>NC_056065.1:48984552-53984552 GCF_016772045.2 Ovis aries
GCCACAGGCTTGCCTGGGGTGGAGAAGGGAGCTGCTTTCTCCTGGCTTTGCTCATTTCCACCTGGTGGGCAGGGTTCTGACTAGAATCCTGTGCCTGCCTTGGGGCTGGGGGACAGAAGCAGGGAAGGGGCTGGCGCAGGCCTTAGCAACACTTCTCTCCACCTGAGGCTGCCTGCTGCAAGTCAGGCCCTATGGGAGGCTGGGATGAGACTGAGAAAGGAAGAGTTTTCATTGTGTCTGGAGTCCCTCAGGGTTTAGGCTGGGGAACAACTGAGTGGTTAGATAAGACACCAGAAAGGGGTTAACAAACAGAAGATGGGGTCCATCCTATGGCTGAGGCCTCCCTTGACCCTGGGCTGCCACCTAGACCCTGGCCAGCTCTGCACAGTTGCAGGATTTGGGCCTCACCATCACTATGGGATGGGCATGCTCCCCCGTTAGATGCATGCTGCTTCCAGCTGTGGGTGGCCCACCTGTCTCCACTGATGGACAGATGGACACTGCCTGGCCCCTCAGATGCATCCCTAGATGATGGGATCTAGGCACACAGACTGCTGCCTGTCTGCCAGTGGGCTCAGTTTTAGCTGCAGCCTTGGGAGGTTCTGGGACTACTGCCCCAGACTCCCCGGCCCAGAGGTGGTGAGGAGCAGTGGCTTGGCAGACCGCCTCTCCCTGCAACCCCAGGGGCTGCACACCTGCATGTCGGGCCTCAGAAATGAGAGGCAGCTGACCAGAGCATGTTGGTGTCTTTGTGCATTGTGACCCCCGCGCCCCCCCCCCCCCAAGACTTTACAGTGGCTGGAAGCTGCCCTGTCCTAGTGATGGCCTCACCTCAGACCATTTCATCAGGGGACTTACTAGTCACCTTTCCCACCCCCAGCCCCGGATCTGGGCTCAGGGGTAGGCAGCAGGGGTGGCTGGTTGGGGGAGCAGGCAGCAGAGACAATGGGCAGCCAGCCCCCTGCCAGGTCCCTCTTCCTCAGGCCTGGGAGGGTCCGGCCTGCCCAGCCCACTTTGCCTGATCAGATATTCCCAGCCAAGCTCCCGGACAAACACAAACACAGGATGTGCCTGGCTGGCTTGCCTGCTTTTTCCAGCAGGGCCCGAGGAAACCAGGGGAAGTTCTTAACCAAACTCCGAGGCCCTCATGAGACAATGGGAGGCAGTAAGTTTAGCTGTGAACCCAGGCGGGGTGCAGGTTCCACAAACCACGGGTTTGTCCCAGGCGGGAAACGCAGAGGGAGAGAACAATGCCCGGGTCTGGAGTCTGGGTCCAGGCTGGCCCACAACTCAGTCCTGAGTCTTCTCTAGCTTGGGCAGGGGAGGCCCGTGGGTCTGGGGACAGGCCGGGCTCCAAGTGGTGAGAACAGGGGCACAGAGTGCCTGCAGGCTTGGTGGGGTCTGTGACCACTCCCCAGACTTGGGGGTTCTTTTTCCCAGACTCCTGATTCTAGTCTCGACAGGTGGCCTCGCCACTCTCTGCATCCCCGGGGGAGGGCAGTCCGTCTGTCTACGACTCCCTGGGATCCCCTGAGCTCGATGCCTGTCCCTCTGCTGCTGTCCTGCTCCCTGCCTCCGCCCTCTGCACTGCCCCTCCTCTGCTGATCTTTCCCCTTAAGTGCCCCCATGTCCCTTGTACCAGAGAGGTTGCTGGCGTCCACACCTCCCTGGCTCTCTCCTATTCATTCTCCCTGTGGTCCAAATGTTTGGATATGCTCCATCAGAGCTGCAGCCCACTGCTGCAGGGGCAACGTTCACTACTCCTCCCAGCCGTGGATCGAAGCGGGCACCTGTGGGCCAGTGTCCCTGGCTGCTTCCTAGGGCTCCCCCGCCAAGGACCACCCTCCTGCCTCACCTGTCCAGCCCTGTCTCATCTTCCCCAACCTCACAGGGATGGGTGGGTGTGCAGGGACGGGAAGCAGAGACCTGCCTGGGGCTTGTGGCTGGGCCTGGATGGACCTCAGGCTCCCGCTGGCCTTACCTGGGGGTGGAAGAGCAGCGGGGATGGCCTCAGGTACTTTTCCTTAAGGGCTCCCACTGGGTCGGTCACCTTCCGCTTCTCCACCCTGCTGGACAGCAACACAGAGGGTTACGGACCCCACTGAGCAGCCCAGCACTGGGCGGGGAGGGGCTGTGGTCCTTGCCCCTCCTGGCACCCACCTGTGCCCCATCGGTCACAAGGTGGGGGCCTCACCTCAGAGCCCAACTTCCACGGGCCCTGTGACCACGTCTCACCTGATGCCGTAAGGACGGTCTGTAACCCGGCTGTGCACTTGCCTGTCTGAGCACATGTTCCCCACACCACATCCAGGTCTGGACCCCTTCGAGTCTCCCCAGTGTCCCCCCAACCACCCAGCTGCCAGCACCCATGCATGTGATGAACGCCTGATGCCGGAGCTAGGACTCTTCCCTAAGGGTTCCGTGTGTGGCAGCCTCTGCCCACTGACCCATTTGCCCAGGGAGGGCTCGGCCCTGTCGGGGTGCCTGGGCTCCCCAACAGCGGAACATGGGGCACATGGGGCACATGGGGCTGCCACCTACACCCAACTTCCCTTTTCTACTGAGCCCTTGGCACAGGTGCTCTGTCCAACTGGGTGAGTGTATGAGCGAGCAGGGTCCAACCGGGCAGGGCTGTGTGAGTGATCAGCAGGTTTCTGCCCTGGGGAGGTCTCAGAGCCTCCCCACAGCAGCCAGGCAGTGTCTACCTAAAACCTCAAGACAGCTGCTGGAGACAACAGTTCCAGAATGTTCCCCAAATGCCAGTACAACTGCCAATCACAGCAAGCGGAAGAGGAGGCTGTCCCTCCTCCCCTGACCTCCTCCTCTCACCATTTCCCAACGAAGCCCGCCTCAGTCTCCCCCATGGGAGTCGAGATTTATATAAGGCGACATGGGAGTCCTACCACCTCTCTGCAGGCAGACACGGCTGCAGGGACCGCCACCTCGTCTGTCCAGGGCCACACTCCCACCCCTCTTAGGCTCAGCTCTGCCCCTAGGCGACCTCAGGGCTTTAGCAGAGGCCCCGTTCAAAGCTGGGCTGGGTTGGTCTTTCAATAAGGCCCCCAGGGTGGGTGGTGTGGGCGGAGAGGAAGGGGTCTCACAGTGAGGCAGGGGGTGTTGAAGATTGTCCTCTGCCTTCTCCCGCCCTCTGTGTCTCATGCAGCCCACCAGGCTGGCTCCGTGAAGCCCCTGCCAGCTGACCCCTGACCCCCAGCAGACGTGCGCCCTGCCAAGGTACACGTCTTGCTTTCGTCATCACAGTGTCCCTGGCCTTGTCACAGAGCCAGCAGCACGTGGAGGTGAGAAGGGCAGGAGGGTTGGGGGGGCGGGGGGAATCAGCCTGGTGGTGTTGGGGTTCCTCCAACTGGGGGGAAGGAGGGTTACGGGTATGTGTCCATGGTCACACCTGGGGGGGCCTGTGGGGACACTGGGGAGTTTTGCTGGAGTCACCCCAGGACCAACCAGGAGCTGGGAGGACCTTGTCCCCTAGCCCTTGGCCAACGTTTACACAGGCAGTGACTGTTGCCCACACCTTCACTTGGAGGGAACCTTCTCGACACCACGAGTGTTCATCTTGACTGGGCTCAGGGGGCGGTGGGGAGAGGTTACCCCATATCTGGGGCATTTTGCTGGTGTCTGTGTGTGCAAGTGGGGACCAGGCAGCTCCTCCATCAGCAGCTGTACCCTAAATCCAGAGGGCAAGAGCCCGACGCAAGCCAGGTCTCAGAGAAGTTTGGGCAGGAGGAGAGGGTCGGGGGGCCCTGGGGCCGATTCCTGCTTCCAGGCCTGACTGGCTGCCCTGCCAACTTCCAGAAAAAGGCCCAAAGCCCCGAACCAGGCTTGCAGTGGGGAGGGGAGGGGTAGAGGAGGGCTGGGGGCTGGGAGGGGAGCTGGGACAGGGTGGACAAGGAGGCTGAAGGGAAACAGTTAACCCAGAGCCTCTTACAGGCCTGCTGGCTCCAACTCGGGGGGCTTGACCAGGAGCCTTGGTCTCTAGGTCTCCAGTCCCACCCCTTCCTCTACGTGAGGGCTGCTTGCTCCTTGCCTCCTCTCTTGAACCCCAGCTATCCCCTGTCTCCCACACCCAGTCCCACGGATTCACTGGAATTGGCAGCTGCCCCCTGGGCCTTTGATGGGCATGTTCACCCCCAGAAAGCCCGTGAGCCACCGTCAGTGGTGACAGGCCTCTGATCACTTTCTCAAACCATCTGTGGATGGTGTGTTTTTAAAGAAACACCCAAGGGACCATTTTTCAGGTTTCCTGTGATGACAACGCCAAGACCTGGCAGGAAATGGAACCAGCTACAGACACAGGCCAGCCAGGGCCCTGGGTGAGCGCAGAGCGGGGGGACCTGGGTGGGTGAGGAGGGCAGAGCAGGAGGCTGGTCCATGCTCCCTCCTTCCTGTTGCTGGCAACCCTGCCATCATTCCTCCCGCTGCACCTTTGCAGGGGTGACCTCACTTACACACCCATCCCCAGGCCCTGCCTGGTCCCTGTGCTTCCCATGAGCCCTCAGAGTGGCCACATGCTCTCTGCATTCCCATGTAGACACACTCACCTGTGTGCACGGGCCCCTCCCACACAGAACCATGGGCCTGTAATAGTGGCTGAAGCACCACACCTGCCTGCCCCTCCAGGCCCCTCCAGGCCCGCCCATGGGCACAGCTCCCTCCTGAGGGCTCAGCCTTCCCAGCACCCTGGGACACGTGCAATGGGGGCCAAAACCCCCTGATCAAAGCCTGCTCAGAAACTGGGGAGGGGGAATCAGTTGGCCCCTCACCAGAAGGTCTATCAGAGGGCTGGAACGCTGATGTTTTGCAAACCTTCCAGAGCTTTCACCTCTCTCCCTCCACCTCCTCCCTCTGGGGATAAGTGGCTCCTCTGATCGCCCCTAGGCCAACAGGAACCCCAGCTGTGGCTCTGGAGAGGGGCGGGGCCCGTGTAGGGGCCACAGGGCAGTCGCAGGGAAGCAGAGATGCTGGAGCAGACCTAACAGCCAGGAGTGTCCTGGGAGGCAGAGTCGGTCCAGACAGGGAGGCGGGAGACACCAGCAGGCGGGCCTCTGGGGTGGAGTCTGAGGGCAGGCTGGGGGCAGGGTTCAAGGGAGGGCAGTGCGTTTCCCAGTGGCATCTGAGAAAGGGAGCCAAGTGTGCCCAGAAGACCCTGCCAGGCGCCCACCCTAGGAAAGGGCCGAGCCGGGCCTGGACTTCAAAGCAGCACAGACCCCTCCCTGCCCAGAGCCAAAGCACCTCCTGAAGCTGCAAAGACAGGGGGACAAAGCTTGGGGGAGCAGGGGAGGTGGTCCCCAGGGAGAGCACGTGAGGGCGGAGCGTGTGAATACCTGTAGATGGGGTCCATGAAGAAGGGCGATGGCTTGGCGTAGTGCAGGGGTGGCTGCTGGGGCAGCTGGGCCGGGCATGCCTTGGGCAGCCCCTCGCTGGGCCCCAGCCTGCGCTCGCCGTACACGTGGTTCTTGCGGGGCTCCCGGGTCCCTCCGTTCTGGCTGGCCCGTGCACGGCTGCCAATGCTCAGGTCCAGTGGCTGCTCCTCACCAGACACTGGGGCTGGGGGCACCTTGGGCGCCGGCAGGATGGGCTTGGCCTCTTTGGGTTTGGTGGTGAGGTCAAAGGGGGACTCGGCACTGGGGCCGCCAGCCTTGAGGGCGTCCCGGGGCGACTTTGGCTCGGCCTTGACCAGCAGGTTGTGGGTGAGGGCACGGTCCGTGAAGGGGTACAGGGAGTGAGGGAGGTGGGGCAGGAACTGGAAGGGGAACACGGAGTGGTAGGGCAGCGCGCCCAGCTTCTTCTCCGGTACGCCCATGAAGCCGGGCCCGAAGTACTTCTCAGCGATGGACGCGATGGCCTTGATGGAGTCGCCTGCCGCGCCTGACGCTGTCAGCAGCTGCTCCTGGGGCGGCGGGAAGAAGTGCTGGGAGTAGAAGACGGGAACCTCGCCCACACTGTTGGGGGCGCCTGGGGGCACCGTGCTGCCCCCGAACTCTGGCTTGCCCTCGGCCGCCTTGCCCTTGTCCTTGGTCTTGTCACGGTCACTATCCACATCGCTGTCTAGGTCGGAGCCTGTTCCCGTGGTCGTGTCCAGGTCGGTCCCAGTCGTGGTGTTGATGTCCTCGAAGTCGCTGCCGTCTGACAGGTCGCTGCCCCGGGGCTTGAGCTTGGTGGCATACGCCTCCTCCAGGTGGCCCTCCAGCTTCTCCTCGGGCCCCGCGGCCGCTGTGGTGCTCTGGCTACTGTTGCTGACAGCGGAGACAAGGGGCAGGGCCGGGTTCCCCAGGGGGCTAGGGAGCTTGGCGTCCTGCGTGTGGTTCAGGGGGCTCTTGAGCAGCGGCGTAGGAGGTAGCAGAGGCGGCCGGGGGTACAGGGATGGAGGGAAGATACCCGGGAAGCCGGGCGTGAGCGTGGGGAAGCTGGGGGGTGCCGCGGAGAAGGGCAGGCTCCCGGGGTGCGGCCTGGAGGGGAAGTACTCGCCGAAGCCCAGGCCGGCATGGTTGAGACCGGGGGGTGGCTTGGCCTTGTCCATCAAGGGGCTGGGGGTCAGGGGCAGGCCGGGTGCGAAGATGCCTCCCGGCGGGTAATGGTTCTTGCCCTCGCAGAAGCGCCGGTGCTTGTTGAGGGACGAGGTAGTGCTGAACATCTGCCCGCAGTCCTTGCACTTGATCTGCGTGCGGCAGTCCGCGTGCATGCGCTTGTGGCGGCACAGGTTGGAGAACTGCGTGTACGACTTGTGGCAGACCTCACCTGGGGCGGCAGGGCAGAGACAGCGGCGTGAGCGGAGGCGGCGGGGGCCCGCACTGCCCGGGGCTGGGGCACCGGGGGTCCGGCCGGGTGCCTGGAGTGGCGTGCGCCTGGATGTGTGTGTGTGTGTGTGTGAGTGCGTGTGTGCACATGTGTGTGCATGCGTGCATCACTGGGTATGAGCGCCTGCATGTGCGCTCAGGAGTGTGCATGCATGTAGATATGCACACAGGTCTATGGGCACGTGCGCTTATGTACATGAGCGTGTCATGCATGAGTGTGTATGTTCACAAACACGTTGCACTCTAACTGTGTCATCACATGTACTTGCACACATCTACGCACACGCACCCTTCCCTGGGATTGGTCTCTGGTGACCAAAATGGATTGGTGACGATGTCCCTGTGCCTCCCCTGGGGTCCCTGGGTGGCCTGGGTAGATCTCTACCCACTTCAGCCTTCTCCACTGGAGAATGGGCCCTGCTGCTCTGTGTTCTCCTGATCCCATGAGTTTGTCAGGTGGGACTGAGGTCTTCAAAGTTGCTCCCAGAGACGGGCAAAGACACGGCATACCCTCATGTAGGCAGCTGCACCTGCCCATCCAGACTCCCCACCAGGTCTCCCTACCATGCCAGCCACACTGTTCCAGCAGAAGCGAGTAAAACAACACCCCCTGGGCTAGGCCGCCCACTTCTAAGGTTTAAAATGCTCTCAGCTTCCCCCCTCGTTCTGCCTCCAGCCCTGCCTCCCAGGACAGGGAGGCCTCAGGAGCGACCAGCCCCTTGGGGTTCTTAATCCCCAGGCCTGGAAGCAGAGCTTCTGGCTGTGAGATCAGAGTCTGGGGGTGGCTAGAAGGTGGAGGTGGGAGGGGAGCCCCCGAGGGGGCTGGTTCCACATCTGAGAAAAGTGAGACCTCCCCAGACTGGGATGGAAAGGCTGCTCCAGCTCTGTGGGTAACAGGAGAGGGTGGCGGTGAGAGCCGAACGGCAGGCCCTGCAGGCCCTGGCGACCCAGTCTCACCATTTTCCCAATGGTGAGCTGAGTGTCGGCCAACCTCCAGTTTTTCTTTCTCTTCTTGTTTTCCTAACCAGCAACAGAGGAACACACACACACACACACACACACACACACACACACACACACACACACACACTGTCTGTCTCTCTCTCTCTGCAGGACGATTTGCTTTCTAAATGCAGCCCCCGTGGAAACAATGATTTCAACGTGTTTCTCGCTCTCCTCACACTCTCGTGGCCTGATGTCATGCGAATCTCGCTGGGAGCGCTGGCCCCGAGCTGATCGTGCTCTTTAATCACAATATCTATTTATATTAACGGCTCTGCCTTCCTGGCTGTCTGGCTTGGCGGGACGTTTTCAAGGCTGAGGGGGAAGAGCACTGCCTCGTTTAATCAAATCTGCCCTTTTTGGGAGGAGGCTGGTGCAGAGGGGCCGCTGCTCCTCGGGAAGGTCTATAAATACCCTCAGGCCGCCTGCCGACCCTCGAGGGAAGAGAGGCCACTCCCTGGCTCAGGGCTCCTGGCCAGACGAGTGACACCTTGCTACGTTCCCGGCCCTTGCAGAGGCTCAGTGACGCCCTCCGTCCCCCACAGTGGGGCTCCGTGGTACCTCATCAGTGGCTTCTGCCATCCTGAGCTTGGAAATGGCACCCTCCCAGGGCAACTCCCGGTGTGTGTGGTGGGGGTGGCTCGGGGACCAGTGGCCATGCCTGGGTGAAGGGAGCCTGGGACCTTTGCTTCCCATCCACCCAGTTACACGAGAAAAGGGTCCTGATGAAATGCTGGGGCTACAGAGAGGCCTCTGGGAGACTGAGGTCCCTGGCGAGGTGGGTCCTGGTCCTGTGATGGCTGGCAGATCTGGCGAAGGGAGCTGGCTTCCTGCAGGGGCTGGGAAAGGCCCAAGCAGCCCACCATGAGCTGGACATGGGACCAGTGCCTGGTGGAGCGTACCCGTGCCCTGCGGGACGCAGAGGGACCCTGGCCAGTGCTTGTGCTGGCCAGCAGTTTCTTTTCCTGTAGAGGATGTGCACACACACACACAAACTCACTCTCAAGAAGTGCATTTCCCTGACTGAGGGAGTGGGTGACCCAGGTGAGATGGGGGCTCAGTCACCTCTAGCAAGATAGCTGGAAGCCTAGGTTCAGGGCAGTGGGCAGGAGGTGAGCACAGCCCCAGCTACTCAACAAAGGCCTGACCAGCCAGAAAGTATGGCCTCTTTGGGGGAGCAGTCCAGTCCTGTGAGACCCCCACATTGGTGAAACCACTGAGACCCAAGTCCTCAAGTTCCCAGAGTTAGCTCCTCCCACCCCCAACATTGATGTGCTGGGACCCGAGAGGTACCAGGCCACCCAGCCTGGGGTCAGCAGCCAGGCCCCTGGAGCTGCAGCGGGGCCTCAAAGGCCTGGTCACTTCACACTGCCAAGACTGTTTCCTTCCCTGTCACTTCCCTTTGGTTGGGCACAGTGTGGTCCCTGGTCCGTCAGGTTTTGTAAGGGTGCTGTGAACTCATGTGTGTAAAATGATGGCTCAGCACAACCTCATGTGGAGAATGACTCAGCGCAATCTTATGTGAATGACCCTTAGTGTGGTGCTGATGTGGAGGATGAGTCGGGACGAGCTGGTGTGATGCTGACTCAGCAGAATACTGGTGCGAACTATGAGTCAGGACAACACTGGTGAGTTAAGCTGGCTGATGAGTCAGCTCTGTGTTGGTGTGAACAGTGACTCAGCACAATCTTATGTGAATGACTCCCAGTGCAATGCTGGTGTGAACAATGAATTAGGTCAAGGTCCTGTGAATGCTGACTCAGCAGGATGCTGGTGTGAACCATGAGCCAGGACAATGCTGGTGAGTTACGCTGGCTGATGAGTCAGCTTTGTGTTGGTGTGAACAGTGACTCAGCACAATCTCAAGTGAGATGACTTGGTGCAGTGCTAGACAGAAGAACCTTCAATATCTCCTAAACTCTGAGAAGTAGGGTCATGCTCCTGCATTGGCCCACTAGATTCCCAGGACCTAACCCTGTGACCTCTGACTCCTCTCCTATTACTTCCCTCCCCAGACACACCACAAGCTCAAGGCTTCTGTGCTCACAGTGCCCTGTCATGAGCCTTCTTGGCAGGCACCCCGTCGTTCTCACCCCACCCCCTGCCCACCTCCTCGAGCTCTCTGCCAGAACTTGGGTCACTCATAGACCATCCCACCTCCCAGCATATGGGCCAGATGACACCTACTTGGGCACCTGGAGAGCCTCCTGACCCTCCAGCCCTCCTCCCACCCTGGTGATGGTTTAGCTTCCATCTCCTCCACTGGCAGGTCAACGGCATGTGGACAGGGGTCCAGTTATTCATGGCTGGCCCCTGCCACCCAGGTTAGCACAGGCATGCAGCCTGGGGTCCCCAAAGGCTGCAGGTGAGTGGGAAGCACTGATATTATCACACCTGCTGGAGCTCTGGGCAGCCCGTGTGGGGTGGGGAAGGGGAGGCACGGAGGGAAAAGGTAAGTTGCAGGTCCTTCTCTGCAGGACCACAGGGATCTTCACTACCCACTGCCCACCTGTAGCCACTGGACGAGTGAGCCACAGGGAGGACCCAAGGGGCGCAAGAGGGGAAAGTGAGGCCAGAGCAAAATGGATCCCAGAGTAAAAGCGTGCGAGGGAGCAGGGTAATGATAAAGTGGCGCCAGGAGGCAGCCACCCCTGGGCAGAGGGATTGGCAGCTGCCGCAAGTATTTTCTGGACAGATGGGGTCCCACAAGCAGGGAAGAGCCTGAGGACTTCGCCCCCTGGCTGACCCCCAAGCACGCCCACCCTGGGCACGCTGGGAGGGAGCTGGGCGGGGCCGGGCGGGCCCTCACTCACATATGAAAGGTTTGACGGTGCTGTGGATGTGCTTGTGCTGCTTGAGGCCCGAGGAGGTGGCGAAGGTCTTCCCGCAGTCTGGGCAGGCGTGGGCCCGGGCGCCCACGTGCTGAGAGCGGATGTGTCGCTGCAGGTTGCTGGGGTCCGTGAACACCTGGGGACACAGACTCCGGCGCGTCACATTCTGTCGGTCGCTCCCTGTGGACCCCGGGTCAGGTCACGGGATGGGGGTCTCTCTGGGGGCTCTGCCCACCGCCCTGAGCCTGGCCAGACCAGTCTCTGCTGGGGCAGTGACATGCTAGATGGCCTTAGGTGGGCTGTCAGGCCTCTCTGGACTCTGGTTCTTCAATAATAATTCTCGAGAGAACTGTGGCCCTGAGGGTGCTCCAGACAGGAGCTCAGAAGCTTTAAGCTCCAGGTCTTTGACCCAGGAGTCTGTCCTGCCATGTAGGTGGGAACCCGAGAGGACCTGGTCTGGCCGCCCTCTCCTTCCCCATTGCGCAGCGCTGCACACTTCCTGTCTTCCTCTCGAATGACTGGGGGCCCGTGGTCCCCACGCGTGCTCTGTGTCTTGGCTCGGGTGGGGCCGGCGGGGTGAGCCCGGTTACCTTCACGCAGTTTTCACATTCGAAGCGCTTGCCGCTGTCGTGGGACATCTGGTGGCGGATAAGGTTGGACTTCCAGTTGAAGGCCTTGGGACACTGGTCACACTTGTACTCTCGCTCCTCCGTGTGGACGACCATGTGCTGCTCCAAGCTGCACATGGGAGACCAGGATCAGCAGGGGCCCGGAGGGTAGGGCCTCCTCCCCGCCCCTCAGAGCCCCTGCCACCTCCTGTTCCCAGAGCGGAGAGAGGCCTGGCAGCCAGTCTGTCTGCCTCCTGCCTGGACAGGGCACTGCGTGCACCAGCAGACACGGCCTTCCCACGTTGGATGGCAGGGGGAAGCCAGGGCATGGATGGAGTTCGGGCCCTCACCCAAGACCACCCGCAGGCGTCCAGAGCCAGGTGGGGCCCCAGTTCACACTTCTGTATTTCAAGACAAACTTCCCCTTGATGCTAACCTTGGGCCTAACAAAAAATGGGTCTAGAAACTTCCAACATTGCTACGAGTCCCAGAGGAGCCCCGGAGTTGGGGTGTGGCCCAGGAAACCCAAGGCCACCCCTTTGAGTGCCCAGAGTGTGGCCCCCGGCCAAGCCAGACTGAAAGGCTCCCCGCCACGGACACACCACAGGGGAGGCGGGAGTGAGCAAGGGGTCTCCAAGTGAGATGTGATGGCAAGGCAGGCACAGCTGCGGGGAGGGGTGAACTGGGATGAACAGGCCGCCTGGAGCCCCCCCACCACCACCACCACCTCGGGGGATGCCCCACTTCTCCTGTCCCAGGTATGACCGTTAATCTTCATGAGCAAAGCAGCAATACATCACGGCCCGTTAATTACGGGGCCCAGCCATCCATTTAGATCAGAAACGCCTGGTTCTCCAGCACCCGGCAGATTGTATCTTTTCCCCTGTTGTTAATTGTGATTTATGTGTTTATGTAAAGAAAACACGGGTCCTCTTGAGCAGTGCTTACTGCCAAGGGCCTCGGTCGGGATTTGCCCAAACTCTTATTTTCTCAGTCATCCGTTCTGGGTGGAGGGTTTCCCGTCCCCAGGGGGCTGTGACAGGATTGGCATTCAATTCCCCTCCATCCTACAGCCAGTTAGTGACCTGATGGGGTTTCACTCTGACTTTGCAGGGGCTGCCCCAGAGGAAATCCTCAGAGGTCGAGGACGGGCACCGGTTGTGAAGGTCTTCACCGGTCCCTGAAGCCTGGGGACTTTAGGGCCTGGTTCTCCCCCCTGGGGTCCCCAGCTCCCAGGTCCTGACTCCTGCCTTGCCTTGGGGCCTGGGAGGCTGTGTCCGACCATCACATGGCTGGCTGAACATCAGTGCCCACATCCGTGAAGTCTCCTGGGTCAGGTGGAGGCTTCCATGGGACACAGAGGCTGGTACCTGGGGTCGGGGGTGAAGGGACCCCTGGGTGGCCCCTTCCTGCCCACATCCACTGTCTAGGAAGGAGTCTGCATGTGTCCAGAGGGTCAGGCCACTCCAGAACCCCTTGGGCAGCGTCCCCCAGCCTGGCCCTGGACCTCACCCTGGAAATGGTCCTGGGGCTTGACCCTTGCATATCTGGGGGCCTGGCCTGTGTTCCTGACTTCCTTCAAGTCTGTCCCCATAGCTCAGCCCTGGTGACATGATGAGGGGTGTGCAGCAGTGGCTCCAGTGGGTGCCTTGAGGATCCTCTGTGGGTGGGGAAGCTCTGACCAGGGGCTAGGCCTTTAGGGTCAGGGTGTGAGCTGTGACCTCCAACTGCCAGCTTGTGGGCCTGCATTGTCCCCAAGAGCAGATGAGTGGGCTGGGTTCCTGCCCAAAGGCATATCTCCATGCCATTTAGGGCCTTGGCTTTCTCAGCCTGGGCAGGCTGGAGGGCCCAAGGCTGACCTCTGCCCTTCTCAGGGCTCCCCCTGTGCTCCCAGAGCCAACTGACCCAGCTGTCCGTGATGCCCCTGGGGGGTGAGGGAGGCGGGCGGGGGAGGGGCTGCACCTGTATTTGGTGGGGAACATCCGCTCGCAGTCCTTGCACTCGTGGGCCTGCCCATCACCGCCGCCACTGCCCAGGCCCTCAGGCTTGAGCTCCTCAGCGAGGCCCTCATAGAGCGCGGCCCCCACTGAGCTGCACGCGTACTTCTTGTGGCGCCGCAGGTCCAGCTTGGACGGGAAGAGCTCGTCACATGCGTCGCAGCGGAACGTGGGCTCCTCTGCAGGCGAGAGAGGACCAGCGTGGGGAGGCGCTCAGGACCCACCCCAGGCCCACCCAGGCCCGGGGGCTGCAGGGGGTGCGGGGAGCCCGCGGGCCTGCTCCCCAGGCTCCGGCATCCTTCCTGCTCATGTCCTGTGCTGAGAGAGGCTGCCCCAGGGACCCAGAGGGACCCTAGAGTCCACCATAAGGAATTCTGAGGAGTGATGGGCCCTGCGCCGGCCGGGAGCAGAGAAGGAAGCCAGGCTAAGTGCTTTGTATATGAATTAGGAGGAGAGACGGCTGGGCTCTGGTGCGTATCATAAACGACTGTCAAGGTCAAACAAATAAAAAGGAAGCGGCTACTATGAAGTTTACGAGGCAGCATACTGCGGACCCTGCCAAGCCAGACAGCTTGGAGCTGTGAGTCCCGCGGAATGACCTCCGAGCCATTCTCCGCCCGTGGCTGCCTGGACCCAGCTTCTCCCCAGAGTAGGGGCCCCCTCTCCCCTGCCGAGGACCACCCCATGTCCCCCAGGTCTGGATAGAGAACCTGTACAAATGAATCAAAAGGTGTTCTTGTGAGTGGCTGTGTGAATGCGTGTGCTCCTTGTGCACGGGTATACAGCTGTGTGTGAACATGGGTGAATACTCCAGCATGTCTGCCTCCTTCTCGGGGCACTTTTGCACGGGTGTGCAGGCATTTTCGTGCATTTGTGCTCCTGTTTGTGCTGGTGTCATGCGTATTCCTGTGTATGTGTGCACGTGTTTCTCTGTGGCTAGCTTCACGCGTGTACGCCTGCATCTGTGCATGTTTGTGTGTTCATGTGTGTGGTTACTCAGCACATGTGAATGGATGGGTTTCTGGGCCTGCATATGTGCTCTGTGTGCACACACGCGTGCATGTTAAGTGTACACGCTTGTGTGCATGGCTGCCCCTGAGTTAGTGTGCTGGGTGTGCATGTGTATTCGCGAGTGCGTGCACATTTGTGGGTGGGTGCACAGTTGTATGCACGTTTGTGTCTCTGAATGTGTGTCTGAGTTGTGATTGTATTTGTGCATGTTTTAGTGTGTTGGTGTGAATCTGTGCGGGCACGTGTGCATTTATGTGTGACAGTGTGCATGCGTACATGATCAAGGACTCTGGGCCCCGCAGTGGGCAGAGCCTTGACCTTGGGCTGGATGCTAACCGGAGAGGCCTGACCCTGAGGGCAGAAGCCAGGGAGGTGGGGACATGGAGGGAGGCGGGGGGCTGCCTCCTGCCCCCACTTGTGGCAGAAGGGCCACCGTCAATGTCCCAGATTGCTGAGGAGGGAGGGGTGGCTAGGCAACACGAGCCTGTGGCCAGGGTTTGGGGGGTAGACTACAGGCAGGGAGGCCTCCTCAAGACTGGAAGCTTCCCTGGGCCTGAGGGCGGACGCACTGCTCCCACAGACCCCTGAGGGTGGGGTCTGGCCACACCCGGCACCCCCACCGGTGGGCGCCCAAGGGAGACACTCCTGTGGGATCCAGCCCTGAGAGGCCCCTGGCTGAGACCCCGGGCCTTGGACAACACTCTGGGACACACAGAGAGGCAGTTGTCATCTTCCCTGGGAGCCTGGGGGACATGCATGTGTTGGGGAAGCCAGGCCCAGTGCTGACCAGATGTAACCAAGTCCTGGTGTCCCAGCCCACCGGCCAACGTGAGGTGGCTGTCAGGAATGGTCTTGCTCATGGGAAATCAAGAACAAGACAGGGAAGCAGCGCCTGCTTAGAGTCTGCAGAGTCTGGGGGCGATGTCCAGTCCTGCTCTGTGTGCAGGGACCTGAGCTTAGCTAGGAGCTTGGAAGGCTGTGCCCTGACCCTTGGACCTGCCCCAGACACAGGCCAAGCCATAGGATGGACTGCAGGAGGCCAGAGGGCCAGCAGGTCCCCACCAACCACAGAAGCCTGGGCGGAGGAGGCGGGGACGGTGGCCGCACAGCTGATCCTCGAGCCAGCATCCGTGAACACAAGACTTGTAGGAGCCTGGTGTCCCTGCCACCGTGCAGCGCTGCCAGCCAGAAGGAAAGGGACACATTGCGGCTGTCTGGAGAGCTAAGTCAGAGAAGATGCTAAGATGAAGCCCATCAAGGCCCTGGGCCAGTCCTTGGTACCACAGTGGCGCCCCAAACATGATCCCAGGAGGGGTCAGGTGGGCAAGAAGGACACACCTGGAAAAATAGCCACTGGCAGGTCTGTAAGATGTTGCCTCTAAAACAGGAGGGAGGGGACTTCCCTGGTGGTCCAGTGGCTAAGATTCTGCGCTCCGAGTACAGGGGGGCTGAGTTCGACTCCTGGTCAGGGAAGTAGATCCCACAAACCACAGCTAAAAATTCTGTGTGCTGCAACTAAGACCCGGCACAGCCAAATAAATAAATAAATATTTACAGAAACGACAACAAATAAAAATAAAGCAGAAGGGAGCCTGGATGCTGCTTCAGGTAAGTGTCCGCTGTGAGCTTAGCACCTGCGGTGGGGCGCCTCCACGTGGCCGGCCTGGTGCCCAGGAACGTTATCATGCTTCCTCCCCCGAGCCTCGCATCAAGCCGCAGGTTTTATCACCAGTACATGGAGGCCAGGGCAGGCCACCTGGCTTGCCCGGGGCATCCGGAGGTGAAGTGGCAGAGCTGGTACCCACCCTTCTCTCTGCTGGGTGGGTGCCTGGGGGCAGGCGGCTGAGTCCCAGTTTCCCGCTGAGGGTATAAGAAAGGCACCCTGTGTGGCATGTGCATGGTGAGGTGATGCCAGTGCCCCTGCCCCCCCAATCCCTCACAGGGCTTCCCTGTCCTTAGAAACATGGGGTCCTTCCCACTGGAACCAAGAACACCATCTTAGAACACAACCGGATGCCCAGGCCCCACAAAACCGCTGTTGTGGGTTTGCTCTGACTTCCTGGGCTGGAATGAGGCTGAAAGGGGCCCTCCCACCAGCATTACGAGGAAGTGAGAAATGTCAGTTCGTATCTTACTCTTTCATGCTAAGCGTGCTAAGTCACTTCAGTCGTGTCCGACTCTGTGACCCATATGGACTGTAGCCTGCCAGGCTCCTCTGTCCATGGAGATTCTCCAGGCAAGAATACTGGAGTGAGTTGCCATGCCCTCCTCCAGGAGATTTTCCCAACCCAGGGATTGAACTTGTGTCTCTTACATCTCTTGCATTGACGGGCAGGTTCTTTACCACGAACGTCACTCTTTCTGGACCCAAAACAGTCACTGAGATTGAAATTTGAAAAGAAAAGAAGGGCCAACCCCACCTTTTCATAGCACTGACCAACTATTTTTCCAGCTTGGATCTGGAATTGGATTTACAATGAAAATTCAGCCTGCATCTCACTTCATGGGCATTGGAGAGTGTTCTGGAGGTGATGGAACCAGTGATGGAGGGTGCCCCCTTTCCATGTCCCCATCCCACCAGGGACCCAAGTTTGTTCCTATCGAAGGACAGAGGCTGGAACAGGACACATCCAAGCCTTGCCCACTCATGCCATGGTGTGGACAGGTGCCCCTCATCTTCCACACAGGTAAAGTTGGCATCGAATACACACCTAGGGCAAGCTGGATGTGGCAAGAAAGAAGCCCCTGGACTGGATGGCTTTCACTTTCCCAGCACAAACAACTCCGATTAAAAGAAATGCTAGAGTATGTCACACTCTGATTGTATTATGCTCCATTGTGCTGTACAGCTATGTTGCATTATGTTATATCTGTCTGTCTCACGCTTTATACAAACACGCGGCATCCTCTTGACCTTTTCTGGAGAGGGGGAAAAGTTAGCAATTTTGAGCCATTCTCAAAAGAAAGGCATATTTGAATGGAAATGATTTTCTTTATTTTCTCCCAAGAGCAAGAAGTTCTCTTGAAAGAGAAATCTTTCCCCTCTCTACTGAAAAGAGTAAAAACAAAATAAAAAGTTCCTGGAACTAATGAACCTGAAAGTGGCTTCCCTCTGCTCTGAGTCACTTGTAGGAAAATTGGAATTGAATTTCTTTACAAAGCTGCAGCTTTGGAAGAGTGCTGCCAGTCCCGGGTCCACAGGGTTGGGGCCACTCCCCGCAGTGAACTGGCAGAGCAGGTCCCCCACCCCCACGCCCACCCTCCCTTCTTCCATGATACCTGGAGGTCATCCTGCCAGAGCCCCTGCCCCCAACAAGAGCAGGCAGCATTGTGACTCAGAACTGAGCTCTCCTCATCTAAACCTGGGGAGGGGGGCTGTGGGCCAGGGCAAATGCTCTGACTTCCACCCAAATCCAACTAAACTGAGACCGTGCTGGCCTGATGTCTTGTGTGTCGGAGTCTGAGCCTTGCGTCTGTCTGAAGTTCCCTCGGCAACTTTTCGCGGCAAAGCAGGAATGTAACAGAAAAATAAATCAGTGCCTAATGGCTTCAGGGAACCCAGGGGGACACAATTATGTGGCATCTACATGCTAATCTACAGACTGGAGGCTCAAAAGCCCTCAAGAGCCCACTCCAAGTTCCTGCCGTGATAAGGGGCTCTGCATTCACTAGGACTGGGATAAAAGATTTTTTATGATAATTATCTTAGTGAGGAACATTTTTACATTTTCTTTCTGTGCGATTCAGAGTTAACTGAGGAGGGGTGGCTGTTGGGAGGTGAAGGAGTGATCCTGACAGCCAAGGGTATGAAAAGTCAAATATTTGACGTTGGACTATTATGTGTGGAAAGCAATTAGCCCACAGATGTTTGATAAATTAGGAAAATGCAGACCCAAGTTATTTAAGATCAGGCATTAGAAGAGGGACAGGAATCAAGGTTTCTATAACCTTTCGGAAGAAAGACAGGTCATCATACAAACAAAACCCCATGGCCCAGGGTGGTCGAATTTATCTTTCTGAGTGCATTATCTAAGATTCACAGGTCTTTTCAACAATTATTTTAAGAAAAATGAGACCATCCCCCTGATACCCAGAGCTTAGCCACCTACTTCCTTTTCTCGAAGGGCTGATTAAAACCAAAGTCTAGAGGAGAGGGTGGGTCAAGTCTGTTTTATAAAATTGTCCTTCTCTAGAGAGAGCCTTTGGAAGAACTCACGGGCGCAAAGTGCTGCCCCACAAAAGTGGGCCACGCTTGAGGACCGAGAAGGTCACTCTGCTCCTGGGGGCTTCCTGCTAATTCCGACGCCTAGCTCCCTGGCCCAGTCAACCGTACTCCCAGGCCGTGACACTGGAGCGGTACCTTAGAGAAACTTGCAGTTAGTGGCATTAATCATTAAACCTTGGAGTATTTGTGTGTGTGTGTGTGTGTGTGTGTGTGTGGAGGGGGGCTGCGGGGGGAGAAGGACAGGAAGGGAAAAACCAGCCTCCCCCTTTCTTTAGCAGGAATGGAATCATCAGCACCAGAGACGGTGAGAAGCAGAGGCTGCCTTCGGCTCACTTGTGGGGTCTCATGACCAGCCTCGTTGCCAAGCAGCTCCCTCCAACTGACTTTTCCTCTGCCACTTAAAAATGGTTCCAGGATCCCAAGGTGAATGGGCACACTGCTTAAAAATGTGGATGGAGGAATAGAAATCTGGAGTTCAGAAATCTGAGCCTGTATGAGCCTGGGGTTTTCTCAGGCATCATCAGAGATGTGCCTGGGTGTGGATGAACAAGGAATGGAAGTGTGCCTACTGGACACACACTGTGTGACCGGCTGAGAGGAAAGGACACTGGGGACGCTTCCTGCACTCTTGTTGGAAAAGCTTGCTTAGAGGGGTCCTCTGAAGCCCTAAATATTCCCTCTCACCAAATAAACTTCCCTTAACCTTTCTCTCGGAGAAGGCAATGGAACCCTACTCCAATACTCTTGCCTGGAAAATCCCATGGACGGAGGAGCCTGGAAGGCTGCAGTCCATGGGGTCACTGAGGGTCGGACACGACTGAGAAACTTCACTTTCACTTTTCACTTTCATGCATTGGAGAAAGAAACGGCAACCCACTCCAGTGTTCTTGCCTGGAGAACCCCAGGGACGGGGGAGCCTGATGGGCTGCTGACTATGGGGTCGCACAGAGTCGGACACGACTAAAGTGACTTAGCAGCAGCAGCAGCAGCAACCTTTCTCTGGGAATTTTTGCTTTTAACTACAGGTGGTCATTGCTTTCAAACATGTGGATGGCATCACTGCACTCTCTTAACTGAGACTGAGACTCTCCTCTGGCACAGAGGTCTAGGGGGCGAATGTTTCCAAGCTGTGAAATGGGTCTTTTTGTTTAAGTCTTGCAGAGAGTATACTGCTGCTGCTAATGATAATTATACAGTTTAAAAAGAGCCCCTAGGGAAAAAATAAAAATAAAAAGAGCCCCTAGGACTCTCCCACTACAGAGATGTCAGGCAGCATGTCATGTTGTCTCAAGTCCTATCTGAATTTAGGCTGTGGCCCCCAAAACCCAAGGAAGGAGAAAGCAAAGTGCTCAGGTTGAGAAGTTGTTGGGAGGAATTGGCTCTGCCCATCTGGGGTCTGGGGGCTGGACCATGAGCAGCAGCTGGGGGAATCCTCAGCTCCTGTCACTCTGCCCAAGTGATGGAGCACCAGGCCTCTGCTCCTGTGGGTGGGGCTTACCATCCAGGCTGGGAGGCACCGCCCCCAGAGAGTAGGCGCCTTCTTTCACATGGACCAGCAGCTCTTCTCCTGGCTCAATGTCCTTAATGACTTTATAATAAATCTAGGATGGAGAAACCAGAGAGAAAGGGTCAGCATTGTCGACCTGGTTGCTTTAAAAGCCACATCGTGCACACCCGGCCCGCACGCCATTGACACTGCTCATTGGGGAGCCTGCCCTGCTGGGCCCTTGACCTGCCTTCTAATTGCTGCTAAGAGGTTCCCCTTCGGAACTTGGCAGGATACTCTCAGGAGGACTAGAGTCTATTTTTAGCTAGTTTGATCCAGATTTTGGATAAAGGGGGTGCAAAAGGAAATGGGTGAGGATTAGCCCCGAAGTTCCCAAGCAGGGCGGGTCCTAGCAGGAAATATCAGGTAGAGAGAGCGGCTCCTTTCATCAAAAGTGGAGCCTGGTTCCTTTCGTCAATATGTACGTAAGACACTCTCCGCTGTCTGGGGCCGGGGTGGGGTCTTCGCCCTGAGTGTGGGTTTGGATGTTTATGAAAGTGGCCATGAAGACAGACGGCGGTCCTATGTGCCAGGTCGGCAGGTGTGAGTCTCAGATGAGTGTGCACGTCTCCCACAGGGGGAGGTGGAGGGAAGCCCGCGCCAGCCACAAGCTCGGTGCCAGCAGCTGTGGGTGTCTGAGATCAGGGATAGCTCTGAAAACAGGGAGGGGTCAGGTGGGGCTCGGGGTAGAGTGTGTAGCCTGGAGCAAGCTCTGAGGGTGTGAGCATCCAGTGCCAATACTCTGAGCAGCCCTGTAGCTTGCCAAGGTGTCCCCTGAAAAAGCGCCATCTGCAAGGTGGGTGGTGGCTGTGATCTGGAAAACTCTAGCTACTCAGGAGGGCAGCATGACCAGTGTCGTCTGGGATGAGGCCCAGGGAGCTTGGGAGGTTCTGGGAAAGACTGAGACCTTCCTTGCCTTTGCCAGCCCCTGCCCAGGGCCCCTGCCCTCCCTGGAGCCCAGGGAGGGGCTCCTCTGGGTGGGGTGCCCGCTCTCACGAGGGCAGGGCAGGGCAAGGCAGACGCCAGGAAGCCTGCATCTCAAATCTGGAAACGTCAGACAGAAGGCTGCATTTCTGTTAGGCCAGTCCACTGCCTCCCATGCCGGCATGTGATGTCGGGTTTCTCTTCAGAGCACTTCCAGGAGCGCTGAGGCTTGGTCACAGGACTGGCTGGGAGGCCAGGGAAGGATCTGAGTCCAGTCCACCTGCCTGGGGAGACCCGGGGGACGGAGGCTTCTCCAGGCCATTCCTGTCCGAGGCTCTTCAGCACCTTCTGGTGGAGGGCCTGGAGGTTGGCTGTTGGGCTGGGCATGGTTCAGGTGCCCTGGGGGCTGGCCTGTGCACTGCCCGCTCACCTCCCCCCATGTCCCCCATGGGGAGACATCTGGAAGGCTGAGTTTGCTCCTTTTTGTGGGGCCCCTTTCCCTTCTCCCTAGTCCAAGTCCAGCTGTGGATGCCCTCACAGATCACCAGTTTCAACTAACTCCAGAATGACACCAACGTGCTCTCAAACGGACAACAGAGCCACATGGCGTCCTGAAATTCCCCGCTGAACACGTGGATGGTGGAATGTAACCCGGAGAAGGACACATGTACAGATGTCTTATCAATATGTTCTTGCTAGTAATTTCATTTGGCAACTATTCCCTGGCACGTCGCTAAAATAAGGATGAGATTTTTTTAAATGGAGACTAGGCTTCCCAGCTGGCACAGTGGTAAAGAATCTTTCTGCCAGTGCAGAAGACACAGGAGATGCGGGTTCAATCTCTGGGTGGGGAAGATCCCCTGGAGTAGGAAGTGACACCCCACTCCAGTATTCTTGCTCGGGAAATCCCATGGACAGTGGAGCCTGGTGGACTCCAGTCCCTGGGGCCACCAAGAATCGGGCATGACTGAGCAACCGCATAGCACAGAAGCTATACCATATTACCTTCTGTAGTTAAATCAATTGCTGTTAAACTCCCAGTTTTGTATTTTATCTAAAATATTACACAGTGCTCATAGACTTAGAGAAAGAACTTATGGTTTTCAGGGGTGAAGGATGGATGGGGAAAGGGATAGTTAGGGAACTTGGGATGGACATGCACACACTGCTAACTTTAAAATGGATAACCAGCAAGGTCCTATTGTACATACAGCACATGGAACTCTGCTCAACTGTCACGTGGCAGCCTGGCTGGTTGGGGAGTTTGGGGGAGAATGGATACATGTGTATGTATGGCTGAGTCCCTTCACTGTCCACCTGAAACTATGACAACATTGTTAATTGGCTACACTCCAATACAAAATATAAAGTTTAAAAGAAATTACACAGTGGCGGAAATAATTGTTGTTGTTGTTTTTTAAAGTCAGACTCCAGCCACTGTATTTTAGAATCAGTCCCAAAGTGCATCTCATGCTGGAACAAAGACGCGATGAGCCCCTGACCCATCCCACCGCCGGGAGTCACGGCTTATTAATACACAGGCGTAATCGCACTCATCCCAGCGGTGAGCCAGCGCATCCAGCAAGTGCAGGCTTAATGCGCCCCGCCAGCCGCTCTGTTCTTGCGTGCATGCTGCTGGTGGCTTCCCGAGGGTCTCCGTTAGAGGGCAATGTGGACCCGCCCGCAGCATCCTCCCCGGCCATGCCTGCTCCCCTTGAGGGCCCGGAACATGAGAGGCCGGCGGCGCGCTCTGACCTGTGTCCCCAGATGCTGGACTTCTGCTCCCGCCGGTCTTCCGGGGCTGAAGCAGCTCACCGCCCCGCCTCCGCCTGCGGCTCTGCGTCCCCCTCCGACTCTTTTGAGGGCCACTCACCCTTCCAGGACCCCTAATCCCCCCTCCCCTCAGAGCCACCAGGTGTCCCCGGGGACCCCACCCATCTTCTAGGATCGCTGGACTCCCTCCCCTCCCTCCCCCGAACCCCTCCAAGGGCTCGGGACCTGCAGACATCCCCCTCCCACCTCCGAACTGGGAGTTTACTCCGGTCTCATCCCCAACACCCTTGCCTCCTGCCCGCCCTCCAGGACTGCGGGATCTTCTGAGACGCCCCCTCGCTCCCCCCTCCCACCCCACCGTGCACCCCTACCCCGTCCCAGGTCCGAGGGCTGCGAGGGCTGCGGACTCAGTCCTCGGACTCCCTTGGAGGGAACCGACCCTTCCCAGCCGGTGGGTCTAGCGCGCCGGCAAGGAAAGCAGTTCCGTGTGCGGCAGGCGCCTCCTACCCAGTCCGGCTCCTCGGGACAGACGGTGGTCCCGGCTCCTGGAGGGAGTGCGAGCACCGGACACGCAGCGGGCGAGCAGTCGGCCCGGGCCGCCGGGACTTTGAGCAGCTAGGCTGAGTTAATAGCTACATTAGAGTTGATCGCAGAGCCTGCGGCCGGACTGGGGGCAGCGTGCCTCCACCTGGAGAAAGGGGCGCAGCTGCGAACGGGGGAAGTGCACGAACTTTTCCAAACTCAGCCGGGCCGCCTTGCCTTCGCTAAGGGCACCGGGCTCCGCGGATCCGCCCTGGTCCACACAAAGGCGGCAGGCACTTTTATGACCTGTTCCCAGCAGCACAAAGGCCTTATCTTCCTGGTCTGCGGGGTCTCTTCCTGGTCTTCGGGGTCAGGCGACTTCCTGGGACAACGGCCGGGCTGAGATGGGACTGAGTCTCCTGACTGCTAGGGCACAAGTTGTGCAGTTACGCTACTGCCGGCCCCTTCCCTTCGCCCCGGTGATCAATTATTACTCTGTGTGTGTGCTTAGTTGTGTCCGACTCCGTTTCCACCCCGGGGACTGTAATTCGCCAGGCTCCTCTGTCTATGGGATTTTCCAGGAAAGAATACTGGAGCGGGTTGCTGTTTCCTCCTCTAGGGGATCTTCTTGACCCAGGGATCAAACTCACATCTCCCGCATCCCCTGCATTGGCAGGCAGATTCTTTACCACTGACCCACCTGAAAACCAAATTATTATTGCAGTCCCTTAAACATTCCTGAAGCTGGTTTATCCCCAGCCTTTCATCGTGTGCCCCTTGGTGGGACATATTCAGACCCCAAGGCTAACTGGGCTTTAAGGATGGGTTGAGTCTTAAGGATTTTCACAAGAGGGAAACAGAAGCCTATGCCCCTGGGAAGAAAGAACCCTGGTCTCTGATACTGTTTCCTTCCCAGGCTCAGAGCAGACCTGCTTTTGTTTACAGGTTGGCATCTGGGTACCCAGGCCTGTCTCTGAACAGTGGCGTCCCCAGCACCGTGTAACCGTCTCGGTCCTTCGATTGTGTAGCAAGGCGGAATTTTTTGTCTGGTTTCAGAGTCTGAGAGCGGAGGAAACCACAGCAACAGCTGACTTTACTAGCGCCAATAAATGTCTGATCTAAACGGCTTTAAAAAATAACAATGCCAAACAGAACTGATCCCGAGTTAAGACCTTGCTCAGCATCTCAGTTCTCTTTGCAACGGCGAGAGCTGATTGAACATGGGCGGCCGACACCAACAAGGGGGTCTTGGGATTCTAACTGTGTTTAGCCTGACCCTTTTGGACACAAAGAGACGGCTCCTTGTAGGTGAACGGAGCTGGGACAAATACAAGGCCACGTTCTCAACAAAAGACAGAGAAATTGCGGGAGAAAAACTGGATTCAGTATGGGCCACGTTCATAAAATGAACATCATTTTCTTTTCTTCCAACAACATTCTTTAAGACAAAGAAATATTTCAAATCGATAATGGCAGACAGTTTGGGTGTATTTTCTCCTTAGTGTTCCTTAAGTTTGTTTTTGTTTTTAATACCAAGTCAGTTTCGCAAGAACAGATACTATTTTCAAACATAAGTTCCACAATTTTCATGCCACCTTAATCTTAGAATTTTAAAATTTAAGTAGGTGAAAAACTCCATCTGACCTACGCTGGGTAGAAAGAACTAGATTGCAGACCACCAGCCAGTATGTTGAATACAGGCCACAGCTCTCCCCTTCCAGGAGCAAATGAAAATCATGAAAGTGATAAGCGAACGGGCCTTTGTTTCCACCCCCACCCCACTCCCCACCCCTGATCAGTTTGAGAAACTTTAAAGGCGTATTTGAGTAATATAGGTGCTTATCTTAAAAAAAAAAAAAAATAAAGCTCTTTCCTTCCTGGATTTCAGAATACACTTGTGCTTGAATTTGTGAAGGCTTTCGCGTGGCACACAAGGGGCTTTTCATGAGAGAAGCACACAGCAAGGGGAATTTGAATTGCTCTGAGATCTTGCTGAATAGCAAATTCGCCCAGTCGCCAGTGTGCCTTTGGAGAGAGGAAGCTGGACCGAGGGTTATCCCTGGGTATTTTTCGGGGCTCTGCAAGGTGGTGAGGCCAGCATTCTTCTTGCCTCAAGACCTTGGTAGGTGTCACGGTGTTTCCTCACTGCTTGCTCTCTCCAAACGTCGGCCCTCTCTCTCGGAGAAAGTTGTGGACACCAGAGACCTGAGGCTGGCACAGGGGTTAGCTTTGGATTTTAAGAAACAGCCCAGGTGATGCTCCAGAATGAAGCTGGGAAGCAAGTGTTTGGAGCTGCTGAGAGTGTGGGCAGGTCTTTATTTTCCTTTGCCTGCCTGGCTGTTTCAGGGTAGAAGGAAGGGGCCGGCGCTGCTCAGGGTTTGTTACCACCCGCAGGCTCTAGGAATGAGCAGACATCCCTTCCTCTGGCTGAGAAAGGGGAGGCGGCTTGTCACCCTTGTATTTGCCATGTCCCTTCTCATATGTGGCTGGAGCAGCCTGTGCCTAAATCTTCACTTTCTGCCTTTATATATATATTCTGTCACCTTCCCAGCAGCTCAACATTAAAAATCATCTGTATACCCCTCTCTTTCTTAGTTGTACGGTTTGTACCTGGATGTTATGTATATATTTATTATCTATAATTATCATATTCACATATAATATAAAAATATATAATATACAGTTAGTTAGATTTTTTAAAAATATAAATTACAGGTCACAAATTGTCTTCATCATATTTAATGGCTTCTTCTAATAAAGTATTTACTTTCACTTAATTAAGAGGGAAAAAATATAGGTTCTGGTAAATGATAACCGGTACTGTGAATCAATACCTTGTTCTTTGCCCCAGAGATGGTCAGTGTGCTCTGGGGAGTAAAAATGCAACGGTTTTCTGATGCAAAATCATTTGCTCTATTTTTTAAATAAGTCTTTTGCAAATTTAAGAAGTGCTAAAATGAATTCCTCATCCTTCTCATTTTCAAAGGGAAAATTGTATCTAATTGTTTGGAAGCTACCGTTGAAACGGCCAATCCGTTTTTAATTTAAACGCCGCAGAGGGAGGGATGGGCTTTCAACGATCAGGGCAGAGCAGGGCAGTGGACACAGCATAGCCATCGGTTAGAATCCCAGCCCTGGCAGACCGCTAACCCTGACACGGGGGTGGGCAGTGGGGAGGGGCTAGTCCAAGTCAGGACATAAGAAACGAAAGCAAAAGAACACGTTGAGCTTTGCCCGGAAACCCTGGGTTTTCGTCCTCTAAGTGCCGGCTCTGAAGGATGGGCTGCTGGGTGGTGATCCGTTTGGTCATCTGCTAGTAAAATGGCGTTGTTTAAACAGCTCTGTGAAGGAGATTAGCCTTTGTCTGCTTTCGCTTTGGGGAGATGCGGCCCCTTGCTTGTCTCGGAATGTGCTGGTGGTGGTGGCTTTTCCTGATGCCTGGCTGGCCAGCCCGCCAGCCCAGGTGGTTGGGGTGCAGTGTGGACCTCGAAGCCCTTCTGAGGTGTGCTGGGGGTCCAGCCCCTGAGTTGTGCTCCCCAATGTGTGCGAGTGACCCCAGTATTATGTTGCACCATCTTCAGCTGCATTGGCCACCTGACATCCGGCCACCAACATCCTTGCCCTGTCAAGGTGATGTGGGAACAGGAGAAGGAGCCGGGCTGTGTGCAGGCCTCTTCTGGCCCTTGCTTGCACTGGAGGGCACTTTATTTCCAAGAGCTTGTTTTCTTTCTTGTCACTAAAACAAATGCAGG
This sequence comes from Ovis aries, assembly GCF_016772045.2. Lineage (NCBI taxonomy): Eukaryota > Metazoa > Chordata > Mammalia > Artiodactyla > Bovidae > Ovis > Ovis aries. Next base: position 49,011,559 of record NC_056065.1, read on the forward strand.
ACTTTGCAGGTGGTCCAGGCGTGGGGATCCATCTGCCAATGCAGGGGACATGGGTTTGATCCTTCGTCCAGGAAGATTCCACATGCTGAGGAGTAACTAAGCCCGTGCACCACAATTACTGAGCCTGTGCTCTGGAGCCACAACTATTGAACCCACGCGCTGCAAATACTGAAGCCCACGTGCCTATAATCCGTGCTCCACAACAAGAGAAGCCACCACAATGAGAAGCCCGCATGCCGCAACTAGAGAGAAGCCGCCACTCGCCGCAACTGGAGAAAACCTGTGCGCAGCAACGAAGACCCAGCACAGCCAAAATAAATGAATTAATAAAATAAATACATAAAACAAATCCAAGAACAGATCCTGTCCGTGTCTCCTGAGACATCTGAAACCAACTTGTTTGCTTATCACAGTGGCAGAAAGAGCCACTCAAGGGAGATCTGAGGGTCTCGAGTTTTCCAGAAAGAAAAGTGGGAGTTGGAGGATGCTGGGGGCAGGGGAGGGCCTCGAAGTCCCTGGGGAGGGCCGCAAAGTCCCTGGGTAGGGCCGCGAAGTCCCTGGGGAGGGTGGGCCAGGATCTTGCCTCCCAGAGTGAATCAAGGCACCAGGGGATCCTTGCCTTCCACTCCTGCTAAGCTGGGATGGTGAACCAGGCACCCCGGGTTCTATGCTGTGGTCTGACCGCCCCTCAATATCACAGAGAGAAACTTGTTCCCCCACAGCTCTCTGCTGTGGATGTTTTGTTCCTGGCAGCCGGGCCACCCCAAAGCTCGTGTGGCCTCAGGACTGCCTGTGGGCAGCAAACCACAAGTCACCTTTAGGTGATAGGCTGGGTGCAAGGAGAAATTCAAGGCCCCTGTGGCCTTTGCCAGAGAAGGCAATGGCACCCCATTCCAGTACTCTTGCCTGGAAAATCCCATGGATGGAGGAGCCTGGTAGGCTGTAGTCCATGGGGTCGCTAAGAGTTGGACATGAGTGAGTGACTTCACTTTCACTTTTCACTTTCATGCATTGGAGAAGGAAATGGCAACCCACCCCAGTGTTCTTGACTGGAGAATCCCAGGGACGGGGGAGCCTGGTGGGCTGCCATCTATGGGGTCACACAGAGTCGGACATGACTGAAGCAACTTAGCAGCAGCAGCAGCAGCAGCAGCAGCAGCAGTGGCTTTTGCTACCCAGGGCTGCCCCCATCTAGAGCCCCATGGAGGAGCTGGTGCCGAGGGTGGTGCCCGGGGAACAGAGTGGAGGGACGGGCTGGTCACCTCTCCCTAGGTCCCGTGGGGCAGAGACCACTGAGAGCCTCAGGGCTCCAAGAGGGGTGCAGAAGAGGACTTGGTGAAGGGCTCTGAGCCCTGCCCCTGCAGCTCCACGGCTGGGTGGGGAGCATGCGGTCAGTAGCCTGAGTGTCTGGGAAGAACGAGGCCTGGCTGGACAGAAGGGGTCTGTCTGGTGGGGGATGCACTGCCCAGCGTCTGGGCTCCTTCAGCACTCTCAAAGCGGTGGGAGGGCCCACCACCCTCTCAGAACCACACGGGGCATGCAGGCTGCACCTGTCCCCACAGCCCATCTGGATGCCAGCATAGGCCTTGCTGGACTGAGGGTGTTGAGACCCCTGGCCTCAGCCCACTGCCCCTGTGTGGGTGTCTCCGGGGGACCATCCAGGAGGCCCATGCAGAGCTGCCTCAAGTCCTCTGGCTGCTGAGGCCGGCTTTGGGAACTTTCTCCTCAAGTGACCCTGTCCTGCCTGGTTCCCCTGGACCTCCGGACATAGAGGTTCAGGTCATGGGTCAAGTTAGAGCTTTTCTGATTGAAGTGACTTCTCTACCAAATACCACCTGGAAACCCTGAAGCTGTCTTCATGGACCTCAGATCTTCAGTCTGGGCGCCTTCCCTTCCATGTCTGTGCTGTGCTGGGAGGTGATGTCCTGTGCAGGTGTGGGGGTGGGTGGAGGGTCGGGGGGAGAGAGAGGGAAGTTGTTCCCTTCAGTGTGTCTCTGTGTATGTGTGCGTGTGTATATGTCTGTGTGTGCATGTGTGTATATGTAGGGGGTTTCCTAAGTGCCAGGAAATCCTGGTGGAAACTCTTGGGATTAGGGCAATCTGAGAAACCCCATTAATATCGTGTAATGTTTCCTTCTCAAAGAGAAGCCTGTCTTCAAAATCATTTGTTTTATTATTAATATTTCAGGGACAGTTTTACTCCAGCTCCACACAGGGTCACGTCGGTCCCTTTGCAATGAGCTGAGCTTCCACCGGTCGGGACTAGGGGACGGAAGCCCTTCTGCTGGGCCACGAGGCTGTCCCAGGGGAGAGAAAGCCGAGTTTCAAGAGACTGACTACAAAACAGTTTGAAATCTAGTATGTGTGTGCATGTGCGTGTGTGTGTGTGTGTGTGTGTGTGAGTCACAAAGTCGTGTCCGACTCTTTGCGACCCCATGGACTATAGCCCGCTAGGCTCCTCTGTGCATGGGATTCTTCAGGCAAGAATCCTGGAGTGGGTTGCTGTTCCCTTCTCCAGGGGATTTTCCCAAACCAGGGATCGAACCCAGGTCTCCCGCATTGCAGGCAGATTCTTTACCATCTGAGTCATCAGGGAAGCCCTTTCCTATCATTATGAGAGTTTAAAATTGTTTGTATTAGTTCTCAGGAAAATTACGTCCCACAGATTACCCATTTTCCTTTGAGATCTGAGATGCGGCCGCCTCCTTGTGCCTCTTGGCCACTGCCCTCCTGGGTGTCTGGAGGTCACAGCCACGCAGTTTGGTTTGGGGATGGGAACATTGGTTGCCCACTAATAGCAGGAACCACCCACCGTGTGCCGTGGAGGCCTGGCGGAGGGCTCCTCTCTCTCTCGGAGGATGGAGGGTTTGAAAGGCCCCAGGCGGGGAAATTTTTGCTGCTTCAGGCCATTTCAGTGCTGTTTGCTTAAATGTGCACCCACGTCCTCTCTGAGTCCATGAGCTGAAGTGGAGATAATGAATCTCCCACTTTTAGTCTGTTTGAAACATCCAGCAGCTGAGGATGAAATTTTGATGTCACATTGGGTTGAAATATTAGAATCAGGTGTGTTTCTGACTGTGGGATGGAGCTTTGGAATGGGAAGCATTGAGGGACAAAAGTGGGATGAAGTGAAAGGGAATCCCTGAGTTACGGGTATTCCTGTCTGCTGGTCCTGACAAGGGAAAGAGTTTGCTGCAAGGCAGTGAATTCCATCTGGACCCTACATGGAGCTGAAATAAAAGCCAACCTAAAATATTAATAATAAAACAAAGATGTCGGAAGACAGACTTCTCTTTGAGAACAGACAATACATCTGCTTGCTTTTTCAGAAGCTTGCCACATAAAGATATTTACTTCATGGCTTAAATTTGGTTCAGACACTCTAACAAACATTTATTATATTTTTTAAATAAAAAATCTGGATCCTTCGCTATTTTATTCTGCATCTCACAGAAGTGCCGTCCTGGACCTGGCCTCCTGGTGTTTTTTTTTTTTTTTCCCCACTGCCCTTCTGCTCCCAGACACATGACCAAGGAACCATGCTCTCTGCAAGGAAAGGCCAAAGGAAGGACCATCTTTCCATGCACCTTAAACCTAATTCTCCTTAGCTTACATTTTATGCTCATCTAGAAGGAGAAAAAGTGTCTTTTTTTAAAAATACTGTGCTAATTTTTATGATGGTTCTTTTGCTTTCTTTCAGTAATATATTTTGTAATAAAAAAATACTTATTTTCAGAACTTTGGGTTCCCAGTGGAAGCTATAGACATCTCAGTGGTAGAGGTGGATCTGAGCTTCACCAGATTGTATCCACCAGAGGCAGGAAAAGCTGCTCAGTCCAGGCTGAGCCCGCATGGCCGGGAAAGGGGCTGAGGAGATGAGGGCGAGCTGCCTAGCAATCCATGTGGGTCCCAGGGCCTCCTGGGCATGAGCTCTCTGCATTTCTTGGTGCAATTTTTTTCCCTCCAGAGTCAGGAGCCTCAGATGACTTGTAAGAGTTTTCACAGATGACTTGAAGCTGCATCCTCCGTTATGTGGTCTCCACAGACATTTTTTAAGCAATGGAACCCTTTTCTTGCAAATGAAATCTCATGGGTAACCCCAAAACAGAGGCAAAAGCAAACTCCTGTGATGGATGGGGATGGGCCCCCAGGCATCTTGAGGAAGAATTACTCTGGGGACTTGGTGAAAGCGTGGTCCGAAGGGCCTGGCTCCGAGCAGGGTCTCTGGGGGCCACTCGCAAACTTGTGATGCAAACATGAACTAAGTGCTTCCAGCCCCGGGGACACATTGTCTTCACAGTGGAAACTCCACGTGGCATCTTCTGTCTTGATTGGTTCCTGAGACTGGATGCCTGCAGCCCAGGACCAGCATGGACACGAAGCGGTAAGGATCCAGCATGCCAAGAGGGTCTTCGACCTCCTGGGGGTGGCAGCAGAAGCCGAAGAGTTCCTTAGCTCTGGTGGGACAGGCACAGAAGCCCAGACCGTGCAGCTCAGGAAAAACATCAATTGGCTTCCAGCAGGGCCAGGATTTGTGCAAAACGTGGCTGGTCACTTCTGCAGGCTGGCTATGCTGTCGCAGCGATTCCGGGGACCTCTGGGTAGCTGGGGTCTCGCCTCAGCCTTCCAGATGGCAAGTGTGGAACCCTTCCAGGCAGCTGGGATGAACAGCCATCCAGACACGACTCTCAAGCAGAGGGATCTGGTCCTCCACTTCTCTCACATGGGTGACATTTGTCGGAACGTGGACCCTGTGGTTTCGGTCCCTGCCTGCTCCTGGCCACGTTTCTTCCCATAAACCATCATGTTTCGGCTCTCAGGCCCCATCAGCCCCAGGCGAGGCCATGGCACAAAGGCATTCGTGGGGTGTCACCAAGTTCCCGGAAACTCGGCACTGGCCAAGTGTCAAGTAGCCCTCCCCGCCCCCGCTGCAGGATGGGCTTGGCAGAGGCGCGGTTAACCCTTCACCTCGGCGCCCCCATTCCCGTCCTCCTCAGTACCAAGGCCCCGAGGAGAAGGCTCCATGCGAGCCGGACCTACCTGCTCGTTGATCTGACACATGGTGAGGTTCTGGTCATCACAGGAGCATGCCACGCGGATGTACTTGAGCCAGCTGCCAGCCCCGGCCTGCTGAGCATCCACGCAGAGCTTCCCGCTGTCCAGGTCCTCGGAGATCTGCCGGGCAAGAGAGAGAACCAAGAAAGCTCAGAGGCATCCTGTGTGCTAGAGCCGACGCACTCCGTGTTTGCCCAGCGAGAGAAGTCATCGCTTCCTCAGAGGAGGAAGGCCGTTCAGCCACTGGACATTAGCCGACCCTCCGGGCATCGGCGAGGCACTCGGCCCACCCGGCCCGCCCATAATCAAAAGCCTCCGGGAGGGGGCCCAGTGCAGAGGTAGGAGGATGGCCCTGTCTTTCTCACCGAGTAGATCACTGCCCTGGCAGAGCCATAAAAGTGCCACTGGGGCTGCAAAAACTCCCCAGCGAGCCGCCCCACATGTGAGAAAGCAGAGGCCGCTGTGTCCGAGAGCAGAGCCCTCTGCTGAGAGCACGGGGTGTGGGCTGGAGATGAGCGATCTCGAAGGTGAAGGTGTGGTTGGGGTGTGGCTGCAGGCGCATCTCTGTGCACGTGCCTGTGCGCACGCGTGTGTGCCTGTGTGCGCATGTGTGCAAGCGTGCGTGCGTGTTCACAGCAGCCTGCAAGAAGGAGAACCGTTGGGTTTTCTTAACAGTGGAAGTTTCCACCTGACACCGGGGGCTTGCAGACGCCCTGCCTGCAGAGGCCCCGTGGGTCCGACCTGCGTTAGGTACTTTGTTGTTGCTGTGCTCTCTGAACATGATTCTGACAGGCAGGGTGCTTCTCCGGCACGTGCACCTCCGAGCAGGCCATCTCCCAGAAGACCTGACTGCTGGCCCTGCTGAGGGGTGCCTCCCTGAAGCTACCGGGCCCTGAAGTGGGAACTGTAGGCAGAGTCCCTCCCATCTGCTCTATCAGTGCCTACTCAGAGATCCAGAGCTGTGGAGCCCGGTGGCACTGTGGGTGAGCTTCCTGGGCAGCTGGGCTGAGAGGCTAGGAGGGGAGGGGGTGGGGCTGAGGACACCACTACACTGAGGACCGGAAGTATGTGTTCTGATGGGCAGGGATGTCTAGCTGGGCAAGGGGTATCCAGGTGGGCAGGATAATTCAGGTGGGTAGGATTGTCCAGGTTGCCAGGGGTGTCCAGGTGGGCAGGGGTGTCCAGGTGGGCAGAATAATTCATTTGGGCAGGATTGTCTAGGTGGGCAGGATTGTCTAGGTGGGCAGGATTGTTCAGGTGGGCAGGGGTGTCCAGGTAGGCACAGATGTCCAGGTGGGCATGTGTCCAGGTTGGCAAGAGTGTCCAGGTGGGCAGGACTGTTCAGGTGGGCAGGACTGTTCAGGTGGGCAAGTGTTTCCAGGTGGGTAGGTGTGTCCAGGTTGGCAAGGGTGTCCAGGTGGTCAGGATTATTCAGGTGGGCAAGTGTGTCCAGGTAGGCAGGGATGTGTGTCCAGGTAGGCAGGGATGTTTAGGTGGGTAGAGGTGTCCAGGAGGGCAAGGGTATCCAGGTGGGCAGGTGCATTCAGGTGGGTGGGCAGATGTGTTCAGGTGGGCAGATGTGATAGGAGCAGGTGTCAGAAGGACCCAGTAAAGTCAGGGCAGGGGACAAACTGAGGAGGCTAAATATAGGTGCCACAGCCTATAGATTCCCTGGGGTCTCCCCAGTGCCATCTGATGAACAGGTAAGGACCCGGGAAGGGAAGGAGGCTGCCCCTGAGGCCTGAGAAGCCCATTTCTGGCCAGAGAATCAGGACACTTTACAAACAGCTCAGATGCCTCCCAAACGTCCATGGACACTTTCTAAATGACCAAGGGTCCTGCCCAGCCAGTGAGTCAGCAAGGTTTCGGGAGGTGGCCGCTTTGCTGTGGCAGGCCCAGAACATGCCTGCAGTCCTTGTGTGTGACCACACCCCACCCCCTGGAGCCCATGGCAGCCGCCCTGTCACAACGAGTCTCTGAGCAGCTGCTGAGCTGACCTGGACGGGGCTGTGAGTTCAGAGGCCTCCACTCTGATGATTCTCCATTTTGGAGACTTTAAGCGAATGGGCCTCATTCTGAAAGAAAGGTGAGAGCCCAGAGAGCCTGGGACAGTGTGGCTGCAGGGGTGAAGGGCCACGCTCTGCTCTTGGCCACACCAGGAGGTCACTGTGGGCTCGAGGAGGGAGTCCAGGCCACAGGGAGAGGCCCCGCCCCCAGCACTAATGCCTCTCGTCGGCCCCTCCTCTTACCTCCCACCCCAACTGCAGGAAACCCACAAGAGACCCACCAAGCAAAGCTGTGGTTAGTGGCACCTCCACTCGGCGAGGCGCCCGCCACCTCCCTGCATCACAGGGAGGAAGGGGGGCCGGGTGGCCAAGGGCCAGGGACCCCCACCCCACTCCTCCCTACTCTGTCCCTGTGCCCCTCATCCAGCATCTTCACAGCTGGGTGTGGCTGGGTGGGGGCTGGCCAACTCTCTCTGTCTCTCTCTGTCTGTTTCTCTCAGTCTCCCTCATCACCCTGCGAATGGGCCTCAGTCTGGGTCCACGGTCCAGTGGCCCACGGTCCAGTCTGGGATATGCAGAGATGGTAAATGATACTGTGAGCCATTGCAACCATCGTGTGCGCACCCCTGTGTCTCCTGTCACCCCCGGGATGGTGCTTGACCCTTCATTTCTCAAAGGACTTACGGGGGGTGGGACAGAGAAGCCCAGAAGGCCAGATCAAGGACAGCCCATTGACTCTTGGTTCTAGCAGATTCTGCACCACTGTAAGACGGCTGGACGATCCCAGGTTCATCCCCCAGTCCCATACCCATGCCCTGCCTGAGTGTGGGAGCAGGTCCACACCTCTGCCTGCACACCTGTGGGCATGCGCACAGCCCTGCGGCCACCCAGACAATCCAGTGCATCCCTAGTGGGGCACGGCATGACCCTCCCTCCTACTCAGCCCCTCTCAGTCCTCCCAGAGCAGGCATCTCTCCTCCACGTGATGGCCCACATTCACCAAACATCCACAGGCCTCTCAAGTGTGTCTGAACACGGACACAGCCAGTGGCTCACCTGCGTGGACACTGTTGCAGGGCCTCCAGCCTGTCTCCATCCTTCTTGGGTGCAGGGCCCAGAGCTCAGAGGCAATAAATACTCCAGGTCCCCTGCCCAGCTCCTGGTGTGTCTTCCCTGTGTGGTCAGCAGCCCCTCTTGGGAAACTTCCCTGGTTCCCAAGCTCAACCACTTGGACGACCACAGGGTGGCTATCACTTCCTGAAAACCTCTGAAGGTCCAGGGATCCCTTCTCCCTCGTGAGCACCCCAGGTGGTTTTCTGGGGTGACAGAGGAGGTCTTGGTTAACTTCTTCCTCCCAAAGAGAATAAACCCTTCCTCCCTGAGAGGTAGCAGGGGAGGCTGACCTTTCCTCCAGGGAGGCACAAGAAACCCTGGTGTTGGGTCCCCAAAGCGGCAATGCAGGACCAGGTTGGGTAGTGTGGGTCTTAGAGGCCTTAACCCTGTCGCCAGGACCCTGTCTCAGTCTTATCTCTGTGGGGCACACTAGGGCACACCTGGGCACACCTGGATGATGGACCAGGAGGACAGAAGTCTGATCTGGAAGCTGCTGCTTTTCTGCTTCGGACCAGAGAGATGTTCCTAGGAGTGGCCCCAGCTCAGGCCTCAGGCCAGGTGGGCAGGAGGCTGTAGGCCTGGCTTCTTGTTTGGGGCCCTGGTGGGCTGTGCCGTTTCTGACTCCAGATGGGGAGAAATGGGCAGTGATGTTCATCTCCCCTTGGCCTCCTTTCCTTCTGTCTCTGCCCTTCTCTCCTCACAGCCATGGATGTGGCCTCCAGGACGCTCGTATTACTACATGAGTGGGCTGAGGTCTCTCTCTGAGCCAGCACTGCCCCCTGCTCACCACTGCGGACCTCCTGGGTGGAGGCTGGCAGAGGCCCCCTGGAGCAGGGCATCCCCCAGCCCAGGGCCCCCATCTTCATTGCATGCTGTCTGGAGTCAGAGAGGGGGTCTCCCTGTCTGCTCTGGGACCCAGCAAGCAGGCCCAAGTGGCCACAGGTCCCCTCTCCTGCCTCTTTCGGAATAAGACCTTCCAGGGCCCATAAGGACAGGTCAAGGTCCAGCTCAGCAGGGCCTGAGGCCTGGTTTGTTCTGTGTAAGGGCCTTGTCTCAGGAGGCCAATACTGGTAGAAATGGACAGAGAAGTAGTGGGTGACATTAGAGCCCATGGCCCAGGCTGCAAGCTCGGTTCATGAATGAGGGAGGGTCAGCCACCCCCTACTCCCAAATCTCCTAGGGCGACATTGGCAGGCAGTGGCCTAGAGGCTGCTACGGCCTCAGGCGGGGTCTCTCTGCAGATCTGAGGTCTGGACCCCCTGCCTGATGGCACTCAAAGCCTGACTCTGGGCTGCTCGGGGCTGAGCCTTGGGGGCCCCGGAACCTCCAAAGAAAGCTGCCCTCCTGCCCACTTTCCCCCACTGGCCTCCCCACCCCTTATCCCCCCACCAGCTTCCCCAGCTCGTAAATCACCCCCACCAGCAAGGCCGAGTATGAAGCAAAGGCATGGAAAAATTCTTAACCTTGACAATTTTTTTTGCACATCATTTGAGGTTTCTTGCACTTTGAATCTGTGGGCTCGCTGCTGGGCCTGTTCCCTCACGTTTAATGGGCCCGTCCGGGGTGTGCATGCCAGCGGGGATGCGGACATGTCTGTAGTCAGCTGTCTAATGGGTTCTGAGCAGCCAGGAAGGAGCAGGCCTGGGAGTCCGGCCCCTCAGCTCCATGTCCTGCTACTGCAACTCGGCGCAGAAGAGGCCTGAGCCCAGTGCTGGGACCAGTGGTAGGTCTCATCCTTCTCATCCAGACACCTTCTTGAGCTGATTCAGAGCCACACATCCAGCCACCAAGCTGTGCAGTCTGTCCTGCCCACAGGCACTCGCATGTGCACATGTGCACGCACACACGTGCACACACACACACGCACGCACACACATGCCAGGATTTATGGCATCCACGAGTAGCTGGAACAGAAAGTCCATTCTTGTGATGGAAGGAGGTGGGGGAAAGGCTTTCTGAAAACACCTCTGCTGGGTGCGGACGTGGAGCCTGGATGAGCTCGTAAATCCTCCGTCCTGACTCTCATTATGGGCTCGGTGGTGACATGACCAAGCACTGGCGGGACAGGGTCACCCGGCTGCCCAGGAGATAGGAGTCCTGGGGGCGGGTCACTGGGCCCCACCTGCTCAGGCTGAGAGGAAGGCAGTGGTGGAGCGGGGGAGAAGGAGGGGGAAGGGGGAAAGGAGGGAGTGCTTCCAGGGGGAGCAGGTAACTCATGGACACTGTTCCTCCAAGACAGACACCAGCCTGTCTCCTAAGCCCATGAAGGGGGTGGGGTAGAGAGAGCCAGTGTCCACGGGCTTGTGCTTGGAAGGAGCCATGTGGGGCTCCTAGGGCATGGCTGCTGACTGTGGTCTCCGTGGGACAGTTCCAGGGCAGTGGGGCATGCGTGGTGGGGGATAAGAGCCAGAGGGTCTTGGTCTCAGGGTCCCAACAGCACAGCCCAGAATGGGGGTTCTGTAGAGGAAGCTGGTGCCTGGGAGGGGGACCATGATGGTACAGCAGCAGGTTGCAGGGGCCAGGGGGCCAGACTCCCAGGCCCTCTCCTTCCTGGCTGCTCAGAACCCATTAGGCAGCTGCCCCAGGCCCCTGCCTAGGGAGCTGCTCCTGTTAGTGGGGGGCAGAGCCTCTCCACTGAGAGCCAGACCCCAGCAACCACACTCTCTGTTTTCAGGGTCCACAGATGCCTGCAAAGACCAGACCAGGAATCAGTGACATACCCAAATGCTAGGTGACACCCCCAGGATTCTCAGAGCCTTTCCCCTCAAAATCCTGACCTCCAGGTGCCACAGTGCTTCCTCAGGTTCACAGACCACCTCCCACAAAATGCCCCAGTACTCTGTGCTGCCACATGCCTGGGCTCTCCTCTCTCCTCCTTCCCTTCCATCTGATTCTTAGTTTATTTCTCCTTTTTTTTTTCCTTTCCCTCCTCAGCAGGGTCCTGCACAACTCTCCCAGCAGTGTCTGTGTGCATCTCAGAAAACTGGAGAGTAAATGGAGCATCCTGTAGTGGGCATCGCCGAGCATCGCCTGGCCTAGAGCACGACTTACACTTCTGGTCTCGCCAACAGAGCCCGAGGGACAAGAAGAGGGGCTTCAGTGAAGGCAGGGCTGTGCAGGCTGTTCTGAGAGTCCCTGGCCCTTGGTGTGCCCAGAGGGCTCCTGCTGAGTCGGGTGTTTGGGGGCTTAGCTTCCTCCTTGCACGTTCCGTCCTTCATGGCAGGCCGTGTCAGTGGCCATAGCTCATGGTCCTGACCCATCAGAAATGAACAGGAAAATTGAGGATTGAAACCAGTGCCCTTAAGTCTGCTGGGAAATCAATGAATGAGAGGCTCACTCAGACACAGAAGCCCCTCAGGGTGATTGGCAACTGGAGGGGTCCCCTGAAACCTCAGACCAGCAGCTGAGATGCCCCTACAGGCAGGCCATGGGGTGGGCAAGGAACCTCACGAGGGGAAGAGTGCCCCGTCACTGTGGCAATTCAAGGAGGTCTCAGTGGTCATCCCTCTAGGGTGCTCCAGAGGGAGGCAGACTCTCTGATCATAGTTACCTTTCCAGGCTAGACATTATAAACTCTGAATGTGACAACACAGGGGTTATCTGGGCTCCTGCTTCGGTTTCCTCTTTGAAACTAGATAGCCTCTTTCTTGTTTTCTATAGAGACCTAGGGCTCCTTGCAAGCACTCACACTGTAAGAACACTTGGCTTGTCCTTGCTAGCTCTGTGAAGACATCCCAAACAGAGCCCCATGCCCATAGCTATGCCACGCTCAAGGGCACAGGTGCTGCGGGGAAGCAGCTTTGGCCACGGATGGCAGTGGGTGTCTGCTGCCTCTTTGGCTCTTGGCATCTGCTCATCTGTTCTTCAGAAATATGCTGGGTCAGGGTGGGGGCATGCCCACTACAGGATGACGAGGGTGCTGGTCAGAAGCAGGGCCCCCTCCTGGGTCTGCCAGGTGGGTAAGAAGCCCAGACTCCAGGGCAGTCAGGAGTCTTCCATGGGCTGCCTGGGGCTCCCGAGTGAAAAACCAGCCCTGGTAGTGGGTAGGAGAGGGGCCCTCAGCAAACAGGCTCCATCTTGGGTGTCTCCCTTCAAACATCCCTCTGATCACAACATTCACTGCCGCACTATTCACAACAGCCAGGACATGAAAGCAGCCTAAGCACCCACTGAAAGAGGGATGGGTAAACATGCGGTTCACATACACAATGGAATATTACCCAGTCATAAAAGGGACGAAATAATGCCATTTGCAGCGACGTAGATGGACCTAGAGAGAGTCATACTGAGTAAAATAGGTCAGAGACAGACAAGTTTCATATGATATTACTTATATGTGGAATCTAAAAAAAAACAGTACAAATGAGCCTGTTTATAAAACAGAAACAGTCACAGACTTAGAAAGCAAACTTACGGTTACCAGGGGGGAAGACAGGGGAGGGATAAATTAGGAGTTTGAAATTAACAAATACACACTACTATATATAAAATAGATAACTCATAAGGACCTATTGTATAGCAAAGGGAAATATACTCAATACCTTATAATAACCTGTATGAATAAAGAAGCTAGAAAGAGTGGATCTATGAATATGCATAACTGATTCACCTTGCTGTACTGTAGAAACTAACAGAACATTGTCAATCAACTATATTCCAATAAAAATTAATTAAAAAAGGGTCCCTCTGCCCACCTGTATGGGGTCTCTCCTGTCAATATCTGGAGTTTTGGGGCTGTCCCCAGAGAGAAAGCCCTGGTCACTGCAGGGAGACCTAGGTTTACTGCAGCTCTCAGCAGGAGGGGGCCCGCCTCATAGACCCAGGCCAGCGGTTGAGCCTGGGGGCTCGAGGGGAGGCTTCCTGGGCCCCTCCCCTCATGGGGTGGTGGGGAGCTGTGGTCACTTGAGAGGGCACCTTTGCCCAGAGGCTCTATCTTCAGTGCAATGCTGGTAGCACATGGTGGCACAAGAATTCTGTGGCCTTTCTGGGGCACTTCTTTCTTTCTTAAAGTTTTTTTTTTTTTTTTTTGATGTGGACCAATTTTGAAGTCTTTATTGAATTTGTTACAATAGTACTTCTGTTTTACATTTTGATTTTTTGTCCACAAGGAATGTGGGATCTTGCTTCCCTGGTGGCTCAGTGGTAAAGAATCATCTTCCAGTGCAGAAGATGAGGGTTCCATCCCTCGGTTGGGATGATACCTTGAAGAAGCCAGTGGCAACCCACTCCAGTTTTCCTGCTTGGGAAATCCCATGGACAGAGGAGCCTGGTGGGCTGCAGTCCATGGAGCTGCATAGAGTTGGACACGACTTAGCAACTAAACAACAACGTGTGGGATCTTATCTCCCCAACCAGGGATTGAACCCGATGTCGAAGTCCCAAGCACTGGACTGCCAGGGAAGTCCCCTTTCTGGGGCATTTCTTACGAGCACTGAGATGGCATTTCGGTGGCTGTGTGGACAGCAGGGTCAAAGTAAGAACCTCAGGCTGAGTCTGAACCACCCAAATGGGGCTGACACCTGCAGAGCTCGGACCGGCTCCCAGCCTCACTTTAACTCCATCCCAAGGAGATGGCTGGTGTCTGGAGGGAGGTTCCCTCTCTCCAGATGGGCTCCTGCGGAGGTTTCTGACCTTAATAACCCAGGTGTGGCCTTTCCTCCTTCATCCCCCTGCCCTGGCACCATAGCTGGGGACCCAGGAGTGCCTCGTGGGGGCCCCACGTGGTCATCCTGCAGATGTTAGTTGCTCACTCTTTGCAACAGCATGGACTGCAGCCCGCCAGACTCCCCTGTCCATGGGATTCTCCAGGCAAGAATACTTCAGTGGATTGCCTTTCCCTTCTCCAGGGGATCTTCCTGACCCAGGGATCGAACCGGGGCCTCTGGCATTGCAGGCAGATTCTTCACCATCTGAGCCACCGGGGAAGCCCTCAAGACAAACACCAGCATGCAAGGCCCAGTCTCATGGGGGCTCCCATGAGGCTGGAGGCTCTGCTCCTTGTGGAGTGAAAACGTTCACCTTGAGTCCAGCCAACAGCAGCTGGACCTGGGGGCTGGGCAGGTAGTTTGGTTCTCAGTGAGGGGCAGAATCCTGAGCAGCCGTTCTGGGGCCAACACCTGGGACGGTTTGGACAGGTAATGGCTACAGGGACAGAGAAGACCCTCGAAATCCTGGCCTGGCTTGTTAACCACCTCCACTCCAGCTAGAGAGCTCCACGCCCACCCCTGTCCTGGCCCCACAGCAGGCTGCAGGCTCCCTGGGCTGCCGTGGTTAAATAGCTAACAACCCAAACACTTTTTCAAACCCTGATTTGACTTGAAGCTGGGTTGGGAGCAGAAGTCTCTGAGCCTGAAGTCTGCACATGACCACAGACTCAGCTGTGACATTCTGAAGTGACACCCTTGCGTTTGATTCTTGATCATAAAAAAGATTGGAAAAAAAAAAAGCCCAAACACCCCAAACCAAAGGCTTGCGGCAGCATCCTTGCGAGGGGCAAGGCAGGAGCCCAGGGGCTGCCCACAGGAAGCGGTTTCTCTGTCGTTGAGTTGATGCGAGGCCCCCGGGAGGTGTCACATTCATAACCTTTCTCTGGCCACACTGATGGTGACAAACTGCAGAGCTTGTGAACGGGGCTCCCCCGCCTACCCCCTAGCAGGTGCAGGAGGAATTCCCACAATGGCTAAGCTGCTGTACATTAGGGGCGGGGGCTTCCCAAAATAGCAAGCATGCTCCCTGAGGCCTGGGGGTGGAGTGGGGTGGGGCTGCCTGGACCTTTTCTTTGCTGGACACAAGCCCCAGTGTGGGAGCCAAGTGTCAGGCTGAGGAGCCCCCAGGGATGCCCAGGACCTCCTCACTTCACTTTCTGACCCTAGCATAGCACTGTGCTCCCTCCAGCCCACAACCTCAGCCCCTCTCAGATGACCCCGTCATCATGGACAATAGCCGACATGGGCTGCACCGGGGGTACTGTCCAGATGCAGCTTTCAGAGAAGCGGACACACAGGGCTGAGAAAGGCTCAGGCTTCTCCCCCTTCCTCTTAGACATCCTCCTCATCTCTGGAAGTCAGTGATGTGCAGAGGCTGCTCCAGGGCTCTCTCCACCCACCCTTGGTCAGGAGGGGGCGACTACAGACTGCTGACGTCACCCCCACCGCTGGTCGCTGCTAAGTCTCACTACCAGGTTACTAGAAGCTCCTCTCCCTGCTGGGGAGCCTCTGTTGTAGCCACATTTGTAGATGAGAAAGCTGAGCACAGAGGAGTGAAGTAACCAGCCTAATGCTGAACAGCTGGAAAGGGGCAGACCAGCTGGACACTGCACACTGGCTGCCTGTCTTGCCCATTTTGTGACCTGTGGGAACCATATATCCTGGCCAGTCCTGCCCTTTTCACCTCTGCTCTACCAGAGGAGGGTGGCCAAGAGCAACTGAAGCTTCCCAACTCACCAAGGACCAGTGTTCACATGGGGCTCACTGAACAAGTCCATGGAAGGATAGATGGTGGGTGGATGAGTGGATGAATGAATGGGTAGATGGTGGGATAGATGGATGATCAGATGGTTGGATAGAAGGATGTATGAGTGGATGGATGGATGGATGAGGGAGTAGTTGGATGAATGGATGGATGGATGAGGGAGCAGCTGGATAAATGGAAATGGATGGATGGATCAGCAAATAGTTGGATGAATGGATGGTTGGGTGAATGGATAGATGGAGGGATGGATAGTTGGATAGATGGATGACCAGATAGTTGGATAGATGGATGTTTGAGTGGGTGATTGGATGAAAGAATGGATGGATGAGGGGATAATTGGATGGATGGTTGGATGGATGGATGGATGAGTGAATGGATGAATGGCTGGTTGGATGGATGAATGAGGTACAGAGTACTTCTAGCCTACTCAGACACTTCTGGCTTTCTCCAACTCCCAAGGTGAGCCAGAAGGAAATACTCTGCTGAGAGACATAAAAGTAGAAGAACACAGGGACACCTCTTGCAGGAAAAATGCCCTGATCATTCAGGGTGGACCCCTCTGAGGGGCTCTCACAGCACCTGCCTCATCATAGTAAGGACGATGATAGACCGTGGCTGTCCTGCCCACACAATTTCTTTCTCCTCCCCTGCACAATGAGGGCTTTGAAGGTCTCATCTGCCTGATTCCC
Source organism: Ovis aries (assembly GCF_016772045.2). Taxonomy (NCBI): domain Eukaryota; kingdom Metazoa; phylum Chordata; class Mammalia; order Artiodactyla; family Bovidae; genus Ovis; species Ovis aries. Next base: position 49,027,892 of record NC_056065.1, read on the forward strand.
ATGGCCAGGGACAGTGGCTGCTCAATAAATGTTTGGGTGACAAAGAATGGGTAGGTGCCTTAAGACAACTGAGAATGTCCCCCAATATTCCAAGGGTCCAAGGGTCTTTCTTTCCTCGTGTCCCCTTGTCACATTCGGGACCCTTTACCTTCTCATTCCTCCATGGATTCTGCTAAAGGGCATACAGACTCTCCTTTCAGTCTCTCTCCCTCTCTGGAAATCAGAGTTGCAATCTATCCTGGAATCCAGCTTTACAGCATGTCTGTCCTGCACACAGTGTCACAGTGTAATCTCCCCTGAGGTCAATTTGGCAATATCCTATTCCCAGGGCAGAGGCTGGGCTGGCCTGTCCATCTCAGCACCCTGTATGCACACGTGGAAGGTTTGACGGCAGCTGGGACGCATGGAACCAGGTTATATTGTGACTCAGTGGCCAGCCCCCACTGCTGACTCAGTCTCTCAGGGCCCATCCTTCTTCCTTCTCCAGGGGATTCAACCATCTAGAGAAGCTCCATGACTCGTTGCCTCTGAATCAGGCCTCATGTTCTGAGATCAGCTCCTGCAAATAGCTCGAAATTCAACCGGCCAGCTCTCAGCAAATACCTTGCTAAGCCCATCACAAGCACTGCTCATTGACAGACAAAAATGGCCACAGGCAAGAGCTTCTGGTGAAGTGTCTGGATGCCCATTTAGAGGCTAGCTCCAGCTTCCTCCCGAGCAGCCAGGTATCACAGGTGAGAGTGCTGGCTGACCCCAAGCTTTACAGGGAGAGGAGGCGTGTTTCCCTCTGAACACTTTGTTGTAATGGCTCCACTTCCTAGGATTCAGCTGTCATCTAGTTGGCTGAGTAGGGAGGGGTCCCGGGGCCCTGGAACTGGAACCCGATGGGCTCCTCCTTTCTCTGGCCCCCAACCCTCCCGGCACATCGGCAGTGGAATGTTAAGAGCCTGAGACTGCGATGCTAGTTTTCTAGATCCTGTGATCTCCTGTATTCCCTGGTTCTCATGCACCGTCATCCCACCGAGAGGCCGATAGAGATGCTCCCTGATGGACCTTGAGCCTCATGCCAGCCCTGCCCTCGGATGAGAGCCCAGCCCGAGATGTTGCCCTGGGAACCCAAAGCCGGCTTCCTTCCCAAGCTGTGGGCACACTGGGTCAGACCAGCAAATTTGGAAATGATTCATAGACAGAGGTGCGGCGAAGTCAGTCTTGAATGACAAATGGAGCCAATTAAATTCAATCGCTCTCCCCCTCTCCCTGTGTTCCAGCCAGTTTCTACAGCCAGTCACCTTTGACAAAATATATTAAAGGAATTAAGAGTATGTCCCCCACAATGATATTACCTGGACCCCTTTCAAGTCCACACCAGCCAAGTGCAAACATCTATTCAAGCCCAGGAAATAGAATTGAAATGGTTTATTAAAAATCTAATCATCAGCATTCATATGACACAAATGGTTCTGAACGGCACCCACCAACCCTACAGCCTCTTCAGGGGCAGCACAATGCCGCCGATTACCCAGAATTTAAACGGGGGTGTTTAAGAGCCTCGGAACATTCTAATCGGAATCTTTCTTGTGGATTCCGCTATTGTGTTTTTCTCTTTGGAGAGAGGCAAGGATGGGAGGGCACATTTCTCTCTTCCCTTGAGTGAGCTGCGTATGACTTATTCTGGCAGATCTGTTTCTATTGACGTCGTCAGGACCCGAATAAAACCCATGGAAAAAGGGAACACGCTGCTCTGCTTAATTAAAGTGAAGCAGCTCACCCGGCTGCTGTCCTGAGTCGGGACCCCTGCCCCCCACTCCCCCAGTTTCCCGATTGGACTGGAGCTCTCTTAAGACGAGGGGCTGCGTGTGTGCAGAGACGGTTCCTTCCTACCCCGGAGTGGAAGCAGCTGGGGGCTCTGTGTGTGGGGAAGAGGGGGTTGGTGGTCTCCTCTGCATTTTGGCTCCCTGGATCTCTGGCTTCTGCACAGCTGTGGGCAGAGAACGGTTTGCTCTGAAATCTTCCTAGCCAGCTCTGGGCACCCAGAGCTTGATCATGAATCTCCAGGGCCCAAGACACCCCCAGATGTCCATCAGGTGAAGGTGCAGGAGCCTGGAATTGGGTGTGACTGAGAAGGAAATGGCAACCCACTGCAGCATTCTTGCTTGAAGAATCCCATGCACGGGGGAGCCTGGTGGGCTGTCGTCTCTGAGGTTGCAGAGTTGGACACGACTGAAGCGACTTAGCAGCAACAGTAGCAACCTGAGCTGGGAACTGTGTCCTGGAGCCTGGCAGAACTGCTCCACATGGTGACTACTGGCTCGTGTGGGCATCTGACTCTACGAGGCATGTTTGGGGCTGCTCCAGGCAGAGAGGCAGTGCTTGCTGAGGCCAGGGAGGGCAGGAATGTTCACCCAGCTGGTGGTTTTCCTAAGTATCACCAGCTCCTGCCCTCTGCTGGGGTCCAAGCTCTTTTCTAGAAGGTTCCTTGCCTTTGTGGGGAGTCTCAGCCTTTGGGGAGGTCAGATGGAAAACATCCTTCACCTCTTATTTTCCAAACATCTATTACTTTACTTTTATTTTAAATTCCTTTTGTTTAGTCTTCCTCTCCAAATGATGACTATTTAAAAATGATCTTTTAAGGAAAAATAACCTCTTTTATTCTTTCCCAAGTGCCTTGTTTTTAATGACAAATGTTTTTTCCTATTTAAATACTTAATTAAAAAAAATGTAATGAAAAACGTAGCTGAATTGAAACTGAATTTAAATTAAGTTGAACTGAATTTAAAATAAGTATACTCACTTTCCGCTCCAACAATTCTGTCATATCAACTATGAATTATGAAAAATAAACCCATAAATGTAATTATTTCATTTTTAAAGATGACTTTTAAAATTTAATATTTTTTCCTAGCCTCACCACGTGGCAGGTGGGATCTTAGTTCCTCAACCAGGGAGCAGATCTGTATTGGAAGCTCAGAGTCTTAACCACTGGACTGCCAGGGAATTTCCTAAATGTAATTACTTTAATATGCATGACAACTTCCACTTTTGTCAGTATTTTACATTTATGTGTATTTTCTAGGGTGGAAGCAGAAATCCTCTCTGAAGACACTGTCTCCTTAAAATCTTGCGGTGCACATTGGAGGCCCAGTCCATATCTGACACATAGAGTTAGAATACAGGCCTGTGGGATTTGGCATCTCACTGGTACAGGACAGGGACCAAGGTGCATTTGAAAGTGAATCTCTAGCTTGCTTTGCCCGGGGTCCACTGTCACCCTGTCCCCAAAGCACGTGGGTGTGACTCCTCACAGAGGCAGCTCTACGGCCCATGCTCAAGACCCGGGAGAACACCCACCAGCTGAGGTTTTTCTGCAGAGGCCAGTGATGGAGAAATTTCTGGATTCCCAAGGGACTCAGACCCTAGGCTGTTTGCATGACCAGTCTGCTTGCAGACAGCAACCTGGTTTCCTTTTGAGGGTTGGGGGTGTGTGTCTCTCCCACCTTGCGAAGGGCCCTCTCACTCGAGGTTGGCTCATTTTCCTCCAGCAACTTGAGTCAGATGGGGTTTTCTCCTTTTTGTGTGTTTGAGCAGAAGAGGATCCATTTAGGTCTGATTTTCATCTCGCGTGGGTTCTGGAGGGCTGTCCATTCACGGGGACCTCAGAGAATAACTGGTCTCTTTAGGGGGCTGGTAGGTGGAGACAGAGCCCTGAGACCAGGGCAGCGTTGGGCTGCACGTGTGTTTCTGGGCCTCGGACATGTGGGTGTGGCTCTTGGCGAGGTGCTGGGCTGGCGGCCCATCAGGTCCCAGCTTCTTCTGGAAAGCCATGTGGTTGTTTGGAAGTCAGGCTGGTGGTCAGCCGAGAAGGAGCTTCTCCCGTGTTCCCACCCTCTGGGCACCAGCTGGGTTCTCTGCTGGTGGAGACCCGCACGAATCACAGCTGCCACGAAACCCACATGCACAACCTCCCGCCACTGGAAAAGGTGAGGCAACCCCTCCCTGTGACAGCTAGACCTCCAAGCCGTGGGAAACCCTCTGCTCGTCTGAGGGCAAACACCCGGAGATGCCTGCTCCTTCTTAAACAGGTCAACATCTCAAAAACAAAGCAGAACAAAATAAAACACGCTGGTGCCACCCCCCACCCCACCCCCCACAGGCCACAAAGTTCCCTTTGTGCCCCAGGAGGCTGGGCTGGACCCGACTGGGTGTTCGAAGACACGCTCAGAGCTTTGTATTATGCAATAGGACAGTAACCACACATTCTAATAAAATAATAAACTAAATAATAATAAACATTTGACCCAGAGGAAAGATCTTTCACGAGACGCCCTAATCACTTTTCTGCTCCGACCTCAGTTTTTTCTGGACTGGCTCCAGCGAGCCCGGGGTGGTGCGACAGCCTTTTTCTTGGAGGGAACAAAAGGTCTTTTTTAGTCCTAAGGGCTGTCAAGTTTATCCAAATATTCTCAGCTTACTACTAGCCCCTTTCTGAATTGATATTTCCAATAAAAGGACACTTTGTATCTTTAAGCCGCACGGCCCCCCGAGCGAGGATGCGGAGGGCAGGGAAGCCCGCTGTGAAGCCCCGTCGGCCACTTCCTCAGAGACGGACGGGAAAAAGGCAGCCCCGGTGTGATGGGGTGGGAGTGGGCTGGGAACAGGGGTCCAGGCTGTGTGCCAACCGATGGAGGAGCAGGGAACCCACACGGGGCCCCTGTACTGCACCCCAAGCCTAAAGTGTGGCCATGGCCCCTCCTGCTTTGGTTCTGGTTTTGGCCAAGCCTGTCTAGTCTGTGATGGGCTGCCAAGCATGTTGAGTTGAGAGCGCGCTCAGTGCTGGAGGGAGAGAGTTCGTCCCAGCCGGGCTGAGCCGTGCTAGGCCAGGCCTGTGTTACTGGCAGTCGGCTCCCTGGCCTTCATGACAGGCAAGGGCTGTTCTTAACACCGGCCAGCTCCTCCCCATCTGCCAGACCCCTTCCACTAGGCAGCCTCGGAACCCATCCTGTGTGTGTGTGCTTGCGTGTGAGTGCATTTGTGTGCCCATGAGTATGCACGTACAGTGCACATGTATGCATGCACACGTGAGTGCACGTGTGTGCATGTGAGTGCATGTGTATGCAAGGGCACGTGAGAGCGTGTGCACAAAGCAGTGTGCACCCCGACGCGCATGCACACCCTTCCGAGTGGTCTCCGCAGCCCCACAAAGGGCACTTCCTTCCCCCAGCCTCCTCCAAACGGCTCTGATTAGCGTTAATGATAATTCTCATTAATCACCTTGGGCTGCTGCAGATGGAAACGCGGCTGTGGCAAGGTGACAGGAGCCACTTAGGCGGTATTTACGACTTGCGAGCGCAGCGGCAGCCCGGGCCCTGACACCTCTGGCCTGCGGCTGACATCAGGGCTGACATTTGGGGCTGCTGGCTGCCCGGCACAGGGATGCCCCCAGCCCGGGGCCCCTCCTCCTACACGGGGTGGCGGCTCCCTTTCAGGCTGATGGTGAAGGGAGGGGCCTTCAGGGTGTGAGCAGCCTGCTCCCGGAGCCGAGGAGGAAGAAGCAGGAGGGACACTTGTATCTGCCAGGAGCCCCCTCCTTCCTTCCCAAGCAGAGCACCCGCTTCCTCTCCCTGACCTCCTGGTGGGGGTCAGCTGCTCTGGTCTGTGTCCCCGTGGAGCTCGGCGGAGACTGGCCCCGCCCAGCAGTGCGTCTGTATCTGCTCCACTTCTGATTCTCGTCGGCACACAGTAAGCACTGGGGGGCTGAGTGTGGGGTGGGAGGAGTTGCGCCCCCTTCCTGGGAACCTGACCAGAGCTCTGCTCCCCCCCAGCAGCCATCCCATGTCCTCAGCTTGTTGCCGAGCCCGGGGGACCTTGCAATGCAAAATCGCACATTGACAGACCACACAGAACCCACCGTCTGCTTCCAGAAGACACCTCCTTGCCTGCATAGCCCTGTCCACCAGGAGCCCCCTTTCTGAGAGGCACCCAGTTTATTCTGGGGACCCCTACACATTTCCTGCTGTCTCTCTTTTATCTCTACTTGCAGCCCTGCCCTGGGGAATTCTCCAAGGGTTCAGACGGCAGCAGCACAGGTGTGGGAAGAACCCGGCTTGTAAAGGATCGGCTGCCCTAAAACACTCACTTCCCTAAGAGGCAATAAAAGTGTCTTCCTCGGGGATTGAAGGTGGGGCTTGGCCCCACATGTCAGCGTCCCCTGGCCTGACCATGATAATTAAAACTGTGCTCTGGCTCTGGTTTCTATAAGGCCCACTTGTCCCCCTGGGCAGCTGGGGGAGGGGGGAATAATTGCCCAGGCAGCAAATAACTATGTTGCCATCAGCCTGGTTTAATTTTGCCCTGGCACCAGGGAGCCACGTGCAGGGGCACAGGGTCATTACCAGGCTGTTGCTGGGGGAAGGGGAGGCAGTGGTGGCCCCAGGCAGTGACATTTTTGTTGTAGACATTTTTGTTAAGGTCTGGGCTGAAATGGAGAAGCGGCCATCCCTGGGACCTCTAGAAAGTGCTGGCTGGGTGGGCGTGGCTGACAGATGAGGGGCTCTGACCCATTGTGCTAACCCAGGCCCTTTGAGGCTGCAGCATCCATTGCCAGGCCTGCTCAGGTTCCTCTTACGTGGTCAAGCTGAGCTCTGCGAGGCTGCTCTGCAGGGCTACTCGGTCCAGGAATCTCCCACGAGTCATTAGACCACCTGCACCCCAGCCAGACCTCACACTGGGAAGAAAAACTCCTAAAGCACATGAACTCCCACGCCACAGAGAGAACAGAGTGGGTGTGGGGTGGGTCGGACCGCTATGCCCTTCCAGAAGCCCACCTGAAGCTCTCCCATAGAGCTGGCTGGTGGCAGCAGCCAGCTTGGGGAGTATCACCTGGACCGTCTTCTGGGAGCTTCAATGCCTATGGCCACCTGCAGCCTAAATCATGTGTCCTGCCCCAGAAAGAAGATCAAGGAACTTGTTCGCATTTCCAAAGACCTCCAGGGCTGACTGCAGTGGGCGGTGTGATTCGGGCCCTTCTGGTCGCGAACCTGACAGCACATGCTCTTAGCTGAGTGGTGTTTCCTGGGGGTAGGGATGGTGCCAGTCTGGAATCTGTTTTCTCTTGGAGGGGTTTTCCCTCCTCCATTCCCCCCTTCTTCTTCCTCTTCCCCTTCTTTCTCCTCTTCCTCCTTCACCCCAGCTCCTCCCCCACCCCTTCCTTCTCCTCATCCTTTCTCTTCCTCAGAAGGATTTTGTTCCCCAAATCAAGCTTCCTGACCATCTCCTCGGGGTGTCTCTAATCACTTCCTGCCACACGAGGGCTTGTTTGGAAGATGGCTTTTTATGGGGTCGGCTAGGGGGGCTTATTAAAGACTTTAATCTTATGAACTCCAGGCTGGGTCACACTCTCAGGAATGAAGACCTCTGTGAATGACACTTAAGGCCCCGCCCCGGGAAAAATCTAATTGCTTCACCGAGGAGTGAAGCTTCCTCCTGTGAGGCCTATGGTGTGTTTCAGAGCCTCGCCTGGACTCCTCTACTCTGAGCTGTCCCGGGCTGCCAACCCAGAGGTTCCTTCTGCAGTGGGAGGAATTCCCCACAGATGAAGCCTCACCTCAGACATTTAATTAAGGACGACGCGGCATGTCTAGTTCATGTAGGTGGTTAAACTAGTTGTCAAAGGAGAACAACAGACGGCAATTAATCGGACGCCAGCCCAGAGGGTGGGCAGCCCCTCCAACACAGATGGTGTCAGGAGAGCGTGGCGGCCTTGCGTCTCAGGGGCAGGTTGGTGGCGCCCACCTTTGGTACCTGACCCAGCAAAGTTTAGAGGCCCGTCTCCTCCCGGAGAGCTCTACGAGGGGGCCCTTCACTGGTTCCTGAAAAATGAGGCTGCAAGTTGTGGAATCTTCAAGGGCCTGCTTTCCAGAGGGTTCTGAACACAGTTCTGTTCCTTAGAAAGATCTCTATGTTTATACTGATTCATTCATCTATCTTGTTTAGTCACTAAGTCGTGTCTGGCTCTTTGTGACTCCATGGACTGCAGTACGCCAAGCTTCCCTGTTCTTCACTGTGTCCCTGAGTTTGCTCAAGCTCATGTCCATTGAGTCGATGATGCCATCCAACCATTTTGTCCTCTGCCACCCCCTTCTCCTCTTACCCTCAACCTTTCCCAGCATCACATCTATTTTAAATCATGCCCTCAATGCCCTCTGCAACCCAAAGTGAGGCTGTGTTTGCAGTCACATTTCCAGAAGTGACCCCGGGCTGGTCTTCTGGTGGCTGCCCAGCCCCTGTGCTGTGTCCCTGCCTTCGTGCCAGCCCCCGTCTCCTCCTCTCCAGGTAGCCTGCTGCCCACCTGCACAGTGATGTCTTCTATTAGCTTCCCTCTTCCCGTAGAAACCACGATGAGCTGGAGGACACCATGCCTTCTTCCCCGGTCTCAGAGAAGGGACTCCCAGGTGCCCTGTGCACAGGGTGGGCGAGCCCTACATCACCACATCCCCTTGGTTACAGCATTTCCAGATAAGATTGAGATCCACACAACAAAGCCTGGGAGGGGAGTGGCTTTTGCTAAGAGAGAGAGGGTAGGGCCATGAGAGAAAAATAAAGCCACATCGGACCCTCTGAGAACAGTCTGCCTGGAGGCGGGACTGAGTCCCCAGGGGGTGCCTTCCTTTGCCTCCGCATCAGTGTCCTGGGGCTCACTGGGCAGCGGCAGAAGGCCACTTGGGCTCATCTCCGAAAGCCCAGGACACATTCTGTCCTTGTTCCTGCCTCTGAGGAAGCTGGGGTTCAGCAATTGTTCTGCTCAGATGAACTTCAGGGTTGCACCTGGTGAGGTTTGGACACCCCCTAGGCAAGTGTGCAACCCTGCTCCACAGTTCTCTCTCTCAGCACTTTTCTTTCCTTGGCTAATGATTTTCCTGGGTGACACACAGCCTAGGCAGGGTTGCTCTGCGTAGTTGAAGGAGGGACCCCCCAACTGCCCACGACATTGGAGAAGTTCTGGGGAACCACACCCTGTGCCAGCTCTGGTCCCACAAGGCACCATTGTCCGCAGAGTCTCTGCCTCCATCCACTCAACCTCTGGGCATGGGTGCGGGTGGGGCGTGTGGGCTGAAGTGAGTCTGTGGGGAGGGGCCCTGCAGGGTAAAACAGATAATGGTTCAAGGGCAGGGGCTTCTGAATGGGCGTCCGTGGTCCTGTCTACCCACCGGGTCAGAGTTGAAATGTGGGACGAGGAACACTCTCTGCAAACCGACCCCATGTGAACGAGATCTTTACCGCAGCTTGGAGGCGCCCTGTTTTGCAGATACTGCCCTGCTTATTGTCAGTGTCTTTGCTCGATTGCTCAGAAGCAGCTGCTGGAGAAAAAGGACACGACCAGAACCCCACAGGGGGACAGCATCTGTACATCTGGTGCTGTTTTTGTAACTTCCCATGGACGTTCCACTTTGGAAATGTGGAACAGCTTGGTCCACAGAGGACCTGGGAGGGGTGAGGCTCTGAGGCCATCACCTGTTGCCGTTCCAGGGCAGTCTCTCCTCCCATCGTAGCCCCTGTCCTGTGGCCCTGCTGAGGTCTTCCTCCCTCCATTCCCACAGAACCCGGTGGCCAGAGTGCCCAAGCCGCATCTTGTGCAGAAAGTGAACCCTTCTGAAGCCAAGGTGGCTACATGGCAGTGGGTGCCCTCTCCAGCTCAGGGCCAACCTGCCTCTGCTGGGAGCTGATTCCCAGTCCAGGAGCCCAAAGGACAGGGACATAGGAGCCACCACGACCCAGGTGAAAGCCCCCCACTCAGCTGTTCTCGGCCTCCGCTTCCCACTGAGGACCTGTGCCCGCTGGACAGGGGCCTGCCCACCGCAGGGCACGGTGACCCAGTCCCTGAATGGAGAGAGGGGCTCAGGGTCTGGAAGGACTGGCTGCTTCCAGAAGTGACCAGCCACCAGTGCCTGCAAGTCCATCAAGCAGTATCCCCCTGGATGCATGTCCCAGGTCCCCCCACATCTGGTCATCATTATGATGCCATGTCCCAGACGACGAGATAAAAGATGCGTTTGATTCAAGTATGTGACAGTTAGGGACAAGGGCCCATGGGCCTGCCAACAGGAACGCTTGGCGTTACTTTTGCCTGTTGCTTCTCACTGGCCGTCGAGTCGCCAAAAGGGCCCTATTGCACCCGGCAGGCTGGCAGCCTGCTTAACTGAGTTTTGTCTGTGTCTTCAGGGGCCACCTGGCTGCACGAGGTCGCGGTGACAAAAGCACACACATATGCCTCGGTTTTCCGGGAGACCTTCCACATGGAAGGCCCCCATCTCAAGCCAGCTTCTAAATAAACACTGCTTCTTGGGAGGGCGGTGCTTCTAATGGGGGCTGGTTTCCAGGCTTCTGGCTGCTGCTGCTCCCTTCAGTCACACAGAGCACACGGTCTTTTTTTATTTTCCCCTCTGGGGGAAAAACGTTCAGATTGCCAACAATTTCCTAAAGATCCTTTAAAGGAAGACTCAGGGAGATGGAGCTGTGAAAGTTGGTGAGGATAAACCATGCTGACAGGTGGAGTGGGGGGTGAAATTCAAACTCCAGAGGAACTGCAAGGAGAGAGTTCTTGCAGATGGCGTGGATAGCCCCACACAGGGGAGGCGGTCGTGGCCCCTCCAGTGGGGCCACGGGAGGCTGGCTATTTCTGCCTCTTCCGAGGACCCCGTCTCCAGCCCTGGACAGAAGTCATCACAGCCTGGAGATACATGGTCAGGGTGACCGTGTTCGTGAACTGTAATACCTGGGAGAAAGGAGTCCTCTCCCTCCACCATTGAGGGTTTGACTTGTGCCCCGATTCTCTGAGCTTAGAAAATGTCTCTGAGTTTAAAAAATATGTGTATATGTACAGACTCCAGCAGGCGAACAGAGGCTGCGTCTGTAGCTGAAAGATGACCCTGATGACAGTACTGGCTGGCGGAAACATCTTCCTGCTGGCGGTTCACAGGGCGCTGGCCCTAGTCTAGTCTCCAGGGGGCTCACCTCTTGTGCCGAGGGACGTCCATTCCCCTCAACATGGTTTGAGTTGGGAGTGAGCTCAGCTCCTCGCTTGGCATTCACATGGAAACTGTGTAGAGACGCGGAATATGGTGGAATTTGGACATAACGTCCTACCGGAGGGTCTGATTATCTTTGGAACCGTCTGTCATTCTGCACGCCCCGGCAGATCTGCAGACCTGGGGAAGCCATTGTCCTTGTAACACTTTTAAATACGTTTGAAGGCTTTCAGCAAAGGTTGGAGGTGGAGGTCGGGGGTCACTTCCTGCCTCTCCCCAGTGCTCTGCCCTCATCCCTTGGAGGCCACTGCTGGGGGTCTGAAGATGAGAGCTGGCGATTTCCAATGGCCACTAGGGTCCGATACCTTTGCACTCAGCTGCCTACCTGTCCGGGCTAAGCCTGTGGGAGGCGGGACCAGGAGTTTTATTGTGGCTTTACCTTTCGTTCAGAGACCTGGGGCAAATCACCCTCCAAAGTGGAAAGTATCCATTGCATTGTGTTCCTGTCATCCACACCAGCTCAGGCAATGGGCCCCATTCCTGTCCTGGCCTTGGGAGCAAACACGTGCATGAGGACAGGACTCAGGGACCAAGGCCTCGGCTGTCACCTGTCCCTTTGGGAGAAGCAGCTTCTCTCTGCTCGAATCCTGGCATCATCTGAAGGGCACAGCAAGATGTGCCCACCCGGCACATATTTGCAGCAGAGTTAATACGTGCTAACAATTTTGTTCCACAAAGATCGGGGCTTCCCTGGTGGCTCCGCCTGCAATGCAGGAGACTTGGATTCAATCCCTGAGTCAGGAAGATCCCCTGGAGGAGGGCATGGCAACCCACTCCAGCATTCTTGCCTGAAGAACTCCATGGACAGAGGAGAATGGCGGGCTACAGTCCATGGGGACACAACGAGTCGGACACAACTGAACACTTTTCACTTTCACTTTTCACTTCCATGAAGATCACAGTCTCAGCAGGTTTTTCTGCCTGACTTCTGTGGACACTTGCTGGGGGGGTGGGGCGGGGTGGGGGGTGTCCTGGGCACCACTGGTGTTGAGCCGTGTCCCAGGGCTCTACCACCAGCTCCCATGGTGAGAGACAGAGATGTTCCTGGATGTTGTCCCTGGATCCCCGAAAGGCAGAGTGGTCACGGCAGATAGCTGCTGGCCGGATGTCAGAGCTCTGGAGGCAGGACATGATCCCTTCATCACTGTTGGGCTTCCAGAGCACGTGAGCAAGTCGGCAGAGTAGCGGGTTAATCATCCGAGTGGGTCTGTGAAAGCCAACTGCACCCATCCCAACAGTGCCAGCCTGGGGCCTATGGGGAACACCGCTTCCTCGATCCAGAGAAGGAAGAAGGAGGCTGGAGCGGGCAACAGGGGATGGAGGGGCAGCTCTGGAAATGTCTGCAGGTGAGCACTTGGTGGGTTTTCTCAGTCCAGCCACACCTCATGGATCACGTTGCCCATGGCTGATGCCTGGGGCCCGTGAGAGGGAGAAGGCTGAGGATGCTTCTCCAGCTCAGCCTGGGCTGGTGTTTTAGTAGGAGATGACCCTCCACCCAGTGCGTGCAGCGCCCAGGGTCCTAGGAAGGAAGCGGCTTGTCCAAGCAGAAAGCACAGGCTCCAGATGCAGAGAGAATGTCACCCTTAGGAAGGCAGCCACCTTCATCTCCAAGGGGGCTCCCCGCTGGACCATGACCCAGGTTAGGGTTAGGAAAAAGACCTGTCCGCCAGGTGTCTGGCCTTCCTCCTGGGCCTGGGCCATTTACATAGCATAAGCCACTCCTTTGTGCGCCCAGTGTGTGGCTAAGGATAGTGGAGGATCTTGCTGGGCAGGGTAAGAGTCCCCCGGGGTCCCCACTCCGGTCCGTGTGGGCAAGCTGTGGCCGAGACACAGGCTCTCCCCCAGGGCCAGGAGCTGGCGTTGTGTTTGCTCTGAGCGTGGAGGGCTGGGAAGTGGAGTCGCCCCACCTGTTTGGAGATGCAGCGTCCCAGCCACCTGGACCAAGTGCCGAAGGCTTGCCGCACCACCTTCGTTCTCTGAGCATTCCTGCAGGGGACAGGGGGCCCAGCTTCCAGGACGCCCACATCTGAGTCTGGGCACAAGGGAGTGTGGCCGACTCTGTTCCTCCAGAGCTCCCGGCTCCACTCTCTCCAGCTGCCCGGTCGGCCCACGTGACTCCACTTTCCCTGATCATCTGTAAAATGGGTATACGGGCAGTGCCTCCCTCGGGGGCTGATCTAAGGCTCAGTGCGTGAGCAGCGTGTTCAGAGGGTGGGCTCTGCCGCTATGCTTTTATTTCTGAGTGTTCCTCCTCCTCTGGATCTCTCCCCACAACGCTGCCCTGCCGCAGAACTTCAAATGCTGCCGCCTCCTCCTCTGTGAGCCCTGACATGGGCCTCCCTCCGGCTGATCAGACGGCAGCCGCACGTCCTTCAGCGGACAGCCATTCGCGTCTGCCTGGAGCTGCTCCCTTGGCAGGGGGCTCCTTGCCGTCAGCCTCTCTGCTGGGAGATGATGGCTCGGCGGAGAGGGGTTAGGGGTCTTTGGAACAATTCCACAAATACCAGACACGTTGGGCCTGCTCGGGGCCGGGCTCACGACCATCCATCTGCGCACGGCATGCTGATGTGGGCAAGGAGATTATTTGCTTAAGATTAGGGAGGTTTTGCTAATGCCGCCGTGGGAGTCATGGGAAGAGCACAGAGCCCTGCTTCCAGAAGCACGTGGAGGGGCCTCAGGCCCTGAAAACTGCACTAGATTCAAGTGCAGGTGGTAGCTGTCACCTCATCACCCATGGGCCAATTGTTCTTGTCCGGAGGTGCCCGGAGGAGCTGGTGCTCTGTGTCTCTGCCCACATTCCTCTCTGATCTCACAGCGGAGGGAGGGGGGTGATGGAGGAGGGGAGAATCTGGGATTGGCAGGTGCCCTGATGTTCAGACACAGCTGGTGGCCTGGAGCTTGGGAGGCCAGCCTGGGAACCCTGTCCAGCTCTGTCTGCAGGGGCAGTGACTTAGCCTCCTCCTGCTCTAGCCTCCACTCTGCGTGATCCAAGAGGTATTGAGGGTCCCTGCTCAGTGGCAGGGGTACAGAGCAAGCCCAGAGCATCCACGGCAGAGCAACCGTCACCCTTACTTAGACTGCATCCTTCCTTCCCCATCAGGGTCCCTCCCCACCACCCCTTCATGCAAGAGCTGCTGCCGGAAAAGCCCTCCGACCTCTTTCCTGTGAGGCATCCTCTCTCCCAGGCCTTCTGCCTCCCAGCACTGGGTCTCTGTGTGGCCTGCAGGGTGGGGAGCAGGCTGCTCGGGGCCCAGTAGGGCTCCAGCACCCAGTCCTTGGCACACTTGCAGCCTCACACACACCCTAGGGAGGCTCAGCTGGACAGGGAGGTTGAGGCCTCCTTTGCTGGACAGGGAAACGAAGCCATACTGCTCCCGCCCAGCTGAAGGGGTGAAGGTGAAAGTGTGGGGTGAGCAGGCTCCATTAGTGATTGAGGACTTCGGGTGAGACCCGGGCAGAGCTGCCAAGGTAAGCAGAGTTCAGAGGAGAGCCCCACACACCATCTCCCCATGTTTTGGTCCTGTCCCTCTATATCCGCTCCTGCTGGTCTCTCCCCGTGGCCCCTCCAGCCTCAGCCTGACCCCTGCCTCAGGACACCTGGCCCCGGAGCTCTGCGTGCTCCTCCACTTGCAGGTCTGGCTTCTCTGTGGCCCTTGCTCCAGTCTCCCCGGCTGGTCCCCTAGCTGGTACCACTGTATTCTGCCCACAGGGTCTGGGTCACCTGTAGATTAGGACCTCAGCCTGTGGTCACCTCAACACTTATATGGAGTATAAGTGGCTGACCAGTGGGATATCCTTGAACATGGTGTTTTGGGGGGCATTTGTCCTGGGCGACAAGTGCAGGGGCCACTGGATGACCTTGAAACAGGCCTCCATCCAGTCCCAGGGCCACCTCCAAGTGTGACCGGAGGTGCCCTGGGCCTCCTCTCCCGCCCTGGGACCCCGGACTCTGCCGGGCAGGTGAGCGGAGCTGGTGCGCTAAGCGGATCACAGCAGATCACCCGCCGTCGTAAACTTTTAGCACAGCCCACTCAGCGGCATTTCACACCCGGTTAACTTTTACGACAAACTCCAGGAGGAAGAGTGACAGCCAGGGAGCAGAGGAAAGCAGGCGGGTCCAGCCTGGAGGCTCAGGGGGCTGGCTGGGGGCCAGTGCAAGCACTCAGGGTGCAGGGTGGCTGCTGCCCTCCCCGCCCGGCTCTGGTTCCATCCCGGGGGCTGCCCAGAAGCAGCCCTGAGCCTGGCTATGCAGGAGCCTCCAGGAGCCCCAGGCCATTCTTGGGGACCAGCCTGCAGGCTGGGTGCCCCAAAGCACGCCCTCTGCACGCCCTCTGCCACCCGCGCTTCCCCACTGATGCCACTGTTGTCCCATCCGCCCCCAACCCCGCTTTCCCATTGTCACTCTGCATACGATGCAGAACTTTTCTGAGGACCCACTGCGGCCGACCTACACTCCGAGCTGTCCATTGTTCATTAAACTGGGCAGAGGCCCCGGTGGGGGCCTGGAATTGGGGGCGGGGGCTGATGTCTGTTTTCAATATGCAGCCAATCATGGCCTCTTTTTTCTGTTTAGTATAATTTTATACTGGGTGGATGTATTTAGGGCCTGAATGGCTTGACAGTGATGATTAATACCGTACATTAGGAGATTCCAGAGCGAGTGTTCGGGAGCTGGCTGAGCGGCTCCGTTCTCATCAGATGGCCGAGCCCGCAGGCTATTAAAAGCAGCAGGAGACCTTGAGGCTTAATCACAGAGGCTGGGCCCGCGGAGGGAGAAGAAAGGGAGAGGAAAAGAGAACAAATGAAACGATAGAGGGAGAGGGCGGAAATGCTACTGGAATCCCGTCCCCCCACGCGCAGCCAGCGGGAGGGGGGCGGGGGGGCAGCGAAGGGGAAAGAGGCTCGGGAGGGCATTTAGGGGGAGAAAAACAATTAAAAACTGCAGCCACCGCCGGAGACCACAACCCTGTGATGGGAAGTCTGCGAGGGGCGGGCGGTGCTGGGCGGGGGAGACAGAAATAAATCAGCTGGTGAATGGGAGGTGCAGCCCCTGCATTGTCGGAGGGGGATGCGCTGTTGGAGGAAGTGGGCCCCCCACTCACCGGTACCCCCAGGATGACCACGTGCACAGCCTCTCACAAGTGTCCCTTTCAGATGTGGAGGGTGTGGTCACCCTGTTCTTTGAAGGGGTCCTTGGGATCAGGAAGGGAGCCTGGGCAGGGTTACAGTTGGTACAGCTGGGCTGCCCTCAGGCATCAGCAGCTCCTCTCACCCCCAGGAGGCTGGACACAAGGTTGCAGGACCATGGGGGCCCCCTGGTCAGGCAGAGGATGTGCCTGGGTCCCCACCAGGGGCCAGAACCCTGGGGGTGATAGGGAGTGATGGTGACAGAGAGAGAGAGTGGGAGACTGACCTGGCAAGAAGAA
The DNA here is from genome assembly GCF_016772045.2 of Ovis aries. Classification (NCBI taxonomy): domain Eukaryota; kingdom Metazoa; phylum Chordata; class Mammalia; order Artiodactyla; family Bovidae; genus Ovis; species Ovis aries. Next base: position 49,044,399 of record NC_056065.1, read on the forward strand.
GCGGTCCACACAAGATGCCGTAGTGCAAAGTGGGAGGCAGAGTGTACGTGTGTGGGGGGTGGGGCACATGATGAGAGAGGTGAGGCCCCTTCCCGGCCCCTGCAGACCCCACCCTGGACAGCCAGGTCCTCCCAGCCAAGGGCTGCGCTGTGGTTTGAGGCAGCAGCCAGGGTCAAGGGGCCCCGATGGGTTGCCCCTCTAGGAAGAAACCATTCCTGACTGGAAAAGGTGAGGTTCGAGGTGGAGGGAGGCTTGGTTCTGTCTGAAAATGAAGCTGGCAAGATGGTTTACAGAGCCCTTCTGTTAGAGGAGGAGGAAAGGACAGGTCTGGAGCCAGAGAGGCTCCACCTGCAGGGACTTGCGGGCCTCACACCTCGCCCCCGCTCCCCCTCCCCCATGACACAGGAGATAATGGGCCCAGACACTCCAGGGCCAATGTGGGAAAAGATGAATAAAAGACAGTCACAGGCCTCTGAACTTTTACATAAAAAATACAGGTTCCCTGGCCTATCTGAGGTTGGAGGTCAAGGTGCTTCTTGGGGACGGTTTGCTAGCCAGTGGCTGGGGGGATGGGGCAGCCAGAGGCCCTGGACCTCATCAAGCCCCTGGGGGCCCTGCACAGCCTGGGCACCCAGCTGCAGGACGGGAGTGGGTTTGGAGAAGACTGCCTGGAGCCTGTGGGTCACTTCCTCTCGAGTTCACACAGGGACGGCGCTCCTGGGACCCCAAGCAGCCCCAGGACAGTTTTTTCCCTAAACCCAACCCGGTGAATGTGCTTTCTGAGTTCAAATCTCCAGGTGGGCCTTCAGAGCACCCGCCCTGGGTGGGGTCTTTTCCACCCAAAAGGCTGGAGGGGCACCTTCTGCCAAGCCCTTTTGGGGGTCCCCTCTGTCTGCCCCTGGTTTGATGGGCAGCTGTCCTTCAGGGCTGGCGGGGACCCTGAGGGGCACAGGCACCTCTGTTCAGACACCCCGAAGTCAGTGGACACCGCCCTCCATGATGCCATATCTGCTCAGCAAACTGATGACCACTCCAGGACGCAGTGCCCATTAGCCCGTCTGGTCTGGGAGATGGCTCACGCCGGCTCCAAGGCCCCCAGGGGCAGCCTGCACCCTCACCCAGGGGAAGGGGGCCATGCAAATGCACAAGGGCACAGACAGTTCCGCTCCCTGCTGGCTATTTTTGGAAATGCTTTTCTGATTTGTTTTTCTCCCAGGCTTCAGAATAAAAAGAGCTAAAGGAGCCTGACACCTCCTTCAGAGCAGGCTGTACAAAGACCGGGCCTTGGGCCCCGGTGGGGCTGGGACTGGCTGAGCACACCCACCTGGGCACAAATGCAACTGGGGCCCAGACAGAAAAAAGTACTGGGTGCTGCTTCTGGAAGAGACGCCACGAACAGAGCTCTGGTCGGGGATGGAGAGGAGGTTTGGGTCGCCTGACTCTGCTTTCATGTTGGAGAGGCCCCTGGACCCCCAGGCCTTGGACATGGGCCCTGAGCATGGGCATTCCCAGGTGAGGCCATGCCAAGGCCCTGGATGGAGCCCAGCTGTGCCTGAGACCCACCAGGGGAGGGCCGGCTCCTCTGGCTCCTCTGTCCACTCACTCCCCTGGCAGATGCCCAGCCCAACCATGGCCCAGGGTGAGGGGCCCCAAGCTGCCATGCAAGTCTCTGGTGCTTCACCTATGCACAAATGCCTGGCCTGGGCTGAAGTTTAACATTCAAATACTCTTGGAGCCTGGACCCTGGCTGCAGTCCCTGGTCACACAGACAAGGAGACAGGTGGGCATCCAGCTCAAGAGTGGCAGAGCCTGGCGCCTTGTTGTCCTCCCTAGAGGAAAAGCATCTCAGAGTTGATGGGGGGTACTCCCGCCTTCTGTTCTCTCAAGGACACTTGGGGCTCAGGGCCGGGCCAGGCAGAGAGCAAGCCCAGGGCTGAACAGAGCTGAGTTGGACGCTCCCAGCACAGGGCATCTGAGCGGACCCAGACCAAGGCCGCTGGGCCACTGGGTTTTGGCCCCTCACTTCCCATGCCCAGTGCAGCGCTTGGCAGTGAAGCATTCTGAACAGCAGAGATGCCTGGGGACAGATCCCGCAGCTTGTCAAAAAGACCCACCCTCCCCCAAGACAGGGGAGCTACTCTTGACCTGAGAGGCAGGAGAAGGTGCTACCTTGCCCCCTACAACTGTCCTCTCCCAACAGCACGTTGGCCAGGGCCTTCCCTTGGCCATTCCCAGACAGGGATGCCCGCTGGGTTCAAGATGACCGGCTGAAATGGGTGGGTACTGGGCACCGACAGGCGGCGACAGACAGCCTGCTTCCTGTGGCTGCCACTTGCTGGGGCTTGACCTCCAGGTTATCAGGGCCGCAGCCTGGGCGATGACCTCATTAAGCACGGCGGCCACGTCAGCACCTTTCTGAAGTCGCTTTTATCACTCACAGCGTGCCGGGGCGGCCCCGTCGGCACCTCCTCCCCGACACGGCTCTATCTTATCTTCCCCGGTGAGGGACCCTCGCTGGGAGCCAGAGAGCAGGTCTGGGAATGCCACATCCAGACAGCCCGGCCTTCAGGCCCTGACATGGGCGGGGGCAGGGCAATGCCAATGGACCCCAGTGTCTGGTGACAGAATCGTGCAGAAGAAATGCATTGACTTCGGCTCCTGATATTCAACAATCATTACGGTGATTATGCGTGCGAAGTCCAGGCCTCTCCTCCAAGATTCTGCACAGGGTGCCGGCTCCTGTCACCCTGTAGCTCCCCATGGCCCAGGTCCCAGTGGAGGGGAGGGTGACCTTCCCTGGGAAGAGCCCAGAGACTGCCTGGGGCTCAGGGTCTCCTGACATTCAAGGTCACCTCTCAGGATGGGCTTCCTGACTTCCAGAGTGGGGGCCACCCTGGGGAGGAGAGCTTTCGGAGCTGGCTCATGAACCCCGCCACCCTACTCTGCCTCTCTGCACACACTAGGGCTGCCTCTCCGCTACAGAGGCCGCTGTGCCCCCAGCTCTGATGAAGAGGCTCTTTGTCCCCTGCTCTTGGTCAGGCTCTTGGTCTGAGCTCTGAGGCATGGCTGGCCCTCCCGCTGGCCTCTCTCCACTCTCCTTTCGCTTCTCCTGGGGCCTCCACTCGAATACTAAAAAGGAGTTCCACCAGGCAGCGAGTGTTTGCCCCAGAAAGCACAGGCCTGGCCCCTGTTGAGGACAGTGAGGGGCCTGGCAGCTGGGAGAGCCTGAAGAAGAGGCTGGGACCCCAAGTGGCCAAAACCAAAACAGAAACACCTGGGCCCCTGGTGCTCCACTCCTACCCACTCCATGCAGGATGGGCGTGTCCTCTTTGCCCAGCTTAGTCCTGCAAGAGCCCTGAGCAGCTTCACCTGCAGCTGGATTCCAGTCTAGGTGGGATGAGCCCTGGAACTCCACAGCCCAGGGAACCCAGGGCCTGGCACAGAGAACCCCATGGCCCCAGGGGAGGGACCCAGGAGCTGCTGCTTTCCCTGCTAGGGGCCCTTGGAGCCAGTGCTCACCTATGAAAGTGCTGGGGCCTCTGGGGTGGGGGCCAGGTCCTGGTCAGGGTTGGAGCAGGCTGCAGCTTGCTTGCACTGGGGCCCTGCTCCTCAGCCCAGGACTGCCTGTCCACAGTGGGCACACCCAGATGTCTCAGAGAGATCAACTGCCCACAGAAAGGTCAGTGACCCCTCACTGTGACTCAGGCTCAGCAGCCAAGCCTTTGCCTGAACCTCTGCCCAGCACGAGGTGAGGGGTGGCCTCTGCTTTCCCATTCCCCCACCCCAACTGGCCCCTGGCTGCCTTCACTCTACAGGCACTAGATGAGCACCCACTGTGTGCAGAGCTCTGCCCTGGGTACAGAAGCAGGAAGGATGGACTTTCAAGAAGCAGGTGGACAGCACGGATCAGTGGGACCTCAGTCAGGACCAGGCATGCGCACCCTCCAGGGTCTCTCCCTCCTTGGCCTGGCTCCTCACTTGGAACATGGGCTGAGATCCCTCCAGCATCTGGTCTCTCTCCTGGCCGCCTGGTCCTCCCTGCTCATGCATCTGAGTGGAACCTCCTGTGAGACCGTAATTCTAGGACCAGTGACTCAGGAACCGTCCTCAGCCCCCTATGTCCTGGGGCACCATCTGGGCCCCCTCCACACGCTCCGGGGATGAGATTTGGAAGCAGAATCTTCTGAGGTTCCCGAGGTGCTGTGAGGCTGTGAGATGTTTCCCAGCCCCCCACCCCGCGCCAAGCCTGGGCCACCCCCATCTGTTGCTGGGGACTTCTGGGGGAGGGGGGAGGATCCAGTGGCAGCCCAAACCCCTGAGACAGATGTCATGGGTGTCGCAGGTGAAAACATGGATGCTCGGGAAGAAGGTGGCAGAGCTACATGGAGACGAATGGTAGGACTTCCTCCAGAGCCAACCCAACTCACTGGCCAACATTCTGTCCTTCGGTGGCTCCCACACATGTGCCAGGCACTGGCCAGACACCAGGACTGGGCGTGCGTCCGAGCCACCAATCCACACCTCGCCAGAAGTGACCCCTGGTCTCCTACAGCCGGGACGAGAAAAGGACAGTGGACACTGTTTCTAACATGCTCGGAGGACAGAGGGGGAGGACACGCTGGCCATCATGATGGCTCTCAGGCAGGAGGTGGTTTCTGCTTGGCTACCAGGGGGCCGGGGTGGGTGGAGGTGAGAGAAGGGAGATTCCAAGACAGAATGGAGGCGGGAGAGGGTCACGCAGGACGCTTGGGTGTCCTGGGGGAGCACAGGGCACCTGGAGAAGCATGACAGGGGATCCAGCTGGGGGAACATCGGAGGAAAAGAGGCCCCTCCTGGACATCTGACCGTAATTCCGCTGGACATCACCTCTAGTCGGGCAGGCCCCAGTGTCCCGCCCAAGACCCCCGATTCTTCCCGGTCCCCTTTGCCCCGACAGCCATGTCAGCAGCCTGAGGCCCACCTGCCAGGAAAGCCCACGCCCCTGCCCTTCTCACCAGACCTCGAAGCACACACACCTCTGCTGACGTGCACAGAGGGCTCTGCCTCTCACCACCGCGAGGCAGAGCTGATGGGAGAAACAAGAAAGGAAACCTGATAAACAGTTTCCATATCCAACGTTTTCCACATTCAATTATTTTTAAATTAAATAATCTCTCCCTAGGAGAAAAAGGAAAGTTCCCGCGCAGCTCAGCCCTGCCAGGCCTCACAAAGCCCACATTGTGGGCCCTGGTGGAGAACGTCTCCTTGGAGCCCGCCCCTCAATGCCCCCTTTTATATTCACGCTCACAGGCAGCCCCTCATGCTGCCCCTGCATGCCGGAGACCCTGGCCCACAGCCACATGGCCTCTGTGGGGCTCTTGTCAGCTCCCGGGAGCCCGGGGTGGGGGCCCCAAGCAGCTCTGGGTGGAGTGAAAAGGCCGCCAAGAAAAACCGAGCTACAGCAGGCAGCATAGAGGGGCTGAGAGGTGGCCAGGATGGGGGTCCCGCTGCACCTACATGACTCATTCAGAACCAACAGCTGAAAGGACTTGTGGTTTGCAAGCAGCCCACTGGTGTCCACTGCCTGAGCGCTCTCACTACCGGTTAGGTGTTCTTAGATTAGGTACTTGACCACTTTGAACCTCATCATTGCCAACTGTAAAATGGGGAGAATGTGTTCCTAAGCTATGATGAGGGTAACAGAACAAGGGCATCCAGAAGTGGATGTGGGAGCCTGGAGGGTCCCTCCGGTTCCAGGCAGCAGAGTCACTTGTGTTAGGCTCACCCTCCTGCAGATAACAAATGCTCACTATGGATAAAACATTATTTTAAAAAATATTCAAAGGCATTAGAGATGGAGGGAAAACCCTGAAAGATGGATCCTTGGTGAAGTCTATACTTTTCTGGCTTTTCCCTTGAGGATCCCACCCTGTCCACTTGGCACCAGGCAGTTGGAACTCTAGCAGAAAGCTGCAGTCTTACTGAATTGGGGTGTCAGAGACTGGAGCAGCTGGACATTGAGACAGGAATTCCTGGAGAGGACAAAGCCACAGACAGGTGATCCCCAGTGTGCATCTAACCCCCTAAATCCTAGGCTTACTCTTGCATTGCCCAGACTACAAGGAACCCAGAGAAAGGCAACAGTTGGAAGGCTGAGCAAAGACTTTGGCTGCTGCCCACCACAGCAGGGGAAGGAGAATTTGGAATTTGGGTCTCATCAACTTGGAGGGGTTAGGTGAACACTTTTGATTTTCCATTAAAAGCCTACTCTCATGCTTTAAGAGTAAATCCTACACCCCAAAACTAAGAACAAAATTGAATAGACACACCCTAAGCAAGTGTTCATCCAGCTTTTGCAAGACGAGCTTAAGGTGAGCAGCTGGTCACTGAAAGGTGACCAACTAGAACAGCCCAACACTCATGGAGAAAGATCACAGAACTTAGAGTTTCTACAATGTATCACCTACAATGCCAAGTGCAACAATTAAAAAAAAATACTAAATGTACAAAGCAACAGGAAAATGTGACCCTTAATCAAGGGAAAATTTAGTCAAGAAAAACCATCTCTGATAGGACCCAGATGTTGGAATTAGCAGAAAAACACTTTAAAGCTGCTATTGTGAGCATGTCCAAAGACTTAAAGGAAAATATGACCAGAAGGAATGAGTAGATAGGAAATGTCAAATGGAAACTGTAATAAATAGCCAAATGGAAATTCTAGAACTGAAAAATATAATACATGAAATTCACAAGTCCCTGGGTAGGCTTTTGGTAGTAAGTCAGAAATGGCAGAAGAAAAAGCAAGTGAATTTGAAGACAGAGTCATAAAAACTATCCAATCTAAATAAAAGAAAAACTATTGAGGGGACTTTCCTTGTGGTCCAGTGGCTAAGACCCCATGCTTCCAGTGCAGGGGGCCCAGGTTTGATCCCTAGTCAGGAAACTGGATCCCACATGCTACAACTGAGAGTTCACATGCCACTACTAAAAATCTGCCATGCCAGATGAAGATCGGAGATCCTGCCTGCCACAACTGAGACCCAGCCCAGCCGAATAAATAAAGAATAAAAAGAAAAAAACATTGTAACAAAATGAACAGAACCACAGTGACCTGTGGGACAATATTTGGTACATGTGTAATGGGTCCCAGAAGGAAAGAGGAGATAGGAGATGGAGCAGGAAAATGATGAAAGAAAAGCCTAAAAAAGCACTAAATGCACAAAAATTTAAAACATTCACTAATCAAAAACTCAGTTAAGGAGATAAAAAGGCAAATCACACACTTGGAGAAAATACTTGCAATACATATAAATAACTAAGAACTTGTGTCCAGAATATATAATGATCTCCTAGAAACCAATCAATAAAAAGACAAGCAAGGCAATTAAAAAGTGGACGAAAGGCTTGAACAAACATTCCACTGAAGCAGTGACATTAGACTAATAGGCACATGATGTGAAAATATGCTCAACATCCTAGTCATCAGGGAAACAGCTCCTGAAACCACAATGAAATGCTACTTCAGACCTGCTAATAAAGCGGTTAAAATTTAAAAGATTGACAATGCTAAACATCAACGAGAATTGGAGGAACTGGAATGCTCCACTATTACCGGTGGTGACGCAAAATAGCTCATCGCTTTGGAAAAAGGCTTGGCAACATCTTATCCATTTAGCCTATGACCCAGCAATTTTTACTCCTGGGTTACTTACACAAGAGAAATGAAAGCTTAGGTCCACTAAATGGTTTGTCCATGAACGTTCACAGCAATGATACTCATAGCCCAAATCTGGAGATGTTGGCAAAAGTCCATCCACAGGAGAATGGATAACAATGTGTGATCTATCCATGCCAAGGGATACTCTCTAGTGAAAAGAATGGACTGCTGACAAATGCAACAAAGTGGATGAATTTCAAACACCACTATGTTGAACAGAAGAAGCTACCCAAGAGTACAGACTGTGTGAGTTGCTCTGTGTGAAATTCAAAGGAGTTAGAACTAGTCTAAGACAAGAGAAATCAAGAGAGTGGTTGTCCGCCTGCCCTTGAGGAATATTGACCAGGAGGGCACCAAGGGGTGAAAACACCCCCTGCCTTGGTCCCAGTGGTGGTTACTTCCAAGTCATCCAACTGTACACTCGTCACTCAGGCAATTTATCATTGTATTAATATGCCTCACATTTGGGGGCTGTGAGGCTAGGCTGCTCAGGTTTGAGTCTTGGCTCTGCCACAGATTACATGGGAGACTGAGTGAGGGTCTCAGGTCTCCAACTGGCAAAATGGAGACAGAGTCAATGGTGAGGACTGTGTGGCAGTTGAATGAGATACTCAGGTTAACACCCAGAACAACTGGCACAGAAGAAAATGCTCTTGCTTGCACCTGCTACTTTAGTGTAAGGTGGGCTGGAGGCCCAGTCAACACTTGGAGAATTTTCAGCACGTTCCCTAGCTGCGGATGCTTTGCCCAGCAAGCCGCCTTCGGGAGCAGGAGAGGATTCTCTTCGGGAGCGCCCATGAATTCCCAAGGACGGTGTGCACCATGGATTCCAAGGGTATCTATGGGGTTCAGAGAGAAGAGTGTCAGGGACCTGGGGAGCCGTGCTGACCTGAGCGACTCTCCAGGCAGGCCCCTTGGGTGCATTGCTCTGGCCGTTTCCTCCCCAGCAAAGCAGACCTCAAAAGATCATGGTAACTTTGACGGGAAGTGGGGCTCATTCTGGTTTTGAATTGTGATGTTTCCGATCTGCAAGAGAGTGTGTGTGTTTTCTGACAGTCTGGCCCCTGGGTTTTTGCCTGATCCTCCTGGTGGGCTGTACTGGTAAGGCTGGCCTCCTGCGCTGATGGGAACTATTGGCCTCCCTGGCGATTCGCCCAGGGAGGTAGCCTCCAGGGCTGCCTGCAGCTCCCGGATGGACTGGATCCTCCCTGAGGGAGTGGCCGAGCCCTGGCTCCACCCCTGGTCTACCACCCCTGCTGGGCTTGTCGGGGGGGGGGGGGGGGGGGGGGTGGTGGTAAGCGAGTTCCTGTCACTACCTCTGTGGCCACCACACACCCCAGCAGTGAGGGTGACCCTGCCCTGGGTTGGCCATGGCCTGAGCCTTTGCACCTGACGGCTCCTTCAGGCCTCGCGACACCCCCATGCCACCTGGATGCTCGTCTCCATACAGGAAAGGGAGAGTGGAGATCAGAAGGGGCCGCTTGGTTCACGAGAGCCTGAGGTTGCATGTGACGCCCTCCCCAGCCTGTGGTTCCCACCCACCCCTGCCTGGGGTGAGGGTGGCCTGATGGGGTCCCATCAGGCACAGGCCCGCTTGCTCGGGGGGCTCTGTCCTGTGATTGCACATCCCCACGCTGGGCTCCGCCCCTGTGTCCCATCCAGAGGGCACAGGGGCACCGTCCTCCGGCCGCTGCATCCTTCTACTCCCAGTCCCTCCGGTCCCTTTGGCTGCTAATTCCATAAAGAGGCCATTGTTCATCTAGATGGTCTTTACAGAAGCACGTCCCCAGCGAGTGGAAACATTTAGTTAATAATTTAACACTGTGTTGTCTGCTGAATTTTCAGGCCCCCAAATAAGATCGATGGAACCAACAATTGGCTTATTGAGTTTGCCGGCTGTTTCCTGAAGACACAGGCGAGCATAGAGGGATGGCCTCGGAGCGGGGGAGGGGAGCCCCATGCGGGGGAAAAAAATGTAGATGGTATTGATGCAGGTTGTCAAAAATAATTGTTTTATTTTCCCTGGGAATGTTCCCGATACCCCCGCACGCACTGATCCGTGACGCTGGGTCTGGAGACGCAGGAGGCTGGTATTTGTCGGCATTCTGCTGCCCCCTCCTGAGATGTTCATCAGGGAAATGATCATTACGTCACCAGCCATCCCCAAACTGTTTCAGGAGGAAGGCAGAGGGAAGGTGAGGGGGGGACCTGCACCCTCTTCTGCTGGCCTTCCGAGGGGCAGACTTGGGGGGCTTGTCCCGGAGGCTAGGGTAATATATGCTCTGGGACAAAGGGAGCCAGGGCAGCCTCAAGGGACTGTCCACAGCATGGGGAAAAGGGAGAGCATGGGGCTCTTGGGCAGGGTGGGCAAGATCCCCACAAGAGCAGACCTGGCACTGTGCTTGCCCAGGACCCCAGGGAAGCCCTCGCCTGGAACAACCCCCATGGCCCTTTCACTAGAAGAAAGGGGGAATCACGGTCCACCTGTGAGGACCCCGGATGGCGCACTCCAGAAGGCAAACAGCGAATGCATCCCTGCGGGACATGACAGTCCAGCAACCCAGAGAGGAGCGGTGTCTGGGGGCACAGGTCCCCGGCCCAGAGCCTGCCTGCCGAGCAGTTTCTCCAAGTCCAGTCTGCTGCCCAGAAGAACCGCATCTCCCCACGGGGTGAGCTGGAGACCATCTGAGCCCTTTCCAGGGCCCAGCTGACTTCCCAGAATGGTCATCACTTGTCCGCTCACCCATCTATTCACATTTCCATTTACCGAGGCACCAAGGCCTGCCGTGTCTCACTCCAGGCAGGAGACAAGGATTTACGGACGGGGGGGACAGTCTCTGGGGGCGCTGTTTCCACTGGAGACAGTGTCCCACAAAACACGGTTCAAGGATCAGTGTCTGGAGGAGAGCGTGGCCAGGAAATTGTCCTCCGGGAGGAGAAAGGTCAGGGGACACCTCTGAGTGCCTGGAAAGGCAGGCCTGAGAGAGGCAGAGCTGGGTAAACAGTTTAGATGCCCCCCTGTTAACAGCCTTGAAAATGTAAATCTCCCCAGAGAAAGGGGCTCCCAGGCTGCATGTCACCCTCAGAATTGGGATCTTCCTGCTCTCTGGGGTTTAGGGGAGCATGGCACCGTCTCACAAGAGTGGATACCGTCAGACAGGGTTCCACTGCTGTGTCCTGCAGGCTCTGTCAGCTCTCATCAGATGAGCCCCCAATACCAGCTGGGTGCCAGGAGAGCGGGGCATGGGTGCAGTGATGTGTCCTGCCCTGAGATCCCTCATCCCTTCCACATCCAGAGACTTTCTGCCCTGCTGGCATCTGGGGCTCCAGGAGGGTACTGCGCCCACACTCCTTGGGTTCCAGGCACTTCTCCAGCTAGCTGAGTGGCCCTGCTTGGCGCTGGAACCAGAGCCCGACCCATGGGGGTGCTCACCAATCACCTGCCATGGGAAGATGGATGGGCAGCACTCCTGGACACCTGACTTTAAAGCAGCCTCTGGATCGAGAAGTCTGGTTGAAGACTCCAGGGCCTCTTAGACTCTTTTTCCTTGGTTTGTTCCTTAGACAACAGGGGGTCAAGGGAGCATCATGGCAGACAGTACATTTGTGATAAACCCAAAGGCAGAGTACCCAGGGGCCTGAACTTGGCCTCTCCTCTCTGCTTGGAAATGGAGGAAATAAATAGAGCAAAGAAATAGAGGAAAACAATGGAATGGGAAGGATTAGAGATCTCTTCAAGAAAGTTAGAGATAACAAGGGAACATTTCATGCAAAGATGGGCACAATAAAGGACAGAAACAGTATGGACCTAACACAAGCAGAAGATATTAAGTAGAGGTGTCAAGAATGCACAGAAGAACTATACAAAAATATCTTAATGACCCAGATAATCATGATGGTGTGATCATTCACCTAGAGCCAGACATCCTTGAATCTGAAGTCAGGTGGGCCCTAGGAAGCATCCCTATGGACAAAGCTAGTGGAGGTGATAAAATTCCAGCTGAGCTATTTCAAGTTCTAAAAGATGACACTGTGAACGTGCTGCACTCAATATGCAAGCAAATTTGGAAAACTCAGCAGTGGCCACAAGACTGGAAAAGGTCCATTTTCATTCCAATCCCAAAGAAGGGCAATGCCAAAGAATGTTCAAACTACTGCACAATTGCACTCATCTCACACACTAGCAATGTAAATGTTCAAAATTCTCCAAGCTAGGCCTCAGTAGTACATGAACCGAGAAATTACAAATGTTCAAGCTGGATTTAAAAAAGACAGAGGAACCAGAGATCAAATTCCCAACATCTGTTGGATCATGGAAAAAGCAAGAGAGTTCCAGAAAAACATCTACTTCTGCTTTATTGACAATGCCAAAGCCTTTGACTGTGTAGATCACACAGATTTTCCACAACAAACTGTGGAAAATTCTTCAAGAGATGGGAATATCAGACCACCTGACCTGCTTCCTGAGAAATCTGTATGCAGGTCAAGAAGCAACAATTAGAACCGGACATGGAACAATGAACTGGTTCCAAATTGGGAAAGGAGTATGTCAAGGCTGTATATTGTCACCCTGCTTATTTAACTTATATGCAGAGTACATCATGTGAAATGCTGGGCTGGATGAAGCACAAGCTGGAATCAAGATTGCCGGGAGAAATATCAATAACCTCAGATATGCAGATGACACCACCCTTACGGCAGAAATTGAAGAAGAATTAAAGAGCCTCTTGATGAAGGTGAAAGAGGAGAGTGAAAAAGCTGGCTTAAAAGTCAACATACAGAAAACTAAAATCATGGCATCTGGTCCCATCACTTCACAGCAAATAGATGGTGAAACAATGGAAACTGTGATAGACTTCTCTTCTTGGGCTCCAAAATCACTGAAGATGGTGACTGCAGTCATGAAATTAAAAGATGTTAGCTCTTTGGAAGAAAAGCTATGACCAACCTAGATAGCATATTAAAAAGCAGAGACATTACTTTGCTGATAAAGGTCCATCTAGTCAAAGCTGTTTTTTCCAGTAGTCATGTATGGATGTGAGAATGGACCATAAAAAAGTTGAGCATTGAAGAACTGATGCTTTTGATCTGTGGTGTTGGAGAAGACTCTTGAGAGTCTCTTAGACTGTAAGGGGACCAAACCAGTCAATCCTAAAGGAAATCAATCCTAACTATTCATTGGAAGGACTGATGCTGAATCTGAAGCTCCAATACTTTGGCCACCCGATGCAAAGAATGGACTCATTGGAAAAGACCCTGATGCTGGGAGGGATTGGGGGCAGGAGGAGAAGGGGATGACAGAGGGTGAGATGGCTGGATGGCATCACTGACTCGATGGACATGAGTCTGAGCAAACTCTGGGAGTTAGTTGGTGATAGACAGGGAGGCCTGGCGTGCTGCAGTCCATGGGGTCACAAAGAGTCAGACACGACTGAGCAACCGAACTGAACTGAACTGAACTCTGCTTGGAGGAGGGAGGGAAATAGCTGGTCCCTGGTGACACATCTCTTCTGAAGTTCATGGAGTATTTCTGGAGGCCCAGGGAAGCCCTGACATCTGGTGAGGGTCGGGAGGCACCATCCTTTTCATCCCTGTCGTCGGATCCCCCTGCCTAGTGGTGTCTCCCTTGGAGATGCCACATGAGCCTGCTCACCCGCAGTCCCACAGGGGAAGGTGGTTTGCTAGTTTCTTTAGAAGGATAAGAACGGAAGTGATGACTAGGGCCAGGCCCTAACCAAGCTGGATGCTTCTGTGTGTGGGCATGCATGTGTGCCTCTGTGTGCATGCACACGTGCCCCTGCACACACACACACACACACAATCATGTGCATGTATGTACATGTATTTGTGAGACTGTGTGAATGTACATGTACACATGTGTCTTGTATGTGTAGGTTGTACACACGTGTCACGTTTGTGCAAGTGTGCATACATTGCTACATGTGTGCATGTGTCTGGTGTGCGCACATGGGCCTGTGTGTGTGTTCTGTCTCTTCCCCTCCTCCTTCCCTTCCGGGACCAAAGCTCAAGGTGTCAGGCTCTAGCTCGTTGGGTGAGAGGTGGGTGGAAATGCCAACCAGTGAGATTTGCCTGCTGGGCCCCCTAGCGTCCCCAGGCAGAGACGGCCAGTGGAACAGGGTCCAAATCACGGCCCTGAGCCGAGAGGGCTGTGCGGTGTGTGCCTGCAGCATCCACTGCCCCATCCGGCAGCGCCCTGGCCCTGGGCCCAGAGTGGACACGTAGCCCTCCTTGGACATCTCCACCACAAGGGCCTCCAGCTAAGAGGTCCCTCCCTCAGAATCAAGAACCCTGCTGGCGAAGTCTTGGGATCTCAGCTTGGTCCGAGGTTTGCTCTGCTCCCAAGACTGCAGCTTCAGAAATCACAATCCTAGGAACTCACATGAGGACGTGCCTCCTGAAAAGAAGGGCAGCTGCTGGCTCAGAGAGGAAGCAACTGGATGCTTTCAATGAAGGAAGCACTGGGGGCACTCAGAGCACATGGGGAGGCACTTGTCCCTCCCCCTGCAGTCCCTATTTCTGCTTCCTCCCAAGTTAGACTTCCCAGCGGGGTGTGCACATGTGAACACACACCCACACATGTGTGGATGCACACATGTGTGTGCACACAAACCACACCCTACATGTGTACATGCAAACACACCATACGTGTGCTACAGGCTCAGAGACGCAGACATTCACAGACGCACACACATATACCCCCAGCACCCGTGCCCTCATGTACACATGTACACGCACAGGAACATCAGCCCTCCCCCCATGTTCTGAGTGTGTCTGGAAAGCCTCAGGCAATGGGCTCATTGTCTCATGCTGACCGCTCCATCCTCCTGTGCCTACCAGTCCTCCAGAGCACAGTGCTGAGACCGGGCTGGTGCGTAATGGGTTTAGTAATGTTTGAGGCAAGTATAAATGGAGGTGTCTATGGATAAATGCTACCCATGGGGCGTCCGCCACTGCAGGAGACACAAGAGACGTGGGCTGGGAAGAGATATGTCAGCCTCCTTTGCCTACTGCCAACCGACACTGACGAACCTGGAATCCTATGAGCGGCATTCAGGTAATGCAGGTGCTGATGGCTAGAGGGAAATCTGTGCTGGCCCGGGTCACCCGGACCAGATCCCCCACCCCGAGCACTCGGCGGCTTGGGCTGCACAGCTTCTGTGAGCCCTGTGACCCCCTGGCGGGGGCTGCGGGAACACCCAGAACAGAGCAGGCAGGCACATGCCTGGCTGGCGCTTTCTACCAGGATGCGGCTCGGAACATAGAATAACGGTGGATTTTGAAAGGAGATGTTTTTCTTTGGAAAGTTTATTTGCAGATTTATGTCCGAGGGCGTGTTTTTTTAAAGCCTCAGCCAGAGGTTAGATTTCAGATGTCCTCTGACTGCTCAGTGTCTTTGAAGTTCTGTTTGTTTGTTTGGATTGGCCAGCCAGGAGCTCGCGCACACAAACCCTGCTCGGTTTAGGGTCTCCTTAAGTGAGCTTTCGGACACGCGCCGCACCGGTTGTGACTGGGTGAAGACCGCGCCCTTGGCGGATGCTTTCCCATGTCCTCCGAGATTTCCACGTCGTTCCTCACTCTCAATAACATTCTTTCATTCACTTTCCAAAGCGGAAGCTCTGAGGATGGGCTGCCTGGGAAGCGAGCTTCCTCCTGTGGGACCCACCCCGTATAGCGGCTGCCTGCCCACCACCTGCCTTTGCAGGAAGATGCTCGGCCTCTGAAACCTGGCCTCCATTCCAGCCTCTGCACAGCATGCTGGGGACTTCACAAAGTGTGTCTCCCTCTGCTCGAGGCTGCAGCCTCGGAGTGAGCCTGTGGGCCTCTCTGGGAGACCTCTGCCCCCTCCCCTCCAGCCTATGCTCATGTAACAGTGGGGAGTGCACATGGCAGGCTTTCGCTATTGGTGGCCACACGGTCTTCCAGGGTTGGGGACAGAAGCTGTGGGTGGAGGGCATATTTGTGGCCACCCTCGTCTGTGTAATGGGTGTGGGTAGAGACGTAGAGCTAGCTATGAGTGACTGGTGGCAGCCAGCTTCCCTGTGATTCCCTCTTGGATTACTGTCCATGGGAGAGCTGGAAGTGGGGTGTGGAGACCTCAAGTGAAGATGGAGGCAGCGAAGGTGGCGGTGGGGGAACAGGGGTTGGGGGATTGTGCCCAGGTGGCTCTTGGCTATCTCTTCCCACCCTGGAGCCTCGTGGCCTCAGCTTCATGGGCCTGGTGGGCTTGGCGGGCCCGTCCTGCATCTGTCTTTCTTTCCCCACCATGGGAGCTGGCAGTCTCCAGCCCAGCTGCAGGGATGAGGTCAGACGATGGCAAACCTGGGAAACTTGGGGACACTGTGATGACCAGGACTGGAGGACCTGGCCTGGCCATCTGGACTTCAGGATTGACCTCAGGGATGACGTTTATGTGCCCCTCAGAGAAGGGCTGGGCCAGGTTCAGGCAGACGGCTGCCCTTGGCAACCCTCTCGGCCGATGCTGGGAGCTCCTGAGCCTGGAGCTGGGGAGCAGGGCCTGGAGTGCTCCGGGGGAGCTCCCAGCCATGAGATGCCCCATGCGTCAGCTGTCATCTCTGTGTCCGGAGCTCCATGTCTAACACGACACGAAGCCCTGGAGACCCCCTAGACTGAGGTGTGGGGTTGCTCTGTGAACTGTGTCTGTTCAACAGGTGAGGAAGCAGACGTGCAGCGTGGCAGGCGGCCTACTCACACAGCTCTTCATAGAACAAGCACCAAGTCAGTTGGACTCATCACCTGAGACCTGGACCACGATGGCTTCTAGCAGAGAAGATTCCAGAATCCTTTGGGGAAATGTGCTCCAGAGGCAGGTCTCTCCTCCCTAACCCTGTGGCTCAGGTCTGAGCCCCCTGTTCCCATAGTCCCAAAGTGAGCTAGGGAAGTCAGGAGCACTCAGTCATGTCTGACTCTTTGGGACCCCAGGGACTGTAGCCTGTCAGGCTCCTCTGTCCACGGAACTCTCCAGGTAAGAATACTGGAGTGGGTTGCCACTTCCTTCTCCAGAGGATCTTCTCAACCCAGGGATTGAACCCACATCTCTTGCATCTCCTCCACTGGCAGGTGGATTCTTTACCTCTGGGAAGCCAGGAAGTGCTCCAGAGTCTGGGTCCTGGAGTCTGTGGGCCCAGATATAGCCTAGGGACCCGCCCTCCCCATCCACACTGCTGACCCTGGTCCTGCCAGCCTTCCTCTGGCAGGGACCAGCCCCTCTGCTGCATCTGCTGAGCACACAGGGCCCTGGGCTTCCCAGGCCAGACAGCTCCTCTGCCATGGGCACTCCCTGATGCTCCTGCAGGGTCTCCCAGCATCCCTGGAACGACAGGCACCAGCCTCTGCAGGACACCTTGGTCCTCCTGCCACCAGCCCTGCTGTAAGGTTACTTTTAATGCTCTGTCACTATAAGATGACAGATTCTTCTCAGCATATGATGGGGTTAGGCCTGATAAACCCCTTGTAAGTCAGAAGTGCTTGTCATCCACCTAACCTACTGACCATCACAGGTTAGTCTCACTCACCTTAATAGGACACTCAGACCAGCCTGCAGCTGGGCAAAATCATCTCACTCAAAGCCTATTTTATAATCAGGTAATGATATCTCATATAATTCATCGGCTGCTGTACCAACAGTGCAAAACATCGTGGCTGTCAGGGTACACAATGGCTGTAAGTGTATTTACCCTCATGATCATGGGGCCAACCGAGAACTTCAGGTCTTCCCAGCATTACGAGAGAGACTATTTATACCATATCAACACTCGGGAAAAGATCACCATTCAAAATTTGAAGTACAGTTTCTACTGAACACCATCACTTCTGCATCATCATAAAGTCAAAAAATGGGAAGTCGGACTGTCATAAAGTTGGGGACCATATGTAGTAGGTGGATCATAAGACCCGGTGCTTCCATTCCTAGACAGTCATCCCAGAGGACTGAAAATAGGCATTCAAACTGAGACTTGAACACAGTTGGTCACAATAACCAGAAGGTAGGAAAAAAGAATTATTGAAGCTGAAGCTCCAATGCTTTGGCCACCTGATGTAAAGAGCTGCCTCATTGGAAAAGACCCTGATGCTGGGAAAGATGGAAGACAAAGGGAGAAGGGGGCAGAGAAGATGAGATGGTTAGATAGCATCACTGACTCAGTGGACACGAATGTGAGCCAGCTCTAGGAGATAGTGGAGGACAGAGGAGCCTGGAGCGCTGCAGTCCATGGGGTTGCAAACAGTCGGACGTGACTCAGCGACACAACAACAACGACAAAGAAAGATCCATCCCTCCAGAAAATGAACAGAAAATCCAAATGTGATTCATTAGACAATGGAATGTTATTCAGCCATAAAAAGGAGCACGTTCCTGATACAGGCCGCAACCGAAATGAACCTCGAGAACACTGCGCCGAGAGAAAGTGAACCAGCTGCAAAAGACAGCATGGCCTGCGAATCCATTCACAGGAAACGGCCAGAACAGGGAAATCCACAGACAGGAAGTTGACTCGTGGTTGCCAGGGGCTGGGCAGGGGGTGGGGGAAGTGACTCTAGGGAGGACAAGTCTCCTTTCAGGGGGATGGAATGTTCTGGAATTAGAGGTACTAGTTGCACAACCCTGTGGATGGACTAGATGCTATTGTATACTTAGAAATGGTTAAAATGGTAAATTTAATGTTATTGTATGTGTGTGTGTATTTAAAACAATAAAAAAACAATTCTTGATACTTAAGATCGATTTTTGAAAAAACAAAAAACACCAGATTGAGGCTCATGATAGCTTTCAGGACCCCATCCACTTTGGCCCCCCTTTCTCAGACACTGTGCACCACCGAACACTCCCAGGCTGGGTGTGGGTGGACCAGGGATCCCCAGGAGCCTGTTTTCCTCCTCAAGTGGCGGGGTGGTCCTGAGGACCCACACTGCCCTCCCCATCCAAGGTGGAGGCAGGAGGCTCTGAAGCCCTGAGAAGGCATACGGGCGCCAGCTCGAGCACTCTAGCGTTGGGCTCACCACATCCCGCAGCCCCGCCCCTCGGTTGCTCCCCCACCCCCCCGCCCAGTGCCGCCAGCAGAAGCACGAAGATTGCTTGTCTAACCCGGAGCTCCCGCCTGTAACTACAGGCCCGCCTAATTGAAATGTATGAGAAACAATTAAGAGTAATTGGAATCAATTAATAGATGATTTTCTTGGGAACTAGTACACAATGTGAGGCAGAATCTAATTACAATTTCCAAGTGCACACAACTCCCCAATCAGGAGCAAGCGGGCGGGAGAGGCCACCTCGGCCTGAGCCCTGCTGAGTTGGTGGGGGCGGAGCGGCTGAGGCTGGACAGAGCAGGTGGACCTGCCCCAGGACTGCCCCGGGGGCTTCCAGCGTGTCCCCTGCCCGGGGGGTGCCCGCCCAGCCCCACCAGGCTCTATTTTTCAGCGATGTGGTTGAGTCACTGCCCGGCTGTGGGGGCCACCCTCCCTCATCCTTTGAGACTTGGGGACATCTGTGTCAATTGAAGAAAGACCCTAGGCCTGCAGTCCCAGAACCGCTCCAAAGGGGAGCTGGGGTGACAGCTCGCTGCTGCTCCACTGAGGAGGGGAGACTGCTAATGAGGGGCCAATTAGCCCAGAACAGTCTCTGGAGCCCAGGACAGGGGACCCAGGGGTGACGCTCCCCGCCTGTGCCAGCGCCTCGGCCCAGGGTGCCCGGCAACAGAGAAAGGCCCACTCTGCCCGTTCCCACCGAGGGGCCATCAGCGTCCGGGCACCAGGATCCGCTCGGCCGCTAATTAAGGGGTTTGGACAAATGTGTTTTTCCTTCAGGATTTGGCTTCCTTCTTAAAGAGGCGCAGAGAAGCCCTTCCCCCACCCCTCCCCAGTTCGAGTCGTCTTTTCAGTCTTCTCTGAGCCTGGAGACCGAGCCTGGAGCACTTGCTTGCTCACTGATTGACTGATTCACTCATTCACTCACTCGCTCATTCAACAAAGGGGTCTGTGCACCTCTGGGCTGGGTCTCCAGTTTGGGAGATTCCCCCGATGGGCACGTCCTCTGAGGATAAAGGGGTCATTAAGACCCTCACTGGCTCCTTGTTCTGAGTGGTAGGAAGAAGCAGCTCCAAACCCACCCCAGAGGGCTGGCTGGTTATTGGCCAAAGGAAGCCCACCCAGGTTGGGGAGAGAGCCCCTCCCTGGGGAAGGGTCCCCGCACGAGGCCGTTCCAGGCTGGTGGGCAGAGGTGTCCTCCTCCTCCTTGGTGGGTGGTGGGTGGCGGGCTGTCAGTGAGGGTTCAGCTCCTCCGTATCAGATGAAACCGGCTGCCTGCCGTTGCTTTATCCCTCCACCCCCAGAGCTATTCTCCGGCATTCAGGCCCCACTTCCTGTGCGCTGAAAGCCAAGCTCTGGGCACAAAAGGCCGGCTCTTATCTCCTCGCCCCCTGACCCCAGGCGGACACGCGAGCAGCTCTCATTTCTGCCCAGAGCCACAGGTGACAGTCTCCGGAAGGCAGGGGGCATTCTCAGCCTTTCCCTCTTCAGCCCATAAGCAAAGGGGGGCTCTGCCCTAGCCAAAGATCGGAGGGTCTTGAGGGGTCTGATTTTTCCTTACAAGCTTCTCAACCCCCAACTATCCACACCCCCACTCTACACACGCCCCACCCCAATCCTCCCAGTTGATGGTTTTCTCTGACTGGACCCATGTGCCATGCACCCCATGCAGGCAACTGAAGCTTTATCTGCTCCTCTATGGAAGGCGGGAAAAGTGGCTGCTTTGTGGCTGGGGGGGTGCTTTGACTTGGAGTTTGGGTCTGGGGTCTGGCTGGTGACAAGGTTGTGTCTGAGACTCCAGGGTCAGGACAGTGACCACAAGGGTGAACAGAGACAGGAGATTGGGGCTGGAGGGCCTGTTTGGGAGCACGAGGCTGATGAAAGTGAGGGATGAGAGATGGCCAGGAGAGGGTGAGGCCGGCGCTGCTAGGTGGAATGTGTGTCCTGCGCTCAAGGCCACCACTACTGGCATTCAGCGTGCTGAGGACTGCGACTCTAGCCAGGCAAGGGTTAAGCGCTGCAGTGTGACTTGACAAGTCCAAGGTGAAGTGGGTGGCCAGAGTCTGAAAGGCATCCTTAACCCCTCTTGGCTGAGAATTCTAGCTGTTGTTCTCAGGATAGACCCTCCCATCGTCACTTGTCACGGGAACCAGAGATGCTGGCAGCCCAGCGGGCTCTCGTTCTTAAAGGGACAGTGAGCCCCAAACCTGCCTCCCATGGGAACTTATGTGGGTCTCCAGCTCAGCGCCTGGTGCTTTGCTTCTCAGCTGGGAGAACCCCACTCAGCCCATCGCAGGCTTTAAGGAGTGCCTGCTGGGTGGGGGCAAGTGGGAGCAGGAACAATGGCTGCCATGACCCAGCAGGGTGGGCTAGGGGCCCTTCTCCAGGGTCCCACACAGATTAGTACTTCCTAGTGGATGCTTATTTTCATACAGCCAGAATAACACTCAGCCCACTGGGCTAGCAGTAGGATGGGTGAAGGCCCGCCTGGGCAGCAGAGCCTCTGTCCTCCAGGGCCTTTCAAAGATGCCTGGCCCACCCAGCCCAGCAGGGGCTGCCTGTGGCCATCTGCCCTGGGGCCTCCCCAGCTTCTTGGGGTCTCAGCATCTGGCAAACAGGACTCCTGCAAGGGCCCCTCACTTGAGCCCCTTTCTTGCTTCTGTTTTCCTTTTATCTTGTGAAAAAAAGTGAAAATCGCTCAGTCATGTCCGACTCTTTGTGACCCCATGGACTATACAGTCCATGGAATTCTCCAGGCCAGAATACTGGAGTGGGTAGCCTTTCCCTTCTCCAGGGGATCTTTCCAACCCAGGGATCGAACCCAGGTCTCCCACATTGCAGGCAGATTCTTTATCAGCTGAGCCACAAGGAAGCTCAAGAATATGTTGAGGTCAGGACAATTCTCGACTGTGTTCTGTGCCTTGGCCACACCAAGTCCTAAGTGTCAAGGGGGAGCTCTCTGCTTCCGGCCAGGCCTGGTGAAGGTGCAACCTTGACAAGCCAGCCAGGTGCCTGCCCTCCCAGTCCACCATCCAGGGCATCACTAATCCCACTCTCTCAAATCCAGATGGGGATGCAGTGGGGGAGGGAGGGAGGGTGGTGGGTCAGGTCGTGCTCTGTGGATTAACCCTTTAGGTGAGGAAGCAGGAGGAAAGCCCCTGCCCTCAGACCCACCACACATCTGCCTCCCACCCTAGGGCCTCCCACCCCAGGGCCCAGAGACCAAGACACACCCATCCATGTGACTGTGTCTCCCTCTTAAGCACAGACCCATAAGCTCCCACCTCCCTTAAGCTGGAGTCCTGCCCCAAAGCCACCTGTCCGTCCTGCTTACAAGGCCATCAGGAATAAATACATCGGGTTCCAGACGGGCCCCTAGGTGAAGAGGAACCAGGGTGCCGTCTCTCAGGCTGTGCTGTAGGCTCCTCAGAGCCTGAAACTGGGGCCACACCCACACGTGCACTCTGGTCCCCTCTGGGCAGATCGGCCACATCTGACCTGGAGGTCCCCCTTACACTGGCTCTGCCCAAACCTGCTATTACACCTGGCTTTAAGGGAATGCGTTTTGATGCCTGGGTGGACAGCTTGGGGGCCCTCCAGGGAGA
Organism: Ovis aries; assembly: GCF_016772045.2. Classification (NCBI taxonomy): domain Eukaryota; kingdom Metazoa; phylum Chordata; class Mammalia; order Artiodactyla; family Bovidae; genus Ovis; species Ovis aries. Next base: position 49,066,761 of record NC_056065.1, read on the forward strand.
GAGCCAGCTGGTAGGGGGTGGGGTGCAGTCCTTATTTTTGCACCAGAAAATGGGTGCAGGGAGCAGGTGCTGGAGAAAGAGGAGGGGTTGGGGTCTCCACCCACGGGTGCCCCCTCCACGCTTCACTGTACTGCCTCCCTGGGTCTGAACACAAAGATAGGGGACAAGATCTGTGCTTCTTCCCCTTTTCAGGAAGGGAACAGAGACACAGAGGCTCAGACGATGAGCCCACGAGCCTGCCCAGCTGCAGAGCCAGCCCACCTATTCTGGGGGCTCTGGTTTCAGGGTCCCCAAACCCGCTCCCAGTGAGAACCTGTCTCTTCCTGGGACCCTCTTTGTCCTCGAGGAGGGGCTGTACTTCTGGAGGGGGGCCTGGTGACACAGCTGTCCACAACGTCTTATCAGCACCAGGCAGGACACCGGGGCGGCCGCCCTTTGAACTGAGGGTCTCTGCCTGTTTCCTAGCAGCCTTCACAAGAGCCCAGTGGCCAGGGTAAGGATGAAAACCCTGGGCAGGCCGCCGGACCCCCAGGGAAGGCAGGGCTGACATGAGGGCTCCCACCAGGGTGGTTTTGTCCCCCTTGCCCCCACCGTGACACTTGGCACTGTCTGGCACAGTTGTGGTCACTGTCATCTGGTGGGTCGAAGCCAGGGATGCTGCAAACACCTGGCCTGGCACAGGACAGCCCCCAGCACAGATGGTCTGAGCCCAGCGTCAACAGTTTGCAGGTTGAGAAACCCTGACAAGGAAGCAGAGTCCCCCAGCAGCTGTGGGAGTAGGGATGGGCTGAGGGGCTTCCTGAAGCTTCTCCAGGACCAGCCAGGTCACTACTCAGCCCTCCCAGATAGCCGCCCCCCAGGGCTTGAGATGAGACCCAGAGGCAGCCCTGGGCTCTCTGCTGGAGTCCTATTGGCAGAGCCACTGTTCCTGTTTCCTGGACTTTCCCAGGAACCCCGGAGTTCTCCACCTTGTTTTCTCCCATGAAATGCCTCCTTTGCTTAGTGGACTAGGGGACCCTGTGCCCTGAGCACCCTGGGTCTCCCCTGCACCACCTCCATCAGTGAAGCGGGGAGAATGGACTACCTCCTGGGACCTGAAGAAGTCTGCTCTGACCCTCTCACTGTCCTTCTTTCTGGGGTGAGCCGGCGATACTGCCCATCAGCTCATCTAGGGACGTCAGTGCCACCCCCAGGCCCCCATGTGTCCTCCATGCCATTGTGCTGTGGCCTCCTGAACGAGGCCGGGCTCCAGGCCCCAGATGTCAGAGTGGCCACCGTGTGCAGTGCAGTATCAGTTCAGTAAGCAGATCAGCGCTGGGTCAGATGACATTGTCGGGGTGAACAGAATTCCACACATGTTTGGCAGCCCCGTGTGTGGATTGGTGGGGCTGGGGGGTGGTGTGTTGCAAGGTGGCTCCTGGGTGCGGGATTCTGGGGGTGGGGTGAGGGGACCCAGGGGTCGATGTCCCTGGAGGCAGGGAAGCAGACAGGTGACGGGAGCCCAGGTGGAGGCTGGAGCCCGGAGCTTCTCCATGGAATTCCAGGCTGTCCTCGCGCACAGCCTCTCTGACCTGACCAGGGAGCTGCCTCTCCTCCTAGTGGGTCTGGGCTACTTTGTCTCTGAAATCCCACGAGGTTCTGGGAGGTGGCTTTTAGGCTTTTAGACTCTGTTGAGTGACAACTCAGAAAGGCAAAAAGGATTTCAAATTTCCAGAGTCAGCTCTGCAGACCGTCCCAGGGCCTGCCTGCAGTGCCCTCAGGCTGGGTCTTCCCTCTGGACCTGGGAGCATCTGGTCCCAGCCCTCTCAGATACCAGCTCTGTCCAAGTGGCCCTCTCATGCCATGGGTGGGGGTGGGGGTGTCTCCAGTAGCTCATGACAGCCTGGAGGCCAGAGAAGAATGGTCTCTCCAAGACCAAGGCAACATTAGGCCCAGTGAGGCCCAGAGTGTCCTGCTGGGAGCAGGGGACCCCCTTCTCTCTGCCCAGCCGGGGGTCTCCCTTGCTGTCTGCCCCCCTGGTGGGCCGGCGGGAGACACAGGAGCAGAGACAGCGGTCAGAGGCTTGCCTGGTGTGTGATGTGACAGGTGGCCTTGCCCAGCTGTCCCCACAGCTGGCAGGTCTCCTTCTGCTGCCCCGGCTCTGGCTCCCATGGGGTTCAGGACCCTTCTTCCTGCTCCTCTGATGAGCTCTCAGAGGGTGCACACGTGTGTGGAGACGGGGTGCAGAGATGAGGTGATGATAGGACGTGGGGGGTGATGCAGAGGAAGGAGGCCCCCTGTCCATCAGCCTTGGTCAGCAGGCCTCTGGATCAGGCTGGGATTGCAGGCCAGCCCAGCAGCATCCATCCTGCCAGAGAGCTGACCGTGGTCCCTGCAGTGGGTTCAACAGTGTCCCCCTTAAAGCCACATCCCCCCAGAACCTTAGAATATGCCTTTCTTGGAAATGGCGTCCTTTACTCTGGGCAAAGGGTCAGACATGACCGAGCAACTGAGTGACTGAGCACGTAGGAGTGCACTCTGGAGCTCAGTTAGGGCCTCCGCCTCGACAGAGATGCTGCCCCCACCCCCAAGCAGTGTCCTTGCCTTTGTCCCCTAGGGAGGCCACAGACCCAGCAGGACTGAGCCAGCCCTGCCGCTGTGCCGGCTAGGCGGTCTGAGCCCATCCTGAGAGCCAGGGGCCTCCTCTCAGCCGGTGTCCTCTCCACCGCCTTGTCCTCCTCTGGGCCACCCTCCATCCCCAGGGCATCTGCAGCTCTCAGGCTTGAGTGGTTTCCTGGGAGATGCTCCCTATCAGGGAGGGTCTGGGACTTGGGTCGCCTGCTTCAGAGGAAGAGCGGGCAGACGTGGATGGGAGAGCCAGCTCCAGGCTGGGCAGGGGACCCCTTCCAGAGATGAGGCTCCCCTCTACATCTCAGGAGGGGGTGGTAGGAGACCAGGGTCTAGGGAGGGGCTTAAAGTGGCTGTGGGCTCTACCCAGACCCTTCATGCATCCTTCTCCGGGGGCACTTTCTCAGCATTTGGGGGCCTAGGCCCAGGGGACAGCTGACCACCAGGCCTGGACTTGGTGTCATGCCGGGTGAAGTCACACATGCCCCCAGGATCCGTCATCAGGTCTAGAGCAGAGGGTGTGTGGGTGACAGCAGATTCAAGAGAACACGCCCCTTGGGTTCAGACCTGCCTGCTCCCCTACTGGGGTCTCAATGCTTGAGTGGGGTCTGCATACCTGGCTTAGAGGTCACTCCCAGGAGTGACATCGTGGCCTGGGGGAGGCTGTCTGGCTGTTGTCTGGGGTGATGTGGTCCTTACAGTCTTTCTCCAGGGAGTGAAGGAAGGAAGGCGTGACCTGTCAGGCTATGTCTCATGACCCTATCCCTAACGCAGCAGCCCCGTGGGCATGTTTGGGTAGCTCGGAAGTCATTGTAAGAGGGCCGAAGGGGACAGTGACTGTCCAGGAGGGCAGGCAGGGTGTGGGAGGACATGGAGGGGCCTCAGAGAGGGGACAGTGAGCAGGTCAGGGTGGGGGCAGCTGCACAAAGCAAGTCTCCTTCCCTGGTGTCCCAAGTCCCCCACCCCCGCCAGCCCCACTAAGGAAGTCCTGCCTGGTACCCACTTTGTAGAGAGGGTGTGGGGGCGCTGGGGGCTGCCGTGACCCATCCTGTCACCACTGAGTCCACACCACACTCTGGCCGAGTGTCGGGGCATGGCCACCTCTTTGGGCTTCTGATTCGAGAGACAGCCTTCAGCTACAGACCTCCCAGCAGCCCCACCCTGTGATGGGGTGGGAGAGGGGATGGAGACCCCCCACCTCACTCCCCCTTTCCGTTTCCTGAGAAGAGAAAGGGCTGGTCCTGGAGCCCCTCGCCCAGCGCTGCCCGCAGCCCGGCAGTCAGGAGCTCTCTAAGCTGAAAAGGCTCTTTGACATCATTACATAAGCCATCACATTGTTACCGGCCACGCCAGAAGTTGTAAATACTTGGGGAAAAAGCCCTCTTTGTTGATGAAGTTCTGGGATGTGGGGCCTTGCATTTTTACTGCTCTGGATTAAGGGCAATCAGGCCTGCTGGAAAGTGCACGGCCGGGGAACCTCTGCGCCCTTGACGGGGCTTTTTATGACTGTGCGTGTTCGGTTTCCAGCCCCGGCAGTAGAGGCCCAGGGATTCCCTGGCCTGGGGCTCACAGCCCACACCAGTGGTGAGTGGCAGGTGGGGCCCCTCCTGGTTCATACGAGCTCTCTTGTCCCTGGGCCCCTGGGGGATTCCAAGATGGAAGCCCCTGTCTGCAGCAGGAGGCAGACGCGTCCCCAGGTGGTGGGCAGGGGCATCTGCCTTCCCCTCACAGCCCCGGCTATACTCCGGTTCTGGCTATTTGTGCCGTGTGGAGGTCAGAAAATCGCCTGAACTTTCTGATTTTCCCAAGTTCTTCCAAGTCCAGGTGGCCCAAATTTCAAAGTGCAGATGGCTGATGTCCTGTCACTCCCAACTTCATGATTTTCTGAAACCAACACCAGTGAGGAACAGGGCTGCTTGTGCAGGGGGCCCCATACCCCTGAGGGCTGAGTCACACCAAACACCCTCACAGAACCCCAGGTTTGAAAAGATGACAGTCGATCACATTTCTCACCAAAGGCACACAGCGCTTCAGCAGGGAGCTCGCAACCAGCCATGAACCAGCCCCTGTGCGGTGCTGGGACGCCCCACAGCCAGCACACGAGACCCTGCCTGCCGGTCATGCCTGGGAACCTGACAGCGGATCACAGTCAAGACTCCTGAGAGATGGGGGTTGCCCGGCCCTGCCCTCTGTCAATCCCACTGGTGCCTGGAACATGATTTATTTCTCAGAATAGCCGAAAATGCACAAGAACCACTGCTAGTGAACTGAACCACAGCCACAAAGGACAACATCCAGAACATAAGAAGTCCCCACTTTGAAAAATAAGGTGGAATTTTCTTTTGTTTTTCCGCAGGTCCTCAGCAGGGCAGAGGCCCTGATGGAAGAAGGCAGGTGAGCAGACATGGTGCCAGGGACTGATTTCTGGGGAGCGAGACACTTTGTCTATCAGAGAAGGTGCAGGGGAAGAAGAGCCACCCCAAGACCCGGCTGGGGGCTGGGGGCTGCCGATGTCTGCTTGTGACATCTGGGCCTGTCCGGGTTTGGGAGGATGCTGGACAGTGGGAAGGAGCCCATAGACCAGCAAGGGCCTTGGGGTGTAGCATGGTGGCCCCCACAAACCCCCCTCCAATTCTGAGGAGGGGACCCGCCTGCAGGCTGCAGGAGTTGGAGCCTGGTTGGCCTAGGAGTCACAACTGTTTTTAAATTCTGTTTTTATAAGGAGCGTGAGATTTATAGGCTCTTGAGGGGAAGAAAATGATGTAACTTGAGTCAATCAACAGACCGTTTATTCCGGGTCTGTTTCCTCTCGTCTCTGAGCTCTGGAGACGCTCCCGTGAGCACATGGCCTTTACAGAGACCCACACACCATTCATGCTCACACACACACCACTCATTCTTGTGTCACACCCATGGCGAGGGTCACTGATACACACTACACGCACAATCCCCATCACACATACATGTGCGTGCATGCTCCACCCCCCACACCGCTCACTCCTACATTACACGAATGGCCAGGGTCACTGATACACACTCCATGCATATCCACTAGCACCTGTGCTTGTGTGCACACACTCACACATGCACAAACACGGAATCCCCTGAACATGGTGCAGGTGTCATGGAGGATGCTTTCACAGATTCCACAGATTCCACATGTTTCCTCAGGCTTCCACATGCTTCCACACACCTCCACAGGCATCCACATGTTTCCTCAAGCTTCCACATGCTTCCATAGGCTTCCACATGCTTTCGCAGGCTTCCACACGCTCTGCCGTCTTCCACACACTTCCACAGGTTCCCATAGATTTCCACAGGCTTCCACATGCTTTGACAGACTTCCACACACCTCCATAGGCTTCCACAGACTTCCACAAGCTTCCACACACTTCCACATGCTCCCACAGGTTCCCACAGACCTCCACAGGCTTCCATACACTTTGACAGACTTCCACATGCTTCCATAGTCTTCCACAGCCTTCTGCCCTCACACCCCCTCACTGATTTCCCACGCTGTCTTCCTTTGTGAAACCCCGCCCCTGTGCTGGGTGACGAGGACAAAGCACAGTGTTTGACTTTGTCCCCTTGGAGCTGTGACAGAGGTGCCCTGGGGGACTATGGACCTGGCTGGCAGCTCAGAGCTCTTCCTGTCTCAGAGGGGACTAGGCTGGGGTAGGCAGGGCCCCTGAGCCATCTGGCCTTGGGAAGAAGCGTCTTGAGGGATGATGGAGATCAAGTACTTGGTTTCATCTCAGGAGGACCTCTGTGTGGCCAGGGGAGCGTGGAGCCAAGGAGGGCTGCTCACAATGTGAGGTCTTCTTTGTACGGCAGGTCCCCCTGCTGACCTCTCCCTGCCCTGTTCACAGTCAGATGCAGACTTTGTCCCCCAAGGTGATGATAGCAGGTCCTGAGCCCCTGGAAAATGAGCCTGTTCCTGAGAGCTCGGGTGCCCAGCAGCCCACAGACTCTGTGGCCTCGCTGGAGGCAGCCCCAGCTGGATGACCACACACACACAAGCCCATCTGCCTTTGAGCTGGACCATGCAAAGCCCAAGCCTCGTACTCAAAGTCTCATGGCCCTGTAGAGTCTGGTCCCTCACCTGCAGCAATTGATTTTCCTGTCTTGGCCACTGCTTTACCACTAACTGACAGTAGAGGGCATCAGCATACACTTTGCCCCACTCTATATCCGGGAAAAAGGAAGTAGATCTCTCAAGAGACGGTACCTGGCTGTTGTGGCAGTGAGAGTTAAGCACCTGCCTCTAAGGGCAGCCTTGCTACTCCCTTCCTTCCCAGCCACCCATCACCTGTGGCTGGTGCATTGCTGACTGGGGTAACGGCCGTGCCAGGGCACTCAGCTATGCCATCCAGAAACCAGAAGGCCCATCAGTCCAACCCTACCAGTTCTGCCTTGTCCCTCAGGTGTGGGCAGGAGATGCCAAAGCTCAGTGGAAAAGCCATCAAAAGCTATGGGAGACACAGCTTCCCATCAGGGGCAATGGCTTCTAGTGCCACGTGGGTGGCCCTAGACCCCCCTCACCCGAGTGCAGCCAGCTCTGCCCCCACGTTGGGGAAGCTAGCATTATCCTTGGGCCTCAAGTTTCCCCAACTGCCATTGAGGTGGGAAATCAGACAAGTGCTCAGAGCCCTTCCTACCCTCATCCCATCCCTGGAGCCAAGGACCAGCCAGCAAGATGCCCATCCAAACCCACCTTGAGGGCCTTCTCCTCTGCCTGCCCCCTAGGTCTGCCTTGGCCTGGTTCTTCTCTCTTAACTTTGCTAGGACCCTGAGGACGGTTATCTGCCCCCACCCCATAGGCCAACAATCCCAGGCTGGAGGAGGCTGGACCATCCAGAATTAATGCCCAAGATTGTCAGAAGAAAACAGTGGTCTCCTCTGACTCACCGTTGAATGTCAGGCCTTCTTGATGACTCCTGCACAGGGAGGATGGGGCCAAGACCTTGGAAGCAGCCAGACCCCCGACGACTGCAGTCCCCATGCATGCGGGATGTCACCCCAAAGCATTTTTGCTCCTAGCTCCTGAAGGAGCAACCTCCCCCCAGCTTCCCCGACAGACATCAAAGCAGGACTCACGGGTCAGAATTCCCGGTGTCACTTCAAATGTCACGCCATGTTTGTAGCCATTTACGGCATTAAAAATGTAAATGAATTAATTATAGAGCTCGGGGCCTTTATTTTTCACTCACAGTTGCATTTTTCCAAGGAGAGTGGGGAGAGTGCTGGCAGCTACTGCAACTCTGTCGGCGTTTCGATTACTTTTTATTGTTGCAAATCTTTCAATAAGAGGGGGAAAAACACCCTGGATTGCTTTCTGGCATGCCTGAAATATCCAGATGATGCTCGGAATTTATACATTTACTTTTGTTACTTGCAATTTGGAAACGTGGTTATGGAGAGTCCCTATCCTGCTGGGGAGTTCAAGGCCATGAGTGTTTGCCTGGTGAGGACGAAGCCAAGAACCCTGAGTTGGGAAAGAAATGATACACATGCCCCTCCCCCCACATAGACGCATACACATACACACATATTATCTTTACATTTCCCCACATTTTCTGGTTTAGAATTGTAGAAGAATAGGAATAATGACATGGGGAAAGGTGAGTTTGAGCCAGATAATGTTCTTAAAACACGCACGCACACACAACACCCCAAATCCTCCAGAACAGAAACAAGTTTGAGAAAGCTGTAGGTGTACAGCCCAATAAGACGGAGCAGAAAAGAGCCCTAAAGATGCTCTTACTGCAGTTATTAAAAGTCCTATATGTGTCTTCCCTTGTAATTGAATTTCACCGCATAATTTAAGAAAAGCCACACACAAAAAAACTTGTAGTAAAAAACTGGGGTATAATTTTCTTCAATCAACTCCGGCTCATGACTGCAATTACCCCAAGCCTTTGCAAGCCTTGCTGTGATGCTCCGGGGACGGGCCTTGGAGCCGCCGTGGGTGGTGTCCTTTCATGTGCCTCTCAAACCGTTCTTTATTGTAAGGTTTCAAATTAGCGCTAGCAGCAATGAGCAAATTTGATAATTCGATCTCAAATTAGTTAATGTAATGTGCCAGTAACCACTAACTAGTGTATTACAAAGAGGAAAATGTATCTTTTTTGGAGTTGGGATACAAAGTTAACCAGCCTGTCATTTTGCCTTTGGAAACTTTTTTGGGTCTTTATTAAAAGGAAATAATCCTATAAGCAATGTGTATCCTTCTCGGTGCTGGAGGTGTATGAAGGCAGAAGCAGGAATGTGTGGGCAGGCTCCGCTCCGCTGTCCTCGCCTGCCAGGCCTGCCCTCAGAAGGCTTCCCCAAAGCTCTGGGTCTGGAGGTGAAGGCCAGCGGAGGTTGCCAGGAGGAGGAGCTGAGAGCAGGGGGGACCCGCCCCCAGGGAGGCTCTGCCTCCCTGGAATTGGCCAGAGAGGTGGTCTGCTCCAACAGTCATACGAAAGTCTGGTTCTGAAGGGAAATTTGGATCTGGACTGAAGCAGGATGCTGAGAGAAGGTCAGGGACACCCAAACCCCAGAGACTTCCCATGGTCCCACACCTTGACCCTGGGACACCGCCGCCCAGGGCTGTACCCAGCTCAGGAATGGAGCCAGTACCAAGAAATGGGCGCCCCAGGGGAACATGACCCTGGTGGTCCATCCCCGTCCGCTAGGATTCCCGTTCCTCAGTGGTTAGCTAGGGTCTGGCTAGGAGCATCCTTCTGCTCGTCTCATCCCTGTCACTCTCAGGTCAGGGTCCGAAATGTCATTAACAGCAGGCAGCCTGGGGACAGACACCCTGTGCGGCAAGTGGCCAGAGAGGTGGTCTGCCCAACGGCCACATGTCAACCCAGACGGGACCATGGGTGAACGTTTATCCAGCGCTTCCTGTGCGCCAGGCTCTGGAGAGCCTCTGTGTCTGGGTCAGCAACATATGTCACTGCTTCCCGGCTGCACAGCATCCCTCCTTCCTACACGACATATTCCCACCCCTTGCTACAGCATAATCCTGCTTCCTGCTGCCCTGCACCCTTGCTTCCCGTACACTGCATCATGCTTCCTGCCACACTGCATCTCTGCTCCTTGCCACACCGTCAGCTCCCTGTCTCTTCCCAGTTCCTTGCTCTCCCGGTTTCCTCCCGGTACTTAGTGTGTATTCGTGGTATCTAATAAGCACCTATTCTTCCCTGGAAACTGGATGGATGGAAGCTGAGACCTGAGGGATCCGAGCTCTTTCAGGCTGGACCTGATCCCTGCCTTGGAAAAGGGAGGCTTCCTTCTGAATGAGAGGCTAGTTGCCCCCATACATCCCCGCGTGGGGGTAAGCCCAGTAAGTAAAGCGTGAAAGACTGGCTGGGGTGACTTTGGAAGGCTCCGCTGTGGCCCTGAACTTGCTACTTTAATCAGAGTTGAGAGGCCCTCCTACCCCCACCCGCCCTCAGTCAGTGACAGACGACTCTTGCCAGAAACGGTTTAAAAGGAACAGGAGACGCTCTTTATCTGTGTGGCCTGAGCCCGTTTACTCCACGAGAGCCCCAGCCCCTGTCCGGCTGAAAGCCACGGCTTGTTCTCTCATCTGATGGATGAAAGGAATTTGGAAGCCTGATACTGTCCCCTGAGATGTCATTCAAATCCTCGGATACCTTCTCCAGGCAGGGCCACCACCACTGGTCGACGCATCACTCCCCCTGCCCGCCCCCCCCCCCCATGCCTCCCAGACCCTCGCCTCGGCCCCGGGCTCTAATCAATAGAAACTAGAGTGACGGGGGTTGGGGGGAAGTGTCTCCGATTGGTAGCCAGGGAAGCAAAAACATGATTAGGAATGAAGTCGCTGGGGATGCTCTAAATTGGAGCTCTTTGAAACCAGTCTGGGCAGATCGGCTTTCCTTCGTGGGGGTGGGAGGGGGGGTTTCTTGTCAGTTCTCATGTAAAGGAAAAAGATGAAAAATGCAAAAGACAAAGCTTGTGGCTCCTCCCCCCTGGGCTGCACGGGGACAACGGCAATGTTCTCTTGGCTCATTAAAAAAGTACAACAAAGAACAACAACTGCTAAGTGTTTCCTCTTAAAAAGAACAAAGAGAAAGCCGCAGGTCTTAATGGTTCTTATTGATGGCTTATAAATGTGCCCGTGTCCTTCAGCGAGAAGCTCTTCCTTGCCAGTCCTCCTTGGTTTTATTCCAAACTCCCCTTTCCACCGCAATCCACCCCCCAATAATAACTCAAACAAACTCTAAAATCTATAGATGCAGCTTTCCAGGGTGATGGATTTGCCCCTCTTCCTGAAATTCAAATATAAATCCCCCAGCCTCTGCAAAGTAACCATGGCAGCTTGATTTATTTGGGCTGCTGCAGAGTTGCCCTGTAGACTTTCAAAAACTTGGAAAGGCAAAGAATGCAGGGAGAGGGAGGGAGGAAAAGAGTGGAGAGAGAGAGTATAGCGAGGTCCCTGCCTGCCCTACTGGGGTTGCCATCAGGCCCCACGGAGGGAGCAGGCTTTCCCGACCGCGGGGGAGGGGGGAGGAAAGGGAGGGAGGGGATTTTGTTCAGAGCAATCCCATGCACTCAGTCAATCCGTCTTTCCCCGGATATCGCTAATCTGCACATTTCTCTTCTTGTGTGATGTTACCATCGCTTTATCACAAATGGGCTATGAAGACATTCGGAGCTGCTACTGTTGTAATCTATCCAAGATGAATAGGGGCGAAGGCTGAAATAAACTCCCCGTTTCCTGTCCCATCTGTCTGCCAGACTGCGGCTGCAGGTCAGGGCCATCCTCCCTCCAGGCTGGTAATTGCAAAAAAACGAACCAACTGAACCCAAACCAGAAGATCAAAGAGCTCAGGGGGAGGGGAGGAGGGGGCACTTTGCTGGGAACACGCTGGCTCCGGGGGCGAAGGCGATTAGGAGAAACAACAACACAAACCCCGACCCTCTGTCATTAACAAAGAGGGACAGGAGGAGAGCCGGCAGAGGGGGCTTGCTCCCGAGATGGAGCAGGATAACCAGGCATGGGGTGGGGGAGGCAGACGCGCTCCCAGTCCTCGTCCTGGCCACCTCCGACCACAGGCTTTCGGTCAGCTGCTCCTCTGAGCAGCAAGTACATCTTTCAGCCTCCGTGGGGAGACAGGATCGACCCTCGCCCCACCCCCTTCTCCAGGGCCAGCTTAGAAACCATCTTGGGCACGTCACCCATGGCCCAGACTCTGTCTTCCCATCCCCAGACACCCAGCCCTTCCCGTCCCCTCCCCCCACCTTGGACATCCTGGTCGCTGCGCCCACTACTTCCTGGCCATCCAGCACCCAGGGTTTCAGCCTGTTTTGTGGCCCCCAGCTCCTGTGTGGAGGGAGGGTGTGTTCTTGCCAGAGGGTCACGTGTCTCTGAAAACGGCAGTTTCTGAACCTTGTTTCTGGGGTCCCACACTTGGTGACTCATTAATTACATTTGATATTCAAATGGACGAAACTCTGCCACCAACCAATGTTCTCCCCACCACCGGCAATAAATCGTGGCCGGGAGTGCTAACAGCGCTCACATTTACTCCTATTAATTCTTCCTGTTTCTGAATGCTGGGCCCGCTCCAGACTCGCTGCATTACAAGCTTTCCTGCTGGAGAAGCGAGGCCTCTAGGCTGCGTTCCAGTTATAACTGGCAGCTAATACCTTCACACGTTCGCAAATCCCAGGCCGGCCGGGGCAGGAGGGAGCCCGGGGTTTGCTGGGGGTCAGCAGATTGCGGGCTTGGAGCCCCTGGAAGGCGATTCCAGCCCCGAGGGGGCAGGCATAGAGGGACCCATGCAGCCCCGAGCTAGGGTGAGGGGCTTTGCCACAGCAGCAGGCCCTAATAAACCATTTCTAATATGGAGAAAAAGAAAGTTTCCATCCCATTTTTATTTTCTCTCCACTTCCTTCCTCTCACCTGGATGCTGGGAGGGGGTGGCAGGGAGGAAAGATGGACTGCGCTCTCATCCACCGGAATTCTCCTCCTTTCCTGACCTACCCGAGGATTTAAAATGTCACAGGCAGCCAGGCTCTTGCCTCGCAAGCATTTCTCGTAAATTCAACGCCGATCGTTTGGACGCTGTGCTCTGCCTTCTGACTCACGGCTTCAGTGGTGACAAGTCATCACAGAGACTGCGGTCCAGCTCCAGGGCTCCGTGGGCAGAGTGGGTTTCCCTGAGTGTTTCAGAGGAGCTAGCAGTTAAATTCCTTCCCAACAACTGCTCCTGCCGCAGGGTCTGTGCCCCTGTGGGCAGAAAGCTGAGGATGAGGCATTCGAAGCCACATCCCCTCCACCGTCAGCTGGCTGGGAAAGGCAGCCACGGCACTGGGGCAGAGAGGGCAGAGGGCAGAGGTCTGCTGGTCCCTGCACAGGAAGCCCCTGGCCTCCCGAAAGCCCTTCGGTTGACAAACAAACACACGGTCGCGTGGGTGCCCACGCGTGTGTGCCCGTGTGTTTTGAAAAGCCTGTCTCCCCGGACGTCAGGATCACACGTGTTCAAAATCCAGGCGCACTTTTCAGAAGTTATTTCTGGAAAAATGTTGAATCTCATAACAGCAATAAAAGGAAAATACTGCCTCAGCCAACATAAATGTCTATTTGGAACAGGCTTGAAAAGCATTGGAATATTTGTGTAAGTTTGAAATTCCAGCCTTCGGAGGGGAGCAGCTTGGCTGTCGGTGGGCTTCGGGGAGGAGGATGCAGGCTTCGTTTCCGAAAGCTGGGTACTGAGCCGGTCTATCTGCTGGTCTGGACCCACTGTTTCTGGGCACCTGGTCCTTTCCACTGAGGGATGATGCCGGTACCAGAAGCCGGGGAATCGGGGCTGTGGGTGCCGATAGTGAGGGTGGGGACCAGCCTCGGAGGAAGGGGTGACAGTAGCCTTGTGCCCTTGGGGTCCGATGGTCCTGCACCCACACTGCCCAACCAGTCACACACCTGTCAGTGCCCACCTGACAGCTTCCTCCATGGGGCCCCACACTGACCCTCACCTGGGCACCGGGGAGTGTGGAAACGAGCAGGGAGGAGGCTGCTGGGGGCAAGGATGCTGGTGGCACCACTGCCACCTGCTGAGGACCTCAGATGGGCCAGGCTGAGCACAGGCCCCTAACATACTTTCTCATCCAGTCACATCAGCACCAGGGGTTCAGCAGGTGGGCCCAGTTCACCCAAGGAGAGACAGAAGACAAGGTAAGAGCCCAGAGCACCTCTCCAGGGACAGGCAGGCCATCAGCCTTGGAGGCCTGGACCTTGCTGACCAGGATCTGACTTGTGAATCTGGGAAAGGGAGCATGCAGGACAAACACTGGTGGCTTGGCAGCCCCTCTGGACCCAGGGGGCAGACGCAGTTCTGTCTATGAGGCAGATCTGGAGGTGTGTTGAGAGGATGGTAGATCTGAGTTTCCCTGGTGGGCAGTGGGACAGGACCAGGGATGGGACCAGCATTTGGGTTGCCTTTGGGGTCTGGCAGATCTGGGTTCCTGCTCACACCCTTCCTGGCTGTTCCGCCTGGGGGAGCTTCTGAACCTCTCTGTGCCTCAGTTTACCCATGCGTTAGAAGGCCCGGTAAGGGTTAAGTGAAGACCGACCTGTGCCACGCTTGGCCTGGTCCTGACCGGTAAGTTGTCCTTGCTGATTCCTGGCCTCTCTCCAGCTGCATCTCTGACTTGCCTGAGACCCACCCAAGGGCCCAGTGATTGGAAGGCTCCCTAGAGCCAGGGTCGTGCCTTGGATCCATGGGCACAGGACAGAGCGAAGTGGACACCATCAGAGGGGCAGGCATCCAGGCAATTTGGGAAAGAAATAAAGAATCTCTCTCTGAGCTTGGCTCCTCCTGTTTGTTTCCAAAAGTGAAAGAAAGCAAGAGAGAAAATGTAGACACACCGCGCCTACTTTTTGGGAAAAGCAACAAAGATGCACCCCCGTGGGAGCAGTGCTAACACTGCAGGACTGTTGCAGGAGGTCTGGTTCTCATTAGCGGGAACGACTGCCTGGTCCCTGCACAGGACTCGGCGCCCGTCGTGCAGGTTAACCCTTCCCGCCTCGCCGTCCTCACCCTGGCTCCCACGGTGTGCATCGCAGGCCGCGGAGGGGCTCCCGGGACAGGTGTGGCTGAGGACCCTGCCACCAAAGACAGTTCACACTGGAGCTTGCACACACACATGCACATGTGGGCACGCATGCACACGTCTTCATGCACACACATGCACATTCCTGCATGCACACTCTGGGATGCTTCTTCTCCCTGGGGCTACCTCATTTGAGGTTCTGCGAAAAGTTGCCAAAATAATCAAAGGGTGAGAAGGGTGTGCTGGCTGGGCTTGTGGAGGAGGGGCAGCCATGGGTAGTGGGGACTGAGCCACCCAACTTGTCGTGGGTCTCTCCCTGGGGAGCCTGACCTCACTGGCTGGGCTTGGCTGCACTCCTCAGCATCCAGAGCCCCTAAGGCTGTGATGCCAGGGTGACTGGAGCTGGGATGAGGAGGGTGCGTGCCAGGGCTCCACCATGCTGCCCTCACCTTAGGCGAGGTGAGTGTGTGGGCGTATGGCTGAGGGCTGGGGTCTCCCCGGGGAGATGGGTCCTGGGACCTGGCTTACTGCAGGCTCCTGCCTCTGGCTTCACCTCTGAGCAGCCTTTGCCTGTAGGACCTCCATCAACCTCCCCTAGGACCACCAAGGAGGGATCATCCTCATGATGTTCACTTTACAGGTGAGGGTGTGACTATCTCAGCTGGGCAGGGGTAGGCGCAGAGCCTCTGAGTGTCTAGGTACCGAGCTGTGCCGTAACGTCCCAAGCCAACAAGAGCCAGCATGTGTGATGGAATCGTGGCTTAGTGTTCAAAATCCACCTTCCATGTGGAAACTGATTAAAACACAGTAAAATCCACGTGATGCACATACGTGCACATGCACACTCAGTGAGGTGAGGGCCTGAGAGACTTCTCTCTCTGAGCATGAGGCTCGCTTTGCCCACCCCTCCTCCCGGCTTGGACCCTGTGGTTGGCGGGGGCAAGGCTGCTCTCAGACTCTCCTTGGACTCTGTGGTCTGACCCTGGCACTGCGTGTGCCCTGCTGTTCCTCCGAGGGGCCCAGGGTAGAGGCGCCCATACTTGGCCCCCTTGGCCCCTGCAGCTCTGCTGCAGCCTCACCCCTGCCTCCCTGGGGCCCCTCCCCACTGGGCCCTAGTCGCAGTGGTCCCTGAGGCGGTGTCCAGAGCCATGGGCTGGTGAGGCCTTGGCCTCCAGACTCACAGACCAGCTTAGGGAGCTTGGTCCCAAGGGATATGGGAAGAGACCTGTAATACTAATAATAACAACAATAGTTTCAGCCTCCCTTTGTTAAGCATCTTCTCCATACTAAGCACTGCTGCTCTGGTTTTACATTCATCCCTCGGTCCTTCCTAGAATATTTTCTGTGATGTGACATGTATGTATGGAGTGATACTGAAGAGAAATGAAACGCAGGGAAGTCAAGAAAACTGCCCAATGCCACAGACCTGGGATGGTGACCCTGAGAAGCCATGAAAACATCCCCCCTCCCTAGCGTCTGGGGACACTGTGTCCAGACCCCGCCCTGACCTGAGCTGGGAGGGAGGAGCCAGGCTTGGCTTTGCTCCGGGTGCACATCAGCGCAGGGGGAACGCTCGTGATGACCAGCATCAGGACTCTTTCCTCGACCCTCCCACCATCTCTGCTCTGAGAAAGCAGAGGGCAGATGCTTGGTGGACAGAGGAGGGTGCGCTTGGGGGTGTTCCTGTCCCAGGAAGGAAGTAAGAGGCCTTCAGAACGGGCCAAGCACTGAGGAGGCGAGGGAAGGAGGGAAGGGCGGAAGTCAGTGTCCTTGCATTCTCCCCATCTTTGGGGTAAAACCTGGGGTGGGGACAACTGGGGCTGGAGACGGTACAGATGGGACTTGGGGAATTTGGGTGACATGGGGATGACTTCCTATTTCCCAAGGAGGAGCCTTGGAAAATTAAACTCTTGGAGAATGTCTGGGCCACAGAGGGGCTGACCCCATGTTATCTCCCCCACCAGGCACCGTGCACCCCGATATCACCTGCATCCTCACTGTGAGCCGTGCTGCACGGCTTGCCAGCCCCTCTCACCTCCATTTCTAAGAGAGGAAACCAAGTCCTACAGGTGTCATGTCACTTGTCACCACCGCACAGCTGGGAGGTGGCAGAGCCAGCAGAAAGCCTGTGTGGTTTGGCTGGAAACCAGCCCTGCAGATGACCGGTCAGTGAGCAGGTCTGAGCTCGTTTCTTCCCCAGAGTAGCGCAACTTCCCTGGTGGCTCAAACAGTAAAGAATTTTCCTGCAATGCAGGAGATCCGGGTTCAATCCCTGGACTGGGAAGATCCTCTGGAGGAGGGCATGGTAACCCGCTCCAGTATTCTTGCCTAGAGACTCCCATGGACAGAGGAGCCTGGCGGGCTACAGTCCATAGGTTCAAAGAGTTGGAAACAACTGAGCAACTAACACCCAGAATAGCAAGAGGATGCGGCGAAGCACCGCCCTGAGTTGGGTGCTCAGCAGTGACAGGTGAGCTACTCCCTAGGAATCCAGGTGTCAGGACACACACTGCAGGCCAAGGCAGTGGCCGATGGGATCTGTGCCCAGAACTGGGTCCCTCCCCAGGACAGGAAAGAGTGGGAAATGGGCCTCCTTCCCACCAGCAGACACCAGTGCTCCAGTTAGGATCTGCTGGTTGGGGCGGTGAGACCTGGCAGGTCACCCAGCCTTGGGGTGACTCATTTCCTGCTTTATAGGAGGTTGAGGGTTTCCTGGACTTTCAGGGTTAAAATTGGGGTGTCCCAGGGTGTCCTGGGTGGACAGGATGGTTGATCGCCTCCTGAGGGCACGTGTGGTCCATGTCTGAAGCTCAGCGTTGGGCTGGAGGAGGAGGGGTGCCGCGGGACTAGGGAGGGGGTGGCACCTCCTGGCACTCAGTGGAGGGGTGCAAGGGCCACACAACATGACCCTCAGGACTTCAGGGAGGGGAGGGCGGAGCCCCTAGGACTGTCCCTGAGGCCACATGGTCCCCTTCCCTTCCCTCCTGGGGGCGGGATTTGCAGGTGACTCCTGTCTTGGAGAAAGTCACCCAACAGAACACAGAGCAAGACATATGTATGAGGCTGAGTGAGGGCAACACAATACCCCGCGCTGCGCCTTTACCGATATTGTTTGGTATGGGAGTTGCATCTCAGTAAAGCTGCTTTAAAAACGCGGTCCTTGCACAAGGCAACCGTTTTTCTGTGGAATCTTCAAAACTTCTCCAAAGTATCCTGCATCAGTGTCAGTGGTTGAATAAATGGCTGGGAAGATGGAAAACGGGCTGGCAGCTGTATTTTCTTACCCAGAAGGGTCTTCTCCCTAGTCTTGGATCCCAGCCCTGCCCCAAGAGGTGAGGACCTCAACTGCTTGGGTTCAGCAGGGATGAGGCACCAGTGTGATGTGGGCCCTTGGAGCTTGAGAAGGCACCCCCTCCCCCAAAGCAGCACACACAGGACACTGTCACACCCATAGGGGTGCTGCCATCAGAGATAGTACACGCATAGGGACGTCGCACCTGGTATGCCGCCTTTGGGAAGGTAATATGGTACAGTGGCTGTGGAAAACATGACGGTTCCTTGAAAAGTTAAATATAGGGACCTCCCTGGTGGTCCAGTGGCTAAGACTCTGAGCTTCCAGTGCAGGGGTCCCGGGGTCAAGCCCTAGTCAAGGAACTAGATTCTACACGCCACAACTAAAGCCAGCACAGCCAAATAAATAATTAAATGCTTAAAAAAATAGAGTTGCTTGGTGACCTTGCAAATCCACTAGCAGGCATGCGCCTAAGGAAAATGAAAGTAGAAGTCCACACAGACGTGCGCATACACACCCGCAAGCAGCGCAGCTCACAATCGCCCCACGGTGGAAACCTTCAGGCCCACTGGTGGAGGGGTGGATAACAAGTTGGCCTGTCCCTACCGTGGGATGTTATTCAAACCTAACAAGACTGAAGTTCAGGGATTTCCCTGGTGGTCCGGTGGTTAAGACTCTGCCTTCTAGTTCCGGGGACACCAGTTCAATCCCTGGAGAACTAAGACCCCACATGCTGTGTCGCAACTGAGCCTGCAAGCCGCAGCTAGAGAAGCCATGTTGTGCTGTATCTACTGACCCCAAGCATCACAACACGAGAAAGGCCACGACAAACATCCCACACGCCACAGTGAAGACCCAGTGCAGCCAGAAAAACCAGAAGTCCTCATCCATACACACTACACTGTAGACGGACTTTAGGACACTACACTCAGGGGAAGGAGCCAGTCACAAGAAGTCACATATCCTTAGATCCCATTTATCTGAATGTCCCAAACAGGCAAACCTATAGAGGCAGTGGACTAGTGGTTTCCAGGTGCTGGGGGTGTAGGGGTGGTCAGTGACTGCTAAGGGGTATGGAACATGCTTTGGGGTGATGAAAATTTCCTAAGATTAGAAGGTGGTGACGATTATGTCGCTATGTTCTCAATATACTGTGTGTGTGTTCAGTTGCTTGATTGTGTCCGACTCTTTGCGACCCCATGGACTGTAGCCCACCAGGCTGCCCTGTCCATGGAATTCTCCAGGCAAGAATGCTAGAGTGGGTTGCCATTTCCTTCTCCAGGGGATCTTCCCAACCCAGGGATTGAACCCACGTCTCCCATGTTTCCTGCATTGCAGGCAGATTCTTTACCACTGAGCTACTGGGAAGCCTTAAAATAATAAAAGACACCAAATGGCACACTTCAAAAGGGTTTAGTTTATGGTATGTGAGCTATGTTTCAATAACACTGATCTATACATGTTGTGAGCTGATCTATACACACGTATACATGTTTGTGTTTGTACAGCTGATTCTCATCCCACAGATTCTGTATTTGCAGATTCATCTCCTGGCTAAAGTGCATCTGTGACCCCCGACTGGCCACTGCAAGGCTTCCCTTCACCCTGGAAGTGTGTGGAGGGCAGGACACGTGGGTTGTGTGTCACGCACGCTCCCAGCTGAGGCTGCATGGGTGACAGTCTGCCATTTTATTTCCGCTCAGACACGTATCAAGCTTCCTTTTGAAAGCCTATTTAGTACCCTGTGTTTGGCATTTTGCAGGTTTTGTTGGTGATTCTCTGTGCAAAATGGCCCCAGCCGGGTGCTGAAGTGCGACTAGTGTTTCTGAGCACAAGAAGGCTGATGGAGAAAACGCATGTTGGACAAGCTTCATTCAGGTACGAGGGACAGTGCTTCCAGCTGTGAGTGCAAACTGAGTCCATGTTATGTATTAAATTCTGGTCTTTAAGCAGAAACGCATAAAGCAAGTCATGTACCAATTGGTTGAAAACCATGTAGTGACCTCCGGAGCTGGCAGGAACCTAGCCACCGGCGTCCTCTAGGAGCACTGGGTCAACGTTCGTGAAGGCAGCGTTTGTGGCAACTTGGTAGAAACTTACTGGATGAAAGAGACTCGGCTGTGTACACGTACATGGGCGTCACCTGCATTCTCACTGGGCTGGAGGGCTCCCCAGGTGTGACCTGAGCTACACCTGTGTGTACCCGACAGCCAAGCACATGCCAGATGGCCACCCTCAGGAGGGCCGTGTGCAGAGGCAGCTGATGGCAGTTGGAATAATCATGACGAGGACACTCAGGTCACCAGCCAAGAATGCTGCTGGGAAACACAGAGTGCGAGTGGCTCAGGTGTGGCGTGAACGCTGGGCGCGCCCTAAAGGCTGAGCCAGTTTGGGGCGGGCTGGCGGAACCCAGTCTCTGGCCAGCTCCTGTGTGTCCTTGCTGACTGGCAAGTGTGCCTGTCCTGACCAGTCAAGCCTCAGGCGGAATAGCAGCTGAGTCTTGGAGAAACCTCTGTTGCAGGGGCCTTTATCCAGCTATCCTGTCGGGCAACGCAGAGGTCACCAAGATGCGGTCCTTTGAAAAATGCAAAGACCACGGAGGGTTTGATGATCAAGATGAAAGTGAAAGCTGCTTGGTCGTGTCCGACTCTTTGTGACCCCATAAACTATACAGTCCATGGAATTCTCCAGGCGAGAATACTGCAGTGGGTAGACTGTCTTTTCTCCAGGGGATCTTTCCAAGCCAGGGATTTAACCCAGGTCTCCCACACTGCAGGCGGATTCTCTACCAGCTGAGCCACAAGGGAAGCCCCAAAATACTGGAATGGATAGCCTATCCCTTCTCCAGGGGATCTTCCCAACCTAGGAATCGAACCAGGGTCTCCTGCATTGCAGGCAAATTCTTTACCAACAGGGCTGTGAGGAAACCCTTGATGATCAAGGGGCCAGTTAAAGTGACCAAAGCCAAACTTCCCTCTGGCTTTAGTGCATGTATCTCCAGCCATGAAATCATTTATCATTTTTCTCATGTGCCCATTCATTTGCAGGTATTCCTTGAAGCCTGTGAGGTGCCAGGCTCTGGGGTCAGTGCTGTAGCCTTGTCCCTGAGAAACCTGCTCAGTGGAAGGGGGCTGGGGAAAGGGAGAGGCCTTTAGTGGTGGGGATGAGGACAGAGAGCAAACAGAGGCACCAGGACGAGGATGACAGTGGAAACTGGAGCACAAGCTGAGGGCCAGGCACAGCAGAATCAGATGTGAGGGACAGAACTTCACCCATGATCCACGCACCCCACCTACAGGGCACCCCACGGACACAGTGAATGGGCCATTGCCAGAAGAGGAAAGGTGTTCTCAGGGCTAGAGGGTTTGAGCAGCCACAGGCGCTGTGTCCCCAGTCCCTCCGGGGTGCTGGGTGTCCAGGCAGGAGCCTCAGGAGGATGGTGTGGGGCCCTTCATCCCCAGGAGGCCCTGGCACCACTGGAAGCAGAGCCAGAAGGAGCGCTCTGCTGGGTACACACACCTTGACACTGCAGGAGAGGCTTCCAGGAAATTGAAAGCGAACTTTTCACCCAAATATGGCCACAACAGCATGACAGCGCCTCTCCTCAGTTGTGTCTGACTCTTTGTGATCCCATGGACTGCAGCACGTGAGGCTTTCCTGTCCATCACCAACTCCCAGAGCTTGCTCAAACTCATGTCCATCAAGCTGGTGATGCCATCCGACCATCTCATTCTCTGTCGCACTCTTCTCCTCCTGTCCTCAGTTTTTCCTAACATCAAGGTCTTTTCCCAGTGAGTCAGTTCTTCGCATCAGGCGGCATCAGGTGGCCAAAGTATCACCTCACCTCTGTGCCCCATAAAATCTCCAGAACCAGTGTGCCTTTAAGATGCCTTCACCCAGTTCTACACAAGCCCCCAGAACCAGGGACTGGGGTCCAGACAGGATCCTCAGACCTCAGTGGACAGGATGGCTAGAAAAATGAGAATCTCCTACGGGAACCCATGTCATCCCTTGGCTCCCTCTCCAGCTCACAAGGAAGGAGCTGCCTCGTCTGAATGGAGATAAGGGTGCCCCACAGCCAGGCCACTTCAAAATCATCATTGACAGCCTTCAATGGGAGACAAAGGCCTGTCTTCCAAACCTGCCCTGTCCAATGACGTGGCCATTTACATTGACAACAATAAAGTGTGCTCAGTTCCTCAGTCATGTCTGACTCTTTGTGACCCCATGGACTGTCGCCCGTCAGGCTCCTCTGACCATGGGATTTTCTAGGCAAGAATACTGGAGCAGGTTGCCATTTTCTCCTCCAGGGGATCTTCCTGATCCAGGGATTGACCCCATGTCTCCTGCATCTCCTGCATTGGCAGGCAGATTCTTCACCACTGAGCCACTTGGGAAGCCCATGACAAAGTGGAATCAAAAGAAAACTCCAGCGCTTTCCCTGTACCCGCCACACGGCATGACTCAGGGACCGTGTTTGGTTTGTGGCTACCATCTTGTGCAGCGAGGTTCTAGACCACATGCATCATCACAGATGGTCCCTTTGCTCTAACCCTCTGCCACTGGGATTATGCCTTTGAGGAGGAAGGACACGGGTGCTGGATGCTCTGAACCATGAGGACAGGACGCAGGGGAGAGAGCGACGCAGGGCTCAGACATGCGGGAACATGCCTCCTGCAGCCCAGGGGCTGGTCAAAGGCGCAGGTTCAAACTCACTTGCTTAGAGGACAGACAATGCTGATCACTGCACACTCACCCCGAGCCCTGTAGGATGACTGGCTTCCTGAATCCTCTCCTATGCTCCCCACCTGTATCTTTCCTCTCCTGGCTCCTCTAACCCCTAAGGTCCTCCTCGTGCGGGCTGGTGATGTGGGAGCTGCTGGCAGGCTTGGGGCCGTGTCCTCCTCTGGCCTCATTCCAACCTGCTGTGCTAGACCCTGGACTTCCCTCCTCCCTCACCTCCTGGTCTGCATCCTCCTGGCTGGCTCTGGTTTGATGCTGTAAGACTTGACTCCCTTTCTGATCCTCTCTGCCTACCCTCACACCATCTCAGCCCTCAAAATCACCCACAGATGTGAATAGGGCTCCCTGGGTCCAGACGTGGTGCCAGGCACTGGGAGGGACCACAAAGAGGAGCAGGATGTGGCCCCACAGAGCCTGGTGCCCATGGAGGCAGGATAGAGGGTTTGGAATGGTGAGGCCGTCCCTGGAGCACAGTGGCTGGGCAGAGAGTGCAGGGGCAAGATGTGCAGAGTTCAAGAGCAGTCTTGAGCTTTCGACTCAAATCTGTCTTCCCTTCCCTTAGGCTTAAAAATGGTGCTCAAGTGAGACTGAAGGGATTCTTCTCAAAAAAAATCACTTGACCCTCCTTCCCAACCCTTGGCTTTTAATGCTCTGGCCCTGACCCCTCAGGTCACCAGTCTGCTTGCCGTCCTCCCAGCTGGCCACCGGGAGCACCCAGCCCACCTGCCTCTGCTCCTGATCACCCTTTCTGGGTCCCTTTCAGCCCTTCCTCCTTCACAGGCTCCTGGGAGGCAAGGCCATTGCTTGATCGGATCACTCCGTTTGCAGGGGCTTCACCGAGCAGGAGGCCACCCAACCCGGTTCCTCCAAGGCCCCTCTTGGGCCATCAGGACCTCAGGCACAGCTGTTCCAGGGGCTCCTGGGGCTCCTGTGTCCCTGCTGAAAGCCCAGTGGGTCTTATGCGGGACACCAGGTAGGAACCTGGAGACCACCTGAACCAGTCACTTGGGCTGAGCACCACCCCACAGGTGGGCACTCTCGTCCACTCCACGGGCCTGTCTTGATCCAGAACCTGAGGGAATGAGACCAGGGCTGGGGTTCAAACAGCCCATTGTTTGGTGTGGTTTGAAGAAGAACCCATGTCCCTTGTCCTTTGGGGGAGACCCTGAGCTGAGGATCACAGTCGAGCTGCCTGAGGCCCTCCCCAACTGCTGCCTCCCACGCGTTCCTGTGCCAGGCCTTCCTGCGGGGGCGGGTGTCACGCTCCAGCAAACCCAGGTCCCTGCAACCCCTGTCGCCCTCGGGAGAGACAGGAACATCTCCATCGAAGAGGGTGCTCTGCTCTCCCGGGGGCTGCATGAGTGGTGTCTTCAGCCTACAGAACTCTAGAGGAATTTGGAGAAAAAAGAGCCCAACACCCAGAGACCCAGACTAAACAAAGCCTCCAGTGGGCGAGCTGTGTTGTGGGCCTGGGAGAGGCCGTGCAGAGGCCTCGGCGGCGGGTTCCAGGGGGCGGTGCCTGGCCGCGGAGGTGACGGTGAAGGGGCCCTTTGTTTCACGGGCGCACGTGCAGGGCCCCACTCTAATGAGAGTGTGGGCTGCACACCTGCATCAAAGGATGCCCAGTTCCCCCTATGGCGCCCACGTTCCTGGGGGTCAGAGCAAGGGGCACAGGGGGTCAGCGAGGGCCTCGGATTCGACTGTCACCTCCATGAGCCCTTCATAGGAAGTCTGGAGGGACGGGAGATGGGAGGATCCAAGGGGGAACCTGTAACCTTTTCTGGTCCCTGTGACACCATCTTTCCTGTTCTCAGAGCAGCTGCCCTCGTGGGAAGAGGGAATCCTAAAGCCAGAAGGGGTCAGGCCCCCTGGCCCACTGTCTGCTGTCTATCTTGGGCACCATCTTGTGTTACCCGCAGCGGCCAGGCCTGTCCTTCCACAAGCTGGGCCCCAGGCCTCCAGCATCAGCAGCTCCTGAGATGCAAAGACGGCTGGACACGGAGCTTCCAGTGGGGTCGGCCAGAGCTGGGATCCCCAGGGAGGCAATTTCCTGAGGTCCGGTCTCTGCCCCTGCCCCACAGGCAGGAAAGAGCCTCAGATAAACCCAGCAACACCCATCACTAAAGTCAGAGCAGAGGGACTGGATGCTGATCCCAGCGGCTTAGCTATCTGGGGATAACCTAGAGGCCTCCGGGGGCTCTGTCTGCTGTGACCCTGCAGGCAAGCTGGGCAGGAAAGCCCGGAGTTGTAGTGGGGAGACCTCTGGGCAAGCTTCTGTGTCTGCTACAGGTAGAGCAGAGATAGAGGTGGACAGAGGGACCTGTCTGCACCCTGCTTCCTCTGCATGGAAGCAGCCCCCTGGGGGGCCTCGAGGGGCCAGCCTGGGTCATCCCCACATCATGGTGCCTCTGAGCCAGGCTCTGGCCTGACATGGACACTCTTTCCACCTGCAACGCTTCACCTGTTTACATGGATATTGTCACCTGCTGCCTCCTTCAGCTGGGCACACAGGTGGGAATGCCTGGTCCAGATGGAAGCTGGGAAACGGTCCAGCCACGGTTCTTGTAGAGAAGTCAGAAGGCATACCCAATCATAGCCCCGCAAGTGCACACACATTTTCTGAGCACAGCTGACCACACAGGCGCACACGTGCACACACTTTCTGACCACGCCCGGCCACATGGGTGCACATGTGCACACATGAACACACGCCTTCTGAGCACCTGCTTCGAGCTGTGGGAGGTGCCCTTCAGAGACTCCAGCACCTGCAGGGCAGCATTCTCCAGAGAGGATGCAAAACCCACTAGAGACAGAGAAGCACAGCCGCACTAACTCCATCTCCCAGCGACCGTGGAGCGCCCCGCACAAACAGCACGCGGGACTCTTCCATAAATCCCGCTCAACAAGCTCTTCACAACGAAACACCCTCCTACTAGCCGAGACAACCACTTACTCAAAACAAATACTAGCGTGAGCTGAGAGCGAACGTGGTCCCCTATGATCACCAGTTCCTGGCCTGGGCACTTCAATCTCTCTATTTATGAAACAATAATGGAACTCTGTTTAACAGCGCAGCGCCCGGGTTCCCCATCTCTGATGAGTTTGCGTTCCAACTTTGCCCCCGGCAATCGGCTCCATCCATTACTGCCTTGTCCTGCATCACAGATGGATGAATTACGGCTCAGACAGCAACACGACCTTTCCCCACGCATTGTTATCAAGACAGTGTCCATGGTGATTTTCAAAGGGTCCGTTCCAACGCAGCGGATGGACTTGGAATGGAGATGCAAATGTGGCCTGATTACCATAACGCCATCCCAGAAGCAGGTGGTGGGACTTGGGCTTCAGGTGGAGAGGGAGCTGCCCCGGGGCCACCTGGCTTTCTGAGAGCTTAGCTGAGGCCCCTCCCTCCCTGGACGAGATCCTTCCCTCCTTCTCTGTGACTCTTGGAGGGAAATGGTTTCTGCAAATGCCTCTGGGCACTGGCCCCATGTCAGGCACCAAGGTGCAATATGGGGTCAGTGGAGTCTGGTCCTTATCGTCATGGGGCCAGCGCATCTTTTGAAAACCTCGGCATTAGATGGTCTCCTGGTGCTGGTGACTGTGAACCCAGGCTGCGCCAAATCCAAGTTCACGGGATGGAGCTGAACACTTGCATTTGGGACGATGTAAGCGAGCTGAGCCGGAACTTTCCGGCCCCCTGCAGGGCTCACCACCCCCTCAGCCGCCGGGTCCACCAGGCAACCTGAAGGTACTCAGGTTGGGGGAGGCACAATGCTCCCGTCAAGGCTGTGGGTTGCACCCCCACCAATGTGCTGGTGGGGGGTGTCAGGCAGGGCTGCAGCTCTGCTTCTGCACCAACACCCTGATGCCTGACTCCGGGGGGTCACCCCAGCCCCTCAGGAGGCCCGGCACTGCTCCTCCCCCCCGTCCGCCTTGTCCTTCTCTTAGGGGAGTGAGTGAGCAGCTTGTTTCCCTTCTCTTTCCCTCTTGACACTCTCCCTCTTATCTCCCACCAGACTGCGAGGTCAAGGGTGAAGGTTACGTGTGCCCTACTCGCCAAGAGAGCTCTTTTCAACACCCAGGGGAGCAGACAGAGGAGCGGCCCCATTGGACTCGACTCGCTCAAGTGCTATTTATCTTTTTGTGTCCTCTGGTTCCCAGGGTGGAGACTCTGCAGGCTGAGGTGGACGATCAAAGGCTCCCCGGATGGAACCGGACGAAGCTCTGAGTCACACAGGCTAAAAATGCACGGGTTTGGAGGGGCCGCATACCCCCACCATCTCCTTGCCCGTTCGGTCTGGCCTCTCCTGGTAATAATGTGGGTGTTGATTAACAGACCCAAGGCTCAGCCACAGAAGATTCCTTCTGGCACTGACCTTGGACAGAACAAGTCCACGTTTTCCCCTCAATAAATCTATCGTGTGTGGAAGGTCATTAGCACGACCTTGAAATGTAAATGTCCTGTCAAGACCTCTTCAGTTCCAAAGACTTGGGCCTTCAAACTGGCCTTTCTGGAACGATCGTGTGCCTTCTCATTGGGCCCTCACTGCCGCGTCCAGCTTCGGGCCCCCGGGGAGCCCCTTTACTGGCCTTAGGGTGGGAGATGCAGCCCAGGGGGCATGTCAGGGACACCCAAGGTGAATGCCCGGCAGCGGGAGACCTCTGCCACCTTCTCACAAGGATGAACCTTAGAGATCAGGGCTTAGAACTGAGCTTGTCCTCTGTGTCCCACCTGTGGGGTCTCATCTTGGAACCAGCATCACCCACAGGACTGGCTCATAGCACTGGCCACACCCAGGGACCCCACTCAGCATGTCTGGGCTGGACCTGAGAGCTTGCATTTCTAACAAGGTTGCAGACGATACTGAGAGATGCAGGCTCCATGTACCACACATGGCACTTTTCTGGAACTTATTTAAATGGACACTGATTTGACTGATTGGCAGCAGGTTCTTCCCTGTGGGCAAAAGAAGGGAGAAAAGAGGAAACAGTGAGATTTTATTCTCTCGGGCTCCAAAATCACTGTGGATGTTGACTGTAACCATGAAATTAAAAGTCACTTGCTCCTTGGAAGAAAAGCTATGACAAACCTAGACAGTGTATTAAAAAGCAGAGCTATCACTTTGCCAACAAAGATCCATATAGTCAAAGCTATGGTTTTTCCAGTAGTCATGTACACATACGAGAGTTGGACCATAAAGAAGGCTGAGTGCCAAAGAATTGGTGCTTTTGAATTGTGGTGCTAGAGAAGACTTTGAGAGGGTCTTGGACAGCAAGGTATTCAAGCCAGTCAGTCCTGAAGGAAATCAACCCTGAATATTCATCGGAAGGACTGATACTAAAGCTCCAATACTTTGGCCACCTGATGTGAAGAGCCGACTCATTAGAAAAGACCCTGATGCTTGGAAAGATTGAAGGCAAAAGGAGACGGGGAAACAGAGGACGATATAGTTAGCACCACTGACTCAAAGGACATGAATTTGAGCAGACTCCAGGAGAAGGCAATGGCACCCCACTCCAGTGCTCTTGTCTGGAGAATCCCATGGATGGAGGAGCCTGGTAGGCTGCGGTCCATGGGGTCACTAGGAGTCGGACACGACTGAGCGACTTCACTTTCACTTTTCACTTTCATGCATTGGAGAAGGAAATGGCAACCCACTCCAGTGCTCTTGCCTGGAGAATCCCAGGGACGGGGGAGCCTGGTGGGCTGCCGTCTATGGGGTCGCACAGAGTCGGACACGACGGAAGCGACGCAGCAGCAGCAGCCAGGAGACGGTGTAGAACAGGGAAGCCTAGCGTGCTGCAGTCCAAGGAGTAGCCAAGAGTCAGACACGACTTAGCGGCTGAATGACAACAACAAGGCAGCTGGAAGTCAGTCTGAGCATGAGAGGACGTGGGGAAGCTAGGGAGGCCTGTGACCCCGGGGCGGGAGAATGAGAGAGTAGATCATGCCACCTGAACACCCCTGGGAAGCCTGGGCCGTTCCTGTACCTCTTCTAGCCTGCGTGGGCTCCCCAGGTACAGATGAAGAGACTGATGCTTGGGAGGTGGGGACCTCAGCTGGCAAGGGGGTTGGTGTCAGTGGTCAGCCAGCCCTGGGTCCAGGTAAGCGTGACTCAGGCCTTGCCAGGGCTCCCTGTAGCATCTGGCTGGCCTTCAGTGGGGACCCCTGACTCGGGGCGGTTCCCTCCCCCAGGCGGGACTCCGTGTTATCAGTGCCCTGAATCGAGGCCACATGGGTCCTCTTCTGCTGCAGACCTGCCTCCCCCACGCTTGCCTCATGACGCCCTCGAGATCCCGGGCCCTCCGGGCATCCCCCCTGCATGTCTCCGAGTGGCTGAGCGCGGGACTGCTTCTGCAGGCCCTGAAGTCAAGAGGCCAGGCTGCTCTGTCACTTCGTGAGGCAGCTAATAAGGCCCCTGATGAAGGATGGGGACGAGTTTCTGCACCACTAATTTCCGTAACTATCGCTCTTTGAAAGACAGCTAGGGGCCCGTCCAGACAGAGCCGTATCATGTGGCCAAGTTCACGTTCCATATCCCGTTTCAGGGATCTAATAGAGCTGCCTCGGGAAATCCAGCAATATTTTTTGACCCACGGCTCTGTCTCCCTGGAGAAAGAAATTGCAACCCACTCCAGTGTTCTTGCCTGGGAAATCCCATGGCCAGAGGAGCCTGGTGGGCTATAGTCCACGGGCTCACAAAGAGTCAGACACAACTAAGCGACTGAGCACGTGGCCCTGTCTTGAGTTTCTTCCTCTGTTGAGCATCCCCCTAGAACCCGACTCTCTCCTGGATAGTGGGGATGGCATTTACTCCCCGGTGTGGAGATGACTCCAGCCAGCAATTGCCATCAGAAGGACCAGCATTCAGGGAAAGGTGTGGGGTCACCCCAGGGCAGTCCCCTCCACCAGAAGGGTGACTCACTGGGCTGGGGTCCAGAGTGGTGAGAAGAGAATGAGGGAGGGACAGATGAGAAGAACCGCCTTCGGGATCACTGGGCCTGGCTGTCGGTGCTCCATCCTGGCCCTGTGGGAACCTGGGCCTGTTCTAGCCTCTCTGTGCCTCGGTTTCCTCATCTGAGAAATGGGGATGCTGAGACACACCCCCTCATCATGAGGAAGAAAGGGGCTGACACGTACATGCAGAGAATTCAGTCTGCCGGGCTGGCAGGCATGCTCGTTTTCTACTCCCAATTCAGGGGCCCTGCATTCTTGGGGACCCTGCACAGGAGATGCAGGGTGAAACTCAGGGGCCCAGTGACCCCAGCCAGTATCGTCAGGAGGCTGACAGTGCATCCTCGGAGAGGCTTCCCTCACGGCCAGTCTAGTGTCTCGTGGAACAAGATGGGGTGGGTTTAGGAAGTGCTGAATGGAGAGACAGAGAGGGGCAGGTCCCAGGAGCTTGTGAGCAAGTGTCTGCTCAGCATTCACCTGCCAGGTGGGATCTGCCCCATCCTCCAGCCTCCTGCAGCCAGGCCCGGGGCTGAGTGGCCAGGCTGAGTCTCCTTGGGGTCTGTCTGCCTCCAGTGGCCTTATCATCTCAGCTGAACCCCAAGGTCATGAGTCCTTGTAGACCTGCGGGTCCCCCACAAATCCCTCCCCCTACACAGAGTGTGTAGGATACAGTATACTCCAGGTGCTGAGATCATACGCCCAGTAGCCTGGCCCCTCCCTACCCATGGTCCCCAGTTCAGGTGCCTCCCCATGACGGCACAGACAGCCTCCCTCACGCTTAGAGGGCTCTCCACCTGAGCCCTGCCAGTGACCAGTGAACGGGGGAGAAGGAATCCCTGAGCCCCAGATGCAGCATCAGCCCCCTCCTCTGCAGGGATGGGGGTCTTCAGACAGGTGACGGTGTCCAGGCTGCAAGCCAGCTCAGTGCCTTGCCTTGAGGCCTTGCAAAAAGGTGGTCCCAGGGGTTTTCTTCAGGGTCTTCCGCATCAGGCCCTCCTTACTTTGGAACTTCAAAATCCTAAATGTGCTGGGCAGTGGCTGAAAGCAGGACGAGAACACCTGTCTTCCTCCTGGGCATCAGCTGAGAAGGGGTGTCCCGGGCTCTGTCTGCCAGCCCAGCCCCTGCCCCTTCCCTGGACACGTGCCCAGGGAAGGCTGACCTGGCTTCTTAAGGGGACCACTCCCAAGGAGCCAGGCCTTGGGGTCCCTTGTCCACACAGAGACTCAATCACTAAGCTCTCTGCAGCTCTGGGAGGTAGAGGGGGCCCAGAGATGGTGGTCAGTCCTGAGTTACCACAGCTGCTCTGGACACCTGCTCATCCTTCCCAGGCTCAGCTCCAACCCTGGTGTGTGGGGCCATGACCCGGACTTGCCTAGGAAGGACTGTGGGGTTCAGAAAGTAGGCTGAGAGGGCTACTTCCCTGGTGGTCCAGTGGTTAAGACTCTGTGCTTCCACTGTAGGGGATCAAGGTTCAACCTTGGTTGGGGAACTAGAACTTGCATGCCCCAGGGTGCAGCTGGAAGAAAAGTGTTAATCAGAAGCAGATGGGGGACCCCACGGTGGGTTTTTCATGCTAACTGGGGGAGCAGAGCCTGGAGGAGACTTCTGCCAGAAGCTGGTGAGATGAAGAGCAGGAAGGGGAGCAGAAAGTGGGTCCAAGCTGCCCTTGGCCCTGCCCCAGAGCAGGATGACCTGCGGACCTGCTGGGAGCTGACCCCAGGTCCCTGCTCATGATGCTGGGCTGGGGGACTGAGGGTCACAGGTCAGCCCTGGACAGCTGAGCCCCTGAAATGCCAGAAAGTTCATCATGTTCTCCCCAAGGCATCAGGCTGCCACGGCCCTGAGTGGACCCTGGGGACCTGCTGGGCCGTCTTCCGGCTGTGAAGTCTTTGTTCCTTTGCCCGTGTGGCCCTCACAGCCCTGAGCAGATGGCCTTGAGTTCTAGCTCTTGCTAGAAGAGTTCTAGCTCTAGCTCTTGGGCGAGCCAGGCAGTCTCTGGTTCCCACGGGAATGAGCTTCCAGCACAGATGGTGCCAACAGAGAACCGGGTCAGGCAGTGTCTCTGGCATCATCGCTGGAGTGGGAGGAACTGGGGGCACAGAGGTATTCGTACACGCTTGAGACCCCCAGGTCTTGTGGTGGATGCAGTGCCCAGGACATTCTGATGGGAGCCCTGGGACCCTGAGTGTCTTCCCCTTGGGCTGGTCCTGCACCCCACCCTCTCCTCTCCTGCCTGCTTGGGAACCAGTGGTTCCCCGGGGACCCAGAGGGCTCTGCTGGCCCTGCATGGGCTGGATGCCCGCTGAGAGGCAGAAGGGGAGCAGCAGGGGCTGTTGGGAAACAGGA
Organism: Ovis aries; assembly: GCF_016772045.2. NCBI lineage: Eukaryota > Metazoa > Chordata > Mammalia > Artiodactyla > Bovidae > Ovis > Ovis aries. Next base: position 49,098,777 of record NC_056065.1, read on the forward strand.
CCCCCTGGCCAGAATGTTCTGGAAGGCTCGTGTGTCTTCGTCCTGGGTCTCTTCCATGGAGGGACTCGGTGGGCCTGCGGGGTGGGGTGGAATGAGGTCCGGCCGTGTCAGGGTGAGCTGCAGACGCTGCCCCTGGACTCGCACACGCTGCTCACTTTATCAACATGTGCTTCCCATTATCCCAGGACTGAGGGTATTTTTGGTGTCTGTATCCACTTGATTCAATTACAGGGACCGCGGCAAGGGATATTCCTGCCGGCGAACAGCAAACGCTCCAGCGCCCATGGACAGGAGAGGGAGGCGTGGGGAGAACGCTGACTCTGTTCCTTCCAAACTCCTGTAATTGACTTTTTGAAAAATAACATTAGCATTTAAATGGTCCCATCGTTATGAGGGTGAGGGTTCACTGGAATATGATCAATTTATTGAGCTCTTCAAATGTTCTCTGATATTTCTTTTCGGATGTGTCACGCCGCAGGGCCTTTCCGGCGGATCTCTGATTAGGCTCCGCGTGGGTGCAGAGGCCGCCATGTCTGCCTTCACTGGGCCTGAGCTCTTGCACAGAGCTGGCAGGTTCCCCTCCCCGTGTCTGGGGGGTGCCATGCTTTAGCTCTCAGCTGCCCGCGCGCCCACTGTCCTGGGAGCACTGGGGAGAGAGGGCGGGGCTGTGACACAGGGGGCACTCCGATGTGGGGTGAGTGGGGGATGCAGCCCTGTCCCACCCCGGGACTAGAACCCTGCCCGAGGCCGTGGCTGGGGATGGAGCTGAGATTTCCAGCCAGAGCTTTGTGAGCGGGGATGAGACACCAGCTGCAGGAGGGTTGCTTTGTGGACTGGGAATGTTTGGCCTGAATTACAGGGATCAGGTGAATATGTAAAATGACCTAAAGGAGAGCCTGTGGAACAATGGGGCACAGGCAGCAGGGCAGAGCGGCTACCCCGGGGACACCTGGAAAGGTAATCAGAACATCCAGGTGGCCAGCTGAGGGGAGAGGCGCTTGCCCTCCGCGGGGCAGAGGCCAGGGGCTGGGGGCCCGAGCCAGACTTGACTGGATGGCTGCAGTTTACACACACACACACACACACACACACACACACACACACACACAGGCACATACACACAGGCCTGGGGCTCTGAAAACCTCAACAGGACATGCTCTGAGCTGGTTGGAACTTGGGGTCCCCTGAATGCCAGCTTGCCTCCCTCCTATGTCGTCAAAGGCACCCCCCATGCCCCAGACTCCGAGCTCTGGCTGTGAGGATTGTGCTGGCTGTAAGAACGGGCCAGCATCTGCCTCTCAAAGCCCAGGGTCCCTCCAGGAGTGCGTCACTGTGGGGCTCCCAGTGGAGAGGGGCCGAGTACCCCCTGAGACCCCTGAGCTTCACGACTGCAGACTGGACTGCTGATGTCACAGCTGCTGTGGTCCTTCCCTCTCTCTGCCCTGGGCCCGGAGCAGGACACTGTTTCCAAGGCTGAAGTGAAATCTCTGAAGTTCTCTAGAAGAAAGATCCTTGGAGGAGCCACGCAGAGGCCCAGTACCCAGGGCTGGGATCCTCCCATCCTGGGAAAGGGCAGACCATCCATTTCCTGTCATAATGCCACTGACCCTGTCTAAAGTCCATTGTCTGTGTCGTGACTGCTCCCCACTCTCCCAGGGTGAGGGTTCTGACTGCTTGACATCAGAGGGGAACCACCTGCCAACAGACACAGTGATCCCAGCAGGCTCTCCAGGGCCCCTGGGGGTGAGATGGGGGATGGAGTTCTTCTCCGGCTGGGTTACATGCCCCCATCCCCCAATCACAGTGGCTCTGACTGTCCTCAACAAATTGCTTCCCAAGCATGGGACTCAGATTCTCAGCTGACAGCACTGATCCCAGTGCCCTGGCAGTGCTTCCTGGGCTGTTAAACCAAAATGGGTTGAGTTTTGTGTTAGTTGCTCAGTCGTGTTCGACTCTTTGTGACACCATGGACTGTAGCCCGCCAGGTTCCTCTGTCCATGAGATTCTCCAGGCAAGAATACTGGAGTGGGTAGTCATTCCCTCTCAAGGGGATCTTTCCGACCCAGGGATCCAACCCAGGTCTCCCACACTGCAGACAGATTCTTTACTGTCTGAGCCACCAGGGTTTTGTGGCGGCCCTATTTTGTTTCCCCAAGGCTGCATCCTGGTATGGCCTGGAGGTTAGCAGGACAGGCACAGATTTGAAAACTGCTCAGAGACGCCCACGAATGCAGAGCTTGTCTGACTAGATCTTGACATCCCCGGAAGCTGGAAGGCCTCCCACAGTCTCTCTAGAGCCGGATCTAATATTTCAGGAGAGTGTCATCACAGTGCAGGTGGCTTCATTGCTGCAAAGCTCACCTCTCGCTCAGTCCCCACCAAACCTGCACCTCCCTCGCTGTCCTGCAGCTGGGGGTCCTCGGTGCCCCCCACCCTCAGGAGGAATCTTCCCTGTGAATCCCACTCTGGCAAATGACCCCCCGCCCCCAGAGTCCTCAGGTCCCTGCACGGCCCACGTGTCTTGTCTGCCCAGCAAGACCTGTGTATGGGGCCAATATCCATTATTGAGTCAGGAAAACCAGACCGATGCTTCAGGGCACGACTGTCCCCACAGTGAATCGCTAGAAGATAAATTCCTTCAGAGGAAAGAAAATCATACACATGCCTCCAGGTGGGAAATTGATATTTTAGAAACCAAAAACAAACAAATAAACAAAAACCCCAACAAAACCACTCACTCTTCAAACCCTCCCTAAAGCATTCGAAGATGGTCATTGAATGTGATGTCTGAACACACAAAAGCAGTTTCGAATCTGGGGAGGAAATGCTTTCTCCCCAAGCTGGAGCATGGCAAAGAAAAGCCTTAAGGGCCGCATGTTCTGTCCCAGTCAGCTACTGCGCCCCGACAAAAGAGCCCCAGGACCCCAGCCCCACAAAATGCATCATCAAGGGATGTTGGGGGAAAACTGCCCGGGAGGCGTACCCCTGTCTCTGCCCTTGCTAGAGGCTGCTGAAGGAGCTTTTGCTGCAAACGGGATTCCATGCCTGGGAAACCAGCTCATCACTGCGCTATGTCTTCACTTGCTTTTCTACGAAAACTGACTTAACAGGAGAAGGTCCACATGCCTCTCCCTTCCTCCCGTCCCCAGGTAAACAGCCATTTAAATGCTCTGAAAAACACTCACGCTACAAGAACCACACGGTTCATATGAAAACTCAGACGGGAGCTGGAAACGCTCAACTCTTTATTTAAATGTTCCCCAAAGGCAGATCACATCTGAGAAGTCAGGACATCAGATGCCGGTGTGCAAAGGCTTGGGCGGCGAGATGTCCCCTGAGCCGGCGATAGAGGGCGCCGTCACCCCAGCTGCCGGGATGCTGTGACAGCCCCCACCCCGGGCCCGGCTGAGAATGCAGGAGGCCGACAGACCACCGCCCAGGTCCCCCCAGGCGGCCAGCCACCTGCCACATGGAGCAGCCGGTCCCACCAGGCAGGCCCTGCAAGCCTGGGGTCTTGAGATGCTCTGGCACCACTAGGCAGGAAGACGGTTTCCTACCTGAGTGTCCCTCCAGAATTTGAGTTGTGTGCCCCACCTCCACCACCCCTGGTTAGATGTTCCTTGGCACCTCTGGGTGAAGTCCCCCTTTGGCAGCATCTTAGGGCTCATGGGTGGCCACACCCAGATCACAGGGCCAGATTCCTGCAAAATGGTATCAGGAGAGGCAGAGGGAAGCCCTAACCCACACGTGCTGATGAGGTTCTCCCCTCCCCCTCGGCTCCCCAGAGCTTCACCTGCCCTCTTGCAGAGAAAGTTCCAAACTCCTGGGCTCTGCCCCCTGAGCGGTGCCTGACATAGCGGGAAATGCAGGAGAAAGAAAAAGGGAAGTCACTTCCAGGAGCAGCTCTGATGGGACCATGACCCTCAGCCAGGCCTTGATCTCGGCGCACTCCAGCCCCTCCTGTGCTTCAGACTAATAAAATGGGACTTGGGGGGACCCCATGGGTGGTCAGGCCACCTGGTGAGGGAATGAATGAAATTTACTAAGAATTACACACGTAGCAACTCAAACCATAATAACCAAGCTCGCGAATGGCAGATCTCACAGCCCTGTGTGGCACAGGCCAGCGTACTGTCTCGGCAGGTGTTTTCCAGACACGAGTCTCCACGGGGGCCTCAGTGACCTTTACAGAGCTTCTCAGCTACTCCTAAGACCCTCCCCTGTGTCGTAGGAGGCGGCTTTCTTCCTTGTGGGTGGATAGCCTCGGGGGTTGTTGGGAGAGGCAGGGCCAAGGGAGGGGCCTCCAGAGCCAGAGGTCCTGGCAGAACTGGCCCAGTCTCACAAGGCATCCCAGGATCTCAACTAGCGGGGGTGGCCAGTCACCAGCCTAGGTGCCAGAACTGGGGCCAGGTCTCTGGGTCGAGGAGCTGGAGCCTCTGCCTGGCTCACAGACAGCCCCCAGCCTCTGTCCCTAGGGGAAGGGCCAAAGCTTGGCACTCACCAACCTCTCCATGGAAATGTCTGCATGCCGAAGCCAGCCCCGAGCACATTCCTTGTCTAGAACATTCTGAGAACACACAGATCAGCCTGTTTATAGGTAGGAGAGGAGAGCCAAGTTGGATGCTAGTTTCAGATGCTTTCCGTTTTCAGGTCCAAAGGGGCTTCCTTGGTAAAAGAAAGAGCTGGTGGTTCCACGCCAGGGGCCGGACCTGGGCAAACGCAGGGTTGATCAAATACACGTGTTTGAAGATGGGGCCCTCTGCTGAAGGCCGCCTCCAAGCACTCTGGCTGCACAGACAGCGAAAGACATGTGTGAACCTAAGGGAGGCTCAGGTCTGCATCCCGGGGGGCTTTGGAGCCCCTGAAAGTGTTCTGCCTGAGAACCCACAGAGGACCATGTTCCCAGGGTATCAGTATCCACTGCCCGCTCCTGGCTCTGAGCATCCATTCAGAAAGTACCCACTGCACACCCACTATGTACTGGCCTGGAACTGGCCCTGACGCGACCAGATCACCAAGCTCTTGGGGGACCCTGCACACACCGTGGGGCCTACCCAGGGGTTTGCAGCGGACTTGTCCGCAGCCTGAGACAATTCTGTCTACACCAGCAGGTCCCACGGGTGTGTCCTCAGGGGGACACAGAAGGAGCCAGCAGGACAGGTGTTAAAGAGAACATCTGGGTACCTGGCAGCATCATTCTGGCAACCAGGTGCCAAACATGGCTGATCTGCATCCAGCCCTTCCCCCTGCCTGTGCCCACAGTTGTACATCAGCATCCCTGCAACCCCTTGGCTGCTCTGAAGGCCAATGCCATTGTCCCCACTCCAGACTCAGAGAGGTTTGGGGACTCACCTGGAGTAGAGCTGCCAGCACATAAGGAACTGGGGAAGGTGCATGGCAGCATCTCTGACTCCCAGTCCCCGCCCTGGCCGTAGCCAGCCTCCCTGCTCCGCTCCTGGAATTTGGGAAGGAAGCACCTTGGTGATGGTGATTTCAGCCACACCTCAAAATCCTCCCCTTTGTTTCCCACTGATTCACCCAAATTCTGCCTGCATCCCTTAGCAATTTTCTTTCCTTCCTGGTGTGCTGAGAGAACCCTGCCCTGGGTCCTCCTGGACTTCTGGCTCTGAGAGTGAGTCCATGAGCCCCAGGAAGGCCAGCTACCCTGCTTCCTCCTTGTGCCAGGAACTGGTCCTGCCCAAGCATCCTTTTTCTTAGTATTACTTTTTTTTCAAAGTAAGCACCTGTTTTCAGACCTCAGTGATGGTTTTAGTTGGTGCCAGTTCATATTGAGAGTCCCTTGGAGTCCCAGGAGATCAAACCAGTCAATCCTTAAGGAAATCAACCCTGAATGTTCCTTGGAAGGACTGAAGCTGAAGCTGAAATGCTAGTACTTTGGCCACCTGATGGGAAGCACTGACTCATTGGAGAAGACCCTGATGCTGGGAAAAATTGAGAGTAGGAGGAAAAGGGTATGACAGAGGATGAGTTGGTTGGATAGTATCACTGACTCAATGGATATGAATTTGAACAAACTCCAGGAGGTAGTGGAGGACAGGGAAGCCTGGTGTGCTTTAGTCCATGGGATCGCAAAGAGTTGGACATGAGTGACTGAACAACAAGTACGTACCAAAGGGTCAGCCACTGGCGGAAGCTGGATGGGTGGATGGTGGGGGGGGGGACACTGCACTTACATCCCGTCCCCCTAAGACAGAGGGGGTGATGGGAGAAGCCCTGAGGTCCTAATGTGGATGATCCCTGAAATGGGGCTCTGGAGGGGCAACTGAGAAAGAAAACCACTTCCTCTCTGCACAAGAGTCAAGCCTGACACAAAGAACCCCCTACCCTCCTAAGGCCACCTGCCCAGGTGAGACGGGGGTCCCTGAGCAGTAAGCGATATCCCCTGAGAAGGTCATCAGTCTGGTCGTCTGTCCAGTGATGCTGCACCGTGGCCCCCAGCAGCAGCGTAGGAACTGAAATGCAAGAACACTAACCCCAGGGGCAGGGAAGAGAAAGGGTGGCAGTCTGAGGTTGAGCCCATTCATGGGAGTATGCAGACATGTTAAGTACATGTGTGTGCACACCCACACTGCCCTTGCACACACCAGCACACGCAAACGCCTATGTGCACACCTTACCACGGACACACTTTCAGCTACTGTTGGTGGCTGCTTACCAAATGTGCGTAGTCTCTGCCTAGAACTTGGGTGTTTATCTTTACAGATTAGAGAGGAATCATGGGTAGTTTTGATTTTCTCATTTAAACAATCTTGCTTTTTACCCTGATTGCCTCACAAAGCGTATGTATTATCATGCTTGGGAGATAGGTCAATATTCCTCTTAAGAGACTTAGGATTCCACAAGGTTTCATCCTGACAGGGTTCTGTGCTTTCCCAGTGACGTAATGGAGAAAACATCTACCCCTTGGGTGATGAGAGCCTGGCGGTCCTACACAGGCTGGACTTCCAGGTGACACTGCTCAGGGGACGCGCTGGGCACAGGCTGGCTTCCCTGTCACCTCCCATGGTGGTCCCTGTGTCTGACCTCAGCTCCAGGATGGGCATGGGCCTCTGGGTGGGCTCTGCTCTGTAGGGATCTGGGCAGGGGACAGGCGCAAAGCTACCCCCCTTGGTCCTGCCCTCCCTGTGCCCCTCCCCTACCTCTGTCGGCCCCTTCACTCTGCCCTGCGGGGCCTCCTCCTCCTGTCGCCCCATCTCCTTAGCCAGCAGCCTTCTTCTCAGAGGCTCTTACTTTCCACTGTCTTTTCTCTCCACTGGCTAAGACAGAGCTCCAGCCCGGGCAGGTCAGAATGACATGAGCCCATGGCGGGAGTCTAGGGTTGGGAGAGAAGAGGGGGCTGGCTGCTGATGGGACAGCTCCTGCCGGCCGGCCCATCTGAACATCGCTTGGGCAGGTGGCCAAGACCTATCTAGCTCGGGCCCTCCGAGAACACTGACCTTCCCACTCTCTTTCAGGATCTTGCATGAGCACATTTATGCCCATTCCACTGTGCAGGCCTAGCCTCTGGCTGCACCTCACTCACTCTTCACCTTGCACCTGCCCGACAGAGGGCCCTGTCCTGCCCCTCGGGCCCGGGCCTGCCGGGAGAGGCCCTCCCTCTTCTGCCGAGGATGCCACTGGTCCTTCTGGGCACACGAGCAGGGCTCTGGGGCCTTGGTGGCTCTTTGGAGGCGGGTGGGTCCCAGAGCAGCACCCCCAACCCCATGCGTGAGGGGCCCAGAGCTGCTCTGGTGGCCATGCGTGCAACTTCCGCATCTTGTTGTTGCTGTTCAGTCACTCAGTCGCGTCCAAGTCTTGTGACCCCACGGACTGCAGCACGCCAGGCTTCTCTGTCCTTCACCATCTCCCAGAGCTTGCTCAGACTCATGTCCATCCAGTCGATGATGCCATCCAATCATCTCATCCTCTGTCATCCCCTTCTCTTCCTGCCTTCGATCTTTCCCAGCATCAGGGTCTTTTCCAATGAGTCAGTTCTTTGCATCAGGTGGCCAAAGTATTGGAGCTTCAGCTTCAGCATCAGTCCTTCCAATGAATATTCAGGATTGATTTCCTATAGGATTGACTGGTTTGATCTCCTTGCTGTCCAAGGGACTCTCAAGAGTCTTCTCCAACACCATAATTCAAAAGCATCAATTCTTCAGCTCTCATCAATTCTTCCACACCTGCTTTCTTGCAAAGATGGCACAGAGAGAACACAGAGCAGGCCAGCTTCTCTGGGCCCTGACGGCAGTGACAGGCTGTAGACAACACACAGAAAGCTCACTGTGCGCAGCGTCTCCCCAGGACCAGCTGCAGCTCCAACTCCTGGGGTGGGAAGTACTTGGGGGACTGGAGAGACATGGGACGCTTTGAATAGTTCTGCCTAAGGGCTTCGGGGAGCCTGGGTGGTTTGTGCTGCTGGTGTTGCTGTCTCCCTCCTGTGTCTCTGTCTTTAGACAGCGGAGGTTTCCTGAATTGAGATGGGTCTCCTGAAACGTACCATTGGTTGGTTGACTGCTGCATTTGGGGAAGCTCTGGGGTCAGGATTCTAGGTCCCTGAGGACGCAGATCTTCAGAGTGGGTTTTGCACTGAGGTTCCCCCAGCCACATCCAGCCATAGCTCTGGTGCCAGGGGCCCGTCCATGGCTGCCTGAATGTCCTGGCTTACTGTAGAGGCCGATTCGACCTCCTGGCTGCAGGCCAGTGTCTCCTGCCCACACAGGAATGTTCTTGGTGCGTCGTGCTTGTTGACCACAGTGCTCTGCGCATGGCGGGGGCCTCCAGACACCACCCAGGTTGCAGCAGTCAGCTCAGTGCTGCTGTGGAGACACCCTGCATAGATGTGGAATCACACCAGCTCCCTGCGCTCTGCAGGCTGTGGATGCTCCTGCCTGGGGAAGGTCTTTACTTCACCTCCTCTCCCTGGACAGCATCCAAATGGGGGGGAGGGTGTTCAGTGCTGGTCCAAGGAGGAAGAATCAGGCCACCCCTGGGAAAGGACATCTCCCTGGGAGGTGGTCCAGGAGAGGGAGTGAGGAATCAGGGGAGACTAGGGGAGACCTTGAAGGGTTTTCTCTGCCATGAGCAGAGGAATGGGTTGAGAACTAGGCAAGGAACTTGAGGACAGAGAGGCCAGCTATATAGGGTCACAGGGCCCCTGGATGGTAGGGGGATACTGTGATGACCAAGAGGAGCATCTTGATGTGAAATGGAAAGTCCCCAGACACATGGCTCCTGTGTCCCTAGGATCTATGTCCCCAACCCCTGCTCTGGCCTCTCTCCTTTCGGGTTCAGGACTCCCAGGTTCGACAGCAACATAGGTTCATCTATACCTCCCAGCGCCTGGGGTTCGCGATCTTAAGAAGGTGTGGGCCTATACTCTGTGTGTGTATGCACATGTGTGTGTGAAGGGACTCACCCCTGGTGCTGGGTGGCTCCTGAAGTGCCCAGGCCCCAGTGTCTGAGATGTCTGCACCCACCCTGTTCCTAGGCCACACCCCAGGGCGGCAGCAGACTCACATAAACCCATTTTTCCTCCCCTACAGGGAAGGTTGGGGCCAGCCTCCATGTTCCTTTGTCTCTGCAGATTAGCCCAGAGAACCACGTGCTGAGGAGAAACCTGAGGAGGGTGCTCTGTGGAGAGAGTGGATCCCACATGGGCTCCGGGGTATCCGTGTGGCCGAATGGCCCGCTGGTCTCCCAGGGGCCCTCCAGGTGTTCAGGGCAAACATCAGCATTCCTGAGGGGAAGTCTGAGCCTATGGTGCTGGGTGAGGCCCCCAGGGGCACTTGGTCCAGAAGAGTTAGCCCACAGGCCGGGCGGAGCACCGTCCTGACCTTCCGGAGGGCCCGATGGCCGGCAGACACAGCCGTCTGCCCCACGCCTCTCCAACTGCAGGCCAGCCCCTCCTGAAGCCTGGTTCCTGTCTGTCTGCTGGCCATTGAGCACAGTGACCACAGGCAGCAGGTGACGAATGGCCGGTGTCAAGGCCTGTCATGCCAACGGGGCCCCGAGGAAATGCGAGAGGCTCTCAGAGCAGCTTTATTACCAACCTGTGGCCGAGAGATGATCAATCATGCTGATCAGGGCAGGCAAACAGGGGAGACGAGAGGCAGATGCCGGCCTGGAGGCTGGGGGTCAGTGCTGGAGCAGGCAAGGGGTGGCCAGGGGAGGATGGCATACTGAATGTTGAACTTGACTGCCATCAGGCCCCACTGACTCTCTTGCCCTCCTTCGGTGACCATGCTGGCCTTGCGGCCCTGGCAGGGGCAGGCCAGGGGGATGGAAATGCAAGATCAGCACGGGAGAGGGACAGTCTGGGCAGGGTGGCCAGTTCCCTCCCCAGGGAGGAGCGTGTCTCTCTGCGATGTTTCATTCACAGACCTGGAGCCAGTGGTAGATGGCAGGGGTGGAGGAGGGATGGGGCAAGTCAGTGATCCCTTGAGAGGGCCCTGTTGCTTCTCAGAGACCCAAGTCCTGAGCTTTCTGAAGCCCAGAAACTAGAGACCTTGAACGGAATGACACTGAAAGAGTCGGGTGGCCATCCTTCCTGCCAAGGTGTCAGGGCTGCTGGCTGGTGTTCATTCCTATGGCCGGTTGTGTAAGGCGGGCTCCCAGGGAAGGGCTGGCTGCTGGGATCCCAGATGCTTGCAGCTGTCCTCTTCCTGGACAGGATCCGGAGAGCGCTGTGCAGGTGGGTGCTCCCTCCGCTGAAGCGCAGTTTCTGAGCCATCACGGGATGGCTGCTCTCTCTGGGCCCAGGGCTCCCATCACAGGCTGACTGCAGGGAGGGAGCCCCCTGGCCAGGAGCTCAGGGCCCGAGGGCGGGCGGGGGCTGCCGCTCTCACCGTCCAGACCAGGATGAATCAGACCTTTCTTGGGGAAGTGCCTCCCGCACAAGGACGTTTTAGTCAGACATAATTGCGAGGAAAAATAAACCTGCCTTAACAGAAAACAGCTTTCCAGTTGTTTTTTCCTCCTTGAAGCCTTTTCAACTCCAGGGTTTGGCAAGTCCTGGCTGTGGGTAATTGTCAACACCGTGCAGCGTCCAGAGATCGAAGCCAGGGGAACGGAAATGGCCCCGCAGCTGAGAGGGACCCGGGACGCGGCCCCCTGGGCATGCGTGTGCTCACGTGTGCGCACACACCCTCGCCGGGTGCCCGACCGCAGACGAAAGGCAACTTTGTCTTGGCCGCGGTGCAGATGGCTCAACGTACTTCGGAGGCTCTGGTCCCGAGCGAGGAAGCTGCGGGCCTTCGCCGGAACGGAGGATCCCGGCTCACAGGGCTCTCCTGCCTGTCCTCACGTCATCCCCATTGAAGGTCACCCAGAGGGCAGGAGGAAGGCCTAGGAGCCCAGAAACATCCTTCCTCCAGGGAACTGGATGGAGTCCCTGAGGGACTCGGAAAGTGGGCAGGGCCGGTCTGACATTTGGTCCCTGGCTGCATCCAAAACTGAAAGTCCTTCAAAGAGCCCTCCCGGTGGCAAGCTGGGGTGATGGGCTGTCGTCAGGGTTGAGCCCACCACCGGCACCTCTGATGACCTCCCGTCTGTAACTGCCCCCGATTGCAGACGGGCCCAGCTGGACCTTCCTCCTCCCTCTGCATTTGTCTTTCTTCGGGGGTTCTGCCGAAGGGGCATGGGGGGACAGGGGGTCAGCAACAGGCAGCTGCAAGGAGGGGCATGAGCCGGGGAGCCCAGGGGACAGGACGCCCATCTCTTTCTTCATTTCCGGGAACTTGTTAGAGGCTCCGTCAAGCCTGCGGCTGACAGCCTGGTGTTACTCACTTGGCTGGGTTCTGGAGACGCGGGCTCATTTGCCAGACAAAATTAATGAGAAAAGAAAGACTTAAACGAGATAGTAATTTATGACTTCCACTGGGCCAGTCTCCCCATGCACCGTTGTGCATTTCATTGGAAATAACGCTGCACCCTAGGAAGCCGAGACAGGGGCTGTCTGGTGGGCTCTGCCTGGCCCTTTGCTGGAAGGTGCGGGTCCTCACACTACCGTCTGCACATGGTGAGCTCTCAGTGGCTCCAGCATCTGAAACACCCATGTCCAAACCCAAGCCCAAAGGAACAAATGCACAGTGTCGGTGCGAGGCCTGCACCCAAGGCCCGGCCCTCTCCTCCCTGCCCTTGCCACCGCCGCCCCCCGAAAACACAAAGGAGAAGAATGGAATGGAAAAGCCAGCAATGCGGCAGCAAAATAAACCCTTCCTAATGGCTACCAAACTTGCTGAGTGTCAGTTAGAGTTACTCTGTGCAGAGTCTGTAATAATCGCGCCGCTCGGAGACAAGGCCGCTCTCCGGCAGGAGCCGCCGTGACAGGCCCTGGAAGGCAGGTGTTACTGTAATTAGCTATTGTTTGACTATCAAAAGTCAGGGCTGATTAAAGCCACTAAGCACAAGTGCACTATTTTATTTCAAAGAATATTATGAACTGCACGCTGGGGCCCTTTCAGAGAGGGCCTCCCTTCCGCAGCCGGCTAAGAGCCCATGCCAGCAGTAATCAAACACCAAATCTGCATAAACCTTCAGGGTTTAATTCAAGCAGAGACCTTTCATTAGAAATATGTTACTTTATGAAATCTGGTCGCCAGCAAGGGGAGAAAAATGTGACTTCTTAAGAAAAGTGAATGGCACCTCTTTAGTGATTAACCCGAGATTAATGGAGGTCCCCACTGCTCGGCCTGGGTCCATTTTATTGCTAATTCATTTAGGTACCATTTCAGATACGCTGATGAGAGTTACCTGCCAGGGCGACAGGTTTTGGCAAGCAAGGCTAGCCATTACGGTCAAATCCCAAATACACTTTTTATTAAAGACGCTTTGAAAAGTGTCTTACATTAGTCTTTTTTCCCCTTTCTTTTTGGGGGACTTTGTATTTAATGTACTTAATTAGTTAAAACTTTGGATCCTAATTCATCAATCAGAGATGGATGTGATTGCTACACTTTTAGTGGCTCCTTCCTTCCTTCCCCATTGCTTGGTCCACGGTCAGGGCACTGCGCTCCCGACACACCCACCCACACATGTGGACATGCATGCACACCCATGTGTGGGTGTGTACATGGGGCACATGCATGTGGGCACACATAATCTATCCACCCACATTCACGGACAAAGGCCCCCATGTCCACACATGCATGTAGGTGCCCACACTTACCTGCCATCCACACACATGCACACCCACACACCCATATGCATCTATACACATGCATGCACACACACATGCACACATACACATAACACGCATACACACACACCATACAAACATACACACACACATGCTCACCCTCACACTTGAACACACACAGGGATCAGAGGCTCTCAGGGCACAGTAGATGTGGAAGGGGGTCTCCCCTTCACTCACCATCTCTGCCCCCAAAGGCGGCTCCCAAGGCAGAGCATCCTTCGCCCACAGCCTTCCCACATTCTGGGGACACCTGCACCGATGGTGCTCCACTCTATCCTACAGGTCCTGCCCAAGCCTGCCTACCCGGAAGCCTCTGCAGCCCCACCCACACCTCTCTTCAAACAGCCTGGCTGCCCTGCTGCCCACAGCAAGTGAGCTTTGGCTCCACCCACTGACTCAGTGTAAACCCCAGACTGTGAGGGCAGGGCCACGCAGGCCACACATGTTCACAAACCTGTGGTCAGTGAACAAGGAGATGGATGGACGGATGCAGGGGGACCTCATCCCACCTTGGACCCAGTCCAGCGGATGGAACATCATGGGCCTAGCCTCCCGATGCTGAGGGCACCCTGTTGACAGTGCGTCTGTCTCACACCATTTGTGGGGTCCTCTGGGTCAAGGGCAGGGGCCACTCTGTCCCTACAGTACCAGTGTGGGGGATAAGGCAGGGAGGAGGACCCCAGCCCCCAGAGGAAAGGCAGTGCTGCCACACTCTCTCACAGCCTCGTGCTTGCAAGGCACTTGGCTGTATGCCCTGCTTCACCCTCACTGCAAGCCCAGAAGGATGACGGGACACGACCCAGGACTACCATCCCCTTTGTCTGGTAGGCAAGACACCTGAGGCTCAGGATGGCCGCCTGCCCCCAGGCCCAGGCCTGGCCAAGGTGCTCATTCACTGGCACAGCTCACATGGCTATGGCTTGGAGAGCACAGAGAAGAGAGGCCTGTCCCTCACTCTTGGGGTAGGGACACAGGGCAGGGGGAGTGTGGCCTTGTCCACCTGATCCAGGCCTGGGATGCTAGCTCCATCCCTAGATTAAGGCAGAAGCCTTGGAGCCCCAGTTTAGCACCTCCCCAAACCCCTCATCACACCAGGAGCTTTTGAATCTCCTTCAGCTAGTGCATAGTCAAGGCTGTGGTCTTGCCAGTAGTCATGTACAGCTGTGAGAGTTGAACCATACAGAAGAAGGGTGAGCACCAATGAATTGATGCTTTCAAACTCTGCTGCTGGAGAAGACTCTTGAGAGCTCCTTGGACAGCAAGATCAAACCTGTCAGTCCTAGAGGAAATCAACCCTGAATATTCATTGGAAGGACTGATGCTAAAGCTGAAGCTCCGATACTTTAGCCACCTGATGCAAAGAGCCAACTCAGTGGAAAAGACCCTGATGTTGGGAAAGATTGAGTGCAGGAGAAGGCGGCAGCAGAGGATGAGATGGTTGGATGGCATCACTGATTCAATGGACATGAACTTGGGCAAACTCCGGGAGATGGTGAGGAACAGGGAGGCCTGGCAAGCTGTAGTCCATGGGGTTGCAAAAAGGTGGACACGACTTGGCTACTGAAGACACACACAACTAGTGCAAAACTAGGGACATGCAGCCAATACACCAGTTATTCTAAAATCCTCACCTGTGTTCAAGGGGGAAGGCGAATATCTGCAGGGGGGCTGAGCCCCAGGAGCTGGCATGTCCTGAGCCCCTTCAGTCTCGCTGGGGTCCAGACCCCACATGGACAGAGCAGCAGGGCCCCAGGGGAGACCAACATCTCTGCTGCATGGTGCCAGCTACATGTGCACTCAGGACAGCCCTGCACCTCACATGCTGAGGTTTTTATTCCTGAGTCTTAAGAACTGCAAGTGAAATGCATTCAGTCCCTGGTCAGAGACAGTGGGGAGGGCGGGCCTGCAATGCACAGACCCCAGTGGCTCAGACTCCCTGCAGCCCGGCCCTGCAGACACAAGCGGACCATGGGATCCACAAAAACAGTCCCAGTAGAATCTGCTCTGAAGGAAACTGTGAGCCAGATTCTCCAGGGTTGGAGCACTTCCTGGGCTGTCTCTGGAAGTTTCCAGAAGCTGCCATCCTTCTGCAGCCCAACCTGTGTTCTGATCTGGGCATTCCTGGTCAGAGGGCTGCCCCTGAAAGAGTGAACAGGCAAGTGGAGGGCCCCTTCATGGGAAGTGGTCTCATGGGTGGGACCCAGGAGGTGACTGGTCCAGCCCATCCCACCTTGTCCAGCTCGTGGACAAGGAGCTAAAGCTGGAGAGTGTGTATAGGGGGCAGAGGAGAGGAGACCCCAGGCCTCCCAAGGATGGTGGCAGGGCCGCTTCCACAGGTCCGAGGGGCAGACCCAGGCCGAGGTAAAGCAAGGGTCACTTGGCCTCTGAGGCAGGAACACACTTTCCCTGCCACCAGGGTCTACCTCCAACTGACCGTGATGGATGGCCTGGCCTTACCCCAGAACCAGAGCTGAGAGATGCAGCCCAGGATCCATGTGGTCCCAGCGGCTGGTCCCGGCGGCCAGTCCCACCTGCTGGCCTGGTTTCCAGTCAGTTCAACGCACAATAAGTTGATTTACGGCCACAGGCAGCTCTGAGGCCAAGCCTTTTTGGCAGCAGGGCTGATTCTGGCCCTGTCCTGGGCTGGCTGCAGGACCTGGGCGAACACAGTCTCTTCATGGGCAGGGTGCCCCACGGCTACTGTCTTGTCATTCTTGGATTTGGTCGGCAGTGACTTGAAAGTGAATTTCTTACCCCAAATCTCCACCGGTCACTGTCCTCTGAGGCCAGTTGGCCATTGGGGACTCCCTGCTAGCTGGCACCTCTGGGGTCTGTGGCAACAGCAGAAGAGCCCCTCACTGGGTGGGGCTTAGCTGCAGAGGCCATCTCCACAACCTGGGGGGCCTTTCAGCCCCTCCCTCTCGGGTGTTCAGCATGGGTGGGGTGGGCTTTTGATTTTGACCTTGAGACTTCCAGGACCTCAAAAGGACTTGGCTGCCCAGACACTTCCCTTAAAATTAGAAGGATTCCCTTGCATCGGCGGGGCTGGCTGGGCAGGCAGCCAGGCCACGCCATCATCCCCCATCTGTCAGGGCCTCCACCTATGGCCAGCTGATCCACTCCCCTGCAATTGAAAGCTGTACCTGTGTGTATCTGTTCCCTCTGGAAAAGTAAAAAACACACCCAAGACCCTCATGTCTGAAAGCCCGTCTCCAAAGAATCTAGCAGAGTTGGTGGGCTAGGATGCTGGGATGGAAGCCTTTGCTGGATGACAGGGGTCTCTGCATCCTCTGGGC
The DNA here is from genome assembly GCF_016772045.2 of Ovis aries. NCBI lineage: Eukaryota > Metazoa > Chordata > Mammalia > Artiodactyla > Bovidae > Ovis > Ovis aries. Next base: position 49,115,271 of record NC_056065.1, read on the forward strand.
AGTTCTCCAGCCCCAGGGCCTGTGCACCTCTGGAGGAGGCCCAGGTAGCCAGTGGTTTCCCCCAGCAGGAGGCAAAACCCCCACCTGGACAGCCTTAGAACCAGGCTGAGCCCAGAGACGGAAGCAGAGCAGTTGGGATTGGACATGGAGGGTGGGTGTTCCCCTCTCCCTGAGGTCCAGGGTGTGGTGTCCGGGCTGGGGGCCTGACCCAGGGCATCACTGATGGTCCTATACCTTCTGTATTCTGGGAATATAAGAGTATCCCGGTGGATTCTTGGGCTGGGCTGGGGGAGGAAGGCCCACCTTGGAGGATGCTCTGGTGCCCCAGCCCTCTCCCCACCCTGTTCGTCATCACTGGGCGGATGAGAGCTGTGGAGGCCCGATGGATTTTTCTTTATGAAGGGACAAACTTTCTCTGACCTGCCCCAGGTAGTCAGGGCCACGGGGCTGCCTGCCGGCCAGGGCTGCCCCCCACAAGCCATGCATGCCCAGCTGGGCTCCCTCATCTCCAGGGTCCGCCCTGCACAGCTGGGTGTCCTATCCTCTGAGGCCTCATCTAATGGTTCTCCTTTAAACGCACGTGTTAATTATCTTGCCACTGCTGTAATTTCTCCCCGTGGTCCATTAATTAAGGGGTCACGATCTGAGAGCATGTTTACCCAATAAGCTTTCTTTTTTAATTATCCTAATTGCTTGGAGACTGACAAAGACTCTCCTCTTCCCCTTCGCCGGTGGATTAGCGAGTGACAAACACACGGGCAAGTGTGCACCCCACCCGACACTCGCGGAGGGACTGGGCCTGCACCCACAGTGGGGTTGGGGCCCCGGGCAGCCCTACTCAAGCCCCAGGACGGCCAGGCTCGTACCCGGGGCTGCTCCCACGGGTGTGAGAATGGGATCCGTGGCTGGTCACAGCTGGAGGGCCCAGGCTAGCAGGGGTGTGGGTGCCTGCTGGCCGCATCCTAGGGTCAGGGCCCGTCAGCTTGTTCTCATGAATGTTGTCTGTAAGCTGCAGCCAAACCTGACCCTGATATAAACAGGACCTGAAACGACAGCTTGGCCTCCTTGTATAACTTGCTTAAAACTAGCATCAAGGCCCTTCTATGAGTGAGTAGGGCTTCCTGTGGGCCAGGCTGGGCCTCATCTCAGTGATGGAGGGGTTGGTACCCTGCTCTGTCCCCTCCTCACTGATGGAGGGACTGGTATCCTGCTCTGCTCCATCTACAGAAGGAGGAAGAGGAGCTCCAATCACTCAGGGGACAGTGAAGCAGCCTTTCAGCCACTCTGCGGGGCCCATTCTCGTTCTGAGCTGCTGTGAGTGTAGACGCTGGAATGTTAAATGGGGCAGCTGCTGGCAAGACCATCTGGTAGTTCCCCTCAAAGTTACCCAGAGTCACCACAGGACAACAGGTCCAGGCCAGGTATTTAGCCGAGAGAGTGGAAGCCAGGAGCTCAAACCCTGGACCCTGGAGAATGCAGGTTCACTGCAGCCCTAATCCCAAGAGCAAAGATGGAGCCCAACTCAGACACCCACCCATGGACGAACAGGTAAAGACGTGGTGGTCCATCCACTCCGTGGACTCTTACTCAGCCACGAAAAGGAACAAAGGACTGACACAGGCTATGATGTGGGTGAACCTCGGAAACACAGTGCCGCGTGAAAACCTTCAGACACAAAGGCCACAGCTGTGACTCCATTTATACGAAGCATCTGGAGCAAGAAAACTGTAGATGGAGACAGAGGCAGGCTCATCCTGGGGAAGTCGGGGTGGGTGTACGGGAGTGGCTGCTGGGGGTACCGCGTCTTCTTGAGGCTAAAATGCCCGGAACTAGTTAGGGATTGTACCTGCACAGCTTCACACAGGTACTCAATGCCACGGAACTGTTCACTTGAAAAGAATTGATTTGTATGTGCTGTAGAGCAAAGGAGATGGCAGCCCCTGCCTGTCCACCCTCCCACTCCATTCATAGGGGCTGCCCAGCTCCTGGGGTGGGGGGATGAGTGACCCTCGTGGGTGGAGGGACCTGGGCGCCAGGGGTCCATGCACTTGCTCTGTGATGGATGCACCCAGGGTTGGGCTGGGGGTGGTGTTGGCCTCCTCTCCAGGCATCCCGCTGTGCCGGGCAAGCCCGCCCGTTCCCTGCAAGTTTACGTCTCTTTAATAAAGATTAAGATGTCAGGGGGCCAGCCTTGCACAAAATCCCACTTTTATTAACTTCTCATTACCAGCTGAAGGGCGAACCTATTTCTGAGCTTCTGAAGCGGCAAGAAGAAAATAGTTATTAAGTGTGCATTTATGACGACCGGAGCTTACAGCCATGCCTGCTGACTCAGCGAGCGGGCCTTGCGCCTCCCTGCCTGGACTTGAGACCGCAGTGACCTGGTAAAAAAAAGTGACCACGTGGCCTGACCTGGGCCGGAGCCACCGGGCTGGAGATGCAGTGGGAGGAGGCTGGGGCTTGACAGCTGAGCCGGATGGGCTCAGCATGAGGGTGAGGTGATCAGAGAGCTGAGGGGCCCCGCCTGACCAGAAACGTGTCCTGGGGGCCGCAGTGGACACCAAGCGCGTGGTGCCTACATGGGACCACAAGCCCCTCCAGCCTTAGTCACCCTCATCTCTCCAAAGCTACCTGAGCTCCCAGCCTCGTCCTCCCAGATGGACCCCATCATCCATCTTCTCTGGGCTGCCCCTGGGAAAGGCTTCAGCATTACAAAGTCATTTCAGGGCCCCCAGACCAGAAAATCAGTCCTGTTGACTTCACCCTCTCTGTCCAGAGTGACTCAGTACCCCTTTCCCAGGGCATCAGACAGGTCCCTCAAACCACAGGTCCCTGATGTCCCCACCCAAGGATAATGCTCTTGTCCAGATCAAAGGTCACATCCCGAGACCAGAGTCAGCTTGTCCCCGTCTTCCTGTCACCCTCAGTCCCAAGGCTCTGCCCACCTCTCCCTTCGCTTTCAGACCTCCAGAGCGGCCCAGGCTCCCTCAGACCCTGTCTGCCTTACATGACCTGGAGGGTTGCCCCAGCCCCAGGGTTCTCCAGGCTCAGACACCCTCTGGGGTGTCTCCAGTGCATCTCAGATGTAAGGTGCACCAAGTATCAAGTCAACCTCCCACCTCTACCTGCCCCCCACCCAGGTTCCCTCTGCAAATGGCACCCCCACCCAGATGCCCCTGCAGGGGTCCTAGGGCACCTCCTGTCCATAAACTGATGCTTCTCCCTCCAAAATGCCCTAAACACGTCACTTCTGTCACCTCCCTGCTCCCTCCCTTTTTCCAGCCGCCTATACCGTTGACTCCCTGTAGGCCCTGCCCCTCGGAGCATCCACTGCTTGGGATCCCCAGCCTAGTCTGTGGTCCTTTTGTTAAAACATCCTGAGCAGAATGAGACAGATGGATGGGGCATCCATGGGAAGGTGTCTGACAGTCACAGCCACCGGCTCAGAGCCCAACTTGGGCATTGCATGCGGTGTATCCTCAATAAACATGTGAAGCAGGAACCAGTTCAGGGCCCAGGGGTGGGCGGCCTCATGGGGGCTTTGGGCAAAGTCTTCACCACTCCGTGCTTGGAACGTTGGTCTGCAGTGGGGGCCTTGCACCCTGTGGGTGAAGCTGAGTGCAGGGATAATCCCAGGATGGAGCCAAGGCAGAGGAGACCCTGCCAGGCTGGTCCCCAGAGCCAGTGGATGAAGGAACGAGTGTTGCTGTCCCACCAGCTTCCGCCAGCTGACCAGCGAGCAGTCTTCCAGAGGGCGTTAAGGACTTCTCCGCGTTTCTTATTTACACTGTTTAAGGAGCTGTTTCCCTCAGTGTCAGTCTCACCCAGGCAGGCTCTCTGCAGAGTGGAGCATGAGGCTGACCAGGAAAAGGCTGCTGTGCCTAGAGGGGCTGTGAACTGAGTCTTCAGGGAATCACAATGGGACACAGGGAGGGACCAACTGTGGGTGGTGCTTTGTCTGGGTTTTCTGGGGGCTTTGTTGGTAGAGGCCGGGCCCAGGGGACAGAGGCCCAGTGGCCAGCAGTGGCCTTGCTCTGAGCCTGCAGCTGGCAGGTGCCCAGGGTGGTGGGAGCAGCTTTCCCACCACTCGACAGGTGGTCCCGTCTGGCCTGGATGCCCCACAGGAGAGCTGCGTTCCCTACATATTTGGGATTGTCCTGGAATTCCGGGCTGCGCTTCACTTTCCCACACCTGGGGCAAGGCCACAACGGAGCCAGGGGAGAGGGGAGACTGGGCCTCAGGGCAATCGGATCCTCAGGCTGTCATGCTGGGCCCAGTCAAACAACCATGTTCTCAGAATGGCCTTCGAAGCCCTGGGCCTTCGGTGCAAATAGAACCCAGGCAGATGCCGCTCCGGGGCCAGAGACATGTCCTGGGGGAGCATGAGGAGCATGTCCAGGGGAGCACGGGGGACACACTTGGAGGCAGAGGAGGGGCAGGCCCTGAGGGGACCCTCAGGTGTGTGCTGACTGCATTGGAGCAGAGGCCGCGCCCAGAGGAGCCACCGTCTGGGCAGGCCCTCGGCCAGGGAGCACTCCTGCCACAGACGGATCTTCCTGTATGCGGGCAGGCGGGCCCCCAGGTACAGTGCAGAGGGTGCACAGCTTCCAGCCTGTTCCATGCCTGGCAGCACCTCGGAGGGTGTGGACCAACTCAGAGCTGCTCTGGATGGAGGACCCAGGCCGAAGGGCACTCCTGTCTGTTGTTATTATTACTGGTGTCACCCTGTTCAGTTTAGGGCTTCCCTACACTACTTCCTCTGGAGAAGGCGATGGCACCCCACTCCAGTGGTCTTGCCTGGAAAATCCCATGGATGGAGGAGCCTGGTAGGCCGCAGTCCATGGGGTCACTAAGAGTGGGACATGACTGAGCGACTTCACTTTCACTCTTCACTTTCATGCACTGGAGAAGGAAATGGCAACCCACTCCAGTGTTCTTGACTGGAGAATCCCAGGGACGGGGGAGCCTGGTGGGCTGCCGTCTATGGGGTCGCACAGAGTCGGACACGACTGAAGCGAATTAGCAGCACACTACTTCATTATTGCCAAATTCAGACTTAAATTGAATAAAGTAGGGAAAACCACTAGACCATTCAGGTATGACCTAAATCAAATCCCTTATGATTATACAGTGGAAGTGAGAAATAGATTTAAGGGACTAGATCTGATAGACAGAGTGCCTAATGAACTATGGACGGAGGTTCGTGACACTGTACAGGAGACAGGGATCAAGACCATCCCCATGGAAAAGAATGCAAAAAAGCAAAATGGCTGTCTGGGGAGGCCTTACAAATAGCTGTGACAAGAAGAGAAGTGAAAAGCAAGGGAGAAAAGATACTCCCATTTGAATGCAGAGTTCCAAAGAATAGCAAGGAGAGATAAGAAAGCCTTCCTCAGCAATCAGGGCAAAGAAATAGAGGAAAACAACAGAATGGGAAAGACTAGAGATCTCTTCAAGAAAATTAGAGATACCAAGGGAACATTTCATGCAAAGATGGGCTCGACAAAGGACAGAAATGGTAGGGACCTAACAGAAGCAGAAGATATTAAGAAGAGGTGGCAAGAATACACAGAAGAACTGTACAAAAAGAGCTTCATGACCCAGATAATCACGATGGTGTGATCACTCACCTAGAGCCAGACATCCTGGAATGTGAAGTAAAGTGGGCCTTAGGAAGCATCACTACGAACAAAGCTAGTGGAGGTGATGGAATTCCAGTGGAGCTATTTCAAATCCTGTAAGATGATGCTGTGAAAGTGCTGCACTTAATATGTCAGCAAATTTGGAAAACTCGGCAGTGGCCGCAGGACTGGAAAAGGTCCGTTTTCATTCCAATCCCAAAGAAAGGCAATGCCAAAGAATGCTCAAACTACTGCACAATTGCACTCATCTCACACGCTAGTAAAGTAATGCTCAAAATTCTCCAAGCCAGGCTTCAACAATATGTCAACCGTGAACTTCCAGATGTTCACGCTGGGTTTAGAAAATGCAGAGGAACCAGAGATCAAATTGCCAATATTCACTGGATCATCAAAAAAGCAAGAGAGTCCCAGAAAAACATCTATTTCTGCTTTACTGACTATGCCAAAGCCTTTGACTGTGTGGATCACAACAAACTGTGGAAAATTCTGAGAGAGATGGGAATACGAGACCACTTGACCTGCCTCTTGAGAAACCTATATGCAGGACAGGAAGCAACAGTTAGAACTAGACATGGAACAACAGACTGGTTCCAAATAGGAAAAGGAGTACGTCAAGGCTGTATATTGTCACCCTGCTTATTTAACTTATATGCAGAGTACATCATGAGAAACTCTAGGCTGGAACAAGCACAAGCTGGAATCAAGATCGCTGGGAGAAATATCAATAACCTCAGATATGCAGATGATACCACCTTTATGGCAGAAAGTGAAAAGGAACTAAAAAGCCTCTTGATGAAAGTGAAAGAGGAGAGTGAAAAAGTTGGCTTAAAGCTCAACATTCAGAAAACTAAGATCATGGCATCTGGTCCCATCACTTCATGGGAAATAGATGGGGAAACAGTGGAAAGAGTGTCAGACTTTATTTTGGGGGGCTCCAAAATCACTGCAGATGGTGATTGCAGCCATGAAATTAAAAGATACTGACTCCTTGGAAGGAAAGTTATGACCAACCTAGATAGCATATTGAAAAGCAGAGATATTACTTTGCCAAAAAATGTCCATCTAGTCAAGGCTATGGTTTTTCCAGTGGTCATGTATGCATGTGAGAGTTGGACTGTGAAGAAAGCTGAACACTCAAGAACTGATGCTTTTGAACTGCGGTGTTGGAGAAGACTTTTGAAAGTCCCTTGGACTGCAAGGAGATCCAACCAGTCCATCCTAAAGGAGACCAGTCCTGGGTGTTCACTGGAAGGAATGATGCTGAAGCTGAAGCTCCAATACTTTGTACACCTCATGCAAAGAGTTGACTCATTGGAAGAGACCCTGATGCTGAGAGGAATTGGGGGCAGGAGGAGAAGGGGCCAACAGAGGATGAGATGGCTGGATGGCATCACTGACTCGATGGACATGAGTCTGAGTGAACTCTGGGAGTTGGTGATAGACAGGGAGGCCTGGCGAGCTGCGATTCATGGGGTCGCAAAGAGTCGGACACGACTGAGTGACCGAACTGAACTGAACACTACTTCCTCTACAAAGGGCACTCGTGTGGGCTTGGGGCTTGTCTCTGGGTTTTTGCAAGCTCTGCTCTTCTCATGATCCCTCGGCACGGAGGCCAGTTTTGGGGAGGAGGTGGCTGGGAGCAGCCCTGAGGGAGTGCAGGCACCTGGAGGCGTCAGGGAGGCCTTGGCCCAGGTTTCTGGGTCTGCATCATCCCAGGTGCTCTGTAAGGGCCTGGCCAGACCGGCTCCTTCTGGCTCTGCTGGCAAGAGCCATCAGCTTATAAACGGGCACTGACTGCCCCTCCCCCCAGCCCTCTCCGTGCTCTGACGGAGGGAGTCCTGGGTCTTCCGGGTCCAGGCAGCCCCCAAGACAGCCACCACACCGATGGCACAGACAGACCCTCATCTGTCAAGGAGCAGCATGTTTTATTACTAAAAACCCAGAGCTAGACAACTGGGGCTCAGGCCCTGGCTCTAACCTCTCAGCTATGTGACACTGTGCAGGTTACTGACCCTCTCTGTGCCTTGTTTACTCACCTACAGAATGGGCTCTGGTTAATCACACATGTTGGCCCCACAGCCAGCCTTTTGTAGCAGGTATAAGCACCCAGGCTCCCTTAGTTCTGCCTTCCCCCAGAAAATCCCCTGCATGGGAGTCTTCAGTTTAGCTTCAGACAGCTTGGAGCAGAAAGGGGATGGAGAGGTGGACACCCTTGTCCTCCTGCCGCCTTGTGGCCCAGAACCGCAGCCTGACAAGCTCCCTTTTAAAAATGTTTTTCTTTGCATTTTATTTATTTACTTATTTATTTCTTCTGGGCTTTCTTTGTGGCTTAGATAGTAAAGAATCTGCCTACAATGCAGGAGACCTGGATTCGATCTCTCAGTCAGGAGGATACCCTGGAGAAAGGAATGGCAACCTACTCCAATATTCTTGCCTGGAGAATTCCATGGACAGAGGAGCCTGGTGGGCTACAGTCCATAGGGTCGCAAAGAGTTGGACACAACGGAGCGACTACACTTTCTGAGTTGTGTGGTGTGCGGGATCTTAGTTTCCCAACCAGGGATCAAACCCACGCCCCCAGAACTGGAAACACAGAGTCTTAATCACTGGACTGCCTGGGAAGGCCCCTGACAAACTCCCTCTGACCAAGAAGCCAAGCAGCCATGGTCTATGCCTACTGTGAGCTGAACAAGCCTGCCCTGCAGGGACAGTTCTAAGCTGGGCACAGAGCAGCCATGTAAGAAACACAGGTCCCCCAGACTCTGCCTCATCCAACAGGGCGACCAGGATGTCACAGCCCCAGCCTCAGCATGTTACCTGCAGGGGCAGGCCTGTCACCTGGGAGTCTGGCTCCAAGGGCGCCCAAGCAGGTCCCCACCCCCTGAGGGCCCGGCTGGGTGGGGAGTGTGGGTGGGCGGGCGCCGTCCTGCGTGCCGACCCCACCCGGCCGGCACTCAATACCCCGCGCTCCAGGCCCTGTTTACCAGAGAGGGTGAGGGGCCTCTCACTGCTGAGTAAACACACTTTCCAAAGGCCTCTGCTTTCTCACCCGTCCAGCTTTCCAAATGCACATTATGAATTGGCCGGCTTATCAGAAGGGCCGTCTGGCGGTTAAAAGATGTTTCCACGCATTGTGAGGCTGCATGGAAACCGAGTCATGTCAGCCTCAAGGACAAAGGAACTCAAGTGTTTGAGACGCAAAAATATTTTGACCTGACTACATCATTTTTCAAAGGAAAAAAGTAATTCGCGGCTCACAATTCACTTGCTATCTCGCAGGAAGTCCTGTATTTCTTATTAACTCCCCAAGGCCTGCTTCTCTGGGTGAGAGGTCACCGCGGAGGGGCAGCGTGTGAGGGACATTTACGAGTTTTCTTTCCGTCGCTTCCTGTTGTTTTTTTCTTTTTGGGCTGCCTCTTGTTTGCAAGGGACTCAAAACCACGCTGCCCTGAGCCTTATCTCCAGGGTCCTCCCAGACCAGGCCCTTGAGCAGGGCACAGGGTGTCTGCTCTGCATTGCCAGGTCGGAAACCAAGGCCCCGAGAGGTTAAGTGATTTGCCCCAGGTCACGCCCAGAACGGCGGAGCCAGCGTGGGAGGTCCTGCGGTCCGGCTCCCTCTGTGGACGTCCTCTCCTGGTTCTTTGGTTCCCTCGTGGGATGATGCTGTCTGGTGGGACCTCAAGGGTTCATCACCGTCTCTGTCATCACTATCGGCATCTCTATCACCACCCCCTTCGTCCTCTCCATCATTTCCATCACCGTGGTTACCCTCACCATCATCCTCAGTATTCATCACCGTCATCATCACCATCACCTTCCCCATCCTCACCATCCTCAGCATCATGACCATCATCATCTCTATGGTCATGGTGACATCAGCACCATCCTCACCATTCCTCGCCATCCTCGTCACTGACACAGTCCTCGCCATCCTCACAGTCATCGCCATCACCATCATCCTTATCATCGTCATCATCACCATGGTCACCATCACCACCATCCTCATCTCCATCATTTCCATCACCATGGTTACCATTTCCACCATTCTCATCACCAGCACTCTCATTATCATCACTGTCTCCTTGGTCTCTGGGCCCTAAGCATGTGCCGGGTACTATTTTAAGTGTGCTTTGCACAGAGTAACTCACTTTATCGCCAACCACGATGTTGTGGCAGGAATTATTAGCATCTCTAGTTGTGAGGTGAGGAAACCGAGGTCCCAAGACTATAGTAAAGTCCTCGGACAGAGTCTTTTTCCTTCTGGGAACTTCTTTTCACCACCAAATCCTCCCAGCCCCCAGAAAGTGCTGTGGATGGCCCCTTGTGTGGGCTGAGGGGCAGCTCAGGGGAGGCTGAGTGGAGAAACAGCTGTGGAGTCAGGCTGAGCAAAGCTCCCTCTGCCTCTGATGCTCTTTGTGGGTCCAGCCTAAGAAGCATAGGAATTGGGGCAGTCTAGGAAGCACTCTCGCGGGCAGGCGGGGTAATTGCTCCAGCTACCATGGCAAAGGCTATACCCTAACTCCCAAGTGTGAGGGTGCAGGGGGCGGCCAGGAGACACAAAGCTCCCTTCCTCCCATGCCATGGGGTCTCCCGAGGAGGCAAATGATGTGTTGTGTTGGGAAACCAGGGAACTGGAGTGGGTTCAGGGCTTGAGGAGTACTGCAATGACACACTGGGGCCAAAAGGTGATTATGGAAGAAAAATCACAGGTGTTTAATAAGGGAGTGGGGGTGAGGGACGCACGAGTAGCATCTTCTGCACTAACAGGCAGAAGACGGGACTCGGCGTGTGACAACCAGTAAAACCAGCCAGGGAGGTGGCGGGAGCCTGCCCAGCCAAGGGCCCACAGCTGGTGCCTGGTCCTGGGGACACACGCTTCCCATCAGACCCTGAGGACCGTGGACGCCCTGGAGTGGAAGGTGAGTGGTCCTGCACAGTGCCTTGCTGGGCCCCCTCCCGCTGGCTTTTAGTGGAGCAAGTGTGCTGTGTACTGTCTGCAAGGCCTTGTGGGGGTGAGCTTGCCTGTCCGAACCCCAGGAAGGTGAGAAGCTGTCTCACAGGGTGACCGTGGGGCCCCCACACTCACCAGACATGACCAAAGTTTGTCACCTCCGCCAGACTCAGGGACACAGCCATGAGCATCAAGATGCAGCCTCTGTCCCCCCAGGTCCTGGCCCCAGCGTGGCCTGACTTTGCTCACAAGAGACACAGCCACTTGCTGGGGCACAGGCCTGTCCTCTTTGCTAGATGAGGACTTGGTATTAAGTTGCATCCTGGGACTTGCCAGTCAGTGCCCACCTGGACCCTCCTCCTGGGTGAACTTTTCGAGACACGAGCCTTCCCCAGGGCCCATCCTGCCTCTCAGAAGCCACACGTGGGCAGACACGGGACGAAGATGCCCATCAGCCCCCCATGTGCCCACTGGTCCAGACCTTTCCAAGGGCTAATTTGATGTTTTTCCCCACCTTGCCAGTTCCCTTTTATTGTGCCTCTGCATTTCTCGTCCAAAACAGAAATACAAAGGGAGGAAATCTATTCAAAATTCCTCCTCCTCGTTTTATTTTTGTAGCTCTCCAGGGTGCCCACGCTTCAGATTCCCTTCCGATAATTATCTGCCCTTTCGGGGCCTTGCTAACCCAGAGCCTGGTGTTCGAGCGGCAAGAAGCAAGCGCTGGCCTGGCCATGGCACATGGACATCCTCGGTGACTCTGAGACCCATGAGCTCAGCCGGTCCCCTTGACACCTGGTCCGAGTGGAGAGGTGGGTTTTCATTATTGCTTTTTGTCTTTGAATATCTCTCCTTACGCTCAGTTAATCCGTGATGAACAGCACGTCAGACTCTTCTATGCGATAATTTTCCATCCCTGCAATGTGCACATTTCTGTGGCTCATACTCTGAATCTTGGCCATTGCTCAGAGACAACAGAGGCAAGGTTCCAACACACAATAATAAGTCCTGCCTTTTATGACTTAATGTATCAACACTGTACTGGAGAAACATCTTGTTAACTGGGTGAGAAGAGACTGTTCGCCAGCACGGCCCTGGCTGATGGGAGTTGTGTCGGCTGGAATGATGGGTCCCATCAGCAGATGGAGAGCTGGTGCTGAAGGTGAGACTGTTCAAAGGAGATGTTATTAAGTGAGAAAATGATGCTCTCATGCCAAATCTGGTAGATTAAGATTCCCATTCCTTCTGGTGCAAATCAATTTGTTATCTTCATAATTTCTCCTCATCTATGCCAGGGGACGCTAAGGAGGAATGGCCCAGAATAACAACTCCTTAGCATCACCAAGGGCTTCCCAGGTGGCTCAGTGGTAAAGAATCTGCCTGACAATGCAGGAGACACCAGAGATGAGAGTTTGATCCCTGGGTTGGAAAGATCCCCTGTAGAAGGGAATGGCAACCTACTCTAGTATTCTTGCCTGGAAAATCCTATGGACAAAGGAGCCTTGCGGGCTATAGTCCATGATGGGGTCACAAAGAGTTTGATATAACTTAGCGGCTGAGCACACAGAAACACCAACTTATGAGGATAAGGACAAGCCCATGTGACAAGATGGGGCATTTTTGCCAGAAATGCACAGCACAAAGAGCACAAGAGGCTTATGGAAGCTTGTCTGCCATAAGAGGAGTGTCTGACCTGGAGCATTGCAACAGGGCCTCCCCGGGGAACCAGGGACAAAGGACAAAAGCTGTGCAAGCCCCTCTGCACGGGTGACGGGTCTCAGAACCTGAGCCGTGGGGTGGAGGTCTGCTAGAACACAGTCTGCTGTCTCCAGCACCGGGGACAGCGTCCTGCTCACAGTAGGTGCTTGGGAACCATCTGTTGAACCGGTAGCTCCATGGTAAAGAATCAGCCTGCCAGTGCGGGAGACAAGGTTCAATCCCTGGCTTGGGAAGATCCCCTGAAGAAGGAAATGGCAACCCATTCCGGTATTCTTGCCTGGGAAATCCCACAGAGAGAGGACCCTGGAGGGCTATAGTCCACGGGGTTGCAAAGAGTTGGATACAATTTATTGACTAAAACACCACCGCCACAACAATTTGTTGAAGGCATGAGTGAGTGAGTGAATGAGTGAATGAATGAAGGGTGTTTTGAGATGATGCAGAAGTGGATAAAGCACCAGTGATTCCCTAAACGAATCAATCAGGGTAAGTGAGGTTATGCCCCCTAAACAAACAGCCTCTGAGATTCAGAAGCCTGACCAAAGCTGCATTCCTGCTGCTCGCCTGGCATGACACACAGGGCAGCTCTGCTCAATCATCTAGAGTTATCCAGAACCTTCTGGGTGCAGCATCTGAGGGCAGAGACCGCTGCAGGGTACCATGCTGGCCACTGGTTGCTGAGCTAGAAGTCACCTGCATCTCTCATTGCCACTGGCCAGATGGCTCAGCCTACCGCAGGGCAGGCAGAAGGCCCAACCGACCTCGGTTCTGGAAGGCACAGTCACACACGTGGGTGAACAGCACTGATGGAGCCCACAGGAAGGCAGGGGGAAACCCGGACCACAAGGAGGTAGTAACCTAACTATCAGGAACGCTCCCTGTGAAATGACCACAGTCACCAAAGCATTAGGCCCTTTGCCACTTAGAGTGTTGTCACAGACCAGGAACCATGTAAGCACTTACTCAACTTAACATATTTAATAACGAAAATATCCCATACAGATACTATTTTTAAAAAATCATCCATTATATCACCACAAAGAGTGATGTTACTATTTTTGTATATTTCCTTCCAGCCTTTCTGTATCATGTATGTCCTTATTTGTGAGTATATATTTTATATAAGATGTGTGTGTGTATAATACACCACTTTCTGAAAATCCTTTTTAAAAAAAGTAATAGCCTTCATTTTTTTGTTTTTTTAGAGTTTTGGGTTTATGGGAAAACGAGTGGAATGTGCAGAATTTCCATGCACCCTCTGTCTCCTCCCTCATCTCCTCCCATCACCGGCCACTCACTTCTCCTATTTTTATCATCTTGCATTAGTGTGGCCACTTAGCCAATATCGATACATCATCTGTTCAAGTCCCTGACTGTCACCAGAGTTCACTCTTGCTGCTGAGCAGCTGCGGGTTTGGATAAATACGGTACCCTACAGCACCACTGCCCTGAAAACCCTCTGTGCTCCCATATTCACCCCACTCTCCCACTAACCCACCAATCTTTCACTGTTTCCATAGTTTTGCCTTTTCCAGAATTTCATGGAGCTGGAATGGTACCGCATGTAGCCTTTTCAGAGTGGCTTCTTTCACTTAATAATATGCATTTAGAGTTCTTCCATGTCCATCTGTGGCTTAAGAGCAAAGCTCTCTTGTTAAGGCTGGGATCCGAGTGCCTCTTTCAGGGGTGTGTTTATCCTGCCCACCTTCATCAGCCTCACAACCCATCAGTCAACGTCAACCAGAGGAAGCCTGGCTGGGTCCTCCAGAATTCCTGCCCACAAAGCGACCTGGGACATCTCCCACAGCCAACCCAGCATCGCCTTCCCCTGGCAACTTGCACCGAGCCTCCTTCTGAGGACCAGAGAGTCATCCTCAAGGGTTACGAGCCACCAAGTGATCTATGAAAAGTGTGGGGTGGGGGAGCTGCGCGGACAGGCTGCACAAGAGCAGCGGGCTGGGCTTTGTTTTTTCTTCTGAGCTTTGCCACAGGCTCCGTTCTGTTTCCACATGCCTCGAGTAATTCTCCCTGCTTCAGCCCGAGCCTGGGAACTGGCCCTGTGTCAGCCCCAGGGCCACCTCCTCCAGGAAGCCTGCTGCCATAAACACATTACTCTCCCGCCCCTCTACTGTGACTATACCCCTCCAGTGGGAGGCAGAGAGTACGTTCCCATCCTGTGTGGTTGGCCTCCCGGTGTGAGTAGAAGCAGCCATGGGCTCTGTCTGAGCCCAGACATGATGTTTACACGTGTTGCCTCCTCCTTCTCTCCTGGCATCATTACCAGTACAACACTCCCTGTGAAGCCCACTGGACAAGGAGGAGACTGGACCCAGCCATCAGCTTGGAACCAAACCCAGCCGAGCTCCGCCTAGGTCAGCCAACTTGCACATGGGTGAGGGTCACTGAGTGTTGTGTTAAGGGTTTGGGGTGGTTTGTTACACAGTGCCATTGTGCAATAGCTGACTGATGAACCAACTTCAATTACTCCAGCCCAACCCACTCTCACCTTTCTCTGAATTCATTCACATTTGGTGGTTTAGTCACTAAGTTGAGTTCAACTCTTGAGACCCCATGGACTATAGCCTGCCAGGCTCCTCTATCCATGGGATTCTCTAGGCAAGAATACTGGAGTGGGTTGCCGTTGCCTTCTCCAGGGTATCTTCCCAAGCCAGGGATCAAACCTGGCTCTCCTGCAGGCAGATTCTTTACCAATGAGCTATGAGGGAAGCCCTTCACTTATATTTATCCAAATGCAGTTCCTGAAGGTGTGTCTAGATGAGCTGTGTCTTCATGTCTGGAGGGCAATACACAGTATAATACACAGAGACACAGTCTCTGCAATACACAGAGACTCGGGGATACATGCTTTGGGGTCATGTGGCTGACCCTGGAAAATCCCTGGCTTCTCCACTGAATCCTGTGGCCTTAGGCAACTGACAAACTGTCTGCAACTTAACCTTCTGTGCAGGGAAGTGGGAGTAATAGTACCTGGGGGAGACTGGGGTAAACGAGTGGATGTGTGTAAAGCGCCCGGCAGGCTGACACCAGGGACCACGACAGTGGTCAGAACAGCAGTAGTGCCCAGGTCCCAGGGCTTGTGGTGGGAGGGGCAGCCTCGCTGGGGGCAAGCGAGGCTCCAGTTCCACTTTCCCTCTCACGTGTCTGCTGTCCTTCTTCCCCAACACCCATCCCAAACCTCCAACACATCAGCACAAGGCACCGTCAGCCCACAGCAAGGTGAGCCCAGAAGCTGCCGAGGGAGCGGGGCAGAGCCCGTGGGCTCAGGACTAGGTGCTGACCAGCCCCACACGACCCTCCCCCTGGGCACCCACCTGTCCCTCAGCCACCTGTGCCTCACACACCTGTGCCACACCTGCCTGTGCCTCTCACGGCTGAACTCACACACCTCTGCCACACACACCTGCGCCTCACACACACACCTGTAACACAACCCCGCACCTGTGCCTCACACACACCTTTGCCTCTCACACACCTTTGCCTCACACACACACCTGTGTCACCCATACACAGGGAGCCAGCATCGCATCTCCCAGAAGTCATGAGTGGTGGTGAAATGAGAGGTAGGTGGACCTGCCCCATCCCCAGGCCTGTGGCAGCAGGCGGCTTCTCAGGGCTGGTGGTGGTGGGGGGGGTGGGTAGAACACAGCCTTCCCCAGAGTTACCACCTGCCAAGTGAGCCTCAGAGACCCCCACACGCCACCCCCGTGGGAGGACAAGGCCCTTCTTGCTTGGCCAAGTCCTGGGCCAAGAGAAGAAAGGGAAGCCTCTTCGGCCCGGGGGGCCGCAGAGGGCCCTGCCTGGAACACGTGCCCACAGGCCCCGAGACCTTCACAGCGACACCATCAGGGGCACGAGGGGACCTCAAGAAACTGGCCCTCCCTGGAGGCCCGGGTGCTCTGCTCACACCCCAGGGAGAAGTGACACAGCTCAAGGCAACCAGCCATGGGCGGGTCCCTAGGGTGCACAGCACCCGCCCCGCCACCCTTTACCCTGGAGAGGAACAGACCATCTTGACAGTCAGTGTGTGTAAAACCAGAAGTCAGCCTTAGACTCAGACCGATAACAAGGGCACGGATGAGCTGCCGGCAGGTCTGTGGAGCAAAGGTGAGGCTGGAGGCTTCCCGGTGCCGCGGGCAGAGGACACGCCCTGGAGCCAGCAACGGCCATGGGCACACATGTGTCTGCCTTCAAAGCAGAAGACGCTGAGCAGGCCTTGAGCTGATATATTTTTCTCTCCTAATAGCACGGCACGATTTAATTAACTCGCCATTGCACCCACATGAACATGATGGAGTTATCGACACCACCATCTGGCTCGTATAAAGCCGGTAATGTGGACAGTAAATCCTCTTCATCACCCGCTACCAGCAGAGCCCACCCCTCCCAGCCACCTTCCCCCAGACTGTCCGGGCTTCCAGGACACCCCAAGATGCCAGTGTGGTTTCCAGGAGAGCAAAGAGACCTCTGACCTGCTGCAGGTGGTGTTGTCACCATCTCAGAGTCAGGTGTCTGCTATGGGGCCCAGCCCCCTGGTGCCCCAGCCGGGGCCATCCAGAGCCGAATGGTCCCCTTGTCCCATGCCAGCCACAATGGCCACAGGCCCCACTGTCCATTCAGCAGGCCTGGCTCTGCCCAGAGCTCTGCCCATTCGCTATCTTCTCAACACCCAGGCCACGCAGGGCGCTAGAGACTGTGACTGTCCTCTCCCCTTTTACAGAGGAGGAAACAGAAACACAGAAGTTCAAGGCCGAGGGTCACAGCATCCGGGGCAGAGCCAGGTTCAGGTGTGACGGATCCAGCCCAGCCTCCCCAGGTCTCCAGTGAGAAGGAGAGGGGCCTTTGTCTACTGGGCGGGTAAAGCCGATTTTCAAGTTCTGAATTTGTCCTTTGAAATCAGTGACCCTTTATCTGTCTTGCTTTGAGGTTTGAGCAGAGTGTCAGCAGGGTGAGGAAAGGGCCTGACCACCGAGAGGAGTCCTCATGTCACCAGCTCCCAAGGAGGGGCTTCTGCCTGCTGGGCTCTGGGCCACTCAGGCCCACCTCCCTCCTCCAGGACCTCCATCCCAAGCTGCAGGCCTTTCAGCAGGTTTCACAAGGGCTACTTCAGTAGGAGAAAGAAAATCGGGTTCCATGCTTTCTCAGCAGAAAAAGAGAAGAAACACACACCTCTCATTCCTCCCCCGACCCCCGGCAAGGTCCTCAGGGTAGAGTGGGTCTGTCTGAACAACTTCCCCTCTCTCCGCCTGAGACCCTGCCCCCCAAGGCAAGGGCCAGTCCAGCTAAGATGAAACATTCCTCAGACAGGCAGGTCTGCAGCAGGTAATAAACTACTGTGAAGAAAATATAATACCTGCATCTCTTCCCAGTTTGATCTGATGGTTTAAGCTGCTTTCAGGTACCCCTTGGGGTGAAGGGTAAGTAAAATCAGCCCAACTGTGGGGGGCACAGAATACAAAAACTCACATTTATAACATCGGCACGCAGCCTAGACCTGCCTGTAACTCGGCCTCCACCTCCGTACTGCTGTTGGCCCATTAATCACCCTTATCTGCTTGGGGTGGGAAGGGGCCACAGCACCACTGCCATTCCCGCCCCCACCCCCCTCCACACCCCCCGCCAGAGGCCAAGTTCAGGTGCTGTGAGGTGGCCAGAGAGCAGAGTCCATCCGGGCCACTGAGGTGGAGGCTTTCAGGCTGTGGCCCCTCCCTCAGGCTAGATTTTCTACCCTGCCCTGGGCACCAGAGTCATGCCTAAGGGCCTCTTCAGATAAGCCTCTACAGTCGTGAAAAAAAGAGGCCTCCAGGAGGGGCAGGGGGAGGGGCAAGAGCCAGACCTGGGGCTGGTCCCCAGTGGCTGAGGGTCCCCAAGGCCACCAGCCCGGAGCCGCCTTCTCGGGAAGGGGACCAGTGGGGGCGGGGCTTTCCGACTTTCTGCGTCTTGGCCCCATTACACCTCTCCA
The DNA here is from genome assembly GCF_016772045.2 of Ovis aries. Lineage (NCBI taxonomy): Eukaryota > Metazoa > Chordata > Mammalia > Artiodactyla > Bovidae > Ovis > Ovis aries. The sequence goes on from NC_056065.1 coordinate 49,133,560, forward strand.
CTCTGCAGCCTTTGATTCAGCAAAATCAAGGATGCAAACTTCTTAGGAGTACTTAGTTTCCATGGCAACCGAAGCTGACCTCAACATTATTGTTCTCAAGAGGGGACTGACTTTACTATATGTTCATTCACTGAATTAATGGACTCCCGGCCCTTTTATCAGCAGCCCCCCGACAAAGGAAAAGGAGGCCTGTCTCCAAAGGGCTTTCAGCCACTGTCCGGCCTTTGTCCGGGGCTTTGCTGGAACGAAGTGAGTCTATTCAGCCCGAGATTATCAAAATCAACTCGGAGCTGTCTCCGTGGCAGCTAAACACACTTTGATTTCATAAAGACATAACCGATCCCACATGCAAATTATTAATTGTGAGCCCAGGCCGCTTAGGGCTTGGGACTTTGCTGGAATGTTTTTCAGGAAGAACTTGCATAGTAGATAAACAGCGATTGAATACTAGCACCCGGGTGGCTCCTAGGTGTTGCGGCCTGGGGTGGGGGGGTGGGGGGTGAGGGTTGTGGGGTGGGGGGTGAGGGTGCGGCGATGGGGGGTGGTGGTAAAGAGGAAAAGAAAGGATTTCTAGAAGTAACCTCGCTGGCACAGGCAAAGCCTAACAGGGACAGTCTAGCTTGCTCTGGTCCCAGTAAGACTGGCTGACCGGGACACATGCTCCCCAACCCCTTGTCCTGGAGCCTCGGGGCTGACTGGTCTCCCCATCTCTTGTTCCAGTCACGATCCTTCCCTCCCTGCTTGCCTTCCTGGCCCTCCAGCCACCTGGAAAATACCTCAGTTTCCTCCAGGGGAAAAACAATGCAAAGGGAATAAATCACATAGAGGGTCACAGACCATAAACACCTGGATAGTTTGTGTGCTGGATTCAAACCCCCAAGGCACAGCCTGGGGGCAGCCTGGCGGAGACCTGGGGTGTGCAGACTTCTCAACTAATTGCTGCACAAGACACTTGGCAGCTGCCTGTCCATCTCCACTCCCACCTGCCTGGTCTTCCTGGCTCCTGGTCATCTTTAGTTCAGTTCAGTTGCTCAGTCGTGTCCGACTCTTTGCGACCCCATGAATCGCAGCACGCCAGGCCTCCCTGTCCATCACCAACTCCCGGAGTTGACCCAGACTCACGTCCATCGAGTCCGTGATGCCATCCAGCCATCTCATCCTCGGTCATCCCCTTCTCCTCCTGCCCTCAATCCCTCCCAGCATCAGAGTCTTTTCCAATGAGTCAACTCTTCGCATGAGGTGGCCAAAATACTGGAGCTTCAGCTTTAGCATCATTCCTTCCAAAGAAATCCCAGGGTTGATCTCCTTCAGAATGGCCTGGTCTTCCTGGCTCCTGGTCATCTTTAGTAGTCCCCAGGTTCCCCGGGGAGGGACCCAGGAGACTTCAGGATGCGCATTACCAGAGGCTTTTCACCTGGGCCAGGTTGTAGAAAACACACATGTACAACAGCCCAGTGGGACAGGCCAAAGTCCTCACATCCAAACAGTCATTTTGGGAATTATCGTAATTATCAATCAGTCACCCTATTGGAGAGTGCCAGGCTGGGCTATCGGATGACTTTTATGACCTATAGCATTTTGTGCGGAATAACAGGGAGAGATTTATGGACTCATCATGGTCCCACTTCAACAGCAGGCTTTATTAGCTCAATTTATTTTTGACTTTCCCTCCGAGCCTCGAGCTCCCCACCTCTGGCCCAGCTCTCTGGCTGAGGTGACTCCAAACTGCAGGGCCTCTGGAGGTGCACCTGTCCCAGTTCAGACCTCAGCCCCATGGATGCAAATTCCTGATTCATTTATTTATTTTGGAGAGGCAGGGGGCAGTGTGGGTAGAGAAGCAAGGGAGAAGAAAACACAAAAATAAAAAAAGAAAAAGGTCATTTCCCTCTGCATTTTCTGCTTGTTGTACTGTATTAACATGTCCTCCCTTTTCAAGACGGTCAAAGGAAACAAGATAAAGCGAGACAATGGGGCGGCCATTGGGGGCCTGGTGTTTCCCCCTTTCATATCACCAAAGAGATTGAATCAAAATTCTTTCAGCTGATACCATCTCCCCTGGTGGACTACACTCTTGTTAACGGATAAATTCAAGCCCTCCAGAAAGTCAAAGAATAAATTTAAGCCTTTTGCCAAATGTCTATCCTATTGGATTTTGATAAGACGGCCATTGAGTCTTAATAATGTCTTCCATCCATTTTCAGCGGGCCCTTAACACAGCTCTTTATTTGTCCCCAAAGCCTCTTCGCCCGGCCTTTTTATTCCAGGCTCTGGCAGGCTCTCCAGGGAGCCAGGCGCCCCCAGTGATGGATGGACAGCTCCTAGATTATCTCCCGCAGATGTTTGCTCTCCAGGAGCCCCGGGCTTTCCCTCTAAGTAAACAGAGACTAAATAGAGTCGGCTGCAGCCAGCAGTCCCAGAGGTCCCGGCCTGAGGCTAGAAAAGGTGATGCTGCTGGACCTGCAGCCAAAGTGACTTTTGCAGGGAAGTGCGTGAGCATCCAGAATGCACACCTGGGATGAGTGTGGGGCAGCCAGGCACCCAATGGAGCAGGAGCACTTGGGTGTGCTGCACACAGGAGGGGATTCAAGGAACCAGTGGGTGGTGGAAGGAGGATGCAAGAATGTGAAGATAGGGGGCAGGGTGGAGGAGGGGAGGAATGGAGAGCAATTGGTGGCACCGCAGGGGGCCGCAGGAGGGACTAGGGGACAGAGGTACACAAGAGACCAAGACCGGTTGGGGATGGAGGCGACCTGAGGGAGGGGCGCAGGAGCGTTCTCAGGGCGGGTCCAAGCCTGGTGCAGGCTCCCAGGTTGTAGCTGCTATCTCTCCAATGTGAGCCCAGCTCTGCACCAGAGATCCTGGGTTCAAATCCCGCCTCCCCTGAGGATATGGGCACCACCAGCCTCCTTGGGCCTGGATTTTGTCCTCTGTAAACTCTGACAGGTAGAGTCCCTAGCCTCTTCAGCATCCTGGTTCTTTAATACCAAGAATTTATAACCTCCGCTTCCTACAAAACATCACCCTTTCTGCATCTCTTGTGTCAAGCCACTGATTGAATTAGTTACATTTCACTGAGGGTTTCCCTGATGGCTCAGACAGTAAAGAATCTGCCTGCAACGTGGGAAGCCTGGGTTTGATCCCTGAGTCAAGAAGATCCCCTGGTGAAGGGAATGGCTACCCACTCCAGTGTTCTTGCCTGGAGAATCCCATGGACAGAGAAGCCTGGCAGGCTGACAGAGAAGTCCATGGGGTTCCATGATGCAGATAAAGAGCAGAGAGTGTGATTCAGTGAATCCTGAAGTTGAAATAAGTGATGCTCAGAGGTGTCATCTGACCAACCCCAGGCTGCATAGCCTCGGCGCTTCCCTGGAGGACCTTAACGTCCCCAGATGTGTGTGTCTTTGGAGGAGGAGAGGCCCTATTCAGCCAGACACCAAAATCCTAAACTATAAGACTGATAAATGGGGTCTATCTCCTATTGCCAAGGAATACCTAAATCAATCCTTAGCACACTGAGGCGCGTACGGTCCTCTCATGTAACAAGCACGTGTGTGTCTCCAAAGCTGTAAGGGACACAGCTGTGAACTTCCATTTGGGAAGAAGGTCAAGAGAAGGCCGCACTGACTGTCCTCCGTCCCCCGCTGCGGCACCCCAGCTGCCTTTGCACCTGCGTCTCTCTCAGCACCTCTTTTCCTCTCTCCCTCTCTGGGAAGTAACCAAATGGCTCCCGACACCAAGTTAAGGTTTCAATCATCGATCAATGTGACCCTGGGTGCCCACCCCATCACACTTGATGCCCCAAATGCCTTGCACTAAGTTTAGTGTGAGGATGGGAGAGTCCGGGGATTCAGAGGAGCGCTTCTCCCTGAGGGCAGGGTTTTCCGGGGAGGTGGACAAAGCCTTAGTGCGGAGTCTCAGGGGCTGGGGATGGGAGAGTGGCTCTCAGAGCAACAATGACCCCAGTCCCTTAGGCTCTGCTGCCCGGCACTGGCCTCTCTCAGCTGCTATAGCTGCCATGGGCATCTGGTCTGGTTCCGTGGGCACCCTTCCGACAGGCCTTACAAAGGTCTGCATCTGAAGGGAGACTGTGCCAAGCTGGGCAGTTGTGAGTGGGTCCCTGGCTGGAGGATGCTTGTGCCCACTCTGTGTGGAGCTCTCAGAGGGACATCTGGGCCACAGTATCCAAGGCCTGCCGTCCACAGTTTGTAAAAAGGAGAGGCCACGTTGGAGACAGCACCACCTCAGGGGATAGAGGATGCATCCCTTCCTCCTCACGACCTTAACCTTAGACCCCACCTTTTGACCTCCTGCCTTGAAGCTTGCCCCCAGGCCGGACAACCACAACCGACTGCCTGACCCACCTCTCACCTCCCGCCCTGTGTGAGCTCCTTCTTAGAGGAAAGATGAAGGTTCCATGTTCCTTTTAGTAGTTGAGAGAGGAGCTGACTATGGTTCCTCCGCGTGGTGGGTGGAAGCACCTCAGTTCTCTGAAACGCTGTGAAAGGCGCAAGGAAGCTGCTCAAGTTGCTCTGGCCACCTCCTCCTTTAAGAAAACAGAGTTCACTCCCAGGGTCGGGGAGGGAGAGGGACACGGCCGGGATTCACTTTGGGGCCTGTGGATGCATTTCCAGGAAGAGAGGCCTCAGGCCCCCGGGCAGTGCACAGGGAGAGGACACTCTGTCCCAGCTCTGCTCAGACATAATTGCCCCCCGGGCCAGACACAGACGCGCTTATGGAGACAAATGAGGCCGAAGGTCACCCCTGCCAGAGGTCACCCCTGCCAGAGGTCACCGCAGGGTCAGACCACATCCCCCATCACATGGGTTTTCTCTGAAATCAATGTCTCTGGGGTTGACCCTGGTGAAAAGGGAAGGCCTCGGCTCTTAGGGCTCAGACCCCTGGGATGGTGGGTCCCCCAGTTGCCCCGACACTAACCAGCCAGCCAGACACAGGAAGAAAGTCACAGAGATCGGCGGAACCAGCAAATTGCTTTCTTGTCACTTCCAGACCAAAAGAGGACTTTTCATGCTGACAGGAATGTATGCTCAGGCAGCGTTTTTGGATCCTCCTGGGAGAGGAGACAGCACCTCACAAGCATAGCTCGGCGATTCTGACACTAAGGAAACAGCCCCCAACAGCGGCTGCGTAGCCTTGTGCTGACCCATTGCCCCAGATGCCCACCCTGTGCTTCCTGACGCGGTCTGGGTACCCTGAGAAGATGGACTCTCTCAGCTTGGTCCGTACGATGCTTTGAAGTCAAGATGCCAGGAGAGAAAAGGCTATTTCGATGCTGGAAAACCCAAAGACTGCAACAGCTACCACACGTATTTATATCTGTGTGTTTGTGTGTCTGTGTGTTGTGTGCATGTCTGTGTCTGTACAAGTGTGTGTCTATGTGTTTGTGTGTGTGCCTGTGTCTTTCTGTGTGGATGTATGTACGTGAATATACTTATGCATGGATGGCCCAAATTCTCTAGATGTTGAACTCCAGCTGACAAACGGCTTCTGGGTTTTGGGGTGATTTCTGCACCCCTCCCCTCTGCTACCTGCCTAGCACGCACATGCAGGAATGCTCCTGCCTGTGGGTGCGTGCTTTCCTCTGTGTGTGTGTCGGGAGGTGTTTTCCTGGGCCTGGCCCACTCTCTGGGCCTTTCAGATCTCGTGTTTGTCGACCGGCTGTTACGCATCACCAGGGGATAAAGCCCACATTGACACTTTTTCTGTCGCCTGACACTCTGCTTACTCAACACGGTGCCTGAGCCATCTTCGGAGACTGAGTACAACGAAAGGCTTTGTTGAATCTGCAGCCAATTGTGCTTTTCTTCTCTATGTTCTTTTCATGTGAGTATCCAGTGAAGATAGTTAAATAAACACAATCTGTATTTATTTCATTTCTATGCAACTGACTGGCCCAAAGCATTCCCACATGCGCGGGGCTCGCCTTGGTTCCCGGAACCAGGTTGGTTCTGTGAAGCGAGCTGCTACCTGCTGCCCCATGAAAGCCAGTATCCGTCTTGATCCCTGGGGAATCACGTGTTCGACCGACCACAGATGGCCTTGCACTTGGGAGCTCAGGCTCAACCAGAGCGCAGGCTCGACGGGAGCGCAGGCTTGACGGGAGGGGAAAAGGCGCAGAACCAGCTTGCCTACCTTTTGGATGCAGCCCTCCTGTGATGACACCTCCGCATCCGTCAGCATTTGCTGCAAAACAATTTGGAAAAGGGTTGTTAGTTTCCAACTGAGCATGGTCCTCGAGCTACAGTGGGCTATACACATGCAAGCAGAGCGAGGAAGCTCTGAAATAATAGGGGTAAGGCGGGTGGCTTCTCCGTACTAAGAGAACTGGGGTCCTCCCCGATCACAGGGAGGAGCCACACTGTGGAGCTCAGCCACACTGTGGAGCTCACTGTGGAGCCACTGTGGTGACTGGGTACAGACTGCACATGTGGCTAGGGGCACTGTGGTGCTTGAAATGGGTAAGGGGCTCCTTCCTTGTTTCTTGGGGTGAGCCCCTACCCCAGCAGTGAGCAGTGGCAGCAGCAGGAAGTCTTCCCTCCTCCCACCACCATCCCGCCCATGGACATGGGCTTAGGGCATCGAGGAAAGTGCCAGCCACCCTGGGTCTTTCTTCCACCCAACGGCTTTGACTTGGAGCTTTCCTTGGCTCAGCTCTGAAGAGCTGTAGCATTTTGCCTGGCTGGCATCTCCTCCTCAAAGCCACCCAGTTCCACACCAGAGGGTGATGTTTCAGTGACAGGTCCCAGAGCCCTTTCTAAGCTATGCAAACTCACAAATTAGCAGCATCAACGGGATTTTCCCTTTTGGATCACAAGTACTCTGCACAAACACGTATATAAATTTGTGATGTCATTTATATAAGAATAGAAACCAAGATGGAAACCAATATTTGGAGAATGAGAAATGGGGTCAAACCCAGGGGTTTTGTTCCCCCTCCCCTTATAACGACACCACTGCTTCTTGAATGACAAGCTCGGAGCAGAGTGCCCGCCAGTGCCCATGCAGGTCAGGTCAGAGGACCAAGAGGCTCCATTCCAAACTCTGGCAGATCTGCCCAGACTCAGCTGTAATAACAATAAGTCATATTTTTAAATGTTGAGAATTCTAACCAATTGGGGATTTTATGTTTCTTTTAATAGATTCTGAAGTTGTGGTTTGGAATGCGACTAGGAGTGAAAACAGAGAATGAGGCAGAAGAGGCAGACACGGACACACCGGGGAAGTCTCTCCAGAAGGGCCAGTGAGAGGTCAGGCACCTAGGTGCTCAGGCCCTACCGGACCTGGGTGGACAGGGCCCAGGGGAGAAGAGCTAGCTTCAGCCCTGGGGGCTAAGCTCTGCCAGCAGACGGGCCAGTGAGGCAGTCCTCTTGTCTGTCTGCTTTTCACTCCCAAATTCAGAGCCAAGAAGGGTGACTGGAGCCCGGGCAGCCCTAGGACAGGAGAAGAGAGGCAGACCGCCTGGGTCCCAGGAGAGCCTGTGTTGTCCAGGAAGAGGCTGTGCTCCCCAGGGAGGGAGAGGGATCACTCTCCTCCTCCAGGTTGCTCAGGCCTGCACCCCACCTGGGGACCCTTGTCAGCATTACGCAGAACTGAAGGTCCCAGCATGGGCCCCAAGTCCTGCAGTTCACCCACTTGCCCCTTATGACAGGGTGGCTTGAATCAGAGGGAGAAACACTGTGTGTTAATTTTTCTAAGCCTCACAGTCTTCAGGGCCAGGACAAAACTGTGGAAGGGGCCCCCCATCTGAGCGACTCCCCTTCCCGGGTCCTGTCCCCTTGTGAAGGACAAAGCAGGCCCCCACCCAAAGCCTGCCATGGAGGAGCCTGAGCCTGAAGACCTGGCGACGCCACTCCTCATTGCCTTGCTGCTGCAACCCCTCCCAGGGAAGGGGCCTTGGGGACCTCCTGCAGAGACACCCAGCAAGCATGCTGACCACCAGGCCACTCTCCTGGGGACACTGAGGAGCTGGACTTCTCAGCCAGGCCCAGCTCATGGCACTGCCACAGTCACTATTGATTTGGGGGGCAGCTGGAAACCGGAGGCTGCTTTTGGGAGACAAGAGTGCTCAGAGCAGTTCCTGCCCATGGCTTGAGGGCCTGTGCTGGTGGCAAAACTCCAGGCTGAGGGTACAGAAGTGGGTGTTCCAACGGTACCGTCCTCGAAGGTCAAGATGCCAGTGCAACACGCGGAGCAAGAGAGACCGGACAGAGGAGGCTCTCAGTGTAGGGCCAGGCTGGTGGGACAAGGCAGATGAGGGTTCCTCTACTGCTCCTTGGAGCCTGGCCCTGGGCTCCCCTTGGACAGGCCCAGCTTGGGGTGCTTCAGCTGCAGAATAGAGCCCCATCCAACCGTGTGATGCAGAGAGAGCTGGGGGCGTTAAGCCCAAGCTGGCCGACACTCCCATACAGAGGAAGTCTTCCTCCTGCCAGGAGATCTGAGCGGGTCCCAGGACCATCCTGTCCCAGCAACTTCTCTCTGCCTCCCACTCCCCCTGATGTGACAGCCACCTTGGCAGGTGTGACCACCATCACCCCTGCTCTTCACTGACTCGCTGACCTCGGGTGAAAGTCTGCCCCACGCACCCCTTCTGGAGCCTCTGTCCCAGCCTTCTCGCTGCCAAGTCCGCCGCTTTGCTGAAAACCCTCTTTATTTTGCTTGCCGAGCCCTCAGCACAGGCACTGCTGGCCAGCCGGCTGTTGGCAGTGGTGGTCTCTGCTCTCAAGCCCGTCTCCGCACCAGCAGAAGTATTAGGTGTGTTTTGATTAAGCAGTTTAGCCAAAAAAGTGAGGTTTGACCTGGAGCATTTGCTCCTCTCAAGGGTCTCGGTGCCAGGACTGAGCTAAGTGGGGTTGCTCAAAGCATCTTTTTTTGACTCTTAAAATAAATAGCCTCTGTTCTCCGAAAAGTCAGCCCAGAGGAGACACACATACACAGACATCCATATGCTCACAGCTCTGGAGTTCTGGCGTGTCCCCTGAGGGGGCTAGGCTTTCTGCTTGGTGTCACAAACGAATCCCAGAAGGTTTCTCTCCCTTCGAAATAGTCTGTTATTACAGGATCTGAAAACGTACAAACAGGAGGAAACCCAGATGGAGCTCCGAACACGTGGCTTCCAAAACCAGAGAGAAACAGATGAAGTGCCCCCGCCTCCAGACCGGCCTGTGGTCCAAGAGGTCATCAAGTGTTCTCACTTATTGACCTCTTCCTCTTGGCTTTGAAGCCCAGGCCTCTATACCCTGTTTCTCTCTGTCCAATGCTAAAGCCACATTTCTACCTACCCAAAGAGGTGTATTTGTGTCTAGAAGTGGCTAAAAGATGATTACAAGGCCCCTCCCCTTGAATGGGCCTCTGTGGCCTGGGCTAGGGCCGTCTATGCAGGTCATTGCCCAAGGCTGTCCTGGGAGGTGGGGCGGGGGGCCCCAGGGGTTGATGGAAGGAGCCCCCTCCCATGCTGGCCTGGCCCTGAGCCTCACTCTACCACCCTCTAGGAGACTGGGGGACACATTCTGGGCAGACAGGTCAAGCTCGAAGCTGGTGACCACCAGCCCCAACCTGTGGTGAGCTGCTTTGGACCACACATAGCCTCCTGTCACAGAAGGGTTTTAGACCAAATAAGCAGTGCCCTCAACTGGACCCAGTGAACTGCTGATCAGAATCCATCAAACCGCCCCATTGTCAGCTCATCTTAATCCCTGCAAAGAACACCCACAGCCCCACGTGTGCATCCTCCCGTCCTGGGAAGACGAGCTTTTTCAAGAACAATTCTCAGGCTGAGTTTTCTGACCAAGTCCAAGTCCAAGTCCTACCATGATGGCCACATTCCCTGGTGTAAATGCCGCAGTGGCTGGCGCTGGGCTGTAGCGGTGACCGGAGGACAGTGCAGGCAGTCCTTCTGGGAGCCTTAGGCGGGGGTTCTGGAGGGGGTTGCTTCCCGGGCGCCTCCGAGGCGGCTCCCGCGTCCTACTTACGGTAGCCCCATCTGGGCTAAAGCTGGGGTTACCCCGGCTTTAGAGATAGGAGACAGAATCTTGGGAGTTAGAGTGACAGGGCAAAGGTCAAAGAGCTGCTGGGGTGCTGGCAGCCACGTCCGAGTCCGGCTTCCTGAATCCAGAGGAACAGGCTGGGAGGCTGCCGGGTGGTGCGTTGGGTAGAAGGGAGCCACACGCCGACCCTTCCGACCAGAGTCACACCTGAACCCCAGCCAGAAGCTTGCAGGAGCCCCCCGCCACCCCCTCGGCGGTGTGGCCTGGGTGGTGTCCTGCTGGCAGCGCCCCCAGGAACCATCAGGGCAGTTAGTCACTGGCCAGCCCGCTCTGGCTCCCAGAGCAAAGGCTCCAGCGGTGTTGACACAAACTCTTGAGCTCTCAACTGGGAGTGGGTCATATTTATTTATTTTTTGCATTAAAAAAAAAGGGAAAAAAAAAACTCCGCTTGGCTGTGTTTGAGCTACAGAAATGATTTTTTTGAAAGGCGCCTTGGACACTGTTTTTCGCTTTTATGGCTAAACAGATACTTCTCAGTTCTTTCAAGTGAGATCCTACCCAATGAATGGAGACTCTCTCTTTACTCCTAAGAAAAATATTTACACAGTCAAGTACAGCACGAAAAAGGACCCAGGCTCCTTCAGAGGGCCCGGCCCGAAACGCATATAGGTCTCCTCGGCACGCTGTTTACATTCCCAGCCCTGCATCTCCGCCCTCCCCTCCCCTCCCAGGAGGCATTTCCCAAGCCTCCTGCTCAGGACCCTGAAGTCAGGGTCCTGGGAGCCCCACCATTCCCGGGTCAGACAGGAGGAACCAGACCAGCTTGAGTGATAGTCAAGTCTCACCTTGCCTGCTTTCTCTGTTGGCCAACAAAAAACCCGGGCTCCGTGCAAGGGCTTCAGCTAGACTCACCCCAATTTCCGCAGAACCTCCACCAGGCCGGCCAGGAGTGGGGGCCTCTGTCTCGACCTCTGTGGAGTGGCAGGGCCTCATTAGCACGAGTCTAGGGCGGACGGCTCTTCCCGGCCTACATGGCCCTGCATGGCCCTAGAGCTCTGGGCATGGCTTGCCGCTGTCAGATGTGCCCAGAACACTCTGTCTGCTGGCAACCCCCCCTGGACCATGGGCACAAGCCCCTCTGCCGCACACGCTGCCTGGCCCGCAGCTATCAGGTGACCACACCTTCCCTTCTCCAGGATGGACGACTGAGTAAGTGAAGGAATCTCTCCCCCAACACCAGGCTCATGGTCTAATCTGTCCTGGGCCCCTCACAGCCTCCTTCCAGAAGCAGCGCTGGATGCTTTTTGTCTGCACTGCACCCTGGAAAGCGCCTGAGAGGCATTCAAAGAAATCTTAAAACCATGTTGTCCCAGCATCAGCTACTCTGGGGACGAGGCAGTGGCTCAAGCCCACTCTGTCCTCCAATATCAGCATGAGCACAGAGGCCCCCTGAGAAAGTGGAATTGGAGGGGAGCAGGGTTGGGGGCAGGGGCAGAAGAGCTGGCCTGGAGATGGGAAGCGGCCACCAGGTGCAGAGAGGCACATGGGTGTCCTCAAGTCCCAGGTGGGGGTTCAATTTGCCTCTGAGGGAGAATATGGATGTGGGTGCTGGCCGGCAGCTGGATGGGGGGCAGAGAGCAGGGAAGGAAGGAGGATCCGCACAGCGGGGGAAGGAGGGCCACCTTGTGTAAGGCCTGGACTCTACGTGGTTTCAGTCCATGGGTCTTCTCTGCTCAACTTGTGCTGATGTGCTGTGGTGGGCTCTGGGGTGGTGAGGGAGTGAGGTGGTGGTGGGCTGGGGGGGCGGTCACTGGACAGAGCTCAGGCGCTGGGCCCCATTCCCCACCACCAGCTGGGAACCTGTAAGAGGCTGCCCAAAGGAACACCAGCGAAACAGCAGAGAACAGAGGACAGGGAGGGCCGGGTGCCATGGTGCACTCCCTGTTGTGGTTCAGTCACTAAGTCGTGTCTGACTGCAACCCCATGAACTACAGCACACCAGGCTTCCATGTCTTTCACTGTCTCCTAGAGTTTGCTCAAACTCACATTCTTTGAGTTGGTGATGCCCTCCAACCATCTCAGCCTCTGTCGCCCCTTCTCCATCTGCCTTCAATCTTTCCCAACATCAGGGTCTTTTCCAATGAGTCAGCTCTTCGCATCAAATGACCAAAGTATTGGAGCTTCAGCTTCAGTCCTTCCAATGAATATTCAGGGTTGATTTCCTTCAGGATTGACTGGTTGATCACCTTGCTGTCTAAGGCACTCTCAAGAGTCTTTTCCAGTTCGGCTCACACTAGGCGTTAAATTCAGAATGCCTGAGGAAGAGCTGTCACCACAGTCTTTACAGATGAGAAAGGTGCTCAGAGAGGTAGATTAACCTTCCCACATGTGCACAACGGTGAGGGAGGGCAGAGGTGGGAGCTGTCGGCCCCTCAGGCATTGAGAGGATGGGTCGGGGCACGGACAGAGGGTGGGACGGGGCAGCTTCTTCTTAAAGGAATGACTGGAGGCAGCCCAGGTGCTCACCTGCCTGGCCTCTGGTTCCTGGTCACCCAGGCACCTGACAGAGCAGGGTTCCCCCTGCACCTGGCTTGTAGAGAAATAAGGGCAGTGCCCCCAACTCCCAGTGCCCCAACCCCTTCCCACCCAAAAGCCACCTTGTTAACAGCTCAGTGCCTGATCTGTCCTCACTGAAAATGCTCCCCCAGCAATTTCTTGATCCTTGATCAAGGGCAATTTCTTGATCCTTAACTTGGAAACACAGGCCCCTCTGAACCATCTGGGTAGTGGTCTTGTCTCTCTATCCTGCCAGCTCCTGGCCCAGGCCGCAACTTACCCAGGCTGTCCCTAGGCCTTTCCCCCAGGCTTCCAGGGCTGAGACACAAGGCTCTGATGCCATGGGGGAACATGAGCCGAGTTGGGGGCAGGGCTTAGGATGACCACCTTCCTTTGCGGTGGCGGTTGTCTGGGAAGATTACTTGCAAGGATTCCTGCTCCCCTGGTCTGCCCCCCAAAGCTATTCCTTCAAGAGAGAAGAGGTGCAGGTTACCCCAGCTCAGGACACCCAACCTCTGGCAGAATCCTGCCAACCAAGGCTCTGAATTCTCCCCCAGGCCCGAAACAGGCTCTGCATACACTGGGCGGCTCAGGGTCTCAGAGCCCGAGTCCCTGGATGCTGTTCAGCCCTTTCTGTCACCACTCTCTGAACCGGGTGGGCTGGGTCCAGCCCTGACCTGGCCTAGGAGCCCCTGCCCTCTTGTCCTGGCCCCAGAGGGAGTTCTTTCCCAGAGGTGCTACCTGGGGGCTCCTGTCCAGCTGAGCTCTGGACGCAGAGAGAACATGCTGACAGCCCAGGCCATGAGGGAGCTAGGCTGGGGGCGCTGACCAGGCAGGAGTGGCAGGAGGAACCTGCTGGGTCCACACTGTGTCAGGGTCTGAGCCTCTCCTGTGCCAGGCGGTGAGCTGAGGGCTGAGCCCAGGCCGGGGCTCCGCAGTCCCTTGTCCTGAGGAGATGCATGTCCAGTGTCGCCCCTGCCCTCAGGGGACAGCTTCCTCCTCCTGCTTCCGGAGGATTGATGTCCCCAGGGGAAGTGCATGTAAATCATAAGAGCAGCGTGACGTGCGGCACATCCAATCAATGACTCGTGACAAGCTGTAACTTTCAGTCTTAGAAGAGGAACCACTGGTGCGTCCAGGGGCTCGCGATAGCCAGCTCTGGGAACTGGACACATGCCCCCAGAAACCAGGAGATTTTGTAGAACTATCTGTTCCTGGATCAGGGACCAGAGTTTCCTCCTGAGAGTCTGGGTTCAAGAGGTAGAAGCCAAGAGCTAGAAGAAGCGTGTGGGCTTGGATGCCTGCGGAAGAGTCGTGAATTTTCTAGAATGTTCTTTCATGTTCCAAAACCCGAGGGTCCCCAAGTGGCTGACCCTTCTGCAGCCCCAGAGCACTGTTCATCCATCGCGGGTGTCAGGCCTGTGTAGGACTTGCCTCCTGTGGCTTCCTGGCTGTGCTCAATCCTATTCACTTGAATAACACCAGGCTCCACCCATTGCCAACTGGAGGTGGCTCTGCCCACTCGTGTCTGAAAATGCATCCTCCCAGGACCCCTGTGGGTTGGGTGTGACCTGCTTCCTGGCCTTCTGATAGCCTCATAGCCCAACTTCGCCTGGATATCTGGATGACAGCCCATCTGGAGAAGCTGCCTGGGGGACCCCTCAGCCCAGTGACTCTGCACCTCAGCGTCTCCCGAGGGGGAAATAAATCACAGGTCAATTATTGGTTCTACACGTACATTTGTCTTTTATCCTCAACCCTTTTTAGTTATAGAAATAACCTGCATATTGACAGAATCATATTAATGCACTACAGCCTGACCCTGCTTATCAATAACTTGTTTGTTAGATGATCTTTAATAATCATAAGTGAGGAAGAAAGGGTCAAGGATCCCGGGAATGACTGCTTGACACATGCATGTTTGACGTCCTGAGACCCAAGGTTGGGGTGGGGGTGGAAACGGACTGATGCTGAAATGTGACGACCCCACTCCCCTACCATGAATCCCTTGGGATTCAGGCTTTTCTTGGGCACTGAATTCTCACCCCTTCCACTGGGGTTTAGGGTCACCTTTAATAACTCAGAGGTGAGCAGGTCAGAAGTGATCACCCCACATTTCAGCGCACATTTCAACTCCCACAGTCACATCAGGCAGCACAAAGGCACAAAGAAGTGAAAGACACGATGTGAAAAGGCAGCTCCCGGTGGCCCCTGTGCCTGTGGAGCAATGACCTCGGGGCAGAAGGCCCGTCCCCATCCAATTCTGGCCTCATCCAATCCTCACCCTTTAATTAGTCCAGGTCTTCACTCTGCAGATATTTGAGGATCCTCTCACTTTGAGGATGGCCACTTTCCATGCCGGCGAAGCCAGAGGTACAGCATTTCCATTACCGACAGTAATAAGGTGGCAATGAGAGTAATAGGAGCCAAGCTGTCAGCGCAGAGGCACTATAATCTCTAGCAATGCCCATTTGCCCGCTGAGCGCAGAGAGGTTGATTTCTTCATCCAGCATCACACAGCTGGGATTCCAACCAGGCTACACAGGAGCCCTTGGGAGGTTGTGTGGCCTCCACAGAACTGGCTCCATTTGGGGTGTGGGTGGGGGGCAGTGAGGAGGAGGGAAGGGAGGGTGAGAAAAGGAGCTGGGTTCTCTCTCCCACAAAGGGATGTTTCCAATCTGAGGGGAGGAGACAGCGCGGCAGAGCCCGAGAGCCGGGCTTCGGTCACAGCTGCCGCGCTAACTCGAGACCACCGTGCGTGGGGGCGGTGGGCGGGGGGGAGCCGCCGAACAAGACCGCACACTTTCCTAATGGGACCCAATTACAGCAGCAGCTGTGTCGAGGAATTCCGTGCTGATCCGCTGTGAAAAATGGGCAGCCTCTGGAATCCTGCAGCATCCACGCAACTGCCATGCAGCCAGGAGCCCCCAGGGCCCTGGCTTGCTCTCTGGGGGGCAGGGTGAACCAGCAGAGCAAGGCCAGCCCACCCACCCCCACTTGGCCTCAGATTCCCAAGCAACCTCCTGCCCCAGGGCCCCCTCCTTCTGCATTTCCAGCTCAGGGTCAGGAGGGAATTCGGGAGGACTTCCCAGACTCAGCCAAGCCCATGGCTCAGGCCTCCTGTCCCTGTCCTGGGGACACCTCTCAGGGCTTCCTGACTGACATGGGGCATCAGCTGGACCCTCCTCCCTCAGGTGCCTGGCCTGGCGGGAGAGGCCTCAGAGCAACACAGAGATTCCTAGCTCAGAGATGACTCTTCTGTACTTGGTACCTATGTGTTCCCGCTCACCAGCCTCGACTTGCTCGTCTGAGAAATGGGGGCATGCGAATGTGTGCTGCACCAGGCTGTTCCTCAGGAGCACAGTGATGCCCTGCTGAGGAAGTAAATTCCCGTGTTGTGTATGACCACCCAGGCTCAGATACCAAGACCCCCTCCTGGGGTGGGGGGTGGGGAGTAGCCACCAAGAAGGGACTCAAAGACCACAGCAGGGAGTAGAGGGCCTCCTGGGCTGCCCTGGCCTCTGGCAGGGTTGGCGGGGTAAATCTAGCCTGCGGCCTGTGTCCCCATGTCCTGTGAGCTATGAGGCCCGTTACATGATAAAAGGTGGTGAAAATACACAACATAAGACGGGATGGCTTGTGGAACAAAAAGCCCGCCTGTTACTGTCTGGTCCTCAGCAGAAGCAGCATGCGGGTCCCCAGCCCAGCGAAGACACTGTGGCCGGAGGATGGAGGTGGGAGGTCTCATGTCCTCGGAGATGTGGGCACAATGCTTCCTGAAACACACACAAGCTGTGTGAGCTTGGAGGAGGTTCCCCTGTCCCCAGGCAGCTCTGCTCAGTGACCAAGACACGGGGCAGCTAGAGAGCTGGGTTCCCAGAACACCTGATCCTGCAGACAGCTGCCACGGCCGCCCAGCCGGCCCGGCCCCCGCCCAGAGCGCATTCTCAGCTGCAGCCTCCCGCCGGGAAGAGACGGTGTGAAATTGGAAGCAGTTTGAAACCACCCTGTTCCTTTTCTTTCTTTCTTTTTTTCCTGTTTTCCAACAAGATGTGCTCAGAGTTGTCACAAGGGAAATCTCCAAACCCCCCGCTGGGATTTCTACCTCGAGCCCCTCAGTATCCTGGAACGTTTACCTCCCCTGAGATGGGGAAACCCTTCCCGGGGTTGGGCCTGGCGGCCACCAGGGCCTGCCTCATTGAGGTTCTCAATGGGAAGTGTGGCGGCCTTGGGAAGTGTGGGTAGGGGGTGTGTCCTCATGACACCAGGGAACCTGGATGGCGCTCCGATCGCACCCTTGCCGCCACCGCTTTTTGGAGAGCCACTTGGATGGTCAGGGATGGACCTAGCTGTCACACAGGCAGCTCTGGCTCCCAAGACCTCAGGAGGGGAGGTCGGTGTCCGAAACTGTCCTCTGTCAACTCCACTTTACGACGACACTGCAGGGACCCGGGGACGTGCCCGTCCCACCTCGGGCCACAGTGACACACCCAGAAGCGTGGAGAACGTGATCACCAGTGACACACAGGCACTCGAAGCACCTGCTGAGCACCCTGACTTCTGCGTGGACTGTGACTTTACTCTGCGTGGACCGTGTCTCCTCTTTCTGATGAGTCACTGGGGCAGAGGAGGTCGCATCCATGCAGAGAGCACAAATCACCCCCGCATCGCCCCCGAGCCCTGAGGTCTGGATCCCACTGCTCTCCTGGGGGCCTGAGTCCAGCAGCCAAAACCTCAGCACACCTGCACACCTGCTGCCTTCCTTCCTGCTTTCAGTCCTGAGAGCAAAGCAAGAGCCTCTTCAACTCTTCTCTGGTTTTCCTGCAACGGCCAGAGGTAAGCCTGGGCATCTGGAACCCCGTCCGTGGACCTGGAGGGATGGCGCCCATCAGTCATGGGATCTGCAGCAAGAATGGACACAGGCTTGAGCCACATGATGGGGTCACACTGATAAGCTTACTGCCGTGCCTGTCACTTTAATATGACAAGGTCACCCTCTGCCTGCCGGATGGTCTCAGAGAACTGACCTCCATTAGTGCAGGGGGCAGAGTGGGCACAGGGTCGTGTGTGTCCCCAGGGCTGTGTGGGGGTGTGTGCTCAGGAGGGCACTCGGGGGCCCTGCAGGCCACGTACCTCTCTGGTCCTGCCCCACAGCTCTGAGCTGGTCTACGGGCCATCAGCGTGGCCGGGGACAGTCCACCCAGCCCATGCCTGGGAGAACATGGCCTCAGGGAAACATTGACCGCATCCTCAGAAATTTTCTTGGTAGGATTTTTAAAGCTCTATTCTTGGAGTTGGGAGATTTTGTTCGGCAGCATAATTTATTTGCTTTTTCCAAAGACTGAGAAGAGAACTGAGGTCAGCCAGGATGTGAACCACACAAGGTCTGAGCAAGTGCTGCCTGTGCTGGGGGCAGGGGCGGTGCCCAGCATGCCCCATACCCAGTTTGGGAAACAGAGACTGGAAGAGATGGAGGAGACAGAGGCAGAGAAGCAAAGATATAGACCTAGATAGGAAAGAGACAGACACAGGGAGACAGAGACAGAGGGAGAAAGAAACAGACAGACAGAAGGAGAGAGATGGAGGAGACAGAGACAGGGCTGGGGGAGTGCGGAGGCAGAGACAGTGCAAGCAGCCCCCTGAGGATCCACCTGGCAGGAGCCCTGGGGAGCCAGGGTCCCCAGGGGCGGTGGGGCGCAGAGACAGAGACCCAGGTCCGACCAGCAGAGCTCAGCAGGCCTGCACTTGCGGGGGAGTGGGGGCTCCTGGGCCAGGACAGCCTGAGCTCCTCAAGGTGAAACTTCAAGCATGGACGCCCAAGCGGCCTCAGCTTGGCCTGTGGTTCAAGCTGGCCCAGCTCTGCTCAGAAAAAACAAGTCCATACAAACAAGTCCCACTTCTCAGTACTTGGGGTGAGGAGTGAGATGGGCCCCTGTACCAGTGGCCCTTTTGCCCACCCTGGATAGCATGACCCCTCCTCCAGACCCTGTTCAGGACCCGGGAAGTGGGCAAGCCCTTTGTCTCCACAGCCTCACTTTGGTGCTTAGTTTGGTTTAACGGTCCTGATTACGGCACATTCATGTTCTTACAGACAGATTCTGCTCGGTGTGGGCTGCCAGCTTAGCAGAGCCGCCGAGCAGATGGAAGCAGAACTTTGGGTCACTTTCCTCCCCCAGATCAGCACCTGGGGCATTTCATTTATGGGAGCAAACATATCTGCATACACTCGATTGTTCAAGTTTCCTCCCTGGAAACCCGGGGCTTCTCCAGGCTTCCGCTCCTGGGAAGTGCTCTTGGACTTGGACAGACCCGCCTGCCTTGGGATGCTTTGGAAGAGGGGGTCCCTGTGGATGAAGTTGGTGATGCCAGCTCACTGGGCAGCTCGCGGCAGGTGATTTGTTCTGGTCTGGTTTTCCTCTAATAGAAAAAGATTTGCTTGGATGAATCGATAAAACCTTGGATATAGCAAGGAGGCCACATCTTGAAACAGAGGACCAGATGAGTGTAAACCTGACCCAAGGGGTGCCTGTGGGTGTGGGAGCCAGGACAGAATGCCAGCTCCATAGCTGACCGCAGACTAGCACCTGCCCTCAGGTGCTCTTCGTGGAGGAAGAGGAGGAAGCTCTTAGTGGCCAGAAACAAGGGAACCTGGTCTTTGCATCTCACCCAGGCAGTCCAGAGTGGGGCCCGGAGACCCAGGTCCTGGGGCCCGATCTGGGGGTCCACAAAGCCTGATTTCCTTTTGGCGTTGGCTCTGAGTGGATGCGGTAGAGCCTCTACTGTCAGGCCCCTGCACTCGGGGCTGTCACAGTCTGCTCTCCATGCACCTCCACTCAGCAGCTCCCGCCTGAGACACTATAGGCCTTTCACTCGATTTTCCAGCTGAGTTGACTGAGGCCTGTGAAGGTCAAAGAGCTTGCCCAGGGTCACCGAGTAACACGGCTCAGCCTCTGGCCTCGGGATGAAGATGCAGGCCTCTGGTTCCTCTTCCTAATCGTTTAACCAAAGGCTCTTTCATAAATAATAGAAATAACAGGGCTTCGGTTTTCCTTAGAGGATGAACGCCCCAAACCGCCACCGGGGTTGTGGTCAGCAGGCACTGCCAAGCCCTCACGGGGTGGAAGGGGTGCGAGCTGCAGGCGGACAGGGGCTCCCGGGCCTGCTGGCTCCTGTGAAGGCATTAATTTGTACCAGCCGTCCAAAGGCCTGGAAAGAGAGTCCGACGGTCGGTACATGCGACAAGGGCTGATTAGCCATCACTGACAGTTATTAGCCTATTATTAAACGTATGAATTGCCTCTTTCATACCACATGCCTATCTTTAAAGTGCTTTATTAACTAACATTAACCAATCCAATTAGCAAAAGACACTGTATTTGTGTAATTAGTAATTTGAGGCTTTGTTCTGTCTTGGTCATAAAGAGAAAAGGCATTGGACGCTGATTAGTTTACACTGTACAATTAGAGAAGAGGTCGGAACTCAGCTGGGAACATTCTCGATCCCTGGGGTCCCGTCAAGGTACCCAGCCCCCGAAGACCCCCAGGGGCTTATGTTTGCGGCGTTTAAGCATCTCCAATTGCTTCCTCTCGCCTCCAAGCTCCTCCCTGCAGTTGGCATTGCCTTCAACATCAGGAAGGGGAAATATTTATTTTTATTATAAACCTAGAGGCCAAGCAGTGAGGAACCTTGTTATTAAACACTCCAAGCCCAGTTTTGCAGAAAAGCTCAAAATCCAACTTTGAGTATTGATTGCAAGTTTTTTTTTTTTTTCTTTTTCTAATCGAACGCCAAGAGGAACACTGTGAGGAGTGCCGTGTTAGGGCCGGCCTTGGCGGGCAGCTCCTCTGTTTACGTCTCTGAGCGAACAGCCCGGTCTCAGAGTCTCAGAGACAGCCGCGAAGGGGCCAGATGTTCTAGATAAGAGCTGCAGGCTTCAGGCTGCGTGTGTGCACGGCACCCAGGACTTGAGAACCGGCTCACGCCCTATCTGAGCAATTGGGCTTGGGGGTTCACCAAGAGGGCCACGTGCTGAAAGCAACCATGGTGTGCGTCTGTGCTCCCCTTTGGGAGCCCCAAACTTCAGTAGTTTGTAAAACTACGGAGCAAGCTCTGGGACTATGAGTAACTGCCCCTGTAATCGAGCTCTTCCCAGGACTCGAGAACCGGCTCACGCCCTATCTGAGCAATTGGGCTTGGGGGTTCACCAAGAGGGCCACGTGCTGAAAGCAACCATGGTGTGCGTCTGTGCTCCCCTTTGGGAGCCCCAAACTTCAGTAGTTTGTAAAACTACGGAGCAAGCTCTGGGACTATGAGTAACTGCCGAGTAATCGAGCTCTTCCTCGATTTGTGTTTATTCATGAGACCAGAAAACTCATCACCAGGGATTGTCCGGAGCATCTCCCCGCTGACTACCCTCCGGCTTGGATGGGAAGGAAGATGGCCTCTGCCTTTCCTCCTGGCCCCTGAATCACCTAAGCAGGGAAGCTGGTGTTTCATCAAAGCACCCTGGAATCGGCCTACCTGCCCAGCACCGCCCACACCCCCCCCCCCAGGCCAGGTTGTCCCAAGTGAAGCCACAGCAGTGATCCAGACTGGCTGTCCCCGCACCCCAGGAGCACAGATAAAGGCAGACCACCCTCACCGAACCCCACTGGCCCACAGAGGTGACGGCCCCCCTGCAGGGCCCAGTGGTGCCTGTGGCCCACTGGCTGTGTCCGCCCAGCTCACACATCTGGCTGGTCCAGGAGCTCTGTCCCTAGATCTGACACTTCCAGGAGTGGAGCTGGGGTTCTCACTTGCAGCCCAGATGTTCAGACAATGAGCATACCTCCCTGATTTCATCCCAGGGCCCATTGCAGATGGATGGAGCCTTTTCTCAACGCCATCAAGTTAGTTTCTCAGGCTTTTTATTTCCCCATTCCACCTCAAAGTAAAGTTTGAATGCTTTAAGTCTCAAAGGCTTATCTCTTTTCTGGTCATCCTTGCTGTTATTCTCTGCTGCCTGTCCTCACGCACTTGCCCACACACATGCATGAACGCACACACACACATACGCACACGCACATGGACTATGTGCCCATCACAGGCAGGTGGGCACGAGTCCACTGGGTGCTCACACGAAGGCAGGGCAGACGAGGAGACCTGGGTGCAAACACTGCAGAAACCTCTTCAAAATATTTGGGTTTGTCAAAATCCCAAACCGCCGTTGCCAGGCACTTTTCCCGCTAGTGTTTGAGCCCTCGGGTATTTTAAAGGAAATGAAATCCGTGTGTTTCTGATTTATTTATACTTAACTCATCAAAATGCTGTTTTAAAGAACTATTTTGTGTCCAAAATGCCCTTTATGCCTTTTTTCCCTTCCAAACTGAAAGCCACATTTTGCCAAGTGTATATGACCTTAAATGCTAACGTGTTCAAGGCTCTTTCAAAAATCAAGCTCATGAAGTCCAAACAGACCTGAACAGGAACCAGCACCCCTCTCCTTCCCCCAGAAATCCAGCACTAGATGGGCAGGCAACGCCCTCTGCCCCCTGCTTTTAGCTCTGCAGTTCTGCCCCACGAGAGGGTCCAACTGCCCCCCACCGGAGTCCCCTAACGCTGTGTCCAGTAGGAAATGAGCACATTTCCCAGAGACAAGAACCCCCAGGTCCAGGGTTTGAGAGGCCCGCCTAAAGCTCTCACTGGACCAGCTCAAGGTCACCTTGAATGCAGCCCCCAGTTGCCTGGAGGATAAGAGGGCAAGTACTCCTCCTGGGACAGGCCAGGAAGATCCCTGGTCCTGAGGATCCCCAAACACCTTGGACCCCACCTGTCACCCACCTCCTCTGCCTCTCCGTCCCCCTCAGGACTGCCCGTGCTGGCAGCAAGATGAGCGCACAACTCTGATGCCAGTTAGTACACCTCGGCCCAGGACAATGTTTTCTCTCCACTAAGAGAAGCAGCAGCTGACTGTGGCCACCCCGAGTGCCTGCCTGGGAGAAGGGGACCATGTCCCACTCTCCGGCTGAGTCACTGGGAGACGGACACACTCCCGGCAGATAAACGAACACAGTGCTGGCAACACTGTCACCTGACCTATAACATGGGGCTCCAGTGCCTCGCTTTGGGGTGTGCGTGATATTTATTTATTTATGGCTGATTTCATGTGATGGAGTTCAATTATGAATTTGATTGCTTTATTTTGGTGCATGATAGAAAATCCTTTATCCTCGCGGCATTTAATTGTGTTCCCTGGCAGATTTGGTATTCATCATGGCCCTGCTGTCCTCAGCCCCAAAGATAAACCATCCAAGGGACAATAAATGTCCACTCTGATTATTGATGCTTTCAGGGAAATTGATTATCTATTTGAGGGGCAGACCGGGCTGATGGATTACTGCC
The DNA here is from genome assembly GCF_016772045.2 of Ovis aries. NCBI lineage: Eukaryota > Metazoa > Chordata > Mammalia > Artiodactyla > Bovidae > Ovis > Ovis aries. The sequence goes on from NC_056065.1 coordinate 49,156,498, forward strand.
TCCTTCCCTCACATGAGAGCTTCCCTGAAAGACAAATCTCTTGATCAGTGAAATGGATTTTCTATTATATTTAAAATTTTCCAAAGTACACCTTTTTTATCTTAATACTTAGAAAAGGAGGTATAGCTTCTAATGGAGAAGGAATTCTCTATCCTCTCGCGGCGTTTAGAGTTGAGGAAAGCAACGAGATAAAACCCAGAGCGCGGCTCAGGGGGCACGGTGGTTCCTTATTCTGGCTGCACATCCTCCGTCCCACAGCTGAGCGCCGGGCTGCATGACATTCACATCAAGTCTGTGATTTACCGAGAAATGCGTTCCCAGGCTATGTCGTTAGTGCGTGGTCCAAATGTTCAAATTCGTGGAGTCTTTCCCTGCACCCCACGAGAAGAAAAGCAGGTTTGGGGTAAGTTTAAGCGAATCCAAAGGAAAAAACATCCAAGCAGTTTTACTCTAGATTCAACACCACACACTGTGATGGCCAGAATGACATTCCCCCTTGAGTCACAACTTTTTAAAGCGTGTGGTGGAGGAGAAGTAGCAATCACACACCTGTGTGGGGCGGTGCCGCCCCTCTGGCTGGGGGGAAGCTGAGTCCAGAGATGAACTTCGACTCATCAGTGTCACTTCTATTAGTCAAAAGATAACAGGTGTTGTAAATGCGAGAAACGTTCGCCTCTGGGAAAATCAATAGCGACTCCATAATCAACACTGCGATTAGCCGTGCCCTGGTTACGATTAGCCCTGGCTGCGTTCACGCGATAATTCCCTAACGGTAGAAAGAGGCCTTCGTTTCGGCACTGACGGAGGCTGGAGGTGGGGGTCACATGGGCCTCATCTGGGCCCTCAGTGAATGTGGCACACCTGTGGACAGGTGGTCCCATGGCAGATGCCCAGCCCAGGCTCACTTCTGGGAGCCCCAAGAGCTGTGGCCCACGTGGCTAATCTGAAGGCCCCTCGGGCCTCTCTGGCCCCCCTGAGAGCAGCCAACCCCAGGCTTCCACGACAGAGTGGGCCAGCCGCAAACTTTCTCTGGTCCTTGTTTGATGCAAAATGCCCAAACCACAGGTGTGGGGTGGATGAGGTTGAAGGCATAGAACCTGCTGTGGCCACAGCGCAGAGGGCTGAGCTCTTGTTCTTGCTCCTGATCCCAGCCCTATGCTGGAAACACCCAAAGTCTTGCTAAAATGCTGATGCCTGGGCCCACCCTCAACTCATGAAATGTCATGCATGTAGCCTGGGTATCTCAGTTTGTGAGAGGTCCCAGTGACTCTGGCATGCAGCCAGGGCAGGGGCAGGCAGGCCCTGCCCCGAACGGGGGCTGGAGCGAGGCTGCTCGGCAGGGGTCTAGAACGTCCCAGCAGGCTCCCCCACTGGGAGCTCACCAAGAAAGGAGGGATGGTGCATGGTAGATTGAGAGCCCCAACCCCTTACTGGGGAGGGAAGGAGCAAGGCCTTCGTGCAAAAAGAGGAATCCAAGAACTGGGCCTGCAAGGAGCCTCAGGGAGTGCAAACCAGGCCTGGGCTCCCGAGCAGCCACCGGCAGGCTGGGGGGCAGCTCGCCTCCTACTGCTGCCCTTAGCTATCTTACCGGGCTGCCTGCTTTGTGGGGGGTGGCCCCTCGGGGACCTGAATGCCAGGTCCCAGCGCCTGCTGCTGAGGCTGTCCCTGTGGGTGCCTCTTCCATCCCTCCCCTCATGGGGCCCCTGTTGGGCAGCCATGAGTTCCCCACCGTGCAGAGCAGACCCTGGGGTCCAGGGAACAGAACAGCAACGAGCCATGTTTGAGAGGTTTCTTCCCCCATCCCTGGCAGGCTTTCCTCCACACATTTCTCCTCATGAGGCAAACTCGGAGAGGGGCTTCCGGGTCCTGGGCCTCAGAATGGTGGGAGAGTGATTCTCCGCGAAGGATTCATGTGTGCAGGCATGCATGTCTGTGCACGTGTGTGCATGGCTGTGCTCTGTGCACATGTGCACACACTTGTGTCCTAGTTACACCTGTGAGCACGTGTGTGTGCCGTGGGCTCGGGGCTGAGTGCAGAGAGGCTGGATGCAAAACTGCCATGCTGCCTCCTCAGGAACAGTGCTGTGCGTCTGTACAGCTGAGGCCAGACTCTTCCATGATTGACAGACAGGCAATAACTATTTCGACTGAAGAAAATACAGTACATACAGACTAGGTCCACTCAGGACAAAGGGGTCCCACAAGGCAGGCTCGTCAAGAGTGTAGGCCTGGGTGTCTCAGTTTGTGAGAGGTCCTGGTGACTCTGGCGTGCAGCCAGGGTGAGGACAGGCCCTGCCCTGAAAGGGGTCTGGAGCGAGGCTGCTTGGTAGGGGTCTAGAACATCCCAGCAGGCTTCCCCACAGAAGAAGGGAGGGACGGTGGACGGTGGACTGAGAGCCCCTACCCCTTACCGGGGAGGGATGACACAAAGGACATTCTTCCTTTATTTGCACAAAGACCAAGCAGCCGTTTGCATCTTGCAAAAAAAAAAGTCCCACATAACATTATCTGGTTTGATTGTCCCTCTTATGCCATGAGGCAGCTCAGTGAGGTTGAGCAACTTGTCTGAGGCCACACAGCAGCAGATACTCCAGCACCTGAGGGACCAAGTCCAGGCCTTGGCTTCTGTCGTCCAGAGGCTGTTCCCTAGGGATCAGAGTGAGACAGAGGCTGGGCCCCTGCCGGACTTCCTCCAATGTCTCCTTCCTTACTATTAATAGCGTTGCACACAGCGGTCTAATGCCTTGGCCACTCCAGGGCTGGTCCCCGGCTGACCATGACCTCCATGACCACCATCTGGGCTGTAAGATGCTGCCCCCCAAACAGGGTCTAGATGACTTGACTGCAGGGCTCCAGCGCCCTGCTCCAAAGTGTGTGCTCCGACTGCAGGGTAGAGAATGGCTGGCGGATGCTGGCTTTGCTGAGGTGCTGTGCCCAGGGCTGTGCCAGGCTGAGCTCGTGGTCCTTTCTCACCCAGGCAGCCTATCTCTAAGAGGTCTTGGCAAGGACCTTCTCCAGGTGGGGAGGAGCGTCAGCCTCCCAGGAGGTGAGCAAGTGGCCTCCCAGCCTCCATCCCACCATCATCTCTGTGCTCCTGTTTTCCCAGCAGCAGGACTCCATTCATCAGAGCAGCTTTGAGGCTGGGACCTTCTGGATCATTCTGAAGGTCACCATCCATCTGGTCTTTCAGGTAGAGGAGAATTCTTAGGTGGGAAGCAGGACTTGAGGACTGTGGGACTTATTCAGCCTGAGTCAGCCGGTGCTGGTCTGGAGATTTTCCAGGCCCTGGTGAGCTGGCCCAATGCCCACTGAGCTGACCAGAGGCAGAGGACACGGGGAGGCCTGCAGGCACCTACTGGACCAGCCCTGCAGGTGCCTCTGAGCTGAATCAGGCCCGAGAGCTGTACTGGCTGGTGTAAGGCATCGAGGCCCGGCTCCATACACGTGAACCAGCTGGGATGATGGGCAAATCTGGAACCTGTACGCACCGAGGAAGGTCCTTGGGTGGAGGGCTGGCACGGGCTGCACTCAGAACAAAGTGCCGGCACCCCCGACCCCTGCTCCCGTGGGCACTAGGGACCCTCTGTGTGGGAGGAAGCGCTGGTCTGACACGCAGGCAAGCCCCTCCTGCAGAGCCTTGCCGCAGGCGTTCACTGTCCAAGGTTACATGGTCAATGGTTTTCAGGAGAGGTTTATTATTACCTCGGCGCCAAACATCTGTGGCCAGCATGGCCGCCTCCCCAGTTCCCCAAAGAGCCCTGACCGGTCTGGATCCTTATTCTACACCATGGGTCCTGCAGAGGAGATTGGCTGTAACAGGACCTGAGGCTCGCCCACTTTGGGGGCACGGCGCCTGCGATTCGAGGGGCCTCCACCCCCACATCCCCACCTCAGAGGCTGGGGGCAAAGCCGGGTAGGGGCCAGAGCGGCGGGTTACGTGTCCCTGCCTGGCAGCATCCAGCCAGCCCCTCTCCGGGGCCTATTCAGTTATTAACTCTCGGAGGACATTATCTGGCCTCGAATCTCCCGGGTGCAGGGCTGTGGCTGGGCTCTGGGAGAATTTTATCGTCCTGTTCCCGAGCTCCGCAGACAGGCCTGGCTGATCATTAACCCGGCTCCTGCCTCTCTCCGTTCCGAAGATGAGCGTGCCCCTCCCGAAGGCACGCCGGCCCGGCCCTGCCTCCCACGCTCGGGCGCTTCCCCCGCCCGGCTCCGAGGGGAGAGAATGGGAAAGCAGGTCCTCCGGGGGCTGGCACGGCAGACAATGTGTGTCTTGTGTGAGTAATTTAGCGCGGTGGCCAGTCAATCTGGTTTCTGGGCCCGCTGCCCTGACCCTCTTTAGAGACGCTCGCTCTCCCCGGCACAGTGTGAAACACTTCCTTTCACTGCACTGACACTCTGCAGATTGAGACATCAGCCTGGTCCAACTGCAGCAAATTAGCAATTTTTCTTTTGCTAATTGGAAATAAAAATGTTTGCCGAGGGAGCCGTTTGTCGGCATGCGGTTTTCGGTTTCTGTGCACCAGGAGGCGGGCTCGAAAACGCATCCCGAGAGCTGCCCACCCTGGGGTGCCCCTCACTGCAAATTCTACAGGGCCCACGGCAGCAGTGTGCAGACACACCCCCTTCCTGGCCGTTCACCCCAGACCTGGGCGTCCCTCCCGTCCGGGAGCCTTCCTCCCCCCGGGGAAGCTGGGCCCTGTGGCCACTGCCCCGTTTCAGAAAACCATTAAAACTGAGCAGGTTCCAAAACTGTCGGGTGAGAAGCCCTTTGCTGGGAGGAGGGAAGCAGAAAATCAGGAGTTAAAAGCCAGGCAGCCCACACCTTCCTAAGTACAGAACACTCCCTGGAAAAGCCAGCTGGGTTATCCGATTTCTGAACCCGTGTGCGGAGGATGGCACGCCCTTGTCCCACCATACATCCCGGGAAGCACCACCCTCTGGTCTCCAGGGCGCCAGTAGTTTCAGTCACATTTCAGTGCCAAGAGTGGAAAAGACCTAGGCACTTAGGTAGAAGAGAATGAGGTCCTGCCAGGGTGGACAGGACAGGAGAACTCTTGGCAGATTGAAACAAAGAATAAAGGGCTGCAGGGAAGGCCCAGAGCATCTTTCCCTGAGGAAGTGGCCTAGGACCCTCTGACCAAGTGCAGCGATTTGGAAGTCTGCTAACAAAAAGATCCCCACCTGTGCGCCTATGTGCCTGTTCCCATGAATGAGTGTGAACCTCTGAGCGGACTTGCACACGGGTGTGTGCTTGTGTGCTGTGGACCGGTGTCTAGTCCCTGGGATCCACGGTGGCCTGGCTCCCCCGTGGTCCCTGGGGTCTCTCCAGAATAAGACTGTTGGGCCAGCGCATAAAGGGTTACCCTATTCCCCCTCCCTGCTTTCCTGATAAAGCATTTGACAGCCATGCCTAATAATTCTTTCTGCTGGGTTTTTTTCTTGATGTCTTTATGTGAATATGAAGCCAGAATGAAAGGCTTTGGGGGACCCCCACGAGAGAGGAAAAGCATGAACCAGGGGGGAAGAAAGACGGTGCGGGGGGCTCCCCGCCGCGAGCCAGGCATCTCCTTTGGCAGCCCGCGACTTGGCTTCAGAGGCCCTTTGTAAGTGGAATCGAGTCTTCTTCACTCGGCCACGACAATAGGTGTTTTGTCAGAGGGGGCCGGGTGGGGGGATTGCGGCCGCAAGGGGCTAGCCCCTGGGGACTGCAGATGTTGGACGAGAGATGATTTATTGCTCCAGTGTCCTCGGTGGCATTTGGCTACCTTCCCAGACCCCAACGTCGGTGGTGGAGGAGGGAGGAAGATGAGAAGGGGCGGGGGGGGGGGGCAAGGCGGTGTGGCTGAGGGGTCCCACAACACCTTGTCTGGGGGGACGGCATCGGGGAGTGAGGCAGCATGCCGGTGCTTCTGGGTAGAAGAAAGGGCAACCCAGCCAGCCCCTAACAGAGCTTGCAGAGAACTTGAGGGAGCCGTGCTGAGTCTCTCAAGAACATTCCCACGTTAGGAAAAAAAAAAAAAAAACAGCTGCACTGGACGCGGTGACAGAGGAGCAGTGACTTGGGTGAAAACTGTTTGCTCCCAGAAGCCACGGGCCTGGCCGTGGTGGCTGGCGCCCCATCCACGCCCTGGACTGGTGTAGGTACCAGCTGCGTCCTCGCCAAGTTCCCAAGTGGCTGCCCGCGTTCCAGCCACTCCAGCAGTCAGTTTCATCCAGAACAAGGAACAGAGAGCAGCGGTTTCCTCTGGGGTTCTGACCTGGCCCAAACCAGAGAGCTGTAAATCCAAGTCCAACCAGGAGGGCTGTTCCCATGGGGTCCCGCTCCCATTCCAGACCAAATAAGTCTGGAGCAGCCGGGGGTGGGGGGCAGCCCCACAGCCTCCACACGGTTCCCTGGACCAGGAGCCTCCTAACGGCCCCCCTGCCATACCCACCCTACCCCCAACACCAGGCACCGCATTGGCGAGCTGGAGCGCCGGCCATCGAGCCGAGATTCTGGGTCACTTCCAGGGAAAATAAATTGCTGCCGGACAACTCACACACAGCCGAAAACCACAGCTTCCTCATGAAATCCCGCGTAGGGGTGAATTCCATTTTGGGCCTTGTCCCGCTTTGGAAGGAGTTTCAAAAATACCAAAACCTGGATCGGGGAACCCTGGAGGGGAGGCGTTACATAAAAACGACATCCCTGGCCTGGGGCTGGGCGTTATTCCTCCCTCTGTCCCTGCAGTATTCCAGCCAGGAACAAGGGCTGGACACCGAATTTAATGACGTGAAGACCCTGGCACCATCCTAGACGGTGGGTTTGGGTTGTCAGGGGCAGCGGTAGCCTGGGAAGGGCTGGGGACCCAGGAGGCAGGGTGGGTGGGGGTGGGGGTGGATGGTGGGTGCTCGTCCCTGGACTGACCGTCAGAAATCTATTGGCTCCAGTGTGCGGCTGACGCCTGCTGGCCACGATCCCATCCACTGTGACATGGAGAATGATTTAAATGTCTTTAGCCTTAAGCTCAGAGAAGGCGATGGCACCCTACTCCGGCACGCTTGCCTGGCAAATCCCATGGACAAAGAAGCCTGGTAGGCTGCAGTCCATGGGGTCGCGAAGAGTTGGACACAACTAAGTGACTTCACTTTCACTTTTCACTTTCATGCATTGGAGAAGGAAATGGCAACCCACTCCAGTGTTCTTGCCTGGAGAATCCCAGGGACGGCATAGCCTGGTGGGCTGCCATCTATGGGGCTGCACAGAGTCAGGCACCACTGAAGCAACCTACCAGCAGCAGCAGCAGCCTTAAGCTGGGGCCTGGGCCACCGTTCCACGAGACCAGATGTGGCCCTAACGACAGTGTGTACCCTGACTCCTCCTCCAGGTCCGGGAGATGCAGAAATGCCCACCTACGCAGTCTGCAATAGGCACGGGTCCCACCCACCTAGGCCGGGTCCAGCAGGGAGACCCACCCAGGGTCCCACTGGGTCACACAACCCTCTGAAACCCGCGGGTCCCTGGAAGGAGGGTGGCCATGCATGGCCCACCCCCTTTCCCCCAGGCAGGCTGTTGCTTGGAGGGCTCTGATGGGCCCTGGGGTTGAGGCCCAGGGACCCACATGCATGCATGCTCTGAGTGGCCATCGCGGCCGGCTCTCAGCCCGTGGCGTTGATGTGTTGCCGAGCTGGCACAGACGTGAGAACCACTCTGGGTTTTTTGTTGGTCGGACACTATTTGGACATAGCCCGTCCAGCATCGTGAGGGCCTGGCAACTGCCACATCAGCACAAATATCCCCCCGACTTTTCCCTGGGATAGGCAGGCGCATTTTTCCCATGGAAAGAGAGTGTGGCCTTTGTAAGGGGGGCATGGCCAGCCCGGATTACAGTAAAGATTAATCCCAAACAAGAGACAAGCAAAATGGACAAAGAGCATCATACACTTCACTTTTCAATGGATGTTTTCATAAATGTATGAATAATTTAAATTATCATTGCCGAGTATTTATTCGAGTGTTTCAGGGGGAAAAATGCCTCCTCTTTTTTCTCCCTCGATTCTTTTCATTTTTGTCTCATCTCTTTTATGTGCTGCATCGGCTGTTTTCTAGCCATCTGAATCGGTCCTGGACAATGGGATGTATGAGGCTGAAGGGCCGCGGAAGAATGCCGCCCTTGTTGGCGATGCCGTGCTTGACATTGATTAATGAGGGTGCGGACACGGGCAGAATCTGTGAGAGCCGAGGGGAAATCAGAGGGCCCGAGGGCACCCCGAGGCGGAGGGCAGGGCTGGCAGGAGGAGGCCCTGGCCATCCCTCCACGCCCAGTGGGAAAGAACCAGAGGGGGAATGCAGCGCCCGAGCCACCAGCACACAGGGTCCTCCGAGGACAGGATGCCGGGAGGGGAACAGGGAGCGATAGCAAGCAGAGACCATGTGTGGGGACGTGGGCAGTGCAGCCCACCTGCCGGTGCTGGCTGGCTCCCAGCTTCCCAAGCATGCTGTCTCCTGTCTGAGGGGTGCTATCCCCCATCTAAGGCAGGCTGGTCCAGAGCACGCCTTGGAGGGGCCACAGTGGGCTGTGGCCTTGCTGAGCATCCACAAGAAGGGTATTTTCTCCCTGAGACAGTCCAGGAGCACCTGCCAACCCCTCAAACCAATGGCCTACTCTCTTCTGTCCCATTTCATTCCAGCCCATCGTGTCCTGCCCTGTTTATCTACCTGCTTATTTTTCTAACAGGAAACCACCCCTCAGGGGATGTCCCTGAGGCTGCGCCTGACCCTCAGCTGTGAGCTCAGGACAGACTGTAAAGACTAGGGGCAGAGACAGGCAGCAGAGTGACCGTCTTTGAGTGGCCTTGTGATGGCAGCCCGATCGGCTGAGATGAACACCTTCAACAACCAACGGTGTCATCTGTCTACGCAGACTCCTGGGCTTAGTTCTGCTGCTGCCGACCCCCTAGACAGAGGGCCTGAAGGGAGTATCCAAGAGGCAGACACCCAGGGCACCACACCAGGGTCTCAGGTGAAAGGGCAAGTCTCCAGCAGAGCTTGGCCAAGGTCAAGGTCGAGATGTAGCCCTCACCCCGTCTATTTATCTCTTGCCAGCGCCCTACATGCTATGTGGGTGTAAAAAGAGTCTGGAGACAGCGTACACCTCTGAAGATGCTCTGACTGTAGGGGCTGCCACTCTGGTTCCTCCAGGAGGGTTTGGGGTGACTCCTGCCATAACCTTGGGGCTCAACGAGGCCGACTGGGGCTCCCACCTTTGGAACCAGCTCCTAAAAGCCGCCTGTTACACTAGGTTCCCTGTCCAGTTTGAACTGAGAAAGGCATTATTGCTGCTTAGACAAAGAAGGAAGTGGGGCTGAGAGGTGCCAGGTGTGGGCCCACCTGAAGCCCAGGAGTTTCAGGTTTGCAGACATGCCCAGGATGAAGAAGATGCCATCTAGTAGGGAAACAGCCTTCCCTTGCTCACAGGGCCCTGGAGAACATTTTCACTGAGTAATGCTGAACTCCTGCCCCAGGGCTGGTCATGTGCCATTCAGAAAAGGGGGCTGTGACAGCATGACCGTGGGTTCCAGACCCATCTGACCCAGTGACCACAAGACTCAGACACGTGTCTGGGCACAGCTCTCCTGGCCGTTCCGTTTGGCTAACCAGCCACGCCCTCTGCTCTGCGTGCTTCTGAATTAATGTACCGGGTGAGCAGCCTTGATAGTGATCTAGAACTGCAGGATTAATAGGGGCAGCAAGGCCTTGTGGGAGGGCGCCTGCCTGGCCTTGCGAGTCCTTGGTCTACAGCCTGGCTGTGACTTTGTTTGCGGGTGACCTTGGGTGGACATGGCGTTCCGGAAACCGCACTTCCCCACCTGGACGGAGTGGATCCACTTACGAGTTGCCCCACCTCTTCGGGTCCTGGGGAGACCTTAGGCTGGAACATGAGGTGCTTAGAGCAGATCGTGCCCAAAGCTGGCAGCTGGCAACCCACACCTCTGGGCAGGCCACCCCTTGGATGTTTAGATGCCTGGTCCCGTGGGAAGTGAGCTCAGACTGTCTATGGGGACTGCACACCATCACTCCCTGAGTTGAACCGCTGGGCACCACCGGCCCACTTGTGGCTTCCCGGCCAGTCACAATCCGAGCGGCAAATTACAGCCATCACAATTTTACAATTACAACCAGAGCCCCACCCCCGACCCCCAACAAAGTGAGAGGGGTGGCATTTGTGTCCACAGACACAAACCAAGCAACAATGGTTGTATCTATGGCTTGATGGGTTTGCCATGTTTAATGCATAAAGATTTGTTTTCTGTTTTTCCCACCCCATCACTGACTAATCTGGGGAATCTGAAAATCTGTGTTTGCTCATGCCATTGGCCTGGCGGCCCCTGCCTGACAAACGGGGCGTTGCCAGCGCTAAGGATGGGATTGGCAGCAGCTTCCACAGGCGAGGCTCCCTGGAAGCTGGCAATTGGATGCGGGGCACACCCACCCCTTCCTTCCTAGGTGACACTGTCCTATCGCAGGAAGTCCCTCCAGGCTCCCACCCAAAGTGCTGCTGGTTAGAACTTTTAGAACAGTGCTGAGGGAGGTGGCGGCGGGGGGGCATGAAATCCAGTAAAGCAAATGCCCAGGAATCCCATCCCAGGTTCGAGGGGGGACGATCCCTTATGGGGCCAAGTCCTAAAAGCAGCCCCTTTGACACTGAATGTCAGGAGGGGACGGAAGGGGGCGGGGACAAGGCCAGGCACAGGGGTGGCCGAACAGCTCATGCTGGGTGGGAGCCAAGAGCCACTGCCTCATTCATTGCAATTTCCATGGCACAAGTAAGGCTGCTGCGACTCAGGCCAGAGGACAAGCTGTCCTTCACTCCATCTTCCAAGACTCCGGAAGTGTAGGGATGGGGGGCCACCCCACGAGGACGGAGAGAGGGATGGACTTCGGGCACCTCTGGCATTCACATCAGGGTCCAGCCCCGCCCCATCTCAGCCTGGAGGCCCAGATTCCTGCAGGGTCCCCACCTCAGGCCACCTGCCCCCACCTTCCATTTGGGCCTGGGCTGGGGGTGGTGCAGGGAGATCACCTGAAAAGGCAGCCAGAGGGTGACCCAAGCCCTGAGCCCTGGTGGGGACAAATGAGGAGCTTAACTAGTGCAAGACGGCATGAAAGGGAAAAGGAAGAACAAAGCTTCCGCCAATTTGCTCTTTTGGGCTTTGTGAAAACTGGCCCCTTTCCCAGCGATCGCCCCCATTGAATGAGGTCGGGCGCGCGCAGCTCTTCCGCGGCTCTGATGGGCTTTCACGGGGCGGTGAATGGGGTGCAAATTAGCGGAGCCCTTGGGGGGGCTTGTTACTGTCACTCCCAAACTGACGTCCAGAGCCAACGTGAGGGCTAATCAATCCGTAGAGCTCGCCCATTATCGGGGCAGGTAGGAAGCTGTTTATTGTCTTCCCTTCACGAGTCATCCATTTTGCCCACTGCGGCGCAGAGCTCCGAGGGGACAGAGCAGCGCTGCACAGCCTCCTGCCTGCAGGCTCAAGCCCAGGCCCCAGCTGCCAGGCATGGCATGCACACATTCAACCATGCACACAGGCATGCATGCCCATGCATGCGCACACACACACACACACACAAGCACACATTCAATCATAAGCACACATACATGCACATACATGTACACAAAGCAATATATAGGTGCACACATGCACAAACATGCACAACACACAAGGACAACACAAGCACATATGCACACACAAGCACATATACAAGCACACACATGTAAGTCTGCACACATGTGCACCCACAAGCATTCAGGCACACACACATACAAGCATGCACACATGCACAGGCACACATGCATGAACCCATATGCATGCACACATGGGTATGCAAACACACACAAAGCACATATGCAAACACGTGCATGTACATGTATAAGTATGCACAGACACATGCATGACGCTGCACACACATAACTATGTACACACATACACAAGCATCACATAAGCACACATGCACACACATGCATGTCACACACATATAAGTATGCACACATACACAAGCATGCACACACGCATAGGCACACACACGTGCATGCACAAGCACACACACCACGGAGGAGCTCTCTGCTGTTCCCTGCACGCTTATTGTTCTCTGGGAGCCAAAGCTGGCTGGTGGCTGAAATGCCAACATAAGAGGCCACAAGGGTGGAGTGGGCACAGAGGGCAGCCAGCCCTGCTTTACCACTGCTCTGGCTAATGGCCTCCTGCAGCCCCTGGGAGAGCAAGGAAAAGATCAGCCCTTGGGGACATAGTCCCACTATCATGGAGCAGAAGGACCAGTGGACCCGAAGCAAACTTGTTTTCAAGATGGAATCCACTGACGCCCCCAACTCAACCAAGAGATATCATTGTAAGCTAAACCCATCTCTTCTTAGGAGCCCGCCTGCTGCTCACTTTAAAATAGATCAAGTCCACGCATCTTAAACTGGTGACCTACGCCCAGAGAGGAGACGCACAGTCAAGCCAACAGTTTTCTCCTCTCGTGGATGAGGTGAATGCTTCCAGGGAGCAATTCACACTGACTTCTGATTGTGCCACTTGGAAAGAAATCAGTGCTGAAAACACAATCCACGAGGCTCATGGTGACCAGGCCAGCACCCAGGGGGCAGCAGCCTCTAAACAACCCACAACTAAGGCGAGACAGAACAGGCAGAAACAGACGTCAAATAACAAAATAAGTACTTGTCTAATAAGTACATAAACACGAATAAGTTAATAAACAAATATCCAAGTGAATAAAGGAATATACGTCTAGTGAGTGAAAAAATACCTAATGAATAACTAAGTAAACAAATATGTACAAAGAGGTCAACAATAGCCCCTTCCAGAAGACGTGGCCCATATATACAATGGAATACTACTCGGCCATAAGAAAGAGTGAAAGGATGTCATTTGCCGCAACATGGATGCGACCTAGAGATTGTCATTCTAAATGAAGGAAGTCAGAAAGAAATGCCATGTGACATCACATATACGAAATCTAAAATACAATACAAATGAACTTATCTATAAAACAGAAACATACTCACAGACATAGAAAACAGACTTGATATTGCCTAGGGGGTGACTGGTAGGGGAAGGATGGACTGGGAGTCTGGGGTTAGCAGATGTAGGCTTTTATATACAGAAGGATAAACATCAGGCCCTGCTGTATAGCACCGTGAACTATATTCAGTCTGTGAAAGTGAAAGTCGCTCAGTCGTGTGTGACTCTTTTTGACCCCGTGGACTACACAGTCCATGGAATTCTCCAGGCCAGAATACTGGAGTGGGTAGCCTATCTCTTCTCCAGAGGATCTTCTGACCAGGAATCGAACTGGGGTCTCTTGTATTGCAAGCGGATTCTTTACCAACTGAGCTATCAGGGAAGCCCATATTCAGTCTGTAATAAACCATAATGGAAAAGAATATGAAAAAGAATGCATATGTTTGTATAACTTGGTTGTACAGCAGAAATTATTATAACACAACATCACAAATCAACTGTATTTCAATAAAGTAGATTTAAAATATAGCCCTTTCCAACCCCGTGAATCCAGGACACACAGTCAACCTCAAATTCTCTTGGATTTTGATCCCTTCAGCTTAGTATATGGTATCTGTTTCTTAGACCATGTCTTGGAAATATTTTATCAGCATTATCATGAGGCTTAAGCTACTGAAATTGGACCTGAATGTCAAACACACACACACACACTCACACACCTCTGAGAACCTTCTGTGCTGCCTGATTCAGGCTGCCTGCAGGTCTGCGCTCTGGTTGGGGGTCTAGACTCTGAGTCTACAGGGTGCACCACCTTCCTCGCCTCAGTTTCCCCATCTGTCACAAAGGGAACATTCCACAGGCAACAACTCAGAGCTGGATGGGTTATAGAGACAATACCACCTGGAAGCCTGTCCTACCACCCTTGTAATCCAGCCGGCTGCAAGCCCACAACAGCCAAGTTTAGCTGCAGAAGTATATGCAGTACATGAAACACTATTTCCTGACAGAACAATTCAATATAATCATGTTCTGGACATTCACACCTGGGATACTTTTTAAAACAAGATGAAACTAATAATTGCCGATTTTTCTGTAGTTGAGGGAAAAAAAGCAGCCTAAAAGTGTCAGAGGTCCTTCTTATAAATGTCTCTAGAAAGTGCTCCATTATTTCCTGTGCGGAATAAGGATTCTGCTAACGGAGCAGCAGGAGAATAAATGAAAGAAACAGTTTTGGGCCTTGTCACTTAGCTTTGGAGCTCCAACATTTTGGCCACCTGATGCAAAGAGCTGACTCATTGGAAAAGACCCTGATGCTGGGAAAGATTGAAGGCAAAAGGAGAAGGGGGCAGCAGAGGATACGATGGTTGGTGGCATCACTGGCTCGATGGACATGAGTTTGAGCAAGCTCTGGGAGTTGGTGATGGACAGGGAGGTCTGGAATGCAGCAGTCTGTGGGGTCACAAACAGCTGGACAGGACTTACTGACTGAAAAACAACAGCTTAGCTTTGGAGGGTTAGAAGGCAACTAGTTGCCGCTACTTTCCTAGAATATCATCCTTAACCAGACCTCTTATTCATCCAGTTTGGACCATTCTGGAGACAGTCCCAGCCTACAGGACACTTCCGTGGCCCAGAACTCAGGGAATGGGGAGGTGAGGCTGAGGCTCCTGGACCAGGTGGCAGGCAAACTCCAAAGCAAAAGGTGCATTGGTAGCAGGAGATCGATGTTGACAAAGGCTCCTGACCTGGGGTCTCAGGAAGCCTGCCTGGGTGCCCAGCTCCCCCCATACCTGGGGCGCTTCCAGCCGAAACATGCAGAGGAAACACAGCCCCCCACAGCCCCTCCACACCCAGTGCTGCTGGCCTGGCCCCCGAGAAGTGCCCTGTATGGAGGTCACATCCCCCAAGCCCCTCAGGTAAAGGGAGCCCAGGCTGGCTCCAGCCTGTCCGAGGTCACGATGCGGGGGGGTGTGGAGGTTGGGATAACCCCATCAGGACCACAGTGGAGTGCATTCTCTGCTGCTGAATGCGGGGTGTTGCCTGGACTCTTGAGGCTCTGAGAGTGACCATGCAGGTGAATCCCAGTCTATGGTTTATTCACGTCCTTATCTCTTTGTCTCTTTCCTACTCCAGCATAAACCCTCCCCAGGTCAACGACTCCTTTTTTTCTTGTCACTGGAGCCATAACATCCCACCCTTTTGACTAAGACACTCAGTGCCACCGGATGCCACTTGATATCGGTCCTTCCCTAAGCACCCCCAGAGCCCAGAGTGTTCCCTTCTGAGTGACTCAGGATCCCAAGATGCCCTTGTGTGTGTGGATCTTGCAGAGCTCTGTCCATGGCCACTCCCCGACCCCCAGGCACAGGGAGGGCTAGAGTAAGTCTCCTCTGACCACAGAGGTGCCACCTCCCACCCTGAATGAGAGCATGAACGCCCATTCATGCGAAAGAAAAACACCAAGTGTGAGGGCTCCTTCCATCACCAAGAGCTTCTGCCTTCACATGCGGTCCTAGAGGGAAGCCACGGTGGTGCCGGACAACCCAGGCCAGCCACGTCCCCTGTGCCCTCAGAGACCCCGCCCCGCCCCGGCCTGGCACACCCCGGGATCTGCATGGGTCACTAGTTTGTCCCCGTTCAGAGCCAGACAGAAGGCTGTAAGGGGGCAGGAAGAGACCCCTCCCCACTCTCTCCATGACTCAGCTGTGGTCTCATGGACATCTGCAGCCTCATGACAAACCTGGGGTCCCAAAACTGGGCTTCCATTCAGACCAGACCTTTCACATAGAGAACCAGTGCCAGAGGTCCTGTGGATGGGACCCCCCAACCCGGTCCTGAGCTCACTGGCTGCATCACCTCCCAGATCCTGCCTCAATAGGACTGATCACACTCACTCGTCTCCTGATGCTGGTCACTGGGCAGGGGGATCCATGGAGGACCAGGGCAGGACGGGGCTTGAGGTGCAGGTGAGGGCAGAGAGCTGGGCTTCCTGGACCTGCAGGCCCCACAGTTTCCCAGGGACTCCTGATCCTGGCTGAGAGCAGCACAGGAAACTGTTTCAAAGGAAGAAGCTGGAAAGGAGGTCACGGGCTCCCACTCAAGTCCTAAGGTCTCACTGCCCAGGAGACCTCAGCAATGCCAATGCCAGGAGACACTTGGTTGTCACAAACAGGGTGGGGCGCTCTGGGCATCTGGTGAGTTGAACATCCTATACCGCCTGCTACAGGGAGTCCTGAGTCCCACAGGTCAACAGAGCCAGGAGTGCCTCTGTGGAGTCACTCCACTGGCCCCCTGCCACCCCTTGGAGGTGAGACCCTGAGGGCTGACACCCTGACTGTGACTGTGGGACCCTCACAGGCTGCAGAAGGACTGGCCCTCTGGACACAGGACATACTGGGCAGGTGCTGAACTGCCTATTTCCCTGCAACAGCCAGAGAGGCCAGGTGCCTTTAGACAGGCACCCTGAGGCAGCATGATGTCTTCAACGCCACTCAGCTAACAGAAGGCAGAAAGTGAAAGCCGTGTCCAACTCTTTTTGACCCCATGGACTGTAGCCCACCAGGCTCCTCTTTCCATGGGATTCTCCAGGCAAGAATACTGGAATGGGTTTCCATGCCCCCCTCCAGGGGATCTTCCCAACCCAGGGATCAAACCTCAATCTCCCGCATTTCAGGTAGGGTCTTTACCATCCGAGCCACCAGGGAAGCCCCCACAGATGGCAGAGCCAGGATTCAAATCCAGGGCTATGGAAACAGATCTCAGGGCCACCTGCCACAGGCCAGTGCAGGCCAGGGGCTTCTGGCAGCTGCTGCCCACAAGCAGAAAAAGTGATCAGTCTGAAGTAGCTGCCTTAGAGCAGCATCCACTCCTATATCAGCTCAGCCCAGCGACTCTGAACTTCAAATGCACTTTGTTTCCTCCTTGGAACTGTCAAGGGATGAGCACTGGCCTCCCCAGAGCAAACCTTCAGGATCTATGCCCTGAGAGCAGGCCAGAGGCACCAAGGTCGTCAAACGTGCTGCTGGAAAGGAAGCCAGTCCAGGGCCCTCTGTCCAGGGTGCTCACACATTAGGGGCACTTGGAGGAGTGGAGTGAATTAAATGATCTAGGATTTTGAAATCTCGAATTTCTTCCCAAGTCATCAAAAGGGGATAAAGCCGTTGGGTGAGAACTCTTTCTGGGAAGTTCTTTTGGAGATGCAAGTGGACAGAGCTGGCACCCTGGCACGTGCCTGAAGGCCTCCTCCACCACTACCATCCTTCAGACTCTGCTCCCGACATGGCCAGTTGCTCCTTCTGTGGGACATGTCTACCCTCCTGGGAGTGGGTGCACGGTGGAACACACAGGCAGCCTGGGCTCCATGCACCTCACGTGGGCTGCTCAGCCTCTTATACGGGTGCTCCCTTCCTGGACCAGACATGAGGCCTGAGGCTCCCCCACAGAGGACACTTGGAATGCCTCCATCCCCCCCTCTCTGTGAGGCTCGAGTGAGACCGGAACATGTCACAGATTCACTCGCTGCAACACTGTTGCTGAACACCTTCATAAAGGCCTTTCCTCTCATCGGGCCCCACCTGGTCCCCAGCTCCCATCACCTCGCCTCCCTGGGGGCCATTTCCTTGCTGCCACTCAGGAGACAGACTGCTGGTCCCCAGGAAAAGCAGACAGTACCTGTCATTTCCTACTGTGGCCGGGTGTCTACCCATAGGCCCTGACAAACTGTCCTGGGTTGGGAGCCCCAGGTCTGCTCTGAGATGGGCAATTTGGGCTGCCAGGAGGCCCTCCTGCTCCCCAGACTGGACACACGTGGGAACCCTGGGTGCCTTGTGATGAATAATTGTGTGTTTGCTTGTCCCAAGGGCACAGGTCCAAGCCCACCCAGAGGCCTCTCCTGAACACAGCTGAATGAGCCCAGGACTTGGGCACGGCTGTGTTTGCTCCCCAGTGTCCAGGTCAAGGTCCCTGTCAATATCAAAGACCCCAGAAGACATGCTCGCTCTGCAATGCTGGGCAGAGAGCTCCTGCATGTTCCAGAACAGGGGGGTGAGGCTCAGCCCCAAGGCACCTCGACAGGGTCAGGACTTGCTGTCCACACTGGTTTTGTCCCTGCAGGGCACCTGGCAGGCCTGCCCACCCCCATCCCTGGACAGGAAGGATGCGTGGCCCCCACTGAGCAGTGGCACAGTCAGACTCCCTATGACACCCCAACACGAAGTCAAAGGGCCAACAGCCCGATTCCCTCCCAAAAGCCAGTTGCAACCCATTGGGACCCCTGGTGTTCCCCAGATAGTCCTGTGTGGTCAACACAAGAGAGGGCTATGGCTGGGCCCAGGTCCATGCGGGTCAGTGGGTTCTCAAGGGCCACCATCAGCAGCTCTGTGACCCTGGCAAGGCCCCTTGCTGAGAAACCTGGGCCAGTGGTGCCACTCAGTGTTGTCAGCAACGGGAACAAGGCAGGTGCCATGAACCCAGACCTGATGCCAGGAGCCGCTGGGGAAAGTGAGCACCATCAAGGGCTGCTCAGGGCAACACTGGACCCGGCGGGGGTGGAGGCTGGACACCTCACTTTCTGCAAAGCCCTGGAGTCTGGAATCGGGGCTCTCTGCACCCCCCGGGCTTTCAGATTCCCCCATGAGAGGGTTAGCTGCACGGGACCTGGAGATTTGGCGGCTAACCCAGGGCATGCTGCCCACACTCTGAGGGAAAAGTGGCCGTGGCAGCCATTCCCGCGCCATGGGGTGGGGGTGACTGTGAATAGCAAGTCAGCCTCTCCGATAGGGGGATTACCCAGGGCCGGGCCAGCCTGTCCTGGGCTCCCCCTGAGCCGTCCAGGCCCCCAAACCTCACACACACCATGCTCCTTTCATCTCCTCCGGGCCCACTGCATAATCAGATCCTGCCTCCTTCCTAATCCCTAATCTCTTTAAAACATGGATTAGGAAAATCTCATCTGGAAAATTAATTAATGTGTGAATTCAACAAATATTTACTGAGCATAGCACTTTGTTGAGTATTTATTTTTTACATAACCTGCATGATCCCCTCCCCCTTATTTTTGGCTGTTCAGGTTTTTGGCAGGTCCATTTCTGTATTTCACAGGTTTAACTGCCACTTTCAATAATATTATTCTCTAATTCAACTATTAAGATCTACTTCTTGCACATGTGGTCAGCCACTGAAGCACGTACTACATCTCCAGATTTTAAGTGCAGACAGAGAACTTAATAGCCTAGCCGCACAACTGGGTTGGGGAGGTCAGGGGTCCTTGGCGGGCAGGGCCCCCTCCCCTGACCAGGCCCATAGCCCCAGGAAGTCCCTGAGGAGGGGGCTCACTGGAGCTTCTTGATGAGTGCCCAGTGATTGAGTCTGCTTTCACCCTTCCGTTGGCACTGGGAGTTGTTTTCAATGCCCCCGTTTCCCGTCCCCCGCCTGTCACTGGCGGTAGGTAACTATACCCTCCGAGCACAGCCCCGCCCCCAGCCAGACAAAAGTGTGCTGGCCTCCTCTGTCCCCGAGAAAGGAAGCCGGCCTTTTCAGGGGCAGTGAATGGGGCCCCTCACTTAGGCCGCATTATACCCGGGCCTTCATTTCCCCTCTCCTCTTTCCTGCATTCAGTGGGGTTCTGACTTCAACTAATTCGATAACAATCCCGCCAGGCCTTCCCAGCTCCCAACTCGGGAGCACATTGTCTGGGGCGCAGCCTCCCCCCCAGCCGGGGCCGCGCTCCAATTAGCCAACCGCTGGGCCTCTGTCCCTCCCCGCTCCTCCCTGCCGGCCGTCCATTTTTAACCACTTCCTTTTGAACTGGACTCCCGAGGGCCCTCGGGGAAGAGTGCAGTGACAGGTCGGCCGACCCGGGCTCGGGTGGCACTCGTCTGAAACCAGAAGACTGGGCAGAAGCAGGCAGCCCCCACTGCACCGGCTCACCCTACACTGTCCTTGGGGGACTCGAGGGACTCCAGGCGGCCAATGCTCCTGCAGCGGCAGTGCTGTCTTGGGGCTACAGGGCTCTTTGGGATCTCGGACAGCTTTGGTCCTGACGACCACATCTCTCTGAAGTCTCCACATGACGTCTGTTACCCCCGAGCCAGTTTCTTCTGCTTGAAGAAGAAGCATTCTCAGGCCTGCTGGGAGCCACATTCCCTCAGGTTTTCTCGGTTGTGGGTTCACCAAGCTCATGCACACACTCACACACACACTCACACACAACAGGGTACAGACAAGAGGGGTTTCAAAGAGCAGTCAACCCAGTCCTGATGTTTATGTCACTGGTTTTATCTTTAAATGAAAGATGTTGGAACTGGCTGAAGATGCCGACCCTGGGAAGGTCTCTGATGCCTCTGACTTGGGTTCTCAAAGCTGTCACCAACTAAACTGCTCCTGAGTCCCCAATCCTCCTGGGTCCCCACCCTGCATGCCCCAGTCCAGGCAGCCTCCTCTTGGTGCCCCGTGAGGATACCTAGCCGGTAGGTCTCAGGCCCCAGCATCCACACAGGGACACAGGAGCAGGTATGTGCCTGCACTGGCTCCTGCAACCCGCAGCACCTGCGAATCACACAGCCTGGGTGTTTGAGAGCCTGTGACAGGTTGCACTGTGCCTCTCCCCCCACCCTTCTTATGCTTAAGCCCTAACCCTCAGCACCTCCTGATGTGACCTGAGGTGGAAATAGCACCTGACAGATGTAATCAGTTAAGATGAGGCCATACAAGGGCAGGTGGGCCTCTAACCTGATAAAACTGATGTCTTTCCAGAAAGGGACACAGACACGCCCATGCCCACAGGGAGAGCCCCCTTGTACACAGGCAAAGATCTTGGGCTGATATGTGGATAAGCCAAAGATATATCTGGCCAACCACCAAGGTCCTGAGAGAGGCCTGGGACAGATTCCACCTCCCTCCCCCAGAGGCTACATCCTTGAGGTCTCCAGGCTCCACACTCTGAGAGTGAACGTCTGGGTGCAGCCACCCCATCATTAGCACTTTGCAGGTGACTCTGGGTGCAGTAGCAGATTCTTCTAGTTTCTAGTATCCATTTGACCAACTTGTCGTTGTTGTACAGTTGCTCAGTTGCACCCGACTCCTTGCGACCTCATAGACTGTAGCACGCCAGGGTCCTTCACCATCTCCCAGAGTTTGCTGAAACTCATCTCCAATCAGTCAGTGACATCATCTCATCCTCTGTCATCCCCTTCTTCTCTTACCTTCAATCTTTCCCAGCATCAGGGTCTTTTCCAATGAGTCAGTTCTTTGCATCAGGTGGCCAAAGCATTGAAGCTTCAGTTTCAGCATCAGCCCTTCCAATGAATATTCGGGTTGATTTCCTTTAGAATTGACTGGTTTGATCTCCTTGCTGTCCAAGAGACTCTCAAGAGTCTTCTCCAGCACCACAGTTTGAAAGTAATTCGACCGATGTCTTCCTCTAAATTGGCCAATTTGTAAACCTCCACTCACTGAGCGAGAATTCACCAAGGCCACATTGGCGGGCATGTTGTGATTGTCGAAGTCCTCTTTGTGCACTAAATCCAGCGTCTGAGGATTTGGGTGGGACTGTCTGAGGGATGCCTCCTGAAGACCCCTGCCCCTTCGCCCCTGTGTGACTTCCTGGAGAAACATAGGAAACAAACCAGGATGCAGCTCTCTGCACCACTCAGGAGGGGGCCAGCAGGAAGTCTGGCTGCATTTGTTCCCACGTGTCTCTGTGGCTTCAAGGCCAGGGGACTCGTCAGAGATGAAAAGGCTGTCTAGGGAAGCAGAGCTCCTGCGAGGAGAGACCACGGCAAGGTGCTGGGGCAGGAGCCACCTGAGGGCCCCACGTTGACCCTTCAGTTCAGAAAATGTGCCAGCCTTGATTGTCATGGGGAACAGACTTAACAGGAATATGCAAAGTCGAAGGTTGCCATGTGGGGCTCACACGACTTGGCCTATGTTTTAAAAGTATCGAAAATGTGCTGATAGTGGTTTAATCACTAAGTGATGTCAAACTGTTGTGACCCCATGGACTGTAGCCTACCAGGCTCCTCTGTCCATGGGATTCTCCAGGCAAGAATACTGGAGTGGGTTGCCACTTCCCTCTCCAGGGGATCTTCCCGACCCAGGGATCGAACCTGCATCTCCTGCACTGCAGATGGAGTCTTTACTACTGGGGAAGCCCTACTGAAGATAAGCATTTCTAATCTCCAAGTGGACATCAGAGAGAGGGGCATTTGTGTCCTCCAGAGAGGCATTCGAGAGGTCATGAAAACTCACATGGACTTCAGCTTGTGGTGGAAAGACAGAAACGTTTCTACGGAAATTTCAACCACTAGGTTGTGGGGGGGGAAGGATGTCCAGTGAAAAATTATCCACTCTTTCCCCCCAGATCCAGCAAAGAAATCTCTCCCCAGCACTTCATTTCCCCACCTCTTAGGGTTGAAATGACAGCTGCCTTCAGGACAATTCATTTCAACACTTGCTTAACAAGTGAAGAAACTGAGGGGTGGCTATTTGGGTCTCTGTCCACTCTCTGGGCCCCTAGCCCCTGTGACACAAACATCTTAGTAACCTGTATATTGCCTCTCAGAAAGCCTCACGAATTTATCTGATGTTTAAAAGGAACAAACAAAGAAAGGCTGGAAGTGGCCATTCTAACCCTTGCCTGTTCAGTGTTAATGGGGGTGATACCACCCTGATAATGGCATGGCAGGTCCTGCCTGTCCTGGGGTTTCAAAGGCGCTTTCAGATAAAGGATCCAAGAACAGCCCTGACACCCGAGGTGGCAGGCAACCAGTGGGGCGGCCTTGCCAGCCTCTCCCCAAGTCTGCCGAATTCTCCCAGTGTCTCCCAGGGGTGTCCCACGTCTCTCTAAGTCTCCCCAAGTCTAAAATCCCTCAGTATGAAACACGCCTCCATTTCCTGAAAACAAATCCCAGGTCGGGAGCAGGACTCTGACGTCTTAGAGGGCAGTTGCTCCATCAGTAACCTCAGCTGCTCTTCCCAAGAGTCAGTTTTCTCTTCTGTAAAATAGAGAGGAGGAACATCCTCCAGGAGGTGATGTGCAGGGCCAGACAACACCCCCAGGGGAGCCACCTCAAAGGGCCATGCACCCTGAGAGCAACATGGGCTGTTGGAGGGGTAAAGCCTGACCCTTAAAGGCTACTGCCTCTGAGGACTGTGAGGGTCTCGAGTAGCTGGGTGGCTGTCCCAGAAAGTGTTCTCTCTGCCTGATGCAAGGGCAGCTGCAAAGCTTTCCTGATCTCCAAACTCTGATCCAGAGGTGCAGGGCACTGGCAGGGGCCAGGGGGGGCTTAGGACAGTCATACCCCAGGGGGCAGTGGGCCCCTCAGTGCCCTGCCTGGTGGCTGTGTAATGCCTGTGGACCTGGGCAGGGACAGCTAAAGCAGGAAGCCAGAGGTGCTAGATCCGCACTACGGGCTGGATGGACCCCAGGCCTGCAAAGGAGGGAATCCTCTGGGTCTGTCAGCTCAGTAAAGGCAGAGGAAGGGCGGGGTGAAGCGCTGACCTGGAGCAGGACGCAGCCCATCCCAGGGTGTCTGGCTGGAGAACCTGCCTCCTCTGTCCAGGCTCAGAGGACCCACCCGGATGCTGGGAGTGGCCCAGCAGTCCTTGGTGGGGAGTGGGAGCCCCGTGTTCACAGCCTGCTCTGGGCCCCCTGGCCCACTGTTTGGGGGACCCCATCCTTAATGTATTTTAGATTCCAAGGGGGATTAAATAAGGAGGTCAATCCTAGACAGACCCTCAAAAGTTGGGGATTCTGGTGTCATCTGCGGGTTATCAGTGGGTCATGGGTTCCTGAGGGAGCCTGTAGGGTCAGGGCCTGGCATGGACTGTACGTCTGTCTGAGTGAAGCAAGTGTGGGTGACGGCAGGGGCCCAGGCCTGAGAGAGCAGCGCAGGGAAACTAGCAATTCCACTGCCCTCGGTCCTGCGATGACCTTTGAGGGCCCGCTGCTCCGATGGGCCGTCCCTCATCTGTCCTCAGGCCTGACTCAGAAGCTCTGGTGATGACCAGTCCGAACCTCGCCAGGGATTGGTCCCCAGGGCTACTGGATGTGCGGGGCAGGCAGCAGAGGCTCTGGAAGCTTAGCTGGTCCAGCGATCTTCGGACAGGCAGGGCCCAGGCTGGGCTGCCCCCAGAATGTCTAAGTCAGTCCCTCTCAATCCGGCACTCATGTCCACCATCGCCAGACGGGCTTTCAAGTCAGCAGCACATGAGTCATCCCCACCAGAGCAGGCTTTACAGACGAGGGAAGTGCCTCTCCTGCAGTTCCGTGACAGCAGCAGGGAGTCTGAAGACTCTTATCAAAATGCAAATTGGACCCCTTTTCCATCTCCCTCCTCAAATGAAGGCAACAAGATTCATGCTTCCCAAGCAGCCTGCCCAGAGTCCTCACTCAGGCCCTCATCCCTGATGTCTTCCTCCTCTTCCTCTTATCCTTCCTCCTTCTCTTCCTCCTCTTCCATCCCCCCAACCTCTCATCCATCATTCACTCTCTCCCATCCACCACAGGGTCCGGACTGAAGTCCATGCCAAACAGCTGCAGGTGGCATTTCCTGGTAGGGTGTTTGGGGCCAGTAAAAGGACAAGATGCTGGAGCCTCTGGGCGGTCATCTCCCGGGGGATTTTCCTCCCAGAGCCACTGGTCAGGCTGGCCCAGGGCAGGACAAGCACCCCAACTTCCACTGCGTCTTCAGGGGAGTCAGCACACTGTCAGGAAGACATGAGCTCATTCTTCAGATCCCAGGGGTGACCTCGTGTCTCTTCTTAGTGCTGTGCTGTGCTTTGTTGCTCAGTCGTGTCTCACTCTTTGTGACCCCTTGGACTGTAGCCCACCAGGCTCCTCTGCCCATGGAATTCTTCACGCAAGAATACTGAAGTGGGTTGCCATGCTGTCCTCCAGGGGATCGTCCCGACCCAGGAATCAAACCTGAGTCTCCTGCATTGCAGGCGGATTCTGTACCACCTGAGCTACCAGGGAAGTTCGGTCTCTTCTTAACGTTGAGTCTAAAGTCAAGCTTTCTATAGAGAGCTTCAGTGGGCCCACAGAGACTCCAGCCACATCCAGGGCGACTTTGGCAGGTGAGCTGGGCCTGCCCTCTGCCTTGGCTCAGGTGCTGCCAAGAGTAACTCTGCTCCTGGGAGGCCCCTGTTCCAGCGCTCCCGGGAGGCCCCTAGTTGTGCAGCTGAGCAACAAAAGGGGACCCCTCAGATCCTGGACAGTCATCACCGTGGGGTCCCTGCTGCAAAGACAGGGGAAGAGAGAAAGCCGAGGGGGCCCATCTCTAGTTTAGGGGTGTCTGACACCCCAGGACCTACCACCTGTACCAAGGAGTTCCAGAGCTCAGCCCCCACTGACCCTGAGGACCTGAACCTCCAGTCTCCTGGGGTGGTGGGGAGAGAGGATATGGGGCTGCGGCCCGGACCCCTGAGGGTGCCAGTCACCTCTGAAAGCTCAGACTTGAGGCTGAAAGAAGGGGCACATGCTCCTTGGGTCCTGGGGTGCTTCACGCACATGAAGCTCATTATGGTCCATCCACGAGCTGTTCCCATGTGACCCAAGTTCCAGGAGCCAAGGCAACTGGAACCTTCTAGAAATACTTTCCTGGGAAGTGCTTTTGTCTCAAAGCACCACCCATGTTGACTCGAGGTATCTGGCCTGGGAGAGACCTCTTCTCCCAGCTTCCTGCTGAGCTGGCCTGATGCCAGGAGGCTATCTGGGGTCTGTGGGGCAAACCTGTGAGCCACTGCAAAGCTCAGAGGCCAGTCTGGAGGCTCCAGAGCTGCAGGCCACATCATCAGCATCATTGCCACTTATGTCCAGCCTGCCCCAGGCTTGGTCCACAAGGTTTTACTTTGGCCCTGAAGGAGGCCAGGGCAGGGGACATGGCCACCTTGCCCAGGCCTGGCCACTGCAGGCCCCACCCTCTTTGGTGAGCGCCGCCCCTCCCCAGAGCCACGCACAGCTCTGTCCCCATGGACCCCAAGGGGCCTCGGAGAACGAAGCAGCCAGGCATCCTAATCCCTGTCCACCCCCGCCTGGCAGCACTCTCCCAGGCCTCCGCTGCGCGCCAGGCTGAAAGGAAGGCTGATAAATGAGTCTGGAGGGAAACAAGGCTGCTTCTACTTGTAAAAGGTCATTGCGACTTTGTTCTGGGTGAGGGTTTATCTCCGCCGCCACAGGGACAGACAATGCCTCGGGCCTAAATGGCAGAAATCTTAGCTCCACTCCTGAAATGGCTGTGCTGATAAGCCAGAATGGACTTGAGAGAGATCTGAATGGGCAAGGAGGGGATGGAGGTATTTCTGAACATGATTGAACAGGGACGACACAATGGGATGTGCAATTAGACTGGGCATTAGCCCAGGAGGCAGGGACGCAGCCTGAAAGCCAGACAAGGTACTTCCTGCAGCCCACTGGGGGCTGGTGATCCCAGCCCTGCGCTGCCTGGCCAGGAAGAGGGGTGCGCAACTGGGACAGAAGGGCAGGATACGGCACACGCACACCCTGGGCACTGCCTGGGAGGCCGGCTCCTCTCTTCAAGCACTGCCTGGAGACATGGCGTCATGCGTCGCAGGCAGCCGGGCACACAGGTGAGCAGTGACCAGCACGCTGACTCCTGAGTGATGACAGGGCATCCTCGACTCAGCATCTTCCCACCCCAAGGAGGAGACACCACCACCTACACCCAACGGCTGACTTGAAATATCACCTTTAGGCCATTTTGCTCTCTGTGCTCTAAACAATGTGAAAGCAGGCAGGGGCCACCATGCGCCAGAACGCTGACTCGGGCTGTTCCCGTGGGGCCTCCTGCTGTGCGCCCAGGCTGACCTCTCACACGCAAAGGGCGTCCTGGCCTGACCCGACCTCCATCAGAGCAAACCCAGCCGCATCTCAGTGTCCTGTGGGCCCAAGAGAGCGGAGGAAGCACCACGTCAGCCCTGGACAGAGCAGGAGAGGACATCCTGCAGGGGATCTCTGGCGGCCACTGCCCCTCGACGGGCAGGGAGCGGTTGGGTCACCCTGGTTTCTGGCTGAGCCGAAGTGGCCTGTGACATGATGAGAGCACATTCCTAACCTGGAGGTGACCAGCCCACAAAAATTCTCACCTCGAGAGAAGCTCTGATAAGCAGGCCTGGCGGGGAGGTCCACACCCTGTCCCATGACCCAGGGAGACCTTTTATGGCCTGCGAGGCCTGGGACATTCATCTGACCAGCAGGGAGGGAGGGAGTGGATGACAGGCTTGCCAAGGCCGTGCTGGGGGTCCACGGGGAGCCGCCCGGCCAGTAGCTGCCCGGGCTCAGAGGGGCTGCCCTCCAGCCTGTTATACTCTATGAAAGGCCACTGCTGGGAAAGTACTTGACATAATCTTTCTGTGTAAATGAGTGATGCTGCAGATGCCTCAGTCTCAGCAGGTGGATCCCACCACACGCTTCCTGAAGGCAGGGTCAGCCTGGAGAAGGCAGGGCCACAGGCAGCCCAGGCCAAACCTGAGAGCCACCCTGGCTGGGCCGGCAGTGCAGGTGCAGAGAGAGGAGGCCAAGGGCTATGTCTGGACCACTCCCTGCCTTACTGGTCCCCATTCCCATGGAGATGAGGCCTGGACAGAGTGGTGAGGATAGAGTGCCCATGTGGGCTGGGGGCTGCTCTAACTTCTGGGGAGGGGTCAGGGGGCTGCCCAGTCCGTGGTCTCAGCACATGCTGTCTGCATGTGCTGCGGAGTCAAGAGGCAGGGCTGAAGGAAGCTGCCTGAGGGTCCCTTGCCTGGTCTCTTGCTCCTGTGCCAAACTACCCTATGAGCCTGCGGGACCCCCTTCCCTCTCTAGGGCTTGGACCTCCCACCTGCACGGTGAAGGTGCGAAATGATGATATACCAAGTAATCTCCAGGCATGACATGGACAGTTGGTGTCTGGGCCCTCCCCCCAACCTTGACCATCACTGCAATGCCCTTGGGAGGAGGATCTTGTCACTTGTCAGTTTCCAGGGGGCTACCCAACCAAGGAGAGCATGCTAATGGTTAGCTGTATGGTGGGGGTGGGATCCTTCTGGAGCCCCTTCCCCAGCCTCTGTTGCTGCCCAAAGGTCCTTCTAGAGGACAGTGGGGCAGCCAGGCTGCTCCCGGCTCTGGGGTCCAGTGGTGGTGGGACACACAGGGTGGGTGGGGGGAGTGCAGGTAGATTCAAGTGAAGCCTCTTTCTCTGGGCTTCCACCTATAAATGGAGAACTCCTAGTGCCCCTTCTTCCACTGCTAATTAGAATGCAGATTCCTGGGGACCCCCATCAGGAATTCTAATCCACTAGGTAAGGGTGGGGCTTCCCTGGTAGTTCAGACGGTAAAGAATCTGCCTGCAATTCAAGAGACCTGGGTTTGATCCCTGGGTCAGGAAGAGCCCCTGGAGAAGGAAATGGCAACCCACTCCAATATTCTCACCTGGAGAATTCCAGGGACAGAGGAGCCTGGTGGGCTACAGTCCATTGGGCTGCAAAGAGTCAGACACGACTGAGTGACTCAGACACACACACACACACACACACACAGGTAAGGGTGGGGCCCTGAACCTGCATTTTGAAGGCGTCTGAAGAATTCTCAACACAATCACTTGAGAACAATAGCTTCACGGGATCCAAGCTTGAGGCAAATGGGTGAAAAAGATTTTCTTTTGAATGGGGGGTGGAATCTGGGTTTTGTGCCTCACAGACTGATCTTCTGGGACGGGGTCCCCACAGTTCCTGCTTGAACTGAACACATCTCCCACCAGCCAGGTTCTTGGCACCCTGGGACCATCTCAGAATCCTGGCTCCAGCAAGGCTGAAAGCTGTCTCTGGGATCCGGAGAATTTCACAGTGGGGCACCCAGGGGGTAGGCATTAATGCCTGCCAGTCCCCAGTGCAATCTATGGGGCTGGGGTATGGGACCTAATCACAGACAGATTGAGAATCACAAGCCAGAAAGAGCCTGGCATGGCTGGCATGAGCATACAGCAGACGCCTAGTGAATGCCAGGGCTTCCCTCTTGTCCACGCTCCTGGCCTGGTCAGCCTGCCCCGCCTCACCAGTCCTGTCCAGCACAGGGACCCAGGTGCGTTTGCCATGATCCCTGAATGTGTGACCCCACTTCCCTTAAGGATAAAAGAGAAAGGAGGGGGAGGGGGGACGAAGAGACATAGCGCCAGCAGGAAGGGTGAGCCCGGGTGCCGCGCAAAGACGCCATCCCCCCCATCTTCCCTCCTCTCTCTTCCTTCTGACAACCTGAGGCTAGTCCACATCTCTGGTTCACAAGCAGCCATTCTGGGGTGAGGATGGGCTTGTTGTCACTGGTGTGTATATGTGTGTGTGTGTGCGTGTGTATGTATGTGTGTGTGAGAGAGAGATGCGGATGGTTAAATACCATTTAAGAAGTTGGTATTCATGGACGTCTCTCGAATATGAAAAGAAAATATTTATTTCCTTTTTCGCTTGTGAATCAGAATGCTCTATTTAAAGAAAGTACCCTCTGCTGGACTGTGGCTGAGTTATTACCCCTTAAGGAAATAAAGAAGAACTACCAGGGAGGTATTCTTAGTCATTCTCTGTCCTTTTTCCGAAAATTCCTTATATACCCGTGCCTCGGAGCTGGGCCGAAGATAGTGCAGGGTTTCATGGCATTCTTGGGCTAAAAACGTCTGGACCTGATGTCATGGTGCTTGGGAGAGATGGCAGAGGAGCTGCGCTGGGAGCGGTTCCTGGGGAAACGAGATGGCGCGGGCCTCTGTGTCCCCCACCCCTCTGCCCTGGCGCTCCCAGGCCGCCTCCCACTCGGCCCTGTTCCCACAGGATGGCCCTGTTGTCGAATCCAGGTTCTTATCTGACTGCCCAAGAAGAGGTCCTCAGATCTGTTAAACATCCAGGTGTTGTTTCCACGGGTGTGAACGTTCATTGAGCTGTGACTTGAGACTTTGGACGCTTTCTCAATATATGTGATGCCTCCTAAACACATTCAGAAAATCACTATGGAAAGAGAAAAGCCCTGCCATGTTTCTAGGCCTAAAATAAACCCCAGACAGCGCAAAAGCAGAGTCAGTGTTGGGGGTGAATTAGCCGGCCAGGCAGAGGAGGGCAGAGTACAGACAGCCTCCAGGCTCCTGGTCCCTGGGGGGTGGGATGCGCCCAGGAAGGTCCCAGTGTACATTCTGGTGCTGCGGAGAGAAACGACAGGCAAGGACAGGGACCAAGAATATCACGCCCTGCGAGTGAGGCCGTTGGACTAGCAGGAGGCTCAGTCTTTGGAGCTGAAACCAGTCCTAGCCTCCTGTGCCAGCCTGGCCACAGTACTTTCCTGCACGGCTGGAATTCCAAGAGTAAACACAATACGGTGGTCTAAGAGTGAAATAAAAAGGAGAAAGGTGCACCCCCCCCCCCCGGCCATGTCAGCAAGAGCACACACTGTGACAGCTTTAGGGTGAAGGATGCACAGAAAATGCTGAAGCGTAGTTCCTGCAGGAAATGCGTGTGGAAGAATGTGGAAGCGTGCGTGTGCGTCACAGAGCATGACCGCCTGCACTCGGGCCTCAGGGTGCCTCTGGGACAAGCCAGTCCTTGCAGGAGCATCGCCTGTTGAAGTGTCAGGTTACCCTCAGCGACCCACGGCAAATCGGCCCCCTCACCTGGAACCCCCAGTGGAGATTTCACAGCGGGAGAAGGGTGGTGGTCCTCTCAGAAACGTCTGCTCCGTCAGTGCTCCTAGCTGTCCCCTCCTGCCAGGGCCCCTAACACAGATGCTGCAGGCCTGAAAGGATCCCCCTGTCTCTCTTTCCAGACTGGCTTCTTTCACCTGCACGGCACATTCTAAGTTCCTGGGAGTTTTCACAAACCCAGGGAGGATTGTTGGAACTTCCGGTGCAAAAACCAAGACCGTCCCAGACAGACACACATGGCTGGTCCCTTCTTCTGGCCAAAGTCTGGCATCTCTGGGGGTGGGGTCTGGGCACCTGTATTTCTGATGCTCCAGGGGTTTCGGTATGAGACCCACTGACAGAGATCTCTGCTCTCAGGTCTCAGACGCCCTGGGAACACCTGAAGGACAGTCCTGACCTTCAAGTACCAGCTGTCACATTTTTCTCTGCAAACTTGGCAGCTGGCCGTTGTTCAGTCAGGGCTTGCCCCTCCTCCCAGGCTAGGTGAACCTCCTCTCGGAGTCACCTGGAATGCCGGAAGGGGCTGCTGGGCCCAGCTTTCCTCTCTCATTGCTCTGGGGCTGCGGGTCCATCCACAGGGCTGGTCAGGGCTGAAAGTGCCCAGATCCTGAGGCTGCTGACGATTCTGGGGTGCAGAGGAGGTTGTCCACTGGCTGAGCAGGAGCTCTGCTTCCACAGGGGCTGCTGGTGATGAAACATCTGCGTGTCCAGACTCGCTGCTGGCCACTGCTGGTGTTTCTCCTGGAGGATGGACATTTCCTTCCTGAATCCTGGGGAATGGCAGTTTTAGCTATGGTGGTGCTCGTGGCCTTGTCCCTCTGGAGGCCAGACAGGAGCCCACAGCTCTGGGAGGTGAAGGCAGAAGTGGGCAGAGCGCCGGGAGGTCAATGCAGGGGGCATGGTGCTGGGAAACTCATGCTTCTGGGGCCACACCAGAGGCATCCAGTTCGTCTAGGCGATGAGTCAAGCACACACATTTGTCTCTAGGCAGCCAGGATTTCTTGTTAGGTCATTACATAGCAGGAACTAGACAGGCTTGAAGCCCATTCCCAGAAGCCTCGAGAACTCTGTCCCAGGGGGAGGTGGATGCTCCATTGTAGCAGGAGTATTGACTTGATGGCCTGAGGGGCAGGGAGCCTGGGGGTGTTTGTGAGTCCATGCTGGCATCTGTGGCCAGCTCAGCAGGAAAGAGGACAGGGTCCTTGAAGCCAGAGTGTGAGGGTGTAGGTGCAGAAGAAAGAAGAGGAGGCCTGTTCCCCACGGAGATCAGGGGCTCAGGCTGGGGCCACATGGTTGCAGTCTTGGGGTGCCCACCTGACCCCCAGCCAGGCTTGGGCAGGTGTCAGGGGCCGGGCACAGAGGCCATATCCCCAAGAACACCTGCCCCTCTGTCTGTCTCAGTGAATGTGGCCTCAGCCCTTAGACCCGGAAAAGCATCCTGGGTCCTCGGCTCTCCATACCACATGTTTATGCATGTGTCGCGAGCCTTGGGAAACCCCACCATATTCTGTCCTTGAGATGTTAGAGGCCAAGCTCCCACTGTGTTGACACCCTGAGTCGCAGTGAACAGACACCCCACTGGGCTCCATCGTCTTCCTGCCACTTTGGACCAAAAATAGACCTTTAGCTCCTCCTTAATTTAAGGACACATGGCCCCAGCTTGGAAGAGGAAGCATTATTTTTTCTGAAAATATTGTAGGGGGACCAGTGGGCACAAGCAGAGCTCACTTCCTCAACCCCATGCCCTTCTTCAAGGTCAGGGGTTCTGGATCATCACTCAGGCTCACATTCACAACAGTGTCTCAGAATCTAAGCATGCAGAGCTGCGTACCAGCCCTGGCCTGGAACATCCCTACCTGGCATCTCTGGGTGTTCTGGCAGCCCGTGGTCCGCAGGGGTGGCCGGCAGGTCCTGCCCTCACCAGAGCAGTCCAGGGGGAGTGGAGACCCCAGAGGCACCGGCTTGGGGACCAGCCACGTGACTGCAGTGCTGGAGAGACGGGCAGCCTTTCCCCAGCAACCCTGGAGCTTCCCACAGTCCCTGGGCCAGACACAGACGTTTGTTGATTGAGCAAATGAACATGTGTATTAATATTCAGGAACCACGGCCAAAAAGATGAGGTAATCCACTCGAGTAAATTCTTCAGATAATTGAAACCCCATCAATTCACGTTAACATTTTCCACCAGCTCCTTAAACAGAGGCAGACATTTTTTTTTTTTTGACAGACGTTGCCTGAGTGTCGGTTACAGGCTGGGCAGCATGCTGGGCACCAGAGAGCCCGCCTTTCTGGGGGAGACAAGCAGAGCGGGGCACTTTCAGTGTGCAAATGGCTCCCATGCCTCCCCTTGGGGGCCTGTGCGGCCGTCCCAACCCGAGCACAGCTGCGGGGCCCCGCCTCAGGGCAGGTGGCACCTCCAAGGAGCGGGTTCCACAGCCGGCTCCCTCGGGCCTGCCACTCGCAGCCATCTCTTAATTAGCAAAATAAATAGCACGATGATAAATGTCATGATTTACTCAACAAATGATCAAAATCATTGTTTTTCAGACCCCGGGGCAATAGAATGCAATCACGAGGTGATTTATTCTGGGAGGGTGAGTGGTGGCTGCGTCAGCGGGCAGGCTGTGTCTGGAGGGGAGGGGCTGGGAGTCCCGGGCAGGGGACCAGACACCTCCCTTTGAGATGGAGCCTGGGGAACCATGTTCCACGCACCCCCACGCTCCTGTCTGTGTCCAAGGACACGGCTGCCAGGTCCAGGTGCACGGAGAACAGAGCTGTTCTTTTCCCCCAAAATGTGGGACTCACTTCCGGCCTCCCTCAGAACACCCAGGGTCAGGGTGGGGGGAATGTTTAGAATCACCAAATATTCCCGACGCCAATGTGAAGACAAAGCAGGTGAACAGCAGGAGGATACCCAGCCACAGGGCTAACCCATGCCTTCCTGTTTCGCTTAAGTAAAATTCCTGCACAAGCCAGGATGTTCCTGCTACCTTGACCCTGAAAGGTGCGAGGTCATCCACGCCGCCCAGTAGGGACAGCAATGATTTTGTCAGAAGGGTCGAGTCACCAGAAACCTCACCACAGAAAGAAAATGACGCGGGACCCTTGGATTTCAGTTAAGTGAAATGGTCCAGAACAGGAATTCTGTTCTCCCAGTAGAAAGAAAATTGTTTCAGTGAAGTCTCCAGATGACGGTAAGAATCATCAATTTGACCTTGATTTTGAGCCAGTCCCCCGAGGGACACCCACCCCGTGTCTGCAAGGGGATCTCCCTAGATCCTCCTCCCCTGCTGCACCTCCAGACCAGACCCCGTGGGAGCAACCATGCTCTGAGCCGGGCTAAGACACAAGCACCACCCACCGCCCCTCGGGATCCAGAACCATCGGGCTCCTTCTCGGAGCTGCTTTGCCATCTCTGCTAGAAGATGGTCTGTCCATCTTCAGGGACTCAGTGCCATGTAAACTGCAGTCACATCGAGTCACACTGACTGACAGAGCTCCAGTACTGCGATGACACTGAGTAACAACACATACAAGCTTCAGGACTGGACTGTGGGCCTGCGGGTGCTGTCCCTGGGCCCTGCCGAGACAGGCCTCAGTCTGTCTGGCATCCCCAGCCAGGATGCTCAGACACTGACCCTCTTCTAGTCATCGTCTTTGTTCCCAACCCTGCATGGCGCCGAGCAGACCACAGGCCCAGGGCGGGCATTTGCAGGGTGCAAGGACACAGTCAGCCACCTCACTTGGGACTCAGGGCTCCTCTGAAGGCCCCTCTGCTGTCCAGAGCCACAGAAGGTCTAGATTCTGGAGCCTGGGTTCTCCACTCCTGGTCTGGGCCCTGTTTGCAGAGTGAGGGCGAGGGCCATGCCTGCCCTTCAAGGGCAGTGATGCCCACTGACAGACACTGTCACAGGGAGGAGGACACAGGAACCAAGTGCCACTGCAGTCTCCTGTTTGGGGACGTAAGTGAGGCTATTTGACTTCCACCCAGAGATCCAGGGAGCTAGAAAGAAACCACTTTAACCTCATGATTTATTTCAGGCCAAAGCAAGTTCACCATGGGTTTCAGGATGCCTGATTCTGCTCTTGGGGCTTGACCATGACTACGGCGATGCCAACAGCTGCTCATGATTGTGTTGGAGGGAACAGGACAGGAGGTCAGGAAGCCCAGAGATGGCCCCAGCACAGGCGGTCAGGCCTGAACTCACCAAGGAGACAAGGTCAGGCAAGTCACACAGTGCATCTGGAACATGACGTGAGGACGTGGACGCAGAGCAAATACCTGCCAGGGCCGGCAGGAAAGGTGGCAGTCAGGTCTCGGCCCCGGAATCAGTCGCAGCCCAGGGTGGGGCAGGAGGCACCTTGGAGGGGAGTAATCCCGCACGTACACGGAGGACAAATAATATCACAAAGTCAACAGGCGCCGGGTAGATAACAGTACGGCCTGTACCAGGCCCGGCACCCAGGGTGGCCGTGATACGGGCCGTTTCTTTAAAATTAGAGCAAACAGAGGCCTGCATCTGAGCCGATGAGAATCAGGTCACTTCAAGGTCATCCATCACGCGACATGCAGGGTTTGTTTACCCTCCAACATCTGAAGCTGTCTCCTAATTCAGTAGTCCAGGTTCTTCTGAGCACATCACACAAACCCCTAAATTCCTCCTGAAAATAGCCAGGTGGGAAGTCCAAGACAGGCCATCCTATAGCCCAAGCCACTTATGGGTCACATCATGTGAACACACTCTTCTCGGCCCAGCGAGGGCCACCCTGTGGACCTCTGAAGAGCTTAAGAGGGCCTCACCTCCCAGCTCCTCACTTTGCTCCCTCCTTCCTGTTCTGCAGGTGACCCGACCTTGACAGCCACACACATGGAGTCAGCTACCTGGGAACAGCAGGGGACAGACAGGCCGGTTCACACAGTGCAATTATGGCCTCCACCACTCAGCTGTGGTGAATCCTGGCATGCCTGCTCCTTCACCCATCTGGTCAACCCACTGCCCACTCTAAACCTTCCAAGCCATCCACAGAGCTCGGGCTGTCGGCTGGCACCTGGTAGGGGACTTCTGTGTCCCCTGATATCCATACCTCATGTGCTATCACAAACCCACCTGCAGGAGAATCAGGGCATCCAGCATTTGGGGCGCCCCCATATCCTCCCTTGTGAAGGGAATGGGGGTCTCAGGTCTGCAGTACTACCCCCAGCACACAACTAAGCCAGACTCTTTGAGACCTTTTCAGAGGGTTTCAAAAGCTGATGGACCAGACCGGGGGAGATGTTCAAGGGCTGCTGAGGGTCCCCTGAGGGATGCTCAAGGGTCATGCACTGTGCACCTCAAGTCTTCAGGGAACAGTGATGTCCCCAAGAGCAGCCTTCTAGATGGTAAAGACTCGTCAGAGGGCAAAGATGGCCCCTCGCTGACCACAGACCCTGAGAGACACACAGCGTGGGAACTTTTCCAAAGCCAACGAGCAGTTAGGGGAGTCAGCCCTGCCCTGAGCCCCACCACCCTGAACCACTGGCAGGGGACACAGCTGCTGGCCACACAGGGCCCTCTTCCCTCCTTGGATGGCTCTCCCCTTCCTAGCTCTGACCACCATCCAAGCACTTTTGGAAGTGATGAAACACCCAGGAGGAATCTGGGTTGGCACTTG
The DNA here is from genome assembly GCF_016772045.2 of Ovis aries. NCBI lineage: Eukaryota > Metazoa > Chordata > Mammalia > Artiodactyla > Bovidae > Ovis > Ovis aries. The sequence continues at coordinate 49,192,848 of NC_056065.1, forward strand.
CATTTTCCGTCCAGGCAGGGTCCCTGCCCAAAATACCACTGCACACTGGCTCTGCGGGGCCTGCAGAGAGGCCAGGACCAGAGGGGAGTGTGTGTTCGTGGGGCCCTGGTCCTGAGGAGACCACCTTGAAAGCCCCCTGAACGGGGGCCCAGTGTCCCTCGTGGTCAGAGCAGGATGCTTCCAGAGGAGGGGCCCTTTCATGGCTGTTAACCCCCACCCCCCCACCTAATCAGCCTCCCTCTCCAGGTTACACACAGCCTCCAGGACTGCCGAGCCAGGCCTGGATCATCAGGGAAATCAAAACCACAAGACTCTCCTCTCTGTCCCCGCTAATCTGAGAAGCGGGAGCTCCTCTTTAGGAGCCGGCTGACCCGGGCAGACCAACAGGAGGCCCAGGGTGTGGATGCACCTGGGGCATCTGGGGCAGTGTGGCCACCAGACACGTGCTGCTCTGCTGGGAATTGGGCCCCCATCTGAGAACTTTCCCGGGAGCAGAGACCTTGTTCTGGGAGACTCCCATTGATCCCCAAAGTCCTGCCGAGATGGCAGCCTTAGCACCTAAGATCCAGACGGGAAGCTTGAGGGGTTTAAGACATGAGCTCATTAAAGACACATTTCCGGGAAGAGAGCGGGTGCGCTAGACGGGGCCGCCCGGCGTCCACTAGGCCTCTGGTGTTTTTGGAGTCGCGTCATGCAAGCCACGGGATAAAATAAGCCTGGGAAATTCAGCACTCTCTGCGACCCAGCCTCCCGCCTCAGGCAGCACCATCAACCCGGCTTTATAAATAGATGGACCGCGAGACAAACGGCTGCCATCAATCACGCGCGCGCGGCAGGGCTCACCTCCCATCCGAAGTCTGCCTCGTTCAGCGTGGCCCGGGGCGCCACCATGTACGGGCCGAACCGCTCCCCTACCTCCATCTTCTTCTTGGCCCAGATGCCCAGGCCGGCTCCGGGGATGGAGGACTCACGGAGCTCGAAGCCCGGGGGGATGCGGATGTCCTCAGGGATGTAGACCGGGGCCTCATAAGGCGAGCCTTCCTTGGGCGTGGGGAAGGGGGACGGCGGCCCCATGGGGATGGGGGACATGATGCTGTCCTCAGTCTCGTCCTCCGCGCTCTCGCCCGCCAGCAGGTCGGGGTCCGGCCCGTACATGTTATTTACAATGTCGCCGTCACCTGGAGGAGACAACAGAGTCAGCCTGTGCAGCTCCGCTTCCCGGGCCCCGAGTTTGGGGACCAGCCGGGACAGGGGACAGAAGAGAAACAGGCCAGCCACCCCCCACTGCCTGGGAGGCGCAGCCTCTGCTAGGGGCTCTCAGGGGGAGGTTCCAGCAACACTTGGGGAACAATGCAGGTCAGCAGAGTTCTCCCCAGGCTCCCAAAGCCCCTGGCAATGGCTGAGGACACACTGGCCCATTCTGCATTAGGGCAGGAGGGACGCCCATGCTCCATGGGATGGGGGTAGTGGGGAACGCAGACACTCTAGGAGGCTCCACTCTGGGGGACTGGTGATGAGGCATTCATTCTGGAACCTGTTTGTGTCTGCAGCCTTGGAATTAGGGAATGGGGCAAGTCCCAAGATCTCAGGGAGACTCAGAACTTGAGCTATGTGAAATTTGGGCTGCTCTGGGAGGGAGGTGGGGTGGGGGTGCGCTGGGGCTGGGGAGGGTTCCTAGAAGTCCCCTGACTACTTAATGGGGCAGATTAGGACAGAGGCCTGCTGAGTCATGGACTTGGGAGCCCTGGGGGCTCCCAGATCATGGGACTGAGCAAAAGAGTCTCCAGCTTGTCTGTCCAGTGTGGCTCTTTCTTTGGGGTTCAACCTAAGAGGCAGTTGTCCCCAAAACAGTGCCGCCTAGAAGTTCACCTGAGGGTGGCCCTGAGGCACACGAAGAGTGGGCGCGGCGAGGGGACAAGGCGAGTGAGCTGGTCAAACAGCCAGAAAGCCAGCTTCACTCCTGGCATCAACCTTAGGGTGGCAAACAGGGAGGCCAGGGGTGAGGATCCCACCAGTGTTTACCCCCAGACTCCCCAAGGGGAGCAACACATGAGAGGATCAACAAACGTGGTCCAGACGCACAACAGGCTGCTCATATTAATATAGATGAAGAAGACCGGCCTCACGGGGCAACGCAGGCGAGCCTCGCAGGTGTCACACCGAGCGAAGGAGGCCGGACGCAAAAGGCCACGAGTCCTAAGATTCCATTTATGCCAAACGTACGGACAAAAGGCAAACCCATAGAGACAGGACCCGTGATGGTGGGGTGGGGGTGACTGGTTGGTGGGCCTGAAGTCTCCTTTGGGAGATGAAAATGTTTTGGAACCAGACATAGGTGGCGAGTGTGCCCCTGAATTGTACACTTTAAAACGGTCCATTTTCACGTGAGGTGGATCTCACTCGTAAGATTAAAAAACTCAGAGAAGAGAGATAGGAGGATGGGGCTGCGGGTGGGAGGTGTGGCAGGCTAGCTGCTCCCCGATCGGAGCCTGATGACCTCTGATCTGGATGCTTCCGCCCTCCTCTGGAACTTGAAAACCTCAGGAAGGGACCCAAACACTGTAGTCACCCTGGCTCTCGTCTCATGGCCCCCTCCCCGTTCCCTGACATTGGAGGGTGGAAGGGACGTCTCCAGAGAGACGGGAACTTCGGGGTCCTCATGCTGACTCAAACTGATGCACGGGAGAAATAACAAAATGTTTCTTTTCAAAAGAAATCGAAGTCTTAAAAAATGATGGGGATAACATTTATTTAATTTAGCAGCGTTCACAGAAGTAATTATTATGTTTTAAGTGGCCAATGGTTGCTTTTTAACTGACTTGTAGGATCCTTTCAAAAATGTAACATCAGAACGGCAGCTGGTGCGCACCCATCCCAAGGACCCAAGACTGCTGAGGATTGAAAGACCACCCCCAGCGCTTCCTAGGGTGCGTACGCCAAGGTGAATTGGGAGGAGTAATTAACATGCCACCTTATTATGTGACCTGGTGACTGCACAGAGCTCCAGCAGACTTGGGTAGGATACCCCCCCACCCAGGGTCTGATGCCTTTGCGTGCGGCTGGTGAGGAGCCCAGCACCTCGTGTGAAGGCACTGGACAAAAAGGAGGACCTGTTCCTATCCATGCATGTCCATCTCAGGGCTCTTTTTTGTTTTTCTGGGTGGTTTTTCTTTTTTTCTGTTTGAATTCTACTTCCCCAAACTCCTCACCTACTGGAGGAAAATCAACGCTTGAAGGGCATGTTTAATTTACTGGCCGAGCAAACAGCTTAGGAGAGAGGGCGGTGTTTCCTGCTGATTAAAGGAAAGCTGTGCATTGCCCGCCTCCCACCCTCTGTGGTCACTGGGGTTAAGTGATTGCCTGGAGCCACCAGGAAAGCCCAGGTCTCGTTCGGCTGCCCCATGGCCAGTAGGGATGGTGGGGAGGCTCTTTTTTTGGACATGGCTGAGAGGAGGTCTAAGGGTGCAGAGAAAACACCTGGAGAATAGGAGATGAACTAAGCCCCTGAGGCCCCTCAGAAAGCAGAAGGCTGCCCGGACGCTGCTGAAGCCTGTGTAGGACGAGCACAGCCTGTCCTCTCCTAAGGTCCCTGAGCAGCAGGGAGGCTGGATGGAAAGGCCTGGAGCCCCGGCCAGGCTGCCCTCAGGACCACCAGCTCCTGGTGGTTGAGGAGCCCCTCGGCCCCGGGCTGGCAGGTATTTCCAGGGAGGGGGTGTCATTGCCCCTGGGCCCTGCCCCCTGCTACCCAGGCCTCTGACCACCGGCACATTCCCAGCCCACGCTCTCTGAAAGGGCCAGAGGCAGTGCCAAGAGCAGGAGCTTTTTACGACCTTGGCATCCAGGCTGGCCGCAGCATGTTATTCACTCGTCAGGGGACCGAGGTCCTTCACTGGGGTTTTGCGGTTGTTTTAGGCTCAGGGTTCATGACTGAGTCCATCATTCCCAAAATTTCTCCCGGGAGATCAACCCAAATAATAAAAGCAGAGAGGAGAGGAGAGGAGAGCAGAGGTGGAGGCAGTGATGGGAAGAAGAGGAGAGCCACAGAGGACCCACGGCCACAGCGGTGAAGTCACAGAGCACCTGCCTTGGGGCCGGGTCCCAGCCAGGGAGCCGGGCTCTGGGCAAACTTCATGCTGAAACCCAGTTTGGAGCTCATCTGCCCCTCTCACCCAGATCCCTGAGGACACTCCTCCCCACCCAGAAGCCCCATCCAAATACCAAGCCAAGCCCAGGATTTCAGGTCTGGAGAAAGAGGAGGCCCCCAGTGAGCAAGATTGTGCCTGACTGGCCAGGGCAGAGGGTCCTTCCTGTACCATCCCCACGGGGCTGATGACCCTATCCTGGCCAAACAAGCAGCATCCCAAGTGGAGGGTGATTAGGGTGAAAAGACCCTCGGCCCTTCCCTGATTCTGCAGCTCCAGGCTGGTCATAACCCGGGAATCAGCAGATTTATGCCTTGACCTGCAGCCAGGGGGAGAATGAGGGGGGCTTCTCTGAGTCGATATGATGGGGTGTTTTGTTGAATGGCAGGGTTTGGAGGAGAAGCCATGAAACCACACAGGGCGCTGGGAGGCTGTGGGCTGCCCCCTGGAGCCGGGAGTGAGAGAGTGTGTGTGTGAGTGCATACATGTGAGCACATGTGAGTGTGCACATGTGTGACAGCAGTTGTGTGTGTTGAGCGTGTAAAAGGAGGCAATGAATCCTGAGCAGCAGGCCCAAGGCCACCTCATCCAGCGCCCTGCCTTCGCATGGCTCCCATGGGTGGAAAGGGCATGGCTGCCTCCGCCCAGAGACCTCGAGAAAAAGGGAGGAGAAAGCCCCTCTGCGGGGGCCCCATCTCCCTCCAGCACGGGCTGGGAGGTTCCCGGGGTCCCTGCTGCAGCCCGCTGAGAGGCCAGGTGTCACGCATTTCTCAGGAGAGTGGCCGTTGTTAGAAGATGCTTCTTGAAAACCCAGGGGCTCCCTCCAGTGCAGGAGTGAGCTAAGACCCCACCTTTAAGTGGTTCACTGAGGGGTGCAGACTCCTGGAGGTGAGTGGGGACTAAAGGCAATCAATCGATCTAACCCAATCTGGAGCTTCCTGGAGGTTCTGTGGATCACCTTGGACCCTGAAATCTGACAGAGGTGTCCACGTGGTATCTCAGGAGGTGAGGGGAAGCAGGGAGGCCAGTCCTGAACAGCAAGTGAAGATCAGGGCCCTGAAACTAGCCTAGACTATCCTCCTGACCCCCAGGACAAGGGGTCATGTCGCTCTCCTCCAGAGCCAAGGAGCACAGAGCAGAAGGACCCACACCCCAGCAACATGCTCCCTGTACCCAGGCACCTGGGCCAGGCCTGTCCTGGGGCACCAGGGCCCGGATCCCAGCTCCCAGCCTGGCAGGCTGCCCCCCAACACTGCCTTGGTCCAGCAGGACCTTCTCATTTGGGGTATGCTCACACCACCCCACAGCCACCAGAACAGAGGTGTCAGGAAAAAGGGATGGTGTGCTCAGAGAAAGCCATCCGGGCCTGGCCGTGAGCTCTGCCCACGGTGGCCAGGCCTCACCCCACAAATGCAACAGAGCTTCATCCCTTCCAGCACATGCTATGAGACCCTCCTTTCCTCACCCAAAAGATAAACACCCTCCACACAAACAGTAAGCACAAGCAACACTTTGGGGTAAAACTAAAAATGCATCCAGGTCTGGATTTCCTTTCTGGTTCAATTGTGTCTCACCCTCATCTCTTAGAAGTAGGTGTGTGAACATCACAGGAGGGCAGACTGGCTGCAGAGGCTCCAGCGGGGTGCCCTGAGGGCCCGGCTTGTAGAATGAGGCCGCTTGGCTGGTGGGCCTGAGCACCACTCCCCACAGAGCTTGCCTGTCCAGCATTGATCTTGGGGTCAGTGGGTAAAAAGCAAATTGTCTTCAGCCAACTTGATCCTGACCGAGATCAAGAGGCACCACTGCCCCTACACAGGACAGAAGAGATCCTTATACAAGCGGGGAAAGGAGACCCTGAGACCCCCGTGAGCCAAGCCACCTAGAAAGAGGACTCAGGACACCGCTGTTGTGCCATGCTAGTGGCCAAGCTGGACCCGGAACTCGGTCAGCTCACGGAGCCCTGACGGGGAGGACAGTCCGCAGCAGGCAGACTCCACCCAGGCCCCACGCGGTCACTGCACTGTCAGTCCTCAGCCTTCACTGCTCCCTGTGGACCTGGGCTGCTCGGCCCTGCCCAGTGGGACAAAGCAGGCCAGGCAGCCACCTGCCTCCTGCTTGCAGCCTGAGGTCCTTCCTGCCCTGTGCCACCAGCCAGTTACCCCACAGACCCCAGCCCAGGAGGCCCTCTGTCACCCCACAGACCCCAGGTCTGGAGGCCCATGGTCACTCCAAACACCCCAGCCCCGGAAGCCCCGCCCCTTCTCAGGCCTCAGAGTCAACAGGGCTGCCTCCTGGGTTCATCCTCAGAGGAGGACCCTGTAGCCTGGCCTGGGTTGGCCCCTCTGCCATCAGCCAGCCACCCTGAAAGTGGCCAGGTCCACAGAGCTGACCCCTTCTGCATGTATATTAGAATAACCACACTCTCCCTGGGCAGCAAGGTGACACATGCTGGGGGGTGGTGTGATGGCCAGGCCCAGGCTCTGGTGGCTCCCCCAAAGCTCCTGGCACTCCACTCCTCTCTCCAAGAACACATCTGGGGCTGAAGTTTGTTAGCGACTTCTTCCTCAGCCAGGGACACGCCCAGGTCAGGTCAGGCCCACTCATACACTTTGCAAGGTGCCCCATTCCTGGAGCCCCACCAGGCATAGCACAGACCCTGGGCCGGGAGCTCCCAGCAGTGCTGCGCCCCATGACCTCTGAACCAGACAAATCCACAGAGGACCTTTTGGAAGTTCAGGAGTTCTCCCCACCAGCCTGCACACCAGCAAAGACCTCTCCTGGGTCTCATGGCACTGGGCACAAGGACATGTTGGGACTGGGTGTTGAAAGTGTTAGCCGCTCAGTTGTGTCCGACTCTTTGTGACCCCATGGACTGACTGTCACTCACCAGGCTTCTCTGTTTACAGGATTTCTCAGACAAGAATATTGGAGTGGGTTGCCATTTCCACAGGATTGAACCCTGGTCTCTCGCATTGTGGGAATATTCTTTACTGTCTGAGTCACTGGGGGACTGGCTGCTGAGGGGCACTTCCTGTGTCACACAGAATGAAGTTGAAGGTAAACTGAACTGAGCTAGAAACTAACCTCAGGTGTAGCCCCTGGTGTGAAGGAGCCCAGGTACATTTAGGAGACAGTGACAGACCCCAAATGTCACTGGAGATAGGACCACATGCCATGGTGTCCAGTGAGAGCTCAGGACAAGGGTTCTAGGGAGCTCTGCACCCAGAGCTGCCCAAGGGACACAGACCGGCTGGGATAGCCCCCAGAGTGCTGTCGGAAAGGACAAGTCTGTCTGAAAGGCAAGTCACTGGCAGCGGGGGACAAGCTCTCTGAACATCTACACTGTCTGTTGACACCGGGGTACAGAGCAGGGCACCCACAGTGCAAACCTGCAGGTTCGTGACAGGAGCCAGCTGAGTGGGCTGGGCGGGGGGAAGGTGAGAAGAAAGATGGACACAGCCTGGATTTGGGGGGCTTTTTGCCCTTCTAGCTCAGGGGTCTCAAAGCAGGGTCCCCAGACCAATGGCACTGGCATCCCACCCCAGGCACTTCTACAGCTGCAATTCCTGGGCCCCCCGGAGACCTGCTCAATCTGAACCTGGGGGGCGGGGGCTGGGCCAGCTGAGTGCGAGAACCACTGTGGAGGCAGTGTGTCTGAAGTGTCCGAATAACTAGAGGGCATCTGGGGAGACATGACTCAGGCCCAGGGAAGCCAGTCTCCTTAAACACTTCAGGAGCTCACCCTGGAGATCTAGACCAGCGCATACCCACACAGCCCATCTCATTCATCCCTGACCCATTTTGTTGTTGTTCACTTGTTAAGTTGTGTCTGACTCTTTGCAACCCCATGGACTGCAGCACTCCAGGTTCCTCTGTCCTACACTATCTCCTGGGTGAGTTTGCTCAAACTCATGTCCATTGAGTCAATTATGCCACCCAACTATCTCATCCTCTGCTGTCCCCCTTCTCCTGCCTTCAATCTTTCCCAGCATCAGGGTCTTTTCCAATGAGTTTGCTCTTTGCATCAGATGGCCAAAGTATTGGAGCTTCCCATTGCAAACAACCAAAACTGTGCCCCTCAGCAGGAGAAGCACGATCATCCCCACATCTCTGCGATCCCGTCCAGACTACACCTGACTGTTTCCATCAGAAGCACTTGAAGGAGGAGAACTCTGTTAAAGCGGCCCATCCTGGCAGAGCTCAGTCCATGTCTGGTCCGTTCTACCCCCATGCTCCCCGCCAGGCAGGGCAGGAAGGTGGGGTTTGCCAAGGGCTTCCCAAGGACAGAGCGAAAGCCTCCCCTTGCCCGGCCTGCATAGTGGCCTCCAGAGGGTCAACCCCAGACCTGGCCGCTCACTTTTATTAATGAGTTTTTTGGATAAAAGAGAACATGAGCCTTCCCCCTTTTCCTGGTGTTGCCGGCAGAGACAGGACCCATGCGCTGTCCAGGAAACACTCTGACGTATTTCAGTGAGACCTGGCCAGGCCTCTCAGGTCTTCTCAGCAGAAGCCTCCTACACAGAGGCCAGCAGACATGGGGCCGCAGACCCGCAAGAAGTGCCCTTCCCAGGATTTGCGTGGGCTTGGGTCTGAAGTCCCTGTCACATCAACCAACAGCAAGGACCCCAGATCACAGCCACTCCCGGGGACAGGTGGGCTGGGGCACAGTCATACCCCACCCCCTCCTGGGCCAGCTCAAGGTCTGAATGTCCAAGTAGCGATCAGTTTCATCAGGCCTATCAAAAGCAGTATTTAAAAGTTGCTGTTCAAAACAAAAAAAAATTTTTTAACTAAAGTTATTCTTTAGTTCAGTTTATAAAAGGAATGTGGTAGTCAAGGTGAAGTCGAACAGAGAACAGATCTGAGACGTTGGGAAGCACATCCATGGCCAGCTGCCCACTTCGAGGACTGTCTTGGGAGGCTGGGAAAGCAATGGGGGAACCTCAGGTGGGCTTGGTCCAAATGTTATCTGCTTCTTGGTTCTGCCAGCCTGTGTATGCTGGGTGCTGACGGGCCAGCAATTGTTGACACCAGCAATATGATTGCTCCAATTCCTGTGACACTCATCCTCACATCATGAAGGGAAGCTCAGGAAGCAATGAATTGCTCAAGGCCACATGGCGAATCAGGGCAGAGCTGGGAGCTGATTAGAGTATATCACACAAATCTAGTGTTCCCACTGCAATGAGAAAAACACCTTAAAAAGTGTCCAGCCTTTAGTGATAGCCTCCCTTGTGTCCATAAAATGAACAGGTAAATTTATGAGTGGATGGTTGGGTTAGTGGATGGGTAGATAAGCAGATGGATAGATTGATAAATAGAGAATAGATACACAGATGAATGGAGGGGAGAGTGGATGGAAAGATGAGTAAGAAGATGGATAAACGGATAGATGGATGGTGGATGATGTATGATGGTGGTTGGATTGTGGATAGTACAATAGCAGTCGGTGGGTGATGGACAATGTTTGGATGAATGGTGGATCAATGGAAAGGTGGTTGGTGGATGGATGCACTGATAGATAGTGGATGGATGGGTGGATGGTGGATGGATGGATAAATGGATGAATGGATGGATGGATGATAGACAGTGGATGGATGGATGGGTGGATGGATGGATGAGTGGATGGATGGATGGATGAGTGGATGGATAGATGGTGGATGAATGGATGCCTGAATGGATGGGGACAAGGAGAATATTGAAGGCAATTTTAAATGAGATATGTGGAAGGCCGGGAGGCAGGAACCCTCACACCTCACTCTCGACTCTTCTTCCCTGAGATGAAGCCCCAGTAACAGGAGCTTGAATCTGATTGGTTAATCTGAGATGATACCTAGACTGGCTTGGCCCAGCCCCAACTCTAGGAAGAGAGCCAGGTATCTCTGCTGCTCTTTCACAGCTTCCCTCCTCCACCCATGTAGGGTAGCCTGCCTGGTCCAGCATTCCACAGGTAGGGGGCACGTCTGTGATTCTGGGTTCAGCCATAGCCCACCCACCCCCGGCCAGCCTTCTCACCTCCCACATGAGTCTTCTTGGAAAAACAAGGTGGGACTTTGGTTCTCATCTTCTGACTTTTTTGACTTCTTGAGCCAAGCAGAGAATGGGTGGATGCGTGAATGTGTGCTGCACCCCTCAGAGACTCCCAAACCTCCCCCTGCCCCAGAGCCTGGAAGTCCCTGTGATCTGTGACTCTCATGATGGCCATCTTAGCCACTGCTGGGGCGGGAGGGAAGGACAGAGGGACACGCACGCTCAGATGAGCTGGGTCTAGGGGAGCCACTGGGTAAAGGGATGAAATAAGATGCCTTGATTCCTAGGGAGGAATCCGTGCAGCCACCTCTCCGTCTAGCGCAGCAGGCGAGGGGAAGCTCCTCCATGGTGGGAGGGTACTAGCCCACAGACCCACTTTCAGAAACGGTTTGCTGGAAAGAGAAAGCTGGCAGTTGACAGGGTCAGTCTTGCTATTGTTCTTGATCTTTTAATCAACTGCAGCCACCAAGGAAACCCCTCCCCCAGCCCTGGACCTTGGCTTTTAGGTGAGAACTAGGAGTCCTGACTCCAGGAATGCCCCTGCCCAGTGCCACGGCTATCCAGGGTCCCACTGGCTGCCCGAGCTGCCCAGGATCGTGGCTGCTGTGGGCACTTTCGCCCCTGGCCGCCCCCACTACTCGGCACTGCTGAGCTGAGCCCAGAGCAGAGTGCGGCTGTTGTTAACATGGCAGATTAATAGCACCCAGAAAAGGCGTTCCTGCAAACATGCTAAATATTAATAACAGTCATCGTTTATATTCCCAAAGCCACGCCTGGGACACTGCCTGCAGGGACCTGGGGCAATAAGCCCCAGCTGCCAGGCTGATGGAGCCGCATCGTAACTAGGTCCTGGTGAGTCTGGGGTCTCCCTCACCTCTCTGGCCCAGCCCCTCCTGCAAGTGCCAGAAGTACAGGAACCTCCCAGCAAGGATGCCAGCATCGCTTTTCCTCTCTCAGTCCAGACAAGACGGCAACCACTTTCCGGACCACCGTCACACGTGTGCACCTTTTCTGTCTCAAGCCCTGAGCCGGAGGTGGCAGGTCCAGGCCTCTGACTCGGCCGACTGACTGCCCTGTTGGCCCCATGGCCTCCTGTCACCTGATGACAATCGGGATGGCTGGTGCAGCTCCAAGGACGTGACAGCTTGAATTGTGTCCCCAAAATATGTTGATTGTCTAACCCCCGGTACCTGTGACCGTGACTGGATTTGGAAATAAAGTCTCTACGGGCATGATCACGTTAAGATGAGGTCATCAGTGTGGCCCTGATCCAATGGCTGGTGTCCTGATAAGAAAAGGAGACAGTCACGCGGAGAGACCCCCAGGGAAGACGGCCACGTGGTGATCGAGGCTCCAGAAGGAAGACAGTAAACCTCTGCTGTTTGAAGCCCTCGGTTGGGGGAGCTTTGTGACAGACACAAAGGAGAGATACAAGGAGCAGGGCTGGAGGGCCTGACCAGCCATGGAGCATGGCCCAAGGCTGCTGTCACGGCATCACAGGCCCCCAGGAGCCCCTGCCTGCCCTCCTCTTCTCAGTCTTCCCGTAGCACTGAGTAGCAGATCACTGTCTACCCATTCTGCAGATGAAGAAACTGATGCTCAGAGGATAAAGGACCAGGCGAGGCCCTCGCCTCATCCATTGCATGAGTTTCCACTGCTTCTGGCTGGCTACCATCAAGCTCAGCCTACCTCAAGGTCAGATTCACCTCCCAGGGTCAGCCTACAGCTCTGAGAACCTTGAGTCCAGACGGGGAACCGGAGGAGCTACTCCTGCCCCCTCCCCTCCTGCACGGGAGGCCGGCGGGTAGGCTGGGTAAGCCTCACACCCACCCCTCACACCCAGGTCTGGGGCCCCTGCACCCTCCTTAGCATCCAGCCTGCAGCCTGGCCCCGGTGCCCTGGGGCTGCTCACGGACACCAGACCCTAGATCCCCATGGTTCAGCCGAGCCGACACAGGACTATGGGGGCTCTGCCTGCAGCCCAGACCACCTGGCCCTCCTTAGAGCTGGTGCATTATTCTAAGACGATTATTTATCCGTGTGATGCTCGAGGGACACGGCGTGCCTATTTCAGGCCCCGCATCCCCATTTCCTCACTGCCTCCATCGCCCCAGGCAGGCTCTGAACGACTTGCGATGCCACTGTAATTTTTATCAAGGCTTGTTCCTGGTAAAAAGCCTCTTTGTTTCAGAGAGATGTGATTTGGCCTTTTTTCTTCCTCTCCTTTATTCCTTGGTTAATATACCACTTCCCCGAGCCCCGGGGGCAGCGAGGTAGCCCACAGATTGCTCAAATCTCACTGTTTTTCTTCTAAATCACCGCCGACTCTCCCTGGCCCTGTGCTAAGCACCATGTGAGCTGGAGGCCCAAGCAGGGGGTGTCCCCCTAACCCGTCACCTCCTACACTGTTAATGCATCAGAGGGGCCCCAGGCCCCAAGGCACCCCCAAATACCAAGGGAAGTGGGCACCATACACCAACCCTTTACCCCCACATCTGGCAACACTGCAGTGTAGCTTTTAAAAAAAATTGAGACAAAAGACACAGAAAGTAAAAATTTCCACCTTAGTTATTTTGGAGTGCTCAGTGGCATCAAGCACCTTCATGCTGTTGTGCAGCCAACCCCACCACCATCTCCAGAATGCTCTCATCTTCCCAAACTGAAGCTGTCCTCATGAAACGCTCACTCCCCATCCCTCCTCCAGCCCCCAGCTCCCACCGTCCTACTTTGGGTCTTTGTGACTCTGACTCCTTCAGGGACCTCACAGAACTGGGATCACAGAGGATATGTCCTCTTGTGTCTAGTTCATTTCGCTCAATTTCATGTACTAAGGTCCACCCACGATGCAGCAGGTGTCAGGACCTTCTCCCTGTTTGAACAGACGTATGGCTGGACCACATTTTGTTTACCTAACATCTTACGGTGGATACTTCGGTTGCTTCCCCCTTTCTGGAGACCACGAGTGATGCTGCTGTGAACTTCAGTCATGAGGGTCTGTTTGAGTCTACAGTGCCTCGAGCATCATCATAACTCTTCTCACAGAAGAGAAGGTTCTTACAGGCTGTTTGCCCAAAATGAAACCAGCTTTCTGCTGTCAGCCCCTCATCCGGATCCTGGACTCTTCCCTCCCTCACAGTCCTGGTTGATTCTCGGGTCCTGTAAATGCAGACTGGCTCTCCTTCCAATATGCCCACGGACCCCTCTGGACCTCAGCCTCTATCCCCATTAAAGACAGGTACATTTAATCTACTCGAAGGTTCAAAGCACCCACACGCTCCCATGTGGGAACACAGTCGTGACCACTGTTACTACTGATCCTCAGGGGCCCCACACTGAACAGGGCTGAGCCAGCTGCCAGCAGGGCTCACAGCAATGGGGGCTCCATCCTCATCAACTGTCCCTCTGTGCCCCCAGGTGCCCACACTCACTCCCTCAGACCACAGGAGCTAGACAGCACAACCTTGGAAGCCACCCAGCCAATGGGGCCGGGGGTAACTGTGGGATCTGAGGAGGCCTCATCCACACTAGGGACATCCCTAGTGCGGTAAAGAATCTGCCTCCAAAGTAGGAGACAGGGATTTGATCCCTGGATTGGGAAAATCCCCTGGAGAAGAGAATGTCTACCCACTCCAGTATTCTTGACTGGAGAATCCCATGGACAGAGGAGCCTGGTGGGCTACAGTCCATAGGGTCACAGAGTCAGACATGACTGAGCGACTAACATACACACACACATCCAAGCTGGGCTCCAAAGGCTGTGCTGGGACCAGGACCTGTGGGTGCAGAGACAGGGCACCTTCTCCACTGGAGGGTCCTCAGGCCCCTCCCCTGCCCAGTCAGCTTTGCTGGGGCCTTGAGGCCTGAGGGCCATGGAGTCCTGGACCCTCCAGGTGGAGGAAGTGGGGAGGGACCCAGAAGATTCGGAGGGTAGCATATGGCCAGGATGGGTGGGGGAAGGGACCCTGACACGCATGAGAGCACTGAGGGGTGGCCCAGGTGGGGACGGTCCCCTGGCCCTGGTTAGCCACCTCTGTTTGCTGTGAGCCGGGTGGGGGCAGAGAGTTTGAGGGGGATGGGGCTGAGGATGGGGGACAGAGTGAAGAGGATGCGCCTGGCAGAGTCCATTTTCCTCTGTGCTCCCCCATCTGGGCAGCCCCACCGAGGAGGAATGGGTTAACGCGGAGCCAACACCGGACAACGGCCACTGCACTATTTATAGACTCATTTATCTCCGGAGTTCCCACCGACCCTGCCGGCGGCTCCATTCACAGGCCACCAAGCAGACAAGTGTCGCCTGAAACAGAAACGGCTAAGAGAGTGGTCCAGGGGTGCCTCCCTCTGCCTCCCTGGGGTCCTAGTGGGACTGGGGTGCCTATGGGGTTGCAGGCGAGAGGGGCTGGGTTCTGGGCAGAGTGGGAGGGGAGGACATGGCCCAGCCGGGAGATGTCATCAGTTGGATGTCTGGGAGGCATCCGGGCTCCTGGGCTTCTGTTTCACGAGTGGGCGTGGCACTCCCAGCAGCTCAGGTGCTGAGAATGAGACCTGGGCCGGAGGAGGGGCCACCCGTGTGCATTTGCCTTCAGCCCTGGAGACAGAGTGGGCGGTGGTGGGTGAGGGTCCTTCACCCTCGCTCCCCTCCCTTAAGGCCCCTGCCCTGCTCTGCCTTATCCCAATCAGGGGTTGGGGGACTGCTTAAGCTGAGCCCCTCTGAGGCCAGGATTGGGGGCTCAGGGCCTCTCGGCTACCCCCAGGCAAGTGGTTCCTTCTTCTGCCTCAGCTCTCAGGGGGCTATGAAGACCCGCCCCTTGTCACTGCACTGCCCTGGCATCTTTTCTCCATCTCCTCTGCTCTCCTCCCTAATCCGAATGGCAATGGGCTGCAGACCAGAGGGATGAGGGATCCGCTGGGAGTGTCCTGTCCTCTGGACCAGAGAGCCAGCAGCAGCTGCAGCCCGCCTCTGGCAGTGTCGCCCCCTGCTGCCCCCGGGGGACTGCCCACTTCCCCACCCCACTCCCCACTCCCACCCCAGACCAGCCTCCAGCTTTAGCTGGCAGCCCGAAACCCACCCAGTCCTTCCGGCTGCTTCCTAATAAAGACGTTTATAGTTTTAACCATCAAATAAAGTGCTTGACTCCGCCAAGCCCGGCCCCTGGCTCCTCGCCTCTGCAGCTTCATTTAGCAGGCCAGTGGCGAGAAAAAAAAAAAAAAAAGAAAGAAAGAAAGAGAGAAAAAAATTCATTAATTTTTATTAACAGGGAGAGCCATTTGTTCCCTGTGACAATATTTGACTTGTCGAAATGATTTTCACCTCTGCCATGAGGTGGGCGCTCCCCACATACATCACCCGATTACTCGGAGCACGCTGGCCGCAGTCATTAGGCAGTGAATTAACGACAATCCCACCACTATTAATCACCCTGACAAAGGCGTTAGCTCGCTGCTGACCCGAGCGCGGCCGGCCTGGGACCCGCAGCTCCAGCACAGGCCCGTGTGGCCCCCAGCAGTCCCAGGGGCTGGAGCAGGCACCCGGTCCCTCCCTTCCTGCCCCTGGGATCCTGGCGACGGGAGGGCCAAGAACCCGGGATTTCTGCCTTGGGTGTCACTTTACTGTCACCCCCCTGGTCCAGGCAGCAACCAACATCCATGTGCCTGCCAGAAAGTTCACACGGTAATCTGACTTGTGCCCTGAAACACAGCCCACAGTGCATGCCCAGGTCCAGCATCACCCCATTTTATGGATCAGGAAGCAGAGGCGCTGAGAAGCCAGGACCTGCCCGTGGGGTGGCACCAGAACTGCAATCCCGGTCTGCTGAGCTGTGGCCTCCGCTCTGGCTCGGACCCCTGTGCCAAGGCCCCTGAGGCTCCAAGGAAGCTAGTGGAGCTCTCCTTTGGTTCCTAAGAGCTTTACACGCATATTTTCCGATTGCATGTACGCAGAATGGAGAGGCTAAATGCTCAAAGCTGAGAAATCTGATGTTCACGAAGTTTGTTGGCTCCTGAGGGTCTCAAACTGTGTGTGTTTTGGTAAAGGATGAGAAGGAAAGATGCTGCCCTCAGAAGAAGAAAAACTGGGGCTGAGAGGGGCCTGAACTAGGGGTGGGGCTGGAAGACCCCAAGGAGGGGACATCTCAGTCTGATTCTGGGAATTTCTCACAAGAACAGCTCGGCTCTGTGACTGTATACCCAGGGCAGCAGCCTCAAGTTCCCCGGAAATGGCCCCATTCCAGGTCCTTGAACGTAAAGGGTCGGCCATGGGGAAGGGGGTAGCAGGGAAGGCAAACTGGGCTCTGCGTGGGCTGGACGCCCGTCTTCTGTAGAGGAGAGCCATAGGCCCACCTGTCAGAGTCCTGGCGGCACTAGTGACGGGGCAGCTGCAGAGCCCTGGACACGGGCCGGGCAGGTGGCAGGTGGCCCAGGAAACACTGCCCCTCCCCCGCACTCCCAGACACCACTTTAACCATTTTTGCACATTAATCCAATTAATCATCTCTACATTTTAAACCAATTTCTTCCCATTAGCCCAGCCGTCAGATCTGTATTTCAGTCTGGTCTCAACCGGAGTTGGAAAGCATGGGGGTGTGGGCGGGGGAGGGACTAACTCCCGACCCATTTGTCTTCTTTCTCTGGACTTCTCATTTTTTATGCTTCAGCAAATTTCCTAATTTTCCTCATTAGCGACTAATTCACACATCTCCACAATCTTTCCACCTGTTCCTTTCATCGTGGGCCTGGCGAGCTGGGAAATTGCCCCTTGCTCACTTGTGGGGTGCTGGAGCCGTTTTCCAGCAGACATGGGGGCAGAGCAGGCAGGGGTCCACGGAGGCACAAAGGGACCGCAGAGGTGGCATCTTCCATGCTCCATTGCATCCCCGGCCACCCCCCAGCACCCAAAGGACCCGTTGGTGACAAACACCTGGCCTAGCCCCTCTGCGTCCAGCTGGTCTCCAGGCTGGTCTCTAAGCCTGCTCATCCCCACAGCCTGCGACTCGAGCCCCTGGAGCAGGCTGGCTCTGGACGTGGTGGCTCTTGGAAATTCCTTTCACGTAGAGGGTGAGCGGTGGCTGCTCATGCAGAGTGGAGGCCCTGGGCTCTCGAGGAGTCTCCTCTTTATTTTTCTCTTGATAACATCCTCGGGACACGTCAGGCTCGCTGCTGGTAGTAGTAGCCCTGCAGTGTAGACCAGCACCGACTGGGCCCTCTCCAGCCCTTCAGCTCCTTCCAAGGCGGGAGGCAGGAGAGGCGGGCAGAGCAGAGGCCAGAGACTGTCCGACTGGCTGACGCTATTTACCGCATCCCGCTGTGTGTTCGCGAACAGCGGCCTTCAGGTCTCTGGGCCTTGTGGCAGCATCCAGACGGCAGGGTAACCCAAGTAACTGCTTCTCAGGCTGCCCCGAGGCTGAAATGAGCTGACACAGGCAGGGGGTCTTCTGAGCATGCTGACCACCAGAATAGCTGGCCTGGTGACTGTCCCACTTTACAGATGAGACATAAGGTCACTCAGGCCAAGAATCTGGCTCAGGGTGACCTTCCATTTCTACCCACCTCCAGCTGACCCTTAGGGGGTCTGTCCAGTGTCCACTACCAGCAGAGCCCCTGGTTCCTGGCGGTGCACAGTATTTCTATGACATGAGCACTTTCTCTTTTGAAGAGAAGCCATGAGCCACTAGTGACATGCTCTCCTGGGGGTGCATCCCAGCAAAGGCCCCCTTTAATGGGAGCCTGAGCCCAAAGCCAGGCCCCTGGTGGTACATTTGAACTGGGCCCACCGTGAGCCTAGAGACTCACTCTTCTCTTGAGAATTACCCAGAGGCACTTGCAGAAGCCGCAGAGTGGCTCTCTGCACCTGGAGTGGACCCAGGGTGTCTGCAAAATGACCCCCGTAATGTCGGCCACCAGCCACACCGGGAGGGCAGACAGTCTGACTTCTCAGCAGAGTTCTCTGGAGCTGTTTCTTGTTACTTGCTTGCTTCAATTTGATTTTCTCTGCTAAGTGGACGTCTGTGGAAAAAGCTGGGCTGGGAAATCCATGATTTCCTGGCAGTTAATGAATTTCAGCCAAACGGAAAGCAAGGTGAGGCTCTACTGTGGCCTCAGATCCAGACACAGGAAGGACCAGGGGCTAAGAGAGGGCATCTTTTGGCCATTCCGGCCCCCCTCAGAAGCCTATGGAAGTCCCTCTCCAAGGCTCTTCTCAACTTCCGTTTTGCAGTGTTCAACACACCTATAGTGCAGCCACAGGAAAAGGAAGCTGGACACATTCCTAAGTTCAGGTGAGATTTAACCCCAAGTAGGTGAAGCCCCATCCCTGAGTCCAAGTGAGCCCCATCTCTGAGTCCAGGTGAGTCCTATCCCTGAGCCCAGGTGAGTCCCACCCCAAGTCCAGGTGAGCCCCCCACCCCTGAATCCAGGTGAGCCCCATCCCTCAGTCCAGGTGAGCCCCACAATCCTGAGTCCAAGTTAAGTTCCACCCCTGAGTCCAGGTGAGCCCCTCACCCCTGAGTCCAGATAAATCCCATCCCTGAGTCCAGGTGAGCCCCATACCCCTGATTCCAGGTGAATTCCCATCCCTGAGTCCAGGTAAGTCCCATCCCTGAGTTCAGGTGAGCCCCTCACCCCTGAGTCCAGGTGGGTCCCATCCCTGAGTCCAGATGAATCCCACCCCTGAGTCCAGGTGAGTCCCATCCCTGAGTCCAGATAAATCCCATCCCTGAGTCCAGGTGAGCCCCACACCCCTGAGTCCAGGTGAATTCCCATCCCTGAGTCCAGGTGGGTCCCATCCCTGAGTCCAGATGAATTCCACCCCTGAGTCCAGGTGAGTCCCATCCCTGAGTCCAGGTGAGACACCATCCCTGAGTCCAGGGAGGGCCAGGTGAACCCCTATTCCTAAGTCCAGTTGAGCTCTATCTCTGGGTCCGGCGGTGGGGTGGGGTGGGGGTGGTCATGCCAGGAGATTCCCTGCCTGTGACCATGTCCTCTCGGGGAGGGCTGAGTAGAGGAGGACCCAGCAGGCCCAAGCCCCATCTGAGCACATCCTCATGGGCTGGGCCCCCTGGCAAAGGCACAGCCCTTCTCCATAGTGTCATAGACAGGAGGGCTGGGGGAGTCATCTGGAAGGCTGAGACTCCAGCCTGCACAGCTGGGAGCAGGGCTGTGCATGTGACCCAAGATGGCAGAGGTGGAGAGCTGGCCCGTCAGGCTCCCCTGCATCCTGGCTTCCCCAACCGACCCACAGGGGCTGGCAGCCCAGGGGAGGCGGACGACACAACCCACGGCGCGTTTCCCAGGAGCCCCCAGCATGGCCCCTCCCCAGGAACAGCGTCCCCCATTTCATCTCATCAATGCGGCCAGGTCTGCACGGGCGCCACCGCCACGGGGCCACGACCTCATTTCTCTTGCAGGTCACCTCGCTCACCCCCGCCCTGTCCAGGCCACCCGCTGCCACCAGCACTTAGCCAGCAATTCCTCACGCTTCAAATCCATCCTCTCCCGACAAAGCCGACTACACGAAGGAAAAGTTTTTCTGTCCGATCAGCAGATTGCTTGCGGGATTACACGCTGGCCAGAGGGAGGCCGAGCGCAGGTTTCCAATTTGAAGCGTGAGAGAGGCTCACTCGGAGCACAGCAGCTGCGGCTCCGAAGCCCTCACCCATGAGGCCCGGGCAGCCTGCGTGTGTGAAAACCGCTGTCGGCCTCCTCCTCTGCTGACACTGATCGTGTTTCTAGAGATCAGAAACAAAGCAGCAAAAAGCTTGCATTTAAAAAACACTGTCTTCTTGCATTGCCGATCACACTGTCTGCCAGGCCCAGGACAACCTAAAATTACTCTAAGTAACTTTTCAAACCTTAGAAAACCACAGAACAGAATGATCTCCTGTGTTTATCACACATTATACTTAAGCTACTAGCCAGCCGTCTGAGTGGCACAGAATTCATGGGGTGGCTGCCTCTGGAGTCTGTAGAAGACAAGGGTTTGGGGTGAGGCTGGTGGCTGGAACAATTGCGTCAGAGGGGTCAGTGAGCCGGCCAGACAGGAAGCTGGGGTGCCCAGGTGCTTGAAGCACTGCCAGCTGGCAGGAGCCCGACCTGGGCGTGCAGGCCTCTCCCCAGTGGCCTCCTAGGGAACATGGCTCCATGCAGGATGAACTGGACAACTATTTGTTGTTATGGGTTAGACTGGGTCCAGAGGCAGCCAGTGTTGGAACCTTATCTCCCAGCATCCCAGGGTGTGACTTGTTTGGAAACAGGACCACTGCAGGTGTATTTAGGGAAGTGAAGATGAGGTCTGAGGGGGCCCTAGTCCCATCAGACCTAGTCCTTATAAAGGGGGAAGTTTGGATGCAGACAGGAAGAGGGGGAGGCCACGTGAAGGTGACGCAGAGGGAGCACGATACATGCACAAGTCAGGGAGCGCAAGGATCGCCAGCAGACCCCTGAGTCCAGGGGAGGGGCCGGGGCCCTGTGACAGCTGCACCTCAGACTCCCTGCCTCGAGGACGGGGAGAGACCCCTCCGTGCTGTCTGAGTCCCCAGTCTGGGGTTCCTGTGGAAACCAACATGCCCACTCACCTCACTGATGGATTTCACTTCATAGCTTTTAGCTGAGCATCCACTATGCACAGTGGTCCAGGGGCTCATTCAGGCCGTCTGGATGGACACACAGTTTGGACACTCAAGATTGTGCTGAGTGAGCTGCCAGCATTTCTTAAAGATGCCCTCTGAGACTTGGTGCTGAGGGGTTTCACATGGCCCCCCTCCTAAAGTGCTTCAGGGGCTGTGTCTGCAGATCCTCAGGCCCTCCCTCTTGGGATGTCTCTGAGCCTTGACCCTCGACTCCTGCCGTTGTTAAGTCTGAGATCATTCAACAGGGACAGTCCAGCTCCTGCCTCATCGCTAGCCCTGAAGGTTAAGGAACAGCAGAGAGTTCAGACCCTTGCTGGCTATGTCTGCAATTTCCCCATCACTGGTCTTGTTTTCCTGCGATGCCGTGGGCTTACTCCCTCCTCGGCAGGCATGTGTCTTCCTGCTCGGCTGGTTCACTGCTGTCAGCCCTAAATCATTCCCTTCCCAGGGGCAGGGTGATTTCTGTCCAAACAGGCCGCTCACAGAATCAGGGTAAACAGGCAATGAATAAATGCACAGAGATTGGGAGAGAATGGATATATGCGTATGTATGGCTGAGTCCCTTTGCTGTTCACAGGAAACTATCACAATATCGTTAATCGACTATATCCCAATACAAAAGAAAAAGTTTAAAAAAAAATGCACAGAGACTATGACCCAGTCAAGGGCATGGGTCTCTTGAGCCATCAGACATCTGCGTGGGAATGTCTACCCCGCAGTGCTATGGACTCGGAGGAGTTACAAGGATCTCTGCTTCCCTGGGATATGCTGTTCCATCTTGAAAACATAAGCCAGCACATCCAAAAGACTGAAAGTGGAAGAAAGGGCGCCAGGGGCTGGGGGAGGGGCGGGATGACCGTTTAATGGGAAGGAGTTTTTGTTGGAGTTGATGACAAAGTTCTGGGACAGAGAGCAGAGATAGCCACGCATGCAGAGACATACTTAATGCCACGAATCACACACTTGCCAATGGTTGAGATGACAATCCTGATCCCTTGTTTATTTCACCGCAATCGGAAAGAACAAACAAGCCGGTTTTTCAGCACCCGCCTCCTCCTCCCCAGCTCCACCTCTGTCCAGCTCCTTCAGAAGAAACCCTGCTTCTTACCCAGGTCGTACACTCGCTCCCCTTCTCCAAGACCCAGTGACACGAGTAGCGTGACTGTACAGGCAGGGCAGGGCTTGCACACCCAGGATGGCTTCTCCGAGTCCCTTGTGGAGGAGAGAGGCCCCTCCACCCGCCTCTGGAGTAGCCTGCCAGCCCCAGAGCTCGGTGACAAAGTGCCTCCTGAGCAAGGGGACAAAGGGCACAGCCCAGGAAGTGATTTTAAACCTAATTGTTCCCATGTCTTTTGTTCAGCATCTTCGGGATCCGCTCACACCGCATCCAGTGAAAACTGCAGGAAGACCTATGTCTGGGATCGCCTAACAGAGGCAGTGCCCGGTCGTGAGCTGGGGCGAGCTTCTGTTTTCTTAGACGCCGAGAAAAATCCCCACGCAGATGTCTGATGGCTCAAGAAAGCAGGCGCGTTGACAGCCCTCTGGGCTGCGCTGGCTGGGGTTGGGAGCCATCTCTGCGACCAGCCTCTCTGGCAGCCAGGCGGGCAGGGGACACTTAATTGTGGGCCCGTTTGCTGGCAGGAAGCCCTGCCTCCTCCAGGGGCAGCCAGCATGATAATGAGACAGTTTCTATGGAAATGAGCTTATAACTATTCATTTTCTCCCCATTCCCGACCCATCCACAAAGAGGTTTTCCAAAATGACCCCCATTTTCCTACCCCCGACATGTCCTCACGCCATCGCCGAGCGGCTAATCAGCCAGAGGAGAATGGAGAGAGGAAACGCAGGCCTTTGACAAGATGTGGGAAACCCCTCGCTCTGCACTCAGTGCGCCTGTGACCAGCAAACAAAAAGCCTCGCGGGCCCTGCGGCCAAGTTTCCAGTAAACTTTTCCCTGGGCGCTCTAGGCGCGTTTTGTGCGTGTTTTCTGGTAGATCTGCAGTGCGGCTTTGCTGTTTTTTGAGAAACTCTGCAAACCGCTCTGTTTTGTTGGAACGTCCCCAGCTGGCCTCCCTCAACTGTCACCTGGTCCCCATGAACCCCTCTCTTGGGACAGAAAAGGACCCAGAAGGTCAAGTCCAGTCCATCACCCCCTCCAGGCTGTCGGGGGTTGGGAAAGGGGCTTTCATTGCATTTTCTCTCCCTTTTAGGGTCTCATAAACTAGAGGGACAATGTCGTCACAGGGGAGGAAAAATAAAAGGGGGAGCCCCCAGCCCATAGCAGAGTCGGCCCGAGATGCGGCACAGGGCTCAAATCCAGCCTCTTCCTGGCTGTGTGGCCTTGGGCAGGCACTTGACATCTCTGAGCTCTGTTCCTTCATCTGGAAGTGGAGGTTGGTGATTCCTGCAGAGAGGCCTCCTTGGTAACTATTGAGGCTTCGTCACACCAGAGGGTGTGGCTTGAGGACACTGTCCAGGACAGGCATCCTGATCCAGGCTATCTGGGGCCTCCGTGTGCCTTGAGCAAGAGGAGAGTGGACTCTGTTTGCTCCTTGGGCCCCAGGGGGCTCTCTGTCTCCTTCCCTTGAGGTCTTCTGACCCAGGAGTTGGGTGGAGGGCTTTCTTTGAGGGTCCAGGTCCCTTCCCACCCTCTGAGATGCTGCAGGGCGGCTGTGCACACAGTAGGCACTGCATGGATGCTTGATGAGCTCACGCATCCATCAGTGAACAAGGGATGTGTTACCCGGCATCTCAAGCTGACCTGTCAGTGGGTGATTTTCAGATGGGTGAGCATAGGAACCCAGGACTCCAGGCAGGGTTGAGGGAAGGGAATCAGAGTCCCACAACAGCTACTTGCTGCCTCCCAAGCCCATCCAGATGCCACAGTTTAATCCAGGGGCTGACCCCAGCAGGCCCTAGCTCCATCTGCAGGGTAAGACCCTTGGCCACAGGTGGGGGTGGCCTCCTGCCCCTGCCAGGTCCTGAGTGACATGCAAGGTGTGACATGCATCCCCTCCGGCCTGGGGATGGGACAGGTCTCAGCAGATGAAAGTACAGGACACACAGTCCTGAACTGCAGACAAACAACAGGCAAATGTTTAGTCTAAGTGCATCCAATGCCATTTGGGGGACCCCCTCCCACCTGCTCACCCTGGGCCATGTCTGGGGCCATCCCTTGGTTCATGTAGGGCTGCAGCCTGGCACACTGGGGGGCTAACCTTTCTGCTTTTTCTAAACAAATTTAACAAATCCTGATACCCAGACTCCTTCCCCAACCCAGAAAGTGGTCTCTCCCACTGCATCAGCTTCTCCAGGGATGGGTAGGGGGAGGACGCCTTCTCAGCTTTTAAAGAAAATGTCAATTTTAAAATTTAACTGACTGAGTGAAAACCCTATAGGTACAAGATTAAACACACACACACACATTAAAACGATTTTAAGCGCTTCTCATTTAAATAGTCATAGTATATTTTAAACAGAAACAAGTTTTAAGATCCAAATTGGGTCTGGTTTCCCCTTTTGCAAAGTAGACCCCTTGAGGACGAGACTGGAGTTCTACGTCGTCTTGTGTTTTCGTCTTCGCTGGGGTAAGGGTGCCTCTCAGGGTGTGACTGACACTTACGATCGAGAACGAGGGCCATTCAACAAAAAGGAGGTTCCTTTCCCCATCCTGAGACCCTGGCTACTGGTGGTTGTTGCTAAGACGGACTGGACAGGTTTAGAGGCCGAAGATGTGGGGGCACCCTGATCTTAAGTCACGTGTTATGTATAGGAAGCAATTTATCTGTCTGTATCTCCGTACATATATACAACATACAGGCACGGATATAAATTGTGTAGTTTATATTATTATATCCATGTATCTATATATAAAAGATAAACACACAAGACTGAAAAGTAACCAAATATTACCTCTCTGTGGTGGGATGTGAGATTTTTCATTTTAAAATATGCTTCAGTATTTTCTCAATGAGCATTCATTATATTCATAATTTTTATAACATGTTACAATTTCTTACAATGTGTTACAAAATGTTCAAGCAAGAGAACAGGGCTTTCCACGCAGCCCATGGCTGCAGGGGGCTGGGCAGGCGTGGGCGCGGGGCTCCTGGCCGCCCCTGGGGTGCCCTGCTGTGTTGCCCTCCCAAATACTGCCCTCCTGGGTGCCTCCTGGGCCGTCTCAGTTCCCAGATAAGTCTGAGCCACCCACGCACAGCCTCCCTGGAACACCTGCTGGCAGGGCACCCAGTCACTTCTGGAAACTTTTTAGGAGTCTGTTCAGGCATATGACTCTGTCCTCAGAACGGGCCCAAGTTTCCTGTCACCTGTGAGCCAGAACTTCTCTGCAGTCTTGACTTCTCTTCTGTGTCTGCTCCAGCATGGCTTTCCTGCACAGGTACACCCGGTCCCTGTGAACAGCTGGACTGGACCTGGCTGAGCCTCATGTCAGTGGGCATTAGAGACCCGCCCCCGCCACTCCACACACACACCATTCTATTTCCAGTGGGTCATCACAGGGCGTGGAGCCTGGAGGTATGGCTGCCAGCTAAAATACAGTAAATACAATACCTAAAATGCAATAGATACAATAAAAAGCTTGCAGTCCTTGGGGTATACGTCTACTGAAAGATTATACACTGTTTATCTGGAATTCAAATGTAACCGGGCATCCTGGACGTTCCATCTGCTGACTCCAGCCCCCCTCCCTGGGGGTCTGCTATTGGCTTGGGCTCAGCCAGTGCCCAAAGACCTCCCTTTGGTACTTCCCACTTTGTGAACCCTGCAGGCTGACCCAGCAGGTGCTGAAATCCTGTCCTGGGACCTCAGCCTAGGAGATTGGGTGACTGGCCAGCCCTGGGCAAGTATTTGCCTCTCAGACCCTTAGGCTGCCCCTTCTGCCCATCCCCAGCCCCAGTCACTGCCCAGAGACCAAATGACCTACAGCATGGTGCCACATGCAGACCCCCACAGCATCAGGCCCCCTCCAGGCACTCTGGGGACCACTGGCCCCACTGAGGCAGTTGGAGACTGTCCCAGTACTGACATCCCCCTCCCCCGGCTCCTGGAGAGGTGCTGAGATGGTGCAGAGACCCCCCACAGACAGGTCTGATTCCTAGAAGTGGGTCTGGGAGGTGCTGGGATGGTGGCCTCACCGACCACAGAATCAGCGAGCCTCTGAACAAGTCCAGCCCTGTCTGGTATGAAAAAAGTCTCCCCAAATAGACGTCTTTTCCCCTTTCCAGTTCTTACCAGTGAAAACCCGACCAACTGCAGGGCTCAGGCCCTCGCTGGGAGGAGGGAAAAGCCGGCAAGCAAAAGCCTCCAAATCAGAAACACACTGCGTGACTCACTCAGGGGTATTGATCTGAGTTTGGGCCAGTCCTTCTTGCTAATAATGGTCATCGACCTAAAGGGACCTAACCACTAAAGTGTCAATAAAAGCAACAGCTACTTTTCTTCTCCACAGAGATAGAGACTCAGGAGGACTCTTGGCAGGAGGCATCTTCCTCATTTCCCCTCCAAAAGCAATTTCCCCCAAAGTCACCCCAAATCAAACTGACCACAATTAACATCCCAACCAGCCCCGATCAAATGCGTCACCACCGTTCCTTCCCTGGGGAGCCCGCAGCCCGCCTGGGCCTGGCCCCATCTGTTGCTGGGCAGCCAGAGCCCCTCATTCGATCACGGCCCAAGTAGGTTATCTGAATAAACGGAGAGGACATCAACGAGATATATTAGCACCGTGGGGTATTTGTCATCTCTCTGTCTCTCCTTCTCCAGGAATGTCGGTGATGAATTTGCAAATGGTCCTGGATTATGACAGAGCGTTTTCTCTCTTCATTATTTATCCCTCCTCTGAGCACCTCGATCAGAGGCCATGATGACAAATGCATGAATAAAAGGCAGAGACAATATTTTAGCAATGTGTTGTAAATCTCCTTCTACGCATTATTAATTTAAGGAAGTCCATTATACCAAACAGCTCTGAGGAGGACGACAAGGGTAAGGCAGGACTGGCCCCAGCGCTTGAGGGTCAGAGAAAGGAGAGGAGAAACCCAGTTTCATCCAAGCCGAGGCTGGGCTGGGCTCACCCAGATCCCTGAAGCCTTCAACCACCGAGGTTTCGTTTCAGTGAAAGACGAAGCATTTGCTTTCCCCAGACGCAAGCGCATTTTGCAAAGTGGGAAATGGCAGTTGTAATCTCATTCTTCAGCAGCTGGGGATGGCCAGGTGGGTCAGGGAACGCTGGTCCTTTCTGGATGGAGGAAGGGGGAGAGCAGGTGGGTCCTCAGGGCGGGAACAGCAAGCTTGCAACAACACAGCACTGCCGGGAAGCCTGGCATAATCTGTGAGCAGGCGGGAATGCCGCGAGACGAAGCCTGAGGACTGAGACTGTGCTCCCTAGCGTGGCAGGCACAGGGGCCGCGGCCAAGCCCAGCAGCCTGGGTTTTCTTCCTTCATTTTACTTTTTTTAAAACCCTCCAAGTAAGGATCTGCAGGCTCCCGGCCCACCACCTGCCCCGACGGGCTGTTGAACTGCCGCCCAGAGACCCAGGAGCAGTCTCTCCCAGGGAGCTTCCTGGGAAATTCCCAAGAACCCTGTGACCTAGGGGTCCCTGGAGAAGAGTCAGGACATCTCAGGGGTCAGGGAGGCCACCAGCCATGCTCAGGCCAGGATTCTGGCCCGAGAGCACTGGACCCTACGTTGCAGACCCTCGTGGAGCCAACGCGGGCTCTGGAGTTGGGGAAGGAGCATTGTTAATTTCTACAAGGGATGAAGGAGTTGATTCATGAAGAACCTCCATCCACTTGCATGAACAAAAGACTTAGTTTTGGTGTTGGTGGGATTTTGTGTGTGTTTTTTTAATGACAGAATCTGGGTCTCTTTTTCTTTTACCAAGACTGATTTTCCAGCAGTTTTCATAAGTGTTTGTCCTCGGCCCTCCCCAGCTGGCCTTGGGTCTGCACCTGGGCCACAACAGGCAGGTGTAAAAGATGCCCCAGTAGTCAACCTGCGCTGGAGGACTTGAGGACACGGGGCCCAGCTGGGACCATGGGGGACAAGGAAGTGGGAAGAGGGGAGAAAGCTCCCAGGAGCCACCTGAACCTGGAGCCAGAGGGTCACAGAAGGGCCAGATCCCTGACCTGGATGGGCCTCGTGGCCGAGGCCCCTTCTGACAGCACGCACCTGGCATCTGAGTCCCTGAAAGGTCAAGCCACCTCTGTAGAATGCACAGATGGCCCTGCCCCAAGCCTGGCAGTTGGGACGAGAGCCCCCACCAGAAAGTGTCTGTCCCTTTGAGGGGGAGCACGCTGGCATTTGGTGACAGCCCCCATCAGCCCATTTAGGGACAGGGCAGCGGATGGCCACGCAGATTCTAATGGTTCATCATGGGAAAGCCCCACGGGGCCAGGTGACAGCGCAGCAGCTTGCAGGGAAGAGGTGGCAAGGCCCGTGGGACATGGCTCAACACCAGAAACACACAGACAAAGGGCCCACGGATACAGAGACGGAGTCAGAAGCGGGCGAGAAATCCAAGGTGGATTTTACTTTATTTTTTGTTCATCAGCCTAATTGCTTCGGGAACTGTGACTTTCTGTAAAGTGCAGCTTGGGAAGGAAGGCTCCCAGCAACATGTTAAACTGCAGTGCCCAAGTGCGGATCTCCGTGCTGGGATGCGCGTATTAATTTGAATTTCGTAAGACAAGTGTTGCATGTTGTTAATATAATTGCCAGTTATAGAAACGGCATATTCACGGAGTTTTCTCTATGCCCGTGTGCACTGCACTGCTCAACGTGACAGTTTAATATTCAGCTGGTGTTTACTTAGCATATGACTGTTAATCAGCGCAAATTAAATGTGTACTTGAAACCCCCACTTAAAGCTCTGCTAATTATTTTTTGATCCAAACAGGACGGCCTCTTCCAGAGGAGGAATCGGGCTCTCCAGGACCAAACATCAGCGAGAGAAGCTGTTGCCAGCTCCGAGGATCGGCCTCCAAGAGATGCAAGGCAGGTTCTTGTGTGTGCTCTCCCCGCGTGCATTCCCCATGACCTTCTCTGGTTCAGCCTGCCCCCCAGGAGAGGAAGCCCAGCCTTCCCACCCAGGAGTGCCAGCCGCCTGCTGGGCATGCTGTTCCACTGAACTCGGGCTGCGTTCCAGCACAGAACACACACTTGCACATGTGTGGACACACGCATGCACACATGTGGATACACGTGTGTGTGCACATAGCCCAGGACCTCATGCTGTTTCTGGCTCCACTGCCAGCCCGTGAGCCTTACCCTCGTCCCAGCCCCCTACCACAGCCTGCACCCCATTTGGTGCTTGCCTTTCCTATGAACATGAAGATGTGTGAGTGAGGGGAAAGGCTGGGGGGGATGGGGAGGTAGAAGGAGAGGGTGAACTGGAAGCCTAAGCAGGGAAGAGATGGGGCTCACCCACTCCCATTCAGAAGACAAGGGGGCAGTGCCGCTGGGGAGCAGCCCTGGCCTGATCATCAGCTGAAGATTGTCTGGTCAGCTCCTCTGGGTTGGTGTTTCCTGGACATCTCCCAGCTAAGGGTCCTTTAGGAGCAGCCTCTGTTAGGGTTCTCCTTGGGGGCAGCTCCCTTGCCTGTCCTTAGCACTGGGCTCGGCAGGGACAGAGAAGACCCAGCAGGAAAGGATACGTGAAGGACCAGCCTCAGCCTCTTGGCAAAGTCCTTTCTACCTGAGAATGGGGGCCTCCAGGACATGGTCCTTGGGACCATGGCCTCGGTGCTCTGGCTGAGTCCTATCCACCGGCTGAGTCCTATCCACCTGGGTGGTGTATTTACAGCATTCTGCAAGGGGTTAGGAGGCAGGTGGGGCAGCAAACAGCTCTGTCTTAGAGGTCACTGACCCATGCTCTCAGAGACCCCATGGGGGAAGCATGGCTCCATAAATAAGTGCACTTCGGGCCAGAGAAGGCGGTGCAGTAGGAAAGGAATCCAACATGCTCCATACCTCCCTGAACCCTGCTTCTTTATCAGAGCTGGGGACAGCATAGTCCCCACTCCAGTACTCTTGCCTGGAAAATCCCATGGACAGAGGAGCCTGGTAGGCTGCAGTCCATGGGGTCAGGAAGAGTTGGACACGACTGAGTGACTTCACTTTCATGCATTGGAGAAGGAAATGGCAACCCACTCCAGTGTTCTCGCCTGGAGAATCCCAGGGAAGGGGGAGCCTGGTGGGCTGCCGTCTACGGGGTCGCACAGAGTCGGACATGACTGAAGAGACTTAGCAGCAGCAGCAGCAGCAGAGGTTTAACAGGCTAGAGCAGAGAGAGTTCCTGCCAAGTTAAGACTCTTAATACATCTCAGTGGATGGACGGATGGATCGAAGGATAGAAAGATGAGTGGGTGGGTGGAGAGAAGGATGGATGGTGGCTGAATGTATGATGGACAGATGGATGGATGGATGGACGGATAGAAAGATGAATGGAGGGATGGATGGATGGAGAGAAGGATGGTGGATGGATGGATGGAATAATAGAAAGATGGATGGGTGGATGGATGGGTAGACAAGTGAATGGTTGGATGCCTGTGATAGAATCACTCCAAAAGGTTCCTCCTATGGTCCCTTCTTTCCAGACTCTGGGAAGCTTCAGACTGTGGTCATCTTTTCTCCAGACCAGACAGGGGGACAAGGGCGCCCTAAGGCCCTGAGTCCAGCGCCTGGTGAGGGGAGGCACTGTGACCCTATTGGCTGTGTCCAGAGACAGAGGCAGCCAGATGACTGTATGATAGCACAGGGGCCTGAGGTTCTGGAGAAAATGCCAGGATGAGGAGGTCAAGGTTCGACCACAGTCACAGCTCCCCACCTGAGGCAGCCCCTCCCACATCCCCACACGCCCCGGGGGTTAAAGAGCAAGGTTCAGCTTCAGCTGCGACTGCTGATTGTGAACTGGCTTCCCCCTAAGTCTTTTCTTTCGACTTGGAGTTCAGGTTGAGTGAGGGGCACCCAGATTCCCTGGGGGTGGAGGGCAAGTGTTCACGCACATGTGTTTACAGGAGAGCAGACACCTGCTTCTCAAACAGCCTGGGGCCTCCTGTCCAGATCAGATGAGGAAACAAGTTCTGGAAGGTTCCTCAGCTCCCCAAAGCCCCTCCACCAACCAGTGGACACCCAAGGCCTCAGACTTTGCCTGTGCAGTCAGGCCTAGACTCTGCAGCTCCGGAAAGCGATGTCCGTATCCCTCCCGGCTGACTGGGTCTTTTAGAAGCTGTCCATCCACACCAGGGGATCCCAGCACTGAGCATCTAGAGTGGACACCTGCCTCCTGGCCCCGCAGGGTAGTGAGTGTCCACAACAAGGACCAATGTCAGCCATTCCCCAGCAGGAGTCTGTCCCAGGCCCAATGGGAACTGACTGAAATCGACTTCCAAGGTGACAGTGGCCTGAGGGCATCTCAGACCCTGTTCCTCCTCACCCGTCAACCCTGGAGTCACTGCCCTAGGCAGGACTCTCCTTCTGTGCAATTCAGTTACACAAGAAGTTAATATGAACTGTCAGTTTATTTCTTTCTGGTGAAATAAAATCTGGCAAAGTCTTGGCGTAAAATGGTGTTCCATGACTGTGGGCTGGTGACCTCTTGGGGCCCCACAAATGCCAGCCTGGCCTTCGAGGCAATGGGTACAAAGCCTGGACGGCACAGAACCGGGCCAGAGGAGCTGCAATGTTAGCTCAGGGCAAGCTCTGTGTTCCTGACTCCTCAGAGCCCCCGCACTGGGGATCCACAGACACACACCAACAGCTACACGTGATGCCACAGCTTCAGAACTGTGGGCCGGACCACAGAACCTGGGGTGGACAGGACCCTGGAGCTGCTGCGGCCAATGCCCCAACAGCCTGAAGGGGACACAGGTATAGAGGGTTTAGGGACACCCCAGCTTCCTATTGGTCCCCAAGCCAACATTTTTCCACAAGGGAGAGCTAATGTGAGAGGAGGGATGGTGACTCCCTGATGCCTGGCTTTGTAGAGGACTTCGGACAAGTGCTAAGCAAAGAGGAGGAACTTGGAGATGCTGTGGGTGCCGATTTCTCAGGAAAGCAGAGCAATGAGTGAGGGTTCACAGATGCCTGTAAGCAGCTGGTACTCAGGCCAAGATCCCTCTGAGTATCAAGGTGGGATGAGTCCATCTGGATGTGAGGCAAGGAGGGGCTGGGCTGGGCTGAGAGTGACTAGAGTTCTGTCCCAGCTCTGCCCTGGGCCAACCCCCAGACTCCCTGCCTTGCCCACCTGGTGTCCAGGTACATCCTGCTCTCAGGTGACTTCCGTCTGGATACACCAACACATAGGGCAAAAAGAGAGATACAGACTACAGGACTGATGGGAACTGGGGCCACCAGGATCCCCAGCCCAGCTCCTGAGTGGCCTTCACCCCGTTGGCCACTCAGCTCATAGGGGTGAGGACCTGCTGGTGTCATCCTGGTGATCAGACTCAGCATGGACCCCCCTCCAGGACATCTAGTCCCAATGCTGTTGGCTTCTTACCTTTCTGGCTGCAAACCCAGAGGAATGGGGTGGAGTCCTTTTTCAGGGGACTCTCTCCTGTTACAAAATGCTGCCTCACCCCCCACCCCTTTTTCACTTCTACAGACCGAAATGAAACTGAGGATTCCTAAAAACCACTCAGTGCTCCAATTCCACTGGGAATACAAGTCGGAGGATTGGGGGGCACTACCTGGAGGAAGGGACCTAGGGAAGCCAGGTAGATGAGGTCAGGAAGCCAGGTCGTGCAGCTGTGGACAGAGAGCCTTCCCGACCCTTGGCCATCCCTTCTCCACAGCCTGCTCTGCTGCCAGGAAAGATGCCCTCAGGATTCTTCTGGAGAATTCCATTTCATAAGAGATGTCTTTGACCCAGCATGACCATCCCACTGAAGCCTGGCCCTCTCAAGGTCATTCAAAATCTTTGCACTCAGCAACCAAGACCACAGACGAACCTTCCTGCTCCAGTAGGATGCCTACAGCTGACCAGAACCTTCCAACTGATCCATGGTAATCATGGCAACCCCCCACCTCTGCCCGTCACACACTCAACTGACAAGAATGATTTGCCAGGTGAGGAACCAGAAGGAGAACATTCCTTGAATTTGAATCAATAGAAGGTACCTCCTCAAGCCATCCTAAAGGACCTGACGCTTAGAATGATGTCTTCACCGTTGGGCAATTTTAAGCCCACAAGGCTGTTTCATCAAATGGTTTAAATCTGAGCAAACTGAGGCTCAGAGGGTAGGGGGAAGGGCTGCCCAGTGCAGGTTGCAAGCAGGAGAACCAACGCTGGGTGGGGGGAACCCTCCAGCAGGTGGGCAAGCGTGGGGCACACCTGTACTGCATTCCCTGTGCTGGTGGAAGCCATGGGTCTGGCCTGGCTGAGGCTCCCAAGCAGATCTGCGGGCAGAACAGATGGGCAGACGGCCACACACCGGGCTGAGAGCGCATCATGGACGGCAAACCCTCCCTGGCCCTCCTTGCCTGACCGCTTCCTCCCCAAGCTCCAGGGAGTCGGGGTATACTTCTGGGGTCCCAGAGATATGGGCCTCCTGCTAAACATGGTCCCCTTCCTATCCCACCACTGGGTGGGGACGACAGGATAGGGGGTGTCAGGGAGGCCACTCGCCCATCAGCATCACTGATGGGGGGGGTGTGCCCTTCTGAATGGTGGCCTGCTGCAGAGCCTTGCAGGCCTGCTCCCGCCCACCTTCTGACCACGCCTGGAGCTGCCCCCGCCATCACATCAGCAAACACTGGTCACTGAGCCCTGTGCAGGGGACACTCTGGCCGGAAAGAGAACTCTCAAGCTGGCCCAGCCAGGACACACCGCGGCCCGTGTGAGACTTGCAGACCAGCATCCACGGATGCCTTGGGGGCCAGGATGGAGCCCGTACACGAGAGGGCAGGTGGGTGTCTCCTAGGCTCCAACATCCAGAATGCTGCCTCAGGGCCAGGGCCACCTGCTGCGGGGAGCCCTGCCTCCCAGGAAGGGGAGGGATGTTCAAGGACAGGGGGCTGGCTGCGCTGAGGGAGGGCGACTGACAGCTCCCAGTGCGTCGGCCCAATGGTACTCCAGGTGTGCTGCCTGGTGAGGGTCACCCCTAGAGTGAGACCCCACAGGGCCTCCCTCTAGGACACTGCTCTGTCCTGGCCCCCAGGAGCACCATGCCACCCTCAGCACTCCTCTATTTCCTGGGGGCTTCTGCCCGACCCCCAGCCCTGACCCACCACTCTGTAAGCACACATGCTGAGAGGGCTGTGCCAGGGCCTGCCTGAGGGCACTGGAGCAGGAAAGGGTGTGGGGTGTGGCCCTGGAGAGGGGACACCCTTAGAAGGCCGGAAGCAAATGGTGCCCATCTGGGGTCTCCGACAGCAGCTCAAAAGGTGAGCAGAAGAATGAGGTTCACAGAGCAGGATCTGGTCAACTGGTATCAGAGAATCTTGGGCCAGCTGGGGGCTATCAATGCAGCCTGGCCCAGGGACTCGGCATCTGAATGGAAGAATCTTATGAAATGAAACAAGAATCAGACCTTGATGAATAAACAGTAGACACTCCACTGGGCCTCGCTGGAGCAGATCAGACCCCCTTCACTTGGGGAGCCTGGAGCCTCGGGCTTCTGCTCCTGGCCTGAGACCCAGGCTCAAGGATGGAAACCAAGGTGGTACCTGCTCGGACCCTCCAACCTCCCGCCCCCCCCACCACCTCTGAGAGCCAGTCGCCCTGCCCAGCACCCCACTAGGGAGCAATATGCCATGTGGACCAGATGCAACTGAGCCTCCCCGAAGAGGTGAGACTAGGATCTCGCCCTTTACCAGAAGGTGCGAGGGCCATGGAGACAAATGCCAGCACCTGGAGCCCACTGCTCAAAGAAGACAGGGAAACAGTACAAACCAGACAGCAAGCGACGCATGAGCAATCTGCAGCCTATACGACCTCAGTTTACAGAGATCTCGTCCAGGACAGCCCCACGGTGCAAAGAGGGGTCACAAAGGCATCTCCTTGGAGGCCCTGGTCTCCCTGTGAATTTCCAAGTCTGCCTGAGAAGGGACAGCAGAGACATGCAAGGGGCCAGAGGGACCACGGGGACAACGTGTTTCCTTTACTTCTCTGTGCCCAAGATTATCCAGCATAAGAAGCGTCCTCACATCACTGTTCAGACCTGAACATGTCACACGCACACACACATACACATATGCACAAGCACACATTTATACCGACACACAGACTCTCTCTAATGTTTGTCCTTGACTACAGGCTTCACACCAGTTTTAGAGGGCATGATCTTCATGACTCGCTTCCAGCAGGATCTAGCAGTATTTAAACATAACCTACATACATCCTCCTTCCCAGGTGGCACTAGTAGAAAAGAACCCACATGCCAATGCAGAGACATAAGAGACACGGGTTCGATCCTTGGGTCGGGATGATCCCCTGGAGAAGTACATGGCAACCCACTCTAGTAGTCTTGCCTGAATAATCTCACGGACAGAGGAGCCTGGTGGGCTATGCTCCATAGGGTCACAAAGAGTTGGACATGTTTGAGTGACTTAGCACTCACACAAAGCTTACTAATCCTACTTCTAATATGTATGATAACGTATAATACTTAATGTAATGTAAATACCATGCAAGTTGTTGGTGGTGGCATACAAATTTAAGTTTTGCTCTTTGGAACTTTCTGGGATCTTTTTATCAAGTATTTTCAACCCTTAGTTGGTTGACTCTGCGGAGGCAGGGGCTGAGTGTGCCGCAAGCAGACCATCTGATCCTCCCCAGTCTGCCTTTCTCAGAGCCCAGGGCACCAGCTGAGAGCTCTCACAGTACAAAGTCAGTGCTGCCCCCCGTTGTTAGTGGAGCCCAAATTTCTGCCCAAGCAGGCGATGAGGATGAGGGGGACACTTCCGTGAGTACAGGAACCAAGACTTTGTTGCAACACAGAATCTAGACACCCCAGCATGTGATGTGTTGAGGGGGTGTTCAGAATGTTTTCCCAGCAACAAACCCTATCCTGCAGAAACCTGCAGCCCAGTCCCACCCTGGTTCTTGGCAGGCTCAGGAGGCCCGGTCCCAGCGAGGAGGTCATGGGAGTCCCCCGAGGTCGTGTCACATTCTTCCTGACCTGGGGGTCCCGACCTTGGGGTGATGGGGTTGCCTGCGTGCTGGATGGTAGGGAGCCAGGGCTCATTCAGATAAATTAGACCCTTAATTGGACCCTGACTAGATAGAGAGCACTTTCTTAACAAGGTGATTGGGAGCCCTGGGTGAGTCATAAGGATCCCACCATGTAGCCAAGACCTGGTCTGATCAGCTGAAGGCCCCAGGCCCCTGCCTGCAGGTAAGACCTCTTTGTGGAGGGTGGAGGTGGGAGATGAGGAGGGGCAGGATGTGCGGGGGGCAGGGTTGAAACACCACCTGCCCCAGCCCTGACCACCAGCAACACCTGGGGAGGGGGTGGTAAGCCTGGTACTTTGCCCAGGAATTTCAACTGCTTGACTCTGCCGCCAAGAGGAAGGGAGCTGAGGATGTGGCTGGACTGAGGTGACCTCAGGGGAGGAGACTGGGGAGAAGGTCTCTGGATGGCAGGCTGGGATGCACAGAGATCCCAAGGGTCAGCTCCACAGGCATCTCTGATGCAGAGGCCTCTGGGTCCCCCCAGGACAAGGGGTGAAAGGATTCTTGGGGTTACCTGCTAGCTGGCCCTGCCCACAATGGAGGATTCATCTGCCTTTACCTGGGTGGAGAGCAGAGGGAACTCCTGACAAGTCCAGTCTTGACCTCCTGGCCCAGGGCATCTTGGAACTCACAAAATTTGGGGACAAGCAAGTGCCCTTTGCTGGGAGCTGCCCCGGGCAAGATCTCAAGTCTTGGCCTCAGGCAGGTTGCCAAGCGGCTCTGGGAAATGGGCCTCAGTTTCCCTGTTTGTGAGCAGAGATCACCACAGCCACAAGGCAGGGCAGAACCAGACACCTCCTGTAGCCTCCCTACCTGAGGCTGCCGCCCCTCAGGCCCTCTGTCCACTCCCCCACAGGCTTCCCCTGGAGGCTGCAGTCTGTCCTGATGGGGTGGGAGTGGACAATATCTCGAGTGGACAAGAATCATGGGGCAACAGCACCACCACTGTGAGAAGCCTGTTCCAGAGCTGTACCTGCCGGTGAGGACCCACCTGCTGGGACTGACCCCACAGATGGCCAGGCCCCACACTCCTTCCCGGGGGCTCTTCTGCTTGCATCCTGGAGCCCCAGCACCATCCTCTGTGGGCAGCGGTGGCCAACTCTTGCTGCTGGTCACATGCAGGTAATGGTCAGTGCTCGGGGAGGTGTCCCTCCCCCAAGACGGGGATCTGCAGCACTAAGGGAGGGGCTCTGGTGTGCCAGGAGGGGCCCGTGGTCTACAAACCCAGCAAGGGAGACCCGACCCCCCAAACAGGCTGGCTGAGTGTCCGCTGTGAGGACCCTCGGCCAACACCCAGGGACACAGACCAGTCCATCCCCTTCCTGCTCTCCAAGCTGCAGACACTGCCCGCTGCCCTGATGCTCGCTGTTCAAAAAAAAAAAAAAGAATCAAAAATAGTTTCAGAGACTATTGTCCTCTGCTTCTGTGAGAAGAAAAGGAGACAGATACGGGTGGAGAGCTGGGCTTCCACAGCCTGTGGAGGAGGCAGCCCAGTAGTGCTGCCACCTGTCCTGACACCCGACGGCAGGCGAGGAGTTCCCAGCCCCAAGCCTAGACCACCTCCCGTCTGCCGGGGGAACCAGCGCCGAGGCATGCACCTCGCCCCGACAGCCGGTGAAACCTGGGCATTTGGGCTGTGGGGGCAGACTTTGCCCCATCCTGGAAGGGCCTCAAATCAGCCACGTCACCCAGCGAGGCCCCGTTACACCAACACACACTCTCTTTTTATTTAAAATGACAGGCAGCCGAAAAGACAGAGTGCAGGCTTCCGTGTGTGAGCGCGTGTGCCCGTGTCCACCAGCCCTCATGTGATCTAATGAGAAACACAGCCGGAGCCTGCATCCAGGCAAATGTTTAGGATTCCCTAACAAAAAAGCTGCTACTGATGGATCAGGGTGCCGCCAAGGAAGCCTGGGAGCTGGCGGGGGGTGTGTGATGCCACCATACCAGGGCCGCACCCTGGGTTAAGCCTCACCCGCAGAGATGCCCTGGGGCCCAGCAGCCGAAGCAATTTCCTCTGCTCTTAAACCTTAGCCACGGCTCAGTGGGCAGACAATTGTATGAACCTCCCAGTCCCCATGCTGGTGCCGCGCACAGCAGGGTAAATGCCCACTCTTGGGGGAGTGTGCGGCTCAGGGCCACCAGGTCCAGGAACCGCACAACACACGAGCTGTCTGTCCCAATGCCCGGGCTCCCTGAGGGCCGCACATGTTGTAGCCATGGCCTTCCACCATCTGCTGCAGCGGCTGAGAACACCCCCTGCTCCCGCGCATCCCTGAGACCCAGATGCAATTTTGAAAGTCAGATAAAGGACTTGGAAGGGCGTGGGCAGAGTTGCGGCCGGAGCCGAGCGGGCCAGTCCCAACCCCAGTGCCCAGGCAGGGCTCCCACGCTCAGGCGGGCGGCGAGTCCTGAGCTTGTTCACAGATGTTTTCACTCGGTTTGTAAATGTGCTCCAGGTCTAAGACATCGCTGTTTGTTCTAGAAATCAAAAGGTCTTGCCTGGCTGTGAAAGACGCCTGACCGCCACCCGCCTGAGTCTCCCCCACCCCTTCCTGCAGGACCAGACTCGTGAATGCATCGGGCAGGGGGAGGGGAGACCAGGACGCCAAGACTTTCGGTTTCTCCAGAGCTTGCGCTTTCCGTGTGCCCCCCTTCTGCAGGCTGATGGTCTGCGTCTGGCTCAAGCCATGGAGTCTGTCGCCACGGTGGACAGTGCACGGTGTGACCCTGAGTTTAAAGAAGCGGCTGCCCCAGGTGGATCCAAGGGCCACCGGCTCCTGGGGGCCAGGAGAAAAGTCCCCTTCCACACGCCAACCCCACATCCCCATCACTGGATGCCCGGGGCCAAGCAGGTCTTTGTTGGGCCACTATATGACCACTTGTTAAGGACTGTCGCCATCTGGAAGCTAAGAGGCTGGGAACAGACCTCAAGTCCCAGGAAAGTTCTGCTGCGTCCCACCGTCCCTGTCTTTCTGCTTCTCTGTTTCTCTCTTTCCCTCAGGCTCAAAATCAGGACTCTCAAAGCACAGCAAAATAAGGCTATTTATTTCCACAAAATTTATCATCCCCTTAAAGGGCCACAGTGACTGGGGTATTATTCACGCTGAGTGGGGAATCCACCCTCCACTGCCTCACTGGCATCCTTGGCAGCCGGGGGTTGGGGGGAGCGCAGGAAGGTCCGGGGAGAGGCCAGGCCCGGCTTTGATATCTCACTGATAACGTATTGTACAATTAGATCCATTTGACAATTTCCATTATGGCTGATAAAATATTTATCGAGCCTTGGAGATGATGTCTGGTGTCTGCACCATTTGTTCTGCTAATGGGGGGGCAGCGTGGAGGCTGCAGACTGAGCTGGGAGCCGCTCCTCGTCCCCTCCTCCCCATTAGGTTTGCAAATTGCCGGCACCAGTCGTAAATTACCGCCCAGCCCAGCGAGATTGATGCCGGCCTGACAGGGTAGGTAGGTGACTTGTGATGACATTGTTTCATGGAAGCATTAATCATGGCAGAAAGAGGAAATACCCTCAAATTGGCCCATAAGTCTAAATATTAAGGAATGAGAAGCAGGCAGTCGGAGGATGGTTTTAGCAAGAGCTGGAAATTGGGAAATGAAAAACATTTTCTATTATTTAACAAATCATCTTAATAATTCCCAGCGTTTTTGCTCAGAGTTCCGGGGAGCCCAGCCTGCAGGGACCAATCGTGCCGTGCTCTCTCGCCACTCCCAATGGTTAATAAAATGTGCCGGAGTCGGCCTCCAAGGCTGCCTTTGTAGCCGGATTTGCGTGTCCAGGAAAGGGGTGAAAACCCAGAGTACCAGCAGGCACGGAGCTGTGGGCCGGGGCTGCCTGCCTGACGGGTGCCTCCCAGCAGCGAGGGTTCTCTGTGGTGATAGATGTCGGACACAGCCTCGCTCAGGCCAAGCCCAGCACAGAGCCGCCCGCGAGCTCCGGAAACTGAGGTGGGACCGGATGGGCTGCGGGGCTCAGGATGCAGGGAGGGGGTGCCCGGCTGCGGTCCCCACCCACAGCCTGGCGTGTGGGGGCAGCAGGCATGTCCCGTGTGCTGCTTCGGAGCCACCAGTGTCCACGCCGGCTCGTGTTTACAGCCCTGAGCTGGGCACTGCTTGTGAAATATCGCTGCGAAAGATAAATGGCCCTTAATGAATTGCCCCTGAGTTAGAGAGCTGACGCGGTTTTAATGGCAAATGAAAAATAAACACACCAATAAGTGAGTGAAAATGGTGGTCCAGGCGGGTGCTCTGCAGGGCCGGGTGGGGGTCAGGGAGGTTGGGGTCTGAGCCCTCCCGAGGCCGCCGGGCTCATCCCGATTGGGGGCCTGGTGGGAGCCTCCGGTAGCCACGTTTCTACTCGGAAGGCCGCGGTGCAGAGTAATTAAATTAAATTGATGCTGTCCCTGCTTTGAGGCCACCCTTGATTTAAGGCCAGAAAAGGAAGCAATTAAATTTAATAAAAACCAGGTTCCTAAACAAAGGTACAAGGCCGGAGCGCCATCCGGAGCCTCGCCCGCCTGAGGGGGACGCTCTGGGTGCCCCCGACACCGCAGCCTCCCGCCAGCACGCTGCTCCGACGCCGGGCTCACCGATGGCTTTGTCACAAACCAGAACCGACAGTGCTCCTCGCGGCAGACCCGTCAGCGGGTCAACTGCAGGGGTCCGACGCCCAGGGGTGTCTGCCAGGCACCATCAGGTGGGCCGTAGGGGCTCAAGGTCAGGGTTCATGGTCCCCAGGGGCACCTGCGAGGGGACAGCTGGGATGGGGAGTGTGAGGAGCTGCCCCCACCCCAGTGGGCTTTCTGCTGAGCCCCTGAGCATCTGTGTCTGCCTCCTGCCCCCTGTGAGCGGTGGGGGGCTCTCCTGAGAGGGCAGCTCCTGCTCTCCACTCACATCAACGAGAGAAATCACAGCCCAGCAGAGAGAACGTGAACCACAGCAGAAATAGCTGACCCCGCCGACCTCGGCCAGCGGCGGTATCAACAGTGACCGTGAGCTAGTCGACCCCCACAAGCCCCCCAACACACAGTGCTGCAGGACTGCGCCCTGCAGGGGTGTCAGGCAGCCCCAGTCAGACCATCACACCCCTCCACACACACCCCCAGCTAACTGTTCTGTCCCCTTTCTCTCCCAGCCGGGTGACCGGAGTTTGCAAAGAGAGCTGGTGGCTATCAATCCGCTGTATGCTTTGGGCAAAGGGGCCGGTGATTCATTATTGAAACACCAGTCCCTGCACCCCAGGGTCACCAAGGATGGCCCAAGCCCTGTGCCTCCAGGGTCCTCACAGAAATGGATGGGCCCTGGGGGAGGGGAGACGGGGGCGGCAGGCAGGGCTCCAGGGAGAGGGTGGAGGCTTTGTGCCGAGTTTCCTGGGGGAGGTCAGGACTCAGTAGTGGTGCCGGGCAGGGCCAGAGCTGGGTCATCCCTCTTCCCCGGTCACTTGGCCAGCCTGCCCCTCTGAAACGAGAAACACACAGAAGCCCAAACACGCTGTTTAGGGATAAGTCACGGAGACACGCTACGTCTCTGGGCACCAGCTCCGAAGTGGCCCTGGGGACAGAAGCACTATTATCTCATCCCAAAGGTCAAAGTTGAACGCCCACAGCACCGGGAAAACTGGCCAAGGGGGAGGTAAGGAGGCAGTGCAGGGGATGGCCCTTGTCCCTCATCCTCCTCACAAAAGGACCATAAACAGCAACAAAAGAAGAAAAACGCCAAGTCCACCCAGCGACCCCAGTCCGGGGGTGTCGGCTCATCCCCAAGGTTTTCCAGCTGAGTAACCTCACGGCCATGCCCCTGCCCCATCCCACATGTGGCTGGAAGGCCTGGGCCCTGGCACCTGCTAGCTGGGGCAGAACTGGCAGAACTTCCAGAACTTTCTGGGCCGAATCTCTCCCACCTTCGTTCTGGGTGCCGGTGCTGTTTTCTGGCTGTGACAAGAGGTCAGGCCCTCTCGACTGCCTTCCAGCCTTGCCCCCAACTCCTGCATGGGTCTCAGTGCCAGGGTGAGGTAGAGCAGTGGGCAGCTCGGCCAGGCACATGCGGGCTTGTGGGCTGGAAGGACCCCGGCATCTTCAAGGAGACACTGAGGAGCACCTTGAGGATGATACAGGACAGACACTCCAGAACATGCGTGCTCTGAGGGCGCAGCCACAACGCGGGACAGACACGGGGTCCGAGTGGGCCTTCCTGGGGATGAGACAAGCACGGCCCTAGACACAACCTCACCTGGGCAGCCGACTGTCGCCCCAGGACTCAGCACCTCAAGGCTGGCTCTGAGAATCGCTTTGGTAGGTCTGGCTTTCCCTTTGCTAAGAGATGGAGGTGAGAAAGCTTAAATGTCAGAAGTATGGCGGGTCCTTTATTTCACACAAAGCTCAGGATGGACGAGGCCTCACCCTCTTCCTCCCAGAGTTCTCAGATTACAGTTTCCTGATGTGGAAGATGGGGTGGGCTAGGGGGACACACAAAATTATTTGAATAGAGGTTTAGGGCTTTCCCTGCTTCTTCTCACCAGGCTGCACCCTCCCTGATAACCAGCTGGCCAGGGTCCCTCGCCCCCTATCTCAGCACTTGCGGGGGGCTTGGCCCAGAAGCCACTAGATGCTGCTCACACTGGTCAAGCGGCTGTGGGGACGAGGTGGGAGGCTGCGGTTCACAGGCTAATGGCTCTGCTGCCAACAGGAAGGGTACAGGGGCTTCTCTGAGGTAGGATTTTCTTCTGCATCAGGGATATTCCCCACGAACCCACTTTGTAGGAAACCTGATTCCCAGCTGCTACATGGGGGTGAGAAGGGAGCTTGGTTTCACGTACCCAAGAAGGAAGCCTTCTCGAGTCTTTGTTCATCACAGGAAATCTCCACCGTCCTGCATCCACACAGAGCTACCTACTCCAGGGAGCCCTCCAGGATGGCCCATTTGGACCCAGCCACATCCTCCCTGACTCACCGCACCTCCCTGGCTAGCAGGCAGGCACTCCAAGAAGGAGCTTCACTGCCAGAAGATTCTGGGACATTTGAGAGAAACATCCTAAGGACTCTGCCTGGGTGGCTGGGGGGCTACCACGGTCCCCAGAACTTATTTCACACATGATGAGGCTTTGCGGGAGGGAGGGGTCAGCTTTGCATTCCTCGCTCCCTGACGACAGGCTCACGTCTAAATCTGCACCGTGTGACCCATCTCACATGCTGGCTCTCGGGCCAGGCGGCTGTGAGGTCAGGGAGAGGGGAGAGGGGCCCAGGGGCCGCCTGAGGGTGCCGCTGTGGATTGGGGCCTGCCCTTGGCCCCAGACTCCCGGGTTGGAAGTGGCTGGCAGCGGGGCCATCTCAGGTCTGCTCTGCACATCCCAGGCCAGGGCCGGAATCCACTGACTGCACTTCCTGTCAGCCTCCCTCTGACTCAGTTTCCTCACCTGTGAGATGGGATGGGACTCCTTCCGCTCGCCCTTCCATCCATCCCATCACCTGATGACACAACCCTGGGGATGAGCCCCAATCCCGAGCCCCATTTGGTGACCTGGGCCAGCATGAGGGCTATAAACGAGTTCCCGGCAGCCCAAGCACCAGAGCTGTCGCACTGCTGGTCACTAGGCAGGACAGGGTACAGTCTGCGGGATGCCCAAAGGAGGGGCTACCACGCAGGGTGGGGCAGAGCCTGCAGGGGTCTACACATCACGGTGTTTGCCGGGAGTGGGAGGTGGGGGTATGGGCAGCTCAGGTAGGCCTGGGCCACATCCTGGTTCCTCCGTCCACACCAAGGATGAGGACCTGCTCCCCAGAGAAACCAGCACCCAGGGCCTGGGACAGCTCGGGGTCCTCAGAGCTGGCCCATCAGAGCTTTCGGACACAGGGACATGACAATCATTGTGACCCAGACTAGGAACCCACTGTGCCCACCCTGCAACCCGGTGAAACAGTGACAATGAAGCAGTGGGGGCAGGGCCTGGGCACAGTCATGTTGGCTTCACTTTCCTGCAGTGAGCACTTTGGAGATGGTGGTACTTGGAGAAACACCCTGGCCTCCCCAGGCCTTCACCTCTACCTGTAAGATGGGGGACACCAGAGCTGAGCTCCCATGTGCCATGAGGACAGTAGTTGATGTGTGAACCCCTGGGGGTGTCGCTCAGCACCTCCACCTTTCCTGCCAGCCCCTGTGGGATGTGGGGGCAGCTCCGCCCCCGATGGTGTCCTGTGGCTCCAGGGACAATACCAGCAAAACAAGCTCATTGCACCTGGACGTTTAATTTCAACTGCTGGAAAATGAGAGGAGACGCCCCAGTGCTCACTCTCCAGGCTTTCCACCCAGCACCCCAAGAGGGGCCCTGCCCTCTCCCCAGGCCCCACCATCCCCGGGCCACTGGAGGACACCGAGGAGGGTC
Organism: Ovis aries; assembly: GCF_016772045.2. Classification (NCBI taxonomy): domain Eukaryota; kingdom Metazoa; phylum Chordata; class Mammalia; order Artiodactyla; family Bovidae; genus Ovis; species Ovis aries. The sequence goes on from NC_056065.1 coordinate 49,237,228, forward strand.
CCTGGGGATGGCACTCGGGGGACTTGGCCCAAGGAGCCAGGGGCAAAGAAGGGAAGGGGCAGCAGGGGTCTGGTGCAGGGCGGAACAATGCCAGTGCCTGTTTCTCGGGGTAACCCAACCCTGTAATTACGCTGAGCCCCGGGGGGCGGGTGCTGGGGCCACAATGCTGGCGCTCGGAAGGAGGCCGGGGAAGAGACCCTTCAATTGTCACTGCCACGCCAGGCACATTGCGTCAGGTGGGCTCTGGTTACTGGGCTCACAGCTGGCGTGTCACCTGCCCGCACAGGGGGGGCGGGAGCGGCCTTGGCTGTGGCTGCCCCGGCTCCTGGCGCACTGGACGTGCTGTGGCAGTCCCTTGCCGGCAGGCGCAGTCTCATTGTTTGCCCTCAGATAAGAAATGTGGGCTCGTGTTTTCTTTGCTTGAGAAAATGTCGGGCCCAAGGACGGTGTCTGCGAGACAGGAAGAGCCAGGCGCAGGGGAAGGGCTATACTGGCCCACCCTTCCCCCAGGCGCCCCTCCCCAGGGTCCCCACCTGCTGTCAGCCCAGCCTGGGGGAACAGGCTGGGGACCTGTGCCCAGCATCGCATATGACTGGGTCAGGGTCCCTCAGACCAGGACAGGGACCACAGGGTTCACTCTCCTTCCCAGACAGAGCTGGGCCAGAGCCCTGGGGCTCTACCATGGTTTCCAGGGTGCCCCGCAGCCCCCCAAACAAGCGGGTGCCCCAGCAATGGCAGGAAGATGTCCGTCTTCCCTTGACCCGGCAGGAGGCCAGTATGTGGATGTGGGACCCCAGGCCGCAGCCTGTGGGTGGCCGGCACTGCCCCCGCCTCCTGGCAGTTCAGCCAGTCTAATCCCCCGGCTAATGTGGCTGGTTCCCTCCACCAGTGTTTGGGTAGGTGGGTCCCTGGTGCCCCACGCGGGCCGCGCGGTCGGGCCTCTCCACCGGACAAAAGGCCGCCTGTTTGCTGCCTCGGCCTCATCGCGGCTTAAGGACATTTTTGTCATTTTTGACCAGCTAATGTCCTGAAAAAGAAAATAGGTTCTAATCGCTTTAAGTTTAATCTTCACTGTTTTGAACACTCTAGGTGCTGGTGCTGACTCCTGGCCCGATTAGGTCCCAGCACTGCTGCTCACTGGACTTTTCCTGTGCCCCCTCCCCACTGCAGTGTCACAGGCGGGCTGCACAGCCCAGACCCAGGTCGTTGGCCTCGGTGGTGGATGAGAACCACCCCCACCCCCCAGCCATGTCTTGTCCGGGAGACTCATCCACACACCATCCTCCCAGCCCTGTGTCCATGTGCCACCCCTGGCTCCCGGCCGCTGCTCAGCTGTGCCCTCTGCCTGGCGTCCCCTCCCTCTGCCAGCAGATCCTGCACCAGCCAAGTCCTCGTCTTTAAGAATCAAGATGCGTGCCATGTTTCAGGGAACCTTCAGCTGCCAATCTCCTCCCCCGCTGCTGGCCTCCCGGTCCTTCCCACACAATTCCCATTATTCGGGCAGAGGCTGGGGCCCGGCCTCTCTTCCCGTCGGCCATCAGCTCCAAAGGGCAGGCCGGGGCCGCTCCCTCCCGCCCCAGCACTGAGCCCAGGTCCTGGCTCCCTGAATGTCAGATCACTGGTTTCAGGGGAGCCTTTAACCCCTCTGCAAAGTGAAGCCCACAGCTCAGCACCTTGTGGGTTCTGTAGCAGTTACCCGAGATGGAATGCAATAGCTAGGTGCCCCCAGGGAACTTAGTAAGGTGCGGGTAGGGCCGGGAACCACACCCCGGAGTAGCAAGCGCTGGGAGGGCCCTGACCCATGTGATCACAGGCTCTTGTGGAAGGACCCACACCGTACCCTCACAGGGCCAGCTTCAGTACAGCCTTCCTCTGGGGCGGTCACAGGTGCCGCCACCCAAGGGCCATGTACCTAGAGCCAAACGGAGCCAGCCCTGCTAAGCTAAGCGCTCAGGGTGTTTCCTCTCCTCCAGCACTTAGTCAGGACGTGCCCCTGGCCTGTGCGGGGAGGGCACATGTGCGAGCCTCACACCCACCATCCACCCACCCTTGGACGCATGAGGGCCCCCGACCCCCCGACCACCATCAAGGCCGCGCCCGCCTCTCTGGAGCGTGCTGCTGTGGTGCCTTCTGTGAACATCTACCCTCCTGGGGCAGTTAAACACGGCTTGGTGCTAATTACAGGCCTGTTTTTCCATAAATTGGGGTCAGAAGCACAGCATTTGTGTTTGCAAGAAGCCTGGGCCCTGGGCAGCCCTGCCGAAGCCACCCAGTGTCCTTTTGGGAAACAGGAAATTCCTAAGCCAACCTGCCCGCCTGTCCCAGCAAGGAATTCCTCAGAGAACTTGGGGCCAAAATGAGAGTCATTTTGCTTCAGAAACAAATCCTGTTTCAAATGAATCATCCTGTCTCTCTTAGGAAGCAGGGAGAGTATGGACAGGATGGCTCTAGAATGTTCTGCCCTCCTGCTGGCTCCAGAGAGGCAAGATCCCTCAGAAAGATGGGAGTGTGGGTGATGGGAGCAGGTGGAGAAGCCCCTTCCCACCCTCTCCCAGCATCCGGGGTCTGCGGTGATGAGCTCTGCAGCACGCAGCCCCTCTGTCTCTTGAGGCATGTGCTCTCCCCTGGAAGGTTCTGGAAAGTTCCAGAAAGGTCTGTGTGGGCAGGACCCTTTGGGCCAAGGCACTGCTCTGAGCAGGCCCAGCTTCCTGTCCACCCCCAGCCTCCTCTCCTTTCCTTGCTGGCCAGAGACACATCCGGGCAGCGACCAGGCCCCATGCCCAGGTTCTAACACTTTGTAAACCTCGTCGCAATAACAGGGTGATATAATGACTTGGCTATGATGCTGGAGAAGACTCTTGAAAGTCCCTTGGACTCCAAGGAGATCAAACCAGTCAATCCTAAAGGAAATCAACCCTGAATATTCACTGGAAGGACTGATGCTGAAGCTGAAGCTCCAATAATTTGGCCACATGATGTGAAGAGCCGAATCACTGGGAAAGACCCTGATGCTGGGAAAGACTGAAGGCGGGAGAAGGGGACGACAGAGGATAAGATGGTTGGATGGCATCACCAACTCAAAGGACATGAATTTGAGCAAATTTCAGGAGACGGCGAAGGACAGGGAAGCCTGGCGTGCTGCAGTCCATGGGGTCGCAGAGTTGGACATGACTTAGTGACTGAATAACACCCATAATGACCACTCATTTCTCTCCGCCACGCAGCCACGCTGCCCTTCTGCGGGCTCCAAAATTCACCCTCCTGGGCACCCCGACTTCCGGCTGCTGAGGCTGCAGAGACCCAGCCCCAAACTAAATAAATAAGTTTAAACCTTTAAAAAGTGCTCTTCGTGCCCCATTGTGCCCCTGATTGCTCATTCCCCAGCTATATAATTAGCACATAAAGAACTCTCGCCTCCAAATTAAATGGCAGTAATTGGGTTTTTAAAAAAACTAATTTAAACCCTAAACCCTTTGAAAAAAATTGTCATTGTTTACATATTAAACGGACTAGCATTTTAAGTATTATGGGGCTAATTTAACAGGCTTATCTAGGACGCGGGCCACAGGGGCGAGGCCTGGAGGAGGGGGAAGACTCTTTCTCCCCAGCAGCAGGAGAAGGGCCTCCCGCCCATGAGGAAGGGGACCAGAAACCCAGGGCAGCCCCATCACCAGGACAGAGCTCAGGACCAAGGTCATATTGTGGTCCCTGCTGAGCTGGTAACAACCCCAGCCTGCGGCCACTGCCCCAGGGTTCTCAGACAGGGAGCTGGCACTTCGGAGCTGGCACAGACAGGGCATGTGGTTGGGGGGGGGCAGGCGGCTGGCATTGCCCACTGCACACAAACATTCACTTATTTTTTCTAAAACTGTCTCATCACCTTTACTCTATGCATTGGAGGCAGCAGGTGGGTATAAGAATTTGAATTAATTTTATTTTCACGCTAAAAAACCCTTTGAAGTAAACTGAATGAGAAATAGGTTGGGACGGCTACAAGTGAAATGACAAGATTTTAGTGAAAACCTTTTTAAAAAAATAAACCTTGACTAAATGGAGAGATGTATCCTGTTCTTAAATGTGAAGTGTTAAAAATCATGAAGTTTTTTATCCCCTGAACACTAACCTATAAATGGAATAGATGACAAAAAAAAAAGTCTTTGTTGTTTAACTTGAAAAAAATGACTCCAAAGTTTTTCTCAGGGCGGGGGGTGGATGTAAAACTGGACAGTGACAGTCAATATTTAACAGAGAAGAACCAAGCTCATCCATAAATTTGAATATTTGAGGTATGGTGCAAAGATAATACAAATAAAAATAAATTAGTTGAGAATTTTGTAATGAGGAGCAGGTGGGAAGAAACTCAGAGCAGGGCCAACCACACTCCAACCAAGGCAGTCTGGAAACCAGGGCTGTCTGGAGGCCCAGACACCCCCCAAGCCCCCACCCTCCCCCGATCCCCACCCCACATAGTCTCCACAACCATGAGCCAAACATCAGAGCAGCGACCCACGGGCCAAGTTCTCAACACAGCCTGGGAACCCACGAAACGGCCGGAAAGAAGTGAGTGAGATTTGCATTGTCTCACGTGAGGTAGAAGGGGACCGAGGTGTCCAATTGCGTGAGAGCCATGAGTTGATATAAAGTACAGAAGTGCCACCCCACACAAGAAGAAAGGAAGGTGAGATCCTTGTAAGCTCTTGAAAATTCAGAAGCTGAAGATAAGGGTCCCTGGGGGAAGACTGGCAGGGGGTGGGCAGGCGAGGGGACGCTGGGAGTCAAGTCCCAGACACATGCATTAAATCAGCTGGTGGGGGGGGGGGCGGTGGGCGGCGCTCCATCCACAGCTGACTGCTAAACAATGATTTGGGACACTGCGGGGATGAGATGGCTCGGTTTCCAAACTCAAGGAAGTGCCTGGCCCCTGACCACCCGAGGACCCCTGATCCCTTTCTCCTGAAGCCTGGGAGGTCGCTGCTGCATTTGGAGACTTGTTTGGGGTCTGCCAAGGACACATAGGGATGGGGGCACAGGTGGGAGTGGACTGACCCTTGAGGACTTTAGGGAGACTCAGGCCACTCACAGGCCATAGGGGACTCTGGGGCAGGCACGTGGCTTGGCACTTGGGGACCACTTAGCAGAGGGTGTGTGTCTGGGGTCTCAGCGCTTTTCACCTTTCTTCAAATCATTGTGGAAACACTTCTGCCGGAGCAGGCCCTCTGCACACAAGCCCAGCTGGCCCTTGGGTGGGGCGGTCAAATGAGGGTGACCCTCCCGGGCCCTAAGGCCCAAGGGCAGCGGGGGCTTCTCAAGCCCTGCCCAGGCTCCCTCTTTCCACAGGCCTGCTTTTCCTTCTCTCCCTTCATCATTTTCATAGAGCAAGGATTCTTATCTCATCTGGAGGAAACTGCCAATAACTATGACGTGATGTGTTATGTTAAATAAATTACAGGTAACACAATAGAATAAACTGCATATACATATGTTTACTGCATGGTATACATGCGTACATATGTCCATGTGTACACACAACACAGGGAGGAATAGAGTGGGAAAGAGCATTTGTCAGGTTGGGGTCAGGTGGGTCTAGACCAAATCCTTTTACCTTCTAGGAGTTTCTACTCTGCAGGGTTTGGGACTGAGTACCTGCAGACATCCCCCCGCCCTCCCCACCCAAGGCACAGATGCCCCCAGGCTCTCCATGGAGACAGGAGGATGGGAATCTGCCGCAGAGGTCCCTGAGCTCCCATCCGGTCTGGACCTGCCTGTGAGACTCAGGACGGGTCCATGTGGGTTTAAAATGCATGGGTGCTCTGAACCTGCTGCACTCTGCATGGGTCGTGTGCACAAGGGTGCACACACGTGCACACGCACACACCCCAGGATCCCCCTCTGGCTGCCACATCAGGGCCTGCAGATGGCCCCCAGTGGGCATGTGATGATGCCCACACCAGCCTCCCTCGGCTACCCTCCTTTCCTTTCACACGGCCCTCTTGCCTTCCAGACAGGACACCAGACTGGCAGCCGTGGTGCCAGGCAGGGGCCAAGTAACCCCAGCTCCCAGCAGGGCACTTGCTGGACCACAGACAAATATGACATCTCTGTGTCCAGCTCGTTCCCACGGAGCCCAGCCCGGCACATCACTGCCCAGAAAATACCAACTGACTGATGGTGTGGTCACTACCGGCATAAAGGAATGAAGAAGTGACCCCATGATAGTCTCAGGTCTGTCTTACCCAGGACAAAGCAGGACCCAAAGTGGACTTCACAGCCCTCCAGCTTCCTGCACAAGGCACTGGGGTGGAGAGCAATAAGCAGATGGCTGCTTGTCACAGCGGATGATCACTGCTTCTCCCTCTCTAAAGATGATTCTTCTACCAAAGGCCGAGAGTGCATGGCAGACAAACCAACCTTTCTTTCAATGTTAAAGCACTCAGGGGCCCTCTCACAGACCTGCTCCCTCAGCAGTAGGACTGACCAGAAGGATGGGAGGCTTTGATTCAAGTACCAACTGAAGTGGCTGGAAATATACTGGTCCTTTTCTCAGGAATCAGCCGGAAGCCTCCCGACAAAGGCCAGGTCCAGAGCCTGACCGTAGGCACAGAATCCCTACGACAACCCCATCCCACTCTCCAGGCTCCTGGTTGAGCAGCCGGGGCTGACAGCCCTCCCCAGACCGGGGTCAGATGGCCACTTGCCTGCTGCTTCCGCTCACAGAGGCAAACTTGCCTCCGCCCAGGGAGCCGGCCAGCCCTGACCCAGGTCCCACCATCCTTTGGCTGGTGGAGATGGGGCCGGCTCTCAGCATGGAGGGAGTGCAGTGGCCCGGAGCATCTGTATCATTTTACAGGCAGAATGGATCTGCTTAGCAGCAAGCCTTCCAAAATGAAACCAGAAACCAGGTCTAATCATTTGAGCTCGATAAAGACTCCCCAAGTGCCCGGGAATCCGGGCTGCGCCGCAGTGGTAACCAGTGTCCTTTCTCTCCAGAACCACGGATCCTGCAAGCAGCAGAATGGAGCACGTTGGCTGCACCCCCAGAGTTTAGGGGTAGGGGGGGCATCTATCTCACAAGGGCATCGTCTGGGTAAGATGATATCTGATGTAGCAAACTAGAAAAGCAAAGTTCACGAAAGCAGCACAGATCAGCTTTTGGCCAAGCCTGTGCACGGCTGTTATGCATTTTAAACCAGCCGATGCCAGATCGTAGCAGGCTCCCCTGGCCAGAAACCAGGAGGGTCAGGCGAGGATTGCAGAGGCGCTCCGAGATTTGTCTTTAAAAAGCACGGTGCTGAAATCTATTTTGAGTTTTGCAAAACAAGAGGCCGTCAGGGCCTGTCTCCCTCCCTCCATCTCTTCTCTCTGACCTTTCCCTTCTCCTTTAAAACCAGCGTCCCAGCCTCATTCCCACTGCTGGCTTCTAGCTCCAGGCCCAGCTGGGCCGAGCCAAGGTGTCAGGACAGGAGCCCAGCAGCTGTGTCCAGTGTCCACTCACTGCCCATTCCCGGCTCCAGGGCGCCGCTTCTGGATGGAGCAAGCCCCCAGCCCTCCTAAGTCTGCCAGACACTCAGGGAGGGCATCTGGCGGCCAGGAGCAAGCGCTGGGCCTGACCCTGGACCCGTGCCCCACCCCCACCCCACGCACCAGCCACACAAAATCAAGAGGCTTTCAGGAATGCTCCTTGCCCAGCCCTGCCGTGTTGCCTTCACATAGGCTGTTCCCAAGACCAGTCTGAGCTGGGGTTCCTCCTTTCCTCCCTCTGGAAGCATCTTCCCTACAATGGAGGGTCCACAGGAGAGCCTAGGGCTGCAAGCACTGGTCTGCCTGTACCCCCACCCTCCACCTCCCAGAGAGCCTCAGTCAGCACACCTGGCCTCCCAAAGCCCACCCGGGGACTCCAAAGCCACACCAGATGCCAGAGCAGCTTGTTTCTGAAGGCCCCTCCACAAGGGCAAGAGACTCTAGATGCTGCCCACAGGTCACCAGGCCTATCACTCACTGTGCACCTCCATCCGACCTCCAGGCCTCACCGTGTTCATCTCTACAATGGGTCCACTCAGGCCGTTCCCCATAGCACAGGGAGGAACTGAGCCACTGGGAGCTGGGAGAGGCCCACAGAGGAGGACATGCCCGGGCAGCCAGGGCCAGCCTCACCTGGGGCCCGGCCGGGCTGACACTTCCCAGGACAGCAGGGCTGGCCAGGCAAGGCCTGGGGACCAACCAACCGCTGCCTCTACCGGCCGGAGGAGCTGGGCCGGGAAAGGAGGCCACAATGGGCCCTTTTCTCCCCATGTTGATTGAGACAGTTCAGTTGAGAATATTTAAACAGTTGTACATTCACAGATTACAGCGAGGGGTGAGGGAGACCTAGGGAGGGAGCCAGGGATCAATGCATAATCAGATAACTGCCCGCTCGTTGCGGCTTTAAGTGAAGATCAGCCACTCAGACTGTAATTCCTCCTGCTAATTAAGCAGCCTGTTAATTGCTCTTGGGGTTCTAATGCCCGTCATTGTGCCTGTAACAGCCGCTGACAGCAATGGGCCTGGGGCTCGGGGCCCACAAAGGAGCCCGGCCCTTAATGAGTCGCCAGAGTGGGGACCCGCACCATGGGCTGTGCCTCCCCTGGGCACTGCACTCCCTCGAGGGGCCCGGCACAGAGGGGTCAGCGCCCCTCATGCTGACCAAACACGCCACAGACGCTGGGACCTACCAGGACGGAGGGCACAGGGCAGACACCGAGGGCCACAGCTCTTTCTTCTCTTGAGAACCCTCCCTGGTCCAGTGCTACATGGCAGCTCCCTGCAAACTCACAGCTCCCCGAAACTTCCTCGAGTGTCAGCCAGGCCAGTGTGGAGCCCGAGTTAGCCCAGAGCATGTCCCGCTGTGCCAGCTAGCCACACTGTCCCTTGGAGCCTAGGGCGGAAGCCAATGGCCTGGACCACGTGGCCTCCTCTCTGGGACCTCAGTTTCCCCTGTATGACCTGGTGCTGATGGTGCTGCCTCAGAGGGTCATGAGCTGAGCAGACTCCAGCCAGAGATACCACAGAGTGGCCCACCCTCTCCTTCCGCCCCGGTCGGAGGGTACTGAATCGGCCTCCCAGTCAGCTCTGGGGGCCTCTCAGGTCTGGGCTGTACAGTGAGAGCCTGGACTTGGCCCAAGTGGTTCCAGGTCCCTGAAGCCTACTGGTGGGGGGAGGATGGGCCTTCCCAAGAAGGTGCAATGCCAGAGGAGCTTCCACTGCAGGTGCTGTTGCCTTTGGCCACTGAGAAGCCTGAGCAAGGCTGAAATGTCAGAGCCATTAGGCAAAGAGAAGCTGGTAGGGCTGTGTTTGGTTTGGGTCTGCTGAGCAGGGTTTTTCCAGAGACCCAGAAAGAGCAGCAGAGAACACCAAGGCCCAAGGGCCTGGGGAAGGCAATGCTGGCAGACCCAGGGCAGGGTGGAGGTACAGGGTGGGGTCTGCCTGCCTCCAGGGCTCCTTTCTTCCCTGCAGGTCTGCCCTGGGGGAAGGGCTGCAGATCCCTGGGCTTGCACATCAGCCAGGGAGGGGAAGACATCACCCCATCTTGCTACCATCCCCCCAAAGTTGAGAGGGTCACCAGAGTGCCAGGCAGACATGCTAGGATGCAAACTCTCACAACTCCTTCCTTGCCAGGGGGACTGGCAAGATGGCACAGTGGCCTAGAAGCCAGGCCAGGCCTGGAATGCAGCAGGTGGCTGCTGGTACAGTGAGAAGGTCGGCCTTGAACCTAGGGCTCCGGCATGGCCGCTGCCTCTGTCCTACCCGGTTCTCCGTTACTAGACAGCAGTCACTCATGAAGCTAGCCCCCTGGTGAAGGTCACCTCCAGCCCAGCCAGGCCACCAGCAGCGCAGAGAAGCCTGCAGGGGTGCAGAAGACACCAAGCCTCCCCCTGGAGCTCCTGTGCCAGCTCCACGGGGCTGGGGTCTCACACCTGGTGCTGAGAGACCGCCACCTGCCAGGGCACCAATGGCAGAGGCAAAGTCTTGTAACGGGCCTGAGGCAGAGCCACACCCGCCTTGCGGGGGGCTAGGAGGGTGCAGGGGCTTTGCAGCCAGGACCATGGCCGGGACCCAGGTAGCCACACTGGGCAAGCATTTCACAGGCGCTGCTTCGTTCAGCCTGATAAGGACAGGAGTTCTTCTCTGTCCCCCAGATGAGGAGAAGTGGAGTGACTTAACCTACATCCAAACATCCCCACCTCCCTGATCCCAGCCGAACTGCACCTGTGGCCTCCAGCGTCCCAGGGAGCACACAGCGGGGCCTGGGCTGGGCTGCCCCACATCACCTGGAAGCTGGAAGCTGCTCTCTGAACCAAAAACCAGTAAAGAGGAGGGTGGGAGCTCGAGTCACAGAATGGAACCTCCTCCAGGAAGACCCCATGTGGACTCCAGCCACTCTCCACCCACAATCTGAGGAAAGCATTTCATTGGCCTCCCACCTCAATGGGGGGGTTACAGACTCAAGCAATGCCTCAAAATATACTGTTCTCACCCCTCCGTCAGTGCCGGTCCCCTCTGACTGTCTCCAGGCCCCCTCTCTTCCCCTGTGGAGGCAGACAGGTTCCCAGACGTGGCAAGGTGACCTTCTGCAGCCCCTGGTCCCATGTGGGAGGGGAGGCACCCAGCACTGGGCGCAGGGCTTCAAGCTGACGGCTGCAGCTTCCAGGTAAGTGACGCAGGGCTGGGAATCACAGAGGAGGAGGCGGTAAAGACAGGGATCCCTTGACTCTGTCCAGGCTACAGCCACAGCCAGCACATGGAGTGGAACCCTCTTCCACAGCTCGGCCATGGCACGAAAGAAGGCAAGTGGCCCAGAGGGGCCGACGGCTCCTTCCCTTGGTTCACCACCAGAGTTCCCGGCCACTCCACACCCTCCCAGGCCTCGGACTCCCCTAGCCCCTCCTTACAGAAGGTCCCCCCACCCCTGGCTCAGCGTCTGGGCCACTGGAAGGAGGGAGCCTGGTTTGAATTTGTGAGGCTGGGGCTGGTTCTCATTGCCGGCAGCCTCCTTCCTAGAGCCCCTACAGGAAGATTCAACCTGTTCAAAGTAGAAATAAAATAAAATACAACAGCATCTCTCCACCCCTTATTAAATTAAAAATTCTGGCCAGTAAGGGAAACCCCTAAATTTGATTTCCTTTTCCAGGCTGGTTTTGGTGGCGGGGGTCTGAGTCTGGAAGAAGACGGGACTATGGTATTTGCTGAGTGGAGACGGTTCATTTTTTTCACTCATATAATGATCCTTTCTTTCCCCAGCCAGCACGTGAGTTATGCTCATTCTGCCCAAACCTGTAACCCCTCCATGAGGCTGCGCAGAGCTGTCGAGAGGCGCCTGGCTGGGCAGGCCCTTCTGAGAGGCCCACTTGCCCTGAGAGGCGGACTTTGCCTCTTGAGGGTATAAGAGGGTCAACACCTCCAGCTGGACACCTGACCCTCCTGAAGAAGCCTGCAAATGCTGGGTTTCCCATGATCGGTGCCTGTGGGAGCTTGACTCACCCCAGTGGCCATACTTGGCCATCTGGGGTCGGACTTGAGGTTGTAAAATCGGACAAAGAGGATGATCTGCACAGAGTGTATCTCTTGGGGCCAAAGTAGCAGGAGCGGACTAGAAATAGTTGGCAAACTGATGCTTTTCTGCCACAATGGATGGAGAGGTGGGTGGGCAAGGTGGGCAGGGGGCAGTCCTGACCGTGCTGCCACCCTGCTGGCCGCCATGGGGCTCTGACCTCCTCGGCATGTGCACGGAAGAGGCCACAGTGAGCAGGGCTCCCTAATAGAATCCATATTCCGCCGGGTGCACGTTTAATATAAAAGATCTGGCGATACCCACCGCCCGCGCAGCTCTGGTCCCACTGAAAGGCCTTTGTTCGGGGAGATTAGAGCGGGATTTGCTTTCATTTTTCACGATGTTTCACTCACTACATCACCGAGGTTATTGACGTGGCCACAGCCCCTCCTCCCTTCGCGTCCCGCCCAGCCCTCGCATACCAGGGGTCTCCAGCGCCTTGGGGACAGGGGCCTGGCTGAAGGGACACCTCCCCGGGCCTGGCTGGGTTGGGCCAGGCTACAGGCCGTTGTCTAGGCTGGTCCACAGTTCCCCGAGCCTGCGTGGCTGTGCTCAGTCCTTCCATCCTGTCCAGACTCACATCCACTTTTCGGCACCCCCTGGTCATTCTTCCCTGCCATCCTTTGTCCCCCACTCCCGGGCCCTGCCTGGAGCCAGGGAGCCACACTCGGGCCAGACACTGGGCCTGCAGGCCAGTGGCCACACAACTCCTGCAGGTCTCAACAGAATGGTTTTGTTCTGGTCAGGGGCCTCTGGCTAAGGCTTGATCTTACTGTGTTTTGTTTTAATTAAGAGCTGATCTTTTTTGAGCCCATTCCTGAAAATAGCTTCGTGCTACTCTCCTCCAGGACATAAGGCTTTTAAAATAAAAGTCTTTTTTAAAAAACAAGTAATGTTGTCCCCCACCACCCACCCCCACCACCCAGGTTGTTTCACAGGCAGATGCCAGGATCAGAGCTCTTGTTGGCCCCCAGGCCCTGCTGGGAGGGTGGGCTCCAGGGGCCTAGGCCAGCTGGGTCAGCATGGGGAGGGCAGAGGCCACCCCGTGGCTGGTGGCTTCTCAGGGAGGCCGGGCCCCGGGTCCTCCGCTGCCCTTTGCTCACAGCCTCCACAGCCTCCCCCAGCCCAGCCTCCGGAGCCCGGGCACTAATTGCGGCATTTTCCTGCACAACAGAAAGACAGAGGAGAAAACACCCACTTATGTTGTCCCAACACGAGATTCTGACATGTTAACAAGTTTATTATATCCTGTTTCTAATCTAAACACGGAACGAGTTCCCCCTGCAGAAGTGGGAAGTCGGCCCTAACGGTCCCTGGGGCCACAGTCTCCCTCTGCTCCTGGCCCAGGCTCAGCTGGCCGCCCAGTGTCCCCTGCTCTGCTGGTCAGGGTCACTCCCAGGGGCCCCCTGCTCCTGGACAGCAACCCCCACCAGCACTGCCCCAAGCTCTTCCCATTGAAGGCAACAGAGGCCCCAGCCCACCCTGTCCTTCCTGGGATCCATGGGGCACAAGCAAAAGGTCTGAACTCCACTCTGGCCATCTGGGTGGGGGATGACCCTTTGAGGTCACTCAGTGGAAGCAAAGGACGCATGTGCACAGGAATGACCTCGGTGATGAATGAAGCCCCAGCCACCGTTTGGCTCCCACAGTCTGTCCTCCAGCCATACCCCAGACTGGGTGGGGGCCCTTCGCACCTGTGGGATTTCACACAACTCCTTGCCTGTCTTTATGTTTTGTCCATCTCCCGGCAGGCAGGGGTGGATGGGGACAACGGCACCCTGAATGCAGTCAAGCACATCATTCTCATCCCCCGACCTTCCAGCGCTTGGGGAGGTGTGGCCGGCAGGCTATGAGAGAGGACGGGGGCCACTGGATATTTGTAGAACCACGTGGTGTGGGACCAGGGAGGAGAAGATTCAATCCTCCCCTTAACTGCTTGGATTTCAAGCTGCAAGCTGATAAGAGCCTGGTGGTAGCGGCTGGCCCACATCGTCTTCCCCAAAGGCTGACAGGAGCACCCATGGACCCAGGCCAAGGACGGGCGACAAACCACTTCAGCCCCCACTGAGCACAAGGCCCCACCTGTGAGAGGCCCCGCAGCACCCGCCCACGTCTGGCGGGGCTCAGATTTCAGGGAGAACAGGCAGAGCTGCCGGCTGGGAAGGGGGGGCTCCCCGTTCCCCTCCCCAGAGATGAAATGGCAGCCTAGACCCCCGGCTGGGCAGGGGTCCTCCCTCCCACGGCTCTCGGGGCTGCAGGGATTGGGGTGCAGGCTGTCCCCCAGCCTTCGCCCTCCCCCACGGCCTGCAGATGGGCCTGTCAGCTGCTAAGTAAGAGACAATCCAGCGTGACCAGAGGGCAGGCCTTTCTCAGCTTCTGGAACAACTTTCAAACACTTAACTCCATGGCTTACATTAAGGAAAAGGATCAGTCATCAAAATCTCATTGTGCAGGCAGGAAAACCTGGCACACCCTCCGTCCCCCACGCTCTCCAGCCCCAGGCCTCGGGCTCCTGCCAGCCCGGGTGCACTGCCCCAGGCTCCCAGAACCCTGGCCCCAACACGCTGCCCAGCCGAGCCCCACTCAGGGCTGCAGAGAGGACACGGAGCAGGGGCCCGAGGAAACGGGTGGCCGCAGCCACAGCCCTGAGCCAAGGCCTTGGGACCACTGCAGCGGCACCCAGTCCTGCTGCCCCCAGCCTGACCCAGACCCATGGGGAGGCAGGGCTGGCTGGAGAGTTCCCCTCATCGTGTACTTTCAAAGAAATGACTTTTCAAGCCGGGGTCCAGAGGAAGGTAATTAACCGGACCCCAGAGGGCCGAGCCTGCAGTCAGGTCACCTGCCTGGCCACACAAAGAGCCACCACTGGGCCACATCAGTCTTGTCGCGGCACTCCACACACCCCGAGAGAAGGGGGTGGCTCACTCGCCTCCAACCACACCTCAAAAGGAAGCCCCGCTGGGGCGACAGGAGGCCGGCCTGCTGCTGATGAAGGCAGGGTTGACCACGCAAGCCTCGTGGATCTATGGGCACCGAGACAAAGTCACCAGGCTAGCATGTTTGCCCACAAAGGCTCTTGGCTTGAGAGAGGCACTGGGAGCAGAGTAGAGGTAGCCCAGAGCAGCCCAGGGGTGTCCCGACTATGCTGACCCCACCCTGCATGCCTATGGCTGAGGCCCTGGTCTGTCTGCCTTGCAATCAAGCAATCCTGAGAGCTAAGACCTCGCAGACATGGTGGCCAGTATCTCTCCCTCCAGGAACCAGAGACAGCCGGGTGGGGACTCCAGTTCTTCCTGTAACGGGAATCCTCAGTGCCACCCAGCCACAGAGACTGCCCGGGCCCTCCCGTCCACAGGCCTGCATACATACTCCAAACGTGTGCACACACATGCACTCACACATGTACACATGGGCCCACCCATGTATTTACATGTGCGTGTGTGGTGTGCACATATGCATGCACACATGCACACACGTGTGTCCATGTGTGCCTACATTCTCGTGTGTGTGCACGCACCGTGTGTGCATTGTATGCTTGCACATGTGCAGATACGTGTCCATGCATGTCCCAGCAGAGCCTCACCGTGTGTGCCTGGTGCTCACATCCCTCGGTGGCTCCCTCCCATCCCCAGGCTCCTGCCTAGCAGCTGAGGTCATGTTGGCACTGGGGTCCTCCTGACAGTTTGCTGCCCGTCCATCAGAGAACTCCCTCCAGAAACAGGCTGGGAAGACATACAGAAAGGCTCCCATCTCCCAGCATGGCTGGAAAGCTCCTTTCCCAAGAGGGTGAAGCAGTCAGAGGCCAAGGAGCCAGCACCTGAATCTCCTCTCAGTCAAAAGAAAGCACTAGAGTTTGCTCAGAGTCCTGGGAAGACCAGTGAGTTCCAGGCTCACGACCTCACTGAGGAGTCAGGGCGAGGAGAGCTCAGATGCCCACCAGGACCACCCAGGTCTGCGGCTCCAGCTGCCCTGTCATCATGAGGCCCAAACACGTGTGCAGCCTGGCTCTCTGGGCAAGCCGTCCTCTCAGCACGGCTCACCACACTGGAGATGGCCAAGCAGAAGCCCAAGAAGGAGCCAGGCCTTTTCTGGTCTGGGTGACCCATGGGCCTGCGTGGCAGCCTTTGTGAGATGGCACTGAGCTCCCCACACCTGGGCCCCACTCCTGCACCCGTCCCAAGGCTCTCACTCCTGCCCGGAGGACCGGTGATGACGGCGCATGACGGGGATCTGGCTCCGAGGCGGCCTCCCTGTCAGCCCTCAGCTGCTCCGCATGGACTCTCCAAACCCCTGGTTCCAATTGGCCCTGGCCCTGCACGGTCTAATCTGATTTCCTCCCGCTAAAGAAGGCCGTGGCCACAACCACAGGAACATGGGGGTCTACCCCCGGGGCCCCTGGTGCCATATTTGTATTTAAAATGGCCTTAAACCTGCCCTGCCTCACAAAGCTGGGCATAGGGATGGAAAGACCAGGAACGAATTATCCCAAGAGGATGTGAGCCCGCAAAGCCATGTTTAAAAAACTAAGAGCAGAAAACCAGGAAGGGGGGTCTACCCCACCGAGGACATACTGCCCCCCAGATGGGAGCCCACTTCTTGCAGGCGGTGCTGGGGAGGCCATCACCACCCCCATGGGTGTCTGTAGGACAGGCCTCCCCATCCATCCAGTGCTACAAACTCGCTCTTCCCACACTCAGGACCAGTTGTTGTTGCTGTTCAGTCACTCAGTCGTGTCCGACTCTGTGACCCCATGGACTCAGCATGCCAGGGTCCCCTGTCCTTCACTATGACCCAGAGTTTGCTCAGACTCGAGTCCATTGAGTCAGTGATGCCGTCCAATCATCTCATCCTCTGCTGTCCCCTTCTCCTCCTGCCTTCAATCTTTTCCAGCATCAGGGTCTTTTCAAATGAGTCAGTTCTTTGCATCAGGTGGCCAAAGTATTGGAGCTTCAGGTTCAGCATCAGTCCTTCCAATGAATATTCAGGGTTGATTTCCTTTAGGATCAACTTATTTAATCTCCTTGCAGTCCAAGGGACTCTAAAGAGCCTTCTCCAACACCACCACAGTTCAAAAGCATCAATTCTTTGGCACTCAGCCTTCTTTATGGTCCAATTCTCACAACTGGGGACCCAGAATTCCCAGTGGTCCCCAGGTGTGAGTGGTGTGGAGACTGTGGCTGTTGCCAGGCCGTGGCTGTAGGGTGGCCGAGAGAATGGTTTGCTGCTGGGCTCTGTTACACTCACAAACATGTGTCTGTTCTGAAGCATCTGGTGCTGAGCTCAGTGACAGCCAAAAGAAGGCCCGGTGATCTTTGCTGAAGCTGAGGGGGCGGCCTGCTGGGGTCGCAGCCCTAAGCCCAGCCATCGACCAGGGCCCGACCCATGAGCAGAGCCAACCTGGGCGCCCCGAGTGCCGGACAACCAGACCTCTAGCCCATCCCTACATCAGCCTCCTTGCCTGGAGACCCCTGTCATACCTGGCCTTGGCTTGGGATGCCCTGGGGTCAATGTGTCCATATGGTATCTGTAAGCAGAGCCAGGCTGGGGACCTCATAAGTCACCTCTGTCACAGGCGTGGAGAAAGAGTGGCCTGGCAGGGGAGTCAGTGGCATCCAGGTTGAGCTGCCATCTTGGGGGTGAAGAGACCAGGGAATCGGACTGACTAGCACCGCCAGGCCCCCAGCACTTTGCAGCCCACACTTTTCACACACTCTTCTGTCCTTGGCTTTGACTTTGGTTTTGCATACAGCAGGCACTCAACACAGGTGGAGTGAACACACCAAGGGATGGACATATGAGTGAGCCTCTCTTGGGTGACCTTCTAGAATGCAGGGCTGCCCAGCGGCCTGGGACCATCCTTCTGGCTCCCGAGGAGGACTTGGCCTGGTGTCACCAAGTGAGGACCTGGCCACACACCTGCCTGGGGTTTGTACCTGCTGTTGAACCTGGGTTCCTGGGGAGCCCCAGGGCAGGCGGGAGCTGCCACAGAGCCCACCAGGAAGGCAGCCTGGAAGGCGGCTGCCAGTGCTCGATACAGGGTGGAAAGGCCACAAGGCCAAGTCGCCAGGGAGGCCAGAGAAGAGACAGGTGGGGGTTTCAGAAGCCCCAGCCCAGGAGCAGGCATCGGAAGCCCCTCCAGTGCACTGCCCCGCAGCGGGGGAGGCGGGCAGGGCTGGACCCTCGGGCAGTGCCACCCCTCATGTGGGCTTGCAGCAAAGCCGGCACTGCAGGCGGCGTGTGCGGACGGTCGCCATCGCCCCTTTGTCCTCAGGAGCGCGGCTCGCACGGCCTGCCTGATGGAATATTGATCCTCGGAGTGCAGAGTCCGGCATGCCATTAGTCCAATCTGCTCTCAAGCTGACACAATCCCATCATTTGTCATCTGCCCTGTCCTGCTGGGTTTGTTTAGGAGCTGGGGTATTTGCTTTATCTGCCACTTTCCAAGCCTCCCCCCACTCCTTCCCTGACAGGCGTCCACGGGGCCACTGTGTTCTCAGAGTCCTGCACCCCCTTGCCACAGGGACGGTTGTCCAGGACTCCCAGCTTCCACGAGAGGGTCCCATTAGCATGGACCCACTTGGCCGCATCATCCCCCGACCAGGGTCCCCTCAATTATTAAATGAAGCCAGTCCCACCATCCTCAACCCAGCATGACAATGACAGAGAAGGGGCAGCTCCTGACTCAGGGTCACACAGCAAGACAGGGGTTGAGAATTAAGAGCCTCAGACTCCAAAGGCTACGTCTGAGGCATGGGGGTAGCTATCACTCACTAAGCAGGGCCTGGGGGGTGAGCAGGGCAGCAGGGCTGTGACCGGAGGAGGGGGAGGCCAGGCTTACTGTGCAGAAGGGGTGCCCTCTCTTACCCAGGGTCTGAGCGATCTGTGCACCTAGCATCTGGGCGTCTGCAAGAGCCTCCTCTCTCCCCACCCCTGACATCTGGGCTCTGCCTCTCGTCCCCAGGGCGTCTGGTGTTTGGAGGTGGGAGCGATGCCTGGTTGGTGAGGTTCAGGGAACAGACTGTGGGTGGGACAGCAGTGTCCCACTGGCTCAGGAGCTCAGCAGCAGGGGCAGCGCCTTCCCTGAGTGTGACTGTGAGACTGTGTGTGTGTGGGTTGTGTGTGTGCACGTGTGAGCACAAGTGTGTGCATGTATCAGTGTGTGCATGTGTGTATTAGTGCACGAGTGGGTGAACACGTGCACGTGTGCATGTATGTGCACGCCTGTGGGAGTAAGTGCTGCTGTCTGCAAGCGACATCGACACTGTGACATTTCAAAGGAGCATCTAAAAGCCAGTCGGCAGTTTAAAAACCTGGCAAACTTGTTGCTCAGACTCCTCCACACATTACTTGGGATTTAAAAACAAAATCAAACAAAACATTGGCAGGCGGAGAAAACTACTCCAGTGTTTGTCCCCATGCATCCCGAGTGTTTAAAATAAAAGAAGGAGAAATAGGAAATATTCTTGAGTCAAAATATAACTCCTTAGATGCCGTGGCCCCTGAGCTCAGAGATAGCTGGTTGGGGCGGGCCAGTGCCGACCCCTCCCTGCCTGGACCCGGGCTTCCATGGTGCAGGGAGGTATGCAGGGGGCATTAGTACCTGGGTGGCATCCAGTGGGTAGGGGGCAGGAGATGCTGCTCAATACCCATGATGCCCAGGACATGAAACCTTCCTGAACAAACTGCCCACAGGGTGAGAAGCCTTCCTGCAAAGGTGCCCTCCTCCCCTGCCCAGGGCCCACCTCCCTGCCTCAGAATATGTCTGCTCCAACCCACATCCCTCTTTCTTTCCCTCCTTCCTGCACCCTTATTGAGCACCTACTCTATTCGGGGCTTTGAGTCTCTTTGGGGCTTGGACCTGGGTTGGGGGCTATTGAGCAGACATCTCTCTTCCTCCCACCCTTCTACCCACCCTCCACTCAGCCCCCCACCTCCCTCCCACAGCGCACAGCAGGACCACAGAAGGCGGAGCTTGGGGCCAGCATGTGTGTGGAGTGTTCTGGCCCCTCTGCAGAGTCCAGACACCCAGACCCTCTCCAGATGCCTCTGACCTCAAGTGGGAATGGGTATGGCTGTCCAGACGGACCCCAGGGAGTGGCTCTGCCTCAGGCTCAGGGTACCCAGTAACAAGGCTGGTGCTACCCTGGTTGTGGGGGGCCCGCCTGCAAGTGGGGGACAGTCCCAGTCTTCCTAATGGTTGGCTGAGCCTGGAGCGAGCTGCAGGCCGGGGCTGAGCCTTCTGCATGCCTGACTTCATAGTCCCTGGGGCCCTTCCCCACAGGACACCCTGCTGGTGGTCCTGCCCTCCACCTCCCTGAAAGACTCCAGTTAGGGGTGCTGCAACTCAGACAGATCTCTTCTGTAAGGTGGGGCTTTCCCTCAGCCCAGAACAGCTGCCCGATGGCCGCCGGGGAGGGGCCGCTGGGGGGGCAGCATGCATGGTCATCGCCGGGGCCCTAGGCGCAGGGTTCGAGCTGCTGGGAGCTGAAGTCATCAGTAGCAAAAATAAACACCCGAGAGTGAGAGGCCGGCCCCATAAAAGCAGGCGGTATGGCTCCCAAGCACAGAGCGTTTATGGGCCCGCCGCCTCCCTGCCCGTCTGCAAGCGGGGCTCCGGTTTCGTTTTATTTGGGAAAACTTTTACTGCAGCAAAATAGTGTTCATGACTCAAGAAAAGCAGGACTCAGAGGCTGGGCGGCCGGGCACCTCGGTGGCCTGATGCTCACTCGAGCCGCATTTCCTCCGAGTAGAACTCGGAGACAAAGGCAGCCCTGCTCTCAGCTTCCAGTGTCCATTGTGCCAAAGAGAGACGCCGGCTTCCCTGAGGTCTGTTTAAGCCTCTCCAGCGATGCCCCAGGTCCCACTTTGCCTTCACCTAAGACCTTTCTGGTATTTCCTTCCGATCCCCCACAAAAGTAAAGGAAAAACAAGAAACCAAGAAACGACAAGGAAATCAAGGGACTTCCCGAGCGGGTAACCTGGACGGGGTCGCAGTTTTATGGAAGTCTTTTCTATTTACTTCCCACCTAGATAAGATCTTAATCACAGCCCCCAAATTATCGCGCTGACATTTGTCGAGGCCGGGCCGCTCCCGCCCGCGCCGGCCATCAGCCTTTCTTCCTCCCTCCCTTTCAATGCAAGTTAATTTCGAGAACACGATTTATCTTGCTGGGCGAGCAGCGCCGAGGCGGCCCACCTCGACAAAGGGCGGGCTGGGGAGTGAATTGCAGCCGCGCTGTCCGGTGATTGGGTTCCGTGGGGAAGGAGAATAGGCAGCAGTATGTTGCCTGATGTGATGCTGGGCCTTTTCAGCCCGCGAAGAAAAAAAGATTAGGCCTCTGACGGCGGGGCTGACAGGCGAGCTCGGGCAGCAGACAAAAGGCCGGTACCTGAAAGCCGGACCGAGCCGGCCCGAAGGGGGGTGTGCGGCCGACCCGCCTCCTCCGCGTGTGTCAGGCGGCCTCAGCGCCCTCCGCTGACCACTGCCCACCTCCCTCCTGCCCTCTCTCCCTTCTCCCTCCTCCCCAGCATCCTCCCCTCCTCCTCTTCCTCTCCCTCTTCTTTCCTCCCTTCCTCCTCTCCTCTCCCCTCCCCCTCCTCTCCTCTCTCCCTCCCTCTCCCCTCTCCCACCACCCTTCGCACACAAACCCTACAGCCCAGTCGCCACTCAGGTCACCGCCTGGCTCTGGCCCTGTTGACAAGAATCTCGCCTCTGTGTGCAGATTCCTCCCCATCAGCACCCTCTCAGGTGGGAAGATCTTGTCTGTCGTGCCCCCCCCCCCCCGCCCCGCTGGCCCCCTCCAGCTCAGGGAACACACAGAGCCCTGTGCAGACCCGCCCCCACAGTCCGCTAGTCCCCTAGGGATCTGGCAGGGTAAGCTGTGAGCGTGGGTGCAGGCTTCCAGCTGGGACCAGTGGTGGGGCAGGATGTGGGGGGCGCCCAGGGTGGAGCATGGAAACCCAGGACCCTCCAGGGCACAACCAGCACAGGGTCCTCCCTGACCCAGGTCCTCCTTGGCCGGGACACAGGCACAGATGTGCGGGCCTGGGGCAGTGTCCTGGCCAGCCCCCTTGCCACCATCCTGCCCAGACAACATCAGTCTCTGGCCTCTCCTGATTTTGACACTTCTCCCCCTGGAAGCCTCAGGAGGGCAAGGCCTGGGCAGCCATTCGTATCCACTGACCGGTCTGTGTCCCGACTCTCAGCCTGTGCCCCCTTGCACTGCCCTCCCCTCCCTGTTCTTCTCTGGAGATGACTATGCCAGGACCTGCCTAGCTTGGAGCTCTCGATCCCAGTAAAATGTACTAAGCCTACCATGTCTAGAACCTTCTGTCCAGGAGTGCAGGACCCCACGACTCAGACACATCATGCGAGGGGAAGGAAAATCCACATCAAGCCGACCGTACTTCCTAACAAAAATAAACCAGCTCTTTGGACACTGGCTTGCAGGACTGTGAGGAATAGCCTACTTTAGATGAAACTTGTTCACCGAGATACGCTAATCTGAATATTAGGGAGACAGAAAAGAGCCTCAGGTAGAATAAGCAGAGGAGCCCTGGGCAGGGGCCCCCAGGTCCCTCCAGTCTCCATCAACACAGCCCTGCATCCCAGCCCACGAGAAGAGGTGTTGAAGTGGGCAGAGTCCAGGACCTTGAGGACCCCTAGGACTCAGCATAAGACTGTCCTCTGAGAGGGTGCTGGTGTCTCTTCTCCATCCCAAGGGGCTGGCCCAGGTGCTTTCAGGGGAGCGGCTGGGCTCAGGGAGGCAGGCTCCTCTCTGTGCACCAGAAACCTGGGTGTGGTGGGGCAGGCAAAGTGGTCGGGGGACGCCCTGCACGCTGGCTCCAGGCCAGACAGAGCCTGGCGTCCAGCATCATGAAATGTCTGCCTCGGGTCCAACAGACCAAGTTCACAGCCTGACCCGACTCTAGCCACGTGCATGCAAGCCAGTCATCCACACCCTCTCCCAGCTGCCTCTTTACCCTTGTGGGTGGGGGCGGGGGGTGGTTAGGAGGTCGCAGAGGTGACGATGAGCAAAAAAACAGGGCTGTCACCCACAGGCATGGTTACTATGCAGATGATGCTAGAGTGGAAGTGAAGACCGAAAGTCTCAGGCACCCCTCCACCCCGCTTCCCCCCAAATAACGAGCCTGCAGATGCCCTGCGCCTGGAGGGGCGACGCCACCGCCCAGGGACTGGCGCCAACACCTGGGAAGATGAGCTCCCCGCACAACACACCGGCTCTTCTCACAGACTCCAGGCCAAGGTGTCTGGGGACACCTGGCTTTGGAGGGACCCCGACTTCAGCACCTTAGACGGGGCCCGAGACCCTCCCTCACCCCCTCCCCCAGCGCGAAAGCCACACCCTTCATTGAGGACCACAGATTCCTGCCCCAACACAAAGCCATTCCCTAATCGCCATTCAATTAATCCTTGGCTGAGGACCCTGGTCTCGCGATGGGTCAATAGGCCCTGGGGAATATTAAGTATGAGACAATTATTAAAAGATGTCTGACTTCTGGGATCTCCGTGGAGCGGAATCATTTTACATCCGTTTAGAGAGCCAGGGGGCTTCCCCAGTGGCTCAGCAGTAAAGAATCTGCCTGCAATGTGGGAGACCCAGGTTCCATCCCTGGGTCAGAAAGATTCCCTGGGGAGGGAAATGGCCACCCACTCCAGCATTCTTGCCTGGAGAATCCCATGTAGCCTGGTGGGTACAGTCCATGGGGTCATAAAGAGTCGGACACAACTTAGCAACAAAGAGAGTCATGCCAGGTGTAAGGGCCCTGCCTCCCTGGGGCTACAGGGACACAGTGGCGCCGTCCTCTGGCTAACAGTAAAACAACAACAATAACGTATACAAGTTTGTATCGGTAGCATTCAGTCTCGTCCAAGCAGCTGGCGGCTCACTGAGCTGCAAACACTGATGAACTCAGGAAGCACACGCAGCCCCACCAGGAGGATGACCTGAGACACCCAGAAGAGTGGGCAGAAGCCCCAGCCTTTCTAGGGATCACACAGCACACACCTGTGTGCTCAAGGTATGTGACTTCATTTCACTCCATTTAAAAATGTTCTGGGACTTCCCTGTTGGTCCAGTGGTTAAGAATTCATCTTCCAATGCAGGGACATGGGTTTGATCCCTGATTGGAAAACAGATTCCACATGTCACAGGGCACCTAGGCTGAGCACCACAATTACCAAGCCCGCGAGCCACAGCTAGAGAGCCCACGCGCCGTAACTAAGACCCAACACAGACAAATAGATAAACCAAATATTTTTAAAATAAAGATAAAAATGCTCTGATACCCTTTGGAACAATCCCTGGTGATCCTGGAGTGACAAGGGGTTATTCCCTTGACTTTCCTGTTCCAGAGTTCCCTCTCCTCGGGTTCAAGGAGAGGACTGGCACCCGGGGCCCAGCCCCTAGAGCCTGGCAGTGTGGTCTGGCCTGGAGCCTGTCTGCACACTGCACGCAGCCCTGGAGGCTGCAGGGCTTCTAGATCTGTGAGTGCAGATCACCACTCCGGGCCTCGCCATCCTCTCAGGGTGGACCTTGGTGCCGGCACTGTGTCTATTCCCATCCACGTGCCTCACTCTGGTGGTTCCATCAGGGGCCAACTGGCCCTTGAGAAAGGACAGGAGATCCAGAAACTGACCCTCACAGGCACAAAACTCAGGCCTCTGACTCTGCGGTGACCTGGTGACATCTCAGATCATAGACTCTTGCGCCACCACTCCCCAGACCAGCTCAGAGAGCGGCTACCCAGGTGCAGCATAAAATAGAGTTAGATCCCGACCTCACGCCACACATACAGTCCCAGAAGAGGAGCTGAGGGATTTAAATATAGAAAGTCAAACTTCAAAACTTCAGAAGAAAGTGGGGGTCGTGGGAAGATATGACCTGGGGAGAGAGAGGATTTGTTACATAAGACACAAATGCTGGAGGACACAAGAGAAGACCGATTGCTCGGGGCTCCCTTCATCCAATAAGCAAAATATCTTGAACGCTGTGTGCAGTGGGTGGTGGGCGTGTTCCCAAGAGCTTGGCAGGGCCAAGACCCTGTTACACAGGCAGGTGCCTCTGTCCCTCCCACCCTCCAAGGGCAGGAGCCACATACAGGCTGCTTACAAGCTCCCAGGAGAGTCAGGCCCCAGGCTGGCTACAGGGCAGCGTGGCCGTTGGGGGCTGGCGCTCAGCCAAACCTGAGGGCAGAGGGTAAGAGCAGAGACCTCTTCCGGGGACTGCCTTGGGGAAGCATGTGGGGTTGGGCCCACAGAGCTCCAGGGGATCATGTGTGTCTCTAACAAGGAAAGGTGGTTCTGAGGTGTCAGTCCAGCCAGGAGGACAATAGGGCCTGAAAATCCTCAGGGGCCCGCTTCCCATAATTACTGTGACACCCTACCAGGGCTTACCACCAGCACAGCCCGTCGGGGAAATGGGCTGAGACCAGAGGTATTGTGAGCCTGCTGGTGTTAAGGAGATCTGCAGGCTCCCTGTTGAGCATTAAATGATATATACTTAAAGGATTGCTCTATTTACATTAGAATTAGTCCAGCAGACTGACACCAAGGAATTGCCGGCTTCCAAATCCCCAGGCCGGTAATCCCCGCGTAAGCCTCGCGGTCTAACCACCTGGGCACAGAATCACGAGTCAGGGCTCCGCCAGCTCCCAGCCCTCTGCCTTAGCTCCCGGCTGGGATGGGGGGAAAGCTGGTCTGCAGTCCACCAGACTGTCCAAGACCTGCAGAGCAGGGACCCTCCCCACAGTGGGTTCTAGGAGCCCCACAGGGGGGTGGCTCCCTCCCCGACACCAAGCAGCTTTGCCTTTGAGCACTCGACACCTACTTGGCTGAGCTCCCCACGGCCCTGCTTCCTAGGCCAGGCCCCTGAGGCCAGAGCAGCAGTGTCCCTGGACACCCATAGAGCTCCTACTATCTCCGCACTGATGAGGCCTGGGCTGCCCACTCCACACTGCTGGACTTGACCCCAGGCCTCCTAACCTCTCAGCAATCCTGCCCTTCTGACCAGGACAGAGACAGGGACATGCGGGGTACCCCTCCCCACTTCCCATCAGCTGGGCTGGCCCCTGGGACGAGTTGTCAGAAGGCCACACACGCCTGCCAGCCCATCAGGCCTGCAGCCCCAGCTCTGTGTGGCTCACTGGTGCCAGGTCAGCCAGGACCCTGCGTCCTGTGCAGACCCGAAGGCAGCTGGCTGGGCCCTCCTGCTTGGTGTGACCCTACAGGCCCAACAGGCAGAACAGACACCTGGAGGTGTCTTCCCTGCCTACACCCTACACACAGCCCTTCAGCAGCTCCCGTAGCCCCTTCTTCCAGCCCTCTAGCACCTTCCAGCCCCACCTGGCCCATCCTCACCCTTCCCCTACGCAGGAGGAGCCCCCTCACCTGCACCCACTCGGACAGCTCTATTCTCTGTGCTAAAACCAAGGGGATCTCTGACAAATAAGGCCAGGCTCAGATCAAGCCCCCGAGGTACCCCCGGAACACTTCTGGGCAGCTTCCATCACACCTCAAGCAAAGCTGCTGGTCTCCTCAGGCCGACCCTCGCCCCACAGACCCTCCTGAAACCTGACCGCCACGGCACCACTCCTTCCACAGCCCAGGCCAAGCATCTCCATCCCCGGGGGCAGCCTCCTTCCTGCAGCCTGGGTCTCTCCTCCAGGCTCCACCTCAGACCCTCACCTCACCTGGGGAGCCCAGGCCTGGTCATCCTCAGACATGAGCACATTGGAAGCCTGGTCCCCTGCCCACGGGCAGTGCCCTCCCTGGGGGCTGCTCCCGCTGCATTCCCCACATCCCCAACTCTCGCCATGCAAGGAGCTATCTGAGATTTTTTTTCCCCCTGGGATGGGTCCTGCCCCAACTCTGACAACAGGGAACCTGGGAAGAGCATCACTGAGGGTGGGGGCTGCCCCCCAGCAGAGGTGGTGCCTGGGGGACAAAGGGAGGTCAGTCCTGGCGGGGGAGGGTGAGAAGCATGCAAAGGCCCCTCTCGTGGCCTGGCTCCCCTCCTGGCCCTTCCGTGGCCAGCTTGGCCCAGCCGCCCAGAGCATGTCACCCACTTCCGTCCCTTCTGAGGAAGGGGAGGGGCAGGGGCTGGGTTAGAGACAGAAGTGGCTCCTGCCCCTTTCTCAGGGAGGGACCTGCAGCCCCTCCAAGGGGCTAATTAGCATGCTGTTTGTGGGCCGAGCTAGGAATGTAATTACCGAGGAGGCCGGCCTGCCCAGGAATGCATTTTGAAGGTTACCATAGGAATCGCCAGCCTATTCATCCGGGTGCGGCCTAATCATGGTCATGAGGAAGGGATTGGGGACAGGCCGCGGGTTACACCACAGAGACGTGGAACAAAGCCCCCGCACTTGCCTTAACCCTTTGGGGTCCAGGCCAGTGACCATGGGAGGGCCTGCTCCCTGCCAACGCAGGCCTAAGCACTCTGCCCACCACCGAGCTGCCAGAAGAGCCCACTGACCGGCAACTGGCCAGAGCACCCAGAATCTTCCAGGATGTGCTGCCCACCCAAGCATCTATCCATCTTTGAATGAGCAGTGGGAATGAGAGGTGTTTAGTCCAGAGGTGAGCAGCTAGGGTCCTGCTCTGGGCCGGGCCGTGGAGGAGGCAAGACAGCCATGATGGCCTGGATAGGTGGACAGGACAAAATGGACACAATATACCTGGGGGGCAGGGCAGGCCTGGAGGGCTGCGCCAGGGGAGGCGAGTGGGCAGCGGGAGCGTGGCTGGACTGCGGCCTCCACAACGCTGCCCCCGCTCCTGGGTGGAGAGTTTGTGGCCCCCATGCCAGCCCCCACCATGCAGTCCAGGGAGACCTGGCTGTCCGGGGAGGTGAGACAGCCTGCCCTCCCACCTGGGCACCCCTGAGCCAATGCCTGCAGCCCACATTCCAGAACAACCTGTCCCACCTCCCCGGTTCCACCCCTGCACAGCTGGTGCCTTCTTTCTGATAGACTCACCCTGAGGGTGGTATTAGTTGCTCAGTCGTGTCTTTGCCATCCCATAGAGTGTAGCCAGTCAGGTTCCTCTGTCCACGGGGTTTCCCAGGCAAGAATATTGGAGTGGGATGCCATTCCCTTCTCCAGGGGATCTTCCCAACCCAGGGATCGAACCTAGGTCTCCTGCATTGCAGGCAGATTCTTTACCATCTGAGCCACCAGGAAAACCCATGAGTACTGGAGCGGGTAGACTATCCCTTCTTCAGGAGATCTTCCCAACCCAGGAATCGAACCAGGGTCTCCTGCATTGCAGGCGGATTTTTCACCAACTGAGCTCTGAGGGAAGCCTAGGACTCACCCTGAGACCCACCCCGCGACCCACCCCCATCTCTCATCATGCTTTCCATTAGCATTTACTCAGCAGCAAGGTGCCAGGAAGAACAAGAAAACCATCTTGGTGGAGGAGGAGCGTGGGCCCCAGGGAAGGCTTTCCGAGAGGGGCCTGCAGGCATGAGAAGGAAGGTCTCGGAAAGGTTGCTTTCAAATGTGTGGGAGGGGCAGCCCTGAGGACCTGAGGGCACTCCAGGCTCCTCTCACCTGCCTACATCGGCTTCCTTGTTCCCACATCCCTCTCTCTGAGGGGGCTGAGGGTTTCTGGGGGGTCAGCTCAGGTACCCCATCCCGCTGGACCTCTGATTGGTGCACACAGCCCTGGGCAGGTGGGCCAGACAAGGAGGGAAGGCAAGTCTTCACCCTCCGCCCCCAGGCTGTCCTTAGGACAGTGGTCCAGGCCCCTGTTAAGGGCCTCCCTCCACTGGAGGTGCCCACACTGTCCCCACCCCCCCAGAACTGTCCATCAGCCCCTCTCCACCCCACCCCCTATCCTAGGATGAGTTCCACCCCTTCACAGCAGGCACATGGACAGCCCTGGGCACTGAGGCCCTGCCCTCCACTCCCTTCCAAGAAGGACACTGTCCCTGGGCTGCCTCTACAGTCTGGCCTGCCTTCTGGAGGCCGCTTCCCAGGTCCCCACAAAGCCGATCGTTAGCTAGTCTTCTGAAAAGACGGGAGGGGAGAGCGTGCGCTCGGCCCCCGAGCCTCGCAGTTCTCAGCAGACCTCGGGGGAGCCTGTCTCCGTGGGATCCGCCATTCAGCGGTGACCCAAGGAGCTGTGTGTTGTCAACACGCCTTCACCCGGCCAAGGAGCAGCCTTGGGGGGAGGAAGGCAATTTCTTTGTGAATTTTGCCCTTTGTTATGGAAAGCTGTTGGGTTTAAAAAATTGTAAAGGTTTGAACCGTTAACTCCCAGGGCAGTCCCGCCCTGCGGATGGGGAGGTTTGAGGATGTGTTTATTTCTTAAAAAAAAAAAAAAATACAGAATTGATGTTAAGTAGCCGTATGCAAATTTCCTGGGGCCTGTTGATTTTATTCTCTTGAAATCTTATTGAAAAGGCTCAACCCCACAAAAATGAGAAAAATTGTGCTCTCCAGCCAAGCTCTGATTTCCATGGACGTTTCTCAGGTTCAAGGCCTCTCGTTTAAGCCCTCTTGGCCTCAAAAAGGAGCGTTTGTGCTAATTGCAGATCTCTGGCCCCTCCTAGAACACCTGCTCGCTGGCTACCCAGAGGCCCCGCCATGTTCGTGGGGCTCCGAGGTCGGGACACCCCCATGTGAAGTGAACCTGCCCCAGCCCATCCCCCACCCCCAACCCCCCAAGGGCCTGGGCCATCCTGGGGCCCATTTGCAATCTGGCTTCTGGGGTTGTGTTGGAATATTATCAGACAATGGTGCCCTGAGAGCCAAACCAAGTGCAGCCTCGGACCAATACATATTGTGGGGCAGGGCATTCTTTCAGGTCAAATTATGACCCCAAAACTTGATGTTGGAATCTTGATCCCAGGACTTCAGAGTGTGACTGTATTCGGAGGTGAGACCTTCACAGGGGTGACTAAGGTAAAATGGGGTCGTAGCTGGGCCCCGGCCTTCCCAGGTGGCACTAGTTGTAAAGAACCCACTTACCAGTGCAGGAGACATAAGTGATACAGGTTCAGTCCTTGGGTCAGGAAGATCCCCTGGAGGAGAGCATGGCAACCCACTCCAGTATTCTTGCCTGGAGAATGCCATGGACAGAGGAGCCTGGCAGGCTACAGTCCATGGGGGTCACGAGAGTTGGACACGCCCGAGCCACTGACCATGCGTGCAGGGTGGGCGCTAACCCCACAGGACCAGTGTTCTTGTGAGAAGAGATGAGAGCACAAACATGCACAAGGGGACGACCAGGGAGGACAGGGGAGGAGGTGACAGTTGACATGCCCAGGAGAGAGGCCTCGGGACAAACCAGCCAGGCCCACACCTGAATATCAGGTGCTCGTCCTCCAGGACAGGCAGAGGATAAACGTCTGTGGGTCAGGCTGCCCTGTGTGTGGTGCTCTACCAGGGCCGCCCCTGATAGAGTCCAGGTCAAGCTCAGGGAGGGGCCAGAGCTCACTAGCCATCCGGCTGCAGCCATGCCCGCAGGGTGAGATGAGCCATGTGGATGTCAGCACCGCGGACAGGACTGGCAGCGGTACTGGCCTGGAGGAAGGGGTGTATTCATCTCACACAGCAGTACTCTTGCTCCGCTGTGAAGCTGTCACTCAAGTCGAAAATTATCGGCCCACTGGGCACGTCTCATCTGAAGCAAGAAGCAGGAGAGGCAGGTAGGGAGACCAATGTCCTAGAAAGTCCGCATCAGACGCAGCTGGGCTTGGCAGGCTGTGGGTCCTACTGCACATGTTCCAGCTCTGCGGTCACCTCACGAAACTCTGCAACAGGAACCAGCCTGCTCGTTCAGGTGGCAGCTGGAGACCCCCTCCAAGTTGGTCGCGGTGTTCTAGAAACGTCTGCATCAGAGCATCAAAGCCCCTTGACCTGGGAAACTTCACACCCAGCACAGAAAACCCCAATTAGCACTTCCCCAAATAACCCAGAGCATTCTGAATCCCACAGTGCCTTACAGGAGAAGAGCCGGCGGTCCCCCACCTGCTGGTCAGAGCTGGGGACGGGGCCTCACGGGCTGATGGCAGACACTCTCAGCCAAGACCCGCAGGCAGCCTGAGCCCCACGGAGCCCAGAGGTGCCTACCAGTGACAGCCCTCACTTCCTGCACTAGTTCATTCCATGACGACGTCTCAGTCGGCTGCACTGTGTGCAGCCGGCCCAGCTGAGACTCCCAAAGACCAGGGATAACTCCATGGGAGGTGCATACCTGCAAGCCCTCCCTCCCTGGACCCTCTTCCCAGCCCTGCAGGAAGATGGGGTATGGGCACCTCACCCCAGCCATGGATTGCCTGGATGTTCTGAACACACAGTCTCATGACAGTTCTGCATCTGTAAGATGGGCATCACTGGGGATCCCAACAGCCTTGAACTGGGCATTGCCATGGCCCGGGGACCCCAGGAGCTCCCACTCCTCCTCCAAATACTCACTTCATAAATTTGCCCCTTCCCCAACGAGGTTCAGGTTTAGGAGGAGCCCTGTTGCTAAAAGCATCAGGAGATAGCCCCTTTATCCTGCCCTCCTGCCTTAGATGCACGGCAGATGGGGCAGCAGGGGTGCCACTGCTCTGAGCACGCACCCAGCCAGGGGGCTCCCTGTCCCCACGCAGGACTCCACTGCTGGGTCCACCCGGGCTGTGGGGGCTTAGGGATGGGGGGCTTCTCTAGAAAGTTCCAGGTGGCTGAAGTCAACACCTTCTCAGACCAAGCTGCCCTGAGGACCCCTGCAGCTCCTCTTCCGCTGCTGACTCACCTCTGACCCTGCCAAGCTCATGTCCTCTCTGGGCCCCTCCCCTGGTTGACTCTGCCAGGGACCCGAGGGTTCAGAGCCTCCTCTCCTCGTGGGGGGGCAGGGTGCGGTGGGAGTCCCAAGGTGCAGAGGGAACCTCAGACCGAGCCCACCCTCCCCGCAACGGGGAGCCGTCCTGCACAGCCCCCGCCCAATGCACCGCTCGAAGGTGCCCAGGACAGCCGCTCCCAAACACGTCCGCTCCCGCTGCGGTGTGGCCGCCATTCACACAGATAAACCCCTTTAGAAACGAGGGGGATTTAATTCAGGGTCTGAGTGACAGCGCGAAGATTTATCCCCTGCGCAGACAATACCGCGCTGGGGCTTTAATCTCCCTAGACAATGCGCTGCCGCTCGGCCCTCAGTGCGGGCCGTTCCCACGATGCTGGTGATTAGCGAGGTGCCCTGGATGGAGCACTATCTCTCTCAGGAGGCTCGTCTGCACCTCCGTCCTGACAGGCGGGGAGGAGGGGAAGGTTGAGCTCCTCCAGGCAGCACTTCTGTGCCCCAGCCTGAGGGGCACGGCCGCCAGGAGGCTTCCCTCCACGACCTCCCCCCCACCACCTTCCCAGCCCCAGGTGGGCCCAGGTAAGCACACACTTGAGCAGGAGGCTGCCTCCGCTCTGGTCGCACCCCCACGGATGGTGCAGCTGCACACTGCCCAGGCCCTGGCCCCTTCTGGGCGCCCTGTGGCCGACGCCTCCCCTCTTCCCCCGGAAGCTCTGGGTCAGGACGGCAGCGTGCGGCCATGACAGAGGTCACCTTGAAGCGAGCTCCGCCCCTCCCGACGGCCCCGCCCTACTCTCTGCCTCTTGGAGGAGCTGTAGCCCAGTCCCTAGGACCACCTGTCGTGTCTCCCTTCTCCTCGGAAGGTGAGGACACACGTATCCATTGTCTCCCACGCCCACAAGACCTCTCCTTCCCCCTGAAAAGACCAGGGAGGCCTCACACTGACCCAGGGGGCATCTCTCCTCCTCAAAGGAAAGTTACAAGGGTGTTCCCTGAGACCCTGAGGTGAGTGGAGGCTCCAGGTGGCAGTGGGGGTCTCAGAGCACCTGCTGCAGAAGACCTGGCCCCCTTAATGTCTCCAGGACACCACCCAGGAGGCCCCTGTGAAGGGTCCATCCACCAAAGGAGGGTGGATGTCTGCATGGCATCCATGGAGGGTGTGGCCGCCCATCACCACTCATCGCCATAACTACTTCGTTGGTGGAGCCAGGGGCAAGAACTGACACATTATCTCTGCCTCCTCCCCTAGCCCATCACTTGACCCCCGCTTGTGCTCAGCCACTGGACCCAGGGCCCCTGGGGGCCAGTCCAGCCCACAGGTCTGAGCCCTGGGGTCTTTCAGAACTGGGCTGTGGAGGACCCCCCTTCCCTTTATTTCCCATGGCCCCTTCCACTGGGGAGATGCTCCAGGGAGGAAGGACTTGTCTCCAGGGACCTGTCCTACCTCGAGAGCCTGACTCTGCCCAGATGACCCTGCCTCTTATATCACCACCTGTCCAAGCTGTCACTTCCTCCCTCCTCACACCACAAACATGCAGTGTCCCCATGGTCCAACAGCCCACTGCCTGGACAGTCCATCTCAGCCCTCACCCACCTCCTGGACACGCATTCCTCCACCCAGGGCCAGAGAGGAGGGTAGCCCAGGTGGGGCCCTGCAAGGGAGGCGCTGGGCAGAGAACTTACAACAGCAATGGAAGATGATTATTGTCTACCCTGTATTACTGCCAAGCGCACCCACCCCGAGCAAGGTCAGGGGTCCAGCATCCGCCCCATGGACTGGTAGTCCGGGGCGTCCCCACAAGGGTTTCGGCGACACAGTTAGACTAAGGCACCAGGAAGCTTCACCCCAGCATGTGCCCTCCTCCCCGTCAGGTTCATGCTCGGCATGGGGACAGCGCCCCCAGAACCCCCCTCCTGAGGCTGGGACTTGGGTTGGGCTGTTGTGGCCCTGCTAGTCCACAGAGCTGAGGTGGGAGTCAGCACTGACTGCACCTGTGAGGTGGGAGGAGCCTCAGGAGTCCCTGCCCACCTCTACCTGCGTTTACCTGACCACCTGGGGATGCCCTCTGAGACTAAAATCTAAAACTGTGAAACTGTCCAAAGTGTAAATGTTATGAACACGGGGGTTTCTTCTCTTTTTAGGGGCAGTTGTTTTAAAGGTAAAGGAATGAATCAAGAAAACCATGAACGTGGGGACTTCCCTGGTGATTCAGTGGTTAAGACTCTGTGCTTCCACTGCCAGGGACACAGGTTTGATCCCTGGACAGGGAACTAAGATCCCACAGGCCACTTGGCACAGCCGAAAAATAAAAATAACCAACTGGGATCATGATAATAACCAGGTTGTGACTAAAAACAGTTTTGCCACACAAAGGAGAGCACAGTTAAAAAATGGCCATCATGTCAAATTCCCAGGTGCAAGGTGGCCCTTGAGGCCACCTGCCCAAGGCCCACCTACCACCTGTAGAACTGGCTTAGCCTCACTCTCCCTAAATACTCCTGACCATCTCATGTGATGGCTGGGCCTTATCTGTCTTTCCCACCAAGCCGGTCCCACCCTGAGGCCAGGGGGCCCCTGCCTGGCTTGTGCCCAGCACACAGTGAGTGCCCACAAATCCCAGCCAAGTGGCTGACTTTTGGTTTATTCAGATGAAGGGAGGAAATGGGGTATCTGAAATAGGGGGAGCTTGGCCTTTCCCTGGGCATAGCCTCCCCACAGGAGGCCAACCACACCCACAGAACTGCTCCTATCCAACCCCGATCCCGCACCTGGGCCCCCTACCTTACTATGGGAGGCAAAGACCACCCTCAAAATGCCACAAGAGGCAGGAAGAGATCCCCTGCCCGCCCCAGCTGATGGGTCCTACCATGGACAGCCTAGCCTGAACTAGTTCCTGGAATTTCACTGCAAAGATGATGAAATTGAAGCCAGCCTAAAGTGTCCACTTGCTCCTTCCTTGCCCAGGGATGGAGGAGGGCGATGGGCTCTGACCGAGTGCTCAGCAGGCACAGGTGGGTCCCCTCCTCTCTCTCCCCTCAGTGAGTGCCTGCTGGGTGCCCCTCATCAGATCCTCCTGGACCACACGACTGGGAGTCAAAGGAAACAGCCTCTGCCTGGGCTGAGGCGGAAGAGGTTTCAGAGGGCAGCCCTGTCCACCCAAATGAAGTTGGGACTCTTTGAGGAGCTTGTGAGTGACCCTAGCCCACAAGGAAGCTCGCTGCTCGCTGAGACCTAAGACCCTGCTCCTCTCCAGTCCTGGCAAATCCCGCATTCCTGGCCAGTGGGGTTTGGTGGGAGGCACCTGAGCAGAGGTGGGCATGGGGACTGAGCAGTCCCAACACAGATGTTCAAAGGAAGTGGCCAGCAGCAAGCCCCTCTCACACAGCCTGGGGGTCCCCACCCATGGGTGTCTGAGGGTGGAACTCACCCGTCCGGCCCCAGCTTGTGGCAACACCAGCCCAGAAGAACCCACTGGGCTGCGATTGAGGAAGGGGAGTGGGAGTGGGTGGAGATCTCCCCACCTCTGGCTGTCTGTCCCTGTTTGGGGAATCAAATGCAGGGCTGGGATGCTGGAACCAGCCTGCAAGGCTCTCGGCCAGGGTCTGGGGACAAGGTATGACTCAAGCAGAACTGCCCTCAGCCCACTCATGTCCAGCCTGGGCTCCCCTTTACAAACTGGGAAGGACCCTTGGCTTCACTGAAGGCTCTGCCTGTGAGGTGAGCGCAGGCAGTGAATGAGTGGTTGGGCTGGGTGGGAGTAGGCATGGGGCTGTGACTGAGAACTGGCCCCCTCCCCGAGGGTCCTGGCTGGGGGCTGCTTAGACGCTGGAGGTAAACTTCTCTTTGGACGGGGCCCCTGCGTGGGTGTCACAGTGACGGGCACCAAGGACAGCTGACCTAGGGGTGGGCGCCATCGAATCCCACCCGTGGTGGTGGCAGCAGGCCCAGAGCTGGGGCTTTGATCCAAGCCGTCTTCACCTGCCTCCTGCCTGTGAGCTGTGTGCCTGGGCCACCCTGGGCACTTCTGCCAGGGGCTGGGCACGTGCCCCATGCTCCCCGCCAACACCCCGGCCGCGGGTTGAGGAGTCTCCCCAGCCCCCCGCATGGCTCAGCGGCCGTGTCTCCAGGACCCCCAGAAATGCCCTCAGTGGAGACGGAGTAGCAGCACCAGGTGGGAGGTCAGCTGGGAGCTGGGGGTTTTGGGGACGAGTCTTGAGGGTGAGTGGGAGGGTGATGTGTGTCCCAGAGCATTTCGACTGTAGTTCGGATGATGCTGCTTCTGGGAGGTGAGGGGACCTGGCGGCTCCCCCCACCCAACTCAGGACCTCACGGGACCCAGAGATGCAGAGGCAGCTATCTCACCCACCTGTGCCCAGAGCCCTGCCCTGGGAGCATCCTCGTCCCTGGCCTGTAGATGAGGAAACAGACTCAGAGAGCTCAGGAGGGCTGCCCGAGGTCACCAAGTCAATGAAGGGCCAGCAAAACCCTGAGCCACACCCTGTCCTGCTCACCCAGGGCTCTGACGCCCTGCCCTTGACCTTTCTCATGACCTCGGCAATGCAGGTGGCTCCCCTGAATTGCTCTCCTCACCTGGGAAACGGGCAGTGGCACCATTGATCCCCACCCCAGTCCCAGTCTTCTGGTCCCCAAGGACACACACCTAGGGCACCGGTGCAGGCAGACACATCTCAGGGAAAGCCTGGATGACAGAGTGAATAGGTGGCCAGCAGAAAGAGGATATGGGGGCACTAGCGTGGTAGCAAATGGCCCCACTGGTTCATCTCACTGGGCAGCGGGGCAGGGAGGCCCACAGTGGAGGCCACGGGGCTCACCCTCCTGGCAGCACCAAGGGAAACCCAAGGGCACCAGAGTCCCACCTCTCAGCCTACTCACCGTCTGCCCCAGCTCGGAGGCCCAGCTGCTGGCTCGGGAAGCTTCCGACGCTCACCAGCCGGGGGACAGGGCCTCCTTCCTCATCCAGGAGCAGAGAAGGGAGACCATGCAGGCCCCTCGGTACTGACTGTGTGAAGGCAGAGACAGTGCCTGGGCCGGGAAAGAGGAAGAGGCCAGGCCCGAGGGGAAGCATGGGCCCAGGAGCGCCGAGGTGTGGGTTCTAAAGCCAGACCCTCCCCTTTCTAAGCACCCGTTCCCAGCACACCCCCCTCCTCCAGTGACCTCATTCCCTCTCACCTGATGTTGGGGACAAGGACAGCCTCGGGGGGAGTAGCAGCAAGGGATGCCGTGTGGGGCCTGAGGGGCAGGGTCGGTGACGGTGGAGGAGCAGAGACGGGCCCTGCCCTCTGGTGGGCGACCTGAAGCGTGTGGTCCAGGGTGTAGTAGGGCCGGGTCCACTGCACACCCACAGTGGACAGGTACCAGGGCACAGAGGCCAAGAGGCCACAGGCCACCCTCGCCAAGGCGCGATAAGAGAGCAGGTCCCTGGGGCTTCACAGGGAGGTGGTCCAGGGACAAAGGTTACTGGGCATTCGTAAAACAAAGGTAGGGACAGAGGGTCCCCTACAAGTCACCTCCCCACTCAGCCCCTGCTGCTCACGGCACCTGCAAGGCCAGCCCAGTCTGAAATGGGCACAGGGTCCCCCAGACTTGAACAAGGAGGAGCCTGGGCTTCGTCCAAAATATACCTGCTGAGACTGCCCTGCTGGGCCAGTGGCTAAGACTCCGTGCTCCCAGTGCAGGGGCCTGGTTTGACTCCTGGTCAGGAAACTGGGTTCCACATACAACAACTAAAGATCTCATATGCTGCAACTAAGACCCAGCACAGCCACACAAATAAATAAGAATAAACATTAAAACAAAAAACCCAAAAGAGCTTCCCCCAAACAAAACCAAAAACAAAAAGAGCCTCCCCAAACACCACGCACCAGCTGGCTAGAGCCTATTAGCAGCAGCCGGGGCCACAGTAACCATCCGTGCAGCCCTGTCCTCTCACAGATGTGGAAGCTGACCCCAGGGAGGCTGGGGAATCAGGCGGAGACCAGAACTTGGCTTCTCTTCCCACAGCTCACTGTTTGGCCTCATGGCATCTCTTCACCTTCCAGAACTAACAGGTCCTCCTCTCTGGGGATGGTGGGACTGCTCTCAGGAGGCCAAGGCCCTCCAGCCCTGGGAGAGGGTAAGGCCTCTGAGACCAGGCCAGCTGAGGCCTGATCACACACTTCACCACACCCCAAAATACTGAATGCTTACTGGTTCTCAAATAACCTGCATTCTCTGAGAACCCCAGAGAGTGAGCCAAGGCCTCTTGTGGGTGGGCAGCCATTAGGTGTTCAGGCTGCACTGATACCCCAGGGCTCCTGGGCCAAGGATGAGAGCGTTTCTGCCTCCTCACCATGAGCAGGCAGACAGGGCAGCAGGGCTCCCAGCACCCTGGCCAGCGCCCAGTAAGGAGGACCCATGGGCACCCCTCGGGTCTTCACTTCCCCAGGTTGGAGGGAGCAGCCGAGGGGCTGGCCATCTGTGCAAGGCAAGGCAGAGGTGTGGGAGGGACCTGGAGGAGCAGAGGGATCCCAGAGACCCCAGCCCCCAGTCTCGCCTTGGTCCTGCTTTGTCTCACCCAATGCAGACAGTTCCCCAGGCTGATGTAAGACCCCAGGGCTCTGTGCCTTGGCGGTACCCCCACCCCAGGCAAGAGAAGGAGGGAAGGTCCCTGCCGGGCAGACACAGCCCTGTTCCTTTCTTGGCCCAACAGATTCTCCCAGGAAGGCCGGGGAGAGGGTGCATGGCCTGGAGTCCCCACAGTGACAGCATCGATGGGAGATTTCCACCGGCTGCACTTGAGTGGAAATGAACGGGCAGGAGAGATGAGCCGGGTGTGTCCAGAAGGTGCAGCCAAACTCGGGGAGGACAGTGTTCGCCACTAAAGCAGTATGCTCACATCTATGCACAAAACGCTCCAGCATGGAGTCAGCTGTCCATCACTGCTCTCCAGGGCCCAGTGTGGGTGCTGCCGCCCTCGGCAGGGTCTGGGCCAGCACTGAACCTGCCAGGGGCTGAGGAGCGCTGCCTCCTGGGTCCTGGCCACCCTCATTTCCCCAAAACCCCCTATGATTGAGGGATACGGGTCCTGAGATGGGAAGTTTGAGAACCCACTTTTACTTAACACGGACTTATTTTTAAGTCATTTTACTCTGTAAATTCCACAGCTGTTCTTGAGACGCTTAGAAGCCTGGGGAAAGCGGAAAGGCAGGCTGGGAACCTCAAGTGCACGGCTCTGGGCCCCTTGCTGTTCCAGGTGCCCAGGTGCCCACCCCCGCCCATGAGCCCCCGGCCCTGGCGCTATGAGTTCCTCCTGCCCTCAGCATTCAAACGTTGGTTTCTAGGTCACCAGCAGCCACAGACCACACTGGCTGTGGCCACTGCTTTTCCCCAGACCACGGTCACTGGCCAAAGTCACCACTTCTGTCTGGTGCTTCCTGGAACACAGCAGCCTGACCACAGAATCACAGAAGTCCACATTCTGGGGCGACTTTCAAAAATTCTCAGCACTCAGGGAAATTTACCGAGAACTCCCTTCTTGACTCACTTGCTTAGGTAGGTTGCAGGGGGTGGGGTGCACAGACCTGCCTCCCCAACCACCCCAGCCCAAGCATCCCCCACCCTTCCCCATGCACTGGAGCCTGCTTGCACTGGAGCCCGTCTGCCCTGCTATGGTCCAGGCAGGGGCTGACATTTGTCCCGAGAATCGACAGGCACCTAACGCTGTGTGCCTCTGTCACCAGGCTTGCCTGGGCCTTGGACAGGACCATGAGTGGGTGAGAGTCCACTCCTGGCTCGCCCCACAGCCGGGTCAGGAGGAGCATCACCAGGGAAGTCACCCACAGCGAAGCTGTCAGCCAGGGCCCCCTGCTGGTTCAGGACCACCCCAACGCTGAGGCATCATCTCCAGAGGCCAGAAAACTCCCCCACGGAACCAAAAAGGCCCACCTGTCCAGAACTTCCAGTGCCCCCGCTGTAGCATTCTGGTCACTCATTTCAAAGGTGGCTATAGTGCAAGCCTTCACCATTTTCCCTGAGTTTTCCAGGTTTTGCTCTGAGACATCACGGCCTGCCTTGAGATAAACGGAGACTGGGCACACCCTCAACCATATTCCCAGCCCAGAGCAGCCTAGGGACCCTGAAATGTATCAGCCCCCCGGACACGTCACCACACAGCACAGCACCCAGGCAAGGGCTAGCCAGGCCTAGAGGGGAGGGCTCCGCGCCCAGCGGCGCCCAACTCAGGACTCATCTAGAACCGTCGGCAGAATCCCCAGTGGGAGGCAAGGCCCAGTCCTCCTGACTCAGTTCCATTTTCCCCTCACAGACCACAGTCGGTGAGTATCCTTTGGGTTTTTAAAAACTAAATGGCATATTTTACCCTGGAAATGAAAATGGAACTCCCGACTAAGCTCAAGGACTGCCCCTAGGCCAGGCCCGCAAAGCCCTCTGCCAGGACCCATCACGTGCCCTGGATGCTGGGGGCCAGTTCAGGGCCACCGGGTGCACGGCGGGGCAAGGCTTAGGACCTGCAGTGGGAAAGGCAGCTGGGCCCCCAGGGTCACATAGCACCCTTGACTTGGGGTTCACTCCGAGGCCTCACACCACTCCATCTCTGCTAGGCCCCCTTTCCTGCCCCCTGTAGGGTTCTGGCCCTGGGATCCTGCCATCAGTGTGGCCTCGGAGCTGGGGTGTGCCTGCATGTGAGCCCTCCAGGGGGACCCATGTGCCAGCGCTCGTCAGTTGCTGGCTCCATTGTCTCCTGCCCAGGAGACCTTCCCAGACCACCCACCAAATCAACTCTTCCTGCTCTCCTCCTCTCTCTCGCCCTGAGTCTCTCGGCAGTTCTCACGGCTGAGTTGCCTCCTCTCTGACCACTTGTCAGTGTGCTCATTCTGACCCCAACGACCTGCCCTTCCTCTCCTGCCTTACTCTCAGCCATGATTCAATGGCTTCCACAATGATGGCAGGTGGTGATAAACCTGTGACCAGTGAAAGCAGGTGGCCCAGCCCTGAGCTCCTGCCGTGTGTCTACAGCAGAGATGACAGCTTCCTGTGTGTCTGCAGGGGGGACCCCACACCCGTGTGTCTGCAGGGGGGACCCCACGCCCATGTGTCTGCAGGGGGGACCCCACGCCCGTGTGTCTACTGGGGGTCACAGGGCAGGAGCCCAGAGGACCCCAGGACTGATAATAGCTCAGGGAGATCAACAGTGGTCCCGGCCCAGGGCCCTCCTGGGGCCACCTCTCTGGGGGGTGGCCCTGCCCCCAGCCCCTTGCAGGCCCCTGGAGGTGGGAGAAGCTCGGCAGGCTCTCCTGCAGGAAGAGATGGCACTCTACTTGGTGGGCAGATGGGCAAGAGGGCGTGCAGCCATGGCTCCAGCCTTTCCCATCGGTTCCCACACAGATGTGAGCTCTTCTGAAACTGGAGGAAATTGGGAGGAGGAGCTTCAGAAGATGGAGCAACTGGCCTCGTGGTCTCATCCCCATGGGAAGTCCAGTGCAGCCACGGCCAAGCTATCTCTGCTGCTCCTGCACTGTCCACCCCAGTGGGTATCAGGTGACCAACAGGCCTTTAGAGCCAAGAGCTCCATCCTGACGGGAGCCCTGACTGCAGGGCAGGCTTTGACTGGAAAGTGAGACTTCTCTTGCGGCCACGACCAAGCCTCCTTCTCCTCCACCAGGCATCAGTGGATAAGAAGGGGCTGTCCTGTTCAGTGGCCTCGGCCTCCTGTCCCGAGAGCCCCAGACCTGGGGCCTCAGGGAGGAACCTGGACAAGCTGCCCTGTCTGGCTCCCTGTCAGACTCCACACCGGTTCGGGAGCAGAGACAGGCACCCCACCCCTGCAAGCCTGGGGAGCTGGTGCCGAAGCTTCTGCTTTCAGCTCGAGGGTCTCCTTCACATCATGTCCCCCCAAGTGGGGATCCTGCTGCTGCTTCAGGAACCTGGGATCAGACGCCAGGCTTGGTCTCCGGGGACGGATGCAGCTACAAGGAGAGACCCCTTTCAAAATCGGGGTGCCTCAGCCAGAGGCTGGAGGTAGGGAAGTTTGGGGTTTCAGTGAGAAGTTACCATTTGCATCAGAGGGAGCAGGAAGATGCTGGGCCATGCCTGGGGTCCCCCTGAGCTGGAGGTCCTAAAGACCGCCCTGAGGCACATCCCAGGGTAAGTGTCCTGGTCATGAGCAGCCCCTGAAGGGTCACCCCTGGCCCACCTCTTGAGGGGACACATGCCTGGAGGGGGCACAAGGGGCCAGCTTGGCTTCTTGGGGCAAGCTGGCCACTAGATTACTAAGGAGATCCCACTGTTGGGGGGCCGCCGCCATATCCTCCCAGTACAGTGATATGAAGTGCTTCAGAGATGCCAATGGTTCCTCCATATTTCCCAGCAGGAGAGGACGAGGATGCCATGCCCGGGGGTCACTGAGGGTACCATCGGCACCAGTCTGGTTCCATTGCCTTCCAGACCCCCGGGCTGTAACTTGGGGGTGCTTTTACTTCACCTGCCCAGTTACACTGTGAGCTCCTAAACAGCCAGGAGAGAATGCCCTAGATATCTGGAGAAGCAGGGCGCCTGGTCACCATCACTGAGGAAATGAGTGGGTGTACAGGGGGATAAGTGGAGGGACTTTGAGCCCCGATGATCATGGTCACTTGGATGCTCTCCAGGTGACTGGCTGTGCACGAGAGCCGACACTTGCTTTTCCTAACTTCAGTAAATCAGAAGAAACGCTCACAGGGAGCAGACTGAGGCCTCGGGGTGAATCTCGGGCCTAGGCTGGGCCCGGAGAAGATGTGGTAAAGTGGGAATTTGCCGAAACGCACAGGACAAGGGCATCTGGCCCGCGCTTGGCGAGCGCTTCTGCTTCAAGGAGGAAACTGTTGCATCAAAGGGCCGATTGACCAGCATGCACTTTATGGCCTGAGGACGTTTCGTTTCTCCTGGACAGAACGTGGGCAATTGCTGTGCCCTGAGGGCTCCCGCCACCTCCCACCCAGTCGGTGATACTGGCAGACTGCCTCCAGCATCAGGTGGACAGTCTCCTCTCCAGCCCACCCTGTGAGGACACAGGCCCAGGCAGAGGTGGCTTAGGTGCACAGGGACCCAGGGTGGAGAGGGAAGGCCCTGGGACCGCACCTTTCAGGGAGCCAGGCTTGGCTAGGCTCTCAGCTGGCTACCACAGTGCAGGCAGCGGGGCTACACAAAGCTACAGGGGCAGCACCTGTGCCATCTGTGGCAGGACCTGTGGAATTCCATCAGACCACAGCATGCACGCGCGCGCACACACACACACACACACACACACACACACACTCGGCCAGGGGAGGATGAGTGGGGTGACAAAAGCTGGCCAAGTGCCTCTCCCAGGCACATAGGCAGAGAAGATCCCCTAGTCCCTCTAAAGCAAGACTGGGTTCTGAACTAGATAATCCGTCTCACAGCATTGAAAAAGGGCAGGGGATGCCCAGGGGCGCCCTCCTGTGAGTGGGAAGCACAGAAAGCTACCCAGGATGTGGGAGCTGGCGTTTGGTCACTGGCCTCAGCCTCATTTCTTTCCAGAAAATCTCCCCTGTCCATTCTCACCCAG
Organism: Ovis aries; assembly: GCF_016772045.2. NCBI lineage: Eukaryota > Metazoa > Chordata > Mammalia > Artiodactyla > Bovidae > Ovis > Ovis aries. Next base: position 49,280,204 of record NC_056065.1, read on the forward strand.
AGGAGTGGGTAGGCATGGGGAGCAGTGACGGGAGAGGGTCTTCTGCAAATGCTTTTCACGCCTCCCACTCCCACCTCCTCCAAGGAGCAGCTGCAAGTTTACTCAAACACCCGAGAACCCACGGGGGAGGTCGGCGAGGGTGGGGGCTTGCCATTAGTTTCTGGATCATCCTCAGTGACTCAGGCCCCAGCTCCTGATTTAATACCACAGATACTCCTAGAGGGGGTTTCTCAGCCGAACAGAACTCGCGTGCACACACTGCGCAGAGAGCAGGGACCGAGGTCGCTGCTGCAGCGGCCGAGAACGTATGAAATAGACGTCCCGTTAGAAGCTTCGAGCTCATAAATCCCCGCCGTGCGGCCGGCTGGCTTCAGAAGGTGAGAGAAACAACATTAGAAAGCAAGACGAGGGGAGAAAAGGAATGTAGCGTGAAGGCCAGAGAGCAGGGAAGTCGCGGGGGACCGAGGAAACACAGCGCGCTGAGAAATTCAGGCTAATCTTTGCTCGACCGCAAGCAAGAGGCAGGACCCCAGTGCCAGTGACAGAAACGTGCCTCCCTCCCTGGAAAATTGATTTGTCAACAGCCAGCAACTTGTCCAAAGGCATCTCAAGGTTGTTTTTACCAAAAAAAAAAAAAAAGTAACTATGAAAACCATACGCAACAGCATATATGACCAAGAACTGTTTCTTTTGAAAAAAAAAAAAGGGGGGGGATTCCAACAGTGGTGAGGCTGCTGGCCTCTAGACCTAGGGAGGGTCTGGAAAGGTGGGGTTTGTACCATCCGAGGGAACAGGGGATCCCTGGCTAAGAATTTGTTTGCAAAAAAATAATAATAATAATAGCAAAGTTGGTTTAAATCTCCTCTTGTGATCTAAAAACTCCCTCCCACAAACCGGAGAAATGTGAATTTCCTCATTTGGGGTTGAGTCGCCTGCCAAGTGCAAGGAAGGAGCCTTGACCTGACCCTGATGTGGATGACTTCTCCGTTGGGACCCCCCGCTCCGGTCCGTGTGAGTGGCACACTGACCCAGACGGTGGAGCCCAGTGGGTATTCCCAACACCATGGCTTTGAGGGTCCTTCCATGGGGTCTCTTTCTGCTGCAGACTGGCTGCACAGGCAGAAAGACCCCACCCCATCCAGCTTCTGTCATGGGAAGACACCTGCCCTCCAGCCCACCACTCGCATTGGTGGGTTGGCCAATGCCCTTTAAGAGGCAAACCTCACCTTACCCTTCACCTGCCAAGGAGCAGGCACTTCCAAGGAGGGACTGGGCAGTGTGTGGGACTCCCCACTTGCACAGGCCAGGGTCCAGTCCCAGCTGCACACACGCGATGCTGGGCTGCAAGCTGCCATTGCTCGGACCTCAGCTTCCCCTTTCCTTCACCCCCTCCCCACTTTTGTTAGAGGAGAATGATATCGTGTTTAGATTGCGGAATTCCATCCCCTAATTGCTTCACTACTGGAAATTTCAGGAGGGTTCTCGTTTTTCGCAGAAATCTCCAGGCGCGAGCACATTTCTGCAGATCTTTCGCCTAATTAACAGCATACTTCATAGAAATAAATAAATAAGGCAAGCACTGACAGATCACGCCAAGAATCCTTCATTAGCTCCACGAGGACGCCTCGACGGTGGGAGAACTCAGGCAGACCTCCACCTGAAAGGCTGTGGGGTGAGGACAGCGGCGGCTCACCTCAGGTCAGCCTGGAGGATAGGGTCCACTCTGTCAGGCTCCGTGGCCCAGCACTCAGGGGGTCCCACCCACGGCTCAGCTGGATCGGCCTCCTGGCCTCTCTCAGGCCTCCTGCTTCCAACCAGACCAGCGTGTCCACATGAAAATGTAGCCTGGGGAGGGGTCAGGCTGCAGGCCAGCAGGTGGGAACCAGGCCAGTGATCTGGGCTCAAGGTGCCTCTGTTCTGAGGGTGTGCAGGCAGTGGGGAGATGTCTCATGGGAGGCCTGGACTTTGGGGAGCCTTCCTGACCTGGAGAGGCAGACGCCATAGCACCACACCAGGGGCTCAAAGGAAATTTATCTGCAGCATCAACTCCATGCCGAAGGGATGCTGAGCTTGGGGGACAGAAGCAGTGATCCCGGAGTCCAGCTGGCTGCCCACGCAGTGAGACCTCGCAGGGCAAGCACTCTACAGTTTTCCTAAAGACTCCCGCATTCCTGTGTGTTTCAAGTGTACCTCGGTTTCCCCAACCTTCCTGCTCCCTAAGAAAAAGGGATCTGGATTTCGTGAACCACGCAGGGCCAGAGGGGTAGACGGCTGCCCAGCCACCCCCGGCCACCAGGACTTTCAGCGGCACCTGTGGCCACTTCTGAGGCCCTCCTGACTCAGGCTAAAGGAAAGTGCCGGCACTGTGCCCAGACCAGTGGGTTTGTGGTCAGGTGCGGAAAGCCTCAGAGCTCCAGAGACGCGACAGCCCAACACCAGTCAGCCCAACACCAGTCAGCCCAACACCAGTCAGCCCGTGTGTCTGCAGCATCAGAACTCAGGCCTGTGCCCACCTGGAGTCCTGCAAGCTTGGGGCGTCTTGCCTAAGGCCTCCCGCGGGCACCCGGGGAAGACCTGTCACGGGGCCCATTGTGGTCCCTGCCGGGGTTCCAGGAGGTGAATGCGCCCAGGGGAGGATCTTGGTTTCCAGGAGGGACAGGCAAGTGGGCTTTTCACTCAATCTCACCCCTAAAAGTTATGAGTCATTGGCTTCCCAGATGGAACCCTAGGCTCAGGGAGGGTCTCAGCTCGTGGGAGGTGGGTACAGGATTTGGAGGGGTCTCTGAGAGCCCCAAGGCTAAACCACCTGCTCCCTAACAGCCAGCTGGTAAGCTCCAAAGCCCCACCTGGATGGAGACTCAGAAAGGAGCCATCCAGCTCCTGCGTGGGTCCATCCCTCCTCCCTGCCCTCCTCGGAGCCACATTCAGCAAATTGAACCTGACACCTCACTGATCCTCCCAGGCCCTACCCTGTAGCACACGTTCATCCTTGGGCTGAGTGATGAATCCTACTTGGTGAGGCAAAGACCTTCCCTTGCTCGGCTTTAGAACACACTCGGGTTCTGAACACAGCATCTGGCCGAGACACCCCAGGGTCTCCAAGGCTGTGGTGCCACCTGCACAGGTGTGGTTGCACCCAGGCCCACGTGGACTTGCGTACTAGAGTCAAGAGTGAGTCCCAGGCACCAGCCTGGAGCAGCTGGATGTGCGGGAATGATTTGTGAAGAGATGAGCTAGGAGAGGGGGCCTGGAGGATCAATGGAGACAGACACTAAGCATCGGAAAGCCCCGCCAGCCTGGCAGCAGGAGGACTGTGGGTCCACCTGGCGTCTCCACCCAGGATCCCACAGGCTTCCTGACTGCAGCTCATAACAGGCACCCAAGAGTTCCCGGCCCAGAAAGGGGCCCCTGCCCTCCCCACAACAGCTGCATCCACCGGGCCCACACTGTGGGTCCCCAGGGAGGCCTGCGACCAGCCCTGTCTGGAAAGTAAGATACTCTCCCGTCTCTCCAGACTGTTTTTTGCAGTGAGCCCCGGGTACCAGCCCCGGCAGACGCGGTCTGGACTCAAATTCTCCAGAGCCAGGGCAGAGCGGACAGAGCCTCCCTAGCTCATATGTCCTGGGCCAGCGGCCTCCACTCTGGGGCCGCACCTCAAATTTCGGCGACAGAACAGCCACGGAAAGCAGCCCGCTTTATCTGCGGCCTCACGAGCTCTATACAGCGTGGCCCCTCGCCCCCGGCATTCCACGCCTCCCAGGGGGGCAGATAATCCCACAAAGGGCCTCATGCCAGAGCCCGGCTTGCAAAGTGCTTTCTCCAGCCGCTGAGTGCTTTTGACTCCATCAGCGAGGGGTTCGCAGGAATCTCCTTACTGGGCCCCCGGGTTCAGATCGAATGTCCCTTTGAAAGGGCCAGAGGGGACCCTCTGCCCCTGTTCCTGGGTCTGTATGACACCAGATACAGCCTGTCCTGGCATTTGGAGACCACTGCCTGTCCCACCCCAGAGGGAAGGGCCCCCGACACCCCGGGGCCTGAGGGAGGAGGGAAAGACTGGTCCGCCTGGCCGAGCAGATGCCAAGACTCCCTCTCCTGCAGGGAGCCCACAACCAGCATTCAGATTCACTGCCCCAGTCTCCCTCTCCTCTTGCTCCGTCTACAGGCCTGTGGGACCCAGTGACAGCGCCCTGACTGAGGCTCCCCTCCACCTGCCCAAAGGATGCTCCTCTCTGCTATCGTATCAGCCGCCTGTATCATCCAAGACTGACAGCAGCGTCTGGTTCATGCAGCCATGTCTATGCACATGGGCACTCTGTATGAGCATATACCTGTGTACATGCATCCACGTGTTGCACACATACACTGCATTGTGCGATGCGCGCAAGCATACGCATGTGTGTGTCAGCTGCATGTACCTGTGTGCGTGTACATACATGTGCACATGTATGCACACTATGTACGTGCACAGAGCGTGTGTCTGTCTACACACACGTTCCTGTGCAGGTATGCACATGTTGCCTGCACACGTATGTGCAACGCTTGCACAGACTGATGACAGCGAAGCCCCAGTACCCCATGGTTACCTGAATGAATTCCCAGGGTGTCCCCATGGGCCATATCAGAGACACAATGTCAGGGGTCAGAGTGTTAGCCCAGGGCGGAGACACTGCTCGCTTTTAGCTTTGGGACCTGCCACTCAGCACACTAAATGCCCTGGAACTAAAGCAAACAGGAGACCCTAAAAGGCAAGGTTGGCTCAGAACTCCAGTGCCCAGAGGGTGCTTGTCCCCTGCCTGGGGCTTATGCTGGAGGGCAGCCCTAGACAGGAGGCTTGCCACCACCCCGGTTCCCCTCCTCCCAGAACTAGGAGGTGGAGCCCCCAAACCCAGCACAGATATCCCCCTGGGTCCCACAGAGAGCACCCCGGCCTGAGCTACCCCAGACACCCCTCCAGACCTCCTCGTGAAGGTGGCCGGACTCCTCCTCCCAGGGCCCAGTGACCTGCCCAGGCATCTCGCATTCACTGGCTCTCCACTTATCACAACAGGGTTTGAATGAGATTTTTAATCACTAGGCCCATCCAGAGGCCCCTGGGGGAGACTGTTCAAACCTGCATGGGTGTGCGTATGTGCTTGGTCCTTCAGTCGTGTCTAACTCACCTACTCACACACAAATCTGCTTCTGCCAAGTGCAAGAAAATGCCAGAAGCCCAAAGTAGCCACTGACTAAGACAGCCTGGATCCTGCAGAGAAAACAAGGATAATAATACTGTATCCAAGCATCTGCAGGCCTTCTCCCAGTCTTCACATCCCTCTCCAGCAGGTCGGGGTCTGGTCGCCCCCAAACCCCTTGACAAGGGCAACTCTCCTGTCAGTTTCTGCCATGGCCAAGGGTGTCTCCAAGTGAGGATGGGCCACTGTCCCCATGACACAGGTCCAGCTGGCTTAGAGGGGCTCCTGGAGACCACAGGGCGCCACACGCTTTTATCACATTCCCAGACACCCCAACCCCCTTCCTTTTGCCTGGCAGCCCGGAGTCCCAATGGCCAGCCTTCCACCCTGGGTACCGACACACAGCTCACAGTGGCCCCACCTGGTTCCTCTGGTTTGGTCCAAGGTCAGCTACGTGATGGAGCTGCTCACCCTGTTGTACTTAGGGAGTGAAACACCAAAAGCTGACCCACTGTCTGCAGGCGCAGTGCTGGGAGCAGGATGGATGGGCCCCTGGTACCAATTTCTGGGGTGTTCCCCCATCCCCGCAGCACCCTGGCCTCATGGCCCAGGCCTGACAGCTGGCGCAAGGCCCTGGGGCCTCTGTCTCCAGGGAGGCAGGATGCAGAGGTTTCGGCTTGTTTTGCTGTTGCAGGTTCGGTCAGTGTCAGTCGGGGGCTGCTTTAAGGAAGACAGTTACGTGGCTCCGACCCAGCAGTGCCCTTCCTGTGCCCCCTGTGGCCAAGCTGCGCCCACTGCTGGCGACCACCACCCTGGGACAGGAGCCAGCATCGTGGCCATGGTTTCCTGGGAGGCCCATGTCCTGCCGAGTCCAGCACAGACTTCACTGAACCAGGGCTTCTCTACCCGCTCCCCACAGCCAATAGGCCCTCCAGGTGAGGCCAAGCTTTGTGCTCTGTCTGGTGGATAAAGAATCAGGGGCTCTTTGTCAGAAAACTCAAGGCGGCATCCCCCTACGCCTGGCCCTCCCCTCACTCGGCCACGTGGAGTCTATGGGTCAAAGGGGGGTCTCCCAGAGGAGCAGAAAGGCCTTAGGCTTTGGTAATGGGCTTCTCACCTCGCCATGGCCATGGGCCCCTCCTCTTTGAACGAGGCTAGTCTATCAGGATCTGGAGGCAACCTAAAACCCCGGGTAAATGGAGACCTTGGTTCCCTATCCAGGCTGCCGGCCGCAGGGACCAGTGGCACAGCTGAGATGGGCCTGCCCCAAGAGATCTGATAACCAACAGCAGCCTCGGGTGGCTTTATCTAACCTTAGGACGGTAAGATTAACACCTTCGATGCAGAGAAAGTTAAGACTGGGGGCCCCTTCGCTTTGCAAGTCTGACTCCCAGCCGTGAAACGAGAGCCCCCCCTTGGGCCGGCAATCTGCCCAGGGATTTCTGAGCAATCTTACTTTCCACTGGTTTTTTTTAGCCCTTTTGTTCATAACGACACTCAGCCAAATGCACGGCCACCGAAACTACCCCCACCCCCCCGGGGACACACTCCTGCACAAGCACGAGCTTGGTAAACACACATGGGAGCGCCAAGCATCAAGCATCGAGGCCCAGCCTCCCCATCTCACCCGGCTTATTTATTGTCAGAGACGCTAGTCTCTGCAGGCCCCGGGAAACCATGAAAAACCTCCCATCACCCTTGGGTTACTTGTTGCTGCTCTCATTACATTCTCCTGGAAGAAGCCGGGGACCCCGGTTCTCTGCACGGAAACCTATAAAAAGCTCCTGGTCAGAAAGTGCGCTGGGCTGGCTCCAGGCTGCATAGGTTCAGCTGGAGGAGCAGCCGATGGATGCTTTACCAACCACATCAGCGAAGCGGATGGTGTGGACTTTGAGAGGCCGAAGGACAGAACCAAGCAGCCCATCGTGGGGCTTATTTTTAAAGTCACTTAAAATCACTTCCAGTGAAAAATTGATCTGTCTGTGATAGCTTTTCCTCCTGCTAATGTGATAAATAAATAATTAGCCACATCGTCGGGCTGTTTCATTAAAGGAAAGGATGCTGGATGGGCCAAGATAGAGAAGCCGATCAGAAAGACGGAGCCCGGCTGTAAACCCCCCAATGTTTTATGACACCATTTGTATTCTGTCAGTCACAAGCTTTATGTTCAGCCCAAGCTGGGAACTGAATACCCTATTCAGAGAGGTACTCACGGGCGTGTTATTGCAATTTAATATTTTCGCACACAGACACATCATTATCTCGGAACCTGACACTGGCAGCATAATTCTGTAATTTTTCAAGAGGGCCTAATTTTTCTAAATGTGAGCGCAAGGGCCCGGGATTATCTAAACAGCCCTCGCTCCTCTTTGTTTCTTGTGGGGGTTATAAACTGCAGCAAAGTGCTCGCACATCGCCCCTTCGCACATTTGAACTTCTCCCGTCTCTGCTCACACAACAAACAGCTGCGAACAGCTCTGGGCCAGGAGGCCCGGCGGCCACAACCCCCATTTCAGAGGCCTTGGGGAGTTCAGCAGCATCAGGGGACAGTGAAAGTGAGGGGGGGGTCTTTGCAAAGTACGAGCGGGCAGGAGGTGCCATGCTGCTGATGAGAAAGAACAGCCTGAAGGTGCGTCTCATTTGGACGGCAGATCCAGGCTCACCCAGTGGTGCCCACAGCTGTGCGCACATGCAGCACACACATGGCCTGGTACGCACGTTCCCTGGAGACCGTCTCAGCTCACTGCCCGGAGGAAGGGTGCAGGGCAGGGGCCCTGTCTCCCTCGAGTTGCATCGGCTCTGGCCAGCAAAATGCTACCTGACTTTCAGGCAGTTCAAGAATGCACTGGCTTTTCCAGGGATAAGCTGAGGGTGGTTTGCAAAGAAGACTGGGCTTCCCAGGGAGGTATCGCGGGGTGAGCAGGTGGCAGCAAGCTAGAAAGAGGCACCAGGACCCCTTGATCCAACTCTGATGACAGCAGGCATCACAGGGAACAAGGCAGCTACGTCTGAATTTGGGGGCTGGGAATGGCTGTCAGTTCGGCACAGGCCCAAGACACAGATTCCAACATAGTCAGGACCTGATTTACCTGCTTCCCCTGGATGGAGGATGGAAGCACCCTACAAGGGGAAAATATGAATTCTGAGGATGTGGCCTCACTCTGAACCTTCCAGAGGAAGTGTCACCTGAGGGCAAAACGGTGCCAGCGAGCAACAAGGGCCCCCCTGCTCGGCTGCACACAGGAGGCAGGACGGACCCCAGGGCTGTCCTGCGGTCAGCACGCGGGCTCCCAGTGAGCCTGATTCTCGCTCTTTGTTTCTACGTTTTAAGACCAATGTGACCAGGCATCTCTGCAAAAGCCGTTACAGCCCACTGAGCAGATACCAATGTCTAAGCATTTTTAAATGCCTGCTCCTTCCCCTCGGAGACACAGCGAGAAAGAACAACTTAGATGGGAGCCTGTTATGTGAATCCATATCTGGGTATAGTATTGACCTGCAGCACCTGAACACAGACACGGGATTAAACAGCGTCCCAGGAAATAATTGCTACTCAGCTCCCATCATCCCTGGCTGAGCCGGGCACTTCCCACTTGCACTCAAACACCGGAGGTGCCCTGCCTGCCATCGGTACAGAGAAACGCTGTACAAATCTCAGCTGAGTCACTGGATTCGGAGCCGGGGCGGGGGAGGCTCTCAGGGAAGCAATGACAGAAATGGAGTTGTCTTCTCCGCACCCCTCCGTCCCTCTCTGTCCCTCTCTCCCTTCTGGCCTTTACAACTTGAAACAGAATAGTTGGTTGGGGGTCCAGCAACTTTCCATCAGCACAGACCCAAGGCCCTGGAGATCCCAGAGCTGGGCGTCTCCCAATGTGCTGAGGTGGGGGCAGCCTGTGGGCTCACTTCTCATCCAAACAGTTCAGACACAGAGGCCCAGCACCCAGGGCAAGGACCTGCTGGGGCCAGTGAGGACCAAGAGTCTGGAGGGAGTCTGTGGCCCGCACTTCCCAGCCTCGCCACACTGCCCAGAGCACAGTGACGTCACCACATTTTCCTCTGGGGAAGGGGAGTCCACCCTGGGCAAGCATCCTGCAGCTGCCCAGGGAACTTGGGCACTTCTCAGCATCAAGCACACAGGAGGCCCACAGACAGCAGGCAGAGATGAACCAACGGATGGAGAGGTGCCGTCAAAACAGACAGAAGACCTGACCCTGTAGGACGTGGGAGGCCTCTGATGAGAAGACAGCCAGCAGATGCCCCCAGCTGTTGAAGCCTCAAAGGTGGAAGTGAGGATGGAAGAGGTTTGGCCTGGCTGGGGGGACGGGGGGAGCTGGAGGGAGGGGCCCAGCTGGACATCAGGGGCCAAAACAGACCCCAGCACCTATGCTACTCAGCTTGAAAATAAAATCATGAACTAAGGACCACGTGGGCTTTATTTTCTGGCTGAGCTGATGGCCAGAACCAAAGCGCTGACATGGACACTTTGTCATGGCCCCAAACAGCCCCCAAGGAGGAGGCAGGCAGAGGACCAGCAAAGTATCACTACAAGCAGGCCCAGGAGGTAAAACTGACACTCGGTTCTGTCTACCTGGAGGAAGACATCTGGACTCAGCACCACCAGCCCCCCTGAGGCTCATCTCCCCAAACACCATGCTCCCTTCCAGAACCTTCTGTGCCATACTCTTTGTAGGCAACCAGGGAGGAGGCAAATACCCACATGTCCACACCCCACAGTCCCTCCACTGAGTCACAACTTTCACTTTCCCAGGTGGCCTACCTTTCCTGGCTTTGAAGGTGGGGGTCTGATAATCCTAAGCTGCACCAGGCATAGGGGTCAAGAGGGGGACACAGCCAGCCCAGAGTCGGCGTGGACGGAGTGCAGATTCTGAGGCCTGAGAACCATGTGTCACCAAACCCGCCCAAGGGCTGACTCTGGGTTGAGGCCCCCATGTGGCCTCAGGAGCAGCATCCAGTGGCCCCTCAGGCACGGCCTTGCTATTTGCACCAAGGATGCAGCTCTGCTATTCTTTCTAAAGTCAGAAAGTAGACAAAGACACTCATTTCTCAACAAACACAGCAGAACCTGAAAAAAGAGCAGACCTCATGCCTGACGACCACCAGGGGCTCATGCAGTCACGGTGACATGGCCTGGTCCCCAGAGCCTGGTGGGAGTCTGGGACCCAGCCTGGGTCCTCCTGGCCCACCCTCTCCAGGCACCTCCTTGAGAAACAGGAGGGGGCTTCAAACTCAGAGAGGAGGTGCTAGGTCCCCCTACACATCAAAATTCATTATGGAATATAAAGTTTATATCAAAAAACAAATCTACCTGAATCTATCCAGGGGAGTCAAGAGGCAGAAGCACAGGGAGACAGTTCTCAGTGTGGCCAGAAGGGCCCGAGTATGTTTCTGGAACCTTCCTAGGAAACCCCTGCACCTTCCACGAACCCCTCTCTCCCCACATCAGGACAGCAGCCCTGGTCTCAGAGCCTCCTGGGCTATTTTCTTCCTGTTAATGCCCCTTGGCATTTCCTAGGACTGGGAAGGCGACACCACCACCCCCCCCCCCCAGGGGAAGCCCATGGTCCAGAAGCTGGACAATGACAGGAGCACGGAGATTGAGCCGCTGTATCCTGCCCCTCCCCATCCGCATGCTGGGGAACCAGGGGCTTTGGGGCCTGACTCAAGTCTCCTAAAAGTATCTCAGAATCAGGAGGCAGCAGGTGAGAGGGGCCCTGCACTCTGCCCACATCCCTCCCACAGATGCCTCTGAGCATCTCCAGCCTCACGCCTGTGGGAGCGAGGAGCAAGCCTGCTCTGCCACGTGCCGCAGAGCAGCTCAGGCCGGGCCAGGACTTCCAAGGGCAACATGGATCCCAACGCGTACACACACACACACACATACACATACTCACGCTCGCACATGTGCGTGTGATCTGGGGCTCACCCCCTTACGTGCCCCACACTGGACAGGATGCACACACCATCCTGGAATTGTGTGACCCACTGAGAAGGAGCACAATTCTCGTGAATTTCCTGACCAAGTTCATTTTGCAGAAGCAGAAAGTGGGTGCTCGGGGAGACTGGTTCTCTTTCAGAGATGAGCATGGCAAGGGCTGCTCTCACTTCTCCAGGTTGGAGCTCAGGAACCCCGGGCACGGGATAGGGGGCCTTGCTTCCACGCTTGTAAAGCCTGTTTGTTGGCCCCCTCCTCCCACCTGCGGGGCCTGGAGGGGGAAGCTGGGTATGCTAAGGGTTCTGCAGCATCTTGGGGTGCCCTCTGCCCCGAGACAAATTTCAGATGCGTCTGTGTCAACCATTCCACCTCAAGGGCAGGGTCAGGCTAGAATGAAAAAGGGAGCTGGCACTCATCAGGTTTGTTTAAAGACAGCCTCTGCTGTCTCCACCCTGAAAGATGCGTATTCGGGGTTGGGAATGGCACACTCTTCAGACAGAGAACGTGCACAGGGTAACGCGGAGCCTTATTTGGAGGAGATAAAATATTCACCAGGACCTAGCTATGTTTTAAAATGATTATAAATTATTTTAACAGTGAATTTGCAAAGGGTTATAAAAACAGCCATAATATATTTTTTTCCTTAGATTCTAGAATTACCAGTGTGACAGCTAATGCAATAATGATTTGTTTCAAATGCCAGTGTTTAAGCTGTATAAAGCTGATTTTATACATTTTTCCAGTAGGCCGCATTGTAGTTAATGAAATTAAACACACCAATCGCATTTGTCCCCAGGGGATGAGGAACTGAACACACCACTGGTTTATTTTTTTATTAAAATAAATTGCAGCCGGCAAGATGGACTAATTGCATACAGAATTGAAAAAGAAACATTCCATTGATATAATTAAGCCAATTTTCATGGACAGAAATAGTTATAGTGGATATAAAATAAGCAAAGCCTTCACCAGAATCTGACTTTCTTCCCTTTTTTTTTTTTTTCACAGAATGTTAACTATTAAACAAATATGTATCTCAGGCCGGCACACTCCTATCGGCAGCCCCAGGGCATTGTTCCTCGGAGTCCAGAGAGAGGCCGCAGCCTGGTCAGAGCACCTCCAGACCGAGGAGGACTGGCTGGGGAAACCCAGAGACAAGAGAGTGGTCAGAGCCAAAGAGGCCACCCAGAAATGCCCTGGGAGCCCCGAGAGCTCAGGAGCACTGGCCAGCCTGGAATGGCCACTGTGGCCCTGGCTGGAGCCTGTGAAGTGCCCAGATTTGAGGAACAGCGGCTGATTCCCGGCTGGACCTGCAACTGCAGCCGCCAGCCCTGTGGGTCAGTCCGGTCCACGACCACAGCTCCTCCTCTTCCCCACTGCCTGGGGGAGGGGCAGGATTACGTCCCTCCAGATTTGAGGTGGGAGTGGGGGTAGGAAGGTGAGCCAGCAGGTCCAACACCCCCTGTTTGGCTCAGGCAAAAGGCAATAACTGGGGGGCAGACAAGACCAAGCCCTGGTCAACGTTCCAGCTTTCTTGCACCTGTCCTGGGGAGAGGACTCGCAGAGCCAAGGCTAAAGACACCCAGACAAGGCCTCTGCCCAGCCCGAGTAGGGAGAGCAAAGTGGAAGAGTCCAGTCCTGGGTAGGGAAAGAATCCAGTCTGAAGGAGGCTGAAAGTAGCCAGTTGCATTCACAAGCTGTATGCACATGGATGTCTTCTCTGCTTTTTACAAATAGACCTGTTACAAGCTGACCACTGGCCCTGGGAAAATTCTTAAAACCTGATACACTTAAAAAAAAAAATCCTTGGAATTAACTGCAGCCGGCAGTGCCCTGGTGGGAGGCAGGGTACTAAACAGAAAACCCTGGAGGGCTTTACTAAAGTGACATTCAGTTTCACCATTAACTTGCTGTGTGACCTTGTCAGGTTATTTGACCTCTCTGTGCCCTGGGTTTCTTACCCAGAAAAATGGTGCCAGCTCACCATATCCTTCTCAGGGTCAGTACAAGGGGGTGAGTGAAGTCTCCCAAGTGGACCATGAACACCTCTACAGGCCCGTCTCCCCGCGGCTGCGGCGGTGACAGAAATCTAGGCAGCGGCTCAGGCTGCAGCCTGCTCTGCTCAGGGGTCTCCCTGCAGGTGCGCGCAGCCCCAGCGCCAAGTTCGGCGGAAAGCAGAGATCGCTCCTGGAAAGCCGAACCTCCACCCTCACCTCGGTTTTCCCGCACCCGCCCAACTGAGAGCTAGTCTTCCGGGCGCGCTCGCACGTATCTCGGGTCCCAGATCCGCGAAGCGACTTGGAACCGCACACGGTCTGCAGCCCTCGGAGTCTGGGCGAGGGTCAGCAGTCGGGGCGGGGATGGGGAGGGTTGAGGAGGCCGCCCTTCTCTGTCCAGGAAATCCAGGGAGGCTGAGAGCCCTGGGGCCAGACTGCGGCCGCGGAAGAGGAGGGCTGGGCTGAGACCAGGGGCGCTCGGGCGTACGGAGCCACCGCCACCGACCTCGGGCGCGTGTAGACGCGGGCCCCGCAACGCCCGCTGTAGTTGCAGCGACTTTGTGCGCGGAGAACCCCATGCCGCGGTGACTATCGGCTCAGCCCCGGGTCCTCAGGCCCCGCGCCCCCGCCCGCGCCGTCTGGAGCCCGGGACAGCCGGAGTCCGCGCCCGCGGCGAGGCCTGACTGGTTCCCTTGGCCTCCAGAAGTTTCTCTGCCGCGCGGGGACGGTGCCGCGGCAGTTCCTTGTCCTCCCGCACCAGCTACGTGAGCTGCAGCATCCAAGACTTGTTACACGGGTTTGATTCAAAACCTGATAAATTGTATTTAACGCTATTTGAAATTTTTAAACGAAATTATTCACAAGATTTTTAATCCTGGATAATTTTTGTTGAAACTCTAATTATATGGCACCTTAATTACTAGCCCAGCCCCCAAGGATCCCTAATTGCCTCCTAATTGAATAAAACAGGGGGTTAATCGCACCCACGGAGGCCCAGCAAGCTGGCGAGCCTCCCCAAAGGGGCTCCTTGATGGGACCCCCGGGCTGGCCCCACCACCCACACCAGGCCTCTCAACAGAATCGCCAGATTGGGTCCCCAGTCCCGCACTCTGCCCAGAGGGGAGCTGCCTGGTGAACTGGGGCCGTTGGAGGGTGGGGGAGGCTCAGCCCGCACCTGCTCCAGGCCAGCAGCTGAGAGGAAAAGCCGACAGCCCTGAGCAGCCTGAGGTGATGGGGCTCAGTGGTCCTGAGCAGCCCCTGGGCCCAGCGGCTCCCCTTCCCCCAGGTAGCCCCAGGCGGAGGTCATGCCATGAACCCGCATCTCCCCTCCCGAAGGCCTCGTTGCCCCGGCACATCCGAGGGGCCCCTGGCCAGCCAGAGGCTGAGGGCCATCTGTGCACCGCTGCGGGGCACCTGGCCTTGGCCGCCAGCCCTGCACCCCGCCCCTCCACCGCGGCCTCCGCATTTTCGTCCGAAGCGGGGAGAGCCGCCAGACTCCCGTTGGACATTTCCTGGCGCTGCTGCCCTACCAGGCGTCCAGATGGGAGGCTGCTGTCCCAGCTCCTGGAAGAGGACTGGTGGAAGGGGCAGGATTCCCCCAGGGTGGGAGAAGGGCTGGGCCCAGCAAGTCGGGAGACTGGTCTGTTTCTGCTGGGGAGAAGGAACCGGCTGGGAGCTCAGCCTGCAGCCAGTCTCCCCAACCCTGTCACACAGACCCTTTTCCAAGGAGGTAGCAGGGGTAGCAGCCCCCACCTCCCCCCCAACCCCCATCCCAGAGGCTAGGTGGTAGCTGGCAGCTGCGAACGGTAACTTCCCAGGCCTGAAATACACCATATCTAGGACTCTGGGGTCTGTTGCCTCCATGGGGATCAGGCCTCATGGGTGCTCTCATGGGGGCCCTGGCTGGACACAGTTTTGGGGGCACATCCTCCCTCACACAGGGTCCCCCAGCTGTGCTGTGAAGAGGTCAGGAGGGCACGATGGCTGTGCTGACCTGCCCACCTGGCTCCCAACAGCGCCAGAAACACAAAGCTTTTGTGTGCCATTTCATTTTTAAATACAGGGCAGGGACGCCTGGTTTCCCACTGGCCAGTCAAGCCCCACCGAGTGTGAGAGGACCCTGCCAGATCTGTCCTCACCCAGATCAGCCTTCCCAGGCAGTTTGAGACAGAGGGCTTCCAGCAGCTGATCCACAGCCCCGGTCTGAGAGCCCCAGTGGCCTCTGCCCCTGCAACTCAGAGCCCCCAGTGAGGGCTCCAAAGGTGCTACCAGCTCACCCAACACAGACTCAGCAGGAGAGAGCCCCTGGAAAGGGGTCCTGGGGACACACAAATGAAGTTAGAGCCCCAGATACACCATCTGGAGCAGTCCCCAAGCTCTGAATCAGGGGATCACAACATCCCACCACCACCGCAACCTGGCTGTCCTTCCACGCCTGGCACATGACTGCAGGCACAGCCCAGTGCAGCACAGTGGCCCTGTAACCAGGACCTGTTTCCCCTCCCCCAGCCCCCGACCCTGGCAGGATGTAGCTTGGAGGCAGAGGTTCCGTTGGTGGCACCAGGACTGCCCCGCTGCCCTGGGGATTCAGGTAATGGAGTCAGGCCCCAGGGATGTCCACATCTGGCAAAAATATCGTCCAAAGAAATAAAATTTCCTGGTGGACGCAGTGCTCTGTGTCCAGCAGGCAGTGAGGTCCCGTTGCCTGCCTGAACCATCTTCTTGGGGAGGGCTGGGGGCAGCTGTCCTAGCTGTGCGACCCAGGAGGAGGAGTTCCCAGAGCTCGCTGGGATCTGGGTCTGACAGACTTGCCTGGAGCTGCGTTTTCCTCCATAAGGACTCCCAGGAAAGGGAACTCTGTGCTCTGCCCTCCCCTTGAGTCCAGTTCTCCCGCCGCCGCTGAGCCAGGCTGTAGGTCGATGCCAGGCATCCACTCTAGGCCACGAGCAGAGCCAGGCAGGGAATCTTCCCCACCTGTGTTGGGTGGAGCACACAGAGAGCTGTGGGCCAGACCGGCGGGTGGGGGACGCTCGGAACTTTCCCGCGGCCGCGCCGAGCTCAGGGAGCCGGCCTCTCGCTTGCAGCGAAGGCCGGGCGAGAATTCGGCCGCCTTCCACTTTCTCACTCCACCTTCGGGCCGTTCCTCAGGGAGTCTGACCCGGGCGGCCTGCCGCCGGGGAGCCGAGTCACTGAGAAGATTCGCGGTGCACAAACAGACCCCGATATACACACGAACACGCACACTCCACGCGTCTTCCGGCGGACAGGTAACACACACACAGTCCAGCCGCACCAGCCACTAAACACAGGGCCTCTTTCGCACCAAGAGGGGCCAGAGGTCACAGAAGGCCAGGGAGGCCGAGGCCAGGAGCACTTGGCACAGGAGACTGGAAACGGGCGCTTCAGCGAGGGGCCCAGCGGCCGCCGGCGGGTCCAGGGGCGTCCTGTGGAGGCTGGAAGTTGCTTTTCCCCCGCGGGCCCGACGCGCGGCCTACAACTGGGCGTGGAGCGGGGGCTGTCGGGTCGAGCCAGCCGACCACCGAACCGAGAGGGTAGAACTTCTTCGGAAAACTGCCGTGAGTTTCGCGCCCCCTGAGCTCATGTTTGGGGGCTCGGCCCTGGGCGCTGCGAGGCCCGGCCGGGCAGGGTCTGGCCCAGGAGGAGCGGACTGATCGGCCTGGTGGTCCCGCAGGGATTCCCAAGGGGAACGGGTCCCTCAGGGATTCCCAAGGGGGAGCGAGTGGGCGGGCGGCCGGGGAGGAGGGGGCGGCGAGAGCTGGAAGCGCCGAGAACGCTCCCGGCGACGCTCGCCGCTTCGCTGCAGCCGGGCCGCGGCCGGGCTTCGGGAGCCGCGCTCGCCGGGCCGCGGCGCCGCTGCCCCCACCTGCCTGCCTCTAGGGCCGCAGACCCGGACCGGTGGGCCTGGCAGTGAATGGCGCCAGCAACCGGGGCGCGGAGGGTGCGCGGGCGGCCCTAGGCGCCGCGGCGGGCTGCGGGGCGGGCGGTGAGCGCACCCGGCCGGCGGCGAGGACCGGGACGGCGGCGGGCTGTGCGCGCGGAGCCCGGGGCTCGGCCCGAGACGGAGCGAAAGAGAAAGTAAGACCGGGGACCCGGCAGTCTCGCCGGGGGCAGCTCAGTCCCCGCCGGGCCTCGGGGCTGTGCCAGGCGAGCGGTAGCGGGAGGGTCCGAGCAGGGCCGAGAGCGGGGTGGCGGCGGGGAGGAAGGCGGCCCGGCGGGGACCCTCCTGCTGGGGGCACCGGCGCCGGGGCGGCCGCGCGGGCAGCCGGAGCCGCAGAGAAGCGCCCGCCGCCGCACGGGGCACCAGTTGGGAATAAACTTCACGACCACAGTTCCAAGCCCAGGGAAACATCTCCATTTTGCTCTCCCAGTGGCTGTGGCTATCCTGCCGACAACATCCCTGCCTTTGCGCCCGCGGAGCCGGGTGGGCGCCGGCCCGCGCCCCCTCCTCCGCCCCCTCCCCGGCTCGGGGTCTCCCTCCTCTGCGCCCGGCTGGCGGACGCCAAAGGCGGTGCTCTAGCGCCCACTATTTCAAAAGCCCGGAATATGATTTGACCAGGACTGAGAGCCACTCGGAGAGAGAGGGAGAGAGCGAGCGAGGAGGAAAAAGTTGCTCTCCCCTTTCGTCAACTTTTCACTAACTTTCGCTTTTCGCTCCCCTCCACCCCCAGCCCTCCCCCTCCGCCCCCCTCCCCGGCCCCCACCGCGCGCCTCGGGTTCCCGGGCCCGAGCGCCTGACACTGGGGGCGGGGGGGGAGGGGGTTCGGCGAGGAGGGGGCCGGCGCCTTCGGGGAGCGCGCGGGCCCGGGCGCCCCGAGCCTCCGCGCCGAGCCCGGCCGCCCTGGAGCGCGGGAGGCGGAGCAGCCCCCGGGCCGCGCGGCCGATCCGGGGGCCGAGAGCCTGAGGCGCGCCGGCCGCGCCCCGACGCGCACCCCTGGCCCGGACGCCCCGGCCCGCGGCCCGGGCCCGGCGGCGCGGCGCGGCCGAGCGCGGGAGACTTACTTTTGGCTAGCTTCCTCGCCCTCGCCTTGGATCGCATGGTGTCGGCTCGCGGAACCTCTCTCCTCCTCCTTGAGTCCAGAAGCAGCTACACACTATCTTCATCTCCCCAGCATTGTCAGTTTGGACACCTTCGCACATGCGCACAGAGCACTCAATCTGACACCCCTCGCCGGGGCCAAAAAAACTTTGCAATGTATTCATCGTCTTCATCGTCGCGCCGCCGCCGCCGCCGCCTCCTCGGCGCGGGATTGGGGGGCTCTCCTCGGCTTTCCCGGTCTTCACCTCACTTATCTCTCACCCCCCCCCCCCCCTCCCTCCCTCCCCCCCCCTTTTCCGCGCAGCTAGGAACTGGCCCTTTAAGAAAACATTCCGTGCTCTGCGCTCCCGCCCGGGGCCCGCACCCCGGACACTTTAAAAAGACCCAGGTGGCCCCGGAGGCGAGGTGACTCCCCCCCCTCCCCTGCGTCGCGTCGCGCGGCTGCTCCCGCCCCAGCTGGGCCGAAGATGGAGTGGCGGCGGCGTTTGTCCTCAAGACTTCCTTGGATCTGGGGGCAAACGCGCCAACAGTTCGGACGCGGGTCTGGCTGGTTTTGCTTCGTTTTATTGCATTTTATTACTAATTAAAAAGCTTCGCGTTCACCGTAGTCCCAGCCCGCTTTCCTCCTGGCTCTCCCCTCCGCCCCTGCCCCTGGCTCGCGATCTCCAGAACCCGGCTCCTCCGAAGCCCCTTTCAGGCCCCGCCGCCCCCCTCGGGCCTCCCCGGCCCCCGCCCCCTCCCCTTCGCCCCCACCCAACCGCTCTAGCTTCGGGCTTCGCGGCTCAAAAACAACAGCGGTAGCGCCGCCAGCTCCGCGCTCAGCCACTGCCCGGGCCGGCGGGCGGGACTCGGACCCGCTGCCCTCGGTCTCGCGCAGAGCTGCGGGGAGCAGCGCGCGGGGCACTGGGGAGGTGGCGTCCGGGCGGGCAGCCGTCCCAAAGCCCGGCGCCCCGCTCCTCGCCTTCCTCCGGCAGGCCCGCGCTCTCCTGCCTCCGCGGTCCCAGGTGAGTACCCAGCGGCGCGAGCGCCCAAGCTGGGCCACCTCGAGCGACCGGAGCCTCTGGGGACACGTCCCCCTCGCCTCTCGCGGCCCAGGTGCGTCTCGGGCTGGAGAGCGGGCGGAGGAGCAGGTGCCGGAGTGCGGGTGGGAGCCAACTGGGTGAGTGTTTCTTCTGCCCCGCAGCCCTCAAATTCGGAGGTGCGGCAACGAAGGGGCAAGGCTGGGCGCAGGCCGGGTGTCCGGGCCCAGGGCCCTGGTGGGGACGGTGAGAATTGCCCTGTCGAGCATGTTTGGGATTCAAGAATGAATTGGAAGCAAACGGAAGAGCTGACATCCCCGCGCCCTTTCAAGTACTGGGGTTCCGCCAGTCTCTGGGACTTGGAGCTGCCGGCAGAGACAGCCTGAGCCGGAGAGGGGTCCTGGGCAGCGGTGCGGGTCTCTGTTTCTCCGAGGGGGTCCGGGCGCGCCCCTCCCCTTTGTTGTGCAGTGAGACCAGTGGGGCCTCCTCTGGGATCTACATTCGGAGCCCCATGCCCTTGCCATAACGAACGTGAACTGGCAGTGTCCAAGGAGCTAACATGAGACCCTAGAGTCCTAGCAGAGGCACCCTGATGGCGAAGGGTGCATGGCCCACGCTACCCCAGAGGAGAAGCCCGAAGAAGCCCCGCTTGTCAAAAGCTAGCGGCAGTGTCCTGGGCCTTCCGCCCTGGCCTCTCTGTAGTCCGAATTGCTTCCCTGCCAGGATCCCAACCCGGACAGAGCCCCTACTGCTGGAGGGTGTCCAGTCTGGAGCCCCTCACCGCCCTGGATGGAGAAGGCACTCTCCCCGGCTCTGGTGCCCACCAACTGCCACCTCCACTGTTTCCAGCCCTCGGTGAGTGTTGCCCGTGGTGGCAGCGCGGAATTTACCTGCAGCTCAGTCTCATGGCCCACCCGCCTTTCGGCTGCCTGTCCCCCACCCCCAGCCCTCCCCCTCGTCCTGTCCCAAACCCTGACCATCTTTCCTAGGGAACTGGGCAAAGAACCGCTGGGATCAGAAGGCTCCTGGGCCTTGCTACTGGCCCCTCAGGGGCTTGCAGGGGAGTTCGCACTTGCAGGGGGAGTAGGGCATGGCTGCAGGTCCTAGTGGGCTCAGACCTTCCCTCTGCCCAGAGTGTGTGAGGGGAAGAGTCGCTGGGAGAGGGAGGAAGGTGGCTGGAGTCCTTCATTTGGAACTGTCTGCCCCACCCAACCACCGCAGGCTCTAGCCAGAGCAGAACAGGGCTGGGCACTGGCCAGAGAAAACACAAGGTCACCCTCATACCTCCGCACCCCATATTCTCCCAGCTCCTTTAGGCCAAGGGTGCTACAGTGGCTCCTGTGAAGCACACCCGCCTGCTGTGAGGGTCCCTTCCCCACCCTGATCCCCAACTTTGCACTGTTTCTCTCACCCTGAAGGCCGGGCAGGACCTGAGGTCAGGAAGGCCCAGCTTCCTTCTGGGGGTGCTCCAGCTCACTCAGGACCTCTCCATGCTCCCTCCCTCAGCTCAGGAGGTGATTAAAATTGTGGAGCACCCTTCAGACTCTGGGATCACACCCTCCCTCGACAGCCAGCCTGCCAGCCCGGGGAAGGAGGGTAGGTGTCCTGCAGAGAGCCGTTTGGTGCCCTTGTCTCTTTCCTGTGGTCCCCCAGGGCCCTGGAGGGTCGGGAGGGGCTCAGCTCAGAGCCTGCTTGGGGAGGGGTAAGCTAGCTATCAGGGATGGCCAGGAAGGCAGCTGAGGTACTGACACCCCCCAGGGCACTCTCTCAAATTAGCCTTGTCAACTAGAGAAGCACCGGCAGGCAGTCCCCAAGGCCATGGCCTGGCCTGGCCAGGCCCTGCCCCCACGTGGTGAGACTTAGACCTGACCAAGAGCAAGCAGGTCAGGCTTCACGGAGAGTACTGGAGAGTGAAAGGGTGGAACAGAGAAAATCAGAGACAGGTCCTCCGGCAGCCAGCTCCATGTCCTGCCCCCCTTCCCCGCCACTAACCCCTCCCTGCTGACATGAGGAGTCTTGGGGAAACAAGCCGGGCCAGTGGAGGCAGAAGATGGGCAGTTTTTATTTCGATGGTACTAAAAGGTTGAAAGGCCATTTTTCAAAGTGAGCTAAGCTTTGGGGATTCTCATGACTGGTGCAGGGACTTGGGGACCCCGTGCTGGGGTTTGGGGTACAGAAACGCCACCCATCCCCGTCCCTGGTGCCCTCCTCAGGGGCACTTCCAGCTTTGTCAGACCGTCTGAGGGCGGATGGGGTGTGGGCAGCCGTGTGCTCTACACCCTATGAAGTTTGGGAACAGACTTCAACCCTGGGGTCTAGGACATTGGAGAGGGACTTTTACCAGCAGCTTCTGCCACAGTCTAGAATCCTGCTTCAACCCAGAGCTCAGCCCACTCCCAGCCTTCCCAGCAAGAGAGGAAGTGTGGTTGGAGACCCAAGACCAGATGAACTCCTTTGGGAAAAGGCTGGGTTTGGGAGGGAGCAAGTGAAGTTAGTACAGCAGGGCTGTCAGAAGCCTCTGTGGGCCTGGGGCTCCCAAGAAACCCAGACTAAGGCGTCATGCACTCCCAGGGGCCACACTGCGGGGCTAGAGGGTCCCTTTGCTCGCCAGGAAGGGGCCCCATGCCCACTTGTGGAGGCCTGGTCTCTGGAGAGGAGGTCCGTATGGCGAGGTTTGTGTGCCTGGAGGTGCAGGGTCAGAGATGCCCAGCTGTCCATTCGAGGTCTTCAGGCCCAGAGAGCCCCTCTGCTGAGTGCGGCTGGGAGGTGGGAATGGGCAGCCTACGAACCAGATGCAGTGACCCTGCTAGGTTCCCCTCTGTGCTCGCTGAACTTGACCACTGGCTTCAGGTACTTAGTCTCCCGGCTCCATCAGATTCCAGGTCAAGTTTTGTTCACCCTCAGATTCTTGCTCTGAAAAACAGTAGCTGGGGAAATAAAAGCAAGCTCCATTAGTTTTAAGCCGGGGCTCCTCTCCGAGTTCCAGAGCTGCCCCAGGTGGGGGTCCAGACCGCCAGCCTTGGCCTACCCCCAACTTTGGGCCAAGCGTCCAGCTGAGACAGAGGTCTCCCTCTCTGGGCACATTCTGCCCAGAATGGGAATGGCTCCTATTTGAGCAGCAGGAGGAGGAAGACCACGAGGGACACTTAGGGACAAGCAGTATGGTTCCCAACTACACAGAAAAGAAAGCAGAGATGGTCTCGGAGCCCAGCAGGGGACCCTTCGGGGACTGAATGCCTTCCAGCCTGGGGTGATCAGGGTTTGGTTCAGCAAGGGGGTGGGGGACACAGACAACGCACAGAGCCCTTTCTTCCCCAGCTGGACCTCCACACCGGCCTGTCATGGGTGCTGCCCCAGCACTGCGCCTCACCTGGAACCACAGGCACCTCCCTGGACCCTGGGGCTGATATTTCAGGCCCCTGTTTGACCCTCTTCCTACCCCAGACCAAGACGCACTCGCTGTGACCCAGGCAAGGTTACAGGACAAAAGGACACAGGTCCTGATTTCTGGCCCAACGAGTTCAGACGCCATGTGCCAAAGCCTTCCTTCTGCAGCTCAGAGCAGATGCCTCCTGGCCGGGCACCCACACCAACTCCTGGCTTCTAGAGTGGGTTGCAGAGAGGGTCCGGACGCTTCTAACCAAGACTTCCCGGGAATGTGAACCATGCAGCAGATGCCGAACAAACCCCAGATGTTCGGATCCGGGGCAAGGGGACGCTGTCTTCTGTACATGGGCTGCCTCCTGGGAGGGCCTGCTGGTTCTTCTGCCTGGTCCTGCAGTCCTGGCCTGGGCGCCACCGCTCAGGAACGCAGGTGCCTGGGAATCGCAGCTGGGGACGGCCCAGGCTTCGGGAGGAGGCGTTTAACCGGGACTTTCGTTTTCTTTCTTTCTTTCTTTTTATTTTTTTTAAGAGATTGAGGCTGTGGGCTTGACCTCCCTCCTTTGAGCCATGTGGGAGATGGCTCCGGAATGCCGGCCCAAACTGGCGGCCCAGGAAGCGCAGGAGGCGCCCGGCGACTCCTTCCCCGCGGCGCGCCAAGCGGGCCGAACTCCGCGGCTGAGTCGCGCGGCTCCACTCACTGCGCGCGGGCTCGGGCTCTGGCCCCGGAGAGCGGTAAACGGAATCGGTTTCCCACGGTCTCCCCCTTCATCCCGGGGCCTTTCAAAAGCCGCTCACGAATTCCGTCGTCCAGTTTACGCGGATTCTGAGCCTCGCGTTCACCCCGCGCCACCTGGAAAGGGGACCCTCTCACCGTCCGCATCCCCGGGCCGCCCGCCCGTGCACACGGGGAGCAACTTCGTTCCCCTGAGAGCCCTGGCCCCGCGGCGCGGGCAGAGCTCCGCCCGGCAAAGGTGGCACTGTGGTCGCTCCGGAACGCTACCCGCGTGGACGCGGCCGCCACCTTCTGCTCTCGCTTCTGGCTGCGCGCGGGCAGAGCCCTGGAAACAACGAAAACGGCGAGCAGCGTTGCTTTCCGGATGTCGGAGTCCCGGAAGCCTCTGGGTGCCAGCCGGTCCTCCGCGTCCCCAGACGCCCCAGAGCCGAGCTCACCGCCTGGCCGCCGGTACCGGAACAGACTCCCCCAGTCGGCTTGCCGGCAATCCACGCCTCGGTTTGCAAAGCCCTCTCCTCCGGACCTTGGTCCCTGGCCCTCCCACCCCGACCCCGTTAGTTTGGAAACCAAATTTCTCCTTTGGTCCCGCTGCAGACGTGACCCCGGAGGAGGAGCTGCGGGGAGATGCTTCTTCGAGCCTCAGTTTCCCCACCTGTGCAACGGGGCCATATGTTCCTGCGCCCTTCCCGGGGTTGATGTGGGATTGGCGGGGAGAGAGGACCTGGAAAACGCCCGACGGGGCCCAGTTCTGCCCACCTTTTGGGGCCAGGTTTGCGCCGGTGGGGTTCAGCTGTCGTGCACAGACTAGAAGGGGCCCAGGTTGCTCCTAGCGATCGCCGCCCTCGCCCATCTCCTCCATCTCCCCCCGCCGCCCTCACCCCGGAACTCCCCTCTCCGCGGGCGCAATGGTGGAGGTGTGAGGGTCCCGCTTGGCGCCTAGGCGTCTCCGCTCAGCCTCTGGCTGGGTTGTTGCTCGCCCTGGGCGGTTCTCTCAGGTTCCTTTGAGGCCCCGGGTGCATAAAGATTTTAAGGCAACAGGCTTCTACTCTCGGGGCGGTACCACTGGCCACCCCAGATCTCGCAAAGGGTGGGTAATGGGACTGCCCCAGGAGGGGACAGGATTCCAGCTGAGCTCCTAGAAAGGAATTTACCGCCCCCCCCCCGCCCCCGGGCCCCATATGCCGCGGTGGGGGGGGGGGCGGTGGCGAGCGTGCCTGGGAGGGGCACTGGGGCATGACCTTGGGTTTAAAGATCAGCCTGGGGACTTCCTTGGTGGTCCAGTAGCTAAGAGTCTGCCTAGCAAAGCAGGGGCGCAGAGCCGATCCCTGGTCAGTGAGCTAAGATCCCACATGCCAAGATGCAGGGCCAAAAGATTAAAGTTAAAGAAGAAAATATCAGCCTTAAACTATGAAGCTGAGCCGTAAGGGAGAGAATTGAGGGACTAGATGCCTTCATTCAGGGGAGGGGCATGGCCTGCTCAAAATGTCCTGGCTGCTCACTGCTTCTGGACAAGACCATGGGAGGGTAAGCGGTGGGTAATCGGGTGGCCAGGGGGGACCAAATGGACACACTCTCCCCAGGTCCTTTTTACCTGCTACTAAACCAGTCATTGCAGGAAGCTCTCTTGAACAAGCGAGAAAACAGAAGAGCCCAGGACCGCCCCAGGCAGGGGAAAAAATTACCCCTCGTGCTGCCTGACCCGAAGCTGATGGAATCGGTCGAGGATTCCTGTCCCTTGGGGCAGAGCCGCCTGCTTCTGCCTCAGGCACCAAGAGCCCACAACCCTGGGGCTGCAGGGAAGGAGCAGGCACTCGCAGCTCTTGGCTTCGCTGCCCCTGCAAGGACTTCTCCACCTCCCAGGCAGTGGGGCTCCCTCCCCCTCTGCCCTCAAACATCTGCAGGAGGTTCCCTGGTGAAGGAAGGACCAGTGGTGGCCAGAATGGCAGGTCAGGGGACCTCACTGAGGACTGAGGGACTAGGGTAGCAGCCCCTCACTCACGGGAGCCCCCCCACCCCCACCATGGTATCAATGAAGTTATTATGAATGTCCTGCCGGGTAGGGGGCAGCAGAGGGACTGCCTGAGCACTGCCCCTGCCACTCACACATGACGCCCCCTGCTTCCCTTCCAGGACAAGCAGGCAGCTGTGGGGGGGGGGGGGAGTGGGGGGGAGGTGTGGGCGAGGGGGGGGGGCAGGGAGCAGATCAGAGGAGCTTAGCTTAGTCAGAGCCAGAGGCTTCCCCATTCTACCTGGGGCTCTGGGGCAGCCCCCCACCAGCTTCCTGGGCATCCCAGTTTCCCACAGTATAATATGGAGGCGAAAAAATGGGTGTTGGGCATAGTTGCAGGCAAGTGTGCTGCCTGGCGCCTCCTGGGAGCTCAGGCGTTTTGGAGCTGGGACGGCTAGCAGCAGGGTTCCCTGCACCCTCTGACCCCTCCTCTCCCAGAACCAAAGCCTGTCCCTCGGGCTCTGACCTGGATTCATGGAGGGCTGTTCCTTGCTCCCTTGCGGGACACAGAGGGCCAGTTGGACCAGGATGAAGGACAGGGCTCCTGGGAGCTGTGGGTTCCCTTCCCCCTGCAGCTCTTCATGGGTTCCCAGAGTCAGGCCCACCCTGCCTTCAGCGCCTCTCACAGGCACCATGTGCCTGCTGAGAGGTCAAGGCTCTCAGACCATGTGCAGACTTTTCATTTATTCATTCAATCAGAAGCCGTGGTAAAGCTGGGGCTCCTGAACTTACAGTCACACGGTGAGAGCTGAAGTGAAGGCTGTTTGTTCCCGCACACCTGCAGCTTCCAGAGCATCTTACTCTGCCCTCCCCCTGCTCCCCCGGAGTCCCAGTGCCTGGGACTGTGCTTGGAGCTCAGTGAACGAAAGAATGAATGAATGAAGAGGGCTGAGTGAGTTGAAAGTGACCCTGGGATCCCCAAAGGCTGATCTCAGCCCTAGAAATGGGGGAGGGGAGGTCCAGGTGACCTTCCCGGCCGTGGCCACGGGGCCACAGCCCTGTCCTGAGCGTCCTGTCCTCTGCCTTTCCCCACCCTGCATCCAGCAGCCTGTGCCAAGTGACAGGGGTGCAGCAATGAGCAAACCACCCAGATGCCCTGATGTGCAATGCACGATTTGAAAAAGGGAAGACCACCTGCTTAGGGGTGAGTGAGTGGGTGGGGTCAGCCTTGTGCTGGGGACAGTGGACACTGGCAGAAAGAGCATCCTCAGGAGACATGTGGTCTGTCCCTCAGTTCCCTGGCCTGGAGTATGGAGCCCCGGGGGTACTGGGGCTCCAGAGCCAGGCAGGGTGCTGGCTGCTGCCCCAGTCACTCCCACCCTTGGGCTCCACCCCAGTGCATATGGCCCTAATCGCACACCGTGGGACCACAGTAAGGAGACACTGGTGCTCAGAGGAGCGAGAACTTTCCTGGGAGGCACAGTGGGAGTCACCTGGCTGACACAGAGCCCTGCTCCGGGCGACCCTCAAAGGATGTCTGCAGTGGGGGGGGGGGGTCTCCATCTGGGACCTTTCCTGGTTTCATGCCCTGCCAGAATTGTGAGCTCCAAAGGGAGATCCTGATGATGACTGAGATGTTCATTTGCCTGTGTCCAGAAAGACTTGGCCACCAGGCTTTGTATTTCCTCAGAGTCTAGCTGTTGCTGGAGAGTCAGGACCCCTCTCAGTGTGGGCATCCCAGGGCCATTCTGGGGCACAGACCAGTGGCTTTGGGGGCCTGGTGTGGAGCCGACATTTCAAGTAAGTCAGGCTTAGAATCTGGGCTTCTGGGAAGAAATTCCCAATCATGAAATGTGTCATTTGAAAAAATATATGTGTCTGTTAAGTGTGCACTGAGCCTGGACCACATGGGATAGGGTTGTTCTAATAAACACGAATAAGCCAGTTTTCACATTAGAGAAATAACAGTTTCAAGTAGAAATGTGGTGCTTTTAAAAGAGGTTAATTAATAAACAGCAGGTAATTGTTCATGGCACATGGTGGCAGAGGGTAATTTTCATTTTAGAGGAGAGAAGGCCCAAATGCCCCCCCAACTCAGATTTTTTTGTGTAATAATCACCTTGGCTTCACCTCCGCCTTTAATTTTTACAGCTGGAGCTGTTTATCATCGCTCCAACTTTCACTAAAAAGGAAAAACTATCACTTAAACAAAGCCATTGAAAACTCAGCATCATATGTGGATTTCTTAACATAAATAAATCATACAAACCAAGATTTATGTTCTCCCAATGATGTCATTCGCTGAAGGCTGCCTTCCCAATCAAATCAGCGGTTAGTGACTCTCCTTTTGTGTGTGTGTGCTTTTTGCAAAATAAGAAAAGCAGTGCTGGCATCCTGGCTGCTCTCTTTCTCTGCTCCGCCCAGCACATCAGAAAGGTCTCTCCCTGCATCAGCACAACCGGTTCTAAACGGTGAGCACGGATTCAATGCCACAGATGGCATTTCAAGCCTTTGTTTTTGAAATGCAGGTTCTAAGTTGAAAGACTGTTAAGGCTTCCTGAAGGATTTGCTCAGACTCCAGCAGAAGCTGGGGGCTCTGGGGGTCTCTCAGAGCCTAGGATGAGTTTCGCTGCAGGGTCATCACGTTGAAATGAGCGAGGACCGCGACAGGCACCCGTGATGGGGAGATGAGATGTGGTCGCTCCGTATAGTGGAGAAGTGTCAGTCACAGCAAGGAATGAAGCCCTGATATGGACCACAGTGTGCACGAAGTTGGTGAATGAAGTCAGTCAGAGCAGGTCACGTACCATTCCATTCTACCTTTGTAGAATGCCCCTACCACGTCCAGGACGGGCAAATCCACAGAGACAGAAAAGAAACAAGTGGTTGCCAGGGTAGGGGAGAGGACGTGGCAGGTGACTGCTTCCTTGGCACAGGGTTTCCTCCTGGGAAGATGAAAATGTTCTGGAAACAGACGCCCACTTTGTTTATTTACTAAAGTCTTCCTTGTTTTTTTGATTTTATTGGCTGCACCAGGTCTTAGCTGCAGCACATAGGATCTTCATTGCAGTGTGCAGGATCTTTACTTGCAGCATGCAAAGTCTTCGTTGCAGCATGCAGGATCTAGGGGTCAAATCCGGGTCCTCTGTGTTGGGAGAGCAGAGTCTTAGCTACTGGACCGCCAGGGACATCCCAGACAGCCCACTTAAAAATGGAGACTGTTGTGCTATGTTAATTGTATCTCAATAAATCTGTTATTTAAAAATCACTACTGAGAACATATGTTTAAAAAGCTTTATGTTCATTTTAAAGTTTTTTCCATTTTGAAATGATCACACAGATGGGTGAGTGTGTAAGACTGCATGTGCACGCCTGGAGTGTATGACATGAGCACTGGCCCCAGCTCCTGGGTGAAGCATGAGCTTGTGATAATTTTTCTTCAAAGTTCTCTGTATAGCCCCTTCCCCTAACTGCATCCCCTTCAACCAGACCAGAGGTACCCAACCCACAGGTATTTGTGTTAACCATCTCCTTGACTTGTTTTCCAGTTTTATCACCCAAGACAGATTCCTGAAAATGGGAGACCAGCCACAGAAGCTTCAGTTCAGTTCAGTTCAGTCACTCAGTCGTGTCCAACCCTTTGTGACTTCATGGACTGCAGCACACCATGCCTCCCTGTCTATCACCAACTCCTGGAGCTTGCTCAAACTCATGTCCATTGAGTCGCTGATGCCATCCAACCATCTTATCCTCTGTTGTCCCCTTCTCCTGCCTTTAATTCTTCCCAGCATCAGGGTCTTTTCCAATGAGTCAGTTCTTTGCATCAAGTGTCCAAAGTATTGGCGCTTCAGCTTCAGCATCAGTCCTTCCAATGAATATTCAGGACTGATTTCCTATACGATTGACTGATTTGACAGCATCTTAAGTTGAAATGACTGAAGAATGTTGAAATACCCAGTAGTGGGTACATGAAGCGTAGTGAATCCAAACCGTGGTGTCCTCCTCAGCCATGGAAGGGAGTGGAGTCCTTGTACCCTCTACGGCACAGAGGGCCCTTGAAAACATGGTGCTCAGTGAGAGAAGCTGGTCACAAAAGGCCGCATGTTGTAGAATGCCACTGATACAGAGTGTCCAG
This sequence comes from Ovis aries, assembly GCF_016772045.2. Taxonomy (NCBI): domain Eukaryota; kingdom Metazoa; phylum Chordata; class Mammalia; order Artiodactyla; family Bovidae; genus Ovis; species Ovis aries. Next base: position 49,309,600 of record NC_056065.1, read on the forward strand.
AATAGGTAAGTCCAGAGAGACAGAGCACAGTTCCGTGGTTGCCTAGCTGTGGGAGGAACAGCTGTGGCATCTCAACAGGTGAAGGTTTCAAGTTCGGCTCCAGCCCCAGGTGTCGACAGGAGACCTTCATCTGGAAGCCAACAGCCAGCAGGAAAATAGGGCTGACCTGGTGGCTCAGCGATAAAGAATCTGCCTGCCAATGCAAGAGACACAGGTTTAATCCCTCAGTAGAGAAGATTTCCTGGAGGAGGATGTGCTAACCCACTCCAATATTCTTGCCTGGAAAATTCAATGGACAGAGGAGCCTGGTGGGTTACAGTCCATGGGGTTGCAGAGAGTAGAACATGACTGAGCACAGGCACGCACACACACAAGGTTAGGTGCCCAGACCTCGCAGTGTAGGTGATAAATCCATTCAAGAGCATACATTCATTGTATACCTACTATTTGCCAGGGCAGTCATAACCTCAAGGATATAGTGTGACTGAAACACAAAAGCTCCCCCCATAGCCCCGCACACCACCCAGCTCCCTTTCTCATGGGGAGGCAGTGACAAGCCAGATTCAGCAAGTGGGAGGCTGCACTGCTATGGAAATAAGGAAGAGAGGTGAAGGGTCAGGGGTGAGGAGGGTGCAATTCCCAGGAGGGTGGCCCAGGGAGACTTCTCTGAGATGGTGGTGTTTGAGCGGGGATGTGAGTGAGTGAGAAAGTAGCCACGTGTGCATCGAGCAGAGCAGCATTTGCACAAAGGGAACAGCCAGTGCAGAGCCCAGAGGTGAGAGAATCCAGTGCTGGAGCAAAAGGAAAGAGGGAGAGGGAAAGGAATTCAACTGGGGGCGGTGGGCTGGAGGAGGCTGCAAATTGAGGTTGCGGACAGAATTAAGGTGATTAATCAGCTGATCTCAAAGTAGGGCGAGCATCTCCTGGGTTACGTGGCTGGCTGCCGTATCTTTAAATGTGGTAGATGGAGCAGAAAGATTCAGACAGACTTGGCTTTGCTCGTGGGAGGGGCCAGGAGCCAAGGAAGGCAGGCAGCATTTGTAGAAGATGGAAAAGACAGGAAAATTTGTTCTGGACCCTCCAGAAAAGAGAGCAGCCCAAGCAATAGTGCCTTGATTTCCACCCAACAAGACTCATTTCAGACTTCTGTCTTGCAGAAAAGTAAAATGATACCTCTGTGCTGTTTTAAGCCACCGTGTTTGTGATAACTTGTTGTAGCAACCACGGGAAACTCATACATGAAGGAGCAGGACCTTCATCCATCTGTGGTCAAGACAAGTGAGGTCATGATATAGGTCTGAGCCAGGCTCCCCGAAGTTAATCCGGGGAACAGTGGCTGTAGGCATACTGGTCATGATGGTCCTCACATCTGATTCCTTATTCTCTCTGCTCTGATATGGCCCATGACATCCTGCCCATAGTCACAGTCCTTGAAGCTCTATTATTCCCTGAGGAATTATTCCTCTGCATCTCCTGCTCCTTAGTGCTTGTATTTTTCTGGCTTACTTTCTTATTTGGGGTGGAACACATCCTTTAGTAACTTCTGGTAAACTGGAAAATACATTTTTTAGGACAACACATGTCTGGAAAGGTCTTTCCTCCACCATACCAGAATGCTAGCCTGGCTGGGTATAAAGTTCTAGACTGGAGATGATTTTCATCCAGAATTTTAAGAGTTTGGCTCCATTGTCTTCTTACTTCAAAGGTCTCTGTTGAGAAGTTCAAGGAGATTCTGTTTCCTTATGCTGCACACGTGACTTGCTTTTCTGTCTTTGGAATCTATAGACTCTCCTTTTCCCAAACGTTGCAATGTTTCACAACAATGCACCTGAAATGCCTGATCCCATCCACAGTGGTTTCTTTTAAACTGGAAGCTTACTCTTCAGTTCTGGGAACATTTTTTGAAATGTCTTTTTGCTGCTTTTCCGCAACGCGTTTCCTTTGGTCTCGGTTTCTGGAAGGATGATTGGATCACGTTTTCTCCTGCCCGTGTGCTCTGTGTGTCCTCCTAATGGCTTTGTTCCATTTGTTTCAGTCTCTGTCTTTCCTCCATATCTGTTGCTCCTTGGCCGTCTGCCCGTGATCCAGAGGGGGGCATGCAGAGCTGGCTGGAAGGTCTGAGAGGGAGGGAGAAGCTATTGCTTTTGAGATTCACAGAATGGTGACCCTGGGAACCCTTGGTGACACCATCCTTAGGGACTGGTTCAGTTCCTATAGATTGAGGCAGGGTCTGGCCTTCAGCCTTCTGGGGGCCACACTGGGGTGGAGACAGGGGTCTCTTCGGTCAGCAGGCACACAAGGCTGCCTGCATTGCAGGTAATAGAACTTCAGGCTTTCTTGACATGGGGGAGGGGTGACTGGAGGGGGAGGGGCAGCTAGAAGGGGAGGAGACTCCTCATAGTCCCCTTTCATATAGCCTTCCTGACCGTAGCCGCTCATGCATCCCTCATCCAGGGATGCTTTTATGGCCAATCCTGAGATCAAGCAGGGCTGCTCTGTCTCCTTAATCTGGCAAAATCTCACCTTCCAACTCTCCAGTTAGGGCTGTCTCTCTCTTGTCTGTGACCCAGTTACCACGGCTCCATCTGCAATTTGACTTTCAGATACTTGTGGCTGCTCTGTCCTCTCCACCTTGTGGGTAAATGTCTTTCATCATCTCTTTATTGTGGTTCAAGTGGGTTTGCAGTACATGTGCTGCGACATGTGTTTAATCTGCCATCTTAATCAGCGGCTTTTGTGGCTCTTTGAAAAAGGTTCTGTCCACTCTTAGGTCCAGGTCTGGTACTGTGCAGGGTCCAGCTTCCCCAAGCAAGATTTCCTGGGTCCTGATCTGCAAATTCCCCAAAGCCTTCCCAACAGCAGATTCCAGCATCTCATCTATGAAACCAGTTAGTTCCACTGATGTGTCTCTGAAACTCAGGACTGGGGGAACTTCAGGAACATAAATTGAAATATTAACAGTGGTTTTCTCCAAGTGATGGGACTTTAGGATATTATAACGTTTTTCTCTTTTTATGCTTATGTGCATTTTAATTTTTCTCCAGAGAGCATATATTAGTCATGTAATTGCTAATTGTGTTTAAAATTAAGAACAAAATCCTATCTGTCTTTTGAAAATGAGCTCAGAATTCATCACCTCCCTGGAGCTTCTCCTGGTGGGACTGTCAGTACTGCTCCCTCGCTGCGTGTATGGGAGGCACATGAAACTTGATTTCTGAGCCAAAGCATCATTTCTATCAGGATGTGTGAGACTGGAGGGAGACAGGGCGAGGGGAGCAGGTGTGCAGGCTCTGAGGCGAGCTGCCCCTCGCCACCCCATGCCCTGTTTAGGCCTCGGTCTCCTCCCCTGCAGATGTTAGAACAGCACACACCTGTGGACTGCTGTGGGGTGAAGGTCACTGGTACCTGTGAAGGGCGTCTATACATGCAATTGACCACCTTAACCATTTTTGAGTGCACAGTTCAGCGACATTCAGCACATCCATGTTGTGCAATCATCCCCACCATCTGTCTCCAGAACTTTCTTACCTTCCCAAACTGAAGTTTTGTCCCCATTAAACACTTGTTTTCCCTTTCCCCCATAGCTTCCCTCAAAGCTCAGTTGGTAAAGAATCCACCTGCAATTCAGGAGATCCCAGTTCGATTCCTGAGTGGGGAAGATCTGCTGGAGAGGAGATAGGCTACCCACTCCAGTATTCTTGGGCTTCCCTTGTGGCTCAGCTGGTAAAGAATCTGCCTGCAATGTGGGTGACCTGGGCTTGATCCCTGGGTTGGGAAGATCCCCTGGAGAAGAGAAAGGCTACCCACCTCAGTATTCTGGCCTGGAGAATTCCATGGACTCTATAGTCCATGGGATTGCAAAGTGTCAGACATGACTGAGTGACATTCACTCACTCCCCACTTCCCCCAGTCCCTGGGCCCCCTTCCTCTCCTTTCTGTCCGGGGATTTGACTCCTCCAGGGACCTCCATGAGTGGCACCAGACAATATCTGTCCTCTGGTGTCTGGCTTTTTCACTGAGCAGTGTCCTCAAGGCTCATCCTGTTGTAACAGGTATCAGAATCGCCTTCCTTGTCAGGATGCCTGACACTCCAGAGTGTGCTGTACACACCTCAGTCACCCATCAGGCTGTGGCTGGACACTTAGGTTGTTTCTGACTCCCTGAGCTGCTTTCGACAATGTTCTTCTTCAGCATCTCTCTTGTGGGGTGGTATTTCTTTCCTTCCTCAGCACAGGGAGGGACTTACAGGCCTCTTTGGGGTTATCTTTGGAGATGCAAACACTCCATCATGCCCATCTGTCTACTCCCTCCTGACTCTGAGCTCTGGGAGGCTGCATGGAGTCTAATCTGATTTGCCCCTGTCCCCAGTGGTTGTGGGGTGGACCCCTCCCCAGAAATTCCCAACCTTGACACCAAGTGGACAGCTTCACCTCGTACTTGAGGGTTTTTTTTCTCTTTCCACCTGGCTCTTGACCCCGAGGGGTGCTGGGGGCTCTGACGGCTCTCAGGTCAGATCCTTCTCATCCTGGACCCCCGGAGGACGCAGGGGATGGAGCAGAGCCCTGCAGGGGACAGGAAATCAAGGGTTCTTTGCTGAGGGCTTGAGGGCAGCAACTGGCTTCCACCCACACATTTAAAATTGGTTCTGAAATGTCCCTGAGATGGCCATGCTAGCCAGAGCTGGGGGCACAACCCAAGGGCTCCTAACTTCTCCCCCCAGGGAGACCCCTGGATGAGCAGGAATCAGCACTCACCCCCACTCTCTCGACCCAAGACCAGGCCCTCAGCCTCAGCATCCTCCAGGGAAGGAAGGCCACACCCCGGACCCCAGCCTCCCCTGAAAGAACAGACCCTTGGAAGACCTCAGATGAGGCTCCTTCTGGATGTCAGGCATTGAGATGTTTACAAGTGACAGAATGAGATTCCCCTGAGGTTCAAAATGTGGGCATCACAGAGCCATAGGCAGCAAGCCTGAGGGGTAAAGGGGGGCTTTGTAAACACAGGCAGGAACCCCTGGGGAAAGGACCTTGTGGCTGAAGCAGCTCAGTCTTTGAGGGCCCATGCGTCATAGCCACTCCACACTGGGGTGGGCTCTGCACAGACCCACCCAGAGAGCTCCAGATGTTCCATTCACCCAAGAGAGCCCTCCCTGTGACACAGATACAGGGGGCACTGCAGAAGGGGAGTTTACCAGAACTGCAGAGCCATCTCCTCCAGGAAGCCCTCCTGACCCTCTCCAGCCCAGTGGAACTTGCCTCTCGTCTCATTGTCTCAGGACCTACTTGGGTTCTTCCTGAGCCCAGGAATAGCTGGGCTCCCATGGGAGGGTGTTGCAGACTGACACCCCACCCCTGGCTCATAGAAGGGGCTCCAGCAGAGGCCCCTGTGGGACTGCGTGGTCAGAGGAGACCCATATGAAGAAACACACAGAGGCAGGCTGCCTTGTATTGAGCCCTGGAAGTGGAGGATGTGGTGGGTGGCCTTCTCCTCCCTGCAGCGGAATGCATCATCCTGGCCCCCTCAGTGGGCGTGTCTGGTGCTCTTTCACTGCCCCCTGCACCCAGTCCTCCCACACCTTCTCCAGGACAGGGGACTGGGGGCTCCACAGGGGCCAGAACATGCCCGGTTCCCTTCAGGTATGGGGCCACCAGGACGGCCATTTCCCTCCCTCCTCCTGCACCACCACGAGTGATGCTGGCTCCTCCCATGCCCCTGCTTGTGGGTACATGAGGACCTTGGGGCTGCCAGCCAGGAGGAAGCCATGCGCAAGAGGTGAGGGGCAGTCTGGTGGGGCCCCTAGGCATGGCCCAAGACACAGACATGACTCCCTAACAACAAGGACAGCTGTTTTCCATTCATTTTCACCTCCTGCTGTGTGAATCCCCTGCTGCCACCTCGCCAGGCTGTCCCATCTGTCACCTGCACTCCTGCTGTACACACCTCCTGCCTGGTCCTCAAACTTCCATCTCCTCATGCAACTCTCAGAGTGTCACTCATGTGGGGGCTGCTCACCTGTTTTATTTCCCTATGTTCTCCAGGGCCTGACAGACAGTGTGACACGGGAGAGATGACTGATAGTTTCGGATGGATAGATGGATGGATGGATGGATGGATGGATGGATATTTACTTGGAGGATGGATTTATGGATGGGTGGATGGATGCATGAAGAATAGATGGATGGGCAGATGATGGATGGATGAATTCCCTGTTCAACGAAAGAAGGAAATTGCATTTCATGATGACACTGAGAATGAACTGGGTAAACCGAGGCCTAGCAAGTGGTGGGATAGAACTTATTCAAAGTCACAAAGGCACCCAAGCTGGCCCAGAGCCCCAGACCTCTGTCCTCCCTGTCCAGCTGCCTGCAGTAGCAAATTTCATCTTAACAAGCAGGTGGGACCTGTGTCTTATGTCTGCTGTTGGCCCAGGGATGGAACCTTCCAGGGCCCAGGACCTGCCCCTTCTCCCCTCCCTCCGCAGCACCTGGAGGAAGCACAGCTCCCCTGTCTGCCCTTCCTGGCTATGACACCCTGGACACAGTACTCAGGAAAGATGGTGCCCACCTCAGGGTTACTCCTGTGCATGTGTGCTCAGCTGTATCTGACCCACGAGGCTCTTCTGTCCATAGAATTCTCCAGGCAAGAATACTGGAGCGGGTTGCCATGTCCTCCTCCAGGGGATCTTTCTGACCCAGGGATTGAACAGGCATCTCCTGCATCTTCTACACTGTCAGGCAGATTCCTTTTACCACTGAGCCACCTAGGAAGCTACTCAGAATAAATAAGGTGATGGGCTTGAAGAGACCAGGTGAGTGGCAGCCATGTGACACTCCTGTCCCACCCCTTTCAGACACTGCCCTCTTCCCCAGATCTGCTGACACTGCTCTTGAGGGTCTCCAGAGATCTCTGAGTGGCCCCTGCTCCATCATTGTCTCCCTGGTGCTCCTGCAGCATCACACATGGCTGTTCAGCCCCGTCCAAAGACGAACACCCCCATCACACACACACACAGCCTTGCTGAGATGGACTTCTGGGTCGGCAAAGCCTCAAGTCTAGCTTGCTCCAAAGAGGGCAGGAAGCCCCAGAGGAGATGCCCTGTGGTGCCAGATTCTCCCCTCTGTCCGCTTTCCTTCACACCCTCCCCCTGCCCAACTCACAGCCATGTGTTTCATATGACCAACCGGCACAGCCCAGGCTCTGCTCTCCCCAGCCCCTTGTGTGTCCCTGAAGTTGACCCAGCAAGGCCTGGCTGGGATTCTGACATTACCCTGCAGAGGGGGTTGTGATGAACCTGGCTAGCCTTTCCTAGACCGTCCCTGAGGCTCATAGGCTGCCCTCCTGGGCCAGGGTCGTCCTTGGCTATGGACTCTGCAGGGCTTGGCAAGCCTCCTCCAGGGTCTTTGGCCCAAGAGGAGACTCCATGACCCACTGAAGTCCCCCGAGGGCAGCCCCCTGTAAACCAGACTCTGCAAGGAACAGCCGCCCTGGGCTCCAGGGCTTTTATGGGTTTGCCTTAAAGATTTTATTTCCAGAAAAAACCAAAAGCAATTAATCCAAATTACAGAGTAGTCATTTGCAATAATATTTGCTTTAAATATATGTATTTTTTAAAACCCCTAAGCTGTGAGCCTCCAGTGAGTTCGAGGTAAAGGACACCTTGAAATAATTACATTTTTTGCTCATTTTATGTTGTGAAAATGGCTTCGTTGGTTTGGAGAAGAATTGTAAAATGGTCAGCTGACTCACTTATAAAGGCAACATTATTTTTTTCTCCAAATTCTGCCAGAATAACCACACTGCCCCCAAGGTGGATTTCTTCCAAAGGCACCTCAAGCGCTGGTCCAGCGGCTGCTCAAGCCAGCCCCGTGCAGCCAGGGGAGCAAGCCCAGCTCCTGAAGGCACTTCTGGTGGGTGGCATTGGGAGCCCAGGAGGACAGGGGTCCAGCATGCTGGGGCCCACATGCAGGCAGACTGGCTGAACATCCTACTCAGGTGGGAGAGGGTGGGATCCTGGGTTTGCCTGCCCCCTTTGTCCTGGTGATAACTGGGAACCTTGCCCACTGGGAAGAGTGAAGCCAAGAGAGAGGGCAGATCAGTCCAGCTAGGACCCTCTGGCCGATGAATGTGCACGGTGAGAGGCTTGGACACTTGGAAAATGAAAATTCACTAAAAGATTAGATTGTGCTTAAGGGCTTCCCAGGTGGCTCAGTGGTAAAGAATCTGCCTGCAATTCAGGAGACCTGGGTTTGATTCCCAGGTCAGAAAGATCCCCTGGAGAAGGGAATGGCAACCCACTCTAGTATTCTTGCCCAGAGAGTTCCATGGACAGAGGAGCTTGGTTGGCTACTGTCCATGGGGTTGCAAAGAGTTGGACATGGTTAAGTGACTAACACTAATACAACATCAGAACCTTCAACCCAGCTGGGTCAGAATACCTGGTTTTGGTGCCAGTGCAGCCCCTGAGTGTCCAGGGACCTTGGGCAGGAGGCTTTCCTTCTGTTACCCCAGATATTTTATCATCCAATGCCTCCTCTGCAGACATGTGACTTGTGGATATATTTTCTCAGGAACTGACATGTCCTTTCATTTTCTCAACAGTGTCTTTTGAAGAACAAAAGTCTTAAATTTTAGTAAACTGAAATTTAAAAGTGAAAGAATTACATATATGTATAACTGTACACACATACAGTTATATGTGTATATATGGCATATAATAAATATATAATATATAACACATTACATATAAGAGTCACTTTGCTGTACAGCAGAAGCTAACACAGCATTGTAAATCAACTACACTTCAATAAATTTTTTTTTAATTTGACATAATTTTGACTTTTGTTTCTGTTTTAGAAAATCTTTGTCCAATCCAAGACTACCAAAATTTTCTATTGTGTCTTCTCTAAAAGTTTTATAGTTTTAGTTCTGTTTAGATCTGGAATCCAGTTTGATTTTTGTGTGTGTGTGGTATGGGTTGAAATTCATTTCTTTGCATTTGAGTGTCCAGTTGTTACAGCATCATTTGTTGAAATGTCTATAGTTTTCCCACTGAATTGCCTTGGCAACCTTGTCAAAAATTAATTGACCAGATATATAAGAGTTGTTTGTGAACTCTGTTCCATTGATCTATTTGTCCATCCTTTCACCAGTACCACACGGTCATGACTCATCTAGCTTTACAGTAAGCTTTGAGATACCGTACAAGCCTTCTAATTTTTTTCTTCTTTTACAAAATTGTTAGCTTACTTTAGGTGCATCTTGTTTCCTCATTAACTTTAAAACCAGCTTGCCAGTTTCTATGAGAAGTCACTCTGGGTTGTTGTTTTTAACAGTTATTTCTTTGAGTATAGATCAATTTCAGGAAAAATGTCATTCTAACAATACTGAATCTTCCAATTCATGAACATGGTATATCTTCTCCATTTTTTTAGATCTTTTAAAATTTATTTCAGTGATATTTGGTAGTTTTCAGTGTATGAGCCTCACATACACTTTTTTTCCCCCCTTTGGTTAAACTGATTGCTAAAAGCATCATTTTTATCTTATTATAATAAAAAAATTTTAATTTCCAAATGTTCATTGCTAGTATGTAAAAGTTTGATTAATTGTTGTACATTGACCTTTTGTACATTGTGATCTTGCTAAACTCACTTATTAGTTCTTATAGGTTTTTTGTAGTGTCCTTTTAGATTTTGTATATAGAGAAATATATTTCTTCTTAAGAGAACATTAGTAGTCTGCGTTTTTTTGAGAAATTTATACTTTTCATCTCAGTTTTCAAAGGTATTGGCACAAAGTTGCTCATAGCATTCCTTTATTATTCTCTTAGTGTCTGTAGGCTTGGTAGTGATGTCCCCTCTTTCATTTCAGGCGTTGGTCATTTTTGTCTTTTCTTTTTTATTCCTGATAATTTTGTTGAAAGGTTTATCAATAAAACTTTTCAAGAACAGCTTTGGTTTTATTGATTCTTCTTATTGCTTTCTGTTTTCTATTTCACTTATTTTTCTCTTTTATCTTTATGAATATTATTTCCTTCTGCTTACTTTGGATTTAAATTTTCTTCATTTTATAGTTCTTACAGAGGGAGCTTAGATTATTAACTTGAAATTTTTTTTCTCTTCTAACTTAAGAATTTAATGTCATAAGTTTTCCTCCAAGAACTACCTAGCTGCATCCCACAATTTAAAAATATTGTGTTTTCATTTTTATTCAGCTTAAAACATTTTCTAATCTTTTTGTGATTTATTTTCTGACCCATGAGTTATTTAGAAGTGTGCTGGCTAGTTTCCAAGTATTTAGGGATTTCCAGAGATTGTCTATTATTGACTTCTAGTTTAATTCTCCTGTAGTCAGAAAACATATGTTGCATGATTTTAATCCTTTTTAAGCATATTTGAACTTGTTTTAGGACCCAGAATATGGCCTCTCTGAGTGACTCTCTCATGTGCACATGGAAAAAACTTGTATTTTGCTATCGTTGGGTGCAGACACATTTGGGATCACTTCATCCTCTTCAAGAACTGATCCTTGGGTGGGATGTGGGAGGGGGGTTCAGGACTGGGAACTCATGTACACCCGTGGCTGATTCATGTCAATGTATGGCAAAACCAATACAGTAATGTAAAGCAAAATAAAGTAAAATAAAAATTAAAAAAATACATAAATACAAACAAATACAAACAAACAAAAAAGAACTGATCCTTTACTATATTTTGACCACCCTCTATTTAATTTATTTTTTTAAGGTGAATATTTTTAATGATAAACAGTACAGTTCACAAAGAAGATAGACATCATACATCATCAGGTACTTAACAATTAAGAAACAGGTTACATAAAGCAAAAATCAGAAGAAATAAAAAAAATAAAATATATTATATATGTATATACTGATTCCTTTATTATTATGACATGTCATTCCTTGTCCATGATAGTATTGCTTATTCTGAAATAAACCTTTATTGATGTTAATTTAGCAACCCCTTCTTTCTTTTGGTTGGTGTTCATATGGTATATCTTTTTCCATACTTTTAACTTATCTATGTTTTTTTATTTAAAATGAGTTTTCTTGTAGACAGCATATAGTTGGATTTTGATTTTTTTTTAAATCCAATCTTACAATTTCTTTCTTTTAATTGGAAGGTACAGGCCATATACATTTAATGTGGTTATATATATGGTTGTATTTAAATATACTATCTTACTATTTGTTTTCACGTATTTCTCTCTTTTTTTGTTCTTATTTTACTGCCCTCTTGAATTAAATGAATGTTTTCAAATATCCATTTCACCTACAATATTAGCTTATTAGCACTACCTTTTCTTTTTAGTGACAGCTCTAGAGTTTACAATACACATCTTTAACTTATCAAGATGCTTTCAAAGAAGTTATACCACTTCACATGTAGTGTAAAAGCTTTGCAACATGCACCTCCATTTCCCCTTTTCTGTCCTTTGTATTTTTATAAAAAATGTCACTTATAAAACTTTTAATATGTCATTACTATTTTCTCCTTAGAAGTTAATTATGTTTTAAATTTTTAAAAATGTAAATTAAGCACTCTTTTATCTACCCACATAGTTATCACTTCTAATATTCTTTCTTTGCTTGGGTTCATATTTACATCTGCCATCATTTTCCTTTTGTGTGAAGAATGTAAGTTAATAGCTCTTATGATGCTGGCATACTGACCATAAATTCTCCTCTCTTAATTTCAACTGAAATATTATTTATTTTGCCTTTATTTGAGAGATATTTCTATTGAGTACAGAAGTCAAGGTTGAGAGTTTTTCCTTCAGACTTTGAAGAAGTCTGTTCATTGTTTTCTGGTTTGCATGGTTTCTGGTGAGAAATATATTTATGTACCTAACTTTGCTCATTTGTACACAGTAAATCTTTTTCTCTGGCTGCTTGTAAGATTTTCCCTTTATCTCCTTAGCAATTTGGTTATGATATTCTTGGTATGATTTTCTTCTTGTATTTGTTTTTTTGCAGGGATTTTTGTTTATTTGTTTGTTTTGTGGGCTTTTTTGCTTTGGGTTTATTTGTTTTGTTTTCACTTGGGATTCATTAAGATCCTTGGATCTGTGAGTTTATAGTGTTGTTATTGTTTTTAATCAAACTTTTAGTATTTTCAGCAGTGATTTCTCCAGATACTTTCCTGTCCTTCATCTCCTTCCTCCCTGTCAGAGATGCTGATGACACGTGTGTTTGACTGCTCTTATTACGTCACTGATCACTGTTGCTCTCTTCATTTTTTCAGTCATTTTTTTCTGTATCTAACTTTGGATAATTTCTATTGCTCTCCTAAAAGATCCCATTGATCTTTTTTTCTTTTTTGAAAAAACCTCTACAGCATCTAATCTGGTCTTAATCCTATTCAGTGTATTTTTCCATTTCAGATAATGTACCTTTTCACCTCTAGAAGCTCATTTTGGGTCTTTTCTATCTCTTCTATTTTCTCATCATGTTTATATTTTCCTCTGCCTTTTTGATGACATAGGTTATACTTACACTAGTTCCTTTAGTGATCATTTATTGTTTCTCTCATTTTTGTCAAATCTGGGTCTATTCTTAGTGATTGATTTTTCTCTTGGTCATGAGACATATATTCCCACTTATTTTCATGTCTGGTAATTAAAAATAAAGCTATATTTTATTTCATGCTTCAAGAAGTTTCAAAACAGCACACAGAGTTACAATATACTCTTTGTTCATCCTGTCCTGTGTTAACACTGTACCTCACCCTGACACAGTTGTGCAAGCCAGGAATATCATCTTGACACAAAGCTATTGACTTATCTATACCTTCATTTGAATTTCATCAATTGTGAGAATGTGGGACACTCAGGACCCATCTCTCAGCTCACCAGGAACTCTGGGCTCCGTTTAGATTCCTTGCCCTGCCCTGCAGCCTGGAAACTGTCTCCAGACCGTGAGCTGGGCAGGAGGAATCATATACTCATTATAAACTCAGACAAACAGAGTGCCTCGCACCTGTCTGGGCAGGTGGTACATTTTGATGAACACCATGGAGCTCCAGTGGAGAAGGAAATGGCAACCCACTCCAGCACTCTTGCCTGGAAAATCCCATGGACAAAGGAGCCTGGTAGGCTACAGTCCATGGGATCACAAAGAATCAGACACAACTGAGTGACTTCACTTCACTCACTTCATACTTAATCACTGGAGAAGGAAATGGCAACCCACTCCAGTATTCTTGCCTGGAGAATCCCATGGACAGAGGAGCCTGGTAGACCATGGTCCGTAGGGTCACAGAGAGTCAGACATGACTGAAGTGACTGGAACTCCACGGGCTTGCCTCATAGCTCAGTTGGTAAAGAATCTGCCTGCAATGCAGGAGACCCTGATTTGATTCCTGGGTCAGGAAGATCCCCTGGAGAAGGGAAAGGCTACCCACTCCAGTATTCTAGCTGGAGAATTCCATGGACAGTATAGTGCATGGGGTCACAAAGAGTTGGATATGACTGAGTGACTTTCACTTTCATGAAGCTCCAGAGACCTCCCACTTAGGGTCACATAGTGTCAAATCATGTTGCTGTTGCTCCTGCTAAGTCACTTCAGTCATGTCCGACTCTGTGTGACCCCATAAACGGCAGCCCACCAGGCTCCCCTGTCCCTGGGATTCTCCAGGCAAGAACACTGGAGTGGGTTGCCATTTCCTTCTCCAATGCATACAAGTGAAAAGTGAAAGTGAAGTTGCTCAGTCATGTCTGACTCTTCGTGACCCCATGGACTGCAGCTCACCAGGTTCCTCCGTTCATGGGATTCTGCAGGCAAGAGTACCGGAGTGGGATGCCTTACCAGAGACTTATTCTTTTGTGCTTTAAAAATAAGAATGAAAACCTTCAGAGCCTCACTAGCACTGCTTCATTCACCTCTTGTGAGCTGTGTTTTCACTTTCATCTCACTGAATCTATCTTGTCCCCAATATACACCTGAGGCAGCTACCACAACCTACTCTGTCCCATGCACACATGTGAGGCAAGTATCACAATCTGCCATGACCTGTGTACACGCCTGAGGGAGATACTGCAATTCATACCTTGTTCCCTGTGAGGCAGGTATTGCCATACCTGTTCCCCAGGCAAGGCCCCTGAGGAGCCTTTTGGGAGTTCACACTGACTTCAGAGCTGTAGAGTGCAGGCATCTTTCTGGATTTCCTTGAGGGAAAACGGCTCATCCCTTCAGCTTCTCCAAGGCCAGGGAGAGGGCAAAGCATTGGGAGGCTCTCAGGGTCCTGGAGCTCAGAGCCCACCCCAGACTCACCTCCATCTTGAGGCCTCCTGCCCTCCTCTGAGCCACACTGGTCTTGGGGAGCAGTTACCCTTGATCTTTTGGCACCTAGTGAGTCCCCAGGTCTATCATTATGCCCAGCTGAGTTATTAGGCAAGGGATTTAAGGGAGACTTTGAGATCAGATGGGCAAGTTTCTGGGAAAATACAAAGTGCCAAGCCTTTCCTCTGAAGAAATAGAAAACTTAAATCAAAAATGGGAATCAATGTCCTTACCCTTCTCAAAAAAGAGCATTTCACCAAGACAGTTTACAGATGAGTTCTTTCAAGGGACAAATGATTCTTATATACATTTTTCTAGAAAATAATACAAGGGGTAAAGCAACCTGTTTCATTTTAAGAGACAGGTGTCAGTTTAGTCTAAATATGGATCGGGACAACAAAAGGGAAGGAAGTAAAGGTCTTAGAATCTTCTTACACAGAGACAGGAAAATCTTGAGTAAAATATTGGCTCCCTGGATCCAACCAAGTGTTTTAAAATACACACACACCAGAGTGGCTGAATTTTGAAAGGCTGAACCCCAAATGCCAATGAGACTGTAGAGTAGCTGGAACTCCCAACAGTGCTGGTGGGTGTTTGGGGGAAAGATCTGGTGGTTTCTTGTAAATCTAAACATATAATTACCCCATGACCCAGAAATTCCACTTCAAGATGTTTACCCAACAGAAATGAAAACATGTCCAGAAAATGACTTAACATAAGAATGCTCATAGCAATTCTAATGATAACGTCAAAAAGCCAGAAAGATTCCATGTGTCCATCAGTGGGAGGATCAAACTCTCCTTAAAACCATGAAATCAGTTGGACTGCTGATCTACCCAAAGACACAGCAAACCCAAAAACCTTCATGTCCACTAAAGAAGCCAGACACAAAAGGGTGGCTATCACATAACTCAGTTTATGTGAAGTTTTGGAGCAAGAAAACTAACTAGAGTGAAAAAATCAGAGTTCTGCTTACCTCTGGGGAGGCGAGCTGGATAGGAATGTGAGTGAGATTTTTGGGGTGACTGTTCTTGATCTCCTGTATTTGGGTCACACACTGAGGTGAGTGCATTTGGCAAAGTCACTTATAAATTTTACTACAAAAGAAATAAAAAGGACCCTTCAGAAATACTGAACTCAAGTTATGTACGGGTGGTGGTGGTTTCATCACTAAGTCATGTCCATGACAAGTTAAGGATATGCCTGCTGAAATATTTAGGGGAAAGCAAGCTGAGGATTTCAACTTACCTTGAAATGTATCAAAACATAAAATGAATTATTGGATGGACAGAGGGAAAGACAGATGAATAGCTATGTAATAAAAGACATTTAGCAAAATATCAATGTAAATGGTATACAATATTAGTACATTTTATTAGTTATATATTAATCTCAATGGCAGGTATATAGATGTTCAATGGAAAATTCAACTTTTTTATATATTTGAAAATATTGGGAAAGATAAATCATGATCAAATATGGTTTATCTCTTCCAGAAATGCAAAGATGGTTTAAATTCAGGAAATTGATCAATTCACAGTAAGGGCTTAAGGAAAAGTTAACAGGTGCAGAAAGAGCACGTGGTGAAGCTTTAGCATTTCAGGTCTTTCTAAAACTGCTCAGAGAACTAGGAATAAGAAGAAGCTTTCTTAACTTGGTGGTCTTCAAATAAACTAGAGCAGGTTTCTCACATCATAGACTTCAGAATCCTCTCTGACCCTCCATGACTGTTCAAGGTCCTCACACAGCAATCATAAGCAAACAAGAAATAAGGCATCAAGAATGAAAGGAAGGGATTGACTTACTGTTATTCATAAGAATAAAATAGAATAACAACAAAAAAAGAAAAACAAGAATGATTATATAGCGGTCACTCATAATAACAATTCTAAATAACTTAAAACAAACAACATCAACAACAAAATAATAAGTAAATTCAGTAAGATTCCAAATTAGAGATTAACTCAGAGCATTCCTCTACATTGACAGCAATCAATCAGAAAAAGTAATAAAAAATAAGATGCCATTCACAGTAGAAGCAAGTCCCCCCAGTACCTAGGAATTAGTCTAAAAAAGAATTCACAAGACTTTTCAGGAAAAATGGTTGATCACTATTAAAAAACATGAAATGTGATGACTAAAAGTGAGATGGATGGACAACTCAACATTGTAGGGACAGCAGTTCTTTGTTTTGTCTTTAGAGTCGATTCAATTCCAATCAAAATCTCATCAGTGTGTTTGGAGGACCTCAATTTATTCCAACAGGGATGTGGCTGAACACAGCTGAGACATTTTTGAAAAGAAGTAGCAAGGCTACTAAACACTGTGTGTGCTAAGTCGCTTCAGTCATGTCCAACTCTTTGCGACTCCACAGACTGTAACCCATAAGACTTCTTTGTCCATAGGATTCCCCAGGCAAGAATATTGGAGTGGGTGGCCATGCCCTCCTCCAGGGGATCTTCCTGACCCAGAGATTGAACCTGAGTCTCTTACATCTAACCCATTGGCAGGTGGGTTCTTTACAACTAGCCCCACCTGGAAAGCCCACTAAACTAGACTGCTGCCAAACTACAGGAATAAAGCCAGTGAAAGAGATCATGTGTGAGTGTGGCATGGAAAACAGAGCTCAGAAAGAGGTGTAGGTGGCCATAGGTCTCATTTCTGGAAAAGGAACAGACAGTGGTCTGGGTGCATTTGGAAAACAGACTCCCTCTGTCGGGGTGGCGGGGTGGGGGAGCCCTGTACACATGCTCTTTTGTTGGATCAAGGCCTGGATGTGAATGATAAAACTATATCAGTTTTATTAATGGAAGGATATGTGGGGGTGATATCTTTGTCATCTGGGGGGCAGTAATAAATTCTTACATTAGACCTTGTAGCTGGAAATTCTTTCCTTGTAGCTGGAAATTAAGAGATCTGGCTCCATTGTAATTGGAGATTTAAACAGATATAAAATAAAAATTCGTTGTTGTTCAGTCGCTCAGTCGTGTCTGACTCTTTGCACCCCCATGAACTGCAGCTTGCCAAGCTTCCCTGTCCTTCACTATCTCCCGGAGTTTGCTCAAATTCATGTCCATTGATTTGGTGATAGTATCTAACCATCTCATCCTCTGTTGCCCTTTCTCCTTTTGCCCTCAATCTTTCCCAGCATCAAAGTCATTTCCAATGAGTTGGTTCTTCACATTAGTGGCCAAAGTATTGGAACTTCAGCTTCAGCATCAGTCCTTCCAAAGAATATTCAGTGTTAATTTCCTTTAGGTTGACTGGTTTGATTTTCTTGCTCTCCAAGGGACTCTCAAGAATCTTCTCTAGCACTGCAATTCGAAAGCGTTAATTCTTTGGCAAAATAGATAAAGATATCTGGTCTAGTGAAGAATATGGTGGGGAAAATTCGTGGCATGGAAAAGCTACAACTAAAATGACTGAGTGATTAATTCAGACTCTAAAGGACAGGCTACCACTGAAAGAATCCACATGGGGGAGAGTTTAGTGGCCAACACTTGCGTGGAGATTTTTCAGACCCAATAGTAATCATACAGATGTAAAATCTAAGAAAGGTTTTCCACCTCTCAGACAACCAGTTTGCAGAAATTTGAATGTCAAATAATACCCAGCAGGAAGACAGTATGGGGACAGGGACCCCATCCTGTAAGTGGACATGTCCAGAGCAGAATCGGGCAGAGCTTAGTGAAACTGCTCTATCGTCTGTCACACACTCCAGAGACCTGTTCCCAGTTCCATGCAGGGCAGTGGGGGTCCCTGTCTCAGGGGGACATGGGTACCCTCTGTGGGGAGCAGGGAGGAAAACCACTGAACTGCTAGAGACAGCAGTCTGGGGGTCAGTACTGCCAGGCGGATAGATCTTTAAAAATATGCCTTTGATTGAAAAGTACATGAAGCCGTGTGAAACCAACAGGGCAGGAGTAAATTAAACACACAGCACATACACACATGCACACACCATGTGCAGCACAAAGCCTGAAAATAGCCCCCCACTCCATTCCCCGGGGCTGGAGATGCCTCCTCTGGGCTCACAGGTTTTAGCAGTAGGTAAGGTGCCAAAGGGACCAGTCTGTTGCAGTGTGTCTCAGCAGGTGCCAACTTTCCCTTGGGCCCCGCCCCATCCACATCCCCTGGCTTCAGCCCTGACTCTTCTGGTGGACAGAGCTCAGGGCCCTGGCTCCTGATCTGTCCAGACTTAGAGCATGGGAAAAGGGGTAGGGACAGGGAGCTCAGACCATAAGACGCCCCCCACCCCCATACGCTGGTAACTGGGGCTCAAACTGGCCCTCAATGGGGCAGTTCCAACAGGTGCAGAAGGACCTGAGAACCTCAGTATGACTGGCAGTGACATGGGCTTCTGCGCTCATCCTCACCTGCCCTCAGTCTGTCTCCCACAATTTCTAGATTTTCTGTGCCTTCATAGATGGGGAGGCAGAGTCACAGAGCAACCAAATGACCTGCCTGAGGTCTCAGAGCCAGTTAGCATTGGACAAGAGGCTGCTGGCCGACCCTACACCTGATTCTTAGCTGCTCTCAGTCACCTGGGCAGATAAGGAAAGTAGGGTCAATAGGGACAGTGAAGGGACCCCGGGTCTCAGGGGGCAGGGCCATGGGAGGACACAGGAAGGCTGGAGTCACTGACTTACAGACTGAGGAGGGGCACCAAGGCTCAGATGCTGGGCAGGCTGTGCAGCAAGAAGGGGAACCAAGTGAGACTCAGGGCAGTTCCCTCTGCCTTAGGCGCTTTGCACGTGCTCTTCCCACTCCCTTCACTTGTTTCCTCCTGCTTTTTGCTCTGGGCTCAGCTCCGCTGTCACTGCCTTGTGGGGCAGACTTCATGTGAGCTGCAAACAGAATGATGAGGGGCTGAGTGAGGGCTGGTCCTGTGAGAAGCCCTGCCACACAATGGACTCTGATGCTCAAACCAGGTCTGAGGTCTGAGGGTGTCACAGAGAAATTGTGCCTGATACTAGTCAGCAGGACAAAGTTTCTTTGCCCCCTCCCCCCCACCCTGCACCGTGGGCAAGACTCCAGTGCAGGGCTGGCACAGCACAGCAGGGGCAGCAGGGTCTGGAGGCTATGGGCATATGGACGGAGCAGTGGGTGGGAGCTTCCAAGGGGAGCTTGGTTAAGCATCCAGAAGGAGGGGATGCTACTAAACCTGGGCTCGGCAGGCCACGGCCAAGGCCCAGAAGAGTCCAGTCAAGGAGGGAATCCTGGGTGTGTGTGTGGGGCCTCCCTGCTCTGCCGTGGGCTTGGGTTCCCACCCTGCCCATCCTCCCACCCCAGGAAGAGGTCCCTGGATGTGGTCTTGCTGAGACCCAGGACTGCTGGGAGCTGTGACTTCTCCGACAGCCTCAGGCATCCCAAGAAGGGGTCAGGTCCCCCAAGAGCCTAAACATCACCTCCCTGGCTGCTGGTGCCCAACCAGGCTGCCCCAAGCCCAAGGTCTCTGTGACAGAACATGGCAGACCCCCCACCCTACAGCCAGCAGCTCCCCCGCAGGCCTTCAGTAGTACCACCCCCAGGATATACCAATGGGTGACTCTCATCTCTCCCCGTGTTTCCCCTCCAGGCATCTCTGAAACTCTCAAAGCACATTTTGGCCCTCAAAATATGTCTCTTCTTGGGGGACATGTCCGACTCTCTCAGCTTATCAGCAGGCAGAGAATCCCATCACCTTTCCATGACCCTCCTGTGACCCCCTACAGACACACATCAGCTCCCCCGACCCCAGCACCTCAGGCAGGGGTCCCTCCAGAGGTGAAGACCCTCATCTGGGCACCAACACTGGAAATGGACCAGGCTGCATCTGTCCCCTTGGCTTTGTCCCATGAAATAGCCTCTGTCATCCAGCTAAAGCTTCAAGAACTGGAGGTTTCCTGACACCCAGGACAGAGAGAAGCATTTAGAATAAAAGAAGTTGTGTGATCCTTGCAGAGTGATTTTGGTCTCATGTAAACCCCAGCAGAAATTCCAGAGTCATTTCAGATTCTACCTGAACATGCGCTTCCAATGGGGAGGGGGCCGACTGGATGGGATGAGGAGGAGAGGGCCCATGGGACGGCAGGACACACTGGGTCCCGGAGTCATCATTACACAGAGCTGGTGGGGGCGATGTTTCTCTTCTGTCTTCACAGGTGGCTTCTGGAAGGCTGGTTGGAGCAGTGAGATGTCAGGTACAGCCCAACAGCACCCTCATGGCTGTGGTCTCTGGGAGCCTCTGCTCACCCATGCCTCAGCCCCCGGCTAATTGCCTTGAGCAAGCCTCGCATGAGAAGATGCTCTGTGGGAGGGTCATGGGGAGATGGGCTAGGAACCTCTGCTTCAGGTCCTCGGGCCAGAAGCCAAAGCAGCACCCCAGGGGGCCAGGAGCAACTTTTACCCTCAGGTGCACCCCCCAACATCCATCATGAGAAGAGACCTCCTACTCCAAGCAGTTCTCCTGGAAACCAGATTCAAGCACAAAGCAGGGCCATGCTTTCCATTCCCGACATGCTTCTTCCTGGCTTGGCTGCTGGGGCTGCTTTGTGAGCCATGAGTCTGAGCTCCCCACCAGAGAAGCCCCCACCCCACATTCTGCCCCCAGCCTCTTAGTCCCACCACCCTCAAATCAGGTCTGCAGAGCAAGCACCTGGGGCTCCTGGCAAACCATCTCCTGCCCTGACCCAATTTAGACACCTCCCATGACTGCCCCACCCAGGGCCACCAGACAAGGGGCAGAAGCTGGGTGGGAACACGTGTTTGGGTCTGTGTACTAGTCCCCACTGTTCCTCTGTGGGTATCCAGGCTAGGGGTCCTGCCACCCTGGGTTCCCCTGACCTGCTGGCCCCCCAGACCCCTATGATGTGCTCCAGTTCAGATGGGAGGGGAACCTCATGCGTGTGCTTGGTGATACCATGTGTTGCCCCAATGCGGGGGCCCTACAGCTCCCGCCCTGCTCTGGACTTCTCCAGGAAACCCTGCCTCTGCAGGGTGGTTCAGGCCAAGGAGTCTGTGTTTTCACTGTCAAGCCTGCAAGTCTAAGGCACTTTATTTGCACAGCAAGGAATGCCCTCTCAGGCCCTGGGTGGAACCCTGGCAAGTAGGACATGGAGCTGATTGTTGTTGTGGGGGCTCACTTGGTGTGTGTGTACCTGTGTGCATGTATCTCTGTATGTTTGCAGCTACACGTGTGTGCATGTGTATGTATGTGCACACATGTGTATATATGGCTTGTATGCCTCACACACTTGTGCACATGTATATCTCTCATATGTGTGCATGTGTTTAAATGTGCATCTGCATGTGTGTACCCCCCCCTCAGCCTACAACAATACCCATACACATCAGGAGAACTCCCAAGACCCAGGAGGTGACAGGCGAGAGGACCAGGTCTCAGGGTCAGGGGCCACTGGGTCCTCACAAATGTTGGGACCAGAGTCACAGCCCAGGAGCTGAGTCACTGCAGACGCACCAGCCAAATGTCGCTCGGCTCATGCTCTCCAGGCCCATGGCAAGGCATGTTCGTGGGTCACTCTCAAGTACAGTGCATAATATAGTGAAAATGAGTATACTACCCAAAGCAATCTACAGATTCAATGCAATCCCTATCAAGCTACCAGTGGTATTTTTCACAGAGCTAGAACAAATAATTTCACAATTTGTATGGAAATACAAAAAACCTCAGATAGCCAAAGCAATCTTGAGAAAGAAGAATGGAACTGGAGGAATCAACCTGCCTGATTTCAGGCTCTACTACAAAGCCACAGTCATCAAGACAGTACGGTACTGGCACAAAAACAGAAATATAGATCAATGGAACAAAATAGAAAGCCCAGAGATAAATCCACACACCTATGGACACCTTATCTTCGACAAAGGAGGGAAGAAAATACAATGGAGAAAAGACAATCTCTTTAACAAGTGGTGCTGGGAAAACTGGTCAACCACTTGTAAAAGAATGAAACTACAACACTTTCTAACACCATACACAAAAATAAACTCAAAATGGATTAAAGATCTAAATGTAAGACCAAAAACTATAAAACTCCTAGAGGAGAACATAGGCAAAACACTCTCCGACATAAATCACAGCAGGATCCTCTATGATCCACCTCCCAGAATACTGGAAATAAAAGCAAAAATAAACAAATGGGATCTAGTTAAAATTAAAAGCTTCTGCACAACAAAGGAAACTATAAGCAAGGTGAAAAGACAGCCTTCGGAATGGGAGAAAATAATAGCAAATGAAGCAACTGACAAACAACTAATCTCAAAAATATACAAGCAACTCCTGCAGCTCAATTCCAGAAAAATAAATGACCCAATCAAAAAATGGGCCAAAGAACTAAATAGACATTTCTCCAAAGAAGACATACAGATGGCTAACAAACACATGAAAAGATGCTCAACATCACTCATTATCAGAGAAATGTGAATCAAGACCACAACAAGGTATCATTTCACACCAGTCAGAATGGCTGCAATCCAAAAGTCTACAAGCAATAAACGCTGGAGAGGGTGTGGAGAAAAGGGAACCCTCTTACACTATTAGTGGGAATGCAAACTAGTACAGCCACTATGGAGAACAGTGTGGAGATTCCTTAAAAAACTGGAAATAGAACTGCCTTATGACCCAGCAATCCCACTGCTGGGCATACACACCGAGGAAACCAGAATTGAAAGAGACACGTGTACCCCAATGTTCATCGCAGCACTGTTTATAATAGCCAAGACGTGGAAGCAACATAGATGTCCATCAGCAGACAAATGGATAAGAAAGCTGTGGTACATATACACAATGGAGTATTACTCAGCCATTAAAAGGAACACATTTGAATCAGTTCTAATGAGGTGGATGAAACTGGAGCTGATTATACAGAGCGAAGTAAGCCAGAAAGAAAAACACCGATGCAGTATATTAACACATGTATATGGAATTTAGAAAGATGGTAATGATAACCCTGTATGCGAGACAGCAAAAGAGACACAGATGTATAGAACAGAATTTTGGACTCTGTGGGAGAGGGAGAGGGTGGGATGATTTAGGAAAATGACATTGAAACATGTATACTATCATGTAAGAAACTAATCGCCAGTCTAGGTTCGATACAGGATACAGGATGCTCGGGGCTGGTGCACTGGGATGACCCAGAGAGACGATATGGGGAGGGAGGTGGGAGAGGGGTTCAGGATGGGGAACTCATGTACACCCGTGGCGGATTCATGTCAATGTATGGCAAAACCAATACAGTATTGTTAAGTAAAATAAAATTTAAAAAAAGAACAGTGCGGTGATTTCCCCCAAACCTGGGCTTGCTGTGGTTTTGTTGCCGAAATTATGTTTGTTCTGCATTCTGAAACCTTGACACCTGCCTCTTACCCATCTGCATTCATAAAAGCGAGTTGGTTTCCTACGTCCCGGCTGGACCACGTGCTGTGAGGTTTGTGTCCCTGTTAACAGGAGCTTGGGGCATAGAGGGCTGGGAGGCGCCTGACTCCTCAGTGACCGGCCATCACTTCCTGCATGTGTCACCCTCAGACACAGGCACCTCTGGAGACTCAGGGGTCTGAGCACAACTGGAGGAGCCTGGCCCATGGAGGCACAGAGGCCACGTGTCCGCAATGCCCACGGCTAAGATGCAGCCAAAGTGCCAAGTGAAGCAGGTTGGCAGCAAGCAGTGAGCAGGGAGCTGACTATCAGAAGAGGGATCCCAGCTGCTAAGCACACGCTCCAACCTCCAAGCCTGGGTGCAGCAGAGCCTGGATGCTGGCTCTGCCCAGCTTAGGCCCAGGGCTCTCCTGGGATCGTCTCTGGCATCCCTGCTGGTGGGACACACTTGCCGGTGGGGGCATTTTGAGCAGAAAGCAAGTCGCACTAAAGTCATAAACATTTTCCGTTGTAATCTGTGTTAGTCAGCTCCTGCAGAGAAACAGAAACAATAGTGTGTGTGTGTGTGTGTGTGTGTGTGTATGTATGTGTG
Organism: Ovis aries; assembly: GCF_016772045.2. Taxonomy (NCBI): domain Eukaryota; kingdom Metazoa; phylum Chordata; class Mammalia; order Artiodactyla; family Bovidae; genus Ovis; species Ovis aries. The sequence goes on from NC_056065.1 coordinate 49,333,867, forward strand.
TGTGTGAGGATGTGTGTGTGTGTTAAGGGATGTGTGTGTGTGTTAAGTTATGTGTGTGTTAGGGTGCGTGTGTGTGTTTGGGTATGTGTGTGTTGGGGTGTGTGTGTCTTTGTGTGTGTTAGGGTGTGTGTTAGGGTGTGTGCATGTGTTAGGGTATATGTGCGCTAGGGTGAGTGTGCGCTAGGGGGTGTGTGTGTATGTTAGGGGGTGTGTGTTAGGATGTGTGTGTGTGTTAGGATGTGTGTGTGTGTTAGGGTGTGTGTATGTTACAGTGTGTATATGTGTGTGTTAGGGTGTCTGTTAGGGTATATGTGTATTTTAAGGTATGTGTGTTTTTGTGTGTGTTAGGGTGTATTTTAGGGTGTGTGTGTTAGGGTATGTGTGTGTTAGGGTATGTGTGTCTTTGTGTGTGTTACAGTGTATGTTAGGGTTTGTGTTAGGGTGTGTGTTGAGAAGGAGACCAGGGAACTGGGCAGCTCAAGCCCAAAGGCCATCTGCAGGCAGAACTTCCTCCTGCTGGGGGAAGTCAGCCTTGGTTCTAGTCAGGCCTTCAGCTGATCAGGTGAGGCCCACCACAGTCCCCAGGGCAATCAGCTTCGCTCAGAGTCCACTGACTGAGATTTTACTCTTATTACAAAGCATCATCCCAGCACATCTGGACCCACGTGGGACCCAGTGTCTGGGCACCATGGCCTAGTCAAGGGGACACAAGTTCCTTGCTGACACATAGGAAGCAGAAAACATGCTCTGAGCTCCACAGTCAGCACTGAGTTTCCCAAGAAAACAAAGGTAGCAGTTGACAAGCGTGTTGACCAGCCCTGGAGGCCTGGCACCCCGGCCTGGGGCCCTCTGGCTGCAGGGTTAGGAAGAGCTTTCCAGGCTGCTCAGGAGGGTGGTCCCAGCAGGGAGAGGATGGGGGTGCTTGTCCCTCCCTGGAGAACCTGATGCCTTCTTCCCCAGCTCCCTCCCCAAAATAACCTCCCTGGAATGACGAGAGGAAGGGCTCAAGCCTTGGGAAGCTTGAACCCTGGGCACTGGGCCTGGAGCCATGAGACCAGCCCATAGGGGCAGAGATACCAGGTAAATGTATCACTGGTGTGTCTTTCTAGTAGCAGTGAGAACCTTTGGTTTCCAGTGGCACTTACCCTACTCCCAACCCTGCAGCCTTCATGACACACACCAATGTCTGTCTGAACAACTGGGAAGGAAAAGCAAAGGGTGACCTGGAAACCGCCCTGGGAAGGTATTAATACAACCGCCTGCTCCAGGCCCATAAGACCCCTCCAGGAGAATTCAAAAGTGATCCACAGAACCTGCTGGCATTGCTGTATCACCAGGGATGCCCAAGCTGCTGACCAGAGTAACATAGGGAGAATGGGCCAGGCCCTGGACCGAGAGCCTGGGGTGGCCACTCTATGATGGTGGCTGGACCCAGGGCCAGGGTTCTCTGTCAAGGGATGTGCCTGGATCCAAAGAGGACGGCCCTCCTCCCAGTCTTTCTCAGGGCTTCCCCAGGTCCTCTGTCACCTCCGCCCACCTGCCCCCCCACTCCCAGCCCAGGAGCCTCATCTCTGGCTGCAGGGCTGGCGTGGGTGCATTCTTGCTCCCTGCACACAGCTGCTGGTCTGGGAGGGTCCTGGGTTCTGGGCGCCCCTCTTTCTGCTAAAAGAGGGCAGAGGTTGCTTGGCTCCCTTGCCCCCACTATGGGGGGAGCTGCACTTGGCTCTGAGCACGGAGGCAGAGGAGACTTTGTGGGGACATATTAGCCTTGGGCCTGCTTGGAGCTCAGATGTCAGGGCTTCCGCCAGGACAGGGGCTCTGATGGGGAGTTGCTGCTACCCCCCAGGGCTCCCCGCTGAGCTTTGGTCATCAGGTGGGGAGCGACACGAGGCAGGAGCCACATTGGCCGAAGTCTCTGCCGCCCACCAGATCCCCACAGACCCAGAGCAACTCTGGCGTAGGTCAAGGGCATCCTGTTCCCAGCTTCCCTGGGGCCTTAGAAACAAACCTCTCAGGGACTCAGAGGTTTTACTGGTTAAGTGCCTTACCGCCCACATGCACAGGCTGCAGCCAATATTTTCAGGTCTTTATAGAGTCTTCCCTCCACTTTCTGACTGATGCTCCTGTGGATGAGTTTTATGTGAAGCGTTCTCCAAGCCCCCATGAGATAAAAGGCCTGCCCTCTCTGGCGGGATGGAGTGTCTCCTTCCTCCCTCATCTGTCTTCATAAAGCCCCGCTTCCTGGCCCAGCCAGCCTCCCATGTGGGCGGAAGGCGGGGGCTGCACTTGTGGCTGGGACCACCTTAGCCTGCTGGCAGGACTCCAGCCTGGGGTGGGGGCCAGGGGACTGGCGGCACCCAAGGAGTCCTGTGTTCCCCCCACATTCCCCCTCATCCTGCTGACCCTGCAGGGCGCCACCCCTCCATCCCCAGGCTCAGGCAATACCTCACCCGGTCCTGTGGCTCCTACTGCCCATCTCAGGCTTGGAAACACATTGGCCGGAAGGCGGGAGCTCCCTCTACACTAAGGGCCCAGGACAAGGGTGCTTCCTCTTGTCTGCCCTTCCTGCCTGGCCTTCCTCTCCATCCTCACTTGAAGCCTGGACCGCTCCTCCCATTGTCTGGACATTTCCCCCACTTAGTGGCCCTTAAGGGGCATCCTCGCTGCTTCAGGCCTTTACCAGTCTTCGGTCACCTCAGGGAGAGCGGGGTCCCTGTCTTCCCTGAGTCGCAGGTGACCCAAAGCCTCCACTGTGGATTTCCTGCGACAACCAGGCTGTGAACCTGGGGTCAGGGCTGCCCTGGCTCCTATCGGAACCTCCAGGGCCCTCCTGGCCCAGCACAGAGCCACTGCTGGACAAGCAAGTGTTAAGTGAATAGACTGGGCACAAACTGTCCCTGGGGCACAGAGAAAGGGAGGCAGAAACCTCTCTATCTGACCCCCCCAACACACATGCAGGGTTTGTGGGTGAAAAGTCCCAGTCTAGCAGGGAGAGGGGAGAAGACTCTGGAAGCCCCACCCCTATCCCCCCACAGGGCGTTGGGGTGGCCCTGGGGCCAGGCTGGCCTCTACCAGACCCCAGAGCACAGGCCTGTCACAGGGAGGCTGTGATCCATGTCCAGCCCCCTGCCTGCCTCCCCAGCTCCCTTTAATAGCGCCCAACAATTTCACACTCTGGAGCCCGGACGGTGCTTGTTTTGGCTGCTCGAGCGGCCCATCCTCGCCGACCCCGGGTTGCATAACTGGGAGGTATCCGCTTACTCTCACTGACGCCTGTCAGCGAGGCCCGAACGGGGGCCGTGGTGGGTGGACCAGCCTCCAATGCTCCCTTCGTGCCAGGCGTGGGGTGGGGTCTCCTGTGGCAGCCCCCGACCCTGTAGGCAGGCTGGCAGCGGTGGACAGAGCCCCCAGCTCCAGGGGCCAGGAACGGTCACCTCTGAGCGGAGTTGGCCGGCACGGGCGGCGGCGGGTGGCGGGGTTGCCTCCACCCTCTGACTGCATCTCTGTCCCTCGTCATCCTTGGCCCTGCCAGCACGGCGGGCCTCTGGTCAAGAGACAACTGTGGGGAGGGAGCCAATTCTGGAAATGCTCTGCACTCTGCCTGGTGTCCTAGTCTCCAGCCAGGCCCCTCGTGAGCAGCGACCCAGCTGCAGCCCTTGTGGGATCTCAACGCGGCCTAGCTGCCCAAGTGCGAAGGCGTCCCAGGGTCCTGGGCCCTCACCGCCCAGCCATCCTCTCCCTTTGGCTGCTGCGCCAAAGGTGGGGCAAGGGAAACAGGAGATTTGAATAATGGGAGAAAATTATTATGTCTTCGTGCGAGCTGGAACCCAGCCCTGTTCCCTGTGAGCGTGATAACCAGGGACGTGGCGTCTAACGTTTCTGAGCTCCGAGCCAGGGCCGGCCGTGACAATAAGAGCATTGTTCCCAGTGTGGGGCATTGTCACTGGGGGACGGAGCCCCAGACACGCGGACTGGCATGCACGGGAAAGAGGGATGATGAAGCTGGCTCAGGGCATCCCCAGAAAGAGGAGAGCCTGGGCCTGGGCTGAGGGCCGAGGAGGGGGAGGGGGACTGGCCTGTGCTGACAGTGCTACCTCATAGCTCGGTGAGTGACAGCGCTTCCTGGGGCTGAGGGAGGGCTCTGTGGGAGGTTCTGGGGTGCCCTTAGGTGTGGGGGCACAGGGGTTTTCATTTTTAATGGAATTATGAGGCTGGAGCCAACTCTGACCCCTGGCCTGAGAGCAGGCTAGTGACCCAGGAATCCATGAGCTGCTTTTGGAGGTCCCCCTCTTGGGACGAGAGCTGAAACCACACCAGGTCCCAGGGGACCAAGCCCCACCATCTTCTAGGGAGCCAGGTCCCTGCTGCAGAGTCCCTGCCCCTCCACCAGTCCCCAGGTGATCAGAACCACCCCTCCTCCAGGACCTGTCAGGGACAGGGGCACCCCACCTGGGGGCCCACCAGTCAGCTCAGCACCGTTGAATTCCAACCAGCCCAACCGAGAGCTTGTCACTCCCGCTCAGACGAACATTCTAGGAGCCATGGAAAGAACAGGACTGAGCCCCGTGCAGGCTGTCCTGGCCCTGACTGCGCATATCCTGCTTCAGGTCAGGCAGGCAGGAGGTGGGGAGCAGGGGAGCCTGACTCTGTCCCTGCTGCCCCACCCCTCACCAAGCCCTGGGCATTGTGCCTCTCCCCCTTTTTGCAGCTTCAAACACACCTCCTCACCCAGGGACAGGCACCTTCTCTGGCCCGTGCCCTTGATGAGATGGTGGCCAGCAGCAGACACACTCCTCAGAACACAGCCTCTCTGTGCTGGTACCTGGCCCTTAAGGGAGGAAACTGAGGCCAGATCCAGGGCTCAGTGAGACTATCCAGCTCCTGGCTCCTGCCTGGACCCCAGGCTCTCCTTCCCAGGACCTCAGCACTGATGGCATCTCCTGGAAGCACCAGACTTTGTGCAGCCCATTCGGCCCCTACAGCCCCATGTCCACTCCCTTCTCGTCTCTTGCTGAATCCCCCATTGCTATTCCTGTGGGCCTGGGTACTGGGGCTGCCTGGCCCGGGCTGCCACCACCCAAGTACTACCACGTATGCCCACAACCTGGGGCACCAGGGGAGCTGACGGCCTGAGAGTCCGGCACGTCCCTTCTGAGGGTCTAGGCCATCAGCCTTCTCTACCCCAGGGCCTGGTGTTCCCGGGGTGGCTGGGCTCCCTACAGAGAAGGGAGCCACTCCTGGGCCTCCAGAGGGGGTCAGAACAACATGGAGGGTGGTGTCAGGATGAGGTCACCCTAGTGGAGGGTCCTGGCTTAGTGTGTTGGACCCTGGGCTTCCTCTCAGTAGTATCATTTCCACCAGTAGCCCCCCAATTCTCTTGTCAGGTCCCTGGAGGATGAAGCTAAGCTCTAAGCACCCGTAAATACCCCTCACATGGACGTTCGCAAGCCTTATGATATTCTAACTGTCCACAGTTGTACCTCACCTATTTACAAGTTCCCTGTGCTGGCAGGGAGCCTGGGATCTGCTGTCCTGGAGCCAGAGAAGCCTCCCCCCAGCACAAATGCTGGGAAAGAGCAGGGGTAGGGGGAGCATAGGGGTTTCAGGGTGGACACAGGGCTTGAAGGTGCCCCTGAGGCCCCCGACTCAGCTGTTGGCCGTGGGGCCTCAGGATCCAGCTTCGTGCTGAAAGGACCCTGTGGAGGCCCAGCCTGCTCCTGTCTGCTTGCCTCCCCCAGGACTGGCACCCCTCCCAGGCAGCCCCCTCTGCCCGAAGGCCCTGGTGAGAGGATCCCATGCCGGTCTTCAGACCTCAGGGCACAGTCGGGGGGCAGGAGGGGCGCTGAGCCAGGACCTCTGGCCGCAGGCGACTCTGAAGTGCTCAAGAGCTGGACACACCTAGTCCATGCATGGGGCAGGCGCTGCACACAGTGGACACCACTGCTCACAGCTCTGTGCCCACAGCCACAGCAGGATGGGGGTCTGTATGCAGAGCCCGCTGGCTGCCAGATGTGCAATGCCCCTTGCCCTTTCCCGGCCCTGTCACTTGTACCCTGAGGTGTCCTTCATAGCGCACGGCAGGGTTCCATCTGAATTCACACCTCTGCCCAAGGCCCTGTCTCCTCCTCAGCAGCCACGTCTACCCCTGGGGGACAAAGAAGTGTGGCCATTTCCTGCAGGACCCCAGGCACATGGAGCCTGCCTGGAACTTGGTGGGTCTGTGGGGTGAATGAGTGGGTTTGGGGGCCTGCCGCTGACCAGTCCTGCCTGGGAGAAGTGCTGTCAGGGGGCAGGGCTGCACTGAACTCCTCAAGGGTGACCCCCACCTGAGGGGTGAACCACACCTGAGCCGAAGCCCCCACGGAGTAGGGCAGCCAGGGCAGCCCTGGGCAGTTTGGGCACATCTGCACACCCGGTCCAGCTCCTTGGCAGGTCTGGTAGAAGTCTTGGCTGCACATGGTCCCTCTGTTGGAACTGGCTGTGAATTTGGGGTCCTATGTTCCAGGTGGGGTAGCCCCTGGGAAGGACATAGTCACACACATCATCCTGAGTCCCTTCTAGGGGCTGACACCGTCTGCTTAGTGTCTTGCCCAAGTGCATCCTCAGTCCGGCCTGCAGAGGGCGTCCCTGCTCTGGCAGGACCCAGGTACCAGGGGTGTCTCCTCCTCTGGCTCACATCATGTGGAGGGGCAGGCTGTTGTCCTGGTGGACACGCACAGTGGCCATCACGGCCTCCACACCATCCACAATGAGGCCTTGGGTTTGGCCAAGGGGTGAAGGGAGCTAACACACCAGGTTTCCCAAAACACCTGCTCCACAATGGCCCCATTCTCTCTGGATTCCTGATTCTTAATCAGAGTCTGGTGTCACAGGAGCCCTGGTGACAGAGACGCCTCCACAATGTCTCAGGAGGTGGGAGTGCCATGCGGTGGCTGATGGGGGTTATCTGATAGGCAGCATTGCTCCTGTCTGGTTTCCGCCACATCACGTGGTTTGTGGGTATCCCACAGTCACTGGTGGGATCTTTCATGGAACCCATTCCCAAGCTCCCAGCAGAAACCGAGGCTGCTGTCCAGAGTGGGAGCTGAGCTTTGAGGGGTGGCAGATTGAACATCATGGTAGGGACCACTATAGAGGATGGGGTGGCCCTGAGCATTGTCAATCCTCAGGACACATAGGGGTCTGGACTTCAAAGTCATATCATTGGCCTCTGAGGCATGAGTGGTCACCTCTCACAGGGCCAGGAGAGAGGCCTTTGGCGGGGTGATGGTGAAATTGACAGCATATGGTCCCCATCGGAGATACTGGTGGGTCGCTCTACTCAGGGCCAGGGTCATGTTCTGGCACAAGTGGCTCTGCTGTCTATGTCTTCCTTGCCTGCCTGCAGCATTTCATCTCATCTTGCATCTAAATGTTGCTTCACAGAAAGATTTTGGACCAAGATCTTGGACCAGGACCAAGGGGATGAGAAGCAGTCAGAAGAGGCCTCTGCAAGATGTGGGGAGTAGGAGCCCATATCTCAGAAATGGGAAACTGGCTCAGATTCATTTCTTGGCCTCCTGGCAGGCAAGGTCTAAGGAGCCCAAAGCCAGAGGGCTCCTCCTCCTCCTCCAGGACTTAGCCTACCTCATTCCCAAACCCTGGTCTTCTGTATAGACAAAGCAGGGGCCAAGCTCTATTTCTCTTCCCTCATTAGCAGCAGCCTAGCCTACCGGACACTTCCCTGGACCTCTCACTCTGCTTAAGCCAGATTAGAAGCCAGATCAGTTTCAAAGCTTCTGATATAAACTCTGTCAGGGACTTGAGTTACTTTCCCTTTCCACGTCCGAAACAGCACATCAAACTCAGTGCTGAAGATGACCTAGAGGTCAGAAACCTACAGTCATCACCATTATATCCACCATCATCACCAGCATCATCATCAACATCACCACCATCACCATCATCGTCACCATCATCACTACCATCGTCTCCATTGTTGTTGTTTCTTAGTTGCTAAGTGGTGCCCAAATCTTTGTGACCCAATGGACTGCAGAACACCAGGTTCCTCTGCCCTCCACTATCTCCCAGTTTGCTCAGATTCATGTCCACTGAGTTGGTGACGCTATCTAATCATCTCATCCTCTGTCATCCCCTTCTTCTCCTGCTCTCAATCTTTCCCAGAATCAGGGTCTTTTTCAATGAGTCAGCTCCTCACATTGGGTGGTCAAAGTATTGGAGTTTCAGCTTTATCACCATCACCATCAGCAGCAGCATCACCATCATCATCATGATAATCGCCATCATGATTTGAGCCCCAGCCTCACCCAGCAGCAGTGAGACTAGGGGAGGTGTGTAAGCAGGGTTTTGTCAGCACGGCTTCATCACCCCACCTCCATATCTGTGGGACCATGCAGAGGTCTGACTCTCCACCCCACTCAGCGTGAACAAGATGAAAGTTGGCAGGGGTGGGCTAATTGACACTCTGCCTCCCCCCTCCACTGGCATCACTGTGGCCGTGCAGAGAGCTGAGCATTTACCCACCTCCCACTAAGGAGCAGTGAGAGGTGTTAGTCAGAGCCCACTTTCTCTAGGAAGGGCTAGTGGGGCTGAGAGGGAAGCTGAACCTCCACCCCACCTGTCCGCAAGAAGGGTGCATGTGACCCATTGATGGGGAGATATCCATGGGCCCCACCCACCCACCCACTCAGCCCTCACACTTCACCTCCACAGGAGTGATTGCATGCTACAAAAAGATTAAATAGGATCCAGAGGCTCATTAAAATGTTCAGGGTAAAACAGAAAATCACTCATCATACTAAGAACCAGGAAAATCATAACGTGAATGAGAAAAGACAATCAGCAGATGTGATTGTCGGAGCAGATGGAGACGGAGCAGATGTTGGAGTTATCTGGGTAAAGGTTTTAAAGCCTCCATCATAAAAACATTTCAGCAGGCAATGACGAATTCCCTTGAGACAAATACAAAACTGGAAACTCTCAGTAAAGAATTAGAAGTTATAAGATGAGAACCAAGCAGAAATTATCAAACTGTAAAACACAACTCAAATAAAAAATGTGTCGGAAAGACTCAAAAATAGTGCGATAGCAGAGGATAGAATCAGAAACTTTCAGGATGGGTGAAGAGAATTTATTCAATCTGAAAACACAGAATGTAAACTTGAAAATAATGAAGGAAGGGGCCTATGGAGAGAAAAGAAAAAAATTGAGACCCAGAAGGAGAGAAAATAGGACCACAAAAATATTAGAAGAAATAATAGCACAAATTTTCCCAAGTTTGACAAAAGACATGGCTGCAGGTTCAAGAAGCTGGATAAATCCCCCAAATGATAAATCCATAAAGAAGGCTGAGCACTGAAGAATCGATGCTTTTGAACTGTGGTGCTGGAGAAGACTCTTGAGAGTCCCTTGGACAGCAAGGAGATCAAATCAGTCAATCCTACAGGAAATCAACCCTGAATATTTATTGGAAGGACTGATGCTGAAGTTCCAATACTTTGGCTACCTGATTCAAAGAGCTGGCTTATTGGAAAAGACCCTGATGCTGAAAAAGATTAAGGGCAGGAGGAGAAGGGGGTGACAGAGGATGAGATAGTTAGATAGCATCACCGACTCAATGGACATGAGTTTGAGCAAACTTCAGGAGATGGTGAAGGACAAGGAAGACTGGCATGCTATAGTCCATGGGCTCACAAAGAGTCAGACAGGACTTAATGACTGAACAACAACAGGATAAATCCAAAGAAATCCACGTCAAAACACACCGAAGCTAAACTCCTGAAGACTAAAGATAATGTAAACACTCTTGAAAGTAGCCAGAGAAAAATTACCTGAAGGGAAACACCAATCAAATAATAAGATTTCTGATCTCAAACCCACAGAGGTGATGGAGAATGAACCAGCACCATATTTTTCAAGTGCTAAAAGAAAATGGCTGTGAATTCTATATCCAGTGAAAATATCCTTTAGGGGTGATGGGGAAGTAAAGACACTCTCAAATGTTGGCAAACTAAGAGAATTTGTTGCTAGCAAACCTACCCTAAAAGAACTGCTAAGGGAAGTTCCTACAAAGAATGGCTTGGAACTCCAGAAAGGGCAAAAGAACATGGGATTGAGTGAAAATAGCAGTAATCATATTAGACTATTCTCTTGAATTTCTGAAATCATTTTATGGTTGAAGAAAAAACAATTCTATTTAAAAGTTGGGTGGGTAAGGAGACCTAAATACACTTTACTCCAAGAGGAGTAAAATATAATACCAGGAGGGGGGTGGTGTTTACTCAGAGCAACCACTAAAAAATCAATACACAGCCATAAATAAATATGGAATAAATAGAGATGGAACCCCCCAAAAACGTTCAAGTAACTTGCAAGAAGGGGTTACTGAAGCAGGATCATTTGCCCAATTCACAGCAAGTCAAATGCAGAGATGCTGAAGTTTGCAACCGAGAAAGGGTTTATTCACAAGGCAGCCAAGTGAGGAGATGGGAGAACCAGTCTCAGATTCCTCCCCCGCCCCTCCCCACAAAGGCCAGGGGCTTGAGATATTTGCGGGATAAAGAAGTGGGGTGGTCTTAAGTGTGAGGAAAGGTGCCTGGAAAGGTTGTAACCAGAGCTCTGTGCAGGTGTATCTGAGTTACCTGCTTCCTCATGGGATGCATATTCAAAAATATCAGAGCTTAGCAGGATATGAGGGGGAGGTATTGCCCCTCTGATGTCAAAAAGTTCTTTGTAGGACACCTACTCAGGCCTAGTTTTAGGGTCAGTGGTCCCAACAAGTCTTAGCTGGCTCAACCTTGAATTAGACACAGCTGACTCAAAGCTCCTGGCAAACAAGTAAAGCAAATATCTTATAGTTTGGGCTACCTGAAGCTTGGAGGGCATGCAGTTTGCAATATAATAATTAAGTGAAGGCAGGCTGCAAGCAGAGGGGTTTTTAACAAGCTCTAAGACAAGCTCAATAATTTCTGCCAGTCATGTTTCTTTTAACCCTATGGGACACAGCTTCAAAGGTAAGAAAAAAATAAAGAGGAAACAAAACGATGAAACAGCAGACTTAAGATGGACCTTAAATGAAAACCCCCTACATGTAACATCTACATATACCAATTATTATTTTAAAAAAATAGATATTGGTGGATTTTTAAAAGTGGGATTCCCTGGTGACTCAGATGATAAAGAATCTGCCTTCAATGCAGGAGACCTGGGTTCCATCCCCGGGTCGGGAAGATCCCCTGAAGAAGGGAATGGCTACCCATTCCAGTATTCTTGCCTGGAGAATTCCATGGACAGAGGAGCCTGGTGGGCTAAAGTCTATGGGGTCACAAAGAGTCAGACACAATCCAACTATGTGCTATCTTCCGATACACTGTATGCACATTTCAAATATGACCTAGGTAATCTGAAGGTAAACGGATGGGAAAAGATATACCAGGCAAACATTAAATACACAAACACACACAATTTAGGTAAATGGGTTTATTTCATTCAAGCAGAATTTCTTTAGTAAAATTTCCTAAAGGAAAGATTTCCTCTCCCCCTCTACTACCTCTCATTTCTTCCTTCCCCACCAACACATGGTGTCTGCCCTTCATTCTTTTTCCCATGTGCTTATAACCCCAGAAAACACATATTTACTTATGCCTGTACATACTAACCTGCTCAGGTATACATGCTAAAGTGTTATGGCTTTCTTTATCAAAAAAGGGGGAATTCACTTTATAAAGATATCTCTATTATTTTCTACTTCTCTCCCAATAACATTTTGAGAGGGTTCCACACCATCAATGTGGAAACAATTCCTTCTATGCATAATTTATTCAAATTAGATTTTATTGATGGCCATTAACTCTGTCTCTAGTATTTACCCCCAAACAATGCTATAAACACCTTTGAAAGTAAACAGAACCATCACAATAATCAACCAGTGATTCTTAAACTGCCACTAGGAGGAGGACCTTCACAGAACTGTAAACCGATGGCAATTTCTGCTCCTTCCTGAATCCTTCCACCCAGGCAAGGGTTTCCACCTCACTCAGCTGCCTGTCCCGGGTTTAGGCAGACTGTAAACCCTGTGGTGCTATCTCAGAGGAGGATTTCGTGACCTCAGAACAGCACAGCATTCCTGCTTGTTTCCCCTCTCAGCCCCGACAGACATAAGACACATGTTTAAAATGCAGGTTCCAGGTTCTGGGCAGGAGCCCTGGGCCCTTGCTTTGGGCACAAACTCTACGTAAGGACACTCAACTCATAACCCAGGGCTTTCTCAGGAGAAAGGGGGCCAGGAGATGGAACTACTGAAAAGAGATTCCCTACCAGGGTCAGAAATTTTTCTGGTGCCCCGAGAATGAACCAAGCCTGACATGGCCAAACACTGCACCATCTTGTCTTTTATTGAACATCCTGAGGATGCCACACAGTGAACTCACATCCCACCTATAGTGCTGCCCTGGACTCAGGGCCCCTCAGAAGCATCTTCTCTGAACCACAGTTGTCCCAAACTCCTTGAAGTCTGCAGAGGTGACCCACATCTGCTTGAAGCTGCTTAGGGAAGTGACGATGGAGGCACCAATCCATGTGGAGAACCAGCGGTCGGGTGGTGCCGTGATCTTGATGGGGGTCCCCTTGGTGGCCAGCTTTTCCAGCTCCCTTAGAAGCCGGTCATCCAGCCCCTGGAAGAGCGTGGTGCCACCGGACAGCACAATCTCCCCATAGAGGGTCTTCTGGATGTCAGCGTCACATTTGGTGATGCTGCAGGAGACCATCTTGGACAGGCCCGGGTTCTGGACGCCCAGCTGCTCAGGCGAGAACAGGGCCTCGGGCGCCTGGTACAGCTGGTCCCCGATGGGAACGATGTTGCCATCAGGCAGCTTGTACTCACGGAGGACCTCCTCCGGCCTCCGGCCCAGCTCTTTCTCCGGCTCCAGGGCCACATAACACAGCTTCTCCTTGATGTCGTCCACCAGGGCTTTGTCCAGCACACACGGGAAGGTCCTCCCGCTGGCCAGCAGCAGCCGGGTGAGGTGCTCTGTGATGTCCCTCCCTGCCACATAGAGCTTGGTGACAGCATGGGGCAGGGAGTAGCCCTCGAAGATAGGGACAGTGCAGGTAACCCCGTCCCCGCTGTCCACCACCAGGCCTGTGACGCAGGCCGAGGCGTAGAGGGCCAGCACAGCCTGGTCCGACAGGTAGAAGGCAGGCACATCGAAGCTCTCAAACATCAACTCGGCCATCTTCTCCCGGGTCTCCCTGGGGTTCAGTGAGGGCTCTGTCATGAGCACCGGCTGGTCATTGGCCTTGACTCCCAGCTCCCACTCAAAGAGGTGCTTCCAGAGCTTCTCCATGTCTTCCCAGCCTGTGATCAGGCCACGCTCAATGGGGTAGTGCAGGTGAAGGATCTCGTGCCTGTGCAGGGCCTCTTCCCCTACAAAGTACTTCTTCTGGTTGGCCCCCGTCAAAGGCGTCTTAAACTTGGGGTGTCCCACGACAGAGCTGACGACGTGGCGGGGGCCAATCTCTCCAGACAGTCCTGCCTTACAAAGCCCGGATCCATTGTCAAAAATCACTGCTGGGCGGTCTAATACGTGCGGGTCAAACATGCCTGCAGCATCCTCATCTGCGCTCCCCCCAAATAAGCTGGAAGCCCCTCAGGCCACTTTGTGACATACGAGGCTCCTCTGGAAGTTTCGAGGCACAGGATTCCACGGTCTTGGGGTGTCTCCCAGGCAGGGCTAGCAGAAGGCCGGTCCCCGAGAACTCTCCATCCCCACCTCGCAGAGCTACTCTCCTCTCAGGAAGCCTGGCTGCTGAGGCCTTTTCAGGGATGACGGCCCACATGTAACAATCCAGCCAAGGTAACGATTGTCTTCAGCCAACATCAGAGGGCCTTTCGGGGTGGGGGCCCAGAGTCTCTGCACACACCTTCCCTGCCTCAACTGGTGAGACTCCAGACAGGAAGGCTAGCCATTCTTGCAGGTCTACGACTCGCTGGCCTTAGAGCCAGTGGAGCAGCCCAGCCAGGGCCAGCCCATAAAACTGGTGTCTCTGGCCCTCTGTCTGGAGGGAGCTGCTGTCTGGAGGGTGACAGACACACTTCTCTTTGATAAAGGGGATGACCAAGCACCTGGCACAGGTCCAGGTGGGAGGGGCAATGCCCAAGACTCTAATACCGCAGGCACTCAGTATGTACTTTTGGAATTCAGACTCTTCCAGGAAGCTTTTGGAGATTTCTTTTTTCTTTGCCCCATGAGCCCTGACCCTGTCTCACAGGGTAGCTGGCTAGGCAGAGGCCTCTGGGCCTAATAGCTCTCTCTCCAGGCACATGTGGCCATGCTCTAGTTTGATGTCAGGGCCCCTCCTTGCCCTCTGCAGCCCCAGAAGCACTGTCACAAACAATATCCAGTGGTCGAGATGTTGGGAATCCATTGAGCTGTGAAGACAGAGGTCTGAGGTTTCATGGCCAGGCAGCCCTGATCAAAGCCTGAGACATCTCTGTTAGTGAGTGGTCTGTGACACAGTTGGCCAAGCCCACTGAAGCATGGTCAGAAGTGACCAGGTCATCAAGGCTGGCAAGGCTGCAGGTTTAGCCAAGCCCATGAGCGGCTGGATGGGGGCCACCTGCTCCTATAGCCCCACGCTCACACCCTGGGCTGGTTCCAGCTGGGAGAACAATCTGGAATGGAGCACAGACCTGGAAACCAGGGTTGAATTTTTCTTGATGAGGGTGGAGCCAGTCTTAGTGAACAGGATGCTGACTTGACATTCTGTCACTTCCACAATCACCACCCCTCTCCCCTCCGCAAGCTCCTTCCCCTTTCAGAATGCTCTCCCAGGGGACCACCGCCCTTCCAGACCCCACATCCATGGGTGGCCCTCTCTATGTGTCTTGCTGACCCTTCTAAGTGAAGCAAAAGTGAAAGTCACTCAGTCGTGTCCAACTCTTTGTGACCCCATGGACTATACAGTCTGTGGAATTCTCCAGGCCAGAATACAGGAGTGGGTAGCCTTTCCCTTCTCCAGGGGATCTTCCCAACCCAGGAATCAAACCCAAGTCCCCCACATTGCAGGTGGATTCTTTACCAGCTGAGCCATAAGGAAAGCACCCCTCCTGCCACCGCCACCAGCAAAAAGGGAAATAGGTGCTAGACATGCAGTGTTGATGTACAGTGTGGGTGTGTGCTGTAGATGCATTGTGTAGACCAGCTTTGTGGGCGCCCCAGTGCTGAGCCTGGGAGGAATCAATAGAGACTTAGTGTCACTGAGATTCTCCCCTGAGGACAGAATTACACACACGCGGGGTTGATGGTGGGTGATGCCCCGCCCCCAGCCACACAGCCCAGAACAGTGGGGACCTCAAAGATGTAGGCTCTGATGTTGAGGGAGCCTGTGTGCATGGAGGCTGCTGGGCTGAGAATGGTCAGAGAATGCAGTGTCTTGGGGATTCCAACCTGCTTGAGTCACAAGGCCCTGTGCACTCGGGTTCTCAGGCTTTGCTAGAACTTTCCCATTGTTGCCAAACACTCCATGCTGAATCAGGAATGTGACCTCAAAATTTCTAGATTTTGTCTCTAAAAGTGGCCCACATGGGTGGTGATATAAGCATGATGTGTGCAGAGGTCAAATGCCAAGACTAAGCTGTGTCCTGGGGGCCCAGGGCTGGCTGAGATGTGGGCATTTGTGGGGGAACAGAGCCGGGGCGGGGGGTACAAATGCTCATGAGAGCTTGGACTGAACAGCTGGGTGGTGGTGTTCTGAGGATGCATGACAAGCATGATGCATAGCGATGCCCAGGCCAGCGCCCCATCCTGGTTCAGATCCACAGACACACACCGCACTGCCCACACCATCTCCAAAGGCCCAGTGTGCACGATGATGGCCTGCCTGGCAGGTCCAGGCCCTCCCACCAGTGCCAGGCAGGTGGCACTGGTGCCAGACCTGTAGTGGGCAGTGCTACATCCCTCCATCACCCCTGCCCATCCCGGACAAACTCAGACCCTCAAGGAGAGAGCTGTGAAGGCTGGGTCGGCCGTTGAAGCCGTGTCTCCAAGCGAAGCTGTCTAAGGAGATCCAGGACCCCGCTTCCTAAATGTTTTCACTCCCCACTCCCCCGACCCTGGCTGAGCCTGAGAGTCAAACAGCCCTCCTCCCTGGACCTGAAACTCTCTCACTCCTGACCACCCATGATGGTCGTGACAATTGGGGGCCACATGCCTTGCAGAGTGGACCCCTGCATTACTCGCCTCTGTGCATGTGACTGAAAGGACCACAGCAGGAACTCAGCTCCCCTGTTGCACTCCTGGGTGTGCTGTTTCAGCGGTCCCAGGCTCTGGGAAGGCTTCTGTCTCCACCGTTGAAAGTGTCTGACCTGCTGACAGATTGTCCATCACCTGGAGAGAGGCAGGAAGACCCCACTGCCAAGAAGCAGGCTACTCTCTGGGGGGTGACACCATATGGTCACTGGGAAAACCAGTGGTTTATGAGCTACGTGATGCTCTGCTGGTTTCAAGCTCCCCTCCAGAGATAAATTCCAACTCATGCTGCTCAGGTACCCAGAAGCCTCCATCAAGCCCTCCTTCCTCCTCTCTGTCTGCCGCCCATCCCTCCAGCCCCCTGGTCTGGACGTCAGGGAGGGGCCATGGGTATCTTGGTGCACGTGTCCTCATGGATGGCCGCAGCTATCTCAGCCCCTTCAGTGGCTGCAATGCTCTGAGCAGTCACGGTGGGGTTGGGTTTGATATTAATCCCAAATGGTGCCCCTCTTCCAGCTCCAGTCAGAAGCCTCTGTCCAGGGCCACCCTGTCCCCAACCCATGCCAGCCATGCCTCATAAATCACTTGACTGAGTTTACGGGAGAACCAGCCACGACTCATCTCCCTCTGTGAGGCAAGACTCACACCACGGTGACTCTGTAGGGCTCACTTCCATCCTGTGAAGGAAAGCTTGCTCTGGTTTCTGCCCCAGTGGTCACATCCAGTAGCAGCCCCCCAGCCCCCACATGGCCCGTGCCCTCAATGGGAGTTGGACGGCAACTGGGCAGGCTTGGGCAGTTGCCAGGCATTAGACCTTGGGAGTGGCTAACCCTGGATCTGCTGGGCACCCTGCTGCTCACTGCCCTGGCTACTGAGCCTAGGCCAGCTGAGCCCTGGGCCAGGGCCCCTGTCTGTCCTGTCATCCCTCATTTCTTCTGTCACCAGTGCCCAGAGCCTTAGCCAATTAGTGACCAGCAGACTGAGCTCATTAGAGCTGGCTGACATCTGGTGGCCAGACCCTGCCTGCTGAAGGTCTGGACCAGGGTCAGCTGCCAGCCTGAAGGAACAGGAGGATTCTGTAGATGGCAAGACAGTCACTGCTTATGCGAGAAAGAGAATGGTGGATGTGTTGGAGGGAGCTTGTGGGAGTACAGCCCCCTGCCCAAGGATGACTTCTCTTCCACCACTTTGTCCCAGGCACTCCCAGAGGAGCCCAGAGACCCAGGCACTCTTCCTGGGAGACTAGTCCCTTTGAATCTCTTAGATGGAAATTGTATCACCTATCCACCCATCCGTTTTTCCATCCACCCTCCATCCATCTATCCAGCCACCCACCCATCCATCCATTCACCCACTCACCTACCCATTCATCCATTTATCCATCCATCTACCCACTCACTCGCCCACCCATTCATCCAATTCACCATCCACTCTTCATCCATCTATCCATTCACCTACCCCATCCACCATCCATCTACCCACCAACCCTTTCACCCACCCACCCACTCATTCACCAGCTCCATCCATTCATCCACCCAGTCTCCTGCATAATTATCTCCCCTCCTCCCCTCCCTCCTGCCCTTCCACCCACCTTCCCCTTCTTAGTAGTTGAGCTGTGCATCCGGTCTTGCTGTCCACCTCCTTTCTTGGTGAACTTTGAGCTGAAGTATGGCACCCAGGAGTCCTGTCTGCTCTGTCGTTCTCTTCAAGCCAGCTGGGAAAGGAACAAAGATCACTCCTCTCTCAGACTCCCATGAGGCTGGCTCACTAACCTGGACTGGACGTCAGTCACATGGCACTAAAAAAGCCAGTATTGGTGGAGCAGTAAGAAGGAACTGGCCCCGAGCTGATATCCTCTGAGGACCTTAGTAAAACAGCCCTTGGTGGGGCTGTCCACTTCAGCATGGCTTAGTGGAGACCCCACTAAGTGGTCAAGTGAGACAAATCTGTTTAGGGGAGAGGAAGTCTGAGGCCAGACCACCAATTACCCCCACCACTGCTTTTTGTCCCTGGGTCAGGAAGATCCCTTGGAGAGGGAAATGGCAACCCACTCTCTCCAGTGTTCTTGCCTGGGAAAGCCCATGGACGGAGAAGCCTGGTAGGCTACAGTCCATGGGGTTGCAAAGAGTCGGACACGACTGAGTGACTAACTCTTTCTGCTTTTTGCCCTTCACTTTATGGATCCCTGGTCCTGAGCACTTAATATTTTTTTTAAATCTTGAAATGGGATGGATGGTTAGGTAGATGATGGATAGGTGGGTGGGTGGGTGGGTGGGTGGGTTGATGGATAGATGGACAGAAAATTTGGGAAACACAAGAAAAGCATTGCAAAGCAGATATTAAATACAAGTGACCCCACTTTGCTCATATCTTGGAATGCTCCTTGGGATTTTTCGATTTCAAAATCCAAGGAGGATGAGCGTATCTATGTCCAACTGCCCACTTTCTCACATGATGCCTTGTCTGACTGTCCTGTGTGGTCTGTATCCTCCACATCCTGCTGGTGTGCTGGAGTTCTCACAGAGCCGCTTCTGTGGGGTCTGTGCTTCCCCGCTGGGACCCGTAGGCTTCCGTCCCTCTCACCCTCACTTTCCCTGGCCACAACTGCTCAGGCCAACCCAGCAGCTTTCATCAGAGCCCTGGGGAGGGGCCAAGCAGAGCCCCCACATCCGGAGCCCATTGAAGGGCTCTTGGGTGGTAGGGTTTCTCTCGCATTTCAGAGAGAAACGCTCTTGGTCATGCGTTGAACTGGGGGTGCTGTTGGCTCAGGAGCCAAGTGCCCCAGGGCTATGGGAGAGTATCTGAGATTGGTCACTCGTCACCAGTCATAGTTGGACCCTGTGGGTGTGTCCACAGCTCCAAAGGCAAGGGCTTTCCTCGTTCATCACTCATCTAGGTGGAGGTGGGCAGTGATGATGGGAGAATGTGGAGGGACCTCAGACTTCACCTGGGGCAGCTCCCCTCCCCCTCTAGGTGGGGTCTCCAGAGCACCCCCCGCCCTCCACCCAGGGCAGAGTCAGCAGCAGGCTCCCTGAGGATCAGAACCGGCCTCCAGACTCTTCAGTGGAAGCCAGCCTGGTCAGATCCCCTGCAGAGGCCCCCTGTGTGACCACAGTCTCCTGCTGGTGCTCCTAGCCCAGCACCACCAGCATTTCTCCAGGGGCTCCCAGGGGCCAGGTAGTCTGGGGTCCCCACCTGGAAGACAGGCAAGAGCCTGGAACTTCAGCCACCTCTAGTTGCAGGTGCAGGAGGTGGGAGGGGAGAACTGCTCTGGCTGCTGGCCTCCTGCACCCTAGTCCCCCACCCCTGCACTCCAGCCCTGGCCCCCGATGTCTGCACTTCTCCCACTCCCCTTTCTAATCGTCTCCCTACTCAACCGTATTGTCACCTCCTGTTTGCTGCTGTGACAGGTCGCTGATCATGTCCTTCCAAAGTAACAACTGGCCTCTTCATGTAGGTGGGAGTGTTGGGTGGAGAGTTTACCATCAGGCTGCATTATCTCCACATTTACTCCTGAGCATGGTGGAAACCTGTGGCTGGCGGGCAGTGAACCTGGGGTCGCACGGAGACTGGCTGGCCCATCAAGCCTTGTAAGTGTCTAGACTGCTGATGCCCTGAAACCAATTGCAGCCTCAGAGGACGTGTACCTCTGTGTCCAGCAGGAGGGGACCAGTCCCCACCTGGCAGGAGACACAGAGAGGTGGACCCTCACCTGGGACAGGTGTGGCTGGAACTCCAAGACTGAGGTTTTGGGGACCCACATTCTGGATCCAGCAGGACAGTCCCCACACCTCCCTGCAACAGATCCAGGGCTTTTCAAGGAACCCACAGATCTCAGCAGATCTGGGAGGCAACCTTTCCTGATAGGGGTGTCAGTTGCGTGTTGGCCATCTGAAACGCTGAGTGGCCCAAGCCCACATCTCAGGAGTGTGGACACGGTTTTGCTGGCCTTCCTGGCGTAGACCAGGGTGGTCCAGAGGCCCAGCACTGCCACCTGGGCAGGGTGGGGGGCGATGCTGCCCTCACAGCTCAGTGGCCATGACTGAATACCCCAGGCTGGACAGCTCCCACAGCAGACACCTACCCCACACAGCCTGGAGGTTGGATGTCCAAGATCCAGTCGGGTCCAGCTTCCCGGGCTCCTGCTGTGTCTCCACAGGGCCGAGAAGGCTGACTCCGGGGTCTCTTCCTGTTCTTCTAAGGGTGCTAATCCATCCTGGGTCCCCACCCTCTTGACCTTACCTCGCCCTAATTGCCTCCCAAAGGCTCCGCCTCCAAATACCATTGCACTGGGAGTCAGAGCTTCCACATAGGAACTGGAGGGACACATTCATCCAATAGTAGGGGCCGTCCTGTTCCTCCTGCCACAGAAGGGAGCAGGAGCATTGCTCTGCGGGCAAGGTCGCTGGGGCCTAAGCCATCAGCAACTCAGCCCGCACAGCCTTCTGGCAGGTTCATCTCACTACAGGGCAGGTGGGAGTTGCCTCCATCCTGGACAGAGGAGGGTGAGAGAGAGGCCTGAATGTGCTGAGATGCAGGAGTCTCTGCTCAGGAGGCCAGAGGGGAGAGGGGAAGGGGAAGAGGAGGCAGCCAGAGGGGAGGACAGCATTGGAGGGGGCTGGGGCAGCCAGGAGCCTCACCCACCTCCAGAGGAACCACAGACAGGCTTTTGGGCAGAGCTGTCCCCTCTCCTCTGGGACTTGGAAACCTCAGGGCCCCAACGTGTCCCCTTCCAGATGATGCATATTCTTGGAGGGGGCCATGGCCTTGCAACCATTAGAAGCAGCAGAGGTGGGCAGACCAGAGACAGCCTTGGAACCAGCCTCTGGTCATGGCTTGGCAAGCCCAAGAGGCTCCTTCGGCTGGGGTAGGAGTGATGGCCTCATCGTGTCCTCTGTTCCTTTTGCTTTTATTCTTTTGGCTTTGCTCCAAAGGCAACAAGCCACTGATGGAAGCATTGAGGCGACGGACATTATAAAGTGACAGAGGAAGACCCCTCCTCACATCCCCTCCCCACGATGTAAAGTGACGACGTGTGTGCTCAGTCATAGCCGAATCTTTGCAACCCCATGGATGGTAACCCGCCAGGCTCTTCTGTCCATGGAATTTCTTGGAGTGGAAATATACTGGAGTGTGTTGCCAATTTCTTCCCCATCCAGGGATCGAACCCACGTCTCCTGCGTCTCCTGAACTGGCAGGCTGATTCTTTATTGCTGAGCCCCCTGGGAGGGACCCACCCCCGCCAATCCAGGTGCTTCTCCAAATGTGGCTACAGTCACTGCTGGGTCCAAATCTTCCAGATGTTTTCCAGGCACAAGTGCATCTGGAAACACCCAGAAATAGGCTTTTTCTGGAAAACAGATGCAGCCACACACACCATTCTGCCCTCCCCTGGAGAGTGTTGTGCCCTTGTCCCCAAGCCTGAGGAGCACGGCCTTGACCTTCTCAGCGCTGCTTAGTGACCTGTCATCCGAATGACCGAATTCCTCCAAACGATCTCTAACGAGGCTTTCCCATTTAAGAATTTTTCAGTTATTGACGTTTTTCAGATTTTAAAAAAAGTATCATAAATGCAGTCTCAGTCATTCCCCACATGCCCCTCTCCATCCCCATGGTGTGGTCGAGGATTGGACGCTAACTTAGAACCACACAGGGACAACTGCACATGTTTACAATGTGGTGGGGGAAGCTGCCAGGGTCGGAAGCCCCATTTTTTAGATTTAATTTTAATTTTATATTGGAATAGAGTTGATTTACCATGTTCTGTTAGTTTCAGGTGCACAGCAAAGTGATTTGGTTACCCATATACACACATTCTTTTCCATTATAGGTTATTACAGAATATTGAATAGTGTTCTCTGTGCTCTAAAACAGGTCCTTGTTGATTATCTATTTTATATATAGTAGTGTGTCAATGCTAATCCCAAACACCTGGTTTATCCCCCCACCTATCCCAAATGGGCTTCCCTGGTGGCTCAGAGGTTAAAGTGTCTGCCTGCAATGCAGGAGACCTGGGTTCGATTCCCGGGTTGGGAAGATCCCCTGGAGAAGGAAATGGCAACCCACTCCAGTATTCTTACCTGGAGAATCCCATGGACAGAGGAGCCTGGTGGACTACAGTCCACAGGGTCGCAAAGAGTCAGACATGACTGAGTGACTTCACTTTCACTTTCACTTTATCCCAAATGGTAACCATAAGTTTGTTTGCTGTGTCTGTGAGTCTGTTTCTGTTTTGTAAATAAGTTCATTCACATCATATTTTTAGAGTCCATATATAAGGGATGTCACATGGTGTTTGTCTTTCTCTGACCGATTGACTTCACTTAGTGTGACAGTGTCTAGGTCCTTCCATGCTGCTGCGAATCATATTATTTCATTCTTTTCAATGGCTGAGTAATACTCCATTGTGTATATACCACATTTTCTTTCGTCATTCACTCAGCTCTCGATGGGCATTTAGGAAAAGACTCAAACCAATAAAATTAGAAATGAAAAAAAAGTTACAACTGACACCACAGAAATACAAAGGATCGTAAGAAACTACTGTTACTACTGGCAACTCTATGCCAGTAAAGTGAACAGCCTGGAAGGAAAGGACAAGTTCTGAGGCACCATTTCTGAAGGATGATGGAGCAAGTCTTGAAGGGTCGCTCTCCTGTCCACGTGCTGGAAAGCTGCCACATGGAGAATCAGAGGCAGGGCATGCTTAGATCGGCAGCTCCTGCCAGGCAGTCTCCTGGAGCTGCAGGGACAAAGGGCCACACCCGAAGGCCTTTCACAGCACACACGTCTTGCCTCGCAGCTCCAGGGCCTGGAATCTGGGCGTGGCTCACCCGGAGCTACGGCTTGGGCCCTCATCACATGGCTATTCAGCTGCCGGCCAGGCTGTGGTCACATCTGAAGGGTGGATGGGGAGGTGAGAAGGGCTCCAGCTCCCAGTTCACCATGTAGTCGTCAGCAGGCCTCAGACCATCACCTGGGCCCCCTCCCAAGAAGCCTCATGACACAGCAGCTGGATTCTCTTAGTGAAGCAGTTGGGTGTGGGCATCCAGGACGGAATCATCCTCTTTAAGCTGATCTCGAGGTGATGTCTCATCACTACCCCTGCTGTTCCTGTTGGTCAGAGTGAGTCAGCCCAGGGTAGAGCAAGGAGGGGTGCCTAGAGAAGGAGTCACTGAGGGCCATCTTGGAGGCTGCCCTCCTGGGCACCGACCGGAGCACCAGGACTGGAGGGAAGGTCACCGGCTGGCAGTGCAGACCCACTCAGCTCAGCAGAGATGCTGCCTTCTGCTGGCCACTCAGGGCACTAATGGAGTTTAATGGAAAGCAGTGCGTGGCTGTTTTGGGAGAGCGGGGGACACAGTCAACCAGCAGGAGCACCCCAGCTGGGCACAGCCTCTTCTGGACCCCTCCCTGGCAGCATAGCTGTGTAAAACACTAACACGGCCGCTTCTTATTGCTTCAGAATGCTCCTTCCTGATCTAGGACATCCCGGGGGACCTAGGGTGACATCTTTCCCTCCACACCCCACCCCACCCCCTGCTTCCTGACCCTGGAGTCTCTGAGCTGCCTGGCACCCCCTCACCCACGTGGCCCTCAGACAAGGGGTCTCTCGCCCCCTGCCGGCCCTGCTGGAACCGCCCATAGAGAGATCTGGGGGGGTGGGGGTGGCGGGGGCGGGGCTGGGGCGCGAGAACAAAGGAGGCTTGTCAGCTTCATGCAGGCAGGACACCAGGGGGGAGGGAAAAAAAAAATCAATGTTTGCTAAATAGGGGGAAAAAAAATCACCCTGACTCAGTGGGGACAAGGTTTATTTTCAAGTGTATTAAAGTGATTACCCAGAGGAAAAGCGGAGCAAATGAACAAGTGTGCAGAGTGGTGAGTCGCTCGTTTTCCCGAAGAGCTCGGAAGAGCAGGCTCTGTGCGCGCCCCCCGCCCAGGCCGGACACAGCCAAGCTTTCGGTTTTAAATAGTTTATAACATTTCAGAGGCAGCGTCTAAGTGGGGGCCGTCCCTGGAGAGGCCCGGCAGACCTCTGCATTTAGCCAGTGATAAATAACCCGGAGCGCACAGGGCCCGGAAGGATCCCAGATTTAATTCAAATAATTTAAAATCTAATGTTGAAAGAGCTCTTTGCATTCATGGGCCGTGCGCATTTCCAGCTGGAGAAAGAAAAGGCTTTGTGTTCCGGGTGGGGGCAGGGTGACAGGCTGGAGCCCGAAGTTTGGGACTAACCTTTTTACCATGTGCTGCTTCCAGCCCGCTCACCAGCATTTTTCATACTGTAAGTGGCATCGGTGCTGAAGCCAGACAAGGGGGGAACACGATTTATCCTCTCCTGGAGTTTTGACTCCAGGTGAAAGGATTTTTGTCCATGGCGAGGTTGCTTCCTCACAAGCCCCTTCTCTGACGATGCTCGTCCCTCCCCACAGCTCAGATTTCTAGATGGAAGCATCTTGATGCAGTCGCGGTCCCCCACGCCACCCCTGCGAATCCTCTGGGGCCTCATGGCGTGGTCCCTGTCACGGTAGGAGGCTGAGGCCCATTTGAGGATGGAGCCCCCACTCCGCATCACCCCCAGCCAGCCTCACCCACACATCAGGAAGACAACCAGGGCCACCAGGAGATGATCCCAAGAGGCTGGATAGGAGGCTGAGACTGGCCAGAGAACCCACGCTCAGTTCTGAAGGATGTGCGAACAGTGTGTTGTGTCAGTGTTGGCCCAAGATTCAAGGCCACCCAGAACCTCAGAATATGACTGTTTGGAAATAGGCTCTGCAGATGCAATCAGATCATCTTGGGTTAGAAAGGACCCGAATTCCAATGATTGATGTCCTAGGAAGAAGCAAAACCAGAGACACACAGGGAGAGATGCATGATGACCGAAGCAGGGGTGACATGTCTACAAGCTGAGGACTGTGACCCCACCAGATGCTAGGAAAGACCTGAGGCAGGTAGTCCCTCAGAGCCTCCAGAAGTACCCAGCCCTGACCACAGCTGGATTCAGAATTCCAGCCTCCAGACTGTGAGAGAGCAGATTTCTACTGTTTTAAGTCCCTGCCCCCACATTTTGGTGTTTTGTTACAAGTCCGGGGAAGATTCACAAGATGATGTCAGAGGTCTGAGTTGTGTAGCAATTGTGTAGTTGTGTAGTTACAACATGCCTCCATCTGTTGGCGTTACATAAACACAGGTGCCAATGCAGGAGACACAAGAGATGCAGGTTCGATCCCTGGGTAGGGAAGATCCCCTGGAGGAGGAAATGGCAACCCACTCCAGGATTCTTGCCTGGGAAATCCTGTGGACAGAGGAGCCTGGAGGGCTACAGTCCAAGGGGTCGCACGGAATCAAACATGACTGAGCACACACGCACACAGGTGTCATGACTGGTGATAAAAAGCATCCCCTATGTGAGCTGCAGTCTTTCCAGGAGCTGTTTGGAAGTGGCTGCAGGCACCCGGAGCCAATGGACACATTTCTCAGCAGCTTTCCCACAGTCTCAGAATGTCATGGGGACAAAACACTCACCAGCTTGCCTTTCTAAAGTGACCCATTTCCCCAGTCCTGACTTACCTTTCTTTTTCTTTTAAGAGAATCTATGGGACCTTCTCTTAAAAGGTACCCAAAAGGCACCCTCTCCTGTCAGAATTCATCTCTGGCTTGGGTGGCAGAGGCCCTGGAGCATCTTGGAGGCACTCTCAGGAGAGGGAGGTAGTCCCCCCAAACCGTCTCAGTCCCATGTCACATCTCACTGTCTCCCAGCAGTGTCAGACTCTAGGCAACCAGCCACACAGATCTAGGCTGCCAGGGGCTCAGACAAGATTTCTGTAGAAATAAACATTATGGGCCCTTCAAGAGGGAGACCCTGGCTGTTTCCTATGCTCTAGCTTTCACTGTGACCCTGGTAGACGCAGGAGCGATGGCAGTGACTGATATAGCTGGCCAGGTGGGTCAAGGTTGCCGAATGGTCCCCTGGCTAGACATGTGGGGTTTGACAGCTTGCCCGACCAGCTGGTGAATAAGTCAGTCAGCCAGGGCTTCTGCTTCAACATCCTGTGCGTGGGAGAGACAGGTTTGGGCAAGTCCACCCTCATGGACACCCTGTTCAACACCAAGGTTGAGGGGGAGCCAGCCACCCACACACGGCCGGGTGTCCAGCTCCAGTCCAATACCTATGACCTTCAAGAGAGCAACATGGGGCTAAAGCTGCCAGTTGTTAACATGGTGGGCTTCAGGGACCAGATCAACAAGGAGGACAGGTACGAGCCCATCGTGGAATTCATCGAGGCCCAGTCTGAGGCCTACCTGTAGGAGGAGCTGAAGATCTGCAGGGCACTGAACACCTACCATGATTCTCACATCCATGCCTGCTTGTACTTCATCGCCGCCATGGGTCATTCCTTGAAGTCTCTGGACCTAGTGACTCTGAAGAAGCTGGACAGTAAGGGGAACATCATCCCCAGCGTCATCAAATCAGATGCCATTTCTAAGAGTGAGCTAACCAAGTTCAAAATCAAAATCACCAGCAAGCTTGTCAGCAACGGAGTCGAGATCTACCAATTCCCTACAGATGACAAGTCAGCAGCAGAGATCAACAGAACCATGAACGCCCACCTGCCATTTGCTGTCATGGGCAGCACAAAAGAAATGAAGATAGCTAAGAAGATGATGAAACTGTGGTGGTATCCCTGGGGCCCGGTGCAAGTTGAAAATGAAGCCCACTGTGACTTTGTGAAGCTGCAGGATATGCTGATCTGAGTCAACATGGAGGATCTCCAGGAGCAGACCCCCGGCCTGCGCTGTGAGCTGTAGCGCTGCTGTAAGCCGGAGGAGATGGGCTTCAGGGACACCGACCCTGGCGGCAAACCGTTCCGTTTATAGCAGACATGTGAGGCCAAAACGAATGAGTTGCTAGAGGAGCTCCAAAAAAAAGAAGAGGAGATGAGGCAGATTTTCGTCCAGACGGTCAAAGAGAAAGAAGCTGAACTTAAAGAGGCAGAGACAGAGCTGCATTAGAAGCTTGACCATCTGAAGAAACTACACCAGGATGGGAAGAAGAAGCTGGAGGATAAGAAATCCCTGGATGACAAAGTGGATGCTGTCAAACAGAGAAGGACGACAGCCAAGATGCTCCAGTTCCAGGGCTCCCAGGTTGGAGGCTCTCAGACTCTGAAAAGAGGCAAAGAGAAGAAAAACTTTTAATAATCTTGTCTTCAGCAGCTGCACTAAGTCTAAAGGAGAAGACTCCCATTATAGAAGAGTTAAGGTTCCCTATTGTCTCAAACCAGAAACCAACCAATACCTTCTCCCTCCAAATTGGGTGTGCATGCACACACACACACACACACACACACACACACACACACACACACTCTCTCTCTCTCTCTCTCTCTCTTTAACAAGTGTTCATGTGTCCAGGCAAGAAGCTCTCTTCCAACTTACATGGAATTTTAAAAGGAAATGTCTTGTCCTAATCTAATAAGGCAGGGAAAGATCCATCCGAGCTGGAGAATGGACCCAATGTAACCTCAGAGAAACAATTGCAGGATGACTTACCCAAGTGTAAGTGACTGAGACAGGAGAGCTCAGCTGTGGGTGTGAAAGTACTACCTGCAAGTTTTTCATTTAAGTTTTCTGTTTTTCCTTTCAAACACCAATTCTCAGGTTCAATGGGTTGATTGTCTACAGCCACTATTAAACACTTCTAAATATGGATGAGAAAGTCAAGCAACATTCATATCTTCTTCAGCATTCACAGACTTTCTGCAGACCCCCTCAGCAAGAGGGGTGAGTGGATCTACTACCATTCAGGTGGAGAAAGGAAAGAAGAGATGAAGAAAGGAGAGATGGGGAGTTTAAGCTTAGTGAGAGCAAAATTACTCCATTCAGCCTTCCAAGGCCAGTTGGGGTTTTGAGAGAGGTTTCTGCTCAATGTGGGACCTGGAGGGAGAGCTTTGATGTTGATAAATCTGCCCTGAATTCGTTGGTTTAACTTGCATTGAAATACCATTTGAGTGTGCCCATCCCCATATAGCCCTACAACCATTGCCATTCTACTGTCCCGTGTCTCCTGAGAGAGCCTCTTTGCATGTTTTCCAGAATCTGTGTTCATTCTTCCTTTCTTCTCCTTTGTTCTTTTTGCTCAGAAATGTGACCAGTCATTGCTCCTCTGGGGCTTTTTTCGCCAGGAGAAACAACCCAAACCCAGCACTATTTAGCTTGATATCTTTCTAATGTCCATGTCAATTTTCAATAAAATTCAAAGAAATGCTCAAAAAAAAAAAAAAAAAAAAAAGGCGGGGGTGGCGGGGGTAGACCCTCCAGGGTGCTCAGGAGCGGCCTCTCTGGGCAGAGCCAGCGTTGCAGGTCTGAGGTCTTGGTGGGCATGAATTTGAGTAGGTGGAGTTGGGCTCGAACTACCTGGGATTTCCTAACCCAACACAGAGAAAACTGCAGGCCTGAGCCCCCTTCTCTGGTGTTTTGTCTGCCCACCTCCCTCAGGGCTGATAATCCCTTACTGCTCAGGAAACACAGCCGGGCTGGTAGACACCGTGAGCACCTGGCCAGACCCACTGCCCGAGACGGGAAAGGATCAACCGGTGTCCTCACCGCTTCCATCCTTCAGTCTGAATAAATCCCCGCCTAGACTGTGTCCAGACTGTGTCCAGAGACAGCTGACCCTGCCTTCCCTTCCCTACTCTCCCTTGGCTCACCTTGCTCCCCATGCTCGCCTTCCTTGGGCTCCTCATGGTTGGGGTGCTTGGAGAGAATTTCCTCCGAACTCCCAGAGACTCAAAGGGGCCTCCTGGTTTCCCCCTCCACTACACTGTCCAGCAGGGGAGCCGCAGCCTCCTGTGACCATGTCCGCCCACACTCGCAGGGCCCCAGGCCACTGAGCAGTAGCCACGTGCAGCTGGTGGCTGCCAGGCTGGCCCACAAGGGCATGGAGGTCTGTGGACAGTGCTGTCCAGGACCACTCCTGAGCAGCCTTCCTGGCACTGCCCAACGTGGCTGGTGAATCAGGGGTTCGTCCGTGTGTGGGTTTTCTGACCATAGCCTATTGTCAGAGATGGGTTGCTGCATGTGTAGGACCTGCCTGCAAAGGCATTTTCTCTGGTTTATCTGAAGCTCAAATTTAACTGGGCATGAATTTGTGTCTGCAAACCTGGCTGCCCCACCTGCCTGCACCCAGCTCACAGACATCGGTTCAGAGTCCTAAGCTCCCTGGGGTGGGCATGTTCACTGCTGGTCTGGCTGGTGTTTTCCTCAAAGAAACCCCAAACGTGGAGCAGCTCTGATTGCAAGTGCCCTCCCCATCCCGGCCTAAGGAGGCAGGCAAAGGGGGAACGTGAGCCTCGGCGAGGCCGGCTGGGCATCCGTGCCAAAGACATGCCTGCAGCTTTCCAGAAGGGAATTCATCCTAAAAATGGAAACCACCCATCCCCCATACCCCACTTGTCTGCCCAGACTCCCGGGAGAGGGACCCCTGGAAACCCTGTGGCAGACACTTGACACAGCCCCAGTGTACCCGCGGTTCTCACAAGAGCTGGGCGGTAAGCGTTACCCACGCTCGGCCCTTATCACCACGTTCCCAAGTTATCAGCAGCAGCTCCCTTAGCCTGAAACAGCCAGACGGAGAGCTATGGGAGCCTGGCGGGTGCCAGGAACCTGGGACAGAGCCTGCCATGCGGGGGGGAGAGCGACGGTTTGTGCCGCTCCTTCCTGTGTCCTTCAGGGCCCAAATCTTTGAAGATGCTGTTTCAAAGGTTTAGTGTGGATGAGCCCAGTGTCCCCACCTTGACCTCACACTCCATCAGGGTGTATCAAGTGCCTGGCTGAGTTTGCTGGGGACACTCGGTGGGCAGTGGGGTGGGCAGTGGGGTGGGCAGGGGCAAGGTAACACATACTTGTCTGGATGGTGTCAGAGCCGGGTACGTGCCATGAAGAATAGGAAACAGTTGGAGACGGACTGGGCAGAGGGACAGGTAGTCAGGGATGTCCCCACTGAGCTGAGACCCCAGAGGCTAGGCAGAGGGCGCCATGGGGGCCTGGCTGCAGAACGTTCCAGCATGGCAAGGGAGCAATACGAGGGGCAGAGTAGGCAGAGGCCTGGGGCAGGAGGGACTTGGCCCTCCCAGTTCTCTGCTCGCCATAGACAAACACTGGCTCTTGAATTCGGGATGTTTCCCCATCAGCCCTGATCTGATGGATTTAAGTCAGAAGAAGGACCACATCTGATGCCAGTGGGCGAGGGGTGGGGATGGGCAGCCAGGCCTTCAGGGCAGGGCTGGACTGGGCTGGAGCAGCCAGAAGCCCCAGGGCTCAGGTCCCCTAGCCTTCAGCCCCTTCTCTGTGCACCCACAGTCAGGGAGGGTCCTCTCTGCAAAACGTGGCCAGGTGGCCTGGGCTTCTGAAGGAGGAGGCCCCAAGGAAAGCCATAACCCCCACAGAGAGGCCTGGGGGCCCCATCTGTAACAGCCACTGGCCTACAGCTTTGTCAAGTGGCCCCAGCACCCTGGCTTGTACCCCACACTGTAGACAGGGGGCAGGGTTTGTGAGCTTGCTGGGGTTCTCTCCCCACTGGAGAGTCAGTTACAAGGGAGCCAAGCGGCAGGACCCCACATGATTGCTAGCCTGATTCACTCTTGCCTCCCAGGAGCCCAGTAGAAGCGAGGTTTTCTGAATTAATTTTGGTTATTAGCGTGGGCTCCTAGGAGCAGATAACTTCCATGCAGGCGGTGCTGCAGTGGGCGTTCTTGTACACATATCTTTGCACAGGGGCGTCATCTGCTCCTTACAATCAAATCCCTGATGCAGCGGGACTTCTTGGTGGTCCAGTGGTTAAGACTGCCTTTCAACTCAGGGGGTTCAAGTTCAATCCCTGGTTGGGGAGCTAAGATCCCACATGCCTCCAGGCTGAAAAACCAAAGCATCAAACAGAAGCAATGTGGTAACAGATTGCATAAAGACTTTAAAAATTGTCCACATCAAAAAATCTTTTAAAAAGTCCTTGAGGTGGGATTTCTGGGTAGACGCCCCGTTAACCACTTGTCTGAGTCGGTCTGGGCTGCCTCCTGGCTGTATGTCCTCTATAGCAGATGCAGTTGGAGGGAGGGCAGAATGGAGAGAAAGAAAGAGAGAGGGGATGAGTGCCCTGGTCTCCTCTTCCTCTTATCAGGGCACTAATCCCTTCCTGAGGCCCCACCCTCACGACCTCTTCTAAACCTAGTCACCTCGCTGAGGCTCTGCCTCCTAATACCATCATATTGGAAGCCCACACTTGAATTTGGGGACACACCACATCTCACAGCTGCAGAGGAACCCCAGCTGTGGCACCACTCCACATGGAGGTGGCCCTTGAGGACACGGTGAGAGGAACTTTCTACCGTGCAGAGCTTTGGGTGGAGAGAGACATGGCCCAGGTGAGGATCCAAACACACTTGTGGGTAGTGGTGACCAACTTCTCAAGTCTCTTGGAAGACTAGGAGGAAACAAACAAGAAGATGAGGGATGAGGAATCCTGGGAAGAGGCACACAGATGGACTGCTGAAGACAGCACAGTCAGATGGCAATGTCCACCAGGGCCCCAAGCAGCCCTGTGGGCAGGGCAGCATTGCCAGTCCTCAGGCAGCCTCTGGCCTCAGCCATCTCTGTTAAGGGCACTGGACTCATGGATGAAGTAGTCATGACCATAGATTTTGAAGCGACCGTCTGGACTTCTTCTCACTAAGGCTGGTAGTATCAGGGACTTACCATGAATTTCTGTCATGACATCACAACATCCCCCAAAGGTGCCAAGCAGCCGCTCGGTGGCTGGTTGGTTCCATGAAACCACTTCCCTGCTGGAAAGGCCAGGGACTCATCTTGATGGATTGCTGTGTGTTCTGGGTGTGGGTGTCCTCTTCCTGCATGCAGGATCTCCTGGGCACCCCAGCTCCCCTGACCTTCACTGTCTCCTAGAGTTTGCTCAAATTTATGTCCATTGAGTCAGCGATGCTATCTAACCATCTCATCTGCCATTGCCTTCTCCTTTTGCCTTCAATCTTTCCCTGCATCAGGGTCTTTTCCAGTGAGTTGGCTCTTCACATTAGGTGGCCAAAGTTTTGGTGCTTCAGCTTCAGCATCAGTCCTTCCAATGAATATTCACAGTTGATTTCTACTAGGATTGACCAGCTTGCTCTCCTTGCAGTCAAAGGGACTCTCAAGAGTCACCACAGTTCAAAAACACTAATGATTTAGCACTCAGCCTTCTTCTTTATGATCCAACTCTCACATCTGTACATGGCTTCTGGAAAAAACCCACAGCTTTAACTATATGGACCTTTGTCTGCAAAGTGATGTTTCTGCTTTTTAATATGCTGTTAACTGTAAATGGACAAGTACACTAATTGTGGTCATAAAAGAAAAAGCAACCATGACATCTAGTGGATCCCCTCACTAGTCAAGTCAGCTAGATCAGAAGGAGCACGAGTTCATGGGGAGGACATCCAGAATAAGGAAATGATGAGTCAGTTGCATCGCGAGTTTCACTGGAGCTGTGGGGCTGCAGTTCATCACACTAACCCTCTTCTTATAAATTTTCCCAGGAATGAAGAGCAGGCTCATGGAGGACCTATGGATGGATGGCTGGGTTTGAACTGAGAAACAGGTGACTCTGAGCCAGCGAGGGTGGAGCGTAGTAGATGCTACTGGGGCTCCACTCAGATCCTGGATCGATGGCACAATCTCCTCACTACCCGAGTGGTGGGTGCCGATGGTTTGTGTCACCTCCTTCTCCAGAGAACTGCTTTCAGGTCCTGGAAGGCATGTAGCCCCCAGGGCAGGCTCCTGACCAGTGAATGTAGGGGTATGAAAGGACAGACCATGGCCTCTACTGCACACTTTATGTATAAGCTAGAGCCCATCCGCTTACATTCCAGAGACTCTGCTGGGACCACAAGGGACCATCTCCCTCCCTTCTCTGCTACTACTTCTCCCTTACAGGATTTTTCTGGTGAGAACATCCCTGACACATGCAGCCACACCCCACGTCTGGGGAAGCAGACGCAAAGAAGACATGTGAACAGACCCTTGCTGCTGGCGGGGCAACTAGAATTTTAGGAAATGGTCAGGAAAAACCACGATATTATCACCATGGTGATATTATCACATGGTATTACCACTATGCTCTCCAGAGTGAGTAAACCCTGGGTTCACATCCCAGGTCTGCAACTTGCCCCACCCCTCCTTAACTCTCACTCTTTGCAAAGTGTGGAGGATAATGGAAACCCCGGGTGGCCAACACGGTGCCCAAAAAGCACTTGGTAAAGCACCTGCTCTTGATCAGTGCTCTGGGCACAGTGGTCACTGATAACACAGCAATAAGGAGGAAATCTGGCTCTACCTCCCAATGAGATGGTTGGATGACACCATCAGCTCAATAGGCATGAGTGTGAGAAAACTCCAGGAGACAGTGAAGGACAGGGAAGCCTGGCATGCTGCAGTCCATGGGGTTACAAAGAGTTGGACTTGACTTAGCTACTGAACAAAAGCAACAACAACCTCAGACTCCATCCACTCACAAGTTTCTCTAGAAACAGGACCCCAGTTACCTCGATGCCTGGAACCTGATCCCAACCCTCTGTGGATTTCTAAATTGAGAGCTTACAACAATAGTAAATGATTAGAAAGCAGGGCGGGGGGGGGGGTGGCGCGGAGAGAAAACTGGAGCTGTGTGGATGTGTATATTCAAATGTTGGGGCTGAGAGAAATACAATACTTATGTCTTGATGAGTGGGATAGCTCCAAACATTTTTCCTAAGAAGACATACACCCTCTAAACAATTTTGCCACCTTCTCTGTCCTTGGTCTACACATATCTCCCTGCTGGATTTTGAAACTTGTAAGATAGATGCACTCTTTCCACCAAAGGAGAGTCCTTGGTAATGCAGCAATTACCCTCATTCCCAGTTTATAAGGTTCCCTTATACAAATAGATCAGCTTCCGGGGTACCAAATTTATCCTGGCCTCTCCTGGGGAAATTCCCTGTGCCTTGGTCAAAACTGACCACTTGGCAGAACATCACAAGCTGGGGGGCTTATAAAAAGTAGACATTTATTTCTCAGAGTCTGGAGGCTGGAAGTCCAAGGTCAAAGTGCCAGCAGATTTGATGTCTGGTGGAAGCTCAATTCTGGGTTCATGGATGCCATCTTCCCCTGTGTAACCCTCATGTGGTGGAAGGGTGAGGGAGCTCCTTGGGGGTCTGTTTTATAAGGGCACTGATTCCACCCATGAGGGATCCACCTTCATGAACTAACCAACTCACAAAGACCTCACTTCCTAATGCGATCACATTAGGATTTAGGATACCAACATATGGATTTGGGGGAGGACATGAGCAATCAGTCTATTACAGTCTCTTCTAATATCTCCTGGCACCTGCTGTAGTCTCCTCCTGAACATTGGTCTGTGAATCTCCCGCTATTTCTAAATACCGATGAGGATGGTGGGCATCCTGAGGTCCTGACAATATTCCCTGAAGTTCCAGACTGCTGCTTCAGGAAAATTATGTCCCTTTATGGATGGGCAGAGGCTCAGGGCTGATGCAGCTCCCTTAGTCCTGGCTGTCAGCAGCAGCCTAACTAAACCCTTCCCTCCCATCACATCAAATACCTCCAGTGAGGACCACGGGTGGACTGGATGGTAGTGAAGACCCCTGGACTCAGGTCAGACTCTCATCTGCCTCCAAGACATTCACATTGTCTCTGTCATGGTTTAATGTTTCCTCTCTGTACCTGTTGCATTTTGGTGGTTATGTGTGTATGTTTATGTGAGTTTTGAAATAGCTTGCTCCTTTTTTCCAGGAATATGCCAATCAAGATAACCTGAGAACATTCCTATTTTAAAAAAAATAGCTTAGAAATGCCAGGCAAATATGATACACATCTTTCAAAAGGAGAGCTGAGGTTGCAGAAGAGTAATGGAAATTTTCAGGGGCACAAAAATGAATAACATGACCCAAAATAGTAGGTGAGGTGAGCTAACACTGTTGCTGCTTGGGGGCTGGTTCCCAGATGCTGGTTGTGATATAAGGGGCTTGAAATGGGCTGCCAGGACAGGGGATGAAACCCATAGGCACCAAAGGGGCAACTGTTTGGACTGAGACTTCTACATAAAGCTATGGTCCCCATACAACTCAATAAAAGGAACAGATATTAACAAAATCCACTTGGCAGCACACAAATATTACAAGGGAGCTGATCAGTCTTTACCTTGACTGAGATGGAAAATGTTAAACTCTGAAGAGAGGCATTTCCAGAATAGTGGAGTAGGGATCTCCAAAACTCTGCTCCTCCCTAAAAGCAAGGAGACACTTTTAAAAATTGTCAAAATAAACCTTTTTAGGACTCTAGAAATTCATCTTAGGCCTCCAACAACTTGAAGAGAATCAGTTCAATAAAATGCTTGAATCTCAAGAACAGAAAGCTTTGTGGCATGTTAACTTGCCCTACCCTATTCCCCACTCCTAACAGTGTGGTGGTCTGAAAAGCAACTGCATAACCATCACAATAGCTATGAAAAACAGCAACCCAGTGGGCACTAGAGGAGGGTGTCCAACACATTCCTGCTAATCTAGAAAACCATGAGCATATGTAGGGGTATGCACATGCCCAGGAAAAATCTGAGAAAGCCCTAGCCTCTCACCTCCAGCTAACCTTGAAATTCTGTACACGGAGGAATTGAAGACTAAGGCAGAGTTGTTACCTGCCTGATAGAGCACTGAAGTTCCCTCAGCAAAGTCTCAAGGGTTTATTGATTAAAGATAATGAAGGAAATCTCTGTCCAAATATTAAATGACCACTAAGAAACCTATATACAGGTCAGGAAGCAACAGCTAGAACTGGACATAGAACAACAGACTGGTTCCAAATAGGAAAAGGAGTACATCAAGGCTGTATATTGTCATCCTGCTTATTTAACTTATATTCAGAGTACATCATGAGAAACACTGGGCTGGAAGAAGCACAAGCTGGAATCAAGATTGCCAGCAGAAATATCAATAACCTCAGATATGCAGATGACACCACCCTTATGGCAGAAAGTGAAGAGGAACTAAAAAGCCTCTTGATGAAAGTGGAAGAGGAGAGTGAAAAAGTTGACTTAAAGCTCAACATTCAGAAAACTAACATCATGGCATCTGGTCCCATCACTTCATGGGAAATAGATGGGAAATAGTGGAA
This sequence comes from Ovis aries, assembly GCF_016772045.2. Lineage (NCBI taxonomy): Eukaryota > Metazoa > Chordata > Mammalia > Artiodactyla > Bovidae > Ovis > Ovis aries. The sequence goes on from NC_056065.1 coordinate 49,370,334, forward strand.
ACAGTGTCAGACTATTTTTGGGGGCTCCAAAATCACTTCAGATGGTGATTGTAGCCCTGAAATTAAAAGATGCTTACTCCTTGGAAGGAAAGTTATGTCCGACCTAGATAGTATATTCAAAAGCAGAGACATTACTTTGCCAACAAAGGTCCATCTAGTCAAGGCTATGGTTTTCCAGTGGTCATGTATGGATGTGAGGGTTGGACTGTGAAGAAGGCTGAGTGCCAAAGAATTGATGCTTTTGAACTGTGGTGTTGGAGAAGACTCTTGAGAGTCCCTTGGACTGCAAGGAGATCCAACCAGTCCATCCTAAAGGAGATCAGCCCTGGGTGTTCATTGGAAGGACTGATGCTGAAGCTGAAACTCCGATACTTTGGCCACCTCACGTGAAGAGTTGACTCATTGGAAAAGACCCTGATGCTGGGAGGGATTGGGGGCAGGAGGAGAAGGGGACAACAGAGAATGAGCTGGCTGGATGGCATCACCGACTCGATGGACATGAGTTTGAGTGAACTTCAGGAATTGGTGATGGACAGGGAGGCCTGGTGTGCTGCGATTCATGGGGTCGCAAAGAGTCGGACACGACTGAGCGACTGAACTGAACTAAACTGAACTGAAGCAAACCGAGCAGAGGCTTCAGTAACTACATATGACAAAGGGCACAGACTTTATAGAAGTCGTTCAGGAAAGTCACTAAGTAAACAAACAATAGTGACAGCAAAAACATGAAGGCAATGGGAATCTGATTTCCATAGCTGTTATATTATGTAAAATGCTCATTTTTCAACAAAAAGTTATGGGACATGTACAGAAACAGCGGTGTGGCCCATAATAGAAAAAGAAAAAATAGTCAGTAGAAACTTCCCCTGACAAAGCCCATGCATTGGACTTACTAGACAAAGATTTAAATCAGCTACTCTAAATATGTTCAAAGAACTAAAGGGAATCATGTCTAGAGAAATAAAAGGAAGCATGAGAATGACATCTCACCATGTAAAGAATACCAATAGACAGATAGAAATTATAAAAAAATAATCAAATAGAAATTCTGGGATTGAAATTATAATGACTGAAATGAAAATAATCACTAGACGTGCTCAAGAGCAGAGGTAAGCTGGCAGAAGAAAGAATCAGTGAACTTCAAGTTAGGTACACTGAGATAATCCATTCTGAAGAACAGAAAGGAAAATGAATTGAAAATAATGAACAGAGAGAGACTTCCTTGGTGATCCAGTAGCTAAGACTCCGAACTGCCAATGCAGGAGCCCAGGCTTAATCCCTAGTCAGGAAACTAGATCCCATATGCCATAACTAAGAGTTCACAGCCACAGCTAAAGATCCCACCAACTGCCAAGTAAGACACAAAGAAGCAAAATACATGAATAATAAAATACTTAAAAAAAAAAAGAATGGAGTCTCAGAGAACTGTGAAATACCATGAAGCACAGCAGCATACATACAATTCCGGGAAGACCCGGAATTAGAAGGAGAAAAAGGAAGACATTTGAAGAGATAATGGCCAAAATTTCCCAAATGGAATAAAAAACATTAATCTATAATTAACATCAAAGTGGTCCAATGAATTCCAAGTACAATAAACTCCAAGAGTTCTCCCCCAGGACACATCACAGTCAAACTGCCAAAAGACAGAGAGAGAAGCAATGTTAAAGCAGCAAAGAAAAGCTAACAATCTATGAGAAACTTTTACGTCAGAACTCAGTGGGATCACATATTCAAAACTCTGAAAGAAACATGCTGTCATCCTCGAATCTATATGCAGAAAAAGTATCCTTCAAAAATGAATAAGATAAACAGAGTAAAGCAGTTTATCACTAGCAAAACTGCTCTACCAGAAACACCAAAGGAAATTCTTCAAGTTGAAATGAAAGGACACTAGACAGTAAGCTGAATCAGCTGAATTCACACAAAGATACTATAAAGTGAAGTCACTCAGTCATGTCCGACTCTTTGCGACCCCATGGACTGTAGCCTACCAGGCTTTTCAGTCCATGAGATTTTCCAGGCAAGAGTACTGGAGTGGGTTGCCATTGCCTTCTCCAAGGGATCTTCCTGACCCAGGGATCAAACCCGGGTTTCCCGCATTGTAGGCAGACAACTTATCCTCTGAGCCACTATAAACAGAACTACAAAGGTAAATATAAAAGATGGTATATGTGTATTTTTTTTAAACTATTTTCTTATTCTATTTGATTTGGAAGACAACTGTATACAACAATACTTATAAAACTGTGCTGATGGGCTTAAAATTTATAAAGATGTAAATTTAACAATAATATGGCACCAAATGGGGGACTGAATAGAGAGAACCATATAGAAAAGCAGAATTTGTGCATACTAAAGAAATTCAGTTGATATCAATTCTAACTGGCTTGTAATCATTTAAGATGTTAACTGTAAGCCTCAAAGAAAATACTAAGAAAATACAGCAAAGGAAGCAACAATAGAATTAAATAGACAAACCAGAAAATATCTGCTTTACACAAAAAAGAGTGGTGACGGAGGGACACGGGAACAAAAATGATATGAAGTGTTAGTCACTCAGTCGTGTCTGACTCTTTGCAACCTCATAGACTGTACCCCACCAGGTTTCTCTGTCCATGGAATTCTCTAGGCAAGAGCACTGGAGTGGGGACCATTCCTTTCTCCAGGGGATCTTCCCCACCTAGGGACTGAACCCAGGTCTCTTGTATTGCAGGTGGATTCTTTACTGTTTGAGCCACCAGAGAAGCCCACAAAAATGACATAAGAAATATAGGAAACAAGCAGTAAAATCACAGTAAATTGCATATGATTTGAACTATACTTAATGTAAATGGAATAACTCCTCCTATCAAAAGGCAGAGATTGGCAGAATAGATTTCTAAAATTCATAATCTTGAGAGTTCCTTGGACTGCAAAGAGATCCAACCAGTCCATTCTAAAGGAGATCAGCCCTGGGTGTTCTTTGGAAGGAATGATGCTAAAGCTGAAACTCCAGTACTTTGGCCACCACATGCGAAGAGTTGACTCATTGGAAAAGACTGATGCTGGGAGGGATTGGGGGCAGGAGGAAAAGGGGAAGATAGAGGATGAGATAGCTGGATAGCATCACCGACTCAATGGACGTGAGTTTGAGTGAACTCCAGGAGATGGTGATGGACAGGGAGGCCTGGTGTGCTGCGATTCATGGGGTGGCAAAGAGTTGGACACGACTGAGTGACTGAACTGAACTCTACACTGTGTACAAAAGACACACTTTAGATTCAAAGAAGCAAACAGCTTGAAAGTAAAGAAATGGGGGAAATACACCATGCAAACAGAAATTAAAAAATGATGGGAGTGGCTGTATTCATATCAGATGAGACACAATGTAAGACAAAAATTGTATGATAAACAAAGAAGGACATTTTCTTAATGATAAAAAGAATCCATCAGGAAGATAGTAATTATAATATATATGTATCTAAAACCAGAGCCCTGAAATACATGAAGCAAAAAATGATAGAATTGAAGAAAGAAGTGGACAATCACAATAATAGTTGGAGATTTCAGTACCGCAGTTTTTGATAATGAATAGACTTGGTAAGGAGATCACTGAGGAAATGGAAGACTTCAAATCATGCTAAGACAACTGCACCTAACAGCCGTCTGAACAACATGCCACCCAGCAACAGAGAATACACTTTCTGCTGGGTACACATAAAACATTCTCCAGGAGAGAACATTTGTTGTTGTTCAGTTGCTAAGTCATGTCTGACTCTTCATGAACTAACTCATGGATTTCAGCACACTAGGCTTCCCTGTCCTCCACCGTCTCCTGGAGTTCGCTCAAACTCAAGGCCAGTGAGTCGGTGAAGCCATTCAATCATCTCATCCTCTGTCACCAGCTTCTCCTTCTGCCCTCAATCTTTCCTAGAATCAGAGTCTTTTCCAGTGAGTCAGCTCTTTGCATCAGGTGGCCAAAGTATTGGAGCTTCAGCTACAGCATTAGTCCTTCTATGAATATTCAGTGTGCCAATTTCCTTTAGGGTTGACCGGTTGGATCTCCTTGTGGTCCAAGGGACTCTCAAGAGTTTTCTCCAGCACCACAACATATGTTTAGAGAACATACATTAGGTTATAACACAAGTCTCAGTAATTATAAGAGGACTGAAATCATACAAATTATGTTCTCAGATCACAGTGGAATGATAGTACAAATCAATAAAAGAAGAAAAATTGGGAAACTCACAAATACCTGGAAATAAATTTTAAAAAACACACTTGTAAATAACGGATGGATCAATGAAGAAGTCAGAAAGGAAATTAGAAATTACTTTGAGAAGAGTAAAAATGAAAACAACATACCAAAATCTTATAGGATGCATCCAAAACAGCAAATAGAATTAGGTCTAAAACACCAATATTGACAAAGAAGAAAGTTCTCAAGTCGCTAAGCTAAACTTCCAACTTAATACACTGGAAAAAGAGGTGCAAACCAAACTTAATGCAGAGAGGAGGAAGGTGTGATGGTTAATTCTGCATGTCAACTTGATGGGCCATAGGGGGCCCAGAGATTTGGCGAAACATGATTCTGAGTGTGTCTGAGAGTTTCACATCTGAATCAGTGAACTCAGTGAAGCAGGCTGCCCTCCCTAAAGTAGGTGGGCCTCATCCAATCAGCTGAAGGCTTGAATTAGAACAAAAAGTCTGACCTTCCTGTGAGTAAGAGGGAACACCTTTAACCTGACCATCTTCAGGAAGGGAAGTCAGTCTTTTCCTGTAGGTCTTCCTGGGTCTTGAGCCTGTCAGTCCATGGAGCTACACCCATGAGCTCTCCTGGCTCTCTAGTTTCTTCAAATATTTAAGATAAGTCTATACAAACTCTTACAAAAGTAAAAGAGAGAATATTTTCTTTCTATGAAGAAAATAATGTCCTGATATTAAAGCCAGACAAAGACATTCTAAGAAAGGAAAACTATACTAGAACCTAGGAAAAAGACTAGGATTCTTTATGAATATTAATACTAAAACCATACAAAAAAAAAAAACAAGCAATTTGAATCCAATGACATGTAAAAAACTTACTATGACGAATAAGAATCTATGTCAAGAAAAGAAGGTTAGTCTGACCCATGAAAATCAACCTAATACATCAAGTTAATAGAATAAAGGACAAAAACAACATGGTCATCTTAATAAATACAGAAAAAATCATTTGACAATATTTAATACCATTTCAAGGTAAAAATATTCAATAAACTAGGGATATAAGGAGACTTCCTCAATCTGATAAAGGACATCTATGAGAAGTCAACAGCTAATATCATACTTAATGCTAAAATACCGACAATCTTTCCTTAACATCAGAAATAAACAAGGATGGCAGCTCTCATCACTTCTATTCAACATTGTACTAGGGATAATTGCCAGGGTAATTAGGCAAGAAAAAGAAATAAGAGGCATTCACTTTGGAAAGGAAGCAAAACTATATTTACTCACAGATGACATAGTCCTGTATATAGAAAATCCTAAGGAGTAAGCAATCTATTAGAACTAATAAACAAGTTCAGCTGGTTGCAGGACACAAGATCAATATACAAAAAGCAATTATATTTCTATACACTAGCAGTGAACTCTCTGAAAATGAAATTAAGGAAACTATTTCAGTTATAATAGCTTCAAAAAGAATGAAATCCTTAGGAACAAATTTTAACAAAAGATATTCGTGACTTGTACACTGAAAATTCTAAAACACTGCTGAAGGAAATTAAAAAACTAAATAATGGTAAGGCATTCATGTTCAGGGATTAGAAGACTTAATATTGTGAAAATGACAATATTCCCCTAATTGGTCCAGAGAGTCAATGAAATCTCTATCAAGCTCCCAGTTGGCTTCTTTTGAAACAGTAATTGACAATCTTATCCTAAAATTTATATGCAGATGCAAAGGAACTAGAATAATCAAAAGTCTTAAAGAAAAAAAGAAAAAATGGGGAGGAGGTGCATGTCTAAAGGACATGGGAACCTATCAAAAGAGCTTTCAGTGGCCAAAACTGAAACAATTCAAGTAATATATTAAATGCATTCATAGTCTCTCAACCACATCTGACTCTTTGAGACCCCATGGACTGGAGCCTGCCAGGCTTCTCTGTCCATGGGGTTTTCCAGGCAAGAATACTGGAGTGGGTTGCCATTTTCTTCTCCAAAGGATCTTCCTGACCCAGAGATTGAACCTGTGTCTCTTGTATCTCCTGCATTGACAGGCAGATTCTTTACCACTGTGCCACCTAGGAATCTCTAATAAATAATCATAGTATTATATTAAAACCCAGAGTGGAATATATCCATGAGTTCATAAACATAGGATTAAATAGATAAGTGAAAGTAGAAGCATAGCAACTTTTACTTATAGAAACATTAAATTAATAAGTTTAAAATGAACTGATGGAAATTTAAAAATCACCATTAGGAAACAGCAGTAATAATTGCTGTAAGCAGGATCCACCAATAAAAGCTAATATTAGTATGTAAAAGTTTAAGGACAAACAGGATATTTGTATAGCCTCAAAGTATTTCCCCTCAAACATTTACTAATTACAAATAAAAAATCATGAGAAAATAAAACAAACCCAAGTTTGTAGATATTCTTCAAAATACCTAACTGATACTCTTCAAAAGTGTTGCAATCCATGAATGACAAGGAAGGACAAAGGTGTCATAAATTGGAGGAGACCAAGAAGACATGCCAACCAAACACAGTGGATTGGATCCTGGGACAGAAAAATCACCTCAATGGGAATGCTAGTGAAATCCTAAAGAGGTCTAGAATTTAGGTTTGTTTTTTGGTGTGTGTGTGTGTGTGTGTGTGTTTTATTTTGGTCACACCAAACACACACACACACACACACACACAATGCAGCATGCAGGATCTTAGTTCCCAGGCCAGGGATTGAACTCATGCCCCCTGCAGAGGAAGCATGGAGTCCTAATGACTGGTTCAGTTCAGTTCAGTCGCTCAGTCCACTGGACTGCCAAAGAATTCCCTAGAATTTAGTTTTCCTTTTTTAAACTTACTAAAAAAGAAATACAAACATCAGCAAAAATCCTTTACCATTAAAGATTATACCAAATATACCCATGCAACACACCATTAGAATCACAGCACTGTTAGAGGATAGTCTCCAAAATACTCAGTAATTATAAAGTTCAAATTCTAAACAATTTCAAAAATTAACAAAGAAATGCCCCTCCCAAGTCGTTAATGAAGCTAAAATCACTTTGATAATAAAAAAACCAAAAAAGAGCAATACAGGGAATTCTCTGATAATCCTGTGGTTAAGACTTCATCTACCAATGCAGGGGCTGTGGGTTCAATCCCTGGTTAGGAAACTAAGATCCTGCATGTCTTGTGGCCAAAAAAAACCCAAAACATAAAACAGAAGCAATATTGTAACAAATTCAAAAAAGACTTTAAAAAACGGTCCAGATCTAAAAACAGTCTTTTTAAAAAGGCAATGCAAGAAAAGTACAGGCTAAATTCACTTATGAACAGAGATTTTTCAAAAAATTGATAAATAATACAGCCAAAAATTAAATCCAATAATGTGAAACACACAAACAAATGGGAAACAAATGTCATCACCTAACTGGATTTATCAGAGCAATGCAAGTGGTTTAGCATTGCTGTGTGCCATGCTTAGTTGCCCAGTCATGTCCGACTCTAGGCAACCCCATAACTATATCCTGCCAGGCTCCTCTGTCCATGGGATTCTCCAGGCAAGAATACTGGAGTGGGTTGCCATGGCCTCCTTGGTCTAACATTAGAAAGTTTAATTCACATAAGTCACTGTGAGTATGAATTAGGCTTAGTAAACTATTTGACAAAAAAGTCAAATACTCAGGAGTTTAAACACATAAGGTTTAATTCTCCCAGGGGTGGAGAGAGGCCATCCATGACTGGCAGGGCAGTTTCCTTTAGGAAGCTGTCTGAGAACCGGGGCTTCTTCTGTTTTTCCCTCCCCACCTCTAAGGTGTGACCCATAGCTCTCTGATCCAGGAAGATTCAAGACTGCACCCCCATGTCTGTGTAAGACAGAGGGCACAAGATCAGAGCATCCTGAAGTGCACAATTCTGAAGTCATTTATTCACTTCCACTCCAGTGGGTCAAGTTGTCATGGCTACAACTAGCTGCAAGGGAAGTTGGACAGTCATTGGCTTAGCTCACAACCACCAATTCTATTGCTGCAAGAGCAAATGAATTTCCATCTACTCTTTATACCATCTTAGAGCCCAAACTGTGTCAATGATGTGTGTTCCTCTACCCAGATCTGGGTAGAACAGTGGGGAACATGTCACCCACCCCAACACACACAACCCACATGGGAAGAATAGGAACTTAACTCCTGGTGTGATTAAGGTGCTAAATCAATAGAGGGGGAATTTCCTCCATGGGCCTCACCTACTCACATGAGTCCTTGAAGGGAGCAGGGCTGTGCAGGGGGAAGAGATTTGGAGCATGGGAGCAGTCAGACGTGAGGGATGGTCTTCATTGCCGGTTTTGAGGATGAGGAGGCCACCTAGAGAGGACTGGGAGCTGAGACCAGACCCTATCAGATAGCCAGAGAGAAAACAAAGATCTCGGTTCTGTGACCCCAGGGAACTGACTTCTGCCAATAGCCAGAAACTCCAAAGAGGATCCAGAACTTCAGAAAGGAACCCAATCTAGCTGACACCTGGACCACAGCCTTGTGTAACCTTGAGCAGAGAACAGCTGGCTGTACCCGGATTCCTGACCCACAGGAGTTCTGAGATGTTGGGTGATGTTCTCAGCCACTAAGGGTGTGGTATTTGTTATACAGCATAGGAGACTGATACACTGCCCATCTCTCTTTACAACTGACCAGCTCCATGCTGGTTTCATCCTCATTCTCACAGACTGATGGAGCAGAACAGAATTCAGGAACAGGTGTATGCTTATACAGATACTTGCCTCTGACAAAGAGCGTGGGGTAGAAGAGGAGGGAGAGAATGGTATTTTTAATCATTGTGCTGGATCAACTGGATAGGCGTACAGCAAAAACATGAAACTTGGCCCTTACCTCATACAATACAAAATATATATATTCTAGGTGGAGGGCACCTCTAACTGGAAAAGGGGAAACAATAAAGATTCTAGTGTTCTCATGGACTATGTCCATGACCTCCTCAGGCCAAGATGTTGAACAGGGTACCCAGAGAACTAACCAGGAGGAGAAGATGAATAAGCTGAACTACATGCTGTGAAGGGAGATTCCATCCATTATAGAAGATGATTGAGAGTGAGAGAAAGGAGAGCATGGACCAGGACCTTTGCATCAGCGTCACTGACCAAAGGATGGCCTCTGGAGCCACAGGGAACATGCACAGGGCAGGAGGGATCAGCGGGAAACTTTACAGAAACCTGGCCACGTGTGAGTGAGGCTCCCGTGAAGGTGAAGCAGCAAATGCCTGAGAAGCAGGAAACAGTTCCAACTGTCTCAAGCTTCAGGAAAACGCAAATTTAGACCACCGTGAGCTCTTCTGGCTTGGCTCACTTGGAAAGACTGACAAGGCAAGTGTGGACAAGAACAGGGAGCAACCCTCCCACACTGCCAGAAGGGCCCACGTCAGGCCAAAGCCTTGGAGAGATGGCTGAAAAGAACCTACAGGACCAGGACACGTGTGGCCCAGGGTGCCCGCCCCACGTTCGTGCCTGACAGGAGTATCACAGTTAATCACAGGTTTGTGGATAAGACCCTTCCTCGAAATACCATAAGACTGGAGACAACTCAGTATTAGAATGGATGGATAAACCTTTCATTTAAACAAGAGGACGCTTCAGGGGGACAATAACCCACCAGCAATTACTCCCTACAGGAAACCAGAACCTCACCCACGTTATTGTGCCACCTAATTCCTCCTTCCTGAAGTTCAGAAATGCAGAGCAAATCCACGGTGTCACATTCAGATAGTAACCACCTTTGGCACCAAAGGCAGGGTCATGATGAGAAGGACCCGTGGTGACAGACCAGAATATTCTGTTTCTCAATCTGGGCTTTGAGTACATGGTTGTGCCCATTTTGTGAAAATTCACCCAGTTGCACACTTACAACTTCTGCATTTTTCTGCATGTATGTCGTCTTTTAATAAAACTTTCATTTAAAAAAACACAGAAAGCAAAAAGACCAAGCATTCCAACAGAAAATTGGGTAAAGGCCACCAGGGGCTTTTATAAAGGCAGTAACATGAGTGCCTGAACTCCAGACAGAGACCCTCAACATCATAAGCCCTGAGGGAGACGCTCGTCAAAATAGGAGTGACAGGCCCCTCAAACCCCAGCCACTGACACCAGTGCTGGGGACCTCAGGTACACCACCCACAGCTGCAGTCACCCATCTTGGCACAACACCTCCAAGTGACTTGGCAAGTTTTGTTGGTGAAGATACACCTGCCCAGTAACCTCACTCTTAAAAAGCTCACGTGAATGTGTAAAGGAGTCTTTGCAAGAAAGTCCATCTTAGCATCATTCACAACAGCAGAACCTGGGAAGGACCCCGGATGCCATTCCCAGGAGATAGGGTGAGAACAGGGGTTGGGGCGTTCACACCCACTGACCTGTAACGTCACACAGCAGCACAGCTGGGGAAGCCAACACCAGCACATGCCTTTCAAGCAACACATGAAACAGAACTGAGCACGTGACCCCAACAGGAGGATGCAAACCAGACCTGGGGAAGGTCAAAGTCACACTGAGAGATCCTGGTGGACTCAGAACGGGATTGAGGGCTGTCCTTGTAACCAATGTGAAAAGGTGGTGACAGTGTGAGTGTGGGTGGGTCTGGCATGCTATCCTCCATGCTTTTTTCTGGAAAGGTTCCATGCTTCTGAAAAGTCCTTGAAGAAGCCTTGAGAGCTGGCCCCATGGTCCGTCATCCCTCTAATGGAAACAGACATGGAAATGAAGGTGGCCTCAGAGAGTATCTCCACGCCCCTCTCCCGGGGGAGCCCTCCTTGCCTGTCATCCACCCTTGGAGGTGCACCTCTCCCTAGCAGGCCGGTCCTCCGGTCCCCTTAACGCTTCTCACCTGGGACTGCAGCCCCAGCTGGTGTCTTGGACATGGTTTGCTCATCTCCCCCAGGGGATGTGTGTTGTGGGGTAGCTTCCTAAAGGGGCATCTCTGGTCCCCAGGAGAACAGGCCTGAGTTCTGACCCCAGCTTCCCAGGTCACCAGCTCCCTGCCCTAGTGACTTCCCTGGCCCCCCTCACTGTGCCAACCCAGAGGACACCTGCAGCAAGGCAGGCAGGGTAGCTGCTGCCCAGAAAGGTTCTGCAACCATTAGAGGTATGACGGACCATGGGGCCAGCTCTCAGCCAGTTCAAGGGTAGGGCCACCTGTGCCTTGGTTGTGGCGACACTGACCATCCCCGTTGTGAGTCTAGGCATGTCCTCTGCTATCTGAGTGCAGGAGGGTCTGGCAGCAGGACCCTACTGCTCTTGGAACGCTGAGCCCTGGTTCCCACGGCAGGGACCTTGGGCCAGAGTCACAGGAGGGCCCCCACCCCGCTTGACCTGCATTTCCCTGGCCTGGGGCTCTCGGAGGGCAGGACAGGAAGGCTGGCCCACCCCTGGTTAATGGCCCCTGACTCTCACTTCCCCGGGTGTTAAGCACCCCCTCCCCTCTGCCCACTAATTATCTGGAGGTTTTCCAGAGCCCTGAGCCTGAGAAGGGATTTCTTGGGGGATTTGGTTTGGACATGGAGATCCTTTCCTGCAGGAAAGGCCTCCAGGTGCCGGCCCCCGGCCCCAGACAGAGGACCCCTTCTTCATCTCACCTCTGTGCCCCTGCAAAGTGGATGCACTGACTTCCTGGTCCTTCTGGCATCCTCTGGGCCACCAGCCATGGGCACAGGCCACCCAGCCACTCCATGTGCACCAATCGAAGAGGGAGGGAGGCCATACACTGGTTGAATGCTTAGTAGGAGGTAAGTATTAGCTGAATGGATAGATATGTGGATGGATTCATGGATGGTGGATGGAAGGATGGGTAAATGGATGACCATGGTGGTGGATGGACAGATGAGTGGGTAGATGGATGGATAATGGATGGGTGGGTGGACGGATGGGTGGACGGATGGGTGGATGGGTGGGTGGATAGAAGAATGAATGGAAGGGTTGGGTTCTACCTGAAGCCAAGTTTTCCTCCTGAGACATTCGTTCAGATAAATCCTACCCACCATTCCCCCAGGCTCTCAGTAGTGCTAGCAAATGGAAGTCCTTGCCAGCCAGAAAGCCTACTTGTTTCAGCTTTTGTGATGGAAACAGTGCTGTAAGGACCCTGAGGCAGTTTCCAGACCTGGACTGCCAGACCAGGAGTGCTTTCAATGCACACCCTTTGGGTGGCTTCTGGGTCCCTATCTGAGGCTCCCTCTTAGCAGTCTTCTGACATCCATTCTGGCAGGATGGCACAGGCAGGCGGGGGCCTTAGGACAACCAGGAGATAGGCTCTTTCTGGGTCCCAAGAGAACCTGGGAGCCATGGGCCTGGCATGTTTCTCTGAAAAAGCAGAAGGCATGACAAATGAAGCCAGTTCAGCTCAGCAGCGGACTGGAAGCTGTGTGTGAGCACCATCAGCCCTGGCTTAGGAGCTTTCTTCTGGACTGGAAGACTCACTTTAAGATATGAAAAGCGGAAGCACTCTCAGAAGAGGAAAGGCAGGAGCAGCAGTGCCTCGGTGGGAACATGACGGGTGTCTGAATGAGGAGGCAGCCTGACCAACGGGAGGCCACATCTGCAAGACCTGCAGCCTCAAAGCAGGGCTGGGCAGGTGCCCTGGGAGGCCTGAAGCTTCAGTCCAGGGGAGAGGCGAGAGCGGTGTTCACCGGAACACAGTGGCCGGGTGGTGGGCGTCTCGCCGAGATTTGCCGAGAGGTCGTTGCCGTCTCTGTGCAGGGTATTAGTGAGTTTTGTATATGCCAATAAAAAAAATAAAAGCCACTATTAAAATGAACCCCTGGCACATACCTGGTTTCGATCACAGAGGAGCTGGCCTTTTGCACTGGAATTTGCAGCATCTGTTCCAATTAAGCCTCGCTTCTCAGCTTAAAGATATTAGCCCGATCTCTCGTGTTCTGTTTGGACATGAATAGCGCATTGTCTGCCCCAGCAGCCCTGCAGCCGCGCAGACACCATTAAACAGCTTTGTGGCCCAATTAGAAGTGGTGGTGGGCTGGCAGGGGAGGGGCGGGACTGACCACTGGGGCCAGGTGCTTCGTGGACACAAGGGGGTCAGCTAACATGGACCATGTGTGGCAGAGTGGGCTCTGTGACAAGCGTAGCCTTGTCATCCATCTTGATGCTGATGTGCCCACCGGAGCAGTAGGCGGGCAGCTTCCATGGGGCCGGGCAGATGGAAGTCTGGGCAGATGGTGGGACCCAGAGTTCTCATGGAAGGCCTGGGCAGAGCTCACGCCCGTGTCTGCCAGCCTGGCACCACACACCCCTCTCTCTCCTGGAGACGCATGAGCATACTTGCACACTTTCACACACACTTACTCCAACATTCTCACTCACACACTTTAACACGCACCCACACACACATACACACACATACTTAAGCATACAAAACTGCAGATGCCACAGCATCCCCACTCCCACCCCACAGTGACCAGCACATTATACTTATGATAAGCTTTTTTCCTGGTTAAATACCAAATCTAGGAAACACATCTGGGGAAACTGAGGTGTTCAGTCAAAAAGAAAGGGTGTTTGAAAAGATAGATGGATAGATCGATGGACAAGTGGAAGAAAGGTTGTATGAATAGATGGATAGATGGATGAATCAGCATATATGTGTATGGATAGTGGATGGATGGATGGAAGAAAGGATTATGCATAGATGGATGATGGATGTAATGAATCTATGTGTGTATATATGTGCCGTGGTTGGATGGATGTGTGGGTGGATGGACAGGCGGATGGATGGATCAATGATGGATGGATGGATGGGTTGATGGATGGATTGATGGATGGATCAATGATGGATGGGTGGATGGATGGGTGGGTGGATTAATGGATGGGTGCATGGGTGGATATATGGATGGATGGATGGATTGAAGGATGGATGGATGATGGATGGATGGGTCCATGGGTGGATGAGGAGTAGCTAGGTAAGTAGACCTATGTGATGGAAGACACTAGGAGTCAGTGTAATGGAGTGGAATTCTTATTATTTTCTATATCTTCTTGCTTCTCTAGACTTCCCACATCCTCTACAGCAAGCACGCATCACTTCCATGACCTGACACAGACAATGATTCCAGCACGAGCCCTCTCATTCCCAAGGCTGAGGGGGAGGAATTCTTAGACATCAAGAAGCTGGCCTGTCCTTGTGCTTGGGTTTGAAACAGAGGGGCCTCTTTCTCCGCTGCCTCGGCTGGCGGCTGCTATGACATCACCCATGTGGTGTGTAACTCGAGAAGCGTGTCAGGAATCGTTGGGACTGATTGATCACGCGTGCTAGGGTCCTCTCCCAGCAGCCTTGAGCAGGCCCGGCGGGCAGCTGGCTATGTCTCTCAGCAGTGCCTGGTCCGGGAGCTGCATCTTCACCCTATGGGACAGAGCTCTGCAGATGAGCATGGAGGGCTCATGTTTCAGACCAGCACAACAGGGTTGGCACCTGGGCGCATCCTTGCTAGGGTCGGCCCTGCCTCCTAGCCTGGCTCCTGGGTGGGCTGCAGTTGCTGCTTCTTCTCCACTCAGGACAGAGGGGCGGTTGAGGAAGGTCAATGGGGAATTAGGGCGGCCGTGGCTGGGACGGTGGGGTCTGGAGGAGTCCAGGCCGCCTCACCCACACACTGGAAAGGGAGACAGATGTCCTGTCTACTTTCTGTCTGAGGCCACATAATGAGCAGGTGCATTTGTGAGGCTGGGTAGGGGGTGGGTCTGGTGGGTTCCATCAGAGTCACTCCTTAATGCATCAGCACTGAAGCTGTAAAACGGAGCTACTGCCTGCCTCAAAGGGTGGAGTGGGAGAAGCGGGAGAGCTCAGCTCAGCTCCAGGACCCAGGAAGGGGCTGGCCAGAGATCCTGCCCCCACCTCCTGGGACAGAACATGGAGTCCTGACCCTGCTGGGTTTCTGGGATCATGGGGAGATTCCACCTTGGCTGCAGACCCCCAGTAGGGAGGCTGCATGGGACACCCTCCCCTCCCCCACTTCCAGCATCATCCCCGCCTCTCAGAGGGCGAGGGCTTGTGCCCACAGAAGGAGCACCTGGTGACTTGGGAGGGGTCACCTGGGATATCCTCTGCTACTTTCTATCAGTCAAGTGCTCAGGACATGGGTCTCCCAGCAGGGGTGCCCCACAATCGCTCATGGCAGAGACCCCCCACATGTCTGGAGCTCACAAATGGCACCTGGCAAGCATGTCCTCCAAAGTTCTGGGGCCAGGCCCTGGGAGTCGAAGCCTGTGCCTGATGCGGGTCCCTCTCTGCCCAGAGCTCCCCCTCCATCCACTTCAGGGGCTCCAGGGCAACTAGCTGGCAGAGTCCAGCAGTCAGCCTCTGCAGGGGTTAGAGGGCCCATCATGGCCCTTGTGAGCATGTTTTGAGGTTTTTTGTTGAGCAACACCACTGGACACTGGGCCCCAGTCCCCACACCAGCTCAGAAGTGGGTCTACCCACCTGGTAGAAGGGCTGAGCCCAGACCAGGTACTGTTTCAAACCCTCAGGACAACTCCTGAGGCCAGAAATCGTTCTTGTTCTCACTTGTGCCAGGGGGACCTGGGGCTCAGAGATGTGAAGCAACCTGTTCAAACTCACACAGCTTCCAGCAGCAGAGCTGGGACTCCAGATGAGCAGGTTTCCCCCAGACACACCCTCCCTGGTTTCAGGTCTTAAGGCCTAGGCCAGGCCCATGGTCCCTGCCACCCCTGCGGGGCTGGCCTGCAGCACCGTATTAGCTAATGCAATGCACAGAGGATGTTAAAGAAAAAAATCAATTTAAGATAAAACTGGCATCTACTTCAGAGCAAAGACAATTACCTTTATGTTCAAGAGAAACGGGGTGGAAGTACTTATTTAAATTGCCGTCTTATAACTAACCAAGAAGCTATTTTCAGACTCTGTTCAATGTTTTTCCTTCTTTTCCTGGAGAAATCCACCTTCTCTCTGCCCTGTGCGTGTCAGGCTCGGGCTGGGAGGGCGCATGTCTGGGGAGCCCACCGGACCCCCACCTGGCGCCGGCCGTCCAAGCAGGGCCCCCTCCCGAGGGCCAGGGAAGTGGGGTCCTCAAGATGCCTTTCCAAAGCTGCTGAAAGTTGAACTTCGGAGGCTGCGGAGTCTCCATTGCCTTCCCTCCGCGGTGGGGGGAGACGGGTCCGGCCGCCCTTACCAAAGCAGTTAAAAAGTCAACATAGCCCCCAAATCGCGTTAAATATGTTAAGCAAACACACGGCAGGCGGTGTGGATATTAGGTCATTTCTCATAAATATTAATACCGGAGTTTTCCAACGGGCAAAATTAACGAAACAAAGATGCCTCTTCTCTTGCAGCCTCATATACTCGCCGTCCCTGGAACAGGCCCAGCTGGGAGGGGAAAACCGAGTCAATCCAGCCCAAAAAAAGGCTCTGAGCGCTCGGCTCACATGGAGGCTGCCAGTGGAAGCTGGAGGGGGCGGGCTCTCCAGGGCCTCAAGCCGGCTGGCCGAGGTGGGCGATGCTTCAGCGATAAACGGCAGGACGGGCCTGGGGGCTGCCCTTTGTGCGTGCATGCTCAGTCGCTTCAGTCATGTCTAACTCTTTGTGACACTATGGACAGTAGCCTGGCAGACTACTGTGTCCATGGGATTTTCCAAGCAAGAATACTGGAGTGGGTTGCCATGCCCTCCTCCAAGGGTTCTTCCCCACCCAGGGATCAAACCCACCTCCCTTACATCTCCTGCATGGCAGGCATGTTCTTTACCACTAGTGCCATCTGGTGAGCCCCTCTGTGGGGCTTAGAACATCTCACCCCTGGGCCCCCACATGCTTGCTCCCACCCCATCAGACAGCGTGTGGAGAAACACTGGTATTGTGGGCCTGCCTGGCCTCACTGCCCCTTTCTGCAGGGAATTTTCTCCTGGCTTCCCCTGACCACCCCTCAGGGCCAGGACTCCGTGTGTTCCCCAGAAAGGGTTGACCTTCCACAGTCCCTGGTGAGGGAATTGGTGACTTCACCTGCATCCTGTCAGCATCCAGACTCAGCCTCTCTCTCTAGTCTGCCTGCTGCCGTCCACTTGCGTGAGCCCTATGGTGTCTTACAGGGACAGGACCCAGACACTCTACCTTCGTCTCTCCAGCCCGTCGGCCCAAAGGAGACCAGGAAGGAACAGAGGAAGGGGGTCTTCAGTGGCCATGCGGGCTGGTGCTAGACACCAGGCTCACTCTGATTTTCCAAATGGAGCCTTCACGGTGGCTCCTGCCCAGCTCGGCCTGAGCAGACAGCAGAGAGAAAAGGACTCTAGAGTGGAGAAAACCTCATCCTAAAAATTAAAAAGTGTCTGCCTGGAATTTGCCACACAGATGGCAGAGGACCCCAGTAGGCCTCCTCAACTGCAGCCACAGCCACAGGAACCCTAGTCCAGGGGCCTTGCTGCCCCAGAGTGGGGTGACTCTGCTGGACCCAAACTCGCTGGCCAGGCCTGGCACCAGCAAGAGTTCCGGTGCTGGAAACAGGTGGACATGGCCCAGGCTGTGTCTGTTTCACCTGCCCACCAGGAACAGGTACCTGTCACCTCTGATTATCTACTTACTTTTCATTCGAAAGGGTGGTGGTAAAATTCAACCATTTAACACATAGAGAATCTGTTCATAATCAAGTGGCTCAAACCAGGGACATGGGAACATTTGAGAAGCAGCAAAGAGACATTTGGAAAAGACACTTAGACAATTCTAAAGTAATTCAACCCTGAATATTCATTGGAAGGACTGATGCTGGTGCTGAAACTCCAATACTTTGGCCACCTGATGCAAAGAACTGACTCATTGGAAAAGACCCTGATGCTGAGAAAGACTGAGAGCAGGAGGAGAAGGGGACAACAGAGGATGAGATGGTTGGATGGCGTCACTGACTCAATGGACATGCATTTGAGCAAACTCCAGGAGATAGTGGAGGACAGAAGAGCCTGGTGTGCTGCAGTCAGTGGGGTTACAAAGAGTCGGACATGACGTAGCAACTGAACAACAGTAACCACAAACACAGAAACAGGAAAATAAGGAGGATGGCAGAGTACCTGTCGGAAACAGTGCCAGTGAGAAGACAGTGGAGAGAGTCCTAGAAGGAAAAAGCCTCCTGAGCTCAGAATTCTACACCTGGTGAAAATAGCTTTTCAATGCAGAAGTGAAATAAAGACTTCTTCAGGCAAACAAAAGCTGAACAAATTTATTACTGGCCACCTTGAGCCACCAGAAACATTTAAGGGAAGGAGCTGTTGACAAGAGAAGATATGAAGAAGAGGTGGCCGCGACAACAGGCTCAATCTCAACGGAATTCCTGTGAGTCAAGGAGAAGTCCATCCTGAGCGATTACCTTTGGACAGAACTCTAGGAGACATGAGCTAAGCTGTAGAAAGGACACAGGCCAGTGCTGTCCCGGGCTGGGGGCTGGTGAGGAGGGCAGGTGACAGTGGGGCCCAGGGGGACTGTGGGCTGATGTGGACATTCAGTCTTTATTATGATGGTGGCTTCTCAGGCATACACCTATGTCAGAAGCTGCAGTCGCACGCCTTCAACAGGGCGGCTTCCTGCATGTCAGCTATGCTCCAATAAAGACCCCTCGAGCCGTTATGAAAGGATATAGGACAGTGCCTGACGTGGGACAGTACACAGCCCTACCTGCTGGCATTGCCCCAAGTTCTTTAAATTGGGGTGAATGAGTGAATGAATGAGCTCACCCTCCTCCAGCTCTCATGTGGGCCCATTTCACAGATGGCACCTAGGCCTGCTGAGGGAGACTCTTGGGGGCCTGGGCGGCCCCCAAGGCCAGCTCTGGGCCCTGCCCACTGCACTCCAGTACAGGTGCCCCCCCTTATCCAAGCTCTGCTGCTTGGAGGAGCCCTCAGGGACCTCGCTCTTGCTGGGTTATTTTTGGAGCTGTTAATGACTCTGTTTGCCTTTCCAATGACCTCAAATGTTCCACTGCCCCGGACCCCACCCCCATGCCGTGTGCCCAGCAGCCCCTCCCTGGCTCTCTCCCGCAGGCGAGGAGGCCCCCTGGCATGTCAGTCTCCCTGCCTTGGTTCAATCTCCTATGTGCCCATGGCCGTGGCTGCTGGTCTTGCATGGGATGGTCAGGTGGAACGCAGTGCCCACAGGTGTCGTGGGGGTTGGGCGTAGGAGATGGGAAGCCATTCCGTCCCCCAGCCCCAGAGTCAGTGCTGCCTCCCTCCTAGGCCGGGGAGTGGGCTTAGGGCTCTCCTTGAGAGACTCTGGACCTGGGGGGCTGGACTCTGAGGGCTTGTCAGCGTGTTCCCCTAACACTTGTGGGGAAAACACACGCGGCATTTTATTAGCCTAAAGCCGCTTTTCCCCTTGATTTCCAGACCCAAGTGTATTTATAAAGGAAATTTAATCGGGTTGTTTTTAATTCTCTCACACTTAACTCATCAAAATGCTATTTGGTAAGAGCGAGACCAGACCAAGGGTGCCTCTGGAGTCGATGTTCGAGGGCTGCACAGGGCTGGCCAAACAGCCAGGTCCACCCTGGAAGGACTCACAGGGCTGAGACGGAGTTTCACCCCGCGGAGCTGCCTCCTGCCAGCGGGGCCCAGAGAAAGTTCCCAATGGGGCATAGGGAGTGCCCTCTCCAGCCCCCACATGCCCCCCTTCCATTGGGTGTTGGGGATCTTAGAGCTTGGATCCTGCACCCCAGGTTCAGCACAAGTTCAGCCCAGGCCCCAGCTCTGAGGCCAGGTGGTCCAAGGACACAGAGGGTGGCCATGGAGATGGTGCGGCTTGCCTGCCCAGCAGCCCCCAGAGGCACCTCCCTGAGACAGAGGACATCCCCAGGAAGGAGGGGAGAGATGTCCACTATGGCCCAGTGTGAGCCTGGCCTCAAAGTCAAGTGGGGTAAGCCCAGGGGATGGAGGTCTTTGCTGTCTGCTGATGGCCTGCCCTGCTGTGTAGCCAGTTTTCATAGCCATGTGTCCAAAGCATAGCATCTACCCATGGAATAGGCTGCCGCACTGACCAGCCCTCTGTTGAGAGAGGTCCAGTTGGTCATGCCAGGAGGGGGAGGGATCACAGAAGTATCCTCCAAGCCAAAGGGCAGTGGACACGTGTGAGTGTCTGAGAGAGGGCCCCACACAGCCGGGCACTGACACACCCCTGCCCCAAAGCAGCTGCAAATCTGCTGGAAATGGAGTGTGAAGCATTAGCAAGCCAGGCATGGGGCAGCCCTGGGCAGGGCAGGGCAGGGCAGGGCAGCCAAGGAGCCAAGGCATCTGGGAAGCCAGGCTTCCAGGCACAATGTGTGGTGTCGGGAGTGAGAAGGGCTGGACAGCCAGACCCTGGGCCCCCAGAGAACTGGGGAGCAGTGGGAGTGGGCAGAGCTACCCCTCATGTTCTGGGCATGGCCCCATCTCTCATCTCCTCAGCCCCCCAGGTGGGACCAGGCACAGGCAACAGCAGGCACGTGAGCTCCACACATGTGCATGCACACACGCACTGAGACACTTCGCACTCATGATGTGCACACCCCGAGGCCCCGCGGCCCTGCCCCCAGCTCCTAGCTGTCCTCCCCGCAGTCAGCTCGGCCAGGTGTGCAATGGGCGGGGTGGTGGGCTCCAGTTCCATAAGTGCCCCGCCCCCTCCCTTCTCAGTGCCTGTTATTCACTCAGCATCCAGTCCTGGGCTTTCCTGCCTTCTCTTCCTTGTCCTCTTTGATACTGGAGAGCAAAAGGGAGGGGGGGGTGGTGTAAGGTGAGAGGCGAGGTGGAAAAACTTCCCCCTCAACCCATGAGGATGTGGGCAGGGGCATCTCAAGGTGGGTTCCAACCTCCCTCTGCTCTTCCCCAGGCAGGAAGTTCAGCAGGGATCTGCAGTGCAGGGTCCAGGGAGCCGGGAAGACCCTGACCAGCCCCCTGTCCAGGAGCCCAGCGTAGCTGCCCTGGACCCCACCCTCCCCATTGCTGCCCAGTGACTCCAAGGAGGGAGGTGGGGATGTCTGGACCCCACCTGAGAGGCTCTGTTGAGGGAGACACAGGGTTCTGACAGACAGCTGCAGACACCCCTGGGGTGAGTGTGGACCTGCCGGCCCAGCACAGGCAGACGTGAGTGTGTGTAGAGGAGACTTGTCCTCACCTCTCAGCCAACGGTTCTCTCCACCTCCCGGATGGGCTCCTGGCCCAGCTCAGGGTCTGGGGACCCAAGGACAACCCAGCTCTGCCCTGCCTGAAGGTGTAGCCTCAGTTCAGTGAGAAGGTGACCAGGGGCCTGGCAGTAACGGTCTAGTATGGCCAGTGCTGGGACAGGGACAGATAGGGCTGGGGAGAAGAGGAAGCCCCAGATCCAGGTGGTTTGAGGAGGGGAGGGTGGCATAGAGGGAATGATGGTGGGAACGGTTAGTGGCTTAGGCCAGGCAGTGAGCCACCAGCCAGCCGTTCAGCGTGCTCCTGGCTGGTGGGCAGCATGATGTGAGGGGCAATCCCCAAGCAGGACACGGGCTCTAGCTTAGGAGGACAAAGTGGCAGGGAGAGCCCAGGGTCCCTGAAAGCCTCAGAAATCCGGAGGCTGCCAGAGAGAAGCTAGCCCATCACGCTGTCCCCAGCAGGCCGGCTTGTGGGTTTGTTGTTGCCTGTCTGAGAAAAGCAGGCTCTTCAGGAGAATCAGCCCCTAGGGATATCCAAGCAGCCCTCCTTGGCCCCAGGGCTTCCTCTAGCCAGAGGGTGTCAGTGAATGAGGACGGAGAACCAGAGCAGACCCCCCAGTCAGCCCACCCCTGGCGTCTGCCCCCGCACAGGCCCTGGGAGCCCTGCAGCCCAGGGACCTAGAGACCCTTCTCCACCCAGGCAAGCACCCTGATCACCCCAAAAGTGGCCCTGCCTCAGCCATCAGGAAGCTGACCTTGGCCCAGCCCAAGGGCCCGTGTCCACCCTCTGAGAAGCCAGGTGGGCAGCGCTGGCCAGGGCACTGGGCAGCCGAGACCTGGGGGGTGAGGGCAGAGGTGCCCGTGGCTCCCACACTCAATGGCCTTTCTATTCCATTTACTTTCACCTCCTCCGAGCGTCCGTCCCCTCTCTCCCTAATAGAATTACTCTTATCTGCAAGTGATTTAAACTCTAAGGTTTACCGAAGATTTAAAGAGTGTGAACACAGTTGGAATGTTTTAAACTAACAGTACAAGTTGCATTTTAAGAAAATAATTAACTCCCAGGGGAGGTGTGGGTTTTGGAGCAATGACAGACTTTCAAGGCTGCCTTCCCTATATGGAGTTTCCAAATAATAAAATATCTTTGATTCCCTGCTGATGTCAGACGAGAACCTGTTAGTGTGCAAGCAAACTGTCATTTTTTTTTAAAAGGGCCCATTAGCGTCTTAAAGACACAGCGAGCCCTTCGCGGAGGGCGCAGGGTCTGGGGAAAGCCTGAGTGGAGCAGCCTCAGGCTCTCAGGGGTCCACGTGTCCTGCACCTTCTCCCTCAGGGTCCCAGACCTCTCCTGGGCACACAAAAGACTGTGTCCCCAACCATGGGGGCCAGGCATTATCCAGTGAGCCCCAGGTGCCCCACAGGCCATAGCACCGCCTCCCCGAAGTGCTGTGGCAATGACTCTGGTCCAGGCTCTGGGGGAACATGAGTCTCCCCAGGAGGGCCCTAGCCCCCCTAGCTCTATGACCTGGCCTTTGGGGGCAGCCCCTCGGGGATCCACCCTGAGGCTCTGGTAACACTTGACCTTGTATAACACCTGGCGAGGTGCACTCATCAGATTCATTTACTGTTCACAAAGCCCAGAGAGAGCTCCCATTTCACAGACAGGAACAACACGGCACAGGGAGGCTCAGAGCTGCTGAGAGCCCAAGGGTCCCAGGCCCCGGGAAGCGAAGTCCACAGAGCCTAGACAGTGCTCCCTCTGTGCCCCCGCACCCCACCCTCCCCAAGTCCGGCCTTGTCACCAGGTCTCCAGCTCCCAGGAGCAGAAAGCATGCTGTGGAGTCAGAGGTCACTGCTGAGCTGGGGCAGGGAATTCAATCACTGGTGACTTCACTGTCCCAGCAGCGGGGCCTGGAGTGGAGGGAGCAGGTGGACCACCAGGAGGGGCTTCCCTGCCACAGCCACAGCCCGACCCAGGGCCAGTTCCCATCCTCTGGATGGTACTGGGGGGCGGCTCGTGTGACCAAGACACCAGCCAACCCCAGGGTCAGAGTGCCCAGAACTCATTCATCACATGCTCTTTGTGCAGTCTGCATCAGGCCCCGGGCCAGCCAGGAGCCTCCACGTGGGGCACCCATCCAGGTGAGCACTGCGGCCACCACTGCCGAAAGCCCAGGGCCACACAACCTCCACTTTGGTGAGGGACAAAGTTTGCAGACCACCTCCAGGACAGGGCAGCTGGGGGTCCTTGGAGAGCCAGCCCCTCCTGACAGCGTCCACAGGCTTTCCGGAGGCTCTCGGGCCATGTCTGGACTGCAGGCAGCCCCTGCCCATCAGGGGAGTGGGCACAGACACGCTCCTTCATGCAAGGCCTGAGGTGCAGTCAGAGTGTAGGCAGAGGCAAGACGGGCAGTCCAGAGCCCCACCCCCTGGCTGCACCCAGACCACCTTGCAGGAAGCAGGGTTGGAGGGTGTAAGGGGGGTAGAGGATGTCTGTTCTGCCCAGCATCCTCTAGGGAGGACTTGGGAGAACTGTGGGCCACGCTGCCCTCATTCCAGTCTCTCTTCAGAGGGAGCAGCTCCTGGGGGTGGGGTCCATCAGGGGGGAGCAGGCCTGCCTGGGCTCTCGGGCCATCTGCCAAGAGGGACGGTGTGTAGGGACAGACACCAGCCATTTGTCCAGTTCTCTCACACCCCGTCCCCCTCACACAGACCTCTGCCTCTCAGGAATAATTCTTTCTGGTAATTTACTTGCAAAACATTTGGCCATTAACACCCAGCCAAGAGTGGACGGCGGGTCACAGACTGTTAAAGTCTCCACACCTGTGTCCTGCCGGCCTGTGTTGTGCTGCCTGGGTGGGGAAGCCGGTCAGCTGAGCCCCAGGGGCTGCCCCTACTCCTTCTTCTGCCAACTCACCCTCAGCCTCTGGTGGGATAGGGGTCCTCAGCCTCTGGTGGGGTAGGGGTCCTCATCCTTGGGGGTCTCTGAGCCCATGGGAGACCCTGCCCTGGTTCTTTGGCACAGGGCCTTCTGGCTGCCCAGGAGGAACTGTCCACATTCCTGGTCATCTGTGGGGAACACGCAACAGAGCATCTGCTGCACCCAGTGGGGGTGGGAGCCCCAGGGGCCAGGGACTCCAACCCCACCCAGCCTGGCAGCACAGCCAGTGGTCCCAGCCCCAGGAGAGACTTCTCACCCATCGGGTCACACATGAGCATTGCACGGAGGCTTTGGGGGCCCCGTGGGAACAAGGCTTCTGAGGACTGAGAAGATGCACACCCCCAGGACTCGGGGAGCACACGCTTCTTGGCTGGCCCCCTGGGCCTCAGCACTGGGTGGCTCGGGGAACCAGGCACCCCAACACACATCCCAGTGAAGAAGATGGGGGCAGCAGAGGCAGCACGTCCCCAGACTCACAGCAGGTGGCCACTGTCCAAGGTCAAGTCCAATCGCTTCTGTGTGGTGGGAGTGACAGACGCTCATTGTCCAGGCTGTCCCGGGACCCTCCCACCTCCCAGCCCTCAGCCCCCTCCTCCCAAACCCCAGAGCCACTGGAGACCAGGGCACTGGGTAGTGGAGGGCACAGTTTCAGGGGCAGGTGGAGTGTGTGGGGGGCATGGCCTCAGATAGGACATGTGCCCATGTGCCTGCCTGTCCATATGTCCGTGCGTGCATCCCTATGTGCGTGCACACGGGGCACGGCCTCACATAAACACACACATGTTTTGCTGAGAAATTGGGTCAGTACTGTTGCAGGGGGAGGAGAAGGATGGGAGGCCCAGGGGCCCTTGAGATCGGGGTGTGGTCTGGTGGGCTCAGGGGTGAGGCTTGCCCTGTGTCACCACCGTACCATGAGCCTGGTCCCAGCCCCAAGGGGACACTGGACATTGAGCACCATCTGGGAACCTTCGTAGTCAGGCAGGCCCTGGAGATAGAAGACAGAGCCCGCAGGGAGGCGGGGGTCACCAAGGTCACACAGCCAGGGTGGGGGTATGACCAGGATTCAGCCCTAAGCTAGGGGCCAGGCTAGCTTCCAGGGAGGCCAGGGACCACCCTCCTGACAGGCACTCAAAACCTTGACCCACCAGGCCTTGGGAACATCCCAGGGATGCAGAGACTGTGGGGGCTGCTTTTGTGGGAGAGCTTGTGGGACCCCTGGCCTTAGAGAGGTCAAGGCCAACAGGGCACGGGTTTCACCCCCAGGAAGGCTTGGGGCCCAGGTGGACTGCCCACTGCTGCCGTCTCTGGCCAGGAAGGCCAGAGGAAAGAGTCTTTCACTGAGTGGCTGAGACTCGAGAGCAGCAGTTAGAACTCTCTATGGCAAGTGACAAAAACTGTAGCCCCAACCAGCCGCAGGCAGACGGCGGCATCGCGGCTGCAACTCTGGCTCTCAGGGTTCGTGGTTCAGACAAAGCCATAAGCTCGAGGGTCTCAGCCTCCGAGAAAGGCCCTTTGCAGACCCGCTGCCCCCTACACCTCTGCCCCTCCCACCACGCCGAAGGAGCTTATAAAGACCACGCGGCACACCAGAGAAAAGACTGCTATCATTAAGGGAGTTAACGACAGCTTTGCCCGATATTGGGGATTTGTTATGTCTCTCATTACACATTTTAACAAGCACATTTCTCCGCGACGCGCCCGCGTGAGGACTGGCCCTCCCTCCACTCCGTGTTACTTTCATTAGAAGGCGTTTTATGAAGCCACCGATCACAGATGCTCCGCCAACCCACAGCCAGGCTTGCGGGCCTGCTGCTGTGCGCTGGGTGGCCGGCTGTGCGCCCTCAGGTCTGTCTGCCCACCCTGTGTGCCAGGAGAGGGTCCTTGTGCCTGGACCCCACCTTCCCTGAGCCCCCGGTGTGTGAGGGGGGTGAGACTCAGGGCAGATCTCAGATGGAAGTCAGGATCTGTCCCCTTAACCACATGACCCCAAATGAGCCCAGGCCTGGCTCTGGCCTCAGTTCCCCCAGGGGCAAGGGTAAGCCATCTATGTGGACAACTGACTTTCAACTTATTTCAGCAGCAGGATTCTGTTTGCCCACAAACCACCAAGTCATGTAAAAACAAAATTAGGACAGAAATGAAGCTGACTCTGTAGTAGCAGCTTGTCTACCCTGTGCCCCACCCCAGGAGGTCTTGGAGCCTCACAAATCCCAGGGGGGCCTTAAGACACCGCTGAAGTCATTGAATGGCTGAGGCCTGTGGGTGCCTCCAGCTCCATGACTCGAGCGAGGGGATGGCAGCCAGGCCCTGACAGCCAGCCTTGGGGACTGGGACACCACCAGCCAGCAGGACCCCCAGCTCAGCCCTCCGGGGGCAGGGACAGGTAACGGCATAGTGGCGGCTATAGGAGGCATTCATTCCAGAGGCCAAGCCCCAACTTCTGATAAGCATGTCCCCCTTCAGCAAGTCTCCTGAGCCCTCTGCTCTGAGCTTGGCCTCTGTGGACACCGACCAGGTTAAGCCGCTGCGTACAAGTGGGAACAGTCGCCTCTCTGGGGGGCAGCTGGAGGCAAGACCACTTGCAGCCAAGGCTAATTCCTGACAAGTTTCCAGACAAGCTGAATGACCGCTGGGAGGAGCTGGGTGAATGGGGCACGGGTGGACAGGGGCTCCTGGTCCCTCTGGTTCCAGGGCCAGAACCCCCTCAGGCACTGACAGCAGTCCGATCGACCACCCACACCCAGACGGCGTGACCTCCAGGTGCCCAGAGACCTCTCCAAGTGGCCAGAGGTCCTGCACAGCCACCGAATGTGGGGCCTGTTCTCTGGATTCCGTGAGCCTCACCCACCTCAGAGGCCAGAGGCTGGAGCAGCGTTCGTTGGCTCTGACTCCCCTGTACCTAGTACTGTGCTGGTTCCAAAGATGCTGGTGGATGGGAGGCTCTGAAGAACTCAGTGGTGGGGCCGGGGGGAGGGCCAAGGCAGCTGTGTACACAGGCAGGTGAGCAGAGAGGAGGGCAGGGGGCCATCTCCCAGGTCCCCAATGCCTCTGGGCCTCCAGAGCATGGGGACATGCCAGATGGAGACAGTAACCATTCGGCCCCTTATTTTGAAAGGATTCCTATGTACAGACACCTTCCCTGAGGTCACCTGGTGCTCCCTGCCTGCCCCAGAGTAAAGGCCCTGGGACAGAAATCTTTAGCAGCCGGAGAAAGCAGGGACCCCGCCCAGCTGTGACCAGTGCCCCCTGCCCCCCAGCAAGGAATGGAGGGATAAATAAATAATAAACCCCGTTGCTCCTGCACCGCCTCCCAGTCGGGCTGGGCATGGCCGGCAATGGCGTCACAATACCTCGCATTCATTACGCTCCTTAAAAATGGTGTGCTGTGTCTGGAAAACAGGAAGTGGCCTTCAGTCTCCCGTGTAAAAGCCATCTGAGGCCCGTGGACCAGGCATGTTCTCAATCAGGAAGCAGGCAGTAAATAAACATTTACGTCCCGCGGCCGCGCGCACCCGCCTGCCCCCGGGCTGCAAGGGGGCACGGGGAGCGGAAATTTGTTTAGTCCTATAAAAGCACAGGCCGTATATCAATAGATGATTAAAAATGGAAACGTGGCCGGCTAATGGACGGTATTGATTTTAATAAGCGTTAAGTACATGGAGTTCAAAGATAAGGTCTGGCGGGCCATCTCTCCACGCTCTGAGAAACTGACTCATGCAAAGGAAAAAAAAAATCCTCTTTTCCAAATTGAAACTTTCACCTGGCATACAAGGATCTGGGGAAGTGGTTCCCAAATCAGCGTCCACTGCAGAATATTGAGTGTGACGTGGATGATGTATTAAATTATTTCTGCCCTGAGGTCGAGCACACCACCCTCCAAACAGTAGCAGGGCAGCTAGGCGCCACGGGATCCAGCCAGACCCCTTCAGGGTATACGAGCCTGGGCGGTGCCCACCTCATGCTACATGGATGCTTGCATCCACCTGGGTCACTCCTTGTTGTTAGGGAATCTCCCAGGTTCTAGGGGTGCAGCCCCATTGGGGCAGCCTGGGTTGAACACCCACACACTTATGATAACTTTATTTCTAAATCTGAAAGTAGCCTGTCCCCTCCAGAGGATTCAAGCTACACTAACTTTAATGAAAGCAGATGTGGCCTGAGTTCAGTCCATGAAGGGACTAGCAAGAGGAGGAACGCCCCTACAACCTGGCACTGTCTCCTGAACCCCAAGACAGTTACTCCAGAAAGCGGGACCCTAAGGCCCTGTGCTTTTTGCCCTGGGTCAGCTCACGGTTGGTCGCTCAGCAAGTGGCCACGTGTCTGGAGGGAGGAGTTGGCTCCACCCGGGCATTCACTGTCCAAGGACCTGGCCAAGGACAGCCTAGCAGTGACCCACAGAGATGCAGCCACGACTCTCTTGAACTCCAGGCTTCCCTGACCACCCATGACCAGGGGACCTACTCCATCCATAATCCTGTTTCTTCTCCTTCTGTTGCCGTGAGGAGCCCACAGTGAGCTGGGCCCTAAAAGATGGGACCATGAGCCAGACACCAGCCCAGAATGTCAGGTGTCTGCTTGGGGTCCCCTTCTCAGAGGCAGAGGAACAAACAGCTCTGTGACGATGGCCAGACTGCTGACTGCCCATCTGTTTGGCCCTTGGCCAAACCGGGACCAGGTAGCAGTAGGGTGGGGTCAGGCCAGGAAGTTCCCAGGCCAGGAAAGACCATGGGCATCCTAACCATTACGGGTGGCCACTTAAAATTTTCTGATAAATTACTTGATCTCATACCTGCTTTCCAGGTGACCTCTTTGGCCTCCAAATGTCTTATAAATCATTTCTCCCGGAGTGGGAACTGGATTCTACCCAAGTCTCAGCTGCCAGGACGGTCTCTGTCCAGGGGAGACTCCTCATCCAACCGCACCAGCCAGTAAGGTCCAGGCTGGGCCGTGAGGTGAGGGGCAGGTTCAAGATGAGGGACAAGGTTGGGGAGGGGGGTTCCCTGGCCACAACGGGCAGATTTTCCTAGAAAATTGGAAGGTAAGACTGTAAATAGGCTGGTCTTGGAGTGGGGAAGCGGTGCATTCATGTCTTAGGGCTGCCATGACAAATTCCTACAAACTAAACATTTATTCTGTCACAGTTCTGGGGCCAGAAGTCTGGAATTGAGGCATCAGTAGGGCTGTTCTCCCTCCAAAGCCTCCAGGGAAGACCCGTCCATCCCCACGCAGCATCCACTGAGTGTGTCTCCTTTGTGGGTCCAAACGTCCCTCTTCTTATAAATGACAGAGTCACTGGCTCAGGGCCACCCTAACACCCTCCTCTGAACTTGGTCATGCCTGCAAAGACCTGACTTTCAAATAAGGCCCTTCAAAGATGCTCATGCTTGGGCTCAGTCGTGTCTAGCTCCGTGCAACCCCGCGGACTGTGGCCCACCAGGCTCTTCTGTCCATGGGATTCTCCAGGCTAGAATATGAGAGTGGGTTGCCATTTCCTCCTCCTGGGGATCTTCCTAACCCAGGGCTCGAACCTGCTTCTCCTGCATTGGCAGGGGGATTCTTTACCACCGTGCCACTGGGGAAGTCCTCACAGGTGCTGGTGGACACGAATTTGGGAGACACTGTTCAATCTGTTACGGTGTGCAATCAAGTTTCCCTAGAGACTGGCCATCTCCAGCCTCCACTTCCCAGAAGCACTGGTTCTATTCCACAGTGGGGGCTCTGCGCACAGGCACTGGGTGACTTTTCTGTGCTGTGGGTCCCTGCCAAGGCCCCTCACATGCTTTGACCCTCCCCAAACCCCCAGGGGCAACTTAGTCCAACCGCAGACCTCTCATCCTTCAAGTGTCCTTGTGCTCCTCAACTGCATGTCTGGACAAAATGCCCCTCCTCAGAAAGTTCTCCTCCCGCTGCATTCCCCAGAAACACGCTCTACTTCTCACATCATAATTGGTAACGATAGATTAGGTTATTTCTATTCCTTTAAGTCTTGAACTCCACGAAGGCAGACTACTTGCTTATTTGCTTCAGTCAGTCAGTTCAGTTGCTCAGTCACATCCAACACTTTGTGACCCCATGGACTGCAGCATACCAGGCTTCCCTATCCATCGCCAACTCCCAAAGCTTGCTCAAACTCATGTCCATCAAGGCAGTGATGCCATCCAGCATCTCATCCTCTGTCATCCCTTTCTCCTGCCTTCAATCCTCCCAGAGTCTTTTCTAATGAGTCGGCTCCTTGCATCAGGTGGCCAAAGTATTAGAGCTTCAGCTTCAGCATCAGTCCTTCCAATGAATATTCAGGGCTGAGTTCCTTTAGGATTGACTGGTTGGATCTCCTTGCAGTCCAAGGGACTCTCAAGAGTCTTTTCCAACACCACAGGTCAAAAGCATCAGTTCTTTGGTGCTCAACTTTCTTTATCGTCCAACTCTCACATCAATACATGACTACTGGAAAAACCATAGCTTTGGCTAGATGGATCTTTGTCAGCCAAGTAAGTCTCTGCTTTCTAATATGCTGTCTAGGTTAGTCAAAGCTTTTCTTTCAAGGAGCAAGAGTCTTTAATTTCATGGCTGCAGTCACCATCTGCAGTGATTTTGCAGCCCAAGAAAATAAAGTCTGTCACTGTTTCCATTGTTTCCCCATCTATTTGCCCTGAAGTGATAGGACTGGATGTCATGATCTTTGTTTTTTGAATGTTGAGTTTTAAGCCAGCTTTTTCACTCTCCTCTTTCACTTTCATCAAGAGGCTCTTCAGTACCTCTTGGCTTTCTGCCATAAGGGTGGTATCATCAGCATATCTGAGGTTATTGATATTTCTCCCAGCAATCTTGATTCCAGCCTGTGCTTCATCCAGCCCAGCAATCTGCATGATGCGCTCTGCATAAAAGTTAAATAAGCAGGATGACAATATACAGCCTTGACGTACTGCTTTCCCAATTTGGAACCAGTCTGTTGTTCCATGTCCAGCTCTAACTGTTGATTCTTGACCTGCATACAGATTTCTAAGGGGGCAGGTCAGGTGGTCTGGTATTCCCATCTCACTGAGAATTTTCCACAGTTTGTTGTGATCCACACAGCCAAAGGTTTTGGCATAGTCAATAAAGCAGAAGTAGATGTTTTTCTGGAACTCTCTTGCTTTTTCAATGATCCAACAGATGTTGGCAATTTGATCTCTGATTCCTCTACCTTTTCTAAATCCATCTTGAACATCTGGAAGTTCTTGGTTCATGTACTGTTGAAGCCTCGCTTGGAGAATTTTGAGCATTACTTTGCTAGCATGTGAGATGAGTGCAATTGTGCAGTAGTTTGAACATTCTTTGGCATTGCCTTTCTTTGGGGTTGGAATGAAAATTGAACTTTTCCAGTCCTGTGGCCACTGCTGAGTTGTCCAAATTTACTGGCATATTGAGTGAAGCACTTTAACATCATCATCTTTAAGGATTTCAAATAGCTTAACTGGAATTCCATCACATCCATTAGCTTTGTTCATAGCGATACTTCCTAAGGCCCACTTGAGTTTGCATTCCAGGATGTCTGGCTCTAGATGAGTGACCATACCATTGTAGTTACTTTGGTCATGAAGATTGTTTTTTTATAGTTCTTCTGGATATTCTTTCCACCTCTTCTTAATATTGTCTGCTTCTGTTAGTTCCATCGGTTTCTGTCCTTTATTGTGCCCATCTTTGCTTATTTGCTTGTTCATCATCAAATCCCGGAGCCAACATGGTACTTTGTAAATGGTCACTTGAGAAACAGTCATTGAATGAAGGTGTGGAAGAATGATGGATGGATGGGTGGGTGGATGATTGAACAGATGGATGGATGAGTAAATAGGTGAATGAATGCTTAGTGGCCGGATGAGTAGATAGATGATGGGTGGATGATGGGTGGGTGAGTAGGTGGATGGTTGGTTGGATGGTTGGTTGGATGAATGGATGGGTGGATGAATGAGTAAATGGTCAGGTTTGGCATAGACCATTGCACATGGAAGGTGTTCAGGGAGTAGTGGATGATGGAGATCGTGGAAAGCAGGGAAGAACACAGCAGGTAAGCAGGAAGGTTTGAACCCTCATGTCAAGGCAAAGGAAACAAGCACGAGCATCAAGCTTCCACTCCACCTCCTGGGGCTGGAGCAGGCAAACTCTCACAGGGCGCAGATCATTGGAAGCTTGGGCACTGGCTGCCTGAGCACGTTTGTGAAAGCCCCAAAGCCTGTTTCTACTTTGCTCTGAGGTCACGATGCAGCTGTGCTCCCTACTAGGTAAGGTGACACTTTCTGGTCTTTGCCCAAAGAGTTCCTCTCATACAGGGTCAGACAATTTTCCCATAAAGAACCAGAAAGTGACAGTTCAGGCTTGGTGGGCCCAAAGAACTGGACTCTGCTGCTGGATCATGAAAGCAGCTTTGGGGAACACATGACACATGGGCGTGGCCATGTTCCAATAAAACTTTATGGACACGAGCTTGAATTTCACATAAACTTCATGTGCGTGAAATTTTGTTCATTCTTTTCAGCCTTTTAAAAATGTAAAAACCATTCTTGGGTTAGGGTCCACTCCAGATCAGATACCAGGCCAGATTAGGTCTATCAGCTGTCATTTGTTAATGCCCAGCCGAGTGAGGACACTTCCCTTTTACTGTAATATTCTACAGTTTGGTGACTATGTATGTGCTCATTCCATAAATGACTCTCAGGATTTAACAGACCATGGGCAGATTCCCTCCTAAGTTGCCCCTTTCTTGACCAAAGTAAAAAATCATGTACATATGGCAATCGGTCAGCAAGGGCCACAGTCACACCATGTAACAAAGCTCCCCAAAGCATAGGCACCTGTCCTCACACCCATGGCCAGCTGGCCGGTGTGGCCCAGCTAAGCCATGCAGGCCCCAGCTGAGCAGCTCTTCTCAGGGCTGTGGCCAAGGGGCCGTGCTATATACATTCTGGTCTCTGGGCAGCAGGACATGAGAGCCCCAGGCCTGCTCTCATCAGGGTGTGTGCCCAGCCCATGTGTGGGAGGCCTCTTCTCAGATCACATCGCCACATCCAAAGAAGCCACAGGGACAGGCCCAAAGTTCACAAAGGGGCCACCTCACCCACCCTGAAGAGGAGGAGTGAGCATTTGCCAAGCAACAAGCCAAACTGTCACAGATGTTCCTGTTAGCTTCTCTAAGTGACTGTTCATTCCATTAATAGCTTGTGGGCTCTACCCGCCCAGGGCCGTATCCACACCACTCAACCTCTAGAAAGCACTGAGCAAATATTTGTTTGGCAAGAGTGATACCCAGATGTCTGTTCTCCCATCCATGTCGTATTGTTACCCCCTTTCTCCCCATATCCTCCCAGCAGCCGGGCAGGAGCAGTGGGCAGGGAGACACCCCAGCCTCAGGATGCCTTCCGTTGGTCTAGCCCAGGCCCACTGTTCGGCTGCTGCAACAAAGCACCACGGACCGGGGACTTCAACAGGACATGAGTCCTCTCCCAGCGTGGGAAGCTGGAATCTGAGGTCAGGGTGAGCCTCTCCAGGCTCTCCCCAGCCTATAGATGGCCGTCTTCTCCTCGTGTCCTCACAGGGTCATCCCTCTGTGCATGTGTGTGTCCTGATCTCCTCTTCTCATAAGGACACTGGTGCTTGAATTAGGACGCACCCATAGGACTTCATTTTACCTTGAAAGTGAAAGAGTTAGTCGTGTCCAACTCTATGCAATCCCATGGACTATAGTCTGCCAGGCTCCTCTGTCCATGGAATTCTCCAGGTAAGAATACTGGGGTGGGTTTCTATTTTCTTCTCCAGAGTATCCTCCCAACCCAGGGATCGAACCCAGGTCTCCTGAATTTCAGGCAGATTCTTTACTGTCTGAGCTACCAGGGAAGACTTAATCACATCCTTAAAGATCCCATCTCCAAATATACTCATATTCAGAGGTCCTAGGATTTAGGACTCCAACATATAAACTCCAGGAGACACAGCTCAGCCCCTTACACAGGAGCTTGCTGAACTCTGTCCTTCCAGAGTTGGAGGGACTCTGAGGATTCAAACTCAGCCAGGTCTCCAGAGCCCAAAGCCCCCACAGGTCTGTCAGGTCCTGTGAGCCAGTGGAAGACGAGTGTCCACTGGGACGCTGGTGAGATGCTGAGCAGAGCCAGAGTTTGGCAACTGGTTTGCTGGTCACTCTAGTGTCTTGCAGTTCCTGGGCTGATGCCTTGTGCTTCTTGGTCAGCGCAATTGACCAAGAGGTCAACTTGGAGGTTGACCATGCACTTGGAGGTCGTGAACACAGACGTACACACCGAGGCCGCAAGCCTGCCCTCCCCAGTTCAGACTCCTCGACAGCAATTTGAGATTCTTAGAGAAATGCCCAGCAGAGGAGGGCACTGGTGCCCCAACCCTGGAGGAGGGAACTTGCCAAGAAACAGGGACCAAAAAGGAAGACGTTCACTGAACATCCAGGGCCCAAACCAGAAGCCAGCACCCCTCAGAAACTCTCCTGCGGCAGGCAGCAGGTGTGCGCTGAGGCCTGTTTCACACTCTCTGACGTAAAATGGGGCTTGTGTTTGGAAAGGGGTTAGGAGAGGTCAGGTTTCTTTGGGAACCTCATTTATACCCTCAAGTATGCTCCGAGGAGGGCTTGCAGGTGGGCGATCCTGGAGCCCAGGAGACAGGTGGCCAGTGACCCCAGTGCCCCAGCCCCATGGGGCGTCCTTGCCCACCTTGCTGTCCCCTCCTCTGACTGTCACAAAAAGCCGAGGATGAGGAGGCTGACGCCCCCATGTTCCTGGGCTCAGCTCTGACCTGGAGACCCCACAGACAGCCTCAAGCACAAGCACCTACCACAGAGGAGAGGCCCCAGAGGAAAGGACAGCCTGGGATGCAGCTCTGTTCAGCCCATGTGCCACGTGATCATTTGTCCTCTTGGACCAGCCAGGCACCTAGCGGGCAGGGTGGGGTGGCCAGTGAGAAGGACAGGGAGGCAATGTTTATCTGACTGTACTATCCAAGGCTCAGTAGCCAGCCAGCCTCATCACCTGTAAAAATTCCAAGAGGCAGATATTCCTCCCTCCCGCTTCTGGGCACCCCAAGAGAGGGCAGGCCAGGCTCCATCCCAGGCCTGGGGGTGAAGGTGGCCTGCTCTGCCTCCCCCTGCAAGCTCCCCTAGCTCAGGGAGACTCCTGTGGAGTGATGCTCAGGGGCCATCTCTACACACAAATGACCAGCCAAAAACGCAATCCCTGGGTGAGGCTAGGGGAACGCCCTCTGTGAGCTCCAGCTGCCTGTGCTGGCCTGGGAGAATCACACCAACTCCCCTCCAACTCCCCTAAGACTTGGTCAAGGAAGGCATGATCCCTTCCTTAATGGCTGTAGTTTTAAATGTTAATCACATTCCTTGATGCTTTTAACTGAATACTTTGGTTAACTACATACATTTTGGTTCAATGATATCTAACAATTATAACTTAGGGCAAAATCCGGAGGAATAAAAACGCCTGAGTACAATGTTTGTCTCTCCCTTTGAGGCAAATATGCAGCCCTTCCTGCTGTCTCCAGGATCCTGTCATGATGAGCTGGCCACTCAGGACGCTCGAACCGCTGCTGCCTGCCCCTCACCCACTTCAGTCCCAGGACCAGCATTCTTTTCCACCCTGCAATTCCCACAGTGACCACACTGGACTGAGATGGCGACAGTCACCCCTGGGATAGAGCAGAAGGTGGCCCAGGAGGTCCTGTGGAGGCCCATGTGGATGTGGAAGCAGGGGCAGACTGTTCCCTCATCTCTCCAGCCAGTGCACAATGCCAGGGGTGCCACTCACATTCTTGTTGCTGGAAACATTCCTGGTTATCTCAGTGCTTCCCACAGACAGTAGTCAGGTGTCTTCTACTTCTAATGTGGCAGACCTCCCTACTGTGGGATGAAGATGCTGTTGCTTGTGGACGTTCTAGGGGAAGGAGAGCCTCCCTCTACTGGGTCCCAGACCACAAGGTGGCCCAGGGGTCATCATGAGGAAGCAATGCTGTGTCCAGTCCTGTCTCCCACTCTGCTGCCCATCAAATGTGATCCTAGGGATGTAGGCTCTGCCCTCCCCCAGGCACTGCTGACAGAGAAGAGCCTAGGGTCCTAGGACTGTTCCATATGTCATGGATGCATGGTGCCCATGTATGGGTAACTCTGTGTCTCTCTCTTGCCTGGAAACTCCCATGGACGGAGGAGCCTGGTGGGCTGCAGTCCGTGGGGTCGCTAAGAGCTGGACACGACTGAGCGACTTCACTTTCACTTTTCACTTTCATGCATTGGAGAAGGAAATGGCAACCCACTCCAGTGTTCTTGCCTGGAGAATCTCAGGGATGGGGGAGCCTGGTGGATATGGGTAACTCTGTGTCTCTACTCTGACGTTTATCTACTTATCCATCCTTGCAATAATACCACACTGCTTGATTACTGCAGCTCCATAAGACTTCTTTATCTGTGGGGCCAGAACTTAGGCTATAAGTGTCCACAGAGAATGGGTGGGATTTTTATCATGGTTGCATTGAATCTGTAGAACAGTCTGTAAGGTGGATTGCTTAATTAATTCATGCTCTCCTTAATTTTTCTGAAGGCTTATAGTTTCCTGTAAAAAAGTTGGCATACCTTCTACCTAGATTCATCACTCAGCATTTGATATTTTTGACACTATTGCAAATGGTAACTTCAAAAAATTTCTACTTTCTTTTAGTAGATAATATATATTAAATTTACTTATTAATATTCATAGTGAATCTACAGACTCTTGAATTTTTATTTACATAATTACTTTACCTGTAAATTATGACAAGTGTATCTTTTCTAGTAGTTATAACAATTATTTTTTCTTGCATTATTGCACTAGCTAGAGTCACTAGTCTAGGAGTTCACAGAACTTGTAGTATCACAAGTATTCACAATACTTGTAGTATTCTTGTCTTGTTCCCAGTCTTGGAGAGCTTTCAACAATTCACCTTCATGTGTGATAACTGCTGTAAGTTTTCTATATTTACTTTATCAGGTTAAGAAAATGGCCTTCAATTTCTAGTTTGCCAATTTTTTAAACTGGTGAATGGATATTGAATTTTCTCATATGCATTCACTGAATCTACTGAGATTAACATATGATTTTCACTCTATTACAACTGTGTACTTAATTACATTGATTAATTTTAACCCCACTTTTCATGCCTAGGAAAAAGATCTAATTCATCAAGTCACATTATCTTTATATACAAATGATTTTGAACTGATTAATGTTAGTATAAGACCTTTGAATCCAAGTTCAGAAATGGTGAGCAATTGCTCTGTGTGACATTCCCTGTGATGTCTTTGTCCCTTTTTGCTATAAAGATTATGCTGGGTTTGTAAACCAAGTTCAAGGAGTAAGCTTTTTTAATTCTTTGAGGGAATGTGTGTGAAATTGGCACAAGTTTTAAATTGTTGATAGAATTAAGCAAGGAAATTAATCTGTACCTAAGATTTTCTTTTTGAGAAGGATTTTAATTCCAAAGACAATTTTTTTTAACAGTTATACAATTTTTTAAATTTTCAGTTTCTTCTTGTGATGATTTTAACTTTATTTTTCAAGAACTTTATTTCATTCACATATTCTAATTGATTAGTATAAAATCTTTTAAAAATACTTTCTGAATTCATAGTAATTTATTCCCTATACCTTCTTAGCACTGGCTATTTGCACTTTTTTATTCTCACTGTTTCTCCCTCTCTCTCTCTTGCTCTAAGTCGCTTCAGTCATGTCCAACTCTTTGCAACCCTCAGATTGTAGCACGCCAGGCTCCTCTATCCATGGAATTCTCCAGCCAAGAATACTGGACTGGGTTGCTGTTCCCTTCTTCAGGGGATCTTCCTGACCCAGGGATCGAACCTGTGTCTCCTGAGGCTCCTGCCTTGCAGACAGATTATCTCTGAGCCACCAGGGAAGCCCTGTCTCTCTCTTAGGTTTATTAATTTTATTAGTCTTGCAAACAATCAATTTTGGGCTTCATATTCTTACCTTCATTTTTTATTTCATCAATATCGTCTCTCTATCATTTTCTGCTTTTACTTTCCTTGGAGTTTTTTAAATTATTTCTTCAGGTAACTGTTTATATAATTGATTTCCACTTTTCTTCTTTTCTTTTTCAGTTCAGTTCAGTCACTCAGTCGTGTCCGACTCTTTGCGACCCCATGAATCACAGCACACCAGGCCTCCCTGTCCATCACCAACTCCCGGAGTTCACTCAGACTCACATCCATCAAGTCAGTGATGCCATCCAGCCATCTCATCCTCTGTCATCCCCTTCTCCTCCTGCCCCCAATCCCTCCCAGCATCAGAGTCTTTTCCAATGAGTCAACTCTTCGCATGAGGTGGCCAAAGTACTGAAATTTCAGCTTTAGCATCATTCCTTCCAAAGAAATCCCAGGGCTGATCTCCTTCAGAATGGACTGGTTGGATCTCCTTGCAGTCCAAGGGACTCTCAAGAGTCTTAAATTTACCTTCAAATAATACTTCATGCCACACATTATGTTGTAATGTCTTGTTTTCAATAAAGTTAAAATAATTTTGTTTCCAGAATGATTTTCTTTAACTTATATGTTACTTTAAAATACCTTTCTTAATTCCCAAAATTGCAAGGATTTTATTATTATTATCTGTTTGTTTTTTATTGCTAGTTTAATTCCACATGGTTTAGATCCTCTGAAATGTTTTGAAATTTGACTCATGGCCCTGCATAAATTTAATTTTTAAATGTTCCATGTATATAACCCATGTATTACACATATAGTTATACATATGTGTGTGTGTTTCCCATGTGCAATGGTGAAGGATCTGCCTGCCGATGCAGGAGATGTGGGTTCAATCCTTGGGTTGCGAAGATCCCCTGGAGTAGAAAGTGGCAACTCACTCAAGTATTCTTGACTGGAAAATTCCACAGACAGAGGAGCCTGGTGGGTTACAGTCCATGGGGTTGCAAAAAGTTGGACTCGACTGAGTGATTGAGCAGGTATATCTATTAGCATTTGAAAGTGCATGGCTTATCCATGTCCATCAGGTTAAGCTGCTGATCATTTTGTTCAAATCTCCTATATCCTTCATGATATTTTGTCTACTTGTTCAATTAGTTACTGAGAGGTTTATGTCTGAATCCACTCTGAATATGTCCATTTCTTCTTTTAACTCCATCAATTTTTGTTTTATTAAATGGCTATGTTATTAGGTAGTTATGCATTTAGAATCCATACATCTTCACAGTGAATTGAACATTTTATCAACATAAAATTTCCATCTTTCTGTCTCATAATGCTCTATGCCTTAAAGTCTACTTTATCTGGTCTCAGCACAGCTCCTCTGGTTTTCCAATGTAAGTCCTTTCTGGCTCATCTTTTTTTAACTTTTTATATCAACTTGCTTGTATCCTTATACTTAGATTGTAGTTTAAAAAAATAATTTATACTTGGATTTTGTTTGTATTTTTACAAATGAAGCATGTCTGGAGTTTGTTTTTATTGAGCTTGACAATTTTTGTCTTTTAATTAGAGCATGTAAAGTATTTGCATTTAAGGAAACTGAAAATCCATTTGGCATTAAATATATCTTTCCATTTATTTTCTTGGTGACCTAAATAATCTATGCTCCTTTTCCTCTTCTTTCTCGATTTTTCTTCAACTGTTTCAGCTTTTAAAATGATCTCATCCCCCATTATCTCATTATTTTTATATATATTTCTATTCATTTAGCAGTTACTCTAGAGATTACAGCATCTATCCTTGAAGTCAAGGTCAAAGTGTAAAATTACTTATTACTTTTACCCTCTCCTAGGACAATGCAAAGACATTAGAATAGCTTAATTCCATTTTATTCCCCCAAATTTACATGTCCTTATATGATGTA
Organism: Ovis aries; assembly: GCF_016772045.2. NCBI lineage: Eukaryota > Metazoa > Chordata > Mammalia > Artiodactyla > Bovidae > Ovis > Ovis aries. The sequence continues at coordinate 49,410,508 of NC_056065.1, forward strand.
TTTTAATCATATACATATGTAAAACCCCATTGTTAATTTTCATTCATACAGCCAGAATTCATATAAATGAAACCGTATGTTTACAGTTGGCAGTGCTCTTTTTGGACCTTTCACTCTTTTTTTCAGTGAGCATCTCCAGGTGACAAGTTTTCAGATTTTGTTTGTTTAGAAACATCTATTTGCTTTCTTTGTTGAAATATAGTATTGCTGTATGTTTAATTATAGATAGATAAACGTATTGTTTCAAAGTGCTAAGGTTTTATTTCACCGTTTTCTGACTTGTGTTGTGTCTGTTGGCTAGCTTTAGGTCTAGTTGTGGCTCTTTTGAAAATAATGGGCCTTATTTCCTGGTTTTTTAGATTTCTCTTGTTCTTTGGTTTTCAGCAGTTTACTAAGAATGGCCCAGGAAAGACAGAAATGTGGAAAACAGAGAGGGACAACATCATCCTTGTGAAGGTGATGAGAGACAGTTCCTCACCATGATAACTTCTCCACCATCTTTTCATAGCCCTCCTCACAATTGTAACCTCAACTTTTCTGGAACTGTTTGGGACTTGTGGGACTTCATGGATCTATGATTATACCATTTCATCAATTTTAGGAAATTTTCATCCATTGCCTAGGCAAATATTGCTTCTCTCTGTTCTCTCTTTCCTCATGGATCTAATTAGAAGTCTGTAGAATTTTTCACCTTATTCCCTACTGATCTTAAGTTCTTATCTATATTTTCCTGAGTTTTCTTTCTTCCTCCTGCAGATCATTTTTCTCCTATCAATCTTCCCATTCTTTAATTCTCTCTCCATCTGTGTCTAATTTTTTGCTCAACATACCCACTGACTTAATCTTCATTATTATATTTTTAGGTTCTTGATTTTCCATTTGGATCTTTTATATAGCTTTTACTTTGCTGGTAAAATTCTCATTTATTTTATCTCTTTTAGAGATTCCCGTTTTATTTTATCTCATTTCTTTTATCTCTAATAGAAAAATATGTTCATTTATACTGTCTCATCCCCTCTATATTTTTGTTGTTGAGTGCCAAATATTACATGTATTTAATATAACTAATAATTAACTAATAAATAATCTGAGGCTTAGAATTATGTTATCATCCTCCAGAGAGGGTGTCCATTTGTTTCTGACAAGCAGAAGAAGGCACCATAACCCAGGACCCCCTTAATCCAATTTGGGGCAACAAGACAGTTTATAGACTTTCAGCCTCCCAGGGAGCTCCCCCGAGGGGAGATGCACCGCCCAATGCTAACCTCCCCTTGACTACCTCCTACATTATGTTCTAACTCTCCCCTGCTTTCCAGACGCTGGTGTTCCTGCTCAGTCACTCAGTCATGTCAGATTCTTTGCAATCCCATGGACTGCAGCACACCAGGCTTCCCTGTCCTTTATAATCTCCCAGAGTTTCCTCAAACTCATGTCTATAGAGTTGGTGATGCCATCCAACAGTCTCATCCTCTGTCATCCCCTTCTCCTCCTGCCTGCAATATTTCCCAACATCAGGGTCTTTTCTAATGAGTTGGCTCTCTGCATCAGGTGGCTGAAGTATTGGAGCTTCAGCATTAGTCCTTCCAATGAATATTCAGGACTGATTTCCTTTAGGATTCACTGATTTGATCTCCTTGCTGTCCAAGGGACTCTCAAGAGTCTTCCCCAACACCACAGTTCAAAAGCATCAATTCTTTGGCACTCAGCCTTCTTTATGGTCCAACTCTCACATCCATACATGACTACTGGAAAAACCATAGCTTTGACTACATGGACCTTTGTTGGCAAACTAATATCTCTGCTTTATAATACACTGTATAGGTTTGTCATAGCTTTTCTTCCAAGGAGCAGACTGATTCAAACCAGTTTTGTCTGCCTTCAGCAGGAAGGTTTATCTCAATTATCTATTTGCCATCACTATGCACAAAAGCCCTCCTCTGGTCCACACTTCATTTTCTGAAGCACAGACACAAAGCTGTGAGGCATTGACTGAGGCCAGAAGGGAGACTGGATGGTGGAGCCAGAGCCTTCCATAGTCCAGGCACGGTGAGCACCATCAAGAAGGGCCAGAGTGGCCAGAGAACTACAGCCGAGGGGAACTCAACTGTGAGTTTGGGTGTAAGGATACCCCGGTAAGAAATGGTAAACACAAGAATCCCTCATGTCTGCCCCTCGGCAGCTCATGCCCCACCCGCCCTGGTCTGCCACAGCCGCGGCATTGCTGGCTGACCAAGGCCACCTGCTCATGGTCCTCCTCACCTGGCTCAGACACCATCCACCAAACCTCTAAACCTCTGGTGGAGTGAGTGAGAGGGAAAGAGAGAGGAGCAGGGAGAGACACAGGCATAGCGGGTAGAGAGGAGATGGGTGATCCAGGGAGGCAGAGAAGCGCAGAGCAGGGAGAGGCCTGAGCCAAGGAAGGAAAATCTGGAGGAAGAGTGGCTGAGAGATGCAGAAAGGCCACATGTGCCCTCCGCCCTCCCCACCGCTGCCCTTGGTTAGGGCCACCCCCCATCTCCACACATCCTCACCTTTGAATCCCTCTCTTTTATTCCTGTTCACTTCTCCCCAGCTTCATGGATCAGGCCTTGCAGTCTAGGAGCTCAGATGGAAACCCTGTGAGCTGGAGTCTCTGCCCAGGCGTCGATGGGGGTTCCTTTTCCTGCAGCAGCCCCTCCTCCACTCTGTCCCTCCCTCTCGCCATCCCCCACACCCTGGCAGCACAGGCTATCACCTTGGACACTGAGGCCCCAAACAAGCTTCCCTGGGGCTGTAATGATCTCCATATGGGGTTGACATGGCTGCCATCTCGGTGGCAGTTTCCCCTGCTTCTCAGCTACTTTGGCTGCTTTCAAGCAGGGGGCACCTTCTTGTTGCTGAGTGGGTGTTGGGGGTGAGGTGTTTGGAGTGGGGTGTGGGGTATGGCCTCTCAGGGGTGGGGTTGGGGGTGGTGTGGGTGGGTCCTGAGAGCTGGGGGGGTGGGGGGGGGGGGATGGGGAGGCAGAGGGCCGAAGCTCTCCCTCCTGGTCGGTGTCTGCAGTTCGGGGCTGTGAGCAGCCCCCACAGGGATGCCGGCTCCCTGCATTTCCGAGCCCCCATGTATGTACTGGAAGGCTGTCTCCTACCTCCCGCACCTGCCCTCGCACCCACACAGGCTTGACCTTGGCAGGGGCAGGCAGCCAGCAGTGTTGAGAGGCGGGCAAGGACCAGCCGAGCAGGCTACCTGCACAGCTGCAGTGATTTTCTGGGTGAGTCTGATCCTGGATGACTCTCCTGGACCCTGCACCCTCCACTTCTCCACACGCAAGAATTTCAACCCCACCATCACTAGACTTCATCCTCCGCTGCTCGCTAGGGGCCTCAGCTGGCTCAGAAGCATGCCTCTTCCATCCACCCTGCCCAGGATCCCAGATCCTGTTTCCATTCTGAGTTGGCCTTTGAGGATAACATCGGATGCACAACCAGCAGGCTTGTCTCATCCCACAAGTATGCTTCGGCTTGGAGGTTACCTGAAATAGATCCTCAGGGACTCCACTTAGCGCAGAGTGAAGACGGGACTGGTTTGAGTGAAATCAAAACCAACCTCAATCACTCTCCCAGACTACTCAGAACTTACTGAGAGGTGGGGGGGGGGGGGGGAGATCCCTCAGCCTCGGGGGCATGTGTGCCTGGGGAACTTGGGAGGGCATGGGAACGCCAGCCCTCTGGGCAGGAGACCCTCTCAGGTGGGTCCCACAGGACCTGCCCTGTGCTGGCTGCCAGGGGAACCTCTCCCAGGCTGAGTGCAGTGGACCCAGCCAGAAGCCGGGGACCCAGAGAGCCCAGACTTGTCCTCAGCTGCTCAATGGCCACCTCCTTCCCACCGCTACCCCCTCCCTACAGGTGCCCCCCAAGGCCTGGGTTCCTGGTCTTTCCTCTCTCCCTCCCTGCAAGATCTGCTTCTTCCCCAGGGACAAGCTCACATGTTCTTCCCTATTGCCAATTCCAGCCCAGCAGACCCGGGAGCACAGGTTCTGCCCAAGGTGGTAACTATTGCTCCTCTTTTGCGGCGAAACAGATGCACAACTGAGCAGGTTTCAGAAATCCCCAGAACGTGAGAGCTAGGAAGGGGAGCTACCCAAAGAGTCTGTTTGGGCCTGTAACTGTTTCCTGGAGCCACGATGACAAAGTGCCGTAAATCTAGTGACAGTAAATAGCAGAAATGGATTCTCTCCCCGTCTGAAAGCCAGGCGCCCCCCAGCTGAGGTGTGGGCAGGGCTGTGTTCCCTCCAGAGGCTCTCAGGAAGGGCCCCTCCCTCCTTGTCTCTCCCAGCCTGAGGTGGCCGCTGGCAAGCCTAGGCACTCCTTGGCTTGTGGCCACATCACTCAGACCTCCCTCCTGGCCACATGGCCTCTCACGTGATCCTGATCTCACAGGATCAGGGCCCTGCAGTCCAACATGACCTCATTCTAACCAATAACATCTGCAGAGCCCCAACTTTCAAATCAAACAGGTCATGTTCTGAGGTTCTGGGTGGACATGAATTTGGGAGGAACCATGTTCACCTTGGACTTCCCCAGTGGCTCAGCAGTAAAGAATCCTCCCACAATGTAGGAGATGTACACCAGTTCAATACCTGGGTCAGGAAGATTCCCTGGAGGAGGACAGGGCAACCCCCTCCGGTAATTTTGCCTGGAGAATCCCATGGACAGAGGAGCCTAGTGGGCTGCAGTCTATGTGGTTGCAAAGAGTCGGACACAACCGAGGTGACTGAGTACACACACACATGCTTACCCCAAGACAGGAGCCGTCTGCTTTTGGGTGCCAGCCAAGCCCCAGCTCCACAGCGTGTGTCCACACTCCCTGCCTGTGCCCAGGGGCCTGGGAGCAGCGCTCTATTTCTCACCACCTAGACTCCTTCCTAGAATGGAACAGTACTAACACTGTGGGCCCAGGTCGGGAGGGCTGCCGGGCTCATAGGCAGTGGGGTCGCTAGTTGAGTGTGCCTGGTAGGAACATGGAACTGGGCCATCCCTCTTCCCTCAGGGCTCCTGGCACTCCTGGCCAGCCAGGCCAAGTGGTGACTAGGGTCAGAAGCTGGCCCTGCATGGACAGCAAGCATGTGAGGCCCACCACTGTGCTAACCATCACCAGCCCCTGTGAAATTAGCCCAGCCCAGCAGCTGGGACCACCCCCAACCCAGTGGCAACCCCCCAATGTACAAAGATGGCCTCAATGGTGTTGATTAAACATGCAGCACCCTGCTGACCCTGAACAGGCCCCATGAGAGCCCAATAAAACTCGCAGACAGATTCAAGGGGCCCCACAAGGCTCAGAAGATTATTTACTCAAACTCCCGAATGCCCGCAAATTAGCTAACCACACACGGCTAACTGGTAGGCACTCAGCTGGGGAGGAGGCCTCCTCGGAAGCAGCTATGGCTGTAATTGACAAGGATGATATCCTTTTAATTGCCAGTGCTCAGGCGGGTGGGGCAGTGGCCCATGCCCGCCCCATCACCCAGTGACCGTGGAGAGCGACAGGTGCTCCCCAGGGCGGCCTGTCTGCAAACAAGGCTGCCTTCCCCGGGAAGGGCCCAGCTAGGAGGAGGTGTTACCTGGGACACCCGCCCTGGAGGTCATCCCACAGCCCCAGGAGCACAGCTGGGCCCATGATCCGAAAGAAAAGTCCCAACCCAGCTCCCCCACCCCCCATCCTCACCAAGCACTGTCCCCAGCAGACACCTGCCTCCTGGATTCTTCCACCCTCAGGTCTCCCCATGGCCAGGACACCTCTTGTCTGGGCTGACCCCTGGGGTCTCAGCAGAAATGTCACCTCATCCAAGCCACCCTAGACCTCTGGTCAAGGGCCCCCATGCAGACACCCCTGTGGGCCTGCCCCCACCTAGTTTCTTCTCATCATATTTAACCACGAGCTCTAAATATCAGTCTTCTTATCCAGACCACAGAGGAGGGGGCTCATCCAGCCCCATTCCCTGCCCAGCCCTCAACCCCAAGCACTAGGCAGGTGGTGAGTGGACAGCTGCTGGGAGAAGAGAAGGCACAGTCAGGGACTGGGAGTGTCCCACCCAATCCAGGGCCCCCAGGTGTGTGCGAAGCTGCTTGGCCATCAAAGTGTTGTCAACTCTGGGCTGAACCTCTGCACCCCAGCCTCTGCTCTAAGTCTCCATGAGGTCCCCTCCCAAAGGCACCCACCGGGCACAGGGCTGAGACCTGTAGGCTGAGACCTGTGCTCAGAGGGCTGCACCTGGCCCTCCATTGTCACCACCTTATGAGCTGCCTTTGACTTTGTGCTGAGTTGTTGCAGTCCAATGGGACGAGGGGGGCTCCCTCTCCAAGGGGTCTCAGCCCCCCGCCCTGGGGCCCTGCTCCGCACAGTCCTCTTGCCCACCTCCAAGGCTGAATGTCACCAACCTTGGTCTCTGGGGCCTCTGTGGATGAGGAGTACTCACTCAGGCAAGAGAAGACTGATCCCCAAATGACATGGAAGATTCCTTGAAGGCTTGCAGCTGAGGACATATGGGGCAGGTGACCCCCAAGCTCCTGGCCTCTGAGGAGCTGGCCCAGGGGTCAGCCTCTGGGTGGGGGGACCTTGAGGTCAGCCTCTGGGTGGGGCCTTGAGGGACCTCAGGGATTGCAGAGCACAGGCCTGTGTGGACGTCTTCAGGGTCTGGTGAAACCAGGAAGGCACTGGGGGTCTTGGCGGGTTCGGTTCATTGTTTTGTTTCCATAGAGTCACTTAAGTGGCAACTGGCCTTGAAATTGGTCCCAGATTGGAGTCAGGTTGGAAGCCATGTTGAATTAATGATGCAGCTGATGGTCGTTTTTTCCCTAACTGTTTTTATAGCAGCAGTGGGGCAGGCAGGGGAGGGAGGAGGGGAACAACTTCAAATAAAAGAGGTTTTGGGCCATGTTATGTTTTGCTAATATTTGAATTTTACCTAAGATTACTTTTTCTCCCCTATTTAATATATTGTTTTAAATAAAAATTCCTAATAAATCTTGAGAGAAATATGTCATAGCAGAGCTTAAAAACCGTAGTGCAATATATAACAGTTCATAAAATATTCTATCCAAATAGCCGGGATTGTAGGGCGTTTGGACCAGAAGTAGTTAACTCCAGGAATGGCCTTTTATTAGCTACTAAAATTAAGAAAGGGCAGTGCTGTTTCACAGCCAGATAATTAAGTACCGTTTTCTCTTTTTTAATTCTATAAAATTAAACTTCCTGTTTTAAAGGTCTGGAGAGGCCTTGGGCAAAGGGTCCCGGGATGAGCCCTGAGGGCAGAATCAGGGAAACAACAAAGGCCTTATGTGCCCAAGACTGTAAAACGCAGGACTTGGAAAAACACGCCGCAGTCAGCAAAAAATTGCAGGTCATAAATCAGAGATCCATTTTTTCACATCATTTTAACTAATCCATTAAATCGTGGTGCCCAGGGCTCCATCAGAAACAGAAGCTGCGGCTGCCCCACACCTCCACCTCCCATGTTATTCAAGCCCCACGAGCAGGGACCCATGGTGATTAAAGCTGGGCGGGGTGGCCGGGTGGCCGGGCCCTGGGCCCCTCCTTGCCCACGGCTGGTTCTGGGCCTGGGCAATGACAGGATAGTGGGCAGCAGAGCAGCCCCTGTCCTAACGGTGAGTCACCCGCTTTGGCCCCCAAGGGTGAGGGAGCCCATGCGGACTGAGGGCCTGAAGCCAAAGTTCCCAGGGCCTGTGAATTTCTTCCTTACCGTGCAGGAGAAATAAGTCTTAGATCACAGCACAGGCACCCTAATTTGATTTCATTTTGGTTGTTTGGTGCTTTTTTGCTTATACATGTAGACAAAGTCTTCATGAAATTTTAAAGTATATAACCACAGACAGGTGGGCTGCTCTGTGGTAACCGATGGGATGACTCAGGGAAGGTTCATGCAGGTCTGCAGGGCTGGCTCTGCCATAGGCGGCAAACCAGGGGCGGCACCGGGGTCCTGCCTCCAGGTCACCACCCTCCCAAGTTCCCAACGCTGTTGTTTCCACAAGACACGGGCTCCCATGTGCCAGCCCCATGCAATCCTCCCCCAGACCTTGAGGCCTCCACCTGCTTCCAGCCCTCCAGTGGTGACCCGCCTGGGATGACCGCCTGCTTCACGAGGGGTGCTCCCACCAGAGCCAGGAGGGAAGGGGGCCAAGGATTAAAGACAGTGTGAAATCTGCAGGTGCCGCCATAGGGTTCTGGGATGTGGGCTCCCGGGGGTCTAGCCAGGGGGAGACGGCACACATTTCCACCTGGACATGGGGTAGATGTGGTGGTAGCATTCTGCAGCAGACAGAGGGTGAAATCGCGCTGGCTGGCCTCTGAATGCAGCTCTGCATCTGGAGAGAGGCACGCCTCGTTCTCCCGCTCCCTGCAGAAGGCAGCTGCCTGTGCTTTGCTGAGGGGGCAGCACAACCAAGAGAGCTGGATGGCTTCCCTTAAGCGAACTAAGCATTCCAACCCCGACACCCATCAGGGGCCTGGAGCTCCAGCGCAGCAGCCTTTCATGGGACCCCTCACTCCCCAGGCCCAACCTGACCATAGGCTCCCAGAATCTCCAGGCTCACAGCTGGCCATCCAGGCCAAACCCTGTGCACATTTATGGAAATGCACATGTTCATTTTCACAACAAAATACTTGCTAAATCTTAAGAGAAAAAATGTCTTTTATGTGGTTATTAAGACTTCAGCCAAGGCAGGTTATCAGATGTCAGACATCTGGATAGACACTTTAACCCCAGATTGCCTTTAAAATAAACCCCCTCCTCTGTCCTGGCACAGAGCACTCAGGGACGCCCCCCAGTCCAGTCTGTGCCAAGAGGGGTCCCTCAAGAGAGCCAAGTGCCACCCACACACTGACACACACACACACATATTCACATATATTACACAGGTTCTCACACATGTACACATTGACACACACATCTTAACAATACCGACACACACATGTTCACACATGTGCATTAACAGAGTGACCATGCACACCCCAACTATCCTGACACACGTGCTTACACGTGTACATTAGCACACTGACAGGCACACCCATGCTCACACATGTACACAACGCTGAAACACACCAACAATACTGACACTCTAACACACACGTGCACACTCACACTTGGACACACTCACACACAGCCTTTTTAGGGAGACACTGAAGAGAACTTTGGAATCAGCCGTGTTCCGTCTTCCCAGTCTGAAGGCTGAGGGCTGTGCTTGATGCTGATCTCACCTGTGAAAGCCCCCAGCCCGCAGGGCTCCCCAGGGGCCAAGGGCCATCCAGGTGGGAGTGGACAACCCCACAGTTCAGGTCGAATTGCTCCAGTCAACTCCACCTCAGCCCAGGGTCTCTCCAGATGGTGCCAAGGGTCAACCAAATGGGACACAGGCCAGGACCACAACAGGGCTCCTGATGGGAGGACTTATACGGAAATTTCATAGATGGGTTAAAACAAGCATGTAAGTATTGAATGGGTCACTTTCACTTTAAAGGAAAGTTGCATGAACATCAGACAGTGAGGGAAGGTCCAAAGTGGGTCTGTAACAGTAGTCTCAGCCCAGGGTCAGGCAGAAAATCTGCATCGAAGGGTATGGCTGGGAGAGCCAAAACTGTGACCCTCGTCAAGGCAGAGAGAGGCCAGTGATGTTACAGGAGCTAAGTGCAGCCACGTGTACATGCGGCTACATGTACGTGTGGCCATGTGTAAGTGTGTACGTGTGCTACGTGTGCATGTGGCCATGTACATGCACTACACATACAAGCAGGTGTTGCGCTCCCTGTGTCTCTGTCTCTCTCTCACCATCAAGCACATTTCCTTTCTGGGGTTGAAATCGTGCCCCTACAAGGAAGTCATGGTGCCCACGGTGGTGTCCTGAGGGCCTGTGAAAGTGGACATCTGGAGTGACAAGGTGCATCAGAGGCTGCATCCAAACTGTAGACCACAAGCCATCTCATCCTCGGGTCCCCCTATAGCCCAAAGGTCCCATCCACTGCCCCCATGGCTCAGTGGCCCCAGGAGCCCCTGCAGGTCCAACCCAGGGCTCACGGCTGACCCAGCCCCAAGCCCCTAGGAGGAAGCCAAGGCTGGGTGAGGAGGGCCAGTGCCCGCCAGCACTATAATTGGCAACAGCCAGCAGACTCAGCCACATCTGTGGGTCATTTCAAAACAATAAATCAGGAACTTTCAAGACTGGCGCCCCGCCAAGGCTGAGAGAGGCTCGGACAACAGCAATGGGAGAGCCGCAGCCCCACATCCAGGGTGGCTCGGCGACCGGTGGTGGCGGCATGAGCGGAAATAGATGAGCTTTGTCTCCAATGAGACTGTGTGGTTAGCGTGGGGCTGGACATTTATAACAGAGGAATGTGCACTCGTGAGAGGAAGGGCCGCACGGAGGGGTGGCTGGGTTTGGAGGGACCCTTGGCTGTGAACATGGAGCCCAGAGCAGCACCTGATCCAGAGGGCAGAGGTGAGGGGCCCTCAGGAGTCAGCATGACAGACCTTTCTGGTTCTGAGTGTGGATACTGAGGCCAGCAAGGAGAAGACTTGCCCAAAGTCAGTGGAAAGCTCCAAAACAGAATGAAGCCCCTGAGACACGTGGGCACATGGCCCCACCCAGGGAGCAAGACAGAGCATACCCTGGAGTGAGGGTCATGGGCCCACGGGCAGACAGCATTCCTGGAAAGGCTGGTGTCCTGGGGGGGCCACTACCAGCAGTAACAGACTAACACACGAGAGTGAGGTCTCCCTGCCCAAACCGCCTCAAGCCCAGAGCTCTCCTCCTTTGGGGTCATCTTAAAATCTAACTGCTTCTGAAGGTCCACTTTGGAGGAGACCACTTTGAAATCATCATCACAGATCAGCTCCACTTAACCCCCAAGAGCTCTAGAGGGAAGCCCTGTCGACCAAGCCCATTTTAAAGGTGAGGAAGCTGAGGTACCAAGAGTTTAAGTGATTGCCAAAGGTTATTCCACCAAGTTCATGGCAGAGCGGGAATCCAACCAGGAGCCAGCCCTCCTCCTTCTCTAAAAGAAGGGAGATGGGATTAAAAATCAGAAGCTTGATTCAGAAGTCCAACCACAGACCAGGAGGCAAACAAAGCTTGAGAGACTCAAGAATAAGAATTTACCTGCCCAAGAATACCATCCATCATGAATTGTAATACTGGGGAAAGATGCACTTGGAAGATTCGAGGGTGGGGGGTGGGGAGCAGATTGTAAACAAATTATCAGGAATAACATGGCATCAGACAATGGAGCAACACTTTCAAGGGAAGTAATTTCCAGTCTAAAATTCAGGATCCAGGCGAACACAATATCAAGAGTGCTGTAAGAATAGAAACAGTGTCAAAGATTAAAAGACCTCAAGAACTTACATCCCAGGAACCTTTTCTCAGAAAATTACTTGAGGATGTACTCCAGTAAATCAAGGGCATAAGCCAGAAAATAATAACTACAGAGCAACCAAAATGGCATGAAGCGGAATGAAGGAGGGATCCAGGAGGTCAAATCCAAGAAAAATAAATAAGTGAAACTCACAGAAAGGGGATCTACATGGCCATTTTTAGAGAAATCTTACAGATACATGATTAGCGACAGCTGCATAGAGATATATGCAAATGAAAATACAAGGCAATTGCTAATACCGGCAAATTTAAACTTTGCTTAAGAAAGGAAATGAAATCATCGTTCTTTCCATGGCTTGGCTAAGAATATTGTCCACACACTCATAAGAAAGTAAGCCCTGAAAACTGATGTAATAAAAAGTTGTTGGGGGTGCTAAACTGACAGCTGTGTCTGAAGAGGGTTAAACTGTTATCTTCTGACAGCACAAGATTGAAAGAGCTAGTTAAGTGAAACAAGGTATAAACACGCCATTTTAAAACATAAAGATAAATGCAGACAAAACTGTGAGGGAGCTGAAATGTCTGTTTTGGGGCAGCAGGAATCAGAGGGTTGATGAGAACTACAGGGTCATCCACTCTCCCTACTAGCCTTCTACTACATAAGTGTATCATCTTGACAAAATATTTCCATGTGTAATTCAGAAAGCCAACTGAAAAAAGAAGAAAGTGGGGGACTACAGAGCCATGCTCCTGAAGGGCCATCTGGGGTCCCCCCTGGTATGACCTTCTGGGTCATGACCCTCTGTGACCCTAGGACTGTTCCCACCCAGCTGGGGTCGTGTCCTCAGAAACACAGAGATGCTGGAAAGTAAGCGGATTTCCAGCCACATTGTGTAGAATTGCTGCTGCCAACAGACCCACCTGATGCAAAGTCCAAGGTGGGAATCCAGGCCAGGCCATAGGGAGAGCTGGACAGGCCGTCCAAACAGCACCTGAAGGCCAGACTCCCAGGAACACAGCTGAGGTGCGGGGCAAGACACCTGCATCTCCCAGGCCCACCTTCCTCTGAACTGAGAAGGGACAGTGGATTTCAGATTTCAGTCTTGTATTTTCTCCCCCCACCCTCTTGTCCCTCCTCTGCAGCCTCACCACCCACCCTCCCCTTGCAAGAACAAGGGCCTCTGTCTGCCACTGAGTCAGTCAGTTTTGACTCTCTTGTGAATTCCAGGGGAAGCTCCTCCCAGGACACTGGGGCCAGCCAGCCAGCCCCTCTTCTTGTCCATTTCTGGAAGCCCCCAGCTCATGCCCACAGTAGGATGGATGGCTTGGCCCTGCTGTATGCCCATCTGCACATTTTGGGTGGCGGAGGACAAGTGGGGACACACAGGAAGACGTGTCACCCACCAACCTTGCAGGGTGGACACAACCAACATTTCTGCAAAGTGTCCTTCCTTTTGCAAAATTCTCCCCCTGGGGTCTCCAGGGAAACGGCTGGATGGCTGCACCTGTCGTGAGAAGGGGGCCAAGATGAGAGAAACTGTGTCGGAACCCCATGCTGTTGGAACCCCTGCAGGGGGCCTGGGGGTCATGGGAAGGGGGCCGAGCAAAGAGGACCCGCAACGGAACCCCACGCTGTTGGAGCTGACTTCAGGCAGGTGCCAAGTGAAGCCGCACTTCAGGGGCGGAGCATGGCTCCAAGCTGAGCCTTTGAGTCTGATGTTCACAAGTCCCCTCCTGGCGCCCTGGGAGATGTGACCTCCGGCTCCAGTGTTTCCAGCTCTCCCAGTCCCAGGGCCAGCATCCGTTTCTCGCCTTCCTTAGCAAAGGGCTACTCTACATGGCCAGGCTCCCTGCCGAAGGGTGTGTGTGTGTGTGTGTGTGTGTGTGTGTGTGTGTGTGTGTACCCAGGTGCATGCCTGCATGCAACTGCATGCATGTGTGTGGGCGGTGCCCCTGAAAGTGCTAACTGAAGAGTCAGGAAAGGGGCAGAAACAGTAAAATGAAAATACAGAGGATTGAGGGCCTTTCCAGGTGGTCTAGCGGTTAGGACTTTGTGCTCTCACTGCAGGGGGTACAGGTTCAATCCCTGAAGGGAAACTAAGATCCTGCACATCCTGCAGCCAAGAGAGAAATTTTTTTTTAATATAGAAGATTGGTGTTCCTTCTCACCCTCAACAAAGTGCTAATGTCCACTGAAATCAGGGGGCAAGCCAGCACTGCTTGGATCTATGAGGCCCCTTGGAGGTTCTCTGCTCAGGCGTCTCCCTCAGAGGCCAAGGTCCTACCTCCCCACTCCAGGCAAATGTGGTCATCCAGCCCAGCGGGCTCTTTTTTCTGCATCCACGTCTCCTGACGGCGGGAATTCGAGCTCTCTTAAACCAAACACAAGAGAAACACTCAGACTCAGGGGTCACAAGCCAAGTCCTGGAGACTCCCATCCTGTGACCCAGCACGAGCCAGGAGGACACTGATGTCACCCCGGAGGCTGGGTCCTGTGGGTCTCTGCTCTGAGAGCCGAGGATCCGAGGGACCACAGCCAGAACTAGCACACAGGGTCGGCAGACTCCCTGCTTCCTGCGGCCACCTCATCCCCGAGCCAAGCTCTGCCCCGCCCTGTGGGCTCAAGGGGCCCATGCTGTGCCCCTCCCGGGAAGGAGGCCGTGCTGCAGGAGCATTTCTGTGCAGGCCACATTCCAGTACTGCTCGCCTGGGCCTGGTGTTGAAAGACGGCACGAATGATAAATTAAATGAGAAGGAAGTCGCTGAGACCCCCATTCATAACCCAGAGTCCAAGGGCGCCGGCCCATGAATCTCCCCGGTGAGCGCTGCTTCTCTTATAAAGGTCCAATTCACGCAGGAGCCAGCCCTGTGGACCTGCCCAATCGGGAGTTAGTCCCAGCAACTGGGGGATGGAGTCTGGGGAACAGAGGCTGGGCGACAGAGGCTCAGATCAGAGGCTGGAGGATGGAGGCTGGGGGACAAAGGCTAAGGATGGAAACTGTGGACATACTCACGTGTACTCACCTTTGGCCCGTTGTTCCAAAATGGTTTTCCCTCTCCTGCTCACACTGCCTTCCTAGAGGTGCATGGTCCCCCCACAGGACCCCCAACCTCTCCTGGCCTCTCCGCCTCTCTGAAGCCCTGGCCCAGGTGTACGGAGAATGGCTAATTGCAAAAATGTGTGACTGGGGCAGCTCCCCCCACCCCTGCTTGGCACATTTCCTAGGTAATGAATTCAAGTGAGTGGGAGATGCCAGCACGAAGCAAGGGGCCGGAAACGGGGCGGGGGGAGGCTCTGTCCCTTCCCAGACACGCTCCCCACCACTTAATCTTCCGCCCGGGTCAGTGCAGCCGTGGTTTTGCTCCTACCCCGAGACTATGGCTGTGGCCCCCTGCTGCCCCCATCAGAGGTGCATACGGGTCACTGGGCACAAAAACCAGACAAGGAGACATCAGGTGGACAAAGCAGTGAATCTGTCTTTCAACATAACTTGTTTTCGATTCTAGAAGGATCTGGTCATTTCAGGGGTAAGGTGATTTAGTTTAGGGCTCCTTGCTTGCCAACACCCCAGGGATGTCTGGATCCCAGGGTGGTCCCAGACCATAGAGTGCTTCTGGAGCACCACTGGCTCTAGGCTCCGTGTCTTTTTTCCCTCGACCCTTTGGCGGTGAGATCTACCCCTGGCCAGCAGAGGTGCCCCCGCACAGCCGTGGGCTCGACCCTCTTTGCACCATCAACACGAGTATCCCTCGTCACTTCAGGCTTTCAGGCCCCAGGCACATCAGCTCCCTCTGCCATCTGTCCTGCCTGCTCGGGCTAGGGGACTCAGGTGACTCCTCCAAGATGGGGGCCGCCCTGACCCAGGGTGCAGGTGGCCTGGTGGGGGAGGGTCAGGGCTGAGTTTGAGGTTCTGGCTCCCGGGGTGCCCTGCATTCCCAGGTCAGGAGTGGAGGATGGGCCAGCACCACGTGGTCTTGTCACATGTTCCCCCAAGTCCTCCACAGGCAGAAAAGCCAAGAAAGTACCGCCTCAGTTCAGCTTGATTCTCCTGCCTCACCCAGTACATCTCCTTGGCCCTGCATTCATGTCCTGCCCCCTAATTTGGGGAAGAAGGCTGAGGGTGGGGTCCCCGTGGTAGGGTGTCATGGTGTCACCCCCAATCCCACGAACACGTCTGGGTCTGTGAACAAAGTCTGGATGAGAAAGGTGAGATCACATGATCATGTAACGACCCGCCAGGGTCTGCAGCTCGGGGGTTGGGGAGACAGTGGGGAGGCCCCACATGGGTCGGGGGCCTCACAGGACGCTTGTAACTCACTCTGCAGGGTCAGCGAAGGAAGGCTAACCAAGGGGTCACACACAAGACACAGGCAGGGCTGGGTCAGGAGGGGGCAGCTCTTATACCCTATGGCTCTTAGCAGTATGGCCCCTGCAGGGGACGGACAGGTGGCGGTTACTGGGCCTGGCAGGAGGGTGGGCATGGGGAAGGGACGCCATGCCTTTGGAAGACCTGCAGTCACTTGGAAGACCCTTGGAAGACCCCCATTGGCTGAATCCAACCAGAGGCAGAGCCAAGAGACCAGGAACCAACAGCACAGTCAGGCTCCCAGGCGCCCTGCCCACCCCTCCTTGGGCTCTGGTGCATCAGGTGGCAAAGCAGTTGGCCACAGGTCTGAGGCCATGATGAGCCCACCCACCCACCTTCTCAAAGCAGTTCTCACTCTACAAAGGTGGTAATCATGGGGCAAGGGATAGGGCGGTGTTTAGCTGTTGAGCACATGAATGGAGGCTGCAGTCTGACCTCGGGTGGAGTCAGTGGCCGCTGGTACACCAGGGCAGGGCCATGAGTCACACAGCCAGGGAAGGCATCAAACCAAGCAGAGACCCCTCCCCCTCGAGCTGAGTGCTCCCAGCTCCCCAGAGAAGGGGTCCAAGTTCTACCCTGCATGTCCACCGGGCCAGAGCAGCCTCTTTGGACCTCATGCAGCCTCTCTGTGGATGGATGGCTGCACTGAGCACCAGCCTGCCGTGTGCAGTGTGTCCAGGGCTGC
This sequence comes from Ovis aries, assembly GCF_016772045.2. Lineage (NCBI taxonomy): Eukaryota > Metazoa > Chordata > Mammalia > Artiodactyla > Bovidae > Ovis > Ovis aries. Next base: position 49,426,921 of record NC_056065.1, read on the forward strand.
ATCACCCGGCACCAAGCTGGGCTTAGGCAGCAGGGATGTCTCTCCTGGTCCAGAGGTGTCCCAGGACCCCTGCCCCTCCCTTGGACTCTGGAGGTGTGCTTTCGATGCTGGAGGCTTCTTGGCTTGTGGACACGTTGCCCAGCTCTGCGTCATCTTCACTTGGCCTCTCCGTGTGTGCATCTGTGTGTGCATCAGATTTCTTCTTTTAGAGACCTACTGGGTTAGGGCCCCCCTCAGACCTCACTTCATTTGCTCATCGGCAAAGACCCATTTCCAAATAAGGACACATTCTGAGGTACTTCAGACTTCAAGATGCAAACTGGGGTACAATTCAGCCCGTAGCAGACACCGAGGAGTCCCCCAGCACGTTGAAGGCCCTGCCCCCCACGAAGAGCCTCCACAGGAGCAGACCCAGGCCAAGCTCTGCTTCTAAAGGTCCTGGTGACAGAGCTGGGCCCACCCAGGGCGTCAGCAGGCTTTTGCACCAAAGCTGCAGGGAGGGAGCCTCTGTGTGGGGCCTGGTCCTGAGGACCACAGTGGGCAGAGGACTCAGCTGCTGCAAGTCAGTGGGGGCGACATATAGCCACACAGCCCGGCCGGACGGCTCGACCACTCATCCTCAAGGGCCAATGAGGGACCCGCTGCTTGCAGCCCCAACAGCCAAATTTGTCTGGACTTTCAATCACCCCGACAGTTCTGGAAACACTTCTGATGAAGCGGGTTGGGTTACAATCGCAGATTCTGACTTCAAGAGAGGCCGTAAAACAGAGACCCTGCGCATGCTTTCCGCTTTTTTTCCAACATTAGCAGCTCATCTGATACTTACTCTGAGGTTCCAGTTTCCTGAAAGCCGATGACACGTTGGAGCCCGGGGCCCGCGTCCGGCTCGCGTGTAATGAGCATGTACGCGGCTCCGGCCAGGATCACAGACACACACGTGTCGCCCACGCTGTCATTTTTTTTCATTACCGACTGGATTGGATTTGACTGCCTTTTCTACCTGAAAATCTTCCAGCATAAAAGTTGAAGAGAGCGTGCTCCTGGGACGCACTGTGGTTTAGCCTCGCTCCAGGAGGTCAAGGGGAGAACAGACCGCAACCCCTCACACCCCACCCCACCCCCGCCAGCCACACAAGGAATCTCATGCCGGTGGAGGATGCTGTGTCTGCTTTGCTCTAAGTGGCCTCAAACTTTCCCTGCCTGGTGTCCATCACTTTCCCAGCGGGCTCCAGACCAAGGCCCACAGGAGAGGGCTCTGCCGGGGAGTGGGGGCTCCAGAGCCCAAAGGGGAAGCCTCCCCACATTTAGAGAGCAAACACCCCTGGCTTGGAGCATCATCCATTCAGAACTGGATGGGGAGGGGGGCGAGTAGAGGTCAAGCCATCCCGAGGCAAAGCTTGGGACCCAGAGACCAGGACTACTGACCCTGCCAACAAGAAGACTGGGTGTTTAGACCATGGAGTTACTGTGGCCTCAGGAGGAAGCAGAGGTCACTGACGTGGCCAGCCCCAGCAGTTCGTCTCACTTGGTCGGCGGTTTTGCAAAATCAGGATTTGAATGCCTTTCGTCTACAGGCACCACTTGCTGCAATAATCCCCATGGGCTCCTTCTGCCTGGGCTGAGACCCCTCACACACTCACGTTACCTACCCGGCTTGGGAAGGGTGTGTCCCCTGCACTGAAAGGTTAACCTGCCAGTGTGTCTTCTTTCCACACATTCATTTATTCAGCACATATTCACTGCTGAGTAACTGTGTCCCCATAAGCAGGTGCGGCTGGGAGGTACCAGGAACTGGACAAGACAGAGTTCCTGTTCTCACAGGATGTGCAATCTGGCAACAAAGCCTCCATCCCACAAGAAACCGCAGGTGCTGGGGGTGCCAAGGACCCACCGGGGACTCACCAGCCCCGCCACAGCCTTGGCTCCTCAATCACAAATTTCCCAGAAGAAAGGAAACTGAGCCCTTAAAAAACAAAGAAAGAAAAGGGCAGGAAGGACCTGCCCGCCTCTCTCACTCTCCCCCGTGGGGATCCATGGCTCCCAGGGAAACCTCCAAACCCTCCACACCCCACACACCTGGGCACTGCCTGACTGAACCCCCCTCGCTCTTCTGAGTCTGGCCCCCTACTCCTTCTGCAGGGTCTGCTCTGGCCCCAAACCAGCACCAGCATCCCCAGGCTGCTCCATGCCCCCGACACTGGTGCACAAACTGACGAAAGCCCTGCACTTGCAGCCCCAGCACAGGCTGGGACTGGAGCAGGCACGTCATCAGTGTCCCATAAGAGGACAAGTGTGGTGGCCTCCTGCCCCATGGGCACTGGGCCGGCTGCCCAGGCTGCTCTGCTGCTTGTCTCTGCCTCAGGGTATGGACCCCCTGAGCTGGAGCCGAAAGACCATCCCCCGTTCCACACCCACACTGCAGCCAGAAGAACGGCCCCACCCTGGGCCAGAGGCTGGACGGCCACACGGACCCACCTGGCCATACAGGAGCCACCCTGCAGGTGACCGGCGCTCCCGCCACGCGGGCACAGGCTGCCCGTGACAGCAGGGCTTCTGTGCCCTGTGGTCCCGCCACACGCTCCACAGCCTGCAGCCTCCGCCCCAGCCCAGATGTTCTGCAGAGACACATCTGTGGGCCGCATGTGTCCAGATGATCCCAGGCCCCAGACTCCAGGAGGGAAGACCCTGGCAGCAGAGCTGTCAAGACTCCCACCCTGGGCGCGCTCACAGGAGAGTCCTCAGTGAGCGTCATAAAAATATCCCGCATGCTTACCCGGGATTTATAATGCAATGAAATGTAAACAAACAGCTTTCTAGATCAAAGGAGCATAAATAACAGACACACTGGCTTCTGGAGCAAAGTTAATAAATCGGAGGATTTTCAGCTGAAAACCATTCTGGCGTTGACACTTCCAGCCTGCCGGGCCAGGGAGCAGGCAGTGGATAGCCCCAGGATCCACCACACTTGCGGCCACTTACCACGTGGCTGTCGGTACCCCAACCCACCAGCATCCAGCCGCCCCTGACCACCCTGCCCTCGCTCATCTGTGGTCCCCTACTGGGGTTCTAGCCACTTAACTGCCCCTTCATCAAGGCCAGATTGGGGTTCCCTGAAGACTTTCCCTTTAAGAAGGAAATTCTTAAAGAAATGGGAATACCAGACCATCTTACCTGCCTCCTGAGAAATCTGAATGCAGGTCAAGAAGCAACAGTTAGAACCAGACATGGAACTATGGACTGGTTCCAAATTGAGAAAAGAGTACATCAAGGCTGTATATTGTCACTCTGCTTATTTAACTTATATGCAGAGTGAAAGTGAAGTCACTCGGTAGTGTCCGACTCTTTGCGACCCGTGGACTGTAGCCCACCAAGCTCCTCCATCCATGGGATTCTCTAGGCAAGAATACTGGAGTGTGTTGGAGACATACGTTGTTGACAAAGGTCCATCTAGTCAAGGCTATGGTTTTTCCAGTAGTCATATGTGGATATGCAGAGTGCATCATTCTAAATGCCGGGCTGGATGAAGCACAAGCTGGAATCAAGATTGCAGGGAGAAATATCAATAACCTTAGGTATGAGGATGACACCACCCTTATGGCAGAAAGTCAAGAGAAACTAAAGAGCCTCCTGATGAAAGTGAAAAAACTGGCTTAAAACTCAACATTCAAAAAACAAAGATCGTGGCATCCAGTCCCATCACTTCATGGCAAATAGATGGGGAACAATGAAAGCAGTGACAGACTTCCTTTTCTTGGGCTGTAAAATCACTGCAGATGGTGACTGTAGCCATGAAATTAAAGACTTGCTCCTTGGAAGAAAAGCTATGACAAACCTAGACAGCATATTAAAGAGTGGAGACATACTTTGTTGACAAAGGTCTATTTAGTCAAGGCTATGATTTTTCCAGTAGTCATGTATGGATATGAGAGTTGGACCATAAAGAAGGCTAAGCACCAAAGAATTGGTGCTTGTGAATTGTGGTGTTGGAGAAGACTCTTGAGAGTCCCTTGGACTGCAAGGAGATCCAACCAATAAATCCTAAAGGAAATCAGTCCTGAATATTCACTGGAAGGACTGATGCTGAAGCTGAAGCTCCAATACTTTGGCCACCTGATGTGAAGAGCTGACTCATTGGAAAAGACCCTGATGCTGGGAAAGATTGAGCGCAGGAGGAGAAGGGGGCTACAGAGGATGAGATGGTTGGATAGTGTCACTGACTCGATGAACATGGGTTTGGGAAGACTCCGGCAGTTGGTGATGGACAGGGAGGCCTGGTGTGCTGTAGTCCATGGGGTTGCAAAGAGTTGAACATGACTGAGTGACTAAACTGACTAACTGAAGACCATCCAGAGACCACAGTCCACCATGGCCCCTGGGGCCTCTGCCTTGTGAACTGGAGGCCCGGATGCCCCTCGTTTTCCTAAACTGTAACCAGAGGTTGTCCTGGCCCCCGCATCCTGTGTCAACCATCCTAGGTCATTGGACCTGCATGGTCACATCTCCTGAGGGCCTCGGAGCCACATATCAGCACTCTTGAGACCCCCTAATCCCTCTGCATGCAAGTGGACTGAGTCCCACTCATGTTCCTGTGTGTGTGTGTGTGTGCATCTGTGTGTGTGTGTGTATATATGTATTTGTATGTATGTGTTCATGTTTGTGTGCGTTTAGGTGTGTTTGTGTATGTGTGTGCATGTGTGTATCTATATGTGTGTGTGTTGGGGTGTCAAGAACAGGCCTCCAGAACCCACCTCCCCCCTTTCCAGCCATACCTCCTCCCAGATAAAGGGGCTCATTTGAAATACAGCAGTGTTTTAAATAAGCAATGAATACCTTTTGGCCTAAGTATGCTCCAAATATTGCACCAGACACATGGTCATAGGTTGAATTGTGTCCCCTTAAAATGTTAGGAGCCCAAAGTGCAATGGTGTTTGGAGTTCAGATCTTTATAGAGGTGATCAAATTAAAGGGAGGTCCTTAGCATGGGCCCTGATCCAATCTGACTGATTGGATGTCAGGAAGAAAGGAGATCAGGACACAGACACACACACTGAGGGACAACCACAGGGGGACATGGGGAGAAGACGGCATCCACACACCAGGGAAAGAGGCTTCAGGAGCAGCCAGCCCTGCCTACCCCAATCCTGGACTTCTGCTGTCTAAGGCACCCAACTGTGGTATTTGTTGTGACAACATGCACGCACTGATACACAAACTTAGACTAAAAAGTCATCTGTCATTTCCTTTAATTAAAATTTAACTGGTAGTCCTCCTTCTGGGCCACCTCCCCATCCCTCTCCAGGCAGTAGAATCAGAGCCTTCTCTTCAGCGGTCACCAGACATGTCCCCTCAACCCCATGTCCAGCACAAAGGTTGGGTTCCTCCTGTGGCCGACCACTGCTTGGCTTTGGGGACAAAGGATCACCTCTGGACTACACACAGGGGCCCTAACCCCATTGGCCAGTGGCCACTACATGGGGCAGACTGCCCATCACAGACACCTGGTCTGTCACTGGCCAGCTGGGTCGCCCCTGAGCCACCAGCTCTGTGGTGGGGGATAGGGGTTTCAGGATTCTAAAGAATGTTCTGCACTTTTCCTGAGTTGGGAAAACAGAAGTTGGCTGTGGACTCAGAGCAGGAGTCCTGGGGAGGAGGAAAGTTGGGGTGTCAAAAGTCTGGGAATGTCCATCCAGGCAGCAGATGCCTGCTCTGAGCAGCCACCCAGCCCACAGAGACATTGTTTGCCGGAATTCTCCCCAGCGTGCCAGACACGGTGGCCGGTGGTGATGGGAGGAGCGAGAAAGGGTGGAGGCTGCCAGACCCTGACGCCCGGAAGCCACGGAGATCGCCTAAACCGGCCAGAAATGCTGTGGTCTCAGCCTCCAATCTTTGCAACGAGGCTCAAATGAATTACCACAGCAATTAAAACAGCAGTAGTTCCGTGAAGACACCTTGGGGCTCCATCTTTATTCTCTCTCCATGATTTTCATGCCGTGTTGTCTCCTATTATGATTGAAAACACGGTCTGTCTCACCCGTAGCTCACCAAAGCTGGCACATCAGCACAAACATTCAGCTGGGTCCCCACCACCTCCAGGCTTAGAGAGCCACCAGGCCCGGACTGGGGAACCCATCACAAACTGGTGCACCCGTGTGTATGCCCAAGACTGCAGGCACCCGTGTGCACACCCGGACTTCAGGCACCCGTGTGTACACCCAAGACTACAGGAACCCGTGTGCACTCCCAGACTGCAGGCACCCATGTGCACTCCCAGACTGCAGGCACCCGTGTGCACACCTAGACTGCAGGAACCCGTGTGCACACCCAAGACTACAGGCACCCGTGTGCACACCCAACACTGCAGGCACCCGTGTGCACTCCCGGAATGCAGGCACATGTGTGCACTCCCGGACTGCAGGCACACGTGTGTACGCCCAAGACTGCAGGCACACGTGTGTACGCCCAGGACTGCAGGCACCCGTGTGTACGCCCAGGACTGCAGGCACCCGTGTGCACATGCTCCCCAGGCCCCGCACACTCCGCGAACAAGGATAGACCAGAAGGGGCTCCCAGAGCGGACTGTGCTTTGGACACAAATCACATAGAGATTGTTCTACAGCCAGAGAGGCCCCTGTGTTATCGAGGGATGGGGCCATCCAGCCACGCTCCTTCGCTAGCCCCAAGGGGCAACCAAGCTCGTGACAGAGGACCCCAAGAGACATGGCTGCCTCCGTCCCCAACCCCCCCGCGAGGCCTCCGTGAATGCTGCAGCAGGCGATCCAATTCCAAATGTGCTTGTCTAAAAATATCCCCTTTCTGTGTATTTTGACTCCACGCCTGAGAACACGAACGGGTTTCCGTCGAGAGCGGGAGACGTGAAACCCGAAACATCCTGGAGTGATTTGGGCTCTCTCTTCACGGACATTCTCTCCTGTTGTAACATGATGGGTTTTCTCCTGAATTTCAAACACCAATTTGGCCAAGGCGAGCGGAGTGTTTGGTCTTCCAAACCGTGAAGATCTGAGACCGTAAACTGTTGTTTCTTAAATGTTTCAAAGCATAACATTGACACCGACTTTTGCTGTAAAACAATCTGGGAAACTTACCGGCCCTAAGATGTTTTACGCAGCATGGAGAATCGCTCCTGACACCAACATCGGGTGCGCAGAGGGCATCGCGCCATCCGGCTCCAGGCCGGGAAAGCTAGTGGGGCTGGGTGCCCAGGACGAAGTGTGGAGTCCTCCTGCGGGGGGGGGGTCATTTTTATAAATTATGTAGCAGATGACAGACACATACGCATGAGTCGTGGTTTGGCACAAAAAAACAGACTGTTTTTCTCCTCTCCTTCAAGGGGGCAGATATCAAGAATCATCACACATATTCGTGCTCCTGGGTCCCCAGTCTCGTATGAAGAGACGGGACAGCTCAAAGATGCCCTGGAACTGCTGAAAATGTGAACACGTTCCTGCTCCTCGGAGCTTGAATCCTGAGTCCAGATCCTCCTTCAGACCAGGGCCCGCCTGAGTCAGGTGGGATCGTGGGGGCACTTTCTACCCTTCATTTGAAATCAGTTCATGAGATTTCACCTTGTGAGTTTCTGTCATCTTAGAGGCTAAGATCACACAACACAGAAATTACCGTGATGTTTTCCCAAGAAGGGAGGGCAGGGGCTGCCACCTGCAGGGTGGCCAATGGACCGGGCAGGAGGCCCAGCCTCCAGCCTCCCATCCACTCCCAGGGCGTCCCACTGCCCTCACAAGGGAGGGGCTGCTCCAGGGCCATCTGGAGCCTAGGATCCAGTAGTCCTTTCTGCTCCTTCTTCCCAGCAGAGAGAATACTCAAAAAAACACAAGCGCTGCCCACTGTCTAAGGACTAGACTTTCTGCCCATCTCTGGTCTATCCTGGGAGGGGGCCCCCCCGATACCAGGAAGGCTGGAGTGAGGCAGCCACTGGAACTCTCAGAATAGCCTCTCTCCTGTCCAAAACCCCAAAAACTCAGAAGCAGGCCCCTGAGATGGCAGACTGCCAGGCTCCCAGGTGGATCAGGAGGCCCCCCACAACCAGCACCCAAGAGAGGGGCTTCCAGGAGCATCCTGCCCTCAGTCTCGCAGCCACACCAGAGGGCACCCCCCGCTCCAGGAGCAGCCACTCAGTCCCGGCTCTGAGTTAGCCATCAGCCTGGGAATCTTGCAGCCCAAGAATTCCCCAAGATTCCTCGCCATATACTTGGGATGGCACCGAGAAGCGGGCTCCGCAAAACCAGCTGCACCCAGAAGGGACAAAAGGCAGCTCCTCACATGCACCCCTAAATAAAAGATATGCTTGTGAGATCTGGTTCCATGTGAACTTCTACCACCTCAATATAACCCCAGATTCCCATTGTTAGCCATTAACCTGTCCCAAGCAAAGTAACACACTGAATAATTCTATAAATGGCAAAACAAACAAATGAAACATTGGTAGTGTAAATGTAAACATTTTCTTACCCTGAAAACACACATTTGGCTGGACGGGAGGGCTGGGGACACACTGAGCTGTCCTCGCAAGGCAAAAGCCCCCTCAGCTGCACGGATGTGGGCAGTGGCCGCCTGGGTGGCAGATGAGGAAGCTGAGGCCCAGGAGGCGGGCAGGCCCTGGGGGTGAGGGCCTGTGCAGGGGCCTGAGGGTGGGGGACTGCCTGTCTTCAGGGCTGGCCAAGATCCAGGCTCAAAGACAGAACAGACCCCTCCTCAGGAGCCCAGGGAAGGAGGGCAGCCAGAGAGCTGACGCACCGGGCACCGCCCTGAGCCCAGGGGAAGCCCCGTGCGAAGGGGCGGGCTCAGCATCCCCTGTGCCCCTCCTCACGCCACCCACCGCCCATCTCAGAACAGGACAAGTTTGATGCTGCCCACTCTTTGGTGCCACCTGGCCCACCCGGCATGGTGGCTCTGCATGGCATCAGGCAGAGTCCATGGTCCTCCAGCCATGCAGGGACCTGACTCCTGGGAGGGTCTCTTTCTCCCAGGAAGGCATCTTGTCGTTAACTCCAGTCTCACCACCTGGGCCCCTCAGCCCCTCGGCCCCTCGGCCAGCTCCCAGGGTGCGGTGGGGACATTCCTGGCAGTCATTGGCCCAGCTGGGGCTCAGCTGCAGCAGGAGGTCCTGGAACATAATTTCTCTCTGTGGTCAGCCAGTGAGGGAGTGACCAGGGACGTGTCTCCTTCTGGTCTGTGGATGGGGGCGGGGCTCCAAGGGAGAGGGGGCCTTGCAGTTAGGCCCACATGAGCCGCCTTGGAGTGAGGGACCAGGACTGGGGAGCAGGGTGGGGGAAGCTGGCCCCTCGGCCTCCCCACGTGTCCTCTCAGGGACCTCCCTCAGTCCCACAGTGAGACCCTCATGGTGAGACCTTCCTGGAGCCTCTACTACCCTATCTAATCGCTGAGCCCTCAGCAGAGAGAGGACGGGGGGCATCTTCGAGCTGATGCTGACCTCAGGGGACACCTGAGCCACCAAGTCCAGCTGGTCCATCCCTGGGGACCACCTTGAGTCACAACCCACAGCTCCTCCAAGGCCAGCTCCTGGGGGCTGGGGGCAGGGAGGACAAAACCAGTGATGTCACACCTGCTCTGTTGTCCCCATGCCAGGGGTTCCATGCTGTGTCACCCCATGTGTGGATGAAGACTCTGACTCATGGCCAGTCCCCGCACTGGACCACGTAGGATCGGGGCAGGATGGCCGTCAGGCCCAGGGCTTCGGTCCAGAGCCTCTGTCGGCCATTGGCTCTTAGATCCTCAGAATCAAGCTTGGACAACTACAGCTCACGAAGTCTCTACAGGGGCTCCCGGAGGCTCAGCCATGCAGGGTAGGGGAGACAGGGCACCCAGGATCCTTCCATCCCCTTTCACAGATCTCCCACCCGGAGGGGGGGCTGACCCTCTCATAGTCTTAGTGACTTGGGTGTCCCCTACTCAGGGGGCCTTTTATGTTGCCCAGAGGTGGTCTGATCCCCAGGAGACCACAGCCAAACCCGCCTGCAGCCCCTCAGCCTAGCAGGAGTCAAACTCAGCTGGAAACTGATTCACATTCCCCTTGGCAGGCCCACAGCCCCACGGCACCTATGCATACCTGGGCACACCTGTGTGTACCTGTGTGCACTTGTGTGTACCTGGGCACACCTGTACACACCTGGGGCACAGGGCAGTTGGTGGGCAGTGGGCAGTGGGCGCCACCGGCCCAGAGCCCTGGCTTCCCCATGACGGAGGCCAGCCAAGTAGGAAGTGCCCGGGTCCAGGAAAAGGATGGTACTCCAGGCTATGTCCAGGACTGGCAAATCCACGGGGATAGGGAGCAGATTTGTGGTTTCCAGGGGCTGGCAGGCAGGTAGTGGGTAGGGCTGAGACTGAAGGGAATGGAGATCTGGGGTGATGAACGTGTTCTGAAGTTGTCTGTGGAATCGGACTTTAAAGTTCTGGGCTGTGCAACCTGTCAACTAGCACTCAAGAAAACTGTAGGAGAAATGGCTGCCTTGGGGCAGAAGTGCACTGATCCTGGACCCCAGCTGGGCCACTCTGTGCTGGTCCTTCACCACGCCCCGCCTGGCCCTTATGGACGCATCCGCCCTCGGCTGTTATGATTCTCCAGGGCTCGTCCCAGGTCCTCTCATTTATTCTTTCCAGGAACAGTCACTGCTAGGATTGCCAGATAACACCTAGGAGGCCCGGTTATTTCTGAATTTCAGATCCGCAGAGCTTCATGCTTTAGGGTAGCTATGTCCTTATAGTCTGTCGAATACACAAAGTGTTATTTGTTGAGCCAATGTCAGATTTAACTGGGTCCTGGATTTATATTTGCTAAATCTGACCACCCTGCTTGGAGCCCTGTGTGGGCCTCACTCTCAGATCCCATGGCCCCGGGGAGGGCGGACCCCAGAGACACCTGTGGGTATGGAACTGGGCCCCTGGGGGTCCCGCCCAGGAAAGCTACAGCTGCAGTGACAGCCGCTCACCACCAGGGGGCTCCGAGTGCCAGGCCTTCCTGGGCTCCTGCTGGGCAAACCCCACTCCCACCCTTCCTAGACCTGGGGTCTGGAAACAGAGTTGAGGGGAGCCTTATGCAAAGCTGGCTTTGCTTCAGCACTTCTGCAGCCATACTCAGCTCAGCTCAGCTCAGCCCTTCATGAAGCAGGAGAATCAGCACAAGGTCCAGTGTAGGCAGCACACCCCCAAACCAGGGGTATCCTTACCCCTCGGCTGCAAGGCAGAGTCAGAGGTTCCTCGTCAACATGCCAAGAGTGGGGGCCATGAGGGCACCCCAGTGTCTGTTCTTTATTCTGTCCTGTTTCTAGATGGGTTTGAGTCTGTTCATTCCTGAGAGCTTGGTGATATCACATCACCTGGAGGGGTGCCTGCGGACAGCCCTGCCCAACCGTCCACCCCCCCACCAGGTCCCTGTGGACAGCCCTGACCTACCGTCCACCCCCCCCCAGGTCCTCGTGGACAGCCCTGCCCTATCGTCCCCGGGGATCCCCAGGCACCCAGCACATCAGGATTCCCTGCTCCCACCTCAGGCTCTAGCACAAAATTCATCCTCAGCTCTCCAAGCCCAGAGTTGAGGTCCAGGGATGGGGTGGTGGATGGTGCGGCAGGAGGGTGGGGGAGTCTCAGATACCCTCCTTCCTTCAGCCTCCCCACCTCACTCCAAATAGCCATCTAACTTATGTCCACAGTCCAAGCATGGCTTCCAGAAACCTGCAGGGAATATCCTTCTGCCGAAGACAGGAGCGTACCCACCAGGCAGAGAGGAAGGAGGGCAGCCGTGACCAAACGTGGGGTAGCCCCTGGGGACCAACCAGGGGCCCCAAGTTAGAGGACAATCACAAAGGAGGCCAACGGGGATTCTCAGGGGGACCCCCAAGCCAGCTACAATGGCCCCCCAGGACAGTGGGCTTGACTGGGAATTCTGGACTGAGGGAGTGCATGAGCTCGGGGCCCCTGAGGAGGACACCTGTGAGCAGAGGCCTGGCAGGACCAGGAGTGGGGGGCCTGGGAGGGCTGTCCCCAGACCCTGAGGAGTGGAGGGGGCACCACCTCCCCAACAGAGCCCCTCAGCAAAGCCAAGGCCAGTAGGTAGGGTTCTGAGCTGGCCCCACTCTGTGAGGGGGTGGGGTGAGGCTCACTGCCCCACCCGCAGGGTAGACCCCACTGCAGCTGCTTGGCGAGCCGGCCATCACATGGGCTTTGCTGTGGGTTTCCTACCTCCCGACTTCTGATATTTGGGGCCCACTTGTATATTTTAATGCATGTTTTTATGGAAATATTTATGGTGCACATGTAGCACGTAAAACACCATTGTAAAGTCATTTTGCCCCATGTCGCTGAAATAAATGATGTTGTTAGTGTTATAGTTTAACAACTATAACACTCTCTGGCCATAATGAAAATGGTCTGGGCCCCTGTGGCCGCTGGCCCGGGAGCCTCCATGCCTGCCCGCTAGCTGGGTCCTGCCTGGGACAGAATGGGCCTGGTACCCCCAGTGAGGTCCTAAGACAGCCACTCTGGGTTGGGGGGAACCCTGTCTGGACATGGCTCAGCTTTCCCACTTGTAACAGCGCCCTTCGTACACTTTGCCCTGTCTCCTGACTCGGGGAAAACAGGAGTACATATGACACTCAGAGACAACACTCCTGCCTTGGCTAAAGGCCTGTTGAAAGTTCCCACTCTGATCAATTTGCTTCCAGGTCCTTCTCCCTCCCCACCCCCAGGACCTGGAATTCCACTCTAACGGAGGACACCCCTGGGCTGTCCTCAACCACAGACTCGAGCACACACAGGCCCTTCCATCCCCAACTTTTCCATTGGCCCTAAAGGTGAACAGCTTAGGCTGGTCACCGACGTGAGTGGGTTTAAAAATTAATGCGCGGACATCAGAAAGCGTTCTCCAGACATGGAACCTTTCTGCCACCTCTCCCACCCGGTGGGGCTATAGCAATGAATAACTGAGCAATCACACTGTGAAACCTCTGCGTGGGGAGCAGAGGAAATATTAAAAACAGCACTGGGAGCCCAGGGCTGTGGGTAACCAGGCAGAGAGGATGTGCAGGTAAACAGCCCCCAGGGACTCCAGACAGGACCTGGACAGAGGGAGGGCCATGCTGGCCAAGCACCCAACCCACTCTCTATCTTGCCCCCTGCTCATGCAACATGGGACCCATCGGGATCCATCTCCCGCAGGTGCCTCAGGAGCCAGACAGCCGAGATGCCAGCGTCCACGTGGAGAACACTTATTCAGTGGCTGGGTCATTAGCAGCAGCACAAGGGCCAGACAGAGCCTGGAAACACCACTGTTTCCTAGAAAGTTCTACAGGAAATCTGACAGAGCCCACATTAGTCTCAGAAAGTGGGTCTGTCCATCCACTCAGTTCCCCTTTAACCAGGGACTGACCACTGGAGGCAGGCAGGGGGCAGGGTCCGGCTTGACACCCATTTTCAGATGAGAAAAGGTGGGTCAGAAACTGCCATGCTTCCCAGGTCACCCAACAGGGACAAAGGACAAAACCAGCCAGGTCTTCCCTCCTCTACTCCCTCTACCTGCCATCTGGAGTCTCGAAGACCAGAGCGTCAGGGTGAAGGTGGGCCCATCTGTGTCGCCTGCCGAAACATCTGTGCCAAGGCTGGGGGCATGGCAGCCCTGAGCCAGACCTGCAGCAGCTCCTGGACAGCACAAGCTGGGGCAGAGGCAGAGCAAGTTTGTGAAAGCTGACTGCCCCAATCCCCCATGATCTCACAACTCTTCCCCCCACTTCTGAGATGCAGGATTCCAGGTGTCAATGTGATAGAAAATTCGCACTGATTGGAGAGACCCTGCAGCTGGCATGAGGCTGGGAGCTGGAGCCCGGGGTCGCCAGCAGGACCCCTACAGAGACCTCATCCGTCTGACCCCACAGCCCACCCTCGGGCAGAGGGACTTTGGGCACATTACTTTATCCCCTTGGCCTCAGGCTCCTGCTCATGAGCGGCTGCGGAAGGACTCACAGTGCACTGGTGCTAGGGTTGAACTGTGTCCCTGGTGATGACATGGTGATGCCCCAACCCTGGTACCTGTGGACAGAATCTTATAGGAGATGGGTCTTTGCAGATGTAACCAGGTCAACATGAGGGCACAGGGCAGGCCCTGCTCTAATATGACTGGAGTCCTTGCTAGAAGAGGAGGCAGTCACAGGCAAAGGAGGCCACGTAACAGTGGACGTAGAGGCTGAGGTGATGCGGCCACGAGCCAGGGGACGCTGGATCCCCCAGAAGCTGGACACCACAGGAAGGATCCTCGGCCACAACCTAGGGGACACTGGAGCCCCCCAAATGCTGGATGAGGCAGGAAGGAGGCCTCCTCACCCGAGCCTTCACAGTGAGCTAACCCTTCAGACACCATGAAGCCGGGATTCTACGCTTCTGGATCAGGAAAGAACAAGCTTCTGTTGTTTTTAGCCCCAGCCATGGTGCTCTGCCGGCCGGCCGGCCTGGGACACACATATGACCTGGTGCTCAAGGAGCACAGTGGCATTAAGTCAACAATGTGTGCCCGGGCGTTCACGGAACAGGAATGACAGAAGGAGGCAGGAGGGGAGCGTGTTTGTGTTTTCTGCAAACCAAAACACAGGAAGAGGAACCCCTGGGCTTTGGGGAGCAGGTGCTACAGCCAAGCATTTCATCTGGTGCGGTGCAGGGCCAAAACCCAGAGACCCCCCCCCCAGCTGGTGGGGCTTAGGGCCTGACCCAGGGGGACCCATGGTTGGTGCAAATGCAGGGAGAGACCCCAGGGACCCACAGCTGGTGGTGCTCACAGCCTGACCCCAGGGACCCACCCCAGGAGCCGCCACCCAGACTGGGCCCTGCACCCCCAGAAGCCAGCCTGCTGACCCACTGACATGCAGCCCTCACTCCAAACTGCCGGGTCAATACACAGCTCCTCTGTTTCACCATCTCCTGCTCCACACCTTCCTTTATTTATTCATTTTCGGGCTTAAATAAGTGTTTCCTTTTGTTCCTGGCAAATGCGTCTTCTACATTTTTGCATGTTTTAAATATTCACGCATGTAAAAGAACTAAAACACACATAGTTTATGTATTATTTAGGGCACTTTTTCTCTGATAAAACAGAAACCCCGCATTTGAAGGAGACTTTTACATTTTATTTCCATTAACGCCTCTCGTTAAACTTTAAAGCCTGCTTTGTCCCCATCCTCGAGGGCTGATATTTCCGTCTGTCAGAGAACATGATTGTGCTTGTCGACATGACAGGGAGGAGAAAGAGCAGACAGGACGGGAAATGCCAGCCTGTCGCTGCGATGGGGCTGGGAGACGCAGGCAGCCCCGGGTCAGGACCCGCCTGAGGAATGAGGCCCGACCAGGCCGAGGGGCTGGGAGATGCTGCCTGTCTCCACAGTGGCTCAGCCCAGAGAGTCCTATTGCTGCGATGGGGCTGGAAGACGCAGGCGGCCCCTGGTCAGGACCTGCCTGGGGAACGAGGTCCCAGACCAGGGCCTGAGGCTGGGAGATGCCACCTAACCCTTGGTGGCTCGGCCCAGAGAACCCTGGCTGGTTGCCCACCAGCCCAGGTAGCCGTGGCCTCAGCCCCACACCCTGGGGCCCGAGCATAGGTTCAGATCAGATGCTTAAGTGTCACAGATGGGCCATGTGTACACACCCAGAGTAGGGCTGTGGTTCTTACATGCAAAGGCACAGAGTAAAGACTCTCACACCCGTGAACACATCGAGGCTGGCTTACCAGGCGTGCCCCCCACCCCTGGGCCTGTGAGGGCCAGAGACGCCCCAGTCCCTGTGTCCTGGGTAAGGCCTCCAAGAGTGTCTGTGCCTGTGTGTACACCTTTGAGTATATGTTCAAGTGTGAGTGTGTGTGCATGTGAGTGTGTACACTCAGCTACCCATATGCGTACATGTAGGTGTATGTGTGTACAGTGTCAGTGTTCATGTGCATCCATGCACAAGTGTGTGTGTGCACACATCTGTGTATACATTCTGTGTGTGCGTGCGTGTGTATGCATATGTATGGGCACATTCTGTGTCCGTGTGCTTGTGTGTACATGGGGACCTTGTCCCTCTCACCCCACACCATCCACTCTCTAAGTGCCTTGGGGAAAATACTAGAACAGACGCAGTGATATGCACAGGGAAGGGGCTGACTTCCCACCCAAGTTTTGAGGCAAGTATCTGGGGACAGAGAAGTGGGACTAGTTTACGTCATTAGGCCACCTGGGTCCCACCTGGTCCAATCTGTGCCCCGGCTTTGCCCAGCCTGGGATCTCCTAGAAAGGACTTACTATGTAGGGGGCTGAGCTAGAAAGCACCCAGGGCCCCCACCAGCAAACAGCACTGCCCAGGCCTGCGAGGACCTGTCTGGCCTTGGGGTGAGCTGACCATACGCACACCCACCCACACGCCACGGGTAGGAGCAGGCTACAGGGTCCTCCTTCGTGGGGACGAGTGTCTGGGCCTGTGTCTCCATCCTTCTCGGGAGAGTTTCTGGAGAAACAGTTTCTGCCTCCCTCTAGGGATCTCCGCAGGCTCCTGCAAACCAAACCAGCTGTCAGCACGGCTGAAGGCAGGGCAGGGGGATCCCAGCCTTGTTGAGAATCACAGCTGACAGATCAGGCTCCCCATTGGACTCATCACCTTGTTTGCAGGATAAATCCTCAGGCAGGATCCTCACTGTCCAGCTGCTCTCGAGGAATCCCAAGCCGCTGGCCCCCGGGAAAGGGGCCTTTGATGCTGGAATCAATCGGCTCAGGAACCTTCCCAGTGAGCCCAATGGATGTGTGTGGCAGGGGAGCAAGATGCTGGCCCAGGAGGCGGATGGCCCAGGTGTCCTGGAGCAGACTGCAAGATGCCCTCAGAGAAGGCTCCTCAGGCAGCAGAGGGGGCAGCGAAGGCAAGGCAGGGCTGGGGCTGGTCAGGCTTCCTGGGGAGACCCTGCTGGGGGCAGGTGGAACATGGCACTGCCAGCACAGGAAGAAAGGCCTGGAACCATGTGGGATGCCCACCAGCCATCAGAGGAAGCAGACAGCATGGGCACCTCTGCCTGTCTGCCCTTTGGGCCTGCGCTCTGCCTGCTTGCTCTCTGCCCTCGTGTGGACAGCAGCCATGGCACCTGCATCCTCTGGCTTCCAGAAGGTTCCATCCAGTGGGTGCCCATGCAGGTGATGTCAGAGGAACACATAGGAGAAATACAGGGGAGTGACCTTCCCCCAGCTGGGTTTGCCCTGCCCGCAGGCCCCCACTCCTCTCATGGTTGTCCAGACCCCTCTTCTTGCTCTGGCCCCTCCCTTCGCCCTTGCCCTCCAGGCCAGGGGTAGCCAGTCTTACACAGCCCTTATTAAACCCCACCAAGTCTGGCCCCTGCCAGGACACTGCAGTCCCCAGTCTGAGCCCCTGAGGGCTTGTGCCTTTCCCAGGTGGGCAGTGGTTCCGAGAGGCTGGGGGCCAGGTCACAGAGATGTCCCCAAGAGCTGGCTCTGGAGCCAGAGAGCCAGAGGCTGGGGGCCTTCCCCTCCTCCTGTTGCTTGTCCCACCCCAGCAGGCACTGGCCAAGTTCTCCCACCTTGGGAGCCCCCTGGTGGGGCCCGGCTGCCACCAGACTGGCCCCATGGGCAAAGCCAGCTCTGTTCCCATGGTGGCCATGCAGGGGTGACCAGGGACACTCTCCTCCCTCCAGATCTCAGAGGAGGAGGTGGCCAGAGAGGCTGTCATGGGGTCACTTGTCCCCAGCCTTCAGCTCTTAAAAGGTGGGCATGTCCTCAAAAACAGAGCACAGCTTCTGGTCACAAGTACAAGCTAAGTGACCCCAGCAAGGCCTATGACCCCTCTGGGGTGAGAGGTAACGGCCTGGAGGGGCGGTGGGAGGGCCGTGGTGAGGTCTAGGAGGTGCAGGCGCTGCTATCACCCAGCAAGTGATGCCACATTCACAGTGCAAGCTCACCCTGATGTTCGGGCTTGACTGTGCAGTGTGCCTGCCAGAGGGGCCCACAGCCTTCTGGGCACAGGGTGCAGAGCCAGGGGCCTGAAGCTCTGGGTTTCCAAAGGAAGGAGGCCCCGCTGGGTGGGAAGGACACAGCACAGGGCAGGTTCTCCAGTAGGATCCAACAACATCCAACTGGAAAAAGATTCACCCAAGGGCAGGGAGCAGCACAGCTCCACAAGGAAAAGTAGTGCCACATTCGATTATTGATGTCTGCCCAGACATGGGAAGGAACCATAATGGCCTGAGTGCCGGCCTTCCCTGCCCTAGTGGCACAGCCCTGCACAGGACAGAGGCTGGGAGGTCACTTTTTCTGTGCCATGAACACATCCTGGACAGTGAGCTGGTTGAAGACATCAAGGCCAGGAAGACTCAGGCAATGTTTGCTGAGTGAGTGAATGAAACCACCCAGGAACAGCGTCCCAGGAGGCAAGGAGAACCTGCCAGCACTCCATCTCCCCTTTCCCAGTCAACCAGGTCAGCAGAGGTCCCTGAAGGAATGGGATGAAGCTGCAAGGCGAGCAGAGGTGCCAGGGCGGGCAGCAGGCAGGACCAGGGCTGCTCAGAGAATGGAGGATGGAGGATGGAGGATGAGGATGGAGCCAGGGCCCAACAGAGGTGTTTCCCGCTTCCCATTTGCAGCTGCATGCAGGTGCTGACACCAGCATCTCCCCACTTCAACTCGGGGAAACACTGCAAGCCTGACCTAATTATTGCTTCTCAGGCTCAATCTTTTTAAAAAAAAAAATAAAGATTTTGTGGTAATGGCAAGGATCCGAGAGGGAAGTTCACTGGGTCCTGAGTGGTGCCAGGGCCCTGCGAGGGCTTTTCACGACTCAGACCTGGGTCTGGCCTCCAGAAGATCCCCTCCCTTCCCATACCCAGAGCTGCAGAGGAAGCGTGTCATTAAGCATGGACATAGGGATGGTCAAAGCATAGGGTCTTGGCTGCTGGAATGAAACTCGCAACCCATGGGCTCTCTGGGGCTTGGTCTCAAGGCAAAGTGGGCAGGAGTGCAGCCTCCAAGACCAGTCCTCCGAGGAAGGGCTGCCAGTAGGCTGCGTGTACTCTTTAAAGAGCAGCCAGTGGGTACAAAGGGCCCTGCCAGTGACACAGTCACACTTAGAGAAGATCTCTATCCTCGGAATGAAAAATATCCCCTGGGAGGAGTCACCTGGAAGCCCTCTATGGCTCATCACCAGACAGGAGGCTCCAGGGCCCCTGGCCTCAGCCCAGCACCCCCTCCCACACCACTGGACGCCTCTGGCAGAGCAGGTGGGATGAGAGCCACTCTCTGCAAGCCCCCAGATAAGATGAGAAGAGAAGCAGCTTCCCATGTCCAGGGAGGGGCAGCCACAGAGTTATACGAAGCTGGGGCCAAGTTGGGACCCCACACGTGTGCACCTGTGGGCCTGCACTCTGACAGCTCCTGCCCTTGCTCTCCCATGACCTCCGGGATGTTCAGCAGCGGCTCCCAATGAGGGAAGAGACGTGGACCCAGCTCGACGGCGTGCCTCCCAGCTCCACCACAGCCTCTAAATGCCACCGCTCCGCATTCTGTCCCCCAGGCTGCGGGCGCCTGACAGGTGGGTGAGAAACGTCGCAGTGGCGAGATTTATTGATCAGCGAGGCGGCAGCTGGGATGGCGCTGGCTGGTCCTCCCGCACTGACTTATCTCCGGCAGAAATAAAAATCAGCTGAGCGCTGGGTTTAGATGGGCTACAATCTGTTAGCAGAAAATTGGACTGTCACCAGCGTGCCATGTTCATTTTGGCTGATTAAAGAGATATTAATCTACTGTCACTGTTACAGCTCTGTCAGCAGAGCTAACAGGCCGCGGAGGCAGGGCTGCCTTGGGGACGACAGCAGATGGGCTGCACCGCACTTGGGTCTGCTCCCAGGCCACTGCAGCTGGGAGGGGCTGCCGCCCTCCCTGGGGACACAACAGGTCCTTGGGGTGGTCACTGGCCACAAGGGCACGGAATAACTGCTGTGGATCAAAGGCTCAAGCTCCCCATTTCCTGGACAGCGTTTGTTCTTCTGAGGGGTGGACGCAAATCCACACTCAATCACCCACAGGGCCCAGGCTTGTCTGCCCAGAGAAGGATGAACCTCACCCAGGGTGATGCCATGTCTCCCGCCAGGCTTGGGTCCCCGCTGGCCAGAGACGAGAGGGCCGAGCAAACATCAGGGTGGTTTAGTGGGAGTGGCTTTGTGGGCTCTGGAGACTCAGATCCTCAGAGAAGACCCTCACCCGCAGCTCCCCTGCAGGCCCCTACGCGATGCACAGAGCTCAGATTGAACGCTGTGTAGATGCTGCCCTGGGACCACCCCCACTGCCACACCTGAGTCTTGGCCACTGGAGTACCACCTGGCCCGGAGTCCCATCAGGAGAAAATGCCTGGGGCGTGATGTGGCACCTACTGAATACCCTTCCCACCCAGCTCCCCTGGGAGTGCCTCTGGGGCCGGTGGTCAGGTCCTATTAAATTAAGACCCACCCTAACGACCTCTTTTTATCTTAATTATCTCTTTAAAGTGGAGAAGGAAACAGCAACCCACCAATATTCTTGCCTAAGAAATCTCATGAACAGAGTGACTGGAGGACTACAGTCCATGGGATCACATAGAATCAGGCACCACCACCATCTCTTCAAAGACCCAGATACAACCACATCCTGAGGCACCAGGGCTTGGTGTCTCAACGTATAAATTTGGGGAGATACAAACACCCACTACACCTCCTTTTCCTTGAACTTCATCCCTCCTCTGAGCAGTGGTGTTTTATATACAGGGATGAAACCCAGCCTCCCGAGGGTCACTCCCTGGGCATCACACAAGCACCAGCACAGCCCCAGGTGAGTGGAGGGGACTCTCGCCAACTCCTGCTGAGTCTGCGACTGTGTTAATAGTTTGGGGGAGGTTCACCTCCAATTCTTCGCCACTGCTCCATCAACATCCAGGCTGAGCGAGAGCTGCGGTGCGTGCGCTGCATGCGCTGCATGAAATATTCAAGAGCATTCTATTATTGAATTAACTATTTATCGATTTATAATTTAAAAGATGTATGCCCCGCCGCTAACAAAGATTCCACTCCGACTCTGGACTTGGAGAGCCGCCTGCACCACTGCCCCCAGGGACTCCCTCCCGCAGCCCCAGCCTCAAGAGCAGAGGAGGGCCCGGAGGGGGCACAGGGCAGCCTCTCCCCAGCGACGTCTCCTGTCCAGACACCGGAGCCACGCAGGCCACACGGCTACTGCTCTGAAAACTCGCTGAGACCAAGAGTTCAGGCCTCACTGATCCCCAGCAAGGCTGTCTCTTTTAAAATAAACTCTTTTAAGAGCAGTTTTAGGTTCACAGCAAAATTGAGGGGGAGGTACAAAGATTTCCCATGTAGCCCCCTACCACATGCATAGCCCCCACAACACACACAGCCTCCCCACCACATGCGCAGCCCCACAGCACACAGTCAGCCCCCTCCCACCCCATGCACAGCCCCCACCACATGCACAGCTGCCTGGAGTCCATAGTCTGCAAGTGGGGGTTCACTCTTGGTGTGGTACATTCTGTGGATTTGGACAAATGTATGAAGACCTGTGCCCACCATTATGGTGTCACAGAGAGAGCTTTCACTGCTCCCCAGTCCTCTGCTCTCTGCCTGTTCATTCCTCCCCACCCACCCCTGGGGGACCCTTGATCTCTTTACCGTGCCATAGACAGGCTTTTCCAGAGGGTCTCAGGGCTGGAGTCAAGCAACCTGTTGCCTCTCTTACCTGGTAACATGCATCTAGGTTTGGAGGTGGGCATCTGCATGTCCCCACTCTACAGACTTGGTTAGGAGACCCTGGGTGACACATGGGGCACCGGTGGAGCCAGGAGGGACACGGTGCTCCATATCCTTCTGTTGCCCAGTGGCCTGAGTGAGGCATGCTGGCATGCAGGCCCTGGGGCCTGGCCAGACTCAGCTCCATCACAGGCACTCTGGATCCAGTCTGCAGTGCTCAGCCGAGGCCCAAGTCCTTCCTGGCCATACCTCAGAGCCAGCTGGGAGGCACCAGAGGTCAGAGGGGACACTGAAGCTCCTGGGTCGCCCCACCCTCCCTGGACCAGGACTCCACACAGAAGTCAGGATTGTAGGGGTTGAACAGCACACAGTAATAATCACTGTTTTAAGACTCACACATCGGGTCCCTGACGGCGTGACAAGGGCTCAGGATGAAGCCCGGGAAGATAATTACCAGCATATCAGACTCCAGACGGTAATAACATCTATTAAAGACGACACGCCAGGAAAATCCCGGATTACAGTGCCAGGGGCTGTACCCCAGAGAGCCCCTTTGCAGAGACAGGCGCTCCCACGTGGCCTCCCCTCACCCCTCCCCCATTGGTCCCCAAGACTGGTGCTCCATGCGCACATGGATTCACCCCAGAGAGGGGTGCCAGCTCTGGTGGGTGCACCGTCCAGCCGAGCACATGGCGTGACCCTTGGGCAGCCTCCCCGCTGCCTCACCTGTGAGTGCCCATCCAGTCTTGGAGGGTCGGCCATGGCCAGGGTGCCATCTCCAAACCCACCTGGAGGAGTCAGAGTCTTGGCAGGAAAGAGACAGCCGGGGGCCCACGGGAGGCGGGGGGAGGTTGTGCAGATCTTCCGCAGGGCGCGGCAGCGCTGAGGGCCCAGCTGCAGGGACGGGGACAAGGAACACAGCAGGAGCAGTGTTACCCTCTGCCCCGGGAGGAAATGGGTCTCTCTCCTGCCCTCTGACCTCACCAGCCAAAATCCCCAGGAAACCAGAGGCAGCACTGCAGCAACAGGTCCCTTCAGGTCAGCCTTGCAGGCAGAGTCAGGCAATGGGGGAGGATAGCAGCCTGCAGGGGCTGAAGGGTATTCCCCACAGTGAGTGCTCACCAGCCCTGATGGCCCTTGCCCGCCCGCCACTGTGGGACTTGCTGGTGCTCAGGAGCCAGGGCCAATATCAAGCACTTCAGGCCTGGCTTGTGCTGACTTTTTTTTTCCAGGTGGACACTGCCGGCCAGTGGGCGAGGCTGCCCTGTTTCCTGGTCATCGTGGACTGCGAAGTTGGCCTGGATTCCTCCACTTGGATCCAGCCTGCCCCACCTAGGGTAACAGCTGAATCATCAGAGGACTGACCCTGCCGAGACCCTCTGGACCTGTGTGTGGAGGCTCCACACCAGCAGCCATCAGAGGGGAAGAGAGGCAGGAAGGTCAGGCACCCAGGCTGCCCCCTGAGCTGATGACTGGATGAATGAATGAATGAAACACAAAGAACCCCTGGGAGTCCTGCGGATGGAGCCCTGCCTGGGACCCCCCTTCTGAGGCTCAAGGATCGATCAGGGTGAGTGGCTTGGAAACAGGCTGGACTGGGGAGACTGAGCCAGCATCTCCATGTCCCCAGCCAGCTGCTCGGAGATGCTACATCCCAGTTGGGTCCCAGAGATGGAGACGACTGAGGGGTCTCTCGCCGGCCTAAGGCCTGCCTTCTGGAAAGAGAGGACCAGCAACCAGGTTTATGCCACAATAAGAACCTCCCCATTCTTGAGTAAATAGAAATGAATGTGTCCAGGACGTGTGCTCAAGATTTAACTCCTCTTTTATCTCCTCTTTCCAACACCCTGGAAATCGGTCTCAGGGCCTTTCGGGGAGTCAGTGAGGCCAAGTGATCACGGCCACTTGGGGCAGTGCAGGGCTCAAATGCAGGGGTCACATGAGAGGTGAGGTTGTCACATGAGAGGTGAGGTTCTCACCTGTCTGTGGGGGTTGGTTTCTCCAAATCTTCACTCCCATTATTAATGGGCTGATAAGGTCAACACACCTGGGAATCCGAGTTTGCCTCTGCCCTGCCCCTGGAGCAGCTGTGGGGCAGGAGTCAGGGAGGGCGAGGCCATGGTTCCCTTGGACCTACGGTGTTGGTGAATCTGCACTCCCTCATTCATTCATTCATTCAGCAAACATGCCCCAGGGCACCTCCCAAGCCCCAGGCTCCAAGGTAGGTCCTGAGGTTGCAGACAGACAGGACCCTGGATCTCACAGAGCCATCCCTCTACAGAGAGCCCAAGAATCAACCAGGAGAGAGAAACGAACCAGAGAATACTCTGCGAACAGGGTGAGGTCAACCTGAAGACGTGATGGGCAAGTATCCCACGGGGCCTCGAGTGTGAATCAGGGCCAAGCACGTGGGTGGATATCAGGGCCAAAGGGGCCCTTCAGGGAGGTGGATGTGGAGTGTCCTGCACTTGGTCTGGGGTCGGGGCACATGTGCTTCATGCAAGCTTGACCTGGATAACAAACAGAGGAGACAGGGTGTAGGCGATATGCTGGGCACAGGAGACCAGGGCTGTGATCGGAGTCAGGGAAACTGGCCCTGAGCCCCCACTACCCGTCATGTGACTCCTGGCCCCTCATAGACCAGAGTGAGAGCAGGGAGTGGGGGTGGGACAAGGCAGTGTGAGCTCCTTGAGTAGATAGGCCAGCTCTGAGAGGACCTGACCAGCAGACCCCCAGCCTCTCAGTTCTGCACCCAAGGCCACCTGGGCCCCAGGGTGGGCCTGTGCTGAGGACGGTCCCCACTTCACTCCTCTCCCCCAGCTTAGGTACACAGGGCGGTTCCAGTGTTCCTGACCGGACACACTGCCAGGAGTGACCCGAGGATTCCAATGGCCCATGCCAAGGGCCCAGGACAGCTTGACCGCCTCTCCTTACCAAGGAAAATGAGCCCACACACTGAATGAAGCTGTCACCCAGGTTCTTTCTGAAGTCCAGGCCTTGGGGACAAGGTGAGGTCACACTTGAATGTAATGGCAGGAGTGGTCACTGCAGAGAGTGAACGAGGCAGACGTCCGCTCCCTGGGGGACTCGTGAGGCTGGTGAGGAGCTCCAGTTACGGCCAGCCCTAAAATCACCTCATTTCTTTTAGCCCCGGGAGTGACCCTCTCAGCAAATAACCCGGATTGATGTACAGACCAAAGACACACAGCGCAATGGACTCGTGGGTCTGCTGCACCTCTTCTGAGAAGACCCTGGAATCACTTAGGAAGGACACAGGCCTGGGAAGTGGAGGTCGGGCTCTTTGGAGAGACATGGACAGAGATGAAGGCCTCGGGCTCTGTGTCTTGGAAAGAGAACCAACCCCTACTCACCCCCCACTCTCTGTCAGAGAAACTCAGCTCCATTGTAGGGAGACCCTGGCACAAACTCATCCAGGCAATCGCTTGGCAAGGGGCTCCTGGTCTCCCCAAGATACAGCTGCATCCCCCCTCTCCTGTCCAGGCCACAGCTGAGCTGGGTATCATCCTGACTCCCGACTTAAACACCCAAAGAAGAGGAAGGCTTTGCTACAAACTCTCCAGGAAACTGTTTGAAAGCTGATTTTTCATGTGCTGCTCCAACGATGAGATGCAACGTCAAGACAGAGAGGTGCTGGAGACGGGATGGACAGTGATTCCAGGGAGACACCCGTGGTTGCCCAGAATGAGCCGAGGTTCAGAAAGAGGAAGCTGGTGATGCGGAGCCTGACGGGAGGCTGTGGGGTGGCCCTTCTGGAGCAAACAGGTGTGAAGATGCTCACCTCCTCAGGTGCACCAAAGAACATTCACGAGGAAGAGGCTCTCAGGGTCCAGGCAGACTCTCAGCTGGAGGGCCCTCTCCCCGGCCACCCTGAGGCTGGCTCAAGTCTCTCACAGAATGGCCGTGGTGGCCAGGAGGGTCATTGTTATGGGCTGAATTGGGTCCCACTCCCAAAATAAACATTCAAGTCCTAACAAGTCCTTTGCTGGTGAGCAAAGCAGAGAGAATGACTGGTGATGGTGGGCTGTGTTTTGGGACAGGGTGTGGAATCCGAGGCTGCAGCCCCATCACGCCATGTGCTTTCTCATACAGGCCTGTGCGTGTGTGCATGCGTGCACTGATTCCTTTCTCCCTCCTTCTTCCTTTCCTGCTGTTATCTGATCAGCGTACAGTCAGCATTGGTTAACTTGACAATCTATTCTGTGACTCCTAAACAGCGACATACAAATATTTATTCAAAAACATACCGAACACAATCTCACAAATGAACTACAAGAGAAACTGCTTCACCAGACACGAACACCACCACTGTCACCAGGAAGTGGATGTCGAGATGTGGGGTTTGTCTCTCTTTAAGGAGAAAGGGTGACAGGTAATTGTTTTTCTGACAGATAATTGCATCTTGGGGCTTCCCAGGTGGCTCGGTGGTAAAGAATCCGCTTGCCAGTGCAGGAGACATAAGAAATGCAAGTTCAATCCCTGGGTTGGGACAATCCCCTGGAGGAGGAAATGGCAACCCACTCCAGTACTCTTGCCTGGAGAATCCTATGAACAGAGGAGCCTGGCGGGCTACCATCCGTAGGGTCACAAAGAGTCGGACACAACTTAGCGACTATACAATAAGACAGGATCACTTAGCTACCATCGTCAGACAGGGGCTCAACATACAAACATGTAAGAGGCTTGTGTACAAGTGGCGTGGCTGAAAGGGGAACAGTGCTGGTCGTCTGGGCTGTCGTCTCCGGGCTCCCAGCCCACCCTTCCACAGGCTGGACTATGGTTGAGGACCCCCACCCCTAGCACATCTCCCTGGCCACTGGCTTCTTGTGAGGCTCTGCCAACCGGGAACCTGGGTAGAGGTGGGGAAGCAGGTGCTGGCAAAGGGGATGTTTCCATGCTTCTTCCGTTACTTTTGTCCAAAGTGGTGGCCCCTGGTCCTGTTGGCCGAGCCTGATTCCGGCCACCACCTTCATCTGGCAGCAGGGCCACCAGCAGGCACCGGGCAGACTCCCTGCCCAGAAATGTCTCCCGACCTTGGGCCCCTCTCCCAGCTCCCGGGTCCCATCCCAATGATTCGCTCCTGACTCCCTGCAGGTCCCGCTCCTAGGTCATGTCGTGACCTCCCAGGGCCTCTCCAGCACCTCTGGTCTGTGCTTCTGACTGGACCCTCACTGAGCATGATGGTAGCTCTCCATTGGGTTGTCACTGAGCCGAGATGCACTGTACCTGGAGAACAAAGAAACAGGGGTGCCCAGAGAGTGGCCTCCGTGCTGACCAGGGCATGTCAGGCAGCACCAGCTGGGGACACAGTGCCGGTGCTGGGAGTGGGGACCCAGTGGGGTGCCCAGGGTTGAAACTACCCCCCAGCTCCAGGGATGCCCGGCATAGGCCGGGGGCCAGAGCTGCCCGGCACCACCTGAAGCCCCTCCTGGGCTGCAAACCACTAGGACCCTGGGAACTGGAGGTCTAGGGGTCCTCACGCTGAGAGTGGGAAACTCAGAGCGGGGTCCAGGCCACAGCCAGCCACCCAGAGCTGCCACCTCCCTGGCACCAGCACTGGGTTCACTCTCCAGAGGGTCTTGTAGGACATGGGAGGGTGGGGGCCCTTCTTAGGTCCTTGACTGTCTCAGTGCCTTGTCCTCATGAGACGCCTGGACAGTGGGGCAGCTGGGCACGGTTCTGTGCAGTTGTCATGTCCGTGCCCATCTGTGCACATGCATCTCACAAGCACTGTGTCATGTATGTACATGCGCACGTGTGTGGGTGGGTGGCTGCAGGTCTGCGGGCCGTCACTTTCAGAAAGGAGAGAAGAGGTCCCTCTCTCTCCCTCTCTCCTCTTCCCCAGGCCCACATAGACGTGGCTCCCCACCCAGCCCCACCAGGCTGCTCCCCAGACAGTAGGCCCGGGGGTGTGAATGGAGCAGAGACGCATCCCTGTAGGTCCCAGCGCAAACCTCCATGTGTCTGGGAGGCCCGGGTGTCTGTGTGACGGGTGTGGGCCAGGTGCTGGCTCCCTCCGCTCTCATCTTCACCCAGGCCCAGGGAGAGGTGCTGAAGTTCAGAGAGGGGAGTCTCCTGAGCGCAGAATCCCCTCCACACTTTCCCCAGAGAGTCCCTGACAGCAGGGCCACACACACAAGCCAAGCAAGATGACACCCCAGGGACGGACACCCTGGACAGCAGGAAGGAGAGATGCTGGACGGAGAGGGGGAGCCAACACCCCCATCCCGTGCCAGAAGGTCTGTGTGGCCGTAGGAGACGCCAGGCTCTCACTGAGTCTCAGCCTCCTCACCTGATCTGAGGGGCGGCCGGGTCATCCCAGCCCTTCCAAAGCCACGCTCCAGGGCTGGCACGTGAGGGGCACCCTGCAGCCCTCGCCTTGGGCAGATCTTGGCTGTAAACACAGCCCCACCTCCAGCGGAGACCCGACTCCCCAAGCTCTGGGTCTGCAGAGGGCAGGGGCTGCCTGCCTGCCCAGCCAGGGTCTCCCCAGCCTCCCCACCCCCATGGCAGTGGTGCCTTCTCTCCACTTTCCTGGGCTGTAGCTCTCGGCCTAATTATCTCTAACCTTCTGTTCGAAGACCGCTGTCCTTGCCTGATAAAAACCAGTAACTTTGAAAGCAAACTGGGTCTTAATTTTCCTTGACAGCCCTGCTTGAAGCATGCGGGCCGAGCTGGGGTTTAATTAAATGCACATTCGTATTCCAAACAAATTAAGTACAATTAAGGACCCTGAGTTATGGGTATCTATCACTCCGTGATGTTTTTGTAAAAATTACCCCATCGAGATCAAAGTCAGAGGATCCTTGCCTTAATTGCTTCATTAGGGTGCCGTGCACCAGGCTTCGAAAGGACCGGCCCTGGTGTCTCTTTGGGAATTACCCAAACGACGGCTCTCAGAGTAATTGCTTCCACATTTCTCTCCCAGAGACGTCCCGGCCTCCACGGATCAACGGCAAGGGCTCCAGGAACCCAGCTCTGCTCTCGTCCCCGCAGCAGCGGCCAAGGCGTTTTCGTGGCGCCTGTACTGAGGCCCCACCGGGCTGGCTGGTGGGTGGGCTGCCCCCTGCCCTGCCCACGCTTGGCCTCTCAGCCGGGCAGCCGGTGGCCAGGGAGCAGGGCCCAGGCCAGGCCATAGGTCCCCTAGATGGGCCGGCACACACCACCCAGACCCTGATGGCATGGTGGCCCCAACATGGCCCAGCCCAGACACCCCTGCTCTGGTCCTGAGCTATGGAATGGGGTGAGCCCCCTGCCAATGAAGTCCCAGGCCTGTGGGGACCCAGTCACTTGCAAGAGGCTGCAGGCAGGGGCTGAGTGGGGTCAGGAGCCATTAGCAAGTCTGAGCCCTCTGAGAAGGTGCAGCCCACCATGCCTCTAGCTCTGTAGGCACTTCAGATAGCCCTCAGGCCATGGGGCTCCCTCACCTGGGCCCACCCAGAAGGCCTCCTGTACTGCCAGCCCCCGAGCAGGAGGAACACTCAGGTCCTCCCCGGAACCCCTCAGGGGAGGGCACAGGGCCTCCTCGGGAACACTGGCCATGCGGCTGCCAAGGAAGGATCCCACATGCCAGCCCAGACCCTCCCCCAAGGGGCCCTGCATGGACGCCACAGGCGGGACAGGGATCACAGTGGCCAGAGAGCAACTTCCCATCTAGAGCATCAGATAAAATGCAAGACGACCGCACATGTGAAGTTCGGGTGAACAACACCTTGCTTTTTGGTACAAGTAGGTCCCATGTGGCCCTGGGGGCATCCTCACTCTCAAAATTACCCACGTTTACCTGAATCCCAGGTGTCCCTGGACATCCTGTGTTTTATTTCGCTGGATCTGGCTCCCCTGGCAGGGGCTGGGAAGGACATGGACTCCGGTTCTGCTGAAGAACCTGCTTGTCCTCCACAGCAGCCCAGCCCTGGTGGACAAGTGCCTGACAGGCATCACAGTGGCTGGCTTGCCATTGACACCCCAAGGCCTGAGAGCACCCAGACACTCTGCCTCCAAGCC
This sequence comes from Ovis aries, assembly GCF_016772045.2. NCBI lineage: Eukaryota > Metazoa > Chordata > Mammalia > Artiodactyla > Bovidae > Ovis > Ovis aries. Next base: position 49,456,730 of record NC_056065.1, read on the forward strand.
ATGCCCCCTCCATGGAACCTCCTTTGCAGACAGAAAGAACCAGGTGACGGGGTGCCCTCATGGACCCCAAAGTCTAGGGGTGCCCTCATGGACCCCAAAGTCTAGGACTTTTCAGCCTAAAAAAGAAAACGAAAGACCTCATTGCATCCCAAGGACCCCAGATTTTCTCACTCGGTCTCCTCTTTGAGCTCACCCCATAAACACGGCCAGTGATGGAGGGGACAGTTGGGGGTGTGCAGAGGAAAGCCCCAAGCCCCCTGGACATTGATGGACTAGGGGCTGCTGGGGACACAGGCCTCATCCCTCCCCATCCCTGCCCAAGTCCACCCTAAGCCCCGGCCACTGGTCTGGCCAAGACCTAGTGCGTTAACTCCACGTCACGCTCCTTGGAAGGTGCTGGTCGCATGGGGGACATTCTGCCAGTGCTGCATGGCAGATTGACAGTGGGCTGTTCACTCCAGGACCCCCAGAGACAGAGCAGCACGTGTTAAGTGGGAAGGGAAATGTCAAGGATGGGTGGTCTCGCCTCAGGCGAGTTTAGGGTTCCCATGGGCAGTCCTGGGTGCCCCAGCTGGAGCAGATGGACACAGGCAGACACGGAGGACCTCCTGCCAGGACCAGTGGAAGTGCTCCTCGATGGTGTCGGGCCCACCTGGACTCACTGCACCTGGCTAAGGACCCGTCCAGGCCCTGCGCCACTATCCATGACAAGGCCGATGCTCACGGGGGGCCCAGTTATAGGAAGAGCACTGACCCTTCCCACAGGCCAGCCCTCACCCAAGGTACCTGCTGCCCACGGTCCCACTGCACCCCTGCTGGGGACCCACCTGAGACAGAAGAAGCTCCCAGTGTGTCTCCAACTGCAGGAAAGGGGCAGCTCTGGCCTGCTCCGCAGGAAGACCCTCAGGTGTCGGAGCACCAGCCCTGCCTGCTGACACTGATAGCCATCTGTCCCGACAGCCTGCCCATCAGGGAGGCCAGCTTCTCTCCACTTTGCAGGGAATCACATATGTGGACTGTGCTTCCCAAACTGTGTTCCTAGGAACATGAGGGGTTCTGCAATCAGTGAAAAAGCACCACATATTCTTCCCCTCCTCATATTAGGGCTAGACTGAGGCTGGGTGTGGCCTCGCCTCTGAGGCAGGTGCTGCTAACGGCCATGGGAGGCTCAGAGGTTGAGCAGCTGTGGGTCACACGGCCAGGAGAGCTGGGTCAAGAGATGACCTTCCAGGACTGAGGCCCATCCCAGAAGCTGCCCAGGGAGGCCAGTCCTCTCTCCTCTGGGGCCAGAGCGTCTCCTGGGGTGTGTCTGAAATCCAGGAGTAACAGCCACCGAGGCTCCCGGCCAAGCTAGACAATGATGGATTGTGGGCAGCCTGGGATCCCCAAAAGGCTCATTTCATACCCGCCAGCCTCATGCTGACACACTCATGGGATACACATTGTCTGTCACCATAGCAGGGATGCCTCGCCGCCCACAGTGCCCCTGGTGTCCTGCCATAAAACTGTGAATAGAAATCGAAACAGGCTCTGAGCTGGGCCGGTGGGGAGATGCCAGGGCCCGTCTGGCTGGTGAAGGCTCCAGGATGACACAGGAGCCCCTGCAGGCCCTCTGGGGAGCTGCCCCCACCGAGACCCCGTGTCCCCGTGGACAGCACAGCCCATGGGGGCGGACGGGTGGGGGGTGATTCAGGGTCTGGACACACCTCTCCCACTGCCCTTGGATGCTTTGAGGTCTTGTTAAAGGGAGCCCCCACACCTCCCAGGAGGATTGCACGTGGTGTTCCTGGGCCTTGGGGACCCAGGTCCTTAGTCCCCCACCCCCTTGTTCTGGGTGAGAGTCTTGGTTTGGCCCCTGGTTGAGGCTACTGGTGGCAGGGGGCCCCCACACAGGACTGTCCCTCCTGGATCATCAGCGTCACTATCCAGAAAGAGGCAACAACGAGAAAATCCACTCCCCTTACGGCAAGACTCCTCACACCAGGGGCACACAGCCCCCAGCCCTGCCCTCCACCCCTTTCAGCTCCCAGCCAGGCCTTCAGAACCACTCAGCCCAGAACCGCTCTGACAGGGTCAGTGGGGGTCCCACCCACCCAATCCCTCTTGTTTCTCTGACCCCCTGGCAGCCCCACGGTGGCCTCTGACACAGGCCACAGCTACCCACAGTTTGGCCCCCGGGACTGATGGCTTCAAGACTCCCACTCTGCTTGGCCTGGCCACCCCTTCTGTGCCTTCCTCAGTTCTTAGCCCCCTGCCTCTTCATGTGTGGTCCCCAGGGCCCAGACTTGTGCCTCCCCTGTCCACACAGAGAGCCTCGCTAGTGCTCAGCATCAAGGCCTACCCACAGGTGTGACCCTGAGCATCCAGGGCCAGCCACCCACCCGAGCCTCAACAGTCTCACCTGAGCATCAGGAACTTGCTGGACCCAACGTCGGGGCTGTGGCCAGCACCATCCACACCTTGCCAGCATTGCCCCCAAACCATCCTCAGGGCCCAGACAGGGGACAGGAAAGGGCCCCCTACTGTGCCGATTTGGGAACTCCTAAAGGAGTGTCCCCACTCCACCTCCACACACAGCCCCCTTCCGAGTGTTAGTCGCTCGGTCGTGTCCAACTCTGCGACCCCATGGACTGTAGCCCACCAGGCTCCTCTGTTCATGGGATTCTCCAGGCAAGAATAGTGGAATGGGTTGCCATTTCCTTCTCCAGGGGATCTACTCAACCCAGGGATTGAAACCAGGTCTCCTGCACTGTGGGCAGCCCCTGGGGAGACTCTGAAGGCCCCTAAGGTTGCCTGAAAAGAACACTTTCCCCCAAGGAGCCCACAAGACCCTGAACCCGCAGTCCCCAAGATTCCCAACATGGCCTGACCCCTGACAGGGAACGACCCTCTGCATCTGCTGGAACCCCGAGAAAGGGGCGGGGGAACAGGAGAGCATGTAAAGCTGGGGCGGCCAGGCAGGAAGCCCTGCATCCGACTTAGTGTGCAGCCAGGCCCCCAGACCACCTCCCGTCCTGCCTCAAAGTACGGGGGCCAAGGGAAGCTTCTGGTCACTCTGCCGAAGCTCTGGATAGCTCCCAGTGGAGGGAAACCTTGCCATGCACGCAGGATCCCTGGCACACTGCACTGCAGACTATACCACAGAGCCCACGGCCATCCCACCCAGAAAAACCGTCTACATTGACGACATCCTGCTATGGCCCTGGGTGTTGGGGACACAGATGACTCTCTTCCCCTGCCCTCAGGGGAGGTGGTATCTGCTAGGCAGAGATGCAGGAGCCTGGGGGCTGCCATCCCACCTCCACCCCCATCAGTTCTGTGTCCAGCCCCACTTTCACCCTGGGCCTTCTGGTCAAGCTCCTGGGAACCCAGCAGTGGTGGCTCTTCCCCAAGTCTGGCATCTCGGTGTTGCTGGCGGTGCCAGACCCACCCTGAGTCACACCCTCCTCTTGAGGAAAAGCAGAACTTGTGACTTGCTTCTGTCCAATAGGACACAGGGCTTCCCTGGTAGCTCAGATAATAAAGCATCTGCCTGCAATACAGGAGGGACAAGAGACATGGGCTCAGTCCCTGGGTCAGGAAGATCCCCTGGAACAGGCAATGGCTACCCACTCCAGTATTCTTTCCTGGAGAATTCCATAGACAGGAGCCTGGAGGGCTACAGTCCATGGGTTGCAGAGAGTCAGACATGACTGAATGAGTAATCCTTTCAATAGAACATGAGAAAGGTGCCAGAGCCAGTCCCTTGGTCAGGTGATGTAGGCAGGAAAGACTCATCCCAGCTGCCGGGAGTGACCTTGACCTGCCAGCCTTGGAGATGTGAGCTGCCAGGAGAGACCCATGGCCGGGGCTGTGGGTGGCCTCTAGGGGCTGGGAGTGGACCCTGGTATCCAGCCAGCAGGAAGACAGGGATCTGTCCTACGACCGCAGGGAAGTGAACACCATCAGTGCCCGGAATGAGTAGAAAGCAGCTCCTGCCCCCGTTCAGCCCTCAGATGAGAGTGCAGCCTGGCAGACACCTGGAGCTACCCTGAGCAGAGGACCCAGCAGTCCAAGCTGGGCTCCTGACCTTTGGGAACCAAGGCGCTAGATGGTGGTTTCCAGCCGCTTGGCACGTGGTGCTCTGTTATACAGCACAGGTGGCTGACGCACACACGCGAGGCCAGGAGGGAGTCCTGTGGGTGAACAGCAGGTGCAGAAACAGGACAGGTGCCCTTCCTTCAAGAGTCCCAGAGCCTTGTCCCTGCTGCCCTCCCGGGGGGCACGGCTGCCTCTACTCAACTCTCTCACCTGTCTTCAGAGCCCTGTGCAGTGCACGTGCTCCACCACGAAGCTACCTGGAGGACACAGTGCACCCTGCCGCCGGCCAGGCTGCCCTCCCTCACCCTGGTCCCCGGCTGGCTGCCTGCCGCCCCTCCCTCAGGACAGCTGTCCTCCCATTGCGCCTGGCATAGGGCTGCCCCTCCTACCAGATCCACCTAAATGCCTTGCATTTCTGGAGCCTGGAGGATCCCCTGTTCTGGGCCCCGGGGCCTTCGTCACGTACCACATGCCCCTCAGTAGGAGCAGGGGTGGGCCCAGACCCGGGGCACACAGCCCCACGCACACAGGGCCCTCAGCTTGAGTGTGCTGAGGTGTGGGTAGGTGAGGCAGTGGCGAGAGGTGGAGACTAGAGTGCACAGGCCAATCCCGCTCTTGGGGCGACATGGGCAGAGCCAGGTCAGGTGCTGGAGGCTCTAGGATGGTGTCTGAACAGGAGGTATATGCTGGTTGGACCCAGTGGTGCCAGGAGGGAAGGACTGTCCCAGGGAGAGCCGTGGGGACGCAGAGCCATCACCAGGTGGGCCGTAAGGCCCCTGAGATGTGATGGAGATGAGGCTCACAGGGGCTGGGCTCCCCCCGCCCAGCGCAGAGTCCCCAGAATCCCAGCAGAGGCCGAGGCCCTGCCCATTTTGGTGGCCAGCTAAGGGGTCTGGCCAAGGTCGGGGTTGAAGGGTGTTCCACAGGGGAGGGTGGCAGTGTCTGGAGAAATGACACCTGAACAGTGAGCAAGCAGCAGAGGGGACATCAGGACTCAGCAGCAGGTGATGCCAGGGGGAGAGGTGGGGGCAGGGACCTCCATGCTTGGCTCCAGGGTGGTGGGGGCCACCAAGAGTTTAGGAAGGTCTGGAGGGGTGTTTGGGGCAGGAATAATTTCCCCCTGGGGTATGGGGGCTGGGGGGCTCATAGGAACAGGGGCAGGGGTGAAGGCTCAGGGTCCACCCCAAGGTCACCAGCAGGGGTCATGACCTCAGGTGAGAAGACATTTGGGGGCACAAAGGAGGAGGAGGGTCCAGAGTGGGAACACTTGGAGCCTGGGCTCCCTAGAGAGGGGTCATAGCCTGCCCCTACCAGGCCGCCTTTGACCCCTGGGCAGCAGCCATGGGGAGCCCCCTCCCTGGGATCCCACAGTGGAAATGGGGTAGGGCAGGGAGGCTCCCCCGTGGGCCAGTAAAATAGTTAGGGCACTTCTCACCCCAAGTCCCCTTGCTGGAGGAACTTTGGGACTTTTCACTGGACCTGCCAGAACATCACGCAGGTCGGGATGGAAGTGAGGGGAGCCAGGGAGCCCTCCCTCCCCAGCAGCCATTCCTCAAAGAGAATCAGATGCCAGAGATCCCCACCTGCCCTTAGCATGGGGGTGGCCAGGGCTTCAAATGTTGGGGTGTGGGAGCGGGCAGGCGGTGTGCTCAGTGGCTCCCTGCAGCCCTGAGGGGCAGGGGCCAGCCTGGGCTCAGAGTCCAGGCCTGGGGGCGCCCAGGGGCTGAGGTCAGGACCACAGGGGTGAGTCCAGGGCAGCCCCACACCCCCAAGCTTGCACTGGGGAACTAGCGGTGAGGGGGGGTGCCGCCCCCAGTGCGTGCTGTCCCATGGGCACCAGGCAGGTCTGGACCTGTGTGGGAGTGCAGGCCAGTGGGTAACCGAGTGTCCCTCCTCCCCTCCCCCTTCTCCCCATCCTCAGCCCTCATGAGGAGACCCCACCCCAGTGTAATATTAACCAGGAAAGTCACTTCTGGACGGCAGCAGAGGTGCTGGCAGAGAGGGGTCTGGTTTAGCTCAGGTTCTGTGGGGCCAATCGATCTGCCTGGTGCTGAGGGTCTCGCCATACTAGGCACACAGGACCTCCAAGGATGGATCTTAGGGGGAGATCTGGGGTGGGGGCGCTGGGCCATGGGCAGGCAAGTTCTTCAGTCAAGGGTGGGACGATGGGAAGAAGCCAGCCAAGGGGCAGCAGGATGGCTGAGATCCGTGTTTGGCCGGATCAGCGGGCAGCCACACAGAAAATGGGTCCCTGGGGCGGCAATAATTGTGTGTCAGGGAAAGTCAAGGTCACGCAGCCATGGTCTGTGACGACTTCTGACCGCAAACAAATATATATGAAAACGATGGCCCTGGGCGCCGGTGCTGATGTGTGAGGACGCTTAACCCCCGAGTGTCCAGGCAGCCAGGGCAATGGGACCCACCCACCATCCCCCAGGCAGCCACAGAGGCCATCCCTTTAAGGGACAGACAAGCACAGCCTCCCAATATCCCACTGCCCCCATTTGAAGACCCCCTCACCCCTCACCCCGGCCCAGGGCAGCAGCCCCCAGCCTCCACTCCACAGAGGGGCTCAGGTTATCGCACTGGGCATGGAGGGAAGGCAGCCTCCCCACCCCACTCAGCCAGCCAGCGCCTTCACAGAGAAAATGTGATGTCTCCCTGCGTGTCTCACCTGCCCTCCTCCCCCAAGCACAGTCCAGAATTAATGAGATCAAAGACCAGGGAGCCGGGGTGGGGGTGGCAGGTCGTTACCATGGTTATTTATTCGTTTGTTCATTCACACCCTCGCCCCCTGCTCAGTTCAACAAAGATTTAAGAGTGGTCTCTATGTGTTCACACATATCAATAATAGATGCCCCAGTGAACACAGCAGAGCCCCTGCCTGCAGCCTCCCTACTCCAGGCATCCAGGCGAACAAAGCCCTCCCGGCCAGGGCAGCCCCACACAGCCCAGACCTGGGAGAGTCCCCCTGGGCCCTGACCCTTCTGCAGGAAGTGCTGGCGCACAGCTGGGCGCTTCTCTGAGGGGAGAGCCATTACTCCAGGTTGGTCACCACACAGATGGCCCTTCCCCGCCAAGGTTCTCAATAAAAACAGGGAAACTGCTTCTCACGTGTGGTTAGTCAAACACTGTCCCTCCCAATCCATGTCTACCCACCCCAAGCCCCAAAATGCAGCCTTATTTGGGAATCACGTCTTACCAGTAAACTTAGTTAAGGATTTTAAGATGAAATTATCCTGCATTTAGGATGATGTTTTCGAGCTGTGGTGTTGGAGAAGACTCTTGAGAGTCCCTTGAACTGCAAGGACAATCCTAAAGGAAATCAACCTTCATTGGAAGGAATGATGCTGAAGTTGAAGCTCCAAAACTTCCACCACCTGATATGAAGAGTCAACTCATTGGAAAAGACCCTGACACTGGGAAAGATTGAAGGCAGGAGGAGAAGGGGATGACAGAGGATGAGATCGTTGGATGGCATCGCTGACTCAATGGACATAAGTATGAGCAAACTCCCGGAGATGGTGAAGGGCAGGGAAGCCTGGAGTGCTGCAGTCCATGGGGTTGCAGAGTCAGACACAACTTAGCAACTGAACAGCAACATATATTCCAACGGCTGGTGTCCTTATAAGAAGAGGAGACAAGCAGGAAGAAGGTGGCCATGTGACGGTGGGGGCAGGGGCTGGAGGGAGGCAGCCACAAGCCAGGAACACATGGAGCCCCAGGAGCTGGAAGAGGCAAAAAGGGCCCTGCTCCCACCAGAGCCTCTGGAGGACAACCAGCCTTGCCCACTCCCTCATTTCAGACCACTGACTTCCAGGCTGTGAGAGTATCAGCTGCTCTTATTTCAAGCCCCCTAGTCTGTAATACTTGGTTCCGACAACCTGGGAAACTAGCCAGGAGGTTTTCAGGACACTGCTCCAGGCTTCCCTACACACCCTCATCAGCCATGTTCTACCCTGTGAGTTCCCACAGACTTCAGGGTTCCCCTAAACTCCCACCCTGTCTCATGTGCGTGCATGCTATGTCACTTCAGTCCTGTCCCAGTCCATGTGACCCCATGGACTGTAGCCCGCCAGGCTCCTGTGTCCATGGGGTTCTCCAGACAAGAATACTGGAGAGGTTGCCATGCCCTCCTCCAGGGGATCTTCCTGACCCAGGGATCAAACCTGTGTCTCTTGCATCTCCTGCATTGGCAGGTGAGTTCTTTACCACTATTGCCACCTGGGAAGCCCCATCCTATCACACAGAAGTCAGCAAAAAGTCTTGGAAATATTCTGATGGAAAAGCATCCACCCAGTACAGAAGAGGAAGCCTTCCTTGCTCCTATTCCCAGGGCCCAGAACCCTATCCCCCAGAAAACAAAGCTCCCCATGCTAAATACTCTCTTGGAACCCCTGGTGTGGAAGTGGCCAGGCAGACATGACAGGTGGCAGAGATCCACGTGGCAGTGGTGAAAGCAGGTCAGGATTCCCCTGGGAGACCCAGAAAGTGGGCATCAAGACAGGGACAGAATAGGGCAGCATCGTTCCAGACTTCTGCAAGGACTCATGTTCCATCAGCCACAATGGTGCAGAGAGAGAAGCGATGGGGCTTTAGCTGGAGGGGCCACATCAGGGCCACAGCCATCCTGCACTTCCCTGCTTGGGAGTCAGGCTGCTATCCGCACGGCCATGCCTATCCCTTGTTGCCCTTTCCCTGAAGGTGGACATGAGCCATAACCGCGCCCCCTCCCTAAGTGCCCTGGCCCCTGGTCCCAAGCCTTGCTGGGGGACATTTATTGCAAGTGAAACCCACCATCTGAGCTTGACCACCACTTGTTTTCCATAATGGTACCTTCTCAACCTTGAAACTACTTTCTGTTTGGGAAATTATCTGACATCTGAAAACCAGCCGTATCTGAGGACAAATGCTGGCCTGTGTAGCCAAGACCGAGGAGCCACGAGTAAATAAATGAGTTTTGAGTCTGCTGATCCAGCTGTTGGTGAAGCTGGGCCAATACTCCTCCCCAGATATGTTCATACCCCAGCCCCCATTCAAAGCCTGTGTGGAGCCCACTGCCCCCAGCACCGCTGGACCCAGTGACCGCTGGACCAGGAAGCCAAATCTGGTGGCTGATGACCTATGGAAACAAGGACTCTCACACAGAGGGACAGATCCCAAGCCAGGAATCAGGCAGTAGGGGTGGGGCCAGGGAAATTAAGGGGTAGGCCTCCTCAAGGCTGGCACTAATTGCCCCTGGTTAACCTGTGATGAGCACATGTGGGCACATGTATGTGCATGTACCTGGGACACATGGGGCAAGTACAGACACATGCGTGCACACACGCATATGTGGTCACACACACAAGGAGCAAACACATGCGCACATACAAGACTCACACAGGCACACACGTGGGGCACACGTGCACGGGCACACAGAGGGCACAAGACTGGTCACATGGGCTGCAGTGTAAATGAAACATGTGCCAAGAGGACAGCGTGGCCACTCCAGGCTGAGGCCTTTAGCCTCTGGGTGCTGCAGGCAGAAGGGAAGGGAGAAGCAGCAGCCCCAAGAGCCCGTGAGCCAGTATTCATGGGTTCATCCCCAGGCAGCTGGCTGAGAGAACCTTCCTGTACCTCATCCCTTAAGGAAGGACTCTGTTCTCGCGGGGGTGGGGGGCTTCCCCTGCCCAACTGGGCCCCACGGGGCTCTGCCAGTAGATGGCAGGACACAGTGGTGGTCACCCAGTTGTGCCATCTGCCGAGAGCTTGGGGCCCTGGGCTGCTCACAGTCAGGGGCGGCCCTGGGCAGGCTCATGGTCAGGGGCAGCCCTGGGCCGGCTCACAGCTCAGGGGTGCACAGGAAGGGACAGGAGTTCCCAGCTCCAGGGCTCCCCATCTCTGCCCTTGACTGTGGGACACACACACCCCGATTGCCCCGGGACACTGGCGAAACACGGGGATGGGAGTGGGGTGTGGCCAAGTGCACCCCAGCGCCCAGCCCCACACCTGGCCTCATACCCGCATTGGCTCTGCGGCAGCTCCGCGTCCGCCTGGCCGAGCACAGGCTGGGCGGCCCGTGCTATTTCAGGCGAGGCACTTGGTGTCGCCGGGAGCCGGGTGGGGGGAGGAGGGCAGAACCTTCAAAACTAATGTCAATTTTCTGCATCAAATATTTTGATAATTAAACAAAGCTGATCAAGAGAGGCGAGCAGCACGGCTCCGGAGCTCAGGAAGCAACCCATTAAATAGAGGCCCGAAAGCGCCCGCGGCGGCAGCCCCAGATTAATGACTCGGCCGTAATAGATTTTCCCAAGCTCAGCCACTCGGGCAGCGGCCGGGAGGGGCTCGCAGCCCCAGCCCAAGGAGGCCGTTAAAGGGGCAGGGACAGTAAATCGAGGTGCCCACTGCCAACGGGTGGACTGCCTGACCCGAAGTATCCCCCTCCTCCGGGGGCAACAGGCTCTGCCACCCCAGTGACCAACCAAGAGCCCCCTCAGACCAGCTCAAATGGACACACGGTAAGAGAGAGGCCTCAAGGAAGACAGCCACGTCCCATCTCCCACATGGTCATGCTCCCCTTCAAGTGGGTGCTATGTCCACAGCAATACGGGGTGGACCAGATGAGCTCTGGGCCCTGGGGCAATGACCCTGTGCCCCTGGGGTTCCTCACCCAGCAATGCTCTGCCAGCCGATCTGCAATCTGGCCTGGCCAGGAGATGGTCAGGCTGGATGGCATTGCCTGGAGTCTCTCCCCAGACCTTGTCCATCTGACTCCCACTCCTGCCCATGTAGATGTGAAGTGTGGAAACAGACGATGGAAGCAGAGGCCTGACTGGCTCTCACTGCAGGGAGGGGCTTCATGTCAGATGCTTTCCGGAGCTGGGAGGACCTGGGGGTCATGAAACCGAGGGCTGCTGAGCGGGGAGGGCAGGATGTGCTTTGGAGCAGACTCCATGCGGCCCTGGGCCCTTGAGGCAGCTGTGCTGTGCGAGACAAGGTAGGGTCAGTGGGCCCCATGCAGCCCCCCGTGTCCCTTGGGGTCCCTCGGTAACACAGGAGGGTGGAAGCCAAAGGTCAGCTGCCCTCTGAGCTCACGGCACTGACATGTGCACATCCTGTCTCAGCAGAATCCACCCCACTCCGCCCTCAACCCCTGGTCTGGGAGCAGCATTTCACATATGAGGGATAAAGACCCCCGGGCCGTTCCAGGGCTCTCATTCAGCACACATTTGTTGGGCAGCTGTATGGGCCTGGCCCAAGGAGACAGCGGGGTCAGGGCCCATGTTGAGGCTCATCGTTGTGGGCGGGCCAAGACGTGAGGGGCGGTGGTCCCGAAGCATGCCCTGCGTGCTGTCCCAGGTACCCAGCCCAGCCGCAGGAAGGAGTGGGGACATACTCCCCAGAGTCTTGGCAACTCTGGCCCTGAAGAGGCTGCAGCAATGCAATTTCATCACAGAATTCCCTGAGGGAAGCAGGCAGGCCCATGTTGGGGAGGAGATCCCTGCTGGTGGTCCCAGAATCATCACATCTCCAGGAGCCTTCCCATCCCTGCCCTGCATGGTGCCCGGGATCTCCCCACTGGGCTCTACCCGTTAGGGTCCCAGGCAGGAGGACTGGCCGGGGTTGCCTGGGCCCATAGTTGGGGCAGGCAGGGCAGGAGACACCCTGCTGTGCAGAGAGAGCTCCCCAGGGCCTCTCTGATCTCAGCTGCTGCTGATTTCCCATCCCCCGAGGAGGGGAGGCTCCCAGAGGATGGGTGTCCCTGCTCCCTGCCTGGCCTGGGACCCCTCCACCAGGCCCATGCCCCCCACCCACTGCCCCATGATGCCCATCCTCCCTCCCAGATGCAAACATTGAACAAGCTGCTACAGAGCACCCCCCACTCTTCCACTGACCCACCCCCCCCAACTGGTTTCCCTTAACTAAAACCCCTTGGTCTCTTCTGTTTTCCATCGCTGAGGAGTGGAACCTCTCCACAACTGCCCCGGGAGCCCTCTGGATACAATTTCTCTCCATACAGACATGTTCTAATTAGAATAATATATCCTGACTCCCTCCCAGTGTTCTTGCCTGGAGAATCCCATGGTCAGAGAAACCTGGAGGGCTGCAGTCTATGGGGTTGCAAATAGTCAGACACGACTGAGGCAACTTAGCATGCATGCTCCCTTAACTCTTGAGAGTGCCTTGGACACCAAGAAGATCAAGCCAGTCAATCCTAAAGGAAATCAACCCTGAATATTCATTGGAAAGACTGATGCTGAAGCTGAAGCTTCATACTTTGGCCACCTGATGCGATCGAAGAGCCGACTCACTGGAAAATACCCTGATACTGGGAAAGATTGAGGGCAGGAGAAGAGAATGACAGAGGATGAGATGGTTGGATGGCATCACTGACTCAATGGACATGAGTTTGAGCAAACTCTGGGAGACAGTGGACAGGGAAGCCTGGCGTGCTGCAGTCCATGGGGTCCCGAAGAGTCAAGCACGATTGAGCTACTGAACAACAACACACACATCCTGACTGCGCTCAGCACCTAACTCCACAGCTGGCCGAGCCAGCACAGGCTGGGTGGGGCGTGGGCCCACGAGAGGGAGATGCCAGTGGGGAGGGGGGCATGCGAGGCCCCGTGGGCAGGATCTCCCGTACCTGCCACGTGTGTGCACACATATGTGTGTATCAGTGTGTACGCCTGCGGAACCAAAGCCTGGGGCCAGCTCCATCCAGGAGCCTGCCTAGGGTGGAGAGATCACATGGCCATGGGACAGCTGCCTCTTCCCATTCCATCTGTGCATCCAGCACTTATTTGGCACCTACTGTGTCCCTGCGATTCCCTCGTGAAGAAACCCAGCCAGTCCCCGCCCTAGGTAGGCTCCCACAGTCACGTCACACGGGGCAAAGGAGAGTCAGGACAGGGCAGCTGAAAATCAGCCCAGTGTGACCACTAGGCCAAGGGGCAGCCTTCAGACCCCCAAGAGCCCTGCCCTACCCCCTCAGCTCACAGATCTGCTGGCCAAACCCTGCCTGCGTCAGGGGTCAAGGTGGTGTGCAAGGCCTCTCTCAGCCCTGCACCTTTACCAAGGTTGTTCCCTCCTCCAAGGATACCCTTCCCTGCCTGGTTCACAGCTCCCCCAGTCCCCTGTTCACACCCACACTCTGAAAGGCAGCAGCTCCACCAAGAAGGCCCCAACCCTCAGGCTGTGCTGACCACCTGGCATACCACCCTTCTGCCCAAGGTCACCCTGGAGCACAACTGTCCTCTGTGCCCATCTCCCTGGACCTCAGCCCACAGGAGGGGCTCTCCACCTCCCCTGGGAAGCATGGGGATCGGGGGGCTCTACCTGGGGCTCCTCCATGGGTAAGCACCAGGTACTGCATTGCCCTGTGGACAGTGATGTCTCCACCTCCTCTGGCCACCCCCACACTGCCCACCTGGCTGGAATCTAGGACCAGCCCTACGGTCACCTAGCAGACCCCCACCTCCGGCCTGGGCCCAGATGCCAAAGTGCCGCCTCCCCAGCCCTCACTCTGCGGCAACTTTCCGAGAGCAAGCCGCACCAGCACTTCCCTGCACCCCATTTCCCCACCTGCCCCATGGGCGCTTGGGAGCATCCCTGGATGGGACACAGCGGGCTGTTTGTCCAGTCCAGCGGGGCCCAGAGGGCGCAGAGGGGCATCCAGGGCCACACGTGACGTCTCTGCCCCCACTGCCGCCCCGGCAAACCTGTGAACACAGCACATCTCAGTGGGCACTCGGCATTCCCCAGCCTCGAGCCCACAGTGGCCGGGTCTGTAGGAGTGCTCTTCCCTGCAGAGCAAATCAGAGCAGCCCCACCAGGCTCCACTGGGGTCTCTGAGCACCCAGGGGCCCAGAGCCATCCATCCTGACCAGCTCCAACAATCCTGCATTCCACACAGAGGCAGAGCTGGGGAGCCGCCCATCCTAACACAAATCCAGACCTTGGTCCCCCTGAGCTGGGACCCCCATCTCTATCTGAGTCAGATGTAACACTACATCCAGGCTGTCACCTGGAGACCCCGTCCCCGCCACCCCAGGCCTAGGTGCTCCACAGGCCACCGAGTCACAGTCGTCACCAGGGCTGGGAGACCTAGCACCCCCCACCCACCCACCCTGCTGCCGCTGGAGACCCCACTCAAGGTCAAGAGCGGCCCCTGAGGTCCACCGCGGGGACGGCCCAGTGCCCGGCCATGTGCAGCATTGCCCATTCATCACGCGGGCGACCAATCACGGCTGTCGCTGTAACAACACAACCACTCGGGCAGCGCCGTATTTCTATTGGCTGTGACAGCGGAGATAAATCTACGCCAGCCAATCCACTGCGGGCAGCAGGCCGTGGCAAGGAAGGTGCAGCCAGCCAAGGTGGGCACTACGGAGCTAAGTGCCCCCACGGCCAGAAGGCAGCAGGCATGACCCTGTGGCCACCATGGCTGCAGAAGCTACTTCCCCCTCCTGCCTCTGCAGCCCCAGCAGCAAGGCCTGTTTGGGGTGAGACTCAGGGCCCCTGACTGCAGCTTGCCCAACCCTGGGACCCTGCACTGCCCCTGCCCTGTAGCTCCACATTTTAGGTTGTCACCTGCTGGCTGTGTGACCCTGGGCCAGTCACTGACCCTCTGAGACCTCCCTCTCCTCCTCAGCACAGCAGGGGCTAGTACCTCCCCCCACCGCTGCCTTGAACTGAAAGGTAGGCTTTATGAGCATCACAGCCATGTTGGCAGCGTCCAAGTTCAGAACTTGATAAATCCCTCAGAGGCCAATGGATGCCGCCCCCACTGCAGGGTCCCTCAGCACCTCTCAGCCCACTCCCTTTCTGCCCGCCCCCTTGCTGAGCCCTGAGACCTGGCCCCACCTGGACCACCAACGCCAGCACCAACGGCCCACCCCCTCAGGCCTTGCTGTCGGAAAGAATCCCTGGGTTAAGCTGAGGGGTCCCTCCTGGATCTCTGAGATGCCCCAAGCTCAGGCCTCTGCACCCACAGAGCTTTGCAGAATAATAGCAACAACCCCAGTAACGACAGCCCACACGCACAGGTGTGTGCCCGTACTTTGCCGCCCACCCAGAGGTCCCCCCCAGCTAGTCCTTCCCGCTCAGGCAGCGCGCAGGAGCAGGGCATCTCCCCAGGTCCTCCTGCCTCCCCAGCACAGAACCTGTGCCCAGGCCCAGGAGTGCCAGACCCCCTGGGAACTACAGCAGAGCAGACCCCAGGGCGGTGCCCGGGCACTGCAGCTCCGTCCTCTCCTGTGACTCCTCTCACCTTCCCTCGCACCTTTCCTCGCCTTCATCTTGTCAACCCTGTCATCACACCTCCATGTTCCACCAGTCTCCCTGGACCCCACCTCCTCCCACCCACTCTGCCTTGGTCCTCCTGGCGGTACCAGGGCCATCCCCTGTGTCACCCCGACCCTCCCTGGCTGAGCCAGCCTGACTGTTTTCTCCATGCCGCCTCTGATTCCAGCTTAGGAAACCCCAGAGCCACCAGGACGTGTGGAGGACCAGCTCACACACCACGTGTCCCAGGGATAGCACTCAGGTGATCTTGAGTAGCCTCTGGTCAGTTGACTAATGACTTCCCTGGTGCCAGGATTGGGGTTCATTTACTGAAAATACTGCAGGACAAAGAGAGAGGGTGATATCAGAGCATGCCCAGGCCAAGGGAAAAAAGAGTTCAAACAGGAAACTCCCTGTAGAGGTGAGAGCCATTATCCACCACACTTGGGCTGTTCCCGGGCAGGCCAGGACCCCTGACACAAGCTGGGGGGCGGCGGGGAGGAAGGCAGGTCCCCCTCTATAAAGATGCCTGCAGTGCAGAAGGGCCAGGACCCTGGCCACCCATGTGCCATGCCCACAGCCCAGACACCATGGCTCCCCAAGACCAAAGCGCTCAAGGCCAAGGTCACAGAGACCCCATAGGAGCAGAAGTGCCTGCTTCCCCAGCACTTCAGCAGTGGGTAAGGCTGCCCTCAGGCACAGCCAGGCTCAAGCCCTCTGTGGGGGCTATGGGGACCCCTGGCCTCAGCATCAGCCGTGCAGGTCAAGTCAGTCTCTCCTGCCCCCATTCAACTTCTCTAGCAGCTGGCAAAGGGGCAGACGGGGCGGGCGGTAAATGCCAGCATCCCTTTGTCCCCTGGGAGTGACCTGGGTGACCTGTGCCCTACCCGCCCGCCTCATCCGTTTCCATCCTCACCAAGCACGGTCCACACGGGCCCCTCCTCATCCCCAATAGATAATGGTTTAATAAGCGATCTGTTTTTTATTTAAAGGGTCGGCAGTAAAACCCAGATCACATTTCTCACTTGGTGGGTCAAGAAACCGCTTACGCTCATTTCTGCAATGTAAAGCGACACTCTATCAAACCAAACATTTCCAGATGTGCCCAGCTTGCCCGAGGTGCGGGCGGCTGGCTGCAGGCAGAGCGGAGGCTGGGAAAGCAGTCCGGGAACACCACCTACTGGCCGGGAGCGGGTCCCTCGGCACTCCCTGCCGTGAGGTCCTGCAGCCTCCACAGGTTCCTGGGGTCAGAGCTCTGGGACCAACTTCCAGTAGCACTGGCCAGCGGCTGTCTGTCCGGCCTCTGACCACCTCCTGCTGCCCACCAACCACCCCCAGCCACTGTGGCTCGACAAGGGGCTGGAAAGCCATTCTCCCAGGGGAGCTTGGACATGGGTGGTACAGGGACCACCGCAGTGTTCAGTAATCATTTGAAAGTCTGGGAAGGGAAGGGAAGCCAGGAGGGAATACTCAGCCCCAGGCTGATTCCACCCCTGTCTAGCGCCTCGGACGCCCAGGGCTCGGCCCCCACCACATTGCTCCAAAGAGACTGACTTAGAACAGACACAGACTCTCAGAGAGCATGATGCAGGGCAAGGTCCAGAGTCCACCAGCTGCCCCGTCCCCAGCAGGCCACGGACCCCACTCACCCTCCGGGCCTCTGCTCACCCTCCAGGCCTCCGCTCACCTTCCTGGCCACAGCACCAAGAACTTGGGAGCCAGCCTTAGGCAGCTCCCCCAAATGCAAAGCCAAAGCTAACACAGCCCAGAGCTGCCGCTTCCCCAAGAGCTACTGGACTCAGGCTTGTAAACCCACCAGCTACCCAAGGGACAGAGGCACCAGCAGTCAGGAAGCTGCCCAAGCAGCTTTGCGAGAGGGTTCCGGAAAATCTGAGGTCAGGGCTCCCAGACCCACCAGGGCCGTCTCCGGGGTAACCACTGGAAACACGCTTGCTGGCAGTCACCCTGAAACCAATTCCGAGTCTCCCCCATGGTTCAGAGTTTTCACTCTGAATTAAAACCGCGGCCAGCTCTAAATTTAATAAAAGAGTTATAAACTCCTGAAAGGAGTGGATGACTGACCGACCCCTGTGAGGAGAAGGAAGTTCTATAAATAGAGATCCTGGGAAGCAAATTTCAGGATTTGGTCCAAAGCTGGTTGAATCACCTTTCGTGAGAGCTTCATTTGTCCTGTCAGTCCCAGGTGGGGCTGGGTGACGGGTGCCAGCAGGACCTCCGTGATCCCCACTTTGCAGGATCCATCAGGCTCTTCCATTGCAGGGGTCCCACCCCAGAACCCAGTCGCCCACAGAGGCCAGGCGCCAGCACAGATGGACAGACAACAGGCACAGCCAGTGGGTCAGGAAAGTATGGTCCTGCCTCGAGACAGGGATGGACCCCAGGTGGGCCCAGCCAGGGCCGCCTGACCAGATCCAGCTGAGTGTCCACCCCACCAGATCCCCCAGGACCATTCCCTCCCAGTCATCCTACAAATTCAAATAATGGAAAGTACCCAGGGGTTCCCCAGGAAAAGACAGTATCCTCCCTGTTCCCCCAGGGGTCTCTGAGATCCCAGCGCCCCCATCTCACTAATGTCGAGTCTTCAGGACTTTTACTGACAGGAGGCTGAAGCTCAGTGGTCACTCTGAGACCAGCTGGCAGCACTGGAACCATGAAGTCACAGGAGCAGAAATCTATGGACTTGAGAATCTGTGACCAGCCCCTCTCTAGCGTGCACATCCCTCACTCAACCAGCCCTGGGGCCCCTCCATCCTAGAAACACTGAGGCCCGCGTCACTTCCTCAGCAATGTCCGGTGTCCACCTCCCTCCCCCACCCTGCCCTCACCTACAACTCTGAACTCCACCCAGGAGGGTAGCAAAGGGGTCCTCCCTCTGTATCCGGGGGCTTAATCATCCTGATAGAAGGAGATTGAAACAGAGGCCATAGGAGGAAACCTAGAGGCTGCTCTGAGCCCAGATGCTGCCTCCTCCAAGCAGCTTCCTTGGCTTAACTCCCCAACCCTGGCTGCTCCCTCCTGCTCTGAGCCACTCAGGGGTGGGGTCTGTGCTTTCTGCATCTGTTCCTCCTTCCAGCCCCACCATCATCACCACCTACCCCCACCCCTAGTCCCTAGCACCAAAGGCCCATCAGGAGGGCCTGGTCACTTTCCATATGAAAGGATGTGACATGATTTTCAAAATAAAATATTCAGAATGAAATTATGTTGGCTTTTGTCATAAATGAAGGCTTCACACTGGCCCTTTACATGTGTTGCTAAGACCTGCACCACCCCAGCACAGACTGACTGTCACCCCCATGCAGAACAGGGAAGCCAAAGGGTCTGAGGGTCCCCGCAGAGCACAGCCCAACACCTGGCTTGTGGGACCAGCTCTGTACACAGCACAAATGCCAGGGCAGTGTTGGGGGTGTGGGTGTTGATGGCTGACCTGTATATCGTCACAGGCTTGCATCCCCCATCATCCCCCAATCCTTGCATCCAAGTGCTTGCTCTGTCCCAGGCCTGGGCAGAGGCTGGGCAGCCAAACAGGGGCATGGAGGGGTTGCCCTCACACAGGAGAAAACTCAGCAGCCCCTTCAGCTGGTGCAGGGACACAAAGAGGAGGGTCCAGTCTCAGGCTTTCCGAGGGGGCTTCCTGGAGATGGTGGAAATGGAAGAACAGGCAGGCCTTCACCTCCATGGACAGTCATCCCTGGAAGGAACCCTGAGTTTGTTCCGGGGCACCTTCAGAAAAGCAGGAAACTCAACCTCAGGCTCCTATCCAGACAGAAGGACCAGTAGACAGATAGACAGATGGCAGGTATAGGTGTTGCTGGACAGGTTAGGCCCAAGCATGAGGGCTGCGGAGGTCCTTGGAGCAAGCTAGAAGCTGTGTTCCCTAACATCTCGTCACCTAGTAAATAACTCAGCAATTTGGAGTGCCATGTTCTTTTTTTAAGGCTGTACCAGTTTTTGGTTTTGGTTTTGGTTTTGTTTGGCATGCTGAGTCTAAGTTGCTACACTCGGGCTTTCTCTCGTTGTGGCGAGTAGGGGTTACTCTTCAGTTGCACTGCGTGGACTTCTCGTCACAGTGACTTCTCTCGCGGAACATGGGCTCTAGAGCACAGGCTGCAGTTGTGGCTCACTGGCTCAGTCGCCCCGAGCCATGTGGGATCTTCCCGGACCAGGGAATGAACACTTGTACCTTGCGTTAGCAGGTGGATTCTTACCCCTTGGCCATCAGGGAAGTTCAGGCACCATACATTTCAGGACCAGAAAACCTCCCCACGGTGGTGCTCAGGGGGTTCTCAGAGCAACATTAAGTCCAAGCTAAGGTGGCATTTCAGCACCTGGAGGAGGGGACTGGGCAATGCCTTGGTCTAGATGCCCAGGGGCCATGGAAAAGCTCAGGATTCTTCCCCAAAGCAAACACAGGGACAGTCAGGCTGGACCTTGACCCATCCCTCCAAAAGGAAAGCTGAGCCCTCCGCCCCACCAAGATCTGCCCTGCCCAGTGGAGGTCAGGAGTGTGACGGTGCCACCCAGGAGTGATGCTCTCCCATTCACAGGGTGGGACACAGTGGATCACAGCCCTGGCTGCCCAGGGATCCCTCCCCAAGGGAAGCCAGGGCAGGATGGACCCAGGTCCCTGACCCAGAGGTGAGCAGTAGGTCAGCGGGATAACACAAGGTAGACCTCACTTCCCATGTACCTGCCCCGCCCAGGTAGGACCCCCTGGTGGAAGATTGCCATTGCTTCACCTCTGCCTGGCTGCCCAGTCCTTGTTCCCAGATGGTTCCTGTGACAGGACTCCTCTTGACCCCAGACTAGGCCAGCACTCTGCCCTGCCTGCCTCACAGAGGGGACCTGGGCAGTGACCAGGCCCAAGGCTTCCCTCCAGAAAAGCATGTCCAGAAAGGGCATCTTCTAAGAGAGGAAGTCCTCGGAAGTCTTCAAGATACAGCAGAACTAACTCAGCCTCAGGGGATCAGGGAAGGCTTCCTGGAGGAAGAGGCATTTAAGTGAAAGCAGAAGAGCTAGCTGGGTATCCAAGGGTGAGGGAAGAAGTGGGAGGACAGTCCATGTCCAGAAGACCCAACAACCCAGGGAGGGCCAGGGCCAGAGGCAGCTGGCAGGATGAGAAGCAGGAGGGATCCCAGGCCAGACCTGGCTACCTCTTAACAGGTGAGGCCCAGAACCTCACTTTCTTTACAAAGGGGTCACGACAATGCCAGGCCAGGATGAGGCCAAGCCAGACTGAGATGCAGGCAGAGAGCCGTGAAGGCTGAGAGCCCAAAGGGCCTCACACAGGCAGAGAAGGGGCCATTAGTCCCCACCCCCACTCTCCATGGGTCATCCCGCTCCTGAGGGCAGAGGCCAGCTCGCCACACGGGGCAGGTGTGAGGACAGAGTCTTCGCCCTGAAACGCCCAGTCCTTGGACATCATTCCCAGCAGCAAAGAGAGGACCCCAGGACCCTCTGACTGGCCGAGCCCCTCAGAGCTTCAGCTCAGCTGAAGAAGGTCCCCCTTCCCATTGACCTGCTGATGAGGGAGAGGTTCCTGCCCCTGCCAGGCAAGAGGCCTCCTCCCTGCGCCCGTCAGAGCAAGGACTTAGCTCTGCATCACTGGGCCCTTGGGACCTGCAGTGGTAGGTTTGGGACCAGAGAGAGGACTCCAGCTCAAGGGGCCATGGGGATCCAGCCCACTCCAGTGTGGGGTACCAACCACCTACTAGGGCCGGTCTGGTTCTGGGCACTGAGGACCAACAGAAGGAAAGCAATATGTCCCAGGAGCCCAGAGAGAACTTGGGGTCTGGAGTCCTCCTGACTCTTCCCCTCTGGGGGCTCTGCCCCCAGCTCAGGCCTCAGCCTCACCTGGATCACACAGGCCACCACTCTAGGGATGCCTTTTCTTAGCTCTGCCTGGTCACCCCTCCTCCACAGCCTCTGATGGCTTCTCTGGGTGAGGCCAAGAGTCAGCCTCCTCCACCTGCATCCAGGTGCCCAGTTCAGAGACCCCAACCCATTCCACTTGTGGACACCCATGGCCCAGACCTGGCCTCACACTCCCATGCTCCCCTGAGTCTGTTTCTTGGCTCCAGGTCTCCACACATGCTGAGCCCAGCCCGGGACCACTTCCCTCCCTCCCTCCGCCCCTGCAGGTGGGACACCCCCCACCCCAGCAGCAGGCTCTAAAGCCCACCTCCTCCTGGCCTACAAAAGCAGGGGCGTGCCAGGACCGTGAGGCCACTGGCACTGGTACCAGCCCCCATCCCCGTCTCTCTCCACACAGAGACCTTATGACAGGCCCCTGGGGTGGCCACCGCCTGCTGCCCCCCAACCCCGCTGGGCGACAACTCTCTCTGGGGGCGGGGGATGGGGTTCCGGCTCTGTTGATGAGCAGAGTGCAAACTCGGCAAGCTCTGTCAAAATATTTTTAGCATTTGTTCTGTTTAAAAAACCCTGAGGTATTAGAGTGCACTAATCTTTAAAAAGGTTAATTTATTCATAGAGATCTTGACAGAGATGTATGGCCCGGTACAGCCGTGGCCCCTCCCCCGGGGGAGCGCACTCACAGAGGGCTGCACGCACAGCGGCCAGACGCGTCCACCCAGGGCCCGGGCCCTCCCACCGCCACTGACCTCTGCCCCGTCGCAGGGGAGGGGCTCAGTCCACGGCCCTCAGAGTAAAAGGCAGGCCTGGCAGAATCCTAGGGCTTGTGATTCGAGAGCCACTGCCCCCTTCCCCACGGTAGCCCCCACTCCCAGCTCCCCAGGGTCGCAGGCCCTCGTCACACTTGTGGTGAGCACAGCCTCCAGGGTTCCTTGGGGATGTTCACAGCCAGAAGTGGGAATAAGGCAGGGCAGCCTCTCCCAGGCCATGGCTCTGAGCCAAGGGCCACAGGGTCCCCATGAACAGAGTAACCCCCTTCCCATCAGGACCACCACTCCTGGGAAGCAGGCGGCTCTGGGGTTTGTTTTTAACACTTTAAGGGAAGAAGACCCTGTTCTTCCAACACTAGGATCAGGCCCACCCCAGAGCCTTTGCACCAACTTCTCCCCCAACCCAAGACTCTTGCCCAGACCTTCCATGGAGGCTCACTCTCTGCATCCTGGCCTCAGCACAGACGCCTCTTCCTCCAGGAAGCCCTTCCTCATGACTGAGGGATCATCCAGCTGACATGGGCCCTAGCGTTTCCCTATTTTAGTGTGTCCGTTTGTGGTTTGCCTGGTCTTGGCAGACCCCTGACTAGGGTGAGCACAAGGCAAGGGCCTTCTGATCAGCGGCTGTGTCCCATTGCTGGGACCAGCCCAGACCTGTTCTCAGAAGCATCTGTGAAATCAGGCCATGAACACATGTCCCCATGTCCGTCTGACCTTCCAAGGCCCCTCTAATGAGCTGGTCCCAGGCTGGCTGGGCCCAGGTGGATGACCACTGCCCTGAGGGAGGGGAGTGTGCAGAGCATCCTGCTCCTCCTCTACAGAGGTCCAGGGTAACCAGCATCTTTGGGCACATCCTCCCTGCTCCCAGAGCTGATTCTTGAGTTGGCACTCCCGGGTCCAGGGCACAGCCTTCTCCAGCTGGGTGGTGCCTCCTCCCATGTAAGTGACCCCAGCAGCCCCACCTCATCCCTGAGGGATATTGTCCAGTCTGCCCATTGGCTGGTGTCCTGAACCTGGGCAGCGCAACCCTGTGAGCCATCCGAGCTGTCCAGAGCCGCCTGGCCTGGGCTGGCACCCAGCTCTGAGGCTGGCCACGCCTGACCCTGAGTGAGGGACTTTCCCTCCTGCAAAATGGGTCATCAGCTGGCGTAATGGAGTGCTCAGCCCCGAGTCCTGAACACGAGGGAAGCTCAGCAAACGACATGAGGATCAGGGAGCCATGCAGAGCCACTCGCTGGGACCCCCACCTCCAGGGGCAGCATCTCCTCCCCCACTCACGGGGCACCGGAGGCCTGGCTTCACCCAAATCCAGAGGCGCATGGTACCTCCTGTCCTGTTGTCGGGGCTCCCCGCCTACACCCTACCCCCAGCTCTCCCCTGAAAGCCTCTCCGTGTCCTTGAAGCATGAGGCAGGCAGCGGGGATGGGAGACAGATGCATCCTGGGCCAGGTCACAAGACAGCGGAGGGCGGGGATTGAGTTACGCTGGTGAAATGTCGTAAAATAAATACAAGGACGGTTGGTATACTTCAGGTAAATTAGGCTGATTCAAGCTGTCAGCTTCAGGAAAAGTCTAAATAAACAGAGCCTGCCATCTCTTCCCAGCTAGGAAGGGGTGAGGGCGCCCAGTCGGGCCAGGCGGCCAGGCTAATCCGTCAACCTGCAGGCAGGAAGCAGCCTTGGGCTGAGAGGCTGTGGGTGTACGAGCCCCTCGTGGAGACGCCCGCTCAGCAGGGTCCCATCCCTCCATGTGCAGCTGGGCCCCTGAGCACATCCATGCCTCTCTGATCCTCGTAGGGTGGAGGTAACAGCTGAGCTGTTGTTCAGTCGCTCAGTCATGTCTGACTCTCTGCAAACCCATTGACCGCAGCACGCCAGGCTTCCCTGTCCTTCACCCTCTCCTAGAGTTTGCTCAAAGTCATGTCCATTGAGTCGATGACGCCGCCTTGTTGTCAGGGCACCAGGCTTCAGAGTAGGAACAAGGTACCATCTAGCGTGTCCCCATGGGCTTGGCGGGGTCCCACATGCCTGGCCCAGCTGACCACCCAGGGCTGGGCTCCCCGGAGGTCACCCCTCCCTCAGTCCCTGGGCTTCCTCAGCAGTGAGACACAGCTGGGGGTGTGCAGGGGTGGGCGTGAAGTTCTGGAACCCGTCCCTCATCCCAGCTCACAGTGGACACTCACTCTAAAGAGCTCTGGCCAAGGCCACCATCATAGCAGTCACTACTCCAGCCACTGCAACAGAACCAGGGCCAGGGAGCCAGTCAGACTCAGCCCCAGAGTGGGAGGAACTGGCTGAGGCCCTGGACACCCCTCCAACCTCACCGCCCAGGCCCCCCTCCCGCCACATTAGATCCCGGGGCATCTGGCTTTCTGCCGTCTCTCTGGAGAGGCCTGTCCAGAGCCCCAGTCCAGACCAAGAGGGGCTGGGAGTGCTGAGGAGGGCTGGAGCCCGGGGGGGTGATGGTGCTGACCCTAAGTGAGGGTCTCAGGACCACCATTTTGGCAGCATCCTGCCCTGTCCTCTGCCTCTCTCTGTTTCTCTATTTCTGTCTCTACCTCTGTCTGTCTCTGTCTCTCCTCCTGCCACTTCCCTGCCATCTCTCATCCCTAAATTGCAGCCATGCCGCCACTCCCCTTGCTCCATCGTGGAGGGCACACCTGGGTTGAAGCCAGCCTGGCTCCAGTGCCCATGCGATCTTGGAGCGGTCACCTCTGTCTCATGAGAGACTCTCAAGCCCCCTTTGGAGGCCTCCTCCTGGGGCCACGTCTGCATCTTCCCACATCCTCAGTCAGCGCCCACTTGCCCCTTCCTCACCTTGGCCTGTCCAGGGCCCCCACAGGTGTCATCACCCACCCTGATTACAAGGGCACCTCTTCATCCTATTCAGAACCCAAGACCCGAAGAGGTCTGGCAGCTCCCACCTGTCCCCAGAGCCCCATTTGCATAGGGTGGGGTCTGGCTTTGCCAAGCTGGACACAGGCCAGGAGAAGCCTGGCTGAGGGTGCAGGGCAGTGGGGAGACCAGGGAGCCCTTCATCTGGATCCGGGCTACCCTAGTGCCCACCACCTCAGCCACTGCCCCTGGGGGCCTTCCTGTGGGCGAGAGCCCCACCCACACCCCTGCCTAGCTTGTGCCAGCAAGGCCCTGAGCCTTCCGTAGGAGGGGCACAACTTGAGCACTTTCTGCACTGGGTTAGTAGAGGCTCACAGATTGGGTGTGTGGAGAAACCCCCCACACTGCACTCAGTGGGTTTCTAAACAGCCGTGATGGGAGATGCTAAATGCTCTGATCCCTAAGGTGGGAGGAGGGGCAGGACCAGGGGCAGGGGGGCACATCCCTGGAGCAGACTTTAAGCAAAAAATCCTGGTCACTGGCTTCAGAACCGTGTGTTGTGCTGAACCACCCAGGATCCTCGGGTGCCACGCTGCAGGAGGTGCTGTCACCAAACCCCACAGGCCGCCCGGTTCCGAGGACGGGGACACTGATTCCTGCCCTACCTGGTCAGGCCTTTCCTGGGGCAGAGTTTCAGAGGCCCTGATGGACATGGCCTTGGGTCAAGGCACAGGGGCCGTGGACAGCCCCTCGCCTGTCCAGCCAGCCCGGCTCTCACCCCTCCACACCCCCTCTCCTTACCCTGAGTGCCCACATGCAGGGCTGGGGGCAGGGGCAACAGGGAGGCTGTGAGAGGTCCTTGGGGCAGGCGGGTGGGCGGGAGGAAGTATTTGATCTTCAGGATGGAAGTTTGTTGATATCTATTTCTCTTCCTGGGGAAACTAGTCCGTCTCAATTCAGGGAAATACTGGAGTCAGCAGCCCCACTCCCAGAGCTGCCCCCCACCCCCGTGACTGAAAGCCTGCTTGGGGAGGAAGCGCAGGAAAGGCTCCCAGTGGGATGGGGGCTTGGGCACCAGAATGGATCAGGGATCACATCTGGGGTGGCCTGGCCAGAGGAGGAGTTCCTCAGGGAAGATCCTTATCCTCCCCTGTTCCCAGGCAGCCCCCCTTTCCAAGCACAGATTCACTGTGAGTGGTCAGCCAGTGGGCACCTCTGGTTCGGGTGTACCACCACTTGACTGGCTTCCAGGTTTGCTTCTCAGGTCACAGGATGGGGTGGGGGCAGAGCCACCCTGGGGCAGGTCACCGAGTCACCCACTGCAGGGCCTCCAGGCTGTCCCTCACTGCTGGGAGGCAGAGCTGGTGACACCTGGCGTGCTCCCCTCTCTCCCTCCTGCTGGACCTGAACGTGAACAGTCCTCTGCACAAGTCACAGACTTCATCAAAACTTCGGGGAGCTGGGGGCCACAGTGTGGGGAAGGTAAGCAGAGGCCCCATGCCAGGTCTGCAGTCACAGCCAAGGCCCCATAAAAGGCCTGCATGCCCCTGATGCTTCAGGGACTGAAGCCCCTAGCTCCTCCTTCTGAGGGGCTACCAGGTGACCCATCTTAGCTGGAAAGCCTGCCTGCTTGTCCCTGTGTGTGAACCCCTGCAAGCATTCACCCCCATACCCACCCACAGAAGGAGGCTTTAGAGGGACCCAGGTTGCTGGCTGCAGCAATACAAGCTGACCCCACCCTCAAGGGTCCCAGCCTGATGAGAATCTCCTTCTTAAACCTCCCCAGCTGCCTCCCTCAGACTTCTCGCTGGGAAGTGTTTTGTGGGTCCCTGGTGGAGACCCCAGTTCTGTCAGCTTACCCTAGACTGAGGCACTCAGCCCAGGAGGGAGCGGCCTGGGGAGACGGGGCCACAAGGCCATCACCCCTTACCCAGCAATCAGCCCACACCCACAGCGCCCAGAGCTGCTCTCCAGATGGGGTAATCAGGTATTTATTGCTGGCGATCGCTAATAAATTGATCGTTACTGCGTTTACTTTGAAGAATTTGCAACTCAAAGCTTGACACACTGTTGTTTCAGCCCCAAATGAACAAGAACCTTTAAAATCCCTCATCAACTGCACCTATCAGTTTACACCAAATTTAACAAATGAAATCTGCTCCCGGCCTGTGCACTCAGCCAAGGGGCCACCACCCCCACACTCAGGGTCCGCTGGGCATCCAGGATCCGGAGGTGGGTGAGAACCAGCCCAGCACCCAGACATCCTGGATGTGAATTGAGGCACCAACTGGAGTGAAATCACCCCAGGGGGCAGCAACGCATATCTCTGTCCTGCCTGGTAACGAAATCAATGCCCTCACGGCCGGCCAGCTCCAGCCTGTCGGGGCAGACGCCCAGGTTTATGGAGAGTAGATGACTGAGGGAGATCGTTGCCCCAGAAAACACCTGTCCCACAGGCTGGGCCCGCCCACATCCTCTGACTCTGCACACAGATACGGTTGGCCTCCCAGCTCCACGTGAGGAGGGATGGTCAGGGGGCTTCTGGACTTCCGGGCTCCCCCTGTGGGCTTTCAGGGAGGTGATCTACGGGTGGGTTTCGTGTGGGGTCACCTTCCCTCCGCAGGCCCAGCTCCAACGAGATGGTCCTTTGGTGGGGGGGCGGGGAACTGGAAGGCGGTTAGTGAAGGGCATCTGGGTGATCAGAGGGCCAGCCCTGCCTGCCAACAGCCATGCTGGCCTTCAAATAAGAGGGTCGGCATGCAGGGGCTGTGCCGAGTGTTTCAGATGGCCCCAACAGGCAGGACCATGAAGACCCTTCTCCCCCAAAGCAGGGAGGCTGGTCTGTGCCCAGGGCTCCTTCCACCAGCTCCCAGGGAGGCCAGGGTGTTTTTCTGCTGACCCTCAGATGGAGCAGGGTGTCTTTGGCCCAAGGGAGGCCTCGGGAGCTGGAGTCCCTGAGCAAGCACCAGCCTCCACCAGGAAAGCAGCTGCCTGGGCCTAGACCCTTAGAGGAAAGGGCCACATCACTAAAAGCTAAGATGTCTGGACCTCAAGGCAGACCCCAGAACCCCTACATTCCCTCCAGGGTCACCTTGCCCAGGACCAGGGTCTGTCACCCCTGGGCCCTCCCAACTCCCCCACCCCTCATCAACTCCACCTGCCCAGAGGAAGGGGTCCTCCTCGGGGCTCCTGGGCCTCCTGCTGCTCCCCGCTCAGACCATCCCCAATATTCCTGGGAGTGGGAAGCAGCTTCCAAGACAGGAACACTGCCCTAGTGCCGGATGGGACAAGGATGGGTGTGGAACACAGGAAAGGGAGACAGGAGCGTGATTTCTGATGCCAGGGGGCAGTGAGAACTCAGCGGTGAGGACTTGGCCCTGTCCCACACACAGGAGAGAAGCCCCATGTGATGGGTTTGGTTGTTAATGGAAGATGGTTGAGGAAGAAGCTGAGCCAGGAAACCCGTCTTCAGTTAGGGAAAAGGGGAAGGTGTCCCCCAAAGGGCCCAGCTCTCTCGCAGGATCATATCATGGTCTCAGGGACTCAGGCCCATGCCCAGGGCCTCCAGGCAGCTCATAGCCACCAACTGACAAGCTGTCGCCTTCTCCTGAGCCTCCCGGCCTCCCCACCCAGGGAAGTGGGGTCCCCAAGGGAGACGCGGTCCTGGTGGTTCATGAACCCACAATGCCTGCAGACGGCTTGTGCACCTGGCCACATGCCCTCCAGACCCCCATAGTGCTGGGAGGGGCGGCATCTGGAGGGGGTGCTGTGGCTGTGATGCCCACGTCCCCAGCTGTGTGGCCGACCACCTCCCCTACCCCCTCTGAAACAGAATGGCATGGAGAGCGGGAACCAGCCGTGTGGGGGTCCCAGGCATGGTACAGACCCTCTCCTCCCCCCACAGTCAGCCAAAGGCAGGAAACACCACCACGCCCGGAGCAGAGCTGGTTACAGTGACACCAATTGTGTGCCCGATGGTTACACTTCACCCTGTGCCCTGCCCTGCCCACCCCCTCCTATCATCCCATCTGCCCATGAGGAGACAGAGGCGAGAAAACATCTGACTATTTGTCCAAGGCCAACTAGGGGCAGGTGGCCAAGCCAGGACCCCAGGCAAGGCCCCGACTCAGTACACTGCCTCCCAGCCTCCAGCTCTTCATCCAGGCTTGTCTTGAGCCCCAGGGGTCCCCGGTGCCCGCCAGACCCAAGAATTCAGGGTGCTACCCCTCCCACGAGAACCAGCACCCAGAGCAGGGCTGGAGTCTGGACACCACTGCTGTCCTCACTGGGCAGAGGACAGGGGCCGAGCTGCTCTTAAGTGGTCAGAGGCCCACAGAGGTGGAGGCCACTCAGGCCCAACTCTTCCCTAATTTATGGGACGAAAGAGGTCCACTCATAGAACCCTGGAAGGTCTTCGTAGTCCTGGCCCTCTCTGTCCCTCAGAACCTGCATCACACTCACCTCTTCCCTCTACCTGTCCCTCAAAGGTCAGCTTGAATCCCCACCTGCAGAGTCACCACCGACTCCCTGACCCTCAGCATATATTACACCAGACTGTCCGCCCCCAACTCTCTCAGGGCAAGTCCAGGTCTCTCCACAGCCCTTTAAAAACCACCCTAACAGCTATAGGTACATGTATATTCATGAGTTAGTACACACATGTATGTATATGAGGGCTAGATTACATGCATATGGGCTTCCATGGTGACTCAGCTGGGAAAGAATCCGCCTGCAATGTGGGAGACCTGGGTTTGGTCCCTGGGTTGGGTAGATCCCCTGGAGAAGGGAAAGGCTACCTGATCCAGTATTCTGGCCTGAAGAATTCCATGGACTGTATAGTCCATGGGGTTGCAGAGTCAGACACAATTGAGTGACTGAGCACACAGCACATGTATATGTATATACGTGCATGTGCACACAAGGCTTAGTACACGTGTGTGTACATAGGTTGGTACACATGTGTGTATACACAGTGGGTACACATTCATAGCTTACCTAGTTCCGTCTGCTGAGAGGCACAGCAGTGACACCAGCAGCTACAAGCACCACAGCACCCAAATCTTGGTTTCTAATTCTTTCTCCAATAAAGGAACCGGGCGGGAGTCCTCAGAGAACTGGCTATGCCTGGAGCACTTCACAGTGCAGAGAATAAGAAAGTGCTCAAAAAACACAAATATAGGGAAGGTCAGAGGGACATGGGGTCAACTGAATGAATTTCCAACAGCCAAAGCTGGAAAGCTTGAGCCACAAAACAAATAGCACAATATTGAATTGTAACTGAAAGTATAAAATAGGTGTCTATGAGTTCACACTGATACAAATGATTAAAGGAGAGAAAGAAAGAAAAAGAGAGGAAGGAAGGAAGGGAAGGTGTTAAGTCCTACCACGAGGCCACAGGCGTGAGGCCTCACACCAAGGCCACAGAAGCAGAGCACAGAACCAAGGTCACCTCCGGGGCTGACCGAGTCCCGTTGTAACTGCTGCCAAAAGCCCCTGGTGATCACCTGCAGGCTTCCTGACCACAAATAAGGCAGACATGCCCATGCTGATAGTCACCATATAGCACCCTAACCGAGCACCTAACGCCACCCTCCCAGCAGGACTTTTCTTTGTCTTGAGGCTACAAAAATTGGCTATTAACTCATGAAAATTGTCAGCTCCTAGTCTGCCAGGCCTGCTGTGCTCGCAGTGCCCACATTATCTCTGCTCTTTGTTCTTAATAAACTCACTCCCTTCTGAAGTGCTCTGTGTCTGGAAATTCTTTTCCAACCTGTACTCAGACTGTCTCAACAGAAGCAAGAAAAAAGGAAGAAAGAGGAGGGAGGAAGGGAAGGAGCGAAAGATAAAGGGAAGGGACAAATGGTTCTGGCTAAGAAACACCACGTGTGGACACACCCCACAGGAGACAGCCTTTAGTCTCTGCCCCTCCCAATCCTAACCTTACAGAGTTGACACCTGGCAGACACTGCCTCAATTAACCAGAAGATCCAGTCCAACATCCCTGTGATGTCATGTGACCCCAGGGTCCCCCACGATGTGACGGGGGCACCACACCTCAGGGATGTTCTTCCCAAAACCCACAGCCCCCATCTAACCTTGAGAAAAACATCAGATAAGCCCCAAATGGGGACACCTTCCAGATACCTGGCCAACCAATCTTCCAGGAGATTGACAAAGTCATAGAAAACAAGAGAAGACCCAGGGCTGTCACAGGCCTGATGAGACTAGGAGACGACCACTGACCAGTGCCTGGACAGGGCTCTGTCCTGGCACAGAGTGGGACAGTAACAGGCGACTTGGGGTAGAGCCTAGGGTCCCTTGCCAAGTCTTGCTGGGGTTATCCCCTGGCATGTGCTCATGGTGATGTTAACAGGGTGGCAGGGTGGGGATGGTCTGTGAGAGTCAGTGTCCAGTCAGTATCCTGGAGAAGGCCCATCAGGCTCACCTCATCCGGTGTTCCTCTGGCAATTACACTGGAGGGACGTGGGGTTGGAAAGTATCCCAGAAAGAAGGCTGCACAGGAACTCTAGACTCTGTACATTTTCTGCTCTAAAATAAAATTACTTTATAAATTTTTATAATAAACTAATTTTCACCTAAAAGTATTCCAAAATCAAAATTTTTTTAAATTACCCCAGCACCGGGCCTTAATGGAGCCACTGTTCAAAATCTAGAACTTGCCAATGGCTTGACTATCCACAGTTCACTCCCTGGCACCTCTCAGCACCTACTAGGCCCTGGATGACGGGTTCTCCAGGGAGACTGAGGTCAGAGGCTGCAGGGACCCAGAGGATCTGAAGGGACTGGCAAGCACCCTGGGCTTAGAGGACACTGAGGCTCCAGCCACACATCCAGTGAGTGGATCTAGCTGATACCAGGACCATGAGGACCTCCACTGATGCCTGTCCCCTGCTAGGGGACCAAAGAGGCCACAGATGTCACCAGGACTGCATCCCCTGGCTCCTGAGACAAATGTGACTCTCAGTTGTGAATGGGTCCCCAAAACCAGAGGCCTCCCCACCCAGGAAAGGGTAGAGGACGCGTGACCTCAAGGTGCCCCACGGTGAGCCCAGCCCCCGGCTCTGAGCAAGGAGGCTCCCCAAGCCCTGTGTAAAGATGAATGATCAGCCCCCATTTCGAACGAATCCCATTAATGACTGTTGAGCACGTCCATAACTTCACCAACAAACTCAGTCCAAGAATCCCCAACGAGGTTGGTCCTTGATTAATGCTAATGGCTTTTCTCACCAGCTGTGAAAATGCATTTTCCATAATTTAGCTGTCATTACAATGGGAAGGATTTATAAAACACACGCGCACACTGCGTGCTTGAAGGCCTGGAGGGGAGCGGCCCCAGGAAGTTCCAGGAAGCAGCTGGGTTTGCCCCCGACATGCAAGCAAACACCCCAGCCACACCTGGCACCTGCCTCCAGCTCCCAGGCCAGGACACAGCACCAGCCTCGGGTCACCATGCGGAGGGTCCACCATAGAACACAGAGCCTCTCCAGGGACCAGGGCAGAGAGCAGAACTGCAACTCACGGGCTGGGCCCAGGTCCCCCCACCTCTGCCTGTCCTAGAAGGAAAGAAAGCAGCAAGGAAGCAAGGAAGGAAGATGCCCTCCCTGCGCTCCAGACCCTGTAGCAGCATCAACACTGCTACCAAGGATGGAGCCCCAGTGGCAAGGCCGGTGTCCAGCGAGGGCAGCCTGGGGACCACTGGCCCCTGCTACCCCCAGCCAGCTGGGCACCGCAGCCTGCCCCACCCCAAGCGGTTTCCAACACAAATGAATATCTGGAAAGGGCGTGGGGGTGGGGCAAGCCGGGGAAAGGCCTCGAAGCAGAGCCGGCATCGAATCAATTAACGCGAGTTCTTCCGAAAGAACGCCATGCACGCTTTGCCTTCAATTAGCAGATCTCGCCGGGCGCTGCAGGCCCGGAGCCACCGCCACGGAAACTTTCCCCTTCTTGTTTTAATCTTCCACCGAGCCCGGCCTTTCGCCTCCAGCCCATCTAATTGAAACTAATCTTCGCGGGCAAGGCCTGTCTCTTCCCCCTAATCCTCCTCCGAGGAAGTTCACATGGTCCCAATTACGGCCACACCGGCCTCTTTTATTCCCGGCCGCGGCCCCCTCTGCCAGCCTCCTTTTCTGAAAGTCTGCATTATTAACTCCATGCTTGCGAGTTCCTGCCTGTCACGGGGCCGCGAGATGCTATCGCCGGCTGCGACGGATAAGGTTACCACGAAAGCATTTTGTGGATTACGTTTTGCACAAAGGCGATAGAGGGCACGATAGCGCAGAAACGGTGAGTTCCGTGGACAGAGGGGGAGCCGAGGAGGTTGGCCGGGGGCCCAGGCTCCGCGGCCCCTGGCCCGTGGGCCAGAGTCGAGGAGGGTTCTGGAAGCTTCCTGGAAGGGCAGAGAGGGAAAGGGGGAGCAGGGCAGCCCAACAGGGAAGAACGCCCCGCTGCTGAAGCTGCTCACCCCAGCAAGCCCCGGGTGGCGGGAATGCTGCTGCTGCCAAGCAGGAGACAGGGTCTCTGGGGCTGCCTCAGTGTTACCACAAGCCAAACGGAAATCCTGCATTTCCAGGCTGTCAAGAATGTCAAGTTTCCGTGCTCGGGGCTGGAATCCTATCACTGCCATGTGGGCACACTGGTTATCACAGCCGATCAGACCTCCATTGGCAGCTGGGATGTCTCTGATTAATTTTTTTAAAGGGAAACTGAAATAATCATTACTTAATGAAGGCAAGTCCCCAAACCCGGAGTCTAGGAAAAAGAAATGATGAAATAGGCCGCACTGCTGGGGACCAGGTCGGGAGGGGTCAGGCAGGAGAGACAGGCCCCTGCTTGTTACAGACCAGCTGGGGTCCCAGCTAAGCCACAGACACCAGAGCTCTGAGCAGAGGCCCAAGCTTCTCCCTGCCACATTGCAGTGTCGCGAGTGAGGGTCTGCTGTCTGTGACCTTGCTTTGTGGCTGGCTTCTAGCTTGGTCATAAAGCAAGAGGTGTATGTATCTCTCGCCCACCTCCACACACACATACACACACACATGTTGGCAGCAGCCACAGCTTTTCTAGAATAGTCCATGGAGCAGGAAGCATATTCCTGCAGGAAAATCCCAATCAAGATGCCTCTAGATGGGACCCGCCCCCTACAACACACTCCCCTGGAAGGCTCTGTGCACCTCTGTCCTTCAGGACAGGGTACAGTGCCTCAAATCATAGGCTACTTTGAGCTAGTTCCTCGAAGCCCCAGCTTCCTGGGCACTGCTACCCGGGTGAGCCCTGAGGGACTTGCTGCCTAGCCTCCCTGTCTCCAGCACCCACCGTGCCACTGCATTAGGTCCTGGACCCAAACTTGGAGAACTGGCTCCTCCTCGTGCATTTCTATTCCCCTTCCCACAGCTGCCCCTTCACAGAAGCCCGTGGACTAATGCAGGAATCTGCTCCAAGCCTGGCTCTCTCACCTGTCCCTGCAGCTCTACCTCCAAGTGCAGGAAAGGTGAGGACTGGCTCAAAGAATGTCCAGCGTGGCACTGCCTTGCCCTGGACCTGAGCAGGACACACCTGGTCCCCTACCAAAGTCATTCCCCTCCTCCCATTCTCTATTGGAGCCTTTTGTGGCCTTTGGGCTCAGCACCTTACCTGCCTCCTCCAGGCAGGAGATAGTACAGACCAGGGATCCCAGGATCCATCTCCTGAAAGCAAGTCTCAGCTCCCAGTGGGGCTGAGCCCCCAACAGGAGGACCAGACCCCTCCTTGAGCTGTGTCTTAGCATCCCAGCCCCAGACTGAGCTGATGTCACATCCATGAGGAGACCAAAGAGAAAGATAGGAAGACTCAGATCCTGCTCAAAAGCAGAAGAGAAAAATAATGACCATAAAAACAAAATAAAATGTCAGAACAGCTAAAATCAAAAAGACTGAGCATGCCAAGTGCTGACAAGGCTGTAGAGCAACTGGAACTCAGCTGATGTGGTGCAGCCATTCTGGAACAATCTGACAGTTTCCTTTTAAGTTAAGCCTAAATTTCCATGAAATTGAAAGGGTGGTCACTCAGTCATGTCTGACTCTGTGACCCCATGGACTGTAACCTGCCAGGCTCCTCTGTCATTGGGATTCTACATGCAAGCATACTGCAGTGGGTTGCCATTGCCTTCTCCAGGGGATCTTCCCAACCTAGGGATTGATGCCGGGTCTCCTGTATCGCAGGCAGATTCTTTACCATCCAAGCCACCACGGAAGCACCATCAGTTCAGTCGCTCAGTCATGTCCGATTCTTCGCAACTTCATGGACTGCAGCACGCCAGGCTTCCCTGTCCATCACCAACTCCCAGAGCTTACTCAAGCTCATCTCCATCAAGCTGGTGATCCTATCCAACCATCTCATCCTGTCGTCCCATTCTCCTCCCGCCTTCAATCTTTCCCAGTATCAGGGTCTTTTTCAATAATTTCGTTCTTTGCATCAGGTGGCCAAAGTATTGGAGTTTCAGCTCCAGCATCAGTCTTTCCAATGAATATTCAAGACTGATTTCCTTTAGGATTGACTGGTTTGATCTCCTTGCTTTCCAAGGGACTCTCAAGAGTCTTCTCTAACACCCACAATTCACAAGCATCAATTCTTTGGTGCTCAGTTTTCTTTATAGTCCAACTCTCACATCCATACATGACTATTAGAAAAACCATAGCTTTGACTGAAGGGACCTTTGTTGGCAAAGTAATGTCTCTGCTTTTTAATATGCTGTCTAGGTTGGTCATAGCTTTTCTTCTAAGGAGAAAGCATCTTTTAATTTCATGGCTGCAGTCACCAACTGCAGTGATTTTGCAGCCCAAGAAAATAAAGTCTGTCACTGTTTCCATTGTTTCTCCATCTATTTGCCATGAACTCATGGGACCAGATGCCATGATCTTAGTTTTCTGAATGTTGAGTTTTAAGCCAACTTTTTCACTCTCCTCTTTCACTTTCATCAAGAGGCTCTTTAGTTCTTCTTCACTTTCTGCCATAAGGGTGGTGTCATCTACGTTTCTGAGGTTATTGATATTTCTCCCAGAAATCTCGATTCTGGCTTGTGTTTATCCATCCCAGCATTTTGCATGATGAACTCTGCATATAAGTTAAATAAGCAGGGTGACAATATACAGCCTTTATATACTCCTTTCCCAACTGGAACCAATCTGTTGTTCCATGTCTGGTGCTAACTGTGACTTCTTGACCTGCATACAGATTTCTCGGGAGGCAGGTAAGATGGTATGCTATTCCCATCACTTGAGAAATTTGCCACAGTTTGTTGTGATCCACACAGTCAAAGGCTTTGGCATAATCAATAAAGCAGAAGTAGATGTTTTTCTGGAACTCTCTTGCTTTTTCGATGATCCAATAGATGTTGGCAATTTGATCTCTGGTTCTACTGCCTTTTCTAAATCCGCCTTGAACATCTGGAAGTTCACGGTTCACATATTGTTGAAGCCTGGCTTGGAGAATTTTGAGCATTTACTTTGCTAGCATGTGAGATGTGTGTAATTATGCAAAGTTTGAACATTCTTTGGCATTGCCTTTCTTTGAGATTTGAATGAAAACTGGCCTTTTCCAGTCCTCTGGCCACTGCTGAGTTGTGCAAATTTGCTGGCATATTGAGTGCAGCACTTTCACAACATCATTTTTAAGGACTTGAAATAGCTCAACTGGAATTCCATCAGTTCCACTAGCTTTGTTCATAATGAAACTTCCTAAGGCCCATTTTATTTCGCATTCCAGGATGTCTGGCTCTAGGTGAGTGATCACACCATCGTGGTTATCTGGGTCATGAATATCTTCTCTGTATAGTTCTTCTGGATATTCTTGACACCTCTTCTTAATATCTTCTGCTTCTGTTAGGTCCATATCATTTTTGTCCTTTATTGTGCACATCCTTGCATGAAATTTTCCCTTGGTATCTCTAATTTTCTTGCAGAGAACTCTAGTCTTTCCCATTCTATTGTTTTCCTCTATTTCTTTGCACCATAGGATCAAGCTATTCCATGCCTAGGTATTTACCCAAGAAATGAAAACATGTGTCTTCCCAGGGATGTGTAAGTGAACGTTCAAGCTAACTGTATGCATAGTAGCCCCACAATGGAAATTACCCAGAAGTCCATCAACACGGGAATGATAGACAGCCTAAGTTCCATCTATATAATGGATACATGCAGTGGACACGAGTATATGAGTATATGGTGAGTGATTTAGTCGCCAAGCTGTGTCCAACTCTTGAAACCCCATGGACTGTAGCCTGCCGGACTCCTCTGCCATGGGATTCTCCAGGCAAGAATACTGGAGTGGG
The DNA here is from genome assembly GCF_016772045.2 of Ovis aries. NCBI lineage: Eukaryota > Metazoa > Chordata > Mammalia > Artiodactyla > Bovidae > Ovis > Ovis aries. Next base: position 49,493,899 of record NC_056065.1, read on the forward strand.
TTGTCATTTCCTTCTCCAGGGGATCTTCCCGACCCAGGGATCCAACCTGCATCTCCTGTGTCTCCTGCATCACAGGCAGATTCTTTACCAACTGAGCTATGAGGGAAGCCTTGAGTATATGGTAGGTGCATGCAATAGATGCGGTGAATGGCTGTGCAATAGATAACATACAATGCAAATAATACATCAATGTAGACGATGGGTACCTACAATAGATAGGGTGGATGGTTACATAAAATGAACACAATGTAGCTATTCATAATAGAAGGGCTTCCCAGGTGGTTCAGCAGTAAAGAATCTGCCTGCAGTGCACGAGACACAGGAGATGCAGGTTTGATCCCTGGATGAGAAAAACCCATTGGAGGAGGGTATGGCAACCCACTCCAGTATTCTTGCCTGGAGAATCCCATGGCCAGAGGGGCCTGGAAGGCTATAGTCCATAGGGTCACAAAGAGTCAGACATGACTGTAATGACTAAACAAACACAGTAGATAGATAGTACAATGGATACTTATAGTGAACACATGGTTGTGTGCTAAGTCGCTTCAGTTCAGTCAGTTCAGTTCAGTTTAGTTGCTCAGTCGTGCCCAACTCTTTGTGACCCCATGAATAGCAGCACGCCAGGCCTCCCTGTCCATCACCAACTCCTGGAGTTCACTCAGACTCATGTCCATCAAGTCGGTGATGCCATCCAGCCATCTCATCCTCTATCATCCTCTTTTCCTCCTGCCCCCAACCCCTCCCAGCATCAGGGTCTTTGCCAATGAGTCAACTCTTTGCATGAGGTGGCCAAAGTATTGGAGTTTCAGCTTCGGCACTAGTCCTTCCAGTGAACACCCAGGGCTGATCTCCTTTAGGATGGACTGGTTGGATCTCCTTGCAGTCCAAGGGACTCTCAAGAGTCTTCTCCAACACCACAGTTCAAAAGCATCAATTCTTCGGTGCTCAGCTTTCTTCACAGCCCAACTCTCACATCCATACATGACCACTGGGAAGACCAGACCTTTGTTGGCAAAGTAATGTCTCTGCTTTTCAATATGCTATCTAGATTGGTCATAACTTTCCTTCCAAGGAAGAAGCATCTTTTTATTTCATGGCTGCCATCACCATCTCCAGTGATTTTGGAGCCCAAAAAAATAAAGTCTGACACTATTTCCACTGTTTCCTCGTCTATTTCCCATGAAGTGATGGGACCAGATGCCATGATCTTTGTTTTCTGAATGTTGAGCTTTAAGCCAACTTTTTCACTCTCCTCTTTCACTTTCATCAAGAGGCTTTTAGTTCCTCTTCACTTTCTGCCATAAGGGTGGTGTCATCTGCATATTTGAGGTTATTAATATTTCTCCTGGCAATCTTGATTCCAGCTTGTGCTTCTTCCAGCCCAGCGTTTCTTGTGATGTACTCTGAATATAAGTTAAATAAGCAGGGTGACAATATACAGCCTTGACATACTCCTTTTCCTATTTGGAACCAGTCTGTTCCACGTCCAGTTCTAACTGTTGCTTTCTGACCTGCATATAGGTTTCTGAAGAAGCAGGTCAGGTGGTCTGGTATTCTCATCTCTTTCAGAATTTTCCATAGTTTATTGTGATCCACACAAAGGCTTTGGTGTAGTCAATAAAGCAGAAATAGATGTTTTTCTGGAACTCTCTTGCTTTTTGCATGATCCAGTGGATGTTGGGAATTTAATCTCAGGTTCCTCTGCCTTTTCTAAAACCAGCTTGAACATCTGGAAGTTCATGATTCACATACTGCTGAAGCCTGGCTTGGAGAATTTTGAGCATTACTTTCCTAGCGTGTGAGATGAGTGCAATTGTGCGGTAGTTTGAGCATTCTTTGGCATTGCCATTCTTTGGGATTGGAATGAACGTACCTTTTCCAGTCCTGTAGCCACTGCTGAGTCTTCCAAATTTGCTGGCATATTGAGTGCAGCACTTTCACAGCATCATCTTTCAGGATTTGAAATAGCTCAACTGGAGCTATTGTTCATAGTGATGCTTTCTACGGCCCACTTGACTTCACATTCCAGGATGTCTGGCTCTAGGTGAGTGATCACACCATCGTGATTATCTGGGTCGTGAAGCACTTTTTTGTACAGTTCTTCTGTGTATTCTTGCCACCTCCTCTTAATATCTTCTGCTTCTGTTAGGTCCATACCATTTCTGTCCTTTATCAAACCCATCTTGCATAAAATGTTCCCTTGGTATCTCTCATTTTCTTGAAGAGATCTCTAGTCTTTCCCATTCTGTTGTTTTCCTCTATTTCTTTGCATTGATTGCTGAAGAAGGCTGTCTTATCTCTTCTTGCTATTCTTTGGAACTCTGCATTCAGATGCTTATATCTTTCCTTTTCTCCTTTGCTTTTCGCTTCTCTTCTTTTCACAGCTATTTGTAAGGCCTCCCCAGACAGCCATTTTGCTTTTTTGCATTTCTTTTCCATGGGGATGGTCTTGATCCCTGTCTCCTGTACAATGTCATGAACCTCCGTCCATAGTTCATCAGGCACTCTATCAGATCTAGTCCCTTAAATCTATTTCTCACTTCCATTGTATAATCGTAAGGGATTTGATTTAGGTCATACCTGAATGGTCTAGTGGTTTTCCTACTTTCTTCAATTTAAGTCTGAATTTGGCAATAAGGAGTTCATGGTTTGAGCCACAGTGAGCTCCCGGTCTTGTTTCAGTCATGTCCAACTCTGTGACACTAAACACTGCACCCTGCCAGGCCCTCTGTCCATGGGATTCTCCAGGCAAGAACACTGGAGCAAGTTGCTTTGCCCTCCTCCAGGGGATCTTCGCGACGCAGGGATGGGACCCACACCCGTCGTGTCTCCTGCATCGGCAGGCAGGTTCTTTACCGCTAGCAGGATCAATGCCACCTAGGAAGCCCCCACAGTGAACACAGTGCATCTCTATGTAATTGATGGTTGTACGGTGGACACATACAATGGACACACTGGGGGGATACATGGATCTTCTGGAACTATATATGGGCACATATGACCACCACTTAGCTGTGGAAAGGGTGATGAACTACACACATAGCAACATACATGAACCACAAAATAATTACACTGAGACAAGGAAGTCAGACTGAAAAAGACGCAACATTATCTTCCACTCAGGGCTTCCCAGGTGACAGTGGTGGTAGAGAACTTGCCTGCTAGTGGAGGGGATGTAAGAGACACAGGTCCCAAACCTGGGTTGGGAAGGTCCCCTGGAGAAGGAAATGGCAACCCACTCCAGTATTCTTGCCTGGAGAATCCCACGAACAGAGGAGACTGACAGGCTATGGCCCATAGGGTCACAGAGAGCTGGACACGACTGAAGCAACTTAGCATGCAAGCATATATAAAACTCTAGAAGAATCTAAATGAATCTATAGTGATAGGAACCAGACCCGGGGTGGCCTAAGGTGGAGGGTGAGGAAGGATTGTCTGCAAAGGATGGAGAGAAGTTTCTGGGGAGATGGGAGTGACTACAGCTTGACTGGGGTGAGCGAGGCTTGTTCTGAGAAGCCATGACTTGCTCAGTGTTGCCCAAGGTGGATCAGGGTTCATGCCCCCACCCCTCAGGTACTGGCCAGATGCCTCAGAGCACCAGCCCCGTGCTTCGTGCTGGTGACAAGGATGGAAAAACAGACCCGTGATGCCCACAGTCATGGAACAGGACTGAAGCTGAGGAAATAGTGAGAACAGGTGTATTTTGCATGTGTTATGATGAGTCCAAGAGGAAAAGGGGCAGAGTTTGGTGAGAGAATAACAGGATAACATCTTCAAGGGGCAGAAAGCCATTCTGAGGAGGTGACATCAAGATGGACCGAAAGGATGGGAAGCAGTCAGGAGGGCAAGGGCTCTTTCCCTCTGCAGAGCCCAGGACAGGGCTGGGCCTTCCAGTGCCTGGGGCAGTTCTAGGCTCCAGAACATGTCCAGAGACAAGAGGACAGGAAGGGCAGGGGTCCAGACAGCAGTCTGTATGGTGATAAACCAGAGAAGCTGACTCGGGGGAAACAGCAACCCAATTCATCTAGGACTGAGGGGTTGCCAGCAGGCAGGACTTTCTGTTTTAAAACTGGGACAGTTCTGGTCACCCTTGGTGGGATGCATGCTGGTTTCTTCAATTCTCAAAGGACCACTGGGTGCAAGAGAAAAAAACTAGATTCTCTGCAGCTGGGGTGGGGGCAGCAGAGTAGGAACCAGGCTCCAGGGAGGCCATGCCTGTACCCTATGGAGGGTCAGCCCCTCCTGCTGAGTTGGCCCCAAGCCTCTGCCCCAAACACTCGTCTCCGTGGACAGAGAGTCTGCTGGTCTTAGCCAGCCTGCTTCATGGCTAGATAATAGGATCATTCAGATATGCAGATGATACCACACTAACGGCAGAAAACAAAGAAGATCTAAAGAGCTTGATGAGGGTGAAAGTGAGTGAAAAAGCTGGCTTAAAACTTAACTTTCAAAAAACTAAGATCATGGCATCCAGTCCCATCACTTCATGGCAAATAGATGGGGGAAAAGTGGAAACAGTGACAGATTTTATTTTCTTGGGCTCCAAAATCACTGTTGACAGTGACTTCAGCCATGAAATTAAAGGATGCTTGCTCCTTGGAAGAAAGCTATAACAAACCTGGACAGTGTATTCAAAAGTAGAGACATCACTTTGCCGACAAAGGTCTACATAGTAAAAACTATGGTTTTTCCAGTAGCCACATATGGATATGAGAGTTGGACCATAGAGAAAGCTGAGAGCCGAAGAATTGATGTTTTTGGACTGTGGTGCCCAAGAAGACTCTTGAGATTCCCTTGGACACCAAGGAGATCAAATCAGTCCATCCTAAAGGAAATCAAGCCTCGATTATTCATCGGAAGGACTGATGCTGAAGCTGAAGCTCCGGTTCTTCGGCCACCTGATGGGAAGAGCCGACTCGATGGAAAAGATCCTGACACTGGGAGAGATTGAGAGCAGGAGAAGGGGGCAACAGAGGATGAGATGGTTGGATGGCATCACTGACTCACTGGACATGAGTTTGAGTAAACTGAGGGAGATCATGAAGGACAGGGAATCCTGGCATGCTGCAGTCCATGGGGTCACAAAGACAAACAGGGTTGGGATGGAGTTAGATAAGCTTGGGGTCCAAAACACTGTGGCTCTTTCATTCAGGGAGCAAATATCATAGGGACCTGACTCAGAACAGCCCCATCCTAAGCACTGAGACAGAGCCAAGCCGGGTGCTGGGCTGGCTGGATGCCGGGGCTGGGTCAGGCTCAGCTCAGGACGCTGCATGGCCAGGAGACCCAAGGCACAATGGCAAAGTCAGGGTGATGATTCTTCCCCTGGTCAACAAGAAGATGCCTGTGAGTACCTGCTTCTTGTTCTTAAGAATAACAACCAGTCACAAGGTGAGAGGAACCAGATCTGGGGAGCACCCATTTTTGCACCAGCTAAGAACATTCTCTCCAGGAGATGGTGCCATGGAGGCATCACAGCCGTGGGCTCGTGGTTCTTTTTAAAAATATATTTCCTGATGAACAATGGAAACTTTTCAGCAGACATGAACAGGATGTACATTTCACAATTGATGCAGCTGATGTCAGCATCAATGGTGTGTGCTTGTCTGCTCAGGCTTCCATAAGAAAAGTGCAACAGATAAGTTGGCTTAAACAACAGAAATCCATTCTCTCGTTAATTCCTGAGTCCAATATCAATGTGTCGGCACGGTGGTTTCTCCTGAGTCCTCTCTCCCTGATGTGTAGATGTCTGTCTTCTCCCTGCATCCTCATATGGTCGTCCCTCCATGTAGGTCTGTGTCCTGACCTCTTCTCCTTATTAGGACACCAGTCACATTAGATCAGGGTTCACCCTAATGAGCTCATTTGACTTAATCACCTCTGTACAAACCTCAGCTCCAAATATGGTCTTGTCCTGAGACACTGCTTCCCTTGTGGCTCAGCTGGTAAAGAATCCACCTGCAACGTGGGATACCTGGGTTCGATCCCTGGGTTGGGTAGATTCCCTGGGGAAGGGAAAGGCTTCCTACTCCAGTTAGTTAACCTTATGGGCTTTCCTAGTAACTCCGATGGTAAAGCATCCACCTCAATGCAGGAGACCTGGTTTTGATCCCTGGGTCAGCAAGATCCACTGGAGAAGGAAATGGCAACTCACTCCAGTGTCCTTGCCTGGAGCATTCCATGGACAGAGGACCCTGGTGGACTACAGTCCATGGGGTCACAGTCGGACACAACTGAGTGACTAACACACACCTGAGATATTGAGGGTTCAGGGCTTCATCATAAGAATCTGGGGGGCGGACACAGTTCAGCCATTTCTTTTTTTTAAAATAAGTGTGTTTTTTTATGGCTGCACTGGGTCTTTGTTGCTGTGGGGGCTTTCTCCAGTTGCAGCAAGCAGGGGCTTTCCCTAGTTGCAGCGTGCAGGCTTCTCATAGCGGTGGCTTCTCTTGTTGCTGGGCATGGCCTCTAGAGCACGGGCTTTGTTGCTCCATAGCATGGGAAATCTGCCCAGACCACGGCTCAAACCCATGTCCTCTGCACTGGCAGGCAGATTCTTAACCACTGGACCCCCAGGGAAGCCCAGCCCATTTCTCGCTGGTGTTGATCTTTCTCCTCCTTCTTTGGGAATCTGGAAACACACCCTCTCCTCTCCTTGAGCCACAAGCTTATGTCACTGTAGCCAGCAGAGCAGCACTTTCTGATTAAAAAGCACAAAGCAGAGAGTGGCAGGAACTACTGTTCATCACTGAGCCCCAGCCCAGGCTGGTCATGTGACAGGGTCCAGCCAATAGCAATCCAGATGAGGGCAGGGGTGGGAGGAGGTGCAGGAAGGGAGGGCAGCCGGCAGAGCCCTGACTCCTCTGGTCCCTACCCTGATACGTAGGGCAGAAGCAAGGGCCCCCAAGATGTGCTGCAGAAGGAAGCAGCCTGGGTCCCTGAGACCACCCGGGACTCCTACCAAGATACCCTCCCTGATCTCATGGGACTGTGTCATGAGGAAGAAACAAACCCAGCCTGTGTTGTCAGGGGGATTTATGGCTTACTTTTAAAGCCTCCAATAGCCCAGTGATCCTGGGTGATACACAGACTTAAACTTCACATTTCCAATGATTACCCCCACCATCCCTGAGATGAGAGCCTGGATGCCTCCTGGCCTCACCCCAGTCCTGGGAGTCTCTGAGGCGAGCATTGTGTTGGAGGATCTAGGCATGCCTGGCTCAAGTGGAAAAGAAAGAAGTTCACGTAAGTGAACTGAGAACCAAGCCCTGGAGTCCTGTTTCAACTCTGTGCTCCACAACACAGATTCCTGATGGACCCTGATTAAGTCCCTGTCTACACCCTAAAGATTTCATGTGGTCAGAACCACCACTAAGATAGACTAATGAGGGAAGGGTGAAGCTATTAGCAGCAGAGCAGGAGACCCAGGAAGGCCTGGTGGCCTGGATTGCAGCCAGGTGGGTCAGGGGAGCGGCGGGTGTCTTCCCCGCAAGCTGGGCTGGAGGTAGCAGGCAGGTGCTTCCATGCTTTTTGTCTTTTCTAACCCTTTCTTTCCATTAAATTAGAAGTTTTCACTATAGGTCCCCAAGAATGGTAGAAGTTCTGAAGGAAGATTTTTTCCTTTTCATACTGTTCATGGGGTTCTCAAGGCAAGAATACTGAAGTGGTTTGCAGTTGCCTTTTCCCATACGGATGGCATCACCGACTCAATGGAGATGAGTTTGAGGAAGCTCTGGGAGTTGGTGATGGACAGGGAACCCTGGCGTGCTGCAGTCCATGGGGTCAAAAAGAGTCAGACACGACTGAGCAACTGAACGGAACTGAAGGAAGACTTTGGATATTCATATAAAAAGAAGACCTAGAATTATGCAGAAACGATTTGCTGTCTTTTGCTGAGCATTTACCCTATGTCGCGAGCCTGTTTTCCTAATGCTCTGCCCACACTTAATCCCTACAACAAGCCCGTCAGCAGGTTTCTTAGCATTCCCCCAGTTTTGAGTCGAGGAAACCAAGGCACAGGTGAGTTATTGGGGGCGTGGGGTGGGAATGACTTGGAGAGAAGCAGCAGAGTCTGGAACCCCTGCTAAGAGCACCATATTGTGTATCTCACCATGCTGGATGTGATATTGGGAAGAGCAGGTAAAATGAACAGAGAGGTCAAGGCCAAAAGGTTCTCAGCCCCTCTTCACCACAGTTCTCCACAATTCACTGCAGAATTGAGATGTCCTTCTAAAATATGCTCCACATTTCCTATCAACTCATTTCTCAATTAAACAAAAGGGAAAAGACCTACCTTTGGTAGTTGAATCATATGCAACACAGTTCAGTTTTATAAAGAAATAAGTGTTTCCTGCTCAAGATTAAAATAATTTTAATTTTATAATATATTTATTATATAGTATCATACATTTTGGTGGCTGAGTTGGTAAAAAAAAGTCTGCCTAAAATGCAGGAGACACGGATTGGATCCCTGGGTCAGGAAGATTCCCTAGAGAAAGGCATGGCAACCCACTCCAGTATTCTTGCCTGGGGAATCCCATGGAGAGAGGAGCCTGGTGGGCCACAGTCCATGGGGTCGCAAAGAGTTGGGCATGACTGAAGCAACTAAGCATGTATGTCTGTATCATACATTTTCTGTTCCATTATAACTTACAGGTGGCCAATTCTCCTCCCAACATAGCTTTAAACCCTGGAGCACATATATTCCAGACACACAAGAGGAAAATGTGTGTGCCATGTGGCCATGGAAACAGAGACTGGAGGGAAGCAGCCACCAGAAGCCTAAAGGGGCAAGAAACAAAACTGCCGCTAAAGCTCCCGGAGGGAATGCTACCCTGTCTCCACTTTGATTCTGAACCTCTGGCCCCCAGGACTGTGAAAGAGTAAGATACTATTGGTTTTTGGCACTTCCCCCACTGGTTTGTAGCAATTCATTAGAGCAGCCCCAAGAAGCTGATACCCTGGGCATAACCAAGAGAGGAAAAATAAAAATAAGCAATAGAAACAGACCTGTAGGTGATCCAGATACTGGAGTTATCAGAAAAGGCTTAACAAATATATATTTAGGAAGATAGAAAAATTCCACCAGGAATTTGGAATCCATGAACAATCATATATAGAAATTCTAGAATTGGGGGAAATGCCTTCATAGGACTGACAGCAGACTTTTTAACAGAAGTGACAGAAGACACTGTAATAGTTATGAAGTGCTAAGATAAAATAACTACCAATTAGAATTGTGATGTAAGAGAAAATAACTTTGAAATTAAAGGCCAACAATTCCTTAAAAATTTAAACACAGACTAACCCAGCCGCTCCACTCCTAGTTGTATGCCCGAGAGAAATGAAAACATACATCTGCACAAAACCTATACACAAGCATTCCAGCCGCTTTAATACACAAAATCCCTGGAAAAGGAGGCAATCAAACGTCCATTGACTATCGAATGATAAACAAAACGTGGTCTATCGTTACAATGGGTATATTAAGCCACAGCACAACACGGATGAACCTTAAAAGCATCATGCTCATTAAGAGAAGCCAGACACAAAAGGGTACATATTGTGTGACTCCATTTACACAAAATGTCCCAAAAAGTCAAATGTTCAGAGACACAAAGTAGATTGGTGGCTGCCGAGAGCTGGAAGAGGCAACTAAGAGTGACTTCATTTGTTTTTTAAGGACTAGTTAGGTGTTTTTTAAGACGTTAGGTTTTTTGTTTGTTTGTTTTTTGTATTCCATTCTCTCTCTCTCTCTCTGTCACTGTGCCACGTCTTAGTTGCGGCATGCAGAGTATTTTAGTTGCAGCATATGGGATGTAGTGCCCCAACCAGGGATCGAATCTGAGCCCCCTGCACTGGGAGCAGTCTCAGCCACTGGATCACCGGGAAAATACTAGAGGAGTGATTTTAAATAGACAGGAGGTTTCTGTCAAAGGTGATGGAAATGTTCTAATATTAGCTTGTGGTGACGGTTGTACAACTCTGCAAATATACTAAAATTCAGTGACTTGTGTATTTAAAACACAAATTTAGTGGTATGTAAATAAAGCTCAATAAAGTTGTTTTTTTAAGGAAGGCCCAAAAAAATTTTTGCAGACACAAACTGAAAAAACTGACATGGCAACAACACACAGGCACACACATAAATATTAAAAAGTTCTCAGACAAAAGGAAAATTACCCCAACCTGGAGAAGTGAATTCATGAGACAATTACGTGCACAGAAGGGATAACTAAGTGAATAACCACAAATGAGTTTCTTCTATATAAAACAATAATGATACAGGGTTTTAAATATATGTAGAATTAACATATATCACAGCAATAACACAAGATGCAAGAGAGGGTCAGAAGAGTTCAAGGTACCTACATGGTACTCAGCTACAGTAGAGCCAATAGATGAAGCATGCATGTTTCCTTCTTTAGGGTAACGACTGAAAGAAGAATAAAATCGATGATGTCTAACAAGTCAACAGGGACTTCCCAGGTGATTCAGTGGCAAAGAATCTGCCTGTAATGAAGGAGATGCAGGAGACTCGAGTTTGATTCCTGGTCTGGGAAGATCCCCTGGAGAAGGAAATGGCAACCCACTCCAGTATTCTTGCTGGGGAATCCCACGGACAGAGGAGCAGGCTACAGTCACTGGGGTCTCAAAAGAGTCATACATTACTTAGTGATTAAACAACAAGAAAAAAGTCAGCAGAGAGAGAAAGGAATAAAATGGCAGTAGACAAAGAGACTGACTCATTGGAAAAGACCCTGTTGCTGGGAAAGATTGAAGGCAAGAGAAGAAGGGGACAACAGAGGATGAGATGGTTGGATGGCATCACCGACTCAATGGACATGAGTTTGAGCGAGCTCCAGGAGTTGGTGATGGACAGGGAGGCCTGGCATGCTGCAGTCCATGGGGTCACAAAGAGTCGGACACAACTGAGCAACTGAACTGAAACAAGGGGAAGAGGGTCAAAAAACGTATATTCCCAAGAGAAAATTTGATACTCAGATGGTAACTTTAAACCCCCAAAGTATCGTTGATTATATTGAACATAAAAATACTAAATGTTCCAATTAAAAGATAAAGATTATGGGACTTCCCTGGTGGTCCAGTGTTTAAGACTTTGCCTTACAATGTAGGGGACCCAGGTTCAATCCCTGGTCAGGCAACTAGATCCCAAAACTAGAGATCCCACATACCACAAGGAAGACAGAAGACTTTGTGTGCCACAACTAAGATGCATTGCAGTAAAATAAGTAAATAAATGAAAATACTCATTTTTAAAAAAGATAAAGGTTGTCAAACTGTATGTGAAAAAACAGCCAACTGTATGCTGCTTGTGATATACTTTGATTATAAAGATGCAAAAACTCAAAATGAAAAGGATGTAAAAAAATCTGTGCCCTATAAAAATAATCCAAAGAAAGCTGGTGCTTTTAGTGCAAAAATACCAGACAGAGCAGACATCAAGGACAGAAGCTGGACAAGAGATAAAGGGGGATAAACGATGAGGGCAAAGATAATCACTCCCTCAGGGAAGCACAGTCATTTTAAATATATGTGACACGAATAATACAACTAATTTCAAAACATGTAAGGAAACAAGTGAGAGATGTAGAAGGAAAAACTGGCAAAATTATCACTGTAATGGGGAATTGTTCATCTGCCTAAGCCTATAATTGATAGAAAACGCAGATGTTCAGTAAGAATTTAGACAGTTTGAAATGTGAATTTAGATGACACCCAATTACAAATGTACAACATTGTACCCCCAAACTACAGGATACACATTTTATCTAAGTACATAAGAAATATTAACCAAAGCTTATCATCTCCTGGGGCAGAACACAGACCTCACAAACTTCAAGGGCAGGGCCAGGATGAGGGGGAGTCAGGTGAGGCTTCCAAAATAAACAGATATTCATCACTGATCACAGTGGAATTAGGCTAGAAGTCAACTAAAGATAATTAGAGTGCTAGGAAGTGTTCACAATAAGAGCATCTGCAAAAAGCCTCGAATATGTTTTACACTTTGCAGCAAAGGTTTCCCAGCTACTAGAAATGAAACAACAATGTCTGTTCCTTCTTCTTCTATTAAGCCTATACTGCTGATCTCAGCCAGTGCAATACATCAAGAAAAAGAAACTGAAGACATCTGGTTGGAAGGGAAAAAGTAAAACATTTATTATTTGCAGACAATGTGATTTTATATGCAAGCAATCTTAAAGGATCCACAGATAAACTGTAATTAAGTAAATTCATTGTGGTCACTGGGTCCAAGGTCAATATATAAAAATAAAATCTTCCATAAACTAGTGAAGAAACAAGATGGACCACCTGAATCCCATGTAAAATTTGGTCCAGGATATAGATACTGCTGATCACACACACACATCCTTAAAGAATATGAGAAGGTTTGTTGTTATTGTTGTTGTTTAGTCGCTAAGTTATGCCTGATTCTTTGTGACCCCATGGACTGAAGCATGTCAGGCCCCCCTATCCCTCACTATCTCCTGGGGTCTGTCCAAGTTCATGTCCATTGAATCAGTGATGCCACCCAACCATCTCATCCTCTGTTGCCCTCTTCTCCTTTTGCCTTCAGTCTTTCCCCACATCAGGGTCTTTTCCAGTGAGTCAGCTCTTCATATCAGGTGGCCAAAGTATTGGAGCTTCAACTTCAGAGTCATTCTTTAGAGTGAGCATTCAGGGTTGATTTCCTTTAGGACTGATTGGTTGGATCTCCTTGCTGTCCAAGGCACTCTCAAGAGTCTTCTCCAGCACCATAGTTCAAAAGCATCAATTCTTGGGCACTCTGCCTTCCTTATGGTCCTACTCTCACATCCATACATGACTACTGGAAAGACCATAGCTTAGACTATACAGACCTTTGAGGGCAAATGGATGTCTTTGCCTTTTAATACACTGTCTAGGTGGGGAAGATCCCCTGGAGAAGGGAACAGCTACCCACTCCAATATCCTGGCCTGGAGAATTCCGTGGACTGTATAGTCTATGGGATCGCAAAGAGTTGGACACGACTGAGCAAATTTCACTTTCACTTTTCATTAGGTTTGTCATAGCCTTCCTTCCAAGAAGCAAGAGTCTTCTAATTTCATGGCTGCAGTCACCTTCTGCAGTGATTTTAGAGCCCAGGAAGAGAAAATCTATCACTGATTCCACTTTCTCCCCAACTATTTGCCATGAAGTGATAGGACCATATGCCATGATCTTATTCTTTTTTAATATTGAGCTTTAAGCTTTAATACTAAGTTTTTGCAACCCTCGGGGACTATAGCCTGCGAGGCTATTCTGTTCATGGGATTCTCCAGACAAGAATACCAGACTGGGTTGCCATTTCCTTCACCAGGAGATCTTCCCAACCCAGGAATTGAACCTGGGTCTTCTGCATTGCAGTCAGATTCTTTACTGACTGAGCTGCAAGGAAAGCCCTCAATACTAAGTTTTAATATGAGGAGGTTTATTACTCATATTATTGAGGCTTTCTGAGGAGTGCAGGGTTGGATCCCAGGCTGCCCTGAAAATGGCTTGAAAGAGCTTGAAAAGAAGACTGGCCTGGGGACATATGATAGTTAGGGAGTGGGCAGGGTCGGGGTTCCCATGTACAGGCCAGGGCTTACAGGAACAATAAACAATTGGAAACTAAAACACCCAAAAGTCAAGTACTTATCTTCCATGTGCAACACATCTCACAGAAAACTACAAAACATTGCTTTAAAAAGGCAATGAAGAATGTGGAGAAAAGGGAACCCTCCTGCTCTGCCGGTAGAAATGTAAATTGGTACAGCCACTGTGGACAACAGTATGGAGATTCCTCAATAAATTAAAAATAGAACTGCCATTGCTGTTCAGTTGCCCAGTCATGTCCGACTCTTTCTGACCCCGTGGATGGAGCATGCCAGGCTTCCCTGCCCTTTGCTATCTCCTGGAGTTTGCTCAAACTCATGTCCATTGAGTCAGTGATGCCATTCAATCATGTAGAACTACCATATGATCCAGCAATTCCATTCCTGGGTATTTGTCTGAAGAAAACAAAAGCACTAAATAGAAAAGATACATGCCCCCCGGTGTTCATAGCAGCACTATTTACAAGGGCTAAGATATGGAACCAACCTAGGCGTCCATCAGCAGAGGAACGGATAAAGACGATGTGGAACATAAATACAGTGGACTGTTACTCGGTCATTAAGAAAAGAATGAGATAATGCCATTTGGGAGGACATAGATGGACCTAGAGGGTATTATGATAAGTGAAATAGGTCGGATGAAGAAGGGCAAATAGTGTACGATTTCACTTATATGTGGAATCTAAAAACAAAAATAAGCATAACTAAAGAGAAACTCACTCATAGAAAACTAACAGGTGGTTGGCAGTTGGGGTGGTATAGGGAGAGGAGAGAAATAGGTGAGAGAGATTGAAATTTACAAACTTTCAGTTACAAAATAAATGAATCTCAGGTATGAAGTGTTAAGTATGAGGAATATAGCCAATTAACTATGTAATATCTTCATATGGTCACAGATCATAACTAGACATATCTATGATCATTTTGAAATATAGAAATATTGAATACTAAGTTGTATAATAGGAACTAACTTAGAGTTCTAAGTCAATTATATTTTGAAAACAAACTCAGAAAAAGATCAGATTTGTGGTGGAGAGAGCAGGAATTGGATGAAGGCACAAATTTATCTTATTTATTAGATAAATACAATGATAAGTACTAAACATATACTATATAACATGATATTAATGCTGCTATATATATTTATGAAAGTTGTTGAGAGTAAATATTTTTTCTATTTCTTAATTTTCTATCTATATGAGATGATGAGTATTCACTGATTGTGATTATTACTTCATGATGTCTATAAATTATATCATCATCATGCTGTACATCTTAAATGTATACAGTGCTGTAGGTCAGTTCAGTTAATCCAGTCACCAGTCGTGTCCGATTCTTCACAACCTCATGGACTGCAGCATGCCAGGCTTCCCTGTCCATCACCAACTCCCAGGGCTTGCTTAAACTCATGTCCATCCAGTCAGTGATCCCATTCAACCATCTCATCCTCTGTCGTCCCCTTCTCCTCCCGCCTTCAATCTTTCCCAGCATCAGGGTCTTTTCCAATGAGTCACTTCTTCCCATCAGGTGGCCAAAATATTGGAGTTTCTGCTTCAGCATCAGTCCTTCCAATGAATATTCAGGACTGATTTCCTTTAGGATTGACTGGTTGGATCTTCTTGCAGTCCACGTGACTCTCAAGAGTCTTCTCCAACACCACAGGTCAAAAGCATCAATTCTTCGGCACACAGCTTTCTTAATAGTCCAACTCTCACATCCATACATGACTACTGGAAAAACCATAGCTTTGACTAAATGGACCTTTGTTGGCAAAGTAATGTCTCTGCTTTCTAATATGCTGTCTAGGTTTGTCATAGCTTTTCTTCCAAGGAGCAAGCGTCTTTTAATTTCATGGTTGCGGTCACCATCCACATGATTTTGGAGCCCAAGAAAATGAAGTTTCTCACTGTTTCCATTGTTTCCCCATCTATTTGCCATGAAGTGATGGGACCAGATGCCATGATCTTAGTTTTCTGAATGTTGAGTTTTAAGCCAACTTTTTCACTCTCCTCTTTCACTTTCATCAAAAGGCTCTTTAGTTCCTCTTCACTTTCTGCCATAAGGATGGTGTCATCTGCATATCTGAGGTTATTGATATTTCTCGCAGCACTCTTGATTCCAGCTTGTGATTCATCTAGCCCAACATTTCTCATGATGTACTCTGCATATAAGTTAAATAAGCAGGGTGACAATATACAGCCTTGACATACTCCTTTCCCAGTTTGGAACCAGTCAGCTGTTCCATGTCCAGTTCTAACTGTTGCTTCCTGACCTGCATACAGATTTCTCAGGAGGCAGGTAGGGTAGTCTGGTATTCCCATCTCTTGAAGAATTTTCCACTGTTTATTGTGATACAGTCAAAGGCTTTGGCATAGTCAATAAAGCAGAAGTAGATGTTTTTCTGGAACTCTCTTGCTTTTTCAATGATTCAACAGATGTTGGCAATTTGATCTCTGGTTCCTCTGCCTTTTCTAAATCCAGCTTGAACATCTGGAAATTCACAGTTCACATACTGTTGAAGCCTAGCTTGGAGAATTTTGAGCATTACTTTGCTAGTGTGTGAGATGAGTGCAATTGTGCCATAATTATAACATTCTTTGGCATTGCCTTTCTTTGGGATTTGAATGAAAACTGACTTTTTCCAGTCCTGTGGCCACTGCTGAACTTTCCAAATTTGCTGGTATATTGAGTGCAGCACTTTAACAGCATCATTTAGGATTTGAAATAGCTCAACTGGAATTCCATCACCTCCACTAGCTTTGTTTGTAGCGATGATGCTTCCTAAGGCCCACTTGACTTTGCATTCCAGGATGTCTGGCTCTAGGTGAGTGATCACACCATCATGGTTATCTGGGTCATGAAGATCTTTGTACAGTTCTTCTGTGTATTGTTGCCACCTCTTCTTAATATCTTCTGCTTCTATTAGGTCCATACCATTTTTGTCCTTTATTGTGCCCATCTTTGCATGTAAGGTTCCGTTGGTATCTCTGATTTTCTTGAAAAGATCTCTAGTCTTTCCCATTCTATTATTTTCCTCTATGTCGGTTATATCTCAGTAAAACAAGAAGAAAAAATTTCTTAAAATATAAAGGTGAACCTAAATAAATGTAGGATTTAGGTTTTGTGTCAGGATACAATATTGTAAAGATGTCAATTATCTCCAAATTAACACATGAATTCAATATTAATTTTGAAATTCCAACAAGTCATTATTGGTGGAAGTTGAAAAGCCAGTTTTAAAGTGTATATGGAAATGAAAAGGATCAGGAATAGCAGGAAAATCTTACAGAAGAACAGTGTGGAGGACTGCAGTACCCAATGTCAACATTTATCATGATCTACAATAACTAAGGAATTGTGGTGTTGCTACAAAGATGAACACATAAACCCAGGATACAGACCTGGTCACCTGGCATAGGATAAGTGACACTGCCCTGTAGATGGGGGAGGATAGCTTTTCAAGAAAAAGGGCTGAGTCTCCTGGGTAGCAATATACAAAGAAAATGAGTCTGGACCCCTACCTCATACCACTCTTATATACCAGTTCATGGACAGTGTGAATTCTACATATGAAAGATTAAACAACAAATTCCCAGAAGACAGCTTGGGAGAAAATTCACATGGCTTTGGGGTAGGCAAAGATTTCTCTTGGAGAACACGTAAACACAGACCATAAGTCAGAAAAGTAAGAAGATAAACCACAGACTAAGCATATATCCAGAACTCATATCCAGAACAAATACTGACCTTCCGCAAATCAGTAAGGAAAAAAAAAAAGACATCCAATAATCAAAAAGCAGATAAAAGATTTGAACAGGCATTTCACAAAATTTATCCTAGAAGCCATCGAAAAGAAAAAAAAAAAAACACCCTGAAATGTCATTATTCATCAGGGAAATGCAAATTAAAAGCACCATGGGACACCCCTACACGCCAGAATGGCTAAAACTCAAGACTGGCGACACCAGTAATGCTGAGGCCGTGGAGCCTCTGGAAATCGGTTCAACCCTGGAAAACTGAGACACAGTATTTACTGAAGCTGAACCTACGCGTACACTGTGATCCCGCTATTTTACTCGTGGGGGCGCTCCATGGACATGTCCACCAGCTGACACATACACAGTGTTCAAAGCCACACAGCCAGCAGTAGCCCAAGATAGGCACGATCCAAGTGCGCGCTGGCAGGCGGAGGACAGAGACCACGGCAACTCTAAGGTGAGAGAAAGGTAGCAATTATCAGCCCTGCATGCGTGGATTAATGTCAAACGGAAGAAACTGGACATGAGAGAGACCATGAGTGTAAAGTATGTATTCCCCATGCACACGCGGGGATCATGGGATTCAGATTCATCAGCTTGATGGAGTCACTTCACAGAGCAGCGTGTCACTGGCCCGAGTCGACGAGCTGGGGCCCACGTTCCCTGGTCTCTGAGCAGCATGTAGAAGAGAGAACCGCTCGTGACCACACGGATGGCGCTCAGCCCTTTTGGACATGACTTCAGCTCTGCAGTATGACCAGAAGGGGATGGTCACCAGCTCTGTCCTCTGTGCTGAAATCACCGTGGCCATTGCCTCTGTATGGGGCACATGACTTTGGCGGACCCCCCAGCAGCATTCACAAATAGTGATGGTGAGGTGACGTGTCCCTCCTGCCATGAGGATCTCCCAGGGACACCAAAGCAAAGGCTTAGAGGCACTCCCAGTCACCTGGGCCATGCACCAGCTGCCCCCTGCCCCACAGCAGCCTCAAAGACCCCCGAGCACGACCCCCTGTGTGCCTGGGAGGCAGCAGGGCCAGAGCTTATGCCAGCTTTGTGGTTCTGCCTAAGACCTTCTCTGCAATGGGTCAGCATGCTTCTTCTGTGCAGTTTTCAGTGGCATTTTCATCTCTTCTCAGCCTTTGGCAACACAATTCTTCCACTTAAACCTGAAAAGCATTTTGCAGTTGTTCTGAGGAAAGAAAGAAAAAAAAAAAAATAGACACACAATTGTATTTGCCTGGAGGTCCCTGAGCTTTTTGAAAAAAAAGAGTCCAGAGCTTCAAGGGCTCCCGGTCGTAGATGACGAAGTTCCATAATAGATAATGCCTTGGAGGGAGGGAGACACATCTGGGGACACTGTGGCCGCACGCCCCCTTGCAGCCTTCAGAAGAAAATGATTATGATTTGCATAATGGGATTTCTGCGGAAATCATAATTAATCTTAAACTTCACGTTAGTGAATGTATGGTGACCTTTCTGCTTCTTTACTTTTTCAGCTGAAACCACCACGCAGCCTGAAGACCCCTGGAGGTGGCTGGGGACCACCCGTGGCCCAAGAAGTGTCCTGCAGAATCCGGGTCCGAGGCCAAGAGAGAAGGGAAGAGGCTGGCAGTGCTCGAGGGTCGGGGGCTGGGGGTGCAGCAGAGGGGCAAGAACAGGTTTTACAGGACTGTGTGGTTTTGACATTCAGGGACCAGGGTGGCAGAACTGGGGGCCCGGGCTGGGAGGGGTAGCCCGGCCAGGTGTGGGGCCACTCTGGTTTGAAAATAGTCCAAAATGACCACCCACTTGATGTTTCATATCCTATGGTGAGATTTAAGGGACTGGGGGCCAACGCCGTGCTCAATGAGATCCCCTTAACTTTGATTTTTCTGCATGACCTCACAGGTCCTTGGAGCTTTGGCTTAATTCCAAATTGCCCCCTAGGTGCTGGACCCCCCCTGGCCCACCAGCCCCACCACAGCCCAACTCCAGCCCCATCCCCCGCCCTTCCCCACCCACCAGCCCCTTAGTGGCCCCAGGGCACAGCCTTGAAACCCAGTCTCCAAATCCACAATCTTGGAATTGGAGCCTCTGGTGTCCCCAGGGTCTCCTGCCCCAACCACACAGCCTGGCTCCAGCCAAGAGGCCGAGCTTCTGGAAGGCTCCAGGTGGTGGAATGCAGGCGGGGAGTCACATGCTGCCAGGGCGCGGCTCCGGGAAGGGGCTGCGCACACAAAGCCCCCGTTCTCCTCCCCGCTGCCCTTCCTCCAGGGAACTGAGAGCCACGACCAGATTTTCCAAGAGGGTTTCCTGTCCTTTGGCCGCTACTCCTGCCAAAGCCTCTTTGTCCCCTGCTTCCTGGCCGCCTCTGCCTCCATAAACACCTTAAACCTCACGGCCTGGGGGCGATGGAGGGCAGCGATGCTCAACCCCTCAGCCCACTGTCAGCCTGCAGACTCAAGGGTCCTGCCTCCCTCGTTGCGCCCTCTGGCCAGGACAGGCTGAGTGAGGGCGCTGACCCCTACTGGCTCCACAGGAGGTGGAGGAGAGGCCTGAATCCCCATTCGCTCAGGCCCAGGTCTCTAGGAGGGACTGGACCTGACCGTCGAAGGTAATTGTAGGGTTACCCGCCGGGTACTGGGTGCTGTCACTGCCCGGCTGGCACACGGATCACAGCTAGATCAGTGTTCCTCTCGTGTCTGTGCACAGTCAGCCCGCACAAGGCCCCACACAGGCCACACAGCGCCCCAGCACCAGGAGGGGCCACTTTAAACAGCATGCATTCATGCTTAGTCATGTCCAACTCTTTGCAACCCTGTGGACTGTAGTCCGCCAGGCTCCTCTGTCCATGGGATTCCAGGCAAGAATACTGGAGGGGGTTGCCATTTCCTCCTCCAGGGGATCGTTCCTGCCCAGGGGTTAAATCCATATCTGTTGCATCTCCTGCATCAGCAGGCTAACTCTTTACCACTGCGCCACCTGGGAAGCCCTTAAACAGCAAGATCAGCAAAGGGAAGCACAGAAAGGTGGAGAACAGCGCCAGATAATCAACCCGCAGGAAGGACCCTTGTCCAGTGAGAGTTGAAGCTCAGCCAGGGACACGTGACCTGTGACTCAAAGTTTTCACAGTTCTGCACGTGTCCACAGGGTGGATTTGGGGGCCATAAATAAATACCCATCAGCAGGAGGTGAATCCAACTGTGTGCTCTGAAAGGGTGCGTGTGATACATGATGACATCTTAAAAATAACATGAAATACACAAAACAAAGTCCGACGTGGAGAAATAAAATGGTGAGAATGCTCATCCCAAATGGTGAGAGTGCTCTTGCCAACTGCACACAGACCCACCCGTGACCCCAGGAGGCCACAGCCCCCTACCTAACCACTCAGAGAACCCTGCCCCCCACCCGGTGCTTGTCCAGGAGACCTGGTCCAGTGGGCAGCAAGGGGGGCGGTGGTCAGGCTGTCCCCCAGAGCTGCCCTCCAGCCAGGAGAGCGTTACAGACGGTCACCCAGGGACCATCGTCACACCCGCTGGCTCTATTAGGGAGAGTATGTTTTATTAATCCTGGACATTAAAGTTTAATGCTGTGATTACAGGGGAAAAATGGGCCTTCACCTTCGAGGAGTATTAGAGTCCAAAGTGAGCCTGCGACAGAGAGGGACGTTCATCACGGCTCAGCAGGATGGCTGCCCCATCCGTCATGTCCCCGCAAGGCCCCATAAGCCCCCTCACTGTGCTCCTGTGGGGTCAGCCTCACCCCAGGGCTCTAAGGCCACAAGGAGGGTGTGCTGATGAGACTGGGGCACCAAGGTTCCTAAAGCCTTCCTCCCCCCTCATCCTGAGGGTAACCCGTGGGGAGTGAAGAGTCCCTGGTTTGCTGTCTGGGCCCCTCGGCCCTCCTCACCCCCATTAAGGCTGTGGTGGCAAGAGGCCCACATTCCAGCCCTCAGAAGCCCAGGTCCAGCAGGACGGGGTAGGCTCTGGGGCTATTGGCAGAGGGCTCCCGAGAGGGAAGGGCACTGACGATCATGGCCCTTACCTCCCTAGCACCTCTGGGCAGAGGACGTGGGGTTCAGAGCCCCCAAGTATGGCTTCAAGGCCAGGCTGAAGCTCACACTTCAGCTCAGGTAGAGGACCTCCCACTTGCTAGCTGACCAGCAAACCTGACATCACCCTCTTGCCTCCCTGCCCTCCCCTCCGACAACATCCCGACACACACAGCTTCATTCTGCACAAGGTGCCCAAGGATACATGTTGTGAGGTCAGTGAAATCAATGAACGTTTTGGGGAAGATGCTGCTGTGATGAAAGGCCCTGGTGACCTAGCTGCAGAGCGGGCATCCCAGCGGCATCCAGGGTCAGCAGCCCAAAGACAGTGAAGGCCAAGAGCTGGGAGAGATTCCTGGGGCTCTGCTGGGGTTCCCTCTCTAGCCCATGCCCATGGCAGGCATCACTAATCGATCTCCACGAGCCTCTCTGCTGAGCTGGGAGGGAACCAGAACCCTTCCACCCACTGGGCCCTGAGTCAGGATGTGATCACAGTGGCTGTGTAAGGAGAAACCTGGCCATTCATCAGAATTTCTTGCAGGAAACAGGACCAAGGGTGGGGTGGCCTGGAGACCCTCCATGGTCCCCTTGGAAAGGTAGTGAGAACGTAGACTCAGCTGCTCAGCTCCTGGCCATGCTCATTCAGCCACCCCACGGCCTCGGGGTCCAGCACAGAGCTGGACACAGCAGATGCCTAGCAATGCCTGTGGTGGCCACGGAAGCCCTGCATATGGAGCTTCTGTGCAGTGTCCGCCTCCTGCCAGGGACTTGGGGAGAACTCAGGGGGGCCCCTGACTCAGGCAGGCCCAGCCTGGGTCCCATGAGAGCAAGTAGCTGCTGTGAGGACCCTGTGCTGCCTTCCCCAGCCGCCTCCAGGGGACAGAAGCAGTGTGGTTAAGGGGCTCCGGGCGTCCAGTGGGTGCAGGCTAGAGAGGGCAGGGCTGCAGGGGAAGCAGCCTGGAAGCTCGCAGACAGATGGGAACCATTATCCATGGCCACTGGGTCCAGCCTGAGAAGCAGTTAGTGTAAAAAGTAGCAGAAGCCATGAGTGGAAACAGAGCCTCCCAGCCAACTGGCCCCAGGGGGTGACCTCCCCTAGAGGTGACCGTGTGGCCACAGCAGCACGGACAGGCCCTCCTGCAGGGGGCCAGGCCTGCTCCCAGCCCCAGGACCCGGCTTCAAGGGCAGAGGGGAGCAGGGTGGGGCAGGGGGAGCTCAGGGAAGAGGGGGTGGGAGGGAGTGAGAGGCAGGTGCCCAGGGCCTGCAGCAGCAGCTCCTCCCTCCCTAGGACCCTTGACCTCCGGTCAGCCCTGGCCAGGGACTCTATGTCCGGCAGCTCAGAGCCCAAACAGAACAGGGGCTCACAAACAAATGCCCAGAGAAACCCCAATGAGGCCGTTGGGTGGTGGCACCATCTATCTGTCCGTGGCATCCAGGAGCAGCCCTGATTTCAAAGGAGACTGGAGCCCTACTTGACCCTGACCTAGGAGAGGCCCTCGCCATCAGTTTTAATTGTGACATCTCTGGCCACTCAGCAGTGGGGATCCGGGAAGTGCCGGCCCTCCATAGCTCCGCACCCGTGACCCGAGGGATTAAGAGAGAAGCAAACAAGCAGACGGGGCGGGGTGGGGACGGGGGAACCTTGCTTCTCACTGGAGAATGTTGTATATTCTGAACTTTGGATTATGTTTTCAAAAATACAATTCAATTAAAAGTAAACATCCTCACACTTGTCTGACTGCATATACCTCTCACCCAGGAAGTGCTGTTTGCCCCCAAAACTGAACGTGGAAGGGGGGTGTGTGTGTCACAGAGGCCGGGGACCGCCACCACGTGTCAGAAGATTGTATCTAACGCAGGAGGACTACTGCATGATATGGTAGCCACCAGCCATCACGGCGATTTCAATCTGAGCTAACTAAAATAAATACAATTTAAAATCTAGCTCCAGAGTCATGCCCGCTGCATCGCAAATGCTCATCTGCTCTGCAGAGTTGTGGCCGCCCCGTGGACAGTGTGGACACAGGGTGCTCCTTGCATCCCAGGAAGCTCGGAAGCCCCGCATTGGGTGCCCTCGGCCACCGAGGCAGGCTATGCCCCAACCCCCACCCCAGACCCAGAAGGGCTCCCCTGCACACATTAGGAGCTTACTGCATCCTCTTACGATGCCCGTGGCAGGGATGGCGGCGGGGTGCACCCAGAGGTGGGCACAGCAGGATGAGCCCTAGGGAGGGGCTGGTTAGAGGGTGCTTCCTGGAGGAAGTGGAGCATTGCTGAGTGAGCGAGGAGATGGTCAAGGCACCTGGTCAGCACAGACCCTGGAGGCGGGAGGCCTTCAAGGAGATGTGGAGAGATGATGCTAACCAAGGTGCGCCCATACCCAGAGCAAGACCAATGAGTGGCCTCATGCTTCCAGGCCAGTCCACTTCTCGAGGGTTCTGATGGGCAGAGTAGGTCTCGGAGGGAGGTCCAGACCCCAGGGAAGTCGGAAGGGAGGGGCCACCTGGGACGGACAGCAGACAGTCTGTGCTTTGCAGGACAGGGTGTGCCAGGCTCCCAGGGAGGGGAGCTGGGACCCCACAAAGCCTGATGGTCTTGGGGTCTCGATGCCGTCAAGCCTCCTCCAACCCCAAGGCCCTCGGGCAGAACCCCACAGCCTGAGCACCCCTGCCTCTCACCTGGGCCTGCTGACCGTTGCGCAAAGCTGGGAGGACCTAATAATGCACCTCAACAAACCCTTTCCTCGTGGTGTGTTTTTTATTTAATTTTCCAACGAACACACTCTTTTATCATCCAAAACCGTGAAAGTAAATTAAGAAGAAATGGGTTTCTTTCAATTAGGCTCAGCGTTGCTTTGAGTAACTGCCTATAATTCTATTTAATGAAAAAATAAAATCATTATTCCACGTCTCCCCCGCCCTGTCACAAACCCACAGACGGCCTCCATTAGCGTGCACCGTAGATTTATTTAATTAGAAAAATATTTTGTTTTCTCTGATTCTTTGGGAAAAGAGAAAAAAAAAAACCCTCCAGGCACAAAATTAATCAAATCTGTTACCTGGTAGTTAATGGCCCCTCCACCAGCCACCTCTCCATCCACACCGCTGTCCCCACCAGGGCATTTGCACCCAAATCTGGGTGCACCCAGCCCAGGGGCCACCCCCTGCGCTTCCCCAGCTGCATTTGGCAAACTCAGATGCCAAGACGCTCGCTGCCGGGTGGGGACCCCCATGGCAGGCACATGGGGAAAAGGGCCAAGTTCTTCGTCGCCAGAAAGTATCCGTGCTCTGGGCGCGGACATAATGTGCAGGAAGCCAGCCGGGCGCACACGTGCAACTAGTTAAAGGAGCCCCTGTGATGGTGCCAGTCCTGGAGGGGACCCCGCCCAGACCCCCACCCAAGGACCCACGCCCAGGGGCTTCCACTGCTCCCCGGGGACCTGAGCGGGCCTGGGTGGTGAGAGAGAGACCCAAGAACAGCACAGAAGTGCTCACTCCCCTCCTCTGAGAGGGGAGAAGCGGGGTCCAGGCTCAGGCCTCAATGGTCCCACTGGGTGACCTCAAGTGACTCTCCTCCCCCGACCAGGGCCTCAGAGTCCTCCCTGCCCTGCAAGCAGGTCCCATACAAGGTCCCCACAGCCACTGTCCTAGCACTTCGGGCCACCTGAGCCCCTTCTCCCAGACACCAAGGTGAAATGTCCCAGGGATCCTTCGGTGGTTCCAGAGAAGGGTGGACAGAGCAGGGATGGCCTTTCCTGCAGGCCTGGGACAGCTGGGCAAACGTGGTGAGCAAGGAGCAAGGACTTCCAGTCTAGTGTCCAGCTCATGGGGGGCTCAGCACGTGCTGCTAAGCAACAGATGTGGGGAGCAGTGCGGGTGAGGGACCCTCAGACCTATAGACTCCTCCTCTCCTTCCTTCCCCACCCTCTTCCTCCCCTTCCCCTTCCCTCTCCTTCCCTCCTCTTCCTTCCTCCTCCCCCTCCTTCCTCCTCCCCCTCCTTCCTCCTCTCCCTCCTCCCTCTCCCTTTCCCCTTCTCCCCTCTGCACTCGCACCCTTTCCTCCAGAGCCAGCAAGCCTCAGTGTCCCGTCATCCACCTGGAGATGTGGTGACCATCCCAAGGGCATTCTTTGTGCCTCATCCTGCCCAACCAGAGTGAACGTGGGTGCTCCCAGAGGGAACAGGAGGTGGGAGAGCAGTATGTCCTACTTGGGGACCCTGAGGTTGGCCCACAGCCCCCTGACTCATCTGGAGGCCTGGGACCTGGCCCCTCCCATCCAGCCTACACACACAGCGCAGTCAGGAGTCTGGCCTCCCCAAGGTGGAAGTGCACCGGCCACTTCCAGCAGAGGTCAGGCATGCAGCTGAGACTCCCAGGGCAGAGAGGGGAGGGAGAGTCCCCAGTCCAGATCCCACACATACCACGTGTGGCCCAAGAGACAAGGTGAGCATCACCAGCAGACAAACTTTCTTGGGGGCAGCATACTCACCTTAGTGGGGCTCCAGCTGGGGACCCCACCTCCACCACCCCAAAGCTCGGACCACCCTCTGCCCTGCTGGGGCCTGGCCCATCAGGCCTCCACCACCTCGCCCTCACCTCAGACATGCGTCCTCAACCCCAGGTACCCCAGCAGCTCCTCAAGGATGAGATCAAGAGCTCCCCAGCTGACCCAAGAGAGGGATATCCACAAGCCCAGTCTACACTGCCTAAACCGCAGCCGACCATGTGATGGACCACAGGCAGTGTAAACAGCCTGGGAAACTGGGGCTCAAAGAACCTTTCCTCAAAACCCCCATTAATCCCAGTAGGACAGGGTTTGGGGAGGCAGGGACATACTCTCAAATCTAGCTCGTTAGTGGGCGTGAGGCAGCAGCTTTGGCTCAGGGAGCAGGGCTCCCCATAGGTGAGGACAGGGAGGGGTGCACCCAGGAGAGAGAAAAGGCCACCCACCTGCTGCTGGAAGCCAGCACCCCTTGCCCCCCAAGACCTTGCGGTCCCTATGCACCCCAGTTATGTGGGCTGTGTCCCCCTCCTATTTTCCTACTCATTTCACCACCCTTATGGCAGAAAGCGAAGAAGAACTAAAGAGCCTTTTGATGAAAGTGAAAGAGGAGAGTGAAAAAGCTGGCTTAAAACTCAACATTCAGAAAACTAAGATCATGGCATACAGTCCCATCAGTTCATGGCAAATAGATGGGGAAACAATGGAAACAGTGAGAAACTTCATTTTCTTGGGCTCTAAAATCTCTGCAGATGGTGACTGCAGCCATGAAATTAAAAGACGCTTAATCCTTAGAAGAAAAGCTATGACAAAACTGAACAGCATATTAAAAAGCAGAGACATTACTTTGCCAACAAAGGTCCATTTAGTCAAAGCTATGGTTTTTCCAGTCATCAAGTATGAATGTGAGAACTGGACCATAAAGAAAGCTGAGTGCTGAAGAACTGATGCTTTTGAACTGTGGTGCTGGAGAAGACCCTTGAGAGTCCCTTGGACAGCTAGGAGATCAAACCAGTCAATCCTAAAGGAAATCAGTCCTGCATATTCATTGGAAGGACTGATTTCTGAAGCTGAAACTCCAACTCTTTGGCCACCTGATGGGAAGAAGTGACTCATTTGAAAAGACCCTGATGCTGGGAAAGATTGAGGGCAGGAGGTGAAGGGGACGACAGAGGATGAGATGGTTGGATGGCATCACTGACTGGATAGACATGAGTTTGAGTAAGCTCTGGGAGTTGGTGATGGACAGGGAAGCCTGGCATGCTGCAATCCACAGGGTTGTAAAGAGTCTACTAAACTGCCCGCTCCTTGTGACACCCTGATGTACCACTCACCACCTGAAGGGCTTGGAAGCAGCATCCGGCTGGCTTTCTACTCTGCTCCATGGAGTCAGCACTTCGTGAATTTCCTGGACACACAGGCGCATGCTCAGCCCAGTGCAGCAAGCCTACCGGCCTTGTTCCCCGCAGATGCAGCCTGTGGAATCACCGGACAGAGAACCTCTCCACCCAAGACCACAGGAAGGGGACTTTCAGAGGAAAGGCTCAGATGCTCAGAGAACCTGAACACTCAAACGTGAACGGAATCATTCTGGCTCCAAAAGTGCTTTCACTTGACGCCCCCTTGGCAAGTGCCCTTCTCTGCCTGCCCAGCCTTTGCCTAGTAGCAGGTGACCCCAAAGAAGAAGAGCTTCCAGTGACAGGCTGTGAGACCAAGGAGGAAACCAGCCCTGAGACACCGCCCTCAGCCGTCCAGACCCCAGGACACAGCTCCCGCCAGGTCCCTGGTGTTTGTTACAGCAGCACTGGGCCCCAGAGATGCCCCTCGCACAGTGACGTGAGATCAAGGAGGCAGGTGACCACACGCATGTCCCCCACAGCTGGAGCCACCCTGTGGACCAGAGACGTCCCCCTCCCCAGGGGAAGCCCACCACACACACTCCTGGCTCCTGGCCCGGGGCTCAGATGCAGTGGGAGCCCCTCACCCCAGGAAGTGGGTCCAAGCTTCCTCTCCCAGCATCCCTCAGGGCAGCATCCACACGGGTCTCCTGTTCCCTGGGCCCACAGGGACCATTTGAAGGCAGAATGAACCACGGTGACTCCAGAGGGTCCTGACTCGAGACCTGGAGGAGGCTCAGCCGGGGCTCAGGGGAAGCAGGTGCTCCTGGGGGCAGCCCTACACATAAGGCTGTCCCACCCACCGGCTCCCAGCATCTGCATCCCCCTGGTCAGGATGCTCCACCTGCATTCAGTCCTCCCATGAGGACAGTACTTTATACTATGCTCACCTGACGAGAAGAGCCGACTGATTGGAAGAGTCTAAAGCTGGGAAAGACTGAGGGTGGCAAGAGAAGGGGGCAACAGAGGATGAGATGGTTGGATGGCAACACTGACTTAATGGACATGAGTTTCAGCAAACTCCCGGGCATGGCGAAGGACAGGGAAGCCTGAAGCGCTGCAGTCAGTGGGGTCGCAGAGTCAGACCCGACTGAGCAACTGAACAACATTAGAACAGAACGACCAAACACCCCAGAACGTTGAAAGAAGGGGGACAGTCAGGTGCAGCCCTGGCACCCAGAGATGAGCCCAGTTCCAGCATTTTCTGACACAGTCATGATGATGGTGTCCCATGAGGTCAGCTCAACAATGGCCCCCAAAGACACGCACATCCTCAGAACCTGCAGTGTCAGCTCACCTGGTGTATGTCAGGGTTTTCTAGAAAAACTGGGCCAAAAGGATATGCACATGAAAAGAATTTATTACAGGGAATTTGCCCACTCAATGATGACGAAAATCCCAAGGTCAGCAAGCTGGAGACCCAGGAGAGAAATGTGTTAGTGCAGTGTCTGGTCAAAGGTCATTAGGAACAGGAGCTCCCTCCCCCCAGGGGAGGGTCAGCCTTTGGTTCTCTCCAGGGCTCAGCTGACTGACCAGGGCCACCCAAGTTATGGAGGGCAACCTGCTGCACCCCATCTGCCACCTGAAATACTAATCTAACCCAGACACATACTCACAGACACCCCAGATTCATGTTTGACCCAATGTCCGGGCACCCCGTGGCCCAGCCAGGCACATAAAATCAACCATCACCCTGGCGACAGGATTTGACAGATGAGATGAAGTTAAGGACCTTGAGATGATGGGGGGGGGGGGGTGTGTGGTCATCCTGGATTAATTAGATGGGCTGAATGTGGTCACTGGGGTCCTTATGAGAGAGGGGCAGGAGGGTGAGAGTCGAAGGGGGTGAGGGTAAGAGTCAGAGGGGGATGCAGGAGGGTGAGAGCATTTTCTTGGGCTCCAAAATCAACTGAAGTTGGTGACTGCAGCCATGAAATTAAAAGACACTTGCTCCTTGGAAGAAAAGCTATGACAAACCTAAACAGCATATTAAAAAGCAGAGACTTTATTTTGCTAACAAAGGTCCATCTAATTCAAAGCTATGGTTTTTCCAGTAGTCATGTATGGATGTGAGAGTTGAACCATGAAGAAAGCTGAGCACAGAAGAATTCATTCTTTTGAACTGTGATGTTGAAGAAGAC
Source organism: Ovis aries (assembly GCF_016772045.2). Taxonomy (NCBI): domain Eukaryota; kingdom Metazoa; phylum Chordata; class Mammalia; order Artiodactyla; family Bovidae; genus Ovis; species Ovis aries. The sequence goes on from NC_056065.1 coordinate 49,523,369, forward strand.
TCTTGAGAGTCCCTTGGACTGCAAGGAGATCAAACCAGTCCATTCTGAGGGAAATCAGTCCTGACTATTCATTGGAAGGACTGATGCTGAAGCTGAAACTCCAATACTTAGGCCACCTGATGCAAAGAACTGACTCATTGGAAAAGACCCTGATGCTGGGAAGGATTGAAGGCAGGAGGAGAAGGGGATGACAGAGGATGAGATGGTTGAATGGCATCACTGACTGGATGGACATGAGTTTGAGTAAGCTCTGGGTGTTGGTGACGGACAGGGAAGCTGGCGTGCTGCAGTCCATGGGGTCACAAAGAGTCAGACACAACTGAGTGACTGAACTGAATGTGGTCACTGGGGTCCTTATGAGAGGGAGGCAGGAGGATGAGAGTTGAAAGGGAGGGGTGAGGGTGGAAGCAGAGACCGGGAGATGCTGAGCTTCTAGGTTTCAAGATGCAGGATGGGGCCACAAGCCAAGGAGTGCAGGTGCCTCTAGAAGCTGGACATGTGGGGAAGCAGACATCTCCCTGGAGTCCCAGGAGGGACCCAAGTTCATCCACACCTATGGGATCTGACCACCAATATTCTAAGATGATAAGCATGTGCTGTTTTAAAACACTGGGTTCATGGTAACTTGTTACAGCAGCTACAGGCAAGTAGTACACACAGCCTGATTTTTTTTCCTCTTAGTATGACTCATTTTGTTGTTGTTCAATCACTAAATTGTTTCCGACTCTTTGCAACCCCACAGACTGAAGCACACCAGTTTCCTCTGTCTTTCACTATCTCCTAGAGTTTGCTCAAATTCATGTCCATTGAGTTAGTAATTATATCTAACCATCTCATCCTCTGCTGCCCACTTCTCCTTTTGCCTTCAATCTTTCTCGGCAACAGGGTCTTTTCCAACGAATCAGCTCTTCCCATCAGGTGGTCAAAGTATTGGAGCTTCAACTTCAGCATGTCCTTCCAATAAATAATCAGGACTGATTTCCTTTAAGATTGACTGATTTGATCTCCTTGCTGTCCAAGGAACTCTCAAGAGTCTTCTCCAACACAATTCACAAGCATCAATTATTTGGCACTTAGCCTTCTTTACGGTCCAACACTCACATCTGTACATGACTACTGGACAAACCACAGCTTTGACTATATGGACCTTTGTCAGCAAACTGATGTCTCTGCTTTTTAAAAAGAATTTCATGTTATGATTATGTAGCAATTCTTTAGCCATTCCTTCAGTGTTGGCCGTTTTGGGGGACCTCACAACCCTTTGAGGGACATCCAGGTTCTCAGTGACCCCCCCCCCCTCAAGCTTTCCCACGTTACTACCTTTGCATGCATTCCCAGCAGTGGGATCCCTGGGTCCAAATGTTTTTCTGTGATGATTTCCAAAAGTTCCAGCCCCACCCCATCAGCTCTGGACCGGGGAGGGGTACTCATTTCTGCTCATTCCAGGGCACCCCAGCCAACTTTGAAGGACAAGTTGCTCCCATCTCGGCTTACTTCGGTGGAGGCTGTTGCTGCCCCCGGCTGGAGGTAGGTCCCATGTCTGTATCACCCAGGTCTCAGAGCCCGCCGGTCACCTGGGCTCTTCTACGCTAATGGTACCAGCCTCGCAGCAGACAGGCTGGGTGCCCTCGCCCCAGTCTGAGGGGCACCCCTAGGCTTCTGTCCACCCAGTCTCAGCCAGGACGGGTGGCTGCTGTCAGACCAGGAGGTGCAGGCCACAGTGAGTGAGCCCCCCTCCACCACACTCCAGGTATGTTGGACCAACACTGGCTCTCATGGAACTGAGACTCTGAGATCAGAACAAGATGGAGCAGAAAAGCCATCTCTGTGGATGCTAAAGGTCAGAACCCCTCTCCCATCCCTGGACCACCCCCCATGGTTAGAGCCTAGAAGGGGCTGCCAACTCGGTTTTCAGTCTGAGACCCCATAAGAACTGCAGACTGTGCGGCCCTGAGCAAGCCCCTGGCCCGCCTGCCTCAGTCTCCCTGCCCGCGCTGTGGAGCAGCGTGGGGTGGCCCAGACGCCTCTCTATGCACCGTCCACCAGAATTAGCTCTGCAGGGCCAAGCCTGGATGCTCGGAAGGCAGGCCAGCAGGGAGGGCATGGGGCCAGCAGCCCCTCATCCTTGCCCCTCCCACCCCATTCATGGTGACATCTCAGAGACCAGGTCCAAGGCCCCAAGCTCCCAGTCCCTGCAGAAGGCAGCACCCCACCCCCCCCCCACCCCCACCCCCACCTTTGCGTGTCCATGTCCAAGGCGGGCTCCCCACTCAGCCTCCCCGCACACCCCAGGCGGACTCCGCGGAGGGGACCAAGCTGTGTGTGGAGCGCGGGCGCCCTCTGCTGGTACATGTGTGCAATGACCATGCGAGGGAATCCGGCTGCCGCTTTGACGCGGTCAGGCCTTGTACCAAGGGGCTCAGAAGACTGACCCCTTAGGCTCACCAGAGCTGCAGACGCAGCCCCTTTAGGCTCAACGCTGACCACAGTGGGCAGAGCCAGCATATTCCAAGTGCTCACCATGAGCAGGGCAGCACTGAGCTGTCCCGGGGAGGGGTTCCCAGGGAGGGGTTGTGTTCTCCCTGACCCCCACCCTCACAACCTAGAACGGGCATCTTTAGACTATTGTATTGGTAAGGAAACCAAGTACACGGGGACACACAGCGATCCGAGACGAGGCTTGCCCGGGCAAGCAGGGGCCCTCTCTCCAGAGGCCACTGCCACCCACCCCCCAACAGCATGGGAGAACCTCACAGGCATCTGGGTTGTCAATCATCCTCCACCCACTACCCAGGTGGAGACACAGGCATGAGGCCCCCAGTCACCTGCTGGCTGGATCGGTAACTCCTCTCTGCCACGTCGTGGCTGGAGGTGCTGGTCTGGGGCGCTTGAGGAGGAGCGGAGTGGGGACAGGGAGCAGGGGCTGGGGTGGACCCTGGCGGGTGGGCCCCAGACGTCACCCTCCCACCCCTGAGATGCCATCCCCAGCAGCTGTGGGCAGGGCCAAAAGCCCAGGTGGGTCAGGACAGGCAAGGAAGAGGCACCGGCTGCAGGCCCATGGGTCGCCCCGCAGCCTCCTTTCTGCCTTTTGCTGGACCTCCCCCAGAACCCCCTCTCCAGCCCCGCAACAGCTCAGTCGACCCCCGTTCTGCATGCCTCCCCAAGCCCTCACCGATGTGGGCTCTGCATTCAAGGCCCTGACCCCACCAGCCAGTGTCCAGCACCGCCCCACCACCAGAGGCACCCGGAGGCCCAGAACCCCTTCCTGGGTGCCCCAGCCTGGAGCCAGTACTGAGCCAGGCTCAGAGGTTTCAGGTCCCAAGTCCCCACCACGTGCCCCAGACACCACCATCCCCCGGACACCAGGTCCAGCGGGCGGCCAGCAGGACCCGCCATCCCAGGCAAACGAAGAGCTTCTTTCATCACGTCCTGGGCGACTCCCTCAACTCTGGAGAGAGGAGCCAGTGGTCTTGGCAAAAATAAACAGCAGGCCTACTGTTTATCTGTCCTGACGGGAAAAGCTGGGCCGTTTCTGTCCGCTGCACCATCGCTGCTGGCAGGGCTGCAGCAGAACACGGCCGTGGCTCCAGCCAGGCTGCACCTCCGAGGCTGACCCCACCCCACCCTCCCAGAGGCCCAGGTCCTTGGGGGTGTGAGATCACCACACCTGCAGGCCTCCTGACACCCTGGCCCCCAGCCTCCCAGCCTTCTGACCTCCACCATAACCCTTTGTTCCCCGAACCCCACTCACCAGACCTCCAACCCCCAGACCCATAGCCCCTTGTTCCCAGGACCCACCTCCAGCCGGGCTCCCTGGTCCCGAGGCCCCAGACCCTGTCGTAGCACTCCAGCCTTGCCTATGCGCATGGGTGGGGACCAGGACAGACACCTCACTTTCACCCCAGAAACCCTCCACATGGAGATTTTCGTGAGCCTCTAGGCTCTTGTGAGTTCAGGGCCATGGCTACAAGCATAGGTGTGAGCTCTTACTCAGCCTGAGGTGTCTCTGCACACACCTGTGCACTCTCACAGTACAGTGGGCACACACAATGGGCACACACTTGGGAACACACGTACTCACACACAGCACGCACACATTCACACACACTGGATACATTCACCTGTGTGCACACACATATCTAGGTCCACACCCAAATGCACACCTCTACACATGTGTGCATGCGCCCACCTGAGTGTATATACAAGGTGTACTGAATGCAGCACACACTCACACCTGCACACTTGCACATACTCACATGCACAGCCTATGCACACATACGCAAATACAGCCCCACATGCTCACCTGCAGACACACATATGCTGATTCACACACATGTACACACACACGTACACAGTCTGCATTGCCGGTGCTCTGAGAAGCTCAGGGCATCCAGGTGAGGAGGAAGAAGGGCAGAGGAAGTGTAGGGAGGGGGTCCTGGGTCTCTGCAGTGCCCACTAAGGGGGTCTTGAGGACACCGCTTGCAGCAGCAAGGCCTCCAGTCAGCTCCCAAGGGCCTGTCAGAACAGAGGGCCCCACACACAGCCCCAGCTCTGAGTTAGGAAAGGCCTGGAGGCTTCTGCAACACTGCAGGGTGGAGACCCCCAGAAGAGATGGGTGATGCACCCCCACCTGCCCAGACAAGCTCAAGAGAGGGTTTTGTTTGAGAACAAAAAGCACTCAGACTCTGGTGCACCGCAGGGTTATGGAGTCAAGGTCAGAGCTGCCACAGCAGCCGAGAGCCTATGAACTTAGAGGGGAGGCTGGGCCTCATCCCTGGGGATGTGGGCAGGCACTGATGGGGCTTCTCAGGGGAGCAACAGCCACAGGCTTGGCCCAGGCAAGGCACCCCTGCTCTCCAGGACCCTGTATCTTGGCATCCCATAATACCATGCGACATTTAAGACCCAAGACGCTAGAAGATGTGCCAGTATACTGCCATGATTTCAGTCTTTCTGAAAATTCCACACTTCACCTTTCATATCATGAGATCTGAGTCAATGATTCAAATGCTGGGTTTATGAAATCTGCACAGCCAAATGGCCGTGGAAAGTGTGTACAGGAGGAATTCCAGTCCCAGCCCCAGCAAGGTGAAGTTTGTACCGGGTGGCAGAGGGATCAATAAGTTTATAGTCTCGTGAGGAACTCCATGCAGAACACACAAGACCCAGGGAACAAACAGAAAATTCTAAATGACCATGATGGCTTGTTGCCAGCACACCAAGAGCGGTCCCTTAAAAACAGAAAGTGCCATATGATGCAGGGAACTCAAAGCTGGTGCTCTGTGATGAGCTAGAGGGGTGGGATGAGGATGAGATGGGAGGCCAGTTTAGGAGGTGGGAGAACAATGTTATGTATACCTGTGACTGATTCATGTTGGTGTATGGCAGAAAACATCACAATATTGTAATTATCCTCTAATTTAAAATAAAATTAATTTTTTTAAAAAAAACAGAGAGTGTCTCAGAGTCCACAGAGCTCAGCCTTTTCCTCTGCCCCCAATACCTCGTTAGCAAGCCTGTGTTGCAAGCATCTCTCAAGGGTGGAGTTCCGCCTCCACCCTGTGGATCCAGGCTGAGCGACGCAGCAGTACACTAGTCCAAAGCAGCCTGGGAAAACTGTTCTTTCTCTCTGCCTCTCTCCTCACCCTGCTTCTCTCCAAAAATAGCTCAGACTGGCCTGTGGGAGAGGCTGAGGTGTCCAGTTTATAGCCAGTCAACCCCTGAGCACGGGGTGGGGGGAGCCAGCCCGGCCTGCAGGGTCCTTACCTGACCCACTGCAACGGAAGAGACATGAACAATAGCCAGTACTTATCATTTTAAGCCCTGAGTATTGAGGTGGTTTGTTATGCAGCTGCAGCTAACTGATAACAGATGGGTTCCCTCGAAGAAGGGTCACAGACAGATATTTGGAGAAATAGGAGCCTCTTCATCGTTTTCTGAAGTATTGAGACACAGAAAGACCTTTTGTCCAGCTGTTCTTACATGCTGCTGCTGCTGCTGCTAAGTCGCTTCAGTCGTGTCCGACTCTGTGTGACCCCGTAGACGGCAACCCACCAGGCTCCCCCGTCCCGGGGATTCTCCAGGCAAGAACACTGGAGTGGGTTGCCATTTCCTTCTCCAATGCATGAAAGTGAAAAGTGAAAGTGAAGTGGCTCAGTTGTGTCCGACTCTTAGCGACCCCATGGACCACAGCCCACCAGGCTCCTCCATCCATGGGATTTTCCAGGCAAGAGTTCTTACATGACATTAACTTCTTTTTATCAGATAATTTGTTTTAATCCCCACCCACCTCCACTCCACACCACAGCCATCCAGCCAAGAGGTCTCATACTTAGTTAGAAAGTTAAAATCCAGCTGTTTCTTAAGACCTGAGTCACACAGAAAGTGAAGTCGATCAGTCGTGTCTGACTATTTGCAACCCCAGGGACTGTAGCCTACCAGGCTCCTCTGCCCATGGGATTTTCCAGGCGATAGTACTGGAGTAGATTGCCATTTCCTTCTCCAGGGGATCTTCCCAGACCAGGGATTGAACCCGGGTCTCCCACATTGTAGACAGACACTTTACCGTCTACTATTCTGTACCTTACTTTAAAATTGCAACCATAACTTTTTAAGATTTGTTTGTCACTTTTGGCCACATTGGGTCTCAATTGCTGCATGCAGGCTTCTGGCAGTTGCGGCAGGCAGGGCTGCTGTTCGTTGTGGTGCTCAGGCTTCTCGTTGCGTTGGCTTCTTTGGTTCTAGGGCACAGGCTCTAGGGCACACAGACTTTGGTAGTTGTGGTGCATGGGTAAGTTGCTCCGAGGCTGTGAGATCTTCCCAGATCAGGAATCAGGCCCATGTCCTGTGTGTTGGCAGTGGATTCTTAACCATTAGACCATCAGGGAAGAGCCCACTACCATAATTTTTAAAGGAGGGATAGTTATTAAATTTCTGTAAACATTTGAAACATTGATAAGGGAGTGCTCAGCCAGGAGATCAAACCAGATCAAACCAATCAATTTAGGCTTGAAAGGAAATCAAGCCTAAATATTCATTAGAAGGACTGATGCTGAAGCTGAAGCTTCAATACTTTGGCCACTTGATGCAAAGAGCTGACTCACTGGAAAAGACCCTGATCCTGGGAAAGACTGAGGGCAGGAGGAGAAAGGGCAACAGAGAATGAGATGTTTGGATGGCATCACTGACTCGACGAGTTTGAGCAGACTCCGGGAAATAGTGATGAATAGGGAAGACTGGCATGCGGCAGTCCATGGGGGTGCAAAGAGGCAGACACAACTTAGTGACTGAACAACGAACAGTGAAGGGAGTAAATTGCATTTCTTCTTGAAATACTTCTACATTCAGATGAGACAAACCTCCTTCAATTATTTGTTAAATAACCCATATATGTTCAACCTGGATTTAGAGAAGGAAGAGAAACCAGAGATCAAATTGCCAATATCCACTGGATTACCGAAAAAGCAAGAGAATTCCAGAAAAACATCTACTTATGCTTTATTGACTATACCAAAGCCTTTGACTGTGTGGATCACAAGCTGTGACAAATTCTTCAAGAGATGGGAATACCAGACCACCTGACCTGCCTCCTGAGAAATCTGTATGCAGGTCAAGAAGCAACGGTTAGAACTGGACATGAAACAACAGACTGGTTCCAAACTGGGAAAGGAGTATGTCAAGGCTGTATATTGTCACCCTGCTTATTTAACTTCTATGCAGAGTGCATCATCCGAAATGCCGGGCTGGATGAAGTACAAGCTGGAATCAAGATTGCCAGGAGAAATATCAATCACCTCAGATACGCAGATGACACCACCCTTATGGGAGGAAGTGAAGAAGAAAAACCCTGATGAAAGTGAAAGAGGAGTGGAAAACGTCAGCTTAAAACTCAACATTCAGAAAACTAAGATCATGGCATCTGGTCCCATCACTCCCTGGGAAATAGATGGGGAAACAATGGAAACAGTGACAGACCTTATTTTCTTGGGCTCCAAAATCACTGCAAATCGTGACTGCAGCCATGAAATTAAAAGACGCTTGCTCCTTGGGAGAAAAGCTATGACCAGTGTGGACACCATATTAAAAAGCAGAGACATACTTTGCCAACAAAGGTCCGTCTAGTCAGAGCTGTGGTTTTTCCAGTAGTCATGTACGGATGTGAGAATTGGACTATAAAGAAAGCTGAGTGCTGAAGAATTGATGCTTTTGACCTGTGGTATTGGAGAAGACTCTTGAGTGTCGCTTGGACTACAAGGAAATCCAACCAGTCAATCCTAAAGGAAATCAGTCCTGAATATTCATTGGAAGGACTGATGCTGAAGCAGAAACTCCAATATTTTGGCCACCTGATGGGAAGAAGTGACTCATTGGAAAAGACCCTGATGCTGGGAAAGATTGAAGGCGGGAGGAGAAGGGGACGACAGAGGATGAGATGGTTGAATGGGATCACTGACTGGATGGACATGAGTTTAAGCAAGCCCTGGGAGTTGGTGATGGACAGGGAAGCCTGGTGTGCTGCAGTCCATGGGATCACGAAGAGTCGGACACAACTGAGCAACTGAACTGAACTGAACTGAGCCCATATAATCCCAATAAATTAAACTGATGAATATAGAAAAATCTTCAAATTAAAATAGCCTCTTCATATTAAAATACTGTTCACACTTAGTGAAGTTGGCCTATGTCATTCAACTTAAAATTACAAACCTGAATCAATTATTTATAGTTTTAATGTAGAAGCACAAGGCTAGTCTGTTGGGTAATTGAATATCCCAGATTCTCCTAAATATTGCAAGTATTTAGGAGTAATTATTTCTAAATTTAACGATAAACTACTGTGAGTAGTTTGTCTGTACTGTCGTCTCCTTGCTGGATTCCTGCTCTCCAAGGGATCAGGGATGGTTACTCACCAGGGAACCATGACTTGCCCACTCCCAAGTGACCTTTCTCATGATCCTAGTGGCTGAGCTTTTTATAGATGCCCCATGGTAGGCTCCAGTCCTAAAAAGGTTTGGAATCACAGACCAGGCCCACAGGTTTAAATCCAGTCATCACTCAGCACCCTTGGGGAAGCCAGCCACTCCTGCTCAGCCCAGGACTGACTGTGCTCCTGGAATCCAGTAGGTCAAGCAGGGCTGGGGTCAACCAAGCCCTCGAGTGATACAGCCAAGAAAGAAACAGCTGTTGTGAGCCACTGAGATGCTGGGCTGGGCTGCTCCTGAAGCCAGAACAACCAGTGCACCTCCGCTGCCCCTCTGGGCACACAGAAGCACCTTCTGAGCTGGAGCGATGGACCCTGGACACTGTCACGTCATCCCTCACAGACCCTGGATGCCATTGTCACACCCTTCAGCCGTGTCACAGCCTCTCACCCAGCCCTTGCCCCGGGAGCAGGACCCCAGCTCCCACGGGAAGACCCTTCTGGATTCTGCCACCTCCCTTGGCTTCAGACCCTGCTGACATAGCTACATCCAACGTCTCCATATAATCATGTCATCACTGGGCACAGGCACTCCTGGCTGCACTAAGCTTCGCAGGCACCGCGGGCTTTTATACAAACTGAAGGTTGGTGGCTTCCCTGTGCCAAGCAAGTCTATCAACACCCTTTTTCCAACAGCGTTAGCTCATGTGGTGTCTCTGAGTCACATTTTGTGAGTTCTTAAAACACTTCAAACTTTTTCATTATTATTATATTTGTTGTGTGATCTTTGATGTTACTATTGCAATCGCTTAGTATTTTTCAGCAATAAAATATTTTTTGGTTAACGTACGTATGTTGGTTTTTTAGACATAATGCTATTGCGCATTTAGTAGGTGACAGTGTGATATAAACATAAATTTTATACACACTAAGAAACCAAAAACTTCACATGACTTGCTTTATTGCAATAGCTGCTCTATTGCCATGGTCTGGAACCAAACTCACAATATCCCAAGGTGCCTATTGTTCAGTCTCTAAGTTGTGTTTGAGTCTTTGTGACCCCATGGGCTGTAGCACACCAGACTTCTCTGTCTTACACCATCTCCCAGAGTTTGCTCAAACTCACATCCATTGAGTCAGTGATGCCATCCAACCATCTCATCCTCTGCCACCCTCTTTTTCTTCGGCCTTCAGTCCTTCCCGGCCTCAGGGTCTTTTCCCATGAGCTGGCGCTTCTCATCAAGTATTGGAGCTTCAGCCTCAGCATCAGTCCTTCCAATGAATATTCAGAGTTGATTTCCTTTAGGATTGACTGGTTTGACCTCCTTGCAGTCCAAGGGACTCTCAAGAGTCTTCTCCAGTACCACATTTCAAAAGCAGCAATTCTTCTGTGCCTGAAGTCAGTTCCAAACTCACCCTTTGCAGCATCTCCCAGGTGGGCTTGGCAGCATGTCAGTAAGTCCTGTAGGTCAGGGGGATGGTTCTGATTAAAGGTACCTGTAAGAGGCTTTGTTCCAGAGTGCCTTTTGGGGACATACCAAACAGTTAGCCTATTAAAGGTTCCGAGAATTCTTGCAGTGAGAAAGCACGTCTAATTGTATTTGAGCCTGTATTCACCGTGTTCCATTGTTTTCATGTAACCCCTGTTGATGACTGCTCGTTTGTTCACAATTATCTGCTCCCCCTCCTTTCCCATGCCCTCCACAGGCAGAGCTTATCCATCCTCCTGACTTGGGTACTTCACTGAGGGAGGTGGAGCACACGTGCAGTCAGCCTGCAGTGCCCACAGAATGTGACCAAGAAATAAGCCGCTGTTGTGAGTGTCTGAGATGCTGGGGGTGTCCGTGCTGCAGCCTGAGCTGACAGATGCAGAAAGCGGAACCTGACTGATGGCCGTGGCAGCAGCTCAGCACTGGCTCTGGCGGAGGGAAAGCTCGTGGGAGGCTGCAGAGCTGTGACCACGCCACAGCATAGACACGCGGCGTCTAAAACATATGCCAGGGACAACCGGGGGGAGGTCTGCTCCCAGCGCGCATGTGGCCCCGGGGAAGAGGCTCAGAAGCGGATCTTTGTCACTGAGTTGTCCTTGACCAGCTACATCTGATCAGAAGCACCACAAGAAGGTCTGTTCACAGGAGGGGGAAAGGGGCATCCAGAAATTCTGGGGTCAAAGATGCAACTCCTCTCAGAGAAAAGCAAAAGATTTCAGATGAAGACCCAGCCTGGGGACAAAGACCAGGTCAGGGAACAGGGTTCCCACTGTCTGTAAAGACCAGTGATGGGATGGAGATGCTCTTAGCAGAAACCATGGTGAAGAGGACACATCTGGAGAAGACCATTGTTATTGTTCAGTCCCTGAGTCGTGTCCGACTCTTTGTGACCCCATGGACTGCAGCACGCCAGACTTCCCTGGGGAAGACTGAGCTGGGCTCAACTCTGCTCAACCTGACCTTCTCTCTCCAGATCCCAGGCTGAGATGTAGCCTCCATCTGGGCAATGATGATCTTGTGTGCAGGGTGGTGTGCAAGATAATGACCTCCCAAACACACCCACCTCTTGATGCCTGGAATCTATGTAGAGTGACCTTACAGGAACTTTGCCGATGGGACGCAGGTTATCCTGGATTATACAAGTGAGTCCAGAGTCATCATGAGGGTCTCCAGGGACCAGGAGGGTCCGAGTCAAAGGGAACAAATGACAGTGGAGCAGCATCCAGGGAGGAGAAGATGCTGGGCTGCTGATGGTGAGGATAGAGGAGGGGCCACAAGTTGAGGGATGTGAGTGCCTCTAGAAGCTGGAAGAGGCAAGAAACAGATGCTGCTCAGAGATTCCAGGAGGAGCTGCCCTGCCCACACCTTGATTTTGGCCCATTTGGGACCCCTGACCTCCAGAACTATAAGAGAAGAAATTTTGATTGGGCTGTTGTGGTTTCCCTGGAGGAGGAAATGGCAACCCACTCCAGTATTCTTGCCTAGAGAATCCATGGACAGAGGAGCCTGGAGGGCTACTGTCCAAGAGTTCCCAAAGAGTGGGACACGACTGAAGCAACTTAGCACAGTCACTAAGTCATGTCCTACTCTCTGCAGTCCCACAGTCTGTAGACTGCTAGGTTCATCTGTCCATGGGATTCTCCAGGCAAGAATACTGGAGTCGGTTGCCATTTCCTTCTCCAGGGGATCTTCCCTACCCAGGGATCGAACCTGCATCTCCTGCACTGGCAGGTGGGTTCTTTACCACTGAGTTGGGTTATGTGCCTGCCAATGCAATAAAAGACAAGAGTTCGATCCCTGGGTCAGGAAGAAACCCTGAAGGAGGGCATGGCAACTCACTCCAGTATTCTCATCTGGAGAGTCCCATGGACAGCGGAACCTGGCAGTCTATAGTCCATGGGTTCGAAAAGAGTCAGACACAACTGAAGTGACTTAGCACTTAACCCAGCTGAATCATGCCACCATATTTGTGACAATGTTTTTGTAGGAACCGACAGAAGGGGAAAGGGATTGATGGCTTACAGGTGAATGGTGTTGGATTCGTGGTCTCAGAAAGAGAAAATTTCACTTCAGAACCAAAGACTGCTTCAGTCACTCAGCTTCATGTTACAAAAGTTTTATTAAAGTGGAAAGGGACAGAGAAAATTTCTGACATAGACACCGGAAGAGGGCAGAGAATGCCCCCCTCAGCAGTCTTATCAAGGCCTTATATACTTTTTCAACTGGTTACTAACAATAGAAAGGTCTTACCAGACCCACTCCGCCAACATACATTTGAAGATAACAGGATTAGTCAGAAGATTCTTTAAGAGAAACAGGTCCTCGAGCAAGATATATTGTTGTTATATAATCATTAGTACAGAGCTTAAGGAAAAACATACCCTTGAGCAAGATGTATTGCTTTGTTGTGCAGTTGGTTAGCTCTGGGCTCAAAGGAAGTTAGCCTTAGAAGAAATAGATTGTTGCCATAACAACTCAGAGCTTAAGAAAAAAACGTTCTTATGTGACTAAGATGAAGAATGTAGGAAAGAAAAAGGTTTGTCCCTTTCTCCTCCTTGAGGACCCCTGACTCCTTATCAACCTACCTAAGAATTAACTCTCTCAGGATGAGGGGCAAAGCACATCCTGTTTCAGCTCCTCCTGATGGAGCCACAGGGCATGCGTGCTCACATGCCATTTTCCAAAGTTTGGAAAATGTGGCCACATGTGATGTCTCTGGGGAAGGAAGCCACTCCCTCACTGGGAAGCAGATGTGGTGGGAGGGAGCAAGCAGTAGTGGAGAAAGACCACCACCTATCACAACACCTGGTCACAAACATCTGCTTCCCTGATGCCTGCAAATGCTCCACAAGGTCCCTTCAATCCTGGCCTCCTGCTTCAAATCCCAGACCTCGTGGAGGGACTGTGTCTGGACCAGGGCTCCCCTGGCCTGAAGATCTCCCATGAAACAGATCAGTTCAGTTCAGTTCAGTCACTCAGTCGTGTCCGACTCCCCATGAATCACAGCATGCCAGGCCTCCCTGTCCATCACCAACTCCCGGAGTTTACCCAAACTCATGTCCATCGAGTCAGTGATGACATCCAGGCATCTCATCCTCTGTCGTCCCCTTCTCCTGCCCCCAATCCCTCCCAGGATCAGGGTATTTTCCAATGAGTCAACTCTTCACATGAGGTAGCCAAAGTATTGGAGTTTCAGCCTCAGCATCAGTCCTTCCAATGGACACCCAGGACTGATCTCCTTTAGGATGGACTGGTTGGATCTCCTTGCAGTCCAAGGGACTCTCAAGAGTCTTCTGCGACACCACAGTTCAAAAGCATCAATTCTTCAGCACTCAACTTTCTTCACAGTCCAACTCTTACATCCATACATGACCACTGGAAAACCATAGCCTTGACTAGACGGACCTTTGCTGGCAAAGTAATGTCTCTGCTTTTTAATATGCTATCTAGGTTGGTCATAACTTTCCTTCCAAGGAGTTACCATCTTTTAATTTCATGGCTGCAGTCATGATTTGCAGTGATTTTGGGGCCCAAGAAAATAAGGTCTGTCACTGTGCCCACTGTTTCCCCATCTATTTCCCATGAAGTGATAGGACCAGATGCCATGATCTTAGTTTTCTGAATGTTGAGCTTTAAGCCAACTTTTTCACTCTCCTCTTTCATTTTCATCAAGAGGCTCCTTAGTTCTTCACTTTCTGCCATAAGAGTGGTATCATCTGCATAGCTGAGGTTATTGATATTTCTCCTGGCAATCTTGATTCCAGCTTGTGCTTCTCTCAGCCCAGCATTTATCATGATGCACTCTGCATATAAGTTAGATAAGCAGGGTGACAATATACAGTCTTGACGTACTCCTTTTCCTATTTGGAACCAGTCTGTTGTTCCATGTACAATTCTAACTGTTGCTTCCTGACCTGCATATAGGTTTCTCAAGAGGCAGGTCAGGTGGTCTGTATTCCCATCTCTTTCAGAATTTTCCATAGTTTATTGTGATCCACACAGTCAAAGGCTTTGGCATAGTCAATAAAGCAGAAATCAGTGATCTTCAAACCTGACCCAGTGCAGCTTCCAAGCCTGAGCCCCATGGTCCAGGCTCCTGCTTCCACCCCACAGAGACCCTCTTGTTTTTATTGTCTTCCCAGGTCCATCTAGTCAAAGCTATGGTTTTTTCAGTAGTCATGCATGGATATGAGAGCTGGAACATAAAGAAGGTTGAGTGCGGAAAAATTCATGCTTTTAAGCTGTGGTGTGGAGAAGACTCTTGAGATTCCCTTGGATTGCAAGGAGATCAAACCAATCAATCCTAAAGGAAATCAGTCCTGAATATTCATTGGAAGGACTGATGCTGAAGCTGAAGCTCCAATCCTTTGGCCACCTGATGAGAAGAACTTACTCATTGGAAAAGACCTTGATGCTAGGAAAGATTGGGGGCAGGAGGAGAAGCGGCTGCCAGAGGATGAGATATTTGGATGGCATCACCGACTCAATGGACATGAGTTTGAGCAAGCTCCAGAATATAGTGAAGGACAGAGAAGCCTGGCCTGCTGCAGTCCATAGGGTCCCAAAGAGTCTGACACAATTGAACAACAACAGATCACATCTGCAAGACCTCAGGGAAGGCCACCTCTATGGTGGCCAAAGCGCCCTCTGTACTCGTTCCCTGCCTGGAGAGCGGGGCCCCTTGACACCCTGCAGACCAAGAGGCTCATCAGGGGCAGCAAACGGAGGCCCCAAGTGCTGGGGGCAACAGTGTCCCCACACCCCACCCCACCAACAGCTGAGTGCTTTATGTACTAGGGGTGGTGCCGGGGGTCCCCTCTCCAGAGGACCAGCCCCTCTTTGGTGAGGCTGGGGGAGCCCACAGGGCACCAAGAGGGAAGCTGAAGCTTCTCATTCTGGGAGCCGACATGGCCCTGCTTCCCAGCTCTGGAGTTTCCACCAGCATCAAGGCCCAGAGCTAGGACAGCGGCGGCAGCAGTAGCAGAGCCCCAGCTGCACCTACAGGGATGGTCCAGAGCCTCCCCCATCACTGGTTCCCTGAGGGAAGAAGCTTCTTGTCAACCCTGGCCCCCATCCCCATTCAAATCTACAGCACGTCTGTTCCCTGGTGGCTTAAACGGGACTTGACTTTCTCATGGTCAGGAGCCTGGGAGTCTAAGTGAGACCCAGGTGTTTGCACGGCTGGTTCCCATGGAGGCTGTGAGGAAGAATCTTGCCCAAGCCTCTCCCCAGCTTCCAAGGTTTCTGGCCACCCTCAGCGTTCTGTTCTGTGGCTTGGAGACGCATCACCCCAATTCTGCGCCTCCATGTTCATGCGATGCCCCCATGTGTGTCTAGGTCCAAATTTACCCGTTTTTACAAGGACAGTCCTATGGGATTGGGGCCCACCCTAACAACCTCCTTTTCACTCAGTTACCTCCAACAAGATCTTATCTACAAATACAGTCAGATGCTGAGGTGGGGAGGAGGGTGAGTATGACGCCAGAACATTTTTTAGGAGGACGTGACTCCACCATTACACTCAGTGAACAGTTCTCCTTAACGACTCTCTCGTTCCCCCCACCCACCGCTTTGTCCTGGTTGCTGTAGAGAACAGCACTTCCTGGGGGGTATCCTAACATCCTCGCAGCCCAGAGCCTCCCTGTCAGGACCACACGAGTGGGTCCCAGCATCTTCACCTCACACGCTCCAAGGAAACGCCCAACAGCCTCTGACAGCATGGACTCTGAAGCTGCAGAACACCCACATGGGCAGCCAGCCCCATTCACATGCCCAGCCCAGCACTTGCAGGGTCCACGCCCACATGGTCCACCATCCTGTACACTGGCCAGCCCTGCAATTCCTTCCACATCCCTCTGGGGCAGTGCTGAGCCCACCCCAGACAAGAGGGAGGAGCCCCAGGAGAGAGGGGTGTCCAGCAGGTATGGCCTCAGCTGAGATCTCCTGAGATCTCCAGTGGCAGAGGAGGGGCCTATGCTCCTCTGCAGAGTGGGGGCCTGCTTCTGCTGCCAGGAGGACCAGGGGCCTCAGGTCAAGAGCCTTCAGCACACCCACAGCATGTCCCCAGCCCAGGTCTCTAGGCTATCTGGACCCATCTGTTCCTCTGCTATCAGGACCTCCCCTGTCAAAGGAAACCCTCGAAGGCCGAGCACCCAGCCATCGTGCAGCCCTGCTGCCCATCATTAGGCTGCTTTCAGCAGAGCCTGCCCACAGCTTCCAGGGGACTGGGCAAGAAGGCGTCCCTCCCCTCCCACAGTCCTGCCATCTGTCAGCCCCCCAAGCCCACTGTCTTCTCTCCCTAAGGCTTTCAGCACAGGACAGGGAGGCCGTCAGCCACATCCCTCACCAACACTGTTATACTCACTCAGGTCATGGTCACGGTTACTGCACGCCCAGCATCTTGCCTTCCACTGCACCTGGACCCCAGGTGAGAGCCTTAGCCACAGCAAGGGGCTGCAGTCTGGTGGTATCACAGCCCCACTCCCCAGCGAGCCCCAGACCAATAAAGGGTCAGTTCTAACACCCCCTCATGAGGGTCTGCAGTCCAGGACCACCTTGGTCTGGGCCCCAAAGAAAAAGCAGCCTAATAGTGAGGCTCTGCAGCTGTTACCTCACCTGGGAGCAGTGGTGAGGGCAGTGGGGTGGGCGGTACCTCACCCATGAGACCCTATGGACTGCAGCAGGCCAGGCTTTCCTGTCTTTCACCATCTCCTGAAGCTTGCTCAAACTCATGTCCATTGAGTTGGTGAGATGGCCATCTCAGCTCCCCTGACCCTGGGAGTGTCCATTTCCACAGACTCTGGGCACCACTCTGCAGGAGGACCTCCAGTACCAGGAGGGGTCAGAGCCCACACCTGTGTGGCTGGGGAAAGAGCAGGTGTGGCCGGAGGGTCTGCACAGAACATGGGAGCATCTGAAGCAGCAGGTGCAGAACCCAGAGGCTGGGGCCAGAGTGACCCCCCGATAGGGTCATCGCTGACAGGGCCACACGGAAAGCTGCGTCGCTGCTAGTCAGCCCCAGACAGTGCTCAGGTGATGCCCGGGCAGGCAGCGTCAGGTGGCTTGGCAGTAAAGAATTTGCTGGCCAATACGGGAGACATGGGTTCAGTCCCTGGGTCAGGAAGATCCCCTGTAGAAGGGCATGGCAACCCACTCCAGTATTCTTGCCTGGAGAATCCCCATGGACAGAGGCGACCGGAGGGCTACAGTCTAGGGGGTCGCAAAGTATAGAACACGACTGAGCAACTGAACAAGAAGAAAAAGAAGAGGAAGGAAAGCCAGTCACTTCCAGAGTTGCAATCTGGCATGGGAAAATCCTCTGAATCAGTGAAAGGTGGTTCTAAGCCAACAGGAAACATCAGCCACGTGACCAGAGTCAGAATTAATGCAAAGAAACTCGTGGTTTTCTTACCGGCAAACAACCACCTGAAGGTACAGTGGAAAAGAACATCTGTAAAATGCAACAGGAAAAGATTAAGCAGCTGAGGGTGATTCAGAAACATGCAAGATCGAGATGAAATTGGCCAGGCTTTCTGAACTAATCAATACAACTAATCAAAATCCCCTAACTCAAAGAATCCACCTGCAATGCAGGAGACCTGTGTTCAATCCCTGGGTTGGGAATATCCCCCGGAGAAAGGAAAGGCTACCCACTCCAGTATTCTAGCCTGGAGAATTCCTTGGACTGTATAGTCCATGGGGTCGCAAAGAACCAGACACAACTGAGCAACTTTCACTCACTGTACAGCACAGGGAACTATATTTAATATCTTGTGATAACCTACAATGGAAAAGAATCCGGAAAAGCACAGATACATATATGTGTATAACTGAATCACTTTGCTGTACACCCGAAACTAACACAACATTGTAAATCAGCTCTACTCCAATACAAAAAAATCTCAATCCCCCTAAAATGCCATGCAAGTTTTTACTGGAACCAATCTAAAGATTTTTTTAATGTGGACCATTTTGAAAGTCCTTACTGAATTTGTTAAATATTGCTCCTGTTTTATGCTTTGATTTTTTGGCTGCAAGGCATGTGGGACCTTATCTCCCTGACCAGGAATCAAACCTGCACCCCCTGCCCCTGGACCACTGGACCAATAGGGAAATCGCGGTACCAATCAGATTTTAAAGTCCACCTGGAAAGGAAAACATGGAAGAATGCCCAAATCTCGCCTCCTCTGTGGTCTTTTGAACTAACGATGGTTTACATACTTTTTAATGGCTGGAAAATATTTTTAAAAATAAGTAATAATTTGTGACTCAGGGAAATAATGAGATTTGGTGTCAGTGTCCAGTTTTACCAGCACAGCCCATCCACCAAGTGTTGGCTGTCTGTGGCCACCTCTGTGCCCCTGTGGCAGGGTCAAGTTGTTGGATGGAGACTTGACCCATGAAGCATAAACTCCTTACTATTGAGGCCATACCTGCTCAGGACTAACATTCAGTCATTTTTGACCCCAGCTCCCCAGAATTCCCTGAGTCTTGCCACGTGCCAGGCTGTACCAGGGGCTAGGAAGACAGGGGTACAGGGGAACCTCCCTGACCTGGTGAGCTGACCTTTCAGCTAGTGAGATAGACAGTACAATGCATGACTGGCTAGGTTCTGGATGGGGCAGCGAGCAGTCTCTCTGAAGATGAGAATCTTAGCAGATTCCTAACAGAATGGCACAAGCAAGCCAAACCAGCATCTGGAGGGTGGGGACTTTGGGAGACAAGAGAGGCAGGTGCAAAGGTCCTGAGGCAGGAACCCCCCGTGGAGAGTGGCACAGTCAGAGAGGTGACCCAGGGCTCTCCGAACACCACAGCTACCCACTCACAGGGCTATTCTGCGGGGGAGGGGGCATAAGGCACCAGAAGCAGAACAGAACAGGGCAGAGTGGGACCCACAACCGGACCTGGTGCTGGCCAAGGAGCTGCAGGTCCCCGCAGGAGCTGGTGCAAACCTGGAGAATATGGACTCTCCTCTTGACCAGATCCCAGACAGGCAGCCTCCTGGAGCCCCCATCCTCCACTCGGCCTCGTCCTTGGGCCCTGCCTTCACCTGCCACACCCAGGGGGAGCAGGAAAGCTGCTGAGTCAGTTAGGGGAGAACCACCCCCCGCCAGTCTCGGGAGCAGATCACCATCCCTACCTGATCAATCCTCTCCCCACCATCCTGATCACCCTGGTCCGCCTTCAGCAAGAGCCCCCTCCCCTTGACGGCTGCCCTTCTAATTTCCATCCACTCACACCCTAGTCCTGCTCCTGGGCTGTAACCCCCTCGTCCTGTTACAGGAGCCTGACTCCTCTCTCCGGCTGCAGCAGCCCAGATTGAAGGTTTCCTTACTGTTTGTCAGAGGGATATTTTCTCTAATGGTGACCCCCACCCTGGTCACACCTGACCCCGCCAGATCCCTGGCTCTTCCTGTCCATCCTGAGAGCATAACCAAGAAGGAGGGGGCCGTGCCCTGGACAGGGCTGGTGGCCAGCCGGGGACTCTGGGCAACCCCCTCCAACAAGCTGCAATGCATCCAGTGTGGTACCGTGGTGCCTACTCCAAGAGGGCACCCCCTCCCCCTAGGAGGGCAGCTCAGCCCGACTCCATTAATCTAACGCTCACTCGCATGTCAAAGTGCACGGCAATTTCTTGTAAAAATGATCCGGCTGCTAATTAGGCTGTTTATAACTTGTTTCCCTGGTCGCTAATGATAATTAACATGCAAATTAGCTCGGGGAGGGGAGGCTCTGGGGCCCCTAGTTCATTACCACGTTAATTACTGTTTGCATACTTAAGCATCGCAGATATAAATGGCGGCATTTAGTGTAATGGGCAAGCTGATAATTATACCAACGACATTTTGAAAAGTCATTTCACTGTGTTATTTTTCTGTGTGATTAATGATTCCGTGCCTGGTTGATAAACTTGGTTAGTTGAAACCAATGCCGGCTCTGTGCACAAACCAGCCAACGGACTCGGCCCATCAATCTCCCCCATTCCCTGATGGCTAAAAGCTTTGGACAAAGGCAAAAGGCAAAGTATAAAGTCGGGTGGCTTTGGAGAAGAGTGAACTTCCCAAACTTCTTGCTTTTCAGGAGCTGGTTCCTCAGAATCTGCTCTCGCAGCCACAGCTGGTGTCTGGTTAAGGTGCCGAATTTGGGGAGCTCTGTGACATGAGGCCAGCTGCCTCTCTGGGAGCCGGGCCTGGCCTTGCTCCTTCCTTCCTTCCTCCCCTCCCTCCTGTCAGGTAGGTACCTGCTGGGCTGTGGCAACCCTGCCCTCCTGGAGCCAACATTCCAACAACAAAATCCAATAACAGACAAGTGGACAGTGCCAGGCAGTGAAGCAGGCAAGGGAACAGAAGGGAACAGGGAGTCACTTCAGACGAAGTGAGTCAGAGAAGAAAGTGAGGGGAGTGCAAAGGCCCTGGGGCAGGAACAGACTTGTAAAGAGGGAGAGAGGGGAGGCGGGGCGGGGGTTGGGGGAGGGCGGGCAGGCATAACAAGGGGATCAGCATGGCTTGGCTGAATGACCAGGGTACTGGGCAGGGCAGGTCCCATGGGCAGGAGGTGTGGGTTTAGGGGAGCCCCAGAAGTCTCCCTGATATAAAAGGGGCCCCATCCCCAAAAGCCTAGGACCTCGACATCGCACACCTGCTCCTTCCTAATGAACACAAGCTTCACCCACTCTACTGCCCGGAAGGCAGAGGTGGCCTTGGCAAGTCACAGCCACTGTAATTGAGATTCAGAGACAGGTGGGCAATGGATGCGGGGATGCGCCTCCCCCACTGCATTATTGATGAAGAATGATGCACGGGACAGGTGTGGCCCCTGTGCCGGTCTGAGGGCTGCCAGGCCTTCGGGAAGCTCAGGGCGAGGCCAGTGGAGGGAGGGGCTCAGGCCGGTGGGTCTCCCCCTTCCCCAGGCTCCGGGCTCCAGACTCCAGAGGAGTGCTCTGCCTACAGTTCCTGCCCACGGGTGGCAGGGATGAGAAGCTGAAATTTCATCTGGTGACAACCAGACTCTCACTTACCCTGGTCCCCAGGATCCTGCTGGTGTTCCCCACTGTGTTCCCCACCAGTGCACTGCTGTACTTGGCTGCTACTCCACAGGTAAGCCTCTCGGGGCTGATGGAGGGGCTATACAGAGGGGTGGTGCCCTGAACCTTGGCAGCTAGGGGGCTCTGGGTGGCTCACACACCCTGGGAGACCACCCTGGGGAGTCCAGGATGCTGGGGACCACTGAGCCGAGAGAGATAACTAGAGCTGCTCCTAGGGAGAGAGGCAGTCACCCTGAGAACCCACAGTCACTTTTGGGGGCGTTGGGAGTAGTCACAGGCTGTTGCTAAGAGCTGCACTTTCTAACTGAGGTTGGCAGAGCCCCCAGGAGCCTGCCTTCCTAGCTGGTGCCTGGGGAGGAAGGGGCAGGTGTGAGGGAGTCAGTAGGCCAGGCGTCCCCAGGGTAGCTCCCAGGGAGACAGGTGGGGGATGCCTGGCCCCTCCTCCCTAATGGCCAGGGGATCACAAAACCAGCTTGCCTCCCGGGTTGTGTCAAGGCCCCCGCTTGGAGGCCCAGTGGTGGAGGCAGCCCACAGGCTTCAGGAGGCCCAGGCGTGGAGGCCTAGTCTCCCTGACGGCAGAGGAGGAGCGGCCTCCAACCTGCTGTCCTCCGGGGGTCACAGGGGGGTCTGCAGGCTGGGCCACGGTAGGAGCAGGACATACCCGGCACCGCCTCATGATTTCTGGGCCCAGCGCTGGGATCAGGCCTGACCTTGGACAGGCAGGTGTACAGGCAGGGAATGGACCAGCACCTGCTTCAGTGGAGCTGATGGGAAACCAATGCCCCCCGCCCTGCCCAGTTCCTCTTAGAGGAACCCCGGGGGAGGGACTCCTGAAAATTCAGATTGAGCTCTGGTTGGGCCCAGGGAGCTGGTCCCCAGGCAAACAACCCCACTGCTCTGAGTCTTCCTGCTAAAAGGGCCCAGAGCACTCATCACACCCCACCCCACACGAGGTAAAAGTCATACAAATACAAGGTCAGTTGCAAAGCCATCACCACCCAACCACTTTCACCAACTCCTTCTATTTCCAACTTCTCTGCCGTGCCCCTGCTCACACCAAAGATGGTTCTGGAAATGAGGGCTCAGCGCTCTCTCTAGCTGGTGGCCTTCATCCCAGTCAGTGGTATGACTAGGATGTACCCGGAAAAGCAACCACATGCTAACACTGGGACTGAGACAGCGTCGCCCGAGTCTCTCGGGGCAGCGGTCTCATGGCCATCTTGGGGAGCACAGGGAGTTCTGTGGGGGACTGGGCAGCACCCCTAAACCCGCTCAGGTCTGACCACATCCCCTGGGGCAGCTGGTGGACAGAGCCCGAGTCCTGCGGTGGGCAGTGATGATGCTGGGGGTTGCGGGCCCAGGGTTGACACCTGCTCTGTTCCTGGCTCTGTGGGGCATCCGCCCAAGAGCGTTCAGTTGGAGCCTCAGCACTTTCATCACAATGACACCCCACACACCCCCTAAACCTGTGGAAGAGTCATACACTCCCCACAGAGATGTGGCCTGGCCTGTCAGGGTTTTGAGGGCCACAGTGGTGCGAAGGACAAGTGCTCAGAATCACCTCCAACTGGACACCAGTCAGAAACAGTGAGAACCCGCTGATGCAGACAAGAAATGCCTTCCTTTTGAATTCAGTGGTCACAGTGGCACCGAAAGCAACACGTTTCTGCATACAGGACAACTGCTCCAGGTTCTGCATCCCAAAGGTGCCCTGAGGTTACCTGTATCCAGATGCACTGCCCCCAGGTGGGGGCCACCGTCACAGCTTCCGGCCCACGGAGATCACTGGGCTCATCTGGCCAGCGCCCAAGGGCCTGCAGGCACCACACACCAGGGCAGAGGCTCGGAGGACCCTTCGGGCTAATGTGATGGGGGATGTCAGGCAGCACTGCGCCTCCACACCCCAGGCCCTTCCCACAGCCCTGCGACAGCCCCGCTCCATTACTGGCTCGCCTAATTAGGGTAGTAAAATGAAAGTAATCAAAGTCACAGGAAATCTCTCCATAAGCTGTCACCGCTGGGTCCCCACTCGCTCATTTGGGTGCCTTGCCTTTGTGAATGTCAAGGAGCTGAAGAGCAGGCCAGGAGCCGGACAGGCGGGCCAGGCCATGCTGACCACAGCTGCCTGACCCTTGCAGACCTAGAGCCCAGACTCTTCCCTGGGAGACCCCTATCGGGCTGTGGGGGGGGGGGCACTCCCCAAGGACCAGGACCCTGGGGAGGACATCCCTGCCCCACAGCACCCAGTGCCCGAGCCGTCACTCCATCTGGTCTCCTGAGCCCCACAAGGACAGGGATGAGCCTGGCATTGGGGAACCTTGGCATGTTGAGTTAGGAGGGGCCCTCACCCTAAACAGGACCACCCCTCCAGGGAGGTGCAACTCATCCACCTCCCCAGGGACCCCACCAGGGCAGGGTTCAGCATCTCAGACCCCAGGGCAACAGCCTCAGCCCAGCTCTGCCCTGCCCACCTCTGCTGCCTCCTCCCACCCATCCCCCTCCCTACTGGGAGGGGGTCAACTCCTAAAATATCAGCTGATGCTACCGGCCTTCCTCCACCACAGTCCAGGTGATCCTGGACCAGCAGGGCATGTCACAGCCCCTTAAGGCCACCTTCCAGGCCTCATCTCAAGGAGGGGACAGGCCCTCTGCTGGGACGGAGTGTGGTGGGGAGGGGCGTCTGGTCTGTTTGCTCAGCAGAGAGTGGACTATAGGGAGGGAGACCCACAGGAGCCCAGGTGAACAGGTGACCTGGGGGCCACTTTCCTCGAAGCACCCTGCAGGAGGGGCATGGACTGTAGAAAGGGGCACTGAAGCAGCAAGGCAGAGTTCTGGGGGTGGAAGGGGCCCCCAGGCTCACCCACCTCTGCGGAGCTCCTTCCCCACCTGTGAGGGGATGGGTCTGGAGGTGTGCCCTAGACTGCGGGCAGCTCCTCCCCAGCGTCCAGAGGTCCCCTACCGTAGCCCAGCCTCGTCTGGCGGGGTGGCTAGGGGCCACAGAGGGCGGGGTCCGGGACGGGGGCGCGCCGGACCGCTGGGGGCGCGGCTGAGCCGCCAGACCGCCGGGCTGTTGACGGTCTCCAGGGAAACGGACCCGCCCTCTCGACCCCGGGCGCCTCTGACAGCCCTCCGAGAGCCCAAATCCGCGGACCCTCCGCCGGAGCCGCGTCCACAGCCCCTGCTCCTGCCGCCCCCAAATCTGGGTGGCGAGCCTTTTCCTTCCCCGCGCACCCCGCACAGCCTCGGAGCACAGGCGAGTGTGAACGGGTGTGCACGCTGGGAGCCACCTGCGTGTGTGCCGTGTGTGTGCATATGCATGTGAGTGCGTGCGTGTGTGCACACGGGTGTGTGTCTGTGTCTCGGTGTGTGTCACAGAGCAAACATTAGGTAGGGGGCTTGTTTGCAGGCACTTGGGAACCAGGAGAGAAATCCCCAGCCAGAGAGCCATTCTTCAGGTGGGAAGGTCTGGGGGCAGAGAGAGGCCTTCTGCAGGATTGGTCCTGGAACTGACCTCAAGAACTGCCCCCCTCACCAGCGTGGCTCCCCACCCCACCCAAGAGCTGGCCAAGTGCCCCTCACCACCCCAGCCCTAACTGCACCACCCCCTCCCCCCACCTTGCCCAGGTGTGGGAGGTGGGCAGGGCTGTGGTCCTGAGGCTGGGAGGTCAGTGGAAACTCAGAGCCCTGAGAAGGCGTAGGGGATGCCCGTGTGACCCAGATTGGCGCTGGGAGGGCCCATCTTCCTGAAAGGCTCTGTGCTAGGAGGGGCAGCAGTTGGAGTGAGGGCCAGAGGTCCCTGACCCCTCAGGTTGCCCGATTCCTCCCCATGTGGATACTCAGAAGTCAGATGTCCCTTGAGTGTTGATCACTGAGTGGGAAAACAGCGACTGGGGGCCTGGCCTGGGAGATGTGCCCCAGCCCGGCGGAGACGCCTGCGGCAGGCACCCCAGTCACCCCTTGGTGGCTGAATTCACCTTGTCTTCATTCGGGGGCTCCACGCTGACCCTGAGGTCTCAGTGGGAAGGGGCAGGGGGCAGCCCTGAAGCAGGACGGGGGGGCCGTAGGCCAGGTGGGCCACCTATGTGCTAACCATACTCCCCCTCCAGGTGCTGTGAGGATGGACACAGGCCCACCGGAGGTGAGGGCGTGATGTCGGCCCAGGAGCTTGTGGCCTGCCTCTGCCGAGAGGGTGACCAGCACCTGGCCCTGGGGGAGACCCCGATGGCCACCGCCTTCTATCTGGCTGCCTTCAGCTGCCACGCTCCCTCGGCCCTGCGGAGCATCCGAGCCGTCCTGCCCGAGACCCGGGGGTCATCTGTGGTGGCCACCCTAGAGGCCTGGTGCCGAGGTGACAGCCAGATCCCAGCCATCCACTGGGACGGTATGGCGGTGGTCTCCCTGACAGGGGCCCTGGCCTGCGCCTTCCTGGCTACCCTCTGCCCCGACCACCCCATTGCGGCCCTGCACTCCCTGGCTGGCCTGTTGGCACACGGGCACCACAGGGAAGTGGTGCGGCGCTGTGGGGTCCTGCTGGGCGCCCACTCCCAGCAGAGCCTGGAGTTGCGGCTGACCCGCGCCCTGGCCTGGGTCCTGTCCAGAACACAGGTGCACACCGGGGTGGCTGACTACCTCCAGGCCTTCGTGGAGAGCGCTGATCAGACCGTGGCCTTCATTCACACGCATCAGCAGCCCTACCTCCCTGCTCTGGTCAGAGCCCTCCAGGACTACATCTCAGAGCATCAGGAGGCTGGGGACGATGCCAGCCAACAGGTGACCAACTGCCAGGGACTCCTTGTAGCCCTGGACCCTGGGGGCATCTGGAGCATCACCCTGTCGCCTGAAGCCCTGCTCCAGCACGGCAGGTATGAGGACTGCCGGGCAGCCTGCAGCCAGGCCCTGGAGGCCGCCCCAGCGGGTCGCAGACCCCAAGGTAGGCATGCCCTCCACACCCACCAGGGACGAGGTCACAAGCTGCTCCTGCTGTAGCTTCACTGCGTGGTTAAGTCTTGCCTATGGCGGGGGTTGTGCTGGCTTTGGGGACACCACAGTGACAGAACAGACAGGCTCCTGACCTTACAGAGCACCAAGAAAGAAAATCTGTGCTTTGAGAAAGCACTGTGCGACTGTGCACGGTGCTGTTTTAGCCTGCTGGTCAGGGAAGGCTTCTTGGAGGAGGCATCATTTGAGCTGAGACTGAAGGATTGGCAGCAGAAACAGGATGTGAGAAAAAACTTGGGGTGTCCATGCCGCTGAATGGATCCAGCATGGCTGGCAGGGAGTGGTGGGTGGGGGCAGAGGGCAACAGAAGGCTCTAAAGGCAGTAGCCGTGGCTAAGCCCTCTGGCTGAGGACTTTGGATTTTCTCCTCAGAGCAGCAAGAAGTCAGGGAGATGTTACACTGGAGTGAGGTGCTCTGAGTTGCATTTTTCAAGTCTCTGTCTGCTGTGCACAGAACATGCCCTGGGGGCCAGACTGAGAAGAGAAACTGCCAGAGGCTGGATGCAGTCCAGGTCTGAGTCATCACTGAGACAGAAATGATAAGACTGGCCGGATGTAGTGATGGGGTGGGCGGGGGGCGGGGGCGGTGCACAGGGAAGGATCTTTAAGAGTTCACCTTCAGCAGCTGGATGGCAGAGGACAGAGAAGAGCGGACAGGGAAGGGGGCCTCAAGGGATGGAGACACCCCCAGTTTGAGATGCTACTCCTGCCCGAAAGCAGTGGGGCCATGGTTGGGAGCACCCGGGAGCCACACACCAGCCTGCCACCCCACTCCCAACTCCCTGCCACCCGTTGGCCTCCCTGTGCACATGTGGGGGTGGTGGTCATACCCATTTCTAAAGGTTACTGGGCAGATTCAGTGAAACTGTGTATCAAACCCTGAAAATGGTGTCACCACTAAGTGCTCTCCAATCACCCACTAAGTTCTTCCAAAATGTTCCTTGAGTCCATCAATTGGATGTGTAGGTAGGCAGCTGGACACATGAGCCTTGAGATCCTGAGGTCATGATCTCAAGGTGTTTGGGGATCATCCACACTAGGAAGAGATTGATGGTCATGGTCCAGATCGGGAGAGCCCCCAGGACAGAGTGGGGCAGCTGGACACCTAGAGGCAGGGGCCAGGAGCTGCCGCTCAGTGAGAGGACCCATTGTGCAGGTGTGAGAAGCATTTGTGCACGGCACCGCACAGCACCACTGGAAGCTGGCTGCAGGCATAGCCATTCCACCGATGGGGCCAGCAAGGGCACACGGAGCGTTCACAGAGGCTGGAATGTGGCCCTCCCGTGCTCCTAACTAGCCACCACACTGCTCCCCACAAAAGAGGACCCGGCAAACAGGACAGGAAGACAAGAAGAAGGAGGGAACTCGGGAGCCCGCAGGGTGATGACATAAGATGAGATAAAGAGCTGCCTCTGCCAAATCCATGCACAGGGGGCAGGGCATGTCTGTCCAGTGTGCCTGCGAGGCTCCTGGTGATGCCAAGGTGAGACAGGAACCAGACAGAACTGAAAAGTGAGCAGATTTCTTT
Source organism: Ovis aries (assembly GCF_016772045.2). Classification (NCBI taxonomy): domain Eukaryota; kingdom Metazoa; phylum Chordata; class Mammalia; order Artiodactyla; family Bovidae; genus Ovis; species Ovis aries. The sequence continues at coordinate 49,551,348 of NC_056065.1, forward strand.
CTAGGAATATGCCAGAGCAGACACCCTGCAGTCCTCCTACTATCAACAGAGTCACAACAGAATCCTGAGTAGGAGGCCCTTGGTGCCCAAAGCACAAACACACAGTGGCCTGTGAGCTGGGGTCGTTCAGCAACTCCCGGGATGAGGGGCAAGTCTTTCACTTTAATGGCCAGTAGAGCCCCTGCAGGTGCCTCAGTGGGCACCTGAGGCATTGCCTCTTCTGCAATGCAGAAGATTCAGGTTCAATCCCTGGGTCAGGAAGATCCCCTGGAAGAGTGCATGGCAACCCACTCCAGTATTCTTGACTGGAGCATTCCATGGACAGAGGAGCCTGGCAGGCTATAGTCCACGGAGTCACAAAGAGTTGGACAGAGTGAACGACTGAGCAAAGAGGGGTTCAGAGGAACCTCTGATTTATAGCCAGTTGGTCAGAAGAACCAGTGACAACCTGGATGTATTGGTGTTCCCTGGTGGCTCAATGAGTAAAGAATCCGCCTGCAGTGCAGAGATCTGGATTCAATCCCTGAGTTGGGAAGACCCCCTGAAGAAGGAAATGACAACCCACTGCAGTATTCTTGCCTGGAAAATCCGATGGACAGAGGAGCCTGGCAGGCTACAGTCTACTGGGTTGCAAACATCTGGACATGACTGAAGCAACTGAGCACAAAAAAACAGAGCACCTACAGAAATCCACAACCTCCAATGGAGGCCGCAGCCTCAGAGAACTTGTTCTAGAAAAACTCTGCTCCCCACCCCCTAGAGATGGCAGGAAGCTGTCTGTCCTGCCTGGTCTCTGACATGGACAGAAGAACCTTCCCTACAATCACCACCTTAATTAGCCCAAAGTCACTTCCGTCACTGGGAGCCACCTTATCACACCCGCACAACCACGGCTTACTATGTGAATGAATACATTTTGCTAAAACAGACTTTTTACAAATGTAGATTCCTATAACAAATGCATTCTATTCTCAAGGCTACTTATACAAAGTCCCTGGAAACATTGAACAAAGTCTTCCATATTTGGGAATATCTTCAGTCCTTTTTAGTGGGTAGAGTTACAGGGAATAGTAGTGCTGGAGAAGACTCTTGAGAGTCCCTTGGACTGCAAGGAGATCAAACCAGTCAATCCTAAAGGAAATCAATCCTGAGTATTCATTGGAAGGACTGATACTGAAGCTGAAGCTCCAATACTATGGCTACCTGATATGAAGAGCCGCAGAAGTGACCCCCGACAAGACCAACAGAACTGCCAGTTCAACCCAAATTGAAGAAGAATCATGGCAAATAGAAAACTCTTTTCATTGGAAAAGACCCTAATGCTGGGAAAGATTGAGGGCAGGAGGAGACAGGGGCAACAGAGGATGAGATGGCTGGATGGCATCACCAATTCAATGGACATGAATCTGAGCAAACTCTGGGAGAGAGTGAAGGACAGGAGAGCCTGGCGTGCTACAGTCCATGGGGGTCACAAAGAGTTGGACAAGGCTTAGCGACTGAACAACAGCAACAATACAGACACTCAACGCATGAGGACAAGACGCAGAACAAGAGTCACGTCTCCCAGGGGTCGAAGTTCCCTGGCTGCTTACCTTTGGAAAGTCCCCGGCAGCCATCTCCTGTCTGTTCAAGATTCCTCATTAAGAACTACTGGGGTAGGTGAGAGACATAGCCATAGTTCACCCAGCATGGAAACAGAGCTGGCTTGGCCTTGAGATTAGCTGGGACCAGCAGAAAACAGTGGAAGTGATGCTGTGTGGTTCTGGAAGCCAGGCTCCATCTCTATCCTCCTGGAACCTCCCCAGTGCCATGCATGGAAGGTAACTAGCGAATCACAAAGGCACACACTAGGAGGGAGGCTCAGCCCATGGCCAACACCAAAACCCCAGACATGTGAGTGAGGCCACCTTACACCTGCCTGCCCAGTCAAGCCACCAGATGGCTTCAGCCACAGAAGTGATCCCCGACAAGACCAACAGAACTGCCAGTTCAGCCCAAATTGAAGAAGAATCATGGAAATAGAAAACAGTTGTTGTTTTAAGTCACTAGGTTTTCTGGCAATTTGTTACACAGCAACAGTAACAACTGCATACTGAGTCTTAGCATTGGTTTTTGATGCATCCTTTAACCAAAACTGACTTAAATAATACAGGACTTATAGGGTTATGTTTCCATAATAATATAATTTACAACATTCATTAATGGAAGAAAAAAGAAATTAGGGAATAAATTAGGGGAAAGTATTGTATAATATTTAACATCTCCAAAATTTAAACAACCAGGAATAGAAGAAATCTTACTTAATTGGAAAAGATAAAATCTATCAAAACCTACCAAAATATCATACTTAATGGTGATATTTTAGAACCAAGAATGTGGTGGCTGCCCACTCCCCCATTTATACATCACTGCACTAGAGATGCTAGCCAATCCAATAAGGGGAAATAATAAGTCTAGAAAGAAAGAGATAAAGCAACCATTATTTCGGACAATATGATTAGCTATGTAGAAAACCCAATAGAAACAACAAAAAATGTATTAGATATAGGAGTAGAATTTAACAGGAGATACAAAAAGTATTTATGTTTACAGACACCAACAATGAATAGGAGCTTAATGGTTTTAAAGTACACCTTTTACTGTAGCATAAAATAATTTATTTCAATGAGTCATATGACTTTATCAAGAACACTGTAAAAATTTATTAAAAGAGAGTAAATAATGCCTCTGTAAGCAGAGAGATAGCCAATGTCTGTCTACTGATAGAAATATTTGATAAGATAGAAGAAGAGCAAAGGGCCAATAATAGACAAGACAAAGAAGAAGGAGTAAGAGCAGAAAGAGAAGGGGAGCGGGGAGGGGAGAAGATGGAGAAGACAGTGGTATAAGATTTTCTCTACCAGTTAATGCAAAGCTATACGGCTGCAGTCCTGGGGTTGCGAAGAGTCGGACACGACTGAGTGACTTCACTTTCACTTTTCACTTTCATGCATTGGAGAAGGAAATGGCAACACACTCCAGTGTTCTTGCTTGGAGAATCCCAGGGACAGGGGAGCCTGGTGGGCTGCCGTCTATGGGGTTGCACAGAGTCGGACACAACTGAAGTGACTTAGCAGCAGCATACTAATCAATACAGAAAGATATTGGCTTAAGAAATAGATGAACTAATAAAACAAATTAGAGAGGCCAGAAACAGACCTATAATTATCTGGAACTTACTCTATGAGAGTGAGCATTGCAAAACTACAGGGGAAAAAAAGAGGACCATGATTCAATGCATAGTACTGATTCTCTACCTCAAATCATGCAAAAAAAAGTAAATTCCAGGTGAATTATGTTAACAGCTAAGCTTTACATTTTCTAAAAGAAAATATGAGAGACTATCTTAAGGTTCTGTGTACAGCTAGGCTTCTTAAGATGCAAAAGTAATGGAAACAATAAAGAAAAATTTGATACATTTGATTGAATTGAAATTTTTAAATTTCTATTTTGCCCATAATTGTAGAAAATGAGAGGACAATCCACAACAGAGAGAAAATATTTGCAAAATATTCAGTGGATAAAAGATGAGTACCCAGAGTATTTGCAGAATTCCTACATATCCATAAGGGAGAAAAAATCCAGTATAAGATCTGGCAAATGCATTTCCCAAAAGAGAAAACACAGATGGCTAATAAACATGTGGAAAATATTCAACATCATAGTAATGATACAAATGCAAATTAAAACAATGAGATACCACTTTCTCTACCCACCAGATTGGCAGGAAAGTATTTTTAAATAAATGAGCCTCACCAGCAATCAGGAAAATGAAAATTAAAACAACAGTGGTAACATTATAGCATGTTATATCCCCTCACCACCAGATTGTCAAATTTTTTAAATCTAACAATAAAAGATTCTGGATTTCAATAATGTTGAACTGGCTGGACTAAACTGTGTGTCCCACAGATAATTATAAAATTGGGGCAAAATATAAAATGAAAATATTTGGCAGTTCAACAGTGACCAAATGCAGGCAGAAACCAGAGACTGGCCCTAAAAGATGAAGACTAGAGAGGGTGAGATTTGTAGTTTTGCAGCTGTTCAACTCCTCAATCCACGTAGGACAGAAAGTTACCATTTTACTCATTTGAGATGTCATATAACAGAAACTAGGGATGAAAAAAGTAGTTGCAAAGTTAGAGGGGAAATCCTAAAAAGGAGAGAGCCACATTCAGGGAGGAAAAGAGATAAGACCCCCAAATCTATGTATTGCTGTTTTTCATTGTTCGGTCACTAAGTCATGACCCCATGGACTACAGCACACCAGGCTTCCCTGTCCATCACCAACTCCAAGAACCTGCTCAAACTCATGTCCATCCAGTCAGTGATGCCATCCAACCACCTCATCCTCTGTCATCCCCTTCTCTTGCCTTCAATCTTTCCCAGCATTAGGGTCTTTTCCAATGAGTCAGCTCTTCCCATCAGGTGGTCAAAGTATTGGGGTTTCAGCTTCAGCATTAGTCCTTCCAATGAATATTTAAGGTTGATTTCCTTTAAGAATGACTGGTTTGGTCTTTTTGCAAGGAGATTAAATCTGTATATTAAATCCACTTAAATCCTTGGCTGTCCACTGACCTGCACACACAAGAGAGACTGGGTGGCCTGAAAAAGTAACAGCTGGAAACTGCAAGAACTAAATGGGATTTTCAGCTGTTGCCCACTTGAGAAGACAGAATTTGGAGTTTGATCCTAGCCAGTTTCAGTTCACTCACTCAGTCATGTCTGACTCTTCACAACCCCGTGGACCACAGCACGCCAGTCCTCCATGTCCATCACCAACCCCCAGAATCTACTCAAACTCATCTCCCATTGAGTCAGTGATGCCATCCAACTGTCTCATCCTCTGTCATCCCCTTCTCCTCCTGCCTTCAATCTTTCCCAGCATCAGGGTCTTTTCAAATGAGTCAGCTCTTCCCATCAGGTAGCCAAAGTATTGGAGTTTCAGCTTCAACATCAGTCCTTCCAATGAACGCTCATTGCCTGCTAAAACAAAATTCAATTCTCTTCAAAGAAACATAACTGAACCCAGAGTCTCTACAAAAGATCAACCAGATGTCTAGGGTACAATTTTTAAAATTACTAAACATGCAAAGAAACAAAAATAAAAGGTGAGCCACAGTCAGGAGATAAAGAAGTCAACAGAAATTGACCCCCGGGTTCCCTGGTGGCTCAGCGGTAAAGAACCCACCTGCCAATGCAGGAGACACAGGTTCAGTCCCTGAACCAGGAAGATCCCACATGCCTCAGAGCAACTAAGCCTGTGTGCCACAACTATTGAGGCTGTGTTCTAGAGGCCAGGAACCGTCTGAGGGGCTCCCAGCCTCCTGACAGCCCTCATCCTCTTCATGCAGTGTCCTTGGCCACTGAGAGACTCCAGGGGCTTGGCATGAGACGCTTCAGAGGGTCCTCCACTGGAGGGTTGGAGTCTACAGGCGGCTCCCCTGGAGGACATGGCCCAGCAGACAGACCAACGCCTCTATTCTCTCCCCAGGTGAGCGTCTGGCCACCCTGTTGGTCACTCGCGCTGCAGCGACCTTTTTCCTAGACAGCGGGGCCCAAGACCTGCTTCGGGACCTGCACCGGGCCTTCCGCGAGAGCCCCTCGGGCGCTCGGAGGCAGTTCGAGGCCGTGCTCTCCGCCGGGGACCGGGAGCGCTTGCACGCCCAAGTGCAGGAGGCTGTGGACCTGGGCTTCTCCCACTTTCAGGAGACCGTGCGGAGTCGCCCCGAGCTCCGCGAGGACTCTGGCCGTGAGCTGCTGGTCCCGGTGACCCGCGCGCTCCGGGTCCTGTGTCGAGTCGCCCCGCCCGGGGCGCGCCCGGCGCTGGGCGCCCGACTGGCTGAGTGCCTGCTGCTGGCAGGGGACACGGCGGGCGCCCGCGCGCTGTGCGAGCGCTTGCTGCGGCCCTCGCGCACCGGGGACCGTGCCGGGGACCGCGCGCCCCTGATGGCGCTGCGCGGCTTCTGCGCGCTACACTCTGGCGACTCAGGGAGCGCCCAGGAGGATTTCCAGGCGGTGGTGGAGCTGGGACCGCCGCACCTGAGCGGCTGCGTGCGCGCCCTGTGCGGCCGCGGACTGCTGCGAGTGCTGGCGGGCAACGCCTTCCTGGGGGCACTGGACTACGTTACCGCCTGCCGCCTAGGCCCCGAGGAAACTCTGCTTGTCACCAAGACCTACGTGCCCTGGAACCAACGGGGGCTGCTGCTGACCGTGCTGCGCGAAGAGGGCCGCAAGATGCTGCAGGGGAGGCCAGAGCCAGGACCCAAGAGCTGGCCGGGCCGCCGGACTAAGGCCGCGGAGACAGACAGCCGCGCTGTGCAGGAAGGGTAAACACTAGTCCCGCACACACACCTGGGGCTGCTGCTTCATTCCGGTCTGCTCCAAGGTAGTCAGGGTGTGTGCAGTACTAATTTATAGATGAGCAAACCGAGGCAGGGAGTTGCTGGGTGATTTCCCTAAGGCACTGATGGGGGTTTAGTCCTGGGGCGCAGATCTTGGACCCTTGGTCCCAAAGTGCAGATATATTATGCACTTAGAAAATTAGAAACTCAAAAATGGAAATGAAAAAAAAACAGAACTTAGCCAGCATCCCACTGTTTGCATTCCCTTGTTTCTCTTTGTCCATATAAAATAGACTTCACAAAACTGAATTTGTGCTCAATATGCAAATATAATCCACGTTTTTACTCACTACTGAGCCTGGATTCGGGTATTCCCAGCTCCTCTGCTCTTAGTTATAATGCTACCCAGGTAACATCCAGTCTTGGACTAGTCTGCCCTAAAGATTCAACAGAAGCTGAGCTCTGGGGTCAGAGGGCACAGCTCCCTGTGAGGCCCTTGACCTTGGAGCTGTCCACCTGCCAATCAGGCCACAGCTCCAGCCCGACACTCCTTCTGCAGATTTTTTCGGCAGCCCAGTAGGTAAACCTGCAGATGTTTTGATTGGCATTTCTCTGGTTGTTGGGAGGTGGTGAAAAGTTGTTTTAGCAAAACTAACAACACTGAGCTGGGGGGCCCTGGTATGTTTGATGTCAGCATCCTCATCCCTACACCACACACACACACAAACACACACACACACACACACACACACACACACACACACACACACACTGGCTTCCTCAGCCCCAGTTCCTTCATTTGCATCTCTTTGATTTGCTGGTGAGGAGGAATTTTCTTGTAGGAGATTTGGGGCCCATTATATCTGTCCCTTGGGAACTGTCAATTCCAGGCTCCAGCTGTGTCCCAGTAGGAGCTCAAGCTCATTCCCAAGAGGGCCCCGGGGTCATTCCAAGTGCAGCCTGTGTGTTATCTAGCTCTGTGGACCACACACCTGAGCCCTGCAAGGCCAACACTGTTAACCTGTTTTTGCAGAAAAGAAAACTAGGGCAAAGTGGGCTGGGGGTCAGCATACAGCCTCAGTTCCTCATCTGTGAAATGCCTGCCCCATAGGCCGGGAGAGGGTCAGAAAGGGCAGCTCCAGGCTCTGCGGCCAGTGAGCAGGCACCCTCCAGCAGAAACCTGGTCTCTGAGATGCAGCAGGAAGGGAGCTGCCTGGACAAGGTGCAGGAAGTAGGATTTGCCTGCAGCCCACGTCCTGGGCAGATGAACGGGGTGTAGGGAAGGGTCAGCTCTCCCCCAGCTGCTCTCTCCACAGGGATGCCCGCGGTGTGCACCAGCTGGCCACACTCCTGATGGAACTGGACACAGAGGATGAGGCTCCACGCCTCCTGGCAGCTGACGCCCTGTATCGCCTGGGCTGCCTGGACGACGCCCACAAGGCCCTGCTGGCAGCCCTCTCCCGGAGGCCTCAGGCGGGCCCTGTGCTGGTGCGGCTGGCCATGCTGCAGTTCCGGAGGGGATTCTCCTACGATGCCAACCAGGTGAGAGGGCTCCGGCAGGCCACAGCAGGGCAGCTTGACACAGGGCACAGTGCTGTGGAGGGCAGCAGGCCCCCACTGACCCCTCGTTCAACACCCTGCACCCAGACTTGTCCCAGCCCCACCTGGTCCCAGGCACAGCTTGTCTCAGCCTCAGCTCTGCCACCTCCAGCAGGTCCTCACCTCTCTGACCTCCAGTCTCCCCAACTGTACCCTGGCCTTTCAGGTTCTCACAACAATTAGCTGCAGCAGGCACCCCAGGGCCCAGCCGACCTCCAGCATCCAGTAGTGCTTTGCATTTGCTTTTGTTGTTATGAAGAAAAAGCCACGAGCTGAGTGTCAGCGGAGCTTAGTCCCAAATCTCCCAAGTGAACTAGGCTTGCTGGTGACCCTGTCCCAGGATGGAGGAGCCCCCAGACTCTCCAGCCCTGCTCTCCTCCCTCGGAGACCACTCTGCTCCCAGGAGCAGTGTGACTTCGCCTCCCTCAGGTCCTGTGAGGGCAGAAGATCATGTTCCCAGGGAAGAGATGTCAGACTTTGGGGCAGGGCTGAGGAGCCTGTCAGCCTCCTTCTTCCACTCTGGCCTGTTTTGGGCTCTGGTTGCCCTGAGTTGGGCCGTAAGGGTGGGAGGGAAGGATGCTCTGGGTCCTGCCTGTCCTGCTCTGGGACCTGCGTCCACACATGTGCAGGGGGCAGGGGCAGCATCTGGTGGGTCTCTGTAAAGTTATGTCCCGCCCCCTCCCTACTCACTCCGCACAGAGCAGGGACAGGTCCCAGGGTCCCTCCTGGTGCCTTCTGAAGGACTCCCTGGCCCTCTGTCACTTTATTAGCTTGAAAGCCCACTTTTCCTGAACTTCTCAGACCTGCCTTGCGCAGGTCCGTAAGACCAGATCTCTGCCTGCCAGTAATGGAGGAGGAGGTGCGGCTCAAGAAGGCTAAGACCACCACCACCACCCCAGCCCAAAGTCCCTCCCCCAAGAGCCATGCCCCCATGAGCCACGCCTTCGCCTGCCACACCCCTGCAGGCCGCTTCCCTGAGCCACTCTCTGGCACAGAGGATAAGGATGGAGCTGTCTGGGCAGGCCTCAGACAGGACCCAGTGGTGACACCCCTTCCCTTGCAGCTGGTGAAGAAAGTGGTCCAGTCCGGGGACACGGCCTGCCTCCAGTCCACCCTGGCCGTCTTCTGTCATGAGGACCGGCAGCTGCTCTGGGGCCACTGCCACGCGAGGGCCCTGGCCATCCTGCGGGCACGACCGGGAGGGGCCAAGGGCGGGGCCCACACCAGGGAGGCCATCGCCTACCTCTCTCTGGCTATCTTTGCCTCAGGTAAGAGCCTGCCCCCCTCCTCCCACCCCCATTCTGCCAGGTACCTGGGGATAAGGGGAGCCTGTGCCATGTGGAGAAGGGGTGTTGTCAGGCACCAGCGGTCTGAGCACATTCTTGGTTCACAGGTGTTTCATGACCCCTGGTCACCTTCATGCTAAGGCCTAGAAGAGGGCCCAGCCAGCTGGGGCCTGAGCTGGGACCCTCCCCTGTATCCTGGGCTCCATACCACACATCCAGGCCCTGAGGGTAGGGGGACCAGGCTGGCACTTTCACGCCTGCAGCCATTCCATGACCAGCTGCTCGGATCCTTCCCCTCTTGTACCTCCCCTCATCTCACCTCAGATGCAGCTGCAGTGCCCCCTCTTTTAGGAAGCCCCCTCTGACTGTCCACCAACTCTCCCAGACACCACTCATCTGGGTTGGGCTCCCAGAGCCAGGCTGTGTTCCACAACCAGGGCCCCCAGGCCAATCCAGACTGCTCCCCAGAGTGTCTTGGTGCCCAGCAGTCTGTGAGCTCCCCAGGTGACCCCAGAGCTGGTGCACCCCTTCCCCCAACCCTTTGGGCACCAGGGTGGGTGCAGAAACTGCTGGGTGAGGGCAGACACGCTGAACCTGGCCGTGCCCAGCAGAGGTCACATCCTGACGCCATGCCCCCTTCCTTCAGGAAATCAGGCCACTGAGTCCCTGCTTGCCCGAGCCCGCTGTTACGGCTTCCTGGGCCAGAAGAAGACGGCCATGTTCGACTTCACCTCCGTGCTGAGGACTGAGCCGGGGAACACACAGGCACTGTGCGGCCGGGCACTTCTGCACCTGGCCTTGGATGAGCAGAAGGTACCAGCCCCATGCTCCCCACTTGGGGCAGGGCAGGTGGTGGTGCTCAGGAGAGGTACTGTGCTCCTTCTCAGCCCCCCAGGAGAGAGGACGCAGGGCCAGGCATCGAGTGCGACACATGCATCCAAACCCCGCCCGCTCTGGGGCTCACGGAGCCTCACCATCACATCCCTGGTTTCAGGTAGCCTTTCGCTCTCATCTGAAGAGTCCCTGTGCTCCCAGCATCCATCAGTGTGGCTAGATATGCAAAGCCTCGGGCTTACTGGGGGACCCCACCTTAGAGTAAAGAGACCTTGGCTGCCTCTTGGGTGCCACCCTAAGCTGTCTATACAGGACCTGTGGTTTTGGGTGGTTGGCATGCAGGGGCAGAGGTGGGAGGTAGTCCACTGCCAGGCCCAGGGCAGGTACTTTCCACAGAGAAGCTGTGTTCAGAGGCAGCCACAGCCAAACAGCCCTGGACAAGGGCGCTTTGCAGCCAAGTGTGATGTCATGGGTGAGAAACGGAAACCAGCTGTCTGCTCGGATGCTTCTCTGGGTCAAAGTACAGCCCAGAGGCAACCAGCCTGCCATGTTTCTGAATTCCTTAAGGACTGGGGTCCCAGAAGACAAGGAAAAGTGATCCATCCAAGATACCACTGGAATGAAAGCATCTGCAGACGGTGCTTCTGCCTGCCAGGGTATCGCGTTTCCCCCGAGGCCACTGGCACCTGGTGTCTGTTCCAGCCTGGGCACGCACGTGTGGTTGGGAACCCAGCCCTCTGCAGGCCCCTTCCTGTGCTGGGAAAGCACCTGGGTTCTCAGAGACGGGATTCAGCCAGGAGGCGGACCCCTGGAACCCCACCCCTGGGTGCTCCCGACATGCCAGCAGCTCCTCTGAGAGGTGCCTCAGAAACAGTTCTAAGCAGAGGCTACCCCACCTTGTGCCCCCCGAACTTCCTCCTCCTGGAGATGGGCTGAGGCCAAGTGCCCACAAGCCCTCCAGCCTTTCACTAAGAGAGAAGCTCTGAGTCAGCCTGCGAGGGTCCAGAATCCAGAACCCTTCTCCCCCACCTCTAACTTTCTGAGCAAATCCTGAAACATCTCTGAGCTTTGTTTCAACATCAGTAAAATGGGGGCGGGGGGTACTTGTTCAAGGTCATCAGATCCTCAGCCTTGAGGTGGAAGTGCTTATTCAAGGCTGTCAGATACTCAGCCTGGTGCATGTGAGTGTGCTCAGCCATGTCCGACTCTTTGAGACCCTATGGACTGTAGTCTGCCAGGTTCCTCTGTTCATGGAATTTTCCAAGCAAGAATACTGGAGTGAGTTGCCATATCCTACTCCAGGGGACTTTCGTGACCCAGGGATCAAATCCACATCTCTTGTCTCTCCTGCATTGGCAGGTAGATTCCTTACAACTGCGCCCCCTGGGAAGCCCCATTCAGCCTGGTGCCTGGTCCTCAGTGAGGGCTCCATGGGTGGTAGCTGGAATTCCCATGAGCCAGCACAGAATTGGACTTTTTCCTTGCAAAGGTAACTAGCCAGTAGGTTTACCACTGGCCAGCACCAGGGTCAGGTAGGATCCAGGTCACGGTCTAGGGAGGGTTAGAGAGGACCATACTTTCATCCAGCCATCTAAGGACTCTGTCTCTCTAACACCTTGTCCCCCACGCACTTGCTCCAGGAGAACCCTGTTCCTGAACTTTAAAAGAGTGTGTCTAGAAGAGGTAATAGATACTGGGCTTCTGAAAACAAAACACCTAGATAAAATACATGACAACTGTCTTCAGGCCCTGGACAACAGACAGTGAAGACCTGCCATCCCTGAGAGAAGGGAAACCACAAAAGGGGAGCCCAGGGGAGCCCCACAATAACCTGACTTTCTGCCTGGGGAGCCTTTCCTGTTACTCGCCAGGAGGTGGGGCAGTCGGCTTGCTGAGCTGAGGAGGCAGAGCCTGGGATTCCTGGCTGGTGCAGTAGCTGAAATTTGCAACGAAGGGCAATGGAGAAACAGGGGCTATGCAGAGGGGAGAAGTCTTCATGGGATTTCAGGTGGGTTCTTGTCTGAGCTGATCTGCATGTGCAGGGGCCCCACAGAGCTCACAGGTGGCAGGAGATGTTGGAATCCTGACCCCACCAGAGGAGAGACTTTTCTGAATAACTTAGGCATTCAGCTGAGACCATGTCCTAAGTAAAGGTCATGTTTTTAGTCACTTCAGTCATGTCCGACTCTTGTGACCCAATGAACTGTGGCCCGCCAGGCTCCTCTGTCCATGGGATTTCCCAGGTGAGAATACTGGAGTGTGTAGCCATTTCCTTCTTCACAGTACCTTCCCAACCCAGGGATCGAATCAATGTCTCCTGCTTGACAGGCAGATTTTTTTTACCACTGAGCCACAAGGGAGGCCAAGTCAAGGTGATACTTTAGGACTAAGTTCAAAACTGAAATGGATCTGCCCTTACAAGGAACAAAACCAAATCTAACAGAACCAAAATGAGCCACCAGAATAAAACACAACCTCCTTTATGAGATGGTGACATAGTCCAGACTCTACCATGTATATCCACAATTTCCAGCCCAAAATCAAAACATTGCTGAACACACAGAGAACCAGGAAATGTGACCAATAATCGGAAAACTAAGTACTCAATAGAAACAGAACTTGAGATGGTGCAAATGTTGAAATTAATAGCTGCTGCTGCTGCTAAACCGCTTCAGTCGCTCTGTGTGACCCCATAGACGGCAGCCCAGCAGGCTCCCCCATCCCTGGGATTCTCCAGGCATGAACATTGGAGTGGGTTGCCATTTCCTTCTCCAAAGCATGAAAGTGAAAAGTAAAAGTGAAGTCACTTAGTCGTGTCCGACTCTTAGCAACCCCGTGGACTGCACCCTACCAGGCTCATCCGTCCATGGGATTTTCCAGGCAAGAGTACTGGAGTGGGTTGCCATTGCCTTCTCCTGAAATTAATGGATAAGGGTGTTAAAACAGGGATTATAAACATGTGAAGAACATCAAGGAAAACTTTTCATAATGAGTAAACAGATGAAAAATCATAGCAGAGAAACAGAAACTATAGAGAACAATCAAGTGGAAATTCTGGAGCTGAAATGTGTATCCAAAATTTTTAATTTACCAGATGGGCCTAACAGCTGGTTGGAAACTGCCAAAGAAAAGGTTAGTAAAATTAAGGATGGACCAGTAGAAATTATCCAGTCTGAAGAACAGAGTGGGGGAAACTATTTTCTTCTTAATGAAGGGAGCTTCAGTGACCTCTGGGATGATACCAAGCTGTCCAACATATGTATAACTATAGTCCCAGAGGAGAAACAATGGGACAAATATATGTACATGTATTTATATTAATACATGTATATGTTGTTGTAAAAGTATTTGAAGAAATAATGCCCAAAAATTTTACAAGAAGCTTAACAAATCCCAAGATGATAAACACAAAAAGAACCACACTTGGGCACACCTTGATCAAATTTCTGAAAACAAAAGATAAACAGAACATATTCAAGGCAGCCAGAGAGAAAAAGAAATATTACATATAGTAGAACAACAGTAACAGTCCAACTCAATAGACATGACTTTGAGCAAACTCCAGGATGTAGTGAAGGACAGGGAAGTCTGGTGTGCTGCAGTCCATGGGGTTGCAGAGTCGGAGATAACTGAGCAACAGAGGAGCAGTGTGAGCAATGACTGACTTTTCATAGAAACGATGGAAGCCAGAAGACAATGGGATGGCATTTCTAGAGACACATTTTGTACCTATGGGCTTCCCAGGTGGCTCAGTAGCCAATGCAGGAAATGCAGGAAACGCGGGTTCAATCCCTGGGTCGAGAAGATTCCCCTGGAGGAAGAAATGGCAGGCCACTCCAGTATTCTTGCCTGAAAAACCCCATGGACAGAGCAGCCTGGCTGGTGACACAGTCCATAGGGTCAAAAGAATCGGACTTGACTGAGCAACTGAGCGAGCGACTTTGTAACCTATAGGACAACAGCTAGAAAGTGTTAGAGAGAGGCAGAGTTTCTTGTTTTGTTGTGTTGTGTTTTTGTTTTGGCCACAGCGCAGCTTGCAGGATCATAGTTCCCTGACCAGAGATCAAACCTGTGCCCCCTGAAGTAGAATGTAGAGTCCTAACCATGGGGCAGTCAGGGAATTCCCAAAAAGAGGCAGAGTGAAGTGGTTAAAGGAGAAACTAACATAAAATAATAAACCTTTTCCGTTAACCTAAAAGGTAGAAAAGGAGGCGAAAAGACAGCAAAGTACAAAGGAGAGGACAAGTAGAAAACCAACAAGAGGATGGACCGGAGGAGGGTGGTTTCATGGCTCCTGACTCTTGGCCAGGTCAGAGGTCAGAGGTCAGCCTTGACCCTGAGTCATCAGGGTCAAGGCTCTCCTAGAGGGCCCAGCCTCCCCGGACCTCATATGCTTCCACAGCACCATCAGGGCCTCCAGACTCCTCTTCCCCTCCTCACCTCCAAGCTACAGTCTCAGCCCCTGGCCTCTGGCCCTTCTGCTGCCAGCCCAAGCCCCACTCTGTGCCGTAGTGGGTTCTTGGTCAGCATGGCCCTTCTGGAGCTCCAGATCATCACCCCTGTCCAGAACTCTGATACCATTGCTATGACTTCGCCACACGCTGCCTTGACAGCTCACCCTACAGGCCCTCCTGTTGACTGACCCCCACCCCACGGTGAAAGGGCAGGGACCAGGCCATCTGCCCGTTCTGGTGTCCCCAACACTAGGGCACTGAGAGGAACACAACAAATATGGGATGACTTCCGCCACCCATCCTGCCCTCCTCCCCTTGCAGGAGGCTGTGGACGACATCCTCTCCGCTCTGAGGCTCAGCCCAAGAACTGCAGTTCCCGAGATCCGCTCTCTGAAGCCAGAGGCCCAGGCCCTCATCACCCAGAGCCTCTCCTCCCGCTGCCGGACCCTCCTGAGTCAGCTTCCAGACACAGGGGCCAGCCTCAGTGACAAGGATGCCCAGAACCTCCTGGCTGCGGGGAAGGCACTGATTGAAATTGATGCCAGGCAGCCCCTCTGGCACATGCTCCTGGCAGACGTGCTCGCTGCAGTGGGTATGTGTCTGCCCAGACACGGGACCTGAGCATCGTCCCTACTTCTCCCATCCTGGACTCTTTTCTGTAAAATGGGAGAAAGAGACCCATTGGTGGACCCAGTAGCATCTAAGGTACCTCCCACCCTGAGTCTCAGAACTTGTGACCTGTTCCCATGTGGGTCCCCTGTGCATCTTTGTCTATCGGGAGATGCGATGAAGCCGTGATGTGGGGTTTTGTGAAAGGCTCAGATGCTTAGGCCTCCTCTTTAACTCATGCATTTATTCAGATGTTTACAGACTGCCCTGTTCTGGGTGAGACTGTCTTAGGCCCACATGTACCAAAACATCAGTCTTTACTGCAAAATCCTGCACTAAATTGAACAGGAAGCTCTCTCTGAAACCTGCATTTCCAAGGCATGTCATCACTTCCAAGCCTGTGAGGTACCCCCACCAAGGCCTTTGGGGACCCCAGAGGCTGTTCTGATCCCATGCAGCCCTACTCAGGAGAGAAAGCAGTCCTTGCAGTGACCATGGTGAGGGAACGCCAAGTCCTGCTGCTCCACCTGGAGGTCATAGAGTTTAATGACACCCCCCTGGTGGGGGGCTCAGTCATCAGGTGAAAGGTGTCACTTTGCCCCTCTGTTCCCTGCTCCTTCCTTCTCGGACTAAGGCCTTCCATTAACCAGCCACTCCCAGAGCCAACGTTGAACAAGAAATGCTATAGTGAGCTTCCTAGTGTCCCCCCGCCCCCCACCACCACCCCAGCCCCACCGTGACTGTCCTTCCCCAATCCCTGGCAGGCAGCTTTGAGGAGGCTGGTGCCCATCTGCAAAAAGTCCTGCACCTCACCCCTCCATCAGAGGCAGCTCGCGCCCGGCGTGGGCTGCTCCGGCTCAAGAAGGGGGATGTGGTGGCCGCTGCACAGGACCTGCAGTGCCTTGCAGAGACGGATGCCCAGGACCTCGGCTTCCTGCTGTGTCTCCTGGAGGCTTCGGAGCGGCAGAGCCTCACCCAGGTGGGCAACAGCACCCCTCGGAGTCCCCAGCCCAGCCCCTCTCCAGCACCTGAGGTGTGAGACCCCCAGGCCCAGGGCCCTGGGCAGCACTGCAAGTCCCCTGTACTTGATCAGGAGAAGGCACCTAGGTCTGGCCAGCTCAAGCCCTGACACCCCCAGGGTGTCTTCTTTGTGTGAAACATATAAGCTGACTCGGGGTTGAGAAGAGGGAGGGGACGGCATCTTCAGAGCCAGATTGAGGCAGGTAGGAACACTTGGCCCTCATTGGAACCCTGCCCCAACCCTCTGGTCAGACCTGGTGAGGGACGTCCGTCCAGAGAGCAAGCAGGTGAACCTTTAGTGAACCGAAAGGGACCCTGAAGGGATGCTGGGCTGGGGCTGTTTGGGTAGGGGGTTTTTCCTTCAGCTGCTCATTTGACGAGAAGGTAAGAGCACATTCCATCAGGCCCTGGGTGGAGCCACTGCCAGCACCATGGCCCTCGCATCCCAGGGAGGTACCACTGTGTTGGGGGTCGGGGGCGGGCGGGGTTCACTTCAGAGGGTAATGTAGGAAGACCATGAGACAGGGCAGTGGGGTTACGAGGCAGCTCTGGAGGTGAGATTACCATGGCAATACAGAGGCCAAGGCAAAAGACTGGAGGCAGGAAAGAATTGGGAGTGTTCAAGAATCAGGTGATCAAAATGCAGCTAGTGCGGAGTGCAGGGGAAGGGGCATGAGGAGAGGCTCAGGGTGGGGACAGAGGGAAAGGCCCCTCCCGTCACCCGCGGAGGCAGAAGCAGCCAGGCAGGTACAGGAGGTGGACTAGGGGAATGCAGACAGCAGAATGGATTTCCCTGCAGTGGCTGGATTTAACCTTATTTTTATTTTTTTGAGGAAGCAGGGGACGGGGTGGGCACTGAAGAGACCAGTAGGCGGTAGAAGCCAAGAGCATCAGCAGACCAGTCAAGAGCCCCTGCACGACCCGGGGCAAGAATTTCACTTCTTTATGCTTCCACAGGCTCTGTCACTCCAGGTCCATCAGGAAAACAGAACCACACAAGGGGTTTCAACGAGGGGTTAGTATGGAAGTTGGCTGGATGGGCATTAGGAACAGAAAGAGCTAAGGGAGCCATGGGCAATGTAGGGGGGCAGCCCTTGTAGGGCTGAGCAGACCAAAACTGATACTGAAAGTCGCTCAGTCGTGTCTTTGCTCTCTTTGCGACCCCATGGACTGAATTCTCCAGGCCAGAATACTGGAGTGGGTAGCCTTTCCCTTCTCCAGAGGATCTTCCCAACCCAGGGATCGAACCCAGGTCTCTCTCATTGCAGGCAGATTCTTTACCAGTTGAGCTACAAGGGAAGTCAAAGAACATATCAAGGAAGCCCTGAGCCGACCAAGGAGGGTGTTATCAGGACCAAGAGCCGGAGTGGCGGCTGCGAAGCCCAGAGATCTCAGAGGCGGGTCCTGGGCTAGAGTCTCAGAGCCCAGAGGAAGAGGAGGAGGGCTGTGAGCTAGGAGAAGGGAGCTAGGTTGAGGTCTCGGAGTTCACAAGGCAGGGCTGGGCAAAGGTGTGTCTTTGAGTTCTTAGAAAGGCTGGGCAGGGAGATGAACGCTGGGCCTGGCCGCCTGGAGACGGGTTTCGCGGCTGCGAGAATTTGTGAAACGCTGGGCCGTTGCTGGGCGACGCGGGCCAATCCGGAAGTAAGACGGAAGTAGTGGCGCCCCGTTTCCGGCGGTACTACGCCTGCGCGGTTGGTGGCGCCTTGTCACTTTCCACCCATTTCGCAGAACCCGTAGGTGAAGCAAGAAGAGGTGGAATACTTGCCCTGGGCCTCGCGAGGGTTTGACTCTCTTGCTGATGCTCTTGACCTCCCCGGTAGAGAGGGCGCTGCACCGAGTCGCAGATCCTCTGTGGCACGGCCGGGAAGACAAGACCACGCGCTCACCTGCTGGGTGCACTGTGCTTTCCTGGGGACAGTCGGGGGGTCGGGGGCGTTGGTATCACCTGGCTGCATGGGAGAGGGAGGGACAGCGGGAGAGGCAGTGTCTGGTTTGTTCCCCATCAGGCCTTGGGGAGCCACTGGGGGTTCTTGAGAGCAGGAGGAGCCAAGGGAGGCAAGCGGATTTATCCGGGGCAGTTGGCGAGGGGAGGTAAGGCATTTTGGCAGGTTTGAAGAGTGGGCTTCCGCCACACTCAGAAAAGGAAAGTGAGCCGGGGGGGCAGAGGGGTGGCATTGGCCCTTGGAGCTGCTCCACCCAGACGGGGATGGCCGGGGCCTCAGTCCAGCAGTCCCCAGGGAAAGAGTGCTAGGATGGACAGCGCCCTCTGACCTCTGGCCCTGCCCTGCTGCATCCATGGGGCAGAGGGTGAGACCACCACAGCCTTCCTGGACACACCAGGGACTCCTGGAGAGAGTCTCCCTGGCCTTGACTCTGGCTCCACTAGGCCTGCGGGAGCGGCTAGTTGGTTAGTGAAGTGAGAAAAGCGCTAGCACAGAGCAGACCCTGCCTTTCTGATCTGGGGTCCAGGAGGGGGCTCCAGGAACAGGCTGGGCAGAAGGACATTCGCTGTTGTCCTGGGGCTGGGCAGCCATGTAGAGCAGGGAGGAGGCTGGCCAAGGCCCCATCAGAGGGGGAGGAGCAGAGGGAAGAGAGGAGGTCACCCAGGTAAGAGGAGCTGGGACTGCAGGTGGGACAGTAGGGCTGTGAGAAGCAGGAGGACACCCAAGCAGGGTGAAGGGATTGCAAGGGGGTGGTCACTGCCCTGTGCCTCCATATACTACCCCCCAGAAGAAGCAGACAGCATCTTCATGGGGGAGCGAGCAGCAGCTGGCTGTGCAGGGCTCGGAGGGGACGGCCTGACTTCCCTCCCTCCATCCCCTCTGTGCAGGCCGCAGTCCAGGTAGCTGACACCCTCCTGAACTTGGGACAGCCCCGCCAGGCGCTGGGCTACTGCTCACTGGCCATCTTGGCGGGCGGCAGCAGCACCTGTCACCTGCGCCGTCGGGCCACTTGCCTGGCCGAGCTGCAGGAGTTTAGCCGGGCACTTGGGGACCTAGACCACGTGCTCCGAGAGGGCTCGAGGGACAGCGACCTCCAGACCCAAGTGGAGGACTTTTGCTCCCAGGGCCGCCTACTGCTGGGTCTAGGGGATGAGGCTGCAGCTGCGGGGGCCTTCGCCCAGGCCCTCCATCTGGCACCCACCCAGGCCCAGAGCAGCCTGTGGGAGCGGCCAGGCCGGGCTCCAGCCACCCACATACTCTTGTGCCAGGCACGGTGTTGCCTGGTTGAGCAACGCTACAGTGAGGCCTGGACAGCGGCTGAGGCCGGCCTCCTGTTGGACCCAGAGCACAGCGGCCTGAAGAGGCTGAAGGCGAGAATCCGGAGGGAGGCGTCCTCTGGCTGCCGGCTCCACTGACCAGCCACCTGCCTGGAGCAACCATCTTAGGAAGCTCAGAGCCTCTTTCCTGAATAGCAACCTGGTCCTCAAAGCTGGGGGCCCTTTTGGCCCACACCTAGGGCTTGGGCCTCAGAGAGAAGTCCTGTTCCTTATCCCTGGCTTGGGACCTGCAGGTCGAGTGGGGTTCAGGCTGGCCCCTCATAGCCCTGGGGAGATGGTGCCAGCCCAGGAAACCCTTCTCCATATGTGGAGCAGCCCTTGACCCTTGCTTGACCTCTGGCCAGGCATCCTGCAGGGCCTGGAGCCCCTCAAGAGCAAAATCTCTCAAACTGGGCCCAAAACCTATGCTTTCATCAAGGTTGTTCTCCAGGGAAGCCAGCACCTTGGGAGGATGATATGGCCTCCCTTCCCTGCCAAGCAGAGACACCTGCCCCAAGGGGCCCCCGATGAGCAGAGAAGCCAAGTGTCTACTTGGCATCTGATCTCCTGTCAGATGTAAAGGTGCTTCCTACATAATTAAACTTACCCACCCCCACCACCGTTGGCTTGGAAAACTTCTGAAGGGAGTGGAGAAGTCCAGCCCTGGTCCCATTGCTGTAGGTTTCAAAGAAGCCAGGTCCGAGTTGTGCAGTTTTTCTCTCCTGTTCATGAACACAACTGCTGGACAGGCCATCGAGTAAAGCAAGGGACAGAGGGTGCATTTGCTCTCCTCCCCCCAAGACGTCCTGCCCTAATCTGTCCACTCAAGGCCAGAGGTCATCACAGTGAGCTTGCAGATGCCGGACTCACCACAGCTTCCCAGGAGCTGATGATCTTTGAAGAGCCCCCAACCAGTCTCCCACCCCCGGCTCCTCACTGCTGAGCTGGCAGAGAACCCCCCGCAAGTCCTCCCCACCCACTTCCACATGGGCTGGGGGTCGTTACCACATCTGCAGGTCCATGTGAGGCCATATCCCAGCCTCCTGCCACGGCACCCAAGTGGACAAGAACTCACAGGCCCTAGATGGCCTCCATTAGAGCAGAATGATCAAGTGGTTTCAATATAAATCAGATTGTCCCCCTGAGAACACAGGCTGCACCTTGTTTTCTCAAAATCTGAGGTTACCAAGAAATGTTTATGATGTGGTACAGAGACCATTACTTACTCTAAAGACAATAAAGCTGTAAATTGATGTTTTAAAATTCCCTTCAAGTGAAACACCTCTTGGATCCAAAAAGAAATCAAAACTGGAATTGCAGAATATTGGAAAAATAGTAAAAAAAAAAAAAAAAAAAAATCCAGGGAAGCCCTTATGGGTTGCAGTGCCCAGAGGAAAGTTCACGCCCTGAGTGCATAACTAGCCAATCAAAATGAAGTGCATCCTAAACTTGAGAAGTTTAAAAAGGACAGTGAAATAGAGGAAATTAACAGGCAGGGATGAATAACAGGAAACAGAAGTTAATGAATTAGGAATAGAAAAGGAAAAGAACTCAAAAATCCAAAATACAGTTCTTCGAAAATCAAACAGATGAACCAGTAGCTGACTTAATCTGGAAAGACAGGAAAGGCACAAAGCCACAAAATTTCTAGAAGTAAAAACAACACACAGGAAATTTAAAGAATCATAAGACATCACTTTTCTCAACTTTGTGCAAATAAATTTGAAGACCTGGATAAAATGTGTCAGTTCCTAGGAAAATATTATTTAACTGAACTGACTCCAGAGTAGATGTAACAATTGCACAGGACAGTTATCGTGGAGGGAAAAAGAAGGTGGTTAGGGAGCTTCCCCCCAAACAGCTCCAGTTCCAGATGGTGTCGGGGAGATCTGCCAGCCTTTAAAGAACAGTCAGCTCGTAATTGCTTTAAACTCCTTCGCAGCCAAGAAAAAGAAGAAAAGCTTCCAAGTTATTTTTTTCTGTTGAAGGGTAGTTGATTTACAATACTGTGTTAGTTTCTGGGGCTCAGCAAAGAGATTCCGTTACACGTATATATGTATATATCTATATTCTTTTTTTTCTATTCTTTTCCATTATAGTTTATTACAAAATACCAAATATAGTTCCCTTCCAAGTTTTTTTTTTAGAAAGCATAATCTCAACCAAATGAAAGCCACAAACCCATTTCATGTACAAATTATCAGTTCAGAAACACTAAATGAAGTGCCAACAAACTGAATTCAACAAAATGTTTGACAGCAAGGTACATGGAAATGAAAGGGCTTTTCAAAAATCAGGAAATGTGTCTGTATAGTTAACCACAGAAATACTTAAAGTAAGTTCTGTGGCCCTACTGGAGGCTGTATCAGAGGCATGGGTCACAAATGATAAGTCCTCTCCAACGTGTCACCTCCCTGTGCCCTTGGGTTCCTTCCTCTACATTACACAGGAGAGTTCTGGCATCTCAGCTTCATCAGCCCACCAGGCTCCTCTGTCCCGTGGATGTCCCAGGCAAGAATCCTGGAATTATTGCCATGTCCTTGCCATTTCCTCCTCCAGGCAATCATCCCAACCCAGGGATCCAACCCATGCCTCTTACATCTCCTGCTTTGGCGGCGGATTCTCCACCGCTGAACCCCCGGGGAGCACATGGCCAACACACAAATTTAGAGTCTCTGCCTGGTGCACCTATGTGAATGGTGCCAACCCAGCTTGAGCTGTGCTCCCTCCACTGTGGTCTGACACCCCTGACCTGTCCCCACATAATCCCCAGGATTCTTGGCATCGATTAATTATGTCTTGAAATTGTTTGGATCTATTACTGTAAGTTGTTTTATTCTGGGTTGGACCCTGTACTCTCCCCTACCCTGAGCATGCAGAGATTGGACCAGTGGGTCTGGGGGCTAACTATGGACATCTAGTAGAATGAGCAGCCTCTTTCTAAGTATCTGGTCCACAGGAGGTTCTCGCAGGGTTTATAGTGAAAGGGGCTTGTCTCCTTGGACATGGGAGGGGCTCAGAGGCCCCACGGGTTCAAGGTTCTCAGCCCCATCTAAGGCCAACCAGACATCCCATTCCTAGTTTCGGGGTCCCAATCCTTCCCGATCAGTGCTTGAACTTTCTCCTAAGAAACGGGGAGGCTGTGAAAATCCCAGCACTGACTGTACTACTCACAGGAGCAGATGTGTCTGTCTTTCAGCCTTGTCAGCCCCGTGCTTGTGAGACAGAAGGGCCTCTCAGGGCTGTGATGGAGCTGAGCCCAGACCTGAGCTCCTGTCGTCTCCATGTGTGTGTGCAGGACACCAGGGGCCTTGGGGCCGCTCATCCATAGCAGCACGCAGCCCTCGCTCCCTGGGCCCAGATTCAGCTATCACTTCACAGCCGAGCACGGTGGTAGCTCAGTCACTCCTAAAGCTGCTGCCACGAGTCACGTCTCCCAGGCACTCAGTCCCATGGTCAGGCCCAAGGATACAAGCAGGCTGGTTCCCAAACTCCATGTTTGGGGGTGCCTCCTGGGGCCATTCCTAGCGGCCAATTCATGAGTCATTAGGGTCCACTTAGGAGACAGAAACCACACTAGTGATTTAAATAGCGAGAATTTAAAGAACAGCTAGTTATGAGGGTCTTAATTGTTAATTTGGTCGCTAACTTGAGTCCGGCACACCAGGCTTCCCTGTCCTCCACTATTCCCAGAGTTTGCTCAAACTCATCTCATTGAGTCAGTAATGCTGTCTAATCATCTCATCCTCTGCCTCCCCTTTCTCCTTTAGCCTTCAGTTTCCTAGCATCAGGGATACGGGAGTAAAATAACTAGGGATCACAAAAGTAGCAGCCTGAATTCCAAGACAGATGACTGGCCCCTCCGCATGGGCTGTCAGCCACCACATGCGCCCTTCAGCTCCTCTGCACCTGCCCCTCACCCCCACCCCCTCCAGGTGTTTCCCAACCACACAGTTGTGCCAGGCACCACACATCTGTCCTCTTGTCTGACTCCAAGACAAATCATATAAAGGAGGGGTCTGATGTTCCAGCTGTTGGGGCTGGGGGCGGGGCTTGGTGATAGGAGACCTGGGGCAGAGTCAGACCGCCCCGCCCCTTCCTCCTGTCTAAGATGCCTGGCACTTGACTCCAGGAGGCAGTGAGCAGGACAGTGTGCAGGGCTCTCCCAGAGGCCCAGCTCTCAGCTCAGCTCTCCAACTGCCTCGAAATACTTTACCTCTTCCAGCCAGCCTGTCTTCTCCAAGCAGGGCACCTCCTGCCTGCCTGGAGCATGGGTGGGCAGACCCAAGGAAGGTCTGTTTCCCGTCGGGCTGAGGCCCAGAGACATGCCTGCCAGGGGAGGATAGGATCTGCCCCAAACCACCTGGCCCAAGGGCATGGGCAGGGAAGGACTGGACCCAGCCGTAAAGGGCAGGCGTCTGCAGGGTCTGAGGGCAGCCCCAGAGCGAGAGGCTACTCCCTGTAGACCTGCCCTGGTCCCAGGACTGGGGAGGGGAGGGGTGCCCCACTCCCTGCCCTCGTGAGGGTGCTGGCTCCTTGGACCCCAGAGCTGAGGTTGGGCTCGGACCTCCACCTCCCACATCCACTGCCCAAGAGATGGGGAGGGGTGGACAGGGAGCCCACACTGGCCCTGGAGCTCATCCAAGAGAAAGGACTAAAGTCCACTTTGGGGGGGCTGTGTTCAAGGCAGCTAGGTCACGGCCCATCCAGGGACTTGGCTGGGGGTCTGCAGGTCCTTGGCCTGTGGGCCCCCCTTTTTCCAGATTCTCTTGGAGGGCACCCAGTACCACTATGCTGGATTCCCCAGAACCTGCTGGCCTCAGTGCAGTGTCCACCAGGAGGCAAGGCCAGGCCCCAGGCCCCTTGCTCATGTAGTTTTTTTCATTGATAGAGCTATAGACAGGGAGGACCCTGAACAGGACAGCGTGAGTGGGAAAGTGCAGCTGAGCTCAGAGACCAGACAGTCCCTGCATGCAGGTGGCCTTGTGTCAGGGAGGGGGAACCTCTGGCTGGACAACACAGAGCCTGGGTCCCCAGAGCCAGCACACTCTGGGAAGGAATCTGTAGCCAGTAGGCTGGACCCTGACCCAGCCCTGGCTCCCGGGAAGGGCAGCTCCAGTTTCTCAGTCCCCTGACCTTGGCCTTGTCCCCATTCAGACCAGCAGCCTGGGTAGCTCCTTGCTCAGGCTGGGTCTCTAGGCCTTTGGTTGGGGGTCTGCCAGGACAACCAGGGGGCTGAGGCGAGCCCTGCTTGGGGGCTAGGACAGGTTTCTGGAATCTGAGCCCCTGAAGCATGGCCCTCCCCGCAGTGCAGGAGCCAACCTAAGAGACCACTGGAACGTGGACTGGAACATTCCAGCAGGACCCAGGGTGGGTCTTCTGGTGAGGGGATGGAGTGAGCAGTTGTTTACCCCAGATCCCTGGCTCTGTGGCCTGGCCCCAACCTTGGACTCTTACAGAGTCCCAGGAGCCCAAGGGGATCCTTCCATCTGTGAGATTCTGAAATGGAAGCAGAACCATGCTGGTGACAAAGTCAGGCCTGGAGAAGGGACATCTGGGTTCTGACTGGGGCCTCCTTTACCCAGAGGCCCCGACTCTGGCCCCATCATGGGCCAGGGATGCCTAACCAACACTGAAGCACTGGGGTGCCCCTGCCAACCCCAGAGGCCCTCTCCTGTTCCCCCAGTCAGGGCCACCTGCCTTCTGGGGGCCAGTGTGTCTGAGTGGGGACCCTTCCTGGTGGCCCCACCCCCACCCCATCATGATGAGCAGGGATCCCTGCTCCCCTCACAGCCCGGCAAGGCCCCAGAACCCAGCACCCTCACTAGACCCTCCCTGGAGACAAAAGAGAAAGGAACCCCGTGACCAGGGTGGTTCTTGGTTCCAACCTCTCCACCAAGGTGAGTAGGGTAAGGAGAAGGGCCTGGCCTTCCTTCCCAGGAGCCCTGTGGCCCCTTTGAACCCAGGGGACAGCAAAGATGGATGAAAGGCAGGAGGTGGGACCCTCAGCCTCGAGGGACTTCACTCACTCAGCAGGAAGCCTAGAGTCCCCAGAGCAGCTCTTGGCCCCTCCCCCACACCAAACCCAGATGGAACTTGCCCACTGTGAGCAGGAGGGGGTCCACCTCCAGAGAATCCATGCTCGCATCACAAAGGAGGCCAGAAGCCTGGAGCCACTGTCTCCCACCCCTGGGCACCCTCCTGACTCAGCCTTCTGAGACATGTCTGTGGTGGCCGTCCTGAGTGACCCAAAGGTGAGCCGAGCGAGGGGCCTTCCTGCCAGGCCAGCTTTCCTGGGCAGCACAGCCAGGAGAGCACCCTCCAAGCACCACCCCATTGCCCAGGCCCCAGACAAGCCGCCCAGCACAGCCCCTCAGCTCCTGTGAGGACCCCTGTCTGCCCAGCTGGCCACAGAGGCCTGAAGATGCCATGACTGTGCCTCCAGGGAGGTTGGGTCCCCAGCTTCTCCCCTTGTTGGTACCTGGCTTTGTCCTCAGTCCTCAGTGAGAGTTTTTACTGTATGCCTACCTTTGTTATGCGGAGTCCCCTGGAGTCAGCAGGACACAGTGAAGTGGACTAACTGAGTGATGAGGAAATTCATTAGATCTGATCAGAGAAGATGCTGGCAAAACCAGGGCCACAGGGGCTAAGTTGGGCTCAGATCAGTCAGCCTGACTCATCCTTTCGTTCATTTATTCAAGTCAGTGGATGCCTCCACAGTCATGGGCACCCACCTAGGTCCTGAGGACCAGGTAGAAGGAGCCCTGTGATCCCCACACTGACACCGCCAATGGGGAGGTGGACAATGGGAATAGAAATAAGGACTGTAGAGGCTGAACCACAGATGAGGTGGTGAAGCAGTTCAGGTCTGGGCTTGGGCCAGACCGGGGGAGGCCTGGCTAAGGGGACCACAAACAAGGACTTCCAGAAGGGGAGGGGTGCAGAGAGAAGTGATGGAAGCCTGGCTGCTCCTCCCTGGTTGGGTTGTGTGGCAGTGATGTCAGAGGGCTGAGAGACCCACCCCCCACCCCTCACCCCTCAGTGAGTCTGGATACGTGTTGGCATTGAGAACAGCTAACCCAGTCATGGGCAACCTCGGGCCACGCTTACCTGCCAGCAGGCGAGACTGGGTCTGTCCTCTGTGCTGGTGTAGACTGGGCCCCAGCCCCGACATCAGGAGCATGAGCTCACGTGAGGACTGAAGCTGGGAGGGCAGCCCACTCTCCCCAGGGACCCAGGCACCTTTCTCGGTCAGGGCCCTGAGTGCCAGCAACAGAGGTGTGCACATGAGCACACACACACATACACCCAGGGGCATGCGCACATGTGTACATGCACATGTGCAGGTTCACACGCTCATCCCATGCAGTCACACACATGTGCATCCACACGTACGCTCACATGCACAGGGGACTCATGCAGCCCTCTGTGAACTGTCCTCACTGACCCGGGCAGTGCACCCTCTCGTGCCCACAGCTGCAGCCCCGGGTGTCCTCCATGCTGCTCGGAGCCTGGCCGTCACCACCTGGCCGGCTGGAGAAGGCGTCCCCTCTGTAGTGACAGGGTGGGGGGACAACTGCTGAAGCTGCCCTGCCGTGTCCTGTCTTGGCTTGCCTGGCCACCGCAGTCACCCTCGCCTCCCCCTAGACCCCTTGGGCTCCAGGCAGGAACAGTGAGCAGGGAGCCCAGTGGCCCAATCCACCTCCCAGAGGGTGTCCCTGATGCAGGGGGGCCCACAGCTCCAGGACATCCCTGCAAATCAGGACAAGAGCCCCAGGCAGGATCCGCTGCAGAAGCCCCTTGACATCTTGGGAGCTGGGTCTCCTGGGTCCTGCGTGCCCACCCCAAGCTGTGAGCTGAGGGACCCCAGACCAATCTCTGCCCTAAAGCAGACTTTGAGAGGCCAACCTCAAAAAGGGACTGCCAACGGGCCAGGGCCGGGCCTGCTCCACTCAGACTCGCTGGGAAAGGGAGGAGAGCCCTCAGGCGCAGGACCTGGGATGGAGAAAAGGGCCGAGCACCCTCCAGCCTCGGGCAGGGCCTCCCTAGCGCCACACCCAGCCCCCGCTGCCCTGACGCCCCACCCCGGGTGGACGCCGCCCCTGCCTTGGCCTTGGGGCTCCTCCGCTGTGCGGTTTCCCCGTCTAGAGACTTGCGATGGGCAAGCCCGAGAGCCCAGTGGGGATGGTGGAGATCGCCGGCCGCTCGGGGCAGAAGCACCGAGGCTTCCTGGAGGCGGGGCTGCTGCTGCTGCTGCTCCTGGTGACCGGCGCCCTGGTCACCCTGGGCCTCCTCTACGCCGACAGCAGAGGTGAGTGGGGGCGCCCCCTTCCCCCGGACGGGCCACCGGCACCCTGCTCACCGCGCTTGTCCGCACCCGACCTCCGGAAGGTCTGCGCGCCCGCCCACTCGGAGGAGCCCGCCTGGCGAGCAGGGCAGGCGGGGTCTGCGCGGGGCACCGGGGGCGGCCCGGCTGTGGTATAGCCTGGTGATGAGGGGCACTGACCTGTGGGGACCGGGGACCCTTCTGGAAGGCTCTGCCCAGGCGCGGGCTGGCACCAGGCTGGTTCTGACTCGGTGGGCCTCTGCCGGACTCCAGAGAAGCTGTAGACCCTGTCCCCAGCCCCATCTGCGAGCCCCCTCCCCTCCGCTGCCGCACAGAGCGCTGCAGTTCCCGGCCGGCCCAGCAGCAGGAGCCCGCGCTCCAGCACTCGCGGCGCAGCATCCTCCGGCCGCCGCGCTCACCTGCCGCCTCCCTGGCTGCCGCCCGCAGGGACCTCGCTGGGATCCTCCTCCCCCGCCGCTGACGGCCCGGGTTCCCCGGCCTCATGGCGTCTCAGGCTCTGCTTTTCAAACCTTGGTGGGGAGGGTGGGAGCAGGCTGGGGTCCTAGGGAAGTGGGGGAGCGAGAGCGCCCTGCTGGAACACCCCCACTGACAGAGCCCAAACTGTCCCTTCCTGGGGTCACAAGGCATGGGAAACAAGGGGAGGCGCTCACGTGTCTGCACCTGGGCACCAGGTAGCCCAGGTCAAACCCTGGGGTGTGAACTGTCCTCACTGGAGCACCTTGCTCCCCCAAGGGGCATGTGCAATGGGTGGACACCAACTGGGAGGTGCTCTAGGTTCCTCCTGCAGGCGGGTGGGTGGGCAGCGGGCTCAGGACTCAGGAGGATCTGCAGGAAAAGACACCCTCTCCACCACCACCCCAGCATCCTCAACAATAGGCCAGTGGCAGTCTTTGTACTAGAATGTTCCTTCACTGACTGGAGCCACCTGCATTGCTATGGGACCACCCAGACATTGCTGGCCAGCACTGTTTCTCTGAACCAGGAGTGGGCGCCACCCCCAGATGTAGTGGGCATTCCCCCTCCCCCCAGGGCTGCTCCTGCCTGACTGGGTGCCCGGCTGCACCCTGCCAGCTGCTTCGGTCTCTGGCCACCCTGGGTCTTCTGTCAGGGTGGATGGGCACTGCATGACAGATCTCTCAGAGAGACCCCAGGGAACTCTGTTCACAGCTACTGGGCTGCAGAAACCCAGCTGAGGGGCTTCCTGGGGACTGGGCTGACCCCACCCCATCCCAGTCCTCATCTAGGCAGTACTGAGAAGTGTGAGCCCACCCTGACTGCAACAGCCATCCCTTCTCCTCCTGGTTCCCTAAATACAAGTGGGGTCTCTGCCAGGGCTCCTGTGTCCTCCCCTACCCCCACAAATGACCCATAGCCAGTCTCTGCCTCAGGTCCTGATAGAGCCTGTGGAAGGGTTTATATGCTGTGTTATTGCTTATTCTTAAGTACTTTCTCATCCACTTTTTTTTTTTTTCTTTTCGTTGATTCATGAATTACTTGGAAATCTCTCTTTTAAATTTCTAGATGGATGGAGATTTTTTTCTTAGTTGCCTTTTGTAATTGGACTCTAACTTAATTGAATTGTCATCAGAAACCATGGTTTACGTGATACTGATTCATTGGTATTTGCTGAGACTTGCTTTACGACCAATACAAGGTCAGTTTTATAAATAATCCACGTGTGATACGGAATACATCCAATCATAATTAGGTGAAAGTGGAGACACAGATGAGGCTTAGTACATCTATTAGGTCAATCAAATCTATATATTTGTTTCTTTCCATTTTCTTGATCTTTTAATTATTGAAAGATGTGTGTACTAAAACTTAGCCCTAGAGAACTTTCCACTTTCCTTGTAGTTATGTCAAGTATTAAATTGCCTGTTTTAAGACCCTCTGTGCTGTGTGCTATGTAACATCAGCCATGTCCAACTCTGTGCAACCCCATGGACTTTAGCCCGCCAGGCTCCTCTGTCCATGGGATTCTCCAGGCAAGAACACCAGAGTGGATTGCCATTCCCTTCTTCAGGGGATCTTCCCAACCCAGGGATCGAACGCAAGTCTCTTCCATCTCCTGCACTGGCAGACTACGTTAAGGAAATTCCCTGACAGTCCTGTGGTTAGGACTCCATGCTTTCAGCACCAAGGGCATGGCCAAAAACAAGCTACATTATTATATGGATGCAAATTTAGAATCAGTGTATCTTCACTCAGTGTAATGGTGTGAGTGAAAGTCACTCAGCCGTGTCAGACTCTTTGCCACCCCACGGACTATACAGTCCATGGAATTCTCTAGGCCAGAATACTGGAATGGGAAGCCTTTGCCTTCTCCAGGAGATCTTCCCAACCCAGAGATCAAACCCAGGTCTCCCACATTGCAGGCAGATTCTTTAACAGCTGAGCCACAAGCCAAGTCTGTATAATGGTGTAGTGCCCCTTTATGTCTTAATGTGCCTTTTGCCTTAATATGTTTTGTTTTCAATTCTGTCTCATCTGATCTGGGTTAGCATTTGCTCTCTATTTCCTCCATTCTTTTTCTTTGGAATTTTGTCTCTTTAGCCCTACATGTGTGTCTTTTGGAACCGTGTATTTTGTGTGGATTTTGGTCCCTATCTTCTGCCTGGAGGATTTTGTCTCAGTCTATTCACACAAAAACATGTTTTTTTCTGTTGTGTTCTTCTGTGCTTCGATGCCTTTTTTCTTTTTTCTCACCTTCTTTTGGATTGGGCTATTATGTTTCACTCCATTTTACCTCAACTAGCTTGCAAGTTTTATATTTCTAATCCTTTTAAAGGTTATCTCAGATTTTTTCATTTTAATATGTTTTTCAAAAGTTATAGATAAGGCTCTTTCATAAAAGCAACTTTTTAAAATAAAATTTACAGTAGCAAATACAGTCCCAGGCCTATACTCCTGCCCATCCTGGAATTATGCTCCTCAGAAGTTGTCATATTCGTTGTCTAGTACAGAGGTTGGATACCTCTGGCCCATTGCTTGTTTTCCTAAATAAAGTTTTATTGGAACACAGCAGTGTCCATTCACTTGGATATTGCCTGTGGATGTTTTCATGCTACAAGAGCTAAATCGAGTAGGTGAGACAGAGTCTGTATGTGACTCACAAAGGCTAAAATATTTATCCGGCCTTTTACAGAAAAATACTGCCAACCCCTGGACTGGAATGTCTAAACTTCATCTCTGGACTCTTCTCTCTTTATTGTCATTGCTAGATCACAGAGAGGCACTATAAGGTTGTGGTTAATACCCAGGCTCCAAAGTCTGACAGGCTTGTGGGCTTGCCAGCCTCCCCAGATCCCAGCTATGTGACCTTGGAGGGTTTTCATCACACCTTTGTGCTTCAGTTTCTTTATCTGTAAAATGGAACATAACATAGTTAGAGGCTTACTTGAGGGTTCAATGATTTAATACTTCAAAAACACTTAGAAAAATGTCTATCATGATATTATGATCAGATTTTGTAATAGAAAGTTAGATTTGTCATTGATCCTCTATCAGTATTATTATTGACATCCCAAATGGGAGGCAGATTTGGCTCCTTAAGCCACCCAAGCTTCTACGGTCCCAGTATAGCTACATCATTGCCTTTGATAAATCCATACTCATCACTACATAGTTCTACTGAGTGAATATTTTTCATAGCTGAGCTATGAAGACTATCTGGATTATATTTCCTTTCCTTGTTATTTTTGGTTTTCTTATTAATAGCAATCTTGTTTAAAGACTCTCATTTTTCTCTTGCTTCTTCCACCCTCCTCAGACTGCATACATGTCTGTAGGATGGTGTGATATTATCCCACAGTATTTGGATGCCCAGCTCAGATTTTGTTCATTCTTTTACTCTCTGTGGTACAGTTTGAAGAGTTTGACCCTAATTAATCTCCAGGTTCACTGGCTCTTTCCTCAGCTGTATCTGGACTGGTCAGCCAGTTAAAGAAATTCTAAGTTCATCTCTAATAACATGCTTTTTATTTCTGATGTTTCCCATTTTCCACTTTTTTATAGCTTCCATCTCTTTGCTGAAATTTCTTATCTGTTCATGAATATTATCCACCTATTCCATTAGATCCTTTAACATATTCATCATAATTATTCTGAAGTCTTCTTCTGATCATGCCAGTATCTGAGCTATCTCTGAGTCTAGTTTTGTTGATTAATTTATCTCATGGCAGTGGACTGCTTTTCAGTCCCTGTGTGTATGTGTGTGTCTCTGTGTGTCACACATTTTTACTGAATGCTGAACATCTAAAGAAAGAGCAGAGACTGGAGTAAACAGTACTTGTACCCAGCAATAAGCACACCTGTTCTGCCAGTCTGTGTGAGTGGTTGAATCCATCTAGTCAGGAGTCAGCTGATTTGGGGTTTTGTTTTCACCCTGTCACCCTCGGTGCCCTGCAGACTTCACCTTTCTCCAGCTGTGAGTGATGACTATCTGTGCTTAGAGAAGGAACCTCTGGGCCCACTTCGCTCCTGCTCCAGCCTCAGCAATCAGCAGTCCCTAGATGTGTGTGACGCAGAGGGGTTCTCTCCAAGCCTCTGTCCCTCCACAGGTGGGAGGTTGCCCTTGCTCTTTAGTGCTTGGCTTATGCTGGCAGGGGGTTGGGGGAGCTCTGGTGTCCTGGCCCAGGCTCAGTCTTGGAGCGGAGCTGTCACAGCATCCCCGCCCTGATCCCCATGTCCATCAGGCTTTGCCATATCCCTGAGTCTCCTCCCCCTTACCTAGTAGCAGCAGACCTCAGCTAAGATCCTGGGCCCACAGGGCTCTCCTCTGCCTCTTCCATGAGCAGAGGATTTTTACATCAGACTCTCCTCCAGACCAGCAGATTTTCACCTGGTCCCTGGGGGGTGAAAAGGTTTACTGCCCTTCCCCCAGTGGCGTAAAGTTCTTGCTTCCCACAAGAGGAGAGTCCAGGCAAGCATGAGACACCAAGTGCAGGCCCCACGGCAGAAGCAGATAATCTCCTACATGCCTGTGCTGCTGAGGGGAACTCTCTCTGGCCTTCTGAGAACTGCCCCAATCTTTCTTATCAACACCTAGTAAGGGTCCATGGAAATAGCTGGTGAACAAGTGCAAAATCCCCATGTGTTGAAGCTTCAGCTGTTCCACACTGGCTAACTCACACTTGGCCTTCAAGAATTCACTAAGGGGCTTCCATGGTGGACCGGTGGTAGAGAATCTGCCTGCCAATGCAAGAGATACAGGTTCAATCCCTGATCCAGGAAGATCCCACATGCCACAGAGCAACTAAGCTCGTGTGCCACAACTATTGAGCCTGTACTCTAGAGCCTGGGAAATGCAACTACCGAGCCCACGTGCCACAGCTACCGAAGCCTAGAGCCAGTGCTCGGCAACAAGAGAAGCCACTGCAATGAGAAGCTAGTGCACCTCAACAAAGAGTAGCTCCCACTCCCTACAAGTAGAGAAAGCCCATGCGCAGCAACAAAGACCCAGCACAGCCAAAAATAAATAGTTTTAAAAAGAACATTTCAGACCTTTAAAAAAAAGAATTCATTAAAACGTTAGCTGATTTCTTCTTACTTTGTCACTTGTATGGTGACCATCTCTTACTCCTCCTGGGGACTATCAAAGCAATAACAGCCCCATCTCTGCCGGGTGGGGCTTGTCACTCTGTTTTCTGGGTCCTCTTCTGACCTCAGGTCCTAGAGGGTCTCCAGAAAAGTATTGATTTCTGTAGACTATCTGGATTTTTCCTGTTGTTACAAAGGGAATGATGTTCTACTGTGGCATT
The DNA here is from genome assembly GCF_016772045.2 of Ovis aries. NCBI lineage: Eukaryota > Metazoa > Chordata > Mammalia > Artiodactyla > Bovidae > Ovis > Ovis aries. The sequence continues at coordinate 49,584,904 of NC_056065.1, forward strand.
TGATGTCATACGCAGAAAGCTAAACTAATATACCTTAACTCTTATGTGCATATTTGACTTACTCAGTCAATATCTTCACGTTTCTCCCAAACAACACAAGCATTTAGAATAGCTTTACTCTTCTTGTCCTCCACCCTGATCACATATTGTTGTGGATAAGTCCATGGTTTCCACCTCATTTTTTATTTACTGCACACAGGCAACATTCTCTAATGCCGTCAGTTTAGTTTAGATTTTCCATGTCCTTACTGGTTTCTTTGCTCATCACTCTTCCTACTTCCCCAGCAGCCCTTATGAAGTAGTTTTCCTTCTTTCTGAAGTACATGCTTCAGAGCATGTGGAGCCTCCTGCTCACAGTGTGTCCACAGACTGTGTCACCTGGGGAGTTGTTAGAAATTCAGAAACTCAGGGCCCACCCTAGGCCTACTCAATGAGGACCTGCACCTAATCCCCAGGGTATCCTCTGCACTTAAATTTGGGGAGTGCTGATTAGGATGTCGTTTGCTGAACTTGCTTGATAATCAGAGGAACCTGGGGCAGTTGTCTGCCCAGGAACCTCTGGCCCCATCTCAATCTGCTTGTTGTTGTTCAGTCACTAAGTTATGTCCAACTCTTTGTGACCTCATGGGCTGCAGCACACCAGGCCTCCCTGTCCTTCACCATCTTCTGGAGCTTGCTCAAACCCATGTCCATTGAGTCAGGGATGCCATCCAACCATCTTGTCCTCTTGCCTTCTCGTCATCCCTGTTTCCTCTTGCCTTCACTCTTTCCCAGCATCAGGGTTTTTTTCCCAACAAGTGGGCTGTTCACATCAGGTGGCCAGAGTATTGGAGCTTCAGCTTTAGCATCAGTCCTTCCAATGAATATTCGGGACTGATTTCCTTTAAGAGTGACTGGTTTTATCTCCGTGTAGTCCAACGGACTCTCAAGAGTCTTCTCCATCACCATTATTCAAAAGCATCAATTCTTTGGCACTCAGCCTTCTTTATGGTCCAACTCTCATGTCCATACATAACTATTCGAAAAACCATTAGCTTTGACTAGATAGACTTTGTCGGCAAAACAGTGTCTCTGTTTTTAATACACTGTCTAGTTTTCTTATAGCTTTCCTTCTAAAGAGCAAGCATCTTTTAATTTCATGGCTGTAGTCACTGTCCACAGTGATTTTGGAGCCCAAGAAAATAAAATCTGCCACTGTTTCCACTTTTTCCCCTTCTATTTGCCATGAAGTAATGGGATGGGTTGCCATTATCTTAGTTTTTTCAATGCTGAGTTTTAAGCCAGCTTTTTCACTTCCTCTTTCACCTTCATCAAGAGAAAGATGAACTAAAGAGAACTAAAGTTCTCTTTAGTTCTTCTTCGTGTTCTACCATTAGGGTGGTATCATCTGCATATGTAAGGTTGTTGATATTTCTCCCAACAATCTTGATTCCAGCTTGTGATTCATCCAGCCCTGCATTTTGTATGATGTACTCTGCATTGAAGATATATAAGTAGGGTGACAATATACTGCCTTATCATATTCTTTTCTCAATTTTGAACCACTCAGTTGTTCCATGTCTAGTCCTAACTGTTACTGCTTGGGCCACCATGACAAAACACCATAGTTGGGGTGACTTCAACAACAGAAATCCATTTCCCCAAGTTCTGGAGTCTAAGAGTCCAAGGTTGGGGTACTGGCCAATTCAATTCCTGGTGAGGACACTTCGTGGCTTGTGGACAAACACCTTCTCACTATGCCCTCATGTGGCAGAGAGGGTCAGTTCTGGGGTGTCTTCCTCTTCATATGAGATACCGGCCCCGCAGGATCAGGACCCCACCATATGCCTCATTTAACCTTCATCACCTCCTGACTGCCATCACCAGATGCAGTCACATTGGGGGTTAAGGCTTTAACACATTAATAGGGAGTGGGGAGGGGGAGATAAACATTTAGTCCATAACAGGCCTCCATCTGGGCAAAACCAAGAAATGTTATAAGGTAAGACCTCTGAAACTGTACTATATATAACCAGCATGTTAGGCCTTTCTTGTGATCAAGCAGGTTTGGGAAGCACAGCTTTGAAATACTCTTTTCAATTGCAAACCTTGGTTTTATTTATTTGAAAATCACTTTACTTGGTACTCATCCTTCAGTAATGATTTAACCGGTTTAAAAATCTGGACTTAGTTATAGACTCACTATCCTGAATGTTTACCTTTACTGTCTCTGACTTCCGCTGCCGCTGTTATGAGTTGTCCTTCTTGTCAGATGAACTTTTTCCCCACTGAACTGTTTTCCCCTTGGTATCCTGCATTTTTACCACGAGGCGCCTAACTATGGGCCCTTTTTATTTATTCTATTTTGGGTCTGTTGTGATTCTTGAATCTGAACATTAATAACATTGATTAATTTTGGAAACTTGTTGCTACTGTCTTTTTAATATTGTGGCTTCACAGGTGGCACTAGAGGTAAACAACCCGCCTGCCAATGCAAGAGACATACAAGACGTGTTCGATTCCTGAGTAGGGAGGATCCCTTGGAGAAGGCCATGGCAACCCACTTCAGCATTCTTGCCTGGAGAATTCCGTGGACAGAGGAGCCTGGTGGGCCACAGTCCATGGGCTTACAAAGAGTCAGATGTGACTGAAATGACTTGGCACAAGTGCACACACATGCTCCCATTTAATCATTTTTCTCCTTCTTAAATTCTGATTATGTATGTACTCAATTTTTCTCACTCTACCTTCTATATATCTTTTAGAGGAAAAATTTCCATCTCTTTGATTTTGCCCCACATTGTGGGGAAACCCTTTAGAACTACATTCAAATTCACTAAATCTCTCTTCAGTTCTGTTGTATCTTCCACTTGACCCATCCATTTTGGATTTTTTAAAATTCAATTTCAACAATTACATTTTTTATTTCTATAATTTCCAAGAGATTTTTTTCCAAATTGATTTTTTTCTTTTTTTAAAAAAATATTTCAAACATACTTGAGTTATTTCTACATCAGCTAGCTACTGCTGCCTAACAAATTGCCCCCATACTCAGGGGCTTAAGACAACAATTATTTATCACAACACGCATTCATCAGTGGGCTGGGGGCAGCTCACCTAATGTGGGTCAGGCTCAGCTGGGGCAGCTCTGTACAATGAACTTCATCCTCCTATGAGGACAAGCAAGCACATCCTTCTCCATGGAGAAATTCATGGAGACAAGTAGGAGCACACTTAGGGCCTAGCCTCACAACTGGAACACATCGTTACCAAAGCTACAGAGGCAAACCAGCACTGAAGAGAGGGAGGACATGTTTTCTTCCTCCTCAGGAGTAACAACTACTAAGGCATAGCGGCAGAGAGATGTCAAGGTCTGGGGCCCGTGATGCCAGCCTCCACACGTTCTAGATCAGATAATCCCAAAATATGAATCCTTGGGGTTCTAGTCCTGCTGTTAGCTGTTTCTCACTCATAGAAGCTGGTCTTTTCATAAACCTAAGCACATGTTCAAATTGGCTTTGTCTATGAGAATCCTTTGTTACTTGAGCTAAGTTTTCCTCCAGAGAATATGTGTGTTTATCTCCATCAGGCACCTGGAGACACTACCAGCCTAAAATTAATTTCTCAGCTTGAGGTTTCCTTGACCACAGGATCATGTAGACTCATGCTCCATACCTGCATGACAATCAGCCCGGGATTATACATTCTCCAGGGAGGACAGTTGTTTTCCATCCAATAAAGTTCTTCTTTGCCCTCTTTTGTTAGATATAGGGACAGAAACAGGAAGAGCAGAGACAGAAAGAGGTAACAAACTATTCACATCAAGGCCAACCTTTAGGAGAACAGATCATTCAAAGGAAAAGTTAGTTATTTTTTAATGTAGAGAGTCTGTATGAAAATAATTATTCAAGCATATATAAAAAAGAACAAAGAATGGACACATGTCAATCTGGTATAAGGAAGGGTACTTCTTTCTGGAATCAACGGGGAAATATCCCTTTTGAGGGTCTGTTTGCTTGTGTCCATTGATCCTATTTTAGATTTAGAGGAAGACTTCAATCCTCTTCAGCTTTTGTGTCAAACCCTTGCTGATTTGCTTTTTCTCTTGCTCAGAAGAACAAATTTTGAATGAAAATATAGAGTCTGGATGGCCAAACTTGCCCACTCGCTAGTGACTGGCCATAGGTGCATGACTTCGCACGCCGGCTGGTTTTCTCATCAGGAAAGTGGAGGTGGTGACACAAATGAGGCCATGTAAGCACTGCAGATGGTGACTGCAGCCATGAAATTAAAAGACACTTACTCCTTGGAAGAAAAGTTATGACCAACAGAGACATTACTTTGCCGACTAAGGTCCATCTAGTCAAGGCTATGGTTTTCTCAGTGGTCATGTATGGATGTGAGAGTTGGACTGTGAAGAAGGCTGAGCACCGAAGAATTGATGTTTTTGAACTGTGGTATTGGAGAAGACTCTTGAGCGTCCCTTGGACTGCAAGGAGATCCAACCAGTCCATTCTGAAGGAGATCAGCCCTGGGATTTCTTTTGGAAGGAATGATGCTAAAGCTGAAGCTCCAGTACTTTGGCCACCTCATGTGAAGAGCTGACTCATGGGAAAAGACTCTGATGCTGGGAGGGATTGGGGGCAGGAGGAGAAGGGGACGACAGAGGATGAGATGGCTGGATGGCATCACGGACTCGATGGACGTGAGTCTGAGTGAACTCCTGGAGTTGGTGATGGACAAGGAGGCGTGGCGTGCTGCGATTCATGGGGTCGCAAAGAGTCGGACACGGCTGAGCGGCTGAACTAAACTGAACTGAAGTTAAAGGTGATGTGCTCAAACACAGTGGTCTTGCCTTATTCCATTTCAAAAATGTTCGTCAATATCCCACTGCATCCTCAGGCAATTCTTGAGCCGTAGCATCAAATGAACTTACTCAAGGAATGTTCCCCACTCAGAAAGTTACAGCAGCCTGTGCTGGGAATGCAGTGGAGGAAGTGAGAGGGGTCGCAGCATGGAGAAGAAGTGAACTTACCTCCACAGTGCTCGTCATGGGTTCTGGTTTTGTCTGACTAGACAGGCAGCAGGTCAGACAGATGCACTGTTTGGGTCCCCATGATGCTTCAGTCACCCCATTTACTCTATGCTTTCCTTTCTGGTCACGGTCATTCCTTCCCACATTCCCATTCCTTCCTGTGGTTACCTGTTCTTCCTGTGGGAATCCTTTCTTAAGTATTGGGTAGGCCAAAAAGTTCATTTGTGAGATGCTACAGAATGCCCAAATAAACTTTTTGGCCAACCCAGTGTTTGTTGTAGTGAGTGCATCTGTAATGGAGACAAATCCTTTCCATTTTTACCTGTGATATCTTTATTTCATTTTCACTTGTTAACTAAATTTTTGCTGAATATAGAATTCTAAGTTGATAGCTTGTTTTCTTCATGCATCCATTCAAGGGTTCATTCCATCATCTCCTGACCAACATTATTTGTGATGAGAAGCCAGCCATTAATCTTATTGTCATTGTCATTTAGTTGCTAAGTTGTGTCCAACTCTTTGGGACCCTAGGGACTATAGCCCGCCAGGCTCTTCCATTCATGGGATTTCCCAGACAAGAATACTGGAGCAGGTTGCCATTTCCTTCTCCCGGGAATCTACCCAACCCAGGGACTGAACCCATATCTCCTGCATTGGCAGGCAGAGTCTTTACCAGTGAGCCACCAGGGAAGCCCCCCTCTTTTTGTAGCTCCCCTGAATTGAAGTCTTTTTCTCCTCTGGCTGCTTTTACAAATGTCTCTCTCTCTCTGTAGTTCTTAGGAATTTGATGTTAATGCTGCTACATGCAGTTTCTTTGTATTTGTCCTACTTGAGATATATTGCAGTTTTGGGATCTGTAGGCTAATGTCTTTCATTTTATCTATAGACATTTGTATATGTGTCTGTGTATGTAAGCTAAACATAAATTTATTTTGATGTCCCTACCTCTAATCCATGACCACATGGATCATTCTGCCCCCTCTCCTTGTTTATCTGTAACTCCTCTTACAGCATTGATGCACCTGGCCTTCTGCCTACTTATTCGATTCCAACATACTCATATCACGGTTTCAGAATTGTTAGTGTATATTCCCATGGGGGAGAACTTTATCAGCCAGAGCGCAGTGCTACACACAGCTCTTTTGCCTTCAGTCTTGTGGAATCTACTCATTTCCAAGGTGACTGAGCTCAGCATGTTGTGCGTCCACCCCTTTCAGTTAGGTCACTGCACACACTGTGATATATTTAAATTCTCATGCTGCACTTCATCCTGGGGTCTCCTGACCTTCTAAATGGTCTTTTTAAAATTTATATGCATCAGTGTTTATGCTCTCTGGTATAAAGTTCTGTGGTTTTTTGCAAGTGTTTAATATGTCATATCCACCATTACAGTATTAGAAAGAATAGTTTCACTGCCCTAAATTTCCCTGTGCTTCACCTCTCCTGCATCCACCAGCACCACCTCTACTTCATACCTTCCACCAAATCCCTGGCAGTCATTGTTTACTTTCGTTATAGCTTTGTTTTCCTGGAATATCATATAATTGGAATCAATGTATGTAGCTTTTTCAATCTGGCTTCTTTCACTTAGCAATATACAACTTAAGATTCATTCACATCTTTTTGTGACTTGATAGCTTTTTCCTTTTTATTGCTGAATGATAATTCCATTCAATAAATGTAATGCAGTTTATTCATTATCCTATTGAAGGACATCAGGGTTGCTTCTAGTTTTTTTGAAGTTATAGGTAAAGCTGCTGTAGATATTCACATTTAGCTTTTTGCATAGACATAAGTTTTGAAGTCAGTTGTGTAGCCACCTAGGAGTGGAGTTGCTGGTCATGTTGTAAGACTGGTTTTATAAGAAACTGGCAAACTATCTTCTAAGACAACAGTTCCAACTGTAGCATTTTTCATCCCCACCAGCAATGAGTGAGAGTTCCCAGTGCTCTCTAGCCTTACTAGCAGTTGATATCATCAGTTGCTTATTTTGCCCATTCAAATAGGTCTGTTATGCTGCCTCACTGTTGTTTTAATGTACATTCCCTAATGAAAAATGATGCTAAGCATCTTTCCATATGTTTACTTTTCAACTGCATATTTTCTTTGGTTAGGTGTCTTCATATCTTTAATGTTCTCTTACTTTTGAGTTTTAAAAGTTCTTTGTAACTTTTGGATACCAGTGTTTCATCAAATACGTGTTTGCAAATATTTTCTCTCAGTTTGTGGCTTATATTTTCATTCTTAGCAAGACTTTCACAGAGCAAAATTTTTCACTTTAATTCTCAAGTCTCAGTTTAACTCTTTTTTAAGTCTCACTTGTCAAGTATTTTCTTTCCTGGATCATGCTATTTGTGTCCTATTTTAAAGGTCACCAAACCAAGGTCTTGTAGATTTTCTCCTGTCTACTTCAAGAAATGTTAAAACTGTGTGTATTATATTTATCTCTATAGTTCATTTTGAGTTAATTTTTGTGTAAGGTATAAGGCCTGTGTCTAATTTTTTGGTTTGTTTTTGTATTTGAATGTCCAGTTGTTCATTTTGAAACATTTATTGAATGGCTATACTTTCTCCATTGAATTGCCTTTGTGCCTCTGTCAAATGTCAGTTGACTATATTTGTGTGGGTTCATTTCTGGATCCTCTATTTTGTTGCATTGATCTTTATACCAGAGAGTGTATACTATGCAGGGTTTTTTCCAGTGATTTGGCTCTTCACATCAGGCGGCCAAAGTATTGGAGCTTCAGCTTCAGCATCAGTCCTTCCAATGAACATTCAGGTTGGATTTCCTTTAGGATTGACTGGTTTGATCTCCTTGCAGTCCAAGGGACTCCCAAGAGTCTTCTCCAACACCACAGTTCAAAAGCATCAATTCTTCAGTGCTCAGCTTTCTTTATAGTCCAAATCTCACATCCATGCATGACTACTGGGAAAACCATAGCTTTGATTATATGAACCTTTGTCAGCAAAGAAATGTCTCTGCTTTTTAATACACTGTCTAGATTTGTCATAGCTTTTCTTCCAAGGAGCAAGCATCTTTTAATTTCATGGCTGTAGTCACCATCTGCAGTGGAGCCCAAGAAAATAAAATGTGTCACTGTTTCCAATTTTTCCCTATCTATTTGCCATGAAGTGGTGGGACTGGATGCCATGATCTTCGATTTTTCAATGTTGAGTTTTAAGCCAGCTTTTCACTCTCCTCTTTCACCCTCATCCAGAGGCTCTTTATTCCTCTTCACTTTCTGCCATTAGAGTGATATCATCTGCATATCTGAGGTTGTTGATATTTCTCCCAGCAATGTTTATTCCAGCTTGTGATTCATCCAGCCTGGCATTTTGCATGATGTACTCTGCATAGAAGTTAAATAAGTTAAATAACTTTTATCTGTTATATAACTGATATCTGTTCACCAACAAATCCACTTTGGGCTTTTGTTTATTTTCTTGGTTATGGGTCACATTTGCCTGCTTCCTCATGGGGGAGGATTTCTCCCAGCTTTCCTGCCCTGGCCCTGCCTTCATCTGCATCACTGCAGTGCATCAGGGGAGGCCCCATAGAAAGAAAGAGAGCCTTGTATGATGGGGGCTCCTTGGAACCCAGTATCCCTCCCACCAGCCCAAGGGCAGGTGCAGTGCAGGCATGCATGCTTAGCCACTCAGTCGTGTCCAGCTCTCTGGGACCCCATGGGCTGTAGTCCACCAGGCTCCTCTCTTCATGAGATTTTTCAGGCAAGAATACTGGAGTGGGTTGCCATTTCCTTCTCCCTAAGATCTTCCTGACCCAGGGATCAAAACTGCATCTCTTGTGTTCCCTGCTTTGCAGGCGGATTCTTTACCCAGCAGGTGCAAAGGGCTTGTTACAAATCCTTCCACTCTGTAGGAGGCATGCTCCTCCTCCTGCCCCTCCCCCTCCCCCTCCTCCTGCCCCAGGCACAGGTGAAACAGCCACAGGTCCCTCTGGTCCTGGGAGGCAGGCCTTGGCTGTTTGTGGAATTCATTTGGGTTTCTTTATGTCTTCAGCTCTGCTGCTTTCTAAAATTCTCATGTCACTTCTCCAGCTTGCTGTCCTTATTCATGTGGGAGCCACAGTCTGTGCCCTAATCAGAAGCAAAGGCCTCTTCCTCCCTGTCCTCCCTGCCACCCCAAACTCACCGCTGTCTCTTTGGCCAGAGCACAGATAGCTAGCTAGTCCACTCTTCCACAAAGGCATGGCCATTGTCTGGAAGCCTTGTGGGTTTTTGTAACCGGCACATACCCATGGGGCAGACAGGTGTTGCACCCACTCAGTGGGACTCACAGACGAAGAAACAGATGGCAGGGAAATTCCTCTCCCCACCCCTATCCCAGACCACAGCCCCCAGGGGACACCAGCATGTCCAGGGCTTCCTGCACCCCCCCCAGTTGTAGTGCTCACAGCCTTGACCTGGACAAGGCCCTCCGTGTGTCTGCCTGGTGGCGAAGGTGGCCAGGGCTGGTGGGCACTCTCCCTGGACCTGATCAACCCCCTCCTGCCGCTGACCCGTCCTTCTCACAACCCCTTCAGGCCGATGCTGACCAAGCAGTGGCCCCTCCCACGCAGTAGACAAATGATGGAGGGCAGCTTTGTGCTCTCAGCTGCCAGGAAAAGTGGCGGGGCTGGAGCTGAGGGTGTGGAGAATGGGTCGGGAGGTTACCCCCGCCAGAGGACATCCTTTCACCCTCAAGGAGTGCATTGTCCCTGCCTTAGCAGACCCCAGAAGCTGCCTACCCTGACCTGGGTGAGGCCCATGATCCCCCGGTCAAGGAGGATGTCAGAAGGTACTTCGTTAGGGGAAGAGGTCCTGCCTCAGGACCCCTATGGGTCCAGCAGTGGGAGGGGGGCCAGGCAGGTGGGCCCGGAGAGAGACTGGCAAGCCAGGGAAGCCCCGCCCCCTCCACTCAGATTTGAGTTCTGCTGGGGCCCCTGTCTTGGTTGACTGGTGACCTGCCCCCATTACAGGGGGCAGGGGCCACCACCCCATGCACGATTCGGCCCCCCATTGCTGCAAGAGAATGCCTGTGCTGCCCCAGACAGGCCTTACCACCCCAGAGCTGAGTGCTGTGTTTCTCCCCAGGGAAGCGGCTGCCACTCTTTTCTAGCCGGCTTTGCTTCTCCAAGGAAGAGAAGAACACTGTAAAACGAGCACCCCGAGGTAGCCCCGCCTCCCCTCTCAACACGGGGAGGGGGCTTGGAATCTGCACCCCCATGGGCCAGGCCACCAGCAAGGGCCGGGAAGCCCATAGCCAGGCCGCGTTCCACTGCAAGCTGGAGTGTGCAGCCGGAGGGTGGTCCTGCCCAGGACACAGTGTCCGGGAGGTGGGGGGAGGCAGTGGTAGGGATGCAGTCGTGAGCACCTACTAGATGCAGGATGTTTCCCCAAGCCTGGGGACCGGCAGGAGTCATACTGCAGCCCTGCTGGGAGCTGCTTCACGGGCATGGCCGGATGGTGGGGGTTGAGAGCAGGGAGAGAGTAGGGAGAGAGCAGGGAGAGAGCAGGGAGAGAGCAGGGAGAGAGTAGGGGCGTACAGTGACAGGGCAGCACAAGCAGACTGCCTGGCGGAGGGGACAGCTCATGGGTGAGAGACGGCTGGGCCCACGGGGTGGAAGGCACCATGGCTGGCTTCAGCCCTCAGAGGGGGCTCAGAGGGTGTAAAGGGGCTCCAGCGTCACTACAGGGGTCAAGCCAGAGTAAGCTTACCCTCACTTAAGGCCCAGGCCTGGGCAACCTGGGGAGGATGCCCTCAGGGCCCAGGCTGGGCCACATGGGGTTGGGATGACTTTGAAGCTTGACCCTGCCCACCCCATGGGTGCCCCACCCACCCCTGCCTGCCCTACTGGCACCTGACCATCCTTGGCCTGCACTCACACTCATCACTCCTTATCTGCAGAGATCAAAACCTCCAAGGACAAGGTCGAGACCTGCACCACCCCTGGCTGCGTGATGGCAGGTAAGCCCGCCTCCCTGCCAAGCGTTGCCCCAGGTAGGAGGGTAGTAGTGATGGTGGTGCAGGCACTGTCCAAGGCCAGGAGGAGCCACACACACATTTATACACATACACACACCCATACATAAACACATATACACATATGCACATACCTACACATATACACATACACCCATACACACACACACACACACACACGGCACTGGGCTGGTGGGCAGACCTGGCTGTGAACACAGGCAGGGACTCCTCTGCAGGTGTCTCACCCCTTATGCCACCCAGGAAGCCACTCCCTGCCCGCTGAGGCCCTTGTGACCACAGCAAAGCTAGCACAGGGACCCCACATGCTCTTTTTCGCATTTACAGAAAGAAGAACACACAAACACACACTCTCAAGTTTTCTCCCAGGAATTCATCTTAAAATTGTGTGCCATGTGCAGCTATTTGCAGATCAAACACAGTGAAAATGGTGCAAAGAAACACTAGTGTAAAACCTCAGCAATGTGATTCTTCAGCCCACACTGGGGCCATGAAGAGACCCCTGTAGTGCTGCCTCCTGCGAGGTCCCAGACACGTAAATTAGAAGGTGAGGGAGGGTAATGGGTGGGGTTCCAGCCTGGCCAGCCCGGCTGAAAGCATCCGACCACTGTCCCTGCCACTTGGGGTTCTGGGGACAAAGACAGCCCTCCAGCAGGAAATGAAGCCCCGTGGTGGATGACAGCGACCATCCCCCACGGACACAGTGACCCATTTCAGGGCTCTGGGGCAGGGCCAGCGTCGAGCACTTGCTGCAAGCCAGGTGGGCTTGAACAACCAGCATCGCAGATTTGCAGATGTGGAAGGGGAGGATCAAAGCAGTCACAGGGGTCCAAGGTTGTGTGGCTGATAACTGGAGTCCCTAGAGCTGGGGGCTTCCCTGGTGGCTCAGACGGTAAAGAATCCGCCTGCAATGCAGGAGACTTGGGTTCAATTCCTGGGTTGGGAAGGTCCCCTGGAGAAGGAAATAGCAACCCACTCCAGTGTTCTTGTCTGGAGAATCCCATGGACAGAGGAGCCTGGGGGCTACAGTCCATGGAATCGCAGAGTCAGACACGACTGAGCAACTAACACACACTAGAGCTGGAGCCCCTGCTTACAACCGCCCTGAGGTCCCAGGGTGACTGACGCTGCCGAGGGCTCTTGGCTGTGACTGAATATCTAACTGCCCATCGGGCCATCCACACTGGGTCTCCCCTCTCCCTCCACACCCCCTGGGGATGAACAGCTGCCAGGATCCTCCAGAACATGGACCCGTCCATGGAGCCGTGTGACGACTTCTACCAGTACGCATGCGGGGGCTGGCTGCGGCGCCACGTGATCCCTGAGACCAACTCGCGCTACAGCGTCTTTGACATCCTTCGGGACGAGCTGGAGATCATCCTCAAAGGTGAGCACAGCCTCCACCACGGGGAGCAGAGGGACGGCCAGCAGAGCCCTCCTCACCCAATGGGCTGGGGAGAGGGAGTCCCTTGGGATGAAGCCTCACCCTGGGCTGGGACTTTGACCCTTCCCCGCCACCAGCAGTCACCTGAGGCCTCTGTTTGGCTTCTCTGCCTGCAGCGGTGCTGGAGAACTCCACCACCAAAGACCGGCCAGCCGTGCAGAAGGCCAAGGTGCTCTACCGCTCCTGCATGAATGAAAGTGAGTGGCCAATGGGGCCGCCCTGCCAGGGCCCTGTTCTAGGACCCCATGGCCCTCAGCAGAGCAAGGGACAGGGCACCACTTCAAACTCACCTGGGGGAACCGTGTGCCCACCACCACCCCCCCGCCCCGCCTGACCATAGGGTCCAAGCTTCCTGTGAGCATGGGCTGACTGCCAGCTACCCAGAACCAGCTCACACCCTGTCCCTTATGGGCGACGTGTTCAGGCTGGAGGGAGATAGTGAAGGATGCATGTGTGCATAGATGTGAATGTATGTCTATTGTGTGTGTGCTTGTGTATATATGCGTGTGTAGGAATGTGTGTGTATACGTTTGAATGTGTATTGGTGTATGTATGTCTGTATTTATGCATTTGTGTGTATGTGTGTATACATATATGTGTGGATATGTGTATTAAGTTTTTGTGTGTGTCTGTGTATATGTGTGCGTGTGTCTATACATATGCATATGTATGTCTTTGTGTGTATAGGCATATGTGTTTGTGTGTATGTCTTTGTATGCTTGTGTGTATACGTGTATGTGTCTTTGTGTGTGTGTGTGTATGTATATGTATCTGTGTGTCTGTGTGATTTGTGTGAATATGTGTATGCCTGTGTGTATGTTGGGGGCATGTTGGGGGATTTCTCGGGGAGCTGGTCCCTATTAAGAGGATTCAAACACTTGGGCCCCTCCTGCCATCTTCCCTTGGCCACCTGCCTTGGGGCTTTCAAGCCTAGCCCATGCTTTTGGCTGCTCTGGGGACAGTTCTTCGGTGCCAAGGTTCAAAGCTGGCTGTTTCCCCAGGTTCTCTGGAAGGAGGGGCTTGTTCCTGGTGTACTTGAGAGCAGGACTTCTGGGGACCCCAGCATCATCTGGGTGTCTCTGTGGAGTCTCTGGCTGGTGCACTCTCCCCTCCCCATGGAAACAAGAGGTCACCTGATCTGGTCTGGCTGGCACCTGCCAGGTGAAGGCGGTGTCCTCGGTTCCCACATGTATAGAGTTTCTGACCTGAGAGACCAAATATTCAAAAGGACAATGCCAGACTGAGTATAAAAGTACAGGTGTGACCCACGGCCTGCAGCCTGGTGGCCAGTCCCTCACCTATGGGAACCAGCCCAGGAAGCCAGTGACTCTTGTCACAACCGACCCGAGACTGCCAGGACTCCCTCAGTTTTGAACCTGCTCTCAGCTTGGGACCCAAGAAAGCAAGCCCAGTGTGCCCTCACCAGCCACGTGGGATACCATACTTCTCACTCCCCAGGCCCTGCCCTCCCCGCCCCCCGGACCACTCCCCCACCAGCCGGCTCTCGAGCCGGTCCAGATCAAGTGGCTGGCCAGTCCCTCCCCACCCAGAGCCTCTGCCTACTCCACCTGCCTCTCTGTTCCCACCCACACTGATTCTGGACCCAGGTTCTCCCAAGCTTCCTGAACCACCACACTGGGAGGCTGTGTGTCAAGCTCTGCCAGCAGTTCAGCCACCCAATGCTGGGATTGGAGGGTTCGAGGGCTTCCCCACCATCGAGTTGGTCCCCCACCCCTGCCCAGAGTGCTGCCTGGGCCTCTTGAATCCCGCCTGCTCCAGGTCACAGCCCCCAATACCCTCGTCCTGGTGGCACCTGGGCTTTCATCAGCCCTGGGCCCCTCCCCGCCTGTGTCCCGTCTCTGCTCTTTCCAGGGCCCCACATGTCCCACTCTGCAGAATCTGTGTAGGGAGGGTTGGACATAGCGCTGGGCGTCAGCATACCTGGGTGTGCAGCAGGTGTCACACACATACACACACCCCTCGGGCATCGGGTGAGTGACCATTCCTCCCCTTTCAGGTGAGATAGAGAAGCGAGACTCACAGCCCCTGCTGAATATCCTGGAGTTGGTGGGAGGCTGGCCAGTGGCCATGGACAAGTGGAACAAGAGCGTAGGTAAGGCAGGACAGGTGGCCCTGGGCCTGGGGCTCCTTGGAGCCGAGGCCTTCTAGGCCCGAGCTGGAGAGTGTGCAGCAGCTGCTAGTGGGCTCTGGGTAGCCGGTCCCTTCCAGCTCGACAGAGCGGCATCCCTTCCAGAGTCCTAAGGAGAGACCCAGGGCTCCAGCTCTCAGGGCAGGCTCTGCTTCCCGCACTGTTGTTCCCTGTGGACAATGCGGGGAAGGGCGACCCCAAGCCCCCCTCCAAGGCCCACTGGTGTGCTTGCTGCCATAAGCCAGGGTCCCCTACGCCCCCGAGTTCTGGGATTCCCCATCAGATGAGGGGATGGGCTAGACCCCAAGGCCGGCAGGTCTCCAGCATGAGGCGCTGACCCTCAGGCCCCCAGTGGGAGCTGGAACAGCAGCTGGCCGTGATGAACGCACAGTTCAACCGGCGGGTGCTCATCGACCTCTTCATCTGGAACGACGACCAGAACTCCAGCCGGCACATCATCTACGTACGAGCCAGGGGGCCGGGGAGGCGGGGCTCCACAGGGCCGGGTGGGCCTGGTGTGCTCCGGGGCTCTGCTTTCATCCACACCTGCAGTACAGGGGACCAGTGCTGACCATCTGGGTTTCTGGGACCCAGGTCCTGACCAGGAGTAAGCCCATGTGCTGAGCTGGTCTTTGGGACAGTCTGTCCAGGCCTTTGGCACGAGCTCAGAAAGTCTGACCTCAGAGAGCTACCACTAGTCACAGCTAGAAGGCCACAGAGGACCCGTGTGGAATGTGCCCTCACTTTGAGGGGCGGGAGAGGGTGCCCAAGGCCCTGCAGGTGGGCCTCCCCTCAGCCCACCCTCAGTCCAGCCTAGGGCAGGAGTTGGGGCTGGTGCCTGCATGCACTCCACATGGAGCTCAGGTTCCCACCAGGCACAGTCTGGGGGAGGGGCGAAGCTGGGGACCTAGCTCTGTGCCCAGGTTCCCACGCTCTGTCTGCAGATAGACCAACCCACCCTGGGCATGCCATCCCGAGAGTACTACTTCAAGGAGGGCAACAACCAGAAGGTGAGTCAAGGACTGCCTGATGCTAGATCAGCCCCATACCCCTGGCACTTTCCTGCCTGCCCCCTCTGCTCCATGTGCCCCCTGCATGTCACTTGAGGGCTCCCTGAGGCCCAGCTCCCTGTGTGTCTGCCCCACCCTTGTCCCACAGCTAGCCTTTGTGGGCACCTGCGTGGCTCAGTCCCAGTGCTGAGGGCTGGACATGCAGACGTGGACCCCTGCCTTTGTCGCTGTTGCAGGGGTGCCCCTGGGCCCCTGGAGCCAGGCTTGGCAATCAGCTCAGCCCTGCAGCCCCGAGGGGCACACCCTGTCCGCCCCCTTGCCAGGGCAGAACTAGAGTCCATGCGGCCAGCTCAGGGCCTGTAGAGATCGGAACACAGCCACCAGCTAGGCCCTAAGTCTGCTCCCTGAGCTGTCCTGCTTGTGCATGCAGGAGAGAAATGGGGAACCAGATAGTGGTAAGGCAGGGCCAGCGAGGGGAAGAGGGGGAAGCTGGAGAGGAAAGACTGGGAGTGGGCTGGGAAGGCAGGAGGTGACACGACCCACAACCCGGAAGCAATATGGTGGGCCTCCCGAAAGAAGCAGGCTGTGAGCTAGGCTGTGAAGGATGGGACCAGCCAAGAGAAAGGACAAGGGTGACCAAAAGCAGGACCTGTGGAGGGGCCGTGGGGTGGGAGATCAGACCAAGGAACCCAGCTCAGAGCAGCAGGGGCTGGAGCATGTGGATGGGCTCACACCTGGCAGCCAGGGAGCATAGCCCACCAACACTAGCCTGTGGGCACTAGCCCAGCCTGACACCAAGCAACGGGGAGGAGGAGGCCTCTGTGGTTCCCGCCCACAAATGATGGGCCACAAAGAAGGTGGGTCCAAGACGGGCACACATCCTCAGGACTGATTCCCAGTGCCCAGCTGAGCCAGCCCCCCTGAGCCCTGGGCCATTTCCAGCACCTACTGTGTGCCCTACACTTCACACGTGGCCGTGCGGTCCTCTGGATTAGGTCTCAGGCCCTGGTCACACACAGGAGGGATGGAGCGGGAAGCCCAGCCCTGAGTGCCTGGTGCGGGTCACACAGGCGCCATCCACACAGAGCTCGCAGCCACCCACCCAGGCTTGGTGGGGAGCATGAGCCCCAGCGCTGAGGGCCCTGTTCTGGGAGGCATAAGCTGTCTGGAACGCCTGTCCGGGTGAGTACCTGAGGGCTGCTCTCTGTCATATGCCCACCGCACCCCCACAGAGAGCACCGTGGGGGCCAAGGCGGCCGAGGCCACCAGACTTTGTCCTGCGTCCTTTGGCCCAGGTACGGGAAGCCTACCTGCAGTTCATGGTGTCAGTGGCCACGATGCTGCGGGAGGACCTGAACCTCCCCGAGAATAGCGGCCTGGTTCAGGAAGACATGGCCCAGGTGCTGGAGCTGGAGACGCAGCTGGCCAACGTGAGGCCGCGCCCCAGGTGGGCGGTGCAGGGGGGGGCCACACCGGCCCCCGTGACCGCCCGCCCTGCCGCAGGCCACGGTACCCCAGGAGGAGCGCCACGACGTCACCGCCCTGTACCACAGGATGGACCTGGAGCAGCTCCAGAACAGCTTCGGTCTGAAGGTGAGCCCTGCCCCCGCCCACCCGCCTCTCCTCTTAGCCTCAATACACCCCCCGAGAGGGGCCAAGGGACCCCCCACATACACCCCCCAAGAAGGGCCATACATCCCCGAGAGGGGCCATGGGACCCCCCACATATGCCCTCCAGGAAGGGCCATACACTCCCTCTAGAGGGGCTATGGGACCCCTAGATACACCCAACACAGATACTTCCACACCAGGACAGTCCAAACCTCAAGACACCCCCGAGAGGGGCCATGGGACCCCCCACATACACCCCCTCGAGAGGGGCCGTGGGACCCCTAGATACACCCCCTCGAGAGGGGCTGTGGGACCCCTAGATACACCCAACAGGGATACTTCCACACCAGGACAGTCCAAACCTCAAGACACCCCCGAGAGGGGCCATGGGACCCCCCACATACACCCCCTCAAGAGGGGCCGTGGGACCCTAGATACACCCCTGCAGAGAGGGGCCGTGGGACCGGTCACTCAACAGGGACACCTTCACACCAGGACAACAGACATCAGCTGTCTGTCTGCGGATGGGGTGCTACCCTCCCATGAGGTGGCTGCTACAACGTCCCCAGTTTTCCGAGTGGGAAACAGCCTGATAGGGGTCACGGACTCACCTGGCTGAGTCGGGCAGACCCCCACCTGGGGCTTTCTGTCCCCAGGCCCAGCTCGGGACCCCCACTGTGACCAGACCCTCCAATCCTACCCTCCCCACTGGCCAAGCTTCATGTTCAGCGCCAGAGGCTGAGGAGAGGCCGCCCAGCCTAGGAAGACAGGAGATTGGCTTTGGGCCCTTCCCCACCCTCCACCCACCCACAGCCTGCTCTGACCACCCTGAGCAGTCAGAGGGGCCTCCCCCAGTGGCAGGAGGGACAAGAAGGCCGTTCTAGCCATTGCCAACTAAAGGCGGCAACCGAGGCCCAAGTCAGAGGGAGGAGGGTGCAGCTGGGGACAGAAACAAGTCAGCAAGAGGAAGGCAGAGGCAGAAAGCTCCTTCCTCTGACCAGAAACCTGAGTGTCTGGGGCCACGGAACATGAGGGGACTCGGGGAACAAGAGAGGAGGTCTTGGGGAACAAGACAGGACTCAGGAGAGGCCCCACCCGGGGCTCTGAACCTGGTGCTCCGGAAGGCCCCATGGCGCCTAATCCTACTCTTCCTTCCCAGCTCTCACCCATGGCCCACTGTGACACCCCTCACCCACAACCCACTCCCCAGCGGGCACTTTCAGGGCACTTTCAGGCACGAAGAAGGCAGCCCCTGCCTGGAGCTCAGGTCAGGAAAAAGACAGGTGGCCTGCAGAGTATGTCAGAGGGCCAGCAAGGGGGGCACAGAGGTACAGTGTGTGCTGAGGTCCTGAAGCCAGGGCTGCGGGATGTCTGGGGGCAAGTGGAGGCCAAGGGGGAAGGGTGGACCATGTCAGGCCTCTAGGGACACTCTGAAGGCTCCAGTTGTGATGGGACAGGACTTGGCTCACAGAGAAGAGGACCTGGCTGCTGAGGGCACAGGGAGGGGAGCCAAGGGCCAGAAGCAGAGACGGGTCAGGACACTGATGCACAACCCAGCGAGGTGGCAGCCTGGGACCAGCGGCAGCGGAAGTGCCGAGAGACCTGGCTTGTGGGTTAATTTGGAAGCGAGATGGGCAGGACTTACAAATGGACTCAACATGGGAAGTGAGAGGAACAGAACTCAAGATGGCCAGAAGTTGCCCAGGAGACAGCCCCAGAAGAGCAGGGGGCATGTCCAGGAACCCAGAGCTCAGAATGTCTGGATGATAATGGGTTTCTAAAGCTTAGAACTGTCACGTGTGAGCACATCCACACAGCCCCCGTCCTGCCCTTCCCCTGAAGCAGCGCCACCCTCCTCGCACCACACACTCGCCCTGGCTGCCTTGTTCCACATTCCCTGGGTGAGTCAACCTCTCACCTCACCAGGGCAGCAGCGACCTCCCACTCATCCTGATTGCTGTACAATCGACCCTAAGAACACACAACAGTTTGTGCATCTTCTCTACTCTTGCTGCACCTCTGGGTCAGTTCCGGTTCTGGACTTTTCTGAGCGATGTTGCTGCACTCGTTCTCTTGCCCGTTTTTTAGCACACATGCAAGCATCTCTGTCAGGCAACCACCCAGGGGTGCAGTGGCCAGGTTGTAGGACACAGGTCTTTCCAAAGCCATCATACCCATTTACACTCCCCAACAGGAGTGAAACGCTCCCTCTGGTGCTTGGGTGTGCCCATTCCTTCCGTCTTAGCCTGTCCAGGGATGTGCTGCGGAATTCTGTCTGAGTTGGATTTGATGTTCCCTGAACTACTCTACACCGTCTGGCCAGCGATGACCCCCTTTTCCTAAGTGTCTGTTCAAGTCTCTTCCCACCTCTGCCTTCTTCTTGCTGGTTTTTAGTTCTTTATAGACACTGGATGTGATCCCCGGGTCAGTTTCTGTGTATCAATGTCCTCTCCAACGGACAGCCTGATATGTCACTCTCATACTGGATCTTTATTACTAAGGAGGTTTAAAACAGTCCAGTTTATCAGTTTATCAAAGTTGGATGGATACTGTCTCTATGTCTCACGTTCTTTGCATTCTGCTTGAGAAATCTTTGCCTGTCCAGGTCCTTTAGGTCAAAGTCTACCTTGAGGTGATTTGTTTTACTTATTTATTGCTTTTGGTTATTCTGGGTCTTTGTTGCTTTGAGCAGGCTTTCTCCAGTTGCAGGGAGTGGGGGCTGCTCTTCATTGCATTGCATGGGCTTCTCATTGCAGTGGCTTCTCCTGCTGCGAAGCACAGGCTCTAGGCTCACAGGCTTCAGTAGTTGCAGCACATGAGTTTAGTAGTTGCGGTGCATGGGCTTAGTTGCTCCACATTGTGTGAAATCTTAGACCAGGGATCGAACCCATGTCCCCTGCACTGGCAGGATTCTTATCCACCGCACCACCAAGGAAGTCCTGATTTTTTATATAGAGTGAGAAGGAATTGTTTCATTTCCTCCCTGTGGCCATCCAGACGATCTAGCACGGTTTACTGAAAAGACCCCACCATCAGCCACTGCACTGTGTGCCGCCTTTGTTAAAGACTGAGTGTCCTTGTGTGCCTCTGCATGCGTGTCTGTGTCTGTGTGTTTGTGCCTGCGTGTGTTATCTCTGAACTCCCTTCTGTTCCACTGGTCTCTGTTTATTCACACACCAGCACCCATTGCCTTTGTTGCGACAGCTTTGTGATAAGTTCTGATGTCCACCAACTCTGTTCTTCAAGATCGAATTGATTATTCTTGAACTTTTACATTTCTTACAAGATTCAGAGTCAGCTAGCCAATTAGACACACACACACACACACACACACACACAAAGCTGTGGCGATTTTGATAGGGATTGCTTCCAATCTAAGTGTCAATTTGGGAGAAGATCAACATCTTTACAATCTTCTGATCCATGAACCTTCCATATATATTTATTTCTATATATTTATGTTTTCTCTTGTTTCCCTCAGTAAGTTTTACAGTTTTCTATGTCAAAGCCTTACATATCTTAAAATAGATTTATTCCTAGGTTTTTTAAATCTCATTGCCAATGGTACCATTCTGTAATATATCTTGCTTGTTCCTGGTATATATTAATAAAAATACTTTGCATATAGCAATTTTACTCAAAGCATGTAGTAGTTCCAATAGTTTATCCTTTCATATTTTATATACACAGAGTCATGTCCTTTTATGAAAAATGTGTTTTTTCCTTTTCAATCCTTCCTGATTTTATTTTTTTCTTATCTTATTGAACTGGCTAGGACTGCTAGCATAATGCTAATATCATGACAGTAGATATCTTGTTTCCTTCCTGACCTCAGAAGAAAAGCTTGCAACGTTTTGCAAGCTTTCACTTAATTTTGTTTGCGGTAGAGTGGGGTTTTATTTGTTGTCACTGTTCCCGCTGTATTCATTGTTCAGTCACTCAGTCATGTCCAACTCTTTGCAACACCATTGACTGTAGCACGCCAGACTTCCTGTCCTTCACCGTCTTCCAGAGCTTGCTCAAACTCATGTCCATTGAGTCAGTGATGCCATTCAACCATCTCATCCTCTGTCATCCCCTTCTCCTCCTGCCTTTAACCTTTCCCAGGATCAGGCTCTTTTCTAATGAGTTAGTTCTTCGAATTAGATGGCCAAAGTATTGGAGCTTCAGCTTCAGCATCAGTCCTTCCAATGAATATTCAGAATTGATTTCCTTTAGGGTTGACTGCTTTGAGCTCCTTGCACTCCAAGGGACTCTCAAGAGTCTTCTCCAACACCACGGTTCAAAAGCGTTAATTCTTTGGCACTCAGCATTCTTTAGCGTGTTGTATAGATCATTTCATTAGATTATGGACCTTATCTCCTATTCCTAATTTTCTCAGAGTGTTTATCATGAATAGATAGTCCATTTTTAAACAATTTTTCTGCCTCTACTGAAATTACCATGTGATCTTTCTTCTGTATTCAGTTATCATAGAGATTAACATTGATTTGATTTTTAAATGTTACACCACACTTGTATTCCTTGAGTAAATCTAATTTGGCTGTGTTGCATTATAATTTTATACGGGTATGGATGAATTCTAATTGCATTTTTACGATTTTTTTGATGTTTTGATGTGAACCATTTTTTTAAAGTCTTTATTGAACACGCTACAATATTGCTTCTGTTATATGCTTTGATTCCTTGGCCAGGAAGCATGTGGGATCTTCGCTCCCCAACCAGGGTTTGAATCCACACCCCCTGCTTCCGAAGGCAAAGTCTCAACCACTGGACTGCCTGGCAGGTCCCTGGCCTATTGTTTTCTTTTCTTGTAATATCCTTATTTGATATTAAGATTATTCTTCATCTCATAAATCAAGTTGAAACAGTTTTTTCTTTTTCCCTTCTCTGAAAAGTTTGTGTAAAATTGACAGTATGTCTTCCTTAAATGTCAGTATCCACTGGAAAAGCCAGATAAGTCTGGAAAATTCTATGTGAAAATATTTTAATTAAATATCCAGTTTACTACCTTTGTATGTCTTTGGGCTTCCCAGGTGGCTCAATGGTAAAGAATCCGTCTGCCAATGTAGGAGACACCAGAGACATGGGTTCAATCCCTGGTTTGGGAATATCCCCTGGGATAGGAAATGGCAACCCATTCCAGTATTCTTGTCTGGAAAATTTCATTGACAGAGGAGCCTGGCAGACTATAGTCCATGGGCTACAAATAGTCAGGCGCAACTGAGCACACACACATCCAGATTATTACACATAAAACTTTTTCTATTTCTCCTTTTGTCTTTGCTAAGTGCATTTTTCCAGGAATTCTTCCATTGTACTTGAGTTTTCAAATACATGGCATAATATCTTCTCACCACGTTTAGGCTTGCAATAATGTCATCCACCTTTTTCCTGATTCTGATTACCTGCACCTTCTCCCTGAAAACATGAACATGTTAGTCAGTTGTGTCCGACTCTTTGCAACCCCAAGGACTGTAGCTCTTCTGTCCATGGAATTCTCCAGGCAAGAATACTGGAGTGGGTTGCCATTCCCTTCTTCAGGGAATCTTCCTGACCCAGGGATCAAACCCAGGTCTCCCTCATTGCAGGCAGATTCTTTACCATCTGAGCCACCAGGAAACCCACCTTCTCCACCAGAATATTCTCTGGTAGGGGTCGGTTTCTTGGATGCCTAAGAAATGTGTCTACCTTTCCACCTCCCCTTCTTTCTCCCCATCCCTCTGTCCCCAGGGATTTAACTGGACTCTCTTCATACAATCCGTGCTATCCTCTGTCAAAATCGATCTGCTGCCTAACGAAGAAGTGGTGGTCTATGGCATCCCCTACCTCCAGAATCTTGAAGGCATCATCGATGTCTACTCACCCAGGTAGGGCCAAGGAAGGCCCCAAGAGGCCTCAGCGTCTTCCCCCCTCCCCACTCTCTCCTCCTCCCTAACAGCTCCTCCTCTCAGGAAAGGACCCAATAAAGCATCACTCTGAGGCATGAGCGACATGATGGGGGTAAATGCTCGTGGCCAATGGAACTTTACCTTAGAGATGCAAACCCCTCCTTGAGGCATCCAGGGGCAGGCAGGATGTATGTGGGGGTCGTCTTGGATGTTTCCTCAGCCACCCTGAACTCTCTGCTTGGTGTGGAGCCTGCTGTCCAAGGGCCGGAAACCTCATCCTCTTCCTGGGCAAGCACCACCCACCTGTTCTATCCGCTTCCCTGTGCCTCCTACCCTAGGACCATGCAGAACTACCTGATTTGGCGCCTGGTGCTGGACCGCATCAGCAGCCTGAGCCAGCGGTTTAAGGAAGCGCGTGCAAGCTACCGCAAGGTGAGTGACACCCCACCCCCGTGGCTCCCCCCGTATGCCAAACCTGGCCTGCCACTTGTCCCTTTATGACACTGACCACCTGCCATGGGCCAAGCACCAAGGTCCATCCTGGGGTCAGAGCCACGATTGAGGCTGACGAGGCACTGGTCCTTTTGGGCCAGCTGAACAAACCTTGATCTGCTCTTTAAAACCAGCAAGTAAGATGCAAAGGGAGGGGATAAGGGCAGGGAGGGCCTCTCCATTAGACAGTAGAGACCTTCAGGCAAGATGACCCAGGCATGAAAAGACCGCGGCCAGATTCCCCAGGAGCAGAAACAGCCAGGGCAGAGGTCTTGGGGCAGCAACCCCATGCTCACATGGGGGAAGGAGGGAGATGAGGTGGGGGACCGGCAATTGTGGGCCAGAGCAGCTCTCAGGTTCCACAGGCACTGAGAGCCAGCCCCGGGGGTGTTAAGAGTGGTAGCCAGGTTGGGGCAGCCAAGCTGGAGACACTAGCAGCCAAGCTGGGGAAGAGAGTGGAGCCTGAAGCTCAGTGGAGAGAGGCTGAGTCAGAGTGCTTTTGGGTCAGGAGACCCCACAGCCCTGAAGTGTGGGGCCAGATGCGAGGCCAGAGCTCCAGGCTGGCTGGGACTCGGGTTCGGAAATCTGAAGGGGGAAACATTTCCATCTTGTGCTCTGTGTCCCCAACGACAGCAAACATTCTCACCGCCACTTTGGAGATTGGAAAAGTATAGTCAGGCAGTGCCCTGGTGGCTTAGATGGTAAAGAATTTGCCCGCAATGCGGGATACCCAGGTTCTGTCCCTGGGTCAGGAAGATTCCCCTGGAGAATGGCAACCCACTCCAGTATTCTTGCCAGGAGACTCTCATGGACAGAGGAGCCTGGTGGGCTATGCCCTGTGTCCCCAAGGACCACAAGCATTCTCATCACTTTGGAGATGGGAAAACAGAACCCCAGGCAGCTGGCGGCTCACGGTTACGCTAGACAAGGCCCCCAAGGTCAACGCCACCCTTGCTCCTGGAGAGCAAATAGTCAGGCCAGGGACAGGGGACAAGGAGGGGCCCCGGCCTCCATGGGCAGGTCTGTGCCGGGAGCCCCACCCTCCAAGCCACACACCCTGTCTTCCCACCCCTGGGGGTCAGGATTCAAAGGGATTGTCTGAGTTTCCCCATGTACCCCATTGGTCCCTGGGCACCCTGGGGCCGAGGCCAGGGGAGTAGGTGTTGGTAAAGATGATGATGACGACGTGAACCATGCCAGGCACTCTATGGCACGACGGTGGAGGAGGTTCGCTGGCGGGAGTGCGTCAGCTATGTCAACAGCAACATGGAGAGCGCCGTGGGCTCACTCTATGTCAAGGAGGCCTTCCCCGGTGACAGCAAGCATGTGGTGAGTGCTCCACGACCCGCCCTGGGCCCGGTGCAGCCTCCCTGCAGGGACCTCCCAGCCCCTGGTCAGGGGGTCCTGCTTGTCCAGCAGCACCTATGCATACTGGGGAGCACATGTTTGCCCCAGTGCCCTGTCACACATAGGGATTAGGGGAAGTTATGCCCCACATAGGACCATCAGCCCCACCCCCAACCCTGCTGGCCTGCCTGGGAGTGGGGACAAGTTGTACAAGGCATGAGTCCAGGGCCCAGCAAGCCATAGGCCCACCCCAGACAAAGTGCAGCCATGGAGACCCTGCCCAGGAGGTCGGAAGGTCCACCCTGGACAAAGTACCCAGGGGGTTGGATCCCACCCCAAATCCCCTCCACATTCGGAGTTACCAGCCCCCTGCAGAGACCCAGTGCTGGCCCCCCCAGGCACCAGGGCCATGCACTCCTGCAGGTCAAAGAGCTCATTGACAAGGTGCGGGCAGTGTTCGTGGACACTCTGGATGAGCTGAGCTGGATGGACGAGTCATCCAAGAAGAAGGCCCAGGAGAAGGTAGGAAGGAGGCCACGGAAGGGCGGCCCCAGTGTGAGGGCCATGGGGTGACCATCACCACACCCACTTCACAGAGAGGGCAATGAGCGGGGGGTGGGGCTCGCTCAGGAAGGGGCTTTGGACAGAGATGAGAAACCCCCAGCAAGGGTGGGGGGTGGCCACAGCTGCAAGGAGCAGGGGTCCCTCTGGGCCTGTGTGACAGAAGGCAGTGTGGCAGCTCGGCCCTACCCCCACCCCAGACCTCGGCTGGCAGCTGGATGAAGGTCAGTGGTGAAGGTCGGTCTCCAGTCAAGCCCTTCCACGTTCTGTCCCCATTAGCCTCCCCCCAGCCTGCAAGGAAAGCCAAGTCCCTTAGCCCCTGACCCAAATGGTGGGGACAGAACCAGGATGCCCACGGCAGGGTGGGCATGGATTGGCCCCCTCTCCTCCCCAGGCCATGAACATCCGGGAGCAGATTGGTTACCCTGACTACATCCTGGAGGAGGGGAACAAACATCTGGATGAGGAGTATTCCAACGTGCGTATTCCAGTGGGGCCCCCCAGTCCACCCCCAGGCCAGGGGCCCTCGAGAGCCCCACCTGTCCCCTCACCCAGCTCAACCTGCCCCTGAACCAGCCCAGGGGACCTTCGGCCCTCAACTCCCAGGGGTGGACCCCTCATCTGGCCATGTGCCAGGACTTCCGTTACCAGTGGGGAAACTGAGGCCAGGAGAGTCTCGGATCTTGCCCAGTAAACACAGAGCCAAGGTTGGCCCTTAGTCTACCTGCACCCAGAGCCTGTGAGCCACATGCAGGACTGCCTGGCGAGTCCTGAGGCCAGTCTGCAGCCATCCTTGACCTCCCTTCCCCGCCAGCCTCTCAAGGACCCCGCACATGTGTCCAGAAATGACCACCTCTCTCCTATAGCTGAACTTCTCAGAGCACCTGTACTTTGAGAATGGACTGCAGAATTTGAAGGCTGGCGCCCAGCGGAGCCTCAAGAAGCTTAGGGAGAAGGTGGACCAGAATCTGTGAGTAGGGATGGTGTGGGGTGGGGGATGGGCCAGGCACCAGGCCAGCTAGGGAGGGCAGTGGTCTGACTCCGAGCCCCTTGTGCCTGCCCTCTGTTTGTGGGGCTCCAGGAAGAAACCAGGTGTTCAGACTGGCCCAGACCCAGCCCTGGCCGTTGGCAGTGCTGGACCCCTGACGTGACCACTGTGCACGCGTCAGAGTGGGCTTTGGTCAGTCAAGCAGAGGGGCCTGGAGTTAAGGCCCAGGAGAACTGGGCTCTGAACGATGCACCTGTCTTCCACAGCTGGATCATCGGGGCTGCCGTGGTGAACGCCTTCTACTCTCCAAACCGAAACCAGATTGGTACATTCCCTCTCCACCTTGCTCCTCTAGTCCTGCCCTCCCACCTTCTAAGCCTTGGTTTTTCGCCTCTGTAAAATGGCGGGGAGGGGGGTCATAACCTCTCCCTCCCCGGCTGTGGGGTTTAATGGCAAGACCCCTCAATGTGCCTGCCCAGAGCCTGGCACACAGGTGTGCTCACCTAAAGCTTACTCTATCTCCCCCCCCCCCCCAACCCCCACCCCCCACAGTGTTCCCCGCCGGGATCCTCCAGCCCCCTTTTTTCAGCAAGGAGCAGCCTCAAGCCTTGAACTTCGGGGGCATCGGGATGGTGATCGGGCACGAGATCACCCACGGCTTTGACGACAATGGTGGGGGGCTGCCCGGGGTGCCGAGCCGCACCTCCAGTCACACACACACTCCTCCCACCACTGCCTGGGGGACCCCCCCCAACTTGCTTCCAGGGGCCTCAAGCTGCTACCCAGGGAGGCTGGCCTTCCCCTAGGGCTAGCCCACCCAGATCTTCTGAGGGCAGCCCCGGGCCCCCAGGATCCATGCGCTCCCTTCCCCTGGGGTTTGGAAAGTTTGGACATCACAGCAAGGGTCACTAGTCCCAGGGTCACTAATCACTAGTCTCCTGAGAGAGACCCCAGGCCCTGACCTTGGGGGTGGCATGGACGCCACTGAAGCCTTCTGTCCCCCAGGGCCTGAGCAGCCCCAACCCGGGGCCCATTCTCTGCTCACGTGAACTCCAGACACAGGGATTCCAGGAGGGCGCGGGGGCGAGGCTGGTGCTGGGCAGGCTGGGGATCACGGGTAGCCTACCCCTCCCCTAACCTCCCCGTCAGGCCGGAACTTTGACAAGAACGGGAACATGCTGGACTGGTGGAGCAACTTCTCCGCCCAGCACTTCAGGGAGCAGTCAGAGTGCATGGTCTACCAGTATGGCAACTACTCCTGGGACCTGGCTGATGACCAGAACGTGAGCGGCCACCCCTGGACTGTGCCGCAGCCCTGGCCTGGGGGAGGGCGGAGGTGGACAGCCCAGGTGCTCCCCCCCGATCCTGTCTCCCGCCTGTAGGTGAATGGCTTCAGCACACTCGGGGAAAACATCGCCGACAATGGAGGGGTGCGGCAGGCATACAAGGTGGGTCCAAGTAGGGCCCCCCGGAGGAAGTGGGAGAAGACAGTGGTCAGGCCCAGGCAGGTACAGGCCTCTCAGTGTGGCAGGGACTGTCCCCTGTCCAAGCCCAAGTGTATCCTGGGACCCTTCTTCATCTAACAGGGAGGCAGCAGAGCCCTGGGGGAGCCTGCTGGCCACAGGTGGGCAAGTACCATAGCTACTTGGCCCTCACTTCACTCCACTCTTAGCTGAGGCCTCTGCACTCTGGGGAGACCACTGTCCATTGCCAAATCAGTGACAGTCCCTGCACACCTTCCAGCCTCAGCGACACCCCTGCACTGACAGCGTTGGGCACTGGGTGTCAGGAGCTCGTTTGTGGGGCAGGCTGCCTGGGCAGTGAGCCCCCACAGAACCCAGCCAGGCTCTGTGCTCAGAAGCTCCACGCTGCAGAGGCAGGACCCCCACAAGGGGAGGCCTGGGAGCCAGACCTCCATCCTGCCCCAAGCCAAGGAGCAGGAGTCCTGACCAGGCTGGTGCTGCCCCCGGGAGGGCAGGCCCTGGCCCAGCACTCGTTTGGTGCCTGCAGGCTTACCTGAAGTGGGTGGCAGAAGGTGGCAAGGACCAGCAGCTGCCAGGCCTGGAACTGACCTACCAGCAACTATTCTTCATCAACTATGCACAGGTGGGAGTCAGTTCCCCACTCCCACCCTCCCCACTTGCCCCCAAACCCACTGCTGGGAACTGGCTCCCACCTCCTACCCTTGGTGAGCCCTCACTACAGGGTGCCTCCAGGGACACTATGGGCTGGCAATCTGGGCAGAACCGGAACTAATGGGCCAAGAGGGCTTCCTGGAGGGAAAGGATGTCAGGGGAGGTGGGTCTGGGGAAGATTCAGATGTAGCTGTGGAGGGAAGGGGCAACCAGCTGCCTTCCCTCTCCCCACCCAAGGAGCAGGGGTCCTGGCAGAAGGAGACCACACTCCCTCACTGCCACAGCCCTAAGGGAGCCCCGCCTCCCCGGGCCATTGTTGGGACGTGGCAGGGGCGACCCCTGCATCCCACCCCCGCCCCTTCCCCAGTTCTGCAGCCACGCCCCTCATGCGCCCACAGGTGTGGTGCGGATCCTACCGGCCAGAGTTCGCCATCCAGTCCATCAAGACTGACGTCCACAGTCCCCTGAAGTACAGGCAAGTGGCCCTGGCGTCCCCGCGCCCCGCGCCCGGGCCGGCGCTGTCTCAGGCCCCTCCGTCCACCCGCAGGGTGCTGGGCTCGCTGCAGAACCTGGGCGCCTTCGCAGACGCGTTCCACTGCGCGAATGGCTCCCCCATGCACCCAAAGGTGCGATGCCGCGTCTGGTAGCCAAGGCCGAGCCGCGCTGCGCGGCCCACGCCCACCCGCCGCCCCGAGGCGTCCCATCCGCGCGGAGACAGTGCCGCCGGCGGGGACCCCGCAGCCAGCAGCCGACCCACCCGCGCCGAGCCCAGCCTCCGCACCGGGCCTGGACAACAGCTGGCGCCTCAGATAACCCGAGGTGAGCGCCTTCCTGCCCGGAGCCGCCTCTGCGCCCGCCCGCGAGGGTCTACGCCGCCCACCGCAGCCCTGTAGACGCGGTTATCCGTCTTCCGCCCGCTCTCCAAAGCGCGTCCTCCTCAGATGTCCACGAGCTTGGACTTCAGCTAAGTAAACGCTTTAAAGAAGCGGCTGCCTTGTCTGTGTAGCAGGGCCTAGGGTGAGCCGTCAGGGTGACAGTACCCCAGAAAGTGCCCCCTCTCCCGTGGCACCTGCCACTGACTGCTGGAGCCGAGTGGGAACATGGCAGGGCACTCCTGACAGACCCCCAGGGTCCTTGTGCAGGACGCACAGCAGTGACCACGATGCCCCCAAATGCCCACCCATGCTGACGGTTCAGACAAGGCGAGGGGCTCCTGACTCAGGGAGGAACTAAGGTGGGGGATGGGGCAGAGGGGATGCAAGCTGCACCCCACTATCTGGATGTGGGGTTTTGTGTAACTGGAAGCCGGTGAGGGGTTAAAGCTTGTCATGTGCCCTGAGTTTTAAATGACTACAGAGAGGCTGGGTGAGGGGATTGGGTGGACAGGGAGAACAGCTAGAAGGCCCCTGTGGTTGTCCAGGCCCAGACCAGGGGACACGGGGGAGGGGGGGTTGCTGCTGAGAAACTCATCTGGACTCAGATGAGAGCCTCTGAAGGCAGGCAGGACAGGAGTTCTGCTCTGTACCTGTCAACTTTGAGGTGCTGGTCACCCCCATGTGACAGCACCTCAGGGAGCTAGACCTTCTCTAGGCAAGCCTCTTCCCCAGGAGGGCTTCCCTACAAGTCCCTGCTGCCCAGCAGTGCTCCCTAGAACCCAACTAGCTCCCACCAGATGTGAACTCTGACCCTGAGCCTTCCAGGCTGGGCTCCCACCTGGGGTGTTTCCTATCATATGGAGCCCACCCCACCCTCGTCTCCCACACCCTGGGCCTATCTGCAGACCCCTGACATGCAGGCACCAAAGGCCCAGGGTCTCCAGAGAAACCGCCAGGGGCATGTCCACCACCACCAACCCACCAGGGAAAGTGACTCCCCTAGTGGGGAAAGTGAAGCTTCAGGACGCACGACCACCCGCTGGCCCGGATGAAACCATCAGTGATCGAGGCCCCGGCTGCTGAGCACAAGATTCGGAGGCAATGAAGAAACGCTGCCCAGAAACCGCAGTTTAATGCTCATCGCTGCTCACAGACCAGGGCGCCCAGAGATTCTGGAGTCTGCTCACATTCAGCTCCCAATGTGCCCAGGGCAGGCGACACCTCCTGGGACCTTCACCTAGAGCATGCCTCTTCATTGCACTGTGAAGGCAGCAGGGGCCCCATCAGGCCAGCCATGCCCCTGGAGCCAAGAGCCACTCATCCCACCCTCCAGGGCCATAGACCCTCCAGGGGGTTCTAAGGCCCAAGGAGGAGGAAAAGCATGCTGGACAGTCCCCTCCATGTGGGGCACAGAAGGTCGGCCATCAGAACCATGCTAATATGGGCTACAGTCACCTGGGACAACCTCAGCCCTCCTAGGCTGAGAGGACAGGCCACTCCTCTTCTCTGCAGCCCGAGTGACCCTCTGTCCTCCAGAGAGGCCCTGCTATGCCTGCCCATACAGCCACCCTGCCCTTGGCCTGTCACCACAAAGTGGGGCAGGCGACAGTGACATGCTGGGGCTGCCATGGGCACTGAATCACCTAAAGCCATCCAGGTCCAGCTCAAAGTCTGGCCACATTAAACGTGCAACCCTGGGGAGTTTGAGGGGGAAGCATTTAGTGAAGTGCCCACCCCAGGCCTCAGCTCACCTGGGGCGGCTCGCTGGGGCCGACCTCTGCAGAGATGCCCAAGGCCTGCAGGATGCTCTCAGGCGGGGTGTAGTCACCCGGGGACTTCTGGACAAAGTGCAGCAGCACTTTATCACCACCTGCAGCAGGTGGAGGTGGGGGTGGAGTGGTCAGGGTGCCCCTGGGCAGCCACCACCCCACCTGGTTACAGAGATGCGTGAGCTGCTCTGGCCACACCCTGCCCAGCTAAGAGGACACTGAGAGCTGGGCCACACTGCAAAGAGGGAAACTGTGATTAACAAGCCAGAAGGAAGGAGAGAGGAAGGGTCAGGGCAGAGTCAAGTTCAGCAAGACGTTCCCACCTAAGCATGTGGCCCTGCGATCCCCACCCCGTGACCACACATTAACTCCTGACGCCCGTGCCCTAGCCCACCTTTGGCAACCACCAGCAGCCCTCCGCTCTGCAGCAGATCCCCAGACAAATTCCCCTGGATGCCGACAGCCTTGGCCTGGAGGAAGGGAGCAGCCCAGGTAAGTCCTAGACAGAAGCCCTGCACCCCAGCCCCATACAGCCCTGGCCCTCACAAACCTTGGCGGCCACATCACGAACAGGCTTTCCCAGGGCAGCCGGCAGGATGCTCAAGCTGTTGTACCTGCCAAGACACAACTGGCTCATGCAGGCTCCGACTCTGCACCAAAGACTGGGCCCCAGAGCCTGCCCCCTACCCTGACTCCACAAGATGCACCCACCAGTTCCCACAAGCAAGCCCCACCCCAACTCGCCAGGGGCTCAGGGGACATGGGACAGCTAGGCCAGCAGCTGGCCCAGCCCCAGAAGGAGCAGCTGCCAGATCCACGGGGCCCCACAGAGGGTGTGGGGAGTGTGGACAGGGTGAGTCCGGGGATCTGGCTCAGCTGGCACCGCCAATCAGACAAGGCAGCCAGCCTGTAGCAAGGCACCAAGGTGGTTGAGGGGCCCCTGACTGGTGCCCTAGGCCCAGGCCTCCGCTGCAGCCAGCTAGGGAGAAGTCCTGGGTGAGAAGCCTAACCTATAGCCCATAACAGACACAGGCACCCAAGAGAGAGGCTGGTAGGGCTGACTGGAGCAGTGGATGCCCCCAGAGTCCGCTTGGCCAAGGAGAGGGTGGCAGGCAGAAGAAGAGGGGAGCAGTGAAGCCCAGAGCTCTCAGCTCACCGCTTGAAGCCCAGCTCCTTGTAAAACTGCTTGCTCTCGTCCAGGTAGAGCTCTGGAAAGCAGAGACCACAGCTGTGTGCCCCTGGATTGTCTTCCCTCCCCCACAACCCCCCACCCCAGGGGGCTCACTCTCCTTCATCTGGCCCTCTGTCCACCCTTGGTGCCCAGCTCAGCCACCCATGACCAGGAGAGGCAGAACAGGGCTGAGTGTCCCCACTGTTAAGAGGAAGGGCAGAGGCCCAGAGGGGATGGGGGGAAAAGGGAGGAGCAGGATGCTGTGAGGGCACATCACAGGTTGGAGAGAGAGGGGGGCCAGAGATGGGGGTGGGAGCCGGTGCAGTCTGGGCTCTAGGCCCAGCCACTCCTATTGGGCTTGTGGGGAAACATCTGAGGAAGTTCAGGACCAGGCTTCTGGGGAGGTGGGAGGCTGGCAGAGGACACAGTAAAGACTTTTGGTCTTGATTCCAGGCTAGAGTCACCACTGAGCCCTCCACAGTGGGAGGAACATCATGGCTGGGTAGGCAGGTAGGGGCCACAGCTGGAGGAGGCAGGGGAAGGGAAAGGGAGGAAGTACGAGCGGAGGGCAGGGGAGAGGATACAGGAGCATGTCAAAGCCGCTCCTGCAGAGAGAAGGGTCAGGGCTGGACGAGGAGAGGCAGGCGAATGCCCTGAGTCTGAGGAGAGGGGTCTCAGGGCGGTTGGGCAGTTGAGGGGCCGGTGCTGGGGGAGGAGGGTGGGGAGCACAAGCACCTCCTGCAAAGTAGCCACCATCCAGGAACTCCTGCAGGCCCAGGGCCTCTGGCCCCACGCCCACCAGGCGCACGCCGTGCTGGTCCAGGAGCCCCTTGAGGTTGCTGAGGTCCCGGGCGATCCAGCGACACACCATGCAGCCGAAGCGCCGCAAGCCGGCCACCACGCACGCCTGCTCCTGCCACAGGCTCCGCAGCTCTACGGCCTGCGTGTGGGCGGGTAAGGAGCGCCGCCAGACCACGGCCTGCAAGCACGTCCACACCCCAAGCCCCGCGCCAGGGCCGCTCACGTCCAGCCAGAGCGCCTAGCTCCCCACCCCCACCGCCCCCCGCCCAGACTCGGGACTCGGATGCTGCTGCTAGGTGCCAGGGCGCACCCACCTCCCTGAGCCCGCCCGGCCTCACCTCCCCGGTGACCGCGTGCTTCAGGACACACGCGCCAACGCGGGCAAGGTCCACCGTACTCATGGCGCCGGCCGCCCCAGATCTCAGCCGCGAGCCCGGGTCCCCACTAGCCCTCTCCGCCTACGGTCCAGCGTACAAATCGCCTCCGCCGCGGGCACGCCCCAGACGTCGCCCCGCCCCACTTTGCGCGTGCACTGGCCCCGCTCTGCCCTGGGCTCGCCCCCTGGCGTCGCCCCGCCCCACTTTAGGAGAGCACTGGCCCGGCTCCGCCCTGCCCACCCCCTACCCCCACCCCCCTCCGCCCTGGCCCCGCCTACTGCAGCGGCTCGTATGCAAAATAGCCTCTGTATTTTGTGTCTACCGCCATACCACCCTGAACGCGCCCGGTCTCTTCTGATCTCGGATGCTAAGCAGGGTCGGGCCTGCTTAGCACTTCTTAGTGCTTAGATTT
Organism: Ovis aries; assembly: GCF_016772045.2. Classification (NCBI taxonomy): domain Eukaryota; kingdom Metazoa; phylum Chordata; class Mammalia; order Artiodactyla; family Bovidae; genus Ovis; species Ovis aries. The sequence continues at coordinate 49,618,951 of NC_056065.1, forward strand.
TGTATATGCGTGAGCCCGCCAGCCAAAGGTGCTGCTGGTAGCGCGGGCGGAGCTTGGCAACCGGGCCGCAGGCCCGCGGCGCGCGGGGACAGAGTGCAGCGCCCTGCCCCGAGCAGCGGGCTCGATCCTGGCGTGCGGGAAGATAAGGGGAGGAGCGGCCAGGGTCCTGGGATCCCCGTGGGGTCCCATCTGGTGGAGGACCCCGAGGGTAGCCCGAAGGCCTAGCTTTTCCGTGGTCTTACGAGACCAAGATAAAACGTATCTTGAAAGTCCATGACAGTGCAGCGTTTTCTGAGTTTCACGTCCGTGTTGGCTTTCATCATAAAGTACTGTCCATTATCACGCCAGCTAAGCATCTGCTTTAACTCCCAAACTTTGGGTAAAATAGACCTGAAAGAAACAACAGCAGTTTGCTAGGCGCCTTGTGAATTTGTCATTCCTCGCGACAGCCTTGCGACGCCTTCCAGTATCGCTCAGTTTTAGCAGCGAGGGCCCTTAGCACGGAGGGTGAGAGGTGGAGCCAAGGCAAGCTGGACAGCGGAGTCTCACCTGGGTGTCCCCTGACCCCCGCGGAGAGTCTGGGGTTTCTGGCGGCTCCAGGCCCCAGACTCGGCTGGAGAAGGAAGCAACAGCCAGCAGCCCACCTGGGGTTTGGGAAGAGGGCCGCCCCCTCTTGCTACCTCACTGTATTCCACAGGGCTCCCAATAGGGGGAACACGAAGGCCCAAGATGGCTGCTGTTGCCTCCAACCTGCTGCTGGGCCTGGAAGGATGAGGGTGCTGGAGTGGCTAGAAGTCCAAAATTGAGTTACTGTGTCAAAAAGAGAAGGATTTCATTTCCTGGGTACTGAAGGCAGGAAGAAAAGGCCATGCAGAGACTGACAGCGGCAGGGAGCCCCTTGTCCACCAGGGAAGGAGAAACAACAGGAAATGTCACAGTTCCCGAATCCAGGTGTGCAACCCCGGGAGGCTATGGTACCTCAGGGCTCTCTGGGCATCGGGCACCCAGGTGTCATGGGTGTTGCTCCACACCCCACCTCTCGTCTCTCCAGGGTGCAGCAGCCCTTCTGAGACGGAAGCAAGCCCTGGGACCAACAGCACAACGGCATAGGACACGTTCCTCCTGGAGCGTTTATTGTCTGGGACTTGGCATGATACACTGGCCAGGCCTGAAAACCAGAAAGCCACCTGGTGAGCAAAGCTGTGGGCCATCCGGGCTCAGGTCCCCGGGAGTTACAGCCCAGAGATACTCCAAGCTCCATCCCTCAGACCCAGAGGAGGCAGACCCCAAGAGTCCCCCCCAGCATTCCTTGCCCCTTGGGAATGCGGACCTCCCGAGGAGCCAGAGCCACTGTGTCATGGGGTCTCTCAATGGCAAAGGGGACAGGATGCGGAAGCCTCTGCCCAGGGAGTTTTCTGCCTCCCTGATGCCCACTCACTGCCACGGACTTCGAGCTCCTGTCCACCCTCAGGGGGCAGTGGGGGCACAGGGCAGGCTGTAAGCAGCTGGGAGAGGCACTGGGATAAAGATGAAGCAGTCCTGTGAGCAGGGCTGTGTCCCCACCAAGAGCCCAGGTGTGCTTCACTCCTTTATCGGTTTGTTCATTTATTCCCTTCTCCTCTTTCCTGTCCTGCCCTGGGTTCCTCGTCTGCGCCAGATCCCAGCTGGACACCACAATCTGGGCTGCGTAGACCCAGCTCTGGCTTTAAGAAGCCCCATGCACACCCGAAGAGGAGCAGATTCTCAGCAATGATAGCCAAATTAGGGAGGTCAGCAGTCATCTTAGGGTGTGTCAGCATATCCTTGCTATGTCCTCAACGTGGGTTGCCCGGGTTCCAGGCTCCAAGTAGGCCAGCCAGGCAGCACCCAATGTCCTCCTTGAAAGGTGGGGGGGCCCTCCTCGCTGAAGTGCTGACCCGCTACTCTGTGTCTGATGGTCAGATTGGGGCAAGCTAGGCTCCAGGGTTTGGCAGTGAGGAAGTAGGCAGGATTGCCCCTGTATCTCTTCATGTGCCCTGGGCCATTGGGGGTCACGCTGGCAAGCAGCCCTGTCCCCCTGGCCTCACCTGTCTCTGAAAGGGTCAGTTTCTTGGGGAGAGGCCCCCATCTTTGCTTGGCCCCTCCTGACAGGTGTATCTGTTTCGCAGGAGACCCATGAGAGAGAGTGAGTTTCTCTCCAGGTGATAATACCTGTCCCCCCAACTCAGGTGATGCTACTAGGATGGGCAGAAGCTCCCAGGCCTCTAGTGCTCTTGGGCCCTTTGTCTACAGCCCTGCCTGCAAACCTTGAAAAGAGACCCAACTCCTCCCTTGGAAACAGGGGCCCTGAGGGTCCCTGGGGGCTGGAGCTGGGCCAAGCCTAATGAATACATCCCGCAGGATAAAAAGTGGACACGGCTCCCCAGGAGCTGCAAGCCCTGCTGGATGTCACTGCAGGGGCTGTGGAGGACACAGCAACCGAGGTCACTGGGAGGGACCGACCTGCTGACAAAGGGGCCAGGACACAGATGCCTGAGGTATCTCTGATCGTGCCTGCTGGAGGCTTCAGGTCACCCAGGCCCAAGTGTAAGGGCAAGATGAGCTGGTGGGACCCCTCCTGAGCTTGATTCAGACTCCACCCTACAGAGAAAGGAGCTCCTACTCAAAGGGTTTGCCCCTACCACCACCCACCTCCCCATCAGCCACAGGCAGCCTGAGCCCTCCCCTCACCCCTGAGCAGCGCAAACACTGAGCCAGCCCTGTGAGGCGGCAGCCACCAGCCCCTCGTGGCACCACATCCCCCTGTTCCCCCGCCCCCTGAGCCCCAGTTCATCAGGAGGACAGGCCTGTGGGCCCCTCCCTCCTGGGGCTGGACTGGACGGGATGGGCATGAATGCAGCCTCATAGGGATATCACATTTGGAAGGGATTTCTAAACTAGAGTCATGTTCAGCTCCATTTCCTTTTTTGTTATGTTTTGTTTCTTTGTTTTGTTGGTTGGTTGGGTTTTGGCCACGAAGTTTGCAGGATCTTAGTTCTCCAGAAAAGGTGAAAGCTTTAGTCACTCAGTCATGTCCAACTCTTTAGGACCCCATGGACGGTAGCCCACCAGGCTCCTCTGGTGATTTAGTTGCTAAGTCGTGTCCAACTCTTGCGACCCCACGGACTGTAGCCTGCCAGGCTCCTCTGTCCATGGGATTTCTCAGGCAAGAATACTAGAGTGGGTTGCCATTTCCTCCTCCAGGAGATCTTCCCAACCCAAGGATCGAACCCAGGTCTCCTGCATTGCAGGCAGATTCTTTACTGTTGAAGCCAACCGGGAAGCCCCCTTAGGTCTCTAACCAGGGCCTACAGCAGTGAAAGCCCTGAGTTCTAACCACTGGACCACCAGGGAATTCCCCTCTGTTATTGAAAGATATATTTGGGACTTCCCTAGGGGCTCAATGGTAAAGAATCTGCCTGCCAATGCAAGAGACACAGGTTCGATCCCTGGTCCAGGAAGATCCCACGTGCCGTGGAGCAGCTAAGCCTGTGTGCCACTGCTACTGAGCCCACCCTCTAGAGCCTGGGAGCCACAGCCACGAAAGCCCTTGGGCCTGGAGCCCACGCTCCACCACTGCAATGAGAAGTCTGGGCTCTGCAACAAAGACCAGCCCCCCACTCACCACAACCCAAGAAAGTCTGCTCGGCAACAAAGACCCAGCATGACCAAAACTTAATTTTAAAGAGATATATTTGGGGGGAGATTATTTGAGATTCTATAAATCTGTTTCTCCTGACTTTCTGGGAAGTCATGAGAAGCAAGGACTTCTCATGACTCATTCCCAGTGATGAGCCTGCTCTAGGAGACATGTTGAGACTGTGTAAATATCCTATTTCACATCAAGCTCTTTATCCATTGATTTTCTTCCCTGAATAAGGCAGCTGGATGGCCTGCGGCTCATGTGCCCACAAGGGTCCCCACCCCACAGCTGGGCTCAGAGAGGCGGAGGCAGTGGCCTGGACGACATGGTTAGTGGGCAGCTCTGGGTGTGAATGCTGGTCTATCTGACTTTCCGGTCCCCATGCTGGGGTGGAGGGTGGCAGGTGGGGGTGGGGACGAGAGGAGGGAGCTGGAGGAGGGAGAACAGGACATAGTGAGGAAGGAGAGATGGGAAAGGGGAGGGCAAGGAAGAGAGGAGAGTGAGGCCTCAAGACCCAGAGTGGGAGAGAGACAGACCCAGAGGAGGAGTATGGAGAGAACCGTGTCAGGGATGGAAACTGTTGGAGCTGACGCCACAGACAGAGGGACAGACCTGGGAAGAGGAAGGCGGTGCACAGTGGGGAGAGAGGACCCTCAGACTCCCTTACTGTGGCAGTACCCCCCCGCCCGGTGACCCCAGGCTCCCTCCAGAGTCTCTGAGCACCCAGGTCCGCTCGGGGGCCAGGGGATCAGCGTGTGGGGGTCCCGCTGCAGGAGAAGGGTCCTCACTTCCAGAACCTCCCTTGTAGGACCCCTGGAGCCCTCCCCCAGTCCTGACCTCAGAACCACAGGAGGGGCAGCAGCACCCCCTCTGCATCCACTCCACGGAGGGGCCATCATCCACCTCCAGGTAACCGGTACCTGCTGGCTCTGGCTCTCTCTGCTGGGGTGATGTGTGTATGAGCCCAGGGTGCAGGTGACGTCTTCTAGATGCTGGCACACAACGGGGAGCAGCCAGGGTGAGGCCTGTGGGCTTTCTGCTGGGGGAGGGCCCTTACCTCCCAGGAACATGGGGCTAAGACCACGAGGACCACCTACTGGGTCTGGGGCTGGCACTCCTCCAGGGTTCTGTCAGGAGAGAAGATCCCAGGAGGGCAGTTTTCACAGCCTGTCCTACCACTCAGTGCCTGAGCAACAAGAGGGGCCCAAGGACCCAGGTCAGGAGGGGGCGCTGGGCTTGCCCCCTCTGGCTTGGGTCTACAGTCTGTGTCTCCAGAGGGTTTCAGGGGACTAGGCTGCTCTTGCGCTGCCCAGAGACCTGGGGACCGGGGTGCCTAGCCCCTCCGGCTCACCTCTCTCCTGAGACCTCTGGCCTCCTCTGCAGATGGCGCGGGGCGAGCCCCAGGATAGTCATCCCCATTCCTGCTATCACAGAAGTCGTCTTGGTGGCAGCCACATGTGGTACCCTCTGTGCTGAAGCACGTCTGCCTGGACGTGCGTCAGTTGGCAGCAGGATTTCGGGGTTAGGGTCAGCTTCCTACCTGGGTCACAGACGGCACTGCAGACCCTTGATCAGGCATTGAGGGGGATGGTGGACTTCCCCAGGGTGCAGGGAGCACACAGCATACCAGGAAACTCCCCCTAGGGCTGCTTCACCTGGTACCCTGCCGCCCAGGGGTCCAGGGCACTCAGGGCTGACAGGGCAGAAGGGAGCCTACCCACCACAGCCACCTGGATACTTCTGGCAGGTACGACCCATCCACAGGGACCTAAAGACACCTGAGCTCTTCCTAGCCCCACAGTGAGCCTGCTGGGGTATGTCAGATCATTCTGCAAGAATGTCAGGTCCTCTTGGGGCCTGGTTCTCTCACAGGGGCCGCTTTGAGCCCCAGGTTCTGGCCACAAATGAAATGGCAGGTACCCAGGCCAGGTCCCCTGTGCAGTGTAGCTGTGAGAATCTCAGGGGAAAGAATGGGAGCCACAGGGGGTGCCCCTATCTGTGCCCCTGTCAGAAGCTTCATGCCGCTGCTGGTGGGCGCTGTGAATGGAGGTGCACCTGGACTGGGAGGGGTGGGGTGTCTGCCCTCAGCCCATAGTGCTGACCCCCAGAAACAGCCCCTCAGAGGAGGTACCCTCAGGGCTGCTCTCAGGCAGCACTCAGGCCCCATCTCCTCCTCTTTGCCCAGGATCATCACCAGGGCAGGGTGATGCAGGAGGAGGAGGTACAGCGCCTAAGGGAGATGGTACTGGCCTCAGTCTCTATCTCTGTGAATTGGGGCAGGAGCCCTGCTGCTGACCACGCTCTGTAGAAATGCCACAGTGGACCCAGGACCAGCTCCAGGAATGGCTGAGTATGACTACCCTGCTCAGGCCGCAGCCTCCCTGTGGCAGAGTGGGAACCCCACCCCCAGGGATCCCAAAGCCCTCCAGGCTGGACAGCCCATCAGCCTCCCTGCAGGCATGCGCTGGGCCTGGGGCTCAGCAGGCCCAGCAGGCAGGAGAGACAGACTGCTCTGGGCCAGAGGCTGGGAGAAGCCCTGCCGGGGGTCCTAGTTCCAGAGCAGGTTCTGCCTGGCCGTCAGGGGCCTCCCTGAGGAGTGACGACTGGACTGGCAGGGGAGCCACACTGGCCAGAAGAAGGTGGTCTCCACCCAGCTGCAGGAGTATCTGGGCTTATCACCCAGGACCGGCTGCCAGCTGGGGGTGGAGATGGGTGCCAGCCACAGGGCCCCACCCCAAAGCACACTCCAGCTAAGTGCCGCCAGGCCAGGGAGCGCCCTTACCTGCAGTGGGGTCACCTGAGACCCCTGAGTGGAGCTGTTGGGGAGGGACCCACAGAGGGGTCTGCTGCTGAGGGTGGGTGTGGCTCTCCTGAGGTCAAAGGACTGGGCACCAGCAACATGAATCAGTCCAGGAGATCTGGATACTGGGGGACAGAGGCCAAGTGAGGTGGGACATGGCCCAGGCAGGGACTGGGGAGGGAGGGGGTCACTGGGGTGCACCCAAGGGGCAGGAGTGGGGACAGGGCTGGCTGGTGGGACAGGCGGAGGCTCAGGGGTCTCGCCATGCTCCCACTGTCAGCCTTGGGCCCCGGGCACCAGAGTGGTAGACCCCCAACTCGCAGAGGCTCCATGCTCCCCCTCAGGACCCTTCAGACCCTGGCTGCAGTGCCCTGGAAAGCCACACAGGGGTCACCTGAGGCAGGAAGGGCTTGCTCCCCAGTCCCCAGTGTCCCCTGGGCCCACAGCTGCCAGGGGAGCAGGCCCCTCGGTGACAGCTCAGAGTCAGGTGCAGGCTATGCTCAAGGGAGAGGTGGGGAGACCAGTGTCAGGCTGGGAGGGGAGCAGCCTGTGTCGGTGGCAGGAGCTGACCAGGCCAAAGGAGGGAAAGTGAAAGTGTTCGTCACTCAGTCTGACTCTCTGCGACCCCATGGACTGTATCCCGCCAGGCTTCTCTGTCCATGGGATTCTCCAGGCAAGGGTACCAAGTGGGTTGCCATGACCTTCTCCAGGGGATCTTCCCGACCCAGGGATTGAACCCAGGTCTCCTGCATTGCAGAAGTTCTCTTTACTGATTGAGCCACATGGGGAGGGGCATGTAAGTGGAGAGGTGAGGCCCCCCACAATCACAGATCCTCCCTCTGCCTCACTCAGGGAACCAGCTTCCTGGCCGCTCCCTCATGCATTAGAGTTCCTATAGAAGCAGATGACCCCCAAAGGTCATCTGCGCCTCCCCTTGCTCTGACCCCCCGAGAGCCCACCTGTTCTTCCCCACAACACTGAGCCCACCAAAGGAGCTCAGCTTGGCTTCCCCCTTACCTGTCTCAGACTCTGCAGAAACAGTAACCAGTCCTCCAGAGAAGCACCGGCAGCCCCCATGCAGTGTGCCCAGTACGTGTCCCCACCTCTACCAGGCTGTGGTTCTGGCTGTTTACCCCTTTTCCCTCAGCTCTGCAGAGGGTGGCTCCTTCCCGACCACCAGAGGACCCATGAGTTGCAGCAGGGTGTACTGAGCCATCTCTGATGACTACAGGGGCTCCCCACTGTGTCCACCCCCACCTGTCTCTGGAAAAGGGCTAGACTGGACAGTTTTGCTCCACTTCGCTGAAGGGGAGATGGGGCTTAGAAATGGACAGGCCTTGCCCAGAGTCTCCCCTGTAACCCCAGCCAGCTGTGCTCAGACCCGAACCCCAATCTTCCCATCCAGTGGGTCCAGACTTCTCAGCTCCTCGGCAGTCCTCAGATGGACAAGAAGTAGGCCTGGGGGCAGGGACTTCTGGGCTGCAGAAGGAGGGTGTGAGGAGCCCCGCCTTCCACAGAGCAGGACGCTGGGAGGGCAGGACTCCATGGGAAGGTCACATCCCCAGGCTGCAGGCACATGGGTCAGCCAGTTTTGCCCAGATCTCCCCAGGCAGGAGTTCTGCTGGTAGAACTGGCTAGCACCCACCACGTGCTCATGGTCACCACCTACTTCCATTTCCAGGGGAGCCTGAGGAGGAGAGCCTGGGATATGGCAGGGGTTCAGTCATGGAGGTGGGGCAGGGATTGACCACTTCCTGTTCCGCAAAGCTTCCCAGAGCTCAGAGGCAGAGCTGGCCCCCAGCCCGACCTCCAACCCCACGGACTCCAGGAGTTGGAGGCAGCGTGGAAGGAATACAACCCAGTGGCTTGGGAGCCCCTGTGAGATGCCCACCAGCACAGCTCTCGTCCTCCTGGGAGGGTACATCAGATTGGGCTCCTGCCCCAATTTTCACAGACACTGTCTCCTCACTGCCTGCAGGCACCTGCGGGTTTCCAGTGAAGGCTGCACCCCCCTGCAGCCTTGGCTTGCCCATGATGGACTCTGAGTAGTGCTTTAGAATATTCTGGAACCCCAGTAGTATGGCAGGGGCCTAGGGCCTGGTCTGGGGCACTAGCACCTCCTCTGCTCCCTCCCACGCCTTCACTGTCCTCTCACCTCCTGGGGTGCTCCTCCAGGTAGAGGTACCTCAACATCTTGAATCCCCCCCACATTTGATACATCCTCAGAGATCATTTCATTCACCCTGCCCATGCTGGGCAGGTAGGAAAACTGAGGCACAGCAAGGAGCTGGACTTACCTGTGGAAGCCTCCCCCCAAGGCCACAGAAGCAGAGCCCAGAACCAAGGTCACCTCTGAAACTGACTGAGCCCCTTTGTAACTGTTGCCAAAAGCCCCTGATGATCACTAAGGAGCTTCCTGACTCCCCATTAGGCAAAGATGCCCACTCCAGTAAGCACCCTATAGCTCCCCAGCCAATTACCTAATGCCAACCATCCAGTAGGAATTTTGCTATAACAATTGGCTATTAACCCACAAAAACTGTCCACTTTTCCTGGCTTGTCAAGAGGTCAGCCCGCTGTACGCGCAGTGCCCACATTATTTCTGCTCTTTGTTCTTAATAAACTCACTCCCTTCTGAAATGCTCTGTGTCTGGAAATTCTTTTCCAACTCGTGCTTGGACTGCTCCAACATTACCCACATGCATTAGCGAGTTGAAGCCTGAATAGGGAGCCGCACTGCTGGCTGGACCATCCTCCCCCTGCCCCGCCCCCTCCCCACCACACCCCAGCATTGGGTTGCAAACCCTTGGATGGCCTCCTGGGCTCATGGTCTAGTGAGGAGATGAAGTCTAAAAGTCACAGTAAGGCTTCTGTGGTGATCTGGTGGTTAAAAGTCTGCTGCCAGTGCAGGGGACACAGGTTCAATCCCTGGTCAGGAAAGATCCCACGTGCCGTGAAGCAACTAAGCCCACGAGCTACAGCTACTGAGCCTGAGCTCCTAGAGCCCATGCTCCAAGAGAAACCACTTCAATGGAAAGCTCTCGCACAGCAAGTAGAATAGCCCCCACTTGCTGCAACTAGACAAACCCAGTGCACAGCAACAAAGACCCAGAACAGCCAAAAATATAAGTAAATCTTTTTTAAAAAAAATAAATTTTTTTAAAAAGCTGAAGTAGCTTCATGTGGTGAAGGCTCACTTCTGGGCAGCAGACGCCAGGCAGGGCTCTGAAGGATGAAGAGGAGCCCTGGGAGTCCGGGAGACAAGGCGAGAAAGGTGTACAGTGAGGAAGAATGTGCGCTAAGCAGTGTGGCCGGGTCCACTCTTGGTGAGATCTGGAGGGGGTGGCAATGCTGCTGGTCATGGCCCAACCTGTAGAGGGGCTGGAGCAAAGGCAAACCACCTGCAGGGAAAAAATACTCACATCACATACATTAACATCCTGGAGCCAAAAGATATAACTGTTACAGTGTCTGCACTTAGTCGTTCAGTCATGTCTGACTCTTTGCAACCTCATTGACTGGAGCCCTTCAGGCTTCTCTGTCCATGGGGATTCTCCAGGTAAGAATACTGGAGTGGGTTGTCATGCCCTCCTCCAGGGGATCTTCCCAACCCAGAAACCAAACCCAGGTCTCCCGAATTGCAGGTGGATTCTTTACCATCTGAGCCACCAGGGAACTGTTACAGTAAGACAATCCAATTTGCAGAGATTCGAACAAATCTTTCAAACCCAAGATGCATAGAGAGCACTGGCAAAACATCATGAGTCAACAGGGAAACCCAAACTGAAACCAACGGAACAGCCAAGATTAACGTCTGACCAAATGCTAACGAGCACACAGACCCATTGGGAATCTCAGCACTCCCAGGGATGAATGGAACATGGAACGGCCACTTTGGGCCATGGATTGGCAAGTTGTTACGAACTTACAGACACACCTAACACAGGACCGGGCAATTCCCCTCCTGGGTAAGTAAGGAAGAGAAATGAGAAGACATGTCCACACCAGAGGGCTTGCCAGGTGGTCCTAGTGGTAAAGAACCCGTCGGCCGATGCAGAAGATCTGAGACACTTGTTTGATCCCTGGGTGGGGAAGATCCCCTGGAGGAGGGCATGGCAACCCACTCCAGTATTCTTGCCTGGAGGATCCCATGGACAGACGAGGCTGGAGGGTGACACACAGTCCATGGGGTGGCAGAGTCAGACACGACTGAAGCAACCTAGCCCGCATGCACGTCCACATCAGAACTTGTTTACAGAAGTTCAGAGCAGCTTTCCCAGTAATCACCAAGAGCCGGAAACCACCCAGACAGGTGAGTAGACACATAAAGCATGGCATATTCGTACAATGGGACCCTACTCAGCAATAAGACAATGAATCTTGGTGCATACAGCATCAAAGGAACCCTGCAGTCACTATGCTGAGTGAAGAGCCAGGCTGCATGACTGCACTGCTGTGAAATCTGGGAGCAGGCAGACATCACCCCAAGTGAAAGAGATCAGGAAAAAAAAAAAAAAAAGAAAGAGATCAGGGATGCTTGGATGGGGCAGGGGCCTGCCTGGAAAGGGGGCGGGGCTAGTGGTGAGGGCTGCCATGGCAATGTACCTGAGTCTGGAGGGTTTCAACAAGAAAAAATCATTTCTCACAGGTCTGGAGGCTGGAGGTCTGAGATCAAGGTGTCCAGGGTCGGCCTGAGGCCTCCCTCCTTGGCTCGCAGATGGCTGCCTTCTTGCCACATCCTCACCCACATCCCCCATGTCTCTCTTCTTAGGAGCACACCAGTCCCCTGGGACCAGCGCCCTTCCCTTCTACCCACCTCCTGAGAGCCTGTCTCCAGATGCAGCCACGCAGGAGGTCAGCACTTCAACACATGAATCCAGAGTAGATGGGACACAGGGCCAACAGACACAGAGCAGAATGCAATCCCCGAGGGCCACGAACTTTCTCCCTCGATTCAGTGCTGTCTGTGTCCCCAGCACCTGGCACCGAACAGAGACTCAGAACAAACCCGACGGGTAACAGTGAGGCCGAGGATAGCTGCTTGCCCGCCTGGCTGCTCTCCCAGTGAACAGAACAGCAGCACAGCACAGCCAATGCCCGCAAAGACACGTCGACCAGGTCTGACTGCAGACGGAACACAATTGCAGTCGGGCCACAGAAGTGACCCTGCTGATGCAGCGACTGCTGCTGCTTCCTGCCTCAGCCTCAGCTCCAGCCTCGCTCCACCCGCTCAGCGGGATGTACTGAGATGCTCCATCATCGACTTGCCTTGTCCCTGACAGTGAAACCTATCAGAGCCTCTGGGGCTCCCAGGCACAGAAGCCTTTCTGTGTGCACCATTTCTTGTTTGTAAGGAATAGACTCCAGCCTCTATGACCTTCCCTGAGTTTCAAAGAGCAGATTCAGACAGTTGCTAATCAGGGAAGGAAGGGGACAATGGAGGACAGTAACTGAGGCCCTGCCCGCACCCTGATCCTTATTAGCAATCCCACCCCTGAACCACTGCTGTAAAACTCCTCATCAAATCCCCCTGGGTAGGGACACCGTTTTTCAGGGAAGGCACCCACCATGGGCCCCTTTGCCTGATAAAGCTTCTGGATCTGGGGATGGGGGATGGAGGGATGGGAGTATGGGGGAGGGAGAAGGGCTGACACAGACAACCTCCACTTTCTTCTCTATCCTCTTCTGCAGGCTGTGAGTTTGGGGAACTACATGTTTCACTTTTACAAGAAAAAGGCTGATGAGGACATGGATTAACATTCGCTGCTGGTCAAGGCCAGGTGACCAGGACAGCCCTGGGAGCCCCATACTGTCCCCAGAAGGAAGCCTTGTCAGGTATCCCTCGCCTGCTGCACCCCCAACTCCCCACCCTCCACAATGGGCCCCCACTCCTCAGCCCTGGACTGTGGGATTCAGAAATGAATCAGGTCTAGTCCTGCCTCCAGGGGCCTGTCCAGCACTCTGTACACTCACGTGGCACAGCAGAGTTAGTCACCAAAAGGTGGAAAACACTGGGAGTCCAGCCACAGAGGAATGGCACCCCCATACAAGGGAGAGTTATTCATCCAGAAGAAGGGATAGAGCTCTGGCACCTGCCACAGTGTGGATGAACCTTGAGGACATGATGCTACGTGACAAGCTGACGTCAAGGGACAAGCACTGAATGACTCCAGTCACGTGAGTGTCTAGAGCAGCCAAGTCCACAGAGATAGCAGGTGAAGAGGGGGAAGGGGAGTGAGTGCTCAATGGGGACAGAGTTTCTATGGAGATGATGAAAAAGTTCTGGAGACAGATAGTGCTGATGGCTGCACAACCATATTTATATCCTTAAGGTAGCAGAATTACACACTTAGAAATGGCTAAGGTGGTAACTTAAAGTATGTATGTATGTTTTATCACAATCTGAAATTAATGATTCAATAACATTTTGTTTGCAAAGAAAGCAGGGGTGATCCTCGCGGTTTTGGAATGTTCTGCATCTGGACCCAATCAGCACCCCTAATCTGATCCCTGTACTATAGTTGGTCCCCCCACCCCCAACCGTGCCATGCAACATGCGAGACCAGGGGTCAAACCCACACCCCCTCACCCCTGCAATGAAAGCATGGATTCTTATCCACTGGCCGGCCAGGGAAGTCCCTCTGCACTATCGTTTTGTGAGGTGTTACTGATGGTGAAGGGTGCATGAGCTCCTTCTGTGTTGTTTCGCACAATTCCCTGTGAATTATCTCCAAACAAAACATCAACTAAAAGAATATAAATAAAAGGGAAGCATGTGAACTAAAGGTCTGCACACTACGTGCCGGAAGAGATGGCCAGTTGTCCAGCCTCCTGGGCTGTGGACCCTACACCTTTAAGGTGCCACCCCGGGTTGTTGCTCCAGCTTCCTTCCTTGGCCAGAAAAAGGAACCACTGCCTCCAGGAGGTGACGCTGGAGGGTGGGGCCCCGGGGCCTGGGAGCTGGTGTTGTCCACCTTCAAGAGCTATGGTTTCCTTTTTAAATGTGAACCATGATCATGTCCTTCCCCCAAACTGTTATCAGGACATTTAAAAGATGCTCACCCCGGCCTGTCTCCTTTGTTTCAATGTGGTCACGGGCTTCATTTCACAAAGAAAACCTGGGACATGAGGGGAATGTTGTGTGGCCACAGCCTGGTGAGAGGCTCCCCACACCCAACTCATGTGTTCCTGCCCTTCTGAACAGCACTTGTGAGGCAGCCCTGAGTCTCCACCACCTGTGCCGTGGACGTGGTCAACCTACCCCCACATTCTGCTGCTGAGATAGCTGACACATGGCAAACTGGCTCCCTGGGTTCGCCAGCCAGCCACAATAACCCACTGCCCAACTGACCCAGAAGCAGAGGACCGTGACCACGGCCCCAGCCCCGCCCCAGGACCAAGGTCCCCAGAGAAGCTGGCGGGGAGGGGGGCCCTCCAGGGCCCAGGAACCAGGCAGTCACCCGCTCCACAGCTGAGGGTCTCTGCCCGCCTCTGATAGGGAAATTGGAGGGCTCTGAGCCAGTGGGCCTTACCCTGAGTCCAGGCTCCTCAGGCCTCCAGGAAGCCAAGCTCTGTTTAACCCACATTTATTAAACACCTACTGGATGCTGGGGAATGGGGCAGAGGGGGGGCCCATTGGTGGCTGCCCCTCCCCCAGAGGAGTGAACTGCTGGTAAGGGGAGTAACTGGAGCCTGAGCGTGGAGCAGGGGCTCAGAGGTGGGAACCTCCATTGGAGCGGGAGATGGTGCACAACCCCATCATCTGGAGCCACTCCAGGCACAGAGGCAGCCGCGCCATCCACGAGGCTGCTGCCCGCTGCTGTGGCCACCACCTCTGCCCGCTGACCATCTTCTCTAACTTCTGCTTGCTCTCCACATAGTTCACCCCTTTTCCAGAGCTTGACTGAAGCCCCGCCCAGGCGGGGGCAGCCCCTGGCTCTGTCTGCACCCGGCCTGGGGCGGACTTGGGCCCAGGGATCCTCCACCTCCACTTCTGCTGAGAAGCGAGGGAACTCAGAGTCCCTTCCCTTCTGGGAGCCGCCAAGCAGCAGGACCAGGCCAGGAGACGCCAGGGGGCAGCAAACCCCGGATCTATGCCCTGATCTCTCCTGGATGGGCTTTAGTCAAGGAGCAGGGGAGGGGCGGATGGGGGAAGGAGCCTGGGGCCACACTCGCTTTAAGATTGTGACCCCGCGTCCCCTCCCATACCAGTTCAGTGAGGGACACGGGCTGGGCCCAGGACCCGTGACTTCTCAGCCTTGCCGCCAAGGGAGGAGGGGGCTCTAATCGTGGGGAACAGATGGGGGCAAGATTGAGGGGTCCACGAAGACGTACCTGGGGGAGACCCAGTCCTCGCTCTACTCAGTAATGTTGGGTGGCCACCACAGGGGCAGAAAGGGAGCGAGAGAGGTTAGGGCCAGTCTCCACTGCTGAGAGGCACCAGCCCACCCCCACCCAATTCCCGGTGTGTCCTTTGCAGGGTCAGCAGGGTCACACTAGGGACGATCTGCTGTAAACTGGGGACAAGGTCGCTCTGGCTCAGAACCCACATCGAGGGCACCATAGGGAGCTCCCAGAGACAGGAGGCTCCCCCTAGGAGGCCTGGCTCAGGGCGACCCCAGAAGACAGAGGGTCTTCTTTGTCCTTACAGGCTGAGGGAGTGGACTGGGCAATGACCACGGTTCCAGGGAAGAGGTCAGCAGGGCAGGGATCCAGCCCAGGACACCCTGGCACAATGCCCCACCCCTGGAGGCCCAGACCCCTCCCCATGCCCTGGGCAGGGACCCCAAATCTCAGGGGTGGTGGTCCACTTGAGGGTGGGGCAGAGACCCAGGTGGAGTCTGCAGACCAGGACCTTTATTCAAGCTCCACGTGGTCCAGTTTCTGAGACACATATGGTATGAACCCTGCACCTCTGCAATGCATACCCCTGTATCCCACGGGGATGGCACGCGCCCCTTAGCCCACTGATGTCCAGCAGGTGGACAAGCCCTTCAAGGGCACAGCACGCCACCACCTCACTCCCGCTCTAACATAAAGCATCTAGTCCTCTCCCAGCCTGAAAGACGGAGAGGTGGAGCTGCAGGGCCCAGCTGGGATGACCAGGCACGCCCGCCCCGACCCCACCCCACTCCCTGCCATGGACAAACTTGATCATTTACCGCCTTTGTAATATACAAAACCGTTGTCCCCAGCACTCCTCTTAAGACCTGGGCACGGCCCACAGCGGACAGTGGCAGGCCGGGCTGCTCAGCCTTGGCGGGAAAAGGAGGGGAACCACATTGCCTTCTTCGGGAGGAGCACTGCAGCTGGCCATCACGGCTAAGCCCCGACCTGGGACCCTAGTGGGAGGGACCCTAGTGGGAGGGGAACCTAGTGGGAGGGAGCCTAGTGGGAGGGGAACCTAGTGGGAGGGAGCCTAGTGGGAGGGGAACCTAGTGGGAGGGGAACCTAGTGGGAGGGAGCCTAGTGGGAGGGGAACCTAGTGGGAGGGGAACCTAGTGGGAGGGGAGCCTAGTGGGAGGGGAACCTAGTGGGAGGGGAGCCTAGTGGAGGGAACCTAGTGGGAGGGGAGCCTAGTGGGAGGGGAACCTAGTGGGAGGGAACCTAGTGGGAGGGGGCCCTAGTGGGAGGGGGCCCTAGTGGGAGGGGAGCCTAGTGGGAGGGGAACCTAGTGGGAGGGGAACCTAGTGGGAGGGGAACCTAGTGGGAGGGGAACCTAGTGGGAGGGAAGCCTAGTGGGAGGGGAGCCTAGTGGGAGGGGAGCCTAGTGGGAGGGGAACCTAGTGGGAGGGGAGCCTAGTGGGAGGGAACCTAGTGGGAGGGAAGCCTAGTGGGAGGGGAGCCTAGTGGGAGGGGAGCCTAGTGGGAGGGGAGCCTAGTGGGAGGGGAGCCTAGTGGGAGGGGAACCTAGTGGGAGGGGAACCTAGTGGGAGGGAACCTAGTGGGAGGGGAACCTAGTGGGAGGGGAGCCTAGTGGGAGGGGAACCTAGTGGGAGGGGAGCCTAGTGGGAGGGGAGCCTAGTGGGAGGGGAGCCTAGTGGGAGGGGAGCCTAGTGGGAGGGGAACCTAGTGGGAGGGGGCCCTAGTGGGAGGGGAACCTAGTGGGAGGGGAACCTAGTGGGAGGGGAGCCTAGTGGGAGGGAACCTAGTGGGAGGGGGCCCTAGTGGGAGGGGAACCTAGTGGGAGGGGAACCTAGTGGGAGGGGGCCCTAGTGGGAGGGGAACCTAGTGGGAGGGGAACCTAGTGGGAGGGGAGCCTAGTGGGAGGGGAGCCTAGTGGGAGGGGAACCTAGTGGGAGGGAACCTAGTGGGAGGGGGCCCTAGTGGGAGGGGAACCTAGTGGGAGGGGAACCTAGTGGGAGGGGGCCCTAGTGGGAGGGGAACCTAGTGGGAGGGGAACCTAGTGGGAGGGGAGCCTAGTGGGAGGGGAACCTAGTGGGAGGGGAACCTAGTGGGAGGGGAACCTAGTGGGAGGGGAGCCTAGTGGGAGGGGAGCCTAGTGGGAGGGGGCCCTAGTGGGAGGGGAGCCTAGTGGGAGGGGAGCCTAGTGGGAGGGGAGCCTAGTGGGAGGGGAGCCTAGTGGGAGGGGAACCTAGTGGGAGGGGAACCTAGTGGGAGGGGGCCCTAGTGGGAGGGGAGCCTAGTGGGAGGGGAGTGCGTGCGCCTGCGGCTCTGGGGCGGCGGGGGCAGGGGTTCTTCCGCAAAGCGCTCTGCCGCTCCACCTAGGTCTCCATCCACAGTTGGGGCAGGGAGAAGTCCGGAAGGCTTCTCGGAGGCCGCAGGCCACGCGTTCCCTGGATCCATCCGCAGTGTGAACAGTGTCAGGGAGAGTGAGCCCAGCTGGGGACTGCGTGGGGGGGAGCGAGGGCTGTCTGGGGCCCGACCTCCGGGTTTGGGTCGCCAGGACGGACGCAAAGCGTACCAGGGATGGTACCACCGCCATCTCCAGCTCGTCCCTTCCCCGGCTCCGACCTGACCGAGCGCCGCGCAAACTGCTCGAACAGGAGGAAGAGCAGAGCGGTAGCGAGGTGTCCGCGGACCCTGCAGGGACCCCCGGGGACGCCCTGCGCTGCACTCTCACCAGACTCGGATCAGGGTTCACTCTGGGGGTACTCACGGGGTCACGCCAAGGGCTGGGGCGCCTGGTGCAGGAGGGCGACAGGAAGGCGGTAGTGGCGGTGCTTTTATGGGACCGGGCTGGGACTAGGGTAGGGGGCCCAAGGGCAGGCACGCTTCCCCACCTCCCCACGCTCACTCAGCAGCCAATCGGAGGCCAGAGCTGGATGAAGCTCGGACGCCAGAGGCCGCTGGCTGGGATAAGGAAGTGCCTCCGCCCCCAGCATGTGGGGGTGTGGGCGGGGCGCTGGGGGACACGTGGGCGCAAGCTGAATATCTCTACTCCTGATACCAGTCCTCAAAGCCCCATGGCCCGGCCCCCAGCGGCCAGCAGCCTTGCAGGACTCAGGACCAGGGAAAGTGTCCCTCCCCGGGGTCTTGGCGTACGGATCAGTTCCTTCCCGGACACTGAGGACAGGCGTCCCCACTGGCCACGTTCTGGTCGCTGTCTGTCCACCGGTGACACATTTGGTCCCTCCTATGAACCTCTCCAGTGGCTCACACCTGACCCAGAGCTCTCCTAGACAGGGGACCTTCTGGAGAAGGCCATCCTCACTGGGCGACAATTGGTGCAGGGTCCCCAGAATGTGGAGCCCCATGGAGACACGGCCTGAATCAGAAAAGGGTCCTACCAGCTGGGCTGCACCGAGAGGCCATTGCCTCTGCCCCAGAGAGTTCCCACACTCCCCCTGCTTTTGAGAAGCCAGCCTCCAGCTGCCACCTCCTCTGGGAAGCTCCCCTGGCCTCCCCAGGCTGGTCCTTGTCTGATGTGCACTGGGCAGTTAATTCCTGAGGCCAGGTACCCTGCCTCCCCTCCTCCCTTACCCCACACCCTGCTTCCTCCAGGACTTGGTATTTTGAAACATCTGAATTTAGGGGGCTCTTACAGCAGCCCAGGGAAGTGGCAGTGCTGTCCCACATCTCAGATGAGGAAGCTGAGGTCAAGATGGAGGCTGTGCCCAGCCTTCTGCCTTCTCCATGTCTCCCTCTTGTCACCTGCATGGTGTGGCAGAATGGGGTTGGGGCAGGTGGGGGTGTCTAAGTAAAAAGGAGGTGAGAGCAGCAAGGCTGTGTGCCAGCGGGTGATGGTGATCTGAGGCCAGTGGGGGAGTGGGAGAGGGCAGGCTGGTGGTGAGGCAGGCATAGCAGCGGGAGTGTGCCGGTCCAAGGGAGAAGGCCAAGGATGAGTGACAGGTCTGAGAACCATGCCAGCTTCCAGCAGAGGGAGGGGAGGGGTGGGTGGCTGGCCTGGGTGGCCCCATAGGGCTCTCCCGAGTGCCCAGCCCCAGGGACCTCCCAGCCCCCGGTGGTCAGTGGGCAGGCGCCGCCTCAATGGTTGCGAGCTCTGCCTGGGGGTGGCCAGGTAGGCTGCACTGCGCCTCTGCTCACCCCACCCGCCGCCGGGCCCTGAAAGGCTGGGAGCCTTTTGTGGGAGAGCAGCTGGCGGCCGGCCTTTATGTGGGGCTGTGGGAAAGTCCGCGGCCAGCCTCTCACAGCCTCTCAAAGGCAGGGATTATCTCGGGGCCTGCAGGACACCCTCTCAAGGACATCCCTCCCGGCGGGGGTGGGGGCAGGGCGCCTCTGCAGAGGTCCTGTCCGCCAAGCCCTGGCCCCACAGCCCCTTGGACAGGAAGGATCCCTGAGCGGGGGAAACCCTGACGCCCCGCTCCCTGCCCCCAGCCGTCCAGCTGCCAGGCTCAGAACTGCCTGCCACATGAGATGGGGTTTTCAGGGAGCCCCCCCCACCCTGCCCCTCAGGGCTCTCCCCTCGGATTGTCCAGGTCCCTGGCCCTTCAGGGGCTGGTCAGCAGAAGGGTATGCTTGGGGCTGTGCCCACCCTGGGCTGACTCAGGGCAGGCCCAGGGTGGAGGTCAGGGGGCCTGAATGGGGAGAGTGGGGCACACTTATTTAGCGCCTACGGCATGCAGACTAAGCAGGACATGCAGCCTCTCCCTGGAAATTGCTTGGAATCCTGAGAGGGAGGCAGGCCCACCTGTGCTCTACTGGACAGAGGATAGACCAGCCCCGCCACTGCTGAGGTCACATTGTCCTGGGTGCTCCTTGGCCCTGCACCCAGCCTTTTCCTGTTCCATCAGGTGGCTTTTACGCGGCCCACATGTGGGCAGGGATCACCAACCCAAGAAATGGAACCAAGTGGGGTGGTTAGAAACAAAAGCATTAGTGCCAGCCGTGCCTGCATGGCCACCTGAATACTCTGCCTTTATCCCCTCCCTTCGTCCTCAGCATGGTCTTGCGATGGACTGTTAGCCCCATTTTACAGATGAAGAAACTGAGGTCTACTACTAAGTGGTAGTAGTAGTCACAGTGCCTGGGTTTGAGTCCTGAGCCCACAGCCCTGTCCTGAGGCCATGCTGCCCCCAGAGGCTCTCTGATGGGTGCATCCAAGAGGTAGCAATCCTAAGGGCTGGGGAGGGGAGGCAGGCATCCCCCTTGTCCCCTCGTCATCCTAGCAGTGCCAGGCTGGGGCATGCATGGGACACCCTGGGGGCTGTGAGACAGGAAGGTGATGCCAGGCCAGATGTGTGGCCTTCCAGCTACTGCTGCTTCCTCAACCTTCAAAGGCAGCCCCGGGCCCCGCCCTGCTGGGACGACTGCTCCCCAGATGGCCTCTGGGTCCGCAGCCCCGCACACAAAGCCCGGCGGCCCGTGTGAATGAGTTTGTCGCCGGGCACGCGCCTTTTGTGCCGGATGAATGTCCCCAGCAGGGGGCGGGGTGTGGGAAGCCACCCGGAGCGGGCCTCCCGCCCAAATTCCCGCGGACTGGGGGTGGGCAGGGCTGCGGGGCTGCTGCTCAGAAAAAGCCCCAGAGCCAAGAGCCGGCATCAGCCTTGGGCAGCACAGGCTCCCTGCCCACAGGCCCCCCGGCTTTCTCAAGTAGCATCTGACGAAGGGGGTCCACAGGGCTGGCGAGACCACTGGGGTTCCCCTGTCTTGTTCCACACGCAGGGAAACCAAGGAGCTACTGGGTGAACCCAGGGGGTCGCCTGCTGGACACCTGTGGTTGAGACCAGGAGCCGTCTGAATCCCAGAGGCTAGAAGTGGGACACCGAAGGTGGGGTCACTGCCAGACCTGGGCAAACCAGAGAAGGGAGCCCAAACCTCTACCTTAGTGGAGACCCCATGGCCAGGCTCTGGGCACTCTGCCTGGCCTTTAGCCACCACTTTAAGTAGCTGGGGGTGGGCAGGCTTGATCTTGCCCCCTCCCCTAAGCTTTTGGCTGGCTGGGAGCCCAAGACTGGTTTGGCTAAACTTGCCTTCACCTGTGAACCAGGCATCATGTCCCCTGCCCCACTCAGTGGGTCCAAGGAGACTCCCCAGCCCAGTGGCTCAGGGAGCACCAAGTGTGCCCTGGGCCACTGCTGAGCCTCACTGAGGGGTCCCCTCAATGGGCTGGAAGCCTGGAGCCCCTGGCATTGGGCTCTGACTGCCAGTTATAACATGGGGTCTGCAGGAGGTGGGAGCCAGCAGGTACCCACAGGGAATGCTGATGAAGTAGTTTGGCATCAGGGCAGGGATCCTGTGGGGGGATTGGGAAGGAACTGAGGGTCCAGGGATCAGGGAGGAATGACCAAGAAGGATGTGGAGCCTCACATCTGTGATCCCCATAATACCTGAGAGCAGAGGGTCCCAGCCGGAACAGTACCTCCAGAGCTGGATTCGTTTCTCCTTTCAGCCATCATAGGATAGGGGGATGAGGCTGAGTGAGGCAAAGAGAAAGGATTTCGAAACTCAGTGCCCCAGAACTGCAGGTCTCCTTGGCATTCCTCCATAATTGATCCAACAGCAGGCAGGCCCCAGAGGGCCTGCCTAAAGCCCCCTTCCTCTGAGCTGTTGCCCCCTATATTTCCCATCCCTCAAGCCCCCAGTGACCTAAGCACAAGGCAGGGGAGCACCTTACAGATCAGCAAGACCAATCCAACCATCAGTGGGGACACCAAGACCCAGAGCTGGACTGCTGGTGGGTGGAGGAAGGGGTTGGACAAGGCAGCCTAGGGCCCCCAATGAGCCCTTGGGGGCAGCCATGTGAGAATTAACTTTAGCCAGGGAAGGCGGGGGTGGGCAGAGCTGGGTGCTTTTAGCACAAAACGGATCTTCTCTGTGGTACACAACAGCACCTGTGCTTGGGCATGGACTCCTCCCAATGAGTGTGAAGGGGAAGATTCCCCCTCTCCCCCACCGGCCAGTGGAAGACATGCAAGTGGGGTCTAGGAGCTGAGTGACTGCCGTGGTGCTTTCTGCTGCCCCATCTGCCGTAACCCAGTGTCCAGTCTGGTCTCAGCCACAAACTGGGCCTCAGTTTGCATACCCGTACAATGGGCATGAGGGCTTCCCAGGTGGCACTAGTGGTAAAGAATCGGCCTGCCAATGCAGAAGATTTAAGAGACTGGAATTCGATCCCTGGGGTGATCCCTGAATCAAGAAGATCCCCTGGAGGAGGGCATGGCAACCCATTCTAGTATTCTTGCCTGGAGAATCCCATGGACAGAGGAACCTGGCACACACAGTGGCCATGAAAACCCTCACCCTCAGCAAGGTGCCCCTCTGAGTGGGGCTCCCACACCAGCCCCAGAAGCAAGAGGGATGCAGTGGGGGGCAAGACCTATTCCTGAGCTGGGGGTGGGAGGCTGGTAAGGATAGCAGTTAACACAGCGACGATGTGGTGGGTGCCGTTCCTGACTGCAGGTGACCGAACCTGCCCAACAGTAAATATGTCAGGGTTTAGAGGCCTGCGGTTCACCCACTCTGGTCAGCCTCCATCCAGGAGAACATCACTCCTTATAGTAATAGCAGAGGGATCGTCTGGCTGTGGTCCAGTAATATTTTATTTCTGGATGCTGAAATTTGAATTCCATCTCATTTTCACGTGTCTCAAAATATTTTTCTTCTTGGGATGTTTCTTTCAAGGATTTAAACATGCAACAGCGCTCTTCTCAGAAGGCATGAAAATGGCGGAGGGCCGCGGCCCGCCCCTATCCAGCACGCCAAAACCTAGTAGGTGGGCGCAGGCATCCTCCCTGCTTTACAGATGAGGAGACCGAGGCACGGTAGGGTTCAGGCTACCCGGTGAGGGCCGCCAGGAGTCCTCCCGCTCCGCCCGGCCCGCGAGCTCTCCACGGACGCGGGCAGCCCCGCGGGAGCTCCGTGCGTGCCCATCAGTGCCCCTCCCCGCGGGCGGGCTGTGGGTTCCCACTGCCCGGTGGTTCCCACACTGCGCGGCGGCGGCGGAAGCGTGCCTGCTCCCCCGCCCCCAGCCTCCCGGCGGCATTAGCGCCGGGGTCTGCCCCTGAATGAATGAGGGCGGCCGCGGGGGGCGAGGGGGGGGCAACTCCCAAAAGACCATCTGGCTCAGCCTTATAATAGAGCAATAAAGGGCTTGTCTGCCTTTCAGAGGTTGGGAACGAGCTGCTCTCTGACACCGCGGGGTTTTTAACCAGCTGGGGACAGCGACCTGGCCCTGCCCTGGCCTCGAGGGGCGGGGGCGGGGCGCGGCCACGTGGGCCCGCGCGGCCCCTAATCCCGAGGCGCCGTGAGACGCACCGCTCCCGCGCTTTCCCACCGCCCACCTCCGCGCGTCCCTGTGGCCACCCCCTGCGCCCACCTCCCCACCACCACCTTACACCTGGAAAACTGAAGCCCAGGAAGTAGGGGCTGATGGAGCCTGGGATCTGTGCCCCTGTCTGCCAAGTCTGCCGCGCAGCTCTTTTGGGAACCTGGGGCCTGTTTGGTCCGCAAAATCCGGGGGTGGTCCCCAAGTCTACAGTCCCTGGCTGACCCCCCACCCCCTCATGAAATGCAGGGGTCCCTCAGATCTATGGACACCTTGCTTCAACCCCAGGATTGAGCATAACCTTGATGAGATGAAAGAAAGGGGTAAGGGGTGGGGGAGGCCAGGCAGCCATCCAAGGGCAACTTTTGGGGAGGGTCCAAGCTCCGGGATCCCAGAATATGATCCAGTTATCAGGTTTATGACCTGACCCAGCCCTTTTGGCCACCCTCAGTTAGCTCCAGCAACCTGGAGCCAGTCCCCTGCTTCAGGTGGTCTTGGCAGAGAAAGCCCATCCTACACAGGTAAATCAAGGCACAGAAGGCAAGAGCAGAGCCCAGCCTCGGCCTAGACACACCCTGTGCCCATCCTGCCCAATCCCTCCTCCCCCAAAACCAGCTCCCCCTAGAGTACTACTGAAATGCCAAAGGGAAGGAGACCATCTTCTGGGTGGGGGGGTACACAGGCAGGGGCAGTACAGACCCCAGAAACTGGGAGCTGGCTACAGAGTTGCCCCCCCGCCCACAGGATGGGCAACTTGGTCCCACCCAGCACCCGGGATGAGGGCCGAGAATGGCCTTGTCTGTGCCCCCAGCAGTGCCCCTAGAAACCACCCCACTTTGGATAGGGGTTTCAGTGGGTCTCTGGGCACCCAGCCTGGAGAACTTTGAGCCTGGGGAGAAACTGCAAGGCACTGACTGAGAGCCTGACCCCCAGAAGCAGGCTTGGGCAGGGGCTCTGTGGCCTTAGGGCGTGGGAGCAAAGGGTGGGTAGAGAGGGGTG
The DNA here is from genome assembly GCF_016772045.2 of Ovis aries. Lineage (NCBI taxonomy): Eukaryota > Metazoa > Chordata > Mammalia > Artiodactyla > Bovidae > Ovis > Ovis aries. The sequence goes on from NC_056065.1 coordinate 49,643,098, forward strand.
CAGAAGACAAAGCCGCCAGCCCCTGCTTCAGCCCCTGGAGCTGCCACCTCCTCTGACCTGCGGGCAGGAGGAGCTGCAGGGCCCCGGCTGTCTGGCTCGGTCTGCGGCCTTGGGCCAGACCTCTCCTCTTTCAAAGCCTCAGTTTCCTTATCTGTGCAATGGACATGATAATAATCATCCTTGGATCCCAGAGTCAGACACCAAGCCTTTCCTCTGGGGCTTGGCGTGGGGTGGGCGCTCAGGAAATGCTGGCTTTACTTTAGTGCCCTGTGAGCTGGAGTGGCCCGGCCTCCAGGTTGACTGGAGGAGGAGATGTGGAGAGAGTATGGCAGACCACCCCCCTTCCCGGATCACCCCCTGCAGCCTGCTTTCTGTCCTGGAGCAGAAGGGGGTAACCCCTGGAATCCCCACCCAGCAGCACCCAGAATTGGCCAAGAAGCTGTCTGTGGAACCCCAATTGCCCTGGGGAGAGGGCTGGGGACCCCCTTTCTGCAACCTGGCCTCTATTATGGGGGCTCCAGGCTGAGGGACAAGAGGAGGCATCTGTGCGCCCCCTCCACCCCGGGCCTCGGGTTTCCTGCTGTTTGAAAGCATCCCCTCACCCGCCATCCCAGACTTCTAGTCCACCTCCCGGGTCCAGCATAACCCAGGAGCGCTGGTCCTGAGCTCTGAGTGTCGTGCTTGGGGAGAGGCCTCTCTCCAGACACACTGAACCCTCAGCCCCTTCTGAGTTCGGGGGGCTAACTGACCTGCCATGTAGCCTGGTACCACGGCCCAGTCCCAGGTAGGATGGTGGTGGACCATGGCACTCTCAACACTTCAGTTTCCCCTGTGAGATAGGGATAATCTTTCCTGCCTCTAAATGTTGCTGGAGGCCTGGCTGAGCTGTGGTGCCGCCCTGGGGAGGGCACTGACCCCCAGACAGTGAGGAAGGGGGCTGCTAAGAGACAAGGTCTTCCCACACCCACCCGGGGCCCCGAGTTCACCTACTTCAGGAGGGGGCGCCCAGAGTAGCATCCAGCCCAACTCAGGTCCTCCTCCAGTTGGGGCCCCTAATGCCAGGCTGCAGGAGGGAGGAGAGGATGCCTGAGGTGCGTACACACGCTGACCTACCAAGGGAAGCAAGCCAAGCTGAGAGGCTGGGGGCAGTGCCAGGCCCTTTACCTCCAGAGCCCAGGCATGCATGCACATCCATGGGTGTACATGCCAGGGCACACATGCATGGCACACACATGGGAAAGCCTGCTCCAGCCAGACCTGGAGACTTCCCATCCCTGCCTTGCTCACCCCCAAGTCCGTATCCCCCCAATCTCTTTACCTGGATAAAGCTTCTCAGAATTCCTTACCAGGTACACAGCTAGTCTCCCTTCAAGGACCTCCTTGGGCACTGCCTCCTCCAGGAAGTCCTGCCTTGGTATCCCCACCTTCCTCTTCAGCCCTCTAAATCCAGGGCTCTTCTGAAAAATGTCAGTGTCTCAAGCTTTCCCCAAGACTCCCCATGCTCCCTGGGGCCCTGAGTGAGCCTAAATGTGCCCATTTAGAAATTATACAAGCAGCTGATGCTCCTTCCAGAAAATCTGAAGAAAGCAGACAGAAGAAAAACTAAGTTTCTGGCCCCAAACTGTCAGCATTTGGGAAGTTTCCCCCGCCTCTCTGCTAATGTCAGGTGGACATTCTTTCTTCCCTGTAACTCCACGGTAGGCTAACTACTCCCTCAAAGTGACCTCCTACGTGTAAGGTCTCCCAGCCCCAATTTTAGCCCCACTCCAGCCCCAGGACAGGGGCCAGGCCTCAGTCCCCTCGCAGGCCAGGTGCATCATCCAGGTGTCTCCTCGCAGGGAAAGAAAGGGAAGGATCCACAGTGGGAAGAGGGGAGAAGAGCCCCCTCTCACATCCAGTTCTCTGGTCTGGTTCTGGGAGTGCGGGGAGCTAGGGTGGAAGAGAGCAGACAGTGGAGGAGCGGGTGCTCCCGCGCCCCAGAGCACTCCTCCCCCAGAGCGCCTCCACCACAGTGCGGCCACGCAGCCAGAGGTTCCCACACTCCGGACCCTCTGCCTTCAAGCCACAAAGGCAGCCCGCGTGCCTCGCAGCCTGCCTGGGAGCTGCGCCCGCCCTTTGTCCAGAGTTGTGGCCACCCGCCATCTGGAGTGTGGCTCCAGCCAGGGGATCCAGGGAGCAATCATGTGCCCCTTCGCACACACCCGGGGGTAATGGAGGGGGAAGTATGTTGCCTCTCCCCAGTCCCATCTCCACAGCAGGCTCCACTCACGTCTGCGCCCCAGGCCCCCAGCCTTGACTCTGTACTCCTTCCCCTCCGCAACCCCACCTCCGCAGGTCCAAGTCTCAGCTCCCACCCTCACCCTCCGTGTGGCCTCAGCAACCTCTCAATGTGCCTATGGGCTCTCCCCGCCTTGTACCTAGTAATAAATGCTCAGAAACATGGACTCACCACTGTCACCATCATGTCAGCTGTCCCTGAGTTCATGGGACCACGGGCAAAATTTAACCTCTATGACCCCCTGGCTGCTGCCTGTCAAACAGGGAAGGGACAGTCCCCTCCCTGGGCAGTCCTAGGAAGGCCAATTCTTGTTCCTTGTGTGGTGCTTAGTAGATGCTGAAAAACTGAAACTGTTATCCCCATCGAGCACTGCTTGGATCCCCACAGAGACCCCAGTGCCCTCCCCACCCCTAGACAGACTCAGCAGCTTGCAGACCCTGGCCATCCACGGCCCCCAGGGGCCTGCCTGGCTGGGGGTGACTCTGAGTGGCAGCCTTGTCCCTTCACACCTGGGGAGATGAGCCGGGCACCTCCCTGCTGTCCTGGGTGCTCTCTCAGGGATCACAGCAGGTGGTCCAGGTGGTGATGGAGGGCTGGCCGGGGACTCGCTGGAAGCCACTAGACAGTAGGAGGCGGCACAGCACTTGCTGTGTTTGGATGGGCCCAGGGCGAGGGCCATGGCACAGAACAACCCCGGTGTCACCCATCTCTGCCCTGTGCACAGCCTGGGGTCCTTGTGGTGGCCCTGGATGTGGGGGCACCACTGTGAATGGTGGAATCCCTGCTTTCCCAGAAGGCCGGCCTTGCTCCTCACCTGCCCCAGCCTGCCCATTCCCCACATGCCAAGGAGGAAACCCCCCAGTACCTGAGACACTGGGGCTTCATACAGCCCTGTGGATGGCACAACCTGTTAGGGAATCTGGCCCCAGGCAGGGTAGAGGGGCAGTCTGGAGCTGGGCAGAGGCCAGTGGGTATGGCAGTGTCCCCTCCAGACCAGTCCTGCCTGCAGGGCACTGGGAGGTCCAGGGCAGAGTCGCCTGGGGCCAAATACAAGGCTGGGCCAGAGTGAATGTGCGGCTCTTCTTCAAGGAGTCCTCCTTGTTCATATATATTTTTAAACTGTGATAAAATACACATAACACTAGAGTACCGTCTCAACCATTTTTAAGTGCACAGCTCAGCAGCATTGAGCACATTCCCGTTGTTGTGCAGCCGTCCCCATGTCTCCAGAAATGGTCTCACCTTCCCAAATCAAAGCTCCGTCCTCATCAAACTCTCACTCCCCACACCTTCCCCCTCCCCCGGCCCCCACACTCCTACTTTGTGTCTCTGTGTCTTTGACTCCTCCAAGGACCTCAGAGACGTGGAGTCACATAGGATGTGTCCTCCTGTGTCTGGTTTATTTCACTCAGCTTCATGTGCTAAGGTCCATCCACACTGGAACAGGTGTCAGGACCTCCTCCCTGTTTAAGGCTGGACCATATTCTGTCATGTAGATGAACTACATTTTGCTTATCCATTCATCCACCGATGGACACAGGTCGTTTCTACCTCTTGGTAATTGTGAATATGCAGCTGTGAACGTGTTTCAAAGGGCTTCCTTGAGACCCTGCTTTCTACTATTTTGGGTACAGAGCACGAGTGGAATTGAGGGGTCACGTGGTGATTCTGTGTAACTTTGGAGGAACTGCCACACTATTTTCCACACCACTTGCACCATTTGCCTTCCCAATGAGAAGACCTCCCTTGACACAGGGAGCAAATGCCCCTGGAGCACACACACCCCCCCACCCCATGGTGCCCTTGGCTTTGCAGTCAGCCTGGGAGGGGTGGACTTGGGGTGTGGGTTACTTAGAAATGGGCTGTGGTCCTAGATTACCGCATTCTAACATAATCACACCCAGCTAGTGTGTTTGGCCTGAGCCCCCACATCCACAGCAAGGTGCCTCAGTCCTCAGTGGTTGTTCCAGACATCCCATCCCAGACTTAGCGAGCCCTCCAGGATGGCAGCAAGACAAGCTCCCCTCTCTCCTCCTCAGCTGCTGGGGGCCGCCGAGGTGAAGGATCTGACCCCCTCCACACCCTGGGCTGCCTCTGCGGTAAGACTGCCAGCCAGGAGCAGCCCTGGGTTCTCCCCCTGCCCCCAAACCCTCCCTCCTCGGCAGCCCCCCCAGGCTTCTGGGCCACTCACCTCGGACGTGTGAGCCGGGAGCCCAGCGACTTTCCCACACTTTGGCCCCATTCACAGTGTTAAGCGGCCCACAAAGGCCAGGCGTGTGCCTCAGAGGCCGCACTGCCATCTGGCCCACACGCGGGGAGGGAGCCAGCGAGCCTTTCATCCGGCCGGGCTGAGATTTAACACCATTCATTTCATATTTCCCACAACTCAAAATTGGATCAAAGCTACTCCTGTCAGGGGGAGGGGGTGGAGGGAGGGAGGAGGCAGCTCCCCCACAGACCACCCGCTACCCTCACCTCCACCCCGGCCCACTGCAGGTGGGCATACAGTCGGGGTGGTGGGGGCTGGACCACTTCTGCTGGCACGTGTCTCCTCTGGGCCAAAAGCTGCCTTGAGGGAGGCAGCCAGGGCAGGGCACACCCCCCCAGACAACTGCCCCTCCGAAGCCAGGAGGCAGGGGACGGGTCCCAGCTTGGGTGCTGCTCTCAGTTCTGGGCAGGACTCTGGGGCGCCACTGCCAGCAGCCGGACAGTCAGGCATACGTGGGCTCAGGTGGGGGCTGCAGCCAGGGCCCACCGCTTACTCCTGCGTTCCCTTTTCCTGGCCAAGCTCCTCCTTGGCACAGGGTGCTGGGCTGGCAGGGTGTGGGAATGGGGACATGGGAGACTCAGCCACTCTGCTCTCCATCCACAGCCTGGCCCCCAGGGAGTCCATAAGCAGGCCAGCCGCCCAGCACAAGCCCTACTTTGGCTGAGCGTCACCAGGTCCCCCTTGAAGCCTGTGGGAGCTGCCAGATGGGCTGTGGAGCAAAGTACAGAGCACATGTCCTCCACACACCCACCCTCATTTTGCTCAGGTACCCTCTGCCCTTTGGCATCAACCAGATATGGCCAGATATCTGTGGCAGGGGTCCCCCTGCTTAAAGAGGAGCCCAGGCCCAAGGCGGGAACCTCAGGGTCACCTGCCTCCTACAGCTAACCTGGGCCTGTGTCCCCTTAAGGAGAGGTGCTTCAGGGGAGAAGCAGGTGCCAAAGGGTGAAGTTGGGCTGTCTTCTATCTCGATCCAAAGTCACCTGATATTTCCACCCCCAGAGCCCCTCACCTAATCCATCCGAGGGGTGACCAGGGGCTCTCAGGGCTGTCTTGGGCTGACTCCAAGCCAAGCTTGCCCACTATCTTCCTGCTTCCTGGATAGGCCCCCCTCTGAGTCACCAAAGGCTTCCTGTGCTATGGACTTCTTGAGCAGGTCCACCAAGCAGGCCACTCCAAGCTTCGAGTCCCTGCCAAGAACTTTGTTAGGACCCTGTGATTCCCAGCCGCACTCAGAGGTGGCTGCTGTCCAGGGAACTGTGCTCCTGGACTTGAACTCCAGCTAATGCGCCCTGATGCCAACTGCTGGCTCCCAGGGCTGAAGCCCTGCTCCCCCTTGGACCTTCCTGAATCCTGCCCTGCCCCTAGAAGGCAGCCCCAGCCCCACTCCCTCGCTCAGTCCCTACAGAATGGGATTCCTGGCTGCAGAGAATCAGAGGACAGTGACTGTTCTGGGTGGAGGTGCTCCAAGCAGCCACTCCCCTAGGGACCCAGGGTGGGGCTGGCCCCCAAGTCATCACTGGCCCTCAGCTGGGCTGACCAGAATCAGCGGTTCCGCTAGTGGGGCTGAGCTGGTACAGCATTCGTGTGCGCTCCAGGCAGGGGCCTCATGTCTGCCTCCTGGCACCCCTTCCCCACCACTGGGAAAATGCTTAAGGACAGCAGACCTTACAGGTGCCCATAGGGCTGAAATAGGACAGCATGTGACTGAGGCTTTCCCCCCTGTCCCATGGGAGCAGTGACCACACACCTGTAAGGAGCATGCCTGGAGCCACTGTGACCGCCAGCCAGATGGGGGTGGGGTGGGGCCATGGCGGCCACCTGTTGGTTCAGAGCACCCCAGATGCTACAGCCTGATAAGCTTTAGCTCCCCAGAGGAGGGGGCGCAGAAGCTCTTGGAAGGCATCTCAGGGACTCTGGCTCCCTGAAGCTACCCAAAGCCCAGCCTAGGAGGCGCAGCAGCCCATTTTCCAGCTCTTGAGTCATATGTCCCAGGTGACAACCTGGGGACTTGCCACATACGCCAGTAGGTCTGATAATGAGAGCCCCTCTTCCACCTGAGCAGAGGGAGGTGGCTGTGTCTGCTTCCGCCATTCCCCCTCCCCTGAGGGCAGCAAGTCCCTGCTTGGGAGGGTGTCCAGCCCTCTGGAAGCTGCCGCACTTGTACATTCTAGAGCTCTCTCCCTATCCACGCTCCTGTCCTCTGCAAGCCAGCAGCGCGGAGTCGCTGGGGAGGGGGCAGTAGGGAGAGAAGAGGGCTGTGGAGGCGAGGGGCGGGGAGGGCGCCGCTCCTTCCTGCCCCCCGCCCTCGTCCCTGCGGCCTGGGAAAAGGCAGCATATTGAGGCGCGGGGCTCCCAGCATCAGGCCCCGGGATGCTAATGAGGGCGAGCGCGTTCCCACAGCCCGGACATTGTGCCGCGCGGCCCACCTGCTCCTCGGGGAGCGCCCATTGTGCCCGCGCCAATTCACAGGCAATTTAGCGTGCGCTAATGGGCCGGCGCCTTTGTGCGGCCCGCGCCGTCATTGGCCGCGGAGTGTGGGAACGGCCGCGGCACCCGGGCCCCAGGCGCCAGCCCGCCGCCCGTGCCTATATAGGGGCCGGGGTCCGCGCCAGCCCGGGACGCGCCAGCTCCGCTCCCTGCCGCCTTGCCGCCTCGCCTCTCCCAGCGCCAGGCATGGCTCCCAGCACCGTGGCCGTGGAGCTGCTCAGCCCCAAAGAGAAAAACCGAGTAAGTGCGCGGCCGGTCTGGCGCGCGGTCCCCGCGGCCCCTGCGCCGGTGGGGCCCGAGCCCGGCTGACGCCCCCTCCTCCCGCCTGCAGCTGCGGAAACCGGTGGTGGAAAAGATGCGCCGCGACCGCATCAACAGCAGCATCGAGCAGTTGAAGCTGCTGCTGGAGCAGGAGTTCGCGCGCCACCAGCCCAACTCCAAGCTAGAGAAGGCCGACATCCTGGAGATGGCCGTCAGTTACCTGAAACACAGCAAAGGTGAGCCGCCTGCGTCCAGGAGTCCGGCCGCGCGACCGGCTCACCGCCGCCCCGCGCTCCCTGACCCTGTTCACCCGCGCCCCGCTCACCGCTGCCCCCTCCCTGCGCCCCCTGCCCCGTTGCCCGCTACGCCCGCTCCCCGCGCCCCGGCTCACCGCGGTCCCTGCTCACGGCTGTCCCCGGGCCCCGGCCCCCGCTCACCGCGGTCCCCGCTCCCCGCAGCCTTCGCCGCCGCCGCCGCCGGCCCCAAGAGCTTGCACCAGGACTACAGCGAAGGCTACTCGTGGTGCCTGCAGGAGGCCGTGCAGTTCCTGACGCTGCACGCGGCCAGCGACACGCAGATGAAGCTGCTGTACCATTTCCAGCGACCCCCGGCCGCAACCGCCGCGCCCGCCAAGGAGCCCAAGGCGCCCAGCCCCGCGCCCGCGCCTGCCCCGGCCAAGGCCGCCGCTGCTGCCGTTGCGCGACAGCCCGCCTGTGGCCTCTGGCGGCCTTGGTGACCGGCGAGACCCGCAGGCGGCCGCCCAGCCCCCAGGACAAGAATGCCGGGGCGTTCCTCTGGCGGGGGAAGAGCCTTCCCATCGGCTGTGCGGCCTCAGGCTTGGATGCACCCCTTCTCCGGAAGGCTCTCTCTCTCCAGGCTGGCCGGCCAGCAGGAGAGTCATTCTCAGAGAATGTGTGCAGAGTCCTTGTCATTTAGGACAATCGGGCCCGTCTTCTGCCAAATGTCTGACCCTATGGGGTTGTTCTATGTTTGCATTTCAGCAAGTGACTTCTGGGAAGTCCCCGCTGCCGGGGTTCTATGATATTTGTAGATGGCGGGGCTCGGCCAGCCGGCGCCCGAGCTGTGCGTAGAGGGCTTTCTCAGATCCGGTGCTGCCGGGCCGCATTTGCCTTTTGTGAAGGCGGAACTCAAGGTGTATCCTCATAGGAAGGAGAGCGTCAGCCAGGATGGGTGTGGGGCTGGGCAGAGCCAGGCCAAAAGGCCCTACATCTGCTTGGTTGTCTGGTCGGGGCTCACAGTGGGCTGTGTGGGGCGGGTGGGGGTCTCCGCCATGATCCTTAAAGGATTTCCATGTGGGTGGGTGCACGTGGGCATGACTTTGTACTCAGAATTTGAACTCTTGGTCATGTGGGAACCACAGGACTGCTCTGAAAACTGATAATAAAATCTGACTGTTCAGCCCCCTCGCGATCTGTCTCTGTGCCTCACACATGTCCTTGGCAGCCACCAGGCAGGCGGGTTGGCAGGGATGAAGGGGAGCAGACACTACTGTGATATATGCAGCCACAGGTGGGCGCTGTCCTTGCTAATGACCCTCTGGACATCTGAAGAAGGGCTGGGCTCCAGCTGAGGAGGAAGGGAGGAGGGGAAGCAGAGGAGAAGCAGGGGTGCTAGGAAGCAGGGTTGACCAGCAGGGAGGGAAGAGAAGCTGGGAATGAGGAGTGAGGGGACAAGTAGGTGGGGCAGGAAGTGACTGAGAGGCAGGGAAGCAAGGGAAAGGCAGGCTGGAGGGGAGAGGGTCTCTGAACACCTTGGGTCCCCTTGTGCAGTAAGGGGGCCGTGGGGGGGCACCTGGGTTCCTGCCTTAGACCTCTCACTAGTTCCCTGCAGGTGGGGGTGGGAGTGGAGTGCTAAGAGGGACCCCCCAGCCTGCAGCACTCTCGCTGCAAAGGGGTTTAGTTGTGCCAAAAATGAGAGACATTCCCCTCCACGATCCTCCCCGCACACCTGGAGCCCCTTTCCCTGGATCAGCCCCTGGGGCACCTTCCTGGCCAGCCCAGAGGTGGCCGGCCTGCCTCCCTGCAGGTTGACCGCTCACCAGGGCTGAGACAGGCAGTGCTGGCAACAGGAGGGCCAGCCCTCCTCAGAAAGGGCAGCCGTCTATTTTTAGGCAGGCACGGGGTATTGGTTGAGTCTGCAGAGACCCAGAAGCACTGAAGCCAGCCGGCCCTCCTTTCTCCTCAGCACCTCTCTTGGCCCCGCCTTCCAGCCCTTTCTGTCCACTCTGGAGGGGAGGTCCACAGCACCCCTTCCAGACGAGCACAGTGCTGCTCTGCCCTTGGGTCCCTGCTGAGCCCTGGGAGCAGCCCCTCCCACACTCACACGTTTATTGTGTGCCAGACACATGGTTGGACCGTCCCCTTGGTTGTGCTTCCAGGCCAGCCTGGTGGCCAGGCCAGCCTGCAAGGCTGCCTCCCTCTCCTGAATCCCTGCCTGAATCACCCTGGAGCTCTGAGTCTGTGCTGCTCACAGGTCTGTGTTCCAATGGGCCTTGCCAGGCAGCCAGTGGCATGCTCAGACAGAGGCTGAGGTCGAAATCCAAAGTAACTGGCCCAGGAGTTTGGCACCTAGGAGGCAGGTGCCAAAGGGACCTGGCACACTGTCTGCTTCCAACACTGGGCTCTTTCGCAAAGCTGCCACTGTCTTTACGGGTACACTTCCCTTAAGAGTCTCCAAGCCTTCCAGAGTTTCCAGAGATGGGCCCTGAAGTCTGTCCCCAACACCATCTGGGAGCTTTCTCAGCTTGTTCCCTGCAAACTCCCACAGACTCCATCTTTCACGAGGAAGATGCTTTCCCCTGCACTCTGAGGATCTCGCCATCAAAACACACTTGCCCAGCTGCAAGGGTATCTCCCACCCCGGGGGGTGGGGGAGGGGCTCCCAGAGAGCAAGGTACCAAACTCTCCCCGTTTGCATGGGATTTTTGGCAGAGACGGGCCTGTGCTCCTAGGGAACCAGTCTGGTGGGGTCACAAGCGCCTTCGCGTGGAGTTGGTCTCTCTAGTGGTCTGCACGTCCCAGGTGCCCTCTTTGCACTAGTTCATATCACACGAGGTGAGCAGCCGGCTAGCTCAGTGAAAGGACGAAGACGACGACAGCCCAGAGGTTCTGCATTCAGTTGCCTCGCTGTCTTCGCTCTTAAGACCCGCGCCCGCCCGCCTGTGTCCTCCCTCCAGCCTTCACTTCGGCTGCAGCGGCGGAAGGGGCGGGGCCGGCGCGGACGCTCATTAGCATAATCTATGCGCGGGAGGTGTTTAGCAGTCAAATATATGCGCATATATCTCCATGGCTGATGAGGCTGGCCGGGCACTTTCAAAATGGCGGAATGTGGAGCGAGCGGCAGCGGGAGCAGCGGGGACAGCCTGGACAAGAGCATCACGCTCCCCCCCGACGAGATCTTCCGCAACCTGGAGAACGCCAAGCGCTTCGCCATAGACATAGGTCGCCGCGGGCTGGCACAGGGAGCAGGGCGGCGTGGGCAGGCGTGGGCGCGGGCGGCGGGGCCGGCAGGCCGGGGTGGCGGCAAGGACGAAGGGCGGGGCGCGGGCCGCTGGTGCCGCACGGCCTGTCGGGCCTTGTGGTCTGCGGCGGCCGGCGCGTACAGCCTATCGGTCCTTGTAGTCTGTGGGCTGCCAGCGCGCGCGCGCTTGCCGCCGCGACCGGACTGCAGCTCCCAGCAGGCGCCGCGTGGCCGGAGCAGGGCATGCCGGGGCTCGCAGTTCTGAGGGAGAAGCAGCCGGGCGGCCGCTCTGGCACTCTGCCTCGGAGACGGGGTGGGGTGGGGTTCGGCCGCCTCGCGGGGCGTCTCCCCACTGGCGGGAGGTCTGGGACCCAGTATCTGGGGCCAGGGTTTTGGAGGACCCGCCCCCACGGGGCCCTCTTCCCTCCCCGACTCGCTGACGCCTGCCGACGACCGATTTCTTAGATATGGTCGCTGAGGCGCGGAGACTCGGCTGGTCAGTGGCCAGTCCGGGCTTCAGCCTGAGCGCCCGGGACCCCCACGCGCCTGGCCAGGCATGGCCGCGCTGTAAACGCTGGGACAGACTTTGCGATTCTCCCCGGAGGGATTGGGCCGCCCCGCCCCCCCGTCTTTGGGAGTCCCTGGAATCAGGGGCTTGGATGGGGGGCATCCAGGGAAGTGGGGAGCGCCTTGAGTCCCAACCTGCAAAGCGCGAGGCCGGGCGGAGCCTGCCAGAGGGCGGGCATGGGCAGCTCTGTGAGCGGGAGCTCGTCCTCCTTGGGGGAGACTTGCCAGAACGGTGCCCTGCTGGACGTTGGGCTGGAAAACGGTGAGCGGAGGCACAGCTTGGGGGCTCGAGTGAGCCCTACCGCTGTCCTCTGAACCCTGCTCACTCCGGAGGTGACCCCAATCCACTGGCCCTGTGCTCTGAGCTTCTAGACTTGGTGCTGCTGCCCCAGCTCTGGGAGTTCTGCTCCAGCCAGTCTGCACCTAACTGGTTTCTGAAATGCTCCCAAAAAGTTCCTGGCCACAAGTCTTACCTCGATTGTTTGGTGTGGCCCCAGCTTGTCTCTGCGAAGGGAGGAGTGCCTGCCTGTCCTCCCTAATCAAGGTTCCTTGGCAGACCCAAAGGGATGTTTCCAGTGTTTGTATTTATTTCCTCTCTGAAATCCGCCATTCCTGCCCCCCTGCCTCCGGTCCGGGTCCTCTTTGTCTGGTAAGGACATGTTCATTGCTAGTAAGGACTGACTTTTACTAGTGCAGCTAGCTGGTGAAGGACCACTTGGGCAGTGGTCCTCAACCAGGAATCTGCAAAGCCAGAGTGCTTGTCAGTGTTCGGTTTACAAGCAGGCTCTCCCTTTTGTCTCCCCTCCCCAAGCCTCTCCGTCCAGGAGGGCTCAGCTGCAGGGACCTCAGAGAGCCCCTTCCTCTCTGGTGGGGCACCCCCGTCTGCTGGTGGGGCACCCCCGTCTGCTGGTGGAGTCCCTGCTTCAAAAGGCTCAGGGAGGCTTTATCAACACATACTTGAAGCTGATTTGAAGCCATGTTTTTGTTTTGTTTTGTTTTTTAGTTTTGGCTGCACTCAGTCTGTGTTGCACGGACTTTCTCTAGTTGCAGGCGTAGTGACTTTCCTTGTTCCAGAGCATGGGCTCTGGGGTGCTCAGGCTTCAGTAGTTAGTTGCAGCTCACTGCAGAGGGCCAGCTCAGTCATGGTGGCTCACGGGCTGAGTTGCTCTTTGGCACATGGGGTCTTCCCAGACCAGGGACCAAACCTGTGTCTCCTAGACATGGATTCTTATCCACTGTGCCACCAGGGAAGCTCTGACTCCAGGTTTCTCCTGGGCGGGGGGAGGGTTCCTTGGGTGAAGTGGAAGGGGCCGCAGGGCGGGAATGTACACAGCAGTGTCCTGCACCCCTGGATGCCTAGAGAGGAGGGACTGCTGCACGCCAGGCCCCCAGGGATCTGGATGAACAGGTCTTGGCTCAGGTTCCTCTCATCAGTCAGGATGCTATGGGCCCCAAGGGTGGGGGGCGGGAGGCCTGGAGAGCGCACGGTGTCCACCAGAGAGCACAGTGCTGTATGGGTGTACCTGGTCACTGCCCTTGTCTGGTGTGGCGTGTGGAGCCGGGGGGAGGACAGTTGACGTGCACTCTGACCCCAGGGGACCTGAGAGCAGACGGGATCTGGTCCCCGTAGGCTCCTGCATGCTGCCCTGTGAGCACATCTGGGCTCAGACAGAGCAAAGGCTGCGCCCACACTGCTGACCCCTTCTGCTGCTCAGCGGGGCTGGGTGACAAGTCTGGGCAGGGCCAGGCTTCTCCCACTTGGTGCACATGATGTGCAGTGCACAGAACCCAGCTAACCAAGCCCCAGGGCCCTCCACAAACCATCACAGTCATGGTCGTGATTTGTAGCTGACCTGGAGAACACACCATCTGCAGTTGGATTTCTGTGACCAGAGTGTTTGTTGATAGTAACTTCTGATGAGCTTGTCAAATAGGTCTTCATCCCTTTGCGTTTGCTGGTGCGTGTGGGGGTTTTTTGGCCACGCCACATGGCATGTAGTATCTTAGTTCCCCAATCAGGGATCGACTGAACCAGGGTGGAGTAGTCTTAACCACTGGACCTCCAGGGAGGTCCTGTATTGCCTCTTTTTAGGAAAGGATTTGTTCACAGAGGTGAATCCCGCAACAGGCATTTCAGTGAAAGGTGCTGCAGGCCAAGCTGGGATTGGGGGCAGGCAAAAAGGGATAAGGAGGCTTAAAGCCAAGTTCTGTCTTAAGCTCATAGCCTCGGGATGGGAGCAAGCCCAGGACAGTGGATTCAGTAACTGGATGTAGGCCCCTCCGTGCCTGATGAGGCTGGCTCACAGAATGTCTCTGGAGGCCCTGTCCCCGCTGCCATGCGAGCAGCTCCGACCAGGACAATGCGCTTGGTCTCAGAAATGGGGCTTTGACTTTTGTTACCTGGGAGAGCCGTGGCCCTCGGGTACAGAGGCGTTTCCAGATGCGTGTTGTGACTTGAGCATTTCCTGTATGCTCCCTTGGTGTTGTGTCACAAAACAATGGTTGTTGATGATTTTAACCTTCCTCTCACGATGAGGGCTTCCTCCTCATTTTTGTCGGGGCTTCTGAGAAGCAGTTTGTTCCGGAGTCGCTTTGCAGAGCTGAGCCTTTGCCTCTCTCTACTCTGTGTGTGGTTGGCTGCTCTCACAGCCCTGCATCACCTGGAGCCTCCCTGATGCCTCCTCTCTGACTCTGGAAAGGACCACTCTGGGCATCTCTTTAACGTGCCCAAAGGCCTCATCTGCTTCCTGATGCTGCGTTGTCAGTTACGTGCTGGGGCGTTAGCGAGCCCTGCTGCTGATCTCCCCGGGAGCCCAGGCCTCGGGCCGCTGCTCCCGGGACCCTTCCTTCCATGCTCCTGGCGAAAACAGCTCCTCCCCCACCTGGCCACCCTGAGAAATGCTCCTTTTAGCGCCTCCTCCACCGCTTCTCCCTGGACTGTCAAGTGTGCCGAATTTTCCTAAACCACCAGCAGTCACCGAGGTCACCCAGAAGCAGCCCTGTCTCTTTGCTCCTCGAGGAGAGACAGTTTCCACTAAAGCTGGGCTCCGAGGAAGAACAGACCTTTCTTTTCAAGGAAGGCAAAGGGTTGGGGTCTCACAGTTCACTCCCTTCCTCTGTTTGGTGCCCTGCAGGCTTTTCAAGTTCAAGTAGCACCAAACACCTCGTGGGCAGGACCCGGGTCTGGCAGAGGAGGGCCTGTGGAGGGGCAGCCTCAGGTCCCTTCCAGCCGCTCCTGAATCTGCCACATCCGTGTCTCCCCCGCAGGCGGGTCACTGACTAAGCTGGCCTACTACTCCACCGTGCAGCACAAAGTCGCCAAGGTGCGGTCCTTCGACCACTCGGGCAAGGTGAGCTCTGGGAGAGGCCTGGGCAGGCCCTGGCACTGCTGAATGCTGACACCCTTCTGTGCCTCCTAGCTTAGCTCCCCTTCTGCCCCCGCTCATGCCCCTGGCTCCCACCTGCGTTGGCACTGCTGTGGGTGCTTGGGGCTGGGTCTCAGCGTTGCCCCCTCCCCAAGGCAGTGCACACACGTGGTCCCCCAACTTCTCCCCAGGACACAGAGCAGGACCACGAGCCACCCTATGAGATCTCTGTCCAAGAGGAGGTAACCGCCAGGCTGCACTTTGTAAAGTTCGAAAACACCTACATAGAAGCCTGCCTGGACTTCATTAAAGACCACCTCGTCAACACTGAGACCAAGGTCATCCAGGCGACTGGGGGTGGGGCATACAAGTTCAAAGACCTCATCGAAGAAAAGCTGCAGCTGAAGTAAGTGTGGACCTTGGGATGGGGTGCAATGAGAGCTCGGAGGCTGGTTGGCCTCGGCTCATGGGTCGGGCCCTGAAGTAGTGACCGCAGTGGCCCAGCTGCTATACACCCACTCCTCCCTGCTCTGGGGATTCCTGAGGCCCCATAACCACAGTGAGACTTTGGGGAGCTACCAGGGGGCCATGGGTCTGAGCTCAGGCTCTGGGCCAGCTGCAGTGGGATTTGGGTGGCCAAACGTCAGGAAGGGAACTGCACGGGGCGGGGCGAGGGCTGAAAGGAAGAGAGGGGAACCCCGAGACCGAGTCTGCCTGCTCCAGTGGTGACATGAGGCTCCCTGGCCCACTGGATGGAGGCTCTGGGGTCCATGGGCACACCAGCTCCAGTGAGCGGGCCCTTCGTTCTCAGGGTTGACAAGGAGGATGTGATGACCTGCCTGATCAAGGGCTGCAACTTTGTGCTGAAGAACATCCCACACGAAGCCTTCGTGTACCAGAAAGACTCCGACCCTGAGTTCCGGTTTCAGACGAACCACCCCAACATCTTCCCATATCTCCTGGTCAACATCGGCTCAGGGGTCTCTATCGTGAAGGTTTGGCCTGGCTTGTGGAAGAGGGTGGGGCTTCCACAGTGGCGTGTCGAGCCCTGGCTGTGTGTCAGAGCTGTGCTGGGCACAGGGACACGGGCATACTTGGGGCTGGCTCTGGTATTCATGGGCCACAGGCAGAGTGCTGGACACTGGCTGGCTGTGGGGAGGTGGCAGCTCTGCTTCCACCACGAGCACCTGCCAAGCATCCCGAGACTTGGCCTCCAAGAGGCTGTCACCTGGGTAGGGGATACCCCGAGTCGCCACGTCCGCTGGCCTCAGGACCTGCTGGCCAGTGGCTGGGGGCCTGCTTGCTGACGCGCCTGCCCTTGTTCTGCACCAGGTGGAGACGGAGGACAGGTTCGAGTGGATTGGCGGCAGCTCCATAGGGGGCGGCACCTTCTGGGGGCTTGGGGCTCTGCTCACCAAGACGAAGGTATTTCGGCTACTGGGGTTGGATGCTTCTGGCTCCAGTTCCCTCCGGAGAGGGCTGAAGGCTGTGGTGTTAGGGCCTGTGCTTGGTGAGGGTTGTGTGCAAGTGGCTCTCTCCTTAGCCTCTTCCTGTTACTAGTCTCAGGAGGATGGGCATCTGAGTGGCCACAGCATCACCTGGCTGGGTGCTCCAAAGAGGATGCCCACCTCCCCCTGCCCTGCCCCCCCAGGGCCATGTCTTGAGATGGCCCCGGTTGGCTGCTGGCATCTTTCATATGCTGTGGGGCTGGCAGGGGAGCTCCCCCAGCTTGCGGTCCCTGACAGCCCCATCTGCTCTGTCCCCCAGAAGTTTGATGAGTTGCTACACCTGGCCTCCAGAGGCCAGCACACGAATGTGGACATGCTGGTTCAGGACATCTATGGAGGGGCCCACGAGACCCTGGGGCTAAGCGGCAACCTCATCGCCAGCAGCTTCGGGAAGTCTGCCACCGCGGACCAAGGTACTGGCCCCGCGCCTGCTCTCACTCACCGTGGCGCACAGCGCCCGCCCGGCTGCCTGCCCAGCGCACTGCTTCCGTCCCCCAGAGTTCTCCAAGGAGGACATGGCCAAGAGCCTACTGCACATGATCAGCAATGACATCGGGCAGCTCGCCTGCCTCTACGCCAGGCTCCACTGCCTGGACCGTGTGTACTTCGGCGGCTTTTTCATCCGCGGTCATCCAGTCACCATGCGCACCATCACCTACAGCATCAACTTCTTCTCCAAGGTAACAGGCTCCGCTGCCTTCCCGGCTCTGCCCACCCTCAGCCCAGCCTCCCCTCTATCGTGTCTAAAACTAGCAGGCCTGAGGGGAGGGGGCAGCGAGGCAGGACCAGAAACTGAGTGCCCCAAACCCTGGCCCCCAGCCCCTTCCCACCCTCTAGCTTTGGGCGTCCTGTGCTTGGGACGCCGTGGCCGCCTCAGTTTGGCTTGTTGCTAAGGGTGAGGTCCAGGGACTGCCTCTCACTGAGAGCTCTGGGTGAGCTTTGAGGCTGGGGCACTATGGGCACGTCATACCTGGTGAGCACAGGAAACTGGGTGGCTGTCTGTTTTTGTGGAAGATGCCCCACACGCTCTAGGTGGTGGGCTTTTAAATTCCATGTGTGCGTACAGTTCCTGGGGCCAGTGCACTGTGGGCAGCCTTCACCGTGTTGGGAGGGAGGCCTCCTGCCTCAGGTGGATGTATGTTCTTGGGCCAAGCACTGCATGTGCGAGGCTGGCTTCAGGGGTGTTTCTATGGCAGGGGGAGGTCCAGGCGCTGTTCCTGAGGCACGAAGGCTACCTGGGCGCCATCGGAGCCTTTCTCAAAGGAGCCGAGCAAGACAGTGAGTGCAGCCCAGCTATGGGTCCTGGCCCGTGTCTGGCAATGCCAGAAGGGGAGGTTTCGGGGAGGCTGTGAGTGGGATGTAGGGTCTTCATGGGCCCCTCCCAGCAGTGGCAGGAACCTTTCCTGTGATCGCTGAGGAGCCAGTGGAAACCAACTCACGTGGATGCCATATAATTAGCCCACAGGGTCCTCGTGCATGGTGGGCTTCATGCAGAGGCTCCACACACCTGACGTTGGCCCTCCCGCACCCTTTGGCCCCTTGCCACCATCTCTCCAGCTGTTGAGATGTGCTTCCGGTCTGTCCTCTTTGAAGGACATGTGAAGGAATCGCAGGTGTGATTCTGTCCCCAGAAGCGCAGGGTAGGCTTCTTTGGGATCAGCGCCAATCAGAGTGGCATGGGCTGACCCTCACTGTCCTTGAGTCCAGTTTCTTATGTGAAATGAGATAACCAGGGAGACCTTTCAGAAGCTTGGAAAGGTCTCAGTGATTATCTTGCCAGGTCTCTGAGCCCATGAGAAATAGCACAACAGAACAGCCTGGCGCCAGGGAGACCTTCAGTGGCTGGTCCTCCCAGCTGTGGCCCCGCCACCCCCGGCTTGTAGCTTGCTGAGCTGCTCACCCCCTGACGCTGGGTCTCTTGTCCTGCAGACCCAAACCAGTACAGCTGGGGAGAAAACTACGCCGGCAGCTCTGGGCTCATGAGCTCATCGCCCGAGCTCTGCCCCACCCAGCGGGCAAGGAGCGGCACTGTGAGTACGGAGTCAGGGGCCTTGGGTCCCACGTGCACCACCTCTGTGGACTCTCGGTGGTCCCCCAAGAGAGGCCCTGTGTTGCTGCAGCCAGGCTCAATCCTGCCCCTTCCTGGTGCAAGCCGGTCTCAAACCACATACTCTGGGGGTTGAAGAGTGGTTTGTACCTGTAGCTGACTTTCCTCCTTTCTATAACATCTCAGCTTTTTCAGACATTTAGCTGGAGCTCCAGAGCCATGCAGTCCATTCTGTGTTTGCAGAGCAAAGATACGGAGGCTGGGGATCTCTCCCCAGAGCTCTGGCCCGTTTACAGCACAATCAAGTGAAAACCCAGCGGGGCCCCTTCTCTTAGGTCATATTCTCTGCATGACAGTTCCACGGCAGTCCCGGGTGTGCAGAGCTTGCTGTCCTTGGGAAATACTGCCTGTTGCTCAGTCTTCCCTTGGGCTGAGGCCTATGGAGCTGATGTGGAGTGGGGCTTCCAGGTGGGACTGGGTGGTCCCACATGGCCCACCCGGGCCCAGGGCACTGTTTGAACGCTGTTGCTGGCTTGTTGACAGCACATCCCAAATAGCCCAGGAGCGGTTGTGAGAACCACGTGGGGCAGGAGGACAGGCCAAGCCTGCAGGAGCCGGGTCTGGGCACATGGGTCGGGACGCCTCCTTCAGGTCAAGCCTGTGGGCTGTTTGGAGGGAAGATTGCGTTTCAGTTGTGGATGCAGTTTCTAAAAGGTTGGCATAAACATGGTGAGAATGTGCTCATCCATGTCCCTCTCCTGGGGGAACCCCCCACACGCGGCAGCCCCGGTTCCCAGCCAAGGCCTGTGCTCCACACTGCGTCCTTCACACCCAGCCCAGCCATGCAGGGTAGCTGGGTCCTTTCTGAGCTCAGGTGCCTAGGGCAGGGGTGGTGAGGCCCAGGCCTGGTCAGAGCTGTGACTGATTTTCAGAGGAAGGCCCAACGTCCTCCAGGCCCTCTGATTCTCGGAGGGTGGGCAGTGCAGATCCCAGCTCTCCAGGTTGCAAAACTAAATGGGCAGGTGGGAAGGCTAGAAACCCTTCAGCCAGCCCTGACGTGCACACAGTCACCCTCCAGGACCTGTGCCCATCTGGTGTGCTGGGCTCCCTGCAGCCTTGCGGGTGGGAGTGGGTATCCCCACTGTGTCCTGGAGCCGCTTCTCTGAGTATCCGTAGCCTAGATGAGGTCCAGCTCAGATCTGAGCTCCCAGCCATCAGGGAGGTGGGGGTGCCCTTGCAGGCCAGCCCAGCTGGAGGCCACCACCTTTGATCCCCTTGGGAACACAGCAGCTTTTACTCTGCTGAACACATGTTCAGGGGCATCCTCGAAACCAGTCCTTCCCTCATGGGGTGACTCTTCTCATCCCGACTGTCCCTGGCTCCAGCACACCTGCTGCCACAACCCACTAGTGGGCCGGTCAGAAGCGCTTCTCTGGGGCAGCTCCCTGGAGGGTTGTGGGAGCACCTGGCGGAGGAGCCTGAGCTCGCTCTTGTGGCCTCGGAATGGCTGCCCACCCCAGTTCTCATCTGAGGTCAGGGCCGAGTACATGGAACCCTTCATTCCCATGACACTGGCCTCAGCCTCAAGTGTCCAGGCCCTCTCAGAGCATGGTGGGAGCAGTGGCTTGGCACTGGGGCCTCGGGAGGGGGCAGTGTGTCCTTGCTGGAGAACTGGCTCTGAGCAGGAGCTGCAGGACGGGCCCCCTGGGCAGGGAATGAGGATGGTGGCAGTGGCACCCCCAGTAGGAGAGGTGAGGACCAGACAGGTGGCTGTGTGCACAGGGTCCTGAACTTAGAGCACAGCACATGGGGTGCAGCAGGAAGACAGAGGGTGTCCAGGAGGTCAGGGTGTCAGGCTCAGGCCCGACAAGTGGAGGGGACACCCACCTGAGAGAGGACATGAGGGGCCCAGAGATGGGGGGAACGGGGCTGTCCACTTACCACGGGACAGCTTCTCTTTGTGCAGAGAAGCCGGTTCTTGAACTTGCAGGAGCGGGGTTTGATTTTTCTGAAAAGACATGGCTGATGGACCTACCTGCTTTTCATCCTTCCAGTTCGACTTGCTAGAAATGGACCGGTTGGAGAGGCCACTGGTCAACCTGCCTCTCCTTCTGGACCCATCCTCCTATGTGCCCGACACAGTCGACCTCACGGACGATGCCCTGGCCCGCAAGTACTGGCTCACCTGCTTCGAGGAGGCCCTGGATGGGGTGAGGACCAGAGCAGGTGGGGTAGGGTGAGGGATAGGGACGGAGCTGGACATCCCTCCAGGAGTAAAACACCCAACCATCAGGAAAGGTGACTGTGGGCCTTTGAACATGGCCATCTCTGAATACCTCGGGTTCCCAAGGGGTCATGAGAGGCAAGGTGAAGGACAGGGACTTTTCCAGGAGCCATTTATTTGCAGCATTGTTTATAGTTCAAAAACGTGGCTCTGCGTTGTATCTGGTTGGGACACGGTGTCAGCGAAGTTCATCCTCTTGGGCTCGTCTGGCAGCCCATGTTTCCTGAGAAGGCAGGCAGGTTGCAGAGACACAGGAGCAGCAGGGGCTGGACCCGGGACCTAGGCTAGTCACGTCTCAAGGCCACAGAGCCCCTCTAGGAGCACTTCTTTCTCCATGGAGCCCCTGAGAGAGGCCCATGGGATCTGTCCTCAGAGTGAGGGTCCCACCCTGCCCACACAGACTCTGAAGATGGTCCATAATTGCCTATCCCCTTGGCCAGATGGGAGCTGGTGGCTGGTGGGCCCCAGGGATCGTATCGGAGGACATGAACATGAGCTTTGGGTCAGGGCAGTGGCGACCCCGTTTCCAAATGGCAGGGGAAGCCCCCAGTGGCTGCCATGGCAGGCCGGTGAGCCTGCCATCCATGGGCTTGCGGCTGCCCTAAGCACCACTGGCCACCCTGTCCTTGATAGGTCGTAAAACGTGCTGTGGCAAGCCAACCAGGCTCTGTGGACGCAGCCGAGAGGGCCGAGAAGTTCCGGCAGAAGTACTGGAACAAGCTGCAGACACTGCGGCACCAGCCCTTGTGAGTGGCCCCTGCACCCGCCCAGGCCAGGTTCCGGAAGCTGGGTGCCCTTCCCCCACACTTGGGGGCCCTAAGCACAGCCCGGTGCCTACTCAGCCTCACCACCCACTGGCTTCCTGGGCTTCTCCCATTGTCATCTGACACCTTGAGGATGTCTCTGAGGGTGGAGGGCACGATGGGCAGGTACTTGGCTGTCCAGCCCACTCAGCCACCTTCCACCTGGCTCTGTCCCCAGTGCTTACGGGACCCTGACTGTGCGCAGCCTCCTGGACACGAGAGAGCACTGTCTGAATGAGTTTAACTTCCCAGACCCCTATTCCAAGGTAAGCACTCCCTTCTCGTGGGTGAGTGGGTACGTGTTTGTGGGGAGGTGTGGAGTCCTGGCGACAGGCTGCACCCTAGAGTCGCCCTGGTGAGGCCTCATCCCCTAGAAGCCCTGGGCGGCCTGTCAGCAGCATCAGCTGTGGATTGATCACAGGCAGCATGGTGACCGCCTAAGCAGAGCAGAGTTGTGGGTCTGACAAGCAGCTGGTATGGGTGTGGGCGATGGTGCCTCCTGAGGTCAGCCCGGACGCTCAGAGTTGGTTCCTGAGGATGTCTGTCCTGCTGACAAGCCTCCCAGGGCCTGGCGGGCGACCTGGAGGCCTCCTTGGGCTCTTTGACCAGGAGGCCACATGCCCAGGAGCAGTGGGCGGCCCCAGAGCAGTGGGAGGGGTCAAGGGCCAGCATGACACACCGGCTTCTGCCCCCCACCCCTCCCCAGCACACAGGGGTCTGGGACAGGATCTAGGTGCTGAGGGTTTCATGGTCAGATCAGCAGTGCCCATGAGGATCTGGGCCCCCGCCCTGGCTCTTCTCTGCTCTGCCCTGCCCTTGGCCATGGCACAGTCACCCCTGGGCCTCAGCCCTCAGGGTGCAGTTGAAACCTGCACCAACACCAGCGCCCCTGGCTCTTCTCACCCCCATTGTTGTGAGTCAGTGCCATTTTTAAACTAACATGGCCTGGGTTTGTTTGGTCTCCTGTCCTCTAGGGCAGGCCCACGGTTGGTGGTATTCCTGCAGGTCCCAGCAAGGTGCGGGGGGCTGGGGGAGGCTGGCCCGTGTCTTTATGCGCGTCTCCCCGCAGGTGAAGCAGAAGGACAATGGTGTGGCGCTGAAGTGTTTCCAGAGGGTGGTCAGTGCCCTGGACGCATTGGACTGGGAGGAAAGGCAGCTGGCCTTGGTGAAGGGGCTGCTGGCTGGCAACGTCTTTGACTGGGGCGCAAAAGCTGTCTCTGAGTAGGTGCCTCCCCGCCCCTGGCCTGTCCCGCCCCCTCTTTCCAGCTCAGGCTCAGAGCCGCAGTCCCTCGGCACCGTGTGGCCCTGGGTGGCCCCAACCCCTGCCCCACCTGGCTCAGCTTGGTCCACCAGCAGTGGGTCTCAGCAGATGGGGTACAGCTCAAGCCCTGCTGGACACCTGTGGCCTCAGGGGTGGACGGGACAGGCACGGGGGTCAGCCTTCCCATCCATAGGAGAGCAGGCGTGGGAGTTTTTTCAGTGGGAAACTCCACATTTGGCCATGTAGAGTAGGTGAAGGTGGTACAGAGTGTGTGGAGGAAGCACGTCCCTCACCAAGTTCAGCAGCCCTGGGTCACGGGGTGCGCCTCCCAGGACCCCCATCCCCCGTTCACTGCCTTCCCTGGGCTCATCTCCATCTCTGCAGAAGCGGCACTGCCATGCAGGGGCCTCACCCGGTCCAACCGTGGGTGCTGCTGGACCCGGGCTCCTTGGAGAGCCGCTGCCTCCCTCTGTGCCCACATCCCTGCCACCCCTTGGGCGAGGCTGGTGGCCGGCACTGCTCAGGGCCTGGTCTACGGCCACAGCACGGAGGTTCCTGTACCACCTCCCTCTCCCCAGCAGACGTGGCAGCAGTGATGGTGACCGTGCGCTCATCCAGCTCGGGCCCACGGGCAGCCAGGGCTGAGGTTGGAGGTCTGAGGGCCAGGGCTGAGGTCGGGGCTAAAATCAGGAAGCTGAAGTTGGGGGCCTGACGTCAGAGAGCTGAGGTCTGGGGCCTAAGGTCAGGGAGGCTGAGGTTGGGGGTCTGAGGGCCAGGGCTGAGTTCTGGGTCTGAGATCAGGAAGCTGAGGTCTGGGGCCTAAGGTCAGGAAGCTGAGGTCTGGGCTAAGATCAGGGAGGCTGAGGTCAGGGGCTAAGATCAGGGAGGAGCTGAGGTCAGAGGCTACAGTCAGAGAGCTGAGATTGGGGGCTGAGGTCAGGGCTAAGCTAAGGTCTGGACTTTGGGTGACTGTGTCTTCCTCCCTGTGCAGTGTCCTTGAGTCTGACCCGCAGTTTGGGTTCGAGGAGGCAAAAAAGAAGCTGCAAGGTAGGGGCACCTGGGACTCGCCTCTGGTCCGGGGACTCGGGTGAGAGTAGCGGGGGCCACGCGTCCCAACCAAGCCAGGGGCAGGTGAGAAACGGGCAGCGGGTGACCTCGTCCCTGTTCCCACAGAGCGGCCCTGGCTCGTGGACTCCTATGGCAAATGGCTGCAGAGACTGAAGGTACACGGAGCTGCCACACCTCTGTCCTGTGCCCTCGGGGCCTGGGGGCAGGGGGCTGAGCAGGGTTCACAGGACGGGAGGCAGTGCAGGGGATGGGCATAGAGCTGCCCAGGGTGGGGACCCGGGGTAAGCCAAGGGCTCCCTAGAGTCTCCCCCCACCCCCAAGCTGGGAGTACAAGGTGACTTCCCTGCTCCAAGCCTGACTCCCACAGGACAGACATCAGGTCGCTGGCCTCAGCTCAGAGGTCCTTCAGGCCAGCTGTTCTGGAAGAGGCTGGGGCTGCCCCATGTCCCCGGCACTGGCAGACCTGGCAGCCCTTGCCCGGCCGTGGGGAGTGGACTGTGGAGGTGTCTGGAACGCTTGGACGCGCCTGTTCCCAACTAAACGTCCTGGTTTTGTCTTACAGGGGCCCCCTCACAAATGTGCCTTAATTTTCGCAGATAACAGTGGAGTAGACGTCATTTTGGGAGTCTTCCCCTTTGTCAGGGAGCTTCTCTCTAGAGGGACGGAGGTGAGTGTAGGGGCCACGGCAGGACCCTTGCCCTGCGCGCCTGCACCCGGTGGGGTTGGCGTTGCCCTGGGCTCCTCCGTGCGCAGGTAGGTGCCAGGGAGGTGGCGGCATGGCGGGAGGAGAGGAAGAGACCCCATGTGTCGGGTTCCAGGGCTTATGTCAGCCTGACCTTGGTCAGCCTGACCTGAGAGCTGTCCAGGCCGTGAGAGGTCACCAGAAGCCATGCTCTTGGCCAGCAGCACCCCCGGGGTGGGGGGTGCGGGGTGGGCAGGTGAGCCCAGGCTGGCCCGGCACCATCGTGGTTGCTAAAGAGCTGGGCGTCCTGCCACAGGTCATCCTGGCGTGCAACTCGGGACCCGCCTTGAACGACGTGACCTACAGCGAGTCCCTCATTGTGGCTGAGCGCATTGCAGCCATGGACCCCGTCATCCAGTAAGCTGGGTGGGAGGCTGGGCCCGGCACCCCGAGGGGGCAGAGGCAGGGGTGCAGTGGGGCAGCTTCCTGGGGCGTCACCTCACAGTGCCAACCCCTATGCTCGGCAGCTCGGCGCTCAGAGAAGAGAGGCTCCTGCTGGTGCAGACAGGCTCCAGCTCCCCATGCCTGGACCTCAGGTAGGTGGCCCTCCACTCCCAGGCCCCCTGGGCTCGGCAGAAGTCAGCAGGGCCAGCTGCAGCCCGGTGGCAGGGGACCTGGGAGGGTGGGCGGAGAGGGCAAGGGCCCTTTGTCTCCCTGTAAGTGGCGGGGCCATCTCCCCACCGGGGGTAGTCACCCTCGGATAATCAGTTAATGGCTGTAGGGCTCTCCCTCCAGGACTCCTAGAAGGTGGCACCACCCATGTAAAGGTGACATGTCTGGGCTCTGGGTGTCAGCCTCTCCATCTCTTCTTGTGACGCCTCTCAAGTGTCGACTTCCTCCCTGGATGAGGGGAACAATAAAACCCTATGTAAATAGAAAAGCATAATGAGGGCCCAGTTTTCAGGACAAGCCACCTTGTAGAAATGAAAGTGCAGCTGCTGCGGGTCCCTGAAGCCTTGATCCCCAGGTCTTGGGAGGGCGGCTGCCTGGCTGGTTGTCTGGGGAGCAGTCTGGACTCAGGGCCCACAAAGTTGGTGGGCTCAGGGTCACTGCCTTTGGCAGGAGGCGGGTTGTGACTCAGTGCAGGGCTCGAGGCCCCTGCCTTCACCTCACTCACTGCCTCCTTCCTCCCCAAAGCCGCCTGGACAAGGGGCTGGCCGTGCTGGTACGGGAGCATGGTGCCGACCTGGTGGTCATCGAGGGCATGGGCCGTGCTGTCCACACCAACTACCATGCGGCGCTGTGCTGCGAGAGCCTCAAGCTGGCTGTCATCAAGAACTCCTGGCTGGCCGAGCGGCTGGGCGGCCAGCTCTTCAGCGTCATCTTCAAGTATGAGGTCCCAGCTGAGTGAGGCGCGGCCCCTGGGCTGCTCTGCTGGTCACGCGTCAGGAATGTATTTCGACTGCAACAGGGAACCGTGTTCAAATCAAAATATTTATATTGTGCTTCAGTGACTCGGAGCTGGGTGCGCCGGGGTGGGCCCAGTGCTCATGGCCTTGGGCTCAGTGTTCCTTTAATGCTGCCGTGTTCGTGGTGGGAGACACAACTTTTGTCCCATGAGACATTCGTATTGGAATCTATTTAACTGTTAAATAATCTTTTATATATATATACATATATATATATAAATATATATACATATCCGCCTCTGACAGGATGCCGAGGTCGGGGCGCAGCAAATAGAGTTTCCAGAGTGAGAACGGAGCGCCTCTGCCTTTGCTGTTTCCTGTGACAGGGGCCCATCTACCCTCCTGGGAAGCCTGGCAATGGGGTCTCTCCCTAGGTGGCCTCTAGAGTGTCTGGAGAAGACCTCCCCCCACGCCTGCCCTCCATGGCTCCAGGGACAGACTGGGCTCTGAGCAGCTCTCCTGACTCAAGAGCCTACTGAGAGGAGGCCCTGGCTTCGAGGACCCTCGAGGGCCCTTGGGCTTGGTGATGGGTCCGTTCTGCTCAGAGCACCTCTGACCGCGTGGGCGTCCGGGCTCAGAGCCCTGCCCAGCTCTGGGGGGTACTCCTCTCCCTCCGGACCCATCCCTCAGGCTGCGCCAGACATGAGCTGCAGATGGGTCGCTGCAGAAGTGGGTGTGGAGGAGCTGCGAGGCTGCCTGTGTGTGCCAGGGTCTCAGGAGTGAAGAGTTACGTGAGGCCCTGCTGCCAAGGCTCTGGCCTCAGAACAACCCTCTGCACTGGGAAGGACCAACTGCCCAGCACCCAGGGTGGCTGGAGAACCCAGCAACGTGAAGACAGGTGGGATGAGGAAGGCCAGTGAGGCTGTCCCTGCAGGGACCAGATCCCAGTCCTCTTTCCCCAAGACCCCCTCACACCTGTGCTGCTGGGCCTGGGGAGCCAGGGCGCTGTGCCCCATTCCAGGAGCCTCAGCTCTGTGGTCTGGGACCTACACCAAACCCCAAGGTGTGTGACGTGTCTTACACCTCAGCAGCCACCCCAGGTGACCTGAGTCTGGCCCTGCTTCTGGGTGCTCCTCAGAGCTCTTAACTGGGTCAGCAGAGAAGGGCCCGCTTTCCTGTGAGTGGCCGCCAGGGGGAGCAGAGGGCCCAGCCAGGCCTGCCGACTGTGGTCCCTGAGAGGCCCTTTCCTCCAGGGCTCCCCCACCTCCACCCCAACACTCCCCTCAACCCCTGGCACGGCTCAGCTTCTTGTGGCTACCTTTGTGAGGTCTGCCCTGGCCCCTCTTCTGCCCAGGCCACCCCTTGTCTTCCCCTTCTCCCTGGTGGGAGGGCAGCACTGTCCTGGCTGGTCTGGGGCTCCCTGTGCAGAGGGCACCCAGCCCAGACACCCAGCAGGGTTCCAGGAGTCTGATCAGAGCCCCACTTGGCCTGGGTCATGACCCCTCACAGGTCTTTCCACCTGTCCAGCTCGGCCCCGGAGCATCACTGGACAGGCCAGGGCAGCCTGAGGGGCTGCACAGTGAGGGCTTCAGGGCTCTGAGCACCTGCCCCGCCCATTGCTCCTCCTGCGACCCCCATTCCCTTTCTCAGCTGGAGCAGAAGGCCCTGGGCCTTCGAGAGCCCAGGGCAGCCTCTGGAAGTTAACTGGCCACAGAGGCAGCACCCACTTGGGGCTGAACAAGCCCCACAGATTGCCCAGGCTATGTCCCTCATGTCCACACCACCACTGTTCCAGAGACCCTGGGAGCCCAGATGCCCTGCCTTGGAGCCCCCTGCCTCCCGAGACTGGGCTCCAGCTCCACAGGCTGAGTCCCTCTGACCAACCAGAGGATGGAGGCAGCCTTGCCAGTTCCCCAGGGGCCTGGTGGGGCCTGGGGGGAGGAAAGTGGAGCCAGTACAGCTGCCCACCCCCAGGCCTTTGCTGAATATGGGCAAGTGACCAGCACAGGTTCTTGGGGCCTACGGAGGGACATGGCAAGAGAACACCCACCCTAGGTCATCCACACCCACCAGCACCCAGCCTTTCAGACACTGTTCCTGGCACTCATGGCCTCCAGGGCCTCAGCCCAGACCACAGAGCTGGTCCTGGTGTGGGCCCGTGGCCTCCTGAAGCTGAGCCTGGGCGGGGCCGCCTCAGTACCCCAGGAGCACTGTCCCTTGCAGAGGGGCTTGGAGTGGCCCCTAACACCTCAGCTGGCTCCTGTGCCAGCCAGATTCTCAGCAGGAAGAGTGGACAGACGTCCTTAGGACCCTGCTAGCTCCCCAGCTTCTCCAGGGAGGGGCAGTCCTGGAAGCGTGTGCTCAGAACTTCTCTGGGGGCCTCAGTCCCGGGTCCCCGGCAGAGCCAGCGTCTGCCCCCGAGAGGACAAGCAGGGCTTGGGTGAGGGGGCAGGCTACAGGGTAGTTGGGGTTGTGGCCCTGGCCCTGGGCAAAGTCCAGGCAAACTATCCATGGACAGGGGTAAGGGAACAGGAACACTGGGTATGTGGCCAGAGAGGGAGTGAGCCAGGAGCCCACATGGGCAAGCACGGATGTGTTTATTGGAGCTATGTTCAGGAGTTTACAAGCGTATAAAACGTCCTGTACAGAGCAGGGTTTGTGCAGAGCCAGCCAGCAGTCTGTGGGGACGGCCATGCTCTGGTCACCCTGGGCGCCTGACAAGCACACCAGGCCTGGCACAGCAGGACCGGGCAGACGCGTGCCCGCACACGCCACACGGCTGAGTCTGGGAACAGTGGGGACACGGCACCATTTTCATATTGTAGAAGCTTTTGTCTCTAAAAAATTTAAATATCCCTCTATATGTACGTAAATCTTAAAAGGTCATGGAACCTTTACCTGGTCCTGGGACAGGGGTTCCTTCCTCCCAGGGAGGAGGGGCGGGGGCTAAAGGGCACAGCTACACCAGGGACAGGCGGGCAGCCTCCCATCCTGAGCAAACACTGGCCTGCCAAGGCCCGGACTGCAGTGGGGGTTTGCCGGTGGGCACCCGGGCTGGTCAGAATCTGAGCAGAAGGCCGGTGGCGGCAGCACCTAAGGGCTGGTGGGTGGCGCCCTTGGAAGGGGCCAGCACATCCCCACAACCCTCTTGGCCCACAGAGCAGGCACCCTCAGGGGTGCCCCGCTCCTCCTCCGGGGGCCCCTGTGGACCCCGCAGCCTCTGCTGCCGCTCCTGAGCTTGGCGAGCCCGGCTGGCGATGGCGCGCACACGGCTCTGGCTGCGGGAGGAGGAGCGCCGCAGGAAGCCCGGGGCGCCCGCCACCCCCTCCCCAGTGGGGCCCAGGCTGGTAGGCGACGTGATGTCCCCAGCCTGCTGGAACCCCGTGAGCCAGCGCAGCTGCTCCGTCAGGGCATCCGGCCGTGCCCTCCGCCTGGCCGGCCTCTCTCCAGCCAGGCCCAGGCCACAGCTCAGGCTTTCCATGCGGGGAGCGAAGTCGTCCGCAGTCAGGTCCCCGAGGCTCTTAGACTTGGCAGCCACAGTGCAGTCTGGGAGGCCTGCCAGGTGGAGGCGGCGCCAGGGTGGCCCCAGGGCCAGGGGCAGGGGCTGCAGCCCATCCAGCCCCACAGGCAGCTGGCCGGCAGT
This sequence comes from Ovis aries, assembly GCF_016772045.2. Lineage (NCBI taxonomy): Eukaryota > Metazoa > Chordata > Mammalia > Artiodactyla > Bovidae > Ovis > Ovis aries. The sequence continues at coordinate 49,672,513 of NC_056065.1, forward strand.
CCGCAGGTTGGGGTTGGATTTGCTCTTGGTCACAGCAGGTGGGTCCAGGCAGGCAACTGGGGCCAAGCAGGGCCGCAGGGGCAGACGTCCTGCCAGGGTCCCTGGGAGGCTGTCGCAGCCCAGCCCCAGGCCCAGGCCCGGCAGGGCGAGCTCGATGACTGTGTCACTGGATGACAGGCTGGAGGATGAGGACATGCTGCCGCGGTGGCTGCCTGGCTCCAACCGCTGCCATAGCCGGTCCCCGCCAGTGGCGTCCAACGACACGGCGGGGCAGGGCCTGGCCAGGGGCCACTGTCCACCCAGAGACTCCAAGGGCACCTGCCCCTCGCTCTTGGCCCTTCTGGGCACGTGGCCCAGAGCCCGGGGGTGGCCCTTGCCTTCTATATGGCCGCTGGGGGCCCCTTTGCAGGCCCCAGCAGGGCCCCCAGTGCTGCATGCCCACTGCCTGCTTCCCGGGGCTGGCTCAGCACTCGCTTGGCTCCCTGTCTGGAGCTGGAAGGGCCTGGGAGCTTCCAGAGCCACCCTTGAGGGGCTCGCCGAGTGGGCGCCGGGCCCTGCAGAGCACTGGGGCCCTCCAGGGGCATGGCTGGGGGGAGTTGCCCCTGGCAGTAGGGGCCCGGGACCCAGGGCTGGCTCCTCGGCAATGGTTTCCAGGCTGCACAGCGAGGAGACCGACCTCTGCATGGAGAAGGGGCGGGGCTCTGTGGGGGAGAGGGAGAGGCCTGTGTTGGGGGTGGCCCGGAGCTGCATGCCCACAGGATGCCCACACTCAGGCCCCTCCACGTGCATACAGCTGCCCCCCCCCCCCCGCCTCCCTCCAGCCCACCCTCTGGTTCTACTGCTGCTGGGGAAGGAACTGGGTTCTATGCCCATAGTCAGGGGCCTCCCAAGGCCAGGGCAGCAGGGCACACTGGGGCCGGGCCCTGTTACCTGGCACTCAGCTGCTCTCAGTTCCTAACTAGGGAGGCAGCGTGGGGACAGAAAGGAGAACAGGGTGGTCAGCAGGTGTGGGGCTGGCCATGGACACAGGAGGGGAGGTTGGGCACATGCAGGAGGGAGGCTCAGCTTCTAGCACACCCTCCCCAGGTTGGGTCCGCTCCCTGTGACCAGGGGCCACAAACAGGTCTGTCATGACCACCCCTGAGGGCAGGGGCAAGGGGAAGGTCCAAAGCAGAGCTGCTCACACGTGTCCCCATCCCCGGGGCTGAGGGTCACCTGCAATCTTCTCCCCTCATATTTTGCAAGCTGAAGCCCTGGTGTCAAGGCTCCGAGCCCCTTCCAGGAGCCCAGGCCAGTCTTCCCAGAGGACTGCAGTGCAGGCCAGGGCTGGGGAGAGGCAGGAGAAAGGCCTGGAAACTGCCCCCGGGTCCCGGCAGTCAGGCCAAGGAGGGAGGCTGGGCCTGGCACTGGAGCTAGTCTCCAGAGGCCGTGCTTGGGCCTCCAGGTCTTGGCAAGCAGGGCCCAGCTCAGACTCCCCAGTCCCCACCCTGGGGTCACTTCCCAACCTCAGAGGTGTCAGGCCCACAGGGCACATCGTAGGCACACAGGGAGCTGGGGGCAGCGGGGCCCATGGGACCAGCTGATGGAGCACAGAGAGCACACGAAGGCCACAGTTCTGGACATGGAAGCACAGCGGGACGCTGGCCAGGCCATGCGGGACGGGGCGGGGCCAGCACGGGGACGCTGCCGAGGAGCATCCGGTCTTACCGGTGGAGAACACGGGGGATTTACTTCTAATCTCCTCCAGCTTTTGAATGAACAAGGCGTTCATCTCCCTCTGCAGGGCCCCAGCCTGCCTGCGGGCACCCTCGGGACAGCGGGTGGCCCCCTCGGGGCTGCCCGGGCTGCTGGAGTCCGAGGACACGGAGCCGCTGCCGCCCGGCCCAGGCTGCCAGGCCCTGGAGCCCTTGGGGGCCCCTCTGCTTCTCCCAGGGGCAGCGTGGGGAGCCCCCAGCGAGTCCTCCCAGGCACGGGGCTGCTGGCTGATGGCCGAGTGCCCACCCTCTGGCCCCGGGCTGGGCAGCTGCCCCCTGCGCAGGCCCTCGGTATCCTCACCGGCACAGGAGCCCACCACACACTTCATGCAGGTGGCAGCCATCCCGGCAGGCCCGGGGCCTGCGGGCACCCGCGGGGGCCGCTCCTGCTCTGGACTCCTCTCTGCCGGCGCCTTACCTCGGGGGCTGCGGCTGCCTGGCTCCTCCCAGGTTGGGGCCTCCGGGGTGGGGCCAGGGCTGGAAGGTGCCACATTGCCAGCCTCCCCCTCAGAGCCCGTGTCCTGCAGGCCCAGGACCAGCTCTGGGAAGGTCTTGTGGCCTGGCTTCTGACTCTTGGTCGGGGCACTGGCTGTGCGCCGCAGGAGCCGCTGGCTAACGGAGGGCCGGGGCAGGGGCCGCCCAGCAGCATGACTGTCCAGGGAGCCGGGCTTTGGGCCTCGGAGGAACAGGCCTTTTAGGCCCAGAGCCTGCTTGACCTGCAAGAGAAGGAGACACATAGGGGAGAGCCGGACACTGGGGGCTGGAGACTGCCCAGCCCCATCCAGCTGAGCTCCACAGGGTGCAGCCCGAGGGACCAGCTCGTTTTGGGGCACCACTCGGGGCCGAGCCTAAGGAGGAGGATCTCAAGGGCGTCTCTACCAGGGTCAGCAGTGGCTGCATCTGTGGCCTCAACCCAGCCTGCACAGGGTGGAGTGAGTGGGCGCTGGCGGAGGGGCGCTGGCAGGTCTCAGGGCAAGTGTCCCAGGAAGGGCTGGAGGGTCTCCTAAGCAGAGACCTGGGCTCCAGCCTTGTGCCCACTGCACATTGCACCCCTCCAGCCCTTGGCCCCCAGCTCTGAGGGCAGGCTGGCACAGGGCTGGTGCAGAGAGTGCAGCGGAGTGAGAACCCAATGGAGCAGCCCCAGTCCCGTTCACCCACCCCAAGCATTGTGGCCGAGGCAGCAAGCACAGCCAGGTGCAGCCCCGTGCTCTCGCCCAGTCCCCTGCCCGGCCCACTGCCTGGAGGTGCTGCCTCTTCCAGGAGGCCTTTCCGGGATCCTACCAGGCCATGCTTCCAGCCTTAGCCTGCTCTCTGGTCACGGGGCCTCAGGAGCAGGCCCACACTCGTTTGGTGCCCCCTGAACCAATGCTGGCCCAGGGCCTTCCTGGGTAGCCGAGCCCAGGAAGTCCCTGCAAGGCCTCTCCCCGTAGCCTCCCTGCCTGGGGAGGGCAGCCAGGGTCCCCAGGACCAGCCGGCAAGTGTCTCAGTCAACACCAGAGAGGCCGACTGGGTCCTCGCATGCAGAGACCCTGCAAACAGTCACGGTGCCCACGACACAGGGCACTTCAGGGTGGAGGTGTTAGTGGCCAGCACTTGAATCAGCTGCCTGATTCAAGATCCCAAATCCAGAGCAATTTGGTCAGAGTTGGTGAGAAAGTCATTTAGAGGAAGGTCCAGAATTCAAGCTCAGAGCTCCTGGTCCCTGGGGCCTCTCCCCTCCTCCCCGCCCCCAGCACGGGGCATCGAGGCACGGAGAGATCACAGGGGCACGCAGGCAGTTGGTGGGGGGCGGTGCGGGGGGAGGTCGGTGCACACAGAAGGAGGGGGAGGGAAGAGCACAGGCGCCAGGAGGGCCAGCAGCTAGAGGACCTAGGGAGGGGCAGGAAGAGATGGGCCGGACCTTGGGGCAGACACACGGGAGGCCTGGCTGAAGTCCTGGACCTACCTCGTAAATGCTGCTCTGTGCCTGAGGATGGCCCAGGGGTCCCAGAACCACATCCCAACCCACATCACATGAGCTGACAGTCTGCAAAATGCTATCAGGAATCACAGATGCTAACGGGGTGGCCTGAGCATGCAGGTGGGGGCGGGCAGGCCACCCTGCCCCCGCGCTGGGGTACCTTCGAGCTCCTAACAGAGCTGTGCTTCTAAAAGTAGACTTTGGACACACAGAAGCCCACTGCAAGACCAAAGAGACAGAGTGAGGCCGTGAGACACCGACAGCAGGCGTGCAGCGAGGAGACGGAGACACAGGACAGACAGGGCGACCAGGGGTGCACGACGGAGCTGCGAGGCCTGCGGGGCCCCCGCCAGCACCCGGGGCCGAGGAGCGAGGCAGGAGAGAGACGGTCAGTTCTGGGAGACGCTCGGACCCCCGTGTGTGCCTGACAGACCACCTCGTACAGCCCCGCTGGACCCCGGACACAGAACCGGGGACCCCTGGGCTCTGCACACTGGGGAAGTGGGAGCAGACCCTCTCCTGGGGTAAATGTGCTGGGGTGAGGGGAAGACAGGGGGCAAAGCCAGGCAGACGTCTTCAAGGACGGACAGAGAACCAGGGGCCCCAAGCAGTAGAGGGGGACTCAGGGGAGATAGGAGGGACCAGGGGTGCCTGGGAAGGACCATGTGTGTCTCGGAGGTAGGGCTGGCGGAGGTGCATCGGGAGCCCCGCCAACCCCTTCCTGGTTGGAGACACAGGCCCATCAAGATATCCACCAGGCACAGGGATGGAGGGGGTAGGGTGGGGCTGGTATGCCCCTTACGACAAGTGACCTTGTAGGTGGCACTCACCTTACCACTGATGTCACTGACGGCCACATGGACAAAAATAGAGGCCTCTTCCATCCCCTCCAGGTACACGTGCCGATAGCCTGAAACAGCAGGAGGCATGCTCACCCCAGCCTCACACTCTACTTAAAGGTCCCAAGGCCCTGATTACAACCCACAGGCCGGGTCCTGGGGACTCTGCTTCTTTCAGGAAGCCTCCCAGGACTGCCTCAGCTGCAAGGATCTTTTCCTCCTCTGGGAGCTGAGGTTAGAGCTCCCCTCCCCCATCCAGCCACACAGTGCTGTGGCCTTGAACTCTCCTCCTCAGCGCTCTCGGTGTCCCCAGGCCCAGGCTAGGCAGGAGCCAACTCGCCCCCTCCTAGAGGCCTCTGCTGGCCCTCAGGGGACTCACAATAGGGGCACTGGCCCCAGGCTCTGCCCTCCCCCACCCTCACTGGCCCCCTGCGCACCTGGCATCATGCTGCTGAAGGCCAGCGTCCTTTGGCCGATGAAGTCACGCCCAATGGGGTCGTGGTCCCAGACGAGGAATCGCACTAGCGCTATCTCGGGCATGTGCACCGTGAACACCAGGGTCTCCTCCCACATGGGGTTGAATCCTGGAGGCCACCAGGAGGAGGTGTCTGTCACCTCTGTCCCATCCCCACCTCTCAGGCAGGCTGTCCCCATCACAGCTCCAACCCAGAGGCCACCTGGGCCCACACCCTCCCCCAGCAGCTTCTCCTGGGCTGGCTGCTGGCACAGAGAAGCAATGCTGGAAGGCCAGGTGGCTGTCACTGGGCTCCCCACCGAAGGGCAGCCTGGGCAGTTATGTGAGTTACAGGCTGCAGCCCTTGACCTTCCTTACCTGGTCAGACCAGCATCACCAGCACAGGAGCTGTGATGGGGCCTAGGGGCAAAGACTGGCCTCTGGGTGCCCACACCCCTCCTGCACCCCCACCCCCCCCACATGCTCACCGTTGTCATCCACCACTCGGGTCTGCTCCTTGTTACAGTCCACCGGGAGCCCGATGACCTCCACCTCCACGAAGGGGTCGATGATCTGGTACACAGGGCAGAGTAGCACCACGGGCCAGGCCGACAGCCAGGCCCTCCCACCTGCCCAGGCCCTCCTGCCTACCTCCCCTCTGTCCCCCAGCATCGAGTCCCGTGGCTTGGGCAGCTGCTGACCACTGATGATCCGCAGCACCAGCTGCTTCTTGAGCTGCCCAGGCAGGGGATCCTCAGAGTTAGGGTTGAAGATGCCTGGGGGGGGCCAGGGTAAGAGGATCAGCAGGCAGGGTGAGCCCTCCACCGGCTCTCTGGGGCAGCCCCAAGGCACCCACTCCCACCTCTCCCCAGTCAACTGGACGGAGTCCCAGGTGCAGGAGGGGGAGGGGAGGCAGCGCTCCAGTGCAGGGGTGCCGAGGGGCCGGTCACCTCTGTGACCACCCCGTGATGGACGCCCAGCTCGTTTCCTCCATGGGTGAACCACAGGGGCTCAGTGTGGATGCGAGGCCACATTGCCTCTGGATGGGTGACTGGGTGCCCGGTGATAGGGTCCAGGGTGACAGCAGGAAAAGATCCACAGGTTACTTTCAGCACACACAGGAGAAGCCGAGGGTCTGAGAAGGAGCAGCCAGTGCCCAGCCAACCTTGCTCCAGGGCGCCTCACCCGGGGACCCTCATGTAGGGGCAAGCTGGGGAGGGGCTCCAGATCCCAGCAGGGTGGGGGTTCCGGGGCTGTGTCCTTACCCTGGCACATGCACTGAGGCTTGAGCACGTAGCCACAGCTGCCGTTGGCGCTGAACTTGGCCCGGTTCAGCTGCAGCATCCGCCCCTCTGACTGGTAGTTCAGGGCGACTGCCAGGAAGGACGCAGGGTCAGTGCGGGGTGCACGCGTCCCACCTCTGCACTGCCAGTGAGCCCAAGTCTGCTAGGGTCACACTGGGCACAACCAGGGCCCTGCGATCCGGCAGGACTTTCCTAGAGCCTGCACAGCGGCCCCTGCACAGCAGAGCTTGGCCAGACTGGGTCTTTTGCCACCTTACCCTGGGGTCCTAAGGCCCCCACCCCCGCGACCCCCACCAGTGCCATCCTAGTGAGTGTGACTGGATACCTTCAAGATTCTCCCAGGTCAGGGGCAAGAGAGCTAAGCGGAGCAACTGTGGAGTACCCGGCCACATCTCCCTCGCTGCCCAGCATCCTCTGCCGCCCCAGGGTCCAGGCACCCACCCATCTGGCAGCCGGCGTTCCAGAAGGGCTGCGGGTTGTAGTTGCTGGAGTCCACGCGGTAGGAGGAGGGGTAGATACGTGAGAGCTGGTGCTGGTTGAAGCGTAAGTACTGCGCCGGCTTCTGCTGCAAGATCTGCTGAGCCTTGGTCTCGCTGAAGGAGGACACCTGCCAGCTGGACACCACTGTGGGCCGAACAGGTATCTTCAGGGCACCGGGTCTGGGAGCACCCCCACTGGACTCCTTCCCAATGACCCGGCCCCTCCGTGGCACCGCCCACCTCCAGGCCCCCGCCCCTCCCGGGCCCCTCAATGACCCCACCCCCTCCACGGCCCCGCCCCAATGGCCGCGTCCCGGAGGGACCCCAGGGCCTTGCCCTCATCCCAATGGCCCCCGCCCCTCCCAGAGCCCCACCTGTAGCGACCCCTCACCCTCCATCTCCACGTCGTGGGTGCCCACAGACTTGGTGTACTTGACCAGGTCTGAGAGGGCCCGAGACAGCTTCATAGTCTTCTTCTGCCTAGCGGCCCTGCAGGAGGGGGTTGTTGGGGTCAGGACCTGGGTCGCACTCCTCCCCTTGAAGCTCTGGCGAGCGTCCATCAGGCGCCCACTGTGCCTGTGTATTCCAGGGCTCAGGTCATACATGGATGCACTGAGAGGTGACGCTGGGGGCGGGGGCAGGTGCTGAACCCCTGCAAGAGCACCAACCCTGAACAATCCTAAGGAAAGGAGCACAGGGAGCTGCCGGCCCTGCACCCTGGGGTCGCTGCCTTGGGCCTCCATGCTGCCTCTGAGCCTGCGCATCTGATGCCTGCTTTTGCCAGAACAACAGCCTCAGCACATTCGACGTAGCCATCTCTTCAAGGGCCAAGGATGGAGGTGGGCACTGACCCCCGGCTCTGGCTGCCTTGGGAGTCCAGGTCCTCGTCCCCCTCCTCCACACTGGCCGCCTTCTTCAGCTTGCTGCTCTTTTTCTGTGCAGAAGGAGGGCAGAGTCAAGATGGGTGGAGCCTCAGGCTTGGGGAAGGAAGGACCTGCTGACCTGGGGTCCTGGCGCCCACGCTGCAGCTGGGCCTGCCCCTCCTCTGCAGTGCCCTGCTCAACCTAGGCCCTGGAGGACCTGAGCTCTGGGTATTGGCCACTGTTGACCAAGGGAGAGCCATCGAGACACCTGCTCCATCCAGCCCTGACCAAGACTCCACACCTGGCACCTGTAGCCCAAGAAGGCAGCCAGGAATCCCAGGGACCCTCAGGGCTGGAGAAGCCCCCACCCCACCTCTGGCTGGGGGACATAGGGGCAGGCTCCCTGCCTGGGAGCCGGGCAGACCTTGCGCTTGGAGAAGCTGCCCACGAGGAGTCGGCTGTTCCGACGGCTGGTTCCGGCCTCCTCCCCGATCTCCACGTCCTCCTCGAACTGGAAGCAGAGACAGACAGGGGGCTGAGTGAGCCCAGCCTCAGACCAGGCCGAGGGGCATGGGCAGGCAGCTCCTCCCAGTGGCTCCTTCCTGGAACAGGAGAAGCTGAGAGGGGCCTGGAGGAAGAGGGTAGCTGGGCCTTGGGCTGGCTGCTGCCCCAGGCCCTCAGGAGGCACAGTCCCCACCCACATAGGGTACACAGAGGCGGTTGCCAGAAGCAGGGGCCTGGATGAATCAGCTCCCCACAATGTCCCACTCCAAACTCACTAAGTGCCCAGTTCTTCTCCATGGATGGTGATTGCATAATGAATACCATCAGTGTGTCTGGAATATTCCGTGGAGTGCCTGCTTATGTAATCCTCGTTCGAGGATCCCAAGCTCAGGAGCCCTGACCTGCTTCTCACAGCTGCAGAGGTGTTACCTCTTTAGACAGTCCCCAGGGCTGTGGCCGTCCACTTCTTGCACTTGGGGCTGCAGTGAGTCTCCTGAAGCCACAGGACCAAGCCTCCTCAGCACCATTTACAGAACACGTATGAGCAGCTCCCCTCCCGGTCCCTGCCCCCTTCACCGGGGGGGCCCAGTCCTGGCAACATTGTGGCCTGTCCACCTCTATCCTCTGTCATTGAAGCCCAAAGCTGTCATCCATGAAAGTGAAAGGCATTCTGTCATGTCTGACTCTTTGCAACAATATGGACTATACAGTCCATGGAATTCTCCAGGCCAGAATACCGGAGTGGGTAGCCATTCCCTTCTCCAGGGGATCTTCCCAACCCAGGGATCAAACCCAGGTCTCCTGCATTGCGGGTGGATTCTTTACCTGCTGAGACATCTAGGGAAGCCCATGCTGAAGCTCAGTTACACTCCTGGAGTGGCTGGAAGCTTGTGCCTGTGTCCCTGAGGCCACTCACTGCAGCCACCACCAGCTGCCCCCCCAGCCCCTTCCACAGATGCCCCCACAACTCTCCCAGCTTTGTTCAGGGTGTGCCTACCACACCACGGCAGGAGCTGGTTTTGCAGCGACATTCCCTGTCAGGGAGGGGTTTCAGCAAGACGTACACACTCTGCGTATGAGCTTGTACACACACCCCTGGGGGCGCCCCTGCACATGCTCCCCCCTCAGTCCGCTGGCCTCACCAAGCAGATGAGTGGAGCCCTTCAGGTCTGGATTCTGGTCACCAGGCAGGAAGCCTGGAGCTAGAGCAAGGGATAGGAGGCCCTCAAGCCCAGCAAAAAGGGGGCACAGACAGCCACAGGCCCATCCCCCTGGATGCCTTCTCTGCTCACGTGCTAGAGAGGGGGCACCTGGCAGCTCCCGGGAGTCACCCCCCAACCAACTCCGCTGCTCTCTTGACCCCAGTCCCCTCCTCCACCTTCCAGGGAGTCCTGTCTCCCACCGGTTGGTAGGCTACATGGAGGGGCACTGGTGCAAAGCCCAAGCCACAGACCCTGGGTAATGGAGGCTCTCAGGAAACCCATGAACTGGCAGAGGCATGGGAATCTGTGTTCACGGTGTTTGCAGCCCTCAAGGCTGACACGCTTCTTGGCTCGTTAACCCTCGCCTGAAACCCCGTGGTCACCCAGCACAGCAGTCCCCCTGAATCTAGGTACAGAGCAGAGAGGTGCAGGCTAGCCCAGCATCCTGAAGAAGTGCTGCAGCCAGGGCCAGAATCCCCTGTCACCACCCCCTCCCCTGGCACCCCAGCTTGGCAGGGAGACAGCACCCCTCTCCATCCTTGGCGGTGGGGGATGTGGGCAGCAGGGCCACATCAGCCCCTCCCACCAGCACACAGAGCCAGATGTGTCTTGTCTTGCAAAATGGGGTCTGCAGGACCACCTGGCACCCTCATAGCCCTAGGCCAGCCACCCTGCCCATCACAGCCCCCATGGAGATCCCCCCAGGCCACTCTGCTGATGTGACCCTCCTCCAGTGTCGACCAGTCCCTCCAGACGGCCCCACAGCCGCTGGTCCTGGCCAGCCCAGCCTGGCCCCCAGGCTTTACATCTGCCCTGACAGACCCCACACTGTTCTCCCTGTGAAGGTACTTCCCAGAGCTCAGCCACACTTCCCTTTGAGGCTGGGGGCCTCCAGGCAGAGGGCAGCTGGACAGCTGCTAGGACTCACCGGGCTCTGAGCTCCTCCCAATCACCACCAGACCCCCGAGGCCGTGCCCAAGTCCTCTTCTAGGAGGGGCTGGAAGTGCCTAGGGGGCTGCCATCCACTCCTGCCCCCAGGTGGGGAGGGTGGGGGCTAGAGGAGCTGCCCACAGACCTCTATGGACAAACCATCATCCATACCAATGGGGCGGCCCCACTGTGGCCATCCGCCTTGTGACACTGACGGCTGCAGGTCTCTAGAGGTGAGACTCGGAAGAGCCAGGTGTGAGCTCCTGGAGGAGCCAGGGTGGATATATGCCCCAGGGGCAGTGTGTGTGCGCATGGGTGTGTGTGTGCAGGTATGAGTGTGCAGGTGGATGTAGGGGTGTGTGTGTGGGTGTGCGGAGACCTGACGTGCCAGCTGTAGGCAACCCCCCTCATGGCCTCAGGGCTCTCACCTTTTTGGCCTCTGCCTTGTGCCCAAGTTTGCCAGGTGGGGGCAGCGTGGACACGGTGAAGTCACTGGGGTCCTCACAGTCCCGAATCTTGGACTCCTTCATTAGGGAATCCAGTTTCCTCTTGGCAATGTTTTCCACACGTTTGCGGTTGGTGGAGGCCTGCGAGAGGCAGCCAATCACTGGCCTCCGTCCCTCGCCTCCGGCGGCAGTGTGGACAGCATGCGGGGTCTCGGCAGGGCCAGTGCCACCCCCCCTCTCCTCTCACACTTAGCACTGACCACAGGCTCACTCCTGCATCACGGTGCTGGTCCTCACCCCTCCTGCTCCCCCTGGGGTGCACAGTAGGTGTGCAGTTTGTCCTGGGGCCCCAGACAGTGCCAGCAGGCCCAGGCCAGTCTGATTCCAATGCCCGCCTCCTTCAGCTGCACCACGCTGCCGTGGGACCCACAGACAAGTCACGGGCGCCTAGCTGCCACTATGCGCTCAGGGCAGCTCAAGATCAGGAACTGACCACCAGCCACCTTGTGTCTGGAGGATATGAATGGGGGTGGGGAGCAGCCCCAGTGTGGCAGGGTATCTGGGCACCCCAACACCCAGGGTACAGTGGGTGCAAGGGGGCCAGTGCAGATGTAGGGTTTACCGTTGCCTCGGGCCAGGCAGGGAAATGCACAGGCCCACCCAGAGCGGGAAGAATCCACTGCCTCGGGGCTTTCTAAAACAATTAGCCAGAAGGGCCAAGAGCTCTGCACAATTGCTTTCTCATCCGATGGCCCCTCAGGGAGAAATAATACCTCAGCAGTGCCCAGAAAAGGGAGGATGCTAATTAGAGGACCCCTCACCTCCCCGTGGCCACCTCCCCATGGCCCACTCCTCTGCTGCTTGAGGCTGGTGCTGACTCCTCAGCCTCTCAGCACTGCCCCAGTCTCACGATGCTGGGAAAAGAGGTGATAGTCGCTCACTGGGAACTCAGGGTTTGTATCCTGTGGGGGGGTGGCTGGGCAGGGGGGACCCCTGTGGCCCAGGCCAACTGCATGCCCAGCAACCTGGCAGCTGTGCAACTTACCCTGAAGCTGCCCCATGCCCCTCTGTCCCTGCTGCCTCCATCCCACAATTAGGCCATGAGCTGGCCCTTCAGGGCTGTGGCTTCCCCATCTGGGAAGAAGGTCCCCCCTCCTCACTCACATCCCCGTTGAGGAGCTTGCAGTCCTCATCGATCTCATCTGCGCTGTCCTCATCAGACACCTCGCCCTCCTCAGCATCCTCGCTGATGTTGGCTGGGAGCTTCTTGCCCTGGGGGAGCAGGTAGGCCATGAGAGGGGCCCTGCGGGAAGTGCTAGGAGGCCAGTTCCCACAGGAGCAGCAGGTAAGGCGGGGAGCCTTTCCCAAGCTTGCTTGTGGCTCTCAGGCCAGGGGCAGGGCCAGCCCTGCAGCAGCATCACCGGAAGGACATGCCCTGGTGTGCATGCTGAGGGCCCCAGGTTGATGGACTTCCCTGGGGAGATGGAGGCCAGGGCAGGGGCAGGTCTTGTCCTGACCCCTCAAATCTATCACAGATGGTGTGGAACCCCAGCTAGTCTGAAGCAGGGCCCTGTCCTGCCCTGACCCTACGTCAGAGGTCGGAGGTCAGAGGCTCAGCAGGATGCAGGTGCTGGGAAGGGCAGGCAGGGTCTCACCTTCACCAGGATCTTGCCCTTGAGCACCTGGGGAGAGGGCAGCGTGGTGGCATCTTCGCTGCTCACTGATGACAGGTCCAGCTTGTCCCCAAGAATGTCGGTCAGATACTGGGCCATCTTCTTCTGCTGGACGACACTGCAGTGGTTCTCGATGGACAGGATCACTGGGTACCTGTGGCCCCAAGATGGAAGGAGCAGGATGAGGCTGGGGGAAGGCCAGGTCCCACCACGTAGGACCGCAGGTCACCTGCAACATTGCATGAGGAGGGGGGCTCTTCACAGGAGCCCAGGAGAGATGTGTCTGCCAGCCACTCTAGGAGGGTGAGGACTTTTCCCTGTGGCCCAGCGGTTAAAAATCCACCTGCCAATGCAGAGGATATGGGTTCAATCTCTGGTCTGGGAAGATTCCACACGCCTTGGGGCAACCAAGCCCACAAGCCACAACTACTGAAGCCTGAGTGCCCTGGAGCCTGTCCACTGCAATAAGAGAATCCACTCAGCACAACCAAAAACAAATAAATTAAAAAAATTTTTAAAGCAACTGAGTGTGGAGGAATGAACCAGGAGACCTTGAGGGTGGGTAAAGGAGGCATGTACTTCTCCCCATAAGAAAAAAAAATCAAAGGCAATTAGAAACTCCAGGGAAAACAAAAGGAAACATTCAAGCAAGTCATAAAATGGGGTCAAAAAATGATGTAGACTGAACTGAGATGCAATGTGGAGCAATGGACAGACTGTGAGAAAGATTCCCAACCACCAAGATCCTGGAGACACTGTCCAGTGTGTGGCCCTGGGGCCCAGGGTTGGCCCAGTAAGGAGGGAGATACAGCCTGGCACAGATATGACCTGTGTGGTACAGGTAAGGAGAGCAGTGTGGACATTTTTGTAATAGGCTCTTCAGCTGTTTGATTTATTCTTTTCAGTCATGTGCACAGTTACTTGGATTTTTGTCAAAAGGCAACATAATCCTTTTAGAAAATGTAAGTGACCCCAACCTAGAAGTCACAAACTAGAACAAGAGATGGGGGAATCCTGTGATGCAGGGAGGCAGTACCTGGGACAATGGTGCTTCTCGCCTCAGTTCTCAGGCGAGAACCAAGTGCCTGTAAACATGATGCTGGCATGGGAGGTGTGAGCCCCATCCTGAGACCCCAGCAGGCCCCTGGCTCTTTGGCAGATTCAGGAGACCTGTGTGTCCCAGTCCCACTGCCCAGGATGCCCCCGCACCTGCAGTTCCAGAGGCCAGGCTGTCCTGCAGAGGGCCCCCATGCCCACCCCCTTCCGAGACAGAGCCTGGGCCAGGTCTTCCCAGAGGAACCCCTCTGTTTCTAGTTCTTAAGTCAGTCTCCTTCTCCTCGTCATTCAATTAGCTCTTCCCTCGCCTGCGAACTTCACTGATTTGGGGTAACTAACAGTGTGGGGAGGCAGTCTTCTATTTTCAGAAACTAAACTGGATTTTGTTCAATAGTGTCTATAGCCACAGCTGAGTGACAGCAAAGTGAGTCTGGACACAGAGTAGCTTCTTAAGGACAGTGAGTGCCAGAGCCACTGTGGGAGGCGTCTGACACCTGGTGTCACCACCGAGTGTGTGGGGGTGGGGTTGCTGACACACACGCCCCTCCCAGTCCGTGCTGCTATTGCACCCACCGCCTCTCCCCTCCTCCACCCCTTCCCTGCCTCTCATCCTCAACAAGAAAGCCCGAAACCAGCCTCTCGGCCACTACAACCACTGCTCCCCAGAAAGGATGTGGGGGGAGGGGCAGGAAGAACCCCTTGATTCCTTTCCCCACCTACCCTCCCAGGGCCAGCCCCTCAGTCCCAGTCACTCACTCATTCTTGATGAAGGCGTACTTATTGATGGTTTCAATGACGTCTTTGAAGAGGATCTTGGAGGTCAGCGTGTAGCCATGGTGCACGATGGGCTCCCCATCAGGCCCGTCCCAGCAGTCCACTGCAGGCAGGCAGACCTCAGTGGGTCCCAGGGACTGGACCACCAGGCCCAGGGACCCACAGCCCATGGGCTCTAACTGGAGGCAGTCTTCTTGCTCCACAGTTAACACCAAGAGAGACCTATGCCAGCCCCTGCCAGACACAGGGCTCCTTGGAAAGGGCCCCAGGGCCGAGCGGGGGTGCAGGGCCCCGGAGCCCAGCGCTCACCCTCCACACAGCGGCAGCCGGCCTGCAGGACCCGGGCGTACATGTCCGCCCTCGACTGGGACGTGAGCTGGTCGCCCGCGAGGTAGGTGTTGTGAGACGAGGTGATGAAGTAGTGGCTCAGCGGCTGCGTCATATCCTGGTGCACGCAGCGGTGCTCCGGGTTGAAGATGTCGCCGGCAGGGCTCCGTGTGTAGTTGGTGAAGCCTGTGGGGAGCAGCATGGGTGGAGGGGCAGCGAGGGGTTCAGCCCCGTGTGCCAGTCCCGCACTGGGCTCAGCTCGAGACAACCCACCCTCATGGCATGTGGCCCCCTTGGCACCCCACTGGCAGCACAGCTGGGCCAGGGTGGCACCCACTCACCGTCAATGCCCATTGCCCCTTTACTCTTGTTCTCTGGGCAAGGTTCAAACTGCTCGATGATGTCGCGACAGCTCTCAAGGGTCACGCCCGTCATCTAGGCCAGAGCAGGGGCTTGAGACCAAGCTGGCCTCAGGCAGCCCCTCGTCCTCCTCCACCACAGCCAACCTTCCCACCCCACCTCTGACCGCTGCATCGCCCAGGGGCCAACATGGCGGGGCTGAGACTCTGCTCCTCGTAGTGTGCTCCCCCCACTGGGGGGCTCACTGGCCACCCCTAGTGTCACAAGACTTGGGACTCAATGGCCAGCAGAAGATAGAGGGTCCCCTGGCTTTGGAAGAGCTGGCACTGGCTAAGGATCCCTGCCAGGGGGAGGGTCTTTGGCCTCATCAGCTGGGCCATCCCCCACTGACACCATGCTGGGGATCTCAGGGTGGGCTAGCAGGAGTGAGGCCTGGTATGAGAAGGTGCAGGAGGGCCAGGACATTGTCCCATCTTGGAGGAGCGGAGGGGGCTCACCTGGCCCCTCCTGCCATCTGCCCAAGTCCCTCTCAAGAAAGTTGCACACAACAGCCAAGCCCAGGTGGCCCCATGTTAGAGGCTGAGCGATTCTTAGGGCCCCACAGTGCAGCCCCAAGGAACCCCCAGCTCTTGGAGACAGGCCCACCAGTAGGGCTTCCTGGACACCCCCAGGAATCTGGGGCAGGTATGGATAGTGGAGTAGACAGATGGGATCAGAGCTTGGAGCAGCTGCAGACCCAGGAGGCCAAACCACCCAGCTGATTTGGACCCCAGACTGTAGGGAGAGTTGTGGAAAGCTTAGGGCAAAGGTCAGGGAGAAAGGGGTCACTGCTGCCCTTCCCACACTGGGTCCCATTCCCTTCCTCCACCCCCAGGTATGCCAGCTGTTGGGACAGTTGCCCCCCAGCTTCATGCCAACACTGCCCACAGCCAGCCTGGTACCCACCTCTCCTGCCTGGGCGAACCCCAATGTCCCCATCAGCAAGGCAGGAGGGAGGCCTCAGCAAACCGTGTGATGGCAGTTGGGGGGAGGGGACCCAGGAGCACAGTGCGGGGGCAGCTCCCTGGGTCAGGACACTGGCAAAAGGTCCAAGGTGAACACCACCCAGACCCAGGATGAGTCCACAGCCATTCCTGGTTCCCAATATCCAGCCCCCAGCCCTTCCCAGTGGTGGTCACCCCCAGCCCATCACCATGAGCTGACACTGCACGTGAGGCAGGTGGGATGAGGGCCCTGAGAAGTCCTGGGACCAGGGAGTCTGACCCCAGAAGGGCAAGGCAGCTGGTGCCTGAAGGTTACCCCAAAAGTGGCTCTGCAAGAGTCCCAGGAAGTTACAGGCCTGGACCTTGATCCCCATGGCTTTCTCCCACCAGCCTGGGGGCAGTGCTTATGCAGTCTGTGTCTGAGCACCCCTATTCCCCACTCCCTTGGTGAGTGCTGTCTCCTCAGAGGATGCTGACCTTCCCCTCCCCTTCCACGGACTTCCAGCCTCTGTCCACCAGAGCGGGGAGCACCTGGCCTCCACCCAGACCCCTGAGTTTCTGGACCCTGAGCTTTAGTTAGGCAATGCCTTTTGGAGGGATGGAGCTGCCTGGGGTCTAGGACAGTGGGCAGGCATACTTGGCTGGCCCCCACAGGCACCCACATGTCTGCTGGACAAATGTTTGAGTGAGTTGGCAATGGGCGCAGAACCCTGGGTGGGTGAGCCCAGGTGGGAAGGCTGGGCCACGGAACCTAGGCCAGGAAATGCTCGATGCTAAAATCGGGGCTGTGGTCAAGCTCTGGACTGGGGCACGGTCAGAGCTGAGCTGTCCTCCTTCCCCACCTGCTTGGTGGCAGGGTGGCCAATGAGAGCCTGGGCCAGTCCAGTATATGGCCTCAAATGCCAGGCTGGTGCCCACTCCTCTCCCACACTGTGGACAGTCTCAAATGCCCTGGGAGGCTGAGGGGAGGCCACCTCGACCAGGAGCCTGGCTCCTGCTGGGGGGCCCTCACCTTCTGCTCCACCTCCAGGAAGCGCAGCAGGTCAGTGGCGTCCAGGTGGTCCTTGTGGTTGCTGTAGGTGAGCATGAGCAGGTAGAGGTCCCGGCGTGTGGACATCATCTTGTAGAAGGCACAGAACTCCTCAAAGCCTAGTGTCCCCTGGTGGTCATCCGTGTCCGCCTCCTGTAACGCAATGTCTCTTCATCCCCTCATGTCTCATCCTGGGCCTCGACTGAGAGGGGGCCTTCAAGCCCCCCACTCCTCAGGCAACCCTGAGTCAAGAATCACCTTTCCCCCTCTCAACGTCACTGCCTGTATCACAGGCTCATGGAGGGCTCATCATGCTCCCCAAGCCCTACAGCAGCATCCTTACTCTGCCTCTCCCCCCAAGAAGCCACCACGTGATCCATTAACACAGATCTCACCCTACTTGCTCCTCTCCTAGCCTTCCAAAGTCAACCTGCACCTGAACCCGACAATGTCCCCCCACCTTCAGCCAACAATATCCACCCAGTGCCCATACTGGGCTGAGATCTGTAATCACAGTTGGTCGTCCATCGATCAGAAAGGCACAGGGCCACCAGGCATGCAGAAATCCCCAACTTCAGCCTCTATCAGCGTCTCTTCAGCAGAGATGACAGGCCCCTGATCTCAGCCACTGTCCTCACTTTTCTCAGCGAACAGCTCACACAATACCCACAGGAACCCCAGCCCCAGGCAAGCCCACTGGGCTGCTAATGAGACCATAGGCTCCTTCATGAATCCACTAGCTCAGGAAGCATGCACTGAGATGTCAGATTCTGGGGACACCAAGAGTGGAAGGCCAGGGGCAGACTCAGGGAAGGCACTCAGTAACGAAGTCTAGGCTGCCCAGAGCATGCCAGAGGTGCTACGGGGCAGTCAGGCCCTGAGTGCTGAGGTTGGGTCCTTGGCCTGTCGGCTGGGGTGGGGGTGGGGGTGGGGGTGGGGGTGGGGATGGGGTGGGGGAGGTGACTGCCTGGCAAAAAACAGACACCAGTTTCAGCACCATGGACAGCAGTGCTCGCCAGCCCTGCGCGCAGATCTTTCCTCCTGTGGCCACACCATCTGGGACAGCTGCAAAAAGGCCCCTCGGAATCAGGAGAATCACCCACAAGCCAGGGGGCCACAGCCACACCCAAGTCCCCGAGCCCAGAGAGAGTGGGGCTCTCGGGAAGTCTGGCCCTGCCTCTCCTGACCCTGTGGCCTGACACCAAGGTGGGCGCCCAGCTATCCTGTTTCCCTCCAGAACCAGTCACCTAGGTGGGGTGCCCATGCCATGGCTGGAACAGGACCCAGCCCAGAGTCACCTGTGCTGAGGCAAGCAGATGCCAGTGAGGACCCCGTGTTTGCTGTTTGAGGGCGGCCCTGCATCTCAGAGCTGGCGGACACGCCCTGCAAGTTAAGGGCCTCTAGGGGACAGAGCTGGGCTGGGAGCCCTTCCTGGGGCCGAGGCTGGAGCTGGCAGAGATGCCCATATGCTGAGTGTCCACCCACAGGGTCATCTGGCCTCCCTGTGGGCTCTGAGCTGGACAGCATGCCCAAGGCATGACTGAAAACCCTTTGGGATGATGAGGCCCTCTGGACCCAAAGGGATAGCCCCGACCCCTCAGCCCAAGGAATTGCTTCCAACGTGGTCCCACAGCCACTCTCCTCTCCACGAAAGGAAACCACCGTGGCTGAAAGCACACACTGGCCGGAGCCACGCTGCTGAGCCAGGCCTGGAGCCACCCAGGGTGCTCATCATGCAGGAGGCCCAGGGGCCACACCAGCCTCACCCACATTCCACTGTTATTTTAGACGAAATTATGCTCAGACCTCTCTTTACCCACCACACAGATCTATCCTTTGATTAGGGCAGTTCCAGGCAATAGAAACAACATTGAGATTTCTCGACAATAAAATTGATGTTAATTATCAGAGTGGCTCTGCCTGGCTGGAGGTCAGCCCTCTTTCCCTGGATCCCTGAGTGCCCATGTAGAGCCCCATGCAGATGGGCCAGGAGGCCCAGGTGCTCAGGGGACACGGGACAACAGCCACTGGGGGCAGAGCTGCCCAGGGTCTGAGGTCAGCATTCCTGGTGACAGCCCCCATTGGACTCTCAAGATCCTCGCCAGTCCTTTTCTCTTGCTGGTCCATCTCCAGGTCCTTCTCGAAATGGTCTAGACAGTGCCCAGACACCACCTGGCCTGGGGCTGCTCAGGGAGCTCTGCGTGCGACCCTCTTGAGCCCAGAGGGGCCAGGGGTGTGGGCTCCCTGGAGCTCCCAGCGGGGGCATTTTCAAGCCAGGACTTGATCTTAAGGTGCCAGAAGCCTGTGCCCACTCCATGAGGTGCACTCATCTTTTGTCCTGTCTCCGAGGCTGATCTGAGCCCTGTTGCCTGGCCCCTGGCACAGCCTCATGTTCTGGAAGGGACTGCTGATCCCCGAGCTGCTCCCAGAGGCAGAGCAGGCAGAGAATGAGGTGGGAGTACGGCTCTGCAAGCCTGAGCCACCTGCCAGTTCCTCACTGCCCAGGCAGGCTCTGTCCCCACTGGGCCTTCAGGATGGGCCATGTGAGATCCCCAGTCCTCAGCCAGCATCTGAGATCATCCAGCTCACCATGCCCCCCTCCCACCCCTGCTATTTACACAGACCCACACACTCTGAGCTGGCCAGCTCCCCTCACTCCAGCCGAGCATGACCTCCTGCCCATCACAGGAGCCCAGGAGGGAGCTGCCAGGGCTTGCGCCTGGAGGGGCAGCTGGCTGTGTGCGTGCATGTGTGTTTGTGCGTGCACATGTGTCTCTCTGTGTGCATGTGTACATGCATGTGTACGCACATGTGTGTGTCTCTCTCTGTATGTTTGTGTGTGTGCGTGTGCATGTGTGCATGTGTGCTGGGGCATGGCGCCTCATTCAAGCTCACAGAACCCTTTCCCCAGCAGCAGTGAGACAGCGAGTCCTGAATGAGGGCAGGCTTTGCTGGCCCAGCCCCACCCAGAACCAGGACCCGCTGACACCACCCGCCTTCCTCCCCAATCCCAGCAGGGGTTCCGGAAAGAAAGAAACTCATTACAGACAATAAAGGCAGCCGCTCAGCTGAGGATGCATTTTCATAACTGCTAACATCAGTGGCAGCGGACCACAGGGGAGGCAGTGGGTGACCAGTGCTGCTGCCTGCAAGGCAGGGCTTCTGCCCCCCATCGGGGCTGGGGAGTCGTGGGGTAGGGTGGGATGAGGGTACAGGCCCTGTGAGTGGTTTCCTTTTCCGGCCAGGCACCTGCCATGTGCCCAGTCCATCGGCCAGGGGAGGCCCTGGGAGCTGCTGCAGGGAACCGGCACAGCCAGAGGCAACTTGGGGTATCTGACTGACCGCCCCCGCAAAGGTCTAGACCAGCTGCTGCCTTGCTATTTGCTTCAGCTCAGACGGCACTGCCCAGCACCCTCTGCAGCTCGGACAGGGTGGGGCTGCTCCCAACACACACCTGGGTCTGGGCTTACCTTGAACATCTGCTTCACCCTCTGCCTGGGCAGGTTCACGTTCAGCTTGTGCAGCAGCTGCAGAACCTCGCCAATGCTCAGGCTGCCATCCCCATTCTTGTCGGCTTCGTCAAATGTCTGCTTCAGCCACTTTGGGGCCAAGTTAGGGACCAACGTGGGTCCAGCAGGGCCAGCCATACCTCCCCTCCCCTTCCATTCCCAGGCAGGAAGGTGTGAAGGACCCCATCCCAGTGACCCTTTCCCCAAATACATGAGCCAGCTGGGGTGGGGAGCCCACCGAGGTGGACAGCGAGGGTGCGTCCTGGGGCCCTCCCGCCCGCCACACACAAGGATATTGGTCCCGGGTGCGCTGGCGGCGGGCCAGGCTGTCCTCGTCGCTGATGCCGGCCATGAGGTAGCGCAGGCCCGTGACCCAAGTGCGCGCCTCGTCGCCGCTGGGTGAGACCAGGTCCAGCGACTCCCGGTGGCTGCCATGGTAGATGCTGAAGCAGCAGTTGGGGTCGAAGCTGCCGTCAGGGTAGCGCTGGAAGATCTCAGACTGCCGCCCCTCGCTTACCTCCTGGATGGAGTCGATGGAGACTGCAGAGGCAGAGGAGTGCAGCAGGGTCACAGCCCTCCCCAGGATTTCCCTCCTGTCTGAGGCTAGGGGAGGGGGCATTTCAAGGGGCCCTTGGGGTGTTGCTGTTCTGTCGCTTGGTCGTGTCTGATTCTTTGCAACCCCATGAACTGCAGCACCCCAGGCTTCCTTGTCCTTCACTATCTCCTGGAGTTTGCTCTAACTCATGTCCACTGAGTCAATGATATCATCCAGCCGTCTCATCCTCTGCTGCCCTCTTCTCCTGCCCTCAATCTTTCCCAGCATCAGGGAAATCTTTCCCACCCCTGGGGAGAAGGAAATATCACAGATATGCTGGGGCTGGTGAGCTTGCCTCTTCCCTCTCCGCTCTGACCCTGGGGTCTGCCCACCTTCCCTCTGGCCATGAAAGAGGTCCATCCTCCCCAAGAGAAGGGCCGCCTTCTCCTGGGCAGGCACCCTGGGTCTGTCCTCTGTGTCTGGAATGAGGAGAACCAGACAAGCCAATTCCATTTGTCAAGCTCCGGCCAGTTGCCTCTCATCCTGGGAAGGCAATTGCTGGCCAGCACGGCCGAGAGCCTGTGGCGATCTCTGTGATAAACTCTAGCGCCAGCAGGTGGGAGCCAGGGACGGTGGGGTCCCGCTTGGCATGCGCCAGATCAGGCTGAAGGAAGAATTTCATTACTGGCCACAGTGCCTGGAGCTCCGTGGAGCCTGTGTTCAGAGACTGAATCCTCAGGAAGAGATGAGCTCAGAGGTCATCCTTAGGGTCTGTTCCTGTGCACCCAGCAGGGTCCTTTCACAGATAACGGGGCACAGGTAGCAGCCCCTCTGGGAGCAGGTGCCCTGAAATTGGCACAGCCAGGGACCCCTAGCATCACATGCTCTGCCTGGCCCCTGTTGCCTCTACACCCAGCGCCCGGTGCCTGCTCCCAGAGGCGGGGTCAGCACCACTCTGGGCATTACCCTGTCTGGTGCAGTAATGGTGGGCCTCCCCAACTTACACTGTGAAGGGTGGCCTCACTCCTCTGTCCTCTGCCCTCACTGCCCCCTCCCCAGGGGCTCCTGTTTCCCCTGCACCCCCTGCCTGGAGGGGGCCTGTCCTGCCTGCTTCTCCATCCAGCTCCCTGTGGCTCACATGTCTTTGGCAAGGAGGCAAGGGTTCAGGGCCCCCAGATTAGGGGATGCTGACAGTCAGGAAATAGCTGCCTCTCACCCCATTCCTCTCTCCCAAGGACCCCTCCAAGGCCAGAGTCAGCTGGTCTCCCCCATCCTAAGCCTGCTGGCCTCAACCTACCCCCCCCTCCCCAGAGGGGCCACCATGACCCTATCCACCTCTCCCCTCTATTTGCCATCTGGTGTCCTTCTCGTCACTCAGCATGACATGAAGTTATCCTACCATCAGGTGGTGTCACGACCTCACACCCAAAGACCAGAGTCACGTGGGCTAAATTCCCACGGCAAGCCCAGCGCCGAAACAGCGCCTCCCGATGGAGCGTCGGGGCTGCTGCCTGCACGGCTCATGGTGACTCCACCTCCCCAGGGCCCAGAGCAGTCCCAGCCCCTTCCTCCAAGACACCCTGCTAGGGGGCTCCACAGTGCGTCTCTCCTGGGCCCCATGGTGGCAGCAGCTCCCGTAGCAACCACTGGGCTCAGGCCCTGCCCTGGCACATCTGCATGTCTCCAGCTGCCAGAGCCAGAGGAGGGGCAGCAAAGTCTCCTCTGTCACCTGCAAGGGCTCACGTGTCCCTCCCTGACTACCAGGACCCCCAGCAAGGTCCCTGCACAAATCCTCACAGCTCATTACCCTCCTGACCCATCCAGGCAGCCCTGCAGCCTCCATGCCCCTGCCGGCTGCTCACACCCCAAGCTGCCTGGGCCAGCACTGGGCACCGGGTCCTGTCCTCAGAGTGCCCAGAGGGCCAGACTAAAGGTCTTTTTGCCTCTTAGCCCCTCCCAGCACCCGGCGCAGGGCTGGGCATGGGTGCCACCCAGTCTCCACGGAGCCCCAGAGGATCTACTAGGTGGACAGCAGGCCAGGGCCCTCCCTCCCTGACTGCATCCAGAGGCCACTGCGGCTCTCCAAGGCCAGCTGAGCCCATGTTTCAGGCCTGGGGACTTTCAGGGTTCAGGGTCTTGCTGCCCCTCCCACGGCCCAGTGGCTGCTCTGGGAGGGTCTCCTGCCCCAGGACTGTCCCACTCATTCTTGGCCTTCTCATTCTTGCATGAGGAGGGTCTCCTGTCACCCCCCCGGGACCAGCCAACTCACTCTTGGCCTTCTCATTCTTGCGTGAGGGCCGCCAGCGGATGCAGGAGCGATGCTCGTCCAGGAAGTAGAAGCGGACCAGGCCCTTGGAGCTGCCCCGGAGCTTCAGCATCTGCGTCCCCGCCTGCATGGCACTCATACATCGTTCCACTGGAGGCCCACCGAGCCGCCACACAGACAGACCGACACAGACGGACAGACAGAGCACCGGTGAGTGCTGCAGCAGCCCCTTGATCACTGCAGCCTCAGGTGCACCCCCAAGTGCTCACAGGGTGCAGAGGCCACCCCCAACCCATCAGGGCACCAAACTCAGACCCCTTCAGGGCTGCCTGTGACCCCAGGTGCTGGCCCAGGTCACAGATTCAATCTGGGACCCTGCTCAGTAGCCAGAGCCCACACAGAGTTCGGACCAGCTCTGCCCAGCCAGGTCCATGAAGCCAAGGGTGCACCCAACAGCACAGGTCCCAGGAGGTACTGAGTCCTCACCTTCCTCACAGGACCTAACTGCCTCCCCCTCAACCCTCCTTCCTCCATCCATTCAGCCTCTGTCTGCAGCCCAAACATCTCCCATGTCCCAGGGGAGGGGATACTGGCCAGGACAGTGGCCCCAGGGCTGGAGAGGTACCAGGCTCCTGAAGTCCTGGGGAGAGGACCATCCCAGCCCTCCTTGGGCCCTTCACAGCTGTTTACAGAAGGCCCAGAACCAGGAGGTGCCCTCTGGGGAAGCACCAAGTCATTAACCTACAAGGTCCCCTGATGAGGGACCCTCAGGTGGTGTGGAGACCTGTGGCAGTGCCAGCCCCAAGGACCAAGCAGTGGGAACTTCTCAGAGGAAGCCAACCTCTGTTCTTGAGCTGCAGGCATGGTGGACTGCGGGGGGAGGGGGCGGGGGGGGGGGAGGAGCAGGGGCACCCAGTGGGGATGGGTGCAGAAGGCAGTGGGCTCCGCTGAGACACCAGGAGGTGAGGGGATGGTGTGGCCACGGGGACATAGTAGCAGGTGAAGGGAGGAGGCTGGGGGTGAGGACAGGGACGGTCCAGGGGCCTAGAACAACTGGGCCAGGCCCCACTCCCCCAGCTGGACAGAGACCTGGTGGAACGGACCAACCTGGATTGGGCTCTCCACAGGCCAGCCCCACTGGGACAGACTCTACTGTCCCATCCCCCGCCCTGAGTCTCACCACAATCAAGGGCACCCACTCTGTCAGCCTCTTAGGGCCGACGTGTCTGAACAGCATGCTGGCCTCGCCCCACTGGGGCTGAAGGTGCCACTGACCCCAAAGTACCAGGGACCCCCTTAGAGAGTGTCCAGCCAGCACATCCACCAGGACCATGCCCTCGGCCCCTCCTTGCCCCTGACTCCCCCACCCCTTCCTTCCCCACTGCCTGCCTGGGGTTCAGCCTCCAGACCCCAAGGTGGGGGGCTCAGAGAGGCAGACCGGGGGATGCTGTCAGAGCCCCAAGACCCTCAGAGGGAAACCGAGGGGTTGGGAGGTTACAGGTTTGGATGGGGGGTGGTGGGAGCTCCCAAGCTTTTCACACTCCGAGGAGCGGCCCCACCCTCCTAACTCCAGTGACCCTGGTGCTGGGCAGGGCTCGGGCAGGGCTCTGGCAGGGAGGAGCAGACCAGTCCCCGCCCCAGACGACCAACCAGACAGGCCAGCCCCCTTACCTAGTGGGCCAAGCTGCCACTGCGGGGACACAGCCACGCTCCCGCCGACCCAGAGGAGGGCCTCCGCCAGGCAGGCCACGGTTCCCTTGGTCCGGCTGGGGGTAAGCGGCCAGGGGACAGACATGCCCCGATGATGGCCGGGGTGGGTTCACGGAGGCCAGGGAGGGCCGGAGCCCCCTACCCTACCTAGGCAGTGGGTCAGGTGGTGGTGGGCAGCCCCGGTGCTCCACGCGGCCCCCTTCTCTCCTCGGCTCCCTCTTTCCCTCTTCACTGGCCTCCAGCTCCCCCGCAGGGCTGCTCCCAGATGCCTCTGGCATTGGCCTGACTGTCACCCACTGTCTCTGATGGCCCCTGTGCCAGTCCGCCCCCCTTCCAGGGCCACAGAGGGGTCCTGGGAGAAGCCACGACCCAGGGTCTGGAGGTGGAAGAGCCGCAGCGCCACTGCCCGCCCCGCACACTCTCTGCCCAATCCCCTGCGCTAATCCAAGCCTGGATCTGGCCCAGCTGGCCAGAGGATTTAGGCCAAGGGAACTCCCAGCTGGAGACCAGCAGGGACTGGCAGTGTCATCTGAGGCCCCAAGTCACCAGCCCCTACAACCGGCTGAGTAGAGACAGGCAGGACAGATGAGTGGTCTCCCTGGGGTCCCAGAGAACACAGCTGGGAGGCCTGGGGTGATGATCCTCACAGGGACCACCCACTGGAGCACACTCTCAGGCCCCCCATAGGCGGTGTACCCCACCCTTCCCATGCAGGAAGCCTTGTCCCGGAGGCTGGGGTGGCCAGGGTCAGCTGCCTGGCTCACGACCGACCTGTCCTGAGGGAGGAGGGCTGGGCCCAGGAAGGACCATCCTCTGCCTGCTGACCGGACACAAGGCCTAGTCAAGGCCACCCAGCTCAGGCCCAGACAAGGGTGTCTGGGGGCAACCAAGCCCAGAAGAAGCCGACTGCTCTGTGGGCAGCTCTGGGGCAGCAGGAGAGGTGAAGCAGGAGGCACACCCTCCTCTCACGGGCCAGGGACCACTGGGTGTCGGGCTCCTGGGGCAGGCCATTTTGGCAGACAATGGGGCACAGGCCAGAGGGCAGAACCCCACTGAGTCACTGCAGCTGACCTCGGGGAGGACCTCACGTTCCTCCTGTCTCTGGCCCATTAGTCCCAGCCACCCTGTGCCCCTACCTAGGCCCGCAGGGACAGTGACAGTGCTGGGCCAGCACCCTTGAGTCCTCATTGCCATAAAACCCATGGCTCCCAGGCAGTGTGTCAGCCTTCCCTCCCCAGCACAGACAGTCAGGGCCAGGCCTGGGCCACAGCGACTGGGACAGGGGCACCGGAAACCAGGCAGCCTGGGACACTTGCTGGGGTCCTCATTGGCTCAATGGGGAGCCTCACTGGCTGCAGTCTGGGGGTGTCCTCGTATTCCACCCCCTCCAAGGCTCCCCGCTCAGCTCATGCCCTTGGGCTCTCAGCTGATCAAGGGTCTCCTACCACCACCTGGGGGCCTTGGGTCCCCATCTTCGTGGTCAAGGCCCCTGGGAAAGGGCACAACTCCCGCATCCCAGACTCCCTGCATCTTCATGGTTGCCCCAGGCCATAATCCTGCACTGACCAGGCAGATAAGGTCAGGCTAATCCAGCCTCACTCTGGGCTCTGCAGCCAGGGCTCCTCTACTGCCCAGGGCACCCACACCACCCCTGATGCTCCATGAGACAGGTGGGCACAGGACTGCAGCCACTGTGCAAAACCAGGAAGGCCCCAAGACTGCAGGACAGGCTCCTGAGGGGGGCCTCCCCCGGGGCTGCTGCCTCACCCCATGTGCACCTGAGCACACTAGGTGTGAAAGCTACGCCCCAGTTAATTGCCAAGCTGGGCTCGAACCCACAACAGGCCCCAAGCCCAAGTGGTTCAGTCTCCCAAACCAGGAAGCCTGGGTTCCCTGCTTTTCCACCCCCCCACCCCCGCAAGGGCACCAGACTGGCAACACCATCTGGGACCCCATGCCCACACAGTCACCTGAGCCAGTCCCACCCTTCACTCCCTCAGAGTCACACTTGGGGCCCAGGACCTGAGAAACCCCCTCCACTGTTTGGAGTCCTCTGTCTTGTGACCCCAGGGACTCTTTCAAGGTTCCTCATCCACCTTGCAGCTACTGACAGGACCGTGTGTATTCACCTCTGCAATCCCCACCTCCTGGGCAAGGAAGTCTGGGCCTGTCTTGCTCTGCCCCTGCACTGGCTGGGACTTGGCACTCAAGTGTGAGTGGGCACAGGGCCCAGGCCACCAAGCCAGCTCCAGGAGATGACAAGGAGTCAGCATCTGGCCCGGCTGTCCAACCTTCTAAGGCTCAGCCTCCTGAGGCAGCGCCAACACCTCCAGCTGCAGCCCTGAGGGACCTTGGCCAGAGGACACAGCAGACAGGGGGGCAGGGCACCTCCTGAGGCCAGGAGAGAGCGCAGTGCCCTCAATCCCACAACAACCCCTGGAGGAGAGGCCCCGGGGGCCCGCCCCGCCTCAGCCACTGCCCCACAGCAGGACTGCTGGCCGGGACACCTGGCCTCGGCACCCGCCAGGAAGTGGAGGCCTCAGGCGCCTCACCTTGTCCCCCGCCTCTGTTCCCCCGGCTGTCAGAAGGTGGCCCCCAGCCCTTCACTCCTACCTTCCCCAAGCCCTGAGGAGGACGGCGGCCACGGAACACAGGCAGCCACTGCTCTGAGGAGGGAGTGCCCTCGAGGTCCGGTCAGAAGCTGGGCGGCTCTGGCTTAATTCTGTTTTTATGGCCAAGATCGATCTTGTCCTAACACGGCAGCCAGCACCTCCACCTCCCCCTTGGGAAGACTGGAAAATTAATTTAATCTTCCAACAAAACCCACAAATTACACCCACAGTCTTCCTGGCGCGAGCACACACACACACACACACGCACGCATGCACATGGACCCTTGTGGCACCCAGGCTCTCCAAGCGGGGCACCTGCCTTATCCACTCGCCCTTCAGGGGGCAAACCTGTATCCCTCCTCCTGCTTGCCTGCCTCCATCCCCTCCCTCCTCTGAGGCTCTGCACTTTCTTGAAGAACCTTTGAACAGGCCACTCCTGCGTCCACTCTGCTCAGAGTAGTCAGCGACAGTGGGACACACAGGCCCAAGGCTGCTCTGGCCCTGCTCCCCCTGCAGGCCCCCACTGGGTCCTCAGCCCTCCACCCTCTCCCCACACTGCATGGCGGGCCCAGATCAGCATGCAGTGGGTGCTCAGACAGTGCTCGGCTGGAGAAGGGGAAGGCGGACAGGGCCAGTGTGCCGGGCTCCAGCGCCCACGGGGCCTCAGCCCCTGGCCAGCGCCTCCAGGAGGGAGGGACGGGCCCACTCACATATGGCGGAGATTATTTAAACGTCTAGAAGCAGCGCATCCCCCCGCACGTCTGGGAGCCTCCTCCCCAACTATTTTTATTTTACCAGGCAGTGTGAGCTGGCGCCTTCAAGTCCACCCTCCCAGGCGAGACCTCGGGGAAGCTGTGCCCAGGGCCTGGGGGCACAGAGCCCAGGCTAGCCTGAGGGATCCACACCAGGCAGTGGAGTTGAAAGGTCACTTCGCTAGGTCAGCAAGGCCTGGGCCTGGCCCCCGACAGTCCTGGGATAGGGCTGAAGGCTGGTGGTGGGGGCAGCTGCTGGGGAGGGAGACACTGTCACCAGGCTGTGCCCTTTTCCTCCCGCAGGACCCCTCCCACAGACAGGCAGGTCGGTCCTGCAGCGCGAAAGAGGAGCCTTTGGTGGGCAGGGGCCTGGCCCTGGTGTCTCACCCAGTTGGGCAGCGAGGAGGGTCAGAGTGGGCAGGGGATGAGTGGCCAGGCTCTGCTCTGCCATCTTGGGCTGTTTCTGACTACCTGCCCTCTGCTGGCCTGTGCACTGGATCTCAGGAAGCTGGGGATCAAGAGTGTTCTAGAGGATGGGGACAGACTGACTGCCAGTCTTGCTCCATCCAGCAGGCCAGTCGAACTGAGCTTGTCCCTTCCACCTACCCAGAGGCCCTTGATGCTTCTGCTCTGGGTGGGGACAGCAGCAGCCTCCCCACCACCCTGCTCCCTCTGCAGCTGGTGGCCCAAGTTCCTGCCAGGATCAGTCCCAGGAGGGCCCGTGGGAACCTTCTGTCCACCAACCAACAGAGAGATGGAGCTGAAGCACTCACGGGGGTCAAAGCTGTCCACAGCTGTCCCACAGCCTCCTGTGGCAGTGGACAGGGTGGACAGGACACTTTCTGGGGCAGGGGGTGTCCAGTGCCCTGCACCTGCCCCCTGGAGAAGCCCCTTCCCACACAGTGTGCCCCCACATTGTCCTGGAGCCATCTGAGCACCACAGGAGCTGGGGGTTTCCAACATTCAGCCTTCCTCTGCCCATGCAGCAGAGCCAGGGTCGCCTCGCACCAGCCAGGGACAGTGCCAGCCCCGGGTCCCCTGCCCGGCTATAGTGGCACTCACCCCATTCCACAGATTTCGGGAAAGGACTCTGCTAGCAGTGTTCATGACCTCCAGCCCTCAAAGGCGCCCCAGTGCCCATGTTCTGGGTGCTCCCAAGTCCCCTCGTGGCATCACTGGGCAAGGCCGGATGCCAGGTGGACCAGCGCATATCAGGATGGACCCCGGGGAGCCAACGGGAGCAGCTGGAGGGGGAGAGAGCAGCTCACAGCGGCACTGGAGGGGGGGCACTTTCCTGAAAAGTCACCAGATGGAACCTGGTCTGCCTGGGGGGAGGAGAGGAAACTCCTGCTGCGCTGGAGGGGCAGCTCCGAGGGAGGGGTCCTTGTGTACTGATGAGCCATTCCTGCCCCCACCCCATACCCACCCAGGCCCCGTGGGGAGACCGCACAGCAGCTGGTGGGGCTGGATGGCCACCGGGCAGAGTGGGCACAGAGCCATGAAGGAGCAGAGAAACAAGATGCCCGGGCCCGCCCCCCAGCCCAGCCACGCTTCCCAGCCAGGGCAGCGGCCACCTCCAGGCAGCTTCCTCGAGAGCCCTGGGGCCTAGGCACCGAGAAGATGTTCCAGGATCGGGGGGGGCCCCAGAGTCTGACTTCCTGAAGCTGCCCACCCTCCCCACAGGGGGCTGGCCCCACAGCCCACTCCTGCCTCCTACTCTGGGGGCCCAGTGGACCCCACACTCATGCCACTCACTGACCGAGGAGGACGCTGAACCTGGCCCTCTGGCAGGTCCACCACAGGGCCCCAACCTCCAGGAGGAGTTTCTGAAGGAAACAGAACTTGGCTGAGGCAGGCCGAGGCCTGGGACAGGCTGGGTCCTGTTCAATGTGAAATAGGGACCACCCTGAGTCACCTTGAAGCATGTCTGTGGGTCCCTGGATCTAAGCAGGCTGAGGAAACCCCCCAGGACTTGATGGGGGTGACCTCATGGCTCGGAGACTTCCTGGGCCACTATGCCTGTGTTCCCCACCCTTGGGACACAGAGCTAGAGGGGGTCCAGGGGCCCTGGTGCAATGGGAGCAGGTGGACTCAGAGCAGCTCACTTCCCCCCTTGGCTGACTGGCTGGTGCACAAGGCCCCACCTTGGGCCCCTCCACACAGGCTGCCTGGTGGGGGTGGAAACCCTGGCCCACTTCCTCTCCCCACACTTCCCAGGAGTGGGGAAGCAGCCTGTCCTGGGGAGGGAGCCCGCTGTCCCACCTGGAGGCCCACACCCACCGGCCTGCCCCACACAGGAAGGCCGTCCAACCGGTGGGAGCCCACGCAGCGGAGCAGAAAGTGAAGTCCCGGGTAGAAACAGACGTTTCCGATTACTCATCCCCCTCCTCAACGCCCCTCCCACCACACCCCTCAGTGATGTGGAGCCGGCCTGGGCTCGGCACAGGAGGGGCCTCAAGTCCCTCAACCGCCCGCCCCCACCCCAGGAGACGAGCACTTCCCAGAGAGGGCTGAGCCACTGACTTTCCAGGAGCCCCAAACCAACGCCATCCGCTCATTAGCTGTGCAGATGGAAGCTGGACCCAAGACTCCAGCCATCTGCTCTGTCCTCGGCTGCACGTTTGAGGCTGTTCTCTCCCTAGGAGGGAGAGAAGGGCAGAGAAGGGCCACGCTGCATGCCCCCTATTTGAGCTGGCCGAGCCCTCTGCCCAGAGGATGGGGCACAGAGGGTGGGCTCTCAGTGGGTCCTCTGCTGACAGCCCACTCCTCTCCCAGGACCAGGCTCTTCCCTCGCTGGTGGCAGACCCTGGCCATGTTGGGGCTGCCTCGACCTTGAGGTCCTGGGGCCACATGGCAGCAGCCACGTCCACACGGTCTGCAGGTGGGCACCCTGCACCCAGAGGCTCTGATGGAGGCTGGGCCAGGCCAGAGCTCCCCGCAGGTCAGACTGGTGGGAACATGCTAGGTCAAGACCTCCCCAGGGACCACCCAGCCATGGAAGCCCTGCCCTGCCCTGGGGGCTGTAGTCAGGGAGTGGGTGCTCCCAGGGTGGCATGAGCAGGCAGCCAGGCTGGGAACTGTACTGCCATTCCATCTGTACCACCAGCCACACTGTCCTCCATTCATAAAAGGTAACTCAGCTGTGGGGGGAGGGGCAGGAGAGGGGACAGGCAATCCTGGAGTAGCCACACAGGCCAGGCACACTCTTCTCAAGGCCACCCTATGAGGGCAATCCCATGCTGTCCTTCTCTTCCACAAGAGGCTCAGAGAGGGCCAGTGCCTTGCTTGAGGTCACACAGCTCATCAGAGGCACCACCAGGGACCCACACTCAGTCTGCTGGCAATAAAGCCCCTGCCTTCTACACAGGCTCTCCAAGGCTCCCGCCACCCCCAGCCTTCCCTCATGCCCATGCCAATCAGAGGGCAGAACAAACTGGGTCTAGAACAACCGGATCCAGACAAGTCACCAGAAGGCTGCTCCTGCCGTCCTTGGAATCCCAGCCCTTAACTTGGAACCCCACTTCTTGTGTTGTCTGGCCAGTCACTCCTGCTGCAGCCGTGGGGCTGGCCCCCTTCCCTCCCTGCCTCTCCTACCCCTGGTCCAGACCAAGTGCTGCACTGGGGACACACAGAGACCCTCTTTGGAGAAGTTCTTTCCATCCCATCCCTGCAGGATAGACCCCAACACCTAGCACTTGGCCCCTCTACACTCAAGTTCCTTGTGCCAGGCAGCTCTGGGCAGCCTCAGAGGACTCCTGCCACCCCTGCTGACCTGTGCTGTCTGCCCGGGGCAGTGCCCAGGCCCCCAGGTCAACACAGCATGACATATTTGAGCAGGAAATCGCCCATATAGGTGCCAGAGTTTAGTAACCATGGGCAGGTCCCTCAGGCAGAGGCTACCGTTGCCCTGTCCATGGTGCTGACAGAGGTTTGGGGCTGCCCCCACCACCCTGGATGGGGGCAGGGGTGAACAGGCTCAGCCCCAGGGTCCTTCAGGTCAGGACACCCCAGACTTGCTCCCCCACGAAGGCTTCTGCCCACTGGAGGCAGGCCGGTGGCTGAGGACTGTGTTGGCTCTGCCAGGCACCTTTCCCCACTGCCCATGGGAGTGGAATGCCAGCACAAGAAGGGACGACGTGGGTCAAGGGGCAAGCAGAGGGAGGGATATGCGGGTGCTGATGCGAATGGGGTCACCCCAGAGATCTTTGATCGGAGTAGGGGGGTGGATGGGAGTCAAACATTGCCCACGTGGGGTCAGAGGGTCACCAATGGGCATCTCAGCACCCGGTCCTAGGCTCCCCAAGGAGCTGACCGCAGCCTTCCTCCAACCCTCCTGACCCCTTACCTTGGTCCAGGCTGAGCCCGCCGGGGTCCCCAGGTGCTTCCATGGCCCGCAGGCGCCACCCCCACCGCTACCAGAACAGCTTGAGGGGTCCCCAGGCAGCGTGCTGGCCCCGTGAGTCCGTCAGAACCGGGCGCCCCTCGCGCGCCCATGCCCAACGAGCTGAGTGCTGCCAGAGCTGCCGCTGCTGCCGGGACCGCCCCTCCCGCGGGAGCCCCGCCCGCCTTAACCCTTCACTGCCACTGCCACGGCCAGGCTGGGAACCACAGAGGGTGGGACAGAGCACCCCGGGCAGGGATGGGGGGTGGGGTGGGCGTGAGGGAGGCACTTCTCCAGCAGAGGCTCGGGCACCACCCCTGGCTGTCCCTGACCTCACTCCCATCCTCCGGGCCAGCCCTCCTACCAGAAGGGGCAGCTGTATGCAATTCCCCCAGGAGCCAAATGTGGTCCCAGCTGGCATCCCCCACATCACTGCACAGCCCCCTCCCAGGTAGGTGGGCCAGATCCAGGACAAGTCACCCCACCCCACAAGGGGCCCCCATGAAGGTTCAGCACTTCAGGGGTGACATTTCACTGGTTGTCCTGGTGGGGGTTGTGCAAGATGACAACAGCGGGGGTCCAGGAGCCCCTGGTGACAGCCCAGTCTCTTAGCATCCAAATCCCTCCTGTCCCCTCCCCTGCCTACCGAAGTCTGTGTGGTCTGGGAGGTGGTGGGGCTGTGGGGTACCAGAGAATAGCCTCCTAGCATGCTGCCTGGGGCAGGCCCTGCCAGGAGCCAAGCAGGGGCACAGTCAGAAGGACAAGTGTGGAGCAGCGCCCCCACCTCAGCCCCGACCCCCAGCAAAGCCTGCCTCTCCGGCAGTGCTCCAGTTCGACCTGCTGTAGCACCATCGCAGGGAAACAACATTTCCCAGATCAACACAAGTGGTTTCTCTCCCTAGGGTGCTGCTTTGAAAGCTGCTGCTTCTGCCCAAAGCCCCATCTGGCAAGGCTGACCCACAGCCTAGGGGCATCCTGGGGAGGTTTACAGGGATGAGAGAGCCCGGCCTGGGGCCAGGCAGGCATAGGGCCTGAGCAGAGGACTGGGGGCTCCTCGGGGCTCTCTGAGCCACTGCCTCCCCAGGGGCTGATGGCTTCCTGCCAGGCGAGGCCCTTAAGTACGGATGGGGGATGAAGCCACCTGGGCTGTCACCACCGCCCCCTGGACCCTACCCAGGGAGGGCCCAGGGTCACCTGCCCAGCCCCCTGAGAGGGCAGGGAGCAAAGCGAGGAGGGACAGTCCAGCAGCCACACCTGGGCTTGGTAAGTCCAGTCCCCACTGGGGATGGGCCAGCAGCCCCAAACTCTCAGAAGGGGAGAAACCGGGGCAGGAAGTGGGGAACAGGAAGAGGAGACGACAGGCTAAACCAAAGGCGGACCTGAGATGGAGAACGCGCCGGGTGGGGGACGAGGGGGCAGGGGTGTCGGCGAACCACAGGGCCCTGGGGGAGGGGCTCGGAAAGCCCAGCACGTCTCCCTGGAGTGGACCAAAGGCCCCTTAGCCCTCCCCTGTGGAGCAGCCAGATGAAACTCAAGTTCAGGTTCTAATGAATAATCCATTGGTGTCGCCAGCCCCGCCCACTGAGCTCAGCCCAGCGAGATGATTTCCGTTACTGGGGCCTGCGATTAAAGGCGGTGATTAAAAGCTGCCTGCTGCACATGTTAATTTGCTTAAGATTCTGATCTCCTAAATCTCCTTTCTGGGCATTTAAGCAAAATTCTGCCTTTGGGAGCATGTGATGTGGCCTGGCTAGTGTGGGTGGGGCTACACGTGGAGGAAGGGCCACCAGTCCCCAGTTCAGGAGTTTGATTTCCTTCTTGTTTGAAGAAGCAAACAGGAGGACAGTCAGGTGATGGGGAGTGGGCGCAGGGCCCCTGCCTGAGCCCCCTCTCTGGGGTGGGTGTCTTGTGCCTGTGAGCCTCAATTATGTCCTCCAGGCTGGCCACACTGCCCTCTCCCCTGGCCCCCTCCAATGTGTGACATTCCTGCTTTGGGATCAGGCCCGGCTGCCTCAACCTGCTTTGGGTTAACTGGGGGACCAAGGGCCTTGCTCAGGCCTGGGGTTACAAGGAGAAAGGGGCTTCCCAAGCCCTGGGGACGGAGCCCAGACCTGGACACCCAGAGCTGGGCGGCGCGTTTGGCCCCACAGGTCAGAACAGTTGAGGAGGACCAAGCCCAGCACTGTGACCTCTCTACCCCACTCTATGGGGCGGGGCCGCGTCCCAGCTCTAAAACGCTGTGTCCGGCAGGGGCCAGTCTGAGGCTGGATCTGGCCGTGAGCTCCAGCTGGGTCCAAACTTCGGTTCCCAAGCACTGCTGGGAGGAGCCAGGAGACTGTGCCCTAAGACATGGGCGCCAGCCTGCGCCTTGGACCCAGAGCCCTTGGTTTCCAGGCAGGCCTGCAAGTTGGGCAGACCTCATGTGTCACCGTGGTTTCCCTACCCGAACTGGAAACACTGCACGTGTGCCCCTAGGACCAGGCTCTGGACGGGGGCAGCCACTCACTATCAGCCCCTGATAGCCAGGGCCACCTCAGGACCCTGCCAAGCCCATCCTCCCCGCCTCAGGCTCCCTGACCAGACCTGAGCCAGCCCTGATCCCCCTGCGACACACACCAGGGGTCGCCTCCTGCTGACGCCATGCTCGGCGTCGTGTGTGTGTACTGCCGTCACCCCTGACACTAGAGTGTCTCCACCTAGCTCTGTCTCTGCTGGGGGTGGGGGGCTCTAAAGACTGGACAGAGACTCGGAGAGGGGTGGGGCCACGCAGGGTCTCAGAGGGCAGAACCTGGTCCCCAGCTCCCGTGGCCCACCAGTGCCCTTCCACAGCCTGAAACCCACCTCCCACTTAAGAGTTTCACGGTTTACTTAAAGGGGACGGCACAGCCTCTGTCCTGGGGTCCTGCCAGAAGAGGCCCTACACCTCTGATCCCCAAAAATGCATCAGGCAGCCCTGTCCCTGAGCAAGGCTGGAGACGGGGCCATGACCAGGACAGGGTCTCTACGGGCTCGGGGGACCCCCAAGGGCCTATGTGAATGCACGTGTGTGTGCCCTGAGGATGGTGGGCGCCCCCAAGCACAGCCTGTGGCAGCCTGTACCTGACCCTCCAGCCTCAGCTTCCCCATCAGTAACTGAGGAAGTTCCAGCAGTTCTGAGGGGGTGGCCAGCCTGGAGCCCCAGCTGAGGCCACGGATGAAGGTCTGGAGGGCAGGGAGGAGCAGTGGGCATCAGGTGGGGTCGCAGCTGCAACCAGGCCATCTTGTGCCACAGACCCAAGTGCAACACCCCTCTTGGCGGCCACCATGAGAGGAGCCCAGCCCTGAGCAGTGCCTGGGCCGTAGGACAGCTGGGCAGCCTGGGCCGCAGCGGCCACAGAGCTGGTCGGCCCTCAGGAGCAGACAGCCTTGAGGAATCGCCTTCCCACTGGTGGAGTAAGAAACCCTCAGAAACCTTCATGGGGCACTTCAAGGTTCCAGCTTCCAACTGCTACATGAACTTCCAGGGAGATGTGCCCCAGGACCCTCTGCAGGACACCAGCGTGCGGCCACAGCCCGGTTGCCTGTGAGGCTCTGCCGAGGGCCCACGGGCACCAGGGGCCTGGCGCATAGCAGAGATGCCCTGGTGGGTCCCTGATTCTGCTTCTCCAAGGCTGCTTCGGAATGTCCCAGTTAGCAGGGCCCTCAAAGCACCAGGTCCAACCTCTCTTCTTTTCCACAAGGAAAACCAAGCAGAGGGGTCTCGCCCAGGGTTCACGGCCAGGCAGAAGCAGAGCAGAGACCAGGACCCAGGCCCTGACCCCAGGCAGCACCCGTTCCAGACAGGTCACCCCAACAGCCACACTGGTCCCTGCTGCTGCCTCCAGTGTGGGCCCCGCGGCCCAGCGCGCACACGCATGTCTTAATCACCTCTGCGAGGAGTCGAGCGCCTGTTTAAAGATGGAAAGGCGGCCCCTCGGGTAACAAGGCAGCACTGACAGCCCCGCCGCTGGGAGTGACACAGCCCAGCAGCGGCACCGGGGAAGTTTTATTAATTATTCAACAATGAAGCCAATTTAGCATCACTTTCTTGGTGGGTTTGAGAGTTCTGTAAACATTACGGCTTATGTTAAGGGACTGAGAAGCCCGGGAGGCCTTCATGGGTGACCTGATGCACCCCACCATCTTAGATTCGCACTCAACACACCAGTACAGGCTGAGCAACATCCTGCCTTGAGAAGTAGCTGGGGAGGCAGAAGCAAGTGGCACAGGGAGGCCAGGCAGGGGTCAGCCCCTCTGTCTGGGCTCCAAGATGCCCCCCAAGAAGATTTCCTGCTCCCTCAGGCCCTGATCCCCTCGTGGGATCACCCCTGTGATGAGCTGAGCCCAGGGCTTGGGCCTGAGGTCGCGGTCACAGAGGAGCACTTGGCCTGGCTGGGGAGGACTAAGGGCAACCAGCCTGACCAAGCTGCCCGGAGTGACCAAGCTGCCCGGAGTGACCACAGGCCATAGGAGGAGATGGGGGCAGGGTGTGAGGTAGCAGTGAGGTGTGTGGCCAGCTCAGGCCAAGCTCCAGAGAGCATCTGGGAAGACGACTGAGAAAGTGGGATCCAAGGAACCAAGAACTGGACAGAATTGTGGAGTACAGGGTGAACAGCCTAGGAGACCCTGATGCAGACGTCCTGGGTGGGAAGGGTGCTGCTCTGGGCCTGGCATCCCCACCACCCCTCACACCCCCACACCAGCCCCCTACAAGGGCATGAACCTGCCTTTTGGGGCCCCAAGCCTGGCAGAGCCAGGCGACCCTTCGGAAAAAACATCGTCCGTCGCTCAGCCCCCAGGCAGGAGAGGGACAAAGAGAGTCACACACAGCAAGGAGGAGCTGGGTTTGAGGTCGGTGGATTCAGGGGGCAGCAGGGCCAGTGGAGTCCCACTGACCAGGGAGGTTCTCGTCGCCACAGCCTCCTCAAGGGTCACTGGGCAGGATGAGGGCCAAGGCCCCAATGTGGCCAGATCCCTAGGACTTCAGGGGAGGAGGCAGGAAAAATAGGCTGGCAGAGAGAGGAGGAAACAGACAGTGGGGAGGAAGGAGGAGTTCCCAGAAGGTTCTGCCTGAATGGCCAAGGCCACACCCTCACATGCAGGCCCCCAGCTGCCCAGGGACCCAGTCCCCACTCAGGCACGGGCACCGCAGCTATGACACACATCCACTCACCTCCCCCCACCCTTCCCCTGGACAGCCTTGTGCCCAGATCACCAGAGGGGCCTGGCGAGGTCACTGGGCCAGGGCCCAGCCCCAGGCTGCTGCGGCCCCCAGACACAGCCCGCGGGAACAGCACTGCCCTCACCACCCGGCGCTGCCGCCCTGCACCAACCTGACCTAGATTCTGCGCCCTCATGCAGAGCTGGGCAGAGCCATGGCTGCCAGGCACCAAGACAGTGGGCTAGTTTCCAGGCTAAATGTGGCTGCAGAGCCGCTGGCCCAGCCCACCCAAGGCAACCCCCAACACCCCAGAAGCGGCCTACCATTGACCCTGTAGCAGGCTGAGCCAGCCCCCAGGACCTGGGCATCCCCTTCAGCCTCGCCAGGCTGTGCACCATCTTGGCACCAGTGTGTCCCTGGGCACGGGGACGGAAAGCCACTTGGCCACTTGCATCGACTAAAACTACACACATCTTTGAAATTAGAAGCACATGCATGCCAAGCCCAGCCTTTGGCCACCAGGCCCACAAGCCTTGGACATCCTCCTGGGCCAGAGGGGCACAGGTGGCACGCATCCCCATGCTCCGGCCACATTCGGTCACCCGTGTCCCTGGGCTGTCCTTCCTCGCCCGTCCCCCAGCCTGTTCCACTGCCACACACCGACCCCCACCCCAGCCAACAGCCAATGTTTATTAAGCACCTACTGTGTGCCAGGCACTGAGCTTGGGGCTGGGGAGGGAGTGATGAGTGAAGTGGAAGCAGCCCACACCCTCAGGGAGCTTGCGGTTCAGGGAAGGTGGAGGAGTGGCCAGCAGTCCCAGGTCCTTTGCAGGAGCCCTGGGTTGGGTATGCAGAGTAGGGGACCCCTGCAGCCGTCAGCTTTTGCAAACCCTGGGAGAGGACAGGTCACTGCACTGCGTGGGGGAGCGCCTCTGACAGGGGTGGGGAGCCGCTCTTCAGGCTGGGCCCAGACAGGCAGAGAGGGGTCTGAGGGCACAAGGAGGCCAGAACAGAAGCAGAGATTTCAGCTGGACCACATTCACCACAGTGAGATGAGTTCTGGGCCCAGGACTCAGCTCAGGGCACAGAGGAGCCAGAGGGGGGTGAGTGGGAGGGGTTACTGGACCCCTCCTTGGCCATCAGCTTCCGCCCTGCTCCCGCCAAGGACGAACAGACAGTCCTGTCACTGGCGCTGGCCTGAAACCGTCCTTTAAACGCTGCCTGCCCCAGTCTCCCCGGAGGTGCAATTTCATGTACAAATTATTTCTAAATTTACTCCATTGCTATATCCAGACCGCCACTTGCTGGGTGTTCATTGGTAGAATGGAAGCCATTTAAAAATCCTGGGCATTAGCACATGCGTCTCCAACCACAAAGCTGAATAAGCAAATTAGAAAGGATTTACGATGAGGGTAGAGTCTGTCCTGATGACTTGTAGGGGGATGATGAAGCCACTGGGATAGAGCCAGGAGGGAAGGGCTCACGGTTTAGCCCCAGGGGCTCCAGGCACATGGGGAGCACCCTGCAAGCTTGAGACACACGCCAGATTCCCAGTTTTCCCACAACACATGCTGAACTCGGTCTGGACACAGACCACAAGGGGCCTTCAGGACTGACCCTTTACAAAGAGAAGCCAGGTCCTACGAAGCCATGGTCGGCATGCGGGCAAGGACACCCTGGGTGTCACCAAATCCTGACCAGTGGCCAAGGGCCAACCCAGTCACTGGGAGAGGGGGCCGCAGAGCAAGGAGGTAGCCACTAGCACCATGACACTGCCAACAATCAGCTTTCCACCAATGGGACGATGCCTGCATCCACACAAGTGTTCAAACCCAGCAAGACTCCAGGGACACAGGAGGCAGACACAGGGAATGAAATCGGGACTGTTCCATAAAGACAGGTCTATGGTGGGGGTACCAGTTTTTGAGAGCACAAGTCTGCGGAGGCCTCAGCCAGTGCCAGACCCACTGTCCCTCCACACCCCTGCCCCACACTGGAGTTAGTGAGGCCCTAATCATTACCCTCCTCCTTCAGAGAGGTGGGCAATGCCCTCAGCAAGACAGGTGCAGGGTGTCTAGGAGCAAGTGTGACCACAGCTGGGAGAGTGAACACAGTTCAGGAAGGGGGTGTGAACACAGCTCAAGAGATGAGTGGGGGTGTGAAAACACAGCTGGGAGGAGGTGTGAACACACAGCTGGGGGGAGGTGGGGACACACAGGTCAGGGGAGCTGTGAACACACAGGTCGGGGGAGGTGGGGACACATAGCTGGGGAAGGTGTGAACACACAGCTGGGGGAGGTGTGAACACACAGCTGGGGGAGGTGTGAACACACAGGTCTGGGGAGGTATGAACACATAGCTGGGCAGAGGTGAGGCCACACAGCTGGAGGAGGTATGAACACACAGGCCAGGTAAAGTGTGAACACACAGCTGGTAAAGGTGTGAACACCCAGCTGGGGGAGGTATGAACACACAAGCCAGGACCAGGGCACCTGGAAATCATACTTTCCCCCACGTTCAGACAGAGACACCAAGATCCAAATGGACCAGGGGTCCCACCAGGCAGCCAAGGGTTCAGGGCCTGGTGGGATGTGGAGGGGTCCCTCTCACTACTCTGTGCAGAGGACGATGCCCACAGAACAGGCAGTCTGGGCCCCTGTGTCCATTAGCTTCCTGCTCAGCTTCCCTGAGCCTCGACCCTGGGTAGTCACCTCTCCTTTGCTTTCAGGCTCCCGGGGACGACAACCTGGGGTGGTGACAGGTCACCCCCCTGCCACGTGATGATTGCCACCCAGGTTCCCTCCACATGCATTTCCACCCACAGCCCAGGGCATCAAGCCCTGGACAGACATAGCACTGGGAGCCCAGGCGCCATGACCTTGGCCTCCTGCTGCCCCCCTGCCCTGTGCACCCCAGGACCCCTGCAATTGTGTGGGCCCCCGCAGCCATCAAGTGCTACACATGCAAATGTTTGTTTTCTCTTAAGGCACAAAAAAAGAAAAGCAAGAGGGTTGGCCTATCCGGCAAGTGAGTCACTGAGGGTGTTCAAGCAGAGGCAGGGAGCAGCCCCCAGCACCTCTCAGTGGGGATGGGAACGGCCCCACCCTCCCACCCCTGCAGGTGCCACCTTGACACAGAAGGAACGCTGGTCAGCCTCTGGCTAGTTGCTCCAAGGAAAGCTGCCTCCTCCAGGGAGTCCTCACTGACCACCTGCAATCTCTTGGTGCCCCTCAGGGGTGGGAAGTCACCCAGTAGACTCAAGAAGGGAGCATCCCCCACTTCAGCAGACCATGGTTCCCCAGGGAGCAGCTGAGCCTCATACTTCTGAGTGACCCACTGTTGGCAGCTGGAAATGAGGGCAAAGGGGTCAGGAACCCCATATCACAGCCCTCAGAGCTGCCAAGGCACAAGGCCCCCCAAACCCCAGGTCCCTCACAGCCCCCACCCCATGGCTGCACCTGCCCCCGACCGCCGAGCGGGCAACCGGCTGACTGACTGCAGGCTGGCTGACCCAGAACAGCCCCTCAGGACCAGACCGCACTTGTTTGCCTAGGATGGAGCCACCAGTCCGTCGGTCCAGGATGGCTTCAGAGGGTGGCCCCACCTGGCCCGTCCTGAGAGATCTGTGAGTGTCCTATCCCCAGACCACCTGGGTAAGGACTGACCACTGTGATAACCATCCGGGCAGGACCAAAAGCCACTGCAATAGCCTGGAGATGGCTCCTTAGGAAAGGGGACGGCAGCCAGGGACCCAGGCTGGACAAAGGACCTGACCACCCTGTGGTGCCCCAGTCACAGGGCAAACCCCATGGTCTTTTCCCACCTGGGAGCTGATATGGCCCTGGGACCCATTCTCCGCCCACCGAGCACAGCCCTCCCCAAGCCCAGGAAAGGATGGGACGGGTTGTCCTCTGAGGACTAGGTGGGCTACAAGCCAGGGCCCTCCTCCCACCCAGACCCCTGGACAAGCCCAGGTGAGGGGAAGGCGCCGGAGGTGGTGGCAGCTTCCAGCCCGATCCTCCACATGGACCAGCGCCCTGACCTTCCATCTTCCCTCCCGCCCTGCAGGGCCAAGGGACACTCACAAATGCAGTCTGGGCTCCACGGGAGGCCAACTGCTGGGGGGCTGCCTGGGCCCCCACCTGACGAGCCTGCAGGTTTCAGATGGGCCAAGCAGCCCCAGTGACCTCGTGTGTCACCAGGAGTGGGGCCCAGTGGTGACGGCTGAGTCACCTCCCAGGGCTTTTTCAGGCTCAGCTGAGTGCAAGGGGGCAATTTAGGTCTTTTTGAGGAGACAGGAGAGCACATGATAGAGAACACGAGGTCAGGACTGAGCACGCAGCCATGCTTCCCCCCGCAATGGGACGCCCCCAGCTCCTGCAGGCAGGGGCCACAGATGCAGCATGGGGCCATGATGGGGTGGGAGCAGGGACCCCAGAGGTGGGGTGTGTGATGGGCTTGCTGGGCTTGTGGGGCTGGGTGGGCCTTGATGCATGACTAGGGGGTTTGTGTCTTAGAAACCAGCTGTGGCTCTTTGAGCGTCCTTCTAGGAGGGGCAGCCAAGCACCCCCCACCCACCTCCTGTTCTGTCCTGGGCAGCAGGTGGAGGAGGTCAAAGGCTAATAGGGGTCTGGCGCTGTGATGTGATGTATCATCTGGTCAGGTGGCTGGCTGACCCTGACTGTGGCTACAGACCCGAGGGGTATGGGTTGGTGGCCTCCCTGTGCCTAATGTCCCCCTCTGGCCATACTGACCCTCCCTGGTCCTCTGTCGTTTCCTATCCATCTGCCTGCTCTGAGAAAAGTCCCCCAGAACCGGGCACCAGCCAGAGCCTGTCCTGTCCGGCTCCTCAGCTATCCAGCTCAAGCCGGCAGGTCTCTGCAGAGCAGCCCCTGGGAGGGGGACCAGGGAAGGACTCGCCGGGCAGGGCCATCAGAACCCATGGGCCAGAGGTAGTGGGCAGACACCTGCCCTGCCCCTATTATAGCCCCTGAGGGCCCCATCTCACTCTGGGCTCCGCTTCCTAAGACGCATCAAGTACCCCCCAACTCAGCCTGTGTTGATGCTGTTTCCTTACAGACACAGAATATAACTCCCAATAATGCCAAGCCCAAAATAACCCCACAATGTGCCACGTGCCAAGCACCCACCGGAGAATGTAGCCGAGCTGAGCACAGCTGCAGAGTCGCTTTAAAAATACTCTAAACACACACATGCAAACACACACAAACCTGCTTTGAGGATGCCTGTCCTGCCCGTGACAGGTAAGGGGTGAAGATGGGGGCACAGGCATGAGGGGGACCCTGTCCTCCCCCCAGGGGCTGACAGGAGCCCCCGGGCAGCAGCACGGGCAGAGGGGTGGACAGAGCACCCAAACGTCTCCTGATCGCGGCTCTGACCCCCAGCCTTTCCCAGCCCTGCCCCTGAGACCTCGTGGGATGATGCTACCTACCCCGGCAGGGAGGCCAGTGAGGGGGGCAGCACCCTGCGCGAGCTCACCTCTGCTGGAAGGTATGGCTGCCTGGACCTCCACCTTCCCCAACCCAGCCCAGCCCCACCTTGGGCCCTCAGCCCCTGCCTGCTCTCCTTTGCCACCACCCCCGCCATCCCAAGGGGCAGCTGATGCCCACCACAGCTGAGGGAGGTACAGGTGGGCCTTTCAGGGGGCTTTCCTTGACTCTGCTGGGGGGCAGTGGGCCTCTCCCAGGCCGGGCGCATGTCTGCCTGAGGCAGGTGGAGGAGATGCCAACTCGGCCTCTGGTGCCCAATCCCAGATGCCCACTGGCCTCG
Source organism: Ovis aries (assembly GCF_016772045.2). Taxonomy (NCBI): domain Eukaryota; kingdom Metazoa; phylum Chordata; class Mammalia; order Artiodactyla; family Bovidae; genus Ovis; species Ovis aries. The sequence goes on from NC_056065.1 coordinate 49,716,185, forward strand.
ACTTCCACACTGGAAGGTCCTGGGCCTGGCCGGCTCCGTGCACCCCCAGCCCCAGGGCTGCACCTGAGAAACCCAGTCTAGCAGCTCTTCAGCTACTGAGAGGCCAGCAGGGCCCAGACACTGCAGAAGCCAACCCAGAGCCCCCGCCCTGCATGTCAGGAGAAGCTCAGCTCAGTTCAGTCGCTCAGTCGTGTCCGACTCTTTGCGACCCCATGAATCGCAGCACTCCAGGCCTCCCTGTCCATCACCAACTCCCGGAGTTCACTCAGACTCATGGCCATCGAGTCAGTGATGCCATCCAGCCATCTCATCCTCTGGCGTCCCCTTCTTCTCCTGCCCCTAAACCCTCCCACCTCACTGGTGCCCAAATCCTCCCCTCCCCACACTCGGGGCCTCATCCGTGAGGGGCGCTCCAAGGGCCCTCACGGTCCCCACATCCCAGGATCACAACCACAAGATTTCCAGAAAGGTTAGGTCAGCCATCAAGCCACCTGCTCCCAGTAAAGGGGCCAGGCCCACCCAAGGCATTGCCAATCCAGCTCCAGCAGAATGAGGGGCCGGGACTTGGACACTCGGTGCCTCCATGGAATGACCCCTCATTGAGCCATCCTGGGGGAGGAGGGGCAGCCACGCAGGCCACAGCCCATGCAGGCTGGAAGGGTGATGGCAATAGGGATAGGCCACGGTGACGTCCATTTGCTCAGTCCCTCGGGACACAGCTTTGCCCAGAACGGCACAGGCTGGCTTTGCTCTGGGGAAGCAGAGCCCCTTCCCACCCCCGACCCCCAAGCCCATCTAGGTAAGCAGAGGTTCGCTGGAGCCCAGCCCCTGCTGCTGCCCGAGGGCCGGGAGGATGGCCACCTGCTGCTCTGGAATTCCGCTGCGCCAATCCGGCTGCAGCTGAGAAGTGGGCCACGGCCTGGCCTGGAAAGCGGTTGCTCAGAAACGCTCCGTGATCACGGGGTCTGCTCTGCAGCAGACAGCCTGCGGGAGCTGCGTGCTACTGAGGTGCCTGGACCTGGGGTGGGCTCCCAACCATCCCCTCCTGCACCCCTGGGGGAGCGGAACCCAGCAGCCCAGATCCCATGCTCACTGCCTCCCCCACCCCCAGCAAGGCTCAGGTGGTGCTGGCTGCAGAGGACTCCAAGCCTTGGGCTCACCGGGGGCTGGGGGCTCCCTTTGCTACCCCTCCCCACCTGAGGAATGCAGAAAGGGCTTTCCCAGCCACCCCTGGCCCAGTGTGGGCCACAGTCCTGAGGACGCTGGCAGCTGCAGCAGCCCACCCCAGCTGGGGGAGGGGGGCACACACACCTAGGCAGGGCCCACTGCGGGGTCAGCAGGAATGGGATGCCAGCACCCCAGGGGGCAGGGTGCACAGGAATGAGAACCCCAGCAGGGCAGCAGGACTGGATCCTGGGGCACAGCTCTCCTCCTGGTGGGGGGAAAGCCAGAGGGCAGCACCGAAGGTGGAGGGTCCTGTTTGTGCCAGGAGCAGTGGTCCCAACGCCCGCACCACAGCCAGCATGACTGGGCCCTGCGACCCCTTCCATGAAAGGAAGAGGAACCAGCACCCAGTGAGTCCCTACTGTGGGCACAGACTGTCCTAATCAACCAGCCGCCAGGGTCTCACCTACGCCTCCACCTGCTGCCCCGGAACTCTGGCAGGTCACCCCACCCAGCCTCTCTGTCCTTAAGTTTTAAATGGGGCAATAACAGGACCAAAGCCTCTAGGCCTAGAAAAAAATACACATAAGGGGGTTTCACAAGACCTAGAAGGAGGGACAAGGCCTCTGGACCTGACTGGACAGCCCTGGCCAAGCCTCCCCACACAGGAATTATTTAGGTGCCTCTCCAGGCAGGAGGGGAGGGCAAGGTGGGGGGAGGCGACATGAGGCTGGGGCAGCCTCACATCCCACTTGGGCCGGCCCTCTCCCCAGGGATTACTCCAGGTCCAGCGCTGTCTCTAAACTGAGATTACATCCTCCCACCAGGCTGCTCTCCTGCACGCAGGGTAGGTCCCGGGGACCCCAGTCCAGCACTGCTCTGGGAAGCTCCCATTTGCTCCCTGAAGGCTCCATCCAGCACCCAGGCCCAGCTGTCCCCTGGGCTCACCTCTCCTTTTGCAAACCCGGTGGACACAGTGCCTGGGGGTGAGACAGTGACTGACATAGCCCCACGGGGTCCCCGGGGGTGCCCCCTCCCAGAGGGGCCCCACTCAGCCTGCCCTCCAGGCTGCGGGGAACACAGCCCCCACTGCCCAGGTTTGGCATTTCTGGAGGGTGACAAGATCCCAGGCTCGGAACATGTTTTCTGCATGAACAGACACTGGCACAGGGAGTGCCGGGTGCCAGCGCCTCCCCCAGCTCAGCCTGAATCATCCCCTCCTGGCAGCCCCGGTGGGGGGCAGGGGCCAGGCTGGGGGCCCAGAGCCCATGGACACAGGAGGCAGAGGCCATCCACTGATGGCTCAATCAACAGTTACAGGGGAGCTCTCTGCTCCGAGTGCAGGGGACCCTCTCCAGGCGGCCCTTGCACTGGGTAAGGGTCCCACACAGCCAACCTACAGGGCTGCCCATGGCCCTTCTCCTGAGGAACGGTGAGGGTTACGGCTCCAGGGGTGAGCTTTGGCCCACGGAGCCAGTTCCTGGGGCTGAAAAGAAGCTACCAGGCAGGGGGCAGGGAGCTTCCGGGGACCAGGAGTATATGGCCAGCACTGCCCCCAAAGCCATCTTCATAAGCCATATTCTTGGTGACAGTTTCTGGCCTGTTGCGGAAGGCTGCAACCCATGGGCATCCCCTCAAATAACTGGGGTGGGGGTGGCCCCTCTGAGCACACACAGCTCTGGCCTCCAGACCCCCAGAGGAGCTGAGGCAGGCCCACCACTACGTCTCCATCCAGAGATGGTGGGACCTGGGGGGTCGGGAGCCCGTGGCCCCTTGGCGATGTGGAGGCCAACAGAGGCCTCCATCCTGGACCACCAGGCCCTGTCTGCCAACCGCTGCCTGGCACCCTGGGTCCTGCTTCCAGGGGCCGAGTGACAGGAACCCATGTCCCCTGGGGAGAGCAAGGAAGTCCCAGCTCGAGTGGAGCAATCACCACCTTCTGGCAGGCTCCTCACCTTGGCTACAGGTTAACTCACTCACCCTGCCATCACCCACATCCCTTGTGACAGGTGAGGACGCTGAGCTTGGGGAACCAGCATCCGGCCCAGGAACCCACAGCCCGGGGAGCTGCAGGTCCAGGAATGCTGGGAGATGGTGGGGCTCAGGACCAGGCTGTAGATTCACCCCTTTCCATTTTCTGAAGGCTGCACCAGGCCTCCCGGGAGGCCCTTGTCCTCACTGCTCGGGAAGACGATTGGGAGCTCCCAGAAAAGTGGGCCATTTGGTGACTGGCCCAGAGCAACACCCTATGCTGAAAGGCCACCCAGGAAGGAAGGGAGCCTGGAGGACACGGAAGGTCTCCTGGGAGGCGGGAGGGGCAGAAGGCCCCGGCTTCACTCCAGATGGAGAGTCAGGCCCTCAGCTCTGGCACGGGAAGGGGACAAGCCCCTCCGACCAGCCTCAGGATGCCGGTCACTGCTGGGAAGCTGTTGTATACTCCCTTAGGGGCCCTGGTGGAGGCTGGGCTCTGCTGAGCTCTGGGTACAGAGAAGTGGCCACGCTCACCCAAGTTCCAAGACCTGCAGGCTACCAGCAGCCATCGCTCAGCCCTAGGCGCTCAGAAGCAGCAGAGGCCGAGGGGGGCAGTTCTTCAGGCAAGAGCCGAATGGGAGGCGGTGGCAAGGGGGTCCCAGCTCAGGTGGGGCAGAAAGCTACACACACAAACAGCCTCTCCTTTACTGCACTGCAGGCTATTACTTCCCCATTTCACAGGTGAAGACACTGAGGTTGAGTCCCTGCCCGAGGCCACAGAGGGGCTGGAGAACTGGAGCTGACTCAGGCCTTCCCACTCTGGGGTGGGGCCCTCCCACCCCTCATGCCAGCCATCCTGGGAGGGCAAGCCCAGAGCAGACGATGCTCCTAGGAAGCAGAGCTACCTGGAGACCTGATCTCCACCCATCCCTGACCTGGTATTCTGTTTACAACACGTATGTAGTAGCCCATACCTCTCTTGAGTCTGTGTTTTCCATCCTCTCAGCTAACACCTAAGGCCTGCTACACACAGTACTGGGGCTGCAAGGGGCCACACCAGGGCCAGAAGGTCCTGGTCAGAGCAGCTGACTGAAGCACTAGAGCCCCCAAACCGCTGGCTGCAGGGGTCAGGCTCTGATGCAGGGGCATTTGGGAGATTCCCCACAGGGAGTGTTGTGACCAGTGGCTGGTGGGATCTGGGAGCAGCCATTCACTAAGAGGATGAAGCCCCTGCCCAGGACCCACCCAGTCTCCAAACCCCCAGGAGGCCAGGACCTCCAGGGCCCCCTCCACACCTCCCCCCAGGAGCCTCTGGAGTCAGTCTCAGCCAAGGAGAGACGGGGCGGGGGGAGGGGGGTGTCAGAAACCAGGAGGCAGCCAGGCAGGGCTCCACAGCTGGGCAGCCCTGCTCATATGTCAGAGAACCCCGCACCAGCCCCGTCCTCAGCCTGGGGGGCCCAGAGAGGTGAGATCCAGGCCCTGGCTCACAGGTGTCCACCAGTGGGTGCAGTAGACAGACAACACGACAAATGTGGGGTGCTGAATGGTGGCCCCCAAAAGATGTATCTACATCCCAGATCTTATTTGGAAAGTCTTTGCAGATGTAATCAAATTAAGGATCTTGAGACAAGGCTATCCTGGATTACCCAAGGGAGCCTAAATCCAACAAGTGCCCTTATAAGAAGAAGGAGAACAGGACACACAGAGGACTGGGCCGAGTGAGGACAGAGGCTGAGGCTGAGGATGCAGGCTTCAGAGGGAGCGAGCTCCTGCTGACACCTTGACCTCAGACTTCCCACCTCCAGGATGTGTGAGAATAACACCAGTAATTTGAAGCCCCCCCAGTCTGTGGTCATTTGTTCCAGAAGCCCCAGGGCACTCATGCTACCCTCTGGGCTCATGGGTTCAGGAAATAAGACACCTTCTTGAGGCCTCTGCCAGGGTCTGACTGTCTGGGAGCCACCAGGACAAGGACCACAGCAGCCTTAGGTCCAGAAGCCTCCCACCCTGGCAGGGAGCCCCTTTGAAGAATGACTCAGAGGACAGAGGCAGCTTGGGGACCAGGGGAGGCCAGGCAGGAGAACCGGTGCCTCGCTCAAGTCAGAGTTTCCCCCAGGCTCTCCCTCCCTGCGTGAGAGGGCAGGGACATTTCAGAGACTGCCCCTACCACCGCCCTCCCTGCCCTCCTGGGGTTGAGGTCTCATTCATAAATGAAGCCAGGGGTCATAGTCATAGCCCACCCCTCGACCCACCCATAGGTGGTCCCCGCCTTCTTCCATCACAGCTTTCCTGTCTGGCTCACTTATCTCTGTGCTCCCCACACCCATTCAGCTGTTTGGTCCCATTTACTGGTGGGACAGACCCGTGGTGGGTTCCCCCAATGTGCCGGCCATTCACCCTTTTCCCCGGGATCTGGGAGCGAAACCCTGTACAAGAGCCAGGGTCCATGCACATCTCCTCAGGCCCCACAGGGATGGAGGCAGTGAAGTGGTTGCTGACCCCACAGGATGAAGGCTAGGGGAGCCTTTCAGGGCCTTCCCCACACATTTTCAGGGCCACCTGGATGGGCTTGTTTGCCATTCAGCCTGAGCCTCCTGGAGCCCCGGGCCGAACCCGTCTGATGCGGAGCAAGAGCTGCGAAAAGAGGCGTGAAGTCTGTTCTGATCTGCGGGGGTGGAGACCCTGAGATCAACCCCAGAGGCTGCTGGGAGCACAGAGCGGGGAAGAAGCAGGAAGAAGAGCCTTGGGGGGCAGACTGGGAGCAGAGTGGACCCCCAGACCACTCTGCCCCAGAGGGATACACACACATACACACACAGCTGCAGGGGCTGGAAGCTACCATAGACCCAGGCCAGATGAGCCCCAGGGAGCACATGCCCTCGGGCCGGGGCCCTTTCCCCGGGTCAGGCTGAGTTGGGTAGCCAGGCGGCCTCCTTTGTCCCTTTGTGCTGGGCTGCAAAGGGACAAACTGGCTGGCTGGCGGCTGCGCTGGAGACATCTCCCAGGAGCCCTCCCTCCCTGTTCCGTGGATGCGGGCCTGTTATACAACAGACCTAAGAATAATCCGGAGGGCGGGCAGTGCAGGGAGAAGGCCGTCCTGCCTCCCGGGACCCCTAGAGCTGCAGCAGGGGGTGGAGTCGATGGCGTGTAGGTCCTGCTGCCGCCCAGGGCCAGGGTCTGTCTGGAGGCTCAGGGATACGCCAGGGCGTGCCCACCCCCAGCACCTGGGAGACTGGGCAGTGGAGTCCTGACTCCCACCCCAACCTTGGCTCCCAGGATGGGTCTGGCAGTTGGGAGGGGCAGGCAGAGCCCTAGAAGGCCCAAGACCCTGTCTGTCCAGTGGCCCTTGGGGTCAAAAGTCCTGCTGGGCCGCAAGAAATCTGCAGGTTCAGTGGGTATGTGCCCCGAGCCCCTGAGGGCTGTCCTTTCCCAGCAGCTCCCAGCGTGTGGGGCCTGGGGGCTACAGTGGACATGGGTGCAGGACAGAGTAGGGGACAGTCCACCCAGCAGTGACAGGAGGAGAGGAGGTGGTAGGCCACCCATGGGTCCCGGGCCCAGACTCCCTTCCTTCAAGGGAGTAGCCGGCAGGGCAGTTACCAGCTAATGAAGTAGTCCAAATAAGTGCAAGGTAGCAGAATATATACAAATTGGCCCACAGCTCATCTACTGCAGACATTAAAAATTAAAATCCAATTACAACTCGTATTGTCAAACCTGGCTGTTGCCGCTTACGGCAACCTGTGTGCAGGGTGGGGGATTATGTAAGCTGAGCTCTCAGCTGCACGGAGTGAGGGCCTCGAGGAACCTCCTAGAGGGTCTGCAGGCATCTCTCCTACTCACTGGCCCCTCTGGCACCTAAGGGATCCCACAGACCTGCCCCAAGTGCCAGCTGAGGGAGTCCCTGCCTGGCCACCCCCAGGAGGGGTCGCTGGCAGCCTGCTGGTCGTCCTCCCAGTGCCCCCAGAAGCTCCCTGACAGCAGCCGCATCAGCTCTGCCGGTGGCTGGGTGACAGGCCCAACCCCGGGGACCCCAGACCAGCCTTGGGCTCACTGCACTCCCTGGACTCACCTCATACAAGAGGTCAAGGCCAGCAGACCCCTCACCTCCAGCCAGGGCACCCCAGGCACAGCACACACTGCCTGGGCTGAGAAAGGATGAGCCCTCTGCCACCACGGGCACAGGGTCACAGCCTCTGGGCAGGCACAGGCCAGGGCAGGGGCACAGAGCTGTTGGGCCTTGGGAAAGGGGGCCGTGGGGACCCTTCAGACGCTGTCCAAGGGCGCACACTCCACCTGCCTCTCCGCACTTTCTGGAGCCCCTGACCCTCCCCGCAGGGCCACACGGAGGATGCGGCTAGGGGTTACATGCAGAGGGAATATGACGGGAACGGGGGGCTGCTTACCGCAGAGTCCTAGGGGAGACAGGCCAGCTGGCTCCTGTTCTCAGCACCCAGGAGAGGAAATGATGACCTCTGACCTCTGTGAACCCCCTCTGGGGCTGCAGCTCTCTGACTGGGCTAGGGGCTCAGAGGACCCTGGCTGATCACAAATGCTGCCGTGAGTGCAACCTTCGGGCCCCAGGTGCCCCGGTGTCACCTCTCGGGGGCCAGGCACAAAGGAACAGAGAGGACACAGAGCTGGCACATTTCCAGGGGTGGAGAAGGCCATGGGGAAAGGCCAGCCTGGGCAGGGGGTCTGCAGTCACTCTGTGCAGCTCAAGGGTCCCTGAGCAGGACAGGGTGGAAGAGAGGGGTGGGGAGGCCTTCTGCTTCCTGGGCTTCCTCCCTCTGCCAGCCACAGACGTGTCCACATCCCCAAAATGACGCTGGCCCCCTAGCTCCACTCGAAGGCCCTGGGCCCCAGGAAGGCCTGCTTCTCCCACCCCTATCAGCAGACCACCTGAGCAGAGCTTTCCCTGAGCCTGGCTGGTCCTGCCAGCCACAGCAGTGCCCACCGCACATACCCCTGCCTGCCAGCACTGGGAGAGGCTGGCCCGAGGCCAGAAGCGGCACCTGCATCCCCAGGAGACATGCCAGCCCCCTCTCTGCGCAATGTCCACCCAGCACCCAAAAGGCAGGGCCCCTGTTGTGCCGTCCACACCCAGCTAGAGAACGCGGCCTCTGGACCAGGGCTCTGGGGGCGCAGTCTCAGCTCAGACATCCATCCCCAACCAGGGCAGGAAAGTTTGCAGGGGGCGGCCCCCGGATCCCTCAGCCCGCATCTGCAGCCTCAAAGAGAGCCCAGGACCTCTCCCATACCGTCCTACACCCATACCCCGGCCCGACCCCTCCAAGATCAGGGCCGAGGTCTGGACCTCAGAAGCAGCTCGACCCACCAGGCGGCGGCGGAGGCCAGCACGAGGGGAGCCGCTCGCGCCCCCTCCCCGCTAGGGCCCGGACCCGCCGCCCAGGGCAGCGGCGCCCCCGCGCGTTCACAGAGCCCCGGGCGCAGCAACAGGAGCGGCGCGGCACCTACTGTGCTTCCGTGGGGCGGCTCCCGCGTCCATTGTCTCCGAAGCGGCGGCGGCGGCGGGGGGCCGCGGCAGTCCGGGCTGGGGCGCTGTTAGCGGCCGGCCCGGGGCTCGGGCTAGGGCTGGGGCTCAGGCTCGGGCGGCATCGCCCCGCCGACTCGGAAGCCCGCGGCGGGCTGTGCGCGCGGCGGGCTCGGCGCGCTGACACTGCGCCCCGTGGAGGCGCCGCGCGCGGAGAGCGCTGTCACTCGTGCCTCCCGCACCACACCCCCTGCCCGCCCCGCGCGGGGAGGGGGCCGGGGGCGCGGGCTCGCGGCCAGCGCAGAGCTGCGGGAGCGGGCGGTGGAGCCGGAGCGCAGAGCGCGGGGCGCCGGGCGCATAGTGTGGCCAACCGGCCGGCCCCGCGCTGGCCCGGCCAAAGTATAATACACTGCAAAGATGCGCCGGCAGCCTCCCCGCCCCGCCCCCACGCCCCCGCTCCGGGCCTCGGGTAGGCCCGGGCCGTGGGACCGGGAAGGGGGCGGGGCCGAGAACCGCTTCTCCATCCCGAGGCAGCACACTTGTGGAGCCAGCCGGCAGCTCGGCCGGGAGACGGGTGTGTGCCAGGCGTTGCCCTCCCACCACACTCCCATCCACCGCCACCCTGGTGCTTGAAGCAGGGACCTGTGCCACCCCTCACCCAAGGCGTAAGGTGGCACGTGCAGAAACCTGCAGGAGTGCCTGGAGCTGGTGGGGGAGGGGTGGCGGCCCAGCCCCAGAGAGGTTCCTGGGCAGGACACCAGGCACCCCCCAACCCTCAGCTCACATCAGGGGGCCGAGGGCCCTGAGTCAGAGGAGGGGCGCTTAGCTGCCGCTGTCTTGGAAACTGGGACACTCCCCTCTTCCGCCCCGCAGTCGAGAGACAGCCTGGACACCAGGGGCAGCAGTGGGAACTGCCCACTGCCTGCCCGCCACAAAGGACAACACTCCCTAGCAGCTGCCCCAGCACACTCCTTGTTCCAGGTCCTTGGGGGCCCCCTAAGCAGTGACACACAGGCTCTGGACCCTGGTCTCTCCTTCGTGGGACCTCTCAGCCAGATCAGGCTTCTTGAGAGCCCCCACTGCCCCTTTCTACTGCAGTGGAGGAAGCAGGGACAGGCCAGTCAGAGAACAGGTCCATTCAGGCACCTGTGTCCAGAGAGGCCGGGATCCCGCCTGCCGGCTCTGGTCTAGTAATGACAGGATCAAGATGCACACTCGGGTCCCAGCTCCCCACAGACCCGTGCAGATGTAACCTCAGCTCAACGCCTCCCCTCTCTGGGCCTCAGTTTCCCTGAATATAAGACCCCTTGGTCTCTAAGGTTCTTTTTAGACTGCTGCAGCCTGGAGAGGCCCAACTTTCCCCAGACTGCATGGTAGGTGCCATGATGTGCCACAGACCATGAGGTGGGCCTCAAGATCCCTCCCAGGCAGGGCCTTGCTGACTCCCGAGAAATAGCATGCTGGCACCAGCCAGGGCCAGCCTATCTCCCGAGGGTCTCTGCTTTCCCGGTGCACTGGACAAGGGCTGAACTCCTGCTCCCGCCTCCCCCTGCACGCCTGCACTAGGAGCTGAAACCAGGCAAGTGCTTGGGGATGCTTGTCTAGCCAAGGCTGTCCTAGCTCTGGCAGCCTCTGCTCAGGCTCTCCCAGGCATCAGGCTCTCCCACTGGGCTGCAAACTGGAGACAAAGACCCCCCCACCCCAACACTGCCGCAACTGTCAGAGAGATGCATCCAGAGCTACAGAGGCAGCAGTCAGGGCATGCCCCCACCCCCCACAGGGATGCACCCTCCGTGCCCAGGGGACACAACTGAGAGCCCAGGGCCCAGGGATAGAGAGACATGGAGACACTCAGACGCCCAGACATGCAGAAACCAAGGGTAACGATGAGACAGGGAAACTAGGCTTGCTCCCACAGGAAGCCAAGACTTAAATGTAAATTGGAAGTCTTGAAAGAAGTTTCCATCCTGAGCCAGAGAATCCAAGAATCCCCAAAGAGGACCACAGAAGCTCTGGGACTCAGGGCCTCCAAACAAGGAGGCTGCACAAAGCATGGGCTGTCTGTGTGTGGATGCAGGGCCGCACACAGTGCGCGGGGTCTGTGCGGACACTCCTACTCCACTTGGCATGTGCTGTCTGTGTGGACATGCCCTCCAGATCCTCTGGGGGCAGCCTCAGCAGCCAGGATGGACAGCCTGCTCCCTGCTCACCCACCTGTGCCCCCACTGAGACCCCCCCGGCCACCCTTCCTTACCCATGTGTCCCTGGCTGGCTGCTACGCAGGCCTCCCCATCAACCCCTCTGGCCTCAGGGCCTCCCTCCAAGACACCCTACCCCTGCTTCTCCTACACGGGCCTGAGCGGCCTGCTCTGGCTCCAAGCCCTCCTGTCACTCAACACAGACCACTCAGCCTGGTGCCCAGGGGGCCCACCCACTGGCCTCCACCCCTCTCACCTGGCGCCCAAGGACTGGAGTGAGACCCCTCCTGCAGGAAGCCTTCCCTGGTTCCCTCATCCTCCAGGCTCACTCCCTCTGGGACTTCCACACAGAACTTCCCTTGAGATGTCACAGGGGCTTTGCCCTTGTTTCCAGTCTGTCTCCAGCAAGATGGTGAGGGCCCTGCAGGCGGGGCACCCTGTGCCCACTGCTTCCCCAAACATACCAGCCTCTCTGGCTGCAGGTGGCCTCAGGCACATCTGCTCTCCAGACTGACCCACTGCTCCAGGCACCTGGAAACCATCCCCATGGACAGCATTGCCTGGCTCTGGGAGCAGCAGGTGGTCCAGGCGAGAGCCCAAGGTCACTCCTGAGGGCAGAGGCCCAAAGACACACACATAGATGCAGTGAGAGGCACAGCACACGCCATGGGCACTCACCAGATCAATAAGCGTAATTGGGTGAATGTGCAATTCTCACCCGCTAAATTTAGAAAGTGTTTCAGTTTTCACCAGCATCTGGTCTTAAGACATCTCGTTCTCCATCAGAACTCAAGACAACGTACAGGATCAGAGCCAGCTCACCCATCTCCCGCCTCTACACACAGTGCAGGGGGCAGCCCTGGCCTGGCCAGCACTGGCCTGGGTGGTAACCAGCCATCTCCATGGCCACCAGAAGGGGAGTGGGTGAGCTGCCCCCAGACCCGCCAGGAACTTTGCTGCTCCAAGATGGTGCTGACTGGAGGGATCTCTGATGGACTGGAGGTCTCTATAGGCTCTGCCAGCCCTTAGGAACCATCAATTCTTGACCCTGCTTTTCCTTGGAGAGGGAGCTGAGGTGCAGGAAGAGGAAGGCACCTGCCCCAGGCCTCCCCCACCAGAGACCAGGTATTTGGCCCCCAAAGTGCTTTTTTCATTGGCAAGGGTGGGCACTTCCATCTGGGCCTGGCAGGACAGGGAGGGCGCCTGAGCTGGGTCAGGACTCAGGGAGCCTGGTCCAAGCCGTGTATAATGTGGCCATCCACAAGGCCAGGCCAGCCTGAACCCCTGGGTCGGGCAGCACAGTCCACATCTGGATGAAGGAGGTAGAGCACATGAGCAACCCCCACACCGGGGGGCCTGCAAGGGAGCTGCCTGTGGACAGGAAGGGTGGGAGGCTGGTGGGCAGGCAGGGGTGGGGCAGAGGGCTGCTTCCAGAGCAGGAGCTGGGGTCAGCTGGGGAGAATACAGTCGTTGGCGGCAGCTCACGGCAGCATGGACGTGAAGGTCCTCAGGCCAGGGAGGAGGTATGGATGGGGCTGGGCTGGGATGGGGAGGGGAGGGCAGAGTCCTTGACCTGCCCAAGCCAGGAGTGGCTGGAGGTTCCCTCTCCTGGCCCCGGGTGGGGAACAGGACAGGGTGGAGAAGCACAGCACCCTCCCCATCTTCCCTGAAGGCACCCCCACCTACCCTCAGTGCCCACCACTGCCTTCTCACCTAGCTGGGGGTCACTGGCTCAGGAGCGGCAGGGAAGGACCTGGGTGACAAGGAGGGAGATGGGTGGGGGAGGGGAGTGTGCCTTAGACAGTGGGGAGGGACAGAGAGAAAGGGTGGCCAGAGCACAGGAGGGTGGTCCTAGCAGAGAGACCCTCCCCAGGGCCACCCCAGGGGGGTCTCTGGACCAGGAGACACTGGGGCCTGCCCCTCTTCTTACCCCAGGCCCAAGCCCCTGGCCTATTCCACCCACCACTCTTATGAACCAAATATGGCTCCCATGCAGCAGCCAGCCCATTCATTCATTCCCTCACTTGTTTGTTCCTTCCATCCTGTAACCACTGACAGACACTCTTTGTGAGTCCCCAGGGTACCCATTGGGATGACTGGGGATTCAGTGGGCCCCCATCCCAAGACCCCTGCCCTGGAGTCCTCTGCCCACTGACCAGCGTGAGCTAACCAACTCGCCTTGCATCCTGGTTAATGAAAACTGTCACAGCTGACACTAGGCAGCTTCCTGGAGGGACCACAGCAGGAGGGATCCTTAGAGGGGAGGGGCTGAGCAGAGGGAGAAGGGCTTGGGGGTGTGAGATAGGAAAGGGATACAGGGGCCAGATCACAGAGGGTCTTAGAGACAAAATTGAGGAGGTGTTCTCAGGTCAGGTCCAGAAGATCAGTAAGACAGGTGGTTAGTGGGGAGGGGCCAGGAGAGGGGAGATGGGAGGCTGTGCAACGGGAGGTCTGGCTGCAGGCCTTGTTAGGCAGATGTGGACACCCAGGTGGCTCAGATGGGCAAGGCCATGGGCATGGAGAAAAGTGTGGGGACTCGAGACGTTGAGGAGCAAGACTTGGGCTCCTGGACCATGGGGGGCAGTGCTGTCCTCTCAAACTGAGCTGACATCAAATTCTCACGCTGACAAGTCTGAGATTCAGGCAGAGCCATCTGACTGGCCTTGGGACGTCCATGGTGCACCCGGCCAGGAGGGGGTCCTGGGCATCTTGAGTGGGGTGACTCCTGGTGGGAGTGGAGAGTGGACCTCAAGTCTCTGGGGTGGGCAACCATGCTCAGAGAGCAGGGGGTCTGAACTGGGTAGAGTGGCACCCTGCTGCTGCCCAGGTGCCCCCTTCATGGCCAGCTGGATGGAAAGGAGACCCCGAAGCTGTCATCCAGGGGCCAGGTCTGGACTACATTCTCCCTCTCCCACCAGCTCGGGTCTGGAGTCCTGTGCCCGCACACGCTGAGAGCTAGCTGTCCCCTGCCCATAAGGCTGCCCAGCCCTGTGGGAGGACAGAGGCCCTGGGCACTGGGCTCTGGAGTAGGTCCTGGGAGGGGCCAAGCAGGACTTCATGCCTCTCACCCCCACACCCACCTGAAGGGTGTCCTTCCTGCCCCACCCCTCCTCATCTAACCAGACTCTAGAGAGATTGGACCAGCCCCCTCACCAGTCCCTGCAGAGAGCTCCCAACCTGCCACCCCTAACACCCCTCACCTCAAAACACATTCATACACCCTCTGGCCTCAGAGAAACCCAAACAACTTCTGCTGAGCTTGCTACTGGCCTGGCTGGCTTCCTCTGGCCAGGATGGTTGGGCACAGTGCTTGGAGAGTGAGCCACCAGCACTGGTCAACTCAGAGGTGTCCTGTGTCCTGTGTTCAGGGCATGAGGCCCCCTGCTCCCCTGGCCTCACTCTGGAAACCCCTAAGACCAGGTTTCCTCCCACAGGAAGCAGCTCCCAGGGTCCTAGCTGCAGCCCCCGACTGTCCACTGGCCCCACACTGGACCAGCCGCTCCATCCCCTGCTTCTACCTGCCACAGCCCCTTCCCTTCTCCTGATCAGAGTTCAGTGGTCCGGCCCCCTTTCCAAGCTGCCCTGGGGTGCCCACCCCTCTGTAGACCCGGCAGGATAGTTTGGGGCTGTCTGCCTCCCCACCCGCCATCACAGCCAGGTCTCTGCCCCAGGGCCTGGCCCAGCTCTGACATGTGCTAGATTTCTGGTGCGTGGGTAGTTGGGAGCTGCAGGGAAGAAATCTCCCCTGTGCAGAAGCTCTGAGCATGGGGGACCCCCATGCCACCCCAGTTGTGGAGGCTGGGGTATCCCTCTACACCCAGGGCCTGGGTGGATGCCCAGGACCAAAACAACTCATGGCTTCATCCACACAACCAGCCCAGGATTCATGAAGACAAGAAGCATCAGTGCACATGGCACCAGGAAGAGGGGCCTGCAGGATCAGAGGACATGATCAGAAAGGTTCTGTCCCCCGTCCACCTGGCTAGGAAACCCTGCAGTCAAGACTGGGGAGTCCAGTTGGCCTGCTCACCCTCTAGGCCACCTGTTAGAAGCTGTGTGTAAACCAAGAGTTAATAGGCCACAAATGAGCACCTGAGGGAAGCAGATGAGCTCATAGTACTTGGACTTTATAATGTCTACTTCGTCTACTCACAGGCAGGGTTTGGCTTTGCTTCTCTAAACCAGGCTGCATTCTGGATTCCTGAGGATAAGGACTCTTCATGAGGGGAGCATGGCCCTGCCCAGAGGCCCCCAGGGTGTCCAGAGAATGAAGGAGCCCAAAGCTGCTATTGTCCAGGGAGCCACATTCACTTTGCCCAGATGCAGATCGTCCTGAAGGTGAGTCCATGAGTCCTGCCTCCTCCAAAAGAGCCCATGGCCCCACACCAAGCAAGGAAAGGCGGCCGGGGAGGCTGGAGCAAGTGCACCAGACGCCCAGGCTGCCCAGGAAGCTGAAGGCAGGAGCTTCAAGAGCTTGGATGCCAAGCACACAGCGCCTCCAAGGAAACAAGGAGAGGTGCAGACTGAGATGCCTGCATAACTGCCAGCAATCACAGGCTAGCTAGGCACTTGGTGATGACCAAGGCACCGCATCCACCAGAGGGAGGCAGCCAGGAAAAGTTATGCTCTGGAAGAAGATGCAAAGGTTAGAAGGGAGCCGCAGGTCTAGGCTCCCAGGGCGGGGCTCGACAGGAGGGAGCAGGAGAGTGAGGGACAGAGAGGCACAGGCAGTGACCTGCAGCAGCTGGAGCTGCACGCAGAGGGTCAGGGAGGGTGTTCTCTGTGTCTCCAGACCATCTCCAGCAGGCCCCGCCCTCATCAGGAAAGAGACGCAGCAAGGCCAGCACAGGGGGACCAACTCCCAGGTAAGCAGCAGTCTGAACACACTTGGAAGCCCCAGGAGTTCACACTCCTGCCCTGTAGACTCACTCCAGTCCCCACCCCCAGCCTCACGGCCCAGAGGCTACAGCCCCCACAGACCCTCTGGCCCCAGGCCAGCAAGGAGTCACTCCACTGCCCCAGCAGTGCAAGCCCCATGGTGGTGCGGAGCCAGACCCACGCCTCAAGCCCCTCCCACAGCATCCCCAGATCCATAACCTCAGGGCAGCTCATTTGCACTCTCCCGCCTGTTGCATGGGATTCAGTTCAGTTCAGTCGCTCAGTCATGTCCGACTCTTTGTGACCCCATGAATCGCAGCACGCCAGGCCTCCCTGTGCATGGGATTAAGTAACTCTAAATGCAGGAGAACCTGGGTAGGAGAACACGCTGTGGGGGTGGGGCCTGGCCCCACCCTGTCCACCCGCCCAGGCCCAGTAGGAGCTGGTATGTGTGGTCTGCTCTGGGCCAAGAGCCCTAGGCCGAGATGAGAGCCACAGAAAGTGAGCCACACCAGCCACATGCACTGCCCGGGCTGGAGCCCCCACTATGGACACCATGGACACAAGTCCAGCGTGGGTGGCACCGAGTGGGCTCCAGGTGGGTCACTGGCCCCACAGCCCAAGCAACCAGGACTCCAGAGCAGCCCCCAAGCCCCCACTTCTGGGGTGCCTCTGTTTCGCCCACTCCACTGGTTCCCATTTGGGGACAGAACTCAGCCACTGTGGCCCACAGGAGCCCAGACGTGCTTCAGTCCAGGGCAAGAAGGAGCCTCCTGACCGTCCCAGACAGCCTCCAGGACACACTGGCCTGCTTCGCCAGTTCTGAGCCTATCACCCAGCCCACGGGCCTCCTACTGTCCCGTGCTCACCAGGGTTGCCTCAGGACCTTCTGGAAGGACTTCCAGGCCAGATCAGGCCCCTGCCCAACCCTGCCAGCCCTGCCCTCAGCCCCACACCCAGCACAGGGTCTAGCCTGACGTCAGCATCAGTGAGCCAGGCGTGGGGGAGACAGGAGAGCATGGAGTTGGGGGCTGGGAGCAGGGGGAGGGGCATCAGTCTGAGGGTGAGGTCCCCTTTCCTCAACATCACAGCCCCTCCCAACAGCCAGAATTGCCAGGGGCCCAGAGGCCTCCCCTCCCCTCCGCTCCCCTGTCCAAGCACCCCTTCCTTGGGTGTCCATCCCAGACTGAGGTGAAAGGCAGGCCCTGAGCCCAGGCAGGGGACCGTGTGCCTCCAAGCAGACACCCCCTCAGGCGGAGAAGACTTGTCTGGGCGCATCCAGGGAATGTGGAGGAATGAGGTGGGCGGCTCCCTCGGGGCCCAGAAGTGGGGGACAGGGAGTGTAACGCCCACAGGTGTGCACACACTCTCAGTTCCATGCGCTCTGCTGGGGGCATGGCCCCCCAAGAGGAGCAGGCCCTCGTCTGCAGAAGCACACACACGCACACCCACACACATGCAGGCACGCCGCACTAAGACACAAATCCGTCATCATGCCAGGCACCATGCAGACCCCCACCCAGGACATCCCAGGAGAGTCAGGGTCCCCTGAACTGCTGTGTCTGCCAAGGAAGTGCCAGGAAGAGCCCCCCGCCCCCCAACAACAGGCAGAGACAGACATGCTGCACAGCAGAGGGCCCAGCCAACCAGCCAGAAATCTGCACCCCAAGGTCTCTCCCTCTGGGTGGGTGAGAGACCGCCCCTGGGCACCAGGCCAACCACATACCTGAGAAGGAAACACTGCTGAGGTGCAGTGTGCCAAGCCCCCGAATACTGCTCCCGTGGCCCACCCACACCCCTCCCCAGTGGGCTCAGCACCCCCGCATCCTGCAGCTCCTGGCTCGGGGCTGGCAGGCCCAGAGCAGGGAGGGGCACACACACTGTGGCAACCTCAACTCAGCCCAGCATGCTGGACCTCGGGGCAGACAGCAGCCAACCGCCCTGGGCAGGGAGGGGACAAGCCCCCCACCTCCCTATAAGTCTGGCACACGGAGCACTGCAGACACGGTCTGTCTGGCGGGATGTGGAGCCTGGGCGGTCTAGGGAGGAGCAGGGCACCGCTGGGCGCCCACCTTCCCCTCAGGCAAGGACTCACACCTGGCCAGGTCTACCCACACACCTGCGTGGCTCCGACAGTTGGAAGTCGAGACGCAACAGACAGATGCTGGGTGACGGACGTGAGAAGACTGGAGAGCCAGAGTGTGGGGGCAGCTGGAGCCCGCAGTTCCCGCTGCATGACCGTGCCCAGCTACGCCCATGGGGTCTGTGTACTTTCCAGTCTGGACACTAAACTCCCGTGGTTTTTTAAATCGAGAAGACAGTGGGCTCTTCAACCCACACAACCCACTTCCAAGGCCACAAGTGTCCCAGCCAACAGGCCACAGGACGCAGGCCACAGGAAATGCACACCAAGGGCCAGAACTAGAGGCACGGCACGTGGTCATAGGAGGCCCAAACCAGCTGAGGACCCCCCAAACCAGCGCAGGGGTCTCAGGGGTCCGACCGAGCTGGACGGAGCCGGAGAGAGAGCTGGCAGCCCCCAAGCTGGCTTCCTAAGCAGTCGGCTTGTGCTGCTTCCCCCGCCCAGAAGAGGTCCGACTCCTGGCAGCCCACAGCACCCCCCACCATTCCAGCGGAGGAGGCCTGACCCTTTCCTCGGGTGGGACCAGGACATCACACCTGCCAGGTGAGCCCAGAACCACGCCACTGTCTGGTTGGAGACCGCACTCACCCACAGGCACGATGTTGGTGCTCAGGAAAGACCGTCTGCTCTCCAGATCAGGGCCCGGGTCCTCGGGCGAGGGCGCCATCGCAGAAAGACCTTGGCTCTCGGAGGTGGGGCAGCAGGTGAGAGGCGGGGCTGGCCTGGCTTACTAGCTGAGGCCGGCCACCTGCAGGAGGCAGGGAGGGGCTGCACTGAGGTCCCTCTGCCCGAGGGCCCCCCGCCCCTTCCCCTGCCCAGATGGAGTCTGAACAGCAGTCCAGCTCCACTCCCTCTCCAGGGCAGGGTGCAGGGCAGCCTGGTGGGAGTCAGGCAGGAGGGCGACCCCGCAACCCCCACCCCTGCCCCACCGGAGTATCAAGGCTTTGGGAGAGGAGCCGGTACAGCCAAGGGCTTCCCAGGGGGCACAGTGGTAAAGAATCCACCTGCCAGTGCAGGAGATGCAGGAGACGTGGGTTTGATCCCTGGGTGGTGAAGATCCCCTGAAGAAGGAAATAGCAACTCACTCCAGGATTCTTGCCTGGAAAATCCCAGGGACAGAGGAGCCTGGCAGGCTACAGTCCACGGGGCCGCACAGAGCCGGACACGACTGAGCGCGTACGTACACACACAGGCGCAGCCAGAGGCTGGGACCATATCAGTGGCCTCATCACCCGAGTGTGGCTGCATCTCTCTGCTGGAACTTGTCCCACAGCTCGATAAATTTCAAAGGCAAAACAGGGGATGTTTTTACAGAAACCAGCCAGCCTCTTCTGTAGATAGTGCTGGATGCCCTGGCCATGCAGGGGCCCACAGACCACAGGGGGAGCCCACGGCCCAGCCGGGCCCCTCTGCCCTTGCTCCAGCCCTCAGGGCCCACTGCGCTGTCGCCCCAGGTCTGTGGTCTCGGGCCCTCCCAGCCACCACTCAGTCTGGGCAGTGGCTCAAGGCCATGCTGGCCTCTCAGGCTGCCCCCTGCTCCTGGGCTGGCTGGGCCCAGGCCCCGCCCAGCCTCCTTGCAGCCTCCACAGAGGCTCTGTCGCACCTGGGCCTTTGTTCAGGCCCCTCTGCTGCTCCCCCCACCTCCCCCGCATCTACCCAGCTCCTCACTCGCCCGCCCGTGTCCTTCCATAGGCTTCCTCAGTGCTCACTCCCTCCTCGGAGCCTCCTCCCTGGGGGCACAGAGAGACCACAGAGGCCGGGATGGGGGCCTTGGCCACTGGGCTCTGGAGCCCTCCTGATGTGCACAGGACAGAGCTTCTGAGGCCCGGCCCTGGGAGGGCCATCAGGACACCTAGGCTCTCAGACCCTGGGAGCCACACTCTGCCCAAGGGGGAAAAAAACAGCTGGGGGTGGGGGCAGCACCCCCCAAGGGCCCCTCAGAGCAGCCCTGCTTTGTGTCCCTTCTCCGGCTCCCCCGGAAGAAGGGCCCCTCCTCCACTCCAGCAGGCTTCACCCCACCCAGGCTCTCCTCTTGCCTCACCCCCATGTCAAATCAGCAGCAGCAACCTGTCCCCCCAGAATAGGCTGCCACTCCCCAGACTCAACCACCAGGGTCCCCCACCCCAGCCTTGCTTATCCCCTCCCCGCTCCCCCAGGAGTTCCCCGGGGTCCTGCTCGTCCCACAAACACAGGGGCAATGCCATGCAGCCCTCCATCCAGCCCAGAGGCCTCGTCTTCCCCAGCCGGGCTGGGCCCACCCTTGCCCTCCACAGGCCTACCTCCCATCCTGGGCCCCCCTGACACTGCCCGGGCCCCCAGCTCACCTGCAGGTAGCTTCTCCGGGGCAACTGGACCCCCACAGCCCCTTGGCCACACAGCCCGAGAGGTAGGCGCTGCTCCGGCTGCTGTGCCGGCTGCTGCCGGGGATCCAAGCAGGCCTGCGCTTCCTGCCGCAGCAGGAGCCCAGGAGCCATGCCTGGACACGTCTGCCGGAACGGGGCCGGGCGTGGGGCTCGGGCTGGCACAGCAGAACCTAATTAGGCAGCAGCACCCACTGCGCGCCAAGGCGAGGCCGCGGAGGACTGTGAGGTCAGCACCGGCGCCTTGAGCCTTCGCTGACGGCCCTGTTCCTGAGCCATGCCAGGGCCCTGGTGGTGCCTCTCATTCCAGCCACCCCAGCCCCCTATGGGGAGGGTCCCCAGCTCGGCCTTTCCTCCCCTCACAGGCTGACCCCGAGCTAAGGAGTGGGCACCTCCCAACTCAGGCCTCCAGCCTCTGCCCAGACCCCAGCTCAGTTGCCAGCATCAGGCTGGGAACTGGCCGCTGCCCACGGGTGTGCAGTCAGCATGACGTCATTAAGAATCAGGCTGAGTGGCTGGGGACAGGGCCACGAGGCCCACTGGACCCCTGCCCCTCAGAGGCCAGCCAGGACAGGGAGGGAGGGTGGGTGCCACTGTCAACGCACCAGGAATGGCTACTTGGCAGCCACTTCAGCCCAGCCCCAAGGCTTGGCATTGGCCACTGTAGGTAGGGGAGTCTGCTGGTCTGGGTGTGGGCATTGCCATCTGTACACGTGGGCTTTGCTGGCCACCCTCTAGCCTACCTGGGCCTGTGCCCTGACCCCCAGGCTACGCAGGAGTGACCAGGTGACATACCCACATGTCTGGGTCCAGGGGCTTCATGGAGCAGGACCCACGCCCAGGGACAGGAGGGAAGGGCTTCAGTTGAGGGCAAGTCCTGGGTACAAGCAAGGATCACTCAGCCAGGGCCCACGTGTTTAGCCTGGGACCCAGCCACTCTGCCACAGAGAAAACCCCTCCTGGCCCCAAGGAACTGGGGCAGGGGTACTGGAGGTCACACACTTGGAACAACACATCAGAAGGAAAAAGATAGACCTCTCATGGGAGAGACATGCATGGTGAGTGAGCACAGAGGCAAACGAAGGAGCGGAGATCAGAGGGGCAGCCAACCAAGGCCATGCCCCTGAGCACTGCTTCCCAAAGTGCGGCCCACGGATCCCCAAGGTGCCCAGAACCTTTCAGGGGCCCTCAAGGTCAGAACTGTTCTCATGATTCCTTCTCCTTCCCCACGCAGATGTATACACCAATGAGGGCGGGGGTTAGCACTCGCTCTGCACGGATCAAGGCTGCGGGGCCACGTCCTCATGCCCTGCATCACCAGGTGCTCAAGATTGAACAAAGCAAAGGCTGTTTCCCTGAGCATGTCCTAAACAGAGCAGTAAGAAGGACACATCCCGTGAAACCTCAGCTCTGGGTTCGCATCTTTCTAGTTTTCTGTTCGAGACAACAACAAAGGGCTCCCAAGTGCACACAAAGCTGCCGCCCCTGAAGCGGCCACGGGTGCAGCCCACAGACACCGTGTTTTACCTGGAAGAACAGCTGGCCCTGCCCTATGGGTGTGCAGACATCTACCAGCTGCTGTCAAAAACAAACGGAGTGAGTCCGCCACTTCAGAGGAAAAGAAATGAAATGACAAGAGCTGCCACCAACGCTAAAAGTCAGAGCTTAAGTGAACATCAGCTTTTGGGGAGAACTCGTACCCACCACTGTGGGTCTGACAGCTTCCCATCAGTGACAGCTTTTTCTCATGAGATTGGTGGTGTTAATATGATCTAATGAAACATGTTAACACTTGGAAAATCCAGCAAATGAGTATTTCCCAAATGACCAAAACAGGATAGTCCAAAACCACGGTGAAGATCCCTTGCAAGCGAAAACCAGACCAGTGGGTGCTGGTGGAACAGAACCCCCAGTGGCCCCTAACACAGCTGCAACTTTTAAAAATATATTTATCTGTTTGGCTGCTCAGGTCTTGGCTGTGGCACGAGGGATCCTGTGTTGTGGCTTAGTTGCCCTGCCGCACGTGGGCTCTTAGTTCTCTGACCAGGGATCATGTCCCCTGCATTGGCAGGCGGCTTCTTAAACACTGGACAACCAGAGAAGTTCCTCTTGGTTGCAGCTTTCACATCTCAACTTCTTCAAGAAGCTCTCATTGGTTCCGTTTTGGCAACTCATTGAAGAATACCCACTGTTACCTGGGCTTCCCAGGCAGGACAGTTGGTAAAGAATCCGCCTGCCAACGCAGGAGACATGGGTTCAATCCCTGGGTCGGGAAGATCCCTTGGAGCAGGAAACGGCTACTCACTCTAGTATTCCTGTCTGGGGAAATCCCAAGGACAGAGGAGCCTGGCAGGCTACAGTCCTTGGGGCCCCAAAGAGTTGGACATGACTGAGCAACTGAACTGAACTGAACTAGCACACACACACCTGAATTAGAAGATTTCTTCGAATTCTTTACCACCAGTAGAGCAGATGGAGCTGTCTTCTCTTCTCTACCCAAACATTACGGAGATTTGCAACAATGTAAAAAATGTCACTCTTCTTGCTGAAATTTTTTGTTTGGAAAAACATAGTTATTTTCATAAAATGTTATTTATATTAACATGCAATGTGTTGATTGTTATTTTTAGTAAGACTCCATCCATAACTTTTTTTTTTTTTTTTTGCTGTGCTGGGTCTTCCATGCAGTGTGTAGGGGCTTCTCCAATCACAGTGCATAGGCTTAGCTGCCCCCACAGCATGAGGGATCCTAGTTCCCCGACCAGGGATTGAATCCACATCCCTGTGCATTGCAAGGCAGATTCTTAACCACTGGACCACCCGGGAAGTCCCCCATAGCTATTGTTTTAAACGATCACTTTTACAGTCTTTGTGGAAACTGTCAGGAGCGCGTAACCTGGGGTGTGCAGGTCAAGTCTGACCACCAGCTCTCTAGGGAGGAAAGCCCTGCGGGTCATGCTCGCTGATGTCTGCGCTCTAAGTGCACCCGCCTTGACCAATTTCAACCATGAGATTCAGGAGCAAGGAGTCGGGAAGAAACGGGCACATTCCATCCCCTGGGATTGCCAGTCCTTAGATGGAACAGACACAGATCCTATCTATAGTAAGAAGTGAATAATTAGGAAGTGCTAAATTTTGAGTGTTGATTGCTTGTGTTTTTATATAACTTATATGGTTTGCATAATTTGATTTTTTTTTCATTTTTAACATTTTATTTTGTATTGGAGTATAGCCAGTTAACAACGTTGTGAAAATTTCAGGTGGACAGTGAAGGGACTGAGGCATACATATTGTTGTGGTTGTTCAGTCGCTAAGTCATGTCCTACTCTTTGTGACCCCATGAACTGCAGCATGCCAGGCTTCCCTGTCCTTCACCATCTCCTAGGGTTTGCTCAAACTCCTGTCCATTGAGTCAGTGATGTCATCCAACCATCTCGTCCTCTGTCATCCCTGTCTCCTCCTGCCTCCAGTCTTTCCCAGCATCAGGGTCTTTTCCAGTGAGTTAGATCTTCACATCAGGTGGCCAAAGAATTAGAGCTTCAGCTTCAGCGTCAGTCCTCCCAGTGAATATTCAGGGTTAATTTCCTTTAGGATTGACTGGGTTGATCTCCTTGCTGTCCAAAGGACTCTCAAGAGACTTCTCCAGCACCACAATTCAAAAGCATCAATTCTTCAGCACTCAGCCTTCCTTATGGTCCAACTCTCACATCCGTACATGACTACTGGAAAAACCATAGCTCTGACTATAAAGTTTCAGGTGGACAGCAAAGGGACTCAGCCATACAAACACATTTGCCCCCAGGATCCATTCTCCCCCCAGACTCCCCTCCCATCCATGCTGCCACAAAACACTGAGCAGAGTTCCCTGTGATGTACATTAGGACCTTGTTGGTTATTCATTTTCATAATTTGATTTTAATAATGGCTATGTTTACCAACCAGCTCACAGAATTACTGAAGATCTCACAACCAGCTCTTGCCAGCTCTGCCTCTTTGGGGTCCCCAACAATTGTTCAGAGTGGAAAGGGATACAGAGACCAAAAACCTCTGCACCCCTAATATAGATATCAAAAGTAATCACAGGGGGTGGGAGAGACGCTCAAGAGAGGATAAATGTAAACTTAAAGCTGATTCATGTTGTCGTACAACAGAGACCAATAAAACATTGTAAAGCAATTATTTATTAAAAATAAATTTTAAAAGTAATTACAACACAAAAAGTGGAAGCAATCTGTGTCCATCATGTCCATCAACAGATGAATGGATAAAGAAGATGTGGAACGTATAGGGGCTTCCTTGGTGGCTCAGCGGTAAAGAGTCTGCCTGCCGTGCAGGAGATGCAGGAGACATGAGTGAGACTCCTGGGTCAGGAAGATCCCCTGGCGGAGGGCATGGCTACCCACTCCAGTATTCTTGCCTGGAGAATCCCATGGACAGGGGAGCCTGGCAGGCTACAGTCCATAGGATTGCAAAGTGTCAGACACGACTAAAGCGACTGAGCATGCATGCATGCATGTTACATATATACAATGGAGTATTACTCAGCCATAAAAGGAATGAAATAATGCCATTTGCAGCAACATGGGTGGACGTGGAGATTATACTAACCATACAGAGAACAAACTCGTGGTTTCCAGTGGGGAGGAGGGATCATATGGGGACAGAGGACTGGGAGGTACAAGTTATTCAGGTAAGACAGTCTACAAGGATTTACTGTATAACGCGGAATACAGCCAGTATTTTATAATAATTGTAAATGGAGTATAATCTTTAAAATTGTGTTTAAAAAGCTTTTAAGGTGATTGCAACAAAACACACTATGCATTCTGAAAAATAACTAAAACCAAAGATGGGCACTGAACACCACCAGAGAGCACCCTGGGGATACCAGGTAGGATGAACACGACTGGTCAGCTGCACGCCAGTCAGTCAGGAGGGCACTGGGTGGTCCTGGGCAGTGAGGATGTGGCCACAGCTCACAAATGCAAGGGAAGACTTGCACGGGGGCAGAACACTAAAGACGCCTCGTGGGGTTCCCCTCAGCCTGGTCTCGGGGACAGGTCTTGGCAGGTTCCACTGTAAACTGTCATTTTACAGCCCCCAGACAGGCCACATCAGGGAGCCTGTGGATGCACAGGGCACCCAGAGCCTCCTGCAAGGGACTCAGCTCCTGAACCCTGGCCTTCAACAGATGGGAGCCACTCTGTCCACACAATGCCTCGCCGGGTGCTCACAAGAGAAGCCACGGGACCGCACTCCTATGTTCCTGCCTAGGGAGCCCCTGCAGCTCGCTTGCAGTCCCCAGGCCCTGGTTGCTTCCTGACCCTCACATCCCAGGTGAGGAGGCTGCGGGCCTTCAGTAGCCTCAGGTCTTCTACTTCGAGTAAACATCCCTCCTTGGGGGTGTCAGCACAGCCTCGAGGCTGCAGAGGGGCCATGAGAAGAGCTAGTCATTGGCAGCTGCTAGCCACTGTGAGTCAGGACAGCCCACGCCCCAAACCTAAATTCAGAACCAAGTGGACCTGGAGGTCCAAACCAGCGCAGTTCCCTCCAGAGCTCCGGCCAGCAGGGGAAAGTGGCCATGGTCTCACTTTCTGATGAGCACGAGCTGGGGACTGTGCCCACTGCGCATCCAGCTGCATCCACTCGCCCTGGCCTCGCTGCCTGGTCCACACAGACCCCCCAAGCACTGCTGCCCACCAGGAACCCACTGGGAACAGACAAGGGAGCCAGACATGAGACATCCTCTGGACTTGCCCTCTCAGCACCATCACTGGAGTCACAGACAAAGCATTTCTGCTTCTGAGAAGCCTACAAACCCTGAGTGGCCCACCACCTGGTGGCCCACCTCCCTGCAAACCCTGAGCCACTCAGCCCCAGGCCGCTCACAAGGGGAACCACAGTGAGCCTCAAATCTCGGGCTGCCCCATGCTGCCCGCACTATACACACGTGGAGCCTGGGGGCTCCCAGGGCCAGTGGGTAAGACTTCCTATCCCCCATTTGGCAGGTGAGGATCCTGAGGCTGAGGCTGGTGAGGACTTGCTGAGCTCACATCTACAGCACAAAGGTGGCAGCCCCAGTGTCTGCCCCGTTAGGAGGACACTGTGATGGAGACAGTGACATGGGGTGGGGGGGACTTCTCCAGGGAGCCTCTAGCAGATGAGCTCCCAGGACAGGACTGACCTCCCTGAGCCTGTCCACATGCGGCACCCCTAGTGGATGCCACTCTCTGGGCTGGAGTCACAGGAGTGTGTGTGGCTGACCTGTGCCCAGCCAGGGGCCTTTCTCAGGCCACCCTCTTTAGGCCTCCCTGGCCTTGCCTGGTGCCCACGGATCCTCCATCTTGTGGAGGGTACCCTGCCTTGCAGGGTCCTGGCTTGTCTTACCTCCCTTTTCCCCCTGGGAGGCTGGAAAAATGGCCTCTGGTCTGGGTGGAGCCCCTCTCTCACATGCCAGTACAAAACCTTCTCCTCCAGGAAGTCCTCCAAGATCACCTTTCCTTGGGCCCTTAGTGTCCAGGCCCTAGTTATCAACCAGCTCAGCCCTAGAATGATGGCTGCACTCACATCTCCACCTTCTCCCCAGCATCAGGCAAAATCACCAGGATCCAGATGTGGGACCAGACAGACGGGATTCACCTTGCACTTGCCTTGGACTAGGCATGGTCTCTCCGAGCTCAGTCGCAGTTCTGCCACAAGGATGGTACCACTTCCCACCTTGGCCCCTCAAGCTGCAAATTCCTGTCCCATTCTCCCTTGAAGCCTGACAGAGGCCCAGGGCCCCCAAGTCCAAGCACCCCATTGAGTAAGGAATCATACTGGCCTTGGCCACTGGCAGAGTCCCTGGCCAGCGCCTGTGCCCTGAAATCTCTCGACATTACTTCCCAGGCCAGCTCAAGCCCTAGGCAGCCCCTGTCCCGTCCCCTCTCCCAACAAGCCCCTGGCCAGGCACTGCTCTGGGTCCTGTGACGGGGGGTGGGGGGAGTTGGGGAGGCCTTTGCCCCAGGGGCTGGTGGGAGTCCCAACTCAGTTCTGGGGGGCCACCCACAGAAGGCAGCTGCCTGGCGGGTAAGGTGTACTCCCAGCCCAGCAGCACCGCTGGCTAGAGGAACCTGTTCTCCGGGTTTGTCCCCAGGGAGAGCTGCACCCTAACGGCCAGTCCCTCCAGCTGTAGGGAAAGGGGGAATTGGGCCAGTCCAGCACCACACCTGGGGCCGGAACTGCAGCAGCCCACCCCCGACTCTATTCCCACTGCCCCACTAGGGGCAGCAGTGCGCACTTCTGCTCCACGTGCCACAAACAGCCTGCTCAGTCAAGGACCCAGGCCTGACAGCAAAGCTGACCCAAGGTCCCCAGCCATCTGTGTCTCCCCACACCACCCCCAGGTTAGCATCTCAGCCTCACTGGCTCCTCAGCCATCCTCAGACGATGAGAAGCACCTGCTCCCCATTATAGGATATGCCAGGGGATCCAGGGTTCCAGGAAAGGCTCTGCTGGGAGCAGACCACCCCCAGTCCCAGGGCAGCGGTGCACCCAGCCAGGTATCCTGCCATGCTTGGAAGACCCCATGCCCTGGAGATTCGGGAGGAGGGGGTCACACAGCAAGACCACCTTGGCAACAGTCCAGTGCTGCAAGCTGACCCACTATGCCCCTCCTTCCTTCTCTGGACAGGTATTCCTGAGCTGGGCTCGAGGGCACAGCAGCTGCCCAAGCAAGAAGGTATGTCCAGTGAAGCTGGTCTCTCAGCAGAGGGACACAGACCAGCTGGCCAGCCTGACCACTGGGCTGCTGGGTGGGGCTGGGGGAGGTTGGGAGATGAGCAGGGGAACCAAGAGAGTGTGCATAGGGCTGCCCCCCATGCTGAGCTCAATGAGGGGCCATAGCAAGTGTCCTGAAGGAGGGACCGATCTGACAGTGTGAGGAAGTGACTGAATTCAGTGGCGAGGTGAGGACCCTGCTCCCACTGACTCAGACCCAGCCCTGCCCAAGCCTGCAGCTGCTGATACACACAAAATAGGCACTTTATAAGCATCAGTTCCTTATATCTGCATCCCCATTCCGCAGACCAGAAAACTGAGGCCCAGGGGTGTCAGAGGGAGCAGGTGAGTTCCCGTAGATGAGGTTACACAGCTGAGGTCACAGCAGGTCCCTGGCTCAGCTGCTTCTGCAGAAAGGGAGCCAAATGAAGTAGAGGACGTCTAGGCCCCATGCGGGGTCTACACCCAGTCAGATATGTGCCTGCTCCCAGTGGCCAAGTCCTTGCGGGTCTTCCCCTTCCTGTCCCAGGAGCCAGAGTTGGTCAGAAGTCACATGGTGAGGCCTCCAGCAGAAGACCATCGCACGCCCGGGGCTCCAACCTGCCTGGCCACCAGGGGACAAGGACAGCTGACTCTTGACCAGGCTGGGACTTCCCGTCCACCCCGACTTCCTTCTGAAACTGTCTCATCCCTCTCCTTAGCCATGTGGCCATCTCTGCACCCTGCTAGCCTCACTCCTTCTTTGGTTTTGATCCAGATTCACTCTTTAGGTGAGACTCACTACCCAGTCCTCTACAATTCTACTGCTACCCTGGCGGAGCAAGTGGGCTGATGGCGCCACCTGCTGGCCATTCTGGGCTCTGACCCTGCTCCCAAAAAACCCAAGTCACAGTTAGGGCCCTCGGACCCCAAGTAACCAGCTCCACGGCAGGTGAAGACACCGGGGGTGGCCTGGACCCAGTTGGATCCCAGGCCCCACTTCCCTGAGAACAGTCACACAGTAACAGTTTCTGGCCTTGCCCTGCCCAGTGTGGCAGTGCTGGTAGGAAGACCTGGACATGCAGTGCGGGGCAGGGAGGTGGAACCAGCCGGTGGGGGAGGTGACACAGGTTAGGCCTGCCCCTCAAGGTTCTGACGGAGCCAGGTGGTAACCCTGAGGAAGGGGACAAAACCTCTTCAAATCAACCTTGGTGCTGGTGGACACTGTCTGTGCAAACCCACAGGCCAGGGCGTCTCTGGGGCCAGCCTGTCTGACGAGAGTTGGCCAGAAACTAGTGAGGCTTGTGTCTCCACCTGGCCTCTGCCTGAGGGTCCACCCCAGACTACAAACCAAAGCAGTGGGTGGCCTCTGTGACCAGGGTACACAGACAAGGGCACCACTCCAAGGGTCACTGGGGCTTCAGTAGCAGGAGGGACTGTGGGACCACCCAGGTCCTGTCTCCTCCCTCTAGGTGGGGCCTGCCTGCACCTGGTGGAGCCCGACGAGACCTGAGTCTGTCCCCAGGCTGGCTCCGTGCAGCTGAGCTGTGCTGCCTGGGCACATACCAACATTCATGTGGGAGCAAAAGTGAGGCAGGAGCTGCAACCCATCTCAGCCCACACCCTCCCAGCCAAAGTCAGGGCCCTGGTGGTTCCCCTACCCCCTCGGGTCACATGCCTCCTTTCTCTCCTACCCCTTAGGTCCGAAAGGACAAGGCCCTCTGGTCCTTGTGGCGCGTCCCTACAACCCCCTCCACTGAGGCACACATACAACTGAGGCACACATACAGACACTTTGATGCTGCAGTCCATGGGGACAAAAAGAGTCGGACACAACCGAGTCATTGAACTGATGGCCTGCTCACTTCTCAAGTGACTCAGTGGTAAAGAATCTGCCTGCTAATGCAGGAGACACAGGAGACTGGTTTGATCCCTCAGTGGCGAAGATCCCCTGGAGGAGGAAATGGCAACCCACTCCAGCATTCTTGTCTGGAGTATTCCATGGACAGAGGAGCCTGGCGGGTGACAGTCCATGGGGTGGCAAAGAGTTGGACAGACTGAGCAAGCACACACACACACACAACCTGCTCCAGACCCAGAGCCCTTAGGACACCCCAACTGCCTCCTCTCACTGCCCTCTCCCCAGGCCCCTCACTGGGCCCTGAACTGCAGCTCAAGTCCAGCTGTAGCCTGTGCCTGGGCATCGGGATCCCCTCTGGTGCGTGGCCTCCCAGTCTCCCCACCCCCCACCCCTCACCCCTGCGGCCCTCTTTGGTCCCTGCTCTGAGAGAAGCTGAGAGGAGTCGGGGGTCTGCACGTGTGGGTCAGCCGCTAGTATAAACACCGAGGTTCAAGAATCCGCGCTCCCTGCCCTCTCCCGGGCCCCAGAGCTCCTTTCCTGGGCCCACAGGCGGGTCGCAAGTATTAGAACTCAGGGGCGCCAGCGCCCCTCAGAGAGAACTGCAGGGAGCGGGGAGACCACAGCCCACCTTACTTCCGGCCCCGGGGGCGGCCAAGTGCCCCACCAAGGGGAGTCAGCACCTGCTGTGGCTCTGACTCCTCTCCCAGTTTCTGGGGGCCGTCCCCGCGGTCACTTCCCACACTGTGCCGCTCACCAGTCCCCGGCTCACCCGCCCCCTTCACCCGCCCCCTCCACCCGCCCCCTTCACCCGCCCCCTTCACCCGCCCCCTCCAGCCCTGCGTCCGCACCCTGGGCCAGGTTCGCGCCGCTCGGACCGCGCCGCTGTCAACCCCGCCCCGCCCCAGGCCCCGCCCTCAGTGACGCGCAAGGTCTGCGCCGCACGCCGAGCCCAGTTGTCATCTGGCGCCGCCTCGTGGGCGTGGCTATCTGGGTGCCTCCGTCGCCTCCCTGTACCCCGGTCCCCAAGATCCCCGCGGCCCTGCGACCCTTGACCATGGCTTCCGCGGCCGCCAGCCCGCCGGAGGTGGTCCGCGCGGCGCAGAAGGACGACTACTACCGCGGCGGGCTGCGGAGCGCGGCGGGCGGCGCCCTGCACAACCTGGCAGGTGAGGGCCGCTGCAGGGGTCTTGGGGGCCGTACGGGCCGTGGGGGCGCGAGGCGGGAAAACGAGCCCCAGGCCCGCCGGTCAGCCCTCTGCAGGCTCGGCCTAACCCTGCGCGCCCCGCGAGACCTGAGCTGAAGGAAGGAGCGGATGCTCCGGTCTTTGACCCCTGCTGCAGAGGGCGAGGGCGGAGGCCAGGCACCAGGCGCAGAAGAATTCACGGCTCTGCTGACACGAGGCTACCGTGGAGCAGGGTCGTTGGAGTACAGTGTAGGGGCAAGAGGGTGGGGTAGATTCCAGCCGACAGCGGGCTCCTTCGGAGCAGCTGAAGGGAAGCTGGACTGTACACTGGGGTCGGGTGGCCATGGGCCGGCCTTGGGCAAGAGAGGAACACGACAGGATCAAAACAAATGGCCCGTGTATTAATTTTGCTAACAGGTTCACTTACTCCATGCCAGACACTGCTCTCCGTGCTTCAGAACATTAACTCGTTTTGTTAACACATGCCTGCCTGGAGGACCTGTTGCCATTACCCTCCTCAGAGACAGAAAAATGGGGATCACAGAGATATAACTCACCTGAGCTCACAGCCAGCA
The DNA here is from genome assembly GCF_016772045.2 of Ovis aries. Classification (NCBI taxonomy): domain Eukaryota; kingdom Metazoa; phylum Chordata; class Mammalia; order Artiodactyla; family Bovidae; genus Ovis; species Ovis aries. Next base: position 49,747,746 of record NC_056065.1, read on the forward strand.
GTGTGGGAGCTCCGGTTTGATGCTGGTCAGTGGTCTTGGCTTGAGCTCCCGGTCACTGTGTTACACTGCCTGTCCTTGTGGTTCTCTAGGTTCTAGAGCAGTTGCCTAGGTGGATCCTGGAGGGGGCATGGCTGCAGGTGGGTAGGTTCTCAGGACACTCAGGGCCCAGGCGAGGCAGGTGTCAATGGAAAGAGTGAACAGCGTGAGAGTCCAGGGAGCGCGAGCAGAGTGTGGGGAGCGAGTCAGGGGCTCGCTGAGCCTGGGCAGCAGGAGCGAGGATTGTTCTGACCCTCATGCCCCACGGCCCCCAGCCCCTCAGGAATAACGCATACAGTTTCTCCTCTCAGGTGCGAAGAAGTGGCTGGAGTGGAGGAGAGAGGTAGAGCTGGTGTCAGATCTCGCCTACTTCAGCCTCACCACACTAGCAGGTAGCGGCCACAGTGCAACCTCCCGAGGGGCCCTGAGGACAGGAAAGGACTGCCTGCAGAGGGAGCTTTCTGGAGGTGCTTCACAGTGTCCCTCAACTGGCCCGCATGCAGCCTCTATGAAGGAAGGGACCCAGACCCCTCCCTAGGTGGGGCCCAGGCCCTGAGTCCAGGCCAGGCCTCTGGAAGCCCTGAGGTTCCCTGTCACATCTGTCTAGGACTGTTTCTCTGCAGCTGAACCTGTGGCCCGAGGGGTCCCAGCACTGTGCCCTGCCACAGGGTGTGGGCTGTGAGGATCATCCTTCGGAGGGGAGGTGGGGGCCCGGTAGAGATCACTGAGGCCCCTCTCCCTGCAGGCTACCAGACCCTTGGGGAGGAATACGTCAGCATCGTGCAGGTGGGCCCATCACAGCGCCACGTGCCCTCAAAGCTGCGACGCGGGGTCCTGGTTGCGCTGCACACCGTCCTGCCCTACCTGCTGGATAAGGCCCTGCTCCACCTGGAGCACGAGCTGCAGGCTGCCGGCGACAGCGCTTGGCCCTTGCGGGGCAGCCTGGCCCCCAGCAGCCAGTCAGGGGTGAGGCGCTGGGTGCACCGGCGCATGGCCGGCCTGACAGAACAGCAGCAGGGGGTGCTCCTGCGGGCCATGTCAGTGCTCAGGCAGGGCCTCGGGTGCCTCCAGCGTCTCCACGTGGCCTGGTTCTACATCCACGGTGTCTTCTACCACCTGGCCAAGAGGTTCACGGGCATCACCTACGTAAGTAACAGGTCTGGCTTGTCTGTGGAGGCTGTTCTTCGGGGACTATGCCCACAAGCAGTCACAGGGCCGGAGCTGAAATCCCCACTGGAAGCATGGGTCTTGTCGGGTCCTGTTTTACTAAAAGACCGGAGGAAGTTTGGTTTCCAAATACCCTGATGAGGGTGGGGTGAGCCTTTTTTCCACTGCCAGCACCTGTGGCCACGTTGCTGTATACCCGGGCTCCTGGGCCCTATGCCCACCCCATCCAGGCCATCCTTACAGAGGGTCAGGTTTGGGGCCATCCCCCTGAGGATGACCCAATAACAACCACATGGACCCTGTTGCCACCAGCATCCCTGCTAGCCTCCCACCTGGGGAGGTCTGATGGTCTCTCTAGACCTGGTGGTCTCCGCCCATCACAGGGACTCCAACCCTGCTGGGTCTCAGCTGATGCCCTGGCTTCAGAGTTCATCCAGAAGGCCTCCCCTTGGGCCCCACCTCCCCAAGGTCTCCAGGCTCTCCCCCACCCCCTGGCCTCCCTTGGCAGGGGTGTCCAGCGCCTCTGCGCCTCCTCCTCCCAGCTCCAGTGCTCACTGCACCCGCACTACCCGTTGTGTCAGGTGTCTGTCGAGCTGCTGCAACCCACTCAGGGCCTCGGGGCAGCCACGGGGTCTCTTGCTCCGCAGACACCAGGGCCCCACCTCTTGGGCTCCGGCTGGTCTGGCTAACCTGACAGTCCCTGCTCCCAGCTAGGAAAGGAGACAGCAGTGGAGGGCAAGCAGCTTTCCATTGGAGGATGTGGCTGGGAGTCCCAGCCTGCAGAGAGTCACCTGGGCAGCCCAGGGCCTTGATACAAGCAGGAGCTTCTGTTTCCGAATGGGGATGAGTAGTGGATCTGCCATGCAGGGCTCGCCTGCCGTCCGCAGGGCTCCCCCGCTCAGGCCTCTTTGCTGGTTCCTTTTCTGTGAGGCTTGAGTGCCTAGCAGTCCCCTTCCTACGATGCCTTGCTTGCAACCAGTGACCTGCAGGCTCCCATCGCCATCCTCGTTGCTCAGTGCTGGGCCCACCAGGCACTCCTGCCCGCTCCCGCAGCCAGAGGCAGGCTTGGCTTAATCCCACCTGAAGGCCAGGCCCTTGGGCTGCTCAGTGCCTCACGCCCTCTGACCATGTGACTATCCCCTGGGTCCCTGACAGCTCCGTGTCCGCCGCCCACTCGCAGAGGACCCTCGCGTTCGCGCCAGCTACCAGCTGCTGGGGCTGGTGTCCCTGCTGCACCTGGCGCTGGCTGTGGGCCTGCAGCTCTACGGCTTCCAGCAGAGGCAGCGCGCCCGGAGGGAGTGGAGGCTACAGCGCGGCCTGTCCCACCGCAGGTGTGTGGGATAGGGCAGGGGCGCAGGGCAGGGGCTGGCTCCGCAGGTGCCCGGCGGGACTCCAGCTCAGTTGTCCCATCTACCCACTCCCACCAGGAGCCATGCGGAGGAAAGAGCAGTTTCCAGAAACCCACTGTGCACACTGTGCTTGGAGGAACGCAGGCATTCGACGGCCACGCCCTGTGGTCACCTGTTCTGCTGGGAGTGTATCACCCACTGGGGCGACACCAAGGTGGGCGTCTGGAGCATTCCTGTCCCCAAAACCGCCTGTCATTTGGGGGAGGGGCGTGCTTCTAGAAGCCTCCAGGTAGGCTGGACCCGGGGCAACATCTGGAGTCAGGGCACTGCACTGGTGGAAGCTGGCGAAGCTCCGACCCAAAAAGAAAGGCCCTAGAGTCCTGGGGCCAAAGCTCAGCCTTGAGACCTTGGAGTGTGGGGTCCAGCAAGCCAGGGGGCCAGAGCAGGGGACTTAGCTCGTAGGCCTGTAACGGTTCCAGGGAGGGGCAGCCCCTGGGCCCCCGTGTACCTCCCCATCTCTTCTGGGGGCCTGAGGCCCAGCCTGCCTGGTTCCTCAGCCCACAGGGCCCCAGGGGCAGAGGTGCTACAGCCTCCTCCTGGGGTCCAGGCCGCCCTGCAGAAGCCCCAGGAGCACAGGCACTGCCTCCCACACGGCCCATGTGGGGCATGTGCCCTCACAGGGGGGACCCAGTCCCGAGGGGTGGGGACAGGACACCAGTTCACACCCCGGAACTCCTGAGAGACTCCGGGTGGCCATGGTCTTTTAATGGCCAAGCACTCTCCCCATCCCACATCTCCTCACTGGTCACTGTCCCTGTCATGCGCCCCGACTGCCTGCAGTGTCTCTCAAAATGCTTTCTCTAAGAGACACGGGTACATCCATTTTATTGGAGATGCTGTGCTGGGTGGCCTGTGACTGTTCCCCCCCCCGTCCCCAGACGGAGTGTCCCCTCTGCAGGGAGAAGTTCCTCCCCCAGAAGCTGGTCTACCTGCGGCACTACCGCTGACCCCTTGCTGGAAGAGCAGTCTTATTCTCATCGACTTCTGCACAGACATCGAGAAAATCTCAAGACTTCTGTCACGAGTGATACCATGCCAGCTGCCACGAGGATGGGCACCGGACCTGGACTTGGACCTGGCTAATGCAGGCCTGCAGGGCAGGCTGGGTGGGGACCTGCTGGGCAGCCAGTCCACCCTCAGAACGCCCCTCCCTTCCCCAAACCACTCACTCATAGGGTGGGGCCTGACTGACCTGGAGCCAAGCACCAGCAGTTTACCTTCCCAGCATGATAGTCCTGCAGCCCAGAAGACCCACGGACCTCACCCTTGTCACTGGAGCTGGCTTTGGAGGGCAGGAGCACAACTGTTCCCAGAAAGCCAGAAGTTGTCATCAACCCTAACACCTCTGGCACATGCCTTCTAGTGAATGGTCAAGTCTGCTTCCCATTCTAGAACACGGCAGTGTATGTTCCGGCCTTACCACAGGAGGGGTCTCCTCCCGCGTGGAGCACCTAGCGGGCCAGCCAGCTTGCCATCACCACTCACCACTGTGGCCAGCCTGCTTCCTGCCACTTTGGTTATCTTCAGATTTTTAGATCTGCTCAAATCCTGCAGACTGGATTTTGGCATAGGCATCCTTACAGCACCAATTCCACAGGAGTGCTGGTGTGCTGACGCTGTGAGGGGTGCACACACCCATGTGGAAGGGCCTCTTCTCCACGTGACTTGGTGGCCAAGGCCCTCCTCAAGAGGTGGAGGTCAGCCCCAGAGATGGGCTGTGACCACGGGCCCCGCTCCAGGCAGGCAGGAGCACAGGAGGAGGCTCCGTGGGTCCTAAACCCCGTCCTCACACGGTCAACGAGTGGCTGCAACTTCCCGTCGTCTCACATCAGTGCGCTTACCGGGACAACAGTATGAAACAGTCGAGAGCACAGGCGCTGCAGGCGCCACGGCCTGGCAACAGGTACTGATCTCAACATCATTTATGCATGAAGCTTAAAATTCAGGTCAGGTACACAAAGATCTTCATGTGGCCTCTTAAAAGCAAGAGCTGCTTAGTTCAGATTTGCAAAAACTGGCAAAAGAAAGCCACAAGGGGAACACTTGAGGTCCGAAACTGAGACAGATGGAAATGGTGCTTGGAGCCAGGAGTCAGCGGCGTGGCAGTGTGACGGCCTCCCAGGGTGGCTGGGCGCCCCGCGGGCCCTCGTGGTGCAGGAGCTGTGGTGGGTTAGATAGAGACTACACGAGAGCGGGGACATTGTCTTTAATAAAATTGGAATTAAAAAGTCACTTAGTAAAATGTTTACGAGTATTGGTTTTTATCACATCAAAAAAGCTGACATGCAGGTTAAAGTTGTTTCCCCGTAGAAAGTGAGAAGCCGTGTATTAAAGCCCACGGCACTGGCCCTCCAGCCAGATGTCTCTGAAAGGGGCTGCTGCCGAGAACACACTTAAAACAACTCTTGACGTATCAAAGAAAGGTGTCAAAATAATCTCAAACAATTAAAATATATATTTGTAATTCCAGGCCCTCAAAAGCAATCATGGTCGTTAAGAATAAAGTTTTGAGTCATCATGGTAGAGGCCAACTCGACACATCTCCCGTGAGATGAACTGGGAAACTGGCATTGGAACCCGCAGCTAAGGGAGCGGCTGCTCCGGTGGGCGCGCATCCTCCACGCAGGCGGTGGGCGTCCTCAGAGGCAGCAGCCGGGCGTCCTACATCCCTCCGTGGGCCTGATTCCGCCGCCAGCCGGCTGCCCACCCTCCCCAGACCGCCCGGCTGTCCCCCAGCCTGCGTTCCACTACAAGTCCAGCGTCTGCACACCTGACCGGCTGGAAAATAAATCAATGCGATTCGGTTTAAATGCCAGTTTCTTCAAAAACCTGATACTTCAGTTACAAATAATCGAAGCTTCTTTTTAGAAAGAAAATAACTCCCTTGTACTCAACTACTGTATGTGAGAAGAGAAGGCGCTGTGAGGCAGCAGGCGGCCGTCTAGCTGGCGAATGTCTTGCCCGCGTCCTCTTTCCCCTTGTATGTCCTCTTGCCGTGCGTGAATGGGATGTACCGGTACTTGATCATGTGCTGGGACAGACAGACAGACGTATCTCAGCATGGCCTCCCCATGGCCCAACTCCCCTCCAGCTCTGAGTCCCGTCTTTGCTGCATGCAGGCAGGAAGCCAGGGCTCCTCAGACACCCCTGTCCCCCTACCGCCTGGCTGAGCCAGCTGAGCTGCTGGGAACCCCAGGAGTAGAGGACGGGTTTTGTAACCCCCACTCTGTGGGCAGAACGAACTAGAGCTACCAAGCTGGGAACCCGGGGTTGGGGGAAAAGAGGACAAAGTGGAGCCGCCCTGTCACCAAGGACGGCTTAGGCTGATGTGGGCATCACATGATGTATCCTGGGCCCTCACTGTCCCCTGGATGATGCGCCACACCTGAGGGTATGACCTGAGGCTGTGCTGAGGGCCCGGCCCTGTACATGGACCAGACACAGCGGCTGTGGCTCATGCCGGTGGCAAGCGCACACACCCACCAGACTGCACAGAGAGCAGGGTCTGCACAGCCCCGGTGTCTCGGACCAAAGCCTGGCTCAGAGCTCCTCACACCAGACGTGCTGTCTCGCGGCACAGTAGCACCTGAGCTTTACCTTTATCTGCCTCTTCATGGTGATACAGAACAGCATGATGAAGTACATCACCAGGATGGGCCAGAACACCGGGACGTTGAAGGCCTCAAAGAAGGTGCACACCATGGCCACCAAGATGCCCTTGGTCGCCGCGTGCCTGCGGAAGGAGAGGAGGCCAGTGGTCAGTGCAGGAGGCAACCCCGGAGGGTCGGGGGGAGCTACGTGTGGCATGTGCCATGTACTGCATGGGACACAGACACAAAGCGTAAAATGAGCAGTGGGACTGCTGGTGCCGCTCAGGCTGGTGGCTGGACAGGGATGCCACGTGCTGCAGGGTCACGTCTAGAAACCCAGTCCCAAGCCTCCAGCCCAAGTTCCACATGCCCGGCAGGCTGTCCCCCAGTGGCCAAGCAGCATCCCGCAAAACAGGTGCAACTAGACCTCAGGGCCACCCGCCTCCAGCCCAGGGCCAAACACTCCAGGGTCGCAGCCCTACTTCAAGTCCGTCTGGCTCTCCCTTTCTAGCAAGCAAAGGCTACCCCAGAGGACAGACAGGGCCCAGCCTCGCCCGCTGCCCACCCCTCCCCTAGCAGCCTGGGCCCAGTACTTCACACCCAACTGGGGCTGCACCTGCACCAGGAGGGTGGGGTGAAGAGGCCAATGACACAGGACAGGACAGACACACTCACAGACCCTCCCACGTCCCAAGCCAGCGGGGTCATCTCCACCCCCTCTCACACTCATCATTACATCACACACACGGGACCACCTCCAGGAGGCCTACAGACAAGTCAACCCCTCTTCACACCAACACCTGCCCTGTGCCCAGATCATCCAAGAACCAAGCGGGGAGGGAGCTAGTCCCCTCAGTGCAGAGCAGTGTACCCCCAGAAGCCGAGTCAGTCACCTACCCAGGACCCTCCACCCTGAAGCAGCCCCCCTTTTGTGGCTTCAAGGCACAGTGATGTTACTTTGCAACCCAGAGCAGGGTGGGCCCTGGAGGCCCCTAGGACCCCCCATGCCCAGCAGGCATATCTCACACTCTGGGTGAGACAACATCCAAGACAGGGAAACATACTAGAGCTGACATTTCTCTGAGGAGTCTAGGCTGCCAGCTCACCAGAACCAAAACACCTGCCCAGCTCAGAGCCACGTGTGGAAACAAGCACGGCGGGGAGGAGCATGCAGGGAGGAGCACGGGACAAGGGGGAGCACAGAGGGACAAGCACGTGAGGAGCATGTGCAAGAAAAAGGGGGAACACACGGGGAGGAGCACGCATGGTGGTACATGGGTGGGGCGAGACGAACACGGGGGCAGGGACACAGGGGAAGAGGGACTCACCAGAACTTAAACTCTGGGAGCCTCCTGATGAAGGGTCGGAACTCCTCGTTCTGTTTGGTGGGTAATGAGGGGCCGTCATCTGAAAGGTCAGAGTCAGCAGGGTGAGGCGGGCAGTCCCGTCCTTCCTACAGTTCTAAGCTCCCCTAGGGCTTTGAACCAACAGCCCTGACACGTGAAACCCAGACTTTAACCAAACACAAAATGAGGATTTCGGCTGATTTTAAAACTGATTCACAGCTTTAGATTTGTATGAGAATTTCTCGTTAAGACCACTTCCAGAGATCGTGTAAAAAATTCACCCCCATGCCGATTTCCAGGAACCCATCAACCGGACGACCTGAGACCTGAAGGGAAGGGAAGAGACGAGCACACACAGCCACGAGCAGGCAGGGGCGGGAGCCGCATTGGCTCGAGGGGGCACTGGGCTCGGGACAGCTGCCCTCCGCCACGAGCCGGGAATCCCACCCCACCCCACCCCACCTAGGAAGGTGCCCTCCCCAGTGACACATGGAGAAACTGAAGCCTACACATAGGCCTCTTGCTTTCTAATTCCCCAAATGGCAACAGTAAATGAAAGGGTTGTTTCCTTTGATATTTTCATCAGATACTTCACAGAGAAAACACATAGTTCTAGTCATGATCTGCAGTCTGGACAGTGTCTCTGCCACAACGAGCAGGATCCCACGGGCTCCACAGGAGCTGCAATGGGTGTTACCAACATGGCAGCGTCGGCCCAAAGGAAGGCCTTAGCATCTGGTCACGCACCGCCTTATCCCCAGCTGGCTGGCAGGCATGCACTGAGGCCTCCATCTGGCCCAGGTATGCCAGGAGCAGCCAGAGCCAAGAACTCTTCAACCCACTGTCCTGGGACATCAAGGGGCCAGTGGCCTCAGTGAGCCACGCCAGCCAGTATGGATGCCTGCTTTTGCGAGAAGGGACCTTGGCTAGACCAGCTGCCTAGGAGGCAGGCCCCAGCTCACCCCACCCTACCCCTCCATCCCACCCCTGCACAGGATACACAGCCCCAAGGTCCAGTTTCCTCATCTGCCAAACACAGAAAGGAAGAAGCGCCCACCTCCTGTGACTGTGACAGGGTTTATCAAGTCCTTCTACAAACTTGCCAGGATCACAGAAGTTCCAAGTACATTTTAAACACCTAAAGAACAGTCTCCAAAGTTGAGATTTCAAATGTTTCTGGAGAAAACAGCAGTTCTGTGAAGCACATAAAATCACAACTTGCCCCAAACAGTGAAGGAGGCACGCTCCACTGTACCTGAATCTTCCATTAACGAAGGGTCCACTTTTGGAGAAAGGAAAGCTATGAAGAGATTCAGGTGGTAGATTCCCAAGGCATAGGTCACGATGTACCAACCCTAGAAGAGAAGGGACATGGTCAGTGAGGCCACTCCAAACCCAGTCCTTGTCTCGACTGAACCCACGTGGACACAAGCTCAGAACAAGTGAGAGAAGAGCAGTGAGCGTCCACAGTGACAGTGAGTCTCAGGCTGTACTGTGGGTCTTGAGCGTGGACAAGCCAGCGTCCAGTCAAATGCACCCAAAACCTAAAGCCAGCAGAGCCCCGGAAGAGAGCAGAAATGGGGTGCTTCACAAAGCCACACACCCAAGCTGCACACCCAGGTCACAGGTCTGTCCTTGCCAGCAGCCCCCAATGTGGACACGGGCCCCGAACCAGCCCAAGACCTGAGAGTTCAGCTCCCTGCAGCAGGTGTCTGGCACCACACACACCATGCGAGGACTGCTCATAGCCTCTGCCCAGAAGAAATCCAGAACCAGAAAATCAGGAAACCACCGAGTCACAGAGTATTATGGAGAAAAACCTTCCTCAGGAGACACAGAGGAGGGCGTATGTCTGCCACTGGGCTTCTTGGCCACATGGCACGTAGCATCTTAGTTCCCGACCAAGGATCGAACCTGGGTCCTGCATTGGAGGTCCTAACCACTGGACTGCCAGGAAAATCCTCAGCTCATTCTTAAAGGAGTGAGTTTATCCAATGAGAACCAGAACTGCACTGCATGACCAATTCTAAAAGCCCAAACATTTTCAAACAAACCAGCTGAGATCTGTCACGCTGGCATTTGATGTCCTGATACCTTAAAAATGTTCAAGTGAGACAACAAAATCCTAGACGTGAAAAATTAACAGTTGAGTATTTACCCAGCTCCTGGTGGCAGGGCTGAGGCTGGAGGGAGGTCAGATCAGGCATGGACTTGGTGAGTCTAACCTGGGAAACTAGCCTGTACAGAACGTACCCCCATCCTGCCCAAATCCCCCAGTTCAAGGTTTCGAGGTCACTCTTTCCATGAAGACTGGACCAAGGTCCAATTTCTTAAGAACACCTAGACCCAATCATAGCAAACAACGTTAACTGTAGACTGCCAACACAAACCATGCCTGCTACAGAGCTGCTCCACCTTTGCACTGAGCAGGGTTAGGCTTCCTCTCAGAAACACAGACACAAGCACCACCACCGAAGATGAGTCTCTACACTCGGCTGAGGGGAGCGTTTCCCCCAGGGCTGGACGTAGGGCAGTGTCCAATGGGTGAAGTACCTGTCCTCACACCCACCCTTCTTAACCTGGGAGACACCCAGGAGGATGGGTCTGCTCTCATGGAGGAAACAGCTGTCGTGCCCAGGGAAAAAAACTCCAGACGAGGCGTGAGCCTCCCTGGTCTCAGGGTCCACAGGGGCTCCCACCTGGGAGCCAGGCAGTCAGCAGGGTTCAGGGAGGACGCCTGGCCCCTGGGAGAGCCCTCAGTCACCTCACCTGGTCCTCCTCAGATGCCAACCTGTCTCACGCACCCAGGGAATGAGGTGGCCAGTCCAGGTGATTTTGTCCCCATCCCCAGGAGGCCCAGCCAAGGGGCACCAGGAGGTCCCCTGAGCAGACCAGGACACTTCTACCCCAGAGACAGAAGGAGAAACAACCCTCCCACCTGCACACCAGGCCAGGTCCCGCGCCACCAACCTGCAGCAGGTAAACGCGGATCATGTAGATGAAGCTCAGGCCCAGTGTCACCACCCATCTCACGGCCGTGTGCGGCGTAGACTTGTCCAGCCAGGACTGGTAGATCTAGGAGGGACACAGACTGTGTTACGGCCGCCCTGCGGTTCCCGCTGCACAGCACGCCTGCTGCTGACCTTCGCGCCGAGCGGTAACTACAACTAATCCAAAAGTTACTTGCAACAGTTCTGGAGACGCATTCGTTCTTTAACCGAAGATATTATGGATCTCTCTTTCACAGCTGATGGTCCCACAGCATCGGCCTGAGGGGCCATCGTGGGGAGACAGAGAGGAGAGCAGAGACAGAGGAATGTTACCACTCTGCACCTGGGACTCAGCGCAGGTCCCGTCCCGTAGCCGCTTACCCTGGAGCTGGTCCCGCCCGCCCAGCAGTGGCAGGGCAGGGGGCGGGGAACAAACACAGCTGCAGAGCAAATGGCCAAATTCCTAGATTCACACATGTGCACACATGTCTATGTACGTGTGTACATCTGTGTAAGTATTTAACTAATATACACGTCTGTGTTCTCATTTTAATTTGAAGTTAATTCCCATTTTTTAGTTCTAATTATGAAAAATTTTAGTCATTCATAAGAGAGAATGTGAGCCCACAGAGGCCCATGACTTGGCTTCAATAATTATCAAGTTTTCCAGATGCTATTTTTTTTCTTTTAAAAGTCGACAGTTTTAGTTCTGAGTCCTACGTCAGTCTGTATGATCCTCTACCAAGTCAGACTTCTTCCTCCAAGACAGACGCTCACAGGCCTTGCTGTGGCCTGAGGGGTGGTCCTGCCATGGAGTGCAGACCTGGGGGTAGGGGTTGAGGAGACATGGACAAGGATGGACGTGGGTGGCTAAGGAAGGTGACAGTGAGGGCAGAGGCAGGGCAACGTGTATGCTAAGCATCAAGGCTTTTCACATTTTAAAAGTTGTTGAAAAAACGCAGAAGACAAGCATGTGGCCTGAACCACAGGAGACCTAGCATCCTCACAGTAACAAGACAAGATGCTTCTGAGTGTGAGTGTGCACCCCAGGGGGGCTGCTAGGACACTTACACTCCATGGGGAAATGCCCCAGGGTCAAGTCTCATTTAAATGTGTATGCTGCTGCTAAGTCGCTTCAGTCCTGTCCGACTCTTTGTGACCCCATAGACGGCAGCTCACCAGGCTCCCCTGTCCCTGGGATTCTCCAGGCAAGAACACTGGAGTGGGTTGCCATCTCCTTCTCCAATGCATGAAAGTGAAAAGTGAAAGTGAAGTCGCTCAGTCGTGTCAGACTCCTAGTGACCCCATGGACTGCAGCCTTCTAGGTTCCTCCGTCCATGAGATTTTCCAGGCAAGAGTACTGGAACGGCGTGCCACTGCCTTCTCCTTAAAGGTGTATACAGCTCTGCAACCCAAAACCAACCTGTCCAAGTCGTGTGAAAAATCTGTATACCACAGACGGCTTCCCATGGACAGAATCTCCCACACTGTCACCTTCAGACATTCTGTAAGCAAGAAAGACACAAAACAGTTTTATATTAAATAAACAGCATTCAAGGACCTAATCACTTTGCCCTATTTCCATCAACACCATCGAGCAGGTTTTTCCAGTATTCACTATTTCACATACAGGAGGCTTCCTGCCTGTGCCTTTACCACGAGTCATCCAGGAAAGAGAAAGGAGCCAGCGACATGCTCTGGTGGAGAGCCAGGAGGCCACGTGACATGCAAAGCAGCACCGGTGGACTTTCATTTCCGCTCCTGTCACCTGCTCACACTCCTCCCACCAGTCCCAGGGCCGCCCCGCTGGCTGCAAAGTCCTGTGGACACATTTGTGTCCACTTCCCTGGGGCCAGTGTGCAGCACAGGCAGCTAGGCCCACCTCCCCAGGGCTCTCCAGACTCGCCCACTGCCAGCATCTCCTCCTGCCGCTCCATAGGCTCCCAAGTGGCCCCTCTTTTCTAGGCCCCACCTGGTCTCTGTCCAGGCTGCTCCCCATGGTGCCAGGCCCTGTTCAGACCAGGTCCCCACTCCATGGCCAGGATTCCCAGTAGCCATCTGTCTGCACCCCAGTTCCTTATCTGTGCGTGGAGGTAACCCTATCTGCTCCTGACTGCTTCATCTGGCCGCGCGACTCCGTGAGGACTCAGCACATGAGAGCCCAAATTGCCAAGAGAAGGGTGGGCACCGTCACCCGTATGCCACAGCAGCGCGTCAGCCTCAGACAGTCAGGCCACTTGCTCAAAGTCAAGAGCAGCTCTGGCCTTGGCTCCTGCAGCCCAGCATGGCCCCCGCCTAAACCACAGAACAAAAAGGACGCAGAGGGCGGAAGGCCGTGCCAGTCCAAAGCTGGTGACGATGCTGGGGACAAGCTCTCACTGCCTCCCTACCACCGGCTTCCTCCCCCCATGTGACACCATGGCAGGGCTGGGGACCAGAAGTGGACTCCAACATGGAGTCCACCACCCCTGAGCGGTATGGTCCTCATCTGGAAGGTGGCACAGCCCTTCCCATTTGGGCAGACACCTGAGGCTTCCAACGGTCTGAGTCACCCCCTCGCTCAGCCTCTTCACGGCCAGGCTGGAGCCTGGATCTGCACATCCTCCTTGCATGCAGCCGCTAGTTAGCAAGCTCACAACGTGATCCGAGATCCCAGATGGAACACAGTACCAATTGCAGTGGCTCCTTGAACAAACGCAGGGGCGTCAACCCCAGCAGTCAACGATCCAAGTATAACTTTAGAGTCAGTCTCTGGACCCGCAGTTCAACCAATTGCAGATCGCGCAGTACTGCGGTACTGTTCTCATGAAAAAAATCCACATGAGAGTGAACCCATGTAGTCCAAACCCATGTTGTTCAAGGGTCAACAGTACAACTTTGATATGAAGATAATCTGAGCAGTCCCACAAGCACCAGCACATCTGTGCTAGAACGTCTGCTGATTCTGTAACACCATTTCCTGGGGCCCCGGAGTGGAGGGGCAGAGTGCCAAGGAGACTCAGAAATGCCCTTTGCTTTCCTGGGAGCCACGGTGAACTGAACAGGTGAACTGTAGCTCCTAGCCCTGTCTTTTGGGGAAGTTTGCCTCTACGTTCAACTGGGGAAAATTTCCTATTTTCAAAAGGGCTAAATTAGAGAAGGCCAGCCACCCTATTTAGACCAAAGTCAGGCCAAAAGAAAGCTATATCAGTAACATCATTTATCCTACAATTCCATACAAATGTTTCCCTATTTTACTTTTTTATGACCAAAGTGTCTACCATTTAAATGCTTTTACTTGAATTGAGGTATTAACGTTAGAGAAACACCTGCTGTTCCTCTAAAGTATGCCCTACACAGAGACAACCGCTTCTGTTTTGTTCTCTTAACTGAACGTGTGAAAGATCTTCCCACGACATGCTGACCAACTTCCCATCACCTGACATGACACATATACATTAACATAACTCCACACCTTGGCTGAACTCCTATCAACATTTAGAAGGTGAACTTTGGATCAAATGGCCTGTCTATGGCGTGACTCACAGGCCACTGTGGCCCTCCCCACTCTGTGAAACAGGGCCACAGCATCTCAGCACCCCGCTCCCCAGGCCTTTGGTGTGGAGTCAGCAGCCAGCCTTGTTAGAACCAGAGCGGGGCCTGGTTCTAACCAGGAGCAGCCCCGGGGAGGAAGGCAGCAAGATGGCCTTGTTCGGACTTGTTTCCAATCAGGGTGGCCCTCACACAGCTGCGCTGTCTGCAGTCCCCTGCAGTTCCAAGACCACCTCCTCAAAGAGGCCCTCCATGACTGTCCAACTGGCACCTGTCCCTCAGATCACATCACCCTGTTCTATTTTGTGGGACAATAACTTCAAGACTGCTTTTTGCCTCATTTCTCCTTCCTCCTACTAGAATGCAAGCTCCCGGAAGAGGAGCCTTGTCCCTCCACTGCCGGCCCCGTTATCCAGGAGGCCAGGCACAGAGCTAGCAGTGGGTTAAGTTCTCTGTCGGATGTCACTGCCTCAGGCTCAGCCACAAAGGAAACAAAGAAAAAAAACAAGATCAGACAGTTCGAAACAGAGACCAGGAGTATCACTTATGGGGGTTTGTGTGCAGAGTACCAGAGTCATCACTGCACCTGTCTGTGGAGCTGTCCCCACACAGACGCATCCCACACAGAGGACAGTCCTGCCTGGCACCGTTTGGTTCCCTCTGTCTCCCCTCATCTCCTGCCCCCTTTCTCCTGAGTCCCGAGCCTGGTAATTTCCCACACTTTCATCCTGCGATGATGTTCTCTTCTCTGAAAAGCCCTTCCAGACCTCACCCACCCGAGTGCTCGGCCAGGGCTCACGGCCGGCTCCTTTTCCTGGGCATGACCACCTTCCCGTCTCGACCACACCTGCACCACCAAGACCTGGGGGCCCTATATTCACCTACGAGGAGAGCTCCACCTTACACATCTCCGGGAATGAGACCAACCCGACCGAGTAGCAGGCGCCCCGGGACGCTCCCAGGCCCATGTGCCTGGGGCAGGTTTCCGGAGGCAGCTGTAGGACAGCACGCGGGGCGCCGTCGAGCCGGTCAGCCCGAACGCTCGGGATCTTCGGTGTGCAGAAGGGCCAGGTCTCGACCCCGAGCGATCCAAGTCCACCGCGGCGCTTCCTACCCAAGTCCCGCAGGCTGCCCTGGATCGGCGAGGACACCGAGGTCCCACGGCCCCGGGCAAGCAGCCGACCCCTCCCAGGACGCGCTACCAGGGAACTGGGGCCGGTCACCGCGGCGACCCCGGGGGTCCGGCCCTGCCCCAGTCTCACGCGCGCCCCTCAGGACCACGGCACCCGCCCGACCCCAGCCCCGCCCCGCCCGCCAGCACCTCGCGGTCCACTGCGGCCGAGCGCGGTCTCCCGAGGGCCGCGGGAAGAAGGACGCGGGTGGCTGCCGCGCCGGCGTTTCGCTCGGTCCGGGAAGGGGTAACCGAGCACTTCCGCTCAGTCCTGCGCGGCACCGCCTCCCGGGCTTCCAAGATGGCCGCCGGGGCGGGGCCGAGAGCCTCCAACCATTTCCGCTTCCGGTGCGAGCTCCCAACCCGTTGGCTGGGTTGTCACGTCGGCGGAAGAGACGTAAGCGGCGGAAATTCGCCATGCTGCGCAAGCGCATTCGCGTCCTCTGGCTCCGGGCCCAGACAGTTCAGCTCCAGAACTTGGTAACGCCCAGGGACTGACTAGAGGCCACGCCCGCTCACAACCAACGAGCCAGTAGAGAAGAACTATGCAGTTGCTAAGGGAAACCTCTAGCGGCAAGATGGCGTTCGCCAGTGAGGGACGCGCGACCTCCTGCTTGCCGCGCCGGGAGCCTTCAGGGAGGCCACCGCGGGACGGTAACAGCCGACTACCCTACCGGGCCTCCGTTGGGAAGGGAGGGAGACGGACAGGTCCGGGCACTCGCTGAGCATCCCCGCACCTTCACTGCGAACCTAGCTCGCACCCCTGGGAGCTTGGTCGTCCCCAACTCAGGTGTCTGGGTGCCCACGGTATGGGCGGGGTCCCGGGCCCCGAGTAGCAAAACCGGCTGGGGCCTGGAGACCCAGTCGGGAGGAACTGAGTCGACCCTTGGTGACCCAGGGTGGCGGGGCGGGCGTCTCTGCATGGGTTGGGCGCTCAGCTTGTCTGCTGTATAAACGGATTAACAGGGAGAGTTGTGACCCAAACAGCCTTTGGGGAGCAGTGGGGGTGAGGCTCACTAAGAGGTGAAACGACAGACACCTAGAGAAGCCCCGGGATGGCCCCCACCTTGTGCATGCTGGTCGTCAGCCACGTCATCTGTACCTGGTGCTCACCTGGGTGTCCTTTCAACCTTCAGGTTATGGGATCTACGTTTATCCGAATTCTTTCTTTCGATATGAAGGAGAATGGAGAGGAGGCAAGAAACACGGTAAGGACAGGCTATGGCCTCTTGCTGTAGCCATTCCACTGACAGCACATGTCCCAGAGGAGCTGGGGCCACGTGAGTGCCTGCCACATCGGGCCCTCACTCGTGCGCATGAGGGGCCATCTGCAGAATGGGGGACCCAGATAGCCACCTTGGTGCTGATGAAAACTGTCTTTATTTTTTCCTTGAAGATGAAGAGGCTGACCATTTGAAAAAAAAAACAAGAGTCTAAATAGCAAGGAGAGCAAGTAGAAAGCGAGAGTCCCCTGGCGTCCACCCTAGAGGCAGACCTGGACTTTCCAAAGCTTACTGTCACAGTTGGATGCCTGTTTGGGGTTCTGTCTGCTCAAAGCCTCTGCAGATTTTTCTGCCAGAGGATTGATCTTTCAGTATTTTCTCATGAACTATTTGTGTATCAGTCGGCTGCCAGTGTATTTGGAACCTTTTGACTTTTATGGGAGTGTTTTTGCCACATGGGTGTTTCTCCCTTTTGTGCTGAAATCTGTGAGTCTCTTCCTGACCTGGACAAAGTGGTTCCTTCTTTTCAAAATGTATTTTTCAGTGTCACCTCGTGCTTTTCTCTTTCTCACCCTTTCTCTCTTCCCCCACCCCCACCTTCCCTCTGCACCTGCACTGACAGAGGCAAGATGGCCATCACGTGCTCTCTGAGGAGATCTAGGGGCAGGGTCCCTGAGCTTTTGATGGCCCGGACAGAACCAAATACAAAGACCTTGTGACCTGCTCTTCTCCCTGAGAAACAAGCCCAGCCACGCATGGCCCCAGCAGTCACTCCCAGCCACAGCCTAACATCACGATGTCTTTCACCAGGTCGGGGGAAGCTGCTGTTTAAAGATGGGAGTTACTACGAAGGTGACTTTGTGGATGGAGAGATCACAGGAGAGGGCTGTCGGCACTGGACACTGACAGGTCAGCTTGCCAGCCCTTCTTCCTGAACCCACCCTGCTGTGAGCTGCCCCTCCTTTCTGGATGCAGAAGACACTATGTCTAAACCTGAGGACCCCTGGCTCCCCAAAGGTGTCTCGTAGTGGCCTCGTGCCAGCTTGGGGTGGGATGGCCCCAGTGCTGCCTGCAGGACCTCAGACCCTCACAGGCAAGCGTTAAGTGGATTTTTGGTGGAAAGGAGTCTCACTCCACAGACTCTGGCCTGGAGGGGCCTCTGCTCCAGGCATACAGAGCACCCCCCACCCCCACTCCCCAAGAAGGTCCCTAAGAGAGCGGGAGAGGATTGTAGGTGATGGGACCATACCCACTCTGTCCCATCTCCCTCATCCACCAGCGTGAGCTGTGAGATAAACATATACCCTGCTCTGTGACCACAGCTGCCCAGGAGTCAGGTGAGAACTGGGTAATCATTACCCTGAGGCACTCAGGAAGTGGCTCTAACCCTAGTCACGGCTTTCTGCCTCCCATCCAGGGAACACCTACACTGGACAGTTTGTTCTCGGAGAGCCCCAGGGACACGGCATCATGAAGTACCAAGCCGGCGGACATTACGAAGGGGAGCTCTTCCGCGGCCTGAGAGAAGGTCGGGTGTCCGCAGGAAGGTGCAGGGTATGGGCTGTGGGGCAGACACTGTGGGGCCTTGGCCATAACCCTGCTGGGATTCTGACTCAGGGCCTAACGGCCTGGGCACCAGCATGTTCCCCTGTCCACTGAAGTTCAAAGTAAGGGGTTTACAGCAAGCCACCCAGACCTGGTGACTCAGGTCCCCGTTCTGTCCTTGCGCTCAATCCTGGGCTGGTCTGGCCTCAGCTGGGCAGGTCTTCTGGCCTCATGGAGTGTCGCAGCCCTTGAGCAGGCCTGTGGGGCTCCTGGGGTGAGAGGCTGATGGCCCCTCCTGATCCTCCACTCAGTTGTCGTCTCCACATCCTGCCAGGCTGAGCCAGTCAGGAGGCCACATGGAGGGGAACAGTGCCAGTCAGGAGGCCACCATGGAGGGGATCAGTGCTGGTCAGGAGGCCACATTGGTGGGGGGCCAGTGCGAGTGAGGCCCCGGGGAGTGAGGGGAGCGGCTACGCCCCCAGCAGCCCACCCCCTGCAAAAGTCCCCACCCCCTCCAAGGCCTCCCCGTGGAGTGTGGATGCGCTCCCCTCCCTGAGTGTCCAGATTCTGGAGACACCATGCCTACACTGGCAATTTCTCTGGTCTCTGGGTCCTTTGAGTAGATGGTAGAGGCCCAGGATGGCCACGTGTCCGCAGCATGAACTCACTCCTGCAAGCTGGCCTTGACTACCCCACAGCACCACCCGAGCGGGACAGCAGCATTTCAGCCTCTATTCTGGGGGACTGTGGCCCTTGAATGGCACCCCCACCCTCACTTGGGACCTTGAGAACTGAACCCAGAGCTGCTCCTGCTGCGTGCGGCTGCCCAGCTGTTCCAGATCAGATCTTGGGGCCAAGGGACCCCATGCAGCTCGGTCCCCGGGGGTGCCAGCGCTAGCTTTCCTCCAGACAATTCCCTCCCCTAAGGGAGGCACAAGGTGACCTCTGCTCTGGCCTTCTCCAGGACACGGGTGTCTGGTGGATGCAGATGGACAAGTGTACTGGGGGTCGTTTCACAACAACAAGCGGCACGGCCAAGGGCGGATGGTCTTCCGGTGAGTTCACTGGCCAGCGGGCCATCCCACCTCGAGCGCTTAGCCCTGAAAGGAGGGTCTATGTGCCTGGATGGGATTCTGTAATTTCTCTCTGTTATTGAACTTGGTTCTATGTGTGCTTAGTAGAAAAAATATCAATCTCCACCTTCCTTCTCCATCCCAAGAATAAAATATCTGGTAGGAAGGTGGAGGTTGGGGGAACGTAGAGTGGGGATGAGAGCGCACCCCCCAACCCAGGTTTCTCCTTCAGGCCTGTGGCTGGACATCTTCCAAATTCTGGGCAGTTTTCATGCAAAATCCTGCCCTGGGATTTGCAGGGTCCCTTCCTCCTTGCGCTTCCTTCCCCGTCATCCTCCCCAGTCTTCACACCTGGGACCCAGCAAGCAGGGCCGCCTGTCACTGCACCCTGCTGGGCACCCAGGCTGCCTGCCCATCCGCCAGATCCTGGCAAGGCCGTGGCTCACGCCATCTGTTCTGGGCCTATTTTTGCCTCAGTCCTGGGGACATGCGCTGGGGCCCAGCCGGGGAGCCGGTCTGCGTCAGTGCAGCCACCTGGCCTTCCCGGCCTGAGAGCAGCCTCTGCACTTGCCCCCAGGAATGGAGACGAGTACGAGGGCAACTGGGTCCAAGACCAGCGCCAGGGCCATGGGATGCTACGGCTCGTGGATGGCTCCACCTATGAGGTACTGGGGGCCCGCCAGCCAGTGTCCTCTGCCCTGGGCACCCCCAGGTACAGCCAGGTGTTGTCCTTCTGACCCCACGGGGTAGGGACGGCCCCTGTTCCCGTTTTGCTGATGAGAAGGCTGAGGTTCAGGGAACTTAAGTTCCGGCCACTCACACCTCTTCATCCGTTTGGTTCCTGATGTACCCTGTGACCAACACTGTCGCCTGTGGGAACACTGATGACGCCTTTTTAAGGGGACATGCCCGGGGGTCCCAGTGAGCCAACGATGTGGGGAAGCAAGCAAGGCCCTCCCCCTCCTCACAAACAGGGCTCTGTACCCCCTCCCCACATCATGGCAGCTGCCGCTCTCAGGTCGATGGGGTTTAGGTGCCATGAGGCCAAGAGGGGCGGGCACGTGGGAAGACCTTCTCTGTCCCCAGACTCCATCATCCTTGTGCTTCCTTGGCGCCAGCCCATGTGTCTGTCCGGGAGCCAGGATGTTGGCGCCCAGGATGTGTGTCCTGTCTAGTGGTTGGCTGGCAGGGACAGCCCAGCAGCCCACCCGGTAGAGGAGCCCCACTGGCTCTGCAGAGATGCCCAGGGTCAGAGCATGTCATGTGAGCCCGGCCTGAAGGATTGGAGAGGCTGCGCACGCAGATAGCATGGAAGGGCCCTGTGGGCAGAACAGGGCGAGACTGGGCTACCGGGCAGGAGGAAGCCTTCATGGCCTGAGTGGGGTGGGGGCAACAAGGCAGGAGGTCGGGGCAGTCTTACGTATAGGCCTTGGAGCCACAAGGGGTTGGAGTTTTATTCTAAGCATCATGGAAAGTGCTGGAAGAAGTTGGTGGCCTGATCCCGGTGTTTGAAAGGTCCCTCTGTTTCTCACTCATGAAAAGAGGTGATGGCGACCAGTGTAGGGTGTGGAACCAAACTTGGAGTGGTTTGGAGGTAAAGACATCAGACTGTTTGACAAGAGCAGAAGTGAGGATGTCCCCACATTGATGGCCCGGACATTGGACAGATGACAGTGATGCCTGAACCTGAACCAGGAGACAGGAGCCACACCAGCAATTGAAAATGTTAATGAGTGAAAGGGAAGAAGATACTGCAAGGGGTGGAAGCAAGAATATGGAAAAGGCAAATGTGAAACTGGCCCAGGAGGTGCCCCCAAAGGTGATGTTTTGGGACTGGCTTGGCTGCATCCTTGGGGCCAACCACCAGCCTGAGCACCTGGGAGACATGAGTGACTCGTGGCTGCAGCTTCAGGAGTGACCAAGCTGCCATCATTCTTGGCTGTGACAGGACGGCTGTGAACGCGTGGCCATGGCCGTGAGGCCCCTGGTGTCCTGGACACTCGCAGGGAAATGATGTGAGCTCAGGTCTGCGTTCAGCTCCACCGCAGCCCCAAGAGGCCCTCCTGTCTCATAGTCTTGGGGCTCAAATAGAATTTGATCATGTGGGTTGCAGGATTAGGTTGTGAGTTGAATTCACGTCTTTGCCAATTTTCTCATGTGCAAGTTAGAGCATAGTTTGGAAAGGAAGTCCCAGGAGACAAGGGAAAGCCCAGCGCCTCTGGAGACGCAGGCAGGCTGCGGCCACACTCCACCAGGCTGGGGAGCTGCCCGGGGCACCAGGCATGTGTGCAGGAAACCTGGGATGCAGAGGAGCTCACCAAGCACAAACCCCTGAGCCTGAGGGGTCAGGAGAGGGCACGCTGGAGCCCTAGGGAGCCCCCTTCCCCCAGCGTCCCTGCAGTGCCTGCCTAGGATGGCCCCAGCTGGCGATGGGACACGTTTCAGGGTCTGGCTCCCAAAGCACAGAGCTGGGCGAGGGGTGGATTTGGGGTTGAGAGGTGGTAAACTGGTAACTGACTGGGGCCGTTCCTGAGATGGAGTGGCCTGGCAGGGATCATGGAGTCCTACCCTGGCCACAAAACTCCCCGCAGCGTGCTCCCTGACGTGCTGGTAAAATAATGCTCTGCTCAAGAACCACCACCTCCGAGGCCCTGGTCCAGCGGCTGGCTGCTCCCGGGATGTTGTGTCCACACAGCTGCCGGCTGAGGCCTGGGCTGCAGCAGTTGACAGTCTGCACTGGAGCCTGTTTGTAGAGGCCGCTGTGACCCAGCCACAGCTTTGTCTCTTCTCTCCAGGGGGATGTCTGTCCATCCTCACGGAGCCCTTTAGGGCTCCCCCTGGGCAGCCACAGCCTGAGTTCTGCAGAGCTGCTGTGGAAGAAACACAGGGGGACCCAGGAGAACCCCCATGGCGTCCACACCTCTTGGGCTGGCGACCAAGGGACCACAGCGCCCTGCGCTGTCATGAGGGCCTCGCTGACTCTCACCACCCGACTCAGAGACGAGGAGGTCTCCCAACCAGGGGGTGGCAGAGACCCCACCTTCTTCCAGAGAGCCCCATAAAACTTCGCCCCCACCTCCACCCCACCGGCCCTGCCCCCAGAGGCTCTGCGGGTGCCTTCAGGGCTATCCTGGTTTCCCCCTCTATGCCTCCCTTGCAGGTCTCAGCTCAGCTGCCCACCCCACCGCCCTCCACCAGGGGGCAGCCCAGCCCTGCCGGCCGCTGTCCCCACAAGGGCTGCCCTGGTGTGGAGCTGGGCTCTGGGCTGGATGTCAGATGGAAAAGGTAGAGCACCAGGAGGCGGCAGCCCCATCCCCACCCCTCCACCCCTGGGCGCTTTACAGGAGAACAAGAGTCCTTCTCCAGGATTTGAACTCTTCACCTGTGTTCCCATTGCTTAGCAGTGCCCAGCCTCAGGGCCTCGTGCTCCGGTGACCTGCCCTCCGCCCAGGCCCTGAGCGCCTGAATGGTCAGGAAGTGCCACCTGCCCTCCACCCCCCACCATGGTCACAGCCCCCACCGGGGCAGACACCCAGGCCCTCAGGCCGCCTTTGCAAACGGCTTCCTGACACCGTGGACACAGGCCAGGCCCGCTCACTCAGGGTTGCGGGGTCAGGGCTGGTGGGAGGACAGGCCCGCATAGACGTGGGCTCCGGGTCTCAGTGCCCAGCTCTGAGCTGTAGGGCTGCCTGCTGGTCTGACCTCTGGGCGTGGGGGTCACCCGGCAGAGGTGGACTGGCCACAGGGAGCTGGCGCACACTGATGGACATGCAGCCTGTCCCCACCTTGGCATCTTCCTGTGAGTGACGCTGCTGTGAGCCTGTCCTGTTCCCGACTCCCCTGAGAACAGTGCACTTGCTGGGTCACATGGTAATTCTTTTTGTAACTTTGAGACTCACACCATTTTCCATCCCCACGGGCAGCACCGGTGTTCCAATTCCCCCACATCCTCTCGATGCTTGTGTTTTCTGTTTTCTAAACAACCTGGGTGCCGGCCATCAGCCCTACCAATACGGTGATCAGGAGGTGAGCCTCGTCCACTGTAGCCGTGGCCTCTGCTTGCCTGTCTGGCCTCTGCCGAACCCTCCTGGGGGACTCCCTGCGCTCGCCTCTCTGGGGTACATCCTGAGGCCGGCCCCAGGTACAGCCGTTCCCTGCTTGAAGCACGTGCTCATTATCTAGGGATGTATGAGATGCCTCATGTGGTGGGTGGGGGTTCCTCTACCTTTTGACTTCCAACCTCACAGTCTTTGCCCCAAAGTGAGGCCCAGGCCTCCTCGGACTGCACCCTCCTCAGCATTCCATTGCTCCAGAAAGCCATTCTGGGCTCCCCTCACCACAGCCCCCCCCCCCCCCCCCCCCCCCCCCCCCCCCCCAGTGTACTGCTCTTTATCTCTCCTGCAGTGATTTGATTTCCCAGAAGACAGACAGTTTGTCTTCTGTGGGTGTTTTTGTGTCAGAGCCGCAACCCACCCCCTGCCAAATTCCCTGCCCCTGCCTCTTCCAGCAGCCCAGCCCATCCAATGGGAAAATATCCAGTGTGGAGAGCAGGAAGGCCCAGGAGAAGGGCGGCCAGAGCCCTGGCGTCACTGCACAAGGGCCCCCGCTGCCTTCTCCCCAGGGCCTCCTGAAGCCGAGCTTCTCGGGGAAACTTTTAAAAAATTAGTTCTAGAAAAATCTTATCCCTGAAAATCGATGCAGTAAATCTGTTACAAAGTGAGAACAATGAATCCCAAACCCAAACTGACTCCCACTGCCTTGCAGTGGGGCCAGGCAGGCAGTCAGGCTGGGTGGCCATAGTTTGCAGCAGCCAGGTCATCTGATCCATCCTGGGGCCTGAGGGTGTGTCTGGCATGAGCCAGACTCTGTGCTGCTCTCCTGCCGAGGGAGGTGGGGACACACATGCCCAGCAGCAGCAAGCTCATCACTTCTTCTGAGGATGTGGCATGGGCTGGTGACCCCCAGGAGCACCAGGCAGCCCCTGGGGGAGAGGCGTCCTTGGGGCCACCTCTGTGGAGCGCAGGGAACAATCGTTGGCCACGGAGGGTGAGCGCATGCCAGGCAGAGGGGATCTAGGCTTGCTGTCCGGCCTTGGGTGCAGTGCACATGGATCATTCCTACCTGTGCAACAGTAGCACATGGTTCCACCAGCTTCCGTCCGTCCCCCGGGCACCTCCGTGCGCGTTGGCTGCGTTTCTCTTGTTGGCTTTCCTGGGGGAGGCCTGCTGGTCAGTGCACCTGCTCATTGCACAGAGCAGGTGGTGGCGTTGTGCGCATCCTCACCTGCTTCTCACCTGTGCATCCGCAGGCATGCCAGGGTCCTGAGTGCCCAGCCAGAGGTCAGTCTAGGAATGGAGGCCCTGACCCCAGGAGCACCGTGAGAGGTATCAGCCAGTTGTAGCATCGCCAGCGGAGGGGCCTGGGCTGCCAGAGTGGAACCCGCACCACCCTGCCTGCCAGGGTGAGGAGGGTAGACACAGACGGACCCACAGAGGCAGCTTGTCTTTGCAGCAGCAGAACTTGTCATACTTTGAAACCCTAGGAACTTTGACCAGGATCATGGTGGCCAAAGGTGATGCCTTAAGAAAGTGAGGGGCCTTGTGTCTGCTGAGACTGACGGTGGTGGCAGGGCCACCAACACTGGCCTGTGTGGTCACTGTGGCCCCAGCATGTCACCTCGAAATCTGGAGGCCCCAGCCCCTGCAGCCACAGGCTCAGGCAGGTGACTCGGGCCATGCCCCTGCCTGGTCTGGGAGCCAAGGCCTCAGGAAAGCCCCCACCTGCTCCAGGAGTGAGTTTGGTGACAGTGGGGGCCGCCCCCTCCAGACTGCTCATGCCATTGAGGCAAGTATTGCAGAGCTGGGCCCTGGCCCTGCTGGTGTGTTGTCAAGACCCCAGTGCCCTGGAGAGACCTGGAGGTGAAGAAAAGACCCAGGAGGGTGGCCTTCTGACCAGGGCAGAGATTCAGAGTGTGCCTGAGAGTGCCGACAATGCAAGAGAGGACAACACAGCCACAAAAGCAATTCTAGGAAAACCACCAGCACTTTCCCCGGGAAGGAAAAATAGTGTCGGTTAACTAGAAAATGGAAGGCTTTCTTATCTCTCCTTGCTTGAACTGTGGTGTTGGAGAAGTCCCTTGGACTGCAAGAAGATCAAACCAGTCCATCCTAAAGGAAATCAGTCCTGAATATTCAGTGTAAGGACTGATGCTTAAGCTGAAACTCCCAATACTTTGGCCACCTAATACGAAGAACTGACTTATTTGAAAAGACCCTGATGCTGGGAAAGATTGAAGGCAGGAGGAGAAGGGGATTCAGCTCCTCAAGTGAAAGGCCAGGGAAGGAGTTATGAACATGTACATCCCCATCCTGCAGTTGAGAGGCCCTGGGCCCCCCAGCAACCATCTGCCACAAGGTGTGGCTCACTTACCCTGGCGACCATCTCCTTCTGTGTCCCCTGTCCCGTCCTGTGTCCTAACGGGGGCCCCATGCCCCTCTGGCTCTATGTCTGTCATGGAAGAGCCCTGTATGGCCCTGTCATCCTCACTTCCTCCCTGCCCCTCGCTAGCATGCATGGGTCCTCACCTGGACCTGGGGCAGGGGGAACTGGCCGCCTCTGTGAGACGGGTCAACCCACGTTTGTTCCTGCCTGGGAGCATTTTGGCTGACTGAGAAGGGGCAGAATTTTCAAAGGCGTGATTGATAACAGTAATTAAATTTTACACTGTTGCATTAGTTTCATTGCTGGGGTCTATCTGTAGCGAGTTCTTTGTCGAAGCCTAAGCTGGTGGGAAAGGAGAGGGGCCCACATTCCAGGAGCGTGATTAAATGGCTGGTCAAGGGTCGGGAAGGACCCTGGTGACAAGTAGATAGCAAGCACTGGACAGAGACCTCACAGGGAGCTGATCCTGCTGACACCCAGTGCGGGGCTCCTGATCTGACGGGCAGGTTCACAGCCTGTCCGCTTGGCAGTCTGTGTGCCCCCGGCCGCCCTCCAAGGTGCTGCGTGCTGGATTTGTCTGCATCTGCTTCTGGCTGAGCCCAAGGTTCTGCCTTCATACTTGTGAAAACCCACATCTCATCTCAGGCCCCGCCCCCCACCCCCCCAGCCCCGTAGTTGAGTAGTTGAGTGGCCCTGGGCTCATAGCACTGTCAGAGTGTCAGCATGCGCGCATCCCTGACCTGGTTGCCTCAGGAGGCCTCTGAGGGAAGTGTGATCCCTGCCACCAGGAAGCTCGTGTCCTGACCAGACAGACAGGCCATGGCCACGATGGGGAGGGAAGGGAGGAGCCAACGGGCACAGAACTTGGCCTCCCATGGCAGTAAGATTTGGGGTCACATGATGCAGACCCTCGGAGGGGAGGCCTGGGCAGTCACATGAGGGAAGGGCCATGCACACTGAGCTCCCTTCCTCCAGCTTTCCGCAACTGGACTCCCAGCCTCCCACCTGCCCCTGGACATCCTCTGCACGTGGCCCGGCTCTGGGGGCCTGGCATCCAGCCCAGCAGGGCGGGGGGAGGGGAGGTGACCCCAGCAACACTGCGCGGGATGAGGATGAGGCCCACGGCCACCCAGGCAATCAGCACTCACCCCGGCGTAAAGTGAGCACAGCCCCTGCCATGGAAATGAGGCGAAGGGCAGTGTGGCCCCACAGGAGGGCTTTGTCTATGAAGGCGGCCACCCTTCCCGGGGCCATAGACCAGACTGCATCCCTTTAGACCGTCTGCTGATGCCCAAGCCTGGGGCCTGAGCCAGGGTGGCTTCTGTTCCCCAGCGCGGAGCCGCAGAAGAGGGCGTGGACATCAAAGCAGAAGGGCTGAGGGGGTGGGGCGAGGGCAACAAGTTCACTTTGGCTTGTCAGAGGTCTGTGTCTGACCAGCTAGGAGTCCTGCTTCCCAAGTGTGAGCTGGTGATTTGTCAGGTCTGGGGACGGTGTCCTGAGCAAGGGAAGCAGAGTGTCCCAGTGACTTTTTCGCCCACGAGTGTCACCACCAACCCCAGCCAACAGACTGCTGGGGCTCGAGCAGGGGAAAGGTCTGGTGCCCACATTAACCTGCCCCACATACCTGGGGGGCCACCCTGCAGTCCCAGGGCTATCCCCACCCCAACTAAGGGACAGCAGCCCAGCTCAGGCACACACCTGCCAGCACAGGGCATGGTGCAATGATGCACGCAGACGCACGATACAGAAGCCTGCGTGCATGCACGTGTGTGCACAGGAGTCCTTCCTAGGAGCAGGCGTCAAGCCCAGCAGATGCTGCTCAGAGGCCATGCCATTTCCAGGGATGGTCAGCAGGCAACTCTGGGGCTCCCCACCCCTAGCCTGGTTGGCAGCAGGTACCCACCTGCTATGATACCTGAGGCATCACCCCCACTTTAGCCTGGCCGGCTGCCTGCAGATGTGAGCTGCGTCTTAAGGGATGCAATACAATGACTGTCAGGTCATCAAGCCGGCCCTGAGCTTTCTGGGAACGTGGCCCACAGCAGTCTTCGGAAGACCCCAGTCACTATCTGG
Source organism: Ovis aries (assembly GCF_016772045.2). NCBI lineage: Eukaryota > Metazoa > Chordata > Mammalia > Artiodactyla > Bovidae > Ovis > Ovis aries. The sequence continues at coordinate 49,775,341 of NC_056065.1, forward strand.
CTGGCTTTGCCCTCTGGGTGTGGAGGCTGAAGGGACGAGGCTGCCCCTCAGCTCCAGGAGAGCCAGGCCTCTGCCCACCTTCCACCCAGCTGGCTACCTGGCTCCTGAAGCCATGGGCTGACCTACTGGGTGCCACAGTTGTCCGATGCCCCGGCTGGAGGGCGAGCCATGGCCGTGCCCTTCCCATCAACTCACAGTGAGATTGCAGTGGCCGCGTGTTCAAAACAGCCTTGGAACCTCCTCCCCCAGGTCTGGGGGCATCTGAGCTCTTTTGGGCTGCAGCCTTCAGGGGCCATTCCCACCTACTAGTCCCTCCCTAGGGCCAAGAGTGCCTGCTGCAGGGCCCAGCTGCTGGGTGGCCTCAGAGGGCAGACCACGAAAGTGGGAGCCTAGTCAGCTTCTGCACCAAACATGCCTTCTTCTAACAGAAGCAATTCATAGTCAGTAAAACACCATTAAGATCTCGACTTTCCATGAAAATAATCTTCCTGCTATTTTCCATCCTTCTTCCACTCTGTCGTGTATATTGGTTACAAAGCAGGCTTGTTAAGGGGGCAGCAGGGCTGCGGTGTGCATGAGCTGGCATTGCCCAGGTGGGCTGTGCGGGTTCACGCTGAGCTTTTAATTGGCCCTTTCATCATCAAGGAATCAGCCAGAGCGCTTGGCTCCACCACACCACAGGCCTCCCGTGATCCTCTGCACAAATGCAGTGTCTTTGGACTAAAAGCATTTTGTGCTGTAAAGTATTTGGAGCCATATTTTGTTTGCATTTTGCATTCAGGCCATTGTCCCTAAACTCCCAATTCACAGGGGAGTGCACTGTGAGGAGCAAATTGGGTCCCCCTCAGCCTGTGTCCCCGGGGGCCCCTGAAACCTGGAGGGCAAAGTGTCCCCAGGGCCCAGCCCGCCTGAGCCCACGGTTCTCTCCACAGGGACAGTGGCACAGTGGCGTGTTCAGTGGACAGGGCAGCATGGCCCACTGCTCCGGGGTCATCTACCGAGGGATATGGATCAACGGTCACCCCATGGGTAGGTGCCCTGGCTTTGCTCCTGGCCTCACAGGGTCCTCCCAGGGGTCACATCTGGGTCAGGCCATGTCCTCTCCTGGTTGGCACTGGACAGCTTCATGGGAGGGATGGACCAGGGGGCTGGGATGAAGAGGGATCTACAATCCCCTTTTGAGAAATTCATGCTCTGTGTGGTCTCACTGGACTCAAGACGCACAGAGGCCCCTGGACTCTGGAGCCACATGGTCCTGCGAGCAGGCCTCCCAGTCACAGGGTCTGCCAGTCTTGGACTCTCCCAGCCTCAGGGCTCTGGCTGCCTGGCCCCCTACCTGGTCTCCATCCTGCCCCTACCCTGTGCTCTCTGCACTGCATGTGACCTCAGGTGGCCTGTGGCCTGCCAGGTTCTCTGCTGGGGCCTCCCCTCACCCTGAATTGCCCCCTGGGCATGTGTGAGGACCTTCTGTTAGCCTCCAGAGCTAGGGCACCACTCTAGGGGTCAGTCTGGCCAGGAACTGAAGTCCCTGATCAGAACCTTGGTACCAGATCCATGAGTGCAGCTGCTGACTCGGAGCTGCAGGCACGCCTCTGGCCAGGCCGGCTTCCAGGCAGGTGGTCGCAGCCTCGTCCAGCGCATGTCAGGTCATGGACTCAGACACAATGAAGGCAGAGCCCGGTCAGAACGGTGGGCAGGAGGCCGTGAGCACCAGACACTGCTGGGTGGTCACCTGCACTCAGCGGTCCCTTCTGCCCTGCCCTTCCCCAACGCCATCAGGTGGGTTCAGAGCTGACCCTCAGGATAGGATTCATGGCATCCATGACAAACCCCAGCCCTGACGGCCGAGCCATCCACACCCCCCTCACCCGGGTGCCCTAGGGATGGGGCTGAGCACCTGCTTAGGGCAAGTGGGGTGCTGATGCAGACCAGGAGTCCCCCCCCCCCCCCCCCCCACACACACGTGTGCTCTGTTCTCTGCAGCACAAGCCACGAGGATCGCAATTTTGGGTCCAGAGGTGATGGACATAGTCCAAGGGTCTTCCCTCACGTTGACCATTCAGCTGCAGCAGGACAATGGGGAAGTGGCCACAAGTAAGTGTCTCTAGGAAGACAGCGAGCTCTTCAGAAAGACGAGCAGCTGTCGGCTTGGGAGACGAGATGCCGCAGGTGTCTCCTAGCATCGGAGCTCTGCCAAGCTGCCCCCGTTTTTGAGTTCTTGCTGCTGGGGCCCTGGCAGAAAGGGTGGCAGGGTGCGAGCCTCCAGCTGGCGGGAAGCAGCCAGCCATATGAGGCCTGCGTGTGCATGTGAGCACGAGGGCTCCATGCGTGCCTCCATGTGAGCGCATGGGCTCTGTGCATGCCCGTGTGTGTATGAATACATGGGCTCCATGCATGCCTCCGTGTGTGTGTGTGAGCATGTGGGCTTTGTGTGTGTGAATGCCTGGGCTCTCTGTGTGCCTCCACGTGCAGGTATGTGAGCATGTGGACTCTGTGTGTGAGCACGTGTGCACATGTGTGTGAGCATATGCACGTGTGTATGCATGTGTGTGTGCACATGGGCAGCCCTCCCTGGTGCTCACTCAGAGTCAGCGGATGGGGAGGTTGCAAGAGGGCAGGGCCAGCCCTTCAGCCTGCCAAGAGGAGGGCTTCTCTTGCTCTTCCTGGGGTAACCAAGGTGGACAGGCTGTGATTAGACGCTTGGTCAGCCCTGCGGCCGAGCAAAGGGGCCACCAAGCTTCTCACCCCATGAGCAGAGCAGACCCCAGAGGGCAGAGGGACAGGGCAGGACCACCAGGGATAATCACTACTGGTTCACCTCGGCTCTGCAGCTCTGTGAGGAAACTTGGTGTGTAGCATAAATCAAGTATATTTAGTCACAATTGGTTTATTTTAACAGCTTCATCACAGTGTCACTTACATACCATAAAACTCATCTATATTCGGTGAGCCAACGATTCGTAGTAAACTTGCAGAGTTGGGCCACCATCACCACACCCATTCTGCTTTAGAGCATTTCCTTCTGCCCAGAGAGACCCCTGGCTCCCGCCCCATGCCTACCCTCCACCCTGGGCACCACCAATGTCCGTTCCCAGAAGCTGCTCATGGATGGGATCCTGCCTGTGGCCACGCTCTGCCCCTCAGCCCACCCATGCAGCCCTGCTCGCCCCCCTCCATGGGCTGCACACCTCTGATCCTGTGTCCCCAGGGGCCGGTCCTGTCCTGGGTGCTTGGCTGCAGTGGACATTTGTGTGCAGGGCCTGGTGTAAACATGTTTCATTTCTCTCAGGCACACATTCATAAGTAGACTTGCTGGGTCATGTGGCAGGTTGGCGTTTGCATTTCTAAGGAGACAGCCAAATGGTTTTCTGAAGTGGCGGTACCATTTTACAATCCCATCAGCAACATATGAGATTCTGATTTCTCCACATCCTCACCAGGGAGTGGCCATCCTCAGGGTGTCCAGAGGCACCTCCTCACAGTTTTGATCTGTGTTAACCCAAAACTAATGATGTTGAGCAGCTCTTCATGTGCATATTGGCCATTTGTACATCTTCACAGAGAAATGTTTATTCATGTATTTCACCCAGTTTTTTAAAAAATTAAGTGGTTCGTCTTTTTACTTGTATACAAGTTCTATATGTGTTCTGGATATGAGTCCTTTGTCACATGTATCTTTGCAGATATTTTCTTTCAGTGTGACCTTGTTGTTGTTGTTGTTGAGTTGCTCAGTCGTGTCCCACTCTTTGTGACCCCATGGACTGCAGCACACCAGGCTCCCCTGTCCTCCACTATCTCCCGGAGTTTGCTCAAATTCACGTCCATTGAGTCGGTGATGCCATCCAACCATCTCATCCTCTGCCGCCCTCTTCTTCTTTGGTTAATGTTGTCTTTTAATGTTCAAAGTTTTTAAAGTTCTTTTTTTTTGTTTTTGCCATACAGTCTGTGGGATCTTACTTAGTTCCCCAACCAGGGATCAAACCCATGCCCCTTAGAGTGGAAGCGCAGAGTCCTAACCACTGTACTGCCGGAGAAGTCACCAAAGTTTGAAAATTCTGATGAAGCCCAGTTTGTCAATTTCTTCTTTTATCGACTACGGTCTTAGTCATGCATCTGAGGATTCTTAACCCAAGTTTACAGAGATTTTTCTTCTCTTTTCTTTTACAACTTTGGCTCAAGTTAATTTTCATGGATCAGATAAAAGTCTAAATTCATCTTTTCTCACGAGGATTCCAGCTATCCCAGTGCCGTGTGTTGAAAAGACTGTCCTTTCCCCACAGAATTGCCTGAGCACCTTGGTCAGAAGTGACTTGACTATAAGCGTAAAGGTTTACACGTGGATGGATGTCAGTTCCACTCCATCGATCAATATGTCTGTCCTTATACCATAGCCTTCCAGTTAGCTTTGAAGGGCTTTCCCAGAGGCTCAGCAGTTAAAAAAAATCTGCCTGCCGATTCAGGAGACACAAGATCGATCCCTGGGTCAGGAAGATCCCCTGGAGAAGGGAATGGCTACCCACTCCAGTATTCTAGCCTGGGAAATCCCATGGACAGAGAAGCCTGGTGAGCCACAGTCCATAAGGTGGCAGAGTCAGACACGCCTGAGCATCTGAGTGAGCACACAGCACGTGCTTTGAAATTGGAGATTCCTCCAGCCTTTACTTCTGTTTCAGAATTGTTTTGGCTATCCTGGGACCTTCATATTTCTGTATGAATAGCTGTATGAAATTGTCAATTTTTGCCCCAAAAAAGGGAAAAAAACAAGCCTGCCTTCTTTGGGATTCTGTCAGGGATGAGTTGAACAAGCTGAGAGAAGCTGACTCTTCTGATTGACCTTGAAACATCCCTTCATCTATTTATCTTCAGGCTCATCAATGTTAGTATTTTTCAGTGTGCAAGTCTCGCTTTTTTGTTAAACTTATTAATAAATGATTAATAATTTGCATAGGAACCTGGATTGTTTGGTCCATCAATCAAGGTAAATTGGAGTGGTAAATCAAGTGGTCAACATCTTAGGAATCCATGAACTAAAATGGGTGGGAATTTAATTCAGATGACCGTTATATCTACTACTACTGTGAGCAAGAATCCCTTGGAAGAAATGGAGTGCACTCATAGTCAACAAAAGAGTCTGAAATACAGTGGACACAACCCCTAAAACAACAGAATGGTCTTGGTTCATTTCCAAGGCAAACCATTCAACATCTCAGTAATCCAAGTCTATGCTCCAACCACTAATGCTGAAGAAGCTGAAGTTGAACGGTTCTGTGATGACCTACAAGACCTTCTAGAACTAACACCAAGAAAAAGATGTCCTTTTCATCATAGGGGACTGGAATGCAAAAGTAGGAAGTCAAGAGATACCTAGAGTAGCAGGCAGGTTTGGCCTTGGAGTACAAAATGAATCAGGGCAAAGGCTAACAGAATTTTGTCAAGAAAACACACTGGTCATAGCAGTCTTTTCCACCAACATAAGAGACAGCTCTACACATGGATATCACCAGATGGTAAATACCAAAATCAGATTGGTTATGTTCTTTGCAGCTGAAGGTGGAGAAGCTCTGTAGTCAGCAAAAAACAAGTTTGAGCAAACCCAGGAGATGGTGAAAGGGAAGGCTAGCATGCCACAGTCCATGCAGTTTCAGAGTCAGATACGACTTAGCAGCTGAGCAACAACAAAATGCATCATTATTCAGTTATAGTTTATTGATACATTTGTTATTTCCTTTTGTGTTATTACAAATGGAATTGTTTTGTTACCTTCACTTCAGAAATCGCAAGACTACAGCTGATTTATGAATGTTTTGTAACCTTGCTGAGCTTGTTTGTTCTAACTTTTTCTGAGGATTTCTTAGGATTTTCTGTACAAAGGATCATGTCATCTACAAATAAATACGATTTGCTTTTCTTCCTTTTCATTCCCACCAGCAATGGCTGAGGGCTTCAGCTGCTCCACCTCCTCACCAGCACCAGTTACTCTGTTTTTCTGCTTGTAGTTGTCCTGGTGTCTCACTGTGGTTTTGACTTGCGTTTCCCTAACAAGTAATGATGTGTGCAGCATCTTTTTATGCACTTGCTGGCCATCTGTAGATCTTCTCTGGATAAAAATCCATTCAGATCCTTTGCCCATTAAAACTCTGGGCAACTTGTCTTTTTATTCTGAGTAATCCAGAATTCCAGAATTCTGGATACAAGCGCCGTATCAGATATCTGATTTGCAGATTTTTTTTTTCCTGTTTTGTGGGTTGTCATGCAGTTTCTTGACTGTTTCCTTTGAACACAAAAGTTTAAATTTTGGTGAAGTTCAGTTTATTTTTATTTCCCTTGTTGCTTGTACTTTTGGTGTCATATCTAAGAAGACTGCCTAACCGAGTCATGAAGTTTTATTCCTCCGTTTTCTTCTAAGAATTTTATATTTTTAGCTCTTACATTTAGCCTAATGTCTATTTGGAGTTAACCTTTGTGTATGGTGTGAGGCAGGGGTCCAGCTTCATCCTCTTTTGCAAGTGGATGTCCAGTTGTCCCAGCTTCGTTTGTTAAAAGACTATCCTTTCCTCTCTTCCCCCCTTGAATTACCTGGGCGTTCAGTTTGCTACATTTTGTTTCAAATATTTGCATGTCTGTTCATAAGGAAATTGGTCTTGATTTTTTTTTTTCATTGTGTTGTCTTTGTCTGGTTTTGGTATCAGGATATTGCCAACCTCATAACGTAAGTTGGGGAAATTCCCTCCTCTTTAATTTCCTGGGAGTTTGTGTCGAATTAATACTGTTTCTTAAATATTTGTAGAATTTAATACGAAGCCGACCTGGGCCTGGAGATTTCTCTGGGGGAAGATTTTTAACTACTAATCCCATTTCCCTTGTATATAAGCCTATTTAGGTTAGCTTGGTGTTTTGTGTCTTCTAAGTTGTCCGATTTCTTGAATGTTCATGACATTCCCTTGCTCCCTGCTTAATGAACTAATATCACCTCTCTTGTTCCTAATATGGATTACGGGTGTCTTCTCTCTTTTTTCTTTTCCTGAATAGTGTAGTGAGATGTTGTCAGTTTCACTGATAAACAGCCTACTTTGGTTTCATTCATTTCTCTACTGTCTGCTTTTTATTTCATTAATTCCTATTTCGATCTTATTACTTCCTTGCCTCCGTTTAGTTTGGGTTGAATTTAATTTTCTTTTTTCACTTGTTAAGGTGGAATTGTTTCCAAGGTTATTTCATACTTTTCTTTTCTGATATAGAAGTTTGTTGCTATAAATTTCCCCCTTAGTACTACTTTAACTGCATCCTGCAAATTTTGATGTGGTATGCTTTCATTTTCATTCAATTTGAAATACTTTCTCATTTCCCTTTTGATTTCCTTTTAGACCCAAGAGTTATTTAGAAGTGTGTTGTTTCACTTCCAAATATTTGAAGATTTTCCAGAGATCTTTCTGTTACTGATTCTAACCTAATTCTATGTGGTTAGAGTCATACCTTGTATCTTAAATTCGCTTAAATTTTTGAGACTTGTATTACGGCTCAAAATATGGTCTGTTTTGGGGAAATGTTTGGAGTGCACTTTGAGAAGAGTGTAAATTCTGTTCTTGAGTGGAATTGGATAGGATATTCTGTAAATGTCAATCAAGTGTTGATATTTTTGGTGAGTTTGCTATATCCTTACTGATTTTATGTCTGTTTGTTCCCTGAGTCATTGACAGTGGTATATTGAAATCTCTGATTATGCTTGTGTTTCTATTTATTTCTGCTTTCATTTCTATCAATTTTAGCTTCATGTATTTTGAAACTGTGTTATTAGGGGCAAAAACATTTAGTATTTTTTATGTCATTTAATTAATTGACCATATCATTGTCTTCTTTATGCCTGCTAATAGTCTATGCTCTGACACCTACTTTCATTGATATTAATGCAGTCACTCAGTTTTCTTTTAACTGGTATCGGGGGAGAAGGCAATGGCACCCCACTCCAGTACTCTTGCCTGGCAAATCCCATGGACGGAGGAGCCTGGTGGGCTGCCGTCCATGAGGTTGCAAAGAGTTGGACACGACTGAAGCGACTTCAGCAGCAGCAGCAGCAGCAGCAGCAGCAGCAGCAGCAGCAGCAGCAGCAGCAGCATCCTCATCCGTGCTTTTACCTTTAACCTAGTCACGTCCTTATAGTTTAAATATATTATTTTGAAGGCAGCATATACCTAGGTCTTGCTTTTTTATCCATCTCTCTTTTAACTAAATGGTTTACACCATTCACATTTAATATAATTTTTAATACAGTAGGTTCAAACTCACCATTTTACAATTTCTTCCTTATTTGCCCTGACGGTTTTTTCCCCTTATATTCTATCCCTTTCTTTTTTGAATTAATTGAGGTTTTTTTTTTAAATTCCATTTTATCTCCTCTTCTGGATCATCAATTGTAACTCTTTTCTGTGTTGTTTTAGAGGATACTTTAAGGTTTACTTAAAGATGTAAATATACATCTTTACATTATCAGTCTAACTCCAAGTGGTATCATGCTCCTTCATGGATAGTATAAGGCTTTACAGTCTATGCTTCCTGTCTACAATACAATCTTTATGTTCTTGTTTCAGTAAATTTTACATTCATGTGTCTAATAAGCTTTATAACACGTAGGCCGTTTTTGTTTCAACAGTTGTTTATCTTTTGGGGAGTAGCTGACAAACAGAAAAGGAAGTTTCATCTGTCTCTAGATGCCATTTCTGGCTCTCACTGCTTCCTGTAGACACAGGTTTCCATTGCTACCATTTCCCTTCTGCCCAAAGGACTTAACTTTTAACGTTTCTTGTCATGTACGTCTGCTAGTGATAAGTTCTCTTCGCTCTCCTGCATCATGGTTTTGTTGCCACGTCAAAGATCTCGGCTCATCTTCCACTGCCACGTGGGGTTGCCTCTCTGCGCTGCTTTCCCCGAGAAGCCCGCCTTCATGTCTCTATGCAAACGTCCTTTTTCTCTGGGCCGTGCGCAGCTTGGCTGAGGGTGGAGTGGAGCTGAGGGTCCAGGAATGCAAGGGTAGGGCAAGGTGAGCATGGTTGCAGCCCCATCCGGTGCCCTGGTCCTCACAAAGGCCCAGGGAGACAGGGGTCCAGGTCCTGCTGCTCCACCCTCACAGCCCTCAGCAGCCTCTCTCTCCTTCTGGAAGGTGAGGATGGCCGGGAGTTGGAGATCTCCGCTGGCGTCCGGTACGTGCAGCTCCCAGCCTACTCGGAGGTCAGCTTTTTCAGAGTGGACGACGGCCTCAGGCAGACGCCCATCCAGACCCCTTTGTGAGTAAGGGTGGCCCTGGACAGCACCTGGGCAGGCACGGCAGGAGCTGTCCCTCCTTTACTCTGCGGAGGGTTGGCTGGAACTGTCCCGGCCCACGCCTCACACCAAGACGTGCGGGGTCACCACACTCTGATCTGGCGAAGGGGAAACCGAGGCCCCTTCTGACAGTGGTGGCAGAGCAAGGAAGGGGTCCTGGGCCAGGACAGCGAGGCAGGGAGGCCAAGTGAGACACTGTCCCTTCCCTCCTTCCTACCCCCTGGCCTCTGAGGAGCCACCCCAGCCCTTTCTCCTCCCTGGACTCCATATCTTTGCAGCTGCGTGATGCTGTCCTTCCCTCCACAGTGGATTCCAGTGCATCTCCTACCCTCTGTCCAGCCTGGAGTTCGAGGGCCCAGAGCCCAGAGCTGCCCTGGAAAGTGCCAGTGCCCTCTCACTGCTCCCTGAGGGGGACCCCAGTGGCCTGCCTGGTGAGTGGGGCTAACTGACGGGTCTGCGGTGGGCACCATGAGCTCAGGGAGGCACAGCTGACAGCAGTGTCCCCCAAACCTGGGTAGAAGGAAATGAAGTTGACCCCTGAGAACAGTGGACCTGGGAGACCTGGGATGTCCCAGGAGGACACACTCAGGCCTGGGCCAGACAGTTCCGAGGGCAGTCACTGTGGCCGGGGGTTTCAAGGCGGGCTAGGGGCGGCCGACCTGTGTCTAGGCTGCTGGACGAGCTCACAATGCAGATCCAGAGCCCCAGACGGGGAGGGGTGGGAGGTGAGTGGTCCAGGCTGCCGCACCGCTGTCCTGTGTACTCCACAAGCATGTCCCTTGTGGCCGTGAACGCAGAGTGAGGCCGTCTGTTTTTAACCTCTGTAGTTAGAGCTGAGGATCGAATCCTCTCACAAACCTGGGACTCTTAGTCGGGAGAGGGTGTGTTTTAGTTAAGGGAGGGCAGTGTCCCAGCTGTGGGGGTCCCGCCTGGTACCCCAGGTTCTCGACCCTTCTGGGAGGGCCTCTGGGTAATTGGAGCTGGGGTCCTCACAGGGCAGATGCATACTCTTCAATTTAGGGCCTCACATTCTCCTTCGCCTTGGTGACGCCCCGGGTGGGTAGGGGCATAGACTCGCCGCGTCCAGGGCCCGAGTCAGATGGAGCAGTGTCCAGACCAAGGCCTGGGTCCCTCCCTGCCAGGGTGGGCAGGGCTGGCTGGTTCAGGGGACCCTTGGCGACCTGGCCCAGGACCCTGTCTCTGCGTCCCCTTCTGTTTACGGAAGCAAATTTAGCTGCATTGTCGTTGTCATTGCCGTCATCCGAGAATGTGCTGGTGTTTCTACATAAAGGTGCTCACTGGGCAGCAGGCCCTCTGCCAGCCCAAGTGCGAGCCCCGCGTCAGTGACCATGTGCAGGCCCCTGGACTGGACCCAGCATGTGGGTGTCAAACCATAGAAAACTGCTTGTGGGGAAGCCAAGGGGTCCGCACCCACTCAGCTCCAGCCCCTTCGGCGCTTGCGGCTGAGTCACAGGCCCTGGGTGCTCAGCAGGAGCGACTCCGTCCCTTTCCGCCTGAACCTCCCTGGGGCTCAGCTCCGCTTCTACAAAATGAGGTGCTGTCAGCATCTGCCTGCAGGACGATGGACTGAGCCCGCCCGCGCCCTCTGCCCTACCACCAGGTCTGGCCCCGGACAGTGCCCTGAGGAGGGAGCAGGCCCCCATCTAGAGGGCACGGAGGACACTCCTCCTGTTTCTGCCCCTCTTAGGACTCAGTCTGCCCCTCATGGGAGTGGGTTCATGTGGGACCCTTCCAGGTGAAAGTCTCCACCCCCCACGATGACACCCACCAGCCCCCCATACCCCAGCCCCTCGGGCCTGTTGCTAGGGAGCCTGGGTCAGCCCAGGGTGGTGAACACTCTGCATCTGTCTGTCCTGTGGTGCACACTCCAACTCTGCTGCAAGGAGGTGAGCAGTCAGCCTCCAGTGAGAGAAACTCTAAGAGAGTAACAGAACACCCATCCTGAATGTTCACTGGAAGGACTGATGCTGAAGCTGAAGCTGAAGCTCCAACACGCTGGCCACCTGATGCAAAGAGCCGACTCATTAGAAAAGACCCTGATGCTGGGAAAGATTGAAGGCAAGAGGAGAAGGGAATGACAGAGGATGAGATGGTTGGTTGGCATCACTGACTCAATGGATATGAGTTTGAGCAAGCTCTGGGAGATGGTGAAGGACAGGGAAGCCTGGTGTGCTGTAGTCCATGGAGTCACAAAGAGACACAACTGAGCAACTGAACAACGACAACAACGACAGTTAAAACTTGTGAGTCATGTACATGGTCAGCAGGAAGGAGGGCCCAGGGTTCAGGGGGTCTGGGGGACACACAGTCAGACCTAGGGCCCTGGTGGGTGGAGCAAAGCCCTGAAATGGCCAGAGGAGTGGCCAAGCCTTCCCTAGTTCTGATAAAGCCTCCTTTTGTGACTATACAGGGATGTGTGTATATGGGCTCAGTCTCAGTCGTGTCCGAACACATGGACGATATAGCCCGCCAGGCTCCTCCATCCACAGGAATTCCCAGGCAAAAATACTGGAGTGGGCAGCCATTCCCTCCTCCAGGGTACCTTCCTCACTCAGGGATCAAACCCACATCTCCTGGGTCTCCCATATTGCAGGTGGATTCTTTACCATCGCACCACCTGGGAAGCCCAGCAATGTGAGGATAGATATCTTTAACTTTTAAGTTTTCTTTATCCCTCCCTCGTCCTGAAGGAAACCAGAGAGCGCAGTGTTCTGGGACAGCTCCACCATAAGAGCAGCACAAACCAGGAGTCGTTTCCACATCAGGTGAATGTCTGTATCTCAGAACCAGGAAAACAGCCCTTTCCCCCTCACACTCACCCCAGCACAGCCATGACCCTTTCTTGCTTGGTTCTTAGACCCAGACCTTCACTAGGGACCCGAGCCCTTTCTCCAGCCTGTTGAGGGCCCCAGGGGTCTCAGGTGGCTGTCTCTGCCTGTGTGCTCCCCTGGGTGAGGTCTGACAGGGGCAGGACATAGCACGGAGGGTGGCCCCTGCTGAGTCTCAGGCCGGGGGCATTGCCATGGGCCCAGCCTGGAGAATGTCTCTTCAGGTTGCTGGTCGCAGCCAGGATCCCTGCACAAAGTGGTCTCAAGAACAGCCCAGTGGGTTTCAGATCAAAGATAACCCAGCACAAGTCCTAGAAGAAACTTGAGCCAATAGAACCTCTGAGGTGACTGTTCCTACTGAAGCGACTTACAGGGACCACCCCCCCAACCAGAAGAGTCCAGTGAAATATCCAGCTTCCCCCCCAGAGTTGTAAGCACTACTGATTGCCTGTTGTGACCAGCACAGCCTGATATGGGGCAGCTCTCACCAAAGCCTAGTCACCAGGCCCCTTGTGCTCATCGGCAGCCTCATTGTGGTCACCTGTCTCTCAGTGACCAAGGACTCCTGCCTCTGTTTCCTATTCTGCTACTCTCTGCACCACCTCATGGCCCTTGAGGGTTGCACAAGTGCCAGCCATCACTGCCGTATTCCAGCTAGCAGGAAGAGGGAAGCATGAGGAGTCAGAAGCCCTTCCCTTCTAAAAAGCTTCCTGGGGTTATTCCCACTGCTGCTTACACCTCACTGGCCAGAACTTGGTCACAGGACCCCACTAGGCCGTGCGGAGACAAGAAGCAGTTTGCCAGCTTGGACCAGGTTCTACTACCAGAGAAGAAGCGGAGGCTGGATATTTCTCGTCATCTGCCAAGTGGTTTGAAGCCCAAATCAGAAGCCCCATCATCTTGCTGTACCACCAGGCCCTGGAGGGCGCAGAGCTGGACAGGACACAGCCTGTGGGCAAGGACCTGGGCCTCCTGCCACCTCCGTGCAAGTACCCCCCACCTCCTCCTACATCTCCTTGTAGAAAGCAGGCCCATTTGTGACCCCTGCCTGTCCCCAACCTTACCCTCCAGCCCCATGACAGAACTGTAGGCTGGGGTGCCATCGCCTTCTCCATCAGTACCTGCTGGTCTAACAGAATCAGCATCTTCACCACCAGCCCATTTTACCAAACCCGTTAACACCCAACTCCAGAACTCTTGCCTGGAAAATCCCATGGACAGAGGAGCCTGGTAGGCTGCGGTCCATGGGGTCGCAAAGAGTCAGACACGACTGAGCGACTTCCCTTTCACTTTTCACTTTCATGCATTGGAAAAGGAAATGGCAACCCACTCCAGTGTTCTTGCCTGGAGAATCCCAGGGACGGGGGAGCCTCGTGGGCTCCCGTCTATGGTCACACAGAGTCGGACACAACTCAAGTGACTTAGCAGCAGCAGGTACCGAGGGAGATGGTGTGGTTGTGCCATGGGGATGTCGCAGCCTCGGGAGCTGACAAGGGGCCCCTGGGCCTACTCAGTGGGGCAGGCCAGCCAGGGCTGAATGCTGGGGATCAGGAGCCACCAACCCCGGGCCCTGCCCTGAGCCGAGGCCCCTTGGGCGTGTCCAGCTGACCCTGGCAGGGGCACCTGCTACCCTGCTTCTAGAGGAAGCCCTGCATTCAGTGAGCAGATGAGGGGAGCTGCTATGGCCTCCTGCCCACCTCCCTTCCCACCCTGGAGCACAAGGTCAGGTTCAAACCCTGGAGTGGTTAGGGGTCTCCCAGAGGTCGGCTGCCCCAGGAAAGGAGGGAGGAAAGACAGCCCTGAGCAGAAGCCTCGAAGCTGAGGCTGACCACAAGTTAGAACGGAACCCGCATCGTCTTACATTTAAAAGCAGCTTTCCTGTTTCAACTTGTTCTGACAGCCCAGACGTGCATGAGCACAGACCCCAGCCGGCAGGTGCAGCTACAGGGGCTCGGCACCCCTGTGCTCCCACCCTGCACCCCAAACTTCTCTGGGCAGAAGAAAATGTAGCCTCCTGGTCAGTGGATCAGAACTGTGGGTGTGCGGGGCCTGTTTACAAAGGAGGGGCCACTGGGAAGCACCCCCACTCAGGGTCTCACCCCCGACTCCAGCCTCCCGCAGGCCTCCTGCCCTGGGGGCTCAGCCCTCACCTGCTCCAGCCCCAGCGGGGCCAGGCTCTCACAGATGGCGGGTCAGCACTCTACTCCCGCATCCGCAGGCAATTAGGAAAACGAACCTCTGAGAACTTGGCTTCCAATTATACAAATAAGTGAAACGAGGAGAGAAAATGCTTTCCCTTTCCAAAGGCCTAATGTCAGTAGTACGTAATTCAAAACTGTGTTTTATTATTTTGTTGACATGAAATATTTCAGTTGTTTAATTGTTTTTAACTTTTGAATAGACAAGTTGCTTTCTGTTGAGAATAAAAGACGATGTCATAGACGTGGACTATTGCCAGATATTCTAAACCCTAATTTGGTTAAATTATAGCACCCAGATTTTTGTAACAAAGCACATTGATTTTATATTCAAAAAAAATTTTTTATATTTAGTCTCTTAACCTTTTGTAATTCCCACCCACAGCTTTAAATGGTGCAGCCCTTTTGTGTTAATTGTTGTCAGTGGGGTGTCTGCCTCACCCCCCAGTAATTTAAGTCCATTGAATCCTAATGCAGGTGCTGCTAATTGCTAGAGGGACATTGTGAGGCTAGCAGAGCCCGGGTGGCTCAGACAATCCCCTGTAAATTGGATTTGGGAACCTAAAAAACGCCAAAGCAGGGAGGGAGAACCTCAGATTGCTGTTTTGTTTTTTTTCTTTTTTTTTTTTTTTTGTTGTTGGTTTTTTGAATGCACAAAACCCTACCAGGAAATGTTTCCAGTTGATCTGAGTGGCCCTCATTTTCACTGTTGAACATGGTTTTGAGTGTCCATCAGAGGGGATCTGTGAGACGATTTTAAAAACCAAGGTGCCCTTTGCCACTAATCCAGTCTTGCCAATAAAAGTGACGGAATGCATAGCAGAAATCTTCTGGAAATTTCATTGCCTCTTGGGGTGATAACGCATTTTAATATTAATTGTCTATGGTTAATTATGGCAGAATTAGCATGAAAGATCCGTATTTTTAAAGGAAAATTTGTGCTATAAATTTCTTGTCTAGGAATTGTCCCAGCTAGAAGGAACGTCCCAGGGAAATATAAAAAGATTCCGCACTGCTTCCAGGGCCAATGCTGTGGAGGACAAGGGAAGTGAACTCAGATGGGAGGGAGCTGCCTGCCTGGAACCCACATCAGAGGGGTAGGGGCTGCAGGCCCCCGAGACCACAGCTTCTGGGAGCCAGGGCCTCAGAGGGTGCCCTCCCTGGCAGCTCTCCTGGACACAGCCTTCTGGCCCTGCGGCAATCCTGCGGTCTGGGAGCCCAGGGAGGAAGAGGGGTCCGTCTGCAGGGAAGTGGGGGCCTGACCTCCAGCATCCAATGGGAGCCCCCTCCGGCTCCTCCTTCCCACAACTTGATGCCTGGTCTGGGGCCAGCCAGGAGCTGCAGGGCACCAAGCCCTCCATGTGTTTTGCAGCCCCGTGGGCCTGGGCATGGGCAGCAGAAGGACTCTGGTGCTGCCTTGGACACCCTATACCCTTTGGCCCCTGATGGTGGGTCTCTGGCATCTGTCCAGTGGGCCGCATGAGGTGGAGAGAAAAAGGGAGGTGAGTGTGCACCCAGGCTCCCTGTGCAGCCAAGGTCTGGTATGGCCACGAACCTGCGCACCCATGTGGATGCTCACCCTGGGTGCCCCTGTGTCCTTAGAAAGGACTGAACCGTAGGTGACCTGAACAAGCCTCCTGGCAACATGGCGCCTGGCCCCCATCTCAGCCCCAGGTCACAGCCTCTGAGACAAGGACCCCACTGCTGGGATCGTCCAGTGGGCTCTCTTCATGACCTTGGGAGTCATGGGGGCCCAGACCACTTAGAACCACCAGACCAGCCAGGGTGGTCACTTATTTGCTTCCTGGTCTCCCTCACGTTCAGATTCTGGCCAGGAAGCCAACTAACTAGCCAGTGGCTGCTGGCAGCTTCCAGGATCAGATGGGGTGGCCTCCCCCTCCATCACCCCTTCTGCCTCCCACCTGGGTGCCCCCGTGGGGCTGCCCATCTTCTGTGGTCAGAGCCCCCGCCTGTCTGCACCCTCACCCCAGGGGTTCCCATAGGAACAGTTTCTGCCCCCCCCATTACCCTACTAAGTCACCGAACCCCTTCCTCCGTTGGCCAAAATGCTGCCTGTAGGCCCCTGTCCACAGGGAACACCCATAACGCCGCGCTGGGTCAGGCTCCTGCACTGATTGAATGAGATGCCGCAGCTGGTCAATGGGTCCACGGCCTGGAGGGGAGGCACAGGGGCTCGTGGTACACAGTGTGGCCCCTGGGGTCCAGTAGCAGCTTCAACCAGGAGACTATGGAGGGTGGGAGGCAAGGTGGGTGCCCTAACTTGTCCAGGGCTCCCCACGAGAGGCCAGGAGCCAGCCTCTGTCAGGAAGCGCATGCCAAAGGCACCCGGGATGGAGGAAGGGGTCTACTTGGGGGGTTACTGTGGTCTCAGGGGCAGCAGGGCAGGCCTGAGCTGGGCCCCAGGGATGGGGGCAGAGTCAAGACTGGGTGACTAGGAGGAGGGGCCTGGGCCAGGTGAGGGGCTGCACTTGTGGGGGTGTGTGTGCACACGTAAGTCTCTGTACACACGTATGTGTGTGTGTGCATTGGAGTCTGGGGGCCTCGCACTGGGGAGAGTTTTCCCTGTGACAGTCTCGTGTGTGTGTGAGTGTGTGCACGCTCTTATGTGTGCATGTGACTGTACTCTCGCCCCTCAGTCAGGGCACGGTTCCCAGAGCAGTGCGGCGAAGAGGGTGAGTCTTGTGGCCTCCTTGCGTCCTGCCCCCAACCCCCTCACCCCCCAAAACCCCCCACCCCCCCAACTTCCCCCCACCGCCAGCTGCTCCCAGGCACCTGGTAGCTGGAGCCCCTATAAGCCTTTTCTTGAAGCCTCGGAATCAGCACCTGTTTTTGGCTGTGCTAGATCTTTCCTGTGGAACACAACTGTCTCTCCAGTTGTGGTGTATAGGTTTTAGAGTGTGGGGTCAGTAGTCGTGGCCCACATACTTGCTTGTCCCATGGCATGTAAATCTTAGTTCCCTGACGAAGGATCAAACCTGTGTTCCCTGCATTGGAAGGCAGATTCTTAACTGCTGGGCTGCCAGGGAAGCCCCACTTTTTCTCTTTAAAGGCAGTTTGCTGTCTCCGTTCCTCCCTTCCTCAGAGCTCGGGTCTTGTGCCAACCCTGCCCTGTGCAGGAGGGGGCTGGAGGCAGAGATAGCATGACCAGGCCCCACATGCCAGCCACAAGCTCCTGGCCTGATGGTCTCCTAGAGAGAGCGACAAACACCCCTCCACTCTTCTGGAAGAACAGAAGCACGCGAGTTCCCTCTTGTGAAGAAGTACAAGCCCCGCCCAGTCCGAGGCTGACTCAATCACTCCAAAAGACAAGCTTCTGCCCCTGGAGACCCCAGGCCTCCCCCGCAGCCATCCAGCCTCCCCTGCCTGCTGGCTGGTCCCTGCAGTGACCCTCATGGTGGAAAGCAGTTGCCACTTGTCCTGCTTCAGGCTGCTTCATGGCCCCTGAGGCCTCTGAACAGGGCCATCTGAGACCTCAAGGACGGTTGTCATTAAAGTGGTAGCTTCAGAAACAGCAAGTTCCCAGCATGTAAAAGGACACATCTCTATAGGAGAGACCTTGGGCAAGCGTCCTTGGGCCACTCCTGGGGTCCACCCAGGAGGGTCTACTCCTCCACCCAGGACGAGGCTACTGCTTAGCGAGCCACCTGCACGAGACAAAGTGGACTCACAGGGAACACCCAGGGGCCACTGGCTGCTTTCCAGTCTCTGGCCAAGGACTGGGGGATGGATGGGAACCTGTGGGCTAGTGGGCACCTCCAGGAGCTGCTACAGTGCTGCACTTGATAGGCCAGCAAATTTGGAAAACTCAGCAGTGGCCACAAGACTGGAAAAGGTCGGTTTTCATTCCAATCCCAAAGAAGGGCAATGCCAAAGAATGTTCAAACTACCATACAATTGCACTCATTCCACACGCTAACAAGGTTATGTTCAAAATCCTTCAAGCCAGGCTTCAACAGTACATGAACCAAGAATTCCCAGATGTGCAACCTAGATTAAGAAAAGGCAGAGGAACCAGAGATCAAATTGCCAACATTCACTGGATTATGGAGAAAGCAAGGGAGTTCCAGCAAAACATCTGCTTCATTGACTACATTAAAGCCTTTGATTGTGTGGATCACAGCAAACTGTGGAAAATTCTTAAAGAGATGGGAGTACCAGACCACCTTACCTGTTTCCTGAGAAACCTGTATGTGGGTCAAGAAGCAACAGTTATAACCAGACATGGAACAGACTGGTTCAAAATTGGGAAAGGAGTATGTCAAGGCTGTGTATGATCTGCAGCCACCCACCAGGGGAACTGGAGGTTCCACATGCCCACCCTTCCCAGGCCAGGCCAGGCCAGGTTACAGTCCTCTGGCTGGCCTGGAAATTCTTGAGTTTGAAAATCTCATATTAAAAAAATAAGCTGAGTCCCCCAGCTGGGAAGAGGGCCCAGTTACAGATAAGGCTCTGTGTTCCCCACACGGAGAATTTATTTCTAGGGCTGATCTTAGGCCCATGTCTCCATCCCAGGTGCAGGCAGCCTGGACAAGCACAACCAGGATGGAGGCGGGCGCCCTTCCAGGGGCTCCTGAGGGAACTGCAGGCCCAGCCTGGGGCTCTTCAAAGACAAACTGGGCACCTGCCTCCACGGCGGCACCAGCCGAGCAGCAGGCACCTTGACCAGAGCTGGCTGTCCTCAGTTTCCTCCTCTCTAAACAAGGAGACAATGGCGGCTCTTCTAGGCTGAGGTGAGGGTTCCATGTGTGTAAACCACCTGGGAAGAGCTTAGCAAAGGACCTGGCCCCTGGAGAGTGCAGAGTGACCCTACCGTGGAGGTGAGAACAGTTGTGGTGGTGATGACAGTGATGATGATGCTGGTGATGGAGGTGATATGATGGTGGTGATGGTGATGAAGATGGTGAAGTAGTGGTGATGAGGATGATGATGGTGTTGATGAAGACGGTGATGATGGTGATGGGATGATGGTAGTCAGGGTGGTGAGGACAATGCAGCAGGCAGAGCTGGTCCTAAGGACACCTAAGAACTGAGGCCATAGAGCCAGGAGGGACTGTCCAGGAGAAGCAGGCTTCACTCCTCAGGGTATCAGCATCCAAACAAGGTGTGGAAGGAGGTCTAGGGAGGAGCGTGTTTGGGGTTGGAGGAGCCAGCGGAGGTGAGCAAAGAGAAGCTGGAGAAAGGCCCAGGTAGACGGGGACCCTGGGAGATGGGGAGGAGCCAGGAGGAAATGGATGAGGCTCTGGCTTTGTTCTCTGTACAGAAACAATCCCCACTTGGTGAAGGATGCTCACAGCATAACCTTAGAGAGCATGTGTTGTCCAGGGGGTGCCAGGTGGGTCAGAAAGCAGGACTCTGGGTGGATGTCAGCCATGCTTGGGGCACAGTAGCCCATCCACTCTGGTCCCTGCCACATGGACCCACCTGCAGGGTTTTGAGGCAGTTGTGGCCTCAAACAACCAAGACCCATGGCCTTTCTTACCTCCTCCCCTCCTGAACCATCTGGTATCAAGTGGTTCATGGGCACCAGAATTGACTCCTGGCTCCAAGGTCAGGAGGGCAGGACTGAGAGGGGCTAAGGGTCCCTGCTCTGATCACCTGGGGGGCTCAGGGTGCACTCGACTTTCCCAGCCACACCGCTCACCCCATCAGCCAACAGGACAGACTGACCTGTCAGATGTCAGCGGCTCGGAGCTGCTCATCCCTGACTCCAGTATTTCTGTCCTGTCGTCTCCCTGGACAGGAGCATGGGTCCACTGCAGGGGGAGCCCCAGCCCTCGGGCCTACTGCATGGGAAGTGAAGTCCAGATGGCTCTGCAGGATGTGGCCGCCAGGACGGATGTTGGGGGAGCTCACCCAGACATCCAGGTTGCTCCCTTCGGCTGGTTCACTGAATGTACGTGGAAGAGCCTGGACAGCTTCCAGTGACTGTGGGGGGGTGGCACTTTCTCTTTCCTCCACCTCCCCTTCCCCCCAGGAGCCACGACAGGGCTGAGGAGGAGCCCTGTGGGGAAGGGTCACTCAAGAGGTTTTTGACAGACGTTAGGAAGCCCTCCCAGGCAAACACCACTGACTGGACCGAGGCCTGGTCTGTAGGGGCAGCTCCGTTGTTCGGGGGTGAGGTCGGCACCCTCGACCACATCCACAGGTTGCCATCAGGCAGCCCATGGAGAGGGTCACAGGGCAGTGGCCCTGAGGCTGGAGGCCTCTTGGGCAAGGGAGTGTGAGAGTCGGGACTTGTGTGTGCGTATGTGTGTGTGTGCACACCTGTGCCAGGTGGGGAGGCAGCTGACCGGCTGAAGACAGACCCTCCAGGCCAGACCCCAGGCCCCAGCAGAGTTGTGTGTGCCCAGGGACAAACGGGGCCCAGAAGGCTGGCACACAACTCAGAGGGAGCTGTTGCCCAGGTCCTGGGCAGCTGGAGAACGGCAGAGAGATCCCCCCCCCCAACCCTCAGGCTGCCTCCCCTGCCCTTGGCCATCAAGACCCAGGGCCCCAGGTGTCCTTCCTGCATGGACCTCCCTGCTTTCCGGCTGCCGGCTGCCAGCTACCTGCGTGTCCGTCTCAGTAACCAGCCAGCCCCTTGCTGATGGAGTCTACCCTGAGACTGGCTTGGTGTGTCTGGTCACCAACAGATGGGCCAGCTGGTCCTCTTCAGGCTGATAACCTCCTAGGGGCACAAGTCTTGTGAGAGAGCAAACGTCCTGCCTGGAGCCAGCTATCCCAGAGACACTGGGCCCACAGTAGCGGCGCTTATTCCCGAGGTCTCTGTGCCTCCTGTGTCCTACACAGGTGATTAGGGAGTCTAATTGAGTCGGCTGTAAAAAGATAATTAATTGGCATTTCCCTCCCGGAGAGGTCAAGCTGCCCGCTCTCCCTGGCCAGCTCGGCCTCCTGCTCCCTGGAGGCAGCACAGTGACCTTTATTTTGCTGATAAAGCCTTAATTGATGTAATTAAAATCGACAGAAAGGTTCGGAAGTCACTCCAGAGAGCTGGAGTCGCGAACCTGCTTGCGAGGCCACCTGGCTGGGGAGGCTACTGAAACGCACCAGGAGCTGCCCCAAGGGCCTCGGAGGCCCAGGCAGGACCCTCGCCCAGGAGTGATGACCCTTTCAGGACATGAGGGGTAGGGGCTGTCTCCCTCTCCTGCAGCATCCTCAGGACTCGGGTACACTTAAAGTGGCCACTTGGCCCACACACACTCGGCCAGGAGAACGGCTAGCCTGTCCCCACCAGGGAAGGCAGTGGGCAACCAGAGGCCTGGCGGGGTCTCTGTGGCCAAGTCTGTTGTCAGAAGTGGGGTCCTCCCTCCCGTGGGGCACCCACCTCTCCTATGGGTGGTTCAAACTCTCGAGACCAGGTTGGACACAGGGCAGACAGGGTCGGGAGGGGTCATCACACCCATAGCAAGGACCTGATGGGGAGGCATGGGCGGAGGCCAGCAGCACCAAGGGCCAGAGGGCTCAGCACAGCTCAGCCATGAGTGAGGATAGGACCAGCTCATGCTCGAGGTACAGGCAGAGATGGATCCATGTGCTGGAGCATGAGGGGTGGACTGAACATCCAGAGCCTGGAACTGAAAGGCTCGGCGGGCTGGCAATCACCAGGGAGGGCAGTGGGCAGCTGGGGGGTTCCCCTGAGAGGTATGAGACTTGTGAGCGGAGGTGTCAAGGAGTAGCCAGGCGTCCAGCATGGGCAGTGCGTGTCTGTGCGGATGGACACCCCTCCCCCATCTCCTGTGCCCAGGATCCCAACTCCAAAGGCAGACCCCCCCAACCCTTGGTGGGACCACCCCAGCCCCCAGCCCCAGGCCAGGGTCCACATGTCCCCAAATCTAGAAGGTTCCCTCCTAGGACTGCAGGTAGAGCTACCTATGGGGTTTCAGCTGGACAGCGCCAGGTTCTGTCACTCAACAAAAGGGTCTTGGAGCCCTTCCTCTTCTGTCGCTGAATGGTAAGCAGGCATCCTGGGGGTCAGGGTGCCCACCCTCATGGCTCAGGCAGAGGCGTCCTGAGCTGCTGTCAGGGTCTCAGCATCCCCTCCTCGCCACATCCGCCCACTTGGTTTCAGAGTCATGTGTGCACCCAGAGCACTGGAGTCTCACTCCACGGTCCAGCCCCACTTCCTCAGTCCCTCCTCACTCGTGGGGAGGACGCAGGAGCACCCGTGCTCCGGGCGGCCTACAGGGTCGGGAGGACTGGCCGGCCTCTTCCAGCAGCCCCGTTGGTGCCCAGAGCCGGGGGTGGCAGCTCAGGCTTAGTGTGGATGTGCATGGACTTGCACACCAGCTTGTTTCCACACAGGCCCCTAGTCCCCAGCACCCTGATACGGTGCTTTGTGGGCCTAGGTCTGGTTGCTGCCCAGGAGGAACCATGGCCTCAGCAAGCCCAGCTCTGTCTGGGGCCCACTAGCCGGTCACCTTGGCAGAGGACACAGCACTGGTCTTTACTGTCCAGAGGTGGGAGACGTTAGCTCACGCGAAGCCGCACGGAAGCCGCGGTGCGTTAAGAGCTGGAAACGATTCCGTCAGCAGCGCGTTCCTGTCGCTGCCCAGGACATCCACAGTGCCCGGGCAGCTGAGCTGACAGGGAAACGGCGTGCACAGAGGACGTCCTTGGGGGAGCAAAGATTCTGCTTTTATAATGTGCTGTAACAATGAGATTAAGACCCCGCTGAGAGAAATAATTCCCCACCTGTAATTTGGAAATACTTCTGGGGGTCTGTCTCCACCTCTCCCTGCAGAAGCTGGGCTCCAGGGAAGGGATGTTAATGCCTGCATCCCAGGGCCCCATCCAGAGTATGGAGGAGAGACCCCTCCACTCGCTCAGACCCCCCTAGGGGGCCGATGAAGAAACACCCCTCCACTCACTCAGACCCCCACCGAGGGGGTCAATGAAGGGTTCACCCTGCAGAGTCGGCTGGCAGGAGTGTCCAGCCAACTCCCCTTGGCCCCTACCCACTTGTGTACACGTGGGCAGGGCCCTTGGGGCAGAGGATGGTCAGAAGAGCCCTGAGTCCATCCGCATATGAGAGCAAGCCTGATGTACGTCTGTTTGGGACGGTCGTGGGGTGGCCCTGCACAGCACCACACCGAGGGTCCCCTGCAGGCAGAAGAGACACGGGGAAGGGGAGCGGTAGAAGCACTCCCTGTGGCCGTCACACCTTAGGACTCCTGGGGGAGGGGCTGGAGGAAGCCAGGGTGGGCAGGGGTCCCAGTGGGGTCCCTGTCACAGGACAGGCAGATTAAACCCAACGCTCTGATGTTCTCCAGCACTAGAGGGTTTCAGGTCACCTTGGGGGGCAGCTTCCCTTGTGGGGCTCATAGCTGTGGGCCCTTCCATGCTCTATGCTTGCCACAGATGAGGTCTGACGTCACCACATGGGGTAGACCTCATTGAGGAGGCATGTCCTCCCAGGCTCTGCCTGGCTGAGCACAAGGCCTCTGACCCGGGGCCTGTCCTGTCCTGTCCAGGACACCCAGGGCCTCAGTGGCACAGGTGTTGTGACAGGAGACCCCCCTCAGCCCCAAAGCACCACCTGCCAGGCCTCGTGGTGGACCGCAGACAAAGGGGCATCGAAGAGCAGGGGACCCAAAACCACACCCCATGGGGCCCTGTGTCTATACCAGCCCAGCCACTCCCCTGGAGATGGCTGTGGCCGGCACTCTGGGCAGTAGCGCCAGGCCCCCAGGGCCCATGTGGCCTTCCATGGCCCAACAACCTCAGCCACACAAGTCCCACTTCTGAGAGGCCACAAGAAATGTCCTTTCTGACTTTTGTTTTGTGATACTTAAAGGGCCTTTTCCTTTGTTTTTCTGGAATCCTCTCCCCTCAGCCAGGAAACACGAGCCCAGCTGTCCCAGGAGCCGTCGGCGAGCAGAGCGAGGCTGCGTCCAGTTCTCCGACGTCCGCCTTGGGCCCCCACCACCAGGGTACCACGCCATCCTGTTTCTGGAGGGCCTCCACGAGGTAGGGATGGGACACCCATGACAGGCTCAGCCTGACACCGAGGCCATGCATGGGGAAGCTGGGAGCTGAACTCTGCCCCCACCCGCTGCTTCTAAAAGGTGGGCAGCAGGCCCAGAGGCCAGGACCACAGGGGAACAACGCCCATAGCGCAAGGCCCGCCAGGAAGAAGCAGGTAGGAGCACTCATCAGCGCTGGGGTTGCTCTGACCTCCCCATCAGCTGGGCCACAGCCAGGCCTCCCAGGTGTGTGCATCTCAGGATGGCGCCCTTCTCCACCCGCCTGCCCGGTATCCCCGGGGCCTGAGATGACTTGGACGCCATGGAGCCCGGGGCCTGGTCTAGGATGGCGATCTTGCTGTACCGAGGGCCTTGCCTGGGAGCGGACAGCTGGGTGGAGCCCACCCATGTCCTGCTGTTGTCCATGTGGGGATTCGCCCAGGCAGGCCTGAGGCCAGGGGAGCAGAGTGGTCACAGGGATCCCCTCTCTCAAGGGGCCTGCAGACGCTCTGGCATGGACAGAGGCCAGGGCCCCCGGGCGGGCAGCAGGCCCTCACGCGCCGGCACCGTGGCCTGGAGCTTTGTCTGTGTGCCTCCCTATCTGTCTGTGCAGGCTGTCACATACCTGGGGCCACAGCCACCCGGCCTGCAGGCAAGGAGACCAGAGCTCACCCAGGCTGAGTTCAGGTTTCTGTCTGAAGAAGTAGGCAGGGCTGCGTGGGGGTCTGGGGGGAGGCGAGGGGACATCCCTCAGCTGTTCCTTCTCAGGAGGAAGGCTGGATTCCAGAGAAATTCCTGGGAGCCTCTTGCCCTCCACCTCCCCGCCAAGCCCCACAGCTCCAGAGGTTCGGGTGGGACTGATGCTCACCCACCTGAAAGCCCTGAGCACCGGGCAGCCCCCAAGGAGCCACCAGCGCACCCCCATCTGAGGTCTCCTCCTGGAGTGTAACCTGTGAGGTGTGGTCAGGCAAAGCAGACCTGGGCTGGCAATTCAGCCACGGAACCCCAAAGACAGGAACCTTCCGTCTGGAGAAGAGACCCAGGCCCAGGGGAGGATGTGGCCCTCCGAGACTCCCACCTCCCCCCAAGGTCTGGCCTCCAACCCCAGCGTGAGGCTCGTCAGCCTTTGGGAGTCATGGTCTGGGTGCCATGGACACCTCTTGCCACCAGCCTAGGGCACACATGGAAACAGCCATGCAAAAGAGCAGAGGCCGGCAGGCAGAGACGCGGCCACAAAACTCTAGGAAAATGAGAAATGCAGGACAAACGGGCAGGGGGCGAGCGGCCTTGAGCCACTGCATCCACCAACACACTGCAATTAGCTTGCTCATCGGTGGTGATGACGCCAGCGGGCGTGGGCCGGCCGGGACACTCGGAGGCTGGCACGGGGTCGCAGGCTCAGTGGGGATGCGCCATTTCCAGAGGAAGGGGCCACCCTTCTGCATCATTCTGAGTCATGGTATGTGAACTAAACATGAAGCTCACTTCATATTTCAGAAGTTCAGAGAAGCACAGGCTCCAAAAAACAAAAGGCTCCTACGAGACATGGAGACCCCACATTGCCCAGTGTTTCGGTCTCAGGGACGTGCGTGCCGGCCAAAGGCTGAAACACCCCCAGGACTAACTCACAACACAGCCCAGGCCCAGATGCTCACAGCGAAGCGTGTGCTGGATTCAGTAACTGTGGCAACTCAGCAGCTGAGGCTGATGTGGAAACGTCTGATTTCAGCAAAAAAGGAGCCTTTCACTGTTGTCCTCTTCCGAGAAGACAGGAGCAGCCAGCTCCTCCTCCCGCCGTCCGCTCTGCCAAGGGCTCTCCAAGCTCTTGAAATGCAGTGTCCTCACCAGGCTAGGACCATTGCAGAGGGTCCCTGTGCTCTGCTGCATTCCCTCATCTCGGCCCGAGAGGCAGCCTGGCCCGTTCTCCCCAGGGAGCCCCTCTGAGCTTGTTCTCCAAATACAGAAACCCCGGGGAGATATTCTCCCAAAGCTCCCAGGTCACCCCCCCAACCCCTGCCATGCTGGCTGTGGACAGACAGGTGTCCGTGTACAGAGCTCCCCATGGGCCTGGAGTTACCTTGGTTAAAGACATGAGCCAGCATGGTCAGGCAACCCTCCTACCTGGCCTTAGCCTGCCTCCGAGGCCCCAGGCCAGGCTTTTGCAGCCATAAGCACCTTTCCTTCCTGCGGGCACTGGTCTCTAGACCTCCTGAATCCAGGCCCAGCTCTGTGCCCCTGAGCCCCCACCCCGATGGGTGTCTGTATGTCCGAGGCTCCCACTCAGAAAAGAGGTAGGGAGCCTGCCCGAGGCCCCCAGGGCCTCATGATCCACCATCCCCGCCACTACTTCCTCACGTGTGTTCAGGCACCAGCGCCTCGCGCCAGCATCCAAACCTGGCTCTAGACCCTAAAAGCCCACCTTTAGGTTTTCTAAGAAATCCATCCTTTCCAGCAACTGGCTCAGGCAAATGAAAAGCACCTGGTTTGCACTGAGAATCCTTGTGAGGTTGTGGACACTTCGTTTCATCTGGGCCTGCTGGGACTTCCCCAGTGGCTCAGCGGTAAAGAATCCATTTGCAGTGCCAGAGATGCAGGAGACATGGGTTCGATCCCTGGATCAGGAAGATCCCCTGGAGAAGGAAATGACAACCCACTCCAGTATTCTCGCCTGGAGGATCCCATGGACAGAGGAGCCTGGTAGGTTTTAGTCCATGGGGGTCGTAAAGAGTCGGACACGACTGAAGCAACTTAGCCCACACCAATGCCCACCCCCACCGGGGGCAGGATGTTTGCACAGATCTCCCCCATGACCTGATGGGGCAAAGGGACAGTCCTCCTGACCACCTCCAAGGAGTGAGACGGGAGCGTGAAGTGCCCGGTAGGGCACAGCCCTACCTCATGTCTGGTCAGCGAGCATGCAGCAGCTGGCACTTAAAACCCTTCTGTTTTCCCCAGAAACCCTCCCACAGGGCCCGAGTTTGGCCATGACCCTGGAGCCTCCAGGCTGGCCTGTGGTTTTGGCCTCTCAGTGTCAGATCCCAAGGTTCAGGAAGGGTGGAAGAAGCTGCTGAATTCAGGTGGTGCCCCCCAACCCCCAGGTGGCCCAAGGGGAGATCAAGGGCAAGCCAGCTGTTCCTCAGCTTCTGGTGACCGAGGAAGGGCCCCAGGCAGCCAACTGCAAGGCTGGGCCCAGGACAGGCCAACCTTGAGGCCCCAGGGCCACCTAACCCTCGGAGCAGGCTCCGGCGGCCCACAGCCTACATGGCCCCACATTCAGTCACCGCCTTCCCTGCCCTGCTGCCCCCTGGGTCCCCGTGTGTCCTCACCTGGTGACCCCCCCAGAGCCACAGGACATCTCACATGGTCATGTGTTAGCTTCGCCCATCGTCATCATCAAGGGGTTCCAAGAACAAGAAGGGTTGAAACAGTGTCTCTTCATCCCCACAAGGTTTGGCAAGACACGGGCCCCCAACTTCAGGGCCAAGTGTGTCTTTATTTCATGCGACAAGGGGGCGCCTTCAGGACGAACTTCTAGCCTTTTGTCACAATGTTCGGGTCTAATTAAACTACCTTCATGCATGACTGAAGCGACTTAGCAGCAGCAGCGTGCTCCCTAAACACAGTGGAGGAAGGGGTCCACTGGGCAGACTAGCACCCTTGGCCTAAGGGTCTCGGTCTTCCCAGAGCCCAGCCGGTGGCCCACCAGACTCCTGCCCCTCCAAAGACAGAATGTTTGGTCTTGGGGTGAGTGCCCCAATTTTGGAGAAGGGGTGCCCAGGTAATGCCAAGTCCTGGGGCTCTCAGGCCCCAGCCCACTGGGACCCCTCACCACACAGACCCCACCCCCAGAGAGTCAAGGCCTGGAAGGGGCCTTTCGCGTGCACGACCCGGGAGGGCCTGAGCCCGGGGTTCACAGACAGGTGTGGCCGCCCTGACCTCCTCCTCCCCTGGGAATGGCCTTGTGCTGGCCATCACACTCGTGGCTTCGTCATA
Organism: Ovis aries; assembly: GCF_016772045.2. Classification (NCBI taxonomy): domain Eukaryota; kingdom Metazoa; phylum Chordata; class Mammalia; order Artiodactyla; family Bovidae; genus Ovis; species Ovis aries. The sequence goes on from NC_056065.1 coordinate 49,803,679, forward strand.
TCTCAAGTCTGGTTCCTGAGTGGCTGGCTCAGCATGATCAGGGGAGCCCGCCCGGGTCGCCCAGCTCTGAGCTCCAGGTTGGGAGAGACGGTGTGCACACAGGGCGGCTCCGGGACCAGAGAGGCCGGTGGGCAGCCCGCCACGGCGCTGCTCCCGAGGCGAGCCCGGGCCCCGCCGCTGGCCCCGCCGCATTCCTGTGGAGACATTCCTGGCATGTTACGGAATTTCACAGCATGACACAGAGCCCTGGCAGTTCCTGACTGACGTGAGACTGTGTCCGCTCGCTGCACAAGACCGACTCCATTTCAGAACCGTGGCCTTAAGCCTGCCTGGCCACACAGGGGACTCTCGTCAAAAAGCACAGCGCGTGGCTCCAGCCTCATCCTCCCCGAAATCCTGAACACCAGCTCCGCCACAGGAAGACACGCCTGCAGCCCCGTCAGCGCAGTGACTGCACTGACCTTGCCCGTAACTGCTCCACAGAGAACCAGCCAAAGCCTAACACACGCCGGGAACAGGGCCCCTCCCCCGCTTGCTCGGAGAAAAATGGGTTTAATTAAGACTTCCGTGATTAGTCATTTAATCAGTCATTAGCCAACACAGATGGAGACAATTTTTTACTTGAACAGATAGTTGATGCCCAAGGCCCAGGAGCCCCACCTCCACGCAGGGTCGCTGTGACCGCCAAGCACCTAGGACAGGCTCTCGTCCCCCTGAAAGGCTACTCGCCCTGAGCCTGTGTCTTGCCTGCCGTCCCCCTGCCTGCCAAGCCCCAGACAGCCCTGGGGGCACTGGGACCACCAGGGTCCACGAGTCCTGTCTTTAGCGTCAGCACCCCCTCCCCGGTGTGCTGGGCCCAGTGGGGCAGGCCTGATGAGGCCTGGCGGGCAGACATGAGCGAGGTGCACCCCGAGGCGTGGGGTAGGAATGGGGCCCACCTCAGCCCCCCATGACTGAGTAAACAGGCAACTCCCCCCATGGCCGCAGGCCAGGGGCTGCCTGCCTCCCTCAGCCCCCAGGCCTCTCCTTGCACCCTCTGCTTCTGGGAGCCAATTCTGGGCACCCTGACCAGCCTACACAGCGTATTAAAAAGCAGAGACATCACTTTGCCGACAAAAGTCCCTGTAGTCAAAACTATGGTTTTTCCAGGAGTCATGTACAGATGTGAGAGTTGGACCATAAAGAAGATTGAGTGCCAAAGAATTGAGGCTTTTGAACTGTGGTGCTGAAAAAGACTTGAGAGTCCCTTGAACAGCAAGGAAATCAAACCAGTCAATCCTAAAGGAAATCAACCCTGAATATTCATTGAAAGGACTAATGATGAAGCTGAAGCTCTGGTACTTTAGCCACCTGATGCAAAGAGCCAACTTATTGGAAAAGACCCTGATGCTGGGAAAGATTGAGGGCAGGAGTTGAGGGGGCAACAGAGGTTGAATGTCATCGTCGACTCAATGGACACGAGTTTGAGCAAACCCTGGGTAATAGTGAAAGACAGGGAACCTGGCGTGCTGCAGCCCATAGGGTCACAAAGAGTTGGACATGACTTAATGATTGAACAACAAACTGCCCACTCTGTCCTACCCAGAGCTCAGCCCTGGGGTGTGCAGGCAAATGCTCTAGAACGGAATCTCGGATGAGCCTAAGAATCCCCACATGAGGACCAGGGCAAAGTCCACAGGCCCTCTTCCCCAGCCCCGCCCCACCCCAGTTAGGAGAGCCCCTGAGTGGGTGTTCATGGAACTCGAGAGAAACAGGAAGTTCTTTCTGTTGTTTAGTTGCTCAGTCGTCTGACTCTTTGCAAACCCATGGATTGTAGCCTGCCAGGCTCCTCTGTCCATGGGATTTCTCAAGCAACAATACTGGAGTGGGTTGCCATTTCCTTCTTCAGGGGGTATTCCTGATCTAGGGATCGAACCCGCGTCTCCTGCATGGGCAGGCAGGTTCTTTACCGCTGCACCGCCATCGCTGCTGCTGCTGCTAAGTCGCTTCAGTCGTGTCCGACTCTTAGCACCGCCATTAGAGACTTTCTAAGACTGAGAAGTGAGCCTTGTCTGAGCGGGAATAACAAACCAGAGCAGGTGTGGGGGGCGGGTGAGAACAGCTGGCCAGGCTGTGCGGCTCTGGCGCCCTGACCACCCCCTGCCCAGCAGGGCAGGATGTTTCCCGCCTGACGCAGGCCTGAAAGAATCACTCCCACGGCAGATGGAGAAGCTGGAGGCTGGGCAGCGCCCTTAACCCTTCACACACCTCCTGCCAGGTACAACCCACAGTTCCCCCGGGTAAGGACCCCTGCAGCAGGCAAGCAGGCACCGCCAAACAGAAAGCACCCTGCAGACTGTCCAGGCCCCAGAGCTGAGCACCAGCAGGCACCCCGTGGGACAGAAGAGCCTCTCCAGATGAGGCCGAGCTCCCTGGGAGCGGAGCTGGGCCAGACACCAGGCCTGTACCTCAGCCGGGGCTCAGAGCTCGTGGCCTGCAGCTCCTGTTTCTCAGGGGCCCTCGGGAGGTGGTGACAGTTTCCAGCTTGGCCCCAAATCAGGGTCAGCTGCAATACTGCAATTAGCTGACTTCCAATTTTGGAAGTTTCTTACAAGCTCTTAGTGGGGGCCACAGCAGCCCTGGGTCCACGGCCCCCGTGAGCTGCAGACCCTCAGGGCAACCATTTCCCTGATTCATGTCCTGACTGGGCTCCCATGAGCGCCGGTTTGATCCTTCCCCCGCACCCCCACCACCACTGCCAGAGTCTGGACTCAACCCAGACTGCCCAGGGCTGTCCCCTGACCAGGCTGCAGAAAAGGGCCCCCGCCCTCTCCCAGCCAGTCAGCCTCATAGACTGGTTGCCATGGCCAGATCTGGTCTGGGGATCCACACCCCATGCGCTACCTATGTGTTCATTTCAAAGCTTGGAAAACTGACAGCCACAGGGTCAGGGCCAGAATCCATGCCCTGAGCCCCCTGGCCTGTGGGTCTGTGGTAGATAGGGCCGCTGGGAACTCCTGACCCACTAGGGAACCAGTCTCCCCAGAACGTGAACCACTTCGCCACTGCCCTCGGTGCACCTGGCCAGGGCCCCCACTGCCTGCTCCCCCACCTCCTGCTTCCACTCAGCTGCTCCAGCCAAAGAATGGGGTGTGTGTAGGTGCCCCACTCGCCAGAGTCTGGCCAGCCAGCCTCAAGCTTCTTATCCCATCATGGCCCTTTTCTCACCTCTACCCATTGGCTCTCCTGACCTGAGACATGAGGAAAGGCACTGAGAAGCCACAGAACATGGAGCTTGGCTGTGGCACCCACACTGTGCCCAGGATCAGTGGGCATCGCCTTGGCAACGGCTCTCCTGGGGGACAGACGTGCTCGTGGTCATTTTCATGGACAGGACCCAGGGCAGATTCCTGGGGCCTCTGTGACCCCGGTGCAGTCCTGTGTAGCGCCAGCTCCAGAAGGATGCTCTCTGGGCCTCCAGAAGGGAGAGGCATGGCCAGGGGACAGCCAGTGGACTGGCAGAGGGCAAGGCCCCCGGGCCTCATGGGGGGCCACCAGGGACTTCACTACAAGCATCGTCTCACAGGGACACATCTGTCAGATCGAGATGCCACTGGGGGGCCTGGAAGGACAAGGCCACACAGCAGGTGCAGGGTGAGGGGGCAGGAGTTGGAAGCTGCCCTGCACCAAGGAGTCCCACCCTTCAGGGCCGGTCACTGGGAGACAAGCTGGGGCTCTCTGGGCACCAGCCTTGGTTTGGTCTGTTCAGGCTTCTGCTTCCAGCCAAGGTGGATCACAAGGGGCCGGACTCGCTCTCCCATGAGGACACACGTAATTAACTGGACAAGATACACAACAGAGCTAGAGACATTTCACGTTTGATGTTGAAGGGCGGGGATCCATTGCAGTGGGAGCCCCCAGTATGCTATCCCCAGAGTCTCCAACTGCGGCGCAGGAAGGGGATTCGGGCAGGTTCAGGAGTACCCCCGAGGGGAGACACGGAGTGGGAGGCCTGGAAAGCCAAGGCAGTGAGAGTTTGCTGGACGGGAGCCCTGGAGAGGAGGGAGCCCTAGATCTGTGCTCTGCATGAGAGGATCAATTGTGCCGGAGGCCAGGAAAGGCCCACCAAGAGGGTCAAAGGGAGTCATGCCCAGAACTCAAGCAAGATGTGAAAAGTGGGGGCTCATTCTGACAGCCAGGCTGAATTTACAGAGTGTCGGCATAATACTCACAAGGGTCCTACCTTACAAGAATCAAACTTTTTAAGCAGTGTAACAGCATTGAGGATATGTACAAGAATACAAAGTATCCAGCCTGCAAGAGGGTAACCCCAGTGTCTGGCATCTTTTCAAAGATCACCAGGCACGCAGGGAATGCAGGAAGGCAGGCCCCATAATGAGAGTAAATCCATCAATCAAAACTGAGCCTGAATGACAGCGCTGAAAGAATCTGTAGACAAAGACGCTGGACAGGTGATAACTGGACAGGACACGGAAGGTACGAAAAGACGGAATCAAACGTCTGGAGGTTGAAACTGCAATGTCCGAGGGAGGGGTAACAGCTGTAAAGAGGGCAAGTGGATCCAAAGTGAAACCCAGAGAGAAAGACATGACCAGACCCAGTAAGCCAATCCTGCTTACGGAACCCTGAGACTTCAAAAAGCCAAACAGACACAAAAATCAGAGCTTCCAAAGTGATGTGGTGAGGAGAAAATGGAAAAAATATTTGAAGAAATAATGGCCAGAAGTTTTTCAAATTTGATGACAACTATGAACCCACAGGTACCAGACAATGGAGAATCCCAAGCACAAGAAACAGGAGCACAAAGACTCTAACCACAGGGCGGGGGATTGCAGGACACCCAGGGGTACACCCCGGGGTACACCCAGCCCCTCCCGCATCCCTCCCCACCCCACCCAAACCTGAGTTACGGATCTCCCCCATGTGCTTTCCCCCGACCTGGGGTCCAGGTGGAGTCTGAGAGGCAGCCCGTCAAGTGTCCCAGCTCCAAGCCCTCCTGATTCCAGTGCTGTGTACACCAGGGGGGTCCAGTCGGCACTTCTGGGCCCAGACAGAACCACCACCTCACACATCGCCCAGGCTGCAGCTATGCCCGCGGGTCCACGAGAACCATCAGTTAACCTGCACCTCCGGCAGCTCCTTCCTGACTCTGCCTGTTTTCTTGAAGCCCTGGGGGTTCTGTAAAAACTCTCAGGATTCTTGTAACCCGGTTTATTTCTCTTAAAGCTGGCAGCCTGACAGGCTCTGGTTATTCTTAGAGCTGAATTATTTATCTGCCTCCCCTCCTTACCCGCACTTCAAAATCTTTAACGTGGCTCCTGGGTCCAAGCCAAGGCCCATTTTCCCCTACTCGAAATGAAATAATTTTGAAATCTTTTGTCTTTAATTTTTTATCACCCAAACCATGTATGTGGTATCGAAGCTTGGCACGGGGTCAGAACCTGGTGGGTCACCAAGCCTGTGCAAGGAGGCCCCCCGGGCTCTGAGAACAGGAAACCGCTGGCCAGGGAGGACGGGTGGGCGTTGCCTGGTTCCCCCAGGTCCCTTTGGAGGATAATTTGGGGCAAATAATTCAGGATAATTCACACCTCGGACTCTGCCTCCCAGAGAGGATCCGGGGTGGCCATCCATGCGTCACCGGCTCCCTTGTCCCCCGAGGATGCTTGGGGGCCCTGAGGGTCTGACCTGGAGGAGAAACGGAGGAGGCGGCCAGGAGTCAACTGGGCGCAGGGCCCCGTGTGGGCAATCTGCATTCTCCTGGAGATGATGCCAGCTGGTCCTTGCCAGGGACACAGCCGGGTCCTCCTTGGGCAGGTGATCCTCCCCTGCGGGCAGGCAGGGTGAGCCTGTCACACAGCAAAGCAGAAGCTGGAGCGGTTGAGACAGACAAGCTGAGACTGGGCCTCACGGGGAACAGCTGCAGCAGCTGCGGCCACAGGTGAGGGGCTCCAGGCCTCAGAGGTGTGGGCCCAGCCCCTCCTGTCTTCACCTGCTGCCTCTCCTCTCCCGCCTCATGTGGGGGGTGCCAGTGCCCCAGGGCCCCACGCCCGCTGAGTCCTGGCTGCCGCTTGTCACTTCTTGCTGGAAAATAAGCACAGCTCTCACATCCCCTCCACACAGACGCCGCGTGTCCTCGAGACCTGCAGCTCTGGCGCCCACTTCTCAGAGCTGCTCCTGGATTCTGCATGCGCAGCGCCCGTGGGGTGGACAGGACCGGGTTTGTCTGTCTCCACCTCCATCCGTCCATGGGCATGTCTGGGATTAGATGGTGGGGTTCAGGGGCTGAGGGCCCAGGGGGTCCAAAGCCTCACAGGGACACCCCCCCAGGTGCAGGCAGAGCAAAGAGAAGTTGAGGACAGGATGGTCACATGAGGGCTGGCCTGCGGCCGCTACCATCCTCAGGCCTAGAGGCCAGAGGCCCAGACTCAGGGGCCAGGCTGTGCATTCAAAGCTTCCTCCTCTCTCCCCACAGGCTTGATGGGGCGGCCAAGGCGGAGCCGGCAGCAGAGGCCTTCCCAGGTAGGCAGGCAGCTCCCAAACACGGTCACGTGGAGCATCCCCAGCTGTCACTCCACCATCCCAGCAGAACCTTTGTGTCCACCCCTGAGCACATCGTCATAAAGGGCAGCTCCGGGGCTCCATGTGGGCCCCAAGGCACATGAAGCTGCCCCCAACCATGCTCTCCGGGCCCTCCGAAGGAGCTCCAAGAGGGCCTGGGCAGGAGGAGGGTGTGCCAACGGGCTGAGGGTCTTCCCAAGCCTTGGTCCCCTCAAAGGACTGCATATGCCAGGCCAGGGTACCTCCCGTCCCCTCGGCCACGGCGAAAAACCCTGGCTCCTGTCTCTAGGATCCTGATCAGGAGGCCAGTAGGCCTCCAGGTGTGGGCCCCCCCGACGCCTTGTGCAGCGGTGAGTGCTGGCAAGCCCTGCTGGCTGACTGCAGCTGGAAAGGCCCTGTGCGGGGCACGGCCGGGGGTCCAGGCAGTGCCCCCATCTTTCCTTTGGGCTGGTCCTCACTGTCCCAACAGCCACACACACCTACCAACCAGCCAGTAGGGTCAGCACCAAGGTCACCCCCAGCAGAACCCTAGGACCCCACATGCCGAGGCGGCGGTGGAGAGGTTGCCCTCCCACCCCCACCCCGTGCACCACCTGGGAGAGGCTGGCAGGGACAGGCTGGATGTCCAGGCTGTGAGGGGCGAAGCCAGGTGGACGGCTCTGTAACGTGGGTCAGGCCGGGCCAGGCCAGGCTGGGCGCCGGGCCCATGGCAGGACCACGTGGCGGTTGGGGCCAGGCCTCGGGTGGTTTCTGAGGCAGGCAAGGGGGCCCCCGGCCAGGCCTTTCCCATCTGCTGGGAGAAGGGCGGCCTCAGGAACAAGGTCAGCTGAGGGCTAGGACTCGGCTCTGAGGCCGCTCCCCCACCGGTCGGCGCCCTCAGCCGCGGCTGGAGTGGCTGCATGTTCCCGGGAACACCTAGAAACCGGCTGCTTGGAAACACTCTGCGTTGCCATGCGCAGCGTTCCTCCAGGCCCGCCAGGGAGGCCCGGTGCCCCGGCTGCGGAATGTGGGCCCCCTCCCGGCCCCCCCGGCCCCCCAGAACCGTGATTTCTTCTGAAGGAACTGACTCAAGGCTGAGCAAATTCCTGCCAGCCCCAGAGGCCTTTTCTTGTCCGCCCCAGGAAACACGGGGCAGCCACGGGCCTCCAGGCTGGCCTGAGTCGGAGGGCAGCTGCGCAGCCAGGGAAGCAGCCTGTTTTCCAGGCCCGGGTGCTGGAATGTTCCCTGACGGTGGGAGCGGACTCCCGCGCCCCCTTCGGCTGCGGCTGCATTCCTGGTGGGAGCCCCGGCCAGCCCGGCGAGCTTTTTCCGCGCTCCGGTGCCAGCCCCCGCGGGCTCGGGCGGGAGAGGACGGTTTCCACGGCAACCTCACTTTCTGTTATTTCTTATTTTCTTTTTTATGGTTTCTCCAACTTTGAAGCTCTCCAGACAGTTTACAGACTATGGAGGAAAAGTACTTCCTTCTCTCCCCACGTCCCCCATCAGGCGGCCCCCCATCCCACCCCACCCCCAGAGCCGCCCCTTCCCACAAAACAAGCCAGACAGCCATGTCTTCAGAGGCTAATTATTTTTAAAAACATTCTAGAGGAAGTTAATTATTTTTCTCCTAAAAAGATAGGAACGTATTTTCGAAAGAACCCCTGCCCTAAGCCACACGGCCCCACTGGCGGGGAGGGGAGTCCTTGAGCTGGTCTGCGTCCCTGGTGTGGCCCCCACTCCCACCCTAGGACATGGAGCCATCACTGGGCCTGTGTCCTGAGGTGGGAGGTGGCTTCACTCACCCCCAATGTACTTACTTAGATTGTACCCCCAGCACCCCAGGAAGAGAAAGGCCTGCTGCCCTAGACCAGGCACTGAGCCGGGGGCCCTGAGGGTGGGAGCCGAGGATCTGAGGGTGGCAGGAGCTGAGTCCAAGTGCCCGTCTCTTGCAGGCGAGTATGTCATCATGATTCGCGATGTGACCACCCCTCCATTCCTGGGCCACACGCTGTCCATGGCCTTCAAACACCTTCGGGTCTTGGCAAGGGGGGCAGGCCAACAGCCCCATGTCCCCAGTGAAGACCTGGAAGCCCTGAGCTGGAGGGGTGCCCAAGACTCCCGCCACTAGTTGAGCCTTTAATAAAAGGCTCAACAACCACTTCTGAGTGCTAGCCAGAGGGCGCGGCCCCTGCCTGAACACCCAGAACCAGGCCGGCTCATCTGGGCCTCCCAAGGCTGGGCGGGTGTGACCAGTGCCCTTCTCCACTGTCTCGGCTATCCATGCTTTCCCCGGGGGGAGCCCGGGCCAGTCAGCGCCTGCTTCCCACCATCCCTGCCCTGGTGGGCAGCTCAGGGGCCTTCCCAGAGCTGGGGGCCACGACCGCTCCCAAATGGGAGATCAAGAGGCCACGGGCTGGTGACTGGGTCACACACTGAACTGAGAGGCCTTGTCTGAAGGAACCACTTTTCAGATGTTACAGCAGCCTCTGAAATGCACCCGGGGCATAAGCCAGGCCTGGGGGTTGGGGACAGAGGGCCTCCGAAATGCACCCCCGGCGGATAAGCCAGGCCTCAGGTCAGGGATAGAGGCCTAGCACACAGGGAAGCCTGGGAGCAGCCAACCCCCTACTTGGGGCTGACCACACCCCAGCCTCAGACCCAAGGCCCCCATCTCCCTGCATCCAGAAAGGATAAGCTCACCCCCATCCTCTCACCTGACCATCTGCTTCCTTCATTGAATGGGGGAAGGGACACCCAGAGCCCTCTGGTCCTGGCCGGCAGTCACCTCCAGGCCAGGGTGGACTGGCCACTGAAGCTCCAGCTGCCGTCTCCCATCTTAAAGGCCTTCCTGCCCATCACCCTCCATCCAGCACCCACTGCCCTCCCACATGTATGGTCAACGCCCTCCTTCTCCCCCATGAGTGCTCTACCCGACCTGTGAGTACTCCCAGCAGGGCCCCTGGCTCCTCTCTACCCAGCAGGCCCCATGGGGCTCCAGATATCACTCTTGGCCCTGGTATGCCCCACCCCACATCTCCCCCCTACCCCCCGCCTCAGCCTTGGGGCCCAGAGCCCGGTCCCTCCTCCAGGTTCCTGATCTCTCCCAGACACATGGCCAGTAGAAATAGTGGGGCAGCCCCCTTGGGTGGGGGTCCAGGGCCCTTCAGACCTCACCTGCCCCATACCAGCTCCTCCTGCTTCATGGAGAACACCACAACCTTTTGTCGTCAAAGCCCAAACCATCAGCACCCGACTCTGTTCTCTGGCTCTGTGGGTCACATCCCTGCCCCTCCCCACAACGACCCTGTGGGCGCTCAAGATGCATCAGCAGCACAATCCATCTCACCCCGACACCCCTCCCCAACACAAGGGGCCACTGGGCCACATCGTGACCAAGACCGCAGGCCCAACCAGAGCTGGCACCCACAGCTCACTGCCCTGGCCCCCCACGGCCCCTGCTCCCTGAAGCCCTTCAGCTGAGCCAGGTACACTCTGCCTCACGGCCTCTGCATGTGCCCTTCACCTGCTTGGCGGGTGAAGAACCCGCCTGCAGTACAGGAGACCCCAGTTCCATCCCTGGGTCGGGAAGATCCCCTGGAGAACGAAATGGCAACCCACTCCAGTATTCTTGCCTGGAGAATCCCATGGAGCCTGAGATGAAGCCTGGGAGAATCCCATGGAGCCATGAGGTCACAAAGAGCACAACTGAGCAGCTAACACTTTCTTTTCTTCACCTGCTCACAAGACCTTCCTAGGTCACCTGCTCCAAAGCCTTACCCCACATCCAGCAACACCGCCCCCCGCCCCCACCTCTCTCCCCCCCTGCACATGTTACGGGCCAGCACCCCATGCATCTCACACAGGAATCTCCCAAAGGCCAGCACTTCTTCAGTTCTGTTCACCAGCACAGCTCGGCACCTGGCGAAGTGTGTGGCCTACAAGAGGTGCCCGGAAGGTACCTGCAACCAAAGGGTGGACACGGAACATGCGGCTGGTGCAGCAGCCACTCTGTGATGTGTCCAGAGGCACTGAAGACAAACAGGCAGAGAGGTGTGCAGGACAGGGCAGGAGGCAGAGGACAGCTGGAAGGACAGGCAGAAGGCAGACGGATGGAGGGATGGTGGGTGGGGATGGGTGTAATTATGGACGGATGGATGCGGAAGGCAGGTCTGGAGGAGGGTATGGCAACCCACTCCAGTATTCCTGCCTGGAGAGTCCCACAGAAGAGCCTGGAGGGCTACAGTAGTCCATGGGGTTGCAAACAATTGGACTCAACTGAAGACTAAAACCACTACTACGCTACCGTGGGATAATTATGTTCTCACATGAAAGGCCAGATGAGTCTGATGACCGGAACCAATCCAGTCATGTCCTTGGACCCACCCATCCCTTCACCATTCCTGCTTGTCTCTTAGTAGGTTCCCACACAATTTCCCTCAACACACCTGCCTCAACACAGTCACAGCTAGCAGTAGGGAGCAGCTGGGGTGGAGCTGGTCCCCCTGCAGGACCAGGTGACCTCCGCCTCTGCTGGGCCGCAGCTCCCAGAACAGGTGGGGCAGCGGGGCACTGAACCCCCAAAGGGCTAGCTGTGTGACAGCCAGGGAGAAGAAGGGGGTCCAGGAAAAGGGGGGCTGACCTAGTTCTGAGGCTGAGAAGTAGGGGTGCTACCGGGCACCCGGAGCAAGCCGTACCTGCCAGCCTCTTTCTGTTCCAGGAGCTCAAGCAGCAACTGACGATGCCAGCCTGGTCCAGCCGGGCCTCGGCCTCTGAACAACTGTTAGGAGAGGATAGGCCATGATGTCCCAGCGATGAGGACATCATGTCCCCTCTGGGGACAACAGGTCCCCACAGGGACCTGTTCTCAGGCAGCTCTGACTCCTGCGTCGTGCCTGGGTCCCAGGAGTCTCTGTCCTGCTCAAAGTGCATAGAGGTAGCTGGAGGGCCTGCAGGATGGAGTCCCCTCCAGAAGGGGGTGCAGGTGAGGTGCAGGGTAGGGGGGGTTGCAGTGTCCACACTTGGCTGCATGAACGTGGGGCCAGGTCCCCCGCAGGACCCCCAAGGGTGGGGCCAGGAGCCAAAGGGCCACATGCCCCTAAAAGCCCCGAGACCACTTCCTCCAGGCACCGCAGTCCACCTGGCCCGCCCGAGACAGCGAATTCTCTGCAGCTCTTCCTGCTCATCAAGATGAAACCACATTTCTGTCAAAAGGAAAACAATGAAAATGATGTTTCAATTTAGAAAACAAAAACGCTGGATACAGAAGCAGCTGCTGTTTCCCGCATGCCCGGGTCAGGAGGCATCTTCTCGGGTTGGACTCCAAGCTGGCATCATGGTTTCCAGTCACCAAGCCCAGGGCCACAAGCTCAGGGCCACTGTCTCACTAGGACACAGGCCTACTCGGACGCAGGGTGGGGGCTCCCCACGTGGGGCCCCTGCAGACTTGGAGCAAAGCTGACTTTTCAGTCGGCAGCCTCTCCAAATGCAGGCCAGTGAAACCTCTATACTTTCCAAAGCCTGAGAGCAGGGGCGGCTTGGAGTCTGGGAGGAGGGGGAGCCGCAGCAGTTCTGGTCCCGGGTGAAGGCACTTCCCCTGCCCCACCCTGTGCCCACCCCCTGGCATGAGTCCTAGGTGAGGCGTGGGCACCGCTCCTGGCCAATGCACCTGAGTTGATGACCAGCAGGTCTTTTAGGGGCCACGGCCTCAGAAACCCACTGGACTTTGGTTAAAGGTGTGGGGGAGCTGGAGGTTCACAGAGGTACTGCCCCTACCCTGACAGGACCCCCCAATCCTAACACTGTGTCCCACAGACAAATCTATACAAAACCTGAATTCTCAAATAAAAAACCACCAAAAAATAGACAGTCAGCAGCGACCAGAGGTGCTGGCCTGACCATCATGTCAGCTGGAGGAGGAGCTGGGTAGGGAGAGGGATGGTCCTGAGAGGGTGGCGTCCAGCTTGGACCATGAACGGCCAGAGCATCAAGACGGCTGGACTCCATCAGGCCTGCCTCCCTTGGATGGCTCTGCTTCTGCCCCTGGCCTGAAGACCCCAGGGCCACCTTCTCAGAGGAATCAGGCCTCCTGGGGTCTACCACAGGCCAGGTGGGCCCCCAACCCACCCACCTCCATACCAGGGTGGGGTGCAGGCAGACAGAGGTGGGTGTAGAGGTACCAAGAGGCTGTCCCCACGTGCCCCACACCCCAAGGAGGGCACCTTTCCCCCTGGGGCCTCAGTGTCCCCCCTGGGCCCTCCTCCTGCCCTCTGACTTCTAAAAGGGTGGCAACATCAGCTCCAGATGGTCCACTCATGTAATGGACATTTACTGAGTGACAAGCATGAGCCTGAGCCCTGAGTCAGGAACCACCAGAAACAGAAAACACCTTCCTTCCTCGACTGAAGTCTAGAGCCACAGATAAGAGACGCACAGACAAAGAGATGAGAAAGGTGGGGGCACCTGCCCTGTGTCCAGCCCACTTCCCTGCAGAGCCTTGGCAGGCACGGCCCCTCAGACCATCAGCAGCAGCCTAGCAGTCAGCACAGGACAGAGCCTGGCACAGGCAGCGCCTCCTGGCCTCCCCTCCTACTGGTCTGTGGGTCACCCGGGATGCTGCCCGGGGAGGCCTCCCGTCTCTGCATCCTGGACAGGCTTCCTAGTCTTGGTGCCAGGCAGGTGGCGAGGCCAGCTGTCCACAACAACCTCCCGCCACCCCAAGCATGTCTTCCTGGAGAGTGCAGGAGGACCAGCCCCCAAGTCTGGCTCCTGTGCAGTGTGGCCAGCTCACTGCAGACTCGAGGCACCCTGGGAACCTCGGTCCTCGGGGCATCAGCAGGGGTCTCTGGGCCTATCTCAGCCAGATCACTGGGGCACACGCCAGCTGCCCAAGGCGTCTTCCTTCCTGTCCCATCCCTACAGGGCACAGCCAGCCACTGAGGACAGCCTGGGGCCTCTCCGATGGAAGAGCCAGGATGGGTCGGGCACAGGAGACCTCGGGAGGTGGGTGGGTCGTGGCTCCAGCAGGCCCTCTCCTCAGACTGGAAACTGCCTCTGCCCCTCAGTAGGCCTGCGGAGCAGCCGGGGCAGGCAGCGAGCCAGGCGGTGACCCGCACTGGCCACAGCAGCCCCCGCCCAGGCTCCTCTTGGCGGGAGGCCCGAGGTCTCGAGGCGCAGGCGGGTGCCCACTGCCACAGCCAGGGACGTTCTCTGGTGGAGGCTATAAATAGGACTGTCATCAGTCGGAGGCAGCCTGACCGCGCGCCAGATGTACAGGACTGAGCAAGCAGGCCAGTCCTCCCACCGTCCTCCTGGTCACTGCCCGCAGGGGTGTCATCCCCTTCTTCCTGCTCCCCCCTACCCCGACACCAGGAGAAGCCCTCCCACGGATGGGGCTGCAGAGCCCAGCAGGGTGGACCGGATGGGAGTCCTGCCTCCAGGGTCAGCCTGGAGGAGCGCTACCCAGCCCCCAACCCCTCAGTGCTCCCTGGCCCTCCAGGAGTTTCTCATCCTGTGGGCTCATCCTTGGTGAGCTCCTCTTGAGGACCGCGCTAGAAAAGACGGTGCAGACACGAAGGGCAACCATCAGGCAGATGCCAGGGTCAGGGCTGGGGTGCATCTGGGCACCAACACAGATGCTGATTAGGCAAGAACCTGCTGGCCACTGGCGCACTGGAGGGCTGGGGAGAGCTGGCCGGCTGCAGTGAGCTGGTGAAGGGCAGGAAGCCAGTGGGGTGAGGGGTCCATGCATTGGACAGTGCCAGAGAGAGGTAAGCCGTGTGGACTAGGGGGTTACCATCCTGATGACCGAGAAGCTTGGGGACAGAGAATGGCCTAGAGAAAACAGGGAGGGAGTGTAACGCAGGGGGAACAGGTCACTGTGGCCTTCTTTCTTCGCGTCCTTCAAGGCCTATTCCACCTCCCACCCACGCTGGCGGCTGGGGTTGCCCCTCCAGAAGAAGGGCTTAGCCGCCTGGCAGTGACTAGGATAAAGTCCGGCCTGGATGAGGGACCAGGATGGGGAACACTGCAGAGAAATGGGGCCCAGGGCCTGTACTGAGTGGGGCTCGGTTGTTGGCACAGGGACACTTTTCCACACCAGTGGGATCGCGCTCCCAGAATTCAAGGGATTTAAAAGGGTCGGGTTTTCCTTCGAATCTGGCATACTAGGCAAGCGACCCCCCCATAGAAAAACAGCACCCAAACAGCTGAAACCTCAATTCGAATGCGGACCCCTCCCCGCGCTAGATGGGGAGCTGCAGTTCCCACCTCCGCCGCTGGAGGTCGCGCTGACCCCCCCCACGCCGGACCCACCAAACCTAGCTGCACTCAGACGCGTGGACACGTCAGCGCCCGTCCGCCCCCGCAAGGAAGACGCTCAGAGAACGGGGAGCCCCCACCCTACCCCTGAACGAGGGCTCGCTCCAGCGCAACATGCCTGCGAGGCGCCTCCTCCCCAGGGTACCCCTCTCTCTCTCGCCATCCCAATTCTCCCCCGCGCCTCGGACGGGAGGGGGTCACTGTGCTCAGGACGCGGTGGGAGAGCACACTTCCTGCCGCCCGCCCCTCTCCTTCCCCAGCTAGCGCCGCCTCCGGGCCCCCGGACGGCACGCCCAGGCTGCGGAGTGGGGGTTGTCGCGGCCAGCGCGGCCCCAACCCCGGGCCGAACCTGATCCCGCCCCTCGCGGGGGAGGGGGTCGATCTCGGGGCGGCCGGGTACCGCGCGGCCCCACCCCCGATGCTGGCGCAGGCGTGGAGAGGAGGGGGCTGGGCGGGGGCTGGGCGGGGGCGGGCCGCCCCGTCGTAACCCCTTCGCCCACCCCACCCCACGGCCGGAAGCGCCCCCGTGCCCACCCCCGTTGGAATCCGAGGCGGACTGAGCCCCGCGCCCCACGCCGGGCATGGGGAGGGGAAGTGAAACCGGGCAGCGGAGCCTGGGGGACGCGTCGGGGTTTCTGCAGGCGCGTCATCGGAAACTGAGGCCGCGGGGCGGGGGCGCGGCAGCCGCGCGGCCCTTCCGGACCCGGCCGCCAGCGTTCCCGGTGCCCCCGCCCTTCCCGGGAAGCCCCTCGGCTGCGGACTTGGGCGCATCACGCGCCCCTCCCCGGCCCGCAACAGCCTCTCTGGATCGCAGAAGGAAGCTTCGCGGAAGGAAGTGGGGGGAATCTGCCTAGTCCCCAACTGGGGCGTGGCCTTCCTGGGGCGGGCGCAGCCCGCCCCCCAGGCTCCTGGCACCGCCCACGGGGGGCGCACAACCTCTTGGTGACTCACTCCGGCGGTGACACCCACTCTGCCTGACTCACTGGGCGCTGTGCCCCATACGTGCATCTCGGGTTCACGTTATGCACCCCCATCGGTGCGTTTGCGGGGCATCTTAAGACCCGCGTGACTTGGGAGGGGCCTTCTGGGGTGCCTTGCAGCCTTGGGGTGTGTCCAGCCTCTGCCCAGTAGGGCGTGGCCTCTGTACCCGCCGCCCTAGACTCGGCACCGGGAACCTGGAGCCGCGCGCAAGGGAGGTGGCAAAGGGGCTCAGATTCACCCCAAAACGGCCTGCAACCATGCCCCCCCAACCCGGGCCTGCGCACCCTCCCCAGCCCGGCTTCCGGCCAGGCCGGAAGAAGCAGGAATTTGGAATGTTTGGAACCGGAGTTATAACTCTCCCGAGGCTTCTCCGCCCCCTCCCGCCTCCCCCCAGAGGGGGCGGGGCAGGGGCGGGGCCTAGTCTGCCTCCGAGGAGGGGGTGGTACTCCAGGGCTGGGGGCAACCCTGGCGTCTGGCCGGGTCGCGATCTCACGGGTTCTGGGGTAAACCCAGGTCGAGGGAGACCCGGGCGCCCCATGGCGCTGCCTTCCGTCCCGGGCTCCCGGCCCACCGCCTCCCTCAGGCCCGAGGGCACAGCAGGGTAGGGGTGCGCCCCGCGTCTTGACAGGGAGGCCGCACTGGGCGGAGGAGCCCGGACCAGCTGGGCCTCCCGGCGCTGGGCGTGTCCAAGCGGCCGCTGTTTTCCCGCCGGGGAAGCGGCCGTGGGGCAGGCAGACGCGCCCGGTGACGGGCCGGTGACACCTGCCTGGCGCGCCGGCTACTGCCCTCTGCGCGCAGCAACTCCCCTCCCCGCCGGCCCGACCTTGGCAGGGAGCCTCCTCCACACACCACCAGAGCCTTTTCTGGGACTGTTTTTTCTTAGAAACAGGAAGTTGGGGTGTGGGCCACACGTCCCGCAGGTCAAGGCCCCGCCGTCGGCAGAGCATGGTGGAGGTTTGGACCCATGGGAATGCGCCACCCTGCCTAACTCCTGCAAGTCTCGGCGCCCGATGGAAGCCCAAGGGTGGACGGTGGGAGAAGAGGGGAGGGGAACAGGAGAAGCAGGGCTTGGCCGCCCGGTTCTGCTGCCCACTGGGCTGTAGCCCCACCTCTGGGTCACTCAGCCTGTCGGTGCCACCTCCACGAGGGCAGCCCCAGGCGTATGGAGCAGGGGTACTGGTGCTCTCCTTCCAGCCCCGGCCCTGCCACCAGGCCCGTCCTTAAACGTGAGCAAGTGTGCATACTCACTGGAGCAGAGCCTACCCGCAAGGCCAGGAGACCGCCAACTCCAGACAAGGGGCGGTGCCCGTCCTGGGCCTGAGGACCTGGGTCTGCCATCCAGCCTCTGGGGGCCCAGCCCTGCCTCTCCTCCAGGGGAGCCCCAGAGGTTTCACTGGACAGGGTAGGGGTCTGCCCTTGTCTGACACCTTGTGTTCACAGGGCACCTGTCCTGGCAGTTCCCCTGCCAGCCACTGTGGTGGGCGCCCCGTGGAGGGATACTATGGACACTGCCCTGGATGCCCAGCCCAGCCCTCCTAGCCACATCTGCCCACCTGGCCTAGACATGCTCCAGGCCCAGCCAGGGTCAGCAGCTGCCCACCCCCACCCTTCTGGCCAGAACAGGGAGGTTTGTTTTGGAGGCTTTCAGGCAGGCCCCCACCGCAGCCCTCACTGTGGACCTGGGGGCCCCAGGGTGACAGAGGGTGGAGCCTAGGAGGGCTTGTGGGGTGGGCCCTGCCCTGAGTCCATGCACACTTGATTTCTAGCTGGCATGGCACCTGGCACCTTCTGACTTGGTGTGAGAGAGGAAGATCGGGGGAGGAAACCTGAGGAGCAGATGTGGGGACAGGGAGGGGAAGGGCAGGCACCCCGACACTCAGCTGCCAGGGTGTGGGCCCCACGGCCACACCCACAGCCTGCCTGGGTGCCTGGTGAAGGGTGGGGGGACCTGACACCACCCGCCTCCCTGGGGCTGCAGAGCCACACCATGACGGGGGCTCAGCCATGTACCTGGTTGCCCTCTCTGCTGGACCCAAGTGGCCCTGGACACACATGCTCGATGGGGCCTTACAGAGAAGGTGACCTCAAAGTCCTTCCAGCACAGGATGCCTTATCCCTGGAGGGTTCCGGAACAGGCCTCCATGGCAGCAGGAGTGACCCACGCGAGAGCCTGGTCCAAGCTTCCTGCCAGCAGGGCGCCTGCCAGGCCGGGTGCAGAGCAGGAAGATCCGACCCCAGCCCAGCCAGACACCTGACTGGCACAGGATGCTCCAAGATAAGCCAGGTCCACCTGCCTGCCCACCCCCTGCCGTGGGGCCACCTGCTCCAGAGCTGGGAGTCCCGCCCAGTGGCCCCAGACCTGGCACAGGCCTGGGCACAGATGGCCCCATGTGGGGGGCTGCCTGCAGTGCCCACGTCTCCAACCCTTGGGGGCAGGGAACAGCAGACACCCAGGTCCCCAAAGTTCTGCCCCCGCCCCTCCCAGGGTTGCCCGTCAGCGGGCAGGACACAGGAGGGTGCAGGGCCGCTGTCCCCTGAGCACAAGGGTTTCTGTGGGGAGGACACAGGATCCCCTCCATGCCCTGGTTTCACATCCCACTGACAGCCACACCGTTTCCTGAGGGTCCAGACTGGCCTGGGGGCCAGGCCAGAGCACAGACCAGCCTGGCTTTTTCCCTGCGGGATTCTACTTCCCTGCAGCGGGTCACCCCCTCCCTGGTGAGCATGGTATGGAGAGAGGCCTTGGGACGTCGTGAAGCAGCCTGATCTGACCTGGACCCGCTTGTAGCATGTCCCAGCCGTTCTCTTCCTGGCCAACAAGGAGTGACCCTGGGACAAGACAACCAGAAACCAGGGAGCGGATAGTGGGGGTTAAGGGTAGGCTGGGTTCTGGGGCCAGGTGGGCCAGGGAGGAGCTGCTGGCCAGAGCTGGGCTGTGCTGGAGGGTGGGTGGGGTGGAAGCCGGGGGCCACACTGAGGGCCAGGGGTCAGAGGAGGGAGGACAGGCTGTGCCAGCTGTTCCTATAAAGGGCAGGCGGCTTCCTCTTTCCACACGGCGCGCCTGGCACCCGCCTCCACAGACAAGGGCCCAGCTCTCAGCCTGCGGTCAGGCCCCTTGACCACAGGGCGCTGGGCGGGGGTGGGCGGGCCAAACTGAGGCTCTGGGGCTGGCAGCCTAGGGGAGGGGTGGGGACCCCAGGTCAGAGACAGGCAGGCACAGCTGAGAGCCCAGGGGGCTGGGGTGGGGCCCCGGCTGCCTGTGACCGAGGAGAAGTGAAAGCTGGGGGTGGGGGCCACAGGGCAGGGACAGAAGCTGGGGAGCTGAGTAGGTTCCCAGGAGCACCCCTGCCCCAGGCTCACTTCACCCTAAGCCTCGGGGGAGGGGCCTGGGAACCAGCACCAATGTGGGCAGGGACACACAGGCCAGTCTAGGGGACGGGCCTAGGGGGTCCCTACAGAGGCCCTGGCTGGTGTGGCAGTCCCGAGCCTGGGGACCAGAAGTAGGGGTGGGGGGCTGCCAGGAATCCCCAAAGAGGGGCCCTTCTCTCCCTGAGGCTCTCTGACCTTCAACGAGGGCTTGGGGAGTTCTGAGGTCAGATGGTCCCCACCCTGTCTTCTCTGGGCTGGGGTGCTCAGGGCCCTTTATGCTGGCAGGTCACATCCAGAGATGAAGGCCAGAGCGGTGCCGGAAGGTGATGAGCCTGGAGCCCCAGGGGCTGTGCTCAGCCCACCTCCAAGGCCCCTCATGACAGGCTGAGCAGTGCGCTGGGTGTGAGGACCCTGACTGCACACATGCGCCCATGCACACACACACAGACACACACACACACGGCCCTCCAGCGGGCTCCCCAGCCTCCCTTGGGGATACCTCCACCCCACCCACACCTCCTTGTGGCCGAGACTTCAGGTGAGATGTGGACCATCAGAGCGGTGAGCCAGGAGGCCCCGGGTGCTGGGTGCAGATGAGGAGAGGCCCTCGCACCCGTCTCGGGACAAGCTCAGGCTGCGGAGGGCACGGTGTCCACACGGGGATGAGGCCCTGCGGGGATGGGGGAGTCTGGACACGGACAGGTGAAGCCAGGAGGCCCCGGGTGCTGGGCACAGATGAGGAGAGGCCCTCGCACCCATCTCGGGACAAGCTCAGGATGCGAAGCGCATGGTGTCCACACGGGGATGAGGCCCTTCGGGGATGGGGGTGGTCTGGACACGGACAGTTGCCACCCCCATTACACTGCCCACCCTGCTGGGCTCTGTGCAGGTCTTGAGGAAGGCGTGCGTATCTGGCATCACAAGTGAACAAGGTTTCGGCTGCTCTTGACTCGCGTCCACACTTGCAGGGACGCCCCTGGGACCCTCAACAGGCCACAGTGGGTGGCTGTCCACTCAGGAAACCTGAGAAGACAGTACTGGGTGGCACACTGGATGTCCGGGCATGAGGCAGTGGTCAGGACAGAAGGGCTGCCCAGCCCAGCAACAGGCACATGCAGTGTCTGGTCACTGACCTTTCTGCCCTCCCCTCCCACCCTGGGCACACGGGGCCAGGAGTGCCCAGGGGCCATGCTCACCTCACCTCATGTAGGGCAGTGCCTAAAGGTCCAGCCCTGCTGGGGGAAGGGGGACCTCTGGGAGTCAGACCCAGGTGACATTTGCATCTACGGGGCAGAGGGTGTGGGGGCCTCGGTCATGCCCCATGAGGGGGGTCTGTCACCCACACCTCGGGGCCCCTGCTTCCGTCCCGTCTGCAGCCTGACCTTTCAGACCCAAGGCGACACCTGGCGACCCTGGCCCCGCCGCCCCTCACCTGGCCTGGGTGGAGTGGAGCCTGCTTCCTTGTCCACACCACAGCCTATCCTGCCTCCCCCCAGGGGCTCCAGGGGAACACCACTGGGCCCAGCTCTGGGGGGCTTACTAAGGATGTGGGAGGAGGTAGGGGCCCAGGGGTCTCCTAGGCTGGGGTCTGTTCCTCCAGGTGACCTATGAGGCCCTGGGATCTGGGCTGGGAGGCTGGGCCTGGGTGGTGAAAGGCAGCCTAGAGACGTGAGGTCCAGCATCAAGGGGCAGGGGGGGTCTGGAGAAGCCCCCAGGGACTCACACAGGTAGGGGTGGGGGCTTTGCTTATCTTTTAGGGCGGCACGTTGGGGTCTGCAGTTCTGAGGCCGCTGGCTCCCTCCCCATTAAGACATGAGACAGCTCTGCAGGGGACTGGCCACCTACTCCAGCAGGCAGATGAGGTGTCCCCATGGATGCCCACAGTACAAGGAGGAGCCACAGTTCAGCGTGACCAAGAGGGAGAGGCAGAGGGCCCCAGCCAGGACCTGCCCACTTGTCAATGGAGTCAATGGAGACTGAAGGACCCCAGGGTCTGATGGGAAGACAGGCACCCCCTTACTCTTCCTGGGCGCAGGCCTGGTGGTAGCCCAGGGAGGGGCAGGGCCAACCTTGAACTTGATTGTGTCATGTCATCTGTTTGGGGGAGGGGCGTCGAAGGACTGACGGGTACACAGAGAAATAGAGAAATATGCCAAGCTCTTTCTTTTTTCTTTTTAAATCAGGCATTTATAAACAAGAAAGCATACATTAATTACATAAAAATAGTTTTCGAATAGTAGAGTAAGTCGTCATATTGTCATTAGCAGCAGCAAAGGAGAGAAGGGGACGGCGATGCGGACGCTCCTGGCGGGCACCAGGGTGGAGCTGTGGTTTTTTTTTCCTTAATTGAAAAAAAAAAGTGTCATTTGTGACTCCTGACTTAAAGCAAGAACAAGACAGCCCCCCAAGCCCGGTGAGCAGGCATGAAGGACGGGTGGGGTTGCCCAGGAAGCCGGTGGGCGTGTTCTTCCTCTGTTAGAAACAACCCAGAAAAGAGGACAGCTACCAGTAAGGAGAGAGTCCCGGGGGAGGACCCACCATGTACACATATGATACACGAGTGTAAGAGGAGAGAGTATTTACACGGTCGCTTTGTACACTGGCGAGTTCTGTACGAAAAGCAGGACACTATGTGAGTGAGTTAGCTGCTCCATAGATATGAATGTTATTGCTGTTGTTTTTTCCCTTCGTTAAAAATCTTCTTTCAGCATAGAAATAATGAGTGATTAAACTGAATACACGGTCATTCTGGTAATGGGTATTACACACGGGGAGAGTCAACAGCCTACGGAGAGATGCCTCTTCTGAAAGAAATGCAACTGCAGCTGCGAGGCAGGAGCCCGGAGACCCTGCCCCCAAGGACGGGGATGGGGATAGACAGCCCCTCGCCAGCCTCGCCCGCAGCTGCCACTGGCTCTGGCAGGTCATGGGACCCTCACAGTGGGCCTAGGGGCGGGGGTTGGGGGGTGGGGATGAGGCTGCCCAACCCCACCGCCGTACCTCAGCTCTTCCCAGTATCAGGGACCAAGCTGGATGGTGGCGGGGCAGACCGAGCTGATGGTCAGATGTGCAGGTGAGCAGAAGGGAGGTGAGGGGACACATTGCCCCCATGTGCAACTTGGAAAAATGTGTCTCCCTCTGGAGTCTAAAAACTCAGAAAGTGAACGGAGCAAACCCGGTGGCCTCGGGTGGCAGGTCCCGGGGGCCCTGCGACCTCACTGCAGGTTCAGACGGCGACAGAGCACAGCCGCACAGAAGCACACTGACACACTCAAAGCTTTGCTCCAACTAAATCATTTAGTTTCCCTTGAAGAAATGGCTGGAAAACACAACTCTGGAAAAACAAGGGTAAACACAGCATTCTGAGTGTTGCGTGACACAACCGACCCTCTACACGACACGGTAATAATGCCCATCGGTGGATATACGTATGGCAGAGGTTTAAAAGTCCATGCATACAGATTTAATAACTGCAAAGAAAAACAGAAGCAAAAAAATTTAAAAAAAAGAAAAACAACCAAACGCACGCTGCATATACACGGTGTCCCTTTTGCATTGCACTTTAGAAGGGGGGCTGGCAGCACCCAGCCCTGACCCAGCAAACCAAGGGCAGAACCCCTCCACCAACGTGGCCACCCGAACTCTGCTCTACTCGGCGGCCATGGCACCACCTCCCATGGCCACAGCTGCCGGGTGCTGGGACGGATGCGGGCAGAGGGTTCCGGTCAGGTCTCTCCGCGTAAATAAATACCATGATTTAGGTCAGGGAGCCACCTGGTCTACTGGGAAATCATTTTTCAAGCTTGGGCATAAGAAACCTTATACAATTCGCATACAGTTGAGAGTAAACGCGATTATTTGGAATAAATGCAGGTAACTCATTGTGATCATGGCAGATCCAACAGCTACTGGAGACGTATTCTGGGGGAAGAAGACGAGTCAGGGTTTGCTGTACAAGACGCTGGAAGGCACAGAACCACCCCCCGAAGTTCAGTTTTTGCGTTTTCGTTTCGTGTGATTCCCTTGTTCAACCAAGCACCAGAGGGGTTTCTAGACACTCGAGCACTTAGGATGTGGATGCTCTAGAAATCGGTTTGCAGTATCTGAAAGTAAAAACCTCAGTTAACTGGGGAATAAAAAGAGAAGGGGAAGGTTTTTGACAAAGTGCAGTTCTAAGTATACGTTTAAATGAACGAACAAACAAAAGGAAAAAAGAAAAACTGAAATAATGCTGTGTTTGTTGCAATGCTGCAGCCTCGGCCCAAACAGAAGGCGTGCCGCCGGCCAGATGGAGGGGCGTGAGGAGGAGGGCGCGTGCCCGGCCAGCGCGGACCCACCTCCGCCACCCCGCCAAGCACCCCTGCAGACGCCTCTGTGGGGCACCAGCTGGACGGAGGGGCGCGTGGAGAAGGGCACATGCCCGGCCAGCGCGGACCCACCCCCGCCGCCCGCCTGAGCACCCCTGCGGACGCCCCTGCAGACGACCCTGTGGGTGGCGGGGGCCGGTAGGTGGGTAAGGCGGCAGTGTTCCAGCTCGCGTGCACGCGGCACTCCCCGGGTCCTCCCCCGACAGTGCGGGAGACAGGTCCTTGTCGCTGAAAAAATAGACTCTGGAGAAAAACCCTTCGTGTGGTCACGCGGCCGCAGGTGCAGACAAGCTGCGATGGCTTCGAGGGGCAGGACGGGGGCCACCCTGGCTCCCATGTGGGTCCTCGGGGGGCATCACGTGTGGGTGGGGCTTTTAAAAGTTAGTCATTAAAAAACGTGTTGATTTTTCTGAATATCAAGTCTCCTTATTGGTTTTAAATAGCTTATAACAAAAGTGTAAATGTTAGAACGTTCCGGCAAGCAGAGGGCCAGCCACAACCACCGAGCTGGCCTCGTCTCTGGGGCAGTTGGGAACCGGCTTGCACGCTTGAACTTGGCCAGTAGAAAATTTTGCAGTGGATTCCAAAAGTATGTGGTTCCAAACACTTGCTTGGTTCTAGGCACAGTAAGACGTTGTGCTATAAGGACTGGAGGGGGGCGTCCTGCTGGCACGGAGCCCCAACCCTGCCGCCCGCCCGCCTTGTGGCATCCGCCCTGCGCAGCAGACAGTGGGTTCGGCTAGGGCTCCAGCTCGGCCGTACTCTCGCCACCTGCAGCCTCGGAGTGGGGCCGCGGCCACAGCTGCTCCTGCAGCCCCTTCACCACCTTCTCCAGGTGCTCCCGGGCCTCCCGCTCTCGCAGCAGGTCGGCCCGCAGCTGCTCACGATCGGCCTCTGCGTGCTGCAGCTTCACCTGCAGGTCCTCGATCTGAAAGGGACGCCTGCATTAGCCAGCTGCTCCCCACCCACCCTGTCGCTGCCTGGCGCCGGGCTGACCCTCCGGCCATCACATACTCGCCTCCCACGCCACCCACTGGACCTGCTGGTGAGCTCAGTAGGAGGACCAGCACCGTCTCCAAAGACCCTAAGACAGGGGACGACACCCAACCCCCATCCCTGGGAGCCTGCTGCTCAGCATGGCCATGGGGACCAGCTGAGACATTCATGGGCATGTGAGGGTGAGCTCAGCCCTCTTCCAGGACAAGAGAGGAGAGCCTAGGGCCACATCACCCCACGGAGGATGGGCCCGAAGCCGAGCAGCTCCCCACATACAGACGGCCTGGCAAGGAGGGGAGGGACCCTGAGATGCCAAGGGCGCACCCGCCACCTCTGCCTCCCGTGGCTCCCTGCGCACCTGGGCAGAGTACTTGGCCCGCAGGCGGCCAGCCTCGCAGCCCTTGTCACACACGCGGGCTTGCCGCGCCTGCTCCAGCTCCCGCTTCAGGCGCAGCCGCGCCTCGTTGGCCTCCTTCATCTTCTTCTCGTTCTCCGCACGGAGCCGCTCGATCTCCTTCCGCAGGCTGCGCTTGGCCTCCGTGGCCTCCCGCAGCTTCTCCTTCTTGGCCACGCGCAGAAACTCCAGCTCCTGAGGTGAGGAGCCAGCTCAGGGGCACCCCCACGCCAGGCCTCCCCAGCACCCGCCTGCCCCGTAGGTCCCTGTCCCCTCCGAGCACTGCCCACAGCCCCTGGGTGTATCCGCAGTATCAGGGAGGGGCTCACCCGGGCACCGCACCACCTGAGGGCCCCAGAGGCCCCACGGCCAGATGGGGAGGAGGTGGTCCTTCTGGGGACTCAGCCCCACCCCTGCAAACATGCTCATGAATATGCATGTGGGAAGCCACACCTCCAACCAGGACCAGGGAGACGGAGGGGTGCTGAGCGAGCAAGCGGTTGCAAGCTGGCTCTGGGGCTGGCAGGGCTGTGCTGAGTGAGCCCACATGCCAGACACTGGCTGAGGTGTGAGAGCAGAAGAGACCAGGGGGCCCAGGCCGCAGAGCCCTGGGTGACAGCCCCGCCCTCCCGGGTGCTGAGGACTCCTTAATCAAGTCAGGTGGGCAGGGGAGGCCAGCAGAAGCCTCTTGGAAAGGAAGTAAGTGCCCCGGGGGAGTGGCCTGGGGCCTGGTGTGGGGACGGGTGTGCAGCCACTCACCTGGTGCAGACTGCGCTTGGCCTGCAGGGCGGCACTCAGCTTCTCCTCCTGCTTCACACGCATCTTCACCACCTCGTGCAGGAACTTCTCTTTGGCTTCCTTGGTGTCCAGGCCGCCCTCCAGGGCCTGCCGCAAGTGCTCCAGCTCCGCCTCCAGCCCGCTGCTCGGGGTGTCGGTGGGGGCCATGGCATCAGGGGCGGCAGGGGCCACGGGCGGGGCAAGCAGGCCTGGGGAGCTCAGGTCCTTGGCGGAGCTGGATGAGGTAAAGGATGGAGAGGACAGCGAGGACAGGGAGGAGGTGACTGCAGAGACAGACAGACAGAGAGGCAAGTTAGCAGAGCATCCTCTCCCGGGATGGGACCCTCCCAGGAGGACTGACCCCCTAAGAACAGACGGGTGTGGGCACTCACACTCCTCTCGGCTCTCCACCTCCACCTCGGCCTCTGAGTCCTTGTCCTCCTCGGGGGCAGGCCCGGGTACTGGTGTCTCCGGGGCTCCAGGGGTGTCTGCAGGTAGCTTCCGCTTCCGGGGCTGGATGCAGGCGGGGAGGGGCTCAGGGGCCCGGGAGACGACCGTGGTGCAGGGCGGGCTGCTCACTGCCTTGTGCTGGGCTGGCGGGGCCAGGGCCACGTTGGGGGCCACGCCCGTCTCAAAGCTCTTGTAGGAGTAGAAGCTGTGGGAGACACAGCAGGTGCTGGGTCCTCGACAGCTGCCCCGGCCCCTGCACGCCCCCCATAGCAGGCCCTGCTCCCACAGTGTGAGGGAGCAGACACTTCAGCCTAGGGCAGCTGGAACACGGCTCCCAGCCACCATGCATTGTGTGCCACCAACTTTAGAGCACAGAAAACCTAGACACCCTTCCCCATACCACCAAAGGACCAGCACTTCTGCGACTGCCTTACCCGGAGAGCTGGGGCCTGACACGAGGCCTCCAGACCGCCCGCCCGCCAAGCTTAGGGACGATTAAAGTGGGAACCTGATTAAAGCAGGAACCTGCTTCTCTGGCTGGTCTGCAAGCCCCGTGGGTCATGGCTGGTGGTCACAGCGGGAGGGTCACTCACCTGTCTCGAATCAGGGCTGGGAGGTGTGGGGAGAGCTCTTTGTCACTCGCGGAAACCGCAGGGGACCAGGGTCGGAAGGCGGAGAGGCGCTGGCGAGGGTGGACGCAGCCCAGGCTCTGTGGGAACAGGGGCTGTCAGAGGGGGGCCCCAGGCCACCCCGCCCCCGCCCCAGCTGCCAGAGCTGCGCGCCACACCTTGCTGGAGGAGCCGGCCAGGGTCCGCAGCCAGCCTGGCTGCTTGTCCTTCTCGGAGGACGTGGGGTGCTGGGAGGGGGTGTCATCTGCTTTTCTTACAGAGGCCGGGGGATCAGAGACCTGTGAGCGACACAGAAGTTCCCGCTGACACGCTGGGTAGGACACAGCCACACATGAGGCATGCCCAGGGACACGCAGACCCCACAGGCACACATCGCATGGTGCGCCTGGTCCAACGCAGGCCTGACAGCTGGCAGAGGCCAAGGACCCACAGCACGTCGGCTCAGAAGGGACCCCTGCCCACCCCCACTCGGGCTGACAGGTCTGGAAGGGGCAGCGGCAGGCAGGCTCGCGGGCTGAGCACAGGGCCCTGTTGGGGTTGCCTAGAGCTTTCCAGGGGCATCTCGTGTAGCGCCCCCAGAGCTCTGGGTTTCACCACATGGTACTAATTTTAGAAACTTCTTGTGGGGCTGGGCCAGCTGCATGACGGGTGAGCAGAAAGCTCGGGCCATGTCCCGTCCCTGCTGGAAGGAACAGCCCCAACATGAACTGAGTGCACTCAGCCCGCTGAGAAAGCCCCTGGACGTCCCCAAGTCTCGTGTAGGGGAAGGAAGCTCGGGACACACGAGTCTTGTGTCTGCTGGATACTGTAGCCGGAGCGGCCTCCAGGGCTGGTGTCAAACTGCCCCCTGCCTGCTGGCCCCAGGGAACAGCTGGAGAGAATACCGAACCCCAGAACTGGCCCTGAGGGGCCTGCGCTTCCAGGGCTGTGGGGGAGGAAGTGGTCGGTCAGCTGCCGTGCTCAGCAGGGTCATCACAACAAAACTCAAGGGACGGAGCCAACTGGGTGCAAGACCACCAGTGCAACAGAGCCCACATTTCTGGGTGTGTGCAGGGGCCACTCCCAACCCCACAGCCAAAGCTCCCTAACTCCACTCCAGGAAACCTGGAACCCTCGGGCCCAGACCCGTGGGGCTGGGCGGCATGCTCTGGCCTTGGTCCCAGCACAGGGTGGCTGCGCCCTCAGGCTGCCCACCCAGCCCCTGGGAGACTGGTTGAGGGTCCTTCAGACAGCGTGGACAGACAACTCAGATCTGAACACACCTGGTGCTCTTGCTGGGGCGGGGCAGGGGGGCGGTGAAGGGGAAAGGAGCTAGGCGATGCCTGGGGGCCTCCTGAGCTTGGTGCATAGTGCTGGACCGGGCGCCACCCGCAAGGGTGGGGCTTCCTGTCTGAGCCGAGTTCTCACAGGAGAGAAGCCACAGCGCCCTGCCGGCTCCTCCAATTCCGAGAAACCTCAGGGAGCCCTCGTGGGAGGTGTCAGACGACCCGGGCCGCAGGCCACCCCCACGTGGCCAGCAAGCCCCACCACACGGCGGGGGCGGCTTCCTGCTAGGGAGAAAGGCTGGAGCCTCCTGCCCTCACCAAACTGCCTGAGCCCTGGTCCACCCGGGATGCAGGAGCTGAGCAACCTTGGGGACTTGGTCCAAGGAAGCCCGGTGTGCTCTCCACAAAGTCCAGGTGGCTGGCTACGGGAATGAGGAAGCATCAGAGGAGGAGGCATGGCCACCAGGGCCCGAGGGAGTGACCCCTCTTCAAAGCCCAGGAAGGATGGGCCATGGAAATGGCAGAAGATCAGCGACACAGCCATGTGTGCAGTGATAGCTGCGTGGCCACCTCTGTGAGGGGGCGAGCCTGTGGCCTCCGGCTCCTGACACTGCTGGGCCCTTGAATCCAGGATGCACTCGAGCAGCTTCCCCACACTTCAAGATAAACGTCCTGCCTGACAGAGAAGCCTGCGGGGACAGTGCAGAGACCTGGGTTCCAGGAGAACGTCCCTGGTGCCAAAGGCAGCCCATACCGGGGACTGCTCAGTGGCCACGCCTGTCTGTCACTGTGGAGCCTGTGCATCAGCCAGGGACCTGCATATGTGTGTAGGATCTGGGGTAAAACTGGGGGTGACGTCACCCTCATGACCTTCCTGTCCTCCCAGGTCAGAGGCCCCAAACCGTGGAGCCGCCGCATTTGGGTGGAGCAGGGTGTGCACGGCTGCTGAGGCTGTGGCCACCCCAGAGGGCAGCACAGGGGGCAATAGGCAGAGCAGGGGTAGCTCCTGGCAAACCCCCTCGTGCTCACAAGGGCTGTACTCAGTGTCTGAGCCCCAGAGGTCCTGCAGGCCAGCTCAGCCAGGCAAACCCAGGGTCCTCTCTGCAGGCAGGGGGCTCCTGGGGGAAAGGAGGGCTTCGGACTACCGAGGACGAAGCTGTCTCAGGTTTTCCTCCCTGGGTTCTGCACTGTGAGCCCCAGCTCCACGCTCTACTTCCTAGGCCCCACCCTGTCCACCTTAAACAGAAAGAGAACGAGTACATGGGGAAGGAAGGAAGAGAACATTCCCAACACCAGCCGGTGGCACCGGACTCGGGCCAGAGCACCCAGTGTGAGCTCTGCATACAGGAGCGCTGACTGGACCATCCCCCAGGCCCCTGGCTCTGGGGTGACCAGGCAGTGCAGAGGAGAGGCTCTCTGACCAAAAGGCGGAGCCACGGCCCAGCTGGGCACAGAGCTGCCCACCGCCAACCTGGATAGGCCAGAGTGAGAGAAGCCCAGCACAAGGCAGGATCAGGCCTGAACGGCCCCAGGCTCTGGGAAGAAGACCGGACTCTCAGCCCGTACATGGACACGAGGCAGGGTGGAGGGAGACATCGCCGGAGTACTGCGCAGCGCTGCATGCAGCATCCAGAGACCACCCAGGTGGCTGCCTGGTGGGAGGGTGGCCACTTGAGGTCACCTCCCCGCCCAGGTCCACAATTTCATCCCAAAGCCCTTGTGGGATGTGTGGGCTTTGGGCTAAGGCCCCAGAACATGAGGTGACCAGGCTCCACCTACCCAGGCAGGCACTGTGCTGCCCTGAGAAATGCCACCGAGTACAGCTGGGCATCTGTCCAGGGTGCCTGCCCAGGGCACCCTGGGTGGTCAGGGTGTAGAGACTCCTTGCACCCTCCCAAGGGGCACATGCCCCTGTTCACAGTCGTGCACATGCAGAGCTCAACGGGGAGGCCACAGGCACAGGCACCCAGAAAAGAGCAGTGCCCCCCATCCCCACCCCCGAGCTGCGTGGGTCTGCTCTCTTCAGCACAAAGGTGTCCCCTCTGGCCTCGGGGCCTAAGGCCAGGATGCACTCTGGCCTGGGCGCTCTGCAGGGCTGAGGGCAGCCAGCACCCACACACCCTCTGGTCCAGCAGCACTGGGCGATGTGGCTGGGGAACCGGGCGGGAGAGTCTCTGATGAGACCTACACTAGGGATGAGGAGCACGACCTGGATGGAAGACCCGCCCCACAGAGAAAATGACATTCAGCTCCCTGGACTCCTTGCTAGGAGTTCTGCCATCTAGGGACCAGGCCCAGATGAGGGTCTAGCTAGACACTGCGCTCAACCAGGGAGGGAAACGCACTGTCCAGCCGCCAGACGTCGTCAACTGGACGGCTGGTCGTGAACTGATTTGAAGGATAACGTCAGGCTTGCTGTCAACCACCTGACCCCTCCCAGACTCAATGCCTGTGCGGCCACCCTGGCAGAGCCCCAGCGACACAAGTGCCTCCCACCATCAGACATTGGAGGACTGCCAGCCTCTCCCCAGAGGCAGCTTCACTTCTAGACAAACAGACACCCAGAGCAAGCACCACAGCTCAGCTGAGGGCCGTGTCCCAACATGGCTGGTGTGTGCACACAGCCTCCAGGTGAGCAGGAAACCCCACATGAAGCTGACATGAAGCTGGGCGTGCCTTCCAGACACACCAGCTCTGCTGTACAACACACCTGCCTGCACCGTCTCCACCACCTGCTTCTGCACCCTCTTTAACCAGCGGCAGCTAACACGGAGAACCTTACACCAGCTCAGAGAAAACCTGAAGGCGAGCCGTCTGGAGAAACCAAGGCTCTAAAGGGGTGAGCCCCACCCCCACGAACTCCCTAATGATGCTAAAGCACAAGGAACCAAAGGTGAAACAGCAAAGGAGGAATCCAGCAAAATCAGAACATTTGTGCCTGAAAGGACACCACCAAGAAGGTGAAGACAATCCACAGAATGGAAGAAAGACTGAAAACAACCCAAATTCAGGGAGGACTCGAACAGGTGTGTCTCCAAGGACGACACACGGCCATCAAGCATGTGAAGACTCTCAGTGTCTCACAGTAGGGTGATGCACCTCACAGCCACCAGGATGACTGCAATCACAACCAGAAAGCATGTGTTGGGAGGCGGCAGAGAAACTGGGAACTTGTGTGTTGCTGGCGGGGACGTGACCCAGGCAGCTGCAGCACAGCTGAATGTAAAACCACCCTGTGAGCACAGTTAACACGCAGAGGACTGGAGAGAGGGGCTCAGCCTGGGACCAGAACCTACAGGAATCCAGACAAAGCACACAAGAATGTCGGCTACACCCACATGTGAATTCACAATCATCTCAATAAGGAGAATTTAAATAACCTGCCGAGTGCCCCTCACACTCATGAGGATGGCTGGAGCTGTTTCAAGGATGGACGATACGCGGCATCATTGGGGAGGACGGGGAGAAACTGGAACCCCATGCTACTGGAGGGGAACGGTCATGGGACAGCCCAGCAATTCCTCAAAAGCACAGAATAGCCCACGACGCAGCAATGCCACTTCTGGATGGATACACTCAAGATCATTGAAAACACATCCACAAAAAAATGGGACATGTGTTCATAGCAGCATTGTTCCTAACAGCCAAGGAGTGGAAAGTCCCACATGTCTATCAGTGGGCGAAGGAGTAAACAAAACATGGTCCATCCATCTACACCGCAGAGCACCCCTTGGTCCCAATGAGGTGCAAGGCTCCAACACGTGACACCGCAGAGCCCAGCAAGAGGAGCAGACCCAAGAGGCCACACTGTTTCAGCCCCATTCTCGTGGACCGTCCAGAACAGGCAGATCTGCAGACAGGAAGTGCACCAGTGGGCCCGGGGGGCCCACGGGGCACGGTTTCCTTCCGGGTGATGCAGATGTGCTGAGACTAGACACTGGTGACTGAGCAGGGAGTCATGCTCTCAGAAAGGGTGGACTTTATGGCACGTGAATTACATCTCCATAAAGCTATTATTAAAACTACCTATTAGAAAAATGAAGTAAACTGTTGGTTGAAAAGCCAAACCACCAAGGATCAACGGTTCCTGACTCACCGTCCTTCCAGCAAAGGACGGAGCAGGACGCCTGAGGAGCCACTTGTGGCTGGCCCTGGAAGAGGTAATGGCCCCACGCCCACAGGACCACTCTGACCCACAGGGCCCAGAGGGCGTCAGAGGTCAGGGAAGGTCTCACAGGGGCTGGCATCCACTTGGCACCTGGCTGGGCAGCCAGGGCATGTCCAGAACAACAGCATGGACCTGGTCAGGGTTCTGAGGTGGGGGTGGTGGGCTGCACACAAACGCAGAGGCCAGGCACAAGGGGTGGCCCCTAATTTCTGAGGACCCCCAGATCCCCACCTCCTAAACCCTGTGGTGGGCAGTGGGCACCCCAGGACCCATGCCCACCATGCAAGGGAAAGTCTCTCAAGAACTCATAACCTCAGGCCTGCATAGACCCCTGGGAGGAACGGGGTGAGGGGCAGCACCACGCAGACGGCCAGAGCCCACAAGAAAACGGGGCAGAAACACCCAAACAGACGCAGCCTGAGAGGAGCGGACACAGGGAAACCTCCCGTGGACTGGCCCCAGCTCTGGGCAGGCACAAAGCCCTACTTTGCTGGACTCTCCCGCCCAGGGCGGCCAAGGGCCCCCCAGCTCCAGCAGGTGGACAACCTCCCTCACTCAAGCCCACAGCCAGCCCTGCCGTGCCCAGAATGCCCCCATCCGGGGTGGGCACAGCAGGGAACCACAGGCTCCTTCCTGCTCCTTCCCTTGCCCACTCCAAGGGAGGGCAGCTACAGAGGACAGAATGTGGCTCCCGGGCGGATGCGGGGCTCTGAGCTACCACATCCCACCCAGGCTTCGAGAGTAAGTCCTGCCAACAGCACCCAGGTCTCCTGAGGGGAGCTCTCGGCCCGGCACTCTGGACCACGATCTCCACGTCCACCCCAGGGCTGCGTCGTGGACAGTCCGGGAGATTTTACAGTTCCAGAAACTGCCGAGCTATTTTTGTAAGTACCATTAATATTTTCCACGTGATCATTCATGTTTCATATTACGCTTAAATTAACCTATTTTCTGATTATTGTGGTACAGAGGAAGCAGATTAAATTTGCAAGACAACCCCAAACCCCAAAATGAAGTGAAAATAGCAATTTTACAGATTCACTTTTTTTTTTTATTTAAGTAGGTCATCTTTTCTGTTACTTCCACATCGTTGATGAGAATAAGTTAAGACTTTTCTAATGAAAGTCACTGCCCCTCCCTGACAAACCAAACCTCAGCAGCTCTCGGCTGGCAAGGGTGGGGGCAGGGGTGGGGCCTTCCCTCCCCAAGGAGCCCTGGACACCACTCAGAAGGAACCCTGGGCAGGTGCACGGTCTGGCAGCCCCTGAGAGGGCCACCCAGCTGCGGGTGGCACCCCCACATGGAGACTGTAGGGGGTGGGGATGGGCTCGGGGGGTGTGTGTCCTTGAACACCCTGGACGTCTGTCCTGACCACAAGAGGCCTCTGGTGCCCTTGTCCCCACACGCCACAGCCCTGCCACCAGCCCCGTACCAGGCCACCCACACCCACCGCCCCTGAGAATCAGAAAGTCAGGGAAAGTCCCGCCGGACTGGGCAGGGGGAATGGAACCTTTCTTTTTCTTCACAGTCACTGGAAAGTAACCGTAAAAAGACTTTCAAAAAACCCCAAACAACCAGAACCCAAGAACAATGAAGCTGTTCTGAAACTCCACGGTTCTTGTTTTGAGGCTTATTTTACTCCTACAACACTGTTCTTGGTTTTAAAGGGTGGTGAGCACCTTGACTGGCCAGCGTGGAGTGGACGCAGGCCTCCGGCCCCGGGAGAGGGAGGGGGACAAACAAGCCTGTCTACCCAGAACAAGAAAGGAAAAGCGGCCGCCCTTCCTGGAGTGACTGAGCGCTGGCCTCACCAGAAGAGAACAGTTCACAGGGCAGGAGGGGGGCTGGATGCACCGTGGTCCACGTGGGCAGCCCTGGCCCCACCAGGCCCTCAGGAGGCTCAACCACTCTGTTGACCCCCAGCAGGCCTCTGACACAGGAACCAGGACGGATGCGTGGGTGCCGTCCCGATGAAGGCCAGGCGGCTGCTCTGCAGGGTCACTCCTCCGACACCTCCTGACCCGGACCCGCCCCCCAGCCGCTCCTCTCACACCAGCATCTGCCACCAGGGGTGCCACGGCGCCTCACTGCACCCAAGGCATCTCCCTCGAGGCTCCTGGGGGTGTGGTCCCCGCCCCTCTCCGCTTCCACTAGCCGGCCTCCTCCTCCTCAGAGCTGCAAGCTCTGCCCAGCGGCGGCTCTGGGCCACCCTCTGCTCCCTACACCTACAGAGCACGCTCAAATGCTCCTGGACTCACAGGGGCACTGGCCGTCAGGACAAGGTCGGGGCACGTGTGTGTGGGCACCTAGGGCATACATGTAGCCTGCACATTCTCATGTGTAATCAGTCAGCTGCCCCAGGTGAGACTAGAGAGAACCCCAGGTAGGGGGCAGGTGGGAGTCAGCTGACGGGACAGTGTCAGGAGGGGGACAGGCGAGGCCCAACAGGCCTTTCCCAGAGCAGAGCCCTAAACCCAGCAGGCTGGGAGGGTGGGCAGTGTCCGGGTGGCCCCAAGATAGGTCTTTGGTGGAAGAGAGCCCCCCGCAACTGGTCTTGTCAGTCAGACACTGACCCAGATGCTGACTGGGGGCAGGGGGCCACCGCTAAGCCACAGCGTCAATGGAAATGGGAGCCACATGTGATGAGAGGCCACTGGGACCCAGCAGCCCGCCTCCTTCTAGTAAGGGGTCTTCCTGCTCCTCCAAATGACAGCCTCATGCCCACTGAGGCCCTCGGACTTGACTGGCTCCTGAGCCTCGGCTGAGAGCAGAGCAGGAGGGGGCCTGCCGAGCACCTGGGGGCCCAGGGAGGACAAGGCTGAGGAATGCTCAGAATCCTGCCAGGGAGCACACGCGATCAGAGCAAGCAGCAAGGGTTGTGTCCAAGAGGCGCCTCGAGCATCTCACCCATGACCCATTCCTCCAGGAGGGGCTGCCAGGGTGGCATGGGCAGGGTGGGCAGCACCAAGTCCGTTCCTGTGTGATGGGAGGAGGTGACACAGTGCAGGGGCTGGTCGGTTCTGTGGCGGAGGTTGGAGGACCAAGAGCTCCATGCCCAGATCCCGGCCACCATCTGTGTCCTGGGGACACTGACATGACCCCTACTGGTCAAGCATGCCCTGACCTTTGAGCTGGCAGGTGTGACTCCCACGTTGTTTACTGTCGCACAAGCACTACTCCAGAAAGGAGACCTGGTGCTGGGAGAGGGCACTCAATGAACCCTGAGCCCCCAGCTCAGTGCATCCTGAGAGGCCAGAGGGAAACAGATCTGCTGACCAGACCTTCTGACCGTGCAGGAGCTGGCGGGGGCCTCCAAGACACAGTAGGAGCGAGAGATGGGGAGCCTTGCTCTCCAACGACCCCCTCACTCCAGCTAGCCAGGCTCCCTGTGCCCCGGGAGGCCCCGTGTGGGCAAGGTCCACCATCCCACACCCCAACCCACTGAGGGGAGCCCCTCGCTCAGGCCCCACTTTCCAGCACCTCAAGTCCATGGGGGCAGACCTGTCTACCTCACAGGTCACAGAGCCTGCGCCATCCTCAGGCGGACAGCCCGCTAACAATGTTCTCAGCGTCCAAACCGCCCATGTCGGGAGATCCCTGTTTCTCTCCACATCAGGATTTCTCCTGTCCAGGGAACACGCTCCCCGTCTTCAGAGTCTAAGCAAAAACACCTATATGTGGTGTCCACCCAAAGGCCGCACGAGGCCCATCTCCACACAGAACGGGGCTCTGCCTGGCCCACTGGAGCCTGACACCAGACTCCCATAGCGCCCCTGGGCAGGAGGCGGGTGGATAAGGAGGCCCTCCCAAGACCCTTTCTAACCTGAGGATGGACACTGGGGCTGGATCCCAGGTCACACGACGGCCAACACCTGGCTGGGGTCAACTCTGAACAGATTCTCGGTAGATGAAGTCCAACGGGAAGAGAGTGTGGGCAGAGAGTGGGACAGCACGAGATCCCAAGGGGCTGGGCTTTCCTTCAGACAGAGAGGGCCACTCGCCCCCCACCCCAGCCGAGCAGGGCATCCTGGCCTCTCACACTCACGTGGGGGGAAGGAGACCAGCCTGGAGGAAAGCCGGGCTCCCAGGTTCTCGTCGTCCCGCCCTCCGCTCCTCAGAGGGTGGCAGAAGGAGCTGTGGAGGCCCCGCGCCCGCAAAGCAAGGACAGAACTCGAGAGCCGCTGCAGCTCCCCACGCACACCTCAGACGCGCCCATCTGCATTGCACAGAGCAAAGAGGAATGGTAGGATTTGGAGCGTTCTACGGCTCTAAGGAACGGCAGAACTTAAAACATCTTATTTTCCTTTATTTGAAATGGCGTTAATTAGCCACAAAAACCCCCAAGACAAGTCTGTCAGAGATTTTAGCCCTTCTTTCTGCTTCCCAGACAAAAGCCGAGTTACATAGCCAGCCAGAATCCGCAAGACACATGGTCACCTGAACCTGCCAAGTGTGTGACTGCAGAGACCCAGCAACGGCTGCTCACGGTCCTCAGGGACCCAGGGTCAAGGGCTCCCCCAGCTGTGGAGCGCAGCCTTGCGAGGGAACTTGGAAACTGCTTTCCAACCTGGTAAGAAGAAAGATCCTCCAAAAGAAGAGTTTTAAAAGCCCATCTGTTAACGTACCCCAAGTGCAAGCAGAGGGCTGGTGACGGTGAGGAGATGGAAACTCATGGTGGAGGTGGCTCAAGCCGGCAGAAACCCCAGGCGTCTGAACCACGACACACGACACACCACGCAGGCCGCCCACCGCGGCCCAAACACAACACAGAGCCAAAGGGCTTTCTGTACTACCAGTTCAAACAACAAAACAAGTCCCTTCTTTTTACTGTTGGGGATGCTTTTGTCCAGGAAAGCACACACACATGGGCCCTCAAATCCCCAGTCCACGCTGACCACGGACAGAGATGGAGTCAGAGGACCCACGTGGAGCACCCACCCCACTTTCGGCCACAGTGACCACAGCCCCTGGGTGGGTGTGGCCTGTCAGGCAGGTGTCTGCCCCCACCTCTCCTCCTCTGGTCGCAGGCCTCCTGGGGGAAGGGAGGGGAACTTGACCCAGCAGGAGACACACAGCAAGGTGGGGGATGTGCAGCTTGGCCCCTCAACCACGCCTGCAAGCAGCATAGAGAAAAGCAGGGGACCCAGTGCTGAGGAGGCTACGGAAGGGCAGGTGTGGGCGGTGGGGGCAGCGGATGGCGTGGGCAGAAGGGAAGACACGCTGGACCTGGCGGTCATCCACAACAGGGCCAGAGCCTTTGTGGCCCTTCCTGCCAGCGGGAGGGGTCCCGGGGGAGCTGTCCCCGACTCTGCAGCAGCCTGAAGGGCCCCCAGAGGCAGCTCCTCCTTCTCTGGGCATGGCATGTGCAGAGAAAGCTGACAAGGCCCAGCCTGGATCTTGAGAGCGTCCTGGCCTCAGCGGCCAGCTCAAGGGACAGAACGCTTTCTCGCCAGCTTCCCGGCCAGGAAGTGACCAGAAGGTCCCGCCCATGCAGGCAGCCCCGCCCACCCAGCTGGGTCTGTTTTGCTTCCTCGGTCCCCACCCCTCCCTCTCACAGGGGCGGCAGCCCTGGTTGTTTTCTCTCCATAGAAACCGACACAACACTGAGCCCAGCACCCGAGCCAGCGTGGTGGACAGTGGCGCTGCCCGGCCTCGGGAGCAGCTCAGAGCTGGCGCAGTGGCTGCCTCTGCTTCCGGGCTGAGGCACTGAGGCTGGCGAGGGACCGGGGAAGTCACCACAGGTGTGTCCCTGGCACGTTCCCGGAGTGCCTGCTGGAAGACAGCTCACGTGGAGACAAAGCTGAGAATCCACAGGCCTGTGGTTGGCGCCGACCAGCTCCCAGGAAGGCAGGGCCACCAGAGTGAGTCCCGAGGAAAGTGCAGGACACATCGCGTGAAGCACACCATGTCACTTTCACATTTGGATGAGGGTCTCCGAGGGGACCTGACCCTTCCTGTCCACTGTTCATCACTGCCTGGGAGATAGGCTGGGGTGGGGAAGGGGCTGCGTGGGCCACGCCGGGCCCAGGAGAGCCAGGACAAGTCAACAAGGTGAGCATGGGACAAGGCTGCAGAAGACACACCTATTTTTCATCTGAGAAGCAGGAGCCACAGGTTCTGCTGCCTCAGAGCAGAGAGCACTGGGGTCACTAACCACACACGTCCATCCACAGCAGGAACCACGCCATCCACAGCTGACCCTCAGCAGCAGGACCCCTGCCACTGGTGAGCTGGTCAAAGGCCAGAAACCCCTGACAATCCCCCTTCCTGTGGATCATCCCAGCAAATGGAGGGGGACAGGGCCTGGCAGGTGCAGGAGGCCAGGGCCCAGGCGCAAGGTTCTCCTAGTGCTGCCAGGCCAGCGGCCGGGCGACACAGCTGCACCGGGGGCCCTGACCCCCGCCACACCCAGCAATGTCGCCTCACTGCCACACGCCCTGCCGGGCCCCCTCCCCTCGCTGTGTGAAGCCACAGAACCCATGGGGAAGGAGGGGTGTGCCTGAAGCCTGGGTGGGGAGCAAGGACAGGGCCTTCTGGCACCTTCTCCTGGGTGTGTGAGTAGGGGGAGGAGAGAGGACCCGCAGTCCTTCGCAGGCCCGATCTGGCCCTTAAGGGCGGAGGGCTGGAGCCACCTTTAGAGCTGGTGAGTTGCCCCTCGCCCAGGCCTGGTCCGCTCACTGCGGCAGAGAAACCGGAGCCCATGGCCCAGCCCCCAACCCAACCTGTCTCTGACCCTCACTGACCTGAGACCTGAGTTCACATTATCTAATTAGGAAGACTGGGGCCTCCTGTCTGAGTTTCCAACCGCCACGCTGCGGCCTGTGTTCACTGCTGTCTGTAGGTGGGTTCACCTTCACCAAAGGTGCGCCGTCTGCTGTCAGGGAACACAATCTCCTGTCTGCAGGCCAGGGCTGTTCTGGGGCTCAGACACATGTGGGCAGAGCAGCCAGGCTCCTGCTGCCACACTGGGACACCAGCCCTGCCTCGGTGACGGTGATCTGAGGGCCTCCTGGGGAAGGGACGTCCGCCCACACAGGAGCGGGCTCCACCCCGGCCGCTAATGTGTCTCTTCAACAGCAAGGCCACGGGAGCATCACCACTGAATCAACCCCCCTGAACACAGGAAGAGGAGATACAGCTCCTAGGAGGACAGGAGGAGCCCGCTATCCTCCGGCCTCGCCCTCCTGGCAGGGCATCCCATGTGTGCAGGGTGAGGGTGCGGGGTGGCCTCAGCGAGGAGACAGGGGATGCAGGGAAGACAGCTCTCCACACCCGCGCCCCTCTCCCAGCCCCCGCACTTGCAGCTGGAGCAGTCCTTGGAAGGAAGGAGGCATTTCCTGTGTCCCTCTCCAATCTCCATGCCAAACCCCAAGGACAGGAGGCTGCACGGATGGGAAGGGGCTTGGAAGCGGGGGACAGGAAGACTCGGCTCCAAGAAGGCTGACGAGGTGGGAGGGGAGTCTGTGTTTGGGGTCTTCCCACCTGGGGAATCCGCCAGGCCCATGGCACCCACTGACACAGGAGGCCAGGACTAGAGGCAGTTGAATGAGGGTCCTGGCACGAGGGCTATGGGAGACCCTCAGGAACACAGAGATGCCAGGGGGCCAGAAGGTGGGTGACTGTCCAGTCAGCAGGGCTCTGCCACCAGACCCAGCATCTTGGCCGCCCCAGCTAGACTGGAGAGTTGCCCCAGGGCAGCTCTGTGCTGCTCATGGGGGCAGCCCAGGGCCTCTGGACACCAGGTCTGTGACAAATGCTCCAGAAACACCTGTGCTGCATGAAGGGCCCAGAATGACTGGAGCCCTGGGGGCGGGTGGCCACTCCTCCCACGGGCTGTGATGACCAACACCCCCAACCCCTGCGGGCCAGGTAGGACTTGGATATCCAACTCTAACTGTGTAGTCAAGGGCAGGACGAGATTCCTACCCGGCTCACGGAGAGAGGAGCCCAGCTAGGGCTGCAATGCCCCTAGGAGGTCATAAGAACCTTGCTGGGCCACCCCGGGGTCCACACAGGCCACCAGTCCCAGGGATCCATGGACACATCCATCTGTCCCATGCAGCCAGGCTACACCATCTCAAGGCCCTAGGTGTCCTGGGGACACAAGACTGTCTGAGCTTCCTGGTGGTCGAGGTTGATGGCTGTGAAAAACCCCAGGCCACAGCCCCATGTACTGGGAGCCCCGTCTCCAGGCTGGCCCTCTGGCAGGCGCCGGAGCCAGAATGAGACCGGATGGTCTCTTCCTTTGGCAGGAAGCCCAGCTTAGATCGGCTTAGATGATCAGGGTCCCCACCCAAGGCCCGGCTGATCTCCACAGCCACCCTGGGGATCATCAGGGCTTCCACCCACTGCCCAGGGAGAGAAAAGACCAAAGCCCCGGAGGCCAACATGGAACCTCCATTGTTTACCTGTCAAAAACCAAAACCTCACAGTGGCCACTTAAGGCCCCGCCTCCGCTGACCATGAATGGCTCTGACTAGCACCCTATTTCTATTCAGCCTCAGAGCACCTCCGTCTCCCCCTAACCTGCCAGGACCCATGGAAAGGCCTCTGTCTTTAGAACAGGAAGGTCAGGCCCCTGCTCTGAGAAGGGCGGGGTGAAAGGAGGAGGACATGTGAGGACGACGTGACTCTGCTTGGGGACTGACCAGGTGGAGAGTGACCACGTGGGGACCTCACTGGGAATCATCTTCAAAGCAAGTTTAGGAATCTGCAGGTTGTGAGAATGGCTCCATAAAAGCCACTAGTCTGGCCCTGGGGCCCATCTTAGCTGCCACCCTGCAAGGCCTCCCGGCAAGGACAAAGGAGGCCAGACAGGAGCTAGCGTGGCTGGACTTGCAGCCAGCACAGCCTGCTCAGCTGAAAGGACTCCCTGCAATGACCCAAGGCCAGATGACTCCATCCTGCCCTGGGTGGCAGCCTCTCCTGTGCATGGGTGTGAAGGGTGGCCTGAACAGCCTCTTTGGGCCAAGAGGCGGCAAGCACGATGCCACTGGTGAGGACAGGGGTTCCTGCCTCCGGGCTGCACTCGCCAGAGGGGTACGCACACTGTGTGTGTTCTGCACGCGCCAAGGGATTTCAGTTTGAAAGGTCTCAGTTTTCTAAGTGTGGAAGGCTTTAAAAAGCTCTTCATTTTAAACAGAATTGTTTTCTCCATGGCCAGCTGGAAACCCTTCCCCCAGCGCAGGGCTTTGTGGTCGTGGGCACCCACCTCCTCACCCCTGGGGGAGCCTAGCTGCATCCACGGCCCACGCCCATCCTTGCTGGGGGAGCAGTCAGAGGCCAAGCACACACGTGATGCCCACTGCAAATGAACGCGTGGACTTATGGCCCGAGAACCTCCCGAATCTCAGAACAAGAGAGAAACACCTCAAGGCTAGGGACCCTGAGGCTCCTGGGAGGCTTTCCACCTTTTCCATGGAGAATCCACAAAGCTGACAAGAGCACCAGTCCTCCAACAGACCAGATGAGGTTGCAGCATCCAGGGCTGGGACCAGGAGGACCTCGGGAGTGCAGGCCCTGCCAGTAGGCCCTTTCTACCAGGGAACAGCAGAGCCAGGGTCCAACCTCCCCAAGGGCCCAGCTGCCCAGGCCTCTCTTTTCACCTTGGGGCCTCGTCCTTTTGGAGTGAAATACTGGGCACCATGAATACAATTCCTGAGAGCACAGCGAAGGGGCTCGGTGCCCCTGGGGTGTGCCCGGCCCACCGCCTCCTGGGGGGGCGAGTGCCAGGACGGACCACTCCCTCCAGCACGCTGGCAGTGTGGGCTGAAACTCGAAACCAGGCCGTGGGCACAGTGGGCGAAGGAGGACTGAGCCACAGCTAAGCCGAAGCCAGCTCTGAGCAACCACCCCCTGGCCCAAGGGCAAAGGCCAGAGAGCAAAAGTGCGCACGAGCCCATCTCCAAGGCGTGCTCAGGACTCTCTCACAGAGCCAGGGCCCTTCAAGCCCCGCCACAGCTTCCAGCAAATGTTTAAGGACAGATACAGTAGGGTGTGCAAGAAAAAACCAAAGACCTGGCAGGTGCAACCAGACCCCTGGCAGGGTCCCCTGGGCGGGAGGGACCCTGAAAAAGCAGAAAGCAAATGTCCCCAAAACAGCCTAGAGGCCGTGGACGCCACCCTGCAATGGTCAGAGAGTGATGATGGATGGATGCGGAGAGGGGATGAGACTGAAACCCCTGTCGTTACCGCATCCTCCTGGAACTGGCCCAGTGTGCTCACCTTGCCGTCCCTCACACCCTGGGTCCCAACTGGACTCCCACCTCTAGAAACACGGAGTATGTGGCCAGAATGTGGACGCAGAGCCCCGGGTGGACGTGAAAGGTGCAAGATCAGGGAGGGCGTGCAGGTTTCACTGCACAAATGCCTGGAAAGCCACAGGAGAGACCAGAACAGATGTGAGAGGGAGGCCTCCCCAGATGCATGAGCCTTTCCAGCCTGGAACCATTTCCCTGCCCCCAGTGACAGGGAGAATGAGGGACAGAGCTGGGGACTGGGCAGGGCAGGAGGGGAGGGCCCCATCCACCCTGCCCTCCCAGGACCCTCAGCACCTCATCCCATGAAGGCCACCTACTGCGGCCCGTCTCCAAGGCCACTTGCCCTGATGCCCAGGCCTGGCGCACTCTTGGCCATGTAACCCAACTCCCCTCAGAGGAGAAGCCCGTGGGCACTTCCCAGACCTGAGACCCAGGCCCCTGCCACCTTGGCCGCGAGCAGAGTGATGACTTGGTTCAGAAAGGAACCAGGGTCATCCTGGGAGCAGAACCCCTCACCCGCTCCAGGGAGGTGAGGGTCCCACACTGTGGAGACACTGTGGACAGAAGCCAGAGAAGCAGGGAGTCCGGGCTTGGCACAACACGGAGCTACGTCAAGGGCGACACCAACAGGACACAGCAGCGGAGAGGCCACCACGCAGACACACCAGGTCGCCCACTCGCCCTGGTTTCGGGCATGTCCCAGAGGCCTTCCTCGAGCCGGGCCCTCTCACTCTGCACATCTGGACGAGCTCCTGGTGCAGCCTCCCACTTGGCCTTCCCACCTCATTCTACTTTAGCAGGTGGCGTTGTCTCGAGCTATCCTGCCTTCTCTTTGTTCTAAACGCAGATGTGTGTGTGTGTGTGTGTGTGTGTGTGTGTGTGTGTGTGTTTTCTCAGTTTTAACCCCATTTTGCAGCTACTGAAACGTTTCACTTCGGGAGCTACAATCCAGGCCTTTCAGCCCCTGAAAAGCTGTCTATGCAGAGGGCGAGGGGTCGTGAGAACACACGACATGGCGTAAGAATCAGGGCAGTGACCTTTCGACCTGGCCTCTCCACAGCGCTGGGCTGCTAGAGAGCGCTGGGGGTGGGGCGCCTCTCCCCAGAAGGGCCGGCTGGCCCTGCACCTGCCCATGGGGGCCTGTGCCCCTGGGGAGACAACACAAGCCAGGGGGCTGGCACACCCACCCCACAGCACCTTGTTCCCAGGATGCTGACTGTGTGGGGGACCAGGTCCCCTTTCCCAGAAGACACTTCTGTAAGCTGGGTAGGCCTTCCCCCGGCATCGTCCTCTCAGGCCATCTGCACAAAGGTCATCAGCGCCTCCTGACCCTTCAGCAATGGTCTAGACAGGAGGAAGGGCACCCCAGGGTCCCCCAAGACCCCATGGTTCAGGCAGCCACCAGGAGCCTCGAGGACAAGGGCTGAATCTCAGCCCAGAGGTCCTGGGGGCACAGGGGACCAGGCGCTGGCGGGCCCAGAGGAACAAAGGTTCCCGTGGGCAGGACGCACTCGGCACAGAGCAGCATCTAGGTCGGAGCCAGCAGCACCAGGCCCTTGTGCTGAGGGTCCCACGGTTCCAAGTGCCCAGACCGGCCCCTCATTCCCAGAGAACTAGGAGACAGAACATAGGATAGGGACCTCCTAAAAGCCCCTACAGGGGGTGGGTGCCTTCCACCCAGAGTCACAGGGGCAGCTAGAGGGCCTGAC
The DNA here is from genome assembly GCF_016772045.2 of Ovis aries. Taxonomy (NCBI): domain Eukaryota; kingdom Metazoa; phylum Chordata; class Mammalia; order Artiodactyla; family Bovidae; genus Ovis; species Ovis aries. The sequence goes on from NC_056065.1 coordinate 49,847,896, forward strand.
CACATAGGAAGGCACATCCCTGGTGCCCAAGCTCCTGTCACCCACTCTGGACCTGGATGGTCCTGGGGGGCGCGGTGGGGGGTGGGGGTTGGAGAGCAGGTAGGACACGTCTGTGGGTCCTGAAACTGCCCCGCCCGCGAGGAGTCCAGGGCCCAGAAGGAGAGCAGGCGTGGGGCTGCCCCACCCCCATCCCTAGGGCTGATGGCCTGAACTTTTCACCCTCAGCACAGACACCAGAGAGCAGGGCTCAGAGGTGTCTGCCCGCAGTGGGGGGGAAGGGAGGGGCGACACCGCCATCCCCACTCCAGAACCTCAGAGGGCCCGTTTTACAATCACCAGATGGCGGCCCGGGGCCCGCAGGCCTCCTCAGTCGCTGTAACTGCCTGACCTCAGCAAGGACCTGTGGCTACACCCCCACCCGGGAGAGGCCAGCGAAGGTCACCAGGGCTCCGTCCAGCCCTGGCCTCAGGGTGATGAGCCAGTGTCTCCCAGACTGCTGCGTGAGAACCAAAAAGAAGCCAGCCCGCCAGTGGGAACAGGGCAGGACGGGGCACAGGCCCCGCTGCTCAGAGCCTGCCCGACGGCACTTCCATGGCCAGGCCACCTCTCCTGGCATGGCCATGTGAGTGGATGTGGTGGGACACCCAGGGCTCCGTGTGCAGACTGACCCCCACCCCGACACAGTGGCTCCCTCAGCCTAGAGCATACGGCACCACCACAGGCCAGGCCAGGAGAAAGCCAGGCACCATCGGCACAGTGACCCCCTCTCCTGGGGGTTGAGGACTAGCATCACATCGTCATCCCAGAGACCAGATACCCCTGGAGCCTGGTCCTCTCCCAGGCACAAGGCTGGGAGCCCAAGCACTCACTGCTGCTCCTCCTCCAGGTCATCGTCCACCCCTGTGAGACCTGGCGTCATCCTAAACAGGCCTATGGCCTGCGGAGGACTTGCAGGCAATGGCTCTTGGGGACCTGCTGTCCAGAAGGATGTGCCAGACATCACAGCAGGTCCCAAATGGATCACACTCATCCAGAATCCCCAACAGCACAGCCACACTGAGGGCCCAGCATGAAGGGACCTCTGAGCCAGAACTGAGAGGGTCCCAAGTGGGTGAGTACAGCTTCCCAGGCCTCCCCTCCAGGTGTTCACCCACCACCCCTCAACCCTTCTGCTCTGAAGCCTCCATGAGCAAATTAAAGTAGGTTCAATGCCCCAGGACCAGGGTCTGAAACTGGGCAGGGAACCTCACTCCCACCCCTGGTTCAGTTGAGTTCAGTCACTCAGTCATGTCCAACTCTTTGCGACCCCATGGACTTCAGCGCACCAGGCCTCTTTGTCCATCACCAACTCCCGGAGTATTTACTCAAACTCATGTCCATTGAGTCAGTGATGCCATCCAACCATCTCATCCTCTGTCGTCCACTTCTCCTCCCGCCCTCAATCTTTCCCAGCATCAGAGTCTTTTCAAATAAGTCAGTTCTTTGCATCAAGTGGCCAAAGTATTGGAGTTTCAGCTCCAACATCAGTCCTTCCAATGAATATTCAGGACTGATTTCTTTTAGGATGGACTGGTTGGATCTCCTTGCAGTCCAAGGGACTCTTCAAGAATCTTCTCCAACACCACAGTTCAAAAGCATCAATTCTTCAGCACTCAAATTTTCTTTTCAACCCCTGGAAACCATGTTAAATACGGCTCAGGATGACCCTCCAGTCACTCGGGGCTTGCGGCAGCTACGGGAAGTGTGTGCAGGGCTGGGGTCTCAGTTGGCCCTGCCTCCTTCCCTCCTTCCTTGTCACCACCAGCATTCACAGCCTCCTGTTCCACGGCTGCCCTGTGGTCAGCTCAGCACATTGGGCCCCGTGCCCTGTACACAACTTTCCAGGCAGTCATGTGCCCTCGATGGGCCTTCCTGACTCAGGAAGCAAAACACCCCTGGCAACCAAGCTGTGGCAGCACCTCCCCCGCCCTCCACCCCTCAGAGTCCCTCCATTCATCAGGTGCCCCGGGGCCTCAGCCCACCCTGACCCCAGCAGGGCTGAGGTCCTGCTGTGCAACACACTGAGCTGGAGCCCTTGGCTGGAGCCAGGCACCAGGGGATGGGCTTCCAGGGTGAGTGACACCTGCCAGGGGCTCGCCATCTGGCGCCCAGGCCACCACAGCAGCCCGGACCCCTTGACCCCAGAGCTCAAGCTGCCTGGTGAAGCCTCTTCAATGCACCTCTGGGCAGACACAGGATAGGGGGCACTGGATGCAGGAGGCCCACGACCCTCTCCCACTGTGCCTGGATCCCCAGGGACCACCGGGGGCACAGAGGTGCTGCCCCTCTCCCAGCATGACCACAGTGCAGTGCTGACCTGCTGGCCTGAGCCCCTCCCCCATAGCGTCTCAGGAGAACACAGCTCCCCTGTGGCCTGGCTGGACCCCAAAACTACTGACTGTGCCCCTAGACCTAAAGGAAGGGTCTGGGCAGATGTGGCATTCTAGGGTGAGGACACAAGGGCACAGAGGCACTGTCCACGGCCCTGCTCCATCCAGACGATCACAAGCGTACACCTCCTCCTCTGAAAGGGACCACACCGCCTGGGAGTGTCTGAAATTCAGAACGTTCAACTCTGCCTCTGCTCAAGCTTAAGTGAGTGGCAGCTGGTAACCCCGTTCCCCAACAGCCAGGGCCTCACTATGAGTGCTGCCCCTTCTGGGGGGTGGGGTGGGGGCTGCCAGAGGGGCTTGTGGACACAAGCCCCTTCTGGCAGGCGCCATAAAGAACACTCGGACAGGAGCCCATTTGCGCAGCCGCCAGCGGAGCGCGGGTCAGGAGCCCCCCTCCTCCTCATAGGCGCTACGGGAGCACATGGACACGAGCCCCTTCTGGTAGGCGCCATGAGAACCCGTGCACACAAGCCTGTTTGCACAGCCGCCAGGGGAGCACGGGTCAGGAGGCCCCCTCCTCCTCACAGGTGCCACAGGAGCACATGGACACGAGCCCCTTCTGGTAGGCGCCATGAAAACCCGCGGACACAAGGCCATTCGCACAGCCGCCAGGGGAGCGCACGGACACCACCCCCTTCTCTAGGCGCTACGGGAGCACGTGGACACGAGCCCGCTCACACAGCCGCCAGGGAAGTGTGTGGACACAAGTCTGTCACTAGGCTGGTTAAGCGCTGGCTCCACACAGCTGCTACTCTGAATAGTCAAAATCATGGCACTTTGTTCATAATCAATTCTGACTAAAATTGAAAAGGCAGTAATGAAGATGTTAACAAAAACGAATCTAATGTAGCCAAAATTACTGCAGAAAGGAAAACATATCTGCTCACAATGGACATGCCAGTCAGCACAATTCAGAGAGCTTTCAAAAGCTTCTACCTCAGAGCTGGACATGCTCCCCTCCTTCCTGTAGTCGAAGCCACTCAGGGCTCTGCTCCTCCAGTCGTGTTTGCTTTTCGCGGATCCTGGGGGCTCCGGGCTGTCCCCCACCAGGGCTCCCCGGGGCAGGCAAGCCTCCCGGGTGCAGATCCCAGCATCAGGTGAGATGATGGCAATTTTAAACTTTTGATCTCATTTTTCTAATGCTGTTTATGAAAAGAGAGCCTGATTAGACAAGCTGGAAACCAACTTGGGAGCAGTAACCACACCACGGGGAGAGGACACACCTGTGGCCCAAATGGCATCAAAGGGACTAATCACCCCCTCCAACATCCAGCTAAAACCCAGACAAGATCCAGGAGACAGTCGCCCTCGAGGCACTGGACATCCCGTGACCGAGGCCAATAACCCCAGATGCAGAGGCTCTGGTGGGGAGCTCCCGGCCAGCCAGCCCACTGACTTGAGCCCCCAGGCAGCAGTGCAGGGAGGTGATCCAGGTGGGGCCCAAGGCCCCGGAATCAAAGAGACAGAGCTGACGGTCCAGGGGGACCTGAAGGAGCCCCAGGGGGCAGGCTGGGTAGCGGAGCACAGGTGGGCACAAGTGTGTGAGGACTACCTGGGGCTGGGAAACACCCACCAGAAGTGCTGAGGGGACAGGGCGGAGCAACCTACCAAAACATAGATGCAAGACCTATAAGGATTAAACTGTTTCAGAGTAAGTGACTCAGGACAAAGCCAGAGGAGAGTCACAGGAATTCAGGACATTTTGCATCAGCAGGTCTACAGCCAAGGAAGCGGGAAAACATGAGCCACCACAAGGAGACTCATGAATCCTCCAAGGCAGACTGGAGCTGACACAGATGCCAGAATCCATAGGGGAGGTCAGAACCACTGCTGAGGCCAAACTCCACACATGCAAGGAGTTAAACAGAGATGCAGAAGGTCTGTGAGGCCAAGCATCCACGAGGTGAAGACAACACTGGATGGTCTGGCAGAGCGGACGTGACGAGGGGACACAGGAGAGCCTGAGGGGCTGGTGACAAACTGCTCAGAACAGAATAGACCGCAAGGACGAGGGAGGGGAAGAGCAGCCCTGGGCTGGGCTCCTTCAAACAGTGACTCAACGGGGGCCTGGAGTTCCCGCAGGACGGGGGCGCAGAAAAAGTCTTCAGAAACACTGGCCAGAAATCCTCCAAACTTCAAAACTATGAGCCCCAAAAGCTCAATAAACCCCAAACACATGCAATCTAAAGAAAGCTACAGCAAAGTACATCAAAATCAAGATGCTCAAAAGCAGTGCATGTGTGCATGTGTCCTAAGTTGCTTCCATCAAGTCTGACTCTGCAACCCTATGGACTACAGCCTGTCAGGCTCCTCTGTCCATGGCATTCTCCAGGCAAGAATACTGGAATGGGTTGCCGTGCCCTCCTCCAGGGGATCTTCCCAACCCAGGGATCGAATCCACATCTCTTAAATCTACCTGCACTGGCACGTGAGTTCTTTATCACTAGCACTACCTGGGAAGCGGGTAGTAAAAATGAAAATCATAAAGATATTCCAGAAAAAGGAATGAAGAACCCCAGCCGATCAGTATTTTCAAAGTTGTTGTTGTTCAGTCGCTCAGCTGTATATGATTCTTTGCGACCCCATGGACTACAGCACGCCAGGCTTCCCTGTCCTTCACCATCTCCCAGAGCTTGCTCAAACTCACGTCCATTGAGTCGGTGATGCCATCCAACCATCTTGTCTTCTACTGCACCCTCAATACCTGCCTTCAATCTTTCTCAACAACAGTCTTTTCTAATGAGTCAGCTCTTCAAATCAGGTGGCCAAAGTATTGGTGCTTCAGCATCAGTCCTTCCAATGAATATTCAGGATTTCCTTTAGGGTTGACTGGTTTGCTCTCCTCGCTGTCCAAGGGGCTCTCAAGAGTCTTCTCCAACACCACAGTTCAAAAACATCAGTTCTTCAGTGCTCAGCCTTCTTTATAAGTCTGTCACTGTTTCCACATCTATTTGCCATGAAGTGATGGGACCGGATGCCCTGATCCTTGTTTTCTGAATGCTGAGTTTTAAGCCAGCTTTTTCACTCTCCTCTTTCATCAAGAGGCTCTTTGGTTCCTCTTCACTTTCTGCCATATGGATGGTATCATCTGCATATCTGAGGTTACTGATATTTCTCCCGGCAATCTTGATTCCACCTTATGCTTCATCCAGCCTGGTATTTCACATGATGTACTCTGCATATAAGTTATATAAGCAAGGGTGAAAATATATAGCCTTGACATACTCCTTTCCCAATTTGGAACCAGTCTGTTGTTCCATGTCCAGTTCTAACTGTTGCTTCTTGACTTGCATACAGATTTCTCAGGAGGCAGGTCAAGAGGTCTGGTATTCCCATCTCTTTAAGAATTTTCCACAACTTGTTGTGATCCAGAGTCAAAGGCTTTAGCGTAGTCAATGAAGCAGAAGTAGATGTTTTTCTGGAATTCTCTTGCTTTTTCTATGATCCAGCAGATGTTGGCAATTTGACCTCTGGTTCCTCTGCCTTTTCTAAATTCACCTTAAAATTTGTCTGGAAGTTCTTGGTTCACAAACTGTTGAAGCCTCGCTTGGAAAATTTTGAGCATTACTTTGCTAGTATATGAGATAAGTGCAAACTGTGCAGTAGTTTGAACATTTTTTGGCATTGCCTTTCTTTGGGCTTGGAATGAAAACTGACCTTTTCCAGTCCTGGGGCCACTGCTGAGTTTTCCAAATTTGCTGGCATATTGAGTGCAGCACTTTCACAGCATCATCTTTTAGGATTTGAAATAGCTCAGCTGGAATTCCATCACCTCCACTAGCTTTGTTTGTAGTGATGCTTCCTAAGGCCCACTTGACTTTGCACTCCAGGATGTCTGGCTCTAGGTGAGTGATCACATCATGATTATCTGGGTCATTAAGATCTTTTTTGTACAGTTCTTCTATGTATTCTTGCCACCTCTTCTTTGAAAAAACTATCAACCTAGAATTCTACACCCACTGCAAATATCTTTCAAAAAAGAGGCAGAAGTAAATATGCTTTATACATATAGAAACTCATCACCAGCTGTCCTATACCAACAAAGAATGTGGAAGGACATCCTTCTAGCAGAGGAAAAACACCCCCGGATGGAAACCTGTGTCTACACAAAGGAAGAGCAGAGCAAGAAACGATTACTACATACATAAATATATTGATTCCTCTCATTATTTAGATGACTTCAAAAAGTAATTAGAAGAGCTTTAAACTGAATGAAAATGAAAACAACGCATCAGAATATGTGCAATTCCCTTAATCCAGGACTCAGGAGAAAACCAAACATTTAGATCACAAAAAAAGAGAAAAGAAAGGTCACAAACAAATGGCTCCACATCCCACATAAGAAACTAATAAAATGACAAACTCAATACAAAGCAAGTCAAAGAAAGGGAAATATAAAGACTAAAACATAAATCAATACAAACAGCAGGAAAATAACAGAAGAAACAGTGAACCCAAACTGGTTCTTTGAGAAGACCAGTAAAACTGATAAACCTCTATGCAGACTGATCAGGAAAATAAAAAAAGAAAATTGATCAGCATCAGGAATAGGAGAGGTGCCATCGCCCTGAATTCTACAGCTATGAAAGGGCAACAGGAAAACACTGTCAACAGCCCATGCCAATAAATTTGACAACTCAAATGAACTGGGCAATTACTCATTAAAAGACAAACAAAAAACCTCTCAACCAAGAATAGATAATCTGAATAGTTAAAAAGTTTCCCACAAAAAAATCCTCCAAACCCAAACAGGCTTCAAAAATACGTGCTACCAAGTATTTCTAAAAGAATTACTAGTTCTTTCAGAAAGTTTATGGAGGGAATACTTCCCAAATAATTATGTGAATCCAACAATACTCTGATACAAAAACCAGACTATTACAAAAACAAAAAAAACAGAACTACAGCCCAATGTTCATAATGAATACAATTGGAAAAACTATAAATGAAATTTTATCAAGTCAAACTCAACAACATTTTTAAATTATGAGACACCACAACCAGGGAGGTTTAACCTGGGAACGAAAGGTTCACTGGATTTAAGAATTAGCCAGTGCAACTTACCATGTTAATAAACTAAAAAAAGATATTCACCATGTTAATAATATCAATGAATGAAAAAAAAAAAAAAAAAAAAAGCACTGGACAAAACCCAACACCCATACCTGGCCAAAGTAAAGGACAGACCTGCCTGAACTTCTCCAGTCACCTGAAGAGCGTCTACAAAACCCAGCAACCTATTAACAGCATGCCTGACAGTGACACACTGCACCTCCCCCCAGGCCAGCGGCAGGGCTGTCTGCTCTCAGGACACTGGAGGTTCCAGCCAGCGCAATCAGGCAAGACAAAGAAAAGGCGTCCAAGTCAGAGAGGAAGCAACACTGTCTTTACTCACAGATGGAAACCCTGAGGGATCTATAAAAAGGCTACTAGAAGGAGTTGCAAGATGCAAAATCAATATACAAAAATCAATTGTACCAGCAACTTATAATCAGGAAATGAATTTTTTTAAAAAAACAAGGTCCATGTCCACACTGCTCTATTTAAAATGGATAACTAACAAGGACCTACTGTACAGCATAGGGAACTCTGCTCCGTGTTATGTGGCAGCCTGGATGGGAGGGGAGTTTGGGGGACAATCGATACATGCATATGCCCGGCTGAGTCCCTCTGCTGTGCACCTGAAACTCACAACATTGTTAATCGGCCATATTCCAACACAAAATAAAAAGGCTTTTAAAAAAAAACGATGATTTTAACATTTCAGTATTAATTATGGCAACTGTTTGCTATAGGTTATTTGGCAAACCCCTTTATTAGGAAACAAAATTCTAGTTCTAATTTGACAAGAGTTTTCACCATTAATTTGATGGTAAGTGTGTGCTAGGTCGCTTCAGTCATGTCTGACTCTTTTGCAACCCTATGGACTGTAGCCCACCAGGCTCCTCTGTCCATGAGATTTTCCAGAAAACTGGAGAGGGTGGCCATGGCCCCCTCCAAGGAATCTTCCCAACCTAGGGATCAAACCAGGGTCTCTTATATCTCCTGCATTGGCAGATGGGTTCTTTACCAATAGCACCACCTGGGAAGCCCAATTTGATGAACAGTTTTATCACATACTCTTGGATCAACTGAAATGATCATATGATATTCCTCCTTTAATATGGTCAAGTAGGTTCATTTCAAAACACCAAAAATAACCACAATAACACCAAAAAGAAAAAGCTTAGAGATAAGTCAATGAATCTGATCAAAGGCATCAAAGACCCATGCCCTGAAAACTACAAAATACTACTGACAGTAACAAAGAACAACTTAAATAAACGCAGCAATATGACTTGACTAGGAGATGGAGACGAAAAGGTGTTAGAATGTCAGTTCTTCCCAAGTTATCTGTAACGCAATTCAATCCCAATCAAAATTTCAGCAAGATGTTTTTCACAGAAATTGACAGACTGATTCTAAAATTCACATAGAAATGCAGAGGACCTAAAATAGCCAGAACAACTCTGAAAAGGAATAGAGCTGGAGAGCTAATGTCACTTGATTTCAAGAACTATAAAGCTATAATAAGCAAAAACAGTACAGCATTGATACAGATACATCGACTACAAATGAACATAATACAGTCCAGAAATAAACTCACAGACAACTGATTTTTGACAAAAGTGCAAAGATAACACAGTAAGGAAAGTACAGTCTCTATGACAAACAGGACTGGAACAATCAGTCATCCACATGCAAAAATGTGAACTTGGATGCGGACCTTGCATCAAATATAAATCTTAAAGCCACAAAATTTCTAGAAGAAAACAGAAGAGAAACACCTTTTGTGACCTTGCATCAGAGAAGATTTCTCATCTAGACCATCAAAACTCCAATCTAAAAGAACCAATCGATACACTGGAGTTGATGAAAACATTAAAACTCTACTCTTCAAAAGAGAAAAAAACAGAAAGCCACAGACAGGGAGAAAGCTTTGCAAAGCATAAATATGAAAAGGGACTTGTACTCGGAATACACATAGAATTCTCAAAATTCACCAATAACAACTCCACTCAAATAAAAGACAAAACTTCAAGAGACACTTCACCACAGAACATACACAGACGATGGCAAATATGCCCACGAAAAGATGTCCAAAGCCATTAGTCATTAGGGAAATGCAACCTAAAACCACAAGGAGAGATATCCCTCCACACCTGTTAGAAGGACTGAACCCAAAGAGAGCAGCAGTGCTGGTGAGGACGCAGGAGCCGGTGGGGATGCCTAGGCCAGCTCAGCGTTTCCAGAAAGGCCAACCTGCACGCACAGGACCCAGCCATTCACACCGAGGTGTCTACCAAGGGGGTGAGATGTGTGTGTCCCAACAAAACTCGCAAGGAGCATTCACAGTAGCTTTGTGAGTAACAGCCAAGAACCGGCAAGGATCCCATCGGTCCACAGGTGAATGAAGAAAGAAACCATGGCAATTCCTACAGTGGGGCAAAAACGAAACGAACCAAGCACTGACACAACCACACAGAAGAATCTCGAGATAATTGCGCTGAGTGGAAGAAATGAGACCAGAAAAAAAGATTTCCTTCCCATACAGCTCTAGCCAAGGAAACCCATCTAGAGTGAAGGAAGCTGGCTTGGCAGCTGTTTGGGGTGGGGGTGGGGAGCGACCGAGGGGCAGGGGACGCCCTGCGGGTGAGGGGCAGCGCCTCCTCCCTGACTGCAGCAATGGCTTCACGTGTGTACACATTCGTCAACGCTATCAAACTGTATGTTTTAAATGTGCACAGCTTATTATGTTAATTATACCTTTAAAAAGCTGCCTTTAAAATAACTATACAGCAATTATCCCAACCGGAGCCTTTATATTCCAGGACTCGTTTGTTCCACGGTTTGAAACAACCCCCACAGGTCAGTGACATGTGTACCCGAGCAGCACAGGCCGCCATTTCTTCTGAGGTCGATCCCAAACACGTCCTTTTTTGTCCCAGAAAGATTCACAAAAATGCTGTCGCCATGCAGTCAAGTCATTTCTTTGTCCAGATCAGAACCAGCATGTACTCCCTGCAAATGACAAACTGTCTTTTTGGCTTTTTTTTTTTTTCCTTTTTGGCTTTTCAGGGTGTGCATTCTTACTCCAGGTGCTCCAGGCTCCCAAAAAAGCAGCCACAGCCCAAGTGGACACCAGGGGCGAGGCGAGAGCTGATACAGCTTTATCTACACAGAGGGTGAGGGCTGGCCTCGGCCCAGGGCTTCTTCCGGTGGGGGCCCAGTGGCAGCCTCACCTGGGAACTTGTTAGAAATGCAAAGTCTCAGCACCCACCCCAGACTCAGGAATCTGAAACTCCAGGGTGGAACCCACAGGCTCATCATTGAAGAATTCTGAAGCTCAAGCTTTAGAACCTCTGCCCTAGAAAACCAGCAAGACTGAGGGACTGATCCAGAGCCAAGAATGAGCACGATACAGCTGCATACCATGGTCCACAGAGGAGAGCCGAGGTCTGGGGCAGTCTGTGATAAAACACGTGTGCTGATTTAGAATAACCATGGGAGAAAATTTCAAAAAAAAAGAGAAAAGAAAACGAGATTCGTCCTGACAAACCTCTATTACTAAACAGCTCCTGCTGGTTCTTTTTGCTTCTTGACAAAGAGTTTTCAACCCATTTTTAAAAAGCAGTTCTAAAATTGTCCTGGTTCACATTCTCCCTTGACTGCACTCTGCTCGGCAGGATCTGGAACTTAGTCATCCTTCAGGGATGATTAAGTCTTAGAATAAGGGGTCTGAGTCATTTGTCCAAACATCAGTCAAGACCACACTCAGCCAGAGACGCTGAGTGTGAGACCTTCAATGGCAGTGAACCCTGTGTGGACACGCGTGCACACACGTGCACACACATACTAGCAAGAAATAAAACACTTTGAGAAAATAAATCTTGGTTATTTGAAGGTTACTTCTGGTTAAGATCACAAATAACTGGCAACAACGCATCCTCCTTTTTAAAGCAGCTCTTTATGCCCTTCCTTCCTGAATGCTTAAAATGCCAAAACCTTCTACAAATTCAGAGAAACACATCAAGATAGAATAATTAAAATGCTAACGAAAGAAAATCCGTTTCAAGATGGAAGAACAAAGATACTTCAACCCTGCTCTCCTCTCAGAAACTGCCAAAGCCCCCGCTTTCCAGCAAAGGCGCACACGTGGGGGCGGGAGGGAGCTGGGCGGGCAGCAGAGAGAAGGTCCAGGGACCACACGGACAGACAGAGGATGCACGCGCCAGCAACCACAGGGGGACGTTTCTCAAGAACATCATCAGGGGCTCATCTGCAAGCGAGCCCGAGAAACAGTTCAGTGAACTCCAAGTGCCCGGCCCTGCCCCGCCCTGGTGCCCACTACGCTTTGCCATGATAAAACCATATGGTCAAGAATCACCATCGAGGGAAAAGAAGGCCCTGAAAGCTGACTTCAGAGGAAACCACAGCCAATACCCCTGGGGCTAGGAGACAAGCCATGGAACAGAACAGGTGAGCACTTTCACAGAAGAAACAATAACAAGAGGAGTATTACACATGAACACCACAGGACTTCCCTGGTAGTCCAGCGGTTAAGAATCCGCCTGCCAACGCAGGGGACATGGGTTCGATCCCTAATCAGGGGATATCCCACAACTAAGCCCACGTGCCACAATGAACCTGGGCTCTGCAATGAGAACTCTCACCATGAGAAGCCCTCGCAGAGCAACTACAGAGTAGCCACTACTTACCGCAACTAGAAAGCCCCTGCACAGCAATGAAGACCCAGCACAGCCAAAAATAAACTTAAAAGTAAAATAAAAATGAACATGACAGTAAACTGGAGGAAATATCCAGGAAGTGACACTGAGAGACAGAGAGGCCGACGTCCAGCCAGAAGGCTCTCCAGGTCACCAGAGAGCAGTGGACCAACAGCTGGGACATACCACCAGGCACCCCGAAAGGGGCAGGCACCTGCACCAGGCCTGCACAGCCGCCTGTCGGATCCTGGGCTCAGAAGGAAGAGGCAGGGCACACGCCAGGTCCGGCCCCTCGGCCTCCGAGAGGGGACAGCAGCACACAGGGGAGCAGGAAACAGTGACTGACCAACCCGAGACACACGACAGACAGACAGGAAGTGACGTCAGGATGTGGGAAACAGAGCAGACTGGAAGTGAGGTCAGCACGCAGGACCTAGAGCAGACAGGTCAGAACCAAGGGACCTGCCAGGATGGAGGACGCACAGCAGACAAGAAGGGAGGTCAGAATGTGGGACCCAGAGCAGACAGCAAGTGAGGTCAGAACATGGGACCTGTCAGCATGCAGGACCCAGAGCAGACAGCAAGTGAGGTCAGAACTTGTCCACCAGCTCAGGATAAACAGTCCCACAGTCACAGTGGTCAGCACGAAAGGTCGATTTATCCAGACCTGAGACACACCAGCTTGGGCAGGCGTGGAGGTGACTGAGAAACATGGAGTCAACAGAGGATAAGCTGTGAACCACAGGAAGCCCCTGCCCAATGGCAAGTGGGGAAGATGGGACGGGGACACTGACTTTGGGCCTTCTGCCCTTCAGGTGTAAGAGGACACCTGTGTAATGATAAAAACAAATATCACACCCTCAAACCCCAGACAGATGAAGAAATGATGTCTGTGTGCCCGGGCAGTGAGGGTACAAGCCTACATCTCCTACCACTTCACAAAGCGGGCCTTACTGGGCAGCGTGGGGCTAGAGATCCCACCTGTGCCCCACAGGGGGACAGGGCATCTGGAGGAAGAAGAGCCGCCATGGCCGTGCCCATCCAGGACATCACAATCCCACCTGCAAAGGCTGAGTCACAGCCAGAGTCGGCTGGCCTAGACCCTGAGGACATCAGAAACAAACAGAAGGTCCTAACTCTGCTCCCGCCCAGAGGCTACGGTGACGAGCAGGAGCACACACAAGGGCTGTCTGACAGCCAGAGGGTGTACGTCACCATGTCCAGACTGAGCACCAAGTAAACCAAAATGGACAGCAGCCGACAAGGATCCTGACCTTTTGGTCTGGCCATTCCTGAGAGAAGGCAGCTCCACTGTAGGGTGACTCAAGGGACAGAACAATGAGACAGCAGTGGTCCTTGCAAGGGGTTCTTGCACCCTGCTATTTCCCTGATGGGCAGGAGAGCCTGGGTCAGCCCTCCCATCAGTGCCAAAACTGGAAACAAGTCCATCACGGCTGGATGGTGCTTCATCTAAGGGTAGAGGGGTCGGCAAGAGGCCGGCTAGCACTCCAAGAAGGTGCACCTCGCAGAATGACAGCCCAGTCAACATGGCAGGCCTTCCCGACTCTACAGAATCAGCATCTAGAGATGGACGAGAAGCTCCCACGAGTCTCAGAAAGTCTCGGAGACACAGAGAAGTTCCCCTGGACCCACCAAGGAACATGCCTGGGGCACCTGAAACACCACAGCACAGTTCAGGACAGCTCCTGGCCACAGGCGCTCAGACCTGCAGGACTGCAGCCCAAAGGGTGCTCACACGGCCCTCGACCTCCCCTGCCACTGTCAGGGTCCCCCAGGGCCCAGGGAGGTCTGGTACCTCTAGCGCTTCTGTTGACTGCAGGGGCAGGGGGCAGAGGAGATCCAGTGAGCACAGTCCACAGTCCCCTCCCGTGGCAAGGGCTATATGGCACCGCAAAGGTGGCAGGCATGCTGGGTGTGCGTGGGGCCTGCGATGGCTCCCCATCAGAGCAGGCCTCGCAGGGGATGAGTAGGGCAGGTGTGAGGCATCCAGAAGGCAATGCCACCCTGCAGCAATCCCTGGGGTCTACTTCAGCCCACGACAGACAGGGGCCATCAGTGCCGGGCCTGGCCAAGGCCTTGGCTGACAGGTCATCCCTACTCCTCTGTACCCCTCACACCACCAGGCAGCTGTGAGGCTTCTTCCCACTCATGCTGGGCTTCCCAGGGCCACATATCCTCCAGCTTCTGAATGAAGGTGCCTCAGTTCCACATGAGCCACACAAAACCTGACACCCAGACAAGGTGGAGGCAAGGCCCTCAACTAACGGCTCTGGGGCCCCAGTTGACAGAAAGTGCCACAGGGAGGCCCTGCTCTGCCTGCTGCTCACACATGCCGCCCCCCCCCCCACCCCCTCAGGCCCTGCAAGCGGCAGGCAGGCCAGGCCTGCACATGGCACCCAGCTGGAAGCACAGCCAGGGCCAACTCCTCCTCATCCCCAAGGGGCCTGTCTCAGCCTCCGCCTCACTCCCAGGCACTTACTAACAAATGCATGATCCCATGGATAGAGGAGCCTGGTGGGCTACAGCCCATGGGGTCACAGAGAGTCACATGGGGTCACAACTGAGCAACTACGCGTGCACACACGCACGCTGGAACAAGTACTCGGGAATAAGAGCAAGGCCCCTGGTGGCGGCAGCAGCCTTGGTCACCAGGCACATATGCAGGAAGATTTGAGAGAATTCAGCTTCACATGCTGTCTCCTCGAAGCGCCCGTCTAAAGACAGACCCACACACGACAATGTCCCTCTCCCCTCCCTGGGACCTGGACACAGGGATACACACAGGGTACATCGAAAATAAGCACAAGTGCTGCTTTGGGAGCCTCGTCGGGGAGGACCTGAGGCCCCCAGCCCCAAGATGCCCATGCTCACTGACCGTGGGGTAGGGGGTGCTGGCGAGGTCCTTGGCTGCAGATCGGGATGGATGAGGCTGTGACCCATGGTGCACAGTACCCCACAGATTAGCCAAAGCAACTTTATTCAAATCAGATCCTAAATATTCATTCCAATCAGACCATCCTTATGTTCCTGTTAGAACCTTCTGCCAATAGCTAGACCCACAGGTACTCCTGGCAGAGCCTGGCACTGGCCCAACACTGGCCTCACCAAGGAACCAGCCTCAAGCTGGGAGGGGCTGTGGGGATACAGGCTTGGTCCTCTCCAGAGGGCCATGGACTATGTGGGAAGACTGGAGGGCAAGGTGGCTGTGGCCCAGTGTGTCTTCAAGGTTTGTCTTCTCCTAGGTGCCTGTCCTTGCATTCAGGCTCTCGTGTCACTCTGTGGTCAGCAGCTGAAAGAGACAGAAGCTCTCAGCAGGTATGGGAGGCTGTGTCCCCAGCACAGGGCCCAGAACTCGGGGGTCACCTTCTCAGCCACAGAGGCCTTGGGCCACCTGTTGGGATCATGACCCCCAACATCCCCACCACCATGACCCAGAGGACCTTCCGACCATCAGGTCACACCAAAGGCAGGACCTCATCCTGGAACAGTGACTACTGCTCTCAAAACACTCGCATTCAAAGCTCTGGTTTTCCCAGTAGTCATGTATGGATGTGAGAGTAGACCACAAAGAACGCTAAGCACCATGAACTGATGCTTCTTTCAAACTGTGGTGCTGAGGAAGATTGAGAGTCTCAATCCAGGCAGCAAGGAGATCAAACCAGTCAATCCTAAAGGCAATCAACCCTGAATATTCATTGGAAGGACTCATGTTGAAGCTCCCATACTTCGGTCACTTGATGTGAAGAGCTGACTCATTGAAAAAGACCCTGATGGGAAAGACTGAAGGCAGAAGGAGAAGGGGTGACAGGATGAGATGGTTGGATGGCATCAGTGACTCGATGGACACGAGTCTGAGCAAACTCCGGGAGATGGTGAAAGGCAAGGAAGCCTGGCGTGCTGCAGTCCTCGGAGTCACAAAGAGTCGGACACAACTTAGTGACTGAACAACATCTTTCTTAATAGGGCAGCTAAAATGAATCAACCCTCATTATTATTTTTTTTAACTTTACAGAGCTTTCAGAGATTTGAGGTAGAATAAAGATTCGTTTTTTTAATGGGGGAAAAGGGACGGTTTTCAATCCTCTCCATTCCACCTCAAACTGAAGTAACAGGCATCTGGAGGGCGTGCAGCCCACCAGACGCCCTCCCCTCCTGACCCCATGTGTCACACAGGAACCTGGGAGCATGCCAGGCAGGAAAAGCGTGAGTGACCCCAGGGCGGGGCACATCCAGGGCGGAGGGAACACAGGCACAGACACAGCCTCTGGGCTCAGAGTGAACCGGTGACAGGTGCAGCCCTGTGGGAGGCCCAGGACAGAAATCGGGGAAGTGGCTCGGGTCTCATCCATGACCCACAACAAGATGCGGGAAATAGCCCAACTTTCATGGGCAGCGAGACCCTCTACTGTCAGCAGCCACCGACTGCTGCTCCACCGTGACACAACCCTGAGACTGGAACCCACCTACCCCCGGGGGCTCCTGCTGGGGGGCAGGTGTGACCACATCAAGGGGCTGCATCTGCGTCTAAACCCCCAGTGACCAGCTGCCTTACAGTCAGGAGGGGATGGGCCACACACTGCAGGGAGGTGTGGGGGTGTCAGGCAGGGGTCAGGGGTCAGAGAAAAGCCATTGGGAGAGACTGAGTCCCTAGCAGGTGGCCCAAAGAGGATGACTGAGGCATCAAATAATGGCAGGAATGACCGCAACACTGTCTGGGGCTAATCTGGTGACACCAACCGGCCGGAGGAGGGAGGGAGGGGAGGGGGAAGGGGGAAGAGGGGTGGGGAGGAGAGAGAGGAGCAGCAGGCAGCAGGTCAGGCAGCACCCTGGAGGGACAGCCAACCCACCAGGAGCAAGTTCACGGGGACTGGACACCGCCAGGGTCTAAAGTCTGCCCACAGATTATTTATTAACCACAGAGGGAAGAAGCAGACTCACCACGAGTGTGAGCGAAGCTGCCATCCCCGAGGGGAGGGGGGCTCCAAGCCTGCCACTGACACCAGCCAGGAGACACACAAGGCACGTGCCCACAGGACAGCCCCTCACCCTTCAGACGCTGCGTCAGGCAGGACCACAGGTTGGGGGATCCCAGCGGACAGGCTCAGACAGAGACGCCAGATCGCAGGGCCCATCCTAGTGAGTTCTGGGCACAAGCAAACTGCTGCGGGAGGGCTGAGTGGACAAGAAGCATGACAGTACTGCAGCCGGGCCCCCACGATCACCCACCAAGGACCACAGCGTCGGACACTCTCCCTCCAATGCAGCAGGACAATGGCAGTGAACCCTGGGGAACCTGCCTCAAAGCTTCACTGCAGGTTTGAAAATTTCTTATAATAAAAAAGCCCCAGGGACTTCCCTGGTGATCCAGTGGGTAAGACTCTGTGCTCCCAGCACAGGGAACCTGGGTTTGATCCCTCATCAAGGATAGATCCCACACACCACAGCTAAAAGATCTTGTGTGCCACAACACAGACCTGGCACAGCCAAGTACACAACAAATAAAAAATAAAAAGCCCTGAACCAAGGAGAGGCGGCAGATTCACCAATGGGTGGCTGGCTGCTCCTCTGTCCACAGGGGCGTGGAAGCCACCCCCTGGCGTAAGGACACAAGAACACATGCCAAGAAGGGACAGCAGCGCTCTGGGAATGCCCAGCTTGAGCAGGGCAATGACATCTTGCAACATCTTGCAAACGACACTGGGTGGTTTCTCTAAATCGGACCCAAAAGCATCAGAAGTGGAACAATAGCATGAAAAACCTCTCAAAATTCCAAATTTCCTAAACAGTAACAAACCCTAGTTTGAAAAACAGATCTCCGATTCTGTTCAACTCTCTGCAAGGGTGATGCACAATCCAGCATGTGAAGACCTGTAGCGACAAGAGCAGGCGGATGGGACCCCCCTCGCCAACCCCCAGCCAAGACCCTGGACCCTGGCTGCTGCCCCTGGGCTCCTCCCTCCCGAGGCTCTGCCCCAAGAGAGGAAAGAGCAAGCCTCCCTAAGAGGGCTCTTGACACACTGCCTTGTTTCTGCTTTCCAGAAAACCTCATCTTTATGGGTAAGAACGGCTCTGGGATCAGTGCTGCTCCACTGAGACCAAGGCTGTGGATGAGGCACTGACCACTGCTGGCCGTTTACCCAAGTCCCCATGTGAAGAGTTACCCCCAGTCTTCCCATCTTCCCATCTGAAAACCCAAACCACCTGCCCTGCTCAAACAGGATGCGGGTCCTCCCTCTGTCCAGGGGCCACCTGGAGGCTGCACCTGACAGAGAAGGGACTTCCCCAGCCTGTCACCAAGCACTATGCTGCAGTGGACATCTGGGTCTGCACACACACATGCCTGGCTGCATACAGAGCCCAGGGGACCCAGGACAGATGACTCCCAGCATTCCAAAAGGACCCCACACGGGTCAAACGCACCAGCACCAGCCTCATCTGGGACCCAGCGTGGAAGTCAGCTGAGACTCTACAGTCCATCAGGGCAGCCAGCATGGGGCACAATGACCACACACTGCACAGGCCCCAGGCTACCCAGGGCTACTGTTGGCACAGGGAGCCTGGCCGCCCGGCACACTGTGTGCTCCGCTCAGAGCACCTGCTGGCGCCCATCCGCTGGCCCGCTTGGCTGCAAGGAGGCCACTGTGCCAGCCTGCGTATGCCCACACATGGGCCCGGCCGGGCTCCTGGGATGGCCTGTCCGGCCCACTGCCTCCTGTCAAATGCCCCAGCTTAGGAAGAGAGAGAGAGGGCCGGGCGCAGTGCTGGGCCTTCGTAATGACGGATGAGAGGAGGCACCCCACTCCCCCACCCACTTTACAGACAGGGACACCAGGGCCCAGGGAACTGATGAAGGCTCTAATACAAGTGAGAAGTTGGCCGAGCCAGGATCTGGTCCCAGGAATCAAGTGGGCTATATCTGGTTTTTTTTTTTTTATTAAAAAAAAAAAAAAGGCCAATTTTTTTCTTTTTGTTTTTGCCACACTACGTGTCTTGAAGCATCTTAGTTCACCTGACCAGGGATCAAACCCATGCCCTCAGCAGTGAAAAGGCTACATCCTATCCACTGGACCACCAGGGAATTCCCAGCAATCAAGTTTAAGGATCCCTGCCCCTAACCATTAAGCAATGCTGCCTCTCTAGACTTCTAGAAACTTGTACTTCACCAGAAATACCAAAAAATTATACTTGCTAACATCTGCACAAAGAAAATGGGGTAAGAAAGAGGTTAAAATTAGATCCAAAGACAGTGCTTTCTACTCACTGTGGGCAGCAGGTGGGGCAGAGGGGGGCCCTCCCAACCCAAGTGGTTTCCAACTCCTCTTTCTTTCTTCAACTAGAGCACAAAGAGCCACCCTCACTGAGGTCCCTGCAGGGCCTGCCCAGGTTCCCACCACCAGTCCTTCTTTTTGCATCCAACCAGTGGCTTCACCCTTACCCAGCAGGCAAACCTGGCAGTATTTGCAAAACAAAAATCAAGGACCCTCCTTTCAAGAGCTACGCAGCAGGGTGCCCTCACACCCCAGCCTCTCATCAATATTCAACAGCTAAGACAAAGTGGACAAAGAAGCAGAGGGTCACTTCTCCCGGTCCCTGGCCTTCAGGTCCACGCCCACTCCTGCTCCTGCAAGAGGCCAAGATGGGGGCGTCTGGAAACCAAACATCTGGGTTGGTTCAGAGGCCACTCAACTGCTCCGGCAATGCAGCCCCAGGGCTGGGATGTGGGCAGTGGGGGCACAGCCCACCCTGGCCAGGGCCATCAGTCAGGGCCTGGAGCAGCCTGGTCTGCCTGGACAACCAGTGTCTCCCGGACCACCTGCCCCCATGGCCTCCTGAAACCAACGGAGACAAACTAGTGGAAATCATGGTTGGAAGCTGGGCTGGACCCAAAGCCCATGAGAGGGGCGCAGGCACCAGTCATTCAGGAAACTATGTCCAAGGCGGAGGGAGAACGCCAAGTGGCCGGTGGTCCTGGGCGTGGGCTCCTGGCTGTCCCGGAGCCAGAGGGAAAGTCCACATCCAGCGGCAGGCTCTCCTGCCCAGAGCTGCCCTCAAGCTATCCAGAACACAGGTGGGTGTCCCCCTGCTCTGGGCCCAACACGCAACCCCCATGTGGTGACAAGCTTAAAAGGCAGAGACTCTGGTCTTTGTGTGGGGAAAAGCATGAGAAGACCACCACTTCCTCTCTGAAAAATTTTCTCAAGAAACTGGGGCAGGACATAAGACTCCAGAGAGGACAGACTCACGTCAAGCTCACCGGCTAAACCTCAGAGGCCAACATACTCACACAACCAACGAGCCCATGACAAGATGCTCAACATCACTGATCATCAGGGGACACAAATCAACAGCACAGCGAGACAGCCTCACACCCCTCAGGACAAATACTGTCAAAACCCAGAAACCAGTGCTGATGAGGACATGGGGAACCTGGGATGTGGCGCGCCTCTGCCAAGGAAGCCAGTACAGAGGCTGCTCAAGGAGCAGACACAGACCAATCGTGTGACCCAGCAATTCCACCAGAGGACGTGCCCAGCAGAACTGAGAGCAGGGACGTGCCCCACGCACAGCAACCGAAACACAGAAGCAACCCAGGTGCCTGGCGTCAGGTGACGGACAAACAGAATGTGGTCCGTCCACACAACAGAACAGGATCCAGCCTTAAACAGGGAGGCAGTCCCGACACCGACACCTGCTCCAAGGAGGACAGACCTTAGGACACGACGCGGAGTGAAACAAACCAGACGTAAGAGGAGCCATCCTATGTGATTCCACTTCTCTGGGGCCCCTGGAGGAGTTAGAGTCACAGAGACACAAAGTAGGAGGGTGGGGGCTGGGGGAGGGGGTGGGGGCGGAGCTTCAGTTTGGGAAGGAGAAAGTCCTGGAGATGATGGTGGGGATGGCTGCGCAACAACGATAATGTGCCCAGTGCCACTGAGCTGTGCACTTAAAAAAAGGAGGAAGGTGGTTTTTATGGTAACTGTCATTTTACCACAACAAAGAACAACACACACAAGGAAAAATATAGGGGAAAAAATACTAAAAATGATAAAATAGCCAACTCCTTTAGGAAAAAATGAACCAATAAGATACTCCCCTTCAACAAGGCTATTCTGAATGACAGTGACTAAGGCTGTAAGGATGGAGGAACGAAGGCAGGTACCTGATGCTGTTAAGAGGGAGACTCTTGGCAACAAAATCAAGAATCCATGAAGACGACCTGCCTCTCTGGGTCAGAGTCTCCCAAGGGAATACCCAGAGAAGTACAGGCACCCTGTGTGTGAGCAACCAAATGGGACAAACGGAAGCGCAACCAACAAGGCTGGGAGCTCGCTCTGAGCCATCAAGTCTCCTATGAGAGCCTCAGCTCAAGTCTGGGGCATCAGAGGCAATGTGCCTGCGGTGACCACTGACCTGAGGCCCCTCGGGACACAGGCCCCACCCTCCCTGAACAAAACAATTGAGCATGACCTCAGACCCAGACACACATGCACACGCCTGCAGCAAGGATGCACCACAGTCACATCCGTGGGTGCCCACACTGGAGGCCCGATGCCCATCACACAAGAAGAGGGACCAGCCCCAGCTACGAGGTAGAGGTGAGGGCCAGTCACACTGGACACAGGTCAACACAGGGATGCTCAGGATGGTGGAGTGGCGGGGCTGGAAGCTGGCAGCAGGTGTACATGGCCTTCCACACTGCTGCACTGAGGCTCCTGGGAGGAGTCCACGTTAAGACGCTCTCTGAAGCTTCTCGCATGATAACAAAAACACAGCCTGGCCCTGGATGTGAAGGACATTCCAGGACCCTCAACACCACAGACTGCTCACCAAAGTGCTCCGTGGCTGCCCACAGGCACAGCCGTGCACAAAACACACGTGTACACAGGGGCACGGATGAGGGAGGCCTGCAGAGCCATGTCTGAGACGTGGGATCTGAACACAGGCTGGGGACCCGCAGGCATTCAGACACTGTTTTTTGCCAACTTTGCCAGGCATGCTAACAGTCCCAAGGTAATGATTTTCCACGATTCCTTATCTGTTAGACGGATACTGAAACACTCACGTGTGAAATGATGCCTGGGGTCTGCTTTAGCGAGAAGGCATTAGGGGAAATGAGTGAGATGAAAGCAGTGTGGAACCAGGAATGTGTCTGCATGAACCACTTTCCCACTCGCGGGCACCTGAATCTGCCCCCACACTACCACCCACTGTAAGTCCACACACATGCTAGCCCTTTGGGCGGTGGGTGCTCACTGCTGGACAGGAACCTGCCCTGGGATCACCCTTTGGGCTCACTCTGCTCACCCCTCAAAACTTAAGCAAGCAAAGGCAGAGGCCCAGGTGGCTCTCCCTCAAGCCCCTTCAAAGGCTTGCACCCCATCCCTCCCTCAGTCACAGCCGCCTGCTCTGCAGGGCCCCGGCCAGAGCCTCTGTGACATGGACTCCTGAGAAAAACTGCAAGGTAGTTCAAGAGAGCATTTCAATCCTAACTGCGCACGCGAAACACCTGGAGCTCAGATAATAAAACTGGGAGGGACACTAAAAACCACAGAAGACCTCGGATGACTTGAGACCACCTCAACGACAGCAACAGGAAAATTAAAGCAGATCCTCCCCAGACGGAAGGCGAGTCCAACACGAATCCGAATCCAACAAACAGAGCACATGTCTCCCCTCCTGCAGTAGAAACTGGACACCAGGGTTGGTGGGCCGTATCATCAGAACTGAGTCGGGGCGGGGGGGGGGGGGGGGGGGGAGCGGGGTGTGCACAGCAGCAGGAGGGGAGCCTCCTTCCTGGAGGTGGGGAAGCAGCAAGATTGGGAATTTGGGAATTCCGGGTCTGCTGGGCAGAGGCTGCAGCCTCAGTCCTCTGGTCCCGCCTGTCGGTACACTGCCGGGCCCCAGCTCCATTGCAGGCAGCCACCCCAGCTGGGAGGAGGGTCCCCGGGTCCACCACCCAGGAGCCCAGAACCCCTCGGCCACCCACACCCGGGCCACTCAGAACAGTTTAACTATCGGAGCCACGAGGAGCCAGCCCAGGGCCTACCTTGTTTTCACAGTTTAAGGAGCTTTGTAAATGCAGACAAGACCCACTAGGGTCAGGCAAGCTGGGCGACACTTATTACATACAAGGATGTTAAAAAAAAATCACAGTTTTGATAGTTCTGCAAAAAAAAACTTAGCAAATTTACAACAAAACTGTCAAGTAATTAAGGCTAGGCACTTCACACATGAACTTAAACTGCTAATTAAAATCCCCTCGCTTAATTGACTACATTTGCATATCATTCAACATGGGAGTATAATTTTTTTAATGGTTTGGGCAACGTGCTTCTAACACCAGGAAGTGGGAGGCGGCAGGTGGGGGGAGCCAGCAGCCTCTGCACGGCCAGCTTGCCTCCCCTGGATGTGCAAAGGCTGCACCCCAGGGACTATGCCAGCCCCGGGGTCCCCATCCCAGGTGGAGGTAGAGGCCAGGCCAGCAGAGACTCCCCCCTGCCTTGACCTGGAGAAGGGGCTGGGCAGGAGCTTCCAGAACCACCCATGGACACATGCACCTGCCCTCCCCCCAGGGCGGCACCATGGCCCCCAGCCCACGCCCCACCTCCTCCAGGGACTCAGAGAACACCTGAGACATGCTCACCCCACTGGGGGCAACAGTCAGACCCAGACAACCAGAGCAGCTGGGCTGGGAGGCGCAGGGGAGGCCAGCCAGGCCCCACAGCTCTCTGTGAAGACTCTGCAGCTCTCTGTCCATGGCCGGACCTGTGGGTCCCTGCAAGAGAAGCCCCAGCCCCACACAGGGCGAGGGCGTCCCCAGGACCGAGGGCCCCTCTTGTTCCAACAGCTGAAGGGCAGCAAGAGGAGACCGTCAGGCCAACGGGACGCATCCACGGGGGCGGGCGGGCGGGCGGAACCATGGCAGCGATGGGAGGACCACCGGCACCACTGGAGACCAGTGACCCCAGTCCTCGAGCAGGTCCGGCTCTGAAGGCAGCTCACGCGGACCAGAGGACCGCAGCGTGGCGCGTGGATGCCGCAGCCACCCACCAGGCCCGAACTGCAAACCAGTGCCACGGGGTCACGAGAGCACCAAAGCGACAGGCGTGCAGAGAGAAAGCTGGCCTCACACAGGCCCAGTCACAGCCCCCACCCTCCAAGGCCGGCAGGGCCGCCAGGCTCCCCAGGGCTCAGGGCCCTCCTGGCTGTCGCTGGCAAGCGCCAAGGATGGAGGAGCTCTGCTGTTGGGGGTTGTGTACTGCACACGAACCTGGACCCTCAGCCCTCCCGGAACGCTCTGTGGCCCAGGAGATCCACAAGGTGAGAGTGGGGTGCAGAGAAGGCCCAGGTTCCAGCCAGGTCCTCAGACACCAATCACACCGCTGGGCTGCTGTGAGGACGTGGCCAACAGCTCCCGGGGCAGAGGGAGGTGGGCGCAGGCACACGGGGCCCCATGGGTGACCCCCACCTGCAGTCCCAAAGCCCAGCCCTGTTCCTCACTGCCAGCCCTGTCCCAGGGGTTCAGACCCTCCCCATCACATGATGGCCACTTCCACTCGGCCACACCGCTCACAGGGGCTCAGGGGTTGAGTGAGGGCTCACGGGTGCCCGGGGCCCTCAGACCCCCTCTGCTCCAACCACCCACGGTCCTGCCAACCCTCAGGCCCAGTGGCTCCAGCTTCCTTCCCCCACAACCACAAAGCCCCCTCACCACCCGTCACCACGTTTTCTGTGACAGGCAGCATGGTAGCCCATGAGAAGCCTGTTTTCAACAAGGGACATTCCTTTCAGAGTAACCAACCAACATCCAAGCGGGAGCCACGTCAGGGCCTGTCCAGGTGGAGCCCTCTCTGCACCCCCAGCACCCCTGAGCCGGGGCCCCACAGGACGGCTCCATGCACTCCAGGGAAAGCACCCTCTCCTTCCTTTTCTAGCCAGCGAGCGCCAAGCTGCCAATAAACCTTGACGTTAGTGATTTCATGTCTCCATGAGTCATTTGACAAGTATTTATTCCGGGCCCGGAACTGGGGGCCCACACGAAGCCAATAACGCAACCACAAACACACAACCCCCAGGTCGGCCGCAAAAAGGTCTCCCCGGAGAGCCCAGACCGCGGGGCAGGCCCGACCGCTGCGGGCTGCGCGGCCACAGAGCCACGCCGAGACTTCCTGAATTATTATCTGTAGCTGCAAAATCAAGAAGTCGCAGCATTCTTTGAGTCTTTCTAAGTGAAAAACGTAAAATCAGAGGAGACAAACACTGTAAACCCTATAGCACCCCGGCTGCTCCCAGGCTACCAGAGAAGCCGGCCCTGTGCACACAGAGCTTGGCCACAGTGCGGGCTCCTCCGCCCGTCCTGGGACCCCGCAGGGCCCGAGCCATGCCAGCCAACTGTGGACACAAAGCCTGAGTCCCCACCCGCCCCACTCCACTCACATGGACACACAGAGACCAGTCACAGCTCTAACTCGACACCAACAGGAACCCACCTCAGACCCCAGTACGACAACTTCACACTCCCAGAAATGACTTCCCATCCCTTCTTGGGGCTCTGACAGGCCCCTGTTAATCCACGGACACGTGTGGCCAGGAGCTCCCACCCGTGACCTCGGGGCCCAACCTCCCCCAAACACGCCCCACCCCCTGTGATGGGCAGCCAGAGGGAAGGAAAGAAGGAAGCAAGCAGGGCCCTGGGAAGAATGGAGGCTTTTCCCTCTCCCGCAGCTCTCACAGATCTTAAGGAAATAATTCAGCCTCTATATTTT
This sequence comes from Ovis aries, assembly GCF_016772045.2. Lineage (NCBI taxonomy): Eukaryota > Metazoa > Chordata > Mammalia > Artiodactyla > Bovidae > Ovis > Ovis aries. Next base: position 49,873,882 of record NC_056065.1, read on the forward strand.
GACTCAAAACAAAGAAACTTTTTAAAAACATTTCAGTTGAAACTTGCATAATTCTTCCAGTGGAGAAATCCTCCCCAACTTTCGCAATCCTTAGAAAGAGACACATTATTGCTGCTTGTGTAACAGTCTCTGGGCCACAGAGAGTCCGGCCGCCAGCCACCGACACCTCCTGCCAGACGGCCAGGGTGCAGGGCCCGGAAGCACCGCCTCCCCCAGGCCCTCCCGGCGCCCGGCGGTCACCTCCCCAGACTTCCTCGTGGGCCTCGCTTGGCATCTCAGACAGTACTCGGACGGACTGTGAGCAAGGTTGGGAGCCAACAGCTCTACTCTCAAAGCCCTGCATTGGTTGAGGGTCCCCAGACAGGCAGCAGGGACAGAGGCAAGGGCCACTCAGGGACCTTGCTGCCCCCAGCAAGCCGACGGCCCCGCCCAGTTTCAAAGAGAAGTGCTAGAAACCAGCAGGATGGCTGAAGACGGGCTGATGGGCAGACGGCCCAGACCTGGAGGACCACCTCAATGCAGCCCTGCTCACCACACGCAGACGAGGGCACTCTGCTGGCCCCCCACAACCTCCCTCACTCACACTCAGCTGACCAGAGGCTGCTGTTTCCCGTTTGATGAGTCCCAGGCCTTCGCTTTGGGGACTTCACCAAGGACCAGCCCAACATGCTGATTCCATCCTCCTGCACGCGGGGCTGGGCCCATCCAGGAGCCTGGTTACAAAGCATCACCCAACAGCATCCCACCTCCTCAGCAAAGCGTCAGGAGCCAGGAAATCACAATGGGGCCCACAAAAACCTCGAGCAAAGCCAGTGGATGAAGGGACAGCCAAGCCTCTACACCTGTGCCCAGAATGAGAGCATCTGTGAGCCTAGCCCCACAATAAAGAGGAGGTGCTGAGAGAGGCAGGCTGGCCAGAGTCCCTTCCAGCCCGATGGACGTTCTTGACACCATCTCTCCCACGGCCACTTGAGCTTGACCGTACGACACGTGCCCACTTAGTGGAATCCCTATGGCCTATCTCCCTCACCAAAGCCTCAGTCACTGCCCACCAGGGACTTTGAGAGTCCACGCTCCTCCACGCTGATGGCCTGGCCATCCCCAGGTGATGGGGGAAACCGCTCCACTGCTGGGAGTTCACACAGACTCCACTCTGGACACTCACACAGCACGAGGACCCTCAGTCCACGAGCCCCTGCCAGGCAGGCAATTCTGTGGAAACATTCCTGCAGGGACTCAGCACTGAAGGAAGAGGCCCCACGAGCAAACAGCATCCCCGGTCTCCAGCCTGGGAAGCAGGACCTTCGGAAGGCGAAGCAGTTCCCAACAGCCTGTTTCTCAACCATGCAGGGGCTGGCCCAGTTCCAGCCCCAGGGGGGCAGCGCACCCCCGCCGCCCACCTGGCCCACGAGCAGCCGTCCCTCAAAACGAGGGACACATACCAATGTCCCTTTCATGACTGACAGATCCAGCTTAGTCCAGGGGCCATCAAATGAGGGATGGAGTCGACCAGGCAGAAGACAAGGGAAGGGGGCGTGCAGAGGCTGAGACTCCCACCTCACGGCTACACGGTCCAGCAGCGAGAAGACGTATCCTTGCCAACCTCCAACATTCATCACCCAAACACACCCCCAACACACCGCCAACAACTGCTATGCATACTGTCCCCGTCTCAACATGCAGAAACTGAGCTGCGTGCATGCTTGCTCAGTCAGGCAGCAAGGAGGGACAGAGCCAGGACACAGGAGCAGCCCCGAGGAGCTCACGGCCAGACCCACCAGCCCTGACAGTGGCTGGATGACCGGAGGCACGTCTTGAGGGAGCCCATGGTGTGAGGGGCATCACTGAGGAGCAGCCCCCGGGCCAGCATGTGCAGACACACCACCTTCAAGGGTTTCCAGGCTCAGGCTGGAGCCCTGTCCCCCTGTTGGAGCGACCACAGGAACCGACACCCTGCTGTGCTCAGGCTGTAGGCACTGCAGGGCAGGGGAAGGCGACTGTGCCCAGGACCCCAGGAGGCCCCCTTGCAGCCCCCCCCCAGTGTTGGCGGCAAGAGAGCCAGGTGACCCCTGCAGCCCTCAGTACCTGGGACAAACATCAGCTCACTTCATCTCACCAGAATCTGAGGCCCCCACAAAGAGCAGTTCCAGCACGTTCTCTGTTGCTTTTTGTCCTGGGCCTCAGGAGATCAACAATATTAAAATGAACTACAGAAAGAAGTGGAGATATCAAAATGTATCCTGTGAATACTCTGTCAGGAGCGGGTGGAGCAAACAGAGGCGCACAGCCTGGGGAGGGGGTCTTCCCTACAGCTTTTTCCCCCCAACTCCCAATGAGCCCCCCACCGTGAGGCCGAAATCCCCTTCCCACTCTTGGGGTCGGGTGTCCCTGGCGCACTGACAGGCTGTGCTGGGGAGACCTGAAAAGGACCACACAGCCCAGGACTCCCAAGTGCACGGTCACAGAGCCAAAGCCATGGGCAGAGGCCAGAGAACAGGATAACTGAGCTGGGGGCGACAGGAGAGCACAGGAGCCAGCATGGATCGTGGCACAGCTGAGGCCTGGACAGGGGCACACGGGACCACCAGCCCAGACTCCACTGTGACGGCACGTGGTACTGACACACAGCCTGGAGACCCCAACCTCTCAGGATGATCACATCACCATCAGCATCCCCGGGGGAGCTTTCTGAACCAATGAGAGCTCTAAGCAGCGCTGGGGGGCACAAAAGGAAAGGGTGGCGCTGACCATCTGGGGAATCACCAGACTCCAAAGCTCGCTCTGGCCCCCTCTCTGAGGCCGCAGCTCAGGGGGCCGTCTTGCCCACTCACCTGGCAGTGTCTGGGCCCACAAGCTGAGGCCAGGCATTCCCTGAGCCTACAGACACTCATGTTCAGAACAGCAGGGCCTTCAGCAAGGGAGCCAAGGCCTGGGCCTGCAGCTGCCACAGCCAACCCCAGGAAGACAACCACAAACACACATGACCCAGATTCGGACACAAACACAGACACACCCTGCAGACAAGACCATCTCCTGTCCACCCTGCATTAAGTGACCTGCCACAGCCTTTCAACCACAGGCTTATCCAGGCGGCCAGAACCCACCACAATCCTGCACACGGGGTGCCCTCGGGCCATGATGGCTATGGAGGGAGCAGGCACCCCAAACAGAGAGGCCTCCAGTTCACTGGGAACACCCCTCATGCCACGCACGGCCAGCTCCAGTCTGAAAAGAGGGGCCCGATCAGCCTGCTGGGACCTGCCACCGGCACCCTCCCCCACCTACAATGCCCACTCAGACCGTTCCTCCCACCCAATCCCAGCCCTGGTCTGCGGACTGCTGCCACCTGGGCGCCAGCCGAGCCGAGGGCAGGAACACCAGCACATCCACGAGCGCACATGGGCCTCCCGAGCGCAGGCGACAGGCCTGGCTTCCCCTCCCCTCCTCCGCTCCCGGAGACTCTGACACTCCGCTGGAGGGGCGCCCAGAGAAAACCGGGCGGGAACATCTATTCACAGATTCGGAAAAAAAAGTTTGATGCAATAGCTGAATTAATTAGGCCTCCCAAGAATAGCAGAGCCAGTGCAGCATTCTGTGTGTGCAATTTAATAAGCCTGGATACTCAAAAGAAAAGTTACAAATACTTGGGGAGGTGGGAGGTGCCATGCAAAGCTGGTGTGGACCCCAGTGAGTGGCCAGGAGCTGCCAGGCTGGATCACACGGATCCACCATCTAGCGAACAAACAACAGACCCCAGGCCAGCAGCCCTCCCCACCTCGCCCTTTGCGTCTCAGAGGAAAGGACAGAAGAAAACGTGCACATCCAAAACAAACCGCAGGCCAGTGGCTCCCCTCACGCTCAGAGCCTCAGGCGCCCGCTGACCAGTCCCCGAGCCCGGTGCCAAGTGGCCCTCGCCCCCACACGGGGGACTCCGAGACTCACTCTCTGGCAGGCCAGGCACACACACAAAGCTGGAGTCGCCGAGTCTCGGCCCCCGGCCACCACAGCCCAGACACCTGGCTTCGCTTTGGAGTCTGTCTCCCAAGACTTCAAGGCACAAACAGGCCCTGCCCAGCCAAGTTCCTCCTGCTGGGGACATGGGCAGGCGCCCCTCTGTGTGCCAGCCCAGGAGTGGGAAGGCCAGGGTGGTTCCCTGCCCCCCACTCAGCCTGGACACCCCCCTGGTCCCCAGGAAGGCCTGGGCTGGAGGCTCCAGACTGAAACCGGCCAGGATCAAACTTCCTGGGACTAAGGGCAAAAGAGGCCTGCCCCTCCCGACCCAGCTGGGCAACAGCTGTGGGCCTCAGGAGGGCTTCACCCGCCCAACAGGCCTGCCTCCCAGGCTCCCAACCAGGCAAGGAGCTAGTCCTAGGAGTCAGACCAAAGGACCTTCCTCCGATACGGAGCAGTCTATGCGGACACCAACAACGCCCCCAAGTTTCCACAAAACAAAACCTAGCCCTGAAACGTGTGGGGGAGGCTGAGCCCCCCGACCCAGAAGGGCACCCCGCCCTCTCCAGGTCCCACTCCCACTCCCCAGGCACGGCTGCCACGGGACACTCACCCGGGGCACCCGCCGCTTGTACTTGTTGCCATAATCAAACTTCTCCTTGACGTCGTCCAGACAGCGGCCGAGACGCGCCTGCTCCTCCTTGCCCGTGTAGTCCTGACTGAGCAGGATGTAGGCCCGCCAGTTGGCCGAGTCGAAGCCCCAGTGGCAGGTCCGGTTTTCCAGAGCCTTGTGCGAGTGCACCACGAACTTGTGCGGCGGGTACATGAGGCGGCAGTCGAGGCACTGGATGCAGGCGGCGCTTGGGCTGCTGTAGAGCTCGGGCACCAGCAGCCCCTTGCACTTGCCGAAGCACTCGTGGTACACACGCACACTGCGCTCGCTGAGCTCCAGGCCCAGCGCCAGGCTGGCCGCCAGCTCCTTCTTGCAGGGCGGCGGGTAGGCGCCGCCGTACAGCAGCGCGTTGCACAGGCGCTCGGCGTCCGTCTTGGTGATGAGCCCGCACGAGGGCGCCGAGAAGGGCAGGATGCCCATGACTTTGAGGATCTCCAGCTGGTCGGCCGTGCAGCGCGAGCAGTAGATGTGAAGCTCGTCGCACACCGAGTTGATCTGTTGCAGCGAGAAGTCGCGCAGCACGGAGTTGAGGATCTGCGGCAGACACAGCCGCTTCTCGCCGCCCACCACGAAACACGAGATGGTCTCGCCCTCCAGCACGGTCTCGCAGCGCTCCGTGGAGCGGTCGGACGGCATGAAGAAGGGCCCGGGTAGCACGGGCGGCGGCGGCTGGATGGCGGGCAGGTGCAGCACCGGCGGGGGTTCGGCGGCCGCGGGCACCGGCGCCGGCACCGCGGCCGCGCCCGCCTCCTTGGCGCTCTCCTTCTTGTAGGCCTCCTGCGCCCAGCGCGCCGAGAAGGCGGCCGGGCCGCCCAGCGAGCTCATGGAGCTGAGGTGGAACTGCTCCAGCGTCTTCTGCAGCCCCGGGTGCGGTTGGAAGCCGCCGCGGCCGCCCGCCGCCGCCTCCATGGTGCGCTCCGGCTCCCCAGGCCGCTCCCGCTCCCGCGTGCCCGGGCCCCCGCGGCCCCCGCCGCCGCCCCGCGCGCCCCGGCGGCGCCCCCGGCCCCGGCCCCGGCCGCCCCCCGCCGCCGGCTCCCGGCCGATCACGGCCGCGGCCTCGGCCTCGCCCGGGGGCCCGAAGGGGAAGGCGGGCGGGGCGAAGGGGTCCCGCCGCTGGAGCCCGCCGCCGCCGCCCGGGCCCGGCGCCACATCCACGCGCCCCGCGCCGCGCCCGCCGCCGCCCGGGCCCCCCGCGCGCCCCCCGCGCGCCCCCCGGGCCCTAGGCGCGGGGCATGCCCCAGCGCGCGCCGCCAACGCCAACGCCAACGCTCGCGGGCCCGGGGCTCGCGGGGGGCGCGCGGGCAGGTGCCGGCGCCGCGAGGCGCGAATCGCCGCGGCGGCCGAGGCCGAGGGGCCCGGGAGGAGCGGGGGCGCGGGCGCGGGGCCCGCCGGGCCGTCCTCGCGCGGCGCGCCGCCGCCGCCCCGCTCCTCCCACCGCGCGGCGCCCGCCCGGCTCGTCCCGGCGGCGCTGGCCGGCCGCGTTGCGCCCGCCGCCGGCCTCCCGGCCCGGCCCGCACCCACCCCGCCGCCCGCGCCCGGCTCCGCGGCCTGCCCACCCGCCCGCCCGCCCGCGCACGCGGCTTCCGGGGCGGCGGAGCGCCTGTGGGGCGGCCTCAGACCGCGGCGGCGGCGGCGGCGCGGGGCTCGGCGCACATCCTCCCGGCGGCTCGCTCCAGCTCGGACTGAGCGCCCGGCGCTGAGCTCACGCCGCCGCCCCGCCCCGCGTCCCGCCCCGCCCCGCGCCACCGCCCCGCCCCGAGCGTCGTCTGGGGCCGCGCGTCGGCCTCAGCCGAGCGCCAGCCAGGAATGCGCCCGCCGCCCCCCCGGCCAGGCTCTTCCAGGAACGCGCGCTCCCCCCGCCCGCGCTCGGCGCTCCGCCTCACTCGGCCGCATTCGGGTCCGCCCTCCGGCCCGGGACTCGGATCCGCTCGGCTGGTCTCGGGCCTGCCCGCCCGCGACTCGGCTTCGCTCGGCTACTCTCGGCCCCGCCCGTCCGGGACTCAGCTCCGTTCGGCTCCGTTCGGGCCCGCTCGCCGGAAGGCCGCTCGGCGGGGGCGGTGGCTGCGCCCCGGGCCCCCCATCCGGTGGAGGCTGTTTCCTGCGCGGCTGCGAAGGCGCCCGTCCAGCCGCCGTGTCGCCGCCGGAGCCCAGAAACCCACACAGGGCCCCCCCACCACAACCGCAAACCAGCTGAGGGGCGGACGGATGGGGCCGGCGCACCCTCTACCGCACGCCTCCCGGCCCAGCCCCCCGGGTCCCCACGCACGTGACGAGGCAATATGACCCAAGTCCCACGCAGGACTAGGACACCGAGCCAGACGACGTGGGTTACTACAGGATGGCAACACCCCAGAGACCCCACACGGGAGACAGGCACCGTGCAGACTGTTCTGGGGGTCCCCCCGAGCAATGCAGGCGCAACACAGCAACCCCCAAAGGATGACTGGCTGCAGGGCCGACCACCCCACGACCCTGCTCGATGGTCCCCCACACAGCTACTTTGTGCGCCCACCGCCAGTTCCAGGGCAGGGCTTGCGTCCAGGTTACCATGAGGCCGGGGCTTCTCAGGAACCTGGCTCCTGCCTGCGTGCCCCGAGCACGCTGGCCCTACCCTTACCCAACAGCTCCCAGGCTCAAAGAGCCATTTTACATCTGCAGGGCACCCAGGGCAGGGCCAGTGTGAGATCACACTGTCCATCCTTCTGCACCCTGGCTCTATCACGAAGGACAGACAGACCAGAAAGCGCTGGGTGGGACAAGACAAGGGCCTGAGGTTGGACAGGCTGACCGGGTGGCCCCCAGAGGAAACAGTGTCTAGCAGAGTCCTGGGAGCTTGGGACTTGAGATCTAGAAGACAGTTCTGGTTGTGCTTAACTCAAGGGCAGAGGGACAGTCCAGCCCAGCTAGGCAGTGGCGACTTTTCTTCCAAAGGACCGGGGCACCCAAGCTGGCCCAGACACTGGAGGACACATGGGGGGCCCACAGTGTTGGGCAGAGGTGAGAGGGCCCACCCACTTCAGCCTGTGTGACCTTCAGCTTGGACCTTACTGCTCCTGACTCCCCTTTGGAGATGGAAACTGGCCCCAAACCAGCATTCCTGCCCCGGGGAGCTGAATGGGTGTCTCTGCAGGCATGGACAAGTGTCCAGAGAGGCAGCAAGAATGGGCAGAGACCCCACATCTGTATGGCTGCAGAATCTCATGGGGGGACCTTGTGGTTCAGGGTGCATTGCTCTACATCTGAAGAACTGACAGCTCCCTACCGTGAGCGTGAACCCTCTCCTACCCACATGTCCACTGAACACCAGGTTTTCCTATGGCTGCCAACACAGGAAAACTAGGAAAGGGGTCCATACAAAACAAGAAAAGAGATGTCTTTGCTTTCGCAGACTCCATGGTGCTGGAGAAGATTCTTGAGTGTCCCTTGGACTGCAAGGAAATCAAACCAGTCAGTCCTAAAGGAAATCAACCCTGAATATTCATTGGAAGGACTGAACCTGAAGCTGAAGATCCAATACTTCGGCCACCTGATGTGAAGAACTGACTCACTGGAAAAGACCCTGATGCTGGGAAAGATTGACAGCAGGAGGAGAAGGGAGCAACAGAGGATGAGACAGTTGGATGTCAGCACCGATTCAATGGACATGAGTTTGAGCAAACTCTCGGAGATGGTGAAGGAGGACAGGGAAGCCTGGCATGCTGCTGTCCATGGGGTCGCAGAGTCAGACATGACTTCGCAAGTAAACAACATCTGGACCAAAAATTTTCTGTTGTACCTGAGTCTGTTCCTTCTACATGGCTTTGACTCCCATACAATCAGGTGACTTGTAATTGAAAGAAGGTGGTTGGAAGGCTGGACAGGGAGGGTTTTCAGCCAAACGCTCGATTCCTCCCGCTCCTTCAGCCAAGCCATCATTCTCAGGAGGGCCAAGAGCCTGAGGGCCCCTGGATGGGCAGTGCCTGACTCCAGGGGGCCCCCTCCCCTCTGCCTTCTGGCTTTGCAGGGCTCCAGGAAGGGGTCTTAAGAGGGGACCAAGTGGAGGAGACAACACTCCCAGAGCTTGAGAACCCAGGTTGAAGCCAAAGTGACTGTGCATAGGTGAGGGGTGAAGGGCCCTGAGATTCAGGAAAGGGCCTGGACTGGTTTGTAAAACTTCACTGCTTCAGTGGACTTTGAGGTTTCCTTCCCCAAAAGATGTTGGAGTTTCTAGAGCAGCTGAGCCCACCCCAACCACCATGGGCCAGGGCTGCTGTGCCTAGAGAGTCAGTCCGGTCCTGTCTTCTCCACAAGCCCAGCTGGGGCCCCACCTGTTGACCTTCCTCCCATCAACTCATCACTGCAGCTGTCCTGGCAAGTGGCCTACTCCTCCCACTGACCACTGCTACAGGCCACTCACCTCGCTGGCAGGTGGAGGGGCCAGGCCACAGGTACAGCCATGTCTGGGGGCAGAGGAGGAACCCAGTGCACCAGGCCACCCAGCTCACTCCCCAGCCCTTGCTGCACTGATGGGTATGGGCAGCTGGTCGTGCACATGTTTGCTCAAGAGATAAACATGCACTTATGGAATGCATACCCCCATGGGCATGAGCCAAGTTCTGGGACCAGTGGGGAAGGAGACCAAATCCTGCCTTGTGTGGCATCCGTCTCCTGCAGCCAAGGAGGCCAAGGATGGACAAACCTGCTTGTAAGGGAGCAAGGTCATTCAGGCCCCTCAGAGGCCTCCAGCAGCTGGGTGCTGGCTTTTGGAACTGGCAGCGCCCCAGGACCCAGGAGATGAGCATGCTGGCAGTGATGTGGTATCCATTGCCACGGGGAACAGCTTAGACGCCCAGCTGGGAGAATGGACCAGGAGACTCAAGTCAGCAAGTGCTTACAGAGACGCCCACAGACAGCTTCCCTGGAGGACCAGCCTTGCCCTCCTTGGTCCCACCTGCTCCCTTATCCCTGCTCCCTGGGAAGAAAACACTTGGCCTCAAACAAGCACAGACTGCCATTGTCAGGAAAGGGCTAAGATCCTGTTTATCTTTATGTTGTTTAGTGGTTTGTTTGATTTTTGGCTGTGCTGAGTCTTCGTTGCTTAGCCGCAAGCAGGGGCTGCCCTTCACTGCTTGGCTTCTCCTTGCAGTGGCTTCTTTTGCTGAAGGCTCTAGAGTGTGGCCCAGTGGTTCGTAGCACACAGGCTTTGCTGCTCTGTGGCATGTGGACTCTTCCCGGGCCAGGGACTGAACCTATGTCCCCTGCTTTGGCAGGCAGATTCTTATCCACTACGCCACTGGGGAAGTCCCTAAGATACTGTTTCAAAACTTTAAATTTGAAAAAAAAAAATCACTTAAGTAACACAAGTTTGATAAAAACTTAAACCTTTTACCTTAGTTTGGGTTCCACTGAAGCAGATCCTGAGACTTGGGTCCAAAGATTTGGGTCCAAACAGTGTGTCTGGGAGATGTTTCCAGGTGGGAGGAAGGTGGGCAGAGGGAAGGCATGTGTGTCACCAGCCTGCCACTTCAGGCTCCTGGAACTGGACTGTGGAGCCCAGAGCGATGCCATGGGGCTGTCCTGATTGAGGTCAGAGCCTGAGGAGGAAAAAGACATCTGCTGGCCAGGCAGCTTGATTACTTATGGGATTGAGCCAATAAGGAAATGAATTATTGGTGACAAGTCAGATGGGAATTTTAAAATGGAAAGGAATAAATAAGTGCAAGGCATTGAATTGGACTTATCCATGTGGACGCATGAGACTGTAAACGGGGATGCATGTTTGTACAGGCGTCCATATAACCCCGAGCTCTCCCCAGGGAAAGGCCTTGAGAGGAGAGACACCCCCAACAGCAGCAAGCACCCTGAGAAGCTGTGTCTTGGCTTCTAAGTGCCATCCTCCACTAAAAGGAAGCAGGGTCCTTTGGAAAAACAGTTGGTCATAGGGCTTGGGCAGAGAGAGGGTAGAAAGAGTCTGAAACATCTTACCATGCTGGGAAGTAGGAAAGTCCAGAGGATAACAGGGACTGGTCAAGAGAGACGGTGTAGCCGCTTCAAGAGGACGGGCACCCACTGGCAAGTCAGAGATGCTCACAATGGTAGGGTATCATAACCACAAAACAAAACAAAAAACCAGAGGGCTGTGCATAGCCAGTGTATTTAAATATGTATTAAAATAATAATATTTGTAACTTGAAAGTTTGGTGAGAAATGGTCTATTTGCCTTGTTTTACAGTTCTTCCCCACAAGGCTCCCATCAACTGCTAAGGGAAGATGAGTGAGTTCCCGGAGGCGGGGGACACTGGCAGGCACCACCCAAACCCAGTCATCCAAGTGGACGCCAGCGATCATCATATTAATCGTGACCCTGCACCACCTGACTGCGGGGGGAGGGGGAGCGGAGAGTCACTTCCCTCTTCCTGCCAAAGAGGCATAGCCTGCATCTGACCATGCCGAACCTCTAGCACCCACACAGAAGGACTTTGTACAGAAAGGCGGGCCTGGAACCTTCAAAGGCATCAGGGCCTTACAGAGAAAGGCCGAAGAATATTCTGGACTGATGCAGACGAAAGATAGAAAGGCTCAGAGCAATGTGTGGTCCCTGGCTGGACATGGTTACTGCCGATGATGTTATCAGAGCAGCCTAAAATGTGTCTGGGGAGCAGAGGGCAGCAGCCCTGCCCAGGACGTGGCGCTGCAGGGTGTGATGGAGTCCCGTGCCAGCAGTTCACTCTCACATGGCACATGGGGTGTGGGGAGGGTGTGTTCCTGTACTATTCTTGCAACTGCTAACTTCTCTGTTAACCTGCGATTGTTAGAAAACACCCAGTTTATTTCTAAGAATGTTACAGGGAGAAGGCATGGGTTCTCTGTTGGGTCCTGTGAGCCTGAGCTGCCCAGTGGAGTGAGCACCAGCCTAGGGCCACTGAAAGCCCTCCAGTCAGGCAAGGCAGGTGAGACTCCACGAGTGTCTCCTGCAACTCCACCTGAGATGGCAGACGAGCTGGACCCCTTCCTGGCCCAGCATGAACGTGTGCCAGGGAACATAGGTCTGCTCTTTAAATGTTCTGTGAAAAGGCAGAAAGAAGGTGCTTTGCAGGCCTGGAGACAAGGACAGAAGGGAAGCCCCATGGTAGAGCAAGATGGAGACTGAGCAGCCTACCTTGGGCTTGGAGCTGGCCTCACGCCCCCAAGGACAGGGGCTTAAGCACACTATGGGATGCAGTTGAGGCCACAAGCCACTTCTCAAATGGGAGCTGGAACCAGGCTTCCAGCATGACCACACAGGCTCAGAAGAGGCTGTCTGGTCCCTGAATGGGATGTAGAGATTCTTCCCAGCACCCTAGAGGAGGAGCCCAGAGAGCAACCAGCCCAGAGCAGGACAAGAGAACAGAGGGTGCCAGGATGTGATGGACTATAGGATGCATTTGACTAGCTCCAAACTGTATGGAGGGCTTTCCAGGTGGCACTAGTGGTAAGAACCTGCCTGCCAATGCAGGAGGTGTAAGAGACACAGGTCAGGAAGATGCCCTAGAGAAGGACATGGCAACCCACTTCAGTACTCTTACCTGGAGAATCTCATGGACAGAGGAGCCTGGTGGACTACCGTCCATGGGGTCGCACAAAGAGTTGGATATGACTAAAGTGACCCAGCAAGCAAGCAAGCAAGCAACTGTATGGAGGGCCTGCTGGGTGAGATGGAAGATATTAGCTCTAGGCACTAGCTCAGCAGTTGAAAAAGAAAGCAAGGCAAATATTAACTCCAGGAAAAACATAGGGAAAATCTAAGTAGAGTTCACCACTTGGCTTAAGCAGTGAATGTATTGACATAGTTATAATAGTGTAAACAACAATTTAGCGCATTTGCAGGGAGAAAGGAAGAGAAAGTCAGGCAGGGGCAGGGGGTATTGGATCAGAGCTGCTGCAGTGACATGTCACAGAGTCCAAAACTTGAAGAAAGGAATAGCAGAAGCACATAATTCAGAAAAACAGAAAAATCAGAGAAGGAACAGCTGAAAGAATTGAGAGAGGCTGAGCCCAGGCCACTGGACCCAGGGTCAGGGGGAGGTGGCTCAGTGACCACTACAGACTTGTCCACAGTGTCCTAACCTCTTGGTTCCTTTTGTTCCCTTCATCTACGTGTTTTTCTTCGGTAAGAACCAAGCAAACAGAGTGGAACTCTAAACTAAAAATAAGTAACAACAAAAAGACGTAGTCACGTGTTGTTATTGCTGTTCAGATGCTCGGTCGTGTTCGACTCTTTGCAACCACATGGACTGCAGCACAACAGGCTTCCCTGTCCTTCACCATCTCTTGGAGTTTGCTCAAATTCATGTCCATTGAGTCAGTCATGCCATCCAACCATCTCATCCTCACATTCGCTCCCTCAAAATGACGCAGTTTGGGACATTAAAGAATACACTTTGAATAAGTCATCAATTAAAGAAGGAATCAAAGTGGAAATCACAAGTTTTCAACTGAAAGTCAATGGAACACTTTCAATCATGGGTGCAGCTGACGTAGTGCTCAGATGTTTATGGTCCTCAGTTTCTATGTCGGAAACAAGAAAGTAGTTTTTCCCAAGTGAGGGAACCACAGATATTTTAAATTTCCTCTTTGTGATGACCTGCATTTTCTGGTTTTCCAAAGAAGCTGCTTCAGTCTTGTTGACCTTCCCTCTTGTTTCTTCTAAATCATTCTGTCTGGGAAGGATTCTCCCCTCCCCCCATGAAACCTTCTGTAGGGTCAGCCTCCTGGCCTGTGTAAGAACTACTCACCCAGGGGCTGAGGGTGTGTGTGCCTCCCCTGGGTACTCGGGGGCCAAGGCCTGGGCTGGGTCCCACATGGGTCTGGCACCCAGTACTCAGTCCAGACCTGCTTCATGGTGCTCAGCTGGAGTGGTGCTTGGGAAGCTGAGCTGAGCACCTGGCCACAGGGCATGGGAAACACCAATGGCCATGATGGTGAGCCCGGCACACCACCTCAGAGGTTGGCAGAGGGTGGGGGCTGCCTCCCCTGGAGCCCCAGGTCCTGCCCACCCCCACTGCAGGCAGCAGCCCCAAACCCTGCCCCCACCCAGGAGCTGCCACCGTCTTCCTGGAGTGGGGAGGGACAAGTGGGCCCCTTTCCCATGCCAGACACAGTCACCCAAATGCCCACCCCATGGCCCTCAGGCCCTATCCACCCCCCTCACTGTAGCAGGCCTGGCCCCAGCCTCTGGGCACGTGGCCTCAGGCTGCAGGGTGCTCTGTGGGCACCTGCCCTGCGGCCTAACTCCCGCCCAACAGGACCCTGTCCCCTGAAGCATCCTGCACTGCTCCAAGCGGAACGTGCCCCTTGCTGGCCATGCCCCACCAATCACAGGGTGGCCGCCTATGGCCTGCAGCCCTGGGCCCCAGGATGAGGGGCCAGGGTGCTGAACTGCAAGGAGCGGGGAGCCAAGCCCTTCAAGGACCCCCTAATGTCCCCTTCACCAGCAGACACTGCTCAGTGGTGCCAGGTGGGCACCAGGGACATGATGGGTGGAAAGGCAGCTCCTTGCCTGCAGGAAGTTTCCCACCAGACACTCCAGACTCCGGGACTGAGCTGCCTGACGCTGATATCGACAGAAGAGCCCGGTGGTCAGGATGGCCTCTCCAGACCAGTCGCAAGGGCCGCTGTGATACACGCACCTACACATGCAGCTCTGAGGGCATGATGTCACTTCCTGGGTCATGGCAGGGCACACTGAGGCTCTGGAGGCCTGGGACCTGCCCAGGGCACTGTGTAGTGAGGACATGGGCACCCAGGTGAGGCCCAGCCATCTGCAGCAGGTGTTGGATGGGGGCTCTGATGAGCAGTCCAGGCAGGGGGCTTCTCTGAGGGCCACTCAGAGACCCCAGTGACCCTAGTGAAGCATGGAGCAACAAGAAGCCCCTACCTTTAGGACATACCCCGTTGACCTCCCAGCAGCCAGGTAAAGCCTGAGATCCAGAGGGACCCCTGGCCTCTCCCACCTTCACCCTCATACCCCCCCAGCACTAGAATAGGCCCTACCTCCTGTCTCCTGGGCCCATGGCCCCTCCAGCTGCCTCCTTCTCACTGTCCTTCCTAGCCACACTTCCTGGGAGCAGGGTCTGCCCACCCCGAGCTCCCAGCCCACTCCTGTGTCCTCTGTGTATCGCCACCACCCCCAGGCCCTGGGGTCGTCTCTTCTAGCTTGTGACCTAGCCCTTTCCAATGAGGAGCAAGCACTCTGGGTACCTGTTAGTGGACATCTGATGGCGGTCTCATGGGACAAGGGACCTTCCTCCAGTCCAGGCAACCAGGGGGTCAGAGGTCCACAGGCTGGGTGCTTTGGGAGCTGGTTCCTACTGGGGAGGAGGGGGTGCATTGCTCCGGGGCCCTGGGCATGCCCTCTGCGGCTGCTCTAAGCCCCTCCCCTCTGGGCCTGAGGTTGCCTCTCCAGGAGAGAGGGCTGCTGGGCTGGCTCTGAGGTTTGGGCCTGTCCCACAGTGGGTGAGGGATGCTGCACACCCCAGAGGGGAGGGGACACCAAGGGGTGGTGGACCAGCCTCCAGCAGGGAAGAAAGAACAGGGAGGCCATGTCCCCCTGGCTAAGCATCCTGGGAAGGGGCTGAAAGACAGAAGGCAGCTAGTGCCCACCCCCATCCAAGGCCCCCCAGGCTGCTCCCAGAGAATCTTGGGCACTTAGGGGCCCCTGCTCTGACCACACTCCTACCGGTGCCCAGTTGGGGGAGTGGAGCAGGGTGGATCTCGATCTAAGAACCCCAGGCCCATCGACAGCACCTGGACCTGGTCCCTCTCTGGCCCCTCCAGCCCCAGGAGGACCTGTGCCCTGGCTCTGCACCCCAGGCCAGCCAGCAGGCCCCTCCTGCCGCCAGGCCCTGGGCCCCTCTCTCCTCATAAATCGGAGCCACACTCCGGCCTAAGCAGCCCCCCCCCCGCCCTCCTGCCGTCATTCCTGGCAGACTCTGCAGTGAGCTCACCCTTACATAAGGCATCTGAGCTATTTCTTGGGGGAACGAGCTCCCCCTGCACGGGGCTCCATTCCCCCCTCATTTCTGCAGCCATCGACCGCCACCAGCCAAGGGCATCTGGGCACCAGAGACAAGACCCCTGCACTCCCAGGGTCCCCTCCCATGTGGGGAGAGGGCTCCCCCAACCCTGCAGAACAAGGGTGGAAGAGAAGAGACTACAGGTTCTTTCAGATTTGTTGAGAGGCTGTGGGCAGAGATGCAGCCCCACCATCAGCCTAGGTGGGAGGGGGAGAAGGAAGGTACTTCCCCAGGGCAGGGTGAATGGGATGGACTGCCTTCCCTCTGGGCCTGGAAGTGGCCCGCTGCTGTGCTTTCAGCACCCCTGCCTGGTGCTCTTGGCCCCTCTGAGAGCACTTGGTTCATCTGTGGGCCCTGAGCCCAGCATTTCAGCCAGGACTGTGTTCTTAGAAGGAGCAGCAATCAGGGTCCCCTTTGGTCAGGACAGAGGACCCCTCCCTGCGAAGTGCCACCAGAGCCTCCAGCAGGGCAGCTCTGCTTCCTGGAGGTGGGCACCAATCCAGGAGCCCCTCGAGGCTGCAGGGTCCTCTCAGGCCTCTGGGGAGAAGAGCCCAGGGACCTCAGACCTCCTGCCTCATTTCTGTGTCCTGGGACCATGAGGATACCGCGGGGCACCAGAGGCTGCAGCTGAAGGGGCGTCCTGACAGTGTGTGCTGGGTGTTTCAGGAGTCATGCTGGCTCCTGGCCTGGAGAGGAGCAAGACAAGTCCCCTCAGGGAAACTGAGAGAGGGGTGGCCATGGGGCCAGAGGGACCAGGCCCCCTGCCGCTTCTCCCCTGAGGTGCCCCTCCCCCACTCCCCTGGGCCTGGGCAACTGAGCCTTGGGACTCCATGCAGACTGCCCATCCAGGCCGCTGGGCGTCCTGAGTTCCTGCCTCTCTGCCACAGGAGGAAGAGGGGAGGAAAGTGGCCCCAGGGCTGCCTCCGCCACCTAGAGAAAGCGGACTCCAGACACTCCCGCCAGAGCCTGGTCGCGCCACGCCCTGCTTGGGGACAAAGCTCTGGGAGGGCAGGCGGCAGGGACCCCAGGACTTCGGGCTGCGGTGGGGCTGAGCCGGAAGCCCCAAGGCCCCTCCTGCAGCTTGCAGCCCTGGGTCTCTGTCCTCCTCAAGAAACAGGGAAGGAGACCGTGTTTTCCTTTCTTTTCAGACTCGCGTTCTTGGAACTTACACCCTCTTGGGTTTGCTATTTTTACCCACCCTGAGCCTTCCGGTCTCCATGGCGACGCCTCCAAACAGCAGATTCCAGGCGGCAATGACGTCACCTGTCCCTTTCCTGCCGCCCAGGCCTCCAGCCGCTGCCACGGGGCCGCCCCGGCCACTCCCCGCCTCCCGCCCGGCTGAGCCCCGGAGCTGTGGGCCCTGCCACCTCCCCATGCCTGCTGCCCACCAGCCAGGCCCTTCCCCGGGGCCCTAAGCCTTGGCTCCCTGCCACGCCAGTGCCTGTGGGAGCTGCTGCAACCCTGGTGGCCCAGGAGGCAGGCCCTGCAGCTTTGCCCCTGCAGCCCTTCTGGTGACCATGCTGGGCCATCAGGATGGCAGGAGCATGGGGAGACCCTGTGGCCTGGTCTGATACACATCAGCTGTCACACTGCCCCCCTGCCCCGGGGCTGCTGCCTCCCCCATCCCCAGTGCGTGGTCTGCGGCTCTCAGGCTCCACATCTTGGGCCTAGTCTGACTGCAGGATTGGGGGGCCATGGTCCCTCCTCCTGGCCGAGGTGTCCTGTAGTTGGTCATGAGGCTGTGTCTTTATCTGAGCCATACTTTACCTAACTGTCCCTTCAACACTCAGCCCGAGGGCTGCCCTCAGCCCAGACGGATGTTGGGGGCACTCAGGACTGGAGGCCCACTCCACTCCTGGGGACTCAGACATTTGCCAAAAGGCCCGAGACATCTCAGCAGGGCCTCGCAGAACAGACAGTCAAGGCTTGGAGAGCCCGCATTCCCTATGTCCTTGCCACAGTCAGAAGGAGCTTTTCCTCCCACGGAGGAGCCTGGAAGGCCAGCCCTGGACCTGCAGAGAGTCTGCTCCTCCCCATCACCCCACAGGGCCCGGGGCCAAAGTAACCCAAACCCACCTCCACCAGCCTCAGCCAGAAAGCAGATGCTGGGTCTGGGGCCGAAGGGAGGGCGGGCAGGCAGGGCTGCTCTGCGAGGGTCAGAAGCGCTGGCATGGGCCAGGCCGAGGATCATGGCCACATGCCATCCTGCCAGCATCTGGAAGGGCAGAGAAGACATTGGGGTAGCCGTGAGCTGCCGTGTCTGCTCCCAGAAACGACAGACACGGCAGGAAGGTAGTTTCAAGACTCACATTCCTGCCCTCCCACTGGATTTCAGGTGTGAAGTCCCAACTCGCCCCCGTCCACACCGGCAGGCACACTCACAGGTCTGGGCAGGAGGCAGGCAGGTGGGCGGCCCTGTCTCCAGAGCCCCACACAGGCTTGTGCACAAAGGTGTGCAGAGAGCTTTCGGGGGGCACAGGTGGGCCTTCCACGGCTCCCCCAGGGGCCTCCCCATCCTGAGGCTGTGTCCCTGGAAGGGCTCAGGCCTGGAGGAAGCCCCGAGAGAGTGGGCCTAGGCTGGTGCAGACCCAGGCACTGGGTTCTGGGTGCCTGAATCTACTCTGCTGCCTGAGTGGAGGTGGCTCCAGCAGGAGGGACATGTGGCCTTGTCCAGTTAAGCACGCACCCCTGCAAGCTCCACAGAAGACACAGGTCTGAGGGGCTTCGGACAGTGAGGGGTGGGGGGCAGGCTTCATGCTACAGGTGTGAAGATTAAGGATGAAAGGCCTGTAGTCCTGGAACGTATCAGGAGCAGCCCCACCATTACCACAGGTGACTGCGTGGGCTCTGTTCTTCTACTCTCTTCCTTGGTTTTGTTTTTGTCTTAAAATATTTTATTTTATTTTATTGGCTACTTTGCATGGCTTGAGGGATCTCAGTTCCTTGGTCATGGTTTTCAGGTAATGAAGCCAGGAATCCTAACCATTAGGCCACCAGACAGCTCCCTCCCGCAGGGTTTTATGTGGTGGCTCAGACTTCTGGGACAGCCACAGCCCCGCATTTCCTTCTCACCCTGCGGGCCTCTCACAGGGGGCCCTGTTCGGAATTCTTGGACCCTAGGCTGAGATTCAAGTGCAGGCCGGGGGCTCTGACCCTGAGAGGCAATGTGTGGCTGTGGGTGAGACCCCCATACCAGGCATGACTATGGAATCGGTCTCCTCCACCAGGTTTATCAAGGGCCAAACTGTGATATGTATGTAGACAAGCAGAAAAGAATTCCTGTTCTCAAGTGCTTCTGTTTTCATGGGAGACAATGAAAAATGAAATTTCCACATGTTCTGTATTAGTCGGGGGTATATGCTTTTAAGAACAGACCAGGGGGAGGTGGGTGGGTACCAAGCGAGGGGGATAGTGCTTCTCATGAGGTCCATTCCAGCAGTGCCCTGTGATGGTAAGAGGTGAGTGCAGGGCACAGTAGCTGCAAAGGCCCTGACGCTGGGTGCGGCCAGGTCCCATTGGGGTCCATGCAGAGAGTGGAGCAGGTGGTGAGGGGAGGTGGGCCCTGGTGACTCCCCCAGCTTTGCTGCCCCCAGAGGATGGTGGTCTGGGGGACCCTGCTCTGAGCCAGCCAGGAAGGACCCCAGAGCCACAGCCCGTTGCTGGTAGGTGGATGGAGAAGCTGCCAGGGGAAGCAGGAGGTTCTTCCCCAGGGGAGGAGGGGTCCAGCCACCAGACCCCAGTTCCTCTACTTTGCTGGGGGCCAGGAAAGGGGTTGATTTGAAAGAGACAGGCTATTCTTCCGAGCACTTTGTCCCCAGTCCCGCCCCTAGCCTGGCACAGGGCAGGAGCCACCGACCAGGAGGAAAGCCATTCCCAGCCCAGTCCAAGCCCCTCTCAGTCCCTGGGTGGCCCCTCCATGCCCCGCCCTCCCCAGGAACCCACTGCCCACTCTCCTGCCTGCTCTGGGCACAGTGCAGGGGTTAAGGAAACAGCCCCTTCAAAGGGTGAGGCCGAGGCTGGCGGGCTCCTGGCTGCCACCCCAGCCCCACCCCCAGCACCCACAGATGCCACAGGCCTGGCACTGGCCTCTGCCCAGCACCTTCCCCAGACCCGTCCACCTCCAGGCCAGCACTGCCCAGCGGGCTCGCATCTCGGTGAGTAATATTTAACTTGGACGAGCTGATGGACAACTGCAGGGGAGACATTCACAACAAGTTTGGATTGCATCTGCTTGCCAGGAAGGAGTGGGGGAAGGGGAGTGAGGGCAAAGTTGAGAGGAAGAAAGGCGGGCAGGAGGCGGGCTGAGACCAGCACCCCAGGGAGGCTCCCCAGAGGGGCCCGGCGCCGCCCAGCACGCCTGGCAGCCCCTCAGCCTCGGCCTCCTTCCCCGCAGGAAGCACCTCATTCAGGGTGAGCCTTGGACTCAGCTCTGGGGCAGAGAACACAAGACGTGCACATGCAGTCACCCACATATACACCCACACACAGAGACCCCACCCCCGCCCTACATGCAGATACACACACACACACACACACACACACACACACACACACATAGACACAGAGAGCCATACACATAGACCCCCACCCTCGCCCCACATGCAGACACACAGATACAGACACACACACACACACACACACACACACATAGACACAGAGAGCCATACACACAGACCCCCACCCCGCCCCACACGCAGACACACAGATACAGACACACACACACACACACACACAGAGCCATACACACAGACCCCCACCCTGCCCCACACGCAGACACACAGATACAGACACACACACACACACACACACACACACACATAGACACAGAGAGCCATACACACAGACCCCCACCCCGCCCCACACGCAGACACACAGATACAGACACACACACACACACACACACACACACACACACAGACACAGAGAGCCATACACATAGACCCCCACCCTCGCCCCACATACAGATACAGACACACGCACACACACATAGACACAGAGAGCCATACACACATACAAACACACAGATCTACACACAGAACTTGTGGTTTTGAGCGGAATGGCCTGCCTGAAGCGCTGAGGCTTCAGCACAGGATGGAAAAACCCTCAGGCAGGAGCACAACCGAGGTCCAGCTGGCTGGGAGGGCCAGCAGGCCAGGGCCCTCCTGAGGCCTATGCACGCAGAATTGACCACCCAGTGCCCAGCTGGGCAGGGCCCCACTAGTGCGCCCTCCTTCCCCCTGGGAAATGTGGCCACTTCCTGGCAGCGGCTGCCCCAGAGAGTTTGGGAACACAGAACCTCTCCTGGCTCCAGGTGTCCACCTGTCCACACCTAAGAAGGCAGGGCCTGCTCCGGAGGACCAAGGGGAGAGGCCCTGGTTCCCTCATCTAGGGGACAGGTCACCCTGGGTCTCCAAGCCACATGGGGCCCACTTGCCTCGACCAGGACCCGGCTCTGCCAGCAGTTCCCGAGTCTGGGGCTGCTCCATCATGCCAGGTAAAAAGCTGCCCCCGCTCTGGAATGTAGCAAATCGAAGTTCTCAGGTTTTTTTTTTTTTTTCCATAAGCATGTATTTCCTGGGGAGAAACACACTCCTCTCCACCCCTGTAGTTTGTCCTGTCTACCCTTGGGGCACTGGGGGCCTGTATCATAAAACCCTGTCCCCCACCTTGAGGACGGGCCACCAGTGCTGGCTGGGTGGGCATCTGGCAGCTGGTGGAATGGGGCGCCTTGCCCAGGAGAGGGACCCTCACCAAGTTGCACCATCTGGTGGAAGCACTCAGAGCACTGCTTTCCCACTTCTGGTATCTGTGCTTGGCTCTGCAACTTTTCTTTCACTAGTGAAACTGTTTCATTTTGAACTTCCTCTTGGGAGTCAGAGTCCGGCCCTGACAGCAGCGTCTCTGTCTGAGCATTTGGACTCATGGCCTGGCTGGCGGGCTTGGCAAGGAGCCTGGACAGCATGAGGATCTTCCCTGCAGAGATCTTCCCTGCAGAGCGTGTGTTTGACGGTGCCGTGCGGGCCTGCAGGGGGACCCAGGTCTCCAGGATAGGAGACCTTGCTTCCCAGGAGGAAGCTGGGCCATCACCTACTGTCTGCAGCCAGGCCTGCAAGGGAATCCATAGGGGCGCCTATTCCTCCCCTACCCCAGAGGATGCCTGTGACGAAAGCACCTGGAACATGGCTGCAGGGTGCCTGAGAGCCACGCAGATGCTGTGGCCTGAACGCTTGAGGCCCCCAAATTCCTGTGTTGAGACCTAACCCCAGTTGGGGAGGTAGGGCGCCTGGGAAGTGTCTGGGTCTCGAGGGTGAGGCCCGCACTAGCAGAATTAGAGCCCTCACAGCTGTGCCCTACCCCATGAGGAACAGGACCTGGATGTGGGCCTCACCAGAACCCAACCATGCTAGCACCCAACCTCAGACTGCCAGCCTCCAGGACCAAGAGAGAAATCTATGCTCTCTACATCCACCATCTATGGTATCTTGTTACAATAGCCTGAACAGAGTAAGACACCGGGCATCTCTGTCCCTGCCAGTAGGCATCAGATCTCAGACCAGGCTGGAAGGAAACGGGGAAACCGAGGCCCGTGGTCACTCATCTTCCCTGCCTGGAGGGTGTGTCCAAGGCTCGGGGCCCAGGCCAGCCCACAGGTGAGGTACAGAGGCCGGGCCCGGGGTGGAGGATGGTGGGCCTTGAGGGGGCTCCTGCTGCCCATCTCAGCGCTCTCTGGCACCCTGATGTGGTATTTGGGGGGCGGTCAGGAGAGTCTCAGACTTCCCAGGTGGCACTAGTGGTGAAGAACTCGCCTGCCAGTGCAGGAGATGTAAGAGATGTGGGTTCGATCCCTGGGCCGGGAAGAGCCCCTGGGAGTGAGCATGCAACCCACTCTAGTATTTTTGCCTGGAGAATCCTAGGAACAGAGGAGCCCGGCAGGCTACAGTCCACAGGGTCGCAGAGAATCGGACACGACTGAAGGGACAGTGCACCTGCACTCATGAGACCCAGATCTCCACCACGGGCTCCAGCGGGCACCTGGCAGGGGCTCCTGTGTGCCCAGGCTCCTTCCCAGGAGGCAGCCATATATCAGCTGGGCTCTTGGAGTGGTACTCTGAATGCAAAGGCCCAGTGTAAAGAGAAGAATGTGTGAAAACATACTAATAATTTACATACGATTCCATGTTGAAAGGCAGTATTTTCGATACGTTGAGTTAAAGTGAAATATATTTTTACGATTAATTTCACTCTCCTTTTCCCTTTTCAGGGATGGCTGCTCTAATTTTGAGTGACCCAAGAGGAGGAACAGGCAGACGGACGAAGGCTGGGAGGGAGAGGGCAGGTCGGAGAAAGGCACAGTGGGGCAACCTGAGGACAACTGACTGCAGCCCCGGGAAGCACCGGGGGCAGGAGCCGGGGACCTGGCGAGGGCCATGCCGTTTGGGTCAGTCCGTAGGGCCCTGCGGTGCAGGGTGCCCTGGGACACTCGGTACAGGCCCATCGCCCACCACTGCCTGAAGTCCTGGGTGGCCCCAGGTCTCAACCACATCCTCCCTGCCACCTTGGCCAGCCACTTTCATCACGTGGGGAGGAAAATTTTCTATTCCAGGGGGCCGACCTCCCCAGGGCACCTAGAGGGGAATAGCTCCCTCAAAGGAGGTGGTGGTCCAGGAGATTTGGGGCAGTCTTTATTAACTGAGGGGCAGGCCAGGTGTCCAGGCCTGGGGACACCAGAGGGACACTGGCCACATGCACCAGCTGCAGGTCAGCGGACCCTGGCAGTTGGGTTGGCTGCATGTGGGCAGAGTCGGGTGGGTAATCCTCTCCCCAAGGACCTCAGGGGGCCTCTCCTAGCTCAGGAACGGCCTGTGGGACAAATGGGCACCCAGGATGGAAGGAGTTGGCTTCACTGCCTGCCTGTTCCTGGCCTGGGTCTCCCAGTCCAGAGAAGCTGCCCCTTGCCCTCTGCAGTGCTTGGAGCACCTGTACCACCTTCACCCCCGAGGTGGCCACTCAGGGGCAACGAGTTAGCAAGGCCACCAGCCAGGCAGCAGCACAGGAGACATGGGCTTAAGTCCCTGCTCAGAGCTCAGGGCTCATTAGAACAGCTGATGATGGGGGCTCGCATCCCACCTGTCCGTGGGGTAGGCACGGCACCTCCGACACAGGGTGAGTACCCCCAGAAGTGAGCCCTGAACTGGGCTGCCTGTGGGCGAGGTGTTGGGGGAGTAGCTCGGGGAGGCCGCCCAGCTGCCAGTCCTGTCCAGTAGCTTCCACAGCTGTGGACCTGATGCGGCCCCCAAGCCCTGCATCCCGGTGGTCCTGAGCCATCAGGGACCTGCCTCACCTCCCCTCCTGAGTAGGTGGACAGTCAATGCCAGGCTGAGCCCAGAGGAGGACCGTGTGGGCTCAGTTGGCCCCAGAGAGGGGGACACATGTGTGCTGGGGCTGCCAGGAAGGGTGGCCCAGCTACGCCCAGCCCAAGTGGGGTGACCAGTGATGTGGTCAGGAGGGCTTGGCCACGGAGGGCCCCTGGTTGCTCCTGAGGGAGAGGAAGGACGTGGCAGGGGAGGAGTGGGCTACACCCCTTTTCCAGAGCCTACTGAACCCCTGGTAGGCCCTCACTGCCCCCACTGGGGGCCCAGTCATGTTGGGGACGGGGGTACTGGTTTCTTGGCAGGTGGGCGCAACAGCTCAGGGAGGTGGAGAATGGCCCAACAGAAGTGCCCTGTCCCTGCCTCCTGGTCCCCTCCCCCACTCTTCTTCTCAGCAGCCAGATGGGCCTGAAGGTGCCTTGGGACTGAGCAGGGCCTGCTCTCCCCCTGGGCTTCTGCCCTGGCCGGGAACCCTCCCTCCCTCCTGCCAACATCCCACTCAGGCCCTGTGGAATGGCTGAGGGGGTGGAAGCCCCAGGAGGAGGAGGAGAGGAGATGGAGGCCCTAGGAGCAGAGGATAGGATGGTCAAGTGGCCAAGGCGGCTTGGGCAGGGGGGGGCTGCCTGGGTGGTACCTACTGGCCACCTGGCTTGACTCCAGCCATGTCCTGCTTGGCCCTACCTTGGGCTTCAGGCCACAGTGAAGGCGGTTCAGAGAAGTGACTCACAGGGCTGTAGCCACAGCTCTCACTGGCCAGACAGTCCCCTGCAGGCTTCAAAGGGGGCACTCAGGACCCGGGCTTCCCTCTGGCCTGGGGGGTTGCCAGGTACCTGGCGGCCATGTGGCAGCTGAGGCTGGAGCAGCCCAGTACCCAGGGCAATGGGAGGTGGGACCTGGGGTCCCACCTGCCTCCTGGATGATGAGGCCAAGGAGTCTCAGGTCAGAAAGCTGGCTTCGCCCCCTCCTGCCCCCCACCTCCAGAACAGACACAGACAGCCATGCCCTGACCAGTTGCTGCCCCAAATCTGGCAGTGGAAAGAGGAGACACAGGTCCTCTGCCAGGGGCTAGCATCTCTTGCAGAGTCTCAGGCTGTGACTCATGACCTGTGGTTGCTGCTGGGACCTCTGGTGGCTAAAGGCTGGGGTCCCTGTGAGACTCAGAAGCAGGTAAAATAACTCCAGGTGCACAGCTGCTTGTGGTGGGGGGCCCCCAACACACTCCTACCCGTTGGCCTGCCAGGGAGGCCAAACAACCGTCTGCTGACCCCTGACCTAGCCTCCGAGTCCATACGGGGAGGGGCTAAAGTCTTTGTGCCCTTGTGAAAAGAGGAGGGGGGCTGGTGGGGGAAGGGAAGGGAGGAGGTCGAGGAGCAGGAGGGGGAGCAAGGAGAGGATGCAGCTGAGCCCAGCAGCACCTCTTGGGGGGGACGCCCAGCCCTGCCCGAGGACAGCCCTGCCCCGAGAGGCCCCCAGGGAGGGGCTCGGAGCTTTCTGGGTCAGGCCCTCTACAGCGGGAAATCAGAGATGGCTTCCACAGAAACGGGGGAGGGGGTTGATGCAGTGGGGGCCTAGGAGCCCAGGCTCCGGTCAGCAGATCAGCTGTAAGTAAGCAGGTGAGAGGCCACTGCAGTGAGGAGCCGGTCCACCCCGGGGTCTCCATCTGGAGAGGCTGCCATCTCTGGGAGGCAGAGGGGGAGGGGAGAGGCAGGGGGAGGGAGAAGGAGGGGGAGAGGCGGGGCGGCGGAGAGGAGAGGAGGGTCCCGCCCCACCCTGGACCCCGCCTTCTCCGCAGGACACTTGCAGAGCTGGCTCTCCTCAGGCCACGTTCTCAGCCACAGGACAGCAGCTTCCCCGTCCTGGGGATGCTGACGGGACCCTGGGTGAGAGAGGACACCCTGCTGCCTCCTCCTCCTCCGCACTTGGGGTCTTCAACCCACATGTGGTGCTGCCAGCTTGGCGAGTCCCTGTGTCTGAGTCCAGTGGCTGCTGCACAAATGACCGACTGGGGGCCACAGCAACGGGGTCCACCCTCACACTCCGGAGGCCAGAACTCCACACTCGGGGCGTTGCGGGGGCCCCAGCCCCCTGGAGGCGCTGGAGAGGACCCTTCCTACCACCTCCGGCCTTCTGCAGCTCCGTGTTCCTGGGTTTGTGGCTGCACCCCTCCGCCCGCTGCCTCCACTGCTACCTGGTCGGTCTCTGTGTGGCTGTATCCAGCCATGCATCTTCATGCAAGGACACCAGTTGTGCTGGACTCAGGGACCACCCTGACCCAGCACGGCACCGTCTTAACCCTATTCCAGCTGCAAAGACTCCATTTCCATCAAAGTCACACTCTCACGTTCCCAGGGACACTGTTCGGCTGCCCAGTAGCCTCAAAGCTTGGTGTCTGCTGGACTGACATTCTCCACAGGAGCCAAGGTGGTGCCCCCGCTAGCTCCCATGCCGCCTCCTATGGGCCTGGCACTCCTGAAGCTCGGGGACACCATGGGAAGGACATGGCACCCTGGGCCCATGAGTCCCACTGCGGGGCAGGAAAACCCAGCCAGGCGATGGGTTTGGGGAGGGTCAGGAGGGCTTCTCTGCAGGCAGGCCCCAGAGGAGAGCCGAGGGGTCAGTAGGGGTGGAGATGTGGGGACAGAGACGGGGCGGGGAGCACAGGGCAGCAGCAGAGGAGGGTGCTGGGGCAGGAGCGGAGGGGACCTCAGGGAGGACAAGGTTCGCTATGCATGCTGGGAGAGGGTGGCTGTCCAGGCGAGAGGTGGTAGCCAGGGTGGACTCCTGGTCACAGGCCACCATCTCTCCCCCGCCGCCTGGCTGCCCCACTACTTTCAGGCTCTTGAAGTGGGGGCTGGAGGCCCAGCTTGTCCTTGGCTTTAGCCTGCTGTCAGTGCCGGCTCCTGGCTACGGACACCCACTCCTCTGCAGCCGTGACGAGGGGTCCCGAGGAAGCTGTGGTGCCCTCGCTTCCACAAGGGTGAGTGGGCCCCGAGCGCCCGCTCTGTTGCCCAGTGGATCCTGCAGTGTTTCCCAGACAACTGTTTCAACCCAGCCTGTTTGCCTGGAGCTCCGCATGCCCGCGAACGCCACCACCTGGCTCCAGGCCTGCTTGCCCGCTTGGCACCCACAGGCCAGCAGGTGTGGCCACCTGGGAAAGCTGGGCTCCAGCTCTCAAGACCAGGCTGGGCGGCGCAGGCACCAACAGGGCACCCACATGGAGGACAGGAGCCCAGTCCCCAGTTTCACTTGGCAATCAGAGGCTGCGCTGCTCCACGGGGCTGGTTGTACCCGCCAGGCTCAGGCCCTACTCTGCCTGCCTGCGCTGTCTTGACCCCATTTGCCGGGAGCCCTGATGGCAGAACTGACCCTCAAGCAATCAAAGGAGGGTGTGGGGAAGCCAAGTGGGGCTCGGACCTCACCAGCCAGCTGGGGTCCAGCCAACAGATCTTACCCTGCCGGCTTGCCTCAGAGTTGGAGGCCTCGGCGTGGGTCAGTCAGCGGCAAGACCCACTCCATGGAGAGGAGGGCAGAGCACAGTCACCAGGCTCCGAGGATACCAGGAGCCCAGATACCTGTGGCTCCTGGTAGTCAGAAGGTGCTGGAAAGGTCTGGGCCCTGACCAGCTGGCAGCAAATGGCACCCTGATTCTGGGAGGGGAGGAAAGGGGAAAGGGGACTTCGTTTGCCATAATAGATGAAGCCAGAGCACCCGGGGGTAGCAGTCTCTCAGCTGGGCCTTGCCTGTGGCTGCAGGGTGGGGTTGTCACCCCCTCACCCCCACCCACTGGAGCCTCTTCTGCTTCATTGGAGGGGTACCTCCTTCAGAACGCTGAAACATTCTCCGTAAACATGAATTTGGCTTGTAAAAATCTCATTTCCATAGTGCAGCGTCAGTCCCAATCAGAAATTATTTCCCAGTAAAGCCCATGGCCCCTCACTGCAGCAGATGGCTCAGAAAATAGGAGACTTTTAATCAAGTTCAACTTTTAAACTTCCTCCAGCCCCCCTCCTGGCACTGCATCTTGCTCATAGCGCCGGGACAGCTGGGACAAGGTAGTCTCCTTCCACCTCCAGAAGGTCCCCGTGCAGGCTGGGCAGGCGGCGGGCAGCTGTCGGGAGAGCGCCAGCCGAGGGGCTAGAACTCCTGCTGGGGCCAGCACCTGCCATGTGCTTGGCACAGGGGTCACCCCAGCTCTGTTCTTGGTGGAAGTGTCCCAGGCTGGAGGTCCTGGTGATGATGGGGGAGCTAATCCCCAGCAGCCGGATGAAACCAGAGAGGAGAAGCCCCCGGAGACAGCCTTGACATGTCGCTCTGGCTCTGCCATCCCCACATGCAGGCCCCGAGGGCCTCCATTCTGCCCCCACCAGCAGCCCAGGGTAAAGGAGACCCCTAGGGTGATTAAGGCCAAAGGAGAGTGGGTGCCCGCTCACCTCATGCTGAAGGCTGGAGCCAGGCTCAGCCAGCCCCTGGCAGCCCCCGGGACCTGCCCTCAGGCCTCCCCATTGTCCTGGGTCCACCTGAGACCCTCCTGGTTCCTGCCTCAAGCTACCCTTCCTGGGTCTGGGAGCTGGCAGTGTGAGGTCCTTAGAGGAAATGGCTGGGATGCTGAGGACCCCAGGGCTCCTGTTGTGGGGATCAGCCGCTCACATAGATGTCCCCACACAGCTTCCCAGCATGTCCTGAGAGCTGGGCACAGGCTGGCTATCTGAGGCCTGGTAGGTCCTGCTTGCCTTGGGGAGGACTGGTGTTCCTCCTGAGAGTCTCCAGGCGGGCATGCAGATATGCAGTGATGCTTCCAGGAACAGCTTTGAAGCAGTGGAGACTGAAGCCAGGGTGAGGGTAGGGGGGCTGTGGCTGGGGACGACAGACACGAGCCATTCGGGGGTCCTCAGTCAACCAGCCCCTGTGACATTCCCGGCCCGCCTGTGAGTCCCCTCACCCGGGCTTCTCTCACCTGGGAAAGTGGCGGGTCACCTCCTCTGGGGCCCCAAGACCACCCACTGTAGCAGCTCCCTTGTTTAGACACGCACAGGCTGTCTCCCAGGAACTGGCAGGCTCCAGGTGAGAGCTCTGTCTCATTTGCTCCCCCAGGCATCTTCAGCCTCTAGACCAGTCCCTGGCCCAGAAGAGTCCACTCTGCTCTGGAGGTCTGCATGGCAGCTGGATGGAGGTCACTTGAGTGGCCTCAACTTGGGGACAGGGGCGCCTGGGGGCTGGAGTGTGTCACATGGGGGGGTGCCACAGATCCAAGTTGGAAGAGGCAATCTGTGATGTGACGAGGGGCGGAGGTGAGGAGACTATGGGAGCTCCTGCAGAAGGGTGTGCAGAACAGAGTTGCCGAAGCTGTGGGGCTGGGGAGGAGCCAGGGAGAGCCCATGACCCCAGTGGCATCTGCCTGTGGCCTGGAGAGGAGAAGGCTGCCACCCAGTATCCCCTGCACCCCTCAGCCCTGGTGGGACCCCAAGGCACCGACTGCACCAGCAGAACAGACAAGGGTGGCTGGGCATCTGCTGCCACCAAGTGGCGGATTGCAAGGTCGCTGGCTCAGCGAGAGCGCCTGGGGCCCAGGGTGTCCAGGAAGCTCCTCGCAGGCCCTCCGAGCACCCGGACCCTGGTCTTCTCACTTCGTCTCTTAATTAAGGAAACTAGGCTCCTCCCTCCTGTAAGGAAACGCGGACGTCCTGAGAAGGTTCTCCCAGGCTCAGGATTGTCCAGAGGAAGGAGGCAGAGCCAGGACCAGCGGCGAGTGGGGACGCCAGGGCCCCCGGCCGCCTTCCCACCCAGTTCCTCCTCCTCGGAGGTCTCTGCAGAGCAGACCCCAGGCCTGAGGGGTGGGGCGGCACCTCCCGGCTCAGCTGGAAAATGGCTCCCTCAGGGCAAGGCAGCCTCGCGACCTCAGTCCTGCCTCCAGGGAGCAACCCTGACCTCCGTCTCCCTCCCTCCGATACTGCCACAAGAGGGAGGTCACCCCATGGTCTGGGGGTCGAGTCCAGCGCCCAGATGGGAGTGATTTCGGGTCCACACAGCTCTCCGGGGGGTGCTGGGGCATTGAGGAGGGGGCCCTAGACCCGCTCTTGTCTGGGCGGGGCTGCCCAGGGCGGGCGACTGGGGTGTGTGTCTTGTTGTGGGCGGGGTCTTGCCGGGGGCGGCGCCTGGCGCTCCAGCAGCTCATTTCCGCCGGACGCGGGGCGTCTGGGCGGATAGAGGCTATGCGGAGGTCGCGGCTAAGTCTGAGCCGCCGGAGGCCGCCCTCTGGGGCCGGGTGAGGTTGGAGGCTGGGGGCAGCGGGGGGCGGGGGGCGGGAAGGGTCCCGGATGGGGCCTAGTGTCCCCGGCCCAGCGGTAGCCGGGTGTCACGCCCCCACGTGCTCCCTGGAACTCGCCTCGATCCCGCCCCGCCAGCCCTCCTCCCGCCCCACTGCCGAGCTGCACCCACCGTCTCTCCCCGCTGAGTCCTTCCTGTTCCCCGAGGGCCCCGCTCCCCGCTTCCCCTGTGCTGTGATTATGCCCACCCTCGCCGCCCCAGGCCTCCGAGCAATACCTCCGGGTCCCTCCCGGATGGCGGCGAGTGCGCGAAGCTGTGGACTGAGTTGCTGCGCACCGCGAGCGCAGACCTGAACGAGGACGGCGAGCTGCCGCCGCTGCCCGCGTTCCCCGGCCAGGTGCGTGTGAAGCGATCCCCGCGTCTCCAGCTGGGCTGGGGCGGGCAGGCGGGCGCGGTCCGACGACTCCTTTTTGCAGGAGCCCAAGCGCAGTCCTGAGCGCCCGCCCCTGGAAAGATTCACCGTGGGAACCGAGACCTTTTTCTGGACGCCCTTCCCGCCGCCCCCGCCGGGGCGAGGCGGGGACTCGGGCGGCTCCGACCTTGTGCTCAGAGCGGTCCGGGGGCACACGGGGTCCCCCCAACAATATGCAGCGCCCGAGCTCCGCGGAACCCCCAGCGCCGAGGAGCAGCTGTCAGAGGAGCAGCCCTCCCAGCGACAGCCGTCAGTGGACGGTGCGACGACCCTGCAGAGCTGTCCCATGTGCCAAGTCGACTTCGTCCCGGGGTGAGTGGCCCCCTGGGCCTCCCTCTCCTCCACTGCCACCCCCGTGGCCCCTGCCCTGTTTGGAAACCACAGGCAATTTCTGAAGCCTAGGGTGTGTTAAGTCGCTCAGTCCTGTCCAACTCTTCGCGACCCCATGGACTGTAGCCTACCAGGCTCCTCCGTCCATGGGATTTTTCCAGGCAAGAATACTGGAGTGGGGTGCCATTTCCTTCTCCAGGCGATCTTCCCAACCCAGGGCTAGGGTGCCTTAGCTCAACTTTGGCTTTTTAAAGTGAAATTTCATGCATAGAAAGTTGGCAAAGTGCAGAAGTGGTGCTGATCAGCTGGAGGGCACAGGGCTGGGGGTCTGAAGGTCCCGCTGCAGGTGCACTGGCCTGAGACCCTGATGACAGGCTGCAGCCTCCCAGACATACCCACTACGGTGGGAGGGCAGGGAGGCTCTGGCTCTGTTGGGGTCCACACTGACACCCGCTGGTGAGACTGCCTCCAGGGTGAGTCTGGGCTGTGGGTCATAGAGCAGTTTTTTGTTATGGTCCCTCCAACCACCTTCCCCGTGGGTGGACTGTGGGTTTAAAAAATGAAGACTCTGTTTCAGTGTCTAGAGATGCCTTTGTTTTAGAAATCTGATATATATGCATTTTTTAAAGTAAGGTGATGGAGTTTGACTTTGCTAAGTTCCACCTGTCCAGCTTTTGAGCCACGTGTCACATAGCTAAGGACACAGGCATGGGGGTCATGGGGGTCAGGACAGCAGGAAGGAGCTTGGTCGGATGTAGGGGATAGACGGCAGGTTTTGGTAGCTGGTCTTACTGTGTGTCCTGTGGCCTGGAGCCTGTGTTGAATTACATGCCTTGGCCCTGGTTTTTTGGAAACAAAACCAGTCCTAGGGGTGAAGGGAATGGCAGCTGATGACAAAAAGTTATCACAACAGTTATCAAAATGTGCAGCACAGACTGCAGAGGGGAGAAAAAACACGGTCTGCATTCAGATATCCAGGCTCCTCCAATGGTGATGTTTCACAGGAACCAAGCCTTTGAGAGCTTGGACAGTTCAGTGTGCAGGGAGCGAGGGGGTGGCTGTCCTCAGGAGGACCTGTGGTGAAGCCCCCTAGTAGGCACAGGTCTGGCGTGGCAGGAGGGCAGGTGTGGCGGCTTCGCTGAGATGCCTGTGCTCTGGAGAATTTGTAAAACGTCCTCAGACCCAGCATTTCACCGAACACACCTCTTACCCCATATTGAGGCTCTTGGATGGTTGTGGGCTGAAGACACCAGCTCCCTTGCCAGTCCTGAGGAAGCCGTGAACACTTTTGAAAATACTAAGTCCCCTTGATTCATACCGGTTGAGAGAAACCCAGGGACAGAAATATCATCGGAAGCCCTGGAGGAAAATTCATTTTCTTGGCAGAAGATGCCCTTGAAGCTTCCTGACACTGTCAGGGCAGCCCAGCCCTGCCTCTCTGTTGTAGGAGCAGCTTTTGTTTTTGGATTGCTTGCTTTTCTAAACGGTCTAAGGAGAGAGTTTCTAAGACTTTGGAAGGATGTTGGAAAGAAAGTTCCAGTCTGAGCTCTTTTGAGCAGTCAGATTAAGGCTTGGCCAAGTGCCTCAGCGTAGGTGTTGGTGCGGGCGGTCCAGGGTCTCTGTGCATCTGGAGTGCTTCTTACACGTTCTTCCTTTTGATTAAGAAGGAGAGTGTGCCCTGGCCAGGCCCCACCCCAAGGCTGCAGAGTAACTTGGGGACCCCCCTCCCTGGGGACAGGCCAGGGCACGAGGGAGCAGAAATGAGTCTTGTGTCTAGAAACACGTTTGCTTTCAGGATTCTGGGCAATGTCTGTGACCAGAGGGGGAAGCCCTGCCACCCTCTGAGCAGCGGAGGGGTGGGGGTGGGGGGGTGGGAGGTGGCTACTGGTCTGCAGGAGGCACAGGCAGCCTGGGTGCTTTGGGCAACCTAGTGCTTCCAGGTCACTCAGAACCGGTGGTTCTCTGAGCTTCCTCTCTGACACTGAGGGCTGTTACATGGTGGATTCCACAGACTACATGCGAACACCCCTCCAGGTCCCTGTACCACAAGCTCCGGGGTGGTCAGGAAGACTGGCTCCACTGCCACTTGACATGAAGATGGGTCCCTGCATTTGCACAAGACCCAGGTCGGCCCATGGGGTCTCACTGGCCCCTAGGCCCCTTGCATTTCTGGGTATCCTGGAAGGTCTGGGCCATCAGTCCATGCAGCAGACTTTGGGCTCGATTGGGATCCATCTCAGAGCTCTCGTTGAGGGGGTTCTGAGGAAACCCCAGACAGTGCTCCCCACTGAGGGACAGCACAGGCAGCGCCCAGACCCTCATGGACCATCCCCTCCCCAGCAGGGCTGAGTCTGGCCTGAGGTGCATACCCACCCTCACAGTGACTGCTCTCGGAGGTGCCACCCTTCACTCCGTCTTTTCCCAGTGGTTGTCAGAGGAGGGAGGGGTCACCTGGGGCACGTGTGGAGGCAGAAACACCCAGAGAGTTTGACTGATTGATGAGACAGAGCTTCTGCTTGAGAGGGGGTGGGGAAGACCCTGCCCTCCACCTCAGGGCCTGATTCTGCTGAGCCCACCTACACCCTTCACCCACAGGTGGATTCTTGGGGTTTTTCAGACACAGGGTCCCGGCCCTCAGATGCAGGTGCTTGAGGAGTCTGGTGCCCTGGGGACCTTGGACCCAGGAACAGGGTCTGGAAAGGCCCTTTCTCATTGGGGGGACTCCTGCCCCCCGTTCTGCCAGCTGAGGGCACCATCCCGGGTTTTTCTGTTATCACCTCCCAGGAGGGGTGTGAAAGGACAAGACACATACTCCGGCTGGGTGCCCTTCCCCGCCCATGACCCTCCCCTCTCCTCTGCTCACAGGCTGGCGCAGCTGGACATCGACAGCCACCTGGCCCAGTGCCTGGCAGACAGTACGGATGACATAGAGTGGTGAGCAGCCCGGCCAGTGCCTCTCCCACCCTGGCTGGGCCACCTCCTCTCTGCTGCATATTAAAGTCCCTAAAAGCTGCATATTAAAGCATGTCAGCGTGAAACGCTCATGTCCTATCTCTTTGTGTTGATACCGAAACATTGACTCATTTTTCCTTTTCTGCTGATGCTGAGCGGTGTGATGACTGAGGTGGACAGGGGCACCCAGCAGACGGACCAACCCCAGGTGGGTGACAGGGACAGTGTCACCAGCAGTGCGAGTATTTGAACTCAGGGGGCTTGGGAATGGATGCTTTGCTGACTCCGTGAACTTGACTCAGGCTTCACGACCATGTTTGAATCCCCAGGTGAACCTGTTCCTGCAGCTGCAGGGAGGCAGAGCAGCCCCTGGAATTTGCGGAGAGGGATCAGGTCCGCCTGCTGACGTCCTGTGTGAGCTTTGTCTTGGAGGCCCTGTGCAGGGGGGCTTCTCTCTTGTGCCGTCAGTCCATAGGTTCTGGAAGAGCCTCATCTTCAGCGCAGCCATGGCTGCAAAAGTCTAAGGTTACCGTCCAGAAGTCAGCATTTTCAAGAAAGGCTTCAGGCAAGCCATGAAAAGACACGGGGGAAAACTCCGTGTACACGGTACAGTGAAAGGCTACAAGCTGAGCAACTCCAACTCTAGGCTGTTCTGGAAAAGGCAGAACGCATGGAGACAGCGAAACGATCAGCAGTTATCAAGGATTAGTGGGGAGAACGTATAAACAGGCAAGAGCACAGAGGATTTTTAGGGCAGGGAAACACTTTATGACTTGACGTGTTAGTGCAGCCTCTCATTTGCAACAAGTGCATTCCCTGGGGATGTGAAGGCAGGGGCTGGGGAGAAGGGGTCTCTGTCTTCCTCCCCACCAGAAATGGAAGTGAGGGACCTAAAACTGCTCTGAAAAATAAACTTGTTTTTAAAAAGCATCTTCAGAAGCCTTTGTTCCTGGAAACACCTACTTTTAATGAAAATGACGACAGCACGCGTTGTCATTAAAGTTTTTAATAAAACGTGCAAGACTTGAGCAGCCGTGGCCCTGGTGGGCATGCCCTCTGCAAAAGGAAGGCCAAGGCCATGGCCCACCACTCACTGTACAAAACCACAGAACGTGTCTCCTGCTTCACAGTCCTGAAGGCACCTGTTTCCAAGAACCATATCAGAGGACACGCCGTGTTGTGACTGGAGCCGCTGGACCCACCTGGGCACATCCTTCGCCTTCTAAATTTATAAAAGCATGGGACCATGCACAAAATCACCCTGGCCGGGAACCCAGGTTACACACAGGTCTGTACACCAGCAACCACACTGGCGACTGGGAGGCTGTATCGTACCACCGCAGCGTTGACATCAATGCCGTGTGAACAAATCTGCAGCCCCTGTACTGTCTGAGCAGAGGTGTCACTGTCCCTGAGGCGGCACTTGACCCCGTTGTGGGCACACTGGGGTCTCCCCAGGTGACTGCATAGCCCTCCTGATGATGTTACCACACCCACCAGGCCCAGGCAGCCCTGAGTCTGGCCCAGGGTCCCTCACTTCCATTTTTGGGGGGGGGTGGGGAGGTGCAAGTCTCCACGTTCTAGAGGTGCTGCTCTGCCATTGGGGCCTGGCTGGGGTGCCCAGGGAGTCTGGGGGTACCCAGGGAGGCTGGTGTGTCTGTGCAGGGTCAGGCCAAGCCAGCAGCCTCTTTATTTTCAACTGTTATCTGCCCCAAGCCACTGCCACACTGGGAGAAGTGAGGCCCAAGAGTGCATGGCAATGTGGGACCCACACCCACAAAGGACATCCAGGGACCACTGTCCTGAGGGTGCACAAGGC
Source organism: Ovis aries (assembly GCF_016772045.2). Classification (NCBI taxonomy): domain Eukaryota; kingdom Metazoa; phylum Chordata; class Mammalia; order Artiodactyla; family Bovidae; genus Ovis; species Ovis aries. The sequence continues at coordinate 49,909,745 of NC_056065.1, forward strand.
CTTCCTCCCCACTCTGCCTGGCCTGAGCCACACTTGACAGTATCAGGGACTTAAAAAACCCACATGATTTACCTCTTTATAAAAAACCTTGGGTTCAGCTTTTTACCTAAGAAGGAGGGTGGCCCGGGCTCATGGGAAGGAGGAGGTGAGCCCCACCGGGAGGTGCACCCTTCTGAATGTTCTAAATTTTATTCCTTTACTTTAAGGCTAGGGCCCATCATACACATACCCTTTTAAAATGTCTAATTCTGAGCATTATTATTCCTGATAAAAATACTCTCCAAAAATCTGATACATAACACAAGACATAATGTAGGCACTGCTTAGTGTTTCCAGAAATATATTTTGTGCAGATTTCTTTTTCAACTTTGTGGGTTTTTTTTTTTTTTTTTTTGGTTTGCGGGTACTTTGGTGAGCCTTGTTTTAGAACCTCTATGACCCAATTTTCCTGGTCAGTCTAAGGCCCGGGTTGGGACCGATAGAGCCCATCTGGTGAAGGTGTGACCTGGGCATCAGACCACAGGAACTGCTGACATGCTCGGTATGAAAATACTTGTTAAATATTAACAACAGGAACTTACCAGGATTTAGAAAATGTTCCGAATTTGTATAAACTCTCCACTGCACAGGCACTTACACTCCGGCCGTGCCTCCTCCGCGTGGGCCGCGCCTGCGACTCTGGGCGGGTGCCCCCCGCGGAAAAAAGGCATCAGAGGGAAGCGCCAGCATCAGAGGGACACTTTATTCCTCGGGACATTACAGGCCAACTCCCGGTGGAGCAGGTCAGTTCTGCTTCTGTGGAAAGTGTGCACCTTCGAAGTTGGGGGCAGTTTCTCCCTCAGACACGGTCACCACGGCCCCCGCGGCGCAGGCGCGAGAAGTAAGTTCCTCTGGGCCTGAGGCCCATGGGCCACACCTGGAGGCCGTTCTGCCCTGGGCACCCGCCCACGCCCGGCCCCGCATGCATGCGCAGGGGTCAGGGCCAGGGCCGTCCACGCGTCCACGATGAGAGCGCGGCGCCTCACACGGACTCCTCAGTGGACAGCAGCAGTGGGTTGATGTACTCGAACCCTTCAAACTCCGACTGGTCGATCCTCTTGATTACGTCCCTGTGGCCCGGGACAGAGCAGGCTCGGTGGGCGTGTTCAAGACCCGGCCCTGTCTCGCACCGCAGCTAAGGACGCCCCACCCCTGCATGGGATTCCTCCTCCCAGCAGTTCAGGACGCCCTGCCTCCACCTGGGACTCTTCCTCCCCGCCCCTGCAGCTTGACTGACCCTGCAGCTCAACCCCACCCCACCGTAGTGCAGGCCTTACTCATCGTCAGGAGTCAGCTGCACCGGCTCGCTGGTGAACTGCGTATCAAAGTTGTCCAGGCCATAGTCGTCCGTGATCTGCGGCTGGAAGGGCGGGAGGGCCTGCTTCTTCCCCAGCTGCAGGAAGATACAGTCAGAGCCACTTGCGCCGACTCAGCGCTTTGCAAACTCAAACCACAGAATCAAACAGAAGAAATGGTGCTTAAGTATATACGCCTCGTTTGATGGCCAATTGTTGCTCTCTAAAGTGTAGGAGAAATTTCCGCCGAAGTCAGAAAAACTCTACTTGAGCTGAAAAGTGCTGGCAGCACAGGCCATGAGAGACATACCCCACGCCATCGAGGGCCTGCAACCCTGCTCCTTAAACCAATGGAGGCTGGCTTAGGGAGCTTTAATCTTGGAACCCCAGTGGTAAGAGAGCTGGGGCTTGGTAGGGATACCTGTGTTCCACTGGGACCCCTCCTCCCGAGACGCCTTAAGTGGCCATTTCTAGTATTCCTAGACTAGTATTCCTGATTAGTATTCCTAATCCCAAAGGGATGCACTTGTCATCTTGGGGGTTGAGACATGGTGGTGTCTGGAGAGGGTGGAGTCACATGGAGGAGGTGGAGCAACTCAAGAGTGGCTCCAATCACTGAGGGGGGGGCATGGGCCCCCAGGTTCACACACTCTTTACCTCCTCTCCCCTCCCTCCACCAGGTGTCTGCTGCACACGGGTGCTGGGCCAGGCCTGCTCCTCAGACCTCAGAGAGAGCCACACTGAGGCATGGGGGTGCCTGCCTGGAGGGACCGTCCCCGTCACAAGGGAATCTGGAGCCAGAGGATAGCCAGCCCTCTAGTTGAACCACTGTGCTCTCACAGCCGGGACAGCTTGATTCAGGGGGTGGATGACCTCGGCCTTTCAGGACTGGCTGCTGCCTTCCCTTGGAGGGTCCTGAGTGAGCCAGCCTGGAAACTCCCACCTGGGTGAGGCCTCCATGTGACCGGGTTGGAGACATGGTCCAAGGTCCCGTGTAGGGAGACAGCTCCAGCCAAGTCAGAAATAAGCCTCCAGTCCACCTCAGCTCATACCCTGTCTTTGCACTGTGGGGTCAGGGCCCTTAGGAACACCACTTATGGCAACAAAAGCAAACTGGGCCCGGAAAGTTGAAACAGGTCCCATAACTTTGGGGGATTTGGGAAGCTGAACACACAGGTTCTGCTAACGAAGTTGGTGCAAGAAGTGAGAGTGTCACAGAGATGAATCCCCCAGTCACGCCCGGTAGTGTCAAGGCTGCAGCCAGCACACCCAGGCCACCTGGAGAGGCACGCTTATCTCTGTCACCCAGGGGATGCAGGAGGGGGGTGCGGAACAGAGGGGATGGGCTGATCCCACTGGCAGAAGGGGGCTACCAGTGTGTGTATGTGCATGTGTGCAGGTGCCCACATGCCCATGTGCACGCTGCGATCCCAGGGCCCCGGGAGCTGGTGGGCATGGCCACACCCTGGACACTCTTCTGGGGACATAAGGCCTTCCCTTCTCCCTCAGCCTTCTGTCAGGCAAGTTTCCATATTCTTGTTAGCATGAAATATATTCAGATAAAAAGGGGAAAAAGAAACATTTCTCTTGTACTATTTTCCCTACTTTAGGTCTCAGGCTGCTTTAAAAAGATTTAAATAGCAAGTCAGAACAGACCATGAGGAAAATGCAGCCAGGTGCTGGCCCGGGGTCTTCCAAGGCCACCCCCCATCCCTAACCTAAGAGCCTCATGGCTGCTCAGCACCTGCCCCTACCCCCACCCACTCCCCGGGAATGTCACACACAGTGTCACCTCCTCTGCTCTCAGTGACAAGCAGTGAACTGGAACGGTGCTGCCCTAGAGCGACGTCCCAGAGTCCCGCCACTTAGCCCTGAGGTGTGACGGGAAAGAGGAGGCCCAAAGGGGCTGGGAGTGAGCGTGCTGAGGTAGTCTGAAGGAGGTGGTGGGTGGAGGTTGGGAGGGGCAGAGCTGTGTCATTGCCCTGAGGCAGGAGTGGGCCTGGCAGCGAGGGACTCCTAAAGGCCCAGTGGAGGAGGCGGCTGCTGGCAGGGCCCACGCAGGAAACGGGGGACTGTCCAGGATGTGGGCAGCTCAGACCCAGGTAGCAGCATTGGGGTGGGAGAAGGCCCAGACCCAGAAGGTTGAGTCCCCAGGACTGGGTGGGTCAAGGGCCACTGTGGGGGGAAGGACCACAGCACACCTGGGTGTCTAGTTGGGACTAGCTAGATGGTTAAGTGAAGTATCTGTGAGCTGACTCAGGGCGTGGACATGGAGCTCAATCAATGGGTGTATGGCTGTGCTCATCCACACAAACACATCCCCACAGGACACCCAGCACAGCATGAATTGGACGCCCCAGCAAGGCTGCTCTCAGGACCTTCAGGAAGCACTGCCCCCAGGGCCTCATCACAGCCCGCCTCCTTGTTTTCAATCAGTGTTTCCCAATGCATCCCCATTTCCACCCATCCTGCCCCCTGGAGGTCCCTCCCCAACCCGCGGAGGTGGGTATCCGGTTCCAATCACTTTACCAGGTCCCAGTCTATACTGCGGAAGAAGGCATGAGACTTGATATCGGAAAATCCAGTCTGCGGCCGGCAGCCAAGCCTCTCCTTGGGGTCCTGGTGTGTCAGAGTTCAAATGAGGACAAGTCAGCACAGAGCAGGGCAGCCCTACTCAGTAGCGGGTCTTAAACAGCACCAACAAACCACCCATGGCCGGCCCCCCACCCAGGTGAAACTGCTTCCTCCCAGCGGGTTAAGCTCCTTCAGGAAATGCCTCTTCGGCATAATTTCTCCTCATTAGCTTTTGTCAAGGTGAATAAGCAGCCACAGGACTAAGGAAGGAAGCAGAGTCACACCCACGTCCAGCACTAAACTAGCAGACCAGGTGGTAAAGCCTCAACCTCAGTAGCTGAGGAAGGGCTGCGGCCATGGCCACTGGGGTGCCACGGGGGCCACAAGCGTACCTTGTTTAAAAATCCTTTCAACACGTGGGAGGCCTTGACGGACAGGAACCGGGGGATCCGGATGGGCTTCTCCAGGATGACTGCAGGACCGGAGGAGAGAGTTGTTCCTTCTCCTGGCCCTCCTCCAGCTCCCCCTCTTCGACCCTAGCCTGTCAGCTCTTCCCAGCAGCCTGCAGGGCACTGGAAACCTTTTCTGGGCAGGAGGGTCATGGCAGTCACGGTGGCCTGGGCCTCTTCCTGCACCCCAGCAAGGTCTCCAGGCCTCAGAGGCCCTGGTGCCCACGATCAGGCATGCTATGATCAGGGATGAACCAATGGCAGCTCAGCTGGTCCTGTGTCCCCATGTCCACAGGCGCAAGACAACACTGTGGGACACCTTCCCCACATCCACAGGCACAAGAGGGCACCATGGGACAGCCTCCCCACGTCCACAGGCACAGGAGGTCACTGTGGGACAGCCTCCCCACGTCCACAGGCGCAGGAGGGCACCGTGGGACAGCCTCCCCACGTCCACAGGCGCAGGAGGGCACCGTGGGACAGCCTCCCCACGTCCACAGGCGCAGGAGGGCACCGTGGGACAGCCTCCCCACGTCCACAGGCGCAGGAGGGCACCGTGGGACAGCCTCCCCACGTCCACAGGCGCAGGAGGGCACCGTGGGACAGCCTCCCCACGTCCACAGGCGCAGGAGGGCACCGTGGGACAGCCTCCCCACGTCCACAGGCGCAGGAGGGCACCGTGGGACAGCCTCCCCATGTCCACAGGCGCAAGAGAGCACTGTGGGGACAGCCTGGGCCAGCATCCTGGGGGCAGTCAGTTCTGTTCCAGGGGCCCAGATGGCAAGAAGCTGAGGCTGAGCACAGCCCCCGTCGGGACTCAGGTGCATACTGGAGGTGGGGAGAAGGGGGCCTGGGCCAAATCAGGACAGATTCTTTCCTGTGGATGTGAAAGAGCAGTATCCCCCTGCCCACTATACTTTGCTCCCTGAGAGCCAGTAGTGGACAAGTGGCCCCACCTAGTCTGTGGCAGCCACGGCAACCAATCAGGAGACTCTTTCACCCCCACTTCTAAAAGGGGAAAACCCGCAGGGCATGGAGGGAACGGGACATATGGCCCACGCACCTTGGAAAAGGTAGTCTTCAGTGTTCATGTCAGGGTTGTCAGTGATGATGTCAAAGGGGGAGCGGCCTGCCATCATCTCGAACATCAGCACGCCCAGCGCCCACCAGTCCACGCTGAACCCTGAGGGATAGCCAGGCTGGTCAGGCCAGAACTCTCCATTTGTGCTATCCAGTCACAGGGCAACAGCTGTGACCTGGACCTGGACCACAGCTGAGGCTGGGTGTCCCCAGCATCTCCCAGGTGGCCTGGCCTCCACTCTGTCCATTGTCCTGGCAGTTGCAAAGCTGTCTTCATGTCAAGGAAGCCCAGGGACAGCCAGCCACCCCCGATGTCCAAAGGTGTGCAGCTCTGTCACACACAGGACCCCCATCCTGGGAAGGCTATAGACTCTGCTTTGGACTACGGCTGCTGTCCATCCTCGTTTGGTTACTAAGTGACTTCAATCGTACTGGCCTCCCGGGTGCCCAGGGATCGGAGGGGGAGAGAACCTGCTCGCCCTGCTACCCCCCAATTTCAATGGCAAAGAAAATATGTGGAAATATTTGAAAGAGTATTTGTGATGGGAAAACAGCAGAACCCCAAAACGCAGAGGGTGTGCATCTCATTTTCATTTCACATCCAGAAAGTGTGTGGACGCACTCCAGTGTCACAGGGGCTGTGGGTGGTTCTGGTGGGTTTGGGGAACCCACACTTATGGGCGGCACCAGTGGCGTGGGACCTCTGCTTGGGGCCTGTCTTTGCATTGTGTTCTCCTTCCCAAGCCTTTCAGGCTCCTTGACCAGAGGGATCCTGTCCAGTGACCTCCCCAGGGCACACTCAGGTGAACACATGGGACAATAGCTGGGACTGAGGCCAGGTGATGACCTGGGGCTGGACAAAGTAAGGGTGTGTGTTTTAGTGCAATTTAGTCAGGAAACCCTCTTCTTGGCAGCTGGGTCAGCTCCCCAGAGACCCTGGTGAGGACCCTGGCAGGGTTAGCCCCACTAGGACTGCCTCCTTCCCTCTCTGCTCCATCAGAGTCTCCGGCAGAGGCAGCTCCCAGGGCTCAGGGTGTCCTCGTCCACTCCCGCCTCAGATCCAAGTCCCTGGGCAAAGGAGGGGCCCAGGGCTCGGGGTGTCTGGGTGTCATGGCCCACTCCAGACTCAGAGCCGAGTGCCTGTCCCACCCATGCTTACCATACTCTTCTCCCCGCAGGATTTCGGGGGCAATGTAGTTCGGGGTTCCACAGAAAGTGCTTGTTGTATCACCAGGGCCCAGGCCTTCCTGTGAGGACAAAGCCAATTACCAGGAGGGAGGGCATGCCCAGATACGCCCCCACTAGTGGGAGGACTGTGGTCACGTGGAGGTGCCAGAGACCAGGCATGGGTGAGACGGAGTGGGTGCCAGGCTGGCCACGACCCTGGGAGGCGGGCGGGCGGGAGCAGTGGGCGGGATGCTCACCTTGCACATGCCGTAGTCCGTCAGCTTGATGTGGCCGTCGGCGTCAAGGAGGACATTGTCCAGCTTCAGGTCCCGGTAGATAATCCCTCTCTCGTGTAGGAAGTTGAGTGCGATACAAATCTCAGCAGCATAGAACCTGGGGAAGGGGCAACACCTGTCATCAGCAGAGAGAACCCAACCAGGAACCTGGATAGGAGGACACAAGACGTTGGAATTCTCCACTGATGAACTCATGGGCCAATAAGACTGGGCAAGACAGGTGGGCCCACAGGACCGGGAAAGACAGGCAGCATCCCCATGGTCAGGGAGACACAACCCAAACCTACCATGAGATACCACCTCACACCTACCAAGACAGCCACTATACAACGGGCCCCCCATCCCCTCGAACAGAAAATGACAAGTGCTGTCAAGGATGTGGAGAAACTGCAACCCTCATGCACTGCTGGTTGGGATGAAAATGGTGCAGCTGCTGTGGAAAATAGCTTGGAAGGTCCTCAAAACATTAAAAATAGAATTATCATGTGACCCAGCAATTCCACGTCTGTGAATAACTCGAAATAATTGAAAACAGGGGCTCAAATGGGTATTTGTACCCCCTTGTTCACAGCAGCTAAATCATGGAAGCAACCCAAGTGTTCATCGAAAGATAAGGATAAAATGCGGTCCATTCCTGTGATAGAATAGGATCCAGCCTTGAAAAGGGAGGAGGTGCCGACACTGACACCTGCTCCAACGTGGATGGACCTTAGGCCATGACACAGAGTGAAACAAACCAGATGCAGGAGGATGCATCCTATGGGCTTCCACTTCTCTGAGGTCCCTGGAGGCGTCAGAGTCACAGAGACAAAGTAGGGGTGTGTGGATTGTGGGAGGGGATGTGGAACGAGTGTTTTACGGGGACAGAGTTTCGGTACAGGAAGAGGAAAAAGTCCTGGTGATGAAAGTACTGGAGACCAAGGTCCTGGAGATGGTGGTCGGCATGGCTGCATAGCACCGTGAATGTGCTCGATGCCGCTGACCGTGCACTTAAAAATGGTTGAGGTGGAAATTTTATGTTATGCAAATTTTTCACAATTAAAAAAGGAGAACATGAGCGTGTGGGGTTCTTGATTTATTACTTGCCTCTCCCCAAAAAGGACCTATGGTGACTCACAGTGCCACATGGAATTATTTTTAAGTGAGGAAATGAGGAAAAGGGAAAAAAGTATGGGAAAACAGGAAAGAGATGTGTATGGGGTGGAAATAAACGCCCCACCCACCTGTGAGGTCGAGGCTGTGGGGGGTGGGTGTAGTGGGGCGGGGGCAACGTGGTCACTGTCCCTGAGAATCATTTAGTAACAGAGATCATTCTGCGGAGGCCAGATGGCATCACTGTGTACACTGTGCGCCGAGGGTCAGGACCAAGGCCGGGTCACTCCCAGGACCCTCCAGGCTGTGGCCTGCCCTCCCCTGCCCCAGCTGCACCCACCTGGCGTGCTCCTCTGGCAGCTTCCTCTGCCTCTGCATGTGGAACATGAGGTCGCCCCCGTTGACATACTCGATGACCAGGAACAACCTGCAGGACACACAGGCTGGGGTCACCCTTGTCCTGAGAGGCCCAGGCAGGCAGCAACCAGGCCATCCAACTCTGGGGTCAGTGGCAGGAGCCCCTCAGCTCTGATCCTGATGAAATAAAACTTGAGAGAGAAACTCTCGTCCACCACTCAAATCATTCAACAGTTATTTACTCTCCCAATGATGCCTTTAGAGGGCTTCCCTGGTGACTCATGGTAAAGAATCCACCTGCAATGCGGGAGACCTGGGTTCGATCCCTGGGTTGGGAAGATCCCCTGGAGAAGGGAACTGTTACCCACTCTAGTATTCTGACCTGCAGAATTCCATGGACAGAAGAGCCTTGGCAAGCTACAGTCCATGGGGCTGCAAAGAGTCAGACACGACTGAGTGACTTTCACTTTTCACTTTCAATGATGCCTGGCCTGCCTTTGGGGTAAAAATGTAAAAATAAGGCAGGGCCCGTTGGCCGGGGGCTCACTGGGGCTGGGAGGGTGCTATGTGGCTGGTTGCTGTGGGAGGCCTCCCCAGGGAGCAGAGGCCTGGATGGTGCATACGGAGAGGTGGAGGAAGGCAGAGCTGAGGGACCACCCTGCAAGTACAGGGGCCCAACTCAGCTGGAGAAGCCAGAAGGCCGGGTGCACCAGCTGGGGGATGCCAGTGACCCTCTGGCCACTGTCTGGGTGGACCTGGGGCAGGGAGATGGGCAGGCTGAAGGAGAGGAGGTGCTCAGCCTCCTGGTGTGGCTGGCCTGGAGGGCCTGAGGCAGAGCCCACAAAATGGCCAGTGGTGTAGGCAGTCGGGAGGGGAAAGGCTCGGTGGAACCACGGGAGGGTCCCGTGCACCCCTCCTGTGGGACCCACCCCAAGCTGCCTGCAGGTCCAGAGGAAGAGGGCAGAACATGCTGACTTGGCCACTGGGAATCTGCAAAGCTACCGGCCTCCCAGAGGAGGGTGGGGTTGCTGGCTGGAGGGGCCTGTGATTGACAGGCCTCTAGAAGGGTGGGGGTGCTGGTGGGAGAGGCCTGTGATTGACAGGCCCATCCTCTGGAGGCAGGCAGGGTTCTTCAGGTCCCCAAACAATTTACCTTGTGGTTTCTTTCCTTGATAGGATCCTCCTCACATTTAATAAGGTTCTATTTTCAAAACTAAATTCACACATGATTTCCCTGAAATGCCCTGCTGAGGCCAGCTTATGGATTTTTAGGTCAACAGTTCCTCTGGGTATGGAGGGGGGTGGCTTTCAGAGAGTTGAGAACACAGAGGGAGCCCCTCTGAGCACTGGCAGCCCGTCTGCATCACTGGTGCGATGATGGTGATGCCCCACACGTGGAGCATGTGAACAAGCTACAGACCGCCCACCAAGCCTCTGATCACATATTTACACGAGAAACAGTTCCTAAACGCATACAGCAGACATGGAGACTGAGGGCTGAGTACTGGGGGAGCAGCCAGAGCTTTCCATGTGGTCCTGCAGGGCAGTACAGCTCTCATACTTGGAGAGGGCCCAGTGACCCTGACCCTGACACTGGGCGGTCTGCACTGTAGCTGTTTTACTCACACATTTGCCGGTGGTTGCTTTCACGCTATAACAGAGGTGAGAGACGGAAAAGGCTTGCCGATGTGGCACAAACAGGACAAGGATGGCTGCACAGCCCCCACAGACCTTCGCACGCTGTTCCAACATGTGTGCACATTGAACCCTGGCAGCCACCCTGGGGGAAGGTGCTCAAGCCCTGGGGAGAGGCCCAAGCCCTCGCCACTAAAAAACAAGAGCATTTATTCAGAACACTGTGACTTCAAACAACAGAACAAAATTTGCCACAGTGATCAGGGACAGCGCTGCCCCAGGAGATGTATCCACCCTATGTAGATATTCCCCAGGGAACGGATGGTGGCCGCCCACATGGACAGAAAGAAGTGCCATCTTGGCACTGGAGACAGACACCAACATGAGGCCTCGGGGAGCAGAAGAGATGTTTAAAAACCGAGAAAAGTAGCAGCAATGGTGGCTTGCTTTCTGGATCTGGAGGAAAGCCTATAACAGGGCTTTCAACAGAAGCCACGTGACTGGAGTGAACACGGAGGCACACTTGGCTAATCTGTGACTGCTAACTGGGGCCCCGGGTCTCAGGTAAGTCGCTGATCAAGGAATTCATTTAATCTGCAATACTGATCAGCTATAACAACAGAGCAGAGTGGTTATTTTTATTTTTTTTGGCCATGCCATGTGGCACATGGGTTCCCAGTTCCCTGATATCTTTTTCCTTCTACAGATAGACATTACCACTACTTCTGACATTTTAAAAAAATGTAGATTGCAGTCTAGTTGACTTACAATGTTGTCTTAGTTTAGGTGTACTACCCTCAACATTTCTTTGGAGCAAACCCCTCAAGAGCCACCAGGGGCTGATTCACTCCGATGATGACACTTCAAGTGACTAAGATAAGCTGGCTGCTGTGACAAACACCCCAATGTCCATGGCCGAGCACAGCCAAGGGCCCGTCTCCCGGCTCCACATCTGGCTCTGCCCATGAGCCCCAGATTGCATAGCTTGGTTGGCACATGTGTGATGCCAGGAAAGGAAAGAAGCCTCCCTCAGGGCCGAGACAGCAGGTCACGTTTCCTTAGTACTTAACTAAATGTGCAAAATATAGTAAAAACTCGCAAAACAGGATTAATCAAGAGCTGAAGACAGAAAGGGGTGTAAACACCACAGTCCACTCCTGGGCCAGAGACCAGGGCAGGAGCCAGGCTGCAGAATAGGGGCCAGAGATGCTACCCACCTGACCCCTCACCCAGGATAAACCTGGAATGCTGGCCACTCTGAGGGTTGAGGGTGCCAGGGGGCAGGAGGGGACCACCTGAGACACTTTCCTCATCTCAGGGCCAAGTCAGGCCAGCCTCCCTGCCCTATGGGGTAGATCACCAGCCTCACTCAGAGGGGACCCAGATGACAGTGCTGAGATCAAGAGTAATGCCACCAGCATCTGACCGCAACCATTTCCCAACCCATGTCTGTCGATAAGGCTTTCCTGGAACACTGCCTGCATCTGTCTGCACCCCAGTGAGTAGTTGTCATAGAGACCATGTGGCTCTCAAAGGTGGTGATACTACTATCTGGTCTTCTGAGGAAAAGTGCTGACCCCCGGTATAAAAAAATAACAAGAACACAATTCTCACAACTCTCACAAAATATTAGGTGCTGTTCTAAGCACATCTGTGTATGAAACTTAACCCAAGAACTGCATGGTAGGTTCTAGGAGTTTCCTTATTTTAGACAGGGACATTGAGATGCTGGGAGGTCAAGTATTTTTCCCAGGACCACAGCTATTGTCTATGAGATCTGATACTGGGCGGCTTGGAGGAATCCAGAACCCACACCTGGAGCCCCACTTCCAGTTATAGACCCCCCAATCACAGGGTGGCCACCTCCGTCCCCTTGGAGCTTGAGGACAGAAGAAAGGAACAGAGGAATCAGACAAGGGCCCAGGCTTCTGATAATGAAGGACAGATAAGGAGGCCAAAAGCCAAAGGGGCATCTCAGGATGGACTAGCCTTGTTCCCAAAGAAAACACAGATCAGAAATGCTAGGCAACCCCTGGACCCATGTGGTCAGAACCTGGTCCCTGAATCAGAAGGATGCTCACAGGATCCTGCTTGCTCACTGTGAGCAAGCAGAGCAGACAGAGACCACGGCTCAGGGACAGACGCTGACAGGAAACTGATGACACCGGCCCAGAGACACCTCCCCCTGGATGAGAGGACAAACAAGCCCCCACCTCCCCGTAAAGGATGTGTGCCCAACACCCCACCCAACACATGTCCGAGTTCCAGGGCGAGTGCGGCTGGGCTGAGTCCAGCTCAAATGCAGATGCTCTCACATGTGAAGGATGCCTGGAACGTGAACTGCACGTTCACAGGAGACATGCCTGATGATGAAATCAGGCAAAGTAGGAGAGACCAAAACAGCGAAGCAGCTGCAGAAGGACACTGAGGATATCACTACCTAGAAAATGTGAAAAGTACAGTGAGCAAAACTGGGCAGCAGGGAAGCCACCTTCTGAAACACCCTTCTCCTCACGTGTGCCCTCATGCTGAGACTCTAGCCCATGGGGTCGGAGCTGCACGTGGACCATTTCAGGGGATCTGCATGGAGAACAGAGGCTGATGTTGGCTCCGCCCACACCCAATGTCACTCAGCACCCTGCTTTCTATTCTGGGTTTAAATTATGACAGGAAGAAATGCTCTACCTTTTGAAAGTACTATGATTCATGCTCCTAGGGAGGGGGCACCTGCCCTCTCAAGGTCAAAGCTGATTCCTGTCGGGTTCACAGCCTCTTGTGCAGGTTCTTGCATCATGGCCACTGGTGTGTCCCGTGAGCACTTCCGCCATCTCCAGGGCCCCCAGGAACCAGTTCTTCCCAACCCCATCAGGAGTAGGTGATCAGGCTGGACCCTGGGTCCGCTCACTGCAGACCCACCTGCTCCCCTTCTGGTAACTGCTCATAAGAAGCTGGGCTTTTTCACCAGGTTTTTGCTGCTGGGAGCCCACAGGCACAGCTCAGCTTGAGCAGGTGTCCACTGTTTGGCAGCACTTCAAGGACTCAGTGGGCCCCTGGCCCCATGGCAGGTGCTCGGGGGCGACAACTCATGAAGAGCCTGGAGGAGGTGGTGCAGCAGCCAGCAGGTGTCCCAGCCACATCCCCACAGCCGTCCTGAATGCCGCAGGCCTCGCTGCCCCCTGCAGTGTCCACTCTGGTCTGCGTGGGGGTCCTGGTGGCTGCACTTGTCAGATGCTTTCCGACTCGGTGGGTTCTATGTCAACAACACCATCACAGACTTGCAAAGGAGGTCTGCCTGGTGCAGACCCCTCCTGGCCCCCCAGCCAGCTCTACACTGGGCATCTGTCCATCCCAAGGTCCCCGTCAGCCAAAACATGCGGGACCTGGAACTCCTGTGGGCATGTCATGACCTCTTACTATTTTCTCATTAATCAGAGAGTCAAGTGAACTCTGACACACGCTCACTGTGCCTCTTTACCAAGAACATGGCTGCACTTACAGAATCATCCTTTAACACTGTGACTACCCATGAGGTGCCAGGATCAACCAACTGCTCAGAGCATGCCTGGCTCAGTTCTTAGGGAGTTCATACTGAGGGGCTGGGTCCAAGCAGGCACCGAGAAACAGCCTGGGAAAGACACTTGCCCCAACCATCCAGGTTTCAGGTGTTTCTAGAGGTTACTTCCGTAATGTTGGGCTTCCCTGGTGGCTCAGAGGGTAAAGCATCTGCCTGCAATGCGGGACATCTGGGTTTGATCCCTGGGTCGGGAAGATCCCCTGGAGAAGGAAATGGCAACCCACTCCAGTATTCTTGCCTGGAGAATCCCATGGACAGAAGAGCCTGGTAGGGTACAGTCCACAGGGTCACAAAGAGTCGGGCACGGCTGAGCAATGTCACTTTCACTTTCTGTAATGTTAGAGGCAAGGAAACTAGACACAGACGATAGCTGCTCCAGGGTGCCTCCCGGCTGTGGTGCTGAGGGCTCTATACGAGTCTTCTCACAGCGGTCTGCAAAGGGGGTATCATGTGCGCCTGTATCATGGGAATCACACAGGGGTGATCCTAACTTAATGCACCCGGGAGCATGTGAACTGGAGGGTTGCCAGGGTATGAGCTCGGAGGGCGCTGTGCTCCCAGGAACGAAGCTGGAAGTGAGGCTGAAATATCTCACCCGTCTGTCCACACTCTTCATGTTCCGTGTAGTAAAGTTAACAGAACATCACAGTGAAACCCATTTTAGAATCCATTTAGGAGAGTGAAGTCAGGAGCACACCCTCCCTAGGTCTGTCCCATATCCCAAGACCGGTCAGGGCCAAACAGAGGCGTGGAAAGCACACCGAACATAAGTGCTGGGCTCTCCATGCACCCTGGGTTGGGGAAGAAGAGGTGAGGAAAGGGCTGCACAGCAAAGATGGACAGACTGGGGTGGAGCCTGGTCGCAGGGCCTCATCCACATGCCTAGGAGCCTGGATGTTTCCCAGAAGCAACTGGGAAAGTGGTCAGAAGTTTCAGATCCGTGTTTTCAAACATGGCTCGGTTTCTGCATGGGAGAAGTGACAACCTGGTGCCCCAGGGACTGGATGCCCCGAGAGGCTGTGGCCAGGATTCGAGGGGAGGAAACGGAGGCGGCTGAGACCCTCTCTCAGGAAGCAGAATCACTGAGCTTGGGGACAGGGCTGGGGGACAACTGTAGACCTGGGGAAAGGCCAGTTCTGTGGGAACAGGGGGGTGGAGATGGGGGAGGTGAGGGGGCCCATGGGGGCAGGGGTGACTCACTGCTCATTCACAGAGGACCCTGAGCAGAGACAGCACAGTGGGGCTGAGACCGCCCTGCTGCACGCTGACTCCAGTGGAGTCACCGGCTCCCTGCACTGACGCAAACCCTCCCCAAACGGTGAGCATGCCTCACGTGATCACACTGCAGAAACACCGCATCTGCCCTGGACACCTGCTGCTTACTGGGAGCCTGGGATTTGGCATGTGTTAGGTAGAGGTGCCTACATGACTCACCCCAGTAAACCCCAGGTTTCACGATTCCTTCCAGAGGAATTCAAGGAGTCCTGTGGGACCCCATGCGGAGGGACTCTGGCCAGTGCATGCTCGGGTTCCTCCCAACTTTACCTCGAGCATCTTTGCCTTTTGCCAATTTTGCTTTATCCCCTTTCCCGGAAGGAAGGAAGTCTCAGCCTTGAATTCAACAATGTGTTAAGTCCTGCGAGTTCTCTTAAGTCACTGAACCTGGGGGCGGGCCCTGAGGACTCTGACCCAGAACACAGTAATTTTTCAAATAAAACAAATTGTGTAAGTTCAAGTCATCTGGCCAAGAAAATTCCAAATTGAGATTATGCTGACTATCATAGACCAGTAGTTCCAACCATTTTAAAGCAGAAATCTAACATATACAAAGCTTTTAAGTGAAGCTCCTGGTGTTTATTACTTTATTCCACTATCAGTGAGACCCACAAGTACAGAGACAGACCTCCCACTCACAGGGCCATACCAGAACCCAATCCCACACTTGTATCCCATGCAGTGGGATGTTCTCAATAAATATTTTGTAAATAGAATCAAAGAATTTAGCTTCATGTGTATGAAATTCAAGTCATATGACACCAGCTGAGAACAAAGTTAAGTGATGAACCAAAAAGCCCCCACACTTGCAAACGGGAGGGCCCCGCAGATGAGAGAGGAAACCTCACACCAACTCAGCCTCTCCGCAGTTCAGACTAGAGAGCAGCAGAATCCCAGAAACACCCCTTATCTTACCGACTTGTTGTCTGGAAGCAGGAGTGTAAGCCGACCAGGAAAGGGTTGCTGGATGCCTGCTCAAACACGTGCTTCTCTGTCTGTACCCAGTCAATATCCTGAAATAGAAGCCAGGGAGTGTGAATACTTCACAGACATCCTGGGGAAGGGGAGGCAAGAGAGGAACTCTGTCAACTCTGCTTGAGGGGAGACAATGCAGAGAGGAAAGAAAACGCCCACTAAGACATTCTGCATCCCCACCATTGTCCCCGTTACCATCTGCCACCTTCACTGTGGTCACCATCATCGTCACCACCACCGTCATCACCATCATCCTCACCATCACTACCTGCACACATCACCATCCTCACCATCCTCACCATCGCTATCATCACCACTATCCTCACCATCGCCATCTCCACCACCATCACCATCCCCACCATCACCACCCTGACCACCATCTCCATCCCCACCATCATCACTATCATCCCCATTACCTTTACCATCATCACCACCACAATCACATCTCTAGTACCATCAGGATCACGACTCATCAGCTATCACCATTTCTACCAAAGCAACACTAAAGCCACACAGTTGGCCTCATGTGTTGCCCGTGGTGCCGTGGAAGGTTTGTATTATCATCTCCACTTGAGATGGGAGGAACAGAGAGTGGAGGATTCCCCACACCCCACACTCATCTCCCAAGCACCAGCTCCCACAATAGGACTGTCTCCCTCACAGTCCACGCTGAAACCTGGAGAAAAGTCAGCTTGACAGTCCCAGCTTTGGTTTCATTCCAATACGAGAAAGAAGAGCTGCGTGAGGCCCAGGCCCCCAAATTCCCTAAGTTAAACCCCTTCTTTCAGGGAAAGTGAGAGGGAATGATATGTGTTGATATGTGTTCAGAGTAGCCTGCCTTCCCCCAAGGTATTTGGGAAAAATTAGCGAACTCTCAGTGAGCACACATTTGGAGGGCCAAAGATCATCTGGGTTCCTCATCCTAGGCTGGGTCCTGATCCCTCTGACCTCCACCCCCCGAAGAGATGCTCTGGGAGGAATGGCTTCATCTGACCAGCTCTACCCACCCCAGTTCTGCTTGCTCACGTGATGGCCACCTGGCATCTCTACTCGGAGTCTCAAGTGCAGAGCCGGCCTTAAACACAGCCCTCAACCGTCCCTGTCTGTTCTCTAAAGCGCCTGGCCACCCAGGTGCTCAGGAAGGAAACCTCAGTGGGTACACGATGCCCCCTCCCCGCCCCCCACCGTCTGCCTTCCTCCCGCCTGCTCACTCCCCAGGCTGTTGTAAGGAAATGCCACAGAGTGCTGGGCTTTAACAGTCCAGACTGCATCCTCTCCTTGTTTTGAGGCAGAAGTCTGAGCTCAGGTGTGGGCAGGGCCACGCTCTCTCCCAGGTCCCCACGAAGATCCTTCCTTCACTTCCAGGGGTCTCTGGCTCCTCTCTACCTCCCTCTTAACAGCTTCACTGTGTTTTTCCTTCTTTCTGTCTCAAATTTTTCCCTGCCTTTCTCTAAAAGGACACTTTGTCCCTGGATTTAGGGCCCCTCCAGATAATCTAGAATGACCATCCCAGGATCCGTAATCACTTCTCGCCAAATAAGGTCCCGCTCACAGGTTCTGGGGATCAGATGCGGGCCCCTCAGTCCACTGACCAGGGCCCAGGCCCGGGGCCACAGGATGGCAGAGTCTCACAAATGCACACAGCTGGCCCATCTGTCAGCTCCTAGTGTCTCATTCTCCTGAGACCACCTCAAAGTCCAGGCTCCAGCCCTGGCCCTGGCTATGTGATGATGCCAGGATCAACCACAGCAGTAACCCTCCCTGGAGACCTCTCCTCTCAGCATTCTAGAAACTGCCCCACCCCCAAAGACACCATCAACCCTCCAGCCAGCCATGCACGGGGCGGGGACTTGGAATCACCTTGCAGGGCTGTGACCAGCAGTGAAGACGCTGGCTGAGCCCCATACATCCCCAGGGCTCCGCTTCCTCAGCTGACAGGCAGGGTTGCACCAGCTCAGTTGTGAGCTCAGCACCAGGGGCTGGCAGCCAGCTGGGCGGTGTGTGCACTGCACAAACGCACTTGTTGGGAGGGCAGGTGGGGACTTGGTGGAGCCCTGGCTCTGCCCTCTGAGCTGCAAGCCTGGGCAGCCCTGCCGTGGCCCCCACTCCACGTGTATCAAGTCATCTCACAGTGACATCATCATTGCTCCCTCTGAAGTCACTCTCTGCTTCTAAGGGACGTAACCCCCGTTCAGGGATCAAAGAATAGATCAAAAGTACACAGAGCCAAGAAGCCCATGAAAAGGTGCTGAAAGCCTGTCAAAGCCACTAAACACCTGCTAGGACAGCGATAATCAAAATAGAGAACACAGCCAGTATTGGCAAGAATGGGCAGAAGTGGGACCCTCGTGCATTGCTGGTGGGAACGTAAAACGACACCGGGGAAGACGGTTCAGTTGTTCCTCAGAGTGAAACACAAAAAGACCCTACGACCTGGCAGTCCCCTCCCGGGTGAACACCCAGAGGAGTAAAAACAGGGACTCAGACAGCTGCACAGACGTTCACCGCACCTGGAAATGGAGACAAGCCACATGCTTATCAGGGATGGACACACATGCCAAACGGGGCCTGTCCGTAAAACAGAACACAACTGAGGCCTAGAAAAGATGGAGGAGGTGCCGCGCCTCGATATACTTGGATGGACCGTGAGAATGAGATGCTCCGTCAGAGAAGCCAGACACAGAAGGTCCCACAGCGCATGGTTCCATTTACATGCAGAGTCCAGAACAGGCAAATGCACAGAGACAGAAGCGGCCGGGCGGCTGTGGGGCTGGAAGAGACTGGGGAGAGACTGCTCACGGGGAGGAAGTGTCGTGGGCTGGGCGGTAGTGATGGTTACCCAATACCGTGAATGCGCTAAAAGTCACTAAGCTGCACACTGGAAAGCGGGAAAAGCATCCATTTTGTTCTGTGCACTTACTTGCACGCAGAGGAGCAGACAGGGAGGCCTGGAGTGCTGTGGGCCATGTGTCACAGAGTTGGACACGACCTGGCAACTGAACAACGGGGAACACAGGCAGTCTCACCTCGTCGTCATGGACCAGCTCCTTCTTTACCACCTTCATGGCATAGACCTGGTCGTTCTTCTTCAGCCGTACCAGCAGGACCTTGGCGTAGCTCCCGCGCCCGATGACCCTGATCAGGTCGAAGTCCTGCAGCCCGAGCCCCTGAGATATCTTGATCCCGTCCATCCCGTCGATGACTGGCTTGAGGTCCTGATAGGGGTGGACAAGATGGGAGGAAGCGGGAGGGGACTCATCACCCATGGCCTCCCCACCTAGGAGCAGACCCCTAGAGCTCCTGATGGAAGGAGCAGAGATCCAGGAGCCATCACCAGTCAGGTGGCCCCTCTGTGAGCCAGGAGGGATGCTCAGGGCCAGCCTGCCCTGACTGCCAAGGAGGTGACCATGGGCTCACACACCCCAGGGCCGTTGGTGCTGGGATCAGAAGCTCACCTGGCCCTCCCCGGGTGGCACAAAGCATAACCTGCTAATGCCTCGGGAGACACGCCACAGCAAGCGTCACTAGAAGCGACCGTTGACGGCAGGGAGAGGCCACATGCGCCCCTCCTGAGGACTCTCTCTGAAGAGGATTCTGTGCTGGAGGAAGGGTAACTGAGCGCTCCTGACTCATTCCAGACACAGATGACCAGGGAGAAAGAGCTCAAGTCCAGAAGGGACAAGGACCTTGGAAAAGGTGTGGCCTCCCCAGGTGCTGCGAGGAGGTTCCGTGGATGGAAGCTCCAGCTGGAACGCCCTCGCACGGGACCAAACTTCTCAGAGCCTCATTTATCATCCAGAGTCAAACTGATGTTGTGGTTGGTAATACAAAGTCCCTACTTGTTCCAGGGCCCCATTCCTGGCATGGAGCTCCTAAGCCCAGGGGGTTCCAGGTGCAGAGAGCCAGCAAAATGCTCCTTTGTCATGTTAATGAAGCGCCTCCGCAGGAAGCCTCTAGGTCACCTGAGGGTGCCAGGGGAACCAGTCCTGGGATTAGAGGACCAGTCCCACCTCCTGTTTGGCAATTGCCTCTGTGCTTAATGTCTCTTAAGACTTCTCAGACCTGTGACCCCGATGCCTTGATGTATGCAACCCCCGGTGCCCACCAGGCCGCGTCTCCCCAGACACTCCTAGTTCACCTTTGAGTTCCCACAGTGGCCCCAGAAACGAGCTGATGGACCTCTATAACAGACACAGACACTGACGAGCCATTTCCTACTCACCTCAGAATCATCTTTAATGTTGTCATGTTTCCGGGTTGAAGAAATATAAGCAACTGGGGAGGAGGAAGAAAAAGCGGGGTGGAGGGCGTGTCAGGCATTGTCAGGGATGTGGCCCAAGACCCAGGGACCCCCACGGCCTCTGCCCCTCTGTGGACATGCAGTGCCAGGCCAGGCCAGGCCACCTGCTGCTCAGGGGGAAGGCCTGGAGCAGCTGCTTCTGCCTCAACTAGAGAGGTGGGAGAACAGTTTCCAGAGCCCACCCCCACCAGCTGACTCTCAGCTTCTGGGGCCGAGGCCTGGGAATCTGCATTTGTGACAACTTTCCCTCATGGTTCTTCTAGAAGTGAGTGGGCAGAAGGGTTTGATGTTGAGCTTTCCAGTCTCTATTCTCAAGGTGTGCAGATGGGTGGGTAGACAGTGGGCAGGTGGATGGATCGTGGGTGGATGGTGGGGGTGGGTGTAGAGTGGGTAGATATGTATAGATGGTGGGTGGGTGGGTGAATGGTGGACGTGTGTGGATGGTAGGGGTGGGTGGTGGGTGGAGCGTGTGTGGATGGTGGGTGGGTGCATGTGTGTGGATGGTGGGTGGGTGGGTGTGTGTGGATGGTGGGTGTGTGTGGATGGTGGGTGGGTGGTGGGTGGGGGTGGATGGTGGTTGGGTGGATGTGTGTGGATGGTGGGGGTGAGTGGAGGGTGGGTGGATGTGTGTGGATGGTGGATGTGTGTGGATGGTGGGTGGGTGGTGGGTGGGGGTGGATGGTGGTTGGGTGGATGTGTGTGGATGGTGGGGGTGAGTGGAGGGTGGGTGGATGTGTGTGGATGGTGGGGGTGAGTGGCGGGTGGACGTGTGTGGATGGTGGATGGTTGGTGAGGGTGGATGGCGGGTGGGTGGATGTGTGGATGGTGGGGGTGGGTGGCGGGTGGACGTGTGTGGATGGTAGGTGGGTGGGTGGTGGGGTGGATGTGGGTGGTCAGGTGGGTGGATGTGTGTGGATGGTGGGGTGGGTGGAGAGTGAGTGGATGTGTGTGGATGGTGGGTGGGTGGGTGGTGGGTGGACATGGGTGGACAGGTGGGTGGGTGTGCGTGGATAGTGGGTGGATGTGTGTGAATGGTGGGTGGGTGGAGAGTGAGTGGACGTGTGTGGATGGTGGGTGGGTAGATACGTGTGGATGTGGACGACAGGTGGGTGGATGTGTGTGGATGGTGGGTGTGGGGGGTGGGTGGAGAGTGGACGTGTGTGGATGGTTGGTAGGCATGGGTGGTGGGTGGGTGGGTGTGGATGGTTGGGCGTGGGTGGCGGGTGGATGTGTGTGGATGGTGGGGGTGGGTGGAGAGTGAGAGGATGTGTGTGGATGGTGGGTGGGTGTGTGGATGGTGGGCATAGATGGTGGGTGGGTGGGTGGGTGGATGTGTGGACGGTGGGGGTGGTGGTAGGTGGACATGTGTGGATGGTGGGCGTGGGTGGAGAGTGAGTGGACGTGTGTGGATGGTAGGCGTGGGTGGTGGGTGGACGTGTGTGGATGGTGGATGGTTGGTGGGGGTGGATGGTGGATGGGTGGGTGGTGGGTGGGTGTGTGGTGGGTGGGTGTGTGTGGATGGTGGGCATGGGTGGTGGGTGGATGTGTGTGGACAGTGGGGGTGGGTAGAGAGTGAGTGGATGTATATGGATGGTGGGCGTGGGTGGATGTGTGTGGATGGCGGATGGTTGGTGGTGGGTGGATGTGGCCTCTCATCACTCCTGGGGAAGGAACAAGCGTTTACTGAGTGAGGCCTAGGCCCTCGTCCACCCTTGTGACTATGCACAGAACTGCAGAAGCTCAGAGCACGGCCATAAGTCCAAATGGAATCAAAATTGCTCTCTGAATGCTTCTTAGCAGTAAAAAAAAAAAAAAAACAAACAACTCTCCACAACCAAAAAAAAAAAAAACCTACTGAAACCCAAGAACTATGCAATACTGGGCACGGCAGACCTTTCCAGAGACATGAATCTGTGGTGGCCACTGCACTAGAGCCTCCTAGAACTCCTGAGGTTGCAAGAGAGGGAACCCCAGCCCCCACCCTGACTCCCATGGGCAGCAGCATAGAGATGTGGGCGCCCAGGGCAGGCAGCCCGCCCACCCTTGCTCTGGAGAGGCCGCCCCAGCCCTGCAGCGAGTGGCCACACTCACAGGCCCTGGCCTGGGAGAAAGGATCTAGAAAGGGTTCTGGGGGTGGGAGCAGCAGCCCTACTTCCGTCGCTCTCCTCGGAGGGAAGGTCCACGTCATCGCTCTTGTCGTCCACTGCAGGCTCCTGGGAAGGCATGACGGAATCCTGCAGAGACACGGGCCGAGTGACCAGGCAGCACTACACGGGGCTTCTGGAGACACTGCGTGACCGGGACTCACTTTCACATACACTGTGATGTCACAACACACGTCATTCACCTGTTACAGCATCGCCCTGAACATGGCAAGATGAGCACTGAAATTACCTGCGTTCCCACAGGCGGAGGTGGCCGCTCAGCCCTCAGGCTCCACCCTTCTAGCAGGCACTTATAAAATGTGTCTTTTCACATAGCAACGCTTAGTCCCGTCAGCCCTGCCCTCATTGCACAGCGGCCGCAGTCAGGCCCCAGCTCCAGGTTCCACGGCTGACATCACAATCGAGGCAGCTCCCTATTGGTGGACCCTGGGGCCCCAAGAGTGCTGGGGGACTCCTGGGGCTTGGAAACAGGTCCCGACCCAACTGCTGACCCAGGCCGTCACTCTGCAGCCCCTACATCACCCCCTCTTCTCATCTTGTGGGTAGCAGGGATGGGGTTAGCATCCCAGCTGGGCAGGGAGAGGCCAAGGGTCCCCAGGGGCAGCAGTGTGGACTGCACCCCAGCCGGCCGAGGTGTCCACTCACCATATGCCTGCTGCAGGTCAGTGGGACGAGCACGTAGCAGCGCTTATGAACCAGCAGTTTGCAGTGGATGCACCTGTAGCCCTGCCTCGCGAGGCCCCATATCCTCTCGCTGCACTGGCCGCAGTACGCTCTCTGTGTGGACAAGAACAGGCACCATCAGCCAGGCCTGTGCCCCCATGGTTTCTCCACACCAAGAGGACACACCTGTGCCCCCATGGTCCCTCCGCACTGAGGGGACATGCAGCCAGGCCAGGAAGAGGCCTCTTCATACAGGGTACCAGGCCCCACCCAGGCCCAGTAGTCCTGACTTGGGTCTTTCCCAAGGTTAGGGGAACCAAGGCCCCGAGGTGCTGGGCTATGCTCCCATAGGACCTTGTGGGCAGGTAATGAGACCTCTCCATGGGCAGGGCCTCCTTGCCTGCAGGACCTGGAGCGGGGCTGCAAATCCATTCTGGCTGTGCTCAGATCGGCCGAGGCGCCCCGCCAGAGTGAAGTGACCCAGGTGAGAAGGTCGTGGGGGAGCCTGACCACTGCATGACCCTCGTCCAAACCCACATGACCCCTGCATGACAAACACAGAGGCAACCATGCCTGGCAACTGAATGCATCTGGATTCTGAACTGCTCTGGGGCTCCATGCGACTCAGTTCAGTTCAGTTGTGTCCAACTCTTTGTGACCCCATGGGCTGCAGCACGCCAGGCTTCCCTGTCCATCACCAACTCCTGAAGCTTGCTCAAATTCATGTCCATTGAATCAGTGATGCCATCCAACCATCTCATACTCTGTTGTCCCCTTCTCCTCCTGCCTTCAGTCTTGCCCAGCATCAGGATCTTTTCCAATGAGTCAGTTCTTTGCATCAAGTGGCCAAGGTATTGGAGTATCAGCTTCAGCATCAGTCCTTCCAATGAATATTCAGGACTGATTTCCTTTAGGGTTGACTGGTTGGATCTCCTTGCTGTCCAAGGGACTCTCAAGAGAGTCTTTAACACCACAGTGCCTTTGAGTGTTTGAGTGTCTCCTGCAGAGGTACAGGTTAGCAGTGGCCTGCGACAGGGGCAGGGACTCTGGGTGCCGCAGACCTGGGTGTGGTATAAGCCCTCTTGAAGGAGGTCGCCATTAACTCTGCCATAGAGCCGTCAGAACTTACACAGGACTGGGGAAACAGACTCTTGGAGGGCACAAACAAAACCTTGTGCACTCCAGGACCCAGGAGAAAGGAGTAGTGACCCCACAAGAGGCTGACCCAGACTTGCCTGTGGGTGTCCATGCTAGTACGAGTCCACCCTTGTATTTTTCTCAGCATTTTAAAAATATTTTAAATGGTCAATCTTTGTTCCTCTTGGTTATAAACGCTTGAAACTCATGATCATGACTGGCTCGTTTGGTGAGGTTTTTGTAATTCTGGAAGTCACAAAATGCAAAGATGAGTGTGTCCAGAAGTGAGGTCACCTGCCCACCACTTGGAGCCCAAGCTGTCTCCTTGGTTACATGGTGTCTGTACGTTGGCAGGCTCCTGCTTACTTCTGTTCCAGCCATATCTCATTTACATGTTTTACCCTCTTTTGCCATGTTTAACAAATTTCTTTCCTTCAAGAAAGTTTCAAATTACTCCTGGAGAACAGAAAGGATGCACTGTACTGGTACTGACCAGAGCAAATCTTCCCCAAGAGTGGGCTAAGGGTGCAGGACCGGCTACTGGCAGCCAGTGGGCACAAGGAGCTCATTTCCCCCCAGGAAGGAGCCTCTCCTCCACACAGAGTACGTACATCTCAGTCACAGCGACATGGCCAGCACCTGGGATGGTGCCCAGCATACAGTGCGAGCCCAGTAAAGCTCTACTGAAGACAAGTCCATGCATACACACACATGCACGCATGCGCATGCGCACACACACCCCCACCCCACTGCTCACAACTTCAGGAAAAGAACCATGTATCCAACTCCCCCATGCTGCTGGAGTTGTCCCGCCCCAAGGAGGAAAACACAAGTGACGGGGCTCCCTCTGGGAATGGCCCAAGAGACAGTGGATGGCCGCGAAGGCCAGATGGGAGGCCAGCCACAGGGTCACCCCTCCTGAGAGCTCTGACTCTGGTCAGTCCAGTTTAATACTGGTACTGGCACCTCCACCCAGAAGGGTGACTGCTCATGAGCAAATCCAGGATTCAAGGAGGGAGTGTCCAGCCCGAGACTGCTTTCACCCCTGTCTCCAGCCCTGTTCTGTCAGCATTCATGGAACCATTAAAAAATTCACGTCTTTGGGACTTCCCTGGCAGTCTAAGAATCTGTCTTGCAACGCAGCGGACACAGGTTCAATCCCTAGTCAGGGAACCAAGATCCTGCAAGCTGTGTGGCACAGACAAAAAGGAGTAGTAATAATAAATAAAAATAAATATAAAACATAAAAACAATTAATTAAATAATAAAAATAACAAAAAATAAAGCTTCATCTCTCAGAAAATCATGTGAATTAACAGACTAATGGGTGAAAGTATTTTTCAGTCTGTCTCACATACTGCTCGGCTGGCCCCCTGCTCATGTTTTCAGTCGTCATCCTCTGGGGCTGCTCTTATGTGGTCACACTGACCACAGAGTTGTGCAGTTGTGACAGAGACTGCATGGCCCACAAAGCCTGAAACATTCACTCTCTGGCCCTTTGCAGGGGAGGTTTCCTCAGCTCGAAAAACCCAGGAGAAATCCTCGACCAGCACGGCCAGCCCTGCTGATGTCTTTACCTAGGTCTCCCCGCTCGCCTCTCCACCCTGTCCCTCCCCGCAGGACTCTCTGTTCATAATAAAAGCTGCAGTTCCTGAACCATCTACCCAGCCAGTCCTGCAGCACAGGGGGCCCATGTACCACTAGCAGAGGCCCCTCCAGTTGCCCCAGGATGGGAAGGGGGCATATACAGTGCCGAGGCTCAAACCCCTGCACTGGAGGGTTAAAGGGCAGGGGTTCTCACAACACAGGGAGGGCGCTCAGCTGCTGCCCGCCCGTGACAGTGATATGGCCACTCCTCTAGGATGGACTCACTGCAGGGACAGCAGGACAGGGCACCTTAGAGCCACCGAGCTTTTCCCCAACTGCTCTCCAGAAAGCAGGGATCCGGGTCTGCACCCCCGGAAGTACAAGGACTGTCACTGCATAAAGAGCAGCCTGGGGCACTGGCAGCTCTGAGCATCCTGCGTTTCTCTGGTCACCAACAAGGTCAGGGTGCCTGCATTCATGTGCAGTGACCACTCTTGTTCTAACTGACCACTCACACCCTTGCCCGACTTCTGACTCGGGCATTTAGCAAAAGGCCAGAACTCTTTGGTACTAAACACACATACTGTCTTGATCTCTTATTCCAAGTTTTGCTATAGACATCTTCCCTGCATGTGTTTCAATGTTTGAGGGCTGCAGATGCCTGGCAAGTGATTATGGCTGAGTCTGAAGACCCACTCCCCCTGTTCCCCCTGCCAGGTTTCTCTAGAGACCCACAGCGCTTCTAGGTTTTGATTCTATTTGTGTGTGTGTGTGTCGGGGGTGGGGGGGGAGCACTGCACGGCTTGTGGGATCTCAGTTCCGAACCGGGCCACGCCAGTGAACACCTTCCCTGATGATCTACCCCGACTCACTCTGCTGTGAACCCAGCCCTGGACAGCCACTCCCTGTTGACCCACACTCAACCAGTATCTCCCTGGGATGCACTGGATGACCCTCCATTTCTTACAGGAGACGCTCATGCCCTGGTTCCCAGGGCCAGGCTCTGACCGCCAGTTCTGTCCCACACACTGGGGGTCCCCGTTGGCCCCCTCGTGCTTCCTGTTCTGGGGTGGATGCTGCGCCCCCTCCTCTCTCTGCAAGTCCCTGGCTGAGCCTCTCTCTCTGCTCGAGAAGATCAGTCATGTCCAGTGAAGAGAGCTCCGGCCCGGGAGGCTGACAGCCCTTGCTTTCGTCCTTAGGTCACCAGCAAAAATGGAGAGCCATGACCTCTTTCGTTGGCTTGTCCTTGTGAGCCCTGGTGACCCCGCAGAGCCAGGCGTGCAGCTCCTGAGACATGTGGAGTGACTGCACAGTGAACACAGGTGCATGGTGTGGCCTCCAGACGTGGAGTCTGGGGACCCCAGGTGGGAAACCAGGCTGGGGATGAACAGCGACACGCCCACTTCCCCACCTGTGAAGAGCCAGCTCCCGAAAGGCTGATGGTATCAGGGCTGGCTCCCCACCTGGCCTCCTGGTGTTCGTTAGAAGCTTGTTGGTGCTCAAGGGAGAGCAGATGGGAGAGGACTAGAGTGGCCATTCTCACCCCAAATTCCTGCTCTTCCTTGGAGAGGAAAAGCCTTGCCCACAATTTTGGGGAGGGGGTGTGGCAGGAGGAGTGCCAGGCTCTGCACCTGACGAATAGAGGAAATGAGTTTTCCTCCTAGAACCTGTAGGCAGGAGAGGCCAGGCCCCTCCGAGTGGCCTTGCCAAGTGGGTGGGCTTCATCGCGGGCCAGTGAGCCACTTTGTCAAGAAGGCGTGAGTAGTTCCCTGAGGTCCTTCAGGGTGGCCTGGCCCATCTGCCTGAGGCCATCTCTGGCCAGAACCGAGCTGGTGCCCAAAGGCACAGGAGAGAAGCTGCCTGACCACAGGCTGATTGGTCATCTGTTTCTTAAATAAACATGGGGAGGGCAGGCAGTGGTACCTCGTGTCGTCGGGGCTGGAAGTTTCAATTTCTCCAGGTTTTATCTTGTCTGTCTGGGTGGTTCACCGCAGTCTCACGTCCACACCCATCAGGTGGCCCGTCATCCCTGCAGCCCCCGCCCTCTGTCCACTCTTGGTGATCCCCAGCCTCCCCACGTTATCTGATGCCCCAAGGACCTCGTGTCCTCTTGTCATTGTCGGAGGTCCCAGGGCCCCCTCCTCCCCGACACACATGCTTCATTCCTCACTCACTCCTGACACAGCCCCCGGGGCCCCCTTGGCTGACTTTCCTCCAATCATTCATTACAGTGAACAACAAACCACCATGCTGTGTGTGTGCCTACTGAGTGCCAGGTGCAGGGACCAGCCTTCAGGGTAGGGTGCTCGGCATGCATGGGGCCCCAGGTCAGCAGGTGCTCGGCTGCTCTATGGGACTCAGTGGTGTCCCCCAAACTCATGTCCACCCAGAAATGAGGTCAGATTGGGTCCTTGTCATGATGGGCATCCCGGGGGTGAGGAATTAGGGGTGGGGTGGGGTGCAGAGACAGGAGGTGGCAGAGGCTGGAGGGCTGCACTCCCGCCCAGGGCCTCTGAGGATGCCAGTGACCCTAGAAGCTACACAGAGGCAGGAAGGACTCTCCCTGAGAGCAGCTTGGCCCTGAGAACAGTCCTTGTTTTGGACTTCAGACACCAGACCATCCTTCTAAGCACCTAGCCTGTGGCGCTCTGTGTGGGCAGCCCTGGAGCAGATGGTCTTCAGCCATGGGGCCTCTGCAGGCACCTCCCTTTCCACGTGGCAAAAGGACAATGACAAAGCCACGCGAGCCTCGCGGTCTCTACAGGACCCAGGGCAGCATGAGGAGAAACACCATACGTGTAGCTATAAAGTCTTCGGAGTGTGCTGGGCAGTAGAGGCTGGCCAGGGGCTGGAGGGCCGTTATCGGGCCCTGGGCTTCACAGGAGACCCTTGCGACCAGCAGGGGACACGTGCAGTAACCCATGCGTCCTGGTTTCGGGGCAGCTCCAGGGTCCCTTCTGAATGCCCACGGAGTCCCAGTGCCAGGACTGGGGTCACGTGACGGGACACGGTACCTGGAAGGGGGTCATGTGACAGGGACACACAGGTCACGTTTTGTCAGAAAAGACCTGAGCTGGTACCTTGCTGGCTCAGGGAGCTCATGAAGGGCTTGTGGTCATCCACGGCTGAGTGCGGAGCAGAGCCCGGCATCTCCCCCTCAGGGGGACTCACCCTGTTAAAGCGCTTGGCCTGGAAGAGGTGGCCGTTGGCGCGGTACAGCTTCCGCCATCTTCTGGCTCCACGGCGGTAGATGGATTCTGGAAAGAACAGGAGAAGAGTGTAAAGAAATAGCCCTGGGGCTGCGAGCCTAGCTCTACTACATGGGGGGCGGTGGGGACAGGCCGCCAGTCCAGGCGGCCCAGGGCAGTGGCCGCGGAGCTGAGACGCCAGCACCCTCGCAGCTGTTCCACACCGGCGGGTGGGGAGATGGTGCCCCAGACAACCCACAAGGACAGCCATCTGCAGGGGCTCAGGCTGTGAGGCCACTGGGGCCTGTGTGCCCCCCATGGGCTTCCTGTCCACTCCCTTCCCTCCGGGAGTGAAAACCAGGGCCCGTTCCACATAAGGACGGGCTCCATGGGAGCTAAGGGCTCTCCGGACCTTTACGCCCAACTGTCCGGGGAGGGACCCTGGCAGCCGGGAAGTCCATGGTCAGCCCGAGGCAGGCGTCCAGCCAGCAACGCCCCCCTCCCCCGGCTCCCCTTCAAGAACAAACCTAGGGGCAGAAACAAAGCAAAACCAACTGCACACTTATGCTGAGTTGAAAGTCACCAAAAACATCACGCTCCCAACCTGCAGCAGACTTGTGTGCAAGCAGCGGCTCATGAAACACGCCGAGCTACACGTATGACCAGGATGGGAGGCTTCATTCCTCCTCAAAAACATTTCCAACTTTGCTCCTTCCCAACGCGTTGAAAGTATGTGAAAACAAAATACTTGGGCTACAACGGGAAGCTTTGTGCTTTTACAGAGCTCCGTAGTGAAGGCGACTTTCATGAGAGTCAGGGAGCTGCCAGGAACATACAGAAGTGGAAACTGTAACGGAGTGTTTTTAAAACAAGCAAATGACCAGCTCTGGCTGGAACCTGTGAAACCTGGTCACAGTGACTGCAAAACCGGCTCCCTTCCCACTAAATGAGAGGTGAAGGGGGAAGCTGAGACGCCAACATGCAAACAGAACAGGGCTCCCCCGCCTATCTTGCCCTGGGCTCCAAGGGGTTCCTGCTGACGCCCCAGGGCCCCTGCCTGATCACAGGGCATAGCCCTCCCAGCCAGATCTGGGGGAAGTCTGGCCCCCAGCAGGTCCCTGCTGACGTCCACAGGGCTGACTGCCCTGCGTGTGGCGTTCACAACCCCCAGCCGTCCCTGCACATGGTGGGGTGAGGCACCGAGTGACAGACCCTAAGACACAAAGGGAGCCAGGCTGTCAGGCTGGGACGCGGTGGCACAAGGCTCTGGCTCCTTCCAGTGTTCAATACACGCACAGCACGAAAGCCTGAAAATGCATCCACAGGACGCCCTTCACATTTCAGTAAAGCCACCAGAAATAAGGAACTCAAACATGTCCAGCAGCCCCCAGCAGACAGGAAAGCTAGGCTAGGGGACAGAACAGAGCCCTTCGGGACTCCTATGTGTTGAGCAGGGCCAAGGGAACACAGGTGATGTCTTGTCCACAGTGAACGAGGCCAGGACCCCCACTGTTGTGCCTTTCCTGATTACACGTGGAAGCCCTGACTGGCCCCCTCAGCCCCTCTCCAAAGCCCCATGCATGGCTGTATTTGGAGGCGGGGCCCCCTGAGAAGGTCACTGAGTTCAGCAGTCATGCGTGGGGCCCCCTGATGGGATCAGTACCCTCATAAGAGGAGGATGAGACACCCAACCTCTGTCTCCACTGCCTGGGGACCCAGCTGGGGCAGTGTTTGTAAGCCACGAAGAGGGTGCTCACCAGACCCCACGCCTGCCAGCACCTGGAGCTCAGCCGTCCGCCCCCAGACCCTGAGAAGTGAGGTCCTCTGGTCTCTGCTGCATACAGTGTACTGTGACAGTGACTCGAGCAGACCAGACGCCTGTCTCGCTCCACACACAAACACTCCCCTCAGTACATAAGGGCTGAGGGACTTCCCTGGTGGTCCAGTGGCTAAGATTCTGTGCTCCCAGCGCAGGGGCTCAAGTTCGACTCCTGGTCAGGGGACTGGATCCCACATGCCACAACCAAGACCTGGTGCCACCACACAAATACACTCATCTAAAAAAGACAAGGACTGAAACTAAGGGGCAAAATGGCAAGTCCTAGAAGGACACCTGGATGATCTTAATCGAAAGTGGAGGAAACCCCTGAAAACAGAAGGAGGAGAGGACGCATGTTCACCCTAAGGCCACGCGAGGCCAGACAAACCCCCGTCTCATTATCAGCCGTGCCACATGGGCTAATGATTCAGGATACGGGAGGCATGCCCACAAGTCAATGAGGGAAAGCACAAACGGCAACGGAAGACGAGTCTCCCGCGACGTCAAATACTGTCAGGGATCAGAGTAACCTGAAGTCGCCTGTCCTGCTGGGGGAGCTTAACCATGGCCAGAATCAATGGTCAAGGGCATGTGTGCTTCCCCGGGACACAGCAGTAACACTGCTCCTAGACCAGGGCCTGACAGGCCTCACATGTGGGCTCACGGCCACCGGAGGATGTCTGCAGCCACCCAGGTCCGAGAGGACAGGTGACACGGGGCATGGCTATCTGGGAGGACCCTCAGTCATAACCCAGCGTGAGCCACCCTTGGCCACACAAACGCATCTTCCAAAATCAAATCAAATAAAAAAATCAGTATAAAATCACAGGGGCTTCCCTAGCGGCTCAATGGTAAAGAATCTGCCTGCCAACACAGGAGACACAGGTTTGATAACTGATCCAGGAAGATCCCACGTGCTGTGGAGCAGCTAAGCCTGTACGCTACAACTATTGAGCCTTGCTCTAGAGCCCAGGAGCCACAAGTGAAGCCCGAGTGTCCCAGAGCCTGTGCTCCGCAACAAGAGAAGCCACTGCAATGAGAAGCCTGTGCACCACAACCAGAGAGTAGACCCTGCTCACCACAATCAGAGAAAAGCCTGTGCAGCAACAAAGACCAGCACAGCCAGAGATAAACAAATACATTTAAAACCTTAAATTATAAGATGACAGACTGACCTATATGAAATGGGCTCTGTAAAATGATGCCTGTTATCAAACTAAAGTGGCTTGCCCGGTGGTTCAGACAGTAAAGAATCTGCACACAATGCAAGAGACCTGGGTTCAACCCTTGGATTGGGAAGATCTATGGAGAAGGGAATGGCAACCCACTCCAGTATTCTTGCCTGGAGAATTCCATGGACAGAGGAGCCTGGAGGTCTACAGTCCACAGGGTCAAACTAAAAACCAAGAAAATGGACAGTGTGATGTTTCAGGATGCATGCTCATAAAGGGAAATCATCCTAGTAAGTAGAAGACTGGGACAGTGCGTCAGTGCTGGGCAGGGTGGCTGCTAGGGGCGTGCAGGTCCACTCCACCGTATGTTTCATAACACGTGTGATTCCCATGTTCCTGGGGTGCCTCAAAGGCTGCAGTAAACAATATACAACAGGAACTGTAAAAACACAGGGAGGGGCCAGAGGTGGCAACAACGACACGGTTATAAACGAACCTCAGATCTTAGTAGAAACACTGAGCTCTGTCTCTGCACACAGGCTCCAGCTGCTGCTGTGAGCCCACTGCAGGAACCATGTCCATGCCGCTGCAGCTTGTGCCCTGACCAGTGGGGAGCAGTGCCTGCAGACACACACTCCACACCGCAGGAGGACACTGGCCAGAGGGGTGGGCTCGGGGAGCCACAGGACAGATGCAACACGGCTCCCAGGTGGCAGAGGTTGCAGGTGTGTAAGTTCAGGGAGAAGCAGGGAGGAAGTGCTGAGCAGACGGGAGGGAAGTGGCGTCCTCCAAGCCCCAGAAGACAACCAGCCCTCCTGGGGGAGGGGTCAGTGTATGTCCAGCACATGCAGGATAGACACGTGTCAGAGGTGTGACCATGCTGTTGTCTTTAGCGGGAGACTGAGTGTGGATTCAGGAGGCACCTCTTGGCAGTGGGGGGTGGGGATGCGGTGGTTCATTTCATGTGTCAGCTGGGTGGACCACAGTGCCCAGATTCGTGGTCAAAATATCTTGGATGTTTCTATGAGGGTGCTTCCAGATGAGATGAACATTTAAGTCAATGGCCTCAGAGTGGAGCAGATTGCCCCCCACGGGTGGGCTTATCTGATCAGGTGATGGCTTTGTTCAGTCTCTCAGCCATGTCTGACTCTTTGTGATCCCATGAACTGCAGCATGCCAGGCTTTCCTGTCCCTCACTATCTCTTGGTGTTTGCTCGGATTCATGTCTATTGAGTTTGTGATGCCATCGAACCATCTCATCTGCCATGGTGACAGCCTGAACAGACCTGAAGGCCGCCTTCCCCCAGCGAGAGCGATACTGCGGCAGACAGTTTTGGACCTGGACCATGGCAGCAGCTCCTCCCACATCTCCAGCCTGCAGGCCTGACTTGCAGCCGCCATGACCCTGTGAGCAGGCTCCTTACAATAACGACTCTCCACATGTTCTGTCGGTTCTGCTTCTCTGGAAAACCTGACTCACATGGGCTCTCAGGTGTACTGTCCACCACCCCCATCCCTGCCAGGGATGTCAGAGCCCCAGCAGTGCAGACCCCGGCCCCAATCCCAGCAGAGGCATAGGAGTCCCTGGGTGTCCAACCCACACCCACGCTGCCACCTGGAAAGCAGTGCCCCGTGGACTTGTAAGGAACCATGAGCGACCGCAGGGAATCCCATACCTTTTTTTTGAGCGGGGGTGGGGGGGAGACACTGCATGGCATGTGGGATCAAACCTGTACCCCCTGCACTGGAAGGCAGTCTTAACCAATGGACTGCTAGGAAAGTCTCCATTTCACACTTAACATTCCGGACTGTGAAGTCAAGTGGGCCTTAAGAAGCACTGCTGCTAATAAAGCTAGTGGATGCGATGAAATTCCAGCAGAACTATTCAAATCCCTAAAGGATGATGCCATCAAGGTTTTGCATTCATTATGTCAGCAAATCTGGAAGAGCCAGCAGTGGCCACAGGACTGGAAAAGGTCAATCCTCATCCCAATTCCCAAGAAGGGTAGTTCTAAAGAATGTGTTAATCATCAGACAACTGCACTCATCTCCTGTGCTAGTAAAAGTGAAGTCGCTCAGTCGTGTCCGACTCTTTGAAACCCAGTGGACTGTATAGCCTACCAGGCTCCTCCGTCCATGGGATTCTCCAGGCAAGAATACTGGAATGGGTTGCATTTTGTTCTCCAGGGGATCTTCCCAACCCAGGGATCGAACCCAGGTCTCCCACACTGCAGGCAGATGCTTTACCCTCTGAGCCACCAGGGAAGTCCTGTTCTAGTAAGGTCATGCTTAAAATCTTGCATGCTAGGCTTCAGCATCATTCGAACCAAGAACTTCTAGATGTCCAGGCAGGGTTTCAAAAAGGAAGAGGACACAGAGATCAAATTGCCAACATCTGCTGGATTATGGAGAAAGCTAGGGAATTTGAGAAAAACATCTATCTCTGTTTCATCAACTATGCTAAAGCCTTTGACTGTGTGGATCATGACAAACTGTGGAAAGCTCTTAGAGAGATGGGAATACCAGACCATCTTACCTGTCCTCTGAGAAACCTGGATGTGGGTCAAGAAGCAACAGTTAGAACCCTGTATGGTATAACTGATTGGTTCAAGGTCGAGAAAGGAGTATGACAGGGCTGTTTGCTGTCACCCTGTTTGTTTAACCTATACGCTGACCACATGTGGGAAATGCCAGGCTGGATGAATTACAAGCTGAATCAAGATAGGAGGGAGAAACATCAACAACCTCAACAACATCTGCATATCAACAACCTCAGATATGCAGATGATACCACGCTAAGCTGAAGCTCCAATACTTTGGCCACTTGATGCAAAGAACTGACTCATCTGAAAAGGCCCTGATGCTGGGAAAGACTGAAGCAAGGAGAAGGGGACAACAGAGGATGAGATGGTTGGATGGCATTACTGACTCGATGGACATGAGTTTGAGCAGGCTCCAGGAGTTGGTGATGGACAGGGAAGCCTAGCGTGCTGCAGTCCATGGGGTCACAAAGAGTCAGACATGACTGAGTGATTGAACTGAATCACTCTAATGGCAGAAAGCAAAGAACGGAAGCACATTCGGATCCCAACTCACTTCACACAACAGGAAAGGGAGGAGGGCACACGCATGTGCAGAACACGTGTCTATGCAGATCCTGACTCACCCCACACAACAGGAAACGGAGAAGGGCACGAGTGCGGAGCGTTTCAAAGGGCCGGGCACACTGAGGATGACCTGCCCCTTCCCACCGCTCTGGCCGTGGGCCCTGCCTGTCCATCTTCCTGTGCAGCTGGTCTCAGTGGTAAACAGTCCTGAAAACCAGCCAGGGGTGGGTGGGGGTAGCTGGCAAGACCTCCACAAGAAGCAGCCCTGGTGGGTGACCCCAGCTGACCCTGCGGCTGCTCCACCCAGAGTCCTTGGGGATCAGGAGGCTCCACCTTAGTCATTGTGTCACGGCTGAGTTCAGAGTTGGAGCTGTTCAAAGCCACAGTCCAACTTGGGAACATCTAGTGGTCTCCAGGGTGCCTGCAACCTGCGTGCAGAGTGGCAACAACTGCAGTCCTCATGG
This sequence comes from Ovis aries, assembly GCF_016772045.2. NCBI lineage: Eukaryota > Metazoa > Chordata > Mammalia > Artiodactyla > Bovidae > Ovis > Ovis aries. The sequence goes on from NC_056065.1 coordinate 49,945,155, forward strand.
CCCCTGGGCTCAGCCACTCTGGTATCTTCGCTCAGCCTCAGAGACAGCCCCAGAGAAGCTCGCTGCTTGTCTTTGGAATTCTATAATTAGGGTGGCTGCAGGGAACTTTAATGAGTTCTGTTTCTATGGCAATCTAGCATCATGAGGGCTCTGACAAGGTGAAGAAAATACACTTTAAAAAGGGAGCTTAGAGCAACAGACCTCGAAACAAACCAGGCAGCCCCCAGATTGGCGGGGCGGGCGGGGGAGGGGGTGCGGGGAGCGGTGCGTGAGGAGTGCTGAATTTGCAGGGCAAGTCATGATGCTCTCAGAGGCTTTTCTGGCTTTCTGCTAGACATGGACCCACCGCCCAGGTGACTGGCCCAGCCAGCACAGCCCCCAGACAGTCCCGTAGCCTCAGAACTACAGCAGGAATGCATGTGCAGCAGGGCACCTGGGTCACCTGAATGCATCCCTGGCAGTTCTAGGTCGGTGACCAGCCCAAGGCTAGGCCGGGGAGCTAGGAGGCACCCGCAGCCCTGGGGCTGGGCTGGGGGTGGGGTCCTTGGCAGAGCAATGCTGCTTCCTCCAGGCCTGGCTTCCTGCGGGGGAGTCATGTCCCCGGGGATCCAGGCCCCAGGAGGCAGGGCATTCACTCAGGTTGCCCTGTCCTCACCAACCACACGTTCCACAAAACCCTCCTACTGCAGGCTGCACGTGACCGTCTGAAAAAAAGAAGTCTGGGATTTAGGTGGGATGCTGGCCTGAACTGGGGGACATGTCTGGAGCTGCTGTGGAACCTGGTGGCCGCATAGGCTGGGCATCCCTGAGGGACACGGTGAGAGTGGACACAAGCCCCAGGAAGCCCATGGAGCCATACAGCTTGTGGGCCTTTCCCCAAGGGCTGGTGTCACCTGACCGTGGATCCGGCCGCCCACTGCTAGGCACACCAGGTGACCTGTCTCAAGAGGGACCTGGCACTGTCCCTAGAGCCATATGACCCAGACCCATGTCCATCTGCAGCACTGAAGGTCATGATGGGGGTAGGGCAGCAGTGAGCAGGATATGGCTGGGCTGATGGGGGGGGCACCCCTCCAGGGTCCTCTCTCACATGGCTTCCTGCTTATTACTCTGAATTGTGTCCCGCTGCCCTGAGAGGTGAGTGAAGGGGCCCAAGGCCAAAAATGTAGACTGGGAAGGGTTTTGGAGCTGCTATGGCAGGAAGCCAGCCACATGGGGATGGTGGCAGTTTGGTCCCCTCTGCAGGCTGGCTCCCACGAAGCCTGGGCCCCCTCACAGGGTCCTGACATGGTTCCTAAGCCTTGACATTGCTGGCGGGGAGCTGATCTCACCTGGGTCTACCACAACCCAAGAAGGACAACCCTGGGATGTGACTGGCCCAGGGCCATCACATGACCAAAACCACCCAATCAGGCTGTAGGCTCCGCACCTCCCCCCCCCTCCCCGAGCCTGGCCACCCGGGCTGGCCAGCGGAGCAAGGACACGGGGCCTGGCATGGCTGGCTACATGGACAAGGCGAGTCAGTCCCGCAACAGCCATGGGAGGATGGAGTGACTGGGGCTGGGCTTGGCTGGAACCACCTCATGCCCCCACCTCTGGACACAGGCTGTGGGGACAAGCTCCATTAGCTGTGGGCCCAGAGGTCTGCTGAGCACCAGCCAGCAGTGGGGCCAGCAGCACTGGGGAGGGTGCACGACGGAGCCTCCCTGGGGAGCCTGGGACCAGACCATGTCCTGTCTCCTGGGGCCTCACATGCAGCAGAGAGAAGAGGTGCGGGGGCCCCACCCAATGCCACACCCTGTGTGCAGAGCAGTGGGGCAGAGACACGTCCCCAGAGTTCACCTGCCTGACATTTCCCCCACCCGGTGGCCAAGACGGACATCTGAGTCATGCCTGTGAGAACACAACAGCTGAAGGTCTGGACTCTGGCTCTGTGGACAGGAGAGTGGCTGCAGGAGCCACGGAGCAGCCGAGTGCAGGGAGGGGAGGGGGGCAAGGTGGCCTTCAAGGCAGGACGCCTTCACGTCTCCCTCGAGGGAAGACAACGGCAGAGGACCTGAGAGTGGGTTCGCTCTCGCAAAGGTGTTGAGGGACCAGCACAGGACAAGCGTTCTGATGTTTGTAGAGAGAAATGCTTCAATGAAACAAAGCCTTCTGCTTCCCAAGGCCAGGACAGAAACCTCTGTGTGGAGCCAGGGCCCGGCCAGCACCGTGCACCAGGGTTCAGGGCAGCACAACTGCCAAGACCCCAAGGCCCGTCCCCATCGGCTCAGTTGCTGTCACAGGACCAGATGCTCCATCAAAGAACAAGACCTTGATGAGGCTCAGGCGGTGGAGACCAGGGTCACAGCCTCAGGGTCCCAGAAGGTGCAGGACACCTACCTGGGCTCCTCAATCTGTCCCTCTGCCCCCAGACACCATTAGTGACCGTTATGAAGCCCAACCCTGGACTTGCCTGGTGGCTCAGTGGTAAAGAATCTGTCTGCCAGTGCAGGGGACAGGGGTTTGAGCCCTGGTCCCGGAAGATTCCACATGCTGTGGAGCAACTGAGCCCATGCTCCACAACGAGAGAAGCCACTGCAATGAGAAGCCTGTGCATCACAACTAGAGAGTAGCTCCTGCTCATCGCAACTAGAGACAAGCCCACATAGCAGTGAAGGCCCAGCACAAGCGAAAGCAAGGAAACCCAGCCTAAAAGGCATTCTGGGGGGTGGGGTACTGCAACAGTTCCACCTTCTAACAAGTTTCATCACAAAGAGACAAACTGTCGCGAAGTGAGTTTAGTTTTGATGAACTAGCGGACCAAGACCAGTGTTTTCTCAAAGAGTTTCTGGAAAAACTCAGAGACTTGCAAGTCATCTACCGCCAGTGAGCGCACACTGAAGCAGCCTCTCTCTATTTGGAGGCTTTCCTTTATGGATTCACCTTTAAAAACAGCACAAGGCCTGGAGCTGCTCGTGGCCCACCTGCGCTGTCAGGGCCGGCGTCACCTGCTGCGGCCACGGCTGGAGCACAGGGCCAGGCCAACTGAGACACAGCTCTGGGCGGAGAACATGAGCCCCGCGTGTCCCCGGGGAAATCATGGGCAGAGACTGGGGATGCAGCCCTCCAAAGGTCAGCCAGCAATGGCTGGGCCACAGTGAAAACGGCGCCTGCATCACAGCCGGATGTGCGGGTCAGAGCAGGAGACAAGGCTGGTTCCTGGGAGGCCAAGCGGAGAGGGAGGCCCGGAGCTCGTGGGAACCAACTGTAGATAAAAGCTGGGGTTTATGGGGAACTACATTCAATATACTATAATAAACCAAGTAGAAAAAGGAAAAAATATATATGCGTATAACCAAATCACTTTGCTGTACATGTGAAACTAACATAACACTGGGAATCGACTATAGTAAAAATTAAAAAAAAAAAACAAAACACCTGGGGTTCAGAGCAGCAGAGACAAGCCTCCTGAAGGGTCACCTCAGTCCTCCTAGACATGTGACAGACCCACAGGCTGCCTCCAGCAGGGTCTGGGAACTGGAGGTCTGGGTTCTGACAATGGCCTCTCCCCACGGTCTCCTCTCACGGGGTATAAGCCCCCCAACCCCAACTATTACCTCCCAAAGTCCTCATGGCCTCACACACATTTAGGGACGGGGCTTCTGCACAGTACTTTGGGGGTCACATTTGGTCCCAAACAATCTGCTCCTGGTCCCCCCAGATTCATGCTTCTCTTGCACACAAAACACTCCATCCAACAGCTCCAAGGCTCCTCTCCAGCAGCAACTCTGACATCCACAGTCTTATCAAAAATCATCTAAACTGCAGGAGTGACACTCAGCTGTAATTTGTCCTGAGGAAATCTACCCCACCCCCACCCCTCACCCAGCCCCAGCTCAGACCTGTTAGACCAGACAAGCTGCGTTTCCAAAATGCAAGGCTGGGGGAACTTCCTGGTGGTCCAGTGGGTAGGACTCAGTGCTCTTCCTGCTGGAGCCCAGGTTCAATCCCTGGTCGGGAAACTAGGATCCCACAAGCCATGCAGCATGGCAAGAAAAAAAAAAAGCAACATTGGACAGGAAGAGGATAGCCAGTCCCGCTCCAAATGGAGGAACGGAAAAGCAGGGAAAGCGACAGGTCCCCAGGGAGCCCACACTTGCCAAGGCGAGTCCACTGGCTCTGTGAGGCTCAAGAATGACCCACCTGGTTTGATGCTGCCCCCTAGCCTCACTGGAGGATCAGGGTGACCCCCACTATGGGGCTCTGTCAAGGTCCCTGAGGAAACGGGAATGTGAAGAAATGAACCTAAAATCCAATCTTCCCTTCGAGGCATCTGTCAAGTCCTACACTGTGGAGTTCAGGGCAGAAGGCCAAGAAACGAAGCTACACAGCTGTTAAATGGAAAACAAAAAAGCCTAATATGAGATTTTTGGCTGACTCATGGTGTTGGGGAGACAAAAGATGGAGACTGGGGTCCTAGTCACCCCCCAGACTTTTCCAGCTGCAATTACTGCAAGACATTAAAGGAAAATGAGGAACAGACCAGCATCACCAGGTGACCCATCCACAGTCCATCTGCCAGGATGAGATCAAGTCCCTTCATGAGGAAGTAACATCACTCAGAGCTCCTGCTGCTTTGCAAACACAGGATCTGATATTCAGAAATCACCAGGCCGGCCAAAAACCAGGAGCATTTGGCCCAACAGTTAATAGAAATGGACTCACAGGAGATCCAGATATTCAACGTACATTGAAAAAGATGGTAAAAGGACAGAACTTTACCCAAGAACTGGATCTATTGAAAAAGGAGTCAAATTCTAAAGACCCTAGGATTTTAGAAATTCTCAAAGTGAAAATACAGTGTCTGAAATTAATAATTCAGGAGCCAGATTTAAGAATAGGCTAGGGCTTCCCTGGTGGCTCAGTGGTAAAGAATCTGCCTGACACTGCACGAGACACGGGTTCGATCCTTAGTCCAGGAAGATCCCACATGCTTTAGAGCAACTAAGCCTGGGAGCCAAATCTACTTGAGTCCACGTGCCACAACTACGGAAGCCTGCTCACCCTTAAGCCTGTGCTCCGCAACGAGAAGCCATCGCAGTGAGGAACTGGGACACTGCAACTAGACAGCAGCCCCTGCCCACCGCAACTGGAGAAAAGCCCACGAGGCAAGGAAGACCAAGCACGGAAAAATAAAAAATGTAAAAAGAACAGGTTAGATAAAATAAGAGGCAGTAGAAGATCCAAAGCTTCCCTGGTAGCTCAGCTGGTAAAGAATCCGCCTGCAGTGCAGGAGACTCCAGTTCGATTCCTGGTTTGGGAAGATCCCCTGGGGAAGGGAAAGGCTACCCACTCCAGTATTCTGGCCTGGAGAATTCCATGGACTATACAGTCCATGGGGTCGCAAAGAGTTGGACGCGAATGAGCGACTTTCACTTTCAGATGAGAAGATTCAGACTGCAGCACACAGAGAGGGGAAAGCAGGATGGAAGGAAGTGCAGAAGAGAGCAAAAGGGCCCGTGGGACCCGGTAAGAAGATAGGGATGCGGATGTGGAGTCTGAGGGGGTAGCGGCAAGCGGGGAGGGGCCGGGCAGCACCTGGAAGGACTGGGCTGACACCTTACAGCGGAGATAAGAGACTCTGAGCCCAAGATGAGACACTTACAATCTCAAGGTAAAGTCAATATTCCCCTCTTTCTCAAGTCTGTTGAAACAGAAGAATGAAGGCTGTTCTTTTCATTGAGATCATTGATAGTATTTATTAAGCATTTATATAAAAGTATCCATCTAAGCCTTTTACTAGACTTCCCTGATGATTCAGTCAGTCAAGAATCTGCCTGCAGTATAGGAAAGCCAAAGATCCAGTTTCCCTGGTAGCTTAGCTGGTAAAGAATCTGCCTGCAATGCAGGAGACTCCAGTTCAATCCCTAGGTTGGGAAGATCCCCTGGAGAAGGGGATGGCTACCCACTCCAATATTCTTGCCTGGAGAATTCCATGGACAGAAGAGCCTGGTGGGCTACAGTCCATGGGATCATAGAGAGTCAGACAAGACTGAGTGATGTTCACTTTCAAGCTTTTTACAGAAATATAACATTAAACATAACCCACACTTACAATGAAATTTCAAATACCCTATAATTTTTTCTAAAACGCACAGAAACTAAGGGATAAAGAGACTAAGTTGCTTGGCCAAGGCATTCAACCTATAAAAATACAGTCTGGCTTCCAAGATTTTGAAGCTCATGTGTGTAAGAAGGACAATTATGTAAAACAAATATCATGTCTGACAGATGAAACGAGTTCACATACTCTGAACACTAAGTTAAGAATAGGTCATGGGATATGATTTTCTCGCATTTATAAATACAAGAAATTTAAATGCAATTTAGTAATTTTAATATAATTTGACAAATTTGGCCAAAGACCATTTTTCAGGCAGCCAGAGAAGAAAGAGAAGCACCCCCTCCTAGGGTGTAACAGGGTGGTCAGGCGAGTCTCCAAGAGACACAGCAACACAGCCGCAGCCAAGAGACGAAGCCCCAGGCATGCAGAGAGCATCACTGCCCCCTGGGCAACACACCCAGAGAAAACAGCCTCAGAAATGAAGGCAGGCGAAAGACGTCTGCACAGAACCAAAACCCAGCAAACTTCTGTTAGGAGAAATACTAAAAGGAGTACTTCAGGAAGGAAAATGGTTTTGGAAGTAAGCACAGCCCTTCAGGAGGAAATGGGTGCATGAGAAGGGGAATCTGAATGAACACTATTTAAAACAACATTAATAGTTGTTGTGGGGCTTAAAATATAAGTAGCGTTTATACATAAGATGACAACAGCATAGAAATTGATACGAGCATAACTAAGACTAAAGCATTGTAAGGTTCTTGCATTACCTGGAAACAGTAAAAGGAATAACTTAAGGTACATTTCAAGAATGTTTTGTATAATTCCTAAGGTACCTGGAATATTTTTTTTAAAGTATTACTTAGCAAATATAATAAAAGGTGGGGGTGGGGGTGGAAAAATAACACTTGATTAAACCAAAAGGAGGCAAGAAAGGAAGGCCAAAAGAAAGAACATATAGGTCAACTACGAAATAAACAGTAAGATGATAGATTTAAATTGTAATTTACCAGAATAACATTAATTGTAAATAATGCTTCAGTTAAAAGATACGGATTTCACGCTAGGTCAAAAACAACAATTAACTTCTGTTTATAAGAGCCATTTCCAAAACATGATACAGAGAAGTTGAGCGTACAGGATGGAAAAAATATACCACATGAACACTATGTCTCCCTCGCCCTGCCACACATACACACACAGAGGCACAGTTGTACTGATGCCAGACAAAGGAGACTCAAATGCCAATAACATTTTTTCATCTAAAAGAGCAAAATTTCATGATGATAAAAGTGTCACTTTTAAAGGAAGATATAATGATCCTAGATTTGTATGCACCTACTAAAGCACAAAACACATGAAGGAAAACAAAAGGAAAAAAGACACAGCTCCAAATGGGTAAAGGGGATCAACTGTATGATAACAAATGAAAACTAAATTTTTGGTGGTGATCACGCTGTTGTAGAAATATAACAAAGTAGGAACATAGTGTTATATACATGAAACTTGTAATAATGTTATAAACCAAAGTTACCTCAGTAAGAAGTACAGTAGTAGACCAAAAAATAAGTGAAACACAATTAAATTTAAAATGCTACCACAGAAAAGTAGAACACCGATGGCTTGAACACGGTGGGAGTGGGAAAAATAAAAAGGAGTTGCACCTTAAAAAAAAAAGAGAAGACAAATCTGTAATAATTTAATGTCTATGGATATTAAAGATATTCTAAAGGGTAATAAAGATACACACTATGTCAATAAGTACGGTTTAGACTTGCAAATCTATAGGGGTTGGAAAGAGCTGGACATGACTGAGTGACTTTCACTTTTTCTTTTCACTTTTGGACTTGAAAATATCCTTAAAAACACAACTTACTAAAGGTGACAAAAGAAGAAATATAAAATCTGAATAATTTGTATTTTAAAAATTAAACCTAGAATTTAAAACATTCCCACAAAGGAAACTCCCATAGGCTCACAGACCTTTGCTGTGAATTCAAGTAATTAATTTAGAAATAATATTAATCTTAACATAAATCTTCCCAAGAATTAAATTTTAAAACTCAATTAATTTTTTAAGGCCAATATACCTCAACATTAAAAAAAAATTAAGACCATGGCATCTAGTCTTACCACTTCATGGCAAAAAGAAAGGGAAAAAGTGAAAGCAATGACATATTTTCTTGAGCTGCAAAATAACTGCAGACAGTAACTGCAGCCATGAAATTAAAATGCTTGCTCCTTGGAAGGGAAACCATGACAAATTTAGACAGTGTATTAAAAAGCAGAGACAGCACTTTTGCTGACCAAGGTCCAAGCTATAGTTTTTCCAGCAGTGATGTATGCATGTGAGAACTGGACCATAAAGAGGCCGAGCACTGAAGAATTGATGCTTTCTAATTGTGATGCTGGAGATGACTCTTGAGAATCCCTTGGGCAGCAAGGAGATCAAAGCAGTCAATCCTAAAGGAAATCAGTCCTGAATATTCACTGGAAGGAATGATGCTGAGGCTGAAACTCCAATACTTCGGCTACCTGACGTAAAAAGCTGACTCATTGGAAAAGACCCTGATGCTGCGAAAGACTGAAGGCAGGAGGAGAAGGGGATGACAGAGGATGAGATGGTTGGATGGCATCACCAACTTGATGGACATGAGTTTGAGCAGGCTCCGGGAGATGGTGAAGGAGAGGGAAGCCTGGAGTGCCGTAGTCCAAGGGGTTGCAAAGAATAACAAAAATAACCTGCATGTTTAACTGTGAAAACAAAGTTACCAAAAAGAAAGAAAGAAAGTGGCAGGTCAACTTCTCTCATAAACAGTTGCAAAAATACCAAATGTTCACAAACTGAATCCAGCAAAATATAGAAAAAACAACACATAGCCAAACAGGATGAATTAAGGGAATGCAAGTTTGGCTTAACAAAGTCAAATAGTATAATTCACCTTATTAATAGAATAAAAGAGAAAAGCATGTCAACAGATGAAGGGGAAAAAATGCTTTGATAAAATTCTGTGTCATTCAGGATAAAAATCCTCAATAAGGAACAGAAGAGTCATTCAGCAAACAACATCCTTAATGGCAAAATTCTGAAAATCTTCCACTGAAATCTAGAACAAGAGGATGCCTGTGGTCAGCACTTCTGTTCCACAGTGTTTTGGAAAGAAACAGTGCCAGTGATGCAAGGTAACAGATGAAGGTTTGGAAAGAGAAATAAAACGCACTGGTGAACTGGGAGTGTACACAGGAAACCCAAAAGAACCCACAGATAGAGTCCTAGGATGAATACATGAATTTAACATGGTTGCTGGACAAGGGTTCAATATCAACAGTCAACGGTATTTCTCCATATATTTCTATAAGCAAATAGGAAACAAAATTATAAAAGGAACACCATTTAAAGCAGCGTAAAAGGCCAAATGGCAGTGGAGTGCTCTAGCAAAAAATGTGCAGGACTGCTCCACAGAAGACACAGATGTCACTGAAAAAATCTGAAGAAGAGCTGAGTGTATGTTCAAGGTTCAGAAACCTCAAGGCTGCAAAGATGTCAATTCTCCCATGCTGATCTATGAACTCAAATGTAATCCAAATAAAAAATCTCATTGGGTTTTGGAAAACTTAAAACCAATTGTAAAATTTGTACAGAAATGGAAAAAGCGAAAAACAACGAAGATGGACTTCCCTGGTGGTCCAGGGGTTAAGACTTTGCCATCCAATGCAGATGGTGTGGGTTTGATCCCTGGATTCCACATGCCAAAAAAAAAAAAAAAAGCCACAAAAAAACCCAGAAGCAGTGTTGTCACAAATCCAATAAAGACTTTAAAAATGGTCCTCATCAAAAACTGTGGTGTTGGAAAAGCCTCTGAGAGTTCCTTGGACTGCAAGGAGATCCAACCAGTCCATCCTAAAGGAAATCGGTCCTGAATATTCATTGGAAGGACTGATGCTGAAGCTGAAACTCCAATACTCTGGCCACCTGATGCGAAGAACTGACTCATTGGAAAAGACCCTGATGCTGGGAAAGACTGAAGGCAGGAGGAGAAGGGGATGACAGAGGACGAGATGGTTGGATGGCATCACCGACTCAATGGACATGCTGCTGCTGCTAAGTCTCTTCAGTCGTGTCCAACTCTGTGCGACCCCATAGACGGTAGCCCACCAGGCTCCCCCGTCCCTGGGCTTCTCCAGGCAAGAACACTCAATGGACATAAGTTTGAGTAAACTCTGGGAGTTGGCAATGGACAGGGATGCCTGGTGTGCTGCAGTCCATGGGGTCAAAAAGAGTCGGACACAACTGAGCAACTGAACATCCCCCCAAAAAATCTTAACCACCATCACCAAGAAAGATATCCTTGAAGAAAAACAAAAAATACATGATATTGAGTTATTATAAAGCCAAGTTAAAACCATGTGATATTGTGTAAAAGGCCAAAGGGACAGAAGTCCAGAAACGGCCCCCTCCCCACAACAGTCGATGATAAAGACATCACTGAATCGTGGTGAGAGGAGGATGCTTTTCCTATAAGTGGTCCTGGCTCAACTGGCTATCACCACAGGGAGCAGGGGTGGGAAACCTCACCCCATACACAGCTTACTCCCAGGTGTGTGTGGTAGGACTAATGAGGGTTATGATTCTGTCAGGAGGGAAACACTCAGGACCTGGGGTTCAGGGGCAGCTTCTCTAACAAAAGACACACACTGTAAAGGCAGTGTCCATTTTTGTTCAAGTGGAAAGGCAAGCCGCTGAGTGAGATGCTAGCAGTGTCACAAACACACACAACACACAGAGTTCCTACAAATCAGTAAAGCAGACACATGGCCCATTAAGTTGTTTGTCAACAACCTGAATCTGAAACTGAGGAAAAGAGTTGGAGGAGCAGCTGACAGCAGTGGGTCCTAAACAGCCTATAAGCGAGAAGACGCTCAGCTTTGGGGGCAAAGAGGAAACGCAGACCATGACCACGATGTGACACCACTCACGGGTCTACCCTGATGGCAGAGAGCTCTGATGACCCCAGGGCTGGGGAGGACAGGGAGCGGGACCCCAGAGCCCGGGGATGAGGGTGGATGGTCATCACAGCTGGGCTCCTGACACATGCCTCCTGAGACCCCAGGAGTCTCTGACCATCCTTTGTAAGTTGATGAGACTGGCTTCAGGGTGGGGGCTGGTCATCAAAATCCAAGGCATGATTAGAGGGTCAGAATTTCCAGCCCCACACCTGACCTCTGGGGAGACGAGAGGGACAGAAGGTCACGCCTGACTCGGTCACAGATGGTCAGTGGGCTGCCCATACAGCCACGTCCCTCCCCTCTCTCCACACACTTTGAACACTGTCTATCCTGACCTCAAAGATTTGGGCACAGGTCCCCATCTCTCTGTCAACATCGATGGCCCAGACCTTCTCTGTCTTTGTCTACACCTCAGACCCACATCCCTCAGAGCCACCCACTTTCCAGGCCTGCATCTGTGCTGCGCCCAACCTTCCCTCTGCCCGGATGCCAGCCCTCATCCAACCTCAGAGACCATGACTCTCCAAAACACCATGATCTTATGGACCAGAAAAACAGAAAATGACACTGCCAACTAAACGGGAACCCCAGGCTGCAGGAGGCACTCAGTTTCAGCCACATTAGACCTGATGGAATGAACCGGGTGTGGGGGTACTCCCGGCCCCCCTGAAAGGAAGCCAGCCTGCCCTTCACCCTGTGCTGATCTCTTCCACTTGGGTGGACATTTAGGAACCTCGATGGACAGATGGCTGGGCAGCAGGTTGGACACAGACACATGCCAAGTTCTGTAAATCCTGAGTTTGAGGATGAATCATAAGGAATGAGGTCTGGGGAGAGGATCTGCACCTCATGACGCAAGAGCTCAGAAAGGGTCTGGCAAGGGTGGGCTTCATCCCAGGCAGGGCTGCGGTCCAAGCTGGGTCCAAGCTGAGCCTGGGGTGGGGAGGTGGGGGGTGGGGAAGCAGTGCTCAAGAGCGAGTGTCCCTAGAATGCGGGCTGGGGCCACCCACAGGGGCAGCAGTGAGCAAGCAGCTAGGAGGATGGTTCTGCTGCATGAACCAGCCTGTAGGAGGAGATCCAAAACCAGATGAAGGGGCAGGGGTGTGGTTGTGGGTGAGGCTCCTAACTGGAACTGACCCAGCGGGCTGGGCTGCCTCCCCCGACCCAAGTCCTTGGCCATCACTCCTTCCCGCCCTGGACTCCTCACTGGTCACATCTCATCTTCTCTAAACCTTCACCCCTCTGCATCGCTCCCAGGCCCCCAGACTCTAGCGTATCCACAGACCCCTAGTGCACCTGCAGCCTCCAGGGTGCATCCCCCTGCTCCCCCTTCCCTTCCCCAAGACCCTCACATCAGCTCCCATCTCCCCTGTCTGGCTCCCTGGCTCTCCTCTCCACTGCCACTCTTTGGCTGATGTATGGTCCTCTCTTGACCCTCTAGGTGGTCCCAAAATACCTTCCTAATCTTTTTCCACCCTACCCGCTGTTATGGATTGAATCTCTGTGTCCCCCTAAATTCCTGTGTTGAAGCCCCACCCCCACTCCAGTGATAATATTAGGAGGTGACTGGATTTAGATGAGGTCAGGCGAGTGGGGCTCTCACAAAGGGATTAGTGTCCCTCCTGGAAGAGAAAAAGGCCAGAGCAGAGGATGCAGAAGGAGTCCCTCTCCTGACACCCTGGCCCTGCAGGCTTCACTCCCACCAGCTCAGTCCAGGCCACCTGTGGGGTTTTCCACCAGTGGTTTGAGGGTGGACAAGTGAGCAAGGGCACGAGGCATCAGTGTGACCCAGTAGCCAGGGGACCCTGATGAGGCACCTGATGGAGGGTGACTGCTCCGAGGAAGTCAGGATGCAGAGAGAGAAGCAGGTCTGGCCACCCCAGAATGAGCCAGCTCACTCCTGGCCATTGGGTTTCCAGTTTTTCCAGACTAGAGATGTGTCTTCCATTTCCAGTCACTCACAGGAGCCCTAATGAAAGCACTCTCCTGTCCAGCTCTTCCCCCGCCACAGCTCCCCTGGCAGAAACCTGCCCTCCCTGAGTGCCCAGCTCACAGCCACATCTACTGGTTCTGCCTCCAGACGACCCCGCACCCGGGACCCCAGGTCCCGGCCTGACCATTGCTGTCCATGTGGTTCTTAGCACTGACACAATCAAATCTCAGGGACCCACACACCCCCCAAGCCATGCTGAGGGCTCCCCCTGCCCTGAGGTGGGTCTGTAAGATGGTCTGCAGACAGGGCTGCAGGGTGGCAGAGCCCAGACCTGGCACCCCCCGTGTCAGCCACCAAGTCACAGCTGCTGTCACACTCCCCGATTCCTCAGGCTTTCTGTGGGTGTCCTGGGGCAGCTCAGCCCAGCATGTCTGAATGCCTGTGATGACATCTGCTCATCATCAGAGGAAAAGGGGTGGCTACTGTGACTCCACTTTACAGATGAGCAAACTGAGGCCACCTAAGGCAGGGGTCCCAGCTGCTCCCACCACCCCCGGGGCTCCTGTCGGTGCCCTCTGTCTGGGCCTCACCCCAGGAATCCCTCCTTGGAAGCCAGAAACTGAAAGCCCTGTGGTTGGCTAAATATCTGCCCCCAGGGACATCCCGTCCTAATCCCCAGCCTGAGCCTCCTCACACGGGGCAGGGACTCTGCTGCTGCTGCAATTAAGGTACGGACCCTGGGAGGGGGTGATCTTGGATTATCTGGGGGTCAGTGTCATCACAAGGTCCTCATAAGGGGGAAGCAAGAGGGTCAAGTCACAGGGAAGGCATGAGGGACAGAGCCTCAGGATATGCCCCTCACTCACCCGGCCCCCAGAGGCTCGTCTGGTCCAACAAGGAACAAGAAGGAGGCCTCCAAGAGAGACGGAGAGATGACTGGCCTCCACTCCCTTCCTTCTGCTGCGGTCCTGGAACCATGCTGGGGGCCAGGCAGGGCCCTAGTGGACAGCCCTGTTCACCCCAAAGAAAGGATCTCCATCCCCACTCAATGTCTCAAAGCAGCCAGCCAGCTCCTCCTTGCAGCTCTTAGCCTCATATGACCACCTCATCCCAAATCCATTTGCTCAGACGACCACTTAGGGAGCACTGCACACACCATCCATGCTGCACTTGGTCATTCCCAGGCCGCAGGGGAAAAGCCCCGTTCCATCAACTGTGAGCCCCGAGTGCACCCGTGGCTGCCATTTCCCTCCCACCTGCAGGTGGCCTGTGGGCCCCATCTCCCCAGCCAGGAACAAGCCAGCTCCTGGTCATCTGCAGGCTCGGTTACAAGACCACCCTCCCACCTTCCCACCAATGCCGAGTCCTCAGCATCCTCACTGAAACAGTGCCACAATGCACAAGGCGGCTACGCAGGAGACAGGAGTGACCCGGGGTCAGCTCTGGGGTCAGCCCAGCAGCTGCAGAATCAACACCTCCAATCCCAATGGCTTCTCCCCTCACTGGAGAGACGGGACTTGCACATCTGTCTACGCCCATGTTAACTTGCCTGCACCCACCTGAACACACTCACCTGTCCACACACACCTGTCCATGCTCACCAGCCCACACTTACCCATATGGTTCACGTGGGACCCACCCTCCAGTTCTCCCCTTCCGGATCCTCCCAGGTCCTGCCAATCCCCTCTCAGCGCTGGACTCCTGCCCCTTTTCCCCTTCCCTGACCCTCTGCCCCATTGTCTTTGGCCTTGTGGGCAGCAGTGGGCCCCACAGGCCTGCTGGCCCCAACCCGCTCCGCAGCAGAGTGCCCACCTGGTCCACATCCCAACCATGCAGTTCCACCTCACAGCCACACCGGGTCCTCCTCCTCCTCCAGCCATACCAGGTCCCTCAGCATCCTAACTGTCCACACCAGGGCCCAGGCCTGCCCCACCCCACCTCTTGTCTCAGTTAAAACAGCATTTTCTTGGGGTGGCAGCAGCCCCCTGTGACCTTCTGGCACCTGTATGTCCTCCCCCCTCCAGAGCACAGGCTCCATGTGGACAGGTGGCATACCTGGGTCCCTGAACCAGACACGGGTTACAGGGGCCTTGCACACAGAAGCCGAGAGGTGTGGGCAGCCTGTGATCAGCGAGGCCCACCCTCTCCTCACTGCCCTGGGGGAAGTGCCCAGCATCCATGGCCACCGCACCAGCCCCTGCAGCTCTGAGGCCCCGAGTCTGGTTTCAGTCACAGAGAAGGTAACCTGTGATGCTCAGCAGTTGACAGCCTCCACCCCCTGCCTTTCCCTCCACGTTTTGGGGTGGGGGGAGATAGAAAGCTTAGAGGATGGTGTGGGAACAGGGAGGTTCACACCCTGAACACCCTAGCCTGGCTCACCCCCTCCCCAAAACTGAAACCCAGCTGCCCGCGCCCCCCAGTCATCTGGGACCAGCTTGGGAGCCCATGGCTCTCCTATGTGTCTCATGACGTGAGAAGGAAAGGCACCCTGTAGAGCCTGGGCCACAGCCGCTGACAGTGCCCCCCTCCACCGCCTCTCGCTGCTGCCCAAACAGGAACCTGGGAGACACTGGCCCCTTGAGTCCCACGTCCTGAGCGCCCCCAGGAATTACTCTCCTCCTGGCCCGTGGGTTTCCCAGGGGCAGGAGCTGAGTTCATGTATCTTTCAGGTGAGCAGCAGAAGCAAGGGCTAAACGGACAAGCAGCAGCTGCCAGTCAAGCCCCCCTCCCCACCCCAAGAGGGACTAAGGAGCAAAATGCAGCCCCACCCACTGGGGGAGGCTTCCCACAGAAAACGGCTCATTCAACCGTCATGCTAAACATTTGTCATGTCGACGTGATGCAAATTGATTTGAGAGACAGTTAGAAAGAGCACTAGGGCCACGTGTCCACAACCACCTCACGCGTGTTTGGGAGTGGTGGTGCACTCCCCCACCAGGCGTGAGAGCATCTCCTAGGCCCCGCAGATACACCTGCTTTTTCTCCACACCTTCCCAGTAGTGTATGCATATGCACCCCCAGTCAAGAGAAGCTCTCCCCCCTCCCCAGAAGGAGAGGCCTCTTTACGAGAAAAACAATAACAGAAAAAGTGATGGTGGGGCCATTTTCCCCACAGTTGGCTGCACACCTTTGCTTTGCAGCCCTTTAGGAAGGCAAGGAGGGACTGTGTTTTAGATTCTTTTCTGCAAACCTGTAGTAAAGAAGAGCAAAATACAAAGAGTTCCGATGAATCTAGAAACAAACCAACAAAAACTTGTAACCAGACCTTGAAAAGCCCACAGCAGACTCTGAAGGAAAAAAATGTAAATTCAAAAGACTCCTGTGGTAGAACAAGCGGTGGGGTGGGGAGAGGACTGGCTCTGGGACCACCCCAACCCCCACAGCCTGGCCCATCTCCCTTCTGACCTTAGGGCCCAACCCAGAAGAATGAGCCTCCACCCACCAGACAGGAAGCACAGCTCTGCTGCATCTGATAAAAAAGAAAAGGGGGAGAGGGAGAGAAAACTGGATGTTTTCCCATACTCCCATCACAGTCCTCCCCAGTGAAAAGGATCCCACTGTGATGTGAACCCCATGCAGGACGTTCGTGACCCACTGTTAGCGCACACTAGTCCTACAGTGCAGGCACTGATGATGTGTCTGCTCTGTGTCCACCACGTGTCCATTATATGTCTACACCATGTCTACTACATGTCTATGATACATCTGTTCTGGGTCCACTATATATCTTATATCCACCCTGCATCTACTATGTGCCAATGATGTATCTGCTGTGTCTACCACCTATCTATGATGTATCTACACTGCGTCTGCTATGTGCCTATCATGTATCTGCTCTGTGTCTACCATGTATCTATTATATATCTATTCTGCATCTACTACGTATCTATGATGTATCTGCTCTGTATCTATGATGGAGTTAATCTGTATTTATTTGTATCTATCTAGTCTGTATGTACTGTATGTCTGTGATATATCTCTTCTGTATCTACTATATACTATACATCTAACATGTATCTACTATGTGTCTACAATGTATATACTCTGTCTACTATGTACATGTCTATACTGCATCTATTATATGTCTATGATGTATCCATTTTGTATCTACTATGTATCTGCTGCTGCTGCTAAGTCGCTTCAGTCATGTCTGACTCTGTGCGACCCCACAGACGGCAGCCCACCAGGCTCCCCCGTCCCTGGGATTCTCCAGGCAAGAACATTGAACTGGGTTGCCATTTCCTTCTCCAATGCATGAAAGTGAAAAGTGAAAGTGAAGTTGCTCAGTCATATCTGACCCTCAGCGACGCCATGGACTGCAGCCCACCAGGCTCCTCCATCCACGGGATTTTCCAGGCAAGAGTACTGCCATTGTATCTACTGCGTATCTATGTTGTACTGCATGTCTATGAAGTATCTGTTCTGTACCTATGACAGTTGCTCTGTATCTATTATGTATCTACTCTGCATGTACTCTATGCCTGTGACGTAGCCTGTGACTATATGCCTGAGGCTCTGTGTGTCTGCTACATACAACCTGGGATGTTCCACTCTACTATATCAGATGCTGATCTAGACCAAGGACACACTGAACCCAGATCCCCTCACAGGCCTCTGAAGGGGCAAGCACTGACATCTGTTTCACAGGCAGGCCTGCAGGACAGCATCTGGACTCCAGGTCAGACCAGTATTTCCAAACTCAGTTTCATCCTTAACTTCCAAGTAACAGAGCAACAGACATGAGGGACACACAGTGGACAGGAAAACATACACTAATGGCGGAAGTCCCATCGGCCTGGCCGAGGCCAGTGTCCCTGTGCTTGGCTCTTGTCCTAGCGCCTCTCATTCTATGGGGTGAGGAACAAACCATCAGGGAGCTGTGACTACCGCTGGGGGGAAATGGCCCAGAGCAGGACAGGGGCTGGTGAGAGAGGGGGCTCTGAGAGCGGGGCCCTGAGAGGCAGCCCCTTCTAAGGGAAAGTGAGAATCAGGGAGCCTTGTCCCGCTTCCTGCAGCCAGAGTTGACTCAGGCCAGCTCAGCCCAAGGTGCCTGGCCATGGTCTTGACAGCAGAGCTGGAATGAATGAATGAATAAATGACACATACAAGTTGAAGAAAGAACAAGGCAGTCAGCCTCAGCCCCCCACAGAGGTCGTCCCTGGGGTCTTATGACCAGGTCAAAGGAAAGAGAAGGGGAGGGGGAGACAAGTGCCCGGGAAATCCTGGGCCACCTGGGAAGGGGCAGGGAGGATGCCCACCAGCTTCCCTCTGGTTGGAGGACTCAGCTGCTGCAAGTTTCCAGGTTTCTTAAATCACGTCTGAGATTGAAAACTGCTTTGGTGATTAAACACACACAAGAGGCCGGCTTCTCCTTGAGATTAAGCCTTCTGAAAGGCTTTAAGAATTTATCAGGGGCAGGGGGTGGGGGGAAGCCCGAAGCTGTCACAACTAAATTTTGATGTGTGATTTACATATATATATAGAGAGAGAGAGAGAGAGGACTCAAGGGTCAAGGGTCGAGGAAAGAGGAGGGGTGGGGCCGGCACCAGAGGAGCCCCCTTGGGATTTCAATGGAGAACCTTTTAATGTCTTTTTACAAAATAAAGTATTTCCTCCCTGTCCTGCTCATTTCAGGAAGTCAGACCTAAGGAAGCCAGGAGCCCAGGGCTTCCAGGAGGTGGGACATCACATGGGGACAGCACGCCAGGAAAACATGTTGTAAAGATCACGTATCAGCACAGGCACACCTCAGGGATGCTACGGGTTTGGCTCAAGCAAACATAAAGCAAGTATCATGATAAAGTGATACACACAAATTTTTTGGTTTCTCAGTGCAAAGTTATGTTTATACTATACTGTAGCCTATTAAGTCTAAAAAGAATGTACATGAAAGTGAAGTCACTCAGTCGTGTCCGACTCTTTGCGATCCCATGGACTGCAGCCTACCAGGCTTCTCAGTCCATGGGATTTTCCAGGCAAGATGCTGAAGTGGGTTGCCATTTCCTTCTCCAGGGGATCTTCCCAATCCAGGGATCGAACCCGGGTCTCCCACATTGTAGGCAGACGCTTTACCCTCTGAGCCAGCAGGGAAGCCCCAAAACAATGTACATACCTCAGACAAAAAATATTTTATTGCTAAAAAATGGTAAGTGTCATCTTAGCCTTCAGCAAATCTCACCCCCCTCCCGCCCCGGCCCACTGGAGAAGGGTCTAGTCTCCATGCTGATGGCTGCTGATTGATTAGGGTACTGGTTGCTGAAGGCTGGGCTGGTTGTGGCAATTTCTTAAAATATGAGAACAATAACATTTGCCAAATCAATGGATTCCTCATTCACAAACAACTGCTCTACAGCAGTAATGCTGGCTGATAGTATCTTACACGTGGGAGAACTTCCTTCAAAACTGGAGTTAGGCAACTCAAATCTCAATGCTGCTTTTTCAGCTAAGTACCTCTTATTCTAAATCCTCTGCTGTCACGTCAACAATCTTCACAGCATCTTCACCAGGAGCAGATTCTATCTCAAGAAACTACCTTCCTTGTCATCCACAAGAAACAACTCCTCATCTGAGTTTTATCCTGAGATGCAGCAATTCAGCCACATCTTCAGCCCAACTTCTTCTTTTTTTTAATCAATTTGTTTTTGTCCAGTCATTAAGTCACTAGAGATTTCTTCAAGAAAATCAGAAATACCAAGGGAACATTTCATGCAAAGATGGGCACAATAAAGGACAGAAATGGTATGGACCTAACAGAAACAGAAGATATTAAGAAGAGGTGGCAAGAATACACAGAGTAACTATACAAAAAAGATCTTAATGACCTGGATAACCACAATGGTGCGATCACTCCTAGAGCCAGACATCCTGGAGTGCAAAGTCTAGTGTGCCTTAGGAAGCATCACTATGAACAAAGCTAATGGAGGTGATGGAATTCCAGCTGAGCTATTTCAAACCCTAAAACATGATGCTGTGAAAGTTCTGCACTCAATATGCCAGAAAATTTGGAAAATTCAGCAGTGGCCATAGGACTGGAAAAGGTCAGTTTTCATTTCAATCCCAAAGAAGGGCAATGTGAAAGAATGTTTAATCTACCACACAACTGCACTCATTTCACATTCTAGCAAGGTAATGCTCAAAATTCTCTAAGCTAGGCTTCAACAGTACGTGAACCAAGAACTTCCAGATGTATAAGCTGGATTTAGAAAAGGCATGGGAACCAGAGATCACATTGCCAACATCCACTGGATCACAGAAAGAGCAAGAGAATTCCAGAAAAACATCTACTTCTGCTTCACTGACTACGCTAAAACCTCTGACTGTCATGACTGAGCAACTGAACAAGTCACCAAGTCATGTCTGACTCCTTGCAACCTCACGGACTGCAGCACGGCAGGCTCCCCTATCCTTTGCTATCTCTTGGAGTTTGTTCAAACTCATGTCCATTGATTCAGTGATGCCATCTCATTTCCTGTCACTCCTTTCTCCTCCTGCCCTCAGTCTTTTCCAGCATCAGGGTCTTTTCCAATGAGTCAGCTCTTTGAATCAATGCCCAAAATACTGAAGCTAAAGCTTCAGTGAATATTCAGGGTTGACTTCCTTTGGGATTGACTGGTTTGACCTCCCTGAAGTCCAAGAGACCCTCAAGAGTCTTCTTCAGAAAAGTTGGAAAGTATCATTTCTTTGCGTTCAGCCTTCTTTATGGTCCAACTCTCACATCTGTACATGACTACTGGAAACACCATAGCTTTAATTATATGGACCTTTGTTGGCAAAGTGATGTCTCTGCTTTTTAATATGCTGTCTAGGTTTGTCATAGCTTTTCTTCCAAGGAGCAAGTGTATTTTAATTTTGTAGCTGCATTAATTACTTACTATTTTTGGCTGTGCTGCGTCCTTATTGCTGCACTCAGGCTCTCTCTAGTTGTGGCGAGCAGCAACTGCTCTGGTGTGGTGTGGAGGCTTCTCACTGAAGTGCACGCCCCACTTCTAATTCCAGCTCTCTTGCTGTTTCCACCACATCTGTAGTTGCTTCCTCCACTGAAGTCTGGAACTCCTCAAAGTCATCCGTGAGCATTGGAATCAATTTCCTCCAAATTCCCATTGTTGTTTAGTCACTAAGTTGTGTCCAACTCTCTGGTGACCCCATGGAATGTAGCCCCCAGGCTCCTCTGTCCATGGGATTTCCCAAGCGAGTATACTGGAATAGGTTGCCACTTCCTCCTCTAGGGGATCTTCCTGACCCAGGGATCGAACCAGAGTCTCCTGCGTCTCCTGTACTGGCAGGCAAATTCTTTACCACTGTGCCACTTGGGAAGCCCCTCCAAACTCCTGCGAACGTTGGTATTTTGCTGATATTCCCATGAATCATGAATGTTCTTACTGGCATCTAGAATGGTAAATCCTTTCCAGGAAGTTTTCAATTGACTTTGCCCAGAAACAACAGAGGAATCACCACCTATGGCAGCTATAACTTTATACAATGGATTTCTTAAATAATATGACTTGAATGTTGAAATTTCTTCCTGGTCCATGGATGGGGAATGGATGCTGTGTCTGCAGCGTGAAAACAACACAAATCTCGTAGTCCATCTCCATCAGAGCATGACCAGGTGTGTGGTCAATGAGCACTGACATTTTGAAAGGAATCTTTTTCTGAGCAGAAGGTCTCAACAATGGGCCTAAAATCTTGCAGGAAACCATGTGGTAAACAGACGTGCTGTCATTCAGGCTTTGTTATTCCATTTCCAAAGCACATGTACAGTGCATTTAGTTTAATTCTTAAGGGCCCCTTTGCTTGTGTGGGGGACTCCCAGGTGGCTCAGTGGCAAAGAATCCACCTGCCAATTCAAGGGACACGAGTTCGATCCCTGGGTCAGGAGATCCCCTGGAGGAAGAAATGGCAACCCACTCCAGTATTCTTGCCTGGGAAATTCCATGGACAGAGGAGCCACAGTCCACGGGATCGCAGAGAATCGGACACGACTGAGCACACACGCACTTGTGTGGCCCCTTCATGCTCTGAGCTAGATCTTCTGGAAAACTGGCTACAGCTTCTCCATCAACACTTGCTGCTTCACTTTGCACTTTATGCTGTAAAAATGGCTTCTTTCCTTAAACTTCATGAAGCAACCCCTGTGGCTTCAGACTTTTCTTCTGCAGCTTTCTCCCCTCTCTCAGGCTTCACAGAACTGAAGAGTCAGGGCCTTGCTCTGCATGAGGCTTTGTCTTAAGGGAATACTGTAGCTGGTTTGATCTTCTATCGAGGCCACTAAAACCTTCTCCGTATCAGGCAGAATTTTTAATTTCCTTCAGGGCTTCTCTTGGTATTCATGACTTGGCTAACTGTTTCGTGCAAGGGACCCAGCTTTCAGTCTGTCTTGGTTTATGACCTGCCTTCTTCCCTAGGCTTAACCATTTCTACCTTTTGATTAAAACTGAGAGACATGCGACTCTTCCTTTTACTTGAACACTTAAGAGGCCACTGCAGGGATTGTTTTGTCTTGGTTTGGGTTTTTGGGGGCCATGCCACACAGCTTGCAGGATCTTAAATCCCTGACCAGGGATGGAGCTGGGGCCCACAACAGTGGAAGTGTGGCATCTTAACCACTGGACCACGAGGGAAGTCCCCCCATTGCAGGGTTATTAATTGGCCTGATTCAATGTTGTGTCAGGGAACAGGAAGGCCCAAGGAGAGGGAGGAAGATGGGGGGATGGCCAATCAGTGGGGCAGGCAGAACACAGCACGTTGACGGGTGAAGTTCACCATCTTACACGGGTGTGGTTCGTGGCCCCGAAACAACACAGGTCACAGATCACAACTAGCACAGTAATAATGAAGCTTGAAACGCTGCGAGAATTACCAAAACATGACACACACACAGACATCCTCGGCCACAGGCGCTGACCCTCATGATGGTGACCCTGGAGGGTTGTCCATGGAGAATGTGCGGCCTGCAGATCTACAGGCGGAGCCTTGGGAGCAAACCACATACCTCGGGGGACCAGGTAGGGGCCGGGAGGAAAGGGTGGCTCGGGGCCTTGGGGGTGGAGACAGGGGCACTCAGGGTGAAAAAGCGAGACACCAGCACAAAAGCTGCAGCCTCGGTGCCACAAATGGATGGTCCCACAATGGGTCTGTTTTTCCAGGTGGCAGATTTTGAAATAATTTTAGCAAGAGAGCCTCTATCACTGCAAAATAAAATAAACCCGAGGAAAAGCCTGGAGTGAAGGGTCAGGCCAAGGGGCTGAGACCAGTTCCTTCTCTGCCCCAGGGCCATGATCATGGGAAGGAGAGGTGGGGGGAGGAGACCCTGGAGGGGAAGACCCTGCAGGGGAAGACCCTGGAGTAGCTGCATGCTTTGCAGGGACAAGAAGTAACACAGGCTTTTAACCAGCTGGTTCAGAGCAGGTGCACACAGCTCGCTGCCACCAGGGTGCAGAATCTGAGTGTTCTCTTTTCCTTTTTCCAGACACTTATTTTTGGCTGTGCTGGGTCTTGGTTGCTGCGCTCAGGCTTCCTCTAGTTGTGGAAGCGGGAGCTACTCTCTACTTGCGGGCTTCTCATTGCAGTGGCCTCTCTCGTTGCGGTGCACAGGCTCTAAAGCGTGTGGGCCTCACCAGCTGCAGTGCGTGGGCTTAGCTGCTCTGCGGCATGTGGGATCTTCCTGGACCAGGGATAGACCCCATGTCACCTGCACTGGCAGGTGAACTCTCAACCACTGGGCCACCAGGGGAGCCCTGCAACCCAGGGAGTGTTGCATTTTCCCTGAGGAAAAATCCTCGTCTCACTTTCATTGCTTTAAAAATGCATTTCAAGGTTTCTCTGCTCCTTGCAAATCATTTGATTTAGCTGGATGTGGACAAATGATTTTCAGCTTAACTGGAACAGCAAGTAGCTGGGATTCAGGGCTGTTGAACCAACACCTCACAGGCTCACAAAACACAGGACTAAGGGGGTGGCCAGAGACCCCTGTGTGGCCCCAGCCCCACCCTGGCCTCCCAGGGGTTTCTCCAGCAGGTTCTCTCAGTTCCTCTGAGGGGCCATGCTCCCCACCCCTCAAGAACCTTGCCGGTCCCCTTCCATGGGCAGGTCCTCACCTCAGGTGTTACCCCTCCTTCCCGGGCCCCCAGCACCAGCCCTTCCCCATCTGGTGTTTCCATCTCAGTGCTACTTACATTCACTACAACCTGCAACTTTATCTGTTTCTGCACATGTGCTCATTAACTGGGTGAGACTAGGAGCACGTCCTCTATGTCATGGTTCTCTCAGTATCTGCCTGGCCTGGAATCTGAGGCCACACTGCTCGGATGTGGGAAAGGAGAAGGGAAAGGAAGGAAGGAGGAGGGAGGAGGGAAAGGAGGGAGGGAGGAGGGAAAGGAGGGAGGGAGGAGGGAAAGGAGGGAGGGAAGAGGGAGAGGAAGGAGGGAAAGGAGGGAGAGGAGGGAGAGGAAGGAGGGAGGAGGGAGAGGAGGGAGGGGGGAGAGAGGAGGGAGAGGAGGGAGGGGGGAAGGAGGAGGGAGAGGAGGGAAAGGAAGGAGGGGAGAGGGAGAGGAGGGGGAGGGAGAGGAGGGAGGAGGGGAGGGGGAGGAGGGAGAGGAGGGGGGAGGGAGGGGAGGGAGGGGAAGGAGGAGGGAGAGGAGGGAGGGAGGAGGGAGGAGGAAGGGAGGGAGGAGGGAAGGGAGGGAGAGGAGGGAGAGGAAGGGAGGAGGGAGAGAGGAGGGACGGGGAGAGAGAGGAGGAAGGGAGGAGGGAGGGGAGGGAGGGAGGATGGGGAGGAGGGAGAGGAGGGAGGGGGAGGGAGAGGAGGAAGGGAGGAGGGAGAGAGGAGGGAGGGAGGGAGGGAGGAGGGAGAAGAGGGACAGGAGGAAGGGAGGAGGGACAGGAGGGAGGGAGGAGGGACAGGAGGGAGGGAGGAGGGACAGGAGGGAGGGAGGAGGAGGGACAGGAGGGAGGGAGGAGGGACAGGAGGGAGGAGGAGGGAAGGGAAGGGAGGGATGGAGGGGGAGGAGGGAGAGGAGGGAGAGGAGGGAGAGAGGGAGGAGGAGGGACAGGAGGGAGGGAGGAGGGACAGGAGGGAGGAGGAGGGAAGGGAAGGGAAGGGAGGGATGGAGGGAGGGAGGGAGGAAAACTCAGGTTCACATCAGGGAAACACCTGCTTGGGCTCCATGCACTGTAATTCCACATAGATCTCCTAATTCATTCTCGCAACTCCTGGGGACAGGGTGTCTCTGCTGTTGTGTGTGGGAAGGATGGTGTGGGGGGTGCAGAAGGGGAAGAGTCTTTGGTCCCAGAACAGATCCCACACGCCCCCAGAGGCGGCACTGAGCTGATCCAAGGCAGCAGGAGCCTTATCATTAGATGAATCTGTGAGTCCAGGCATCAGGAAATCCGAAGTTTAAACCTGACCCTGCAGCTTCGAGGACAGGCATGAGGGGTTGTTTGGAAGCAGAATCACAAGCCACCCACTGCCCCCACCCAGCCCATCCTCTGAGGGAACCCCAGATGGCTCCTTAGACCAGTGCTGCTCCCATGATGGAGGCTTCAGGCAGGGGTGCAGCACCCATGGGAACAGAGTGCACCCCACATTCATGTTTTGCAGGGTGTTTAAGTAAAGCATCTCCTGAGTTTAGAGAAATGGCCTGAAGACCTGGGTCTCACAGGCTGCATTCCAGGGAGAAGCTGCCAGGGCTCCTGGGCTCAACCTGGCTGCGGCAGCACTGCCTTCTCACCAGGGGCCCCAGGCATGGGGGCAGACAGCAAAGACCCACCACTCCTCCCTCATCCTCATCAGCTGAGTTGTTTCTGATTCCTCCCTGGTTCCCAAGAGAGGCCCCCAGGACCCAGAACAACCACTCCTCCTAGAAGGCCACATGGTGTTTCACACAGGCTGCAAGAGTGTCCCCACCATCCTGAGAAGTGAAGTCTCATTCCTCCCAGCTCCTGCGGGTGGGGGTGGGGATTGGTGCCAAGTCCACCAGCTCCTGGGGGGGCTGCAGCCTGTGCCAGCCTTGCACCCCCGATAGCATCCACCTGACAACTTCACCCTCCCTACACCAGGCAGTAGGAACAGCACAGGGTGCTAGATGGGTCCATCCAGGGCCAGGGGCCAAGGCTGGTCAGGGTGCCATGCTCCTTCCACACCAAAGGGTCAAGGGGTACCCCAGGACCAGGTAGCGCTCTGGACCTCTGTCAAAATGCTAGAGACTTGCCCTCCTCCATAAACAATGGAGGGCCAGACGGCAAAGCCTAGAGGAGTCAGCCTGCCCTGCTCCCCTCCTCAACCCCTGGTGAATCCACAGCATCTTGCTGATCCTCCGCTGCTCCCCGGCTGGGCCCTGAAGCCCCGCTTTCCCCATGTGCATAAAGCAAGCAAAGCTTGGAGCCAGCTTGCTGCCCGAGCCTCGTCAGGGCCACGGGGACCTGATCAGTGGTGACATCAAAGGATGCCCTTGGTGACAAGCTAGCAGGACCTGCCTCTGTCATGACAACTGACACAAACCAGCTACTCGTGGACATCAGCTCATCAGTCTTCCTGACAGTCCTCTTCCCTAAACACTGCAAAACACAAGGGAGAGTCATAGCTTCTCTGCACCGCCAGCAGTAGAGTCCTCTGTGCAAGGATTCCCATTCCTGGGTGTGTGGGTGTGTGTGTATGTGTGGTGTGTATGTGTGTGCGGTGTGTCTATGTGGTGTCTGTGATTCTGTGTGTGTCTGTGTGCGTGTATCTCTGTGTAGTGTGTATGTATGTGTGTCTGTATGTGTGTTGTGTGTCTGTGTGTGTATGTATGTATATGTGGGGTGTGGGCTGTGTGTATGTCTGTGTGCATGTGGTGTGTATGTATGTCTGTGTGTGGTGTGTGTATGTATGCATGTGTCTGTGTATGGTGTGCGTGTGTGTGTCTTGTGTGGTATGTATGTGTGTGTGTGTGCCTGTGTGTGGTATGTGTGGGTGGTGTGTGTCTGTGTGTGTGCACGCGTGTGCTGCTAACACTCGGGCTGAGGACACAGCAGAGACTGAGGCCAGAGTGGACCCCCGGCTCTGCAAGAGGAGAAGCCAGGAGTCAGAAGTAGACCTGGGGTCTTGCTGCCTCCACATTTTCTGACTCCCAACTTGCAGCCCAGGACCATTTCTAATTCCCATGGAAACACCGTGGGAGCAGCATGGAAGCCACTTCCCCCAGAACTGTCACCCACCGCTCAGAAATACATCAACAACTCTAACACACTAGCGCCGCTTTTGAGCACCCACTGAAGACAAGCTTCACCGATACAAAGATTAGCATGGCCCCTGCGCAAGAATGACATGCAAATTCATGAAGCATTCCATATTTTCTACCACTGTCATCACGACTGTCAAGACACTAGTCCTGCTGATGGGCAAAGAAGGTGTCCACGGCGGTATGATCAATACGAAACGTTATGAGACGGCCTCTCACCTGCGGCGTTCCCAGTACTGACCTCGTCTAGCCCTCCCCTCACCACTCCCCAGTGCTTCTGCACCCCTCTTCTCCCTCCCACACTCCCCCCCACACACACCATTTTTATTTTTGGGGCCATTACCCCACACCCCTTATTGCTGCCAAAACGACATGGGCTGGGGGCCCGCGCTGGATGGACAGACACCTCTGCCCCCAACCCATACCCCTCCTGTGTGTGGCTGGAACACATTTTTGCTTTTCTGAATAAAAAAGGTTCTAGTGCAAAAAAAAAAAAAAAAGGACAAGCTTCACAAAATTCATGTGACTCCATCCCCTGTGTCCACATCTGCCTTCTGAGGAGGCCCAGAGGAGACCCAAGACCAGAGGGGGAAGCGGGGGCTGCCGGACACCGAGACCCGAGCTCTGACCCCCCCAGCGGTTGGCCTGAGTGTCCTGGACACACGGAAACCCCTGCCCCACCAGAGGGACGAAGCCGCAGGGTCACAGAAAGAAAGAAGCAGCTCCCTCCTGGCCACTATCAACCGTACCGAGGGGCCTGTGGGAGACCACAAGAATAGCAGCGAGCCCAGGGGAAACTGGGCAGGGCTTGTAACAGACGAGAGGCTGAAAGACACCGAAACTGAGCTTTAAGAAAAACGACTGGGGAACAAGAAATTTATTCAATGCCAAAAGCAGCCAATATGGGAGGAGGGAGGTGGGCTGCGGAGGGGTGGCTGGGGGAGGGCCGCAGAGGGAGCCTCAGAAAAGACCTGATTGCCCCTTGGTGATCACTGTCCATGCTGTGGGCCAGCACATCGCACACAGGAACACGGCCACGTGGGGAGACGACAGGGAGGCCACGGGCCCTGGGACAGCTCAGGCTGGAACCAGTTTCTTTCATTCCTCGCCAAAGATGGTATCTAGGGACAGAAGGGGGGCTGCCCCCCAGGGGTGGAGAGGTGATGGCAAAGGAGAACCCTGAAACTGTGCATCAAAATGGAAGGCCATGTGGGCTCTCTTGGAAGGTGGCTGCTCCGATGTGACAAACCAGGAAGTCACTGGGAAGTCTCTGATGTGCCAAACTGGGAAATCACCCACAGCAGGTACGACAAGGGGGTGTCTGGCAGGAGATGCGGCCCCCAGGTCATTCTGGGTAAGGCATGTGGATTGGACTTAGCCCTGAGGCCCCTACCTGTGCCCACATGCAAGCAGGTGTGTCCACACCTGTGACTAGCTGGCGCATCCCCCTCCAAGGCCATCCAAGTGTGGGCAGGCACCAGAATGGAGGGGACCAAGTGCTGCAGGCCCTCTGTCCACACCATCCACGTCCAGCGTGTCCACACCTGTCTACACAGCACCCACGCCCGACCACGTCATGTCCACATGGTGTCTGCACCCGCCCACACCTGTCTAAACCCAGGAGGAAGCACTTTTCAAAGGAACAGCAGTTGCCAGCTCAGCCCATGGGCTGCCCGCCTCCTCCCCACTGGGCAGGGATTGTAGAGGCTCTGGCTTCAGCCTCCCTCCTGGCGGAAGACCCTCGCAGACGTTGCAACATCTCTGTGCATCTGCTTCCCAAGACCCATGACAGGGCATCCTGGTACACTGGGGCTGCGTCTACACCTCGGCTGCAGGGCAGCACCTGGAGAGTGGTAGGGCCTTCCCCCACCGTGGGGGCCGGTGCATCAGAGACCTGGAAGGTTTAAGATGGTGGAGCTGAGTTTAAAGTCTTGGCCAGGACTGAACTCAGAGCCATCCCCAAACTCTTCCTGACGTCTGGGCCTCTCTTCTTTCTGAGCACAGGGCCAAGACCCCCACCCTGTGCCCCACCCCCCTGCCATCTGCTCACCTTGAAAACAGCGCCTCCAGCTTTCTCAGATAAACCATCCTCTACTGCTTAAAAATAATTAACTTTAAAAGCTCCCTTTGTACAAAAACAGATCAGCTAAAATCCATGAATAATTTATGCTTGTTCTGTTCACTCTCAAGAATGTAGCTGTGGAGCTCAGCAAAGCCTCTGTTCTAAATGGACCCAAGGCCTTCAGATCCACAGGACACTGGTGAGTCTCCACGGCCCCAAAGCTGAGAAGGCGAAGGTGGTCTGCATTCACCAGCAGGTGCTCCCAGGGGGGCCAGAGCGGAGGGAGGTGCCTGCTCTGGGCTCTGCTTCCCTGGGCTGTCCAGAGGTGGGACCCTGCCGCCTGCCCTCCTCCCAGCTGAGCAGCCCACCGGGTGCAGGGCTTCCTTCCTCAACACCAGGTGTTCACATCACCCCATAGACGGCCCGGAGCCCCAGACCCATTCCATCTTGTTCTGTTATCCCGCGGGGTCGCTTCACGTAGCAAAACATGCTGGGGGTTGGGGGTGGGGGTTGCTGATGTGACCAAGCATCTGGGGGTTCTGGACAGACAGGGAAGTTGCCACTGGGCAGACCCCACAGGAGCACGAGGAAGGATGTGCTCATGGGGACTGACTGACTCACGGGGCCCCAAGTACCTTCTGATTCAAAAGTCCCTCCTCCACATGAGCCTTTCTCCTTCGTAATGAATTTTTATGCTATAAAAATAGGTGGTAAGAGACATGGAAAATATCAGAAGAATGAAAAGAGAAGAAAAACTGGTCCATCCTCACACTGACATCACAGATGCTCATCTGTTCTCCACCTGAAGTCAGTTCCTTGGACAACCTTGCTCTGACGTGCTGACCAGCAGGTTCAAGTAGAGAAGGCTGAGCCCAACATGCACAGCAGTGGGTCAGTCGTTATGCACCGACCAGGACAATCAACAAGCACACAGGCACACAGTCCCATTCTAAAATGGACAAAGGACCCGAACAGATGTTCCTCCAAAGACAGACTGGCAGCCGATGAACACGAGGAAAGATGCTCAACATTACTGACCACTAGGGAAATGCCAACCAAAACCACCATGAGCAACCACCTCACACCCAGCAGGGTGGCTCCCAGAACACAAGACCAGAAACCAGCTGCAGGTGAGAAAGTGAAGAAACTGGGAGACTGTGCACTGTTGGTAGGAATGTAAATTAGCGCAGCTCCTTCGGAAAACAGTCTGGTGGTTCCTCACAGAATTAAAAATGGAATTATCCTACGATCCAGCAAATCCAGTTGTGTGCATATTCCCAAAAGAACTGAAAGCAGGGACTCGAAAAGGTATTTGTACACCCATGTTCAGAGCAGAGTTATTCACAACAGGCAAAAGATAGACGCAAACCAAGTGTCCATCAGTGGATGATGGATAAGTGAAATGTGGTCCATCCACACGATGGATGATGATTCAGCCACAGAAAGGAGAGCCTGACACCCACTGCAACATGGGTGAACCTCGAGGACCCGACACCAAGTGACACAAGCAGACACGAAAGAACACACAGTGTAAGATCCCACTTCTGTAAGGACCTGGAAGGTGGGTGTCAGAGGGGAGCGGGTGTGGAGTGTCTAATGGGACAGAGTTTCAATTTGGGAAGAGGAAAAAGTTCTGGAGACAGATCATGGTGATGGTTACACAACTATGTGACTACATGTTAACTACTGAACTGCATACTTAAAAATGGCTAAAATGGTAAGTTTTATATTAGGCATACTTTTTTTCTTGATGTTCAGTCACTTAGTCCTGTCTGACTCTTTGCAACCCCATGGACTGTAGCACACCAGGCTCCCCTGTCCTTGACTATCTCTCCTGGGGTTTGCTCAAACTCATGTCCATTCAGTCAGTAATGCCATCCAACCATCTCATCCTCTGTCGTCCCCTTCTCCTTCTGCCCTCAATTCTTCCCAGCATCAGGGTCTTTTCCTCTGAGTCAACTCTTCACATCAGGTGGCCAAAATACTGGAGCTTCAGCTTCAGCATCAGTCCTTCCAATGTAGAGTCAGGGTTGATTTCCTTTAGGATTGACTGCTTTGATCTCCGTGCAATCCAAGGGACTCTCCAGAGTCTTCTCCAGCACATTTTAAAGCATCAATTCTTCAGCACTCAGCCTTCAATGTGGTTCAACTCTCACATCTCTGCATGACTACTGGAAAATCATAGCTTTGGCCATATGGACCTTTGTCAGCAAAGTGAGGTCTCTCTCTGCTTTTTAATATGCTGTCTAGGTTTGTCATAGCTTTTCTTCCAAGGAACAAGTGTTTTTTAATTTCATGGCTGCAGTCACCATCCACAGTGATTTTGGAGCCCAAGAAAATAAAGTCTCTCACTGTTTCCACTTTTTCCCCTTCTATTTGCCATGAAATGATGGGATGCCATGATCATGGGATCAAGTATGTTTTCACCACAATTTTTATTCTAACATGTATACTATCATGTAAGAATTGAATCGCCAGTCTATGTCTGACGCAGGTTGCAGCATGCTTGGGGCGGGTGCATGGGGATGACCCAGAGAGATGTTATGGGGAGGGAGGTGGGAGGGGGGTTCATGTTTGGGAACGCATGTAAGAATTAAAGATATTAAAATTTAAAAAATAAAAAACTAATTAAAAAAAATTAAAAAAATTTAAAAACAAAAAAAAAAAACAAAGCTGGGCTGGATTTGGTGCGTTGGCCATAGTTCTCTAACCCTTTTTTTTAAGTGTGTCCATGTACATTGGCTGGTCTTCAAAAGTGGTCTTTACAAAGTGTATTCAATGATCTGCTTAGATCACAATGTCAAGAAAAACGAGGTTCTGCATACTGTATGGAAAAACTAAACTAACATGGTGGAAATATTTGGACAGGCTCTCTCTGACACTTCAGCCACATGAGATCTAAAGCGCAAACCACATGCTGGACACAGGAAACGAGGTGCAACCCTTCATTCCTACAGGTGCGATGGCCTCCCTGGAGAAGTGTCAGAGGCTTCTTCACGACCACATGAGCTCAGGACTGCCCAGTGACTGGGCCCTCCTGTCCGGAAAGCGGCAGCTGCAGAGTAGGACGTCACAGCCTCGCCACGTCCTCCGGGTGGTATGATGGACCCTGTAGGGACACTGGGCTTGGGGTCCTGGTCAGCGGGGTCCTCTGTGGTCAGTCACACACCATTCACTATAAATCCTCAGGAATTTTTCTTGTTCCCAACTGGGAGAGGATGCCAAGGACAGCTGACCACAAGGACCACAGACCTGCCAGGCTGTGAGCTTGTGGGGACCCCAGGATTCAACTTCTGCAGGTCCCATTCTGGCTGAATTGCATCCCCCCAAAGCCAAATGCTAAGTCCTGACCCTGGTACCTCAGACTGTGCCCTCATTTGGAAATAGGGTCGCTGCAGATGTCTGAAGTTAGAATGAGGTCACAGGGTGGCCCCTCATGTGAATGACTGGTGGCTTTATAAAATGATTCTAAATGATTAAAATACATTGAGAGTGATTGCTGGTCTGGGATTCTGCGCCAAGGCAATGATGAGTCGACCAGAGGGGCTGACACAGCGCAGCCCAGGGGACCCTGCCGCCCCCAGGGCCACTAGCAGCTGCCACCCGCCTGCAGCCAAGCTGAAGATGGGGAGGAATTCTAACTAACGTGATGCCTCCACAGCACGTGAGACTAGATTAGAGTTTAAAAGGATCCACTCACTGGGTGGCTCCAGAAAGGGCAATTAAAATTTTTCCTTTCTGTTTTATTGACTGTTTCAAATTTTCTGTGGTCAACATGTGCTTGGGGTTTCAACCAGAAATGCTGTCTAAATACAAACTAGAAAGTCCTGTCTGTCTGATGGGGCCTTTTTGTCCACTCCTGGTCACCACCATTCCCCCCAAGATGGCGAGTGAAGATGCTGCGGTGGCGGAAGCTTCAGGGAGCGGCACACGTGATCCAGCCCTGTCTGGCTTGAGGCCCTGACAGGCTGACCCACATAGCAGGGCTGCCAGTCCTCCGGGGCAGCAGGCAGCATGTGCAGCCCACTGCTGACCGGTCCTGGGGTTGGGGGACCTCTGGCGCAAGGAGGGGATATCTTCACAGAAGCTCATCTGATAAATGCCCAGGGAGACTGCACCTGAGATCAAAGCAGGCTGACTCCAACCTCTAGCACAAGAGTCTGTGTACTGGGGGAGAGGACAAACTGTGTGTGTGTGTGTGTGGGGGGGGGTCTTCATGGAGAGAAGGACAGTATGGAAGAGGTGGGGAGGGGCTGAGAGAGGGTGGGGAGGGAGATGGGGATGGGAATGGGAGGGGGCGGGAAGGAGAAAGGGATGGGAGGGGGTGGGGAGGGAGATGGGGTGGAAGGTGGTGGGGAGAGAGACAAGGGTGGAAGGGGGAGGCCTGCAACCTCCTGACACAGCTGCCTTTGCAGAGGGAGGTGGGGGCTGGGGCAGCGAGGGCCACGGACCCTGGCGAGATGGAGGTGGGGGGTCATGGGGAGTCACAGTCCAGGGAGAGCCCATTTACAGGCTCTGTCAGGCTGTAGGGGCGGGGTCATCAAGTAAGGGGGCGGAGCCTGGGCCAGGTAGACCTGGAGAGGCTGTGACTGTCCTCAGGTCACATGAGAGGGAAAGAGCAGGATGGAGGCAGTAAAGGCCACAGAGAAATGGAGGGCGCAGAGAAAGCCGCTATTCAGCCATGGCTCTGCCCCAGCAGAACAAAGGATGCCTTCAGGCCATGTGTCCAGGAGGCCAACACGTGCCAGTCACCAGGCAGCCAGCCCCTCATGCTGTCCCCACAGCCCACCTGCAGCCCCACCTCGAAGCCAGGGCTCCCCGCAAGGCTGCCTGGACACTGCCTCCACCGCTGCCCCCAGGGCCTCCACAAGCTCCCTAGGGGCACGAGCTCCCTGGAGGCCAGCCGGATGGGACACGCCTGCCCCATTAAGTCACACATCCTTCCTCAGAAGGTCACTTCTCCACACACGGGGGCAGAAAGATGGCACCCCAACCCTCTAAGTGCTGGCTTCAGAAGAAAAACCACCTCGGCTTATTCATTTATTCTTCCCACAAGTCTTCTTCATGACATAACACACACACTGCTCAGATATCTTATCACAACCCTGTGCTAACAACAATAAGAATTTCTGGATGAGGAGATAAGACCAAGAAATGTCCCCTCCCCTCCAAAAACCGCCAAATTATGCAAGAACAAGGGAATCATTAAAATGCTTTTGAGCAAAGGCCTTACCAGTGGCTTGTAAGTGCAAGGACCGCCTGGCATCTCAGGGAGGTGAGACCTGGCTCGCTGGGAGGCAGGGCTCTGCCCAGCTGTGGACATGGTCAGCCTATAACAACACCATGACTCTAAGCCATGAGGCAGCAAATCTGTCTTTTATTCTATTTCTCACAGAACTCTGTTTAAAAGCAGATGAGAAGACAAGAGTCCTCAGGCTCTGCTGTACAACATGGGAATATGGTTAACACCCCTGAACCACACACTGAAAGTGGTTAAGGTGCCCTGTTAGAACAACCAAAACCCAGAACACAACGGCACCAAATACTGGTGAGGACTGGAGGAACAGAAACTCTTCACTGGCCGCTGACGGGAATGCAGATGGTGCAGCCACTTGGGAAGACAGTTCAGAGTTTTCTTATGAAACTAAACACAGTCTTACCAGACAAGCCAGCAGTAACACTCCTTGGTGTTTACCCAAAGGAGGTGAAGACCATGTCCATACAAAAACATGCCCTCAGATGTTTACAACAGCTTTATTCATATCTGTCAAAACTTGGAAGCAATGAAGGTACCTTTCAGTGGGTGATGGACAAATAAACTGTTCTAGCCAGACAACGGAAACATTATCCAGCTAAAAAGAAATGAGCCGGGTTTCCCTGGTGGTGTAGTAGTAAAGAATCCATCTGCCAATGCAGGAGATGTTGGTTCAAGCCCTGGTCCGGGAAGATCCCACATGCGACAGAGCAACTAAGCCGGTGCACCGCAACTACTAAGTCTGTGCTCTAGAGTCTGACAGTGGCAACTACTAAGCCCATGCTCCACAGCAAAGAGAAGCCTGTGCACCACGATTAGAGAGCAGCCCCCGCTTGCCGCAACAAGGCCCGTGTGCAGCAATGAAGACCCAGGGCAGCCAAAAATAAAAATAATTTTTTTAAAAAAGGAAATGAGCCATCAAGTCATGAAAAGACCTGGAGGAAACTTAAATGCATATGACTAAGTGAAAGATGGCAATCTGAAAACGCTACATACTGTATAATTCCAACAGTAAAACAATCTGGAAAAGGCAAAATGTTGGGGACAGTAAAAGATGAGTGGTTGCCGCGGGAGG
Organism: Ovis aries; assembly: GCF_016772045.2. NCBI lineage: Eukaryota > Metazoa > Chordata > Mammalia > Artiodactyla > Bovidae > Ovis > Ovis aries. Next base: position 49,980,805 of record NC_056065.1, read on the forward strand.
GGTGACCAGGGGGAGCACAGCGGGCTTTCGGGGCAGTGAAATGCTATGTGTGATACAACAATGGTGGGTACACATCACTGTACATTTGTCGAAACACACAGAACGCATAACACCGAGAGCGACCCCAGCATAAACTGTGGGATCTGGGAGACGTAACAAGGCACCCTCTGGTGGGAGTGTCGATAATGGGCAGGCTGTGTGTGTGGTGGGGCATGTATGGGAACTCTGTATCTTTCTCTCAATTTTGCTGCGAACCTAAACTTGCCCTAGAAAACAAAACCTTAATTTTAAAAGAGAATCCTAAACAGGGTTGAGACGGTGATTTTTATGTCCTGTGTTAAGTAAGCGGCAATGGCTGATTGAAGCTGTATGAGGGACGAGGGGGCCGTGGGGGCTGTGGATGCTCCAGAGTTGGCTGGTCCCAGATGCTCTGCTGGACAGAGACCGGCACCTCCATCCCAGCTTTGACACATCATCACGATTGTGGGCACAAGCCTCCAGCAGGGCCAGGGGCTGCTGGTGCTTCTGTGTGACTCACTGTGTTTCACACACTTACAGAAATACTGAGTCAAGTCACACACTGCAAGCATCTTTAAAAACTGCAATGTGAATGAAGGTAACACAAAATTCATGCAGTGTGCATCTATAATGAGGACCTGGACAGCAAAATGGTAAACGCATGATTATCACCTCAAAGAATATTTAAGATGAATCACTGCATGAGAAAATTTGAAATGTTCTGAAGTCTTACAAGTCAAAAATGAAAGAAACTGAGTTTTTTCCAAAATCAGAAAATAATCCTAAAAACAGACATGACATTTCCAATAACAACATTTTTTTTAGTGGGTTCTTTTTGGTCTTTTAGCTCCAGCATGCAAACTCTTCCTTATGTGGGATCTAGTTCCCTGACCAGGGATCAAACCCAGGCCCCCTGAATTAGGAGTGTGGAGTCTTAGCCACTGGACACCAGGGAAGTCCCTCCAATAGTAGTTTGTAGGGGTGGAAAAAAAAATTTTTTTCTAAATGGCCCGAAAGTAAGCTTTTGTCACCTATACAACAGGAAAGTGAAAGTCCCTCAGTCATGTCTGTTTGTGACCCCATGACCTGTAGCTTGCCAGGCCCTCCTCCAGGTCTTCCCAACCCAGGGATGGAACCCAGGTTCCCCACACTGCAGGCAGATTCTTCTACCGTCTGAGCCACCAGGGAAGCCCAAGAATACTGGAATGGGTAGCCAATCGCTTCTCCAGTGGATCTTCTGACCGAGTAATCAAACCAGCGTCTCCCGCATTGTAGGCGGATTCTTTACTGAGCCACAAGGGAAACCCTATACAATGGGAAGACTGAGGTAATTATCTTTGAGGTTTCTCTATAGAAAATATTGCAAAACTGTCATTTGAGAAGAAAATTAAAGTGTTTTCATCTAGAAAATACTGGGAGAAATGTATTATAGGATCATGCCAAGCAGACATTTAATGATGAGTCTAATTAAGGTGATTTTTTAAGATTTTGGGAGGCTGTTCATATTTTAAAAGTTATCATTTAGCTTTACTTCTCATACTAAATACAAATGCAAATACATGTGTGAAAGCAGACAAGTGCAGAAAGTACAAGCAAACAAGTGTACATGTACCAGGCTACTCTTTATGCAGCAGAAAAGGGTAAACAAAACACACATTTCCTCCTTGGAGAAGGAAAAGGCAACCCACTCCAGTATTCCTGACTGGAGAATCCCATGGACAGAGGAGCCTGGAGGGCTACAGTCCATGGGGTCTCAAGAGTTGGACACGACTTAGCGACTAAACCACCACCACCAAAACAACACACCCCTATTTCTTCAAAAAGAAACACAGGAAGAATAAGCACAAAAGATGAATGAAATTGGCTGCACATGGGCTGAAGGTACATGGCTAGGAATCTTTGTGCAGAGTTTTTATTTTTGATTCAATTCATGTAATATCACAGAATTCCTCAACAAACAAAGATGGGGACATACCCTAAAAGTGAGTGCAGACAGAAATAAATAAACCCGGATGACCATTGCACTGACAACACCCAGGGGGCCATGGGGCCCAGGTGACCCCTCAGGAGCCACCCATGTCACAGCAGCAGAGTCCAAGGACCAAGGCTGCAAGGGAGGCGTGTTGGCACGTAGGCAGGGCATACATGTCCTGATGCAGTGGACTGGGGCTGAGGAGCCCAGGAGGCCTGGAGCAGGCATCTGGAGCCAGGGCAGCTCCAGTCCAGGTGGGAGCTCGAGGGTCAGAGCACAAGCCCAGGCCCTACTCCTGGGTGTGAGGAGCACACAGAGCCCAGACCTGCCTCCAAAAGTCCCCTCCACCCCAAGGAGGCCAGGTTCCCGGAGCAGCTCCAGGCTGGATGAGGACCGTGCCTGCTAGTCCCAGAAGCAGCTGTGCCAGAAAGTGGGTACCCCCTTAAAAGCTGGAAGAACGTGCCCCACGCTGGCAGAAACCGCTTCTATAGGCCCTGCCGGCCAAATGCAGCAAAGTGGAGCCTCAAAAGGAATGATGAAAATAAATTTTAATAAACTAATAATTCAGAAAAATCCCAGTCCACATGGATACAATGTTGGTTTTAAACAGGAAGGCAACAGGAGACAGCTCTTCCTTACAGCACAAAATGCCAACTAACACTGGTAAGGGCTTCCCTGGTGGTTCAGCAATAAAAAAATCTGCCTGTCAGTGCAGGAGACACGGGTTCGATCCCTGGGTCAGGAAAGATCCCCTGGAGGAGGAAATGGCAACCCACTCCAGTATTCTTGCCTGGGAAATCCCATGAACAGAGGAGCCTGGGAGCTACACAGTCCATGGGCTTGCCAAAGAGTAGAACACAACTGAGCCACTAACCACCACCACCAACAGGAAAGGGAGTGATGCAAAGAGAAACTGGCCACATGAGTGCCCCAACAATAACAACTCCCCCACAGAGGCCCACACCATGTGCAGCAGACACACAACCCCAGCCTCCAGCCCAGACCCCCCCCTCATTCCATGGACCTGAGACATCGGTGCTAGAAGCGGGACCTCAGAGTGGGTGGCACCAGCTTGGAAAGGCTGCTCCGGATAACAAAGGATTTGGAAAAAACTGTGATAGCACAGTGTGGCGAGAGGAGGAGTACGTAGTCCACACGGTCTGTTCTGAGACTCAGCACTTTCAGGAGAGCAACACATGGAACGCTAACCTGGGAACGGGGTGTTTAAAGCTGGTCTCTGCAGTGTGACAACCCTCACCACGGCTTCAGTCAGTCCTGTCACCGTGTAGGCGCTCTGCCCCTGCCCACGTCCTCAGGGCTGCTCCAGGGAGCCACCCACCACTAGGCTCGCCCATTGAGTGTGAACAGCAATGGGTACAGCTCTGAAGGGGGCAGCCTGGGGAAGTGGCATTTCTGAGCTGTGGGGATCAAACAGCTGGGACCCGGTGTCCGAGTCGCCCTCTGACCTTCTCTGATGACTGTGCATCTCCTGCCTGCAGTCAGGTCACCGGGCAGCTCGAGGTCGGCTGCAGCAGCAGCATTTACACCAGGGAAAAGGGCAGCAGCGACATCGGAGAGCAAGCTTACATGTTCCGAGCGCTCAGCTGCCTGCAGTGCAAAACAGTCACTGATGCTTAGTCAGCTACCCCCACAGTCTCCTGCAAACTCACCTTGCACTGGCTGAGGGACACACAGCACCAGTGGAAAGGTGCCCCTGCCTGGTTGATCCTGGATGACTGATTGGGAGCCCCAGCTCCCCACAGGGTTACCCGCTCAGGGTTCCCTCCCCAGACAACACCAGAGATGGAGGTGGGGGAGGCGGCCAGAGTTGAAGGGAGCCACATGCAGCCGCTCCAGCTCAGGGGGGTCAGGACAGCAGCCAGAACATGCCTGGGCTCTCCTGGGGCAGCACTGCAGCGTCCGACCCGGGGACTTGCCTGGAGCCGTGACGGCCAGATCAGCCTGTGTCACCACCACCACTCAACAGGAGGACGGGTGGAAGAGAACGGACCATGCTCACTGGGAAGACCCTGTGTCCACGGCTGTAGCTGTGCTGCCCTGCACACCCTCCAGTCCTGGCCACCTCTCCCAGATGATGGGACTGAAGGGAAGTCTATGTCCCTGCCTGTGGGGGTTGGAAAGCCCCCTGCCTTGCCCCTCCATGGGGGCTCCAGGCCCACCACTGAGCACCCAGCATCACCCTACTGGCCAGGATCTGGCCTTTTTGCTCCTCAGGCCCATCTGACAAGCTCCCAGTGGCCAAAGTTGGAATAATGTGGACAAGAAACAAAATAGGAGCATGAAATTACCATCTGTGAGTCCAGACAGACCAACATAAATAAGGAAATGGGCATGACATCAAACACCTTGAGTAGAAAAGTCCAGATAATCCATGTGGATACCCCCTCCCCCCACGGTAGGCTGTGCTGGCGACCTTCCTCAGAAAACAGGGTGAGAAGGGGAAAGAGGGACTCTTCAAGGGGACCCCTGACAGAGATACCTCAGCCAGGTGTGCAAGGCCATGTCACCTGGTGACGTGAGCACAGGTGGGGGAGCAGGTGCCCTGGTGCATGTGATGAGCAGGGTGGTGGTCCTGTGGTTCCTCCGGAGGCCCTGTCCCAGTCTAAGCATGAGAAAAACATCAGACAAAACCCAGCAGAGGGGCACCTGACAGACACCCGGCCAGAACTCCTTCACAGCCCAAGGTCACAGAAACAAGGGGGGTCTGGGGCCTGTCCCAGCCAGAGAAGCCCGTGCACGCGTGACGACTGACGTCACGTGGGGTCCTGGGTGGGAAATGAGGAAGCTGGGTGAGGTGGGATGGGAGCCCACGAAAACGTGCCAACACGGGGTCATTAGCCATGACTGTCCACATACTGGTGGTGCTGTGTCCCGACCCTCCCTAAACTCAAGCCTGCTCTGAAACATAGTGTCTATCAACCCACACGCAGAGCTGGGCCGGGAAGAGCCACCAGGTACCAGCTCTGCCGTCCCCAGCCGCTGGGGCTCCCCCACTCACCCTCACCTCTCTGGCAACACCAGTCCTTGTCCCATGGGCACTTAGGCCCTAGGACGCACTGATTCCCAACATCCACACCCACCCACGTTCACCCATCAAGGCCTGGCTAGCCAAGGTTCTTCTGCACAGTTTTAACCATTTATTAATAGAAGGTGTCCAGGCCAACAGCAGCAGGAACACAGTCATTTACTGTGTTCCCTCCAAGACCACAGTCAAAGGAAAAGAAACACTGATAAACCCATCACAGCAAAGAGGAGGGGGGTGACACCACCACATGGAACCCTGGAAGGCAGCCACCCAACTGCAGTCACAGGAGACGTGACAGGGAGGAGCCGGTGAGGCCATGACTCGGAGACTCCTAGACTCTAAGGAGAAGACCCCCATCCTCACCTGGGCAGCAGATGGAATGAGGGCCTGACCCAGGGGGATGGTGGCAGCCTGGTCACACAGTATGAGAGCCCAGCCTCCTGGGAGCAGCCCAGTATGGATACCAAACTGGCCGTCCCTATGCGCTGGTGACCGTGGGTCACAGGGGCCAATGGAAACCTCCCAGCAAAATAAGCTGCGAGAAAGAACCTGGGTGGACATGGAACCATGGGAAGGGATGGAGAACATGTTTAAAATGAAGACAGCAGCTCCTCTTTCACCCACCCCCCCTCCGCTCAGATGGCTATGGGTGCCAGTGCATCATTCACAATCTAGGTCCTCGAAGTAGCGGGGATTTGAGCCCACAATCACACTCCATTTAAGAGGGTCTGAGTGGGAGCCAGACTCTCAGCAGAGAGCCTGGACTTGGACCCAGCCTGCAGAAGATGAATCCCAGCTCTGCCAGGCACAGCTGTGTGATTTGGGAAAATGATCTGACCTGTCTGTGCCTGGGTTCTCTCCACAGACAACAGCGGCAGGTGCCCAGAGAGGATTGTGAGGACTAAAGCGTTCATGTGTGTGAAGCTTTAAAGCCATCAAAATGCTCAGTGACTCACTGTGTACGACGGCGCCTCTCGCCACAATTAATAACCTCAAAGAAACACTATGATCGTCCAGCTCTGAAACAAGGGCAGAACAGTCTATTCCAGGAATGAACCTTCAGAGAACAAAACAGAACTCTTAAAAAATAAGGACAACACACTTAATAGCGTGTTGTGTTTGGACAACAAAAATTAAAGGTATCACCTAGAAAATAAAACAGAAGTGGAAAACAGAAAATCAGAAAACCAGTCTTAAGAGTTCCAACAAACCACTGGTGGGCATTCTAGAAAAGGGTACCAGAGGGGAGTGAACCATCAAAGGAATAACTGGTGTCCCACCAGGAATGCCTGGAGCGTCCATGCTGAAAGTTCCAGCACAGGAAACAAAATACCTCTCATCAAGTCATGTTGTCAAGAAACTTGAGGATACAGGAGACAAGAGATCCTAGAAACCTTCAGCAGAAAAAAAAAAATCCCACAACAATCAAACTGGCCTCTGACTTCATGATCAGACCAGAAACCAGTGGGCATGGTCAGTCCCTTGAATGCGCCAATGGGGGCGATTCTAACACAGGCTTCCATACCCAGCTGAACTATCACCAAATGTTGCACTCAGGTAAATGCGCATCCACTCCAGGCCTCAAAAGACTCGCTCTCCTTTCCCTCCAGGCCCCTTTCTCAGAACACATCTGGAGAACATCTTAACCAGAGATCAGGCCAAGAAAGGGGACAGGGGCATGGCACAGAAAGGTCAGGTCATTTTCCCAAATCACAGGATGGAGGATGGACCAGGGAAGGAAGAGGCAGATAAAGCAAAGCAGTGGTAGATCCATGGGATGAAAGCAAAGAGAGGTCCTGGGTATGCTGTGTGGGGCCTGGAGGTGCCCAGGAGTGCTGCCCATGTACTGAGATTATGGGGATATTTCAGGTAGGACTTCCAGAAAACTCTAAGGATGAAAACAAGACAAGTATCAACAGCAAAAGAAACTACAAGCTGTGCAAGACAGGAAATACGACGCTGGTGGCTCTTAAACATTTACTTGTGCATTAAGTTGTTGTTTAGTCACTAAATTATGTCTATCTCTCCTGCAATGCCGTGGACTGTAGCCTGCCAGGCTCCTCTGTCGCTGGGATTTCCCAGGCAAGAATACTGGAGTGGGTTTCCAAATCCGTCTGCAGGGGATCTTCCTGACCCAGGGATTGAGCTTGTATCTCCTGCATTGGCAAGCAAGTTCTTTACCATGAATAATCTACGTGAATGTTTATGTCATCCACAAGACATAAACAGTCAGTGACTAAACAACCCCACTGGGGGCAGAGGGAAGGAGTGCTGCACTGCCACGTCCAGAGCCACAGCGGAACGAGGGACGCCTCTGAGAGAAATGCAAGACTCAGAAATGCAGAAACGCGCGCCACGGGTGGGGGAGAGGCAGCGATACCAGCTCTCTCTCTAAGCCACACGGACTGCTCAGCACCTTAAAGCAGAAATGCATAAAACTCAAATTTAAATTCAAGACGTGAAAACAATATATCGTGCAAACCGTACACACAAGCACGTCCCGACCAGGACGAGATGTCCACCCTGTTTGACATGACTTCGTTTCAGCCTCCTGACAATCCCATGTCAAAGAAAAAAGAAACCAAGGCACAGGGCAGGAGGGCTACGGGGCAGGTGACCAGGGCAGCCCTGGGGTGCTGACCCCAGTTCCCCTCAGGGTGCCCACACACAGAGATACTCCTTGCTGCTGCAAATCAACTCTTCAACTTCCCGCAGAAAGCACATGAAAAAGAGCAACCTTTAAAAAGACTAGACACATAACTACCAAATTAAACAGTAAAACACAAATTCAGGGTCCCCCCAGCCCCAGCATCCCATGCACAATCTCTTATTCACCCCATAAACCATCACGGAGTAAAATGAAGATGAAGCAGCCTCCATGGCCATCAGATCACAGCCTCTCAGATAATCTCCAAGAAGGCTGGTTAGTTGTCAACCTGGATCCTCATCCCTCCTGATCGGGGGCCTCTTGGAGGAAATGGAGATTTGCAGGCTTGTGGTTCGGCAACTGGGGCTGGGATGAGGGGGTGTGGAACCTGACTGGGCCCAGACAGAATGAACAAGGTGGCCTACTCCACATTTTAGGATGATCCTAAAAATAAACCACCATGTCCACATGCATGGCGGGGATTCTGCAGTGCCACCTCCTGAGTGAAAGATAACAGCCATGATTTGGGGACCAAAACAAGTCAAATGCTGGATGAGTAGCTGGTTCAGGTGGCTGATCTTGGACAAAGCTGTTCCTGCCCCTCGCACAGAACAACCAGCTTTTATGGTCAGAGAGCCTGCCTGGTGCCCCACTCCCACCCCAGCATGAAACACACATCTGACCCTCCTGGAGCTGTGGCCCCAAGTGCTACTTGCCCCCAAGAAGCAGAGTCCCAGCGGCACGAGGCATCTACCAAGGGGGGCGGGGGCAGACCTACTGGCCTCTCACCCCAAACGTGCCATTCCCAAGATCTAGGCAAGGAAACACAGAAAGGAACTGATCTCTGTTCTTGGCTGTAGACACAGTGACACGACACCTGGAAAGAGGGTCTGTCCTCCAAGGACTGGTGCCACCAGGCCCTGGCTCCAAGGGCAGCACTCAGGACGGCCCCCTCACCCTGGGCCACCCCACAGCAGCAGGAGACAGGTGCCCCCGGGCCTTAGAACGCTCAGTGGGGCTTGGAGCCTGCGCCAGGCACCTGCCAGCTGGAACACTGAGAAGGACAGGCCTCACGACGGATGGACTGCCATGGGCCCTGCTTCGTTCTAGGGCATAGACACAGCTCCCAAACTCACTGCACAAATGTGAAAAGGGACAAGACAGGAAGATGGGGATCTTCTAAAGCAGGCTGTCTCTGTGGGGCCCCAGGCCAGCGGCCAGGGAGGGGGCCTGAGGGTGGCATCTGCCCAGGAGGGCTCCTCGCTGCTCTGTGTGACCGACTGAACAGCAGACAGCCTGGAGGTAAAGTCAGGTAGGTTACAGAGCTCACACTCCTTATGTAAGTGTCAGCGGCTCTCAACTTTGTGAAGGCAGTCCATCAGTGGCTGACGCAGTGGAGACAGGAGCAGGGAAGCCACACAGATGGGACCAGGACACGGATACAGGTGGGCCCCACTACAACCCCACCTGGCAGTGCCAACGCAGACAGGATGGCTGCGGTTCTGGGGGGCTTACTCCTCCAACCTGTTCCCCATTCAAGGCTTTGACTAAACCCAGCCGAGGCGCTGGGCCCCAAGGCCACGTCCTGGGCCCCCGGGCAGCCGGCCTGCACCAAGGGTCCCACCAGCCCTGCACGGGCAGCGCATGATCACATGAATGGGAACAGGCCGAGACGGCCCGGAGAAACTATGACACAGCTAATTTCTGCTCCGTGGCCACACACATGCGAGCAACCCCCGCTCCATCTCCCTTGCCATGCACCCCAAATTCTATGATTTATCCAAAACAAACGAGTCACCCCCACACCCCGGACTGGCTGCAGAGTGGCCAGTATTTCAAGGGTCCTGCTTCTGGGGGAAGGGCAGCCCTGCCTGAACAGCCTCCCATCACCCCAGCACTGTCCACATGGGGGGACCTGCTCCCCGCCAGCCTGGTGGGGGGCTGCCTCCTGCTGCTTTTGTTTTTTACAAAAACATCTTGCAAAATGGACGTCAGAAGAGCACCCACATCCCCCTGTCCCCACCAGCGACTCGCAGCCCCAGGATCCGCTTGTACCTCCCACCATGTCAGGACGAAGAAGCAGAGACCCAGCCGCACTCGCTGCCAACAGCCCAGGGCCGGGTGGAAGAGCCACACTGACACGACCCGCTGTCCACGGGACTGCTGGGGCGGCGGGAGCGCAGACGCTCTGTGGACAGGGCTCAGGGCGGGGAAACAGGTGCCGGCCACGGCCAGCCTGGGCGGCCCCATCTCGGTAGCTGCCCACACTCGGGCGGCAGCGACACGGAGCGCAGAGCAGGCAACCACATGCACACTTGCGCCCAGGCCCTCCACGGAGGAGCCCAGCAGCAGGACTCTCAGGAGCGAGCGAGCAGGGCCCCCGGGCCAGGGTGTCAGATGAAAACGAGGCTGCTCCGGAGCCAACCAGCCGCCAGGCCTCGGGCACACACCGTCCATCTCAGGGGGCACCTTTCCTCCCCCACCCCCGCATCAGCCGCATCCCTCGCTGGGCAGGCTCTCCTGGGGCTTGTTTTTCTAAAACCTGTCACCCCTCAGTGCTGCCCCCCCCCCGCGGCTCAGCTCGGAGCTGCAGCGGCCACATCCCTGCCCGGGCCAGCGGCACCAGCGCGCCCATGTCTGGAGCATCCGTGCAGCGGGGAGGCTGCGTCCGGACACAACTGCTGCCTGCACGCCGCTGGGCGATGCGCGTTACTCACCGGGCTTTCTTCTCCTGCCTCCTCGGCAGATTCTTTATGCTCTACGGAGCGGTGGGCGTGAAAGAAGGCATCCTCCTTCCGCGAACGCGCGGACGCTGCCCTCTGCTCCCCGTGGGCCCTGACAATAGGCGCGGGGGGGGGGGGGTTCACACACCAGGGCAGATGGATATTTAAAGGAAGGCTGGCCGGCCCGACCCCCGCCTCTCACATCCCTGCCTCCTCATGTCTCCAGGCCCGGGTGGTACCCGGCTCCCCGGGGAAGCTGGAGCCGGCAGCTGAGGCACCGACTAAAACATGGCCTGGATGCCGAGGAGCTGACGTCACGGGAGCTTAGCGTCTCTGCGTGGAGACGGACCTCAGGAGCCGGGGCAGCAGCTCGACTTCTGAGCCTCCCAGACACGGCATCGGTGGACAACAGACCCAATGGGGCCCCAGCCTGTCGCACACCAGGCTCGCTGGCTGAGTGACAGTGGCCCCCGGATTGTGGGTGACCTCTGACCTGCATCTGCAGAGGCCAAGAACGGGTCCAACACAAATGCTCACAGGTCCCGAGCTCCCGGGTGCCATGGCTGGGAGGAGGGGAAGAGGGAAGGCCTGGTTCTGGTCAGTGAGGTGAACGGGACCAGGGTTGGGAGGTGTCTGGGTACTGCTGCTGCTCTGAGGGGTGGGGGTGGGGGGGCAGGAAGGGCGGAGATGAGGGAACCAAGGTCCCAGAGAGAGGAGTATCGGAGTGACCAGCCTGGAATCACACCCACTCCAGCTTGAGGCAAGAGGTGGGCCCCCAGCAGGTGGCCTTTGTTGTGCTGGCTACGGCCAGAGCAGACCTCCAGCCCGACAGTCACTCTGGGCTGCCCCATGTGACATCTGGTCCTTGCCAGCTTCTCTTTCCAATTCCAAAATCATGAGGGGACTCAGCCGACCTCCCTGGACCCCTAGAAGCCTATGTTGACCCTGCCTAGACCCCCAACTGCCTGCGCTGACCTGTGCAGCCAGGCTCCACGCTGGGGGCCCAAGAGGTCTGGGAAGCTTCTCCCCCCAACCTCCAGGCGACACCAGGGCTGGGAAGGGGAGCGGCTCTTCTGCAATGGGTTCTAGGCAGGTGGCCAGCTCAGGAGTCTACACTTACCTGTGCTCCCAGCACAGAATCAGGCCAAAGCTCTGGGTTCGAAACCCAGCTCCTTCCCTCACTCTGGCCTGAAGTCACCTGGGAGAGTTGAGTTGTCAGGTGATGGCGTCTGAAACTCACGTGGCTTCGGAAGCACCAGTGGAACAGAAGGCCCCCAGAAGACACAGGAAACTGTCCACTGATGACACCTCGTGGGGGCACAGCCCTGTTCCCCATTAACCCCCCGTTTCTGCATGTGGGCCAATTTCACACGACATGGCACATGAGAGCCCAAGACACAGACCAACATATTCATTACTGGACCTTTACTGGAAATGTCTGCATCACCCTCAGGCTATCAAACCACAAAATCACAGACCCACCGCCTCTACTGGGGGCTTCAGTGGGAAACGCATCTACCCTGAGTCCAACAGGCAAATCCAAGTAAGGTGAGATGGACATCACAGCCACCACCTTTCAGCCCACTCTCCTCCAGTCATTCCAAACATGCGGCTTTGCAGAGCTCTAGAAAACCTAGGCTGAACTGGGGACTGTTCATTTTAATGGCAGGCTATTTTAAATGGAAAAGTAGCTTTTCTAGGTTACAGATAACTCGAGACAAAGCTGAATAAAACTGGACTTTTAATAAAGCAATACACACACATATAAATACCAGAGAATAACTGGCATCCGTTACCTTGGAAGGACTCAGTGGTAACCAGTCCAGCCCTGCCAGCTTGACCCCCACTCTGAGTGCCCCCTGAGCCCCCCACTCAGGCTGGGTCTGGCTCTTGTCCTCTCATCTGAGGATGCTGGGTGGCCTTGAGCACACAACGTCAGGGCAACTTGCTCCCCCTGACCCACCAGCGGGGGCAGGGGAGGCAGAGAGCTGACCTCACCAGGCCCAGCCCGTTCTTGGAGCCCTTCTAGCTCTCTATTGCTCACACGGCGTCCGAGGAGGTGGTCACTCCAGACCCTTTCCACAGCAGGGGGAGGTGAGGCACAGAAAGCTGCCCCCGCCTGCCTAGAGCCGGGGTCTGGCCCCAGCAGCACAGAAGCACCCCCTTTTGTGGTCTCACAAACTTGCCTGAGTCCACAGAACTGACCCCTGCTTGCCTGGGTGGGCTGTGACCATGGGAGATGCGCCTCAGCACAGCCTCTCCTGCACAGCTCTGCTCCTGGGTGGGTATCCAGCATGACTGGAAAGCACACGAAGCTTCAGAGCCAGAAAAGAGACAGACAGCAGTTCTGGGAGCACCGGGCAGGGATGTGAGGGAGAGGGGTGGGCCCCAGCACAAGCTCCATCCTCCCCCACAGCCCCTGGCAAGGCCACCCCTTCCTCTGCACCCCACTATGGCTCCTGCAGCCCGCAGCTGACCGCACTGGCCCTGGCTGACCCCACTGGCCCCACTCCACAGTCACCACTCCTCTGGGCTTCTGGAGGGAGCTGTCCAGGTGAGCTGAAGTGAATGTCCCTTCAGCTCCCCCTCCAGAGGCTGACTGGCATGTACCTTCTTTAACACCTTGGGCGGTGAAAGCTTCCTTGTGGCTGGAGTAGAAAAGGGAATGGCTTGGGGCCCAGATGCAGGGATAGCAGGGGCAAGCCTGTCACCTCCCCAACCTCACTGATGAGGGGCTAGAGGGCTTCGAAAGCCCCAAAGCCCAGGGCTCCTGACAGGCCAGAAAGCCCAGCTCAGTCCTGGGCCACGGGGCCTGGCAGGGGCATAGCTGCGGGTAAAGCCAGGGGCCAAACAGCCCCTGACCCCCTCAGACTGCACCTCCGGACCAGAGGGGTAGGGCTGGACAGGGTCCTGGCTCCTCAGGGTCTGACCAGGTACAGTCTCCTTGCCCTGGGCACCAGTCCCACAGGCCAGCCACCTGGGTGACAAGCAGGGTCCTCTGCAGGGCTGCCTGCCTCCAGGGAGCAGGCTGGAGAGGGGCCGTCCTACACCAGCCAGTCCACCCGCCATCCAGGGACACCTCCTCACTTGAGTGTGTGGACAGGGCGGGGCCAAGGACAAGAAGAACTCAGGCTGCCAGTGCCTGGCTCCTATGGCCTCGAGGGACACCCCCAGCTTTAAGATGGGCTGCAGGACCACACCCCCAGGTTCAGCTTTTCTCTGAGACCATTAAGGACTGAGAAGCCCTCCTTTCTGTACCCCTTCCCAGGGGGTCACCTGAGCGCTAGCAGTGTCCACGGCCAGCTCCATGTGACAGGGCCTCTGGCAACGACTCTTCCTCCAGGCCAATGCTCACCACCCACAGGGAAATCCTCAAGTTGACAGAAAGGGCTTCTTTACTACATCTATTCTGCTTTGTAAGTGCCCCCAGCTGTCCTTCAAGACACACTGAATGACTGCTCACTCCACAGAGGTGTTAGTATTCCCTAGAACCACATCTGATTCACAGCCCCATGACCCTGTTTTATGGATAACAGTGGGTCCATCATCTGCTCACTGATGGAGCCCTGGCCGCCACCTGGACACTTGCCTGATTCCCAGCCACACACATGCAGCTCATACCTACCAAGGAAGGCCACTCCACCCCACCCCCAGGCTGGAGTCAGGTCTCTAGAAAGAGGCCCCAGGGCTGGCAGGAGTGGCCGATGGGGGTCCAGTCACATTGTGGGGAGTGTGGCCAGATGTTAAGGACAACAGCCATCACAGGGGCCAAGAGGGAGGTGGGCAGCAAGACCCCAGTGTCCTTGGAAGCAGGGCTGAAGGCCTCGGCCATGCTTATCCCCTGCTGGGCCTGCTCCCTGCTGGAGGACCCACAGTCTGTGCACAAATGACCAGCACAGGCAATGGGAAAATGTTAAACAGATCTGACTGTATTTAACACAAAAATCAAACATGAACGTCTCCATGTGAACAGAGGCAGGATGACACACACAACAGAGGGGCCCCCCCACCCACCAGCACAGGACAGACAATGGACAGAGGGGCTGACATAAGCCTGTTGGGGACCATGAGGTCACAAAGCCCCTCTGTACTGCAGCCACCCCTGCCCAGAGCCAGCAGGTGCCCCCCCCCCCCAGGCCCCTGCACTGCCACATCATTCCTGGGCTCCAACAAGCCACCCAGAGCTACCATTGGCCAGGGGTTCTGCCTGGCCCAGGGACGTCACCGGCCAGCTCACCTCTCCCCACAAAGACCCAGCCCACCAACCACCAAGACCCCCTTATCCTGCCAGGCGCCCAACCCCAAAAGCCCTAGAAACGTGCTTCCAGTTGGTAGCAGGGAGCCGCCAAGACCCCAGCTGCCACACCAGGGAGCACGGCTCTCTGGCTGAGCCACTGGCCTGTTCACCTCCATTGCCTGTAGCCCCCAGGCAACACGGGGCTCTATTCACCCAGGAACTGGATGGGAGCCAGACCCCTTTAAAGTGGGCACCTCATGGGCTCTGCTGACAGTTTATTCTTATGATGCTTCTACACACACAGACTCGAAAAATTCTTTGTGTTGTGGCCAGAACAAAATTACCAATTCAGTGCTTCAAAAACCTATAATCTCTGCATGAATGTCCACAATACCCGAGATGCAGAAACAACCCAAATGTCCATCAATGAGTGAATGGATACGTAAGATATAACAAAACACCCAGCGGAATACTACTCAGACATAAGCAGCAATGACGGTGCAGTCAGACAGGAAACAAATGATGAGACCAAGGGCTTGAACAACACAACAAGCCAAGGAGACGTGGTGGACACACACACAGAACCACCCCCAACAGCAGCACACGTGTCCTCGGGTACACAGGGACATTCTCCAGAACAGGCCATGTCAGGCCACAGAGTAAGTCTCAATCAAGTTTTAAAGAACAGATATCAAACTATCTTCTCTGACCACAGCAGAATCAAGTTAGAAATTAACAACAGGAAAGAAACCTGGAAAAATCACAAATGTGTGGAAATTAAGCAACACGTTCAAACCACCAATGGATCAAAAAAGAAATTACAAGAGAAATAAAAAAACACTCAGAGAGGAACAAAAACACAGCATACCAAAACCCAAAGGATACAGAGAAAGCAAAGTGGGAAATTGACAGCTATAAACCCTTTCTTTTAAAAGCAAGAAAGATCTTAAATCAACAGTCTAACTATACATCTTAAGATCTGAAACTTTGTTGTTGTTCAGTGGCTAAGTTGTGTCTGACTCTCTGCAACCCCATAGACTGCATCTCGCCAGGCTTCCCTGTCCTTCACCATTTCCCAGTTAGCAGAACGATAATAAAGATCAGAGCAGAGACAAACAAAAGAGAACAGAAAAACAAAGGAAAATCAGTTAAACCATTTTTGTTGAAAAGATCAACAAAACTGATCACCTTTCAGCTAGATGGAAAAAAAAGTGAAAGTGAAGTCGTGGACTGTAGTCCACCAGGCTCCTCCATCCATGAGATTCTCCAGGCAAGAATACTGGAGTGGGTTGCCATTTCCTTCTCCAGGGGTCTTCCTGACCCAGGGATCGAACCCAGGCCTCCCACATTGCAGGCAGATGCTTTAACCTCTGAGCCACCTGGGAAGCCCACGCAGTGGAAGTGCAGGCTTAACCAATGATGCCCCAGAAAAAAGAATGGCTCAAATTACCAAGATCAGAAATGAAAGTGGGAACATTACTCCTGATCTCACAGAAATAAAAAGGATTGTAAGGGAGCACTGTAAACAACTGTATACCAACAAACTGGATAACTGGGACAAAATGCACAAATTCTGTGTTTCCTAGAAACATAGAACCTACCAAGATTAAATCACTAAGAAACAGACCATCTGAACAGACCTGTAACCAGTTAGGTTAGTTGCCGGGCCGACTCATTGGAAAAGGCCCTGATGCTGAGAAAGATTGAGGGTAGGAAGAGAAGGGGGTGACAGAGGATGAGATGGTTGGATGCCATCATTGACTCAATGGACAGGAGGAGTTTGAGCAAATTCCAGGAGACTGAAGGAGAAGGAAGCCTGGTGTGCTGCAGTCCATGGGGTTGCAAAGAGCTGGACACAACTGAGCAACTGAACAAGAACAAATAACTAGTAAGGTGAATCAGTAATTAAAAAAAAAAAAAAATCTCCTGACAAAGAACACTCCTGGACCTGAGAGCTACGCTGGTGAATTCTACCAAATATTTAAAGAAGAGCTAACACCAATCTTCCTTTTCCAAAAAACTTAAGAGGAAGGAACACTTCCTAACTTATTCCAGAAGGTAGATTTACCCTAATGCTAGAGTCAGACAAAGACACTACAAGAAAAAGAAGACAAAGGACCAACATGCCTTATGAAAAATCCTCAACAAAATACTAGCAAACCAAATCCAGCAGCATAGTAAAAGAACTATACACCATGACCAAGTCAGGTTTATTCCTGGAATAAAAAGATGAACCATCAATGCAGCAAACCACATTAACAGAACAAAGGGAAAAAAATGATCATTTCGATTGATGCAGAAAAGACACATGACAAAGCTGAAAATCCTTTCATGATAACAATATTCAACAAACTAGGAACAGCGGGTACCTGATCTGGTTTTTTCTCATCCTACCAATTCTGACACCATCTACCTGCAGGCAGTGGCAGACCCCATACATTAAGGGTTCAGTTCTACAAGACTGCCCTCCAACCCAACTACAGACACCAACCGCCAGTCCAGGCTGATGCCTGGGCTTCTGACCCAAAGGATCAGTTCAATTCAGTCACTCAGTTGTGTCCAACTCTTTGTGACCCCATGGAGTGCAGCACGCCAGGTTTCCCTGTCCATCACCAACTCCCAGAGCTTGCTCAAACTCAAGTCCATCGAGTTGGTGATGCCATTCAACCATCTCATCCTCTGTCGTCCCCTTCTCCTCCTGCCTTCAATCTTTCCCAGCATCGGGGTCTTTTCCAATGAGTCAGTTCTTCGCATCAGGTGGCCAAAGCGCATCAGGTGGCCAAAGTATTGGAGCTTCAGCATCGGTCCTTCCAATGAATACTCAGGACTTATTTCCTTTAGGATTGACTGGTTCGATCTCTTTGCAGTCCAAGGGCCTCTCAAGAGTCTTCACTACAGTTGACAAGCATCAATTCTTCGGTGCTCAGCTTTCTTTATGGTCTAACTCTCACATACATACATGACAACTGGAAAAACCATACCTTTGATGAGATGAACCTTTGTCAGCAAAGCAACATCTCTGCTTTTTAATATGCTGTCTAGGTTTGACCCACAGGCTACAGGCTCTCAACCCCCTCCTCAGTTAGATTAATTTGCTAGAGCAGAGCACAGAACTCAGATTAATTCAGGAATAGGCAGAAGCAAGATACACCAAGGAGGTGTGAGGCTCTCCAGGAGTCACTCCCCGCAAATCTCCATGTGTTCACCAACTGGAGAGCCCATCCTTTTGGAGTTTTATGGAGGCTTCATCACAGAGGCACGATAGATTAAATCACTGGCCACCTGCCCCCTGCCTCTCCCTGGAGGTCAGGTTCCAACCCTCTAATCTCTGGGTGTTTCCAGGGACCAGCCCCATCTGAGGCCCTACCCAGAATCAACTGCTAATGAATGACAAGACACACCTATCACTCAGGAGATTCCAAGGGTTTCAGGAGCTCCCTGCCATAAACCAGGGAGGAGGACCATAAACACTTCTTATACCACAGGAAGAAACCTCCTCTACACAAGAAAAACTATACGTAAAAAACCCATAGGAAACACCACACTCAATGGAGAAAGGCTGAAAGCTTTTCCTCCAAGTACAAGACAGGGATGCCCAGTATCACCATTTCTATTCAACAAAGTACTAGAGGTTCTAACAGAGCAATTAGGCAAGAAAAAGAGGCATTATCAGCTGAAAAGTAAAATTATCTCTCTTCATATATAATACAGAAAACCCTGAAATTCCAAACAATGTTAGAATAAACAAATTCACCAAAACAGCTTAACAGCTTGTCACAACTAGAGAAAAGCCCATGCACCAATGAAGACCCAGCACAGCCAAAAATAAAATTATTTTTAAGAAAGAATAAAATACTTAACAATATTATCTAACAAGGAGGTGATAGACTTGTACACTGAAAACTATAAGACAGTGCTGAAAAAATTAAATGAAATAAATAAGCAGAAAGAGATCTCATGTCTATGGACCAGAAGATTTAATATTGTTGAGACATCAATACAGTGTTAGTCATTCAGTCATGTCCAACTCTTTGTGACCTCATGGACTATAACCTGCCAGGCTCCTTTGTCCATGGGATTCTCTAGGCAAAAATACTGGAGTGGGTTGCCATTTCCTCCTCCAGAGGATCTTCCCCACTCAGAGATCAAACCAGGGTCTCCTGCATTGCAGGTGGACTCGTTACAGTCTGAGCCATCAAGGAAGTCCCAATACTACTCACAGTAATCTAAAGAGTCAGTGTACTCCCTACCAAAATCTCAATTTTTTTTTTTGCAGAAAACATCCTAAAGTTCATATGGTATCACAAGGGATCCAGAATAGCCAAAACAATCTTGAAAAAGAACAAAGCTGGAAGACGCACATTCTCTGGTTTCAAATATTACTGCAAAGCTACTGTGGTGCTGCATACAGACAAGACATATGGACCAATGGGCCAGAACAGAAAGCCCAGACATAAACCCTCACAAGTTTGGTCAAATGATTTCCAGCAAGGGTGCCAGGACCATTCAATGGGGAAAGGACAGTCTTTTCAACAAACGGTGCTGGGAGAACTGGACGTACACATGTAACAGAACAAACCCAGAGCTTTATCTAATATCATGTGCAGAAGTCAACTCAAAATGCACCAAAGACCCTAGGAAGAAAACAAAGGACCAAAGCCTCCCCACGGGATTTGGCAACGATTTCTCGGAAGGAAAGCTGTGAGAAACCTAGACAGCATATTAAAAAACAGAGACATCTCTTTACTGACCAAGGTCCATATAGTCAAAGCTCTGGTTTTCCAGTAGTCATGCACAGATGTAAGAGCTGGACCATAAAGAAGGCTGAGCACCAAAGAATTGATATTTTTAAACTGTGGTGTTGGAGAAGACTCTTGAGAGTCCCTTGGACAGCAAGGAGATCAAATCAGTCAAAACTCAAGGAGATTAATACTAAATGTTCATTGGAAAGCCTGAAGCTAAAGCTCCAATACTTTGGCCATCTGACGCAAAGAACTGACTCATTAGAAAAGACCCTGATCCTGGGAAAGATTGAGGGCTGGAGGAGAAGGGGGGCGAAAGAGAATGAGATGGTTGGATAGCATCACAGATTCAAGGGACATGAGTTTGAGCAAACTCCGGGAGATAGTGAAGGACAGGGAAGCCTAGTGTGCCTCAGTCCATGGGGTTGCAAAGAATCCAACACAACTTACTGACTGAACAACAACAACAAAACATGGAACAAAAGAAAAAACAAATTGGAGTTCATGAAAATTTTATAATTTTGTCACCACTAATGAAGTAGGGAAAAAAATCTCAGAATATGAGAAAACACTTGCAAATTGTGTATCTGATATGCTGAGTAGGTATAGAACTTCTAAAACTCAACAACAAAACAACCCAGTTCAAAGCGGGCGAAAAACTTGAGTAGAGATTTCTCCAAAGAAATGGCCAACAAGAACTAAAAAGATGCTGAATATCACTGACCATCAGGGAAACAAAAATCAAAACCACAATGAGACACCACCTAACATCCATCAGGAAGGGTACCATCAACAAAACAGAAAACAAGCAGCACTGGGGGGGAACTATGCTGGTGGTCCAGTGGCTAAGACTTCACGATCCCAATGCGGGAGGCCCAGATTCCATCTCCCGTCAGGGAACTGGACCCCACATGCCGCAGCAAAGGGTTTGCACACCCCAACTAGAACAAGAGATCCCATGTTGCACAAGGAAGGTCTCAAGGGCAGCAACGAAGATCCCGCACAGCCCAGAGAGACAAGTGTCAGAAACAGGAGATGAGCACTGGTGAAAACAGGGGGCAAGGAGAGCCACTGTGCACACTACTGGTGGGATGGGAGACGGTGCTGCCACCGTAGACAACAGCACAGCAGCTGCTCAAAAAATTAAAAACAGAATCAGCATTGCTGTTGTTCAGTCGCTAAGTCATGTCCGACTCTTTGCAACCCCGTGGAGTAGAGCACACCAGGCTTCCCTGTCCTTCACCATCTCCCGGAGTTTGTGCCAACTCATGTCCACTGAGTCAGTGGTGCCATCCAACCATTTCATCCTCTAACTTAGGAATTCCATTTGCGAATATATACCCAAAAGAACTGAGAGCAGAGTCTCAAGGAGATATTTGCACACCTGTGTTCACAGCAGCATTATTCAGAGTAGCTAAAACACGAAGTAACCCAGGTGTCCATGATCGGATGACAGATAAACAGACTGCAGTCTGTCCATACAACAGAATATGTCTCAGCATTAAAAAGTGAGGAGAATCTAACACCTGCTCTAGCACAAATAAACCCTGAGGACATGATGCTGAATGAAACAAACCAGACACAAAAGAAAAAATCCTGTGTGATCCCACTTCTAGGAGGTCCCTGGAGTCAAAATCATAGAAACAGATAGTGGGAGGGTGGGGGCCAGGGGCTGGGGGCGGGGTGGGGAGTGAGTGTTTCATGGGGACTGAGCTTCGGTTTGGGAAGATGAGAAAGTTCTGGAGATGATGGTGGGGATGGTTGCACAACAATGTGAATTTAGTTAACATCAACAAACTGTATAGTTAAAAATAGTTAAGATACTGAATTTACGTGTACTTCACCATGGTAATAAAAATTGGAGGAAAAAAAAGGAATGAAGTTCTGATACATGTTACAACATGGATGAACTTCAGAAATATCACGCTAAGTGAAAGAAGCCATCACAAAAGACCACATATTGTACGTTCCGTTCCAGGCAATGTCTACACAGGGTGACTCCGTAGAGATGGCACAGTCTGCCGGCCATCAGGGGCTGCATGGAGGAGCCACAACTGCTCGTGGGCTCAGGTTTTTCTTCCCAAATATGTTTCAGAAGCAGGCAGAGGTGATGGACTTACTAAATGCCACCGAATTTGTTCCAAGTGGTTAAAATAGTAAGTTTTATGTTAGGTGTGGCTTTATACAACTTTTCAAAAACCCAAGAGGACCGATTAAATTCAGGCTGTGGACTTGCACAAAAGGGGCTTTGCTGCCAGGAACACAGGCTTGGCAGGTGTGACACGGCCCTTCCGGCCAGATGCACCCAGGTGCCCCTGCATCTGCAGCATGTCCTTCTCCAGGCGGCTTGTCACACCGTCAGCCCTCCACATGGGGTCCTGACCTGGATCATGGCTGCCACCGATCCCTTCTCACTGACCACGGCCTTGGCAGTGAACAGAGATACAGGTGCTAGAATCACAACCGTAGCTGGGCCGTGGTGGGACCACTGAGAGTTGTCCTGACTGCCCAAAGGAACAGTGTGGGCCATCCTGACTGCCCAAGTGCAGCGTCACAATGGAGCCGGACGAGCAGAACTCAGAGGAGATGCCAACTCTCACTTTCTGTCCACTTTCCTCTCTGCCCAACCCCCACCCCACCCCCCACAGCACTGCTGGAATGTTCCAACACCACCGAGGGGCCTGGAGCCTTGGAGCCGCCCCAGGTGAGCATCTCAAGGACCTGCTGGCGAGCACAGACGGCACCACATTCCCCGAATTCCCACACAGGCACACGGCCCTGCCCACACGTTATCCCGTGTCAACCTCCAGTGGAGACCCCATGACACCAGGAGGTCACTGGGGTGCTTGAGTGCAGCCCCTACTGCCATCCCCTATGTGAGACCCCGGATGGGGCAGCATCCACATGAGGATCAAGCCAGGAGGGCACCAAAGTGGAGACAGAAAGGGCAGACTTGAGCCCTCAGGCAGCATAGCCAGGGCCCTGGGCTAAGCCAACAGCTGGCTCCTGCCTTGGGGATGCTGAGACGCAGAGGTGCTGGGCGTCCCTTGTGCCCTGGGCCAGCTCTGGCTGCTGGAGATGACTCTGGGCAGACAGTGAGCCAGCCTGTCACTGTGGCTGAGAGTTGCCCACAGAGCACAGTGGAAGGGACCTTGTCTCCAACAGGAGCATCTCTCTAATTTTACCTTTCTGTGTGTCTGAAAACACAGGTGAGCTCTACCAAGTGTGATGCTGCCCCTTCCAGGAGGACGTGGGCACCCGGGCAGGAGGTCAGGTGGGGGCAGCCACATGGGGATGAGGACCTCGAAGCTCCTGTGCAACATACCCATCTCTGAGGCCCCCACCAAAAGGCTCCTCTGACTACCCACCCCACCCACCAAGGTCCTGCTTTGACGACATCCTTGCAGGTTCAAATATACTCACAGCAAAACTGCACATGCGCACAGGTGCCTCCCATCAGCCCCTCCCACTCTGGCTGGAAAGTCTCACCTGCAGGACTGGCTACTACCCCCCACCCCCACTTCTCTGGGCGACTCCCAGGCCTCAGAATCTCTAGGCCCCCTTCCCCTGCCGCCTCTAGCTTTATTTACCATAGTCTGACACCAGCTAGGACCTCCTGGGGCTCCTCACACTGCCCCCTCAAAACTGCCCCTCACGCCTACCCCCATGACCACCACTGGGGCAGCACCTCCTGCTAGCCCCTGGGCTGCTCCAACCTCTTCAGGCTGCCTGCTCCCCTCCTGCCAGGATTCCACAATTGAGATGTTTCCCAGCCTTGCTGGTGCTCCTTCAGGGTCCCCTGTTCTCCTCGTGGGACCATGGGCAAGCCCTGCTCACTGGCCACTCCAACCCTCAGTCTCAACAACCCGCAAACCTCTCTTCAGCCCTGATTTCTCCCCTAAATCCAGGAGTCACACACACAAGGGCCTACTGAACATCTCTGGAGGGGGTGGTGCACACAAACTCAGCCCAGCCTCTGCTGGAATCTGCTCCCACCCATGTGGCACTGCTGCACCCAGAGCCCACCCAGGACCCCTGCCGGAAAGGGGCTGAGCTAAGTCCCCCATCACCACGGCATGCCCTCAGCCCCATGCCAGGGGCCAAGCACAGTCCTGTAAGCTTCTCTGTGCTCCAGTCAGTAGAGGCTGCCCTGAAGGACAAGGTGGACCAAACTGCCCAGGGTCAGGGGCCTCTGGGGTGTGGTCAGAAGCTTTTCTCTGACCCACTGCCCCTGGGACCTCACCTTCAACCCACAGACCCTCCACAAAGGAGAATGGGGCCAGTATGAGTCAGGACAGACACACAGGAGCCACATCCAGCCGTCCCAGCCAGGGTCCTGCCTGCCTGGGGAGGTCAGGGTGTTTCCGGGATGTCTCCTCATGGCACCGCTGGCCAAGCCGACGCCCTGTCCAGTGGTGGCACTGGTGCCTGATCATACTCAGCCAAGGGCAGGGGCACCAGTAAGAACCCCTTGTGAGGCCACACCAGCTGCCCACTCTGCCCTCACACACTTCACGAGGAGCACTAAGCCCCAGGGCACCCGGCTCCCATCCTCCCCTCCCTGGCATAACAGACACGTCAACCCACAACCAGGACATGCGTCGCAGGAGGACGGTACTCACTGTCTTCTCCAGGACAGGGCATGCCTGGCTCCTTGGGGATGCTGGGGAAAACTGCATGCAGAGAGAGCCAGAGAAAGAGTGAAGGTCAGTGACCACCGTGGCTTCGCAAGGAGCCCTGCGCTGAGTTTGACTGCCCACGATCCCCATGGCCTGCTCTTGCCAGATGATTATTAAGGCAAAACCTTGGAAACCCTGCACATGGACGGGCAATGAGGGCCGACCACCAGAACCTAGGCTTCCGTGGCCAGTGAGAGGACACCTCACTGACTTCTGACAAGTAAGAGCGGTTTTTATCCGGGATAATAAGAGCTAAGAGCAAAAAATGAAACCAAATTGCTTCCTATTCCACATTCTTAAATCCTTTGCATCCTAATATCTTAAACCATGACCTGTGTGGCTTCTGGTCTAACAAAGCACCCAAGTGCCCACCCCCACCCAGAGAGCGCCCACCGGCTGGCACTGACCGTGAAGGGTGAGCCCTTCGTCCTTGTGCTGACAGGACAGGCGGAAGGCCTCCTCCAGCTCCATCTGGGAGGACACAGTGCAGGGGTCACCTAGGCAGACGAGGGACACAGCTGAGGCCACTGCAGGCCCAAGGCAGGGGGGTTCATGATGGTGGGCGCCCAACTGGGAGCGCGTTGCTGCTGGTGACCGGCCACTCAGGGCAGAGTTGGCCAGTGCCAGAGTGAGTCACTCCCCCAACCCAAAGGCCCAGGTCAGAACCAACAAGCCCCAGAATGGCAATGAATTCACCCACAGCTCCACATGGGGTGCCAAGCTGGGCAGGTTTCCTGGCCCGGGAGAGAATGAGCACCCTTCCTATCCAGTCCTAGACCGGAAGGAAGGGCTCCTTGTCTACTGAGGCTGGACAGGAGCACAGATGCTTGGACAGCCAGAGCCAGGACATCGTGGCCTGGCTTCAGCAGGAAGGGGAATGGCCAGAGGTCTGCCTGCCCCTGCCCTCCCCCACTCCCATGTCCAGGCTGAGAGCTGCTGGGAAGGCTCTTCTGAACTGTTTTCCAAACCCTCCACTATCTCAGACGTGTGTCTGGCTACAGGAAAGGAGGGAGGGAAAGGAAAAGAGAGGTGGACCCTAGGGCGCTGGCCACCCTCCCCTCCCCACTTCCCTGAGAAACCACAGTTCAGCTAGCAAATCACCCACCAGAAAAATCCAGAACATGAGGAAGGGAGTCAGGAAGGTCAGGACTCACACAAGATGGGCGGGGGGACTCCTGCAGCCTCTCCCCAGGACCCAGCACCAGAGCTGGCCTTGAGGGGAACCACCCCCCTCAAGGGACCCTCACCCCCGCCCCCTAGTGCCTCCATGACCTGCCACAGCCTCTTCCCCAGAAACAGGAAGCTAGTTAATTTGAATCAGCTTAATCCCAGAGCTGTCCACCTCCCCAGGGAAGGGGTCGCGCCCAGGTTTAGAGAGCCACTGCCCGACCACCACACCCCCCAGGCCCACCTTCATTGTCCACCCACTTAAGGGTGAGCGGGTGGCCCGGGTGCAGCCGGCACATCTCCCGCACCTCTGCGCAGAGCTCATCGAAGGTGGTGGCGGAGTCCAGGCTGGTGATGAGGAGGTCCCTGGGCAGAGAGGACACACAGGTCTCACCAGGGGGCACATTTAAGTCACATGATCAACTAACCAAGTTGTTGATCAAATACAGGAAGCTGTGTTGTCCCCAAGGGTATGACAGCTCCCCCCGCACCCCAGAACCACTGCCCACAGGCCATGTGAATTACACCATGAATGCCCTGGTGCAGAAACACCCATCCTGGCACCTGAACGTGCCTCTGAGGGGCAGAAGGACAGGGTAAGGGGCAGTCACCCAGGAGGGGTGGGCGCAGCTGGACACAGACTGTTCAGTTCAAGCCCATAGGCCTCATTACATCGTCCCACTACCTCAATGGTGCCAACAGGGCCACATGGTATCCAGGGTGTGGGACTTTTGAGAGGTGGGAAGTGGTGGAAGGTATGGGGAGGGGGACTAACTTATTACCCCAATGCCACAGCCTCTTGAAACCCTGGAGGCACCATTCGACAACTGCCTTTGGTAGGGCCACAACATAATTCCAGACCCAGTTTGTTGGGAAAACCAAGGCACAGAATGCCACTGCCTTTTATCTTTTCATCCACACTTGGGATATAAGACTGAAGACAGCCCAGGGATTCATGGTCAGTCTTTGAGAATGGCCCTTAGAGGTAAGGCAAGTCAGCACCAGGGAACACTCAACTCCTCAGGACAGGGAGGGAGAGGTATCCAACCCCCCTCCATGCACTGTCCCACATCACCTACCACCCAAAGCAGGGCTGGTGTTGACATGAGTAAACGTACATCTGCTGAGACTCTGAACAGGAATCACACAGGATAAACTGAAGTTAGAGGGAAGTTTACCCACATCTGACACCACAAGGGTGGGATCCTCTGAAAAAAGTTTTGAAACACCCCCAACAAGAGAAACACAGGGTCCACTGAGCATTAACACCAATGGCTTCTGAATTCCATCAAACACGTGTTGACAGAGCATCTCGGTCCACCAGGTAACAGACCCAGGGCCACCAGGATCCAGGATCCATCTGCTGGGTGCCCATGGCAGCTCGTGTCCAGCCCATGGCTCACTCCCGAGGGGGTGGGGGGCACAGTTAGAACCTACCCCATCTGCTCAGACCCTCAGTGCCCACCCCAGGGCCCAAAGCTCACCACAACCTGTGGCATCTTGGCAAATGGGGAGACTGAGGCATAGAGGGGTCTCACGGCTCATCAGTGGGGCCCCCAGAGACCAAGCCCTCCCACACCCACCACATCTCCCAGACCTCGTACCTGTGCCACCCGGCATACCCATCAGTCCCCCTGCCATGGGAGCTCTGGAACTGAGTTTGCCACCCATCTATCCCGGGGTGGCAAACTATCTATCCCTGCCCCACGACCCTCACTCACAGTTCCACCCCCAGGTGGCAGCTAGTCCCCCTGCCCAGCGCTTCAGGGCCTAGAGGTCAGGTGGATGGCTCCCCAGTGGTTTGGAGGCAACCGACACCAGGCTGGACCCCTGGGCTCTAAGCTCGTCACCCAGTGACAGCACTTTAGCTCTTCCCTCCACCGCACAACCTGAGCACAGCGGGGAAAGGCCGTCCCACTCCCTGACCAGACCTCTGACCACCACCCCGAGCATCACCCCAAACCGGAATCAGGTAGCCTCTCTGAGCAAACAGCTCAGACAGAGCCCTGGGCAGGGGCAGCACCCACGGGGCCACCCAGGCCTCATATGCAGCCCAGGCTTTGAGTTCTGGAAACCAGGCTCAAGCTGGAGAGAAGATCCAGCCAGGTCATTTCTGTGATCTCAGAAAACCAGGCAGAGCAGGGTCTCCAAACCCAGCACACATCACCTGGAAACCCCCCAAAACACAGGATACCCCTGAAACTCCAGTGACCACACCCTCCAAAAGCCCCACTGGCGAGGGGGTGACCCTAATCTCAAGCCTCTGGAGGGCCTGGGGAGGAGAGGGGATGGGAAAGGGCAATTGCAGAAGCCATTTCGGGGCGGGGGGGCCCTGAAGACCCCTATTTTTAACAATAGTGTCTCCAGTGTATCTGACCCTCAGCTCCTGGCTTGGGTGCTTAAATAGAACCTCCCTCCACGGGCCACAGAGCAGGGACAAAATTTCCCTTGGACCTTGGGGTTTGGATAAGTGAGCGAGGATTCTGGCGGACACTTTCTGGAGCCTGCATCAGGTCTACCATCCCTGAGAACTAACTTTCCCAACCCAGGCCCCTTCTCAGGCGACAGTGCAAAGCCTTTAGGAAAAGCACTGAGAGGAGAGGGGAGCTCAGACAGGGAAGGGACAGTCAGCCTGGGGCAGAAAGGAGAAGGGTGGACACAGAAGGAGGGAGGAGGCATAAAGAGGTGGGAGCCTCAGTGGGGAGGAAAGAAGAGGAACCAAGAGGGGGAGGGGAGGAAGGGAGGGGGATGGGGAGGAGAGAGGAAGGGGCACAGATTGGAAGGGGAAGAAGGGGGAAGAAGAGGGAAGAGTGTAGGGTGTGGCTTCATCTTCAGGAAACCGGACTCAACAGGTCACATTTCCCAAGGTAACCAAAGCACTCTCCAGGGCCCAAGCTTGTTGGGGGGGTGGGGGTGGGGAGGGGCAGCTAAACAGGCTGCTCGGCCAGCACTCCCAGGGACTCCCAGAGCACTGCTGGGACACTGGCCGAGTCTACCTCCCCCTCCCCTCCCTGGGCGCAGTGCCGACTGGAACTCATCCCTGGGTGGAGGGCTGGGGGTCTGGTTCCCACCTGCCCTCTGCCTCTCCGGGTGTGGACTTCCTCTGGCTAAGGATCGGCTCTGATTTTCACAGTCAGTCACTAGTTGCTCAATCCCACGGTTCCCGACAGGAAAGAGGACTGTCTGATGTGTGACTGCTGCTCCTCCCTCTCGTACAAGCCGAGGCCCCAGGCTGGGACCCAGCTGAAACCTCACCAGCTTCAGTCTGCAGTCTACCTTAACAGGCCAGAAGGTACGACCACTCAACCTCTTCAGGTGGGATGGCCAGTCACCTCCCCCCACACAAATCCTTATTCTCTAGGGCACCGCCACCAACTCCCCTCCCACCACCCCACTCCACCCCCACGCTCCCAAGGCTGCAGACAGCAGAGAGGGCAGGCGACCTGACCGACACCCCACACAAGGTGTGCTCTCCAGGTCAACAGCTGGGGCTCCCCAGGCCCTACAGCCCAACCACCAACCCCGCAGAGGCGACCCTGGGGGCAGCCGCCTGATTTCGGGGCTCTTGGAGACCAACAGGAGCAGAAAGCTGCAACAGCTAAATAGCCTCATTCTCCTCCAGTATCTGCGTGCACAGCGCTGCCGGCCGCAGCCTCCTCCACCCGGACCAGGGCTGTCCAGCGGCCAAGAATCCAGCGAGCGCCGGGGCCGGTCCAGGGGTCTGGCCACTGACCCTTGTGGACGTCGGTTCGCCCCATTTCACAGGGAGGCAGGTCAAATCCAGAGCACCGAGTGCGGACGGTCGCAGGGCCCCAGGCCCTCCAGGTGCCCTCTATTAGCGCGACCCCCACGGCTCACCGCACCTTCCCTTCTCCCGCACGTGAAGTGGTCCTAAACTGAGACATCTGGTCGAGTAAATTGAGAAAAGTTTAGAAAACCTCTGCTTTTAAAACCTGCCAGCAGTCTTCATAATTTGACGAAAACTTTCTTCCTTACAGGTTGTGGCCAACCTCCCAGGGAGAATGTCAACACGGGGCCCGGGGACGCGGAGAGTCTCAAGGTGCCCGTCTTCCGCGCCACGGGCCCCTCTGGGCAAGTTCCAGCCCAGGACAACCCCGTCGGGGCGGGGAGAGACCCGCTGACCCGAGAGGCAGCGGCGCTCGGAGCTGGGCCGGCGACTCCGAGCCGGGGTCGGGACGGGAGGGCGGATGCAGGCTGACCCAGCCTGCCCGCAAGCTTTCCCGTCTGTGAAGTCCAACTGAGGCCGATGCGCCCGCATCGCCTGGGGCAGTCTCTAAGCACTGGCGCTTCCAAAGCTCCTGGGACCCCCTGGGCCCGGAGGGGCCTCGCGGTCCCCGCCCTCCCGCGCCACCGCCCGCTGCCCCCAAACCTCGGCCTCCCGAGCGGAGGCAGTACAGTCCCCGACGGCCAGCGCAGTCGGGGGCAGCTTCCTGCGTCCGGCTCCGCACTCGGCCGCGCCGCCTCGACTCGTACGCCCCCCGCCCGGGCCGAGCCCCGCCGTCGGGCGCTCGCGCTCACCCGCTGTAGTGCGCCTTTAGGCGGACGCGGCCGCCGCTCCCGTCCATCTTGGGGCCCGTCCTGCTGGGCATTGCGCGCTCCGCCGGTCGCCGTCAGCGCCGCGCCCCGGACGCTCGGGCCATGGCGCGGGGCCCCAGCGGCCGAGTCCGGCCGCAGGTGGGGCCGACGGCGGAACGCGGAAGGGAGCGCGCGGCGCACGGACCGAGGGACACCGGTCCAGCCAACTCTAGAAACTTGGCGGCGGGCGGGGCGGGGAGGGGCGGGGGCGCGGCCGGCGGGCGCGCGCGGAGGGGCGCGCACGGAGTCCGGCGTCAGGCCTCGCGGGGGCGGGGGGTGTCCGAACATGGCCGACCCGAGGCCCCGCCGGCGGCCAATCGGCGGGGCGGGCGGTCCCGGGGCGGGGGCGGTGGCACCTGCGGCCAATGAGGGCGAGGCGGGGCCGCCACCTGGGCCAATCCCCGGGGGACCCCGCAGCTGCGGCCCAATGGCGGGGCGCGGGGCGGACTACCTGTCGGGCGGGGTGCGGCCCCACCTGCGGCCAATGGGAGCGCGCGTGGCCCGGCTCTGCCCGGCAACGCGCGCCCCCTGCCCGCCCGGCACGTCTGCCCTCGGGTGCAGTGGGCTCCTGGGGCTGCGGTTCCCAGGTGCGCTCCCGCTGTGAGCGTCTCGAGAACTTGTTGGAAATACAGGTTCCAGCCCAGACTCGCTGAATTGAAACTCTAGCAGTCTGAGCTCACAGTCCGGGTAATTCAGGTGAGCGCGAGTCAGCGAGCTACCGGGCTAGGGGACAGCGACAACGGGTCGCCCCTTCGACCCTGGATTCCGAACGGCGCTCGGAATGAGTGACCCGCGTTCTACCAGCTTAGAGATGCGGAGACAGACTGCAAAGAACCGAGAACCCGGCGAAGGTCACAGCCGGCAGGTCCGGACTCAGCGGCCCTCCTCTCTGTACAGAAGGTTTGTCTACACTCTCTAGCTTGCTCTCTCTGCTCCAGTTCACTCCTCGGTCGGGGACAGAAGGGCTGCGTTTGTCCAGGCCGCCGGAGACCTTCACTTCTGAATCCACATCCTCTCTGGGTCTTACTAACACCAGGCGTTTGTTCCGGACTGTCTCTTTGGAACACTCTCCACGCCGCCACCCCCCAGGTGCCTCTATCCTGGGCCCATTCCCCTTAACCTTGGGATGGGTTTTTCCAAAGAGTACGTCCTTAACTGGTTGCATCCACAGGGACCCAAATCTGCAATCTGTGGGACCTCAGCCGGGCACCAGGTGCCCACCTGGGCTCGGGGATCTGCAGACCCGGCATTCCCGCCTCCCCGGCCAAGCCTGGTCCTCCGCTGGGCCACACCTCTGTTGCCTGCCTCCCTCCCCTCCCCCACTGCCGCCCCGTTGGCAACCTCTGACCCTCGCCTCCAGTCCTGGCTAAGCCCTCACAACTCCTCACCTGCATAGTGTGCGGCTTTCTCATTCACTCTTTCATTCCGCAGACATTTCCTGGCGCCTCCCAGCACAGGGTGCTGGGTGTTCCTGAAGAACCATGTCCCTATGGTCATAGAACTTATGTCCTCCCTAGAGATGGACACACAACTCTGTTGACAGCCCACCTCTCTCCTACTTAGGGTGGTTTGAACTCCCCATCCTAAAAAAACAAAGCCCACTCTATACCACACCCCTCCACCCACCTGCCCACTTCTCTACTCTTCTTTACAAGATAATACCCGCCTGCCCTCCCAACTATCTGCACCCTCATCTCCACTTTCTCAGCCCTCCTCGTCCTCCATTGTCACCACCAACTCCTGTGTTTTACACACACTGGCCAATTCTCTGCTTTTTTCTGAACTGACCTCTGGCAGCATACTCACCCCTGAACGCTGCCGTCTACCGCCTCTCCTGCACCTCCCTCTGCTGCTTCCTCCCGCAGCCTGGAAATGCGCCCCCACACCTCAGCCTCAGTCTTCGGTGCTTCTCAGGCCCTTGAGCTGCTCATGTTCACTTAGGGCTCAAGATTTGTTCCCAAGCTCAATGGCCCCACTGGGCTGACCATCCCCCTCATCCCCCGCCATCTCTCATCCCACCAGGCCTCCCTCAGACAGGCCCTTCTCCATCTCAGGGTGCCCACGCCTTCTTTTCCCATTCTCAGCTCAGAGTTCTCTGGTGCTGGGTGGTCACCTCCATTTGGTGATTACATTCACTGCTGCCACCTGGTCCAGCTGGGATTTTTGCATCAGCCTTCTGTTTCCCTAAAACCTAAGTCCATCCATGTCCATCTCTCTGGACATAGGAGTTGCAGTGGTTCCCATCATCCTAAGAGACCCCAGGCCTTCCTGCCCTGTCTCCCACCGGCCTCATTCTGGTTCATCCCCACCAGCCCCTGGCTGCCTCCTGCCTCCAGGCCTTTGTGTGTATGGTGACACTTTTGCCCAGACTCACACTTCCTTCCAGCACCCACTCAACATTTCTGACGCCCATGTGAGTCTGCTTCCAGCCCCACCCCATGGGCACCCCTCCACGCCCACCACAGGAGAGAGCAGGAACCTGCCACCCAGGGGTGAGAGTGTGGGATGCAGTCCCCAGCCCCCCTCTCCTGGCCCTATGGCCAGCACTGGGGCTGTGTCCCCTGGGCTATCGGCAGCCCAGCCTGGCATGAGGCCTTGGGCAAGATGCCCCACTGCACCCTCCCCCCACATTCCGTCCCCAGAGTTGGGTGGAGATAGAGGAGGAAGGGTCAGTTGGTCCAGTCCTTGATGCCCACTGAAGGCAGCACTGGCCAGCCAGGGCCCTTCCCTGGGCACCGTCTCCTGGACCTGCTCCATCCAAGGCCCCACCAAACACAAGAGCCTTTTCTAAGGAGGGAAGCGCTGGCCACGATGGGAGCCTCCGCATCCAAATGGCCCCATGGATACTGGACTCTGCCTGAAAACCTGAGGGCCACGTGGGACCCTCCGTCCAGGGGGCTGGAAGCTGGGGCCACCAGTCTTGGTGAGGAAGTCCAGAGAGGGTTGTCGCTGGGGTCAGGTGGGTTTGGAGGGTGGGGCCTCTGTTCTCCATGAGGGTTGGGGGAGGGGAAAGGCCTATTCTGGGACCAGGGTCTCCGACCATAACCAGCCCCAGACCCTGGTAAGGGTACATGGGTTGTCCAGAATGCCCAGAACGCTTCCCTGAGCCCCTCCCCAACCCCCCAACAAGCTTTGCAAAACAACCCCAGGCATCCCAGGCCAATGAACCCACCTCCAGAGGGTGAGGCCGCTGAGTCTCCCACCCCCCAGGGCCTCGAGGGCATAGGGCTGGTCCCCAGTGAGTGAAAGGCAGGTGTGCCTGCCAGGTGTCCACCATTCATCCTGCATCCCGGCCACAGGCACAGGGTGTTCCAGTGGTTGGTGGGGGGCTGGGACTCTATCAGCCTGAGTCACCGCTGTGTCCAGCATCTGGCATGGCTGGAGTGAACGATGAGTGAGTGGGTGGAGACCCTTTGGACACGCTGGGGCCAGTTGTCCCCCTGGACCCTGGGCCTGTCCTAGGGCTCACCTGCCAGCAGGCTGCAGTGTGATGACATCATGAGAGGACTCGCCTGGCGCCTGGGTGCGGAACAGCGGAGACAAGCCTGAGAACAGCCTGGCCACTGAGGGCTGGTCCTTTCCGCCTCTGGGCAGTTTCTCTATTTCCCAATTTTCCAAAAAGATCTCATAAACTTTCATGATCACAAACACCTATTATCTCCAAAGTGGAAAGTACAAAGATGTGTTGTTTTTAGCTGGTTACAAAAGTGACAGGCTCATTGTAGAGCTCTGACAGCAGTAGGTGCAGGCAGAGACCTCCTCCCTGCCCTGACGCCCCTCCCAAACCCAGCTGGGCCTTCTGCCCCTTCCAGTCACCTGGGACCCAGGGTGGGGCTGCTGCATGTGCGTCCCACTGGCTGTGGGCCCTTTGGGAGGAGGTGGGCAAGACAGAGTGCCCCCCACCCCCGGTGCATGGCTGGCCCCCTTATTTTCTTTGATAAATGTTCTTTATGAAATAATATCAACAACTGAGCCCTTTTAGGTGAAAGGTAAAAGTCAGGTGGAGTTTATGCTCAGTGAGCCCCATCAGACAGAAGCAAAGGCCTCCGCTGGGAGGTCAGTGGTCCCACCTGAAGGGCTGGTCTCAGCACCCACCTCCTCACATCCTCAGGTCCCCTGGGCAGGGTCCCTTCCAAGGCCGTGGGCAGACCCCACTCTCTGCCAGGTCTGACCTGCCCCGCGCCACCTGGGTGCAGGCTCTCATCTGCACGGTCAACAGAATGAAGGAGCAGGTGAAACGAATGCTGTCACTGAGCCAGTCTCTCCAGACTGTGAGGTCCCAGACAAGGAAAGTTCACAGGCTACATTTGTGCCAGGTCAGCCCTGAGGCAGCCCAGGAAGAGATGACTGGCGGAGCTGGCATCTCCCTGACCCTGGAAGGTAGGGGGTGGGGACTGGCCATCTGTTCAGGTGTGACACTGCCCCACGCAGGGCCAGGTGAGGACCATACAGGTCACTAGAAGGCCCAGGCACCTGCTGACAGGTGTCGGGCACACAGCTGCAGGGGGACAACTGAAGGTGCTTCCTTTCCTTGTCTGGGACCTCACAGTCTGGAGAGACTGGCTCAGTGACAACATTCGTTTCACCTGCTCCTTCATTCCGTTGACCGTGCAGATGAGAGCCTGCGCCCAGGTGGCACAGGGCAGGTCAGACTTGGCAGAGAGACAGGAGACAGTGGGGTCTGCCCACGGCCTTGGAAGGGACCCTGCCCAGGGGACCTGAGGATGTGAGGAGTGGGGGTTGGAGGAGCCTGTGGAAGGCCCTGGGTCCTGGGGAGCAGGGAGGTTGGGAGGATGCCTGTGTCCACGCAGGCATGTCGGTGTGTGTATATCTGGGCAGCCGTGTGTCTCTCAGACTCAGGCACCATTTCCTACCTGTGACCCTAGACGGGGTTCCTTCCAGGTGATGCTGAGGGTCTCTCCCCCAGCACCGCTGGCACTTGGATCAGGTGGGTCACCGCGGTGACCCAGTGTCTTGCGGGTGTGGAGGAACATCTGGGCCTCCCTCACCCCCAGCGCCCACAGGCGCGGTGCTGCAAGTTCCCAGCAGAGGGCGCAGCTGGACACGGCGGGAGTCCTGGGCACCGGGCTAAGGATGTTCTCCACCATATGCTCAGACCACGAGTCCACCTGGGAGGGGCCCCTCCAGGTTCATCTCTCCGATCGCATCAGCCCTGTCTTCCCCCCACAGCGACGCGTTCTCAGCTCAGCCATCCGTTACACTGATGGTCCCTGTCTGAAGGCACCACGAGGCTTGTCTGTGGACCCGGACAGTCTGTGTGTGTGTGTGCGCCATCGTGCGTGACTGTGGGCCTGCATATGTTTCCACATGCATGTGCTGCTGGAGGTGCTCGGAGAGGCTGTGTCCGCAGATGCAGGACAGCGGAGCCAGGGGAGGGGGGTGGGGGGATGAGTGTGCAGGCTATGTCCAGGCTGGAGGGGGACTGGCAGGACACCGACTGCTTTGCTGGCAAGGGCTGGTCGCTGCAGAGCAGGCACGTCCCACATGCTCATGGCTGACCTCACGTTGTCCATTACCCAGCTGAGGATCACCAGGCAAGGCACCCCAGGGCAGGCCCTGTACCAGCCTCAGCCCCGGGCACCTACCTAGGACATGACCTCTCTCCTGAGGGGGACACTGAGGTCAGGTTGGCCAGTGCTTTGTCCAGGTTCTCAAGGCTGAGACCACCCCTACCCAGGCCAGTGGGGACACACACATCTGTCCCTTCAGGCTGGACGTGCCCACTGCACGGGGCCTAAGATGAGCCGTCAGAGCACCATGGGGGAGGGGTGCTCCCCCTCCTGCAGGAAACAGCCGCTCCCCCATCCCCTCAGCTGCCTGGGATTATATTTAAAACCAAAGCGAGCTGGGGAGGCAGCACCCAGCACGGTCGCCATGGCAATACTGAGCCAGGGCTATTTTAGCCACAAGGCGTCACAGGGAGACATGGTGGTGGAGCTGGGACAGGTCCCCAGCTCTCTGCCTGAGCCCCTTGCCTGTCCTCAGGGGGTCACCTGCATCCAGACTCACCTGGCTGCACTGCCCCCGCATCACTGAGCCCGGCCCATGGTAGCCCGAGGCTGTGGCCCGAGGCAGGCGGGCAAGGCTGGAACCCCATCATTGCTTCTGAACTGCTGTCCTTAACCCTGGGGGTGGGGGTAGGGGCAGGCAGAAGGCCCCTGTCCAGCAGGGAAGGCGGAGCAGGGCCCGCCTTCTGGAGACAATTGCACAGAGCATGCCTGCATCGTCAAGTCCCGTCATTCTGCTCCTGGGGATCTGCTTTAAGGAAAGAACCGGAAGTGCCAACAGTTCCAAACCAGACGTCCCTGTGTCAGCTGCAGGGTCCAAGGTGGGAGGTAACCCGCCTGGCCGCAGGCTCCATGTGACCCTTTGATGGACAGGTGCACACTCAGGCATGCACACACACATGCAGTGCAGCACACGTGGCCAGGCAGGAGCAGTGCCGCCAGCACCCCTGCCAAGTAGCCCAGGCAGACCAGCAGATGGCAAGCAGGACCTTGTCCAGCAGGAAGCTCCAGCCCGGCTGTGTGCAGGCATCAGTCTGAGGAAAGTGTTTTCCCACACAGGGAGAAGACCCTCTGGGGTCTCGTCATCACCCAGGGTCAGCAGCCTCCTCTGGGCATGGCCCTGGCTTACAGTGAACAATGTTGGATTTATGATCTCCAAAGAAAATTTAGCTTCAGGACCAAGGACCAGTCTTGATCACTCAAGAGCTTTTGTGTAGCAGAGTTTTATTAAAGTGAAAAAGGGACAGAGAAAGCTTCTGCCATAGACATCAGAAGGGGGACAGAGAGTGCCCCCGCTTACTACCCTTATCAAAGCCTTATATGCTTTTTACCAGACCCACTCTTACAACATACATCTTAAATTAACAAGGTCAGAGCTAACAATAGACAGGTCTTACCAGACCCACTCCCACAACATACGTTTTAAGATGACAGGATTAGTCAGAAGGTTCTTGTTAAGGAGAAATACACTGTTACATTGACTAAGACAAAGTAATGCACAAAAAAATGTTCTTTCCTCTTCCTTGAGAACTCCAGACCCCTCTCTTCCTCAGGAACCCTGGAGTTCTTATTAACGTACCTAGGAACTGATTCACTACTGTCTCCTTGGGATAGCCAGTTGCACCCTCAGCCCTTGCAGACCCCTGATGGCGCTCACCAGGCAGAGCAGCTGGAGTTGACAGATGCCCTCAGGACATATGGCACTTCATCTCTGCAACTCCCGCCAGGTGGGTGAGTGGCTCTCTGCGGCCCTGAGAAGGTCTAGCACAGATTGAAGGCAGGCCCCTCCATGCCCCCCCTTACCTCCCAGCACGATACCTCAGGGTAACTCCGAGAGGAAGCCACCAGCCTGGCCGGAGAGTTCCCAGGACCCATGAAGGCCAGGCCTGGGGCCCTTGTACCCAGGAGAATGGGGCTGCAAGTGCCCCAGGCTGAGGACACAAAACCCATGGCCACCCCAACCAGGAACTCGGGCACCTGGGCCCCCTGGTGGGCACCTGAGGGAGGCAGCCCTTGTGGGTGCTGCATGCACAGTCGGTCCTTTACAGGAGATGAACCTGAGCTCCAGGAACCCAGGTATTTATACTAGGCAGACAACCTGCTCCTTCTCCCAAGGGGTTGGTCCACACTGAGTGGGCACAGGCCTCCTTGGAGAGACAGTACAGGGCGACAGGCAGGTGGCACCTTGCTCCTAAGAGGTGCAGAGACCTGAGCCCCAAGGGGAGCAGCCTTCCAGTGGGAAATGGGAGTAGAGCTTCCCAGCCTGGGAAAGGGGGCTCCCCATTTCTCAGGACCAATCCTTCTTCAGAGGGCAGTGCAGCCCCCTCTGAGGAAGAGGCCAACATCTCCTGGAGGTGCCCTTGCTCTGCTAGACAGGAGCTAAACGTCTTCAGAGAATTTTCAAGACAGCCCAGATTGCAAGTCCACTGTCTTCACTGCAAACCCTATTTCGAGTGTCGGACATGACTGAAGCGACTTAGCATGCATGCATGCATTGGAGAAGGAAATGGCAACCCACTCCAGTACTCTTGCCTGGACAATCCCGGGGACAGAGGAACCTGGTGGGCTGCTGTCCACGGGGTAGCACAGAGTCAGACACGACTGAAGCGACTTAACAGCAACAGCAGCAAACTCAAATCAGTGTGGATGGTGACTGCAGCCATGAAATTAAGAGACACTTGCTTCTTGGAAGAAAAGCTATGACAAACAGTGTATTAAAAAGCAGAAACATCCCTTTGCTGACAAAGTGATGACTAGTCACTTTGTGAAGTGAAGTAGTAGTCACAAAGTGACTAGTCACAAAGTGAAGAGTAGTCACAAAGTGAAAAAGCTATAGTTTTTCCAGTAGCCATGTATGGATGTAAGAGTTGGACCATAAAGAAGGCTGAATGCCCAAGAATTAATACTTTTGAACTGTGGTGTTGGAGAAGACTCTTGAGAGTCCCTTGGACAGCAAGGAGATCAAACCAGTCATTCCTAAAGGAAATCTACCCTGAATATTCATTCCAAGGACAGGCTGTAGCTGAAGCTCCAGCACTTTGACCACCTGATGCAAAGAGCCAACTCATTAGAAAAGACACTGATGCTGGGAAGGATTGAAGGCAGGAGGAGAAGGGGGTGACAGAGAATGAGATGGTTGGATGGCATCACCGACTGAATGGACATGAGTTTGAGCAAACTCCAGGAGATAGTGGAGGACAGGGAAGCCTGGCGTGCTGTAGTCTATGGGGTCGCAAAGAGTTGGACATGACTGAACAACAACAACAAACCCAAACACTAACCAGGCTTTCCTGCAGGTCTCCTCCCCCTGGCTAATCGCCTCCCAGCCCGGCAGATGGGTGCCTTGGGCAGCAAAGACTGTTAAGTAGCATCTCCTGAGTGGAGCCTGGTGGGCTGCCATCCACAAGGTTGCGTAAGAGTCGGGCACAACTCAGCAACTCAACAACTGAGTGAAGCAGGCTGCAAGCATTGTTGCAGATTCTTTTTATTATTTACAGCAGTTCACGTTCACAACGACAACACACCATCATCTCCTACTTAACAGCTGAGGGTCCCCCTGGTGGGTGAGTCACCTCCCAAGTTTACATGAGAGGCACCAGGTCAGGAGCCCATACCGCAGCCACCATGTTCTCCGACTTCTCAACCAAGGAGCCACTCTGGGCGGGGAGTAGAGGGTGGGCACAGGAGAAAACGCGTTAATTTTCCCTGCAAACGTTTCCTGTGACACAGGAAATCCAGAACCTCCTAGTTGTGGGGGCTCTTGTCTCTCAGCCAGGTCCCTTCAGCTTGCCTCCATCCTCAGCAGCAGGTGGACAGTCCCTGAGCACACGGCCAGTGCCCTGTCTCCACAACTGTCCCACCCAGGACTTCCCCTGACCTGCTCGGCCCGGGATGGGGTAGCCTGAAAGAGTGGGGGTTAACATCCCTAGGGGTGGCCCTCGGCCAGGGGTAAGAGACCCAGCTGATCACCCTCAGAGGGCAGTGGTGAGGGGCCTTTCAGGGGCTCCGGGGATGGAGACCACACTCCCCCAGCTTTCCCTCCGTCTCCACCCAGCCCCAGCTTGCTCCTGCCTCCTGGGGTCACTTCCCAAGGTCACTGCACACACAGGTCCTTGAGGCCAATGCACTGCTGGGTCCTGGAAGAGACCTGGGGTTGCTGCTTGAGGCTGACACCAAGGGCCCAGCTTTGCTGTTGGATGTGGGAGGTGAGAAGAGGCCTGCACACCTCCCGCTGCTGTGTCCAGAGCCAGCTGTGGCCTTGGGGGCAAGGAGAGCTGGCAAGTTCTCCAAGTCACCCCATCTCCTGCAGTTGGAGGGCAGGGGGTACTGATGTCACATCAGGCCCCGGGTCCAATCCTAGACACTCGAGAGGGCTGACCTGAGCCCTTGCCAGACCTTGTGCTAAGATCCAGACCTGGACTAGGAGGCATAGGCCTGAGGTTCATGCTCCATATAAGTGAGTCCACCTGAGGGTCTTGTACCCCTAGTCGTATTGCACTTGTTTGGGAGTCCCTAAAAATATACGTGGGTTTCCCAGGTGGCTCAGCAGTAAAGAACCCACCTGCCAATGCAGGAGATGCAGCTTTCATCCCTGGGTCGGGAAGATCCCGTGGAGAAGGGAATGAAAACCCACTCCAATATTCTTGCCTGGGAAATCCCATGGAGAGAGGAGCCTGGGGGGGCTACAGTCCATGGGGTCCCAAAGAGTCAGACACAACTGAGTGACTCAGCAACAATACCTTTGTCGAAGGGCACTTGGCACGTGAGATTCCTATGGATGCTGTAATCCAGGGTTCCCAATCCCTAGACCCCTAGACTGGTACTGGTTCTGTTAGGAGCTGGGTTGCACAGCAGGAGGTGAGTGGCAGGCAGGGGAGGGAGTGAAGCTTTGTGTTCACGGCTGCTCCCCATCGCTCGCATAGGGAGTGCTGCCTCCCGTCAGATCCGGTGGCAGCATCAGACCCTCAAAGAGCAGAACGCTACTGTGAACTGCGACTCATTCACATGAGGGATCTAGTTTGCCTGCTCCTCTTGAGAATCAACCTGAAACCAGCTCCTTCTCTATGGAAGAAATCGTCTTCCACAAAACCAGTCCCTGGTGCCAGAAAGGTTGGGGGCCAGACTAGGGAGTCTTGAAAATAGCAGAAATCTGTTCCCACGGTGGAGGGCAGAAGCCTGCAGTGAGAGTGGGGCAGGCTGGAAGCTTCTCCAGGGAGGACCCCTGCCAGCCCCTCCCTTGGGCTCCTTGGCCTGTGGATGCCTCCCTGCCTCTGTCCCGTCTCACTGTGTCCTCTCCTTAACTGAGGATGCGGGGACGGGGGGCCCTGAGACCCACCTAGTGTCTCGGGCCGGCCCTAATCCAGCAGGATTTCATCTAAACCTGCATCTTACCTGCATCTTCCAAGACCCTTTACCCAATGTCACTCTCACAGGTGCCACGAAGAGGTCTTCAGGCATCTTCTGGGGAACACGATTCACCCCACTATCTCATGCCGTTCAGAAACTGCCCCCCTCCCCCCGCCTTCCCTCTCAGTGTCCAGACTGACAGCGAGGACTGAGTCTCAGTGGCCTGAGCACGGATGCGGGGAACCTGCAGCCCCTGGCTTGCCCGTGCTTGGCCACGTGGGAGTGGCTCTCCAGGATGTTGAAATGGGGGCAGGGTGGACATAAGGCTGGAAAGGGGACAGTTTATTGTGAATGTTCACCTTTGACTGGGGAGGACCATCCGAGGGAGGTGGCACCTGGTACAGTTGGGGCAGCTCCCTGAAGCTGGAGTGTGATGGTGGAGACCCTGGGCTGTGTGTGAGGAGCTTGAAGACTCAGGAGTGGGGAGCAGGGGCACTGTGAGGATGAATCCACTGGAACTACCACCTGTTGGTTCCCCAGGAGGGTCTAGGAGACAGGCCTTTTGCTGAAACAACAAGAAAGTGTGAACAAGAGGGTGCAGGGCTGCCAGGGAGCACAAGGTGTGCTGGCCCGAGTGGCCATGTGGATGGGAGGACACGCGCCAGGGTCCTAAGAGAGCAGAGACCTGCAGCCTGTAGCCATCCAGCCAATGAGAGCGTAGTTATGGCAATGGGAGGAGGGGCCTCAAGGAAACCTCGGCCCTGGCTCCTAGACCTTGTGGTCTGGGCTGGGGTGAGGGCATCCTGCCCCCTGGACCCTCTGACCTGGTGCTAAAGCCCAGCTGGGGAGTGTCTTGGGGTCCCCTAGCGCTCTGGGGTGAGCAGAACCTCTGGCATGAAGACTGGTTCACATATGAAAGTGGCTCCCAGAGTGCACCAGGCCCTCATGGTGAGGGGCTGGGTGCCTAACCTCGGAATGTGGGTGCTGTCACGCCAGGAGCTGCCCACTGCCAGCTGGGGTTGCCAAGTGGGCATGGCCCTGTCCAGCAACAGTGGGAACCACCGGCACTGCAGCTTAGCACCAAGTGAGTCTCAAGGGTGAAGCAGTTATGTTAAGAGGTACCTGGATGCCATGGCACAGACACCTTGGCTCAGCTTAAATTGGTGGCCTCATGGGGGGCTGAGCTCCTAAACCCAGTGACAGAGAAGGCAACCTGGTTCACAGAGTTGCCAGCTCTGCATCCATCAAAGGTGCCAGTGGACTGTGGTGGCCGCTAGCCCTGCCCAAGGGTGCCATCAAAGAACAGTGGTGACAGTGGCAGGTGGAGAGTCCCTCTCCCCCGCCCCAGGCAGAAACCTGAGTGGCACTCTCTCAATTTTACAGGAGTCGCCTCTCGGACTCCCATGGCCTGTGGGCACAGAGTGGGCCATGGAGACAGACGCCTGGTGAGGGCAAAGGACTGAGGCTTTTCCCGGGGACCAGGGTCTGCCGCCGCTCCAGGAGGTGCCCTAAGCAAGCAGAAGAGCTGGTGGAGACAGCAGGGGAAGGGGGCAGGATGGCTGATTACAGCCCCAGTTGGTGGCACCATGGCACCAACTGTGGCTTGTTCCACTAAATCTCGCTTTTATTGCTGCTGCTGCTGTGACAGACACCACCTTGAAGGACCAGTGCCATCCTGGCAGATGTGAGCGTCATGGGGGTGACTGCCTGCCACTGCCCCGCTGTAAGGGCAGCCCCCACCCCAGCCCCAAGCACCCTCCAGAGCATCCAGAGTGCCACTTGGCTGGCAGGCAGGCAGCCTGGGGGTGGGAGTCGGTGAAGACCCAGCCTCTCCTTAAAAAGGACAATTTGGGGCCCACTTCCCAGGGCTTTGCAGGGGTCCCCAGGCAAGTCCAGCACCTGTGCACTTCCCTTCTACCTCCGACCCCTGCTCCTGTGTCTGGGGTGTCACTCCCTGTACTGGGTTGAACAGTGACCCCCAAATTCACCTCTACTCAGAACCTTAGAATGTGACCATATTTGGAAATAGGGTCTTCACAGCTGTGATGACTTAAGATGAAGCACACTGGATTACAAGGCCCCAAGTCCAGTGAGAGCTGCCTTTACAAGGAGAGGAGGGATACACAGAGAGGTCACATGATGACGGAGGTGGAGACGGGGTGATCATCCACAGTCCAGGGGTGCCAGCAATGTCTAGCAGCACGGGGAGCTGGGGAGAGGCCTGGGGCAGGCTTGCCATCAGCCTTCGGGAGCCCAGCCTGCCCACATCTGGGTCCTGGACACCTGGTCCCAGAACTCTGAGAGCTCCAAGTTTTCCTTTTTTTTCTTTTTCTATTTTTTGGCTGTGCCTCGCAGCTTGTGGGATCTTGCTTCCTCATCAACCAGGGGTCAAAGCCAGGCTAAGGTACCGCAAGTTTAGAGTGCTGATTGCTGGGCCAACCAGGAAAGTCCCTGAATTTCTGAATTTTAAGCCTGCCAGTCTGTGGTACTCTGTAACAGCTGCCCGAGGAAACATCTTCCCCCAAATAAACTCCCTGCACCAGGTCCTTGTCTCAAGCGATGCCCCCCAGGTATGGGCTCTGCCCAGTGGTCAGGCTGTCAGCCTCACAGGAAGGGAGAGAGAAGGGTAAGTGGGGGCGGAGGGAAGCTGAGGCCCTGTCCCCTGACACTGCGGCCCCTCCAACCTTGGGGAAGAGCTGGTCCAGCTCTCAGGGAAGCATTTGGGTATCTATCCAGACAACACAGGTGTCCCAGCCTCCACAGGAGATCACGGACAAGGAAGCCCAGGTGGCACTAGTGGTAAAGAACCTGCCCGCCAATGCTGGAGACATAGGAGATGTAGATTCAATCCCTGGCTGGGGAAGATCCCATGGAGTAGGAAATGACAACCTGCTCCAGTATTCTTGCCTGGAAAATTCCATGGACAGAGAAGCCTGGTGGGCTACAGCCCTTGGAGTCACAAAGAAAGTCACCAGTCCCCATAGACAAGAGTCCAGGCCCCCTCCCTGCCACTCCATCCCACTCCCAGCCCGGGTGTCCCTGTAGGAAACTGCCCCCCTGCCCGACTTGGCTCCTCTCAACTGCAAATCTCCATCCACCCCTGGCCTTCAATCTGCTCGGGTCAACAGCACCAGCACAGAACTATGTTTAAAGAGCATCAGCCCTTTCCATCCCTCTTTCCAGCCCTGTAAACACGTGGGCAGAAATAGCAGCCTGCAGGCTAGAGGGAGTGATTGCTGGCTTTGGAATCAGAAGTCTCCTGCCCGGGCGGGCCTCACTGCGTGGGTGCCCAAGGCAGTCACAAAGCCGGCTTTAAATAGCTCCTGTGGGTACGCGCAGCAGAAGAAGGGCAGCCTGGGAGTGGTGGGGACAGTGCGGAGAGGTGGCGCCGGGTAGGCAGGGTCCTGGCAGCAGAGGGGGGTTGGCTTACCAGCTTCTGGAACCAAGTAAGGACAGAAGTTCCAGAAATCTTGGACCCACCTGTGTGGCCACCAGAGGTCCTGGGGAAGGCAGGCCTTGGGGCAGGACCCTAGGTGCCAGGGGTGGGGGTACTGTGATCCAGCTCAGTAGCTTCGGGGTGCCAGCTGGGCCTGGACGTCTCACCCCCAGGCCATGCTCCACCTTCCAGGAGGAGGGTGCAGTGACCCTGCTGGGCATGCAGGCCAGAAGGTACCCATCTGGGAG
This sequence comes from Ovis aries, assembly GCF_016772045.2. Taxonomy (NCBI): domain Eukaryota; kingdom Metazoa; phylum Chordata; class Mammalia; order Artiodactyla; family Bovidae; genus Ovis; species Ovis aries. Next base: position 50,025,190 of record NC_056065.1, read on the forward strand.
GTGGAGAAAAAGGTCTCGCTGTCCTCATTCCCAGAGCTGGCCGGGTATGGCCGGCCACCCCCGCTGTCCAGAGTTGGCCCGGAGCCTGTGTGTCCAGGCTTTCCCTCCTGCTTTCTCCTGCTCCCACATGGGTCATGCTGGGGTCTGGGGGTCCCACTCACTGGCCAGTCCCACCCCTAGGATGACCCTGCCCAGCCCTTCAGGCCAGTCCTTTAGAGCAGAGGCCCAGAGGGCAGCCCTTCAGGAAAGCATCTTCAGGAGGTAAGATCTTCAAGCTGGAGGTGTGGGCCCTGGGAAGGTACAGGCCTCAGACACGGCTGCTCCTGTGGGAGCCCGCTGTGGGCTCAGCTGGCCTCAGGGGTCATTCAGCCAGCTCAGCCTGCCTGTGGTGAGGGTCCCCAGCACCTGCCCCCAGAGCCTGGGGACGTGTACTGGCTAAGGGCAGGTGGCCCAGCAGACACCCTTTCTAATTCCCACAAAGTCACCGTCACACACCCCTCAAGGTGGCTTGGAGAGCACCTCAGGCCAGTGGGGTCATGGCCTGGCTACTACCTGATCACAGCAGGGCCCTGGGCCTGGCATTCCCGACCTTGCAGTAGACAGCTCACCCACAGCTGCCCCACGGTCGCCTCTGTTCCCTCCAATGTGACAGCCTGCTCTGCTCTGGTGTGGGAGCACCTGGAGCCCTTCTGAGAGCAGTGGCCCTGTCACCCTGAGTCCCTGGTGGCAGCAGAGGTGGGAGGGGCTGGGCATTTGTGGGGACTCGGTGGCCACTGTTGTCCCATCACCACGTTCAGAAGGCACCATGGTGGCACCTTGCCATGAGCCCCAGGGACACCTTCAGCGCCCACATCCCAACCTGGAGCTCCTCTGTCCCAAACCTGTGGAGCCCACAGTGAAGGAGGGCCATGCAGGCCCCAGAAGAGGAGGCCACAGCCACAGTGTGAGCGATGGCCAAAGGCTCCGTTTTATTTCATGCTGGGACCCAAGGCCCGGGAATGCCTTTCCCACGGTCTCGCGAGACTTGAGCACCATCCTCACCCAGCCTCTTCCCCCTCCCTGGTCCAGACCCACAGAGCCAGTCCCTGAGTCAGGATCCTTCTCCAAATTGATGGTGAAGCTTCCTGGGCCGTGCCTGCCTGGCTCCTGGGTCAGGCGTCTGGGCTGTTGGACAGGAGGTGTCTGCAGACGGGGTCCTGGCAAATGTGGGGTCAGAGCCTGGGAGCACTGAGCGAGACCGAAGCTTTCTTCTCATCTCATCTGGCCCGTAGTCCTGCTTCCTCTGAAACACTCAGAGCTGCCCAGGATTCTTCCCTCAGAGGTCCTGGGCCAGTGAAACCCCCCGTGGGCCTCACATGGTATATGCGGCCCAGTAGATGACATTGACAGCAGCAAAAGCCGCGGGGAACACAGCACGGGCATAGATGTCAATGGTGTCCGCGTCAATGGGCTTGAGAAGCCCACGGAGGCCCCCCTGGCCCCCCTGCTTCTTTGTCTCCCCTGTCTCCACCTCCACAGATCTGTAGGAGCCCATGAGGTTCCCGGGCATGCGGCATGGCCGGCGGGACACAGCCAGCTCCTGAGTAACACCCGCAGCGGAGAGGGAGAAGAGCACGATGGCATTCTTCATGTCCATCTGCATGGGGAGGGAGCAGGCTGAGCACCAGGAAGCGGGGGGGGGGGGGGGGGACCCCAACCCAGCCAGCAGGGGGGACCCAGACCCTGACAGCAAGGGCAGGAACCCAACCCAGGCAGCCAGAGGGACCCCCAACCCAGCCAGAAGGCGGGACCCAGACCCTGACAGTGAGGGCAGGAACCCAACCCAGACAGCCAGAGGGACCCCCAACCTGGCCAGCAGGGGGGACCACTGACCCAGCCAGCAGGGGGACCCCAACCCAACCAGTGGCTCCATCCACATAGCAGGAGAGAGGGGGGCTGGGCTGAGCGCAGGACAAAATGCCCCCACCCTGCAATGCTGGCCCTTGGCAGTGCTGGGGGAGGGGCTGTCCTTTGCCCTGCCCAGCCTCACCTCAGCCCTCTGCTCCTTAACCTTGACCTTGGCCTTCTGTTTCTTCCGGTAGTCAGCATTGAAGTGGGCAAAGGCATACTCCACCAGGGCGGCGAACACAAAGACATAGCAGATCCAGAAGTACACGTCCAACGCCTTGATGGCCGACGCCCGTGGGAGGGAGGAGCGCGCGCTGACCATCAGCGTGGTCATGGTCAGCACTGTGGTGATGCCTGGGGGCACAGAAGGTGCCGTCCCTGGAGCCCTGCCACCCCACCCAATCTGAGTGCAGGTCAGGCTCCTCTTACCAGGTCTGGCCTGGCCAGCCTCTGCCCCAGGACGTGAGCCAGTGTTCAGGACAGGTCCAGGCCCGACTCCCACCCTCCCACCTGCTCCCTCGGAGGACAGGCCAGGGCCTCTACCTAGAGACACCCTGGCGGGCACCGCAGCTTGGCTGATCCAGAAGGAGACCCAGGACATGGCGACCAGGAGGACGGACGGCATGTAGGACTGGATGATGTAGACGCCGCGGTTCCTCCGCAGGTGGAAATGCAGGCTGAGCCGGGGGAATTGGCCAGCTGCCGGAGAGCACCCCCCCCCCCCCCCCCCCGCCACAGCATCAGCACCAGGCCTACCACCCGCAGCAGCACTGGGAGAGGAGGGCTGGGGAAGCGGCAGGGCCACTGCCAGCCTCCGAAGGAAGGAGGGCCCTCGTCCCCACCTCCCAACAGCCTGATGGGTCAGGAAAGGACTGGCCTTGCTGCAGGGCCAGCAGAGGAAGGAGAGGAGAGCCCAGTGTGGCTGCTGGCCCGCCAGGACCCTCCCAGGGCACGGTCCCCACCCCTTTTTCCCCACCCTCCCCGTGCACAGCTGAGCAGCAAGAAAGAGCCAGTCTGGGCTCACTGGCTCCAATGACTGGGCACCAGGAGTGGGAAGGGGCAGGAGATGCCAGGAGACAATGTACTCCCAGGTACCCCCAACCCCCCCCAGTTACCCCCAAACCCTGGGAAGCAATGAAGGGCCAAGGAGCAAGATGGAGGAAACCTGACCCGGGCTTGCACTGTGACCTGTCCCGAGCAGCTAGGCCAGGTACGGCCTGCACTGACCAGCAATTTTCTAGCTGCAACCTCAGGGCCCTCAGAGCTAACTAGGGGCCCCATGGAAAGTACTAGAAAACCAGCAGCAGGTCTCACAGGAAGAGACCACATTACCAGACTTGAAGTTCATTAGCTCTGTGGTGAAGCGGTAGCTGGTGATGGTGAACTGGGCCAGCTGCAGCTTGTCCAGCCCGTGGATCTGCTCCTGGTTCTCGGACCAGTAGTAGACGATGTCCTCGGATGAGTAGCCATCTGCAGGAGAGGCCACGGATGGACTGCAGGGCCTGGCACCTCCTCCCCAGCCCCTGGTAGCCCCTGCAGGACTGCCCTGACTATACCAGGGTTCGATACACAGAGACAGGGAGCAAGGAGCCCGGGGCCACACCTGGGGCCTTGGAAAGGTGGGCAAGTCCAGAGGAGCTGGCAAAAGTGCAGGCCACCCTTGCCAGGTGGCCCACAGAGTCTGCCATACTGGACAATGACATAGGTATCTGTCTCATCTGGGCTCTGGGGCCAGCTGTCACAGGCAGGGTGCTGACCCAAGGGAGGAGGGCCAGGCTGCTCCCTTCTCTTCCTTATGCTTCTGCCCCTCATCTCCACCCCATTGCCCTTCTCCCATGCCCCCGTCTCTCCCCACGCACCCCCAGGCCAGCCCACCCCTCCCCCAGTACCCCTGCCCCTTTCCCCCCACCCCCAACTCCAGTGCCCCACCTCCATCCCCGTATGCACCCCACCCCATCCCCCCAGCATTCCCTGCCCACCACCCCACCCAGTCCCCTTCCGCCACCTCCAGTGCCCCGCCTCCCCAGTGCCTTCTGCCCCCCACACCCCCACCCCCTGCAACTTCTCCCTCCCATTGTCAGGCCAGCCACACTCACAACTCTCCAGGTGCAGCATGCACTCCTGTTCGTCCATCGGATACTTGGCCAGGTCCATGTCGCAGGCCACCGTGGATGTGATCCTGCCCAGACAACACCAGTCTGCTGGGGTGAGGTGGGCCCAGGGCCACTGGTGGCTCCCCCGCCCCCCACGGCAGAGATGCCCCTGCATACGGCCAGTGGGACCTTACTGTGGGGGCAGTGGCCAGGCTGCCTCTGGTTTTGTCAGCAAGCTGCTGACATCTGGGCAGAAACTGTGGCCACTTTACAGATATTTGTGGGTCTTGCTTCAGGGATCAATAATTGGATTTTATTCACCTTACTCATCCTTCAGAACACCTGTCTAAGTCAGGAGCCAAGAAGGCAGGTCCACCCTGAGCATCCTCCCCCCGCCTATCACTGGGATGGCCTCAAGGTGTACCCACTGACACTGCAGCCTGGAAAAAGGATGATTTTCCAAGAGAATTTAGGCTTTTGTGTAAATCTCCCGATTTTTAAAATGTTGGCGATTAAGTCCACTTTTAAATGGTGTGTATCAGAAAACAAACAAATACACATACACGTGTGTCCACAGCAGCACAGCTGTCCATTGATGGAGGAGTGGATATACAAACTGGTGTGTCCACGCAATGGAATGTGGCTCAGCCATAAAGAGTTAGGGAATTCTGATAAATGTTACAGTACAGATGAACCCTGAAAACACTATACTAAGTGGAAAAAAGCAAACACGAAAGGTCACGTGGCATAGGATTAATTTTGTGTGAAATGTGCAGAATTGGCAAATCTGTGAGCTGGAAAGCAGATCGGCAGTTTCCAGAGCCAGGAGGAGGGAAGAGGGTGACTGCTGATGGGGACAGGGTCTCCTTTTGAGGGTGAAGTGTGTTAGAACTGGCTGGAGGTGGTGTTTGCACTCCGTGGGGAGTGTACTAAAATCACAGAATTGTTCACTTTTAAATGCTTGATTTGGTGTTATGTGAACTTCACCTCAATTTAAAAAGAAAAGGGCACGTGTTAGCCAAAAAGCGGCCTCTGCTGGCTGCTGGCCAGCAACCTCTGCTTCCTGCGCAGCTGCTGGTTGTTGGGGATATAAATACCACCCCGTCCCCACCAACCCCACCCCCAGCTCCCAGCAGCGCTCGTGGGCAGCCCACCGGATGCTGTAGAGAATCACCCCATCAGGCTGCAGCCGGATGAGCTTGTTCTCCACGGTCACATCGTGGAACCAGGCGGACTTGGCGTTCACGATAAAGGTGTCCGGGAGCCACAGCTTGTCCACGAAGCGGCTGTCCAAGCCCAGGGTCTCATTGGTGTGGTTGTAGGACAGCCTGCTGTCGCGCCAGCTCTGGTGCAGGAACACGGTCATGGTGTACTCCTGGGGGCACAGAGGCCTGGCCGTCAGCCCCTCCGCTCCTGGGGGCACGCAGCCAGGGCAGGGCAGGGATGCCGACGGGACTTACCATGTTCACCTCCGAGATGTGGTCAATGCTGGCCACCTCGATGGCGAGTGCCACGTTCACAGGGGGGCCTGCGAGGAAGGAGCAGGGGTGGAGGCAGGTTGGGCTGAGCCCAGGCCCCAGCATCCCTGAGTACTCGGCCAGGCCAGCAAATGCCCCCAGGCAGGACAGGGAACATCTGGGGGCTTGGCAGGGGAGGCTGTCTTGGTGCAGATCTGCCCAGGCCTGAGCACCTTCCCAACTGGCTTCCTGAGGACTGGTGCTCTGATGCACTCTTGGGGACCCAGGGTCCGCCCCAGCCCAGAGCCCAGCAGGGTTCACATCATGGCGGGACCCAGGGTCTTCCCGAGTCTGGCAGCCACTCTCACCTCCAATGCCAGGCCGAAAGTTGCGAGCGTAGCCCTCTATCAGGCCATCCAGGTTAGGGAGCCAAGATATCTCCAGGTTGGAGCCAACATAGTCGCCAATGTCATTCATTGCCCTGGAAACGCAAGGTCCACTCCTCACAGGCAGGGCACGAGGACAGAGCCTGTCCTGGGAAGCTAGGCCAGGAGTGGACAGGGAGAAGGCCCTCTGGGGACACAGGGAGCCTGGGAGGTGCAGGACCCGGGACTCCTTCACCTCTTCCCCCACCCCCTCACCCCGGCCCTGATGCCAGGTCAGGCAGAGGCCCCAGCCTCCCTCCATAACCAGACTGCATCTCCACTTCTGGGGTTCCTCAAAAAGTTGGCCTTGGGGGATCCCACGAAAAGCACATGGCCTCTCATTCAGCTCTAAGGGCCAAGTGTCCTGTAGGAGGTGATGGGAGAAAAAAATGTGTGACCAGGAGGCTGAGGGCTTGGGAGAGGGAGAGATTCAGGGCCGGGCCAGGGCCCGTGGGGAGGCCACAGTCTGGCTTCCAGCTCTGTCCCCTCCTAGGCAGGCACCAGAAGTCCCTAAATTACCACGTGCCTCTGGGACTCAGCCTGACCCTGGAGCAGATGCAGGCCATGTCTGCTGGTTCAGGTGAACCCTACTGTCAGCCGGTGCTGGCGATATCTGTCCCTAGGGATGCCAGACAGGGACACACACACAGAGGCATCTTGTGGCCTGAACATGCTGACTGCCGGATGTCGCAGTAGCTCTGCTGGCTCACCTCTCCTCTGCTCACCCATCCTCTTGGGAACAGTGCCCCCCAGATTCATATTTACCCAGAACCCCAGAATGGAACCCTAACAGGAAATAGGGACTTAAAAAATGTTATTAATTATGCTAAGGTCATGCTAGACTAGGTGGGCTCTAAATCCAGGATGGATATCCTTACAAGAAGAGGAAATGGACGTCCAGGGAGAAGCCATGTGCCCACAGAGGCGGGTGTCTGAGTGATGAGGCCACAAGCCAAGGGACACGGGGGACTCCAGCATTCCCAGGGACTGGAGAGAGGCATGGACAGACCCTCCCAGCTCTGCCAACACCTTGGCTTCAGACTTCTGGCCCCAGAATTACTGGAGGATAAATTCCCGTTACATCCCCCAGCTTGCAGCCACTGTTACACCAGCCGTGGGACCCTCACACCCCCTTCTTCTTCTGGCCCACCATGGGGGAGGGGTATTTCTCCTAAACTGGACAGCCAGAAGGAGGATGGACATTTAAGAGCAAACTTTGAGTTTCCCTCTGAGTCACTTCCCTTCCCTTGAGCAGAGGAGACCTCTTGGTTAGCTTGGCCAGAGTCTGGCCACAGCCCAGGGAAGAGGGACATGACCGGCCGGGTCTGGATGAGGGTTGCAAGGAGCCTTGAGGCTGTCCCTCCCTGTCCCCAAGTCAGGTGTGGCTGCATACCCGGGTCCCCACTCTGGGCCCTTCTGGCCACCTTGAGAAGACTCCTGGCCCCACTGGGCCCCCTCGGGGCTGCTGCCCACCCCTCCCAGCTCTGCCCTCACCCCAGCACCCCCAGGCTGCCAGTACTTCCTGACTCTCCTCTCCCATCTCCCCTTAGAAGCCTGCTTCACCCTCCAGACCTTGCCCTCTGCCCCCCCACCCTTTCTCCAGCCCTAACTCTGACCACACCCACATCTTCAAGCTGACTCCCCCCACTTCCACTGACCCCATCCCTCTCCTGGTCCTGCTCTTGGCCCTGCAGGAAGCTTCCTGGTCATTCCTGTATTCATCCATCCTTCATCTGGCAGGCGAGACCCTCGGTTCCACCCGACTCCAGGGATGTGGCTGAGCCAGGCAAGGGCAGTGGGCCAAGCCCAGCACGGTCAGTGTCCATGAGGGGTGACAACTCGAGGGCTGAGTGTGAACAGAGTCACTGAAAGGTGAGGTCAGGAGTCTTCCGACTGGGGAGGCAGGGACAGCCACCTCCCACCGGCCCGCTGGGGAAAGTGACATCAGAGCCCAAAGAGAGAGAATGGGAGTCTCGGGGATGGGAAGAGGTGGGAGGCAGGTGAGGACTCCACATGGGGGGCCCTGGGAGGGGCCTGGAGGGAAGCAGGAGGCATTGGGCAGAGAGTGGAGAGGGGTGGACGGGGGTGGGGGTGGGAAATGGTACTGGTGAGGAAGGGGCTGGGGGGTGTCCTGGGGATAAACTAGGGGCCCGTCGTGGAGGTGGGAGAAGCTGGGCTGGGTTGGCCAGGCCATGGAGATGGGAAGGGGCCTAGTTCAGACCAACGGTAGGGGAGTGGGGTGAGGGAAGAGAAGGGCTGGGAGCAAACTCCGATGCAGTCCGTGGGGCTGAGCAATCCACTGGACCAGCCCTGAAGCCATCCGCAGAGGTGGGCTCAAGAAGCCCTGGGGGCTGCCGGGGGCTTGGGAAGCACCAGGCCAGGTGCCTGTGAGGAGGCTGACCATGACAGGAGGTCCTCAGCTAGTGAGCCCTGCGGAGCCTGCCCCACCCTGCAGGCCCACGGGGTCCCTCCAGGCAAGGCTGGGGGGGGCGTGTGCACAGGGCACGTTCTTTGGTGACAAAGTAAACGACAGAATTAACTGAAGCCCTGATCCCTAGTAAAGCACAATTAAAAATGCAAATGGAGGTCACCCTGAAGGTTGGATATGAAGGGATTGAACAAGTCTTTATTTTTGGACCGGCCCAGATGCCATCTTGCGTAGCGGCTGGCCTACCTGCAGCCAGGCTGTTAGGAGACGCCATCCTTCCTGAGCTCAGGCTGGCACACAGGTGAATACACCTGCCCTTGGCCAGAGCCCCCATATCCACTCAGGGGCACAGAGGCAAGGTCAAGGGCAGCACCCCCCTGAAGCTCACCAGAAAGTGTCAGGACCCCAGTCAGCCTCTGCCATCTCCAGGGATGAGAAGGGAGCAGGCTCCCCTGGGTCACACCTCAACTGGGATGAGGATGGCTATTTATACAGCCATCAAGGAGTGTGGAGGCTGGTAAGGCCCGAGGGCTGTGCTACTCTGAGTCCTGGAGGACCCCGCCCACCTCCACTGGTTCAGGCAGAGTCAGTGAGGGTGGGCTGGGAACCGGCTTCACTGCGGGGAACTCTGCATGGAGTTAGAAAGCGGGTACATTGACCTTGTCCTGAGAAGGGGTCTGGCTGGCGCTGGCCTAGAGCTCAGAGACAGGCCAGGCTCAAGCTCCTGAATGAAGCAGGTACGTTGAAATCACAGGCAGCTTCCACCCTGGCTACCCCTGGTGTAGCCAGGCCCCGCCCACTCCTGGCCTCACTTTCCTCTCTTCTCCCCTGAGAGAGAGCCCAGCCCATCACTTGCCTGTGCCCCTGGGGACTGGAAGGGAAGGTGGGCGTAGCTGAGCGAGGCGGCAAGGGCCCCCCAGGAGCCTCCCCCGTGCACACACAAGCCCACAGATCTCTGACAGCTCTGCTTCTAGAACAGCCACCACCGTGCTGGCACCTCAGTTACCAAGGCAAACACCACGATGCTCGCACGGGAGGTGAAGGTGGGCAGGAGCCGCAGGCACAGCTTCTCCAGGGAGACGGAGGTGCCAGCAGCTGGGGAGGCCACCCACTCAGGTGTGCAGCCGGCAAGCTTGGGTGGCCGCTGTGTGAGCCAACCTTCAGACTCAGGGACGCATGGCCTTGACCCGACACACAAAGTCTGTGAGGCTCACCCCCTTCTCATCCTACCAGAAACCCTGGGATCTGGCTTAGTAGTTGCAGCAGAGAGGCCTTTCCCTCAGCCCCACAGTCCACCCCGACACTGCCCCAGTGGGGGGAGGTGATGAAGAAAGTGAGGACACTGTTCCTCTCGTTTTCGAGTGGAGGAACACAGAGCAGATGGGAAAGGAGGCCGGAATGGATGAAGACCCCCAAAGCCTGGAGGTTCTTGTCCCAATTGGGGCCTCAGCCTTCCTGCAGGCAGACAGGTCCCCCTCACCCCACAACCTAGGATCCAGATGGGGCCAGAGTTCAGAACACTGTAGACTAGAGAAGGGCGATATGAGGCACTTATGGACTTGGTTGGGGGAAAGAGGTGTTTGGAGAATTTTCCAGCAGCAAACATGTAAATATACCCCATGAGTAGCATGAATAAAGACAAAATGAGCAGGGCAGGCTTTGCTGCCAGGTGAGTTTCGGTGTCAAACTTGGGTAAAGACTTGGTAGTTCAGAGCAGCTTGTATTTCAGAACTGGGGCTACAAGACTGAGGGCTTGAGCCAGCAGCTGACCCCTCCCCCTCCCCAGCTCCCAGCACATCTGCCCCTGGCCATACCAGTACACTTTGTCCTTCCTGGGACCATGAAACAGAAGAAGAGAGAGAGAGGAGAACGGCCCATCGGGCTTGATAAAAACAAGGCATGGGACAAGGGCCACATCAACACTGCCTGTGACCTCAGCGGGATGTCCGCCTCTCCAGCCAGACGCAGGCCCTCCTGACTCTACACCTACCCACCAACAAGGAAGGTGTGACCACACACACACACAGAGCCATGCTGCATGTTGACCAAGCACCTACAGCCAAAACACAGGTCAGCGTTCAACCATTTCTAGCTTTTAAAGTCTGGGGCATCAGCTGGTTGACCACGAAGTCTGGAATGCTGGGGAAAGGCGTGGGGAGAGCTGGCTTTGCTCTGCTTTTTCTGCAGCCCTTGCACCAAGCTGATTTTCAAAAAGGCCCCTCAAAGTTGACCAGACTCAGTGCTCAGGACACTGGGTGACTCGGGGCCCACGTTAAGTCCAGAGATGCAAAAGCCAGCAGAGATGCAAAAAGCGAGCTGGGACTGCACTGGCCCTGGGAGCCAGCGAGGGAGCCCCAGCACAAGGACCTTTCTTATTAGCCACTTCCCTCTCTAGGGCAGACAGGGCGCCTCATCCGCTCTCCTGACAGAATTAAGGAGAAATCTGGAGTCTCTCTCCTGACAGGGCCACATGGCTCCCCCACTCACATTCTCTAGAGTTGGGTGGCATTTGAAATAGCCCCAGAAGGGAGACCCATAACCAGACCCGCCATGAGGACGCGCCTTCGTGTCCACCCCAGACTGCTGGCTGCACGGAAGCTGCTGCGGGGAGCGATGCTGTCAGGGGAAGGGGCACAACCTGCTCCCCGTGTTCTCAGGACCCCTCCTTTCTTCCATGCTGAGCGCTCAAGCCGCGCCTGGAAGGACACCAGCCTGCCAGGGACCTGCCAAGTGGCGGCCGGGGCCGAGGAACCCGAGCTCAGTAGGAGAGCCCGGCTGGAGAGGAACGGAGAGCTGCTGCGACGCCCTCGACCGGCCCCGCGGCTGGGTTCAGCACCGGGACGGCGGACAGCACCGGGGCAGCCGGAACCTAGAACACGCCGCTGCCCGCGCCCAAGGGCATCGTCGCGGCGAGTTTGGAGAGAGGAGGGCCGGCGCGGGGAGACTCGTGGAGGAAGGGATGGGGGCAGACACGGTGGGAACCAGTGGGTGGGGGACAGACCGGGGCCCTGAAGACCAGGGTTCGCGCGGGGCTTCATCTCGCAGCCCGGGCGCGGCGGCGCGGGATCCGCACCGAGGGCGGCTGCAGGGCGGACCGGCTCTCGCTCACCTGGCGCCTCGGTGCTGCGCGCAGAGCAGCAGGAGCGGGGGCAGCAGCCAGGCCAGCTCGTCCATGGCCTCGGCCGGCGGTGCGCTGGGCCGGGGGCGGCGCCGGGGTCCGGCGGTCGCGGGCGCTCGGAAGTTGCTTCGCCGGCTGCCGCGGCAGCGGCACAGGCGGGTGGAGCGGGAGGGCGCGCGGCGCGGGAGCGAGGGCGGACGGAGCGCGGAGCCCGGAGCCGCCCCGCCCCGAACCGGGCCGCGCCCCCCGCGCCGGCCGCCCCGCCCCCCAACTCGGGCCGCCCCGCCTGCCGGGCCCCGCCTCCTCTGCCAGCCCCTCCCCGAGGGCCGCGGTCCCCCGGGGGTCTGGCACTGCCTTTGTCGACCACAAACGGTTCCTCCGCGCGTCTGTCCGGAGGCGACCCAGGCGAAAGACCCGCGTGGACGCGACCTCCCGCTGCCGGCCAGATGCCTGCGGACCGACGGGCGCGGCAGGACCTCCGCCCTGAGAAAAGTTGGAGGTCGGCTATTTGTTGGGTCACGGCCCCCGGGAGCAGGTTCGGGGTGACGAGAGTTCCAGCGCCTCAGAAGCCTTCACCTTCCGCCGGACGAGATACCTCCCCCCAACACCGGCAGCTCCTTCCAAAACCCTCAGGCCTGCGCCTTGCCCACCTACGCTGGTTGCGCGGTGAGCCGGGCGGCGGTGGCCGTGCTCCTCTCCGCTGCCGGCGGTTCTGCAGTCAGAACCCCGCGCTGGTCGCCGGACGCAAGGACTTCTCCGCCTGGCTGGGCCAAGCTCTACCACACCTGCCGACATGCCGTCTGAGGGCAAGCCGAAGGCCCGGCTCTGACGAGATGACGGCCCCATCCCACCCCACCCCATCCCCCACCCCCACCCCCATGGACCTGCTGAGAAAGCCAAGGCCTCGAATTCTCTAGGATGCCTCTTCTCAACATAAAGCTCTGCAGTTTCCCCCCAAAGCTGACCACAGACTTTAACGGTTTGGTCTCGTCCGTTACCTTCTGGGCTGGATATCATCTGACAAGCGGAAGTGGGCGTCTCCTTCAGTTCAGTCACTCAGTCGTGTCCGACTCTGCGACCCCGTGGACTAAAGCACTGTCCGTCAACAGCCTCTCTGTCCATCACCAACTCCTGAAGCTTGCTCAGACTCATGTCCATCGAGTCGGTGATGCCGTCCAACCACCTCATCTTAAAACTGGGCAAACTGGTCTGGCAGTGGGTTGGGTCCTGCGGGTGACTGTGGACACTTGGCCTGAGTGGGGGCAGAGTGGGGGGAGGTAGAAAGGGCTTCATTGTTGGGAATTTCCAGTCCTGAGGGCCACAGATCAAAGCTGAGACCCACTCACCTTTCTTTCTTAAAGGCACCCAGACCTAAGACAGGCAGGCAGGTCCCAGCATAAATGCCTCTCCCCACCCCCCCAACCCTGCCTCTTGGGAGGATCTTCTGGGACCTGGAAGTGCTGCCCTGCTGTGCCTGTTATGGTGTCCTGGGTGCTTCTCTGGACACATTCCCACATGTCCTCCCACAGGCTTGATGGGAAGTTGAGAAATTAATCCAAGAGAAAGTGTGGAGAGCGGATCCTTTTCCTTATTCCTACTCTGGATAGAGATCTTGTCTGTCTGCTTCTTCAAAGCAGCCCTTGGGTCTAACAGCCTCTGTTATGATAGGTGCTTAATAACTGTGGGAAAATTTAGGCTCAGAGTCAAAGACAGCCAGCACAGGGGGTGTGGTCAGACCTGCTCAGGGCTGCTCGGGGCTGCACAGCGCCAAGTTCTGGTCTTCGTGCTGGTCCGGGCTCTGGCTCTTGTGCTTGGCTCCCTGTCACACTCTCTTCTTTTTTTTTGAATTGGAAGATAATCACTCTACAATATTGTGATGGTTTTTGCCGTACATCAGCATGAATCGGCCACAGGTATACCTGTGTCCCCCCCATCCTGAACCCCCCTCCCACTCTCCCCACCCTATCCCTTTGAGTTGTTCCAGAGCACCAGCCTTGGGTGCCCTGCTTCATGCATTGAACTTGCACTGGTTATATATCCTGTCACACTCTTTCCTTGGATCTGAGAAGATCCAGGTGCTGAGGGCCTCTGAGAAATATTGCTGGCCTTGAATCACCTGATTCAGCTGGTTTAGAGTGAACCAGATTATTGCTGTTTTCTACATGGTCCTATATTATCTGAGATATAACATTAATACTGAGCTTTCCCTGGAGAACTCCCTGCATGGGCATCTCGGCTGTAGCTCAGGGTGCTGGGCAGCATCTCTTCTGGGACTTCCCCGGCAGTCCACTGGTTAGGAGTCTATGCTCCCAGTGCATCAGTTGGGGGATTCTTCCCTGGTAGAGGGACAAGATCCCACATGCTGCGTGTATGTGTGTGTTAAGCCGCTTCAGTCGTGTCCGACTCTTAGTGACCCCATGAACTGTGGCCCGCCAGGCTCCTCTGTCCATGGAATTTCCCAGGTAAGAATACTGCAGTGGGTGGTCATTCCCTTCTCTAGAGGATCTTCCCAACTCAGGGATCAAACACAGGTCTCTTGCACTGCAGGCAGATTCTTTACCGTCTGAGCCACTAGGGAAGCTACTGGAGTGCATGGTGCAGTCTGAAAAACAAAAACAAAAAAAAAAGAGCAATTGCTTTTTCTTCCTCGAGCCCTGGAGGAAGCAGGACTCCAAGCCAGGACTAGAGAAAGAGGTCAAGCAGTGCCCAGCATGCCCGCAGGCCCTGTGACACCGCACCTCCCTCCCGCCTCCTCCTGGGCTGTTCACTGACCTTGAATCAAAATTTCTCCCTCAGAGTCTACAAGCTTTATTCCAGTTCTACTTTGCCCCTAATTGGCTTCAGCTTGGATCTCAAGAATGAGAAGTTTCATTGCTCCTTCCTCAAGAATCACTTACTTAGTCACACTCCCAAACCTCAGTCATAGCCCATGATGTGCCCTGCATTGGTCTCCCCGGCCTCGTCTTCTGCTTCACCCAGACAAGCTCCAGACACCCCAGGACGAGGAAGCCTGTTCAGGCAGCCCCACCAAAGGTCAGGAAACCAGGACCTCAGTGCTGGGTTGTCGGCCTGCTGCTGAGGCAAGCCCCCGGGGAAGTGCTAACAGTCCACTTCTCCCCACTTTTTGATAATTCAGGAAATGACCTCAAGTCAGAGGTCTGGGAACTAGTCCTAGTCCTGCTCCTAAATGGCTGTGTGGCCTCAGGGAGTAACTTCTCCCAGCTTTGTTTTATTCATTTGCTAAAGGAGGGGCTGCTCAGCGATGGGTGTCCTGAGCACAAGTCCACATGGCTGAATGTGTTACAAAGAATCTCAATAGACTGTCTTCACTAAAGACAGAGGTCTAATTTATATGAGCTCAGGCTCTCCCACCTTCTCTGGAAAATAGTGTAGGTTCTCCCCATCTTTATTCACTCTTGTAATTTTTTTAAGAAGGGAAGTAGAACTCCACACTCTGTCTGACTGTGCTGAAACTCTCCAAATCAGTCAGACGAAGGGCTTCTGTCTACTTCAGGTGAGGTCTGTGCTCTTCGCCTAGATACGCAATGGTCCTACCCCTGTGTCCGGACACCAAGACCACAGTCAGGGACCCGGTGTCCATGCCTGCAGATAGGAATAAACAGGAAGCCCGAATGGTGAGGCCTGTGGTCCCTGTGGGTCTGGTTAACTCACCCACACTCTCCCCTTTCTCTTATTTCACAGATAACATGGCAGCTTCTCGGCTGGATGATGCATGCAGAGCGCTCTGGTTACAGGCTCAGGGTGTCAGCTTCGGTCCCTCCCTCTTGTTCCGTGCAGGGAGGCGTTCTGTTCTCCCCATATGGTGCTGAGCAGGGCATCACGCACTTGGCCCTAGAAGGTATGGAAACTCTGCTTCCGTGGTTGCCCCAGGGTCACCAACTTGACACTTCTCTGGGTGACAAGACTACGGGTAGTGTCTAGGGAGCTGGGAGGTGTGGTTTGGGGTCTGCTTGATTCTTGAGATTCTCAGCCTGCTCCTGTTTCCGCCCTGTTTCTTTGGGGTGATGGCTTTGCTGCTTGCTCTCAGTGTCTGGGAAGCCATGGCACCGAGTCCAGAGCTTGGGCAGAGAGCTGGCCTGAGTCCCTTGCAGCAGCAGGATGGGCCCCGGGAGGTAGAGGTGAGTCATGGGGACCCAGGAGGGGAAACTGTACTTGCTAATTTTAAAATCCCTGCTTGATACATTGGTGACGCTGTTTTATTATTTTCCTGGGAAAATGCACCAAATAGAGGAAATGGCAGTGACACAGAAAAATATTTCTGAGCTTAGAGTGTAATTATTAATCCCATGATTTCCAGATGGAATTCATTCATTTGGAGAAGCAGAGACTACTTGGCAGAGAGGACCACATGCAAAATCCTTGCAGCAGCCTGAGATCAATGTCTACTCAAACAAAGGATGCTCGAGGAAGCTGGGTTTCATGGCTGCTTTTAGTCATCGAGGCCCTGAGGACCAGTAAGTGATCAAACTTGGCCATTTAGAGAATTTTTTCTCCCCAAGGTAAAGAGATGTCCAAGTACAATTGCTCACATGTAACAAGGAGAAGTCAGAATTCTATTCTCTTATTTTATTTTTTTTAAAGTGGTGATTCTTTCACCTGATGGAAAACACTAAACACATTTTAACACTACTGACAAAGGGCTGCCTATCAAGTGAAACTCAACTTTAGGGGCCAGCAAGACTGAATCGAGGGCTTCCCAGGTGGCGCTAGTGATAAAGAACCCATCTGCCAATGCAGGTTAGACATAAGACGGGCTGGCTTGATCCCTGGATCGGGAAGAAACCCTGGAGAAGGGCATGGCAACCCACTCCACTCCAGTATTCTTGCTGGGAGAATTCCATGGACAGAGGAGCCTGGTAGGCTACCATAGGGTCACACAGAGTTGGGCACAACTGAAGCAACTTAGCACAGCACGCACAGCAAGACTGAATTGATGTGAAAGTCCTGAAGGGTATGCTGGCAGTGTCCCAAACGTCAGGCAGCCATGCTTCCCAGACTCCCTGAGGAAGTCGACCTGGCTCCCTGAGCCCCTCTCTGCTCTGACATGCTGATTCCCTGGGTAGGATGTTGGGGAAACAAAAGCAGGAGGTTTGCTGTAATCTTTTCACACTTGATATGTATTGATGCTTTGATTAAACTTCCTCAAAAAAGGCCCCACCACTGGTCGATATTCATTTAACCAAAATCTAACCATTTAAGGAATTATTCATCTGACTCTGTGAAGTACCGGTCTAGATGTTGGGCCTGAATAAGATATAAAAGGTCTTTGCCTTTAGTGGCCTTGTCTTCTAGGAGGAAGAACAGGGACAATCGTGAGTAAACGAACAAGCTATGACAAACCCAGATGGTGTACCAAAAAGCAGAGACATTACTTTGCCAACAAGGGTCCATATAGTTAAAGCTGTGGTTTTTCCAGTAGTCATATATGGATGTGAGAGTTGAACCGTAAAGAAGGCTGAGTGCCGAAGAACTGATACTTTCAAATTGTGGTGCTGGAGAAGACTCTTGAGAGTCCCTTGGACAGCCAGAAGATCAAACCAATCAATCCTAAGGAAATCAACCCTGAATATTCTTTGGAAGGACTGATGCTGAAGCTGAAGCTCCAATACTTTGGCCACTTGATGAGAAGAGCTGACTCATTGGAAAAGACCCTGATGCTGGGAAAGATTGAGGGCAGGAGAAGAAGCGGGTGGCAGAAGATGAGATGGTTAGATGGCATCACTGACTCAATGGACATGAGTCTGAGCAAGCTCTGGGAGATAGTGAAGGACAGGGAAGTCTGGCATGCTGCAGTCCATGGGGTCCCAAAGAGTTGGACATGACTTAGCGATTGAACAACAACAACAAAATAGACAAAAGAGATCATTTCAAGTATAATGCATGCTGGGAAGGAATCTCAGAAAGGTAAAAATAATGAGGAGAATGATAAAAATAATGAGGAGGGTGGGCAGTCCAGACAGGGAGGACCATCCTGAGGGGTAACATCTGAGCTGAGGCTTGGACTCTATTCTGTCCCTTCTGGAGGAAAAGGCAGCCCCATCCAGAGCCAGGTAAGTGTTCTGGGCAGAGAATGGAACGTGCAAAAGCCCTGAGGCAGGAGCAAGGCCAGGCCAGTGGGTCTGGGAGGGAGGGAGTAAGGGTTGTGGAGCAAGGTAGGCAGTAGTGAGGTCATGCGTGGTCCAGTAGATGCAGATGGTTATCCGGGTTTGTTTTATTTTTAGTCAGCTTTATTGAAATAGAGTTTACAGGGACTTTCCTGGTGGTCCAGTGGCTAAGATTCTACAGTCCCAATGCAAGGGGCCCTGGTTCCATCCCTGGTCAGGGAACTAGATTCCACACGCTGCAACTAAGACTTGGCACAGATAAATAAATTTTAAAAAATTTCTTTTTTAGATTTTTTTGATGTGGACCATTTTTTAAGCCTTTACTGAGTTTGTTACAATACTGCGTCTGTTTTATGTTTTGGCTTTTTGGCAGCAGGCATGTGGGACACATGTGGTGACAATATACAGCCTTGAAGTACTCCTTTCCCGATTTGGAGCCAGTCTGTTGTTCCATGTCCAGTTCTGACTGTTGCTTCTTGACCTACATACAGATTTCTCATAAGGCAGGTATGGTGGTCTAGTATTCCCATCCCTTTCAGAATTTTCCACAGTTTTTTTTGTGATCTACACAGTTAAAGGCTTTGGCATAGTCAATAAAGCAGAAGTAGATATTTTTCTGGAACTCTCTTGCTTTTTCAATGATCCAGTGGATGTTGGCAATTTGACCTTCTGCCTTTTCTAAAACCAGCTTGAACATCTGGAAGTTCACAGTTCAGGTACTATTGAAGCCTGGCTTGGAGAATTTTGAGCATTACTTTACTAGCGTGTGAGATGAGTGCAATTGTGCAGTAGTTTGAACATTCTTTGGCATTTCTTTTCTTTGGGATTAGAATGAAAACTGCCCTTTTCCAGTCCTGTGGCCACTGCTGAGTTTTCCAAATTTGCTAGCAGATTGAGTGCAGCACTTTCACAGCATCATCTTTCAGGATTTGAAATTGCTCAACTGGAATTCCATCACCTCCACTAGCTTTGTTCATAGTGATACTTCCTAAGGCCCACTTGACTTCACATTCCAGGATGTCTGGCTCTAGGCGAGTGATCACACCATCGTGATTATCTGGGGTCATGAAGATCTTTTTTGTTTAGTTCTTCTTGTATTCTTGCCACCTCTTCTTAATATCTTCTGCTTCTGTTAGGTCCATACCATTTCTGTCCTTTATTGAGCCCATCTTTGCATGAAATGTTCCCTTGTTATCTCTAACTTTCTTGAAGAGATCTCTAGTCTTTCTCATTCTATTGTTTTCCTCTATTTCTTTGCATTGATCACTGGCGAAGGCTTTCTTATCTCTCCTTGCTATTCTTTGGAACTCTGATTCAGATGCTTGTATCTTTCCTTTTCTCCTTTGCCTTTAGCTTCTCTTCTCAGCTATTTGTCAGGCCTCCTCAGACAACCATTTTGCCCTTTTGCATTTCTTTTTCTTGCATTTTCTTTTTTGATCCCATTTTTGCAAAAAAAGAAATTTTGCATTTCTCTTTCAATCCCTGCTCAGGGAACTAAGATCCCATAACATGCATGTGTTGGTTGCTCAGTTGTGTCTAACTTTTTGCAGCCCCATAGACTGTAACCCACCAGGATCCTCTGTCCTTGGGACTTTCAAGGCAAGAATACTGGAGTGGGTTTCCATTCCTTCTCCAGGGGATCTTCCCAACCCAAGAATCAAATCCACATCTCTTGCATCTCCTGCACTGGCAGGTGGATTATTAACCACTAGCACCAGACATGGCCAAAAAAAAAAAAGAGGTAAAATATACAAAACCTAAAACTATCCCTGTTCCCATTTTTAAGTGTACAGTCCAGCAGCAGGAAGTGCATTCACTTTGTGGTGCAGCCATCACCACTGTCTGCCTCCAGAACCTTTTCATCTTTCCAGACCAAAACTCTGTCACCACTAAACACTCAGCCCAGACTTCACCACCCTAACCCCATTCCTGACAACCACAGTCTTCTCTCTGTCTCTATAAAGTTGACTGTGTAGCTCATATGAGTGAAAACAAATAATACTTGTTCTTTTGTGACTGCCATGTTTCCCTCAGCATCACATCTTGGAGGTTCATCCGTGTTGTAGCAGGTGTCAGAAGTTCATTCTTTTCAAAGACTCAATAACATTCCACCATATGTATCTATCACATTTCATTTGTCTAGCCATCCACTGATGGACATTTGGGTTGTTTTCAGCTTCTGGCTATTGTGATATGTGTAGTGCTTTTGTGAACATAAGTGTATAAATATTTGTCCAAGTGTTTAACTTTAATTCAGTTAAATTTAAATAGCCACATGTGTCCAGTGGGTACCATATTGAATAGTTCTAGACATTTTCAGTAGACAAAGCTAAGAAATATATTTTAAAAATTATATTAATTCATACTAATATTTCATATCCAATTCCAGCATTATAGGTTTTTCCATTTATTTTATATTTCTATCTGTTCTGTCAAGTGAAAAATAATGGTTCATAATATTACTATGCTACTTATTTGTTTTACTCCACTTTATATAGTTCCAGAATAACAGCATCAATATTATTACAAAGACCAGGATCACTGGAAACAACTTAAGATTTCTTTGCGACTCTTTTTGTCTTTAGTATACAGTCTATTAGGTATGCACAATAAGATTGTTGGGTTTTAAAGTCACTTGAAATTATCCTTTTCTGTTGGTTAAGCCACCAAGCTGACATACAGTTAGTTTCTTCTTTTTACATCTATTTGTTTGCAAATCTCGGGAGGTTTTTTCTCTGTTTTGATTTATTTGGGGTTTTATAATTACACAGTTCCAAGTCAAATGTATGAGCACATTTAGAGAAACATAGTTTCTACTGCTGACCCTCCTGTGCCTGGTTGGCAACCATTGTAATGTTACCTTATAATGTAAAAAAATAAGGAAGTACATTCTTAGTGGCCCTGCCCCTTCGCGGATAAATACTGTATCAGCTGTTCAGCATCTTAGTGTTTTCCCGTTAACCATGTGTTCCGCCCACGGGTCACTCTAGGGCAGAACAGAGAAATGGTCCTTGTACCTTTCCCAGCCTTTGGCAGTGCAGCTGGACCTCATCCAGCTCCTACTGGTGGACACAGAGGCTGTTTTCAGCCTTTTGTTGTCCTTCTGTTCTTTAGTAGAAAGTGTATTAATCATTAATATGGACAGGCCCAGAGAAGCAAAGCTAAAAAGGAAAAGCCCCATAATTTGGGTGTGGTGGGAAAAAGAACAGTCTTTCTTAGAACACCTGTTCTGGGCTGTTCTGCTGAGTCAGTTCTGTTCCTCAGTCCAGAGGGAAGAGGTCTGGGCAGCACTGCAGGGGGAGAACTACAGAGGTGATCGCTCTCCCAATGAAGTTCACAGTCATAAGAGATGCTGCACTTTTAGCCAGGCTGGATGGCTCTGATGGATCTTGCCATCCCAGGATGAAACTACAGGACTTCCTGGATCCCACTGTGGCATCAGGAGCCGCTGGACAAAGCCAGCGACTGACCAGCAGGGCCAGCAGCCTTGCAAGGCACAGGCACGCTGGAAGTTACTGGGCTCTGCAAGAGCAGGGAATACACCAATCAGCTGGGGGTCCAGGGCCCAGCACCAACCGCACTGGCTAGAGGGATCCTTCTGTTGAGGCAGTAATTTCCAGAAGGGAGTCAGTTTATTAAGAACAAAGAGCAGAGATAATGTGAGCACTGCAAGCACAGCGGGTGGACCTCCTGACAAACGAGGGAAAACGGACAGTTTTCTTGGATTAATAACCAATTTTTAATAGCCTCAAGACAAAATTCCTGCTGGATGGTTGGTTGGCTTTAGGTGATTGGTTGGGGCTCTAAAGGGTGCTTACTAGAGTGCGCATCTGCCTAACAGGGAGTCAGGAAGCTCCTTAGTGATCATCAGGGACTTTGGGCAAAGTACAAAGGGGTTCCGTCAGTTTCAGAGGTGACCTTGGTCGTGAGCTCCGCTTCTCTGGCCTTGGTGCGAGGCCTCGCACCTGCGGCTTTGGGGCAGGATTCAACACTTTCTTCACACCCTGAGTCCAGACTGCAAACAACACCCTCGGGACAGGTGGAAATGTACCACGCTGACCCCAGTCAAGGCTGGGGCGTGCACAGTGAGCAGAGAGGACTCAATTCAGCTCCAGCCCAGCGTGGCATATTGTTCCAGGCCTCTGGTCTCAAAAAGAGAAGTGAGAAACCTCTATTCTACGTGAACTCTACAGTCACTAAAATTAACACCTAATCCGTTCTTCAACCCGCTTGGGAGGGGAGGCAGCCTGGGGCTGCATTCGTACTACCAAGCGGCGTCAGTCTCCTCCGCCACAGCCTGGCAGTCCGGGTGCCCCGCAACCCTCCGCTCGGCCCAGCGCGCTGGTCTCCGGCAGTAACCACCAACAGCGTACCAGCGTCCGTCCGTCCCGCGCTCGGGTTGCACGTTGCCTCCTCGGCAGCACTGCGCCTGCGCGGGGGGCGCCGCTGGGGCGAGCGGGGTGAACGGGCACCCCCGCCCTGAGATGGAGCCGTCCGTTGCCATGGAGCTACCCGCTCCAAACAGCGCCACCAGCGGACTCCGAGGAGCTTCTCCGCCCAGATCCCGCGCTGCTCCGACCCGGCGGTGCCGCTGACAGGTGGGTCCGTTGGCCCTAGAGCCTGCGGTTGGGCTTGGGAACTCTGGCCACCCCCGAGGCACAAATCAGCGCCTCCGCCGTGGAAGTTCTGCCTGAGAAATAACTCCTAGTGAGGGGGTCGCCCTGGCCGATTTCTGGGCCTTCGGACGGCCCCGGGCCGGTTTCAGGTGCCCGGCCGTCCCCGCGGCGAGTTTCAGCCCCCCCCCCCCCACCCGCCGCTCCGGGTTTCAGGACCCTCCGCAGCGGTTTCAGGCCCCGCCCCCGCCGGTTTCAGGAACCCCCGTGTGCAGGTGCAGCCTGGGTTCCCGGCTCCGTGCAGGTTCCGGGAAGACGTGGCTATGCTGTCCTTGCACATCTAGGAAACCGTTGAGCAAAACTCGAGGGCGAGCGGGCCGGTGAGGAGGGACCCGGAGTGTCCGGGCCAAGGAAGGAATTCCGAGATCATCTCAGTTTGGTTTGTAATGATTAGCCTGTTTCTGGAAACCTGTATTATTTTGTTTTCCATAAACAAATATTCGTTTTATGTGCTCACGTTATATATCGGGCAAACACTCCTTGAACATCCACTGTGAACCAAGTACTGAACTAGGTGATGGGCGGGCCTGCTCTGGTACCGACAGTTGAAAGAATTCCCAGATAGATGTCTCTGCAGACGCTGGTGCGGGGATTCACAGTACTCCATCAGTAGCCAGCGCCCGAGGCCAGAAATGGAACCTTGTCAGTGTCCCAACCCCTCCCTTGCCCCACAGCCGACCCTCATCCCCATGACCACAGCCTGACTTCTTGATTTTCTTTAGTTTTACCATTTCTAAACAATGTAAGTTTCACCTGTTTTAATCCATATATGTATATACATGGAATAACACTGTGTATTTTTTTAATTTTTGAAATAATCTCTAACTTACCTAAAAGTTTCAAGTTCAGCATCAGAAACCTTGTCTTCCTGGAGTATTTGAGAATAAGTTGCCTACGTGATGCTCTGTCACCTGCAGACACTTCTGTTCGCATTCCCTGCATATCAGGGCAGTCTCCAGCACAACCACACACGACCATCACAGTTGGGAGGAGGACTCGGACATGTCAGGATATCTGATCATTGGCCACAGACTAACACCTTCTGCCAGCTGATCCTATAAAGTCACAGACCAGAAAGGGTCCAGTCTGGGCTCCCCAACCACACTGAGCTATTAACGTGTTTCTTCAGTCTCCTCCAAGTCAGGCTTTCCTTGGCTCCATGATCTTGAGACCTTCAAAGGTTAGAGTTCAGTGGCTTTTGTGGAAAACCCCTCTTTTTGGATTTGTCTGGTGTTTCCTCGGAATCAAATTCCCGTTACATGTCTTTGGCAGGAAGGTCACAGAAGTGGTGCCACCTGTCACTCTGCTCTGACCACTTGTTTAAGGTGGTGTCTGCCTGCATCTCCCCTGGGAAGTCGCCTTTGTAATGGACAAGTATTTTGTCAGGAGATTATGAGGCTCCAATGCCATGTCAGGCCTCACAGGCTTGAGTGGGTGGAGCACACTGTGGACATCGACCCCCCACCCTGGCCCTGGCTGGACTCTCTTACCCAACTCTAGGCTCACTGCCTTCCCCATGCAGGCTCTGATGCCCAGTCTGGGCCACTGTGGATCCTGCCCACCTGAGCAGGGGAAGGGGGAAGGGAAACAGCATGTGCTTGTGTCTTCCTCCCTCCCAGCTGTGCAAGAGACCCATCCACACTCTTGCACAAGCTGTAGGTCATTCATCTTTGTCATCACCCAGCTCGCCCAGGGTGGATCTCACAGTGTATCCTATTGCTGCTGGCCAGGGTTGTTTCCAGAGTTACTGCTCTTAACGAACTCTGCTTTGCAAGGTCTTGTATGGTTCCTGTTATTTATGTGTTAGGAGGGGAGTTCTGTCTCCTCAACAACAACAAAAGTACTCTGATGTGCAAACCCCCAGTGTCGCAGCTGCATCTGCCAAGTCACTTTAGTCGTGTCCGACTCTACGACCCCATAGACAGCAGCCCACCAGGCTCTCCCGACCCTGGGATTCTCCAGGCAAGAACACTGCACTGTCGTTTCCCTCTCCTTTTGACCTTTGCTGAATTCTTGTGGTTGGTGGTAGCTTGTTAGTTCTGTGTTCCTTACCAGGCCCTCCTGTTTAAGATACCTCATGCAAGTGGTTACTGTGGTGCCTGGTGAGGGTCGGTGGTTTCAGTCAGTGGTTCGCCTCACAACATGGACTGGAGCTGCGCTGCCATGAGCCTGGGAACCAGGACCAAGGAGCGGAGTCTGTACGAGGGCCTTGCTAAGCACATCAGAGGGAGCTGGCATCTTGATATCAGGCTTCTGGCCACCAGAACTATGAGAGAATATCTCGTTCTAAGACAAGAGAACATCTTGTTCTAAGACAGCCAGTTCGTGGCACTTTGCTGTGGCAGCCTCAGGAAAGTAGTACAGCATTGAAAGGTTGCTGCTGTGAGTCGTGTGTTAACACCAGGATTTGTGTCCTCCGGAGGAGAGGATTTCCATCTGGGGTCAGAGACGAGGCTTGACTACTTGGAGCTTTTTGGGTAGCAAAGTTTTATTAAAGTTTAATAGAGATAGGGAAAGCTTGTGACACAGACATCAGAAGGGGACAGAAAGAGTGCCCCCTTGCTGGGCCCAGAGCAGTTAGAGATGTTCTTCTGGTAGAACAGAGGGCAGGGGGGAGCCAAGAAGAGCTGATGAGAAGGCCCATCTGACTTTAGTGGCTTTTAAGTTGGTAGGGTGGGTTTTGGCCAAGGCCTGTGGGCGACCTCTAGAAACCAGAAAAAGCAAGAACACGGACTGTGCCCCAGAGTTGCTGAAGAGGAGGGCAGCCCAGCTGACATCTTGGTTTTAGCTCCGTGGGGCTTATTTCAGACTTCCAACCTCCAGAGTTGCAGGATAATAACTCATTTGTGTTAAGTTAACTGAGTGTGTGGCAGTTTCTCATAGCAGTGATCAGATCCTAGTGCGGAGGGCGTTAACATTTTTAACTTTACGAGGCGATGCCGAACTCTTTTCAAAGCATCTGTCCCAGTTTCCGCTCCCACCGAGAGTGAACAAACCTTCCCCCTGCTTCCTGTCCTTGCTGGCACCTGGTATCCTCGGGCTTCTAATGTGTTACTCAGACTGATGACTGTGCAGTAATAGTTTATGTGGCTTTACTCTGCGTGTCCCTAATTACAGATGAGGTTGAACTGTCCAACCAGGACTCTGTTAGAAGAGTTAAAGGGATTACTGTTGACAATGCCAGGAACACAGGCAGGAGTCAGGACACGCAGACAAACTGGTTACAATTGTTGGCCTCTTGAACATCACTTATTGTGACCAGCCTGCTTAAGTTCCACCATTTTGCTGTCATTCATCTTCCTCTGTGTTGATCGATGGATGTTCCTTACCTGTCATGATGGGAGATATGTTGCATTTATCTTCCTCTAATATGTAGCTTTTCTTGAATTCTCCTTTGGGTGTCACTGGATGACCAAAATACTGGAGCTTCAGCTTCAGCATCAGTCCTTCCAGTGAATATTCAGGGTTGATCTCCCTTAAGGTTGACTGGTTTGATATCCTTGGTGTCCAAGGGACTTTCAGAGTCTTCCCCAGCACCACAGTTCAAAGGCATCAATTCTTTGGCATTCTGCCTTCTTTATAGTCCAGCTCTCACCACCATATGTGACCACTGGGAAGACCATAGCCTATATGGACTTCGTAGCTTTGACTAGATGGGCCTTTGTCGGCATTAAAGGTCCATCTATTCAAAGCTATGGTTTCTCCATTAGTCATGTATGGATGTGAAAGTTGGACCATAAAGAAAGCTGAGCACCGAAGAATTTATGCTTTTGAACTATGGTGCTGGAGAAGACTCTTGAGAGTCCCTTGGACTACAAGAAGATCAAACCAGTCAATCCTAAAGGAAATCAGTCCTGGATATTTATTGGAAGGACTGATGATGAAGCTGAAGCTCTAATACTTTGGCCACCTGATGCAAAGAACTGACTCATTTGAAAAAACCCTGATGCTGGGAAAGACTGAAGGCAGGAGAAGGGGACGACAGAGGATGAGATGGTTAGATGGCATCACCAATTCTATGGATATGAGTTTGAGCAAGCTCTGGGAGTTGGTGATGGACAGGGAAGCCTGGCGTGCTGCAGTCCATGGGGTCGCAAAGTTGGGCACGACTGAGCGACTGAATTGAACTGTCTTTGTCAGCAGAGTAACGTCTCTGCTTTTCAACACAGTCTAGATTTGTCATTGCTTCCCTGCCAAGAAGCCATTGTCTTCTGATTTCATGGCTGCAGTCACGGTCCCCAGTGATTTTGGAGACCAAGAAGAGGAACTCTACCACTACTTCCACCTTTTCCCCTTCTATTTGCCATGCAATAATGGGACCAGATGCTATGGTCTTAGTTTTTTTAAAATTTAGTCTTAAGCTGGCTTTTTCACTCTCCACCTTCACCCTCATCAAGAGGGTGTTTATAGTTCCTCTTCACTTTCTGCCATTAGAGTGGTTGAGTTCAATTGCTCAGCCAGGTCCAACCCTTTGGGACCCCATGGACTGCAGCATACCATGCTTCCCTGTCCATCACCAACTCCCAGAGCTTGCTCAAACTCATGTCCATCGAGTCAGAGATGCCGTCCAACCATCTCACCCTCTGTCGTCCCCTTCTCCTCCTGCCTTCAGTCTTTCCCAGCATCAGGGTCTTTTCAAATGTCAGTTCTTTGCATCAGGTGGCCAAAGTATTGGAGCTTCAGCTTAGAGGTGATATCATCGGCATATCTGAGGTTGTTGATGTTTCTCCCTCCTATCTTGATTCCAGCTTATAACTCATCCACCCTGGCGTTTCTCATGATGTGCTCAGCATATAGGTTAAACAAACAGGGTGACAGCAGACAGCCCTGTCATACTCCTTTCTCAATCTTGAACCAATCAATTGTTCCATACAGGGTTCTAACTGTCGCTTCTTGACTTGCATCAGGTTTCTCAGGAGACAAGTAAGATGGTCTAGTATTCCCATCTCTCTAGAGCTTTCCACAGTTTGTCATGTTCCACACAGTCAAAGGCTTTAATGTAGTTGATGAAACAGAGATAGATGTTTTTCTGAAATTCCCTTATTTTGTCTATAATCCAGCGAATGTTAGCAATTTGATCTCTATGTCCTCTTCCTTTTCTAAACCCTGAATGGACATCTGGAAGTTCTTGGTTTGCATAATGCTGAAGCCTAGCATGCAAGATTTTAAGCTCGACCTTACTAGCACGAGAAATGAGTGCAATTGTCCGATGGTTAGCACATTCTTTGATATTACCCTTCTTGGGAATTGGGATGAGGATTGACCTTTTCCAATCCCATGGCCACTGCTGGGTCTTCCAGATTTGCTGACATAATGAATGCAAAACCTTGATGGCCTCATCCTTTAGGGGTTTGAATAGTTCTGCTGGAATTTCATCGAATCCACTATCTTATTAATAGCAGTGCTTCTTAAGGCCCACTTGACTTTGCACTCCAGAATGTCTGACTCTGAGTGACTAACCACACCGTTCTAGTAATTGGTTCATTAACATCTTTTATATATAGTTCCTTCGTGTATCCTTTCCATTGCTTCTTGATCTCTTCAGCATCTACTAGGTCTCTATCATTTTTATCCTTTATTGTGCCCGCCTTTGGGCAGAATGCTCCCTTGATGTTTCCAATTTTCCTGAAATGACTTCTAGTCTTTCCCCTTTTGTTGTTTTCTTCTATTATTAAGCATTGTTCATTGAAGAAGGCCTTCTTGTCTCTTCTAGCTATTTTTTGGAACCTTGCATTTAATTGGATGTGTGTTTCCCTCTCTCCTTTGCTTTTCTCTTCTCTTCATTCTTTCACTATTTGTAAAGCCTCCTCAGATAACCACTTTGCCTTCTTGCTTTTCTTTTTCTTTTGGATGGTTTTATTCACCATCTCCTGTACAATATTATGGACCTCTGTCCATAGTTCTTCAGATACACTATTAGATCTAGTCCCTTGAATCTATTCATTACCTCTCCTGTGAATTCATACAGGATTTGATTTAAGTCATACCTGGCTGGCCTATTGTTTTTCCCAGTTTTCTTTAGTTTAAGCCTGAATTTTGCTATGAGGAGCTGATGATCTGAGCCACAGTCAGCTCCATGTCTTGTTTTTGCTGACAGTATACAGCTTCTCCATCTTCAGCTACAAAAAATGTAATCAATTTGATTTCGGTATTAACCATTTGACGATGTCCATGTGTAGAGTCGTCTCTTGTGTCATTGAAAAAGGATATTTGCTATGACTAGTGCATTCTCTTGGCAGAATTCAGTTAACCTTTGCCCTGCTTCATTTTGTTCTCCAAGGCCAAACTTGCCTGTTATTCCAGGTATATCTTGACTTCCTACTTTTGCATTCCAATCCCTGATGATGAGTAGAACATCTTTTTTTAGGTGTTAGTTCTAGGAGGTCTTCTAGGTCTTCATAGAACTGATCGACTGCAGCTTCTTCAGTATCAGTGAGAGGGGCATAGACTCAGGTTACTGTGATGTTGAATGGCTTGCCTTGGAAATGAACCAAGATAATTCTGTCATTTTTGAGTTTGCACCCAAATACTGTATTATGGACTCTTTTTGTTGATTATGAGGGTTACTCCGTTTCTTCTATGGGATTCTTGCCCATAGTAGTAGATATAATTGTCATCTGAATTAAATTCGCCCATTCCTGTCCATTTTAGTTTGCTATTCCTAGGACGTCCATATTTATTCTTACCATTTCCTGCTTGACCACATCCAACTTTCCCTGATTCATGGACCTATTCCAGGTTCCTATATAATACTGTTCTTTGCAGCATTGGGTTTTACTCTCATCACCAGACACATCCACACCTGAGCTTAGTATCCGCTTTGACCCAGCTGCTTCATTCATTCTGGGCCTGTTGATAATTCTCCTCTGCTCTTCCCCAGTAGCATATTGGACACCTTCAGAACAAGAACTCGTCTTTTGGTGCCATATCTTTTTGGCTTTTTATACAGTGAGCTTCTCACGGCAAGTATACTGGGATGGTTTGCCATTCCTTCCTCCAGTGGATTATGTTTTGTCTGAACTCTCTACTATGACCTGTCCATCTTGGGTGCCCCTGCATGGCATGGCTCATTCAGTTCAGTTCAGTCACTCAGTCATGTCCAGCTCTTTGTGACCCCATGAACTGCAGCATGCCAGGCCTCCCTGTCCATCACCAAC
Source organism: Ovis aries (assembly GCF_016772045.2). Lineage (NCBI taxonomy): Eukaryota > Metazoa > Chordata > Mammalia > Artiodactyla > Bovidae > Ovis > Ovis aries. The sequence continues at coordinate 50,054,553 of NC_056065.1, forward strand.
TCCCAGAGTCCACCCAAACCCATGTCCATTGAGTCAGTGATGCCTTCCAACCATCTCATCCTCTGTCATCCCCTTATCCTCCTGCCCTCAATCTTTCCCAGCATCAGGGTCTTTTCTAGTAAGTCAGTTCTTCACATCAGGTGGCCAAAGTATTGGAGTTTCAGCTTCAACATCAGTCCTTCCAGTGAACACCCAGGACTGATCCCCTTTAGGATGGATTAGTTGGATCTCCTTGCAGTCCAAGGGACTCTCAAGAGTCTTCTCCAACACCAGAAGTCAAAAGCATCAATTCTTCAGCGCTCAGCTTTTTTTATAATCCGACTCTCACATCCATGCATGACCACTGGAAAAACCATAACCTTGATGAGATGGACCTTTGTTGACAAAGTAATGTCTGCTTTTCAATATGCTGTCTAGGTTGGTCATAACTTTCCTTCCAAGGAGTAAGTGTCTTTTAATTTCATGGCTGCAATCACCATCTACAGTGATTTTGGAGCCCAGAAAAATAAAGTCAGCCACTGTTTCCACTGTTTCTCCTTCTATTTGCCATGAAGTGGTGGGACCAGATGCGATGATCTTACTTTTCTGAATGTTGAGCTTTAAGCCAACTTTTTCACTCTCCTCTTTCACTTTCATCAAGAGGCTCTTTGGTTTTTCACTTTCTGCCATAAGGTTGGTGTTATCTGCATATCTGAGGTTATTGATATTTTCTCCTGGCAATCTTGATTCCAGCTTGTGCTTCTTCCATCCTAGCGTTTCTCATGATGTACTCTGCATATAAGCAGGGTGACAATATACAGCCTTGACGTACTCCTTTTCCTGTTTGGAACCAGTCTGTTGTTCCATGTCCAGTTCTAACTGTTGTTTCCCGGCCTGCATACAGGTTTCTCAAGAGGCAGGTCAGGTGGTCTGGTATTCCCATCTCTTTCAGAATTTTCTACAGTTTATTGTGATCCACAGTCAAAGGCGTTGGCATAGTCAATAAAGCAGAAATAGATGTTTTTCTGGAACTCTCTTGCTTTTTCCATGATCCAGCGGATGTTGGCAATTTGATCTCTGATTCCTCTGGCTTTTCTAAATCCAGCTTGAACATCTGGAATTTCACGGTTCACGTATTGCTAAAGCCTGGCTTGCAGAATTTTAAGCATTACTTTACTAGCGTGTGAGATGAGTGCAATTGTGCAGTAGTTTGAGCATTCTTTGGCATTGCCTTTCTTTGGGATTGGAATGAAAACTGACCTTTTCCAGTCCTGTGGCCACTGCTGAGTTTTCCAAATGTGCTGGCATATTGAGTGCAGCACTTTCACAGCATCATCTTTCAGGATTTGAAATAGCTCAACTGAAATTCCATCACCTCCACTAGCTTTGTTCATAGTGATGCTTCCTAAGGCCCACTTGACTTTACATTCTAGGATGTCTGGCTCTAGGTGACTAATCACACCATCATGATTATCTGGGTCATGAAGATCTTTTTTGTACAGTTCTTCTGTGTATTCTTGCCACCTCTTCTTAATATCTTCTGTTTCTGTTAGATCCCTACCATTTCTGTACTTTATTGAGCCCATCTTTGCATGAAATGTTCCCTTGTTATCTCTAATTTTCTTGAAGAGATTTCTAGTCTTTCCCATTCTGTTGTTTTCCTCTATTTCTTTGCGTTGATCACTTGAGGAAGGCTTTCTTATCTATCCTTGCTATTCTTTGGAACTCTGCATTCAAATGGGTATTCTTTCCTTTTCTCCTTTGCTTTTCACTTCCCTTCTTTTCACAGCTATTTATAATGCCTACCCAGACAGCCATTTTGCTTTTTTGCATTTCTTTTTCCTGGGGATGATCTTGATCCCTGTCTCTTGTACAATGTCACGGACCTCCATCCATAGTTCATCAGGCATTCTATCAGATCTAGTCCCTTAAATCTATTTCTCACTTCCACTGTATAGTCATAAGGTATTTGATTTAGGTCATACCTGAATGGTCTAGTGGTTTTCTCCACTTTCTTCAATTTCAGTCTGAATTTGGCAATAGAGTTCATGATCTGAGCCACAGTCAGCTCCCGGTCTTGTTTTTGCTGACTGTATAGAGCTTCTCCACCTTTGGCTGCAATGAATATAATCAGTCTGATTTTGGTGTCGATAATCTGGTGATGTCCATGTGTAGAGTCTTCTCTTGTGTTGTTGGAAGAAGGTGTTTGCTATGACCAGTGCGTTCTCTTGGCAGAACTCTATTAGCCTTTGCCCTGCTTCATTCTGTACTCCAAGGCCAAATTTGCCTGTTACTCCAGGTGTTTCTTGACTTCCTACTTTTGCATTCCAGTGCCCTATAATGAATAGGACATCTTTTTTAGGTGTTAGTTCTAGAAGGTCTTGTAGGTTTTCATCGAACTGTTCAAATTCAGCTTCTTCAGCATTACTGGACAGGGCATAGACTTAGATTACCATGATATTGATGGTTTGCCTTGGAAACAAACAGAGATTGTTCTGTCATTTTTGAGGTTGCATCCAAGTACTGCATTTCAGACTCTTTTGTTGACTATGATGGCTACTCCATTTCTTCTAAGAGATTCCTGCCCACAGTAGTAGATATAATGGTCATCTGAGTTAAATTCACCCATTCCAGTCCATCTTAGTTCACTGATTCCTAGAATGTTGATGTTCACTCTTGTCATCTCCTGCTTGATCACTTCCAATTCAGTGACCTAACATTCCAGATTCCTATGCAATATTGCTCTTTACAGCATCGAACCTTGCTTCTATCACCAGTCCCATCCACAACTGGGTGTTGTTTTTGCTTTGGCTCCATCTCTTCATTCTTTCTGGAATTGTTTCTCCATTCTTCTCCAATAGCATATTGAGCATCTACCCACCTGGGGAGTTCATCTTTAAGTGTCCTATCTTTTTGCCTTTTCATACTGTTCATGGGGTTCTCAAGGCAAGAATACTGAAGTGGTTTGCCATTCCCTTCTCCAGTGGACCACATTCTGTGAGACCTCTCCACCATAACCCGTCCATCTTGGGTGGCCCCAAATGGCATGGTTTAGTTTCATTGAGTTAGACAAGGCTGTGGTCCATGTGATCAGACTGGCTAGTTGTCTGTGATTGTGGCTTCTGTCTGTCTGCCCTCTGATGCCCTCTCTCAGTGCCTACCATCTTATTTGGGTTTCTCTTACCTTGGACATGGGGTATCTCTTCACAGCTGCTCCAGCAAAGCGCAGCCACTGCTCCTCACCTTGGACGTGGGGTAGCTCCTCTCAGCCGTGCTTCTGCACCATCACAGCCGCCGTGCGTGGCTCATAGCTTCATTGAATTATGCAAACCCCTTCGCCATGACAAGGCAGTGATCCATGAAGGGACCTATTGCTTCTACTGCTCCTCAATTTTAGCACTGGGCTGATGTGTTTTGAGGAAAATCTCAGGTACACTGTTTCACCTGTGAACACTTTAGTACACAGTTCTAACAGATAAAGACTCATTTTAGCATAACCACAAACTCATCATTGACTCCAACAAAATTAACATTGATTTCTTAATAAAATCTAATACCAACTGGTGTTTGTTTCCACACTTTATCTCAAAAATGTCTTTTACACTTTCTTGCTTGACTTAGGATCCAAATGAGACCTGCACCCTGCAAATGGTTGGCTTGTCTCTTAAGCTTTTTATATTTAAAACAGCCCCCCTTCCCTTTTACCATCGCCCAGTGACTTCTGTTTATTGATGAAACCAGGTCATTCATTCCATTTACTTTTTATTTGTGTGCATTCCCGGTTGTGTCCAACTCTTTGCGACCCCATGGACTGTAGTTCACCAGGCTCCTCTGTCCATGGGATTTCCCAGGCAAGAGTACTGGAGTGGGTTGCCATTCCCTCCTCCAAGGGATCTTCTCAACCAGGGATCAAACCCGCATCTCCTGTGATTCCTGCATTAGCAGGAAGATTCTTTACCACTGTGCCACCTTTATTTAGGTCTTGTTTAATGTTACCCAAGGTTTCCCTGCTGGCTCAGCTGGTAAAGAATCTGCCTGGAATGCAGGAGACCCAGGTTCAATTCCTACGTTGGAAAGAGCCCCTGGAGAAGGAAGTGGCAACCCAGTCCAGTGCTTTTGCCTGGAAAATCTCATGGATAGAGAAGTCTGGCAGGCTGCAGTCCATTGGGTCTCACAGAGTCGAACATAGCTGAGCAACTAACACTTTCTTTCAGTTTAATGTCACCTAATACGTGAACCGTGAACTTCCAGATGTTCAAGCTGGTTTTAGAAAAGCCAGAGGAACCAGAGATCAAATTGACAACATCCGCTGGATCATGGAAAAAGCAAGAGAGTTTCAGAAAAACATCTATTTCTGCTTTATTGGCTATGCCAACGCCTTTGACTGTGTGGATCACAATAAACTGTAGAAAATTCTGAAAGAGATGGGAATACCAGACCACCTGACCTGCCTCTTGAGAAACCTGTATGCAGGTCAGGAAGCAACAGTTAAAACTGGACATGGAACAACAGACTGGTTCCAAATAGGAAAAGGAGTCCGTCAAGACTGTATACTGTCACCCTGCTTATTTAACTTATATGCAGAGTACATCATGAGAAACGCTGGGCTGGAAGAAGCACAAGCTGGAATCAAGGTTGCCGGGAGAAATATCAATAACCTCAGATATGCAGATGACACCACCCTTACGGCAGAAAGTGAAGAGGAACTAAAGAGCCTCTTGATGAAAGTGAAAGAGGAGAGTGAAAAAGTTGGCTTAAAGCTCAACATTCAGAAAACGAAGGTCATGGCATCTGGTCCAATCACTTCATGGGAAATAGATGTGGAAACAGTGTCAGACTTTAATTTTGGGGGCTCCAAAATCACTGCAGATGGTGACTGCAGCCATGAAATTAAAAGACGCTTACTCCTTGGAAGGAGAGTTGTGACCAACCTAGATAGCATATTCAAAAGCAGAGACATTACTTTGCCAACAAAGGTCCGTCTAGTCAAGGCTATGGTTTTTCCAGTGGTCTTTCCATGGACTGTGAAGAAAGCTGAGGGCCGAAGAATTGATGCTTTTGAACTGTGGTATTGGAGAAGACTCTTGAGAGTCCCTTGGACTGCAAGGAGATCCAACCAGTCCATTCTGAAGGAGATCAGCCCTGGGATTTCTTTAGAAGGAATGATGCTAAAGCTGAAACTCCAATACTTTGGCCACCTCATGCGAAGAGTTGACTCGTTAGAAAAGACTCTGATGCTGAGAGGGATTGGGGGCAGGAGGAGAAGGGGACGACAGAGGATGAGATGGCTGCATGGTATCACCAACTCGATGGATGTAAGTTTGAGTGAACTCCGGGAGTTGGTGAAGGACAGGGAGGCCTGGCATGCTGCGATTCATGGGGTCGCAAAGAGTTGGACACGACTGAGCGACTGAACTGAACTGAATGGGCTTCATCATTTTCTCATCAGGGGTCTTACTCATTTTTTGTTTTATTTATTCCCAAGAACTACAGTTTTACTGGAGTGATTGTAAATGATGTTTTCCAAATCTTATTCTCATTATTTGTTCTGATAAGGAGGACTATCTTTGATTTTTATTATTGAATTTTTATCTAGCAACATTACTAAATTGTCTCAACAACAGTAACAGTTCATGTCTGTATTCATTTGGATTTTCTACATACACAATCATACTACTGAAATTAACCACTGTTTCCCCTTCTACTCATCACGCCTTGTGTTTCTTTCTTCTCTGTGTGATCCTGTTGGAAGACCCAGTGGCTTTGTTCTCAGTCTTAAAGGAAATGCTTTTATTATCTTTTTTTTTTTTTTTGGTCTTGCCATGTGGCTTGCGGGATCTTAGTTCCCCCAGTGGGGATCAAACCTGTCCCACCTGCAGTGGAAGGAGACCACCAGGAAAGCCCCTTGTTGGCAGACTTCCTTACCACGTTAAAGAAGTTCATTTCTAACGCAGATTTGCTAAGTTTTTAAGAAACCTGTGTGGGATGTGCACTCTCCTCAATGCTGTTTTCTGCATGGACTGAGTTGGTCACGTACTTCTCTTCTCTAATCTGTTCCTGTGGTGAATTGACCTGGTTTCTGCTGCTGCTGCTGCTGCTAAGTTGCTTCAGTCGTGTCTGACTCTGTGCGACCCCAGAGACAGCAGCCCACCAGGCTCCCTCATCCCTGGGATTCTCCAGGCAAGAACACTGGAGTGATCTGCCATTTCCTTCTCTAATACATGAAAGTGAAAAGTGAAAGTGAAATTACTCAGTCGTGTCTGACTCCTAGTGACCCCATGGACTGCAGCCCACCAGGCTCCTCCGTCCGTGGGATTTTCCAGGCAAGTGTACTGGAGTGGGTTGCCATTGTCTTCTCCAACCTGGTTTCTAAGGCTGAACAAATCCATCTTGGTTGTAATGTGTCATCCGTCTATGTGTGTGGCTGAGGCTGGTGGTTCTTCAACTGGAGAGTGAATTGGGCTGTGATTTTTCTTTCCCTGTTTTCACTGTCGGGCTCTGGTAGCAAAAGTTGAGTGATCCTTTGAAATGAGTCAGAGAGTGGGCCTTTTGCCTCTCCTTCCCGGAAGAAAGTGTGTGAGACTGGAGCATTCTGAACCTCAGACATCTCACAGAATGGGACAGGGAAGCCTCAGAGCCTAGAGTTTTCTTGGAGGGAACCTGTTTGCTTATTGATTGAATTTCTTTTACACCTACAGGAATTTTTAAGTTTTCTAGTTTTTGTTCTCAGAACAATTTTGTTTAGTAATATTTTTCTAATAATTTGTCAATTGTCTCAATTTTCAGATTTATTGCTGTAGAGTTGTTGATGACATTGTTACATTTTTTTCATGTCTGTGTTTACAGACCCTTTTCTTCTTATATGGATAACTTGTTTCTTCTCTTTTATTTATCGTTTTCATTGGAGATTTGTCAATTTTATAAATCTTCCAAAAGTACAAACTTCTGGCTTTGAGGAGCATCTTTATCACATGTTTGTTTTGTAGCCTTAATTTCTTATCTTTTTTGTTTTTCTGCTTTCTTTGGGTTTATATCACAGCTCTTTTTATAACCCTTTGGGTTGGATATTTAGCACATTAAGTTTTAGCCTATCTCCTTTCCTGATATGAACATTTAGAATTACAAGTTTACTCAGTTCTACCTTGAATTCCCTGGTGGCTCAGTTGGTAAAGCATCTGCCTACAATGCAGGAGACCTGAGTTCAATCCCTGGGTTGGGAAGAGATTGTTTTGGCTATTTGGGGTCTTTGAGTTGCCATACAAATTTTAAAATTCTTTATTCTAGTTCCGTGAAAAACACCGTTGGTATTTTGATAGGGATTGCACTGAATCTGTAGATTGCCTTGGGTAGTATGGTCATTTTAACAATATTCTTCCAATCCATGAGCATGGTATGTCTTTGCATCTGTTTGTGTCATCTTTAATTTCTTTCTTCAGTGTCTCATAATTTTCTGATTACAGGTGTTTTACTTCCTTAGTTCGGAGAAGGCAATGGCACCCCACTCCAGTACTCTTGCCTGGCAAATCCCATGGACGGAGGAGCCTGGTGTTAGAGTTTGTCCTGGGTGTTTTAGTCTTTTTTTGGTGTGATTGTAAATGGGATTGTTTTCTTCATTTCTCTTTCTGATAGTTTGTTGGTGTATAGAAATGCAACAGGTTTCTGTGTATTCATTTTGTATCCTGAACTTTACTGAATTCACTGATGAGTTCCAGTAATTTTTTGGTGGGTTTTTAGGATTTTCTGTGTGTAGTATCATGCCACCTGCAAATAGTGACAGTTTTACTTCTTCATCTCCAATTTGTATTCCTTTTATCTCTTTTTCTTGTCTGATTGAGCTTCCCAGGAGGCCCAGTGGTCATATTGAAGACTTCTGACAAAACGTGGTCTGCTGGAGGAGGGGTTGCAAACCACTTCAGGATTCTTGTTGTGAGAACCCCATTAACACTATGAGAAGGCAAAAAGATATAACACTGAAAGATGCCCCCCCAGGTCGGAAAATATCCAATATGCTAGTGGGGAAGAGTAGAGGACAATTTCTAATAGCTCCAGAAAGAATGAAGCATCTAGGCCAAAGTGGAAATGATGCTCAGTTGCAGATGTGTCTGGTAGTGAAAGTAAAGTCTGATGCTGTAAAAAGCAACATTGCCTAGGAACCTGGAATGTTAGGTCCATAAATCAAAGTAAGTTGGACATGGTCAAGCAGGAGATGGCAAGAGTGAACATCAGCATCTTAGGAATCAATGAACTAAAATGGATGGGAATGGACGAATTTAATTCAGATGACCATTATACCTACTACTGTGGACCAGAATCCCTTAGAAGAAATGGAGTAGCCCTCTTTAGTCAAAAAAACTGTCCAAAACACTCTTTTGTATTTGGGTACATTCTCAAAAACAACAGAATGATCTCAGTTCATTTCCAAGGCAAACCATTCAGCATCATAGTAATCCAAGTCTATGCTCCAACCGCCGATGCAGAAGAAGCTGAAGGTGACCGGTTTTATGAAGAACTGACTACAAGACCTCCTTGAACTAACACCAAAAACAGATGTTCTTTTGTGTGTGTGTGTGCATATGATAAAAAAGTGATTTATTTTTAAATTTATATAATTTTTAATTGAAGGATAATTGCTTTATAGAATTTTGGTTTTCTGTCAAACCTCAGCATGAATCAGCCATAGGTTATACATATGACCCCTTCCTCTTGAACCTCATTCCTATGTTCCTCCCCATCTCACCCCTCTAGGTTAATGCAGAGCCCCTGTTTGAGTTCCCTGAGACATAGAACAAATTCCCATTGGCTGTCTGTTTTACATATGGTAATGTAAGTTTCCATGTCACTCTCTGCATACATCATACCCTCTCCTCCCCTCTCCGCATGTCCATAAGTCTGTTCTCTATGTCTGTTTCTCCATTGCTGGCCTGAAAATAAATTCTTTGGTATCATCCATAAATCAGATTAGATTCCATATATATGTATCAGTATACGATGTTTATCTTTTTCTTTCTGTCTTACTTGACTCTATATAATAGGCTCTAGGTTCATCCACCTCATTAGAACTGACTCAAATGTGTTTCTTCTTATGATTGAGTAATATTCCATTGTGTATATGTACCACAAATTCTTTAGCCATTCATCTGTCGCTGGACATCTAGGTTGCTTCCATGTTCTAGCTATTGTAAATAGTGTTGGGGTACATGTGTCTTTTTAAATTTTGGTTTCCTCAGGGTATATGCCTAGGAGTGGGATTGCTGAGTCATATGGTGCTTTTATTCCTAGTTTTTTAAGGAATCTCCATACTGTCTTCCATAGTGGCTGTATCAATTTACATTCCCACCAACAGTGCAGGAGGGTTTGTTTTTTTCCACACCCTCTCCAGCATTTATTGTTTGTAGACCTTTTAATGATGACCATTCTCACCAATGTGAGGTGATATCTTATTGTAGTTTTAATTTGCATTTCTCTCATAATGAGTGATATTGAGCATCTTTTCATGTGTTTGTTTAGCCATCTGTAGGTCTTTGGAGAAATGTCTGTTTAGGTCTTTTTCCCACTTTTTGATTGGGTTGTTTGTTTTTCTGGTATTGAATTGTATGAGCTCCTTATATATTTTGGAAATTAATCCTTTGTCAATTGTTTCCTTTGCTATTACCGTCTCCCATTCTGAGGGTTGTCTTTTCACCTTGTTTGTAGTTTCCTTTGCTGTGCAAAAGCTTTTAAGTTTAATCAGGTCCCACTTGTTTACTTTTTTTTTTAATTTCCATTACTCTAGGAGGTGGGTCATAGAGGATCTTGCTTTGATTTGTGTCAGCAAGTGTTCGCTTATGTTTTCCTCTAAGAGTTTTATAGATTCTGGTCTTACATTTAGGTCTTTAATCCATTTTGAGTTTATCTTTGTGTATGGTGTTAGGAAGTGTTCCAATTTCATTCTTTTACATGTAGCTGTCCAGTTTTCCCAGCACCACTTATTGAAGAGGCTATCTTTTCCCCATTGTATATTCTTGCCTCCTTTGTCATAAATAAGATACCCGTAGGTGCATGGGTTTATTTCTGGGTTCCAGGTCACTGATCTGTTCTTCTGCTTCAGATATTCTGCTATTGATTCCTTCTGGAGTATTTTTAATTTCAGTTACTGTGTTGTTTCTATGTTTATACTTTCATTCTTCTAGGTGTTTGTTAAATGATTCTTGCACTTTCTCCATTCTATTTTCAAGGTTTTTGATCATCTTTACTATAATTATTCTGAATTCTTTTTCAGGTAATTTGCCTATTTCCTCTTCATTTACTTGGGCTTGTGTGTTTCTAGTTTATTCCTTCATTTGTGCAGTATTTCTGTGCCTTTTCAGTATTTTTTTTCAACTTATTGTGTTTGAGGTCTCCTTTTCCCAGGCTTCAAGGTTGAATTCTTTCTTCCTTTTGGTTTCTGCCCTCCTAAGTTTGGTCCAGTGGTTTGTGTAAGCTTTGTGTTGGGTGAGGTTTGTGCTGTGTTTTTTTTTTTTTTTTTGCCTCTGATGGGCAGGGCTGAGTGAGTTGGTAATCTGTCTGCTGATGATTGGGTTTGTATTTTTGTCTTGTTTGTTGTTTGGATGAGGCGTCCTGCGCAGGATGATGGTTGGGTGATGCCAAGTCTTGTATTTAAGTGGTTTCCTTTGTGGGAGTTCTCACTATTTGATACTCCCTAGGGTTAGTTCCCTGGTAGTCTAGGGTCTTGGAGTCAGTGCTCCCACTCCAGAGGCTCAGGGCTTGATCTCTGGCCAGGAACAGAGATTCCACAGGTGGTTTGTTATGGTGTTAAATGGGATTAAAACAAATACCCATAAATGAGAAACTAAAGGTGAACCCCAGGTAAATGGCAGTTACAAAATCAGGCAAATAAGAATTAAAATAATGAAATATGCACATATACATATATACTCATAAGCAAAATAAAAACAGTCCAACAAGTACAACAGTTGACCAGGTAAACAAAGGAAACCAAAAATGATATCCACCAGTTAAGAGCAAAACTAACTAAAGCACAAACCGGAAAACAAAATTAAAGCAAGGTGCCAACTGAGGAATAAAGCAATGAAAACAAAGCTAACAAATATGGTGAGAAAAAAAAGGAAAGAAAGAAAAGAAAGAACAGACATGCAAGGTTAAATAGAAGTAGATAAAGAAGATTTATATATATTAAAGGTTAACTTCAAGGGGAAAAGAACAGTAGGAAAAGCAAACGAAGGAGTAAATGTAGAAAAAATAATAATTGGTTTAAATTTGTTTAATTAAATTAAATAGAAAAGGAAAACTATAGAACTTCAAGGATAAAGGCCAAGTTAGAGGCAGAGGTTTATAACAGCAATAAAAAGTGTGACTAGAAAAAAAACTCACAAGCTTAGTTAGATGTCATAGTGCTAATAAAATCGACAACTACAACAGAAGATAAAAAAAGAGAGATAAAAAATCCAAAAGAAACTATGGAACAAGTCAAAATATAAGAATAATAAATGTTTTACATGAGTCTCTGCTGTCAGCTTCCTTTCCTTCACTGGGAGTCACAGTCCACCTCCCCTCCCTGGGATGCCCTCCAACATTGTGCTGGTCTCTGGATCTTCTGTGGGGGCATCTCAGACTTTAATCTGGTTCTACTCCTGTGTATACTTGTCTCCAGTGTCCACAGCTATCAGAACTAGTGTGTTTTCTTTTGTGGGAGCTTTCAGTGTCCTTTCATATATTCAATAGAAATAGAGTCTGCCTAGTTGATTGTGTGGATGTAATCTGAAGCTTGTACAGCTGGTGGGAAGGTTTTGTGTCTTCTTCCTTAGCCACAGTGCCCTGGGTTTCAATTGTGGTTTTATTTCCACCTCTGAATGTGGGTCATCCGCTGGGGTCTGCTCCTGAGGCTGCCCTGGAGGACTTGGATTTGGCCCTGTGAGGACCAGGTGTGGAGGTGGTGCAGCTGCTTGGGTCACAGGGGTTCTGCCAGCACCAGGCACTCAGGAGAGTTAGCAGCTAGGGCATCAGGAAATACAGTGCTCTAGAAGGGTATGGCAACCAGTATTGGACAATACACTCCAGTATTCTTGCCTGGAAAACCCCACTAACAGAGAAGCCTAGCAGGCCACAGGGTTGCAGAGTTGGACACAACCCAAGCAACCCCGCATGCATAGATGCAAGACTTTTTTTGCCTGTGGCAGCTCTGCCCCAGTGAGGGTTGAGCGTGAAGTTGGCACAGCTGCTTGGGTTGCAGGGATCCTGGCATGCCAAGTGTCCAGGGACACAGACTGCCTCAGCTGCAGGAGTTGCAGCCCTATCAGAGTCTTTTTTTTCTGGTAGCTGGTGATCAGAAGGCCTCTTTGCCTAGTCTTTCTCTGTAGCCCTGCCCATTCAGGCACTTAGAGAGATCCCTTGCCTGAGGTCCTTCTCTGTTGTTCCATGCATCAGGCACTTAAAGGGGCACCCTGAGTGGGGTCCTACTCTGTAGTTTGGTGCATCAGGTGCTTGATTGGACAGCCTCTCTATTGTTCAGCTGCCTTTGCTGGCCTGTGGGGAGAAAGAGGCTAGGGTGATGGCTCCATCCCCTACACATGACTCAGCAGTATCACCTTGCTTCCATGGCTGCCTGGCTTTCCTCCAAAGGCATTTCCCACCACTCTCCTCCCTCACGTCCCCTTGGCCCATCTCTCTGCAGTCAACAACAATCCTCACCTTGGGATTGCTACACAATCCCTACACTCCAGCTCCCAGGCACTGTACCTTCTAGGGGACCTGCCCCCTTGTCTGGGGTACGTATGGCTGCAGCAAGGACTGTCTGATTCTCATTCCATTTAGACTGTCACAGATCAGCTGTTTCACTCTCAGCCTTAATATGTGTTTCTCCTCTGACTCAAGACAGTTGCCCCGATGTGGGGATTGGGCCCCTTCTTCAGTTCTCCCACCCACCGAGGGCAGGTCTAGTCCTACTAACACTCCTGTTTTTCCTCCTAGTTGCTTCCTCCTACCGAGTTTTGTGTGGTTCTATATATTCTTTTTTATTGGTCAGGTACTCCTGTCCGCTCTCAGCTGGTGTTCTGCAAGCACTTCTGTGCCTGAAGGTGTATTCCTGATGTATCCACAGAGAGAGATGTACTCCATAACCACCTACTCCTCCGCCATCTTGTTCCTCCCCAGATGTTCTTTTCATCATAGGGGACCGGAATATAAAGTAGGAAGTCAAGAGATACCTGGAGTAACAGGCAAATTTGGCCTTGGAGTACACAGTGAAACAGGGCAAAGGCTAACAAGTTCTGTCAAGAGAACACACGGGTCATAGCAAACACCCTTTCCAACAATGCAAGAAATGTCCCTACACATGGACATTACCGGATGGTCAATACCAAAATCAGATTGATTATATTCTTTGCAGCCGAAGATGGAGAAGCTCTGTATAGTCAGGGAAAACAAGACCTGGAGCTGACTGTGGCTCAGCTCATGAGCTCCTTATTGCAAAATCCAGGCTTAAATTTCAGTAAGTAGGGAAAACCAGTAGGCCATTCAGGTATAACCTAAATCAAATCGCTTATGATCATACAGTGGAGGTGACAAACAGATTCAAAGGATTAGATCTGGTAGACACGGTGCCTGAAGAATTATGGACAGAAGTTCGTAACATTGTACAGGAGGCAGTGACCAACACCATTCTTAAAAAAAAAAGTTCAAGAAGGCTAAGTGGTTTTCTGCAAGGCCTTACAAATTGCTGAGAAAAGAGAAGCGAAAGGCAATAGAGAAAGGGAAAGATTTACCCATCTGAATTCAGAGTTCCAAAGAATAGCAAGGAGAGATAAGAAAGCCTTCTTCAATGAACAATTCAAAGAAATGGAAAACAGTAGAACGGGAAAGGCTAGAGATCTCTTCAAGAAAATTGGAGTAATCAAGAGAACCTTTCATGCAAGGATGGGCACAATAAAGGACAGAAATGGCAAGGACTTAACAGAAGCAGAAGAGATTAAGAAGAATTGGCAAGAATACACAGAACTATACAAAAAAGATCTTAATGACCCAGATAACCATGATAGTGTGATCACTCACCTAGAATTAGACGTCCTGGAGTGTGAATTCAACTGGACCTTAGGAAGCTTTACTATGAACAAAGCTGGTGGAGGTGATGGGAATTCCAGCTGAGTTATTTAAAATCCTAAAAGATGATTTTGTTAAAATGCTGCACTCAAAATGTCAGCTAATTTGGAAAACTCAGCACTGGTCACAGGACTGGAAAAGGTTAGTTTTCATTCCAATCCCAAAGAAGAGCAATGCCAAAGAATGTTCAAACTACCATACAACTGCACTGATTTCACATGCTAACAAGGTAATGCTCAAAATCCATCAAGCTAGGCTTCAGCAGTATATGAACTGAGAACTTCCAGATGTACAAACTGGGCTTAGAAAAGACAGAGAAATCAAGAGATCAAATTACCAGCGTTCGTTGGCTTATAGAGAAAGCGAGGGAATTTCAGAAAGATATCTACATCTGCTTCATTGGCTACACTAAAGCCTTTGACTGTATTGTTGTTCAGTCGCTTAGTCATGTCCAACTCTGCAACCCCATGGACTGTATGTAGCACACCAAACTTCTCTATCCTTCACTATCTCCCAGAGTTTGCTCAAATTCATGTCCATTGAGTCAATGATGCTATTTAACCATCTCATCCTCTGCTACCCTCTTCTCCTTTTGCCTTCAATCTTGCCCAGCATCTGGGTCTTTTCCAGTGAGTCAGCTCCCTCACACCAGATGGCTAAAGTATTGGGGCTTCAGTTTCAGCATGAGTCCTTCTAATGAGTATTCACATTCATTGATTTGTGGATACTGAAACATCCTTGTATCCCTGGGATAAATCCCACTTAATCGTGGTATGAGATCCTTTTAACATGTTATTGGATTCCGTTTGCTGGTATTTTGTTGAGGATTTTTGCATCTATATTCATCAGTGATACTGACCTGTAATTTTCTGTGTGTAATATCTTTGTCTGGTTTTAGTATTAGGGTGATGCTGGCCTCATAGAATGAGTTCAGAAGCATTCCTTCCTCTGCATTTTCTTGGAATGGTTTGAGAAAGATAAGTGTTAACTCTTCTCTTTAATGTTTGGTAGAATTCACCTGTGAAGCCATCTGCTCCTGGAGTTCTGTTTGTTGACAGTATTTTTTTAAAGAGCTTTTTGTGGAAATCTCTTATGGTGCTTTGTATTTCTATGATGCCAGTTGTAACATTTTTTAATTAATTTATTTTATTTTATAATTTTTAAAATTATAATTTACTTATTTATTTTTGGCTGTATCAGGTCTTAGTTGCAGTGCACAAGCTCTTCGTGGTGGCACACAGGCTTCTCTCTAGTTGTGGTGCACGGGGTCCAGCATGCGGGCTCTATAGTTGGGATGCTCAGGCTCAGTTGCCCCACAGTATGTGGGATCTTATTTCCCTGACCAGAGATTAAACCCACATTCCTTGCGTTGAAAGTCAGATTCTTAACCACTGGACCACCAGGGAAGTCCCCTAATTTTTATGTTAAGGTATAGTTTATTTACTTTGTTGTGTTAGTTTCAGATTATAAAGCAAAGTGATTCAGATATACGTATATCCATTCTTTTTCAGATTCTTTTCCCATATAATTTTTTACAGATATAATAATTTATACTATTGAGTATAGTTCCCTGTGCTATATAGTAGATCCTTGTTAATTGTCTTTTTTACATATATTATTGTGTGTATGTTAATTCCAAACTCCTACTTTCTCTCTTCCCGCCATGTTTCCCCTTTGGTTAACCATAAGTTTGTTTTGAAAGTCTGTGAGTCTGTTTCTGTTTTGTAAATAATTTCATTTGTATTGTGTTTTTTTTAGATGCCACATATGAGTGAGATCATATGATATTCATCTTTTTCTGACTTACTTTACTTAGAATGGAAGTCTCTAGGTCCATGTCACTGCAAATGGCATTATTTCATTCTTTTTTTTAACGGTTGAGTAATATTTTCTTGGAATAGTTTGAGAAGGAAAAGTGTTAACTCTTCTCTTTAATGTTTGATAGAATTCACCTGTGAAGCCATCTGCTCCTGGAGTTCTGTTTGTTGACAGTATTTTTTTTAATAGCTTTTTGTGGAAATCTCTTATGGTGCTTTGTATTTCTATGATGCCAGCTGTATATATATGATCATATATATCTCACAACTTCTTTTTCCATTCATCTGTTAATGGACCATAGGTTGCTTCTATGTCTTGGCTATTGTAAATAGTGCTGCTATGAACACTGGGATGTATGTATCTTCAAATTATGGTTTTCTCTAGATAGATGCCCACCAGTGGGATTGCTGGATCAGATGGTAGCCCTATTTTCAGTTTTTATGGAACTTCCGTACTATTCTTCATAGTGACTGTTCAATTTACATTTCCACTAACAGTTCAGGAGGGTTCCCTCTTCTCCACACCCTCTCTAGCATTTACAATTCGTATGCTTTTTGATGATGGCCATTCTTACCGGTGTGCGGTGATACCTCATATAGTTTTTTATTTTCATTTCTCTAATCATCAGTGATGTTGAGCATCTTTTCATAAGTTTGTTGACTATCTGTATTTCTTCTTTGGAGAAACGTCTAGTTAGGTCTGCCATTTTTTGTTGGGTTTGTTTGTGGGATTTTGTGTGTGTGTGTGTTGTTTTGGCCATGCTGCAAGTGTGTGGGATCTTACTTTCCTGACCGAGTGACTAGGGATTGAACCTGTGCCCCCTTCAGTGGAGGCACAGAGTCCCAAGCATTGGACTGGCAGGGCACTCCCCAGTTGTTTGTTTTTTATATTGTGCTTCATGAGCTGTTTGTATGTTTTGAAGATGAATTCCTCGGTTGCTTCCTTTGCAAATATTTTCCTCCATTCTCTGAGCTGTCTTTTCTTTTTGTTTATGGTTTCCTTAGCTGTGCAAAAGCTTTAAAGTTCAATTAAGTCCTATTTGTTTATTTTTGTTTTTATTTTCATTACTCTAGGAGATGGTTCAAAAAAGATGTTGCAATTTGTGTCCGAGAGTATTCTGCCTGTATTTTCCTCTAAGAGTTATATAGTATCCAGTCTTATATTTAGGTCTTTAATCCATTTTGAGTTTATTTTTGTGTGTGGTATGAGAGTTCTAATTTCATTATTTTACATGTAACTGTTCAGTTTTTCCAGAACCACTTATTGAAGAGACTGTCTTTTCTCCATTGTATATTCTTACCTCCTTTGTTGTAGATTAATTAACCATAAACGTGTGGGTTTATTTCTGTGCTCTCTATCCTGTTGCACTGACCTGTATTTCTGGTTGTAACTTCTTTTTTACTTCTGATTTCTAGATTTGAGCCCTCTCTCTGTTTTTCCCTTGATGAGTTGGCCTCAGGATTTATCGATTCTGTTTATCTTTTCAGAGAACCAGCTCAGTTTCATTGATATTGTTTATTTAAGTCTCTATTTCATTTATTTCTGTTCTGATCTTCATGATTTCTTTCCTTGTGCTATGTGGGTTTTGTTTGTTCTTTCTCTAATTGCTTTAGATTATGTTTAGGCTGTTCATTTGAGAGTTCTCTTGTTTCCTGAGGTAAGCCTGTACGTCTATAAACTTACATCCTGTAACTGCTTTTGCTGCACCCCACAGATTTTGGATTTTGTTGGTTTGTTTTCCTTTGTCCCTAGGTCAAATTTGTCCCTAGAAGAAATTTTTCATTTCTTCTTTGATCTCTTCAGTGATCCATTTGTTGTTTAGTAGTGTATTGTTTAGCCTCCTTGTGTTTGTGTTTCCTGTGGTTTTTTCCTTGTAGTTGATTTTCAGTCACATAGTTTTGTGGTCAGAAAGGATGCCTGATATGATTTCAATTTTCTTAGATTTGTTGAGACTTGATATGTGGATTCTGTGATCTGTCCTAGAGACTGCTTCATGTACACTTGAAATTATTTGCTATTTTTGGATGGAATGTTCCATATAGCTCTATTTAAGTTCATTTGGTCTAATGTGTCATTTAAGGCCAGTGTTTTCTTATTGATTTTCTGTCTAGATGACCTGTCCAGTAATGTAAGTGGGGTGTTAAAGTCCCCCCTTACATTAACTATTACCATGTTACTGTCAGTTTCTCCTTTTGTGTTTGTTAATATTAATGCTTGCTTTATGTCTTTAGGGGCTCCTATATTGGGTGCATATTTGTTTACAATTGTTCATCTTCTTCTCGGCTTGATCCTTCTATCATTATGTAGGGTCCTTCTTTGTTTCTTGTAACAGTCTTTGTTTTAAAGTCTACTGCTGCTACTGCTAAGTCACTTCAGTCGTGTCCGACTCTGTGCGACCCCATAGATGGCAGCCCACCAGGCTCCCCTGTCTCTGGGATTCTCCAGGCAAGAACACTGGAGTGGGTTACCATTTCCTTCTCCAATGCATGAAAGTGAAAAGTGAAAGGGAAGTTGCTCAGTCGTATCTGACTCTTAGCGACCCCATGGACTGCAGCCTACCAGGCTCCTTCGTTCATAGGATTTTCCAGGCAACAGTACTAGAGTGGGTTTTAAAGTCTACTTTGTCTGATATAACTATTGATAACCCAGCTTTCTTTCATTTCCTTTTTGCATGGAATCTCTTCTTCCATCATGTCTTTCAGTCTGTATGTGTCTCTAGATCTGAAGTGAGTCTCTTGTGAAGTGGAAGTTGCTCAGTTGTGTCCAACTCTTTGTGGCTCCATGGACTGTAGCCTGTCAGGCTCCTCTGTCCATGGAACTCTCCAGGCAAGAATACTTGAGTGGGTAGCCACTCCCTTCTCCAGGGGATCTTCCCAACCCAGGGATCAAACCCAGGTCTCCCTGAATTGCAGGTGGATTCTTTACCATCTGAGCCACCAGGGTAGCCCAATAATACTGGAGTGGGTAGCCTATCCGTTCTCCAGGGGGTCTTCCCATCCCAGAAATTGAACCAGGGTCTCCTGCACTGCAGGTAGCTTCTTTACCAGCTGAGTTACCAGGGAAGCTCTTTACTGGAGTGGGTTGCCATACCGTCCTCCAGGGATCTTCCCAACCCAGATCTTCCCAACCCAGGGATCGAACCCAGGTCTCCCTCATTGCAGGCAGATTCCTTACCATCTGAGCCACCAGGGAAGCCCATGAATATTGGAGTGGGTAGCCTGTCCCTTCTCCAGGGGATCTTTCAGACCTAGGAATTGAACTGGAGACTCCTGCACTGCAGGCAGATTCTTTACCAGCTGAGCTATGAGGAAGCATGTATGTGGGCCCATTCAGTCACTCTGTGTCTTTTAATTACAACATTTAGTCCATTTGCATTTGAAGTAGTTACTGATAGGTATGTACTTCTTGCTATTTAGTTAGTTGTTTGAGGGCTGTGTTTTTAGTTCTATTTTGTTCTTTTCTTCTTCTTTTGTTCTTCTCTCTTATGATTTGATGACTGTCTTTATTGTTACCTTTGGATTCCTTTCTCTTTTGTATATGTATATCTATTACAGATTTTTAGTTTGTGGTTACCACAAGACTCATATATAGCAGTGTGTATATATTTGTGTTAGTTGCCCAGTTGTGTTTGACTTTAGCACACCAGGCTTCTCCGTTCAGGGAATTCTCCAGGCAACAATACTGAGTGGGTAGCCATTCTCTTCTCCAGGGGATCTTTCTGACCCAGGGATTGAACCTCAGTCTCCTGTATAGCAGGCAGATTCTTTACCACCTGAGCCATTAAGGAGGCCCACATGTATGTGTGTGTGTATACATGCCACTGGTGGGTAGGGCTGAGGGGTCTAGGATGTCCCAAATTGATGTTGGCCTGCAGATGAGTGGGACCAGATCCTGGGGTGGCTGGCTGAGGGCTCCATGGTGTCTTGGAGCTGATGTTGGCCGGCAGGTGGGCAAGCTGGGTCCTGATATGGCACGGCGTGGGGCTGTGGTAGTTCTGGTCTGGCATCTGCCCATTGGAGGGCAGGGCTGGGGCCCAGGGCTTCCAGAATTGGTGTCAAGCCAATGGTGGGTCTGGCAGCAGAGCCTGGGGGTCCTGGAGTAGGTGTGTCAGCTCACTGGTTTGCAGGCCGGGTCCTGGCACTGATAAGCTGGAGGGTGGAGTGTGATGTGGCACTCTCTGCCTTGTGCCCTAATGTTAGAACCAGCTCCCCAAGAACAGCTGCTGGCAGCATCCCTGTCCCCAGGGTGAGCTGCCTGCACCTCCAGCCTCTCCAGGAGGTTTCCTGAGGTCAGCAGTGGGTCTGGCCCAGGCTCCTCTCAGTTTCCTGTTTCTGCTTGGGGCCCCGAGTGTGTGGGACTTGGTGCAGGTCCTCTAAGAGCAGTGTTGCTATTCCCACAGCCCTCTGCCTCTCCCAAAGGGAAGTCCATGCTGGCCTTCAAAGCCAGATGTCCAGAGGCCTGTCTTCCTGGTGCCAACCCCCAGGGTGGGGAGCCTGATGTGGGTCTTGGACCCGCCTCCTTGGGGAGAACCTCTGCAGTTATGATGTTCCTTCAATTTGGGGTTCCCCTCAGGTGTGGGTCTTGATGCACCATGACTTTGCCCCCACCCCACCCTGTTGAGGGTCCTCCTTTACGTCTTTGATTGTAGACCGTCTTTTCTGCTGCGCTAATCCTTCAGTTCAGTTCAGTTCAGTTCAGTTCACTCAGTCTTGTTTGACTCTTTGCGACCCCATGAATCGCAGCACACCAGGCCTCCCTGTCCTTCACCAACTCCCAGAGTCCACTCAGACTCACATCCATCGAGTCTGTGATACCATCCAGCCATCTCATCCTCTCTTGTCCCCTTCTCCTCCTGCCCCCAATCCCTCTCAGCATCAGAGTCTTTCCCAATGAGTCAATTCTTCGCATGAGGTGGCCAAAGTACTGGAGTTTCAGCTTTAGCATCATTCCTTCCAAAGAAATCCCAGGGCTGATCTCCATCAGAATGGACTGGTTGTATCTCCTTGCAGTCCAAGGGACTCTCAAGAGTCTTTTCCAACACCACAGTTCAAAAGCATCAATTCTTCAGCGCTCAGCTTTCTTCACAGTCCAACTCTCACATCCATACATGACCACTGGGAAAACCATAGCCTTGACTAGACAGACCTTTGTTGGCAAAGTAATGTCTCTAATTTTCAATATGCTATCTAGGTTGGTCATAGCTTTCCTTCCAAGGAGTAAGCGTCTTTTAATTTCATGGCTGCAGTCACCATCTGCGGTGATGTGTAAGTGCTAATCCTTACACATCTGTAATATTCTGGGTGTGAGACCTTCCTCAGATCTGTGTATTACAGATAATTTCTCATATTCTGTGGCCTCTCTTCTTCTTAATGTCTTTTTAGAAAAGAAATGGTTAATTCTTTGAAATCCAGTTTTTTTTTTAATGTTTTTTAAATCCGTCTCTATACTTTGTAAACTTTTTGCAGCTGATTTTGCCCCAGGATGGAAGAAGACGACAAGAAGCTTTTGGATGACAAGCCGCTCATGGAAGATGGTAATTAAGAAGGGTCCCCTCACAAAGAACATACATTTCACAGCACAGAAGGCATAGGGTGGGCTTGATCGGGGCCCTTTAATTCCCTTTTTTTTTTTTTCACAGAAGCTACATTTTTTAAATTCACATTTTTCTCAAAAAGGCAGCCTATAGTATTCTGTCTTTAGTTGGAGGAAGGGTCCGTGTGGCTGAGACCCTGAAGGTGTCGACTGTGGTTTCCAGCGTCTCTGTCAAGGAATCTGGTGCCGTGTTTCCTCCAGTCCTCTGAATGTGACCTGTTCTTGTTTTATTTTCCTGGAAACTTTTGGATTTAAAAAAAAGTCCTAAGATGTGCTTTGGTTTGGGCTAGTGCTGGACACCAGCAGTGTCCTTTACAGGGACACTGAGGTCCCTGCCCTCCTAGGACCCACTTCCACGCCTGAGAGCCCCTGCCCCTAAGCTGTGCTGCCTCCTCCCTCCTACTGCCCCCGTCTCATGACTGTAGATTCGTGCCTTTTAGAACTTCTTTTCAGTCACTTTTGCTGAGCTTTAATGAAGGACTGTAGATAAGCCATGTTTTGCTAGAAATCGGCAGTGATTCTCAAAGGCAATAATCCTTATACTTTTTTTGTCAGGTGACTCCATTATATTCCTAAAAAATTACTGAAGACCCAAAGAGCACTGGTTTACATCAATTATACCTTTCAATGTTTACTGCATTAAGAACTAAAGCTAAAAAAATTTTATTTACTCACTTAAAATAGCAGTAATGAACCTGCTGGGTGCAACATGCTGAGTCTGGCCTAAGAGCAGATGTCTGCCTCTCACTAGTCTGGTGTGGTATCCTGTGTCATGTGGCCTCTGGAAAACTCTGAAAGGTTGTTGCTGAGCCATGAAAGACACTAGGATTCTTGGCCTCTGGAGGAGAGGGATTTAATCTGGGCCCAGTGACAAGGCTTGATCGCTCAGAGCTTTTGTATAATGCCGTTTTAGTAAAGTATGAAAGAGATAGACAAAGCTTCTGACATAGACATCAGAAGGGGGCAGAAAGAGTGCCCCCCTTGCAAGTTTTAACAAACTGTTTTATGTCTGTTAGAAAGGTATTAATCAAATAAGAGAGACACCTCAAGGCTGAGGGAGTTTCACCAGGCCCCTCTCCCACAATATGCATTTTTGAGATAGGACTGCCCGAGGTGTGTCCTTCCCCATCCATAAAACAATTGATATGAATACTGGTTTGTTGAGCTATTATCAGCTCAAGGTTTGAGAAAGGAAAAAAGTTAGGCTTAGGTGGAACCATTTTAAAGAAAAGCAAATTCCAAAGCAAATACATAGTTTTATTAACATAGTTTAAGAAAAACATTTGCACAAGAAAAATGCATTGGTTAGCTCAAGGTTTGAGAAAAGTTAAGTTCAGGTGGAACCAGGTGTCTTCATGGCAACAGAGAATTTTAAGAGAAACCTCCTTTTAATTTTGTATAAAGAAGGAAAAAAAATCTGATACTTGTAGTCTGTTTCCTCCTGCCACTTAAGGGAGAGATAAAAAATGTCTGACACTTGCACTCTATTTCCTGTTTGGAGACCCCTGGCCTTCCTGCCTGTTACGCTGTCAACTCCACGCCGCACTCACCAAGCTCAGGGCGGAAGAGACAGGCAGTGTTTTGCTATTGTTATGAAAATAGCTTTGAAGTGCCAACCCCTGGAAAGGGTTTCCCGGGCCACGTTTTGAGAACTGCTGCACCTGTCAGGATTTATCCAGGAGCCTCAGGCTCGAGGGTCTCCATCTGCTTTCTCTTGCTTGACGTCTAGACACAGAGGAGCTGGAGGACCCAGAGGTTGTGCTGGACTGTGTCCCCAGGGAGGCTGAGCAGAAGGCCGGCCTGGGAAGCTCCTGGTAACTGACCCGGGTGAGGACAGGGTGAGGGGACTCTGTATTCTGGACAGTATGGTGGAGTGGACGTGGCCCCCACACAAGGGTAGCAGGTGTCCTTTCCATTTCAAGTCCAGGAATAGAGCAGAGCAAGGACAAGCAGAAGCAGAGGTTGACTGCCCAGGAAAAAATGCAAGCCTCCCTGCTGCGCAGGGACTTGAGCCAAGTGGACCAGCTGCATGAAGAGAAAGACCTTTTCATCCAGAAGACAAGGTGAGTGGGCCAGCTGGTCCCCTGCCCCAGGCTGTGTGGGTGCCCTGGCTGTAGGGGTTCCCTGCCCTCCTATACTATCTGACCAGCAGTAACACTGCCGTGTGGATGACATGAAACTTCACTCCTGAATGTGTGAGATGGAGGAGGAGAGGTCACCCACCCCAGGCCTGGTCCCACCCAAGGAGAGGGAGACTGAGGCCTGGGGTACATGGGACCACTCACCCTGATTCTGGCTCAACTTCCAGGGGGGAGCTACGTGCCTGCCGCAGGAGGATGGAACTCCTGGTCAAGCAGCAGGAGAGTGTAGCAGCCGAGATGGCTGCAGAGAGGGCGGCCAACAACATGTAGGTCAGAGGTTGGAGGTGGGGCCTTGGGGCCACTGTGTGAGCAAGGAGCCGTGTCCACCCAATTGTGACCCGCATCTAGCACCCGCTGCACCTGGGTGGCAAGGGAATGGACCCATCTCCTGCCCTTGTGGGAATCTAACAGCTGCAGCAGATACCAGGAGTCAGGTGGCCACGACCCAGGAGGGCGGTCACTTTGATACGGGTGTCCAGGGGGCCCTCCCTGAGAAGGTGACCCACAGGCTGCGACCTGAGTGGTAGAAACAGCAGCCACACAGCACTGGAGCAAGGGCGCCAGGGTGGGCTAGGTAGGGGTGGGGAGAAGCATCCAGCGCAGGGCCCCAGATGGCACCAGGTCACGGGCCTGCAGACCAGAGCCATCTGGTCAGTGTCACTCAAGGCCATTCTCATAGAGATGACCCCACCCACTTCTGCCCTTAGAGGGGGTATTTAGGGGCGGTGCATCTATGTGTCCTACCCCATTCCCACCCACCTCATTCATCAGAGTATAACTGGGCTCAGATGACTGGGGGTCAGAGGGACTTGAAGTAGAAATTTCAAGGGGATTTCTTGAAGCGCCCCCACCCAAGGTGGGATTGGCCAAGAGCGGGTCTCTCGGTGGCTTTTGTCCTCAAGATGCTTCTGGTTGGCAGGTGAGTATGCTGGGTCCTTCCTGGGCCAAAACCAGGCTGGGCCTGCTGCTCTGAGGAGCTGGCAATCAGGGGCCAGCTCCCCATCCTTGTTAGAGAGGCCAGTGTAGCAGGTAAAGGCAGCATGGTCAGATCAGTGAGAGCAGGCCCAGCAGAAGCCTGCCTTCGGCCACGTTTCTGCCCACCCAGCTGACCACTCATATCCTGCAAGTGAAAAATCAGGTGAAGGCATGGCTGGCTGGGGGCTGGCAACCCCAAGGCCCTGACTGCCACTGTCCCTGCGGTCCCCAGGGCAGCCATGGGGCGCCTGGAGGCAGCGTCACAGCGCCTGTGCTCGGAGCTGAAGAATGAGTGGGACCTGCAGGCGCGGATGATGGCGGTGCTACAGCAGAGCGAGTGAGTTCCGGCCGGCTCGGGGTGGTGGTGGGGCCTTGAGATGGAGAACCACACTTGGCACTTGACTTTCAAGCTGCCTAAAAATGGAAGGGTAGCCTAGACTTCCCTTTTTGTTCAGTGTTTTTCACTTTCTCCACGTTTGTTTGAGTTCTTAGGAACCATGAAATCAGCTGCTTCTTCCTTTTTTCCCCGCTCTTTGTGCCCCCATGGAACAACCGAAATGATTAAATCTTTATGCCTCTTCTACAAGCATCCCCCCAGACCCCACCCCCTAGAGAGATACTCCACCCATAGCTTGTCCTGGCAGCCCCGCTGTGCGCCAGCCAGCATCTGGGCTGCTCCTCACCGGCCTGGGGCACCCCTGGTGGCCCTGCCTTTGTCCATCACTGTATCATCCATTTAGTTTTTTAAAGCTTCTAACTTTCGAAAGAATTTCAAGTTTACAGAAGACTTGCAAAAACAGCGCAAAGAATCCTCAGTGTCCCCTTCCCCCCATTATCTGGTGACACTTTACAGCAAGAGGGTCCCACCTGGGGTGGTTACAGGGGGTTGTCCTGCCTCCAGTAGGAAGTCATTCTGACCTCAATATTTCTGAAGATTCTGCCCCCAGAAGGGCCCCCCAATTTGCCTTTATGTGATGTCTCCTCAGGACAGTGGCCTAGGATCCTCCACTGGTGCCCCCCAGCAAGGGTCCTGATGGCCACTGGTCCCCTTTCTTGGGGGGGAGATTTCAGTCCCCCGACGGAGACGTGGTCTGCAGGGTTCCTTCTGCGCAGCCACACTTTTCCTGTGGGAACTTGCTGGAACTTGTGGTGCACTATGTCAGCCTGGAGAGCCCCCCCACCCCTCTCATGCTCCCACTTTGCATTTACTGATGTTTCTCGCTTGAATCGGTTATGATGATGGCTGCCAAAGGGCGATTTTCATTTTTGTGTGTGTGTGTGTATGTGGCATGTGGGACCTTAGTCCCCTGACCACCTGTGGGGTCTGACCAGTCCTCACCACTGGACCGCCAGAGAGGTCCCTGCAAGCAGTTTTCTAATTCTGTGAGTCTTTAAGTGTGCGAGTTCTCATCCTGCTGTAGAGAACAACGTTGTCTTCACGTCTCTCTGTGTCAGTGCAGACTCTCCAACTTCTTTTCTGCTCAGTGACTTGTTCCTGCTCCATCTTTGTTCGTTCCGATGCTCCCATCGTCCCCAGTTTGGCCAGTGGGACCTCTTTCAAGCTGGTTCCCTGTCAATTTTCCAGCACTTTCTGGGGACAACAACAAGTTCCTGCTTGTTTATTGTTGCCCAGCCCTGGACCTGCCAGGTGTGCCCAGAACCGGTTTCTTGCAGAGAGAATGGTGTTTAGGGATCCAGGGTGGGTACCAGGGGGACCCACTGCTCCAGGCTGTCTCTCAGACAGAGCTGGGAAGCACATGTTCTTCTGTGTGTCTGCTGAAACAGGAGTTCATGCCTGGAAGTCCAGCTCCAACAAAAGCTGGTCTCCCATCTGACCTGTCCCTTCTCTTCTCTGACCTTCAGAGGCTCACCCTCGTCTCCTGTCTGATCTGTCCTGTCTCTTCTCTGACCTTCAGAAACTTGCCACTCATTTTCCTCTGTGTTTTCACTCATTTATCCTCCCACCAAATGCCAGTCTGCTGACCATGCCCAGCTGCCTGCTCCTCAGGCCCTGACCCAGGGAGCCCAGCTGCCTGCCCCCCCTCATGTGGGCGTGGCCAATACCTACTTACTTTCTTACTAATCGGCTAAGGTCTAATTTACACGAAAGAAAACACACATCAGATGTCCCCTCAGATGTCCCCTCGTGCATCCCATCCCCAGCGATCATGGGTGTCCCCCCCACCGCCTCATTAGGTGTGCGGACCCTGCAGTGTTTACTGCCTTGTGCCCACTCCTCCTCCCTACACAGCAGCCATGAGGCACCTCCCTTCATGGCTGCGGAGTCCACTGCTGTTTGCATCACGGCTGAGCAGGGCCATCCAGGCCCCTCCTGGCTCCTGTCGGAAGCCTACCCAGTTCCATGGCCCAGTCAGTGTCCACCTTGGACAGCGTAGTGGCCCCTCTGGCCTCTGGTGCAGTGATCAGCTTCAGCTTCCAGCTCTATGGCCTCGTTGTTGGTTCTTTTTTGGACGTTGCTCCGTGGGCACCAAGGCTTCGTAAATAGCCCTGTCCACTGCTTGGCGCTTCCCTGAGCCGGCCACCACCTCTGGGCCA
The DNA here is from genome assembly GCF_016772045.2 of Ovis aries. Classification (NCBI taxonomy): domain Eukaryota; kingdom Metazoa; phylum Chordata; class Mammalia; order Artiodactyla; family Bovidae; genus Ovis; species Ovis aries. The sequence goes on from NC_056065.1 coordinate 50,081,708, forward strand.
GCGTGTCCACGCCTATGCCCACGGCAGCCACACCAGGGGTGTCACGTGCTGACCCCTGGCAGCCCTCCCCCTGGCCTATGACCAACCAGAAGTCACTCTTGAACCTGTTCTCAGGGGGATGTGCCTTCAGGGCCCTCGGTGTTGCTGCTGGAGCCTGTGTGCCCAGAATTAAGGGTACCCCAGGCCACAGGGACGTCAATGAGCCCCCCCAACTCGCAGTGTGGGCTGAGGGTGGGTGGGCCACAGAGCAAGTGTCAGCTGACCCCAAGGCCGTCCTCCGGGGGCGCGCATGTACCATTCCACCTGGAGCACTGTGGGCACACCTGACCTTGGAGGTTGGGAGCTCAAACAATCACTCACTGTCACCAAGCACATGCTGAGTGCCAGACCCTGATCCCAGCCCTTAGGGGTTGATCCCAACATTTAGGCATTGTCAGTGAGTAAAATCCCAGAAAACCCTGCTGCGAGGAGCCTGTATCATAGGGGGTGGGGCATGGTAAAAGGCAGGTGAGAGGGTGGGCGCCATGTGGCGGGGCCTCTACTCCCCTGCACCCAGAGAGCAGAGCTGCGGGTGGCAGGGGCCCGGGTGTCGTCAGTCAGATGCAGTGCCACATCCCTGGACTGGCTGCAGCACAGGGGGCAGCCCAGTCTCCTACCCCTGGCTGACGTGAACACCCCTGCCTGCCAGGAGTGCCCTGTGGCAGATCGAGGTCCAGGAGGGGCAGCTGGAGGACGCCCGCAAGTCGGCCCAAGAGGAGGCTGCAGCCGCCAGGAGAGGCCTTCAGGAGCGGGCAGCCAAGCAGCTGGACCGGGAGATGGGGGCCTCAGAGAAGGCAGAGCAGAACAGGCTGCTGCGGGCCCGGTGGGTCCAGGCCTGGGGTCCTGCCCGCCCCCTCCCCTGCCTGCCCACCCATGCCCACCCTCCCAGCCCCGGCCAGAGTGGCTGGAGCCATGCCCAGTCCCTGACCTGACAGTGGCTTCCTCCTGGACACCCGGCCATTTCCTCTGCTCTGGCCACTCCTTCAGCCCATCCTCCCTGAGGCCTGACACTGCCCACTCCCCGGGGGCAGCCCCTTCTGAGCAGAGGGCAGGAGGACAAGGTGTGCCGCAGGCCAGGGGGCCCGACCTCCCGCCCCAGGGGAGTCCCTGCCCCCCATCCCACCTTCACAGGTTTCCTCCAGCTCCCACTCTAACTGTCGCTGGATCTTCTGCTTCCAGGGAATCTAAGCCCATGGACACCTGTAGGGTCCCCATCTCCCTGCCCCCCCCCAGGCACGGCGCAGGGTCCTCCCTCGTGCATTTGGCCTCAGTCCCCTCCGGGTCTGCACAGCACGTGTTCCTGTCCCCCTTCTCCACAGCACATGTTCTCACCCTCCCCACCCGCCGCCCCTGCAGGAGATGCGTGCACCTGCAGAAGGAGCTTGGACTCCGGCAGCAGAAGCTGGTGGAGGAAGCCCAGAAGAACCACCGGAAGGCCCTGAAGTTCCTGAAGGCCTCGTTGGGGAGGTGCGTCATTCCTTCTCCTCAATTTCCTTGTGTCCACCTCACCCCCACCAAGGGCCAGGCTGAGAAAGTGGGTCACTTGCCTTTATGTTGAAATTCTCTGATTTTCTCATTGAACCCTCATGTCATCGTGTGTTTTCAGTTTTGAGCTAACAGCTGCTGTTTTCAGACAAGGACTGACCTAGAGAAATTGATCTCACTGTTTTCTCGTGGCTCATGTGCAGCCCAGCTCTCTTCCCGCTTGCACTTGGCTATTTCCTTGGGGCTCCTCCCAGCCCTGAGGCTGCTCAAGTGGTGACCAGGCCCTCCCTTCAGGATCCGTGAGCAGGAGCAGAAGGAGGAGCTGGAGACCCGAGAGCACATGCGCAGGCGCATGGACGCGGTGCTGGCCCTGAAGAACAGTATCTCTGCCAACCGGGTAGGAGCTCTTCCGGGATCCAGGCGGGACTGCATGCACCCACCTGCACTTGGACAGCCTCTCAGGCTCAGCACACCGTCTGCTGGCATCCCAGGCCTTCCCGGGGAAAGTGGGGCCTGGGGGTCAGTTAGGCCAGGGATGTGGGAAGGGATCTGCAAGGGAAGCCCTGGAGGATTTTCAGGAGAGGCAGCTGAGGGTGCAGGGGGAGCGGTGGTAACATCCTCACCACCTGTGTCTCTGGTACAGTGTGAGGTCACCCACCCTATAGAAAGCTCCAGTGTGCCCGCATACACCTGCAGACACTGGAGCCTCCATGTTCTCCTTTCCCAAGGAAACGCTCCGGAAATTTCAAGCATGGGGCCAAACCAAGAGAGAGCTGGCGGAACAGCAGGCCCAGGCTGAGAAGAAGGCGATCCTGGCCCAAGGTGGGGACGCCTTCAAGCACCTGTGCCATCAGCGCCGGCGCCAGGAGTTGGAGGCCCAGAACCGGTGAGTATGCTGGGAGCACCCCAGAGTAGTGGGAGCACGTCTGCCACAACTGGTGAGGCTGCCTCTCGCCCTGTGTCTCCCCTCCACCCCCACCCCATACGAGGTACCTCTCCTGGGCCTCAGAGCACAGCCCCTCCTGACTCTGCCACCAGGCGTGCCCCCGCATCGAGTGGCTCACTCCTTTGTCTCTGTACGCCCTGCCCCCCACTAGCCCTCTCCTCCCTCCCAGAAGGCAAGGGTAGCCTGGGCTCACTTTCTGGTCTCAGGTGCTCAGTAATGCCTCAGTCCATGTTGCACCCCGTCATCCCCCAGAACCCCTGGGCTTTCAAGGTCCCCATTCACAGGTCCTAGGCTGCACCCACCCTGAGAGAAAAGGGTCCTCTGGAGGGCTTCCCAAGATGCTAGGGCAAGTTCACAGCTCTCCCACCTAGCCCGGCATTGTGCACTAGGCTCTGTGTCTCCTCTTTCTGCTGGAGGCCTGTCCCTTCCCCCTGCTTCCTAGCCCAGCCTGTCGTGGTCACTGTTAGCATCTGCCCAGCTGTGGCTTCCTGGCCCTGCTAGGGAGTGTCCCCTAGTCATACCATCGCTCCACCTGCAGGGGTCTCGGGGTTGGGGAGCAGCTCCTCGGCATCTGAAGCTCTCAGTCCTAGCTCGTGGGAGGGACAAGTGGGGGAGCAGCACCCTCCCACCCAAGGCTGCCCTGGTCTGAGCCTCAGCCAGGCCCCAGAAGCCTGGGGACTAGGAGAGCAGGGACACGAGAGCCCAGGGTTGGCGCCCCTGGTGTCTGGCCCGGCCGCCTTTGGGCCTCCTCATCTGCTCCCCTGGAGCCCAGTGGGCCCAGCTTCTTGGGTCGGAGGCGTCTGGCCTTGGCCCAGACAGCATTCCCTGCAGTGCCTTCGAGGAGGAGCAGAAGCGCAGGAAGCAGGAGATTGTGAGTCGGCTCTTGAAGGAGGAGGCCGTGGAGGACCGGAGGAGGCCACGGCCTGAGCCCCCGAGACCCGCAGGCCAGCGGAGCCTGAGGGACCAGACCTGGAGCTACGTGGCCACTGTCTGCGATGGGCAGAACGCAGAGGCCCCGCCCTGCTGTCCCCTGGTGAGCACAGGACCGTGCCTGCCAGCCAAGATCAGCACCACGGAGAGCGCCCTGGCCCCAGGACCTTTCCTCCCGGTGCTTGCGTCTGATGCCCCACCCCCACCACCAGGGCCATGGATGGCATCGAGGCTCCCTCCCAAGGCAGGCGTGTGGCAGCCTCCCCGGTGACAGCGCAGGTGCAGGCAGGCAGCCCCCGGTCTCTGGTGCCTCACCCACTGGGAGGCAGACCCCACAGCCACTCGTACCCTAAACAGGATCGTCTCAGGCCGCCTTCTGTGTGCACTGTGTTGGTGACCTGCTTAGTGTGCCTGAAGATGTGGAACAGGGATCTCGGGACCCTGTCCTGAGCCCTGGTGGCCCTTCCACTTCTGCCCTGTGCACCCCCAACCTGAAGGCCCAGCTCACTGGCTCTAACAAGGGTGCTGCTGGCTGGGCCCCCAGGCTTCATTGCATATTGCCCCCCAGGGTTTCCACTCCTCTCAGTGCCCCTCTCTGCCCTGCCGTCCTGGGCAGCACCCACACCTGTGCCTCCTGCTGCCTCCTCCCTGTTGTCTCACACCTGCCCACCAGCCAGGTGCTCCTGCCCTTCTCTGTGGGGGGCCTTTCTCTCACCTGCAGCAACGTCAACCTCCACCCTCATCCCTATTCCAGCCTGATGTCCCTGGACAGAGGCCAGGTCCAGCCCCAGAGCAGATAAAGGTCTGTGAAGGGGATTCCAGCATATATGTGGGCCCTGGAAAAAGGCTTTTGTGATGTGTAGACACTTGTACTCTAAATGGAAGTGACAAATGATGTATGCTCTGGTCTCTGATGCAGAGTGGGGCCTGGGGTCCCGGGGTCCTCCTTGCCATCTGTGTGGGGGGGCCTGGGGTCCTGGGGGTCCTCCTCCCGTCGGCATGTTCTCTTTTCTAGAATGACCCGTGTCTTTCTCCCCCAACTCCAGGAGAACAAGTCCAGATTCTACCAGTCCTCTCTGCTGCTGACAGCCATCTCCAGCGAGTCTGTCCAGGGGGATGGGAGCAGCCTCAGCGGGGAGGACACACTGGCTTGGCCAGAGATCCCCGGGCTCTGGAAGGAGGACTACAAGCCTTTCCAGGTAGCTCCTCAGACACGGACACAGCCCCATCTCCCCCACCCACCCCCACCCCGTCCTGGTGACTGCTGGGGCCTCGCTCATGGATCCTGCTCTGTGGCTCCTCCTGACTGCCTCCCTCCCCCATAGCACACAGGCCAGCAGGGGCCTGCACACAGCAGGTGCAGGCTGGGGCTCAGGGTAGGGGAGTGAGCCCTGATTCCTGCACTTACCACTGGGAAGCCTGTGGCTGGAAGGCCTGCTCACACTTCCTTTGACAGCCTTATGTCAGGGCAGTGGTCATCCCAGCAGGCATAGCTCCATGAGCCATGAAGTTGGCAAGTGTCCAGTGCATGTGGCAGGATGCTGGCCCCAGCTCTGTTTCTGGCCACCCTGGAGGGCATCGCCCCTATCTGTGGGCAAACTCATTCCTGTCATTCTGAGGGTCAAGCCATTTGGTTCTGCTGGTTCTGAGGAGGCCTGGCTGACTGGGCCGGAGCTGGGCACTACCCCACTCAGGCTTGGGGTCACTGCACAGGGGTCACCGGTCAGCAGGCCAGCTTCCACCCCAGAGTGCGAGGGCAGGAAGGTGCCAGTCCCTGGGTTGGCCCCGGCGCCAGAACCAGGCCCCCAGAGGCTCCCTCTCTAAGTCACTGAGACTGTCAGGGCTGTACCTTTGTGCCACTTGAAAAAATGTTGCTTCCTGTAGAAATTTTCAAAAACTTTTTCTTGGTCTGATTTTAAAATGCTTTCAAACTGTAGTAGTGGAAAAGACTCTTGAGAGTCCCTTGGACTGCAAGGAGATCAAACTGGTCAGTCCTAAAGGAAATCAACCCTGAATATTCATTGGAAGGACTTATGTTGAAGCTCCAATACTTTGGCCAATTGATGTGAAGAGTTGACTCATTGGAAAAGACCCTGATGCTGGGAAAGATTGAGGTCAGGAGAAGAAGGGGACAACAGAGGATGAGATACTTGGATGGCAATGAACATGAGTTTGAGCAAACTCTGGAAGATGGTGAAGGACAGGGAAGCCTGGCATGCTACAGTCCATGAGGTCGCAAAGAGTGGGACACGACTGAGCAACTGAACAACAAAAAAATCTAGAAATCCCCCCTCTGCCATTATTTTCCAGAAATCCTCTAGGTCGTGGATGGCTCTGCTCAGCCTCTTGTTCCCCACCCCCACCACCTTGCTGGTGCCCCACCTTGGATGTTGCATGCCCCCCTCCCCCTGTGGCTCCCTCTCTGCCCCATGCGGCCTCAGTGACCCTAGCTGTTCATGTCCCTCACTCCCCAGCTGCCCTCAGGGAGGCCTGGCCAGGCTTTCCAGATGGCCCTGTCAATCCCCAGGTATCCAAGGAGGATGTGGACCGGAAGCCGGTGGGAGGAACAAAGATGGACAAGGACATCCTGGCGCGGACGATGCAACGGCTACGCAGTGGGGTGATCCACAAACAGGTGGCATCAGGGCGTGAGTTCAGAGGGTGCCCCTTCAACAGCAAGCCCAAGTTCATCCACTTCAAGGTGAGCCCAGGGTCCTGGTATCAGTGTCCTCACCTGGGACTGAGGGTGACAGGGTCCCATGGAAGGGCTCAGGCACCGGCCCAGGAGGGCACTGGTGCTAGGGAGGCTGGGACGTCACAACTTCCCAGTTCCCCTGGAGGAGTCAGGCACCACCCAACCCTTTGCTGGAGGACCCGCACCCACTGGCCCCCAGGCAGCCCCTTCCTGCCCGAGGCAGAGTTCCTGGGAGACGTCCTGGTCTCCCAGGCATGGCTGTCAGGTGCCGAGAAGCAACCACCAGAGAGCTTTGAGTATTAACTTTTCACTCGCTTTTCCTAGGACTTTGATGTGGGCAAAGTGTACAAGAAGAAGATCACGCTGATCAACGCCACCTACACGATTAACTACTGCAAGCTGGTGGGCGTGGACGAGGGCCTGCAGGACTTCATCCACGTGGAGTAGGCAGTGGGGCAGCCATGGGTGGGGCCTTAGTCCCTGCAGCTTCTCCCAGAGCCTCTTTGTTTGAACCACACTTGGGGCCCATGGGCATTTTCTGAAGTGTCTCGGCCCCCTTCCTCAGGCCAGCCCCATTTTCCCTGATGAATGGCTTTACATTTCGTCCTCTGTGTTTTGAGGTCAATGGCTCTGAGTGAGAGCTCCCTGTGGGGCCTTAGCCTCCTCAAAGTAAAGAGAAAAGCCATCTTTTTATTTCAGGACTGTGTACTTGAACTCTTTAAATTTTCAGTCTGCTCCAGAGTTTCAGGTTTCTTCTCTTGAGACCCTGCTGATGCCTGAGCCGGATCCTCTTGTCTGTGATCCCTTCTGGTCCCTGGAATCCTCTCTTCCTTCTTATTTTGTTTTCCCTCATTTTCCTCATAATGACCATTACTGTGTCTCTCTGCAGGGCCCCCTTCTCTTCTGCTTCTTAAGCGTTTTGACTTCTTTGTTAAGGGTTTTTTCTCCTCCCCCTCCTGGCTTCTGCCACTCCTCCTCATCATCAGTGGGGAGGTGCCTGGGGCTGTAAGTACCCAAGTCTGCGTGGCTCCTGCTGTGTGAGTGCTGCAGCCTCCGAGGCCCTGTCCACTGCCCGCGGTGCCTTCCAGGGCTGTGCCACTGGCCGGGGCTCTGGTCAGTCTCCCCATTGGATTCACTGTCCGTTCTGTGCAGCTTGTGAGCCAGTTGCAGGATCTTCGCTCCTTATTCTGTCTTCCCTTGTTCCATGTTTATCACCAATGCATCCTCCACTGTCCGAGCGTGCTGACAGCGGGGCTTTCCCGTGTGGCTAGTTCTCCCTGTGGTTTCTGGAGGAGTGGGCGGGGGCGCACAGTCGGTTGGTCACATCACCTCGGCCACCCCAAGTCACCTTCCCCAGCCTGGATCAGGAACGTTTTATGGGCAGCGTTTTCTCTCAACACCATGAGGATATTCCTCCCTGTCTGCTGGCTTATGCTGTTGCCGTTGGAAGTCGGCTTTCCGGCCAGTCTCCTGTCTTCATAGGTTATCCAGCCTCCTCTGATCACCATGAGGTCGCTGGGCCCTTGGGGTCCAGCATGTCCACCGCCATGTCTGCTGTGGATCTCTGTCTCCTAGAGCCGTTTTAGAACTCCCTGTGCTTCCTGGTCAGCCTCTGCCAACAACTGTGGAGATCCCTCATCCCTGGCCCTTCACACACTGTCCCCATCCATCCTCACAGACCGGCCCTCTGTGCTCGACTTGAAACCTGTCTGCTCTGCAGCCCCACGCTTCCTGACACCTGTATCACACCGCCTCTCCCCTCCCCTTTGCCATCATCTCTCTGAGCAAGTTTCTGGGGTCTGTCCCTCCATTCACATCTTCTCTCTTTTATGGTATCTAATCGGCTGTTGCATTTGCTTATTTCGTTTCCAATTCCAGTTGCCGTATTCCTCATTTCTGAAAGTCCCAAGCTCTCCTTCAGATCAGCTGATCTTTCTGGTTCTTCTCTCATGTCTGTAAAAGTCTCCCTACAGTACTTCTGCCACCTGAGGTCCTGGGGTCTGGCCCTGCCCCTTGCCGTGTCCCTGTTGGTTGGTGCACAGCTTTCAGGTCTGGGTTTTGACCCATCCACTGGTGAGATGCCATTCTGGGACTCTGTTAGTCTAACACCAGAACACTTCCCTCCTGACACGAGGAGCTCGGGTCTACTGCCTTGAGCCCCTGGGACTCTGCCAGCCAGAGAGAGATTTTAATATTAAGTTTTTGCTTGTGTTTTCTAAGCAAAGTACAAGAAGTAAAATCCAACCTTGTGAAAATGGACCTCGTGTTTCATGTTAGCAGTTTTGTGGGGAGCTCCTTTTTTTCAGACAAATTCAGACAGAGTCCTTCCAGAATCACTGGGAATGTGAGGCTGTTTTCCTGATCCTTTTACTTAAAGTGGGGCTCAGATGGCTCCAGTTGAATGTAGCACCTTCAGTCCCAGCTCCCTACCTGGCTCACAGCCCCTCACCTTGAAACCAAAGTCCTAGACCCTTGGTTCTAGGCCTGGCTCATGCCCCCCAGGGAGCCATGACTGCTGCTCACCCCATAGCATCTGCACCCTCTAGGGCTGGCCCCTCTTTCCCTCCCTCCTTCCCATTCCCCTCCCCCTTCCCTCCTTTCCCCCTTTCCCTCCCTTCTCTCTCCCTCCCTTCCTTCACTCACACAACTGACATTCAGATGTCCCTGGAGCATCTCCTGTGGACTGAGCCCCAGGGAGGCAGCAGGGGCTCAGCCCCCGGGACAGGGTGAAAAGGAGGCTCTTGACAGCCTTCCCGGGCACTGGCTGTCTGGGACAGTGGCTCCAGCCTAGCTGTGGTCCATGAGGGCAGGAGGCTCAGCCCTGCTCCGTTGTTGTTCCCACAGCTTTGACCCCCCAGGCCCACTATCAGCCGGCATGTCCTGTGAAGTGCTTGTCACCTTCAAGCCCATGGTGAGTGTCAGTCCAAAAAGCAAGCTGTGGAAAGGGGGTTTTCTACCATCTCGAGAGGGTGGTGGGTGGAATCGGGGTCACCGCTGCCCCAGGCTCCACAGGATGTTGTGATGAAGGACACACTGCAATGCAGAGGGAGTGACATGTGGCCTCCGCTTGGCTAATTTCCAAACATGCTGGAGACTCTTCTTCAGCTCAGATAGGGTGACACAGAGGCCCTTCTGCATCCCTGGGTGGCAAGTGTGACTGCTGCTGCCCGCACGTCCAGTGGGATGGGCTGCAGGCTCCTCCCTTAGGCAGCAGTGGGGGGGTGGGTAGTCCAGATAGCACGTGTCACACGGAAGCTGCACATGTGTGGGTGGTCTGGGGTTTTATTTTTTAGATAAACAAAGATCTGGAAGGAAATGTCTCATTTCTGGCTCAAACAGGCGGATTTTCTGTTCCACTGAAATGTTCAACAAAGAAATGCTCTGTGAGTTTGTGCTGAGCATCAGGGATGTGGGGGGAGGGCAGGTCTGAGGCTGCTGTCTGGGGAGGTGGGTACCCACACCCATGCTGCAAACATCCAGAGAGTCTGAGCAGGGTGGCACCCAGCTTACAGGACCCCAGGATCAGAGGAGACCCTCGGACTCGTCTCAGGAGACCTGCTCCTCCCAGAAGCTCTGTGGTGTCACCTGATGGGTTTCTTTTGTAAACTATAGTCACCACGCAGCTTTCACATCCCCAGAGTTTGTAACTGGAGTTTGTGCCTTCTGATCCCTCTACCCATTCTACCACCCCTACCCCCACCTCTGGAACCACAATCTGTTTGGGGGTTTTTTTGGTATCTGCGAGCTCCATTTTTTTTTTCAGATTCCACCATAAGTGTAATCATACAGTACCCATCTTTTCTACCTGACTTATTTCATGTGTCATAATGCCATTCACATTGTCCCAAATGGCAAGGTTTCCTTTTTTATGGCTGAATAATATTCCATTTTATATGCACCACAATTTCTTTATCCATCTATTCGTCAATGGACCTGACACTTCGGTTGCTTTTGTAAATAGTGCTTGGCTTTTGTAAATAGTGCTTGGCTTTTGTAAATAGTGCTACAGTGAATATGAGCATGCAGACAACTCTTCTGATGATACTGGTTTCATTCATTTGGACAAATACCCAGAACTGGAATCACTGGGTCATACTGTAATTCTCTTTTTAATTATTTGAGGAGTCTCCATACTGTCCACAGTGGCTGCACCAATTTGCATTCCTACCAGCAGTGCACGACGTTCATTTTTCTCCACATCCTTGCCAGCACTTATTACTTCTTTCTTTTTGATAATAGCTATTCTAATAGTATGGCTTCCCTGGTGGTTCAGTGGTAAAGAATCTGCCTGCTAATATAGGAGACACAGAGATGCAGGGTCGATCCCTGGGTTGGGAAGATCCCTGGAGAAAGAAGTGACAACCCACTGCAGTATTCTTCCCTGGGAAATCCCATGGACAGAGAAGCCTGGCAGGGTACAGTCCTTGGGGTTGCAAAGAGTCAGACACAACTCAGCAATTAAACAGCAACAACATTCTAACGATACAAGATAACACGGAGCTGTGGTTTTGATTTTCATTTCCCTAATGATCAGTGATACTTTCATGAGGACCTTTCGTGTGCATGTTGGCCATTTGTGTGTCTTGTTTGGGAAAATATCTATTCAATTCCTCTGCCTGTTTTTAAATCATATTGTTTGGGTTGGTTGTTTTTTTTTTTTTTTTTTTTCTATTCAGTTGTGTGAATTCTTTACATAGTTTGGGCATCAACCCCTTATCAATGTGATTTGTAATGATTTTCTTCCATTCCATGAGCTGCTTTTTCATTTTGTTTGTAATCTCCTTTGTTACATGGAATTGATATTTTCTTTTAATTAAGAAAATTTTCGTATTAATGAAAAGCAGAAAGAATGTAATGTGTATCCATATAATCACTTCCTGAATCCAGTCACTGTCAGCATTTGCCACAGTCACTTCTTCTGTCTATCTGTCTGCTTACCTGGCCCACTTCAGAATGAATCAGCAATTTCCTATTGCTCAACACCCATCCCTATAAAACATCAGCATCTCAAATATAATTAACCACATTCCTAGTCATCACCTCCCACCCAGTCCACATTCAAATGTACTGAGTTGTCCCCAAACCACCTTCTATAACTGTGGTTTTTTGAGCTGAGATACAATCAAGCTCACATATTGCATTTGATTATTATGCTCTTAAGTCTCTTTCCTTTCAGGCTTTAATTCTAGTAAAATACATACCTAGCCATGGCATGTGTAGGAAATCCCATGGACGGAGGAGCCTGGCAGGCTATCGTCCATGGGGTCCCAAGAGTTGGACACGGCTTAGGGACTACACCACCACCAGCACCGCACATGGCATAGATACACTATCTCCGCTGCCTGTAAGTGCACAGCCCAGGGGTATTCCATACATGCACAGCGCTTTGAGCCCTCACCACCGTCTATCTCAGAGTCTTCATCTTACAAAACCAGAGCTCTCCTTATTAAATGCTCACTCCCCACCCTCCCCCAGCCCCTGGCACCCTCCATTCTCCTTTCTATCTCTGTGAACCTGATGACTTTAGGTACCTTATGTAAGTGGGATCACAGGGCATGTCTCCTCTTGTGAACAGCTTCTTCCACTGAGTGCAGTGCCCTCCAGGTCCGTCTGTGCTGCAGCCTGTGTCAGAATGTCCTTTTGAGGCTAAGTGCTGTGGAGGGCTCTGCTCCTGGCGTTTAGCTGTTTGTTTTCATGCCCTGTAAGTTCTTTTGTCCCTCATCTCCTGCAGAGCTGTCATCTTTATGTTTAACTGACCTTATGTTGTAAAATGCTCAAGTTCCATTTTCATCCCTTCTGTGTATCTTCTTTGTGGTGGGATTACATTTAGCATCCTAAAGTCACAACTATCCTATCTGGGTTTGTATCAGTCTGACACGAACAGCTCATGAAAACTCCACTCCTTTACAGCTTTGTCCCACTCGGTTCAGTTGTTGATGTCACGAAATTACTTGTATTACTTGCGTGTCCAGTAACATAAATAGAAATTGGTAGATACCTCAGTTTCTTAGTTCTACAGAAAACAAAATGTGGAGTTATAAAGCAAAGTTATAATAACACCAGCTTTTAGGCTAAAAAATGCTTTTTAAAAGACTATGTTAGCATCTTAAATCATGTAGGAAACTAAAATTGCTGTTACAAACCATCATGACTTTGACACCAGTGCTGTGTGTCTCCCTTTCCAGAGCCTGGGGTTACTGTCTGGGGTCCTTTCCTCTCGCCTGCATGACTGGCTGAGGCATTTCCTTCAGGCAGAACTCCTGCAGCTCTTGTCCATCTGGGACTGTCTTTTGAAGGACAGTTTTTTTGGTGTTTTTTTTAAACGATTTTATTTATTTTACTATCTTTGCCTGTGCTGGGTCTCCGTTGCTGTGCAGGCTGTTTCCTCTAGCTACAGTAAACGGGGGTTACTGTCCGTTGTGGTGCTCAGGCCTCTTATTGTGGCGGTTTCTCTTGCTGTGGAGCGTGGGCTCTAGGAGTGCACGCTCCAATAGATGCAGCGTGTGGCCTCAGTAGTTGTGGTGCATGGCCTTAGTTCCTCCGTGGCATATGGGATCTTCCCAGACCAGGCACTGAACCCTTGTCTCCTGCACTGACAGGCGATTCTTTACCACTGAGCCACCAGGGAAGCCCCTGACAGACAGTTTTGAAAGTTTAGGATTCTTGACTGACATTTTTCTTCCTGGAGCAGGTCGGCTCCTGGCCCTCTCTCCTCCCAGGTGTTTGTTGAGAAATCTGCCATGATCTTACTGAGGCTTCCTTGTGTGTGACAGATCATTTCTCTCCTGCTTTCAAGGTTCTTACTTTTTCTGTAGCCTTTAACAGTCTGATTACAAGGTATCTCATCACGAGTCTCTTTGAGGTCATCCCCTTCAGAGGTTATTGAACTTCTTGGGTGTTTGCAATCATGTCTTTCATTGAAGGTGGGGAGTTTTTGACCATTTTTTTTTCAATTTTTTTAAATTGAAGGATAATTGCTTTTCAGAATTTTGTGGTTTTCTGTCAAACATCAACAAGAATCAGCCATAGGTATACCCCATGTCCTTTCCTTCCCAAACCTCCCTCCCATCTGGCCCCATTCCACCCTTCAGCCTGTCACAGAGCCACTGTTTGAGTTCCCTGAGTCACACAGCAAATTCCCATTGGCTATCTATTTTACATATGGTGTTGTAAATTTCCATGTTACTCTCTCCATACATCTCACCTTCTCCCTCCTCCCCTCCTCCCATGTCCATGTTTCTCCATTGCTGTCCTGAAAATAAATTCATCAGTACCATCTTTTTAGATTCCATATGTATGTCAGTATACGATATTTATATTTCTCTTTCTGACTCACTTCGCTCTGTATAATAGGCTCTAAGTTTGTCCACCTCATTAGAACTGACTCAAATGCATTCCTTTTTATGGCTGAGTAGCATCACATTGTATATATGGAATACCACAGCTGCTTTATCCATTCATCTGTCGATGGACATCTAGGTTGCTTCCATGTTCTAGCTATTGTAAATAGTGCTGCAGTGAACATTGGTATACATGTGTCTTTTTCAATTTTGATTTCCTCAGGGTATATGCCTAGAGTGGGATTGCTGGGTCATATGGTGGTTTTATTCCTAGTTTTTTAAGGCGTCACCATACCGTCTTCCATAGTGGCTGTATCAATTTACATTCCTACCAACAGTGCAAGAGGATTCGTTTTTCTCCACACCCTCTCCAGCATTTATTGTTTGCAGATTTTTTGATGATGGCCATTCTCACCAGTGTGAGGTGATATCTCATTGTAGTTTTGATTTGCATTTCTCTCATAATGAGCGATGTTAAGCATCTTTTCATGTGTTTGTTAGCAATCTGTATGTCTTCTTTGAAGAAATGTCTGTTTAGGTCTTTTTCCCACTTTTTGATTGGATTGTTTGTTTTTCTGATATTGAGTTGTATGAGTTGCTTGTATATTTTGGAAACTAATTCTTTGTCAGTTGTTTCATTTGCTGTTACCTTCTCCCATTCTGAGGGTTGTCTTTTTACCTTGCTTTTAGTTTCCTTTGCTGTGCAAAAGCTTTTAAGTTTAATCAGGTCCCACTTGTTTACATTTGTTTTTATTTCTATTAATCTAGGAGGTGGGTCATAGAGGATCTTGCTTTGATTTGTGTCAGCAAGTGTTCTGCCTATGTTTTCCTCTAAGAGTTTTATAGTTTTATAGTTTCTAGTCTTACATTTAGGTCTTTAATCCATTTTGAGTTTATCTTTGTGTATGGTGTTAGGAAGTGTCAATTTCATTCTTTTACGTGTAGCTGTCTGTCCAGTTTTCCCAGCACCGCTTATTGAAGAGGCTGTCTTTGCCCCATAGTATATTCTTGCCTCCTTTGTAAAAAATAAGGCACCCATAGGTGCATGGGTTTATTTCTGAGCTTTCTATCTTGTTCTATTGGTCCATATTTCTGTTTTTGTGCCAGTACCATACTGTCTTGATGACTGTAGCTTTGTAGTATAAGCTGAAGTCAGGAAGGTTGATTCCTCCAGCTCCATTCTTTCTCAAGACTGCTTTGGCTATTCAGGATCTTTTGTGTTTCCATATGAATTGTGAAAATTTTTGTTATAGTTCTGTGAAAAATGCCCTTGGTCATTTGATAGGGCTCATATTGAATCTGTAGATTGCATCTGGTAGGATAGTCATTTTCACAATATTGACTCTTCCTACCCAGGAACGTGGACTATCTCTCCATCTGTTTATGTCGTCTTTGATTTCTTTCATCAGTGTCTTATACTTTTCCATATATAGTTCTTTTGTCTCCTTAGGTAGGTTTATTCCTAGAAATTTTATTCTTTTTGTTGCAGTGGTGAATGGGATTGATTCCTTAAGTTTTCTTTCTGATTTTTCATTGTTAGTATATAGGAATACAAGTGATTTCTGTGTATTGACCTTGTATTCTGTGACTTTGCTGAATTCACTAGTAATTTTCTGATAGTTTCTTTTGGGTTTTCTATGTATAGTATCATGTCATCTGCAAACAATGAGAGTTTTACTTCTTCATTTCTGAATTGGATTCTTTTTATTTCTTTTTCTTCTCTAATTGTCATACTAGAACTTCCAAAACTATGTTGAATAATAGTGGTGACAGTGGACACCCTTGTCTTGTTCCTGATCTTGGAGGGAATGCTTTTAGTTTTTCACCACTGGAAATAATGCTTGCTTTGGGCTTATCATATATGGCCTTTACTACATTGAGGTTCCTTCTATGCCCATTTTTTGAAGCGTTTGTTACCATAAATGGGTGCTGAATTCTGTCAGAGGCTTTTTCTGCATCTATTGAGATGATCATATGGTTTATATCTTTCAGTTTGTTAATATGGTATATCACATTGATTGATTTGCATATATTGAAGAATCCTTGCATCCCTGGAATAAACCTGACTTGATCATGGTGTATGAGCTTTTTAACATGTTGTAGAATTATGTTTGCTAAAATTTTGTTGGGGATTTTTGCATCTATATTCGTCAGTAATATTTGCCTGTAATTTTCTTCATTTGTGTTGTCTTTGCCTGGTTTTGGTATCAGGGTGATGGGGGCCTCATAGAATGAGTTTGGAAGTGTTCCTTCCTCTGCAGTTTTTTGGAAGAGTTTCAGAAAAATAGGCATTAGCTCTTCTCTAAATGTTTTACAGATGTCCCCTGTGAAGTCATCTGGTCCTGTGCTTTTTTTTTTTAGATTTTAAGATTAATTTCTTTTTATTTATTTATTCTGTAAATATAAATTTATTTCTTTTTATTGGAGGTTAATTACAATATTATATTGGTTTTGCCATACATCAACATGAATCTGCCACAACTATATGCGTGTTCCCCATCCTGAACCCCCCTCCCTGTGCTTTTGTTTTTGAGGAAATTTTTAATCACTGTTTGGATTTCAGTGTTTATAATTGGGTGGTTCATAATTTCTATTTCTTCCTGGTTCAGTCTTGGGAGGTTGAACTTTTCTAAGGGTCTGTCCATTTCCTCTAGGTTGTCCATTTTGTTAGTATACAGTTGCTCATAATATTCTTTTATGATCCTTTGTATTCTGTGTTGTCTGTTTTAACCTCTCCTTTTTCATTTCTAATTTTGTTGATTTGACTTTTCTCCCTCTGTTTTCTTGATGCTTCTGGCTAGTGGTTTGTCAATTTTGTTTATCTTCTCAAAGAACCAGATTTTAGTTTTATTAATCTTTGCTAGTATTTCCTTCATTTCTTTTCATTATTTCTGCTCTGAAATTTATGATTTATTTCCTTCTGTTGACATTGGGGGTTTTTTGTTCTTCTTTTTCCAGCTGCTTTAGATGTAGAGTTAGGTTGTCTATTTGATGCTTTTCTTGTTTCTTGAGGTAGGATTGTATTGCTATAAACTTCCCTTTTAGAGTTGCTTTTGCTGAATCCCATAGATTTTGGGTCCTTGTGTTTTCATTGTCATTTGTTTCTAAGAATCTTGATTTCCCTTCTTATTTCTTCAATAACCTCTATGTTATTTAGTAATGTGCTGTTTAATCTCTATGAGTTTGTTTTTTGCAGTTTTTTTTTTCTCCTATAGTTGATATCTAGTCTTACAGCATTGCAATCAGAGAAAATACTTGGTACAATTTCAGTTTTCTTAAATTTACTGAGTCTTGATTTGTGGCCCAAGATGTGGTCTATCCTGGTTCCGTGTACACTTGAGAGCATATTCTTCTGCATTTGGATGGAAAGTCCTGAATATATCAGTTAGGTCCATTTGAACTAATGTTTCGTTTAAGGTTTGTGTTTCCTTATTGATTCTCTGTTTTGATTATGTGTCCTTGGGTATAAGTGGGATGTTAAAGTCCCCTACTATTATTGTGTTACTGTCGATTGTCCCTCTTTTTCGGCCATTGTTTTTTTTAAAAAATATTCTCCCAGCCCTTTACTCTCCTCCTCCTGGGACCCTGCGATGCACATTCTGATCATCAGGTCAGGGCCTTGTCAGGAAATGTTTTATTACAGAATCAGTCTTCTTACTAGTTATAGGTCTATTCACATTGTCTTATTTCTTTGTGATTTAGTGTTGGAAGGTTTTGTGTTTCTAGGAATTTGTATATTTCATCTGGGTTATCCAGTTTGTTGGTACAAGGGTAGTACTTTCTTGAAATGAAAGTTAAAGTCGCACAGTCATGTCTGACTCTTTGCGACCCCATAGACTATACAGTCCATGGAATTCTCCAGGCCAGAATACTGGAGTGAGTAGCCTTTCCCTTCTCCAGGGGATTTTCCCAAACCAGGGATCAAACCCAGGTCTCCCGCATTGCAGATGGATTCTTTACCAGCTGAGCCACAAGGGAAGCCCATGTACTTTCTTAGAATTCTTTTTACTTCTGCAGAATCAGTATTAATGTCTCCATTTTCATTTCTGATTTTACTACTTTGAGTCTTTATTTTCTTAGTCCATGTAGGCAAAAGTTTGTCAATTTTGTTGATCTTTTTGAATAACCAACTGTTGGTTTCATTAATTTTCTCTATTATTTTTCTATTCTCTACTTTATATCTGCTCTGATGCTTATTTTTTTCTCTGCTAGTTTTGGAGTTTAGTTTGTTCTTCTCCTAATTTCTTGAGTTGTAAACATAAATTGCTTATTTTAGATCTGTCTTATTTATTAATGTAAGTTTTTATAGCTATAAATTTCCCCTTCAGTGACCCTTCCACTGACTGCATCCTATGAGTTTTGGTGTATTGTGTTTTTGTTTTCATTCATCTCTAGTTATTTTATCATTTCTCTTGTGATTTCTTCTTTGATTTTTTGCTTAATTTCCATAATTTTGTGAATTTTCTTGTTTTCTTTATGTTTTTGATTTTTAACTTTATCCTGCTGTGGTCAGAGAAGATACTTTGTATGATATCTCTCTTTTAAAGTCTGTTGAGTCTTTTGTGGCCTAACTTATGGTCAGTCCTGGAAAATGTCTTGTGTGCACCTGACAAAAACATATGTGTTGTTGTTGGGTGAAGTATTCTGTATACATCTGTTAGATCCCATGGTTTATTGTGCTACTTAAGTTCTGTATTTCCATACTTATTTTCTGTCTGGTTGTTCTGTTCATATGAGAAGAGTATTGTAGAGCTATATATTTCTCCTTCAATTTCCTCAGTTCTTGCTTCATGTATTTTTGATAGTCTGCCAGATGCATATGTGATTATAACTGTTATATCTCTTTGCTATGGTGAATCTTTTATTAATATACAACCATTGAATTTTTTATTATTTCCATAGTTTAGCCTTTTCCAGAATGCTGTATAGTTGGAATCATACAGTTTGAAAGCTTTTCAGACAGACTTCTTTCACTTATGTAGCTATACACATCTAAGGTTCCTCCATGTTTTTTTTATGGCTTGCTAGCTCATTTCTTTTTAGCTGGCTTGATTTTTTAAAAATTGGACTCAGGTGCTCCCCAATGTCATGATCAATACACAAGTTTATGATTTCTGGCGTGTGAATTGTTCATGGACGGTACAGAGACCTTTCCTCTCCCCCATGGAGCCAGATGCAGACCTTATCCATGAGTGTGAGGATGGGGTCAGAGCTCCGTGTCCCCTCTGCTGGGGGGTGACAGGTGGGAGAGGAGACCTGCTGTGGTCACCCTGGCTCACTCAAGGTCTTCTGACAGCTGTCCCTCGACAAGGAGCTCATCGACTTTGGCAGCTACACAGTGGGTGAGACTGCAATCCGGACCATCACGCTGACCAACACTGGGGGCTTGGGCACCAGGTTCAGATTTCTTCTGGCATCAGAGACTTGTGAGATGGACACCTCCCAGTCGGCCCTAAAATTAGTGAGTATGCCGCTGCTCCTGGCCAGTGCTGTGGCTGCTCAGCCGAGGGCAACACGTGGTATCTCCCGCCCCAAGATACAGTCCCATGAGTGTGAAGTGGGCCATGAGTCAAAGGAGCCTGTTGATGTGAGCGGGACAAGGAGGGGTGGCAGGACAGCCTCCAGTCCATCTGGAAGTGCTTGAACTCTATAGGGAGCACACCTTGGCCGCTGGACACTGTCCCCTGTCACGTGTGTTGGCAAGGCAGTGGACAAGTGTTCTCAGAGTGGGGGCATCCCAGACCCCTCAGGCTGAAAAGCTCAGCAAACCCTGCCCCGCACCCACATCTCTCTCAAAAGTATGAGGGAGGCCCTGATCCTCTCATGGGAAGGCTGTGCATGTGCTGCCAAGGGAACAGAAACAGGAGGGACCCCATCCATGGAGACAACTTCCAAAACAGCCAGTGGACAGGGAAGGGGTGTGGTGGTCATTTGGGGGTGAGCACAGAGAAAGTTTGCCTCAAAATACATGTCTAAGTTAGTTGAAACTTTCCTATAAGAAGCACTTAGTCTGTTTTCTCTGCTGCATTAAGGGGTTTCAGCAAAGGTCCTAGAAGGGTCTCCCCTGGAGAGGGAGAGGGCAGAGGTACCCTGAACAGCAACATGGGCTAGCTGCTGCAACAGAGGTTGGGACCAGGGTGTGAACCCAGAGCATGGGATAATGAAGGAAGAGGGAGTACAGGAGCCAGGTTTATGGAGGGAGGACAAGCGCCCAGGCCCTCAGGCTCTCCACAGGCACTGGCTCTGTGTCTCAGTGGATGTCTGAGGAGCTGGACAACAGCTCCACCAGGGCAATGCCCTGCATGTCCCCCATGGACCCTGAGTCACATGCAGCCGGCACTCAGTCAGTCTGTTCCTGAGCCCAGGGGAGAGGCCTGTGGGTCAGTGGTCTCTGGGAAAGAAGCAGAGATGAAGCCAGCCTGCTCTCAGCCTGCAGGGGTCTGGGCCAAAGCCAGGAGAGCTCTGGGCTGGAGCCTCGGGGGGCCCAAGCTCACAGTGGAGAGCAGCAGGTGTCCTGGAGGAATTCGGCCCCATGCCTGTGTGCAGTCTCTAGGAGGGGGCTGAGGAGGAAACCAACTGTGTTAGAGGAGGCCCTGAGCCCCAGGCAAGCTCAGCACAGGTCAATGGAGAGCTACCAAGGGGGTCATGCAGGAGCCCGTGGTCCCCAGCCCAGATCATGGCCGGGCTCTCAGCATGGCACCTCAGGGATGGCGGATCTGGACAGCTAATGGGAAAGGCAAATGGACTGCACTAAAGGTATTATGTTCTCTTTTCAGAGTAGTATCTTCACGTATGAAGACAAAAGTTTTTATGATAAATTCACCACCAGTTTTTCTGAGCATCAGATGGAGGGCAATGAGTCATCCCCTACAGATGTACCAAGCCAGAAGGAGTCTGGAAAGCTGGACGTGAAGGAGCAGGAGGAGGGGCACCCCATCGGTGAGCTGGGCCCATGGCCTGCGCTCAGCATACAGCCCTGGGCTCCTTGGCACAGGGGCCCCAAGTCCCAGCCGTGTGATGGGCAGAGAGGCAGCACTCAGCATGCAGTCCTGGGCCCCTCAGCACAGAAGGCCCCGAGTCCCAGCCGTGTGACAGGCAGAGGGGCTGCAGGTTGGGTCAGAGGGCCCCAGAGGACAGATTCCAGGAGCCACTTAGAGCACGTCCACACAGACAAGGCCAAACAACTGTGAAAACAGGCTGAGGGGGGGGGGGTACTGTGTTACCTTTCTAGGACTTGGCAGCCCCCTCTCCCCCTACCACACCAGCGTGGCCCCCCATCCTCCCCCACTACCCCACCCGGCCCAGCCCTCACACAGCTTTCTACCATTTTCTCCTCTTAATACAAACCTCTTGAGTCCACTTTCAGCTCCTCCTGCCTTGAAACAAAGCCTCAGATGGTCCACTTCTCAGCCTCCCCACGCGTCTCTGCTGTCCTGTCTCAGACATGCTGCTCTTAGGCCATTTTGAGCAACTCAGGACCTTCTCCCACCCAGGCCTCCCACTCCAGAAGCCACAGTGTCCACTGAGTCCACCCAAGAAACCCCTGGCCTGGGACCACACATGGCATTGAAGTTGGGGGTTCCTGAGTTCCCAAGGCCCCCCTGCAGGAGATGGCCATGGGAACTGTGAGAGTGGAAACATCCATGTGAACCTGGGGCCACAGTGACAGCCTCTTTGCCAACGAGCCAGGCAGTCTACCTGCACTGACCCTACAGCCCTGTGACCCCTGTCCTGGCACAGAAGGGTCAGGACACCCTGCCCAGGCCTGGGGCACAACCCCACTCCACTCGTCCTCCTGTGCTACCAAGTGGCCCTTCTTTGCAGAGCTGGGTCGGGGGAAGGGTAGGGGCCCTGCCTGGGTCAGGGTGCCCCCGTGAGGGCCCTCGCCAGCCCTGGAGACAGGTGGGGGGCAGCATGTGATATTGTCAGGATGAGCCATCTGTTCGGGAGGGCTGGGGTGGCCTCCACAAACTCCAGGACAGCACTTGGTCTGGGAGAGGGAGGGGCCCTGGTGCCCAAGCTCTCCTGGCCTGGCCAGCTTCACCTGTGAACCCCCTTCTATTCCAGAGTCAGAGGGCGTGACCTTGACCACCATCATGACTATACCTCCCAATGAGGAACAGATGGAGTTCTCGCTGGGAGAGGTCAGCAAGGCCCGCATTCCTCCAGCCCTGGAGTGGCCTGTCCATCTGACCATAGCTGGATGAGACTAGTCTGGTCACCGGACTTGCAGCCTCTGGGCGATTAGCTATCTCAACCCATATCTGGCCACCCCATCCCCAACTGGGCTAGGTCAGACCCAGAGCCAAAGAGGCATGCCTGGGTGCCCCTGTCCAGTTGAGCGCAGAGGAGACTTCCATGTGGGGCCTCACTAGCCAGAGCGGCAGGGGTGGGGGTGGGGTCCATGTGTGTGTGCACGTGTGTCCATGTGGTACGTGTGTGCATGTGTGTGCGTCCACATGTGTGCATGTGTGTGCATCCATGTGTGTCCACATATGTGTGCAAAGACTGGGTCATCAACAGAGCAAGTGCACACATGGCTGCTGCCACCTCCCACCCACACAGTGACTGGCCATGGTGAGGCCATGGGAGGTACCTTGACCAGAATGTGAAGGCTGACCAGCCTTCCGCCTCTCTTCCTTGCAGACAACAGAGGGGGACATAGGCCCCTTCAGCTCCATCAAGGTGCCCGTCATCTTCACCCCGATTGTCCCGGGAACGGTCCAGAACAGTTTCAAGGTCGTGTTTAAGAATCAGCAGTGCCCAACTGTGAGTACCATGCTGCTCCCCAGGCATGGGGTCCCGCCCTCCACCTTCCATCCACCCAACCACGTGGGGCCTGTATTATAGAAAAACCAAAAGGAACTTTTAGGCCAACCCAATATTTTGGATATTAATCTCTTATATCATTTGCAAAGATTTTTTCCTATTCAGTAGGTTGTCTTTTAAATTTTGTCAATGGTTTCCTTTGCTGTGCAGAAGCTTTTATGTTTCATTAAGTCCCATTTGTTTGTTTTCACTTTTGTTTCCTTTGCCTTTGGACACAAATCCAAAAAATTATTGCTGCAATTTATGGCAAAGAGTGTCCTGCCTATGTTTTCTTCTAGGAGTTTAATGGTTTCTGGTCTTATATTTAGGAATTTAATCCATTTTGAGTTTATTTTTGATGTGGTGTTAGAGAATGTTCTAATTGCACTCTTTTACTTGTAGCTGTCCAGTTTTCCCAGCACCATTTATTAAAGAGACTGTCTTTTCTCCATTGTATGTTCTTTTCTCCTTTATCATAAATTAGGTAACCATAGGTACATGAGTTTATTTCTGGGCTCTCTATCCTGTTCCATTGGTCTGTGTGCCTGTTTTTTGCACCAGTGCCATGCAGTTGTGATGACTGTAGCTTTGAAGTATAGTCTGGAGTCAGAAAGGGTGAATCCTCCAGCTCTGTTCCTCTCTTTCAAGGTGCTTTGGCATCCCTCCATGTTCCTTCCTCATGTCCACCTTCCCTGTGACCCAGTCTTTGACCAGTTCTCCTTACATGCCTCACAGAGGGCTCTGTACAACTGCCTTATTGTTTGATGCATGAGGGTTTGTGGTTGTTTTCTTATAGTAAACTATGCCTTCCGCCAGAACCAAACAGACCTCTTCCCCCCTGCTGCTCAGACACCTCTAACAACAGCTGCTCCCACGATAATGATGGAGCCACCCTGCTCTCCTCTGCTTCCCCTTAGCCTCATTTGCCTGTGTCCCCTCCCATAGCCATCCTTTTTTAATGACTCTGTATGTCTTTTAAGGAGCCAGGTTTTGTCTATGGATCCAACTAATGCTGTCTGGCTTTATGGGGAGACTCCAGTGTGTTCACAGCATAATACTGACACACTTAATCTCCAGAATATACAAGCAGCTCATGCAGCTCAATACCAGAAAAATGAACAACCCAATCAAAAAGTGGGCAAAAGAGCTAACCAGACATTTCTCAAAGAATTGAAAGCATTACCTCTAAAATCAGGAACAAGACAAGAGTGCCCACTCTCACCACTGTTACTACAACTGACAAAGAATTAATCTCCAAAACACTGACACACTTTGTTTTACTTCTTCCATTAGTTGTATTGATTATTCATTTTATGATATTATTTCCTCACTTTCAATTTTCTTGTTTTGGTTGGTTTAATCAAGTTGCTACCTATTCCTTTTCTTCCTGTTATTTGGAAATTCTACTTTCCATTCCATGAACAGTCCCCTCCACTTTCAGCCCCCAAATCCCACATGACTTTCTATTTCTTAAATGGAAGAGGAAAACCCTCCAGGACAGACTGTGCCCAGCAGGACACTCGGCCAGCACTTCCTTATGACCGAAATACAGTATGACATTGTGTCCCTCCTACTGACCCTCTTTCTTGGCCTTCCAGTTTCACTGGAATTTTTAGACTCTCCTCTGAACCTGCTGCCACTGCTTTAGGAGTTCTGACCTGACACCATGGTCCATGTTTCCGGGCAGGTGATCTCTTTCCAGCTGTGACCACTTGATGCATCTGTGCTCACTGCACTGTCCTCTCCTCACCGCTTCGGGAGTCTTTGCTCTGCCATGATTCCTATTCAGCAGCCAGAGATTTGAGACAAGACACTCATTTGTTTGTAACAGAAACCCCAAGGAATGGGCCATGCCCTACAGTACCCCATAGTGTTCCATAACACTCACACTACCCACTGTCAGTAGTATCAACTGGAGTTCTGCAGAGCCTCAGAGAACCCTACAGGACCCCATGGAGCCCCCTGGTATCCTACGGGACCCCACAGAGCCCCTGCTCTGTGACGGGAAGGAACAAAGGCCAGTGCTGGGTAACCAACCACTCAAGAGAGAACAGCCTGGCCGGGTCTGTGACTTTGAATCAGGCATGTGCCAGCCCATGGGGGCCCTGCTTAGTGAGGCAGGCAGTGAACACCTTGACTGCTCCTCACCCACTGACCTCTCTCAACCAGAATCGGGGACACACACGCAGCCAATGTGCAGCTCTCGGCCTCCTTGGGTGAGCAGGGGTCTGGGGTCCCCGTCCTGCCTACCTGTTTTCCTGAGACCAGGTCCCTTATGACAGGTCTGGAATCTGCCAGCCTTCAGCCCCTTCCCATCCAGGGGTCTGGGGGCACTGCTGCCATCTCCCCATGAGGACGGCCCCCTTCCATGTCCAAGCCTCTCTTTCCCACCCTGCTGGCTCTGCTATAGATGGGGGCTTCCTTGTCCCCCTTCATGGACGTCTGAACTCCGAGGCCTGGGCCTTTCTTCGCCCTCATTTGTCACGTGTCACCCCCTGAGTCCATCTGCTCTCCTGGAGCTGATTCAGGCACTGGCAAGACCGGCCTCTCTCTGACCTGCCTCTCTCTGACCTGCCTCACCCTTTAGCCAGGATGCTGCTCGGGGCCTCCAAGCCTCTCAGCCACTGCCCCAGCAACCCCACTGCCTCTGACAGAAGAGGTTGCCTTTGTCCTCAAACCCTCTCCCGACTGCCCCAGCAGCTCCCTCTCCCTGGACCTGCTTTCTGTTTATTCTGTCCGGTCTGTCTCTGGCTCTGGAAATGGGCTGTGTGTTTCGGCGACCCAGTGGCCTTGGATCTGGTCCAGCTGTGTTCTGAGGTCACAGTCCTGCAGGTGGTAGGAAGGAAGGCCCCCCCACCCAGTCTTGTGGATTGGTGGTCCCTGGTGCTACCCTGGGGGAGCTGCTATGCACACACTCACCTGGCAGGACACCCACAAAGCCCAGCTCTGAGACCAGGACTCAGGGTCTGACCTCAGGGAAAAGCACCTCTGTGTCTGGGCCCTTGAGAGACCTGAGCTTCCATCTGTGTTGGCCATGTGCACAGCCTGTGTGACACACGATTCTGTAGCAAAAGGGTTTTTCTAAACTGCTAAAAATGTGGATATTTAGGAAGCTGCGTGACACGTTTGTGAAAACCCATCATACGAGTCTACCTTCTCATGTTTAAAATTTTTGAAAATAAACCGGATTATTTAAATTATATGATGTGGGGACCTCCCTGGTGGTCCAGTGGTTAAGAATCCACCTTCCAACACAGGAAATGTGGGGTTTGATCCTTGATCAGGGAATTAAAATCTCACATGCCTCATGGCCAAAAAAAAAAAAACCAAAACATAAAACAGAAGCAATATTGTACCAAATCCAATAAAGACTTTTTAAAAAAATTATATGACATGAAGGACTTCCCTGGTTAGGAAGTTCAGTGGCTAGGTTCAGTGGTTAGGATGCTGAGCTCTCACTGCCAATGTTCAGTTCCTGGTCAGGGAACTAAGATCCCACATGCCTCAAAGCACGACCAAAAAATAAATAGAGCTCTGTGTATTTAAAAAAAAAAAAAAAAAGATCTAATGTGAAAGCTGCCATAGATCTCAAAAACATGGCCAGTGTAATTTTTTTAATATTTATTTGGCTGCAACAGGTCTTAACTGTGGCATGTGAGATCTAGTTCTCTGACCAGGGATCCAACTCGGATCCCCCACATTGGGAGTGCATAGTCTTGCCACTGGACCACCAGGGAAGTCCCATTGGCCAGTTTAATTATTAACCTTCCAATACTTGTAAGAGCTGGGGCTTCCCAGGTGGTGGTAGTGGTAAAGAACCCACCTGCCAGTGCAGGAGATGCAAGAGACAGGTTCTATCCCTGGGTTCAGAAGATCCCCTGGGAAAGAGCATGGCAGACCATTCCAGTATTCTTGCCTGGAGAAAATCCCATAGACGAAGGAGCCTGGCGGGCTACAGTCCTTGGGGTCGCACAGAGTCAGACACCACTGGGCATGCGGTACTTGTAAGAATTACAGACCATGCTCTGAGCTCTGTGTTAGCGCTCACAAGCACCGCCTGCTCTGCTGATGAACATGTGTGTTGTTGGATTTTTGTATTCAAATTCAGTTATATTTCAAAGTTGTCGGCGTGGCTATCGACGTGCCTGTCTGGGTGCTGAAGCCAAACGTGGACCTGAAGATCTGCATGTACGATCGGCTGTACCAGGACTCGATCCTCGTCCACACACGGTGAGCCCTGGCTGGGTGAGATCTGAGACCTCAAGGTGGGGGTCTCCAGGGGTTTCCCTGAGAGCCCACTGGAACCCCAGGGCTGTCATAGGATGGAGGTGCTGGGCTGCTGGCCTTGAAAACGGAAGAGGGGCCATGAACCAAGGGACATGGTGTCTCCAGAAACCGGAAAAGCCAGGAGAGCGTTCTCTGTGGAGCCTCCGGGGGAACCAGCCCTGCCTGCAGCTGGGTTTCAGCCGTGGGACACGGTGTCTGGACCTGACTTCCAGGACCATGAGGATAAATTGGTGTCATCACCCCTGTCTGTGGGGGGTCTGCACCCTGCACGCCAGGTCAGGCCCCTAGCAGGCACAGACAGGAGAGGGGGCTGGTCCTCTGAAGGAACATGGGTGGAGTTCTGAGAAAAGAAGCATGTTTCATGCACAGAGCTTTGCAAGGGTGTCCAGACACCATGGTTGTCATTTCTTTTTTACTCTCCTTATTTTTTTTTAAACTGAAGTTCAATTAAGTGGAAAAAAGAGGCAAACCCAACAGTTAGAGCTTAGTGGATCTTCACTAAACAAATACACCGGTGTACTTGGCTGGCTGCTGCACCCAGGGTCCTGCCTCTCTCCGGAGGTGGGGGCAATGTCAACCTGGGTGCAATTGGGCTGGTACCTGCCAGCTGCTGGGTCCCCAGATGTCAGTGCTGCAAACATCGGGGGACCTGCTTTTCCCAGGGGCTGGGGTCTCAGAGCAGGGTTCAGACGGATTGTTCGGGAAACCAGGGTTTAATGGGGTCTGGTCAGTTTACCTTGATGCAAAGTGTGTCCACCCCTGGGGTGGGTGGGGGGACACGGAGCACAGGAGCTGTGCTTTCTCAGCCTGTCCCCTGAGGCACACACTCGACCTCTTAGGTTTGTTGAATGATTTTAGAATTCAATGTTATTACCAGTTTTATGGGTACAGGGGTAGCAAGGGAGTGAGTTCACAAAGACCCTAGTTGTAGTTGCCTGAGGGGAGCCCAGCCACAGCAGAAACCAGGGTGGGAGGGCCCAGTCTGAACACCTTGCATGGTAGGGGACATCCAGTGCTGGGTGACACTGGGGCCAGAGGTCAAAGTTGAGAGAAGAGAGACCTTCCTTTGTGATCTCAGGAGCCCAACGGGTCACTCAGGATCCCGATCGGCCCTGGGTTCCCCATGCAGAGGTACTGTGAGAATCATCCCAGGCAGTTAAGGAGACACCGGGAGGCCTGAGAGGCTCTGGACCATGGCCCGGGATCCCTGATGGGCCTGGGGGTGGTCTCCTCAACAGGCCTGGGGCAGCTCACCCACCACCTCTCTTTCTGGAGACTGGAGAGCAGGTGGGGCGGGGGTGTCCTGACTGGGCTGTGGCCTGGGGGCTGGCTAGGATGGGACAACCCACGTGGTTGACTGGGAGCACACCTGGCTTTCTCCGGCTGGTCCTGAGTTGAAAGCAAGGACAAAAGTTGGGGAAGTTGCCTTCACTGACCAAGGCCTGGCCACCTGGGGCCTCCTGAGAGTCCTGCAAGAGAGCCTGTGCCTGAGCGGGGAAGGGCAGAACTCTAGGAGGAACAGGGTCCCCTCTCCTGACCCCCGGCCTGTGAGGCGCTTCCCAGAAAACACTCAGGTTCTGAGAACCGACTGGGGTAACTTTCAGTTGTGATGTTTTTATTTGTAAGGATTCCTCAGCCAATATCATTTCAGGAAAACCTGCCCCTGTGAGCAGGGCTCTGAAGCCACTCCGACAGTGGGGGTGGTGGGTGGGGGCTGTGCCCAGCAGGGCTGTGCCTGGAGGGGGTGTGCCGGGCCCTGTGGGGTAAGGACTGAGCTCAAGTCGCTGTCCCACCCTCCCTTGGATGCTGCAGGTCGAAGGCCGCCTTGCGCCTAAAGTTTGAGGTGTGCAAGGAGCTGCGGGGCCACATGGAGCTCCTGCCTGAGACTGGCTACATCCAGGCACTGTCGTCCTACTCAGTGCAGCTCAAGTTCTTGCCCAGGTGATGGGCCCAGCGGGGGTCCACTCCTTCTGGGTGGAGGGGGTCCTGAGTCACAGCAGGAAGCCAGCCCCAGGCTCCTGTATTTCTGACCTTGTGTGTACCCCGTGGCTCTAGCACCCTTTCAGTTGAGCCTTTTGTCATTTCTCAAATATAAAGAAGAAAAGAACATTCAAGTGCCCCGTGTCTCTTGCAGACACTCCCTCCCAGAAGATGCAGGGAAGTATTTTGACAAGGAGACAAGGGTTCTGGAGGCCCCGATGACTATCTGGGTGGCTGACCAGGTCTGTGTGGGGCTCATCTGGATGCCGGGCACCCTGGGGGAGCAGAGCTGTTCTGGCCTGGTTCTTGGAGCCCATCCTCACTGGCCCCCGGTCTTGCCCGAACAGCCCCTGCACAGGGGAGACAAAGGGAGGGGCTTGTGCATCAGAGAGGCCCCAGTGCTGTCCTGGGTGGGCGGGGCTGTCCCTGGGGCACCCAGACTCTCACGTTCGTACAGTCCAGACCCAGGTGTCCAGGGTGTGCACATCCTCGGTACCATGTCATCATGTGAGCTCACAATGCAGCGACATGCAGATGCACTGATGCACATGTGTGTGCACATGTACCCTCCTGCCCCCTGCCCACCTGTGCTGCCTATGCCATGCTGAGGCCAACAGGAAGCAGGTGTGTCCGTGAAAGGTGCAGAGTCAGCCGCCAGCTCACAGCAGGACTGGTGCTCTTCTCAGTTTTGGAGACACTTCCCTAACTGACCACAATGACCGAATGGCCCTGCCCTCTGCACTTCAGATCAAACCCTTGGGGTTTACCGTCCATGCTGTAGTCACCACCTCGGACCTGGAGCTCAGCCCCGCAGGGCTGGACTTTGGCTACTGTACCATCTACGAGGCCATCAGGACCCAAATCAGCCTCTGCAATCATTCCCTCCTGCCCCAGGAGTTTGGGTTCGTCGGACTCCCCAAGGTGCCTCGCTCATGTGGTCAGAGTGGGAGGTACTGGGCAGTGAGGGACGAGGGGCTGCTACCCTGAGTCCTGGTGCCTGGCCAGGCCTCACCCACCTGCAGACTCCACGCTCACTCCCAGGCACCTCAGCTGGGGTCTCTGACTGTCCCCACCTCACCCTGCCCCTCTCAAGCTCTCTCCACCTGCTGCACGCACAGCACCCAGAGTTCTCTCCCCTACCCCCCTTCCTGAGACTCTGGTCTGCCTGGCCCTGCAGGGCAGCCAAGAGAGGCCCAGGCCTGGCTTCCCTCAGTCCTCCGGGCTGCCCCACCAGAGACCCATTGTCTACCCCCATGTATGCAGACACATTCACGTACTCACCTATGCTCACATGCGTGCACACACATTCATATAATCACATACACCTGTGCTCACATGCATGTACACACTCATACACACATTCATACACCTGTACTCACATGCCTGTACTCAAATGCATGCACACAAACTCATGTACTCACATACACCTGTGCTCACATGCATGTATGCACATACACCTCTGCTCACAGGCACACACACTCACATACACCTGTGCTCACATGCATGTATGCACTCATACACGCATACATGTGTGCTCACATGCACACACTCATACACTCACACCTGTGTTGACATACGTGTACAGACAATACACACCCTCATACACCTGTGCTTGCATGCATGCATACACACATACACAGACACAGCTGTGCTCACATGAATACACACATTCACATACATACCTGTGCTCACATGCGTGCAGACACACACACACCACCCTTTCACATGCACTCACTTGTACACATGATCACATACACAGAGACAGACTCACACCCGTGTAACACATTTACATACATGTCACCAGACACACATTCGTTTGTGCTCTGCCACACGC
This sequence comes from Ovis aries, assembly GCF_016772045.2. Classification (NCBI taxonomy): domain Eukaryota; kingdom Metazoa; phylum Chordata; class Mammalia; order Artiodactyla; family Bovidae; genus Ovis; species Ovis aries. The sequence goes on from NC_056065.1 coordinate 50,112,052, forward strand.
CTGTCCATGTTGCTCCCATGGCACTCCCCAACAGGTCACCTCATTTTTGCTTTCCTATCCATGATCTTCCTCTTGCCAGTTTGTGGACATCCAGCCCAACGACGGGTTCGGGACAATCCTGCCACTGGAAACGCTACAGCTCGATGTGATCTTTCAGCCCACCAAGGCCAAGGAGTACAACTTCGAGCTCATCTGCAAGTCAGAGATTAACCGGTGAGCCTGACAGGAGGGGCGCGTGCAGGGCCTGGGCAGCCAGCTGAGAATGGCAGCCCCTGGCTAGCCAGGCTGACTGCAGGGCTGGGCGGCAGTGCCAATCTCAGAAAGCTCCGACCTAGGTCCGCACACCTGGATCCAGGCCTACCTTGCAGGCATGTGAGATGTGCACATGTGTGCATGCACCTGTGAGCGTGCGTGAGTGTGCAGAGCATCCCCTGGGCACAAGCCCCACCCGCCCTCATGTACTGTGTGATGGGCTGGTCCCCGGCCTCCGTGTCCACCCTGAGAACTGGGGCTGAGAAGGCAGGGGGCAAGGGGAAATGGACTGGATGACAGGGTCTGGCGCGAGGGCCAGCTCTTGCTGATTCTCAGTCGCCTCCTGGTGCCAGGCCAACCCCTCGTGGAGCCGGCCCACCTGCCCCCTCCTTCCCTTCCTCTCCTGTCTGCTCTTTGGTCCTGGCTGGGGGGCTGGCAGCCCTGGGGCGTGGGGTGGAGGGAGGGTTAGCACCCTCCGGCCAGGTGGGTGGGTGAGGGGAAGCTGGAAGGGGTCTACAGGTGGTGATTTTAAGGAGCCAGTGCAGAGCGAAAACCCCTGGAGGAGACCCAGGCACAGGCTCTGCGCAGCTGCGGCCCCCACCACCCTCCCTTCCCCTCGGCTCTAGTGACCCACCCTGGGCTGGGCCCCTCCTGGGCTTGTTCACAACTCTTTCAGCCTCTGGAAAATAGCCCCATGAGAAAGGCGCGTTGCAAAGTAATCTCAATGCCCAGAATGGGCTCCAGCCTATGGCAGAAGCTCCTTAGATGTCTGTCGATTGAATGAGCATTTAATTTTCTTCAAGAACTATCTACAAATAAATTGAAATTTCCAAAAGCTTATCCAAGAGCCACCTTGGAAATGCTAGCAGTGGTAAAACTGTGAGGCCTCAGGGAATAAAGCAGTATTCGGTAGTCCAGAGAGACCCAGTGGCACACACACCCCCACCCCACTGCCCCCCACAGAGCATGGCTGCCCATGGGCTCCCAGACCTGAGAGCTGGGTCCGTGCCCAGCACCGCCGCCTGAGCACCAGCCACAAGCATGACCCCGTCCTGACTACTTACCTCCAGTGTCACAGCTAAGTCGTCAGTAAGGCCTGTTGGCTCTACCTTGAAGACTGAGCTGAATCGCCCCACCCCTCACCTGGATGCCAGGGCTCCAAAGCCCACGTTCTGCCTCCCCTCCCCCACGGTCCCCGCCATGGCCCCCACCCCCTGGAGACGTGTCCGTGCAGCCCACCTGCGAAGGACACTGAGTTTGGCACAGATCCCCAGCAGGTTTCTGTGTGAGCCCAAGTTCTCATCACCCATGGCTTAGTGTCTAGGAGGGGCGTTGCCAGGTCACAGCGTCAGTTTCTTTTCAATTTTATGTTCTCCCCCATAACGTCTGGGTGTCTGGCTGCTGCACCCCTTCCAGCTGTGGGTAATGTCAGGTTTCCTTGTCTGCTGGATGGAGAGGCATCCTGAGAGGTGTGTGACAGTGTCTTACTAACTCGTGTTTCCAACAACTGAGAGCTTGGAGCTTATTTGCCATCCATGTATCTTTTTAGTGAAAAGGATTTCCCGGTCTTTTGTCTATTTTTTAAAATCGGGGTTTTTATGGAGTTTTGAGTGTTATTTATATACTCTGATAGAAGTTTCTTGTCAGATTTGCAAAAAATTTCCCCAGTCTCTGGCCTGTTTCAATCTCTTCGCACTGTCTTCTCGTAAAGCAAAATTTTTTGAGTAACTGAGACAGAAGTACAGCAAGGCTGTATATTTTCACCCTGTTTATTTAACTTATATGCAGAGTTCAGTTGAGTTTGTCTGTTGCCCCTTCTCCTCCTGTCTTCAGTCTTTCCCAACATCAGGCTCTTTTCCAGTGAGTCAGTTCTTCGCATCAGGTGCCCAAAGTATTGGAACTTCAGCTTCAGCATCAGTCCATCCAATGAATATTCAGGACTGATTTCCTTTAGGATTGACTGGTTTGATCTCATACATCATGCAAAATGCTGGACTGGATGAAGCACAAGCTGGAATCAAGATTGCCTGGATATGCAGATGACACCACCCTTATGGCAGAAAGCGAAAAGGAACTAAAGAGCCTCTTGATGAAGGTGAAAGAGCAGAGTGAAAAAGCTGGCTTAAAGCTCAACATTCAAAACACAAAGATGATGGCATCCAGTCCCATCACTTCATGGCAAATAGATGCAAAAACAATGGAAACACTGGCAGATTTTATCTTCTTGGGCTCCAAAATCACTGAAGATGATGACTGCAGCCACACAATTAAAAGACGCTTGCTTCTTGGAAGAGAAGCTATGACAAACCTAGACAACATATTAAAAAGTAGAGACATTACTTTGCCGACAAAAGTCCATATAGTCAAAGCTATGGCTTTTCCAGTAGCCATGTGAGAGTTGGATGTAAAGAAGGCTGAATGCCAAAGAATTGATGCTTTTGAGCTGTGGTGTTGGAAAAGACTCTTGAGAGTCCCTTGGACTGCAAGGAGATAAAACCAGTCAATCCCAAAGAAAATCAGTCCTGAATATTCATTGGAAAGACTGATGCTGAAGCTAAAGCTCCAATATTTTGGCCACCTGATGTGAAGAGCCAACTCACTGGAAAAGACCTTGATGCTGGAAAAAACTGAGGGAAAGAGGAGAAGGGGGCAACAGAGGATGAGAGGGTTGGATGGCATCACTGACTCAATGGAAATGAGTTTGAGCAGACTCCGGGAAATGATAAAGGACAGGGAAGCCTGGCATGCTGCAGTCCATGGGGTTGTAAAGAGTTGGACATGACTGACTGACTGAACAACAAGTCCTCTTTATCAACTTTTTGTTTTTGGATCTTGAGTTTGGTATCATATCTAAGAATTTTTTCCCCTAACCTAAAGTCACAAAGGTTTCTTCTAAAAATTTTACAAATTTACATCCTACTTGTGCATTTATGTTTTACTTTGATGAATCATTGCATCAGGTGTGAGATACAGCATGAAGCTGAAGGGCTTCCAGTCACTCCAGCGGCATCACTTAAGACAGTAGCAGAGGGCAGAGCCCACCCCCTCACACTGGGGACACTCAGCACAGCCTTTACACCTGAAAGTCTATTTACCTGAAAAAACCTTTTCTTTCCTGAGTACCTAATACTAACACATTAGCGTATCCACTCTCTTCTGGAATAAAATGTGTCTGTACAAGTCTGATGGCAACCCAGTACTTAAGGGACCTACTTCTTCATAGAAAAATCAAGGGAATTCCAGAAAAACATCTACTTCTGCTTCATTGACTAAAGCCTTTGACTGTGTGGATCACATCAAACTGTGGAAAATTCTTAAAGAGGTAAGAAGACCAGACCACCTTACTTGCCTCCTAAGAAACCTGTATGCAAGTCAAGAAGTAACAGAACCAGACATGGAATAATGGACTGGTTCAAAATTAGGAAAGGAGTACATCAAGGCTGTATATTGCCACCCTGCTCATGCAGAGTACATCATTCAAAATGCCAGGCTGGATGAAGCTCAAGCTGGAATCAAGATTGCCAGGAGAAATATCAGTAATCTCAGATATCCAGATGACACCACCCTAATGTTAGAAAACAAAGAGAGACTAAAGAGCCTCTTGATGAAAGTGAAAGAGGAGCATGAAAAAGCTGGCTTGAAATTCAGCATTCAAAACACTAAGATCATGGCATTCAGTCCCATCACTTCATGGCAAATAGAGGGGGAAAAATGGAAACAGTGACAGATTTCATTTTTCTTGGGCTTCAAAATCATTGTGGATAGTGATTGCAGCCATGAAATTAAAAGATGTTTGCTCCTTGGGAGAAAAGCTATGACAAACCTAGACAGCCTAGTAAAAAGCAGAAATATCACTTTGTCGACAAAGGTCCCTGTCGTCAAAGCTCTGATTTTTCCAGTGGTCAGGTATGGATATGAGACTTGGAATGTAAAAAAGACTGAGCACTGAAGAATTGATGCTTTTGAACTATGGTGCTGGATAAGACTCTAGAGAGTCCTTTGGATATTAAGGAGGTCAAACTAATCAACCCTAAAGGAAATCAATCCTGAATGTTCATTGGAAGGACTGATGCTGAAGCTGAAGCTCCAATCCTTTGGCCACCTGATGCAAAGAACCGACTCATTGGAAAAGACCCTGATGCTGGGAAAGATTGAAGGCAAGAGGAGAAGGGGCAACAGATGATGAGATGGTTGGATGGCATCATCGACTCAATGGATGTGAGTTTGAGCAAACTCTGGGAGATGGTGAAGGACAAGGAAGCCTGGTCTGCTGCAGTCCTTGGGGCTGTAAAGAGTCAGACATGACTGTGTGACTGAACAACAACTTCTTATCTAAAATCCAGTAATTTTATAAGAACACACTTTGTGTTGGTTGTTATCAATTGATTTTCTCAGGTACATGGTGCTTTTCAAATCTTTTTTTTTTTTTTTTTTTAAATTTCAGGAACACTTCCTTGAATTTCCTGGAGAAGGAAATGGCAACCCACTCCAGTATTCTTGCCTGGAGAATCCCATGAACAGAGGAGCCTGGCAGGCTACAGTCCACGGGGTTGCTGAGTCAGGCATGACTAAGCGACTTCACTTTCAGTTTCCTTGAATTTTAGTCCTTAAAACATTTGCTTTATTCTTGTCTTTCGGTTTTCCTCCTGGGACCCTCCTGAAATAAATATAATGACTTGTCTTTGCTTTGTTCACTTTTGCCACTTTTTCTTGATCCTTTTCATCATTTAAAAAATATGATTTCTTTATTTATTTGGGTGCACCAGGTCTTGTTGTGGAATCCGGAGTCTCAAACACACCTCAGAGGACACTCAGGACAGTGGAGTATGGTTTATTACGCCAGCAGGTCCAAGGGGAATCAGTTCCCAACAAGTGCCCTGATGTTTCTGAGAGGCCCAGTTTTATTACCCTCCTTCCACCACATGACTGGTTACATGTTAGCAACCTCTTTGTTGTATATGACTGAGTTTTACAACAAGTATGTGCTAGGAGAACAAACAATTAGGTTAAAGTGGGGGGAGACAATGAGTATGGATCAAGGGGGAATATCTACGTGGTTAACCTAACAGGACCACAACTATAAACTCTGTTTGCCATCTGTAGGGAAGGAAGTCTCCAGGAGACCTGGTTTTCATTAGCAACAGTTTCCTCACTCCTGGGCAGGCTTCAGGCCCAGGTTACATCCTATCTTTAAGATGCATGACAAGCTTCAAGATGGAGTCTCTCTTGCTTTCCTCACTCTGGCCCAAATATCCTTAGTTGTGGTATGTGGGATCTTCAATCTTCGTTGTGGCATGCACGATCTTTAGTTGCGGCATGTGGGATCCAGCCCCCAGACCAGGGGTGGAACCTGGGCCACCTGCACCTGGGAGCCTGAGGTCTTATCCACTGGACCACCAAGGAAGTCCCTCATCATTTTTTTAGATATTTCCACTCTTATCTCTTCTTCCTCTTAAAGAATTATCTTCCTGGTTTCTTTATTCATGGTTCCCTTCTGAGTTTCTAAATTTCTTTTATTTGTAATTCTTTCCTGAGTCGTTTGTGGGTTTTTTGTTTTGGCCACGCCACACAGTCTGTGGGATCTTAGCCCCCCAAGCAGGGATCCAACTCTTCCGCAGTGGAAGCGCAGAGCCCTGACCACCGGACTGCCAGGGAAGTCCCCTTTCCTAAACTTTAATCCCTCACTTCTGACTTCTTGTGATTCTGATCTGTTTTTTCATATGTTGTATTATTTTCTCAAGTCTGTTAAGCTCACTTTGAATGATCACATTGCAGTTTTCAGTTCTCTTATGGGCACATCTCTCTGGCATGTTTTACTATCTATATAAATTTTATTTATTCTGTTCCCTTTTTCTCTTTTAAAACAGCTTTATTTGTGGTTTGATCTGGCTCCTTTCCCACTGCTCATTTTTGCAAATGGTAGCTTCTCCTCAGCTTTGAGAGCCCAGTTCACACTTCCCTCCTTCATGGCTCTGGGGTGCCCTCTTCAGTATGTTGGGGTCAGCGACTTCCTTAGGGCCACCTCCTCTAAGCCCTCCCTTCTGTTTTCAGAGGATCCCAGAACTAGCTTGCTGTACCCTCCACCCACAATAGCGGCTCTTACATTTTTATCATGTTTGCCTCCGGTTTCCCTTTGTTACAGAAATAGATCATCTGCTTGCAGCAAGCGACATGCAGACCCCCTCCCTCCCCAGAGCCTCCCACTGCCAGAATCTGCAGGGTCCTTCTGAATTCTGGGTGTCTGACTTTCACTTCCTATTGGCATATTTATTGTTTGTATGTATTCCTGGGGCTTCCCTGGTGACTCAGACAGTAGAGAATCTGCCTGCATGCAGGAGACCTAAATTTATGTAAATGCAGGGTGACCAGCCAGGTCAGGCTGTCCAGGAAAGGAGTTCCCAGGATGTGGGACTTCAGCACTAACACCAAGGGCGCCTCAGGTGGCTGGGGCAGGGGGGTGGCAGCATGACACCCCACCTCAGTCACATGGGTGGTGTCAGAATCCACATAGCAATCTACATCTTGCTTCTGCTTTTCCCTCCAACTCTACGGGAGTACCTGAACCACATGAACACATCTAAGGATGTTCATGGACATGTTAAGTTGGAGGGCTTGTGAACCAGCAAAAGTAATGCTTAGCAGGAAGTTTCTAGCTCCAAATGCATATAAAGAAGAGGATAGAGTGTGCAAAATCAATCATTTAACCTTCTGTTTCAAGAACTGGGAAGAAAGCACAGCAAATTAAACCCAAAGAAAGTAGAAGGAAAGAATGTAATAAAGATAACAACAGTGTAAATCAGTGAAATAAATCAAATATCCAAAAGAGAAAACAATAAAACTAAAAGTCTGTTCTAGAAATTAGTAAATTTATTACTCTTAGCAAGACCAATCAAGGTTTGTTTTGTTGTTTTTTTTTTAAAGAGAGGGAAAAAAAGCACACAAATTGCTAATCTCAGGTATGAAAGGGGACACATCAAAGATCCTACAAACATCAGAAAAATTTAAAAAAATGTTATGAACAACTTTACACCAGTAAATGTGACAGTTTGGGTATAATGGGCAATTTTCTAAAAAAACAAAAACTTACCAAAACTGACATGGAGAAAAAGGGAAAATCTGAATAGTCTAATAATTGAGAGGGAAATCAAATGCAAAGATTAAATACTCTTATAGAAACTTTCAGTAGGGATGTCCCTTCATGATCACAACCTTGTCATGGCAACAGGCTTGCGTAACCCAGTGAAGCTGTGAGCCATGCCTTGCAGGGCCACCCAAGACACATCAAAGTGAAGAGTTCTGACAAATGTGGTCCACCAGAGGTGGGAATGGCAAGCCACTCCAGTATTCTTGCCATGAAAACCCCATGAACAGTATGCAAAGGCAAAAAATATGACGCCAGAAGATGAGCCCCCCCACATTCAAAGATGTTCAATATGCTACTGGGGAACAGCAGAGAAACAGCTCCAGAAAGAAAGAAGCAGCTGAGCCAAAGTGGAAATGATGCTCATCTGTGGATGTATCTAGTGGTGAAAGTAAAGTTGGACGCTGTAAATAATAATATTGCATAGGAACCTGGAAAGTTTGGTCCATGAATCAAGGTAAGTTGGATGTGGTCAAGCAGGAGATGGCAAGAATGAACATCAACACCTTAGGAATCAGTGAAATAAAATGGATAGGAATGGACAAATTTAATTCTAAGACCACTATATCTACTACTGTGGGCAAGAATCCCTTAGAAGAAATGAAGTAGCCCTCATAGTCAACAAGAGTCTAAAATACAGTACTTGGGTGTAACCTCAAAAAGGACAGAATGATCTCAGTTTGTTTCCAAAGCAAACCATGCAACATCACAGTAATCCAAGTCTATGCCTCAAACACTGATGCCAAAGAAGTTGACAAGTTCTGTGAAGCCCTACAAGACCTTCTAAAACTAACACACACTGAAAAGATGTCCTTTTCATCACAGGAGATTGGAAAAGTAGCAAGTCAAGAGATACCTGGAGCAACGGGCAAGTTTGGCCTTAGAGTACAAAATGAAGCAGGAAAAAGGCTAACAGAATTTTGTCAAGAGAACACACTGGTAATAGGAAGCACCCTTTTCCAACAACACAAGTGACGTCTCTACACATGGATATCATCAGATGGTCAATACCAAAATAAGATTGATTATATTCTTTTCAGCCAAAGATAGAGAAGCTCTATACAATCAGCAAAAACAAGGCCTGGAGCTGACTGTGGCTCAGTCAGTTCAACTCAGTTCAGTCGTGTCTGTCTCTTTTCGACCCTATGGACTGCAGCACTCCAGGCTTCCCTCTCCATCACCAACTCCCAGAGCTTGCTCAAACTCATGTCCATCGAGTTGGTGAGGCCATCCAACCATCTCATCCTCTGTTGTCCCCTTCTCCTCCTGCCTTCAGTCTTTCCCAGCATCAGGGTCTTTTCCAAAATGAGTCAGTTCTTTGCATCACATGGCCAAAGTATTGGAGATTCAGCTTCAGCATCAGTCCTTCCAAATATTCAGAACTGATTTCCTTTAGGACAGATTGGTTTGATCTCCTTGCAGTCCAAGGGACTCTCAAGACTCTTCATTACAGTTGAAAAGCATCAATTCTTCGGTGCTCAGCTTTCTTTATGGTCCAACTCTCACATCCATACATGACTACTGGAAAAAAACAGCTTTGACTAGCTCAGATCATCAGCTCCTTATTGCAAAATTCAGGCTTAAAAATTGAAGAAAGTAGGGAAAGCCACTAGTCCATTCAGGTATGACCTAAATCAAATCCCTTATGTTTATAGAGTGGAAGTGACAAATAGTTTTCATGGATTAGATCTGGTAGACACCGTGCCTGAAGAACTATGGACAGAGGTTTGTGACACTGCACAGGCGGCAGTGACCAAAACCATCCAAAAGAAAAAGACATGCAAGAAGGCTAAGTGGTTGTCTGAGGAGGCTTTACAGATAGCTGAGAAAATAAGAGAAGCGAAAGGCAAAGTAGAAAGTGAAAGATATACCCAACTGAATGCAGAGTTCCAAAGCATAGCAAGGAGAGATAAGGCCTTCTTAAATGAACAATGCAAAGAAATAGAGAAAAACAATAGAATGGGAAAGACTAGAGATCTCTTCAAGAAAACTGGAGATATCAAGGGCATATTTCTTGCAAGGATGAGCACAACAAGGGACAGAAACGATAAGGACCTAATAGAAGCAGAAGATATTAAGAAGAGGTAGCAAGAATACACAGAAGAATCATACAAAAAAGGCCCTAATGACCTGGATTACCATGATGATGTGGTCACCTAGAGCTGGACACCATGAAGTGTAAAGTCAAGTTGGCCTTAGGAAGCATTACTATAAACAAAGCTGGTGGAGGTGATGGAATTCCAGCTGAGCTATTTCAAATCCTAAATGATGATGCTGTTAAAGTCCTGCACTCAATATATCAGCAAATTTGGAAAACTCAGCAGTGGCCACCAGACTGAAAAGGTCAGTTTTCACTCCAACCCCAAAGAAGAGCAATGCCGAAGAATGTTCAAACAACCATATCGTTGCAATCATTTCTTATGCTCATAAGGTTATGCCCAAAATCCATCAAGCTAGGCTTCAGCAGTATGTGAATCAAGAAATTCTGGATGTGCAAGCTGAGTTTAGAAAAGGCAAAGGAACCAGAGATCAAATTGCCAGCTTTCACTGGATCATAGAGAAAGCAAGGGAATTCCAGGAAAACATCTACTTCTTCTTCATTGACTTTGTGTGGATCACAATAAACTGGAAAATTCTTAAAGACATGGGAATACCAGACTGCCTTACCTGTCTCCTGAGAAACCTGTATGTGGCTCAAGAAGAAACAGAACCAGACGTAGAACAACTGAATGGTTCAAAATTGGGAAAATTGAGTACGTCAAGGGTGTATATTGTCACTTTGCTTATTTAACCTGAATGCAGAATACATCATGCAAAATGCTGGGCTGCAAAACTCAAAAGCTGGAATCAAGATTGCCAGGAGAAATATCAACAATCTCAGATGTCCAGATGATACCACTGTAACGACAGAAAGTGAAGAGGAACTAAAGAGCCTCTTGATGAAAGTGAAAGAGAGTGAAAAAGCTGTCTTGTAACTCAACATTAAAAAAACTAAGATCATGTCATCTGGTCCTATCACTCATGGCAAATAGAAGGGGGGAAGTAGAAGCAGTGACAGATTTTCTTGAGTTCCCAAATCACTGAAGACAGTGACTGCAGCCATGAAATTAAAAGATGCTTGCTTGCTCCTTGGAAGAAAAACTATGACTAACCTAGACAGCATAGTAAAAAGCAGAGACATCATTTTGCCAATTAAGTTCCATATAGTCAAAGCTCTGATATTCCCAGTAGTCATGTGAAGATGTGAGAGCTGGACCATAAAGAATGCTGAGCATAAAAGAATTGATGCTTTTCAACTGTCGTGCTGGGGAAGCCTCTTGAGAGTTCCTTGGACAGCAAAGAGATCAAACCAATCAATCCTAAAGGAAATCTACCCTGAATGTTCATTGGAAGGACTGATACTGAAGCTGAAGCTCCAATTCTTTGGCCACCCGACTCACTGGAAAAGACCCTGATGCTGGGAAAGATTGAAGGCAAAAGGAGAAGGGGGCGGGAGAGGATAGTTACATAGCATTACTGACTCAATGTACAGGAATTTGAGCAAACTCCAGGAGATAGTGGAGGACAGAGGAGCTTGGCGTGCTGCAGTCCATGGGGTCACAAAGCGTCAGACATGACTTAGCAACTGAACAACAACAAACAACTAAGGATATAATGTTCAATGTGCTAAATATAATTAACCCTGCTTGTATGTTATACAGGAAAGGTAAGAGAGTAAATCCTAAGTATTCTCATCACAAAGGAAAAAATAATTATTTCTTTAATTTTGTATCTATGTGACATGATGGATTTTCACTAAACTTGCTGTGAATATCATTGCACAGTATATATGTCAAATCATTTTGCTGTACACCTCAAACTAATGCAGAGCTGTATGTCAATTACATCTCAGTAAATCTGGAAGAAAACAAAATAAATAGGCAAAAAATGTAAACGTGACAAAAAGGAAACAAAAATTGGCAATAAATATATTTTAAATGAAAAAATTAAAACAAAGCTTAAGAGCTTCCCACAATGAAAATTGCAGATGACTTCACTAATGAGTTCTTCCAAACATTTAAAGAAAAAATGATGCCAATCTTAAACAGATCTAGAGAACAGGAGAAGCAGGGAAACCTCACTACCCTTGGCCCATTGATGCTGCTGCCGATGGGGGTAGTTTTGATGATGATGGTGATGATGATACGATGGTGATGGTGGTGATGATGATGGTGGTGGTGGTGATGGTGATGATGGTGGAGATGGTGATGATGATGGTGGTGAAAGTGATGGTGGTGATGGTGATAATGACATTCTGGAGGTTGAGCACATGCCCAGAGCAGGGCTGAGGCTCCCTGGAGCCTGGCCCTGGTAACTGGCACTAGCCACCTACGTAATCAGATAAAGGAATATGGAACCAGGTGGGGAGGCCAGATACACTGCATGTCTGCCTCTGAAGTCAGAAGAACATTCCCACAAGTTGATGGGCTTGTCTCACCTCAGTGGTTTGGTTGGGGAGAGAGGCAATGTAAAGCACACTCAGAGATAAGCACACATTCTCAACATATGTGGTGGTGCTGAGTGGCAGGACCTTTTGTGTCTCCACTGAACTCAATGCCTCCAGGTCACAGGGCAACAGCCTCTAGCTAAGCCTGGGTGATTGGACCTGATAGTCTTTTTTTTTTTTTTGTAATATTTCTTTATTTATTTGGCTGCGCTGGGTCTTAATTGTGGCAGGCGGGACCTTTAGTTGTAGCACGAAGGATCTCATTCCCCAACCAAGTATTGAACCTGGGCCCCTTGCATGGGGAGTGCAAAGTCTTAGTCCCAGAGCCACAAGGGAATTCCCCGGACAGCCTTTTCTCAAAGGAAAGTGGAGCAGAACATGAGAGAACAGCAAGGGAGATCTTCAGAGGGACAAGTGAGAATGTAAAGGATGGGGTTGCAGGGTTGACAGACTCGAAGCACGTCCCTGGAGCTATCCCCTGTTCCCTGGTCAGCTGAGCAAGGCCAAAGCCACAGCCCTCATGGGAACCTTCCTGAAGTGACTCAAAGCACCTCTTATTTTTGTATGTAATAAGGATCACATTGTGGCTCAGCTGGTAAGGAATCTGCCTGCAATGCGGGAGACCTGGGTTCAATTTTTGGGTTGGGAAGATCCTCTGGAAAAGGCAAAGGCTACCCACTCCAGTATTCTGGCCTGGAGAATTCCATGGACTGTATAGTCCATGGGGTCGCAAGAGTCGAACACGACTGAGTGACTTTCATTATTACACACATTTATGCTTTTTCTATTAATCGAGTTCTAATAATAACCTCAATGACTTCTCCACCCAGAAGGATATTTTTTTTAAACTATTTAGAGCCTGTGCTTACAGGACACAGAAATATACACTGAAATATTTCAGCATATGAACACATTTTTGTTATGACAAGAATGACAGGGTCATCGACATCACCTCATAAAGCATTAAAATATATGAAATTAGGGTAAAATTCTATGACAAGAGTGCCATGGGAACAGGAGTTCAAAGAAATATGGAATGTAAATTTTCTAGCTGTTAAAATGCCAAATATCTGGGTTTTTTTTAATGGATAACGGCAGGAATCAATTCATTATGGCATACAGATTCCCATGTTTATATTTTAAAAGTAATTGATCAGTTTCACTTTTAAATTTTATTTATTTTTGGCTGTGCTGGGTTTCTGTTGCCGTGCAGGCTTCCCTCTAGCTGTGTTGCACGGGCGTCTCACTGCGGCGGCTTCTCTTGCTGCAGAGCACAGGCTCTAGGGCATGTGGACTCAGTAGCTGTGGTTCTGGGCTTAAAGCACATGCTCAATAGTTAAGGCACATGGACCTAGTTGCTCCACAATATGTGGGATCTTCCTGGACCAGGGATCAAACCCATAGTTCCTGCACTGACAGGTGGGTTCTTTGCCACTGAGCACCTAGGGAAGCTCTGTCATTTTATTTTTAAATGTCATGCATATGTTTGTCCTCAGTCGTGTCCAACTCTTTGCAACTCCATGGACTGTAGCCCTCCAGGCTCCTCTGTCCATGGGATTCTCTAGGCAAAAATCCTGGAGTGGATAGCCATTTCCTTCTCCAGGGGACCTTCCCAACCCAGGAATCAAACCCATGTCTCTTGTGTCTCCTGCATTGCCAGGCAGATTCTTTACCACTGAGTTACCTGGGAAGCCCTTTTAAATATCACTGAATATTTAAGGAAATAAATCAGACACCTCCATTGCAACTTCTATTGCAACTGTTTAAACTTGTGATGAAAATTTTAACTATCCAGTTAAAATGTGCACAGGGGCTTCTTCCAGGGACAGCATCTAGAGGCATTCAGGATGGTGCAGCATCTGACATACCACTGTAGGCTGTGCTACAATACAACCTCTAACAAAACCAAGCTGTCCTGAACCCCTGGTAATAGAACTGTTTACACTTATACCAAGAAGGTTGGGAAAGCAACAAAATCCACATGTGGTGTGCTCCCGGGCCAACTTAGAGGCGTTCATGCTGTGAGACCTAAAGCTCTCATGAGGTTGTCTGAAACGAAGAAATACGTCAGCTGAGCCTTTGGTGGTTCCACGTGTACTAAATGTGTCCGTGACAGGATCAGGCACGCTTTCCTTACTGAGGAGCAGAAGATCATTGTGAGAGTATTGAAAGCCTAAGCACAGAGTCAGAAAGCTAAATAAAAATGAAGCATTTTTGAGTAATAAAAACAAGTGTGCACAGGGGTAGATGGTATTTTGGAAATTGACTAAAACTCATTAGTGGGGTGGGAAACCGAACCTGTGACCCCTGCTGTCCTGGTCCCGGGCGTCCCTGTGTTGGAGGCCACCTTGCTCAGCCCCTGGCTGAGCCGCTCATGCTGTCGCTTCCAGGTGCTTCAAGCTGGCATGCCGGGCCGTGGGTGTCCACCCGCCCCTGGAGCTGTCCCACTACCAGATCAAGTTTGCAGCCACCTCCTTGTACGACACATCTGTGGCCACCCTGTACGTCATCAACTCCCACCTGAGCATGAACTCACTGACCCACTCTGTGCCCCGCATTGGCTCAGAGGACGCTTTTCCTGTGGGGCCCACGTCTTTTGAGTTCCTGCTGCCCCCAGATTCGCCCATCACCATCTCACCCTTGGTGGGCACCGTGTGGCCAGGAAAGGTAGGTGTGAGCCCCACAGGTGGGCTGTGGTGGGGGGCAGGGCCTGGCTCTGCCCACCCTGGACCTCGGTGTTTCCAACCAGACAACAGATAGTAGAGATCAACCTGGATCCTCATCAGAGCTGAGTGGGCCCTCCTGCCCTCTACCCAGTCCAGCCTGGTCCCAGAGGCGGGGCACCCAAAGACAGCTGACCCCACAGGCCCCTGGCTGGGGGCTCCATCAGTTCAGACCAAGCGAGGGTGTGCAGCCCTGGATGTCACAGCAGATGGTCACAGAGGCTGCGCAGCACCTGGTCAACAGGAGCAGAGGGTTTTCCACCTCTGCTTCTCCTGATGAAACAGAAAGAGCCAGACCTCAAGGCAGAGACTCCCCGGGGCCCTCACAGCATCTCTGAGCTTACTTCCATGCCTTCATATGTGGGGGTGACAGGCACTGTGAGGGGACTGAGTGAGGATGGGGAGGGACATGCAGGCCCTGCAGTCACAGAAACTCATCATAGTAAAGTGAGCAAATTAGGCTTAAGAAATGGTTCTCTTCTCCAAGGGGGTTACTGCAGCTGTTAAGAGCTTCCCCCTCGCTCCCTTGCTGTACAGGGCACGGGGGAGGCTATGGTGAGGGAGCCCTTGTGCGGCCCAGGGTCATCCTGGGCTTGGGCTGCCATTCCCCTCGTGGGGACAGATGGCGGTGCAGGGACCACCCCCAGGTCTCAGAGCCTGAACATGAACCTTCCCTTCTCACTCATGCCCTGTGGGCTGCTACCCACTGCGGGCAGTGTGCCAGGTCTATCACAGGGACCCTCCCCCTACATGGTGAGAGGGGCCTGGTGATCATGCCTGCAGCCACCCAGCTTACAGGGACAGAGATCAGACAGGACCTCCCTGATGGGGAGGACCCCAACATGTCTGAGAGCATGAACCTTCCCCCCAACAGAGGTGCCTGGTCCGAGTGGCCTTCCGGCCAGTGCTGCCCAGCGAGCTGATCCACCAAGAGGCCTTCCAGGCCCTGAGCAGAAAAGCTGAGATCAAATTGGTGCATGGTGGGGAGGGGGCCAGGGGGGCTTGGGGCTGCCCACTTTGCGCGAGGCCCTTGCACAGAGGCTTGGGAACAAACACCCTCACCCCGCCTTGAGGTTGGGGGCACCCAGGGTTGCAGGGCAGGCGCCCTGGGAACACTTTACAGAGCACTAGGTGTGTTTTAAGAGGTTAGCACTTTTTCTTGGCAAAGCCCCTCCCTCCTCTCTTGAAAGCATCACCAGGCAGGGAAGAGCCCCAGATCCTGGTCCACCAGGGTGGTCTGGGAGGGTAGGCCAGGTCCTCTGCACTGCTCAGCAGGGGCTTGTGCTTACAGTGAAGGGGAACAGACAAAATATCAAAGGGCCTGTAACCTGAGGGAGTTCAAGCCTGAAGAAGCAGCTGCCCCAGGCTCCTGCCCAGAAGGGGCATCAGATACAGCTAGGCAGACAGGGCCCAGAGCCCCACCCACCTGCTGTTGCCCTGCAGATGCAGGGGTCCCCAGCGGTTACTCCTCAGCATCCAAGCACCCCTGCTATCACAGCACACACTGAAGGAAGGGGCACATGCCTTCAGCCTGCCAGAGGGCAGGGAGGCATGGGGGCAGGGCACAAGGGTGAGAACCCCCGTTTCGGCCAGCCTTCTGCCTCACCTTGTGCCTCCCCTTCCTAATGTGGAAGACAGACACTGGGGGTGGAGCATGAGCCCACAGGGGTCTCCATACCTGTCATCGGTCACCCTTGAGCTGCTTGGGGTCTGGGTCCCGGGTTTCTGCCCTGGACAGTCTGCCAGCCCAGCAGAGTCCCAAGGGCAACACCACAGCCAGCCTCCCCCTGGCAGTCCCAAAAGGAGACGGTCACCCAGAGGAAGGACCAGCGGAGACCATCTTTCTCCATGCTGCGGCTGCAGAACCAAGACCGGCTGCTCCAGGCCTCAGCCTCCCAGCCCCCGGAGGTGCAGAAGGAGGACCTCGCATCCAGGTGGGCCCGAGAGAAGGCTGCCCCCACTTCCTGCCCCACAGAGATGTCCCCCTATGCTCCAGGGCTTTATGACTGCAAGTTGAGTGCAGCTGGCTTCAGGCACAGCTGGAACCAGGAGCTGCCTTGAGGCCCCTCAGGTTCTGCTGTCCTGGGTATCTGCTCCCCTCAGTTCCCCTGGGCCCAGGGCCCCTGTGAAAAGTTTCAGTCCAGGGGCTGGAGGACGCTGAGCCCCTGACTCCCATGTTCCCAGCTCAGCAGCCCAGCTCCCCAGCTGCCACATGAGCTCCGGGCAGCTCTGACAGGCTTGAGACACTTGTCAGCCCTGGACCCTTGCTGTGGCCCCAGGAACTCAGTTGTCTGGTGGTGCCTGATGGGTACCCTGGGAAAGGAGAGGCCCCCACAGGGACCAGGGAAGGGATGCAAAAGCCAGACCAAGTCTGGCTGCAAAAGTCAGACAAAACTGTGACAACTACAGCCTGGGCCACAGTGCGGCCCCCAGGCTGCCACTCCCACTGCCCCGTACCCTCTGGCCCAGGGCCCTGGGAAGCAGGTGTGGCCTTAAGAGCCCTCCATGGAGGGCAGGGCACAGCCTCCTGGGTGCTGGGGGCAGTGTGGGACAGGGCATGAGTGCACCTTGCCGGTTCTGTTTCAGCTCTCAAGAGTACCAGTCGGCACAGGCCTCCCTGACCAGGTCTTTTCAGGGGAAGTTTGACAAGTTTGTGGTCCCCTGTGTTGTTGCTAGTGGTGACACCAAAGACCGGAAGGGGACAGAACCGCTGAGCTTCAGGTGCAGTGCTCTGGGCAGGCGGGGTGGGGTGGTCATCTCCCTGCCAACAGCCACCCAGATCCCGGTGGGGCTGGCTCAGGGTCTGGCTGGGAGGGCAGGGCACATGGTCCCTGCCCTGCCCTCAGCAAATCCCCACCGTTCCCAGTCCCCACAACACGCTGTACCTGGAGCTGTGGTGTCCAGCGGTGGCGCCATCTATCGTGGTGACGTCTGACAAAGGCAAGACCATCATTAACTTCGGCGACATCGCTGCAGGTGTGTCCTGATCGGAGCCCAGCCCCCGTGCACCTCCCCACCCATCAGAGCCCAGCCCCCATGTACACCCCTTTTCACCTGGGCTCCCACACCCACCCCCAGGCCTGGGGCTGTGACCTGACCCCCCATTTCAGGACACCGGGGCATAAAGAAGGTCTCCATCCAGAACATCTCCCCTGAGGATCTCGACGTATCCTGCCCACGCCGCCCAGGCAGATTGTAGCAGGGGCGAGGGGGGTGGGGTGGAGAGAAGGGGACTGTGAAGGGCTGAGGCCCCATTCTCACCCCCTCCTTGACTCTGGGCCCTCAGCTGGAGTACTCCGTGCTGAACCCCGATGGCCCTTTCGTCCTGCTGAACCCCACCATCAGGTTACCCTCCGGCGAGACCCAGGTCCTAGATCTGTCCTTCTCCCCACGTGAGAGTGTCCTGGTGAGTCCCAGCCCACCCGACCTCCATTGCAGCCCTATTCCCTGCTCTGCATGCCGTCCGGCACTCCGGGCCTGGGAGCCACTGGTCCTCCTGGGCCCTGGCCTCTCGCTGGGAGGAAGAGGAGGTGGCGGCCAGGGAGCTCCCAGCTATCTCAGGTCCCCCACGCTCTGACCCAGCTGCTCCAAGACAGAGCTCCCACACCTGCCTCTGCCAGGTCTTTTTCACGCTAAGGGACGTGGTCTCTGCAGGCCCAAGAAACACTGGACATCATCACCAAGAAAGGCACGCTCTCCCTGGCCCTCATGGGCACAGGTGTGGCGTCCACAATCACATGCTCCATTGAAGGTGATGTCCTCAACATGGGCTACGTGATCGCCAGAGAGTCTGTCTCCTTGGGCTTCAAGGTAAAGCATGTGGCGGGGCCTGGTGCCTCCCATCGCCTGGGAGAGGTTCCCGGGAGGGGTCCACTCTGCCTCAGTCACAGAGCCAGCAAAGCCGCAGGCCTCTCTGATCCACCCCCTCCCCCACCACCCCCAGCAGCTGTCACTCCACTGGCCCCTCCAGCCAGTGGGGAGGGGGTGCCGAGGACGTCCCTTCCTCCACCCCTCCGCTGCTGGCCAGGCTTTCTCACTGCTTCCATCTTTCTGCCCCAGGGCCTTTGCATGGGATATGCCTGGGCCATCCCCCACAAGGGGTCATGTGGGCTCCTACCCCCACGCAGGCAGGCAGGCCTGGCTTTTTCTGCTCCCCCACATCTGAGGCGGCCTTGGGCTGAAGGTGCCAATGGGATCCCTGCTTCTTCACTTAGCTTAGTCCAGGTTCTGACAGCAGACCCCAGGGCCCGAATCCATGGGATATTTTACAGAGGGATGCAGCGTTCTCCTGGGAAGAGGGGGAGGCAAGAGAGAACTGGGGTGGGATGCTGGTTCAGCTGAAGGCTAGCCTGAGCTTGACAGGGCAGGAGGGGGCTAAGACCTGGCAGCAGTGGCCTGCTCCCCGGCTGGCCAGCCCACCTGCCCCAGTGACCTGGCTCTGCTCCCTGCAGCTGCAGAACAACTCCCTGCTGCCCATCAAGTTCTCCATGCAGCTGGACAGCCTCTCCTCCAGGAGCAGAGACCAGCACCGCCTGCCACAGTTCCTGGCCTCACCTGACCAGAGGACGGAAGTTGTGGGTGAGCTGGCCAGCTGGGGAGACCGTGTGGGCCATGGAAGGGGGGTGACCGGGGGTGCTGGGCGCTGCAGGGGGATCCGGACCAGCCTGGCCACCTTGCCCCCAGGCACGCAGAACTACAGTGGCCAGAGTGTGTTCAGTGTGGTCCCGGTCGAGGGCATCATGGAGCCTGGCAAGGCTCAGGACTTCACTGTGACCTTCAGCCCAGACCACGAAAGCCTGTACTTCTCTGACCGGCTGCAGGTCGTGCTCTTTGAAAAGGCAGGACTCTGACCCAGCCTGGACCCCTCCTC
This sequence comes from Ovis aries, assembly GCF_016772045.2. Classification (NCBI taxonomy): domain Eukaryota; kingdom Metazoa; phylum Chordata; class Mammalia; order Artiodactyla; family Bovidae; genus Ovis; species Ovis aries. The sequence continues at coordinate 50,131,524 of NC_056065.1, forward strand.
CCCACCCACACGTCCACTTGTCCAAGCCCTCCAGCTGCCTGAGCGGCCCCACACTGGAGCTTGGTGCCTGGGGGAGCTCCACATCAGGTTGAGGGTCATCAGGTGGAGAGACCAACGTCTGGGGTCCCACAGGCCCACATCACAGCCCCACCCCCTCCCAGAGCCCCACACGCAGGGTCACAAACCGCTATACTCCTGCCCCCAGAAAGTGTCCCACCACATCCTCCTGAAGGGCGCAGCCCGTGAGCACATGATGTTCGTGGAGGGCGGAGACCCCCTGGACGTGCCTGTGGAGTCCCTGACCGTGATCCCTCCCTTTGACCTGGAGCACAGAGAGGGTGAGCCTTCTGAGGGCAGAGAGCCCCGAGATGGGCAGGGTGGCAGAAGAGGACCCTTGGCCCTTGGAGTCTGCAAGGAGGGCAGGCATTCCTGGCCCATCGCCCACAGGTGGGGGCAAGGCTAGTGGGCCAGCCCTGCTCAGAGGATCCCTACCTGACCCCGGGCACCCCCGCACTCCCTCCGCGGTACCCCCACCCCCAAGACCTCCGCCAGGCCCTCCCTCTCCAGAAGCTGAGGAGCTAAAGCCCATCCTGGTGACCCTGGACTATGTGCAGCTGGACCCAGACACCCAGGCCCCACCTGCCACCCGAGAACTTCAGGTGGGCTGCATCCGGACTACCCAGCTGTCCGCAAAGAAGGTGACCACAGCACTGCCCTGGCCTCCCTGGTACTTGTGCAGCCACCACTGCCCAGGCAGCTCGGGCCTCTGCTGGCCTTGCCTGTCTGTAGTTGAGGGGTGGGCAGCCTGCCGGTCAGGGCCGGGGGCAGGGTTGCTGGTTCCCGGGAGCTGTGCCTGCCTGCCTGCCCGCTGACAGCACCAATGCCTGCAGACTGTTGAGTTCAGCATGGACAACATCGCAGCCCTGCAGCACAAGGGCTTCACCATTGAGCCCTCCAAAGGCTCTGTAGAGCGCGGCCAGACCAAGGCCATCAGCATCTCCTGGACACCACCCATCGATTTTGATGTGGGTGCCTGGGAGCCCTTCCCCTCAGGAGAGGGCTGGGGGGCTTCAGTGGGTGAGGTGGGCAGTGCCACCAAGAGAAAACACGTGCCTGCTGCGCCCCCTGACTGAGGATCCCCCTCTGTTCCCACCTCTCCCCTTCCAGCCGGACCACCCACTCATGGCATCGGCCCTGCTGCAGCTCAGGGGGGATGTGAAGGAGACCTACAAGGTCCTCTTTGTAGCCCAGGTGGTGACCGGCCCCTGAGGCCACAGGAGTCTCTCCACAGAGCCCCCTGATCTTCCTGCCACCCTCGAAGCCCTCCCCTGGTCTGTGGAACAGGCCAAACCACCCAGGGGCCTGGGACCTGGGCAGTTTCAAAAGGGCAGCCTCCTGCATGGCCCCCCAGGGCACTCCTGCTGTCCTGTCCCAGCCCCACATCAGAACCAGCCAAGAGGCCAGTCCTGACCACAGCCTGCTCCCAGCCTGAGCCCTGAGGGTCCCCAGCCCTACCAGCACCCACCCAGCCTTTCAAGGTCCTCATGGGTAACTGCTGCCCCTACAGACCTGTCAATAAACCCCGTGTGAATCTGTGCCTCCACGCCTGCAGTGTGGGCTGCAGTGAGCAGGTGGGCCCATGGGGAGGAACCCTGGGGGGCTGCCTCTGCCCACACACACAGGTCAGCCCAAAAAACAATGAACTCAGCCTGGACAACTAAAGGGGCTTCTAAGCCCTGGGGAAATGGCTGGAGGCGGGTAGGGGTGGAGTTGAGGTCAACCCACACCTGGAGAGGCTGGCGAGTGTGGGGGGGTACTGCAGACTCCAAAGCCCCTTAGCCCCCTGCTTTCCCGAGTCCCTGAGGCCCAAGCAAGGAGTGAGCCCTCACTGCATCCTCCCTCACGGCCCAGTCAGGGTCCAGGGGGAGGCCCACCTGTCAGTTTGGTTTCCCACTGTTCTGAAGTGAGTCCAGGCTCAGCCTTCTGGGTCCTGACCAGCTCTTCAAGGGAGAAGCCCCCTCTCCCAGCCCATGAGACCTTTCTGGGAGCTCAGAACGGTGCCTGCAACAGCCCCTGCCTTCTAAAGAGTGGCAGGGTAGACGCTGTCCCCACAGAGCTCACCCAGCCAGGCCCCCTGTGTACAGCGCAGAATGCCCAGCCTGTGCCAGCCCTAGGAGACCAAATGCAGCCTTCCCTGGTAGGAGTGGAGGGCCAGCTGCATCCAGGACTTCTCCTGGGCACAGGCCTCAGGACACCAGCCTGGAGTCTTCACCCTACTTCCTCGGTGCCCTTGGCATCTGGAAGTCTGCCCTCTCCCTAACCCTCAGCCCACAACAGTGGCCGCAGAGCAGCCTTTTGTGGGACTTCTGTCCAGTGGGCAGACCCTCACCAGGCTGCTGCTCACCAGATGGGAGAGAAACCCAGGTCCTGCAGCCAGATCAGGCCCCAGAGGAGTTTTCCCTACAGGGCACTGCCCCACCTCCTCCTTGGGTAGGCCCCTCTCTTCTAAACGCTGGCCTGGTTCTTGGGGTTTAGAACCAGTGGGCCTTGGCACTTACTGGCCCAGGTCCTGCCTGCACTCCTGCATGCTGGCTGCACTTCTGCCCATCCTTCTCCTTCCCACTCCTGAGCCAGGAGCCTGGCTGGAGCAGGATGAGCTGGGGGCCACCAGAGAGCCCGGAGGCACAAGACAGCTTCAGGACAGAGCCTGGGCAGAGATCACGCAACGGGCCTAGCAAGTGCAGACAGGATAGAGTCAAGCTGAGGAGGTGAAAATGAAAGTCGCTCAGTTGTGTCCCACTCTTTGCAACCCCATGGACTATACAGTCCATGGAATTCTCCAGGCCACAATACTGGAGTGGGTAGACTTTCCCTTCTCCAGGGGATCTTCCCAACACAGGGATCGAAGCCAGGTCTCCCACATTGCAGGCAGATTCTTTACCAGCTGAGCCACAAAGGAAGCCCAAGAATACTGGAGTGGGTAGCCTATCCCTTCGCCAAAGGATCTTCCCTACCCAGGGATTGAACCAGGGTCTCCTGCATTGGAGGCGAATTCTTTACTAACTGAGCAATCAGGGAAGCCCAAGCAGAGGAGGCCCTGCCCTCAAAGAGCTGCAGTCAGTTCCCCTCCTCCTCCAGGACGTTTGAATTGCAATGAAGAAAGACACGCAGGGCAGCTTCCTCTCCCTCCCTCCCCAGACAAGGCCCATGGCCATGCAGACCAATTCCCTTAGCCTGACCACCCGACGACGGACGAGCAGAGGGCAGCGAGCAGCAAGAGTGCACAATTAATGTCGCGCTCTTCCCTGGTGGCTCAGACAGTAAAGCGTCTGCCTACAATGCGGGAGACCCGGGTTTGATCCCTGGGTTAGGAAGATCCCCTGGAGAAGGAAACAGCAACCCACTCCAGTACTCTTGCCTGGAAAATCCCATGGACGGAGGATCCTGGTACGCTACCGTCCATGGGGTAGCAAAGAGCCGGACACGACTGAGCAACTTCACTTTCACTCCTCTTGCCGCTCTTGGAACGCCCCAGCGTCTAGACTGCTGCAACCCTTATCTTGAGCCCCTGGGTGTGTGAGAGGCGTGGCCGCCACCCTCCGAGGCCACACCCAAGCACAACTGTCCATGGGACGCCTCCGTCCACCTTGAGCCCGACTTCAGGACGCCAAAGAGCAAGACTGTCCGCCACCCCGTGACCCTATGCTAAGAAACTATGGATGGGACAGACCTGGTGAGAGGACCATGGGGCGGGAATTGCGTGGGCGGGGCCCTGAAGTGGCTAAGGGCCTGCCCATTGGGGGCGGGGCCTCTAGAGGGCGCCGGTGATCTTGGGGGGAGGGTGGGGGCGGGGACCTGGGCGTGGCTACAAGGCCAATCCTCCAATGGACGTAGTCTCTGGAGGGCGGGGTTTGCTCTGGGAGCGGCCCAGGGGCGTGGCCTTCATATAGCCGCCTGGCCTCGGGGCTGGCTACATCTGTCCACCCTGAGCATGTTCTCCCGGGCGCCGGCCGACCGCGGGCTCCTGCTGCTGCCGCCACTCTTGCCGCTGCCGCAGGTGGGTCGCGGGTGCTCGGCTCCGGCACCGCAGGGCGGGTCTGCGCTCGGCGCGCCCTGGCCCTGGCTCACCCGTGTCCCCGCAGGTGGCGCTGGGTTTCGTGGAAGGCAGCTGCGACCCCTCGGACCAGTAAGTCGGGGGCGGGGGAGCGGGGAGGAGGCGAGAAGGGTTGGGCGGAGGGAGGGAGCGGGGGTAGGGGGGACCCGGGATCCTCCCGCGGGGAGGCCCGGGCGGAACGGTGGGCCTGGCCTTTCCCCACCGGCTCCAGGTGCCGCCATCCCACAGGTGCCCGCCCCAGGCCCGCTGGAGCAGCCTGTGGCACGTGGGGTAAGTGGAGGGCACGGCGCGCAGCTGGGTGCGACAGTCCTCCCCTGGGCCAGTCCCACCAGACCCCCACCCACTTGGCTCCACGGCTGAGGAGTCACCAGCACTGTCCCCGTCCTGGGCCTCTGGCGGGAAGGTTCTGAGGCCCCCAGCAGCCAGGCAGACAGATCCCAGGTTCCTCCCCCAGTACCCAGGCAACATCCGGCATGGATCCTACTTGAGTTCCTCATGTCTGGGGACACTCCTGGGCCCCTGACTGACTTCCCTTGGTAGGCCACTTCCCATTCCCTCACTCCTCATCCCTGGGGGAGGCCCCTTGAACATGGTCATTGGTCTGAGCATGGGACTCTGTAGCTGGCCTGGGGCAGTGTGTCCTGGGAAGGAACCCAAGGCCACTTGTGGCCAACCCTGGAGAGACAGCCAGGGCAGGCCCAGCAGCAGGAGGCCAGGCCAAGCCAGATCCTCAGGCCCAACTCTGGCCAGGAAGGAGGTGTCTGGCCTGGAGAGGCAGTCCTGGTTCTCTTTTATCCTGTGCATTGCCTTGTCTTGAGCAACTAGGCTGTGACTGCCCCCGGGGAACAGGTGCCCAGAGACCAGGGAGCAGTCCAGCGGTAGGGGTCTTGCTCCTCCCTGCCCAGGCTTATCCTGCTCACTGCCCTCCTGCTGCTGCTCTGTGGAGTCTCGGCCAGCTGTGTCCGGTTCTGCCGCCTCCGGAAGCGTGCACACACGCAGCCACACCTGCCGCCGGCACCTGAGCCTTGCGACCTGACAGCCATTCCTGTGGACAATGACAGCCCAGTACACAGCACTGTGACCTGTGAGTGCTGGCACACCTCTCCTGGTGGCTCACCCATCTGCAGGGGTGGCAGGGGACCGGTGAGGGCCAGGCCCACCCCCACAAACCCATCCTGGGTCCCTGCAGCCTACAGTTCCGTGCAGTGCCCACTGGGTATGCAGTTACCCCTGCCCTTCGGAGAGCTGGATCTCGACTCCACGACCCCTCCAGCCTACAGCCTGTACGCCCCTGAGCCGCCGCCTTCCTATGAGGAGGCCATCAAGATGACGAAGACCAGACAGGAGGAGCCACGCCCCTCCCTGTAACCCAGCCTTCCCTGGGGCCTCGTGCCTCGAGACCCCTCCAGAGCTCCAGGAGCCAGGCCCCAATGCCCAGCACCCCTAGCTGTGGCCCTGGTGCCCCATAGTGGGGGCAGGAAAGCTTTCCCAAGCCTCCCAGTGCCACAGGCCACTCTGTGCTCACAGGGGACGGTGCAAGGGCACCCAGCCCATCCCCACCGTCCTTTCCCCAGGAAGGCCAGCCATCCAGCACATTGCTGCAGCCCTTGACTCGTTGCTGTGTAACACTGGACAGCCAAGCTGACTGGCCCTGTGTTGGCCACACACACACGCTGTTACATCCAGCCCTGGCCCCTAGCCCAGCCCCACAGGCCCTCAGCCCAGAGGAGGCCCCAGAGGCCTAAGCCTCAGGGCTCAGGGCTTGCTGTGATGTCCCCAGCTTCTCACAGAGAAAATAAAGTTTGTATCTAGGTGATCTCTGCACAGAGAAAAGGGCCCTGGGAGGGGCCCTTGAGCACCACTTTCCAGGGCCAAGGGCAGGATGTGCGGTCTTTGACCTAGGCCCAGCCTGGCCTTCTGACTGGTGTCCAGAGCCCAGGGCTGGGCTGTGGGCCGTGTCAGGTGTCCCACAGATGTGACAGGCCAAGTGCCATGGTCGACTCAGGAGAACCCTCTACCTTCTCCAGACCCACAGCTTTGCAGCCCCTTCTTTCCAGCCTGGGGACAGTGACACACACATGAATCTGGCTGGAGCATTTATTGGCTGCAGAACTGGAGTGGGGTGGACAGTAGTGGGTAGTAGGCTTCTGCCAGCAGGCCTCCCTTGGCCCCAGCGGCTTCTCCTACTGAACCAGCTTGAAGGACTCCCCAGTCATCATGCCATGAACTCTGAGAACAGAGGGACAGGTCAGTAGACCGACTGGCCTCTGGGCTCCCAGGGCCCATCCTCTGCTCACCCTCGTAGTCAAGGGTCCTGTCCCCATTCCCGTTGGCTTCCTTCATCATCTGCTCATTGAGGGGCTCACCTACGTTCATGAGCACGTACCTGCAGGGGCCCCCCTTCCACTGAGCAGCAGCCAGCAGGGCACCCACCTCCCCGGCCCCCTGCCCCACCCCCCGCCTGGCCTGGGCCCTACTTGAGCATGTCCCAGTCAATGTAGCCCTTGGCCTCCTTGTCAAAGATGCACAAGACTGTTCTCAGCTCGCCCTCTTGGTTCTGGGCCTTCTCCCAGCACACCCCCCATCAGGGCCAGGAAGTTGCCACAGCTGAAGAACCCTTTCTCTGTGGGGAGCAAGCGGCTGGTGAGGGTGGTGCACAGGGGACCCCTGCCTGCCCCGGCTGTCCCTGTCGACCTCACTAACTCTGTCCACATCCTTGGCCATGGAGGCCAACTTGCTCTTGGTGGAGTTGATGCCCAGGAGACTCGTGAGCCGCTCCAGCTCATCTGTCTTCACCTGCCCTTTGCCCTCCTAGTCAAACATCTCAGAGACCCCCTTGTCATCCTTGATCTGCCCTGTGACAGGCACTCCGTCTGTGGGGACATGGGCCCAGGCTCAGCAAGGGCTCCTCCACCCTCAGTCCAGAAGAGGCTGAAGAGCGTGGGACATGAGGCCCACGGCGCTCAGCCCCAGCCCAGAACAGCCTTCAGACAAGGTGGCACAAGGGGCGGGTCTTGAAGGGAGAGCAGGACACCAGGGCCAGGGCTGGGGGTGAAGGAGCCAGGGCTGGGGCAGACCAGCCATGTGAGAGCAGTCGGGGCAGCAGTGGGTACCCAGTGGGACCGGGGGAGCACACCATGGACCAGTGTGGAAGAAGTCTTCCTGGGGGCGCAGAGTGAAAGCCCCAGCCTGCTCTGGCATCCCAGAGGATAGCCCAGCACCTGGCCACTGCATCTTCCACCACCATGGCAGCTTTCAGAAAGGGCTGCTCCGACCTGGCCCCCCAGAGCAAGGGCGGCCCCAGTGGCTGGCAGGGCCTGGCCTTGGGGAATCCGTGCTCTTGTCCAGATTCACTGAACTTCTTCCTCAGGTTCCCAGAGACCCTCACACCTTCGGGCACAGCCCCAGCTGATCCCCACGCCTAGAGGCCTGCCCACCCTTTCCTGCAGGCGCTGCCCCCAGTTCCCTCTGGACCACCCAGCCAGCCCACTGGGGCTCCACCAGGCACCCATAGCAGGCTTGCCATGTCTGTGCCAGCTGAGAGGCCCCTGCACAGTGGCACACAAGCTGCTGTGGGTAGAGTTCAAGAGGTGGAAGGGACAGCTGAGTTTTAGCAGGGCCCAGAAGCCCAAGGTCCCAGGGGTCCAAGATTCCAAGAGCCTTTTATGGCCAGGAGATACTCTCAGCCCTGTTTTGGGACAGGTGGCCCTTCCCCATGTGGTCCATCATGGCCTGAGCAGCCCCTCACCCCAGAGCTCCCTCTGCGACCTTGGGTCCTAGTCAAGTCCCTCCTGTGGCTGCAGCAAGCATGGACACTGTGCTCCAGGGCAGGTGAGGGGGCTATTCCCCTTTCCCCATGCAGCCCCCTTCCCCTCAGGCTGCAGTGGGGCTGTCATCACTTCTTGGTGACAGTTCTTGCTGATGGCCTCCCTGGCCAGGTGACTCCCTTGCATCCCCAAGGACCTGGGGCCCAGCATGGTACCAGCACTTTGCAGTCACCCTCTAAAGACAAGATCAATAAACAAATATATCTGGGACCCTCTCTGGCCACCCTGTCCAGAGGAGGCTGGGGGTCCAGAGTCCAAGGAGAAGACAACTGGCCATGAGCCAGGGGCAAGAGAGGGCAGGGCAGACAGGACCAGGGGGCCAGACTGGCCACAAAGAGGTCAAGCCAGGTTTCCCCTGGGCAGTCAGGGGCTATTCTCAGGGAAACCTGACCTCCCTCTCGCTCGGAACAGCAAAGCTGGCTCCCAGGGGAGCTCCGTGGCCAGGTTGTTTAGTAACAAGATGCCACAGCAGCGCACAGCCCTGCATGTGTGTGCTTGACCCTTAGACACACACACACTAGGACCTGGGGCAGTGGCTCCACCCCCCCGGACCTTGGGGCCCAGGTCCTCAGGCTCCCATCTAGGCAGTGACCTACTGGCCTGGCCATGGCACTCAGAGGTGTGTGGCTCCAAACTGGGGCTGAAGGGTCTCCTCCCATCTCCCCTCCAGCTCCTGCCCCAGGAACAGTCACGGGCCCCCATTTCCCTTCACCACCTGCATGGCCCCCAGGGTCTCACAGGCAGACACACACCTGCCCTGGCCCTGTGACCACCTGACAAATCTGAGCAGGTGGGATGTGTCCTGTCCCCTGCTGGCCTGGCTGGCCTGCCAGAGTATGGAAACCACAGGGACGCTGCCCGCTGAGGCCCAGGATAGCTGCTGAGGCTGCAAGATTTGTGCTGACGGGGACAAAATGGCTCCAGCAGGCTCCAGGCCAGCAGCCCTGGGCCGAGATGGAGAAGAAGCCGGCTCTGGCCCCCCTACCTTCGTCCTGCTGCTGCTGCTACTGCTAAGTGGCTTCAGTCGTGTCTGACTCTGTGAGACCCCATAGACAGCAGCCCACCAGGCTCCCCATCCCTGGGATTCTCCAGGCAAGAACACTGGAGTGGGTTGCCATTTCCTTCTCCAATGCATGAAAGTGAAAAGTGAAAGTGAGGTTGCTCAGTCGTGTCCGACTCTTCGCGACCCCATGGACTGCAGCCCACCAGGCTCCTCTGCCCATGGGATTTTCCAGGCAAGAGTACTGGAGTGGGGTGCCATTGCCTTCTCCACCTTCGTCCTAGCTGCTCCCCATTGTGGCTTCCAGCTGTGTGATGATGAGAAGGACTTTCCCACTGCTCCCTTCAAAAATTACCAAGCCATTTCAAGGAAACTGGTCCCATCTATATTTCCGGACCAGAGTGGGGATGCAACACAATGATGGTGGGAGTGGGGGGACAAGGGCCTGTAGAGAAAGAGGCCTGAGGGTCAGTTTTTGCACCCAATAGCCAGGCTGCAAGGCTAGGTGTTTTCCCAAACACTCATCTAGGTGTGACTGTTTTTTCATATATGTATTGATTACTGTGGTGAAATTCACCTAAAATATTACTCAAAAAAGAGAACTAACATATATTGATCATCTATTATGAACCACAGTCTTCCTGTTTGTTCTTTTTTGTATTATTTGTGGTACAAAACCTATAACATAAAATTAACCATCTTTACTTGTTTTGGGGGCTTCCCTCATAGCTCAGTCAGTAAAGAATCAGCCTGCAATGTGAGAGACCTTGGTTCGATCCCTGCGTAGGGAAGATCCCTTGGAGAAGGAAATGACAACCCACTCCAGTATTTTTGCCTGGCAAATCCTATGAACAGAGAAGCCTGGCGGGTTACGGTCCATGGGGTCACAAAGAGTCGGACACAACTGAGTGACTGAATCACCACACCATGGTTGTATCACTTAACTGCAAGTGTGCAGATCAGTAGCATGAACTACACTGGCCTTGTTAGGCAGCAGACCTCCAGGACCTTTTCACCTTCCCAAACCCAAATTTTGTCTCCACTAAACACTCACTCCCCATCCCACTCCCTGCATGACACCCACTCTCCTCCTTTCTGTGTGTGGATATGACCCATCTGGAGACCTGACATGAGACAGGATCTGTCCTTTTGTGTCTGGCTTGCTTCACCCAGCATCATGTCCTCTAGGTTCATGCATCTTTTCATGAAGGTAGCTCAGTCGTGTCCGACTCTTTGCAACCCCATGGACTGTAGCCTACCATGATCCTCCATCCGTGGGATTCTCCAGGCAAGAATACTGGAGTGGGTTGCCATTTCCTTAGCAGGTGTCAATATTTCCTTCTTAAGGTTGAGTAATGTTTCACTGGATGGGTTGAATGCATTTTGTTTATCCAACAATCCATGGACATTTAGGTTGCTTCCATCTCTTTGCTACCGTGAATACTTCTGCAGTGAACATGGGAGCCATGAGGGGTTTGTTCCAAACTGATTAATGTTTAAATCTATAGATTTTAAGTAAAGCAGATGACCCTAATAATGTGGAAGGCCTTAAGGGAAAATCTGAGGTCTCAGGGAAGAAGGGACCCTCTGCACACCACCTCTGGCCTGGAGCTCCTCCTTGGGTCTCTAGGTATTTACTGAACAAGCCAAATGCACATGAACCAATTCCCTAAAATAAGTTGGTCTCCCTCCCTCCCTCCCGCTGTCTCCCATTGGTCTGTTTCTTTGCAGAACCCTTACCAATTCAGTGACCAGGAGCGGGGACCCAGGAAGGCCAGAGCAGTGTGCTCCCTGTACCCAGGTGTCTGTGCACAGGTGCTGGGGCAGCTCCCCCACTTCAGGGCACACGGTGTGTTCTCTGGACAGAGCACATGGTGTGTGCTCTTCTCCAAAGAGAACAGTTACACTTGCACACTGAGAACCCAGGCCAGGGGAGGGGAAAGGCTGCGTGTGCAGCAGGGAGACCTCAGGCCCTCCCTCAGAGCCCCCTCCTCTCACATAGTGCAGACCAGTCACCTGCTCCCAGACAAGAGACCCACAGGTGCTGCCACCCCATCCCTCTGGGGTGGCCGCTGGTACAGACTTGGCTCACCAGAAACTGTGGTCCCACACGGGACTCTGAAGGGTGCTCACTCCAGAGCCTATGGCTGGCCCAAGGCTTCTTACAGGACAGCTGGACCTGACCTCTAACACAGAGCCTACACCCCAGACCCCACCTCGGGATCAGCTTCTGGAGGACCAGGTTGCAACCAGATGAGCTTTGGAGATGAGTCCCTTGCTGCCCAGCCGCCACAAGGCGCTGGGAGTAGGGACTGTCTCTGCGGTAGGTCACATGGGACAGAGTGGGGGAAAGGCCCCATAACTGCAGCTGAGACAGCTGAGGACAAGTTAGGCCTGACGTAGGTGGATGAAGGGACCTGGTGGCCCTGCTGGCAGGAGGCAGGTGAGCACATCTAGGCCTGGGGGCTCCCTCTAGGGTCTGGAGCATAAGCTGGAGGTAGGGGGCACAGGGCTTCTCAGACCCCTCCACTCTTCCCCACAGCCTTGGCCTGAGCTTCACTCAGCCAGCCTGGGGCTGCTGCACTGGGGCTATCACCCTGGGCTCTGCTGAAGCCCCCAGCCTCCTCGCCCATGGGTGATAGCTGCACCGTGACAGTTTCCCCAGGTCCTGGTGGACTGAGCCCCCTGCTCAGCCCAGCTCTAGGAATGCCCTCTCCATCCCGTCTTACTTCCTTCACCCCCAAGGAAAGCCTGCCTCCCCTCTTCCTGAGCCCTTATCACACAGCCTGCTTGGGGGCCGCCCAGCCTGGACAAGGGGTGCCAAAGAAACCCCAAACCCAGACCATCAACCATAGATGGGAGACGGATGCAAGCATAAGCCCAGTAGTGTTCAGGAAATGGCCAGTGCCAGTGACTGAGATTAAAATATAATGTAAAACACTTACGATAACCACTAAAATGACAGAAATAGGTTGTGTGACTTCCACATCTGTGGAAGGAAAAAAGACTAAAGAAAATGTAATGTACCTCATAGAACACAGGCAGGGAGAAAGAAGCATAAGAAAGCAGTGTAATGGGAACTTCGCTGGTGGTCCAGTGGCTAGGACTGCACTCTCACTGTCAAGTGTCTGGGTTTGATCCCTGGTCAGGGAACTAAGATCCCCACACATCACAACCAAAAATAAAAATAAATAAGAGAAAGGCAGCATAGCTAGGAAGCAAGAAGTAACATAATAAAGGTAAACCCAGGTGGGGGCAAGGACGAGGAACTGGAGGAAGGCAGTCAATTATAAGAAAAGTAAAGTACTAGAGATGTACAGCATGATAAATGTAATCAATTTTCTGTATGTTATGTATGAAAGTTGTTAAGAGAGAAAATCCTAAGTTCTCATCACAAGGAAAAAAGCTTTCTTCTATTTCTTTAATTTCGTATCTATATGAGATGATGGATGCTCACTAAACTCACTGTGGCAACAGTTCATGAGGCTGTTGTTGTCCAGTCGCTCAGTTGTGTCCGACTCTGCTACCCCATGGACTGCAGCACACCAGGCTTCCCTGTCCTTCATTATCTTCCTGAGTTTGTTCAAACTCATGTCCACTGAGTAAATGATGCCAGCCACCGTCTCATCCTCTGTCACCTCCTTCTCCTCCTGCCCACAATCTTTCCCAGCACCAGGGTCTTTTCCAGTGAGTCAGCTCTTCACATCAGGTGGCCAAAGGATTGGAGCTTCAGCTTCAGCATCAGTCCTTCCAATGAATATTCAGGACTGATTTCCTTTAGGATTGTCTGGTTTGATCTCCTTGATCAAAGGGACAAGGGACACTTGTCCCTTGTCTCTTGTCCAAGGGACACTCAAGAGTCTTCTCTAGCACCACAGTTTGAAAGCATCAGTTCTTCGGTGCTCAGCTTCTTTATGGTCCAGCTCTCACATCCACACATAACTATTGGAAAAATCATAGCTTTGACTACACAGACGTTTGTTGACAAAATGTCTCTGCTTTTTAACACACTGTATAGGTTTGTCATTGCTTTTCTTCCAAGAAGCAAGTGTCTTTTCACCTTATGGCTGTAGTCAGAGTCTGCAGTGATTTTGGAGCCAAAGAAAATAAAGTCTGTCACGGATTTTATGTTCCCATTTTTTCTCCATCTATTTGCCATTAAGTGATGGGACCGGATGCCATGGTCTTCGTTTTTTGAATGCTGAGTTTTAAGCCAGCTTTTTCACTCTCCTCCTTTACTCTCATCAAGAGGCTCTTTGGTTTCTCCTTGCTTTCTGCCGTTAGGGTGGTGTCATCTTCATATCTGATGTATGTACATCAAATCATTATGCTGCACATCTTAAACTTACACAGTGCTGTATGTATGTCAATTATACTTCAATAAAATTGGAAGAATAAACAAAGTAAACCCAGCCACCTGACAGAGTTCCCAGGGGCCAAAGCTGGAAACATGGGCAAGAAAATAACCAAGTCATATCGGGTTATAACCACCAAAGTGTATGGTGAATACCATTGTGCCTCAGAGCCAACCATCAACAGAGAGAAGAGGCTGTCCACAGGATGGGAGAGGATACTAGCAAACCATACATCTGATATGGGATTAATACTCAGAAAATGCAAAGAACTATTATCACTCAACACAGCAATAACCTAATTCAAACAATGGGCAAAGAGCCTGAACAGATCTTTCTCCAAAGGAGACAGACAGCCAACAAGCCCACGACAAGATGCTCAACATCCCTGATCATCAGGGAGCACAAATTAACAGCACAGCCAGATAGCACTTCACACCATCAGGACTGCTACTATCAAAAACCAGAAAACAAGACAGTGTTGGTGAGGACATAGAGAAACTGGAACCCTTGAGCACAGCTGGTGGGAATGTAGAATGGTGGAAGGTCCTACAGAGGTGCCTCCAAAGAAAAGTAAACATAGAAGCTCCACGTGATGCAGCAATTCCATTTCTGGGCCTTTTCCCCCAAGAATCAAAAGCAGGGTCTCAAAGGTATTTGCATACCCATATTCATAGCAGCATTATTCCATTTAAAACAATCGCCTTTTAAGTGGCGATTGCCTACCTGGATAAAAAGTCCAGATGCTCCCTGTCCACAGACACAGTCTAATGAAAGGCCAGCCCCCGGGGCCTCCTAGCACCCTCTCTGCTGGGCGTGTCCCAGGAGCCCGAGCCCCTCTGCGCCCAGCACTCCACACTCTGGATGGGTCTGGGGTCATAACCTCAAGACATCCTTTCCTGGAAACCCTGCTTTGCTCTAAAATTCCATCATTTGTTGATCCACAAAGAAATCACAGCACTAAAGATCAGTCTCAAACTGACCACCTTCTCTGACTGCCGATTTCCACCCATTATCTTTTAAAAAATATTTATTTATTTGGCTGCACTGGGTCTTTTTTGCGGCATTCGGGACCGTTTTAGTTGCAGCATGCGAACTCTTGGTTATGGCATGTGGGTTCTAGTTCCCTGACCAGAGATTGAACCGGGGCCCCCTGCATTGGGAGCTTGGAGTCTTAGGCACTGGACCACCAGGGAAGTCCCTCCACCAATTTCTAAGACCAGAGGAGGAAATTCTCTGGTGGTTGGGCAGTTAATAAGACTCTGTTCTTCCACTGCAGGAGATGAGGGTTCGATCCCTGGTCGGGGAACTAAGATCCCACAAGTCCAGGGAGCGGCCAAAAAATACCGAAACAAAACAGAAACACAGGAAACCGTTAAGAGCTGAAAGGGCTTGTTTCCGCGAAGAGCGGGAGGGGCGCGCTGAGAGATAATAGCCCCGAAAACTAAGGACGGTTTTAGCAAAATCACAGGCGGATCTGGAAACAGGTTAAGTGGCCCTCCCGAGTTCTTCGTGGGAAATGCTAAACCACCAGCCCACTCTGGAGGGCGGAGTCCGGAGGAGAGTCGCTCAAGCCCGCTCCCGACACTCCTCCCTGTAGTTGCCCGGTCCTCGGCCCCGCCCGGGCCCCTCTCCCGGCCCCGCCCCCGACACTCGGCTCCGCCCCGCCCCTCGTTCCTCCACTAGGCCCCGCCCCGGCCCTTCCACCGGACCCGCCCCATCCCCGGCCCGGAAGCTGCGCCTGGGGCGTCCACTCCGCGCGTGTGCACCAGGCGGCGCTCGCGAGCCGCGCGAAGCCTGGACTGGGCGTGCCGCTGGGCGGGCACCGGCGTTTGAGGGCGGCCCTCCTGGGTTTGGAGCTGGGCGGGGTCGCCTTGCCCGGCCTCCGGCCGGCCTCTCTCCATCCCTCCTTTCAAAACCCTGCACTCGAAGACTCATTCTTCGATTCCCTCAATTGTGAGCACAAAGACAGGCATAAGTACAACCCAGCTTGTGGCAGGTCGGGGGAGGGGGGAGGTCAGAGTGCCGACTGCAGAAATGGAGCCACCGCTCACCACCTTTACTCAAGGGCAGGGGGTGGGCCCTGGACCGTGTGGTCCAGAGAGCCTAGCCAAGCCGTGCTCGGGAGCTGGGGCCCACTGCTCAGCTCAGCCACCAGGTGACCCGGTGTGGCCGGCCTCTGCTTTCCCCAGGCTCCGGGGGCTCCCAGCTAACCTTGACAGCCCTGTGTCCTCTCCCCTGAGGGCTCAGGGCGCTCCAACGTTCTGAGGGCTCTTCCTTGTCCTCTTAAGTCAATGGAAAGAGCCTCAGACCACTCTGGTTCCAGGGGGCCCAGCGGCCAGAGGGCAGCAGGAGCCTGGAGGTCTGTCCCACACGGAGGGGATGCTGATGCTGTTGCCCACAGAGCCTGGGGCAACACCCATGAGGGCAGCACCCATCAGCCTTGGCAGACAAGGGTCCCCCCCGCCAAGGGTGAGGCTTGCATGGCCCTGTCCTCAGCAGTGCCCCTGGTGGTGCCCAATGGGGATGACCCACCACCCCTTGCACTTGCATTCTCTCTGGGGCTTCATCTCCATGGTCTGTCTCAGAGGGAGTGTCCACCCAATGCAAGGCCTTACCCCTATGGCCACCAGGGGCTCCTGTAGGGACAATAGGACAAGACAGGCAAGTCCTTAGAAGTGATCCTCAGGCTGAGCCACCCCCTGGCACCCCAGAGCAGGCCTGGGCATGAGCACCAGGCATCTGCCCAGGGGAACATGGCAGGAGCCTGGCAGGTCCCAGATGGACGTCACTGCGAGAGCTCCAGGGCCCTGGCTCCAGGCAGCGCTACCACCCCCGATGTGCCATGCAGGCCTGCTGGTTTCCAAAACACCCAGTGCCTGCAGGCCTGGCCGCCCCAGGAGGGCCAGCCCAGGGGGCCAGCATGTGCTCCATGCTTAGCCTTCACTCCTACGGCCTGGGGTCCCAGCCCACCACTTCCTCTTTCTTCTCCCTGGGTCCCATGCCTGCCAGCCTCCAAGACCACCTCCCTGGGACTCTGCCAAGCTCCAGGGTCCCTGGCCTCACACCTGCCTCTCATTGCCCCTTGCAGGCACAGCTTGCATCACCTCCCAGGTGACCAGTGGGCTGGCCTCAGGGACAGGATTCTTGACAAACAGCCCTCAGGCCCCAAAGGCCCTCCTAAAGGGAGGAGAGCCGCATCCTCAGGATGAAGAGCCCTCTGCTGAGGACCGTAGGGCTGAGGCTCCGGGGGCCTGGATGGCCCTGCAGGGGTCAGATGTCATCTCCCTCCCCCATGCCTGCCCCCGAACACATGCAGTGGTGCCCAGCCTAAGTGTAACGTGCCCTCCTGACTAGGAGCAGAGCCTGGTGGTGGAGGGCAGATGAGGGTGAAGAGTACAGCACCCAGCAAACACCCCCGCACTTGCTGTCCAGCTTTCCACTTGCTGCCCACCCCCACTTGCTGGCCCAGGCCACGTCGAACTGCATCGAACACCCCCCAGCTACCCCGGAGCCTACCTCTGCCTCAGAAGGTGGCCTTGGGTCTCTGGGTGCTGGGGCTGCCCCTGGGTCCTAGCAAGCTCTCCCTGGGCAGTTCCATTGGCCTCCCAGGCTGGACTCATGCCAGGGGTGAGGGGCAGCTGGCCCAGGGAGGGGGATGGGAAGGGGAGGAAGTGGAGACCAGAGAGGGGTAGTCCTGCTCCAGGCTGAACAGGGTCCCCAGGTGCCCCATGGGAGTAAGGGGGCCTCCAGAGAGCCCCTGCCCGTGCGGCCAATGGCTGGCTGTGCTGCCTTTACCCCTGCCAGCTCCAGGCCCTGCTCAGACTGCGCAGGGATCTCCGCTGCCCAGGGAAAGCCCTGAACTGGTGAATATGGAGCTGCTGCCAAGAAGTAGAAGAGGGCAGTGTGGGGGCGGGGCAAGTGACAAGAAGGGCCCCTGCCTTCCTTCTGAGGTGCCCCCAGGCCCAGGATTCATGGCCTCTCCCTTGACTATAGCTCTGTCCTGGCTCCTGGCTGTGTTCACACATATCCCCCTAGGCCAGCTCTGGACCCTGGAGCTCCCATGGGACCCCACCCCATGCTGGTCCCTGCTGCCCTGACCACATAAATCTTGTCTGCAAAGTTCCCGCCTCTCTCTGGGATTCTCCTACTTCTCTTCTTCCTACTCTCCCCTTGGGGGGCATTGGCAGCCCCAGACATCCTTGGCTACCTCGACTCCTCCATGGCCCCTCAGTGGCCTGTGCATGGCTCTCCAAACCCACTGCAGGCCTGCTTCTCAGCCAACATCTTCAGCATCTCAGGCTGAAAAGGCCCAGGGCACAGCACTCCTCCCTTCTGGCCCACCAGGACTGCCCACCCAATTGCCCCTCATCCTCTCAGCTCACTGTCCAGCCGTGAAGACAGACACCCTAGTGTCACCCCGACTCCTCTGTGCCCCCATCCTTGAACAAGCCACATCACTCCAGACTTGGCCCTGTCCAGCTTTCCCAGACCACTGTGCTGCCCGCTTCAGGCTCACCTGCCCCACAACAGCTGTGGGGGTGCACCACTGCTCAGAATCCCCTGGTGGTCCTCATCTCCCAACAGGACCTGCCCTCCTCACTACCACAGGACCTGAGCAAGCTGACCACTGCCCAGGGCAAAAGGACTGAGCTACCATCATGGCCTCCTCCCAGAGCATATATTTTTAAGAAGCATTGGAAAAGGAAATGGCAACCCACTCCAGTGTTCTTGCCTGGAGAATCCCAGGGACGGGGGAGCCTGGTGGGCTGCTGTCTATGGGGTAGCACAGAGTCGGACACGACTGAAGTGACTTAGCAGCAGCAGCAGCAGCTGATAAATGCCAATGGTCCTTTTTTTTTTTTTTTTTTTTTTTGCCACTGAGGAAAAGCCACTCCTCAAATTCATACAGAATTGCACGGGACCCTGAGTAGCCAAAATGATCTTTAAAAAGAAGACCAGAGTTGGAGATCTCAAACTCCCAAACTTAAAACTTATTACAAAGCTACAGTGATCTTAACAATGTGGTACTGCTATAAAGACAGACATATAGACCAATGAAATAGGACAGAGAGCCCAGAAATAAACCCTCACATGTTTAGTCAAATGGTTTTTGACATGGACGTCAAGGTCATCAAATGGGGAAAAGACAGCTTTTCAACAAATGGTGCTGGGAAAACTGAATATTCACATGAAAAAGAATGAATTTCAGAACTTCCCTAGTGGTCCAGTGGTTAAGACTCTGTGCTTCCAGTGCAGGGATTATGGGTCTGATCCCTGGTCAGAGAAGTAAGACCCCACATGCTGAGCAGCAAGGCCAAAAAAAGGGAAAGAATAAGAATGAATTTGAACCCCTACCTCACACCATATACAAAAATTAACTCAAAGTGGATGAGACCTAAACTTAAGGGTCAAAACTATAAAATTCTTAGAAGAAAACATAGGAATAGATCTTCATTAACTTATATTTGGCAATGGTTTCTTAGATATAACATCAAAAACACAAGCAAAAAAGGAAAACAATAAATTGGACTTCAGCAAAACTAAAAACTTTTGTGCATAAAGGACATTACCAATACAGTGAAAAAAACAATTGACAGAATGGAAAAAAATATTTGCAAAATTACATATTTTGTATCCCTAATAAGGATCTCATGTCCAGAATATACAGAGAACGCATGCAACTCAACAACAAGCACAACAAAAAACAAGTTTAAAAAAGGGTAAAGGACTTAAATAGATATTTCTCCAAAGAAGACATTCAAATGGCCAGTTAGCACATTCAAAAGATGCTCGTCCCTAGTCACAAAGGAAATGCAAATCAAACCACAGTGAGATATCACTTCACACCATCTAGAATGGCTAGAATCAAAAAGGCATATAGTAACAAGTCTTGATGTGGACGTGGAGTGGTCACAGCCCTTGTGCACTTCCGGTGGAAATGTAATATAGCTCAGCTGCTGTGGAAAGCCATTCGGTGGCTAAATATAGAGTTACTGAATGACCCTACAATCCCACTCCCAGGTAAATACCCAAGAGAACTGGGAACAGGTGTTCAAACAAAAATGTGTACACGAATGTTCACAGCAGTGCTATTCACCACAACCAGAAGCAGGAAACAGCCCAAATGGCCACCAGTGGATGACTGGGATATACAGAGGGCTATGTGTCCACCCAGTGGGTCATGCAGCCATCAAAAGGAATGAAGCACCAACACCTGCTCCAACATGGATGAGCCTTGAGAACACAGCACTCGGTGAGAGAAGCCAGACACAGAAGGACACACGTTGTGTGAATGCTGTATGATTCCACTTGTGTGAAGTGTTAATACATAGAACAGGCAAATCCATGGAGACAGGAGACTTGTGGTTGTGGGGGACTGGGGGGAGGGCACAGGGAGGGACTGCTTAATGGGGGTCTTCACCTCCTGAGGTGAAGACCATGTTCTCTAAATGGATGCAGGGGGTGGCTGCACAATGAGGAACCTGCTAAATGAACTGAACTGTGTACATCAGAAGAGTTTAGTGCATACTAATCCTGGAACGGTACAGAGAACATTAGCATGACCCCTGGGCAAGGGTGACATGCAAATTCGAGACACGTTCCTTATTTTTTAAAAAAGGGGGTTTAATGGTAAATTTCACATTAAGTGTGTTCTATCAGGATTCAAAACCAAAGTAGCTCATGAGGCAGAACCTCTCTGGGGGAACTTTGAGTCCCCAGGAGCTCCTGAGGCATCTCCCTTCTGACAGGAATGTGGTCTGCCCTGCAAGAGGGACTTCCTGGTAGAGACCCCTCCCCGAGCTGGGGAGCCAGAGTGGAAACCCTGGCTTCTGGCCATGGGCTGGGTCTCTGCTCCCTCTCATGGAGGGGCAGCATGGTGGGGGTCTTCTGTTGGAAAGGACAGTCCCTCCAGGGCAGGACCTGAGACAAGGCTGTGGGGCAGTCAGGACAGTGACCAGGGTGTAGGCCCAGAGGGTAAGGCCCTTCTTGCCAGGCATCGGGTGCAAAGCTCTACCACTGTGTCAATCCTGGGGTGGGCTGGCAGATGTGGTATGGCACTTGGTGATGAGATATGGCAGGTAACACGGTGTGGCCAGTGTTGTGTGGCATGATGTGGCATGGAGCCCTGTCCATGGTCATGGGGTCTGGGGGGGCAGGGCAGCCCTGGGCCCGTGTGGCCTTGAGGATTTCCTGTCCCTTCCCCTCTGCTCAGTGGCTGCCCGCCTGCTGGAAGAGGCCCTGAATGGCTTCTCTGGATCATGTGACTTCAGGATGGGGTGAGAGGGCCCTGTGGAGTACGGGGTCACAGGCGTCCTCGGGCTTGAACTGGTGCCGCAGGTGCAAGCTGTTTACCTGGCAGGTGCTGGCGGAGCTGAGTCCCAGGGCACCACCTGCGGGGAGAGGAATCCCAGAACAGCTGGGCACCCTCCCCCAGGCAGGGCCTGGCAGAGGGAGGCGAGGGGAGCTGGAGACAGGGCGAACCTGGTGGTCCTGACAGCAGACTCCCACTTCCCCGGACTGGTTTCCCCTGCCACCACCCCCTGCGCTCCTGTCTGCAGCAGGAACTGGGAGCCAGGCAGTCTGTGGGCCGCTCCCCTCTAGGGGCAGTCAAGCTTGGGCTTGAGCCAGGGACGGCCCACCTGGGTATGTGCTGCCAGGCCAGCTAGGGGCCTGTCCCAGCTTCTCGGCCTCAGGGACCCCTCTCTGAACCTGGCCAGGCCTCTAGATGGCACCTGAGGACAGGAGGCTTGCCAGGCTGGGAAGAAGGGTGGGGGCCCGGAAGGAGTCAGGGGGCTCAGAGCCCTAAGGAATCTCTGGGGCAGAGGCTGCCTCTGAGCCACCACACCTCCTCACTGCGCTCGGGCCTCCCCGTCCACTAGGCTCCCGTGGCCTACCCTCCCACACTGGACACTGAGGTCTCCTTCTCCTCTCACCTCTCTGGCGCCTGTCTGGGCTCCCCTCTCTCATCTGTTTGGGTGTCGGGGCCTGTGTGTGCTCCACTCCAACCCTGGGGCTCTTTCAGGATCTCACAGTCTCTGCTTCAACCCCTGGTTTGAATTCTTCTCTCCTGGTTTCAGAATTCCCATCCTGGCCCAGAGTGTGCTAAGGCATTTCTGGCAACTGCGGTCCAGGGCCGGGCGGGTGACTGCCCAGCCTTCTGCAGGCAGCTGGGGAAGCTCCAGTGCAGAAGAATCGAGGCCTCCCTGCGAAGAGCGCCGCCCAGACCGGAGAGGAAACAGGACTGGGGGCTGGGCCAGCAGGAGCACACCCTTGATGCCTGCCAGGGAGGCCCTGGAGATAACTTCGGGGGTGTGGGGGCTGGGGAGGCCGAGCAGGGGAGGTGAGAGCCTGTCCAGCCTGTCCCTCCAGGCTCTGCCCCCAGCATCCGGTTTTAGGATGGAGCAGGCCAGAGGCTGGGGCTGCCTGGCCTCTGCCAGGAGGAGCCGGAACCTGGGCCTTTGTGGGCCTTGAACCCGCCCGCCCTCCCATGATGGCTTGGTTGATGAGTGTCTCAGCTATTGCCCAAACCCTGCTTTTTTCCCTGTGTTTTCCCCTGTCCACCAGCCCTCCGCCTGCTGGTGACAGCATTCGCTTTTTCTCGGTGTGCATGTTGTCCCAAGAGGACCAGGGGCCCTCCATCCCCTGCCTCCAGGGCCATATGAAATCTGAGTGAGGCCTTTCAGGGCCTTTCTGGGGTCCATGCAGTGGCATTGCAGAGCCTCTGGATACATGGCTGCTTAGCTGGGTGGTGGGGAGGCAGCCCCAGCAGACATCCCCACTTCAAGCAGGAGGCCCTGCTCCGGAGATGGAGCCCAGCAGGAGTCTCCCTGAGCCTAGCTGAGCTTGAAGCTCAGGGTCTGAGCCTCTTTCCAGATAAGCTATTTGAGCTTCTGCCTCTTCCTACCCTGAGTCCTGGCTGATCCAACTCTCTCATGTGTTGTTTGCATACCTGTGGGTGCACACATTTCTGGGGGGATGTGTGGGGATTATACCCCCACTCATGGTTGCATCTTGCTTCCTGAGTATTCAACCAAAGACAACTCCCTCCACAAATGATACTGAAGAGCCCCTTGTGAGGTTTGCTGTGGCCCCAGAGCCATCTGTGGGGCCAGGATTTCCAACCCCACAAGCACAGTCCCAGGTTGACTGGATGCAGCTGCTATGGAGACAACCAAGGAGGAGGGTGGGCTCTCCTGTTCTACTTCCCCAGGGAAGGCAGCATGGGCATCTGCTGGAGCTGATGGTCTGCACTGCCCCTGGGTCTCAGCCCCCCAGGACAGCCCCCTCTGGGAGTGGCAAGAAGGCCACTGGTGCCTTCCCTAGGGTGTCTGCTCCAGAACTTGGAAGGGGGCATGCCTCTGAGATGCAGTTGCCCAGCCAAGAGCAAGCCACCCACACCCGTGGTGCCCCCCTCCAGGCGGCACTTCCCAATTCCCCACTGCCCCCCATGTTTTGGTGCCCCCACCAAGGATGTCTGGTGTTTTAGCAAAGGGAGTTGATGAGGAGGGTCCCAGGCTCAGAGGTCAGGTCACAAGAGGCAAAGAGAAGGGGCAAGTCCTGCCCTGGGAGAGGAAGGCACTGCTTCCACTGCCTAGGAGAAGGGTCCAGGGGTGCTCCAAGATCTGCTGGCAGCCAAAGGGCAATGACCAGCCCTTCCCCAAGGCCGATGAGGTGCAATCAGCCCACCATGTCAGACTTCTGGGTGCACTGCCCATGACCTGGTCCATCCTATGCCCACCTTGGGCCTCAACCCTTCCCTGGGGCCTTGGCACTCATGCGGCTCACTCCCTGTCTGTCTGTTGTTGGGTCTGCTTGACTGTCCCTTCCCACCATCCACCCCACATAAAACTGCCCCCTACTCTCTGCACACCCTTCTGCAGACCCATCCCACATCAGGCCATCCTGGCACCCAGTGGGCGCTCCCCTCGGTGAGTTCAGCTAGAGAGGGGCGGGAGCTGCCTTCCCACCTGACCCTGTTCTGCTAGCAGCCCCCACCTCTGCACACCAGCAGGATCTAATTAGGCTTCTTCTGGATTACCTACATTCCACCCCCCTCCCCCTACAGCCTGTCCTCATCTTCTGTCTTCCAGAGCTGGGAGGCATGGTCAGGCCCCAGCTTGCTTACTGGAGGACAAGACAGACCCAGTGGGAGATGCCCCTGCAGCCCTGGACCTGCAAAGCCAGGCTTGGAGCTGGGCCCCCGCCCCACCGGGGGCAGTCTGGTCGTGTGCACGGATTGTTTGAATAATTCAGATTTTAAAAGACCTACTTTCCTGTCAGACCATTTCCTGCTGGAGAGCAGATGGGGCCAGGGCATCTGAATTATGCATTCGTGCTCCCCAGGTTTTAGTGGAGCTGGGCTCTGAGCCAGGCACTGGGGCCCAGCTGGCCTGGCCCTTGCCGGATATGGCTGACCGGGTGTGGCAGTGGACTCGGGACCACAGGCTAGGCTCTAAGCCACTTATCAAGAGAGAGGGAGGGAGTGTCTCCAGGAAGTCAGGAGAAGCCTGGCCTCCTGGCTGGGCATGAGCTCTCCAAGAGGGGCCCCGGTTTATGCCCCACTGAGAAGGGCTGGGTGGGGGCCCCAAACTGCAAGAGGCCAGTGCAGCAGGAATGGAGGGTGGGCGGGGAGGGCAGGTTCCCCAGAGCATCCTGTAGACCCCTAGGGTCTCAGGGACACTGAGAGCTGATCAAGGCCCAGGGCATGTATCTTCAGGGCCACAGGGCCCTGCTGCCTGGGGGCTCTGAGGCCTGTGTGCTTCAGATGGAGACGAGACCGGGCAGGGAATTTGGGAATGAGGGCCCTGTGGCCCCATCCCCTCCCTGCTGCCTTCCCCTCAACTTTGCCCCTCACACCTGGTCCATAAACACATAAACAGGGCTCTAGGCCCTGGCCAAAGGGCAAGTTCCAGGGAAGGCCCTGCCACACCCTGCAGACCTACAGATTATCCAGGGGCAAGAGGGCTGCACCCCGAAACTTCAGACAGCTGGGGCAGTCACTGGCCTGGTGTCCTGATGTGTGGCCTTGCCCTGTGGCCTTGATGTCCCTGAGGAAGGGCCTGATCAGGCTGATGGTGGCCTGCCACACGGGAGCCCTGGGTCTGCCCTCAGATGGGCATGCAGGGACCCAGGCTGACAGGATGGGGGTTTTCCTGCCATACCCACAGCAGCACAGAGTGGGCTCCGTAGAGACCACTCACCTCGCTGCCCAGTTCCGTCTGCTGTCTCCCCCCCTCCCATCCTTCTCGCTCTCCCTCTCCTCCGGCCACCACCCCTTTCTCCTCCGCCTCTCCCTTCCCTGCCCCTCCTCTCTACTTTTCAGTCCCTGGACTTAGGTGAGCATAGAGGTTGGGACAGCATGAGCCCCACTGGACTCTCTGGGATGTCCCTCTCTTATCCTAAGTCTGGGGCCTTGGGACCCACCTGCGAAGACATGCGGGATCTTAGTTCACTAACCAGGGATCAGACTAGGCTCTTAGCAGTGAAAGCTCAGAGTCCCAATCACTGGGCCACCTGATAATTCTATTTACTTTTTATTTTTAATATTTATCTAGTTATTGCAGCATGCCAGATCTTCAGCTGAAGCATGTAAACTCCCAGTTCCAGCATGTGGGATCTAGTTCCCTGACCAGGGATTGAACCTGTGCCCCTGCGTTTGGAGTGTGGAGTCCTAGCTACTGGACCAACAGGAAATAACTTTTTTTTCCTCTCCTCCTCTTGAGCAGTGGGCAGTGCTTCTGTCTCCTCTCCCCAGCCCTTGTTCTGGACACAGTGACCACTCCATTCTGATTCTCCCCGCTCCCCCACTCCCCACCCCATCCTCACTCTGAGTCGTGTCACCCTCGCCTGGAATACAGCATGTTGCCCACACGCCTTCCCCCACTCATCAACACCTCTGGAGGTCCCTCTGTGTGCCCCCCGCCCTGGTACACAGGTGGAGCAGTAGGCAAGGGAGTCCAGCCCTGTTTTCAGCAGGTGAGCAGGGCAAGAAGCAAGCAGCCTGGGCATGAACCACATGAGGTCACGGGAGCCAGAGTAGCACTGGGGGGCCAGGGCGGGCTGAGAGAAGCTGCTCTGCTTAGGGGACTTCAGGTTATGGGGGAGCCCCTCACAGGCAGGTAGAGCCACAAGGACCAAAGGCCAGAGGATGGAATGTGGAGACTGAGTGCTTAAGGAGCAGAGAGGAGCCAGATGCTGGGCAGTGAGGAGGATGGAACAGAAGGGCAATAGGAGCTGCCAGTGGTTTGAAGCAGAGAAGCAATCCTGCTGATGTTCAGTTCTGGTTCAGCTGAGCAGGGTGCACATCTCTGCTTTGGTCAGCACCCAGACGAGGGGGTGGTGAGCATGGAAAATTTGTTACCCGGTGAGGGGGTGGTCTGTGTGTGTACATATACATGTATGCTTCTACATGCACATGTTCCTTAGTCCGCTGTTGGGGACCAGAAGCAATGGCACTCCAGGAGCAGCAAGCACAGCCCATGCTTGAATGTAGGCTTCTAAATACCTGCTCCACCAGAAGGAAACAGGGCCCCTTGGAGAACAGGTTAGGTCAAGGCTGGGGCAGGGAGGACCTGAGACAAGCCTGGAGCTTCTTGTGCCAGAAATTGAGGAAGGGCTCCAAGGAAAGTGGAGACATGTCTGTGTGCTTGTAGGATGAATCAGTGTGTGTGTGTGTGGAGAGAGGGAGACGAAAAGGGGCACAGCCCCAGAGTGGGTGGGAAGGCATGGGCTCCAAGCTGGGGTCCAGGGCCACCACAGACAGACAGGCTCACACACAAAAGGAAACCATCTGCTGCAGCTGTGAAAGAGGCTGGGGAGGGAGGGTCTACAGGGCACCTTGAGGTTTATAGGGCCAACTGCATTGCTTGGGTGTTCTTCTGCTGTGCAGGCCAGGGGGAGGAGAGGGCAGCACAGGGAGGGCTACAGGCAGGGAGCTGATGTGGTTGCAAGGAGGTGATTAGGGTGGGGACCTCAGGCTCTTGCAGTGAAGGACGTTGTTGGAATTGGGGAGGCAGAGGTCAGATGGAAAGGTGGAAGCTGGTGGGATAAGAACCCCAATCATAAACATCCAGGAGGGGTCTGAGGACACCAGAGACTGCTGGCTGCTCACAGCTGACCTCCTTCCCCGTCCCCCACTAGGGGGTCTTTGATTCTCAGCTCCCTGGCAAACTCGGCCGCCCGCATTTGCAGGGGCAGACAGTCTGTCCCTACTGTCAGTCATTCTCGTTCTCGTGGTCACACCTCCATGCTCAGGTGGCCATTCCAGACAGAACCTTGACTACCGAAGCCACACTACCTGCACCTGCCCAGCTCACTGGAGCCCCACGGGCACCTCTGAGGACAGCCCTGACCCTGGGCTGCAGGAGGCCCACTCCGCAGGCAGGCTGAAGCCAGGCGTCTCTGAGGCCGACACAGCGTGGGTGTGGGTCAGCATGGGCTGGGAGTATGTATGCTCGTGTGTATGCGGGGTGCACAATGCAGATGTGGAGCGCCCGGGGCTTTACGTGCGCGTGTACGGGGAAAGGAGTTCAGATGCTGAGCGCCGGATGCGGTGGCAGGCTCCCGTCCTGCGTCCTTCATCTAAGTCCACCTGGCTGGGAGCCTAGCGAGTCGGCAGCAGGCAGACCACCCTACGCAGTGCCCCGCGCTCCGGCCCCTGGGGAGCGGAGCCTGGCACGGGGAGAGGCGGCTCTGACTTGGAGGCTACCAAGGAGGGTCCGCGAGGATACAGCGCTACCCCTTTAAGCGGCTCGCGCACGAGCGCGGGGGGCTGGCGCAGGGACGGAGCGCGCGCGCGCGCGCCGGGGACTCAGCCGAGCGGGGCGTGCGCGCGCGGCGTGCGCGGTGACGCGACCGTGGGGTTTCCCGAGGCTGCGGGCAGGGGCCGCCGCGCCCATCCCGATGGCTGGAGGCGTCTGAGGGGCGGACGGAGGCGGCGGCGGCGGCGGCAGCGGGAGCGGGAGCGGGAGCGGGCGCAGGAGTGGAGCAGCCGCCGCGGGACCGACCGGACCGAGCTTCGCCGGCGCACCTGCCCGCAGCGCCCGCGGAGCGGCCGGAGCGCGACCACCTCCCGGAGCGGCGGCTGAGGCGGCGGGGAGCGGGCGCGGCAGGCGGGACGCGGCGTCGAGGTGAGCGCCACGGCCCCAGCCCCAAAAGCGACCCCCGTCCCAGACCCCCCTAGCCCTGATCATCTCCCCAACCACCAGCCCTCCCCATCGCCCCCCGGTCGCCCGCCCGCCAGGGCCGCCCCGCCCCCACCCTCCCCGCCCCCACCCGGCTGCCTGGCCGAGTCTTCCTGCCCCGCCCGGGTGGGGTCCTCGGGGCGGGGGCGGCGGGGACCCCGCGGACTTCGGCGGGGCCTGGGGCTGAGGTCCTGGGCTCCGGGCTGGGAGTTGGGGCGCCGGCGTCTGGAGTCCAGGTCCGGGCCTCTGGTCTGGGGTCCTGGGTGCAGGCTTGCGGTCCGGGTCCTGAGGTCCGCGGTGGGGGCGGGGCCGGAGACTCAGTGGTTTGGGGGTCTGGGGCCGGCGCCCCTCGGCCGGCGCCTGGGAGGTGGCCCGGAGGAGGGGCGCCGAATGGTCCGAGAACAAAGGCGGCGGCAGGCCTGTCCCGCGCTGGGCGGTGGGCGCCATCCTTGGTTACGGGAGGACGGGCTGCGAGAAAAGCGGCCTTTCGGAGGCTGGAGGAGAGAGGCCGGCGTCGCCGCGGCGGAGAAATGAGGAAGCGGTGCCTAGGGCGCGCGGGGCGGACAAAGCGCCCAGCGAACGCGAGCCCCGGTCCCACAGTCGCCGCCCGGCCCGAGCGGGGCCGCCCGAAGCCCCGGTGCCGGCGTGCAGCCTGCGGGCGGCGGCCGGGCCCCCGCGCCCCGCGCGGAATGAATGGCCCTCGGCGGCCCGGCAAGATGGCGCGTCCGCCGCGCGGCCTTTGTCAGCCGCCGCCCGCGCCGCGGGGCTCCGGGGGCGCCGCCCGGGGGCGCCGCCCGGGGTCCCCCTCGGCCCCAGAGGGGTGGGGAGCGCTGAAGATTCCACCAGGGGGTCTCTGAGCCATCGGACTTTGAAAACCCTGTTTTTTGCCTTGCGAATTGCTATTTGACTCCAGTGGTGTCCACCCGTTTCT
This sequence comes from Ovis aries, assembly GCF_016772045.2. Taxonomy (NCBI): domain Eukaryota; kingdom Metazoa; phylum Chordata; class Mammalia; order Artiodactyla; family Bovidae; genus Ovis; species Ovis aries. The sequence continues at coordinate 50,159,934 of NC_056065.1, forward strand.
AGTGTCCTTTAAATTACCGAGTTAGCATACCTGAGTAGCGGGAGCTTTCTGTGCTTAGTGTCTTTTTCATGGACCCTTTTGAGTTAGGATTGGGAGACTCACGGCCTGAAGGAAACAGGAATGTGTTTATTTGGGGAAACAGGGGTGTTTATTTGGGCAAAGGAAGTTGGTGGACATTTACAGTTAAAGAGTACATTACTGAGTTTATGCATACACGATGTATATATTTTCATCTGTAGTTTTGGTTTAGGTTAGAGGCCTTTTCCTTGTTTTTTTGTACTTCCATGTTGCTACGTGTTTAACACAGTGATCTCAAGTAATATTTAATGATTAAGCGGTTGCCTACGAGATTATTAGGAAAAATATATAGCTGTTTTTCATGATAAGCAAATAAATGGAAGTATTAGCTTTATGAGAAGTTCCTTCAACCCCAGACCCTAGATAAGGTCTGAAGACCATTGTTAGCCGTTAAGATTTCTACCTGAGTTCTCGTTTTCTAATTTGAGGCTGTAGTCTTTTTTGGTTTGGAGCAGGGTTCTTGTTTCAAAGGAAGGTTTCAGTTTGAGTCCTGTTAAGATAGATAGGGTCTGTTCTGGATTTCTTCCGGAAGGTACACATTGCAAAAAGAAAGCGAACAGTCAGTTCCTTTTTTGCTTCCTTACAAATACGGGTGTGTGGCTGGGGACAGGGCTGCTTGCCACCAACATGGAAACAGGTCTGAGAACCTCCAGACTGCAGAACAGGGCGGGAGCTTTTGGCCGGATTGAACTTTCTGACAGAGCTGTCAGAAATGGAGTGCAACTGGAAGGGTCAGAGGCTGCCCTGGCAGGATCCTGTTGGGGAAGATTTCCAGCTGCTCTGAGGCTGTCCAGGGGACTGCAGGGCCTTTCTCCTCCCGGGACTCACTCCCTCTGTCACACCAAGCCTCTGGTTTCACAGGCATTGTGATTGCTACAAGTTTTTCTTGAGAAGGTGTGAGTTGAGGAAAGTAGAGTTTTATGGTTGTGCCTGCGGCTCATTCCCAATTCTCCTGCTTGGGGGCGCGTGTTAGGCCTGCCTCTCTTCTGCAGAAATGGAGCAAGAGTATGGTAATAGAGAATATCGTTCAACTCTGGTTCAGTTTTGCTTCAGAAGTGACACTTTATTAAATGAAAACACCCGCCAGGTAGGAACCATTCTGCTTGTATGTTACCTGAGTTTACGAGAGAGCTATATTTATATTATCTGGCAAGTACTAAGAGGAATGTCCTCTTTAGTGAGACCTTAATAAGGATTTCTCTTTGATGTCTTGAGTTACTTCTGTTTTGGGAGGAGTTCAAGTAAATTTCCTCAGATTTCATTTTAATCTCAGAAGAGATTTGAAAGATTGTCAAGACTTTTTCATGCTTAGCGACTTTGATTTCAAAGCTTGGATCACCTAGGTCTTATATTGATCACATGAGAAGTGCACTGATTCTATGAGGAGTTCATTTATTTCTCAAAGTTTTGTTCTGTTACCTTTTATTTTGCTAAAATGTTCTGTCTTTTATCCTTTAGCTTGATTGGAAAAGTTGTATTTCTAAAAATACCTTTGAGAGGGGTCTTTATGTAGACTTGCCTACCATCAGTTGTCTTTTTAGCGAGCACCTTAATGAATAATGTTGACATGCAGCATTGGCATTTATTGTAGTGTCTTCATTAGATTGCTTTTTTCTGTGCCCAGAAGATTTGGCTCATGTTGGTTTCTAAATGGGATTAAGTTCTTACTGTCTACAGACTTTGGCTTTTAGCATTAGTGGATTGGTAATAGATATTCTCAATTTTATTATCTGGGCTTGACCATATGGCATGCCATATTATTTTAAAAGCCTTATTTAGCATGAGTCTAATAAAGCATTGAAGAGACAAATTTTAGAATTTTTTAGGCTTCCCTGGTGGGTCAGTCAGTAGAGTCTGCCTGCCGTGTGGGAGACCTGGGTCTCCATGCTTCCCTGGGTCAGGAAGATCTCCTGGAGAAGGAGATGGCAACCCACCCGGGTATTCTTGCCTGGAGAATTCCATGGATAGAGGAGCCTGGTGGACTACAGTTCATGGGGTCGCAAAGAGTCAGACTCTGAATTTTTTAATATTGGTGTGAATTCTGATCTCAGGTTTGGATTTGTAGGTAAGAGTGGTTTGAGAATTTATGAAGCAGGCAGTTCAGTTGAGTGAGTGGTGTAGTAAACAGAGAATGAGGGGGTAAAAAGAAATTGAAATTGAAACTGATATCAGAGAAGTAATTTACAAAACTGATTGTGCAACATTACTGGGAAGAAGACACGGTCCAAATAGGTCCAAATATACATGGAGAGAGTGGCTGTGTATTGAGTAATGCAATAGCACATTGACTCTTCAGGAAGAGAATGGAGTCCCACTTCTTTTTAGAGCTACGGATTTTGTTCCAGACTTAAACTCTTATTTAAGAAATACAGGCAATTCTGTAGACACTTGAATTGGTCAGTGGATTAGAGGAATGCTAATAGCATTTAAAACCTTTTAGCCCCCTTGTTCTTTTGGCAGTGTCTGTCGTTAGGTGCCGCAGTTATCGATGGAAATTACTGCTCACTACCAATGATAGAAAAGCTTCCTGTTTCATAGAGCAATGTTGCTTTCTTTTCTTTCTTTTAGAAACTTGAGGATTCCCTTATTTGAATAAATAAACTTTCTGGGGAAAAAACTATTTCTAAAAACTCACTGATTAAAAAGACCAAGTTAAGATTATCTAAAATAATAATTCAAAGAGATTATCCAGTTGAATCCATATTGCCATTGATAAAAGTTTACAATTGAATAATCAGTTGGCCGAGGGATACCCCTTTGTTTTTTGGCCACCTTGTGGCTTGCAGGATCTTAGTTCCCTGACTAGGGATTGAACCCGGGCCCAGGAGTCCCATCCACTGAACTGCCAGGGAATTCCTGCTCCAAGCTTAATACTGTATTTTATCAAGGGGGCAAAGCTGTTCTTTAACCTCTCTGGACTAGAATACTAAGGGATTTGGTCGAATATATTCTTGTTTACTTGTGGGTTGTTACGTCTGTGCTTGTCTGTCTTCTGACTCAGTCCTGTGGCAACTGTAAAATATATTCCCGATGCAGATTACAGATTCTCTTGACTACCTGTCCAAGTGTTGGTAAAGCTTTAAAAAAATCTGGGGCCTTCCCTGGTGGTCCACTGGCTAAAACTCCACGCTCCCAATGCAGGGCCATCTGTGGTCAGGGAACTAGATTCCATTTGCCACAATTAGCAGTTCCCATACTGCAAGTAAAGATCCTCTCTGCCGCAACTAACACCTGGCACAGCCAAATAAATATTTTTAAAAATTCGGAACACTTCTAACTAGACATGAGAGTATTAAAGTTTCTACGATAGGTTTCCAAAAAAAATTGTTATAGGAACTTTAAGATACCTGAATTTCAGGGACAGAAGGAAATACACTCATTTCTCAAAGGACTGAGACTGTCTGAGTTAGAACTCAGCTCTGTAACTTGCTGGTTTGGATTTGATTTTGACTTGCATGTACCTGTGTCCTTGTGTGTGAAGCAGGCACACAAGCCCTCCTTTCTAGGGTGGTTGTAAGGAGTGCAGTGCAGCACTTGGAGCACTGCTTGACTGGCAGTTCTCTGTGCTGGGAGCACCATTTCAGTTGTTGTTGACCTTGCTTTGTAACAGTTTTTTTTCTTTTTTGGCCACGGGCATGGCTCAGCAGGTGGAATATTAATTTCCTGACCCCCGCCTCTTGGAATCTTAACCATGGGACTGCCAGGGAATTCCCGTATTGACCATATTTCTTACTCTGTGTATTATGCCCCTGCAGCTTGTTTATTACATAACCTCTTTGTACCTCTTAATCCCCTTCACTTATTTTGCCCCTTGCCTCTTTCTGGCCACCACTGGTTCTCTGTGCATCATATGAATAGCTTTGTGTGGTTTCGTTTTGTTCAAAAGGCTTTCTTTTACCTTTAAAGGGTAATTTTGATCATATAATTTATTTTGAAATTGGTAAAACGATTATTTTTAAAGCTCTCACTCCCCCCCTCCGTTTATGATGCCAAATTATTTGGCATCCCTTAATTTGTCAACTAGTGGCAATGAAATATTTTTCTGTGTTCTCAAAAGTACCATAACTTGAAATTTGTGTTTTATTCAGCACCTTCACTGCTCCTTACTGAGTGTAAATTGTTGTAGAATGGGCGTGGCCCAGGGCTTTATGTTACAAAGTGAAAAACAGAGATGGATCACAGGAGCACCTAACTTACTTAAGAGTTTAGCGATGGCTTTCTAGGGAGAATGTTTGCTTTGGGGAAAGTCTTATATTTCTTGATTTATTACATATATTCAGCCCTGTGTTATATATTTGCTCAGTTTTATCAAATAGTCTTACCAAAGCATTCTCCTGCTAGTCTTCCCCCAAATGGATTCAGGAACACTAGATGGTTGTGCGCTTCATGACTGTGCAGACTTGAAGCTCACTGTGTCTCTTGCACTAGAGTCAGCGTGAGCATAAGGTGCTGTCCAGGCCCTGCATCTCTGGTTTCAGTGCTAGGGCTTCTGAACACCTACGTGCAAGGGACTGCAGAGTGGGAGTGGGGAGCACCCCATGTGACCTGCAGGAGGCTTCCCCAAGGGCTTATTTCTTCTTGTCCTCTTCTTTCTTGTTTGAGTTCGTAGTCAGCCAGAGCAGCCTTGATGACCTCTCTAGCCAGTGTGGAGTAGTGCAGTTTCACAGGCAGAAGGCAGAGTTCCTTGGCAGTATCTGTGTTCTTCATGGTCGAGGCTTCCTCCACCATCTTCCCCTTCACTCATTCAGGGGCTGACTAGCTGCTAGGAGTGGCAGAACCACAGCCAAATATTTTAAACCTGGTGTTCACTATCTTTCTCTTTTCACCCGCTTTAATCTGTATTTTCATTTCATCACTACATGCTGGAGCCCCACCCATCCGGTTCCAACATTTTTAGATGTCTTGCCAGGGGACTCCAGGTTTCAGGGATTTTCATAAGAATCAACTGCAGTCCCGTGTGAATGCCAAGCCATAGCTGACAGCTCCCAGGGGGCAGGCAGGTAGGCGAGGGGCTGGAGCAGCAGCAGGGCTGCCGCCATCTTGCAGGTTTGCTGGAAAATGTTGAGACTGGATGGATTCTTCAGTTGGAGCCTGCCTGGTGCGTGAATGGGAAGGAAAGAGTGTTCTAGGGTGAGGAGATGGACCGTGTTTTTCATGCACCCAGTTGGCCTCCTTCACTCACTGCCTCCAGCATCTAGAACCATGTAGTGCAAGATGTTGTTTAATCACTAAGTCATGTCTGGCTCTTTGGACCCCAAGAGCCTGCCAGGCTCTACTGTCCATGGGATTTTCGAGGCAAGAATACTGGAGTAGGTTGTCATTTCCTTCTCTAGGGGATCTTTCCAACACAGGGATCGAACCCACATCTGTTGCATCTCCTACACTGGCAGACATGTTCTTTACCACTGCGTCACCTGGGAAGCCCTGTATTGCAAGATACGAAGTGAAGTGAAAGTTGCTCAGTCATGTCCAACTCTTTGCGACCCCATGGGCTGTACAGTCCGTGGAATTCTCCAGGCCAGAGTACTGGAGTGGGTAGCCTTTTCCTTCTCCAGGGGATCTTCCCAACCCAGGGATCGAACCCTGGTCTCCTGTGTTGCAGGCAGATTCTTTACCAGCTGAGCCACAAGGGAAGCCTGTATTGCAGGATAGGTGCTCAGTAAAATTATGGAATGAAAAAACATGATTCATCCAGGGACATAAGTTCCACAGGGCTGGAGAGTGGTGAGAAATGGACACCTAAGAGGTCAAAGCCTTGGTAAAGAATTTGCACCTTTACCTTGAGGGCTCTATGAAGCTTTCAAAGGGTTTTAAGACGATTTACCTGATCAGGAATGAGTCACTTGGTACTTGAACTTGGAGCATGCTCAGAGGAAGGAGGAAGACAGGTCAGATTTCAGATGGGATACTATAGAAAGGAAGAGGGTCTGGGTCAGGGTTGAAAAGCTGGTAGCTGGTGACTGAGATGCCTTGATGACTTAGTGGAAGGTCAGAAGGGAAGAGTGAGTACAGGTTTCTGTCCTGGATATCTGGGTGGCCGTCTTGCATTTACTGAAATGAGCAGTGGTTTGCTGAGAAGATACACTGAACTTTGCACCTAGGTTTTGAGGACCCCAGGAGACTTTCCCATATTCTGCATCAGAACACACCAGCTCTTATTCTTTCTACTCCTCTTTGCAAAGCTCTTGTGGAGGTTTGTTGGTACCCTCCACTCCCTTCATTAAGGTGTTTGTACCCGTATCCCCTCCTTAGAGGCCATTCTTCACTCCCATTAATCTCTGTCTTCCCTTGCTCTGTCCCCCTAATCTGTTGATCTGCCCACTAGTTCTAAGCTCCATGAAGACAGGCACTTTGGGTGCCTGTCAACTGCAGTATTACCATTCTCTGAAACCCTGAAGTGTTTGTCGAACTATTGACTTTTGTTACTTGTGAATGTGGAGCCCTGGAGGAGTGGTCTGAATGAATTGTTAGTATTTAGATGGTGGTTGAAGTCTTGGGTGTCACCATTACTTAGAGTGAGGGGTCTGAGGAGTACCATCTGTGGACTCGGACTCATTAGGTCCAAGATAGTGTCATGATCTGAGCTTCCCTAGTGGCTCAGACAGTAAAGAATCTGCCTGCAGTGTGGGAGACCCAGGTTCAATCCCTGAGTCAGAAAGATCCCCTGGAGAAGGAAATGGCAACCCACTCCAGTATTCTTGCCTGGAGAATCCCATGGACAGAAGAGCCTGGAGGGCTACAGTCCATGGGGTCACGAAGAGTTGAACAGGACTGAGCAACTAACACTTTCACTGTCAGGATCATACTAAGATGTCATTTGACTTTCACTGTGTTGACATTCCCACTGATGGTACAAAAGCAGTGGTGGTTGACACTGCTGGTTCTGCAGCACAAATCAGGGCTGTGATAACAAGCCATTTACAGTGGTTTTTGTTGTTGTTCAGTTGCTCAGTTTTGTTCAACTCTTTGCGACCCCATGGACTGCAGCGTGCCAGGCTTCCCTAGCCATCACCATCTTCCTGAGTTTGCTCAAAGTCATGTCCACTGAGTCAATGATGCCATCCAACCATCTGACCCTCTGTTGTTCTCTTTTCCTCCTGCCTTCAATCTTTCCCAGCATCAGGGTCTTTTCCAATGAGTCGGCTCTTCAGATCTGGTGGCCAAAATATTGAAGCTTCAGCTTTAGCATCAATCCTTCCAGTGAATATTCAGGACTGATTTCCTTTAGGATGGACTGGTTTGATCTCCTTGCTGTCCAAGGAACTCTCAAGAGTCTTCTCTAGCACCACAGTTCAAAGGCATCAATTCTTCAGTGCTCAGCCTTTTTTATTGTCCAGCTCTCACATCCATACATGACTACTGGAAAAAATCATAGCTTTGGCTATACGGACCTTTGTAGGCAAAGTGATGGCTCTTCCTTTGAATATGCTGTCTAGGTTTGTCATTACTTTTCTTCCAAGGAGCAAGCATCCTTTAATTTCATGGCTGCAGTCACTGTCCACAGTGATTTTGGAGCCCAAGAAAATAGTCTGTCAGTTTCCATTTTTTCTCCATCTACTTGCCGTGAAGTGATGGGACTGGATGCCATGATCTTCATTTTTCTAATGTTGAGCTTTAAGCCAGCTTTTTCACTCTCCTCTTTCACTTTCACAGGAGGCTTTTTAGTTCCTCTTCGATTTATGCTGTAAGGGTGGTGTCATCTGCATATCTGAGGTTATTGATATTTCTCCCAGGTATGCTGAGATTCCAGCTTGTGCTTCCTCTAGCCCGACATGTCACATGATGTACTATGCATATAGGTTAAATAAGCAGGGTGACAATTCACAGTCTTGACCTACTCGTTCCCCAATTTTAAACCAGTCCATTGTTACATATGCTTCTTGATGTGCATATAGGTTTCATAGCAGGTAGGTAAGGTGGTCTGATACTCCCATCTCTTGAAGAATGTTCCAGACTTTATTGTGATCTACGGTCAAAGGCTTTAATGTAGTCAGTGAAGCATAAGTAGATGTTTTTCTGGAATTCTCTAGCTGTTTCTAGGATCCAGCGGATGTTGGCAATTTGACCTCTGGTTCCTCTGCCTTTTCTAAATATAGCTTGTACATCTGGAAGTTCTTGGTGGTTATTGTAGTCATAATATTCTTCACCACTGTGAACTTGTCATTAAAAAAAATCCAATTTAATGTCTTTGATGAAGCAATAAAAATCAATTTTATTAAACTGCAACCTGAGTACTCATCTTTTTACTGGTCTGTGTGACAAAATGGGAAGTCAGCATAAAGCACTAATTCTTATGTAGCATCTTAACGTATGAGAGTCTGGACAGCAGCTATGCCATTACTTGAGTTGAAAGAACAGCCGACAGAAAATGATGACTGTTTAGACAGGGGAATATGGCAGATATTTTCTTAAAAACGAATGAAGTGAACCAGATACTTCAAGGAAAATAACTGACGTTATTGTTGGCAGTGATAAAATTTGAGCTTTCAGATGGAAATTTGAATTTTGGAAAACTTAATTCTGCTACCATGAGCTTGACAGCTTCCTGGTACTTTTCTTTCAAGATAGGTGGAGATGTTAAGGGAATGTTTCTTTTTTAATGTTATATAATAAAATGTGTCAACGTTGGGAAGATCTACTTAACTCAGGGAGGTGATGTTTTCCAATGGCCCGTGCTTGATGCTGGGAACTCAGGCATAGGTAAAAGATCCATTCAAAGCATCAGAGTGGAGTGAGGCCCCTGGTGTTTGATGTAACAGTGTAAACAGTTAACTGACAGGGTTTCAGGTTCCGCATCAGAACTTTAAGAAAGTTAGCACTTGTCAAGTTTTGATGTAGTATCAAAGACTGTTGACATTTATTTGAAAAGGCTGTTAAATCACTCCCTTTTTCTACTATGTATTTGTGTGAGAATATTCGTCACCTTCAACTGGACAAAGTTCGGCCCCAGATTGACCCGCTCCCTCCCCGCCCCATCCCCTCTGCTCCCCCCAGGCAGACACTTAACAGCTCTGCTGGTATGTACAATGTTATTACTCTTCTCTCCAAGTTATTTTTCTGGTTATATTTTGTAAAAATATTGTTTATGGTAACAGTCAGTATGCTTATTGAACGTTTTTAGAAAGTCTCTGCTTTAGTTTCTAATATAGTAAATACCCGTAGATATAACCTATGTAAACAAGAGCCCCTGGGGTCCTCAGTAATGAAGAACATACAGGGAGCCTGAGCCTCAGCCTCCGAGCAGCATGATGGGAGAGAGGAGTGCAGTGCTTACCCTCCAGGACCGCTTGAGGGCCTTGGCCAGGTGCCTACGGGAACCAGTGAGGCCCTTCTCTGGAGACAGGCACCCTGGCCTGATGTGTCCTTACAAGTGAAGGGTTGTGCCTTTTCCCGGGGAGAAGAACCACCTGGAGATTCTCTAAAGGTTGAAGACCAATGGGTGCAGCTTGGGTGTAGCAGGATGAGCAGAGGAAAAGCTGCTCAGAGGAGTGGAAAGAGTTGGAAGAACATCATAGCAGTGTCAGTTCTGTGAGCATCTCTGAGAATGGGGGAGGGAAGTATCAGAGAACCAGGTTTGGCTGGGAATGAGAAGTCATCGAGGGTTCAGTGGTCAGGACTTCCCAGGGCCAGTGAGTGGCAGTGGGGTAGGGGGAGGCTCTAAAGGAAGGGGATTAATTTTACTATGTTTTCTTTTCTGACTGTGCTGTGTGGCATGTGGGATCTTTGTTCTCTGACCATGGACTGAACCTTTGCCTTCTGCAGTGGAAGCGCAGTCTTAACCACTGGACCACGAGGGAAGTATCTGTTTGATGGCACTGGTGAGCAGGAAAAGGAAAAGGTGCTGAAAAGAAATTAGGGTAGGGCTTCAGAGATGGCTGGGATTTCATTTTAAAAGGTGGTAGAGGGGCTTCTCTTGGAGAAGGCAATGGCACCCCACTCCAGTACTCTTGCCTGGAAAATCCCATGGATGGAGGAGCCTGGTAGGCTGCAGTCCATGGGGTCGCTAAGAATCGGACAGTACTGGGTGACTTCCCTTTCACTTCTCACTTTCACGCATTGGAGAAGGAAATGGCAACCCACTCCAGTGTTCTTGCCTGGAGGATCCCGGGGTCGGGGGAGCCTGGTGGGCTGCCGTCTCTGGGGTCACACAGAGTCGGACGCAACTGAAGCGACTCAGCAGCAGCAGCAGCAGCAGCGGGACTTCTCTGGTGGTCCAGTGGCTAAGACTGCGGGGTCCCATAGCAGGCGCCCTCAGTACAATCTCTGGTCAGGGAATTAGATCCTGCATGCCACAACCAAGACCCAGTGCAGCCAAATAAATAAATATTGTTTTAAAAAAGAAAAGGATTGTGGAAACGTTTGAGGTCGAGTGCAGGAGGAGGTTAGGGGATGAGCCAGGCAGATATCTGGACAAAGGGAGAAGCCCTGAGACAGGACTGAGCTAGGAACTGAAATGAAGGCTTGGGAAATTGAAGTTACTCTCCATTGGCCGTAGATGTTCCTATATATAAAATGTGTTGGAAGAGGTGGTTGAAGATAACCCTGTTGAAATAAAGTACTTCAAACCATGGCCCTTCCGTCCTCCACCTGCAGTTCCCTTGGCAGTAGATGAACTTGCATTTTGCAGATGACCAGTGCTGTTAGCTCATGCTTGTTAGGCACCTCCTCTGTTAGCTAGATGCCATGCTAAGACCTTGATGATATTGCACTCTGATCCACTCATCAGTTCTGAGCCTGGTCCTGTGAGTAGACCCTTTTCACAGATGGCTAAACCTGTTGGGGAAATTAGGTAATTGGCCAGAGTCACAGCTAGGAATCTGCTGAACCCAAATAACTGAATGTCAGTTATTTGCCTCCAGAGCTCTTACCTGTTACACCGTGGACCATCTAGCGTGCATGCCTCTCCAGTCTCCCACCTCTTAGGACTTCTGTGTCTGCCTCTGCCTCCTTCATAGATTTATTAAAGGGAAGGTTCTTCCACTTGAGGACGTGCTCACCTACACTTTTATCTTTAGTTTCTTCTTCAGAGGCTCTTTCTGTTCTACCTTCAAATGTGACTAATAAGTCTTATATAACTCAATCTCCCAGTTAATCTTGGTATCTTGTCTTCAGCCACTATTCTCCTTTTTTCCCCTCTATTTAAAATTAAACTCCCTGGACAGGCAGTCTATCTCCACCACCTCAGTTCCTCCGTCCCTCCTGACCTCCTTCGAGGGCCTGTTCCTGTTCCCTCTAAGCCACCAGCATTGTTATTTTTATAAAAATGTCCTTTCAGCAAGTCCATTTTATTGTATCCAGTTTTTATCTTTAAATTTTGTATGTAAATAATAAAAATGTTTAGTTGTTTGTTATACAAAATTAGGATTATAAAAATGAGGGGAAAATCAATCATTGACCTATCTAGAAATAACCTTGTAATATTGTTGTATTTCCCTTTAGTCTTTTGTATTGCTCGTGCACATGTGTCCAGAGATACCTCCCCAGATTGGAGGTCACACTATATACTTAGATTTTTAAATTCTGCTGTTTTGTTAGCATATTACGTGTATTTCTGAAGGTCATCTTTGAGAACATGACTATTAACTGCACAGCTGTTGATGGTGTTGCTTCCTTCCTGGCTTCCCTGTGCTCATGAACTGGGCATCCTGGCTCTGCGGTCTGAGCTTCAAGGCCGTAAGCAGGTTACTTAGTTCATCTCCCGATTTGCCTGTCTCCAGGATGGTGGTGAGGATGAACTGAGGTGGTGCACATTGGAGCTCACCCTGGGCCCAGTGTGGTGCGAGCACTGGTGCGTCCGCTTCCTCTCCACCCCTGCCCGTGACCTCTGCCTCGTTTGCCTTCCTCTGCTCACGCACTTCTCCAAGCTGACCTCTGCTCTCTCTTTCTGTCTTTGTGGATGCTGTCTCACATAAGGTTTTCAGGGGTTCTTCTGTTTGGCTCTGAAATGTTAGTTTCCTGGGGCTACATTAACATTACCACAGACTGAGGGGCTAAGCCAGCAGAAATGTGTTCTCTCAGAGTTTAAAAGGCTGGAAGTCTGAAATCCAGGTGTTGGCAGGACACCTCCCTTGGATGCCTCTTTCTGGCTTTGGGTGGTTGTTGGCGATCCAGTTTCTGCCTCTTTCACATGGCCTTCTCTCTCAATCTCTCTCTGCTCTTGTAAGAACACCAGTCATTGGATGAGGGACTAATCCAATGTGACCTCATTGTGAGTTAAAACTAATTATGCCTGCAAAGACCTTTTTTTCCCAAATAAGTCACTTTCGTAGGTTTCAGGTGGACAAGAATATTTGAGGGCCTCTCTTCAACCCGTTTCAGTTACCTGGAGCTTCCTCCCAGGCCTGTTCCCCTTGCCTTCCTCGTTCCCAGTGGCCCACGTCTTTCCCTTCCTTTCATGGCTGAGCTTATAAAGAGAATTAGTTGCAGATTGAAGAAACCAATAGAGAGAACTTAGGTAGGAAAGATAAATGTCTTATCAGGATTCTGGGTGTCTCATGGAACCAAAGTTGAGGAACAGAGCTGGGCTTTTCAGTCCAGGATGGTCTCAGAGGATGGAGACCCTGGAGAGTCCCTGCCCAGCTCTCTTCCATTCTCCGTGTGTGCCACGCCCCCCACACAGTGAGGAAAGAGCCCTGAAATGGGCATGTTCTGTTTTCATCATGTTCTGCCCATCACACTCTTCTCTTGGTTCCTGGTTCTCCTCCTGCTGTCTTGTTTGTCCTTGATTGCCTTCAGAGGTTCCTCTCTGGCCGGTGACCAATGTGGTCTGCATACCCTCAGTGCCCTGGTCTTTCTCCATCCTGAGTCCAGGTTTCTCTCTGTTCTTGGGAGTTGTCCTTAGGTGATCATGGCCTTTCCCATCTGTTGTTGTCTGTTTTAAATGCTATTTACTCAGAGTTTCGATGATTCTTAAATTTGTATCTCTACTCCAGCCTTTCAGACCTCCAGGCTGATCTGCCTGCTTGTCCACCTGACGTCTCCTTCCTTTTGCTGTTTTCATTACTGAGTCCTTGATCCTTTAGTTCTCAGCCTGAGTGGCAGCTCCTTAGAGAGGCTCTTGCTGGCCACCAGTGTTACTTTTGGTCATGTTGATTGAGCACAGATACTGCCTCTCGGTGCCGAGTTGTGAGGCCCTGTCTCTTACCCTCCCCTAGTGCAGGCTGGAAGTAGAGGGTGCACCTGTTTGGGGCTGTTTGTGTGAGAGGGTTAGTTCTTGGACATGACTGAGTCAGACCTCCTGAAAGTATCCGTCAGTCCATCTGTAAGCCTGAGACTCGGGCGGGTTAGAGGAGTGCTGTGAGCACCTGTGCCACACAGCCAGGTTGAGGAGACCTGAATTGCAGGCAGTTTTCTTGAGAGTGGACGAGGGGCTGCTGGGAAGGCTTCAGGTGGCTTAACTGCTGAGGGGTGGGCTTGGGGGTGGCTGCTGTAGATTTGAGAGGTAACAGAAGGGGCACGGAGCCTTCCTGGGAACTGATGGACTCGAGGCTGGACACTAATTGACCTGGCATTTAAAATGTGCTTTTGAGTCAGTAACAGACTGTCATATTCTCTGTACAATTTCTTGAGATATGGGAATTGACTGCATACATTTCTCATAAGTTAAAACACGATATATTCAGGAAAAGGCTAAGCTGTGCACTGCTCTTCAGCTTTACAGCAGCATCTCGTCTGGTCTGAATATGTACTCACAGATTGAGGTGATGCTGGCTGGACAAGGAGAGCGCCTGGAGTTGCTGGGGTGCTGCTGAGATTCAAGGGGTGAACAATTCTAACCATTTGGTAACATGGAATTATGTAGTAGCTATAGAAGGGGAAAACCTCTGCTCCTGAGAGTGGTAGATTTGCCTATCACAGGCAAAAGTTTTTTGACTTTGCTTTTAATATCTGTAGTTTCAATGAGCTTTGAAAAGTGGAATTTTTTTCAGAGATGGAGATATTTTGTAGTCTGTGTTATATAATATGGTAGCCACATGTAGCTGTTGAAATGTCACCTGTGTGAATTTTTAGCTTTAATATGGGCTTCACTGATAGCTCAGTTGGTAAAGAATCCATCTGCAATGCAGGAGACCCTGGTTCAATTCCTGGGTCGCGAAAATCCACTGGAGCAGGGATAGGCTACCCAGTCCAGTATTCTTGGACTTCCTTTGTGGCTTAGCTGGTAGAGAATCTGCCTGCAGTGCAGGAGACCTGGGTTTGATCCCTGGGTTGGGAAAATCTCCTGGAGGTGGGAAAGGCTACCCACTCCAGTATTCTGGCCTTGAGAATTCCATGGACTGTGTAGTCCATGGGGTCCCAAAGAGTTGGACACGACTGAGTGTCTTTCACTTTCACTTTCATGGTTAAATGAGGGGCTTCCTGGATGGCTCAGGAGTTAAAAAAAAAAAAAAAATTTCACCTGCAGTGCAGGAGACTCAGGAGGCTCAGGTTCAATCCCTGGATTGGGAAGATACTCGAGGAGGACATGGCAGCCCGCTCCAGTATTCTTGCCTGGAGAATCCCATGGACAGAGGAGCCTGGTGGGCTACAGTCTATGGGGTCACAAAGAGTCGGATGTTACTGAAGGGACTTAGCAGGCAGGCACGCATACATGGTTAAATTTTAAAAAAAACACACACGTGGCAAAAATAGCCATAGTGGATAGAATGGTTCTGTAGAGATTTGGGAGATCTGAGGAAAAGTCTTCATATAAGAGGGTGAGAATTGGGAAAATTAAAATCTACTTAGGACCTAATATTTAGCAGCCTTTGTATATCTGAGTTGCTCCTATATGCTCACTTGTGTCCAGCTCTTTGCGACCCCATGGATTGTAGCTCACCAGGCTTCTCTGTCCCTGGAATTTTCCAGGCAAGAATCCTGGAGTAGGTTGCCATTTCCTTCTCCAGGGATCTCCCTGACCCAGGGATCAAATCTGTGTTGCCTGCTTTGGCAGGCAGATTCTTTACCATTGCACCACCCGGGAAACCTTGTGTTTGTCTAGACCTTTCTGGAATACAAAACCCCTTCCTAAAGTTGTGTCCTTTGTCTTTTACCACCACCAGTGGCTGTCATATGATCAGAGAATTAAGGATATTAAAGGAAGGCTAGTTAGCTAGTTCATTGAGCCCATGAGGAAAGCACAAACAACTTTACCACCAAGTGCTCTATTCCTCAGGACACTTGCCTCCCTCACAGACCACCAGGAACAACAAATTTTTATCTTATGATTGTATAATCATAATAGCTTGCACTTAATCTCCATTTTAGAATTTATAAAGTCCGTACATACCAGTACCACATTTAATTCTCACAACAGCCCTGAGATTTCAGTCTTGTCTCCCCATTTTACAAATGAAATTGGACCCAGAGGATTTATACAGCTACCCTCTGGGGGGCAACAGTGGGCCTGGTTTCCTTCATAAAACACACAACTTAATATGCTTCCAATTGCCTGGCTCAAGATGGAGTACATCTTTTCCTCCCTGTAAGAGGAAAAGGCTAGCGCCTTGTTTTTCAGATGTCCAACTGCCTTTTCCTTGTCTACGGTGCCACATCTACTCCCTCCATTCATGGTCTGTGCTGGGAATGACTCATTGTCCTCTGGTATCCATTCTCTCCTTTCTTGTAACAAAATGTTTGTCGCTCAGTACTGTCTGACTTTGCGACCCCCTGGGCTGTAGCCTGCTAGGCTCCTCTGTCCATGGAATTTTCCAGGCAAGACTATGAAGTGGGTTGCCATTCCCTTCTACAATATCTGAGATTAGGAACCTATATTGTATTGTGTAAATCTTGGAGTGTTGATCAAACATGATTGATAAATGTATATTTTAAATTTTAAAGAAGAGTTTGTATATATAATTGGAATTTTGCTGGTCAGATTTACTCAAACTATTTTGTGTTGTTGTTCAGTTGCTGAGTCATGTCCGAGTCTTCGAGACCCCATGGACTGTAGCACACAGGGCTCCTCTGTCCTCCACTATCTCCCGGAGTTTGCTCAAGTTCATGTCCATTGAGTTGGTGATGCTATCTATCTCATTCTCTGTAGCTCCCTTCTTTTGTATTGTAGTATCGCCAATTAGCAATATTGTGATAGTTTCAGGTGAACAGTGAAGGCACTTGGCCATCCATACACGTGTATCCATTCTCCTCCAAACTCCCCTCATATCCAGGCCAGCATGTAGCACTGAGCAGAGTTCCATGTGCTATACAACAGGTTCTTGTTGGTTATCCATATTAAGTATAGCAGTGTGTAGAGAACTCCCTTGGAGAAGGCAGCGGCACCCCACTCCAGTACTCTTGCCTGGAAAATCCCGTGGATGGAGGAGCCTGGTGGGCTGCAGTCCATGGGGTCTCGAAGACTCGGACACGACTGAGCGACTTCACTTTCACTTTTCACTTTCCTGCATTGGAGAAGGAAATGGCAACCCACTCCAGTGTTCTTGCCTGGAGAATCCCAGGGTCGGGGGAGCCTGGTGGGCTGCCGTCTATAGGGTCGCACAGAGTCAGACACAACGACTGCAGAGACTTAGCAGCAGCAGCAGCAGCAGAGAACTCCCTAACTATCCCTTCCCTGCAGCAACCATAAGGACTTCCTCTCAGTCTGTGCGTCTCTTTGATTCCCTGTATGAGGGATATCATACAATATTTCTCCTTTCCTGTAATCAGATTTACTTTTAAATATTTTATTTTATTAAAAAAAATACACAGGGTTCCTAAACTTGCTGGGCTTAAAACGTGTTCATTTTGGCTAGCGGCAGTCAACCCTGTTTTCTGGGTCTGTGGAGCCCATTCACCAGCTAGGGTTTTGAGTGTCTGGGGAGCCAAGACAGGCACAGTGCTGGAAGGGCCCTTAAGCCAAGTTTTGTTTTTTGTGGCTGTCTTGTTTTTCTGTCATGGGAACAAAAGAATGATGTCCTTGGGGGTAACTTTTCACAGGACTAGGTAGAGGCTGCTGCCAGTGTCCATTCTACCAGCTGTCCTGTGAGGACAGGTCAGCCCAGACCAGTTGTGGGAGGGAGAGGCACAAAGCACAGCCCTTCCACCCCGTGAGCGCAGCCCCTTCCTTCTCTTGGGGAAGTGCCAGGCGCCCGGGGGCCCAGGCAGTGTTCTGCCCTTGCTTCTAGTCTTTGTTGTTTCTTGACTAGAGACACCTGTAGTTATTTGTCATAAGGTGGGGTTGGGCTGCAGGGTTGTTGCTTAACCGCCAAGGGGGAGCCAGCCCAGAACATCACAGGGCCAAGACTGAGAACTGTGACTTCCACTCACATGCACTCTGCTTGGGAAAAACTTCTTCCTTGAGGCCTTCCATCAGTTTCCTGTTGCTGCCTAACAAACTGGCCCGCAAGCCTGATGACTTCACACAATAGCTGTGTGTTCCCCTTTGCCAATTAGGTCAGGGCCTCAGAGCTCAGCTCACCCTGTGTGGGGGGCTGTGCATTTGCAGGCAGCTGGCACAAGGGCTGGGTATGCACTTCAGGACCACCTTATCTGCATGGACTTTGGCCAGGCTGCACCTCTGTTCTCTGGGTGGCCTCTGCAGAGGGCTGATTCAGGCGTCTCGTGGTAACTGAGTTCCAAGGGCCTGGAGCAGAAGGTGCTCGGCTTTTTGCGGCCATCCATAGAAGTCACACAGTGTCACCCATGTTACATGGCTGTAACATGGCTGGTTTTTTTTTTTTAATCTATCACAGGGCTTTCTGTATCATGACATTTAGAATGGTCTGCTTCAGGATGTCCAGTTACTATCAAGTTTTCTGTGGAATGGATTCCAGAAGTGACCTCCTTAAACGCATCAGTTTATTTAACAGATACTTGCCATGTACTTACTTTCAGCAGGACACTGATTGTTGCTGTGCAATTACTGGTTAGTAGCTTCTCATCTTTTGTTCTTTTGGGGGAGATTGCGAACTAGGGAATAAGCAAGTTTCAGACCTGTGGTGAGTGCCCTGAGACCCAGAGTGGAGAGACAGCATTTGGTTAGGTGAAGGCCATTCTGAATAGATAGCCTCTGACAGAGGAGAAGCCAGGTAGGAGAAGAGCCTGGTCACTTCAGGTGCAGAGAACAGCTATTGCAAAGGCCGTGAGGTGAGAGGAAAGTGTGCTGATACTGGGTGCCCCAGGAGCAAGATGGTGGGAGCCTGGGTTGGAGAGGAAGCTGGCTTTGGTCACCTGGCCGGGTTGCCCAGGACAGCATCAGTTTACTCCTGGTGAGCCAGTATTCAAGAGGGGAGTGCCTGCTGTGACTGTTAGAAGTGCCCTGGCATGGACAGTTTGTTTTATGGTTGCTGTGCTATGGAAGAACATTGGTATTTTTCCCTTTGGTGCAGTGGGACACCAGTGAACAGTTTTGAGCAAAACTGTGACAAGATGTGAATTTTAAAAGATGGTTCAGATTGCTGAATGAAGAATGGATTGTTGCAGCGAAAATAGAAACAAGGATCATTTAAAGGAGACTTGATGAGAAATGATGTGACTTGGCTAAGCCGGCGGGTTGAGGAAAGGGATGTAAGTGGACAGACTGATTTCTCCTGTGGAGCTCAAGCTAGTCATTGTTCTGATGACCGAGAACAGTTATTTATTGGGGGGCTATGCCATGCAGCATGTGGGATCTTAGTTCCCTGACCAGGAGTTGAACCTGTGCCCCCCTGCAGCAGAAGCACAGAGGCCTAACCACTGGACTGCTAGGTAGTTCTCCTATGACAGTTCTTAACTGCTTGCTTTGCAAACTTAGGAGCCAGTTATGTCAGGTGCTGAGATGAGGCCAGATGGGTGGTGCAGGCTTGTTTGGCGTCCACTGGGGATGAGAGAGCTATGCTTGGAACACTTGAAATGGACATAGAAAACCAGTGCAAGTGTTGGCTTGTAAGTGTAGTGGCCTAGAGTTGAGACTGAAGGTCATAGGTAGACTTTAGGTCTTGTGAATGGAGACTCTCACCTGCGCATGGGCAGTAAAGTGAGGAGGGGATAGATACCCGGCCACCGAAGGAAGGAGAGGTGGGGATCCCCAAGAGGAGGGTGGGGATCACTGCACAGAGTGCTGATGAGGGGTGAGGAGAAAGAGTCCCCTAGACTTAGGACCTGTAGGCCCCAGGTGGTGGGAGTGAAAGCCAGATTGCGGGGAGTTAAAACATAAAGAGTTGAGGTAGGGGCAACCGCCTATGTAGATGGGGCAACCGCCTATGTAGATGGGGCTTCAGGAAGGTTAGCTGTGGGAGGAGGGGGCCAAGGAAAGGGCTCCGTAGTTGGTGGGTGATGTGGGAACAGTGGAGAGTTTTGTTTTTAAATAGGGAGATCCTAAGTTGTGTGTTTAATTGGGTGCAGCTGAGAATGAATCCCCTGGGATCTTGTTAGATGCAGCTCCTAATTCAGCTGGAGGTGGGGGGCAAGTGAGTGCACTTCCCTAACAAGTCCCCCGGTGCCTCTGGTGGTGCTGGGCCCTGGGCCACACTTGGAGAAGCAAGCACTGCTGATGTTAGAAGCTGGCTGGGAAAGGAGACTGGTGCAGTAATGGAAGGCTAAACGCCTTAGGAAAACTAGGGGGAGGATGTTCTTATCTACCTCATTGCTGGCACCAGCTCTTTGAATTGGCTTTTGTTTCAGTTTGTCTCATGGTTTCAAAATTCATCCTAATTGGTATGCCACTCCCTCCAACTGAGCAAGTTTCCAGTGACATGGGACATGTGATAGACTTATTTTCATTAACTCTTGTGAGGTTAAACAGCAGCTTGAATTAGCATCAGATTTAATTTATGTCTGAAAAAATAAACTTAACTAGTTAACTTTCAGCAAACAATACTTTATTGTCATTTCAGCAACTCTCCTATCCTTAACAGTCTGCATAAAGTGCTTCCTTAAGCTCAGAATTTTAAGATTTGGAAGAGACAAGGTGAAGTCAAGAAAGATGGCTTTGATTGGGAAGGGGAGAGATTAAACTTAAAAAGATTGTTTTTTAATCTGAGACATATAGCAAAACATCGTTATAAATAGGTGCATAGATATTCCCTGATAAACTGAACATAAGTAGCTCTGAACCTTTGTACGTACTGGCCTCTTAAAAAATCAGGGGCGTTCTTGGGGGAGAAAGTGTGAGGGTATTTGGGTCATCTGGAGGGAGAGGCAGAAAGGAGGAACCAGGTACTTGGTGGATAACTGTGATTAGACACACAAGTTCCTCTCACTGCCACCCCCTTGTCTTTCCTATGTGTTATTCCTGTGGCTGAGCTGGCTGAGACTCCCCCGGGAGGGAGCAGGGCCTGAGGAGAAGGCTCCAGCTCCAGGTGCACCTGTGCGCCTGCCCTTCCCGTGACCTCGTCGACCTCAGAGACACCCAGGGAGAAAGACCAGGCCATGGTCCATGCCTGCAGTTAGGCTCTTAGCCCCGAATGCTTACCTAAATACACTTTATGGTTGCTTTAGAGTGAGCTGCTGTTTTTAGTGTTGTTATGGAGGTCAGTAATTTGAGCCACTCTAAGATAATGAATGGTCAGAAAGTCCAAGAGCAGAGGTTCATTGACAAGACCCACAGGTCTTACAGAAGCTTGCTTATTTTGATAAATAACTTATCCCTTTATAGAAACTAACTTTAGAAATAATTTTTTTTAGTTCTTAGGAAAATTGGCCAATGTAATTTTTTACGATTGTTAAGCCTAAAACTTTCCTCTTTTTTCAGAGGAAAACATGTTTAAGTCAGCTATAAAACCTAACTGAGATGCATTATTGAAGAGATAAAAGAACTTGAATAGACCTGATTACAGAATTTGAATGCAGTTTTCCTGTATGTACATGCTGGGATATTTTCTAAATGTCACTTAATCTGGAGGAATGAATATTTGAGAGGAGTCAGTTTTATAAAAGAAAGATGAGGGGGATGTATTCTATTAGATATAAACAGGAAAGTTCCATGAAGCATAGGTAGGTAGAACAAACTCTAGATGATGATCTATGTATTTATGGGAATTTAGTTCATGGTTAGTGCAGTGTTTTAAATTGTTTGGGAATGGATAAGATGTTGAATCAACTGGCAGTCTATTGGAAAAAATAGTTGAAAGCTCTATATTTTGTAGCACATAGAGATTCTGACTGGATTAAAGATTTAAATGTAAAAATTAAAAACATGGAAATATTAAAAAAATATTGTAAGAAATATTTTATAGCCTTTGAGGTAGGGTGTTTTGGGAAAGGGTTTCTTAGCATGATACTAAGGCTCTAAGCCATAAAAGATTATCTGCTTGAATACTCAGAACATACCTATAGCAAAAGACATCTAATAGAGAAACTTTTTTAGGGGGGCGTTGGCTGTGCCACTCAGCATGTGGGATCTTAGTTCCCCAACCAGGGATTGAACCTGTGCCCTTTGCAGTGGAAGGGCAGAGTCCTAACCACTGGACCACTTGGGAAGCCCTGATAATAGACGAACTGTAGTTCAGTGATGAGCAAATTGGAGAAAATATTAGAAATAGACATATATATGATAAGAGATTAATATGCTTAGTATAAAAAGAACATTTCCAAACTAAACTGTTCAGCAAGTTTATTTTTGGAAATTTATTGATGAAGGAATAAAGAGAATCCTTATTACAACATTAGTTATGAAAATAAAATATTAAAAACAGTTTGTTAGAAATCTTCACCTAGAATTTTTGATTAGAAAACAAAAACTTGTCAATAGTTTGGATTATAGCCCACCAGGGTCCTCTGTCTGGGGTTTGCCAGGCAAGAATACTGGAATGGGTTGCCATTTCCTTCTCCAGGTCTTCCTGACCCAGGGATCGAATCCATGTCTCCTGCACTGACAAGTGGTTCTTTACCGCTGAGCCAAGTGAAGCCCATAAGTTCCATAAGGGCAGAGATCTTTTCTTCTTTGTAAAGACATTTTTGGTTGTACCGAATTGCAGGTGGGAACTTAGTTCCTGGACCAGGGATCCAAACTGTGCCCCCATGTGTTCATAAGTTTGGAGTCTAAACCACTGGACGGCCAGGAAGTCCCCACAGATCTTTCTTTAAAATATGCACATTGTTAGTTTTTTAAAAAGAAACATTTATTGACTACACTTGGTCTTACTTGTGGCTGTTCTGGGTTTTCACTGCTGCTCGGGCTTTTTCTCTATTTGCAGCCAGCAGGGGCTACTCTGTTGTGGTGGTGCTCTGGCTTCTCATTGTCATGGCTTCTCGTTGCAGAGCATGGGCTCTAGAGTCAAGGGCTGCAGTAGTTGTGGCTCCCAGGCTCTAGAGAACCAGCTCAGTAGTTGTGGTGCACAAATTTGGTTGCTCCACAGCACGTGGGGTCTTCCCAGGTCAGGGATCAAACTCATGTCTCCTGCATGGGCAGGCAGTTTATCACTGAGTCACCAGGGAGGTCCATAGGTAGTTTTTATTTAAACATAAATGGCGTTATACTTTATGTCCTTCTATGTATCTCAACATATTTTGAATATATTTCCAGGGGGGATAGATTGTTGTCTTTTTTATTGCCTGACATGTCCTGGAACAGTGCTTGAAATGTAGTACATTTCAAAAACAGAAGACTGAGTGAGCGAGCCTGAGAGCCCATCCGCAGGGACTGGTTAGACTAAGGTGCACGCAGAACGCTGTGGGGCTGCTCAGAGGTTTGAGGTGGCCCCTCTTCGTTGTCCTGAGATGACCGCAGTGCAGCACACAGGGTCTGAAGGGAAGTACACACCCCTGTTCATCCTGTGGAATGGGTGTTGTTTCTTGGGAGTAGGTGGGGACAAGAACATGTTGTACAGTAAGGTAATGCTTTATCTGTATTGTTCTGTGGAAAAGCACCAAGATAATGATTATTAGGAAAAAGATATTTTCACTTCGGAAGAAATTTAAAAGCACATTATTTACATTTGAAAGTATTAGAAGCTCTCAAAGTTAGCTTGACTGCAATGAGCATATTGTAGAAATGTCATAGTCTTGGTTTGTTTGCCTTTATTTTTATTAAGGTATAATTGAGTAAGTTTGCCTTTGAGGTAAAAAAAGTGTTATTGGTGCTGTAGTCTGCTCCTTTGTAGCACTTTTTGTTTTGGCCATGCTGCGTGGCTTGCAGGATTTTCATTCCCCTTCTAGGGTTGGAACCTGGATCTGCAGCAGTGAGAGTGTGGCGTGCTAACTGCTGGACCGCCTTGAAATTCTCTTGTGGCGTCTTACATTCGTGTTTTTTCCTGCATCCTTTCACTGGTTGTTGTATAAGAATGGATGCAGTGGATGCTTGTGTGTTTTTGTTAACACCACAGCTGCAATCTATTGGTTTTTAGTGACAGTACTTCTCAGTGTTAGATAGTAACACTCTTCAGGAAGGCTTCAGGGGGCATTATGGTAGAACTGAAGACCAAGTAAAGTGTACTTGGTCAAGGTCCTGGTAGCTGTAACAACTTGAAGTCACAGTCATAGAGTGGGGAGACCCATGAGCAGCTGTAATGAGCCTCCAGGGCACAGGGGACTCTCAGCCGAAGTGGAGCTTCCTTGCCAATAGTGTAAATTGTCAGAAGTAGAATTCTACTTTAGGTGTTTATTTCCATGTAGCGGGGGAATCTTTTGTATAGTGGGTTTTCCACAGTTAGTGGGCAAGATCGCATAGCTTGATTTAAAGACTCTAAGCCCATCTCCTGGACCGTAGGAGTGCCAGGTGCCTCTGAAGTGTGCATGCACTCCTCGGTCTGACAGACGCAACTGCAGAGCAGCAGGGGCGGACTTGGCCAGCAAGGGACCACCATTGTGATAAAGTGGGGGCCAGGTGTTGGGTGGGTCTGAGACTGGGATTTACAGGCTGTTTTCCCAGATAATAGTTGCTGCGCACCATCCTGTGAACCAGAGGTTGGCAAACTCTGGGCTGCCATCTGTGTGTGTGTCCTATGAGCTCAGAGTGGTTTTTCTGTTTTACAATAGTGAAAAAATGGAAAGGAGGCTATTTTGTGGCATGGGTGAGTGATACGAAGTTCAAGTTTATGTTCATAGACAGTTTTATTGGCGTGCCCATGTCTGTTCTGTGTGTTGTCTGTGGCTGCTTTTACGATGGGAAAATGTGCCCTGAATTGTGG
The DNA here is from genome assembly GCF_016772045.2 of Ovis aries. Classification (NCBI taxonomy): domain Eukaryota; kingdom Metazoa; phylum Chordata; class Mammalia; order Artiodactyla; family Bovidae; genus Ovis; species Ovis aries. The sequence goes on from NC_056065.1 coordinate 50,184,035, forward strand.
TACGTGTCTCTGGGCCTCTACAGGAAACTGCCACCACTCCTGCACCGATCTCTTGGCCAGTGTGGCATCTGCAGGCCTCACCGGCAGAGCAGCAGCCTGGAGTCACAGAACCTTTGATTTTAACTTCTGTGCAGCATGGCCTCCACAGAAAAAACATTCTGTGTCTTGTTTTCCTTTAAGATCTTCTGTTACCAGTTATGTGCTAGTGTACACTAAGCTAATGGAGCATTCTGTACACAAGAAGAATAGATAGGTTTTCTAAATTCCTCCAAATTAAATTCCCTTAGAAATCTCACTGTGATACTTGAAATTGGAATGTCCGTGTATCAATACTAGAAGTGCCTTGGAAGGAGAATTCCTTTGTGGAAGTTGTGCTGAGGAGGGTCTAAAAATAACCTCTTTGAGGGCAAGAACTTGTTTGTTCTTCGGTTTAATTTTAAATTCCCTTGTAGTTAACAGGACAGCAGTATGTGAAAGGTACCAGAACGTGAGCACTGGGGCTCCAGTCACAAAAGAGGCATTTAGGTCCCCTCCAGGGGCGTTCGCAGAGCGTCTCGTTACTGTGTCAAGTGTCCGTGTCTGTTTGCTCTGGCGGCAGGCAGCCCCCACTTCCTTGCCAAGGTAGCAGCCACTTGGGTGGCACCTCTGTCTGCATTTGCCCATGTGCTCTCACGGAGGCAGGGGTCTGACTGCAGTTATGTTCCCGTGGAGTTGCTCCACGCTGGCAGCTGCTTGGTAATGGCCCCCTGCCATGCTGCCGCCTCTGTTGCCCTCGGCTTGTCGGGAGCCTGCAGTCTGGGCACGGCTCCGCTGACAGCTGGCAGGGAAGGACATCCGGGGTTGTTGCAACTTGTGGGAGGCATGGCCCAGCACCCTGCAGGCCCAGGACACCTCAGCCAGGTGAGGCCTGGCATGGGGCTAGTGCCCGGCAGGGCTGTGGGGGTGCTTCGTGGCCTTGGGTGTCCCCTGCCTGTGTCTTTCTGAGAATTGCCAAGGGCTGATTCCTGTTTCCTCCACTGAGCTCTCCTTAGTTTCTTCCTCTCTCTGCTAGGCTCATTCCATCAGTGTCCAGAAAAAGTTTTTCTTAACCACAGTGGGTAGTGAACCAGGGCAAGGGCATGGCACCTTACTGCCTCCTGTCCCCCCAGGCGCCTTCAAGGAACACTGCACTTGTGAGCTAAGAGCCAGCCCTGCTAAGGTCACCGCCCCCCACAGAGGCCGGGCTCTGGGGGTGCTGCCAGAAGGGGCTGCGAGGTTCCAGCTGTCACCTGGTGGAGGACGTGCTGCCAGCCAGGCCCTATGTGCCTACTCTCCTAGTGCACATGCCACTGTACTTTAAAACAAATGTAAATATATCATGAAGTAGAGTGCAAAATTTGCATTAGTTTTCCGCCATTACCACTAAATACTTCAGTACATATGTTTTGAGAACACATATTTTTATATAAGCACAGTTAGCTATTGAAATCAGTAAGTTGCACACTGATAGCTGTCTACTTTCTCCACGTTTCTTTGGTTGTCCCCGTACTGTCTTTACAGCTATTCCTCCCTGTCCGGACCCAGTCAGTCCAGGAACACAAGTTACATCTAGAGGTCGGGTCTGTTCTTTTTTAATCAGAAACAGCCTGCCTTTGTTGTTCTTCCCCTTGACATTTTAAGGAGTGCAGGCTGGTTGTCCTGGAGAATGACCCTTCTTTGGGTCTGTCTGGGCTTTCTCAGGGTTAGATTTAGATTTTGTGTTTGGGCGGGTTACCACACAAGTATTGCGTCCTGGGCCTTCTCTGGTGAGTGTTTCTGATGCTCTCTGCGCCACGTGCAGGGTCTGGCCTGAACGCCGTCTCGTGGGGCCCTCAGCACCAGCTCCTGTCTCCCTGCAGGGATGGCAGCTCCCTGTGAACACCTGTCCTCATGGCCACCTGTGCATCCCTCAGGATACGTGTCCCACTTGCCCTGGGATGTGCCGTGCAGTAATCAGTTACTGAGTTCCTCTTGGGTGTTGTTTCAGGAACACAAAGATTAGGAAGTCACTTCTTGATGAATTCCTACTCTTGGTGAATTTATGGTTATTGTCCAGTTTTACAGCCCATACCTAGAGCAGGGGGACAGAGAGCCAGGTGAGGCTCTGAGTGGAGGTGGGGCCCACAGTAGTGGTTTGTGCGGCACCCCTCCCTGCTGTTCTGCCTCCCCTCCCTCTCATCCCCTCCACTTTCCTCTGTGGCCCAGACTTGAGTCTTCATGCAGAGACTCCCCAGTTGATGGCACCTTTAGTGTCCCTGGGGTTTTCACAATGCCCCAGGCTAAAATAAATACCTAAAAGTTTCCTTTATTGAGTCCTTCAGTTAAGTCTCTCAGTCGTGTCCCGCTCTTTGCGAACCCATGATCTCTTGCAGCACACCAGGCTTCCCTGTCCATCACCAACTCCCAGAGCTTGCTCAAACTCATGTTCATCAAGTTGGAGATGCCACCCAACCATCTGATCCTCTGTCGTTCTCTTTTCCTCCTGCCTTCAGTCTTTCCCAGCATCGGGGTCTTTTCCAATGAGTCAGTTCTTTACATCAGGTGGCCAGAGTATCAGAGCTTCAGCTTCAGCATCAGTCCTGCCAATGAACATTCAGGACTGATTTCCTTTAGGATTGATTGATTTGACCTCCTTGCAGTCCAGGGGACTCTCAAAAGTCTTCTCCAACACCACAGTTCAGAAGTATCAGTTCTTCGGTGCTCAGCTTTCTTTATAGTCCAACACTCACATCCATACATGACCACTGGAAAAATCAGCCTTGACTTTATGGACCTTTGTCGGTAAAGGAACGGCTCTGCTTTTGAATATGCTGTCTAGGTTGGTCATGGCTTTCCTTCCGAGGAGCAAGCGCCTTTTAATTTCGTGGCTGCATCACCATCCGCAGTGATTCTGGAGCCAGAAAATAAAGCCTGTCACCCTTCCACTGTCTCCCCATCTGTTTCCCATGAAGTGATGGGACCAGATGCCATGATCTTCGTTTTCTGAATGTTGAGTTTAAAGCCAGCTTTTTCACTCTCCTCTTTCACTTTCATCAGGAAGCTCTTTAGTTCCTCTTCACTTTCTGCCATAAGGGTGGTGTCATCCGCATATCTGAGAATATTGATATTTCTCCCAGAAGTCTTAATTCCAGTTTGTGCTTCTTCCAGCCCAGTGTTTCTCCCATGATGTACTCTGAATGTAAGTTAAATAAGCAGGGTGACAATATACAGCCTTGATGTACTCCTTTCCCAGTTTGGAACTAGTCCGTTGTTCCATGTCTGGTTCTAACTATTACTTCTTGACCTGCATACAGGTTTCACAGCAGCCAAGTAAGGTGGTCTGGTATTCCCATCTCTTTAAAAATTTTCCAGAGTTTGTGTGGTCCACATAGTCAAAAGGCTTTGGCATAGTTAGTGAAGCAGAAGTAGATGTTTTTCTGGAGTTCTCTTGCTTTGTCAATGATTCAGCAGATGTTGGTAATTTGATCTCTGCCTCCGCTTACCTTTTCTATATCCAGCTTGAACATCTGGAAGTTCTCGGTTCATGTACTGCTGAGGCCTGGCTTGAAGAATTTTGAGCATTACTTTGCTAGCAGGTAAGATGAGTGCAATTGTGCGGTAGTTTGAAGATTCTTTGGCATTGCCTTTCTTTGGGATTGGAATGAAAACTGACCTTGTCCAGTCCAGTGGCCACTTCTGAGTTTTCCACATTTGCTGGCATATTGAGTACAGCACTTGCACAGCATCATCATTTAGGATTTGAAATAGCTCAGTTAGAATTCCATCACCTCCACCAGCTTTGTTTGTGGTAATGCTTCCTAAGGCCCACTTGACTTCACCCTCCAGGATGTCCAGCTGTAGGTGACCACATCATTGTGGTTATCCAAGTCATTAAGGTCTTTTTTGTGTGGTTCTTTGTATTCTTGCCAGTTTTTCTTAATATTTTCTGCTTCTGTTATTTCCATACCATTTCTGTCCTTTATTGAGCCCATCTTTGCATGAAATGTTCCCTTGGTATCTCTGATTTTCTTGAAGGAGATCTCTAGTCTTTCCCATTCTATTGTTTTCGTCTGTTTCTTTGCATTGAGACCTTAGGTCCAGTATAAGTATTTATGTCTTAAGGAACTTATAGCCCTTTGAGAATGTAATACCCATAGATTGGAGGAGACTTTTTTATTTTATTCTTAACCATAAGGCAAGCTGAGTGCCAAAGAATTGATGCTTTTGAATTGTGATGCCAGAGAAGACTGTTTAGGGTCCCTTGGACTGCAGGGAGATCAGATCAGTCGATCCTAAAAGAAATAACCCTGAATATTCATTGGAAGGACTGATGCTGAAGCTCCAATACTTTGGCCACCTGATGCGAAGAGCTGACTCTCTGGGAAAGATTGAGGGCAGTAGGAGAAGGGGCGATAGAGGATGAGATGGTTGGATGGCATCACTGACTCAGTGGACATGAGTTCATGGAAACTCCAGGAGATGGTGAAGGACAGGGAAACCTGGTGTGCTGCAGTCCATGGGGTTGCAAAGAGACACGACTTGGCAGATGTACAGCAACTACAAACCACTGTTATTAGCCAATGGGCAGTATAGCTTCTCACACTCAGAATCTGCAGGACATGGCTGTCTTTGTTTCCTGGTCCTCCTGGATTCTTGGGCAGTGCTGTTTTCTCCAAGCAACCGCGGAAACTCAGCTTTGTAAGGATATGACGTCATCAGAAAGGCTGTAGCGCCACCTGCTGTTGGAACTGTGAACTGTCTCGAGCTAGCCGCTTCCATGGTGTCTGTCACCTGTCAGGTTTCTCTGTGCTTGTCTCAACTTCAAACTGTCTTATAACCTGGGAGTTTGCTGCATCTTTCCATGCAGTTTGAGTACCGCAGTTTTAATAGCTCACAGTCTGCTTGAACTAATCCCTGCAGCTTTGGGACGTGGGGCTTCCAGGAGAAGGGGCTTACCCCCTGGAGGAGCCAGGTGAAGGTGGAAGGTGGGACCTTTTCCTGTCCAGGAATCAAATTTCAGTCATTCTAGTCTGTCTTTCCCCAGAGGGGAAATTGAAAGACCTGCAGGAAAACTAGTGGTGTCAAATATAAAGAGGTTTTACCGGCATTTATAATGTGTGTTTTATGGAAAAAATGAAATTTATCATCTAAGGAACTTAAAAATGGACCTTTGGTAGCCTGTAATTTTTCTTGACAGTTGTGACAAATGAACTGAGAATATAAATGATTTATCAAGATAACAGTGTCTGTCTTTGTTAGATGCCCTGATTCTGACCATGACCCTTTCTCCTGTTCTTGACATGTAAGTGGTAAAACAGCGGGGACAGCCATGAGCGCTGATTCTGCAGATTTTTTTTTCTTTTAGGGCTGCATGTGTTGACTGTAAGTTTTTGAAAACCAAATTATTACTTGCTGTATATATTTAGGTTTGTGTATGATACTTTATGATTCGTCTTTGCCAACTAGTTAAATGGTACCAGAGAGAAGAGATACAGCTTATGTAACTTGCAGGGAGAAGTGTGTTACTGTATTAAAGACACTAGTCTTTTTTGTCCAACCTGTGTTCTCTTCTAGGCACCCACCCCATCTCAGGGGCAGCTGTCCCCTCCTGGGCCACAGACAGACACAGCTGATACTGGTTGGTGGTTGGGGTGTGAAGTTACAGTCAGCTTTGGACCACGTACAAGTTAAGAGAGAGGGTGAAAGATAGGGAAAGTGCAGCCATCCAAACTTTAGAAGGGTCACCAGGAGCCAGTCACTGGGCGCTGGATCCTGTGTCTCGTGTCTGGTGCCACACCCTGAGCCTGTTGTGCTTGTTGTCCTGGGACCTGTTGGATCCCTCCGTTTCCCATGGGAATTTTCCTCTTCTTGGCAAACAAAAGAGCCATGACTAGACCAGTTAAACTTTCTGGTGGGTTGAGGTAGGGGAAGTCGAGTTCATTTCTTCGTATCTAGAATTAACCTTTTCCTAAAAGATGTAGTTCTTAATAATGTCAGAGTTCGTTCTTTTATGTTTTTCCCCCCGTTGACAAATAGCACAGGTAATTGGGCAGTGTATTTATTTATCCAGTGATAATATATGTGGTAGATAATATGAAGTAGATAGTATATCTACTTCATGGCAAATAGATGGGGAAACAGTGAGAGACTTTATTTTGGGGGGCTCCAAAATCACTGTAGATGGTGACTGCAGCCATGAAATTAAAAGACACTTGCTACTTGGAAGAAAAGCTATGACCAACCTAGTCAGCATATTAAAAAGCAGACATTGCTTTGCCAGCAAAGGTCCATCTGCTCAAAGCTATGGTTTTTCCAGTATTCAAGTATGGATGTGAGAGTTCAACTATATATAAAGAAAGCTGAGCACCAAAGAATTGATGCTTTTGAACTGTGGTGTTGGACTCTTGAGAATCCCTTGGAATGCAAGGAGATCCAACTAGTCCATCCTGAATATTCATTGGAAGGACTGACACTGAAGCTGAAACTCCAATACTTTGGCCACCTGATGCAAAGAACTGACTCACTGGAAAAGATCCTGATGCTGGGAAAGATTGAAAGCAGGAGAATGGGACTACAGAGGACGAGATGGTAATAAAAATACGAAATGATTAAAAGTAAGAATATACTATTCACGTAACCTGGTTTTCTTGAATGTCTTCATTGTGTCATTGTTTTCCAGGACACATCCCTCAAGAGGTTCAACAGTATGTGAACCTTTTCCCTTTTCTTTCTGAATTAATGTAATTTTTCTTTCTTTGAAATATAACGTTATTTTATTTTTGGCTGTCCTGGGTCTTTGTTGCTGTGCAGTCTTCTCTAGTTGAGGAGAGTGGGGCCCCCTCTTGGTTGCAGTGTGCAGGCTTCTCATTGCAATGGCCTCTTGTTGTGGAGCAGGGGCTCTAGGGTGCGCGGGCTTCAGTAGTTGCGGCTCCCAGGCTCCAGAGCACAGGCTCAGTAGTTGTGGTGTACAGGTTTAGTTGCTCCGCATCATGTGGGATCTCCCCAGATCAGAGATCAAACCCATGGCCCCTCATTGGCAGGCGGATTCTTTACCACCAGGGAAGCCCAATGTGATTTTTGGCTTTAAAAGAAAAATAACTGTCAGAGTTCACATTCTTGATCACCCCATGTTTCACCAAATTGTTAATTACTACATTAGTATGATTGGGAGGAGGAAATACTGTCCACTAAAGAGAAGAGTGAACAATGTTAAAGAAATATTTGGGAGGCCCCTTGATGCTGGACTCTTTGGCACCAAGAGTAGGGTGAAGAGTCCGGTGACTGTGCCCCTGTGCCAGGCTACGCATGTGCAAACATTTTTCTTCTCAGGTCTCTGAAAGTATGTGTCCTCACTTAACTCTTGTAGGTCAGGAGCTCACAGCATCCAGTTATGTGCAAAGATCTGCCCTCGCCCTTCTGTCGTGGCCAGGGAAATGCCAGCTTCTCTCCAAGGAGTGCTTTCCTTACCCTGGAGTTAAGCACAGTGTTTATTACTCCTGTGAGGGGAGGGGAGTTATTTATGTCATTTACTTGTTAATCATTTCTAATAAATGAATAACTTGGCTGGAACTTTGATTTTTATAGCTTGGTTTTCTTATATTCAGTAAGCTTCTTGGTGAATTCCTACGACTAACGATTCTTTAATCAAAGAGTTCTATCTTGAGTGTTTGCTTGCTTCAAGTTTAATTAGGAAGGAAAGTCTGGGACCAAAATGATATGTGTATGGTGTGTATAGATCCTTCTTGAAACAGATTTTTGATGCCGGTTTCTTCGCTGTGTTTCCACTTCTTTTCTGTGATCCCCTTCTCCCTTCCCACCCTTTTTCCCCTTTTTTTTTGATGACTGAACTTTTTTGTACCAACAAGGTTGCATTTAAGAGAGGGATAGCAATTGGAGTACGTTCAGGACTGGGGAAAACAAAGTTACTATGTCTATTCCTGTCTTTGTCCAGCAGGGTTTAGTTTATGCAGGTGAGAGCCTTGAGTGCTGGGGCAGGTTGGTGCGTGGACCCCTTGCTTCAGTGCCTGACACCAGGCAGAGCTGTGTAGAGTGCGTGAAAGAAGGCTCATAGACATTCATTGCCAGAGGTTCTGTAAACAGTTTACAGCTTCCGTCCTGCTTCAGTGCTGCTGGACAGTGTGGCTGTGTTTTCAAACTGGAAGTACAGGCTTAGCTAGGGGCTCCTGTGCGCTCCGTCCTGCTCCCTCAGTAAAACAAGCCGCACGACTCTGTGGTTGGTTCCCAGTCACATGACAGTTGTGTTTGCTGTGCACTGTAAGTGTGCACTAAGTGTGCACTAGCGTGCTCTCTAAACAACTGTGCAGACCTGAAATGAGAAACACTTCACTGCTAAAGAGTGCCGACCATTGTTTGAGCCTTCAGTGAGTCAAATTAGTAACAGCAGGGATCACTGATAACCATGACAAATACAGTAATAATTAAGAGATGTGAAATATTTCAAGAATTCCAAAATGTGACACAGAGACACAAAGTGAGCAAATGCTGTTGGGAAGATGGCGCCAATGGACTTGGCTAAACATGGGCGGGCCTGCCACAACCCTTCAGTTTGTAAAAAAATGCATCTCCAAGTGCAGTCAGGCAGTCTGCCTGTAAGTGCTCCTGCCTCAGTCTGGCCTGAACCAGCGCCGTTGCAGGGCTGGGTTTGCAGAATGCGTTTCTGACAGTGACCACGTGATCCATACAGCCTTCGGCTGAGCTGCACAGTGCAGAGCACTGCCGGCTTCTGGGCTGCCTGAAGGCGCAGAGTCTGTCCTTGCCCATTTCCAGGCCCCCTTGTAAGTCACAGTGGCTTCAGAGACACTTCAGCTCATAGTGCCTTCCATGTTTCCATTTTTGTAGGAAATATGCTCATGTCTTCAGCCTGGAAGTTTTGGAAGCAGGTTCCTATTCTTGAATGTGGGGGAATATCTTACTTGTTAAAATTTGTCTCTAACTCTTCAAGGGAAGAATACACTCATGTTTCTCAGATTTCTTTGTGAGGGACTAATGGGCAGGATCATGGTTCAGATCTGGCAGAGAGACCCAAGTTCACCTGGAGCGTTTGTAGTCCATGTATTTCGCCATCCTCAGACACAGTTAATCTGAGTCCTGGGGAAGGTGCCCGGATGTGTGGTGGTTACAAGCACCTTGAAAGGTACGAGCCCTTTCAACTTTCTTCCATAGGAGAAGTCAGATGGCAGAGCTCTCCTTTAGAAAGTTAAATCAGGTGATGATGAATAAGATGGTTGGAGAGGAAAAGAGATGGCTGGGGAGTGAGTTAATAGTAGGCTCCATGAAGACTGTGAGCTGGAAGGAGGCCAGCAGTGGGAGTGAGTCCAGGGTGGGAGAAAGGGAGATTGGTGGGATTGGGTGGCAGCTTGGGGCAGGGTTTTCTGTGTTGATGAGGGTGGGGAATGGACTGTCATGGGGTTTGGAAAGGCAAGCCTGTGATTGTGATGAGATTGAGCCTGAGAGTGCAGGACCTGGGGTGCAGCCAGGAAGGGGCGCAGCAGGGAGGGGGGCAGCAGGAGAGCAGGGTCCCCTCACCTGGTGTTCAGGGAGCAGGAGGTGACTGGCATGCCAGGTGTTGCTCACACAAGTCAAATAAGGGGAGCAAGGTCTGCGGTTGCCATTACCCAGGTGGGAGGCATGGGTTATGTGATTGGAATTAAGACAGGTGGGAATTTCGGAGACACTTTTGGTGAAGCCATGAAATGAGGAAAGAGATCATGGCCTGACTTGCTATCACTTTATAAGTCTGGAATGCAGAAGCCCTGGGATGGGACAGGAACCGTGGGGAGTGCGCCCCTCCCATGTGTCCGTGATCCTCTTCTTTTTGCTGCTTAGTCCAAGCTGTGGTGGGTGGGTTGCCACAGGCCTCAGGTTCATGTCCCACTCGTTGCCTCTATTTCCACAGCATCAGGGGACACAGTTTTGTCTGACGTTGGCCGGAGGGTGCTTGTCCTTGGTGTGGTCAGCTCTGACTGGGGTGAGGGGGAGCGTGGGACAGTCCTGAGACCAGGTTTTGGAAGAGGAGCAGTTGGGGCAGCTCTTAGGAAATCGGTTTGTAACCTGACAGGCCCCTTCCCTTCAGAGCAGCCATGAAGGCTTGGCACCATCCAAGGTACTGCCTCTTGGGGTCAGCGCGACAGTGGTCAGAGAACTGGACAAGCCAGGTGGCTGGGTAGCATGGTGGTCGGGGGTGTGTGTGATCAGCTCTGTCTCGAGGTCGAGTACTGTTTCCTGGCAGAGGGGAAGAGAGGGCAAGGACATTCTGAGCAGAGGAACACATTTAATTTTTTATCTGATTTTCTTTTAAAAATTGCACACAGACTTGTTTTTAAATGGCAGTAAGTATTGCGTCAGGGTAAGCCCCTGGGCTCAAATCCAGTTGCCGGGTGTCACACCAGCTCTGCCACTTGGTCTTAGTGCAGCTTTGAGCCCAGTTACTGACCTTCCTCTGCCTTAGGTATCTTTTCTGTAATTTTGTGGAATTGAAATGCCAAGGAAGGATGATAGCAGTACGCACCCGTTGCGTTGCTGAGGAGTTAATCGGATGGCTGTAAAGTACTTAGCAACATAGCATTGGGTACATAATAGTTATTTGATAAATTTTATGGTTGATTAACCTTTTGATCTATATCTTTTTCGCAGACATAATTAGAAATCTAGTTTGGGGGCGTAGACTCTATATCAGTTGTCCATAACATAAAGGGTACACTGCAGATGTGGTGCTTAGAGTGGTTCCTGAGACCCACGTGCATGCCTGGGGGTCAGCCCTTCCGGATGTCACTGTGACAGAGCACATTCAACCCCCCGAACATGAGGCCGGAAGAGGATGGGGGAGAAGATTGTGTCTCCTCTGGATCTCCTGAGTTCCAATTGTGACATCTTTCTCACTTTTTCCACTTTTTTCCACTTTTGGGGGAAAATGTCCTCCAGAGTCTTCCTGGACTTTGAGTGTATGATTTTTGCTTGGAGTTAGTTCAGGACAGCACTGTTTTCTCCCAGTTTCCAGTGTTGCTGTTGGGAAGTAAGATGCTGCCAACTCTTGATCCTGTGTAGCACCAGTTTGTTCTATGTGGAAACTTTGAGGGTCCTGCCTTTGGTGTTCTGAAATACGATGTATCTTGATAACAGTGTCTTTTCTTTCGTTATGCTTGGCCCATGGTGCGTCTTTTCCGCCTGGAGATTGAGATAGTTCCAGGAGGAAATGATCAATGCCAGGAAGAGGTGGTGGTATAGTTGTGCTCCAAGCATATTGCTGTTTTTATTCATTTCTGGCTATATATTTCCATAGCTCGTCCTCCAAGAATGTGTTACATGTTCAGTAGTTACTGCTGTGCTTGATGGTAAAGTTACTCTTGCATTGCAAACATTAGAGCTATTCTCCTGGGCAGACCTAATTTGGGAGAAAGTTGGAATTCTGCAGGTCATATTGGACAGGTTGCCACCCTTCTGCAAAAAATAAGTACTTTTCCTCATAACTTTTCCCCAAGAGATTTATTGTAACATGGGGAAACCACAATGAAGTGTGACTTTTTTAATGAATGCAAGAAAATACAGGATAATTTAAAAACTAACTGAATATGGTTAGAGGTTTTTTATTTGGCAGCCAGATCTGTTTCTGGTTGGAGCATCACAGCCATTCCTGGGCACCCCTTGCACCTTCACACGGAGCTGGCTCACCCCAGACTGTGATGGTGGGAATGGCAGCCCAGCACGTTCTTTCATTTTCACACTGCTCAAGAATGATGGTGTGGACATGAGACTCCAGACACGTCCCTGTAGCATGTCACTGCGACGTGTGGCTGCTAGTGTTCTACAGGCTGATCAGACTCGGAAAGGACCCAGTGGTTGGAGCTGTCAGGGGCTTTACAGTGGAGTTAAACTAGCAACCAGTAACAGAACACTGTCTGGAAGGTCCCCAAATATTTGTAAATTCAACAAAGATTACATCATAAGGGAAACTTGAAAATATTTTAATTTGAATGAAAGCGAAAACAGAGCATACCAGCATTTGTGGAGCATAGTGAAAGCAGTGCTTATAGGGAAGTATAAAGAATTAAATGCTGACTACAGAAAACAGTGGTCTTACCGGTCTAAACTTCTACTGTAAGAAGCTAAAAGAAGAGCAGGTCGATTTCAAAACAAGTGGAAGGAGGACAGTAATGACAAGAGCAAAATTATGTGGAAGTAAATGTAGAAACACAGTAGAGAAAATCAGTGAAACTGAAAATTGGCTCTTTGAAAAAATCAAATTGATAAACCTCTAGCCAGCCTGAGAAAAATAGCACTTAAAACACTGAGAAAATGAAGAAAAATTAATGAAATATGAAAAACTAAAAGTTGTGTTAATTCATCTTTTAAAAAATGTGTACTCTTAAAATGCCATTGATTAAGCCGTTAAATCATGAATGTATTACTGTGCCAAGTTTTCCAGCTACAGAAGCTCTTTCTTACTATATTGGTCAGTGAAAAAAAATTTTTCTTTTTAATTTTTAAAAATAGTTATGTTATTTTCTGACTTTATCGTCAAATAATCTCATCTTTTATTTGATCACTGCAAGGGTGTGTTTTTAAATCTATGTTTGCTGTTGGTTGGCCGTAGTATTTTCCTCCCCCAGGTTTTTTTTTTTTAATGTTATTTTTATTCATTTATTCTCGGCTGTGTTGGGTCTTTGTTGCTGTGCAGGCTTTCTGTAGTGGCAAGTGGGCTGTCTAGTCGCAGTGCTCGGGCTTCTCATTGCAGTGGCTTCTCTTGCTGCATAGCATGGGCTCTAGGGCGCAGGCTTCAGTAGTTGTGGTACACGGGCTTAGTTACCCCGAGGCATGTGGGATCATCCTGAACCAGGGATGGAACTTGCATTGGCAGGTGAAATCTTGACCACTGAGCCACCTAATTTTATTTGTTTAACAGTTGAAGGAGAATTTTTATTTTTGCATCCTGCTAAATATTGGGGAGGGAGTTGAAGCTGGTCACTTGAGCACGCTATGTATTAGTTGTGCAGTCATGTCTGAACTTTGCAACCCCATGGACTATAGCCCTCCAGGTTCCTCTGTCCATGGGATTCTCCAATCAAGAGTACTGGAGTGGGTAGCCATTTTCTTCTCCAGGGTATCTTAACAACCCAGGGATCGAACCTGGGTCTGTTGCTTTGCAGGCAGGTTCTTTGCCGTCTGGGCCACCAGGGAAGCCGTTGAACAATTCAAATACATGTTGATTAAATCCCTTGCTTGAAGTTTTTCTATACTAAATGTCGATTGTATCATACACCTAGTTTTAAATAACTTTTGAATCTAAATGGAGCAGTGAACATTCTGTACTTGCACCAAGATTTAGTAATTTGTAACATTTTCTTTCTCTGTGTGCTTTTTGGTGAACCATTTGATTGTTGTAGGTGTAGATACTTTATCTCTACAACTTCAGCCTGTCCCAAGAACAAGGATGTTCTTTTACATTTATCTCAAAATCTGAACATGGATTCAGTGATGCCAAATCCAGTCCACATTTAAATTTCCTCAGTTTTCTTCAGAATGTCTTCATGCCCTTTTTTAAATTCAGGGTTTAACCAAGTTCAAATGTTGTACACTTCGTTGTCATGTCTCCTGAGGGCTGCTACCCTCAGACTTATTCCTAAATTTGGCTAGGGGACCTTCTTCACATCATTTCCCACTCTTCAGAACAGTTTTGTGCTAGAGAATTAATCAGAACTGAGAAGTTTATTTTGTCTTGTACAAGTGCCCAGTCCTTTTGGCAGAACTGTTAGGACTGGATTGTTCTGGAATTTAGCCTTTTTTCAGGTTTGAGAAAGATGAAGGGGTGTGTGTGTGTGTCGTTTCTCAGTGCCACCAGTAGAACTTAGACACCTCAAAGTTTGTGACAGAATGCATGATTGTTCACATTGAGCAGCGTAAGGACTCATCAGTGCCCTCATGTCTGTTCTGGCCAGGTGTGGGTAGCTCAGAACTGCAGAGAAGAAACCAGGCACCTGTGTGCTCTTGCTGTCTTGGGGTTGTGTTGGATATAGGAGGAGTCATTCCCAGGACCTTTCCTTGATCTGAAATTTTAACATCATCAGTAAAGGAATTCTCCACGTGTGTCTCTATAAAGGGTTTGGGTTTTAGATTTTGAAAAATACTGAAAAAAAAAACAATAATCATACAATTACTAGTATTTGGTACTTAACATCTCATGATGTACTACAATATGTACAAAGAAGTTCATCACAGATATTTAATATTGGTAAATTAACAACTACACTGAATCAAAACATTGGCTTAGTTGATCTTATCAAGACTGTTTAAGTGCCTCATCTTTGACACAATAATAATAATTCCATCTTCGAAAATCTGCTCTGAGGATATTAGCCTAGTAGACTTCGGCAGTCAAGCACCTTGCCTAAGGGAACCAGGTGTCTGTGGGCCTGAGAACGGCTGAGCCCCCAGCCCCTCGCTTTTGTGCACTGGCCTCTCTGCTCCGGGCCATGTTAGTCTAGTTGTGTTGGTCCTGTGCCCCGTGGGATAGTTTCTCACGCTTGCGTCTCTGCATGTAGCAGGACCCAGGTAGGTAGCACACACATTGGTTTTGTTGCCTTGTGTTTTCAGTGTCTGGCACACTCTCACATTACACGCATGGAAATTTCTGTGGAGTAAATGGATGGTCAAGGGATTTGACTTCCAAAACCAGAGCTGGGAGGGGTGTGGTGTGCAGCTGTCTGTCCCTGTGAGGGAGTGGCCTGGAAACTTTGTGCTGCACAGGTTTACATAAGTGGGCCGTCCACAGAGGTCCAGAGGGAGGGACACAGGCCTCACACCCCTCTTCCTGGAGACTCGCCACTGGTCAGCAGAAAACTGTCTAAAAGCAGTGTCAGGGTGGGCGAGGCATTGTTTATTTGGGGTATTAAAAATGTTTGATTTGATTGTAAAATTGACTTTACAGTTGTGTGTTTACACTGGTAAATCTATGATTTGAATTTTATTTTACATAAATTTGACTAAAAGTTGATCTTTAAATGTTGGAGCCTTTTTCTTGAAGTTTATGTTTGTATTTTCCTCCAACTTCTCTTTCTAACTGGATTGCTTTCTAAGATTAAAGAAATACTCAGCGTGTGCTCATGCCACCCCTTCCTACCCTCTGTAGCCGCACCCTCCTGGTGGGCTTCAGGGTAACTGGGGTGTCCGCCGCCCGCCTGCGGCCCGGGGGCCACGCTTCCTTCTGACTGCCTGTGCTGCGCCCTCCCCTGTGAGCCTGTCAGCCAGGCTCAGTGGAGCGCGCTGAGGTGCTAGGCTCCTAGGGGTTCAAGGTATGGCTCACCTGCCATTGTGCCTTTTGCCTCTGGTCAGTGTGGTGGCTTCGTAAAATGTAGACTTTGGTTTTTTAAATCCCGGTTTGTCTGATTCCCTGTAAAAGTGGTGCTTCTGGTTTAGGATCATGTAGTCGTGTATGGATGTGAGAGTTGGACTATAAAGAAAGCTGAATGCCGAAGAATTGATGCTTTTGAACTGTGGTGTTGGAGAAGACTCTTGAGAGTCCCTTAGACTGCAAGGCTATCCAACCAGTCCATCCTAAAGGAAATCAGTCCTGAATATTTATTGAAAGGACTAATGCTGAAACTCCAATACTTTGGCCACCTGATGCGAAGAACTGACTTACTAGAAAAGATCCTGATGCTGGGAAAGATTGAAGGCAGGAGAAGGGGACAACAGAGGATGAGACGGTTGGATGGAATCACCAACTGAATGGATGTGAGTTTGAGTAGGCTCCAGGAGTTGGTGATGGACAGGGAAGCTTGGCATGCTACAATCCATGGGGTCACAAAGAGTTGGACACGACTGAGTGAACTGAACTGAATATACGCTGCTGTCTGAGACTGGTCTTTCTTGTTCCCTCTACTGGGTTCTATGGGCTGGGCAGTCAGAAGAAGACCCACACTTGGGTCTTGTATTCACCCAGAAATGAGTCTGGGCAGCACTCCTTGTGAATCTCAGGCAGTGGGGTGGGAATGGGAGGGGTTCAGAGGTGCTCTCAGCACCCTCTGTAGCTAGAGGGCAAATGTTCTTGGCTCCCACAGAATAGGCAACTTGAACTTTGTTTCATTCTTTGGGCACAAGACAGTCTAGGCCTTTGAATTAGATCAAACTTGTGATACATTTTTCTGACTATTCTATACTTTTGTCTTCTTGTCTCTTGATGTGAAAAATCCCTGAAAGGACTTGCATTTGGAGATCCAGTTGAGGGCAGCAGTCACCTTGAAGGAGTGGCTGTCACCTGGGACCAGTATTGCTCTCCCCATGGAATGACTAGTGGTGTCTGGAGATTGGGGGTTGTCACAGCTGGGGAAGGGGTGCTGGGGCCAGCCAGATGCTGAATACCTCCCAGGAGATGGGGCAGCCCCCACCACAGAGAACAAGCAGTCTCAAAAGTCAGCTGTGCCAAGATTGCATTCCCCTGTTTTAAATTTGATGTCTGGGTGAAGCCTTTGGTGCCCACTCCTCAGAGCTCCGCTCAGTAGGTTTGTGAGCGTGAGCCATAGTCTACCCTGTCTCCCTTACTCCATACCTGCTGGTTGGCTTGGGTTTTGTTTTTCCTCTCTTCCCTCTCTCTGATCTTTTGGCCTCCAAGGTATGTGGGACCTTATTTCCCTCACCAGGGATCAAACCCCTGCCTCCCGTGCGAAGTCTCTACCATGGGACCACCAGGGGAGTCCCTGGTTTTGTTTTTCCATGCACCCGTTAACAGCACTTTTTCCTCCTCTCATCCAAGGTAAAATTCATAAAACCATTTTGAAGTGGACAATCAGTGGCATTTTAGTAATTCACAGAGCTGTGCAGCCATTGCGTCTCCCTAATTTCAGAACACCATCTCCCCAGGAGGAGCCTGTGTCCTTGTTATTGTGCACAGAGTCCCTGCAACCCCCTGCCTTCTGTCTTTGTGGGTTTGCCTCTTCTGGGTGTTTCATGTAAACAGCCATACAGTATGTGACCTTTTGTGTCCGGCTTCTTGACATAGCGTAATGTTTTCAAGGTGTTATCCCTGTATCAGCACTTCATTCTGTTCTATGGATGAACAAGATTCCATTGTGTTGGCTGGGCCTCATTTGTTTGTTCATCTGCTGATATTTGGGCTGTTGCTACCTTTTGGCAGCTGTGACTAGCGCTGCTGTGGACATCCATGTGTGGGGACTGAGTGCCTATTTTCAGTTCTTCGGGCGTATAACTGCACGTAGAATTGCTGGGTCGTGCGGTGGGTCTGTGATTAGCTTTTTGAGGAATCGCCGCACTGTTTCTTCCATACTTAACTTTTATTGCTGGATAAATAGTATGTGCTTGCTTATAACATATGCAGCATAATTCAACAGTAAAACTGTTTTGTTAAATAAATGCCTTAGAATTCACAGTTCAGCTGGGGGACATTTCAGCTTGTTGATGCCTGTCCCAGCGCCCAGATTAGATGCATGTATGGGAGTTTGTAAGCATAATAGTGAATTGATCACTAGGCAGGAGGTAACCTGCGAAACATCCCAAAGTGGCCCTTCCAGACAGAGTATCATTTGGAGAGATTACCAGAGCATGTTAAAATGTATCGAAACTTAGTTTCTGGGAAAGAACAAGCAGCATTTCCAAAGAAATCTAGAATGGAATTTATTTTTGTACTGGCTGCAGTATGATGAGAGGCAGGTCTGGAGGCTTATTGCCATGTCTTCTGCCCTGGCATTCTGGACAGGAGGTCCGTTTTGGATGGTACCGAGGCAGCTGGAGTGGGCTGGAGGGGTGGGCAGGGTGTCTGTCCAGGTGGACTTGACTGCACTGAGGGGACATTCACATAAGATCATCTGGGGGAGGTTAATCTTAGAAGTGTCTTGAATTACAGTGATTTTTCTGTTTTTGTTGTTGCTGTAATTTTTCTGGTAACACCTTCCCCCTGATTCTTTTCAGTTTAATTCAAAGTATTTTCCCTAAGGCATTTTTAAGGTGTGGGTTTTTTTTTTTTTTTTTAAGAAATTGAGATCATTTTTCTTCTTTTCCACATTGAAGAACTTAACGCTGTTAATACAAAGTACTGTTCAGTGATTCGGGGGAAAGAAATGGTGACAAGGAAGGGGCGAATTCATGGCTTCTTAAAGTGTGTGGAATATTGTGCCTCACAACCTTAATCAATGCAAATACAGCCTTTTCTCTGTTGCAGACAATTTTACATGTTTGGGAGAACAGAAACCAGCAGCACTTCTGAATTAAGGTAATTTTGATATAATTTGATTTTATCAGTTTTTAGAGTAGAATGTTTACATTTCTCCAGGGTTTTCTTTTTTCTTTTTAAGAACCTGTTTTTTTTTTTATAGTTTTGCCCATCTCTTTTTTAAGCCAGTGCTGGTTTTCAGACTAGACTGATCCAGAGAAAGATGTTTTCTTCCAAGGTTCCCTCCATTGTTCAGCATGAAGGGGTGAGGTTCTGGAGTTGATGATCTACATTCTGGACAAGAGCAGTATTTCTCCAACTTCTTCCAGGAGAAAGCGGGAGAGCCTCTTTGTAATCAAGTCTTAGTTGGAGTACCAGCTGATGATACAGATTGAAGGTGAAGCCATGAAATCCAGAAAAAACTCCAGTACGTTTGTATGAGGTGGGAGAGATAAAGCATAAGTGTCGCAGTTGTTAGGGGTAACTAGGTGAGGGCATCCAGTTCTTTATGTTTTTCTTCCAACTCTTCACAAGTTGAAATAATTTAAAATTAGAAAGCAAAAGTAAATTGAATGAGTTAGGTGCTCAGACAGTTGGGTATCCATATGTAAAAGGTGAAATTGACACCACAGACAGGAATTAACCCAAGATGAATCATAGACCTTAACGTAAAGCCTAATACTAGAAAACCTCTACATGAAAACATAGAAAAATCATTGAGACTTTGGGTTGCTAAGTTGCTGCTAAGTCACTTCAGTCGTGTCCGACTCTCTGCACCAGGCTCCGCCATCCCTGGGATTCTCCAGGCAGGACTTGCGGTTAGGCAAGGATGTCTTTTTCTTTTTTTTTTGCCACCATGCAATTTGTGGGATCTTGGTTCCCCAGCCAGGGATCAGACCCTGTCCTCAGCAGTGAAAGTATGGAGTCCTAACCGCTGGACTGCCAGGGAATTCTGAGGCAAGGATTTCTTAGTGACATCAAAGACACAGTCCATTAAAGAGAACATTTTTAAATTGGACTTGGCGGCAAATTTAAAAATGCCTGATCCTTCTAAGACACTGAAGAGGATGAAAAGACAGGCCACAGAAAATATTAACAGATCACATGTCTTCTAGGTAACTTGTGTCCAGAATAAGTAAAGCACTCTTAAAATACAGTATTAAGAAAACAACCCAGTACAAAAGCAAGTGATTTGAGCAGACATTTCACCAGAGAATATAATGAGATAGCAGATGAGCATGTGAAAAGATGGTCAGAATTATTAGCCATTGGGAAATGCAAATTAAAACCACATCGAGACACCACTAACCACCTACTCCAGTGGCTACAGTGGAGAAGATGCACCAAGTGCACCCAGGGCGTGCGGCCAGTCCAGCGCACGGACGGGGGCCTGAAAAACGGTGTAGCCACGCTGAAGACAGCTCGGCAGTTTCTGAATATGCTGAGTGCATGCTGGTCGCATGATCTCCTGGTGCTTACCCAGGAGGGATGAGGGCAGGTGTCCCTGTAGAGACCATGCTGAGGGTGCACAGCCAGAGCACAGGAGGGTGCATCCTGTGGGATTTGCCTGTGTAAAGTGACAGAAAGCAGACGCATGGGTGCTGGGGGGTGGGGGGCAGTTACAGAGGGGCTCAGGAGACTTGGGGTGTGGCCGTGTTAGTTGTCTTCAGGGAGGTGTGATTTCAGAGGTGTGTTAATGTTTCAGAATGTATCAAACTATCTGTTTTGTTGTGTTACTTACTTTCAATAAAGATATTTTAAACTGAAGGAACAGTTAGCATATGAGCTGCCTAGCCTCAATCTGATGAGTCCCTGGTTAGTTACCCTGGCAGCCACTGTTAGGCATAGTTCCACCTCTGTGGAGACCTGTTTCATTGGCTGGGTAGGAAGTGTGGCAGGTGAAGGAAGAGGTGGTTTTCTGTTACTAAATCATTTCAGGTGGAAAATCCTGTTAACTGCTTTTGTAACAAGTTCTATTTAGTGAGACTTCACTGTGGTTCAGTCAGTTGTTAAGGACCTTTTGTGGATCCTCATTGAGTCCTTGTGGCCTGTGAGGTAGGGATTGTTTCTGTCTCCATTTTCAGACCAAAAGCCAGACACAGAGGGGTTACACCTGCCGACAAGCATCAGGCCTGGGGGATGGATGTGCAACCCCTGCCACGTGCAGCCACACTGCCTCCACCAGCAAGGCCTGCTAAGACACGCGGGACACCCAGTGGAGTTCATCGTAGTTTGCCGGGAGTGAGTGTAAAGACAGATTATCTGCGCAGTGGTGTGCATGTGGCATGGTGGAGAGCAGTCTTCCCCCAACGTGAGGGTGGCAGCCCCTCAGAGGGGCCTCTGTCGCGTGCGGCTGACTTCAGTCCGACCACCTTTCCCGTTTAGCCCTTCCTTCCTTCCGGGTGCAGGCGTTTTAGATGGCATCCATTGTGTATTAAATTTGGCTCTGAAATCGTTAGATCAGAACTTCCTGACTCTTACAGGGAGGCTGGGGAGACCTGAGTACTGGGCGAGGGGAGTCTCCCCATGTGCCAATGAGCATTTGGAAGCCGCAGAGGCTTCCTGGACGCACAGGTTGTGCGGGAGACAGCCTGCAAAGGTGGGCTCTGGGCAGCAGGTGGGCTCTCCCCTTTTGGAACCCGCCCGCTGCACCCTGCACCCTGCCTGCTTGGGCTCCTCGGCTCCCACTGTGCAGTGCTGCCAGGGCCCTGGGGTCTCCTAGGTCTGCTCCAGTGCTTTGTTACCTATAAATGCAAGGTGGACTGAGATGCATGTTCCTTTCTGGTTCAAGAATTTTCTTAGCAGGCACAAAATAGTATTCATGTGCTAGGTTAAATAAATCTGAGTTTTAAATTATTCAGTACAATAGCAGTATGTTTGCAACTTTTTAAAAGCTTTCTATAACATGCTTCTTATCAGATGTTTTATTATGAAATGTAAATTCTTTATTTGCATTTTACTATTTTGAAGATAGAAAAGTTACTATTTCCAAATGTGACATTGCATAGGAACCATAATTACCTTCTGTATGGTGGTAAAACTAGATAGTGCCTTCTAAGTAATGGGCTTTAGTAAACAAAATAGGGAATCGGCAGTACTTGATACCATTTCTGTGTAGGGAGGATGGAGCGGCGTTACAAAAGGTACTTTTTTACTTTCTGTGTGCTCTGCAGTCTGTCCACGGAGCCAGAGTACTTTCCTACTGTCTCCAGGTACACGGTTGGTTTTTTAAAGAAACTATTTTGGTGGGAGAGGGTGGCTTTGAGCAGCTTGTGGGATTTCAGTTCCTCAGCCAAAGAGCAAACATGAGCCTGACAAGCAGAGTGCCAAGTCCTAACCACTGGAATGCTGGGGAGTTCCTGATGTGTGGTTAGCTTTTGTTAGACAGTAAACCCCTCTGGGTGCCTTTAGCCCTGTGATGGTCCTTCTCACTCAAGGACTGGTGCCGGATCTTGGGAAACCAGGGAAGTGTGTTCTGGAAGATGTAGGAGCCACTTCCAGGCAGCAGACCAGATGCCTGCATGGCACCAGGAGCTTTTCCTCTCCCCTGATGTCGGTGTGCATGGGTTTCTTAAATTGATACACAGGTTCCCAGAAATTCAGTTTGCGTGGAAGTGGCTTTTGGCTGTCAGTGACTTTGTGAATTTATCTGTGTATGTTTTATTATGATTTGAAAGTATGAGAACATTTATTTTCAAAAGGTAGTAAACTGAAGGGGCTTCCTAGGTGGCACTAGCGGTAAAGAACCTGCTTGCCAACACAGGAGACATAAGAGATGTGGTTTCAATCCCTGGGTCAGGAAGATCCCCTGGAGGAGGGCATGGCAACCCACTCCGGTATTCTTGCGTGGAGAATCCCATGGACAGGAGCCTGATGGGCTGCAGTTCATGGGGTCGCAAAGAGTCGGACAGGACTAAAGTGATTCAGCACACACTGAGACTCCTCTTCCTGCTTAGAGAACATCAGCTGGGGACCTGGAGCCAATCAGACCTTTGTAGCTCTAATAGGTAAATTCACTTTCCCAATAGAGTCTATGTTGTATCTTTTTTTTCTATTTACAGAACTAATATATCATCATTGTATCAATTGATTTCTGGTGAGAATGCTTAGATTTTTAGGTTGTACTGATGCTTCAGGGAATATGCTTAAATTGGCCTTAGATAGTAGATTGAGAAGGAGGCTATGCTACATTGTCTTAAATGTAGAATGTGAGAGCAAGTCTCCCCTGTATGCATTGTCTAGCAGTAAACACTAAATGGGGGCTGTGCTTTTTCTTTAAAAACTTGTATTTGGGGGGCTTCCCTGGCAGTCCAACACTTAAGACCCTGCACTTCTAATGCAGGGTTTGTGGATTTGATCCCTGATCGGGGAACTAAGATCCCACATATCTGCCATGTGGTTTGGCTACAAAATAAATAAAATTTGCATCAGAAAATTGAGAAACAGGAAAATCTCATGAGATAGCTTAGATGTTGGGGGCAGACTATTTAAATCATTGCATTTAAAAAATTTTTTTTCATTTATTATCTTATTTTTGGCTGCTCAGAGTCTTCGTTACTGTGTGTGGGCTTTCTATAGTTGGGGTGAGCAGGGACTGCTTTCTAGTTGGGCTGGCTTCTCTTGTTGCAGTCCATGGGCTCAGTTGACTTTGGGGCATGTGGGATCTTCCCATACCAGGGATGGAACCCATGCCTCCTGCCTTGGCAGGCATATTCCTATCCCCTGGACCACCAGGGAAGTCCTAAGTCATTGCATTCTAAGAAAATGTAACAGTGTCAAAGAACATGTGTAAGAATTTGCTGGATGCTTTTTAAATCCGGAGCCAGATGAGAATTGTAGATGTAATGGGATCTCCTGTCTTAGTCTCCATTACCATCTTTACCTGTATAAAAGCTAACTATGGCTTACTGAGTGTTGAATACTTCTTAGAAGATAACGAATGTTTCATCAAAACTTATTTTTTATCACTTTTGAATCATATAAGCCTCCAGGGTCAACCATTGAGTTGTTCAGACAAATTTGGGCATTATTGGGACTGACTCTCAGAAACAACCAGAAACAACCAGCTAACATGGCAGCGTGATCCATGTCAAAATACAATATGATCTGCTTGAGGAATACCTATGCGTCTATATTTTTAAAATGAGACACATGACAAATTGCATATATACTTGCAGTCAAACAGTACCAAGAAAAAATGACTTTAAAAAAAAATTACTAAGAGAATGTTCAAACAGAGATTAAAAGAGGAATATTACCTAAAATCATGCAGCTCGAACAAAACTCTCCTAGTTTTGTTTAACCTCCCTTCTTTCTATCAGAGTCTCACTTCCCTCAGAAGTAAGAAGCACGTCTTATGGTTATGGGTTTTAGCTTCATTGTGACAACGAACAGAAGAGCTGCGACTCCTTGTCATCAGATACCCAGACCATATTCAGGTTGTCCTGGTTTTTTCTGTACATTTGGATTTTAAATCGATTCAAGGTCTCTTAACATTCAAAAAGAAACTATTCTAATGGAAAATTGAAACATAGAAAAAGTTAATAAATAGCATAAGGACCTCCTATCACCAAACTAAAGCAATTACCAAGTTTTGGCTGGATGTGTTTTTCTATGCCCTCCTGTTTCCCTCCTCAGTTTTTTTAAATCGAATTTCAGACCCAGCATTTTATTCTTAACTCTGTCAGCATCTACTCCCCACCCTGGGGAAGCCTGGGGGTGCCCTGGGAGGAGGTGTCTTGTGCCCTGTACCTTGCCCTGTGGAGTTGTGCTGCCTCAATTTCAGAGATTAACTTGGATTTGGTAATGAAGGGGAAAAAAAGAAAAGCTGGTGAAATTGGTTTAAATGCCTCATGCAAACTCCTCTCTCCAAATGCTGCTTTGTTTGGAGGTAAGGTGTGGAGCCCGTTTGGCCAAACAGGTCAGCAGACTCCTGCCCCTGGGGCACAGGGTACCATCAGGGCTGCTGCTTCCCCAGGCAGTTACGTGCAGCAGGGGCCCTGGTGGTTGGTGTCTTGGCTGCCTGCCCTTCAGTGGGCTGAGCCCACCTGTTCTTGGCTCCTTTGTGGAGGGTGCACTTCGTGATCTGATCACTGATCACAGAAAGGCTTCCGGAGCCCTTTGCAGTGGTCTCACTAGTGCTCTTCTCCATCCCTGCACTCACAGACCAGACTGGAGAGTGAGGGGTGGACGTCACCTTCCTTGTCTGTACAGAACCAAAACCCAAATTATACTTTGATACAGTGGAGAGGACTGGGCTCTTGCTAGGCTGTGAAGCTGCTCGAAGCCACTGCTGCACATATCATTTCACAGTACTTGCTTTTACTTTACATTTCTGTGGAAAATGTTTCCTAAACAGGTGAAAGCTAGTGGCAGATGTGGGTCACAAAGAACAGAAGTGAGGCTCTCAGCAGGTCCTGTCTTAGTGGATTAGACTGATCAGGGTGCTGAGTCAGCATGGCCAGTACTTAGTTGTGACTTTGGCCCTGGAGGAGAGAAGGAGCCTAGGCCACGTAACCGATGGTGGGCTTCCTGGAGGCTCTGGGGGACTGAGGACAGTGAGGAGAGCAGCAGAGACGCCACACGTAAGTGAAACCTTCAGTGTTCATTCGTCTTTGTCATTAAAGGAATTTGAATGGCATATCCAGCCTTTGGAAAAAAGAGAAAAGTATAGCCAGTAATTCTAACAAAAATGCTGTTCTTATGTTTTGGTCTTAAAATAGCTAAAATTATTAGACACACATTTGTTTTCCATTTCACATATAATGGGCATTTTTCAGGGTTTTTATGCTGTCTTCATTATTGTTATTAGTGATATTTAGTAGTTCATCCAGTAAAAAGTTAATATCAACTAGTTTGCTCTCTTTTTTTTAACTGAAAAGTGGAGGAAAAATTGTAAGTGCTTCTTGGTTCAAGGCCCAGATAACTGGTTAACTTACATGTATACATATTATATACATATATGTAATTTTTCTTTTTCTCTTATCCATACATATTTATATGATAATATGAAAAAATCAGAACTGCCCACTATTCCTGTGTTTCTCCAAAAATAACCATTAACATTTTCTCGTGTATGTAGAAAAGATTGCTTACTTATGTGAGCATAGATGTGTAGTCTTTTTATAGACACAAAAGGAGAAGTTTCATCCTTTATGTACATTCCTGTACCCCATTTATTGCATTTGCTGTCTCTCCACAAAAGAGCATTTGGGGTTTCAGTTTGTGGGAGTTCAGAGTTGTTCTGCTTCCTTTCAGTTTGTTCTGCACGTGTGTGCATGCTCCTTGCTCTCCTTGGGGTGCCGGCTTCTCTTTGGGGGAGTCCTCACTGCCTGGTCCTTTCGTGCACATCCTGTGAGGCCAGTTAAGTATCCATTAGCCCGGGAAGGAGGAGGCCCTGGTTAGTGCCAGGTCAGAGTGAACCCCAGGGCCCCCCGGTAGCGCTCATCAGGGAAGGTCCCTCTACAGACACCTTCTTCAACATGGCAGAATATAGAATATGGCTGAATTTTGTTTTAAATGTCTGCCAGTAGTTTCTCTTTCTCACCAGACTGTAAGATAAAAAATTTTGGACCTTTCTGGACTCTTATTGGTAGTAGCCTGGTCGCTTAGTTGGTTAAAGAATCTTTCAGCAATGCCGGAGACCCAGGTTTTATCCCTGGGTGGGAAAGATTCCCATGGAGAAGGAAATGGCGACCCACTCCAGTGTTCTTGCCTGAAAAATCTGATGAACAGAGGAGCCTGGCAGGCTGCAGTCCACAGGGTCGCAAAGAGTGGGACACTACTGAGCACCTTTTCTTTAAATATTAACAAATACGAATTTTGAGTCTCTTGAGATTTAACTGTGGACACTGACCATCGACAGAACTGTAATCAAAAGGCAATGTTAATAATTTAATGATGAAAGAAATAGATCTGGTTTTATTCTCTTTGCTTGTGGTTGAAGGTTGAAGTCAGCAAGTACTGTTACTGCTTCTGAAATTTTGTGAGGTAACTGAATTGGAGTTAGTCATTTTAAAGATATTTAGGTTTTCAGTAAGTTAATTTCTCTAGTTTGAAGCAATACGTCTGGATGATTATCATGTATATATTCTTTTATAATATGTAAAAAAGAGCATCTAGTTAAAAGAAATATTTAATTTTAAGATCTCAAGAGCGATTCCACCTAATACTAGAATTTGGGTCTTGACCTGTTTATCTTGATCCTAGGAGTTTATTGGGTTTTCCTTACTTAAAAACTAGCTCAGCTTTTTGGTGTTTAAATTAAGATCAGAATGTATGGTTTATTGACTAAAACTCACCATTTAATTCAGTGTACCTCATGATAACGTTAGTTGTTAGTTTTCTTCATGTGGATTTTGGAAGGATTGAAGGAAGTCGCTTATCCACAGACTAAGAACAGTTGTTTACTGATGGGGGGTGGTGTTACTGGTGCAAAACTACCCTCGACTCAGCGGACTGTTCCTTATGATAATAACTGATCACGTGTGGATGCACGTGCTCAGGAGGGTGGGGTGTGCAGCACAGTCTGGAAGCTTAGGGGCACATCACAGCTTTCTATTTTGAAATGATTTCGTGTTCTCTTGGCCCTGTTACTTCACACATTAATATTCATCAGCTGCAGTCCTTTGAGTTTATATGTGAAGACGAGAGAATCAGCCCAGTTATCGTAGAGGGTAGCTTCAGCTGAGCTCCACTTGTCCAGGGAGGTGCCGGGGGTCTGCGAGAGTGAAACTTACAGCACCCCCTTGAAGCAGCGCCTCTCTCGTCACTTGGGCTTGCCTCCCCTGCCTTTGACTGTCCTACTGAGATGCCTCAGTCCCACGTCCGGCCCTACCCATTAGTCCTTTCCTGGCAGTGGTGCGGACCCCTTTTTAGGGTCAGTGCTAGGGCCTTGCTGTCTCTGGAATCCCAGTACTTCTGTGCTTCCTGCGCGGTGCGCCCAGCAGCCAGTGGGATTTGTTCCGTGAATAGACCAGGGCTGCAGGGGCAGGTGAGGGCAGCAACCAGGATGTAACATCCTTTTCAAAGGTGCTTTTTACTGGGGAAAGTATTCTTATTTTCTCAATAAATATACATCAATACAAACTATATCACAATTATTTTTTGTGAGGGAAAAGAAAGTCTAAAGTCAGGGAACTAACAACTGTGTTTCTTGGGTCATCCAGATAATTTCCCCCAGATGTGCTCCAGTCTCAAGAAAATGAGGGACACTTTTAATTAAATATCTGGTATATATTATAATAACCTTGTGACTTTCACACAAAATCGAGGATGGAAGAATCTCCCCCTCTGTATTTGCATAGGAAATTGAGGCCCTTGCAATATGCTGTGCTTGCAGGTGGGAGCTAATTGTGTTCTTAAGTGATTAAAAGATGTTTGTGATTGTTTCTTTGGCTTTGTTGGTCACAGTTAGGATTGACTTAACAGCTATGTTCTTGGTCAGAAATGCAACCCCCAACTATGGCATTCCCCTGGGAAAATACATCTCTTGTTTAACAGATAATTTTGTTTTGACAGTGATTTCAAGAATAGTGTCTCATGAGCCTAGGGGTGGGGCTGGGGCAGGAGTAGGCAGCAGGATTGCTTGTACTGAGCCCTCTTGGGCCTGTGCCTGGAAGGGATCCCAGAGCCCATTTTGGTGGGAGAGTAAGTTGTCCTGAATCAGAGGCCTGCTGGACACCAAGCTGAGTCCTTCTGGGATTGCCCCTGGGCAGTCATGGGTTCAGGGTCATCAACATGCCTTTGAGGTGCTAGGTTGCCAGGTGGCCGCTGTGCCCCATCCTGAACTAACTGCCCTGAGTTTTCATGTGAGAGCTGTTCTAAACATCACTCTTAGGTTCTTGAGTTTATAGTGAGGTCCAGATCCTTGGTGAAAACTGCTTCTAGACAGACTTTCTCTCTTTCAGCCCACTACCACCTTCTGTGCTGTCTGCTGGACACTGCCATTTTTCGAGACTCATGTACAAGAGTACTTAAACTCTGCTGACCCAGCCCTTGTGGGCATTTTATGTGTTCTCATGAAGACTAAAGAAAAGTTCTCTGACTTATAAAGAAACCACAGCTCTCAAAATTTCGATTCCCTTTTCTCACCAGCTTCATTAAATGACTCAGTCATTGTTTATTCATTTTTGGTACATGTTTTTCTCTTTCAGATCTCAGATTCGTTGAGGTGGCTTTGAAGAGCACTAAGATTAGAAGATGAGTGAACTTGACCAGTTACGGCAGGAGGCCGAACAGCTTAAAAACCAAATTAGAGTACGTAAACTACCTGTATGCTTCATTTTATTAATCATTTGGATTTCAGGTGTGATGTTACCATTTTAAGGAAAGATGGGTTTCAGAATGGCTATTCCTTGTTTCGGATTGAAATTGAATCTTAATTGGCCCAGGATGTAGAAACTATAGATCCAGATGTTTGGCCTAGTACCTTATTTTCAGGATTTTTTCCTAGTATATTGTTGCTTGAATACACGTAGAATGTTTCCATAGAAATGGTAGACATCTTTCAGAGCCTCTTTTCTTAACCTTGGGAATTAGCTGCAGGACCTTCTTTTGGCCACCGTACAGAGTGTGGTGTCTGCTTCCCCACTGTGACCCCTGAGTTGAGGGCAGGAAACTTGTTTAAAGGCAAGAGTGTCAACAATAATAGAATTTTGGGTGATTTGTTCTTGAGTGCTCCCTAGGGAGGGTTTTGGCTGTTAGAGACACTGACTTGAAGATAAAAATGGCTGGGTCCCGTCCAGCTGCCCGTTGGAAAGAAGGACAGTTGCAGAGTTGTCCAGCACCTCCTCACCACCCCTCCATGCAGTCTGCTGGTGGGTTTGCAGAGGCATGCTTCAGAGCCACGGGTATTTCAAAGGGAAACCTAATTATTTCCTTTTAAATGACCAATTATATGCTCTAAGGGCCTGATGGTAATTGGAAGGAAAGACCAGTGTCATTTTAGCCAGCTTCTTAACTGAGCTTGAGAAAAGATAAGGGGATTATTTGAGATATGCACCAAAGAGGAGACAGAAGAGATCCTTCTACTGTAAGAATTTCCAGTCTCAACAGTTAAAAGATACAATATAGCTCAATAAGAATAAGGAAGACTTAGCAGATTTGTTTAATACGTCCAGCCACACTCTGGAATATAGAAATCAGAACTTTGTTATTCTAACAACAAATTGTTGTTCATAAATAGTGGGTTCAGATCTATTTGTAGCAAATAAAGTTTGTATGGTATAGGTTTAAAAAAAATCCAAATATTATGGGAAAAAATTAAGGTTGAAAGTGAGTATTGCATCTTAACCCATTTTCTGTGAAGCACATGCAGCCCTCCTCATAGGGGACAGGTCTGTCCTGTGAGCCATGTATGGACTTGAAAACTGTACAAGGAAACCAGTAGGATTAATTTTTAGCAACTGTATCTAAACCAGTATATATAAGATTACCATATTGACATGTAATTAATAAGTACATTTATTGCACACTCTCGGTGCGAGTCTTGCCAGTTCAGTGTCTCTAGCACAAAACTGCCTCAGTGTGCACCTCTGGCATCTTCGTGGCCTCCCCTCCCCATGGACAGTCCACAGGTAGAGCCAAAGAGCTGAACAGCCCTGCCTTTGAAGCCCTGCTGGTTTCTTTTTCTTTGCACAAAACAGAATTGGCAGTACATCAAACGGGAATGGAAGGAAGACTTTCTCTAGCTAAGGAAAACCTTTTTTCCTGCTTGCCCAAGAAACACGTGCTTGTTAAAGAATGCAGACACAATGAGTCCAACAGGAGATGGTGGATGACGCTTGGAGGGTCTCTTTTTCTTAGATTGGTATTTCAGCTGAAAGACCCCAAGGCACAGTCTCATCTGACCTGTGGTGGTGTCAGTGAAGAACGCTGACTGAAATGTGGTACGTGTTAGACACACGAGCTTCTGACAGATGAAGGAGAGCTCCAGGGCTAACCCTGCCAGTGAGCACCCCAGGCCGTGTGGCATGTGCGGGCACTGCAGTTACTGTGGCCCAGGTGGATGGCCTCACCACGTGCTGTCCTGTGCTGGCGGGACATCCACCCAGCTATGGCCTGACTGACTGTAGGCCAGGGTGATCTCCTCTGCGGAGGGGCACGGTGGTGATTTTTCTCAGCACAGACAGACCGCCTTGGCTAAACAATAAGCCATTGTGAACATTGCCCCAGGCTGTTTAGTTGGACTTGAGTCTGAAGAGTGCTAAACATCACTGTCAGTCTTAAGCAGCTGCAGAGATGGCTCCTATGAGAAGGCTCTCTCCACAGTGTAGATGCTTGTCCTGAGGAGTGCTGCAGACTTTTACACCAGCACTTGTGGGTCCTGTGTTTAGTTTCTAAAATGATTTTTCTCTGTTCTCTTGTGTCATCACAGTCTGCTGTGGACATCACAAAATCCATTTTAATCTCTGGACACTAACCAGGGCGAAGCTGCTTATGTCTTTGGTTTGCTTTTTCCTTTAATTCTTGTCTAGTGTCCCACCCAGGGCCTTCCCTGGTGTCTATGGTCAGGACTCCAGGCTTTCACTGTGGTGGTCTGGGTTCAGTCCCTGGTCAGGGAACTAAGATCCCACAGGCCACATATGACATGGCCAAAAATTTTTTTTTTTTAATACTTGTCTTTTTTAAAATTGAAAGCCTTGTATAACATCAGTAAGAACGGTATTCAGAAGTGAATACTGAACATAGGGACCGTAACAAAACCACGCATGGGAGACCTGCTGCTTGGGATCTCCCCTCCGCCTGGTCCTGACACCAGAGTAGGTGCTGGCACAGAAATACTCAATTATATAATTATCCTGTTTTAATTGTGTAATTAAATAGGCAGAATTAACGGAGCAGAGTGGCTTCTAATAGGATAATTTAAGTTGAATTTGGAATCTAGCTATTTGGTACATTTATAATAGCAATCTCTTTTGAGTATGTCTCCATGTTCTAGGTTGGTAAATACTACCACCAGCTTCTTGAAGTTAAAATAATTAGCAGTGAGGCTGTTGGCCCCTGGAGAAGGTCTCCTGGACGCCTTCAGGAGCGTTCACATGAGCGTTTAGATGTGTATCAGTGAGCGCAGGTGGGCAGATGGCTACACAATGGCAGAGTTTTATGAGAAGTTGTCAGTTTCCTTTAAAATTATTCCTACACCCAAATTTTCTTCTTGGGCCCCACTCCTACACTCAGAGTCTTACCCTTTCAAACCAGTGTCTCATTTCCCTTCATAGTGTGTGGCTTTTTGTTTGTAAAAGTCATATCCAGATTTGAGATTTCCAGATTTATTTTCTAGCAGCTTGGATCGCTTAGGAACAACAAGGACGTCTTCATTAGCTTCAGGAACATCCCTTTTTATTACATTTCTTGCCTGTTTCACAAGGTCATTTCACAGATAAGAAAGCAAGCAGCAGGATGTGACCAGCCAGAGATTTGGTTGCCTTGACTCCAGACCCTTTGCTCTTTTCCATAGAGGTCAGCATCAGTGATTGTTAGGCTTGAAAACACAGTCCTGAGTTAACATTCTAGAAGAAAAGTTCCATGGGCTGGCCATTCAGTGCTTTTAGACATTGTTTCTCGGGCCCCATGACTCAGGACGCAGGTGCAGTGCTATGGGAGGTGCTGGAGTCTGCAGGCAGGGGTGCGGGCAAGGGGTGCTGTGCATTAGTTGAGGGGTGATCTGCAGGGGCGGGGATCTGCAGGCTGAGATGTGTCCGTGCGTGGCTGGTTCTGTGTCCACCATGCCCTGGGCTTGAGGCAGGGTGGGGAGGCTCTTGATAGAGGCTCTGAGATTGCTTCCCTTGTGTAGCTCAGCTGGTAAAGAATGCTCCTGCAGTGCTGGACACCCTGACCCTGAGTCAGGAAGATCCCGTGGAGAAGGGATAGGCTACTCATTTCAGTATTTCCTGGGCTTCCCTGGTGGCTCAGCTGGTAAAGAATTCACCTGCATCGCGGGAGACCTGGGTTCTATCCCTGGATTGGGAAGATCCCTTGGAGAAAGGAATGGCTACCCATTCTAGCATTCTGGCCTGGAGAATTCCATGGACTTTATATCCATGGGGTCGCAAAGAGTTGGACACAACTGAGCTACTTTCACTTTAACTGAGACTGCGTCCTGGGTCTGGGGGAGCCTGTTCTGGGAGCAGCACTAATGTCCCATTGTCCTTGTCATTTCCCAGGATGCTCGGAAGGCGTGTGCAGACGCGACTCTCTCTCAGGTAAGGACCATTGATGCAGAGTCACTGACTTGCTGTAGAGGCTGGTGCTTGTGGAGTCTGCTCTGGGCCTCTGGAAGGAGCTGCTCTGACTTGGTGCACAGCAAGGGTGGGGCCCCTGTTGGTGAAGGTTCTCATTTGCAGGTCACTGTCAATGCTGGGCATAGGCTGTGGTAAGTTTTAGATAAAACATAAATACCTCTCTAGCCTTAAGTAATTATGTCCTCTTACAGAGGTCAGAGTCGTAAATCTTATTACAGTTTCTATATGGATGTTTTGAAGTTCCTCTCCCTCCCTAATTAGGTCTGCCTTAGAACTTTAGTTTCTAAAGTCCAGTTTGGCAGATTCTCAGAGATTTAAACCCAAGTTATGACCCATGGCTCCACTCCTAGGTACATACCCAGAGACTAGAGCTGATGCGCAGACCAGCCAGTGTATGAATGCTCCCAGCAGCTGTGTGCCCTCAGGGGATGAGAGCAGAGCCAGGCACAGGCTGTCCACACAGTGGGACTTACTCAGCTATAGAAGGGTGAACCTTAAGACATGGGTGCTCAGTGAGAGGAGGTCACATGTTGTGTGATTCTGTGTATATGAACTGTCCAGAACAGATCACCATGTAGAGACAGAAAATAAATTCGTGCTTACCCAAGGTTGAGGAGGAGGCTGTAGGGAATGACTGCTTGGTGGATAAGGAGCTTCCTCTGGGGGTGATGATGAAGATGGTTTGGAACCAGATACCGCTGACAGTGGAACAATGTTGTGAATATACTAAATATTGCTAAATTATATATTTTCAGATGGTGAATTTCACCTCATTGAAAAAAATTTTTTTGTCTCAAACAATGAACAGAAATGTGAAAGAAAAATTATATTCCTTCTTCTGTTGAGGATGATTACATTTTTTTATATCATGTCAATGCTTTAGAAGCTATTGTTTAATTGGGGTTAAACAATAAGTTAAAGTTAGATTGCTGGGATCACCTACATGTGAATTCTCAGATGCACCTCGGACTCTACATTTTTTAAAGACCACTATGGTGACACACTTACCATTTGTCGACCCAGAGTCATGAACATCAGGTTCTTGTGTGTTGGGTGAACAGTAGGTGCACATGCAATTTTGTCCCTTAAACTCCAGAGTGCAGAAGAGATGACCACTTTTGTCCAGCTCAGCACACACAGCACCAAGCAGTCTATGTTCCTGGAGCCCTGTTAGATGGTGACGTAACTGAGGAGGCTGTAATTAGGAGGAAGAACAGCCTTTGAGGGCCGGACAGAGGCAGGAGGAACTGGACCTGGATGGCCAGTTAGTGCGCTGATGGGGGTGGGGGGAGGAGGCTCTGGGCCAGCACCAAGCTGCTGCGCCTGGGCTGGGGCCTCACGATGGAGCGAGGTTGGGCTAACTGGCAGGAGCCAGGCAGGCACAGCCATTGTTGTGGTGGTGTTACTGAGCAGAGTGGGTGTGAAGGAGACTTTGGCAGTGAGGGCGGGGGGAGAGTGTGCCTCCCATAGTGTTAATTCTTGGTAACTTATTTTTAAGATCACAAACAACATTGACCCTGTGGGAAGAATCCAGATGCGCACCAGGAGGACGCTGAGGGGACACTTGGCCAAGATCTATGCCATGCACTGGGGCACCGACTCCAGGTGTGTGGGCGGGAACGCGGGCATGTGGGCATTCATGGTGGGGGGATGGTCGGAGCCCACAGGCTGGGATTGGTAAAGGAAAAACTGGGCACTGCTGTCAGACGTGTAGCAGGCAGGACAGCTGGCCATACTGCTGTTCCCCTGTCACCACCCTCCCCTCAACTTTGTCTTCCCAGCTCCATGGCACAGTGCCCGTGCCACCTCAGGTGGGGTGGTGCCTGTCCTCTGTGTCCCCTGGGGGTTGACCTATCCCCTCCGTGTCACCTTGAGGGGTGACCTGCCCACTGTGCCATGGCTCTTCTTTCCAGCCTGTTCTGGTGGCCTCATGACCACACCCTCTCCTGGTTTTGGTGACCTGGTTCAGTGATCAGAAGCCAGTCCATGTGGTGTCGGGAGAGTTAAAACAGTGCTGCGTGTCTCCTGAGGGCCTGCACTGGGGCACGGAGCATGTACATGAGAGGTGCTTTCTCTGCCTCTCCCTGGCCTGCCCGCCCCACCCCCTTTTCTCTAGTGATCCCTCTGTTCCTTGAATTCTGCCTGTGTTCACACCTCTTTCTAAGTGACTAGTCACCATTGCTCTCTGGGCCTCCTTCCCCTTCCTCGTCCCTTCACCTATAGCATTGCTGAAATGAAATCCATCCAGCTCCTTCTGTCTTCCTGTTGGATGGTACTGGGAATCTTTCTCCATTTTTCCTCCCAAATAAAGAAAAAGCCATGTGATGTTGTGACTGTAATGTGTTTTTTCAGATACCTAACATGTTATACTTTGAGCATCAGATGCTTTTCTCTGAGTTGCATTTTTTTCATGTTTTAATTGTCAGGAATTTTCTGCTTGGTATTTTTTTTCTTTGTTCGTGAAATTGGCTGCTTTAGTGTGTCAACAGCTATAGAACAAAAGATTCTATTTTTAGTTTGTTCTGTACAGTATCCCATATAATTCCAAATGCAAATGAGAGCTAACTTAGATCCTGTTAATGATGGCAATGATCAGAAAGAATAGAAGAGGAAAAAAGGAAAATTGCCCTTACTAATCCATCCATCTTAGACTACTTCTCTCAAAAAATAGATGGCAGTCATATAGTGTCTTACCCTTGGGGTCTTTCCTGATCTGTGTTAACATCAATGTCCTGGTTAGACAGGAAGTTGGATGGACAGTCACTTGTGTCCTGAGAGGTGACCGAGAGCTGTGTTTGAAGAACTATGGCAAGTGTGTGGCCAGAGCTGTGACAATGAAGAGAGGGGCTTAGAGGGCAGGGAGCCCCTAGATCATGCAGGTGTCCTGACCACATCCTCAAGGCTCTGCATGCCCTCTGGTTCGAACACAAACTCTGCTTGGGAATCCAGTGGTGGAAGGTGCAAACGTGAGGACTCAGCAGCTCCAGTTCAGGGTCGTGGTCCCCACGGAGCAGGTTGAGGCAGAGCACCAGGAAGGCTGCCGGGCACCACCTGGCTTGTTCACTTTCTTGGACAGTGTAGGGTACATGGACGTGTGTTGTACAGCTGCTTTTCAAATGGCAATTACTGGTATAATGCCCTTAAACAAGGGCTGTTTCATAATCATAAACTAGGAAAACAAAAAATGATACCAAGGACAACTCCTGCTATCCAGAGCCCTTTGGAGACTTTTCTCCCCTAGATAGCCATGTTTTCTGGAGAGTAAAATTTTCTTCTTTAACATCAGAATTTTTTTTTTTTTTAATGTTTCGGATGTACATTTTGTTTATGGCATCTTCATAGGCATCAGAGTTTATCATACAACTTTATTTCATGACTCAGGGTTAATGAGTCATAATAATAATTTGGGAATACCAGTTATTTTATTATATTTGTGTGGTTCATGGGTATTCTCAGACTATCGCATTAGTTAGCTGGTTGTATTTTAAAACTATAGGAGAGGGACTTGCCTGGTGGTCCAGTAGTTAAGACTCCACGTTCCCAGTGCAGGGGCCTGTATTTGATTCCTGGTCAGGGAACTAGATCCCACATGCTCCAACGAAGATTGGAGATCCTGCGTGCCACAGCTAAGACCTGACACAGCCAAATAAGTAAATATTTTAAAAACAAGTGAATAAATTTAGAAATTTTTCAGGGGAGATAAAGCTGT
Source organism: Ovis aries (assembly GCF_016772045.2). NCBI lineage: Eukaryota > Metazoa > Chordata > Mammalia > Artiodactyla > Bovidae > Ovis > Ovis aries. The sequence goes on from NC_056065.1 coordinate 50,220,162, forward strand.
AGGAGATGCCCAACAGTGAGGTGTGTGGGCGCGCTTGTGTCAGTACATGTTATATGTGTATTTATAATATGTTTATCAATATATTATAATTTTTATATATGAAGTCTACTTTTTATAATGTTTGAGAGTCTCTTTCAATCATGTGAATTAATGTTAAACCTTTTCTCCCTTTTCTGAAATCTGCCAAAGTGATACAGTTGAGAGGGAAACACTGCTAATCCATCCAGGCTTGTGAGTGTGCAGGAAGGGGAGGCCGTGGGACCCAGACTAGGGTTTTGGGCCTTCTCCTGGCTCTGCCTCTGTGCTCCAAGGAAGTGGGAGATAGAAGGAGCCAGGGCCTCATGGCAGTCCTCTTGGGGATTAAGAGGTGTGTCTTCTCTCACCTTCTGGGGGATCAGGGCTGCTTAAAGGTTCCAACCCTGGGCACGTCAGCAGATATTAAGCTTTCTGACGAGGAGACCTTTTCAGAGGTGACCTTCCCAGGGGATGAGCTTCTTTACGTTGGCTCTGATGTTCCAGCCAACCTGTACTTAGAGGGGCCTGAAAATAATAGAGCTGCCAAGTGACCCTTGATCTGATACACAGGGTCTTTCAAGTGCCTGATGTATTTATAACTGCACCGCAAGGCAGGGATTTCCTTTAAGAAATTGCATCCCCAAAATAATAGAGTTGGAGCCTGCATTGGAATTAGTTTTGTCATGCAGAGCTGAACACATGTGTATTCCCTGCCAGACTCCACGTGAAGGAGTCTGTGCATCAGAACATAAGGTCAGTTGTCAGAGTGACTCAAGTGATGGTACCTTCAGGTTTGAGCAGTTCAAGAAGTCAAATGCACTTGTGTCTGAGATGGTTGAGACCGTGTTTCGATGCAGTCTCTGAAACGGCAGACCCTTCTCCTTGTCCACCCTACTGACAGGTCTCTCCGTGGGTACCTTCTCGCCCGTCCTGGAGCAGCGTCGCCTGTAGGGCAGGGTCCCCAGGTTGTCCAGGAGGGGCTGGTTCCTGGAGTACTTGCGTTTGCAGTTCCTTTGCCTATTGGTCATGCTTTCCTTTGGCAACATCCTGTCCATCTCTGCAAATGCAGACAAAGCACCTCTTCATCACACGCGGTCTGTACTTAGCCCAACTGACTGGAGCAAGAAACTTGGCACAGAAAATGTTCGTTAGGCTCTTCTGTGGGACCAGGCACAGCTGTGCTTTAGATTGGCATCTCTTTTCAAGGCAGGTGGGAAACCAGTTCCTTCATGGTTCTAGGAGACCTGGATTCCCATTGTGGTGAGAAATGGGTTATAAATTCTGAGTATCTAAAAACTTATTAGTCCTTTATGTTTATGCTTTTTATGTGTCAAAATGGAACATAAAATTATATACTAAATATTTCCTACCACCTTGACTCTTGAAAGATCTGTAGGCTTCAGATCTGGTGTATGGTGACCAGAAACCACGAGAGAGCAGCTCTAGGCAACCAGCGTGTCTTATCTGAATAGCTGAGGGGCTGCGGCTGGGCCTGCACTCATACCTGTGAGGGTGTTTTCTTCTCATGCTTTCAGAGTTGGTCTAACAATTAGAACTTTGCTGGGGATTATCTAAAGGGAATGTAACTTTGAAGTATGTATTAGTTGTCGTGAGAATATACTTTTCATTTGCTGTCTTTGGGGAGGCTCCAGTGTTGCTGATGAGTTTGCTTTTGTCTCTCTGCTCCAGGCTTCTAGTCAGTGCCTCGCAGGATGGTAAACTTATTATCTGGGATAGCTACACCACAAACAAGGTAGGCACTGCAGACCATGCCCTGAAGACCAGCCCGGGCAAAGGCGGGTGTTTAAACTCTGGGTTCACTTATGCACAATTTGTAAAGGAGAGGGCGGAGGAGCACAGGGGTGTCGCTTTTAGAGTAAAGTTGTTTGGGCCAGATGGAAACCTGGTCACGTAGCTGGCACGTGTGGCCTGTGCTGCCAGGCTGCACTCTTAGGCCATGGTTGGTCTTCCTTACAAGCAGGTGGAGGGAGGGCCTCTTCCATGTTTCTAGGAGCCAGGAATCCAATTTTAGCTCATGGGAAATCTCGTTGTATTTAAAAATGCAAAAGTATAGTTTTCCATTAGTGACTAGTTTTCACAGTAAATAATCTGAAAGATACTATATTTTAAAGTATAAATTATTTAAAAAATTTAATCCAAGGTTGTTCAATCTTTACTGAATAAAAAAAAATATTGTCATTGGTCTAAATGTGTATAGCAGACAAAATTCAGTTGTATTTTGCTAGAGAATACCAAATGTGTATAAAAAGATTGTGGTACTTAAATCGCAGACACAGGCAGGGGCTTGGTAGGATTAATTATAGTAATGTCTAGTTTGATTACTTCACTAAAAATACTTGAGTTTGTGAATTAATTTTATAGTCATTTTGTTAGGCCAATGAAATGTTTTCTTCTTAATATGTAATTTCGATTTGGAGGCTTTGCTGGTATTCCTGAAGTGCCTGCCTGACTAATAAACCTGCATTTGGGATTCTCTGATGGGCCAGTGGTTATGACTCCACATTTTCACTGCCAAAAGCCAGAGTTTGATCCCTGGTCAGGAAACTAATCCTAAAAGCCAAGCAGTGCAGCAATTAAAATAAAAACTCTACATTAAATTGTTGTGCAGCACTGAATTTCTGATTCAATTTTTCCTTCATTTGGCCACTGATAAAAATTATTTTCAAACTAATTTTGGCCAGCGTCTTGCTGTGTCACCTCTGGGGCAGTGACAGATGAAGACAAGAAGCAGGATCACAGTGTTGGTAGGCGATGTGTCTGACCTGCGTGCTCACATCATGTGTGTTCTGCCCTTCAGGTCCATGCCATCCCGCTGCGCTCCTCGTGGGTCATGACATGCGCTTATGCCCCTTCTGGGAACTACGTGGCTTGCGGAGGCCTGGATAACATCTGCTCCATTTACAATCTGAAAACTCGTGAAGGGAATGTACGTGTGAGTCGTGAGCTGGCTGGACACACAGGTACACATTCTCATCAATAAAGTCACAGTCATATGTGCTGTGGCCAGGCATTAGTTGTGTGCTGTGGACACTTGCATCTTCTCAGTAGTTGTTTTATGAGATTGGCTACAGTAATGGCCAGAGATACTCTGAAAGTGAAATCAAAGACAGGCCTTGATACACTTTTACCATTAGGAAGCCTTTGGGTTTAAGTCATGGTAGTGTCTGGTTTTCAAGGATCCTGGGTACTTGGGTCACTGTGTAGTAGCTGGTGGCCCACTTCTTTCCGTATCAGCATGCCATAGTTCATTCTCTTCTCTGCTTCTGAACCATCTTCCATTTTGAGCACTTTCCCCCAAGGGTTTCCTAATCTAAACACGCATGTTACACATACCTGTGTCCACTTGTGCACGCACACGCGCCCCCTGACTGATGACTGACCAGCACTCATGCTGCATAGGGCAGAACAGTCCTGTAGGCCCAGGTCTCCTGAACGGAGCCTGCTGGAACTGTTAGATAGCGGGTTGTTTAGCCAAGTTCAGTTTACCTGTGACAGTTACTATTTACTACAAAAGACATAACATTTCTGGAAAAGGTCTCACCCCAGTATTTTACTTCTCTTGCTGTATTATCATTCAAAACTACACTCTCTGCTCATGTACTTCACATGCAACCAGAGAGTTATCGTAGTTACTGGCGTCCTTTTGACATCATTCAGGCAGTCTGTTAAATTGATTCTGGCCGGTTAATTGTATATCCTTAAACTTTTAAAGATACACTGCCTATATTGCACTGATTTCTGTCCTGTGTCATTTCCTGCCTTTTGTTGGTTTTGGGGTTGCTTCCTTCTTAACTCTAGCTTCTTATTAAGGTGGAACCTTAAGCCTTCCTTCTTTTTCAAACTGAGCCTTTAAAGCTGTAAACTCCCCTCCAAGTGTGGCTTTAGCTATGCTGTCATTCAGTGGGAAATATTTTTTTAACACCATTTTGGTAACCTGTGGTTTCTGATTACATGCAGTTATGTTCAGAAACAATGTTCTGTATTGGTTGAGTTTTTCACATTTGTGGAGGCTCACTTCCCGAGGACCAGGTGGTCTGACAAGGACATGCTGCTTGTGCTCAGGAGGCCAGGCTGTGGGGCAGTTCTCAGTGTGTTTGTCAGAGCAGGACTTTGACATTATTCACATTTTCTGTGTCTTTAGTTTTTTAAGTTGCTGAGGTGGGGTGGATTTCTCTCTTTCTCCCTGCATTCTGGGAATTTCTGCTTCTTGAATTCTGACTTCCGTCAGTGGAAGCAGTTATGTTCCTGACTGTCATTTCTTCCTGAGAACTGACCCTCTTCCTCTCTCAGAACCTCTGCTGGAAAGTGGGCTTTATCTGATGTTCTTGCAACCATTCCAACCTTCTTAGGCTGACTGTTTGCATGGTGTATTTCTTCTGTCTGCATAACTGGATTTATAAAGACAGTCCGTTGTCTACTCTACATGTCTCTGCCTCTCTAGTAGTGTGAGCTTCGTGTCTGCTCCCTGCATTACGGATGCACTGGGATTTATGGTGACCTCTCCTTTCCCACCTCTTTTGGGTTACCTGATTGTTTAGAATTCTATTTTATAGTTTTATCTGTTGGCTTTTTGGTTACCTCTTTGAATTATATTTTAGGGGTTATGCAGGGATTACAGCATACATTCACAATTCTTAAGGTGCGGCCAGGTTTGTTGTGTCCGTTTATGTGAAAGACAAGAGTCTTGTAGCCATAAATGTCCATTTCCTGCCTGCCCTTCCTTACCCTTTACAAACTTTTCTTTTTCTGGGTTTTGCATCCTTGTATGTTGTAAGCCCCCAGTATATTGTTACACTTTTTCCTTTAAACATGCTTAGCCATTTGAAGAAAATTGAATAGTCTCTTACATTTACACAAGTCTGTACCATTTCTGTTGCTCATTCCTTCCTGTAGACATGCGCTTTCTCCTGGGTGCCTTTCAGCCTGAGGGGCTTGCTTTAGCGCTTCTTACAGTCGGTTTGGATCTCCACAAGGAATACTGTCTGTTCTCACCTGAAAATACTGACTATCCTTCATTCCTGAAGAATATTTTTACTGATATATTTAATTTGGGGTTGGTATTATTTTCTTTTAGCATTTTAAAGATTTTTCTTTATTTTTCAGCAGCTTGACTGACTTGCCTTGAAGTGATTTTGTTTATTGTGCTTCAGCACCTTGACTTTGTAAAGTTCTGTCTTTCACTAAATTGGGGAAATTTTAGAGGTCCGCTTTCTGTCCTTGGTGCTCTCTCCTTGTGTGCATTCACGTCATCCCTTAGATCCCACCTCCCACTTCTCCAGAGCCATCCTCTAGTGCATGTGACTGCTGTCACCACCATAGTGTTGTTAAGACCACCCAGCAAGCCATTTAAGTCAGATGTTTACTTTTTCAGTTCTAGAATTTGTTTGCTTTTTAAAAAATTAGTTCTCGTTTCTCTGCTGAGATTGCCCGTCTTTTTAAATTTATAATGAGCATAGTTAGGATCCTTGTGAGCAGTTTAAAATTCTTATCTGCCAGTTCTAGTGGTCAGTCCCTTGAGGTTGGTCTTGGTGGCTCCTTCCTCTCGAATGTAGGTGACAGTTTTCCTGCTTCTTGGTGCATCTAGTGATTTGACTTGCATCCTGGGCTTTTGCGGCTGTTGTATTGTGCAGACTACTCTCCTGGAATCTTGCCATGTGGTCCTGTGCGGAGCAGCCGTGCTATGTGGGCTCAGCTGTCTTGCCTGTCTGTGGTTTGGACAGATGTGGGGGAGTCGGTGCGTGATTTTTTAGGGCCTGGTATGGCTTTCTCCTTTCTAGGTTTTCTTCTTTCACTTTCTGGCTGTGGTTGCCCAGAACCCTGTACTGGCTGCTCAAGAAAGTTGGGCCACAGATGTGCTGTCTGAGGTGTGGCTGTGTGGTTGTGGCTGTCACAGGAGGGGACCTGCCTGCAGGCACAGCACCTGAAAAACAAGGTCCCCCAGTGCCTCCAGGTGCAGGCTCCCCTTCAGTTTGTCTGCTGCTGCTTCCAATGTTTGTAGGAGTTTGCTTTTATATTTGTCCAGCGCTCATAGTTGTTGGGGGAAGGTTACTCCTGGGGGTGGAACCCAGCCTAGCCTGCCTGCCTGCCCCATCCTTCTGTCCAGTGAGCACCCTTCATAAGCCACTTTGCTTACAGCGTCAGTGAACTCACAGCACTTAAAAAACATTCTTACTGTTTATCAATCTCTTATTATCCAGTTCAGTGTATGGACTTCCATTTTTAATTAAATCTTTTAAATTTTTTAGCACTTTGTTTGCTGAAAGAAAAAATAAAACTAACATTAGAATGCATTAGAAATTGTGTTTCCTTCATGCAGTGTGAACTCTTCTTGAGAGCTGAGTGGTGTGTTTTAAACATTCGACATCTTAAGGCTATTTGTGACATTTCAGATATGATGCTTCAGATCAATAAAGGTTAACGTTCGATGAGCTTCACGTAGCCTCCCTTTAGTCAGGCGAGGGTGCAAAAGGTCAGTGGACTCAGTAGATCGGGGCACGTGTGGTCTGTCTCATCTCTGTCCTTCCTAACTTCATCTGAGGGCATTGGTACCTCTCATTCAGGCATCTCAGGCCTGAGCATTAAGCCGGGGTTGGGACATTTTCTTGAAGGATCTTAGAACTCATTTGCAATAAAACCCATCTGGGTGCTCTTCTCAGCAGGCCCTCATGCTTGGTGGTGTCTGCAGAGTCGGGGCAGGCATCAAGCTTGTGCAGCCTCAGGAAGGAGGCTCCTGTGATCAGTTTCACATTGCTGTTGTTTCCATAAGATACGGGGCCCACTTGGAGCAAGCCGAGCTTCCTTCTCTCGAGTTGGCCTCCCAGGCTGTGGGAGCGCTTGCGGGGCCGAGGGAGCACCTGTCAGACGACGCTCTGTCCTCCGGTGTCTCACCTTCCTTCTAAGTTATCTGTCCTGCAGAGTGCAAGGTGCCCTCTGGAAACGACTTAGGAACTGAGCTTCCAGCCTTGAGGTAGAGTGGTGGCGTTGTGACTACGTTACATACAGAATAACCTTTTGAGTGCTGTTTTGGCAAAAAGGCATTATTAGATCATGTGTTTGAGAAATCAGTAATGCCCTGAAAGTGCCGCCACCTTTCCTAAACCTCCCATCCCAGTGCAGACGTGGTGTCTTCCTGGGATCACCTGGTCAGGAGTTTAGCCAGAACTTCCTGGGGCCGTGATGGCCTGCCCTCCTGCGGTGGCTAGCGCTTCATGTTTGTGGGCTGGGCTGTCCTTGCTGTCCGGGGCCCCCGGCCTGTTGGTTCCTTTTTCCTTGACAGGAGCCAGCAGGCTGGGCTGTAGGAGGAAAGAGGGCCTGTCCTGCTTCATTCCAGGCCTCCTCCCTCTGGACTGTGGCCTGCTCGTCCCTGCACCAGGCCATCCTGCTGCCACTCGTGGTCTCAGAGAGGCCCTGGCGCACCCCCACTTGGTGCCATGTTTGTCTGTTTCCCTGACCCTCTGGGGCTCTGGAAAGGCACCAGTGCCTGGGCCAGCTACCTTTCTGCTGAGGACACACACAGGGACACACGTGCACACACAAACTGCAGGGAAGAGGTCCTGCTGAGAGCACACAGGCACACTCACAGGCACACACCCACACTCTTGGGAAAGGGGTTCTACTTAGGGTGCACACAAATGTACAAACATGCACACACACACACACACACCCCCATGAGGAAGGGATTTGGTGAGGGCACACACACACAGGTGCACATAAACTCATATATGCCCACAGGGAAGGGCACACACACACACACACGCACACAGGGTGGGAAGAGGTTCTGCTGAGGGCATCTACACGCACACACCTCCATAGGCAAGGGGTTTTGGTGAGGGCACACACAGCCTGCCTGGTTCCTAAGGATCCACCAGCTGGTGTGTGCTGACCATCTGGGCCCTGAAGAGGCCAGAGCTTGTTGCCAGTGCTTAAAGTCCATGGCCGTAACATTCAGCTGCTGGTTCTCGGGGCAGGAACCTCATGGGCCCCATGTGACCGCCACCTGCAGGAGATGGACAGAGGTCATCTTCGAGGGCCTGCTTCTTTGTCGTTGACCTGGGAGTGCCTGGGTCTGGCCCTGTGTGCGGTACTGGTGGGGCTGCGGCCTCCACAGTGCTCCTTCCAGGCGGCCGTTCTCACCAGTCGGACAGGGCAGTGCCGGAGGCTCCAGGGCTGGATCCCGGGAGACTGGCCTGTATGAGGGTAGCAGTGTGCCAGGAAATGAGTGCTGTTCTTGGAGAGGAGCTCTGAGACCTTGGGAGGAGCCCCTGGGGGCGGCTGAGGGCACCCATGTGGTCCCTGGTGTCCTATAGACATGATATGGACTCTAGGGAGCACTTGACCACATGTCCTTGTCTAGGCACAGAATTGATATTCTGAAATTGTTGTCTCTATTTCTTCTATGGGAGACAGTGAGGTAATGTGTTAGGTAAAGGCTTTGTTTTCTCAACAACCTTATGCTTTCCACATCAGCAGCTGTCAGCAGGCTTTTCCTCTCTTGGTATGTATTTTGTCTTTGGTTTTACTGAGAAACACAGCATCACAAGTAGCTCTGTGTGGCCTGGGAAGACTTGGTAGGAGCTCGGCCTGCTGGGGTCAGGGGCTGCCCTGCCACTGTCCCTGGACCTCCTGGGTGGGGTGCTCACTCCGTACGTGTAGTCCTCAGAGTCACTTATGCTAAGACAGCAGAGATGGTGGTGAACAGGGCTTATTCAGGAGAAATCAAATGTAGGCCCTACAGAACGGATCTTCTTCATGTTTGCCCTTCCTTATTTCAAAAGGGGATGCAGGCTGGGACCTGGCCTTAGCGCGAGGCTCTGCCTCGCCTCATGCTGGTTGGAGTGTGGAAATGAGTAACACACAGCAGTTTCCACGCTGACCCCGCACTTGTCCCACAGAAACAAGTCTGCCTCCAGCCCTGCACCCCAGTCTCTTGTCCCTGCAGACCCTCCATCCTGCCTCCTCCTGCCACGTCAGGGGCCGGGAGGATGTGCGTGTGCTCAGGGCGCCTCCTTCCTCCTGGTGTCCAGTCGTGTGACTCTGCTCTTGCCCGCAGTGCCTGCAGTCTGTGTGGCTTTGTTCCTCTTTCCAGCACACAGGGCAGGGCCAGAGGTAGTGGACATGGTGTTTGCCTCACTTTGCATGGGCCTTCCCACTGGTCACTCCCATTTACAAGATGTAGAGTCAGGTGCTCACAGCTGGGGCCATTGTTGGGTCTGTTTTCCAGGTTACCTGTCCTGCTGCCGTTTTCTGGATGACAATCAGATCGTTACCAGCTCTGGAGACACCACCTGGTGAGTCCCAGTGTGCTGAACCTGTCTCACACTATTCTCCCCGCCGTGCAGCTGAGCCACAGGGAAGCCCTCAGCCAGGCCACTGTAACTGGACACGGCCCTGGGGCTTCAGACATAGGTGCAGAGAGGTGGGCCAGTTCATGGTGCTCTGTGTAGATGTGAAATTTCAGTTTTGAACAACTAAGAACTGATTTTGAAACTAGAGCTTTGCGTGGAACACCCACTTGTCTTCCTCACAGTTCACCTTCCTGGGCCACAGTTACTAGCCTTGGGGGGTGAGCTTCAGCCCCCTCAGGTGAGCACTGCCCCCCTGTGGGGTCTGAGCACAGCTTCAAAGTAGCAGGTGTCACAGGAGTTTCCACCACCTTATTGGTGGAAGACAGTGAAACTCTGTGAAGTGTTCGCTTGTGGCACCAAAACATATCCTTTAAAATCATCAAGAAATTAAGTCATTTCAGGCTTAAACTGCCCCTGTGGATTTTTCTGGTTCTTTGAGGCAAGATGTGGTGGCTGAGAGCCAGCAGGCCACACGGGAGGGTGGGGGCAGCCTGGCCAGCCCTGCTCGGTAAGGTGTCCTTTGTGTGTGTGCTCACCGAAGATCTGCAGTCTATCTTGACTGCCCATTTGGGAAGAACCTTTGTATTAGAAGGTATTTTTGGAAGCTTTTTTCACTTGGGAAGGATGTTTTTTGGACTGGGGGTGGGGGGGTTGTCTGTCTTCTTTCCTGCTTGTCCGTCAGGCCCTAGAGAGGGGTCCCCCATGCTTGGATGTGGGGGCTGGATTGAGCTGGTTTTCTGTGAGGCTGACAGGGAACGAGGAGCATCTGATGGCCTTGCTTCTGTTGGGGAACCACAGAAACAACGCGTACGTCCTTGCTACACTGCCATGTCTCACCTTTCTCTGGCCTAGAGTAGCCTCTCGAGTTGATGGCCATGGACCCCAAGCGTGGCTCTGCCCCATGGAGTGACCCAGCCTCTGGGCTCTGGTGGGCATGGAGCTGTCCAGCAGGGGCACCAACTGGAGGCCCTCTGCTGCCCCTTATGAGCCCCTGCAGGGCTCAAGCGTGCAGCTCAGCCTACAAGTGTCCTGCTGGACAGGCACTCGGCTTCCTCTTCTGCTGATGTATGAGCTAATGTGAGAATCAGAGCAGCCCCAGGCAGACTCACCCATGTCGTGTGTGTGCTTGGCTCTGTAACAACCCATTTGAGCAAAGTCACTACAGGGTGCAGATCTGTCTTACGTGAAGCGTGGATGTTGGCTGCAGGCCTGGGGGTTTGAGGGAGTTTGTTGCATATCTGGTCTTCGAAGCAAGGGGGTAACCCCTGTCATTGCTCTGTTCCAGTGCCCTGTGGGACATCGAGACTGGCCAGCAGACGACCACATTCACTGGACACACCGGGGACGTCATGAGCCTTTCACTCGCTCCAGACACCAGACTGTTTGTCTCTGGTGCTTGTGACGCTTCAGCCAAACTCTGGGACGTGCGAGAAGGGATGTGCCGGCAAACCTTCACCGGCCACGAGTCTGACATCAATGCCATCTGTGTGAGTTGAGGTCACAGGTGTGGGTCAGGGCCCCTGGCTGGCCATCAGCAGGTTGGAGTCCTCAGGAGCTACAGCTGTGTCAGCCAGTTGGAAAATGTTTTCAGGGTTAGGTGTTCTCTCTTTTCTATGCAAATACAGTCGAATGGACAAAAACTCTCTGTGGGAGACTTGACTGTGATTCGCTTTGTCCCAGCGAGGCCCACGTGTGTCTCTCTCCCAGGGTGACCGACCAATGACTGACCGTGAGGCTTCCTCCTGTTGGGGGCAAATAGTCCCGTAACTGACCCTGTCAGGCGATCCTCTGTGGGGCTCTGGGGGCACAGCAGTGGAGGGAGCCTGCCCTTGTCCACATTGCCCTGACAGGAGGGCCTGGCCCTTCGAGGAGCCGGAGGTGGGGAGGGGGAGAAAGTGTCTGCTTGCGGAGCCGTCCTCCACGTGGTCAGGTGGCCTGACTCCAGCGCCTGTGGGCACCGAGCCATGGGCGGCAGCCACACTCTTGCTGTTCCCTCGGGACCATGATGGTGACGGGAAGCCACCTCTTTGCCCACATCTGGTCCCTCCTGGTCCCTGCGCAGCGTCTGCTGTTCCGGCCAGAGCCTGGTCCTAGCTGGTCTCCAACTCCTGTGCCCACAGTACCCTGCGTTGGGCAGTCTGTGTTTCCAGTGTTTCTTTCTGTCCGTCTGCAAACTGTCTCGGCTTGCTTGCTCTTTCCAGTTCTTCCCGAACGGCAACGCATTTGCCACTGGCTCAGACGATGCCACCTGCCGGCTGTTTGACCTCCGTGCAGACCAGGAGCTCATGACCTACTCCCATGACAACATCATCTGTGGGATCACCTCTGTCTCCTTCTCCAAGAGTGGGCGCCTCCTTCTCGCAGGGTACGACGACTTCAACTGCAACGTCTGGGACGCCCTCAAGGCCGACAGGGCAGGTAGGACGCTGCCGGGCCTCACTGGGTCTGCAGAGGGATGGAGCACACTCAGCTGCGACATGTGGGCTGGCAAAGGGACAGGAGCCAGGCCCTGGCACCAGAAGCTCTTGGCGATGTCATGTGGCTCACGCAGGCAGGACTGGGCCAGCCGCGTCCTCATAGCTGGGGCACAGGTTCAGCAGGGACCCCTGGAAGCACAAAGTGTGATGGTGGGGTGAAGTATGTAGTTGTCAAGTGTATTGAAGGAGGTTGTGCAGATGAGAACTTGCTGTCTCAGTGCTGGAGAGGGAGCATGGCTGTTGGCCTATGGCCTCTTCTTCTGGGGGCCCCTCTTCTCTCCTGCTCCCCTGAGTGCCCTCGGGTCTGCGGCCTCTGTCCTGACAGCACGGGGTGCTCTGAGATACAGCCTCAGATTCCTCTGGAAAGACGTGGCTGATGATTGTCCAAGCACTGACCACTGCGTGTCACAGGGCGCCCTGTCTGGGGGAGGGCGATCGCTGTGCCTGTCCTTAAGGCCCACCCTCTGTGCTGTGCCCTTTGTGTTGGGATCCTTTCCTCACCACCGAGGCCTGGCAGGGACTGGGTGTGGGGGTTTCTGGTTCCACTTCAGCAAGTGGCTGGACCCCAGGCTGACCACACTGTCCTCTGCCCCCAGGGGTCTTGGCCGGGCATGACAACCGCGTGAGCTGCCTGGGGGTAACTGATGACGGGATGGCCGTGGCTACGGGGTCCTGGGACAGCTTCCTCAAAATCTGGAACTAACCCTCACAGGTAAGAGGCAGCCCACACCCTTCCCTGCTTGCAGCTCCATGTTTCTCACAACATGGAGGGAGCTGTGGGTTGGGGCTCCTGGGGTCATTTGGACGTGGCTGCCCTGGGCTTGCAGGCAGGTGAGCTCTGCAGTTAGCCTGAGTACTTGCTGTGCCCCCATCCTGAGCGGGTGCAGCTGCCATGCCACTCTGCACCTGGGCCAGGTGCTGCGTTTCTCTTCATGGTCTCGATTCTGTTTAAAGCAGCAGGTGGACGCCACAGTGACTGGAAGACCATTCCAGCCTTGGACCGTTGCAGATAGCATTTCCCATCTACCCCTACTAACGCGGACGCCCTGCACCCTTCAGAACTTCAAAAGGGCAAGACCTTCCCCTCACTTATTGCTGAAACCAAGAGCACAATTCCCACTGAGAGAAGAATCTCTGTGCTGTAACTAAAACGAATCGTGCATTCCTTCCGGGACCATTGTCTTTGTTTTCCTTTTTTGTTTGTTTTGAATGAATTTAAAAGGAAATACTATAATAAAAATGTTAACAAGAAGGTAAACTTGAGTGTAATTGTAAGACAGACACACCTTTTTACTAGTTTATTTGAAATCTTGATCAGTAATCCTGTTTGATGATGTTCATGCAAAACAAGTTGAGGACTTCATCTTGTAATTGACTCTGAATTCTAGATTGTGTTTGTAACAGGATTTTGCAGACATGATTCATATTTCCTTCTTAAAATATATTTCTTTCTGCTCGTAGTTAAACAGAGAAGGAGGGTCTGGTGTAGCCTCTCTGAGATTGTTAATGATGTAAATTTAGTCCCTGGTTTTTTTTACTTCCGTCTCGTGTCACATGACCGTCGTGCGCATGGTGTAGAAGGATGATGCTGAGAAGTCAAGGGACTGAGCACGCGGACGAACAGTGGCCGCGTCAGGCGCCCTTCCCCCGACCCACCCTCTCCCCTCAGCTTGGTTTTTAGTCTCACCCAGTCTCCTTGTGAAGTTGGAGGGAGGCTGACCCAGCAGCGCAACACTACCCTGTGCCCCACCCGGCCACCACGAGCCTCCGTCCTCAAGAGCGGTGCCGTCCTGTGCGTGGAGAGTCAGTCAGTTATTTGTGTATGAAACAATGTACAAATCAATGTTTTGAAAATAATGATCTCAAAGTTTCTAAGTTAAATTTTAAAAAACCTGATTGTTTGCCATTTGGGGTGGGTTTGCTCTTAGAACCGCATGCTGTAGAAATGCTCACAGTGCATATAGGACTCAGTCCTTAGATGTTCTTTTTCTTTGAAGAAATAACCTCTTTGAAGTTGTGACGTCGCGCTCTGTCCACCTCGCGTCGCTCCTCTGTGCACACGCATCGCATTGGAGGCCGTGCAGTTAACGGCCTACACGCTCGCCTGGCGAGATGTCACTGTTTTCTTTCTTTAAAAAACAAGTCCTGTTCCAAAATTGTTGTTGGATGGGGTGGGGGGTGTACAGGGAACGGAGTCCCTGGCCTCCCTTGTGGATTTCTCACGGCCCGCCTCTCCCGGGAACCAGCCTTTGTGCCGAGGCAGACCACTTTTCTAACACGCAGATGACCCTGGTTCTGTGCGCGTCCAGTGTTGGGCAGCGGTGCTGGGACAACGCGGGCCTCCTCCCCGCGCCAGCGCCCCCGTAGTGGCAGCAGTGGCTTCTCCACCTGTGTTTGCACCATCCTTTGCGCCCTGTGCCCTGGACCCGCAGAGAGTGGGATGAGCCCCCGCCCCCGTCGGCACCTCTGTAGAGCTCTCTGCACCCTGTCCCTCACCTTTTGTATTTAATTTTAAAGTCAATGTACTGCAAGGAAGCTGGATGCAAGATAGATCCTATATTCAACTGTACTGTTATTTAAGATGTAATAAAGCAGTTTGACATGAGGGATCTTGGCGTGACTGCTCGTGTGTTGGGCTGTTCTGGTGTCTGGAGGCAGCTGCCTCCCCCGCTGCCCACTCTTCTGTCCATGTCCCTTGTCCCCATCACAGTTCAGTTGCTCAGTTGTGTCCAACTGTGCGACCCCGTGAACTGCAGCATGCCAGGCCTCCTTGTCCATCACCAACTCCCGGAGTTTACCCATGAAAGGTATGGCTGGTCTTTAGATGGGCCTCCAGAGCAGGGGCGTCCTGCCAGCCCTGGCCCTTCGTCCCTGGGCAGCAATCTGTCCTTTCCTCTTCTGAGCCTGAGCCATGCCCCCCCACTTCCCTCCCCAAGATACTAAGGACCTTACTCAATAGACAATACTTCTCTTCAGATCAGACTCTTTTCATCTTTGAATGAAAAGAACTGCGTCTTACAAGAAAGAATGAACATCAGCCCCCCTCACATGAGAAACAGTGCACTTCAGTGAGGAGAGCCCCTCACTCCACCCCAGGATCGAGTCCTGCTTCTGCTGCAGGACACTTTTCCTTCAGCCCTCGGTGTTCCATAAGGTTAAGGCTGCCTCAGTATTCCCTGGGTCAGGTTCGTGAATAAGCAAAGACTGCTCTCAGTGGGAAGCGTTCCCACCTGAATCTCCCATTTCCGAGGATCAGGAAGACACAGGCATCAGGTCCACACCACCTCCCCCCCCACACACACAGCTTTGTCCCTGGGGAGGGGTGGCTGGGACTGGCACCTTCTCAGGGGTTGCTTCTGCAAGGACCATGGGTGCAGTTTCTCAGTGACTGACAGCCTGAACAGTGGGTTCGCCTGGTTTCAACCTCCGCCCCCACTTCTCTCTGAAATAAATTATTACTTGAATGTTTTAACAGCCAACTGCCTCACAGAATGCCAGAGAGCATCTAAGGTGCTCCCTGGGCTGGCAGCCTGAGGTTAGGGAGGGAGGGTCTCCTGGGGTCAGGAAGCCTTTGTCATGGCAGAGGGCACACCTGCTGCTGGCCACTTGCAGAGGGAGCAGGTGGGCACAGGAGCCTCTGCGAGGGCCAGCTCACCCAGGGATCCTCTGAGTTGGGGCCGGGGATGCTGAGACAGCCCTCTGCTGCCTTGAGGCTACTGGTACACCTTGTCAGGAAAGTGGTCACTGAAAATGGGTGTTGGGGACGTTGAGGGCAGACAGGCAGCCAGCCAGCCAGAGGTGTTAAGTGACACCACTGGCACTGTGCTGCCCGGTGTGAACCTCGGACTTGATGCTGGAAGCCCAGGACCCTCAGTGCAAGCATGCGGCTCCCAGGGCCTGGATGCACCTGGGACATGACATCCCCCCTGTCCCACCTCCCCTCCAGGGCGCCTGCTCTTCTCCTTTCTTCCTCCAGCCTCATCCCACAGCCTCCGTCCCTAGCGTCCAAAGTAGCCGCTAGCTCTGGTGGGCATTCCTCTTATCAGTTGTGATGTCCATACTCTGCCCTGGACCCATGGTTGCTGGACACAAACTGAGTCCTTGCAGGGAGCCTGGGATCACTTGGGCCCCCATCTCTGTTCTCACGTGCACACGTGGTGTCCATCCCACCCAGCACCAGCACCCACACAATAGGAAGGTCCTCAGAGCCCCTGTGCCCACCCCCAGGGTCCCTCATTACGTGTGAGAGCAGGAAAAGGCTGCCCTGCCCCCACCATTCTTGCTCCAACTCACCCACATCTCCACCATTCCCCATTCCTGGAGTCCAGCCAATGGAAGGGGCAGAAAATCCTGCTCTTTGACATCCTTGTGACCTGGGGCCAGTTACTTGGCCTCTCTGTGCCTGGGGTTCCCTGTGAGAAAACTGCAACAACAAAAGCACCTGCTCTGAGGCCTTGTGAGAACTTGTTGAGTCCCACATGTGTGAGGTGCTGGAGCGGGCGCTGCACTATCAGAGAACCCCCCACCCCCACCGCAGGCCCGTGATGTTTGCTCCCTCGGCCCAGGTTGCCTCTGCTGGGGCTCTTATGGGCTCTTGGCAGGGCATGCTCACACAAACACATGCATGCCCCTGCACCTGAGGGTTTGGTTCCCTGCAGTATTGTGTTCCAAGTGGGCAGTTCTGGACACTGGTCCCTGGGGAGGACTGGGAAGGGTGGGACAGGAGGGGTCAGCAACCAGGGCCTGTTGGCTGGAGGCCAGCACTGGGGGACACCCCCGTCTACAGGGAGACTCCATGTCTCAGCCACTTCCCCTTTCAGGTGTGGGGCAGCCTCCCACTACCCTGTCCCCCGCAGCCAGGCACAGCTGAGGCCTACATCCCCAAGAGCTTGGAGCAGGACCCCAAACAGAAGTGCCGTCTCCAGACCCTGCACCCAAATCCAAAGGTGCTTCCTGCCTGAGTGAGTCCAGCTCTGGGCAGGCAGCCCTGTCTGCTCCCTCTACAGCCCCCCATCCCCCACCCTTGCTTTCCCCCATCTTTCCACCCTCAGAAGAGGAGGGGTCCAGGTTTGGGTATCGAAAGCTTAAATGGTAGGGGAGCCATGTTTACAAAAAAGAAACATTAGAGTCTAGCAGTATGGCACTGGGAAAGTTCACACCCATGGCCTTTCCTGAACCCTCAGCCCCTCTGAGGCACACTGGCATACCTGCCCAGCCCACGTGGGCCTGACTGGCGTCCACCTCCCATCCCTACACCTACCTGCATTCCTGCTGCTGACCCTTCCCTCTGCCCCAGTTCATTCCAGCTCAGCCCTGCTCTCAGCCCAAGCAAGATCTCCTCCAGGAAACTTCCAGAGGCCTAAAGTGCCCCTCCCTGCACTATCCTGGACCGCAGTGTGTAAGCTGGAGGCTCTGAGGCCCGGGAGAAGCCTCAGGGCCTGCTGGGAGAAATTGCACAATAGGTTCAGCTGAGGGAAGCCACAGCCCCATCTTCTCATCTCTGAAATGCGGAAGCGCTCCTGCCCGAGGTCTGCCTGAGGTCCCGGATAGACAGACTTCCATGGTCACAAACACACACCACACAAGTTCCCTTTAGAGAGGGTTGCACAGGAAGGGTGCCTGCTGGGTGACCTTGGCTTGTTACCAGGCCAGAGCTGCCTTCTCTGCCCACTCTGCCTGCTCTAGAAGGTTCTTGGGGGCCCTAGCCAAGCATTCGTATTATTGCGCTGCTGCTGCTGCTGCTAAGTCGCTTCAATCGTGCCCGACTCTGTGCGACCCCATAGACAGCAGCCCACCAGGCTCCTCTGTCCCTGGGATTCTCCAGGCAAGAACACTGGAGTGGGTTGCCATGTCCTTCTCCAATGCATGAAAGTAAAGAGTGAAAGTGGTCGCTCAGTCGTGTCTGACTCTTAGCAACCCCATGGACTGCAGCCTATCAGGTTCCTCCACCCATGGGATTTTCCAGGCAAGAGTACCAGAGTGGGTAGCCATTGCCTTCTCTGTGCTAATATCATCCAAAAAATGCAACTCAAAAGGCTTTGCTTTTCTGTGGGTGTGTGGCTGAGGGGAGGTCACTTTGAGGAAGTGGTTGGGTTTTCAAAATAACCAGATATGGGGAAGTTTGGAGCTTGAGAAATCCCCCCAAATTCCCACCATCTTTGCCCTGCTTGCCATTCACCCTTGATGATCCCATGGTCCTGTGGTCATGTAAGAAGTGTCCTTTGCTATGCCCAGGTGTGTTCGAGGTCTCTGAATACAGGGCCAGGCGTTCCCAGCCAGAGAAGATGTCAGCAGCAGGTATGCAGATACATAAATTTAAAGGCCAGGCTGCTGCAAAGGACCTCGTTGTCTGCACACGGCCTGGACCAGATGCTCTGTCCAGGAGGCCTAGGGGGAGAGGAAAAAGGTGGCTCACCCAGGCTCATTTACAGAGGCCCTGCATCATCACATCCAGGAGCCCAGCACACCACTGGGACACTTGACTCACTGCCCTGGTGGTGCATAACCTGTCAATTCAGCAAGACTTGGGTAACCTACCATGCCTGGACTTGGGGTTGCGGGAGAGCAGTTCCCTCTTGGGCCCTTCCTCCCTCCTCTCTAGGTCCTTCAATGAGGAAGCACAATGTTGGCAGGTCACCCTTGAGGGGCCCCGCTTGAGACCTTGCCTAGAGTCCCTCAGGTCCAGGGGGTGTGCAAGGAGCCGCCGGGCTGCTTGGGGTGGGCCAGGCCCACGATGGCAGGACCAGGCCGCTGCCTCCACCTGTGTCCTGTGCTGGCAGCCAAGGGGCGCAGTTCTATGCCAAAGTACTTTCCTTCTAAGCAGTGGTTAAGGAGTCCGCGGCAGGCAGTGTCACCACTAGCTGGGCAGTCAGCCCACCGGGAGGGATGCGAGAGGGGCGGGGCCCGGGTCGGCGAACCTGCTTAGGACACAGCGAGGTGAGTAGATACCTAGCGTAGCCCTGAGGCCCCCGCTCCTCCCCAGAGGGCAACTCCTAGCCCGCGCGCACTCTGCGCACAGTGCCTCCAACCCAGGCCTCGGTCCCGCCCTCTGTCCGGGCCTAGCTTCAGAGCCGGCCTCCCCACCTGCGAGGGGCGGGACGAGCGTGCAGCGCATGCGTATGGCGCCGGGCGCGCATGCGCGGGGCGCGGAGCGCGCCTGCGCACTGGCGGCGCGGCGGTATTGCTGCTCGGCGGGCCGGGTGGCCGTGGGGCCGGAGGCGGCCATGGGGCAGGGGGCGGCCGCGGTTCCAGGGGCCGGCTAGTGACGGCGAGCGGCGGCGGGGCGCCGGGACGCGCGGGTGCGGCCTGGCGAGGAGACGGCCCCGCAGGCGCCCGGGGCAGCGAACGGTGAGTGCGCATCCCCTCGGCCCGGCCTTCTGCCCGGGGTCGTGGGGTCGGGGTCGTGGGGTCAGGGTCTTGGGGGCGGGGCGGGAACGACCCTGCCCACTGACTGGCCACACACCCTGCCCCGGGCGCCGAGGCAGGTGTCCGGGTGGCCGGACCTCGACCCCCGCGACCGCACTGTGAACGAGGTGGCGGGCCCGGCCCTCACGCGGGGCGGTCAGTTAGGGGTCCACGTCGCGCTATTCATCCTCGGAAAGCTCCTCTGTGCTCGGAACCCAGCGCCCAGCCGACGACCCCTGAGGCCGGCGGCTGGCCCGTCTGAGCCGGGTCCGAGCCCCCTGTCTCTCTGCCTCTGCGTCCGCCGCGCTCTGGTTCTCGTGGAGCCTCCTCACCCGCCGGGGACCGGGCCTGAGCCCAGGCGTACGCATTTCCTGCTGGACGGCGCCCTGGACTCTGGCCGTGACCTTTGCCCCGTTGCGGGAACTTGAGGACGAGGACAGGGACCCGCAGGTGCGGCCGACGGGCTACGGCCCTGGGGCTCGGGTGCCCAGGTGTCCTGGGCCTGGCATTCAGGTGGGCGTGGGATGGGCCCGAGTCGGCCCCGGGGGTGGACGGGGCACCCCGAGCCAGGCTGGAAGGGAGGCCGGGTTCACCCGCAGGATGACTGGAGGGGTCGGTTCTCTGCGGGGGCTGCGGGCCACCCCCCAGGCTCTGACCGACAGTGCAAGGGGCCCAGTCCTGCGGGCAGGGCTGCCGGCTCGTCGTTTGCGATGTCTCCGACCCGCTGTCTCGGCCCAGAGTTCAGTGCGTGGGGCCGGGCAAATGCGTGTGTAGACTGTTGGCGAAAAGAGGAACCGGCTGAAGGTGGCCCGGAGGCGGGCTGTTGTGCAGAGAGCTAGGTGTGCAAATACCTGCTTCAGCCCAAACGCGTGCGAGATCTCCCAGGGGTCGGGTCTGCCACGCTGAAGCCCCCCTCGCGTCTCTGATCCTGTTCTTCCGCCCAGCAGCCTCTGCCCCTCTGTGGGCCCAGTTCTGTCAGGTCCTGGCCAGCACTGAGCATCACCTACTGGCGGGAGAGGGGAGATTTAATAGGTACCTTTTATCGCGTCAGTGTTAAGGAGGGGTAAACTTTGCTTTTTCGTTCAGTATTTCAGCAGGTGTATGTTGAGAGCTCGCACTGGGCATCATGTTATGTTTATATTTATGTGTGACTTTTGCTTATGGGCATCACGGTGTGTCTCCTTTCCTTCTTGGTCATTATGCTCCAACACTTTTCTGTTAAAACTTCCCAGTGCGGATGTCTTTTGAAAATGAACTGAAATAATTCTAGACTCCCAGAAAGTTGTGAAAAACAATACAGAGGAACACCTGCACTTATCCCCACATCCGTGGCACAGTGACGTGAACCCTGGCACCTCCATCACACCCCTTGCTGGGTTCACCACTTTTCCCACCACTGGGCACAGCTGTGTGGCTTGCCACCACAGCCTCAGATCTGGTGTCACCTAGGGAGCCCACCCCAGGCTCCCCACACTCCCTGGCCACCAGTGATCTGTTCTCCATGCGCTTGTGTTTTGTCATGTCAAGAAAGGCGTGTAAGGGACTTCCCTGGTGGTCCAGTGCTTTTGACTCTGAGCTTCCACTTCACGGGGCCCTGGTGGAGAACTAAGATCTCACATGCTACGTGGTATGCCCCCCAAAAGAAAGAAAGAATGAATGAAAAGCAAGTTATATAAATGGGAGCATTTATCATGTGACCTTCCTTGCCCTGCAGTCAGCCTGGAGTCACCCAGCTGGTTTCGGAGTCCATGTCCACTCCCTCTGGTGGCCGGGCCTGCTCACCAGTGGGGACGCTTGGACTGTCTTTGGTGTTTGGCTGCTGCAAATTAAAAGCTGCTGTGAATGTTGAGGTGCAGGTTTTTCTGTGAGCATCAGTGTTTCTCTGGGGTAAATGGCCAGGTGCACTTGCTAGGCTGTCTGTTTCGTTTTTAGTTTTTATAAGACGGCGTCAGCCCTTTCCAGAGTGTCTGGCCATGTTCTGGTCCTGGGTGGTGTGTGAGCAGGCATTGCTCTGCGACCTCCAGCGCTGAGTTGTCTGGCTGTTCCGGTCAGTGTGCAGTGGCATCTCACTGTGGTTTTAGTTCCTTCTGGCCCATCGGCATGGAGCATCTTTACACCTGCTTCTTTACCATGGGCACATCTCGTCTGTCCAGTCAGCTCTTGTCCACTTTCTAATTGGACTGTCTGTTTTTTACTGTTGAATTTTGATAGTTTTTGCTATTTTATAGGTACAGATCTGTTGGATATCTAGTTTGAAAATATTTTCTGTCTATAGCTTGATTTGTGGGTTTTTTTTTTTCGGCTTTCTTTACAGAGTCTTCCACAGAGCAAGTTTCTAAGAAGCACAGTTTACCAATTTTTTTTATCTTTTATGAAGTGTGCTTTTTATATCATGTACAAAAAAGATTCTGTCTAACTTTAGGTCCCGAAAACTTTCTCCTGCATTTTATTTACTTGTGTATTTATTCATGGCCGTGCCATGTGGCTTGCTGGACCTTAGTTCCCTGACCAGAGATCAAGCCTATGCCCTCAGCAGTGAAAGCTTGCAGCCCTAACCACTGGACCACCAGGGAATCCCCTCTTCTCTATTTTATTATGAAGGCTTTTTAGTTTATGTGGAGTTAATTTTTGTGTCAGGTGTGAAGATTAGGCCTAGGTTTACTTTTTTTGCCTATAGATGTAAATGATTCCAGCACCCTTTGTTGAAAAGATTGTCTTTCCTTCCTTGAACTGCTTATATACATTTGTCAAAAATTAATCGACTGTTTTTGTGTGGTTGTGTTTCTGGGCTCTGTATTCTCCGTTGACTTGTATCTGCCCTCCCCCAAGGCCACAGTCTTGACTATTACAGCTAAAGAGAAGTCTTCAGAGTCACTCATCTCCCTTTATCCTTCTTAAAAAAAAAAAAAAGTGTGTTTGCTTTTTACACATACATTTTAGAATAAACTTGGCCATATCTACCAAGAAATCTTGCTGGGATTTGTGTAGAAATCACACTAACCCTGTAGATCGATGTGGGGAGAACTGACATCTCTGCTACATTGAGTCTTCTCAGTTACATCTTTGATTTATCTCATCAGGGTGTTTAAAATACAATTCAGCATACAAGTCCTCTGTGTATTTTGTTATATTTCATCCACGTGTTTTTTTGGTGACTGAAGATGATGACCGTCTCTAATTTCAGACTACCTTCTTTGCCTGTTGCTGTGACATGCAGAACTGTGCTGATTAAGAGTGGTCAGAACAGACATCCTTGCCTGGCTCCCAGTCTTATGTTTTCACCATCAAGTTAATAGTAGTAGTAGCTTTTTTGTAGGTGCTCCTTACCAAGCTGGATAAGTTACCCTTGATTCCTAATTGCTGAGAATTTTTACCACTGTTGGGTGTTGAATTTTTTCCACTTTCTTGCCCATCAGTTGGTGTATGTGAGATGGGTTACACTGACTGAGCCAGGCTTGCGTTCCTGGGATACGCCCCACTTGGTGTCGATTGATCCTTTTTAAACATTCTGTGTTGTGTCCATGTTGAGGATGCATCAAATAACGCATTACGCTGAGAGTCAGTGCGATGTAATTCTTAAACTGCAAGTAGAAGCTGAGACAGCATCACTGGCATACTTAGCTGCAGAAATGACATCTCAGCACTTGTCCCAGGGTCTGTTGAGAGGCTGTTGGAGAGATTTGGGCCCTGGTAAGTAAGCCGCTCAGAAAGTCCTGCACTGCTTGTAGGTGGAGGTCCCTGGTGGGGATGGGGGCAACATTTGAAACATTGTTAACAGACATAAATTCATCTCAGCCATTTAGATGAGAATTACTTTGAAGAATGGTTTGTTCTTTTGAATGAATATATTGCCCATAATAGCAAACAAAGTATGTAAAAATCCAGTGATTATATAATCAGTTATAAGACTTTTGAAAATTTCAGCATCGTAGGATTTAACTACTTCCTTGTCTGTATTTTCTCAGGATTATAGTTATCTAACTGGATTATAGTAATCTAACTAGATAGTTACTTCTGTATCTTCTTGGGGTGACAGAATTTTCCACACCCTCCTAGGATTACCATATCACCTGCATCTTCGTCCACACCTTCTCAGGATTGCACTACTCTAACTGGATAGTTATTTCTGTGTCTTCTTGGGATGGTAGAATTTTCCACACACTCCTAGGATTACCGCATCACCTGCAGGCTCAGCTGGCTTTAAGGCAGGCTGGTGGCTCAGATGGTAAAGAATCTGCCTGCAATGCAGAAGACCTGGGTTCGATCCCTGGGTTGGGAAGGTCTCCTGGAGAAGGGAACAGCTACCCACTCCAGTATTCTGGCCTGGAGAATTCCATGGAGGAGGCTGGCAGGCTACAGTCCATGGGGTCGCAAAGAGTCAAACACGACTGAGCAACTTTCACTTTTCACTTTCCTGGCAAGCAGGTTTCAGGTTCTTGCAGCTGGTGCAGCGCCAGGATAGTGGTCTTCACGTTCTGTTTGGCCAGGGTTCTGACATCACTGCCTATAATCATTGTCTCTTGATCTTACATGTTACTGGAGCCTGGGGTGTGTGCCCTGAGATAACCTTATTGTCATTCAGGAGGGGCTATGTCAAAGGCCTCTTTTCCAGAAGATGAGGCAGGAAGGGTCCTCTCTCCTCCCAGGACCCTGGGCATTTCTGCTGGGTCCCGTCGTCTGTGTCACTGAGGTCATGCCAGGGGCCCAGATATGAGCTCTGCCTTCCTCACTGTGTCACCTTGGGCTTTGGTCTCCTGGACACCTCCACGCAGCTCCTTGCAAGGGCAAGTCAGGCAATTTGAGTCAAGTGCTTGGACAGGGCCCGGCAGTGTGGGCACTGGTTCTGGTGCTCTCTGGTCATCCTGGCCTGGAGTGAGTGTTCACACTTCCACACTATGATCCTGGCCTCCCTGGCCTGCTCTTCCCTATGGCTGATGTCCTAGGCCAGGGTAAGCATCCATACTCCTACACTGTGACAGCTATTCTTTATGTTATTGTTGTTCAGTGGCTAAGTCATATCTGACTCTGTGACCCCATGGAATACCGAATGCCAGGTTCTTCTGTCCTCCACTATCTCCCGGAGTTTGCTCAGATTCATGTCCACTGAGTTGGTAATGCTATCCAACCATCTCATCCTCTGCAACCCCGTTTTTCAGGTCTCAGAGTGAAGCCACTACCAGGCCTCTCAGTAACAGCTTAAAGCAAGTTTTTTTGTTTTTTTAAAAAACAATATTTCCTCTTAAAGTTGTGAATTCACGGTCCATCACGGCAGTTTGTGGGGTCCCTGTGGGGATTAAGTGATATACATGAGTGAGGCAGTCAGAGCAGGGCCAGCACGGGAAGGCAAGCAATGAGGTTAGTGATTGCATTTTTATCTTGGGCAGTTTTTACTGAAACGAGGGAAACGTGTACATAGCTTTTGTATATTAACTGAGCCCAAACCTGCCTTCTTGTATTTCTTGCGAATTTGTCCTGTGTCCTTTCAGGCATCGTGACCTTTCTGTGTAGCCAGACTCGTGAACTCACTCTGCCCCCTCCCCACCCCACCCCACAGCTGGTGGTCTTGTCCTCATCTCCCAGCACTTGAGGCCGCCTCGGGCTCTCCATCCCAGCACCGTAGCACTCTTGTGTCCTCCACTAAGCGTTCCAGGATTCCCACAGACTCTTATCCAGACCCATCTATTTGGTGTGTCCCGGGTTCAGTCCTGAGAGCCTGTCTGGTTCTATGGTTGTCAGTGTTACCGTGTGCTGACAGAGCCCAGCCCCACATGTCCCCGAGCTCTGGGCTTGAACTGTTAGCTGCCAGCACGTCATCTCCCCGTGGCCAGTAGTGATCACGTGAAGTCAGGCCCAAGAGATGCAGAGTTTCTGCAGCATTGCTCCTTGGGCTGCGAGGAAAGCAGACCCCTGTGAAGAAGAACTCGGCAGCAGGTGGTGGTCAGGGTTGAGGAGAAAAGGAACTGGGCACCGGTGGGTAGGAGCGGGAGGTACAGGTGTTCTCTTGAGCAGGTGGCATCTGAGCACAGATCCAAGGGACAGTCGTGTCACGGGTGAGGTGTCTCAACAAGTCGTGTGGCCATGCTTTCTTCTCTGTTGGGTAAATGTCTCAAGAGTGGAAGGGCTGTAGCAGATGGCGGAACTATGCTTAATTAACATTTTAAGAAACCGCCAAACTGTTTTCCAAACTGGTTACCCCGTTTTCATGCCACCAGCACTGTCTGAGGGTTCCATTTCCTCCTCAGGCTCTGCGACACTTGGCATGGTCAGTTTTCTTACATTTTAGCTGTTCTCCGTAGGTGTGGGATGATGTTTCATGGTTTTAATTTGCATTTCTCCAGTGACTAAGGATGCTGAGCATCTTTTCATGTGCTTTTCAAGATGCAACCAGTGTATCTTGGGGAAGTTGCCCAAAGTTGGTATCTTTTACCTGTTTTTTAATTGAGTTGTTTTCTTACTAAGCTTTAAGAATTCTTTATATATTTTGGAAGCAAGTTCTGTGTCATATATAAGTTTAGCAAATATTTTTTTGTCAATCTCATATTTTCATTAAGATTTTTGTCAGCTCATATTTTCATTTTCTTAATAGTATCTTACGAAGGGTTACAACTGTCTTACAAGGGTACATTTTAGTGAAATTCAGTTTGTCAGGTTTTAAACTTTGTACTTTTTGTATCCTATTTAAGAAATCTTTGCCAAATCCATGGCCATGAAGATTTTCGCTAGTGGTTTTTTTTTTAAGTTTTATAGCTTTTATTCTTACATTTAAGTGTACGATCCATCATGAGCTGACCTTTGCCAACTTGTGAGAAGAACTGAACTTCGCAGAGTTGGGTGTGGCTGTGGTATTTACCTGGAACGGTCTGGAGGAAAGATTGTCCTCTCCCTGTTGACTCCTCGGCACCTCTGTTGAGAACCCCCTGACTGTCGACTGGGTCCTTTGTCTACGTGTATGTCTCTGTGTCAGTACCACACAGTCTGGTTGCAGCAGCTTTATAGCAGGTCATCAGATCAGATAGCATTAGTCCTTCAACAGGGCTTTTTTTTTTTTTTTTTTTTTTTGAGCTATTCTCAGTCCTTTTAAGTTTCCAGTTTCCAGCTGAATATTAGAATCAGCTTGTTACTTCTGATAGAAAAGGCTGGGCTTGGGAAGAATTGAGATCTCACCAATACCATGTTCTCTGGTCTGTGAACATGGCATGTCTCTCCACTGACTTGTTTCCTTTCAGTTGTGTCCACGGTGCTTTGAAAGTGAGGTAGAGCAGGAAACCTAGCGATTCAGTATTTGTGTGTGTTGTGAAGTGACCACCACAGTAAGTCTGGCACCACATTTAGTCACTAGGCTTTTTTCTCATGGGAACTTTGAAGACCTCCCCTTTCAGCACCTTTCAAATAAGCACAACAGTCTCACTGACCGGAGTCACCATGGTGCGCGCTACACTCTGTGACTGACTGACTTTATAGCTGGAAGTACGGCTCACTCTCCTGACTTTACAGCTGGAAGTAAGGCTCGCTCTCCTTTTGCTCACTACATCCCTATGTCTTATGTCTTAGTGCTACTGTAAATGGTATGTTTAAGCTTCAGCTTCTTTTATTTTTCTTCTTTTTTTGGCCGCATCACAGAGCTTCTGGGATCTTAGTTCCCTGACCAGGGATCGAACCTGGGCCCTGGCAGTGAAAACACAGAGCCAGGGAATGCCCTGGCTCAGGAACTTTTAATGGCTGCTGGAGCCTTTGGTCTGGGTCCGGTGTAGGAGTTAGTATTTCGCAAGCTCCTGATGTGAGTGTCAAGTGCATGTGGCGGCAGGGGACTCAGGGGCCCTCACCTGCAGCCTCGTTGTAGAGGCCCCGGGCTTCTCTTGGCCCCTGCGCTGTCGCTTCTGATGCTGGCGCCTGCCTTGTGGTCCTGCCCCATTCCCCTCCCTTGTCCTCAGGGTGTCGCGAGCCAGGAGGCAGGCTGAGCTGCTGGGCCTTTCTGAGCGTGGAGGATGGGCAGGCCCCATGGCCCCAGCTGCAAGGCCAGGCCTCTCCCGTTAGTCAGTGGTTTCCTAAGAAAATGACCTTTTGGCCCAAATTCTCAATGTAGCTCTTTCCACCCTCGTCCAAACTGGCTTGTTCATGTGGCTTTTGCCCAAGGTCTGCTCTGCTCTTTCTACTGGTTGGCGCTCTGGTTTCTGCCGTGTTTCTGTCACTTCTCTTAGGCTCGTTTGATTCTTGCTTCGGCTCTCTGACTAGGCCTTGGCTGCTGACCGCTGTTCTCAAGGACCTGGGGGCAGCTCGTTGGGTGTGTGGACCCGGCCTGCATTCCCTCTGTGCTGTAACATCACGTCGGTCTGGATGGGCGCGTGGACCGTGCTCGCGCTCCCTCTTGGCTGCAGCGTCACATGGGTATGGGTGCAGTTGTGAGCCCTCAGTGGCTTAGGAGGAAGTTGAGATGTTCCCAGGTGGTTGAGGACTGTTGTTTTGTGTCTGCTTCCATCTTTTCCTGCTTTACTGCATGTGGTTGGGAGATGAAGCTCTTGGAAATTGACGTTTTCTTTGAGGACCAAATAAGTCAGTTTGGGCAAGTGTTTCTTTGGCCCTGGAGGAGAGTGTGGCTTTGTTTGCAGGATGAGGGTGCAGTGTGCCCATGGTTGGTCTTCAGTCGTGTTCACCCAGACTTTTCTGGGTGAGAGGTACCGCATGACCGTTAATTCTCTCATCAAAGTCCCAGCATGTGCCTGCGTGCTAGGCTGCTGGTTGTTAGTGGCCCCATGGCCACATGGGGATTCATGGAAAACCACAGGTAGATTCCAGAGTTGTTAAGTGCCTTTGGGATGAAAACAGACTTCCCAGACTGAATAGGCTGGACTTCAGCCATTTTCCCTGATGAGGGGTGTAGGTGTCTGTGTACATTGCTTTACTTTATTTTATTGAAACAATAATAATATTTATTTTATTAAACCAAGGCATCCTGGGTTTTCGGGCCAAAGTCCTCCACATCCATCAATTGCAGAAATGGAACAAGAAAAAGTCAACGGGAACAAGGAGCCGTGTGCAGAGGCGTCTTCGTACCGCTGTTCTGCATGCCATGGGGACGAGGACTGGGGCCCGGGCCACCCACTCCGGGGCCGCTCCAAGTCCCGCAGCCTGTCGGCCGCACCGGTCCTGGCCAGCGCCCGTGAGTTCAGGTACTGGCCTTCTGGGCCTGTGGGGGCGCTCAGGAGGCAGGAGGGGGTTGTGCTGGCTGGCATGGCCTCCCAGAGGGCACTCCCAGCCGACCCCCCCCCATGCCCATCCTCACTGTGGAGGCTGAGGTGTGGAGGTGCCGTCCAGTGTGGCCCCAGGCCCTGGGCACGTAATGGGGGTGGGGTGGCTATGCTGGCCTCGGTCATGCGAACGTCGCTCAAGTCCAGGGCGAAGCTGTCCTGGCCAGCACTGCCATGGGTGCGGGGCCTGAGATGCTTCCGTGTGAGCAGCTGCGCCACCCTCCTGTGTCAGAGTCCCAGTGGGGGGCGGGAGACCTTGGCTGCCGGCTCTGCGGGGTGGGGTGTTCCCGCCCTTTCCCTTCAGAGAACATTGAACTTGGTGCAGTGGCAGCGGGTCAGAGGTGGCTGCTCTCAAAGGTTGACTGTGATGCAGACTTAGAGAAACCTGCTGTGAACAGCATTTCCCCAGAGGCCAGGCCATGGCCGGCGGCCGCTCCTACATGTTCTTGAGCTGGGGGGTTGGGGGAGCCCTTGACCAGACCAACTCTTCTTGGCTCGGCTGCCCTTCACGAGACAATAGGAAATCTGCCTTGTCCGTGTGGGGATTTGGCGTTTGTTGAGCCTTGAGATGGGCAGAGATGAAAGCAAGTTTGCCATCTGTGTTTGGCTATCTTTGTGCCAGTATTTTTGGTGTAGAAAGGGACCATGAGGGGACCTTCCTGTGGTCCAGTGTGGAGGTGGCATATATCCCTGGTCAGGGAACTAAAATCCCACAAGTCATGTGGTATGGCCAAAAATTAAAAAAAATAACCAAAGGGACCACAAAGCCTCTGGAGCTGGCACTCTGCGTGAGGGTGGACACACCTCCGCCCTGTCTCCGTGGGGCATCCACATGGCTCCCAAGGACCGGCGCTGGACCTTGAGGGGAGGACAGGGAAGGCCACCGAGCGGTGTCGTCCCTAGGACGTGTGCTGGCCATGGTGCCCTGTGATTCAGTTGTGGCTGGAAATGCTGAGCTGCTGAAGTGCTGTCTTCTTCATCGACAGTACAACTCAGCATGGGCGTTTTGTTAGAACCTGGATGGCTGGGGGATGGTATCTGAGGTCTTAATTCCCAAGGACATGCCCAACAACTGGTCCTCAAGTAGACTTGCCTGGACAAGAATTCAGAGCCGCAGGCCCGCGCCCCATGGTACATCCCCTTTTTCTAGGGTGGGGCCCAGGTGCCTGCCCCAGTTTGGGTCCTTTGTTGTAAGGAGTTTCTGGGAGTCCCCTCTGAGGGCAGTGCCACAGCATGTTGCCCTCAGAGCAGTTCTGGGGATCAGGTGAGTGTTCTGGGACTGTTGCTCGGGTGCTGGCAGATGGTGGTGCTCAGGCTGTTGGAGTGAAGATGGCAGAGTCTGAGAATCAGTGCCTCGTCCGCATGTGTGTCTCTCAGCGACTGAGGGCCCGCCCTGCATCCTCTCCCACAGGAGGACCCGCTCCCTGCACGGGCCATGCCCAGTGACCACGTTTGGACCAAAGGCCTGCGTGCTTCAGAATCCCCAGACCATCATGTGAGTCAGCGGGGGGCTCCACAGGGATGGGGAGCTATGGGAGGTTCTGATGCTCCAGGGAGCAAGGCAGGGGCCTGGCAGCCACATGGCACTGTCCCCGACTCCGCAGGATGAGAAGGTGGTGGGGTGTGCTCCTTAGGCCATAGGAGCTTCGACAGGAAAAACTCAAGGAGAAAAAATAACGTATTGCATGCTGATGCATTTGATGACTCACATGTGTTTCTCTTCATTACTATTGAAATGCAGAGATGTCAGTTGGTGTTTTTTGAAAATCTGAGGTGTTTTTTGAAAATCTGAGTTGACTTGTTTGAGTCCCGCCTTGTGGGCATGGCTTTTTTTTTAAAGATAAG
The DNA here is from genome assembly GCF_016772045.2 of Ovis aries. Classification (NCBI taxonomy): domain Eukaryota; kingdom Metazoa; phylum Chordata; class Mammalia; order Artiodactyla; family Bovidae; genus Ovis; species Ovis aries. The sequence goes on from NC_056065.1 coordinate 50,250,513, forward strand.
CCCTGCATTTTAGCAACACCCGCCACCTGAGAAACTAGTTAAAAACTAAGCAGTTTGGGTTGCTTCGCAGACACTTAGACCTAGGCTGTCTTCCCCACTCGTCCAGCGCCGCCTCCTAGCACTGGACGGTGCCAGAGAGGGGCCGTCGTCTGTTGGCTCTGTGTGTTCTGTCTTGGGGAGAAGACACGCAAATGGCTCCGGCCACCAGAGCTTGGCGAGGAAGCAGCAGGATTCCAACCAGCTCTGCGGTCGGGCCTGGCGGTGGGCTGCCCACTGCATAGACCGTCTGTGCCCCCTCCTCGAGGGAGCTGTGGAGGGTTGACATCTATGGGGGGTAGGCCAAGGCCCACACCCAGCACAGCAGCCACGCTGGCCGCTGGCCCCCCAAACCCTTCGCCTGGCTGCACCCTGCTGTGTGCCCGCCCTTTGTGGCCTTCGCTGGCTGCCCAGACCCCTCCCTGCACCCCAGCCCTGCACTGCCACGCCCTCCTCGTCACTCACAGCCCGGCCTCAGCGCATGCTGGTGGCCCTTGGCCGTCCAACCATAACTGGCCGTTGCTGCCCTGCCCAGCCCGCAGCAGCCCAGGTATGTGTGCTTTGCCCTTACAGCCCTTGGGTGGGGTCTCAGGGTGGCATCTGAGCTGCTCCCCAAGGTCAGGTGGGGTTGTGGGGTGCTCCAGGCAGAGGAGCAGGTGCCCCAGAAGTGTCGAGGGCTGAGCAAGCAACTTTCTCTGCCCCCTGGCCCTGGCTCAGCTCAGTCAGATGGGCTGAGCACCTTGGTAGGGTGTGATCCCTTCCTGTGTGGTCCCTGCCCCTCCTACAGCCTGGCCAGGGGCAGGGGTTGTGTGCTAACCTGACTTCTCCCCTGGCAGCGTAGAGGAGCTGATTACGAGAGTCTTACCTTCTACTTGGTTGTCTCACATCTCACCAATGAGTGCGTGTTTTCTGTTATGTTGAAATGTTGGAATTACTAGCATCTGACGCCTTCAGCTTTTGAAACTGTGGCTCACGTGGGTGTCTGGCCAAGCTGTCCAGCGCCCAGAGCCTCCTTGGGAGGGGTCAGTATCCCTCTTCGCAGTAACCCAACAGGAAGTTGAGTGACCAGTTGGCGCCCAAGACCGAGCCGATGGCCCTACAGTGGCTCTGGCTGGGCGTGACTGACTCACAGGTCTGGAGGGGCTGTGAGCCTCACCTGCCTGGTCAGTGGGGAGGGGGCTTCAACGTCTACCTCACCAGCCAGGCAGACTTCCATCTGCCCTCCTTCTAGGCCCAGGGCCAGGTGGAGTGACGAGAGGCCCGCCAGTGCCCGCCCTCTGCGTGTAGGCCCCTCCCGTGGGCCAAGCCGGTTCCGCAGCCCAGGGCTGTTGTCTGCAGCTGGACAGGGCCCGTCCTGACCGCCCAGAGCGGCAGAGCTCAGCAGCCAGCTGGTGAGGAGCAGTTGTCTGAGGTCTGGCCCCTTTGCTGTTAGAGGCGATTGGACAAGAGGATGGTGTGAGCGCAGTAAGATCAAATACAGTTTGTTTGGTTTGAGTTTTCATTTTAGGAAGCTCTGCACTTGTTTTTTGCAGCCTTTAGCAAATCACTTTACTTTATGTTTTGCTTTCAGTTTTAAGGAGACAGACAGCGGGGTTATGGTGCCAGTGCACACTTGGGGAGTCTTGGGGGGGGCTGGGGTGCATCGCACTCCCGCCGTTAGTGAAGCATGACCGAGATGCTGGGCACCCAGCACCATCCTCCGCCAAGCTGCGCGTGTGACCCAGGCTGGCGGAGGTGCCGGCAGAGGGCCATGAGTGACCCCCTCCTTTGCAGAAACGCCTGGAGAGGGTGAGTGATGGTCAGTCAGTGACAGCCTGCACCCAGGGACCCACCACCTGTTTAGTGGTTCGCATCATGGTGTGGACGGTTGCTGGTGGGGCCGTCAGGTTCTCAGGGAGGCACCGGCCATGGGGCGTGATCTGGAGCAAGTGTCTCCGTTGGGGAACTTGCATCAGAAGGTTTGCATGGCCTGCAGTCCTCAGGGCTGTTTCCCAACAGGCGGAAGTGCTGCCTGGGGCCCCACCCTAATGTGAGGGCTTGGCCTCAGACACACTTGCCCCTGGGGGAGGGCCTGCTGCCCACAGACTGTACCAGGCCCTGCCCTCAGTGACCGAGGCTGGGTGCCGCGGGACTCTTGGAGCTGTCGTTGGCCCAGCTGACTTCTTTTGGTTTTTGCTTTTTAATTTTTTGAGTTTTGGGTTCACAGCAAAAGTGAAAAGAAGGTGCAGAGCTCCCTGTTGCACTCCTCCGTCATCATCCCCGAAGCCAGTGCATGTGTGACAAACAATGAACTTACACTGACGCTTCGTCGTCACCAGCGTCCTCTTCGTATCAGGGTCCTGGACACGCGTGGTGACATGTCCTTGCCATTGAAATCACACAACACAGTCTCACTGCTCCAGATCTGGCCACTGGCTTTAAAAGAGGCTTTTACTGTGGAGGCGAAGGTCCACTGGGTTGCGTGGGCCTGGGTCAGCGGGAAGCCCAAGTCTATATTGGCTGGTCTGGGTGCACCTGGGACGTCCTCTAAGCAGGTCCCTGTGTGGGCCTCATCCCAAAGGAGCCTCAGGCAGGGGCACAGCCGGGCATGGGGAGGGTCGCCATACTGTGCAGGTGCCAGCAGGTCAGCCTGGGGCCTGTGTGAGTGCTCTTCTCCCCTCAAAGGCACATCCAAGACCCTGCCAGCCAGCGGTTGACGTGGAACAAGTCCCCGAAGAGTGTCCTCGTCATCAAGAAGATCCGGGATGCCAGCCTGCTGCAGCCCTTCAAGGAGCTCTGCGCATACCTGATGGAGGTGAGTGAGCATGGGCTCCAGGCTCTCCTACCATCCGCTCAAGTCAGGAGGCCTCGTAAGCCAGGTGCAGGAGCTCAGAAGTGTGTACTGTGAGTCCAACAAAGGCACTTTGCATCTGAGAGACAGAGGAATCGTGCCTCTCTCCCCTGACCCCATCAGAAAAGCCTGAGACGCAGAAAGAGGCTTCTAGAAGACCAGCGCCCTGACCTGTCTTCCTGGTGGGGCTGACACCACCGTGTCCTTCCAGGAGAACAACATGGTCGTGTATGTGGAGAAGAAGGTTCTGGAAGACCCCGCCCTCTTGAGTGATGACCACTTCGGGCCAGTGAAGAGGAAGTTCTGCACCTTCAGAGAAGGCAGGTTGTCCCTGGGTGGCAGGGTGCTGCCCCCAACCCAGCGGGCTCTCTGGTACCCCTGCCTTGGCCCGTGCCTAGCAGTTGGGGTGCTTGACGTCTCCTGTGTCTTCCAGATTACGATGACATCTCCAATCAGATCGACCTCATCATCTGCCTGGGGGGCGACGGGACCCTGCTATATGCCTCCTCCCTCTTCCAGGTGAGGTCCCAGTTGCCTGAGGCCGTAGGGCTGCAGGCGATAGGACATGGAACTGGGACTGCTGTGGGTGCTGTAAGCTGTGCCAGGCCAGCTGATGGCGCATGAGGGCCCAGGGACTGGGCTGGGAGGAGGGCGACCCCTGGGAGAGCTGGCGTGCAGGCTGAGTGAGGGGGCCAAGAGTGGGGGGCAGGTGAGAGCAGCAGCCCCAGGCCGCCGGGGAGGTGTGGTGGGGGAGGGACTGTGGAGGCTGCAGATGGCAGGGATCTGCCGGGGAGGGACCTTGCCAGGGCGTGTTAGGAGGTCAGGTGGGCCCCCAGGGCGCCACCTGGAAGTGGGAGGGAGCAAGGAGGGCAGGAGGGTGGAGTCCAGCAGGGCCTGGGGCAGCAGCGGCTGGCAGAGGCCAAGGTTGAGGGTCCCGGGATGTCCCACCTCCTCAGAGCTCTCATTCTCTCTTGGGAGCCTTCTCAGAGGAAGTGGCTGCAGAGCCACCTGGTGGGAACCGAGTCCCACCCTAGGCTTCCTGCCCCGGCTGCCTCTTCCCTGGCATCTCTATGGGGGCTCACTGCCCTCCCAAGCCTGCTGGACATGGCCTGTGTGTGTCAGAGCCCCCGTGTCCTGCCCTGCCACGCCTTCCTGTCCTCTGGCCAGTGGTCGGTCCCCCTGCCCCCGTTTCTTGTCAGCTCTCCAGCTGTTGTTCTTCCGGCTCCCAGGCTTCTGGCTGACCCTGCGCCCTGTGTGTCAGCACCGCCCCCTCCCCCCACCCCCCCAACCCTCACAGGGACCATCCGGGCGCAGGTCCATCTGGGCTGGTGCTCGCGCGCCTTCCACGTGCACTGGCCAGCGAGTGACCTGTCTTGTTGGCTCGCAGGGTAGCGTGCCTCCAGTCATGGCATTCCATCTGGGCTCCCTGGGCTTCCTGACCCCCTTCAACTTCGAGAACTTTCAGTCGCAAGTTACACAGGTGATACAGGGTGAGTTGGGGTGTTCCTGAGCCCAAGAGCAGTTCCCATGGGGGATAGTCATCCTGCGTGGTTTGGGAGGTTTTATTTCATCTAGGTCCTTGTTAAACCTTTCTTGCATCTTCTCAGTCCTTGTCTCCAGGCTATTTATCTGTGATTCCATTTTAGTTTGGGAGGTTTTTAATGATGCTGAGAACAGTGCTGAGTGCTTGGGGCTCAGAGGACTCTGATTCTGAGGGTCAGACACCTTGTCCTCACAGAGAGGAGCTGAAGCCACCACAGTTCAGCTGCCGTCTGTGTCGGGCGGCAATGGATTGATTTCCACAGGAGCCCAGGGTGTCGCCTTCCATTTGTGTGAAGATGGGAGGGGGTCCCTGGTCGAGGGAGTGGGGAGCTCTTCTGTGGCATGACTGTCCCCACCTGCTGACTTCCCTGGGTGTGACCCCTGCTGGCCTCCAGGGAACGCAGCTGTTGTTCTCCGGAGCCGGCTGAAGGTCAGGGTCGTGAAGGAGCCCCGAGGGAAGAAGGTGGCCGTCCCCAATGGCATCAGTGAGAACGGGGTGCTGGCTGCAAGCCTGGACGTGGAGGTTGGGAAGCAGGCTGTGCAGTACCAGGTCTGTGGGCCTGCCCCTCCCCAGCCAGGTTCCGGGCCTTGCCCTCGGGCAGGGGGTGCAGGGCAGGGGCTCTGGGCTGGACCTCCTAGGGAGCCTGGGAGCGGCCCACGCGCTGTTGCCTGCTCAGTGCGCGGTGGCCTCGCCCCCAGGTGCTGAACGAGGTGGTGATCGACAGAGGCCCCTCCTCTTACCTGTCCAACGTGGACGTCTACCTGGATGGGCACCTCATCACCACAGTGCAGGGCGATGGTAGGTGGGCATCAGGCCTGCCCGAGGGTGGGCGTGGGGGCAGTGCCCTAGCCTGACCTGCAGCCTGTCCCGCAGGCGTGATCGTCTCCACCCCGACGGGCAGCACGGCGTATGCGGCCGCCGCGGGGGCGTCCATGATCCACCCCAACGTGCCCGCCATCATGGTCACGCCCATCTGCCCCCACTCGCTGTCCTTCCGGCCCATTGTGGTGCCCGCGGGGGTTGAGCTGAAGGTCAGAGCCCTCGCCCTTGTTTGTTGGAGCCCTTGTGGGGCTGCCTGCCTGCCCTGCTGGGGGTGGGAGGGACTCTGTCCACTCTGGCCTTTCGTCATGTGTCCTGTGCCCCAGAGGATCTAGTCGGCGGGGCGGGGCTCTCAGCCTGAGTGGGTGGGGACAGTCAGGGTGGGGAGACCCTCAAGCGATTAACCACTGCTGCCTGGCACATCCCTGGGGCCACATTCTGGTGTCTGACTGGCCTCACTGCCCTTCCACATCCACCTCTTCTTTCCCTGGCCCGAGCTCCCTGCTGCAGGCCACCACGGGCCAGCACGTCCTTGGTGTGAACCTTGGCAGGCAGGGCTACATCTGCTGGACACAGCTCCAGGCCTCTGTGCCCTGTGGGCCTCTACCCTGTGGTTGGTGTCCGCATAGTGCAGTGACTTCATGGCCTGGAGCTGACCGTGGCGTGTGGTGGGCACTGTGTTGCCTATGAGGTTGTTCCTGGCTGGTGCGGTGCCCCAGGGTGGGGTCCGTGGCACTTAGCTGTGCTCAGAATGCATCTGATCCTCAGAATCAGAGTCCTCTGAGCCCCCCACACGTGCGCTGCTTGACCCTTCAGATCATGCTGTCACCAGAGGCAAGGAACACTGCATGGGTGTCTTTCGATGGACGAAAGAGACAGGAGATCCGCCACGGAGACAGGTGTGTGGACTGTTGGGTGCAGTGGCCAGGGCAGGTGGGCGCAGGGTGGCTGTAAGCTGTGGACCTCTGCCTGGGTGATGGTGCCCTACCAGCTGCACCTGCTCCTCGTCTTCCCACCGCCTTGCCCTGGGAGTCCCCTTCACTGACCTGGGTGGAGTGAGGGGGTCCACGGCTCTGTCCTGGGGGGCACAACAGCACCACTGAGCTTCTAGCCCGGCTGTCCTCAGGGCCAGACTGGAAAATGGCCAGGTGCCCATGACACCAGAGGACATGGGGCCAGGCTGCACAGCAGAGGGTACAAGCAGAGCTGAGGTGGTCCAGCAGCCAGGCTGTCGAGGGTCCTGCATGGTGGGCGGCGAGGGGCTCAGCTCCAGGAGGGGGCTCAGTTCCGGGAGGGGCTACGTTCACCTCCTTTCTGCTGCAGCATTAGCATCACGACCTCTTGCTACCCTCTTCCCTCCATCTGCGTCCGTGACCCCGTGAGCGACTGGTTCGAGAGCCTGGCACAGTGTCTGCACTGGAATGTGCGGAAGAAGCAGGCCCACTTCCCGGAGGACGAGGAGGACGCAGACGAGGAGGGCGGGGAGGAGCGGGCGGGGAGCTAGGCCGGTGCCCTGTCTGTGCTCTGTGAACGTCACGGGCCCCGCGCCACTTGTCTCTGGCCAGAGGAAGGGCCTGCAGTCTGCCTTGTGTCGACCAGATCAGTTGTTTTTAACGTTTTAAATCTGACTTTTCTGCATTTCTAAACAAGCCAGTCAGCAGGCCACACAAGCTCTGAAGTCAGCCCAGGCACACCCACCAGGCAAGCAGTCAGAGCCCACTCCAGTTGGGGATGGCCGAGCCAGGTGGTTATGGCTGAGCTGGGTGGTGGGCTCCTTGTGATTCCTTGTCAGGAAACTTCCACGAATCAGTCTATTGAAATTGAGAGGGGATCAGAATGAACGGGTCTATCCTACAGTCTTGAAAATAAACGTCTCACGGCCAAAAATCTCCCTTCAGCTTCACAATGTCCCTGAAAGCCACTGGGGGGAGTTTGTGCCGAAGCTGCTCCCCAGCCAGGCCTCCTGCCTCAGTCCCCAGGCCTGGTCTCCTCCCTGCTTCCGGTGATGCCACGGCAGGCAGGGGTCGGACCACACACATTCCTCGGGAAGCAGGGGTGTGCCTCCCCACCCTGGAAGGTGTTTTCAATCCTGTGTCTACTTTTTAGAGATTCTTTTAAACTTTTCTGAGAGTGCTTATGTACAGATTTTCTTGTACACACTGTGAGATTTCTGCAGGAGGGCTTGTGCTGTGAAGTGGGACCATTCTGTGCTGCCCAGGTGGCCATCTAGAGAGCTGGGTGGCTCTGCTCAGAAGGTCTGGCACTTGGTGGACCGGGAAGGCATGCTTCTGCTCTGGCTTCTCCCCAGGGGCCTGGCTTCGAGGGCACATCTGTCATTCCAGCCCCTATGCCTCTATTGCTGGCTGACCGGCTGCCTGGGGCTGGGCACACATGGAGTCTTGTGAGGGTTGTGGTCAGTGGGCCTCTGGTTACTGGTGCCTAACAGGTATCCTGGTTTTGAGTAACTGAATTCTTTCTGAGCTGTGTTTTCACCTGTGAAATTGGCCAGAAACGATGGAGGGCCTGTACTTTCTCGAACTCACTTCTGGAGGGCCAGAGGCCGGGAGGTTGAGCTCCGCCCATCTGGAACGTGATGGTCTGATAGGAGGGCATCTGGGGGCTCCAGGGCCGGCCCTGCAGCCTGAGCACCGTGGCCACTGTTCAGGTGTCTGTTGAGAGCTGTCCACCCGAGTGGCCGTCTGGGCAGCTCAGCCAGTGCTGGGGTGGAAATGGGCTCCTACCCTCTGCCCGCGAGCTCCAGCACAGAGCGTGGCCCACCAGGCCTCCCACAGGCTGAGGGGGCGACACCCCCAGCTTTAGCTCCAGAAGAGTGGTCAGAATGCAGGTCACGCATTCAGACAACAGAGCAGGTGCAGAATGATGGGGAATGACCTAGGAAACTTTGGGTTTTTGAAGTAAATTCTTAATGTTTCATATTGTTAATATCTTGAAATTTGTTAAATGTTGAAAGCCTTATTACTATTTTCAGATTCTTTCAATAAACAGACTTGTTTAAAAATTGGGGTTTAGCAACAACTTTATTTGGTTCTTTGTAACCAACACCAAATCACGGAGGGGGTGGGCGGGCCTGGGGAGTCCCGATGCACTGAGGCTACCCCTGGCACACCTGTAGGGTGTGGGGGGGGTTCACACTCCAGCAGCACCCTACCCGTCACATCCTGGGGACAGGCTTCTGGGCCTATCCTGCAGGAGCCCAAGCTCTGGGCCAAGGGTGCCCCACGGAGGCCAGCGGGTGCATGGTCCCCTCTCTGGTTCTGGGCCTCCCCCTCTCGGGCCTGGGCTTAGGCGGGGCCAGGCTTTGCCAAGAGCCTGAGCAGGTACTTTGGACACAGACACAGCCTTGTGGGCTGGGGCCTGGGAGCTGTGACAAGCACCCTGTGGGCACTGCTGCAAGGCCAGCACAGGACAGGTGCAGTGGGTGACCCAGCAGCGGAGCGGCCCAGGGCCTGCTCGTTGGGGTCAGAGGCATGTGTGTACGGTTGCCTCCCCAGCTCCCTTCGCATCCAGGCACACATGGGAGCATGACCCCATCCTGCATGGGAGTCTCAGTGGCTGTGAGGCTTCTGCTATCTCCTCTGCAGTGGGGCTCGGTGGCCAGCATGTCTGCCTGGAAGCCAGTGTGTCCTTGGGCAGTGGGGTGGGCATGCTGTCAGAACCCCAAGTTTCTGTGGACTTAGCTGAGCATGTGTGGACCCCAGGCTGGGCCCTGCTGCTCCAGGAGCAGAGGATCTACTTGCGGGCAGGAGTCAGCCCACTGGCCAGGGTTTCTGGACCACAGGTGCAGGCTCTGTTGGCACAGGCACCACCTGCAGGGTCACCGTGCTTATCAAAGGCTGTTATCTCTGAATTTGACCTTCCAGGCTTTGTGGAGCACATGGAAGGGGGCGGGGAGCTGGAGGCACAGAGGCTGCAGGATGGGAGGGTATTTCTGTGGGCTCAGGCCTTTGGTCCCTCAGAGATCCCAACTGTCAGGGTGGTGGCCTTTCCTGGCCTGTTTGACCTCCTCCCAGGCCTCAGTGCTGGGCACCCACCCAGCCGATCTCCCTTCTCTCTCAGATCAGGCTCCATGTCCAGCAGTTCCTGCCCTAGGGCAGCCTGGGCCAGGCCTGTCCTGCTGAGGTTCCCATACCCGGGAGCCACTGGCTAGGACACTGGAAGTCTGCCAGGGTGCCAACCAGGAGGGGGAGCTGCTGTGGAGATGGAGGCCCTGTGGGAGGGGTCTGTCGGAGGAGCCCAGAGAAGTTGGGAAGGGGGTGTTGGGGCCAGGGGTGGGGGTATTTGAGTCACCACATCAGGGAGTAGGCCACTGCTGGCATATTTCACCCCAGAAGAGCCAGGCTGGAGCTTGGGCTGCGTCCAAACCAGGAAACACCAGGATATTTGGTGGAAGAGGTGAGGTCAGGGTGGGCAAGGCCAAGGAGGAAGGAGCCCACAGAGGACACTCAGGGCTGGTCTGGGCACCCCATGGGGAGGGCCTCTCGCCCCCAGAAGCTCCAGACAGGCAGCCTTGGGGACAGATGCACAGCCTGACCTCAGCTCGACTTACTGGGAGCTCGGTGAGGACCCTGGGTTCCCAGGACACTCCTGGACACTGGTCTGAAGCCACAAGGGGGCCACCTGCAGCCCTGGGGTCCGGAGGGTGACTTTCAGATGTCCCCTCCAACCCCCATGGAGTTCAGAGGCTGAGTCCCAGGGTCAGGCCAAGGTGGGGACTGTGGAGGGTCAGCCAGGGCAGGGGTCATGCCACTGGGCGTGTAGAAAGGGTACCCAAAGGGCAGCCAAAGTGGTGCTGTCCCTGTTTCCCCATCTGCCAGTCAGGACGAGCCAGAGGCCCTAGCAGCTGCGGCCACGGCTGCCCCCACCTTCATATGCAAGGCACAGTGCCCATATAGACGGAAACCTGGCTCCCTAGGAGCAACTGGCTGAGGTGATGGCCAGGATGGCAGGTGAGTGGACCCACAGGACCAGGGGCAGCATCCAGAAGGGCTGCTTGGCCATCCCAGGGAGAGCCTAGAAGGAAATACCCAGGAAGGTACTGGAAGCCTCAACTCCCTACAGCCAAGTGACCTGGGGTGGCCAGGGGCCCAGCCCAGGCCCAGGCAGACCCCAGTGGGCTCATCTGATGGTGGGGTTCCCCCTCCAGGCCCTACCCGCTAGCTGGGTCTGAAGGCTCACACACTTGGGATTGTACTTAAGGTCTGTGAAATCCTTTCCCAGGGGACTACGTCCTGGGATCCCCTCACCCTCAGACACTTAGAACAGGCTCAGATCCCAATGCCTTGGGTGCCCAAGGGCCACCTGTCCCTGGTCTGAGCCTCTGCCCTCTTCTGCCCTGGCAGCTCTGGTGACCCCTCACTACTGACCACTCCACCTGCCCTCCTCCAGAATGTCTAATTAGGGGAGGCCAGCAGAGGTGCCCAGAAGCACCCCAAGATGTGGTGAGGCCTAATGAATGTGGATGGTGTGCAACACAGAGACACCTTGAGGCCTAATGTGCAGCGATAGAAAATGGGCCTGGAAGGGCTGTGGTCAGGATGGGAGTCCTGGAAGCTACATTATGCGAGTCAGTGTTGGCAGTGGGTCAGGAGGTTCAAGGTGGGGGGCCCATACCCTTTCTCCCACCCGTGGATCCAGACCCAGTTCTCAGGACCCTGTGGGCTCCTGAGCCCAGGCCCACATCTGCTGCTATCTCATGTTTCCCTGGAAACATGGGCTCCTCTGGGCCCACCTGACTGCAGCCATCACTTCTGACCACGATATGGATGTAGGTCAAGCCTGTGAGAGGGGGCAGGGGACAGGCTTGGCAGTGGGGAAGGACTGAGAAGGCCCAGCAGACACCAGCATGCCATGGGGGATGCGGGGGAAGGGGCTGTGCAGGAGTTTCAGGGAGCGGGGCCAGGGCAGGGGGGCGGCTAGGGCTCCTTCATAAGAACAACTTCCTAACAGGTATTGTATCTAACTTGCAAATAAGCAAACAGGCTGAAACGGCCATATTTGAAGCTAACAAGGGTGTGACGAATCCTGGTCGATCTACTGTCTTTTGCCCCAAATTCTACTTCTTGAATAAGTCGAAACTCCAGCAAACGTCAGTAAAACCACTCAGACCCTTGCTGTGGCTTCTCTGATACTGGAAGTCACACACAGCCCTTCACAGGCAGCAAAGCCACGTCTCCTGCAAACATTTAGAGAAGAATTATCTGAAAATTAATCAAGGGACACCTCAACTAAAATGGAGTTGGGAGGCCACAAGGTGGAAGTCCTCAGGCATATACCCCCAGTGTCCACGCAGAACCAGAGAGGAGGGGAGTCCTGCACCTGTGACCAGAGCAGCCACCTCACCACCACCACCAGGCAGATCTCCCTGCCTGGCAACAGCTCAGCCAGTGAGAAGCCATCTTATTTAAACTCCAATGTTTCCTCTAATGGACTTGTTTATAACAACTTCCCTTCCTCCTCTATAAAAGAATGTCCTCTTTGCTTTACCAGACTTGCATGTGGTTATCACAGTTACATGTCCTGAGTTATAATTCTTTACTGCTGCCAAACAAACCTGAAAGAAAGTGAAAGTTGCTCAGTCGTGTCCAACTCTTTGCGACCCCATGGACTATACAGTCCATGGAATTCTCCAGGCCGGAATATTGGAGTGGGTAGCCTTTCCCTTCTCCAGGGGATCTTCCCAACCCAGGGATCGAACCCAGGTATCCCACATTGCAGGTGGATTCTTTAACAGCTGAGCCACAAGGGAAACAAATGTGATTTTCTGGTAAAATAACTGGCAGTTTTTTTGCTTTGTTTAGGTGAAAAATCATAAACAGGACAAAGAAAGGGGGGCAGGATACAAACTCTGGAAGTGTGACCATGGAGCAAAGACTTCCTCCAGCAATGGTCGAAGGCCTGGGTAACACTGTCCTCTGTGTTGGAGTGGCCAGCCCAAGAGGGGAAGGTGACTTGGCACTCCAACATTATTTCAGAATTGTTAAAATGAACTGTCTCAGATAAAATGTAAGAAAGACTCAGCTATAAAGTTTTTGCTACTTTTCATACAATTGCTTTTGAAATTATTTGACTACAAGTAACTCACTGACCAGCAACAACCGGTGCTGCTGGGCAGTCATAAAGCATCTCAGAGTTGTGTGCAAAGTAGGAAAATCTACCCCATAAACTTTGTTCAGTGTCCTGAATACTCACTTTCAGGAATGATGAAGGTGTCATATTCTGCTCCGAGATACAGATGTTAAGAGAACTTCACTTTTGCTTTCTTTTTTGCATTTTAGGCCCAGGCCCCTGACCAACCCCTGGGGTGTCCAGGCCTTTCCTCCAGTCATACCTTCTGGAGGATCCCAAGAAAAACCCTTCCCTTGCACCTCATGGCCCAAACCCTGTCTGTAGACTCCAGAGGTAGGCAGATAGCACCATCCATTAACTGACCCTCTGGCCAAGATCTAAAGGAGAAACTATTAATTTTAAAACAATATGAAGCAAAATATATGAAAGTCTGACAAGAAGAATAGGCCTTGGACTTCCCTAGTGGTACAGTGGATAATAATCCACCTGCCAATGCTGGGGCATGTGTTTGATCCCCAGTCCAGACAGATTCTGCACGCCACAGAGCAGCTAAAAACCGTGCACTCAATTACTGGAACCCATGTGTTGGAGATTGCGAGTGAAATGACACAAAGACAAGACACACAAGAGACAGACACAACTCCGGCCGGAGGAAAAAGGACTGCGCAAGCAAGCAAGCTTGCGGTTTACTTTTATATAGCCCCCCTGGGCAGAATTCCAGGCTGTATGACTAAGCCTTCTCAGTATAGCGCATGTGCATAAATGTTATCGTACAGCAAAAGGGAGTGAAATTCCGGTTTACTGCAGAGTCTGTCCAGAGCCCTTTCTTCCTCCTTATCACAGGAAGGGAATGATAAGGAAGGGAATGTTCCCTCGTTTGCAAGAGACCATTAAACTCAAGGCTGTGTGCAGTCTCCTTGGCAGAACGCCTCGTTTGCAAGCACGTTCAGCCCGAGCAGAGAGACCCGTTTGCAGGCACATCTCCGCTACCCTATTGTGGTTGCATTAACCCTTCATCTCCCCCTTTTTTATTTGCTTTTATAAATTGTAGCATGGTCTGGATCTTCTCTGCTTTGTGCTTTAGTTGTTTCCCTTTCCGCCATCGCCAGAAGACTAGAAAAGCAACACAACATAAAAGCAATATAAACACAGTATTCCAAAAGGTAGTCCCAATTAGTGAGGATACATGCCCTAATGGATTTAAGTTATTCATTCCCTCTTGAAGACTTTTCAGCAAATCAGACCCCGTAATGTCAGGTAAAGTCCTGCTAAAAGTAGACAAAATTTGTCGTTCCAGGTCCATAATCTCCGTAGTGAGATTTTGATGCCCAGTCGAGGATTGTTTTACTTTATCCCATCCTTCACTCATGTTAAATGGTACAGGTGTTATACAAAACTGAGAAGAATTCCAATCACATTTCAACACACTTCGTGTAGATAAAACAGCTAATTGATCTCCAAGCCAGGAAACGGTGTGTTGAAGATTGAGCACGTCGGTAACAAGTTGTGCATCCAAATCTCGCTGTTGTTGCCATAACAAATGAGAGTCTTTATGCCAGTCCTGAACAAAATCAGCTGTTTGAATTCCTTGGTGTAATGCGAGGCCTGCCATCGCTGCTGTTGCAGTTACTGACGCAACTGCTAGAATCGAAGCAATGACCACACCAAGCGTACATCGAGATCGGTGTGGCAAAGTCTGTACAGCGGTTACTAGATGAGAAACAGCAAAAGAATCTGACCATGGCCTAGTCAGATTTATAGGCAACCATACTTCTGTCCGAGCTTTAACAATTACTAACGAAGAATTGGAGTTACAGGCTTGTGTTTCAAATTCTTTCCACCAAGACTGATTTACACATTGAGTTAGATTACAATAATCACATGACACAGACCCCACAGTATCATTCCAGGTCCAATTCCCATATAACAATGCAAAAGCATATTTTACACATGCCATTGAGGAATAAGATTTATTAACGTGTAAATTAACATGAAATGGACCCGAAGAGTCGCCACTATCCAAAGTATAGTTTCCTGACCAGATAGTGAGATTACCAGAAACTGCCCATAGTTTCCAAATATCCCCTTGAATGTGTGGATATCCCTGCAATTGTAATTGAGGAGGGACAAGTGCAAATTGCTGCCAGTTAACTGTTTCATTACCATTGCCCATCAAAGTGCTATTTGCATGATGCCACCTAAGAGATTTATTCAACCATTTTTCTAAGAATTGCCCATGATCTGGACTCCAATCTACAATGATAGACCCAGAATAATTCATGACTTTAAAGGGTCGATGACTTCGGCAATGTTCCCACTCCAGAGATTCTAGAGAAGGAGCAAAAAAGTTAACAGGACATAGTGACATATGTATTCCATTATGAATGTCTATCGGTTCTGTCGAGGTGTTAAAGCCCCTGGTGGAAACAAGCACAGTAAAAGTAGCAAAATGGTAATTATTATACTTTACCCCCCATGTATTATAGGAATGATGAGAATGTTCCTTGGTGGACAGACAAAAGGGGTGTCCTCCTATACACAAAGGAACACCTTCCACTGCAATGGTCAAATTACTAATATTATATTGTTGTTTATGATGAGATAGTTGTTCTATTCCCCCGCAAGCTGGTGGGGGAAAGAAGGCAGTCTCATTAGTGCATACCTGCACTTTGGGCTCCCCCCAGGAAACTACTCTTACTAATGGGGATTAGGTATATACTAAGGGGATTAGGTATATATGCCCAATATGTATGATTACTTGCCAATACACCAATTACCTGACATGTCACCACCGCCATCATGGCAAGCAAAAGATTGGTAGGATTCAGAGGTTGCCCCGCCTTCATTAATGTCTTCTTTGCTTCCTGGGTCAACCTCTTCATTTGACCCCATGTAGGAGGTGTTGCTTCCCTTGTACGGAAAGTAAAGCTTCTCTGCATAGTAAGCTCTTCAAAGGGATCAGCCATTGTTGATTCTGATCAATCTTGCGGGGGTCCAAAACCTGTAATTATTAACAGAAATGAAAGCATACCCTCGTACCAAATATATTAATGATGCTGGGATCCAACCTTTCTCTTAATCTTTATACCAAATAGGCGTATTCAAGATCTTCTTATCCTCTTCTTTCCCTTGAAAATGCAACTCTGCTGCTGATAGATTTCCCTTGCTCCAAATATTCAAAAAATTTAGGGTAAGTAAGGTTTTATTCAAAATGTCTTTAGGTTTCATAAATCTCTCTTGTTCCCCCTTTTTTATTTTTTCAAGATATTCACGTAAGGTACGATTAGCTCTTTCAATGATAGCTTGCCCTTGACTATTATTAGGAATACCAAAAGTATGAGTTATATGGTATTGAGATAAAAAGTGAGCTAATTTTGTGGATTGGTAAGCAGGTGCATTATCAGTTTTCAATTCAACTGGTAATCCCATAACTGCAAAACAAGATAACAAATGAGTAATAACAGCGTCAGCCTTTTCAGAATGTAATGCAGTGGCCCACTGAAAATGTGTGCATGTATCTATAGTATGATGCACATATTTTTGCAGTTCGAAAGAAGAAATGTAAATTACATCCATTTGCCATATCTGATTTGCTTGTTGTCCTCTTACGTTGACACCTAGTAAGGTAAACAGTAAAGCAAAAGGTGCACATATGGAACAAGAACGAACAATATTTTGAGCTTGTTTTCGAGTAATAGCATGAGATTTTTGTAACCCTTTGGAATTGGTATGCTGTAAGAGATGTTCTTGTTTTGCTGCTTCTATAGGATAAAGTAAGGCATCAATTGTAGCATTTCCGAATGATAAGGGTCCAGGAAGGGCAGAATGTGCAAGGATGTGAGTAAAGAAAATTAATTCTGAACGCTGCAAGAGCAATTGTTGTACTTGGTAAAACAATTTATCAATAGCTGTTTCAAGGGTCAGTGGAAGGGAGACATGGGGAAGCTGTAGGCAAAAGAGAACAGCATATCAAGAATCTGAAACAATGTTAATAGGAATTTGGGGAAAATCTTGCAAAACTAAATAGATAGCCCACAACTCAGCGGGCTGTACAGAAGAAAATGAGTGGGGGAGAACCTTAGAACTTTCCGGGGTCCAATATCCAGCAGTATTTTTATTTGTATCTGTAAAAATAGTGGGTCCCTTAACTGGAACATCTGAAATTGGGGACTGAGATATCATAGAGTTAGTCCAGAGAAAATCAATTAATTTAGATGATGGATAGTGATTAGAAAATGAACCAGGAAATGAGGCAAGAGAAATTTGCCAGTTTTCATTAAATTGTAAACATCGAGATATTTGAGCAGTTGTTAATTGAGTAACAATCTGGTGTGGTTCATATCCTGACAATTGTAGAATACGATGGCGACCTTTCTGTATAAGGAAGGCTAATTTATCCATATATGTAGTCAATTTTTTGGAAAAGCTGTTAGGTAAGAAAACTCATTCTATTAATCCTTTTTCTTGAGCAATTACACCAGATGGAGAATAAGCAGTATGAAATATTATAAACGATATAGGTTGAGATGCATGTAAGTCAAAAAGCCGTCATTTAGTCGTTGCTCAACAAATTGAAGTTCCTGTAAAGCCAATGGGGTTAAAGTTCGGGGGCTATCCAGAGCTGTATCTCCCTCTAAAGTAGAAAATAAATGTCATAATTGATACGTAGGAATCTCAAGTACCGGGCGTAGCCAATTGATATCTCCCAATAACTTTTGAAAATCATTTAAGGTTTTGAGGTGGTCTCTTCTGATTTGCAACTTTTGGGGCCTTATTCTATGTTGTTCCAATACCGTCCCTAAAAATGAAATAGGAAAGTCTTTTTGAATTTTTTCTGGGGCTATTTGCAAATTGTATAGTCTTAAAGTCTCCTGTACTTTTAGAAAGAATTCATCACATTCAGCAATACTAGGAGCTGCTAATAGGAGATCATCCATATAATGATACAGAATATAATTGGGGTATTCTTGACAGAGAGATTGCAAAGAGCGAGCTATGAATTCTTGACATAAAGTAGGACTATCTGTCATTCCCTGTGGTAAGACTGTCCATTGATAACGCTTAACAGGCTGAGCATGATTAAGAACAGGAACTGTAAAAGCAAATTTATCTCTATCTTGCAATTGTAGGGGAATGGCAAAAAAAAACCAGTCTTTAAGATCTAGCACCATTAATGACCAATTCTGAGCAGTAAGAGCTGGAGAGGGGAGTCCCAGTTGTAATGCTCCCATAGGTTCAATACATTTATTAACCTCTCGTAAATAGGTTAACATTCTCCATTTTCCAGATTTCTTTTTTATAACAAAAACAGGAGAATTCCAGGGGGAGGTAGAGGGCTCTATATGACCAAGTTGGAGTTGTTCTTGTACTAATTGTTCTAATGCCTCGAGCTTCATTTGTGGTAATGGCCACTGCTCAACCCATTTTGGAGTATTAGTTAACCATTTTAATGGGAGTGCTCAAGGAATTTGAGCAGTGGCTTCTAGTTTTCCAGTGGAATGGTTACAAAAGCCCCCAAAGGAGAGAGAAGATCTCTTCCCCAAATATTAATAGGTATGTTTACAATATAAAAGGTAACAGACACTGATCTTCCATTATGGAATTGGCATTGCAAGGGATGGGTACTCTTCCAGACATCTGCAATGGAGCCCAGTCCTGTCAGCATTAGAGGGCTTTTTTCTTTTTTCCAATCTTGGGGCCATTGTTGAGAAGAAATGACTGAAATATCCACCCCTCTGTCTACTAGTCCCTCAAAGTTTTTTCCTTGTATAATCAAGGAGAGAACAGGGCGAGAATCTTTGATAAGCATTTCCCAAAATATATGTCGCCCAGTACTTCCAAATCCTCCTGTTCGTTCATTAGGAAGAGCCAAAAAGGGATGATAAGGTAGGAGAAGTATTTGAGCAATACGTTCCCCAGCTAACAATGAAAGCGTGGTAGAAGCAGAAACCATAATCAAAATTTCCCCAACATAGTCGGAGTCTATTACCCCAGGAATTATGGTCAGACCTCTCAAAGCCGCACTGCTACGGCCTAATATTAAGCCAAAGGTGCCTTTAGGCAGTGGTCTGAATACATTTTTTTTTTTTTAAGACCCACAATCAAAGAGATAACTTTATTAGTTTCTTCTACAAGAGACAGTAATATCAACTTTTTTAAAACAGAAATCTCAGGTCATTTGAGAGGCCAAATAGATCCAAAGAAAGATGATAAACAGTTAAATTAATCAAAAGGCACTACACCACCACCGAAAACCTACTACCGCAGTGGTAGTGGGCTAAGGAAGGTTAAGCTACAGCAGAATCATCTCATGTTAATGTTACAGATCATAGAGCAGGAATTGAGTTCGCTTTCCAGAAAACTATGGCACAACAATCACTTGGGACCAAGTCTATATTTGGCCAGGAAAAGAAGATGGAAAGCCAAATGGAAAGGAATAGGGACAAAAAAGAATCCAAGTGACAGAATCCAAGCAAAGGGTGATGGATCAGGCTTTTTCCTCCCAAGAATCATTTGCTCTATGGTGGGTTGCTTCCCCTCAGGCTCCTGCCCTAGGGTTTCTCTAGCCTTACAGGGGCTCAGCAACCAGATCTGGGTTCGGGTTTCCCTAAGCTCTTGCATAATTTTGTACAGACTCTAGAGAACTTATCACACATTGAGGGGTGGGGGCAGTTGCTGAAGCATTCACATGCAAAGTAGTCTGAGCTTCCCCAAACATATTTGGACACTCTACACAAAGCTTTCCAAAGTCCGACATCTTGTAGAAGCTGAACAGTTAAAGCTGCAAGGCTCACAAGATCAAAGAAGCCAGGATGAGACAATACAGGTAGAAAATCCCAGCAGCTACTGTCACTCTATATTTCTCTGACGTATTGGGTTGACCAATAAGTTCATTCAGGTTTTCCCATAAACTGTTAAGGAACAACCCAAATGAACTTTTTGGCCAACACAATAGTAGTATCGCTCATATAACTGATGTGGGATATAGAGAACTACACTGCAACAAGCTGGGTCTTCTGCTGGATTTTTCATCAAACACCAAAGAAAAAAACAAGGGGTGGGGCTCACTTTATTTTTGAAAAGCCTCAGGAGTTATTCTATTATAAAGGGACATGGCTGAACAGATAGGAGACGGACTCTCCATTGTGAGTTCTCCTGATGGCTTCCGCGAGGATCATGGAGATGTCAATCACCTGTATTTTGGAGCAATGCTTCATCTTATCCTCCTGAGGTATGGTATTGGTGACTACTACTGCTTCAAAGCATGCATTATTAATACGAGAAATGGCTGGGCCAGAAAAGATTCCATGAATCAGGACAGCATAAACCCTGGTGGCTCCAGCTGAGAGAAGTTTGTCAGCTGCATGGCAGATTGTGCTACAAGTGTCAGCCATGTCATCCACGAGGATGGCCACACAGTCCTTCACGTCCCCTACGAGCACCATGCGGTCCACTTCACTGGCCTTCTTCCGTTCTTTGTGAATCAAGGCAAAGTCCACATTCAACCGGTCTGCGATGGAAGTCACTGTCTTTACTCCTCCAGCATCAGGTGAGACAATTGTGCAGTTCCTCCACTCAGAGATGTTCTCCCTTATCCACTTGAGGACCGCTGGCTCTGCATACAAATTGTCGACTGGGCTATCAAAAAAGCCCTGAATTTGAGAAGCATGAAGATCCATGGTGATGATATGATCTGTGCCTGCTACAGAGAGCATATTTGCAACCAGCGTGGCTGAGACTGGAGCCCGGCTCTTATCCTTCTTATCCTGCCGGGCATAAGGGAAGCACAGGATGACTGCAGTAACCCGGCTGGCTGAAGCTATCTTGCAGGCATTAATCGCAATCAAAAGTTCCATGAGACTATCATTGATTTCACCACAGCCACTCTGAACAATGTAGACATCCTCTCCACGAACACTTTCTCCGATTTCCACACAGGTCTCCTGGTTGCTGAATTTCTTAGTCACCACCTTGCCCAGTTCCAGGCCCAGGCGGTCGGCAACCTTCTGGGATAGATCCTGGTGGGAGCTGCCACTGAAGATTTCGATGTTCGGCATCTTGGCCAACTACCCTAGGCTCTCTTTGCTTAATGATCACTGCCGCTGCCGCCGAGACCCAAACCGAGTGGGCCCAGAGACTCAGTACTAAGCACTCGCGTTTCTACTCCGCCATCTTCACATTTGTTTTTAATTTGTAAATGCCTCCTCCTGGTGACAAAAGAACATTCTCAGCTAGTGGCAAATCAGCAGCAGCACTCCCTGAAGTAGCAGACCGTAAGTCTGAAATCATCATTTGAGGTCCTTTTAATGAGGCACTGACTGGTAACTGTTGTTGGGAGGGAACAGGGTTGGGGTAGGCGGGACAGCAGGAGGACAGGGAGGAAAAGTCCCCAGTATTGTTCCTGGGCCTCAAGGACTTAGGCCTGCAGGACAGTTTCCCGGTATCGGGTTGCCCATTTTGTCTGTTTTAGATTTGCACTCATTAGTCCAATGAAGCCCCTTCCCGCGTCGACAGCAAGGTCCAGGAGGAGTCTTATTCCTCCCAGCAAAAGATCTGTCTTTAGGAATTGCACCTTGATCAGCTTTTAATTTCCGACATTCTCTTTTCATATGACCAAGTTTTCCACAATGGAAGCAGTTACCTCCCTTTTGTGGTTTCATAGCTTTGGCCAAGGCTGTAGCAAAGACATTAGCCTGATGCTCTGTTCTTCCTATTCCCGAGCAGGCTCTGATATATTCAGCTATAGATGCACCCTGTCCTTTTAACGGTCCCAGTATACGTTTGCATTCAGTATTTGCATTTTCAAATGCTAAAGTTTGTAGTAATATCTCTGAAATTTCATCCCTCCCTACAGCTTGTTCCACAGTTACCCTCAGTCTTGCTAGAAAATCAGTATATGGCTCATTGGGACCTTGCATTGTTTTAACAAAGGAGGGCTGGGCGTGGCCAGTAGGCACCACACTGGCGCCATGCTCATAAAAAGACCTGGCGGACTTGTTTTAAGCCCTGATCAGAGTATTGAGCCTGTTCTCTTAAAGCCCGATAATGACCCTCTCCCATTAACTTGTCCTCGAGAGGACCAGAGGGATTCTGTCCTTCATTAATCCGAGCCTGCTTTCTAGCTTCTTCTTCCCACCAGCTACGAAGTTGCAACCATTGAGAGCCCTCCAAGACAGCTTGGGCAATAGATTCCCAATCTAACGGAATGATTAATTTGCCTTTTCCCAATGATTCCAGCATAGCCAAAACAAAGGGAGATTGAGGACCGTACTGCACCACTGCAGCTTTAAGATCTTTAAAAAATTTATATTCCAAAGGAGTGTATTGAATATTTATTATGTTGTCATCTTGCTGTCTCTGGATGGGAAATAATTCTGGAGGATCGATAAAACCACTAGCGGGAGCAGGTAAGTCATCATCATGAAGCACAGACAAAGGAAAGGAGAACTGACAATGTTCCCTGCCCACATCGGCCAATCAATCGCAGTGGGGAAAAGAGACACATAAGGAGGAGCAGAAGGCGCAGATTTTCTCTCCTCCTTGTGAGATTTCTACCATTCCTGGAATAGATGGGTCATTTCTTTAATCCCTTTGCCCTCCTCTGACGAAACGAAAGAAATCTCCGAATCTGATTCCGAACTAACAGATGTTTCACCATTTCCAGAAGGAGGCTTACTTGTATCCTTACCTTCAGGCAGTGCAGAAACCCCACCAACGTTTGGCACATCCTCATAAATTGCCTCTCATTTCATTGAAGCATTAGATTTAGTTTCATTATCAGTAGATAGCAAAGTCAAAGCCTGTGTTATAGCATTACATAAAGTCCATAACTTCAAAGGGATCACGTTACCCTTCTGATGTTGCTTTCTCAATTTTTTTTTTATTTTCCATTCCTTCAAATTTAACTGTAACTTAGTTTGATATTGAAACCAATGACAATATTGCTCCACCAAGCGAAAGAGCTCACTCAATCGACGAGTCGAGACCTTAATGCCTATGGAGTGGAGAAGTCCTTTGACCAACTCCATGTATTGTGTCTGTAATGATGATGAGGAATTCCCCATGATTTTCCTGAAAGTTCACCTGCTATGGATTTAAAATCCCCCCAGGGTTACTCACCCTTTCGGTTTCACTCGAGCCCCACGTTGGGCACCAGATGTTGGAGATTGCGACTGAAATGACACAAAGACAAGACACACAAGAGACAGACACAACTCTGGCCGGAGGAAAAAGAACTGTGCAAGCAAGCAAGCTTGCGGTTTACTTTTATATAGCTCCCCTGGGCAGAATTCCAGGCTGTATGACTAAGCCTTCTCAGTATAGCACATGTGCATAAATGTTATCGTACAGCAAAAGGGAGTGAAATTCCGGTTTACTGCAGAGTCTGTCCAGAGCCCTTTCTTCCTCCTTATCACAGGAAGGGAATGATAAGGAAGGGAATGTTCCCTCGTTTGCAAGGGACCATTAAACTCAAGGCTGTGTGCAGTCTCCTTGGCAGAACGCCTCGTTTGCAAGCACGTTCAGCCCGAGCAGAGAGACCCGCTTGCAGGCACATCTCCGCTACCCTATTGTGGCTGCATTAACCCTTCACCATGCTCCTGGCCTGTATGTGCTCCGCAACAAGAAAAGCCACCACAATGAGAAGCCCAGGCACTGCAACAGACTAGCCCCCACTCGCCACAACTAGAGAGAGCCCCTGGGCAGCAACATGTGCCCAGTGCAACCGAAATCAATATTTTTTTTTTAAGTAGGCCTTAGGAAGACCCCATTAGAAACTTCTCTGGTGGCTGACTAGCTAAGACACCAAGCTTCCAACCCAGACGGCATGGGTTCAAAAACTGGGTCCCACATGCAGAAACTAACACCCAGGACAAACAAATAAAAGTAAATATTAAAATGAAGAGGAAGAAGAGCCCGTTAGCAGTAACCTCGCTCCTAAAAATTACCTTTAAAAGTAAGTGGAGAGAATTCCTTGGCAGTCCAGTGGCTAGGACTCCTAGCTTTCACTGCAAGAGCCCGGGTTCAATCCCAGTTCAGTAACTAAGATTCCACAAACAACGTGGCACGATTTTTTTTACTAAAAATTAATAATGTAAGCCAGGAGGAAAACCGGGCCAGGAAGATGCTGCGAACGGTACCAGGGATGGCTGGGGGAGTGAGGGCGCGTGCGCAGGCAAGACAGTCCCACTGAAGCCCCTCACCCACTAGGGCCAAGGCCACGCCCCCTGGTGGAACTCCCCAAACTCAGCCAACCAGCGTCCTCGCCAGGGGCGTGGCCTCGGATTCTAGCTGCCCCTAGAGCTCCTCTGTTGCTGGCTTCCTCACCTAGGACAGTCCCTTTGTCTTTCCTCTTCTGGGGGAGGCTCCTTGAGGCTGAAATTTCTGTCTCTCGAAACCCAAACTCAGAGCCAGCTTATAGGTCTGCTCCTCCACGAACTTGCCGCCCCTCCTGGCTCGCGGTGGTACGGCCAGGAAGTTATCAAGGGGAGGGCGGTTCCCAGAAGCATCACCCCTAACAGGGCTGAATTGGTACGGCCCGGAGGATACCAAGGGGACGACCGTGAGAGGGTGCCGTTATCCAGAAGCACCTGCCCCGCTGGCCGAGATGGTACGGCCCGGAAGGTGCCAAGAGAACAACCGCGAGGGGGCGCCATCGCTCAGCAGCACCACCCCAGCCTGGGCCGAGGTGCTGCAACACGGAGGGGACCAAGGCTGCGGGGGCCGCCATCGCCCAGCTGCACCACCCTCGCCTGGGCCACGCATTACGGCCCGGAGGGTACCAAGGCCGCGAGCCGCAATCGCCCAGCTGCACCACCTCCACCTGGGCTGATGAGGTACGGCCCGAAGGGTGCCAAGGGGATGACCACGGGGGTCTCCATCACCCAACAGCACTATCCCCATGTGGGCTGATGTGGTACGGCCCAGGGGGTGCCAAGGGGACGACCACGGCGGGAATCGCCCAGCAGAGCGTCCCCGCTGCCAGCACCCAAGCGGCAGCTGAGAAGCCCGGACCCTCAGGACACTGCGGAACGAGTCCCGTGGGATGGGTCACGCGGGACGGTAGGAGCCGCGGCGGACTTCAGACGCGTCACTTCCGGCGCGTGGCTTCCGGGCTAGTAGCGGCTTCTCCGCCTCCGGCCCCGCCCCGTCGTCCGCCGGGACCTGTGGGTTTTCTCCGGGTCCGCCCACCCAGCCCGACCCGCAGTCTTCGGCTCCTTGAGCCGCGGTCACCGGGATGAGGGCCGGTCGCTGTGTGGAGTAGGGGGCGGCGAGGCCTTAGATGACCGCTCCGTCCGTTCCGGCGCGCCGGGTCCCCGCCCGGCTGCGGGGCCGGGCTCACGTCCCTGAGGCTCGGCGTCTACCCGGGGGCTCCTTGGTGGGTGAAGGGCTGAATAAAGTTGGCGGGGCGGGTCACCTCCGGGGGTCGCCCTTTGAGTCCTTGCCGACCCCCCGCTTTCCCTGGCAACTCGGCCAACCCCGGGCCTTGGCACGCGCGCCTGGCCGTCCGAGGCCGCCCGGGGGTGGGAGGGAAGGAACCGTCCCTAGCGCTTTCATGCCGGGTCCGCTCCTGCAACGTCCACCACGTGGGCCCCAGCCACTCCTTACAGGCGTCCAAGTGGACCTTAGGTCTCCGAGGCCGGCGCCAAGTTCCCGCTCCAAATCTGCCCGCGGCGGGCGGGGCACAGGCGGGGCGGGAGCTGGGAGTCCGCGAGGCCCACAGCGCCTGGACACCTGGGGGTACTGACAGAGGCGGAGGTGGGGACACAGGGTCTGCGCTCTTGCGTTTAAACCCTCCCCCCCCCACACCGATGCGCCCCGAAGTGGGCACGGCCCTGGAGCAGCAGGTGCAGCCGCTCCTGAAAGAACCGGGCAAAGGTGCTCTGTCCGCTCCAGGCACAGTCGCCCGCAGCAAATTCATTGCAGTTGGTGTCTTCGCAGGATTAAAAAAAACTGGAAATTATGTAATGACTGACGTCCTGCCAGGCGCGGGTCCTAGCAAACTGTTATTTTGTAAATTGGGTTGGGAAACTCCCAGTCAGGCCCAGAGCTAAGACTTCATTGTAGTTCTCAGCCTACTTTCTGAACGGGGTTTTATGGGGCCTGCAGTGCCGCCCCCTCCTCCCCCAGCGCTCACGCTCTGAAGCCTTGAAAATCTTGCTCACCCGCCACTGCTGTTTAAAAAAAAAAAAAACTATTTAGAAGCAGACTTTGTTTAATGGCTTAAAGTTCTTTGTTTTTCAGTAGAGTGCAATGTTTTACCCAAAATCCTTTAACTTGCAAGTAACATTTTAAAGCAGAATGAAATAATATTAAACTGCCTGAAAAGGAACATTGAGAGGGAACAGGAAAAGTTTTTACATTAAAGAAATTATTTTTGTCTTAAAATTGAAGTATAGTTGATTTACAGTGTTGTGTTTGTTGCTGGTGTATGGTAAAGTGATTCAGTTGTACATACATAACGTTCTTTGTCATTCTTTTCCATCCCATCATAGGTTATAATAAGATACTGGCTATGGTTCCCTGATTTATATATAGTAGGTCTTGTTAAAAAATCAATTTTCAATGCAAATAAATTAGAAATTGGAGAAAATGCGAAAAAAAAAAAAAAAGAAAACTGAAGGATCTGAGATTCTGCCTCTGAGAGTTGACCACAGTTGTTACCTTGGCCTGTGTTCTTCTGAACCGTTGGTACTTTTTAAACCTGAAGACAATGTTCAGAGAGCTTGTAACTCTGACTCTGCTCTCATTTTCTCTATGACAAATATATTTTTGTCACAACTGGTAGGGCTACAGCGTCCCATTATGTGACAGAGTTTGTTAGTTTTTTTAATCTGACACTTAGCCAGTGTCAGCTTCTCAGTCTTAAAAACAAAGCTTTTGAACATCTTTGCATGTACAAGCCTGGGCCTTTGTTGGATTATTTCTTTAGGACAAAGCCCTAGAGGTGGAATTTCTGAATTAAGAGTATGAAATTTGTAGACTTTCAGTGTATTTTATATAAACTGCCCTGCTGACAGTGTGAAGCGACCTAGATTTCCTCACCAGGTGTTTGAGAGTGTCCTGAGTTGCTTGTAGAACAGAAGACTCTTAACATCTGACTGATGGGCCTCAGAATTCAGGGTTCTGCAAAACTGGATGGGAAAGTTGACAACTTCCTGTCAGTAACTTCCACCCCGAGTTTCCCTTCAGTGGTTAATGTGCCCTGGTTGTCCTGGCCGCCCATGTTTCAGAACCAGGCAGCCTCCCCAGGCAGCCTTGTTGCAGGGTTGGTGGAGGCTGGGAGGGTCTCAGTGCCTGCATGTGAAAGCATCATGTATGTGCTTTTTGCAACGTGATGCTAGTTTCCTTTCAGTGCCCCATCTGGACCTTGTCCTATGGAGGCTTTGGACAGGAGCACAGTGGAATCAACCCCCACCTCATAGGCTACTGGCTCCGAGCTGAGCGGAAGAGGCTACATTACAGTTCTTGTCATTTGTGCTATAAGCCCAGAGGGCAGTAATTCAAACCTGTGTCACCAGGAGCCTGGAGGTGGGGGGCCCCACAAACCCTGCGCTCAGCCTGGTCCGCCCCATCTCCAGGCCGCCCTGGGTGAGGTCAGTTTTCATCGTTATCAGGTTGGGCTGATGACCTTTGGCTTTTCACAGGATAAGAACTGCCTCTCGTGAAAGTGCCTTGAGTCACAGAGACAGAAAGAAGACGGCGGTCAGAGCCAGGGAGGGCAGCTGGGGTCCCAGTGGGCCTGGCTGAGCTGGACCTGCTGGGTTCTAGGCCGCTGCCCCCAGCCTCCATGCGCAATGCCAGCACAGCCGCTGAGGGGCTTCACTGCACCCGGGAACAGGCCTTCTGCACAGGACTGCTGCTCTGGCCAGTGACCAGCGGTAAGTGCTATGTGCCCGCCTGCTATCTGAGCAAGAGGACCCAGCTGACCGTCAGCTGTGGGTGCCACCAGGCGTTTCTCACTCCTCGTGGGTGGATAGTTGTGACTCCTGGTGGTGGTGACCAGCAGTCCCGCCCTGGGCACTCCTGCTGGACATCTCTGGGGGACCCTCAAGGATGGAGGTTCTGGTTTGTAGGGTGTGCAGGTATGTCCCTCTCAGCGTGGTGCCCAGTCCTCTCCCAGTTCTGGTACCGTCCCCTCACTGTAGCCATGTTCAGGCCTCTGGATCCGTACCTCCCAGCAGCTCTGGGTGTTGTCAGACCTGATGGCTTTTGGCAGTAGGGGTGGGTGATGTGTATCTCCCTGACCATGGATGAGGTCAGCACCTTTGGTCAGTGACCTCCAAGGTAACACCTGTGACCCTGCCTCCTGGCGTTCTCACCCTCTGTAGCCCCCTTCCTTGAGGGTGGGCTTCTCATGAGCGCTGTCCAGCAAATACTAAGGGGCCAAGTTTCCAAGAAGACTCGGCCTCCGTGGCCGCTGGCTCTCAGCCGCCAGCCCTGATACAGGCCTGAAGCTGTGCACACAGCCCTGTGGAGGGTCTTCCCCTCACAGCTGCTGGAGCTGCACGTGTGGGCTTGGAGGTGAGACCCCAGCCCCTTCCGCCATCATGCTGGTCAACTGCCTGGACCACAGAATCTGTGGGGTCATGAGTGTACTGTTGCTCTGAGCCTCCAGCTGGGTGTGTGTTGTCCAGAGGTGCAGAGCTGACGGCTCCTCTCCTGTTCACTAGGCGTGTGGACATTGTCTCCCTCCTGGCGTGTTACCCACGTTTCCTGTTGATTGTAGGTATCCATCCTCTTTCCCTGTCGTGTTGTCATGACCCCTCCAGGTGTCACTTGTCGTTTAGTGTGTTGGTGTTACATCATGATGCACTGTGAAAGCACAGGAGCTCTTCCTTTAGCCACCTCATCTGATTTGTTATGTTTGTGGGTAATGCTTTGGGGGATTGGTCTAAGATGCTCTTTTCTGGGAATTCCCTGTGGTCCAATGTGGGATTTGGCATTTTCACTGCCGGGCCTGCATTCAGTCCCTGGTGAGGGAACTAAGGTGCCACAGGCTGTGCAGCACAGCCAAAAAAACGGTACTCTCTTCTTACCCCAGGATCAGGAAGATACTCCCTACGTTTTCTTCTAAGTGTGAGGTTTCACACGGTTGCATTCCACAGCCCAGCTGCCCAGGTTCAACCCTGGTCAGAAGCTGTGTCTCACACGGTGACAGCAGCCTCCCCAGGATTGTTGGGAAGAGCCATGGAGTCATTATGTGTGCCCTGCTGGGTCGGACCCTGCCTGGTTCCTGGGAAGTGCCCTGTGGATGTTGTGAATTGTTAGCGTATGTGTGGAGCTGTGAGGCTGGGATCTGGTCTCTCTTTACTGGCACGGATGACAGTTGTCCTGGTATCAGGGAGCTGAGGCCACCTTCTCCCGGAAGCCGCAGCCCCGCTCTGTCTTGCATCTGGGTTCTGCCGGTGCACAGACCCTGGGCCCCGCATCCCAGCTTGTTTACACGTCTCTGCACCAGTGCAGCATGTGGCCTGCTCCAAGTATCTGGGGGGCAGCCCCCCTTCTTCAATGGAGTCTCCTTCCCTTCTCCCTTTTGCGCCTCCATCGTGCTCTTTGTAGTTGCCCAGTACCTTGTAAGGACGTAACTAAGACTGAAGAACATCATGTCACTGCTGAACTTTCACCAGCTTCCAGCCTCTTCTGGTGGGTCTCACCTGGGGCTGCAGCCAGGGGCCTGGTGGTACATCACGTCAGTCATGTGACCCTGTACCTGAAGGAACAGCTTTCCTCATTTGTTGATCCTGGTGGTCGTCTGTGTGCTGGCCCTTTGCTGTTATTTGCTTTCTCTCAATCCGCCTGGATTTCGCTGGCAGGCACCCCTCACGCTGGCCTTGTGCCATCCAGGAGCCCACCCTCCTTCCGGCCCAGCTGTGGCCCCAGCCCTGAACTCAGCCTTCTCTGCGAGGAGGCTGATTCGGTTCAGCAGAGCAGAGATTCAGAAACCAGCTCTGCCCCTGCTGCGGGGGCGTCCCTGTTCCAGGCCTCCGCATGGGCAGAGTCGCACATGGACATGGAAGCAGGCACACTGTGGCCCCCACTTCCACCCAGCCCACTCCCTTGTCTGCCCCTCCTTAAGTGCTCCCCACCAGACTTGCCCAGGTCTCGTCTGGAGCCCGCGCTTGACCTCAGCACCCATGCATAGGCTCCCCAGTCGCTTCCTTCCCTTCGCTCCTCAGTGGGCTGAAGTTGTTCCTCTGAGTTGTGCTTTGGTTTAGGTATTTCTGTCTGCATTGCGCTTTAGAGACTTTGTATCTAGACGTGTTATTGATGTGGGCATTTTTGTTTTTTAAGCACATGGAGCGTGGACTGGTTCCCAAGGGCATAAGTGTTTAGGAAGTGCTGGCGTTGGCAGGATCCGGGGCATGGTTGCTGTGAGGATCTGCACCCTGGCCTGGTGCTCAGCCCTCTGCCGTCCAGCCTCCTCTGCTCGGCTTTCTTTCAACCGTCAGAGTTGCGCTCATGGCAGGGAAACTGCAGTGGCACCAGGTTCAGTGTGGTGGATCAGGACGCGTGGTGTCTGTCATCCCTGGGGGTTCCACTTTGGTGACTCCATGGGGGGGCAACCGCTTATTTCTCTGGGGAGTAAAGTTGTGATGGGCTCTGGTCACTGGCTAACGCCCTGCTGGGAGATAGTCTGAGGCCACCATGGGGTCGTGGTCGCTTCCTCTCTAGGCTTTCCATTTTTTCCTCCCACTGATCTGTTCCTGACAGTTTCTTGTCTGTCCGCAGGACTGCATCCTGCCTTCTGTCCCTCCTCGAGTTTGCGTCTGTCTCTCCTTGAGTTTCCGGGAGGTAACTCCTCCCCAACCCTCAGGGTGATTGCTGATCTTTGATCTTCACCCAGGAAGGTCCTCAGACTGAGTTGGAATCAACTCAGTTCTCCAGGGCACCTGACCCCTCCCTCTGGTGCAGGGCCCCGATTGGGCTGCTTTAGCGCCTACAGACTGTGTCCAGAGGCAGGATCCTGGTCAGGGTGGTCCCTGCTGTCTGCTGCCTGACCCCTCGCGCTCCTTGTGTGCCACTGGGGGTCCTTGGAGCGCCCACATCCAGGCCCGCCTGAGTCGAGCTCCCTGGGAGCCTGGTGCCCTGGGTGAGGTTTCCGTCCCTCCTGCCCTGGTCTTTGTTTCCAGGGGACCCGCTTCTGGTGACTTTTAGAGCAGCACCGCCCGCTTTTCGATGGGCACTTGGCCCCCACCATCTCCTTGGCTCAGGTGCCAGGGCACTGAAGGGTGACCAGAAGCCCAGGCTGCCCATGGAGGTGCAGCTCCCAGCATGGTATTGTCTGGAGGGAACGGGGCCCAGGCCAGGAAGAGGAGGGAGGACGGGGTGTTGGTGGAGATCTGACCCCAGCAGTGCCAGAGGGGTCGAAGGGCTTGTGCGTCTTGTGGGGAAGTGGAGCCCACAGGAGGGCCGGGTGCATCCGTCCTGGTCTGGGGTGTGTCGGGACAGCTGTGGTGTCCCCAGGGTCAGTGTGCATGTGGAGGCTTGGGTGCCCGGCGACCCCAAGTGTTGCTGAGCTTGTGGAGTGCGTGAGGACACTAGGTGGACACTGGGAGCCAGGGGCAGCTTAGCCAGGAGCCCTGGCCTGGGTGGGAGTCAGAGGTCACAAGTCCACCTGGACTCAGAGGTCCAGAGTTCATTGGAGGTCACGAGTCCATCACAAGCCTGAGCAGAACTGGGCCTGGGGCGGTAATGGTAGAGGAGCCAGCCCTTTTGGTGGGTGGCACAGCAAGCTGAATACCTGATGCTTCTTCTACATACACCTGGCAGTTAGGTGAAAACATGATGGGCATCCCCCAAACGCCAGCACCAGGACATTGCTGGCGGCTTGGCTGCTTGGGGGCGGGGGATGGGCCAGGGGCTGGGACTTCCTGTTTGGTGTCACTGGGGAGGAGAAGCCAGGCCTCCTGGGCTGGTGGTCGTCACTGGGACACTGTTTATAGCCCAAACTGGGAATTTCCTGGAAGTCCAGTGATTAGGACTCTGCTCTCATTGCTGGAGCTCGAGTTTAATCCCTAGTTGGGGAACTAATATCCCATAAGTTGTGTGGCACAGCGGGGAAAAAAGCCAAAACTTGAAGCACCCACCCGCCAGCACACATGAGAGGCTGGGTCTGACTGCGTGTGGTCTCAGGGCTGAGGGAGGCCTCTCTGGAGAAACCAAGACTTGGTGTGAGTCTGTGGAGGGAGCAGCGTGCTTTCCTGGCCACAAGACGGAGGCAGCCCCCTGCCCGCCCGCAGGCAGGCCCTCAGGTTCAAGAAGAGTCTCCTCCTCCCAGGGTCTTTGCTCAGAAACTGCCCCCTCAAGCTGGAGATGGCTGACCACTGAAGGATGGGGACTGTACTGTCAGGTCCCGGGTGAAGAACTGTTGGACCATGAAAGAGATGATGCAAAGGAGGAATGGAAAGTCAAGGGGAACAGGCTGGTTTGGTCAGCCCTCCCACCAAGGACAGCTCAAAACTCTGGATGAAACATCAAGGGGTGGGGGAGGGTGCTGAGCGCTGGAGAGCCAGCTGGGTGGGAGGGAGCTCAGGGTGGCCCCTTCTGGGCTCTGTCCGGTCCCGGTGGGTGGAGAGAGATGCAGAGCACTGGAGACAGCTTCTGAGGTGGGGGCAGGGGGCGGTGAAGACACAGGCTTCGCCGAGCTGAGGGAGAGGCCGAGGGAGGAGGGCAGCTGGAGGAGGCCAGGTCACCAGGTGCTTTGGGCGGGACTTACTGGAGGGTCGGGTGTGTGGGGAGGGAAGGGAGGCTAGGCTGGTGTAGGCCGTGGTCTCAGCAGGGCGCCCGCTCCTGCTCCTTTGGGGCTCCTGGACGCGTGGCCGCCGACTGTGGTCCCGAGTCTGCTTTAAGTTACTGTAAGGGGGTGACTGAACCTGGCCGGAGCTTGGCTGCTCACGACAACCTCGTCCCGTCCTTTCCATCAGCTCCAGCCCACGCCCCTCTCGGTGTCACCATGGCTGCCACTTCTGTCCCTGGGTCCCTGACCCGAGCCCTCTGCCACCCCTGAGATGTCGGCATCTGCGAAGCCCCCAGCCCTGGTGGAGCTGGACCCGGGCCCTGGCGAGAAGCCTGGGGGACGGCCGCTCCTGGCCTGGGCCCCCGTGTTCAGCCACCGGAGTGAGAAGATCGCGTTGGGCCAGAGCGATGGCAGCCCGGAGGAGCAGGTGCTCACGGTCACCGTCACGGAGACTACCGTCATCGAGGCAGACCTGGGCGTGTGGGGCGCCCGCGCCCTGACCTACCTCACGCTCTGGTTCTTCTTTAGCTTCTGCACCCTGTTTCTCAACAAGTACATCCTGTCCCTGCTGGAAGGGGAACCCAGCATGCTAGGTACCCGCCTGGGCTGGTGGGGACAGAGCCCCAGGGAATCCCTCTGTTCACTAGGTACCTGCCCGGGCTGGTGGGGATGGAGCCCCGGGGAACCCCTCTGTTCACTAGGCACCCACCTGGGCTGGTGGGATGGAGCCCCGGGGAACCCGTCTGTTCACTAGGTACCTGCCCAGGCTGGTGGGGACAGAGCCCTGGGGAACCCCTCTGCTCACGGGCCTCGTCTCCTCCTCCAGGGGCTGTGCAGATGCTCTCAACCACGCTTATCGGCTGTGTTAAAATATTCGTTCCCTGCTGTTTGTATCAGCACAAAACTCGGCTTTCTTACCCACCCAATTTCATCATGACCATGCTGTTCGTGGGCCTGATGAGGTAAGCCCGCTGACATTTCAGGTTGGGTGTCTGAATTTTTTGTTTTTGTGAAACCTCTTCCCCTAGCTGGCTGGCTATTAGCATCAAGTGATCCTGGGAATGGGGAGCAGGGTGGGGGCGGACCCTCCAGGCTGACTCCTGAGGGAGGGAATGTACTGATTCGTGAGGCTTTTGATTGTCTTAGGTTTGCAACAGTGGTGTTGGGTCTAGTCAGCCTGAAAAATGTGGCAGTGTCCTTTGCTGAGACCGTGAAGAGCTCAGCTCCCATCTTCACTGTGATCCTGTCACGGACGGTCCTGGGGGAACACACTGGTGAGCAGCCCCCCACGCCCAGCCTCAGTGCGCCTCTGTGTCCCTCCAAGGTTCAGCAGATGGGACTCAATCACAGATCTCTAAGCTGGCCCGGGGCAGACAGTATCCAGCTGCACACATGTCCCTGACTCTCCTGCCAGCCTGTAGGGGGTGGGGTCCTGGGGGTAGGAGTGCTGCTCAGAGAGGGAGCTGCTGCTGCTGCTAAGTCGCTTCAGTCGTGTCCGACTTAGTGTGACCCCATAGATGGCAGCCCACCAGGCTTCCCCATCCCTGGGATTCGCCAGGCAAGAACACTGGAGTGGGTTGCCATTTCCTTCTCCAATGTGTGAAAGTGAAAAGTGAAAGCGAAGTTGCTCAGTCGTGTCTGACCTCTAGCTACCCCAGGAACTGCAGCCTTCCAGGCTCCTCCATCCATGGGATTTTCCAGGCAAGAGTCCTGGAGTAGGGTGCCATCGCCTTTTCCAGAGAGGGAGCTGAGTCGGCTTCAATTAGGAAATGGCCAGAAGGTAAAACCAGGCAGCACCCAGCACCCTGGGGAGGAGGTGGTGGGAAGAAGGCACAACTGGGCATCTCGCAGACCGCCCCTGGAGCCAAGCCAGTGTGCAGGTGATGGTAAAGCAGAGTCAGATCAAAGTGTGACCGCAGTTCCTGCAATCCCACACAGCGGGAAACAGCCTGACCACACTGCAGCCTTCACCACACAGAGGGGACTTCAAGGGCCTTGGGAACGTCAGGCCGTGGAGAAGACGCTGTCTTGCTGGAACAATTAGGAAATCTTGATAAAATGCAATTGGTTGGGGAGAATGACTGAGGTACCCAGACTTGTGGGGCCAAGGTAGTCCCCAGAGGGATGATGCCTGAAGGCACCCCAGCAGAGCAGCCTCATGGGTCCTGGCAACGGGCACAGCCCCAGCAGAGCCCTGAGCCCACCGCCGCCCACCGCCGCCCACCGCGCAGGCATCTGCCTCCTTGGTGGCCTCCCAGCCACAGCCCCACGTGTGGTCCACGCCCAGCAGACATCTCCTTCCGTGGTGACACTCGAGGCCTCACAGGCCCATGCATTTGCTGTGTGGACAGCACTGTCTTGGGCGGGGTAGTGGTCACAGTCTCAGGAGGTTACCAGATTGTCTGAGGGCTGCACTCCTGCTCTGTTTTGCTAAGCATGAGGGCTTGTCCCTTCGTCTGCTTTGAATTTCAAGATAAATGAAATGCCATGTCTGAAATCAAAGTAGAGGCATGGGAGGTGGGGGGACCGGAGGCCCTGTGCCCAGTGACAAAGTTTTCTGTTGTCCAGAAAGGACTTTCCACCTTCCTATCAAGACTGTTGGTTATGAAGGCAGGCGGGCTGGACGCCCTGAGGTGTGGGGCCTCCTTCCTCCTCTAGCCTTCCCTAGAGACCACCCTTCAGCCCCTTTGTTTCACAAGTGAGAGCTTGGGGACTGTGGGGTAGGGTGCAGAAATCGGGGCTTGGAGCTGGCAACTCTGGTGTGGAGCCCTCTGCCCCACGTGCCTGGCCGGAGTGGGTGACACAGGCATGTGCTGTTTTTTCCCTTCAGTGAGAAGTAAGTGAGCAGAGCACCCCTAGGGGGCAGCTGGGTCCACTGAGGGGCACTGCAGGCCAGCCATGTGTTCTCCCTCTGCAGGGCTACTGGTCAACCTTTCCCTCATCCCGGTCATGGGTGGCCTGGCACTGTGCACTGCCACCGAGATGAGCTTCAACTTCCTGGGGTTCTCAGCCGCCTTGTCCACCAACATCATGGACTGGTGAGTCTGCAGGGTGGGAGCTGGGCACGTGGGGCCTCGTGTCCCACTGCCGGAGTACGGGCATCAGGCCCGATGGCTGACAGCTGCACGTAGCCTGCTCCTCACGCGTCACCATCTCTGAGGGGAGAAGGGAGGTGTCTAAGTTTGTGTCATTGCTGGTACTTGAGAGAGACCAGAGAGTTTCTGAGTGGTGCATGAGTAAAACGAGAAACCACCTTTCATTCCCTCTGACACTTGCTGTGTTTCCTTCAGCCTTCTTCTCTGCCTCTCTAATTCCCGGAAACTCAGCTCAGTCCCAGTTTGTATCTCACCTGTTAACTCCAGCACAGGATGGTCTCAGAGGCCTCCTCACTCACCTGCAGATGCTTCAGACCTCCTGGCCAAATCCTGCAGGGCCCATCCTCGCACGAGTCCTGCCAGGTTTCCCACTGGCCCGCAGTGTCAGCCCTAGAGGGGGCGGACCTGTGAGTGTCTTCCACCAGCCTCACTTTGGTTCAAGTCCCCTTGGCCAGAGCTGGGGGCAGTGTTCGTGGTCTGGAAGCTGTACACTGTCCTGTCTCCTCTCAGCCACCACTGGCCTTCCCAGCCAGGAGTTCTATCCCTGTTTGCCTGGGTCTTCCTGTGCTCATACTGTCTGTCCTGTGGCTGCAGCTGATTTGTGGGAGCTCTGGGTGCCAAGAGGGGTTCTGTGCAGAGCTGGGTAACCCCAGGTATGCCCTCCACCTCTGAGACCTCAGCTTACCCCACCTGTGAAAGGGGCAGCTCAGCCTGGCTCATGGATGCCCCACGTGTACCTGTTTCCAGAGGACAAGGCACTTCGAATGAGGTGGCCTCTGAGCTCACATAATCTCTTTTCTTTCTTCTAGTTTGCAGAACGTTTTCTCCAAAAAACTCCTGAGTGGGGACAAATACAGATTCTCGTAAGTGTCACTGCCCCACAGAGACCAGAGCGCCCTGGACCCCAGCCCCAACCCTCCCAGAGAGCCCTGGACCCCAGCCCCAACACTCCCAGAGCACCCTGGACCCCAGCCCCAACCCTCCCAGACCTCCCTGTGCCCCAGCCCTGACCCTTCCATTTCCCTGGTGCCTTTAAAAGAACCTTGTTGAAACTGGGGAGAAAAACCTACCTGTTTCCAGTTGCTCTCAGCCAGGGATGCTGTCACTGTCCTGTAGCAGGGGAGAAGTGGGTAGCGAGGCTGGGGGCAGGGTAGGGGAGGCCAGGGTGAGGCTGGAGGGGTTGGGAGGCTCAGACGCCTGCCCTGTCCTGCAGGGCTGCGGAGCTGCAGTTCTACACTAGCACAGCAGCTGTGGCTATGCTCATCCCAGCCTGGATCTTCTTCATGGTGAGTCCCACCATCACAGTCACCTTCAAGGGGGTGAGCCTGGCACTGTGTGGCTGCCATGTGCTTGAGGAGGCCTGACTGATGCAAACCCAAGCAGGTCCGGTGCCTGCGAGGGCCGGGCTGCAGCCCCAGTTCTGGAAACTTTGGCAGAAGGGTGTTAGGCACACTCTTGTGTTGCTTTTTGGCCACACCTCATGGCTTGC
The DNA here is from genome assembly GCF_016772045.2 of Ovis aries. NCBI lineage: Eukaryota > Metazoa > Chordata > Mammalia > Artiodactyla > Bovidae > Ovis > Ovis aries. The sequence goes on from NC_056065.1 coordinate 50,287,149, forward strand.
AGGATCTTCGTTCCCCAACCCTGGGCACAGCAGTGGAAGAGCTGAGTCCCGACCACAAGGCCAACAGGGAACTCGTGCCGTGTTCCTTATTTCTTCTCTTACTTAAAAACATTGTGACGACCGTAGAGTAAGTCACAGGACAGAAATATGTCAAACAGAGTGGCCTCTCCCCAGCCCCTCGCACGCCCCCTCCTAGTGCAACTGCTCCCTCGGTGTGTCTGTGAGGCCACAGACCTGCTGACGTGTGTCGTGAGTCCCGTAGGAGCACAGGTGTGCGTCTGTGTGGACCTGTCTCAACGCAGTGGCGCTGGGCTGTCCAGTCCAAGCTCTGCCCTGACCCACCAGACGTGCTGATCTGGCCCTGCCACTGCTGTGTACATGCAGCACATAACAGGGAATTCCGTGTGTCATGTCTTAAGTGGGTGAGGATTTTCCTCTGGGTTCTGTTCTTGGATTGGAATGGTTGAGTGAAAGAACAATCACATCTAAACTTATTTTATTATTATAAAATACTATCAAATTTACCATTCTAGCCATTTCCCAGTGTACATCAGGTACGTTATTCACATCGTTGTGTGACCATCACCCCAATTTCTTCATCGTCTCAAACTGAAGCTCTGACCCATTAAATGCTAACTCCTCACACCACACCACCCCACTGGGTGGAGGGGGCAAGACTTACTCCACCCCCAGGAGTTCCAGCTGGGCCTGAGAATTAAACTGACTTAGATCAACAGGAGACAAGGACATAAGTTCATATAATACGAGCTTCATGTGATGCCAAAGCAAATGAAGCCCCCAAACATGTGGCAGAACCTCAGTGCTTCCACGTCAGGGTGAATGAGGAGGTGATTGTGGGCAAGTGACTGAGACACTGGGGCGGCTGAAGGGGGACGAAGGGGATGATGACAAGGCCCCTGAATCCCCTCTCCTCCTGGTTGGGGGGAAGAGGCAGCTCCCATGTGGGGTTTGTCTCCTGCTTCTGGGAAGGAAAAGAGAGGTCAGAGCACCCTTCTGGCACCTGCTGTTTTCTCAGTGCTTTCAGTTCAAAAATAATCCTTACGCCAAAGAGACATACGTTGGGGGAGGGGTTCTGAATTTTGTTACCCTCTCCCCCCACCCCTGGTTCCCACCCTCCTACCTTGTGTCTCTGTGACTCTGACTCCTCCAGGGACCTCATAGAAGTGGAATCACATAAGATTTGTCCTCTTGCACGTAGTTCATTTCACTCAGCTTCATGTCATAAGGTCCATCCACGATGGAGCAGGTGTCAGGACCTCTTCCCTGTTAAAGGCTGAATAGATGTATGGCGGAGAAGGCAATGGCAACCCACTCCAGTACTCTTGCCTGGAAAATCCGATGGACGGAGGAGCCTGGTAGGCTTCAGTCCATGGGGTCTCGAAGAGTCGGACACGACTGAGCGACTTCATTTTCACTTTTCACTTTCATGCATTGGAGAAGGAAATGGCAACCCACTCCAGTGTTCTTGCCTGGAGAATCCCAGGGACGGGGGAGCCTGGTGGGCTGCCATCTCTGGGGTCGCACAAATTCGGACACCACTGAAGCGACTTAGCAGCAGCAGCAGCAGCAGCAGATATATGGCTGGACCACATTTTGTTTACCAATCTTCCAATGATGGACATTTGGGTTGCTTTTAGGCTGTTGTGAGTAATGTCCTGAATGTGAGTGTGTAAGTACTTTTCAAGACCCTGCTGTCAGTTCTTCAGGGTACAGACCACAAGTGGAGTCCTGGATCACATGGCAGTTCTGTGTGTAATTTTTTGAGGGTTGACTAGTCTGTTTTCCCATGGCAGTCGCACCATTTTGCATTCCTACCTACAGTGCTCAGGGTCCAACTGCCCCTATCCTCACCAGTGCTTGTTATTTTCTGGTTTTTGTTTTTTAATGGTAGCCATCCCGATGAGTGGGAGCTGGTACCTCATTGTAGTTTTTTCCCCCGAGGCATTCTTTGTATCTGTTTGTTTTGGCTGCACTGGGTCTTCACTACTATGCTTGGGCATCTCACTGTGGTGGCTTCTCTGGTTGCGGAGCACGGCCCTGGAGTGCGGGCTCAGCTGTGGCACACGGGCATGGTCGCGACGTGGCATGTGGGATCTTCGTTCCCTGGCTGGGACGGATCCCGCGTCCCATGCATTGGTAGGTAAATTCTAAACCACTAGACCACCAGGGAAGCCCCCTTGGTGTAGTTTTGATTTGTTCTTCCCTGATGGTCAGTGATGTTGGGCTTCTTGTCACGTACTTAGAGGCTGTGTGTGTTTTGTGTGTAAAGTTTTGATCATTGCCGTCCACGTGCCGCCCCAGAGTCCTCTGCAGTGTCATGCCCTTTACCCAGACCCCGGGGCACAGGTGCCACCAGAGTTTCCCCAGGGTCCATGCAGCAGGCGTCCCTCTGGCTCTGGTGCAGGACCTGCCGGTGATCGGGAGGAGCGGGAGGAGCTTCCGCTACAGCCAGGACGTGGTGCTGCTGCTGCTGGCCGACGGCGTGCTGTTCCACCTGCAGAGCGTCACGGCCTACGCCCTCATGGGAAGGATCTCCCCTGTGACCTTCAGGTAAGGACAGGAGATTAGGTGCATTCGGGTCACATGCAGAGGGGAATGCTTGCCATCTGACGTTTTTATCAGAGGGCTGTGTGATTGTGGGTCATAAGTGTAGTGATTGCTGCGCCCAGGGGTCGTAATTACTTGGCCATTCTGTATTGGTGCCATTTGAAACATGAATAGGAAAGTCTGTGAAATGGATTTTTAGGGGGATCCCCACTGGGAATCTGTGCACAGAAGAGAGTTCCTTTCAGTGTTGTGAGGTACTTCTCCCCAGAACAGCACTGTCCAGGGAATCTCCTGGGATGATGGAGGGTGGGAGCCCCTGGCCGTGTATGGATTTTGAGTATATGGAACTGGCAGAGTGCTGAGGAGTTGAAGTCTGTTTTTCTGACTTTTATCAGTTCACACTCAGCAGCCCCACGTGGCCACTGAGTCCCTGCTGGGAACTCAGCACCAAGCTTGGGTCTAATGAGCTTCTTCCCTAACTAGACAGCCTTAGTGCTGATTTGACACCAGACGGATTTTGGTAACAGAAAGGAAGGAGCCCAGGTCGCCAGCAAGCCTGAAAACCCACCCAGTGATTGTCCTTGAATTTGGCTGTCATGTTGTTGTGGAAACTTTTTAGATGCCCTTTGTCCTTTAACTTCAGAACAGTCACGGGAGAGCAGGACTGTCCGCATTACTGAGGGCCTCAGGGGCCTTGTGCTGCTCTCAGACCTGGCAGCCTCTTCCCACATCCTGGGGGAGGGGCCTACAGGGCTCTCAGGGCTGTCTGAGTGCCACGTACCCTGACGCTCACATTGTCAGTATGTTTTATGAGTCTGTTTCCTGTACGACAACAGTAATTATTTCTAAATATCTCTGAAACTTTGCTTTTCAGGGGTTGTTAGTGACGGTCCATATAAAGACAGGAAACTGGTTCTTTTTAAGGGAAATCGCTTATGGCAGAAAAATACAAAAGTTAACTTTAAATCATCCATAATGGCAGCCCAGGAAACAAACCCTTGTGGTCGTTGCATCCTCACGAGGTCCCAGCAGTGAGCAAGCAGCATGCTGTCACTCCCAGACAGCTTTCCTAAGGGAACACTTCCCACTCTGTGGCGAGTAGGCTGCAGCGTTGGGGGTGAAAGGTCATAATGCCTACAGTTGACTTAGAAATATTTCCATCAAAGAAAGGACAAAGTAAGGCACAAGGCTGAGCCTGAAGATGCTACCCAGCTCTGTTGTCCCTCTTCTCTGTGATCTCTGTTCTAGTAGGTAGGACCCCAACACAAAGGGGGGTAGTGGAGTCACCACACCTATGGCCCCTGCTCACCTTCCTGCTCTCCTGCAGCGTTGCCAGCACTGTAAAGCATGCCCTGTCCATCTGGCTCAGCGTCATCGTTTTCGGTAACAAAGTCACCAGCCTGTCAGCTGTGGGCACCGTGCTGGTCACAGCTGGCGTCCTACTCTACAATAAGGCCAAGCAACAGCAGCGCGAGGCCATGCAGAGCCTGGCCTCGGCCACCACCCAGCCCCCGGATGGCAGCTCTGAGCTGCTGCTCCCCCAGGACCCCCGGCCACACCACTGAGTCCCAAAGCCATGGGGGCACCACACCACACCCTCTTCGCTGACGGGGGAACCCCTTTGCCTCTCCCTCCCCGTGGACAGCGGGTGTGGGACCACCTGGCTCTACGGGTCACAGTCATTGTGGGAAGCAAGGTGGGCAGCCTTTCCAGCTTTTTTCTGGGGCTGTCAGAACTGGCAGGAACTTGAATTTGGTTGGAGAACACAGCTGCCACTGAGCCATGGCTGAGCCCCCTGACAACCTCCTCCTGGCAGCCTCTGCGCACCCCAGCAGCCGGGCCAGGCCCCAACTCCTCTGTGAATGATGACCACTTGGGACAGCTGTGAAGCTGGAGCTGTGTCCAGGTGCCAGTGGGCACCCCCTCACTTGGAGCCAGTGTGGGGAACTGGCTCCAGCATGTCAGCCATCAGCAGCTGCTGGAGTCCACCCTGCTCCTTGGCCACTGGGGGCTCTGCTGGGCTTGGCCAGGCTGAGGCCCCCAGGGCCAGGGCACGGAGGCCACTGCAGTGGGCAGAGTGGCACGGGACAGATGGGGTGAGAACCTGGGGTTCCCTGCTCCTGAGGACAGGGCGTCTATCTCCTCTACCCAAGGCGGAGCTGTTGCATCACTACTACTTAGGGAAGGTGGGCTGCCCCTCCCTGCATCTGCTATGCTGAGCCTCCCACCTCCAGAGTGTCCTGTCCCTTGTGGGCAGCCAGGTTGCCCCCGCCTGACACACCGAGACCCAGATGTGGTTTCTGGCCTGAAAGCTGCAGGTAGATGACCACAAGGCAGGGAGGGCCTGTGTCCCTTCTGTTCCCGTACTCGTAGGTTAGAGGCAGGCTCTTCTAAAGGGGCTCTGGGAGCCCTGTTTCCGCCCAGCCAGTCTGGAGCCTCCTGGTCTCATTGACAAGGGTGTTAGGATTTCCGCCTCGCGAATGATGAGCAGGACAAATGTGGAGTGTTTACACTTTTGTTAAGCTGCATTTTAAATGACAGTGTAAGTTTTAAAAGGAAACACAGGTACAGATGGCTTCTGAAATGCATGGAGTGTGCTGGGTAAACCAGTCAGACCCATGGCCCAGCCCGGCCCTCCTCCCCCAGGGCAGACAGACAGCCAGCCAGGTGTTTGAGGCTCCACCTCTCTCTTTACTCCTCGCCCCACATCCTGTTGGAACTTCTGCTCAGGGTGGAGCCCCTCTCCCACATACCAGACCTGAGCTCTGGGACTTGTCAGGCACAGCCCAACTCAGGGGCCATGGGCTGGCCACCTGCCTGTCTCTAGCTGGCCTGTGGGATGGAGCGACCCGAGGGCACAAGTAGCCCACGAGTCTTGGGAACAATCCCTGCTGTCCAGGCCCTGGCGCCTTAATTGCTTCTCTGGTTTTCTGGTTGGCTTCTCAACTGGAAAATATAAACCAGCCCTTCCTGGAGAGCAAGTCTCTTGGAAACAAAGAGCAATAAGTGCGTCTCATTAAGTTCTGCCAACTTTGAAAGTCTGTCCTGATGAGGGGTTAAAAGTGGGGCCTTTTAACTACAAACAACCTTTTATGAAGCTGACCTTGTTGCTCAGAGATCGGCAGGTCATGCGCAGCTTCCCCCACAGGGTAGCAGGCGTCTTTCCCAGGTTTCCCCTCTTTCCTCTTTTTCTGCTTACCCCTAAACAAAGCTAAAGAGGATGCCAGGGCAGTGGTTGGGGCAGCACATTGCTCTGTGAGGACCAGAGGGAAAGCACCACTTCTGGGGGGCTCTTGCCTCTGCCTTCAGACTGGGGCCACAACACCTGCAGCTGCTCTCGAGACATTGAAGAAGGGGAGCATGTGTGTCACCAGCTGGAGACTGTCATCTGAGAGTGATCAGGTGCCAGCTGCTTGTGTCTGAGTGTTGTTAGGGGGCTCTTGATTTTCCAGATTTGGGGACCAGAAAGATTTTCCTAAATTATTAGTAAATGAGGCAGTTTCTAGCAAAGCTGCTTTAGGGGCATCCCCTCATCCCCAGCAGGGAGTCCGGGGCCTGGCACCCACAGGACACATGCTGTGGCTGCATTCCGTCCATTGACTCTGCCCCAAGTCGTCCACATGGTGGGCGTTTCTGGGAGGAGACTCAAACCCCACAGCCTGCTTGGGCGTTTGCTTAATAACTGTACAGACGTGTTTTTAAATTAACTTTGTCTAGTAGTTTTCTAATATGTTCCTTTCACTGAACCGTCACAGGCCAGCTTGCACCAATGCCAACACTAGGTCCATTTCCTCTGGGTCCGAGGTCGTTGTCCATGTCTTTGTAAACAAACTCGTGAACCAGGCTTCCAACTCTGGTCATCTGCTTGCTTATGTCAATACTTAAAGATCTCTGGCTTTCAAGGAAATTTCCACTGTTGAGTGGCATGAAAGGCTTTAAAAAAAAAAAATCTGATAGTCATAACTTCCTGCATATTAGCATTAAAATCATCTGCCTTGGAAAGCTGAGAGTACTCTTGCATAATCCAAAATGTGTCTTTAATTTGTAAATCACACAATAAAAAAGTGCCGCACGAAGAGTAAGCCACGTGGAACCTCACTACCCACAGGCCCTTGAAATACTTGCCCCAAACCGAGGGACTTTGCCTCCCGTGTGGCACTGACTGTCCTGTGGATGGTCATTTATAGACAGATCAGCAGAGACCACAAAAACGCAACATGACTTTTTACATCTGTCCAGGGGATGTGCTTCCTGAGGCCTGGAAGTATTTTCACTATTTACCTAGGTTGGAAAAATTAAACAAGGATGCTATTACAGGTAGAAACCCTCTTCTGTTTGCCTGTGACCAATGTTGTAGTAAGGGCTCTGTCCTTTTCCAGAATACGTTCATGCCCTGGTTGGGACCTTTTCATTTTCCTAGCTTATAATAAGAACGCTCCTGCTTCCCTGATGAGTTGGCCTGTTTCTCCTGAAGAGCAAAGAGCAGCCAGGTGGTTGTGCCGACCATCACTTGGCTTGCTCACCCTGATGCTCTGGATATAAAACCTTCCAGTTTTCTCTCTCGGTAGTATTTCCTCCTCTTCTCCGGAGAGCTTGGATGCTGCCATTGCATCCTTGTCTAGATGTCCAGACTGACTTGGGAATTGTTCTAATTGGCATAGTCTTTTTTTTCTCGCTTTTAACTTGAGGGAAACTGGCATTCAGTTGATGTGCTATTTCTAGACTGTAGATGTGTGAGTTGAGTCTGAACCCACCCAGGGGGTATTGTGGACCCACCATTGCAGAGGGTCACAGTGAGGGTGACTGTCCCATACTGAAAAACTTGAAAATTATATGAATAAACTGTCTATATCAGAACCAAATTATACTTGCTTTACACCTCCCCCCCCCCCAAAAAAAAAAAACCTGTGGAGAACTAAAAGTACATTACTCAAAATTTTAATGTTTTTTATTTCACCTATTCCAGTATTTATGCAATTAGATAAATTTTTCCTAGAAAAATGGTGGTTACATAATTTAGTGAGTCACTGTGTATTCTGCTATGGTAATACATCAATGCTGTATAATTAATCCTGTGGATGCCTACTGGTTGCTTTGTCCAAATTGAGCTACCATGGTAGCAACTATCTAGGACTCTTGTTCTGGAAAAGTAAAATAAATGTTCAGTGTGTACTTTGTTTTCTCCTTTGTGTAAGACTCAAGTGAATGAACATGGGTGGGTTCTTACTGCCTTCATCTGTTTTTTTGAAGGTTTTTCCTGTCACCAAAAACTCAGGAAGCAAAATAAAAGCTTGGGCACAGAAAAAATATTTCTTTCCAGGAAGAGAAAGAATTTCATTTCCATAACCCTCTTTGGGCCCTAATTTCTTGTCACATTTTTCTACATTTTCCATTTCTGGCCAGGTAGTAAACTGGAGGTGGCGTTAAGTGGTAAAGAATTCGCTTCCCAAAGCAGGAAATGCGAGAGAGGAAGGTTCAGTCACTGGGTTGGGAAGATCCCCAGAAGGAAGAAATTGCAACTCACTCCAGTATTCTTGCCTGGAAAATTCCATGAACAGAGGAACCCGGTGAGCTGCAGTCCATGGGGTCGCACAGAGTCGGACACGACTGAGTGCACACACTGCAAGTGAATGATACTTGTTTACCGTTCTCTTCCTGATAGTCACGATGTCGCATTACCATTTTTCTGGGACCACAAAGGTTCTAAGAATAATCTGCTTGAACTTCAGCAGGTTTAAGGCCGAACCTCAGGATTCAACGTCTTTAAAAACCTTCGCAGGCGCGCCTGAGTAAGCACTAAGTTTGTCATCCCTGGCCTTCGCACAGCTTAAAATCCTGCGGTAACCGCTCTCCACGCCCCGCTCCGTAAGCAAGATTCGTCTCCTTTTAGGAAGATTCAGGATCTTACCCCGGGGTCACGGGAGCGGGGAGAGGGGACACAGTCACGACCACCCAACCAGGCTGGTCCAGACACCTGCCGGCTCCGAGCCTCTGCCCCTAGAGTTGTCACCAGCCTGCGCCAAGGCCGGAAGTGACGCACAGCGCCACTCTGTTCAGGGCGGGAGTCGCCGGCGGGGACGCGTCTTAGCTAGTCATCAGCCCGGCGCCGACGCAGGAAGTGACGACATTCCTGTCGCGCGCCGGGCGCTGTTTCTTCTCAGGCTCCGGGACCGGCGGCGGCGCAGGGGTAAGTGGAGCCGGGCCGGGCCGGGCCGGGCAGGGGCCACAGCGCGACCAGCTCACTCGATCTCTCCGGTCCCGGCGGGCCTCGGGAGCGTGGACCGCGCTGGGCTACACTCCTCGCCTCCCCGGCCCATCTCGCCCTGCGCGGAACTCCGAGTCGTGGAGGCGGCGGGCCCAGGCGTTCCCCGAGCTAACTCCAGCCCGGCCGAACCCCGGGTTAGCACAACTGAAACTCCAAAACCGGGACCCGCTGCCTGGTTTGCGAGCGCGCCTTTCGAGTCCTTCACTCCAGACTTCCCTTAATCTTGTGATGGGGCTGTCGCCTTCAAATGGGCCAGTGGCCCAAGCGGCCCAGGTGGTCTTTCAAATAAATCCTCCTGACGGCGAGAACAGTTCTTGGTGAATGCCTGGTGCCTAACTACGAGCATTACCTGGGAGATCTCACTTAATCCTCTGTAATACCGTCACACAGGTGGTTTTCTTACCGTTTACAGAATGGTAAACTGAGGTGAAGTAACTTGCTCTAGACCGTACAGGAATGACAGAAAAGAGGTTGGAATGCAAACAGTCGCTTTCCGCGAGCCATCACCCTTTTTTGAAACCTTACCCCTCCCCCCCGTATTTTCAATTGTTAAAAATCAGAGTGTAGTTGATTTACAATGTTGTAAATGTTCCTGCTGTACAGCAAAGTGATTCAGTTATATATATATATAATATATATATACATATACGCACACGCATGTTTTTAATATTCTTTTCCATTATGACTTATCACAAGAAATTGAAATTAGTTCCCTGTGCTGTACAGTTGGATTTGGCCGTTTATCCATCGTATTTATACTAGTTTGCATCTGCTAATCCCAAAGTCCCACTCCATCTCATTTCCATCCCTTCCCCCTTGGTAGTCCCCAGTCTGTTGTATATGTCTGTGAATCTATTTCTGTTTCATAGATAAATTCACTTGTGTCGTATGTTTGAGTCCACATATAAATGATATCATAAAGTATTTGTCTTTCTGACTGCATTTAGTATGATAATCTCTAGGTCCATCTACGTTGCTGCAAATGGCATTTCATTTTTTTTTTTTGGTATGGCTAAGTGGTATTCCTGTGTGTGTGTGTCTGTGTGGCATATATAGGTATATATAGCACATCTTTTTTATCCAGTTATCTGTCAGTACACATTTAGATTGTTTCCATGTCTTGGCAATTGCGAATAGTGCTGCTGTGAACATAGAAGGCATGTGTATAACTTTCTTAATTATAGTTTTGTCTGGATATATGCTCAGGAGTGGGATTACTGGGTCATAGGGTAGCTCTGTTTTTAGTTTTCTGAGGAGCTTCCATGCTGTTCTCCATAGTGGCTGCAGAAATTTACATTCCCACCAACAGTGTAGGAGGGTTCCCTTTTCTCCACACCCTCTCCAGCATTTGTTATTTGTTGTTGTTCCGTCACTCAGTCATGTCTGACTCTTTGTGACCCTGTGGACAGACATGCCAGACTTCCCTGTCCTTCACGATCTCCCAGAGCTTACTCAAACTCATGTCCATTGAGTTGGTGATGCCATCCAACCATCTCATCCCCTGTCATCCCCTTCTCCTCCTGCCTTCAATCTTGCCCAGCATTAGTCTTTTCCAATGAGTCGACTCTTTGCCACTGACAGTTTTCAAAATAAATGAACCAATAATGATGGCCATCCTGACCAGTGTGAGGTGATACCTCATTATGTTTTTGATTTACATTTCTGTGATAATTAGTGGTGTTGAGCATCTCTGCGTGTGCGTATTGGTCATTTGTATTTCTTCTTTGGAGAAATGTCTATTCAGGTCTTCACTCCATTTTTTGATGGAGTTTTTTGGTTTTTGTTATTGAGTTGTGTGAGCTGTGTGTACGTTTTGGAAATTAAACCCTTGTCAGTCACATTGTTTGCAGATATTTTCTCCCAGCCCATAGGTTGTCTTTTCGTTTTGTTCATCACTTTCTCTCTGTGTAAAAGCTTGTAAGTTTGATTAGGTCCCATTTGTTTAGTTTGCTTTTATTTCTGTTGCCTTGGAGACTTACTAAGGAAACATTGGTACGATTTGTGTCAGATATTGTTTTGCCTATGACATCTTCCAGGAGTTTTAGAATGTCATGTCTTATGTTTAAGTCTTTAAGCCATTTTGAGTTTATTTTGTGTATGGTATAAGAATGTGTTTGAATTTCATTGATTTATATTCAGCTGTCTAACTTTCCCAGCACCACTTGCTGAAGAGATTGTCTTTTCTCCATGGTATATTCTTGCCTCCTTTGTTGAAGATTAATTGACCAGAGGTGTGTGGGTTTATTTCTGGCATAGCTCATCCCTCTTAACAAAGATTTCTACTGAAGCGCTCAAAAGTGGTGAGGCAGAAGTGTTCAGGAACAGCATAGCATCAAAGCATAGCTTGCTGTGTCCTGACGCAGTTGAATTCTTGTCTTTTTGCAGTGTTTTAACTCAAATGGGTGATGAAAAGGACTCTTGGAAAGTGAAAACTTTAGATGAAATTCTCCAGGAAAAGAAACGACGGAAGGAACAAGAGGAGAAAGCAGAGATAAAACGCTTAAAAAATGTAAGCTATGTTTTTTAAGTAAGTGTTTTTATTTTAAAGGAGATTTAATTTCTCTGCCCTCATTTTTCCATTAGAACAACGCTTCTTCGGTGAAGTTCTTTTGTACTTCCAAATGTCTCAGGTGAGCCCAAAATCTTCTAAAAATTAACAAAAACATTCAGATGCTCAGTTTACTTTGGAGACAGATTGATAACTTACTAAAAATCTACATATAGATGACCACAGCTACATGGAAAACAAAGTATTTTGAGCCTAAAATCATTAGTGCAGTTGAACTAATTTTCCTCATTTCATCATTATATTCATGATACCATTTCCGAGTATTTTTTACTATAGTAGAAAATTGCCTTGAAATTAATGTTTTACACCTTTTGTGGTTTGCCTAATAACATAGGAAAAGTTTAGTAATTTAATGAGGAGCATTGAAAGAAGTACCTCTTCTTTAAAATTAGCAACAGACTTTTCTTAAATATTTATGAGATATTGCAAATTATTTAGTGTATGAAGTATGCTTTAAGGCTCAGTTTTGGCTCATATAAACAACTAACATACTTGGCATAGAGTCTAATGTCCCTTTACATATATGCTGGTTTTTTAATTTCTCAGGTTCTGGTTTACAGAGTTATTTGTAATTCTGATGTCATGGGATTTGAGTGAAAGTTTTTTTAGATTTTATCACATTGGTCATATGAAAAAGTGTGTATGAAAATTGGTTTCGGGTTGTTGGCAAGGTTTTCGTCTTATTAAAAATAGGCTTATCTGTAAGGAAAAGTACTCTCTCCTTGCTTCTTAGTCTGATGACCGGGATTCCAAGCGGGATTCCCTTGAGGAGGGGGAGCTGAGGGACCACCGCATGGAGATAACAATAAGAAACTCGCCATACAGAAGAGAGGACTCCATGGAAGACAGGTGAGCAGGGTGTGGCCCCGAGGAGCTCGAAGGCTGCCGGTGCACTCACATCTGGCTGTGTGTGACCCTGGCTGGCCCTTCTCAGTGTGATTTTGTAAGTTGGAGGTCACGACCTCCATGGAAATGAGTCTTGTGTGGTGTCAGGTACCAACTGCCCGCTCTGCTTAGGAGAAGTGTGAGTGTGTATTCCTTTCTTTGTGATTGCTCTTCAGCGAAGTCAGCACAACTCACATAGTACATTTAAGGAATTGGATGTTTGTGATGATTTCTATAAGTACTGTCTAAAATTATCTACAAATAAACCAGAGTTGCTGCTGAAAGATACTTGAGCGAGGCCTAGGAGAAACAGAAGCAGTCCTGCCAAAGCTGTACCTCTGACATTTCTTCCTATGCTGTGGCTTCTCCTCACTTTTTTTTCCCTTCATGTCCATCATCAAACAGTCAAAAACACTATAACCAGAAATTAAGGCAAAAAGGCATAGACTGTGCATTCTCCCAAGGTTTTGGTTTTATACTCAGTTGGGAATATGAAATGACCTTTTGAGGTCATTAAGTTTGACTAAAATTATGGGACCTTCTTTTTTAACAGCTTTTTAAAGTAAGAGACTGCACAGATTTAATGTATGCAGTTTGATAAGTTGTTATACACGATCAAGATAATTAACACTGCATGTCTGTCACACCCTAGAGTTTCCTCAGAGAGCATTTTTGATCCGTATAGCACACTGATTTCCACTGTACTTTCCATCTGAATCTGTGTTTAATACACAGTTTGCGCTTAAGTTTCATAATCGTTGTTGTTAAAGTCAATAAGTCATGTCTGGGTCTTTTGCGACCCCAACGGACTGTAACCCACCTGGCTCCTCTGTCCTTGAGATTTCTCAGGCAAGAATACTGGAGTGGGTTGTCATTTCCTTCTCCAGGGGATCTTCCCTACCCAAGGATAGAACACATGTCTCCTACATTGACAGGTGCATTCTTTACGGCTGAGCCACCCCAGAAGCCTAAGTGTCATAATGAGCACAGTCTTTGAGCTGATGGTTGAGGCTCTCCTTTATGTTCTGAATCCTTCCTTTCCCTGGGTTGGGGAGACTCCCTGATGCCCTGGTGCTCCCTACTTCCCTCTCAGGTGACATAATGCCATGGTGTCTCATTGCAGAGGAGAGGAAGATGATTCTTTGGCTATCAAACCACCCCAGCAGATGTCTCGGAAGGAAAAGGCACATCACAGGAAAGACGAAAAGAGAAAAGAGAAACGTAGGCATCGCAGTCACTCAGCAGAAGGGGGTACAGAGCATTTGTTTCATTTTGTGTTGTGTTCAGATACGATCTCCTTCCTATTTCATGATCTGCTACGTTCTTCAGAGCACAGCTAAGATAGAAGAGAATAAAATTTTAGCTAAAAGTATAAACTTATTATAGATCATTCTGAATAGATACTTCATTTTCCTTCTGGTGTGTTTCCCCTCACTGCTTTGTTCTGGGGAAGCTGGTCTGTCTATAAAATTATTGTCTTAATTCAGCGTGGGAAGGCCACTCTACAGTGCTCAATTGCTTTTAAGAAACATGCTTGATAAAGTCCAAGTAGTGGGTTTGCTGTCACACCAGTATCGAGAACTTCTTAGGGGTGTTGGGAAACTGAACCTGGGCCTGATGTAAATCTTGTTAAACGCAGTTGGCTAATGTGGTTTATAATGTGATGCAGAAACTAAAAGGAGTTAAGCTTTGTCCTGTGTTCTTTACAAAGGATGACTTTTTTAAAATCATGAGACTAATGTAGCCTAATCACAGTTTATTTAATACAGAAAATTGAGAAGATAGAGATCACAGTTCTGTTCAGTGATAATCACATTATTTTTGTTTTTTTCTTAACTTCAGGCTTACTGCGTAGAGTTTATGTCTTCATCTTTTTTTAAAAAAAAAACAAAAGTCATGGTTGTTTCTCCAAGTCTTTTTTCTTTTGGCTGCACTGGGTCTTCATTGCTACTCAGGCTTTCTCTAGTCGCAGCAAGCAGGGGCTTCTCTTGTTGCAGAGCATAGGCTCTAGGACACACAGGCTTCAGTCGTTGAGGCACATGGGCTTGATTGCTCCGCAGCATGTGGGATCTTCCTGGACTGGGGATTGAACCCTTGTCCCCTGCATTGGTAGGCAGATCTTTAACCACTGCTCCACCAGGGAAGTCACTGATGAGATATTTTTTCTTTTTTTCACTGGGTATTGTTGAGTTTTGGAGGTTAAGTCTCCTCTCACAACACATGCTGTTTGCCCATAGGGAAGCACGCCAGAGTGAAAGAGAAGGAGCGGGAGCACGAGCGCCGGAAGCGGCACCGGGAGGAGCAGGACAAGGCTCGGAGGGAGTGGGAGCGGCAGAAGCGGAGGGAGCTGGCCCGGGAGCACTCGCGCAGGGAGAGGTAGGTGCCCTGATGGCAGCAGAGAGGGCACGCAGGTCACACAGACGGGGACCGGGCAGGGAGCGGCCCAGAGGCTTGTCCTGAAGGAAGTGAGGGCTCCCTGCACGTGGGGCTGCCCGTGTGAGGTGATGGAACTTGACGGGGAACAAAAACCTGGGCACCGAGGCTGCTCAGGTGCCCAGGAGCCCGGCTGAGCGGGTGAGAGAATGTGGTCCTGACTCAAGGCAGAGTCCCCGACTCAGCTTCTGAGGTGGTCCTTCAGGGAGGGATGCTGCTGGAGGGAGCTGGGGGTCTAGGAGGAGCTGAGAGGTGAAGAGTGAAGGTTTGCAACAGCGGGGGAAGGAGACTAGGGAGGGGTGGCGGCCATTAGGAGGTGGGGGCCTGTCTACACCCTGAGGCGACGTCCGTGTGGGGGTGGTGAGGGACGAGCCTGGGGCGAGGCGGGCTAGGCCGCTGTCCCGTCCCAGTGGAGCGTCCTGGAGGCAGCCCGTCCCTGCATGTACACCTGTGTGTGCACCTGCGGCACAGCGAGGAGGGGCTTCACTGCGAGTGACTTGCCGCCTCCTTGGTCGGTGGGCATGTGCCAGGCGCCTGCTCTGTTCTAGGGACCTTGTCCAGGAAGACTGACCGACAAGGCATATTGCTTAGAGTTCTCAGGGGTTACAACAGAAATAGACTCAGGTTCTTCCAAACAAACAAACAAACAAAGACAAAGAACCCCCAAAGGCCCTGAAATGGCCAGGAGCTAGGACACCAGCCTCTGGTGCTTTTGTCTCCAGGGGCCTCTCTGTGGGCTCAGAGTCCCAGAGGAGTGTCTGTTAACCCAGGTCTGCCCTCCATGGCCTAGGCGTGACCCCTAGGCTACTTCTGTGTCTTGTGGTCATTTCCAGGGAGAGCTTGGGAGCTGGGCTGCTGTACAGGAGGGGAGTAGTAGGGTGGAAGGGGTGGACATTCCCAGCAGCTGGGGCCCCACAAAGGGCAGGGAAGGCAGGTGTGAGAAGGGTCTGTGTTTGCAGGCCCTGTGCTCCGTCCAATGTGGTGTGGGCACACAGCTATGCAGACACAGTAGTGACCCCAAGGAATCCATGCTTGAAAATAAAGAGAAGCACATGGAACAGTGCAGCAGTGGCCACACTGTACAAGGCGACACGAGCTCACGGGGTTAGCCTCACAGTCACTGAATGGCAGCAACTGGGAGGAAAGGTTGGAAGGCATGGTTGCTGCAGGACATTGTCTAGAATGTCCAGTGGTCAACAGCACGCTCTAAGACAAATAAGGTTTAACCCTTTCTAAGGAAGAAAAACATAGAAACAGTGTGTTGCAGACTTGGCAAAGACCTAGAAGCATGGAGCTTGAAGATGGACATCGTGCCTCTAATGACAGCGAGGAAAAGGTTGAAGAAAAGCTGAAGGAGCCTCCAGAACCGAGGGACAGCGTCTACCGAACCAGCATTGCACAGCGGTAGTCCTGGAAGGAAGGGGGAACAGCTGAAAATGTCCTAAATCTGATGAAAAATATTTATCTACATATCAGAGAAGCTCAGTGAACCCTGAATAGGATAAGTACAAAGTAACAGTTGCACCAGGAAAACCAATGAGAAATTGGGGAAGGGCAGGAATGCTGGTAGCCCAGAATTCTGTGTCCATCACAGCCCGCCTCACAAGTGCGGGGCAAATGAGCAGAGGCTCTCTGCCAGCAACGTGGGCCTTCTGGAAAATGCTTAAGAACAACCTTCAAGCTGAGCAGAAATGACACGAAGAAAAGGCCAGCCCTGGGTGTGGCTGAATTGCAGGTTGGGACAAAAGCTCCTGTAAACATGCTTCTTCTCCTATCTTGTCTGAATTACTACAAGAGACATAGGATTGCATAAAACAATGATTAAAACACTGTGTGGTCAAGTAGCCATAATGTGTGTAAACTGCAGGAGGAAACAGGAGTAGGGTCTGTATGTGAACAAGATCTGCATTTCGTGGAGCCTAATCTCATAAGATGCACACTGCGATCTCTAGAGCAACTTCTAAAAAATAGTAAATAGAGGAATTAAAATGGTTTGCTAAAAATCCTCATTTAAACCCCAAACGGGGAACTGCCTGGTAGTCCAGTGATTAGGACTCCCTCTTCTGCCACAGGGGGCCTGGTTTTGATCCCCAGTTGGGAAATTAAGATCGCATGCCTCATGGTGCAGCCAAAAAATAACCCATCCCAACTGGGAGAAACAGAGAAACCAAAAAACAAGACAAAAGAAAGTAGGGGTACGGGGGGCAGCACCAGCTGTATCCATAGTTCCATTCAGTGTGAGATGGTCTCTGCACCAAACATGGGAGAGCCTGTCAGACAGAAAAGCAAGATCCAGCTGTGTGCCATGTCAGAGGGACATCTTAGAGTTGGAGACAAAAGTAGGTTGAAAGTAAAGGAGGAGGACTTTGTTGGAGGTCCAGTGGGTAGGATTCCATGCTTCCAATGCAAGGGGCACAGGTTCGATCCCTGGTCGTGGAACTAGGATCCCACACCCCATGTGGCAGCCAGAAAATGAAATGATGGGAAAGGATGGCCCATGCACACACCAACGGGAAAAGGGCCTGAGCGGCTACACTGACGTCAGACAAAATGGATGTTACCAGAGACACTGAAGGTAGAGACCCTCACGACGGCATAAATGCAGAGCAGGAAGATGCGACCAGGATAAATGTTTTGGCACCTGGCGTTGGATCTCCACCTGACACAACTGAAGGGAGTACTAGTCCACTGACTCGGGGTGGAAGCACTGGGGTCCCACACCAGTCATCAGTAGTAAAGCTGGAGGAAATCAGCAAGGATGTAGACAATTTGGAAGATGCTACCAGCCAAACATCATGACAGGTGGGCACAGCAATGCAGCGGCAGGACACACGTCTGAAAGCGTCTAGGATGTGTTTCCACAAAACTCCAAGCTGTGTAAGGAGTCTAAAAAGAAATGAGGCTGAACAAAGTATGCCCTCTTATCACAGAAGAGTTCAATTAAAGTTAGCAACAGAAAGAAACTGGACCAGGTGGGGTATCCTCAGATGTTTGAAATCCAACAACCCATTTCTGAAAAACCGATGGCCGTCACAAAAAATGATGAGGAGAAATATAAAATTTTGACTTTTTATTTTGGGGGGCCGAAAAATACATACAACTTGTGGGATCTTAGTTCTCTGATCAGGGATCGAACCCAGCCCCCACCAGTGAAAGTGCCCAGTCCTAATCACTGGACCGCCAGGGAGCTCCCTGGAAATGTTTTGAACTAAATGAGAATAGAAGCAATATATCAGAACCTAGGGCTGCGGCTGCCGTTTTGCTTAGAGTGAAGTGTTTTGGCTGTAAACACCTAAACCAGATCCCTGCGTGGGGCTGTGGCTCTTCTCCTTTCCTTAGACAGAAGGCCCAGGAAGACTTGCCTTCTAGTAGAAATGGATTAAAATTATGCACACCTGGGGAAAGCTTTGGTGTGTCTCAGAGCATCAGCTGAGCAGAATGTTCTGGACCAAGTGGGGTTTCAGCCCCAGGCAGTTACCTCCTTGGACCAGAACTTTTCTCTCTGCTGGTCGTTAGGGATGGGGTTAACAGGACTCGAGTTCTGGTTTTTAAAAGCCCTTGTGGGCTGAAAAACCCAGTTCAGTTCCGTCGCTCAGTCATGTTGGACTCTGCACCCCATGGATTGCAAAACGCCAGCCTTTCCTGTCCATCACCAACTCCCAGAGCTTGCTCAAACTCATGTGTGCCGAGTCAGTGATGCCATCCAACCATCTCATCCTCTGTTGTCCCCTTCTCCTGCTGCCTTCAATCTTTCCCAGCATCCAGGTCTTTTCCAACCTGTCGGGTCCTCCCATCAGGTGGCCAAAGGATTGGAACTTCAGCTTCAGCATCAGTCCTTCCAATGAATATTCAGGACTGATTTCCTTTAGGATTGATTGGTTTGATCTCCTTGCAGTCTAAGGGATTCTCAAGAGTCTTTTCCAATACCACAGTTCAAATGCATCAGTTCTTCAGTGCTCAGCTTTCTTTATGGTCCAACTCTCACATCCATACATGACTACTGGAAAACCATAGTTTGACTAGACGAACCTTTGTTGGCAAAGTAATGTCTCTGCTTTTTAATATGCTGTTTAGGTTGGTCATAGCTTTTCTTCCAAGGAGCAAGCATCTTTTAATTTCATGGCTGCAGTCACCATCTGCAGTGATTTTGGAGCCCCCCAAAGTAAAGTCTCACTGTTTCCACATTTTCCCCATCTATTTGTCATGAAGTGATGGGACTGGATGCCATGATCTTAGTTCTTTGACTGTTGAGTTTTAAGCCAACTTTTTCACTCTCCTCTTTCACTTTTATCAAGAGGCTCTTTAATTCTTCTTTGCTTTCTGCCATAAGGGTGTTCTCATCTGCATATCTGAGGTTATTGATATTTCTCCTGGCAGTCTTGATTCCGGCTTGTGCGTCATCCAGCCCAGCATTTCACATGATGTACTCTGCATATAAATTAAATAAGTACGGTGACGGTATACAGCCTTGGCATACTCCTTTCCCAATCTGGAACCAATCCGTTGTTCCATGTCTGGTTCTCACTGTTGCTTCTTCACTTGCATACAGATTTCTCAGGAGGCAGGTAAGGTGGTCTGGTATTCTCCTCTCTTGAAGAATTTTCCAGTTTGTTGTGATCCACATAGTCAAAGGCTTTGATCACTCAATAAAGCAGTAGTAGATGTTTTTCTGGAACTCTCTTGCTTTTTCGATAATCCAGCGGATATTGGCAATTTGATCTCTGCTTCCTCTGCCTTTTCTAAATCCAGCTTGAACATCTGGAAGTTCTTGGTTTATGTACTGTTGAAGCCTAGATTGGAGCATTTTGAGGATTACTTCCCTAGCATGTGAGATGAGTGCAATTGTATGGTAGTTTGAACATTCTTTGGCATTGCCTTTCTTTGAGATTGGAATGAAAACTGACCTTTTCCAGTCCTGTAGCCACTGCTGAGTTTTCCAAATTTGTTGGCATATTGAGTGCAGCACTTTGACAGCATCATCTTTTAGGACTTGAAATAGCTCCACTGGAATTCCATCACTTCCGCCAGCTTTGTGTGTAGTGATGCTTCCTAAGGCCCACTTGACTATGGACTCCAGGATGTCTGTCTTTCATGAGTCATCACACCATCATCGTTATCTAGGTTATTAAGATCTTTTTTGTATAGTTCTGTGTATTATTGCCACTTCTTTTTAATATCTTCTTCTTCTGTTAGGTCCATGCCATTTCTGTCTTTTATTGTGCCCATCTTTGCATGAAATTTTCCCTTGGTATCTCTAATTTTCTTGAAGAGATCTCTAGTCTTTCCCATTCTGTTGTTTTCGTCTATTTCTTTGCATTGATCACTGAGGAAGGCTTTCTTATCTGTCTGTGCTATTCTTTGGAACTCTGCATTTAGATGGGAATATCTTCCCTTTTCTCCTTTGCCTTTCTTCCTATTTGCAAGGCCTCCTAAGATAACCATTTTGCTTTTCTGCATTTCTTTTTCTTGGGGATAGTCTTGATCCCTGCCTCCTGAGGGATGTCACAAACCTCCATCCATAGTTCTTCAGGCACTCTATCTATCAGATCTAGTCCCTTAAATCTATTTCTCACTTCCACTGTATAATCATAAGGGATTTGATTTAGGTCATACCTGAATGATCTAGTGGTTTTCCCTACATTCTTCAATTTAAGTCTGAATTTAGCAATAAGGAGTTCATGATCTGAGCCACAGTCAGCTCCTGGTCTTGTTTTTGCCGACTGTATAGAGCTTCTTCATCTCGGGTTGCAAAGAATATAATCAATCTGATTTCGGTATTGATCATCTGGTGATGTCCATGTGTAGAGTAGTCTCTTGTGTTGGAAGAGGGTGTTTGCTATAATCAGTGCATTCTCTTGGCAAAACTCTGTTAGCCTTTGCCCTGCTTCATTTTGTACTCTTAAGGCCAAACTTGCCTCTTACTCCAGGTATCTCTTGACTTCCTACTTTTGTATTCCAGTCCCCTGTGATGAAAAGGACATCTTTTTACGGTGTTAGTTCTAGAAGGTCTTGTAGGTCATCATAAAACCGTTGAACTTCAGCTTCTTCAGCATTAGTGGTTGGGGCATAGACTTGGATTACTGTGTTATTGAACGGTTTGCCTTGGGAACGAACAGAGATCATTCTGTCATTTTTGAGACTGCACCCAAGTACTGCATTTAACTTATATGGAGAGTACATCATGCGAAACACCGGGCTTTATGAAACACAAGCTGGCATCAAGATTGCTGGGAGAAATATCAATAACCTCAGATACAGATGACACCACCCTTATGGCAGAAAATGAAAAGGAGCTAAAAAGCCTCTTGCTGAAAATGAAAGAGGAGATTGAAAAAGCTGGCTTAAAACTCAACATTCAAAAAACAAAGGCCATGGCATCCGGTCCCATCACTTCATGGCAAATGGATGGGGAGACAATAGAAACAGTGACAGACTTTATTTTCTTAGGCTCCAAAATCACTGCAGATGGTGACTGCAGCCATGAAATTAAAAAACACTTGCTTCTTGGAAGAAAAGCTATTACCAATCTAGACAGCATATTGAAAAGCAGAGACATTACTTTGCCAACAAAGGTTCGTCTAGTCAAACTATGGTTTTTCCAGTAGTCATGTATGGATGTGAGAGTTGGACCATAAAGAAAGCTGAGCACTGAAAAATTGATGCATTTGAACTGTGGTGTTGGAGAAGACTCTTTAGAGTCCCTTAGACTGCAAGGAGAACAAATCAGTCAATCCTAATGGAAATCAGTCCTGAATATTCATCGGAAGGACTGATGCTGAAGCTGAAGTTCCAATCCTTTGGCCACCTGATGGGAGGACCCGACAGGTTGGAAAAGACCTGGATGCTGGGAAAGATTGAAGGCAGCAGGAGAAGGGGACAACAGAGGATGAGATGGTTGGATGGCATCACTGACTCGGCGGACGTGAGTTTGAGCAAGCTACGGGATTGGTGATGGACATCCATTTCTTCTAAGGGATTCTTGCCCACAGTAGTAGTTACAGTGGTCATCTGAATTAAATTCTCCCATTCTTGTCCATTTTAGCTCACTGATACCTAAAATGTTGATGTCACTCTTGCCATCTCCTGTTTGACCACTTCTAATTTACCTTAATTCAGGGACCTAACATTCCAGGTTCCTATGCAGTCTTGTTCTTTACAGCTTCGGACTGTATACCTCCATCACCAGTCACATCCACAACTGGGTGTTGTTTTTGCTTTGGCTCCTTCACTTCATTCTTTCTGGAGGTATTTCTCCACTCTTCTCTAGGTGCATGTTGCGCACCTACCGACCTGGGGAGTGCATCTTTCACTGTTGTATATTTTTGCCTTTTCATACTGTTCATGGGGTTCTCAAGGCAAGAATACTGAAATGGCTTGCCAGAGGGGTAGTTTATAAATGCAGCAAAAAGCACTGAGGGCCAAAAAGAAAGTTTCCGGTTTCAGGTGAGAAAAGATTTGGCGTGCTCCTGTTCTAGGGACCGCCTCGAGCAGTTAGAGAGGAAGCGAGAACGGGAACGCAAAATGCGGGAACAGCAGAAGGAGCAGCGGGAGCAGAAGGAGCGGGAGCGTCGGGCCGAGGAGAGGCGCAAGGAGCGGGAGGCCCGGCGGGAAGGTGGGCGGGGCCCCGGAGGTGGGTGGAGCCTGGGAGTTGGGCGGTGCGGGAAGGTAGGGGAAGGCTGAAGGAGGGCAAGGTGGGCGGGGGCGAGCGAGAGGGCTAGGTGACGCTGCAGGTCCTCGGGTGTGAGCTGTGCACCCTGGTTAGCCATGTCTGGTGTCCACCTGCCTAATGCCCAGTGGGTGATAGGCCTGGGCATGAGGAGGTGGGTTCTGTCCCCTGCCTTTGACCAGTAGAGAGCAGTCTAGAATGCCCATGTGGGTCCTCTGGTGACTTCCTGGGCTCCTTCCCGGGCTATAGACGTGTGTGCGCCTAGAGGAAAAGGGGACTGCCCCTAGCCCCTGTGCTATTCTTGCACAGTGTCTGCACATCACCGAAATGTGAGAGAGGACTACAGCGACAAGGTGAAAGCCAGCCACTGGAGCCGTAGCCCACTCCGGCCTCCTCGAGAAAGACCTGAGCTGGGGGACAGCCGGAAGGCAGGTAAGGCTGCACAGCGCCTGCGGGCCCAGTGTGGGGTGGTCTTTGCTAGGGGGACACCTGAGCTCAGAGACTGGCTGATGCTTCACAACATCACAGGGTGCTGCAGTACCTGTGTGTGTGAAGGGCTATTTGTGTAAGTTCATGCACTGGAGGATTTGAAGACTTGTCTTCCTCCCAAGTGTCTGTAGATGAGCTGGTCCTCTTATATGAGAAGCACCATCTAATGTTGTTATTTTAAAACATTGCCCTACATTCACCTTCAATGGTTTATTTTATAAGTGAAAGAAGAGAAAGTGGAAGAGAGAGACCTGCTGTCCGACCTGCAGGATGTCAGCGACAGCGAGAGGAAGACTAGCTCCGCTGAGTCCTCGTCAGGTGACTGCTCACCCGGCCCTGCCCAACTCGGCTACCACAGGGCCAGCCCCAAGTTCACTGCCGCCTGTTTTCTTCCTAAAGCGGAGTCGGGGTCAGGTTCTGAGGAGGAGGAGGAGGAGGAGGAGGAAGAAGAGGGGAGCAGCAGTGAAGAGTCGGAGGAGGAAGAGGAGGAAGAGGAAGAAGAGGAGGAAGAGGAGACGGGAAGCAACTCTGAGGATGTGTCTGGACAGTCAGCCGGTGAGCTCGAGCCTGAGGCTTAATGTGATAGAAGCTTGGAAGTTACACAGCAATAAAGTCTAAGTAAACAAATAACCATCTTGAAAATGCCTTGCTGACTGGGACCACGTGAGACCCCCAGTGATCATGTGAGGGCCCTTTCTATCTCTTGTAGAGGGTCTTAGCTGACACCTGTTTCTCTTGCAGAAGAAGTGAGTGAAGAAGAAATGAGTGAAGATGAGGAGCGAGAGAATGAGAACCACGTCTTGGTTGGTGAGAAGCCCCCGAGTGATGGTTCACCACTTCGTTGTCCACCTCTGACCAGGGTGCTTGAACCATGTCAGAGTTGTGGTGGGACCATGACCCACAAATAACCCTTGTCTATGGCACGTCCCACCCGGAAGCCACAGGGGCACCCAGCTGCTATGTCCAGGACCCAGCTGCTGGTTCCCTGGGCACCCTTCTGGGGGCTGCTTGGCCTGGACATTGGGACAGGAGCTAGAAAATGCCAGCTGGCCTCTGACCACAGACCAGTCACTGGCCCGGGACTTTGTGGCCTCCGCCAACAGCCAGGCCAAGGCCTTGGGCCATTGGACACCAATTCTGGGCCAGCCTTCTCAGATAGCTGGTCATTAGCTCACAGTGGTCCCAGCCTGGCCAGTGGCCCCAAGACACCAAGGGCCCTCTGTCCAGGGCAATGGGACGCAGTGTGTCCTGGCCCCCAGAGGCTCTCATGCTCATAGTCCCCCCCAGACACTTGTCTGTCTCTTGTTCTGAAATTGGGTTTAATTTCAGAAGTTCCAGAGTCACGGTTTGACCACGATTCTGGGGAGAGTGAAGAGGGGGAAGAGGAGGCAGGTGAGGGCACCCCCCAGAGCAGCGCCCTCACCGAAGGGGACTTTGTGCCTGACTCCCCAGCCCTGTCGCCCATAGAGCTCAAGCAGGAACTGCCCAAGTACCTGCCCGCCCTGCAGGTGAGCAGCCTCCCCTTTGCTGCCCATTGATAGGGCTGGTGGCTGAGAGCAGAAGCTGGGTCTTCACTGTGGGTGTCTGTCCCTGGCCAGGCCTGGCCCCTAGCCTCTGACATATCCCCTGTCACAGTCTGGTCTCTTGTCCAACAGGCTTGCTGGAGGACAGGTCCAACTGCAGCCAGGACTTCCACAAGGGGCCCCATGCATGAGTCAGGCCACCTCGTGTGCAGTCAGCTCTGCAGTCACTTCTGCCTCAGCCTGGGCAGATGGGCCTTTGACCTCCCTTGCCTTATTGCCCTGTAGGGGTCAGAGGGCAGTGGTGCGCATCGCCCTGCAATTCAGTAACCAAAGTGCTGCAGGGAGTGACTTGGGGGAGGGTTAGGTCCCAAGAGGGTGAGGGCCCAAGGTGCACTGAGGGTGCCACTGCTCCTGAGGGGCTGCTGCGCCAGCTGAGGGTGCAACACAGAGGGTCCCTGCTGTCTTGGTATCATCTTAGGATCAGTGGCTGGAGGTGTGGCGGGGGGCCAGGGCCGGCTGTTGGATAGAGGGCGCTTGCTCACTGAAGGAGCAAGCAGAGGCTGAGAAGATTATTGCTCCCAGGTCCTGCCTGAGTACCATCTGGGCCTCTGGAGATGTCTAGTTGAGACTTTGCTGTGGGCTGTGAGCCTGGCTACCATGCCCTCACGCTGGTGCCTCCCCTAGGGCTGTCGGAGTGTGGAAGAGTTCCAGTGTCTGAACAGGATTGAGGAAGGCACCTACGGGGTGGTGTATAGAGCAAAGGACAAGAAGACAGGTGGGATGCAGCCCAGGGTGGTCCCCCACAGGGAAGGAGGTGTGGGGCATGGACCAGGTGGCCCAGAGTGCCAGCCAGCACCACAGGCCCCTGGCTGTGTACAGGGCCCTGTCACCTTCAGTGTCAAAGTCACTGGGCATAGTTCCTTCTGATCCCAGGGGTCACCCCTCCCCTGGTGCTGGCCCTCACGGGGCCTCACCTGGCTGGTGCACACCTGAGCAACTGGCTCTTGGCACCCACAGAAGTCAGCCTGATCAAGGAGCCCTGTGCTGCTTGTGAGTATGGAGTCCACCAGGCCAGGCCTGGAGTGACAGCACCTGAGCAGGTGTGTGCCCCGGGGGGCAGGGCCTCAGAGACGGAGGCAGTCCAGGCTCTGAGCCCCCAGGGAGGCCAGTTGGCCACGTCCTGTGATTCCAGGAGACAGCCATAAATGGGAGCATGTGGATAGAAGAAGGTCTCCTCAGTGTCCGTCTTCCGATGACTTTTCAGATGAAATTGTGGCTCTGAAGCGACTGAAGATGGAGAAGGAGAAGGAGGGCTTCCCAATCACGTCACTGAGAGAGATCAACACCATCCTCAAGGCGCAACACCCCAATATCGTCACCGTCAGGGTGAGGCCCATGCACCTCTGCCCACGGGGCCCCCAGGGCAGCACCCCTAGAGGCCATCACACTTGGGGGGTCCCTGCTGTGTCACCGGCTGTCCGGCCCTGGGATCTCATGTCTCTTGGGAGCGTCAGTGGCGGCAGGGCTGGCTGGGGCCCTGACCCCTTGGACCTGCTGTGTTTCCTAGGAAATCGTCGTGGGCAGCAACATGGACAAGATCTACATCGTCATGAACTACGTAGAGCACGACCTCAAGAGCCTCATGGAGACCATGAAGCAGCCTTTCCTGCCAGGTGAGTCCCAGTCAGTCCCATGGGGTGGCCCTGGACCCACATCCCCTGAGGGATGTCCCACCCTCGGGCTGTTGGGGGTGGTGGGGCTGCTGACCTTGAACTGTGACCCTGTCCCACTGGGTGCGCATATGCTGGAACAGCCAGTGGCTGCCACGGCAGCAAATAGCCAGGCACCAGCCCTGTGCTGCCCGTTGCCATAGGGGAGGTGAAGACACTGATGATCCAGCTGCTGCGTGGAGTGAAGCACCTGCACGACAACTGGATCCTGCACCGGGACCTCAAGACGTCCAACCTGCTGCTGAGCCACGCGGGCATCCTCAAGGTGAGCCCTGCGCGGCGGCTGGGGGCAGGGCAGCTCCCGGCCTCGAGCCATCTGCAGCCCACCCTCTCCCCTCGTAGGTGGGGGACTTCGGGCTGGCACGGGAGTATGGGTCCCCTCTGAAGGCCTACACCCCAGTGGTCGTGACGCTGTGGTACCGAGCTCCCGAGCTTTTGCTGGGAGCCAAGGTGAGTGTGGGTGTTCTGGAGCCCCCGGGGCATGCCAGCCCTCAGCCCCCTGAGCGCTCCCTGACTCCTCCCTGACCCCCAGGAGTACTCCACAGCCGTGGACATGTGGTCGGTGGGCTGCATCTTTGGGGAGCTGCTGACTCAGAAGCCGCTATTCCCTGGGAAGTCAGAAATTGATCAGATCAACAAAGTGTTCAAGGTAGGTGCCCGCTGGGGGCAAGTGCAGGTGCCCAGGCCGGGCCACCCTTCCCTGCACGACCTGAGTGTCTTGAGATGCTCCCTCTTACAGGACCTGGGCACCCCCAGTGAGAAAATCTGGCCTGGCTACAATGACCTCCCAGCTGTCAAGAAGATGACCTTCACCGAGTACCCCTATAACAACCTCCGCAAGCGCTTTGGGGCTCTGCTCTCAGACCAGGGCTTCGACCTCATGAACAAGTGCGTCCTGCCCTGCACCCCACCCCTGCCCACCTTGGCCCTGCCCCCAGGCTGCCCCATTGGTGGCACGTAACGCCTTTTTCTCCCAGGTTTCTGACATATTTCCCTGGGCGGAGAGTCAACGCAGAAGACGGCCTCAAGCATGAGTATTTCCGCGAGACCCCCCTCCCCATCGACCCCTCCATGTTCCCCACGTGGCCAGCCAAGAGTGAACAGCAGAGGGTGAAGCGAGGCACCAGCCCGAGACCTCCAGAGGGAGGCCTGGGCTACAGCCAGCTGGTAAGGGGTGGGCAGGAGCTGGGGAGTCCCCGAAGCAGGGCTGGCCCGGCCTGGGCCCTACATGCCACTGTGTCCACAGGGCGATGACGACCTGAAGGAGACCGGCTTCCACCTCACCACCACAAACCAGGGGGCCTCGGCCGCGGGCCCGGGCTTCAGCCTCAAGTTCTGAGGTTCCCAGCCGACCTGGACCCACCCTGGGGAGCACCGACCGCGCAGGCGTTGGAGGCGGTGTCTGGGTCCAGACTGTGGACCAGGGTGCCACTGCCATAGGGCTGCCACGGGTACAACCTCAAGTCTTGGACTGCTGGCCTCATGGAGTTTTCCACGTTTTCTTTTTATTTTACCTTGGCTTGTAAATTTGTAGGATTAAATCACATTTTCCTTGTTGTGGGAGGAAAGGCTGTACTTTTTCATATGACTTGGATTTGCCCTGTGAGGGGAGGATGGGCATTCGTACCCCCACACACTTGGCCACAGGAGGGCCATGCCGGGCGGTCACTGCTGGGACTGGGACCAGAGCTGTGGAGATTTTTGTAGTTTTTAAATCTTCAGGCTGCTACTGGGGCACCTTCCTGCTCCTCAACGCAGGGCCCCCAGAACCAGGCATGTGAACTCAGCCACAGTGGGTTTTTGTACAAGGTTGTTACTGTGTTTTAAGATAATAGTAAAATATTCTTGGAGGAAAGGTCTGGTATATCCTTCTTTGAGCAGCTAGTCCTGTGCTGGATCCTGAGCTAGTGCTCCCTGGGGGTGTGGGACGCCTGGGCCCCCACACTCTTGATAGGAGGGGGGATAAAGGGTGGCCTCCAACCCCACTTGGGCCCATCTCTTCCTGACTTGGAAGACCTCCAGCTACTAGTCTGGCTGGACAGGCTCTCTGTCTGGGGCCCCCACCTTCTCCAAACTAGTTCCTTTTGCTGGTGCCCCCAGCCCCGCTCCCGAGCTCACCCGACTCTTGCAGCCACGGGGACCCTGCCTCCCCAGCACTGAGCAAACGCCAGATCTGGCTCCAGTGGTCAGCCCGCTCAGCAGGCTCCCCACCCAATGAGCGCAAGAGCAGCCGCCCACCCTCCCAAGAAAGGGCAAGGAGACTTAAGAGACAAAGTGCTTTATCAGCGGCCTCAGCCCGGAGGGCGGCGCTCAACTCCGCACGCGGATGCGCCAGGAGTAGGTGCTGAGCACGCGCTGCCGCCGGCGCACCACACACGTGTAGGTGCCCTCGTTGATGGCGTTGGCGATGATGCTCAGGTGCGCTTCGCCCAGGGCCAGGTAGCCAGGGTAGGAGAACTCTAGCGGTTCCTGGTCCTTGTACCAGCTGTGGAGAGGGAAGAGGGCTGGGCAGGGAAGGTCCTGCCCTCTCTTCGCCCCCCGCCCCCAGTCGGGCGCCGGGGCGGGTCACTCACTATACTTTGCCTTTCTTGTGGAGGATCTTCTGACCGCAACGGAAGGTCACATTCCTGCCCTCGGGCACCAGCTTGGTTTTGGTCCTGGGGGGCGGCGGGGTGGCGGCCACCGTGGGGAAGGGGAACTCTGCTCGGGGTGGGGGAGCCAGATCAGCGCCGGGCGCCCCTGCGCACCCAGGCCAGGGGGACACCCGACCTCACCATAGCAGAAGTCGCAGCTGCTGGGGCACAGCCTCTTCATGAGTCGCCGGCGGGCGTCGCAGAAACCCCTCCGCGCCCAGGACGCGCACACAAACAGCCGGTCCAGGCAGCCTGCGAAGGCAGACTGACCTCAGGACGCGCCCGCCCCCGCCCCCGCCCGCCTCCCGCAGCCCACCACCGGCCTGGCACTCACCGTAGAGCCGGTGAAGCCCCCACAGCTCGTCCTGCGACAGTGCCTTCCAGCCGCGCAGCGTGGCGTTGAGGTGCATGAGCGCCCGGCCGTGCTGGGAGTGCATCAGGCCCAGCGCGTGGCCGATCTCATGGGCCGCCACGTGCACCAGGTCGGTGAGCCACACGCCTGCAGGCCCGGCCGGTCAGCGCCCGGTACCCGGCCCAGCACCCACCCCCACCCCACCTCCTTGCTCCCCGCGGCCTGCACAGCTGCTGCAGCGCAGGGAGCCTCCCCGCTGCAGCCACGGAAGATAAGAATGTTCCAGGCCGGCTAGGCGGTGAGCTGGCCCCCAGGAATGCGGCTCCGGCTCCGGCTCCAGCGGTGTGGGGGTGGGGGGGCTTCAAGACTCCCGGAACCCAGGCCTGCGGCCTCCAACCAGCCTCCCCTCCCCGCCAGCTTGACCCAAAATCACCTACACGACCCCTCAAAGATCCCCGCTGTTCCCACCGTGGTGGAGGGGCCCCATGGGAGGCCAGGACCGCGTCACCTTTCTTCCAGCTGTAGCGCGTGGGGCCCAGGACCCAGTACTCGCTGTCGTCAAAGTGGATGCCGCCGTGTGGGGGAAAGAAGGCGTGGGCCAGCTCGCCCGTGGGGCCGTCGAAGCAGTGGTGCAGCGGGGAGACCAGGCAGTCCGTGTGGTTGACGGGGTAGAAGCCTGGGGGAGCACGGGCCTGAGAGAGGGCCTCTGGGTGGGGCGGGGGCAGGGGCACGGCGCCCACCTATGCGGAGATCGCTGGGCTGCTCGGGGGCCACCTCGCGGAAGCTGAAGGGGGACACGTCACTCCACATGCGGAAGGCGGCGGCCAGACCCCGCCGAGTCTCTCTGGGGCTGAGCAGGTTCCTCGGGAAGGAGAGGATCCTGGGGTAGGAGTCACGGTCAGGGGTGGCGGCCAGGAGGCACCGTGCTTGCACCCCCCACCTTCCAGGGCCAGGGCCGCACTTGTACGTAAGGTTGAAGTGTTCCCAACGCAGCCTGGCCGGGGTCAGCGTGTAGCGGCGTCTGCGGGGCGCCGGGGGTTGCGGCGGACCGAGGTTCCCGGAGGCCAGGACGCCCGAAGTCTGGGGCGCAGCGTCTCCCTTGAAGGGAAGCAAGTGCTCCGTGGGAAGGCGGTAGGGACTGTCCCCAAGCCCCAGGTAGCGAGGAAAAGGGCCTGGAAAGGGGGCGCGCTCCAGGGAGCGCTGATGGCCCCTCTTTCTGCCTTTCGGCTGTTTCTGGTTTTCTACCCCGAGCCGGGTTTACTTAACAGAAAGAAAAAGTTACTAAAAACAAGCCCGGTCGGAGTGGGCGGAGCTGGCGGCAGATTTGCCCCCCACCGGCCCCTCCCCCCGCATCCGCGGACACGCGGACTCACGCCGGGATCGCTGAGCCGGGGCCGGACCCACCCCGTTCCCGCGCCCGCTCTCACCTGCGCTGCTCTCGCCCCGGCCCGGGTCGCTGGGGTTCCTGGCCAGGCCAACAGCACGAGCGCGGGGAAGAGGCACAGCGCGCCCAGCAGCGCTCCAAGCCGGCGGGCCTGGTCGCCGGCCCCCGACGCCGCCGAGGGGACGCAGGCCCCGCGGCCCATGGCGCCTGCGGACTCGCTGTCGGGGCTGGGGCGGCGGGGCGGCGCGGCAGCGGCTCGGATTACAGCCCCGGGGGGAGGGCGCGCGGCCGCCCCTGAAGGGAACCAGCTGGCCGCTCACTGTCGGGAGCACCCCCGCCGCCTCCAGCCTGGGGCGCAGGGACCTGGGCCTCTGGGTCGGTGGCGGTGGCCTGGGCAGGGCCCGCTGGGCGGGGTCACTTGGCAGTGGGGGGGCGAGGAGGGCCCCGGACGCCAGAGAAGGGACAGACGCCAGGGACTCAGGCTTAGGCGGGAGTGTCAGCTGGGGTCCCCAAACTCGCTGGAAGTTGAATGACTTGGCAGCTTTTCTCCCAAACGGAGTCCCCCCAAACCCCTCGACACTGCATGAGACCCGGCAGTGAACCTCCATCCTGGTCAGCTGAGGACACGTCCCCCGCAGGCGCTGGCGACAGGGACCCCGCAAGAGGGGAGGGACGCGACGGGAGGGGACGTGGCAAGTGAGTACCAGGCTGAGGAAGAGGGACTGCGCCTGCGGAGCGAGGTTTGTGTGCCAGGAGGGAGAGGGACCTGCCGGGGCCAGCGGGAGGACCTGGCGGGCGACAGGGAAAGCGCACAAGGTGCGGGGGTGGGGGCCATAGGGGGCCAGGAATCTGCACTAGGCGCTCCCTGCGGCGCGCAAGCAGGACCGAAGTCTGGACAGTTCTGGGTAGGGGCTGGGGGCCGGGTGTCCTGAGAGCAAAAGACTCGACGGGATGGCTTTCAGGCTGCGCCTGGCTGGGGAGCCGAGCTAGGCTGAGGGGAGGTGAGGGCGCCTCTGGGCTGGGGGAACCAGGATCCAGGGCAGGGCGGCAGGCCCGCCGGGGCGGAGCGGACTGCGGGAGGGGAGACGGGATGGAGGCTGGGGGAATTGCTCCGAGTGGAGAGGCGCCCAGCCAGAGGAGGCCGGGGGTGCGGGCCCTCCCCATTCTCCATCCAGGCTTTAAGCCCAGAGTGACAGTGGCGCGCCGGGCCAGCAGGGTCAGCGCCAAGTGGCTGGCGGGCAGCCTTGAGGCTCCAGGGGAGCATTTTGGTGGTTCTTGGAAAGCGCCCGGCCGCTGGGTCCAGACGAGGGCAGTCCCCCTTCCCCCACTTCATGACTAAGTTCGAGCCAACACACCGAGCCTCTCTTTCCTGTGCCCTACCCTCTCCCCAAATCCCTATTCCGCCTCCCACGCTCAGCGGTCCTGGGACCCTGCCGGGGCTCCTGGCTTGAAACCAGAGGCCTCGCCCAACTCCCCACTTAGCCAGGACCGCACAGCCTGCTGCGAAACCGTGTCCTGCTTTAGCCAAAACGCGTCTCTGTAGCCCACCCCAAGGAGCCGGGAGGTGGCTACTGCTGGGGTTTCGGTCCACTCAGTACCCCCGGACGACACCACAAGCCCGGGCCCCGTTCTTTCCGGCCAGGGTGCGGGCAGCACTCTGGACCCGTGAGTCCTGGGAAGAAGGGCAGAATACGGATCGGAAAGAGGCCCTGCAAGGCCTTTGGCCAAAGCGCAGAACCCAGCGCTGGGCCAACGGTGTAAGAGGTGCAGTCAGAACGGTCCCCGGTTGGGGGACCTGCACGGCCCCGCCCCAGACAGGCAACCAGGCACAAAGTCCAGCAATCTTTTTATAAAACACAGAGAAAGGGCTTGCGAGGGCGGCTGCGGGGCATGGCCCCGGAAAGGGGCGGGGGGGGGGGGGCGCGCCGGCTACACGAAGATCTGGATGCGATCGCGGATGGGCTGGCGGCAGATGGGGCAGGCGCTGAGCGCCGCGCCACAGGGCGCGCACGCGCCATGGCCGCACTGGAACACGAGGCGGATGTGGCTGTCGATGCAAATCGGGCAGGTGATGCGCTCCTCCATCTGCCGGTAGCGGCTCTGCAGCTCCTCCACCAACTGCCGTGGTGGGCCGGGCGCGGGGGCCGCGCTGACCACCTCCGTGCCGTCTGCGGAAGAGGTCCAGGTCAGAGGCGGGGGCTCGGGGCTGAGGTCTTGCGAGAGAACCTCGAACAGAGATGTGAGCCACGACAAGGGGCGGGGCCGTGGGCAGCGGGCGGGGCCGCGGGCGAGTGCAGCAGCCCACACCTGGGGGCAGCGGGGCGGGGCGGGCGCCGGGCCCCGGGCCCCACCTGGGCGCAGCTTCTTGCTGATGACCACCTGGCACCTGATGCATTTCTTCATCCTGCGCGCGCACTCTGCGGGGGGGAGGGCACGGTTGAGTGAGGGGCCGTCCAGCCCAGCTGCCGCGCCCCCTCCCCACCCCGCACTCACCCTCGCACACTGTGCGATGCTGGCAGGGCGAGAACAGCACCAGCAGCGCCAGCTCTGAGCACACTAGGCACTCAGCGGCCTCAGGCCCCGTCGGCGTGGCCACATGCAGGTTGGTCACAGTGTTCGGAGCACTGAGCACCAGTCTTGGGCCCTGGGCCGAGCCCCCGCTGCCACCGCCGCAAGCCTGCCGCTCCCTGCGTGGGGACAGGGGTCTTGAAAGGGCCCGGAGTTTCGAGCCCGCCCCCCCCCCCCCCCCGCCCCGCCGGCTCACCGGAAGCGCTGAGCACAGCCCTGCAGGGCTTTGAGCAGGCGACCCTCGGCAGCCAGGTCCAGGGGGCTCCGGCCGCGGTGGTTGGCGTAGCTCAGGTCAGCGCCCTCCAGCGCTAAGAAGTAGGCTATCGCTGCGCCCGCCGTCAGCTCCGCGCTGCCTGGAAGGCCCGAGGCCTGTAGCTGGATGGCGGGACAGACGCTGTCACGTGAGGGGGAGCGCCTGGGAACGCTGGTCTGAAGGGAGCCTCCGCTGCTATCTGGCTGCAGAGGCCTGAGCACCTGCCCCCTGAGGCCCCTGGAGCCGGAGGCAAAGGGCCCCACTAGGCAGCTGGTGGCATGGAGACCAACACTAGACCCCACTCCCTCTCCCCAGATGGTCAGAATCTCAGGAACACTGGGCCGGCAGTGGTGACCAGGGTCGCAGAACCACTGTGGCCCAGAATGCCTGCCCTACGAGGCCTGGTCCCGCCATCCTGAGGGCGAAGAGGGCAAAGGAGCCTGTGGCCCAGTTATGTGCCCCCTCCCTAGCACCCAGAGTCACGTTTCCTCACCCTGGACAGCAACTGCAGGGGACCCGGGTCCCCTGCACCCCCATCAGCTACCAGAGGCAGCAGCTGGTGGCGCTGCAGGGCCACGTGCAGAGCCGTGTCCCCCTCCTCGTCCTCGGCGTTGACGCTGCAGCCGGCGTCCACCAGCAGTGGCACCAGCCCCACGTGGGCCTGCTGCACAGCCAGGTGCAGCGGGGACTGCAGCTTACGGTTGCGAGCGTTCACATCACAGTGGCCCTGGGGAGGGGTGGGCACGGGCTCAACCCAGGGACCGTGGGGGGCCCTGACACCCCAGTCCGCAGCCCAGGGGACTCTGTCCACACCTCTTGGATGAGAACCTGTGCCACCTCCCCGTGGTTGTTGAAGGCGGCCAGGTGCAGTGCCGTGAACCCATCCTCCTTCTTGGCGTCCACCAGCTGCCGGGCCCGCGCCAGAATCCTCCTGACAGCTCTGTGGGAGCAGGGAGATGCCTCTGGGGTCAGGGGTGACCAAGGGTGGCCCAGTGGCACAGCAGGACCTGTGTGTCACCCCAAACTCACAGTGTGTGGCCTTTGAGGGATGCATGGTGCAGCAGGGTGAAGCCCTGGCTGTTGGTGGCAGTGACGTCGATGCCTGGCACCTCGGTGAGGACCTCCACAATGCCGCTGGCACCAGTGCCCGCCGAGATGGCGCAGTGCAGGGGTGTGTCAGCATGGGCATCCTGCCAGTGGTAGGCAAGTGATCACTTGGCAAGGAGGTCTCAGCCATGACCTCCTTGACCCCAGGGCCAGAGCCAGGGGACCCAGCACTCACAGGCAGGTTGACATCACAGCCACGCTCACAGAGGACCTTCACCACCTCCAGGAAGCCCCTTTGCACAGCCACATGCAGTGCTGAGCTCCGAGTGCTGTTCAGAGCATTGGCCCCACAACCCGAGCTCAAGAGCACCCGGGCAGCCTCAGGCTGGTTCCTGGCAGGAGAGGAAGCAGGAGGGGCGATGTGCCCGCCGGCTGGACCTGCAGGCCCAGCCCCCTTGCACTCTGGCCGGGCCTCACCCCAGGGCGGCGTAGTGCAGTGCCGTGTTGCCCTCGTCATCTGGCAGGTCAACGCCCGCCTGAGCCTGCAGCAGCAGCCGCACCAGCTCCACCTGACCTAGGTAGGCAGCCATCTGCAGGGCAGTCCTGCCCTGATTCTTGGTGTCCACCTGCCAGGAGAGGCAGAGGGTCAGTCCCTGGCCCTCAGCCCCCTCGCTGGGGCTGCCTGGGCCGGGAGGCAGGTCTCGGGCTCGCCTGTTCTGGGTGCCGCCGCAGCAGGTCCAGAGCCCGGGCCATGTTGCCCAGAGCCACCTCCACCACCAACCTCCCTGGGTGCTCCAGGTCACTCTTCTGGGCTCGAAGCTTGTCCAGGACAACACTCAGGGAGCCTGGGGAGGATGGGGTTGAGGGTCAGTGGTGGCCAGGGCAGACCTGGCCCAACCAGCTGCTCACTGGATGCCCTCACTTTTGTTCTCCCGGGCTCGCCCAGCTACGTCCAGGTTGGCATCTTCCTCAGGCCGGTAGGCCACCAGGCAGGAGGGGCTGAAGGTCCACAGCTTCCCACTGACCAGCACACCCACGTTCCCGTCTCCAAAAACCTTCAGCACTCTCCCAATGCGGCCCAGAGCCTGAATGAGGAGAGGGTGGGGTCACAGGCGTGCCTCCCAGGGGTTAGTGTGATGGGCATGGAGGTAGGGGTGGGGGACTCACAGGGGCCATGTCATCGGTCCACTCCCCATGGCCAGCCTGCAGCCGCTTCACCGTGTCAAGGTCGTCGATAACCCGCACCACCTCACCCACCAAGCAGGAGTTTTGCTGAGTGACAGAGGAGCACAAGAGAAGCACGTGAGGGGCCCCAGCAGGCATGGTTGCCCAGGGTCGGAGAGCAGGAAGGCCCCCACCCTTGTTCAGCTCCACCTCACCAGGACCCCAGCCCCTGCCTGAAAAGACAACCAGAGTCTCACCCAATAAGGGTGACAGGTGACCAGGACAGCCCTGCCGGCCCAGCCTCCGAGCCACAGGGGTGACGGCCAGAGTCAGCTCAGGGGTGTTCAGGCTGGGGCAGGCCTGACCACCGGCTGATGAGGGGGCGGGCAGTACGGCCAAGACCAGCCCAGCCCAGCTTGGAGGAAGGGCGCCAGGACGACTGGGGGCAGAGCCTGAACATGGTGCAGCCAGGGGCTGCTCCTCCCGCACCCCAAACCTTTCCTGGCAACTTTCTCCACACCTGTGCCCTCACCTGCACAGACAGAATTCACTGTATAAACCACCTGTCCTGTGACCCCGCCACAGCCCCTCCTCGAAGGCCCACATGCCCCAGGTGTCCCCAACTCGAGCTGAGTGCTGGCTCCACATTCTGTCCAGGGGCCGTCACCGGATGCTCTGCCACCTGCCCTCCACCTCCTCCCTCCTGCTTCTAAGAAATACTGCTTCTCAAACAGCTTTCACCATGCCCCACCACCCTGATCCAGGGTCCACCCCTGTCCTAAGGGGCCTTCCCACCCTTCAGGCGGCACCCACAGGAGCATTCTAGGAACTCTGCCCAACCATGCCACCTGCAGCCTGTGAGGCTCCCCTGGCCCAGACACACAGTGGGGCCTGGTTTGCCCCCACTTCCAACAATGCCTGGGGCCTCCCCTTCACATCTAGGTCCCTCTCCCTGGACTGAATCCCCTTCAGACCCACCAGGCCCTGACCTCGTCCTTCAGGGCCAGAGGAAGGAACACCCAGGGCCAAGCGGGTACATGAAAGGGGGTGCAGAAGTGAGCAGAAGGGGCTCAGCTAAGCCCCCCCATGCACCTTGGTGAGAGCCCCAGGATGGAAGGTCCAGCGGGTCTCGTGGCTGAACTGCACACGCACGTCCCCACGGTCTGTGATGCGGTGCACGGTGCCCGTCTGTCCGATAAACTGTGGCGGGTCATGGAGGCAGTGGCCAGGTGGAGCAGGAGGGCGGGGGGCCAGAGGACATGGGGAGGGTGGGCACGGGAACTCACCAGGTAGGGCATCTCACCTTGGCCATCCGGGGGTTCCACCCGCCGTGGCCTTCCTGCATCTCCCTCAGCACGTCTGTGTCCAGCAGACACTTGACCTTGTCCCCACGCTGGAAGGGCTGGCCATCAGCACTGACCCTGCGCTGCAGCTCTGCAGGCTTGCCTGGGGGTGGGGGGTGCAGCAGGCCCGGCTCAGGCAGTTCCTTCTGCCTGCACCACTCACCTCAGTGACTGCAGAGACCACCCCCAGGCCCAGGGCAGGACGGAGGGCAAATGAGGGGGGCGGGGCACGTGGTGGACGGCCTGCCCATACCAAGCCTTGGGAGGTGCTCCCTGTAGTAGAAGCCGCCAGCTGCCTCGCCCACACACTTGAGGTCCACCTTGCCCTTGTGGCCCACACGATACACGTTGGTGGTGCCATCAGCCCATGTCACACTGGCCACACTCCGGCCTGTCTCCACGTCCCAGCCACGGATGTCCACTACTCGGCCTGGCTTCCCTTCTCCTCCTGGGAGACAGTGGCCCCACCAGCAGGGTAAACCCACACCATGAGGATGAGCCACAGCTGGCAGCAACCGACCCCCCACCTTCCCACCACCCCCACTCAACATCCTGTGAAACCCCCACCTCTCTGCCCTCTCACTCACCATCCTATGAGCCCCCCCACCTTACCCCCTGGCCCCCACTCACCATCCTGTGAGCCCCACTCCCAGTCGGGGCCCCGAACCACCTTCGCCCCCTGGAAGATGCCCCTTAACGGGATCCTTGGGAGGCCCTGGCGGGGACTCAGCATGACCCTACGGGAAACAGAGTAGGTCCCAGGCCATGAAGGGCAGTGATGCCAGGAGCAGGCCCTATGCTCTGCCAGCCCTGCTCCCCATTCCCACCCCCGAGTCTCTTCCCCTGGAACTGCAGGCCCCCCAGGCCAGTGCCCTTCACACTGGATCTTGAGTGGGGCTGCTGACTGGTTCCCTCCAGGGACCTTTCATGACACCAGGTTGGACAGGTGCTCCAGGCCCACCCTCACCGCATGGTTCCTGTGTGTGGTCACACCACATCTGCCACCTCCTGGAGAGCTAGATATCCTGTCAGAGCTATGCCCAGAGCTCAGCACCCGGCCTGGCCTGGGAAGGGTTCAGCATGTGGGAAACACGGGCGTGAGGAAGGCAGGCCTGGCCAGAGGTGTCAGATGGCTGCTCCCAGCTCCCTCCCTAGCCAGCACATCCCTCCCCTCCACAGGTGGGGGTGTCGAGGAGGCGAAGGCAACAGTGCGGGTGGCAGGGGTGCACCTCTGGCTGCCCATCCGCCCTAGCGTGGGCCCTCGACCACAGCAGATGCAAGCAGCACACCCCACGCAGGCCACTCTCAGAGCCCTGGTCAGGCAGCACTGGGGGGCCAGGGAGAGCCTGGCAAGAGGAGGGGACAGGGTGAGAGGAGGCCCCATCCACAGCACCGACCTCCGCGGACCTGCTAGGTGGACACAGTCGCCTTCTGTAGGGGGTGGGGGCTGGTGTCAATGCCCAGGCCCCTGGGGTGATCGTCACCCTGGTCACTCCTCCAGGAAATGGCTCAGGACAGACTTGACCTGCAGCAGAGCAGTCAGCAGGAGGCAGCTCCAGCTGTCCCGGACCAAGGCTCGTCGTGTGTCAGAGGCATTCTCAGGAGGCCCTGGACGCTTGCAGGTGGGGTGGGACACGGGGACGGCCGGGGGGACTCACGGGCGCGAGTGGGCCGTCTCGTAGCGCTCGAAGGCGTGGGCCAGGTCGTGCTTGTTGTGCATGTAGCACTGCGTGCAGAGATCGTAGTCGAAGCAGATACGGCATTTCCAGCGCATGCCCCGCAGCCCGTGCTTCTTGCAGCAGTCGCAGATGATGTTGGGGTGGCGGACACCTGCAGGGCGCAGCGTCAGGGGCGCTGCTAGCCCCGCCCCCACCCCAGCTCCGCCCCAGCCCCGCCCCCAGCCCCGCACCGATTTGGGCGTTGTCATAGAGCAGCAGGTCGTGTGCGCCCTGGTAGCCCGCGCGGTAGTTGGTGCGGGTGCCGTGGTCCCACTGCACGACCACTGTGCGGTCGGGGGTCGAAGGGCTGCCGTGGCGGCCGAGCTCCACCACCGTGCCCACGCAGCCCTCGCCACCGTCCTGCTGGCCCCACTTCCAGTCCACGCCGCGCACCACGCGCATGCCCACCTGCACGCCCGCTTGGGGGTCTGGGTCCATGGTGGAGACCTGCGGGGAGAGGGGACCATCGGACCACATGGAGAAAGCCACACGAGGTCACACCAGAGGACTGCCAGGGAGAGGCGGAAACCAGTGTGGGGGAGGGGCATGCAGGAATGCCCTGGGGCTGGAGGGCAGGTGGGACACCTCTCTGGAAAGGGAGCCTCCCCCAGCTCCCCTTCTCCAGCAGCTATGTGGAGCTGCAGCAGTAGTGTCGGGGCAGTCCTGGTGATGGGACTGCAGATCCCCAGGGACCAGGGAATAGGATCTGGTCAGGAGGTCTCCAGGCCAGCAGATCAGGTTCTGGGTGGCTGGCATGGGGGCAGGGGGGCCCACTAGGACTGCACACATCAACACGCAAGGTAAGACAAAACTTTCCGAAGAAACACTGGCCGGCATTTAAGACTGGAGAGGCACAAAGACCGTGTACCCACAGTGAGGAAAGAGCCTGCTGACCTCATGCACAAAGCAGACTATCTGACCGAAAACAGGAAAACCCTGGGACAGGTGCCTCCAGCACCTAGCACACTGGGGGGCTGATGCGACCCACAGCCCGGTGAGCGGTGCTGCACCGTCACTCGGGCCTCACTGCCAGGCCTTCTTCTGGGAGGTGTGGCCTGGCCACCCCAGGCAGGCCCTGACGGAGGTGGCACTACTCACAGCAGTGCCCACCTTGCAGGCTCAAGGGTGAACCAGGTCCTGACAAGATTTACTTTCAAGGGAGCACGACCCACCACACTACACAGCAGAGCTCACAAACGGATGCTGAAGGAGAGGAGCCGTGCACCTGACCCCACCGACAGGAAGCTCACAAGCAGAACAAGCCAAGCCAGGGCGCCGGAGGCAGGGAGACCATGGCTGAGCCAGTCATGGGGGCTCGGAACCAAGGACATGCTATTTCTTCATCTGGGTGCCAATTACATGTGTGTTCACTTTGCAAAGCTGGATCACTCATGACCTGTGCCTCCTGGTATTATGTGATTTCTCAATAAAATTGGTTTAACATCAATGGATTTGAACAACCCCCAAGAGTTTAAAGCAACAGGACCTGAAGAGGGAGGAGACTCGGGGCCCCCAAAAACAGTAATGAAGAGGGAGGGGTTTCAGGGCCCCAGGACAGTAAGGGAGCAGTCACCCCTCCATCTCTGGAGACTGCCTCTCCAGCATGAGGGCCCCAAGGCCAGGGAAGATGCAGGCCTGGATCCCTGAACGAAACTCATTGCACTTCCTGTGGCTCCTGGAAGGCCAGAGGAGGCCCGGAGGCCTGCTGGGATATATTTGCTCCCTCTAGTGCCCAGTGGCCCAGAGCAGCCATAGCCCGCCAGGCCAGCCCAAGGCTCAGCCAGCAACAGGGAAGGAAACCCACACATCACCCCTGCACCTGGACCACCCCCTCCAACCACAGCCCAACAATCAGCATCCCAGGCCTGAGCCCACAGGTCACCTGACGGCCACCCTCTGTCCAGTCTCACCTGCAGGCCAGCGCCTGGCACAGGGTATGCAGGGGAGGGGCACTGCCTATAGGGCAAGGCTCCTGGGCCACACCCAGCCTAGAGTACAAGTGAATGACCCTCAGATTCTCAGTGGTATGAACTACTCAGCCAGGTCAGCCTTCTGTGAGTCCTCCCCCACCCCTACAGGTGCCTGTGCCCACTCCCTCCTCACCCCGCCCAGGACCGCCAGGGCTTCCAGATACAGGTGGACCATCTGAAATGACGAGTCTTTTGAACTTGATGCCCAGTCTCAGCAAAACACCCTGCTGCTCCTTCACCTGGATGGCTGCCCCACAGGGGCTGTACAGCCTCCTGCTCCCGCTGCCCTCCAGCCACCCTCCCCCCATTGCCTCTGGACCCACTGAAGAGGAGGCACCAGGGCTTTTCTGTCCTGCTAGCCACAGCGAGAAGCCCACATGAGAATGCCTGTGACTCTTGGGTGCCAGTGAGCCCCAGACAAGGGCAGGGCCTGAGGGCTGCTGCCTCGTCAGAGGGCTGTTCACGTGTGGCCTCTGCCTCCTGCCTGGCGTCTGTCAGCAGCTGCCACTCATGTGCAAGCGGGCAGGGCAGCCCAGCCTGAGTCAGTGGCCCAGTGGCAGAAAGGAGGTGCTGCCCTTCAGGGCACAGGCCCTCCTTCTGCTGGGAGCCTCCAGGATTGCCATGGCTCCTGGG
The DNA here is from genome assembly GCF_016772045.2 of Ovis aries. Lineage (NCBI taxonomy): Eukaryota > Metazoa > Chordata > Mammalia > Artiodactyla > Bovidae > Ovis > Ovis aries. The sequence goes on from NC_056065.1 coordinate 50,328,342, forward strand.
CAGTGCTGAGCTGCCCCCTGCTGAGCTAGTCAGCCAGGCAACCACATACCCAGACAAGTGTGGGCAGATAGGCAGCGAGAGTGCCTGCTTGCAGGGGACATGCCACCTGCAAGGCCAAGAAACTGGCCCTGGATTGAGATAAAGGGGCAGGAAAGGACGTTCTCCCAAGATCAGCACCACAGTTATTCTGCAGCCTGTGAGCCCAGCCTCTCAGCCCACCTCACCAGCCGCTGCACCAACCCTTCCTGTAGGCCTACAGATCCACTGGCCATGGGCTGGCATCCACTGGCACTGGCCTTGTCTCCAACAAGACTTAGGGTGATTGGACATCTTAAGTAGGAGAGCAGCTGTGGCCAGTGCCTGGCTCTGCCCTCAGGGGGATGGGCAGAGAATGGTCAGGAGTGGAAGGTGCCCAGCAAGGTCTGTGGGAAAAGAGGACCAAGTCTCAGCCAGCAGTGGCTCCACTAGGTCATCAGCAAAGTCCAGCCTGTCACAAGAAGTGCCTCTGACCAGCACCTGTCGTGTGCACATCCCTGTTTATAGCACACCCAGACAGTTCTCCAGTGCTGGCCAGCAACCTGCCACGCTCCCTAAGTATGTGCCCTGGGAGCCCATTAGCCCACGGGGGACAGAACTGAAGGGACACACTGAGCCTCGGGCTTCCTCCTGCTCAGACCAGTGCCCCTGAAGGACAGTGGACAGAGAAGAGCAGTCCTCCCCTCCACACTCCACCCCGGGTGCCCAGGTGGGTCCTGCGCCTCAGCACCTCCATCCAGCCTGGCATCACCCCAGCTGGGTCTGAGCAGGGCCCCCAACAATGCCCCCTGCTTGCCCTCCTGGCTCCCAGACCTCAATGCTCAGGCACAGCATTGTAGGACCCCTGTGAAGCAGCCCAGAGGCTCTCCAGGCCTCTCTGCTACTCTGCCACCTGCCTCCCTGCCTGGTCTTTGTCATTGTTGTCATCAGGACCCAGGAGATGGCCATTTGTGCTCCATGTGACTTCCAGGTCCCCAGCCCTCCCACTATCAGGGCTCACTATCTCACCTCAGAAGGTCTCCCAGGGTGTGAAGGGAGGGGATAGCAAGTGGGGAATGGACCAGGGTCAGGGGAAGGGAGAAGATAGGGAGGAAGGGAACTCTTGTTTCAGTGAGAAATTCACCCAGAGAGCTCTTCCTTTTTCTCCTTTTGGCAGAAACACTGTACTCTGACATCTTCCTCAGAGCGTACAACCCAGGCGTCTGGCGGCATCAGAACCCCCAAAGGGTGTCGCTGCAAAGGTTTATGATGACCCTGAGGGCTTCCCAAGTGGTGCAATGGTAAAGAATCCTCCTGCCAATGCAGGAGACACAGGAGATGGGGGTTCTATCCCTTAGTGGAGAAGGTCCCCTGGAGTAGGAAATGGCAACCCACTCCAGTATTCTTGCCTGGAAAACTTCATGGACAGAGGTGCCTGATGACCAGCAGTTCATGGGGTCGCCAAGAGTTGGACACGGCCAAGCGCGAACAAACACAGAGGCACTCAGGGCATGAGCAGCTGGCACTTACCTTAGTGTATACACCAGCCTCTTGTCAGCATCCCAAATGCTTAGCTGCTGTTTCTCGGGTCACACGTTTGCTCAGCCACCAAGATTTCCTGTTGGAGATTGGAATCCATGCTGACACAGAGCACAGCAAACCAAACAGGTAGAAAGTCAGCAGGTCTGGGGAAAAATGGGTTTTAAAAGGCAGTCTTACACTTTTAGCATTTACCATCTCAACCAAATGGGTGGACACCTGGGTCTGCTCTATTGGTTTACTAGTTTCTTTGGAAGGCAGAAGTATTTCTAAAGCACACGTTTAGACGTATAGAAATAAAGTATTTGCACTATTTTGATTATTTTATGAAAAAAACTTTACAAAGCTGCAAAGAGTAAATCCCATTTAGCTAGGAAGTTGGTAAACTGTCTTTATTGAGAAGAATCAACTTGGGTGCCGACTGCTGGCCACCAGAGGCTGCCACTCCTTTCTGGGCACCTCCGGCTGGTCTAATGACGGTGTTTAAATCCGCACCACATGTGGCACAGTCAACTGGCAAGACTTGGCGAATCACAGGCTCGGGTCATGTGGCAGCTCTGGCTGAGGCCGAGGTGGACATCCTGAGTGGCCAGGGAGTCTGGCCTGTCAGTCACCTGCTGGAAGAAGGCCTAAAGGAAGTAGAAGGCAGCCATCACCCTAATTCTGGTGACCCAAACAGAAGCCCTCAGGCAAGGGCAATCACCACCCAACCACTGCACAGGGCCAGTCTTGGACTGGAGCATGACATTCAGATACTTGTTGCACCTGGAGCAACAGGCCAGAGGGAAAGGCGAGAGGAGACGACGCGCCAGGAACGACCTGGTGTGCCAGTGCTTCCACTGCAACGCTCCTGCAACCCCTGCCCCACTGAGGCCCACCAGGAGCCTGTCAGGCACCTTTACTTATTTTCTCTATTGGTTCTGAGCTCAGAAGAAGAGAGGCAGGATTATTCACACCCCAACACCCTAGACACATTCAAAAACAAGCAAAACCTCTCTGAAGCGGCATCAGACAAAATCTGAGCCCCTCAAGAGCTCTCTTATCTAGCTGTCCAGTCGCCCCTGCCGGCCTACATACAGGTGGGCTGCAGCCCTGAAGCCTGGAGACTTGGGGGCTGGCCTTTAACCTTCGGCTCAAGCCCTGAGCCATCCGACCCTGCGGCGGCGGGGGGCATGCCAAGACGCACAATCAGCGCCTCGCTGGTTTGTCTACACGCCCATGCACGGCCCACGCTCACGACACCAGAGCTGCCCGAAGGGCCTGCCTCCTACCCTGCAGGGCTCCGAGGGTCTAGGGCCGCCGGGGTAGGAACCGGAGGGCTGGCAGACCCGGCTCAGCCGACGTCAGCGCCCAGCGCTGCGCCTTGGATCCAGCAGCTGGCCTGCGGGGGGGCGGGGCTGGACAGGCTGAGCCGTGCGCCCACACTGAAAGTGACCCCTTCCGCACTCGCTCGGGTCCGTCCCGCCCCCGTCGTTCGTCACCTTTCTCGGGAAACCGCCCCGGGCCCCCGCCGCTGCCGACCCCGGGCCTGGTGGCCCTGTCGACCCTTCCACTTGCCCGGAAGTTTGCGTCCGGGCCGCTCTGCGCCTAGGCTCCGGGGGCCTGAGAAGCGCCGAGTCTGTCAGTCGGTCGGCTGCGGCCTCAGTGTGTGCGGCGGCCAGCCCGCGAGCTAGCCTGCTCTGAGCCAGCCAACCTGCCAGGTGCTCAGCTGTGCCGCGCAGCGCCGGAGTCCACTGGCTGAGGCCGCCCAAAGCCCCCGGCGCCAGGGGCTCAGGGGCCAACGCGAGGCCTGCCGGGACCCGTAGTCCGCAGCCCCCTGGGACCACGGCCGGGGGGCGGGTCCGAACCACAACTCCCAGGAGAACCAGCAGAGCCGTGACGTAAGGGGAGTGAGGGCTGAGCTACGGCCCTAGCCCCGCCCCGACAGGGAGGGGAGCCGCCAGCCTTGCTTCCGGGAGAATAGTTCGGGTCCGCTCTCGCGTTTGACGTGTGCACACGTTGTGAAACGAATACAGACTGCAAACTACGGCAATTCTCGCGCCTCTCAACGCGTGGGGCCGCGGCCAGCGGGGCGTCGGGATACTGGCACCCAAGCCCCCGGCTTCCGAAGACGCGTACGCCGGGAAAGAGGGTACCAGACGACCACGCCCCTACGGCAGAGGGGCGGGACCAGAGGCGGAAGTGCGTCACCCTCGCCCGGCCCTACGTGGCGCAGCTGGTTTCGGAGACGCCTTGGGTTGCTGTGGAGACGGTTTGCTGAGCCTTCTGGGTGTAGAGATGAGGCGTTTTCACAAACAACTTTTTCTACTTGATATATTTTAAAATCAGAGTTACGCCAGTGCATGGTTTGTGTGTGTGTGGTTTTAATTCTCGCATAAATGAAGACAGTGTAAAACAGCTGTCACATGCCAGTCTCCCCCAGAGGCAAATAACTTCCAACCCTTGTAATAGCTTTTCTTCTGACACAAACCTGTACGTTTCTCAGCCAGAGAAGACTGGTTTTTGATGTATTAAATTTAGACATTTTTGGGATTTCTCTGATGGTCCAAAGCGAAAACAACGTCCAGTTGTGGATGTGACTAGTGGTGGAAGTAAAGCCTGATGCTGTAAAGAACAATATTGCATAGGAACCTGGAATGTTAACGCATGACTCAAGCTAAACTGGAAGTGATCAAACAGGAGATGGCAAGAGTGTACATGAGCATTTTGGGAATCAGTGACCTAAAATGGACTAGAATGGGCAAGTTTAATTCAGATGACCATTATAACTACTACTGTGGGCAAGAAGCCCTTAGAAGAAATGGAGTAGACCTCATAGTCAACAAAAGAGTCTGAAATTCAATATTTGAGTACCATCTCAAAAATGACAGAATGATCTGTGTTTGTTTCTAAGCAAACCATTCAATATGACAGTAATCCAAGTCTATGCCCCAGCCACTAATGCTGAAGAAGCTGAAGTTAAACGGGTCTTCTATGATGACCTACAAGCCCTTGTAGCTGCTGCTGCTGCTGCTAAGTCGCTTCAGTCGTGTCCGACTCTGTGCGACTCCATAGACAGCAGCCCACCAGGCTCCCCATCCTAGGGATTCTCCAGGCAAGAACACTGGAGTGGGTTGCCATTTCCTTCTCCAATGCATGAAAGTGAAAAGTGAAAGTGAAGTCACTCAGTCGTGTCCGACTCTTCAAGACCCCATGGACTGAAGCCTACCATTCTGGTATGACCTAAATCAAATCCCTTATGGTTAATTATACAGTGGAAGTGACAAATAGATTCAAGGGATTATATCTGATAGAATGCTTGAAGAACTATGGATGGAGGTTCGTGACATTGTACAGGAGGCAGTGATCGAGACCGTCCCCAAGAAATGCATAAAAGCAAAATGGTTGTCTGAGGAGGCCTTACAAATAGCTGAGAAAAGAAGAGAAGCGAAAGGCAAAGGAGAAAAGGAAAGATGCACCCATTTGAATGCAGAATTCCAAAGAATAGCAAGGAGAGATGAGAAAGCCTTCCTCAGTGATCAATGCAAAGAAAGAGATGAAAACAACAGAATGGGAAAGACTAGAGATCTCTTTAAGAAAATGAGAGATACTAAGGGAATGTTTCCTGTAAAGACAGGCACAATAAAGGACAAAAACCGTGTGGACCTAACAGAAGCAGAAGATATTAAGGAAAAGTGGCAAGAGTACACAGAACCATACAAAAAGATCTTCATGACCCAGATAACCACGATGGTGTGATGACTCACCTAGAGCCAGACATCCTGGAGTCTGAAGTCAGGAGGGCCTTAGGAGGCATCACTACACACAAAGCTAGTGGAAGTGATGGAATTTCAGTGGAACTATTCCAAGTCCTAAAAGATAATGCTGTCAAAGTGCTGCACTCAATACCCCGGCAAATTTGGAAAACTCAACAGTGGCCACAGGACTGGAAAGGGTCAGTTTTCATTCCAATTCCAAAGAAAGGCAATGCCAAAAAATGTTCAGACTACCGCACAATTGCACTCATCTCACACGCTAGGAAAGTAATGCTCAAAATTCTTCAATCAAGGCTTCAACAGTACATGAACCGAGAACTTCCAGATGTTCAAGCTGGATTTAGAAAAGGCAGAGGAAGCAGAGATCAACTTGCCAACATCCATTGGATTATTGAAAAATCTAGAGAGTTTCAGAAAAATATCTACTACTGCTTTATTGACTATGCCAAAGCCTTTGAAGTCAAGGCCCACCTGACTTCAGACTCCAGGATGTCTGTCTCTAAGTGAGTAATCACACCATCATGGTTATCTGGGTCATGAAGATCTTTTTTATGGAAAATTCTTAAAGAGGTGGGAATACCATACCACCTTACCTGTTTCATGAGAAATCTGTATGCAGGTCAAGAAGCAACCATGAGAACTGTACATGTAACAACGGACTGGTTCCAAATTGGGAAAGGAGTATTGTCAAGGTTATATACTGTCACCCTGCTTACTTAACTTACACATGGAGTACATCATGTGAAATGCTGGGCTGAATGAAGCACAACCTGGAAACAAGATTGCCCGGAGAAATAACAATAACCTCAAATATGCAGATGACACTACCCTTATAGCAGAAAGTAAAGAGGAACTGAAGAGCCTCTTCTGAAAGTGAAAGAGGAGAGTGAAAAAGCTGGCTTAAAACTCAGCATTCAAAAAACAAAGATCATGGCATCTGGTCCCATCACTTCATGGCAAATAGATGGGGAAACAGTGGAAACTGTGACAGACTTTACTTTATTGGGCTCTAGGATCACTGCAAATGTTGACTGCAGCCATGAAATTAAAAGATGCTTGCTCCTTGGAAGAGAAGCCATGGCAAACCTAGACAGCATATTAAAAAGCAGAGACATTACTTTGCTGACAAAGGTCCACCTAGTCAAAGCTATAGTTTTTCCAGTAGTCATGTATGGATGTGAGAGTTGGATCATAAATAAAGCTGAGTATTGAAGAATTGATGCATTTGAACTGTTGGAGAAGACTCTTCAGAGTCCCTTGGACTACAAGGAGATCCAACCAGTCCATCCTAAAGGAAATCAGTCCTGAATGTTCATTGGAAGGACTGATGCTGAATCTGAAGCTCCAATCCTTTGGCCACCTGATGCGAAGAACAGACTCATTGGAAAAGACCCTGATGCTGGGAAAGATTGAAGGCAGCAGGAGAATGGGACAACAGAGGATGAAATGGTTGGATGGCATCACCAACTCGATGGACATGAGTTTGAGCAAACTCTGGGAGTTGGTGATGGACAGGGAAGCCTGGTGTGCTGCAGTCCATGGGGTGGCAAAGAGCCAGACACGACTGAACTGAACTGAACTGAACCTGATCATCCAGTGGCTAAGACTCCACGCTCCTAATGCAGAGGCCCAGGTTTGATACCTGCTCAGGAAAATGGATCCCACTTGCCCACATAAGACCCAGTGCAGCCAAATAAGTAATAAATATATTTGTGACTAGTTTATAAAAAGTAAAAAACAAAATAAATTTAGACATTTCTATGGACTTCCCATTAAGGTCAAGGAGAAGCATGCTCTCCAAACAATTCTCTGCCCACCTCACCCCACCCCTACATTTTCACGACTGTTCACAATGAGGGCGTAAAAACCACACCTCCTCCTCTTCTTTCTCTTCATTTGTTTTGGTCACTAAGTTGTCTCGGACTCTTTGGGACCCCATGAACTGTAGCCTACCCGGCTCATCTGTCCATGGTATTTTCCAGGCAAGAATATTTGAGTGCATTGCCATTTCCTCCTCTAGGAGATCTTCCTGACCCAGGATTTGAATTCGTGTGTTTCCTGCATTGGCAGGCAGTTTCTTTATCATTGAGCCACCAGGGAAATCCTCTTTCTCTTCATAGTGACCTAGTATTTCTCTTGTGCCTGGAATTTTATGTGGCTAGTTTTCTTTGTCACCTGCTTATCAATAACATTTTCCAAAGGCTCAAACACATCAGAACCGTTTAATTTCTGGAAGCCCCTTTTCACTCCAGACTGATGGCATTCTCAACCCACTACACCGCACTGCCCTCTTGACCCTTCCTCTGCTGTCATCCTTCTGACTCTTAGCCTTTCTCCTGTCTGGTTCCCTTTTCCTGGAACTCCTTTGTGGTTTACTCTCTTATTTTGCTGAAGTCAGTAGCTTCCTGAGAAGAGTGCTTGTCTGAAATGTGTTTATCCTATTTATCACCTATGGATAGTTTGGTAGGGTATAGAATTCTAAATTAGAAATACTTTTCCTTCAAACTTTCTGAAGTCATAGTTTTTAACTGTTGGCTTCCAGGGCTGCTGTGTAAAAGGTCAAAGTCATTATGATTCCTCACCACTTGTGTGTGATATTTGTTCTCTCTGAAAGATTTTAGGATTTTCTCGTTATCCTTCAGTTCAGTTCAGTTCAGTTCAGTTCAGTTCAGTTCAGTTCAGTAGCTCAGTAGTGTCCGACTCTTTGCGACCCCATGGGCTGCAGCATGCCAGGCTTCCCTGTCCATCACCAATTCCCAGAGCTTGCTCAAATTCATGTCCATCAAGTCAGTGATGCCATCCAACCGTCATCCTCTGTCATCCCTTTCTCCTCCTGCCTTCAGTCTTTCCCAGCATCAGGGTCTTTTCCAATGAGTCAGGGTTTTTTTTGCATCAGGTGGCCAAAGTATTGGAGTTTCAGATTCAGCATCAATCCTTCCAAAGAATATTCAGGACTGATTTCCTTTAGGATGGACTGGTTGGATCTCCTTGCAGTCCAAGGGACTCTCGAGAGTCCTCTCCAACACCACAGTTCAAAATCATCAATTCTTCAACACTCAGCTTTCTTTATAGTCCAATTCTCTCATCACATCTTTATTCTTGGTGTTTTCAAATAACACAACAATATACCTTGATGTGGGCCTTGCTCATGGTACTGTGCACACAGTGGTTCTCTCCATTCTACATGTTCATGTCCTTTAATTTTGGAACTTTGTGAAGAACAAGCCCCTTCCATAGTCTATGTTCTGTCTTGATGAAATTCCTTTTACATTCTGACTGGACCTCTAATTTTAATTTTCTGTTCTCACATAGTGTTTACCTCTATTTCTGTTAAATATTCTTTTTTAAGTTTTATTTATTAATACTTTTGGATGCACTGGGTCTTCATTGCAGCAAGCTGTGGCCACTCTGCTTCTCATTGTGGTAGTTTCTGTTGTTATGGAGCATGAGCCCTTGGCATGTAGGCTCAGTAGTTGTGCCACAGAGGCTTTGTTGCTGTAGCATTTGGGATCTTCCCAGTGAGTGTTAGTCGCTCAGTCATGTCCAGCTCTTTGTGACCCCATGGACTGTAGCCCACAGGCTCCCCTGTCCCTAGAATTCTCCAGGCAAGAATACTGGAGTCGGTTGCCATTTCCTTCTCCCAGATGGGGATCTTCCCATCCCAGGGATTGAAGTGGGTCTCACACTTTTCAGACAGATTCTTTACCAGTGAGCTACCAGGAAAGACCCAAGTAGCATTTGGGATCTTCCCAGACTAGGGATCAAACCCATGTCCCCTGCACTGGCAGGTAGATTCTTAACCACTGGACCACCAAGGAAGCCCTCCAGTAGATATTCTTAAATTTACCTTTCATCCCTTATTTTTGTTAATTAAGCTCTTTGATAATATTATTTATAATAAGAAATAGTCATTTTGTCTTTGACCCTAGCTTCTGATACACTGTTCCTAAAACCCTTAAATTTTCTAAGTCAGAAGAGTCATAAAGGTGCATTTTGATATTCATAATATGCCTCTTTCCATCACACCTGAGTTTAATAATGTGGTCTTTGGAAAGCTCCTAGGGGTGGGAGCTGGTTGCCAGGGGAACCAACCAAGTGATTAGATGGTTGGGACTCTCAGCCTCACCCTCTGACCTCTGGGGAGGGTGGCAGGGGCGCTTAATATTGAGCTCAATCACCAATGGCTAATTAACCAGTTATGCCCATAAAAACCCCAAAGGATAGGGCTGGGAGCACTTCTGGATTGGTAAACATGCAGAAATTCAGGGAATGTTGTGCCCAGAGAGAACATGGAAGCTCCATGCCTGTCCCATACACCTGGCCCTACATTAACCTGTGCCATCTGGCTATCCCTGAGTTACATCTTTTTATAATAAACTGTTGATCTATGAAGTAAACTGGTTCATATGAATCGCAGCACCCCAGCCCTCCCTGTCCATCACCAACTCCTGGAGTTCACACAAACTCACATCCATAGAGTCGGTGATGCCATCCAGCCATCTCATCCTCTGTCAACCCCTTCTCCTCCTGCCCCCAATCCCTCCCAGCATCAGGGTCTTTTCCAATGAGTCAACTCTTCACATGAGGTGGCCAAAGTATTGGAGTTTCAGCTTCAGCATCAGTGATGCTTCAGTTCAGTTCAGTTCAGTCACTCAGTTGTGTCCAACTCTTTGCGACCCCTTGAACTGCAGCATGCCAGGCCTCCCTGTCCATCACCAACTCCCGGAGTTCACTCAGACTCACCTCCATTGAGTCAGTGATGCCATCCAGCCATCTCATCCTCTCTCGTCCCCTTCTCCTCCTGCTCCCAGTCCCTCCCAGCATCAGTCTTTTCCAATGAGTCAACTCTTCGCATGAGGTGCCCAAAGTACTGGAGTTTCAGCTTCAGCATCATTCCTTCCAAAGAAATCCCAGGGCTGATCTCCTTCAGAATGGATTAGTTGGATCTCCTTGCAGTCCAAGGGACTCTCAAGAGTCTTCTCCAACACCACAGTTCAAAAGCATCAGTTCTACAGCGCTCAGCTTTATTTATGATCCAACTCTCACATCCATACATGACCACTGGAAAAACCATAGCCTTGCTTAGGACCTTGTTTTTTATCCATTCTATATATACTAGTTTGCATCCACTAACCCCAAACTCCCACTTCATCCTTCCTTCAGCCCCTCCCTCTTGGCAACCACAACTCTGTTCTCTATGTCTGTGGGTTTGTTTTTGTTTTGTAGATAAGTTCATTTGTGCCATATTTTGGATTCCGCACGAGTGATATCATGTATCTGTCTTTGTCTGACGTAATTCACTTAGTACAATAATCTCTAAGAATATTCATGTTGCTGCAAACGACATTATTTCATACTTTTTTATGGCTGAGAAGTATTTCATTGTGTATATATACATCTTCTTTATCCATTTATCGGTCCATGGACATTTGGATTGTGTTCACGTCTTGGCTATTGTGAATAATGCATGTACCTTTTTGGATTAGAGTTTTTCTGGATAGATGTCCAGAAGTGGGATTGCTGGGTCATATGGCAATCTCTTTTTAGTTTCCTGAGGAACCTCCACAGTATTTTTCACAGTGGCTACAACAACTTACATCTGCAGCAACACTATAGAAGGGTTTCCTTTCCCCCCACACCCTCTCCAACATTTATTATTTGTAGAGTGAAAGCAAACTGTCTAGTGTAAGGATCAGAGGGAGGAAGAGGGCTAAGGGAAGCAGCCTTGAAAGGAAATTGCAGGCCATTCTGTGACACAGGATGTCAGGACAGAGCAGGACAGTTGCTGGAGGGACAGGCAGACCAGTGGTCCAGTCCAAAAGGAGTCCAGATGGTAGCAAAATTGATGAGCTGCATGGAAACCTTAGTGGGATCAGTCCTGTTCGGGATGATAAACCCTCTTCATGGAAAACACCAATAAATTATGTGATGACAATGCCATGATGTTAACAAAGTCACATGAGCTTTAAGGGCTTGTCTCATTATAGAGGAACATAGTGACTGTGTAGGTGAAATCATAATTTTTTAAATTCGTAAATAGTACTTTTCCCCAAAATGCTGCTCCAAGTTACTCAATAGGATTTCTTTGTATTACTTTCTTTTCAAAGGAAACAGTGCATGACAAGATCATAAACAGGTCATTCTCTTTCAGCTGTAATGTTTTACAATTATTCCTGAGTATACTGTGACATCAATAAAGCTCTTAATTCATTTGGTTTTAAAAAATTGAGTTAAACTGTAGGATGGGGGTCATTGTCTGCAGAGAGGTGGAGAATGGCTGGGTTGTTTACCTCTCTGAGTTCGTGTTGGTTTTTTCTGACTTTCTCATGGATGATGTTCCTTCCCAAGTACAGCTCCCCCTCCCCCCATTTTACTGCAATTACAGATTTCTAAAGGCCTTTCTTTTGCGTTCTGTACTGACACTTCCACCCAGGCTCCTGTCCTGTGTCTACTCTGGTCTCCTCTCACCCTGCTGTCTCGGGAACTTTCCTTGGGGGATGCAGCTCGACTGACAGTTTCAGGAATCCACCTAATTGAAGTGGCTTTAAAAGGCTGCAGACTTTTCCCCTCTTCAGTAGTGGTGGTCTAGGGCTGGGAGGGGTCCCCAGGACTTGGGACCCCATCTGACTCTCTTTCTTGGATCCTTGTCAGGGGCTTCTGTCCAGCTTCATGTTCCACTTGTGAGCTGAGCATGGAGAAGGAGGAGGGCAGTCTCCATGGCCAACATCCCCCTGGCCAGGACTTCTTGGCCCACCTGCTGGGAAAGTGAGGACATGGATCAGCTTCAGGTGGAGCTACTCAAAGACAAAGGAGGTTGGGGACTCTGTTCTCAGATACTGGTGGGCTGGGCTCACCACCTGGGACACCTCCAGAGGCTCAGGGGGTTGAAGAATTCTCCACCCCCTGGAGTTGACCATCTTTTCTGTTTCCTCTGAGACAGTTCCCTTTCTCCCCCATGTGAAGCCTGGGAAGGTTCCTTCTAGAAGCAGAAGAGGAGGTGGAAGTGGGAAGTGAACCCTGCCTCCAGGGAGGGGCGGGCACCCTGGGGTAGGAGGGACACAGTCTCTGCTTGTGGGCGCTGCTGTCTGTCCCAAGCTTTGTGGGGTCCCCTGGTGACCCCTCCTATCCTCTTTCCTGGATACTCTCTCAGGGCTCCTACACGGCCACACTCGGGCCAGAGAGAAGCATACCTCCTGAGACCTCTGCTCCGGGTGGTGCCTGAGGCTCGCTCCCACCTCCAGGACCAGCCTCTCGCTGTCCAACCAGGGACCCAGCCCTGTGATGTTTCCTACCATGCGCAATACCTAAAACAGCACATAGGGAATTCCCTGGTGGTCCAGTGGTTAGGACTACTTACATTCACTACCAAGTGTGGGTTCAAACCCTGGTTGGGGAACTAAAATCCAAAAGAGAAAACAAAACAAAACAACATATGTACCAAGTACATAATAAACAATTATATAATACAGTATAATACCTATTGTTACCTTAACATAAAAATATGAGAAACAAGAGTTTTTTGAACTATATATTGATCGACATCATTTACTTCTCAGTTACATGAATGCTAATTTTATTTATTTAGGCCGCAGTGTAAGACTTGTGGGATCTTTTTTTTTTTTTAATTATTTTTGTTCATTTATTTTAAGAATTGCTTGATATCCCTGGGCATACATACAGTGCAATCTAATAGGGCTTAAGATACATAAAACAGGAGAAGACACAAGAAAAAGTTAATTCTTTAATTAATTAACAGGCTAAACCCGTTGAAAATAGCGTTTAAAAAAAATCAGCACTGGCCCAAGCCCTAGTGAGGTGGCCAGTTGAATGTGTTTCTGCTGACCTTTGGCTAACAGCGTGGCCATAACTAACTGAAGATGAATTATAGGTTGTCAGAAAGTGGTTCTCAACCTTTCTATGTAACACCCCAACCATCACATTTCAAGGAATATTATCCTATCTGCTTTAATATCTGAAAGAAGACATTATACAAGAGACTCCAGAATGAACTCGATATTAGGTTGAACAAGCCAGAACACTTTTATTTTTAATAAATAACTCACAAATTAATAAAAGTGAGGCTTCTAGTTCTTTCCGAGGTGGAATAGCCCACTGTAGCCTCTCTCTTATGAATTACAACTCTGAACACAACATGGAAAGCAACTAAATCTAGAAATTAAACAAAAGATGGTGAGGAGAAGTCAAAACTTTGAGAAATGAGCCATATAGAGGTGAGTCTCTTGCTTTTTAAAAAAATTTCCTCCTTTTTCTCATAGCTTTGACCTGAGAGCAGGTACCAGTTACACAACTGTGTGGCAGGGAAGTGAAGTGAAGTGAAGTCACTCAGTCGTGTCTGACTCTTTGTGACCCCATGGACTGTAGCCTACCAGGGTCCTCCGTCCATGGTATTTTCCAGGCAAGAGTGCTGGAGTGGATTGCCATTTCCTTCTCCAGACTTGTGGGATCTTAATGGGGCATCCTAAACACTAGACCACCAGGCAATTCTCATAAATGCTATTTTAAAACAGAATAGCAATGACTAATTAACATGGCACTAGTAGTAATTAATAGTAGGACTAATTAAACAAAAATGTGTGTTAAACATAACAATATTTTATGATTTTTTATTCTTGATATATTAATTTATCTTGTCTATTATTTTAACTTTTTATATTAAAAATCTGTATAATAATATTTTGTATTCTTAATATACATAAATGTAAGACATATATAAAAGAGAACATAAATAAATAGGATTAAACAGATATTCATATTTAATAAAAGTTACAATGACACATTTTTCTCTGTCCCATGATAAAACAGAGAATTTTTCCTTTTTCTGTCTCTTTTCTAATAATTGTCCAACTTTTCTGAATGGCTTGTGGACTTTTGGATGTCCTTTCCTTGTTCTTTGTGGTAAAACTTAAAACATGAATACAAACACATAAACTGCCCTCTCACCACTTCTGTCCAATATTGTATTGGAAGTTCTCACCAAAGCAATTAAAAGAATAAAGAAAAGAAAGAAAGAAAAAACAGCGACCAAATTGGAAAGGCAGAAGTAAAACTATCAGTGTTCACAGGTGACTTGATCTCATACATAGAAAAGTCATAAATAATTCTCCCATAACTACTACAGCTAATAAGCATATTTAACAAAATTTCAGAACACAAAATCAACACATAAAATGGGTTATATTTCTATACAATCACGATGAACAATCTGAAAAGGTCCACTTATAGCAGCATTCAAAAGAATAAAATACCTATGAACCAATTCAATCGCGGAAGTAAAGGACATCAGAAACTACACATGATTGCTGAAAGAAATTAAAGAAGATCAAAATAAATGCAAAGACATCCATCCTACATTTGTGGATTGAAAGACAATATTGGTATAGGGGTGTTCATGCTCAGTCGCTCAGTTATGTCTGGCTCTGTGCTACCCCATGGACTGTAGCCCACCAGGCTCCTCCGTCCATGGGATTCTCCAGGCAAGAATACTGGAGTGGGTTGCCATGCCCTCCTCCAGGGGATCTTCCAAACCCAGAATTTGAACCTGAGTCTCTTATGTCTTCTGCACTGGCAGGCAGGTTCTTTACCACTAGCGCCACCTGAGAAGCTTTGGAAAGGGAGCAGTACCTCTCCAAAACTGTCCATAGATTCACTGGGATCCCTATTAAGATTCCTATATCCTTTTTTTCTTTGTTTGCATAAATGGAAAAATTGATCCTAAAATTCACATGTAATTGCAAGGGCCTCTGAATAGCCAAAACAATATGTCTTTTTCAGTTGGAAGATATACTTATCTCAAAACTTACAAAGTTAATATGATCAAAACAGCATAGGACAGATAACAGAGATGAATGGGGTAGGACCAAGTGGAAATAACATATAGCTATAGTAAATTGGTTTTCACCAAGGGTTCTAGGACCATTCAATGCAGAAAAAACTTCCTCTTCTACAAATGATGCTGGGCAACTGGCTGTTGTTGTTTAGTCACTAAGTTGTGTCCAACTCTTTGTGACCCCATTGACTGTAGCTCACCCGGTTCCTTTATCCATGGGATTTCCCAGGCAAGAATACTGGAGTGGGTTTCCATTTCCTTCTCCTGAGTATCTTCCCTACTCAGGGATTGAACCCACATCTCCTGCTTGGTGCAGATTCTTTATGAGGCACCTGAGAAGCCAGACAACTGGCTAGCCACATGCAAAAGAATGAAGCTGTACCTTCACTTCCCACCACCTACAAAAATTAGAATTGACTAATGGCCTAAATGTAAGACCTAGCACTATAAAGTTGAGTGCCGAAGAACTGATGCTTTTGAACTGTGGTGTTGGAGAAGACTCTTGAGAGTCCCTTGGACTGCAAGGAGATCCAACCAGTCCATTCTAAAGGAGATCAGTCCTGAGTGTTCTTTGGAAGGAAAGATGCTAAAGCTGAAACTCCAGTACTTTGGCCACCTCATGTGAAGAGTTGACTCACTGGAAAAGACCCTGATGCAGGGAGGGATTGGGGACAGGAGAAGAAGGGGACGACAGAGGATGAGGTGGCTGGATGGCATCATTGACTCGATGGACGTGAGTTTGAGTGAACTCCGGGAGTTGGTGATGGACAGGGAGGCCTGGCGTGCTGCGATTCATGGGGTCACAAAGAGTCGAACACAAGTAAGCGACTGAACTGAACTGAACTGAACTGACAGTTGATTAACAATGTTGTTAGTTTCATATGTACAGCAAAGTGATTTAGTTATACCTAAACACGTATCTTATTCTTTTTCAGGTTCTTTTACCATTTAGATCATTACATAATACTGAGGAGAGTTCCCTTTGCTGTACAGTTGGTCCTTGTTGGTTAACTATTTAAAATATAGCAGTGTGTGTATATGACCTTGAAATTTTTTAGAGGATTGATTTATTTTATTTTTGGCTGTGCTGGGTCTTTGTTGCTGCAGGCAGGCTTTCTCTAGTTTTGAGCAGGAGCTACTCTCCATTGCAGTCCATAGGCTTTTCATTGCAGTGTTTACTCTTGTTGCAGAGCATGGGCTCTAGGCACATGGGCTTCAGTAGTTGCAGCATGCAGATTCAGGAGTTGTGGCTCATGGTTTTAGTTGCTCTGTGGCATGCAGTATCTTCCCTGACCAGGGACTAAACCTGTGTCCCCTGCATTGGCAGATGGATTCTTAACCACCGGACCATCAAGGAAGTCCCTATGACTTGAATTTGACAGTTCATTCTTAAATATGATACCAAAAGAATGGTCAATAAAAGAAAAAATAAAGTAAATTTAATTTCATCAAAATTAAATGCTTTTGTGCATTAAAGGATGTTATCCAAAAAGTGAAGAGATGACCCACAGAATGGGAGGAAATATTTACAAATCACATTTCTAAGGGTCTAATATTCAGAATACATACAGATCTCTTACCTAACAGAAAGATAAACAACCCAACTAAAAAATGGATAGAGGACTAGACTACAAAGACAATTTCCCAAAGAAGACATACAGGTGGCCAGAAGCATGTGAAAAGATTTTCAACATCATTAGTAATTACAGAAATACACAGACTTCCCTTGTGGTCCAGTGGCTAAGAATCTGCCTGCCAATGCAGGGGACATGGGTTCAATCCCTGGACCCAGAAATGAGATCCCGCATGCCAAGGGGCAACTAAGTCCCTGTGCCAAAACTGATGAGCCCATGCTCCACACCAAGAGATGCCACCTCAAGGAGAAGCCTACACTCTGCAACTAGAGAGGAGTTGTCATTCTCTGCTACTAGAGAAAGCCCATTTGCAACAACAAAGACCCAAGGCAGCCAAAAATCATAAATTAATAAATAATAAACAAAGTTATTTAGGCAGCACTTCATACCTACTAGGATAAGTATACTTTTTAAAAAGAAATAATAACAAGTGTTGGTGAGGAGTTGACGAAATCGGCACCCTCGTACATTGCTGGTGGGAACGCAATATGGTGCAGTTGATGTGGTAAACACTTAAACATAGAATGACCAGCAGTTCCACTCCTAGGTAAATACTCTGTTGAAAATGGGCACCCAAACACACACTTGTTTCACAGCAACACTACTCGCAAGAACCAAAAGGTGGCAGCAACCCAAATACCTATCAGAGGATGAAGGATAAACAGAGCATAATCCCTCCATCCAAGAAGTGTTACTCAGCCACAGAGGGATGCAGCCTGACACAGGCTACAGGAGGAACCTCTAACACAGCAGTCTCAGTGAAAGAACCAGACATGCAATATCACACACTGATGATCCTGTTTACATGAAATGAAATATCTAAAAAAAAAAAAAGAAATGAAATGAAATATCTAGAACAGATAAATCCAGGGACCAAGAGGGAGAGTGATTGGAAAATGCTAACGGCTGTGGGGTCTCCTTTTGGAGTGACAACATTTGGGAACTAGTTACTGGTGGTATAGGAACTAGTTACTGGTGGTATAGGAACTAGTTACTGGTGGTAACCAGTAGCAAATTATGGTGAATGAGAGAAATGCCACTGAATGATACACATGAAAACAGCTAATTTTATGTTGTGTGAATCTCACCTAAATTAAAAATAAATAATGGAAGTCTGTTGAAAGGACATAGGCGCCAACTGAGATAGTTCCCAAAGGCCAAAGCTCAATCTGAGCAATACAATAAATAATGATAAAATAAGGACTATAACTCATAGAACAAATTAAATGTGTAAGATTCTATATTGTTATAAGGAATAAACAAGTTAGTGGGGAAGAAGACACAGCTCTTCCTTACCTGGAAGTGAAGTGAAGTGAAGTGAAGTAAAGTTTCTGTCAGGTTTGACTCTTTGGCCACCACAGGGACTGTAGACTGCCAGGCTCCTCTGTCCGTGGAATTCTCCAGGCAAGAATATTGGAGTGGGTAGCCATTTCCTTCTCCAGGGGATCTTCCCAACCCAGGGGCTGAAGCCAGGTCTCCTGCATTGCAGGCGGATTCTTTACCATATGAGCCACCAGGGAAGCCCTTACCTGGAAAACTCTAATAAATATAGAAGGAATGAAAGAAAAAGAGAACACCACTAGACAAACAGCACAGCTGTCCTGGTCTGAGCTCAGGGTGGAAAAGAACTTCCAGACACAGAGTACTTCAGAAAGGAGTGAGTTTATTCAGAACAAAGAGTGGAGATAATGAGGGCACTTCAAGTACAGCAGGCCGACCCCCTGACAGAACAGGGAGCGCCCATTTTTATAGTCTCAAGACAGAGAACATTCCTGCTGGAAGGCTGGCATTAGGTGATTGGTTAGTGTTGGGGCAATATTGTAATTTCCTCAGTTCTGTCTCACCGCAGCAAAAATTTGAAGCGACGGATGGACCTGTGTTACAGCCCCATGTAATTTCCTCAGACAGACCAGTGTTACAGCTCCATGTTACAGCTTAGTTTTATTTAGAAAACAAAGGAAAATATATCCTTGAGGTGTGAGGGCGGGCTGACTTGGAAGATGTGAATAGAAGAGAAGCCCCCAATCCTTCTAGGCTTCTTCCTTTTATACATTTGTCTCCTCCTGAGTCTGCCCTATGTAAATTGGGCTAGCCTGGAGTGCTGTTTGTTTTATCTGAGGTCCTCACTCCGGTCCTCGGAAATTCCTTTGTTCTATTTTCATGGGCTTTTCCCTTCTTTGTTTTTTAGCCACCACCATTTTGGACTCCTTTTTCCTATTCTACCTACCTAACAGTTAGGGCGGGTATTTTTACCTAACATGGGGCTTGAGAACTGGCTGGTTTAGACCCAGGGGACTCATGGCAACGGTTGTTCTGGGGTTCAGTCAGTTCTGGAAATGACCTTGGTGCAGAGCTCCACGCTTGTGACCTTGGTACAAAGCCTCACACCTGTGATCTTGGTAAGGGGCTCCACAACAGTGAGAACTATAGACAAGGCCCATAGGTAGACGCTGAAATTAGTGATGAGGATGTATGATGAGAAAGACGATGTTGTCAGAGTCTCTAAGTAGCTTCCTACTGGATATTTATTGATTATAGTGACTTTATCGAAGAGAAATCCACCTTACCATGATATCAATGTGAACGTTGCTGGCCAAGAGACAGACGGATGCTGTGTTATCCCTGTTACGATCCCCAAGGACACAGCACTTCTTGCTAAAATGTATGAGCTCATTGTAATCTGGAGAAAACATTAGACATGTCCAAGTTAAGGGGCAATCAACAAAATAAACTTCAGAAGTGTCAAGGTTATGGGCAACAGGCAAACCCTGAATATCCAGGACTGATTGGAATGGACACAGGAGCCATGATGACCAAAGGCCATGTGGGTCTGGGGCAAAGGGTGTTGTGGGAAAGCCACCCACACCTGAGTAAGTCTTATAGTGACCAGTGCTGTGCTCAAGGCAGCTGCCTGCTCTTCAGAATCTCGTAAGGCTGGGTTAGTTGTGAGCATCAGGAGAACTCGGCGGTAGTGTTCGGTTGCTCAGTTGTGTCCCACTCTTTGCAACCCTGTGGACTGCAGCCTGCCAGGCCCCTCTGTCCATGGAGTTTCCAGGCAAGAATACTGGAGTGGGTTGCCATTTTCTTCTCCAGGGAAACTTCCTAACCCAGCGTTGAACCCGTGTCTCTTGCATTGAAGGTAAAGCCCTGGAGAACCTGGGTGGAGGGTATATGGGAACTCTGTATACTAATTTCTCAACTTTTCTGAGATCCTCAATTATTTTCCAAATAAAAACCAGGACACACACAATGGGGCATCACTACCCACTCACTATCTTTATTTTTCTCTTATTCTTTTTACTGGAGTATAATTGCTAGCTTTAAAAAGACCAAAATAGGGACTTCCCTGGCGGTCCAGTTCTCCCAGGGCATGGGCCCCTAGTTCAATCCATGGGCAGGAAACTAGATCCCACATGTTGCAGCAACTAAGAGTTTGGGTGCCCCAACTAAGAGTTCGAATGCCACAAGTAAGGATCCCACATGATGTAACAAAGATCCTGTGCGCCACAACTAAGACCCAGCACAGCCAAAGAAATAAACACACATTAAAAAGACCAGAAATCCCTAGTGTTAACTAGGAGGTGGAGCAACTGGAGGTTTCACACCTTGCTGGTAGAAATATAAAATATGTAAACTATACAAGAGCCACTTAGGAAAGTGAGTTGGCAGATCTGACAGTGTCAGTCATAATCCATACCCCATGTCCCCTAAACTCCACTGCACCCAGGTCTTCAGTTAAGCTAACTGGAAGCACAGAAACACACAGCCCTGAGCATGCTTGCTGGTAGCAGCTCATCCACCAGGGCAAATCCCGCCTGGCGTCCACCAGCAGGGAAGGAAGCACAAGCTGAGTGGTGGGTTGGGTGCTGCATGGGGGTACAAGGCAGTGAACTGCTGAAAGGAGTAGCACCCTGGAAGGATCTGGACCTCCTTATGCTGAGAGAAGAAGCCTGACATGCAAGGGGGTGGACAGCAGGATCCAGAAACAGGCAAGACTCCAGTGAGTGGATGGGCAGGGAGGGGCGGCTGGGATTTTTCGGCTATACATTTGTTGACTTATCCGACTGTACTCTAGAAATGGAAGCATTTCACTTTAAAAATCATACTTCAATAACCTTTTCAAAAGGTAGATAAAATTAATACATTAAAAAGCAAGAACAGGGACTTCCCTGATGGTCTACTGGTTAAGACTCCATGCTTCCAATGCAGGGGACACAGGATCAATCCCTGGCTGCGGAACTAAGATCTCACAGTGCCGCATTGAGAGGCCTCCCCCTCTACTCCCAAAAAAGAAGAAATAAATTAACACAACACTTTAAATCAACTACAACATTGTAAAATCAACTACAACATTGTGAATCAACTATACTTGAATAAAATAAATTTTAAAAAGCAAGAACACCCAGAATACTTCTGGACAATGAAAGTCCCGAAGGGGTCCTAGCCTTACAGAGGATAGAGCGTCTTCAGACCCGAAGCTAGAACAGGGTGGAGCAGCCGAGGGCGGAACAGAGGACGACACTCTGTGGACTCCTGGCACAGGGCGGCTCAGACTTCCCGGGGAAAGTCCAGGTACTTTCTTTTTCTTTTTTTTTTCAGGTACTTTCTTAAGGAAGAACCCTGCCGCCCCCGGGACGCTGGGAACGCAGGGCCCGCGCAGCCTCCGTTCACCGCGCGGCCAGCAGGTGGCGGTGCTGCCTACCCCGACGGGCCGCAGCCGCGCTCCTCCTGCTGGCGACTCCCGGAGGTGCGGCTTCCTGCAGGTGCACGTGGAGGCAACTCTCCCCGCGAGGCCCGGAGTTGCTGGTGACCCAGAAGCTGAACGCAAGGCTGGTCCTTCATCCATGTGCGCTGCCTCACAGCCTCCACGTGTACCCTCAGGCCAGAGTGGGAAGCAGTTACTAGGCTGCCTCTCTGAGCACGGGGTCGGGGCAACACCCCCTCTCCAGCCCTCGAAGCTGCCTGTGCGGGAAACTGGAGCCTCGGACCACGGCGGGGCCTGGGGCTGGGGAATAGGCAGCTGGTTCATCCAATACACTTTTTTTTTTAAGAGCGTTTGTAGCCAAAGATAAATCAACGATTAGGAAGGAGGAGCCCCATTTTCAGCAACGAGGTGTTTTTAATCACTGGAAAGTCCTTCTCATTGAAAGGATGGAAAATCTGTATGAAACACAGAAAGCTTCCTTTTAAATGTATGGCCAAAGTGAGAGAAAGAACAGGAGGGAAATAGCAAACCCAAATGCAATGAAATCAAAACCCTAGGGCTTCACTGGTGGTCCAGTGGTTAAGAATCCACCTGCCAATGCCGGGGACACGGGCTCAATCCCTGGTCCTGGAATATCCCACATGCAGTGGAGCAACAAATCCTGCGAGACACAACTACTGAAGCCGGCGCCCCCAAGGAATAGTAACCCCAGCTCTCTGCAACAGGGAGCCCTCAGGCAGCAACGAAGACCCAGGGTAGCCAAAAATAATAAGCAAATAATTTTTTTAAAGGGGGACCATAAGAGGGGCTGAGCCCCAGGATATGCTGTTGGAGGAGGGGGCAGGAGAAGGGGACAGGCAGGGAGGAGTGGACCCAAGCAGAATGTGACGTCAGCTGCTGGTCAGGGTAGGGGATGAGGCTGAGGACACTGCTTATTAAGAGGGCAGAATTCTGTATTCATTCCCATTTCTCCCAGCCTGGTGGGGGCCTAGCACTTTAAAATAACTACATGTCAAGTGAGTAGATTCTGCCTGTGAAGACGGCTGGCTACTCGGGCTGCAGGTTTACAGAGGAAGGAACTTGGGACACAGAATGAACAGGACAGCCCAGCTAGCTGACCCAGAAATGTGTCCTGGAGGATTAATCCTAATCATGACACTTCCAAGAAAACATCTGAACTTATTAGTATGAAAGGAAACAGACTTTTGACTCTAAGGAAACCAACAAAACTGTGAGATTTGGCATAACTTTTTGCACAAAAGGAAAAGAAGGAATTCCAGAGCTTTCTTCTGGTTTCACTAAGAAATTGCAGAGTTGCCCATAAGAAATAATAGATGACTTACTCTATTTCTTTTTTAAAAAATAAAAACAATTCCACAGTGTTTGTTTTCATTTGACATAAGCATGATCAAAATCATATGAATAAGTGTTTTGAACCTGTGGCCAACAACAGATGAATGGATCTTGTCTCTTCTCTGCCATATCCTTTCAGGGTTGAATTTACTCCTTGCCAGGTCTTCTCACAAGACTTTGAGGATCATGTAATTCCAGGACAAGAAGCAAAAGCAGGATTTTCCCATTCCTCAATGGATTTAAATGAACACTGGTAATAAAATCAGGTACAACTACAAGAGAAGACATTGGAGAAGAACCAGGCTGGGTCTATAAGGCGCCCCCATGGGAGGTGGCACAGATTTATGCTGTCTCAAGGTCACTTGCATCTTACTGTATCACTCTGAGAACATCACTACTGTCTGAAAAGCTGGATGAGTTTTAGTGGGAAATGATTTTTCTCTTTGTGTCAGTGTTTCTGCACTAGTGCTTTGGCTTAGTGAAATACGAAAGACCTTTTGTTGGGAAAAAAACAACAGATGAAAGGATAAAGATGTGGTATACTGAGGACTTTCCTGGTGGTCCAGTGATTAAGACTCGGAGTTCCCAATGCAGGGGGTCTGGGTTTGATCCCTGTTCAGGGAACTAGATACCACATGCTACAGCTAAGAAATTGCACGCCGCAACCAAGATCTGGCACAGTCAAGTAAATAAATATTTTTAAAAGAAAATGTGGTGTATATATACTCAATGGAATATTACTCAGACATAAAAAGACTGAAATTCTGCAATTTACAACAATGTGGATAGACATAGAGATTACTATGCTTAGTGAAATCAGTCAGATAGGAAAAGACAAATACCACATGTTATTACTTATATGTGATGCCTTTTTTTGGCCGTGAAGTTTGCAGGATCTTAATTCTCCAACCAGGAATTGAACCTGGGTCCCCTCAGTGAAAGCACTAAGTCCTAACCACTGGACCACCAGGGAATTCCCTGTACATGGAAACTTCAAAATAGAACAAACTAGCGAATGTATTTAAACAGAATCAGATTCACATATATGAGAACAAACTAATGGCTACCAGTGGGGAGAAGGGAGGGAGAGGGGCAAGACAGGAGTATAGGATTAACAGATACAAACTACTGTGTATAAAAATAGGTAAGCAACAGGGATTTACTGTACAGCACAGGAAAATATAGCCATTGTTTTGTAATCACTTTAAATGGAGTATAATCCATTAAAATGTTGAATCACTGTATTGTACACCTGAAACTAATACCGTAAATCAACCATGCAGCAGTAAAATAAACAATATGAGTAAATGTTTCAGATGCCTAAAAAACTGTTTCACATTCCCAGGAATTTCTCACTTCGTTGGTAATTTCTTGTTGGAGACACTTTGGAGCAGAGTAATGTTATATTCTTCAAGCATGATTCGCCTCGTTGTTTCCTTGACTTTAATTTTGAATCAATCTCTTCTGCTTCTCCTAATATGAGATTCATATACTCATCAAAAGTGCTTCCCTAGTGGCAAACGTAAAGAATCCACCTGCAATGCAGGAGACCTGAGTCTGATCCCTGGGTCAGGAAGATCCCCTGGAGAAGGCAATGGCTACCCATTCCAGTATTCTTGCCTGGAGAATTTCACAGACAGAGGAGCCTGGTGGGCTACAGTCCATGGGGTCACAAAGAGTTGGACACGACTGAGCGACTAACACACACAAATACTCATCAAAAGCAAGGAGATCGCCCTCTATTCACATACTCACCTGTGGCTAAAGCCACACTTGAAGCCGAGATCTAGTTTGCAAGAATTTAAAGATGAGGTTGAGGGTTGCACTGTTGCCCTTTCATTCCTGGCCATGGAGTAGTGACATGGACGCCCACAGAAACCAGGCTGACTCATCACACTGAGAGACGTCAGCTCAGTGTTATCAGGGCAAAGCCCCAATTCAGGAGGCTGAATCTGGGGGGACATGGGTCCACTCTTCAAAGTCCAGGTGCCGTGGAGGTGCCTTTGTGCCACCTGCAGGCAGCCAGGGATTGGGTGCAGCTTTACAGCATCAGAAGAACAGAAGTCTCTCCCCGTTCACCACACTGACTGGAGAGGAGGGCCATGAATGTCCTCAGAATCAGAAATTTTAAGGATGCAGCAGGTCAGGGGCGGCTGAGCCTCCCTCCCACTGCCCTTTTAAGCCTCTTTCCCCTTACCCCTGCCCCAGAAGCTGGGAATTAAGCTGGTCAGAGGCTGGATCTCCCTGGTTAACATTCCAGAAATAGGGGCCTACAGAGCTCACACTTGCTGAGATTAGTGAAGGGCAGAGCAGACCCTTTCTAAACACATGCCATACATGGTGAGTGGTACCTTTCT
The DNA here is from genome assembly GCF_016772045.2 of Ovis aries. Lineage (NCBI taxonomy): Eukaryota > Metazoa > Chordata > Mammalia > Artiodactyla > Bovidae > Ovis > Ovis aries. Next base: position 50,353,547 of record NC_056065.1, read on the forward strand.
TTTATGTTAGGAATGAAAAAGAACATAATTCATCTCTTGCGGGAGCAAGAACACTGTGAGAGTTTTCATGCTGATGAGTCTGGAAACATAAACAAGATGGACAACTTCCTAGGACATCTGAATAGTTTCAAGCCAGTAAAGTGTCCAGGCTGATCAGGGCCAGCAGATCTGCTGATGCCCTGAGCCCAGGCTGACCAGTGAGGCTCAGCCCTCGTCAGCCTCCCTGGGGGCCCCGGCCACAATGGGCTCCAAGCGGGTCTCTGTACAAAAGCAGAAACAGGCCAAAGGGAACCTGAGTGACTTCACACACGGGCCTCCTCATTGGAGGCCCTCTCCACTCTGTTCAACACCTCTTTTTGCTCAATTCAGTGCGCTTTCAGCAAAAACTGCCGTATTGCTGATGCCTGTGCTGATCTGTTCTGGGAGGAGGGACCCACTGGAGCTCTGTGGGTCCCTCCAAAGAGAAGACCCCTGGGTGGGACCTGCCCCACATCCCAGGCTCATGGAACCCAGAGCCTCAGTTCTGCCTCTCTGCCAGTTTCCAAGCTCATGATCAGGCAAGCTTGGGTCCAACTGCTGCCCCGCGTACTGCCGGCTCTCTGTTTGTCTACTCTAGGGAGAGAAGGGAGCCAGGTCCCAGGCCAGGTCCCATCATGCATGTCCTGAGAGCCCAGGAACCGGGTCTGCCCCAATAGTCCACGATGTGCTGTCCTCTGATAGAATCGTTGGAGGCCCGGAGAAGCCGGCCATTCCAAGCTCCAAGTCTTGCGGGCCAGCTCCCTGGTAGGGCCTCCTGGAGGCCAGAACTTACCCCCCGCCTCTGCAGGTGAGAAAACAGGCACCAGTCCACTGCCACACCGCCCTGGGGACATGTTTGCAGCCTCCCAGCTCATCTCTGTCCTCAGGGAGCAGAGAAGCAGGGGCTCTGGGTAGGAAGACATCTGGGGCTGGGTGCAGAGGCTAGGTGGGTGCCAGGGCTGGGTGCTGGATGGGTGGGGGGTGCCGGGACCACCGCAGCCACCTTGCTGCAAAGGGGGCAGTGAGTTGTGCAGAGGCTCTTGACACACCCCAGTGGTGGTGTGTGGGGGTCCTCTCTCTAGTGTCCCCTTCACTCTCCCTCCCCACAAGGTGCGGGTTGTCTCCCTCAGGTCACCAGCTGAGGATGGGCTGCTGGGGGGCCCCAAAGGCTGCACAGAAGCCCAGGCTGTCCGGCCAGTGGCGGAGGCACCTTTGGGTCCTACAGGGGAGGAGGGTGGCTGGCCGCATCATGAGAAATATGGCCCCACAGAGGCCAACCTGGGCTTAACAACTTTCTCAGAGCCCAGATCTGCTGAGAGGAGAGCACTGCACCCCCAAAAAAGGCCCCCTTCCTTGGATGTCAGGTCCCCACCCCACCCTGCAGGAGCAGTCATTCTGTGGTCTTTTGGGGCATGAACAGAGGCTGGTCCCAGGAAGAGGACCCAGCCCGGGGTGCCAAGGCTGTGGAGAGGGTGGTTCCCTTGAACAGAGGCCCAGGAGGGCAGTTGCCACCCTGACCCTCTCTTGCTTGGACAACTCAAACAGCTTGGTCACCTGCTCATCCCATGACCCTCTGTGCTCAGTGTCTGAGGGGCCCCACGCCAGCTGCTCTTTCAGGACCCTGATGGGGTACAAGGGGCCACCCTGTCTAGAAGTCCCCCCAAGAGGTTTCCTGGAAGCCCCTGTGGTTGCTCCAGGCTGGTCAACCACCCCACCACCACCACCGCTGGGCGGAAGCATTTCCCACAGGTCCTGGAGATCGGCCCCGACATGAGGTGTGAGCTGGGTGGGCTCCCCTGGACGCCCCTTCCCGAGTAGGGGCAGGGACCACAGGGACACCGTGGGTGACCAGCAGCCTCCAGGGATCTGAGGGGGCAGGCGGCATGTGGAGAGAATGAAGGCCGTGGAGGCTTCTGAGGTCACCCTTAGATGGTCAGTGTGATGCCTCCAAGCAGGAAGCCAAGACCGTCGGACACTGACTTTTATTTTATTTGTGGTCATGATATCAAGTCTCCTCTAAGTGGATTTAAAAAGAACATCCAGGAAATAACCACACAGCTGGTGAAAGTGAAAGTGTTAGTTACTTAGTCGTGTCCGACTGTTTATGACCCCATGGACTACAGCCCGCCAGGCTCCTCTGTCCCTGGGATCCCCAGACAAGAATACTGGAATGGGCTGACAGTCCCTTCTGCAAGGGATCTTCCTGACACAGAGATTGAACCTGGGTCTCCTGTACTGCAGGTAGATTCTTTACCATCTGAGCCACCAAATATACTGACTACTGGAAAGAGGAGCTTCAGACAGGGGAGTGTGCCTGAGCGGGACCTGTGGGGGCTGGATGGAGGCCTTCCCTCCCTGCCTGCCACGTCCTTAGGGCCAGCCCCAGCTGGATCTCCCAGCAGAGGATCTGAGAAGCCATGTTTTCCTTGCCCAGAAACGGCTTCCTCTTTCCCGTGCTCTTGCTCACAGTCACGGGCCATGGCCTCCCCCTTGCCTTGCTGGCCCCTCGTAGGCAGCTCAGCGCCCTGCTCAGTCTGTGTCCACAGCTCACAGCTGGAGCCAAGGGACAGCGGGCCAGGCTGCCCACCCTGCTGTCTGAGGCCCCCGAATCCCAGCCAGGGTAGGGGCAAGTAGGGCTGAGGGAAGATGCTCATATGTTCAGGGAGGGGGTGTTAGGCAGGAGTGACCTAGGGTTCTTGGAAAGAGAAGGGGTCAGGGTGGAGGGTGGGAGGTCAAGTTAGGGAGGTCAGCAGGGCCTGCAGGCCACGCATTTGCGGAACTCAGTTGCAATGGTCAGAAAACTGGTGTTCTAGTATTTACACAAGAGGGGTTTCCTGGCCTCTGTGACTGTGAAGTCCAGGGGTGGGCTTGCTTCAGATAAGTTGGATCCAGACACCTGGTGCAAGGGATTTTCCTGGTGGTCAAGGGGTTAAGACTTCACCTTCCAGTGCAGAGGGTGCAGGTTCGATCCCTGGCTAGGGATGTCTCAGGGCCAAAAAACCAAAACGTAAAACAGAAGCAATGCTGTAACAAATTCAGTAAAGACTTAAAAAAAAAAAATTGTCCAGACACCTGGTGCAAATACTCTGGTAGGTTTCTTGCCTCTCTCTGGGGGTGGCTTCATCCACAGACCAGCTCTTCCCCAATGTCTGCTCATTCCCCAGCAGCTGAATGTCTATCCTGGCCAGGGGAGCAACCACACTTTCTGTCAGCTTCGGCAAAGGCCTTCAGGCCAGGTGGACGGTCTGACTGCCCAGGTTGGGTGCTCTGCCAACCCCTGGGTAAGGTGGGTGAACCCACCTAAAGGCCCACAGCCTGAGAGTGGAGAATGGAGGCCCCTGAAAGGAAAATGGAGGCACTGGCACTGGAAGGCAGAACAAACGTGGGGGGAGGCAGGTGCTACCTGTCTAAGACATGGTGGGGGTGGGGGTGTTGGGTTTGGTTTCAGTTCACGTGCTAATTCCTGTCTGCTGACCCTCCCCTGTTCCCTGTGCCCAGCAGCCAGCCTCCATGTCTGCATAGCCCAGGCCCTGTCCTCTGGTCTCCAGTGGGAATGCCCAGGAAGCTGGTTCCAGCCAAATTAGGGTCTCTCTGTTGGGAGGGAGCAATTATGATGGGTGGACAGTTGGTTAAAGGCGGGCCCTCTGGTCTTTGCAGTCTTGCCCATTTGCCCTTTCTGGTGGGAGAGAGGCCACCGGTGCCACACTTGACTACATGAGGGCAGTGGGTGCTGACCTTGACTTCTCCTCTCCTTCCCTTAGAGGGGAAGGAATGACAGAAGCTCCAGCTGCTCCTGCAAACTCCATGAGCTCCTGATTCTAGGTTGGGGGCTGTCAGGCAGGGGCTCTGGTGAGGGGATCTCAGAGCTGGTGGATCCAGGATCTGAGAGGGTCCATCTCTGTGGGGCTAGGAGAAGGGACCCAGAATTCACCTACATTCCTCACAGGCTGTGGCTGGTGACAGAGGGGGTTCCAGCCCCTCTGCAGAGATGAGCCCTAGGACTGGGACTTTGCAGAACTAGAGATGGCAACCCTGCTGGCCACTGGCAGGGACAGCTGCAGAGGTGGGTGTGGGGGCTGATGTGAGGTGAAAGGTGGATCTCTGGGGAGTTTGTTTGCTTTAACAGCCCAGAACCCTCCACTGGGAAGCAGGGCTTTGTCACACTTGCCCCTGGCCCAAGCCTGCAGCAGCTCCACATACCCTGGATAGGATGAGCAGAACATGCCCCCCCCCAACATCTGCTCTTTGCCCAGACATGCTCTGCAGAGTCAAGCCCAGATGGGGAAACAGCAGATCCCGCAACCCCAAGCCTGGTCCATCCCTCCAGCCAGGAGCTGCCAGACCAGGAAGCTCAGCATTGGTGTGTGAGCCCCCAACCACAGAACAAGCTCAGGGCATGGGCACCAGGCTCCCCAGGGACATCCGAGGTTGGATCTAACTGGACTTCTCCCCACACCCCCGATCAGCTGCAAAAGCTCTGAACAGTCCTGTTTCCAGCTGTCTCAGGCGTGGGCAGGTGAAATGGTTACCTGGCTGCTCTCTGGCCCAGAGGACCTGATAGTGGAGACCTGGACCACCATAGAGCATGGCCCCCTCTGACAACTAACCCCTCGGGCAGAGCGGTTGCAGCAGCCTTAGCTCCCACTGGAAACCCGGTGTGAGCAAGTTGGTCCAGGCCCCAGGAAGCTGAGGGTGAGGACACGGGGATCCCTGGGTCACTGTAACTTTCTGCCTTCCTGAGGGAGCTCCTGAGTCCCCCCATGATGCTGGGCAAGCAGCTGAACCCAGCCCCAGCCCCATCCCCACCTGCAGAGAGAGTAGAAGCCAGAGGCAGGGCCAGGGTGCATTTCTCTAAACCCTCACCCCAACCCTACCCCAGCAGGTGTAGAGACCTGGGGAGACCCTGCTCGGGATCTGAAGGAGCCAGAGAGCCCTGGTGTTGAGGGGCAGGAGTGTTGGGCCTGGGTAGGGGGCCACTAACCCCTGGCTTCAGGCTTCCGTTGAGGTCTTGTTATCCAGCGCAGACACAGAATTCCGAGGGATGACCAGGAAGTGGTGAGGGGGGTGGAAGTAGGATGCTCCATGGGCGGGTGCATGGGGAGCAAGGACTCAGTGAGTGCTGAAGACCACCTCATCCCTCCTCTCTGTTCTCAGCTGAGAGCAGCACCTGAAAGGGGCTGCGGGGAGACCAGGGTCCACGGGACAGTGGCCAGGGACCCCTCCCCCTTGCTGCTCAGAGCTGTGCTCCCTGCACGTGAGGCTCTCCTCCTTCACATCCAGTCAGGTCAGGCAGGCTTGGCTAGGCGCCCCCTGGCCCTGGAGAGGCATCCCGACGACATGGGCGGGTCCGGTCTCATGCTGAAAACAGGAGTAGGGGAAGGTGTGTGCCCTTCCTTCCCGGGGTAGTGAGGTCCGCCCGCTGCATCGGGTGGGCTTGTGGAGGGTTGTTGCCTTTGTGCAGTCCTGCTCTCTTCTAGGAGATCCAGAGGGCTGCCCGAGGGCCCTATCTGCGGAGCTGAGGGAAAGATTAGAGTGGTCCACCCTGTAGCTGCCTCTTTGGTGCAGAATGAATAGTTTTCAGATGAGGAAGCCTCTTCTAGATGGCGCCTCTCCCAGGTCGGTGTAGTCCACCTCTCAAGGAGCAGAAGCCAGGGGTGGGGGTGAGGGGGCGTTTCCATCCTCATCCCTTCCAAGTTAGGGCATGTGGGACCCTTTCTTTGCCGGTTGCCACCGTGGGTCTGGGATGCGGCGGTGTGAAGCTGCGCGCGCTCCAGGCCTCTGGTTCTCCCTACCCAGTGGCACACCGCGTCCTCGCCGGGCATGGCCAAGGAGAGTCGCGGAGCTGCCCCCGTGGGCCACAACTTGAGACCCCAGTTCCCCAAAGCCACGGAAAAGCCCCAGAAATGCCTGGCAGGGCTCCGAGGGGAGCTCACACGGCGAGAGGCCAACAGGCACAGCGGCCTCGACACAGCTGACCACAGCCGGCCCCCGCCCCACTCGCGCGGCCGCCCCTCTCCTTCGCGATCCGATCTCCAGGTGGCTGCAGCCCAGCGAGGGTTAAGGGGGGCGGGACGTGGGGCGGCCCCGCCTCCGCCGCCGCGCCGGGTCCAAGCGCGCACGGGGCGCGGGGGCGGGTCGGAGCGGGCGGCGGCGGAGGGCGCGGCGCGCCGGGCGAGCGCGGGGAGCGGTGGCGCGGCCCGCGTGACCCACCGGCCGCGCCCGTGCGCCCGCGAGCCCGCGCCCCGTCGCCGCCCGGCCCAGCCGCAGGATGCGCGCCCCGCCGCTGTTGCTGCTGCTGGCCGCCTGCGCGCCGCCGACCTGCGCCACGGCCGCCCCGACGCCGCCGGGCTGGGAGCCGGCGGCCGACGCGCCCTGGTGTCCCTACAAGGTGCTGCCCGAGGGCCCCGAGGCGGGAGGCGGGCGCCTGTGCTTCCGCAGCCCCGCGCGCGGCTTCCGCTGCCAGGCGCCCGGCTGCGTGGCGCACGCCTCGGCCGGCCGCTCACTGCGCGCCAGCGTCCTGCGCAACCGCAGCGTGTTGCTGCAGTGGCGCCTGGGGCCGGCCGAGGCGCGCCGCGTGCGCGCCTTCGCGCTCAACTGCTCGTGGCGTGGCGCCTACACGCGCTTCCCATGCGAACGCGTGCTACTGGGCGCCTCCTGCCGCGACTACCTGCTGCCCGATGTGCACGACGGCGTGCGCTACCGCCTTTGCCTGCAGCCGCTGCCGCTGCGAGCCGAGCCGGCAGGCGCCCCGGAGCCCGCCGCACCCGCCGAGTGTGTGGAGTTCGCCGCCGAGCCTGCCGGCATGAGGGAGATCGTGGTGGCCATGACGGCGGTGGGTGGTTCCATCTGCGTTATGCTCGTGGTCATCTGCCTGCTCGTGGCCTACATCACCGAGAACCTCATGCACCCGGCCTTCGGGCGCCCAGGCTTACGCAGGCAGCCCTGAAGCGCGAGACGCCTGCCCGCCTGGCCTCTACTTGCCCGACTAGGGCGCAGGAGGCCCGAGCCCTTGGTCCGCTCTCCCCTCGTCGCTCCTGCTCCCTCTTTAGGACCTCCACACAGGGCCTTCTGGAGATGGATGGGTCACCGGTCCTTACTAGGGCCTGGAGTCACCGGACGACCTTCCCAGCCGAGCAGCTGACTCCCAGATTCCAGTTCGGGACTGGCCCTTGGGCCTGAGGAGAGGTGCCAGCCGTGTCCAGGGCTCTCCTCGCTCTCCAGAGGGGCCGTGGACCACGGAGCCCCTTTTCAGAAGAGCCATCGGCAGCCCCTGGCCGTCACCCTGCGCCTCCAGCCCGTGCCGAGTTGGAAAAAGCCAGGCTGTCGTCATGGCTTGGTCACTGTGTACTTGACCAACTCAAGGGCCCTTGGAGCCTGTCCTCTCCCCGCCCCTCCCCGCCCCGGTGGGTTTAGGTAGCTTCGTGCCTTAGTATCTCGGGCCCATTGCGGGAGCCAGCCACCCGTCCAGTACTGTCCGAAAGGATCTGTGGCCCCGATGCTGGCAGCTTGTGTGTGCTTCTGGCTAAAGACCCCTGGGAACCCTCCCTTCAAGCTTTGCAGGAGTGATTGGCCTGGGGAAGCAGGGTCCTGCGGCGTTTCCTCGTTTGAGCATCCGACAGGCTGGAAGCCACGGCTTAGCTCAGCAGGCGGCCCAGCGTTCAGCTGTTTTATCCAGGGTGAGTGTCCCTGATGTTGGGGGGAAGCTGGTGCTTTGCCTGGGCTGGGTTCCTTCCCTTTCCTTTTGCGTTTCTGGCGAGGACTTTCCTTGGTGACTGGGGGCAGGTGGCTGGGAAGATGGGACTGGTCTGAAAGAACAGTGTTGTGTGCAGAGGGCACAGCACAGATGCCAGCCTTGCCCGGCTTGACCTGCCACTGTGGTCTGGACCCCAAGCCTCAACCACAGCATGACGGACAGTACCGTCCACCCCTTCCTAGAGCTGCTGGAGATGCTGCTGCCTGCCGGGCCCCTCCACCCTCTCACCATGGACTGAAGACTGGCCTCGCCCCTCTGTGGGCACCAACCACATGACAACGCCGGGCTCTGTGTGAGCCCCTGACTCTGGCCATTCTGGACCTGGCACCTCTGGAGTCACTGTGGCTAACTCCTCCCCGCTCACCCCAGCAGCCACCAGTGACCCCTACACCGGTAGCCTGGCTGGTGCCCTCGCAATGCCCACTCCCTACCTCTCTGCCCGTGCTCTGCCCACCCCTGGTGTGGCACTGGCTAGGTGTGAGCCTGGTGCCAGTGTCTAAATGTCCATCACTCTTAGACCAAAACCATTGTTTTGTGTACTTATTTGTGACAGGGGAGAGATGGGGTAGGGGGAAAGTTGAGCCCCTTTTCCTAGCTCCTCAAGCATCAATCAGTCCAGTGGCTGGCCCTGGACCCTTTGCCAGGTCACCTGGGGTCAGCACAGGCCAGGGGCACAGCCCTTGCAGTTTGTGGCGGAGGAACAAGCAGCATGTCCCTGGCTGGCCTGTCCACCTGGGGAGCAGGGGAAAGCATCTCCCTGCCTGCTCTGTTGGGTGGGGGCAGGGCAGCACTGCTGTGGTTAGAAAGAGCCCAGTCTCAGGGACTATCTACTTGAGCAAAGACAAGCTGCAATTAGGCGCCTCCAGGAGAGCCCCCTCCCTGGACTGGGTCTCCCCATGTGGTGCTGGAGCTAGGGTGGGGGGCACAGGTTGCAAGCAGGGCCCCTCTGGCCCTTCCCCCACCCCACCCTGGGCCTCCCCAACCTAGGCTAGGGTGTCCTTGAGATTCTGCAGCTGGTGGTGACCCTTCTGAGCAAACAGCTGTGGGCGGGCCAGGCTCTGAGGAGTGACTCATCCCTGCCACCAGGGGGTGGGGGTGCAGTACAGTGTCTAGACAGCCCTGGGAGTAGGAGGGGTTTTACTTCATCCCGGCTTCCTGGGGGCCTTCTGCATCCCCCTGCCACCTGTGAGGGCGCTCAGGTGTCTTCCACAGGCGGGTGGTCCAGCCTCCAGCTCCTGTGTGCGGCCGGTTTCAGAGCTGGGGCCACCATGAAGTTGTTGGAGGTCTGCCCTGGATCCTTCCCTCGCTCTGCACCCAATCTGGTCTGTGGCCCTGATTGAATTCATGTCAGGTAGAGCCTCAGGTCTGTCCTCCCAGCTGATTCTTCAGACTGGTCAGCCCTGACCTGCAGGCTTCTGCTTCAGAGATGACTTTGCAGGGCTCTGTTCAGGGGCTTCTTAGAGGCCCTGTGCCCAGCCCAGCACTGTGGTGTGGGAGCACAGGCTCCGGAAACAGCCTGGAGCTGATGTTCAGGAAGAGCACTTATGAAGCCTTGCCATCTCTGAAGCTGCGCTTTTCCCCAGTAGCCCCTCAGTCCTCCCCAGGGGGTGCAAGGGACACTCAGACTTCTGCCCTACCGAGTCCCCAGTCATCCATCCCCACCATGTCCTGGAGGAGCCTCCCTCTCCTTTTCCCACCACCCTCTCTGACTCATGCAAGGCTGGTGGGGGGACATGCATCTTCCCTGTGCCCTGGAGGTAGGGTCCTGATGCCCGTTCCTTGGTCAGGACTTCGCCCTCCTCACTGGTGCCTGAAGGTAACTTGCCTACGCTTGTGATTTTTCTGCTGTGGGGCAGAAAGAACTGTTCTGCTTCTGAAACACTGAAGGGTTGCCTGGCTGTAGGCCTGGCCTGGCCTTTAAAGAACCACGCACAGCCATCAATGCCTCTGTCTCATCTGTGAAGTGTAAACAGGGCCAGTCTTAGGGGCCTGTTTGGAGGCTTATGTAAGGTCAGCCAGGCAAAGGGTTAAGTGTCTGTGCTGTTACTGTCCATGCCATGACCTGACATGCATCTGGGCTGAGATCCCCAGGGCTGCATGCATAGCCTGATCCTGCTCAGAATTCTGGGGTCCTTGAGATTCCGCTACCAAACGCACGCCCTCTGGTGCCCCAACCTGCCCCACAGCTTGTGTTCCACTCAGCCAGCAGGAGGGATCCAGTCATTCTGTGAACACGTGCCCAATGCCCTGTGTGGCTGGCTCTGGAGTCCCGACAATGACACCTGTAGGCTAGATGCTTGCTTGCTTGCCTGCCTGCCTGTGTGCTCAGGCCCCTCTCCATGGCCCCCAGGCACCTGCTTGCACTGTTGGTCCACTGGCTATTCTGGCCTCTGTCCTCTTAGGAGAAATGGGTTTCATCTGTGCCGGTCTGTGAGGACCTCATGTTCCTGGGGGCTGATCAGCTAGGGGACACAAAAATGTGCAGACAGGATTGGGTGCAGTGGACAAAACATCCCTCCACAGCGGCAGGGTGTGGGGCTAGTGTTTCCCTGGAGATATCAGGATCAGTGGTCTGGGCTGTTGGATTTGGTCCAGAGGGACAGCCAGGGAGCCACTGGAGACCATGGCCTGGGGGATGTGCAGTTTGGCCACTTCAGCTTAGAGTCTAGAGAGTCCTGGGCCCTGACAGAGCCTCCTCCAGCCTCACTGCAGCTTTTTGGGGACTGGGAATGTGTCCTCGCTGAGCCACCTGAGAGAGAAGGTAGCAGCCCCCTTCCAGGGAGCGGTCAGGCTGCACCTGACCTGAAGGCAGGAGCCCAGGGGCCATGGGCACAGACTTCTTTCAAGGCCCCCGATTTCCCTCTCTTTTAGAGATGCAGCTCAGATGGTAAAGCATCTGCCTATAACGTGAGACCCGGGTTCAATCCCTGGGTCGAGAAGATCCCCTGGAGAAGGAAATGGCAACCCACTCCAGCACTCCTGCCTGGCAAATCCCATGGACAAAGGAGCCTGGTAGGCTACAGTCCATGGGGTCGCAGAGTCGGACACGACTGAGCGACTTCACTTTCTTTCGCACTTGAGAGATGCTAGTTCATTTCTACCTTGTATTGGCTGTGTTTTCAAATCTCCATTTTTTCCAGTGGTCTGGAAATATGTTCTTTCATAACTTCTATCCTCTTCCTGTTTGGCTTACAATGAAACATTTGGTTAAAATGTCTGTGTTTTTTGGGCATGTCTTTCTGGTTTGTCTTCTCTATCTATAGGGATGTCAGCATGCTACTTCTTTTTCCTTTTTTATATTTGGCTGTGCTGGGTCTTAGTTTCCACCTGTGGAATCTTTAGTTACAGTATGTGATATCTAGTTCCCTGACCAGGGATTAAACTCAGGCCCCCTTGCATTGGGAATGCAGTCTTAGCCACTGGACCACCAGGGAAGTCCCTCTCTTTTTTTCTCTTATGAGTCTGAATGTGAGTCAGTCACTGCTTTGTCCTCTTGGTCACATATAACAAAGCCAGGTTTCCCTCACTCTTAAGTGGGGAGTGGGTGGGCTGGGATGGTGTCTATAACATCCCAGCTCTGCTGTTAGCCGTGTGTTAATTACATGGCCTCACATGTCTGGGACCTGCCTTTCTTTTCCTCCCCAACTTTTATCTGCACTCTCTCCTTCCTTTGCCCCGGTGTCTCTGTTCTGCTCAATTAGGATTCCAGTCTGGCAAATTCTCCCCATGCCTGTTCCCTTCCCTCCTGGAAACCACTCTGATCTTGTGCTGCTCTTTTTTTTTTTTAATCTCTACACCATGTCTTTGAGATTTATCCATGCTGCAGAATGCACAAATATTTTTGTTTCTGTTCATGATGTACAATTTGTAGTGTGTGTCCCTCAGGCTGACTTGTCCTCACCCCTGGAGGAACATGGGTGGCTGCCATGCTGATCACTGTGTCGCCATGAAAACCCTTGTCCATACTCGTCAGGGACCTGTGTGAGGACTTTTCTAGGTGAGAGAAAGTGGATCTTAGGTGTGTGCACACCTAATTTCACCAGTATTATCAGCTTGTTTTTAATGGCTATGCAGAGAAGTTTTGACTTACTGATGTCTCACAAGTGCTCTGCACCACTCTTGTGTTTTATCTCGTGCTCATCTGTCAGCGCTACAGCAGGAACTGGATTTGAGTCTGTTCTGCTCATTGGAGAGGCTGCCTACCACTTCCCAGTCCTATTGGCTGTTTGAGTCTCCCCTCAGATGAACTGCTCATTCACGTTCTTGTACAACTTCCCATCACTATGACTTTTCCCCCTTGGTTTTCAAGAGCTCTGCAAATACCCAGTACTGTCCAATAGGACTTTCTGAAATTGTGAAAATGTGCTTTATCTGTGCTTAAGTGTCCTGGGGCTGCCCCAACAAAATCTCAAACTGGGTGTATCAGAACAGGAATTTGTCCTCTCGTGGCGTGGTTCTGGAGGCTAGAGACCTGAAACCTTTTGCAAGTCTCACTGTACTATTGAGAGAGAGCAATACCATTCACTGTATTATTGCTCACTTTAATGTTATAATTTGATTCCATCTGCAAAAGACCCTTTTTAAAAAAATGTTGTTCATTTTTTGTTGTGCTGGGTTTCCGTTGCTATATGTGGGCTTTCTCTAGTTGTGGTGAGCAGGGCTAGGTCCATGGGCTTCTCATTGCAATGCCTTCTCTGGTTGCAGAGCAGGGGCTCTAAGGCACTCCAGCTTCACTAGTAGTGACCCACAGGCTTAGCTGTCCTTTGGCATATGGAATCTTCCCAGATCAGGGATCAAACCCATGTCCCCTGAATTGGCACGTGGATTTTTAACCACTGGACGGTTAAAAATGGATGGTTAAAACCATTTGGACACCAGGAAGTCCAAAGACTCCTATTTTCAAATCAGAGCACATCCACAGATAACAGGAGTTAGGGTATCAACTTACTCTTTTGAGGAACACAATTCAATCACAGTGGTCACTAGTCAGTAGCTATCAGTCATTGTGGATACTGTGGCTAGTGTAACTGAGAAATTGCATCATAAGTTTTAATTAAGTGTTCAGTTTAAATATCCATACTGAACAGCATAGTTCTAGATACATACCTTTGACCATTTAGCTGTCACAAATATTTTCTCCTGCATCACTGACTCAATGGACGTGAGTCTGAGTGAACTCTGGGAGTTGGTGAAGGACAGGGAGGCCTGGCGTGCTGCGATTCATGCGGTCGCAGAGTCGGACACGACTGAGCGACTGAACTGATACTGTTAACATTGTCAGTAGTGTCCTTTGTTGAAAACATAACCTTAATTTTGATGATATCAGACCTATCCTTTTTCCCCTGTAAGTTGTATGTATTTTTTTGTTCTAAAGCAATTCTTGCATACCCAAATAATACATAAGTGGTCTCCATAAAATATTTCTTTCAACTGGCTTTATGACTTTACTTTTTCTGTTTATGTCTTTAGTTGCCTAGAGGGCATCTTTGTATATGGTGTGAGGTAAGGATCCAACATTTTATATCAGTACCCCAATCTGGTCTGCAGAAACAATCTATCCTTTTCCAGTATGTGGATAGCCCCACATCACATACCACACCCCCACACGTGCATAGGTCTTTTTATGGGCATTGATCTGATTGTCTTTTCCTATTGTCGTACTCTATTAGTCTTATCATTATAATCTTAACATCTGTAGGGTGAGTTTCCACATTTCACTCTCTTTAAAATGGATTTAGTGAGACTTATGATTCTGGCCAAATGAAGTGACAGGGATCAGAATTACTCTTTCACCTGAAGCAACTAAAAAACCATACAAAATATGTGAAACAGTTCTAAATACATTGGCTATCGTGCAATGAAGGGCCATGACCCCTAATGAGAAAGGAAAGAGATGAACTGAGTTCTGTGACTGTTCCAGCTTACCGTCTGGAGGACTTTCAGGATGCAGAGCACAGAGGAGAGACTCAGGCAGAGGCCAGTACTGTCCTGACTTGAGTGGATGGCTCTGGGAAGCCAAGATGGCTGGAGACTGAGGGGCAGAAACTGGAAGGAAGAGGAAGTGAAGATCTGTAGCTTAGGACTGACTGGTGTGTGTGAGGGAATCACCGGACCAAGAAAGGAAGCAACAAATGCAATCAGAAGCAAAATTCCTGAGTTCAAGCAGGGCCAGGAGCAGTGTCGCTAACAACCAGCCAGAGTGCCAACCCACCCACACTGATTCCATGTATAGCAGTTGCTGGAGGCTGCCCCATACCTCATTGATATTCTGTTCATTTTTTCTGTTTCATTTATACTTTCTATCTGTATATCTTCTATTTAATACCCTTCTCTTCTTCAATCTCTAATCTACCATTAATCCCATCAGTATATTTTTCATAGCAGATATTTTAGTGCAATCTATAAAAGAACAAATTGATAAATTATACTTCATCGAACTTAACTTTTGACTTTGAAAGACACTGATCAGAGAATAACACAAACTGCAAGGAGAAAACATCTATAAATCACGTGTCTGGAAAATATACATATACACACATAACTTAAATTGGGGCTCCCCAAGTAGGTTAGTGTGAAGAATCTACCTGCAATGCAGGAGACACAAGACACCTCCAGGGATTGAACCAGACACCCTGGTTCAATCCCTGGGTTGGGAAGATCCCCTGGAGAAGGGCATGGCAACCCACTCCAGTATTCTTGCCTGGAGAATCCTGTGGACAGAGGAACCTGGAGGGCTACAGTCCATAGGGCTGCAAAGAGTTGGACATGACTGAAGTAACTGAGCACACAGCACAACTTAATTACAACACAATGTTAAATGCACAAATGATTTGGACACCTCATCAAAGATGACCCAGCAACAGCAAATAAGCACCTGAAACTATACTTCACTTCATTAGTAATTAGGTAAATATACGTTAAAAACACATTGAGGTACCATGAGACATCAGCTATTAAAAACATTTAAAACTGAAAAGATTTTTAATCACATCAAATGCTGGCAAGGATGTGGAGAAACTGGAACACTGCTTGTGGGAATGTAAAATAGTACATCTGCATTGCAAACAATTTGGCAGCAGTTCTTTAAGAAGTTAAATGTACATTTGAACATGTGATCTAATCATCCTGTGCTCAAGCATTAACTGAAGAGATATGAAAGAATATGTTCATATGAAGTTTCATTCATGGAAGTTCACAGCAGCTTTAACTGTAGTAGCTAGAAGCTGGAAACCACCCAGGTGTCCATCAAGAGGTGAATGGATACATGAAATGGGGAACACCCATACACTGGAATACTTCTCAGTAACAGAAATGAACCAACTATTTATATGTGCAAGATTACTGGTGAATCTCAAAATGAGTATGCTGAGTGACAGAAGTCAGACTGCCGCCCACAAAATAAAGAGAGTACATACTCTATGATTCCATTTATGTAAAATTCTAGAAAATACAAACTAATCTATACAATAGGAAAACAGCTCAGTGGTCACCTGATGAGATGGGGGGGCAGGTGGAGGGGAGCCCAAGGAGGAATTCCAAAGGGGTATAGGCAACTGTTGAGGGTGATGCATGTTACCATTGTATTTGTTTTCTGACATATAGGACCTTCCCCTACCAGGGACAGAACCTATGTCCCCTGTTGTGGAGGCAGAATCTTAACCACTGGATTGCCAGCGAAGCCTGTTGTTACTATTGGCACATGGATGTACACATATGTCAGAACTCGTCAAACTCTACCCTCTAAATGTCTAGTTATATGTCATTAAATTGTCTTATTTATCCATCTCAGGTTGTTCTATATTCTCCAGCTCTTGAGGAATTCATTATCCTGTTTGATGAATATGCAAGTTACCTTGTGGGAGCTCATCCTGCTTTCAATCTTTTATTGGTAATACTTGCTCATGGAGTGTTCTTTGTCCCATGTGACCCTGGTGATGGATATGTCCTCAGGGAACATTGGGTCCTACTTATACTGGAGCCCGGGGATTCTAATGGTCCAAGACTAAGTCTACTTTTTATTTCAGCTTGGGGTTCCCATGCCACAAACATATAAAATTAAAACTCAAGAGATGCTGGTAGCCTAAGCACAGACAGTGCACAGAGCGCTGTCCCCCCCTGGGCACCTTCCCCCTCAGGTATCTGCTAGATGAGCAACTGGTGTCTCCAGAGGAACGATGTTTCTAAATTCTCTGGGCATATGCAACACAGCCATCTTGGATGGAAAAGGAGGCCCTAGCCCTTTTCAGCTCAGAGTCTGTGAAAGCAGTGGGAAAGAGAAGCACAGAGTGCTAAAAACTGTACAGAGCCATAAGAGCAAGTTGAGGGTGCTACTGGGAGCATAAAAAGGCCAGGGGGAGAAGGCAACGACAAGGGTGAGCTTTCTTGAAGCCCGTGACATCTGTCTGCAACTCTCAGGGCCTGGCCTAAGACCTGAGGTATGAGGTTGCCTTATGCAGAGGTAAAAAAAGGTAATGGACAAGCAGTTTCCAGCTGGTAATCCCTTAAGTTCTAAAGAGGAAGCTGGGAAATGTGAGGTAGGAGAGCTCAGTATTGCACTGGGATGGTCAGACCATAATGTCTTTGAATTACATTGGGAAAACACATGGGTGGGGGGTGTTGTTTTCAAAATGTAAACAGCACTATTATTTGTGGTGGGTGTAGCTGGATGGCATCACTGACTCGATGGACCTGAGTCTGAGTGAACTCCGGGAGCTGGTGATGGACAGGGAGGCCTGGCGTGCTGCGATTCATGGGGTCACAAAGAGTCGGACACGACTGAACGACTGAACTGAACTGAAAAAGAAATACATGTTCAACATAAACTACAAAGTCAAGGGTGCTTTTCTCAAAGTACGCATAACCCTACTGCCCCCGTTCTCACTGCCTCAGTGTTCTGTCCTCCTAGACTTATGCTATAGGTACATTTAAATACATAGAGAGCAGAGGAGCCCTCATTCCTCCTGATTCATCCCTCACACCCCTCGCCCCTGAACCGGGTCTTTCCAAGTAAATGACTCCTTGTTGCAGTCATGCACTGTCCCTATCAAGGGTCCTGACATACTCTAAGGGTCTGGTTCTCAGCCTAGTTTTTTCCGTGAAAACATCAGTAATAACAGGACACTGGAACATCAGTAAGGGTGGTCACTCACTGCCCTGGTTTCTGAGTTTCTCCCTCTCCAACAGGAAGACTATCTTCTACTGGTGCCCATGGTCACACTTAGTCTACAGAGATATAAAATGCGGCCCCCTCCCCACATGCTGTTTCAAGCATCCTGTTCTACCTCTGTTTGGCTCCAGTGACATTTTTTCCATCGGGATCCCCAATTCAGAGCACACAATACCTTTTCATTGCTGCCACCCCTTCACATCATCCTTTCTCATCACTTCTGGATCCATAGTAGAGAATCGCCATTCCCTTACCCCTCCCTTTGTTGCGCATAACATTGCAAAACATCAACTCAGTGACCACTCCAAGCGGCTGGAGGACAATAAAACCGAGTTGACTAGTTTCACCGTCATATCATGACCCCAAACCTCTGGTCCGCACTGCGTGCGTGCTCAGTCACCTCCGACTCCTTGGCGATCCTATGGACTGTAGCCCTCCAGGTTCCTCTGTCCGTCGAATTTTTCCAGGCAAGAATACTGGAGTGGGTTGCCATTTTCTACTCCAAGCGACATTCCCCACTCAGGGATCGAGCCCGCTTCTCCTGCATTGGCAGGCAGATTCTTAACGACTGTGCCAGTGCCTCCAAACAAACCCAAGGATTTAAGTTAATTTGCTATCCCAACACAGGAGGTCTCCTCACACTTCCTACGTCTCATTTCTAATCGTCTTTGCAAATACTTTCACAACTTCACTTAAATGTCAAACTTTGCAGGGTTTTCAGAGCACACCCACGCGCTGGTATTTGCGAGAGGCTAGTAAGAGGCTGGGGCAGTCATCCAAGAATGGGCGCGGGGCTCGGCCTAGAGCGGTGGAGGCACGGCGGCAGGCGTGAAAACAACCGGGGCCGACTTGACGCTAAAGAGGGAAGCCGGGGGAGACCAGCAACCTTCAACGTACGTCCCAGTTGCCGCGGCGCCTTGTACGTCACTCCCGGCGACTGCGAGGGCGCGCGTGACGTCACTTTTGTCGGCGCGACGCGTCGCGCGTCAGTCCCGGCGACAACGGCTTGCGACGTCAGGACGCCAGTTCGAGGCGCCGGACAGACTGCAAGCCCTGGCCCTGACGCTCGAAGGCCAGCCAGCGGGGGGTGGGGCCTCCCTCGGTCCGCGGCCCAGCAGTCGGGGGCGGTGTGGGGAGGCTGCCTGGACGCCGCACATACGCCCCCGCCGCGCGTCCTGACGCGCTACGTCGCCGGCGCCCCCGCTTCCGCGTCATGACTTCCGGGCGTGGAGGCCGCCATCTTGCTCGTGCGGAAGCGGCGCGGCTGGGTGGGAGTCCCGAAGTGGGAGTCGCAGACGGTGCGGCTGCCGCCATGCCGTCGTCGCCACTGCGGGTGGCGGTGGTGTGCTCGAGCAACCAGAACCGGAGCATGGAGGCGCACAACATCCTCAGGTAGTTGGGGCCTCCGCCCTGGCCCAGCGCGCCCCACGGACGCCGGCCGACTGGCCGTCCTTCCGGCCCCGGCCCGTGATGGGCAGTCCTGGTTCCTAGTCGCGGACCTAGCTGGCCCGTGCTGGGCAGTCCCGATTCCTGGCCCGTGTTGGGTGGTGGCGGCCGCAGTTGCTGGCCCCGGCCCTCCCCGGTCCATGCTGGGCGGCGGCCCCGGATCTTGGGCTCGGACTGACTCGTGCCGGGCAATCCCGGCTCCCGACCCGTGCTGGGTGGCGCCGGTTACCAGCCCCGGTTCTCCCCGACCGGTGCTGGGCATCCCGGGTTCCCAGGCGGGCGGTACTCGGCGGCTCCCGAAGGACGGCCGAGAGGCCGCGCCGCGTCCGGGCTCATTGCCTCCGGGGCCGTGTGCTGCGAGGACTCGAGAAAGCTCGGTTCGTCTGGTGTCCCATGTATGTGCCTAGTGTCAGGAAAAATTCAGAATGTGAGCCGAAATGTTTCCGGATCACGGGAACCTCGAAAGCTGCTAGTAAACCAGAAAGGCTTATGCTGTTCATGTCTCCTTAGTACTCACATCTGTATCTGAAAACAGTGATCTCCTTTAAATGCTCTGCAGTGAGGTGGTAAGTTTCAAGCCGAAGCTTAGGGTCCACGAGAGGACAGGCCGGCTCTGTCCAGGGCGTGTCGCCTTGTATCAAACTTGGAAAACTTTGCACAACAGAACCTCAGGATAGAACAAGTCGTTAAAAACACGGAAGTGGCCTGTTTTAACTTAATGCATTTGTGTGTTTACATTTTTCAAGTCTCATGCAAAGAATTCCTTTCTCCTTTGGAAAACCTCCAGTCGACAATTTCTGAACCACACGTGAATTTGGTTTCACTCTTTTAGTTTATATTTCAGTGGTAACTCCCTTTTTGCGACTCTGTTGTGTACGTTTAATAAAAGTTTATTCCCATTTGATAGTTTTTTTCATTCAAAAGCACTTCACAGAATGTGAGATTGATCCCTTGTGTTACAGTTAAAAGTTAGGTGTACATGTCATCTTTGATAGTAAAATAAAGTTGAAATTGCTTTTTCTCTCGAAGTTTGCTTACTTGGACATTAAAGGGCAACCATGCCTCGCTTCCCCTACCGCCGCAGTCAGCTTTGACTCTCCCAGTGAAATCAGAGTTTTCCTGCACCCCTCATTCTTTATGAAGCTGGACATACCAGGTGTCCATGATCTGCTAGTTAGGAGTTAAATTCTTCCCTAAGATCTATCACACTATCCACAGTATTCAGTTAATGTGTATTTTTTGGTAGAGTGTGGTATGCTTGGAACCTAACGAATTAATGTGGAATTTGTTTCTAAAGTAGAATTTTTAAAATTAAAGTTGTTTTAAAATTTGGAAAGTCCGAGGATTACAGTGTGCTTGATCTGATCCCCAAACTGCATATATCTGTTCAGAGTCACTAAAATATTTTAGTGGTAAATGAAAAGACTGCAGAGTTCACATTCCTGGAAAATTATTCAAGGAAAATGAAATTTAATATCTTCAGTTAGAATAACAAGTGACCTGGAGACCACCTCATTCTGCTGACTCTGGCTGGTTCTGGATTCTTTGTTTTAAGCTCTTCTCTGCATAACAAAGTTGAGATGGAATCTTACAAAAGGAGGTGTTTTTAAATTTCCTCTAGCAAATTTGTTCAATCATTTCTAAAGTTTTGCCTATCTAATAGTCCTCAGTCACTGCCAATTACAAGCCCTTCCTTAGTTTGAAGTAGATGGTATAGCCTTGGTACTCCTGTGGAAAGGAGGGTGGAGAAGAGCCCCTGCAGATAATCACCAAGTAGGAATGCTTGTGTATTTTTTGCCATTTTACTGTCTTTCAAATTGACTCACGAATGAGGGCCAAAGGAGGTAAGTTTAGAGTAACATGCATTATTTACCTCATGAATGTGAAGTTGTTAGATATGAATCTTAATTCCTAAGATGTTTATATTTGTGGAACTGTCTTCCTTTTTAAAATAATAGTGTCTGCATGTTGCAAAACGTCCTTGCTGTGGAAGATGGAGAAGATAAGAATCACTTGAAGTACTGTTTCAGTGTACATCCTCCTTTCTGGGTGTTTTCTGTATACACATACACACACTTAAGAGAAATCAAAATACTGTTCTGTAATCTCTCCACAGGATGTGAATGTAGTTTGATTTCAGTGTTCATTTCTGCTTTTATTTTAGTATATTGGATTTAAACATCTGTTCAGATTGAGTAATGGCACTGGTTTCAAAACAGTACACAAGCAATCCTGTGCAGTAGTCACTTTGGTAATCATCCCTAGTGACAGACGTGGGGTGGTTTCTCAGTTTCATAATGTCCAAATCCTTGTGCCATTCATGTCTCTTTATACACTTTTCTAGTTATTTCCTTGCCATAAATTGCTGGAGGTAGAATTGCTGAGTCAAAAGGTAGGCATATTTTACATTTTCATACATTCTGCCAGACTGCTTTCCAGAAAAGTGCCTATTTACAGAACTCCCATTACCTCATAATATGGACATTATTTACATCTTTTCTTGCTTCAGGGAAAAAATAAGAACCTTGCCTTTCCTTTAGTTTTAAAATTGCTATTGAGATTGAACAAATTTTCATGTCATTTTTCACTTTTGAAACTAATTTATGATATCTCCATTTGGATAATTTACAAGGTTTAATAGCATCTTTAAGTAATGTATATGATGATTTTTGTTACAAGTAGGAGAGCTTACAGAAGATGTAGAGACATGAGACATAGGCCTTAAAGATGATTGAGAAAAGTATTTAATGATAATATGATAAGGGACTTCCCTGGTGCAGCAGTGGTTAAGATTCCACACTTCCAGTGCAGGGGGCACAGGTTCGATTCCTGGTCAGGAACTAAGGTCCTGCTGCCTTGGCATGGCCAACAAAAAAGTATGATAGTGAAAACAGGAAAATTGCATTTTCAGTTGGAAAAGAACTGTCAAAGGGAATGTAGCTTTTTTAAGGCTGCTCCGGGTCTTAGTTGCAGCATATGGGATCTAGTTCCTTGACCAGCCATCAGCCCCGGCCCCCTGCGGCCCCCTGCATCAGGAACGTGGAATCTTAACTGTCAGACCAAATAAATGTAATTAGTGGAATATGCATGCTAGATTGTTTATTGCTGAAATCCAGTTTTTTTGCCCTGTTGAAAATCAGCTCAGGCTGTATTTTTCTGACAAGTTGAATACAAGTGTTAACAAAGGTTGGCATTTTCTAGAGGTAGCCATAATTTCCCTAGGGTAATCATTTTTTATCTTCTGAGACTAAATTGTTTGAAATACTAGTCCTGGGAATCCTTTAGGTTTTTAAAAGGAGTGTAGGAAGATTGTTTCTACAGAGCCTCCTATTCTTTGTACTCTGCAGATTAAGATGTCCCTTTGGTGCCAATTAAATTACTTTTTTTGTTCCAAACTATCTCTGGATGTTAAGGGGCATGTTGATTTTTGGAAGCTATATTTTTAATTGTAGTAATTCAAAGCAAATTTTAAAGAAAGATTTGTATAACTTCCTGAAGTGAATTCTCAGTCTGTTTTCAATCGTAACTTCCTGAGTAGTGTGATTTGGGGAAGATAAGCAGACAGGCTTCAAGTGTGGAAGAAAGAAGTTTAGAGTCATCTCTTGAGCCCCTCTGTGCCAGGTACTTTACAAATGCATATGTCATTTCATCCTCACAACTCTTAAGATGTCCACACTGACACGGGTGAGGGGATAAGACCCAGAGCCAGAAGCCCCAGGTGGTGAGTAACAGCAAGGCTCTGGAAACGGGGCTCCAGTCCTGATGGAAAAGTAGCATCTGATGGGCTGGAGAAGGATCCAGATCTAGGGTGTGGGGAATGCAGCAGGCAGCTGAGGCCCTGTGATTCTCTGATTTGCGGTGGGGCTCTCAAGTCTCAGTGTCCTCAGTGGAGCATGTGGACCCCAGTCACAGTGGGATGGAGGTGCTCAGACCTCCTCTCCCGCGGTAACTTGGATCTGAACCCTGGGCCACTCGACACAGCACACTCCCCATGGTGGTGCTAACTCTCCCTTGTCTTGTCCTAAACCAGGGAGGGATGGTTAGCTCTGCCCAAGGCCCCTTGGGCTGCATTTTTTATATTTCCTTTCTGGGTACACTTGGTGAAGGTGAACTGGAGACCATTTGGGGAGGTGGAAGGATTTGAAATCGTGTCTTTAAGGATGGCAGAGGAGGTGCCTACAGGGGACACATTTGCCTTCATAGATCTTAAGGGACTTTGCGTTGTCGTTTGCTTCAGGGGGCAGAACTAAGACCAGGAAGAAGGTAGATTTCTGTTTGGATCTGAACATTGAGATGAAACTGGGTAGACCAAGCATAGTATCAGCTCCAGCAGCTAAAACATTTTCCCTGCCTTAAGGATCATCACCAACCTTCTGTAGGTGAGAACAGGTCGAGCCCAGAGAAGGAAAGATAGTTGGGCGGGTTCACTATGATAAACAGTGCTTAGCACAGTGTTGGGGCTGGGACGACTCAAGTGCTAGATCTTGAAAGCCTGCTCTGTGCCTGCCCCCACACTGGGGAGGCCAGCAGTGACTGGAAGAGCAAGCTGACCTTTGAAAAGCCAGGGTGGAGGAAGAGCTGGCCTGGAGCAGGGACATCCAAGCAGGAGCTCTTGTGGGGAAAACAATGTATGTTTGTCACAAGCTCTCTGCACGGTGACGACATGCTGAAAAGCCTCTTGGTTTCTCCTTGACCTTGTGGGATGTGTAGGAATAAAATAAATCCTAGAAAACATTTATTGAGAAGTGTTTTGCTAGTGGTGACATCAACCTTACTGGAATGTTAACATTTGAGGAAGTTGATCTCAGGCTTGCGGCTGTACCACAGTGAAATTGCAGGCAGATGTTGGAAGTGTGATGGTGTGTGAGCAGTTGAATTGTGTTGGGTAAACATGGGGTGGTTGTGTAGCTAGAAACTAGGCTGATTTAAGTCATGGGTGATTTCATCTGTAGTAAAGGTGACATCATTGTAAGCACATTGTGTCCTACTTAGAGACAGGTCATACTTTCAGAAGTTTGGCAGTGGTCTAGGATTTCAGTCTTAGCCAAAATAATGCTTTGAATTAGGTTAATAAGTACACTAGAAAATAGGGAAAATACCATAACCCATAACCTATGCTGATAATTTGTGTGTTTTCATGATCAGTGTTCATTTTAACTTATTATTTTACCTTTAGATATCAGGATTGAAACAATTGTTTCCCCAAATTCAGCATTTTCTATGATACTATAATCTTTTTTTTTTAACTTAACATTTTTGTATCTTAATATTTAACATAATTAAAGTATATGTCTCTGATAGTGATAGTTTTTTGATACCCTTATAAAAACAAGTTGTCTGGAAGATTTATTTAACATACAAAATAATTTGGCCCTTAAAGCTTTTTGGTTGTCAGGAATACTTTTATAGCACTCAGTCCTTTTATGTAAGAAACACATTGTCACTGTGCACAGTCAGACAAGATGGGCCTGTGTTGTCAGCTGCATGAGCTTAGGAGAGAGCACTTCTGTTGCTAACTAGCCTTTTTGCCACTTTGAACATTTTGTTGGGGGAAGAACAGCCGACTTTCTTTTTTTGTTTGTGTGGTTTAAATTCTGCCAGTGAATTCCTCTTTTGGGGGGTTTCACTTTATTTTTAAATATGTTTGGGTAACTAACTGTTGAGGCAGTGAGGAGAGGGCACAGCTGCACACCCCCGCCCCCCACCAGCCGGATAGTTTCTAGTGGGGAGAGGGTCACCTAGCCTTTCAGACACCAGGAGGCATCCTCTGAAACACCCTGGTAAGGGTCAGCCAGCTGAAAGATTAGTCCAGGTTATCTTTGAGGTAGTTTACTTTTAGCATATGGACAGTGTTTCCTTTGGGCCCTAACTCCAATCTCAGACTCCCCTGTGATTGGAGAGGAGATGACCCACCCAGGCAGCTTGGACTTGCTGCCCCAGTAGTAACAGGGTGGTTGGGCACAAGAGACCCTGTGCTGGGGCCTCTGCATCACCTGGAAACCCTGTGGGCAGCTTTTCAGTGGCAGCCCTGCCCTGCCTCAACCTGACACAT
Source organism: Ovis aries (assembly GCF_016772045.2). Classification (NCBI taxonomy): domain Eukaryota; kingdom Metazoa; phylum Chordata; class Mammalia; order Artiodactyla; family Bovidae; genus Ovis; species Ovis aries. Next base: position 50,377,982 of record NC_056065.1, read on the forward strand.
CCTGGGGTCCTACTTGGGGTCTGCATTACAGGGTACAGTGTGTGTCGGGGCCCCCAGGGCACCCTGTTTTCCATTCTGCTGTCACCCCTTTGCCACGGCTTTGCTGTCCCTGTGCTTCCCGCCACCTGGGTCCTGGAGGTTCCCTTTATGCCATGCTCCCAGAGTATCTGAGGAGGGGGTTTGGGTCTCTTGATCGATGCTGAATCCCAGCACATAGCAAGCTCCAGAAAATACTCCTGGATCAAGGTGTTATGACAGACCTACTGCCAGTAGAAATGGCGATTGTTTTCCCTAAAACTTCAGCCATTGGGGTTTTAATAATCTGTTTGCTTCTGCTGGGCTAAATTAAAGGTTTGTTCACTGTATTTCATTAATGTGTTTCAAGAGTAGTTATACCTGGACCTGTTTTAACAAATTTGAACTTAAATTTAAGAGTTGTGTTAGTCGCTCAGTCGTGTCTTGACTCTTTGCAGCTCTGTGAGCCTGCCAGGCTACTCTGTCCATGGAATTCTCCAGGCAAGAACACTGAAGTGGGTTGCCATGCCCTCCTTCAGGGGATCTTCCAGACCCAGGGATCAAACCCAGGTCTCCTGAATTGCCCGCAGACTGTTTACCATCTGAGCCACTGGGAAAGCCCCAGATTCAAGAGTTAGGCTCATGTAAATAAGTTCTTTGAAGTGAAGTCACTCAGTTGTGTCCGACTCTTTGTGACCCCGTGGACAGTAGCCTACCAGGCTCTGCCGTCCATGGGCTTTTCCAGGCAAGAATACTGGAATGGGCTGCCATTTTGTTCTCCAGGGGATCTTCCCAACCCAGGGATCGAACCCGGGTCTCGTGCATTGCAGACAGACGCTTTACCATCTGAACCACGCTTCAGAATGGAATAAGTTCTTTAATAACGGATAAATATTTCGAAAGAATGACCACAAGGAAATGACTAAGATATAGAGATACTTTTTTTTTTTTTTTAAGAGTGATGGAGGAGCGGTGTCTAAGTGAATCTTTCACGTACCTTTGTTGGGAAACGTTTTATTTCTCCCATTGTTCCCCAGAATGATTTTGGGACCCCTTTTGGAGTTGACTTCATAGATAGCTAGCTGAGAGAAGTGGGCTCAACCGTGATTTCTTACTCTGACCTCGCAGGCACTCTTCCATAATTAATTGATCATTATTTGGTCTCAGATGATGTGTTTAAAAGAATCAGGGCTGCCACCAAAGGACAGACCTTTCTCCCCAGATCCTGTGCACACCTGTGTGGCTTTGGGACAGACCCAGGGTGGTCCTAGATGGTTGTCCAACAGCTGTGCTCACGCAGCCCCCCAGCTTGTTTCCTGATCGTGTCACACCTTAGGCTCTCTCTTTGGGAACTGGAGTCAGCCCCAGGTCCCTGGGGACTGTGTTTCTGTGGGTACATGTTTTCTCACAGCACACATCCCTCCCTGGTGGGCCTGTTCCCTCCAGAGTATTTCCGGGATGGGGAGAGTTGGCTCTGTGAGGATAAGGTGATTATTTTGGGCAGTTCTTGTGGAGTAGCAGCCATCGTGAAGCTAGCAAGACCAGCATAGCCCCTGCTGTGTGTTCCTGTGGGACATGGCTGTGACCCATCTCTGTCACCATCTTGGGAGGGAGTGGCCCCTGGGCTGTTGTCAGGGGGACCTTCATCCCCAGCTTGTTGGTGCTCTGACAGAAAACATTTCTTCTGTTGTGCATTCCTGACCTGCCAAGGAAACGGGTTCAGACTCTGGTGCCATGGTCTACAGGCATCTGCTGGGGGCCATTGCACTCTAGTCACCCTTCTTTGAGGTCCATTTACATCCCAAGTGGCCATGGCCCCGTATGCTCCTCAGTCATCTCTGCTGTCGTTCATGTTCTCCATCATGGGCAACATCCAGGGCTTGGGTGGGGGCTCAGCTTGGGCCTTCTAGGGGTGGAAGGACAGGGCTTGGCTTCTACCAATCTCAGAGGGCTCAGGCGAGGTGTTTGACACAAACCTGATAAGATGCTTTTAAAACGTATGCCCGTGATGCTCTGTGGTGCCAAGCATGGTGGCTGTGCTCCTGGATCTTTCATCTGCACAGAGGCACCCCTGAGTGACCTGCAGGTCCTTCTTGCTTTTCTGGGAAAGCAGTGACTCAGCTGGGCTTCTGGAACTGCTGTGTCTAGTGGGAGGGACTGTGGGTCTCGCCCCATGGGCACCACGGCCCAGTGAGGTTTTCCTCCTCCATCTACCTTTCAGCAGAGAGTGGCTGGCAGGGATGCCCACATGGTGGGGGAGGGGCCGCAGACTGGCACTTCTCTGGGTGCTGGGCCTCGAGTGTCCAGATGCACTGGCTCTTCTGTGGGCCTCCCACTGTGACGACCAAAAATCCCTCCAGAAGCAGCCAGACCCCTGAGTTACAATAAAATGTACAAAAAAGCTTGAGAAACTGAAAGGTGGCCGCAGAGCCCACAGCGCCATGAAGAGGACATCAGCACTGCCTGTCCTGGGGTTGGCTACCAAGTCGGTGGGCAGGGACGCATCCACACGGACATGCAGCGGTGTGTGAACACAAGGTTAGGGTGAGCAGGCTGTTTCACGCAGACGCTTTGAGCACTCCCAGCCTGTGAGTTTGAGAGGACACGAGGTCTGCAGCAGAGCCCCCAGAGTGAGGACAGCCACGGGGCCATGTGGGTGCCATGTGCGACTTGTGGGTGCTGCCTGCCTGACCATTTATCAGGAGATACTCAGCCGTCTCCTTGTCTTCAGGCCTCACAGGTGTTGCCTTGAGGCAAGAGGCCATTGTGGGGGTGCTTCTCCTGCCCTGGGGGCTCTGGGGCCTCTGTCTAGGTCCTGGGAAGCCGGCATCAGGGCAGCTGGGAACCTGGGCAAACAATTTCCTTTAAGAGTCGCACGACAGTCAGACAACAGGGTTTTCTAGGTGAATCTTCACTCGACTGTGTGTCTGTCCTTGGCTTTCACAGATAGCTGCCTCATTCCCCGGCGTTCACTGATTCTTTGTCTTCCTGGATTGGCTTCATCTAGCTTGTGTAATGTGCTGCAGGATTTTTTAAGATTTGAGTATAAAACACTTAAAAATCGAGAGACTTCCCTGGTGGTCCAGTGGCTGAGACTTCACTTTCCAATGCAAGGGATGCATGTTCAGTCCCTGGTCAGGGGAGCTTAGGTCCCACATGCCTCATGGCCAAGAATCCAAAACATAAAACAGAAATGATAATGTAGCAAAATCAATGAAGATTTTAAAAATGGTTCACATCAAAAAGAACTGAGGAACATGTTCTCTGAGAATGGCAAAATTGTTCGAGTCCATTTCCTATTCCCTTTTAGCATTTTCTGTCTTGTTTAATCCAACTGTGATTCTCTGTCCTTTTGTGTCTTTCAGCAAACGAGGATTCAGCGTCCGGTCCTTTGGAACAGGAACTCACGTGAAGCTTCCAGGACCAGCACCTGACAAACCGAACGTTTATGATTTCAAAACCACATATGACCAGATGTACAACGACCTCCTTAGGAAAGACAAAGAACTGCATCCCAGTGGCTGCCCTTTAACCCCGAGGGCTTGTCTCTGGCACGTGTCACCTGTGGGCACCCCTCAGGGGCACCTGTGAGGCGGGGGATGCGGCGGCCCGTGTGAGGTGTGCGGGGTCACTGGGTTTCTGTCCCTGTGTTTACGGGACAGTCCAGGGGTTGGAGACCACGTGGACACAGTCGGTTAAGGTTCTGGTGCGCTGTTAGAGCAGCTTAGGTGAGGAAAGTGGGAGCCCGAACCCTGTGGCTTCGCGCACTGCAGGTAGGTGTGCGTGCGGGTGTGCCCTGGTCCACAGGGGTGCCTCCCACCCTGGTGGTGGTCTGGAGATCACAAGAGGGCCACGCTGGCTGCAGAGGAAGCGTGTTAGAAACAGGTAATCTGAGAGGATCTCATTGCAGGAAGACACAAAGCAGACTGGGTCTGCTCCCTGAGACTCACCAAGTTCTTGCCCATGTGATCCCAGGCTGCGGATGGTAAGGCCATCCTTGCTGGCTGGGTTTTGACCAGGACCTTCAGGGTCACCCTAGTGCTTTAGATTCCTGGGCCTCCTCGCGTTACCTCAAGCGATGGTGATTCTCAAGGTGGAGCCCAGACACGTTCCAAGTGAAGGAGTGTAGATGCCATGTGGAAAGCTGTCCTCACGTTGGCACTCTTGCAGTCTTTTAATAAACTACGAATGTCCTCTGTACACCTGTAAGTTAGTTAGGTGCGAGGGGCCCCAGAGGCTATTTCAGCAAAAGTACTGGATGCAGGCAGTTGCTTCATGCTCTGTCACAGCACCTGCTCCTTCCCAGTTGCAGGGGGAACGTTGGGTGGGAGCGTCAGGGCAGAAACAGGTGTTTCTTGTCAGTACTTTGGCCAGGCACTGATGGCCTGGGTCCAGGACTCGTGCACTGCACGGTCCCCAGGGCCCCCCAGCGCACCTGCCCCACATCCCCTTTTCAGATGCCCCAGAACCCACATTAGAAACAATTGGGAGCACTTCCAGGGAGCTGCCAGGTGTGTCCTGGCCTCCATGGTGGTGACAGGCTCTGGTAGAGACTCTTCCCTGAGGTCTGGGCGGTGAGAGCCGCCCTGGCCTTGCCCAGAGGTGTCTGCCATGGCTGCTCCCCAGGGCAGAGCTGGGAGCCTCACTCCACGCTTTTGGTACTTGGCACCGCAAACACTCCATGTTGATAGCTTATTTTGAGACTTGTTTTTGAAGATTATTAGCACCATTCATATTTTAGAAGCTCTTAAACTCAGCAAGATAAGTGAAACAGGTAATAGGGCACTTGTGCTGCCTTCGTCACTGTACCTCAGGTTATCTCACATCAGAGCTCTCTCTGGGAAGAAGCATTCACACACGAGACCAAGTCTGGAGGTGTCGTGTGTGTGCCCCTGGTGGCTTGAGACGAAGGGGCAGGGCCCAGCCTCTGAGTGCTCAGATGCTCCTCCAGGGCGACTGCACAGGCCTGTGCCCCCTGGGAGTGTCCAGGGGATGGCTGTCCTTGCTGTTGGCAGTCACACCCTTTGCCCTGTCGGCACCCTCATGAGACTCTGGGAGGGACCACTGGTTTATTGGCTTCACTTGGGTGGGATTTCTGCCATCTAGCTGGGGTGGGAAGGGGCAAGACATGCAGTGCTTGGCTCTTCCTGAGTCATTCTTTGGCCTTCAAAGGAGGAGTGTGGGGGATCTGGGGCCTCCATGCATAAAGGGAATGGCAGAATGAGGGTCTGCTGACTTGGGCAGGTTGGTGATCACAATTGGGACTGGGAGCCCCATGTCCCCACGTGTTTGGGACACAGCAGACTAGCTGAAAACCCAGGACTGTAGCATGAGTGCCAGGGCTGTTGCAGAAGTGGTGGTTCTTGTAATTTGCAATGCAAAGCTAGGAAAATATTGTAAGATGTAAACCAACATTCAGTAAATGTTCAAGTTATCAGGGGAGAAAAAATGCCAGTCATTGGGCAGAGGCGGGAGTTGAGACCGAGGTGCTGGTGGGGACAGAGACAGCCTTGAGGACACTCTGGGCAGGACTGAGGACCCTGTGGTGCTTGAGCCCTCAGTGGTGGTGATTATTTGGCTATAAGTAGAGGTTTTGATTGTGGTTTTCTGTCCACAAACAGGAGTGGAGTTGGGGGCCTGCCTGCTTCGAGCCCCTGGCACCTGCTGAATGTCGCTCAGCCAGTAGAGCCAGACGCCCTGTGAGGTGTCCTCGGCAGTGCAGGAAGTCTAGGCTCACCTCACCCTCCCAGACACGGATGCCTCCAAGGTGGGACCTGTCCTTCACTATAAGGAGGTCCATCCACTTCCAAGTGTGTGGGTCCCAGGATTGTACAACCAGCAGACAGAGAAGGTTCTCACCCAAGAAGCCCCCACAGCCTCTTGCCCACCCCTAGCCATCAGGTCATACGACTTGGGTCTGTAGCAGCTGGCTCTGCCTGACACCTGAGGTTTATACAAGTTGTAGCGGGTACTTAGCTGGCCTTTCTTAAGTGTAAATTCCCCTTTGACCTTAATTTCTTTATTCCCTCTGCCTTGGAGTCTTTTTAAAAACAGACCCACTGCAAACTTGGTGTTCCACGTGGGGCTTTAATGTAGCTCCAGGGTCAAGTTGGTGGAGGCATCCAGGTTTTTTTCATTTCCTGCCAGAGCCAGTTTCCACAACTGAACTTCCTCCCTGGCTCCCAGCATTGGCTGAGTGGACTGTGGCTTAGCCTCAGCCTGCTGGCCACCTTTGGGGAGAGAGAAGTGGTTTTTTCTAAATGTAAGAATGGCCTGCCTGCGACCTAATGAACAGGGTCCCTGAGCCCAGTCATTGGAGGGGCCACCCAGAAAGGAGAGTCAGGTGGGGTCCTTGGGGCTCCTTAGAGGGTCATCGTTAATCTAAGTTTCAAGTAATTGCTTTGTGAATTATAAAACCACGTGTCTTAGCATGGGAATGTGTGGCTATAAATGCAGTTAATGTGATTTTTAATACATGTGACCACTTGCTCCCCAAATGGTGAGCTAAAGTGCTGGTGTAACTATAACATGTTCCCAGATCCTGACTTGTCTTCGGAGCTGGAGGCTGCCTGTTTAGCTGTATCTAGCAGACTTGCCCAGTTTATCTTGTGGATCTTTTGTAACTAATTACCTTTGGGTTTTAGATTTTTTTAAACTATTCATTTTCATCTTCTCAGTTTCATTGTTTTTTAGGCCTTAGATTTATGTTTATACTCACTTCTCCACTGTGTACCTTTTTGTTCTCTTGGGGTAAAAGATAAAAATAAAGGTGATTTCTAAGATTGTAAATCCCACAGCCTTCAGACCTCCATCCTGGGTTCAAGGTCAGTGAACCACGGCAGTTCCGTCCTGTTCCAAGGCCCCTAGGCTTTTCCAGAACCTTCTTCTTGCAGTCTCTCAGACTCTTACCGCCTTCTCGTGCTGTGCTCGGGCGGGTGTTCGGGGGTAGCTGCCCAGCTCCCAGCCCTTGCCCTGGAGATGCTCTCTACACCTGAAGCCCAGGCTCCCTTCAGGCTCCCACCGTTGGCGTGTTCCGCCTGCCCACCTTGCTCACAGTCCGTGGTTGCTTTCCCTGGCCCCGTACCTGCCTGGACGCAAACTCGCCTGTCTGACCCCATCTCATTTCATTCTGGTTGGCAGCTATGGTCTCAAGTGGTTTTTGAAAATGGTGTCTGTTTAACATGGGAGCGTGTTCCTAAGTCAGACACTGGTACCCAGGGAAACTCTGATCCAGTTTTGCTGATACTTAAGCTGTTGGGTTTCAGAAAAGCACTCATGCTTAAAATAAAAACTATGGCCTTAAGATAGATGAGGCCAGAAGAGTAGCTTTCACGTCTGCCAGACGATGCCCCAAGTTGAGTGGCCAGCTGGGTCCCTTCTGAGTAAATACAAAGCCTCAGGTCTGGTCACTGCACCCTGCAGCAGGGTAGACAGTGGGTGACACCGTGGCCTACGCCAGTGTTTTCTCTCTGCCTGGTGTCCAGGGTGGTGAGGCCATTGCAGACCTTGGCGCCAGACCACCTGCCATTGGCCCTGGGCAGCGGTGGGACAGGTGCTCAGCAGCTCAGCAGCCTTGGGACCTTCCTCCAGGGCCGGCCAGGTGCTCATTTCAGGGTGGCTGCAGTCACCCTGATGAATATTTTTTTCAACATGAGCAAGTCCCACGTGACAGCTTGTGCTGAGCATTCCTCAGGGCGTGTTCCAGGAGTGCCCCAGCCATCTTGGACCCTGAGACCATCTCCAGTCTAGAGCCATCTGCTCTTGGCCTTGCTCACACCTATGTGTGGAGGGCACCCCCCTGATAACTGGTGGGCTGAGTGTGTTCTCATGACGACACACAGCAGCTGCACCACCCTCCAACTGCCACCCGTTCCTGGAGCCCTGGCCTATCCCCAGCCCCTGGGGAAGAAGGGCTGACTCAGCCACAGGAGGTGCAGCCTGGCTCTGCTGCCCCAGCCCCGAGGCCCAAGGGAGACCCTCGTGCTGCTGCTCAGCGCTTTTCTGTGAAGAGACGGACTGGGTGCCATGGGGAGAGGGTGCTTCCTGCATCCACAGCAGGTGAGGGGTCATCAGGGCTCTCTGAGGGGAGGGGGCGTAGTCAGCCTCTGGTCCTCTCCCAGTGGCACTTAACTTGCATCTGGAGTCTGAACTCCAGGTTGCCTGTGACCAGCGTCGGAGGGCTAGCTGGCTGGGAATCCTGGTGAGCTATGACGGGTATGAGGTGGGGGCTGGGTAGTAATCAGCAGTGTGTTCTACCCTGCACCCTGGGGCTGGGCCTGGGTCTGGCTGCAAGGAGCAGGAGGAGAGGGCTGGATGGGCCATGCCGAGGGTGAGTGTGGGTCTGGGCCCCAGCACTGTGTGGACATGGTGGATGTGGCTTCCTCTGACCTTGGTGGGGGCAGGGTCTGCTGAGGAAGACCTGAGCTGGGATGCTGGTGTAGCTATGTCCACTCCAGCACTGACCCCTCCTCAAGATGATGTGGTCCAGAGGAGAGAGCACACCTGAGGCCTCAGGCCAGAGCTGTTGCCAGCAGGTGCTCCCCCCACCGGCCCCACATCCCCTGTCCACAGGTGAACCTGCACCTTCCCAACGCCATCCTCTGAAGTGAGGGACCTGTCCAGGGTATCTTTGGAGCACATGTACACTCCGGGAGGAGGTGGAGGTTGAGGGGTGTCACAGGTGCTCTTGGGGAGGGCCTTTCCCTGGCATGGAACCTGTATCTCCCTGGATCATGTTCAGGGGCATAGCCGCCCTGTCAGGACATGGTGCTGTCACCGTGACCCCCAGAAAAAAAGAGTGGGAAACCTGTTGGGACAGGCTCTGCTGGCCGCCTTTGGGTTAGGGTCCCGTAGGTACCAGGGGACACAGGCCAGTGCCTCTCCTCCCGTGGCCTCACAGCTTCTATCCTGCCCTTGGGGCTCATGGCCCTTCTTCCCTTGGCTACAGTGTTTCCCAGACACCTCCAGACCCTGGCTGCTACCACAGGTCCCCAAGGGGAGCCCTGCTGGGCATGGGTTGGTTTGCAGTGACCACTGGTGTCTGGGACCAGCCCCCAGCCATCTTATCCAGACAGTTCATTTTCTCATGCCAATTGCATTGTCTCAAGGGCCAAGCTCAACCCTCTCTGAGCGGGCTCAGTTGGGGGCGTCTGGGTCAGGGGCCACCCTGGACTTTGGGGCTGTTTCTGCTTCAAACAGTAACTGGAGTTTCAGTGAGGGAGGGGGTCATTTTATTTTTCCTTGAACTCACAGTGTTTGGGGCAGATCTGCTCAGCGCTGCTGGAGGGTGGGCAGTGGTGGGTGGCCAGAAGAGGCTCCCGGAGTGTCACCACACACCCTCCCCCCCGCCCACTGTACAGTGCTCGGGGTCTCTTCTGTTGTCAAACCATTCTGCATAGAAGTGATTTGATGTTTGCAGAGTTAATTGACTATCAGGATTTTTTTCTCAAAAAGTTTTTAAAAATAAGTTAATTATCACTAAAATGCTCCAACCTAGGACTCAAGCTTTCACTTTTGTTTCGAGTTTAATGTTTCTTTGATGTTGCACACAGACAGCTGGGGGACAGGTATGTGTCTATTTAAAACAAAACACTAAGACTAAAGATATATTCCCCATTGTGTTTTTATTTATCCAGCCAATTTCTTTTTTAAAAGTTCTATTTTCTTGAGCTTTTTCTCAAATGAACGTAGCCTTTTACCTGATTTGGATAGCAGTCAACCTTATTTAAAAGTCTGCTGATACCAACTCTGGTTTAATGATATGCTTGTCACCTGCTCCTTTCAGGCTGACTTAAGAATGAGACCCTGACCTTTGACCTCATGGATCCTTCCGGTTACACTGAGTGTCACAGTCCTTGTTCTGGTGCCCCAGTTTTGTTTTTAACACCATTTTGCCGGGGGGTGGGGGGCGGTGGGCGGGTGGCAATGTTTCCTTTGAAGAAGAGATACAGTGGTTTCTCACCCCCCATGCGGAGGTGGCCAGGCGCGTGGAGCCCCTCATGCTGTGTCCATCCAGGGAGCGCTGGGGGCAGTGCTGGTTGATCAGACCCCCACCTGCGAGCCCAGGCTAAGTTCCAGGTGTGTGTGTTTGTGTGTGTGTGTGTCTCCGTGTGTGCAGGGGATGGGGGCAACCGTGCCCTGGAGCCCAGGCCTGTGAATAGTGTGGTGCAGCTGGTTACATGTAGGACATGATTGCAAATGAAATGTATTTGCTGGTTTCCAGTCCATTCTTTACTGACTTTGGCCCATCCACAGCAGCTGTGCTGCTGAGTTGCAGTTTGGGGAATTGTGGCTGGGTCTCTGCTTCCGTCTATCCTGCCCTTTGCCGGCTGCCTGTAGCCCCGCTGGCCCAGGCCCAGTCCCCTCGGGTGGTCCCCTCTGGTGCCTGTGGCCTCCAGCTGTTTGGAGCACTCTATCCAAGAGGTTTGCTTTTCTGATTTTTATTCTTTTTGCACATAATACCTGTGGCACAGATGTAATGGCACAGTTACACCTCCCGTGTGGCCCTGTGCTGTCCTCCGGGGTGTCCTATTTGCAGCACACGCGTTTGAGACACCCACTGTGATCTGAAGTCTTCTATCTGGGGACGTGACTGTTTAACAAGCATGTGGTTGTCACAAATGGTCCCATGGAGACAGGGTTGGGTCTAGCCTGCCCTCTGGTGGCCAGCACCTGTGCTTCTTGGGTTTGTGCTTTTTTACAGGCCAGTGGCTTTGACACAAAACCCTGGGTAGTTGTGACAGCAGATTGTAGGTGGCATGGGGAGGCCATGGGCAAGGGTGACCCTGTGCAGCCTTGGCGCTCATCCGAAGTGAGGTAGCAAGGTTGTTGCTATGTGATGAGGCTAAAATTTGAGTGAAATGATTGAATTGTTCCCAGATGGGGTGGGAGGCCCATTTCCCTGCTGAGCTGCTCATCCCTCCGTGCCTGGAGGCTTCACGTGCAGGGAGGGGGCTCCTGGCTTCCTGCCTCAGGACTGGAAGGGGTCTGAGGGTAATCTTGACCCTCTTGAATCGGCAGAGGAGAGAGCAGGGCAGCTGACCAGGGCTCCAGACTGCTGGACTTGGAGTTGGGAGGTTACTGTGGGCTTCCAGGGGTGCAGGGTCCTGCTGACCTTGGTGCTCTGCTTGGCCCGGTGGGGTTTGCAGAAGCCTCAGCTCTTGCCCAGGGCGTAGCCAGTTGTCACCTGTCCGGGGCAGCGAGTGCCTGAGCTCTGCAGCTGGGGGCTGGTCCCTGCCTTCGAGTACCTTCCCCAGAAGCTTTGGGCCCCTGCATGAGGGGTTTTGCAGCTTCCGTTCCTGTTGGAATGAGCTCAGAACTGGAACTCAAGTCAGGTAGGAGGATGCCTGAGCCGAGTGTCCTCTGGGGGCACAGCCCATCTGGCAAGCCCAACCAAAGGATCCGGGTTCATATCCCAAGCTCAGCCCTGAAACAGGAGATGACAGGCTCGGCCTGGTGGTGTGCAGGAGCAGAGGTCCTGATGTAGATGGGCCAGGATGTCCTCGGGCTCTGATGGGTCAGTGTCCGGGGCGCAGCTTGGACAAGGGTATCCTCTCTTGGCAAGACTACCATCATGGTGGTTAGACCGCGACATCCTTCGTTGGTGAAGCTCCTGTCATGGTAGTCAGACTGGGGCCTGCCCAAGTCACCCCGCCTGCCCGATCTGAGAGCCCCCAGTGCGTGGTCAGAGCTGGGCTCCAGAGCCTGCTTGTGGGGAGTGAATGTGGGTGGTGGTGGACAGTATTGTCCTGAAGCCCCTTTCCAACAGGTGTGGAGCTGCACTGCCCTGACCCTGCTCCCTCCTTCTCAGGGTTCTGTCTCTTCCCAGAGACCCTGCTTCTCTTCTCAGTGTTCTGAGCTCTGCTTTTCCTGGATTTGTCTCCATCTTGTGTACTGGGCGATATTTGCAGGAATCCAGACTGACCTGTCTCACCTTCTGGGAAGTATTTCCATCCTCAGGGAAGCCAGACCCTGGTGGGCCTCTGGGCTGAGTAGGGACATGGGGTCTGGGCTCCACTCTTAAACCCATACCCTTCAGGGGAGCATCTCACCCTGACTTGGGGTTCTTCCAGTGTGTCTGCCCTCCGTGGAATCCCTTTGTCTGCCTTGCGCATCTGGCCTGGAGAATTCCATGGACAGCGGAGACTGGTGGGCTACAGTCCATGGGGTTGCAAAGAGTTGCACACAGCTGAGCAGCTAATGCTTTTTCACTTTGGCTCATCTGCCCCCACCCCCACCCTCAGCTGTCTGCCTTCATGGGCACATCTCTGCTTGGACCCCAGGCTCCCGGCATGGGCTGTGTGCCAGGGCCCTGCTCTGTGTCTACCCGGCCCCTTCAGCTCACCCTCCTGGGCCCTCCTCTGATGGGCACCTCTGCACAGCTGAGTCGACCCCCACCTGCTCCTGGGGAGGCAGGAGCTGCCACGTGCTTGCGGTCCACAGGGTCAGCTGCCTCACACTGCTGAGGGCTCAGTAAGGCCCTGCCTGTGGGTGCCCGTCTGTCATGGTTGCCAGGTGGATTGTTGAGGCCCATTTCTCTGAGAATTGCTGTTGAGGCAAAAACGTTCAACTGAACCTGTTTTGTGAGCTGAGGACACCTGTGTAAGGGCCAGACCTCACTTCTGAAAAGCTACCTTGACCTAGAACAGGCCAGAGGCCCTGGATATTCCAGTCATGAGCAGGTGCGGCTCCCCTAGCAGGCGGCCTTCAGGCCAGCTCATGGTGCCCACGGGTGTGTCTCCAGCTCATTGGTGTGCCTGACTTTTGCTCTTGAACTTTGGAGATGAGTCACCCTGTGCCTGCTGTGTTCTATTGCACTGTCAGGACAGTCCCTGAGGACCCCATCCTGAACCAGGCGTTCCCCCGTGGGGTTGCTTCAGTGACCCATGGTTGTTCATGGAGAAGCTGCTAAAGAGCACATCTCTTCTGACAGTAGGGTGTGTGTCTTTCGATGGCTAAGACCCCCAAGTGTCTCAAAACCATCCTCTGTGCTTCGCTTGGCAGGAGGCAGACCCTCCTGTCTTCTCCAGGACCGCCCCCCCACGGCCCTGAGATGCCGCAATCACACAGCAAGGGAGGCGCCCCAGCCATCCTTCAGCAGCCCCAGGTGAGAGTAGCTGGGATGCACTGTCTGAAGGCCAAGGGGCTGGGGGTGCATGGCCACCACCCCAGGACTGGAGCTGGAGTGGGGGTGGGAGCCTGGATGCTGCGTTCTCTGCCCGCATCCACCGGGGCCTCCGTTCACTTGGATTGGAGTTTTGAGCCTGCTTGGACTTCCCTCATATCTCAGTTGGTAAAAAATCCACCTGTAATGTGGGAGACCTGTGTTCAATCCCTGGGTTAGGAAGATGCCCTGGAGAAGGGAAAGGCTACCCACTCCAGTATTCTGGCCTAGAGAATTCCCTGGACTGTACAGTCCATGGGGTCGCAAAGAGTCGGACATGACTGAGCAACTTTCACTTTTACTTTCCACACCCGTCAAGGGGTTGGTTTCTGACAAGTGTGTGGACTGCAGGGGAGGCCCCAGCCAACTTCCCTTCCTCAAGGAGGCTCCCTGCCGTGGTGGGTCAGCTGGCCCTTGACCTACTGTGCTCAGCCAGGCTCACCATTGCACCTGGGCCCAGGGTCAGCACTGGCCACCTGAGGATCCATGGGGGTAGTCCTAGGGGACTAACATGTCCTTCCCACCTGGTTGGACCCCAGATGGGTGGGCCTTCCCTCAGAAGCCAGACCCTAATAAACGCTTCATCTTGGTGGCAGACAACTCTCCCTGTCCTGTTCCCCACTTTTCCTGTCCCCCAAGGTGTGAAGCGGGAGTTCAGTTGGGTCCTGTGAATCCGGTGGTTTGCAGCTTCACCCTCAAGGGCTTCGAGCATATGCTGGCCTTGGTCCTGCCCAGCACGGCCTGGACCCTGCTTCTCAGATATTTGCTGGAGAATAGCCCCAGAGGCCACCATTACCCCTATCCTGTTGCACCGACCAGGGAGCGAGCGGGTTTAATCTCTCAACTCAGTCCTTTCTCCTTAGTTACATCACCTGAATTTCATCTGTTGGGTCATCTCTGTGAATACCTGAGGGTCGAGGAAAGGAGGAGGGGCTTTGCAGGGCTGCTGGGAACCCTGATGAGCAGTTTCCTGAGTGCCTGGTGGCCTTCTTGTGGCTGTCACTGTGAGTCTCGGTGTACCCTGAAGCTGGGCTGTCTGGCAGCAGGTCTCAGCCAGCGTGGGGATGTAGGCGCCTCCTCCACCAGCCTGCCCCACGTAGGGCCTCCCTGGCCCATGTTCCACTGGACATGGATGCCAGGCTGGCCCATGTTCCCTGGACGTGGGTGCCAGGCATCCAAAAGACTGGGTTCTGGGAAGGCCGACTTCGGTGTGGCAGCACAGCCACGGCAGGCAGCCAGGGACGCAGGCCAGAGTGCGGTGCCACAGTCATTACACTCTTCTAGAAAGTGGCCAGAGCCAAAAACATCCCCCCTGCCCACTAACAGGTATCTTTTCAAATGAAAACTCTACATGTTAAAAGCAGTTTTCACCATCCAGGATGGTAGGAAATGTGGTTTGAGTAATATGAGCTTGTTTAAATAAACTATCTTAATTTAAAATCTGGGAAAGACAGTAAATGTACCACTCAGAGTTCCTAAATCAACTAATCTGTGTCCCTCAGTAGAGTGGGTGACATGCTTGTCCCACACTATCCAGAATGGCCCTTAGAGACTACAGGCCCCATCTTTGGAGTGGCGAGCCCTCCCGTGGGGCCAAGGACACAGCCCCTTCGGCCTTTGGGTGGGGCCCTGTATGGATCCCTGGGGAGGCATCTCCAGCTTGGGGCCACCTACTTGGCACAGACCCTGACTGTGGGACCCGTGTGTCCCATCCAAGCTCCAAGGGACCCAGGCCTGGGCCTCCTTGACTCTGCCCTCAGTTAACCCAAGGCTTCTCCCTCCTGGACACACTTCTTGCCACTGACATGTCCTTTCTTGGGTGGGTTTCTCGATCTCCTCACTGTGGTGACTGAGCCAGACTTGGGTCTCCATGTGAGCTCAGTCTCTTGGCGAAGGGCTGCGGTTCATCGTGGGCGCTGGCCAAGATGCTGTAGGACAAAAGAAGCCATTAGGGACTTGACTTGCGCACTTCCACTGCAGGGAGCAGGGGTTTGATCCGTGATCTGGGGGACACAGAAGAGAAGGCTGTAGACACTTGGTCTGCTTCCTGGAAAGGTGTGGGTATAAAGGCAGCCTGGTAGGCTGAGGGGTGTGTGTCCAGACACTGAGCTGGAGGCACTCATCCCCACCCTGTCTTCTGCAGGGACTGTAGCACATTCTGCGCGCCAACCCCCTACCCCCACCCCGCACCTTCACCGTCCTGATGCTCCTGCTGGGGAGGTGGCCCTGCCTGGGGTGCTGAGCTGCCTGGGCTGCTACACTGAATGACAAGGGTCTTTACTGAAAGTTCCTTAATTCGAGTACTCAGCTATACGCAGAATGGCATTTTACACATGCTGGACAGAAATAAGAGGATCAAGCCCCGGCCAGAAAGGTTCCAGAACTGCAAAGACCTGTTTGACCTGATCCTCACCTGTGAAGAGCGAGTGTACGACCAGGTGGTGGAAGGTGAGCCAGCCCCAGGGCCAGACCCTGCACTGTGGAGCTAACCAAGGCCATGCCCTCCACCCTGCTGTGTATCCGGTGCTTCTGAGGCAGCCCAGCCCCTGTGGGCGGTCCCTGGTCCTGGCCCAGGGCAGATTAAAGATTCCTGGTGTGTCTGTCCCTAGAGGAGGGCATGGCAACTCATTCCAGTACTCTTGCCTGGAGAATCCCATGGATGAAGGAGCCCGGCGGACTACAGTCCATGGGGTCCTAAAGAATCAGTGTGTCTGTGGGCTCCTGTGAGCAGGGGAAGTTGGGTGAGGCCACAGAGAAGTGGACAAAGGACCCTTGAGCTTTGTGGGCCCTGGGAGGGCAGGAGACGGTGGTCTTCTGTGTAATTTTGTTCATAAGGGCAAAACCACCCCTGCTGGTGACAGCATCATGTGTGCTAAGGGTCTTTTTGGCACGGAAAGAGCATGCATGGTGCAGAGGAACTGGGACCTGGTCCTTTGCGAGTGAGGGCATTGTTACTGTCCCGTGCACGGTAGGCTGGTTGGTGTTGGTGAGTGTGACCAAGCTGCTAGGGGTCCCACTTGAGCACAAGCTTTCTTCCCAGCACAGCTGTGTTCAGCATGAGGCTCAGGGGTGGCAGGGAGTGTGCAGCCTGGTTAGATACCTGAGGTGGGTCCTTAATTGTAGTCCCCGGAGGCCAGGGCAGTTGGGTATCACAGACCCTCCTGCGCTCTGATTCTGAGGCCTCTGACTTCCGTCCTTCTGTCATGGTCAGATCTGAATTCCAGGGAGCAGGAGACCTGCCAGCCCGTGCATGTGATCAACGTGGACATCCAGGACAACCATGAGGAGGCCACGCTGGGGGCGTTCCTCATCTGCGAGCTCTGCCAGTGTGTGAGTATCAGCCTGCCTGGGCCGCCTCCTGCACACCAGGGCTTCAGCAGGAAACTGATGAGCCACTCAGTTCATGTTCAGATTATTTCCAAAGGTTACAACCCAGAACTGCGGAGGTGCCCACAAGTATGAGGGTCAGCAAGTTGGTTCTGGCTAGAGAATCCCCCTCTGAGCATTTTAGACTGGTCAGTTGCTGTAGAGAGTGCCCTACCCGGTGCTGGTTCCATGGACACAGGCCTCCTGCCAGAACCCCAACACCTACTGAAGCTTGGGAGCCCCAGAGATGGTGTTAAAGGGTGCTGGTCCTCTTCGTCCTCTGGGCTTATCATTCCAGACATCTGGCCCTCCACAAGTGGCCGTGGACATCCTCCCTTGTGCAGGAAACATCAGGTTCTTTCATGCCTGCTGTGTAGCTGTGCTTAGAGCCAGACATTTCCTCTTAGTGGTGCAAAAGAACCCATCCAAGGAGAAACTGCTATGCTTTGTCATACCTTCACCCGCGGTTTCTGCATTTAAGCCAACTAACTGAGTGATTGGAAAATGAGGAAAACAAGTGGTTTAACCAAGAAGTATAGAGACAGGCAGGCGTGAATGTGTTTGCTGTGTGAGGGCCCCGGCCCCTGCTCTCTTGTTACTGTGCCCAGCACAACTTCTGTTCCCAGTGTGTCACATGGTCCAGGGTGGCTGCTGAAGCTCCAGCCGTTGCACTTATGATCAGGCCATCATACAAGAGAAAGGGCTGAAGGGGATGACGCATCCTAGAAATAGCACACATGACACCCACCTGGGTCATGCTTGTGAGAGCTTGCAGAGGAGAGGTAGTGCTTGCAGGCCGAGACTAGGGCACCAAGCTGCCTCGGCCTTAGGCCAGACCCAGGCCCCCCGAGGGCTGCCCTTGGTCATGCCTCCTCCCAAGGCAGTGGTTCTCCACCAGGGGCCATCTCACCACGTCTGCACGCACAGTGGGCCTCAGCTGGGAGACACTAGTGGCAGCTGGCAGGGTGTGCACAGGGTGCTGCCCGACACCGTGCTGTGCACAGGACAGCCTTTGGGCTTCCTTGCAGGAAGACATGGGCAGGTTGGGTCTGCCATTTTGGGGGACAGCACAGCAGCGAGTGTCTAAAGTGCATGTTCGCCTGAGCTGGCCTCTGGCTGCTGCTGCTCTGTGTCCCTGTCCCTTGCGGGTTCCCCTCACGGGGCAGGGGCTCAAGGTGGGTCTCTTGTCCACTCCAGATCCAGCACACGGAGGACATGGAGAATGAGATCGACGAGCTGCTGCAGGAGTTCGAGGAGAAGAGCGGCAGGACCTTCCTGCACACTGTCTGCTTCTACTGAGCCCCCCTGGCGCCCGGCCGCCACCCGCCTGAAGCCATCTTTTGAACTTCCTTTTGTTAATACTTTTCCCTCCCTGATATTTGTTTTTACCTGTAGGTATTCTGCCGGTGGACGGTAGCAGTACCCAATAAACTGTACATATGAAATGAGAAGATACATGCCAGATCACAAACAATCAAGTTTTTCCCATCTCACTTTCACTTAGGAGTGGGATCTCGATTATGGTTTTTCTTTAACTGAAAAAGAAACAAACGGTTGATAGCACATGACCTCCAAGACATCCACTTCTCACCGAGCATCCCTTTCCCGGCTCCCCTAACTGGCTGGAATGTACAAATCCCTGAATAAAGCAACAGGCTGTACTTTTTGGGAAAGAACCTGCCATTGTCCAATAAATAGATGTTGATGGTCATCTTGGCTTCATCCTGAGTTGCCTGGCCCCCCAGTCAGGGCCCTTGGACAGCAGTCCCAGGCATGTGAGTCACGAGGTGTTCCCTGGCACCATCCAGAGGGCTTACCTGTTCATAAGCCCCTGCCCCAGGAATATAGCCCCTGCCCCAGGAGCTGGGACCACTGTCTGGTGAGCCCTCCTGATTTCTGCAGCAGTGGAAAACCTTAAGTCCCTGCAGGAAGCTGGGCAGGGAGTTGGGGGGCGGGGGTGGAGGGGGAGTGGTCCTGGGCTGCATATGACAGGTTGGGCCTGTCATATGCAGGGCCCCCTCCCCAACCCCCAGCATTATGGGGCAGCCAGATCAGGCCTCTGACCTTCCAGGTCGACCCCTAAAGAGAGCTGAAGCTGAGGCTGGCTCTGCCCCCCGCAACGGGGGATTCTTTGGCCTTTTCTGGCCTCTGTCGTTGGGCCATGTGGCCATGGCTCTGGAGTGATCTAGCTGGCAGCCGCCCTGCAGCCCCTCCACTAAAGGCAGCCTCTTGCCATAGAGGGCTGGGTGCCGACCAGCCGGTCCGCAGCCCCTCAACCCCGCGACCCCGGGCAGCGGGGAGGAGGGGCCTCCAGCTGAGAAGTGGGGAGGAGGAGAGCGGAAGGAAGCCCGGGCCTCTACAGGATAGCCCTGGCGGGGCGGGACGGGACGCGGCCCGCGGTCCCGGGGCTCTGGGCTGGCAGCCAGGGCAGGCCCTGGCCACATGGGGGCGAGCGGGCCCTGCGGCCCCCGGGGAGGGGTCCGGCCGGCGTCTCGGGGGCGGGCGGCCGCGGGCGGCGAGATCCCTCCCGGGAGGCGGGCGCGGGGGAGGCCGCAGGAGGAGGGGGCCGGAGCCGCGCCGCGCGCAGGGCGGGAGGCAGGGCCGAGGGCGGAGCGGAGCGCAGCGGGCGCGGCGAGCGCACGGGCCGGGCGGCCGAGGACCCCAGGAGCGCCGCGTCCCCTGCCCCGCGCCGGCCCCGCGCCTCCTCCCCGGCCAGCAGCGGTGGGTGCGCGGCGGGCTGACCTCTGCGGAGGCGGCGGGGGCTCAGCATCGGGCCGGGGCCGGGGGGGCGCCGGGGCCGGGGGGCGGCGCTCCGGCCCGGCCCGGCCCCGCCCGATGTCCATGAGCGCGAACACCATGATCTTCATGATTCTGGGGGCGTCGATCGTGATGGTGAGCGGAGGGGCTTCCCGCGCGCCCGCTCCCCGCACCCGCTCCCGCCTCCCGCGCCCGCGCACCGCCTCCCCCTCCCGCGCCTTGTTTACGGGCCCGCGCGGCCTGCGCTCCCCCATCCCCGGCTGCCCTGCGCTCCCCCGTCCCCAGTGCTCCGGCCCCGGCCTGGGGTCCCCGGCCCAGCCGCTCGCTTCTCGGCGCTGACCGGTCATGGGCTCTTCCAGGCCATCGCGTGCTTGATGGACATGAACGCGCTGCTGGACCGATTCCACAACTACATCCTCCCGCACCTGCGGGGCGAGGACCGCGTCTGCCACTGCAACTGTGGCCGGTGAGTCTGCGCCCAGAGGGGCTCACGCGTGATCACACATGTCGGTGGAAGTGGCGAGCCCCACGCAGGCCGGGCTGCAGGGCCCAGCTGGGCTAGGCTGGTGGGGGCTGCCGAGGCTCTGCCAGGCTGGGTGGGGGAAGGACTGGTCAGGCTCCATCTGCACAGGGTGTTCCGGGAGGGGAGAGGACCCCCTCCCATATGGCCTTTAGAGAAAGGCCCTGCAGGGTGATGGGCAGAACTAGTCCAAGGCCTGGAGGCCAGGAGAGCAGCCGCCCAGCCTGGTGTCCCAGGAGGGCTCCTGCCCACAGAGGACACCCTCCTCCCGGGGCCCCCAGCTCTGTCCCTGAACTTTCCTGGGAGCCAGCTAGGGGGAGGAGCAGAAGGTCAAGGTGGGCAAGGCCTCCCTTGAGGGGCATCTGCCCACCCCCTTTGGTTGTCCAGGAGGAACTGAGGCCGGGGATGGAGTCTGCTCAAGGTCAAGCAGAGGGAGGGGAGCGCCCAGGCCCCTGTGCCCACTTTGTGACACCCCCCCCATTCTGTGCACATGTAGTGATGGAGTCTTCCTGGCCATGCATGTTTGTATGTCCATGTATGAAATAAACATCTTCTCATGAGACGCGCATGTGTGTACCGTCTGTGCATATACATGTGCGCACACGCAGCAGTCCCTCAGCCCTGCAGGAAGCCCACACACTGGGGCCGTGAGAGTGGACAGAGGCTGAGCAGACGGACTTGCCTGAGGCTGTGTGGCCGGTAGGGAACTTGTGTTCTTGACCCTGCCCTGCACTTCTGCTCCAGGGATGTGTGCACACATACTGGGCTAGGGGTGTGTGTGTGAGATCAGTTTCATGCCTCACTAAACATGCTACACGCCTGTGTGTGCAGACTGGGTGTTGAAGCAGAACATGGGCATCAGGGCAGGTGGAGACAAGTATGTAAATGGCCCTCACGTGTGCCGTGTGATGGCCAAAAATCATCTTGAGTATTGGCTGGGTGGCCACACCCCCTGAGGTCCCTGTATTCCTGCCCCAAGCACACACTCAGAGGCCGAAGAATGGCAGGTCAGCTCCACACTAACTGGGCCAACGTGGACTGGAGTTTGAGCAGGGTCCCAAGACCCTCCCGGACACTGGAGGTGTGCACGGCACTGGCCCAAGTTTCGGCTTCATCGACATTTATAAGGCCCATTTTCCATGTGAGGGCTGTGGTACTGTGACCAGCACATATGTACCCGAACATCACACCACGGGCCCATCTGGGCAGACAGGGTGTGTTTTCAGTGTGTATTTGCTCAGGGTGTGTGTATGCATCATATGTAATGTCCAGAGTACACATGGATGGTGTAAAAGAAATCCCCATGGAGTGCAAGCTACAGTGAGGCCCATGTGCACAGTTTAGACACAAACAACACAAGAGTCACCCAACTGTAGCGTTGTTTCCACGTGTGTATGTGTTCATATGTGTGTGCTTTGTATGCACTGCTGCATACAGGATGTAAAATTCCGTGTACAAACTATTCTTGTACACTGACAACATGTATGTGTATGCGTAGTACATGTGTGTAACAATATACAGCACCGTGTGCGCCCTGTGGGCGTGGTGAATGTCTGCAGGGCACAGGCTTGCACATGAGGCCTCTGTGTACAAACCATGTACATGCACTGCCACAATGGAGTCTACCTGTGTGTACACCCCATATGCAGAGAAAGCGCACACACACTTGTGCCTTCCACATGCCGGTACAGAGACTTTTATGCAGAGGACACGTGTATAAATGCTGTGGAGCGTGCGTGCCAATAGGCTGTCTGTGGGCGCTCACCGTGCATATGCCATGGGGCCCACAGAGGAGGGCTGTGTGCAAGCCCAGTGCATGTGCATCTCCATGTGACACGCAACATGCTCGGCCCCAGGCGCTTGTGCCCTTGCACACGTGTGGAGCTCATGGGCCGAATTCATGGTATACATGCCGGGTCCTGTGCATGTGGCTGGCGTGTATACACAACATGCATCCAACCTCAAGTAGACACATGCAACATGCGTGGCCCAGGCAGGACACATGTATGTACACATCACAGAAATACGTGTGCACATGGGTGACCTGAACCCCCACCCACCCCCCAGGGTCTGCCTGACTTGGAGGAAGGAGTAGGGCAAGGGGCAGGGGATGAGTGGCAGATGCCAGACCAACGATGGGGGCACAGGTCAAGACCTTCAATCCCCTGGAGGTTCCAGGCACCTAAGTAAAATTGGGGCTTGCCCTCGTCTTACTTGCAGGGGCATTTCTGGCTTCCTTGGCAACCCCATCTTCAAGTTTCCTGTCCTGTCCATGGGTGGGAAGTGGTGGTCCGGAGGATGACCTTCCCTATGGGGGCCCAGGAGGCAGGAACGCAGGAGGCGGGGGCTCAGTGTTCTCAGCTGCCGGGCCTGGCCTGGTCAGGGCGATGGGACTGCGAACAGGTGACTAAGGGCATCCTCTCCTGGGGGCTGGCCACTGCTACACACTGTGGGCAGTCAAGAATTCTCCGTCTCTCACTGATGACCAATAAGAGCTATTGGTGAAATGTGATCACGTGAGCTATGGCTGCCATGTGTCAGGCAGTCCTTGTCAAATAAGCTGGGTCTGCTCATGGGGCTGTGGTGGCCAAGGTGCACCCCCTCCCCAACCAAGCCTGGTCACACTCCAGTCTAGCTGAGGGGGATGGGCCCCAGGAGTCCCCAGGGGTAGCAGAGGGGTGTGAAAAGGGGCTGCCATCCTCACTGGGAGAAAGGAGCTGGGTGGCTCCTGCTGGTGCGGCGGGTGTCTGTGAGGGAGGAGCTGTAAGGGCCTGTGGTCAGGGATGACCTGTGGGGTTTACTGTTTTTGAGAAGGTCCTCTGTGGGGGAGGGGGCATGGAGCATATCCAGTTGTGAGGTGGGGACAGGGACTTTTAGCTGGAGACAGGCAGAGGTGTCGACATGTAATTGAAGGGAAGATGGGGAGAAGCGGGCTTGGGGAGGGAGGAGCTATTTTTAGGTGCAAGTTTGAGGTGTCTGTAGATCCCACGTGGAGATGCCATGTAGGCAGCTGGAGCTTGGAGCAGACGTGGGGGGAAGGTGGGGACTTGGTGGGGGTGGAGGGTTGAAGAAGCCAGTTGAGAGGCTCAGTAGGAAGAGAGC
Organism: Ovis aries; assembly: GCF_016772045.2. Taxonomy (NCBI): domain Eukaryota; kingdom Metazoa; phylum Chordata; class Mammalia; order Artiodactyla; family Bovidae; genus Ovis; species Ovis aries. The sequence continues at coordinate 50,400,904 of NC_056065.1, forward strand.
CAGGCAGGAGGACCCCAGGGTGGCAATGACCCTTCAGGGCCAGAGGAGGGACCACAGCTGGTGAGGGTGACTGGGGATTCAGGGTGCAATGGGCACCCAAGACCAGCAGCTCCTTTTCTCCAGCTCTCCTGCGAGAGTGGAGGACCTGGAGTTCAGTCTGGTGTCCTGGGTACTGGCCTCCTGGGCAGGGCCACCTTGCCTAGGATCCCTAGGATTGCTAGGCCCAGAGGGCTTCCTAGAGAAAGAGAGGATCTGGGCAGGCTGGAGAGAGCTTAGTGGGGAAAGTTCGTTGTGGCCATCAGAGGCAGGAGAGGGCCTGGAGGGGTCAGTGGCCTCAGACTGGACTGCCGAGGGAGGGGAGGCTGAGGGGAACGGCCCAGCCTTGGTGGGTGCTGGAATGCCAGGGGCCGTGGTCGTCCAGGAGGTCGTTTATGGCTCCCATGCCAGGATTAGGGACTTGTGTGGGGCAGGTCCAGGGGTGCCATTGGGCCTCCAGCACAGACAGTGGGGGCAGGCGAGGTTCCTGCAAGGGATGGGGAGCCAAAGGGGACCAGATGCCCAAGGCAGGCTCATCACTTGTGGCTCTCCTTGGAGGAGAGGGCAGGGTGACTGCAGGGTTGGGAGGGAGAGGCCAGGGGGGCAGTGGCGAGGAGCCAGGCCCACAGGTGGGCTGTGACTCTCACTGGGCGGGGATACCCTGCCTGGGCTCACACCCTGGAACGCCTTTACCTGTGCTGTGTGCCTATGACCTAATAGGCGTCGCCTCTGAGCCCGGGGCTGGGGGGAGAAGGGAGGAGGGTATGCATACGGGCAACTGAACTTCACGCTAACCTCTGACCTCGCACACTCCCACCCTCTGGGCAGGGCAGCCTCCCGCCTGGGACCCACCAGTGACCTGGGTCCTAGGCGAGTGCGCTGGTCCCTTCCCACCTCAGCTCCCCACAAGGGCTGCTTCAAAGATCCCAGCAGGTGAACGGGTGCGGCTTACTGCGGGGTCCCCGCCCGCCCCGCGGGACAGGTGCCAGCCCGCCCTGCCGCCCCCAGGCACCACGTCCACTACGTGATCCCGTACGACGGGGACCAGTCTGTGGTGGACGCCTCGGAGAATTACTTCGTGACAGACAACGTCACCAAGCAGGAGATCGACCTAATGTTGGGGCTGCTACTCGGCTTCTGCATCAGCTGGTTCCTGGTGTGGATGGACGGCGTCCTGCACTGCGCCGTGCGCGCCTGGAGGGCCGGCCGGCGCTACGGTGAGTGCTGGCGCGGGCACGTTGGCAGGGCTCCTTCCTTGCAGGGGCTACACCCCACCCGAGCCCCACCCACAGTCCCCTCCCCGAGCCAAAGCCCCGCCCACCCGAGCCCCACTCACCACGCCCGCCCCCTGACCGTGCCCCCGGTCCCACAGACGGTTCGTGGACCTGGCTGCCCAAGCTGTGCAGCCTGCGGGAGCTGGGCCGGCGGCCGCACAGGCCGTTCGAGGAGGCGGCCGGGAACATGGTGCACGTGAAGCAGAAACTCTACCACAACGGCCACCCGAGCCCGCGGCACCTCTGAGCCGCGCGCAGGACTCGCGGGGCCGCCGGCCACCGCGCCCACGCTCACGGGACTGGACGGCCGGCCCGGGCCAGGGCGCCCAAGGCTGTCGGGCGCGTCCGGCGGAAGGTGCTGTCTCCTCTTCTTTTTATAAAGGGGGTCGGGGTGGGGCGGGGGCAGCGGCACCTGGGATGCAGGCGGGGCCACGTGCCCAGCCTGGGACCACGTCAGCTGCTTGAAGCTGGAGGCCTCCTGTGTGCCTGCGTCTGTCTCTCCGTCCATCTTTCTGGTTCCCGGAGCTGGAGCCATCTTTGCTGGAGGAGAGTGCGGCCGGGAGCCGGGCGCCGCGGCAGGGAAGGGGTGGGACCCCGGTGCACCCACGTCTGCACACGGGAGCACGTGCATGAGGCGTGTGCGTTCACAGGGCCTGCAGTAGGGGCGTGGGGCAGGGGCCCGGGGTAGGCCCCGGCCCAGCAATAAGGCCCCCGAACCCTGCTGTGGCAAGTGCGGCCACCCTGCCCAGGGCATCCCCGGTCGGGCGCCTCACTGTGACTCCCACCCCTGCTGGTCAGTAAATTCTCCAGAAAGCTCCAGCCTCTGCCTCTTCTTTCACCTCTGACGCCGGGACCCCCACGGCAGGAATGAGACAGACACTTGGTGATATCTGCCAGTTTTTAATTAGATTCTGGATTAAAAAGACACCAACTCCAGTCAGGGAGAGCTGTGGCTTCTGTGGACTGGCCAGTCCCCATGTACTGGACATCCTTGGCCATGAGGTCTTGGTGGGCTAGTTCCCGAACCCTAGGTTTACAGGCTCACAGACACAGGGCACACCTCTCCGGAGGAGAGTGGTGGGCACCCCCGCTGGACCGCACAGGGACCAGCTCTGCTCACGGCAGAACAGCTCACGGCTCTGTTCTGGTCCTGGGTGGGACTCAGCAAAGTCAGGTCCCCTCCCTTGGCCAGGGTGCCACTGCTGTTCACAGCTAAAGCACCCAGCACCTGCTGGGAAGCAGTGCTGCTAGCCTGGCTGCTGCCCCTGGGCATGGGGAACGGTGCCTTCTCCCCATCTGGGCTTGGCCAAGGGACATATCTCCCAGGGTGTCCTGGGGGTGGCCCCAGCCAGCATCAGCTTGGAGGTGGGGGGCAGAGGAACCAACCCCGCCTCAAAGATGCCCAGGTCCTGAGCAGCAGCTGGTCCCTAGCAGAGGCCTTTGACACTGTCTCGCCCCTGACCGAGGAAGATGAAAACTGCTAGGAGATTGGGCACCTCGGTGTTTCTTCTCGCTGAAGCCACCTGGCCAGTGTGCCTGGGCATCTAGGCCAGCTCACTCAGCTTATGTGCGCAGGGCCGGCGGCTGGCTCCCATCTGCCTTCAGCCACTCCATCTTCTGCCTGTGTTGCTGGATGGCATCCTGAACCCGGGCGTCCATCATGGCCTCAGTGAGGACCCCGTCCTCAGAGGCATATGCCATGGCCTGGCGAAGAAAAGGGTACTGACTTAGGATACCAGAGGGGCTGCCCGCACAAGAAAGGCACCAGGTCTGTGGCTCCCAGGTGACTGGTCAGGGCCCACCAGGAACCACTCAGCCTGTAGGGCAGCCCCATCCTTGCTGCTGCTTATCCCCCACCTTGGAGAGACCCCCCACCCCACAGAACCCTTGCGGGCAGGGCAGGCAGGGGCAAAGCCCAGGGTGCTCCCGTGGGCCTGTGCTCAGACTCAGGAGGGACCTGGCCTCTCAGCAGGACACATGTGCAGACAGAAATGCCAACGGCACACACCTTGACTCCCTACGCACTTGAATGTGCCACACACACGTGCTCACAGGCAGATCTGCAGCGCAGTGTGGCCGCCATCCCTCAATTCCCTGGTTCTGCCTGCTCCACTAAGTTTCTCAATGACTTTCTAAAAACAGAAACCCAGAGGACTACTTTCAGGAGGGAGCCCCACCCCTCAACTGCAGGCCCTGCTCTGTGGATAACCAAGCTCCCCTCGGGCCCAGGGCATGGTCAGCAGAACCACCACAGGCCTGACACTAAAGGGAAGCAAAGCCCTCCAGGGGTCAAATGGGGCACAGTCCACCGGGACCTACCCCTCACAGGCCCCCAACTGCCCGCAACAGGGCTTCCAGAACTGTGGGGCTGCTGTGGGCAGCATTGCATCCCCCATACCCCAGCCTTGGCACATGGCTCGGGGAACCAGAGTTCTGCTAGTCAGGTCCCAGTGTGGTCCACAGCATTGCAGCTGCCAAAGCAGGTCCTCTGGCCAGGCCACATGCCACCCAGATGACCCAGCATCCCTTCTGCTCCCAGTCACCCATCAAGTGGCTCTGACATGCGCCTATCCTGAGGACAGCACTCAAGTGTCCACCAAGCAGGGGGCTCAAGCCAGGCTGGCTATTTCTCTCCAGCTCCCTGAGGAGGTTCAGCCACGTTAGGGCATTGGGAGCAAGCTCCCACCGTCTGAGATGACCAGTCACTGTGCTTACCCAGGTGGTCCCAGCCTTGGGACACGGCTGTCCAAGCCAGGCCAAGGAGGAAGGGGCTGCCCCTGCGGCCTCCTGCGAGGCACACATGAGAAGAGCACAGAGTCAGGCTGGGTGGAGGCAGCCAGAGGGGATCCAGTGGTGGAAAGGGGTAGGTAGGGGTATGCAGTGACATCACCAGGGAGAAGCCAGGCGGTCACCATGTAACCAGGGGATCCAGGCCAACATCCCTCTGATGTTGTGTGGATGTCCGATGCCCCAGTGTGACCAGACCAGATGGGTACCTTGTGTTTAGGGTCTCCTCCACAGTCCCACAATCCCAGTCGGAGACACCAGACAGACCAAAGGAGGGACACTCTATAGCATTCCTCAAACCGTGAGGATCATGCTCAGAACAGCCCACCCAGAGGAGCCTGAGACAGTAGGATGGAATATCATGGGCATCCGGGCAGGTTCTGGGTAAAATCAAGTCTAAAGTGGAATTGAGTGATGTGGTGAGACATTCACAGTGTGGTGGGGGCTGTGCTGGCCTTGTGAGGTTCCTGTGAACTTGGAATTATTCAAAAATTTAGAAGTTCGTTACAAAAAAACACACAAAACCTTAAAAGAGAACTAACACCAATGTTGCTCAAACTCTTCCAAAACACTGAAGAGGAAGGAACACTTCCCAACTCATTCTGAGGCCAGCATCACCCTGATACTAAAACCAGACAAAACACCACATGTAAACTATATATCCAGATCCTCCGAGAATACTGATGTAAAACCCTCAACAAAATACTAACAAACCAAACTCAGTAGCATACTGACATGGTTATACATCCCAACCAAATGGGATTTATTCCTGGAGTGCAAGGGTGGCTCAGCTAGGGAAAATCGACCTAGGCAAATAATTGACAAAATGGACAAAAACCACATGAGCGTTTCAGTTAATGAGAAAAAATGTTGGCAAAATCCAATACCCTTTCTTGACCAAAACAAGAAACTAGGGGGAATTCCCTGGTGGTCCAGTGGTAAGGACTCCACACTTCCACTGCCAAGGGTACTGGTATGATCTGTGGTCAGGGGAGAAAAAGATCCTACAAGCCATAAGGCATGAACCAATTACAGACCAGGAATAAAAGAAAATGTCTTCATCCTAATAGAGGCCATGTAAGAAAAACTCACAGCAAACATCATCTCAATGGTAAAAGACTGAAAGCTTTTCCACTAAGACTGGGATCAAGGCAAGGATGCCCACTTTCAGCACTTCAGGTCAACACAGCACTAGAAATTGTAGACAGATCAATTAGACAAGAAACATAAATAAAAGACATCGGGTTGGAAAGGAAGAAGTAAAATTATCTGTCTGTAAATGATGTGATCTTATTACATACAGTAAACCCTGAAGATCCCCCCCAAATTGTTAACAGTAATAAACTCAACAAAGTTGCTGGACACAGAAGTAACACACAAAACCGCTTGTGTCTCTACAGTAACACTAAACAACTGGAAAAGAAAGCAAAAAAAAAAAGGGGGCTTCCCTGGTAGTCCAGTGGTTAAGAATCTGTTTTGAAATGCAAGGGACAGTGGTTTGATTCCTCATCCAGGAAGTATTTAGCTGGAATTCCAATACTACCCAAAGCAATCCACAGATTCAATGCAATCCTTATCAAAATTTCAATGATGGTTTTTTTTTGCATAAATTTATAAAAAAAATCCACCCGAAACTTCATACCCAATCTCAAAGGCCCCCAAGTAGCCAAAACAGTCATGAACCTGAGAATTCTCACATTTCCTTGTTTTAAAACCTAAAGGACAGTGGTACTGGCACTAAGACAGACACAGGCCAACAGAACAGAACAGACAGCCCAGACATAAACCCTCATGTGTATTGTCAGTGACCTCCAGCAAGGGGGCCAAGACCACGCACTGGGGAAATGACTGCCTTTCCAACAAATGGTGCTGGGAAAACTCCAAACTATAAAACTGGTAGAAATAAACTTAGGGGAGAAGCTTTCAAACACTGGATTTAGCAATGACTTGTCTGTGACACTAAAAGCAGGTGACAAAATAGGAAAATTCAACTTCTTCAAAATTAAAAACTTTTGTGTTTCAAAGGACACTGGTGACTCTAGTAATAAAGAATCTGCCTGCCAATGCAGGAGACCCAAGAGACACAGATCTGATCCCTGGGTCGGCAACATCCCTTAGAAGAGGACATGGCAATCCACTTCAGTATTCATGCCTGCAAAATCCTGTGGACAGAGGAGCCTGGGGGGCTATGGTCCATAGGGTCACAGAGTCACATACTACTAAAGCGACTTAGCAGCAGGAAGACACTACCAAGAGAGTAAAAAAAGGCAACCCACGGTGGGGGGGGGGGGGGGAATATTTGCAAACCATGTGTCTGATAAAAGGTTAATATCTAAAATATATAGAAACAACACAAGTGTCCACCTGCAGCCAGAGAGGTGCACGAGGTGTGTCCACTGCACTCCAGGGTGTCAGGCTGCCTGACAAGAAAGGAGAATGGCACCTGTTACAACACAGATGAACCTCAAGGACACTGTGCTCAGTGAGTAAGCCAGTTTTAAGACAATTCCGATATGATTCCTCACAGGTCCCTGCAAGAGTCGAGACTCTCAGAGACAGCAAGTAGGCGAGTGGGGGCTGGGGGCGGGAGGCAGGGGTGGGAGCAAGTGTTTAATGGGGACAGAGCTTCAGTTTGGGAAGATAAGACAGTCCTGGAGATGATGGTGGAGACAGCTGCACAACACCACGAACGTGCTCAATGCCACTGAGCTGTGCGCTTAAAAACGGTGACGATGAAGTTTATGTTAAAAAGTTCAGGTTTCCATGATGGGTAACAAACTGTAGCATGGTGAGAAGAATAGACCTGATTGTCATACCACAGCATAGGGCGGCAGCTGCAACAGGGCCCACATGATACCAGCAAGTGGGAAGTAGGTGCCGGGTCCCTGGGCTGCCCAGCCGGAGAGTGGGAGGGTGGGCAGAAGTCGCACAGCCCAGCCCCAAGCACTTGGGGCCACAAGGGGAGAAAACTTGAAAGAGTGATGCCAACATGTCCTGTCCAAGGAGATGGAATCCCCATGGCATTCTGGGCCCTCACAGGTGTAGGAAGTGGTAATGAGTACCAGGCACACCCTGTGCACAGCTAACCAGGGACTGGATACACACGGAGAGCTCCCTGCAGGCTCCAGCCTCCCGTGCTTGCGCCGCGTCTCCTGACCCTCAGCTCCCCACCTGAGAGTACATGCAGGCCTGTCTCATGGGCTCCTCAAAGAACTGGGAAAAGAAGCAGGGAGAGGAGGTGCACCAGGACCCCTGCTGATGGAACCACCTGTTTGTCCACCCCCCAGGTCATGCTGAAGTGCTAACCCCAGCATGGCTGCCCTTGGAAACGGGCGGGCCAGGTTAGGTAGGGTCACAGAATGGCACCCTGCTCCTCCAGGGCTGTGCGTGAGCAAATGGCAAGGATGCTGCTGGGTGGCAGCCAGGAAGCCGGCCCTCACAGCAACAGGAACCCCCTCACTGGCACCCTGAGGCAGGACATCCAGCCTCCAGAACCATGAGGTGACACTTGTTCAAGCCCTGGCTGTGCATTTTGTCCCGGCCGCCTGGGTTGTTGGCCACTTTGCTGGTCACGGAAACAGCCAACCTTGTGAGGCCTGCTTCCTGAGTGAGGCCAGCATGGGGAAGAGCCCCTGACTCCCGCAGTGGGGTTTGCGATCTGGGGCTGTTTGTTACAGCACAACCTAGTTTGTCCTGACTAACACAGTGGTATATTCCTCCCCACCACTTTATCTGAATGAGGATGTTCAAATTCAACAGATGTCCCCTAATTTCATAAAAGATGAGTTCATGATCAACTGACAGTGGCCAGGCTGTCATGAGGCCACAGACACAACTCACTCAGCACACTCCACCCAGCAAGGATGACGGACAAACGTGCTAAATGGCTGCTCCCCTCCCCACACGCAGGGAGCTGCCACCGGGATGCCTCAGAGGAAAGCCTGGTGTCAGGACTGACCAGAGCGACTCTGACCTGTGTGCCCAGAGCCACCATCCCGTTGCCCCCAGGCCCTCACGACTCCACAAACCTGTCCTGAAAGCCAGGACACCCACCGCCTTCACGACCCTGCAGATCATCCTAAAGGCTGTGGGCTTCTCCAAGGAGCCAGGAAGGAAATCCCCTATCAGGTCAGTCTTGTCCTGTGCCCACACACAGCTCCTGGGACGCGCCATGCCCTCCCAGGCTGTGGCCCCAGACTCGGCACCATCCGCCATCACCTGTGCCAACCGTCCTGGGCCCTGGCTGGAGACAAAGCCCAGCGGTTCCTTGGAAGTAAACATGTTGGCCACAGGACATGCCACTCATCTAGAGGGCCCCATTTGATCTGGACCAAAACGACAACAGAGAGGCCAGAAAATGCGAAGCTGCAGAAGGCCCTGGCTCATTCCCCACCTTGCAGGGGCCCCAGGACCGTGATGGCAGGGAAGTAGGGCGTCATGTCACATCTGTCCAGAAACCCTTCGGAAACACCCCAGTGGGAGCTCAGAAACCAGCTCAACCACCTTCCAACCACTCTGAGGGTCCCTGGCTCGGCTGGGCTCTGCCCTGCAGGGTACGTCTCGGCTCACCTGCCACGCCACGGCGAGCTGAGAGATTTCCCGGCCTGACATGCCCTCCGTCAGCTGTGCAATCTCTGAGCACTTCTTTCCATAGTCAAACTGGGCCAGCTTCAAGCGCCTGTGAGGAGTTCTCGAGTGATGCCTGGGCGCCCACAAGACCCGCGAACGACCAGAGGCCAGTGAGGGCCCGGCTCCTACTAATGGAGGCCAGGGCGGAGCCTGCGCTGGGAAACCCCAGGGAGAAGTGTCCGAGCCCCTTGCTGTAATGAGCCACACCCTGACCAATGTCCACAGGTGTGATCCTTCCACCTCCTCCCCTGCTGGGCATGTCCCTTCCCTGGGGAGCCCAAGATGGGGCCCCAGTGGGGGCCATGTAAGGATAGGGGGCACAGGCCGGGCTCAGGGGCAGCCGAGGGGCTGCTCAGGACATGCAAGAATGGGCAGGGGGAGATCCCAGCCTGCTCCCAGCCCCACCGCCGGCCAGGGGGCTGGGGACCATGTGCCCTCCCCCTGAACCCCCCAGCACACAGATAGCAGCTAACACTCCTGAACCCTCTGTACACAGATCTCGCCCCATCAGGCTTGGCTGAAAGCCCGAGAGAGACCGCTCAAACTCTTGTGAAAGGCCTCAACTCCTCACGTTGCGTACAGTGCCCGGGCTGCTGCTGGGCCAGGATGTGCCTTCAGGAACTTAAGGGGACTGGGATCAGCTGGGGCCAAAGGGGAAAGAGGCCCAGTAAAGAGAGCTCAGGGGGCAGGTGGCAGAGGACAGGCAAAGTCTGCCTGAGCAGAGAAGATGGCTCAGCTGTGCCAGGTGGATCCAGGTCAGTGGGGCTGAGATCAAGTCCCCAGGGAGGGTTACAAATAGAGCAGGCTTATCTGGAGCACTCCTGAAAGCACAGCAGTGGGGGGCAGGGGGGTCCTGGACGAGCAAGGAGGGTTACCCCAGCCAGTGGGCCCCGCTGTGTGCAGTGAGGGGCCCAGAGCAAGGCTCAAAGAGTCCAGAAGTGGGCTGTCATGGCCCCTTACTACCAGGACCCAAGTGTGGCCTGGATCTGAGGGGTCTGAAGGCAAGATGGAGGCAGGGGATAAATGGCTGGACAGGATAGGAGGGCCTCCAATGATGGGTGGTCAAGACCCCATGGTGAAACCCGAGGGGCAGGGTTAGGATTAGTACCCATGTGGGCACTGGGGGGAGGGACCAACATGACAGGCAGGGGGCGCCGTGTTGGCAGGACACTTACTGCTTTCCTTCTGTAGCCGGTTTAAGAACATACTTGTCAAAATACATTCTCACCAGGCGCTCCCGCTCCTCCCGCTGTGGCAGCTCAAAGCTGACCATCTCGTCGATGCGGTCGTTGATGGCCCAGTCGAATTGCTCGGGCTGGTTGCTGGCCAGGACCAGCATGAACCTGCAGCCGACACACGGCAAGAGAGGGGGGCTGCCATCCAGCAGGGTCTACTGGGCAGCTTCTCAGCCCATAAAACTGCGGAGACTGGCATCACCCTCTACCACCTGCCCTCCCTGTCTTGCCTCAATTTCCCGCTTCTCTTGTCTGATGGCCCAGCCTTGGGGGAGGGCCGTGAAGCCTCCACATGCAGGAAGGGTAGGGATCCGGGGATGAAAACAGACCCCTGCCCCTCCCCAATCAAGTGCAGGGTCTCAAGGCCTGGCGCTCAGCTCAGCAGAGGCAACAACCCAGGAGGAACTCAACACGCCTCTCAGTGGCTAGGCTGGGGTCTCCATGGGCAACAGCTGCAGCAGGCAAAAGGCTGGAAGGGTCCTGCCCATGCAGAGCACAAGATTAGGGGCCCAGAAGGGCCAGCCCGACCCAGGGTCACCTGACGGTGTGGTGGCCCAACAATGCATCTCGGGGGCAGACAGAGGTACCAAGCGCAGTGGCCTATGGACATGCATGTGCCACTGGGCTCAGCCTCAGCCTACAGCATGTCTCAGGGGCACCCACAAATGTCCCTCAGTGCCCAAATGGCCATCCCATTGCATGGAGGAAGGACACAGGAGGCTGTCTGGTCATGTGGGCTGGCCACCCTGCAGCAGCCACGTGAGCTGAGGCAGGGCTGCTGGCCACCCCTTCTCACTTGCTGCTGTGCTGGCCTGTGCGGTGCAGGAAGGCGTTCAGGGTGGCCCTGAGGTCCTCACTGATCTTCTCCTGCACAGAGAAGGATCAGGCTGTAAGCAGCCATGTGAACAGTCAGGCCCCCCTCGTCCAGGACAGAAACATGGCAGGACCTTCACAGATCTAAGCTCAAAGACTGAATGAAGCTTAGCTTTGAAAAGATGCTAAACTTCCACTTTTCAAATGAAATGTATGAACAAAATGTGTCTGTGGAGCAGGCTCCCAACCTTCCCATAAGTATAGATGTGGCCCAGGCCACCCACCTGCCCACTGCCCAGCAGCCAACCCAGCTCAGGACAGATGGGCCCTTGAGACACTTACAGTTGCTCGCTTCCTGAGAAAAGCATCCGCTTCATCCACGAAGAGCAGGAGGCTGCGAGGGCAGGGCCACGTGAGGGCAGGCAGGGCACAACCCAGCGGAAATCCCACACTTCGCACTGTCCCCAGTGGCCTCTGGGACCCAGAGCCTGGCTACCGATCGGGACGTGTCCAGTGCTGGCATTGGGGAAAGTAACTAGAAATGGGCTGCTGAGCCCTCATCTTAAACGCTGATAAGTCACCAACACTGAGAGGCCCTTGGACCTCAGGGACAGGCTGTGGCGAAGGTACCGACCCCCTTCCCAGCAGGAGCCCTGGCTCACCCTCGCCGGCTGGTGCTGGCCCAGTCGAAGACCTTGTGCATGGCCGTCACGCCGTCCCGCCCCATGGGGGCCACATCCCCGCCCGTCATGATGGCGTAGTCCATACCAGAGTGCAGCGCCAGTTTCTGGGCGTTTGGGGAAGGGGGTTAAGGGCTGCTCCACCTACCCTCCACCCCACCTCTCCTGGCCACCAGGGCCGGATCACGTGTGTGGAGACACCTGGCCTGCAGAGCTGGACAGGGGCACGTGTCCCAGGCAGGTGAGACTCCACCACCCCCAGTCCCACCTGTGCCCTCACCTTGGCAAACAGCGTTTTGCCGGTCCCGGGCGGCCCGTACATCAGGACATTTCGGTACAGGCTTTTGTTCTTCTTGGTGTTCCTTGTGGCGATGGCAATGTCCCGCACGCGAGCCTCCAGGCTGGGCTGCCAGGGGACATAGCAGTTTGAGGGGCGCTCTGCTGTTTAGTCCATCCCTTCTGAGGGCCTGGGCTGGCGCAAGAGGCCACTCTCCCCAGCTGGGCTCAGCCAGCAAACCAACTCCTGGGAGGGTGGGCAGCCCTACTTACGCTGAGGACGACGCCCTCCAACGCGTCCTGAGGTTTACTGAGAAGGCGCCTGCTGACCTGTGGGGTGGCGAGAGGGTAGGGAGGGTCAACAGAGGAGCTCATAGCGCGGTCACACCAGAACGCATGCGAGTAGCTATCCTGGACAAGGCCAGCAGGGGAGACTATCTGCAAAGCTGACCTCCAGCACTGACCTCACAGCACAGCCCACAAGATGCAGAGGAAGCCTGGCTCCCCTCAAGGGAAGGAGTTGAACCTAGGCTGCCTCCATTGCCTTCTCTTCCAGGAGGACAGCTCACTGCAGCCCCAGGAGTTCATAAACAAGTAGGGGGGCAGTCCACCCAAGGGGATGGCCACCCCAACAGACCCCCAGACGGACCGAGTGGACCAGGGTGAGAGTCTCCCAGTGCTGACATCACAGGGCCCAAGGGGCGGCATCAAGGAGGCAATGCAAGTCAGCACACAGAAGAAGGGTTGCATCTGGACAGAAGAGGAGGAAGGGGCTGTTGGGTGTGTGCCTCCAAGACCTGCGGTTACCTGTATCGGGTGCCTCAGCGCCTCCAGCACCGTGATGCGAGATGTCTCCCGCACCAGGGATGGCTTCCCCAGCCTGGCCTCAAAATACCGCCCTGCGACGGACGTGGCGTTCTTGGCAGAATAGATCCCAACGGCCAGCAGCGTCAGCCCAGCCACCTGGAGCAGGCAGAGGAGGCAGGTGGTGTCCACCCCGTCCCCTGGCTCCCCTATTGGCCCCCTGGAGTCTCACTAGGCCCACCAGCACCGGTGCACCAAAGGGCTGGCACCAGGGAGATGAAACGGGCATCTGGCATCCTGAACGCCCTCCCTCCAGCCCCACCAAGGTTGATGCTGAGTCGTCTGAACTGCCCCAAACCCAAAGGCCAAGTCACCTGTGCCTTTCTGGTAGAGGGAGGGGTGAGCACTCAATATAGGCGCCAACCCCTAACAGCTTGCAGAGCCCCTGACATGTGAAAATACCCCAGGGAAGAAGGCAAAGGTGCTTACCGTGGCTGTCACTTTGTCCCAGTCTGTCACAAAGGCACGGAACCCTTCACCAAACAGGGTGCCTGCTGTCCTGCAGGGGAGCAGTGGCATGACCCGGAAGGCATCAGGCCATGTGCCACGTGGCTGGAGGCCCCTATGTCAGCCCCGAGGGGCACTGCAGAAGGACCAGTCGGGGAGGAGTAGGGCACCCTCGTAGGAAAGGGGCCAGCAGAAGCCTGCCATGCGGGGCCTCACCTGATGGACTCTAGGATGGTCTGGCGGTGCTCAGCGGCCTTCAGGCGGATCTGCTCGCGGATGATATCAGCATTCTCGCGCTCGGCCTTGGCCCGGGCGCGTGCCTCGGCCTCCACCCGCAGCATCTCATTCTTATGCCGCAGCTCCATCTCCCGCTCCACGGTGGCTGCCCAAGGCGGGGGCAAGGGTGGTACTCAGCCCATGGCCCCCCACCCAGGGCTGCTACACAAGACAAGAGAGCCAGGGTACCCTCCACCCCCAGGGTCTCAGCATGCCCACCCCTGATGCTGCTTGGAGAGTGAAGGGCCTAAAGCAAGGGCGTGACACGTGGCCGTGAGCTCCCAAGTCAGGGCCCTACCTCGCCGCAGGGCCTCCTGCTTCTGCACAGATTCCTCTTGCTTCCGTAAGTTCTCCTCGTTGAGAAGTTGCTGAGAAGGAGCCACAAGGGGAAGGGAAGGGCTTCGAAATTAGGAAACAGGCAACATCACACCAACAGGTTAGCTGCTCTGGCCTTGGAGACACCCCCACCACTCCTAGGGCTCCAACCTCTTGGGGACGGTTACCCTGGGGCCTGCAGGCTGCACAGTCTAAGGCAAGAAGGAACCTTGGCTCCCTAATCAGCTCAGTCTCAGGGTGGCCCTGACCCATGGCTGTCCTCACGAAATGGGCCTTCTGCTGAACGGCTGAATTTAGAAGTTAAAATGCCAACAGGCTTGATGTCTGAATGCCCCCTACAAACTCACTCATCAGTCAAGTCCCATTTGGGAGACCCTTAGGGCAGCTCGGTTGGAACTCTCCCTCCCTGCCCCTCAACCCAGCACTTGCTGACAAGAGGATCCCAGACTCTGGCCCTCACGCACCCTTGGGTAAGATAAGTGGCCAGGCAGTGCTCACCTGCTGCTTTAGCTGGTCCTCGTAGCGCTGCCGGGCCAGCTTGTCCTGGTACTGGGCCCTCTAGGGAGGGAGAGGGCAACGTGAACACACCCCAGCCTCAAGAACTAAGGTCTAGGCTGGGCCCCCGCAGGCGCAGTCCCTGATGAGCACCCCTCCCCGGCCCCGCTCTCTCACAGCCTGGTGCTGCCGCGTCTCCTCGCTCAGGGTTTTCCTCCGCTCCTCAGCCTGTGCTCGGATCTGATCGCCCTTCAGTTGCTCCACTGCGGCCTCGTACTCCTGCAGGACACACCAGCTGCTGTGAGCCAGGGCCTGGTCAGGCCTCCTGTCCCCTCTTCCCCCTCTGAGGGCCCTCCAAAGGAGCCAGACAGTGATGCAGCCTGTTCCGCACCCCCACAGGCCTGTAGGTGCTCAGCTGCGACCGCACCACGGCCCGGGAGGACCCAGATCCACAGGCAAAGAGAAGCCAGAAGAATGGACTGGGCTGGTGCCCAAGTAGCCAGAGAGTCTCCTGGGGGTACCTGTCTCCCCTCAACCCCCAGCCCCCACATGCGCTTATGCCAGCTGCTCACTTCCTGATTCGCTTTACAACCCAGGTGGAGCACAGAGCAGGGCCTTTTCCACATTTCCTCACTATGTGCTCAGTGCGAGGGTAGGGCTCCTCTCTGAGAAACCAGACTCCTCACCCACACCTGCCTTCCAGAAGGTTCTGTGCAGAACTCAGGCCACACACCTGTGCTGATGCCCGTTTCCCTCGAACCTGAGGAGGTGCCGGGGCACCCACCCTCTGCCTGTGCTCTCTCACCCTCCCCCAGCACCCACCCTCACCGATCACCCCATCCAGTCCATCCCCCAACCCCTAGCACCCACCTTGCACCCACTGCCTGTGTCCTCTCCCATGTCCTTTCTGCCTGGGTCTTCTCCACAGCCCCCCAGCGCCCACCCTCACCCACCTTGAGCTTGGCCTGATGCTCCAGCTGAAGTGTCTGCTCCTGCATCTGAGCCAGACTCAGCGCCTCCTTGGCGTGTCCTAGGGGGAGGGGCGTGCAGGCATCAGGACACCAGGCGAGCGTTCACCCGGGCTAGGGGCGCTCAAGGACACCACAGCCTCAACCTGAAAGCACGTGTGGCCACGCTGGTTCCTGGTCAGATCTGCTCAGAGACCCCCCGCTAAAAAGACCACTGTCCCATCTTGCCACTTTTGTCTATTCCACCCCCAACAGAAAACCCACATGTGGAGTCTGCCCCCAGGGGACCGTCACAGCCCAGAGGGCTCCAGCAGAGAGGCTGCCCACTGCTCGTCCACTGGCAGCAGGAGAGTCAGGCCTGTGGTTACACCGTCATTCATTTTTCACGTGTGAATGCTTCTCTTGAGCCTTTGATACCTGTTACTGTTCTACAACTGAGCACAGGCAGCTGAGGGCCTGAGTAAGAAGCAAAGGAGGATTAAACCAGAAAGAAGGCAATGCTTGCAGGCTGACGGCTCTTCACAGGCCATCTGTTAGAAACATGTGTAATTAACACCTTCCAGGTGTGTGCTCTTCATAAGGGGACACATGTGGAAATATGTGGCAATATAAGGATGTTCTAGAAAAGAAAGGACCCCAGCACTCTCCTTGCTAAAAAGCCTTCACATGGGGCCTAAGAGACCCCTGATGACACAGCTCTGTGTCATCACTATAAAGTCCATGCTTTACCACAAAAAACCTTCTAAAGCATAAAAGCACAGAGAGAAGCTGAGGACCCCGTGAGCCCACCTCTCTGATGCTACCACATTCCCAGGTTGCTGACCACACGTCCACCCTTCTGTCCCCCACATCTGTCTTATTTTTTGAGGCCTTCAAGGTAGGCTGCAGATCCCAGGACCTGTCACCCCCAAGTTGCAGCCCACACGCCACTGACTAGAACGTAATCCCTGGGGCTGCCGGCTCCTAGCATGCCCCGCGTTAGGCATGAGGCAGGTGGCAGCTCTGGGGCTCAGTTGTCAGCTGAGGCACTCGGTCTGGCTTCAGAGCTAGGGGAGGACCTGCAGCTGGCTTGTTTATTTAAGCTGTGACCTATGGCAGCCAGGCTGACCACTCTGAGCATGAGCACCTCACCTGCAAGCAGAGCGGGCGCTCCCTCCCCCAACTCATGGAGTGAGATGGCTGAATTTGAATTTGGCAATAAGGAGTTCATGACCTGAAAGCAGGTAAACTGTTTAGTGCAGGGCCTGGCACACAGGAGCCCTGCTAATCACAAGCTTTGGGCTCAATGCTGAGAATGACGACTGTCACCTCACATCGTCCCACACCAGGAGACGGGCTCAGCATTAACTGCACCCACCACAGGCAAGTTACTCTTCTCAGAATCCTATAAACACGTGGAGCACACAGCTTAAGGCCAAATGGGCTGCTCTGGCGTCCAAGAAGACTGAGGAGCCCTGGGGAACCAGCAGCATCAGGCTAGGCCCCAAGGGACACAGACAGTGGCCAGGCTGTGAGGGGCAGCTGAGGGTATTTTTGGTTCGCATGAGAGAGCAATGAGTGAACAAGAGTGGGCACACGCCAACCCAGGCAGTCCTCCGGCTGGGAGCTGGAAGCATCTCCAGAAGACAGGCCTGGGGAGGGGCTGAGGGGCCTGAGGCACTCTGGGGAGGAGGGTTTGGGGACAGAGGGGACAGGCAGCTCAGGGTGACACCTCTCCCATTGACCAGCAGAGAAGCCAGGAAGGCAGGCAAGAACAAAATGAAGTAGAGTTCACACCTGGGACAGCATCACGAGACATGAAGACAGATGAGGAGACCATGCCTCTAAGGGGTGGCAGGTGGAGGCTCTGCAGGAGATGCTGACTGTAGGGGGATGGGAGAGCAGAGGCCAAGGCCCTGTGGACCCAGGCGGAGAATGCACTGGCTAGTGCAGGAGACCTGGGAGCAGCTCACAGGCATGAGCAGACAGGAAGTCAGGGAGTTCCCTTGGCTGCTACCCTGAGACACACCACAGGCTATTCACACTGGCCTATACAACTGTGTGAGTGTGAGGGGCCAAGAATCAGGCTTCAGATTCCCAAGGGAGGAAAACATTAAAATTCAAGGACAGGGAATGAGTGAAGCCCCACCACCACCACATGCGCACGCGCGCACACAGACCCCACCCCACACACCCCCCTAAGAAATGAGGGTGAACTCCTCCCCCACACACACCTAAGAAATGAGGGTGAACTCCTCCCCACCCCCCACCACACACAAACCTAAGAAATTAGATCTCATGTTAAAAGTCTATGATCACTAAGGTGTCTTGAAGCCTAATCATTGTCTCTCAAGCCCCTCTGCAAACCTGTCTTCTATTATCTTGCAAACATAATCCATCCACTACACTCAACACCCACTCAGAGGTAGGGAGTGTTCCAGGTAGGTCTAAGGAAGCAGGCTGCCCTGGGCCCAGGCCTAAATCTCCATAACGTTCCTTCCAGGATTGGAGAACCAGGCAGGGAGGAGACCTTTGCCCGGGGTATTCTTTTGGCCCCCGTGGAAGGGGCAGAGACTAAGCCACAAAGTGCCAAGCCACCCCTGGATAGGAAGACTCTGCTCACCTCTGCTTACAAGGCTGCAGCATAGGGTGGTAAGAAAACAGCACCTCTGCTTAAAAGTTTGAAAGTCGCTATGTTCTTTCAACTAACATCTACTCAGTACGTGCTATATTCCAGACATTTGAGACATCGTCAAATCCACAGAAGAAAAGCAGGTTGGGAGAAAATACGTGGGCTTAGTGAAGGTGCAGTCAAGAGTTGATGCCTTGAGGATGGGAGCCAATAAGGTCATCTGCTGTCCTGGGCCGGCCTTATTTGTTGCTTACAGACCTCACCTATCTGAATGCTAACATTCTCCAATAAGTGAGAACCTAATGCATTTTCTTTAAAGCCTAGGACACTCAAACCCATCTCCCTTCTCAAACGGAAAACTGCCAGCAACTAGCACAGGCGGATCCCCAACCTGGCCTGCCTTGGCCGTCCCACGTGGAGGCGGAAAGAGGCAGTAACTGGAGACCAGGGTGCAGTCCCGCCACCTGCTGCCCGTACCCTCTGAGTCTCCTCGGCACCGGTTTCCCCACGTGAAGAATGCGTGGCAGCTGGGAAGATGCCAGAAGGAGGGTGGCTCCGGCGGGCTTATCGCTTAATGCTGGCTTCCTCCCCCGACCACCACTTGCTGCTCGATCGCTCAGACCACTTCCCCGCGAGAGCGCCGCCGGGTCGCCCTGCCCTCGCCCACCCGCCGCACTCACGCGAGTGCTCCAGCTCTCGCGCCGCCTTTGCCGCGCGCTCCAGGCCCGTCGGGTCGAAGTTGCTCCATTTGTCCTTGGGCCCCGGCCGGTCCCCAGCGCCGCGGTCCCCGCTGCCTTCGCCCCCGGGCTGTACGGGCGGCAGGGGCAGAGGTGGCCCCGTGCCTTCGCCTTTGGAACCCTTGATGCCGAAGAGCCACGACATAGTCCACAAGCGCCGCCGCCGCGGGGACTTGCAGCCGAATGGACTCGCGGGGCTCACAGCGGGCTCCACGCGCCGCGAGCCGGCGGCAAAGACTGCGCAGGCGCAACAGCGGCCCTTCCTCCCTGGCAATGGATGCGTATAGGGCCCCGTGCCCCATGCGGCTCTCGGATTGGCTACGAGGGTCGTGACATCATGGTGTCTCCGCCGCGATTGTAGAAGCAGGCCCGGAGGGCAGGCCGTCGGAGGGGCGGGGCGAGGTACCAGGTGACAGGGCCCGATCAGGGACAAAATTGAAGAGCTGGGCATGTGCGCCCCCTTGAATACGTCAGCGTGGCAATGACACTGGCCCCATGGCTATGGGCCTCCAGAGTTCCGGCCCCGGGGGCAGCAGAGATGCAGGAGCTGGAGCGGAAGGCTCTTGTCGGGTCCCCACCGAGGGAGCGGCCGCGGAAGCAAGAGACCTCCACAGGCGCTCGGTCAGCAGGGGAGGAGCCGGCCCGCGGCGGGCGATGGATCACATGACCGGGGCAGAGAGCAGGTGCGGGCGCCGCTGGCTGAGCGGCCCCCTAGGATGGCAGAGAGCGAGTTGGGTGTGTCCAGGGCAGAGCGGGCCGGCCCAGGGGCCGGGAGGCGCGGGAAGTGCTGGGCCTCGTGCTTGGTGGATCTCGATGTTGAAATGATGGAAGGGCGGAAGCGCGGCCCTGGCCAATCTCCAGCAACCCTCAGTAGGATGAAGGGCTCTCCCAAACCCTTCAGCGTCTCAGCGCAGTGGCTCTCAATAGAGGGGACGTACATGCGTGGGTGCGTTCGTGCTCAGTCCTGTCCAACTCTTTGCGACCCCATGGACTGTGTAGCCTTCCAGGCTCCTCTGTCCATGGGATTTTCCAGGCAAGAATGCTGGAGTGGGTTGCCGTTTTCTTCTCCAGAGGGAATCTTCCCGACCTAGGGATGGAACCCACTCCGACGCCTCCTGCATTGGCAGGCAGATTTTTTTTATCACTGAGCCACGTGGGAAGTCCCAAGAGAGGGGACTGAGCTCTCCAACCCCAGAAATAAGAGGCGGCAGAGACAGTCACTTCGACAGACATTATTGTGGCAAATGTTGTCTGACCTATTGTTTCAACAAACCAGAAGACAAGTAATTGTACATTGGTTAATAAACGTATGAGCTAACATTTAAAAAAAAAAGAGGCGGCAGAGGTCCCGAAGCCCCACAGAGGGTGCCTTCGTGGGAGGAGAGCTCCTCGGGCCCAAGAGTCCTGGCTCTGGTTACTGACTGGTGAGACTTCTGGGGAACTCCAAAGGCCAGGTTCCTGCTTCAGGAACCAAGGTGCAGGCCAGATGGCCTGGGACAGATGGAGACAAGGATGGACACAGGGCAGTGCCCAAAGTTAGCAAAGTTTGCTTCTTGGGCCAGTGTCCAAGTTGCCCCTGTGTTCTTTCCTTGATGGAATTTGTAGAGTTCCCAGAATCATACGGACTTTCCCCACTAAAACTGAAAACAGTTTTAAGCCTCAATAAAAATAGGGGGGGAAAATTCTAAGATAATTCTGCCAGGGTTTTGTTGTTTGTTGTTTCCCCAAATGAGAAAAACCAAAGGAGTTTTCCTGCCAGATGTCGCTCACTGGTCATCATCAAGGTCTTTATGAACTGGCCAGGAAATATACATCCAGTAGCACTCCTGGCAGGCTTCGCTGGATAGAGAGGAAATGGGGAAGGGAACTGAAGTCCATGTCCACAGGAAACTGTTTAGTTCCATCCAAAGGCCAGCATTTGGCAAGCTTGTGTACTTTTATGGGGCTTTTCAGGTGGAGCTAGTGGTAAAGAACCTGCCTACCAAAGCAGGAGACTTAAGAACCCAGGTTCCATCCCTGGGTCAGGAGGATCCCCTTGAGAAGAACACGGCAATCCACTCCAGTATCCTTGCCTGGAGAATCCCATGGACAGAGGAGCCTGGTGGATTACAGTCCAAGGGTCACAGAGATGGACATGACTTAGCACACATGCATGCACGTGGACTTTAATATGAAAGAGTTAGTCACTCAGTCATGTCCAACTCTGCGACCCCATGAACTGTAGCCTGTCAGGCTCCTCTGCCCAAGGGATTCTCCAGGCAAGAATACTGGAGTGGGTGGCCATTCCGTTCTCCAGGGGCTCTTCCTGACCCAGAGATCAAAACCAGGTCTCCTGCACTGCAAGCAGATTCTTTACCATCTGAGCCAGCAAGGAAGCCTGGTAGTTTTATATGACAAGGAATAATTGAAAATAAAGCTCTGCATTTAAAAAGGCAGTTTTACATAAAAATTAAGAAAACATAAAGTCAGCTTCACAAAAAAGTCAGTTTTCCTTAACTTGGCTTAATTAAAAAACAGGAAGCATTGGTTGCTATCTTAAGATTTAGGTGGTTACACACCCTCTCTTCAAGGGAAGAAACGGCTTCCCTCCAGTTTCCCTCATCAGAGTAGTACTGCTGACACTTTCTGATTTCCAATGGACCATGCAGAACATCAGTCCACTTGCATTTGTCACTTAAAATCTTAGGCTGGAAGTAGACACAACTTACCTAAAGACAATAAGTTAATAAAAGGAAATTAGGATGACACCTTCCACCTGATGTGTTCATTTTTTTTTTTAACTGGAGGATAATTGTTTTACAATGCTGTGTTGGTTTCTGCCATACCATGGGAATCAGCGGTAAGTATACATACGTCCCTTCTGTCTGCGTTCATGTTTAGTTGACAAACTCAGGGCACTCAGCTGCCAAGCTGCACTATTTTGCTAATGGGATTCCCCCAACACCCTGCTCCCTGTGCCTTTTTTTTTTCCCCTCTGAGGGAGTCTTCCAGCTTTGAAGACCTGGAGGAGAGACTGAAGAAATTAAAGGTGCAGCTTGGCCTCCAGCCTGACCTTGAGTCAGAGAGGGGGGACACTGCTATCCCCGAGAGCCCATGCCAGCAGAAGCAGAATGGGCCCCACACAGGCCCAGAGCAGAGGACTCTGCCCCAAAGCCTGCATAGCAGGCATGGCTTCTGAGTCTGTGCATCTGGTCAGACCTCTGGGGAGCTGGAGCCTTCCTGTCAGGCCCCAGGGCTTCCCAGCGCTAGCTGCCTGGCATCTCCCAGGGACAGAAGCCCCCTGTCCACTTAAGCTGGGAGCCCCTGGCTTGCTCTCCTAGCTAGGACAGTTGAGCCTTCAGGGGCTGGTCTCTCCTTGTCATCCAGTCAGGCCCGTCCGGCTCCTGGTCTCTCCCTCCAGGTTCCAAAAGACGTGCTGCTAGTTCAGTCTCTAGAACCCCTGCACATGCACCCCCCATGCCTGCCCCCAACCTGGCAGGCCCCAGCCCCCATGAAAGAAGAGCTGCTCAGTCGGGCCCTCCTGGGCCTGAGCCCCCAGGGCAGGGCCCCTGGCTGCTGGTCCCCACTCTACCCACCAAAGCAGTGCTGGGATCTCTGGCCCCTGCAGCCCCTCCTTCTGGCTCTGGGGTGAACAAGAGCTGAGCACCAAGCCCTCAGATGGGCTGTCTTGGGCTCAGGTCTGGAGAGGGTCCTGGGGCCAAGCCTAAGCTCTCTGCCCCCAGCCTCATCTTCCTGCACCGTTTGCCCTTGGTGAGTGGCCACCTACTCAGATGCTCAGACACTGTCCTCTTCCCCGTGGAGCCATGCCCCATCTGCCCCCCACCCCACAGCTGGACCGACAGGCTCATCCAACAGAGGTCAGTAGAGCCAGGCCGTCCCCAGAAGCATGGAGGGTGGGGGCCCTTCAGCATAGGCACACAGCTGCCTGCCCACTCTGCTGAGGCCAGGAGACATGCCATGAGCACTGGCTGGCCTGCCCCTTCCCAGAAAAGCAGGGTCAGCTGCATGATCTGGACAGAACTTGGAAGCAAGTTTTCAAGCCCAGTGGCACTGACGGAGCCCCAGCATCATTTGGGGGGGGGGTGAGTGGCGCCTGCGGGAGTGATTATTGGAGGAAGAGCCACCCAGCTTGGCCTTGAGTGCCCTCTCATCCAGCAGAGGCTGGCCCTGGAGCAGAAGAAGGAGGGAGATGGGAGCTGGCTGGGACCCTGGGCATACAGTGAGTTGAGAAGCTTGTGGCTCTTACCCGCCTCCTCTGGGCAGCACCCCACGTGCTATGTGGCACCAGAGTGGAGTGGCCAAGGCCTCAGCTCCTGTGGACACTGCTGTCATGGGGTCAGGCAAGCTTCTGGCCACCCCTACTGTCCCTGTGCTTGTGCACACATCGGGGGGAATGGTGGTGGTGGGGACTTTCCTTCCTGCCAGGTTCTCGTGTCTGTGGCTAGGATGACATAATTTGTTGTGGGTGTATTCCCTGACACTTCTGAAATGTGAGTGATGAGTGCCAGGGATTTTAATTCCTGGTCAGTGAGGAGGGGTCGCATCCGTCCCACGTGGTCCTGCCCCGGAAACCTCAGCCTCTCTCCTTCCTTGAGAAGGGGGCTGTCCCTAGAGCCCCCTGCCCACTGCTGGCAGCCAAAAGCACGTCTCACCCTAACTACTGAGTTGCTGGGGCTGCGTCCGCCTCCCACCCAAGAGTTGGAACCTGTGGGGTGGGGTCTCCCAGAGGGTCCCCACCTTACCACACTCACCTCTAGAGAGAGCTATGACTTCCACTGACATTTTTGCTTTAATGGACTTTGAAAAAATTTTTTCATCCCAGGAAAAAAGTACAAACACACAGCTGTCGCCCTCTAGCTTCCTGAACTGCCCCCTCACCCCAGCAGGAGGCTATGAGGACTCACACGTCTCTCAGGGCGGCTGGGCTTCTGGCCCTGGCTCGACAGAGTTTATTACTGCCGCCGCGGAAACAGCTCCTGCTGCAGGGAGACACCGCCAGCTGTACCACCCACTCTTGGACATCCACCTCCCGGAGACCTAGATCCAAATCCAGTGGCCATCCAGCCTCCTCACAGATGGCCTTTGTCCATTACCTGGCTCTCACAAACTCCTGCTGTCAGGCAAGTCCTGGCTGCAGCGAAGATCCCACACAGGAAATCCTTGTCAAATTAGGGAGCAGCAGTCACCTGTAAGAACCATGCCTACCCAACACCACTAGAGGAGCCTCTATTCGAGGTGCGCGCCCCCCCACCTGCCCCCAGGAAGCAGCAGCTCCTCCCCCGCCCAGCCTACTCCTGCTGCATGGACCTGGCCCTGTGGGTCATGACCTCTTGCCGGCCCTGACTTTCAGGTGCGCGGGGATGCTCGGGGTTGCCTTGGGAAGTGGCACTTGTAAGTCCCTACAGGCCTCAGCCTGGGCCCTGACCCAAAGTGGACCATGGAGCCAGTCAGGGGAGGTGGAGGGAAGGGGTGGGGTCGAGACAAAGCTATTTCCTGGAGACTTTCCAGATGCAGCCTGGACTCTAAGACCTTTGAGAACTGCCTGGGATGATGCAAAGGCCGCACTTTCAAAGGCTTCCAAGAGAGGCATTCCTAGGCCTGGAGATGACCTAGGGCTCCTCTCTCTGGGCCTCAGTGTCCAGCAGAGATAAGGCGAGGCAGGGAGTAGGGCTGGATCTTCCAGCTGCTCTGCCCTCTCTCAGGGATGGAAGCATGTTTGGGGAGAAGGGGCTCACCACTCGTCTTTAACGTGTGACTGAACCCCTGGGAAACCGCCTGTCAGCACTCCTGATTTTTCTCCTGTCACCTGTGGAGTGCGCTGCAAGCTGGGCTTGTGGGTACAGCATGGAAGGAGGCCCTCTCTGGGTGCCCAGTGGGCTGGCACCTCCAGAGCACCCAGGGATCGGGGTGGGGAACTCAGGCCTCCACAGGGGAAATCCTGCCCCTCAGGGGTGGATCAGGCCCAGGTTCAGGCCTGAGGAGGGGTCCAGGCCCTGGTCAGTGCTGTCTGGGACCTTGGGACCCTGGGACCCTGATGTTCAGGCTCACCAGCCACAGGTGAGCTGCTCACCAGCCATCTCCTGCTAAGATCACAGGAGCTTCTGATCCTCAGCTGACCACTGAGCACCAGTCAGGGTGCAAGCAGAAATCTTCAGTGGCACAGGCCACAGTGCCAGGCTTCCCTGGGCCTGCCTCAAGGGGATGGGGGGACATGGAGGAGAAACAACATCTATCCAGTAGGCCCTCAAGCCTGGCCTGGACAGGCACTATCATCTGCCCTGGGGTTAATTCACCATCTGAGCCCTGCTCCCCACCCTGCTCATACAAGCAGTGTGTGTGTGTGTGGTGGCGGGACACAGGAACACCAAGCACATTGACCTGGTGGGTGGTGCAGGCCTTGGGTGCCTGGGTGGGGGCCATGGGATGCTCAGAGGTAGGTGTTTGGGAAAATGGTGGCAGATCAGCTTGCTAGAAGCCACCCCCCACCCCCAATATACTCACCAGGCCAGGCAGACTGAGCTGCCATCTGGGGCCCCAAGACCACCTCTCAGCCCTGCAGTTGCTTGGATTAGGGGTTCTCCTTCCCATTAGCAGGGGGCAGCATAGCCAAACTGAAGCTGAGGGAGTAGAGGTACATCCCAGCAATGACCTCAGAATCAGGGCCTGGACTCTCTGAACAGGAGGTGCACAGAGGGGCCACAGTGTCCTGCGACCCAGTGCTGGGAAGGGATGGCTCTCCCTCCTCCCCAGCACCAGGTGGGGTACCAGCCTCTCCTACCAGAGCCCTTTCTTTTACTTGAAACCTTTCATGGGGCTGGTGTGTTTTGACAAGGAGTAAAGATTTTAGAAAAGGCAGAGGAACCAGAGATCAAATTGCCAACATCCACTGGATCATGGAAAAAGCAAGAGAGTTCCAGAAAAACATCTATTTCTGCTTTATTGACTATGCCAATGCCTTTGACTATGTGGATCACAATAAACTGTGGAAAATTCTGAAAGAGATGGGAATACCAGACCACCTAACCTGCCTCTTGAGAAACCTATATGCAGGTCAGGAAGCAACAATTAGAACTGGACATGGAACAACAGACTGGTTCCAAATAGGAAAAGGAGTATGTCAAGGCTGTATATTGTCACCCTGCTTATTTATGCATATATGCAGAGTACATCATGAGAAACGCTGGGCTGGAAGAAGCACAAGCTGGAATCAAGATTGCCGGGAGAAATATCAATAACCTCAGATATGCAGATGACACCACCCTTATGGCAGAAAGTGAAGAGGAACTAAAAAGCCTCTTGATGAAAGTGAAAGAGGAGAGTGAAAAAGTTGGCTTAAAGTTTAACATTCAGAAAACTAAGATCATGGCATCTGGTCCCATCACTTCATGGGAAATAGATGGGGAAACAGTGGAAATAGTGTCAGCCTTTATTTTGGGGGGCTCCAAAATCACTGCAGGTGGTGACTGCAGCCATGAAATTAAAAGACGCTTACTCCTTGGAAGGAAAGTTATGACCAACCTAGATAGTATATTGAAAAGCAGAGATATTACTTTTCCAACAAAGGTCCATCTAGTCAAGGCTATTGTTTTTCCAGTGGTCATGCATGGATATGAGAGTTGGACTGTGAAGAAAGCTGAGCGCCGAAGAATTGATGCTTTTGAACTGTGGTGTTGGAGGAGACTCTTGAGAGTCCCTTGGACTGCAAGGAGATCCAACCAGTCCATCCTAAAGGAAATCAGTCCTGGGTATTCATTGGAAGGACTGATGCTGAAGCTGAAACTCCAATACTTTGGCCACCTCATGTGAAGAGTTGACTCACTGGAAAAGACCCTTATGCTGGGAGGGATTGGGGGCAGGAGGAGAAGGGGACGACAGAGGATGAGATGGCTGGATGTCATCACCGAGTCGATGGACATGAGTTTGAGTGAACTCTGGGAGTCGGTGATGGACAGGGAGGCCTGGCGTGCTGCGATTCATGGGGTCGCGAAGAGTTGGACACAGCTGAGCAACTGAACTGAACTGAACTGAACTGAAAGCACTCTCAGGAGACTGCAGGGCTGAGTTTACATCTGATTTATTGTATTTTGTTGTAAAGGCTGGGTCATTAGTGGGGAAGATGAAAAGTGAGCACTGAGTCAGCGCAGGTGTGGAGGAGGTGCCTGTGGGGCCAAGTGGCAGCAGCACTGCCCGCCCTTGGGACTTGTCTGGTGGCCCCAGCACAATAAGGAGTGACAGGAGGTGGACACTGCAGGGACGGCTGGGGTGCAGCACCCAGAGGCACCTGGCCTGTCCCTGCCCCAGCACAGAGGCCCTCCACCCAGCAAAGGGAAAATCCCCTGCAAGTGCCAGCCTTGGGGCCCTGCAGGAACAGGCTCTCCTGTATCCAGGGTCCTGAATGCCAGGCTCTTGTCACATTCTTCCCAAAAGGTGCCACCTGGGTCCCAGAGGCTGTGGCTGGGCCCACGAGGGTTCTGGGTAGGAAGACAGGGCCACTGTTCCCAGCAAGCAAAGCACTGCCCCCAAGCCAGCTGAGCATGCCAGTGAAGACTGCCTCTCCAGCCACCCAGCTGCTAACCACAGGATCTACTGCCAGCACTTCCCCACCCCTTTTCCTGACACTATCCCCTCCAGAAAACCTTTGGGACCTGGCCAAAGCCAGCTCCTTCCCTTCCCACCCTGGACCCGAGTGGCTGGTGGGGACTCAGAACGGCCATCTGGACCAAGCTCCCTCAAACAGATGCCAGCCTTTGCCACCAGAGGTGCTGGCCTCTAACACAAGTGGGAGACCCGGCGACCCAGACGCCCTGTGGCCCTGGGTCCAGAGCCATCTGGAGTCTGATGTTCTCAACGGGCCCCCTGACGCCTTTTCCATCTCCCCGCTAAATCCTGCCCAAAGGACACCACCGAGTGCCCAGGTCTGGACCGGGCAGGGGAGGGAGTCGCAGCGGCACGCGCTGCTGCCATAGCTACGGCGGAAGGTGTGGCGAGGCTGCGTCCTGGAGGGCGGACGCCGGAGCGGGGAGCGCTCCTGCGCGGGGGTCCCGCGGGCCTAAGGCCGACAGCATCCCATCCCCGGGTCAAACCCACCGGGCTCGGGAGAAGGGGGCCCTCGGGTGCGCGGGCGCGACCGACTCACGGTTCCCGGCCCCCAGTCCTCTGCGGCTGGGGACGCGGGGCACGGCTGCGCTCGCCTTCGGGCGTGCAGGCCTTGGCTGACAGCGCCCTCTCGCGGCCCGAGCGGAAGGCTGCGGTCACGGTCACCAGGTAGGCGGTGCCGGGCGCCAGGCCCTGAAGCGTGGTGCTGTTCTCGCCCGCCGGTACCTCCACGCTTTGCGCCGCCCCGCCCCGCAGGGGCCCGACCTGCACATGGTAACCGAGCGCGGCGTCCGGGCCCAGCGCCGGGGCCCAGCTCACGCGCAAGCTGCGCGGCCTGGTGTGCGAGACGACGATGAGCTCCGGCCCGGTCTCCTCTGCGCGGGCGTGGGGGTGGGGGTGCGAGAAGTGCCCGTGAGCAGGAGCGGGCCGCGGCGCTCAGCCGGACCCGTACCCCCAGCCCGCCCGGCCCTGTGCCCCGCCTCACCTGGCAGCGTGCGCACCCGAAGGTGCTGTGATCTTAAGAGCCGCACGTTGGACTCTGGCACCAGAGCTACGTCGTAGTCCGTGTCTGGGTCCAGACCGGTCCAGGCCCAGCCCGTGGCGTTCCCTGGCAGCTGCTGACGGCGCGCGGCCCCCGGATCCGTGCTGGGCGCCAGCTCCAACACGTAATAGCCTGAGTCTGCCGTCAGTAGGGACGGCCAGGCCAGGCGGAAGCCGCTGGACGTAACCTCGGAGGCATGGAGCTGCTGCGGCCACATCGCATCTGAGCGGGGTGCAGAAGGTCAGAGGACAGAGGTGGCTTCTCGTGCGGGTCTCTGACTGTTGACTCGGGGTAGACTCCCAGAGCCTTGGAGCAGGAGCGGCGGAAGCAAGGCTAGGCTCGGCCACGCCTACCAGATGCTAAGGATCCGCCAAAGCGCGGGGCGCCAGGCTGGAGGAAGGACATGAGTGCAACCAGCCCCCCCACCTCCCCCGCCTTCGGCCGCTTCAGGAGCTTCCCTCCCCACCTCAGCTCCAAACTCAGACCAGTGGAGAGTTATAGCGGCCACCTCCCACCCAGCACTCAGGCCAGTGGGCTGGACAATGGGCCCTCAAGGGTGGCAGGGTTCAAAATGATGTCAGAGGATGCCCTCCCCACCACTCTGGGCAGCACGAGTGAACAGCACGAGGTCAAGGATCAGTTCTGCTTTGGATAGTCAAGGAAAAGGAAGCCCACAGCACAGCTAGGAGAGGAGAGGCTACTGGAGAATGTCCTGAGGGGTAGGAGAGATGTGACAAGCCCAAGGGCAGCTGGACCTGGAGGAGAGTGTGGTGGGGGGACTCTAGGGTGGGACCCCCAAACGTTACTCCTGAGCTTTGATGCCAAGCCCCAGAGGGTCATCTCAGTGACCTGGCAGGTGGGTGAGGCTAACAGATGTCTACACAGGGTTAAGTCAGGACCCGATGCTGTGAATGCTGGGTGCCCAGCTGCCTGGCTGGCACTCCCCTTGCCCATCGCCACACACAGACTCTGCCCCCAATCCCAGGAGAGCCACCCTACTGCCTCACTGCCCTGCAGCCTTGGACTTTTCCTCTCCAGCTGTTTGCCCTTTCTCCTGCTGTCCCCTTCAGGCTCAACCCTAGCAGCTGATCCATGGGCCACCAGGGCCAGGTGCCCTGGAGCAGATCTTCAGAAAGACCCTCTACCTCCCTCCAACCTACAGTCCAACTCCTGGTTTCAAGTGGATGATTAACTGCAGACCAAAATTCAGGAAGACCCTGGGTTGTTGGCATTTTTTCAGTGGCTATAGCAAACCCTGCCAGTGACCAGGCCCTTTAACTCCACCTCCTTCTCCTCCCTGTCCCTCTCACTAGCTGGGTCAGAGGCATCCAGAAGAAAGTCCCTGGGGAGCTGCTAGCCCCTGCAGCAGGCTCTCCCAGGCCCAGCCTCCTTTCCAGCAATGCCTAGTGTCGTCTCGCTCAAATCCCCTTCCCCTGGGGAAAGTAGGGACCCAGCTCTGGTTGGGGGCACTCTCTGCCCTTCCTGCCGTGGCCCTCCCCATTCCTCCAGGCATGGTGGGCTCATGTGCAGAGCTCTCAGGCTTGAAACCTCCTTCGCTACCTCTCCACATAGCCACAAGGCACATCTGCTCAGATCTAGCCCCCGGGTCCCTCAGACCTCACCAAACCCCCTACTCTCCAGTAGGGAGCTCACCTGGAGGTGTTTCCTCAGACCTGTCCTCTGTCCTCTGCCCAGGTGGTGGGACCTCTGTGGTGACCAGTTGGAGTGTGTCCCTGGAGAAGCCGGGTGTGCAGCCCTGGCCTCTGCTCCAGGCATGTGAGTTCCTCCTGGAGTCTTCCCAGCCCTCTTCCCGAATTCCCAGCTGGGGTTCCCCAGGCCCCCTCCCACCTACCGAGGATGGAGCCCCTCAGTGCCTGGGTGATGATGTGCAGGTCATCCACATCCACAAAGTGCAGGTGTTTCTCAGCAGGGGCCGAAGCGGCGGCAGACAGCTCCAAGAGGTTGCCCCGGCCAGTGCTGACGATGAAGACTGTGACCCCCAGGTCCTTCAGCTCCTGCATGGGGGGCCCCACGGGGTCGCTGGAGCCGCCGTCTGTCACCCACACCAGCACCTTTGGCACTCCCGGCCGGGCCCCTGCCGCCTTGGCAAACAGTTGCTCCTTGGCGTATGCCAGTGCCAGGCCAGTGTTGGTGTCACCCATGCGCTGCGCTGCAGCCCGTATGGCGTCCTGGACAGCTGAGCCTGAGCTGTGCTGGCTGAAGGGGAACTCGGTGTGCGGTCGGCTGCCCACGTGCACCAGGCTGGCACGCAGGGCTCCAGGACCCACGGGCAGCAGGGCTGCCAGTTGCCCCAAAAACTCCCGAACTCGGGAAAACTCATAATGAGACACGCTGGCTGAACTGTCCAACAGAAACAGCAGGTCCCCCTGAAGGGCAGATGCCGGAAGGCCTGGGGAAGAGGGGAAGGTTCAGCCCCTGGTGGTGGCCCCCAGACAGCCCCACACCCAGGGCAGAACCCCCAGGGCCTGAAATTTCCCTAAGCTGTCACTCGCCCTTACCTAAAGAAGCCCAGAAGGCCAGCTCAGCTACACCTCAAAGGTCCTGGGATGGCACCCCAGCGGGAGAGGGGCAGTAAAGCCAACAGGAGGTCCGAACCCTCAGCAATTCCACTTCTACGCCCTGGCCACATACCAGGGGGTCCCTCTGGGCTCCTGTCTCAACTGCAAAGGAAAGTTGACCCCTCCAAGCCCCCACCCCCTCCCTGCCTTCAGCGCAATCTGGGCGGGCTGGAGCTCAGTGTCCTGACCCCGCCCCCAGGAGTGGTGGGTGGATAAGTCTGGGCCACTGGGGCCTGGCTTCCTAGAAGTAGTCTGCACAGCTCACCCTCCAGGTAAGGCAGCCGGTGGCGGGTGGGGTGAAGGCATTCTGCAGCTGGGGAGACTGAGGACAGGGGAGGAGGCACGGGGAAGACAGAGCACTGCCTGCAGCCTCTCCCACAGTCCAGAAGGCTGGGTTGGAGTCCTGACCCCACTTACAGATGATGTCATCCCTGCCTGGGCCCCATCCTCTGCTCTGTCCAGACCCAGGAAGCAGGTTACCTGCTGCAGCAGCCTGAGGGCCCGATCACCCCTCAGGCGACTACGCCTTGCTCTCCGCTCCCCAGGGAGCAGATGGGCCCCTAGGTCACGAGCAGACAGCGGCCTGGGGTGTCTCGGGCCTGGTACTAGCCTTGGAGCCTCAGTTTCCCTCAACCTAGTTGAACGACGCCAACCCTCTTACCATCCTTCGTCTAAGGGTCATTCCAAGCAAAGGGAAAACTGAGGCAGGAACAAGCGTCCCCGATTGGCACCTCCCACTCCTCCGATCAGGCCCTAAAATCCCGCCGAGTTGCTGGCGGGGCCTGCGCCTCACGTGGGTGGGGTCCCCTGCCAGCCGCCCCGGCCCCGAGCAGCGGAAGGAGAGCGTGGCTCAGCGCGGACATCAGAGGGTGGACGGGCACAGAGAGCCGAGCCTGACCCAGCCGCCCGCCTCACTCACCACGTTCCGCGCCGCTCCGGGCCAGCCGCAGGCTCAGAGCCAGGCCGATCACCGTCCAGGGCAGCATCGCGCGCGACGGGACGGCAGCCCTCTCCCTGCACTGGTGTTTCGCTCGCTCCTGGGCTGTGGGGCGCGCGGCCGCGCGGGTCGGACCCGGGCCCCGCCCCCTGGAGGCCCCGCCCACCGCGGCCCGCGTCCGGAGGAGCACTGGCTCTGGGAGGCGCACGCTCGCGAGGCCCAGGTGTGCGGCGACATGTTCCATTCATACGCGCGTGGCATGCACACACATAAACTCTTCTGTCTCCCTTTGGGCTGTAAGGCCTTGGAGTCTGCCCTGCTTCTACCCCCTGCCCCCTTCCCCAGCCAGGAGCAGAGCAGGGAGCCACCAAGCTGGATCATCCCTAGGCTTGCTGTCCTTGTATCCTCAGCGCTGGGAGTCCCTGAAGCCAAGTCCAAGAGAGCCCCAGGAGGTGTGAGAGTGTGGGGGTGACACCAAAAACAAGGCTTGGGAAGGGGCAAGTGTATGAAAGCAGAGATCAGGAGGGCAGAACTTAGAACGTTGGGAGAGGAGAAAAAACCTCAGACATTCAAGGAGGGGTTTCTGAGGGGACACAAAGACCCCACCTCACCAGGCTTCTTGGAGGAAGAGGCATACAGGTGAGGATGGCTGATTCAGGCCTGTCCTATATGACCGTGCTGGGCCTACAGCTGTCCCCAATAAGAGACTCAGGGCCAGGGCTGAGGCCAAACTCCAGGACTGAGGATAGACCCTCCCCAGCAGCGCACTGGGGAAGCACTCCAGGGACTCACTGTGACCAGGAAACTTGCAGCTCTGATCTTGGCTGGACCAGAGCAGAGGTGGCTGCCTGCAGGGGGCATCCTGAGGTACACTCAGCCCTCCCCCCCACCCACACCAGGGCAAATTCCTTGCCCTCAGGTGAGGCGAGGCTGGCAGAGTCCTGTGGGCAGGACTGCCCTCCTCCCTCCTAAAATGCCTTCCTGTGGGGTCACCATTGCCCTGTCTCAGCCACTCCTCTCTGAGGAGCTCAGTGAGGGGTGGCGGGGCACAGGACTTCATGGGGAGGCAGTAGGCCATCTCTGCCAGGATGTCCCCTCCCTTCCCCCCTGTCAGGAGGTGCTCAGCCCGGAGGACGGATGAAACTCAATGGTTTTCCTTCCTCCCTTTCTGTCAGGTGAGACGCCAGGCTGTGAGACAGGCCGGAGCTCTGACTTTGTCTAAAAAAGGAAGCAGCTCAGCTGAGCCTGAGTAGCTGGGGCAGGAACAAGCGAGAACTGTGTCCCTGCCACACCCCCCCTTGCCGGGAATCTTGGCAGTGACGGGGCTGGCTCAGCTCCACAGACCTCAGGCCTCAGCTAGGACCAGAGACTGCCTGGTGTTTCCGCCTGGGCCCTGGGGGGCGACAGTGGGCTTGAACCCCCAAAGTTCAGGGTGTACCACCCAGAGGAATGGCTCCTGGCCCCCAGCCCTCCAGCAGATGAGGCTGAGCAGGGCTGCTTTGGATATGGGGCCATGAGGGGAGACAGCTGAAGACAATCCGGGGGCCCAGCGGGGGTCTGACCCAAGTACACGCATGCAGACGCACTTGGCTTATCCTTCACCTTGCTGGGCACCCACTAGCAGGGCACCAGGCCATGCTGGATCTGCCTTGTGGCCTCCCCACTCCTGGCCAGCGGTGGGCCCAGAGTCACACCTCGGCTGTGCTGCTGGACTGACAGGGAAGTTTCCCTTCTGGAAAAACTGAGCTGCTCTTCTTGGCCACTACTCAAGCCCTTGAGGAAGCAGGCATCCTCCTCCCTCCAGCTCTCCATCAGGGGGAGAAAGGACAGGGGACCTGGCCTCGGCAGTGGTGATAAGGGCCTCTCTCCAGCCTTGGTTGAGCTCAGCCACCTGCTTTGGCTGAGAGCCCCTCCTGATGCTCATGCTGAGCTCTGACTTGCTCACCGAGAGACTAAGACCATCCCACCCTCACTGGGTCAGCTCTGCCCCTCAGGCCCCCTGCTCTGCCCTGTGGCTCAGCCGGCTCTGCTGCCAGCATCATGGAGAGTCTCCTTTACCCTGCCCCTCGCCCAGCGGAGACATGGGCAGACAAAGGTTCCTAGGGAACCTGGGGGTCAGCCAGGGGTTTGTAGTAGTTCAGACCAGGGCTGGGCCTGAGGCAGACACCAGAGGAAGCACAAATATAATGGCCTGGAAACCTCCTCTCTGAAGGAAGACAGGCCTGGGGGCAGGAGGGGCAGAAAAGGACCAGAGGGGGCCAGGACACAGCTGGCCCCAGTCCCATGCCTCTCCCTCCACCGGAGCCAGCCCCTGCCTGACCCAGGTGTCCTGGGAACGAGGAGGGACAGGGAGTCCCCAGTCGTCACTTCCTAGAACTCGCCCACCCTGCCTGTTGGTCCACAAGCAGATGGATGGGGATCCACAAAACCCAGGGACAACATTGCTCTCCAAGGCACTGTCCCTGCCCCCAGCCAGTCCACGGGAATGCGCCCTCCTCCGCACCATCCACGCCTACGCGGAGAAGAAGGGCCTTTTGTCCCCAGCTAGCTGTGGTCATGTTGACCCCAGGGAAAAGGGCAGCTCCCGGGGCCTCTGACCCCACCCCTGACCCCAGCCTAGAGCCTGAGGGGCAGAGTGGCCTGGCCCCACCCCATCCCTTGGGGGTGCCTGCGCTGCTGATTTTCATGTCAGTTGTGCCTCATACAGGCACCCACACATGCTGGGAGACACAAAAACTGGAAGTGGGGGGCACCTCCTGTGGGCCTGGGATGAGTGGCCAAGCTCAAGGCCCCCTGACCACACCCAGCAGTCGGAGGAGCAGAGGGAGGGGGTGGCCTACCACCACTCGCCCCGCTGCCCCACCCACACATTCTTTTAGACTCAACCTGCCTGCTTGTGGTCAGGGACATGCCAGGGCCTGAGGGCCAGTCCTGGGGGTCTGATTGTCCCATTGTTTCACTTCCTAAGTGCCCCAGCCTGTTCCTTGTGGCCCCAGAGACAACCCCTACCCAATCTTTCAGCCAGCGACACCCAGGGTGGCAGGTGGGCAGCCTGGTCACAGGGTGGGTGCCAACCCAGCTGCACTTATCCTTTATCTCCGTGCTGGGCCCAGTCACATGACAGATTCTACCCTGGGGACGCACAGGCCCTGGGACATGCAGGCCCTGGGCTCAGCCCATGTCCTCCCAGCCCTGCCAAGCTAGAAGAGGAATGGGAAGTGGCAAGCTTGCAAAAATACGTGTCTACTCATTTTTCCTCTTGGAGGATAGGGTCATGTCAGAGCAGGTGGGCAGGAGCTAGAGGAAGTACCAGGGCTCCAGGATGAGGGCCTGCCAGTATGTATGAGGACAGTAAGGAGGCCTGGGAGGCAGAAGGGCAGTGGCAGTGTTCATGGGGGTGGCAAGAACCCAGGGGGAGGGTGATATCAAGCCTTGTAGACTAGAAGCAGAAGGGCAGAGCTCGGAGGCAGAAAGGCAGGAGGGAATCCAGTTGTTCCTGGGTTTTCAGCCTGTGCGAAAACTGCACAGTGGTGCCCTTCATGAGGTGAGACCCCCCCCCCCTCCCTAATTTGGGTTCCCTGTGCTGGAACCTTCTGCAACAGGGAGTAACTACCATGCCCTGTCTCAGCCCCAAGCAGGGTCCTGGCAAGCTTGTGTGGGGAAGGAGAGAGCAGGGAAGGACAGATTTGTGTCCACACCTTGGTAGGGGGCTCCCCAGGGGGTGGGGGTGAGGCCCTGGGGCAGGGGGAGGGACCTCAGGCCCCAGAGCCAGCAGGGGCCTCTGCCTAGTTCTCCCCAGCCCACCCATCACAGCTGTTTCTGGCTGACATGCCTGTGTGGGGACAGGGCTCACAACTGTCACAGGGTGCCGGCTGTGGGGACACAATGGGCCCCTCCTAGCTGCTCCCCACTCAGGGTGTGCCTGCAGACACCTGAGTTGCCAGGAAATACTTTGTGAGTGAATACACGGCCCTGGGCAGATCAGGAAACCTCCCAAAGCCCAGACTCGACACCTGTGGGGTCTGGAGAAAAGCCCGCCAGGGGTGTGAGGGACGGCAGACAGAATGTAGGCATGCCCTCACATGCACACACACGTATACCCATACACAATGCACACACACATGCACCCACAGCCAGGTGCACAATGGCTGGGCAAGGGCCCGGCTGCTTGCAGAGATTTTTTTTTCCCAAAGTGAGGGTCTCATCTTGACCCACCCAGTAGCTCAAGGCCTCTACCCTCTACTTTCCCCACCCTGACAGCTAACGCCCCAAAGGAGACCACTAGGCTCCTCCGTCAACCTTCTACAACCCCCCACAAGCGTTCCTTTTGTGAGTGGGTGGTAGCTAGAGCTGAGGCAGGCTGTCCCCGGGGCCAGCTGAAGGCCATGTGGGGCTTGGGTAAGCCTGGGAAGCCAGGATCCACCTTCTGAAAGGCAGCTCAGCAGCTGAGCTCCCCAGGGTGGCCTCCCCACCCCCACCAAGCCCAGCTGTTGTTTTGATGACTCCAGGGCCAGGCAGATCCTCAGGAGAGCCCTTATCCTCAACGCTTGGCCAGAGCAGCCCGACCCTAGGCAGGAGGGGAAGGAGGGCGGTCTCAGACCAGGAAAGCTCTCCTTGGGCATGGGGCAGCCAGCCAGGCTCCCGTGTGACTGGCCACAGACAATTGGAAAACCCCAAGGACTCCTGCTGGACCTGAGCCAAGCCCGCTCCGCGCTCTGTTCAAGCCACAGCTGAGTCTGAACCTTGGGCACATCTGGACCCTAGTCTCCTGGTCACAGGTGGAGTCCTGCTGGCAACACAATGTGCTAGGACCTTCCCAAGGTCTTCCAGCTATTACTGGATTCTGGACAAATTACAACAAATACATCTTTAATACACTGCTGGGCTTACAAGGAAGCAGATCTCTCCAAGCCCCCTCCCCTCCAAGAAACACTGAAAAGAAGTATATAAATAAACAAACTGAAGAATAGTGAACAGAAACCAGGAGGCTGAAGTGAAACAAACAGGAAAGCAGAGAATTCCCTAAACACAGGATGGAGACCCACACCGCATGAGGGCCACAGGCATGGTAGGCTACCAACCAGATCCCTAATAAGGACACAGGCTGGGCATGCCTCACAAGGGCATCCTCTCTGGAGGGACATGACCGCAGAATTTTCACAGGTGTGGGCTGACGCTTACCAAGTACAAACATTCAAAGAAACAACATGCAATTACTGAGCCAGCAGAAACAACAAATAACAGATTTAGACCCCAAGGCAAAGGAAGCATAGTTGCTAAGTGCAGACTATAAAATAACTCTGTGAAATGTTCCTGCTGGAATCCATGCACCGAGACCATCAAAATGATCAGATGTGAATGAATAAGAAATGAGTAGTGTAACTTTTGAGCTTCCCAGGTGGCGCTAGTGGTAAACAACCTACCTGCCAATGCAGGAGACCTAAGAGACAGGGGTTAGATCCCTGGGTTGGGAAGATACCCTGGAGGGGGGCATGGCAACCCACTACAGTATTCATGCCTGGAGAATCCCATGGACAGAGGAGCCTGGCAGGCTAGTGTTCCTAGGGTCGCAAAGAATTGGACGCGATTTAGCACACAGACAGTATAACTTGTAGATGTGTGCTTAGTTGCTCAGTCGTGTCTGACTCTTCCGGACTCCATAGACTCTAGCCCACCAGGCTCTTTTTGGATAGGAGGACAGTCAGCAGATTAGACACAACTAGTGTTTAGTGAACTAGAAGAGGAAGATGAGGAAACTGCCTAAAACAAGTGCAGCACAGGGAGACGAGAAGGAAGACACAGAAGAGAGATGAACTGACAGAAGTAATAGGAGGACAGGAAGTATTAATGTAGTAGGTGTTTCCCAAGAAAGAAAATGTGGAATGAATGAGGCAGAAGTGAAGAAATAATGGTTGGGAATTCTCCATTACTGATGAAAGATGTGAATCCCTAGGAACGGGAAACAAACACACTGTGTACCAAAGGAATAAACCAGAAACATGCTTGAAAGCAAAACACACAAAAGACGGAAAATATCTCAAAATTAGAGGAACTGACAGAGCCCTTGCTCTAACGCTGACGCAGGCCTCCGGCTGAGCCCTGCACACTCTGCTGCTCTGGCCGTTGAACCTCTGGGACAGTGGAGTGTGGAAGTTGCCGGAGCGAGTCTCCTCAGCTCTACAACTCGCTGACCAGACGGCGGCCCGCAGGGTCTGCACGTGGTCGGGGCACAGGAGCCTTGGGTAGTCCCAGAGGCAGAAGCCAGGAAGGCCGCTTTTCTCAGAGTCTGGCCTCGCATCGCATCTCAGGGCCATCTCCCTGCTCCCTGGGGGGCGTCCCAGCCTCTCGAATGTGGGGTCTGGCGAGGGTGGGGAAAGGCCGCCCAGTTCCGGGAGAGTCCGGTGCCATCTCGCGGCACGTCGGAGCACTGCGCTCGCGCTTGCCGGGCAGGGATTTGAACGCAGACCCTTGAGCTCGCCAGCCTGGGGCCACTGATGGGGGACACGGGGTAGTTCGAGGGCCTCCGGGATTTGAAGAGGCGTCTGGGGTCACACCCAGGCGCAGAGCTGCTTCTCCCCGTCGGACTGGCGGCGGGGTCCGGGGCTCCAAGTAGGGGGCGGCAGCAGCGAGTGGAGGCGTCGGGCCAGGTGGGCGCGAGCGGCCGAGGCGAGCACCAGCAGCGGAGGCAGCGAGAGGAAGCCCGACACGATGACCGCCGCGGAGCCGCGGTCGGACAGCAGCGCGCGGCACGCGGGGCTGGGCGCCGGGTGGACCTGAGAACCAGGCGGATGATCAGGCTGGGCGGTGGGGGGGGTCTCAGTTCCGGGGCGGGGCCCGAGGTCGGGCAGACCACAGAGGAGGATGGGTAGGGTGCGGGGGCTGGGGCTGGCTGTGGGCCAGACATTTCCTAACCGAGGATGGGAGATGGGGGACCCAGGCGTTAAATGACCCGAGTAGGAGTCCCCTGAGGAGAGGCTCAGAGAATAGCAAGCTGGCTCCTCGACCTCCGCCTTCCTCCCTTCTGTGCTCTCCATGGTCCTTCCCTACGCTGGCATCTGACCCCGAAGCCCTACCTCGGGGTGCCGCCAGCTGGTATTAACCTTCTCTTCTGCAGCCAAAGTTTGGTTCCCCTCCCCTGCTGTATGCCTACAGAAAGAGGGACACGGGGCCCACCTGCCTATACCCTCCCCATCCCAGACCTAGCCGTAGCCCATTCCATAGGTGGGGAAACCCATCCCCGGGTAGGAGGGGTCTTCAGAGGGCCTGTGTTGGGGGGCCTGAGGGGTGAGGGCTGTGGACTGGTTAAATCCGACGATATCTTTATCTCCTCTTCCTGGAAGCCTTCTCCTCTCCCCACCCTGCCCAGCTGTCCAGGCCCTGGTGGCTCCTGGTACAATGCTGAGAGGCCTCAAAGAAGGGAGACAGCCATCCCCTTGTTGGCAAACAAAAGCTCTTCTTTTGCTGTGGCCCATGGCAGGGCGGGGGGCTTGGCAGAAGAAAGGGCTCTTTAGGGAGGAGCACCCACACTCCTCAAGGACCCCAGACAGTTCCCCAGTCTTGCCCAGGGAAGGCTTAGCTCACCCTCGAGTGACACAGGAATCCCAGGTACACGACGGCAGCTGCAGGCAGCAGCACCAGCAGGAACACAGCTGCCGGCAGCAGCAGGTGGAGCAGGAGCCGGGCCAGGGCCCATCCTTGGAGCAGCAGGGTCCCCAGGCCTTGGGCAGCCAGGCTTGCCCACCTTGGGGACATCAGGTCTGAAGCCTGGCGGTCAGGAAGCCTCCGGGGCAGCATGGGTGCTGTGTCTGAAGGGTCTCGTCCCTCATCCTCCTCTGTCTCCCTCTCCTGATCACTCATGCCCTCAGCAGTGGGCCCGGTGGGCTCACAGCAGCAGTCACGTGGGAGGACTGAAGCCCCTCACCCCCGTCAGATTAGTAACCTTTTAACCCTAGGTCGCCAGGTCAGATCTCTGCTCAGATTCTAGCAACCGAAGTGAACCCAGCTGGAGGGCAGGACCCTGGCCCAGGTAGGTCCACCCCTGACCATCCGTCTCCAGGGCCACACTTGAGCGGCAGGTCCCTATTGCCAGGCTGACCCTCTCTCTCTGCCAGGTTCCTACAGCTGTGGCCCTGGCCAGTCTCTCTGCTGGCCCCTGCGTGCTCTGGTCAGAGCCTTCACAGCTGTCCTGACAACTCTGCACTGGGCCCTCCTCCCTCTGAGTCCCGCCTTCTCCCCGCTTCCAGCCCCTGCACACAATGACTTCATTTCATCAGTCTCAACTGGCAATTAATTGCCCCATCAGTAGCTGCCTCAGAGAAGTCAACACCCAACCCACCTCTCAGCCCTAGTCCCCCTGGTCCCTTCATCCCCCACACCTGGCCCCTCTCAGCATCAGAGAAACAGCCCCAAAAGATGCAAGCCTGTTGAGAAGGCACGTGAGCAGTGCATGTGAAATGCTTGGTGTGGGACTCAGCACACAGTAGGCGCTCAATAATGTCAGCTGCCACCACAGGAATCCTTTTTGTCAGAATCCAATCCATCCTGAAAACAGGGGGAGTGTGTACTCCATTATTTCAAGTAAGTGGGGAAAAGCATTCTTAGCCCTTCCAAAAACCCTAATTTCTCCAAATGTTACCAAAATATAGTTAGCACCTAACAGTCTCCTGGCGGTTTTGTGCACAACCTACAGCATTTTAAAGGGCACTTAGGTGAGTAGTTGACACTTAAACACTGAGTAGGTTGTCTGGGAGCTGGACGAAGGAGGCTGGGTGATACCAGATGGGAAAGTTTCTCTTTCCCTTCCCACACAGTCCGCCTCATCCCTTCCATTCCTAACATTTTCCAGGTCTCTCAAGTTCACCAACACCCTTTCACCTGGCAGGGATGCAGACGATGATAGTGACAGTGCACAATTCGTTCAAGGGACGCTGGTGGTAGCACCGTGTGGGGCTCCTGGGCACAAAGCCTTTGTGTCCCCCATTTATTTGATTATAGGGAACAGCCTTCACTCAGCCTCCATGACCTTCCCTGAGTTCCAATGGGCAGATTCAAGCCATTGTTCATTAGGGAAGGGAGGGAATGGCAGACCAGAGAGAAAACATCAGGAGCAGCCTTGGGGTAAGGTCCTGTTTCCCCATCAAGGGATACACACAACAATTTCTTTGAGTTATTTTGCAGATAACGAAACCCCCTCCAGGTGGGAGAAGTTAACAATTAACAATGGACTACTGCCCATAAGCATGTAGACCCCGGACCAGTGGGACCTGAAGGTTGAAAAGGCTGACTCCCACAGGATTCCCTGGTGGCTCAAATGGTAAAGCATCTGTCCACAATGTGGGAGACCCAGGTTTGATCCCTGGGTTTGGAAGATCCTCTGGAGAAGGAAATGGCAACCCACTCTAGTACTCCTCTCTGGAAAATCCCATTGACGAAGGAGAGTTGTAGGCTACAGTCCATGGGGTCACAACAATTTGATTTCACTTTCACTTTTTCTACTTCAACCCAAACTCTGCCTCTGAGATTCGATTTGGAACCAGCGCACAGAGAAGCTGAGCTTTCAGCATCAGTGGAGATACTTCGGCCAGGAAATCTGCTGAGGTCCCCGGCAGTGCATGCCAAGCCCTGCTGCCCATATGTGTGCAATTGAAGTATTTACACTGGTGCACACGTGGAAGATCGCACAGTAACTATTTATTCTGATAGTGAAAGTGAAAGTCAGTCAGTCCCATCCCACTCTCTGTAACCCCATAGACTATACATTCCATGGCATCCTCCAGGGCAGGATATTGGAGTGGGTAGCCTTTCCCTTCTCCAGGGGATCTTTCTGATAATGAAGTTGGGGTTTAAAAAAATGCTGCAGATGATAACCTTTGGGTGGAGAGAGTTCAGACAGCAAGGATCTCTGTCTCATCTCCTTTTAAGCCCCGCCCTCTCCTCTGGTCCTCCACTCATTCATTCACTCATTCAATAAACAGCTGAGCTTTGGCTGTGGGCCCTGCATGCTTGAGACCAACAGAGGCCTCTGCCCCTGGGGAACAGCTCCATGTAGGTGCCCTGACATCCAGTGGTCACCTGAACAAGCTGCAGTGCCCTGGCTGTGGTAGAGGCTGCAGGGACAGACCTCACAGCCCATTTTCTTGCTGCTTTCTGCCTGTGGAGAGGCCACCAGGAGACAGTTTTTAGCTTCCCTGGCTCTAATTGAGGGATAGGATAGTCCCCCAGTCCCCAGGATATGGGCACTTCTCAGCAACAGGGTGCCCTTCCCACCCCACCCCGTGTCCTTGTGTCCCGTCATCTGGCCCTGCTGCTTTCAGCATCTTCCCAGGTCATCCTGTGCAGACAAGGCACACAGAGCTGACACCCTTGTTTTTCTGGCTTTTGCCGGCTACTGGCACCTGGTCCACTCGGCCTGGTCTTAGCCAGCAGGGACAGGAGTGGGGCTGGGGGGCAGGGCCAGAAGGGATCCAAGGAAAGGCATGTGGGTGCCTCCTGGGGGGCAAATCATGGCACATGAAAGGCTATGCTCTGCGAGGAGCTGTAGTCCATGGGCAGGTTCCTGCCTGCCTGGCTGTATCTCCTGGGAGGGAGGACAAGTCAGAGGCCCTGGCAGTTGGCAGGGGCTGAAGGCTGCTGGGACACAGGCTGTGGCAGGCAGGGCCTCCTCCTAAGTTGCTGGGTAAACAGTGTGGAGAGCTGGCCC
Source organism: Ovis aries (assembly GCF_016772045.2). Classification (NCBI taxonomy): domain Eukaryota; kingdom Metazoa; phylum Chordata; class Mammalia; order Artiodactyla; family Bovidae; genus Ovis; species Ovis aries. The sequence goes on from NC_056065.1 coordinate 50,443,220, forward strand.
TTCGCCTGGCCCCCAGAGGCCCCCCCTTCCCTGCCCTGCCCCTCTCTCCCCCGCCCCAACTGCAGTTCGAGCTACCAACCATCCTGGAACAGATCTCCCACCTCAGCTCCTTCGGAAGGAGTTTCATGGAAGGGCCTGTGGCTGGGCCAGGACAGCATACAGAGGACCCCCAGCCGGGACTGGACTGGGGCCAGCCTGGGCCTCCAGCAACCATGCCTGATTCATGTTCTTTCCAGATGGACTCTGGGGTCTCAGAGCCTGGGGAGCAGGGCCTGACAGAGGCAGGGCCAGAGCAGGAACTGCGGTGGTTGGATCTGGGCTCCGAGGAGGCTCTGGGAGCTGGGACACAGGGGCCCAGCACCCCACAGGCCTGGGGGCACCTGCTGCAGGCTGTGTGGAAGGGTCACACGGGCCTGGTGACACAGCTGCTGCGGCAAGGGGCCAGTGTGGAGGAGAGGTGAGCCCCAGGGCAGGACCAGGTATCTTCGCAGGTATCTGGTGGGGTGGTGGCTGCTGTCCCTTCAGTGGCAGGGGGAAGCAGCCGTTCCCAGTATGTAGAGGGGGTCCTTCCTGGGCAAGGGTAGCCAGTTTGAGTTTCTTTCCCCAGCAGGGGGCAGGGGCCGGGGACTGTGGCCTGGTTCCGGATCCAGCCCTCACCCTCACCCCCCATGCCTGCCCCACAGGGACCCCGCGGGCCGGACTCCGCTCCACCTAGCTGTATTGCGCGGCCACGTGTCGCTGGTGCGTCTCCTGCTGCAGCGCGGGGCTCAGGTTGGAGCCGCAGACCGCGCGGGACGCACACCGCTGCACGAAGCTGCCTGGCACGGGCCGTCGCGGGTGGCAGAGCTGCTGCTGCGGCGCGGGGCGCCGGCGAATGCACGCTGCCTGGCCGGCATCACACCGCTGCACTGGGCCGCCGCGCTGGGCCGCACGCTGATGGCTGGGCACCTGCTGGCGGCGCCGCAACCGGGCCCGACAGCGGCAGACGCGCGCGGCTGGACGGCGGCGCACTGGGCGGCCGCGGGAGGCCAGCTGGCAGTGCTCGAGCTGCTGGGGGCGAACGGTGGCGTGCGCCTAGATAGCGTCCTGCTCGTGGCGGCCGAGGCTGGGCGCGCAACTGCGCTTCGTCTCCTTCTGGCTCAAGGGGCGCTGGTGGACGCCCGGAATGGTGTGGGGGCCACTGTGCTGGGCGTCGCGGCCAGCCTGGGCCGCCAGCAGGTAATCCTGGCCCAGCCTCCGAGTGATAGAGCGGGTGGCGGAAAGGGGCCAGCTACCAACCCCCGCCGCCCTTGGATATTGGCTCCTGGAAGCCCACGGAGGGAGCAGGGTGGCAGCACCAATATTTATTGTGCAAGGGGCAAGCCTATTTCAGCCAGCAGGGAGGATGGGCGGCAAGCAAGTCAGGACCATTAGGGGGCAGTGGTAGTCTCCAAGTAGAGCCTCTTCAGGTGTCATGCCTGAGTGCTAAGTTGATTCAATTGTGTCCTACTATTTGTGACTCTATGGACCGTACCTCTCCAGGCTCCTCTATTCGTGGGATTCGCCAGGCAAGAATACTGGAGTGGGTTGCCATGCCCTCCTCCAGGGGATCTTCCTGACCCAGGGATCAAACCCGCATCTCTTATGTCTCCTGCATTGGCATGCAGGTTCTTTACCACAGTGCCACCTGGGAAGCCCACATAGGTGCTATTTGTTGTTGTTGTTCAGGCGCTATGTTGTGTCTGACTCTTTGCAACCCCATGGACTGCAGCACACCAGGCCTCCCTGTTCCTCACTATCTCCTGGAGTTTGCCCAAGTTCATGTCCATTGAGTTGGTGATGCTTTCCAACCATCTCATCCTCTGCTGCCCTCTTCTCCTTTTGCCTTCAATCTTTCCCAGCATCAGGGTGACCAAATAAGGAAGCAGTGTCAAGAAAGGAGAGCCCAAGGGCAGCTGGGTGTTATGTGGTTAACACAGCCAGCAGCCTAGCCCCTGCCCCCTTCTCTTCCAGGACATGGAGGTGCTGCTTGAGTACGGGGCAGACCCAAGCCTCACAGACAGGCATGGCCGCTCTCCACTCCACAGGGCTGCTGCTGGTGGACATCTGCTTGCCGTCCAGCTGCTGGCTGCCTGGGGAGCAGAGGTGGATTCTCGGGACCTGTTGGGCCTCACCCCCCTGCACCACGCTGCCCGGGGAGGCCACATAGAGGTCACTGGCCACCTCCTGGACAGGGGTGCAGAGGTCAATGCCGCTGGCTGGCTCCACAAGACCCCCCTGCATCTCGCCATGGAGCATGGCCATGGCCCCACCGCAGAGCTTTTGCTGAGCCGAGGGGCCAGCCCCACCCTGCGGACACGGTGGGGGGATATGGCCCAGGACCTGTGGCCTGCCCTCTGTGGAGAGCAGGAGGGGTCCTAGGGGCACAGGGCCCTGGGGTGGCAGGGCCAAAGCAAGACGAAAGGCTCTGGGCTTCCATGGCCTTCAGGGTGCGCTCAGGCTTCTCTCCACTGGTGCAGGGGAAAAGAGCCCAGAGGTTCCTAGAGGAGACAGAGGCAGTGGCTGGAGCCTGAGCAACAGATGTGTCGCTGGGCCTGGAGCAGCTCCACTGACTCCCAGAGCCACTCACCCCTGCAGCTCAGGCCTTCTCCACTCTCTGCAGTGGAGAGCCTGAGTCGTGACAGAACTGACCGAAACCCAATGGTCTCCGCTTTGCCTCTCCACCGTGGGTGTGTCACCCCGGGTGTGCCCTCTGTGCACGCTGACGCTCTTACTGTGTTTCCTTAGATTCAGTGTTTGTCTGTTAGCGCCCACTCACAAATGATGGGGCCAAACGAACGGCCAGCTGTTTTCCTCTCCCCTGCCACCTGACCCACCCCTGAACTGCTTTCTCTCATGTGCTCAGCTGACGTCCTCCTGCCCAGAATCACCCAGGGCCAGACATGCTTCTGTGCACCAAGGCCCAGTGTATTATCACACAAACCAATCCCGAACTGTTTTCCTGCCCTGCCCTGCCGTTCCTGCCAGAACCCCAATAAAGGCCTGAGCCTTCCCAGGGCCCCTGCTTCTGCCTCCCGGTCGACACCAGTGCTCCTGCCCATGTCCCTGTGCAGCGTGGTGTGCCCCCCACCTTTGGTGACATAAGGCATAAGAATCTGTTTTCAATGGCTTTATCCTCTCCCTGTCACTCAGTCATCTCTGCAATACAACAGATATAGAGGGACAGCTGTCTCTGATTGCCCACCACTGTATCCTCAGAGAAAACCAGTGCCCTTATTCTATTTTTCTAGAAGAAAAGCTCTAGAGGACAGATTCTATCTTTCAAAAGTGAGAGTTGTGCCAAAGTAGCGTCTCTGTGTGGCAGCCCTGGGAGCACTTGGATTACACAAGATAATGTAAACCTTTGGAGAGTTTGTGTTCCTGTGACATGGTCTCTTTGGTTCCAGGCCTGCAAGTGCCAAGTGGACCATATCTAGGAAGGGGGAACCCTGGAGACCAGTGAAATGGTGGCAGCACAGCAGTGGAGGTGGGAGAAGCAGGCAGAATTTGGGTGATTCTGTGGGCACAGCCCTCTGGACTTGCTGATGGTTGAACATGGGGGGCCAGGGAAAGGGAGACATAAAAATGACTCCTAGAGAGGCTGGGCTAGGTGGAGGGGTGGGTGAGATGAGATGCGGGGAAAGGTGGGGCTCGAGTGACATCTCTGGAGCCATCAAAGTAAGGATGGTTGTGCTTTGTTGGCTGCATAGTGTGGCATGTAGGATCTATACCATCCTAGTTCCCTGACCAGGGATGGAACCCCTGCCCCCTGCAGTGGAAGCATGGAGTCTTAACCACTGGACCGCCAGAGAAGTCCCAGGCTGGTTTTTAAAGCTGCAGGATGGACCTATAACCAATCTCCAGCACAGCCTGTGGGCTCAGCCTCAGAGTACACCCCTAGACTGACTCTCACCTCTCCCACTGCATCCACCACATCCAGGCCAGCAACAGTCAGCTTTGCCTGCCCCCAACCTAACTGATCTTCTGGTTTAACCTGTGACTCCTGGGGGCTCTTAGAACAATAGCCATAATCCTATGGCATGATCCCCCAGGGGCTTCCTCTCATGGAGTGTAGACCAAACATAGTGTATGGTGTTTGTTGATACCCCAGTGATCTTGGCTGTTGAATGCACTCCCTCCAGTGGGATCCCCTTGTTCTTCCCATCCAGAGCTGGAGTCTGGGTCTCCTCCTTTTGAGCAGACTTTTGTGACGAGTCCAGTGCCCTAGCACTGCCAAAGCGATGCTGTGTGACCTTCCAGGGTGGGCTGAAAAGGTGACCAGGCTGCGTTGTCCTGCCCTGTGGCCACCATACTATGAAGAAGCCCGTGGTACCCAGGACAGCAGAGTCCTTCCTCGACATCCAGGGCCCATATATTCTCACCAGCCTCGGTTTCTGGCCTCTGGCAGCTGACTTGCTCCCTGGCCCTGGACCTGCACTGGCTCTGCTCCCACCACTCTGGCCTTTTGCTGACCTTGCCCACACTGGGTCTGGCACATGCTGACCCTTTGCCTGGCTGAGTCAACACTTCCTTGTCGCTGGACCACCACCCTCTGGATGCATCCTTCCAACACTATCTAGAGCCCCAAGGGAAGGCTCTTCTTTAAAGAGAATGCCAATAAATATGGAAAGAGTTATAAAGTCAATGATAGACACCCAAGTGAGTGAGTACAAGTGGTCTTAGAGCCTGCTGGCCACAAAGAGGCTGCTCAGACATCCATTCGACACCCCCCTACCCCCTGCCGCACCTTGTGGAACTTCAAGTCCATGGCAGCATTTCAGCTGAAGGCAAACTTCTCCTAGTGGCCCCAGTGTTGGCTGAGCACAGCACAGGTGCCGGGGTCTGGCCATCTCCGCCCAACACAAGGCTTCCCTGCTAGGCAGTCTTTGCTCCAGAGCTGTTGTGCTGGCCGAGATGTTGACCAGTCTGTATTCTCCCTCTCTCACATGCACGATTCAGTGCACCTCTGTTCTCCTACCTGGTCTCTGCACATGCTTACAGGAAGACCTGGGATGACTCATGAAGTATTTCCCTACAAACTACGTATTAGTTCAAACGTAAACCTGGCAACCATAACCAAGTGGTCAAAGCTAACATTACCTGTGTTGGGACAGGCTGCCATCGTGGCCCCCTGATACCCCATACCAAGGACACAATATAATTTCTGCAGTATTCTGCCGAAAATGTGTAACCTGATTCTAATCACAAGGAAGCAGCACACAAACTCTGGTTGAAAGGCACTCTGCAAAATAACTAGCCTGTACTCTTCAAGAATGCCAAGGTCATGAAAGACAAAGAAAGGTAGAGGAACTATTCCAGATTAAGACTGAAAATGCAGAGTGTGATCCTGGACAGAGGAAAAAGCGGTAAGAACTTTGGACAGAACTGAGTTGGACTAGACAGCATTATTGCTTTACTGGTAAATTTCCTGACTTCGATCATTGTGCTGTGATTTGTATGAGACTGTCTTTGTTCTTAGGAAACATACCATGACGTATTTAGCTGTCTCCAACTTCCTCTTGAAAGGACCAGAAGAAATCCCCAGTAATGTGTTTATAAACAACTATACAGAGAATGATTAAAAAATAGAGCAAATTAAACAATTGGTGCATTTGGGTAATGCATATTGGAGAGTTTTGGGGACTAGTCTTCCAACTTTTGTGTAAGTTAGAACCAGACATGGAACAATGGACTGGTTCCAAATTGGGAAAGGAGTACATGAGGCTGTATAGTGTCACCCTGCTTATTTAACTTTGATGCAGAGCACATCATGTGAAATGCAGGGCTGAATGAAGCACAAGCCAGAATCAAGACTGCCCAGAGAAATATCAATAACCTCAGTTATGCAGATGACAACACCGTTATAAAAGAAAGTGAAGAGGAACTAAAGAGCCTCTTGATGAAAGTGAAAGAGGAGGGTGAAAAAAGCTGGCTTAAAACTTAACATTCAGACAACAAAGATCATATCATCTGGTCCCATTCAGTTCAGTTCAGTTCAGTCGCTCAGTCGTGTCTGACTCTTTGCGACCCCATGAATTGCAGCATGCCAGGCCTCCCTGTCCATCAACAACTCCCGGAGTTCACTCAAACTCACATCCATTGAGTCGGTGATGCCATCCAGCCATCTCATCCTCTGTCGTCCCTTTTCCTCCTGCCCCCAATCCCTCCCAGCATCAGTCTTTTCCAATGAGTCAACTCTTCACATGAGGTGGCCAAAGTACTGGAGTTTCAGCTTTAGCATCATTCCTTCCAAAGAACACCCAGTACTGATCTCTTTTAGAATGGACTGGTTGGATCTCCTTGCAGTCCAAGGGACTCTCAAGAGTCTTCTGCAACACCGCAGTTCAAAAGCATTAATTCTTCAGCACTCAGCTTTCTTCACAGTCCAACTCTCACATCCATATATGACCACTGGAAAAACCATAGCCTTGACCCCATTACTTCATGGCAAATAGATGGGGAAAAATGGAAACTGTGACATAGTTCATTTTCTTGGGTTCCAAAATCACTGCAGATGCTGACAGCAGCCTTGAAATTAAAAGACATTTGCACCTTGGAAGAAAAGCTATGACCAACCTAGACAGCACATTAAAAGGCAGAGACATTATTTTGCTGAAAAAGGTCCATCTAGTTAAAGATATGGTTTTTCCAGTAGTCATGTATGGATGTGAGAGTTGGACCATAAAGAAAGTTGAGCACTGAAGAATTGATGCTTTTGAACTGTGGTGTTGGAGAAGGCTCCTGAGAGTTCCTTGGACTGCAAGGAGATCCAACCAGTCCATCCTAAAGGAAATCAGTCCTGAATATTCATTGGAAGGGCTGATGATGCTGAAGCTGAAACTCCAATACTTTGGCCACCTGATTGAAGAACTGACTCATTGGAAAAGACCCTGATTCTGGGAAAGATTGAAGGCAGGAGAAGTGGACGAGAGAGGAAGAGATGGTTGGATGGCATCGCCTACTGGATGGACATGAATTTGAGCAAGCTCCAGGAGTTGGTGATGGACAGGGAAGCCTGGCATGCTGCAGTCCATGGTGTCACAAACAGTCGGACACAACTGAGCGACTGAACCGAACTGAAAACTACAATTAAATGAAAAGTTACTAAGAAATTGCACACGCCCACTTTGCCTCTTCATTATTTTCCGTAATAATGGTAATATAGTGGTTGTTGTTCAGTCGCTAAGTCGGGTCCAACTCTGTGACCCTCATGGACTGTAGCCCGCCAGGCTCCTCTGTCCACGGGATTTCCCAGGCAAGAATACTGGTGTGGGTTGCATTTCCTTCTTCAGGGGATCTTTTCTATCCAGGGAACAAACCGACGTCTCCTGCATTGGCCTGTGGTAAAACAGTGACAAAATACACACGGGATAAAACCTGTCATTCCAATCATTTGAAAGTGCTCAGCTCAGTGGCCCAATGGAGACTCTGCCCCGCTGTGAAAAGCAGCGTTGCTCGGGTCCGCAGAAGGAACCACTCTCTGCCACCCTTCTGCTGGACCCCCGCCTAGGCCCGGTCGCGGGAGGGCCCACCACCCCGCCCCCTAGCCTGAGCATGCGTACAGAGGCGGGTTGTCGCTGCGGGCCCGAAGCGCACGCGCGACGGCCGGAAGTTCTCTTGAGGAGGGCTGAGTTGACCCGGAAGCTTTCGAGGGGTGTGGCGGCCGAGCAACACACGCCTTGGTAAACGGCGGTGCCGGCGTCATGGTCTTCCTCAGTGCGCCGCTCTGGCTGCGGAACCGCATCACCGACCGCTACTGGAGGGTTCAGGAGGTGCTGAAGCACGCGCGGGTGAGTGTGCCGCGCGCTCCGCTCCCCTGGCCGGCCCGGCATGCGCGGGCCCCGCCGACCGCATCCTCTCTCGTTTCTTAACCAGCACTTCCAAGGGAGGAAGAATCGGTGCTACCGGCTGGCCGTCAGGGCTGTGACGCGAGCGTTCGTGCGATGCACGCGAGCCCGCAGTCTGAAGAAAAGGAACCTGCGGACGGTAAGCGCGGCCCTCTCGGCCTCACCCTGCCCTCCTGAGCCCGCGGCGCCCTGCAGCCGTGGGTGGCCCCGACCCGGCGAACCCTCCCGCCCTCGCAGCTTTCCCGACGCAGCTTTCCCCCCTGGAGCGGACGCCACTGTCCACGTAACCCCGGCCCTTCGCGGGGCCCCCGCTTTCTCCCCTCCAGGCTGCTCACCTCCTGAAGCTTCCACCCTGGAGCGCTCCGTCCCTGCCTGGTAGCACCCGTCTCAGTGGCTGTCCTAATTCCCACACAGGGATTTTTTCTACACCCGGAGTGGTGTCTGCCCCAGCATCTCTCGCTGATTTTTGTATTCCAGCTCGACTGTGCGAGATGTGAGCTTTACACCTGGCATTTGGACGAAGGGTACCAGGCTTTGCTCACTGTTGTTTGCAGTGCAGCCTGCATAGGCCACTGACTTTTGTATCTGCTTTTACAAAAAATTTTTTTAGTTCAGTCAGAACCTTTGCTGGGAGGTGTGGACGTGACATACAGCTGGTTCTCAAACATTTCGACGTTTTCTCATTTCAGCTCTGGATTAATCGAATTACAGCTGCCTCCCAGGAACATGGTCTGAAATACCCAGCATTCATCCTCAATTTGATTAAGGTATGGTCGAGGATGTGGTCCTGCTGAGACATTGAACGTCTTTATAACCCGTCCAGTTTTCATGCTCTAGCAGGCTCCACCGTGGAGTATTAGCAGCCTAACACTGTTTTCATTCTTTTTTTGGGGGGGGGGGGGGGCGGCGGTGTCTTTATTAATATTAGAGAAATCCAAGATTACAGAGGACTTAAGAGTTGGCATTGGGGCCCACTGCTTTCACTCTTGGGGTGGGGTTCTGGTGGGTTCTGGGGTTCACCTCACTTGCTCTTTCATTGCCCTGCTGGTAGCAGAATTAGTAATAGGGTGTGTGGTACCAAGACACAATCATGTTGTTTCCCCATCAAGAATGAAAAACAGAAAAACTTTGCTTTAACTTTGAAGTTTAATTTCAAATTTTTCATGTTGAATAAATTATGACAAGGTGGCAGATCAAGTTGAAACATAATTAAATGTAGCAAAACATTTGGAATGTTAGAGTAAGCAAGTGTCAGAGCATCTCACTCCCTGGCATCTAGACAGTATGCCATTTCCTCTGCTTTTTTGGCTGCACCCTATGACATATGGAACTTCCCCCCAACCAGGGTTCAATTCCTAACCCTAACCAGGGAGGAAACCTGAACCCCCTGCAGTGGAAGTGCAGAGACTTAACCACTGGACCACCAGGAAGTCTGTCCCTACTCCCTCTGCTTTCTTATGAGTTAAATTTTTTCTTAAAAAGCTTGGGGAGTAGGTGAGTTGGTGCTGTGCTTCTTCCTGTGCCAGGTGGGCCTGGCACTTTACAGAGATCCTCAGGGCAAGTGTAGGTGTGACACTTCCATTTTACTCATGGGAAACTGGCTTAGAAAGGAGAGGGATTTTGCACAGGGGTCCTAGGTAGTAGGAGTCACTCCTGCACAGCTGCATTTAATGTCATAAGACCACCCCCTTTTTTTCCCTGCACCTCAGACTCACAGGCACTGTCCATTGGTTTTCTATTCTCTTACTCGACAGATGACTTGGGCTCTCTTACGGAAATTAGGAATGCCCAGTTTTGTTTATTTCTGGCTGTGCTTGGTCTTTGTTGCTGCATGTAGGCCCTCTCTAGTCATGGTGAACAGGGTCTAGTCTCTAGTTGTGGCACGTGGGCTTCTCATTGCAGTGGCTTCTTTTGTAGGGCAGGGGCACTAGGCCAACAACAGGCTTAGTTGCTCCACTGCATGTGGGACCTCCCCAGATTAGGGATTGAACCCATGTCTTTTGCATTGGCAGGCAGATTCTTCACACCACTGAGCCACCTGGGAAGCCCAGAATGCCCAGTTTTGGTCCTTGTGCTTCTGTGCCTCACATTCCTTTTCCATGTGTCATTTTTCACCATTTATACAATGGAAATTGTGGTTTCCTCTTCCCACCTGTCTTAAAGGGATAACTTAGGCCAGGAATCTGGCATTGGGAGCTGCGCCCTTCCCTTCTATTCACGTGTCCTACTTGGACAAGACTCACAATGCCCTCTCCCCCACTAGTGCTCAAGCAGTATGTATTGGTGACTGAAATCACAGGGTGATCAGCTGCATTCAGAGTCATTTTATGTTTCACTGAAATGCTAAAATATTTAACAAAGATTTTCTTCCCAGTGCCAGGTGGAGCTCAACAGGAAAGTACTTGCAGATCTAGCCATCTATGAACCAAAGACTTTTAAATCTCTGGCTGCTTTGTCCAAAAGAAGGCGAGAAGAAGGATTTGTTGCTGCCTTGGGGGATGGGAAGGAGCCTGAAGGAATTTTTTCCAGGGTGGCACAGCACCACTGAGGGGGACGCTGATAGCAACGGCCCTTTGAGCATCCTCCTGTGATGATAATACTAAAATAGGGACTACAAGTTATTTGTCAACAGTGTGTAGGTTTGACTTGCATTTGTGTTAATTTACATGTCAGTTACAGGCCGGAGAGAAAAGGACTTGTCTTGCCTCATTGGCACAGGTTCAGAAATCTCACATGGATTGTGTAAATAAAGTTTCTGTGGTGTTTAACTTCTTTGGTATCAACAAATGCCTTGGGCGGGCCCTGACTGGGTGTTGATGCTACCAGGATGAGGCTTCCCCTGGGAACCTTAGATTCTCCTGAAGGCTGAGGGTGTGCACCAGGCCTGACCCTGACCTTGCTAATAGTGCCCTCCCCTACCCCATTTTGGTTTCCAGCAGGGACTCCTGGCTCAATTCTTCAGCCGCTGAGCAGCAGCTGGTTTCCCTCACTGTAGACCAGCAGTGGCAGCAGGCAGGGTGGCTCTCCTGATCCCAGGCTCACCTTAGCCTCCACAGGTGGAGTGACCATCAGATCACCTGGGGAGCTTTAATGTAAGGGTTCTGGTCCCTCACCCAAATACTTAACTTCATTAGTTCCACAATCAAACCAGAAATCCCTGCTGATGGAGGCTGCTTCACAGGTCAGCCCTGTCCACCTCTTCTAACCACAGCCACGCAGAGGTGTCTCCCCACCTGCTCAGTGACAGGGCCTTCCTCTGGTCCTCTGTGGGAGCCTCATCTGCTGAACCCTCTAGCTCTGGCTTCCTGTCACTGGGTCTCTGGTCAGCCCCACCACTCCCGGACATCTCCTAGTCCCCCACTCTAGGGACACTGTCAGCCCTGGGTGACATACACTCTCTCCCCACCTCACCCTCACACCCTCTGCTCTAGGAGCGCTTTTCAGGCCCACTATAGTAGTCACTGCGGACTCCTATGCTTACCTGCCCTCACCCCAAAACTCCCACACTGAGTCCTGAGCAACATCCTTTGCCAGCCAACCCCTGGAAGCCACTGCTTCTTCAGACATACAAGCTCCAACTCAATAAGGGGCCAATCAAATCCTGGTCACCCACTGCCTGGTCTGCCCACTTCCCTCCATCCTCATGTGGGCAAGTGTCTTATGGCTGCAATTACTGCACTGGCTTCCTAAGAGGACGGCTCCTCTGCAGCTGCTGTTAAGTCGCTTCAGTCATGTCCAACTCTGTGCAACCCCATAGACGGTAGTCCACCAGGCTCCCCCGTCCCTGGGATTCTCCAGGCAAGAACAGTGGAGTGGGTTGCCATTTCCTTCTCCAATGCATGAAAGTGAAAAGTGAAGTGAAGTCGCTCAGTCATGTCCAACCCTCAGCGACCCCATGGACTGCAGCCTTCCAGGCTCCTCTGTCCATGGGATTTTCCAGGCAAGAGTACTGGAGTGGGGTGCCATTGCCTTCTCCGACGCCTCCTCTAGCCCTAGTTATATCCAGTGATGGCCACTAGACTAAGCACTGGAAGGCAGAGAGCTGTGTCCTGTTCTGCCACACTGTATGCAGTGCCTGACTCCATACCTCGTCAGTAAACGGCTCTTGTTGAAAGACAACAGGGTGGAGGATACAGGGAGCTCTCTGGCGTGGGGACGAAGTTCTGTGTAACAGGCACTGTCATGGAGGAGCTGCCTTTGTTCATCTTGATAAAGGAAAGCGAGGAAGTGGCAGACAACTGTGGGCTGTTCCTGGCACACACCCGCACCACCACCACCAACGCCCACCAGAAGCTGGCAGTCACTAATCCTGAGAGCGCCTGGTGCAACCAATGAGAAATGGAGGGTCAAACTCCTGGACGGCTCCCCGCTGTTGGTAAGACAAAACTCCAAGCCCTTCCCATGCTGCCCGCGTCCTCCCACTCCCGCATCGCAGCCTAGCTCTTCTGCCAACCTCGGGGGAACTCATGCTTCATGCCTCTTTGCAGTTGCTGTGCTTTGTAGGAACATCGAATTAAACGTTTCCAGCTACCATCTCTCTTCTCTCTAGACTCAATTCTGAAGGCGAGATCTTCGGGAGTCTGGCGTTAATACCTGTACAAAACCTCGACTCAGTAAACACCGTGTCGGAGGGCACAAATTAACTAGGGAAACAGCATCTCGTTGCTCCTGGGCGCGGGCCGGGAAAACTTACCACGCGTGCGCCCATCCTTTAAGGTCGGAGGCCTCGGAGACGTCCGACAGCTCCACTCAAGCCCTGGACCACCCGCCCGAAAGACGAAGGAGAGCTGCCTGCCGCCCCCGCCCCGCGGGCCTTCGCGGCAAGGGGCGTCTCGCCTGGCTCCGCTTACCAGGGGATGCCTGCGGGCCCCTTCGGCCTCCCTCGGCAACCGCTTGACCCCTAAGAAGCCCGGGGCTGCCGTGGGAACTTCGCGAGCTCCCGGGTCTCTGCGCGGATCCTACGGGTACGCCCGAACGGTTACACCCGGAAAGTGGCCGGGAGCCGGCCCCTACGACTACTACTTCCGGGTCGGGATCGAGACGACGGTCTCGCCAGGGCGCCGCAGGGCCTACTGGGTAACGAGCCCGTTCCCCCACCCGCGCCGAGTTGTGGCGTCAGTCGCGCCGCTGACGGACAGGCAGCAGAGCCAATCGGGGCAAGGGAACCCAGCCGTGCGCCAGTCGAACCAATGGCACGCGGCGGGGCGGAGCGGTCGCGGTCGTAGAGCGTCGCGAGGAGCCGCCCTGCCGGGAAGGAGCCAGAGAGGGAGTCGGCGGCACAAAATGGCGGCGGCGGCCGGGGCCGGGGCTCAAGGGTCGACGGCCCCCGCGGTAGCGGCTGGCACGCCGGGCTCCGGAGGCACAGCCCCCGCGTCACAGGGGGTGCTGATCGGGGACCGGCTGTACTCCGGGGTGCTCATCACTTTGGAGAACTGCCTTCTGCCCGACGACAAGCTCCGCTTCACGCCGTCCATGTCGAGTGGCCTCGACACCGACACGGAAACCGACCTCCGCGTGGTGGGCTGCGAGCTCATCCAGGCGGCCGGCATCCTGCTCCGCCTGCCGCAGGTGAGGGAGCTGCCGCGAGCCTCGGGCCGAGGTAACCGCCGCGCCCGCTCCGGGAAGGTTGCCAGGCCCTTTGTTGGCGGCGGGGCCGAAATCGGACCCGGAGCTCGCTTCGTGTCCCTGCCCAGGATCTGGGCCCAGCAGTGACCCCCTACCCGGATCCCAACCCCACTCCTTACTGACGTCTGGTACCCTGCTCGGATCACTCTCCTTATTCCCACCGAGAACTTAGCCCCCACCCCGTTCCGTGTCCCCGCCCGGAACCTGGGCCCAGCGCCTACCCAAGGCCGGAGCACCCCTGCTGCAGCCCGCCAGAGGTGATTAAAGAGGCGAGGCAGCGGGATGCGAAGAACCTTTGTGGATGTAGAAAACATTTTAGGTTCTGGTTCTTTATCAGGAGTTTTGCGAAACCCAGTGGTTTAATTTGAGATCCTTGAAGTGGGCAATTGAAAAGGATGGAATCCTTCTCTTGTGCAGGTGGCCATGGCTACCGGGCAGGTGTTGTTCCAGCGGTTCTTCTACACCAAGTCCTTTGTGAAGCATTCCATGGAGGTGAGACTTCCTGTCTTTCCTCCCCACACAAACGTGTTGACAGGAAACCAGGGTTTGTGGTGTTGCGGGTCGCTCAGAGGAAGGAGTACTGGTCTTGGCAATTGTAGTGCTTGCTGTATTTGGGGCGGGGTGTGTTGGGAAGCTCCCTGTGCTGTAGAGGGGTCTCTCCCAAGTGGCCTTTTTCTCGGAGTGTATCTCCTCTGCTCTTAACCGCCGTTCTTCAGCTGTTGGAGACTGGTCCTTGGAATGAACCTCTGTCCCATCGCTTACATTTCAGCACGTGTCAATGGCCTGTGTTCACCTGGCCTCCAAGATAGAAGAGGCTCCAAGGCGGATACGGGACGTCATCAACGTGTTTCATCGCCTTCGACATCTGCGAGAGAAAAAGTGAGTCCATCAGCGCTGTCACAGATATCTGCCTCTGTGTTTTCGCAGTTATTCAGTTACACTAGTTTCTGGGACAAATTTAGGGTGTGAGGTTTTACACTTGTGTCCAGAAGGAGGCCTGGCGGCTGGGAGGTACCCTTCAGATACTGTTAATCAGTGAAGGGACCACTGTCAGCAGGAAAGGGGATTGTGGCTATTGTCTGCGTGACTGGTTGCCAGCCAGGCTGTTTGGTCAGCCTGGATGCTCTGGAGCTGGTTCTAAACCTCAGCACTGTTTTCATTTTGGGCTGGATGAGTCTTTGTTGTGGGGACTTTCCTGTGTATTGTAGGGTATTTAGAAGCATCCTTGGCTTAGGCTTTCCAATGCTCCAGGTAATGGAGGTCCTTTGTGAAACAGTTTTGGCTGTTTAAGCATCATGCTTCTGTTGGTTCTTTGGATTTCCATTCATCCACAGTGCATCTGCTTATGTCTTGAGCCCAACAAAGGACATGCAGTCCTTGTGCGATGAGATGGTGAGGCCCTCCACTCTTCAGTCCATGTTCATCGTCTGTAAGGAAAACAGGGAGAGGGTTGTTGAGGCGGCATAAGTAGGTTAGCATGGGGTTTGAGGAAGACTTCGTGGTTTTGTTAGTTAAAGGAAGTGAACTTCCTGACTCCATCTGTGTTGTGTGTATGGTAGATTGTCATTGGAGGTAACTGTGGGATTTGATAGACTCTATTTTGTTTGACTCTTATGCAGATTGTGTGTTTTGTCTTTGTAGAAAACCTGTGCCTCTCCTCTTGGATCAAGATTACGTTAACTTAAAGAATCAAATTATAAAGGCGGAAAGGCGAGTTCTCAAGGAGCTGGGTTTCTGCGTCCACGTGAAGCACCCTCACAAGGTGGGTATGAGGCCCAGTTGCCACGTGAGCCCACTAAAGTGACTGCTGCATTCCCACCCAGATTGGGAACTCCAAAGGATTAAATGTGTCCCTGATTTGGTTTTCCAGTTTATACCTGTACTCTGAAAGATAACTGTTTTGTCATCAGCCTTTTCATATTATGTTAATTTTAATAGTATATTTTTAAGAGGTGGAAGTTATCTCTTTTAAGTTTGAGCTTTCAGAAATAGTAAGAATGAAATCTGTCAGTTTACTGTTTCTTTCTCAACAGCTGACTTTCTAAAGCTGCCTAAGTAATAACTTTATTTTCTTTTATGGGGGAATTGGAAGAATTCTCAACTGTTTATTTGGAAGTGAAGGAAGACAGTTTTACAGCGTGTTATCAGTTGAGCATATGATAGCACACATATCTTCCATGTTCCCCTCAAACGCAGAGTGCTGTTTTCCTCTCTCTGTGTCCCCTTTTTATTGGGGGTTTCCTCATAGCTTTTTTCTCACTTGTGTGACTTTCTGGCATTAATTCAGAATCTTGGTAAATTACTCGCCATAGATTTAAGACCTTTTTCTTCATTTGCTGAAAGTATTCTCATGCCATGCCTTGTATATGTTAGCGGCTGGGGTACAGAAACGTTGCGGGCAGGCTACTCTCACTGGTGGAGAATGTGTTGAAGATGGGAATGAGCCTCAGTCCCGGCCGCGAGCAACTCAGTGCAGCTAGGTCCTCCCGCGCTTCCCTGGTGCCTGGCTCAAAAGCAGGGAACAGGCACATCAGCAAAAACTCCCCTCCAGCTGAACTGTGCACCGGGCGTGTGACAGGAGCCAGCCCTGGGATCTAGCACAAGGCTCTTGTTTGCTGCATGGACGCCCTCAAGATCTGAATTCTGGGTTCTCAAGGTTCTCGGTAATAACTGCCTGACCCGTATCTTCCAGATAATCGTTATGTACCTTCAGGTGTTAGAGTGTGAGCGTAACCAACACCTGGTCCAGACTTCATGGTGAGTTGACCTTCCTTGTTACATGAGACCAGCCAGGGCAGTACAGGAGTATGTTGATTTGAGGCACCTGGGCAGTGGGTAGTCGGTCCCATGACTTGGTTGTGGGCTGGAATTGTCCAAGTGCCCAGTGTTCCTGCCATGTAAATTCCAACCAGATTCCCAAAATATCAGGCACTGGTGGAACGGTAAGGTGACCCATCACCCCCTACCCCCCAGGAGAGCAGTCAGCGGGCTTCCCTTTGGGGGCTGTTGACGAGGCACGTCGGGATCTTTCCCACAGCTGGCAGTGTGGACTTAGTGGTTTTATATCTAATGTGAACTTGCTTCTCACTGCCTCAATTAAGCAAATCATATGGGAGAAAGAGGGAGTGTAGGGCCTTCCTACAATTTGGGGACTAATTTTAACAATATGCTGATATACTAGAAGTGAAGCCTGAAGTAACGGTTCAGTGCTGGGTGCTTTCCCACAGAGTTAGGTCTGTAAGGGTCATGTTTTTGCTGCCTGAATTGTCTGGTGCTGTGCTGTGCTAATGGAGAACCTATTTTGACTTTTCTTTTCTGTACTCTTTCAATCAAAGGGTAGCCTCTGAGGGTAAGTGACTAAGACTTCTCCTCTCCTGTCCAAGCGCTTCGGTGCGGGGACAGCGGCCGTCCTCAGCCAACCCCGTGCAGGCTCTCCACCGAAGGCTGGCTCTAGATGGTGGTATGCGCACGATAGTCTAGTGCTGGCCCACTGCTGCTGTGGTTCTCTGACGGTTGTGCTTCTTGTTAATCCTCTGTCGTGCTTGGTAATTGTATTGATTAGAGTTGATAACTGTCTTTGACTTGAATTTTGTCCATTTGAAACTGCTCTACCTGTGCAATAAAGATGCAGTACCTTTCTCTTAAAAAAAGCAAACTAGGGGATGATGTGAAAACTGGCTGGTGGGAGTTGAGACTGTAGTGTGGGTGGTGTTATTTATTTCTGGAAGTCCTGAAGTTGCTCTTTTCAGCAGCTAAGGGTTGACACATTCTTGTAAAAGGTGTGCATCTTTAAATCATTCCATGGACACTGTTTATATTGTAACTTATTTTAAAAATAGTAACTTTAAGTATATGTTTTGAGGACTTTTGTTTTTTTAAGGACATAAAAGTTAATGGTTTAATAATGTTATAACTGAGTACTAAATGTTTTTTTATTAGAACCAAAATAGTTACTGATGGTTGTGTTTATTAAATGTTTGTTTACTTGCAACTCTCGGGACATATGGCTTTGGCTCCATCACACAAGGTTCTTTGGTCCCTTCTGGGTACCTGGAGCGAGATCTTAAGAGCCAGGTGCTCCTAGTGGGCACATGTAGAATTTCTCGCTGAGAAAGCTCTCCATGGGTTTGTAGGTCACCTTCTCCAGGATTTGGGGCAGAGATAACCAGGGTGGGGGGTGCATCAGTTAGGCTCCAGCATGACTTGGCTGCCCTTGTGGGTGTAGCCTACTATCATTGGGGTATGTTAGAAGCAATGAATGTATGACCTGTTCAGCTGTTCTCTTGTGCAATGAATCTCTGCAGTATTTTCTGTTTTCTTGTGTTTTTGCAATATTGATAAAATTAATGTGAGGTTTGATTTTTGGTCTTTTAAATCTTAGAGAAACGTATCTAAATGAAATTGCTGAAAATGTAGCCAGCATTAGAATTCTAACCTTTTAAGAAATGCAAATGTTTTGTATTTTTATATCTTCTAATATGATAGCTGTTAAAAATGTACTGATTGTGATGAAACTTCTAGTATTTTGTTGCTTTTATCTGATTTTATGAATGTTCATTTTAAGACTCCTTATTGAAATGGGACAATTTGGAAACGGTTCTTTGATAAGCCTGAGAAGAGGATTTCCCTTTGGGCACTGAGCCCTCTGCATGACGTTCCCATGCACCCAAGGGAGTTTTTTCCCCTTATCAAGTGGACTCCCGTGTGGAAGAAGCCACGCCACGAGCACCTCTTCCCGGAAAAGGAGCGCAAGAGGACGACTTGTCTCAGAAAGGCCCTCGCAGGCTTTGTGCTCAGCCCGTTCATTTGAGTTTGCATGTTTCTCTGCACTATGGATTTTGAGCATTTAAATTTTCTTAATCAAATATGTTGAACTGCCACAGTAGACATCTTTCTGAGGCACTGTGTTTTGCATGAGAGCAGGCCAAAGGTTGAGAGGGAAAAGTAAAGTTAAAGTTGGTTCTCTTTCATAGCAACATGTACTCTCTGACATTCAGCCAGCTTTAAAAGATTTTTTTCAGTAGTTTCCCTATCTTCCTATCCTGTATTCAGAAAAAGCATCTGGGACGTTTCTCCATGAACTTGTGAGAATCACAGGACTGTCTAGCTCTTAAGTCCTGGCCGTAGACTAGTTAGTGGAGTAGTGACTTTACCTCGACAGTGCAGACGGGTGTTATGTGCGTGCCCCAGGGGTTTCAGTTCTTCCTGTGTTTGGTTTTCAGGAACTACATGAACGACAGCCTTCGCACAGATGTTTTTGTGAGGTTCCAGCCTGAGAGCATCGCCTGTGCCTGCATCTATCTGGCTGCCCGGACGCTGGAGGTCAGTGCGGGGCCACCTGGGGAGTCACCAACCCCAGTAAACTGTGTACTATGCTTCAAGTTATGTTCACTGGCATCAATAAAAAGCCTACTTGTTGGTGACCATCAGGCTTGTTTTTATTTCCCTGAGAACCTTGTTGGCTATGAAGAATGGTTAATGATGATGGCCTCTGTGTTTACAGATCCCTTTACCCAATCGTCCCCATTGGTTTCTTTTGTTTGGAGCAACTGAAGAAGAAATTCAAGAGATCTGCTTAAAAATCCTGCAGCTGTATACTCGGAAAAAGGTTCTGTGTCTTTTCATGTAACGTGTGCATGCACCTGTGTTTCACTGGAAGCATCTGGTCTGAATCATGCACTCTGGCTTTTCTAGGTTGATCTGACTCACCTGGAGAGTGAAGTGGAGAAGCGCAGGCACGCCCTTGATGAGGCAAAGGCACAAGCCAAGGGCCTGCTGCCCAGCAGCACCCAGGTGCTGGACAGTGCATCGCGGTTCTCGCCTGCCCCCAAGCCTGGTAAGCGTCTCCCCTAGGGGCGGCCTTCTCACCCTGAGTTCTCTCGGATCACATTTGCAGCTAGTCTGAGCACTCCTGAGGGCTCCAGAGTCCCCAGCAAACAAGAGGCAATCTTTGAAGTGAGATGGGGGCTCCTAGGAAGTCCGTTCTTGTGTTTTCATTAGTAAGGGGTATGGACAGGCTCCTGAAATGGCTCTCATTACCCAGCCCACCCAAGTAGTTTGCCTTGATGAAAGTCTCATAAATCTGGAGGAGTAGATCCTGTTGTCTAGAGTTAAGCATGATGCCCGCCCCCAGTCCCAGAGGCCTGGCGAGTGAGACAGGTGGTCTTCTGCATCTGGAGGTCCTGAACTGGGCTGGGAGCCAGAAGTCAGAGTTGGCAGCAGCAGTCCCTTGGAAGTGGCCTCACCTTGCTCAGCTTTCCCGTTTCTCACCAGAGCAGTTGTTGGGTTGTAACTTCTTGTGATTGATTCTAGTGGAATCCCCCAAAGAAGGCAAAGGAAACAAGCCTTCCCCACTCTCCGTGAAGAACACCAAGAGGAAAGTGGAGGGTGTGAAGAAAACCAAGGTGGACAGTCCAGTGAATGGGTGAGTAGCCCTGTGCCCAGATGGCACTGGGGTTGGCGAGAGACTTGAGGTCTCAACTGTTCTCTGCTCTATTCTCAGCTTGCCAAAGGGGCAGGGGAGTCGAAGTCGGAGCGGGAGTCACGAGCAGAGCTACTCAAGGTCCCCGTCACGTTCTGCGTCCCCTAAGAGAAGGTATGTGCTGCTTGGGTGCATGGGGCTGCAGCAGGCACTGGGATGTTTCCTAGGGAAGTGTTGTGGCCTTTCCTTGGGGACAATTGCTCCTGACCCTGAAGTGGTCAGGATGGGTGGTCACCTGCCTGGTGGTCTCCTTCACAGGAAAAGTGACAGTGGCTCCACATCTGGTGGGTCCAAGTCACAGAGCCGCTCGCGGAGCCGGAGTGACTCCCCACCACGTCAGGCTCATCGGGGTGCCCCCTACAAAGGATCCAAGGTGCGGAGCTACCGGAGATCCAAGGACTGCAACTACTCTGCCCAGAAGCCACACAAGTCCCGGAGCCGGAGCTCCTCCCGCTCTCGGAGCCACTCACGGGAACGGGCGGATACTTCTGGAAAATACAAGAAAAAAAGTCATTACTATAGAGAACAGCGACGAGAGCGTTCTCGGTCTTATGAGCGAACAGGCCATCGCTATGAGCGGGACCATCCTGGGCACAGCAGGCACCGGAGGTGAGGGGTGGGGTCCCCGCAGGACTGTGCTTTGGCCCTCGGTGTGGACACCTCAGCTGCTGGCCCTAGGGCGTGACTCTTTCTGGATATAGTTGTTGACCCTGGACCGTGTGATGAATTTGGAGATGGCATGGAGAGGCTGGCAAGGTGCCCTTTCGTCTGGCCCGGGCCCAGCCCCCGGCTCTTGCCCAGTGCCTCAGCAGCAGCCCTGCTAGGTGCAAAGGCAGGGCATGTGTCCCAGCAGCGGGGTTTGGTGCTACGACAGGCTGTCTGTTCACCCCTGAACCCATAATTACGTTAAACCAAGAAAATGACTTTTCGAAATTTTGCCTATATTAGGTTATACTATATGTATTTTGCAGTGTTTCACAATGAGAAAATGGCCTTAATAGCCCCTTACTCTGTCCACGTTGTAAATAAACATGTGTTTAATACGAGTTAAAGCTATATATGAAAACTGAGAACTTGAACTGTCAGCTTAAAACTTGTGTAGAGAATTCTGATTTTTAAAATGTGAAGGTATTTAGATCTGTGTTGAAAGTCGTATATTTTTATCTGTGTGATGCTGAGTGCAGGCCACCAGCTTCTAGAGAAGTTTCCTATATATGCATTTTACGTTATTAAATAAACAATTCTCTCTACTCAGGACATTTGGAAAGTTAAAGGGCTTGTCGTTTGTCATTCTCATTGTTTGCTCCCCTGCACAGCCTGCAACACCGATCTAGCAGTGTGTCTGCGCTCCCCTCTCTGATCTCATTACTGTGTTGGGTTTTGTACTGAATTCTGTGCGTCTGCTTCTCTCTGAGGGCTTGTGAGGCTCTGAGCTGTCTGCTGCCAGCAGGGTAAATGGAGGGTTTGCAAAGGACAAAGAGCATCACCCTGGAGGGGTCCTCTGTGGGAGTGGGTGAGGACAGCGCGGTGGTGCCAATGAGCAGGGTGGGTCAGGGTTGTCTCCAAGTGCTGTGTGCACTCTGTGCAGATCAAAGGCACTCGGGGGAGGGGGGGGGGCGTGTCTATGCCCTGTCTTGGCTCTCTCCAGATCAGCACTTCTTCATGGGTGGAAGGTACACCCTTCCTGGTGCTAGTGGCCTGGAGAAAGGTGCCTGAAGTCAGTACAGCCAAGGTATGAAGGCAGCAAGTTCAGCATCCAGGGTCCAGGTGGCTCACTCTTAGAACCAAACCATAAAAGCCTGTGGAGGATGAGAGAGAGGCCCCTGGATGTGTGTAGAGACCTTTCAACCTGGGAACCAGAAGCTGCCCCTCAGGTTGAAGGGTACATCCTCTGGAGACTCAGTTATAGAGCTGGGCCCAGATCCTGCAGTTTTGCCCTCCCATTGGCCTATCCTCCACTCTCTGCTTAGCCAAGTTGGGGCCTGGGGGTGGCTAGGCCTGGCCATTTCATACTAAGACTCACTGGAAGACCCTCCTACAGGGCAAGCCTCAGAGGAGGACCAAAGAGACTTCCCCACATCCTTGTCCCAGCAGGAATTCCTTCAGGTCCATTCTGGGGATCCTGTCCATCCTAGCCAACCTCAGGACAACAGCCTTTCTGTGTTACACGGGTTAAGTGGGCCCTCTGAGCCCCTTACCCTGAGGAACAACACTGGGTCAGCTCAACTCCATGCTGCTTCTGGTTTTCAGACAGAAACTTCTCATGGACACAACATAGGAGCTTGTTTGCTTTAAGGAAGAAATATACACTCTCCACCCATGCAAAAAGCGTCGTATTATCCATCCCACGGTACATGCGTGACGTCCTTCGCTTATCCAGACTGGCAGAGCGGATGCTGCAAGCCAAAGTAGAGAGGTGCCGGGTCCGAGACACCCAAGTCACTCCTGACGGCCCCCCCGCTCTAGCCCAACACCTGGCACCTGTCTACTACCTTCCCCACCCCAAGAGGCGGGTTCGGGGGTGAAGACGCCCCTCAAGACGAGTTGCTCCGAGTCCGGCTCCCGCCCCAGCATCTGAAGTAGTTAGGACCACTTCCGTCGCCCCCCGCAAAATCTCCGTCGTCTGGAAAACGCCATTTCCGGCTTTCCGGGACGACTGACCCTTGACTGTCGGGGAGCGACCAGAGTTCGAGCCACGCAGGCGCACAGAGGACACGCTTGGGATTGTGGTAAGTGTAGTTTTCTAGCCTCCGCGAGGGACAGGCGGAGTCGGCAAGCTGTGGGAGGGGCTGGGCACGGGGAGGGGCGGGGCGGTTCCTCCGGCCGGAAACCGTCGCTTTCTGGGTCCGGCAGGGCCTGCGCCGACTGGGAGTGGGGCGCTAGGGGGCGGTGGGCGTAGAAACACGCGGGCTGCCTCGCTCGGGCTGGGGCGGCCTTAGGAACGGACCGGAAGTACTTGAGAGAGGCGAAGGTATGGTTTGTTGAACCCTCTTGCGGCGTCTGGGGAGGGTCTGTGTGAGGACGCGGCGAGCGGGCTCCAGGGACAGCCCAGGAGGCCGCGGCTGGCTGGGGCTCGGGGACCGAGACCCGATCGTCGACACAACCTGCGAGGTGGGAGACTTGGGGTGAAGCTGAGGCTCAGGGAGGGCCAGTACCTGCCCAGAGTCGCGCAGCTGGGGACCCTCGGAGGCAGAGGTTTTGAGGGAGGAAGCTGTACTCGAAGTGGCATCCTCGTGGTGGGAGAGGGTGGCGAGGGAGACAGGGTGCGGGAATCGGAACGAGACCAGAGCCCCCAGAGTGACCTAGGCGCACACCTGTGTTCCAGCTCCGCTGATCGCCTGGGGCCACAGCCACGTACAGACCATGTTTCTGATACGCCTGACTTCCCAGCTGCTCAGGGCTGTTCCCAGGGCAGGTAAGAAGCCCCGTGGAGGGAGATGGGCGGGATACACATCTGGGTTAGGAGTGTGGGGTTAGCAGCTCGGTGACCTGCGCTGCTGTTCCGGACCACCTAGAGGCAGGGCCAGGCAACACGAACAACCCTGTTGTTCAGTCGCTCAGTCCTGTCGGGCTCGTTGTGACCCCCATGGACTGCAGCACGCCAGGCTTCCCTGTCCTTCACCATCTCCCGGAGCTTGTTCAAACTCATGTCGGTAGGCCATCCAACCATCTCTTTCTCTGTCATCGTCTTCTGCCTTCAGTCTTTCTCAGCATCGAGATCTTTTCCAGTGAGTCGACTTTTTGCATCAGGGGGCCAAATATTGGAGCTTCAGCATCAGTCCTTCCAGAATTTCCTTTAGGATTGACTGGTTTGATCTCCTTGCAGTCCAAGGGGCTCTCAAGAGTCTTCTCCAGCACCACAATTCAATATCATTAGTTCTTCGGCACTCAGCTTTCTTTATGGTCCAAATCTCACATCCGTACATGACTACTGGAAAAACCATAGCTTTGACTAGGCAAACCTTTGTTGGCAAAGTAATGTCTCTGCTTTTTAATACACTGTCAAGGTGTGCAGAGTACATCATGCAAAATGCCAGGCTGGATGAAACACAAGCTGGAATCAAGATTCCCGTAAGAAATATCAATAACCTTAGATATGCAGATGACACCACCTTTATGGCAGAAAGTGAAGAAGAACTAAAGAGCATCTTGATGAAAGTGAAAGAGGAGAGTGGAAAAGTTTGCTTAAAACTCAACATTCAACAAACTATGATCATGGCATCCTGGTCCCATCACTTCATGGCGAACAGATGGGGAAACAATGTAAACAGTGACATACTTTATTTTCTTGGGCTCCAAAATCACTGCAGATGGTGACTGCAACCATGAAATTAAAAGACACTTGCTCCTTGAAATAAAAGCTATGACAAACCTGGACAGCGTATTAAAAAGCAGAGGCATTACTTTGCCAACAGAGGTCCATCTAGTCAAAGCTATGGTTTTTCCAGTTGTCATGTACAGATATGACAGTTGGACTATAAAGAAAGCTGAATGCTGAAGAATTGATGCTTTTGGGTCCGTCCGTCCCGTCCCGCGGTGCCGCGCCCGCCAGCCATGAGCTCCACGCAGTTCAACAAGGGGCCTTCATACGGGCTCTCGGCCGAGGTCAAGAACCGGCTACAGTCCAAATATGACCCTCAGAAAGAGGCAGAGCTCCGAAGCTGGATTGAGGGACTCACTGGCCTCTCCTTTGGCCCAGACTTCCAGAAGGGTCTGAAGGATGGGATCATATTGTGCACACTCATGAATAAACTGCAGCCGGGCTCAATCCGTAAGATCAACCGCTCCATGCAGAACTGGCACCAGCTAGAAAACCTCTCCAACTTCATCAAGGCCATGGTGAGCTAGGGCATGAATCCTGTTGACCTGTTCGAGGCCAATGACCTGTTTGAAAGTGGGAGCTTGACTCAGGTGCAGGTGTCTCTTCTTGCCCTGGCTGGGAAGGCCAAGACAAAGGGCTGCAGAGTGGACATTGGTGTCAAATACTCAGAGAAGCAGGAGCGAAACTTTGATGATGCCACCATGAAGGTGGGCCAGTGCATCATTGGGCTCCAGATGGGCGCCAACAGATGTGCCAGCCAGTCTGGCATGACAGCTTACGGCACCAGACGGCATCTGTACAACCCCCAAAACCATATCCTGCCCCCCATGGACCACTCGACCGTCAGCCTCCAGATGGGCACAAACAAGTGTGCCAGCCAGGTGGGCATGACAGCTCCAGGGACTCGGTGGCACATTTAAGACACAAAGCTGGGGACAGACAAATGTGATAATTCCTCCATGTCCCTGTAGATGGGCTACACACAGGGTGCCAACCAGAGTGGTCAGGTCTTTGGCCTGGGCCGGCAGATATACGACCCCAAGTACTGCCCTCAAGGCCCAGCGGCCGACGGGACTCCAGCAGCTGCTGGAGATGGCCCAGGCCCAGGGGAGCCCTCAGAGTGCCCTCCCTACTACCAGGAGGAGGCAGGCTACTGAGACACCTGTGCAGGCCATCTCCCCACATCATTGCCTCATCTGGGTTTTTGGGTCTTTCTGTGTTTTTTGTCTTGTTTTTCTACATGTCTGAATGCTACCAGTTGAGACTCTGGGGGAAAGGGGTGAAGGCCATATCCAGATGCATGTGGGGTGGGGGGTCCCCACCAGGGCAGCTCCAGGCATCAGGTTTCCCAGCAGACTTTAGGCCAAGCTGTTAGGGGGAAGAAGAAACCCAGGCAAGGAGGGGAACTGGCCCCAAGTGGTTTCCGGTTATGTCTTCCCTGTTTCTCTTTTTTCTACCGATCAGTTTGTGGTTTCTGTACCCACAAAAGTTTCAGGCAGTTTTAATGAAATGAAAATACTTTTTCTTCAGGGGAATGGTGGCAGGGGGTGGAGCTGAGAGAAGGTCAGGCCACAGTCCCAAAATATTTTAGGCCTCATGGATTTCCCTAGGACTCTCAGATCACCAATCCTGGGCCCTCCCAGGGGCCCAGTGGGGACACTGAGGCCCAGGCAGGACAGTGGAGTTCTGAGTGCTTGACACAAAGCCAGCCCCCACCCCCACACTTGTCCCTACTCCCCCACCAAGTACTGCACAGGGACCCCCACCCAGAGGCCCCACAGGGACCAGCCCCTGCCCAGGAGCCCTAGGACCAAGAAATAATGTGAAAATACCAACTGTGGACCAGAGTAAATAAAACCTCTTTTTGGAAACGGGAAAAAAAAAAGAATTGATGCTTTTGAACTGTATTGTTGGAGAAGACTCTTCAGAGTCCCTTGGACAGCAAGGAGATCCAACCAGTCCATCCTAAAGGAAATCAGTCCTGAATATTCATTGGAAGGACTGAGGCTGAAGCTGAAACTCCCACCTGATGTGAAGAGCTGACTCATTGGAAAAGACCTCGATGCTAGGAAAGATTGAAGGCAAGAGGAGAAGGGGATGACAGAGGATGAGATGGTTGGATGGCATCACTGACTTGATGGATATGAGTTTGAGCAAGCTCCGGGAGTTGGTGATGGACAGGGAAGCCTGGCGTGCTGCAGTCCATGGGGTCGCAAAGAGTCGAACACGACTGAGCAACTGAACTGACCGAAGGTCTCTTTTGTATAGTTCTTCTGGGTATTCTTGCCACCTCTTCTTAATATCTTCTGCTTTTGTTAGGTCCATACCATTTCTGTCCTTTACTGTGCCTATCTTTGCATGAAATGTTCCTTTGGTATCTCTAATTTTCTTGAAGAGTTCTCTAGTCTTTCCTATTCTATTGCTTTCCTCTATTTCTTTGCATTTTTGATCACTGAGGTAGGTTTTCTTTTATCTCTTTGCTATTCTTTAGAACTCTGCATTATCAGATGGGTATATCTTTCCTTTTCTCCTTTGCCTTTCACTTCTCTTCTTTTCTCAGCTATTTTCAAGGCCTCCTCAGACAACCATTTGCTTTTTGCTTTTATTTTCTTGGGGATGGTCTTGAGCAGCGTCTTCTGTACGCTGTTATGAACTTCTGTCCATAGTTCTTCAAACACTGTATCAACTCTAATCCCTTGAGTCTATTTGTCACTTCTACTGTATAATCATAAGGGATTTGATTTAGGTCATACCTGAATAGTCTAATGGTTTTCCCTACTTTTTTCCATTTAAGTCTGAATTTGGCAATAAGGAGTTCGTGATCTGAGCCACAGTCAGTTCCCAGTCTTGTTTTTGCTGACTATATAAAACTGCTCCATCTTCGGCTGCAAATAATATAATCAATCTGATTTCAGTATAGATCATCTGGTGATGTCCATGTGTAGAGTCATTTCTTGTGTTGTTGGATGAGGGTGTTTGCTATGACCAGTGTGTTCTCTTGGCAAACTTTATTTTGTACTCCAAGGCCAAACTTGCCTGTTACTTCAGGTATCTCTTTACTTCCTACTTTTGCATTCCAGTCCCCCATGATGAAAAGGACATATTTTTTATTGTTAGTTCTAGAAGATCAGGTAGGTATTTGTGGAACCATTCAACTTCAGCTTCTTTGGTATTAGTGGTTGGGGCATAGACTTGGATTACTGTGATACTGAATGGTTTGCGTTGGAAACAGAGATCATTCTTTCATTTTTGAGATTGTATCCAAGTGCTGCATTTCAGACTCTTGTTGACTGTGAGGGCTACTCCGTTTCTTTTAAGGGATTCTTGCCCACAGTGGTAAAAATAATGGTCATCTGGATTAAATTCTCCTATTCCGGTCCATTTTAGTTCACTGATTCCTAAAATGTCAATGTTCACTCTTGCCATCTCCTGTTTGACCACTTCCAATTCACTTTAATTCATGGACCTAATATTCCAGGTTCCTATGCAATATTGTTATTTATAGCATTGGACTTTAACTTCCATCACCAGATATATCCACACCTGGGCGTTATTTCCACTTTGGCTTAGCTTCTTCATTCCTTCTGAAGCTTTTTCTCTGTTCTTCTCCAGTGGCATATCAGGCACCTCCTGACCTGCGGAGTTCATTTTTCAGTGTCATATCTTTTTGTCTTTTCATACTGTTCATGGGGTTCTCAAGGCAAGAATACTGAAGTGGTTTGCCATTCCCTTCTCTAATGACCACGTTTTGTCAGAACCCTCCACCATGACCCGTCTGTCTTGGGTGGCCCTACACGGCATGGCTCATAGTTTCACTGAATTATACAAGTCTGATCCATGTGATCAGTTTGGTTAATTTTCTGTGCTTGTAGTTTTCATTCTGTCTGCTCTCTGATGGATGAGAGCAGACAACCTTGTAGACATCCAGATGTCACAGAAGGCGAGTCTTGGCTTGAGAATGTCAGCAGGGCTTCAGGGGTTTCTGCTCCACAGGCCCCATGGCTGTGTGGGTCGTGTAGCCCCATGAGCGGTAATTAACTGTGCTCTCTTGTCTCCTGCAGGCTGCAGTGGACCCTGGCCTGTCTTAGGGGTGCTGGGCAGGCATGCCTGCAGGCCTTGCTATAGCACGAAGCCAACAGGCCCAAGTGGGGTTGCCTCTCTCCCTGGCAGGCAGGTCCACATGGAACTTGAGGAGATGCTGGTCCCAAGGAAGATGTCCATCAGCCCCCTGGAGAGCTGGCTGACCATTCGCTACCTCCTACCCAGACTGGACACTGGGGCCCCAGGGACTGTGTCTCCAGCCCAACTCTATGAGTGTCCACCCAGTCAGGTGGGCGAAGGGGTCGAGCATGGTGGTAAGGACATCTGGGATGCGCCCCAGATACAGTGCAGAAACGTGCTCAAGATCCGCCGGCGGAAGATGAATCATCACAAGTACCGCAAGCTGGTCAAGAGGACCCGGTTCCTGCGGCGGAAAGTCAGGGAAGCACGTCTGAAACGGAAGCAGGTGAGCATGGCCCTTGACTGCAGCTATGTGGGGTGGCTGGGGTGCGTGCCTATGCCATGAACCTGTTGGTGGTCACTCCCTCTGCCCTCGCAGATGAAGTTCGAGAGAGACCTGAGGCGCATCTGGCAGAAGGCAGGCCTGAAGGAAGCCCCCCAAGGCTGGCAGACCCCCAAGATCTACCTGAAGGGCAAATGAGTCTCCTGTCTCTGTCCCCCACCCCCATGACTGCTGATGCCTGATGATAATAAATGCTCTGGGGACTCAGCTGTCCCTACTGGCCTGGACCCTCTTCTGCTTGGTGTGAGCTGTTCTGGGATGAAGGCTGGTGCCAGCTTCTGGTATTACAAGAGCCCAAGGCCACTGGGGCAGATTGAGAGCCCCTTCCCCCAGCGGGCCCTGTCCTGGTGCCACGGCTGCAGGAGGGAAAGCCAGTGCTGTGGGACATCTGTGAAGAGTCACAGCCCTGCCCCTGGTGAGCACACAGTCAGGGAGCATGGCACGGGGACCATCTAGGGGTTAGAGAGTGAGTATACCATTGATCCTTCTTGCAGTTGAAAACCTGAGCAGAGCTTATAGTTAGCACTCCATCTCTTTGGTTTTGGGATCAACCAGCTATGGCTCGTGTTGCTATAAGACCTGATGATTGAAAAAAAAAAACAAAACAGTGGACTTGCACAGTTGGGGGGTCAGGGAGGCCCTCACTGGGCAGACGGGTGGGAGGCAGCAAAAGCACCTGTCCTCAGGGATGGTGGGCAGGTCCTGCTCAGCTACAGCAGGGGACCCCTAGCCTGTTGTGAGCTCCTTGGCCTCTGCCGCTTTTTGGGGCTCATCAGGAAGGGATGGCCTGCTCTGGCAGGTTCAGGGTTGGACTGGCTGAGAGGGGCCCCTTTATGGAGCTGGGGAAGCCTGGAGCCTTATCATGAGCCAGTTGCCCCCAGGGATTCCAGATTCTGTTTGCGTGGAGAGGAACGTGTTGTGTCTAATAGTAGGGGATTAAGCAGGGAGCCTGGGCCTCTCATATCCAGGCTTGGGGGATTGGGCTGCAGGCGTGGAGCCTGGTCAGAGTCTGAGCTCAAGTGAGCATAGGTGAGGTGTCTCCCTTGCTCCTGACTGCCATGTGCAAGGAGGGGAAGGTGCACCTCTCGAGCCCTGGAGATGCCCCTGTCCTGCTTCACACTAGGGCTATGGAGATGTGTCTGGGGCCTGGGTTGGGTTCCCTGCAGATCTGGAGGGAGGGGGTGTGCTTGGACACAACCTTCCTAGAAGTTCCTCTGAAAAGGCACTGATGACCCCAATGCTACAGTGAGCCTGGTGGGCCCTGTCCTGTGTGTGCCCACTAGCCAGGTGAGCAGGCTTCTAGCCAAGGGGCCCATCTGGGTCCCTGCCTGTCAGTGGGATGTGCTCATGGAGCAAATGTACGTGTTGGGTGTCAGGAAGGTGAAGCTGGCCCTGACTTTGAGGGGACCTGTGGTCATGTATGGATGTGAGAGTTGGACTGTGAAGAAGGCTGAGTGCCGAAGAATTGATGCTTTTGAACTGTGATGTTGGAGAAGATTCTTGAGAGTCCCTTGGACTACAAGGAGATCCAACAAGTCCATTCTGAAGGAGATCAGCCCTGGGATTTTTTTGGAAGGAATGATGCTACAGCTGAAACTCCAGTACTTTGGCCACCTCATGCGAAGAGTTGACTCATTGGAAAAGACTCTGATGCTGGGAGGGATTGGGGGCAGGAGGAGAAGGGGACGACCGAGGATGAGATGGCTGGATGGCATCGCGGACTCAATGGACGTGAGTCTGAGTGAACTCCGGGAGATGGTGATGGACAGGGAGGCCTGGCGTGCTGCAATTCATGGGGTCACAAAGAGTCGGACACGACTGATTGACTGAACTGAACCAAACTGAACTGAACTGAGGCCATTGGGGGCACAGGACTGCTTCCACTAGCAACCACTAGGGGGCACTTCTGGGCTCCTGGCAACCCTAGGGGTTTTTGCTGAGCACTAGGACACACCAGAACACAAGCATCCTCAGCTGCGGGTGGGGCAGGGCTCCGAGGTCCAGGGCTTCGGCAGTGGGGCCTCCCTGGGGTGGAGTGGACCAGGCTCTTCTGGTAGTCAGTCTGGCCCCAGCTCCACCGGGCTGCTCAGCAGGGCCTCCATCTGCCAGTGCCGCCCTTGGCTGATACCCATGGCTGCTGAGCAGCTGCTCCCGGTGTTTCCTTCCAACCCTGCTGCAGAGCTGCTTGTGGCTCACCGCACCCTTCCCTGACTGGCGGGGGAGAAATAGATGCTAAGTTTGGAGACAAGGCCTCTGTCCGTCAGAAGCTCGGCTGGGACAGCGAGTGCTGGGGGTGCAACCGGCCACCTGTGCAGAGAGGCACAGACCCAGATGCCAGGAGGCAGGCACCTGGCAGAGTACCGCAGGGCCCCCGTCTCCTCCATGCTGGGGGTGTGCCCAGGGGCTCCAGACTGCACAGCCTCACCATTCCTCCAGAGCAGTGGTTCTTAAGTGGACATTTGGCCGTGTCTGGAGACAGTTTTGGTTGTCATGGTGGGGTCATAGTGCCTGAGGCTGAGGATGCTGTGAAATGCCCTACAGCGCCCAGAGCAGCCCCTGGCCGAGAGCAGGTAGCCTGGACGTGTGAGTGGGACTGCCATCCAGGCCCCTGCTCCTGATGTCATTGATCCTTTCGGGTTGTCTTGAGCTGGCCCAGCCCTGCTGGTCTCCTTAGACCCTTCCCCTCCGGTGCCTTGTTGGGCCTGGACCTGGCGGCAGCCGCCCTGCCTGACTCACGTGCAGACCTTGTCCAGCCTGTGGTTCGGGTGCCCTGGGCCCCAGCTGTGACCTCAGGAGGTGGTTTGGGGGTTTTATTTTTACTCTTTAGCTCCTCCCAGACCGCAGGAGGCTGCCTCTTGCTTCTTCCCTGTGGGGCCTCCACCCTCTCCCAGCTCCTCTGTGTTGGCTCCTGTTCTAGCCCTGGGCACCCCCTGAGAGGGGCACAGAGCGAGGGGCCCGCCTGTGTGATGTGGTTCTGACCTGCAGTTGGTTCCTCCGCAGAGTCTCGGAGCAGTGCTTTGGCAGGAGCACAGCCAGAGGAGAGGCTCCAGGGCTGGAGTGGCTGCCTTTTGGACCCAGGGCAGGCACTGCAGTCAGCTCTGCTCCACGCCTGTCGCTCTGCTGCTGCTTCTGGGGCATGGCCAGGCTCTTCCAGCCTGGGCATTTGTGTCCACACCATGGGCCAAGGAAGGAGCCAGGCAGGTTCAAGTCCTAGGGGAGGATGTGAGGCTGGACGCACAGGGGTGGACACGGTGCACACATACGTGTGTGCCCCTCAAACCCTGCATGTGAATGGCTGTGCTCCCCGCCACCCAGGGGACCACGCAGGCTGGTGAGGGTGACAGAGGGACAAGGCATAGGGCAGAGGGAGGCCTCAACCCCCTGGCCTGGCCATGCCCACTGGACTTGCTGAAGAACACTGGAGCCTGGGGGACAGGGAGGCAGAGAATGTTCCTCTCCAGGACTGAGTTTTGGAGAAAGCCCCTGAAGGCCTGAGGCTTCCCTGAGAGCTCAGTTGGTAAAGAATCCACCTGTAACGCAGGAGACCCTGGTTCGATTCCTGGGTCAGAACTGCTGAACAAGGGATAGGCTACCCACTCCAGTATTCTTTGGTTTTCCTTGTGGCTCAGCTGGTAAAGAATCTGCCTGCAGGGCAGGAGACTGGATTTGATCCCTGAGTTGGGAAGATCCCATGGAGAAGGCAAAGGCTACCCACTCCAGTATTCTGGCCTGGAGAATTCTATGGACTATACAGTCCATGAGGTTGCAAAGAGTTGGACACGACTGAGAAACTTTCACTTTCCTGAAGGGCAGTGGAGTTGCAGCCCCCAGGGTGGGGTGAAGCAGTCCAGACTTGGGACTGGAGGTAGCCTGAGGGTGGGCGCTGGAGGTTGACAGCCCCGTGGCCTGGCTGGGCACCCAGACGCCCTGTTGAATCTTCCTGGCACTGACCTCAGCCCCACAGAGCGCTGCTGGGCAGTGTTTGGATGAGGAGGCTGAGCTGTGGCATTGGGCCCCTCACCTGGGGGTCAGTTGAGCAGTAGGCCTGGGGCTAGAGTTAATCTCTGCAGAGACTTGGCCCGTCACAGAGGCTGGAGTTCTCTCTGTGGGGTGTGGGGCAGCCTGTGTGTATTTCAAGGACCCCTTCTGACTGAGTAGGGAGGGAAGCACTGGAGACCCCAGTGGGGTAGGACCAGGCCTACAGCCCCTTCATTTCAGCTTTGGCAGCGACAGGACTGTCAGGACCTCTTGAAGACAAGAGAAGGGGAAACAACACTTGGGCTGGGGGGGAGTTGTGCCATCTCCTTAGGAGCCTCTTTGCAATGGCCAAGACCCAAGATTAGGGTAAACCGGGTCACTGGCATGAATTATGCATGTGCCATGTGGAGTGTAGGTTGACCAGTGATTTTGGGAAAGTAGGACAGGGATCACCCTGTGACCTGATACCCCACACCCTCACCCACGTGGGCTGGCCTTGCCCTAGTGTAGATGGTCTGCAGTGTGGGGGTGGGAACTGATTCAGCCTAGCTTCCTGCTGAGTGAACCCAGCCTCCCTCTGTGGATGGAGGAAGCCCCAGAGACTACCACAACTGGGGCTCTGGCCTGGAGTCCCCAAGGGCTTGGGACACCAAAGCTGTCACATGAATGGGGAGGGGGTGCATCACCCCATGGTCCTCTGGAACTCAGACCTGGGGCTTCCCCATGAACCCTGCCAAGAGGAGCCTGTTCACTTTGTTCTTGTTGGTTTTGTTACTGTGTATATACAGTTGAATTCTTATTTCTTAATTTTATGGGGCAGGTAGGACTGTATGTCAGAGAAGGCAATGGCAACCCACTCCAGTACTCTTGCCTGGAAAATCCCATGGATGGAGGAGCCTGGTAGGCTGCAGTCCGTGGGGTCGCTAAGAGTCGGATATGACTGAGCAACTTAGCACAGCACTTTCACTTTTTACTTTCATGCATTGGAGAAGGAGATGGCAACCCACTCCAGTGTTTTTGCCTGGAGAATCCCAGGGACGGGGGAGCCTCGTGGGCTGCTGTCAATGGGGTCGCACAGAGTCGGACACGACTGAAGCGACTTAGCAGCAGCAGCAGGACTTATGTGGCTCAACCTGGAGTTCTCAGCTTCTGCTCACCCAACTCACCTCACCTACCCTGAGCGTGTCCCAGAGGCACCAGCCTCAGCACCTCTGCGTGCTGGCCTCAGCCTCTCCTCCTAGTGTCATCATGGCAGTGTAAATGGCCTCAAAATTTAGATTTCCTTTGTCGTTCAGCTTTTTGGTCTTGTCTTGCTTTTTCTTTTGGAAGTTTTTCTATGTGTCACTGACTCAGCCCCAAATATGCTGATAGAACTTGAAAACTCTCAGTCCAGTCCAGCTCCTCGAGTGCCTTCTTCAGGTGGAACCGCCCTCCTGAGCCCTGTCTGGGCTGCCCTGGGCCCTCAGTGGCACCAGTAAGGTCTCCCTGGGATACCCTTGGCCTCATAAGCTGGAGCCTCTGTTTCTGGAATGCTGCATGTTCCAGTTTTATTCCAGTGGTTTATTTCCTTTTCTTCATGGAGTACATCCTACAGTAGCTTTCCAAGAGTAGGTGTCCGAGAGACAGTTGGCAGAATAAGAATTATGTTTTTAAACAATAATTGATGTAGGTCTGATTCCTTCTACTACAGACAGAGTGCTAGGTTCTTCACAGGACTGTCTCATTTCACAACAAGTCTATAATGAGCTTTGTCTGATAAGGGAGGACTCTTGAGTGCGCAGATGAGCTTGTCCACAGTCACATGACTGAGAAGCCATGAGTCAGCGCAGACTGTTTGACTCCAAACCTTATTTTTTAAAAAGTGAATCACAGAAAAAGCAAGAGAGTTCCAGAAAAACATCTGCTTCACTGACAGTGTTAAAGCCTTTGACTGTGTGGACCACAACAAACTATGGAAAATTCTTAAAGAGATGGGAATACCAGACCACCTTACCTGTCTCCTGAGAAGCCTGTGTGCAGGTCAAGAAGCAACAGTTAGAACCAGACATGGAACAATGGACTGGTTCAAAATTGGGAAAGGAGTACATCAGGGCTGTATATTATCACCCTGCTTATTTAGCTTATATGCAGAGTACATCATGCAAAATGTTGGGCTAGATGAAGCACAAGCTGGAATCAAGATTGCTGGGAGAAATACCAATAACCTCAGATATGCAGATGACACCACCCTTATGGCAGAAAGAGAAGAACTAAAGAGCCTCTTAATGAAAGTGAAAGAGGAGAGTGAAAAAGTTGGCTTAAAATAACATTCAAAAAACTAAGATCATGGCATCCGGTCCCATTGCTTCATGGCAAATAGTTGGGGAAACAATGGAAACAGTGACAGACTTTATTTTTTTGGACTCCAAATCACTGCAGATGGTGACTGCAGCCAAGAAGTTAAAAGATGCTTACTCCTTGAAAGAAAAGCTATGACCAACCTAGACAGCATATTAAAAAGCAGAGACGTTACTTTGCCGACAAAGGTCCATCCAGTCAAAGCTATGGTTTTTCCAGTAGTCGTGTGGATGTGAGAGTTGGACTATAAAGAAAGCTGAATGCTGAAGAATTGATGCTTTTGAACTGTGGTGTTGGAGAAGACTATTGAGAGTCCCATGGAATGCGAGAAGATCAAACCAGTCCATCCTAAAGGAAATGAGTCCTGAATATTCATTGGAAAGACTGTTGTTGAAGCTGAAGCTCCGCTACTTTGGCCACCTGATGTGAAGAACTCACTCACTGGAAAAAACCCTGATA
Source organism: Ovis aries (assembly GCF_016772045.2). NCBI lineage: Eukaryota > Metazoa > Chordata > Mammalia > Artiodactyla > Bovidae > Ovis > Ovis aries. Next base: position 50,478,850 of record NC_056065.1, read on the forward strand.
CTGGGAAAGATTGAAGGTAGGAGGAGAAGAGGACAAGAGATGATGATATGGTTGGATGACATCACTGACTTGATAGACAGGAGTTTGAGCAACATCTGGGAGATGTTGGAAGACAGGGAAGCCTGGCGTGCTTTAGTCCATGGGGTCACAAAGAGTCGGACATGAATGAGTGACTGAACAGTTTTTATATAAATCATGTCAGTGCATATCTACACATGTAAATAGTTTAATAGTTCAACAGTGCTGCTTAAGAGAACAGCAGTTTCTCTTCCTTTCCCCACACCACCTTTCCCAGAAGCAAGTCAGCCTTTTAGATAATTCTTTTGGTATTTAATGTCATGTTTCTAACTTGGTGGGTTTTGGACTTTTTTGAGCAAAACTCAAATATATTTTATATATCACTACCTGGTACACACCCACATCTACAAAATTTAAAAAAAAAAATGCTTAGCCCTCCTAAGCACAGTATGGATGCTCAAGCTGGATTTAGAAAAAGCAGAGGAACCAGAGATCAAATTGCCAACATCTGTTGGATCATCAAAAAAGCAAGAGAGTTCCAGAAAAACATCTACTGCTTTATTGACTATGCCAAAGCTTTTGACTGTGTGAATCATAACAAACTGGAAAATTCTTAAAGAGATGGGAATACCAGACCAACTGACATGCTTCTGAGAAATCTGTATGCGGGTCAAGAAGCAACAGTTAGAACTGGACATGGAACAACAGACCTGGTTCAAAATTGGGAAAGGAGTATGTCAAGGCTGTATATTGTCACCCTGCTTATTTAACTTATATGCAGAGTACATCATGGAAAATGCTAGGCTGGATGAAGCACAAGCTGGAATCAAGATTGCCGGGAGAGATACCAATAACCAAGATATACAGATGACACCATCCTTATGGCAAAAAGAGAAGAACTAAAGAGCCTCTTGATAAAGCTGAAAGAGGAGAGTGAAAATGTTCACTTAAAACTCAACATTCAGAAAACGAAGATCATGGCATCTGGTCCCATCACTTCATGGTAAATAGATGGTGAAACAATGGAAACAGTGACAGACTTTATTTTGGGGGGCTCCAAAATTACTATAAATGGTGACTGCAGCCATGAAATTAAAAGATGCTTGCTCCTTGGGAAAAAAGCTATGACCAACCTAGACAGCATGTTTAAAAAGCAGAGATAATACTTTGACAACAAAGGTCCATCTAATCAAAGCTATTTTTTTCCCAGTAGTCATGTGTGGATGTGAGAGTTGGACTATAAGGAAAGCTGAGTGCTGAAGAATTGATGCTTTTGAACTGTGGTGTTGGAAAAGACTCAAGTCTCTTGACTGCAAGGAGATCCAACCAGTTCATCCTAAAGGAAATCAGTCCTGAATATTCATTGGAAGGACTGATGCTGAAGGTGAAACTCCAATACTTTGGCCACCTGATGTGAAGAACTGACTCATTGGAAAAGACCTTGATGCTAGGAAAGTTTGAAGGTGGGAGGAAAAGGGCATGACAGAGGATGAGATGGTTGGATGGCATCACTGACTCAATGGACATGAATCTGAGTAAACTTCGGGAGTTGGTGATGGACAGGGAGGCCTGGCGTGCTGCAGTCCATGGGGTCGCAAAGAGTCTGACGACTGTGTGACTGAACTGAAGCACAGTAATTTCAGACATTTTCTGTTCTAATCAACTTCATTAAGAAATGGTTTTTGTGAACCACTAAATTGAATTCACACTCGCTCATGGGACCTAACTTTCACTCTGGAAAATATGGCACTGAACATACTTGTCTTTGTGGTTCGTTTTTCTTGGAGGTGTCCTCTGCTGTCCCCTCCCGCCCCTCCTCTGACTTGTGAGTTGGGGGCCATGAGTGTGTTCACGTCCCTGTAACCATAAAAAGGAGATACTCACTGCTCTTCCTTCCCAGTTTTTCTTTTCCCCAGAAGCATTAATTGTCTTATTTTTATTCTTTTCGGTTGCTTTAGTTTTCTGTGTCCTCATCACAATGTCAACACCAAGTTCTCAGCCCACCTCTCAGAGCAGCTGAGCTTCACTCACCTTGAGGTGAGGTCTCTCCTGGACCTGTCCAGCTGGCTGCTTGCCTATCGCCTCTGGGCCCGGCTTTCACCTTGGGGATTCTCTCAAACTCTGCTCCCCTGACCCCTCGTGTTCACTTACATTTTTAAATTCTTTTTCCTTCCTTCATTTTGAAAGAGCATATCCTCCATGGTGGATGGTAATTTAGTTGCTAAGTTGTGTCTAAGTCTTGCAACCCTATGGACTGTAGACCACCAGGCTCCTCTGCCCATGGGATTCTCCAGGCAAGCATATTGGAGTGGGTTGCCATTTCCTTCTCCAGGGGATCTTCCCAGCCCAGGAATCAAACTCAGATCTCCTGTGCTGTAGGCAGATTCTTTACCAACTGAGCTATGAGGGAAGCCCACATCCTCCATAGTTTCCTCCACAAAAAACTTTGAAAATCTGCACATGGCTTTATTGCATCCTGTTTCTTGGTTGACAGTTTGGGTGGATATGGAATTCTAGGCTGGAAATTATTTCCTGCCAAGCTCTGCAGACGTCACTCTCATATTCCCATTCTCAGTGTTGAGAAAAGTGCACCCGTTTTGGCTCCAGAGCTGATGTGACTTTTTCAAAGCTCCTCTTTCCTCACTGGTGTGAACTCACCCACGATATGTGCTTTGGTGTGGGTCTGTTTCTGCCCTGCGGGAGCCTAATTCTATCTGCAAACACCTAACCCTCCATCAGTTTTAGGACATTTTCTTGAACTGTTTTGTCATTTCCTTCCCTCTATTTCTTTTCTTCTGAAACTCCTGTTTTTTGGATCACTTTCTATATTCTATCTCATTGGCACTCTCAACATTTTCTTCTAACACAGGTAATGAATGTTTTCTTTTCTGTTACTTTGTTCTTCATTTCTAAGACCCCTTTGTTTTCTGTGTGTCTGTTTCGTGGGTGTGGTCAGGTCGCTTCTGTGAGGATACTGATGCTGTGGATTTCCTCCTCCCCCTCCCCCACCAAGTCCTGTTTGCACTTCTTCCCAGTTCATCGTCTGTCTGTGGACTGGAGCTTCTGCTTCCCATGGCAGTGGGCTTCCTCTGGTGGCACTTGGCTGTGTGCTTATGTCTGAGAGTGGTCTACAAACTGAGACCCCCAGCAGTGGCTCTTAAGTGCCCTCCACTCCACTTCTGGTGGAAGCCAGGACGCTGGGGTCTATGGCTGATTCCAGGAAGGTTGCCAACTTCAGCAAATAAAAGTACAGGTCTCCCAGTTAGATCTGAATATCAGATAAATACATTTCTCAGTAAAAGTATGTCCCATGTGGTGTTTACCTGGCAGTCCTAATTGCAGACCTGTGGCAGGAAATTGATGAGAGCTCACCATGTCTCTTCATGGCAGAGGCCATGGGAGGAGTTGGGAGGGCGCAAAGGGCTTTGCTGGCCAAAGATGGACCACAGGAGGCGGGTAGCCCCACTGGACTGAAGCATATGACATGTGTTGAAGCCCATTCTCTGGGCAGCCATGGAGAACGAGGCCCAAGTCCCAGGGTCTCCAGATGCTTGACTGGAGGCATTCTCTGAGTGTTTTAGTGTAACTCCCTGTCTTCCTGGAAACCAAAGCAGTCTGTATGATTAAAAAGCTAAAAGAAAAAAAGCTAGAGAATGTGAGAATTCCAGAAAGAAAAGAGAAACTGAGTTCCTAACAACAACGTAGAGCTTTCCAGGTGGCTCAGTGGTAAAGAATCTGTGTGCCAAGCAGGAGATGTGGGTTTGATCCCCGGGTTGGAAAGAGTCCCTAGAGAAGGAAATGGCAACCCACTCCACTTTTCTTGCTGGGAAGTCTCATGGACAGAGGAGCCTGGTGGTCTACAATCCATGGGGTTGCGGAGTTGAATGCAACCTAGCTACAGCAATGCAACCTAGAGCAAACAGCTATGCCTTAGAAGTGTTCACCCTTTAAAAGAAAGTCTTTTTTTTTGAAGAATCCACAGTTTAAAAAAGAACAAAACACCCGAGACAGTGGTTGATCTTTGGATAAGAAACAGAGAGATGTGAATTCTGGCAGAGAGCAAATATTGCCAAGAAGACTTCATGTCATAGAAACATTCCTTTAATACTGTTTAAATGTCAGGGTGGAAAATGTGGAGTTTAACAATCTCTATTATAAAAGTTTAGGTAGTGTTTTTAATCAGGATGAATTCTTGAACAAATTAGACTATTATTGTTATTTAGTGGCTAAGTTGTGTCCAACTCTTTGCAATCCCATGGACTGTAGTCCACCTGGCTCCTCTGTCCATGGGATTTTCCAGGCAAGAATACTGGAGTGGGTTGCCATTTCCTTCTCCAAGGGATCATCTGGACCAGGGACTGAACCTGTGTCTCCTTCATTGGCAGGCAGATTCTTTACTACTGAGCCACCAGGACAAGCCCCCAAATTAGACTGGTTCCATAATTTTGACTTAAAACAACTATATATCTTTCTCCTGAGACATAACACTGAAAAGATAATGTAGCATTGTGGAAGAATTAGGTTTGTTTATGTATGCAAAGCTTAATTAAACTTTCCTACATTTCTTAGTCTGGTTTTTTGGGTCAGATAAGTTATTTTTTTCCAAGAACTATTTAAGGTCATAAAAATGTAAACATATGTGTTTCAGTTCAGTTCAGTCATGTCCAACTCTGTGTGACCCCATGGACTACAGCATGCCAAGCTTCCCTGTCCAGCCCCAACTTCCGGAGCTTGCTCTAACTCATGTCCATCAAGTCGGTGATGCCATCCAACCACCTCATCCTCTGTCGTCCCCTTCTCCTGCCTTCAATCTTTCCCAGCATCAGGATCTTTTCCAGAGTCAGTTATTCACATCAGGTGGCCAAAGGATTGGAATTTCAGCTTTAGCATCAGTCTTTCCAATGAATATTGAGGACTGATTTCCTTTAGGATGGACCGGTTTGGTTTCCTTGCAATCCAAGGAACTCTCAAGAGTCTTCTCTAACACCACGGTTTGAAAGTATCAATTCTTCAGCACCCAACTTTCTTTATAGTCCAACTCTCAGATCCACATATGACTACTGGAAAAACTATAGCTTTGACTGGATGGACCTTTGTTGGCAAAGTAATGTCTCTCCTTTCTAATATGCTGCTTAGGTTGGTCATAGCTTTTCTTCCAAGGAGCAAGCGTCTTTTAATTTCATGGCTGTACTCAACATCTGCAGTGATTTTGGAGCCCAAGAAAATAGTCTTTCACTGTTTCCATTGTTTCCCCATCTATTTGCCATGAAGTGATGGGACTAGATGCCATGATCTTAGTTTTTTAAATGTTGTTTTAAGCCAACTTTTTCACTCTCCTCTTTGACTTTCATCAAGAGGCTCTTTAGTTCTTCTTCGCTTTCTGCTATAAGGGTGGTGTCATCTGCATGTCTGAGCTTATTGGTATTTCTCCCGGCAATCTTGATTCTAGCTTTTACTTCATCCAGCCCAGCATTTCACATGTTGTACTCTGAATATAAGTTAAATAAGCGGGGTGACAATATACAGCTTTGACGTACTCCTTTCCCAATTTTGAACCAGTCTGTTGTTCCATGTCTGGCTCTAACTGTTGCTTTGTGACCTGCATACAGATTTCTCAGGAGGCAGGTAAGGTGGTCTGGTATTGTGTTTAACTATATTTGATTAAATTAACTGATCTTGGGCTTCCCTGGTGGCCGAGTGGTTAAGAGTCCACTGTACAAGGCAAGGGTCACAAGTTCAGGCCCTGGTCCAGGAAGGTCCTACATGCCACAGGGCAGCTGAGCTCACATGCCACAACTCCCGAGCCTGCTTGCCCTAGAACCTGTGCTCCACAACAGGAGAAGCCACCACAAGAAGAAGCTTGCCTTCTGACTAGAGAGTAGCCCTCACTTGCCAGAACTAGAGAAAGCACACGCAAGGGAACAAAGACCCCGCACAGCCAAAAATAAATATTTTTTTAAAAGAAAAGTACTGGGGTTCCTATACCCCACTTCCTCTTGGGAAAAAAAAAAACCCACAGCTGATCTCTTTTACTTATTATTTTTGACTGCACTGGGTCTTTGTTGCTTTGTGTGGACTTTCTCCAGGTGTGGCGAGCAGGGACTACTCTTTGTTGCGGTGTTGGGGCTTCTCATTGTGGTGGCTTCTCTTGCTGCTGAGAAAAGGCTCTGGGCTCCTGGGCTTTAGTTGTGGCACACACTCAGTTGTTGCGGCTCACAGGCCCTAGAGTGCTCAGGCTTCAGCTGTTGCAGCACGTGGGTTCTGTATTTGTGGCTGGAGGCTCTAGAACAGAGGCACAGTAATTGTGGCACATGGGCTTACTTGCTCTACCACATGTGGAATCTTGCTTAGACCAGGAGTCAAATCCATGTCCCCTGATTTGACAGGTGGATTCTTATCCATTGCACCACCAGGGAAGTCTGAGCTGATCTGGTTTATAAAGGATTTGTTCAAGTAAACCTGAGACACGCTCTGAACTACTTGCATTTCATTGTGCTACCTGCCTCTCACCTCTGGTACATGGTTACTACGGATGTCAGAACCCCTCCCTGTACACAAACCCCTTGGCCTTGTGGTCCTGCTTTGGTCCCCCCACCAAAGCCAGGGGCTGTCTCTCTCCCCAGGAGTCTGGGCTGTGACCTGCTTTGACCAGTCAGAAGCATCAGATGCTTTTGAGCTTCGTCCTTCAGGCTCCCAGCAGCTTCTGTCAGGAAGGAAGACTGGTTTAGACTGCTGAGTGACAAGAGGCCACGTGGACAGAGGACCCAGCCTGTGGCCACACCAAGACCCCAGTTTCTGGAGAGAAGCACGTGGATCATCCAGGCCCTGTCAAGCCATCCCAGCTTTGCCATGTGGAGCTAGGACTCCTCACCCACAGAATCGTGGGCAGTAGAGGACAACACACTCTAGTACTCTTGCCTGGAAAATCTCATGGACAGAGGAGCCTGGTAGGCTACAGTCCATGGGGTCGTGAAGAGTCGGACACGACTGAAATGACTTAGCAGCAGCAGCAGAGGACAACAACATCAGCCCTGCACCCCGCTGTGCTTAGTGTGGGTGAGAGCCACGATTCTGTTCTGTCTTCACCTCAACCTTGGGGATTCTCCTGCCTGGAAAAGCTGTGCTTATGTCTAGTCACTTGTTCCTGTGGGTGTCGACATAAATGGTTACTTCCTCCTCTGGGTCACAGTCCAGTACCCCTGGACTTTGTTGCTCCTCTGGTTCCAGCTTTGGGCCCTGTGACCTTTGACACCCCCATCATTAGTTTTGGGTTGTTTTTTTCTCTTTTAGCACATCCTTCCTTTTTGGCACATCCTTCCTTTTTGGCACTATAGACTTCTTTTGTGTATTTCTTCACACAGCCCTAAAATCAGACATTTCTCCAAGGAGCCCTGGTTCCTGTTCTTAGAAAATAGTCTTAGAAACCAAGATCTGGAGCTGGGTGTGCACACAGCTGTGGGCCCTTCTCAGATGGCAGTTGACCATGTGTTCACACAGAGGAAACCGCTGCCACAAGCATCCACCAGTTTTTGTTAGGCTGAACACGAGTTCATAGCAGCATCTCCAGTTGTGATCCAGAACTTGTGGTTCATCCCATCCCCTCTCTTGCTTTTCCACAACCTCTTATCTAATTGTTTAGTCCACATCCTATAGGCAGTAGTGGAGCTGATAAACCATAGCCAGCAGGAAACAGCTTTGCCAGCTCAAGCTCAGTGCTGTGTGGAGGCCTCTCTTCCTTTAGTCACAGGCTCTGATCACTCCTGAGGCTGCTCAGGCTGGCGCTCGCACTCCCCTCACGTGATGTTACTCCATGTATGACTTAGCAGGTTTCTTGGCCACATTTTGGTTTCCTGATCTCCTGTGTGAGTTTTTTAGACTTTTCACACATTAAGGTTCCCTCTTTGTACCATGCAGTTCATTGGATCTTGATAAATGCATGGTGCCATGTGTCCCCTGATTGTGGGCCATGCAGAACAGTTCCCTGTTCCCTGTTCTCCTGCTTGGAGAAACCCCCTGTGCTCTACCATTCGTCCCTCCCCCAGCTTGTGGTTGTGTTGCTTATGCTGCAAATATCTGGATCTTTTCCAAAGATATTGAGATTATTAAGACATCTCTTGTAGGCTATGCTGGAAAACTCATATAACACAGGACATGGTCTTGCAAATTGCTCTCCATACACTGATGTCCCCTAGAAGCAGCCTTGGATAGAACCTTCATGAAATTATATACAGGAGACCACTCTCTGGTCCTGAGTAAAAAACATTTTTAACACAGGAGGTAAAGTTAAACACTATGTTCACAATTGCATGAGCGTGTGTCCCACAGATCTCCCTGTCGTCTGGAAGCTCCCTTTTATCCCTCCAACACAGGGTTGAATAGTGACTGTCACTATTCACACAGTCACTATTCAAGTGACTTTTTAAAAAATTTATTTATTTATTTGGCAGGTCTGATTTCCTTTAGGATGGGCTGGTTTGATCTCCTTGCAGTCCAAGGGACTCTCAAGAGTCTTCTCCAGCATCAATGTTCAAAAGCATCAGTTCTTTGGCAATCAGCCTTCTTTATGGTCCAACTCTCATATCGATACATGACTACTGGAAAAGCCATAGCTTTGACTAAACAGACCTTTGTCAGGAAAGTGATGTCTCTGCTTTTTAATATGCTGTCTCGGTTTGTCATGGCTTTTGTTCCAAGGAGCAAGCGTCTTTTAATTTCATGGCTGCAGTCATCACCTGCAGTGAATTTTGAGCCCACGAAAATAAAATCTGCCACTCTTCCCCATCTATTTGCCATGAAGTGATGGGACCGGATGCCATGATGTTTTTTGTTTTCTTATGCTTAGTTTTAAGCCAGCTTTCTCACTCTCCTTTCCATGAATCAAAGTAAATTGGACATGGTCAAGCAGAAAATAGCAAGAATGAACATCAACATCTTAGGAATTGGTGAACTAAAATGGAGAGAAATGGGAGAATTCCATTCAGATGACCATTATATCTACTACTGTGGGCAAGAATCCCTTAGAAGAAGAGGAGTAGCCCTCATAGTCAACAAGAGTCTGAAATTCATTACTTGGGTGCACTCTCAAAAATGACAGAATGATCTCAGTTCGTTTCCAAGGCAAACTGTTCAACATTACTTTAATCTAAGTCTATACCCCAACCACTGATACTGAAGAAGCTGAAGTTGAATGGTTCTGTGAAGACCTACAACACCTTCTAGAACTAACACCAGAAATAGATACCCTTTTCATCACAGGGGACTGGAATGCAAAAGTAGGAAGTCAAGAGATACTTGGCAAGTTTGGCCTTGGAGTACAAAAATGAAGCAAGGCAAAGGCTAACAGTTTTGTCAAGAGAACACACTGGTCATAGCAAACACCCTTTCCAACAACCCAAGAGATGGCTCTATACCTGGACTTCACCAAATGGTCAATACCGAAATCAGATTGATTATGTTCTTTGCAGCCAAAGTTGGAGAAACTCTATACAGTCAGTAAAAACAAGACTTGAAGCTGACTGTGGCTCAGATCATGAGCTCCTTATTGCAAAATTCAGGCTTAAATTGAAGAAAGTAGGGAAAACCAGTAGGCCATTAAGGTATGACCTAAATCAAGTCCCTTATGATTATACAGTGGAGGTGACAAACAGGTTTAAGGGATTAGATCTGGTGGACAGACTGCCTGAAGAACTATGGACAGATGTTTGTAGCATTGTTCAGGAAGCAGTGACCAAAACCATCCCAAAGAAAAGGAAATGCAAGAAGGCAAAGTGGTCATCTGAGGAGGGTTTACAAATAGCTGAGAAAAGAAGAGAAGCAAAAGGCAAGGGAGAAAGGGAAAGATACATCCAACTGAATGTAGAGTTCCAGAGAATAACAGAGATAGGAAGGTCTTCTTAAGTGAGCAATATAAAGAAATAAAGGAAAACAATAAAATGGAAAAGGCGAGCGATCTCTTCAAGAAAATTGGAGATATCAAGGGAACATTTCATGCAAGGATGGGGATGATAAAAAACAGAAAGAGTAAGGACCTGACAGAAGCAAAAGAGATTAAGAAGGGGTGGCAAGAATACATAGAAGAACTGTATAAAAAATGTCTTAATGACCCAGATAACCACAATGGTATGGTCACTCACCTAGAGTCAGACATCCTGGACTATGAAGTCAAATGGGTCTTCAGAAGCATTATTGTGAACAAAGCTAGTGGAGGTGATGGAAATCCAGCTGAGCTATTTAAAATCCTAAGTGATGATGCTGTTAAAGTGCTGCACCCATATCAGCAAATTTGGAAAACTCAGCAGTGGCCACAGGACTGGAAAAGGTTAGTTTTCATTCCAATCCTCAAAAACGGCAATGCCAAAGAATGTTCAGACTACCACACAGTTGAGGTCATTTCACATGCTAGCAAGGTTATGCTCAGAATCCTTCAAGCTATGCTTCAGCAGTCCCTGAAACAAGAACTTCCAGATGTACAAGCTGGGTGTCAAAGAGGCAGAAGAACCAGAAATCAAGTTGCCAACATTTATTGGATCATGGAGAAAGCAAGGGTGTTCCAGAAAAACATCTGCTTCTTTGACTATGCTAAAGCCTTTGTGTGGATCACAACAAGCTGTGGGAAATTCTTAAAGTTATGAGTACCAGACCACCTTAGCTGTCTCCTGAGAAACCTGTATGAGGGTCAAGAAGCAATGGTTAGAAGAACCAGACATGGAACAACTGACTGGTTCAAAACTGGGAAAGGAATACATCAAGGCTGTATATTGTCACCCTGCTTATTTAACTTATATGCAGAGTACATCATGCAAAATGCCAGGCAGGTTGAATCACAAGCTGGAATCAAGACTGCCAGAAGAAATATCAACAACCTCAGATATGCAGATGATACCACTCTAATAACAGAAAGTGAAGAGGAACTAAAGAGCCTCTTGATGAAGGTGAAAGAGGAAAGTGAAAAAGCTGGCTTAAAACTTAACATTCAGAAAACTAAGGTCATGGCACCCAGTCCCATCACTTCATGGCAAATAGAAGTGGAAAAAGTGGAAGCAGTGACAGATTTTCCTTGGCCTCCAAAATCACTGCAGACAATGATTACAGCTACAAAATTAAAAGATGCTTAATTCTTGGAAGAAAAGCTATGACAAACTTAGACAATAAAAAGCAGAAACCAATTTGTCAACAAAGGTCTGTATAGTCAAAGCTACGGTTTTTCCAGCAGTCATGTACAGATGTGAGAGTTGGACCATAAAGAAGGCTGAGCGCTAAAGAACTGATGTTTTCTAATTGTAGTGCTGGAGAAGACTACTGAGAGTCCCTTGTATAGCAAGGAGATCAAACCAGTCCATCCTAAAGGAAATCAACCCTGAATATTCATTGGAAGGACAGATGCTGAAGCTGAAGCTCCAATACTTTGGCCATCTGATGTGAAGAGCTGACTCTTTGGAAAAGTCCTTGATTTTGGGAAAGATTGAGGGCAGGAAGAGAAGGGGGCAGCAGAGGATGAGGTGTTTAGATAGCATAACCATCTCAATGGACATGAGTTACAGCAACTCCAGGAGATGGTAGAAGACAGCCCTGTCTTCTCAGCCAGAGGAGAAGAGAGCTTCCATGGGATTCATGGGTCCTCAAACGTGAGGGCTGCAGAGTCCCCCTGCCTCTTGGGCCCAGGCAGGCGACCAGGAACCAAGAAGAAGGGCCAACACAGTCTCAAGTGACTTTTTTTTTTTTTTTTTAATGTATTTATTTATTCATTTGGCTGTACCAGGTCTTAGTTGGATTTTCATTGTGGCCTGTGGGGTCTAGTTCCCTGACCGGGGACCAAACCTAAGCCCCTTGCATTGGGAATGTTCAGTCTTAGTCACTGGACTACCAGGGAAGTTCTACAAATGGCTTTTAGGAGAACAGCTCAGACCAACAGAAAAGCAGTGTGAGGTCCGTTTTCTTCTTGGGGGAGGGAGTTTCAGTGTTTCAGGAGAAGCTGAGGCTCCTTGGCAGCAATGCAGACTCTGCCTCAGGAATGACTGGCAGGCACCTGTTGTGTGGGTACTAAGGGCTGTCCGGCCACAGGCTCCCTCAGGGCTGGGTGCCCTGGGGAGCATCTCAGATTCCATCCACCATCTGGTCTTCGGACGTCTATTTTCCTGGTGTGCTCTCCCACGTGAGAGCCTGGGCGTGGCCTGCAGACCTCCTCGCCCCCGCATGCCTACGCCCCTCCCCAACACCTACTGGCAGGCAGCTTCCTGAGCCCCTGCCTGGCCTTTTGCTGTGGGTGTGGGCCCCTCAGAGGGTGTCCTGGTCCGTCCTCAGAGGAATGGGTCCCTTGGAGGCTGTCCAGGTTAGTTCGCGGAGGGAGCCCCTGCCCGGCTTTAATCTTGCTGCGTTTAAAATGAGCTCATTCCTCAGCGAGCCGGCTGCCTCTCCACTAACAACTGCCAGAGGGCAGGAGCTTGGCCTCTGTGCAGTGCTGAACCCCAGGGCCTGGCACACAGTTCAGCTCTGTGCCAGGTGAGCACTAGGTGCTCAGCTCTGTGCCGGGTGAGCACTAGGTGCTCAGCTCTGTGCGGGGTGAGCAGTAGGTGCTCAGCTCTGCTGGATGACGGAACAGCACATGTTAACACGTGTCTGTGTTGGGTTGTGCCTCTGAGTGCCTGTGGTTTTTCCTCCCAGTGAGCCTGGCTGCCTGGAATGTCCGGGTCCCCAGGACTGGAGCCAGAGGCTGAGTCTCAGTCTCCATGGGGCTGCCTGGGTGACCCGCCTTGTCCGGCCTGGAGTTTTGGGAGAGGGGATGTGGTCATTTAGTTCTGGTCTGTTCTCTTCTGGGCCTCTGTTCTCACTTGTGTTTCCTGCCAAGGACCGGGGAGGTGGGCTCAAGCAGAGAGAACAGGAGGGAGCAGGGAGGAGGGTATTGCCGCCTTCCACTACCCTGTCCATCCTGCCCAGTGGTGCCACAGGGTTTGCTTCCTCCTTCAGGCTTCTGCACTGGGGCTGAGCCAAGGGCTGGATCTGTGGTGCTGTGAACCCACCAACCTCCATGCAGGCCTGGTCGGGGGCGGGGATGGAGGGGCTCTGCAGACAGTTCAGGGTGTGGACCCAGCACCTCCAGCCTCCTAGCTCAGTGCTGGGAGCTGACCCTGTCCTCTTCCAGATTGAGAGGCCAGACCTGGGTGTCTGCCTCCCTGCCGCCCTGCTTGGACAATCCTTCTGTGGAAGAAAGACAGCCCGGCAGCCAGAGGCGGGGACAGAGGGCTGAGATGGAGGACAGAGCGGCTGAGGCACATGGAGAGAGACAGACACACTGGGGAAGGGGGGAGGGGGGCTGCACAGAGGAGGGAGGCGGACTGGGAGGGAGGCCACCAGCACTAATATAAACCAGTTAGAAAAACAGGAGGAGAGGCCAGGCCTCAAGGCCAGCCAGGCTGGGCTTGTTTTTCCAGAATGAAAGGCCCGGGAGGAGCTGGGGGTGGGGTGTGGAGACAAGCCCTGATGGCCTGGATCCTGCTGAGGAAATGGTCCGTTAGATTGGGGGTGGGGCGTCTTCACAGTCCTGTGTCCTCCTAGCCAGTCCTACCTGCTGTCACCTCTCATTCCTTCTTGCTGCAGCATAAGCAGCCTCCTCTCCTTGCCTGGAGCCCAGGAGTCTGGCTGAGCTGGGCTCCTTGCTTGTCTGAGAACTTGGGGACCAGGGCAGGATTCAAGAGTGAGACTCCAGCCCACCAGGGCCTAGGAGCTGTGACCATAATTCAGTCCAAATGGGCAGTCCAAAAATGCACTGTGGGTTTTGTGGTTGTTCAGTGGATTTTTCCTTTCTTTTTCTTGAGGTTTGCTTAACTAGAAAGAGTGGGTTTGGTACACAGTGCATGCTCTGTTATTTCACATTTGTTTACGTGACTTTGTGAGTTTTCCCAGAGCTTCAAATTTGTGCCTTCTGTTGGGAAGGGTTCCATACCCCCCTTTCTTCCCTCTCCTCCAGGAGGGGAGGGTGGTGCTCCCGGGAGTAGTGGACCTGGGTCTCGGTGGCATGCAGATGGGGTGGGGTCACCAGGACAGGGGACCCTGGTCCCTGCCGCTCATCTCCCTGGCAGCTTTCTGGGTGCTGAAGCTGACTGATAGACTGTGGTGTCCATCATGCTGCCAGGAGGGAGCCCCTGCACCCCCAGGGCCTGCACTACTCTTGTCCCCACCTCACAGCTGAAAAAATGGAGCCCCAGGGGTCACCACACAGCCAGCAGGAAGAGCTGGTGGCCGGGGAGCCTGGGCCTTTCTGCTGGCCTGCAGGGCACTGGGAGGGGAAATGGCTGGGGCCCCCCTATAGAGGTGCAGGTGAGATGTTCCCCCCAGAACCCTAGACCTCCAGTGGCCCTAGTGGGGATCCGTCTGTCACAAATACCCACAAGGCATCTGGGGCCATGCCCTCAGGCCCCCGCCCCTCCAAGGCTGGGCTGCTGCCCCCTTCTCCAGGACCCAAGCCAGAGTGACTCCCCTCACCCTCTGGGACACAGTGGCCAAGGCCCCAACGCCTCCCACCAGGCCAGCCAAGTACTGGGGGAGGCCAAGGGGCCGGGCAGAAGCAGAGGGGGCGGTCTGCAGACTGTTGGCCAGCCCAGGGCTCCGTGATGTCATGGCGGGTGCTGAGGAGGGGGAGGAGGAGGGGGCCGGGCTGTTTTTCTGCAGAGTTTGAGACTGAGTGAGACAAAGCGCCTCCGGGCCAGGCGGGCGCCATGGAGCTGCGGGCCTGGGTCCTGATCTGGAGACTTGTGCTTCTGCAGAGTGAGTTCATGCGGGGTGGGGTGGCAGGGGTCACACCTAGTCTGAGCCAGTTTGTGTTTGGGGCTAAGCCTGTCTGAACTCTGGGGTGAGGGGACACCCCACCAGGAAGCGGATGGGTCTGGGGACCTCAGAGGGTGCTGCTCACCAGGAGAAGACCCCCAGGACACGGAGGGGCTGAGGTCTGATGTTAGATCCCTACAGAACTTCCCCTCACTGTACGCTGGAGACAGGGCTGGACAGGGCAGGGAGGCTGAGCATGGGGGTTCCTCCTGGGGTCCCTTGCACCCTCTACTTCTCTGGGCCGCCCCTCTAGCCTTGTGCTTATCTGTTGTCAGGAGGGGATGGGTGAAGGATTGAGGGGGACCCGGGAAGCATGTGTTTCACAGGGTCTGTTCCCAGCCCCCCGAGTCTGCTCCTCGGGGGTGGCTTGCTGACCCGGCACATTCTGTCCAGCCCGGGCGCCAGGCCATATCTCCGGAGCAGGAATATGGCGTGTGGGGTGGGGTGGTAGGGTCACTCTTGTCCTTCTGAAGGCCAAGGGGCTCCTGGGTGGGGTGCCAGCAGCCTGAGGACCCTGGAGGGTTAGTGCAGCGTGGCCCTGGGCAGGTGCCACAGTGGATATGTATGTTCAGGAGTCCCCAAACCAGCTGAGGTGTCAGGCACTGGTGCTCTTGTGGCCTTGCTGCAGTGATGGTTAGGGTGGCCACCATTCCTGAAGGTGGCCGTTGGTGACAAGCACATATCCAGAGCTGGGCTGGCCCCACCTGTCACCCCGAGAAATGCAGGTGCTGTCCCTGCAGCCCAGGGAGGTGGCCAAGAGGATTAAGTGGGGGCCTGGGAGAGGTAGGGGGAATAGGAAACCCCCCCACTGTGCCCTCCTGGTTTCTCTGGACCTACCTCTTCCTGTTAACAGGGTGTCCTTAGCACCCAGCTCAACTAGGACTATAGAAGGGACCCAGGGGCCAAGTGGGGGGCCAATTTCAGCAGGTGACCCACATGTGAAGGCTCAGGTCACCCCCTCCCCAGTTTGACCCTCACTTCCTCTCATTCCAGGTTCTGCCGTCCTTCTGTCTTCAGGTTAGTGACCACCCTCCCCTAAGAACCTGTCAGTCTCCCTGCCTTCTTGCTAGCCCCATCCTGTACTGTCCTTTGGAGTCTCATCCCTCCCCGGTGACTCCCCTTCCCCACCAGGGCCATCAGGGCCCGCGACCTCCGACAGCTCCGTGGTGTCCGAGTCCGCAGTAAGCTGGGCAGCAGGCGCCCGGGCGGTGCTGCGCTGCCAGAGCCCGCGCATGGTGTGGACCCAAGACAGGCTGCACGACCGCCAGCGCGTCGTCCACTGGGACCTCAGCGGCGGCCAGGCTGGCGGTCCTGCGCGCCGACTGGTGGACATGTACTCGGCGGGCGAGCAGCGCGTGTACGAGCCGCGCGACCGCGGCCGCCTCCTGCTGCCTCCCTCCGCCTTCCACGATGGCAACTTCTCGCTGTTCATCCGAGGTACTAGCCTGGGTACCGCGGCGGCGGGCGGGGGTCTGGGGCGCGGGCGGGGCCGCAGAGCTTACGGCTGGGTCCCCCCCTCCCCATCCCCCGGTGCGTAGCGGTCGAGGAGACTGACGACGGGCTGTACACCTGTAATCTTCACCACCATTACTGCCACCTCTACGAGAGCCTGGCCGTGCGCCTCAAGGTTACCGACGACCGTGAGTGTGTCCCCCCAACACCCTCCCCCCACCCCCGGTGCGCTCCCACCCCTGCCACCCTGGACGCCCCGTCCCGGCTCCCTCCCGGCCCGGGATCCCTGACCGCCATGCTCCCATAGCCCGGGCGGCCGGCGCGCACTGGGACGGCGAGAAAGAGGTGCTGGCTGTGGAGCGCGGCGCGCCTGCGTTGCTGACATGCGTGAACCGCGCGCACGTGTGGACCGACAGGCACTTGGAGGAAGCGCAGCAGGTTGTGCACTGGGACCGCCAGCCGCCTGGGGTGCCGCACGACCGTGCGGACCGCCTGCTCGACCTTTACGCGTCCGGCGAGCGCCGCGCCTACGGGCCGCCCTTCTTGCGAGACCGTGTGGCCGTGGAGGCGGACGCGTTCGCGCGCGGCGACTTCTCGCTGCTCATTGACCCGCTAGAGCCTGCAGACGAGGGTACCTACTCCTGCCACCTGCACCACCACTACTGCGGCCTGCACGAGCGCCGCGTCTTCCACCTGAGGGTCACCGAGCCAGCCGCCCGGCCGCCCCCGCCCCCGCGGGACTCCCCGGGCAATGGCTCCAGCCACAGCGGTGCGCCCGGCCCAGGTGCAGGAGGTACGTCTGCGGGGCAGCAACCCACCTGGCCCCCTCCCGTCCCAAATCAGGGATCCTGGTGTTGGGGGGGAGCCTCCCGCGGGCTGAGATCGGCTGGGTCGGGGCGCACGGTACGTATGCTCCCTGACGTTGTCCCGCACACGGTCCCGGCAGATCCCACGCTGACGCGAGGCCGCAGCGTCATCAATGTCATCGTCCCCGAGGGCCGAGCCCACTTCTTCCAGCAGCTGGGCTACGTGCTGGCCACCCTGCTGCTCTTCATCCTGCTGCTCATCACAGTCGTTCTGGCCACCCGGCAGCGCCGCCGTGGAGGTGAGCCGATTGCCTGGCTGGGGCCAGCGTCAGAAGCCTTTCCCGGCCGGAGGCGGGACTTAGGGCACAGTGACCAAAGCAGAGGCTCTGGGAGCCTCCTACCCGGGCTGCGAGGGTTCCTCTGGGCTGGAGGAGCTGGGGAGTGGGCAAGGCTGCCCTCAACACGAGTCTCCCTCCCTAGGCTACGAATACTCCGACAAGAAGTCCAAGCCAAAGGCGTGAGTATCCCTTCTGGCTTCCCTGGGGACCGAACAGACTCACCCACCCTCTGACCTCCCACCACCCTCCTGCCTCCAGGAAGGACATGAATATGGCAGAGTTTGCTGTGGCCTCCGGGGACCAGGCTCTTTACAGGAGTGAGGACATTCGACTAGGTGAGAAGACCCAAGGGGCAGACTGTGGCTCCCAGGCCTGGGATGAGGGAGGCACGTCTTTGGGGGGTCCTCACCCTGCTGTCTTCCTGCTCCAGATTACAAAAACAACATTCTGAAGGAGAGGGCTGAGCTGGCCCACAGCCTCCCGCCCGCCAAGAACATCGACTTGGACAAAGGTTAGTGAAGGGGAGGGAGGGAGACCCCCCACCCATCTCAGAGCTGGGCTGTACCCGCTTTCCATCCACTCAGAACCCCAAGACACCTGCCAGCCTTGTGAGCAGGAGTCCCCTGCCCCTCGGGGTTCCAAAAGTCCCTGGATAGTCCTGATGGAAGTCGGCCCATTTTGCCGGGGCAGAGGGCAGACACCACCTGTCCCTTTGGCTTCCAGAGTTCAGAAAGGAGTACTGCAAATAAGGTGACTCCGGGCTCCTGGCTGGGCCAGCAGCTCTGCCAACTCTTGTCTGTCCACCTCGGAGGACTCTTCCTGACCCCCATGCAGCTCACCTGGCCCCCCTTCCAGCGGCTGGTCCCGCTGTCCAGGAACTTGGCCTGGACCGGTGCAGAGTGAGGCTGCCTCCAGGCCCTCAGGACCACCTAGTCTTCCAATGCGCTCGTGGGCTCCCTGGAATCTGCCGGCGCTGCAGCTGGTCCCTTCAGCAGCCCTCACCATGTGCCCTTCCCTCCTCACGTGGCCAAGACCCTGCTGATGTCCACCAGTCCCTCAGGCTCTCCTGGCCTCTGCCCACCGAGGGCTGGGAGCCCCACCTCTGCAGGGGTGGGGGACAGGACAGGGCTCAGTGGGGATTCTTGGGGTCTGGGTCAGCCTCAGGGCTGGCAGTCCTACCTTCCTCAGGAGATCCGCCTGCTGGCTCCCCTCGACTGCACCCCACGTTACCCTGCCAGACTGTAGCGGGCTCTGCATGGCAACCCAAAGCCTATGTACTCCAGGTCTGGGGCTAGTGTCTCTCTGCACTGCATCTGGACACCTGGAGCTGCCTCTCTGCTAACCCTGCTCCAGCCCCGTTTTCAACAAGTTGCCTTGACAGTCACTGGGCTCCACGTGACTTCTGACCCTGACCCCCTTCTCTCAGCCCTTCCCTGGCCTGGAGTCCAGGGATGAGGCCTCACTGACTCTGTTTTGGCTGAGGACCGGAGGATGGTGTCAAGATGGTCTTAGAGTGGCCAGTGCTGCCACTCCCGACACCCCACACTTGCTCATCCTGGGGAATTGCTATCGTCTCAATAAAGACCACATCGATTTTAGACCTGGGCCCAAGGATGCCTCTGCTGTTCCCCTCCATCTCCCCAGGGGCAGAGTCTGCACCTTGGGGACCCCAAAGTACTTTCTTTCATCTGAAGTTGCACTGTCATCACCCCTTCCTTTGGGTGGAAGCTCTGGGTATCCTGGGGAGGGGCCTCAGGTCCTCTTCAGAGGGTTTATTGGACATGGGGGAGGGGAGCATGTTGGGGGATATGAGGACGGAGGGCTGTACTAGTTTAGTCCTCTGAAAAGAGAAGCAGATGCCAGGATGGGCTTTAGTTCACGAGGAAAAAGGGGGAGGAAGCAGTCAGTGGGAGAGCCCTCAGGGGTGCCAGCAGGACAGGAACAGAACAGAAGGAGTATGAGGTAGAAAGAAGCCTGTTTCTCCAGCCCTGACCCTGTCTTCCAAGGCCCTTGGGGGCAGGAGGGGCAACTGTCACCCTAAGTTGGAAAACCCAGAGTGGTGGACTGAGAACACGCAGATCATGACCCACTGAGCGAGGAAGCACAACCACCCACACAGAGTCCGCGTGTGGCTCTCCCAGCATTGGAACTCTCACCTGCCAAAGGTGAAACCCTGGGGTCGTTTTGATGAAGCCACAGTTTCAAGATGTCACACAAGGAGACCCACAAAATTTGTTCCTTACAGTTCCTGGTTGGGGGATGGAAATGCTCTGTGAGCCAGGGGAAGGGCAGCTCTCCATCAGGTCACCAGCAAGCTGGAGATGGATAGCCCAGGGTAGCAAGCACCTAGAACTTACAAGGCGCTTGGGGCAGTGGTCACTGACTGTCACGGGCTTGACTCTGAGTGGTCACTGTAAAACGTGCTGGGGAAAAAGCAAGGCAGGAACTTGTGGTGGGGATCCTGAACTTGGGTCCTCACCTAATTGTCCAGATTCTGTACGTGAGCAGCGTTTTCATGCAGTAAAATACCTGGGCAACAATTCAAAATAGCTGTTGTCTCTTCACACCCCTCAAGAACCACCCCCAGTGGCAAAGGCAGGGAGGGAGGCTGGGGCAGGGAGTTGTGACTCCCCCCAGCCTAGTGACCCCCGACTCACAGTGGCCACACTGCCACTGGACAAGGCCCTTCCTGTCAGAGCTCAGGCTCTGGCCACAAACTCAGGTCCCTTGCAGAGCCCCAGCTTGACCACATGAGCATGGGTCCTGGGACTGGCCTCTGGCCACCAGCCTCTGTCCTGTGACTTGGGCTGACAGGTGATCAGGTAGGAGAGAGAGGTTCAAGGGCAGAAGTGCAGCTGGGACCCCAGAGCCCCTGCATCAGTGTGACCAGCAGCCATTTGTATCTGGCCTGGAGGATCTGGTCCCTGGTGGGGTAGGGACTGTCTTCCTCCCTCCCTGAACACCCAGCAGAGAGCCATGGTGACCCTTCCTTCAAGGCCATCCTTCCTGGCTTCCTCAGATCACCTCTGGGGAAGCTGAGACCCAAGGGAAGAAGGCCCAGGCTTTGTTGAGTGGGCCAACCTCACAGAGCCCTCAGAGCCCAGGGAAATGGATGTCAACAACCCTGCCGAGGCTCACCTGAGGGTGGTCCCTGGCTTGGACTCAGGGACTTATGGAAGAACTGGCTCCTCCAGTCAGTGATGGACTAATGTGGCCTTTTTTTGCGCTGGTCCACTGAGCGAGGATGGTCCTGACCTGGCAGATGAAGAGTCCAGGATCCAAGCCAACTTCAAGGGGGGCAGCACCCGCACCACTCTCAGGCTCCACCCTAGGTCCTCTCCCATCTCACTCTCGCTAGCGTGGGCCTCCTTCTAGTGGCCTCAAGTTTTCCTCCTGGGGTCGGAGAGGGAGAGCCTCTCTCCCCAGTGGCTGGACCCTTGCCCCACGGAGGACCCCACGCAGGTTTGATGGACAGCGGCTGGGAAAAAAAAAAAAAAAACCACTCTACACCTGCTGCCGGAGGGCCGTGCCCCGCCCCTTGCGTGCGCATAGCTGCTTGCGCTGACCCTACTGTCGCGTCCACACGGGGACCCGCATAACGCTTGGCCCGTGTTTCTTGTAGCCCCCTTGCGACCTGGCAGAGGGCGCGCCAACTCGGAGCTGACGCGGGGTGGGGGTAGGGGGGCAAAGTGACAGAGTGTCATCGGTTCCGGTCCGGACACAAGAATTCTGTTTCCCACGTAGCCACTGCAGCCCGTCGGTGTTACCAAGGCGCCGCCGGACTCTGAAGAGGTGAAGGACTGGAGCCCGGCAGCGCAGAAACCCTCCGAGGGCTCCAGGCCGGGCTCGGAGCTTCCTGAGGGCCCTCACCCGCCTTCTTCCCACCGGGCGCGCCCCCGGCCGCCCACTGGCCGGGAGCCTGACCCTGTGGACTGCCCGCCAATGCGCGTGGCGAAGGCCGGGAGCGCGCGCCCCGAGCTCCAGGCCTGGACAAGGCAGGAGGCCCCGCCCCTAGCGCGCCCCGCCCCTCACCCGCGCGTGCGCAGCCCCGCCCCCACGCCGCTGACTGCCTGGTGACGTCAGGCCCGCCGCTCTCGGGCGCCCCCAGCGGCCGCTCGTAGCCGGATCCGGGGTCCCTTTAACGCGCGGCCCGAGGGGGCGGCGGCGGGGCGCACGGACGCGGCGGGCCTCGCGCCCTCCCTGCCTGCGTCCCGGGCCCGGGGCGCATGGGCGGCCGCGGGCGGCGGGGCAGCAGCCGGGGTGCGCGCGGAGTTGGGACCGGGGCCAGGGCCGGGGCTGAGGCCGGCAGGGCGGGCGGGGCCGGAGCGGTCGGGCGGGGACGCGGGGGCCTGGTCGCGGCCGGGCCGGGAGCGGCGCGCGGGCGGGGCGCGGGCCGGCAGCGGGGAGGCGCCCGCGTCCGAGACCCGGGCCGAGCCTGAGCGCCGCGCCATGGCGGAGACCAAGATCATCTATCACATGGACGAGGAGGAGACGCCGTACCTGGTCAAGCTGCCGGTGGCGCCCGAGCGCGTCACGCTGGCCGACTTCAAGAATGTGCTCAGCAACCGGCCCGTGCACGCCTACAAATTCTTCTTCAAGTCCATGGACCAGGACTTCGGGTCAGTGGGCCGTAGGGCCTGTGCGCGGGTGCGCGCGGTAGGCACCTGTCCGGCCAGGCAGGGCAGGGGATCCAGGGGCTGTGACCTGGGCGGTGTCTGCGCGCCCTGGTGCGTGTGTCTCACCTGTCTATGCTCCGAGCATGGGGCGCCTGGGCCCCTGACTGCCTGCTCCGGGATCTGAGAGCATTGGACGGTGGGCGGACCGCAGTCCTGGTTTCTCCTTTCACCCTGGGCCCTGTTCTGAGTGTGTGTGACTTGCGGTGGAGGTCCGTAGTCGAAGCGGACCTCCGAAATCCCATCTTGGCACCTGTCAGACTCAGGGTCCGCTGCCCCCCTTACGTGGAGGGCAGGTGGGATTCATGATGTTTGGGGTCAGAGGAGTTTCCAAGCGTTGGGGGGAAGGGGTTAGGGTGGGGACAGGTGCCAGCCACCCAGTGGGTCTCCTAGTTAGCACCAGGGAAATGAGGTGATCTGGGACAAGGGCGCAGATCTGTCTGCAGGGGTCTGCAGAAGTTTCTGGAGGTTTAAAACAGCATTCTTCTGGCCCCCTTCTCCAGGGTCCTCAGGACAGGGCAGGGACCAAGGGTCACTGGGCAACATGGGGCTTTATTCCACCCACCCCAGCCTCAGGGTTGCTGGCCACAGGGCCTGTGTCCCTGCTGAACTACATGCCACTTGGGTTCCTGAGAGCAGTGCAGGCCAGCTGCTAACTCGGGCAGCCTCTGGGTCAGAGTTCCCACGTCTGTCCTTAGTGGTGGCTGTCCCGGCTGAGGGGACTTCCTGCTTGTGCCGGGCTGGGCCTCTGGAACGGTGAGTGGTGAACTGGAAGCTGGCTGGACGCTCGAGCCCTGACCTAGCACAAACACGGGTAACCTGAGTCTCCCGCTCGGCAGTGCTGGGGGGGCACCCAGAGGCCGCCTGGGCTGAGCAGGTGTGCTTGGGCGCCCTTAGGCAGCCCATGCCCATGTCCTTGTCTGTGGCTGCGTCTTGGGACTTTGACATTGAGGCCATTTCCTGGATTCTGTGGTTTGCACTGGCCCTGGGCAGTCCCAGGTCAGGTTAAGCTGAGGCCACTTTGTGGCTCCCAGGGAGGCCTGAGGGACATGGGGGCAATTAGACTGTCTCATACCCTCAACACCAGGGAGAGGCAGAGAACGGGGAATGGGTCCTTGGCAGCCCCCAACCCTGCTGGGCTCAGGTTAGGAGCTGCCCCCAAGCCAGGCTTCACAGGGTAGGGCACAGACTGGGGAGCCTGGTCCTGGCCACTGGCTGCCCTCCACCCGCCTCAGCTGCTTGATCGCCTACAGTCTCACTTCTCTGAGCCTGCTCTGCTTTGGCTGTGAGCATCAGGTATGTGGAAGGGTGCTTTTGTTTTTTAACTTAGTTTATCATTTTAACAAAAATTACTGAAATCACACATGTTCTTTCACACACTGAAGGAAGTGTGTGACAAACTGAGTGCCCACCTCCCCCAGGTTGCTGCCCTTGGACCATGATCTGGGGTGCAGCCTAAGGGACCTGACCCTCCTCCTGTGTCTAATAGCCGCTGAGCTGCAGAGACCCCTGCTCCAGGTGCACTTTCAGCAGAGGCTGTACCTGCTAGAGGATTTTCAGACCCATGGGTGCCCTGGCCCAGGAGGTCAGGGTGGGCAGGCAAGATCTGGGTCTTGGAGCAAGAGTAGGAGTTCTTCAGGTTGTCTGAGCATGACTGGGATGTGAGGGAGGGAAGAAGACCAGCTGGTAGGCTGGGCTGGGACAGAGGGAGGGATTGGGGTGACTCTGGAAGGTGCAGTGGGCCTGGGCAGACAGAGCAGGGGTGGCTCATCTTATTCCCCTCCCCCACCCCCAGACCTGTGGTTGGTGGCCTGTTGCCCTCAGGGACCCTTGAAGGGGATCTGCCTCCTTCCTTCCCTCTCCTGAGATCTACCTACAGAGTTCCAGGTTCTGTTTATTCTGTAGAATCATTTACTCAGTGGAATAAATTTTCTCTGGGAGTGTCTGATTAGTCACCCACACTTTAGTATAAATGAGAGCTAGAGTCTCACGTTGGCTACCTAATGGTTATAGCTGGAGGTTGGAGAAAGGGGGGGCAGGTCCTGGCTGGGCTGGGGAAGTGGCCCCCTTATGAGAGGGGTGGCCTCAGATTGGGGACTGTGAGGTCCCTGACCCTTCTGAGGCCTCTGTTCCTAAAGTCTTACTCAGTTCTTGGCCTCTCTGGCCAGGAAGGGAAGCCTTCCTAAGTCTAAGGTGTGGCCATAGCCACTTGCTCTGGCCAGGCCCCACTCTCCATGAGCATCTTTGGCAAGTGGATAGAGAGTTCTGCACCTCCATCCCACTCTTCCCATGCAGGTCATAGCTGTGTGTCCCAGTGAAGCTGGGGAGGCTCTCAGAGCCTGTGCTGGGCTGACCCAGAGGTGCTAAGCGTTGGGGTTGGTGTGCAGCCATGCTCACAGGCTTCCACTGCCTTGCGGACTCCAGGCCTCCCTGGACTTGGCAGTGGCCCTGGGCCCTGCATCACTGGACCAGGAGCTCTGGTCTGTGGGGCCATCTGTCTGGGGGCCCTGGGGGCTGTGGTGGGGGCTGCGCTTGGCCTGGTCCAGGCAGCCTGAGTTCCCACTCTGCCCTCTGCAGCTCTGCCATCTGCAGTCAGTGCCCCTGGTGTTGGGGGGTTCTAGATGCCTCACCCCCTGGAACTTGCAGTCAGGCGTGGAGGGTCTAAGGTCTAGACCCTTCACCCTGGAGCCTTCAGAGCCCAGGCCTGGTCAGGAGGCAGTAGGGAGACAGATGAAGGCTCTGTGGGAACTGAGGACCGTGACTCCTGGGGCAACCCTGTGTCACAGGCGGGGCATCCCACTGGGTCTCTGGGACCCCAAGGGTCCCTGGGCTCCTGACTCTGAGCAGGGAGCCCTGCTCTGTACGGGCCCTGCTCTGAGCAGATTCCTCACTGGGGCGCGTCTGCGGAGGTGGCGGGTGGGGCTGGACAGCCCAAGTTCCAGGTTATCAGGGATCTCACCAGGAATCCCGGAGCTGGGGGCAACATGCCAATGGAGGTTCCCCTGGGTGGCCACCCTGAAGGTTCATGTCTTTGCTGACCACAGCTCCTGAGGTCTTCTCTCAGGCTCAGGGAAGGCTCTCTGGATTGTTTGGGGGGCATTTCCCCAGGTTTGGTTGAAGCCTCCCCCAGCCCCACCTCTAACTTCATCCCTGTTCCTGGCCATCACTAGGGATGCCCCCTCCCTCCCTGCTATCCTGACTAGCTGCTCCTCGATGGCCTGACCCCCAGGGGGAAGGCTGGGTGCCCTTTAGTTCTGGCCAGAAGGTGTATATCTCTCAGGCTGGAGAGGACTGGGGAAGCAGGGCCTCTGGGCCCTGGTGGGGGGCATTCATGTGTAGGTGGGCTGCATGGGGGCCTCAGGCAGCTCTGGGTGACCGATTGTCTGGAGGCGCTGGCCGTGCAAGGCAGTGGGGGTTCAGGGTG
The DNA here is from genome assembly GCF_016772045.2 of Ovis aries. Taxonomy (NCBI): domain Eukaryota; kingdom Metazoa; phylum Chordata; class Mammalia; order Artiodactyla; family Bovidae; genus Ovis; species Ovis aries. Next base: position 50,504,381 of record NC_056065.1, read on the forward strand.
CCGCCTGAGGTGTCCACCTCTGGGAAGCCCCATGGACCTTGTGCTGTGAGTCAAAAGGGCGGGGGCATAAGTGCAGAGAGGGAGGGGAGGCTGCTGGCTGGGCCACCTGGGCTGTGAAGTGAGAACCAGGTCCCCTCTGGGTCTCTTGCTGCAGTCACTCAGAGGTGGTGCTTGGGGCCCGTTGGGCCCCCTAGAGGGCTTGCTGCAACCCCCTGTCTCCTGGCTGCAGCTGGCAGGACCCCAAGTGTCCCCAGGCCACCGCAGGTTTTCATGTGGTGACACCTTCTGTCATCTTGGGCTGGGTCTCGGCCTCCCCAGAGCTCAGCTCTGCCAGACTGTGGTGCGTGATGGAGGCTGTAGACACTTTGTCTGTTCCTCACTGGGGAGAGGGGTTTCTGAGAAATGACTCCTGTCCATTGTTCTGTCCACCTCATCTGTGCCTGTGTGGCTGGCCTGGGAGGCATCTGATGGAGTCGCCAGAGGACCCTGGCAGAGTGCCCTCTCCAGGCTGCCCTGTCTCCTCTGTGCACTCTGCCCTGAGGTCTTGGGCCTCTCCTGGTGGGTGGGGGTGGACCAGAGCCTTGCTCTCTGGGGCCTCCTGCCCCCTGCTGCTGCCTTGGACACGCTGAGTTGAGGTGTCTGGGCCCAGAGGCCACGAGGCTACTTCCTGCTTGGTCTGCGGCTCCTGTTTCTACACTGGGCCCTCATCCTAGGTGTGGAAATCTGCGGTGCTGGGCAGGGCTGTGCTCCAGGGGCCTGCTGCCAGCCCCGCCCTGTCTCCCCTGCTCCCTGGGCCTCTAGGAGGCCACAGTGTGGGATGTGTCTGGGCCACAGCACTGTCTGCCCTGCCCCATGGCCCTTCCCTGCTGCCCTTCTCACCCCTTTGAACCGGACTCCTGGACCTCCCCAACCTGTTTCTGACCCCAGGGTCATTGGCTTCCTTTCCAGTTAGAGTTACTCTGGGCCTTGGCCACCTGCCTCTCCTGTCCCCCCAGGCCCTCCTGCTGGGGGCAGCATGGACAGGCCAGGCTAGCCGTTGGGCAGTGGGTAGAGCTGGTGACACTTGCTGACCTTCAGGGCCTGAGGCCTCTCCGTGGGCTCTGCTGGCCCTGCACTTGGCCGCCCTTCTAGTTGGGCCAGTGTTGTGAGTGGGGGTTTGTTTCTGTCTCCTTGGCTGGGCCAACAGGTCAGGAGGGTGGTGGCCCACTCCTGGAGTGTGAGCTTGCGGGTCTGTGTGCTGTGCATTCCCCGGGGGGTCTGCCCACACCCTACTTGTGCTGAAGCCTGCTGTGAACCGGGCCCTGCCCTCATGTTATGAAGTCTGGGGGAGTCACACAGAGCAAGGAGGATACTTGGCATTTGTGTCTGGGCCCCATGGGCCCTGGGTGGGGTCCTGGGAGGATGGTGATGGTCTCCAGAAGCGGAGGTGCTGGGTGAGGGCATCCGCACAGACCAGCATCTGGGTGTGTGGCTGGATGCCCCGTGTGGCCAGATGCCCCATGTGACCCACACCCCGGACAAGCTGGGGGCCTTAGTCCAGAGCCTAGTGATGGGAACAGGCCCCAGTGTGGCTGCCTCACAGCTGTGTCTGCTTGCAGGGTTGTAAAGGAGGAGATTTCTGATGATAATGCCAAGCTGCCCTGCTTCAACGGCCGTGTGGTCTCCTGGGTGAGTCCATGGGATGCTGGCGGAGGGCCCTGGGCTGGTGGGAGTGGAAGAAGGGGACTGCCCATGCCCGGTGCCCTGCCGGGGTCGCCTGGACGCTGGTTCCTGAGCCCTGCTCTTGTCTACAGCTGGTCCTGGCTGAGGGTGCGCACTCGGATGCAGGGTCTCAGGGCACTGATGGACACACAGACCTGCCCCCGCCTCTTGAGCGGACAGGCGGCATCGGGGACTCCCGGCCTCCCTCCTTCCAGTAAGGATTCTGGGGGACTGTGCTGAGCCCAGTGGAGCTGAGAGGCTTGCGTCCTGCCAGCCTGTTGGAAGTGGGGAGGGGCAGCTGAGCAGGGACCCACGGTCAGTAGGTGCTGGTCAGCAGAGGAGGGGCAAGTGGAGAGGCCCAGAGTGGGCCAGTGGGTAGATGGGGGCTCTGATGGAGTTGAGGTCCCACTGGATGTTGGGAGGAGAGGAGCTGAGAGGGTGTTTGAGGCATGAGTGGCCTGGCCGCCCCAGCCCAGCCCTCCTCGGCACAGCCCGAATGTGGCCGGCAGCCGCGACGGGATGGATAACGAGACTGGCACGGAGTCACTGGTCAGCCACCGGCGGGAGCGAGCCCGACGCCGGAACCGTGAAGAGGGTAATGAAGCCATGCCCTTGACCTCCCTGGGACCCCCGTGGGCACCCCAAGCCCTTGCTGGCCCCCCTTCCAGTGGGAGTCCCTTGGCAGAGGTTCCAGACCCAAATACCCTGGACCCTAGTGACCCCTCAGCAGCCCTGCAGTCACCCTGCCAGCTCCCAGGTGAAAGAGTGCTTGAGGTTGCAGGGGCTTCCTGTGACTTCCAGGGGATCCCATGGCCAGGCCCCCTCCCTGCTGTCCCCACAGCAGCCCGGACCAATGGGCACCCAAGGGGGGACCGGCGGCGGGACCTGGGGCTGCCCCCTGACAGTGCGTCCACCGTGCTGAGCAGTGAACTTGAGTCCAGCAGCTTCATCGACTCGGATGAAGATGACAACACAAGCCGGTGGGTGAGGGTGGGGGTGTAAGGTGTGGCAGGGTGTGTGCCCTGGACCACACATATATGTATGCATGTGTGTGTGCACATGGGCAGGACACCCTGCTGGCTGCTCACTGTCTGCAGGGTGGGGATGGTTTCCCCAGGTTCAGCCTTGTCCCTGCCCCTTTGAGTTCAACTATGTGGGGGGTGGCCAGACCCTGACTCTGGGCCCCCCCAGGCTGAGTAGCTCCACGGAGCAGAGCACCTCCTCCAGGCTCATCCGGAAACACAAGCGCCGGCGGCGGAAACAGCGCCTGCGGCAGACAGACCGGGTAGGTGCGGACTGGGCAGGTGTGGGCCCGGCAGGTGTGAATCTTACAGGTGTGGGCTGGCAGGTGTGGACCAGTCAGGTGTGGACTGGACAGGTGTAGGCTGGGGCGGGCAGATGGGTCCCACTCACAGCCCCTCACCTGGCGTCCCCTACAGGCTTCCTCTTTCAGCAGCATCACGGACTCCACCATGTCCCTCAACATCATCACCGTCACACTCAACATGGGTGAGGCCTCTGTGGGGTGCTGGGCAGGGCACAGTGGTGGTGGGGACACACCTGCTCACCAACCCCTGCCCCACAGAGAGGCACCACTTCCTGGGCATCAGCATCGTGGGCCAGAGCAATGACCGGGGCGACGGTGGCATCTACATCGGCTCCATCATGAAGGGTGGGGCTGTTGCTGCTGATGGCCGCATCGAGCCGGGCGACATGCTGCTGCAGGTGCGGGCCGGGAGAGCTTCTGGTCGGGGGAAGAGCAGTACCCCCACCCACCATGCTGACCTCTTGCCCCCAGGTGAACGACGTCAACTTTGAGAACATGAGCAACGATGATGCTGTGCGGGTCCTGCGGGAGATCGTGTCCCAGACGGGGTGAGGCCTGTGGGGGTGACGCGTGTAGGGGTCGGACAGCGGAGGGGAGGGGGCCGCCTGGGTCACCTTGTGACCCGCCCACCCCACAGGCCCATCAGCCTCACGGTGGCCAAGTGCTGGGACCCAACGCCCCGCAGCTACTTCACCATCCCGAGGGGTGAGTGACCCCCTGGGGCCGGCGGGGTGGGGTTGGGGCACCTAGCCCAGCCTGAAGGGCCTCTTCTCTGTCCTGTGTTCCACTTCCCCCAATACCGTCCACCTGTCCATCTGTTGCCATGCTCTGGCTGCCCAGCGGATCCAGTTCGGCCCATCGACCCAGCTGCCTGGCTGTCCCACACGGCAGCGTTGACGGGAGCCCTGCCCCGCTATGGTACGAGCCCCTGCTCCAGCGCCGTCACGCGCACCAGCTCCTCCTCACTAACCAGCTCTGTGCCTGGCGCTCCGCGTAAGTGGCAGCTCACAAGGTTGGGAACCGAGGCTCTGGCCAGGCACTCACTAGGTGTGAGGGCCACGCCAGCCTTGAGTATTCATGGTGCTGCCGGGTCCTCATGATCAGATGCGGGGGTGCCTGCTCCCCCCCTCCTCCCTGCTCTCTGTCCCAGCAATGGGAGTAGGAGATACCTGGAGGGGCTCAGCGAGCCCTGGGGTCTGTGTGGTGGGGGCAGGGAGAGGCAGGTGCCTGCGTGGGGCCCTCACCCTGCTTTCCTGCCACTAACATGACTAATAGCTCCAGCTCGCAGGGGAAGGGGTAGAAGATGCCTGATATTGGCCCCTGGGGCTCTGGTCTGCAGGGTTGGGGGGTCTTGCCCTGGTTGGACAGGGTGGGAGATGAAGGTCCAAACCCCTCCCGCCCAGTGCCTGCTCCCTGACCCTGCGGGGCCCTTGACTACTGGCACTGAGCCCTACAGTTGCTCGGCCAGCAGAGCCTGGCCTCTGAAGTGAGGAAGCAGGCCGGGCCTGGGGTCTGTTCTGACCCTGTGCTACCCGTCAGCCACTCAGGCTGAGGAGGGGGGCCATGCCTTGCAGAGCTGGAGGAGGCACCGCTGACGGTGAAGAGCGACATGGGTGCTGTCGTCCGGGTCATGCAGCTGCCGGACTCAGGCCTGGAGATCCGGGACCGCATGTGGCTCAAGATCACCATCGCCAATGCCGTCATTGGTGAGGGTCCTGCACCCAAGGGTGGGGCTGGGTCCCTGCCTGACTGTTGCCTGCTGCCACGCAGGCGCAGATGTGGTGGAGTGGCTATGCCTGCACCTGCAGGGCTTCCGCAAGCGGTGGGTGGGTGGGTGGGGGTGGTTGGGAGTGGGGGAGACCGAGACTGGGTCCCTGCCTGACTGCCACCTGCTGCCACCCAGGGGCAGATGTGGTGGACTGGCTGTACGCGCACCTGGAGGGCTTCCGTGAGCGGCGGGAGGCGCGCAAGTACGCCAGCAGCATGCTGAAGCGTGGCTTCCTGCGGCATACAGTCAACAAGGTCACCTTCTCAGAGCAGTGCTACTACGTCTTCGGGGACCTGTGCAGCAGTGAGTGGGGCTGCGGAGCGAAGTCCCAGACGGGAAGGCCGCCCTCCCCACCCTTACCCGCACTCCCTTTGCCCTCCCCTCTCGCAGATCTTGCTGCCCTGAACCTCAACAGCGGCTCCAGTGGGGCCTCTGATCAGGACACGCTGGCCCCACTGCCCCACCCAGCTGCCCCCTGGCCCCTGGGTCAGGGCTACCCCTACCAGTACCCAGGGCCCCCGCCCTGCTTCCCGCCCGCATACCAGGACCCTGGCTTCGGCTACGGCAGCGGCAGTGCCGGGAGTCAGCAGAGTGAAGGTGAGGGCCCCTACCTCCAAGCCCAGCCCTGTCCCCCACAGCCTGGCTCTGCCCTGCGTACCCGCCCCCTGCCCTGCACTCCCACCTGCTCTGTGCTCGGGCCCTAGGTGGCTTCTTCTGAAAGGGGTGAGTGGTCAGAGGCTGGGGAGAAGAGCCTAGAGTCTTCAGGGGTTGTGTGGGTGTGCTGGTGGTCCAGACGTGGCAGAGGCAGAGAGAGATGGTGTGGCAATGGGGGCAGGGGATGTGATGGCCCAGGTTGGGGGAGCAGCAGAGGGGTCCTGGGACCCACCCGCCAGCTGCAGCATAGCAGGGAGCAGAGGGGACAGTTCCGTAGATAGCCGCAGCCCACTGCTAGGACGTGAAGGGCAGCTGAGCAGGGGGGTTGTGGTGTCACAGAGGAGCACCTATTGGGACACTGTCCTGAGGCTGAGTGGGGGGTTAGTGAGGCCCATGGGCACATGCCCCCAAAAGCATCTGGGGAGAGATCTGGTAGGTAACTCAGTAGACCCAGAAGGGGACAGAGAGAGAGGGCAGTGGATCAGGGGCAGCAGTGTCCAAGGGGAAGCATGTTGGGTGCTGAGGCCAGTGGGCACATGCCCCCAGCGTCTGGGGAGAGGTCTGGTGGGTGGTTTGGTGGACCCAGGAGGGGATGGGGAGAGAGAACAGTGGATCAGGGGCAGCAGTGTCCAAGGGGAAGTGTGTTGGGCGCCAGTGGACCTTGCACAGGCCCAGCTGGTGGTGTGGGTGCCTGGCCACTGGTGTGTAACTCCTCTATCCCTTGCTTTGTGCTGAGCAAGCCTTAGACTGAAGGACTAGCGGAGCGGACCCTCGGGGCCGGTAAGCCAGGGTCCTGCTCGGAGTCCCCCTCCGCACGTCCCCAGTCAGTGGGCATCTTCAGGTTCCCAACATGTCCTGAGTGCCCAGGAGGGGCTGAGCTGAGTAGCCGGCCAGGGCTCTGGGGGCAGATGAAAGGCGGGTCTTGGGTGGGGAGCCCACGATGGCTGGCAGTGCCCCGGGCACATGGCCTCCTCTGGGCCTCCGTTTCTCAGCTGCAAGACCAGGCCTTCGTTCCAGGCACTGGTGTGAGGAGTGGGGATCGAGCTGGCCCTGGAGCATCCCTGCCTGTCTGCCACTGCCCACCCTGCCCCCACCACCACCCCCCCGCCAAGCATCTCTTCTCCTCTGCCTGCTGCAGCTGCTCCCGCTTCCCTGGGCTGGGCCAGTCCGGCCCTCATGTCTGCATGGCTGCCTACCCCGACCTGCACCCGCTCAGGACCGTTGGTGTTGCCCCTGGCGGTCCTGGCCATGGCCGTCTGTCTTGGAAGAGGCAAGGCCTAGTACTGACCATCCCATTCCTCTCCCCCATTCTTGACCCCAGGAAGCAAAAGCAGTGGGTCCACCCGGAGTGCTGGCGGGAGCAGCCGTCGGGCCCTGGGCCGCGAGAAGGAGAGCCGGTCAGCTGGAGCTGGGGGCAGTGGCAGCGAGTCAGACCACACGGCACCAAGCGGGGCGGGTGGCAGTGGCTGGCGGGAGCGTCCGCCTAGCCAGCTCAGCCGTGGCAGCAGCCCGCGCAGCCAGGCCTCAGCCGCCGCCCCAGGGCTCCCCCCACTGCACCCACTGACAAAGGCCTACTCAGTGGTGGGTGGGCCACCTGGGGGGCCACCTGTCCGGGAGCTGGCCTCTGTCCCACCAGAGCTGACGGGCAGCCGCCAGTCCTTCCAGAAGGCCATGGGGAACCCCTGTGAGTTCTTCGTGGATATCATGTGACCGAGGCGAGAGTGCCTTCAGCCCAGCCCTGCTGTGGGGAGGCCCAGGGTCCTGCTCTTGCAGGAGGGCCCTGCTCCTGGAGCTTGTGTGGGCTTGCCTTAGCAGCCATCCCAGGTCAGACCTGTGCTTGCTGCAATGGGGTCTGGGCCTGGACAGAGTGGCAGCAGGCTGGAGGGGAGGGGCTGAGGGCAGCCCAGACCACCGTGATCTGGATGGCGGCTCATCCATCCCTGGCTGGAGCTGTCAGTGCAGACCCTGGGCAGGAGGGGCATCTCCCTGTGCTCAGGCAGGTCTGACACACCCCTCTTGGCGTATGCCTCAGGGACCCCAGCTTGCCCACAGAGCTGTGCATGGGGCCTCAAACTGAGCTGAGAGGTGGCCACTAGGCCTGGGCCCCACTGGGTTCACAGGCCCCACCCATCTTGCCTAGGCCAGGATTGGGGGCGTTCTCTCGGGGTTAGAATCATAGCCCCAAGGTCCCTCTGTGGCTGCCCAAGGTAGGGATCTAATTTATTTATTTATTGTCTGGCCAGTGTGCTCTGTGGGGTGGTGGCCAAGTCCGCTGTCCCCTACCCCAGCCACCAGAACAGTTTCGTGTGTCCCCCCTGCAGGGACACAGGTCGTTTCTGGAGGTGTGTGGGAAGACAGTGAGGGGCAGGCGGCAGGATGGGGGACCCTGAGGGGGGAGGGCCACAGATGCACACAGCTGCTGCAGGGGCAGGGTTTAGAGCAGAGGGCATGGCCAGCTCAGCCTTCCTCGCGATCTTGGGGTGGCCTTTCACCCACCCACCCACCCACCCACACACGCACACATACACGTCGCTTCCGTCCGGCGTCTCTGGCCTGCACATGTCTGCACTGTAGATACTATATCTAGTTGGGAGCGTCATCCAGATAGTTAATAGAGCTGCTTCTGTGTAAATGCTATTTTAAACACTAAAAAGCGTTTAATTTTATGGGACTGATGTGTGACCTGTGTCTCTTCTCCCACTTTAGGAGGTTGGGATGCAGGGGCTGGATCAACTTCCCCAGGGACCAGCTGAGAACTGACCCAGGACTGGCTTGGTGCTGTCCTCTGGGTGCCAGCTCACCAAGGCCCTGAGCACAGCCAACCTGGCAGGCAGTCTTCTGTCCGTGGTGCTGGCTCCTGGCTCTGGGTCAGGGGTGGGGTGAGGGGTAGGGGTCCCTGTGGCTGGTGCTGGCCATAGTGCTGACCCCCCTGACCCTGCCTGGGCTCTGTCCGTGGTGCTGGAGGTGATGGCCGCCATTCTGCTGGCTCACCGGCCAGGGAGAGAGAAGGAAGCTGGGTGCCCCCTCCCATTTGAGGAGGCCTCTTGCCTTGCGCTGGGGCCCAGGTCAGGTACACACCCCTGCAGAGGGGTTGAGAAAGCCCCAGCCACCTCCCAACATCCCACTCTTGTGATGCTTGGAGAGGATGCTGGGTGGGGGGCTCCCACTGGGCCCAGCCAGGCAAGTGACACCCAGTTTTGCCTTCATGTGGTCCCTGGGGTCTTCCCTGAGCACTCAGTGTAGGATTCACGGAGCCCCAAGAACCCTCTATGGGCCTCTGACTGGAACAGTGGGGCTGGGTCACCTGTGTAGGCCAGGGCTGGGCCAGGACAAGACAGAGCCTAACTCTGGGGCCCCAGGTGATGAGATCCCATTGGGCTGAGGCCGCTTATGCACTCTGGAGGTCACTCTGGGGTCAACATGAATCTAGGGCTGTGAGTCTCAGTGGAGTCAAAGCACAGTCTGCAGGTTGCTGCATGGAGACTTGGTTTGGGAGTACCTCAATGAGGTCTGAGTTCACTGGGGTGAGGTCACTGACTCAAGGGTCACTTGTTTTTCCCCTGAGTCTCCTCCTCGTGCCCACTGCCGCCTTGCCCTCTGGCATCGCTGGGACCCCCTCCCAAGAAGAACTCGGGGGTATTGAGGTCAGGCCGCCACAGCAGCAGGTAGCACTTAGGCAGGTGGAAGGTGGCCAGGATGCCCAGCACACAGAAGAGAATGGTGCCCATCTGCACAGGCGGGTGGGAGACCACATGTACATTGGCAAAGAGGGGGATGTAGGAGACCCAGGTGATGAAGTAGGCCAGCATGGCGAAGGTCAGGCCGCGGGCACTGTTGTAGCGGCCAGGCTGGCTCTGTACCAGGAAGGTGCCCAGGAAGCAGAGGAAGGCCAGCATGGCGTTCGTGGCATGCACCACTCCAAACATGATCCAGGAGCTCACACGGCAGTGCACCAGTGCCTCCGTGGGCAGCGCGTGCCAATTTGTCATCACCACTGGTGGGAAGACCGCCAGGTACCAGGAGCAGAGTGCCGCCTCTGCCAGCATGGCAAGCAGCACTACCAGCCAGGCCCAGGGCCCCCGCAGGCGGCTATGGAGCCAGTCTGTCCAGCTGGGTGGCAGTTCTGAGGCCACAAAGATCTCAGCTGCCTGCAGGAATAGTGTGCTCAGGCAGCCAGTAAGCGGGAGGTGGAGCAGCAGCTGCTGGCCCATGCAGTTGGCAGTGCTGGGCCGGCCAGGGAATAGAAGGACGCTGAGGCAGACCAGGCCCAGGCAGGCCAGGCCGAAGCAGGCCCTGGGCCCCCCTGTGGCCTGAACTAGTGGGCTGTCCCGGTGCCAGGTGAAGAGTCCCAGGGCCAGCAGCACCAGACCCAGAACGATGCCCAGCAGCAGGAGCAGCCCAAGCACGGCTGGCTCCCCCCATGCCAGGAACCTGGGCGTGCGGGGGAAGCACCGGGTACTACCATCTGGGGACCACTGGTCCTGGTCACACTTGCTGCAGAGAGCATCGTCTGAGGCAAGGGAGGAGAGAGGGCGTGCTGGGGGCCACTGGCTTCCCTGGCCTTGCCGCTGCCCCAGACCCGACCCTGTGGTACCTGGCCTCACTCGGGCCTCAGTGTGGGCTGGACCCCGAGGGCTCACCTGGGTGGCGCTGGTAGCTGCCTGCTTTGCAGTCCACGCAGTCGTAGCAGCAGGAATGGAAGCCCTTCACGCGGCGCACCTGGCCCTCCCTGCACTGCCGCGAGCACTGGGACACAGGCTCCTGGCAGGCGGCAGGGCTCAGGCTCTGTGTGGCTGGCCACACTGGCCCAAGCCCTGGGGGCCGCCCCTGCTCCCCAGGCAGGACTGGCACTCACTTGGTTTCCTGGGGTGTGCCAGATCATGTTGGAGAACTGGAGCTCCAGGCTGCCGTTGAAGCTGCCCACAGTGCGCAGCATGGGCATCCGGTCCTGCCAGACCCACAGCTTCAGGTCATAAGCCAGGTCCACATTTCCACTGGAGTCGAACTGCAGGGTCCGGTTGTATGCGCGGAAACTCACATTGTACATATTCTCCAGGAGCTGGCGGTGGGGGAATTGGGATGCTGGGGCTGGGCAGGGAGTCGCAACTGGCCAGACCCCCCTCCCCACCCCCCACCTCCTCCTCAGGGGCGCCAGTGGATTGGGGAATGAGCCAAGAGGCATAGCTTCTGTGACCTCACCTGCCAGGGCCGCAGAGGCTCCTGTGCAGGGCAGCCTGAGGAGTTGCAGAGCAGTGCTTTGTGAAGTGCGTGGGCCACGCTGTACACAGCTGCGTAGGCGGCAAAGGTTTGGTGGTATAGCAGCCCATCGGTCACGTTTTCCGGGGAGGCACGGTCACACTGGGGGCAGCGTGGCCCCACCACATGCTCCTCCAGACCCAGCTGCCCTGCCTCTAGCGAGGCGCAGTAGGCAGGCTCTGCAGCCCGGGCCAGGCGGGTCTGCACATAGGACCGGAACTCGGGCATCTCGGCACCCTGATGCAGGAAGCCGAGCACCGTGCCCACCCGCTCCATGCCCGGTAGTGTCATGACCAGGCTTGAAGTGAGCCAGGTCTCGCTAGCCACCCATACCTTGGGCAAGAGCCTGTAGTGGATGCTGTAGCTGAACAGGCTGTAGGCAGCGTGGGCAGAGGAGAAGACCACCACCACCTGCACGCTGCTGTGGTTTACCTGGTGCAGCAGGCTCTGCACGGAGCCTAGCCGCAGGCCACCAGCCCGGGGCAGCGGCATCAGGCCCTCGTAAGCAATACAAATGCCCTTGGCATTGGCCAGGCTGGAGAAGAGGCCCAGGCCCTGCCGGCCATACTCGTCATCACTGCCCACAGCGGCCACCCAGTTCCAGCGCAGCCCCCGCAGCAGCTCCACCATGGCCGTAGCCTGCACACGGTCGCTAGGCACCGTGCGGAAAAAGGATGGGAACGTCTCGCGGTTGCTCAGCCGGTCGGTGGTGGCACCGTAGCTGACCTGCAGGCGAAGGCAGCTCCTGACACGGGGGCTCCTGAGGTGAGCGGGAGGATGGGACGTGGGGAGGGGGCGCACCTGGGGCATGAGGAAGAAACTGAAGAACTTGCCAGTGACCAGGGCGACCTCGGACGAGTAGGGCCCAATGACGGCCAGCACACGGGGTTGGTACTGCGTGTAGTCACAGTAGGCACCGATGCTGCGGCTGCCCACCTTGGCCATGAACACCAGGCTGGGCTTCATGGCGATCACGGGTTCCGAGCATGTGTCAAAGAGGTCATAGCCCAGACGCAGCCCAGGGAGCAGGGTGGACGCGTTGTTGATCTCCTCCACGGCCATCATCACAGCTAGTGCCCAGAGCAGGCCGGGGGCCGATAACCTGCGGCCACAGGGGCTGCGGGTGGCCGACACCTCCCCCCCGACCAACCTCCCCCAGCCCCACCGCCCCTGCCCACACTCCCGGCCTCCCTACCTGGTGCAGACGGTGGCATTGGGCTGCGTCCTGTCACCTAGCCCGGTATCATCGGCTGAGCCCAGGGGGAAAAGCCCACCCAGAATATAGTCCCCAGGCAGGCTGAGCTGCTGGGACAGGCACAGTGGGGCCCCTGGCCTGATACCCAGTGCAGCCACGAGACCCAGGAAGGTCAGGCCCAGCATGGCAGGTGGCAGCTTCCAGCAGCAGGACAGACTGCTTGCGCTTGAACTTCCAGTAGCAAGTGGGCAGACTGACTGGGGCCCCAGATATGGGGAATCAGGCAGGGAGGGGCACAGGATTTGTTTAGCAAAGTGCTTGCCTGTTCACCTGCCTCCTTGGGGCCCTGGAGTCACCATCTCCTGGGCCTCTCAGGTGTGCTCACATTGGGCTTCTTATCCTGATGGCACCAACAGGCCCTCTGGGTGATGGTGACCTAGGCAGGCAGGCTCTAAGCAGCTACTGTCTGTGACATTGCTACCTGTGTCCAAACCCCTGGTACCCAGCTGTTCTGCAGGGGTCGCCCTGGATCTGCTTGACAGAGGGGCCTGGAATCTCCAGCTGATGTGAGACAGTCATGGAGGTGACAGTGGGGCAGCACACTATCCCCCCAGCCCAGGGAGGCACTGTCTATAGTCGGTGTGGAGCAGGGTGGACTGCAGGCCCAGGGGCAGCCTGAGTTGGGGTATCGCACAGCCTGGCAACCAAAAATACAGTGGATGGCTGGTCAGCATGCCTCTCACCCATGACTGGGTGGGGAGGGTCCTGAGATGGGGGTCATGGCCTCAGCCTGCCTGGGAACAGTGCACCTTGAGGGTCTGTGGCCTAGAAGCTTCGGGGATCCCAAGGCTTCAGAGGGCAGGTGCCTCCCTTCAGGGACAGAGCTCACAGCTGGGCCTGGGTGGGGAGGCATGCAAATAAGGGAGGAAATGCTGTAACCAAATGGGCTGCAGCAGTCATGCCAGCACCAGGTGTGGCAATGGACCTGAGGCCCAGGCTGGTGGCTCCTGCTTAGCCACTGAGTGCCCAGGGACTGGTCTCCCTGAGTCTGGGTCTGGGGGCCTCACTGACACGAGGCCACAGGCACCCAAGGAAGCTGGGGGAGGCTAGAGATGCCCTGGAGGGTGCAGCGGGCCCTGGGAGATGTTCATGGAATTGGTCTAGGGACCTGGTCTTTGCCTGAACCTATGGCCTTGGGGAGGGCACACGAGGCACGGCACACACAGCACGCACACCACACACACACACTGCCTACAATGGCACCCACGTATGCACACAGGCACATGTGCAGCCCTTACTCTCTGGCCTTTTGTCAGTAACCTTCCAGGCTCTGGCCCCCATGGGTATGGCCAGAGCTGGACAGGGTGCAGCAGCAGACCAGGAGGTGGCTTGTGCTAGACGCTGCTGTTCAGCTCTGGCCATCAGGCAGCGTCTGCGAGGACCCTGCCTGACACGCGTCCTCTGTCCAGGCCACGGCCCTGCACACAGCAGCCTCTGCACTGGCTGCAGCTTGGCAGATTTTCCTCTCTCTACACGGTATGTAGCTGACCTCAGATCTGCACTTGCAACTCAGCCACTCAGGTGATTCTGTGACTCAGTCTTCTCACCTGTCCAATGAAGATAATTCAGACCTTGGCAGTGGTTGAGGGACCAAGCTTGCAGAGAGATGGGAAGGACCCCAACACTGGCCAGGACATGCCTCATGCCCCTGTAGTTGACACTGCCCTGATGGCCTGACAGTACCCTTGTCCTGGAGTGCATTACTTCATTCTGTAAGTGCAATTTGTTTATTTTGGGAAAGCCATCACCTGTATTACAGCGCCTATGGTCCCTGAAAGCTCATACTTACACACATTTGCTCTTAGTGGATACTGTCCCCTTGGCACCTGACATCCTGGGCTCACAAAGAGGAAGTGGGTGGGGCCAGACCCCCAATCACTGGATGATGGCCAGGCTGGGTGTGGTCACCTGTCAGCCTGTCACCAAGGTGAAGTGGCCCAGGCTCCCTCCCATGTTGTGTCATTCTAGGTCTCCTGAGCTACATGGGGACAGAGCAGTATGGGGCCAGGAAGAGGGGACACAGCATCTGGATGTGTGGACACTGAGGAGGGATAAGTGAGCGCTGGCCCAGAGGAGTCCTGGGCTCTAGGGATTCTCATCCATGGCTGTGCTGTATAGACTTGAGGCTGCAGGAGGCCGCTGTGTACGTGCAGGGCAGTGGAGGCAGAGCAGGCCTTCCTTCGGGGCTTCAGGTCCTGCTGTCACAGCCAAGGACATGTGCACCCCTAGCTAAGGAGGAGGCCAGAGGCAGGGAGAAATCCCGCAGAGCTGACCCCTGCCCAGGGGTTTTCTCCCTGTCCTGGGGTCAGCTAGATGGTACAGAAGGCTCAAGGCAGCCCAGGTGGGCAAACACTACATCCCAGGCCCTGTGACTTCCCCAGCCCACAGACTTGACCCCCAAGTAGGGGAAGCTTTTCCATGAACACTGATCCTGCTTGCCCCCCAACCTCCAGCACTTCACCCACCCAGAAGAGGCCTAACTACATGGGTGTAACTTGGTAGAGGGTAAAGATGAGATGCCTGGGCAAGGGAGAGGTTGGGTACAGAGCAAATGGCCAGTGACTGCCTTCTCTGTTGAAGCCTGTCTGAGGCCCATGTGCACAATCTGAGTGGCTCCTGACAAGCTCAGCTCACAGGGGAGCCCAGAAAGTTCCATGGTAGGACTGATGGGTCCTGGCTGCCCTGCCCACCTCTGGATCAAGGGAAGCCCACCCCACCTGGGTCCACCAGCCCCTATGGCAGGTCCAGTAGGGCGTGCTCGGCATAGAGCTTCTGGGAGATGTTGTAGACACGCTCAATAAAGGGCAGGGCCTCGTCTAGCATCTCCACAGCCTGTTTGGAAGACCCAACATTCATGGACTCCAAGAAGACCTTGCGTGTGGGCAGCGCACAGAAGGCCACAGTGACAGCCCGGCGGATGATCCAGGGGTGGTAGGCGGCCAGCGAGGCGTTGTAGGAGTCAGTGCAGAGTACGGAGGTGCGTGCGTCCTCAGGGCTTGTGCGGACGCCCTCCAGGAAGAGCTGCAGCCAGCGCAGTGCGCGGTGTAGCCGGAGCACTGTCCGGCAGCCTGAGTCGGGGTGGCGTGAGCGCCGTTCCAGGTCCACCAGTTGGTTGCCCACTTCGTAGGCAACCATGGCCTGCAGGCTGCTGTAGTGCTCTTGTTGGGGGCCACTTCGCAGCTGGTCCATGATCTGCAGCTTTGTCACCACATCCTTGGAGATGAATGAGAAGATGGTGCCCAGACTATTCAGGAACCTGCAGGAAGAGAGCAGGCACTCTCAGCCTGGGTGTGGGCGAGACCACTCCCACCTCCTGGACCGCAAGTGAGGATGGCCGACCTGCACTGGGCCAACGGGATACAGGTGGGACGTGTGGCCGGGGAAGCCCCTCGCGCACCTGACCAGCCCCCTCCAGCCAGCGAGGTAGTATTCCAGCAGCACCTCCTCCTTCTCATTGAGACACTGCTTGAAACTGACCAGGACGACTTTCAGATTGAACTCTGACTCCAAGTCATCCATTTTCAACAGGAGCTGGAACACACAGGGGGTTGGGCTGTGGGTTGTCTCCTGGTGAGAAGGCTCCTCTTTGGGTCATTATTTTGGGGAGGGGGAGTGGAGGCAGTTGGGAAGAGACAGCTGGGATCCCATGGCTCCCCAGTGAAAACCCATGAGGACTCCCACCCCCAGGTCAGCCCCTCCTCCCCAGAAGCCACCTTGCTCTGCTTGGGCTACAGCAGGGCCCTTTGCTTTAAGCATGGCCCCCCCCCCGTAACTCAGCCTTGCCAAACCTGATACATCTCACTTGTGGAAAGCATCTGTGCTCAGGTTTTCTTGCTTGTTTATAGTCTGTGTCTCTCCAGGGTGTGTCTGTTCCTACTGACTGGAGAAGTATTTGCTGAGTCCCCACGCAGAGCCAGGCAGCCACCTGGGTGCACTGTGAGTGCAACCAAAGCCCAGCCCACTGGGGTGACATCCTAGTGGTGGGTGTGTGCGTGTGTGGTTTTTAACAAAGACAGGAAGTCCAACCCAGCAAGTAAAAGGACGAGAACCACGGAGAGACAGACCGTGGGCGGAAGCGGGGGGGTGGGGTGCGTCATGACCTTCCATGCTTGAAGCTATATCCCAAAACCCAGAACAGAGGCTGTGGGGTCAGCGTTTGCCAGAGGACAGACACCAGATGTTCCACCCCTACAGTAACTGGAGCTTGGTGAGAATGTAGGAAGAGGGCAAGGAGATGTCATGTCCCACACAGAAGGCTGGACACAGGCCCTCTCCCAGTCCCAGGGACTCCAGAAGTGCCCCAGGCCACAGAACTCCTCTAGATTCTGCTGGCATTCCCATAGGCATGCCACAAACACCCAAGTGCCCAAGGTTAGCAGGTGCTGCTGGACACCCCAGCCCCTGCCTCCCTGAGTGCCCAGGGCTGCACTGTGGTGTGGCTCTGATGGGCCCTGGGGACTAGGCTGTGTCTCATCTCATTGTCCAGGACAAGCTCTCACCCTTTGGGCACAGGGGTTCCTGGGCCCTCAATGCTGGAAGGCTTGTAAGAGCCTGCATGAGAGGAGGCCATTTGAGCTGTGGTGAGAGCCCAGCCAAGAGAGCACATGTGGGTCCCTTCCATACCATGGGCAAGTCATGCACTGACCTAAGATCTTGTCCCACAGCTTTAGGGAAAATGGGCCAGCACACCCTGCCCTGCCCATCACCCAGGTTGCTGGGAGCCTCTGATGGGGCCCAGTGGGTGCTGAGGCCCTGCAGGCCCTCTGCCTTTGCCACATGCCTGGCACTAGGTGGAGGGCCCGGTGGTGAGCTCACTCCATCTTCAGGTGTGGGGGACAGCAGTGCCTGGCCTCAGGAAGAAGACAATGGGAGGCTTCCAGCATACTCCTCCCCTCTCTCAGGGCCTCAGTGTCCTGTCCACCAGACAGATGGCCTTTGAGGCCCTCAGGGCTACCTTCCTGGTCACCAGCCATCCTATGGGCCTGGCCTTCCTGCCTGGAACCTGAGCCAGCAGTCAACGGGAGGTGCCAGCAGCCTTTCAGAGCTTGGAAACAACAGGAAGGGCAGTGGCGGCGCAGCGGGGTCGGGCAGGCTGCCAGCTCCGGGGAGGTGATGCAGGGAATCGCCAAGGCTCCCCCAAGGGCAGCCCATGGCCCCAAGGTCAGGGCTCATCCTGAAACTGACGGCAAGCTGAAGGTCCCTAGGAAAAGAGGGCTGCCCTCCGGCACCCCAGGCCCAGCGGGTGGGAGCGGGGAAATCCCGGAAATCTCGCCTGAGAAGGGGGCTCCAGGTGGCGCCAGGCTGGGACCCAGGACTCGGGTAGGGTGGGGCCCCTGTCCTGCGCGGGTCCTGCTCCAGCTAAGTCCCTAGGGAGGGGACAGGGGCTCGGGGTCCGGGCCAGCGCTGGAGCCGGGTCCTCGGCCGCCTCCTCCCACGCCTGGGGGCTCCCGCTCCGACCCCTCGGCAAGGCCCAGGCCCAGCTCGGTTGGGCTGGGATTCCCCGCGCCGCCTTGAGCCCGTCGCGCCCCACTCACCTGCGCCTCCGCTGCTCACCTGTGCCGCCACAGCAGCCACGGGGCGGGCTGCCCGGGCGTCGGCCACAGCCCTACCGCCCCGTCGCCCGGGACTGGCTGCTGGCCGCCCAATCAGAAAGCACGTTGCGCGGGCCAGCGTTTCCGTCCGGCACGCCGGAAGTTGGGGCCGTTGGGAATGCGCCTGCGCCGTGCATAGCCGCGAGTCAGGCGCGCGTGGCCGGGACCGGGTCGCGGGCCCCGGGGTCTCGTGGGACCGGGCTGATCCTGCCCGCTCGCTTGGCTTGCCCAGCAGGATGCCCGAGATCAGGGTCACGCCCCTGGGTGAGTGCTGGGCGGCGCAAGGAGCGCCCGAGGAAGGCTGGTAGGGGGCTCGGAGGTCCGGGGACCCCGGGACGCGTCTTCCTCGCCGCGCGGCCCCCCGCCCAGCACCAGTGCTTAGTGCACCTTCCTCCTGCCTCTGCGTTCGCGCACTCGCTGCCTTCCACCTGTTCCATATGTCTCGAGCCCCGCTTCCCTGCAGCCTCCGTTTACCCGTGGGCCGTTCACCCCACGTCAGTCAGACTTTCTTTTGCTTGACCGGCGCAGCGTTAAAAACAAAAACCAACGTCTCTCCCGCCCCCAGCTTGCCCTTTGCGGAAGATATAAGTGCATAGTTTAAAAACAGTACAGCAGTGCGAAGGAGGTACAGCAGGTCACTCAGAATGGGAACAGCCGGGGTCTCTGTGCACAGGTGCCAGGGGCTTTCCGGAAACCTGCCCCCCTGCCACGGCCATATATCCGCAGCGTCTTCTAGCAGGGTTGTTCCCCGCAGCTCTACATGCTCTCTTCTATGGTGCATTCTCAGAATAGCCCACCCAGCCTCCCGCTGCAGTGGTCTTCCCCTGGCCGTCCAGGGCACAGCACGCATCCCGCCCCGCCATAGGTGTCCTCACACCTCTCCTACCTGTTGACTCCGGTTCCCCTCTGGTTGCTTCAGCTCCATGCTCTCCTCACACCTGGTTCCTCTCCAGGGGCCTCTGCAGGGTTCTTCCAGCCTGTTTCCCACTGTGGCATCTTTCTCACCACTCACTTTTGCCAGCCTTTTTCCCCTATGACATCTTTCTCACCGCGCACCCTTGAACAGTCCTGTCTTTTTACTGCTTCTTTTACCCCAAATCCTCACTGGGCAGTGGGAGAGAGGGGGGCATGGCTGTCCCTCCGACTGGTCCTCCCATACAGGGGCTGGCCAGGATGTGGGCCGAAGCTGCATTTTGGTGTCCATTGCGGGCAAGAACGTCATGCTGGACTGCGGGATGCACATGGGCTTCAGCGACGATGTGAGTCTCAAGGGTGGGCGGCCTGGCATCCAGCCTGCACCTCGGCGTCATCACCGAGGGACCTGGGCCTCGGAGTCGCAGGCTTTGACTATGGAGGAGGAACGGGGGCAAGTGGGCACTGGTAGGAGGGCAGCCCCCACCGTCACCCAACAAGTGGAGCACTTGGGTCAGACTGTACTGGAGCCAGGGCACGGCTGTGGGGTCTCAGCTCTCAGGTACTGGCTCAGCAGCCTGACTTCTGCCCTACATGCTCAGGGGTTCTGAGCAGTCGGTGGCCTCAGTGGGCCTGCAGGGTGTGGGTGTCAGGCTCAACTGCATCCTGACCCAGGGGCCATCCCCACAGCCCTGGCTGCCCCACAGTCACCTGAGCCCTGGGCAGGCGGCATCCTGACACTTTTGCTTCTCCCCCCACAGAGGCGCTTCCCCGACTTTTCCTACATCACCCGCAGTGGCCGACTGACCGACTTTCTGGACTGTGTGATCATCAGGTGGGCGCCTTCCCCACCCACAGACCCAGCCACCCACCCAAGTGGCATACTGGTTCTTGTTGCCCTGAGCCCCTTCCTGTTCCTTCCTGGAATGTGAAGCTGACCCCATAGTAACTGCCTGCTGGTGGCATCGCTAGACACTTGGGCCTGAGTCCCTTTTGCCCTCTCCCTCTCCCATGTTCAGGGCCATGTCTGACACATAGCAGGCCCTCAGTGAGCAGAGGAATGGGGGTAGGGTTGCTGGGTGGAGGGTTGGGGGGCATCCAGCTGACTGGTGCTGCGCCTGCAGCCACTTCCACCTGGACCACTGCGGGGCACTCCCCTACTTCAGTGAGATGGTGGGCTACGATGGGCCCATCTACATGACCCAGCCCACCCAGGCCATCTGCCCCATCCTGCTGGAGGACTACCGCAAGATCGCCGTGGACAAGAAGGGCGAGGCCAACTTCTTCACGTCCCAGATGATCAAGGACTGCATGAAGAAAGTGGTGGCTGTCCACCTCCACCAGACGGTGCAGGTCAGCTCCCCACCCCCGCCCCCAACTCACTCTGCTGCCATCCCAGGGACCCTTGGAGGCAGAAGGTGAGCGTGGGGCCCAGCTCAGATCCAGTACTGAGCAGGGCTCCTGCCACTCCCTGGCTCTGCCTGAGTGTGTGGAAGATGCCAAAGAGGGCCAGTGTGCCATCTGAGTACACGGGAGCAGGCCGGGCAGGTCAGAGACCAGAGTGTGGGCTCATTGCAGTGGACTGACTCAGGGTGGAGGGGTAAGACTTGAGGCAGGCGAGTGACATCAAATGTAAAATTTATCACAAGGATCATGGATTTGTCTGTTTCTTCTCAAGAGTCTAGGTTTTGCTTTTTTTCATGAGTCTGACATTTGGGGTCATCTTATTTTTCAGATTGAACCCTTTGTTGAGTTGAATCATTCATTGAGTTGTATCCTCAGTAATGCTTTATCTTCGAGTCTGCCTTTCTGGCGAAAGTTCGCCCCTCCCACACCTTGAATCCTTGCCCTTCTTAGTACTTTTATCCTTTCTGCAGCGTGTTTTATTTTTGTTTTTTGGCTGCACTGTGTAGCATGTGGTATCTTAGTTTCTTGACCAAGGATCAAACCTGCTGCCCTTGCAGTGGAAGTGCAGAGTCTTAACCACTGGACCACTAGGGAAGTCCCTCTGCATCATATTTTAAATGTGACTCTTTTCCACGGCTTGGCTTTAATACAACCTGATGGCCTATCCTATAGGAGAGGTGTGCACTCCATGTGTAATAATTTGGGATTTAGGTGTATCGTTTTCTGTTTACTTCCAGTTTGTCCATCTTGTTCTATTTCCTTTATTGTCTTTTTCCGGACTGAGTTTTTAAAACTCCATTTGTCTTCTTATTTTATAAGTAATTATATGTTCTTTTGTAATTCTTTTTGTGGCAGAGATTACAAAACACATCCATGACAACTCAGCTCTAAGGTACTTGGAACTTTTGCCTCTTTCCTGGACAATGAAAGCATCTCAGAGCATCTTGAATTCACTTACCCCTCTCCTACTCACCAGCTCTTATTTCCACATAGCAGGATTTTAATTCTGTCAGCCTATGAGGCCCCAAGGCCCTCACCATTTGCTAGGTACCATCTCCATTATCCTAGCTGTGTCCCTGCTCCTTCCCATGGTCTTCACTTTGTATTTGCAATGAAGAGCATCAGTATGGATCTGCTGGTGACAAATGCTCTCAACTTTATTTATCTGCAGATGGCTTTATTTCGCCTTGATCATTAAAGACTTTCTCCCCCCAAAAAAAAAAAAATTAAAAAAATAAAGACTTTCTCCCTTAGGTTCAGAATTCTAGGGCAGCAGGTACTACCAGGACTCATGTCTTCCACCTGCTATTTGTAGGAGAATCCTCTTGGGCGGCTTGTGGGATTCTGTCCTTTCCTGCAGACTGGCAGGTGGCTGTGCTGGCTCCACCTGTTCCCTTCCTGCTCAGGTGTGAGGCCCTGGAGCTGCCCCCAGCTTCCTCCAGGCTGACTGGAGATCTTTCTCCTCCAGACCCTCCACTGTCCTCATGTCTGTATTTCATTCTAGTTAGCCTTTTTAATTTATTTTAGTTCATTAATTCTCTTCTTGGTTGTATATAATGTGCTGTTAAATTCATCTGTTGAATTTTCTTTTTAAACTTGAAATATAATTGACTTACAATATTATATGTTGCAGGTATGCAGTATAGTGACTCACAGTTTGTAAAGGCTATACTTCATGTATCAGTCAGTTCAGTTCAGTTGCACAGTTGTGTCCAACTCTCTGCGACCCCATGGACTGCAGCATGCCAGGCTTCCCTGTCCATCACCAACTCCCAGAGCTTGCTCAGAGTCATGTCCATTGAGTCGGTGATGCCATCCAACCATCTCATCCTCTGTCATCCCCTTCTCCTGCTGCCTTCAATCTTTCCCAGCATCAGGGTCTTTTCTAATGAGGCAGTTCTTCCCATCAGCTGGCCAAAGTATTGGAGTTTCAGCTTCAGCATCAGTCCTTCCAGTGAATTTTCAGGACTGATTTTCTTTAGGAGATCAGTAAAGGCTACACTTCATGTATAGTTGTTGTAAAACGTTGGCGCTCTTCTCTGTGCTGTACAACATATCCTTGTAACTTACTTTATGCATAAGAGCCTGTACCTCTTAATCCCCCATGCTTCTCACCTTTTTTCTCTTCCCTCTCCCTACTAGTAGTTTGTTCTCTATGTCTGTGAGTCTTGTTTTTGTTACATTCACTAGTTGTTATCACATATTAAGTGATATAATACAGTATTTGTCTTTCCATCTGACTTATTTCACTTAGCATAATGCCTTTCAAGTCCATCCATGTTGCTATAAATGGCAAAGTTTCATTTTTAAAATGAGTAGTAGTCCTGTGTGTCTGTGTATACCACATCTTTATCCATTCATCTGTCGAGGGGCATTTAGGCTGATTCCATATCCTGGCTATTGTAAATAGTAAACAGTAAACATTTGGGTGCATGTTATCTTTTCAAATTATTGTTTTCTCTGGATGTATGTCCAGGAGTAGGATTGCTGGATCATATGGAAACTCTAATTCTGGCTTTTTGAAGAACCTCCATACCATTCTCCATAGTGGCTGCGCCAGTTTACATTCCCACCAACAGTATAGGAGGGTTCTGTTTTCTCCACACTCTCTGTAGCATTTATTATTTGTAGACTTTTTTGTAAAGTGGTACCTTATTGTAGTCTTGATTTGGAATTCTGTAATTAGCAGTGATAAGTATCTTTTCACGAGCATGTTGGCCAGCTGTATGTCTTTGGAGAAATGTCTGTTTAGATCTGCCCATTTTTGGGTTTTGGAGGTTTTTTTTTTTTTTAATTTTAAAGATAATTTTTGTTTTTGACTGCACTGGTCTCTGTTGCTGTGCGTAGCCTTTTTGCTAGTTGTGGTGAGCAGGGACTACTCTCTAGTTGCGGTGTGTTGGCTTCTTACTTCAGTGGCTTCTCTTGTTGCGAAGCACGGGCTCTAAGGCACAAGAGCTTCAGTAGTTGTGGCACATGGGCTCAGGAGTTGTAGTGCATGGGCTTAGTTGCCCTGCAACGTGGGAATCTTCTTGGACCAGGGATTAAACTCCCTGCAATAGCAGGCAGATTCTTAACCACTGGATAACCAGAGAAGTCCCGAGTTGTTTTTCTGATAATTGAGCTGTATGAGCTGTTTGTGTATTTTGGAGATTAATACCTTGTCAGTTGCATCATAAGCAAATATTTTGTCCCATTCTGTAGGTTGTCTTTTTGTTTTGTTTATGGTTTCCTTTGCTATGCAAAAGCTCCTAAGTTTAATTTAGGTCCCATTTGTTTACTTTTGTTATTTCCATTACTCTAGGAGACGGATCCAAAAAGATACTGCTGCTATTTACGTTGGAGAGTATCCTGTCTGTGTTTTCTTCTGAGGGTTTTATGGTGTCTACACTTTAACATTTAGGCCTTTAATCTGTTTTGAGTTTATTTTTGTGTGTGGTGTTAATGTTTTAGTTTCATTCTTTTACATGTATCTGTCCAGTGTTTACAGCACCATTTATTAAAGAGACTCTCTTTTCTCCATTGTATGGTCTTGCCTCCTTTGTTGTAGATTAATTAACCATTAGTGTGTGGGTTTATTTCTAGACTTTCTGTCCTGCTCCATTGACCTATATTTCTGTTTTTGTGCCAGTATCAGATTGCTTTGATTACTGTAGCTTTGTAGTAGTCTGAAGTCAGGGAGCGTGGTAACTCCAGTTCTGTTTTTCTCCATTTTTCTCTCCATTTAGCATGTAGTTTTGATGACTGTAGTTTTTCAGTATAGTCTAAAACTGGGGAGTGTGATTCCTTCAGCTATGTTCTCCGTCAAGATTCTTTTGGCTTTTTAGGGTCTTTGGTGTTTCCACACAAATTTTAAAATCATTTGTTCTTGTTCTGTGAAAAGTGGTTATGTTGATGTGCTGTGTGCTCAGCTGCTCAGTCATATCTGACTCTGTGTGATCCTATGGACTGTAGCCCACCAGGCTCCTGTGTCCATGGGATTCTCCAGGCAAGAATACTGGAGTGAGTTGCCATTTCCTCCTCCCAGGGATCTTCCCAACCCAGGGGTCAAACCTGCGTCTCTTGCATTGGCAGGCAGATTTTTTACCACTGAGCCACCTGGAAAGCCCCAGTATTTTGATAGGGATTGCATTGACTATGTAGGTTGCCTTGGGTAGTATGGCTCTACTGAAATCTTAGTTTGGATTATAGTTTCTCATTTTAAGATTTCCACTGTATTTAATAGTTTCTAGTTTTTTGCTAATATTTTTAATTCTTTCTTTCTCTGAATGTGTTAAAAACAATCCTTTTAAAGCCTGTGCTTGAAAACCCCAGGTGCCCTGAGTCTGCTTCTATAGACTGTTGTTTCTCCTATTTCCTTTCCTATTGTCCCATTTCCTGTGTCCAGTTGCTTCTGACCAGAACTGGATGTTGCATATGGAAAAAACCAGCATAGTGAAAGGCTTGAATGATGTCCCAGACTCCACCTCCCTGCCCTCTGACCAGTGCAGCCCACAGACCTGAAATCAGCCTTCTTCTCTGCAGGTGGATGATGAGCTGGAAATCAAGGCTTACTATGCGGGCCATGTGCTGGGGGCAGCCATGTTCCAGATTAAAGTGGGCTCAGAGTCTGTGGTGTACACGGTCAGTGGAAACTTGGGGCACAGGAAGGGCTGCCTGGTTGAGGAGAGGGAGGAGTCTCCTCCTCATCACCACATTCTTTGCCAGGGGGACTACAACATGACCCCAGACCGGCATTTGGGGTAAGTAGGCCTGGGCATTTGTTTCATTCATGGAGGTCCCTGCAAGGGTATAGTGACCCTCGGGGGTGTGTCGGGTACCTGAGTGGTCTGTATCACTGTCCCCTGGGTGTCCTCCTATCTCCCTTCAAGCGTTGCGGCCTGGGCCTGTGCAAAGAAGGCAGGCTGCCCACCAGAGGGTACAGGAGGGCCGTGGCCGTGTGCAGCCTGACTACCGTGTGGACTGTCTCCCCCTGGCCACACCCACCTGTGTTCTAGAGCTGCCTGGATTGATAAGTGCCGCCCCAACCTACTCATCACAGAGTCTACCTACGCCACCACCATCCGTGACTCCAAGCGCTGCCGGGAGCGAGACTTCCTGAAGAAGGTCCATGAGACTGTGGAACGTGGTGGGAAGGTAGCTGGCAAGGGCGCAGGGCCCCCAGGTGGGACTTGTCACATGTTCCCCAGCCATGCTGCACAGGTTTTTTGGCTTTCCAGCATGTGGTCAGGGCAGGGATGTTGTGTGTTCTGGGCACAGAGGGAGGAAGGTTTGCTCAGCTCTGGGAAGACCCTTCAGCCAGGGCTTATTCACCCCTCATACCTCACACCCCAATGAAGGGCTGGCCAGAGTGTCTGCTGACCATTGGTCAGTTTTGCTGGGACAGAACAGGAGCTACACACAATTGTCACAGGGCCTCCAGCCCCCAGAGCTGCCAGCAGGGCTGATCTTCTGAGAAGGTGGCCACAGGGAGTAACTGCGTGCCCCTGTGTGGATGTTTGGGCTTGACACAGTTGGAGGGGGACAGCATGGCCAGGGGTTCCTGCCCAAGCTGGCCTCACAGCCCCACCCCACAGGTGCTGATCCCTGTGTTTGCGCTGGGCCGTGCTCAGGAGCTCTGCATCCTGCTGGAGACCTTCTGGTAGGTGCAGCCCAGAATGGTTGCTTTAAGCCCTGTGCTGCTAGCTGTGGGTGGAGGAACGCCCTTCCTGGCACTGGACTTGACCCAGGCTGAGGGCACATGGGGGCCACTGGCTGGCCCTGCTCCACAGTCTCCCCACCATGCCCTGTCCTGGCTGCAGGGAGCGCATGGACCTGAAAGCCCCCATCTACTTCTCCACGGGCCTGACAGAGAAGGCCAATCACTACTACAAACTCTTCATCCCCTGGACCAACCAGAAGATACGGAAGACCTTCGTGCAGAGGAACATGTTTGAGTTCAAGCACATCAAGGCCTTTGACCGGGCATTTGCTGACAGCCCAGGACCCATGGTGTGGCCTGGTGCAGCTGTGGGGGTCAGGGGGTGGGCAGGGAGTTCCACCAGGCTCAGGCTTGCTTGCAGGGTACGGCGTGCCTCTGTTCTGGGAAGATGGGAGGGCAGAAGGCTCTGAGGGCAGAGGGAGCATCTTCTGCCCTGACTGTCCCCACACTTGCCCCGAAGGTCGTGTTTGCTACCCCGGGGATGCTGCATGCTGGCCAGTCACTACAGATCTTCCGAAAGTGGGCAGGGAACGAGAAGAACATGGTGAGGGGTCTGGGCCCCAGGGCTGGCTCCTTGGGGGCAGGGGCTGCCCTGGCTAGGGGCTTGCTGCCATTAGGAGGAACAGGCTGGGCATGCTGGTGCCTGAGGTCTGACCCAGGCTGACTCTCACTGTGTCTTGGACCATCTGCACCAGGCAGGAAAGCCCCTGGCTTCCTGAGCGCCGTCATGGGGGTCAGGCCTGAGTGGACTTGTGCTGAGACCACTGAGCCTGCTTTTCCAGGGTCTGCAGTGGGCCTTGAAGGGAAGGGCCCTCCATCAAAGGTTCAGGTTCAGGTGGGCAGAAGGGTGGGTGGGGGGAATGTCCCAGGAGGAAGCCCCGAGGCAGGAGGTGCAGGGGAGCCACTCATCCATCCCTCCCTCCCACAGGTCATCATGCCTGGCTACTGCGTGCAGGGCACTGTGGGTCACAAGATCCTTAGTGGGCAGCGCAAGCTGGAGATGGAGGGGCGGCAGGTGGTGAGTCCTCACCTCTCTCTACCAGCCCTGTGGATCCCACTTGGGTGGGTGGAGGCCCTCGGAACCACCACCTGTGCTGATGACCCACATACTGCGATGTTACAGCTGGAGGTCAAGATGCAGGTGGAGTACATGTCCTTCAGTGCCCACGCGGATGCCAAGGGCATCATGCAGCTGGTAGGCCAGGCGGAGCCAGAGAATGTGCTGCTGGTGCACGGCGAGGCCAAGAAGATGGAGTTTCTGAAGCAGAAGATTGAGCAGGAATTCCGTAGGCAGTCCAGGCAAGGGTAGGGGAGTAGGGGGTCTGGTGCAGGTGGGGCCCTCCAGCCTGGACTGAGGCGCTCTCCATCTCCTGGCCAGGGGTCAACTGCTACATGCCGGCCAATGGCGAGACGGTGACGCTGCCCACGAGCCCCAGCATCCCTGTGGGCATTTCACTGGGGCTGCTGAAGCGGGAGATGGCACAGGGTGAGCGGCAAGGCCAGCTGCGGTGGGGTTTGGGGGGCAGGGTGGCTGCTGGGCAGGTGACCCTAATTACTGTGCTGACCAGTGCCCCATCCCCACAGGGCTGCTCCCTGATGCCAAGAAGCCTCGGCTCTTGCACGGCACCCTGATCATGAAGGATAGTGTGAGTGCTGCAATCACCATGGGGCTGGGGGGCTGTCTCTGCCAGCTCTGACCCACTCTTTCCCCATAGAACTTCCGGCTCGTGTCCTCAGAGCAGGCCCTCAAGGAGTTGGGCCTGGCCGAGCACCAGCTGCGCTTCACCTGCCGTGTACACCTGCACGACACGCGCAAGGAGCAGGAGATGGCCATGCGTGTGTACAGCCACCTGAAGAGGTAGGCGCCCTGGCCGCCCTTCCCCATGGGTGCAGGGCGCACGTAGGGGCGCCAGGCTGGGCCTCACTGGGACTCCCTGCAGTGTCCTCAAGGATCACTGCGTGCAGCACCTTCCTGACGGCTCCGTGACCGTGGAGTCCATCTTAGTCCAGGCCGCTGCCCACTCCGAGGACCCAGGCACCAAGGTGCTACTGGTCTCCTGGACCTACCAGGTGAGGGCAGGACTGGTTGGGTCTCCCTATCACCTGGGGCAGGCGGGTCAGGGGGACAGAAAAACAGCCCTTCTTGCCTGTGGCTGCAGGACGAGGAGCTAGGAAGCTACCTTACATCTCTGCTCAAGAAGGGCCTGCCCCAGGCCAGCTGAAGCCCCGTGGACAGTAGAGGGACCTGGCTTTTGCTCCAGGACCGTCTGTGCCCCCGTCTTCCCCGTGTCCTTGGGTGTAGCTCCTACCGCTCATCTGTGTAGA
Organism: Ovis aries; assembly: GCF_016772045.2. Classification (NCBI taxonomy): domain Eukaryota; kingdom Metazoa; phylum Chordata; class Mammalia; order Artiodactyla; family Bovidae; genus Ovis; species Ovis aries. The sequence goes on from NC_056065.1 coordinate 50,532,275, forward strand.
GAACACAGGGCCACGTACCTGCTCAAGTGGCTGCTTTTGGCCAAAGAAACGGATCTGGGAGGCTTTTCACCTTTTATTTCTACTCCTGGCCTCCCAGGAGATGGGTGGGGGTTCTTGGGGTGTTGATCTCCAATAAAAACCACCACAGGCTGTCTGGGCTTCTCCCTTTCTGATGCTTCCGCCTGTCTCCTGCACCACTCCTCGGTGGCAGCCCACCTGGGCAAGCGCCCAGGGAGGTGGGGACTTGTGGCAGGTACAGGCTTGCTGTGGTCGTTGCATGGTGTAGGGCAGGGTCAAGCAGCGGAGCAGCAGAGGATTACCTGTGACTTCTATACTGGGTCTCTGAGGGCATGCGAGGAAGCTGCATGGAGGTAGGACCTATGGACAGACCCCAGGTCATCCTGGGGGCAAGAAGGTTTCTGCAGGGGCCAGGCGAGAGCCTTCCATGGAACTGCAGAGCCCCTGCCTTTGCCCCAGAGTTCAAGTCCCTCCACCCAGTGCTGCCGTCTGGATCCTCTCAGCTTCCCCGCCCCCTGCCCCAACCCAGGGCCAGGTCAGGACGGGGCTTGACTGAGGGGCTGTGGCACCCACTCCAGGCTACCTGCCTTTGGACTTTCCTGGGGTATGGCACTGCCACTAAGCACCCTTCTCCTGGTGAAGGCTCAGCCTTGGGCAGGGTCAGCCAGTCAGGGTAGCAGGGACCTCCTCAGGTCACTTTCTCTTACCAAGGCCTTCGTAGAGCACTGACTTCAGGAACAAGCCATGGGCAGGGGCCACACGGCTCTGGTGTTTCCCCAGGGGGTCCTGGCTCTCCAGAATGGCTTTCACCTGAGCAGGCATCAAAGCCCCCAGCCCCACGGCTACAAGTACAGCAGTCATTCTCCGCACCTGTGACCCAAAGCAAACACTGCTGCAGCTGCTCAAGCCCCAGGCCCCACCCCCAGGGAAGACCCCCGGACGGAGCCCACCTGTTTGTACAGGAAGGACTGGCTCTCAAACTCCAGGCTCCAGAACTGCAACCGCCTGGGAACATGGATGCCTCACAGTGTGACCTATGGCTTCCCACCCTGGGGTCCAAATGCCGTCCCCCCCACGCCCCCTTTACTATAACTGAGCCCAGTGAAAGGGAGACTAAAGCCAGATGACTAGTGCTTGTGAGGTGACTGCAGAGCTGTTGGGGCTGAGGTCCTGATGTGAGTTCAGAGGCAACTGGAAGGCAGCCCTGGGCTCTTCAGCAGGAGCTGGAGGCTGGGCCTAACTGGGAAGGCTCTGGAATCCAGTAGCTGCTGGATGGTTGGAGGCCCTAGGACAGTGGGGATGGGGTGAGGTGGAGGGCAGTAGAAACAACCCTTGTCAGCCTAGACCTGAACCACTGGCCTGGTGTTTCTCCGAAAGGAGAACCTTGTCCTTGACCACCAGGATTCGTCCACAAGTTGGTGAGCTCTGGGCAGGGCAGGCAGTGTGCTCTGCCTTCTGGACCGAGGCTCATGGGTCCAGAAGGCCCACACCATGGCTGACAGGCACCCTCTTCTCCCCAGAAGCTGGATGGGTGGGTACCCAGGGAGCCCCAAGTGCAGCACTAGGGAAGGTGCTGAAGCTAAATCTAGCCTTTGCAGCCTCCAGACCAGAGTGCGGGCTACTCTTCTCACCTGCTTTCCTCGGGGAGGACAAAGGGGCTGGCGGGGTCGGGGGACACAGAGGCCCGGCGCAAAGTGCGCACCGGGCTGGAGGCTGGGCTGCCAGCCGACTGGAAGGCACTGAAGTCATGTGTCCCCAGGAGGTGCTGGGCAGCTTCCTGCATGGCAGCCACATCCAAGCAGCTGCAGGGAGCCAAATGAGTGGTCAGGAGTGAATGGCTGGCCAGGCAGGCCTGGCAAGCCCCTGCTCACTCAAACCACTCACTCAAACCACTCACTCTGCTTGAAGCGCCCAGCACCGGTTTCGTTCAAATACAGGCACCCTGTCAGGCCTAGGGCAGCCGGTAGCTAGGCGGTACAGGTAGGTCCTGGATATGGCTGCATGGCGGGCATGGAAGTGGCTGGGTACACGGAAGGCCTGTAGCACCCTGTGGGAGCAAGACCAGGAATGACCCCCTGCCGCAGCGGTGTGACACCTTGGCATCTCCCCCATCACCCCCAAGGAGTTCTGTCCTCACCTCCTGCCTCTGCCATAGTGTACGATCCCAGGAGAGCAGTGTTTACCTGATCGCAGGGTGCTTCAGGTGGGTGTTGAGGGCTTCCGTCAGGACCTCAGGGGAGAAGGGTGGCAGATCTGAGCGGCGCTGGATGTCCAGGTGCGCCGCGTTACTTAGGGCGTGGACCCCAGCATCCGTGCGGCTGGAAACGGTGAACTTTACCGGCACCACCGAGTTCAGCCGCTCTGCGGCCTCCTAGGGGTGTGTAAGATACAGATGGGCCGGGCTCCCATCTGCCTCTCCCCGGGGTCGCCCTCCTCCCTTCTGGGCACGGGCCTGGATCTCACCTCCAGGTAGTTCTGGACTCCGACGGCGCGCTGGACGCCCCGGACGGCCGCGACCCCGCTGCGGGCAGGGAAGGTGAAAGTTAGAGCGCGGAGGCTGCTTCGCCCGGGGCCCCGCCCGCTCCACCCACTGTGATCAGAGGCGGCCGTTCCAGCCCTGGCGGCCGGGGCCCGAGGCCGGAGGTGAGGACCCTAAACTCAGCCTCCGCCATCCCCTCGGGCGCCTGTCCTCTGCTGCTTTCCGGCTCGAGCTTGGGTGCTCCCCGCGGGGCCGGGCTCCACGAGGGGGTCGCGGACACGGGTAGGAGGCTCAGAGGACGTACTTAAAGTCCGTTCCCAAATACTGGAAGTACACGAGGTAGCGCGCCCGCACCGAGCCCGCGCCCATAGCCAGACTGGACGAGGTGGAGCCGCAAGAGCTGAGCGGGACAGGCGGAGAGCCAGGTAGATTGGGACCGCACGTGGGGTTACGCGCGCGCGCACCCAGTCTGTCTACGCCCCCTGGCCGCTCTGGCGCTTGCGCCTGAGCTCTCGCCCCGCCCAGGCAGCCTAGCAAGGCTGCCCGGGGCGGGGGAGCAGAGGCGGGACTAGACTTAGGGAGCGGATGCAAAGTGCCCACCCAGGGGAAACGCCGCCGCAGCTTCACGCAGACCCGCGAGCTCCCGCACCCACCCCACTAGCACCCGCCCAGTCCTCCCGCCGCGGTCCGGATGAGCGCATGTTGCCAATCCCCCAGGTTGCCTAAGGCCGAATCGCTGGAGCGCACGCGGCCCAGCAACTCCTGAGACTGCTACTGGCCCCATCCACTCTTCCGACCCGCTGCCCGGACGAAGGGGGCGGGACGTCGGAGCGTTTGGCGACGCTCCCCGGCGGTGACAGCGGGCGGCGCGCGCGGACGGAGGACTTTGGCGACGCTCCCCGGCGGTGACAGGCGGGGCGGGGCGGTGGCGCAGCGGCCTCGTTCCGGGGCGGGCGGGCGCCGATCGCGGCGCGGGCGGGCGGGCGGGCGGGCGGGCAGGCCGGCCGGGGATGCCGCTCGGGCCGCCGTGGTCCTTGTGCCAGTGAGCGCCGCGCTTCGCCGCAGCCATGACGGTGGAGTTCGAGGAGTGCATCAAGGACTCGCCGCGCTTCAGGTGCGCCCCCGGGGCGCGACGCGGCCCTTTGTGATCCGGGGGTTCGCAGCCCCTCGGGGCACCCGGGACCGCCGGGGGATGGGGCACGGGAGGGGGAGCCGGTCCCGCCTTTGTACCCGGCGCCGGGGCTGGAGGCCAGAGCAGGAGGACTCGCCTTGGACAAAGCCCGCAGCAACCCCGGCCCTAGAGTCCGGAACAAAAGATGCCCCTTGCGCTGGTCGCCGCGCGCGAAGGGTGCGCGCGTGGGGCGGGGCGGCCTCCGGCGCTGCCACCTCTCCGTGGGAGTGTCCGTCCGCTTTGTGTCTAGACCTTCTGCCGGCCACCTGCACAGAGCTGAGATCTTGCCGGGCCCTGCAGCCCGACTCTGGCTAGGGTCGTCTGGGTGCGTCTGGTGGCTGCATCAGGAATCTGTCTTGGTTCCTGTGCCCAGAGTAGTCAAGGGGGCGGGCAGCTGGAGCCACAGTTAGGGCTTGGGCAGCTGCTTGGCAGGGTGGCCTAGATGCCTGGCAGGGTGGGGTCTACCTGACCAGACTGGATTCGAGAGACTGGTGGAGATTCTGGGCTGTGCCCAGCCATGGGTTTGTGCTTTTAGTCCTTCTTGAGAGTGCAGGCTGGCTTATCTGTGTGGACATGTTCATGGTGTGCACGCATCTGCTCTAACGGGGCACCTCCTGTGTGTCAGGTGCTCATGCTTGTGCTTGGGTGCTGCTGAGGATGTGAATTCTGCCCCTCTGTGCCTCCCTTGAGGTGCCAGCCCTTGGACATGAATGTGTGGGTGAGCTGCACCCCTGGACTGCTGCTAGATACAGAGTGGGTGTTTATCATGCAAGGATGAGTTTAGACACTAAGCGCATGTTAGTTTGTTCCTGTGTATCCCAGCACAGGGTACATGTTTATGCAGCAAATCCATGAGTACACACTTCTGTGTGTGTGTTGTGCTTCTGCGTGCATACATGTTTGATGGCCCATGTGCCTGTCAGGCCTTGGCACACTTGCACTGGGTTGTGTGCATGTGTATGTGTGTGTGCTGGGGCTTTGGGGTGTGTTAGCAAGAGGGCCTGTGTGCAGTGCCTGGTGGGCCTCAGCATCGATGCTCTCACCTCTCAGTCCCTGGAGCTAGCCCCTTGCCCAACGACTTCACAGGGAGTCAGCAATGAAGGCCAGGGAAGACTGGATGAGGGGTAGAGGCTGGACCAGAGAGTGGCCCCCGGCCCTGAGCAGAGGGCTAATGGTCACCTCTGCTCTCCCATCTTACGTTCCTGACATTTGAGGGGGGGGAATGTGAGCAATTCAGGTACCTATGATCCCGGGCTGGGGGCACCCACAGTGGGGCAGTGGATGCAGTTGATGCCTGGGCTTTGCCAGGTTTTCTTTGAAAGTACCTAGCTAAGACTCCAAGGTGGGGGCCAGGGAGATGCCCCTGACCTCGGGCCACAGAAGCTGTATTGTGTGGGTTTCGGGGTTGGGCTGAGCTTTAACCAGGTTTTGAGGCCTTTTGGGGGTTCCCTTGTCTGTGTGCCCTCAGGTGCTGCTGAGGATGTAACCTGGACTTCCTGGAGGCCAGCTTGGGGGCCAGGGTTAGGGTAGAACTGGGTGGGAGAATGTGGTCAGGATATAGGGCCAAGTGACCCCAGCCCTGGGGGAAGAGGGACCTTGTCTGTATGCTTGTGGCCTGGGCAGAGCCCCAGAGCCCTGGGTGCCTGTGGCTAGAGGGCTTCAGGCTCTCTCAGACTCACCGGGGCACCGCCCACCCCTTGTTCATGGTGCCCCCTCCCCTGGGTGGGGCTTCAGGCGCTGAGTCATGGCTCTGGTGGGGAAGCTGGCCTCACCCTCCTACCCACCATCCAAGCTGCTGAGGAAATCCTGGAGGGATGGCAGGAGAGGAGGCCTTGGTCCATGGAGGTGGGGGGAGAGAGATGAGGGGCATGGGGCCCCCAGGATGGGCTCTCTGCTGAGTGCCCACCTCACCCCCATGAGCACATTGTTACCATGCACCCCGCACCAGCTCTCTGGGGACCAACTGCCCCCTCCCCGCCCTCCTGGTTCAGGGGTGATGGCCCTCCATGCAGCTGCTCAGGGCAGTTGGGGTGACTGGGGCTCCAGGGGCTGTGTCTCTGCTCTGCAGTGTCCTCTCCTGGGCTGGTGGTCCTTCCATGCCCTGGGCCCTGGGATTGAGGGGAGGGGAGAGGCTACAGTGATGGTAAGGATCCTGTAGTCTCAGGCTGGGCATCCTGCTGGGCGTGGGCCAACACTGGTCCAAGCAGACGTCCCCTCTGACCCCTTCCTGCTATGGAGTTCAGAGAGCCCTCAGCCCTGGGGCAGGGATGAGGGCTGCTTAGAGCAGAGGAGGGCAGGGGATCTTCCAAGAGCCCTGACGAGGCAGCCTGGCACCCCTCCCCACGGCTCCTAATTGAGGGAGTACTGAGCTGCCCCCCAAATGAGGACTAAGTCCCTCTCCCCCAAGCCTGGGAAACCCTGGAACATGGCCCTCTTCTACCAGCTACGGGGCAGCGAGGGGCCACTAGACCTGGACAGCCTCCTCTGCTCTGGCCCTGGCCCTGGAGGCTGCCTCCAGCCCCTGGCCCGAGCTCCATTCCACGTTGTCCCTTGTCCCCAGGAAGCCAGATGGGCCCAGCTCACCAGCTGAGTGGGTTGGGGGGGGGGGGGCCTGGGATCCTGGCCCTCTTTCCCTGTTTCCTGTTCCCAGAGCATTGGGGGCGGGGGGTGGGGGGAGTCACGTGCCTGATCCATCTGCCTCTCGCCTTGCCTTCCGGGATTCTCTGTCCACTGGCTTCTCTGGTGATGTCATCGTTAACTCTTTCCTCCCCAAGGCAGCCCCATTATCAGGCCACCCGAGCGGGAGTGGGCTCCTCCAAGGTCTGACCCACTGCTCCCTCCAGGCAGACAGGGCCAACTTCGTATTTGAGGTTGGGGGAATAGTCGGGAGGTAGGGGCATGCCTCTGCTGGGTGTCTCACTGTGCCAGGGAGCAGCCCCAGGTTTGCAGGCTCTGCTGACACAGGTCTGCCCCAGGGTCCGCCAGCCCCAGGCCAGAGTGGGCTACAGCTGAAGTTAAGGGTTGGGGAGTCCAGATGGGGTGTGGGGTCAACTCTGAGCCTTGGAGAGGTGTATAGGCTGGGCTGAGGGGCGGTGACCAGCGAGGCCCTGCATGTCCCCCTCCACAGGGCCCTGGCCCCTCCCTCTGTGCTAGGGACCACCCCCTCCCCTGTCCACAGACCCCATTTGGGGGCATCACAGCCGATTAGGGCTCTATCTGCCTGGGATGGTGGTGGGCCCTGGAGGCTCTGCAGCCGTGGAGTCACGGTCCCAGTCCTGCCTCTTCTCCTCCTCCCTCTTCCGTGCCCCCACACCAGTCTCCATGTCTTAGTCTGTCCAAGGGGCGTGGAGGAAGGTGGGCCTGTGGGAGCCAGTGGCTATCGACAGAGCAGCCCCTTCCCACTGCAGACCCCTTTGGGGAGGTGCCTGGGGAGATGAAGACCAGCTAAGTCGGTGGGGGAGGCTCGCTGCAGGCGGGTCTCCAGCCACCCTGTACCCGTCGCAGGGCAACTATCGATGAGGTGGAAACGGACGTGGTTGAGATCGAGGCCAAACTGGACAAGGTGAGGGAAGGGCCTGGGGGTACACAGAGGGCTCGGTCCAGCTCACTCGCGGCCACCAATACGAGTACAAGTGTGTGTTTATGCATAGCACGTGGGCCTGGCTGTCACTGGCCGTCATACCTGCCACACACACACCTGTGTCTGTGTGGTTTCCTCTTGCCAAGACAAGGAGGGGCATCTTGGGGGAGGCAGGGGCAGCTGCTGGGGGCTGTGCCTCTGAGTGGCTGGGTTAGGGGCCCAGGGCACAGGCAGGAGGGGAGGAGGGGTGGCATCCATGAGTCCCTGCTGGCTGATCCTGCTGTTCCTTGGCCAGGACCACATGCCCACCCCAGTCCTGGGGTCCCTGCTCCTGGCTTCCCTCTCTTGCTCCTACCTCCCACACTAGAGCCAAGGCCTGGTCAGTGCCAAGCTGTTGCCCCAGCACCAGGTGGGCTTAGGAGGACAGGTGGCAGGCAGTGGCCTTCCTTCTCTGCCTAGGGTTGCCCAGCTGTGTCCTGGGCACTGATAGGCCGTGAGCTGAATTCCGGCTGCCTGGCAGGGTCCCAGCCTGTGTGGTCTGGCCTTGGTGGTGGTGAGGGCTGGGCCCACAGGTGGCGTGAGTGTCCCCCGTCCGTCTTCTCCTGTCTGCAGCTGGTGAAGTTATGTAGCAGCATGATCGAGGCAGGCAAGGCCTACGTCACCACCAACAGACTCTTCGTGAGTGGCATCCGTGACCTGTCCCAGCATTGCCAGGGCGACACTGTTATATCGGTGAGGAGCAGGTGACCTCTGACCTCTAGGCAGGGGCAGGCACAGGCAGGCAGCCCCTCGAGGGTGCCCCTGCCCTGGGAGCAGGTGGGCGTTTGTGCTGGGCCACAGGGGCCACTCTGTGGCTAGTGGGTGGGAGGTGCTGACACTGGGGGCATGGCAGTCCCATTTAAGTAAGGGTCTCCCCCACCCACCCCCAGGAATGTCTGCAGAGGTTTGGAGACAGCCTGCAGGAGATGGTCACCTACCACATGGTGAGCCCTGATGGGGGAAGTCGGGGGGCACTGCGCTTCCTTATCATCACTGTCATTCCTTCCCAGGCAGCCACCCCTCGGGCTTCCTGCAGGCCCCACCCAGCCTGGAAGGCTCTGGGCTGGCTCTGGGAGAGCTGAGCTGGCAGGGGCGGGCTGTGGGGGAGGCCACGTTTCTGCTTCTGCAGTCTAGGGGGCGCCCACATTGCTGAAACTCTACCCCGATGTCCCAGGTGAGGGCCGGATAGCCAGCAAGGAGGTGCCTGGAACCTGCCCATCTGGGGCTGAGGGTGGTGGGGGCTTGGCATAGGCGCCTTAGAGGGTTATCCAGGGCCATCAGACAAGGGTCATTGGCCAGGCTGACCCCACTGCTTCCCAGGATGGGTCTGAATGACCTTGAGCCCCTCAGGGGCCCCCTGCATGGACACAGAATAGAATGAGGCCCATGTGGGTGGTCAGACCGTGGCCTGGAAACCAGAGCCCCAGACTAAACAAGGGGCCCCTCCCCCACAGGGGAAGTTCAGAAATAAACCAGTGCTGGACAGCTCGTCCGGCCTCAGCAGTCTGTCTGTGTGTCTGTCTGCTTCTGGTTAGGGCCCAGCCCTCTCCCCATGTTGATCGGATCTGATTCTAGGTCCAGTTAGCACTGTGGGGGAGGCCCCTCCAGCCCCCCACAACCATTTCACCCTGCCCCCAGGCCAGATCACTCAGGAGCTTCAGCCACAGCCGGACCCTTCCAACTGCAGGGCTGGTCATCCTCAAGGTGGCTCCTCCCCAGGCTGGGGCACTGGCTGTCACTAGGGACCCTGGGTGTGCCTGCTCTGTCTGGGCCATGAGAGGGGGACAGCTTGGGCCTCGAGTCTGAGAGCCAAGTGGGGGAGGTGGGCAGGTGGTCACAGCTGTTGCCTCTGGGCGCTGACCCAGGCCTGGGGGCTGCACCTGGTCCCTTGGATCCTGCGAGGCTGGCTCTGTGAGGGTGACCAGCTGGGGCCTAAGTGGGGCTGGACAGGGCATTCTCTGGTTCTTACCTGAGGGGATAGGGGCCTGGCCTCTGGGGTCATGTGGGGGCAGGTCCCTGATACCTCCACTTTCCTATGCTCCCAGATCCTGTTTGACCAGGCCCAGAGGTCTGTGAGGCAGCAGCTCCACAACTTCGTCAAAGAGTGAGTGGCCCCAAGGGAGGCCTGGCCTCTCTCGGACCCAGGAGGGCGCGAGACCACACCCATGCTGGGGTGTTTGAGCTGAGAGAGTCTGGGGCCCTGACACAAGGCCTGCAGGCTCTGCGTGGGGGGCTCAGTGTAGGCCAAGACTGGGCTGAGGAAACAGTGCTGGAGGGCAGAACCACAGAGGGCAGCAAGGGGGCGCTCAGGCAGGGGTGAGGGCAGGACCATGGAAGGGTCAGGGTCGGGGTCATAGAGCAGGAGGTAGGGACTTAGCGGGGGTCTCAGCTCAGTGCTCTGTGTATAGTTGGGGATCCCCCAAGTGGAGTGTCCAGAGTCCAGGTTAAGGCTAGGGATCACCCCAAGCTGGACCAATCCTGTGGGTGAGGTGGTGAAGAGAAAGGGGGCCCTGGATTGGAGAAGGGACCTGAAGAGGAGGTGGCAGGGAGTGCTGGCTGTAGGGGGTGGGAGGCCAGGACAGGGAGGTGGGGAAGGGGATTGTGGAGCACAGAGGGGCTGGGAGCAGAAAGAGGGCCTTTCTTGAAGTGGGGAGACCCCAGTGCACCCCTCCTCAAGCTCCCTGACCTGGTACCCACCGGCCTCCAGGGACGTGAGGAAGTTCAAGGAGACCAAGAAGCAGTTTGACAAAGTTCGGGAGGACATGGAGCTGTCGCTGGTGAGGAATGCCCAGGCCCCGAGGCACCGGCCCCACGAGGTGGAGGAGGCTACGGGTGCCCTGATCCTCGCCCGAAAGTGTTTCCGTCACCTGGCGCTGGACTATGTGCTCCAGGTGAGTCGCTGGGCCTTGTGTGTCACTGCAGACAGAGACCTGGTGTCTGGAGGGGCCCCTCTGACTTGAGAAAACTTCGGATACTTGGGGAGGGACCTGGAGGAGGGAATGCCCCAGGCAAAGGCCCAGAGGTGGGGCCGTGCTTGGGACAAGCTAGGGCTAGAGGCTGCAGGAGGGCTTGGAGCAGGGGGTAGAGTTCATGGCTTTGTCCATGGAGAAACCATGAGAGGAGGGATGGGTACCAGTGTAGGGAGCATCAGATGAGCTGGTGGTCTCAGGGAGCCACAAGTACCCTGAGTGGACACGAGCAAGGTCCAGGCTCAGCCCTGATATCTTCACCTGTTCACACCTTCCTTGGCAGATCAACGTCCTCCAGGCTAAGAAGAAGTTTGAGATTTTGGATTCCGTGAGTGCTGGGGTTGGGTGCACCTGGTGGGGCCCTGGGCACCGTGGCTGGCGGCCGGGCCTCACCTGTGTCCCTACCCCCCCTCCACCCCCAGATGCTGTCCTTCATGCATGCCCAGTACAGCTTCTTCCAGCAGGGCTACAGCCTGCTGCACCAGCTGGACCCCTACATGAAGAAGCTGGCGGCCGAGGTGAGCCTGCGGGGAGGGGAAGCCAGGGCCAGCGTCAGGGGAGGGGGTCCACTTCCCTCTCTGTACCCCTCCCCACAGCTGGACCAGTTGGTGATTGACTCGGCAGTGGAGAAGCGGGAGATGGAGCGCAAGCATGCCGCCATCCAACAACGGGTAAGGCCCTGCAGCCTTGGCCTCCCTGTGGAGGGCCCCTCAGCCCTCTCCAAGTTGTGGACCTGGGAGACTGCCACAAAGACACACTCCCCGTCCCTCCCCAGGCCTGCCCACGCTCAGGCTGATTCTGATCCTCCTTGGAAGAGCAGTCAGAGGTGGGAGTCCTCATCCTTCAGGGTCTCAGCACAGTGAGAGGTCACTTAGAGGCCAGGACCAGCCCCCTCAGCCCACAGGCGCTAGGGCTGGGGCTGGGTGGAGGGTCCTACTGGGGCCTCTCTGCTCCTGGCCAGACGGCTGTCATGGCGCTGCCCTGGGCGGAGATGACTGCTGGTGGGAGCTGCTAGTTCCCCGGAGGTGGCGGCAGGGCTTCACTGACTGGCTCTCTCTCTCCCTGCTCCCGCTCCTCCCGCTCCCGCCCTCAGACACTGCTGCAGGTGAGTGGGCACCCACCCAGGGGTGGGGTGGGGGGACAGGTGGGTTGGGGCTTCTGTCTGCCCCGCCCCGTTTCAGCACCAAGGACACCTCCACAGCCCCGGTGCTCTGACCCTGAGCACCTCCCGGGGCGCGCCCAGCACCAGCGGAGGCTGCTGAGCTGGGACTGATTCCCCTTCGGGAGCAGCTGCAGCTGTCCCTTCCCGCCCCCACTCAGCCAGGGGAGCAGGTGGCTGGGCCTCCTCTCCCACTGCCGGACACACAGGACAACGCTCAGTGTCTCCCTGGCCCGTGTGAATGGAGCTCTGTCAGGCTGGCTGGAGCAGCCCAGCTGGCGACATGAATGGGGGACTGAGGACAAGGGAGGCGGCTTCCTTCCTGATCCTACCCAGAGCCTGCTGTCTATGCTGAGCAGGAGGAGCTGGGGGCTGGGGCCGGAGCCGCCCCAGCTGTGGCAGGAGGCATCGGCCCCTATGGGGTTTGGGTCAGGAAGTGGCTATGAAGACTCACCCTCTCAACCTTGGCTGGGGGGAGCCTGGGAGGGCAGTCGTGTCTGCACAGCAGTGGGTGGGTGCTCATGGGGGGCTGGGCTCCGACTGCACCCAGGACTTCTCCTACGATGAGCCCAAGGTGGAGTTTGATGTGGATGCACCCAGTGGGGTAGTGATGGAAGGCTACCTCTTCAAGAGGGCCAGCAATGCCTTCAAGACGTGGAACCGGTAAGGGAGGCCCTTCCTCAGGGGACTGCAGGGCAGATAGGTGGGGGAAGGTGCCCAGCCCGGCCTGACCCCTCCTGGCCCATTCCCCACCCAGGCGCTGGTTCTCCATCCAGAACAGCCAGCTGGTCTACCAGAAGAAGCTCAAGGTGCACTGGGCCCAGGGCAGTGACTCCTGGGCCTTCTCACCTGGCCTAGGGGTGGGCGGTTGGGCGGGTTGGTATCATGGGGCTGAGGACACGGATGGGCAACAAAGCCTGAGTGGCCAGGGACAGAGACCACTTGAACCCCAGTCAATCTGTGTCCTGGGTGGAGCAGTGAACGGGTGGTCAGGGTGGGGCAGGGCTGGGTGCTGAGCGCAAGGGCCACGGCGGTCATGCCTGCAGGACGTGCTGACCGTGGTAGTGGACGACCTCCGGCTCTGTTCTGTGAAGCCCTGTGAGGACGTCGAGCGGAGGTTCTGCTTTGAGGTCGTGTCGCCCACCAAGTAAGCAGGTCCTGCCCAGGGCATGATGTGGCAAGACCCCCTGCTTGCCCAGGCTGACAGGCCCCTTCCTGCAGGAGCTGCATGCTGCAGGCCGACTCAGAGAAACTGAGGCAGGCCTGGGTTCAGGCGGTGCAAGCCAGCATTGCCTCCGCCTATCGGGAGAGCCCTGACAGCTGCTACAGTGAGGTGGGCCCTCCCTGCACGTGCGTGTACAGCTCCCACAGGCCACACACCAGCACACATGAGCATTCTCTGTATGCACACATGAGTGTGTGTGCCCACATGGGGGTGCAGGCTCATGCCTCAGGCACCCTGGCCTGTGTCAGCCCCTGTATCTGGGGAGGAAGAGGGGGCCCCCACTGGGGAGACTGGGGTTGGAGCTCCCGTAGGGCTGAGTGACCCCTCACCCGGTCCCCAGAGGCTGGACCGCACCGCCTCCCCGTCCACAAGCAGCATCGACTCTGCCACGGACTCTCGGGAACGCAGCGTCAAGGGTGAGAGTGTGCTGCAGCGGGTGCAGAACGTGGCCGGCAACAGCCAGTGTGGTGACTGCGGCCAGCCTGACCCGCGCTGGGCCAGCATCAACCTGGGTGTGCTGCTCTGCATCGAGTGCTCAGGCATCCACAGGTGGGCCTCCTGGGCGGTGCGGAGGGGGTGGGGGCGGAGCCACGCCCTGACTCTTCCTCCGTCATCATCCAGGAGCCTGGGCGTCCATTGCTCCAAGGTGCGGTCCCTGACCCTGGACTCGTGGGAACCGGAGCTGCTGAAGGTGTGTGGGGGCCATTGCAGGCCACCAGGTGGCTGGTGAGGGGAGGGAGACAGGAGCCGGGTCTGCCCACTTGAGGGGAGGTCTGTGGGCTAGGCTGATGCTGGCCTCACCCTCTCCTCCCAGCTGATGTGTGAGCTTGGAAACAGCACCGTGAACCGGATCTACGAGGCCCAGTGTGAGGGGCCAGGCATCAGGAAGCCCACAGCCAGCAGCCCCAGGTGAGGTGTGGGGTAGCCTAGGCAGGGCCTGGGGACCCCCCACCCACAAGTGCGGCCTCATGTCTGGTCCTGGTCCAGACAGGACAAGGAGGCCTGGATCAAGGACAAATATGTGGAGAAGAAGTTTGTGCGGAGGCCGCCCTCGGCACCAGCCCGGGAGGCCCCACAGCGCTGGAGGGTGCAGAAGTGCCAGCGTCACCACAGCTCCCCCAGAGCCCCTGCCCCCCGCCGCAGCAAAGTCCGGATGGAGCCCGTTCTGCCCTCTGTGGCTGCCCTGTGCTCAGGTGGGAGGGGGCCGGCAGGTGTGCCCCAGCTCACAGGCCTGGGCAGGGGGTGAGCCTCCAGACTATGGACCTCAGGGAGGCCAGGGGTTGGGGGAGGAAGGAGCAGAGCCCCAAGCTCTGCCCACCTCCCAGCCTGGCCTGGTTACTGCCCTGTTGCAGGCTCCGTGGAGCCCAGGTTCCGCAGGGACTCGCTCTTCTGCCCAGACGAACTGGACTCCCTTTTCTCCTACTTCGATGCAGGGGCTGCCGCGGCCGGCCCACGCAGTAAGTCCCCTGCTGCCCACCCGCCAGCTCAGCCAGGGCAGCAGAGCAGGGACCAGGCATGCTTGCTCAGAGGGTGGACAAGTACAGGACAGCTGTGGCCATTTACCTAGGGACCAGAGGGATGGGCATTCCTTGCAGGAGGGACTAGTGTAGGGATGGGGAGAGTCTGGGGGCCAAGCAGGGCTAAGGCTGGGACAGTATCTCCAAGGGCTGGGGGTAACTCAGCCACTGACTTGGAGCCATGACCCTCAGGGAGACCCGCGTGTGGTGTGCACACAGAAGTGTGTGTGTGGCATGACTGTGCACATGAGTACATACATGTGAGTGTGTACATGTGCGTATACACATGGGTGTGTGCACATGCATGTGTGTTTGTGGACAGTTGTGTGCCAGACCAGCTCCTGAAAGACAGTTGTGTGCATCTTCTCCAGCTCCTCCTGGAGTGGGGGTGGGGGGCACATGCTGCAGGTTGGGGCCCTCCCCGCCCCCTCCTGGGGCCTACCTGTAAAGTGTCTAACAGCACCCACTGGCCGGGGGCGTCTGGGCCGCCTTTCTGGGCAGTGTGGACAGAAGGCATAGACCGGGGCCAAGAACCGGCAGGGCTGCTGGGGTGAGCGGGTGCCGTCGGGCAGCAGAGGGCGCTGCCTCGCTGTCCCTCAGCTCGGGGCTCTTCTGTGAGGGCTGCTCTTGGGTGCTGCTCACTGCTGCCTGGAGCCGCGTCTGGGTGGATACCTCCCAGCTTGCATTATGGCGGCGCTACGGCCAGTCCGTCCTTCTAGGGCCCACCTGAGCGAGGGGGGGATCACACCCACGGCTGTGCTCCTAGGGGGCGCTTAATCCTTGACTCCGTTGAGCTGTCACCTGATTTTCTCGCCTTTCCTCCCATCCTGGGCAGGGCTCTCCTCTGCCCCCTAGCGGGGACTGATCCTGCTCCAGGGAGCATCCCCGGGAGGGTGGGCGGCCCTCCAACCTTCCCCCAGGCCTCTCAGGACCCCCTCTGGCTGTGGACTTTGCAGGTCTGAGCAGCGACAGCGGCTTAGGGGGCAGCTCCGACGGCAGCTCAGATGTCCTGGCCTTCGGCGTGGGCTCTGTGGTGGACCGCGTCGCTGAGGAGGGTGAGTGCGCGGCTCCCCATCCCCGGCCCTGCGCCTCCCCCTCTCCGGGCCGGCTTACCGGCCCTGATCGCCCTGTCCTCGCAGAGTGTGCAGAGTCGGAGGAGTCCAGCGGCGAGGCGGACGGAGAGGCGGAGACCTGGGGCCTGGCAGACGTGCGCGAGCTGCATCCGGGGCTGCTGGCGCACCGCGCGGCGCGCACCCGCGACCTTCCTGCCCTGGCGGCGGCGCTGGCGCACGGGGCGGAGGTCAACTGGGCTGACGCGGAGGACGAGGGAAAGACGCCGCTGGTTCAGGCCGTGCTGGGGGTAAGTAGGCGCCCGGCTGCGCCCGGACACAGATGCAGCGTCTTCACAACGGCTCTCCCTTGGTGCGCACGCTTGAAGGGGCGTCGGGGCGTGGTGAGAGGTGAGGGGCCTGCAAGGAACCGTTTCCGTGGCTTGGCTCCGTCTGAACCATACCGCCTCCCCACACCGGCTTCCCCAGGGCTCCCTGATCGTCTGTGAATTTCTCCTGCAAAACGGAGCGGACGTGAACCAAAGAGACAGCCACGGCCGGGCTCCGCTCCACCACGCCACGCTCCTTGGCCGTACTGGGTGAGTCGTGGGCTGGTCATACCCTCATTTCCCCCTGCCCCATGGGCCCGGGTTGCCCGCCCACCAGTACCTGCCCAAGGCCTGACCTGACTTGCCCGCTCCGCTCTCAGCCAGGTCTGCCTGTTCTTGAAGAGGGGGGCGGACCAGCATGCCTTGGACCACGCTCAGCAGGACCCATTGAGCATCGCTGTGCAGGAAGCAAATGCCGACATCGTCACGCTGTGAGCAGGAGGGCGGTGTGGGTGGGGGACCCTGTGGGCGGGGCGGAGCACTTCACAAGGCCCGCCCTCCTCAGGTCTGGGACGCGGTGGGCTGGGGGCAGGCTAGGCTCTTCACAAGGCCCGCCCTCCTTCAGGCTCCGTCTGGCGCGCATGGCCGAGGAGATGCGTGAGGCCGAGGCGCCCTCTGGCCAGCCGGGCCCTCTGACCGGCAGCAGCCCCACTGAAGTCCAGTACCGCAGGTGCATCCAGGAATTCATCAGCCTTCACCTGGACGAGAGCTAGGGCAGCGGGGCGGGCGGGACCTCCCCACCGGCCCGTTCCCGGAGAGCACTGGTGTTCCGGAGCTCCTGGAGGCCCTGCTGCTGGCTCTGTCCTCTTCCTCCAGCGGCCCCCACCCCGGGCCGGAGCAGGACCAGCACTGAGTCTTCTGAAGCTCCAGTCTTCCCCAGGAGGTGTTGCATCACTCCCTGCCCAGGGACCCTATGTCTAACGGTGACCCCTTCCTAGGGGGCCTGGGTTGCTCATGTCACAAACCACTCTCAAGGCCCCATCTCACCTTGTGCTCCTCTCTGCTCCCCCAGGCCTGTGTCACCTCCTGCCCCTCTATCTCTGGGCCCATGCCACTTGGTGCCCCACTCTGCCCTCAGGGCCTGTGTCACCTCGTGCCCCCACTTTACTGCCCAAGGACACTGACCTGCTAGTCGGGTCCCGCCCATGCCCTTATCCCCTCCGCTGGGCCCTGGGGCTGGTGGCTGGCCACCAGCACCTTGTGAGGGCAGAACGGACCGCCCATCCAGGGAATCAACCCGTGTACCTCACTTAGCAACCCCAGCATCCAGGCTGGGCTTCTTGGGTGCTTGGGGACTCTGGCCTGGGGCCTCAGCCCTGATGGGGCACAGATGTCCTGAGGCCGTGTGGCTGGCCATGCAGCCCCATCTGTCCCTGCCTTTTCCCAGAGCGGGTGGCAAGTGCATCGCTCTTCCCACCCTTGCATCTGATGTCCTTTGTCACAGACTGAGGGGTTTTCTACAGTGACCTCATTCTCACTTTGTCTCACGTCTTTTCTCTGGACTCAAGGACCACCTTGACCCCCAGCTCTGCCCACTGCTGGGGGGGCTCTGCAGCTCAGCCCTGCCCCCTCACCAGCCTTGCCCCTGGTTCAGCCCATGGGGCTTCAGCTCACCCCCAGGGCCCTCTGATGCCTTCTGCATTCCCCTTCCTGGAGCCCTGGGGCAGTGGCTGGGCCTCTCCCCATCTCTATCCTCGGCCAGTCCAAGGCCAGTTGGCTGGTCACTATGCAAAGGCTGCCCAGGGAGGCCCCATGGGCAGCAAGGTGGGCCCCCAACTCCCTTGCCTGCTGGCTGTGACACCCAGAGAGCAGAATTAACTCCTTCCTCTCTCCCTGCTTGAGCTCTGCCCCCACCTCCCACCCCACTGCCTGCGCCAGGGCCTTTGCTAGGGCCACAGCTGGCGGGACCCGCCTCCACTCCAGATCACAGTTAATAAACAGCCGCTTGCACCCGCTGCCTCACCTCACCCGCCTCACTCCGCTCTGTCTCGACTGGGGTCGGGGGTCACCTGCCTTCCCCAAGGGGTGGCCCTGTGTGGGACAGCACCAGTGGTGCCCTCAAAGGGTGCAGTAAGCTGGAACCTGGGGGCCTGCCTGATAGAAACCCAGGCTCCACTGATTAAAATCAGTTCTTGATACTCCACTCTCTGGCTGCCCTGCCATTTTCTAGGGTGGACACTAACTGGCGAGGATGGTCTGGCCCTAGCCTTGTCCCCTAGGCAAACTCTGCCCCGTGTCCCCTGCCCCACAACCCCCACAGCATCTGTGACTGAGAATGTGGCAGTACGATCTGGTTGGAGGTTTTCAGCTCACTCAGGGGACGGGGAGGGCAGCAGAAAACACCCTAGCCACCAGGTGAAATCATTTTATTGCAAAGTGGCCCCAGGTCACTGAGTGCCTGGGCCTGGCCCTGCCCTTCCTCCCATTGGCCCCAAGCTGAGTGAGGCTCTGCCTGATGCCTGCACACACCTACATGTAGATGCAGACAGACCTGCTGACACAGAAACATGCGGACATATGACACTGGCACCAAATAGACACACTCCCATGTGGAGCGCCCCCCCCACACATGGGCACATACTCCTCCACTTGGGCAGATGCTCCATCACAACCAGAACACGGGAATCCAGAGTGGTGGGGATGCTCCCTTATTCCCTGCCTGCCCTGCGCCTCCTTGAGACCTGTGAGGCCACCACTGGGCAGGGCAGGGTGGCTTGGCTAACGAGAAGCCCTTCTGTGCCCTGTGCTTGGCGGCGAGCCACCCCTGAGCTCTGGTGCTGCTGCTTCCTGGGCCCCAGGTTTGGCTTGGTTGGCCCAGGAAGCCCCATGGGGCTTGACCGGCTCGCCCTGAGCAGTCAGGAGAGCCCACTGCTGCCACTGCTCCCAGGATCAGGCCAGGTTCAGACTGGTTCAGGTGTCAGGGGTCTCGGGCCCATGCTTGGCTGAACTCAGCCAAGACTCCTGCTGAAGTCCCGGCAGCATCGTGGAAGGTGAAGGCAGCTGGGCCCCAGGGCATTTGACGTTGTGCCTGCAGCCACCGGTCCACTGGCTGGCCTCTGGCTTGGAGGGGGCACCCTTGTGGCCGCCCTGGGCTGGCCCTGAGACCCGCGGAGCCAGCGGCAGCACAGAAGTAGGGCGAGGGCCATGGTGTCCAGCAGCAGCTCTAGCACCTCCACGACCGAGAGGACCGAGGAGCCGAACCACAGGCTCCAGAGGCTGCCCATGGCTGAGAGCAGCTGTGGCACCTGCAGGTATAGGCAGTGGTGAGCAGAGGCCCGGGTGCTGGCCCCGCCCCTCTCCCAGCCCTGGCCCAGGAGGCAGCTCACCGAGTAGACCGGCGTCTCATCCACCGTGCGGTAGTTGAGCTCCTGATAGAAAATGTTCACCTTGGCCAGGCTGATCCTGGGGCAGGGCGCAGGTGAGAGGGGCTGAGCCCCAGACCTGCCGGTGGGGCCCTCTGTGCAGGCCCTGGAGGGCGAGGGCAGGGACAGCGGCCAGGATTTGATAGAGGCAGAAGGTGGCCATGGGTTCCATCGGCTCGGCTCACCCAGCACAGCCAGGACCCAGTCCTGCACACACAAAACTTGCTGTGGCCGCGGCTCCTCCTGGCCCTCGGGTGCTGCAGGGTGGTGTGAGGGCAGGACTGTGGGGACAGAGGCCAGTCCCAGGAGGGCTCTCTGCCCATGATCTCCCTACTTGTCCATCCCTCACCTCCCCCTTTGGAGACTCACGGCTGATGTGGAGGAAGGCCATCTGGAGGTCCCGGCAGAAAGCTTGTACGAAGACTCTCTGGGAGAGACAGCCCCGTCACATCCCTGTGTGCTGGCCCCGAGCAGACCAAACGGAGCCCAGCACATCCCCTCACCTGCAAGGCCGCGGGCATCGGGTGGTGCAGGGAAGCTGGTGGGTCTTCAGTTTCTGGTAGAGGCGGTGGAAGCAGTGACCTGGGGAGACAGTCACGGGTGAACCTATGAGAAGCGACCCATGGGCGGTGGGGAGGTCTGCTGTTGTCCAAACAGGCTGGTAGGGCGGGGTGAGGAGCTCACCCCAGGCTGGGTGCCGCATGTAGCTGCAGTACTCGGCCCCCACCGGCAGAGGGTAGAAGAAGTAGCCGCAGGAGCAGGTCTCCACCATCAGATGCTGAAAGCAGGAGGCCAGACATGCCTAGGGGGACAATGGGGCCGAAGCTGGGGGTCCGGCGCAGCCACCCCTCTCCCTGGCCTGCCTGCCTCCCCTCCTTCCCACTGGCCGGTTCCCCCACCCACCGCCAGCGTCCCTTGGGGTCTCCTTGCCTTAGCCTCCTCACCCACTCCCCAGCCCCCTTCCTGGGCCCCTGCCCCGCCTCCCCACCCTCCACGCCCAGACTCACCTGCCTGGTGTAGGAGGTGTTGTACAGTAGCTGCACGTCCATGTTGCCTGTACTGTCCATGCACTGCCCATAGGGGCTCCCGAGCCGGTGCACCTCGTCCTGGGGGAAGGAGGGCTACTCAGTCCTGCTGCCTCGAGCTGGAGGTCCTGCATGCCCCCAGGGTTGGAAACAGAGGCCGAGAGCCTGGAGGCGGGGACTGCCCACCTCACGGATGTCAATGGTGGTCTCTGTCCCTGGCCGGATGCTGAAGCCCTGGTGCTCCAGGAAGGGTGTGTGGTCTTGCGGGTGGATCATGACCTTGATGCCGGCCTTCGTGGACAGCAGAGGGAGGTGGTCCTGCTGCTCAGCCCTGAGGACCAGGCTGATCCCTGGGGGAGGCCAGGGGTGAGGCCAGGTTGGCCTGGACACCCCGCCCGCACCCAGTTCTGGCTGGCACTCACTGTGGGTGACGCCTGGCCGTTGTGCGGCCCAGACACCGTTGAAGGTGTAGCAGCTGCCGTAGGTGGGGTGGTGGGATGTCTGGAAGTGCCTGGAACCAGGGGCCATGCTCAGACAAGCACACGCCCTCCACCCATCACCCTGGGGTTGGGTGTGTGGCCTGGGGTTGTGGGGAGGGGAGCACAGCTGGAGGAAGCCGCGGGGCTGGCAGACCACTGGGTGGGGTTGGGGGAGCAGACACTGGTGTACTCACCGGGCATGGCAGTCCCGGTCGTCGTAGCGGCAGGAGAAGACAAAGTGGCTGCCGTGGCTGTCCTCATGAGCAGCGGGCAGCAGGGCCAGGATGTTTATGTAGTGGAAGCGGTACCACTCCCGGGCGGCCACCACGCCGGAGGAGTAGGCCCGCTGAACACAGTCGCCCCCAGTGCTGTTACACTGTGGGGCATGGGGTCAGTGTGGGTGCAACTGGCCTGCCCGAGTCCCAGGCAGACCCCCTGGGCTGGACACTCACCAGTTTGAAACCCACTCTGTTCTGGCCATCCAAGGGCCTCAGCCTCTGGAGGTGGATCCTACGGTCCAGCTGGAAGGCGGGCTCTGGACCTGGGACCTCGGCCCCCAGGGCATCCCTGCTGTCGCTAAAGTTGAACCGATACAGGGAGTAGATGTTCTCCCGGGCAAAGTCATCCAGAATCCGCAGATGGTGGCGGGCTAAGTGTGGCCTGGGGGCAGGGCGAGGGGGCTCAGAGTCAGAGCCAGGCCCCCTTAGCACAGGCACTTTGGAGAGAGCCAAGCTGGCCCCAGGCACTGACCCCAAAGTTGCAGACAGGATAGGAACCTCCCACCCCCTGCCATCCTCAGAAGCCTAGTAGGCGGTTCTGAATACAGAGCTGGGGCTGCAGAGGGAAGTCAGACCCCCGGCCTGGCCTGCCTCCCACCCCCAGGACCCCATCCTCCTCTGGCTCATTCACAGCCCTTCCCTGTCTTTGCTCCGCTGACTCCACACTGCAGTGTTACCCTGCTTCCCTCTCCTGGGCACCTGCTCTTCTGGAAAGCCTCTGGCTCTCCTCCCCTCCCCTTCCTGGGCTGCCTAACTCCTGAAGGTCCCTCCAACCTGGCACTGGTCACAGTAACACTCAGCTTATTCTTCTTGTCCTTTAGCCCTGCCTCTGGGGCACAGAGCAGAAAGAGGTGGGTTGTCCTGCTGTGACTGCACCAGGGGAGGGGCCCCCAGGCTGGACCAGCCCTCACCGGTGTGGGTTCATGTCACACAGAGTGACCGATGGGAAGAGCTTGCGCTCCGAGTGCACGGACACTGTCATGATGACCGGGTAACGCCAGTACTGCTCGAAGAGGAGTGCGAACTGCCAGTAGAGCACGCCCAGGGCTCCTGCCAGCAGCAGCCCCCAGGAGGCTGTCTTGAGGCGGTTCTGGCTGGAGCAAACAAGGCGGATGGTGCCGTGGATAGTGGAATTGGTGCAAAAGAAGGTGACCAGCTCCCTGAAGGAGGTGTGCAGTTCTACCAGCCTCTCTCCATGTTCCTCCTCAGGCAGTGTCGGTGGGGATGCCTGGGGGCACGTCCAGGTTCCTGGTCCATCACCCACTGTTTGGCCCGTGCCTTCAGCCTGCATCTGAGAAGCGAGACTCAGTGGGGCTCCAGCCCGCCACCTGGCCTGACCCCACCCAGGTCTCCCCACCCGGGCCATCAGCCTTCCATTCTCCATGACTGGGAATTCCCAGAATTGTCACATCCCTCAGCCACCAGTGGCCTAGCCTGGCTTGCTGACGCTTGAGAAAAACCCAATCAGAAGCTGGTCCATAACTTGGGACCAACTCTGTTGCCCCCACTCCCATGGCAACAAGCGGGACACCAGGCAGCCTCCACAGGCGTGTCTCATGGCCAGAGCCGAGCCTGGGTGGCGGCGCAGGGACAGCAGGGGACATAGGCTCTAGGCTACGCCAGGCCTTGTTTGAAGGTGGCTCGAGGCTGGAGGCTTGGGTGGGTCTCTGCTGCCATCTGCCAAGTGGGGCAGGGGCCTCTGGTGAGGGACAACCAGGTGACCTGCTCTGAGTGGGCCTAGGGCCCAGCATTGGGGGTTGACTGAACCCTGGGCCCCAACAGCCTCCAACAACCCTCAGTGGCCAGCATGGCCATGCTGGATTGGGGCCAATGGAGCCACACAAGTCCAGCCACATCTGGGCCAAGGGTCAGGCCTGTAGCCTATTGGGCACTGTGGGCCTATGTGGGGGTGTTGTCCACTGAGCTGAGTCTGGGGATGCTCCGTTTGTGGGCCTTGGGCTTCCAGAAAGTAGGCAGCAGTCTGGCCAGACATGGTGGGGACCTGAGGGCTCCAGGGAGGTCGACCTGAGGCCTGCCTGGCCCTACTCCCACCTGGAGGCTCTAGCATCCTGGGACCTTGGTCCCTCAGTGCACAGGGCCGTGGGGCCCTGACCAGGTCAGGCTGGCTGGCCCGGGACATGCACTGAGTCACTGCCTGGGCTTCCTACAGACTTTCCAGAGTGTCCCCATCTTGGTCTGAATCATTAGGCCTCTCGCACCTGGGGTGTAGCCTCCTGGGTTCTGGCCCCTCTAGGCAACTGGGCCTGGGCCGATGCCTGGGGAGGGCCTGAGCCAAGGAAGGGCCTGGTATGTCTCAGCCAGCACATGCTGGCCTGGACCCCCAGTGCCCACCAGCTGCCTGGGGCCCAGGTAGGAGGTGGGGGTGGTCAGCCCAGGCCTCAGGTTTGTGGAGGTGGCCAGGCCAGGAGAATGTGCCAGCATGGGTGCTGCTGGTGGGCCCCCTGTGGCAGAGTGCTGCCCACACAGGTGTGACCACATGGAACCCTCACAGGGCAGCAGGACCTTCAGCTTCATGATACAGGCGAGGGAAAAGGGTGTCCAGAAGATTCTTTCCAACTCCAGTAACCATGTTTCCAGATTGGCCACCTCCCACCCTGGCTGGGACTGCCAGGCAGGAGGAGGGTGGCTTCCTGAGATGGGGGGGGGGGGTTCCCTGACACCTCAGCCACGGCAGGAGTGGGGGTGCACCGCTCCTTCACGCAGTACACGCACGCACACAGCTGTGCACAGACACACACACTCCTCCTCTCACACACAGCAAGCCCTCTGTCAGTGGGGGTGCATGACAAAGGCGTGGATGGGAGCCTCTGCCCTTGCCCCACCTGTGCCTGTGCTTCAGACGACCTGGGGGACACGGCCCCTCCACCTCAAGCCAGGGAGACCCCAGTGATGGCCCGCCCTGATGCCCGGTACCTCAAGGCTGCACCCTCCCTGTGCGTGGGCATCCATCCTCTGGTGCTGGCGGCTGCAACAGCAGTGACTGTGGCAGTTCTAGCAGGTGACAAAGTGGGCTGTGGCCCAAGGCTGGCCAAGCAGCCTCCTGTTTATAACAGGCTGGGCGTGGGGCGAGGTAGTGGGGCGGAGCCTGCCAGGGAAAGCCACATCTGCTCTGGTCCCGGAAGGGGAAGCCTTTGGGGCAGGGATGGGGGTCCTTCACCTCAGTGAGGCTCTCTTGCCCACATTCCTGGAAGTGAGGTCTGGAGGCCTGGCCCTGGCAGGGGTTGAGGGGCTCCAGGTTTCTGGAAGGTGAGGAGGGACCCCACTCTGGTAGAACCTGGGGTGCCTGGCCCCCCTCCCCTGTCCACTCTCCTCCCACCTGGCCTGGGAGAATGCTTGCTCGCCTCCACCTGCCCAGCTCTAACCACAGGTGTTTGTGGCCAGGGGTCCCTGGGCAGGGACCTCCACTCCCAGAACACGGGTGTCCCCTGGTGCTGGCTGCCCAGCCCCTGGGACAGGCACCTACTGTGGGAGTGAGTTGGGGCCTGGGTGGGCAGGTGGTGCCCATAGCTCAGCCTCCCGGGAGGCACAGAGACCCTGCACCAGCCACCCACCACACTCAGGGTCCAAGTCCACCACCTCACGGCTGAAATCCTCGGCCCCAGAGTGGTTGCCTGAGGCCAGACAGTGTGTGAAAGGCTGGAGAGCCCCCATGAGGAATCCAACAGGGCTCCATGAGGCCAGAGGCCTCGGCATCCCAAATGACCAGACCCTCCGCTTGGCCCTCTGCCCCTCCCACACAGGCTCTGGGTTCCTGACGGCCCACCCCAAATGGGTGCTGAGATGAGGGAGGAAGCCCCCACCCTCGCTAGGCTCTTCTGGTGGGGGCTTGGCTCTGAGGAGGGGTGAGGTCATCAGCCTCCTGCCTTTGGAAGGGGCAGATGGCAGCCGGGGACCTCTGGGAGAGGGAAGTCACGCTCAGGGAAGAGCTGGCCCTGGACTCATCTAGGTGTGAGTGCGAATCACAGCTTCCTCAGTCATAGGCTGTATGACGTTGAACAAATTACTCAACCTCTCTGAGCCCGTTTCCTCAAGCACAAAGTGAGGCTGAGTTTCCTCTTGAGGCTTGAGACTCAAAGGTGAGACTAACCGATGCCATGGGGCCAGCGTCAGAGCCCCATCTTCCTGCTTCTGAGGAGGCTGCCCCAGAACCCACCTTTGGGAGGCCAGAGACACAGAGACTGTGTCCAGCGGCAGCAAGGCCAGCAGCCCCCTCCTCCCTTCCCTGCCTGACCCCTCTCCTGCCTCCCCAGGCTCTTCCAGTGACTGGAGGAACAGAAGGCACTGTCTGGGACCAGACAGGGCATCTCCAGCTCCTCACACAACAGGGGCTCGTGTGGCTGCTCCTTAACAGCTGTGTGTTGAGAGAATTAGAGAAATTATTTAGGGCCCTATGTCCCCCACCCTCTCTCCAGAGGGATGGCTGGCCCCAGCCTGCTGAGCATGGCCCCTTTGAGCCTTCAAGCGGTGGCTTTCCCTGAAGCTGGACCTAGGGATATCAATGTGCCTCCTTCCAGACTGTGTGCACTCAGCACTTCATGGGACCCCTGGGCTCTACTTTCACACCCATGGGTGTCTCCACCCTCAGAGACAGCTAAGAGTTGTTCCTGGAAGGATTCTGGTGCAGCAGCCATGAAGTCTGAGCCAATGGGCTCTGCATGTGTGCCAGATTCTGGGAGCCAGGAGCATCTTCCCCAGCCTGGGGAGCTGGACCATCTGGAGTCCCTGCCCACGGGCAAGTAGGAGGCCTCCTTGGTGCTATTGCAGCGCCTCCCTGTCCCCCAGGCGCTGACTGCAGTGTCAAGCAGGGATTCCGGCCACCACGGAGGGGGCTCCTTGAGGTACTGGCCACTGGAGATGGGCCGAGTGTGTGATGTTGCCCGTGTGGGGCTCAGGGTCTGGTCTTGTGTCTCTCTCACACCTGTGCTTGAAACACCCAGCGCCTCAGGGCAGCCTCCCTTACATAACTCTCCTCGAGCTAAAAACAGCTGGGCCCGCCCTGCGTGGGGATGGCAGAGCCTGGAGGAGGCAGAGGAGAGAAGGAAGCTTGAGATGTTTTCTGGGTGTGGCAGCAGGAGGTGGGGCCTGGGACTGTCAGCCTCCCCATGAGGAAGGAGGGCCAGGGCCAGTGAAGCTCACTCGCAGCAGGAGGAGGTAGCAGGCTGCTTCCCCGTGGCTGGCTGGCCTGGTGCTGGCCTGAGGGGCGATGGGCACTTCTGTTTCTGCCCCTGGGCCTGGGCCAGCACTGCAGTGACTGGTAATATCTTGTCTGAGGTGCCCCGGGTGGGCCAGATTCAGTGGCGATCATGGCCCCCTGTCTGCCCTCTGCCAGTAGCCATGGCTGGACCTGTCGGAGCTTGGAGTCCACTGTCAATCGTCATGTGGTTAGTAACCCCACTGACCGGTGGTGTATACTGAGAGGCAGTCAGGGTTGTGGTCAAGGGTGAGACTTTGGGGTTTGAACCCCAGATCTGCCTAGCGACAGCCTCTCTGGATTAGTCCCAGCTGATGACCAAGGCCTGTCTCACAGTCAGTGCAGCGTCTGCCCTGGCACAGCCCTGTGGGGGCACACCCCAGACCCCACTCACCAGGAAGGGTGGTGAGGAGAGTGCTGGCCCGCCCGCTGCCCAGCCCTCCCTTACCCAGACCCCCCACCCGAATGCCATCCTCACCTGCTCGGAAGTGTTCCCCCAGTGCTGTCCCAGAGACTCTCTGCTCCCCAGGGACTTCCCTGGGTTCCCCACCTCCCTGCTCTGCCTCCCCCTCCCCCAGGGCCTGGGAGGGGACCGTGGGAGCAGAAAGTGAGCCTCAGTGCAGCGGCCACTGCTGCATAATGACCCTATTCATGGGCTAGGCGGAAAATTCAGCCGGGAAACAGTGCAACTTTTTATGAGGACAGCTTTCCCCCTGGGCAGGGGCTGGGCAGGATTCCTACGCCGGACCCCACCTGGCACAGGTTCCAGTGGGGCTCCTGGCTCCACAATCACTGCGGTCACACAAGGTCACCCAGGATTCGATTCTCAGGGACCCGGGTGGTTCGGTCGCCGGGGACGCGGACTGCCTCCAGCGCTTCCCTGTTGAGTGGGCATAAGAACTGGGTCCTCCAGGCGGGACTGGGCCGATTCTTTGGAAGGGGGCGGTGGGAGGGTCAAGGTACCAGGGAACTTGGGCGGGGCTCATCCCGGAACCTCGGGGGTTACCCTCTAACTGGGCCTGTTTTCCCGCGGAAGGCAGGGGATCATGAGGAGGGGAACGTGCAGGGTGGGGGGACCGGGAGCTCTGCGACCGCTGACAGCGATGTGGCCGAGGGACCAACAGGACGGCCAGCCGTGGCTGATTGGACCAGACCTGCCTGAGCTCGTTCTCCGCCCCTCGGAGCTGTCTGTCAGTGCGCATGCGCCGACTGCTTCTGCCTCCCGGGAAGGGAGGCGACAGCGAGATGCAGGCAACCTCCGCCTGGCCGTCTAGAGCGGCCGCCTCAGCTAACCGCGCCCCGGAACTGGAAGCGCGACTTACCCCGCCCCGTGGGCGGCCATCTTGGAAGCTGAGGCGGCAGCAAAAGCGGTGGCGGCGGCGGCGGCGGCGGCGGTAGCGGCTGCGGTCGGGTGGGCTCGCTCCCGGCGCGGTGCAGCTCTGCGGCGCGGGCCCCACTCTCCGCTCCCTGCTCCGGCCTCGACCACGGCGAGCCTGAGCGCGGCGGCGGCCCACGCGCGGCGACGGGGAGAGGTGAGCGTGCGCCGCGGGCCTCCGCCGGGGCCTCTTCCTCGCGTCCGCCCCGCCGGAGCCGGCCCGAGCGGGGAGCGCGGGGCCTCCGCACGGCCCGTCCTCGCTGCGTCCGCGCTCGCGGGGCCTGGCCCGGAGCTTCTGTGCGCGGAACCCGAGGTCGGTTACAGCGGGGCGCCCGGGGCTCCGGGCCGGGTCGTCCCCCCTCCGGCCAACTTGGGGATTCGGGTGGCCACACGGCTGACGTCCCATGGAAAGGCTCCCGTTAGTGGCACACTTGCGGGCGCCGCCAGGACCAGCCGGCGTAGAGCTTGGTTTGTAAACGTATCTTGGGAATCGGTGTCGGGGTGGGCTGGCTGCCGTTGAGCCCGCCGCCGCCGCTTCATCTCGATCAGTTAGGACCCCAGAACGCCTCTTAAGTTCCCCGAGCCATGAACATCTGGGGTGGAAACAAAATTCGGGCGGTCAGACTGGGAAGCTCCATGCTGGGTGGCTGGAGAGGGCCCTGGGCCGGCTTCTCGCCTATGCCTGCCTGCTCTCCCCTATGCCTGCCTGCTCTCCCCGTCTGCCAGTTACCTGTCCCGATCCACCCCTGGTCAGGTGTACGCTTCTCGCCCCCTTCCCAGTTAACACCACTTATCTGGACTATGTTTAGTTCACATCCATTCTCAAACTCACGCCGGGCCCAGCCTGAAAATGCTTAGAAAGGTCCCCGGGCAGCCCCCAGGGAGTTAATGAGGGCTTGAGAGTTCTCTGGGCAGTGGTCAGGGCTCTGTTATCTCTAGGTGAGGGGCCCTCGGTGTAACTTTAGGGTCTTGCTTACTTGAAAAGCCCAGCCTCTCTGCAAGTACTGTTGGATGCCAGTGCCTAGAGCTAGCACTCTGTCATCTGCACACCTTAGCCGAGCCGACCTCTGTGCAGGTGCGGGAGTGGCACGTGCGGTGGCCCCCCGTCAGCTGCGGGCCTCCATCCAGCCTGTGAAGCAATCCCACTGGTGAAGGGAGAGACTTCCGTGGGAGTCCTGGGCACGGGGGTGTCACGTGCGCTCTGGTGGGTCAGACCAAGGTCTCTGGGCGGAGAGAAAGGAGCCGAGCAGGCAGTGCTGGATGAGGGGCGAGTCTGTGTCCACGTAGTACTGAAGGGACTCTTGCCGGGATGTTGGTTCAGGCTACTGGCCTTCAGACTGTCTGCCCTGAAATTTTGTATGTGGACTGTGCTTCTTGTTTTGTTTTTGAATGTCTCCTGTGACACTTGTCCTCTGTCTGTGGGGACTTGGCCTGATGGGACCTTGAGATGCACTTCGGGGTCTGTGGAGGCACCCGATATGCACCCTGTGTGCTTGGGGAAGACGGAGAAACTGACTCACCTGTCATCCTGAGGGCACTGCTGATTATGACTTCGAAAGCAAAAGGGAGAGGAAAGTTCATTTGTGAGGAGCCAGGCAGAATCTATTTTGTTTTGTGTGGCTGTCCTCTAACTTTCGTGAAGCGTTGAAGTTGGCCACTTAATTGAGTTCAAGCACAAGTGTGTTTGAATTATCCGGTGAATTGGTACGTGTGTGGCAGAATGTCAGACTTAAGGTGCACAGTTAAAGGAAACAAGTCCTGGGTGATGGTCTTGCTTTTGACTTGTCATGGTGTTTGTTACTAGATGTTGTCCATGGCAAACCACCTTGGCCCCCTTGCCGTCTCTGGCTGGAGCTTAGGGGTGGTGCCAGGGGAGCACTCCCCTCTCAGGCTAGACCCTAACCACCCGCAGTGGGCACCCCAGCCAGCAGTGTCTGCTGGGGCCTGGTGGCACCTGTGCGATATGCAGCTGGGTGGCAGGAAGGCCAGCAAAGGGCAGAATGTGGAGGCACTTGACCAGGGGAGTCAGGCACTGGGCTGGGCAGGGGTGTGGCCACGTGGTTGGGGCTCTGAGGAGGGGTTGGCTCAGGCTGTGGGAGTGTCGGGGCCTGTGGGAGTCCGAATCAGGGGATAGAGGGCGGCCTGGGGCTGAGGACTTGGCAGGTGGCAGAGGGGTTGGCATATATTTGTTCAGTTCTGGGTGAGTCCTGAAGGGTGTGATCTGAACTGTGCAATGAGAAGGGTCAGTTGACTTCAGAGAACAGGATGGACTGAAATGGGGGGAGACTGGAAGCCAGAGGCTGGTCGGACGTCTCATGATAGTTGATGGGCAGTGTAGTGGGCCCTGCATCGGGGGTGTGTGGTGGGATGGAGAGAGTGGGAGCATATGGGTATCTAAGGTTTAGAGACCCCAGAGCAGGAAGCAAGGCTGGGTATGTGGAGGGACTACTGCTGCACCCTGGGGGTGCAGAGTGAGACAGCAAGCCCTGGTCATCATCTGGCTGGGTGGGTGCTCTGAGGCGGATCCCATGGGCACAGGGCAGGAGTCCATAGCCTCTAATGAGGCACCGTGGGCAGAGACTGATGGGAGGAAAGGTGCAAGTGAGGTGAGGAGGGTCCGGCCTGGTGCAGGGAGCAGTGCCAAGTGGGTACTGGCTGGGAGGTCTGCGTGGAGGTTTGGCTGCTAATATCCTGTGCTGTGGTGGGACAGGTTGGGAACACAGGTTGGGCAGAGTGATTCCTCACTTGCTGCCCTGTCTAGTCAGCCTCCCCCCTCTTCTTTCCATCCTGTGCTGCATACGCTGTGTGTCCTCCATCTCCACCGTGTTTTACACCAGTGGCTTTCTTGCTTTATTTTTAGCAGCAAAACTTTTTTGCTTATGCACCTAATTTCCATCTATGAGATGCTCTAGTTTGTTAAGTAGATGGAGCTGGAGCTGTTCTGGTGCCCCTGAGAGTGGGGAGCCCGTCTTCCACTTCCCCATCCCGCCCTCCTACCTCTGGAGCAGAGCTGAGGTGTCCCAGGTCCCCTGATCCAGGCCAGGTCTCTTCTCTTGAATGATGGCTGCTCCCTGCCTCCCATCCTAGCCTTCAGTACTGTCCTGTGCCGTCCTGTCCCTCTTGTGCCATCTTGTCTGTCCTAGTCTGTCCCAGTCATCCTCTGCTGGGCCTCCAGAGTGCCCTTTCTAATGGAAGATCTGATTTGACTTAATACTTGGGCTTAAAAACTTTGTGGGGTGCCGCCTGACGGCCTGGCCTCGAGTCCCTGGTCGGCCTTGTCAGCTGCCATTCACAGTGCTTCGGCTCCTGCTGTGGCCCAGTGTTGTGCCCTGGACACAGCACACTTCCTTACCTTTGCCTGTCCAGCTGCTCCTGCTTCCTCTTCTGTCCTGGATGTGTGTCTGGGTCTCTCCGGGGTCCCCTCTCTCTCTCCAGTCCCAGAAAGAGGCTCTTCCTCTATTCCCTTGTTCTCCCACCCACCTGTGGCCAGTGGTAAACGTGCTGGAAAATGTTTAACAAGGAGTTCTGGGAGGGGCATGGCACCCAGTGCAGTGCTGGGGGAGACATGCACATGGCTGGTGGTTGGGGCTGGCTTTAGCTCGCCTCCACTCAAGACCGGCGAATTCAAGGGCTCTCTCCCTCTGAAGCTTCTTCAAGGACACAGGTGAGTCTGCAGGGTCTCTCTTAACCTTTGTATCTGACGAAAGTCACATTGGCGAAGGACCTGCTGGGACAGGCGGGAAAGGAGACTCTGCAAGGCTCATGAGTGTCTGAGAGGGTGGGCAAGTTGGAGCGGCCCAGGGGCCTTGATTCCGGGTGGCAGAGGTGTGGGCAATGGGGGTTGCCTTGCTCTGTCCCGTGTCAGTGTAGACTTGTCTCCACAGATGAGCAGCAACAGCGGTAAGAGAGCACCGACGACAGCGACCCAGCGCCTGAAGCAGGACTATCTCCGGATTAAGAAAGACCCCGTGCCTTACATCTGTGCCGAGCCCCTCCCTTCCAACATCCTTGAGTGGTAAGGCTCTGCCGCCTCCTTCCCTGCACCACCTGCCACCTGGCTTCTCCCTGATGGGCTTAGGGCCAGAGGGGCCTCTTAGCGTGGGAAGGGGGTTCCTGTACGCTTGTCAGGCATGAGTGGACCGTGAAGCCTGCAGATCCTCTCTGGTTGTCTTCACAATGGATAGCAACCCAGGATGTGGCAGGCTGTCTTTGAGCTCTGCACGCGGGCCAGAGAGAGGATCCTTCCTAGGGGTGACTTTGGGGCCTGCAGCCTCACGCCTGTTGGAGAAGCTCCTTGTCTTGACTCTCCTTCTCTGCTCTTTGCTTCTTGATGCTGTGAGGTAGCCTGTCCTACGTTGGCAAGTTTGTGATGGGGGATGATGGGTCCTGAACCCCGCTCTGTGCCTGTGGACGTGTGTTTCATGGGAACTTGCCACGCCACAGAAGGGCTGCCCTTATCAGGTGTGCTGGTGACTTTGTGAGAAACAGTGTAGGGCTGAAACATTAAGGAGCATTTTCTCTGTTTGGAGGGTATTTAATATTTTATGTTTTGATCTTAAATACCATAAAAAAAGTTTTAGATCTAGAAGAAAGAGATCTGAGTTAAAAGTCTTTTCCAGATTGGACAGGTGTTCAAGGATTTTGGATCCACATTCCTTGGCTTGCAGAGAAGGGTGAGCGCTGGCAGGTGGGCAGAAGGTCTCAGGGAGTCCAGCCTTGGTGTATAGGGGAGACATCAGTGTCACAACTCGCCCTGCCCTCAGGATGTAGCTAGCAAATGGACAGACGGGCTCTGTGGCAGTCTAGGGGACATCCTGGTCGTGCCGGGGCCCCTCCTGAGTGGGGGTCAGGTCCCAGGTCTACTGTTAACCAGGAAGGCCCACTGCAGAGGAAGAGGCGCAAGGCAGCGTCCATCGGAGGCCAGGCACAGGCTCCCCTCCTCGCCACGAGCTGCGACAAGCTGTATGCTGGCGGGTTGTCCTTAGGGAAGCTCCTTTGGGGCTGAGCACCAGAGACTTCGAGGGGAGTGGGTCACAGGAACCTCTGCCTGGAGCCCCCCCAGTATTCCAGACTCCCAGAAGGACAGCAGGCTTCCTTTCAGCACTGACCACATTTTTGCCCAAACAGTCGAGGTGCCGTTAAGGTTATGAGACCCCCTGGCATCCAGTTCCAGACACCGGCTGAGGACGGCCATGTTGGGCCTGCTGTGTGGGCTCTTCCCAGCCAGGGTGTCTGTCCCCGCCACTGGAGAAGAGAGTAGTCTTCTGGAGAGGTCTGTACTCTAGGCCTTCCTCACTCTGCTGCCCTGGGGCTGTCACGCACTCTCAGAGCACTGCTTGCCCGGCCCTTCCTGATGTCCTCAGATTGGACACACAGATTGGGAGCAGTGACAGATTAAGGCCACGTTCCCCAATTTAAGGCCACCTTTCCCAGTTTGTTCCTGGTCTGCTGACATAGGATGATGGTATCTTTTGGCTCTGACCTGTCAGCCAGTAGAGAGCAGGGGTTGTCAGTGTCCTGGTGGGAAGTAGTGTTTGGAGAGGTGATACTCATGTGTGCACAGTTGTGTCTGGTCTTGTGTTTCTGGTTAGTTCTGTATTCTTCTTCGTGCTTTTCTGTTTTCTTTGAAAATTTATAAGTTCAGGGCTTCTTTGGTGGTCCAGTGGTTAGGACTCAGCTCTCACTGCCAAGGGCCTTGATTCCATCCCTGGTCAGGGAACTAAGATCCCGTCAACCACACAGAGCAGCCAAAAACAAAAAAAAATCGAGCAGTTCCAATGTTTCTTGCCATAGAGATGAAGTGTTGTTTATTTGTGTGGAGAGCAGAGTCCATGGGGCTGTGGCCCTCCGTGTGAGGCCTTTGGTGACCACCACGAACTGTCCCTGTCCCTCCTGCTGGAAGACAGCTGCTCTCGAGGTCACATCTGAGTCTTCCAGGGTTGCAGGGCCAGGGCACAGTCTCTGCGGGTCTCCAGCTATTCCTGGTGAGCTACTGCATGATATTTGGGCACACTGAAAAGCATCAGATTTCAAGTACATCTCAACTATAAATTGTGAATTTTTGTTTTTTTGTTTGTTTTTTCCCTCCACACTGCATGACATGTGGGATCTTAGTTCCCTAACTAGGGATTGAAACCTGGACCCCCTACATTGGAAGTGCCGAGTCTTAACCTTTGGACCTCCAGGGAAGTCCTGTGAAGTGAATTTTTAAATTGTCAGTTGATGTTAATGGTCAAAGAGGGTTAGCTTTTTGCGTACTATGTTGTGGATTCAGAGGCACTTTGCAGAAAACTTGGAGGGCACGGCCTCTCTGATCCTGTTGGAGAGGCAGGGAGCTGTGTAGCTGGTCAAGTTTAGTCACCTGCTGAATGTCTATGAGTGTATTAGTTTCGGGTGGGCCCTAAAAACCCCAGCCTTGGAGTGATGCCATCCCCAAAGCCAACTCATTTTCTCTCCTCCCTCAGGCACTATGTGGTCCGAGGCCCTGAGATGACTCCCTATGAAGGTAAGTCTTTGCTCTGAGTTAGATGAACAAGAGGCAGCGTCTGTGTTCCAAAGAGACCTTACCCGAGAAACTCCGTCCGCTTGTCAGTAATGCTCTTTCTGGTTTGGACGTGCGGGAGGTAGACTGCGCACATTTGGAGCTTGTTCTGGTTTCCTCCAAGTCCTAGAGGTGTTTGCTCAGGGTTTGGTTTTGCTGATATGTCTCCAGCTTCAGGTTCAATCCCTGGGTTGGGAAGATCCCCTGGAGAAAGGAAAGGATACGCACTCCAGTATTGTGGCCTGGAGAATTCCATGGACTGTGTGGTCCATGGGGTTGCAAAGAGTCAGACACGACTGAGCGACTTTCAGTTCACTTCACTTCACCTCTCTGTCTTCAGGGACTGCTAAAGTATCAAGTTTGCTCAGCCTCCTATCTCAGTGGAGTCAGACCTGGGAGAACAGACGGGGAAGAGGAAGACCAGAGTGTGTGTCGTTGAGGGAAAGGAAGTCATTTCCCGAGTGCTCGCTCTGTGCGGTGTCCTCTGAGCTCCGGAGCGGCACATTGTGTTGGTGGGGCACAAAACGTGGGGGCCCGCAGGGCTTGCCAAGGGCGGATGCTGCCACCCAGTGGCCTCCGGTGTTTGTGAATAGACCTTGGAGCTGTCAGTCAGTCTCCAGGTGAAGCCAGAGCCCAGGGGAGAACTGTGGCCAGACAGGCCACTCTCTAGGCCTGGGTCCTGACTTTTGGTGGCTGGAGCAGCCCGCTTGCTTCTTCCTGCCATGGGGTTCTGTGTGCGATTTCCCTAGAGGGTTTGTGCTGCTGGGAGGAAGGGTGGGGTGACCCACAGGCCACTCATGAGCCTTATGGGTAGGCTGGCAGAAATGTCACTAGCCTCATGGGACTCTGCTGGCTTGGGAATCCCCTGTCCTGAAGAAATAGTGTAGAAGGCACTTCGGTGGCATGTCATTTTTGCCACAGGGTATCAGGCTTGGTGATGGCTTTGCTTGGGGTTCCAGACCACAGGGCAGAAGATGGGCTGCAGGACAGCCTGTGTGGATCGTACTTACCAAATACATGCTGTGTTTTTAGCAAACTTGAAGAGACACTAAGAACGAGCAGTGTTCTTTCGCAAGTAGAGTTATGCCTGGTTTTAAAGGTTTTTTATTTTTTGTGGATTTACTGTTTTCCATATAAGAGGGGTGAGGGGCTGGACTGCAGGAACCTCCCCATCCCCCAGCCTCTCTGACTGATGATAACAGTCTCTTCTTCCCCAGCCCAGCCCCGTGACTCTGCTCGCCTGGGTCTGGTCTGCTCTCCTGTGTGTCCTGCTGTTCCTGGTCCTCGGGCTGGGACAGTCTACCTCCTTGGGAGGGTTCCTTCAGAGACCAGGGCTTTTTCTGCTGCCCACCTTGCCACTACCCACCCCCGCCACTTCCCCTTAGCACTTGTTGCTGTGCCCCTCCTGATGCCTGTCCCCGCCTCAGCTCAGGGCCCTGCTGCCCACAGTGCCACCCTCCAATGACTGCTCCGTCAGGGTCTCCCAGGGACCCTCAGCTGCCGCACCTGGTGGACGGCTCTTGGGCCTCAGTGTCTGGGCCTGTGTGGATTCTGATGCGTAGACTCTGGCTCCCTCCTCGTTTGCTCCTCTGACTTGTGGGTGTTCTGACCCTTCCCTCGCAGTCTCCTTAGCCACTCTCCCACGTCCACATCTGTCTGGTTCCATGTCGGCTGCCCGCTGACCCCATCTTTGCTCTGAGCTCTGTCAGTGCTGCTCCAGACCTGTGAGGCTCACAGTTCAAGTGGGCTTCCTGACACACGAGTGTTGATTTGTGTCTAGAGGTTTTATTTTATTCCTTTAAAATCCTAGGAGAGTGTTCTATAGACGCACACAGGCTTATTCTAAAAATTGGTTCTAAAACTTACATGAAAAGTGAGGGACTCAGAGAAGCTAAAATGGTTTTTTAAAATCATAAAGTGGAAGCAGTCGCTGTGCCTGGTTCTGAGACTCGTGGTGGTGTCGCATTGACTGGACGGTGTGCTGGTCCTGGAGGGAGGTGCGGTTCAGCTCCCCGACAGTGGGTCGGGGGCAGCACTGCCATGGCTCCCGGTGTGCTTCTCCTAGCTAGGCCTCCCTCCTCTGGAGCCAGGTGCTCTCAGTGGTGTCTGTCCTAGGGCTTGGCCGGGACATTTGGAATGAAGCCAGAGGAGAGACCCCTCCCTCCCGCTGCCCCCCACCCCCACCCCCAGCCTCTTACACCCTCAGATGCACTACCCCCCAGGTCTGTGGCAGATGCTCTGTGGTGGAGAGCGGGCATCTGGGTGCCAGGGGAACTGCAGGCCCTGCTCGTGGCTCTGCCTCAGCCCCTCAGTGTGTGTGACTGCGTGCGGAGGCCTTCCTGCCGGGGACCAGCGGCTGCAGGTGCTGCTGACGGTCCTCTCTGGATTGGCCAGGCAGGTTGGCCGCCCTGCGCACACCCCGCGCCGCCCCTCCACTAAGTGGCCTCCACTCATGTGTGTGGGTGCTCCTGCTCCTCTGAGCCGAGTCCCTGTTTCCATCTCCTGCGCTTTTTCCAGTTTGGCTTTTCTCAGTGCTTGTGGTGCAGGCGTGCTCCAGCGTCGTCTCTAGAGTTAATCCCTCGCTGGCTGGCTTGTCTACATGCAGAGGTGGCCTCAGGTGGCACTTGCCCGTCACTGCCGCCCCCACCCTTACTCTTCTGCCTCCATCACTCCTTCACCATGGGAGACTGCCCCAGGCAGTCAGAGAGTTGGGCAGAGACCTGTGGGGCTGGAGGCCAGCAGGGAGCCCCAGTGGAAAGATGGCAGCTCTGTCAAGCCTCATTGTACATGCACACACTTACACAGACACATGCATGTCGCTGGAAGTCCTGTCAAGTAACGTTCTTCTGCCTTGCCAGTCTGGGTGGGCCTGAGGTTCTCCGGAGGAGGGAGCAGCTCACAGGGCTTGGGGGGGATAGGGGTCAGCGTTGCATTGTTTACTCATCTTTAGTGGGGGAATGATAGCGATTCACCTGTTGCTGGGTGTGGTTTGGTGGAGAATGGGAGGCAAGACGTACAGGGATGAGGGGACCAGAATATGGGGGTAGGGCCAGTGAGGAGTCTGTGCAGATTCTGTCTTGATGCTCTGCTATCGGGAAGAGAGGGGTGCAATGAGGGAAGAGGGGCTTGTGGTCGGCATGGGGTGAGGTGGGTGGTAAGGCCTCTCTAGGTTGGTGGTGTGAGCCGCAGTGAGATGGCCAGCGTGACGTGTGCATTCCAGGGCTTGTAGGCAGGAGCCTGAAGGCTGTGAGGGCTGCGCCCACTATGGCAATGACAAGGCTGCTTCTCTCTTCTGTTACAGGTGGCTATTATCACGGAAAACTAATTTTTCCCAGAGAATTTCCTTTTAAACCTCCTAGTATTTATATGATAACTCCCAATGGAAGATTTAAGTGCAATACAAGGTAAGGTGTCCCTGTGTGCTTGGATGCGGGACTGGAGTTCTGAGGAACCTGTGCCCCGTTGACTGGGTCCCTTTTTCAGGCTGTGTCTTTCTATCACGGATTTCCACCCAGACACGTGGAACCCGGCCTGGTCCGTCTCCACCATCCTGACGGGGCTCCTGAGCTTTATGGTGGAGAAGGGCCCCACCCTGGGCAGCATCGAGACATCGGACTTCACGGTGAGCTTGGGGGTGGTGAGGAGGATGCTTGGTCTCCTCAGCCCAGTTAGGACAGGGACTCCTCCGTTATCAGTTGGCATCAGGTCTAAGATCAGTTGATGATAAAGAAAGGTAAACGGCCTTTGGAGACCCCATGTCAGTCTTTCCTGAGGAGCACGCCTGTGGGCTACTTTCCACAACACGAAGACACCAGTCGTTCAGCTGTCACTTAGCCTGTTTCTGGAACATGAAGGAACTGAAAGTAGCCATCAGGCTGACATTTTCCTTCTTTTTCTTCCTAGAAAAGACAACTGGCTGCACAAAGTTTAGTGTTTAATTTAAAAGACAAAGTGTTTTGTGAATTATTTCCTGAAGTTGTGGAGGTAAGAAAGTGAAAGTTTGCCATCGGTTTTGCTTTCCCTAAGTCAGGAACACT
Source organism: Ovis aries (assembly GCF_016772045.2). Classification (NCBI taxonomy): domain Eukaryota; kingdom Metazoa; phylum Chordata; class Mammalia; order Artiodactyla; family Bovidae; genus Ovis; species Ovis aries. The sequence goes on from NC_056065.1 coordinate 50,570,179, forward strand.
TTGATTCTGTTTTTCCCAAGAGAATGTATACCTGTGTGTTCTTGTGCTACAAACATGGAGAGGGAAACTGAGGTGCAGACAGGCAGGTGCTGCCGACCTGCCCCTCTCCTCGGGGCACCTTGGGGCTGGAGGGTGAGTCGGAGATGGGGGCAGGTCAGGGAAAGGGTGGTGGGCCTGCTGAGGTCGCGGGTGGCCAGGAGTGAGGGGCGGGCATACTCCCTGGTCTTGGTGCTGGAGCAGAGAACGTGGCTGTGAGCAGGGGAGGCTGGGCCTCATGGAGGCTGGGGCTCTGATGGGTCAGAGCAGATCGGACCTGGCTCAGTCCCAGTCCCTGAGGCACAGGCATGGTGGTTCTGACTGTTCCCACAGGCCCTTGCGTCTGTTACATAGGATTAGCAGCAGCTCAGCCTTCACGGGCAGTTGTTAGAATGAAATGTGTGTAGCCGGTGACCACTGACCCTGCGGGGTCTCCGTGGTATACCACAGCCCCCTCCTAGGCCCTGAAGGAGCTGGCTTGTGTAAACCAACCCTTGTTTCCTGCTGTTTTTCTCTTAGGAAATTAAGCAAAAACAGAAAGCACAAGACGAACTCAGTAGCAGACCCCAGGCTCTCCCCTTACCGGACGTGGTTCCAGACGGGGAGACGCACCATGGCCAGCACGGGCTCCCGCTCCTCAATGGGCACGCGCCGGGGGCCGGGCCGCACCTGGCGGGGCTCCAGCAGGCCAATCGGCACCATGGACTCCTGGGCGGGGCCCTGGCGAACTTGTTTGTTATAGTTGGGTTTGCAGCCTTTGCCTACACGGTCAAGTACGTGCTGAGGAGCATAGCGCAGGAGTGAGCTGCCACCACGACCAGCAGAGGGGTCGGACACACAGGATGCTGGGCCCGAGCTCGACGCGGGCTGGCTGGACGTGCCGCTGAGCACGCGGGCCTGGCTGACTCCTGGGGTTAGCTTTTTAAAAACCTTTAAAAGGAAAACAAGAACCAAAGCGTGTAGTTTGGATTTGGAGGAAACGTGAGATCCCCAGCCCCCATGCTCGCCCTGGGATCTGGCAGGGGCTGAGGGGCTCCATGTCCACGAGGAGGCCTCACGCTTTGGTTTTATAGCTTATCTCCCATATTGTCTTTTGGACCTGTTTTAGTAACCTGTTTTTCATTTTATTAGATTTGGTCACTTAAAAATATAAAACTCGATGCCTATCCAACACTCTGCGTGTGTTCTTAGTGCAGAACTCTGACCCGGCAGGCAGGGCCGGGGCCTGGCAGGTGGCCAAGGTTGGGTCGGGGGTGTGGGCTCTGTCTGGCCTTAGTGTTTAAGACATGCTTTTGTTCACTAGAAACGAGCAGGTTTCTCTTGGGGGAGCACACGGGTTCTTGTGCTGAAGTTGAAAATCTGCTTTCTCACTGAGGCCGAGCTGTGTGTGTTGCCTGGTCACACTGCCCACCTCCCTTCACGCCTGCAGCCTTCCCTGTGCTGCGCTGGTGGCAGGAGGAAACCCTCAGCAGCTCCCTGGGTCCCACCTGCTCCACAGCCTCCGCATTTGTGGTCCAGACCTTTGTTTGCCCTGGAGACAGGCTCCCAAAGATCCTTTCACAGCAGATCCGAGGCTGGCTGGCTGGGAAGGAGGGATGGACGGCTGGGTTCAGGGGCAGGGCTGGTGAGCGCCCTCTCAGGCTTGGGATCTGTGACTCCCTGGTAGGCCAATGTCTTCCTCCTCTGTGTCTCTGCTTAATGACGTCGCCTGCACAGTGTTTAGTGTTTGGAAGGTGCTGTGCCTGGGGGCTACCAGACAGCGGCTGGTGACTTCACTGCGTGCAGGCAGGCATTGATGCATCTTCAGCGTTCTTTGTATTTTGATCAACTTAAAATTGCTTTTTGATTTACCACTTCTGTATATTTGACCCACTCCTGTGAAAAAAATCCTTTTGTCTTTGTTCCTGAATTTTGTGCTCTTGGTGTCTGTGAACCGCAAGTCCATCTCCACCCAGTGCTGAGGTAGCCTGTGGGGCCAGAGCTGGCGCGTGTGCCGAGGAGCTGGGCGTCCTGTGACCAACAGTAGACCTGTTGCCTGTGCTCACTGCAGAGCCTGGCTGCTGGCGTGTGTGGCTCTGCTGGGCCTCCCTCCATCCACTGCCAGCACGAGGATGTGTCTGTGGAGGTCTTTACCCCTTCCAAGTGTGCCATGTTGCCTGAGGGCCTCAGGAGGCAGAATGTTTAGCAGATGCATCTTTTCTGTGTGTGAAATCTTAACTTTCAAAATCCCTCAGCCAATGGTGGGAATAGGTCCATGCTGTACAGACTCCCCAGCGCCCATGGCAGCTTGCTGTCTGATGTGACCCTGAATAAAAGATGACTTTGTCCTCTCATTGGTTTGAGAGGGTGGGACACCTCCCCTGGGCAGTGGGTGGGCAACCCGATGGGGGCTGTAATAGGGGCTCCCAAGGTCCTGTCCTGTGTGGAGTTGTGTCCACTGTTGGATCAAGGTCAGCTGACCTGAGCCTCTTCCAGGGGGCAGTTGGTGGCTGTGGCCAGGAGGCGTGGACAACTCAAGAGCAGGCTCCCTCTGGTCTGGCCTCAGCCAGGAGGGCTGGGGCCTGTGGGGACTGCCAGAGGCTGGCACAGCTGGCGTGTCCACATGTTCCGGGCCAGCAGGACGCAGGTGCTCAGCCTAGAGAGGAGGAGTCTGTCTGGCAGTCCCTTCCTGCTGGGCCTTGGCCAAGGGCACATGGAGGCTTTAACTGGGCAGGTGCAGAGGGGCTTCTGTGGCGTGACCTCCTTGAGACCGGGCTCGCCAGCTGGACACTTGAGAGAGCTAAGGCCCCACTGGTGAGCTCAGGATTCACTGAGACTGGCTGTTACTGTCTTGGGAGGTGAACACGTCTACCTGAGTAAGGAGCAGGACAGGTGTCCTTGGGCGGACACTCCTCACATCGTCCCCACCCAGCTTGTCTCTGAGGTGGTTCTGCCTGAAGCTGCCAACCCTGCATGTGGCCCAGAGCTGGCTGTCTCCTGCCCACATTGTTCGTGCTGGGCTTCTGCCAGCGGGTGTGGGGCGGGGTGAGGTCTGGAGGGGTCTTCCGTGCTGCCCCTGGGACAGGGAACCCCACCCTTTTCAAGTCTGGGTTGCAAGCAGCAGATTAGCCACAGCTCTGACCACACTTAGCCCCAGGCGGCACTAGCCAAGGGGCAGCTGGTGAAGGGGGATGGTCCTGGCTTAGGTGTTGAGCCCCCACCAGGGCCTTGTCAACACCACTTGGCCACAACTTCATGCTGCCTGCAGCTCGTAGGAAGGTAATGAGGGACCCCAGCTCTCCCTGGGACCTGCCCACTGTCACTTGCTCTCCATTGCCAGAGTGGCTCATCTGGCAGGGCACTGCCACTGGGGGCTCAGCTTTCTGCTGACCTCCATTGGGGGGATAGGCCTGGAGACTGGAGGGCCCAAGGGGCACAGCTGGGTGAAGGCAACCCCTCAGTGAGGGTTGGGCAGGCCCAAGAGGAGGGGCAGATGTGGGCCATGCCTTTGCTTAGAGGTTGACTGGTCTCTTCCCTGCTAGCCCCACTGGTCCTTGGTGGAGGAACCCCCAGGGTTACCTAGGCTGGGACCAGCTGGGAGCCCTCCCAGGAGCAGGGCCACGGCCTGGGGCAGCAGGGCCAGAGGGACAAGGCTGTGAGGTCGTAGGAAGGGGCTATGAACCGCGATGGAGTGTGTCTCCGCCTGGGGTCACTGGGCTCTTCCCTGAAGTGGCTGGGTTGGGGAGTGCACAACCTCTGCCCTTGGGCAGCAGCTGTGTGGGAGGTGGGTGGTCTGTCGGTGGGGTTCCGCCCCCATCCACGCCCCCTGGCAGGCCCTGAAGCCTGGGAGGCTGAGGTTCTTCCCTTGTGAGCCCGCCCCCTTGGAGCCCGCCAGTCTTGAGGAGGAGGGGAGAGCGGGCGGCAGGGCACCGCTCACAAGGGAGTCTGCAGGGTCGGGGGCGCGTCCCTCACTAGCCCAGCTCATCCTGTGCAGACATGCACCAGTGGCAGTCAGGCGTCCCTCGGGGCTGCGCCCCCACGCTCAGACTCTGAGTGCCTCTGGTTGCCTGGGCTCAGCAGCATTGAGCCGCTGCAGGCTCCGGACCCGGCAGCTAGCAGCCAACATGCGCTGGGCCTGGGTGGCCGCCACAGTCCTGCTCTGGCCACAGCTCGCGTTCCTCGGGGGCAGCGGGGCCCGGCGGGAGCCCAAGAGGCCTCGGCAGTCCAGCCAGCGCCCCATAGCCCCCAGCGCCACCACACTGGGCAGCGAGGGGCTACTGGGCTTCCCCAAGGTATGCATGATCTGTTACGGGCCCACGTGGGCCATCCTCCAGCCCGCCTCCCCTGTCAGAGTCGGGTGGGACTTTGGGCAGGAACCATGACAGTATGGATCAGGGGACCCTCTCTGGGCCTGGGGAGGGAGTAGGGGGTAGAGGGGCTTCTGTGGGGGCTACATTGAACCCACAGAAGCCTAAGGACTGTCATGCCCTGAGTAACCTGCTGCCCTGAGGTGAGACTGCAAACTGGGGAGGTGCTTTGGGCAGCTGGCTCAGACCCTCTGGTGGAATCTGGTGCTCCAACTCTGGCTTCTGGGGTGGCCAAGGCTAGCCCTGCCCTGACCCACTGCTGAGTAGCCAGCACCCCTAACAGCCTCTGGCATGGGGAGGGAGACCAGGTCCTGGGAGGCCCCTGGCTCCAGCCTACCCCCTGGCATCCCCTCTAAGAGAGCCTCTCATACCTGCTTCAGCCTTCAGTCTCCACCCTCTTGGACTGGGGCTCCCTGAGGGGGTCTCGGAACTGACCCCGTCAGCAAGGGCCTGGTGGCTGCTGGACTTGAAGTGAAGCAGCGGTTGCTAGGCCAGGCCCCCTGCCAGCCCTTGAGCCTTTGATCCTGGCCTTAGCCTCCCGCAGGCGTCTCTATGGCGGCCAGCCCGGCTCCTCTCGGCCTACGCGCCCCATTGGAGCCTAAGGCCCCATATTCCAGCTGGGCAGGCTGAGGAGAGCAAGTACTCTGGCCCTGTTGCCAGGGGAGTGGGCTGCCAACAAGCTCTGGGAAAGCTGCTTGGGGGAGGATCCTTGGGGGCAGTTCCTGCTCTGCCTTGCCCCACCTGCCTGGGCTGCCCCTCTGGAGCCATGGCAAGGCAATCAGGGGACAGACAAGGGCTGTCCCTGACCATGGCACCCCCACCCCAGGACAGCCCTCCGCAGGCATCAGGAGATCCGCTCTTCCTGCTGAGAGTGGGCTCCTGCTCCACCTGTCCCCCAGGTCACCCACCATGGCTCAGGTCTAAGGTGACCGGAGGAACAGGCGGACTGCAGAAGGGAGAAACCCTGGCCCTCCCAGCCCCCCACACCTGGTCAGGACCCCTTGGCCTGTCTGCCTGGACAGCTGGCTCTCCAGGAGTGGCCGGGGCTCCACTGGCCTCGTGGCAGTAGCTCTCCCCCGCCAGACCAGTGTCTGTTGCGCTCCTGGTCACTTTGTGGACCTCCCGTGTGAGACCTGGATACAGAGAGGGACCAACCCCCAGCTCGCACCCCCTCACTCAGCCCTGACTTTGGGGCTGGGTGTGCTCCTATCCCTCCCACTGCCCTGGTGCAGAAATGGGATATGAGAAATGTCTGGAGGGTCTGATCCTGGGCCGCCAGCTTGCACACCCAGCGCCCACTCTCCCCAGCCTCGCACGACTCTGGAAGACACTCCTGTCCACCATTGCCTGCCTCAGCCAGGTCGGACCTCTGTCGGGACAGGCAGGGCTGGCTCCATGTGCACACAGCCGTGCCCGTCTGCCTGGGCACAGGAAGCAGCAGGAAAGGCCATGCGAGTCCCAACACAGCAGCAGACCGCAGGCTTCTGGACATGGGTCCCTGGCCTGAGCCCCAGGGAAGCCCTGCGGTGCCCCGTTGCCATATTTCCTGTGTCTGCACTGAGTCCCACCCCAGCAGCCTGGGCCCTAAGATTCCTGTTGTTCTCCGAGGGTAGTGGGGCAGGACCCAGCAGGGCCTGGTGGTCAGTGTACAGCCTTGTCCTCTGACCCTTCAGCTGCCCGAGGCCTCAGGGCCTGAGTTCACAGATGCCCATGTGACATGGCTGAACTTTGTCCGGCGCCCTGATCATGGGCCCTCAAAGAAGCGGTGCCGAGGCCAGGACAAGAAATTGGTGAGCCCCAGGACCCAAGCCCAGGTTGGGGTGGCTATGAGTGCCCCCTCGGGAGCCTCATTTTCTCCTGCCTCCCCCAGCGAGGCCTCTCTGGCCCCCCCGGCCACCCCGGTGTGGAGGTCCCCCAGGAGTCTGCACTGCGGGAGTTCCAGGACATGCTGAAGGGTAGGCCCCCTCCACGCCCTCTCCTCCTGGGTTTGGGAGAGAGCCCCATGCTGCCGCGAGCCACACCTGCACCGTTGTCCCCACAGAGGCCACCGAGCATCGGTCCTTGGGGCTGCTGGGCCCTGTGTTGCCTGAGGGGATAGGCAGGCAGCTGGTGGCCGAGGCCTTCCACTGTCGGCTGAGGGGCCCAGTGCTGGTGGACAAGAAGACGCTGGTGGAACTGCAGGGCTTCCAGGCCGTGAGTGGACATGGCGGTGGGCCCCACAGGACAGCAGGCCACAGTGGCCCTGGGGCAACCCTGGGCCTCCACACAGCGCCGAGGCTCGGGGTAGGGTGCGAGGAAGCCAGGGCAGAGGTGCCTTCCCTTGTGGGGCTTCTTGGGGCCCAGAGTCCTGGTGGGGACAGATGCACGGGTCACCCTTCTGTCCTGCCCACCTGGGGTCTGCTTGAGCTGAGGGCTGTTGGTTGCAGGCGCCCCCCTGCCCCAGGCTGGGTGTGGGATGTGAGGCTCCAGACTGCAGCTGCGTCCCCCTGATGTCCCACTCCAGCCTGCGGCCCAGGGTGCCTTCCTGCGGGGGTCTGGCCTGAGCCTGGCCTCCGGTCGGTTCACAGCCCCGGTGACTGCCATCTTCCAGTTTTCTGCCAGCCTGCATGTGGGTGAGCGGATCTGGCCAGGGTGTGGGTGGTGGGGAGGGGCTGGCCCTCCAGGTGGGCCCCAGTGTCACAGACCTCAGGCCTCAGTCCCATTGCAGGGACACCTCCTGTCTCAACCCTGCACCCACTGGGGACTGGACAGCCCTCATGCCCACCCTCCCCAGCCCACAGTGTGCCCCGAAGGCCCCCAGCCCCCTCCCCCTCTGCTCCGTCCTCCTTGTGGGCACTGCAGACCCGGCCTGTCTCCCCAGATCCCAGGGAGCTGCAGGGCAGGGTCCGGCCGAGGGCCCGGGACACAGTGCGGGTGCTGGTCTGCATTGAGTCCCTGTGCCATCGCTACATGTGAGTGGGCCCCCCAGGGGTCACTGGGGTGTCCTGAGGGGCAGGGGACCGCCTACTGCCTTGCCCACAGAGCGGGATTGCCCCGAACACAAAGTACTGTGGTGAGCCCTGAGGAGGGAGCATGCAGGTCTCTGGGCATCGACAGGGGTGCTCCCCCCATGGCCACTGTGTCCTGGCCCCTCACCCCTGGACCCCATGTTCAGGTCCCTGGAGGCCATCTCCAGCCTGGAGAGCAGTGGCAGTGTCTTCTCGATGCACGTGCAGGGGCTGCTGCAGCTGCAGGTGAGGCGGGGCCACTGGGGCGGGGGTCAGAGGACCACGGGCTGTGGGGTCCTGGACCTCTAAGCCTCAGCCTGAGCACTGCAAGTCCTGGGGAGGGGCCACCTGGTGGGCTGGGTGTCGACCGGAGAGCGGCTGGGCACCATGGGTGGTGACGTCCACTGTGGGTGTCTACAGGCTGGACAGTACACCTCCGTCTTCGTGGACAATGGCTCTGGGGCAGCTCTCACTGTGCAGAGCAGCTCCAGCTTCTCCGGCTTGCTCCTGGGCCCGTGAGGGATGGACAGGGCCTCAGAGAAGTCACCCTGCCGCCCCCACCCCTCTGCCCGCTGGTAGACCTGTGATCATAGCAATAAATAAAGGTCCCCCAGCCCCCACCGTCGCCTGGTCACTGGGACATCATGGGGAAGAGGCAGGGGACGGGGGGCAGAGTGGCCATGGGTATGGGTGAGGGCTTGGCCAGGGAGGTGGAGGCTCTGGCTATTCACCCTGGCAGCATGGGTGTGGCCCCCACAGCCCCTGCTTCTGTTAAGGGCCACGTTTACTCTGAGGACAAGGACAGCTGTCCATTCAAGCCGCCACTTGGCCCTGCCCATGACCTGGGGCTGCCCCTCGCCAGTCCCACCTCAGAGGGCAGCAGTCTGTGGACATTTGCAGGGCCATGGAGGACTCGAGGTTGGGGTGCAGGATGGTACATGTCGGGGCATTCAGGGTGAGGCAAGGTGCTCCAGGGGGGCCTGGGCCTGTGGGTGAACAGGGCCGCCAGCCCCCCGTATGAACCCCAGTGTCCTCAAATCCCCTCATTCCCTAAGAGAGCTGACTTCTCACCACCTTCTTGGCGGCTGCCACCCTGAGGTCTGGCCCCCACCACTCACGGCCCCAGCAAACTCAGACTGAAGAATGTAAATTGTAGTGAGTTGTTCAGGCCTCTACAGAGCTACCGAGATACCATCTCTGCTTGGGCCCTGGGCCCCCAGCGGGTGGCCCCACGTGACCCGTCTGTATAAGCCTGGAGGGTGGGGGTGAGGGGGTGCTCAGCTCTGGAGTAGTGGGGCCCAGAGACCCATTTCTAAGGCTGCAGGGAAGAGTAGGGGCTCAGGGGCAGGGGTGGGGGGTGGGAGGATAGTGGGCAGATTACCAGCTGCTCCCCCGACCCTCCTGCAGCCCCCTGGGTAATGAGGCAGGAAAGCTCTGGTGCCGGGCAGGCGCCAGTCCCTGCAGCCACGGGCTTGGCCTCTGACCTGTCCCCCGCCTCCCACCCAGTGGCAACAGGAGCCAGGGGTCTGGGGGTGGTTCTCAGCCTCATGGTGGCATGATCTGAGACGAGTGTATCCACCCCTGCAAGGGGGATGCGTGAGTGCCAAGCTGGGGTCTCTCTGCTGGGTGGGGGAGGAAAAGGGGGGAGGCCAGGGCCACTGCTCCACATCACTGAGGGCCTGTGTGGGCTCCGGAGCCCAGGCTTCCTGAGGCTGCCATCCGTCTGGAGTCCAGCTTGGCTGCAAGAACAGTCAGTGTTGCTGCCTGTGTACGGGGAACTCTGAGGCTGTGCCTGGCAGGATGCACGACCAGACTCCTCCTTGTTCCCAGGGCTCTGCTGATAGTCCTTTGGCACCAAGCTGCCCTTGACCATCCTGCCTGGCCCTGAGGCTGAGGCTGTCCCTAAGGTTCTGGGGACTGGCATGTCTCCCAGTCAGGTCAGAGCCTGCTCCCTGCACCCTCCATTGTTATCTGGTTGGAGTGCAGACAGGAGATGGGCCTCTGGTTCCAGAGGCCTCTCAGATCCCTCACCCGACCTGGCCTGAGAGGGGGCAGGAATCGCCTCCTCACTTGGTCCTGTCATGGAGTTGTGATGACAGGGGTCGGCCCAGGCTCCGCTGGGGTGACAGGTGGGAGACAGGAGATGAAGAGAAGAGAGACAGACAAGACAGATGAGCCAGCTGCCCGGGGCTCCCTTGGGCAGGTGGCCAGGGCTGGCGCCCGACTCCACCGCCTCCCGGTCTGTCTCGTCTTCCTCCCGGCTTCTGCCCCTAATGGGAGGTCATTAACCACTTAGCTGTAATTCCCCCGGAATGTGCGGTCTCCAGCTGAGCCCCCAGGATGGCGCTGGGGGTGTAGGAGCAAAGAAATGGGGGGCTGGTGTGGGCAGCAGTGGCTGTTATAGGCGCGTCTAGGCGCCTGAATGCGGAGGCAGGGGGTTCAGGCCCGCACTGGCACTTAAGGATGTATGCTGACCCCCCAGTGCAGATAAGGGGCCAGTTCAGGGTAAAGCCCCCATGAGACTCCACCCTGGACCCAGCTGCGTCATCTGGTCTCAGCTCCACCATCTCCTGGAGCCAGACTCCAACTGGGGTGTTTGCTAAGCCTCCGAGCCTTGAAGGGGTTTGCAGGACCCTGGGCCCTGGGCCCTTCGGGTCACACCCACCCGGCCTGAACAGGGTCTCCTCAGGTGGGTTGCAGGAGCTGTTGCTACTCAGGGTAGGGGGCTCACTAGGGTCTAGGGTCTGGGGTGGGGGGCCGGGGGACAGGGCTTGTTTCTGGCCCAGACTGTGGTTTCCAAGCTGGGCTTTGGGATGGCCAGCACTGCACTGGGCAGCCTCAGCTTGAGCCCTGATCAAGCCCTGATCTAGAGCTGCAGGAGGTGCTGGGCTGACCTTGCTGGCCTTTCTAGGGCTCACTGCCCTCAATCTCCTCTGATCTGCCTGCAGCCAGAGCTGGGGACTGGCCTTGCCAGGCTCCTGGGATGGAGGACACTCCCTGAGCCCTGGGCCTAGGGCTGTAGCCAGCTTCCCTGGACCATCCCTCCTGGCCCTAAGGCTGAGGCTGTCCCTGAGGTTCTGGGGGCCAGTATATCTCCCAGTAGGGTCAGAGCCTGCTCCCAGCAGCCTCTGCTGTTATCTATCTGGCTGGAGTGCAGACAGGAAATGGGCCTCTGGCTTAGTAAAGTAGCAAGTTCTCTTGGGGGCTGGGAACAGTTGTGGCAGGAACTGGGAAAGACAGGGGTGGGCAGGCTAAGTGTTCCAGGCCCCACCCGCATGGTCCCCTCTGGGGGCTGCAGATGGGCCAGGGTAGGGGTGAGGCCTGTCCAAGAGCCGCCCAACTACCCGGGCCAGGGCTCCAGGGAAGGTGTGGCCCTTAGGGTGCAGCCAGGACACACTGGCCCCTTGGGGCTCTTTGTGGCCAGGGGCCCACCGTGGGTATGACATCTTCCCCTCAGGTTGGGCCTGGGCCGGGAGGGGGGCCTGTTCCAAGGGCCTCTTGGACTGCCTATCCTGACCAGAGCTCCCGTCCTCAGCCAGACTGGACCGCTGACTCCTGTGACCCCGGCCAAGGATCCACAGTGTCCTGAGGGTGTGGGGGAGCTTCTTGGGGCCTGGGTGGATGTGTCCCCTGGGGGGCCCTGAACTTCCTCCTGGCCTGTGTGTACCTCGGCCTCCCAGGTTGACCCCAAATGTCCCAGTGCTGATTGTGACGGTGACTCTGTGGTCCAAGTGGAGCCCCGCCAAAGTCCCTAGTGTCTTTGTGGTGTGTCTGGGGGTCTCTGTGTGTCCCTCATCTCCGCTCAGGGTCCCCAATGTCTTTGTGGTGTGTCTGGGGGTCTCTGTGTGTCCCCCATCTCCACCCAGGGTCTCCGCTGTCTGTGTGGTGTGTCTGGAGGTCTCTGTGTGTCCCCCATCTCTGCCCAGGGTCCCCACTGTCTGTGTGGTGTGTCTGGGGGTCTCTGTGTGTCCTTCATCTCTGCCCTGGGGCTTAGGCTTTCTTGCCTGAGCTGGAATCACTGGGCCCCCAGGGGTGAATGCAGAGTTGGTATCCAGGCGCCGGTGGCCTGAGCCCCTGGCCAGGCAGTCCCTGGGCTCAGGTCGTTGGTACAGTCAGGGTTCTTGGCACTGGGAGAACTACTGGCATTGTCCAGCTCTGGAGGCTGTTGTTCTGACACTTGGGCTGGTGACCACACCATCATTGATCCCGGGTGGGGAGGGATCAGTTTCCTGGAACCTGAACCTGGACTCCCTGGATGAATAGGGACTCTGGGTGAAGGGAGAGGGGTTCCAGACCCCCAACCTGGGGCAGAAGCTCTTCAGGGGCTGTAGGGAGCCTTATCTCATCTGAGGTCCCAAGCTGGCACTCAAGTGGTCTGACCTGGGACCTGGCTGTGCCCCCAGGCCCTTGCTCAGTGGGTGCTGGGGGGCTGTGTTCACTGACTGGGCTTGGCCACGTGCCTTCTGGGCTCCACGTTCAGGCCACTCCAACCCCACCCTTGGTCCTGGAGGTGCTCAGTCTTGACCTGACTGATCCAGGAGCTGATACAGAAGCTGAGGCCTCCAGCAGCCTGGGGTCTCCCCCAGTTCAGCCCTTGGAGCTGGGTCAAGATAGGCTGGGGAGCCCACCTGGCTGGCTACTGGGCACACCCTCCCCCTTGACCCATGTCCACGTCTATGCCCACCACCTCGATCAGCATGCCTGCCCCTTGGTGCATCTGAGGGTGTGTCAGATAGCGCCCATGGTGCTGGGGCTGGGGGCTGAGGGCCTCTGAGGGTGCGTCTGATGGCGCACACAATGTATGGGGGGATGGGAGGGTGGGGGCACGGGGACAAAAGACCTTTGTTCTGGAGGATTTGGATGCAACCTGCTCTAAGGCAGTGACTCACAGGCTCCTCTGGTGTGATAACATTGGTATTGCAACAGCTGGTGTGTCACACACACCTGGGGTGGTGGCCAGGCCAGCCTAGATGGCCACCTGTGCCCACACCCCTCCAAGGGCCTGGGTGTGTGAGATCAGAACTGAACAGGAACGGGTGCTACCTGAAGCGAAGTGGCCCTGCTCCAGGCCCTGCAGCGGGATCAGCCTGGCCTTCACTCTGGAGGCTGCCGGTCCCTCCTCTGGGGCCTGAGGGGCAGACTGGGATCTGTCTGGGACTCTGCGAGGCACCACATGGGCGGTGGTGGCAGGGGTGCAGCAGCCCCTCGGGGATTGGGCTGCTGAGACCCTCAGACGCCACTGGAGGGAGGGACAGAGCTCAGGTTTCTTTCTTCTTGGATCACCAGGCTGGGTCAGGCCCTGGGTCAGCAGGAGGTGGGCGCTGGACCGAGACCTGCCCTGGCGCCCGTCCTGTGGGCAGGGCCATAGAGGTTTAGTGTTTAAGGGACAGAGTCAACCCCCGTCTAGGCTCCCACGGCCACCATGGCTCCGGGTTCCTCCCCAGCCTTGAGCATCGCCCAGCAGAGCCCTGTCTGGTGGACACTGCCAACCCCAGGGGCTGTGGGCAGGGGAAGTGCCAGGACCTAGGGTCAGGGGCGATGGGACACCAGCTGTGAGCCCAGGGCATGGTGTGGTGAGGAGGGTCCCTCTGCCCCTCAGCCAAGGCTGGCTCTCCTGGGGGCAGCAAGGGCAGATCTCGTCAGTCAGTGGGGCTCAGTGGACCCGGCCATGCCTGCCAGTGCTTGGACTGGGGGGTGTACCTATGTGCAGTCTTCTGACCTGGGTGACTAAGGCTGACATCCAGAGGGAGGTTGGGCCCTAGCCCAGGTCGGAGTGTCCTTGGGGTCCCTGCCCCAGCCTCATAGGAACTGCTTACCTTTCCTGATTTCACTCATTCCCTGAGTCCTGTTCAGGGGCCCCAGCAGCTGGGAGGGGCATCAGCGGAGATTCAGCTATTGGCTGATTTCCTCCAGAGCTGGGCCCTGGGCAGAGCTGGTGCTACAGCCACGGTTCATGGGATGGGCACGAGGCCACGAGCAGGGTCTCACTGGTCACTGCGGCCTGAGCAGGGGTCTGGGCTGGCAGTCTCCCCCTCGCCTCCCGCTCTCTTCCCGTCACCCTTCTGGTGGGCTCCAAGACTGGGGAGGCTCAGGGTCATCAGGAAGGGTGGGGAAAGTTCCAGGGATCCCTGGCAGAGGAGGGAACCTGGGGACCCCAGTCGGGGGGTGGCTGGCGTCAGGGCTGAGGAGGGGTCTCCTGGCTACAGTGTGGCGGTGGTGAGTAGTACCTCCTCTGCTAGCGGTAAGGCTCTGTAAGGGTGGGAGGGTCTGGGCGGGTGGGGAGTGGAGGGCTTAGAGCCAGTACTGTCATCCACAAATGGAGGAGGGTGCTGGGGGCCAGTTGGGGGAGGGGACAGGGAGAGCTGGGGGGCGTGGAGGGGGGGTTGATGCACACTTTCTGTGAGACCAGAACAGAGGGTGCGGTCTGGGGGGCCCAGGCTGGCCTTGGTGGGTGCCTGCAGAGGCCAGGTGATAGGTGAGCAGTCTTCCAGCTCCCAGGGCTGTGGGGTCCGTGACCCCCAGGGGAGACCCAGGCCTAGGAGGCGGGGTGGATGGTGGCTTTTCACCTGCTTCTTGGACTCAGAGTGGGAGAGAGATGTCGGCTTAGCCCAGAGTGTGTTTCTAGGGAGAGAAACCAGCCCACACCCCTCGTCATGCCCCTGGACCAGAGTGCAAGCATCAAGCAGCAACTGGATGCGGTCTTGACTCTGGGTTCTCTGATGTTGGAGGCCCCTTGGGGGACTGGGCACCTGCTGTGCTTTAGGCCTGTCTGCAGCAGCTGCTGTGGGCTCCCTGGGCCCTGGATAGGCAAGAGTCAGTGGTCTCATGATGTGAATGTGTGCTTGGGGTGGAGGGCCTGAGACAAGGGTTGCCTGCCCCTGTGAGACCTGTAGATACTGGGTAGGGGACCAAGGGATGCAGGGAATGTGGGCCCAGGAAGAAGAGGCGCAGTCCATGGGGACCCCAGTGTGGTTGCTGTAGGCCACGTGCTCCCACCCTGGAGCCTGGATGTTGGAAGCCTGCCCCCAGATGGCTGGGTCTGTGCTGAGCCCTGGGAGGTGGTGAGATTGGGCCCAGCCAGCAGCTGAGCGGTCTCAGGTGTCTGTCCTGGAGTGCGCAGATGAAATCCAGGGCTCAGCAGACTCTGCGACTAGCGGTGGCGCTCCTGGCAGCCTCCTTGGACTCTGCCTTCTCCTCCCGGAGCCTCTGCTTCCTCTTCCTATGAGGACACAGTTATTCTGCAGTAGGCCCCCTGCCGCCCTCACCTTGGTTACACTTGCCAAGACCCTACTTCCCACTCAGGCCACTCCCAGGTCCTTGGGCTGGGACTTGAACCCATCTTCTGTGGATGCAGTGCAGCCAAGCGTGGGATCGTCCCCCCCACCCCGACCCCCCGCCACCAACCACACACTGAAGCGGACAGGTGAAGGTCTGAGGGGGCGGGACACATCCTAGGAAGACCACTGGGGAGGCCAGGGTAGCCACCTAGGCCCCTCCCAAGGACCCAGCGTGCCCGGCAGCACCAGCTCTGCCTCTGTGCTGATGTCTTTCTAACAGTAGGGCCCAGCACACAGCAGGTGAAGAGCTCCTGGTTCCCAGGATGGCTTACTCCTGGGACAGCTCACTCCCAGGATGGCCAGGGAAGGCTTGAAACCAGTGGGAGCAGTTGTGGGTGGTTTCGACAGCAACCCCCGCCCCCCTCAACCGAGGATGAGGAAATGACATTCAAGTGAACCAGGGCTGGCGAGGGCTTGGGGCAGGAGTGAGCCTGGTGTGGAGGGTGGAGGAGGCTGCAGCCAGGAGCCCAGGAAAGGGGCCTGAGTGTGGGGTTGCCGAGGGACAGGCAGCAGGGCCAAGCACAGCCCTGATGTGCTAGCTCAGGCTGCAGGGCAGTGGCCGTGGGTCCTCAGGTGCCCTGCTGGCTTCTCCTATTACAGATTTTTTTTCCACTTGCTGGGTGCACAGCACAGTGTGCAGGATCTTAGTTTCCCTACTGGTGGTGGAACCCGAGCCCCCTGCAGTGGAAGCGCAGTCTTAACACTGGACCAGGCAAGTCCCAGTGCTGGCTTCTCCTACTCCAAGTGCAGGCTGGGCTGGTCCTACACTCTGGACAGGCCCCCGGCAGCCCCACAGCCCAGTGGCTGGCTGGAGGTGGTGAAGTGGGGGAAGGACCCCCACCCCATACAACAATGTCAGCATCTTGGGGTTGGCTGCATTGCCCCCTCCCCACATCTCCCTCCCAGGCTTCCAGCAAGGGGGCACAGACTTCCAGGGTTACAGCTCTTGAACCAGGGATCTTTGAATCTATTTTCATCATGTGCACACGAGACTGAGGGACGTTCCCAAGGCCAGAGCTTACTGGCTACTCCTGGTATATCCAGCAACGCTGCGGTGAGTCAGGGGCTGGCCAAGCTCACAGCAGAAAGAAAGCGTCACCAGAACCTGACCATGCTGGCACCCGATTGCAGAATCCCAGCCTTCAGAGCCATGAGACAGCCACCCACACTGAGTGCTGCCTGGGCCAAGACACCCTTAAAACCCACAGCCTGAGAATGGCAGCCAACAGGCGTGTGCCTTCTGTCCAGTCCCCAGTGCCCCAGAGTAGGTTACAGGTAGGGGGCAGCAGGGTCCGGTTACCAGACAGAAAATGCAGAATCCAGCCAGCTGGGGAGGGGCCTCCATTGCCACTTTATTTGACTTCGGCCATGACTATAGAGCTCACTCTCCATGTTTAAGGAGGAACAGAGCTGACTCATTGGAAAAGACCCTGATGCTGGGAAAGACTGAAGGCGGGAGAAGAAAGGGATGACAGAGGATGAGATGGTTGGATGGCATCGCCAACTCGATGGACATGGGTTTGAGCAAGCTTTGGGAGTTGGTGATGGACATGGAAGCCTGGCATGCAGCAGTCCACAGGGTCGCAAAGTCAGATACAACTGAGCAACTGCAAAACAACCTTCAGGTATATGCAAAGGGGCTGCGAACACCTGCTTCCCCCAAGGGGATGTACCCCAGCAGGGCTGTGTCAAGACTGACTTTGGGAAACTCTGTCAGTGCTTCCAGAAACACCTGTCCTGTGCAGCCACGAGGAAGGCTGAAAGAGAAGTGTTTTTAGAGAGAGGCAGTGGGGTCACCTTCCATGAAAACGGAAGAGAGAGAGATACTTTTGAATTCTTCCATGTTTCAACACTCGAGCAGCAATGGGTCTACAACTCAAGCTGGAAAAATAGATTAATCCATAAATTCCAAGTTCTGATAGAAAAGTCTTTTCTTAAATAACTTAAAACATACAGACACCCATACACTCCCAACTTAAAACTATTCAAAAGTTACAAAATTTATAAATAAATCACAGGCAAGCTCTGCCTTACACATACCACGAATTCACTCCAGACACAGACCAAGATACCATGAAAGCTGATTCACACGCAACGGACTTAAATACTAGATGACACGTGACAGACGATACCAGCAGGAGATGCAAGCGATGACCTAACCGCACAAGGTGAAGTAACTTCGATAAAAACTGTCGGGTTGCATCACACCTTGAGTCTCCAAGTGCCAGGGCCCAGTTTATGCGATCTTGGCCCTTGGTGCAGGTGGACGGTCAGTACAGTGGCTTCAGGACATAACACTGTCCACTGCCCCAACAGGTTTGGGAATTTTTCTTTGGAGTCAGGTCCTCCAAGTCCTTCCAGCTCCACCCTCTGGCTCCTTGGCCCCAGCCTGGGAGAGGAAGGTAAGTGAATAAGCCCCATGGGGCTGCCTGATAAGGACGCCCTCATCTGATCATATACTTGAATCGAGAAACAGGACATTTCTGCCTGGACACGATGCTGGTTCCAGACCCAGAACAAGATGCTCTCGGGTGGGCATGGACTGGTTCCTGGGCTTAGGAGTCATCCACGCTGCGAGGCATTTGCTCGGAAGCCCGTTGTCACCAGATAAACCTGGTCCTCTCGAGGTCCAGCCTCATGCTAAGAACCATGCAGAAGCTGTCAGCTTTGCTAGAGGAAGGCCGACGGGAGGCCTTGCAGCACCGCCTTGCGCGGTTGAGACCCTGGCGTCCTGTGGGCACGCGGGCCGGCTCGGCCGTCAGGGGATGCCCTCTTTCCTCTGACAGCACTGTGAGGGCGGTGCCGACCAGTCATAGACGTAGGACAGGCGCAGCTGCACCTCGCGCTTGCACAGGCGGCCCTCGTGCGTCAGCGTCCGGTGTTTCTCCAGCATGTCCTCCAGGCTCTGCTTGTGTGTCACCAGGTACTGGTTGTTGCAGCCACGGGACTTATACTCAGTGTCAAAGCGCGGGTCGTGCTCTCGCTGCACGTCCACTGGCGCCAGCCAGGCGCCCAACGACACGTCTTCGCTGTGCCAGGCACGCAGGTACTCGCGGCTGAGGCGCAGGTAGCGCACCAGGTCGGCAGAGAGAACGTAGCCGCCGCCAAGCGCGTAGGGTAGGTAGTAGTCGCACAGCTGCCAGGCGGCCTCACGCCAGCGGCCCCCGGGCCGGACACGGCCACGGCCCGAGAAGAAGCCCCAGTAGAGGCGGCGGCGGCGGGCAGGGTCACGGGCGCGCAGTTCGGCCAGTACCGCGTCCAGGCGTGCGAACGAGTCGTCGTCCGCCTTGAGCACGAACTCGAAGGCCACGTGCTCGTCTAGCCAGGCCAGCATGGCCAGCACCTTGGCGGTGAGGTTCTCGTACGCGTCACGCAGCCCAGGCAGCAGCAGCAGGTCGCCGTGCTGAGCCTGCTCCCGCTCCAGGGCACGCCGTTCCTCGTCGCCCAGGCCGCTGGTGCCCACGGCGAAGTGCGCCCACACGTCCCCGGGGCCGCCGCGCCGCGCCGCCAGCCACGTGCTGCGGACCACGCTACGCCTCTCGGCCGCCCGCGGCGCGCTGGCCACCAGCACGGCCAGGAAGGCGGCGGCGCGCGCCGGACGGACGGGCGCCGGTGCTGCGGGGCCGGAGAGCGCGGAGTCGGGAGGCGCGGCACAGCGCGCCAGGTAGAGCAGCGCGACGCCGCCCAGTGCCAGGCCGCCCAGGCCCAGCGCCGTCCGGTGCCGCCACGCGCGCCGCAGCAGCTTCATTGCTCGGGGAGCGCCGCGGACAGAGGCCGCGCGTGGGGCCGCACCGCGCCGCCGGGCTACGTGGATCCCCGCGCTCTTCTCATTGGCTGCCCCGGAGAGCTGTAAGGCCGCTTCCGCCCAGGGAAAAGATGGCTGCGCCGGCGTCGGCGTGGGGAGGTCGCGCCGCTCGCACCGCCCCCCACCCGACCCGCCTCTTCCCGGAAGAAAGATGGCTGCGGCCTAAACGGAGGCCCGTTGGAGGCGTAGCGGGCGCTCAGGCCGCGCTCGCGGATCCTGGGTGAGGGGAGGGAGGCCGGTGAGTGAGGGCCGCGGGGCGTGACAGCCCCCGCCCGGCCCCGGGGCGGCGGGAAGGGGGCGCGCAGGCCGACTGGGCCTCGGACGGCCCACAGCTACCGCCGACCGGGCCCCTCAGATGCTTGGGTCGGGTGGTCGGTGGAGCGAGGTCAGGGGTCGCGGCCCCGCCGAGCTGGGGGTGGGGAGCATCCGATCCGCCTGAAGCCTGGGACACCCGGCTCGGCCTGGGCCAGTCGTTGCCAACGCCGTGTGCGACTCCTGAGGCCGGGGACGGATCTGTTAAAAAACCGTTTGCGTTTTAACGACGATGGTCTTGCCTGTTTCACAGAGTGGACCCCAGGGGTATTCAGGAACCCAGGGTGGGTCCCCCAGTCTGTAGGGCAGCCCCTGCTCTGAAATCCCTTCACCTGGGGCGGGAGAGAAGTGAGCGACTGACTCCTGTGCTCAACAAGGTGCAAAACAGGGTGTTGTGAACCAAGAGGAGGACGTCTACCTAATCTCCTGATACCTACCTGGTCATTTACGCTTTGCGCAAAATATCAAGTAAATAACACCCCTTGTACGACCATCAAGACAAGTAAAGTCTGGGACTGACCGTTCTTTCCAGAAGTGAAGTCCAGTCGGTTTGGACAGGACACCTGTGTGTTTATGGCCATGAATCACGAGGGCGGTGTTAAGGTCAGGAGGAAGTTGTCTTGGTTTGCTCCGGAATTCCGGAAACGTACAGATGGTGGTGGAGTGGAAAAACCTGCTGCGTGGACAGTGCTCTCAGACGGGGACAAACCGCAGTTCCAGAAGACGTGGTCGAGGGGGCGGTGGCAGCACAGAGTGCACAGCTGGTGGGTTCTGCTGAGGAGGGTGCAGTTCCTCTCAAACATGGAAAGAGAGACGTAGGCTGCCCATCCGTGAGACAGGTTCCCCTCCAAGGAATGAGCCAGCTGAGCCAGGAGAGCAGGATCTTGTCCAGGGATAACATGAAACTGACAGACACGTCTTTAGTAAGTGGAGGTTCTTCTATCTGGCGCAGAAAGAATTCAGTAATCCCCAGGGTGACAGGTGAGGAAAGAGTTTATAGTGTAAGACGTTTATGAGAGATACAAGCAGGTAGGCAAGGGGACTCTGCCCCGAGAATTAAGCTACTACATTTTTATAGCCAAAGGACAGTGGGGAGGGAGAGGAAGACCATCTTTTTCCTCGTTCTTGAGTAGACGCCACTCCTCCATCATCAGCTCCTCCTCCATGTTGGGCGGGGACCTCCTTGTTCCTAGCTGGTCAAACTGTCTTGTCCCTCCCTGTGTGGTTACGCTGTCCTGTCCCTGCATGGTCAAGCTGCCCTGTCCCCCGGGGTCACGCTACCCTGTCCCCACATGTCAAACTGGGGCTGTCCTGGTGCAATGGGACTGAGTAAAAAGGTGGTAACTTAAATATGGCAAATCATCTCAGGTTTCAGTATAATGTGACCTTTTCCTTATATTTTTGTTTATAGTGAGCACAGAGGAGCTTGTCCTAGGAACCATTAACTTCTTGACTTTGCCAGGCAGGATGTGGGCCTTATTCCACCATTGTTTTATTGTTTTCGGGCATGTCTTGTGCTTCTGTTGCACGGTTTTGTTGCTGAGCAAGACTGCTTGGTTTTGTGGTTAGGCAGACCTGTTCTCTTGAGTGATCATTAACTTACAGGGGTCTCCCATACTTTTTCGTTTACTTGTGATACCTTAGTGGGATTAACTATTTAATTACCTGCTTTATCTCTTTATTCTGTCCTCGTCAGAGTGACGTGCAGAGGTGTCCCCCTGCCAGGGGAGATGTTAGCCAGGAGCACATAGGACAGAAAAGAGGCATCAGAGAAGCAAGTGTCTGCCATGGGCCACGGGCTCTCCCTGGCCTCCGTCATACTGAGGCCAGCACAGGGGTCTCCTTGATCTGGTGATGAGCACTGTGGTTCAGGAACCCTTTGTGCCTCAGCTTGGCTGCCAACGGCACCCTGGTTTGGGGAGCTTCCCTATGCTGCTCCCTTGCAGGCCTGCTGGAAGGGGCCTCTGAGGCACCTGGAAGGGCCAGAAGGTGTTTGCCTGGTGGACAGGCTCCAAGAGGAACACATTGAGGGGAATGGAGTCCTGCGGTGGGAGGGACCCTGGAGCAAGGACGTGTGTGTATTATGTGTGCGTATGAGCACATGTGGGTCTATGTGTGTAGGTATGTATATGTGTGCACATGTGTATATGGTCACAAGTGCACTTGTGCACGTCTCGTGCATGCACATGCTGTGTTTACGTGTGAATGTGTGTGTACACGGAGATGGCGAGTGGGAGGGGTGGCTCCCTGCCTGGTGGTTTGGGTTGTGTTGGCCCCAGGTGTCACAGAGCCTTGGGGCAGGAGCCTGAGGCTGAGGAGCTCTGGTGCCTTAGTTCTGGTCCCGGGGCTGGAGTGCTGAGCTGACATCTGCAGTGTGAGTTGTGACTCTGGGGTCAGCTTCTTTGCCAGCAAGTTGAGACTGAGTGTGCTGGGCACTGAGCTGTAGGCCCGAGGAGGGAGAGGGCTAGTGATGCAGAGTGTACCTCGGGGAGGGAGTAGGAACTGAAGAAAAGGGAAAACAGGACATCCAGTACGGGCCCTGAAAATTGAGGACTTGTATTTCATGTTACCAAGTAAGCACCTCTTTAGCCAAGCATTTGCTGGGACAGGCTCTGGATCCTCCTGTAAACTTTTAAGGGATAGTCGGGGCCCGGCTGCCTCAGGCTGTTGGCTGCGGGCAGCTGTGCTGGACGAGCCGCAGGGCCTCCTGCAGTGCCTGAGGTGGTAGGTGGCTGTGGTCACCACCTCCCCGCTTCCTCACCCACCCGCCTCTCTCTCTGCAGCTCCTGGCCACATCTGCAGCCTGTCCCGCATCGCAGACCCTGGCGGCCATGGCCTCCAGGCAGGCTCCCCTCTGTGGCCTGGCTCCTTGCTGCCTCTGGCTCCTGGGTGTTGTCCTTCTGATGAATGCGTCCGCCCGGCCTGCCAACCACTCATCTGCTCGAGAGAGAGCAGGTAATAGGGAGGAAAACGAGATCCTGCCTCCGGACCACCTGAACGGGGTGAAGCTGGAGATGGATGGGCACCTCAACAAAGATTTCCACCAGGAGGTCTTCCTGGGCAAGGACATGGATGACTTTGAGGAGGACGCAGAGCCTCGGAAGAGCCGGAGGAAGCTGATGGTCATCTTCTCCAAGTAGGTGTCACTGGGAGCTGTGGGGGGCATGGGAGTGGCTGGCCTCAGCCCCTCTGTTGGTCCTGCCCTGGTTTTGCACCAAGTCCCCGCTTGGTGCCATGTTGTGGAGGTGGAGCCCTAACACGTGCTCTTGGGAAGTTGGCAGCATTTCAACCATGGATGTGCAGCCCTGAGCTGCGCACTGTGCCCACCCAGGGGTGGGAGTGGGGTTCAGGTCATGGGGAACCCCCCAGGTTGTGGGGAAATGCAGAAACTAGCCTCCAAGGGACTGGATGTCCTGGGGCTGACCAGATGTGCTCCAGCCCCGTCCATCCACACTGTACATTTTTGTTATACATCCTGTGTCTGGCGGGGTTGTTTTGGGGCGAGGGGTGTCTAGCCTGCATTTACCTTCTTGCTGACTCCCCACACACCTGTCTCTCCCACGTGGGGCCCCATGTTTTTGCCATGTGTGAACTGCTGTTTCCTTGCCTGCCCCGCCCGGACCAGAGCAAACAAGAAGCCTCAGGACATAGTTTCGAGCAAGCAGAAGTAATGTTGCCGCAGCACTTCTTAAGCGAGGTTTTTATTTTGGGAGCAGTTTTAGATTTACAGAAAAGTTGCAAACCGAGGCACATTTGTGGAAACTAAAACACGGTAGCGCTCCGTTACTGTTCCCGGTACTCCAGGCTTCAGGTCACATGCTGCCCCAGGGTCCTCTTTCTGCCCTGGATCCCATCCAGGATCCTACCTTTTCGTGGCCTTGACACCTACGAGGAGGACTCCTCAGGTGTTTGTAGCATGTTCCTGATTTGGGGTTTGTCTGCCGTGTTTTCTCCTAGTTGGACAGGGGTTGTGGGTTTTTGGAAAGAAGACCCCAGAAGTGAGGTGGCCCTCTTGTCACATCACATCAGGGCACCTGATGTTTGCATGACATCATGGGGGCTGTATGCCTGGTCACATGGCTCAGGTGGTATCTGCCAAGGAGAGTTGCAGTCTCTTTGGCAGTCTCTGGTCTCTTTGGCAGCCACTCAGGGAGAGGCAGCCCACCCTGCTGGGGGTGGGAGCTAAGCTCAGGGAAGACCCACCGTGTAGTCTGGAATTCCATGAGGAGGACGGACTTGTGGGTGTGTGTCTGCACTCTGGAGGGGACCCAGCTCTGTGCTGTTTGTCTGGCTACTTCCCTGTTCCAGCCTTGGCTGCTCATCCGTTCCATCCTTGGCCACCAGGACATCATCAACCCCCAGCTCCTTGTTTTAAGCACTTCCTCCCTTCCTCGCACTGCCAGCCACTCCAGCTTCACTTACTCATGTAATGTTCCTGCCGCAGTTCTCCAAGGAGCGCTAGTTTATTTCATTGGAGAGTGAGATTTAGAGATGAAGAACCAGGCAGTGGGTGTGGGCATTGCTGCTGGGGTGTCATTGCTTGTAGTCCTCTCCATGGACTTGATAACATATCTGTGCATGCTAACCTGTGTGTACATTTGTGTGCACCAAGTCACACATGCGTGTGTGTTCTGAGCCACATCCATGGGTGTGCATTAGCCATATACACACTCACATGTGCACATCTCTCAACACACCTGCATCTACAGCTGTTTCTTTGTCTTGCTGGCTGTATCTGTGTGTCAACTTGCCTTTCCCCTGGTGTCTGAAATCCAGTCCTGTTATTGGGGCTCACTGGGCTTGCGTCCCAAGTGTGTGGTCCGAAGAACTGGGTTGATGATGCGCCCCATCCTGTAGCAAGGTGGTCCCAAGACTGATGGTATAGGGCCAGGCGCACTGCCCAGCGTGCTCCCTGATTCCCCCGTATCTACTCAGCTTTTCCTGTGTGCCCTTCGGGTGGGATGTGTTACTGTTGGTGGTGGTTTCATTCTTCCTGTGGAGCCCCTCTGGCCATCCTTCTGTCTGTCGGGGTCCTGGAGGCTTCGTCTGACGCAGCCTGTGGGCCCGCAGGGTGGATTTGAACACCGACAGGAGGATCAGCGCCAAGGAGATGCAGAAATGGATCATGCAGAAAACAGCTGAGCACTTCCAGGAGGCTGTTGCAGAGAGCAGGGCACACTTCCGAGCTGTGGACCCTGATGGTGACGGTATGGCCAGCCCATGACCTGACCCTGAGGGGCCTGAGGCTGCCGGCAGAGGACAGCTCATGGGCAGGAGTAGGGCTCCAGGATGAGGGAGGGTGGGGGGTGCCACTGGCTGTGCAGATGAGGATCTGCACGGCTGGGCTCAGGGATGAAACTTGAAGCTGGTGCTTTGCTGCTTCTGCCTCTATAGCTGCCCGTGGCACAAAGATTTTTGACCGATGGCTTAAAATAACTAAAATTCTCTTTTTAAAAAAGGTTCCTTGTTAAAGCTCCTAACAGGTTGGTCTGCTCTTTCAGGCCACGTATCTTGGGATGAGTACAAGGTGAAGTTTTTGGCAACCAAAGGCCACAATGAGAGAGAAGTTGCTGAAAAGATAAAGAATAAGTGGGACCTGAACATCGATGAGGAGAGTGAGTGCTTAGCTCCCACGGCTGGCGTAGCACCGAGACAGTTCAGGTGCTGGGCGGGGCATGGGTGAGACGTGGCCACAGCCTGTGTTCCTGCAGGCCCTTGAGACAGAGCCTCCAGGACCCTAAGGCACGTTGCAGGGGAGGCGCAGGGACAGACGGCAGCCTCTAGTGGCTTGAGCTCTGGGGAGGAGGTGGCAGATGGTACCAGAGCACTGGGAAGTGGGTCTCGGCTGGGACTGGTCCTCAACCCTGGATGAGGTCTGATCCTGAGAGTCAGTGAGGTCATGGGGGCGCTTGCCGATGGTGCCTGGCGACCGTGCTACTGAGTGTGGCGACAGATGTAATTCTCCCCTTAGCTTTTCAGAGAAGTTCCTCTAAAAACCTGTCTCACTGATACACAATTTGATGCCTGTTAGCTGAGTTCTGAAGCATCACTGAAGTGTTGTTAGGACGTTTAGTGATTGCTGTCTTCAGCTCTGCCCTCCCATCCCTCCCTCGGGGTTTGTTCTCAGCCAGGTGTCGGGTTCGGCTCGATGGGCATTGTCAGAGCGTAGCACGCCATCTGTGGTCTCCCGTTCGGTCTTTCCTCGGCACGTCATCCCCGCCGTTGTCATCAGTGTGTTGTCATCTCTTGATGGACTTGCTCCAGCTGTTCCTGAGGCATTCCCCGTTTGTCTCGTGCCCGCCTGGCCGTCGGGATTGAGTGCATCGTGGCCTCCTGCGGGTGCCCGTGGCCCTGCCTGCCTCTGCTTTGGGAGGGCCAGTGCTGCTGTATTTGGTATTTGTAGATGCACTGTGGGCACCACTGTTCTTTGTTGGGGTTGGCGTTTCTAGGACTGGACTCCCTTCTTTGCCACTGAGTTTGTGATCCATGCCTTCTTTCTGTTTGCACTTGCTCTTTTTTTTTTTTAAAGGTTTATTGTTATTATTTTAAAATACTTATTTGGCTGTGCTGGGTCTTGGTTGCAGCACATGGGGGTCTTTGATCTTTGCTGTGACTTGCAAGATCTTTTGTTGTAGCATCTGGGATCTGGTTCCCCCACCAGAGATCAATCCCAGGCCCCCTGCATTGGGAACACAGAGCTGTAGCCACTGGACCACGGAAGTTCCTCTTTAGCTTCTAATTCCCAGTTCCACTTGTTCTTGCTGGTGTGCAGGAAAGTGACTGGCTTCTCTATGTCTGCCTTCTATCCTGCAGCCTTGCTATACTTGCTAGTGGTTCCAGGAGTTTCTTGTCTATTTTGGGGGGTTTTCTTCACAGGCAGTTGTAACATTGTTGAACAAAGATAGTGTATTTCCTCTTTGCCAGTCATTGTCCCTTTTATTCCTTTTCTTGTCCTAATGCATCAGGACTTCCAGTACAATGTTGAAAAGCAGTGGTGAGAAGAACCATCCTTGCCTTAAATCTGATTTTAGTGGGAAAGCTTTGAGTTTCTCACCATCAATTATTAGTATGATCTTAGCTGTGGAGTTTTTGTGGATGTTCTTTATGAAGGTGATGAGTCCCCTCTGTTCCTAGTCTACTGAGAGTGTTCATGAATGGATTTTGTCAGATGCTTTTTGCATTGTCATTGTTGTTCAGTTGCTAAGTCGTGTCTGACTCTTTGCGACCCCATAGATTGGTGCACACCAGGCTTCCCTGTGCTTCACTATCTCCTGGAGCTTGCTTAAACTCATGTCCATAGAGTCCATGACGCCATCCAACCAACTCATTCTCTGTCACCCTCCTTCTCTTGCCCTCAGTCTTTCCCAGCATTAGGGTCTTTCCCAATGTGTCAGCTCTTTGCATCAAGTGGCCAAAGTATTGGAGCTTCAGCATCAGTCCTTCCAATGATTTTTGAGGGTTAATATCCTTTAGGATTGACTGGTTTGATCTGCTTGCTGTCCAAGGGACTGTCAAGAGTCTTCTCCAACACCATAATTCAAAGGCATCAATTCTTTGGCGCTCAGCCTTCTTTATGGTCCAATTCTCACATCCATACATGACTACTGGAAAAACCATAGCTTTGACTATACGGACCTTTGTTGGCAAAGTAATGTTTCTGCTTTTTAATATGCTGTCTAGGTTTGTCATAGTTTTTCTTCCACTTTTGTGGCTACAGTCACTGTCCACAGTGATTTTGGACTCCAGGAAAACAAAATCTGCCACTGTTTCCACTTTTTCCCCAGCTATTTGCCATGAAGTGATGGGACTGGATGCCGGGATCTTAGCTTTTTGAATGTTGACTTTTAAGCCAGTTTTTTCACTCTCCTCTTTCAACTCTTCCCAAGAGGCTCTTCAGTTCCTTTTTACTTTCTGCCCTTAGAGTGGTATCATCTGCATATCGGAGGTTGTTGATATTTCTTTTGGCAGTCTTGATTCCAGCTTGTGATTCATCCAGCCTGGCATTTCTCATGATAAATCTTAAATAGAAGTTAAATAAGCAGGGTGACAATATACAGCCTTGACATACCCAATTTGGAACCAGTCTGTTGTTCCATGTCCGGTTCTAACTGTTGGTTTTTGATATGTGTACAGATTTCTCAGCAGTTAGGTAAGGTGGTCTGGTATTCCCATCTTTATAAGAATTTTCCAGTTTATTGTGATCCACATAGTCAAAGGCTTTGGTGTAGTCAGTGAAGCAGAAGTAGATATATCTCTGGAATTCTTTTGCTTTTTCTATGATCCAGCGGCTGTTGGCAATTTGATCTCTGGTTCTTTTGCCTTTTTAAAATTTAGCTTGTACACCTGGAAGTTCTTGGTTCACATACTGTTGAAGCCTAGCTTGAAGGATTGCGAGCATTACATTGCTAGCATGTGAAATGAGTGTAATTGTGCAGTAGTTTGAGCATTCTTTGGCATTGCCCTTCATTGGGATTGGAATGGAAACTGACCTTTTCCAGTCCTGTGGCCACTGCTGAGTTTTCCAGATTTGCTGGCATCTATTGATAGGATCCAGAGAAGGCAATGGCATCCCACTCCAGTACTCTTGCCTGGAAAATCCCGTGGACAGAGGAGCCTGGTGGGCTGCAGTCCATGGGGTCGCTAAGAGTTGGACATGACTGAGTGAATTCACTTTCACTTTTCACTTTCATGCATTGGAGAAGGAAATGGCAACCCACTCCAGTGTTCTTGCCTGGAGAATCCCAGGGACGGGGGAGCCTGGTCTATGGGGTCGCACAGAGTCAGACACGACTGAAGTGACTTAGCAGCAGCAGCATTGATAGGATCGGAGAAGGCAATGGCAACCCACTCCAGTACTCTTGCCTGGAAAATCCCGTGGACGGAGGAGCCTGGTAGGCTGCAGTTCATGGGATCACTAAGAGTCGGACACGACTGAGTGACTTCACTTTCACTTTTCACTTTCCTGCATTGGAGAAGGAAATGGCAACCCACTCTAGTGTTCTTACCTGGAGAATCCCAGGGACGGGGGAGCCTGGTGGGCTGCCGTCTATGGGATCACACAGAGTCAGACACAACTGAAGCGACTTAGCAGCAGCAGCAGCATTGATAGGATCATGTGATTTTTCTTCATTAGCCTGTTGATGTGAATATCAATTGAGTTTCAGATGTTGAACCAACCTTGCCTATCTGGGATAAATCCAACTTGGATTGTAATCTTTGTGTACGTTGTGTGGTTTGATCTGCTAATATTTTGTTGAGTGTTTTGCATTTGTATTGATGTGAAATCTGGTCTGTAGATTTCTTGTTGTGTGCTTTCTCCATTTGTTGTTAGGACCTCATAGAGTGAATCAGAAGTGTTCCCTCTGCTCTCTTTCGGAAGAGGTTGTGGAGATTGATGTGGCCTCCTCCTCACATGTTTTGTAGAATTCACCTGTGAACTGCCCTTGAGGCTTGGTCTTTCCAAAGCATTTTATTATTTCATGGGCTACATGAAGTTTAGCTTTATTTTGTGAGCCAGTCTGTCTTTGTAATACATGAGATAAGCTCATTACTGTTTCTGTTTCTTTTTTCCCCTTTCATCTTTCCCTCTGCTGATGTGGGGTTTAGAGACCTCGCTTTCCTTTTCTCAGCGGTCACATGACCCCACATGGCTGCCTGACAGGTGTGAAGAGGGTGCCCGGCTTTGCAGGTGTGCCCATGAGGGCTGCTTGTTGTGGGCAGGGGTTTGTATCTTATAGCTTTACTTTTTCTGTTCATATGGATGACACCTGTTTAACTTAACAGAGTACAAGTTGAGAGAGTTTCAGTCTGTTCCTGGGCGGAATAGATGCCCCCTTCCTGTGCAGGTGATGCCACCCAGGGTTTTGGTTCTGCTGTTTTTTTTAAACCTATTTTATTCCTATTTTTATATGTTTCCATTTTGTGTTTCCATTGTTTTCCTGTGGTTCAGACAGTCCCCTGAAGGTGTCCTTCAGAGGTGGCTGGGGGCCTGGTTCTCCTGTTAGCATTGGAGATTTGGTGCTGGCTTCTCAGGCAGCTGCCAGTCATCTCTGTCTGGTTGTCTTCAGCGCCCTTTCCCTGAGGTGTGTGTGGGTCAGGATGTGTCCTTCCTGTATCTAGAGGTTGTGGAGTCTCTGTCTGCACAGCCCTCAGCAGACTGTGTGCTTGTGCATCTGGGCGGGGGTGCGCAGATCTGGGGATCAGAAGTGAAGAGCAGTGTCGGGGTGCCCAGAGACCCTAGAGTGCATCGGGGGAGGGCTGGCTGGTGAGCCCCTGTGGGTACCCAAGGCTGCTGTCCCAGTGTACCCAGACAGGCTCCCCCAGGTCCCCGCTCCTGGCCACTGCGCTCCAGTCTCTGTCTCCTGCACGAGGACACCTGAGCTGAGGGCCCACCTGAATCCCAGTGGTCTCACCTTAAGACCTTTCACCAGTTATATCGGCAGAGACCTTTCCAAATCAGGTCTCGTTTGCAGGCTTTGGGTGTACTGCGCTTGCTTTTCCCCCTCCCTCACTGGACACGCAGATCATTGCTGACCACTGGCCTCCAGGGTCCCCGCTCCCTGCATTGGGCCTTCTCATGGCAGGGGGAGTGAGTGTCACTTGGGGGACACATGACTCATCTCTGGAGACTGGGTTTTCCTTCAGAGCGCTGCCCAGTGAACGGGAGGAAACAGGAAGGAATCAAGCTGTGCCTTGGTTCCTGCAGAGCTGGTGGCCTGCCGCAGTTTTTCCACTGCCCAGGAGCGAGTAGGGGTGGGGCTACATTGGGGTGGAGGGGTCTGTGTCTGAAGGGGTCTATGTCCGGGTTGGGGGGCCTCTTTAGTTGAGAGTTTGTGTCTGCGTCTTGGGGGCCTGGGCATCTGTTCTCTGGGGGCTGAGTTCCCCTCTGAGGGCCGAGTCCTTGTCCCGGCACCTCTGTGTCCCGAGCTGCCCCCTTCTCTTGGGCTGTGCGTCTCAAAACTTTCCAGATGTCTGCAGTGGTCCTGTGTGCCTGGGTCCTCACGGACACACCTCTCTCAGCACAGGAAGTCCTGGAGAACCTCAAAGACCGCTGGTATCAGGCGGACAATCCGCCCCCGGACCTGCTGCTGACAGAGAGCGAGTTCCTATCGTTCCTGCACCCTGAGCACAGCCGCGGCATGCTGCAGTTCATGGTCAAGGAGATCATCCGGGACCTGGGTGAGGCCTGGCCGCGGAGGTCAGCCTGGGCTGGTCCTAGACTGGGTGGGTGGCTTGGGGGACTGTGTGCTCGCTGCTCTCAGTCACGCTGAGACCACACAGATTGAAAACCTGATGACAAAGCCCCATTGGCTGAGTTTCTCCCGAGTGGCCTTGGTGGTCCTGTGCCCACTGGATTCTGACATCTGCCCTCCTGTCCCACAGACCAGGATGGTGACAAGAAGCTCTCGCTGTCTGAGTTCATCTCTCTGCCCGTGGGCACCGTGGAGAACCAGCAGGGCCAGGATGTTGATGACGGCTGGGTACGGGACAGGAAGAGAGAGTTCGAGGAGCTGATTGACGCCAACCATGATGGGATCGTGACCATGGCAGAGCTGGAGGTGGGTGTGGGGCCATCCTGTGCTGGGAGGCAGAGTTGATCTGGCGGTGGCTGGGCACTGGTCAGGGGAACTGGAGCCTCCGAGCTGGGCCATGCAGCCGATGTCATGGGCTCCCCTTTTTGGGCCCAGGTGTGCTGTCCCCCATGGGCAGTCTGGCCAGACTCTGGGGCGGGAGGGCTGTGCACAGGCTGGACCCACTGCCTGCCTGTCAGTGTCTTCCCTGGCGTCGTGTGTAGGTGCTGCATGGCCTTGTTTCCTCCCGTGGCTGGATGAGTCATTGCATTTTATTCCAGAATCCCCTGACCCCTCCTCATAGCTGGTAGGATGTCTGGTTTGGGAACTCCTGCCTGTCAGCACTGCCGTCCTGGCGGTTGGTGTGCATGTGCCCCGCTTCGGGGCCTCCCTTCACCCTGCCCTTCTGTGGCTGGACACCCTGATATGAGCAGGGAGGTGCCCACACAGGTGGAGGCTGCCTGGCCCTGAGCCACTTCCAGCCTGGTGCCCGCCTTCCAGAACAGGCCCACCTCCTGGCTCCACAGCTTCTGTCCTACCAGCCAATGGGTACTACAGACCAGCCTCCGCCTGCTGTAGCCAAGGCGTAGGTGCCCCATGAGTGCAGGGTGTCCTCAAGGGGGTCTTGGTTGCATAGCTGGGTGTGGCCTGAACCTGAGGAGATGCCCCTGGCCCGGAGGGGTTTGGGGTGCGTCGGGGCTGAGCCGCTGCCCTTGCAGGACTACATGGACCCCATGAATGAGTTCAGCGCCCTCAATGAGGCCAAGCAGATGATTGCTATCGCTGACGAGAACCAGAATCACTACCTGGAGCCTGAGGAGGTGCTCAAGTACAGTGAGTTCTTCACGGGCAGCAAGCTGGTGGACTACGCCCGCAGCGTGCATGAGGAGTTCTGAGCCGCCACCGCACCCCCGCCCCCTTCCTGCCCCCGCAGCACCCCGCGGGCTGCCCGCACCCTGATTCCAGTGTAATCGCTGCATCTCGCTTCTGAGAACTCAGAGCCCCACTGCCGGAGGCACTGACCACATCAGGGCGGTGGGCTCCCCCACCGTGGGAAACGACGGAGCTCCTGCCATTCCCTCGAAAACTGAAAGGTGAAACTTTGCTGGAAACCGGCAGCCAGTGGCCGGGGTGGGGCGGGGTGCTGGGTGGGGCTGTGAGAGCCACCGGCCCGTGGCCGTCAGTCTCTGAGGAGCATGAATATTGGTGACAGGAATCACATTAATTTACTTCAAAATATAGTTGCCTTTTTCTCTCAGCTTCATTGTTTTGGTGGGAAAAAAAACCACGTAGACGATTACTTGGGATGTTTGTGGCCAGGCGGCTTCCCCTTGAAGTTTTGTGGTGGGCGGTTTGGTTAGAACCCGGGGCTTCCTAGCGTTGACATTCACCTGTGATCGGGTGGGGCCTCAGCTGCCAATTTAAAGTCAGGAGCGAGAGTCCAGGCCTGGGTGAGGCCACCTGGGAGGGACCAGGAGAAAATGGGACTTTAGGACGGAGGGGGACTCTGAGGATGAGCGCTCCCAGGGATGGGGGTAGAGAACTAGGGGCACTCACAGAGTTTGGAAAGCACAGGAGTCCTGGCCTGGGGCTCTCTGCCGGAGATGGGGAGGAGCAGTCCCGGGGGTTGTGGTGAGGCTGGGGAGTTGGGAGCCTGCAGTGGGGGAGATGAGGCGACAGGTCCTCTACTGGCTCCTTCCCAGGGTCTGCTGTGCCTGGTGCGTGGCTGGCATGTGGGGTGGAGGAGATAACACACTGGGGGTCAGATGACTGAGGGAGGGTCACCCACCAAGCTCGCTGCCTCCCAGCTGGCCCCTGCCGGGCACTGTCGGAGGCCTGAGTCCACGAGGCCTCAGTGGATGGCTCACCTGGCCAGATGGTGTACGTGGGCCTTGGCTGGGGCGGGGGCTCTGGCCGAGTGGGCATCGGGGCCAGCCTGAGCTGCCCACGTGACCTGCTTCCGAGCAGTGTGGGGAGGGGCTGCCCCAGAGGAGCAGGGCGCGGCGACAGAGCTGGTTTCCAGACAAACAAGAGGAAAGAATGTTTTCAGAACTGAGACAGAATGCGGGGCCATGGCGGTGGCTGAGGCTGAGCGTGTAGGCGGGCAGCCGCCAGCAGGTGTAACTTAGCTGGGACAGAGATATCAGTCAGCCAGGTCCATGGGCTGCCACATGTGGACCCTGTGTGCAGCAGGTGTTAGGGCTTCGGGCTTCGGGCGGGGTGGTCCTGTAAGGAGTAGGGTGCTGCCAGGCCCGGAGTTACTGCCATCTCAGAAGCTATAGTTCGTCTTAAAAATGTTTTTCTCACCTTCAGTGGAAGAGGTGTACGATACTTGCATGCACACGTGTGTATAACAGACTGCCTAGGTGCTCTACCCCTCCCATGTGGACCCTCCCTCTCTGGAGGGCTGGGGCAGGGACCTGTGGTGGCCCCTGCCTGCGGGCAGAGCCAACTGGTGGAATTTCCTGCAGGTGGGGAGGGAGCCCCACTTCTTACCTGTGCCCGTCACCACCAGGAGGAGGGGGATTTCCAGCCCCTGCGGGAGGCTCCCCGCCTGAAGCTTCAGGTTAACTGTTAAGCAGAGAATCCTGTCTCTTGGTTCAGATTTTAAAGGCACCGAAGACACAGAACAGCCTCTGCCTTGGGGCACCAGGATGAGAGCTATGTGTGGGAGGAAGCATGTGCACATGTGTGCGCGCGTGCCCGTGCTTGTCTCCCCTCGCGCCCCACAGTGACGGCATACCAGCCGTCCTTCTGTCCCAGGGGCCCCCGGGGCTTGTCTTTCCTGTCTCCCCCAAACCCGGGTGGCTGTGGGGTCAGGAAGAGCCTGGCACGGCCTCCAGAGTGTTGGGAGAGGCAGCGCTTGTCCAGCCAGGGGGCAGAGCAGAGGGGCTGTCCTCATGGGCCACCCCTTCTAGACACAAGCCCAGGGCTTCACGAGGGCAGCACACACACGTCCAGGCACGTGGTGCTAGCACCACACATGCGTGCCACACATGTGGCTGACACATGCTCCCAGGCACACATCACACCCAGGACACCTGGGTGCTTGACCAGCAGTGCATGTTGGGTCTGCGTGGGTGGCTTATCCTCTTCCAGTCCTGGAGGCTGGACATCGGAGACCCAGATGTGGGCATGGCCAGTGTTGCTGTGTAGACAGCTGTTTTCTCTGGGTCCTCATGTGGTCAGCTTCTGTGCATGTCTGTGCCCTGACCTCCTCTTATGTGGGCACAAGCCACACGGGATCAGGCCCACCTGTGACCCCACCCCGCCATCATTGCCCCCTAAGAGGTCCCTTCTTCCAGCATAGCCGCATGAGGGTCGGGCTTCCATGTGTGGGTCGTGGCTCTAATGTGAATTCAGCCCCTGGCGCCTCCTTCTGTGCTCAGGGACATGCAGCTGCTTTCTCACACCTGCACATGCCTGCATACACTTGCCTAGGCTGGCACTCACTGTGGGCACTGGTCAGGAGGTGCCCAATCCACCAGAACTGCTGGCATTGGTCTGGGCTACTTTTGGACACTTGGGCCAGTGACCGTGCTCCGGAGCCCCCAGTACCACCTCCCCTCCCCCATAGTGGATGCCTGACTCTGTGTGCTGCCCTAGCTCACCCAGTGACTCTGGGCACCCTTTGGCGGAGCGGAGGGGAGGATTGGCATCAGTGCAGCTCCCCCATTTCTCCTGAGGGTTCAGCCCTGCAGAGAGAGTGGGAGTCTAGAAGCAGCGAGCCAGGTGAAGGTATCCCAAGACCATTCTGGTTGGGGCAGCCAAGATGCCTGGCCGAAGGGGCTCCGGCTCTACTTCAGTGTGAGACAGGAGTGGGAGTGTCCTGTGGTGGGTGCAGACCAGCTGGGCTGGAGATCTGGCCTGGCCCTAGTAGGGCTGGGGGAACTGCGGGTCCCCCCTCGGGCCCTGGGTCTGCCGGCTGGGCTGAGCTGAGGCCTGTGGGCCCCGGGCCAGAAGAGAAGGCTGGGAGTAGGCTTCCCAGACTAGCTGCCTTCCAGCACTTCCTGGGGCCCTCCTAGTCCCCTTCTGGTCCCCTCCTCCTGCCCTCCCCACCCCTCCCCCGCAGCCCTTATAGCCACATCCTGCAAGGAAAAACCCCAGACTCCCAGAGCCTCGGAGCTGAGAGGAGCTGAGAATGTGCGTGGGGACCCAGCCGCCCAGGGCGCCGGGCTCAGCCCTCCTGCTCCTTGGGCTCGTGCTGAGTGCTGCGGCCCAGCCCCACTGTACTGGGGACACCTACCCCAGTGGCAACAGGTGCTGCAAAGAGTGCCAGCCAGGTGAGTGGCCTGGACATGGAGGAGGGAGGGGTGCCTGCAGGGACCTAGGACCAGGAGACAGGGTCGGAGGACACGGATAGGGCGGCAGGGACCTGCAGATGGGGTCACGCGCTGCAGGTGTCATGAGGCAAGTGGAGTTGGGTTAGTGGGTGATCTGGAGCCACGCCTGGGATGACGGGCCAGCCAGAGGTCGGGTGGGGCTCCTGGGGGAGCACCAGGCTGTGCAGGGCTCTGACCCCGGCCTCCCTCAGCAGGTTATGGGATGGAAAGCCGCTGTATCCACAACCGGGACACAGTGTGCAGCCCGTGTAAGCCCGGCTACTACAACGAGGCCGTCAACTATGAGCCCTGCAAGCCCTGCACCCAGTGCAGCCAGAGTGAGCACCACGGGTGCCCGGCACCCACGTCAAGACTCGACCGTGGCGGGGGCCTGCCCTGCCCCCCGGGGCTCCATAGCCAGCTGAAACGACCCACAGGGCACCTCCCCTTCCTAGGGGCCCAGGACCACGTGGCTTTTGCGGGGGGAGGGGTGGGTAAGACCCAGAGTCAAGGGCTGCAGAGGGTCCTGAGCAGACTGGAGGGTGTTAGAAGGGTGGTCAGAGCTGCCACGGGTGACCCTTGGGGCCGTGTGACCAGGAGGGATGTGGCGTGCGTGGTGAGAGAGAACCAGAAGCTGCCCAGCTGTGAGGGGCTGCTGGTCGGGAAGGTGGCTGTGGACCCTTGACCCCCATCCTCAGCCTGCTCTGCAGCTCTGGCCTCCCCACTGACCACCCACCCCACCCAACCCCCAGGAAGTGGGAGTGAACCCAAGCAGAGATGCACACCCACCAGAGACACGGTCTGTGGCTGCAGGCCGGGCAGCCAGCCCCAGGACAGCTACGGCTACAAACGTGGAGTTGGTGAGGGGGCCTTGGGAGCTATGTGGAAGGAGCATGTCCCTCACACGCTGTCACTGCTCCTCCCAGAGCCCCCACCCCAGCCCCAGCTGAATGCCCCTTCCCCAGCAGATCACACTAAGATGGGGGTGGGGGTCTCCCAGGTCAGGGCCCATGGGTGGCATGCACATGGGGAGGGGCTCTCGGAGACCCTGGGGAATGAGTCTCTGGGCACCCCAGGGGTGGCAGATGGGCAGAGCCTGCTGACTCTGTTGCAGACTGTGCCCCGTGCCCACCAGGACATTTCTCCCCGGGCAATGACCAGGCCTGCCAGCCCTGGACCAAGTGAGTGTCCCTGTGGCCGGAGGGCTTGGGTGGCCTGGAGTCTGGGAGCCAGGGGTCAGTTCTGGGAGTAGGAAGCTGCTGGTTGGGAGCTTCTGGGCCTGAATCCCTGTAACCCTTGCCCCACCCCACTCTGTGATGGTCCGTGCCCCCACCATAACCCCTGCTCAGCCCTGGCCCAGCCTCCCACTGGCCTTCCTGCTGGGTCAGAGTAGGGAGCCTGTGAGACCCCAGCCCAGGCCCTGGGAGTGTGAGAGCCTCACTCACTTACAGCGGAAAGGTTCCTGTCCTTGTCGGGGTGAGCCAGAGCAAGCAGGAAGAGAGTAGACGGGGGTTTGGGAGAGGAAAGTGCAGGTGGGAGCAGGCTAAGCGCAGGAGGGCCCGGCAGAGTTGCGGCCCCTCTCCTCGCCACCTTGGCCTGGACTCTGATGCTGCCTGAGTGACCCCTGCCAGTGTGGACCCCTGTTGCTTCCCACATCTCCCTGGTACTGCCCCAGTTCTGGGCCCATCCCACTGATAGGGGAGGAGAAGGGGGACTCTGGCCTGATCAACACCCTTGCCTGCCCTCAGCTGCACCTTGTTAGGAAAGCGAACATTGCGGGCGGCCAATAGCAGCTCGGACGCCATCTGTGAGGACAGGAGCCCCCCGGCCACACCACCGTGGGAGACCCAAGGCCCTCCAGTCCAGTCCACTACTGCCAAGCCCACCACCTCCTGGTCTAAGGCCTCACAGGGGTCCTCCATGCCCCACACAGAGCCCCCCAAGGGTAAGGGGACCTGGCCTTGCCCCAGCAGGGCCCTCCCCCCAGCCCAAAAGGGGAGTGGAATGGGTGGGGAGGACAGGAGTAGAGACTCCCTCTGGGCTCGGTGGGGCCCTCCCTATTGTGGGTCCCTTCCCCTGGCAGACCCCACCCAGCAGGCCCTGCCTCCTTGCAGCCCCTGAGCTGTCCGCTGTCCTGGGCCTCGGCTTGGGCCTGGGCCTCCTTGCCCCTGTGGCTGCCATGCTGGCCCTGCTCCTCCACCACAGGGCCTGGAGGCTGCTGACCAACACCCCCAAACCCCCAGGTGAGTGCTTGTGGCGGGCCCCAGACCAGATGGCCTCCCAAGGTGCAGGACCCCTGTCCACCTCTCACCTCTTGCCCATACCTCCTCCCCAGGGGGAAACAGCTTCCGGACCCCTATCCAAGAGGAGCACACTGATGCCAACTCCAGCCTGGCCAAGATCTGAACAACGTCTGCTGGGGTGGGAGCCGGTGACCCCTCCCCAGGATGGGGCCCCCGAGGGGCAGGGGGGCCCCCAGGTGCAGGTTGCCCCCCTGTCACCCCTGTGTGTGGCACCCTGACCCCTGCCCTGTGCCGTTTTAGGTGCTCCTGGGCTGGCCCTGGGCTCTGCTACGTATGCTGTGCATACTCCCCGCCCAGGGTGGGCCCCCAATAAACGACGTTGGCAGATGTGGGCCTCTGACTGGGCTGCCTAGGGCTGGGGGGTGGGCAGGGGCTCCCCTGGATCCCTCACAGATCCCAGGGCTGCTGTCCTGTTCCCTGGGCACATCCCACCACCTGTAGGGGGTGGGGGAGCCAAAATAAGTGCCCTGGGGAGTCAGTGCTGCACCTGTCAGCCACATGAGACCCTGACCTGGGGACCTTCCCTGGGCCACTTGGTAGGGGCTGGCAGGGGCTGGCCCCAAAGGTCATCCAGGACCACTCCTTGGGTTGCTGGGGCTCCTCCCAGGAGAGGGCACAAGTGTCTGTTTCTTCTCAAACCCCATGCCCTGCTAGACCCAAGTGTATGGTGACCCTATGACCCCCATGACACCTGCAGGGCCCCCGAGTCCCCTGAGACCAGATCCATGCCCTCGGGGAAACTGGGTGCTTCTGACAGGGCTGATCCTTCATCCACCCTGGGCGGGAACAGAACGGGCACCGTTATGCGAAGAGGTTCCCAGCTGGGAAACTTGTGTCCATGGACAGCAGAATGGGCTGTAAAAGCCCGCATGGTCAGACCATCCTGCTGGTCAGCACTGGGGGCGGCCCTGGCTTGGGCAGAGGTGTGGACTTGGGGTGAGTGGCCAAGGGCTCACTCGAGGTGTGCAGGTTAAATAGCTCAGGGAGCCCAGGTCAGTGTGGAAATGCTCTGCAGCCAATAGACATTTGCGCCCCGGGTGTTCAGGCAGATTGCAGAGCTACACTGAACCGAAATAAAAGACTCCCAAGCTGCTGTTGGGGGGGTGGGGTGGAGCAGAGAGAATCCAGGCAAAAGCCCGAGGCCTCACCTGGTGCACTTGGCAAATGAGCTCCTGGCTTGCTCTCACACCTTTCCCGCCTGGTGGCCAGGACCCAGGCATCGCTGCACCAAGAGGGACCTCCAGCAGCTGAAGATCCTCCTGCCACATGTGTCAGGCTGCCTTCCTGCCCCCTGCCCCAAGTTTCTTGGGCTGGCTTTCTCCCCAGAGCTGTCCTGGAGGCCCATCCATCTCTCCTCAAACCTCTGACCTCTGGTGGCCTCTTGGGGAAAAGGAACAATGGGACCATCATATGTTCTTGGAAGGCTCTCAAGATGCAGCAATGAACACACACACCCTGCGCCCTTAGAACAGGCAGCAAATTGGCACCACCGGTCAGGGGTCTGTGGTCCCTGGGCAGTGCAGAGACTGTGCAGAGAGGCTTCGGAACAAGCCAGAGGGGCCTAAGGGAGAGCCCAGGGCCTTAGGGCCTGAAAGGTCGAAGGTCAAGGGAAGGGGCTTCCTCCCCAAACCTCCCAGCTGCTTCTCAGCCATGAGCCCCCGACCTGACCCCTTGCCTGGCGGCTCCACCTCTGAACAGCTGACAGATGGACAGACAGAGGTTGATCACTTTCAGTTTGCTTTTATGCGGCCGCTAAGCACACTCTCCACTCCTGTCTCTGCTGACAAGCCTCCTAAATCCTGCTGAGCTACCCCCTGGGCCCACAGACACCCACCCTGATATGCCCACACTGGGCCCTCCCCGCTCCAGGGCCCCCACCTGGCTCCCCATCCTCCTCCCTCAGCCCTCCTGATTAACTCCTGGACCCCGTGTGGGACCCTCTGCCCCATGAATGAGCATCACTTGTGTGAGCTGAGACAAATGAAAAATGTGATGAGCTGCTCAAAAAGTATTGGAAAATACAGCTGGCAGATAGAGATCTCCCCCGCAGTGCCAGGTCACAGAAACTCCACAGCTTGCAGCTGCGTGGGAGGGCCCTTCCGGAGCCTTGGGGACCAGAAGGCGACACGGGTCCCCACCCCCAACGTCAGTCTTGCTTCTTGTCACACACGACCCTCCCTCTGGTTTCCTGCTGCTGCAGGTGGCAGTCCCCTTTGCACAGACAGCTGCCCCCTGGTGCCTGCTGTGCTGGTCAGCTTCCAGAAGGGCCAATAGAGAGAACCTGGTTGAACAAGCATCATTTTAGGGGATTTATCATTTTTTCTTAGGCTCTTACCAGAATTGGGGTGACACCAACCTGGTACAGACCTAACTGTTCAGGCCTTTAAAATGAGCAGTGGCAGAAGGTCCAGAACTGCCCAGTTCTCCATTCTGCACCTTGCCCTGGGATCCAGCGGTTGCTCAAATCATCCTCCAGTCTAGGAGCTGAGCTGTAATCTGGTGGTCCAGAGAGAGGGCCAGTCCTAGGGTCTTCACCTTGCCCTCTAGGAACCAGAGCCACAGCCCCCGCAGAGACCCTCCCTTTGCTGCAGGGCCCAGTTGCTTCTCTGAGGAGGGCCTTGCACATGCTGGGACCTGAGTCACAAACCCTCTCATTCTCAAACCAAGTTTCATGGGTCTGCCCTGGTCACCAGGTCATGACCCTCAACATACCTATGGGTGCCACCAAAATCACACTCCTGGGACCCCCACTGCCCACCCTACCGCATTCCCAGGGATCTCTGCCCATTTACCCTGTATCAAGCTTCCACTGGAGGGCCAAGGGAGGCTTCTTGAAGGAGGCAGGGCCCCAGAAACTAAGGTGAAGAAACTAAGGTTCATAGAGACAAGGGACAGTCTCATGGCGAACTGTAGCCTGGACAGCCCCTCCTCCCCACTTCAGGGTTCACTTGCTGTTTCTGGAGGCTGAGTTCTCAGCCTGAAGAGTTAAAGTGCTCCATCAGGGACCAGCACATCCATGGGCTGATGGGATTCCTGTGGGGAGAGCTGGGTTGAAGTCTGCAGGGCAGTCAGAGCTGCAGCCTGGACAGCCCCTCCTCTCGACTCTGCAGGGTTCAGCCAATGATTGGTCTCTCCTTTCTGGCTCCTCCTCTCAGGTGTCAGCACAGCTGTAGCCTCCAGTGTGTGTGATGTCTGGAGCCTGGTCAGGCCCACTTGGCCAAGCTGAGGAGCGGGGGGGGGGCGGGGAAGACTTGTCCTAATTTCCCAAAGTGGGGGGCTTGTTCTAATCCTCAGAAAGCAGGGACTTGTTCTGATCCCTGCATGGGTTCTGAGGCTGCTCAGTGCTGGCAATCCAGGACTTCTGGGAGGTTGTGGGGTCCCTGGCCTGGAGGCTTCAGAGGATGAGGGATTTCATCCCACCTGCTCTGGGTATTGGAGGGGCCTCACAGTGCCCCCCTGGGGAAGCTGGAGGTGGAGAGGGGGTCAGCCAGGAGCCAAGGAGCACAGTGAGGAAGCAGTCTTTGTTGAGGGTTGTCCCACCCCCAATGACTCAGGATGCTGTCTGTCACCCTGCATCCGGCGCCCACCCACACTCCAGTTCCTTCAGGCCTGGTGGCCTCAGGTTTTACATAGAAAACATTTCTGACCACCCCCCGCCCGCCCTCCTGTGATGTGGCTGGGGGTATGTGTGGTGTTTCCCCTGACAAGGCACACACATTTAGGTCACATTTAGTTCCCGGAAAAGAATTCCTGGCCCAAAGGGCAAGATCACTTAGGAATCCCCCAAGGTCACCTTCACACATGGGTCTTTCAGGTGTCTGGTCCTCTGCGGTCAGTTGCTCTGCAGCCTACAATGGGACCTGCTCTCTTGGGGTCCCGTTGGGACGACCCCTTGAATTGTTTTTTTCTTTCTTTCGGTTGTACACAACTTGTGAGATCGTAGTTCCCTGATCAGAAATTGAACCCTAACCCTAACCCTGCCTAAGGCGGTGAAAGTACTGAGTCCTATTAACTGGACTTCCAGGGAATTCCCATCCCTTGATTTTTTTTTTTAAGTATTTTTTATAGCAGTTTTAGGTTCTCAGCAAGTGAGGGGGAACCTTCCCCTCATCAATACCCCCTCTTTGCTCAGTTGTGTCCGACTTTTTGTGACCCTGTGGCCTGCAGCACGCCTGGATTCCCTATCCATCACCAACTCCTGGAGCTTGCTCAAACTAATGTCCATGGTTGGTGTGGCCATCCAACTATCTCATCCTCCGTCATCCCCTTCTCCTGTCGTCAATCTTTCCCAGTATTAGTGTCTTTTCCAATGAATCAGCTCTTCACATCAGGTGCCCAAAGTACTGGAGCTTCAGCTTCAGCATCAGTCCTTCCAATGAATATTCAGGGTTGATTTCCTTTAGGATGGACTGGTTGGATCTCCTTGCAGTCCAAGGGACTCTAAAGAGCCTTCTACAACACCACTGTTCGAAAGCATCAGTTCTTCAGTGCTCAGCTTTCTTCATGGTCCAACTCTCACATCCATATGTGACTACTGGAAAAACCATAGCATTGGGGGCTAAGATGGACCTTTGTCAGCAAAGTAATGTCTCTGCTTTTTAATATACCGTCTAGGTTTGTCATAGCTTTTCTTCCAAGGAGCAAGCTCTATATAGTCAGCAAAAACAAGACAGGGAGCTGACTGTGGCTCAGATCATGAACTCCTTATTGCAAAATTCAATAACCCTGAGGACAATGCATTTGTTACAAAAGACAAACCTGCACTGACAATTCATCCTAACCCAGAGTCGGTAGTTCACGTCCGGTGGCTCGTCCTGTGCTCTGGACAGACGCGTGATGACGCGTCCTCGCCGCTGAAGTTTCCAGAGCAGCCTCACTGCCCCAAACCTCGGCCCACGCCTTGGATTTTGAGTCGCAGGGTCTCGGGGGTCCCGCACGGAAACAGTGTCTCGGGCCTCTTTGGGGCGTGGCCGAGGCGGAGCCGCACGCGGGGCGGGATCTGGGCGTGTCCGGGAGGGGCCTGCTTCCTAAAACCTCGGGGCGAGCGGCCAGGGGGACGCCATGGGGGCGAGGGGCGCGCGAGTGGCCCTGTGTGGTGTCGCGCTGCTCTGCGCGCTGGGCCTGGGCCAGCACCCCCTCGGAGATCTGAGCTGCAGCCCTGGCCAAGTTCTGCATGGGACGGGGACAGACGCACGCTGCTGCCGCTGCGCCCCAGGTAAGGCAGGCGGGAGCCCCGGCGCGGAGGGCGGCAGCGCGGCGAGCCTCCCCGTGCTCAGGGCAAGCTTTCTGGGTCCAAAGCCCTGATCCCAGCGCAACCCGGCGAAGGCAGAAGTGGCTTGGGGATTAGGGATTGGGGGTTGGGGGATGGTGGTCGGGAGGTGGGGCAGGGGCAGGGGCAGGGGGTGTGGGAACCTTCCCCAAGCCAGGTCAGGGGTCCCAGTGTAGAGGAGGGCTGCCCCTGTCCCTTCTGAGTGGGTAGTGAGTGAGCCCTTGGCCATCACTCAGGCTCAGTTTGGGGTTGCACCCCTCTTTCTGCCAGCTCCCTGCCTCGGACCTGCATATCTCGGTGGGAGGAAAGTGGAATGGGTCAGTTTGGGGACAAATATTCCCGGGGAAAACACCCAGGGTGTCACCCTGCCAGGACCTGGGGGGTGATAAGGGGCTCTTAGAGTTTAGGTCTCAGTGTCGTGGACACTGTGGACAGCAGTTGGGGAGGGATGGGCAGGCTGCCTGGAGGGTCCTGGCAGCTGAGGGCCATGCAGGATGGAGAGGGGGCCGGGAGTAGATCTCCCAGGTGACCCCCTTGTCTGTTGGGATGGCTCCGGGTCACATTGAGTCATGGTTACCCTGGGTGAGAACAACTTCAGGGCAATGGGGGATGCAACCAGGCCAGGTGGGTGAAGGAGCTGGGTGCCCAGGAGGGAGGGGCACAGCTGGACCAAGCCAGGATCCTGCCTCCCAGACAGTACTCTACCCAGCTGAGGTAGCCCTGCCCTGCCCCCCATTTCCCTGGGGGGTAAGAGGGGGTGCCCTGGGGAGGGGACTCCCCCCAGCTGCTGAGAGAGCTGCTTGTTCCCTACCCAGATAAGGGGACCTGTCCTGAGCCGGACTGCCAGTGTATCCAGCCTGAGTTCCACTGTGGAGACCCACAGTGTAAGAGCTGCAAGTACCACTCCTGTCCGCCTGGCCAGGGAGTGCAGCCTGAAGGTAAGTGGTTGGTGGGGGTGGCCCATGCAGGCCAGGGGCGTTGACAGGGCCCAGCCAGAGCTCATAGCAGCTGGTTTGGAAGAAAGCTTGCTTGCAGGTAGGGGTACGGACACCCTCTGGGCAGATGGGTGTCAGTGTGGGGTCCTATGGAACCCTGGTGGGCAGGCAGTTCTCTTGTTCTGGCATCTCAGCCCTCGCTGGAGGCACAGCATCCGCTGTGTGTGTGGCTCTCTTGGCCTAGGTGTCTTCATCCAGAAATGATGCCCTTAGGGCTGGTTGTGAGGAACAGAGGAGTGTCCAGGACTGTCTGGCCCTTAGGCCCTGGCTCAGACTATGTCCAGGTCTATACCCACCCTGACCCTCCAGGTAGAGCCCAGTCTGGAGTTCAGCCCCTTATCTGGAAGGCGCCTCACGTCCTCTTAGGGAGCTCTTTACCTGGGGGGCGGGGCCTGCCTGAGCACGTGGGGGCTGGGGGAGTGAGGGCAACAGGGGGCTGTGTGAGGTTTTGGGGCAGGGAAGCCTAGGGTGACTGGGGCACAGCCTTACCCCAATCTCCAGGGCCCTCACCAGCCTTCCGTCCCCCCAGCCTCCTGGAGCAAGCAAAGGCCCAAGCTGGCTCTTGCCAGGCTTTAACCCCGCCCTGCTCCATCATTTGCAAGCAGATACCTCCCCTCCCCCATATCCCTTCAGGGACCCTCCACTCAGCCCTGAGTCACAGCCTGCCCTGGAAAGGGGCACACTGGGGACCTGATTTATCCCAGGTCCTGTGGGCACCAGAGGCTCCTGTCAAATGGATGAGGTACGGGTGGGGGAGTGTCCTTCTGCTGGGGACCTGGACACCAGCAGGATCCCACCCCAGCCACCCCTGCAGCCACTGTATGTTTGTCTGTCTCCAGGCAACTTCAAATTCGGCTTTGAGTGTGTTGACTGTGCCGTGGGGACCTTCTCTGGGGGCCACGAAGGTCGCTGCAAACCTTGGGCAGAGTGAGTGCTGGTGGGGCCTTCTGGTGGCTGGGCGGTCCAGGCAGGCTTGAAGGTGGGGCCTCTGCTGTCCTTTCTGGTGCAGTGACCCCCAACAGCTCAGAGGACTGCAGCAGTGCGGAGGAGTGCTCGGGTCGCCGAGGGCTTACT
Source organism: Ovis aries (assembly GCF_016772045.2). NCBI lineage: Eukaryota > Metazoa > Chordata > Mammalia > Artiodactyla > Bovidae > Ovis > Ovis aries. The sequence goes on from NC_056065.1 coordinate 50,614,535, forward strand.
GAGGGCTCTGTCCGTGTATCCCAGCTGCATCCAGCTTGGGTTTCCCACCCTGTTTCCTGGAAACAAGACGCACAATGCTGTGTGCAGCCTGGGGCTGCCACCCACTGAACCACCCAGCCCGCTGACCATCGTCATCCTTGCCCTGGCTGCCTGCATCCTGGCCCTGACCGTGACCCAGCTAAGCCTGCACATCTGGCAGCTGAGGCAGCAAAGAGTGTGGCCCCCAGGTCAGTTGTGCCTTGGGGAGGGGGGGGTCCCCTGCCTGCCTGCTGATCGCAGCCCCTCTGCAGAGACCCAGCTCCTGGAGGCCCCACCACCCCCACCCGAGGACTCCTGCAGTTGCCAGTTCCCTGAGGAAGAGCGGGGTGAGCGGCTGTCAGAGAACAAGGGCCGCCAGGAGGACCTTTGGGTGTGAAGTGCAGAGGGCCCATGCCAGGCCCTCCCTGGAGCTGGCCCAGGCTGGCCCTCAGGAGCAAGGGCTCTGGGTCCCGCAGTGGGGCCCCAGCTCTGGGCCCGGCCCTGCTCCCCTCGATGGTGGAAGCAGGTGGGGGGTGATGACAGTGACCAGTGCCCTGGATCATGCGGAAGAGGCGGCAGCTATGGCTGGACCCCATGGAAGACACAGACGCACAGTGGCTGCCTCCCTCTCTTGCTGCCCCACTGGGGCCACATCTGTGGGCCCCTGGTTCCCAGGACAGGAGGCCAAGGACCTGAGTACAGGCAGCACTCAATAAACGCTTGTGCAGTGACCTAAGTGGATGTGTGCAGGGGGAGAAGGGACAGGTTCTGGATTCTCCCCCAACCAATGCTCACAGTCCCTTCCTAGCTGAGGTGGGAGTGGGGGTGGGGCTATTACAGTCCTCAGCGCAAGCCCTCAGCTGGGACCACAGGGGAGGCATGTTTTGCTGGACCCCTGCCCTCTGTGCCTCTTGACTGCCCTGTCCAAATCCATTCTCCAGTGGTTGGCCAGGCAGTTGCTCGGGCAGCCGGGTCCTTGGTGTGTGTCTGGTCTCTGTGTCATGGGTGCTCCAGACTCTGGTTCTGGGCTGGCTGCACATCCTGCTGCTCCCTGTGGGGTACCTGCCCTTGAGTCATTGGGCCCCAATCTGGGGCAAGGTAAGTTTCCACCCACACTTCCTGGTGGATGTGGGCAGCCTCAGAGTGGCCTGGTTCTAGCCCTCTGTCCAAGCCCTTCTGTTGGCCTCCACCACCTCACAGGGCTCTCGCTCCTGAGGCACTGTCCTGGGGTCTTACCCCGCGAAGGTGAGCAGTGCTTTTCAGCCTCTTGACAGCACAACCCCTAGGGAGTCTGATAAGGTCTCCCTGGCATCCAGGGCGCGGCTGGCGGGCCAGTGGAGACCGGTCTTGGCAGCGGCCCTCTCCAGCTGTCTCCCTCCACCTGGCCCCCCTGCTGTCTGTGGCCCCAAGTGTTCTAGCCCTGTCCCCTTCTCCCCTGCTCACCGTGCCCTCCCCACACACCTGCATGCGGCCCAGGAGAGCCCCTTGATTCACTGGTCCCCACCCCCACTTAGTTCCAGGGAGGCAGGTGGACCCAGCTCAGAGCAGGAAGTGGAGGCGAGAGGGGCTCTGCGCCCTGCATTCCATCCCTTGTGGGGCACAGCCTGCTTCCGCCTGGAAGGAGGGGCATGGCCGGCTCATGACCATTCACACAGGGAGAACAATCCCCTCAGCTGCTTCTCTCTGCCTGCCCCTCGGGTCCTAGCTCTAGAGGCCCAGGAGCCAACCAGCTGCCACACCCTTAGGCTCCTCCTCTGCCCCCAAACCAGATCTCCTGTCCCCGGCCAACCCTCGCCCACCCACCTCCAGGAAGGCCCTCCTCATCTCCGTCACCTGAGTCCCTTGACTGCCCCTCCCCCACCTGTGGGGAAGGGGTCCCCACCCTGGCTCAGCCCCTTGCTGATGCCAGGAGTCAGGTCCTAGACAGCCTCGAGGGCAGGAGCAGGAGCGCGTTCCGCTGACTCAGTGCGGAAAGTCCTCGCGGGCGGCTGGCGTGGGAGGAGTACCCGGAAAGTCAGCCCGTGGGCGGTGGAGTGACGCCAGGTTGGGTGACGTGGAGCAAGCGGGGGATTCCTGCTCCGCAGTGGGCAGGGGACAGGGGGACTTGCCCAGCCCAGCACAGGGACTGGAAGAGGGAGGCCAGGCTTTTTTTTGGGGGGTGGGCAGTGAGGAAGACTCAGGGAGCTCCTGCCACTGGAGTGGGCCCTCCTCCCTGCAGAGCGCCTCTGCCCCACCAGGCCTGCCCACTACTGGTCACCCCAGCTCCCTCTGCTCACTCCCTGTTCTCCCCACTCCTGGACTCACGTCCCTCCCTGGCAGCCTCCTGGGAGCTGATAGCAAGCTGGACCTGAGCTGAACTGAGGCGCCCCAGCTGAAATCCCACAGAGCAAGAAGGGGTGTGGAGGGGCTAGGTTGAGAGGAGGTAGGAGGCTCAGGTGGGTTGTCCAGGGCCGGGTGTGCACGGGCTCCCGCTAGTCAGAGCCCAGTCACTTTCCAAGGGAAGCCTGAGCAAGTCCAAGTTGGGAGGAGGGAGGCCCTGGGTGGGCCTGGGATGCAGAGCTCAGGGTAGTGGGAGGCACAGGAGACTCAAGAGTGCTGATATGTGGGAATGGAGGGGCTCCCACCCACTCCCACTCAGCCCAGTGTGCTGGGATGGGCACAGGTATAGGTCACGGAGCCCAAGAATGACCCGAAGATGAGATTCTGCCCAGGCCAGCTCCAGCCCCTTGCTGCTCCCCACTGCCCCCCCACCCTACTCCCCACCGGGGAACTCCCCAACCCCAACCAGAGAGGCTCTCCAGCTGCTTAGCTCCTCCCCCTCCTCCTCCCCGTCAGGCTCCAGGGTGTGTGTTCAGCCTGATAAGGGCCCAGAGGCCATCCTCTGTTCCCAGAAGTGCTTCCGGCCACAGCAGCGTCCCACCCAGCCATAGCACCTCGCCTTGCTTGAAAAGGCCCCTGACCCCCGCTTCACTGAGGTCTGGACTCAGCCAATGTGGGACACCCTCCCAAGCGGACAGACACGCCCACAGTGGGCATAGGAAGGGAACTCTCCCTAGACAGAACCAGATGTCTGACCTCCCCCAGCCCCAGCCCTAGGGCAGCTTCAGGGGGCTGTCCAAAGGCAGGTGGCCCCTGCCTGCCCCCTCACCAATCAGATAGGTCCATGGTGCTAAGTCTGGCCATTCAAGGGCCCTGACCAGGAATCGGGGCCATCACTCCCCCAAGTCCCACGATGGTTTCAGCACCATGGCCACTTCTCTGCAACTGGGCTGAGCTCTGGCTCTGCAAGTGGTTTTCAGGGCCCCGACCCCCACTTCCCAATAAGAAGTGGCCATGCCTTGTGGAGAGGAGTCTTTCCAGAGACACTGATTTGGGCCATGGCTGTTCCGACCCCTCTATTTGGAGACACATTGCAGGGAAGAAGGGTTTGAGGGGGGGGGTCCTCTGAGTCCTGTGGGCCCTTTAATGGAAACAGACTCCTGACTGCCAGGGACTGCAGGAGGATCCAGATTGGGGGGCAAGGGTGCGGCCATCACCTCTGGGGAAGAACGAGCAGCAGGAGAACCTCCTTTATTGTTACCCAGTTTCTCTGAGTACCAGGGGCCCAAGAGCTGCAGACAGTCCAGGGTTTGGGGTTGCCCAGGGATGGGGGCCCAGTCAGGATGTGCACGTCTCATCCCACCGTGGTCCCTGGGGGCCACTGCACCCACTTGGGGACCAGGGACAATGGAGGCCTCAGACCAGCTTCCCCTCGAGTGTCGAGTCACCTCTGCAGATACTGCCTTGACCAGCTGGGGAACAGTCTTGCTGGAGGAGAGCTGGAGCATCCAGGGGCACCACTGTTCTACCACGGGCCAATTCATGAGCCCCAGGACAACGTGGGCGAAGGCCCTGTGGGCAGGATGTGAGGAAGGGGCAGGAGAGGCCTGGAGGCTGAGACATGGGGTGTAGAGGCCCCTCAGGGGCGACCAGGAGCTGAGCCTGAGGTGACATGGCTGTGCAGTGACCTTTACCCCAGTCAGGAAAGACTGGTAGAGACCCTGAAGACACTGATGTGGGTGCGCTCTGCCCACCCAGGGGACCACCTCTCCCTGATGGAGACTGGTTTTCACCCTCCCCAGCCTCGGGGTGCAGAGCTGGCCATCAGGCTGCAGAAGTGGCAGTGCTGAGCTTGATGCCTCATGGAGAGCCCACCAGACACGCTGGTTGGGGGGAGGTGCACTCAGGGCTCCTGGATCCTTGTCAAACGGTGACAAGTGTGCTTCTGGCCTGGTGACCCTACACTCCTGGCCACAGCAGCAGGACGAGGAGGGAGTGCAGTGGTGGGGATGCGTGGGTGAAGGTGGGTATGCGGATGGTGGGGATGTGGTCCTGGCTTGGGCCCTCACTGGCTGACCTGGGAGGACTGTCTCTATCTCTTTGAGCCCCAGGTTTCATTTGGCTCTTCTCTCCCTGACTCCCTGCCTGACTGCACATCTCCGTGGACTGGCCAGTGGCTCCGCGGCCCACGCTGCCCTCTAGCATGCTCTGGCCCTTGCACCCCTGGGAAAGGAGAGGGAGGGGCAATGGGGGAGGGGAAGACAAGCCCCATTGCCCCTTAGGTCCCACCTGCACTCGGAGAAGGCAATGGCACCCCACTCCAGTACTCTTGCCTGGAAAATCCCATGGATGGAGGAGCCTGGTAGGCTGCAGTCCATGGGGTCACTAAGAGTCGGACACGACTGGGCGACTTCACCTTCACTTTTCACTTTCCTGCATTGGAGAAGGAAATGGCAACCCACTCCAGTGTTCTTGCCTGGAGAATCCCACAGATGGGGGAGCCTGGTGGGCTGCCGTCTATGGGTTCGCACAGAGTCGGACACAACTGAAGCGACTTAGCAGCAGCAGCAGCACTCCAATGCAGAGCAGAACAAGGGTCCCAGCAGCCCCTCCCACCTGTGGTGGAGCCCGCTGGGGTCATGAGGGAGGGTTGGCAGGACAAGAGGAGGGCATGTGACTTGGTGGTAACTGATGGGAGAGGTGAGGGTGGGGTATGTGAAAGGCAGTGCAGGAGGAGGGGTGCCAGCTGCAGTGGGCCTAGGGGTGGGTCTGGACTGGGGTTGGTGTGGGATGGTGGGTGAGGAGAGGGGATTATGGCTGGTCCAGGATGCTTGGTAGTAGTGGGTTTCTCCCAGCAGCCTCGGGGTTGGGGCCACAAGGAACATGGGGACATGCTGGCTGGGCACACCCCTCAGGGCTCCGTCCTGCATGACCATTGCCCACAGTTGGGTCCTTGGGGCCTCGCAATGCTCTGCCTGCTGTATAGCTCCCACCGTGGCACCGTTGGGGAGCTCAGGGCCCTGGTGCTCTGAAGCCCCAGAAAGGAGCTGAGCCTGGGCAGGGTGGGGCCTGGTGTAAAGAACCACTCCTGTGGGGATCTGGAGGGGGCTGTGGGGACCCAGACCCTTTCCTGGGAGACACTGGCTGCCTTTCCCAGGGACCGCAGACTAGGCAGCCGGGGTAGGTGACCTGTGAGGCTGCAGCGACCCAGGGTCCTGATGGAGGCAGGCTATAGGTGATGCGTGGGGGCCCAGAAACTGGAGAGCTTCACCGGATAGAAGCAGCCCATGATGGGCAAAGTCAGGGGTTCGGATTCGGCGGCTCATCCCTAGACCCCCATGTTCCCCCAAGAACGGGTCCCAGCAGTGAAGTAGCGGCTAGTAGGGTTCAGGGAGGCTGCCAGCGGGCGTCTTGGGGCCGGGTATGCGGGGCAGAGGCCGTGCTTGTAACAAAGTAGCTTTTATAGGTCCCTGGGAGAGAGCCGGCTAGGAGCCTCGATGGCCCGCGTTCTTGCGCTCCTCTTCTGCCGGCCCCGGGGAAAGCTCCCGTGCCCGGTCCGCGTCGCCCACTCGCGGCTGCCCACCTTCCTGGGCCTCGGGGTCTCCACTCAGGGCGCCGTCCGGGGCGAGGACGGGAGGCCGGGGGCGCCGGTGCGCGGAGGAGGGCCGCACTGGCGCGCCGCCGAAGCCCCGGTGTGGCACGGGCCTGCGCGCGCCCGGCCGGTCGGTGGCGCGGAGCAGGGATGGCTCGAGGGGCGCGGCTTCGCAGGTGAGCCGAAGTGGGGGCAGCGGCTGGCGGGGGACGTTGCGGGAGCCCCCCAGGCACGGCCACAGGTCCGTCTCGCCGTTGTGCAGGAGCACGAAGCGGCGCTGGGACAGCAGCGGTAGCATCTTCTCGCTGCGCAGGCTCTTTTGGAAGGTCTCCAGCGCCAGGTCTGGGGAGGAGTCGAGGGTGAACTGGACGCGGAGCGGGGAAGGGCGGTGCGGGGGGAGGGGGACCTCCCACCCGGTCTGGAGGTGACAGGGTGGTGAGGGGTGGGATGGCACCACGCTGGCAGGGAGGTGGGGGCATGAGCAGAGGCTGGGGTTGCCATGCAGCCCTCGGGGTGCTGGAGAACTGGGTTTGTGGGCGTCTGAACTTGCAGAGAGCATGTGCAGGCAGAGGGGGGCAGTTTGAGGGTCCTGGGGGGTGGCTCACCCAGGGTCTCCATGACCACGCCGGGAATCACTTCTTTCAGGACTTCACAGTTGGTGTGCAGGGCAGGGTTGGAGTTCATTTCCAGCAGCCACACCTGGGCCCAACACTGCTCAGCATCCCACCCCACCTACCACTTGGCCAGGAGAAGGTTGAGACTCTGGTCCCCATTAAGCCTCGTGACCATCAGGTCACTTCTTTTCCATGACCTCACTCCCCCAATCGCCCAAGGGTCTGAGACTCTTGAGGGTCTGAGAGTCTGGCCTTAGGAGCCACCCCAGCGGTAGGAGTGAAACCTTATGGACACATCACCTCCAGGGCTAGGGAGGGCGCCTGACTGCCCACCCCTGGGGCCTGCCTGAGTGGTCAGGTGTGCACGGAGGGCCACTGCCTCCTGCACCTGCCTGCCAGCAGCACCCCCCCCCCCCGCCCCCTGCCAGAAAGCCTCAGCAGCACCTTGAAATTTTCATCGATCAAGAAGTCACAGCCGATGAGGTCAAAGTAGCCCAGCTTGCACTCCAGCTTGGTTTTGACGGCCAGGAAGCAGTGGGCCATGATCTGCTGCATCCGCTTCTGTGGGCAGGGCGGGGTAGGGGGGACAGGACGTCAACTGTGGGCCTTGATTACACCCTCCAGGTCTGAGCAGCCACAGCCCATCCCTCACCTGTGCTCCCACTGTGACCATACTGTCACATTTTCAGGGTCACAGGCTCATAGCCAGAAACTCCTTCACTCTCATTTTATTCATCCAACAAACGTATGGCCCTCCTATTGTGTGACAGGTACTGATGTGGCAGGAGAGTGGAGGGAGCTTCTGAGGAGTCTCTGCCCTTGAGCAGTTCACTCATAGGAGAGAGTGAAACTTGAGAGTGAAACACAATCAAAAACTTGATGTGTAAATCATTATGCACTTTGTATGGTGCACAAAGCCGCACATGCTAAACAGGAGAAGCTAAGGCAGGGTGAGAGGTGGGGGCTCTGGGGTGGTGTGGAAAGGGGTATGATCCAGGTGGGCCTCATTGAGAAGAGAGTGAGTACCAGGTGAAGATGGAAGGGGGGAGCTGTGGGATGGGGATGGGACACCTGGTGGGAGCAACAGCTGTAAGTTTGAGCATGCCCAAGGTGTCAGAGGACCAGGGTGATGCTGCTGTGGCTGGAGCAAGCTAGAGAGCAGCAGGAGATGAGACCAGAGTGGCACCAGTCACTTCTCAGGGTGTGGGAAGACCTTGTCTTTCACCCTGAGATCAGAGCTATGGAGGGTGGTGCACAGGAGGGCGTATCTGACCTGTGCCCTCACAGGGTCCTCTAGCTGCTATGCTGAGAGAGACTGAAGGGGCCTGTTGCAAGGATCTAGGTGAGAAATATGCTGGCTTGTAGAAGCCAAGGTGGTGGGATGGATGCTGGGTCTATTTTGGGGTAAAGCCAGTGCAACTAATGAAAGGATGTGAGCTGTAAACAAGAATAAAGGGCTATCCCTAGATGTTTGGTCTGAGACTCTGGGAGGATGGAGCCCTCATCAACCAAGAAGGAGAGGAAGCCCTGGAGGCTGAGACCTCTGTGAGCTTGCAGATGGGGTGCTGATAGGCTTTGGGTCAAGATCAGGGGAGTGATCAGGGTCCATGTTTAATGTGGAATCTTAAGCACATAGATGGAATTTAAAGTCAGGGGATGTCTGAGAAGGAGAAATGTCATATGACATACCTTATATAAGCATTGATACAGATGAACTTACAAAACAGAGAGAGACCCACAGACTTAGAGAACAAACTTATGGTTGCTGGTGGAATGGATGGGGGAAGGGATAGTTAGGGAGTTTGGGATGGTCATGTACACTCTGTTATATTTAAAATGGAAAACCAACGAGGACCTACTGTATAGCACAAAGAACTCTGCCCAATATTATGTGGCAGCATGGATGGGAGGTGAGTTTGGGGGAGAATGGATACATGTATAGATACAGCTGAATTCCTTTGCTATTCACCGGAAACTATCACAGCATTGTTTGTTAATTGGCTTTATCCCAGTACAAAATAAGAAGTTAAAAAAAAAAAAAGTCTGGTGATATCTGATAAAGACAAAGAGTAGATAAGAGCAGATAAAGAGTAGGGCCAGGCTGGACACTGGGCTCCAGAGAGCCATGGTGGGGAGCCCAGGGACCTGCGCAGGGGGCTAAGAGGAAGTGAGCAAGGTCCTGGAAGCCATGGGGAGCGAGGAGCTATGTCTGAAGTTGGCTGACAGGTCAGGGAGAAGAGGACCAGGGCTGATCCCTGAGTCTGACAACATGGAAATCACTCTGGTGAGCATTTCAGTGAGACAACAGGGAGAAGCCTTGCTGAGCAGGATCAAGAGAGACGAGAGCATCACAAAACGGGCAGAGGAAGGGGTCCAGAGATAAGCCATTCCATAAAAACAGCCAAAATGGGCCATATTTGTCAAAATTAACCTTCTTAGAATGCTGGAAATTAACCAAAAGCATTCAGCAACCTGAAGAGTGTTTATTCAAATAGAATCTTAAATCTTGATAGGAAGAGCACGTTTTGTAGTATTTTAACCTGGTCTAGTATTATTCCCTGCATCCCAGCTCAATGCCTTGAAAAATGCCTACATTCTTGGTACTGGAGATAGCAGGATTAATCTGTTTGGCTGAGTAGTGTAGTCATTTGTCGTGATGTCTGATGTTTCCTTGGAAGACCTCACTTGAACTAAAGGCAAATACAGGAACAATGTCTTACCAAATAGAGAATATCGGTGAAGAGACAGAAATTATAAAGGAGAGCTGAACAGAAATTCTGGAGTTGAAAAGTATAATAATTGAACAAGACATTTGAGTTGTTTGAAGACAGATCAGTTGAGATTATCCAGTCTAAGGAACAGAAAGTCAAAGGAATGAAGAAAGATGAAGTTACAGAGATCTCTGGAAGGAGATCTAGAAAGAGAGTGAAGGAAGAGGCAGGAAGAATATTTAAAGAAATAATGGTAGTGGGCCTTCTCAAATTTGATGAAAAAGAATTTACACATTTGAGGCCAATGAGCTCCAAGTAGAATAAGCTCAAAAAGATCCATCATATTGTAAGCAAACTTTTAAAAGACAAAGACAAACAGAGGATGTTGAAATCAGCAAAGAGAAGTGACTTATAAGGGCTTCTCAATAAGACCAGCAACCAATTTCCCATTAAAAACCATGGAGTCCAGAAGGCAGTGGGTTGACATATTCAAAATACTGAAAGAAAAATAAAACTGTCAACCAAGAATTGTATATTCAGCAAAATTATCCTTCAAAAATAAAAAAGAAATTAAGACCTTCCCAAATTTAAAAAAACATAGATTATCAGTAGTAGAACATTTCTACAGTCCTTCAGACTGAAATGAGAGGACACTAGACAATAATTTGAATTCACATTAAGAAATTAAGAGCATCCATGAAGTAATTACATCAGTTCAGTTCAGTCGCTCAGTTGTGTCCGACTCTGCAGCTCCATGGACTGCATGCAGCATGCCAGGCTTCCCTGTCCATCACCAACTCCTGGAGCTTGCTCAAACTCATGTCCATCAAATCAGTGATGCCATCCAACCATCTCATCCTCTGTTGTCCCGTTCTCCTCTTGCCTTCAATCTTTCCCAGCATCAGTGTCTTTTCTGATGAGTCCGTTCTTCGCATCAGGTGGCCAAAGTGTTGGAGGTTCAGCTTCAGCATCAGTCCTTCCAATGAATATTCAGGACAGATTTCCTTTAGGATTGACTAGTTGGGTCTCCTTGCAGTCCAAGGGACTCTGAAGAGTCTTCTCCAACACCACAGTTCAAAAGCATCAATTCTTTGGTGCTCAGCTTTCTTTATGGTCCAACTCTCACATCCATACACAACTACTGGAAAAACCATAGCTTTGACTAGATGGACCTTTGTCAGCAAAGTAATGTCTCTCCTCTTTAACATACTGTCTAGTTTGGTCATAGCTTTTCTTCTAAGGAGTAAGTGTCTTTTAATTTCATGGCTGCAGTCACCATCTGCAGTGATTTTGGAGCCCAAGAAAATAAAGTCTGTCACTGTTTCCATTGTTTTATAAGTACATAGTTAAATATAAAAGACATTACACATTCATTTTTTTGGTAATTGCCTTTTTCCTTCTGTTTTATTTAAAAGACAATTGCATAAAGCAATAACTATGAATCTATGCTGATGGACATACAATTTAAGGAGTTGTAATTTGTGACAGTAACAGCATAAATGAAGAGATAGAGCTATACAGGAAAAAATTAAAAAAAAAAAACAAACAACAAACTATTGAAATTAATTTGGTTTGAATCCAAACTAGATAGTTTTAAATTAAGATGTTAATGGTAATCCCAAGGGCACCAATAAGAAAATAAGTCAAAAATGTGTAGTAAAAGAAATACTAGAAATAGTACACTAGAAAATATTTAACACAGAAGTCGGCAGTAATGGAGAAACAAACAAAAAGATATAAGATATATAGAAAATAGCAAAAGAGCAGATATAAATCCTAACTTATCAGTAATTAAATTAAATGTAAATGGATTAAGCTTTCCAATAAAAGACAAAGATTCATAGAATGCATCCCCCCACCCCCCATATGCTTTCTATGAGACTCACCTTAGATTCTAAGACAAAGATAGGTTGAAAGTCAAAGAATGAAAAAAAGATATATCAGGCAAAAAGTAACCAAAAGGGAGCTGGAACATCTATACAAATATCAGAGAAAATAGAGTTTAACATGAAAATTGAAGACATTAAGAAAAAAGAGAATATTTTCTAATGATAAATCAAGAATATGTAATAATTATACATGCACCTAACAACAGAGCCTAAAAATATATGAAGCAAAAACTGTCAGAATTGAAAGAAATAGACAATTCAATAATAATAGTTGGAGGCTTCATTATGCCATTTTCAATGATAGAACAGCTATACATAAGATCAATAAGTAAATACAAGATTTGAGCAACACTATAAATCACCTACCCTGAAAGATATCTATAGAACACGCCACTTAACAGCAGGCTATACATTCTTCTCCAGTGTGCATGGAACATTTTTTAGGATAGACAGTATGTTGAAACATAAAATAGGGACTTCGAAAAAAAAAATACATATAGGGACTTTGCTGGTGGTCCGGTGGTTAAGAATCCATCTGCCAAAGCAGAGGACATGGGTTTGATCTCTGAACCAGGAAGATCCCACATGCCAACAGGCAACTAAATCTATACACCACAGCTACTGAGTCTGTGCCCTAGAGCCTGTACTCTGCAACAAGAGAAGTCACCACAATGACTTTGATGCACTCACAACAAAGAGTAGCCCCCACTCGCTGCAAGTAGAGAAAGTCCTCACTCAGCAATGAAGACTCAGTGCAGCTGAAACAAAAAACATGAAACAAGTTTCAATACTTTTTGAAGGGTTGAAATCATGCAAAGTATGTTTTCTGACCACAATGGAAAAAAATTAGAAATCAATAGGAGAAAGAAAATTTAAAAATTCACAAATGTGTGGAAGATAACACTCTTAAGCAACAAATGAAAGCAGAATGCACAAAATCTTATGGGATGCAGTATAAAAGCAGTGCTCAGAGGGAAGTTTATGACTGTAAATGCCTACATTAAACAGGAAGAAAGATCTCAAATTAAATCAATAACTCAATCTTCAACCCTAAGAAAAAAAAAGAAAAGTAAACTCAAAGCAAGTAGAAGGAAGGAAATAGTAAAAATTAGAGTGGATATAAGTGGAATTAGAGAATAGAAAGCAATAGAGAAAATCAATGAAACCAAAAACTGGCTCTTTGAAAAAATCAACAAAACTGACAAACCCTTAGCTAAACTGACCAAGAAAAAGAGGAAAGAAGACTTAAATTACTAAAATCCAGAAAGAAAGACCTTGGAGCTTTCCTGGTAGTGCAGTGGTTAAGACTCTATGCTGCCAGTGCAGGGGCATGGGTTTGATACCTGGCCCTGGTGGCTCAGACAGTGGTCTGCCCTCAATGCAGGAGACCCAGGTTCGATCCCTGGCTCAGAAAGATCCCCTGGAGAAAGACATGGCAACCCACTCCAGTATTCTTGCCTGGAAAATTCCATGGACAGAGGAGCCTGGTGGGCTATAGTCCATGGGTTTTCGAAGAGTTGGACATGAGTGAGTGACTAACACTTACACTTTCAATGTCAGGGAACTATGATATAATACGCCATGTGGTGTGGCCAAAAGAGTAAAAAAAAATTTTTTTCAAGAAAGACTTTACATAAAGATGAGAATGATTATGAAAAGGATTATAATTGTTGGTAAAATACGAGTGACCTATATTCCAAACAAATTAGGTAACTTAGAAGAAATGGAAAAATTCCTGGAAAGACAAACTGATAAACTTGACCCAGGAAGAAATAATCTTAGTTACCTCTAACAAATAAAGGTTGAGTTAGTAATAATAATATAAATAATCCTTCCCACAAAAAAAAGTCCACAATAAGGTGGCCTGACTGGTGAATTCTTCCAAATATTTAAGGGCTCCCTGGTGGTTCAGATGGTAAAGAATCTGCCTGTAAAGCAAGAGACCTGGGTTTGATCCTTGGATCAGGAATATCTCCTGGAGAAGAGGATGGCTACTAACTCCAGTATTCTTGCCTGGAGAACTCCATGGACAGAGGATCTTGGTGGGCTACAGTCCGTGGGATTGCAAAGAGTCAGACACAACTGAGCAACTAGCACAGCATGCTTCACAAACTACAAATATAGAATAGAAGGGAACATGTTCAAAACCAAATAGACAATAATGCTGTGGACCAACATTGCTTATGAGGGTATACACAAATGCTAAACGAAGTACTCGGAAATCCAATTCAGGAGCATATTTAAAGGACAATAGGCTATGTCTGAGTGAGATCTATCCCAGAAATGCAAGAATGATTCAGTCAACACATGAGGGACTTCCTGGAGGTCCAGTGGTTAAGACTCCCAAGTTTCCAATGCTGGGGGCATAGGTTTGATCCTTTGTCAGGGAAGTAGGATTCCTGCGTGCCTCATAGCACAGCCCCGCCCCCCACGCCCCCCACTCCCCCCCACCCCCAAAAAAGAGAAAGAGAATGAAGCTACAGCAATTCAAACAGTATGGTGCTGGCTTAAAGACAGACATACACATCAATAAAAATAGACTTAAGAGTCTGGAAATAAACATATATATATATATGGTCAATTGATTTTCAAAACTTTGCCAAGAACAGTCTGACAGATGGTCCTGGGACAATGGAGTAGCTACACACAAGAGACTGCAGCTGGACGCTTAGCTCACACCATACACAATAATTAACTCAGTTGAAACATAGGACTTTTAGAAGAAGCTGCAGATGTATCTTTACAACTTGGATTTGGCAGTGGATTCTTAAATATGACACCAAAGCATGAATAACCAAAGAAAAATAGAGAAATTGCACTTCACACAAATTTAAAACTTTTGTGCAAAAAAGGACCTTATCAGGAATCCCCTGGTGGTCTGGTGGTTGAGATTCTGTACTTCCGTTGCTGAGGGCATGGGTTAAACCCTTAGTTTGGGAACTAAGATCCTGCAAGTTGTGAAACAAATGAAAAAGGACATTATCAAGAAAGTGAAAAGAGAACTCACAGGAGACAATATTTGCAAATCACAATCTGATAAGGGTCTAGCAGTCAATATATAAAGAGCTCTACAGCCTAACAGGGACTCCCCAGGTGGTGCTAGTGGTAAAGAATCTGCCTGCCAATGCAGAAGATGCAAAAGATATGGGTTTGATCCCTCAGTCAGGAAGACCCCTTGGAGGAGGGCGCAGCAACCCACTCCAGTATTCTTGCCTGGAGAATCCCATGGACAGAGGACCCTGGTGGGCTACAGTCCACAGGGTTGCAAAAAGTCAGATATGACTGAAGTGACTAGACAAGCATGCACAGCCTAACAAAGAAAGAGTGGACAACGGAGGTAACAGAAAGTTTTCTAAAGAAGATACAGAAATGGCTAAGTACACGAGAAGATGCTCAATATCATCATCATTAGAAAAATGCAAATCAACCCCTTAATGAGATAATACTCCTGTATACCCACCGGGCAACTATTAGAAAGATGGTAAGTATGGGCAAGGACACAGAGAAAGTGGAACCATCAGACATTGCTGGTAGGAGTGGGAGCAATTGCAGCCACTGTGGGAAATGTTGGCAGTTCCTCAAAAAGGTCAACATAAGAGGGACCATGCGACCATGCAGTTCCCTTCCTAGACCTGCATCCAAGAGAACTGAAATACCTGTTAACACATGTATGGGAATACTCATAGCAGTGTTACTCATGACTGACAAAAAGTAAAAACAACCCAAATGTCTATCAACTGATGAACATTTATCCAAACAAATCATGGTCCATTTACACAATGAAATATTATTCAGTCATAAAAAGGAATCTTGAAAATGTTTATGCTCAGTGAAAAAAGCCAGGAAAACCCACATGTTGTTTGATCCCATTGACGTGACATGTCCAGAACAGGGAGATGCGTGGGGACAGAGAGTGGACTAGTGGTTGCCAGGGGCTGGGGAGGGCAGTGGGAGATGACAGTGTTCTGGAATCAGAAGGTGGTGATCATCATTCAACTCTATGAATCCACTGAAAACCACTGAACTGTGCACTTTCACAGGGTGACCTTTGTTTTGCGTGAATGATCCGTCTGAGAAAGGGACAGGAGAGGACTCTGAGAGCCAACTGCTGTGGGCACACCCAGAGGCAGCCCCGCCCAGGGACCTGCCTGTGGCCCAGCACCCCCTACCCCAGTACTGACCCGCATCCCTTCCCCTCACCGAGTGGGCGGGGCACACACAAACCGTGAAGGTGGTGAAGACCCAGTCTCGCGGGAGGCCCCTGGTCTTGTGGAACTTGTCGTTGATGTAACGGTTGAGGTGCTCCATGCTCCACACCGTGTCCTCCTTGAGCAGCACATACAGGGGACTTTTCTTCTGCATGAACTGGGGAGGAAGGGCAGCGCCTGAAGGCCCGTCCCCCACAGAGGCCCCGATGGAGAGCATCACCCTGATGCTGCCACACCCCCACAGGGGGCCTGCTTCTCCTAGACGCCCTGGGCTGGCTGTGCTGCCTAAGACCCTCCCCCAGCAACTCCTACCCTTGAGAAGCCCCCCCAGATCCCCCTGGGGGGCCGCTGCCCAGACACATCCCATTGATATCCTTCCTTGGAGATTGCTGCCCTTAAGCATCTCTGCACTGAGGTCCTCACCAAGACCCTCATCCTCTGTTCCCACCCCTGCGGTGCCTGTTCCACACCCAGAGATGCCTGATCCACACCCAAAGGGAGACAAGCTGGGGTGGGGGGTGGCGCATGGCTCTCAGTCCTTTCACAGGGTGCCCGCTGTAGCTGAAGGTGAGAGGCATTGCTGACCGCAGGCAGGGCCACCTCCAAGCCTGGGCCGTGTCTACAGCTGGGTTCTTGTCTGCATTCTTGAACAGCGATTTTGTCCAAGGCTGCATCTGTGCAGCACATCTACCTGGTTGGTTAAATGGCCACTGAGGTCGCTGGAATGGGGATCATAAAGGCCGAGGGTGAGGCGAGCATAGCCGTGGCCGAAGAAGACCATGTAGGGCATGGCGCAGGCGATGAGCAGGTAGGAGCGCACATCAAACTTCTTCCCATCCAGCAGCAGCGGGTTCTTGATGTACCTGGGGAGGTGCGGTCAGCCTGGCCCAGGTCCCCACCTGGACCTCTTAGTTCCCCAGCACCCCTGCCACCTGCCTCAGCTGTGAGCTCTGGGTCCCCTATTCCAGTTGAGTGTAATGTCCCCTCATCAGGGGACATTTCTGAGCCTGAACAGGTCAGGGAACTGGGGAGGAGGGCCTGGCTCCTAGAGCTCAGCTTGCCGGTATATAACTGGGGTACCCCAGGACACAGCTCTTGTTAGGAGTTGGGGAGGCAGAAGCTGGTTGGCCCCATGGTCAGGGAAGACTGTCTGGAGGAGGAGGCAGGGATGACCTTGGGCTTTAAAGGGCGGGTGCTTTTGGAGCGACAAGGAGGGATATCCCAGTGGAGAGCGCTGAGGTCTGGAGACCCAGAGGCTGGAAGCACTGCTTACAGTGACTGAGAGCAGTTGTGGCAGAAATGAGGCCCCACTGGTGGAGAGGGAAGTCCAAAGGGAACTTTCTGAGGCTGGACTGTGCCCCCGGTGTGAGGCTGAGGGTCTGGACCTCACCCAGAGGCAGAGGGAGCCCAGGACGGGGGTCAGCTCTGCCCGAGGGCCTGAAGGCTGCAGCTGGCTGAGGAGGAATGGGGGAGAGGCTGGGCTTTACTGCAGCTCAGTGTGCAGGACCCAGGTCAGGGCACAGCTGACCGAGCGCCCCCTGCTCCGCACTGTCCAAGGGCCTGTGGTGTGTGTTGTCGGGGGTGGTGTGTGCAGGACATTTTCTTCCAGCCCTGACAGCAGGAGAAACCCCACCCTTCCTAGCTACACAGAAGCCCAGCTTGGGGCACTGAACCTTCCACTTTGAAGAACTCCTCTGTGGGCCCTGTGACCCCCACAGACCCTCACAGGCACCAGTGGGCTTGGGTCAGCCCCACCCAATCAACGCCCCTCATGGGGCCCATGAGCAAAACCTCTGCACGACCCGCGCCTGGGGCGCCCGGAATGGCATCTTGCGGTAGATGGGGTCATCCTCGATGCTCTGGGTCTTGGCCTGGAGGGTGGTGACTTCCTCTTGGTTCCGGAGCAGAAAGATGCCTTTGCCCTGGTTGGAGGCTGTGGGCTTGCAGATCCACATTTGGGTTTCTGCAGAGAGAGCCATCTGAGCCTTCGGGCCAGACCCTGCCCTGCCCCACCCTTCCCAGCCCTGACTGCTCTCCCAGTCACAGCCCTGCCCACACTCCTCCTAGCCATGGCCTGGAGCCTGCCAGGCTTTAACCTCCACTAAGGTCCAGCCATGACACCTCCCTGGCATCACCTTAGTACTAGCCCTGTCCTCACCCAGGTTGGCTCCACCCTTCCCCTCCCTGACTATGCCCCCACCTCAATCTCGCCAGGACCTTGGCCCTGCCCTAATCACATTCCCGCCTTGGTCCAGCCCTGCACCGGTCTCCCCAGAGTGGGCCTGGCATCCAGTGACTTCTCACCATCAAAGAGGGTGAAGAAAGCCTCCCTCTCGTCCCTGATGTCCAGACGGTACGTCTCTGGGAAAAAGTCTTCCATTTTCAGGACCCTGGGGAAGGAGGGGGTGGGGAAGTCACTGGGAGGGTTGTCCCCTCCCCACAGCTTGGCTGACCATTCCAGGGGCCTGATCTGGGTGTGTGTGGGGGGGTGGTTTGGAGGGAGAGTTTCCAGTGGGACTGGGCTCCAGGCACCCCTGCAGCTTTTGGCGTCCTCTAACACATATCTGCCACCCCAGCTCTTCCCTCTGCAGAACCTTTGCACCTTCTGTTCCCTAGCCAACTCGGGCACACCTGGCTTCTCTGCAGGCTGCCTCACCTGCCTCCGACCCCTCCCACCTCCCAGCTCTTAGGCCTTCGGGAGTGGTCAGTTCAGAGCTGGGTCTCCAGGCCAGGACAGTGACCAGCTTGCAGTGAGTGGTCGGCACGGATCCCCTGGCCTGGGATGCCTTTCAGCCCTTTCATGGACCTCCAGGCCGACCTTTAGTTTAGGGCAGAGTGGCTGAGTGCGTCTACCTCTATGGCCCCAGGTGTCCTGAGCTGGTCCACAGGAGCTGTTCCAGGGCGGGTATCATGTCCTTTCCAGATCTGCACCCCAGGGGGACACAGGACCTGACTTGAGTGGCTGCTCCGTGTGTGGAGAATGGATGGGGATGTCGAGAGGTGGGGCGTGGGTGGGGGTAGCCTGGTGGTGTGTGTGGTGTGGTGGATAGACAGATGCCTACAGGGCAATGGTCCAGGGCTGCTGACAGAAATGGTGGAGGTGGACAGCTGGACATGAGAATGTAAAGATGGCCTTGACGACCAGATGGTGGCTGGTTGTTTGGGTGAGTGGGCAGGCTTGTTAGTGGCTGGGCAGTGAGTGGGTGTGGAGTGGACAGGTGAGTGACAATTTGGGCACATGGCATGGGTAGGCCATGGGGCAGGAATGGCTGTGCGGTGGACAGCCAGGGTGTGGCGGGCAGTGGAGACAGTATAGGATGCCAGTGGGTGGCTCTGTGGTGGGCGTGTGAGGACCACTGAGGCCATGGGGTGGGTAGGTGGGATGCTGGTCGGTGTTGAGGGGGAGACAGATTAGCTGGGTCAGTGGGAAAGCAGGTGGGTGGACAGACTAAGTGGAGGGTGGTCAGGACCAGCGACTAACCCATCGAGTGGGGGTGTGCAGCTGGGTGAGTGGGTGCCAGGGGTGGGGGGCAGGGTGGCTCACTTGGTCTGTGCGCAGGGGGCTGGCTTGCTGGTCTTGCTCAGGACTCTCGAGTGCTCCCTCAGGGCGCTGAGCAGCCCAATCTTGGTGGTGAGGAGCTTGTTGTTGGGGAGCTGGTACAACAGCTGCTTGCCTGGCAGAACAGAGCCCGGGCAGCACGCGGTGGCACCCCCGTGTTTGAGGGCCGCCCGGTGAGCCCGGCCCTACCCCTACCTTCCCGGAAGTTGCAGTAGGTGTCTCTGCACTTAACCTCACACCACTTGAGCTTGTAGTCTTCCCGCCGGCTATCCTGGATGCGCCGCCAGCCCTTGCTCTTGCAGTAGGAGCTGATTCTGTAAGGAAGGGTCAGTGTTTACCTGGGGGCCGCGGAGCCAGGGAGCAAGGCTGGGTAGGGCCTGGGGGCGGTGGGACAGGGCCTGGATTGAGGCCCCACTCACATGGAGGCCCCGTTGGTCCCTCCGATGTAGAAGAAGGGGCCCTGCCCAGTACTGGGTGGCTGCTTCTCCCCCTCCAGAAAGTGCTTCTCCAGGAGGGTGGCCTGGGGCCTGATGGCTTCAGAGTCGTCCAGCTCTGTGGGCAGGTGGGAAGTCAGAGCCTCTGGCCCACCTGACAGCTTTCCTGCCCCCTGATGAGCCTTGCCCGAGCCCACCTGCATCTTGGTCCTGCTGGCTTAGCTGATGCAGGAGCCCCTCCTCTCCGTGGCTCCCCATGGGTCTCTCATGGGCCCAGCCTGTGAACAATATAGGTTCAAATGGAGGGGAGAGCATTCACTCAGAATCTGGCCGGAGCCCCTGGGCAGTCCCCCAGCCATCTCGGCCCATCTCTGCCCATCTCAGGCCCAGAGGGCCTCCCAGGAAATGGGGGAGAGTCACCATCATCAAGGGCCACCTCTGGAGTGGGCAGTGTCCCTCCTTACCAACAGGGCAGGGGGCAGAGGCTGAGGTTGAGGCTGGAGCTGGGGGCACACGTGACGCAGGGGCATGCCCAGGAGGGTGGGGGTCACAATGTCCATCATGATGTCAGGGGTGACCCATGTCAGTCAGGGTAGACCCCTCTTTATGCCTGTTCAGACCCTGACTCTGCTGGCCTCTGCCCTACTTGGCCAGCCTGGATCCCATACCCCACACGTGACTTCCTCCCAGCCCCTCTCTCAGGACAGAGCTGTGTTGTCCCCTGTGAGAAGGCCTTTTTGGGGATGGGGTGCCTGTCCCCAGGAAGGTCCTGGCTGCATTCACCTGGTGCCCGGGTGTGGCCCCACCGGATCCCTGCCATCCTTGACCGCTTGCCTCTCTTTGTGCTGACTTGGGTCCGAGGGGGTGGTCCTCGGCGGTGGAGAAAGTGGGTGTGGCTGCGGGCCACAGATGCTGGGGTACCTGGGCAGGGGTACCTCTGGGAGGACATGGCCCCCACACCTCTGCGGGTCCTGCGGGTAACCTGTGGTCCTAGCCCTTGAACTGGGCACCCGGTCAGGCCCGCCCTGTGCGGGGAGGGGTGCTGCCTGGAGTGCTGGACTCCGGTCTGGTTCCGGTCTCTGTGGTGACTGTGGGGCTGGGTGCCCCTTGAGGGCAGGGCCTTCTCTGCATCCTGTCTGTCTGGGGTGAGTCCTCCCCTGCAGGGATGGTTCGTCGGAGGTCGGCGTCTCTGTACTCGGCTGCGGGGGCGGCTGTAAGGAGGGCTGCTGTCAGGCCTGTGGGGCTGGGGGGGAACGGCCTTCAGCGGGCCCCTCCCAGGGTCAGTGGGGCTGTGGGCCCTGCCCCTAGAACGATGCCTCCCTGGGGCACCTTTCTTGAGTGGCTGAGATGGGAACATTTTAGGGAATTTTAGCTATTCCTTGACAGGTCCTTCCCAGTTTGGGGGCTGCTCGGGAGGCTAGGGTTTTCCGAAACTGAAGAGCCACAAGCAGTGGAAAGGCCAGCAGCCTAGAGTGTGGGCAGGCACAGAGAGGCTCCTCCAAAGAGGACAGTCGCTTTGCAAACAAACCAACTGGTCACCCTAGAGATGCTGACCAAGACCTTTGTCCCCATTTAGGACAGAAGAGGGTAAACTGGAAACAGCTGTCAACCTAGTGATGGGGGCTGGGCAGTGGCTGGATGCAGGGAGGGTCTCGGCCTTTGGCCAAGCCGTGTGGACAACCTTGAGCCCCCTTCCCAGCCCTGCCCCACCCAGAATGAGAGGTCTCCTTAGTGGGGCTGACCCCGCCCAGCATGACTGGGGTGGGGAGTGGTGCCTGCTGAGAGCAGGGAGGGTGCTTATGGTGTGTATGTGTCCCCACGTTGCCTGAGACCCAAACCTTCTGGGGATAGAGGCCCCCAAGAGGAGGACGGGCAGTACTACCCCCCAGCACTCTCACCTGAGCAGGTACTGGGTCAACGGACACCTTGCAGAGGCCCCCCACCCCAGATGTGAGCAGGAGGTTGACACATAGAAATAGCAGCTGCACAGTCAGGCTCAGAGGAGAGGAGAGGGTGGCTGGGTGGCGAGGGTGGCTGGGTGGCGAGGGTGGGCAGAAGGCACAGGGACGTGGCCCTAGCGACATGCCAGGGTAGGACTGCCATCCTCACCCGAGAAGAGGGCTGGACGGTTAGCACAAGAGGACAGACAAGGTGGAGCAGCTCATAAGAATTAAAAACGCAGTACAGCCTTGTGGGAAGATCAAGGCAGGGGAGTGGGTTGGAAAGAAGAATACAAGGAAAGAGCCTTGAGAAGTCTCAAATCAGGAGGTAAGGCTCTGCAGCCAGCCCAGTGTGGCTGGAGGTCTGGGGACAAGATGCTGGGGCTCTCTGGGCTGTTGCTCTGTGCCTCGGTTTCACCACCTGAGAGAGAGTTGAGGGGGTTGCTGTGAAGACAGTTCTACACGTGACATGTGCAGATACCTGCCTCGTCCCCCGTGTTCCAGGAGGGCCTGCCTGATGACAGTGAGGATGGGAATGCCAGGCTGGTGCCAGCAGTGGCCACCCCCAGGGAGTATTGCTGGGAGTTATCGTGTGAACATGGGGGTGTGGAGGGAGCCCCCGGCCCCGCAGCCCAGCACTGGCTAACTTCTGCGTGTCATCTGGACGCAGCAGTGGACGCTGCCAGAAACAGGAGCCCAGAATTGGGCATGAAGGCATGGGTTTCAGAACAAGCCTTGTAAGCCTGGACCTCTGGCCTGTCTTCACTCTGTATATTTTATTTCTTCTGCAAAGAATTAAACAGGCCACAAATTACAGTTTCTTGTCATTCAAATGAACAAAGATTAAGAAGAACCCCTACCCTGGACATGCACACATGTGATGACTGTGGTGTCCCTGGGCTACAGGACATGGCTGGTGGGGTTGTGGGAGGGGTCAGGGGGATCACAGCTCCAGCTCCCAGAGCCTTTGTTGAGCAATTACCCTTTTTTTTTTTTTTTTGCCTTACTGCACAGCATGCGAGATCTTAGTTCCTGGACCAGGAATCAAACCCACAACTCTTGGGTTGGTAGGGGAAACCTTAACCACTGGACCACTGGGGGATGTCCCCACAATCACCTTTCTCAGAATCTCTCTAACAGACTCATTCTAAATAGAAAGCTTTTGCTGGAAGATGTTCAGGGAATGTTATCACTGGCGATGCAGCTTGGGCAGCCGCGGCCCCACGGGCAGGATGGCACCAGGGCTCCCAAGACGGCTGCAGCAGAGCAGGGACCGTCAGTGGAAACCCAACTTTATAATGAACTTTTAAAGAAGCCATTTACCTGGTCAGGTAAAAAGACCAGCAGGAAACGGCACCCTGGTGTGATGAGTGGAAGACCTTGGTGAATGAAGCTGAAGGAAACGTCCAAGAAATGAGATGCCACCATGCCCTACTGGGCCCATCCCCAGATATACGCTTGGCCACACGGGCGCTTGGGAGTGCTGACTTTGCTCATCCGGCTGGTGCTTTCTGGCCAGGGCTAAGCTGTTTGGGGGATGTGGGTCCCTGTGGATTTTAGGAGGCCATCCTTTTGGGGTTTGGTCCAGAGAGACAGACCTGGTCTTGAGCAAAGCAGCTGGTCCTAAGGAGCTGCCACCCCCGGGAGGCCTGCCCTGCTCAGCCTGGCCTGGGTGTCTCTGTTCCTCATCCTATGGCCCTGGGTGCTTGGGCCCTCTTCAGAGGGGGCTCTGCCCAGCCAGGCCCCTCCTCCCCTCTTCTCCCTCCCCTCCCTTATACTCCTGGACAGAGTCTTAGAGGACCCATAGGGCTCCTGGGGGCTGCGGGGCCAGGTAGGGGCCACAGCACAGCTGGCTCCAGCCTTCATGCCCAGCCAGGACCCCACTGTGGCCTGCCTGTCCCTCTTACCTGCCCCATAAGGTGGTGTGAGCCCTCTGCCCGGAAAACAACAGTGGTGACCAGGCAACTGTCTCCCAGCAACCACAACCCAGTGGCCCAGAGGTGAGCAGGTGGATGGGGAGGGGCTGGAGGCTGGCCCGGGGGTGGGGGCAGGGAATGACTGAGGTTGGAAGAGGGGCGTTACATGCACAGCCGCCATCCGGGTCCTCCATCCGG
Source organism: Ovis aries (assembly GCF_016772045.2). NCBI lineage: Eukaryota > Metazoa > Chordata > Mammalia > Artiodactyla > Bovidae > Ovis > Ovis aries. The sequence goes on from NC_056065.1 coordinate 50,637,933, forward strand.
GTCCTCCATCCTCCAGGGTCATTCCTGAGCCTTCTCAAGATCCCCAAGTCTATGCCCAGACCGCAGGCCTGACCCACTGTGCTTCAGCTGCTACCCTTCACTTCCGCTCACCACAGCCTCAGCACGTGGAGCCCTCACTTAACAAAATGAAAAGTGGGGCTTTGCAGACCCATGCCTCCGCAAGGCATGGGGAGATGGGGCTGACAGCCAGGTCTGGGAGTCCAGGGGCGGTGGGAGGGCCTCTGGCTGCCCTGCACGGCCTCTTCCTCCACCCTGCACCATGCTTTGCATGGGTCACCAGGGCGTCTCCCCTTAGAGTGCCTTCACTTGCTTCCTGTAGGGTGGACGGCAGCCCCCTGCAGTGTGTGTCCACGTCCTAAGGCCCAGAACCTAGGGATGTGACCTCACTTGGAGAAATGGTCTTGGCAGATGTAATTATCTGATGGGCCCTAAATCCAGCAACCAGTGTCCTCGTGAGAGGGAGGCAGGGAGCAGGAGACACAGAGGGGAGAAGCCAGTGGAAGGTGGGCAGTGGCCAGAGGGCCACAAGCCCTGTGGCCACAAGCCTGGGGACACCTGGAGCCCCAGAGGCCAGAAGAAGCAAGAGGGACCCTGCTCATACCTGGACTTCTGACTTCCGGCCTCTGGGACCATGAGAGAAGTCACTTTCATTGTTTTAAGCTACCAAGTTTGTGTAGTTTGCTGTGGCCACCCCAGGAAATTAATGTGCCCAAGTCCCTCCTCCTGACTCCTCTCAGAGACTGATGCGCCCTCAGCTGTGTGCTGCCTGTGCCAGGCACTGGTGGCCTCAGGGCTCAGTTCTGCTGGACTGTGGTCTGAAATCCCTTTGCCCGAGAGTTAGTCTGTGGGAGCGGGGAGAGCTCCCCTAGCTGAGCTATTGTCTGAGGGGCATCCTGACCTCAGGGTGGTGGGCCCTTGCCTGGGCCTGCAGGGGACAAGTACCCTTGGGTGTGCAGGGGGGCCCCTGGTCACCTGCAGTCCGCTCAGTCTTCCCACTGGCCCGAGCAAAGACTTTTGGAAGTCTGTCCTCCCCAGGAGCCCATGCCTCCATCCCTTCATTTCTAGAGACCCAGACTCTAGGGGCTGGGCCAGCCCACCTCCCTGCTCCTCTGGTGGCTCCTCATGGGTTCTCAGGAGGCAGCCCCCTGCCCATGTGGTGACACCAAGAGCTCAGACTCAAAAACTGCCTTGTAACTTGAAGCTGGTGAGGGAGCCAGCCTGGCGGCAGCCTTTCCCACAACAGCCCAGGGCTGGGCCATTGGTCACATCTACAACCTGGAGCAAGGCAGCCCAGCATGAACTGGCTAGCCTTGCAGGGCAGATACCTCTCCCCTCTCCTCAGGCCTGGCTGTGCTTGGGCTGAGTACCCTAAGGGCTGAGTACCCTGAGGACAGTAGGGGATAGTCAGCCCCTCTCTGGGAAAAGGCCCAGTGCCCCTCCTGCTGTGGTAGTTGAGGGTCTTCCCGGCCTCCTACAGGGAACTGGCACCTTTGCTGGGGCTGGAAAGCCTCCTTAGTGGCCCCCATGCAGCCTCTGGCCTCTGGGTCCCTCTGCTCAGAGAGGCCTTCCTGAGCACCCCCACCCCTTACCCCCCACCCCACCCCTGCAGCCCCTCCACCCTGCCCCCCCGCCCCTGCTGTACCCCCACTTCCGCCCCCCACCCCAACCCCTGCAGCCCCTCCACCCTGCCCCCCTGCCCCTGCTGTACCCCCACTTCCGCCTCCCCCACCCCAACCCCTGCAGCCCCTCCACCCTGCCCCCCGCCCCTGCTGTACCCCCACTTCCGCCTCCCCCACCCCAACCCCTGCAGCCCCTCCACCCTGCCCTCCCGCCCCTGCTGTACCCCCACTTCCGCCTCCCCAACCTCAACCCCTGCAGCCCCTCCACCCTGCCCCCCCGCCCCTGCTGTACCCCCACTTCCGCCTCCCCCACCCCACCCCTGCAGCCCCTCCACCCTGCCCCCCGCCCCTGCTGTACCCCCACTTCCGCCTCCCCCACCCCACCCCTGCAGCCCCTCTACTTCTCCGGCTGCTGCAGCACCAGCAGCCCTGCAGACCACATGCCCTGCCCAGAGCCTTCTCGCTGTCTGTGGCTCCTTCTCAGGGACACTCCTCCCCTATCCCCAGTGTGTCTGGAGCTGCACTGGCTTTCCGAGGGCACTCAGGAAAGAGTGGTCACTGAGGAGGGAGGGAGGGACAGAGAGAAGGGCCCTTCTACCCTGACTCTGGCCGCAGAGCCTGGGTCAGAGGCATCAGCCATGGACTGGGACCCTAGGGCCTGCTTAGAATTCTCAGGGAAGGAAGAGGCTCTGGGGGCACAGCCATGAGGCTGCGAGTGGGACTGGCAAACACTGTAGACAGATGATGTCTGGATGTGGAGCAGAGGGGAGGGGGCAGGACCACCAGGCCTTCCAGCGGTACCTGGGTATGGGGTGTGATGGCCTGGTACCTGGAGAGGCCTTCGACCACCCAAGAGCCAAGTCAGGCCTATGGGGACCCAGGGGAGGAAGGCCAGCACCCTCAGGATCCTGGTGCCACCTGGGGTTGGGGAGGGCAGCCTGGGGTGTCTCTAGGGGCACAGGGAGTTGGAGTTGCTTCTATCCTGTACTCCTCATCCCCCACCACTGCCTGGCATAGCGATTAGGGTGCCTCCCTGGAGAGGCTCCTGGGGGGCTCCAGGGATGTGGCTGCTGCAGCCCAGGGCTCTCATGGCCCAGTGGCAGCGCCAGCAGTATGAGCCTATCGCCAGTGCACCTGAGCTGAACAGGAGCCCCCATGCTTTATTACACCAACAGTCCATTGTGTCTGTGACAGAAAGCCCTCTGGGGGTCCCAGGGCTGGGGCGTCAGGTGTGGCCTGGGCCTGGGCGGAAGTGTAGCACTGCTGGGACCCATGGCTCCTGGCCCCCCCTCCACCCAGCACTGGTGAGGGACCTCCTGTGGCGGTGATGAGGCCGGGGATGGACGGCATTACCAGACAGTATTAGACAGAAGGACCAGATCTAACCGTGTCTGGTAAGACGCTCATCGGCAGGCTTTGGTGCAGGCAGTCTCGTCCGGTGGCCCTTCTGGGAGGGGCTGGGCTTCGCCCACTACCGGCCCTGCGGCACCTTGAGAAAGCAGGAGGATTCAGCTGGACGGCAGGACCCCTGGAGCCTCCTAGTCAGTGGAGAGGCCCCAGGAGGCCCGGTGGCCCAGCCCAGGATCACCCCGAGGAGAGCTTTCCTGAAGTCTTCAGAGTGGCCCTGCAGGCACATGTGTTTGAGAGCACAGCTGGGGAGCAGTCTGGCTTCCCTGCTCTGGATCCCAGGTCAAGGTGGCTGTGGCACCCTGCGGCTTCCTGAACGGCTCTCAGCCAGTTAATGAATAACAGCAGGGCTGGGCAGACCCTCCTCCCCTGCGAGAGCCACTGGGGTCCAGAGCAGAAGGGCTGCCACAGTGCCTGTGCTGAGTGGGTCTGGGGTGGGTGTCCTGGCTTCAGATCAGAACGATAAAATAAAGGGCCGTCCTGGCCTCAGCAATTTGGGACAATGTTCCCAGTCTCGCCTACGAGGCTGCGGGGGTTGGGGGGGAGAGCAGCACGGAATGTCCACTGCACTGGGCACCCGGATGCATCCTGTGCTCCCTGCGGCCCCAGGGGCCTGAGGGAGTGTGGCCTCCTTTGTGGAGCAAGAGGCCACCGCCCACAGCCCCAGCTGCCTGGGACCTCTGAGGGCAGGGCCTGGATAGTGGCGATGTGTTGGGGGCCCTGGACACCTATAGTGGACATCTGACTCTGTGTGGTAGATGGGCCAGGCTGGGAAGGGAAGGTGAGGGCTGCCAGCTCTGTACCATCCAGAAGGCCATTTCCTTGTGTGGCCTGACGTGCCTGCTGGCCGCTCTGTGAAAAGAACCTAGGCTCAGCCACAGATGTGTGGCGAGAGGCCAGGACTCCCCAGGGCCACCTGGGGGCTGGTGGCCCTTCCCAGGTCCAAGTGTCCTGGGTTTGTTGGGGAGCCCCGAAGGCCCCAATGTGGCAGAACCGGCCCTGCACCTGGACTTGGCAGCAGTCTCCCTGGTTGGGCCGGCCTGCAGAGTTGAGACAGGCTGTTTGCCTGCCCCTGGTTGACCAGGCCTCAGCCCAGCTCTGGGGTCCAGGAGCTCAGGACCGTGTGTCCTCGGGCCACTTCCCGGCAGGTGGTGGGTCACCTTTGAACATCGTTACCAGACAGTGTTAGAGTCGAGCCGAGAAATCCAGCACTGTCCGGTAAGATGTCCACAGAGGCCCCGGTGTACCTCGGCCCGAGGACGTGGGACGGATGTGGGTGCTTCACCCCCTGCAGGCAGGGCCCAGTGGAGGTGGGGAGGCCTGCCTGCTGTCCCTCACTTTCCCAAGACCCGGGGCCAAGGCTGGAGGTGTTGCTGGTCTGCAGGGTGGCCCACCCAGCTGGGCTCAGCTGGGCCTTCACCCCCCAAAGCCTTTGTTGTGCTCTGTCCCACCCACACCTGCAGGTGTGGTGGCAGCAGCACCTGCTTGGGTGCCATGGGCAGGGCCCGGACACCCGCCTGTCCCACTGCTGATCACTGGGGGCGGGCCCGGTGCAGCTGCAGGAAGCCTTTGATTCTAGGGACCCAGAAGGGGTGCAGACACGTCTGGACCTGGGGGAGGGGCCTGCCCAGGTCAACTTTCTGCCTTGGAGCTGCATCTGGAAGCCACTGGGCAGGACTGCGTGGGCCAGCTGACTGTGGGTGTCAGGGGCTGTGGCAGTGGCGGGCCAAGCTGCGGGAGGGCGGCCCCGTCGCTGCGAGCAGGGCCCCAGCGTCATCATTACCAGGCAGTATTAGAGACCAGACACCATCCAATGCTGCCCAGTAAGATGGCGATGGCCACCCCGGATTGGGTCTTGGGGCCGCCCAGCTGGGATCAAGAGGAGACTCGATGAAAGGGCACCCAGCAGCCTGAGGTACAACCAGGGTTTCTTAATGCACTGAAGTGGGGAGGGGCCAGGATGGCCGGGGCTGGAGCAAGTGTGTACCCTGGGGCCAGAGCGCCAGGTGGTCCCATCTGTGGGGGCCCCACACAGGGGAGGCGGGCCTGCAGTGCCTGGAAGTGCCCAGAGGCCAGGACCACAGGGTGATCTCCCTGCCCAGTCAGCCCTGGCTGGCCAAGTGGGACCACCAGCTCTGGGCATGGGGTGGGCAGCTTAGGGCGTCAGGGTGTCCTGCCAACAGGCAGTGGGAGTTCAGGAGGCAGGAGCAGGGCAGGACCCTCCTTCCAGGTGATCCCAGGGAAAGGTCCAGCCCCTGGGGGTCCTGGATGAGCATATGTCGGAGGCTCCCAAACACAATCTCCCATGCCCCTCCCCCTGCCTTTGTCAAGAGCGCAGATGAAGATTGGGGCCAGGATGGAGGGTGGCTCCCAAGACCTGGCCCTCCTCAGGCCCCATCACCGAGCAGAGCAGATGTTTCCGGGGCCTGGGGTCCCTCCACTCACTGAGCAGCCTGTCACCAGCACCCTACTGTGGCATGGCCCTGGGGTTCTGGCCACTGCTGGCTCTGAGGTCCAGGATGAGGTGGTGCCAGGCTTGCAGGAGGGGTGCAGGAGGGGCAGCCTGTCCAAACTGCCTGGCAGTCACTGTGGCTTGTGTGCCCAGAGCACGTGGAACAGTAGCCCCCAAACACAGAATACAGGGCAACAACCCCCAGGTACCTGCGGGGACTGAGCCAATCTTGAAGGCACCCCAGATGTCTGTTCAGGGTGGGGGTCGAGGAAGTGGGCAGCTCTGGGGCCCCACCCTGCTCAGGGTCTGCACGTGGGACCCCTGCAGGGAGCTGAGAGACCCCCAGCACACTGCTCTGAGACTCCAAAGGGTCCTGTCCTCTCTCCTGTCACCACACAGGCGACACACTGGCCTGGAGAGCTGACCAGAACAGCTTCTGAAGTTTTCTGGCAACTTCTACCCAGAGTTTGCAGGGAGAGGGCGTGAGCTCTGTGCTGATCCCCCCCACCCTGGGCTGACCACAACAAAGACTGCATCCACCTGGTCCCTGGCCTCAGCTGGGTTCACCTGGTTCTCTGGCTCCATGCTCCAGAAGGGCTGACATTTCTCAGAGGGCCTGACCAGACTTACGCCTGGCCTTGAGGGACATGGGGCTTTCCTGGTGGCTCAGACAGTGAAGAATCCGCCTGCAATGCAGAAGACCCAATTTGATCCCTGGGTCAGGAAGACCCCCTGGAGAAAGGAATGGCTACTCACTGCAATATTCTTGCCTGGAGAATCCCATGGACAGAGGAGCCTGGTGGGCTACAGTCCATAGGGTCACAAAGAGCTGGACACAACCGAGCTACTAACAGTTTGCCTTTCTTTTGCCTTTGGGGGGCACACACAGGGAGGGGGCTTCACAGGTGCCTGGACCCTCCAGGTGACCGTGTCCAGGCTCAGAGAGTGGTGCCCTTGGCCAGGATCTAGGCCTTCAACCTTCTGGCCCCAACCTTGCCTTTCAATGTCCATCCCTCAGACCTGTAAAGTCAGTTCACTTTTTTCTGAGCTAAGTGAAGCCATTTAGACTTCACCTTCAGAGCTGAGTTAAATTTCAGCTCCAATCCCAGTGGCCAGGCCTTGGGGGCTGGAACTGGGCCGAGCATCCCTCCTTGCAGCCATCACTTGTTCCAGGTGCCTCCGCTGCCTGACCTCCAGTGCCCTTGGCTGCTCACAGCCAACCCTGCTAGGGGACCAATGAGGGCCTGGGAGACCCCACAGGCCCTGGCCAGCCCACCTACGAGAGGATGGATGAGCTACTCCCGTTGTCTGCTCCCTACCAGCACATTGATTGTTACATTTTCACTAGGAGGCAGAGATGGGGGGCTGGTGGGCAGCAGAGTGCTCTCTTCTGAGCCCCAGGACAGAATCTCACTCTCCTCCTAAACTCAGAACCTGAATTCCACAAGGAAAGACTGATGCCCATGGCCTGGGCCTCACTGTGGCTCTCATATGGGCCGAGGGCCTGGATTGCTGCCCACCTGGCTTGGTGCAGGCCGGTGAGTCTTACTGGCTGACATGAAAAGTGAAAATAAATGTTCCCTGCTTCCAAGTGCCCCCCAATGATGCTTTCTTGGCCAGTAGTTGGTAGGAATGAAGCCAGCGTGCGGTCCCTGGGTGTGGGGTCACCATTCCGATGCGGCTCAGCTGAGGACATCTAGGAATCAGAGCATCTCCTGTTTGCAGAGCAAATAGCCCACCTGGAGGGCACCCAGCCTGCCCAGTCTGGCGGGTCCCACCTGCACAGGACAGGGTGGGGTGGGGAACACGATCCCAGCGTGAAAAACCAGCAGGCTGGTTAACCTGCCTGACGGGCCTTAATCAATGGTGAGGCCGCGCAGAGAACAAAGCACAGAAACCCAACCCCTCTGCGTGGCCGGATCAGCCAGCTGGGCAGGGAGGCTGGGGCGGGGGTGGCCCGAAGCTGGCCCATCTGCACGCAGGTATGGCTGGAGCTGTGCATCTGAGGCCTGGCCGCCATCCCCCCAAGTCCTTTGGGGTGCCCTCCCCACACCAGAGGACAGACCAGGCTCCTCAAGAGGCCAGCAGCTTCTGTGGGCTCTTTTACCTACTTCTAAATCCACCAGATTTTGCAAGTAAGGTATTTGCAGATGACCAACATGCCTGAAAATGCACAGCAGACTGCATCCATTTTCATGAATACAAAACTTATTTTGCCTAATTCAATCCGCTGCCAGTGGCTCCAACTTTGAAGCATTTCATCTGAGTTACTAGGAAAAAAAGAAAACGAAACCAACCCGACCTATTTTTACAGATGTTCAGCCTAAAAGGGCCTAAAGTTCTCCCGTTGGATTAAACAGCCTGTGCTTCTGCCCTAGAAGTTTCATTCGTCAGGAACAGCGAACTCTATACTATGCCTCAGAGATGGTTAACCTCTGTCACGTCAACGTTTCATTTCCTAAACTTCAAGACTTCCCACGAAGGCCAATGCCTGGGCTGTGAAGGAGGCTCTCAGGCCAGCTTGCTCACGGCCAGTGTGTGGGGCCGAGGCACTGTGGCCTCACTTCTGGACAGGGTGTTTGTGGGGGTGCAACCGAGGGTGCTACTTTGAGTTTAGGTAGAGAATCTTTAGGACAGACTTTGGACCCCATAGCGCGACACTGGCAAGCCGGCCTGCACCTCCTCTGAGGTGGTTCCGGCTCTACTGGCACCTCCGACAGGGGTGGGTAGGAAATAGCAGCGAATCCGGGCCAGACCGGCTCCAGCCCAGTGTGGCCTCTGGCAAAACTGAGCTCTACCCAGGAGCAAAGCCCAGAAACCCAGAAACGGCTTAGAGCTGCCGGCGTCTCAGGACTCCTTGGCACCAGCTCTGGGTGAAAAGACAGCTCAGAACCAGCACTTCAGTGGCCGACTCAGCAAAGGGCTTTCCAGAAGGTCTCGTGGCCCTCTGGTTGGGAGGGAAGACCCCCACCACCCGGTACTGGTCCCCTGGACCTGGCCTGTGTAGGCTGACCGCCCTGGGCTGTGGGGTGGCTCCAGGCCCCCCCAACCCTGCTCTCCCGACCCCCGAGGCCCACCTTCTCCTCAGAGAGGAAGGGCCACCCTTCCCCGAGTCATGGCCCCACTGGACTCTGTGGCCAACCGGCTGTCGCCACCATCACACCGTCCTCCCCAGGTCGCTGGTGAGGGCCCCGAGGGAGGCTCTCGGCCCAGGGTGCCTGCCTCCAGCTCCTCCACCTCCCGCACCAACCTGCCCCAACAGGTTCCGGGCCTGGAGGAGTAGGGTAGGAGCCCCTCCCGCCTCTGCCCACAGCCTAAGCCTCTCTGGGCCCCGGTATCTGGGACCCACCAGGCCTCTGCATGAAAGCCAGGGACGCCTTGGCGCCAGTCTCCCCGAGTACCTGTCAGCCCCTGGTCCGTGGCCCCGGCACCCAGGTCTGGCTTCGGCCCGACCGAGAGCTGCCTGCCTCCTGGGCAGACCTGAGGCCCACCGCCCTCGGTGGAGGCTCCGCACAAAGGAACCCGAGGTCCACGCGTGTGCAGTGGACGGCTTGCTGGGCCTTGGGGGAAGTTCTGAGAGCGACTGGGAACAATGGAGGTGGCGCCGGGTAGGGCTGGGAAGAGGCGGCGAGGCCCCGGCTCGCCTTACATGTAGGGCCACCGCCCCTCCCCACGCAGGTGCCTGCTCCAGGCCGACCAATCTCCACTCCCGGCAGCCGACAGGTGTGTCCCCCGGGCTCCCATAGGCCGGGAGGGAGGCAGCGAGTGACGCAGCAGCCGGGCGGGCTCGGGGCCTGCACACATTCCTGCCCCCGCCTCGCCCAGCTCACCCGCCGGCCAGGTTGAACAAAAACCAGGGCAAGAAGCTTCGGCAGGGACTGCACTGGAGCGTGTGAGCCCGCGGCCAGGGCAGCCGGGCAGCAGCTCCTGTCCAGGCGCTGGGGCTGCCTTGCCAAACCAGGGAGGGAGCAGAGGGGGGTCATGCTCCACATCCCTGCTTTTCCCCAGGTGGCTCCGGCGATGCCTCTGACCCTTGGGGTGGTGGCCTCCCACTGACCAAGGGCAGAGACTGGACCTGACCACTTTGTTCCAGGCCCCCACCCCCAGCTGTGGCAGAAGCAGAGGTTCTGCTTTGTGTGGGTCTCTCAAAACCCTTCTCCTGTTTGCCCCTAGCCCACCTCTATGGTCAGGTGGCCCGGATCAGGCCGCATGTCATACTGGCCCACATGCTAGGGGAGCCAGGCTGCTGAGAAGGGTGGGGGGTCTGCCTGGTGACCAAGGCCTTGGCAGCCCCCGGAGCCTACGTTTTAGACCCCTAGACTGGGGTGCAAGGTTTTGTGTAGGGGTTCACAGGGTGGGAGAGACAGGGCCCCAGTCCAGCTGGACTTCATGCTTGCTGTGTGCCTCCAGGGAAGGGCCTGTAATGAAGGGACAGTGATTCCAGTAATTAGCCCAACAGTAGAGAGATCCCAAAGGCCCAGCTACTCTCCATAATGAACCCAGCAGCCGTGCTGGAAACTCATGTGACAGGGCTGTCCCTGGGCTGCTGGCCCTGGCCTTACTCCACCCTGGGAGGGGCTCTGTGGCCCAGAGGCTGTCCTCCAGGGATGGATGAGGCCAGATCACTGGGTAACCCTGAGAGGGCTCCCTGGCAGCTGCATAACTGCAAGGGGTGCTGTGCCCCCAGAGTCAATCGTGGGGTCACGGTGGGGGATCCAGAGATTTGCCATGGGCCCCTTGAGTGTGGTTCTGAGTTCACTGCCACCTGGACACCCCAGGCCACTCCACTCCCTGACTCTGGAGGGGGAGTTGCCTGGAGCTGGTCTGGCCCCCTGGGCCTCGTATGGGGTGTCTGGAAGGCAGTCCTGGGAGCAGCGGTGACCTCTAAGCCTCGACCCTTGGGCTCCAGCCCCTCCTTGGGATTGTCAGGATGCCCACCCACCCTGATGCCCACTCAGGTGTCTGCGTTTGTGTAGGGGTGAGGCAGGACACAGACGTCCCATGGGTACCATCTTTTGAGGAGATTGAGGCACTGTCAGTGGACAGAAGTGGGAGGAGGGGCTGTTCGAACTGACCTCCTCTTCAGTCTCACACCCTGCCCTCCCCAGTGCTGCCTGCCAGCGGGGAGGGCCTCTCCACTAAGCCCTGAGGGCCAGGATGTGGTGGGGACCAGGGGCCTGCTCAGTTCTGCCAGGAAGGAGCACAGAGTTGGGTCTAGGAAGGGAGACAGTCATGGGAGGAGCCCCTGCCCCTGGAAGGGAGCATCTGAGGGTCGCTTGGCCTGAGAAGAGGCAGAAGTAAACCTCCTCTTAGTTTCTGGCCTGCTGGGAGGCTCTGATCCTGTCATCGCCAAGCAGGGACCCTTTCCTGCCAACTCAGAGGCTCCTGCAGACTCAGAGACACCTGGGCACATTCACATGGCTTCCTGAAGCTGCTCTACTGGGCAGCTGCCCTGGGGCAAGGCGACCCCCTACCATGGAGGCTACCCTAGCTGGCCACAGTGGTGCCACTGAGGCCTGATTTTAGCCCAGGGTCAGAAAGCAGCTCAACTATTCCTGTGGCCCAGGAGCCAGGCCTGCCCCCGCCACGGTGAAACCACTTGGAACATCCCCTAGTGCATCATTTTGAAGAGAGCTATTCTGGTCTGGCTGACTGCCCACCCTTGACCTTGCAGTGACTGCTCAGTGCTCTCCTTGCCTATTCTGCCTAAGTCTTGAGAAGGAAAAATGACCCGAGACTGGGCCCTGTGCTGGCAAGAGGACCGAGGAGGTCTTGGCAAGTTTGCACGCATATCATCCCTCAGTTTTCAACAAAAGTTCAGTTGAGATGTTTCAGTTGCCCCTACAGTGTTTGTAGGCAATCCTAGCCAGCCCAGGTGGGGGTCCCAGGACACTCTGGCACCTCTGAACTCTGCTGATGGCCACCTCAAGGCCTGAGCTGGGGTCATCACTCCTAGTGGAGCAGCAGTTGGCTCCTCCCTGTGCAGAGGCCCTGGTCCCTCTAGGGCAGCAATTCCCCGCCGGCCAGGATACAAATCCAGGGAGTAAGGGTGGGCGGGCCCTGGGCAGGCCCAGAGCCTCTGGCCTCCTCCAAAGGGAGAGCAAGAGCCAGGTGGCCAGGCCCTGAAGGGTCAGCAGGGTGCCGCCCCATATCACACCAGGCTCATGTTGTCCCAGCCTGCGGGCAGCAGCTAAACTGGGTGCTGGGATCCCTGGAGAAACCAGTGGCCATCAGACAAAGGTTCTGGCCCAGCCTACCTGCTGGGTGCAGATGTTGCCATGGCAGCAGGAGGGGGCGGGGCCAGCAAGACAGGCTGTTCAGGGACTGGGAAGACTGACGTGGGAGGGGTGACAAATGCCCCTCCCCAGCTTGGGAACACAATCGGGCTGATGGCAGAGCTAGTGGTGAGCTGGCCCCCAGCCCCTCAGCCCTCTCTGTGGGGCTGAGGCCTCACGAGGCGGGGCAGGCAGGACAAAGGGCCATTGTGCTGTGGCTGCGGCTACTTCCTGCATGGCAGCCAGCCACAGATGGCTGCAGGCTCCCTGCGCCCCCCAAGGCTCAGCCTCAGCCTGGAAGCCAGGCCCAAGAGGGTCCTACCTCGGGTGCCGAAGGATGGCCTTCCCACTGTGACTGTGTTGGGGCAAGGGCAGGGCCCTGGAGCCCCTGAGCCTTGGACTTGGGAACGGGACCTTTCTCAGCTTTTAGCCAGCTCTGGGCTCCCCAGGGGACACCTTACTGAGTCACCTTACCAGTCCCTACACTTCCGGTTGGGACGGGCCATTTCTCCTCTGCAAGCTCCTCTGACTCACCTCCTCACCTCAGCAGAGCAAATACCTGGGGCAGGTGTGGGTAGATACTGGGGGCCGCCAAGCAGCCCCGTGTGGGCCCACTTGGGCAGCTGTCCCTGGGGTCAGCACCTCCACAGAGGGGGCAAGCTCTGTCACTCACTCTTCCCTGGCCCTCCACCAAGTCAGTGGTGTTGACCTGGATTAGGGAGGGGCTGTGGCTAACTTTGCTTTCAGCCACTGCAACCGGTACTGCCTTGGAAGACAGGCAGCTTGGCTCCAGGAACTGGGAGAAAGGTCTAGTTGCTGGTCCAGTAGGGCAGGTGCTAGTGTCTGGGTCTGGACTTGGAGGTTCTGCCCAGGAACAGGGCTCCCCGTGGGACATGGCCCGGCCACCTCCTCCCACCCAGAGCTATCTGAAGCTATCTGAAGCATGGAGACCCCGTCCCAGGAAGGCCAGGCTGGGGTAGGGGTGCTCCAGGTGCTCCAGGGTAGGGGTGGGGCTGCAGTGCCTGCACCCCTGGACCTGCTCTCCGAAGCCTTCCTGTCCCTGATCCATGGGGCCAGGTGTTCCCCGCAGAGGCCACTTCCTCCCACCATGCTGACAGGTGAGCGCAGGAGGCTGGGCCCTGCCGTAATCAACTGCTGCACTGAGAGGGGACCCTCTTTCTTCCATCTTTTGATCTACCTTTCCACTCCTTTTGGCCTCAGCTACTCCCACCTAGCCCAAGGACCTAGGACCTGTTGGCTGTCCCCAGCTCAGGGCCAAAGAGTTCAAGCCAGAAAGCTCGGCAACTATCACTCCAGGTCCCTCACGGCCCCACATGCTGCGCTGAAGGCCTGCTGGTGCCCATGGGCAGGCTGGGGTTACTCCAGTGCTGGGACTTCTCTCTGGACCTCCTGGATGAGTCCTGACCGCTTCGTCCCCGCCTTCCTGCCTTGGGCCATGCTCTCAGACCCCATTGTTCCGGCAGGGCCTGGTGGCAACACCCGCAGGCTGTGCCAGTGCTGCAATGTGTTCCTGCAGCGTGACTCAGCCTTGACCTTGACCCCGTGCCTGAGATCCAGAAGCACCTATGTTGTCTCAAGCCCGTCTCCCTGAGGCCCACGCCTGGTCATGGTGTCTAGAAAACACTGGGCCAGAAGTCTGAAACCCTCTGTCCATCATTCTTAGACAAATTGAGGCCCCTGGTGGCCTCTAGGGCACCAAATCCAGGGCCAAAGGTCAGCCCTCGGGCTCCTGGGCTCAGCATGTCGGCAGCTGGTCACTCTGCTTGCAGAGCCTCTGCCCAACCAGGCTACCAGAGACCATGGTACCCTGGCCCTGCCCATCTCTAAGAGCCCGTGGGTCGGGTTCTGGTGTTGTGGGGATGGAGGGGCAGGGGTCGACCCTGTCGGGGTCTGTAGCTGGGGAGGACCCAGAACTGTGGAGTTCAAAATATTTGAAATAAAAAAGGTCCCACTGGTGATGTGAGAACAGGTGCCTGTGTGATGTGATGAGCAGGGCAGCAGCCCGGTGGCTCCTCCCAAGCCCCTGCCCTAGCCTAAGTGTGAGAAAAACATTAGACAAAGCCCAGCAGAGGGGCACATGATGGACATGACAGGCACATACCTGGCCAGATCTCCTGCACAGGTCAAGGTCACAGAAACAAGGGGGGATCTGGGGCCTGTCACAGCCAGAGGAGCCCAGGCATACGTGATGGCTGATGTCATGTGGGGTTCTGGGTGGGAAATGAGGAAGCCGGGTGAGGTGGGACGGTAGCCCATGGAAACGTGCTGCACTGGCAGCACTGGCCTGAGAGCAGGGGAAACTGGTTGTGGGCCTGGGAACTCGCAACGGCTCTGCAGTCTCAAACTATCAGATAGAAGCTCATTTAAGTATATCTGCAAGAGTCCCACAATAACTCTGGCAGATGTCCTGGGGGCATCAGGGAACAGAGCAGGTGGCTGTGGGCGGAGATGCCAGGGGAAGCTGAGGACAGAGGCATTGGTGAAGCCGAGGAGGGGGCCTCTGGCTCCCATCTGAGGCCATGAGGGGGGCTGTGTTCCAGGTCCCTCTGGCCTCCACCCCCACCCCGTCCTGTGCTTGGGCTTGGTGGGGCGCCTAGAGCTTGGGGATCACTGAGGCCTCTTGTCTGGTCTGGTCTGAACGTTCCTGGTGGAACTCTGGACCCTTGAAGCCTGATGGGGCCAGCTGCCTCTGGGCTCCCCTGCACCCCCTGCCCAGAGGCTCTGAGCAAAGACTGGCTCAGGGTCTTTGTCCTGGGAGAGCTAGGGCCTCATCTGAAGCCCCTGGAGGACATAGCAAGGGGCGTCTACCCCACTTCCCTCACAGCCCCACAGTTTGGGATCCTAGGAGCCCCCAGGCCAGAGTTCACGCTGACACCAGGAACCTGGCTGGGACACCCTGCCCTCTCCTGCCCTGTAAGGCCCACACTTGTCCTGTCCTGTCCTGGGGTCCAGCACTCACGGGGCGGGGCAGGTCCAGTGACTCGGCAGCCCCTCAGGAAGACACAAAGATCCTGGGGGCAGCAGGGGCCTTGGTGCTGAGGCTGGAGTGATCTGGGGATCTGCACTGGCAGCCTGTCTGGTGGGGTGCCGGCCTGGGGCCATACCCTTGTGCCAGGAGGCCAGATGCTCAGCCCTACCGCCCCTCTGGTTCCACCTTTGGCCAAAGTCAGAGATTTGCAAGGTCTCCATCTCCCAAAGAGCCTGCTTCCAGGGGCATCAGCCCCAAACCCAGCACTCAAGAAAGGAGGGTAGCCCTTGCCTCTCAGCCCCTCCCCAGGGTCTAACTGAAATGAAAACCATCTGTGGGGTGCAACAGGGACCTCAGATCCATAGGCCAGCCTGGCTGGGGAGCCCTAGCCTCCACTCTTGTTCCCTAGCCAGCCCTGAAGGAATCCTCTGAAACAGGGCCATAGTCCCCCCACTCAGGGCAGATCCACTGAGCCCCCATTTCGCCACCATTCAGCAAGGCCTGGAGCAGGATGCTGGTGCAGTAAGGGGTGGGAGGTGGGGGTGGGGGAGGCTCTCACAGCCTCAGCTGTATTGCCAGCCATCCAACACTCACTAGTCCCCTTTGTGATCTCAGACAAGGCCCCAGGCCTTATCTGCACCCAGAAAGGGGGGGTGCCAGATGCCTTGTCACAGTCAGGGAGCCTCTGCGTCCTCAAATCAATATCTTTACTCGTTTATACGGCACCTCAGACCTCTGGCCATCACCAGCCTGACTGCCCCTGGCCAGGGTAATCTGGCACCCTAGCCCCCAAGGCCCTCTCCTACCTGGCCTCCCCCTACCCCCACTGCTGGGGGCCTCCTTGGGTCACGCCCACCCTGGATCTCTAGGAACCTGTAGCCCAGACTCAGCATCACGCTCTGCAAGGCCACCAGTCTCAGTTCTCAGATGATGTCAGTGCCGCCTCTCTACTCCCTGCTTCGTGCCAGGGGCCCTGCTGCCTTCTTTGAGCAAGAGTGACCTTGGGGCCCCTGCACCCCCACTGCCTGCTGCCCTGGGCACTGCTGAGCCTGGGGAGGGTCCAGCACTCTTTGGGGCCTTGTTTTGTTCAGAATCTTTCCTCCATGGCATTTTCACCCCTTTTCTTTTGAAATAATCCAAACTTAGAGGAGAATGGCAGGGACAATATGAATCTGTCAGCTGGGGCAGCTGTAACAAATCACTACAGCCGAGGGCAGCATAGATAAGACGCTGTTCCCACAGAACTGGGTCTGGGAGGCCAAGACCCAGGCAGGTCTGGGTCTGGTGAGGCTCTTCCTGGTCTGCAGGTGGCCTCGCCTTGGTGTGTGAGCAGAGAGGTGATCCCTCTGTGTTCCTCTTGTGACAAGGGCACCACGCCTCTCATGGGCCCTGCCTCACCCTGAGCACTCCTAAGGCTCCTGCTGCAGACACCAGCCCACGAGGGGCAGGGCTTCCCACCGAGGATCTAGGGACACAACTTAGCCCAGAGCAGACACCATTTCTTTCTTCAGGATATTTGAGAGTAACACTCTCACCTCAGGAGTGTCCACCAGGAGCCCTCTGGCCCCCTGGACTATGCAGCTCCAGGCTCAGGAGGGCTGGCCCATCATCTCTGACCACTGCCACCAGCCCCAGGTCGGTGCTGCAGCCCCCGCCCCTGCATATCTGCCCTCTCAGGCCACCGGCCCCTGTCCTCCACCAGCCTCCCCTCCCCCACAGCTTCTCGTGCCCACTCTGGGTGTCTCTGCCCCACGTGACTTCTCAGTGAAGCCTGGGCACCTGTGTCTAGAGCCCCGCCCGTGCCGCGCCCAGCTGCCGCGCCCAGACGTGCCCGTCAGTTATGCTCTTGTCTGGTTCATGGCTAACCAGGCCCGGGCATGGCCGCTCCTGCGGATGCAGGTATTGACTGAGAGAGTGCATGAGTGACACTGGAGCTCCCACCACCGTGAGGGCACACGCAAAGCTGCGCAGGCCTGGCTTTGGGCCAGAACACATCAGATGGGAGGGTGGGCTTCTGTGTCCCTCTTGCTGGCACCAGCTGCCAAGGTAGCAGCAGTGCTTCCCCATGAGAAGGTGAAGCAACAGCGAAGTGTCTGAGGTGACCTTCCAGCGGCGCTGGCTTTACTAACAGTGGCAGTGGACCTCCATCCTCTCCCACGGGCAGGGCTGCGTGATGAAGGCCCCACAGGGTGGGTGGCGGGCAGCGGGCAGGAGGCAGAGTCCCCCTGAGGCAGGAAGGGACTAGGTGGGCACAGGGGAGTCCCAGGATCCTCAGGGACGCTTGCCCCTCCTAGTGCCCACACTCCAGTGGCCCCACCACCCAGAGGGGTGATTTTGTCTCCTGGGGAGCCTGAACTGAGCAGAGCCCATCCCAATTCCCGCCTCCCACCCTGCTCTGCACCCGCCACTGGGCGGGCTGCACCCGGGCGAGGAGGCATCTGTGCAGCTGGTTCAGATTTGCGTCCCAAATCAGCTGTAGCCACTGCTGACATCGAATTTGCCTGAAAACTCAGATTCGGGGAGAGTGTGGGCTCCAGTGCCCACCAGATGCGGGGAGGGTGGTGGGCTCCTCAGGGATGTCCACTGCTCCCCTCACTGCTCTGAGTGGGATCTGGCTTGCACAGGGTCTGCAGCCTCCTCTGTCTCCAGCCCCTCATCCTTGCCAGGCTCAGCTCTTGTGGCTGCCCACAGCCCAGGTCCCACCTCCTGCTGTGTCTGGCTCTACATGACCCTCAGCACTGGCTTGGCTCCATCCCAGCCACGCCTTCTAGGGGCCTGCCTGGCGTTGGACGCACTGCCCTTCCTCTGGAAGGGTCCCCTTCTCTATCTCTGTGACCCACCCCCATCCCTAGCCATGGTGGGAAGTGGGGGCTCAGAAATCCTGGTCAGAAATCCAGGGTCAGAAGGTCAGATGAGGTCAGTGATTAGGTCAGGAGAGGGTCAGAAAGGGGGTCAGGTGAAGTCAGCATGAAGGTCAGGAGGGGACCAGGAGGAAGTCAGGTGAGTTCAGCATGAGGTCAGAGGGGATCAGGTAAGGTCAGTGAGAAGGTCAGAAGAGGGTCAGGGGGAGGTCAGGTGAGGTCAGTGAAGTCAGGAGAGGGTCAGAGAGGGGGTCAGGTGAGGTCAGCATGAAGTTAGGAGGGAGTAGGAGGAGGTCAGGTGAGGTCAGTGAGGTCAGGAGGGGGTCAGAGAGGGGGTCAAATGAGGTCAGGAGGGGTCAGAAGGAGGTCAGGTGAGGTCAATGTGAAGGTCAGGAGGGGTCATCAAGATCAGATGAGGTCAGTGAGATGAGAAGGGGTCAGCCATGAGGTCAGGCAGGATCAGCATGGAGCTCGCTGGGTTTTGAAGACCCGGCCCTCCATCCTGTCCCTGAGTCCCCCTTGGGGACACCCTATTTCGGCTCCCAGGAGCCCCTTGGCTGTTTCTGCCATGTTCTCCTTGCAGGGGCCTGTTTTACAGGGTCTCCTCTTAGAAGCCAGAATGGATAGAGCGGTGGGGCATGGGGAGGGGGGTAGACTGGATGAACAAGGTACACTTGTCCTGTACCTTGAGTCAGAGTCAGATGTGGTCGTGGGTGCAGGGGTATTAGGGGCCAATGTGAAAGGGGTGTAGGGTCAGATGAGGTGACCTCCAGGGAGAGGGGGCATGGAGCCTTGATATGCAGTGGTGTAAGCCCCCACTGAGCCTTCTGGGTGCCGTGTGAACAGCTACCCTGAGCGGGGGAGGGTCTGGGGCCATGCCACCTGTGCCCACAAATGCCCATCTGTGGCCCTTTCTGCCTGGATGGGGACAGAGAGGAAGTGTCTTGGCCCATCAGAGTCAGGCCCTGGACAGTGCCTCTGAGGGGATAACTGGAAGCGAGGCCCTGCATTCTTCTTGCTTCTGGGCCCTGGACCCTGGGTCCTGTCACTGGAAGTTTGAGAGGCCTCCAAGGGGTCGGTGGCCATTTGGGAAGTTGTACCAGAGCCAGCCTGTAGCTTGGCCCTGCCCCCAACTGAGTCTGAGCGGCTGCCTCACAGAGGACAGAAGGGGAACCATCCAGAAGCCCAGCATGTATCAGCTCAGGGAGAAAGTCTGCTGTGGGGACCCCAAGGAGGCAGAGGCGAGGCCACAAGTCAAGTCAGGGGCCCTCACTGCCCTGGACACCAGGCAGCTCTGGCCTGGTGTGCTGAGTGGGGCACATCTTTGCCTCAGGGCTACTGGGGCCTTGTGTGGCGGCCTTGTCTGATGCAACCAGGCTCTAGGAAAGGCGGGCGGCAGCTGGGCTGTTGCCACAGCAGGGAGGAGGCTCTGCAGCCCGGCACCGCTGGGCGTCCTCGGCCTCTAGTGGGGGGGCGGGGTGGCTCCTGCTGGCAGGGCCCCAAGCCCACTTGGGGGCTGGGTACAGCCAGGCTCCTCCTGCACCTCCCGGCCCTTGGGGCTGGCAGAGCTGTGCTTACGGGACCAAACGCCCTCGCTGGGCCGCCTCCCTCAGAGGCAGTGAGTTAATGAGGCCACTGGGCCGCTCATCCCCTCCACCTAGGTAATTGGTCTCCAAAGGCAGGAAAGTGTCACCGAGATGCCTGGGGCTGCCTCGGGGGATGGGACTGGAGAAAAATTACACCCCGTTTTTCCACTCGCTGGAGTCTAATTGTGCTCTGGGGCTTCCCACCTGGCGCTGAGCATGTTTGTTTGTCAGCTGCACAGGAGGGAAGACTGGCTTCCCTGATTTCAGGGCAAAGGTGACCTTCCTCAGCCCAGGGCTCATTCAGGGCTCCCCAAATGTTGGTGGGAAGCCCCGTGGGGTGAGTGCTGGGAAGGGACCTGTGCAGCCCCTGGATCCTGATCTGATGGGACTGGGTGAGGGTATGTTTTGCAAGGGAGTTTTGTTTTCTTAATCAAGGTGAAATTCATGTAAAATGAACCATTTTAGAATCAACAGTTCCATGACACTGTGTATTTGCTGTACTGTGCAGCTACCATCTGTATTTAGTTCCAGAACATCTTTATCCCTTGAAGGAAAACCCACCAGGTAGCCCCCAGCCTAGGATCCACCTCTGTGCCTCTGCGTCCCAGACTCGCCATCTGCGCACTTCCTATGGTCATCAATGGACCCCCCATGTGCCCACAGCTCAGTTTGGTTCCCCCACCCCCATACTGCTGAAGGCCCCAACAGGAAACCTCCGCCCGCCTGCCCTTTGAGCCAGATGACAGGCAATGTGGAGTCCAGTCACCTACTGCTTGCTCATGATCTGGGCCCTGACTCCTGTAGGAAGCAGAGGAGGCAGCGATAAGCTGGCAAGGGCTATGTTTGGGCCAGCAGGGCACTCGGGGAGTGAGGGGTCCCTGGGTGGGTGTGGTCAACTGGAGTGACTGAAAGGGGAGAGGGCAGGGTTGGGGGAACCGGGTCCCATCTTTGGGCAAGTACGTGCAAGGTGATGGTGAGACACATCAGCTGGGGTCCAGGACAGGAAGTGGGTCTGTGGGCCTGGAATCCAGGGGTGGCCTGCAAGGCTGTCTGGCCGACCCCAAGGTGTTAGTGACCAGAGGATCAGCTACCACGAGATTCATGGACATCAGAGCTAATTGCTGAGGAGTCTGTGCTTCTGGACAAGAGCGCCCAGCCTCCTCCTCACTGGGCACAGGGAGGGGCACCAAAAGCTGAAGCCCTTAAAGGTGAGGACAGCAATTGGGAAAGAATCTGTTAGTTGATATTTTAAGAAAGATTCTGAGAAGTCTGATGAGAAGGATCAAGTCTGGCGAGCTTCCCTCCCTGGTGGATGCGACTCTGCTTAGAACTGTGGCCAGGGTCCCAGGGCAATGGGGGACAGGAGCCTGGCTGCACTAGGTCTGGGTCTGGCCTAACCAGACACGCAGGAACTCCATCCCAGGATTCTAGCATCCTGGTGGGCCTGGGTTAGGGACGTGGGAGCTGCAGAAGGAAGAGACCTGGTCAGAACAGGCAGCAATATAACTGGGGGATGGGGGAGGCAGAGATGGCCCAGGCGGAGAAGTAGGGGCAGCCAGAGGGCTCTGGCAGCATCTGAGAATAGCACCAAGAGGGAGGACAAAGCCAGGGCCAGGCCAGGAGGAGGAGGGAGGTCACCGTGGCCTTGAAGAGAGTGGGGCTGAGCAGCAGGAGGGAGGAGCCAGACAGGAGGAGGGAGGGGAGGAGGAGGGGAGGAGGAGAGGAGGAGGAGGGGAAGTAGGACAGGAGCTAGAGGGGCCGCTGGGGTCAGGGCTGGTTTTGTTTAAAGATGACATGGTAGGAGAGTAAGGTCCCCAGGAGGCCTCCGAACAGGCCAGTGGGGCTCCCCTTGCAGGAGCAGGGCGTTCACCCGGAGGGATAGCTTGGGCCTGACCATGTTGAGAGGAGGCTGCCAAACGGGGTGTTTCCTGCAGCCATGGTCGGTCGACCGTGGGAGCTGAGGTGGTGCCCGGAGAAGCAGGCACAGGTGGGGCCTGGAGAACAGGGGCGAACCTGACAGAAGCTGTGACAGGGAGGGGACCTCTGAGGGGCAGCCAAGGGCCTGCGCTCTGGAGGCTGAGGCCGTGGAGGGGAGCAGCACAGACTCACCCTGAGGGACAGTGAGCAGGGGGGAGTGGGGGCTCCAAAGCCTGTAGCCCAGGAGGGCAGGCCTGGGGATGGGTGGGGAACTAGGGTCTGAGGGCCAGTGGAGAGGCTCCCATGGACATAATGAGTGGTGAGAGGGTGTGGGAAGGCCCCTTTGGACAGGGCTGGATGCTTGGCCCAGGGCGGTGGGGATGGGTGGAGGGCAAGTGGATGAGGTAAGAGACGTTCAGGAGGAAAATTGTGTGGACAAGGGATGAGGAAGCAAGCGGGGGTCATCTATGGGTAGGGCCCTCAGGAATGGAGAGGCTGGGAGAGGCGATGTGCCAACACTCAGCTCTGAATGTGGACCCCCACATCTGACCTGCCATTTGTGACCCCACATTTCTGCCACAGTTACAACACTCTCAGATTCAGGTGGGGGCTGGATCACGGCCCCAGGGGTGCAGGAGCCTCTGGAAGACCCTCCACCCACCCAGTCTGGTTATTTGCCAGCCCGTGGAGGGGCCGTCCCTGGAGCCTCATGCCACAGGTGGGGTGGGGCAGTCAGGGGTGACCGGGCTGCGGAGAACAAAGCTGGGCGGGGGTCCCGCCTTTTGGGGGGGTCTAGCACCCCATGAGAAGAGAGCCCTACCAAGAGGGAGGAGGCTGCACCCCTATGCCCCCTCCCCATGGAGCACAGTGCCACACAAACACAGTCTGCGCCCTGTCATCATGCATCTGGGGAAAGGGTCCCCTCTTCCCCATCAGAGTCCTGCCCTCTGAGGGACAGGCTCTCACCCCAGGCTGCTGCTCCAGACCCTCGGGGAGTCGACCTCCTTCTTGTGTCTGGTCAGCCCCAGGGTCTTCATGTGCCAGGTGTGGGCACACACAGGATGCACTCTGGCCCTGAGTCCTGTGGATGGACCCAGAGGGCACCTGTGAGGGGCTTGTCTGGGTCCCAGACTCTGCGTTGACAGAACTCTGGATTGGGCTGCACGCTGTGGGGCCAAGGCTCACACACACACGTGCAACACAGGTGTATCAACTCAGTGAGGCACATGAGGGCAGGTGCATCCAGGGGTGTCCCCAGGGCACTGGAATGGCAAAGGAGAAGCGCGTGTTGGTGTTTGGGGTTGTGGGTTTGAGCTCGGCCCATCGGAGGTACCCAGCAGAGGTGGGTCCACCTGGCATGAGCCTCCACATTCCTGTCCTGTTTGGAAAGTGACATGTTTCTTCAGGGGACCCAGAGGAGACAAGTTCAGGTGCCGGGGCCTTGGGCAGGGGTCTGCTGGGATTAAGGGGGTGTGGGCCCTGAGGGCTTCAGGAATGCCCTGGTCTGGGAGCTGTGTGGCGAGGAGTGGTGTGGAGATGAGGCTGTCGGGAGACGCATTCTGGAGGAGGGTCTGTGGACCCAGGATGGACCCCAAGGCCAGCTCCGGCGGGGTGGGCAATAGTGGGGTGTAGAAGAAAGGACAGCGTCAGTTCCCCCTGCCCTGCTTCAGGCAGGACCCAGAGGTGATGAGGCCCCTGCTGCCCAGCCTTGCTGAAACTTCCTTCCCTGATTCCTCCTTGTACCCCTTCCTCTGCCATTTGTCTTTTCAAAAACCGATCCCAGGAAAGGGCTGGAGCCAGAAGCAACAAGCAGCCCCAGTGAAGAGGGTTCACATCCTGAAAGCCCAGAGCTTTAGGTTTGCCCAAAGGCCTTTTGTTGTCATATAAGTTGGTGAATAGAAGCAAAACACATTTCAATTGAAAGACAAAGCACAATTCTAATTGGTGGTCCTGCCCTCTTAGATCATGCTGCATGAGCTGTCTTGACTTTAGGCCAGTGGCCACCACCCAGGGCCCCCTGGGCTCCTGGACACAACTTCCCTAGGACCACCCTCCCAATGGCCGCCCACACTTAGGACAGTGCTGTCCCAAAGCCAGAGACACCTTGAGGTCGGCTGGGCAATGCCTGGGCTTCCCGACCTGCAGGTCCCAGGCAAGGCCACCCGGTGACCCTCCAGATGTCCAGAGCACCACATCTGTCTGTCCATCTGTCCATTTCACCGAAGCCCAGGTTTGGCTGCTATTCTGCTCCTCTCCTCAAAGTGCAGGCCAGCCCTGCTGTCCTGGACTTTGGGGAATGTGTTTATCTGGCCAAAAGGACACTGACAAATGCCACCATCTACCAGCCTATATCTTATGGAGCATACAGTGCGTTCACAGCAGTAAGTGGAGGGGCTGCAGTCTCAGGATCAAGGATGCTGCCTCTAAGGGGAGCAGTGTAAACTCAGCTTCCTGGAAACTCAGGTGTGCTGCACAGCCCAGGATCCCCAGCAGAGGAGGCCTGGGGCCAGCACCACCCTTGCAGGCTACTCCCTCTCCCACCATCCACCGAGTCCTCTGCTCTGTCACTTCTCACTGACTTTGGGAATGGATGAGGTTGCCGAATGTCCAATGTGTGATGGAAGCTTGGGGAGAAGTCAGGGAGGGTTTTCAGAAGGTAGGGGAATGGGGGTCTTGCCCTGTTCCTGGAGAAGGTGGAGGCGAGAAGGAACCGGTGGCTTAAATCAGGCAGAGTTTGTGGGTGGGAGGGGCCGCCAGGCCAAGAGTGAGTGAGAGCCCTACCTGGTGAGACCAGCATGGTCCTGTTGACACTGTCTCTCTGGGAGGCTGCTGTGGGGCTGTCAGGCCCCTATCCCCAGGGCTGAATGAGATGAGCAGCCACGATGTGGGCAGGGGGCATCTGCAGTGCTCTCACCTGACTGCCAGCCCCAGGCGCACACTCCTCTGCATGTGTGTGTGCATGAGACTGTGCCTGGGGAATGTGGGGTTGTGGGTGTGTGATTGGGTGTGTGATTGGGTGTGTGTGCATGGGTACATGTGTTCAAGAGGCTGTGCCTGGAGAATGTGGGGCTGTGGGTGTGTGATCAAGCATGTGTGTGGATTGTGTGGATGCAGGAGGAGGCAGGCAGAGCCATGGGGAGGGGACAGGAGCAGGCCCTGATGAGCAGGCAGTGGAGGTGTTCAGGCCCTTGACCTCTGACCCACTGGGTGTGGCTGTGCCTGGGAGCTTTTAGAACCTGAACCCTCCCCCAGGGTCACAGTGGTTTGAACCTGGGCCCAGAGGCTGTGCCACACCCCTGGGGTGGGGCAGGTGGGGTGGGAGGAGTCCTCTCTCCAAGAATCACCACCTCCCCAGCCCCCCCAGAGAGTACCCCTACAGTCAGGCTCAAGTGTCTGGTGCACCCTGGGACCCTGCCTGTGGCCGGGGTCCCAGAGGGCCCACACCTCTGGACACTGGAGAGGGCTGGGGAGTCCAGGGCTACGGGCCCCGGGATCCCATAGAGGGCTGGGGCAGGGGAGGGAAGAAGGGATGAAAGGTGGCAGAGGGGAGCCAGGACACCCCACCAGCAAAGCCACTTCAACTTAAAGGTCTGACTTTTCTGGAAACCATCTCTTAGACTGATTTAGTGAGCGGGCCCAGGGATGGTCCCTGAGGCGTGAACACTGGCTTCCTGCTCCAAGTCCCTCCATAGTCCCCCATAGTCCCCATAGTCCCCCTGGTCCCCCTACTCCCCCATAGTCCCCTGTAGTCTCCCTAATTCCCCTAGTCCCTCATAGTTCCCCATAGTGCCTCCTGTCCCCCATCGTACCCCTAGTTCCCCATAGTCCCCTGTGGTCCCCCATAGTACCTGTAGTACCCGCCCCCCGTAGTCTCCCTAGTTCCCTGTAGTCCCCCCTGGCTGTCCATAGTCCCCCATGGTCCCCCATGGCCCCCTGTAGTCCCCTATAGTCCTTCATGGTCCTCCATATCCCCTCTAGTTCCCCATAGTCCCCCATAGTCCCCCTTGCTGCTGCTAAGTCGCTTCAGTCGTGTCCGACTCCTAGCGACCCCATGGACTGCACCCCACCAGGCTCCTCTGCCAGGCAAGAGTACTGGAGTGGGCTGCCATTGCCTTCTCCGATAGTCCCCCTTAGTCCGCTGTAATCCCCCGTAGTCCTCCATAGTTCCCCGTAGTCCCCCATGGTCCCCCTGGTCCCAGGTGTGGGGGTGGGGCACAGAGTCTCAGCCCCTCCCTCCCACCCCTCTTGCATGCAGACCTGAGCCCCCAGCATCAGCCCCCTGCACCTGGGCACCTGGCTGGCTCTGGTTTCCCTATGCAAAGCTCAGCTCTCTCCCAGCCACACCCTCCCCACCCTGGGAGGAGTGGTCCCCACAATGAGGCCACCTCGGGGCCCCTGCCCACATTGTTCACTGCAAGACCAAAGAGGGTGGTGGCGGACAGGTGCGAGGATCCACTATCCCCACCTAGGGGCACGTGGCCGAGTGCCCAGGGCAAAGCACTACTGGTCCCAGTGGTGCCCAGCCCCCCGGCTGCCCCACCCCAGGGAAGCGTTAAGTGCCTGGCCAACCGCACCTTTGTTTGCAGACCTGCACCTGCGCTCCAGTCTACTGGGCAAAGGGAGGTGGGATTGCATGAGTCCCACCAGAAAAATTACCCCCCCTACACACTGTCTTCCTACAAGCCTTGCCCAGGTGGGGACCCTACTAGGACCAGAGCCCCCACACCCTGCTGCAGCTGAAGGCAAGCATCTGTCTGCTCACATCAGAGGCTCAGGGAAGGGTGGGGTGCTTGCCCAGCAGCCTCCCTGCTCCACACTGCCAGGAGCCCTGGGGTCCAGCTGCATCCCCAGAGCTGAGCACTACCCGCCCCGTGCTCTGTCCTTGGGGTGATCAGATCTGCTCCAGGGAAATGCTCCTCTCAGTGAGGCTTTCACTGTCCTCAGGACTTGCTGGAGACAGCCTGGCTCCAGAGCCGACCGTCCACCCTGGCCCCCGCGCCACAGGCTGCGACAGCCCCTCGCCATGCCGCCTTCCCAGTGAGAACATGGCTGACCTCATCCTTCTCTACAAGGTGGCTGCAACCGCTCAACACCCACCAGCATAGGCTGCCTGTCTAGTGTGGATCCCTCAGCCCATCCCCAGGGCTGGGGGTCCTGTAGTCCTCCACTCACTGCCCCCCAAACTCTCAGCTGAGAGCCCTCCAGGGCCCCCTCCTCTACCCCCTTCCCATGTTTCTCAGAGCTATGCTGGCCCCTCCCCGCAAATCAAAGGCTGCAGGGTCTGCCCCCACCCCCACCCCCTGGCACCCAGAGAGCAGGGTAGCATACAGGGCCTTTCAGCTTCACTGGGTGTGTGGCCATGTGCCCCGCCCCCATCCTGCCCCAGTTCACAGGGATGGGGGGCAATGGAGACTGGGGCCTACTCCGTCTCCCTGGGACCAAGGACCACAGCCACGTGGCCCTAAGTTGCCCACTTTTAGACCTGGGGACATCCAGCTTCCAGCGATTCTTGATCCACGCAGGACCCCCTTGGAAAGGACTCAGAAAGCCCTGAATTCCTCACCCAGGCTGTCCAGGAAGCCCCCCACCCAGCTCGCCACACTGGTCCCCAGCTCAGGGCCTACTGGCTGCACCTCAGTGCCTTGAGATCTGTGGTGGGTGTCTCCACCGTAGAAATGAGCAAATGCCACAACCAGCCCCTGGGACTGCTAGTAACATATTCAACCCACTGTGGTCCAGGACCATCCCATTCCAGACCCTCCAGTCCTGCCCAGGACTAGGTGTGGGGCTGCGGGGCTCTTGCAGGTCCAAAGGACAAGGTAACCTGAATGACCCTGGGCAGCCTCAGGCCTGGTGGTTGGAGCAGTGGCCCGGGGCCTAGCTTTGCTGCAAGGAGAACGCTACTGACCCTTGGAGGTGAAATCACAGGATGGGCTCTCAGGCATGGAGGGTTTCGCGGAGTGGAGGTTAAAACCTGGGCAATCCACTGGTGTGGACAGTTTGGTCCCGGGTTAGAGCAGCCCTCGGGACCCCAGTCGGGGGTAGGGGGACCAGGAGTGAAGTCATAATTCAGGAAGGGCAGGCAGTTTGGCCCCTACCTCCCTCAGCCTCCAGGAAACAGATCAGGTGGGCGTGGCTCCCACGATTCGTCTTCCCGGGCTCAGTGGCCAGCAGACAGTGACCTTAGGCTTGGTAGCTGAAGAGGTGGACAGTGGCCTGCTCCACTGAACCTGCCTGTTGTTCCTAAGGCCTTCCCCTGGCTATGCCTTCTGTGGGCTCCACACTTCCTCCAAATGCCGTTTCCTGGAGGCCATCTCCACCCCAGCGAACGTGGGTCCTGATGTGGGCCCCTGGTGTAGCCACCTCCAGAGCTCTCTGAGGCTATGTTCTGGACACTTGTTCAGCAGGACATTGGAACAGGCTGGTACCCCTCCTGCAGGGGACCTGGGGATGCCCACAGGACAAGGTGAGACTCTGGCCCGGATCCTGCCCACCTGTGTGGAGTGCCGTGCTAGGGGACCCTTTGCTCCCTCGAGGCACCTCACTTGCTGGAGACCTATGATGTCTCGGGGGACCCAGTGGCCCCTCTGGTGTTACTGGCATTGATAGAAAGTGAAAAAAGGTTTTGGCAGAGCGGGATGGGCAGGGAGGAGGGGGAGCTGGCCTGAGTGGGGTGGGGAAGCACCACGGCCTGGAAGGGAGAGGGGCTGTGGGCAGTGAGGTGCTGGCTCCGTGCTGATCACCCCAGGCTTCTGTCTGAGGTAGGAGAGATGTCAGCCCTCCTGACCCTGTGCTTCTCAAAGGTGAGCCAGTAGCCTAGAGTGGCACTTTATCACATTGTTTCTGTTTAGGGAAACAGAACACGAATTCCACGTCCTAGGACACGGCCCCTCCCCAGACCAGCACCCAAGGGCCCACGCTCCAGGAACTCTGCACTTGTCCAGATTGGGGACAGATCTGCCCTTTGCTAAACCTTTTTGTGGACAAACACCCTGGGTGACCCTTCAGTCCCTGAAGCTTCTGCTAATCCCAGCGTGACCTGATGGGTCAGAGGGAAAGTGCCACTCCTTGGAGCTGACTTCTTGTTAAAGATCCTGTCTGGGGTTAATCCTGACGGGAGGGAGTCATGAGTGGTCCCACCGGCTGCTCCCCACACTGCCTGGGAACAGAAACCATGTCTGGCACAAGGCCTCCTCTTCCAGGGATAGCTGGCTTGGCGCTTGGTCCACTGAAGCCCTGGGCTGGTGGGGAAGGCACGCTCACTGGCCAGCCCCAACCCCCCCACGGGCCTCCCTGTGCAAAGGACACCATCCAGTGGGAATGTTGCCCTCACAGTGACCCCACGTGGGAAGGATACACCAGGGGCCAAAACCAGGAAACAGGCCCACACTAGGACCCCAGAGGACAGACCAGTCCCCACTGGGACCCCCAGGGACAGACCAGCCACCACTGGGACCCTATGTAGCCACCCCCTCGTCACCCCTCAGAGCTCATACATCTGCCCTCTGTCTTCCTGTAGGAGGCATTTTTTGTTCTTCACACAGACACACATGCCCGGATCATCTCTCATGTGCTCTCCTTGTGCACAAAACTCGATGCTCACATGTAGAACGCAAGCACATGTGATCTGCAGGTACACTTCTGTGACTATGGGTTTTACTGGAGTCTTTGCAAGCATGACATGTCACTCCTCACCTGTGTGGTGATGCCCCTGAGTCACCTGGATGCCTTCTCTCCTTGGAAGTGCTGAATTGGGTTCCCCAGAGTTATATGTTGAAACTCTGGCCCTTGGGACTCAGAATGTGACCATGTTCGGAGATGGGGCCTTTTCAGAGGGAATTAAGGTAAGACAGGACCAGTGGGCTCTGATCTAATCTGACTGGTGTCCTTATAAGAAGAGGCAATCAGGGTCTTCCCTGGTGGCTCAGTGGTAAAGAATCTGCCTGCCAGTGCAGGAGACACAGGTTCAATCCCTGATTTGGGAGGATCCTACATGCCATGGGCTCTTCCCTGGTGGCTCAGATGGTAAAGCATCTGCCTACAATGTGGGAGACCTGGGTTTGATCCCTGGGTTGGGAAGATCTCCTGGAGAAGGAAATGGCAACCCACTCCAGTACTCTTGCCTGGAAAATCCTATGGACAGAGGAGCCTGGTAGGCTACTGTCCATGGGATCACAAAGAGTAGGACATGACTGAGTGACTTCACTCACTCACTCATATATGCCATGGAGCAACTAAGCCCGTGTGCAACTACTGAGCCTGTGCTTTAGAGCCTGGGCGCCACAACTACTAAAGCCCACACACTGTAGAGCCCGTGCTCCACGAGAAGCCCCCAGAGTGAGAAGTCTGTGCACCAAAACTAGAGAGTAGCCCCGCTTGCCGCAACTAGAGAAAGCCCTCACAGCAACAAAGACCCAGTACAGCCATAAATAAATACAATTGTTTTAAGAAATACTACACTTAGAAAAAGAAAAAAAAAGGCGATCAGGATACAGACCCTGGGAGAACTTGGGGAAGTGGCCTCACTAGAGCTCTGAGCTCAGACCCCCTGCCTTCAGCAGTGGAGGGAACTGGCTTCTACTCTCTAAGCCCTGGATTTGTGGCACTTTGCTACAGCTTCCCCAGGGCAACCACACGCCTAGCTCTCGCTCTGCACCGCCACCCCCAGAGGGGCTGTGAGATGCTGCAGGACCACCCCTGCCTGGCGCCCTTGCAGACACCCGGTGGAGTCAGGGTTTGCAGATGCTTCTAATTGTGTGATATGACCAGATGGCCTGGCCCTGAATGCCTCTACAACATGCGAGAGCGAGCTCCCCTCCCTCTGGCCCCTCTGGCAATCTGTGCTTCTGTTTTTTCATTTTTCCCAAGTGACACATTCTGGGTGACAGCTCACCTCCAAAGAAGCCAGGTGCCCCAACTCAGGCTCCCTTCTGCAGGTGCATGGCACCCCAGCCCAGGGCTCTCAGTGGCCTCCTGGGAAGTCACCCTTGGGACGGTGACCCACACTGAGGTGGGCCAATTGGTGCTCCTGGGTCCCCTCTCACACTAGGACCTTGTTCCAGGCTCTGCTCCTTGGACACCGATCCGATGTCTGGGATTCTAGCTTCCCGGATGCCAGCAAATCAGGCATTCTCATTAGACAGCTCCCAGATTTCTCACTGGGTTGCCAGTCACAGCCCTCACCCATCTTTCCATGGAGTTTCTTATCTTTTTCTTGACAATTTATAAGTTCTTAATACAATATTTATCTTGTAATCACTTGTCTGCTTTAAAATATTTTCTCAAATTGATGATTTGTCTGCAGACTTTACTTATGGATTATCTTGTTATGGTTAAGTTTTAACTTTGATATAGTTAGTGTGATTATGGGAAAAATTTGTTTATTGCATTTCTGCAGACAGAGCCTGTACAAGGGGGAAAAAAACTTAAAAACAAACAACTACTGTTGATCTCTTCAAAGAGAGAAGAGAAAATAGAGTGACCACAGAAAAAAATCAGAGTGCTTTAGAAATAAATATTCAGAGACCAAGCACAAACCTCAACAAAGGAAACTAAAGCTGAAAGACCCAGAAAAGGAGATCAGATCACTTGCTCCCGTCTATGAGCTCCCAGGTCCCAGTGATATTTACCATGAAAGAGGGAATAGATAAAACAGGAGCCGGGAAACAATTTAAAATTAATGATTAAAGAAAATATCCTGGAAATGAGCAAGAATTTCCAGACTCATTGAGCCACAGAGCTCATGGTAGAGAGTGAGAAGGAACCCATACAAAGGCCATTTTCATGAACCGTCAGAACACTGGAGACAAAAAGGAGCCCTGAAACTTCCAGTAAGAACTGACAAGCCAGTTGACCTCCTGATCAGGAGTTGAAGTGACATGGAATTCACCTGCAGCAGCATCAGAGTCTGGGGTCCCAGGTTGGGGGGACAAGGTTCTGAGCTGGAGGGCCACCCCCAGAGACAGGCCTCCATGTTGGGGAGGGACAGGCATTAAAAGCCCCATGTTTGTGGGCGCCCTTTCTCAGGAAGGATGTGCTTCATCAGGACCAGGGTGAACCCAGAAAGAGGAGAGTGTGGGGTCCAGGAAAATCCAACCCAAAGGAAAAGCAAAGGAAATCTTCCCGGTGAGATCCAGAGATCTCGGGGTGCCAGCCCTCCTGTAGACCTAAGAGGATCAGCCCCCAAGGGGCCAGGGCGGAGGCTCCCAGAGGCGCTGCCTCAGAAATGCCCGTGTGTTTGAACTGAAGCCACAGCAAGAGTCTGAGGACGAATTAGTCATGAGTTCAGAGAAAACTCAGCAAGCATGAAAAAAGGAAGGCGATGATTAACTCTGGGGAAAACTGCACATGTTCAGATTGGAACAGTAACCATGGCCTGCCTCAGGTCTGGTGTGAACACAGACAGACCTTACCACCGAACTCAGAGCTAATTAAAATTAGAACGTCATTCTGTTGGAAAAACAGGGGGACCTGAGTGCGTGGGGGAAGGGAAAAGGCAGAAGAAATAAACACCAGCTTCCCTGGGATGAATTCAATAGACAATACCTAAACCTGAAACAATGAGAAGCTGTTATTCAATCGTGTTGTTGCCCAAATGCTGGGAAACGGCCTAGGAATTATGTGGGAGAGGCAATTAGTTGCCTCAGGGGCCAGCATGGGTGGCTGGCGGGGCGTATTTGTCTGAGCCTTGTAGAAATGTTTGAATCTTAAACCACATACAAGTGTAACTCTGATAAAAACGAAATTAAAACTGAGTCAGTGCCCTCCCACCCTCTGAGGTCTGCGAACAGTGTCCACGACCCTGGAATGACCTGTAAGCAAACTGGGCCGAGGACCCGTCTGCTGTCACTGTCTTTCAGGACATGCCTCTGATTACCTAGCCTAACGCTTCTGCCATACCTTCCCCCTCTTCTCTGACAGTTGAGATTCTGCTGGGACAGTGCCCATTTCTCTGGGTTTTCCCATCACAAGGCCATGTGGGGTCCAGCACCCCAACCAGCGTCCACCTCCCTGGTCAGGCGTGGCCTCCCTAAGCCCTGCCCATCTTCCCACGAGGCCACACAGAGTGAACGCTGCGCCGGAGCCGTCCCAAGTCTTAGACCCACGTCTTACTTCTTTTGTACCCTCTTCTTACTGGGGCATCCTGGACAGGATAGAATTTCAGCTTTGGTGAAGGAAGCTGGTCCTGCTCGAGCCGATCCTGAATTCCATGCCCCTGGGGGAACTCACAGATACACGTGACTGTATATGTGGAGTGCATCTGGTTTCCCTGCGAGAGCCTTGTGGCCACTGTCATGCAAACTCACACGTTTCAGGTCTGCTCCCTTTGCACGGGGCCTGCACTCTGGCTGCCACCCTCAAAGGCGGCCATGTCACAGGCACGCTCCGTAAACAGTTTGGGGCCTTAACAGTCACCCTTGCCCACCAGAGGCTCGAAAACACCCACCAATGTCCCTGAGGGAGGCCCGTGAACCCCCTCACAAGGGCGGCGTGCCCCTCCGTCCCCTGGAGAGCCCAGCCCGCCCCTCTCTTTCCACACAGGCCCCAGGGTGTGCCGCTGACCTGGTCCCCACCCCCTCGCCCAACAAAGAGCAGAGAGAAAACCCTCCAGCCAAAACAGGCTCTTCCAAAGACCCCTACTTTCCCTGCAGGCGACTCTATGCTGGCCCAGTGCTCAGACCCTGAGCTCGCAGCTGCAATGGCCCCCCTGGCCCCAGGCAGCACCCGGTGACCGCAAACTGGACAGCAGCAAAGTTTCAAAGTCGGGGGAGGGGAGTTCTCGAGCCAGCTCTGTGCACAGGCCACGGAGTGACCGCAGACCCCCACAAGAGAAGCTCTCCCCAGCACCAGCTGTGGGCCTCAATCCTACCTTGTCCCCGTAGAGGCGGCAGGCAGTGTCACCAAGGTGCAGCTCCCGCTGCCTTATCGCGGCCTGGCCGGGGGATGCGGTGGAAGCCTTTGCCTGGTACAACCCGCTTCTGCAGCACAGCCCAGGAATTCTGCCTTGAATAATCTTTAACTTCTGCTCGAGAGAAAACTAAGGTTGTGTGCCTGTCTGTCTACATGGAATGCCAGGGGCTTCCACTCAGGAGCAGAGTCCTCAGTAATAAAAAAAAAAAAAAAAACAAAAAACCAAAACCCACCTCGTCATAAGAAGAGGAAGAACAGAAGAAGAAAGTGTCTGGGGATTCAGC
This sequence comes from Ovis aries, assembly GCF_016772045.2. Lineage (NCBI taxonomy): Eukaryota > Metazoa > Chordata > Mammalia > Artiodactyla > Bovidae > Ovis > Ovis aries. The sequence continues at coordinate 50,671,254 of NC_056065.1, forward strand.
TAGCCATCAGCAGCAGCAGCAGGCCGGTCCCATCTTGCTCTTTGGACATGAAGCCGTGTTGGTGACCGCCCCCACCTCCCCAGCCTCTCACCCCACACCCAGTTCTGCGATTTCTTCCAACAGCCTCATATTTCAAGCTGCCAGAGCCAAGCTGGCGCCACCCCTGCACCCTGCATGTCCACCTTCCACACTGGGGTTAGTTCTGTGCTCATCCAGTGTTGGGCCTGTGACCTTGCAGCTGCAGTGGCAAGTCCTCTCAGAGCTCCCATGAGCCCTGCGGCCATGATGGGGGAGGGGACAGCCTGGCCAGCCCCCCTCAAAATGGCTACACAGGGAGCTGAGAAACCAGAGTTTTCCTTTAAAAAGACCCCGAGTTTCTCCAGCGCTGGGACAGGAGTGATCAATGCTTGAGGTGCCCAGGTGAGGCCTGCAGACCCCGTGAGGGAGGGCACTGGCCCCCTAGGACATGAGATCGTCACCACCCAAAGGATAGGGGACTGCAGCTCTGTTCTGCAGGTCTCCCCGAGACCTGCCTTGGAGAGCCTTGTGCCTTAGAAGCTGAGCTTCGTGAGGGGTAGGGGGTGAGTGGGTCTTGTGCAGCAGCCAGAGAGGCCAGCCAGAGAGGCCGATACGAGAGCCTGGACACAGGGGTCCAGGAGAGGCTGCTTCCACCAACCACCTGTCCTGGGCTCCCCACACTCCTCCCGTAGCGCGTGTGACCCCCACACCCCATTGGGTGGCCACAGGCTCTCTGCCAAGGAGTGGGACACTGATTCAGACCCATGCTGGGAATAAACCTCACGCAAGCTTGCAGGGGGGCCCCCTTCAGGGCCTGCCTGCCAGCAAGATGGTCACCCAGAGAGCAGTGAAGAGAAAACCCAGGCAAGCCTGCAAGGCCAGGACCCCTGATGGCCCGGGTAGCCTGTTGAGTGTGCATGGCTGGGGATTCTTGGGCAAAAGGGCCCTCCTGACTTCCTTGGTGCCACAGTGGATAAGAATCTGCATGCCGATGCAGGGGACACAGGTTCAATCCCCGGTCTGGGAAGTTTCCATGTGCCTTGGAGAAACTAAGCCTGTGCCCCACAGCTGTTGAGCCTGCGCAGAGCCTGTGCTCCACAATAAGAGAAGCTACCGCAATGAGAAGCCTGTGCACCACGACAAACAGTAGACCCCTGCTCACCACAACTAGAGAAAGCCTGCGCAAAGATTCAGTGTAGCCAAAACTATAAATAAGTAAATAAAAAGGGCCCCAGTCCTTCTGAGCAGGGGCCAAGGGGTGCCGGTCACCCTCCCACTCCCGCTCATCCCGCTCCCTCCAGGCTACACTGGCTGTTTGGGGTGCTGACACTGCCGACCCCATATTTCTCCCCCCACCATCATTCACTCAGCCTTGGATTTCAGGACACGTCTGCAGAGCCCTGAGCATTCAGACACGCTCCGGCCCTGTGAGGTGCCTCCTTTAGGCTGCCCATCCACACTTGGGGATGCCTGCAACACCCACACAGCTCTTTGGGGAGGTCATCACCCAGCTGGCCACATCTCCAGCTGGGCTGCCTTGTCCCCACCTGGCCACCCCGATCATATCCAGCCACCCTGGCTGCAGCTGCTTGCCACGTTCACACCTGGCCACCCCATCCACTCTCCCAGGGTCCCACGGCTGCATGTGCTCCAGTCTTCCCTGGTGGACTGTCTGATGGGGAGGTGGCACTCATGTGCATTTCTCTACTGGGCTTGAAGGTGTCCCCACATGAGGTCTTCTGAAACATGACCATTTTCTCACTTTTTGGGTAGGGTTCTTCTCCTTCCTGTTAAATTGAAGAATTCCTTGTGTTTCCTAGATAACAGTCCCTACAGATGGGCACGGTCATGATCTTCTCCAGTTCTGCCCATTCATTGGTCAGAAATCCTGATATTTGTAACCACACACATCCACTGTTTGCCTGAGGGCTCAGGTGCTTGGGGCAGTATCTGAGGCCCCTTCCCTGTCCCTCCCAGGCCACCAGGCATTCCCGGAGGGCTCTCCAAGTGGCGGAGGAATGCCTGCAATTTAATAGGAAGCAGAGGAATCCTACCCAAAAGTGAGAAAACATGCTCCACGCTCCCCATGCCAGCCCTGCCAACTCACACTGACACACCTTTCCCATCCCTTGCCCCATGTGTCCTTCCTGCCTGGATGTGTGACTGTCACCCTACCATGGTGTGTGACTAACCCCTGTCATGTACCCCAACATCTGGGAGAGCAAGCTCTCCTCTTCCCCTTTTTAAAATGTTTACTCCATTATTCATACCTTTTTCTGTCATAAATTTCAGAGTAAGCTTTTCTAGTTTCTGCAAAACTCCAACTGTAGTTTTGACTAGGATTGAATGGACCGTACAGATTAATTAGGAAGAACTGACATCTGTGCCATGTTGCTCTTGCCCCCGAGAAGGCAAAGGACCCCTTACTGACTCAAATCAGCACTTCAGCCTTCATCTCAGTTTACAGCTCTCTCCATACAGGTTGTCTGTATTTTCGCCTAAGTTAATTCCTAGATGCTTTATTTTCTCTCTTGCTGTTATGAATTCTTTTTTCCTAATTTGTTATTGCTGGTATAGAGCAATATTATTGTTTTTTCATTTTAAAAAATTGAGGTGAGATTTACATTACGTAAAATTAACCATTTTAAAGTGTCGGTTGTTCCAGTGGCACTTAGTACATTCACAATGTTGTGTGACCGCACCCCCACCTCAAATGTTGTCACCACTGCAAGAGCCCCTGAAACGAATTATACAGTGATTTCCTATTCTCCCTACAGCCCCCAGTCTGCTTTCTGTTTCTATGGATTTGCCTCTTCTGGATATTTCTTAAAAATGGGCTCACACATACAATATGTGACTTTTGCGACTTATCTGGCTTCTTTCCTATATTATTGTTTTTTTTATTTTTATAAATTAGACCTAACGTAAAATTTACTATCTAACCATTTTTAAAGTGCATAGCTCAGTGACGTTAAGCACATTCATATTGTTGTACAACCATCACCACCATCCACCCCCAGGACCTTTTCATCTTCCCAAATTAAAACTCTGTCCCTGGGACTCCCCTGATGGCGGAGTGGTATAGAATCTGTCTGCCAGTGCGGGGCACATGGGCTCAATCCCTGGTCTGGGAAGATCCCACATGCTATGGACAACTTAGCCCATGTGCCACAACTACTAAAATCCTACAGCCTGTACTGTAAGGCACCCTACAGCCTGTGCTCCGCACAAGAGAGAAACCATTGCAATGAAAAACTCATGCACCACAGCTAGAGAGTAGCCCCTGCCCACCGAAACTGGAGAAGCTACTCTGTCCCTATTAAACACTCACTCCGCACCTCCTATTCCAGCCCCTACCACCCATCCTCCTACTTTCAGTCTTTGAGTTTCACTCCTCCAGGGACCTCATATAAGTGGAGTCATAATTATTTCTCCTTTTGTGACTGGCTTATCTCACTCAGCCTAATGTCCTAATCTATGCTATGTTCTGTACAGTCAACAAAAACAAGACCGGGAGCTGATTGTGGCTCAGATCATGAATTCCTTATTGCAAAATTCAGACTTAAATGGAAGAAAGTAGAGAAAACCACTAGACCATTCAAGTATGACCTAAATCAAATCCCTTATGATTATACAGTGGACATGACAAATAGACTCTAAGGGTTAGATCTGATAGCCAGAGTGCTTGAAGAACTATGGACAGAGGTTCATGACATTGTACAGGAGGCAGTGATCAAGACCATCCCTAAGAAAAAGACATGCAAAAAGGCAAAATTGTTGTCTGAAGAGGCCTTAAAAATAGCTAAGAAAAGAAGAGACACTAAAGGCAAAGGAGAAAAGGAAAGATATACCCATCTAGGTGCAGAGTTCCAAGGAAAAGCAAGGAGCAATAAGAAGCCTTCCTCAGTGATCAATGAAAAGAAATAGGGGGAAAAAATAGAATGGGAAAGACTAGAGATCTCTTAAAGAAAATTTGAGATACCAAAGGAACATTTCATGCAAAGATGGGCATGATAAAGGACAGAAATGGTATGGACCTAACAGAAGCAAAAGAGATTAAGAAGGGGTGGCAAGAATACACAGAAGAACTATACAAAAAAGATCTTCATGACCCAGATAACCATGATGGTGTGATCACTCACCTAGAGCCAGACATCCTGTAATGTGAAGTCAAGTGGGCCTTAGGAAGCATCACTACCAACAAAGATAGTGGAGGTGATGGAATTCCAGTTGAGTTATTTCAAATCTCAAAAGATGATGCTGTGAAAGTGCTGCGCTCAATATGCCAGCAAATTTGGAAAACTCAGCAGTGACCGCAGGACTGGATAAAGTCAGTTTTCATTCCAATCCCAAAGAAAGGCAAAGCCAAAGAATGTTCAAACTACTGCACAATTGCACTCATCTCACACACTAGCAAAGTAATGCTCAAAATTCTTCAAACCAAGCTTCAATACATGAACCATGAAATTCCAGATGTTCAAGCTGGATTTAGAAAAGGCAGAGGAACCAGAGATCAAATTGCCAACATCCACTGGATCATCAAAAAAGCAAGAGCATTCCAGAAAAACATCTACTTATGCTTTATTGACTATGCCAAAGCCTTTGACTGTGTGGATCACAACAAACTATGGGAAATACTTAAAGAGATGGGAATAGCAGACCATCTCACCTGCCTCCTGAGAAATCTGTATGGAGGTCAAGAAGCAACAGTTAGAACTGGACATGGAACAACAGACTGGTTCCAAATCGGGAAAGGAGTATGTCAAGGCTGTATATTGTCACCCTGCTTATTTAACTTATATGCAGAGTACATCATTTGAAATCCCTGTCTGGATGAAGCACAGGCTGGAATCAAGAATGCTGGGAGAAATTGCAATAACCTCAGATATGCAGATGTCATCACCCTTATGGCAGAAAGCGAAGAAGAACTAAAGAGCCTCTTGATGAAAGTGAAAGAGGAGAGTGAAAAACTCAACATTCAAAAAACTGAGATCATGACATCCAGTCCCATCACTTCATGTCCAATAGATGGGAAACAATGGAAACAGTGACAGACTTTATCTTTTTGGGCTTCAAAATCACTGCAGATAGTGACTGCAGCCATGAAATTAAAAGATTCTTGCTCCTTGGAAGAAAAACTATGACAACCTAGAGCAACCTAGACAGCATATTAAAAAGCAGAGGCGTTACTTTGCCAACAAAGGTCCGTCTAGTCAAAGCTATGGTTTTTCCAGTGGTCAAGTATGGATATGAGAGTTGGCCTATAAAGAAAACTGAGCACTGAAGAACTGATGCTTTTGAACTGTGGTGTTGGAGAAGGCTCTTGAGAGCTCCTTGGACAGCAAGGAGATCCAAACGGTCCATCCTAAAGGAGATCAGTTCTGAATATTCATTGGAAGGACTGATGCTGAAAGCTGAACTCTAATATTTTGGCTGCTTGATGGGAAGAATGGACTAATTGGAAAAGACCCTGATGCAGGGAAAGATTGAAGGCGGGAGGAGAAGGGGATGACAGAGGACGAGATGGTTGGATGGCATCACCAACTTGATGGACATGAGTTTAAGCAAGCTGCAAGAGGTGGTAATGGACAGGGAAGCTTGGTGTGCTGCAATCCATGGGGTCTGAAAGAGTCGGACTCGACCGAGCAACTGAACTGAACTGAACTGAATGTCCTAGCCAATACTATTGATTTTTATTCATTGGTCTTTTACTCAGCAATTGTATTGGACTCTTATTCTAAGGTTTTCCATCTATTCTACTGGCTTTTTTAGATAGATGATTGTACCTTTGCAAATTGTATTGATTTTTACCTCCTTTCATAATCATACACATCATCTACTTTTCTTTCTTTATTATGTTGGCTATGATCTCCAGTCCTATGTTGGGCAATATCCATGATATGGGAGCACTCTTGGTACCATCCAGATCTTAAAGAGAATGCACTGGAAGTTTCTCCAGTTAATGGAAAGTTTGCTCTGAGGTTTTCATGTGTGAAATATGTCGTGTTACTGAACTTCATTTTTAATGTTAGTTTATTAAAAGGTGTTTTAAAAGTTACAAATCGGTTTTGAAATTTATTTCAAAATTTATTTATTCCTGAATCAGTTAAGATAACCACATTTTCTTTTTTATTCTATCGAACTATCTTTGCTTTCCTGTTACAAAGCCCAATTTTTAACAAGTTTTGTTTAGTCAGTTATTTTGTTTCTGGTTATCTGGGTAATTCTGTGCTGGCTCTTCACTGCTGCATGGGCTTTCTCTAGTTGCAGCGAGCGGAGCCCACTCTAGTTGCGATGTGCCGGCTTCTCACTGCAGTGGCTTCTCTTGCTGCAGAGCACGGACACTAGGGCATGTGGGCTTCAGTAGTTGTGGCTTGTGGCTCAGTAGTTGCCGCTCCCAGGCTCTAGAGCACAGGCTCAATAACTGTGGCACATGGGCTTAGTTGCTCCACGGCATGTGAAATCCTCCTGGACCAGGAACTGAATCTGTGTCTCCTGCATTGGCAAGTGGATTCTTTACCACTGAGCCATCAGGGAAACCCTACAATGCCCATTGAACATGATGTATTATTTTTAATACACTTGAATTGCATTAGTTACCGAGAAGATCTGGATGATAAGAGGCAAACTGTAGATGCCGGGACACACAGCAGGGCCCAGCTTCCCAGGGTGCTGTTTGATCTTCTTTAGCCCTGACCTTTCAGCCTTTGCTCATCTATGAGAAGGTGTGCAAGGGAGAGGAATCAGGAATGGCCCAAGACACAGCACACTGAATATCAAACTTCCTAACATAAGGAAGGGAGAAGGCAATGACACCCCACTCCAGTACTCTTGCCTGAAATATCCCATGGATGGAGGAGCCTGGTGGGCTGCAGTCCATGGGGTCGCTAAGAATCGGACATGACTGAGTAACTTCACTTTCGCTTTTCACTTTCACACATTGGAGAAGGAAATGGCAACCCACTCCAGTGTTCTTGCCTGGAGAATCCCAGGGATGGGGGAGCCTAGTGGGCTACCGTCTATGGGGTCGCACAGAGTCGGACACGACTGAAGTGACTTAGCAGCAGCAGCAGCAGCAGCAACATAAGAAAGATTGCCTAACTCCCCATGTTCTGTGCTGGGCATCAGGATCCAGCAGTGGACATGGTGGGTAGGTTTCTTCCCTGACACCCAGGGGCCTAATGAAGTCCCTTTGAAACTGGAGGGACTATGGTGGAGAGTCCTCAAAGGGACTCAGGAGTTAGGCTGTTGTAGGATGTGAATTCCACTGGCATTTAAGATGCTTATGCAGTTCTTAGACAGTTAATCTGGGCAGAGAGTAGAAAAAACATTTTAGAAAACAAGTCATCCTATGCAGGGAACAGGGAACACAGCTCATCTTTTTCAAGGGAGAACAGATCAGTAAAAGAGCTTACTGTCTGACATATAAGGTGTCTGAGGGACTTTCCTGGTGGTCCAGTGCTTAGGGCTTCACGCCTCCTCTGCAGGGGGCATGGGTTCAATCCCTGATCCGGAAACTAAGATCCTGACCACTGTGAGGCTTGGCTGAAAAAAAATAAAGATATTTGAAGAACTGATACACTGAAATCCTCTAGCCTTGAGGTAACATCTTTTCACAAGGGAAGTACCCCTAGGAAGCTGCGCTTGGACAAGTATCTAGCACCAAGATTCAGAGAAACACAAGAAAAACAATCTGAAAGTAAGGTGTGTTCAGACTCGTAACGTTGCTGGGGGTGCCAGGGCACCATGGAAAAAAACCAAGGAATGCAGCTGTGGGACCTCGGGGTGTGTGCTTGCCCCTGTCACCCAGTTTAGGGCAACTTACGTCGGGAGGGGGCCAGTGCCGAAGCATGGAGATCTGCGGGGAAACCACACACGTACGGGAGTCAGCAAAGGATGAGACACCCCCACCTGACAGGAGTGACAAGTTAAGGCAGCAAACAAAGGCCAGGAGGTGCCACACTGTCTGGGAGCAAGTCTGAGGATGGAGTGACCAGCAGGTCCAGGCCAGGGAGGATGGGAACCAAGGCCATGGCCCCTGACACCCTAGGGGTCAGAGGTGTAGTGTGTTCCCTGGAGAAGGCACTGGGTCAGGGGCAAGAATCTGACCCCAGCCAGGGGGCTCCAGCCCTGCCCTGGCACCAGGGCTGAAGTTGGAGTCTCCACATGGTGACAGGCTCCCCACACCCAACTGTCCATCCTGTGCCTCTGGGACCATTCTCTCTGCTTGCAGGGATGTCTCAGATGCCCAGAGTAGAAAAGGGCAGCACCAACTGTGAGGCCCTTTCAGCTCTTGGGGACGTAGGGGAGGCAGCTTCCCGTGTGCTCCAGTGTGTGTGGTGGCAGGGCACTGACTGGTGGCTGGCAGGACCTCCTTTGAACGTGTGCACATGTGTGCATGCGTGTGTGCACATGTGTGTGCCTGTGCGTGCACCACCACACACACCATGGGGAGTGACTGAGGACCAGGTCTAGCCCTGGTCTGTGACCACCGAGGACAGTCCAGCTCCCTGCTGGTAAAGTGTGTCTGGAGAGGCGTGCCCAGATCCAGGCTGCCAGAAGTTTGGGGGGGCCTGGGCTCTGCCCCGGGTCGGATCCCTCAGAATCCAAAGGCTGAGCATTCCCCAGGCCCAGTTCAGCCGGTGCGCACCCCTTCCACCAGCACCAGCCCTCCTCGAGTCCCGGGCCAGGCAGGGTGCCTGCAAGGCTGCAGAGCAGTGGTGACCCTGGAGGTGGAGAAGGCCTTTCCCACGGGCCATGAGCTGAGCTTCTACAGCCTCCCTGGGATGAGGGGCATTTGATGATGCAGCCTTGGCTCATCAGGGTTTCCTTCTGGGTGAGATGTGTCCTCTAGGAGCCCATTGGCTAGAATCCAAAACCACCGCCAGCTCTATCTGATGCACGGCAAGGCGCCCGGGCCCCAGGCCTGGGTAGACTCTAGGCAGCATAGCAGCCGGGCGGCCAGGGCCCTGGGGATGCAGGACGCAGTGGAGGCCGTGGAAGCCAAGAAGGGAACCAGCTGCTCCCAGCACTTCACTGCCTTCAGAAATGGGCACAACATGCATGGTTCTCCAGGAACTGCCTCGGGGCCAAGTGGCCTGGCCCTGGGAGGGAGAGCTCTTAAAAGTGGTCAGCAATTCCTATGTTTAACAAAGGGGCCCTTCACAGTGAGTGGGCAGTGGGAAGTGACCACGGGGCACCCAGGGGTTGCCACTCAGCAGACAGAGCAGAGGTACTGCACTGCCGGCAGGAGCTCACCGGCCAGCACATGGCCGGGTTGTCCCTGGTGATGAAGCGGTACTCACAGGGGAGATGCCTGGGACTGTGAGGAGGAACCGCCAGCAGCCCAGCCCCCACATGATCCTACTGACATCTCCACGCATTTCCTTACAAATGTTTTTCTATGCACTGATGTAAATCTAAGCAAATAAATCCTGGGTTAAAACCCAACTTCGCTCATTCCATCCCAGGCCATGCTCCATCTTCTTACTTGGTGTTATGACACATCCCTGATGGGACATGGTAGCTATCATATCAAAGCAGGCACGCCGTGGTCTTCCCTGCACGTCGCGGGTATTGCGTGCTTCACAAACCAAAGGTGTGTGCCAACCCTGCAGTATCGAATAACTGTTAGCAGATTTTAGCAATAAAGTACTTTAAAATCAAGGTGTGCACATTGGGTTTTAGACATAATGCTATTGCACACTTAATAAACTACAGTGCAGTGTAAATATAACTTACATGCGCTGGGAAAGCAAATGCATGACTCGTTTGTTGTGATATTCTCTGTGTCAGGGAGTCTGGAACAGAACACGCAGGGTCTCCGAAGTCTGCCTGTATTATGTGTGCATAACAAGTTGGTTCCTGGGTGTCGGGTGAGCACCTCACCTCCTTTTCTGGTCAGAATTCCAGGGATGAGCTCGGAGCCGGCGCCCTGGCAGGTGACTGCCCCACTGGTGTCCCCAGCTTCTGTCCACTTTACAGATGAGCCACACGGAAGCCTCTTGGTTCCTCCCAGGTATGGTTAGCATGAGCAGAGCACTGGCCCCCAGGCTCTGCGGGCTAGCCGCATCCTGGACCCCACGGAGGGGTGGACACCCTAGCCCCTTTGGTGTTGCTCCCAAGGGGTACTAGAACCACCTCCAGGCCAGTGCCCCCGGGTTGGGGCTGCTCCCAGAAAGAACTGTGGGGCCCACCGGGCCTGCGCCCTCCCACTGCCCTCTTGCAAGACGTGCTTACCAGCCACAGCATATGCGTTTGCACCCCAGGTGCCAAGGGGCTCTGCCAAGGTCTGCGTCCGGTGGTGCGTCTTGTTTCTGCCTGGGACCCTGGGGCTCTCTGGGCCCTTGACTGGGACCAGGCTCATCACTCTCTGAATGGCTCAGCTCTCCCTGACCCAGCAGTGTGACCCCTCTGTGCATCTGAGTGCAGACCAGTGCCCAGAGGGCAGAGGGGAACAGGGTCTGCCTGGTGGCACCTGCATCTGTCCAGGAGATTCCTGGGGACTTGAGAGGACAGAGGCCAGAATGGAGACACAACCCCTGCCTAGCTTCTTGCTCCAGGGCCTGGGCAGGAGGCATGCTGGCTGAAATCCAGGAGGAAGCCAGCTCTGGGTCTGTCCCTACCCAGTCCCTTTGCCACTGTGGTCGGCAGAGACAGGGGTCAGCTGCAGCCCTGAGGCAGCCCTTTCCTGGTGTTTGAGTGCCTGGTTGAGGTCCCTGCAGGACACGCTGCAACCACCATGGCCCCACCACGGCCCCTCCACAGTGAGTAAGACCTGGGGCACTGCCATCAGGAGGGCCTGCAGGTCCCACTGCTGTACCTAACTCCAGGGCAAGGGTGCCATGCTGCCCCCAGGGCAGGTGAACACTGACTGAGGCACTGGCAGGCTGGAAGCTCTGTTGCCCTCGGGCATCTCTCCAGGCCTCCACCCCCACAGGGTACAGACACTCCCAGGCTTGCTATCTCGGCATCAGTACATGGAGGTTAGGCACCAGGACATATCCTGTGCCTCTGCACCAGGACGGATGTCCAAAGCCCCTCAAGCGTGGCTGGTCTCCTGCTAACTGGGCCGTCATCGCCATGCAGCCCAAAAGCCCCAAGGTGCAGCCAGCTCCCCTCCCAAGGCCCATGTTGACAGCCCTTCCTGGACAGTCAGCCACGGCGGTTTGCTCTGCTGCCTCCTGTGAGAACCTTCCGTGGCCTTCGTCCTGGTGAGCCCTTAATTGCCAAATAAATATTTGCCCAGGGTGGGGCTTCGTGCTCAGGGTTAAGTATTAAATGGGCTGAAAGCCGGAGGACCCCACAGCCATCCTCGAAGACCCGGGTGGAATGGGGATGCTGGCCCGGCTGTGTTCCCGTTCACCGTCCAGACGGGAGGCAGAGCTGACCCCAGCCCAGAGCAAAGGCCAGCCCAGGGACCAAGGAGGACCAAGGCAGCAGAAATCCTGAGAACGCGAGGTGCACAGGGGTGGGGAGGGGCACTGTCTGCCTCAGAGGTCCTCCAGAACATGGCCTGTCCTGAGCAACAGGGGACGAGGCAGGAAAAGGCACGTCCAGGCCGACTGAGTCAGTCATGTGCTGCTAGGTATGAGACAACCCCAACACGGTGCCTGAAAACAGCAGGAGGCCTCAGAGCAACTGATGCGGCATGAGGCTGCCCACAGGGGTGGCCACAGCCACCTGGTGACCAGCCCTGGGCGTGCCACCTCTCCCTTCCTCACTTGTGTCCATGGAGAAGTAAACTGGAAGGGAGGGCACTGGTCAGGATCAGCACTTCTGGTTTGTTTCCTGGAAGCCGCTCATCCCATTGGCGGGCATTTGTTTGCTTTTGCTGATGGACTGGCAGTTGGTTGGTTAAGTAAGACTGTAAAGTGAGAGGAGTTTTGAAAAGATGCGCATTTGTTGTCAACCTAACTCCTATGAATGCCAGGCCAGGCGCACCTGTTCCCACATGGGGGTTCCTGCCACTGCTGTCCCACAGCTTCTTGTGCACAGAATCATGGGGACATGTTCATCATTAGGCTTCCCAACCTAGTTTTCACGGGTACATGCGTGCACTCATCCTGTGTGTTTGTCCCTGTTTGCAGCCTCTCTGACGCAGCCTCAAGTCCCCACGGTGAGTCAGAGTCTGGGCTGATTTTGTGCCAGGTTGGCTGGGCCACCGGAAGCCCAGGGACATGGCCAGATCCTGTCCCAGGCAATTTCTCATGAGATTAGCATTTAAATTGGTGGACAGAGGAAAGGAGATGTCCCTCCTGTGAGAGTGGGCCTTGTCCAATCTGTGGAGGGCCTGAATGGAAGAAGGCCAGCCCTCCCCACTAAGGGCAGGGTGGCAGGGGGGCTGTTCCTGCCTCTAGACAGGAGTGACCCGTCCTCTCTAGGCCTTCAGTGGGCTGACTGCACTTCCTGAGGGTCTTGGCCTACATGACTGCCAAGTCCTCATAATGAATCTCTGTCTGTCCATGTACCTCCTGCTGGTCTGTGTTTCTGGAGACCCTGACTCTTACGTCCTGGTGGATGGGTGTCTGTGGCCACACAGGGCTCAGCTGGTAGGGGGAGGTCTGGTCTTGGGTCAATGAGGATGTGAGCCACTGCAGGCCCCAGCGTCCAGGCCCAGGATCTGGCCAGGACCCTCCCGCGAGTGAGAGCGAGGGGCTGTGTGATCCATGGGGAAGGGGGTCTGAGACGAGGGGCAGGAGCACAGCTGCAGTGAAGGAGCAGCACCTGAAGTCCTGAGGAGGACACAGAGGACCAGTGCAGGGCCTTGCGTGGGCAGCAGGGCCTTACGTGGGCAGCAGGCCCAATGCCTGGAGTTGGCTAGGGCTACCCGTAGTGCGTCTCAGGGTTTTGGACACCCCAGGCAGCCATGGTGGGGAGTTCTGGGCACCAGGTACGGGGAGGCACTGGGGTCACAGATTGAGGCAGGGTCACTTTCTCCTCCCCAGGGAAGAGGGCCTCAGTGCCAGTCCTGGAGCATCAACACATCAATTTCTGCGTCTTGGGGAAGGGTCCAGACCCAGGTCTGCCCCTCTCCACTGTCAGAGGGCCTTGGACAGTGGAGGCGTGGGCTGCAGGCTCCGTCCAGACCATTGCCCGCTGGACAAGGGCGCCATCTACAGGCCTATTCAGGGACACGCTATCCCTGGGGCTCCAACCCAGTGTGGTCGGGCAGGAGGTTTGTTAAGGACAAGCAGGAGACCCGCTTCCCTGCTGGGTTGGTGTCTGGAGCTCTGAGAAGCTTCCAGCAGAGGTCAAATGTATTCTTGGGCTTTCAACCATGAGTGGGGAGCACACAGAGCCCAGAGGTCAGCCTGGCAGGCACGGGGTCCATGAGGCTGGCACCCTCCAGGTGCTGTCCCCACCCAGCCCTTCACCAGGTCACCGGTGACCGCACAGTCTGGTCTGCGTGCAGTGAGGACCCCAGAAGGCAAGCTCAGGATGGAGCCTGTGCTTCCTGCACCTGGCCCAGCAGGCTTCCTGCTGGTCTTCAGAGGACAGCTCCACCCACCAGTCTGCACAGATACTTGCACACAAAGCCCACAACCCAGGGAAGTGGACCAGGTTGGGGAGGGCTGGGTAGGGGTGGAGGGTTGTAAACAGCAATTAAGTCCTCCTTCTAATTGCAGGCGATTAATTAGCTGATGATTGAGCCTCCCCTAGCGTAGGGGCTGTTTGGAAAGAGCTTAGGACCTTCACCTGCTCCTCCATGGGCTGCAAAGGTGCAGGAGGGTGGGGTGGGTGGGAAAGGGGGACAGTCTCAAGGGCTGCACAGAGGCGGGGTAGGGGTGAGAAGGGGGAGGACAGGCCCAAGGGGCTCTGGGGGTTGGATCCTGGGGGCCATTAGGCACTGGGCTGGGGGTCCTGAGTCTGCCTATGCCTGCCCAGGTTCCGAGTACCTGCAGAAAACATTCTGTTAATGGGGAGGAGGAGGGGAGAGCAGCCCCCAGGGGAATCCAGAGCAGAGCGGATAATTGCTGTTCCCACATCCAAGAACGGGAAACAGTGGGAGGAGGCGAGCCTGGGCAGGCCCGCTCCTTGGGTGCCCAGGGACCTGCCTTCCTGGGCTGACGCAACAGAAAGGCCCCACAGGCACTCTGGGAGCCCGGGGGGTGGGGATGTGGGCTGTTTGTGCCTCAGGTTCCTCTGGGCAACCCTGGCCCAGCCTGAGGGCCCTCCCTCTCTGCAGCAGCAGGATGAGTGGAGGGGCTGGGAGTCCTTTGTCTGAGCAGCCATCTCTCAGGAAAAGCGAAGCACGAGAAAGGCCACTGGGTTTCAGGAGACAGAAACAAAAACCCTGGGATGGTCAAGGCCAGACGCAGGCAGATAATGAGGTCACCCCATTCCCCGACAGGAACTTCTTCCCCAAACTGCAGCATTGCTGGCTGTCTGCTTCATTGTCATCTTGTCTCATATGTGATCCTGGGAGCACTCTGTCATCAGGCACAGGGCAGTCCCCACAAGGAAACTTCCAGCCGCCCCCCCCCCCCCCCCCGCTGTTGTCTATTCTCTTCCATAATTCTGTCATTTCGGGGGTTACGTGAGCCTTTGAGACTAGCTTTTCTTCACCTGCAGCTCCCCCGTGCGGCAGCCCCATAGCTGGCTGGGCTGCTGTCCCACCTGGGACACCTGGGTGGTTGCCAGGTTTGGCTTTTACAGACAAAGCTGCTGTGAACAGTCTGTACAGTTTTTTTTATGTAGACATCAGTCTTCGTTTATCTGGGATAAATGCCCAGGAGTGCCATTGCCGGTTGCCGCGGTAATGTTCGGTTGATGAGAAATTGTCAGTCAGTCTTTCAGGGCCTGCCCCTTTACACGTTCCCAGCACTGCAAGAGTGATCCAGGTCTCTGGAGCCTTGACAGCATCAGTGTTGTCACTATGTTTAATCTTAGCCATTCTGATGGGTGAGTGGTGGTAGCTTCTGTTGTTTTAGCTTGCATTTCTCTGATGGCAAATGGTGCTGAGCATCTTCACAAGTACTTTTCTGCCATCTGTACTCCTTTTCAGTGAAATGTCTCTTACCCACCTTCTAATATTTTAAACTATTTGCAAATGTAATATATTCTATTTCCTTCTCTCTCTCTCCTATTCTTTCTTTGGCTGTGCAGCACGGCTTGTGGGATCTTAGTTCCTTGACCAGAGCTTGAACTCGGGCCCCAGCAGTGAAAGCGCTGAGTCCTAACTACTGGACTGCCAGGGAATTCTTGACATTCTATTTCCTTTTCATCTGAATTAACAAAATCCTCCCAATTAAATAATCGACAGATACCTATTTTAATTAAATTTATATGTAGGTTATTCCAAAAACTCTCTTAAACTTTCAACACTTAACGTAAGTTTAGTAGGATTGTAGGATTTCATCTTAAAGAAACAAATGTAAATAATTTCCTCTCTTGAAGGATGCTGCTGCTGCTACTAAGTCACTTCAGTCATGTCCAACTCTGTATGACCCCATAGATGGCAGCCTACGAGGCTCCCCCATCCCTGGGATTCTCCAGGCAAGAACACTGGAGTGAGTTGCCATTTCCTTCTCCAATGCATGAAAGTGAAAAGTGAAAGTGAAGACGTTCAGTCGTGTCCGACTCTTAGCAACCCCGTGGACTGCAGCCTACCAGGCTCCTCTGCCCATGGGATTTTCCAGGCAAGAGTACTAGAGTGGGGTGCCATTGCCTTCTCCACTTGAAGGATGATTCAGTCGCAAAGCTGACCGTCTGAACAGGAAAAGATTTTTGCATGGCAAACACAAAATGTTCACTGATTTCCCTTCAACACAAATAAATAACAGTGCCTGAGTCTTTGCGTCTTGTAGCCGTCCCTACACGGAATGAAAACCCCCCAGTGGGGAGGTGTTCACTCACGGGAAGTCTGCTCTCAGCCCAGGCAGTAACCTTGACCCCAGAGATTTCTAGGGGATGCTGGCTAGATCCATCACTGACCTTGGCATCCCACATTGCTCCCTGTGGTCTTCATGGAGCCTCCCCCACATGACTGCTGTAGGGGATTTCATATTTTTGTGGCCCTTAAGAGAGTAAACATATTTTTCCACTTTATCCTGGAAATTATCCTTCAACCTGATGGGCTCCTCAGAGATGTCCTTGTATTCCCCACCAGCCTAACAGGACCGGGACCATGCAGTTCAGGGGCTCCTCAGAAAGTCCCAGAACATCTTTCTCAGGGTTGTCTGGGCCACATGGGACCACCGCCCGCAGACACCCACCTGACTTGTTCAGGATGTGCCCCCACCCCCAGCACCACTGCCCAGGCCTTGCTGGGCCCCTCTTGCCCTGGGAGGGGGCCAGGTGAGCCCCTGCCTGCCTGCCTTCTGGAGCAGGGAGTGGCACTCCATGCCCCTGATGGTGTGGTGCTGGACACAGCTGCCAGGAGACAGGCCTGTGTGGGGGCCGCCGGGGGTGCGTCCAGCACGGTGCTACACAGAGCAAACATCTGACCACCGACACGAGGCTGACCCCAAAAGTCAGCATAACTTTCACGTGTATTGTTGAAGGAGGGGGGTGACAAGGGGGACCACAACACACATTCAGGGTGCTGTTTTCCCTAAGGAATAGGAATTGGGAGTTTGGAAGGAAAAGGTGTAATCAAGATTAAAAACAAAAATAGAGACAGGCTTCCGCTCCTGGCCAGAGGGCGTCACAGGGACCAATCACCTCTCCCCCAACCAGCTAAAACTCAGACAAGATTCAGATGACTGCCCTCGAGGCACTGGACATCAGGCAACCAAGGACAGTGACTCCCAGGTGCAGGGCCCAGGGCCCTCAGAGTCAGGAGATGGAGCTGATGGTTCAGAGGACCCAGTATGGCTGGAGTGCCCAGACCTCCTCACAAAGCTAAAAAAAGGTCCAAGAGGGTCAAACTGTTTCCAGTCAACTTTTGTGCATCCCAAGATAGAGCTCAGGAGTACTGATCGAATACAAAATTGTCCAACACCAAGGTCAAATTCACATCTAGCAACCAGCCAAAGACTGCCAAAGCATGCTCAAAAGAAAATAGATAACTTCACTCAAGAAGTTGAATTCATAGTTAAAAACCTTCTCATAAAGAGAAATCCAGGCCTAGATGGGTTCACTGGTAAAAATTCTACCAAGTGTTTAAGGAAGAGTCAAGAGCAATTCTCTGCTTCCTGCTCTGGAAAACTGAAGAGCAGGGCAAACCTTCTAACCCTCTGTACATCCAATGTGACCCTGATGACAAACAAAGGCCTTACAGGAAAACCACATCCCTTGCAACACAGATGCAAACATCTTAGCCAACTCATTCTTAGAGAATTTTAGCAAACTGACACAGCAATATATAAAAAGGGTAACATATGATCAGATGGGCTTTTCCTCAGGAATATAAGGTTAGTTTAACACTGAAAGTGAAAGTCATTCAGTTGTGTCTGACTCTTTGCGACCCCATGGACTATATAGTCCATGGAATTCTCCAGGCCAGAATGCTGGAGTCACTGTTCCCTTCTGCAGGGGATCTTCCCAACCCAAGGATCAAACCCAGGTTTCCTGCATTTCAGGCAGATTCTTTACCAGCTGAACCATCAGGGAAGCCCTGATGTTTAATGTTAGAGAATGTAATTCACCACACAGACTTTTCTCAATAGTTATTTTTTTTAAAAAAGCATTCGACAAAACCCAACATCCATTCCTGGTTTAAAACAAAGCAAACAAGCAAACAAAAAAACAACAAGTAGAAGTGAGATGGGGGTTCCCTGTGGGCCATGAGTATGAAGGACAGATGAAACTTCCAGGCAGAGGTGTCGAGGAGGCATCTCGTCACAGGAGACTTCAAGAAACTCCTAAACATTGAGATCTGCTCTCCCTTTATCACTGGTTTTTACAGAATTGTCCTATTTTTCTACATTTTTCCCACCGGTGATTTTTGAATGCTTTTGTCAAACTGTGAAAGTGAAATCCTCTTAGTGTCTTAACAGGGATTCAGTGGATTTACAGATTTATTAATAAATAGATTAAAGAGAAAACTGCTACACAGAAAAAGTTGTAGATAATTTTATTGTTAATTTCAGAAACTTTATGGAAAAAAATGCAAATCCTAGGCTTTCAATAGATCCCATGAAAAGACTCCTCAGACCCCTTTGCCTTGCTATGTCCACCAGCCTGGAGACCTTTACCCAGTCTGAACCAAGCCTCCTTCCCACTGAAGGCCCAGATTGACCCAGACCCCAGCCTCCTGATGGGGACTCCGCAGAGACTCAGTTGAGAATATACTTGCTTTGGTTCATTGCAGGCTTCTTTGGCAGCATTTTCAGGGAGCCCGCATTTGACCTAAGAATCACTAGAGTGAAAAGACCACCCTCTGATACTAGATGATTTGTTATTAAGGGACAGCCTGATGTTAGGGGCACATGGGGCTGAAGCAGGCAGGCTCAGGGATAAGTAACAAGTTCCTGGAAGAACGCTGTTTCCACTGGAGTTCAGAAAACCACCGAGAAAGCGGAAATTGATGAAATGGAAGGGAGCAGTGATTCTGTGGCAGGCAGGGCAGCTGCAGGGCCACAGAGCAGCCACAGGCGGCAGAGACCCTGCCGTGCCACGCCACGATGTTTCTCAGACGTCCCAGTAACACCAGGCCAGGTTCCTCCTGACTGCATGGGCACACGGAGCTGTCACATTCCCAGGCACGATTTCATCCTGAGAGACTTTACCATCACCACCAAGAGTCGCATCATCCTGAAAACCTGTAGTCAGTGACTCCCCAGCTCTGCTGTATGGCAACGAGGTGCCATGAGGTCATGCTTGGAGCCTACATCAGCTCCTGCCTCGGAGGCCCCCCGAGGGCCGTCCTGAGAGGGAGCGCCCGGCTCTAACTAAAGAAACTCAGTGACCACTGTCCTCTGGAAGAGAAGACACAAATGTGACTTGGCCTCCAGTCCTCAGTACTCTTCCTAGGAGAGCAGTAGCCTCACACCACAAAATAGAGATTCTGTTGACATTCCACTCTGGACATTCAAACTTTGGATGAGTGTCCTGAGGCGGCACCCCACGGGGAAGAGAACCCACGGGATTCGGGCTAGATGGCCAGTTGGGGCAGAAGCCAGCTGAGGGTGGGGATGGTGTCAGCCTTGGAGGCTGGGAGCCCAGGGTAAGGTGTGGGCTTATGCTAGCTGTCCTGCAGCACCCCCCACACCTGTAGATCCTGACCCTAACCTGCACCCCACTCTCACTAGACACTCCCAGGGACGCCCACAGGGGCCCCATCCTTTCATCGGCACACCTGTGATCCCATGCGCTGAGAAGTAAGGACTGCAGGACATAGACACAGGCAGAGCCTGAGATCACACAGGCAGACATTCCTCCAGTGTCATCCTGTCAGAACCAACCAGTCTGGGATGCCAACCATCCTGTCACCTAGACCCCATGGTCTTAGGGACAGACTGGGGAGCATTCCCAGCGCCTGGGAGGTACCACAAGGCCAGAGTGGAGCTTTCGTGGAAAGAGTAACCAGTTGGACCAGCTTCACCAGTTCAGAGAAACCAGAAATCTATCCCATCCACCCCTATTCATATCGAATAAGGAAGTTCGAGAGAGACCTGAAAAGCCCATGTTTTATGTGTCCCTGTGGACTGCAGTCTTCGGCATGGGAGCCCGTCTTGGTCCAGGCCTCTTAATTCAGACCCACCGGCCCAGACACTCCTCTCCAAGTAGCCGCCTCTGAGGAAGCTCGGCCCCCAGCCAACAGCCCAGGAAGCACGGAAAGGCGATGGTTGATCGTCCTCTCTTTTCTCCAAGCTCCTCTGCACAGCCTTCCCTAGGGACAGCCTTATGCAGACCAGGTCCAGGGAGCCCCACGTTCCCCGACCCACAGGCTCTGCCTGAAACCCTGAAAGTGACAAAGCTGGCGCAGGGGTGGAGTGGGGGGCGGAGCAGGGCAGCCCAGGAACAGCTGCCTTCCTGGGGAATCGTGCACAGAGGACACAACCCCCACACAGGCCTTTTCCAGGCCCCGCCGTCCACCATGCCTGAGCGCAGGGAGCAGCCCCGAGGTCGAGTCCAGAAATGCTGTGGGGACCCTGTTCGCAGTCTGGCGTCACTCTCCGGGACACATCTGTGTAACCCCATGCTGTCTCAGGAATCGCTACCCTGGTGGACACCAATGAGCAGCCTCGCTGAGCATCCGCAGAGGGGTTTCGGGCCCCCAACTCCAGGAGCCAGATGCTCTGGCACTGACAGCCTGGCTTCCCCGTCTCCTGGCAATGCCAGAGACAGCTGCATGCGAGAGATCCTGGGCAGCGTGGGCCTCCCCTTGCTTCCGCTACTCTGTCAGGGCCCTGAAGATATTAGAAGACATGGCAAGAATACACATAACTATACAAAAAAGATCTTCATGACCCAGATAACCATGATGGTATGATAACTTACCTAGAGCCAGACATCCTGGAATGTGAAGTCAAGTGAGCCTTAGAAAGCATCACTACCAACAAAGATGGTGGAGGTGGAGGAATTCCAGTTGAGCTATTTCAAATCCTAAAAGATGATACTGTGAAAGTGCTGCACTCAATATGCCAGCAAATGTGGAAAACTCAGCAGTGGCCACAGGACTGGAAAAGGTCAGTTTTCATTCCAATCCCAAAGAAAGGCAAAGCCAAAGAATGCTCAAACTACTGCACAACTGCATGCATCTCACACGCCAGCAAAGTAATGCTCAAAATTCTCCAAGTCAGGCTTTAACAGTATATGAACCGAGAACTCTCAGATGTTCAAGCTAGATTTAGAAAAGGCAGAGGAATCAGGGATCAAATTGCCAACATCCGTTGGATCATCAAAAAAGCAAGAGAATTCCAGAAAAACATCTACTTATGCTTTATTGCAGGGAAGGCAATGGCACCCCACTCCAGTACTCTTGCCTGGAAAATCCTATGGACAGAGGAGCCTGGAAGGCTGCAGTCCATGGGGTCGCTGAGGGTTGGACATGACTGAGTGGCTTCACTTTCACTTTTCACTTTCATGCATTGGAGAAGGAAATGGCAACCCACTCCAGTGTTCTTGCCTGGAGAATCCCAGGGACAGCAGAGCCTGGTGGGCTGCCGTCTATGGGGTTGCACAGTTGAACATGACTGAAGTGACTTAGCATGCTTTATTGACTATGCCAAAGCCTTTGACTGTGTGGATTACAACAAACTATGGGAAATACTTAAAGACATGGGAATAGCAGACTACCTTACCTGCCTCCTGAGAAATCTGTATGGAGGTCAAGAAGCAACAGTTAGAACTGGACATGGAAAAACAGACTGGTTCCAAATTGGGAAAGGAGTATGTCAAGACTATATATTGTCACCCTGATTATTTAACTTATATGCAGAATACATCATGTGAAATGCCAGTCTAGATGAAGCACAGGCTGGAATCAAGATTGCTGGGGGAAATAGCAATAACCTCAGATATGCAGATGACTCCACCCTTATAGCAGAAAGTGAAGAGGAACTAAAGAGCCTCTTGATGAACGTGAAAGAGGAGAGTGAAAAAGCTGGCTTAAAACTCAACATTCAGAAAACTAAGATCATGGCATACGGTCCCATCACTTCATGGCAAATAGATGGAGAAACAATGGAAACAGAAACTATTTTTTCGGGCTCCAAAATCACTGCAGATGGTGATTGCAGCCATGAAATTAAAAGATGCTTTCTCCTTGGAAGAAAAGCTATGACCAACCTAGACAGCCATTAAAAAGCAGAGACATTACTTTGCTAACTAAGGTCCGTCTAGTCAAGGCTATGTTTTTCCACTAGTCATGTATGGATGTGAGTTGGACTATAAAGAGAGCTGAGCGCCGAAGAATTGATGCTTTTGAACTGTGGTGTTGGAGAAGGCCCTTGAGAGTCCCTTGGACTGCAAGGAGACCCAAACAGTCCATCCTAAAAGGAAATCAGTCCTGAATATTCATTGGAAGGACTGATGCTGAAACTGAAACTCCAATCCTTTGGCCACTTGATGTGAAGAACTGACTCACTGGAAAAGACCCTGATGCTGGGAAAGACTGAAGGCAGGAGGAGAAGGGGATGACAGAGGATGAGATGGTTCGATGGCATCACCGACTTGATGGACATGAGTTTGAGTAAGCTCCGGGAGTTGGTGATGGATAGAGAAGCCTGGCGTGCTGCAGTCCATGGGGTCGTAAAGAGTCGGACTCGACTGAACGACCGAACCGAAATGAACAGACCTGATCCAGGCCCTAGACTACACTTCCCATATCGCTCTGCGTGCAACTTTAGATCTCGCGAGAACTCTGGGCCGTCACCCACTTGACTGGGCGGTTTTACCGTGGACCGCTGGGAGGTGTAGTTTTGGGCTGGGAGCCACGCTCCCTGGCGCTCTGGCTCGGGTGGCGGGGAGACTACAAGTCCCAGGGGGCACAACGCGACCGCCTGGAGGGCGGGGGGTACGAAAGAGGAACTCGAAGGGCGCGGGGGTGAGTGAGGGGCCGGCGGGGGGGCGGTGCGGGCGCGCGGGGGCGGGCCAGGGGCTGGGGCAGCCCTCAGGGTGCGGCCCCCAGGCAAGGCTGCAGTGGCGGGGTGGGGCGGTGGCGCGGGGTCCGGCCGCTTTGCTCCTCCGCGTTCCGCGTCCCGGTCACCGGCTCCGGACGCCTCAGCCGCGCGGAAGGGCCAGCGAGTGGGTTTATCGCCCTAGATTGTCCACTGTGGCTCAGCAGGGTCTGTGTGCGTTGTCATCAGGACGATTTAATTGACGCTTAGTTTCCGTTTATTTGATACCGGGGTTCGGACGCGCGTCTCACTGCGTTTCAAGGCGCAGCGTTCGGGGTAACGCGCTCCTCGGAGGTTCCCGAGCGCCCAGGTGGCCCTTTTGTCCTGTTCCGGGGTCCCCGTGCCTGCGAGGGTAGAGCTGGGTCCCATCCTTCTCCGCTCCTCCCAGCACCCCCACAGCAGTCTGTGTTAGCCGGAATCTGAACCGCCACAGTGATCTCACCAGCTCCTCGGAGGAAATAAAACCTGGGTTTTCCGGAAAGTTTCTCCTGGCACATGCGCGCCCCACCCCGCCCCGGGCGCTCCTCCCAAAGGCGGAGCGGCCGCGCCTCCAAGGGTCACCGGCACCCGGAGGGCGCTGCCGCCTCTCCTGTATTGCCCAGTTCCGCGAGGTAAGCTGTGATTTGTCCGGTAATTCACCTGAACAACGCCCTCTGGTCACCGCATCACTGAGAATTCTGCGTCCCCAAGACCAAGGACCCCTTCCAGCGAGTCTCCAGGGGTCCTCCGGCAGCACCGTCTCGGCGCTGCTGAGGCCACAGAGCATGTGAGCAGCCTGGAGTGTTTTCTGTACAGCTGTCAGATCGATAACTGCGCTGATGATCCTCCATGAGCGCGGGGGGATTTTCGGAACGGGCAGCATGTGAGCGAGGAGTCTGTGTTCTCATTCTGTCCCGAGAGCCAAGTTCCGCCTCGGCGCTCTTTACTTGCTGAGACGCTGATGAGCGGTGGCCTCGCTGAGGAGCTGGAGATCCAGTGGGAGAAGCAAAAGCAAAGATCAGCAACGTGAACTTTGAAGCAGTTGGCCCCCTGCCCCTCTCGGTTCTCCAGCCACAGCCGCGGGGAAGGTTGGCGAAGCGTGCATTCCCACCGTGATCTCCCGGGCAGGGCCTCCTGTTGGAAAGGCGTTCGTGAGGTTTTCTGGCCAGCACCCAACCCCAGTTGATTGTTGTTGTTTTTCCGTAGCTCAGTAATAGCCGACTGTTTGTAATCCCATGAACTGCAGCACACCAGACTTCTCTGTCCATCACTGTCTCCCTGAGTTTGCTCAAACACGTTTCCATTAAGTCAGTGATGCCATCCAACCATCTCATCCTCTGTTGCCCCCTTCTCTTGCCCTCAGCTTTTCCCAGCATCAGGAAATTGATGGGCCAGAATAATTCCCCCCTGGATACCTGAAGTGTTGCTGCTGCTGCTAAGTCGCTTCAGTTGTGTCCGACTCTGTACGACCCCATAGACGGCAGCCCACCAGGCTTCCCCTTCCCTGGGATTCTCCAGGCAAGAACACTGGAGTGGGTTGTGTTACTTGTTCAGAAATCACAGTGACTTCTTCCTTGAAACCAATTCCTTTAAGGAAAAATGAGTTGTGAAAGAAAACATGGTACAATTTAAATTCTCACCAAATTTTTAATTACCTTGAATAAGTTTTTGTACCCAATTCCTTAGCTTTTTGGCTAAGATTTTCAAAATTGAAAATGAATTGCAATCATTTAGTTTATGATTAAGTATAATTCACATAAGTGAGGTGCATAGATTCAGTTTGACCAATTTTGACAAATGTATACAGCTGTGTAGCTGGCACATCGTGGTGATAGAGGGCGCTTCTGTCATCCCTAAAGCTTCCCTCGGGTTGTGTCCTCTGGATCGGCGGGTGGAAGCCCTGATCCCCATGTGTTGGTGTCTACAGCTGGGCCCTTGGGGGTGCTCAGGGTAAGGTGGGGCCCACGAGGGGATCAATACACTAGCAACAGGAGGAACACAGTTGCTCGCACACCAAGGAAGGGCCTGGAGGATCTTGAGAAAGAAGCCTTCTGCAGTCCAGAAAGGGCCTCACCAGACCCAGATCTGCCAGCACCCAGATCTTGGGCCTCCCAGACCCAGTTCTGTGAGGAGCAGCACCTTGTCTACTCTGCCCTGGGCTGACTGAGACTTCCTAAGCCTTCCCAGACCCACCTCCCAGAAGCAGGCACAGTTCTGACTTCTGCCACATTCCTTTGTGGTGCCATGTTAGACCTTGTGGTCTGTGGAGCGGCCTTGGTTGTCCTCAGCATGATACCTGTCCCTGGAGGGCACTTGGGTGGGTTCCTGGCATTGCCTTGGGTGACAGAATTGTGCACATTCTTCCATGTCTGTTCTGTGGGCATGAGACTGCTGTGTGGGCCTGGTGGGCAGAGGTGTTTGCTTGTGTCTTCCGTTTGCATGTGCTTGAACATCGATGCTGGACCTGTTGCACCCACTCAAGGCATCTAAGCAGGTCCTTTAGGTCTCTGGATACAAGCCGAGACAGGTGTGTGTGTGTGTGTATATATATATGCTCAGCCATGTCTCCAACTCTTTATGATCTCATGGACTGTAGCCTGCCAGGCTCCTCCATCCATGGGATTTTCCAGGCAAGAGTACTGGAGTGGGGTGCCATTGCCTTCTCCGGGGAAGCCCTGGCTCAGTCGATAAAGAATCTGTCTATATTGCAGGAGACTGGGGTTTAATACAGATAGATAGATATTACTGTCCATTGTTTGAACTTGCATATTCGCATTATTGTGTCTTTTTAAAATTAACTTAAAATCTTTTGGAGTAGTTTTAGATTTACAGAAAAGTTGCAAACTGAGGCACATTTGTGAAAGCTAAAACACGATAGCGCTCCGTTACTGTTTCTAGGCTTTGGGTCACATGCTGCCCCAGGGTCCTCTTTCTGCCCTGGATCCCATGACAGCTATGAGGAGGAGGACTCAGGTGTTTGTAGCATGTCCCTGATTTGGGGTTTGTCTGCTGTGTTTTCTTCTGGTTGGATAGGGGTTGTGGATTTTTGGAAAGAGGACCCCAGAAGTGAGGTGGCCCTCTTGTCACATCACATCAGGGCAGCTGACGTTTGCACGACATCATGGGGGTGTTGGCCTGGTCACCTGGCTCAGGTGGTGTCTGCCAAGGAGAGTTGCTCCTTGTCCTGTTCTCCAGTCTCTTTGGCAGCCATGCAGGGAGAGGCAGCCCACCCTACTGGGGGTGGGAGCTAAGCTCAGGGAAGACCCACCGTGTGGTCTGGAATTCCATGAGGAGGACGGACTTGTGGGTGTGTGTCTGCACTCTGGAGGGGACCCAGCTCTGTGCTGTTTGTCTGGCTGCTCACCTGTTCCAGCCTTGACCACCAGGACGTCATCAACCCCTAGCTGCTACTTTTAAGAACTTCCCTTTCTCACACTGCCAGCCACTCCGGCTTCTCTCCCTCTTGTAGTGTCCTGCCACAGTTCTCCAGGGAGCGCTAGTTCATTTCACTGGAGAGTGGGATTTAGAGACCAGGAACCAGGCAGTGGGTGTGGGCATTGCTGCTGGGGTCATTGCTTGTAGTCCTCTTAGCAGATAGGTAAGTATATACCTGTTCACCTGTGTGTCTGTAACCTGTAATCTGTAACGAAAGTGCTTATGTGTAACCTTCTCACCACCATTGCCATCATTTTCTTATTTGTCCCACCCCAATGTATTTAGAAAGCAGTTTCAGAATTGTTCACCGATACACCTCCCCACCTTGAGAAACAAAATTATCAACTTGAGTACAATGTTTTATATTCTGTTTCTTCTTATCACTGGTCTTAACAATTTCCAAAGAGTATTTTCCAAACACTCTCATCCTGTCCCCTCCTGTGTGTTAGTGTCATACGTTGTGATGCAGTTAGATTCGGTGGCCACAGTCTGCTTTCCGTCCTGACATCCCTGGTGGGTGGTGTTGATTTTTTTGCGTATATTAAAGTATACTCTATGATATAACTATCTGTGGGTTTTGGCAAATGCATAGAGTGTATATCCACCATAACGGTGTATTTTAATGAGCAAAAGTGTTTAATATTGTTGAAGTTCATTTTATCAGTTTTTCTTTTTTGGTTCATGCTTTCGGTGTTCTATTTAAAAGTCTTTGCCTAACCAAAAATCAAGGGCTTCCTAGGTGGTGCTCATGGTAAAGAACCTGCCTGCCGATATAGGTAGACAGAAGAGACGTGGGTGCGATCCCTGGGTCAGGAAGATCCCCTGGAGGAGAGCATGGCAACCCACTCTAGTATTCTTGCCTGGAGAATCCCATGGACAGAGCAGCCTGGCAGGCTGTAGTCCATATGGGTCACACAGAGTCAGACACAGCTGAAGCGACTGAGCATGCACGCACACAACCAAAAGTCACAAAGATAATTTCCTGTAATTTCTTGTAGAAAGTTAATAGATTCAGTTTTGTGTTTAGGTCTGTGTTGTTCAGTTGCTGAGTTGTGTCCAACTCTTTGTGACTGCAAAAACCAGTTTGGACTGAAGGCCAAAAACCAGGCCTTCCTGTCCTTCACCATCTCCCAGAGCTTGCCCAAACTATGTTCATTGAGTCGGTGATGCCATCCAACCATCTCATCCTCTGTGGTCCCCTTCTCCTCCTGCCTTCAGTCTTTCCCAGCATCAGGGTCTCTTCCAGTGAGTTGGCTCTTCACATCAGGTGGTCTGTGAGCCGTCTCTAATTAATTTTTCGTATGCTGTGAGCCTAGTTTCACCTTTTTTGGCTGCGGTAGGTTTTCGTTTGGAGGCAGGCTTTCCTAGTTGTGGCAAGCAGGATGCGCGAGCTTCTCATTGCAGTGGCGGAGCACAGGCTCTAGGGGCTGCAAGCTTCAGTAGTGGCTTGTGGGCTCTAGAGTGCACGCTCCATAGTGTGATAATGGGACCAGAGATTGAACCTGTGTCTTCAGCACTGGCAGGCGGATTTTTAACTACAGGACCACCAAGGAAGTCCTAGGTTCACTTTTTATTCCATGTGAGTAACCAGCTGTCCAGCATCATTTGTTGAAAAAATTTTCCTTTCCCCATTGAATTGCTTTGGCACCTTGTCACAAATCATTTGATTGTTTTTGTGAGGGTCAGTTTCTGTTACACTAATCTCTGTTCATCAGTCCACACTGTCTTGTGACAGTTCCTCAGAAAAAGCCTGCTGTAATTTTGCTTGGGATTATATAAAATATTGGATCAATTTGGGGAGAATTAATCTTAATAATATTGAGTCTTCCAGTTCATTTACATGGATTAATGGAGATATCACACATATATATGTGTGTGTGTGTGCGCCTATATATGTATATATGTGTATACACCATTATAGTATATCTTTCCATTACTTGGATCTTGAACTTCTCTCAGCAGTATTTTGTAGTTTTCTGTGTACAGCTCTTACACATTTTTAAATTAAATTTATTCCCACCAATAGATTGTTTTTGGATGCTATTGTGAATGATATTAATATTTATTAAGTTTCATTTTCCAGTCACTTGTTGCCAGTGTATAGAAATAACAATTGATTTTGCATTTTCACTTTATATTCTTGGAACATTGCTGAATTCACCTACAAATCATAGCAGGTTTTTAAAATTTCCTAGGATTTCCCATATGAACAATCATGCTGTGAGCACAGAGGCAGGATCACTCCTGTTTCTAATCCTTGTGGCTTCTGCTTTGTTTTCTGTCGTTACTGCTCTGGCTTGAGCCACGGGCAGTGTTGACAAGACCTGCAGAGGCTGAGTGTCCTCGGCCTCGTCTCCGTCAGCCTGTCTTGAGCTGTGGGTTGTTTGGGGATGTCTTTCTTCATGCTGAGGGTATCTCCTTCTGTTTTCAGTTTATTGAGTGTTACTATGAATGGGCCTGAAATTTTGTCAAATGCTTGTTTTGCATCTGCTAAAATGGTTATATTTAGTAGAACCCCTTTATTCTGTTAAAGTGGTTGATTGCTGGTTTTGATGTAAAGTCAATCTTATGTTCCTGGAAGAAACTTGTTTGGTCGTGTTTTGTCACCTTTCATTATTTGTTGAATGCAGGCATGCAGTTTGCTAATGTTTTGTTAAGAGTTTGGGGATCTGTGTTCATGAGGGATGTTAGTCTGCTTTTTTTCCCCTTGTGATGTTTTTGTCTTTTTTCTGTCTGGTTTTGCTGGTCTGGGTCTGAGTCCTGCTTGCTGGGCTTATAACCGAGTTGGAACAGATGCCTTCCCCTCTGCTTTCTGAAGGGCTTTGTGTTGTATAGGCATTAATTCTTCCTTAATTACTTGATAGACTTCACCATTGAAGCCATCTGGGTTCATTGCTTTTTTTGTGGGAAGTTTTAATGTTATTAATTCAGTTTCTTTTTTTAAAAAACATATTTATTTATTTTTGGCTGTGCTCAGTCTTTGTTGCTGCTCATGGGCTTTCTCTAGTTGTGGCAAGCGGTGGCTGCTGTGTCGCTGCAGAGCAAGGGCTTCTCGGTGTGGTGGCTTCTCCTGTTGGAGAGCATGGGCTCTAGGCGTGCAGGCCCAGTAGTTGCGGTGCACGGGCTCAATTGCTCCGCGGCATGTGGGCTCTTCCCAGACAGAGATTGGACCGGTGTTCCTTGCATTGCAAGGTGAGTTCTTAACCACTGGACCACCAGAAAAGCTCCCAATTTCTTTAATGTATATAAGGGATTGTTCAGATTTTCTTCTTCATCTGTCTTATTTTTGTTAATTTGTGTATTTAAATAAATTTGCTCATTTCCTCTAAGTTGTTGAATATATTGGCTTTAAATTGTTTATAAGATTGACTGATGGTCCCATCAGGTTTGTAGTATTTGTAGTGATGCCTGTCTGCTTTTTAATTTCTATGTAGATAATTCACATTGATTTTTTTATTATTCTTGCTAGAGGTTTATCAATTTCATTAATCTTTTCAAAGAACCAACTTTTGACTTGGCTTATTTTCTCTAACTTTTGTTCATTTTTCGTTTCATTCATTTCTACTCTTGTTATTTCCCTTCATCTGCCTTATATGGTTTAATTCAGTCGTCTTTTTCTGTCTTAGATGGAAGCATAGATCGATGATTTTACATTTGTCTTTTCTTATACAGACATTAAAACCCACAAATTTCTTTCTAAGCACTGCTTAGTTCCCTACACAAAATCTGATAGATTGCACTTTATCTTTTTGTTAAAAATACTTGAAATTTTCTTGTGTTTGATCCATGAGTGATTTAGAAGTCTATTGTTTCATTTACAAATATTTGGAGATTTTCTGAGTATCTTTAGTTATTGATTTATCATTACACTTAGAAAATATATTCTGTATGATTTTTACCCTTTGAGTTTGTTGACACTTGTCTTATGGTCTAGCATATGGTCTGTTAGTGAATATTTTGTTTCCGCTTAAGAATGTGTATTATACTTTTGTTGAGTGTCATATTCTATACTTGTGAGTTAAGTTGAATCAGTTGATATATCCTTTTTCTCTTTTTCTCTGTCTACTCATCCAATCAGTTATTGAAAGAGGGATATTAAAGTTTCCGATCACAGTTGTGGATCTTTTTCCTTTTAGTTCTGTCAGCTTCATGTATTTGGAAGGTTTTATTGAGTGCGTACAAATCAGTACAAGAAGATTCATTTATCTTCTTGATGAATTTCCTGTGTTATTGTTGTGAAAGGTCCCTCTCTTCTCTAAGACAGTTATCTTCTTGAAGTCTGCTTTGTCTGGTATCCGTATATCGGCATGAGTGTTTTATGCTCAGTAATTGTATAGACTATCTTTTCCATCTTGTGCTTTCAATATTCTGTGTCTTTATGTTTCAAGCTTGTTTCTTTTTTTTAAATATTTGCTTCTTTTTAAATTTTATTTATTTTTAAATGAAACAAAGATGAATAGTTTTAATGATAAAAAGTACAGTTCACAAAGAAGATAGACATCATAAAACCATTTGACATGTAACAACAAAGGAACAAAGATACATAAAGCAAAAATCAGAAGAAATATAAGGGAAAAAAATATAATCATAGTGAGACATATTAACATTTCTCTGAGAATCTTTTATCAAGTGCAGAAAAAAGAATAGGAGCATCTTGAATGATGTCATTAATAATTTAAATATAGATTTCTACTTACTTTAATTTATATTAATCTTATATCCTACATAAAATATTTAAAATTTTGTATATCATACGTTATTAGATGTCCATAGGACATTTAGAAAAACTGGCAAAAAGATAAACATTACTAAATTTCAAAATGTAGAATTCTTTTTTTGTGTGATTCAGTTATACATAAACATATTATTTTTTATATTTTCTATTGTAGGTTATTACAAGATATTGACAATAATTCCTCATGCTGTACAGCAAACCTTTGTTGCTTGTCACATATCTATTTTTAAAATTAGAAACCTAGCAGTCTATTCATACTAAGTTAAGTGGAATGAAACTGTCATAATTATTTTTAGTTAGGCAAAAATTCATAAGTTTTCTAGAATATGTATATTATGCATATTATTTATATATATCTATACAAGAGTCAAACTTGTTTCTTATAAAGCACATATCATTTGGTCTTGCTTTTTTATTCAATCTGACAATCTCTATTTAAAAAATAACTTTAATAACTATCATTTGTGAGGCACTTTATATATATTATGTATTTTCATTTTTTGTAGATATTTTATTGCAGTAAAATATACATAATATGAAATTTACCATTTTAAAGTCTGTGGCCTATAACGTTAAGAATTTTTATGATATTGTACAACACTTACCACCATCTGCCTCTAGAACTTTCCATCTTCCCAAATTGAAACTCTATCCCCATTGAACACTAACTCCCATCCCTCTTGCCCAGCCCCTGGCACCCACCCTCCTACTTTTTGTCTCTATGGATTTGATGACCCTGGTGACCTCATATAAGTGGAATCATACATTATTTGTCCTCTTGTGACTGGCTTATTTCACTTTTTATTATGTCACCCATGTTACAGCATGTATCAGAATTTCCTTCTGTATAAGGCTGAATAATATTCCATTGTATGGATGGCCCACATTTTGTTTATTCATTCATTGATGGATATCTAGGTTGTTTCTACCCTTTTTGTGTATGTGTGGCTATTGTGAATAATGCTGCTGTGGACACCAGTGTAAGACCCTGTTTTTTATTTTTTTTGAGTGTATAATCACAAGTGTAATTGCTGGATCATATGGTAATTCTGTGTTTTATTTGAGAAACTGCCCTGCCCTTTTCTACAGCAGCTGCACCACTTAACATTTCCCCCAGCAACAGAAAAGGTGGTGGAAATTTCTCCACATTCGTTTTTTCTGGGTTTTTTTGATAGCAGCCGTCCTCATGGTTGTGTAGTAGTATATTTGCTGCATTTCCCTAGGGGTTAGTAGTGTCAATCTCTACTTTTTGATGGGGTATTTAGTCCATTTACAGTTAGTACAATTATTAAAATGTTTGGGTTTAAGTCTACCACCTTCATGTTTGATTTCCGTTTTTCCATCTGTTTCTCTATTCCTCCTTTCCTGGAATCCAGATTTTTAAAAATTTTGTTTGATCTTTATTGACTTTTTAGTTCTGCCCTTTTATGTTACTTTTTTAGGGGTTCCTGTAGACATTTATTTTGTCATGGTTTACCTTAAAAATTAATCCTATACTTCACAAACAATGTGAGATCTGTATACAGAGGGTCCCAGTGACCACCTTCTACTTCTTGTACTCTTGGAGGCATGTTTTACTTGTGCTAGAAGATCCTACAACACAATTTTTATCTTTAGCTAATATTCTTTAAAAATAGAGGTGTATTATATTTAATTTTTAAAGTCTCAGATGCCTTTGTTTACTACATTGAGAATTTCTGAGTCCAGTGGCTAAGACTGTGCTCCCCCTGCCGAGGGCCTGGGATCGATCCCTGGTCAGGGAATTAAAATTCTACAAGTCTCTCTGTGCAGCCAAAATTAAAAAGGGAGAATTTCTGTAGAACTGCACATGCTGAATGTATTAGTTGAATGTTGTAAAACAAGCAGTGCCCACTGGCTTCAGGAGAAACCTTTGGACCCCAAGTCAGTGTGGTGGGTAGATAGATGCTCTGGCACCAGGCCTGGCTGGTCCTCACCCTGCCATGTATTCGCCATGTGGTCTTGTGCAAGCCCATTTTCCACTCTTTAAAAGGAGTCTATTGTACGCATTGTTGGAAGGTCGAATGGGTCGATATGAGTGAAGAACTCAGAGTGGTGGTTGGCACACAGCAGGTACTGTATGGTTGCTGTTCTTGCTGTGGTTACACACATCCCTTGGAGATCCAGGATCTGCAGCAAAAAGAGACTGCGACAAATCTCTAAGTTGTGAAAATACATATCATAGGAGAATAAACCTCAGATGATTAATTTGATCATCCTTCGGGGAATGTTTTAGAGATGAAAGGGGCTACTAAAGTAACGTTCAGTGTAACTTACTATTTTAAATTAATCTTTTTGCAACTGGAGTCACGCTCTTAAACGAGAATAGTGTTTGGGCATCCATCCCCTGTTTGTTTCCCTGGGGCTGACTCCTGCCCAGTGGAGACAAGACCATCGTGGCCCAGCAGTTCTCTCCATGAGCCCTGCTGCTGACCAGGGGCAGCATGTCGGAAACAGCCTCTGTGCCCACCGTTGGGTTTTTGAATTAAAAAACCATGCAGTGCAGTTAGTTGTTCCCAGGGTAGAAGAATTAGCTCCAACAAAGCGACTCTCCCTCAGGTGGCAGTTATCAACCAAGAACAAGCTATGGGGAGCAGCTGCCTGAGGACACCTGAGAAGGGACACGGCAGGCAGGCTCTGAGGGCAGCTTAAACTTAGAGGAAGTGGCAGGCCCAGAGTGTGTTTCCTGTTTGTACGTCCTAACTTTGAGGGCAGTGCAGTCGCAGCGGTGGTGTGGGGTGGTTAGAACTCTGGTGGAAAGACCGCACTCTTACTTGTTAGACAGGGGGAGGAACTGGGCAGATGCAGCTGCTTCAGAGTAAGAGAATTCCCAGAAAAAGGAATTCCGCAAATAAATTCTGCTCCGATTTCTGGCTAAGCCCTGAACCAGGCACACACAGGGCAGGTGGGAAGCCACCTCAACCAAGAGTGAGGCCACTGCTTATCGCAACATTGATGGTGACGGTTTCCTTTTTGAATCTAATGAAATTAATTACCTACTAAATCATAACCATAAACTCTCTTCCCTTGCTTCCCTTGTAGCTCTGTAAAGAATCAGCCTGCACTGCAGTAGACCCAGGCTTGATTCCTGGGTTAGGAAGATCCCCTGGAGAAGGAAATGGCAACCCGCTCCAGTATTCTTGCCTGGAGAATCCCATGAACAGAGGAGCCTGGCAGGCTACAGTCCATGGGGTCGTAAGAGTCAGACACGACTTAGCGACTAAACCACTACCACCAAATCATAAACCATTCCTCTCTCCAGAGGAATATAATTGAATTCAGAGTCTCTGCAACATAACAGATTGCAGAGTCTTTGCAATCCAAAGTTACTCCACATACAAAGAGCTGGGGTGCTGTGAACCATCCTCAAGGGAAAATACAGTCAACAGACTGTCATCATGTAATGACTCAGGTGTTGGGTGATCAGAAAGCACTTCAAAGCCAACGGAGTAACTGTGTTCAGTGACGTAAAGGAAAAGACACTCCTAGTGAACAAAAACATAGGAAATCTCAGCAGAGGGATAGAAGATGTTTTTTAAAACCAGCCAAATGGAAATTTAGAATTGAAAAATATAACACTTGAAATAAAACATTCACTGAATGGGCATAATAGACTGGAAAGGACAAGAAGTAGTCAGATGGGGGAAAGCAAGAGGAGCCTTAGGGACTCAGAGGGCAGTGACAAGTGTGAAATGCACAGTGACTGTGGAGCCCAGAGGGGAGGCAAGAGGCACGGTGGGGCAGGAGAAGTGCTTGACGAACAGACTCTCCCGATTAAAGAAGCTCAGGGAGTCTCAAACTGGGTGAATATGACTACCACCGGCACCTGGGCACATCATTTTTAAGTTACTGAACACTTTAAGCTTCACTTTAAAAATCTTGAAAGCAGCCAGAGAAAAACAACAGATTACACACACACAGTGCTACAAACACTGGGAACTTATCACATAAGGCCAGTGGAGTGCTGGAGGAAAGATAGTCAGCCTCCCAGCCGCATGTGCTAAATACAGATATTTTCAGAAAAAGGGAAGCTGATAGAATTTGTTGCCATCATCTGTATATTGTCAGAAATGCTAAAGGAAGTTTTTCCTGGCTGAAGGTAAATGATATGAGAGTGAAACTCAGATCTTTATGCGAGTGATGAGCATCAAAAAGAGTAAATATCTGGGGGAACGTCTTCTTTAAAGTATGTATTTAGGGACTTCCCTGGCAGTCCAGTGATTAAGATTCCACACTGCGTATGTAGGGAGCACTAGCTCAATGCCAGATCGGATAACTAAGATCCTGCATGCCGCATGACTCCCCCCCACCCAAAAAAAAAAACAAAAAAACGTGCAATATGTATTTAAAGAAAAAAACCAGAACGTGTCTTGAGTTTGTAATGCATGCAGGTGAAATACGCATGATGGCCATCATATGAAGCCACGGGTGAGGGGTCCACGGACCTGCAGGTTCTGCCTTGGCGTGTCGTGCTGCAGTGTTCTAAGCAGGCTGTGAAATGGGGTCAGAGCAACAACCATGAAATTATGCAGAGAACCATAACTAAAGAAGATAAATTGAAAGGGAACTTAAAAAAAATCCAAATAATATGAAAGAATGCAGAAAAGAGGGAAGTAAAACACTGGAGAGATGAGCAGAAAACAAAACAGTAGCCTTAAACCCAGCCATAGTGTCATTATACACTTGCCAAAGCCCAGCATCAAAAGTGACCCTGTTCTAAACATGGACTTGAGGCAAGAGTGATGTGCCCATGTAGGTTCATCAGAGTACTTCCCTGGGGCAGGATGTTAATAGTGGAAGAGGCTCTGCTTATGTGGGGGCAGCAGATGTATGAAACTCTCTTACTTCCTGCTTAGTTTAGCGATGAGCCCAAAACTGTTCTTAAAAAAATAATCTTTTAGGTATTAAGACAAAGGAACAAGTAGAAAACAAATAATAAAATGGTAGACCTGAGTCTAACCACAGTGATATTTACATTAAATATTAATGGACTAAACTCTCCAGTTACAAGTTAGAAATCCAGTATTCTTGCCTGAGGAGCCTGGTGGGCTGTAGTCCATGGGGTCACAGAGTTGGACCGGACCAAGTTTGCATGCACGTGATTTCCTGAGTGGAAGAGTAAAGGGTAGAATTAAGTATAACCTGTACATTCAGTAATCTGGGCATGTCCATTTCATATGCATGTAAATATTTTGCCAGATGGTAGGGAAGCAGATGAATAAAGCAAGATTTCTTATACTCTAAAAAAAAAAAAAAAAGAAATGATAAAATGGGTAATAAGCAAGACCCTATGACATGCTGTCTATGAGAGATTCACTTTAAACATAAAAATCACAAGCTGAAAATAAGTGGATGCAAAACGTGTATGTATACAAATAGCACAAGACGGCTGGAGTGGTTGTACTAATATCAGGTAAAGTAGGTTCAAGATAAGGAGTATTACCAAAGAGAACCGGAAAATTCTAGTGATAAAGAGGTGGTTTCATCAGAAAAACATATCAGTTACAAATGTACCCAATAAAGGGAATAATAAGCAATTCCACAATCATAGGCAATTTTAACATCTTTCTCTCACCAGTTGTTAGAACAAAAGACCTAAAGAAATCAGTGAAGACATAGAGGGTCTGAACAGTGCTCCTGGAATCTTGACCTGAGTGGTGTTTATAGAGCCACACCCATCAGAAGCAGAACACAGATTCCTTCTAGTGCATGTTCTCTAGCATAGACCAAATGCTGTGCCCTGAAACAAGCTTCCAGGAAAAGTAAAGAAGTAAAAGCTGCATTTATTTGCATAGGACATGATTATTTATATAGAAGATGCTAAGAAATCTGAAAAAGTCCTTAGGATGGAAAAAAGCAAGAACCATTAGAGAAAAAACCCGCAGTTAATTTTATGAAAATGAAACATTTGTTCTTCTAAAGAGACCCATAAGAAAATGAAAAGACAAGTCACAGAATGGGAGAAATGTCTGCAGTACACATACCCGGCAAAGGACATGTGAAGAGCTAGCACATAATAATAGAAAGATAACTCAGCCGAACACGGTGGCCCAGAGAAGTGAACAGACTCATCACAAGAGATGTAAGGTGTGTGAGCGGCCCACAAGCAGGACAGAGGTGCTGACCATATCTAGTTACAGAAACACAGATGGGAACAGAGAACCACCGCCCACCTGCCAGTGTGTGATCACGACCTGGTGTGGCCAGAGCAGGTGAGGCGCTCAGAGCTGCAGGGGCTGCATGTGGAGCCATGGCCGGAGAACAGCTGGGCATTAGCTTCCCAGAGTTACCTTGACCCAGTGCTTCCAGATGTTGACCCAAGAAAGAAGGCAAGTGACCATGCAGGAACAGGCCCAAGAATGTCTCCGGCAGTGTTAGCCAAAATGTGGAAATAGCCATGTGGCAATTGGCAGGCAGTGGGCAGGGGAAGCGTCCTACAGTGGATGCCACTGAGTCACAAGAGGGCAAAGTACAGAGGAATTCAAAGATCCCCGCGGCCATGCTGATGGGCAGGAGCCCAACCCAAGGTGCGTGGATGGTGTGGTCTTTTCCCCTAAAATTCCAAGAGACACAGTCCACATGTAGTGGTGGGGTCTGAGGAGGGACAGTGTGGTGTGCACACTATCAGTGGTGTCTGTTAAGCAGATGGAGGTGTCGGCTGAGCTGATTCCTGAATCAAAGTTGGCAGCGTGTGACACCAGTAGTTGCCACCGAGGGGACTTCACATCCCAGAAAGGGGCTGCTGCCCCAAGGAAGAGCTGGTGTTTTTAATGAGGGTACTTGACTCCAGACTGGGGGAGCGCCATCTGCTCCATCAGCCTGG
The DNA here is from genome assembly GCF_016772045.2 of Ovis aries. Classification (NCBI taxonomy): domain Eukaryota; kingdom Metazoa; phylum Chordata; class Mammalia; order Artiodactyla; family Bovidae; genus Ovis; species Ovis aries. The sequence continues at coordinate 50,708,770 of NC_056065.1, forward strand.
ACTGAACCCAGCACAGAGCAAGCAACAGGACAGACCCCAGCCTGGGACCCCTGGGCCCTGGGCCAGTGGACGGAGCCGCTCGTCATCCCCCAGGCCCAAGTGCGCTCTTTGGGACACACCCTCCCTTGAACCTGAGCTCGTCTTCCTCATGCACAGCTTCCTCCTACAGCTGTTTTTATTAAGAGAGAAGTCTTTTTAGAAGTGACTTTTGTGTGTTTGGGACAGATTATAATTGTGGTTCCCACCTTGCAGAAATTGATTAAAAATCCAACTAACGTTTACTTCCAGGGTCATGCAGGCTAGTGTGTTCCCCTGGTTACTCTAGAGATGTGGCAGCATGAGCACTAAATCACCTGGGCTGTCTCGTTTCGAGTGGTTTCCATGTTAGGAAGTTTACTTGAGGCCGGTGATCCTGTTTCGTCTGTTTGCTCTCTGGACCCACTGCCCATCAGAAGCTCTTGCCCTGGACTCCCTGTGCCGTTACCCAGCTGGAGGTTGCTCACACACCCTTCTGTGATGACGGCAGGTGGGCAGCTCATGTTCCTCTGACCGGCCTGGCCCTTCAGAGGCACACCCACCGCCTGGCAGTTCTATCTCTGGGTGAAAATGCTGGAAATTGAATTCGAGTCTTACGAGGACAGGATGAAGTGGCGGGTAGAATGGCCTCCTCCCCTGACCCCTCCACTCAGGTTCAGCCTCCCTTCTGGGAAGACCCAGTGCATGGGCGGTGGAAAGCCAGTGGGAGGGAGTGAGTCTGTCGGATCCTGATTCGGGCGGGCTGAGCCCTAGGGGCTCCTGAAGGGAAGTCTGATTGCACCCTGAGCCCCAAGGCCAAGGCCCAGACGTGTTTGGTTGTGCTTGACCAGCAGCAGGGCCTCACCTGTCCACCTGGATTTGCAGGCTGGGCTCCAGGGTTGTGACACTCTGGAGCCAGCAACCTACCCCCTGACTGCTGATCAAGGGTGGCAAGGGCCTGAATGTCTGCAGCCCACGTCCAAGAGGGCCAGGTAAGTGTCCTCTGCCCCACCCCACCTCCCTCAACCATGCCCTGCACTGGCAGGTGGCACCTGTGGCCACACAGCACCCCTCTCTCTCACAGAGCCTGCACTCCGGGACATGGCACTCCGGCGTGCCGTCTTCCTGGCTGGCCTCCTGGTGGAAGTTGCTAGCAGAGCCTCAGGAACTGCGGTAAGCACCTGTCATGTGGACAGTGGGCCCTTCACCAGAGGGTCTTGCCCTTCCACCTGTGGGCGCCACCCTTGTCCCAGCCCCAGAGACACTGACTGTACACCCTATAGGGTTGGGGCTTGTGACTCTGGGTGGGCAGCTGACACATGGGCCTACCCATGGCCCCTGCTCCTCTCTGCCTGCTAGACCCTCCTTTCCCGCTGCCCAGCTGGACCTCTTCTTGGAACTGAAATGGGGTCTCCACACAGCTGCCCACTGGCACTGGCCAGAGCTAGTGGGATGGACAGAGATGCCCGCTCCAGGCTCAACTTGGCCAGTTGACAACTACCAAGTCAGTGACAGGTGTGCTGAGTGGTGGTTCCTGGAGGTGCCTGGCCACGTCTACACACACCCGGCTGCCCGTCTCCAGGATGGTGGGCCTTCCAGCTGCTCTGCCTCAGCTGGGTTGGGTGGGACAGGATAGCTGAGCCTCCCTTCTCAGGCTTGGCCTGGCCCCCATGGCACCCTCCATTTCTTGGCCACCCTTTGGCGCTCCTTGCCAGTCCTGGGCCGGGTCTTGGGAAACCTGGGTAAACACGGAGCAGAGCTGCCTGGAACACCCTCTCGAGGCACCTCTAACCATCTGGTCTGTGAATGAAGCACCCGCACCACCCACTCCTGCATGTGGGCCTGGCCAGCGTGTTTGCCCCGAAGTGCTGCCTGGGGCAAACTTTTCCTCTGTGGGGGCCAAGCTGGAACCCCCCCAGGGGGTGTCTGTAGAATTGCAGGAGCATCACTGAGGTGTCCAGGACTGTGAGCTGTTTGGTCGGGAGCAAGGGGCAGACACGTCATGAGAGCCACCCAGGCCTCTCACCAGGGAGGCCACGGAAGCCTGGGTTTATCTTCCTGAGTCACCACAGTCCAGAAACACATGTGCTTGCTTTCTTAGCAGATTCGTTTTTTGATTTTCAAAGCCACCAGCTGCAAGTGTCGACTAATAACTTCATGTTTGAAATGCCTGCCCTGTGCCTGCCTGTAGCTCACAAGGCGAGAGGTAGCAGCTCTGCCCCCGATCCCAGAGATCCCTGAGAAAGAGTGGCTTGGAGGCCCTAAGGGAGGGTGACATGGAGGGCTCGAGGGAGGGCAGCGGGCAGCGGAGGAGAGGTCCATCCCTGCCCACTAGGCTGCTCCAGCGCCCCCCGACAGGCTCTCTGGGTCAGCCCGAGGGAGTCTCCTTCCTGCTGTTGGGAGTCTGGGTGCTGGGGAGAGTGCCCCAGCAGGTCCCAACCAGACACCTCAGTTGTTGATTCAATCTCCAAACGCTTGCCAGACAGCAAGTACTGTCCCAGGAAGAGTCTGTGCGGTATGATCGTGTGTCCTGACCTCGCTCTAGGTCAGCAGGTGCAGTCCCCAGATGCTGACTACAGGAGGCTGGGCCCTGGGTGTAGGGGTGAGCTCTCTGGGAGCCCCTGTGGATACCACCCTGGGCCTGGCCCACACATGCCACCTGGCCACAGAAGCTCATCACTGTCTCCCCTCTAGGGTCAGCAGCCTGAGTGCTGTGTGGATGCGGGAGACATCAATGCCACCTGCCCAGGCACTAGCCTGTGTGGCCCAGGTGAGCTTTGGTGTGAACCAGCCTAGACGGCCTGGGGAAGGAGGGGCTGGGGTGTGGGCAGAGGCAGCAGGGTTGATGGGGCCTCATCTTGAGAGTTGGGGCAGAACCCCAGGAGGACACAGTGGCCTCGTCCTGGGAGGGAGGGGCAGGCAAGACTGCCTGTTCCCCGCAGCGAGTTTCAGCTGGGTTGAGACAAGCTGACGTAAGATAGGAGCAGCAAAGTACACAAATGTGTGAAGTTTTACACACATTTTGACTCAGGAGGAAATGAAGCCCCAAACAAGTGGCAGAACCTCAGTGCTAACACATCAAATTGAATGAGGAGGTGATTGTGGGCAAGGGACTGAGACACGGGCAGCTGAAGGGGATCGAGGGGGATGGTGACAAGGCCCCTGAGTCCTGTCTCCTCGTGGTTGGGGGAAAGGGGCAGCTCTCATGGGGTTTGTTTCCTACTTCTGGAAAGAAAAGGAAGGTCAGAGCACCCTTCTGGCACCTGCTGTTTTTCATTGCCTCACCTCAAAACAGTCTCTGTCCTGAAGTGGTGACATATTCTGGTTTCCTTCAGTCCCCACTTGAACCTTTACCTTCAGATAGTGTCACAAACTGAAAGCCAAGTTGGTAGCCATGGAGAGATTTGGGTTAGAAGTTGTGCGACAGGAGGTCAGCAAAAGGGAAAGAAAGCAGATGGAACCAGGCAATCACTGGCTCCCACGCTGTGCTGACCATCAGCCCTGGGACAGGCCATCCCATAGACCACGTCAGAAAGAGAGTTGCGGGTGGGCTCCATCCGCAGTGAGGCCTCTGCACGTGGGCAGCAGGTGGGGGCAGCATGGTAATCCTTGATACAGCCCGATTTTCTCTGGAACTTTCCAGAAGGCCCGCATGGCAGCAGGTTGCCATGACCTGTTGAGTTGACTGCCAACTAGGTGAAGGTCACATCCGTTTGCAGGGCTTTGGGAAAAGGCAGTTTTGGTTCTTGGTGATTCCAAGTCAGCAGGTGGGCGAGAGGCAGAAACGTTAGTTTGGAGAGTCAGAGCCAGACTCGGGGAACCGGGGATTTCAGGATCCAGGCCAGTTTATGGGGGCTGGACCTCAAGGTCGAAGAGCAGGACTGGAGTCTGCTGTCCATCAGCCAGACCAGTCTGCTACTGAAAGATCACTTCTCTCTACAGCTACCCCTTTCCACCAGAGGAAATCACAGTGACACAAACTGTCTTTAAAATAAGTCTATCCTCTTTAAATTGGGCCTGATTAAGAAGTTTAGCCAAAGCAGCGATTGACACATAGGCTCTTCTGAAGTCTACTTTGCTGGCCTCTTCACAGAGACTCTCAGGTGGGACTTCTGAAGGCCTCTCGAATCCAGGAAGCCTAGCCAAGGACTCACCTCCAGACCTCACCTTAGTATCTTTAGGTTGGGGTGAATTCCCCCTTCCTGAGTCCCCATGTGCCAAGGTTCCTGGCCTTTCTGGGCGGTGACCTTCCTTACTCACTGGGAAAGGCGGAGAGCCAGTGAGCCAGGCCCTGGGCCCTTTTCCAGGTGCTATAATGCTCCATAAAGCCAACCTTTGTTCCTTAAGTCTGGTCACTAGTCCTGCCCTGCACACACAGCCCAGGGCCTCCTCGTGGTCAGCCACCCTGGTAGTTTTGCCAAGGAGCCCAGTTACCTTAGGGCTGGCCAAGGGAGCCCTCGAGAGTATTGCTGCCTTGGTGACAGGTCTGTGCCCAGGACCCCACATTCCTAGGCCTCCTTGAGATGCCTCCCTGAGGTCTGCCCTTCCCAAGAAATGGCAAGTGAAGGAAAAAGAGTCCACCTGCTTCAGAAGAGAAGCCCAGTTCTTACAAGAAATGAAGGCTTATTCCTAATACTTGTAGATTCCATTCTTGTAGAAGCCGTTTCCGAGACGTCCAGTAAGGGGCCCGTGGGGATCCCCAGGCAAGAAAAGGCAAGCTGTGGTTCCTGTGGAGGGGCTTCTTTTTCTGAAGTCCATCCAAACTTCCAGAATGGGTGAACTAGTGTTCTGGAATAAACGTAGTTTTACAAATGCAAAGCATAGCACTCCCTGAAGGCAGCCAGCTGGCATGGCTGTGCTTCGACCTGCATCCTCTGTTCCCTGGCACAGGCTGCTACGGGCGCCCGGCCGAGGATGGGAGCGTCAGCTGCATCCAGTGCAGGAATGGAACCCACAACAGCTCCGAGTGCAGAGGCCGTATGTCCTTCCGCCCCTCCTCCCCACCCCATCCTCCGGCCTGCTTCTCACCAGGGGCCCACACCTCCAAGTTCTGGAGGAAAGGGTGGGGATCCAGGTTGTTGTCCCCCATCCTGGGCCACTGTCCCCCCATGGGTACCCCAGGAGTCCCCTCCCTGAGTCCTTATGTCCCTCAGAGCAGCTGTGGGGCAGGGGCTGCTCTGCCTCCACAGCCACCTCCCTTTCCCATTTCCGGGCCACAGTTGCATTTGGGCTGCATCTCTGGCTCCCTGGGGGTCCTCCAGCAGCACTGACCGCTGTGCTCCCCCACAGTTGCCGGCCGAGGTGCACAGTTCCCTGTGAACAAGAGCACAGGGATGCCTGGGCGGCAGAATGTCGGTAAGTTTCTCAGCTCACCACACCAGTTCTGGGGAGATGCAGGGCACCATCAGAGCCGTTTCCAGCGCAGACCCAGTCACCCATGCTGGCCTCGGCAGGGCCATGTCTACAGTCAAGGGCAGATTCCACCCCAGCCAAGAGCTCTGCACAGGATCCCGCTCTGCTCACAGAGCAGAGCCCATGGTCTGGAGGCTTTATCAGCTTTGAAGTCAGGGTCTGGGGTTGATTCAAAAGGGTGGGTGTGGCTGGGGTCACTTGGCATGGGCCCCCGCATGCCTCTGAACAGGCCGCATGTCTTAACCTTTTGCCTTGCTCATAGCCACCACCCCGCCCAAGCCCCTCAGTCCCTGGGAGCCCAAGACGTATGGTTCTCCATGATGGGAGGACATCCTGAGAAACCCCAGCCCTGTCCCTGGGGGCTCCTCTAGGACATAGGTCTCTGAGGAGACTACAGACACTGTAGGCAGAGAGAAGGGCCCACCATGCCACCTGGTCCTCAGGGCAGACACAGGAGCCACCTGGGCACTCTGGGCCCCAGCCGACTCCTGCTGCCAGGCGTCCCATTGTACCTGACACACCTGCGGAGCCACAGAGTGGCCAGGCCACGGGGGTGTGGTACTCAGGCCACCCGAGGCCACTGCAGTCAGGGAGCAGGACTTGCCCTGGGCCTGAGGTTGATTCAAGAGGATAAGTGAGGCCACCTCCTCTTCTGAGGTGTTGGGGTCATGATGGGGGTTATGATCGTCCAGACCCTGGTCCTTCAGCAGAGGACATGACCTGGACCAATGGTTCAGGCCTTCCCTGTGAGTCTCAGAACCGGAAGCAAGTAGCCTTGTGCTGCTGTGGGCTGAACAACAGTGTTAGGGCAGTTGGGCACAGACAGCGCCCACCTCTTGTGATATGGGGCTGGGCCCTGCAGCAGAGGGTGGTAGGTAAGGCCCATGCAGTCCAGTGTTGAGCCCCTTTCCTTTGTGGCAAATCTAGGCCAGTTTAGCTGGAAGTCGTCCCTCCTGAGGCTCCAGTGTGGCTGTAGCTGGCCTCCTGTCTACATGGCAGGGTCAGAAGGGCGCTTGCCACAGGCTTCTGAACACAGAGTCCCCCTGCTCGGCATCAGTGTGCTGGCTGTCCTGATCCTGTGGAGGTGGAGATGGCTGGTGTCCTGGTGCTGGGAAAGCCACCCAGGTGACAGCCAACAGGCTGCAGTGAGGCGAGCCAGGGTACATCCTTGTGCCAGAGCTGTGGGGCCCTGAGTCGGTGCCAAGTGATGAGGAGGAGATGGGGAGCTTGGGCTGGGGACACTGGACCTCTCGACAGCCCACCCCCTCAGAACTCCCCAGCTGACACCTGGGGAGTCAGCTGAGTGCAGGGGAGGCCCACACCTCTGCATGCAGGACCCTCAGCCCTGCGGGAACCCAGGTGTGCACACGACCAGCCCTCACCTTGCTTGCAGGGGGCCCTCAGGTGGCCGCCTCCCTCTTCCTGGGGACATTTCTCATCAGCTCGGGCCTCATCCTCTCTGTGGCTGCATTCTTCTACCTCAAGCGAGCCAGCAAGCTGCCCAAGGTCTTCTATGGAAGAAACAGAGGTACCCCCTCCTGCCAGGGGTCCCAGGGGAACAGCATGGGGCAGGGCCAAGATGCTGGTGTCTGGGGGCAAAGCTCCATCTCAGGCAGCCTGGAGGGGACTGGGTTGTCACATGGCTCTTGTGTCAGGATGGGGGGGCACGCCCTGGGAATGCTCTGTGTGGATGTCATGGGGTCTCAGTGTGAAGGGTGACAGTGGCAGACACTCTGCAGACTGGCTTGTCTGCTCCATGGCAGGATGCTGGGGAGGGGAGGGGGCGGCTTGATTCAAGGCGATGAGGGGGCACCATCCCAAGTTCAGGGGCAGGCTGAGGGCACCCACAGGCACAGGAGTGGGGACTGGAGTGAGCCTGGATCCGGGGACCCTCTGCAGGCTTGTGGATCCCCAAGCGGAGGGATACACGGACACCTGCCTAGGCTGAGAGGACCCCTGTCCAGGCTGATGACCCCTCAATACCTGTTTAGGCTGAGGGGACCCTTCCTAAGCTGAGGCTCCCCCAGGCTATGCCCCCCCAGGCTGAGGGACCCCCACAGGCTGAGGGCTCCCAAAGCTGAGGCTCCCTTAGGCTACGCGCCACCCCCCACCCCAGGCTGAGGCAGCTCTGTGGCCTCCAGGTGACACCTGTGCTCTCCCTGCAGCTCCCGCCCTGCAGCCTGGCGAAGCCGTAAGTACCCAGTGGGCAGGCGGAGGCCCTGTGTCTGTACATGTCCGTCTGGGCTGGTGGTCGTCCTGCCCACAGTTTTTACTGTGCCTTTTCCTCTTTTCAAGGCCGTGATGATTCCCCCACCTCAGTCCTCAGGTACGTCAGCTCCTCCTACCCCACATCCTATTGGGTGCCTTGTCTCTGGTGAGAATTTCCCTTTTATTCCTCAGATGCTCAATGTGTCAAGGATTCCCAACATGGATCCAGAGTCACCTCTGCCACCCTCTGCCTTTCTCCAGGACCCAGCTCTGCCCGAGCCAGGAGCTGGTGGCTCTCACCAGCTCTCCCATGGCCCCTCCAGAGTGACGGGCACTTTAGTTTGACTGTGTCAGTTGTGTCACGGTTGATGCCATGAGTAGAGAGGTCGCAGCCACAAGCCACAGAGCAGGCGTCAGCCTCTTCCTTCCCAGACTGTTCCTGCCACCATGCAGAGATCTGGAGTGGGGACAGGTGGGGACGTCCTCCTTTGGGGGACAGAGAAGCTACTCTGTCAAGGCTAGATCTGCTCTGTCTGGTGAAACACACACCTCATTTCTCCTGAGCGGCGTCGTGTCCAAGCACAGGTGCCTGCGTTGTCTCCTGTGATGGCCATAACAAAGTCTGCAAATCGGGGCTTGAGAGGACAGAAGTGTCTTCTCTCACAGTCCTGGAGGCCAGAAGTCAGAAGTCCAGGTGTGGGCAGAGCCGTTCCTTCCAGAGCCCCGGGGGTGGATCCCTCCTGCCTCTTCTGGCCTCTGGGATTGCAGGTGTCCCTGGGCTCGTGGCCCTCTGGCCACTGCCCACCTTCCACTGGCTTCTCCCCTCTGGGTTTCCCGCTCTCTGCCTCCCTATCATGAGGACAGTGGTCGCTGGATTTAGGGCCCATCAGATAATCACATCTGCCAAGACCATTTCTCCAAGTGAGGTCATATTCCCAGCTTCTGGGCCTTAGGATGGGTACACTGCAGGGGGCCACCGTCTACCCTATAGCATATCATGACCTGTACCTTTGTGTTTCAGGAGAGCCAGACCCTTGCCCTGGCCAAGGGGCTCCAGGTTTCCAGGAGTTGGAGCTCAGTGGGCTTCCTCTCCCATTCCCCTGTGGCTGCCCACCCCCACTCCCATGAGCCCCAGGGAAGCCCGCTGCCCTCCTGCCACGTCAGGCCCTGCTCTGACCCCACTTGTCTCTGACTCTATTTCAGTGAGGAAGCCGCGCTACGTCCGGCGTGAGCGGCCCTTGGACAGAGATGTAGGCCCCACCACTGTCTCCTCTGTGGAGGCCCGAGTGAGCAACGTCTGACCCCGGGGTCCACCCGCAACTCCACATACTGCAGAAGAGGGGCCCCCATGCACAAAGGCTGGGCGCTGCCCAGCGAGGCCTCGGGATGGGCTCAGACATGGCCCTGGCTTGGCTCGTCTGATTCCAGCCACATATGCAGGGGGAGCCGCCCACCGGCAGGCCTTCCTCACCGCACATGGCACTCAGTATGACCAACCCGGGGCATCACTCCAGCCTCTGCCCTTGAGCCCAGGTGGGGAGCCAGGCACATGGGGTCTGGGCCCCACGGGAGAGACAGCCTGCAGGACTCCAGATGCTCCTCTGCCCTGGAGTCCATGGTGAGCAGATTCCTTGCATCCTCTCTGAGAGCAGTAAGGCCCAGGCCTTTGAGGTTCCAGCTGCGTCCACATGGAGGTGGTACAGGCCTGGGGACCGCTCAGGCACCACAGGCTGTGCTGCATTGCTGCCCAGTCCCAGGAGCTGCAGGACTGAGCTGCTTGGCTTCCTGCTGACTCCTGTCTGTGTTTAAGCAGAAACGCATTTTGTACAGAAGTCCAAGAGGCATGCTGCCCTCATCTGAGCCCTGCCTGGGCCCCAGGCGCTACAGGTCCTCATCTACCTGGGGATGGAAACTGGCCTGAAACTGCTGGAGGTCAAGGTTCCCCAGGGACGTGTCCACCCAGGGCCACATTTACCTGTGACTGCTGCCTGGAAGCCTGGACTAGCTCATCACGCCAGCCTCCCAAGGACCTCACTGGCTGGCAGTCCTGTCTGGCTGCCCCCACCCTGAGGCACCAGCCAAGGTTCCCATGGAGACAGGAGTGTTGGGGCACCCGCTGCATGCGGGTGGAGTGTGGCCTGGCCTCCCCAGAATCTCTATTGGGACTGCTGTCTCCTCCTTCAGGATCTGGTCTGAGTCCGTGCCGCCCGAGGCAGGGCCTGTGTGGCCAGCCTCCCAACTTCTGCACCGTGATTCCCACTGGAGCCTTTGCAGTTTCTGGACGTGAGCTTGGTCACCAGGACATGAATGGATGACTGGCTGGTGTCCATGAGCGGCAGCCACCTGAAATTAGCGTCAATAAACCACTCAGGCCTTTCTTACTGCCCCAGGGTTCCCTATTCCTCAGCAAGGAGGAAGCCTCTCACGGGAGATGGGGAGCCCCTGACGAGGACCCAGACCCCATCCTGCAGGCAGCCCCCAGCCCTGCGGATGTTAGCCATGGGCGAAGGGGGCTTGTCCCAAGTGGCCTCATGTGAGTAGGAGATCGCAGTGGCCCCCAGTTGTCAGGACGGAGATAGGGAAGCGTGTGGGTGCCTCTTTGGGAGGTTTTTCTGTGAAGAGACCGTGCCTGTGCAGACACGACAACCATGGGGCACCCGTGGTGCCTGGCTTACAGCCCCAGGAGGAAGTTACACATGGGCACAGAGTGGAGGCCAGCATCAGCTGTCACGTTTGGGAGGCGAGGATGAGTGGGTGACCCTTGGAGGGGCTGGTGAGCACAGGGATGTTTGCCAACTGGTGGCTTCATCCCAGGCATCCTAGCCGGTCGTCAGGACAGAGCGGGGGCAGGGCAGAGAGCCTGGACCATCTGGTCTGAGGTTTGCAGCCATTGGGCACCCCCCGGGGGGTGTCTGTGTGGCCCTGGGCCTGAGCATGTGGGAGTGCATCAGCGTACCAGGGCTTGGGGGAGGCTCCACCCTCTTCTGGGGACAGTGGCCCGGAACCACCTGCCTCCGCAGCCGACAGCCTTGGAGGGCTGTGGGGTTCCCATGGAGTTCCTGTGGATGCAAGATGATCCTTGGCTTCCCCTGGGAACCTCAGAGCCGCCTCTTCTCTAATGTTCCTGGCCCTGTAGCCCCCAGCCTCAGCTTTGCTCCACCCCTGGCTGCTGCTGCTGCTGTCACTTAAGTCGTGTCCGACTCTGTGTGACCCCAGAGATGGCAGCCCACCAGGCGCCCCTGTCCCTGGGATTCTCCAGGCAAGAACACTGGAGTGGGTTGCCATTTCCTTCAATGCATGAAAGTGAAAAGTGAAAGTGAAGTCGCTCAGTCGTATCTGACTCTTAGTGACCCCATGGACTGCAGCCTACCAGGCTCCTCCGCCCATGGGATTTTCCAGGCAAGAGTACTGGAGTGGGTTGCCATTGCCTTCTCTGCCACCCCTGGCAGCAACACTCAACTCTGAATTTGACCCTGCAGCCCTCTGCCCCCACACTTGAGATGCTGCCCCTGACCTTCCAGGCCTCTTGTAGCCTGGCCTCTTGGGCCCTCAGCCACGCTGACTTCCCCTCTACCGCTGGACACCCTGGGCCTGGGTGTGACTGTCTCAGGCCTCCCAAATAGTTGGGGGGGCATTCCTGGACTCTTGGGCACGTGACTGATGGGTATCCAGGCCAGAAAGCAGGTGGGGGTGGGGCAGCTGGCAGGGACAGGGTGTCTGTGTGGGGACCCTGCACAGTCCCCTCCTCTGTCACCTGTTCCTCACCTGGACTCCATGCCTCCATGTAAAATGCCAAGATAAGGCCAATTTGGGGGGTCTTTTCTGGCCAAAGCAGGCAGGTGGGGCACCTGTCCCCTCCTAGTGCTCCACCATGTCAACCACCACAAGGAGCCCCATGTCCTAGGAGGCGAGCTTGGTGTGGGGCTGGGCAGTGGGCATGGCCCTGGGGTCACAGCTGCAGCTCGTCCATTCATTCATCTGTTCACTCGGTGCCAAAGAAGCACCCAGAGCCGTCAGAGATCAGCAAGAGGCAGTACCGTCTGTAGAGTTGGGAGGTGGGAGCACAGAGCAGAATGAGCGGGGCCTGAGGATGGGGCATGAGAACAGAGGCCCTGGTGGGGCCTGGGCACTGGGCCCCAGAAAGAGCCAACCCCCAAGGCCAGGCCGACTGGGAACTTGGCTCACTGCTGGGTGTGGGAGGGACAGGACCGGAAGAGTCAGCTTGTGGCCAGAGGGCAACTCTGAGCCTGTCAGGAGCCAGAGTGCAGAGGGTGGGGTGGAGGCTGAGCCCAAGTGCACCCCCTAGAGCCCCTGCTGCAGCCCAGCCTCTGCCTCCCAGGCTCTGGCCTGTGGAGCATGCCAGAGTTTACACCCATGTTGAGACCTTTCCCCAAACTGGCTGTTCTCTGTGCCCCCTGCAAGCCCTCAGAGTCTTGAAGCCAGTCTTCACACAAGTACTGGGTGTGGGGAGCCACGGCCAGAGTGGGCCTTGTGGGGCAGGCCTCTCCCCTGCTCATTTGGCCAAAAGTAGCTTCTGCCTCCAGCCTAAGACTCCCAGGTGTCCTGAGGTCTTGGGGACCCCTACCATCTGAGAGCCATGATTGGACAGGGATGGTCACTGCAGGCCTTGCTCTCTGCCCAGTCTGGCAAGTAAGCCCCAGCTTCATGGTCACCTGCTGGCAGCCAGGCTCCCCTCACATGTGCGTACACACAGGTGCATACACAGGTGCACACACAGCCAGCCGGAGTAAGCTGGTAAGCAGCTCACCTGCTCACATGAAGCCCACACGCTCACAAGATGCAGATATTCTTCCCTCATCATGATGAGAGTGAGCAGGTGTGTGGGGCCAGGGGCGCCCTGAGCGCCACGGTCCTGTGTGGTGAGACCTGGCCCCACCCCAATGGCACACCCCTCGGGCATTCCTGTCCCCTTGCCTCGGGCACTGACTGTCCACTGAGGAGCTCGGAGTGATCTCAGAGCTCGGATATTCCCAGGAGCCCTTGGGGAGGCGTGCTCAGAGGACCAGGACACTTCCTGGAGGAGCATCAGACCCTGAGTCACGATACCCGTGGGAACCAGAGCCCTGTCCTGCTCAGGTGGGCCCCGCCCTCATCGAGACTCCCCATTCTCTGGGCCCTCACTAACCCCGCTGGCCCTGAACCTTCGCCAAGCCCCTCAATGAAGTTCTTCCTGCTCCTGGAGCACACAAGGAAGCCCCGGTCCTCTCTTCCTCTCCTGCAGTTGCCCCACACCTCAACCTCCTGTGGCTGCAGTCCTGGCTGCCCCCTTCTCCTCTCACTCTGGTTCCTCCTGGGGTCTGGGCCCAGGCAGCCTGCTCCATGCACCCATCTGCTAATGCCTCTTGATGACCTCTGACCTCTGTTGGCCGTCAGTGCTTCTCCTAGTGCTCTTGGGGCTGGGCAGCCTCTGGGGGTCCTGAACCATCCACTGAAGGGTCAGGGCCGTCCCCCACCAGGGTGGAACCCTCTCTCAGCCTGACCAAGCCCAACACTCCCTCCCCACAGGCTCGTGATGGGGTTCCATCTCAGGTCCTGGGCCCCAAGTTCAGATCAGGTGCACACTGAGGTGTGGTATGTGAAGCTGGGGTGGGGGGTGAGCAGCGAAGCCACAGGGTGGAGGAGAGAGCCTGCTGTGACCCTGTGGCCAGGAGGATCAGGTATCAGATGGAGTGGCTGCGACACCTCAGGAACAGGGTGACTGTGGTTGGTCACAGCCCATGCCACTGGCTAGGCTCCAGGCCCCTCCAGCACAGCCCTCACACCCTCCACCCTGGCCGCAGACAGGCCTGGATGCAGGCTGGCCCTGTGGTGTGCTGGGACTTGGTATTGACCTGCTGAAACCACTCCCTGTACCCCAGGGAGACTTCTGGATCCTCTGCCTGAGTGGGCACTTCCTTGAGTCCCTTCCCTACCTACGAAACTAAGGTCCCTCCAGCAGATGCTCCCCTGAAACAAGTCCTGTGGCCAGCTTGCTGCCCGACATGCCTTCACCCCTGACTCACCCCTCACTCACCCTGCGGGCACTCCCAGCCTGACCTCTCACCCCACTCCCTGGACCCAGAGCAAAGAGTTCCCTCCCAGCCCCCAAAGGCTGCAGGTGGGAAGGGATGGGTGGGGACAGCAGAAGCCCATTTGGGGGGTGCTGTGCTTTTGAGTGGCAGCCACACGGATGAGGTGGGTATTGGGGGGAAGGGGCAGGAACAGGGGCTGCTAGGGGAGGGTGTCAGTGAACTGAGTGGGGGGCCTCCTTGCAAGGACCCTCTGGGGGCCCACCCAAGGAGCTTAGGTGCCCCCACCTTGAACAAGGCCAGTAAGCAGGTAGGTCTGTTTCTGGAGTGGCTGTTCCAGCATCTCAGGAGCTGCAGGGTAGGAAGAGGTTTTACCAGGCACCCAGTCACCCGCTGAGACCTGCCCAGACTGCAGAGGCCTACTGACCCCCAGCCCCACCCCAGGTTCTGACCTCTCACTTCTGACTCCCCACCCTCTACTGCCCAGCCTGTCAGGGAGAGGATGGGAGGCCAGCCAATCCTGAAGGCCCTGGGCCACACCCTGGCCAGCGTGATCCCAAACGAGCGTATAAATACACCTGCCAGGAGCCCACGCCCAGAGAACTCACACCTGCCTCGGACAGCGCTCTACACCTGAAGGAGCGCACACGTCCCACACCCCACCTGGCCGGCACAGCTGCAGACGGACAGCTCTGGAGAGGAACTCTAGTCAGGGGGAACACAGGCCAGCCTGGACCAGAGGAGACAAAGCCAGCGCTTCCAGGACGAGTGAGCTCAGGGCCTCAGCCTGGCCGAATCAGCCAAGAGGGTCATGCCCGGGCCCCTCTGACCCTGGCTACCAGGTAAGGCCGGCTCAGCTGGCACTCGCCTCTCACCAGTACAGGTTCAGGGTGGGGCACCTCCTCAGAAGGGTGGGACCCACTGCCAAGGAACCAGTCATGTGGGGAGCGGCTGGGGGAGGACGGCTGCAGTACCCCAGACCCTGCTGAAGCTGTACCTGGCCTGTGGCAGCTGCTGTCACCAAAATACATTGACATCTCACACCGTGATGCCAGAGCACTCGTGACATCACAGTGATACCACCGTGACTCACAGTGGTCACTGTCAGGTGGCAGCAATACCTGAGCCTTTGCGGCACGTCACTGCAAAGTCATTCCACCAGCCCTCCTGTACTGACCAGCCAGTCAGGCTCAGGTCACCTATGGGGGGCTCATGGGCTCCATGGGGTCACGTGGTCAGGTCCCAAGGCCCCGGCCTCCTCTGTCCATCATGAAGGTGATGGGTGAGTTCCCCCTTACCTGCCCTCCTCCAAGCAGGACCCATGTGGCTTCCTGGGGTAGAGACCTAGGCCCAAGAAGGGGCAGCAGGCAGGTTACCTGAGCCTCATCAGGGAGACAGGCTGGGCCTCCCACGGAGAGGGCAGTAGGTGAGGAGTGGAACGTCTCACTGCCTCCTGGACGGCAGCTGTGGCTGATGTGACCCTCCCGGGTGGTGGGCCAGCCCAAAGAGGATGCCTGGCTCATCCACCCTCCCCACTCCACTGGCCAAAGTGTGAGGAGCATTTCCAGGCCCTGAGGGCCAGCACCAGGCTCTTGTCACCAGCCAGATGAGCGGGCCCTGCAGGTTGAGGCCATGGTGGGGAGACAAAGCCCCTTCTCAGGCCATGGCCACGACCCTTGCTTAGGTCCCCTGGTTTCCCACAGCCTGTCAGGTGGCTGGCGCCCACCCTCACACAACTGCCTGCCAGTTATTGTGCGCCCACCAAATAGGCCACCCACACTGGGATCTGTGTTCAAACCAACTTCACCTGGCCCAGAGCCACACTCTTCCTGTGACACCCCGGGACCCCTCCGAGCTGCCTCTTCTGCACCGTGGCTCTTGGTCACATGACCAGAGTCCAGCCCAGAAGAGCCCGGATGTAAACAATAACTGTTGGGGGCCATTGTCATCATCACTTTTATTTCTGCCCAATGGCACAGTCAGGTAGGCCAGGGCTGGTGGGAGGGGTTCACTGAGCAGTGGTCCACAGGGCCCGGCCAGGCTGGGGCACCCCAGGGTACTGACCCCTGACAAAGCATGTGAGGAGCTGGGGAGCGCTGGGGTACAACTTGAGCAGTAAGACCTTGAGGTGGGGAAAGGGGTGGGGGTATTTCGCAGAGGTGCCCCCAGGCATCTCTGAGATGATAAAATGAAGAGGGATGGGGAGAGAGTGACTGACTGACCTTGCAGGAAAGGAGCAGTCAAGGTCACTCACAGTGGTCTCCATTGTCCCACAGCCCAGAACCATGTCATCAAGCCCACAGGTGTGGCACATGACCATGCCGCCTACCAGCAGGAGCAGCCCCACAGCCACAGTGCCCAGGTCCCCCAGCTCAGCCAGCAGCCCCAGGTCTCCGGGCACCCCAGGCTCAGAGAAAGTGGCCTCCCCTCTGGAGTGCTCCATCTGCTTCTCGGGCTATGACAACATCTTCAAGACACCCAAGGAGCTCTCCTGCACCCATGTCTTCTGCCTGGAGTGCCTGGCACGGCTGGCGGCTGCCCAGCCCACAGGCCAGCCAGGTAGCGAGGCTGTGCCCTGCCCATTCTGCCGGCAACCCACAGCTGTACCCGCTGCTGGAGCCCCTGCGCTGCGCACTAGCCGCCAGCTGCAGGCCCGGATGCCAGTGCACCTGCGGCAGGAGGAGCCCGTGTGGCTAGAGGGCACCAAGCTGTGCTATTACCCACCGCCCTCTGTGCCTGGCCCGGTGGAGCCCGGCTTCATGTGCGTGGACATAGGCCCAAGCAAGCCCGCTGAGCCTGCTGCGCCTGTGCCCACCCCAGGCCCCGCCCACCGTCGGGGGCCCCTGGCCCGCTGCTGGGCACGCTGCAGGGACTGGAGGCGCGTGGCACTCATCACAGCCCTGCTGCTCGTGCTCTTCTGTGTGGTTCTCTGGCCCGTGCAGTGTGCACTCAAGACTGGGAGCCTGCGCTGCCTCCCCCGGCCTCCCTCCACCACCGCCACCACCTCCTCGCTCCGGTCCCTGGCGGACAATTAGTGTCACCACTCCCACCCAGCCCACCCCTTCAGGATCCCAGAGGAGCCCCCACGTCTCTGAGGAACCCCACCCCATTCAGCACACACAACCCTTCGCTCTCTGGGGCTGGGTCCTATGGGGTGGACAAAATGGTCCCCGGAGCTTCCAAGAATCAGATTGCTATGGGCTCCAGAGACCACCTCCCTAACCCCCATCTTGTAGATGGGGAAACTGAGCCCCAGGAGAGACAGCTTGGCAAGGCCCCTCCCTGTCCACACTGTGAATCACCTCTAGGACCTACTCCTTGTTGAAAAGGGAGGCTGCTTGCCACCCTCATCTTATTTTCACATTTCACCATGGTTCCTCGCTTCCCCAGGCAGGGCTGGCCCCTTCCCTTGGGTGGCCACAGGGACAGAGGGCAGTGGCAGGGAGCCCAGCTCCCCAGTGCCTATCCTGCCATCCTGAATTGTACATTTTTAAATAAACTATTTTGTACCCACAATTGATAAGGGGTCTTCACCCTCTGTGTTCTTTCCTGTACTATTAAGCCCCTCTCTCCAGAAAAGTCCAGTCTGTCCCTTCCACAAAGGCTCTGAAAAGGACACCTGCTGGACTGGACTCCCAGCAGCCCCTAGCGTGTGTGGCCCAAGTTCTAGGGGGTCCAACTCCGGTCCTGCCTGGACTGTGGATGGGCTGGAGCAGTTCTGGGCTTGGCTGTCTCCTGGGGCTGGGAGGCTGCCTGAGGGAGACAGGGAGGGCCGGGAGCACCTGGGGCAGCGGGTACCTGGATGGGGCCTTGGCCTTGTCCAGAGTCCTTCCCACCCCCACTGTGGTCACAACAGGCTGCAACCCCCAGAAGTCATGATCCCACAGCCCTGCCCAGAGCCCTGAGTGGAGGGCTACAGGACCTCACAACCCCTGGGAACTGAGGCTCAAGGGTGCACAGAAGCAGAGGTGGCGACAACCAGCGTATCCTGACGATCTACAGGCCTCAGGTTCCTCCAGCAGAGAAGGGCCAGACCTGGCTGGTGAAGCGAGCATCCTGGGGGATGGGCGGGAGTCCTGCCACCCCACCCATCCCCCACCCAGTACTGCTATCAGTCCAGGAATGCTGCACCGCCAGGCTGGCATGACGAAGAGAGGCCAAGCCAGTTCTGGCTTGCATAGGTCTCAGCCTCCTCATTCCTCACCCCAAAGCCCAGGACTTCCTGCTCCAACCAGCTGCACCTCTGGCTCAGAAAGACCCTGGGGAATTGGGCCCAGTCATAGGGACCCACAGATACCCTTTCTCCAAGCCCCAACAAAGATGCAGAACTGAGAAGGGATTTTACTGAGGAGGCCAGAAAGTCACAGGGCCATCCATAATGGGAGGGTGCCAGTGTGGACCACAAGCCAGTGACATCGCATCGTCACAAACGAGTCATGCGCTCATGGAGCCTCACCCTCCTCGATGTGGTCAGATGAGCACGTCACATATTCCCTCATTTAACAAGCATTTATCTACGCATGACTGCAATGTGACAGTCTGGGTTAGGTCTGGATGTGGGAGGACTGAGCCACTGGCAGGCCACAGCCTAGACCACGGCTGTAGGCCGGGCTGAGAAGGAACTCTGAAGGGGCGGGGGCACTCAGAAAGCAGGGAGAGGGTCACAAATGCTGGTGAACAAACTGGCACTCACTTGCTGGTCTCGTGTCCCACATACAGATTGACCCTCAGACATGTAGCACACGTCTTTACTGCAACGTGCAGTTGGTCACTGGTGGCCTCCCAAACTGAGTCAAACCGCAGCCCTGCAGCTCTGCCTCCCCTCCTCCAGGAGTGCCAGGGCCACGGGATCTGCCCGCCCCTCACCATTTCTGGGCGTGCAGACCTGGTCAGGGAGTGTCTGAGCGGCAGACCCGGGACCCCACCCCCATTCTCACCCCCATCCCCACCCCGACTCCGCGGCGCTCAGGGCTGGGCGCCTGTCTGCACAATCCTAGACAGTCTTTTGGAGGAACGCGGAGGCCGGCCTTGCTGGGCTCCCGCCTTCTTGCATGGCTCCAGCCCCAGTCGGGGCACGCGCACGAGGGGCTCTTACGGCTCTAGGCCCTGCAGGTTCTCATACTCGTGGCGGGGGGCCTCCCGGGTCCTGCTGGCGGAGACAGAGTTCGACTGGGGCCCACCTGCGATCCCGCCCCCCGGTCACGCCCCCAAGCCCAGGCCACGCCCCCGAGGCCTTCCTGTTCCCCTCCCCCACCCCGCCGCCGCCCCGGGCCGGGACTCTGCCCTCCACAGTCCCTGATGCTCCACTCACGCCGCCGGCGCCCGGGACGGCGCGGGTCCGGGGCTACAGCCGGGGTCGGCGGGCGAGACGCCCAGGTTCAGTGAGCCGCGCTCCTCCGGCCGCTCACGCTGAGGGGAGGGGCCCCTGGTCACCATGGTGATGCCAGCGCAGGCTCCGCCCCGGCCCGGCCCCGCCCCCATAGGCTTGCGGAGGCGCAGCTGTTCACCCTGGATGTACCGCTGCAGCGCCAGGTACACGAACTTGTACTGCGCCTCGGTCTGCACCATCCCCGAGCGCTGCCGCCGCACTAGTTGGATCGTCTTGGGGACGTCAATGTCGCACTCTAACCCTGGGGAGGAGCATGCTCAGGGCGGAGAGGGGCCGGCAGGGAAAAGGTGGGATGGTTAGATGCAATGGGCGGGACCGGCAAGCATAGGGGGCGGGGCTACGTGGGGCGGAGTCTTCCTGGGGCTGCTCACCCTGCCTGCGAATGACGTCCACCAGGATGTCAATCACAATGATGGTGCCAGTGCGTCCGATGCCAGCGCTGTTGGGACGGACCAAGGAGGCCTGTGGCCAGTTGACAGGACAGAGCCGTGGCCCCTTCCCCTGTCGCACCTGTACCGCTGGCCCCGCCCCATCCCCGGTCGCACCTGCAATGGACTACCATGGGTCCGGCCCCCGGCATGCTGCTCTGGGTCCGGTTCACCTCGTCCAGGAAGCTAAGGACGCCGGTGGGCTCGGCCGGGACGCCGTGGTCCGGCCAACTGAAGTACTGGTAGTGCTTCACTGTGCGCGGCGGCTCCTCCTGGGCAGGGTGGGCTGGTGAGTGCCAGCTGGGAGGTCTGGGCTGTCCCAAGCGCCTCGGGCTGCTGTGACCCTTGGCTGGGAGGGGCACACGGACTGAACCGGGGAGAGACAGGGCGAGGCCCAGCGGGGTTTGCCAGAAGGAGTGACCAGCAGGACCCAGACAGAGCGGGAGGGAGTGGGAGGAAAAGATGGGATTCAGGGCTTGGAGGACCCGTAGATGGCCCCAGGCAGCCCAGGTGCCTGGGGAAAGGAAGAAGGATGGTCCTGGGGAGGAGCAGCTTCCAAGAACTTCATTCTATTTAAGAAGGGCCAAACGCGGAGGCTTGCAGGAGCCCCAGTGGTTATCAAAGGAAACCGGCCAGGAGGGAAATGTGCCTGGGAGGGGAACTGGCTAGGAGGGAAATGTGCCTGGGAGAGGAACAGGCACCAGTGGCATACAAAGAAGGCCGAAGGTACTGAGACGCCCAGGGAGGAACTGGAAGGAGAGGCCTGTATGGGTGTGAGGCCACCCTGCAGCCAGACAGCTGGGTTGAGAACTTGCCTGACTGGGAACACTGCCCAGCAAGGCCCAGGCCAACATTTTGCCCACTGGGTTGAACGATGTGGAAGCCACCAAAGCCAGTGGGGTTGGGTGGAGGCTGGGCCAGCCCAGTGCAGACCTGGGGACTTCCTGAGCACGTCACCCTGGTCCCAAGGCTCCTGAGGCTCTTCAGGCTCACCTGGTCTGGCCTCCACACCTGCAGCTCCCGCACACAATAGCCCTGGGCCCAGTGCTCAGCCATGTTGCACACATGCAGGTGGCCGTACTCTTGGCTGCCGTGCAACTCTGGCCAGTATCGGAAACACTTGTTCTGGGGGGTGGGGGCATGGCATTAGCCATGTTGGAAGACCACCAGCACCCATGCCCCTCCTCCTCCCTGAGGGGCACACACAGGGTCTCTCTAGGGCCCTCGCTGTGTCCCAGCATCTCTAAGACTGAAGAAGCAAAGCTGGGCCAGCTCCAACACAGGTCCAGTGGGGCACACGGCAGGAGGATGGAAGGAACATGAGCTAGAGCTCCTACCCGGCCTCGCTCCACCTCCCTGGTGGTCATGACGATGACACGTGTGTTCTCCTGGTGCACCATGGCCCAGAAAGCAGCCACTGTAGTCGGCAGACAGCCCTGGGTGGCAATGTACACCTTGCCCAGTCCAAGGCCTGGCTTCTCCTCTGGGTCACTCTGAAAGAAGGTGGGGTCAGCTGCCTGGTCTTTCCAGGAATTAAAGTGCCAGAGGACCAATTCAAGTTGATGCAAATGATATGCAAAGTAGCCAAAGTGGCTCACACACAGTCCATGGAGGGTGGAAGGGGCTTAGGACCAATATTTAATCCAGTATTTTCTGGATTTGCCCCTGTGAGGACTCAGTGCAGACTGCTGCACCCTTCCCGAGTATCTGTTATCTTTCCAAAGTCCACAGACCACTCCAGGAGCTCCAGGCTCATTATTATGGGGAATGGAGTGACCAGGGTTAGATTCATGTAGGCCACAGGTGCAGGCCAAGTACCCACCCTGATGTAGTTGGCATTGATGTAGTCGGCTCCAGGCACTCTGTCATCTACATCATGAAGGATGACACGAGTGGTATCAACTGAGAAGGGAAGATATAGCTCAGGTCTCCAGGGAAGAGGGATCCCCGCTGACCTGTGGTGAGCAGAGGCAGAGGACGAAGGGGCAAGAGAGGGCATCGCACCAGTGGTGGGGAACGACCCCTGCCTCCACCCCCAGGACCCCTCTGCCAGATGGGCCGTGCACTTGGCTGGTCCCCATGTGACCCCAGCCCCAGCCTCACAGGGAAGGATGTTCTTGTATCGATTCTTGGACTTGTTCTCCGGCCGCTGGCCTTCCTTCCGGGGGTACAGGAGCCGGCATTCCTGCTGCTGCAGCATCTGGAGGAGTGGGGCTTTAGCCTGCAGCCCCGACCTTTCCCCAGAGCCCTCAACACCCGCCTTACACGCCCTGACCCACACCCCTCCACAGCCCAGAGGACGGGAGTCTGAGGGGGGGCAGTGGGCAGCAGGCCGACACCTCAAACTCCTCCCAGAAGCCCTGCTTGGCCTTCTCGCTGGCATCCGTGGCCTCGCTGAGCTCCTGCACACGGTTCTCAATGCTCGCAGCGCTGATTCTCGTGGCCTTGAGGGGCTGGCAAGTAGAGGCTCGAGTCCAAGCTTAGCAAGGCCCAGTGGACCCCAGAACGCCCTGGCCCCCACCCTTGCCTTCAGCCACCCTGCCCCAGCACTGCCTGCTGCCCTCTTTCCCTGGTGGGGCTATGCCAGAGTCCCTTGTCTCCCAGAGGGAGAAGCTCACTCAGACCCCAAAGTTCAGGTGCCTGGAGACATACCTGCCGGAGATGCACCACAACCCCTGACCTCTCCACCATGGGGTTCTTCCTGTAGCACTCTACCAGATCTCCAAGGGTGTCGAACTGCTCACCACCTCCCACGTCGTACTTCCCATCTGGCTGTGGGGTGGCAGTGAGGGCCTGGTGGCTACCCCCTCCCCAGGCCACACCCCCAACCCCACCCCTGCCTCTTACCTGGAAGTGGATCATGATGTGGGTGACGCGTGGCTGGCGGTCTGCCCTGTCCAGCTGCTGCGTGAGCACTGACAGCACAAAGTCCCCAGGTTTGCTCTGACTCTCCCGAACCAGGAAGCTGCCTGGACGCCCTTTCTCCATCAGCAGCTTCTCAGCCTCCTTCCCAGACAGATGCCCATGATACCACCTGGCCCAGGGCAACACACGTGAGAAAGGAGGCCCTGGACTGGACAGGTGAGGGGCACAGACCCACAGGTAGCTGAAGTCTCTGAGGCACAGACACCAAGAGACACACACAGCCACCCAGACCTCGTAGGCCCCAGGCAGCACCCACACCGAGGCCAACCTGGGTCAGCCCTGCCCACCTCTCAACTCTTCTGCAAGCCTCCTCCAAACCTCCTCCAACCTACAAAGTGGCAGGAGGCGGGACCCTCAGGCCCTGCAGGGCCCCATAGTGGCCACCAGGTGGCAGCCTAGTCCTCAGCAAGGAGGGGGCCAGGCCAGCCCCACCCAGCTTCCTCAGCAGGTGCAGCTGGCTCAGGCCTCCGCAGTGCAGCCAGGGAAACCGAGGCTGGGAGACCTGCTCTCCCCAGGTCACCAGCCAGGCAGGCAGAGAGGAGGCCGGCTGCAGCTCTTCCACAGGCACCCCTTTGTGCCTGGTGCCTGGGACCTGGAGAACCAAGGCCAAAACCCCTAAGGAGGGAGTGCTTTATACTCCCTCAACTCTGCCACCGTGGTGCCCAAGCCTGACCTTGAGTCCTGGGGGCAGAAGAAATCCAGAGGCTGTGTCCATCAACCCCTGCCCCTCGGACCCTCGCACACACACAAGTGCAGACACAGATGTCGGTCAGATGCAGATGCAGCCGCTCACCGTTCCGACGTGGGGTCCTGGCAGCCCAGCGGGTGCCGGAGCTCCACGGGGGCCCCCCCACGCTCTCGGAGCAGCCCCCCATGCTGGCTTGTGTAGTGCTGCACCAGCTCGGCCAGTGTCGCGAACTTCTCCCCTCCATACAGATCGTAGTAGTCACCTGTGTTCTGGATCTTGATATGAGTCACCTCATCATGGCGCCTGGAAGGGTCAGTGCACCAGCTGCCATCAGGGCCACTGTTCCCACCAACCACCCTCCTTCCCATGAGCACTCAGCTTCCCAAATAGCCCCAGGGGTGTTCTTGCCCTGATGTCTTGGCCTCTGCCATCCCTCTGCCCAGAACAGCTACAGTCAAAGTCAGCTCCCTCCCTTCTGCAGGTTCCTGCCCAGTTAGTGTCCAGGCCTCACCCTGGGTGGTGGGCACCCTGCCCCCATTGCCCTCAGGGCAGCCAGGACTGGGTTTGGCGACTACAGGCTTAACTCTCCCTTGGCCTGGTGGCCGAGGCTGGGGCAGCCTCTCAGGACAGACTCTGCCTCACCCCAGACCACCTCCCCAGGGGTTCTGAAGGACAGGGGCTGGACTGATTCTCCCAGGTGCCCAGTGTGGCTGGGGAAGCCCCAGGTAAGAACAGAACGCCTGTCTCTCGGGTGAGGGAAATCCACCCTGAGGACTCGTCCCACCTGCTGCCTCAGGTTTAGCAGAAAACCCAGAAAAACTTGGAGTGGTTTGGGAAGACCCCACCTCCCCAGACTCTAGACTGACCTGCCTCATGCAGGGCGGACATGGGCCTGGCTGTCCACTCTGCTGGTCGTGGCCCCTCCTGCCCATCCTCCCTACACATTGGCTTTTGTAGGGCTCTGGGCAGATCTCCAGTGAGCAACATCCCCATCAGATGGAGGTACAATTATGGCCAGTGAGGCCCCTCAGAGGGATGAGGGCATCTTGCTGACCAGGGCCCACCACACTGAGCCATCCCTGAAGGTCTAAGTGGCCCCTCCTGGCCCCACCTGCCCAGGGGCCACCTGGCCAGAACACCAGAACCCCCAGATCTTGCATGTCTAGCCTCCAGCAGAGGTCCCTGCTGCTCAGAATGCTGTCCACCAGCTCTCTGGGAGGACTAGGGAGCCTGACCCCCTGCTGTGCCCTCAGCTGAGGTTATTGCCACCCCTTGAGGTCCCCCGGGGCCTCAGGCCTGCCCACCCTGCACCACTCACCCACCTGACAGACAGTGTGAAGCCCCCGGGGCAGCTCTTGCTGGGTCTTGCCAGGAAGCTTCCGTGCTGGCCACTGGACATGAGTAGCTGCTCAGCTTCAACTCCGCTGATGTTGGGGTGAAACCACCTGAAATGAAGAGGGAGAGCTGCTGATGAGAGAGCTGGGAGATATTGGGCCGTCCTGACCACACCCACGATGCCCACTGGGGCCGCCCTGTGCTGACCCCCATCCTTGGTCTGTGACCACAGGGTCTGGGGTCTGTGGGGAAGGAGATGAGGCTGGGAGTGACCAGGGACATAGATGGGCAGAACCTTTCCCACAGTGGCAGGTGGGCAGGGCAGACATCCCCTCCCAGAAGGACACCAGCAGGAACCTCAACTCTAGCCCTCTGCCGTCTCCCCCACTCACTGCCCACCAGGCATCCCAGCTCGGCCAAAGGCACTCGGGATCCCCCATGGCCACCCAGAGCTCCCTTCCTCCCCTGACAGCCTGGCAGCGGACCGCGGGGGCCCCGCCCCTCCTGCCTTCTCCACCCCTCTCCTGAGGCACACTGGCAGGTCTTGTCAGTCATTTGAGCAACGCCCCTGGGAGAAGAGCACAGCCCACAGGCCCAGGTCCACCCTCCACCTGCTGCTGCCCACCAGCCTCCGCCCCTCACCACACAAGGCCGTGCACCGCAGGGCTCCCTGTACCAGCTATTTTCTGCTCCCGGCCCACACTGCGTGACCGAGCCCCTCTCCCCTCACTCTTGGATGCGTATTCTGCTTCATTGTTCTTCATAGCCGTCCTGACATATGTTACATATTTATTGGCTTATCTATATCCTACGGGAGGATTTAAGTTCCACGAGGGGTGAAAACATTCCGTGCAATGTGTACACCAGGGTAGAAAACAGCCTGGGTATTAAAAAAACAGACGTGAATTCAGAAGTGAATGATTAATGAGCCCAAGGTGGGTGGTGGGTGGTGGGTGAGCTGGGCTGGGTGGCTGGCAGGAGCAGGTCAGGAAGGCAGAGAGTCATCATTTATTCCGCTGGAGGTCCAGGCTGAGAGGGGCTCAACCCTGCCCTCCCCTGCTGCTGCCCTGGGACCACCCTTCACAGTCATCCCCGTGAGATGGGGGGACAGCTCAGGGGACCATCATCAGGGCTCCACAGGTGCCCACTGCTGAGATCATAACTGCTGTTTTCTTTACCTGGGTGGCTTCTTTTGTCCAGTTAGGGCAAGAATTTCTGGGCCGGGGATTAAATCTACTTGTGTGGGGGCCCCAGAGCATCTCAGGGCAGGGGCCTGGCTTGACCCCCCAGTGGGACCCTGTAACCCAGTATCTGGACTTCCACCGGCAACAGTGAGTCTCCCATAGAGGCACAAAAGTCACTGCAGGAGGGTCTTGCGCCATCTGGTTCAGAGGTGTGTGTCCCTGGTTCACTGTACAGATGACACACGGTGTCCAGGGTAGTCCTGCCCCTGTCCTGCCTCCAGTGGGACACCCTGACTACAATTCTGCCACCTGCTACCTCCAGGCCCCACGCAGCTGTTCGCTGTCATAACCTGGGCACAAGTGAGGCAGGGGCTGATGTGCCCTGGACAGACCCTATCCTGTCCTGTCCTTGCAGATGGCCCTGGACCATCCTGCTCCACAGAGATTTTTCTGGAATGGGAGTCAGTTCACGCCTCTTCCAGGTCCTCCTGCCCCTCCCTCTGCCCCATCCTGTGCTCCGTTTGTCCCTGCCTTCAGCTGCTTCCTTACTCTTCCAACAAGCCATCTGTGCCGTCTATACCTCACCATCTGATGCTCAGCCCAGGGCAGGTGTGGGGTATGCAGGTGAATGGGTCAAAATTCAGCACAATCATAGTCCCAGTTCCTGGGTCACATGGCCACATTCCACTGCTGAAAGCCATGTGTGGCCAGTGGAGGCTGTCGACTGCATGTGGGAAAGAATCATTTCCACCATCACAGAAAGGATGGTCCTGCACTGGCCCACACTGTTGAGTCCCCACAAGACAATTTCCCTGGGCTCTCAGGGCCTCCTCCAGCCTCCTGGGACTGGTGGTCAGGTCCCCAGAAGCACAACCTCTACTTGGGAGTTCCCCACACTCTCCTGGTTCCCCATCTCACCTGGCCTGCGTCCCCCTCCTCCTTCTGACCCCATGGTGTTGGAACTTCCCCACTCTGCCCTCCATGTGTCTCCACAACCACACCCAGGGATCTGGCCCCACCTGGGATCTGAGCTTCAAGCTCACAGACACAACCCTTTCCAGCATCTCTGTCTTGACATTTGCAAGATTCAAAAGTCCTGACAAGGCCCCTGAGGCCCTGTTCCACACGGTCCTTACTTAGTGAAGAGAGTTACTGCCTGACATGGCCCAGGTCCCTGCCCTCAACTCCCCAGCACTCTCCCAATGCTGCACCCTCTTGTCCTGACTTCCAAACTCCCCAGACCCAGACCCAACCACTTCTCTCACTCCCCTGGGACCAGTACCCACTGGCTCTTGCCTGGACTGCAGTATTGATTTCAGGCCCCATCCGTGACCCCCAGCTGAGCCATGGCAGACAGACAGGTTCTCAGAAAACACACATCAGAGCTGCGTAAGCCTTGTCAGTGGTCCTGTGTGGCTTTCAGGATGCCTGTCTGCCTCAAGGATCCCACCCCCACTGGAAAGCACCCTCCCATGCCGTTGTTCATCCCTCTGTTCTCCGACCTCACCCCTCATCTGGCCACCTCCGGCTGGTCCTGCAGGCCATGGCTCACACACCCTCTCTGTTCATTTTCTGAGAGACACACCCCAGCCCCCACCCTGCAGCTGCATCTCTGCCCCTCCTTCCATGCATGACAGCTGCAACAGCAAGCAGACAGGTGTGTACAGGCTTCTGAGTTTACCTGTCCCCCACCCCCCACCATGTCTTCACCATCAGATGTGAATCACGGGGAGGGCAGACTCCGTTCTCACCTCCATGGCTCCCCAGGGTCCATGTTCTGAGAGGTTCTGAGAGGCCCAGAAGCTCAGGTGACCTGCCCAGGGACACCCAACACTCCTATTCAGCTCTTCCAGGGGGAGGGAGGTATCCTGCCAGCCAGTCACTTCCTGGGCATGTTTTGGGCCTGGGGTCTTGAGCTCCCTCCCATGCTGGCTCTAGAGGGGCAGTTTTTGTTGAGTAGTCCAGCAGGTGAGGCTGCCAGGGAAGGTTTCCTGGGCTAGGAGCTGCCATAGGATGAGTTCTAGGGCCAGTCGCAGAAGAGCAGGCCAGACCACCAGGAAAAGGGTGAAGGCCTCCTGCTGGCCAGAGACAATGCAGTGTGGAGGTGGTGGGGGGCTGGAACCCAGAGGAAGGTTTCCGACCCCCATCCTGGGGCCACTAACTCTGCGGAACCACATCCTATCCCAGATGCCCACCCCCAGGCCCCAGCAGCCTCCGAATCCTATCCAAGATGGACGATGCCCAGAGTGTGGGGGTAAGGGGAGAAGGGGCACCCAAGCCACAGAGCAGGGCGCAGGACACACTGTCCTTTCAGGGACTCTTGCTCATACTTTCTGTCCCTCTGTCCTCCCCACAAGCTGCCTGCGGTCTGTCAGGTGGAAATCCCTAAAGGGAGGGCATCCTGAGCGGTCACAGCAGCTCACACTACTGCCTGCCTGCAACCCCAGGCTGAGGCAGGCTTCACATCCCCCACTAGGTTGAGAGTTGGAGTCAGGTGTCCAGCAGGTTCGTGCAGCCATAGCTCTGGCTGTGGGGTGGGAGGAGGTGGAAGCTGCAAGTCCCATTTCCAATCTCCACACTAGGGTCACTTCTGTGCCGAAAGGCTTCCTGCTCTGTGGCAGGTCAGTGACTCAGTTCTGCCCTTGTCACATGGTCAGGCAGGTCCAGGAGAGGGGCAGGTGGGGTGGGCAGGATACCCTGGGCTCCCCACCGAGTCAAACAGCTTGGGCCCTTCAAGGTCCAACTGAGTCTGGCCGATGCTCAGGAGCCCAAGAATAGCCCAGCCTGAACCCACTGGTCAGTGTCTGGTCCAGCTTTCTGTGTGGCCTTGGTGTCTCATCAGTAGATGGGACACCCTGGGACCCTGGGAGTTCCATGAATGGCTTGTGGACATGCTATATACACAGTACCTGCAGGAAAGACAGTTAGCATGATGGGAGATACACAGAACAGAGGGGAGAGCCCCAGGCTGGAACTCCAGGGCTGAGGACCACAGAGCACAATTAGTGTCTGCCTCCATCTCCCTACCCCTAGCCCCTTCTGGTCCCTGTTTATGCAGGCCTGTCCTGTCTGCAGAACTGAATTAACCAGAGACATGCTTTCCTCTCCAACCTGGAACACAAGGGGAACTTGAGGGGGCTCAGTAGACCCCCATAGGACCCAGCCCCCTCCCAAGCACCAATATCAACATATCAAACCTCAGTGCTAGGCAAGACCTGAGCCCAGCCCTGCCCACAGCCAGAGTCCCGGGGCGACTGGTGCCAATGGTGATGCCCGTTGACCCACAAACCACAGGGCAACGGGAAGGGGCCACTGGGTGGGAGTAAGCAGGAGGGGGGATCTGTTTCGCTTGGGATTTGGTTGGGCCTGCCCAGGCCTGATAGGGCTGTGGGCAGTGACCCAGGGGTCGGAGGAGTGACAGTCCAGATGGTCATCACAGGGTGGGGCAGGAGGGTTGGCAAGGGCAGGCAGAGCCCCACCCGGGGCTTTCCCAGGCTGGCCCAGGGTCACATGAACATGACACAGACATGACCTTTTCTGAGCACCAGAACTTGCCTGGGGAACCAAGAAATGAGGCTCAGGGGAGCCTGAAGGTCATTCCAAACAGATCCCAAATGCCCTCCTCCCTGAGCTCCAGCTGGATGTTACATCTTGGAACCACAGGGCTCTAGGCTGACAGACTCTTGGAGATCAACTCACTTCCACTGTTCCTGAGCCTTAGAGGGCCATTGGCCCTGCCAGAGGCCACCTTGCCAGGCCCACCACACCCCCCGTAGGGATTCTGGGGCCCTCACCACTGAGGCACTGCCCTAGACCCACAGATCAGATCTTGTCCAGCCCCTCACTGATCTAGGGAGTCCCTCGGGGTCTTAGGGCAACCCCTCCTGTGACCTCCAGACTCACCCAGCTCCAGAGAGAGGTGTTCTGGATGTACCAAGTGCTAAGAAGTGGTGACAGGCATCTCACACCTGTGTGGCTCCCCAGTGACATCCACATCCAGCTAGAGTCTGAGCTCACATGAGTGTGTGTGCACAACCAGGGAGTGGGGATCTGGTAGAAAGGGCAGGAAGGGCCCCTTCCTGCACATGCCCCACCTTTCCTCTTCATGGGGGCAGAGCTGCGTCCTGTCCCAGGTTGCACACACACCATTGCCAGAGATCTTGCCCCTAAACCTGGCCCTTAGGAGAGCCTGGGAAGGGATGAGCCTACCTTGCAGGTCAAGGGGCTTCCAGGATGCTCTCAGTCCTGAAACTGGGGAAGGGCAGACCCCCAGGTGAAAAACATCTCTGGTGACCAAAAGGAAGGCAAGGAGTCCAGGAGAGTGAGAGAGAGAGGGTCTGTCAGTGACTTGACACCTGCTGTCCACTCTAGGCTCCAGCGGCTGCCACGCAAGAGCACCATCCATTCCCTAGGGTCAGGGAACCTCTGACCTCCACCCAGGCCCAGCCCCAGATTGAAAGAGTCCTTTCCACCGGCCGGAGTAAGGCTAGGCCTCACTGTCCCAGGACCCAGGCATCTGGCCCTGGCTGTGGAGATGTCACAGGTCACATGTGGAGATGACATGTCAGGTCAGGCCTGGGGGCCACCGGTCAGGAGCAGGAGACGTCCTGGGTCCCATCTCTCCCGCACCCCCTGACTGCACCCGTCGGCCCGAAGCGCATATGGTGGGGTCCAGCGTCAGGCCACCGGGTGGCCAGGCTCACCTGCGCGAGGTCATGTCTGCTGGGCTCCAGCTCTCTGGCAGCTCTGAGGGGGCCCCGCCTACCCAGAGGATCCGCCCATCAGAGCCCCGCCCACCGGGACCCGCCCCGCCCATGGAGCCCCGCCCATCGGGAGGTCCCGCCCCTCCATATCTCCCTTAAAGGAGCCGAGCCCTCAGGTCTCGCTGCCTTGCTGGCAGGTTGAGTTAACAGCACCAGTTCCTAAGGTCGCTCCGAGCTTCAGGACAAGGAGTTCACACCATATTACGGGCTCAGAGGGCGCAGGTGCCAGGCGGCCCTGGCCGGGGCTGCACAGAAAGTGATTAATTATGGGTCCTGCTCGTTTGGGTGCTTTCCTTCCAAGAACATTTCTGGCTCTGCCTCTGTCCTGAGTGAGGAGGGGCTGCACTCCCCACACCCTGGAGGGAGGGGCTGGGAGCTAGAGAAGTGGGCGAAACAGGCCCCACCCGCCCTGTGTCCCAGAGAGGGCCCCAAAGGGGCGGAGGTGGGAGCCCACCTGATAACTGTGTCCTTTCCTCTTACCCAGTCCTATGTTGGGCTGCTAAGTTCCGTTCTAAGTTCCCTTCTCCCCACCTCTGCCACTCTTCCTAGGCAATGCTGCACCTCTCTGACCGCGGGGCCTTTACTCCTGCTACAGATGCCCCTGCCAGGTCCGATTGTCCCCTGTGCCCACTGGCCAATCGCGTGGGGGCTCCACCCTTCCTTGCCTGAGCTCCTAACTTTGGGATCCCCATTAGGAGCCTCAGCACCTGCCCAGCACCCCAGCTCCTCCCCTTCTCAGGAGTGGTACACCACACCATGGCTTGGAACCTTCTGCTGCTTGCAACCCCAACCCCAAATCCCTACCCTGAGCTCTTCCTCCTCATGCTCCTGACAACTTTGAAGGCCCGGCACCCTCAGCATTGGTTGCCCTGAGAGCCCCTCCTGGAAGCATCAGCTCCCAGAGCACCCATTCCTGGTCCTCCCAGCATGGAGGTCTCCTTTCCCCTTATTCAACACCAAGCAGAGCCACCTACTCCCCAGTCTGGCCTCAGCCCAGACTCCCCTCTGCCTGGTAACCCTTGGCCTCATGGATTGCATTCAGGTGGCCTCAGCTCCTCAAACCTAGCCACTCCAGATGCTGCAGGAAGGCCCCCCTAGGTGCTTCAGCAACTCAGTCAGTGTCTTCTCCACCCCATGTCCGGCCCAGCACAGGCCCACCCCATCCCCACCCACCAGGGTTCCCCCCACCCCATCCTGACCCCCCATAGGCCCCCTTTACCCTGAGTATAGCCAACCTGCTGTCCTCATAGCTCCTCTTCCCACCCTGTGCTCAGACACACAGATGTTGGCAGATATGTGTGCAAATATGCACACAAGGCAGGACCTGCCATCCCTAAGGAGGCTACCTGGGGTGCAGGCCTCATGGACCCACCTGGCCAGCCCCATGCACAAAAGTGTGTGCACTCACTGCACAGGGTCTCCTTGCCAAAAGCAGCCCCCAACTCAGCACCCTTCCTCCATCCAGAGCAAAAGGAGGTTGAAGCCTGCATGCCACCATGAAGCTGAGCATCATGGCGCTCTCAGGACAGAAACCAGCCAAGTGGGAGAGCGTAGGGCCAGGCGGGTCTGAGGGGAGTGGCATTGGTGTGGATACACACAAGCACCTGTTGAAAGTGTTCAGACTTTATTTCACGGTGATTGACACAGACACAGGTTGGAGTTAGTAACAGGACATATAAGGCTCCTCCAGCCTCTAAGCCTGACAGCCCAGGCTGGGCTGTGAGAGAGGCTGCAGGAGGGTTGGGGTTGCCACCCCCACCACGAGAGGTGTGGGCAGCTGGGGGGACGGGACCAGATGAGACCTAACATTGCAGTTTAAGGCATTTCTGGCTTCACAGCCATCTCTGCCACCCCTGCACCTGCTCCTTGGCCTTGGTAAGACACCCAATCTACTCCTGGTCACTTTTGGATAAGGACAACCACTCCTCACCCCCGAACTGGACAAAATGTTTTCTATGTGGTGTCCTCAGCTGTCCTCGGGCCAGGACAAGAAAGACAACAGGCCCGCCACCCCAGGTATCAAATAAAATCCATACATAAAGACTCTGAGGTTGGTGGCCATGCCTGGACATGCATCCTTGAGAGGGGATGCTGGCCAAAATCAAGCAGTCCACATATCACAAGTGGCCCTGCTCCTTCTCAGGGCTCCTCACAGGAACTTGGGCAGTGGAAAGGGGTCACAGCCACGTCCAGGGTGGCTGGGTAGATGGGCAGGGCCAGCCGTGGGCCAGGGTGCCCTGAACAGGCCTGGGCTTGGCCTCTGCTCTCCAGTGCCCTGGGATGGGTGGGCATAGCTAGAGGGAGGGGCTACCATGGCCCCAACAATGACATTGTTTCACAGGATTGGCACATGAAGCCTGGGCTCATGAGGCTCAGTGAGGCTGGCCCCACCCAGCACAGGCAGAGAGGAGGGGCAGCTCAGCTGGAATCCAGAAAGGCCTCAGGCCTACACAGAGGAAGGGCCCCTCCAAACCCCACAGCACCTTGCTGCTCTAGGGACAGGCCTCGCCAGAGGGAATGTGGGCAATGTGTATATGCAAGGTCCGCCGACAGGCTGGAGAACAGGGGCCAGCACAAGTGGGCACTGTGCAGGCACAGCCTGAGAGGCCAGGACACAGTGTCCCAACGCAGAGGGTCACATCGCATCCCAAGGCTGCTGAGTGAGCCAAGTCCTCCATGTGCCGAGTTACCCTCCTGACCCTGAGAGTCCCTCGGCACCAAGTCCATCTCTGCAGCTCGCCTGCCTGGTTAGGAGGGAGGCCGTGCCAGCAGTCCCTCCAGCCGTCACATAGGCAAGAAAATTATATCAAAAAAGCAACAAGTTTACAAAAATAGAAAATAATTACAACAGGGTGGGCAGCGGCTGCAGCGTGGCTCACAGGGCAGGGCAGGGCCGAAGCTCTGGCTTGGTGATGGCGTCCTCCAGCAGGTGCAGCGGGCGCTGGCCCACCACCACGTCCCGCAGGCAGCCCACAAAGCCTGTGCCATAGGCTTTGGGCAGGGCCTGGCCCGTGGGCAGCTTCCCCAGGCCACCTGCAGGAAGACACAGGAAAGGCCCCAGGCCGTGACTCAGTGATGGGCAGTTTGGGCACTGGTAGGCAGAAAGGCTAAATGACTAGGTGAGTTACCAGAGGGCTGTCAGTGCCCTGGGGAGACCAGGCGGCCAGCAGGTGTGCTCCAGCCTCCTGGCCCTACCCCCTCCTGGCTACAGCAGGGGCTGAGACAGAAGGGGAGGACCCCACCCCAACCCTAGCCCAGCCAGCCCGCCCACTGTCCTGGATGGGGCTGATACAGTGCCCCTCTTAATTGCCAGCCCCAGGGGGCGGAACCTGTCCCTCAGAGACCCTTGGCTGCCCCTTCCCTGGCCTCCCCCACAATCACTCACCCAGCCACAGGGCTCCATCTGTGTCCAGCTGCGTGGCACCCAGTGGGGAGGAGCCAGTCACAGGGGCCTCGTTGCCCACCTGAAGGGAACCTTCCCTCTGTTTCCTGGGGTGTGGGTGGAGGGAGGCTGTCAGGGCTCCAGATCCTGACCCCCATCCCTTTCATCCCAACACCACACCCTGGGGACTGTCACCCAGTGTCACCCTGGGGGCCAGGATGGAATGGCACCAACCCCAGGAGAGCAGCTAGTAGCCAAGGATGGGGGGACCTCCTGTGAGAAAAGTGTTGCTGGAGGAGCAGCCAGACTCAGACCAGCATCTGGGCAGAGCAGGGACTCCCCTTTCAAATCAGGGGTTTCTTGGCCATCACTGCTTCTCCTGTACCCTCTTTTCCCTCCCTCCTCATTGGCAGTGACCTCAGGTCGGGCCACCACTAGCCCTACCCACCATCCCTCCCCCCAACACACACACCAAACTCCTACCCTGGCCACGGGTGGCCAGGCATGCCCTGGCCGGGCAAGTCCAGACACCACCCGCTGCTATTCTTGGTGGCCCCGGGCTCCCTGCTGACCTGTGTGCCCTGATCCGCAACCAGCGGTTGGTATTGACTGGTACGGTGGAGCGCAGCACCACGGGCTGGGAGCCCAGGTCGTAAGCCAGCTGCAGGCGCCCGTCCACGATGGCCAGTGCGATGTAGTCAGCCCGCTCCGTGGCCTTGCCACTCCACAGCACCAGCCCCTGTGTGGCCTCAGTGCGCAGGCTCAGCTCAAAGTGGTTGCTCTGGAGTGCCTTCTCACTAGTGGGCAGAGGGCTGGTCAGGACCTCTGGGAAGGTGGTGGGGATGGGGCAGGGGAGGGAGGAGGGTAAGGGGGATGACTCCAGAGGCCATAAGGGCAGTGTTGCCACCAGAGCAGCTCGGTGGGCAAGTGGTGGACATGGCCAGTGGGACGAGAGACAGATGGTGGGGCCAAGTCAGCGATCAGAGGAGTGAAGTGGACAGACAGAGGGAGAGATCGACAGAGATGCTCGGAGAGATGGGAAGGCAGTGGGCAGACAGCAGGGGCCAGGGGCCACTGCTCACCTGGGACGGGCCCCGGAATCCAGAGTTTCAGGGCTTAGAAGCAGGAAGAGAGGGAGGCAGGTAAGCAGGAGGGCAGACAGACTATAGCGCAGGGTGGGGCAGGACCCAGCAGCAGCCCTCCCTGCACCCCCTCTTCACCAATGGAAGGCGGGGGGGACAAACATCCATGGAGAAACATTGGCCCCACCCACCCCAAAGGCCTGGCAGTGACACACGTGCACACACATGGGCAGACACAGAGCTGGTGCGCATGGCCCAGGCCAGGTGCAGAGGGAAGAGCTCTCACACGGGCAGCGTGAAATAGTGACCGAGGGCCCCTGGCTGGGAGACAGCCCTGGATAGGCCCCCACACACGTGCATGTGTGCGCACATGGGGGCACATGGACTCACATGCACACTGTGACACACCTGCATTGTGTGCACACAGATGTGGGTGTGCACATGCTTGCACACCGTGCTGCTGCCCTGTGGTGAGGGGCCTGGCTGCAGGGGTGGAGGGATAGACTGACATCCAACACACATCTCGGAAAGGGTGACTCCCTACTTCCAAGCTAGGAAACTGAGCCCCACGCAGCACCCCACAAACCCCCATCCTCCTCCACTGGGGATGGAAAGTTCTGCCCTCGCCCTTGGGATGTGCTGCCAGGAGGGGGAGGAGCAGAGGACCAGGAAATGGACTACTGGTGAGAGTGGAGGTGGGCTACTTACGCTGGGATCTCATTGGTCAGTTCGCTTGGAAACAAAGAGACAGAGACAGTGAGAAGAAAGGAGGGTGGAAGAGGGGCACAGGTGGGCTCAGAGCAGGGGCAGGTGTGGAGTATCACGCATATGGTCCTGTGCAGCTGGGCAGATGGGACGGAGGGTTGAGGGGTGCCCGGCTCCAGGAGACATACTACCTCTCGGTCACAGCGTTGAGGTACTCGATGTAGGTCCGTCCATCAAAAGCCAGTGCGTCCAGGTCCCCAGCTGATTTCTCAATCAAGCCTGAGAGACAGCGAGGTGAGTGCAGCCTCTGCCAGGTTCCCTCCCATGTCCAGCCTCGGCCCACGTGGGCAGCACTCACCCTTCTCACAGTGCAGCCCCGAGAAGCCTGCAGGACACAGGCACTCATAGGAGGCCTCACGGGGGAGACAGGAAGCCCCATGGAGGCAAGGCTGACCCTCGGCCTGGGTACAAGGGTGGTCTGCAAAGGACGAGACGTCCATGGCCCGGACCACATGCTCACGGGTCAGCAGTTGGCGGCCATTCAGGGAGACCTGGGGGGTGGGGCGTGACAGCTTCTGTCCTGCCTGTGTCCTCTGGCCCAGAGGACAGAGGCCCCTCCTGGGATGGGCCCTTCCTTGAAACTGTACCAGGGCATTGCCATCCCCCCGACCCTGGGCTCCCCAGGGTCCCATCCCTACCATACATACCAGCTGGATGGCTCCATCAAAGCCAGAGGACACGGCAGCTGCTCGGGCCAGCTTGCTGAAATCAGGGGCCCCCCCAACAAAGAGTGGCTCCTTTAGGTTGAGAACGGTGTGTGGCACCTGTGGGGAGGTGCAGGGTAAGGGGCAGTGAAGCCTACCCACCAGCAGGAACAGGATGTGAGCCCCACACCAGGGCCCGCCCGTCTGTGGTGACCCACCCCGCGCCCTCCAGCATGGTGGAGGCAGTTAATCACACAGATGTGGCCGCGATGTGGAGGCTTAGTGGGAAAGGAGCTACTCTAGGGGTGGAGGCGGCAGAAGATGGATGAGCAGGATGAGAGGAGACGGTACCTTGCGGGATTTCTGACATCCGAAGAGCGAGCGGGGTGGGGGTTGCAGAGCAAGGGCCAGAGAGCAGTGGGAGCAGAGAGGAGACACAGACAGAGGCCCAGGATAGAGGGGAGAAAAAATAGTCCAGTGAGCGCCAGCCATGGGGCGGGGGCTGCACGCCTCCCAGGAGGAGGAGGGAGGCGGGGAGCAGGGGGGTGGCCCAGGAGACACTGACTCACCGGGGACTCCCCCAGCACGCGAGGCCCATCGCCAACCCGCATGGCTCCTTTGCGTCCATTTCGCTCCAGGGAGACCCTGGTCCAAGCACCCAGGGCCACCGGCTCCTTGCTCCTGGAGAAGAACAGGTGTCGTGAATAGACGGTGGGCTCTAACAGTCTACGTGCCAGGGGCCCCAGGAACACTGAGCGCAGGCCCAGTCCTGCCCACTGCAGTGCCCCCCCCCACCTGATGACCGCTGCCCCCTTGCCCAGGTCGTAGCGGAACTCCAGGAGGCCATTGTGCAGCGCCAGAGACACAAAGTCACCCTTGCCATCTGTCTTCTGTCCATTATAGAGGAGCAGGCCGCTGGGGCTCCGAGCCAGGAATACCACCTCCAGCGCCATCTTCTCCCTGGGGCCATGGGAGGGCAGGCGGGTGACCTGATGCCCCTCACTTCACAGCTGGATGTGGGGTGGGGGGCGCTTCCCTTCTTCCACCCCTCTGCCCACTGACCCCAGGTCCCGCTCAAAGGTGTGCAGGCCTTTCAGTTCCAGGTAGGAGAAGCTGCTGAAATCAGCCAGGAACGGCTGGTTGTCCTCTGGCTCTGAGACTGTGAGGACAGGAGAGGGTCACACAGGGTTCCAGGCTTTGATTCCTGGAGCCCACTCACCTCCCACCCTCCCCACCCTGAGCACCGCTGCCCCCACCTGTCTGGCAGAGGCTGCCCTCCCGGCCATGGGGGCACTCGCACTTGGCCTCTCCCTGAGGCAGCACGCGGCAGGGGGCTGCTCCATGGCAGGGGTTCGGCTGACAAGGGTCCTCGTCGGCACAAGTTGGGCCTGGATGGAGGCAGGATGGGTTCCAGGAGACCTGAGCCCTGCTGACAGACACACAGCCCCCCAACACCCAGCCCCGTCTTGCCCTCACCAAAGCGGCCGGGTGGGCACTGACAGCGGAACCTGCCTGCCTCCAGGGCCTGGCACGGGGCCCCTCCGAGGCAGGGGCTAGGCAGACAGGGGTGGTCCCCACACTCGCCCACTCCGGAGTTTCGAGTCGCAGATTCCGGCCAGCTGCTCAGCTCTAGCCGCTGATTGTTGACGTCCAGCAAGCGGATACAACCCCTAAGACCGACGCTGACAGAGGTCCGCTCTAGCACCCTGCCACCAAAATGAGAGGCAGGGGTCAGAGACCAGAGGCATCCTCTCTCATGGCCAACTGTGACACTTGCGTTCCTCATGCAGTCGGGGCCACGAGCCTGGGCTGTTCCACAACCCCACCCCCTACCCTGGTGCTCACAAGATGGGCAGTCCCACAAACAGGACAGAATCAGGAGGGGGCTGGGCTGAGAGTCAAGTGATGGGACTAAAGATCAAGGCCAGCCCAGCCCCTCTTTGGTGGTCACACTGCAGCTGGGTCCTCAGGATCAGGACAGAATCAGGGTCACTGTCAAGGGCTGGGGCTGAGGCCAGGGTCACAGTGATTGTCCACGCCCATCCTTCCACCCCTGTGTTATCCCACAGGGACCTTGGACCTACTGGATGCCACCCTCAAGAGTTGGGGATCAGAGCCAAGGTTGGGGGGTCTCTGATTGGGGCCACCCCACCCTCCGCCATGCTCACGTGGAAGCCTGATCCTCAGGGACGCCACCCACGAAAAGGTCAGTGTCCAGGTTGAGACCATCAGTGCCACTGGGGCTCTGGCCCAGGACAGGAGTCTCACCATCCACGGACAGAGTACCTTGGCGCCAGTGCCGAGACAGCTCCAGGCGATGCCACTGGCCGGGCTGCACGGGCACGGAGCTCGTCAGCACCGCGGGCCCTGAGCCTGTGTCGAACCTGGGGCAGGAGCAGGCACTCAGGACAGCCAAACGGAGCCAGGACCACTGCCTGGCCCTGTCCCCCGTCCCTAAAACCCATCCCTGACCCCCACCACCCGCCACCCACCTGAACTGCACGCGGCCTCCCAGCAGCGCCAGTCCCAGGAAGTCCTTGCCCCGGGCATTGCCGTTGTAGAGCAGCAGCCCCTGGGGCTCCAGCGCCCGGAACTCGAGCGCCAGGCGCAGGGTGTGGTAGGCACGAAGGGTGGGAAAGGCCAGGAAGGAGGAGCCCCCGAAGGCTGGCACGGAGGGGTGCAGGGCTGCAGGAGACAGGGAAGGGCAGTAAACGGCATGGGGGCCACAAAGTCCAACCCGCCCCTCACCCCACCCTGGCCCCCTCTGCCTCCCTGTCCCTCTCTGGCATGTAAGACCTTACCCTTCTCACAGACGGCACCCTCTGTGCCTGCTGGGCAGCTGCAGGTGAAGTCTGCACCTGAGCCCTGGTCCTGGCAGGTCCCCCCATGGAGGCAGGGCTGGGAGTCACAGGGCCTTCGGGGCTGCTGGGTGCCTGGGGGCAGGGGACGGCGTCCAGGCACTCGACTAGGGGCAGTGGTGGGGGGCTGGCGCGTGGTCAGGGGAGGTGTGGTCCTGCTGACAGGCCGGCTTGTGTGACTGGGAAAGTGGGCCCGAGGGGTTGCAGCTGAAGGTGGCAGGCGGGCCACCGTGGTGGCTCTGGCTGTGGCTGCAGCTGGGGTGGCTCCCGTGAAGAATGCAGGAAACCAGTCTGGGGAGGGGATGCCATCAGGAGCCAGAAAGAGAAGGGTCCCCAAGGCAGTGCGGGGATGGGGGAGACAGGAAGGTGAGGACAATCTGAGGGGAGGGAACGCCATTAAGATCCACAAGGAGCAGGGGCCCCGCGGGCAGGTGGGGCACAGGGAGGGAACAAGCTATGGCAGTGCTGGACCAGGCACTCACCGAAGTCCATGAACCGCACGTGTTCCTGCAGAGGCCGCTTCACGCCCAGGGATCTGCGCCTGGACACCTGGAGCTGCCGGAGCAGGGCCTGGCCCACGTCGGACGCTCTGAAGGCTGTGGCTGGGGAGGAGCAACCCTGAGCATGGTGGAGCCTAGGGTGCCCCTCCACCCCCCAGGGGGACCAGGGTGGGGGCTCACTGGGGTCAAAGTGCACTTCCACAATGGCCCGGACCGAGCTGCCTGGCCCCAAGTCCCGTAGGCGGACACTTCGGAAGTCCTTCTTAACGTCTGAATTCCGGAAGAGGTCATCCAGCTATCGGTGGGGAGTGAGTTAGGCTCTGGGAGGCTGCCCGGGCTGGAGCTAAGGCCCACCCCCCAGCGCTTCTCTTGGTCAGTCCTGGAGAAAGGCTGGTGGCTTGGCAGGGCTGCAACCCCAGCCCCACACTTACTGCGCTCTCAATGCTCCTGGCAGTCTCCCCAAACAGCTCAGACTTGGGGTCCGCCATCTCCGGCGTGTAGAACAGTTCTTGCCCCTCGACCCCTTCGAGCTCCAGCACACCCTGGAACGCCTTGGTGGCTGCAGAGGAGGGGCCAGTGAGGTCCTGCCTGGCACCTGCCTGGCTTCTGAACCAGCCATGGACATAGGCCCCAGCAGCAAGCCACGCAGGGTGCAGGGCAGGTGGCGGTTAGTCAGATGGTCATGAGGTTAGTGGGGACCCCAGGGCAGAACTGCTTCGGTTACCAGGCAGACTCCTTGGAGCAGTGCCCCAGGCTGGCTTGCAACAGGAAAAACACGTTAGCCATGGGGTCCTGGGCACCCATGCGTGTGCAGGGGCCGAGAATACACATATATGTGCTTGTGCTGAATCCCCAGGACCACTGGCACATGTGTGCTATTAATAAAATCAGAAGACCACAAACCCTGGGTGCCTACCTGCTGGGCAGGCCTGTGGCCTGGGAAGAGAGATGGCGTCTCTAGCCATGGCTAGGCCACGCCTCACGCTCCACCCCAGCCCCTGGACCCCTACTCACCAGGACAGTTAGAGCCCTCTGCGTCCAGGGAGGGTGTCTTGCCATCTGAGCAGCAGCCCATAGGTGAGTTGTAGCAAGAAGCCCTTTCCATGGGTAGCCCAGGGGTCCCAGCACTGTCTCTTTCCGGGGACTCAAGTCCTGGGGAGGTACAGTCTGAGCCCAGCTGCAGGTGCAGCCCTCCTGGGCCCTGCCCCCAGGTCCCAGAGCCCATGCTCACCTCCTGAGCCAGTCCCACTGGCCTCCAAGTCACCGCTCAGCTCCTCGTCACCGCTCCCATCAGCGCTGCCAGATTCGCCGAAGGCAGAGGTGACGAGGCTGGCTGCCGGGGAGGGGGCCATGGGAGGCATGGTCAGCACTGGCCTTGCGGTGGTCCTGGGGATGCTGGCCATGGTCCAAGGTTGTGATGAGGCTCGAGCAGTGGGCTGGCTGTAGCGGGTACTGCTGGGAGCCAGGGGCAAGGCGCTGGGGGGCAGCAATGGTGCCTTGTTCAGGTCAAGTGCTAAGGGGGCCACAGATGCGGATGTCTGATGCGGACCAGAAGTGATGCCTTCTGCAAGGAGAGGAGAACCCAGGTGGCAGGGCCCAGGGTCAGAGCACAGTCAGGCCTTCCTGGTCAGTCTAGGGCAGTGAGTAAGGCCTCACCCTGGCAGGGGCCGAAGCTCTGGATAGAGATCTCCAAGCCCTGGCGGCAGGCGATGGTCCTCAGCTGGCACTCATTGCCATAAGTGACTCCATCTGACCCACAGACCTGAGGCACAGGGCAAAGATGTAGAGGGTAGGGCCCGCCCCACTCCTGCCACCCTCCACATTCCCCATCCCTCACCTTGGTAGCATCAGCCGCTGGACAGGTGGGTGTTGGGCACACGCAGTGGGCAGAGCCAGCCTCCTCCACACAGGATGCCCCAAACTCACAAAGCATCTCAGCACAAGTCGTGGGTTGCGAAGAGTCTGGAGCACAGACACAGGAGAGTCCACTGGCTCAGGAGGCCCCATCCCTATGACAGATCTACCCCCTAGCAGAGGGGCCTGGGGCAGTGCCAGATCTGGTCCTCACCTGTTTCACAGCCAGCAGGGCCCAGAGCACGGCCATCTGGACACTGCCCACACTTGGGCCCGGCCACCCCAGGCTTACAGGAGCATAGCCCAGTCATCTGCTCACAGTCGTCCCGCACGGCGCCCCGGGGGTCACAGCTGCAGGCTGGGAGGCAGGGGAAGGAGGCTGAGGTCTGTGCTGGCTTCTCCATGGGCTCCGGAGCTTGACCCAGCTCCTGCCAGGTGGGACAAGGGACACAGGGACAGGGTGGACAGGCAGGAGCATTCAGCTAGGGACTGACCATGGGCCCTGTCACTCACGGGTACAGCCGCTCCGGCCATCAGTGACGATACCACGGAAGTTCCAGAAGCCAGGCTCACAGCGGTCACACTTGAGGCCCCCCACACCCGGGCGGCAGGAGCACTGGCCTGTGACTGGGTCACAGGTGCCGCCATAGGAGCCGTGTGGGTTACACTGGCATGAGCCTGCAAGGCCAGGACAAGACAGCGTCACTGCAGTCAGGTGCATGGCTCTGCGTGGCTGTGGGTCAGGGCTGAGCTCGGGTACTCACTGGGGCAGCCAGCCAGGCCCACACCCTGGGCAACAGTGATGTTGTCCTGGCAGCAACCGTAGGGGGTCTGAGCACAGTGCAGGGGAATCGCAGGTGGCAATGGGGCCAAAGTGGGGCCTGCAGGGAGGGGCGGGGGTTAGGGGCTAGGCAGGACTGGATGCCCAACCTGGGTGTGATCACTCTGCCTCAACCTCCCCAGCCATCACCACTCAGCCCTCCTGATGCCAGTTCCCACTGGGGCCTCTGGACTGCAGCTCAGGTCACAGGTGAGAACCTCATACAACACAAGAAAGAGAATATCTATACGCAAAGGAC
The DNA here is from genome assembly GCF_016772045.2 of Ovis aries. NCBI lineage: Eukaryota > Metazoa > Chordata > Mammalia > Artiodactyla > Bovidae > Ovis > Ovis aries. The sequence goes on from NC_056065.1 coordinate 50,751,310, forward strand.
CAGCAATACATGACACCACAGATTCTGGATGTGAAGCCCTGTGTACACGTGTACAACCAGAGCCATACTCAGATTAGTGAGCCTTTGCAAGGAGGCAGGACACACACCCAGCACATCCCCTGTATGCAGACACACACAGGAGCACTTGTGCATGCATAAAGACATGACTGCTGGTCACCATCGGTCTCCTCCCACGAGAGAAAGAGCCTAATGGGTGCGCTTCACTGGTTCACTGCTGCCCTCACACACAGTAGGTGTTCAGCAAACACCTGCTGAGCAGTAGGCACACACATCCACACACCACAGTTGCATGAATACAGATATGCACCAAAACTGTACACTTCAAACACAACACACATGTTCACACACACCCACCCCGGCACACACACAGCAACTTTAAACAATACAGACTCCCACTTCCCTCATACCCATGGGCACATGTACCTTTAAGCATGCACACATGGCCCACATGCAGCCGAACATGCCCACAAACTCACTCACCACGGCAGGCTCCCTGGGCCACGACATACAGCTCTGGCTGTGATTCACACCTGGCCTTCTTCAGCTCACATTCGGTGCGGTAGGTGACTCCATCCGAGCCACACACCTGAAGGAAGGGCATCAGGGCAGGTGTGGGCGGCCATGGCCCCTGCCTCACTGCCCAATCAGAGCCGGGTTGCGGGGGATGCTCACCGGGCTCCTCAGGACGCCCTGGCAGCTGAAGCCGCAGACGCATGGCCCATCCTCCGAGTCCTCATCCCAGATGCCACCTCGCTGCCGGCACAGTTCAGGCTCACACTCGCCGTCCTCTCCCGAACCTGAGCCTCCGGAGCCACACTCAGCTATGGGGAGGAGGCCAGGTCACCTTGGGGTCCTGGCCTAGGCTGGCACACACCAGCCCACCTCAGCTGCCCACCAGCGTACCTTGCTCACATGGCCCCACCCGGGCTTCCTCGATCTGTGTCTGCTGCTGACAGGCAGCCTCACGGAGCTCACATGAACTGCCGTAGGTCACGCCATCACTGCCACACACGGGGCCGGGTGGAGGGCGCTCACACCGGGGACACATGCACTGCCCCGCTGAGCACACAGCCCCAAAGGCACACACTGTATCTCCACAGGTCTCTAGAGAAGGTGGAGCCAGAAGGGGGTCAGTGGATATCGGTTGAAGGACGCTCGGGACCACAACCCACCAAGTGTACCCAGCTTCACTCACGGCAGGGACTGGCTGAGGCCACGTGCAGACTGATCTGACGTGTGCAGGCGTGGACGTGTAGTTCACATTCATTGGCATATGTGCGCCCGTCAGAGCCACACACAGGCTGGGCTGAGGCCACACATTCGGAGGGGCACACACAGCGCCCAGTCTCAGCTTCACACAAGGCTCCAAAGCGGCACTGCCCACAGCGGTCTGGGGAGAAGACTCCATCACCATGGTGACAGAGATGGCCTCCCCACAACCAGGCCCACTTATCCACCACTGACCACAGGGTCCTCGGCGAGCCACTCGGATCTCCCGCCTAAGGGCACAGGCTGAAGCTTCCAGTTCGCACACACTGCCATACGTGACGCCATCACTGCCACACACAGGGTCATAGACGCCTGAACACACCTGGTGACATGCACACTCGGCTTCCCCATTCTTCACAGTACACGTCGCCCCAAATGGACACTGCACCCCACGGCATGGGGATGGGGGCTGGTCTGGGGAGAACATGGGCACTCAGCAAGGTCTCCACCTGCTCTCCTAGGCAATGCACAAAGCCCCTAGCCCCAGGCAGCAGACCCCCACCCAGGGTGGGGATGGTGGAGGAAGAGTGGACCAGGAGAAGGACCAGATGCACAGGACACAGCAGAGAAAGGGACAGACACAGGAGAGACATGGACAGGGACACAGACCCAAACGGCCCTGGGCCCCTGTATGAGTGTGGGATGGGGCTGTCCTCTAGCACAGGATTTCTTGACTGACTTCAGAGGGGTATGGGAGGGCCAGGTTTACTCGCCCACTTAGGCCACTGGCCCTTGACACAGCCCTGGGACTCATGCATGTGCGGGGGGGGAGTCTCTCTGTGGGTGGAGGAGTCTGTAACCCAGAGCCACACCCAGGGCCACACGGGGGAGGAGGTGTCTGTCCACTTGCTCTGAGGACCACAAGGCCAGGCAGCAGCGAGCCACCCCCCCCCTGCCGCGCGGGGGGCAGACCTCGGGCTGTGGGCTCCTGGCGGCAGGCGCGGTACCTCATCCTGCCAGCAGGTCAGGCTGGAAGACACAAGAGGTGGAGCCAAGAGGGAAGGGAGGGCAGAGGAGAGGATACAGACGCAGAAAGAGAGACCAGAAAGATGGACAGACCAACTGACGGGGACGGAGTGAGAGGTGGGCAGAGCCCCAGTGCACACAGGACACGCTGTCTCTGCCCATTCCGGGCCCACTGAAGTTCCGCTGAGACTCTGCTTCTAATGTGGCTGTGTGTCCCAAGAGCGTGCGACCCAGAAGACCTGAGAGCTGCCAGGCAGGTACCCAGGACCTTGCCCACAGACACCAGCCTTGGACCCAACATCCCCCCAGGCGCTGCAGCCAACTTCCTGACAGATCCCACCCCCAGAGCCCACCGACAGACAAAAGCCCTGCCAGCCCTCCTCATAGTGACCAGCTCTTGCCCCCAGCCCAGGAGGAGCATGATTCAGCATGGAGATGGCATGTGATGACAGGCAGCGTGGACCGCCGGACCAGCCTGCTCCCGGCACGGAGCCCACCCGCATGCTCACCACACGGGCCCTGGTGCTTCATGGGGATGCTACGTTGCTGCTGACACTCGGCCTGCTGGCGCCAGCAGTCATTGTCATACGTGTGCCCGTCATGGGCACACACAGGTCTGTAGGCCCCGTCACAGACGACGCGGTCACAGGAACAGCGGGGGCGGCCTCGGCGGGACAGGCAGACGGCATTGAATCTGCACGGCTCCGGGCACTGGTCTGGGGGACCAGGGAGATCAGAAGAGTCAGAGAACCACAACAGACCTCCTTGGGATGGGTAGGGGCTCCATGGGTACATGGGGTGATGACTGGGGACCCAGGAGACCTGAGGGGAAGGTGGGGATGAGTAGGTCCCTAGGTCATGCAGAGTCCCAGGAAGGGGCCCTCCCCAAGGAGCCGCCCACCTTGAGGCTGGCACTGGCCAGAGCGCACTTTCTGCAGGAGGAGGCCTCGAGCAGCCCCTGTTCGGCCCATGACGCAGTCATTATCGTAAGTAACCCCGTCGTCCCCACACACGGGTGTCCCACGGGGAGGGCAGCTCTCTGGTCGCAGGAGCATCTCCGGCTGCCGCGTGCGCGGGTTCACACGGCAGGTACGGCTCAGGTCACTGAGGGAGCCCTGGCAGGGGTCTGGGGGCAGGAAGATGGAGGTCAGGGCACTGCCAGTTGTGTGCCACACTGAGCAGGGGTCTGGGGGCAGGAAGATGGAGGTCAGGGCACTGCCAGTTGTGTGCACACACTGAGGAAGATGGAGGTCAGGGCACTGCCAGTTGTGTGCACACACTGAGGGAGGTCGGGCTACACACGCAGGGCAGCGCTCACCGCAAGGACCGTCGAACTTCTTGAAGACGTTCTCTTGGTGGGCACAGGCTTGGCGCAAGAGCTGGCACTCACTGGGGTAGTCACTGCCGTCGCTGCCGCACACAGGGCGTTCCGGGGCCCCCAGGCACGTGGCAGGGCACAAGCACGTAGCTGTCAGTCCATCCGCAGAGGGCACACAGGTGCTGCCAAAGCTGCAGGTGACATTGGAGCAGGGGTCCCGGGTCCCTGTGGGCAGAGCAAGGTGGGCCAGCGGCCCTCCGTACATTGGCCAGTGGCCCTCCGCATACCCGCTCATCTCAGGCCCCACCCAGCCTTTCGCAACCCTTCACCGCAGGCCGCACCCCAATCCCCACAGGCCCCGCCCCTGCCCAGCCCTTTGCAACCCCCCTCACCGCAGGCCCAGGCCCCATCCCCACAGGCCCCGCCCCCCACCCCCCCTACCACCCCCACCCCCGCTTTCCCCTCACCGCGGGAACCGCTCCTACATTCCCTCCACCGCAGGGCCCCGCCCACTCACCGCAGGGCCCGCGGCGCAGCAGGCGGATGCGCCTCTGCTGGCTGCACTGCGCCCGCTGCAGCTCGCACTCGTTGCTGTAGGTGGAGGCATCCGAGCCGCACACGGGCGCCACCACGCTGGGGCAGGCGCTCTTCTTGCACACGCAGGAGGCTCGGCCCGGCTCGTCTGCGCTGGGCTCGCAGACAGCGCCAAAGCCACACAGCATTCCTCGGCACGCTGCGTGTGGGGTGGAAGATGCAACGGGTGCCTGGCCTCTGCCATCTCCAGGCCTCCAGTCACCACGCACACGGACCAATGTCTGCACACCTGCCCAGACCTTGCATATGCGTGCCCACCCATGTTCGTGCTAGTGCTCACAGGAACCCTGGTGTGCCCATGTAGCCAGGGCCTCAAGCCTCCCCCTCTCAACAATCCCCCCTCCCCCGCCCCGCAGAGCTCTCCCACCAGAGCCTTCTCTGCTCAACTGTGGAAGGGCATCGCATCTGCTCCTGACCCAGTCCCCACACAGAGAGCAGACAGCCCCCAGGCCAACTCTGTCACAGGGAATCAGTGCCTTCTCATCAAAACGGAAGCCCCTCATCCAACTGTGACCTACTCCTCAGAGCCTGGCCCTCCCCACCACATCCCTGGGAACTGCTCCAGTGACCACCCCCACACCTGGCCCTTGTCACTTCCCCAGGGACCACCTCCCCTGCCTTTCAGGGTCAGGCCTGATGTCACTCAGCTGTAGGACAGGGGGTGGGAGTATCTGAGGTTGGTCGCATGCTCCACCCTGGCCCAGTGCCTTGCCTGCTCCAGGGCTCCTTGACTCTTCTCACTTCTTCTTCCTCCTGCTTCTCTAGAGGCCTCCCCTCTCCTCAGGCCTGTCCCCACTTGAGCCCTTCTCTGCCCACTTCCCCATCTTCCATGCCCCCCAGCCAGCATTCCCCAGGGGCATGCTCTGCTGTGGCTCCTAGCCCGCCCACCCTCCTAGGCCTCCTAGCTGCAATCTTTCCCTGGGGCCCGTTGTACTCACCCACCTCATCCTTCCCCACCTGTCCTCCTGAGCCCCAAACTCAGGTCCTGCCGCCCCACATCACACTCAGCATGACCTCCTCAGGGACCCAAGCCTACACAAGGCTTTGCAGACCCCTTCTCTTCTGTAAACACTTTATCACTTTTTGGGGGGCTGTGCAGGATGCAGGATCTTAGTTCCCTAACCAGGGATCGAACCCGTGCCACCTGCTTTGGGAGCTCAGAGTCAACTACTGGACCACCTGGAAATCCCTTCTTAAAACATTTTAATTCCTGACTTTGTAGTGTTGCCAGTGCACATCCTCTCACTGAGCTACAAAGCCATCAGGACAATCCCTCCTGAGCAGTGTCAAAGCAGTGAAATCCTCAGGACTCCTGGCCAGGATGACACCCCGCAGGCAGGGTAGGCCCATTACTGGTTGCAGCTGTCTGGATCTAATAAATGTTTAATTGGGTCCAGTTATCATTAATAAGTTATGGAGAGCAGGGGTGCACCCCCTCGTCACTTCCCAGGGGACTCAGGAAGTGGGGCAAGAGGAAGTACCCTCAATTCCAAGGAGGGTGGAGCCACATAGGAAGCTGGAGCTGTCACCATAGCAACAGCCCACCTGGGCTCCTGTGTATTTGTCTGGGAGTCCCTGCCCCCACCCGACACAGGCTGAATGAACAGGGGCTGGAGGCAAGGGTGGGGTTAGCATGGATATCCCAGCCTGAAGTCCCTGCAACACCCCTGTCCTAACTCTACCTCATATGGGCAACCACCCAGATCCTTCATTGGATCCTGGAGCCAGGATTCACTGGCCATGTGACTACGGGCAAGTTATCACCTGGCCAAACCTCAGGATCTCCTCCCAGGAATGGAGACAATAAACCTATCCCCCCCACCCGGGTTGTTGTGAGGCTAAATAGGCCAATACTTGCAAAGGCTCACAGAGGCCCAGGATGCCACTGTGTGTGGGTCAACCCCCCGAGGACCACAGCTGTAAGAGCTCCCAGCACGTCAGCCGCTCCTCTGTCCAGGCACACTACTGTGTCCACTCTGACCCCTCCTTTCACTTTCCATCTCAACCATCTCCTCTCTCCCCTCAGCACTTCCTTTTACCTTCAGCCCTCTCTTGCCCAAGGCCCTGGGGATCCCTAGGCCAAATCCATGGGCATTTCCTCTGGCTGGCTGGCTGCTTTATTTGGCTTCAACTAGACCTGCTGATCAAGGTCTTCTCCAGGGTCCTGACCCCATGGCTGAGGACCTGGTCACCTCACTGTACCACAGGCTCCCTTCTCAACTGCTCTGTGTCTGTGCCCTTGGGCTCAAGCCTCACTCTCCCTCTGGTCACCCTGGTTCAGCCAGATACCACTCAAGGTCCCAGCCCCTGGGCCAAGGACACTTGCTTCTGTATGACCACTAGGTTCCTCGTCCTCCAACACCTTCATCCTCATAATGTAAACTGCCTCTTCTTAGGGCAGGAGGAGTGCCCAGAGACCTGCAGGCAGCGTGGCCCTTAAAGGTCACCTCTGGGGCTTGGCCTCCTGCAGGAGCCTCACTCTCTGCTTGCCCAAGGCCCCCCTCACAACATGCAATGCTGGAGGCGGCAGTGGCTTTTTATAGCCTCTGGTTAGAGTGGGTATATTTAACTCTCTCCCCACACTTGGGTAGGTTGGAGGATGGAGCTGTTGCCCTGAGCCCTGCCTATGGCCGAGAATGTGCAGTGTGTGTGCCTAGGAGGAATGACGATGGTCATGGGGGTGGGGCGAAGGTAGCTGTCCCCAAACGTGTGACGAGTTCAGAATGAGTTCAGAATGCAGGTGTGGGGCCCGCGTAGAAGGCTGTGGGGAGGGGCAGTGCATGTGTGAAAGCAAAGAGACATGACAGGTGAGACATGGCAGGCCTTGGGGCTTGAGGAGAGGAGACTGAGGATAACTGGGACAGAGGGTGCTTAAATCCAACCAGCTCCAGGCCTCTTGCCCACAGATTATGGGAGACAGTCCTGGGCCCAAACTCCCTGTCCAGTGCAGCCCTGCCCCTTCCCATAGCTCATCCCATTATGGATGGCCCTCTGTGTGTGTATTTTGGGGGACCTGGGCAGCTGCCTGCCCAGCAGGGTTCCCAGGCACTGAAAGCAAACTTGGGAACGCCCCTGTCTCCCAAGAGGACGGCATCCACCCCTGCCCTCCTGCAGCGATGACAGCGTCCTCTCCTCTGCTCTCACATTAGCTTAATTACAGCAGCCTGCACAGCAGGAGGCACCCAGGGGGCTGGGACCCAGCCCACAAAACAGGGCAAAAAGGCCAGGCCCAGCCTGCTCAGTCTGGGGACAGACCCCCGTATCTCTCCTCAGAGAGCTGTCACTGGTCCTGCTGAGACCCTCCCCCTGAGTCCCCAGCCCCCAACCCCTCTGTTCACATCTTGTCTCACAACCTGGGGGCTCCAGTCCCAAATTTCAGGCCAAGATGCAGCCAGGCCCAGGGATTCCAGACTCCACGTTCCTTTTGTTGTCCACTACTATGGACTCCTCAGGTTTCCTCCTCCAGGCTCCTCTGCTCCAGATATTCCTAACACATCTCATGTGCACACCCCAAGGATGGCTCCTGACTCCCCCCTCACGAGTGCCACTGCCCATCCAGGCACAGAGTTCCAAGTTCAGTCTGTCACTAGGTGAACCCCTACTCACCATCCGGAGGTGTTGGGGGCACTGGCGTGAAGTGGGTCCCAGGTTTGTCTGGAAAAAAACACAAATCTCAAGTTAGCTCCCCCTGAGCTGATCCTTCCCTAGCCTGTTCCATTGTCCAACCTGGAGATGGTCACCTTTGCCTGTACACATCCCTCCCCTGGCTCTACTCAGAGCCATGAAGACCAGCCAAGGCCTGGCAGTAGACAAAGACAGAGGCCTTGGCTCTTCTCTGCCCCTCTAGCTGTATCATCCTGGCCTGACACCTGTCAGGAAGGCCCAGTGGCAGAGGTGTAGGCACCATCTATTCCTTAGATGAGCCCCAAGCCCTTCCAAAGCCCCTATTCCCAATGTAACCAGCTGCCCCAACTCCCCAGATCCCAAAGAAAGTTGTCAATGCAGCTCAGGATGAGAGCTGGCCACCATCCTCCCACCTGTCCACCCAGCCCATGGACAGGCTTTTGGGGACTCAGGCATTCAGAGAACAACCCATGGTGTTCCAAGAAGATGCAGCTAATGGCCTCTCTGTAACTCTGCCTGTTCCCTAATCTTTTGGCTGAGGCAGGGGACCTCAGCCAGCAGAGGCAGGGTCACTTGGGTCCAAGAGGCAGTCACACCCGCAGACACATACAGTTGTTGAGGAAGAGTAGCACCGCGAAGCCAAGCGTGGCCGTGGCCAGGAGGATCAAGCAGACATTACAGGGGATCATGAAATACCGCACCAGGACGGAGACCCTGCGCCGCTGCCGGCGGTCCCGCTCCAGCAGCAGTGGAGGCATGACCCAGGCTCCTCAGCCCCCACTCTTGAGGTGTGGGGCTTCTCACGGGGTGCCCTTGGGCCTCTTCCGTGCCACTCTCTCCATTCTTGGACCCCTGGGGCAGTTGACAGCCGCTCTATTCTCAAAGCTCAGCTCTAGTCACAGCCAGGGAGTGGGAAGCACCAGCCCCCTCCACAGCCCTTGAGGCTTATAATGGATGTGCAGAATTCTCCTGGAGCAGAAATCCCAAAATTGGACTCGGAGGAACAACCAAGGGCCAGCACCACCCCTGCTGTCCACACCGGTCAGGGCCTGGGCCAGAGGCTCCGGCAGCTCTCGGCCGGGGTCCAGCTGTGCTCAGTCTTCCCGGAGCCAGCCTCGGTAGTCCCACAGCCCCGGATCCTGCCCGCCCGGCAGCCTGGGAGAGGCTGGTCCGAGGGGGACTTGCGGCGATCGGCGGGGCGGCGGGTCCCAGCTGCTCAGTCCCGGGCAGAGGCGGGAGCGGCGACGGCAGCGAGCGGGAGGAGCGAGCGCGCGTCCGGAGAGAAGAAAGAGCCGGCTGCCGAGGGCCGCGCCCGCTCCCCGCGCCCAGGCCGGGGCTGAGGCGGTGAGTGAGGGGCGAGGGGCGCCGCTGAGCGAGGGCGGGGAGCAGAGACAAAGGAAGACGCCTCCGGGGACCCCAGCGTCCGTGGGGAGTCACGGCTTGCGCCGCAAGGATGGGGCGGATGAGGACTGGAAGGCGGCGGCACAAAAGGGAACGCATGGGCTGGGGGTGCTGGGGGGCGGCTGTGGGAGCCGAGGCTGGAAAGGAGCAGGGTCCGGGGAGGGCGCAGAGGTGGGGCGCTGAGGCTAGGGAGCGTGCAGGGTCTGCCTGGGGAGCCGGGGTCGGGGTGGGAGATGAAGGGGAGCGGTGGCTGGAGCTGGAGACGCAGGTGTGGGGGTGGGGTGGGGGGCTGCAGAGAGGGTGAGAGTAGGTGGGCGAGAGTGGGGCGGGACAGGGACGGGTTCCCTCCCGCTCCCAACCGGTTGGGCTGTCTTGTGCGTGTGAGCGACGGCGCGGCGGAGGGTCTGAGTCCCCGCAGCGGGGCTCGGCCTGCACCAAAGACCCGGTTCTGGGCTGCAGGCTGCGTGTCACCGCGTGTGCGTGTCAATATCTCTGCTTCTGCCGGCCCCACCCTGGTACTGTGGGGGTAGCACCTCCAAGTGCATATACACAGGTGGGATCTGGGCTGGGTTCAATTCAGAGAGTGGGCCACCCCTCCCTAGGAACTGACATCAGCATCTCAAATTATCCCCGCACTCCCAACTCGCGTCCGCCAAGCAGAGAGGATCATGCAAATGAGTCCCATGTAAATAAGCGTTATGCAAATAGTCGGGGCTCCAAGCCCGGTCCGCAGGCCCGGAACGCCCCCCAGAGGCCGTCCGGGAAAGTCGGGACCGTGACGTCACAGCGGGCCAGGACGCGCAGCCCACCTGGCACTCGCGTCCTCCCCACCACGTGTCCAGCTGCCTCACGAACACTTCCCTGGAGTTCTCACACACACACCCCGCTCACCCCCTCCTCGTCAGGTGGGCTCTTCATGCCTCCCAACCTTCCTCGGCTGGGACAACCACCTGCCAGCCAGCTCTCAGTTCTGTCAGGTCCATCTCCTTGAACTCCTTTCCGTCCCAAGGCCCGGCACACTGCTGCCAAATCCCAGCGGGATCAGCCCACCCTGTCCGGGTGCCCCATCACCCACGGCAGAGAAGCCCTGGAACCTAGGGTTCTACCGAAACTTGTAGGAAAAGCCAATACACAAAGTGGGACAATGCACCCAGAGCAGCAGTCAGGCTACTTGGAGACCCTGCCCTTGGCTATCCTCACTCTCTCCTCAGAGGAGCCTCCCACCCTTTCACCTCACCCTGGCACTGCCCACACCACACTGATACTGGCGGTGCCCCAGACTGGGAGCACCCAGGGCAGGGTCTGACTTTTTATCTCCTCCAGGCAGGGCTTGGCCCAGAGCCCAGAACATGGTGTGGTGAGTTCAGGCAGTGACACATTTCCCGTTTACTTTTCACTGCAGCCCCCCTAGGACTGCAATCTGATCCTTTGATTTGGGGAGGGGTCCAGTCAGTGCTAGGAGTTAAACCATGGACTTGCCCACTGGACACATGCCTGCACAGGAGCCCTGTTTGCTACAGCCACTGCAGCTGTGGAGCATCATGGGTGGGCCATGGGAGGGAACCAGAATGTGGGAGGGGTAAGGCCTGGGATCTGGGGGAAGCCTCCCCCAGGCCGAGAGCCTGGAATCTGCCCGCAAATGGGCTGGCCTTAGATGCTCCCATGGCGGTGGTGCTGGGTGCCCTGTCGGGCTTGGCCTGGGGTAAAGGCAACCGCATGCAGCCTGGTGTCTTTCAGCTCCAGTCTGAGCCCCCACGGGGGTTGGATGCCTTCAGAGAGACAAAGGGCCATTGAGGCCTCAGATCCAGTCAAGGGGGAGGAGGGCTCAGGCTACTCCGGCTATTTTAGGATCTCCAGACTCAAAGTCATTCAGCCTTGACCAGCCCACGCAGGCTCAGGTCCCAGGAAGAGAGGATGAACCAAGCCAAGAATCAGACCCCCTCTAGGCTTAAACACAGCAACATGCTAGTGCTCACATGCTACACACACACTCCATGTTCCAGGTCTCCCATATGCAGACATATGTACAACCACTCACTCAAGTCTGCACAGGCACCGTGCAGTCACACACACACCTGCGTGCATACACACTGCACACCTTCATGCAATGCAAAACTTGCCCCTCATCCACACAGCACACATCGGGTGTGCCCCCACATACACGCGTGTAGTTGGGCCCCTCCAGACGCTCCCCTGGCCCTGAGAGGAAGATGGGGAACGAAGTCCAGAGAGAATAGAAAGTCCTACCTACTGGCCTCCCTCTGATCCCTTTCACTCCGTAGGGGAGGGGCCGGCGCGCTCCAAAAGGATGGGGTGGGAGTGGGGCGGCACCGCCCTCCCAGCGGCAGGCACACTCCACGCATGCGCACACACCTTTGCTGTGGGGACCTCCACCAGTCTCCATTCCTGAGCCCTTGAGGGTACCCCGTTAGTGTGTAAAGTGCATCGAACAGTCGAACAGTCGCGTGCAGGTATGTGGCCTCCAGCCACAGGTGTCTGGCCGCCCTGGTGGGGGAGGGGAAGAGGACGGGACAGGGCGGCTCCTTCCCCCAGCCTCCTAGAGTCGGGTCTCAGGGCCATCCCCTCCCCCTCGGCCTCAGCAGACAATGGGCGTTTCACAGCGGGACGTCGCTGCTGGACTCAGGCCAGCCGCTGGGAAAGAGGCGGCGTCCAGCCCGGCCCGATCGCCCCCTCAGGTGAGGCTAAGGCCGGGAGGCGCCCATTTGAGTTCGCGGGCTGTGTGCCCGCCCACGAGCCCCCAGGCAGGGCCCACACTGCTGGTTACCCCGCGCTGTCGGGAGGTGGCATTAAGTGAGAGCTTGTGGAAGAGTTGGGGCTGGTTCGCAAGGCAGCGGCCGCTGACCCCGGCACCTCTCCTCCTTCATTACTCAGCATTCATCCTGCCCAGGCCCGGCCAAGCTCCTCCGGGGGTGGGCTCAGTGCAGGAGGCAGGTGCCGAGTCAGGTCAGCTCTCTGCCCCTGGGAGGTTACTCTGTAGCTGAGATTGCCCTAGATCACAGCATCTACCTGGGGAATATCTGTACGGAGACCCGAAGGACGGGGTCGAGGGATTTGCACATGCAGACAGAGCCAACTACAGAGGCCCAGTAAAAACAAGCTCAGGAGACTGCACGAGACCAGGAGAAGCCAGCCCAGTGAGGCCTCAGGGAAACAAAGGCCAAGGCTAGACCAGCAGGCCTGGGGAACCCAGGGCTGGGACGCCTGCCAAGACAGGCTTCAACCACCAGGGGGCGCCAGCCGAACAGAGTGGGTAGTAGACACCTGGAGAAAAGGTAGAGCCCACCAGGCTCCTCCATCCATTGGATTCTCCAGGCAAGGGTACTGGAGTGGGTTGCCATTTCCTTCTCCAGGGGATCTTCCCAACCCAGGGATCGAACCCAGGACTGCCGCATTGTAGGCAGATGCTTTACCGTCTGAGCCACCAGGGAAATCAAAGGTAGCGCAAATGTCCCCAACCTTTTTGGTACCAGGGACCAGTTTCGTGGAAGACAGTTTTTCCACGAATTGGGAGTTGGGTGGGGAGAGGTTTGGGGATGATTCAAATGCATTACATTTATTATGCCGCCACTGATCTTACAGGAGGCAGAGCTCAGCTGGTAATGCCAAAATGGGGAGCAGCTGTAAACACAGATGAAGTTTTGCTTGTTCACCAGCACTCCAGCCCCTCACCTCTTGCTGTGTGGTCTGGATCCTAACAGGCCACCGACCAGAAGCGGTCCATGGCCCGGGAGTTGGGGACCCGTGAGGTAGGGGATGGGGTGGAGGTAGCTGATCCATACCTTCTGTCCCTCCCCTCTAGGACAGCCCCAAATCCACGTCTTTCAGCCAGGTCCTGCCCAGGTCTAGGAGGAAACAGAAAGCTGGAGGAGCCAGGGTGGCACCCAGGTGTGGTCAGTGCCAGTGAGTCAGGAGACCCTGTGTTCCTGCTGAGGGCCACAGGCAGGCCAAGAGAGATGCACAGTCCAGCACAAAGGTCTGAGCTGGGGGGCGGTGCTTCTTGGAGGTATTGACCAGCTGGATGTCAAGATGAAGAGGAGTGACAGACAGACACCTATTGGTGAAGGAGGAAACAGACAGAACAGGCTCCATCTTGAAAGCAGGACTCCATCTTGGGCTGGACTGTGGACTTTGAGCTCTATGCCCAGTATCTATGGAAACGACATACCAACTGGAAAACCAGACCCCCAGGTGGAAGAGCCCCAGGGCTCGTTCCTAGAGAGTCTGTTACCTAAAAGAATACCCTAATTATCTGTGTAACCAAATAAAATAATAAATTCTATTATGCTTATTGGGATATGCCACAGGCCTATTGATAATTGTCCACTGTTAACTACCTAGGCTTAAGGCATATGAATCATGGGTTAACTTTGACTGTATCTTTCTTTTCCTTTGTTCAGACTAGTTTCAGGGAATTTGGGAGGTGGGTTTGGGCACATACACTTAGGGTATACAGTGAAGTCGCTCAGTCGTGTCCGACTCTTTGCGACCCCGTGGACTGTAGCCTACCAGGCTCCTCCCTCCATGGGATTCTCCAGGCAAGAGAACTGGAGTGGGTTGCCATTTCCTTCTCCAAGGGATCTTCCCGACTCAGGGTATATAAGGTTTTCAGAAAAACTGGTCAGGGTCCTTGACTAAGAGGAGACTCTGCCTTGGGCCCGACGGTGTAACAAACTGCACTCCACTATCTGCATTGTCCTTCTGAGTGAGTTTGTTTCCCAGAACGCATGGCTACAACATTTGGTGCACTGGCCGAGAAACTCCTCACTTTGAGGAGACAAGTCCCATTTGAGACTACCCCGAGGCCTTGTGGCTCAAATCTTCTAGAGGGGGAAGGCGCCTTGCCCTTCTGGAAGGATTCTGCTTCTCAACACCCAGATCTTTCATGTTAGCAGGTAGTGGATGGCAGCAGGGGAACTAAGCGCTCAGGTGAGGAGGAACCCACCTGGCAGGGTGGAACAGGGGGCCTGATCACCCCCCTGGGAGGGACTAGAAGGGGCACAGACCCACAGAAGCCTGAAATAGGAAGGTGGCAACGATTGCTTGGTACACAGGTTGACGAGTGTGTTAGGGCTTAGGAAGGAAACTTGTGAAGGTCATTTAGGAGGTGGTGTCCACGCCATCTTGGGGAAAATTATTACCAAGCCAACTGCCAGGGGATTTTTAGGAGAAGACACTTGGTTTTGTATGCTCGTATTCTGCCCTCCCCAAGGAGGTGTCCCATCTGCTATGAAATTCTTGCTGCTGCTGCTGCTAAGTCGCTTCAGTCGTGTCCGACTCTGTGCGACCCCCTCGGAATTGTCAGGCTAGGAGGGGGATACATAAGTGAGTACGAATCGGCTTTTCCGGAGACGGCCTGGGACGTGGGATATTTAACCCATCTGTATTTTCATCTGTACTTGATCAAGCCCACCAAGGCAGAATGGACTTTGAAAGTTAAGGGAGAAACAGTCTTAGATCACATAGTGTTCTAGTTAGGCTGTGCTGACCAGCAGGTGAAGACACGCTGATCCCCTTTCTCCCCCTGGGATCTCACCCCAATTAGGAAGGAGGCAGAATGGCAATTTAAATGTCATTGAGTGGAAATATCAGAAGTACACAGGAAGTACATAGTACTACTAAGAACTTTGTAGACAGGACGAAAGGAAAAGTAGAAGGTCCGAGAAGGTAAGCAAGATGGGGGGAAGTGAATCTAAGGCAACTGTGTTGAAGTGCATGATTAAAAATTTAAAGAAGGGATGTGGAGGAGACTGGCCACCTCATGTGAAGAGTTGACTCACTGGAAAAGACTCTGATGCTGGGAGGGATTAGGGGCAGGAGGAGAAGGGGATGACAGAGGATGAGATGGCTGGATGGCATCACCGACTCGATGGACATGAATTTGAGTGAACTCCGGGAGTTGGTGATGGACAGGGAGGCCTGGCGTGCTGCAATTCATGGGGTCGCAAAGAGTTGGACACGACTGAGCAACTGAACTGAACTGAACTGAACTGGGTGAAGATGAAGCCTAACCACCTCCACATACTCTGTGAGGTTGAATGGCCCCCTGTGGGAGTAGGATGGCCGCCAGATAACACCATGAACTTAAAAATAGTGGAAGTAGTCTATACAGTAGTCACAGATTGAGGACAGGACACCTCAGTCACTATGCAGAGCCAGGACACCTGGATCAATATCCATATATTGACTCATGGCTAGGGTTAGCTCAAGACCCTCCTACTTAGACAAGGTTCTGTATCCAGAAGGGAAAGGGGAAAATATTAATGGCACAAAAATTGACTGATGATAAAAAAGGAAATCATACAGGATTTGGACGGGGATGACCTGACCCCTCCTCCATACTGGATAATGACGGGCCTGCCTCCCAGTGCTCCACCAGGACCGGAGGCTGCCTTACTGCCCAATCCAGGGCCAGGTGAAGCTCCTGCAGCAGCCCCTGCTCTTCCACCAGCTCTCCAGGAGTTCGTAGAGCCGCCGTTTCGGCAGGCTCCAATCCCAGCAATGAAGACCTCTGGTCAATGCCCCCAGAATTCCACCTCAGCTGGACCTCCTAGATTGTATCCGGTGAGTACTGATGGGAAGGGGGAAGAAAACACAGCAATTAGCTAGAGGCTGTGCTCTGCCAAGGAACAGGGGGAAGAACCCCACTACAGATGCCCCTCAGAGAGCTACGACAGCCTCCAGTTCAGGAAGAATGGGGCACTGCCATCAGCCCCCTGTAGCCTATTATTACCAGCCATTTTCCTCTACGGATATGTGAAACTGGCAGAGACACGCTCCACCTTACTCGGGGGAGCCACAAGCCATGATTAGGCTAATGGAGACTATTTTTCGAACCCACCGCCCTACATAGGATGACATAATCCAACTACTTGTCTCCCTTTTCAGCACTGAGGACACACACAGGATCCTAACTGAGAGCTAAAAATGGTTAAGAGAAATGGCACCTGAGGGTACTGCAAACCCACAGCGGTGGGCAGAGCTAGCCACCACCAATGAGAGGCCCAATGGAGACTGTAACACAGAGGAAGGCAGGGGCCACCTGGAGAGTTACTGCGTTACTATTTTACAAGGTCTCAAGAGGGGGGCCGGAAAAGCTATGAGTATCCCAAAATCCTCCGAAGTGATTCAAACGGAAAGCTAATCACCCTCTGAGTTCTGTGAAAGACTATGCGAGGCCTATAGATTTTATATGCCAATAGACCCAGCCAGAGGCTGCTGGGTCTCAGATGGTGATAAATGCAGCCTTTGGTCTCTAGCCTACCCTGAAAATGTCAGATGGGGGGACACCAAGTGACTCATGAATTTTTATACATCCCTGAATGCCCAGTACCTTTGTTAGGAAGAGACTTGCTGTCTAAATTGGGGGCACAAGTGACCTTTCCCCCCACGAAAGACCCACTGTTCGAGTAGGCCCAACCACCTATTTTACTCTTCCTCTCAGTAACCCCTCAAGATGAATGGAGGTTGCACGATCTCCCAGAAGGGAAACTGGACAGGCTAAACAGTTGAGAGAGAAAGTTAACTCAACAAATTCCCTGAGGTCTGGGCGGAAGACAGCCCCCCCAGGCTTGCAAAACAAGTCCCACAGGTAACAGAACTCAAACCTGGTACAATTATGTCAGCACCCGCCTTGGGCCTGCCAGACCTTGCTCAGCCGTTTACTCTTTACATGACTGAAAAGGACAAGGTGGCTATAGGAGTGTTGTCCCAGACTATGGGGACATGGGACAGACCTGTGACTTATCTCTAATCAGCTGGACAATGTTGACACTGGGTGGCTGGGATGCTTACAGGCAGTTGCTGCAACTGTCTTACTGGTCCGGGAGGCAACCAAGCTGATTTGGTCCAAGATTTGTTCATAAAAGTCCCGCATGAAGTCAACACTCTCCTGTGAGGAGACCGCCATAAATGGCTGTCAACATCCCAGACTATGCAATACCTGGGACTGTTATGTGAGAACCCCCATGTTACTACTGAGCCTTGTCAGGCCCTGAATCTGGCCACTCTTTCTTGTGGAAGAATGTGGGCCCTCACATGATTCCAAGGACATATGCCAGCAGCCCTGACTTGAGAGACCAGCCAATCCTGGACCCAGATTTGGTCCTGTGTACCAATGGCACCAGCCTGGTAAAACAAGGACAATGACTGTCAGGATATGAAATAGTCATGGAAGAAACCATCGTTGAGGCTCACTCTCTGCCATCACACTGGTCCGCTCAACAGGCCGAACTATATGCTCTAATCCAGGCCCTCCAGCTGTCAAAAGGTAAGAAGACAAACAGTTACACAGACTCCAAGTATGCTTTTGCCATACTACAGGGCCCTGTATAAGGAGAGAGGCCTTTGACAGCTAGTGAAAAAGATATTAAAAATAAGAAATTGAGACCCTATTAGATGCTGCCTGGGAACTAGAAAGGATTGCAGTCATACACTGCTGAGAACATCAAAAAGAGGATACCCCCCGGGCTCAGGGAACAGACTGGCAGATAAGACCACTAAATCAGCAGCCGAGGGCTTGGGGGTGACAAATGAAGCCCCTATTAAAGCTCTCATATTGGCGGAGCTACCTGAGCTAACACTAGACTCTCCAAAATACACTGAAGCCCAAAACCAACTAGCCAAAGCAGAAGGGGCCATCAAGACTGAAAAGGGATGGTGGGAATTGCCAAGTGGCAAATTATTGGTACCGGAGGAGCTGGCACCCACTCTGGTAAGCCAAACACACCAAGGGACCCATATAGGCCATGATAAACTGGAAGAGCTAATTTGAAACTATTTCTTGGTTCCCCACCTCTCTTCCCTATGCAGGACAAAATCTCAGAACTGCACTGCCTGCTGAGGTCAATGCTGCCTCTCGGCACAGACAGAAACCTCCAGGGATTCAGGTAAAAGGCACGCTGCCCTTTGAACACCTGGAAGTGGACTTCACTGAAATGAAACCTCACTGATACTACCATTACTTGCTGGTCATAGTATGTATGTTCTCAGGATGGGTAGAAGCTTTTCCTACCCGGACTGAAAGAGCATCAAAAGTAGCCTGTGCCTGCTTAGGGAAATAGTTCCCAGATTTGGATTTCCTACCAGCATTGGATCGGACAATGGCCCGGCTTTCGTAGCTGATTTAGTATAACAAGTAAGCAAAACTTTAAACATCAAGTGGAAATTACATACGGCATATAGGCCCCCGAGTTCTGGGATGGTGGAAGGAACCAGCCGGACACTTAAAGAGACACTCTCCAAGTGGATCTTAGAGACTGACTGTTCCTGGGTGGACTTGTTTCCAACAGCTCTGTTCAGACTCAGGATGACCCCACAGTCCCATGGCTCTTCTCCATACAAAATTGTGTATGGGAGGCCCCTCCCATAATAAAACAGGTGTCAACAAATTTGCCTCAGGTAAGGGGAGATGAGATTTCACAGCAGATGGAACAACTGGGTAAGGTAATAAATCAGGTAACTAAGGTTGTACAAGAAAGGGTGCCATTCCACCTTGGGGAACAGATTCACGAATTTGTGCCCAGGGATCAGGTGTGGTCAAGGACTGGAAACATGACTCCTTGGCCCCACATTGGAAGGGTCCATATGCTGTTCTAACCAGACCTACTGCAGTTAAAGTTGCAGGTGTCACTCCCTGGATCCACCACATAAGGGTGAAGAGAGCATACCACACAGACCCGGAGGACGCCTAGTAGACTACACAAAGGACCCCTCTGATCCCCGTGAAACCAAGATCACCTTAAAGAAGAACAAGAGGTGAAGCTCTGCTGATACAAGGACTTGCTGGTATCATCTTGAGACTGACCATAGTTTCAGTACAAAGAGGGACCTGTGCTATAATTAAAGTTGAATGTTGTATATATATTCCTGATTTATCTAGCTATATATCAGCCACCCTAGATGACATGAAAGGTCAGGTAAAACTTATGTCTGATGATAATCTTCCTTTTTGGACTTCAGTCCTATGTTGGGTAAAGTGTGATTGGTGGAAAACTATATTTACTATTGTTATAGTTGCCTTGATAGTTCTGCTTTGTGGACCCTTTATTTTACAATGTATTATGAACTTTGTAAGCCAAAGGTTGATGTTGTTCTCCCAAATTGGGGGTCGGAGAGTCAGGGTGCAATTTACCCCTATGAATGTTGCTCATACTATGAGTTAAGAGCATCAAGAAGAGGGACTGAAGGAGGAAACAGACAGAACAGGCTCCATCTTGAAAGCAGGACTCCATCTTGGGCTGGACCGTGGACTTTGAGCTCTATGCCCAGTATCTATGGAAATGACATACCAACTGGAAAACCAGACCCCCGGATGGAAGAGCCTCAGGGCTCGTTCCTAGACTGTTTGTTACCTAAAAGAATACCCTAATTATCTGTGTAACCAAATAGAATCATAAATTATATTATGCTTATTGGGGTATGATCACAGGCCTATTAATAATTGTCCACGTTAACTACCTAGGATTAAGGCATATGAATCACGGTTTAACTTTGATCGTATCTTTCTTTTCCTTTGTTCAGACTAGTTTCAGGGAATTTGGGGAGGTGGGTTTGGGCACGTACACTTAGGGTATATAAAGTTTTCAGAAAAACTGGTTGGGGTCCTTGGCTAAGAAGAGACTCTGCCTTGGGCCCGCCGGTGTAATAAACTGCACTCCACTATCTGCACTGTCCTTCTGAGTGAGTGTGTTTCCCAGAACGCGTGGCTACAACATTGGAACCAAGAGAAGCTGGGAACAAAGGGACAGAAAGACCGACCAGACAGGAGAGAGCCACATGGGTAGCTGCAGCAGCTCTTCTAGTGGTCCTGTGAGGGTCTGCTGCTAGGCCCTGCGTGGACGGGTGGGTGAGGAAGGAACTGATGGGTGGAGTCATGAGTGGACTCTAGCAAGCCTCACTGCCCCCACCTCCAGGAACAGAGGTGGACACACATCCTTTCCCCACTCGTGGGTCAGGACAGGCCATAATCTGCCCCAGATGTTGTGCCTTTATGTCTCCTCAGTGTACTTAGAAATCATGTACCTGTTGCCAGAGGGACAGGTGCCTCAGGGAGCCACAGCAGGTTGCTGCTTCTGGGCCTGGTATGCAAAGGGGGCAGTGCAGAGGCAGCTGCTAAGGGGAGAGGTAGGGAGCTTCAGGCCCACCTCACATCAAAGGCAGACCCGCCTCTCCTGACCTGCCCTGCTCCCTAACCTAGCCAGACACAGGGTCCAGCAGGCATGTGAGGGGGCAGGGAACCCAAGTGACCCCAGGGACTCTTCCTGTCCAGTGCAGCTCTTCCATCTCTGGCATTGAGAAACCTAGAGGCAGAGCCCACAGGAAGAGGGGCCCAGCTCTCTGCTGGAGATGGGGTGGTGGGAGGGGAGCAAAGCTGGACACTGGGGCAACAGGCAGGAGATGGGACCCACAGAGGGCCCACAGCCCTGTTCTCAGAACTCTGGGACACAAGCCAAGGTTGCCGGGTACCATCGCATTGGCAGAGTATCTGCAGGGTCCCCTCCCCAGGCTGAGTCCTGCAATACAAGGGTGGCAGGAACCACAGGCCACCAGCTGGAGTTTCAACCAGAACTGTTGTGTGCTGGTTGGTACACCTGAGATTGCAGGCACACGTGCATACAAATGTACACACACACACACAAGTGTAGGCCACACAGCTGGAAACAGCCGGCTGCCTGTGAGGACAGAGAGCTTGCCCCTCCCATGCCTCAGTGGGAGGGGAAATGGGAGGGACCATCTTCCCCTTCCCAGGTCCAGCTGTAAGCAGCCCCCTAGCAGGGGGCCTTCCTCAGAGGAAGTTCTCAGGCTCTGCTCTGGGGGGAGAGGCCCCTTTGAGGGGAGCTTCCCTCCCCACTGGAAGGCCTAGGGCCCCCTAAGGCCCCCCAGAGGCCTAGGTCACCCCTCCCCAGCTCCTAGCCACAGCCTAGAACAGGGCCCAGATCCCTCCTGAGCCCCCTGTAGCCTATGGGGACACAGTACTCTCTGATGAGCTGGGTCACTCTCATCAGGGTGGCTGTCACTGTCTCATTTCTGAGATCCCTTTTTCTTTTTGTGAGAGGTGGGCACTTCCTGGGACTCTGGAGTGTCAAGTGCTATTGGGGCTACTCCAGGGATTGTGCCTGCAGTCCCCAGCTTGCTGGGCTGGGCCTCAGGGGCCTGTGTGGGGAGCCACAGTTCCCCTATCCCAATGCTGAGGGGGTTGCTGGGGCCAGCAGAGCAGTTCAGGCCTCTGGGCAGCTGGCCTGGGCCTTCAGGTGAAGGCAAAGGACTTGGGGGGCAGGGGCAGGAAAGAGGTCAATTTCACCAGCTGTTTTCCACCCCCCTGTGGTGATGGGGTGGGGGCAGGCTTTGATTCTCAGGGGATTGGGGGATTAACCCTTTAGGAAGGAAGCAAAACAGGCTGGAGGAGGCTGTACAGGGCAAGCAACAGTTGGCTAGATCTACAACCCTAAAGTCTGGGCTCACTCCCCTGCTAACCTTACCTGGGGCAGCCTCATCCCACCCTCTGCACTCTCCCTACCTCAGTCTGAAAGGATTGGCGGGGCAGGGGGCTGGAGCCCCAGACCCAGACCAGCTAGCCCTGACCAGGTGATCCAGTTCTTCCCAGCACCCCAGAGAGGCTGCGAGCACCCCCATGGCTCTGCCTTCCTTCCACAGGCAGGCCCCACTGGAATCTACTCTGTCCAGAGCCCTGGGGAAGGCAGGTATAGACAGCAGGGGAGGAGAGGACAGTTTCAAAACAACTTTTTTTTTTTCCATTTACAATCTGCTGGGGAGTATGGAGGCTGGGGCACTTCTCTGGGTGGGGAGCAGGGTGATGGGGTGGGGTCTGGAAAAAGTCAGGAGCTGTTTCTACCAGCTCAGGAGCGCACTGCCTTGAAGTGATGGATCCAAAGCCCTTTGGTTTCAGCAGCACCCCCCCTCCCCACCCCCCACTGCGCCCCAAGCCCTGGGGCCACCCCAGTGAGGGTATCAGCCAGCCCGCTGTGGTCCCACAAGCCCATGCTCTCGCAGACTTCCTACCAGGGACCCTAGGTGAGAGAGGACAGTGCAGGAGGAGGCCACGCTCCACCTGAGCAGATGCCCCGCCCCCAGTGGCTGGAAGGAAGGAGAAAGCCTAGGCGCACCGCCTCCAGCCTGGGCCTGCCCCTGCTCCAAGGACCTGCCTGGGGGAGGGGCCACGGGCTGCAATGGGGCGGGTCTGGAGGGGGTGGGGTGAGAACTTACGTCTGCAAGAGGGAAACAGGGACAGGAAGAAGCCACCTCCCACCTCGGCAGGGAGGAATGTGGGGGAGTAGGGCGGGCTCAGGACTTGGGGGTACAGAAGCTAAATGCCAGACAGCAGAGGGAGCCAGCTCTGGCCCTGAGGGAGCTAGCCCTGGAACCTGCCCTGGGCTCCTACCTGCCCTGCTTTGCTCTGCGGAGCCAGTCCCTGTCTGGGGGTGTCTGTGTCCACATCCGGCTCCCAGGCCACAGGGCCTGCACCAAGGCCAAGGCCGGCGGCCCGGGACCCAGCATCTCTCTGGCCTGAGCTATAGCCTAGGACTACCTTCCCCAAAGGCCCAAAAGTTGGCGTGGCAGGGAAGAAGGGAGGGTGTTCACTGGAATCAGGCAGGCCAGGCTAGGCTGTGGCCACCAGGACCCCCGGCTTCAGGACTGGGCAGGGCTGGTCTGGACTAATGCCAGACTCTCCGACCCTGTTCCTGTGCCAGGCCCGGAGAGGGCAGACAACACTTCCTTTCTCTGCTTTTGGCTCGGAGTTGGGGAGGGAAAGGCCTGGGGAAGGGCCCCAACCCTGCATCCCTCCTAGGGGATTCAGGGGGGCCAAGAACCAGTCTTCATTAGGTGGGGGAGAGGAGGGTGGCGGGAGTGTACGAGTGGTATCCGGACCAGGGTATAGTGGCCAAGGGCTGGAGGAGATGCCCGCTCAGCTGCCAGCCTGGGCAGCTCATGGTGCGTGGGCAGCTGGCACTGCAAGAGGCCAGGCCACTTCCCTGACAAAGCAGGGCGGGAGGGTCTCCCTCCTTCCTGGAGCAAACCTGCAGTCTCCTTCACCCACAAGTGGTGCAGAGGGAGGGACACATACCTGTCTCAGTTATGCTCGGAATGTGGCTCCCCAGGCAGAGGGTTGGGGAGGAGGAGCTTCCTGGGGACTGGAGGCTGGGGAAGCCAGGAAGACCCTGCAGGCCCTAAGGGAGAAACTGAGGAAGACAATCCCAGTGGAGCTGGGGACCAGGTATGCCCCCCAGCAGCAGGTACCCCTGCAGGGAGCAGGGTCCAGGTAGGGATGAGGTGGGGGCATCCAGGGGGGTGGGCCTCCAGGATGTGTCCCCTGACCTTGGCTCCTGTGGGCCTTTTAGGGGCAGGGGACAGGTGTGATAGATACACAGGTCTTGGGGTGACCTCCACAATCAGTAGCTTCACAGCCTTCACTCTGGGTCCCAAGGGACGGGGGCAGCTGTGGGGCCCCAAGGAGCAGCAAAGGGTCAGGGTCAGATGAGAGGTCATTGGAGCTCAAGCTCAGCCCATCCCTAACCCTAACCCCCATGCTAAGGTGAGGCTTGGCTCCCTGGAGAGCCTGCGGTGGAGTCAGAGGTCTTTATCTCTCTTACGGAATGGGAGGCATCACCTACAGAATGAGAGGCAGGCCCTTCTCCTGCCTGCTCCCTGCTGTGGGAGGTGGGAAGAGGGTTGTGCCTTCCTCAAGCCTGGCCCCAGCTCCTGAGAGCCTTGTCCCTCAGGCCTTGGGGATCCTTAGAGGGAAGCACCGCATCTAATCTACCCTCTCCCTGGCCCCCTGCCCCTTATGGCACTGCTTTCCTTCCAAAGAAGGGATCCGTGTCACCAGCTCAAAACTTCCAGGGCTCCCCAGAGCCTTACAGTGGACCCCAAGCTTCTCATTCTGGGCCCCTCCCTCCCTGGGGGCTTCCCCTCTACCACCATCCCCATACTGGCTCAGCTGGAGCTGGGGCCCTAGACTGGTCCCTATCCTGGGTAGCCAGCAGACAGCAGATGAAGTCTCACTGGGGGCTCTCTCTGCAGACCCTCCTTTCCAGGGGTCCTGTGCCCAGCCTGACATATCCAGAGCCAGGGCCTGGCCTGGGTAGAGTAGGACCTGGCAAGATGGCAGACCCTCTTCTGCCTGGGGTGGCCCCCCTGCCACATGCCCTCTGATTCCACAGATCCTTGAACTAGACCCTACCGGCTATGGAGTTAATGACTTGTCTTCTTGATCTTGCAGAAACAGATTTTCTGCAGCCTGACCCCCTCTTCCCACCTCTCCTTAGCCTCCAACTCATCCTCCAAACCTGGGGATCACACTCCACAACCTGCCTCCTCTCCATGCCACTCTCCCATCTTTCCCCTAGAGTACAAGCTTCCAAAGCACAGTCAGGGTCTCCAGTCCTCACCTTGTGGGAGGGCCATGCTTGGACCCCTCAGCTAAGCTAGTGCTGGGAAGGGACCAGGGACACAGCCCTGCTGGCATCTCTATGCGGTGTTGCATCAGGACCATAGATGCAGTCCCAGGAGCAAATGACTACAGGCTGAGCAGGATGCTACAGGGCTCTTCACTTCAGGTTCCACACCATCCCCCCACACACATAGTCCGCCCCAGGCCAGATGAATCCACCATCCAGGATCCCACAAAAGCAAGCCAGCACCACAGCAGTAAGTTGGGTAGAAGATGGAACTTCCCTACAGGACAACAGAGCAAGTCACAGGGACAGGGTCGCCTTCCCAGGACAGGAAGTCAGGGACCCTTCCTGCTGCCCTGGGAGGAAGCGATCTCTCCGCCTACTCCCATACATCCCTCGCCATGCAGCCATAAGGGGACAGACAGGATGTGAGGGCGACAGGCAGTTCCTACTTCTCCCTGCTACATTCCTCAGCCAAGGATCTCAGCCCCCAACTGGGATTCTCCTGGGGTGAAGGGGATGGGTGAGCCATCATGTGATTCCTGCTCATCTCTCAGAGGTTAGGATGAGGGCGGGTTGCTCTTGAGCCATTCAGAGTAGACACATGGGGACAGCAGACAAGGAAAGATACTTCACCTCTGTTAGGGGATTCCACAACCCCTCAAACTCCTAGAAGCAGCTCACTCCACATAACTGTCCCTTCCCAGAAATGGCAGGCCTCTGGCAACACATAACAGGGTAGCCTCCCCTCCAGCACAATCGTTAAGCCCCACCCCAATGGCTCAACATCTGGGCCCCGTCTAGACATGTGTTCAGGCTTCTGCAGAACACAAACAACCGGTGTTCATTCACCTGGTCCCAGCCTCTCTCCTAGAAGAGGGAACTCCACGAAGGGGTGTGCAGAGCTGGGGAGGCGGAGGGAAGAATGGGAGGCCTATCCCTTTGCAGGGCTGAGACTCCAAGATGACAGATAGTGGCATTGCTAGGGCCAGGGTGGGGAGTGCTGCTTATGTTGAGTCTGGAGCTGAGGTGGCCAGGAAACCAGGGAGCCAGGACCCAGAAAAGGTCAGACCACAAGATGCCATGTGCCCTAGCCTAGGACAAGTTCTCTTCCGCCCCCAAGTCACGTGCTCTGCTCGGCCCCCCCACACACCTTCCACACAGTGCTCGACCTCCTCCAGGTTCCGCAGGGTGATGCGCATGAGGCTGGAGTTTAGCATCAGCTCATTCTTGTGGGCCGGCCACAGGTATGGTGGGGCAGGGTTCACAAAGAAGATCCTGGTGTCTCCAGTGGACACCTGGTTGTCACAGATGAGGGGGTCTCCGAAGCCGCCAATCACCACTTTGTTGCCTCCGTCCAGCAGGCTTTCCTGGGCCACCACATCTTTGCCCTTCAGGTACCGCCAGACCCGAACCTAGAGTGGACATGAGGGGGTGTTCAAGTGTCAGCGGTTCTCTTCTCACTGGGTAGACCAGGGGAGGTGGCGAGGCCAGAGGCAAACACTAGACTGGTGCCTGGACTTTTCCTTCTTTTCCCACCTCACTTGCTCAGGCCAGATGTCCAGAGTATACCCAAACCCTGGGCAGATATGTGGAGTCAGTGCCCCTCGCCCCTGCCCAGGAGGAAGCTTCAGGGAAGCACACACACGTGACAGATGCCGCTGCCCTTGTTATACTCCAGGATACCTGGCCTGAGAACACACCCCTTCCCTCAAGAAGCAGCCCCCCAACCCTCAGGTCTAGGTGACCCCAGCCACCCCAGTTCTAAATGTCCACCTCACTTCAGGTATGGGAAGGGGACCCATCCAGCCTGGGGTGCCTGCCTTCCACACCCTACTCTCCCTGTCAACCTACCCAGTACTTGGGCCCACATCTGGGAAGAGCCAGGAGCAACTAACAGGGATGATGAAGTTTCAAGGTGATGGGCTCTGAGCTCAAGGCTGCTGTCCAGCTTGGCTCCATGCAGCCCTGTGGGTAGGCCAAGACATGGGCCAGCCAGGAGGTGAAAGACCCCTCCTCCTGCAAGGCTCCTACAGTGAGCGCTGCCAAGGCAGCCTGTGAACCACAAAATCAAGTTTGGGCAGCACAGGGCAGCCCCACCCTCCACACTCTGCTCTTAGGGCCCTGAGGGCACCTGTTCAGACAAACCAAGCCCTGGGGTGCCCACAGACCACTGGCAGTGGGGGCAGGAGGGCCACAGGCACTGCAGGCAGAATGAGCTGCCCTAAAGGAACAGGCCCATGGGGACTGCCTGTGAATGCTGTCTCTGAGAAGACACCCCTTTCTTCAGGATCTCTGGGGGCCAGGACTTCTGGAAAGGGGAGAGAAAGCTAACAGTGGCCCATCCACCTGGCCCCTCCTGCTGGGAGCCTTGGGTCTGCAAAATCTACAGGGACTCCCTCCACCCTCCAGTGGCCCAGGGACGGTGGGGGTGCCAACTCTTCCCCCCACCCCGCATGCCTAGATACAGAGTAGGCTTTGGAAGGCCAATAACCAGCAGGGGCGGGCTGGGCGGCTTTCATCGCCTCCCCCCACCCCAGCCACACCCAGGAGCAGCGGGGAGGAAGTCGGGAAAATCCTGCAGGGACTTGGCAAAGTGCCCTGGCGGTGGTGGAGGGGAGGGGGCCTGGCGGGGGATCCCAGCTGTAGTCAGCACAGGCCAGTCTGAAAGGAGCTGCCACCCCTCCCCATCTCCAGGGAAGAGGAATGATCCGATTTCTGGTCAGGGAGGTGGTTTTAGGGGCCAGAGGGGAGAAGGGGCCTGGGTCCCTTCAGCCCTCCCTAGGAACAGATTGTGGGGAAAAAACCACCAGACCTACCCCGGGAGCTCCCAGATCCAACTGAAGGAGAGGCCAGGCAAGGCCCCTCTCCCTAAGGCCAGGGGATATATACAGCTCTCCCAGGGATGGGGCACCTGCCTTGCACCCCCCCGCACTTGAGGCTCAGCAACGGCCCCGCCCACTTCTCTGCTCGGACCCCACACCCATCACTGCAGCAAGCCCCACCAGGACCCCCGCGGTTGGGAGATAGGTGTGCACCCCTCCTCTCTGTCAGGACCACCCCTTCTCACCTCTGCGGAGAGGGCGACAGCACTGACCGCAGGCCAAATCACCACCTCCACCCCATGCAGAAAGCGTCACCTCCCCTCGTCCCCTTTCCTTTGGCCAGTGGGGAAGGGGCGCGGTAGCCGAACATTCTCCGGGGGGCGGGGCGCACTTGTTTCCAGTAAGGGAGTGGGTTTGGGGTGAAGGAATAGACACCATCGGGTCTCCAGGGCCCGGGCACCGCGAGCGGGACTGCAGCGGCACAGCAGGAACTTTCCCTCCGGCGCTAGCGAGTTTTCTCAGACCCGCACCCGCCCCCCCACCGGGGGTCGGCGGTCGCCAAGGGAGCGGGAGCCGGAGCTGGCGCTGCAGAACGTCTAGGGCTCGTTCCCACGGCCCGGGGCGGGGGTCTCAGCGGGTGGCCGGCATCGCGACGGGAAGACCTCCGGGCTAGGGGTCCGGGATCGCGGGGGAAAGGCCCCCAACCAGGGGTTCTAGAAGGGTCTGAAGGGACTCAGGGTCCCGGGGGTTCCCAGGGGGCCCACCTTGCACGAGTATGTGTGCTGCACCGGGTCCACGTTGAGGATCTCCTCCACGGTGCCGGTGAGCACCACGTTCGCCTCCTCCTCGCGCCGCTCCAGCGCGCGTTCGGGGCACGTCCCGTCGGCGCTGGGCAGGGCGCGCACGGCCACCACCAGGAGCAGCAGCAAAGGCTGCAGCAGGGCCCGGCTGAACGGCCGCAGGCTGGCCATGGCGCGGGTAGAGGACGGCGGAAGGCGGCCGGAGCAAGCGCACGGACCGGGCCGCGCCGGAGACGGGACTGGACAGGACGGGACGCAGCTCTGGGGAGGCGGCGGGAGCGCGGGCGGCGCGGGGGCGGGCCCTGAGGCAGCACCACCCCCTTCCCGCCCCCCTCCCCCGGCCCGCCCGCCCCCGCCCCCGCCCCCGGCCCTCCCGGCGCCCTGCGACCAGCGGCAGCCGCAAACAAAGCGCCGGGAAAGCGGCGCCGGGCGGAGGCCTGGCTGGGGGAGGGAGGGGGCCGGTCTAGGTTTGGCCAAGGTGGGTGGTGGGCCTGGCGAGGCCGAGGGGCGGGGCTGGGGCGGGCACGAGGGTGCTCTCCCTGCTGCGGCGCACTCCCACGGACGCCCCTCCCCCGTTCGCGCGGACGTTCCACCCCCCCACCCCCCCGCCAGGAAATGCGGCTGAAATCGGGTTAATGCATAATCTGGAGACGACGTGACGGGACTTCCAAGGGGCTCCAGGTTGCGCCAGGGCTGGGGCGGCGGGGGCTCCCTGGCCGCAGGAAGGGGCTGCCGGATCCGAGGCCCTGCCGCCCCTCGCGCCCTAAAGGGCTGCGCCCCTCCCCCGGCGAGAGGAACCTGACGGGGGACCCTAGTCCCTCACTGGAACTGGGGACGGAAGCTCGGCCGCCCGGGACCACCGGCCAGCGGGGACCAATGCGGGCTGGGAGCTGCGGCGATTGGTCGCAGCGAAGCGCAGCCCCGCCCACCTCGCGATCCCGGGTCGGTTCCCAGCCCTCTGCAGGGCGGCGGGCTCCCCCTGTTGACTGAGGTGGGAATAGCAGCAGCGATGGACGGCCAGCCACGCCCCCTTCCCAGCTCCCCTGAGTCACTTCTCCAGCCATTCCCGCTGGGTCCAGGGGGATAAACCGAGATCCAGAGTGTGCAAATTAGAACCCGACCTAGCTGAAGATGGTGGGAATGGGAGGAGAGGAGATCCCTTCTGTTCCTCCAGGGCTGAGTCTGCTGCACACCCCCTCACCCAAGCAAACCACAGATCTCTGAGCCAGAGGCCATGGAGGGTGAGCAGCCCAGAGGCACCTTGGAGAAGGACCCTACCTCGCCCAGACCCTGCTGAAGGTATTCAAGAAAGGAGGGTGTCACCGAGAGGGTGTGCTCACACTTGTTAAGTTACAGTATGACAAAGAGGTGAGGATGGGGGCCCAGGAAGGCTAGAGCCAGGAGTCCCCCTACACACACACACACACACACACACACACACACACACACACACACACACACACACACACACACACACACACACACACACACCTGCGTGTCTACACATAAGTGTCACAGGCAAGCCAGACCTGGGGGTCCCCCTGCTGAGATGCAAACTCCTACAGATCAGAAAGGGGTTTGGGTCTCCAGCCAAATGCCCCTGAAGAGTCCAAAAGCTGAGGTCTGAGTGTTCCCAGAGTCATGGACTTTGGCCCAAGAGGTGTAGGTTCTATGTCCCCCTCCCTGCCCACTTCGTTCTGTCCATGGCTGACTCACTTGGGAAACTGGCACAGAAAGAACCATCTAGTTTGGAAGCAGGTGTAGTTTGTTCCCCTCCCATCCATGTGAACAACAGGAACCCCCATCGTGGGTGCTCCCTCACCTGCTGGCTTGTCCCTGCCATGAAGTGAACTCTGAAGGAGCAGCTCACCCTAATGGTGATGTGTGTGCCCAAGGCCCAGTCCGCAATTCCCTCCAGACCAATGCAGGCTGGACAGTGTATTCTGATGGGTCCTGGAGGCCCTCAGCCCCCAGCTGGTGTGGGGGAGCCTCCCTTACAACTGGCCAAGGAAGGCCCTAGGGACTCAGCCCCTCACCACTTCCAGGGACACTCACTGTGTGGCCTTTGGGACCCAGCCAGGCCTTTTCCCTCCCTGTGCTATCTGCTGACCCAGCTGTGAGGGTGGGGACCAGTTGTGCAGGGCTGACTGAGGCTCAACAGGAAGACAGGGATGGGCTTCAACAGACCTGCCTCTTTTTATTTCTCTAGAAGTTAATTTCCCAAAGAGCTGAGGACACATCTTCAGTTTCTCCAGAGGGTGGGGGTGGTGTCACCATTTTGATCCCACAAGGTTTGTCCCTTAACTTGGCCACTTTAGCCTGGTGACCACCCAGTGACCCTGGGTCCCCTCACCCAGTCCCTCCTCCACCCTTCCCCCAATCTCACCAGAAGGGTGCCGAATGGAGGGCTGATGACGTGGGGTGCTAAACAGGGTGGAATGAACACTTCACATTTGGCTTTGCTACAACTTTATTCACTACGCTGCATGGGGAGCCCTCCCTAAGGCCCTCCTGGCCCTTCCCTACCCACCCCGCAGACGTAGATTCATGAACACGGTGCACCCGGTCGTGAGGCCGTATTCCCCCAGCGGGTGCTCATCATCCATGGGCTTCCCTTCAAAAGACAGCCAGAACTGGTCCGCTTGCACACGCTCCTTTTGGCACACCTGCTGCTTGAGCACAGCCACAGTCTGCGTCAGCTGGACCTCATAGGAGCTGCTGCGACCCTTGTCGTTCCTCACCAGGATGTTCAGGGTGGCGCTGCAGTTCTGCACCATCAGCAGGATGGTGCTGCCAGCTTTCAGGCCCTGGTGGACAAGGGGCACCCCTTCCTGCAGCACCTCCCTGCTGTCAAGGTGGGCCAGGCGCTGCTGGAAAGCAGGCACATTGATCTTCTGGGCGATGAACTGCTTCAGCTCGGATACCATCATGGAGTCCCTCAGAGGCACCAGGATCTCCTCGCCCCCTAGCATCTTCACCTTCAGGTCCCCGCCCTGTGGGCATCACACAGATTTAGAAGTCCTGGGACTACTGCACATGCAGCACT
Source organism: Ovis aries (assembly GCF_016772045.2). Taxonomy (NCBI): domain Eukaryota; kingdom Metazoa; phylum Chordata; class Mammalia; order Artiodactyla; family Bovidae; genus Ovis; species Ovis aries. The sequence continues at coordinate 50,782,605 of NC_056065.1, forward strand.
GACAGCTGGGTGAGTGTCAGACCCCAGGGATGCAGCTCCCTCCTCTCCACCCTTCCCATCCACCAGGAGGGGGACCCCAGGCACTGGAGAATGCAAGGGAGCAGAAGAGCCACTACCCACAACCTTCATGTCATCTCTCCAACAAAATACCCCCCTGCCCTGTGCTGATCCCAAGGGATCTCAGAGTTGGCTGCTGGGCAGAAGCCACCTTTCAGGACCCAGACCCTGATTTCAGAAAGAGCCTTGTTCCTCCCCTCAAACTTAGGGAACTGGATGCTTTGAGTAGCACTACCTGCCTGTGCATATGTAGGCATTCTTCTCCTGGGAGATGCCACCAGGCAGGGGAGTACAGCGCCCACGTGCCCCACCTGTCAAACCCGCCTCACCACTCACCATGGCCGTGGGTTCTGGTGCCAGGTTCTCTGCAGACACTGGTTGGCTGTAGCCGCCTCTCCGCTCTCAGCGCTCTCAGCGCTCTCCAGCGCTGGCAGCTCAGCCCTTTAAAAGCCTGAGCAAACCACGTCAGAGTTACATAGGCTAATTCAGCTTCAGTTTCGGTTTCCTTTTCCCAGGACAGCCCCAGAGTGAGAAATGGAAACCATGCCGATGACACAAGGAACTGAGGTGGGCTGGGCAGGGGGGCTTTCCACCTGACCAGCTGGGTCTGGGACTGTGATAGCATCCCCACCTCCAGGATTGAGTGTTCAGAAATCCCTGCATGTTCCACACCTCGGGTCCTTTCCAAGATGCACACATATCGTAATAACATGAGCTAAGAATCAGAAACTTTCACTTTCCATTTACCAATTTGCAAAATTACTAACCTTGAAAAATATTTCCAGGGTTAATTCCAAAATAACAAAATATTGACAATCTACTCAGAGATAATCACTGTGTGTTTATGACAATATGTGTTCAGATTGTTTTAATGAAAAAGAATGTATCTTTTCTATAAAAATGAACTCATGGACACTGTTGAGAAAGTGAAAAAACTACACAAAATGGGGAAAAATATTTGCAATCCATGTGTCAGATAAGAGTCTAGTATCTGCATCGTCTGGAACTTTTACAACTCAACAACTAAAAGATAAGCAACCCAATTAAAAGTTGGGCAAATGACTTAAATAGACATTTTAAAATAGAAAATACATAAATGGCCAACAGCCACATGAAAATATATTCAACATCGTTGGAAATGATGAGAACCAGGGAAATGCAAATCAAAACCAGATGTACTATGTCACACCCACTAGCATGAATATAATAATAATTAAAAAGAGAATAATAAGTGTTGGTGAAGATGTCAAAAAAATGGAATCTTCATACATTGCTGATGGGATTGTGAAATTATGTAGCCACTGCAGAAAACAATCTAGTCATTCCTCAAAAGGTTAAATAGAATTTTCATATGACCCAGCAATTCCACTCCTAGAGTATGCCCAGAGAACTGACAACAGGTGTTCAAACAGATGCTTGCACCCAAATGTTAACAGCAGCTCTAGTCATAGAATGGTTGAAATGGGGGGAAGAACCAAACCCATCAGCAGGTGGAGGCATGAAGTGTGGTGCCTCCTTATAGTAGCATGCTCCTCAGCCATAACCAAGGATGGAGCACTGACGCAGGCTGCAGTGTGAATGATGCTCAGTGAAAAATAACAGACACAGGCCACAAAGCATGTGATTCAACTGATATGAAACATCCACAATAGGCAAGTCCATAGAGACTGAAATACATTAGTAATAGCTGCGGGGAGGAGGCAGGCGGAGACACCACTTCACGGAGATAAGGCCTCCTTTGGGAATGATAAAAATGTTTCAGAACTAGATAGAGGTGATGGTTGTACTAAATATACTAAATGCCACTGAATTATATACTATAAAATGGTTAAGTTTATGTTACATGAGCTTCACCTCAGTAAAAAAGAAAATTGAAAAAAAAAATCCTCCTGCTACTCTCAACATTTTGAAACCTGCTTCATTCACAGTTCAGTTCAGTCACTCAGTCGTGTTGGACTCTTTGAGACCCCATGACTCAAAGACTGCACCACGCCAGGCCTCCCTGTCCATCACCAACTCCTGGAACATCTGGAAGTTCTTGGTTCCTGTACTGTTGATGCCTGGCTTGGAGAATTTTGACCATTCCTTTGCTAGTGTGTGAGAAAATGAGTGCTAATGTGTGGTAGTTTGAACCTTCTTTGGCATTGCCTTTCTTTGGGATTGGAATGAAAACTGACCTTTTCCAGTTCTGTGGCCAATACTGAGTTTTCCAAATTTGCTGGCATATTGAGTGCAGCACTTTCACAGCCCCATGTCTTAGGATTTGAAATAGCTCAACTGGAATTCCATCACCTCCATTAACTTTGTTCATAGTGATGCTTCCTAAGGCCCACTTGACTTGGCATTCCAGGATCTCTGGCTCTAAGTGAGTGATCACACCATCATTGTGGTTATCTGGGTCATGAAGATCTTTTTTGTATAGTTCTTCTCTGTATTCTTGCCACCTCTTTTGCTGCTTCTGTTAGAGCCATACCATTTCTGCCCTTTATTGTGCCCATCTTTGCATGACATGTTTCCTTGATATCTCTAATTTTCTTGAAGAGATCTCTAGTCTTTCTTATTCTATTGTTTTCCTCTATTTCTTTGCATTGATCACTGAGGAAGGCTTCTGAGGAAGGCTTTCTTATCTCTCCTTGATATTCTTTGGAACTCTGCATTCACATGGGTATATCTTTCCTTTTCTCCTGTGCTTTTAGCTTCTCTTCTTTTCTCAGCTATTTGTAAGGCCTCATACTTTTATGCAAGTTGTTTTAATGGCTGCATATGTGCATCTGTTGTCCATAGCAACAAAGTCCATTATAGAATAAAGTATAATTTAGTTAACCAGTCTCATATTTTTGAATAAATATTGGTTGTTCCCACATTTTTACTATTACAAATAGCACATCTCAGGCATATGTTAGCTAAAAATAAAAATAAATACTTAGGGAATTCCCTGGCAGTCCAGTGGTTAGGACTTCATACGTTCACTTCAGGAGCACAGGTTCCATCCCTGGTTGGGAAACTAAGATCCCACAAGCTGCAGCCAAAATAAATAAATAAAATAAAAATAAATACCTAAAAATAATTAAATATTTAAAAAATAAATTTTAAACTAAATAAATTTTAAATAAATGAAAGGAATGGGGGAAACCAAATTGTTTTCATATGAATTAATCATTTCATTAATTCCCCCAAAATAATCTTATAGGGCACCAAAGTTGTTAACATGCATAAAACAGTTTAAATACTGTTTATATTATTCTAAATTTCTAACTTGACTCATTCCTTGCATAAATAATATTAGTATTATAAAAAGAAAGCCACAAACAAAACAAAGATTACAGAATGTGAAAATCCCTGTCTTCTTCAAAAAACCATTATTTTGATTCTGTTTTTTGTGTTTTGTTGTTGTTGTTGTTGTTTTGGGCATGGCATGCAGCCAGCAGGATCTTAGTTCCCTGATTAGGGTTTGAACTGATGCCTCTTGCACTGGGAGCACTAAGTCTTAACCACTGGACCACCAGGAAAGTCCCCAGATGACCATTATTAAATATGGCACAAAGATAAAGGAATGAAACAACAATTCAAAAAAACTTTAAGTAATAAAAATTTTTTAAAAGATAACAAAAATATGGTATATACAGTAATAGAACCTTCATTTTCTTTTAGTTACTTCACTGAATGTCACCTGCTTTGGACAAGAGGAACTAGAAGCAAAGGCTTTAGGCAGGCAAAATGATAGCCCTGATAGCATGTCTCCGTATCTTGGAGGCTTTTAAGCCACCACAAACTGGGTGGCTTAAAACAACAGAAATGTATTCCCTCACAGGTCTAAAGAGCAGAGGTGTGAAATCCAGGGGAACTAAAGGACCAGGATTGTCAGCTTGATTAAAAATAATCTGATTTTACACAGCTTACAGAAGACATAAATCATATGAAATATAAAGGTACAGGAAACTGAAAGTAAAAGGATGAAAGGAAACCTACTGTGTGAATGTTAACTAAAAGGAAGCAGATGTGACCATATTAACAATTTTACTAACAGATTAACAAAGAACCTTATGGTCGTATTAGATGCAGAAGGTTGCATAACAATAAAAGGTTGAGCTCAATGGTAAAATGAAATTATTTTTAATTTGTATGCACCTAACAACATGATCACAAAATACATATATTCTAGACAAAAACCTGAATATCCTATTTATGAAGTTACAATGACCACTTATAAAGGGGTCTTTGGTTAATATTTGGTTTCATTTACAAACTAACTTAAACTTCCTAAAACCTTTAAAACAGTATCTATATCATTTAATATACTTGCTTTTATTTTTAAGCCCTTCAACCATCTAACAGCAGCAGCAACAACAAAAAACTCTCCCAAGAACATCCATGACCTCACTTATACCTATGCGCCTCGTCCACTGAGGCTGCTGTGGATACAGCCAAGTGACTATGCTTCTATGCTGACCCCGTAATCTGTGGTGGAGCCAAGAGCCAGAGTGATCACACAACCTTCTCTCCCATGGCTTCCCATAATCTTCCGAGAGAAGAGAGGAGCTTAGGCTTGTTCTTCTGACCACTCTGCTGACCCTCTAATCTCCTCTCCTGTCCACCTGCCCCCACTGAGCACTTGGCTCCAAGACTGGCTGCCTTGCCACGGCAAAGAACTACAAAATTCCAGGCCGAAGCTGGTGGCGGCTTGCAGCCACTGGTGGAAAAGCAATAGGTCAGAAGTGGGTGTGTGTATACATCAGGGAGATAGAGCCACTGGAAGACCTGCCAGAAAGCACTGGGAGTGAACTCTGAGGGTCAAGGATGATGGCAGAATGCTGGTCTGAGAACTGAGAACAGTCAGATTCAGAGGAGGATTCTGCCACCACTGGGCAGAGAGTGCTCCAGCTGTGTGGATAGAAAGGTTAGGGTGAAGACTTGTTCCCCAAGTTCCAGAGGACTGAAAGGCACAAGGAGAAGAGGGAGGCAGAACCTGAGACAAGAGGCTGAGAGTGTGGAGGGAGGAGGCAGGACCCCAGGTCACCCTGGAAAAGCAGCAGGGATCTTGTACTGCAGACTCTGACCTGAGCCCTGTGGGCGGGGCTTCCTGGTGGGCGTGTCCTCCAGGGTGGATGGGAATCTGAGGGCTACAGTCAACACCCAGCACCTAGGATTGGAAGCTTAGTTGCCAACTCTATACCAGGATGCCCCATGGAGGCCAGGAAGTTCAGAAGATCAACCATGTGAATTTTGAAGTCAACAAGGACTGTGACAGGAGCCGCTGGAGAAAGTGACAGAGAATCAGGAGTGAACCTTCAGAAGGTATGGAGAGGCGCCCCCAGGGTGGCAGTGGACTTCACAAGGTGAGATCTGTTAATAAGATGAGGTTCAAAGCTGGGGCTTTTTTTGGTGAAGAAGAAAGTAGTCTCGATGTGACCAGCAGGAGAGCGAAGCGTACTTCTCCAGAGAGTGGTGGTCCAAGGAGACTGGAGACAGATGCACCCTTGGAAGCCCACAGGGAGGTGGCATCACAGGCAGAGGCAGACAGAGTGGGAAGCTCTGTCACCACACAGAACTGGGGGGACGTGGTTTCCCCAGTGTGGAGAGGTGTCAACATTCAAGAATGGAGAAAGATGTTGACAATGCCCAGAGCTGGTGGGCCGTCCACCAGGTGGGCCTCCACCTGGTGGAGGTGCTATCATGCATCAGGTGTTGGGGGGATGCTCCAACTACCCAGCATCAAGGGCCAAGGGAAGGTGTCTTGGTCCACTGGCCCGTAAAAATGAAAGATGCCTCTCAGGGTTAGGATTAGGGTCCTGGTCATCTGCTTCCTTCTTCTCTATACTGAATCCTGGGTTCCTCTAGCCCTAGTCTCTGCCACTCTATCATCCCAGCACCCAACTCCCATGCTCCAGGAGAGACCCTGCAATGACTCTAGCCTGGTCACATGGCAACTCTGGTTCTGGCTGCCTGAGTCCACAGGCTGTTGCCCCTTGGCAGGAGAGGAGGGAATAGGAGGATGGGGTTGCCGATCATGCTCTATGGTATCTCTGATATCCTGGGACCCATGTGCCTGTGGAATGCTGAGGGGCAGGGTGCAAGTGCAGGTGCCACGCCCCCGTCAGAAGTTGGGAGGGGCCCATGCACAGACAGCATCTGGCAGGCCCCTGAGGGACACTGTCTGAATGTTGTGGAATGCTGTCATGGGAGCCAGATGTGAGAAAGACCCCGACACCCCCCCCCCCCCCCCCGCCCAAGGCTGCAGCCCAGTGGTCTGGACTGGAAAATACACTTATCTTCCCACACAGACTCCCCCACTACCTTTCTTGCCTGGTGGCCAACAGTGGTCCCTAGAGATGCCCCTGGGACCATCAGCCTACTGGGACTTCGCCAACTCAAGCCTGGATCTAGGACAGATAGTTGGCCTTGGATAGCTGCAAAAGTCACCTTGTCAGATGGACAGCCAGTGCTGGAAGCTTCTGCGACTCTGTAAATACCAGAGAAAGGAAGGAACAAGGTTGTGGGAGGGGGGTGCTGGGGAGGGGGGTGGGTCCAGGGCTTGGGCCATCTTAGCTGTTCCAATTACTATTGTTTCATAACGAATGACCCCAAAGGGTCACGGTAACACCAGTCATGTGAATCAAGAGTGGAACAGAGCACACAGGGGCAGCTGGGAAAGTGTGAGTGAGGGCTCTGAAGTGGCAGGTTGGGATCACCTGTCTGGCAGCTGAGATTTCTAGGCTCCTAGCTCAACACTTATACTAGGCTTCTCCATGGGGCCTTTCCAGGAAGTCAGTTCAGGCTTCCTCACAGAGGGGCCAGTGGTTTCCAGGAGTGAGTTTCCCAGGACAGCAAAATGAACGTTTTTAAAGTCAAGCGTCAGAATTTATAGCTCACCACTGCCCCTGTCTTTGCTGGTTAATGTCATCACAAAATCTCACCAAGGACACACAGGTAGAGTATTTGGGGTGGATGTATTGTAGCCATCTTTGGAAAATGCAGTGTTCCACATCAGTATTTCTCAGCACAGTTTCCCCACTGCAGCCTAGGACTTTCCCTCCCTACTCAGAGCAAGGGAGCCCCTACAGTCCCCAGGAGTCCCAGGTCCTACCAGAGATCAAATCCAGATGTAAAAGTCAGGGGGCGGACAGCCAGAGGTACGAGGGCCCAGAGAGAGAGTGGGGGTGCAGCCCAGTGGGAAGGACGTAAGGATGTAGATGACACCCCTGGGAACTCACTCTGCTCTGGGTGACAGAAGGCTCCTTGTTGGGGCTGGAAAGGCCAAGAAACAGGCTTCTGAAGACCCCAGGTAGGGAGGGGGTGTCTCAGAGGGTAGAGGGTACAGTGGGGCATGTGGCAGAGGTGAATCCAGGTGACTCCGTCCTGCTTGCATGTGCTGGGTGCTTTCAAAATCAGATCTCATCTTCTCAGTCAAAGTGTGAAAGTGTTAGTTGCTCAGTCATGTTTGACTCTTTGTGACCCCATGGACTATAGCCCAGGGCTAAATGAAAAGGCAGCCCATTTTACAGGTGAGGAAACAGGTACAGGAGGGTCCTTCCTTCAGTTGCTCAGTTGTGTCCGACTCTGCGACCCTTTTGGCTGTAGCCCCCCAGGCTGTCCATAAGATTTCCCAGGCAAGAATACTGGAGTGGGTCGCCATTTCCTCCTCCAGGGAGGGGGCGGGGTGTCTTCCCCCATCCAGTGATCAAACCTGCATCACAGGCGTCTGCACTGGGCCCCAGACTGGACCCCTGGGAAAGGGTATTGAGGTGGGGGCCAGCCAGCATCGCCACCCACTAGGTAGAATGTAGTGTGGGAGGTGGCCCTTCCGAGCTGCCAGTTGGGCCTCTCTGCTGCTCAGAAAAGCCAAGCATGACTCTCCTAGACCCGTCTGGGGACCTGAAGCCACTAGAGCCCCGCTCCCACCTGTCCCTGCTCCTCCTCCCTTGGTCCTGTGGTTCCTTTCCATTCTGGGAATGCCACTTCCTCCTCTGGACTTGCAGCTAGCTGCTGCTAAGTCGCTTCAGTCATATCCGACTCTGTTCAACTCCATAAATGGCAGCCTACTAGGTTCCCCTGTCCCTGGGATTCTCCAGGCAAGAACACTGGAGTGGGTTGCCATTGCCTTCTCCAGCAGAGCTCACTGCAAAAATACCATCCAGACCACTCAGTGGAAAGAAGGCTTTCTGCTCCCCCCAAAACCTACACATTTCTTACTGTCTCTGGAAACCATGTCATTATTTATTTTGCTCATTTGCCTTTTCCTCCCGCATCAGTTCAGAGTCCAGGAGATGCTTCCCCAGCCCCAAGGGCAGTCGGGCCCACAGTGGGCCTCCAGAGAGGTTTGTGGGATGCAGACAAGACTGCCCAGGCCACCATGGGCTGGCATCCCAGAACTCAAAAGATGACTGTGCCCCACAAGGGAATTCAAAGTGAAAACATCAAACACGAAAATAAGCTTAGCCCTCTTTCCTCCACGTGTTTCTTTGAAATAACAAACAGAAATGTAACAATTATCCTTCATTTTTTGTGAGTTCTACTTTCTTAGCTGCTGCTTGGCTCATCACTGTTGGGTAACCCAGAAGAGAGTGACATCACCAGTGGCCATACATCATTACATCTGGCTTGTGTCATCATCTACCTTAAACCTGAGACACCACCTATGATTACCTGGAGACATCACCAGCCTGACCAGTTACATCCTTACATTCCATACCATGACATCATCCTGCCTGTGATGACGTCACTATCTGCTCTGCGGCATCTCTTTCATTGGCCCTGTGATGCCACTCTGCCTTCCTCACGACCTTGCCAGCCAGCCTCTCTCCTGTCCAGCGGCTGGTGTTCCATGTCCACTGTGTCCCCGGCATCGTGCAGGTGCTGCTGGCGGCGAGGGTCAGATCCGCAGGCCGCGCGGAGGTCCAAGGCCCCGGCGGATTCGCGGAAGGCGGAGGCTCGCCGGTTCTTCGTGAGGGCATAAGTGCCCCTGGCGAGTTTTCCTTTCAGACTTCCCGCGGTCCCCGCTCGGCCTGAAGGTGAGCCTCGCGCCTCCGCCCTCCCGGAGAGCCCCCCTCCCGGCGCATCGCTCGGAACGGGGGACCGGGGCGCGGCGATTTTCCCGCCTAGCCGGCGTAGTCCGAGGCAGACGCGGGCGGGGTGCCCCGGCTCGCCTTTGTCGCCAGCGGGGTCTGTGGGCCGGGAGCTGACTCGTGACTGACAGCCGGCGGGGGCAGCGGCCGGGGGCGGGCTGCCCGGCGCCGGCGGCTCATTGGCTGGCGCGAGTGTGGGAAAGAACGCGGAGAGGGATTCCCACGCCCCGCAGCCGCGCTGCCTTAAATAGCCGGGCTGCTGCAGACACGCGCTTGGTAGCTGAGCCTGGGACCCGCGGGAGAAGGGCCTGGGAAACCGCGCGCCCAGCCTACCCTCGGCTGGGGGCGGCGAGGGGGCGCACCATGCCTGCGGACACCCCGGGGAAGCCGAGGGCCTCGCCGCGGGCGGGAGCGCCGGCCGGCGCCAGCCGGACTCCAGACCAGCCCCGGAGCGTGACCGAGCACCGGAAGGTGGGAACCTGGCTGGGCGTGGGTTGGCAGGAGCGTGGGGCGGGGGTGGGGGGAGCGCAAAAGGGAGAGGGGAGCTGACGCCTGCAGAACTCAGTGGCTGCCGGCTCCGCAGTCCTCCAAGCCCGTCATGGAGAAGCGGCGCAGAGCGCGCATCAACGAGAGTCTGGCTCAGCTGCAGAGCCTCCTCCTGGACGCCCTCAGGAAAGAGGTGAGTTGGGGGTGGGGGCGAGATCGGGGAGCCTGGAATCCCTGCCTTCCTGGGCGGCCCGCCGCCCTCACCGGCCCCGCCCTCAGAGCTCCCGCCGCTCGAAGCTGGAGAAGGCGGACATCCTGGAGCTGACCGTGAGGCACCTGCAGAGCCTGCGGCGCGTGCAGGTGACAGGTGAGGCGAGGGCGGCGGCGAGGGCTCAGGGGCCAGGGCTGCGGCCGCGGGCGCCGACCGCCTGTCCCTGCCACCCCCACAGCTGCCCTCCGCTCGGACCCCGCCATCCTGGGCAAGTATCGCGCCGGCTTCCATGAGTGTCTGGCCGAAGTGAATCGCTTCCTGGCTGGCTGCGAGGGCGTCCCTGCGGACGTGCGGTCTCGTCTGCTCGGCCATCTGGCAGCCTGCCTGGCCCGGCTGGGGCCCGCGCGCCGCCCGCTTCCACTGGCCCCAGCCACCGAAGCCCAGGAGCCCGAGATCTACGCGGGCCGCCCGCCGCCGCCAGCGTTTGACGGCCCTTGCCCCTTGCCGCGCCCCGGGGCGGCCTTGGCACCCATCTTCCTGCCGAGGTTGGTCCTCGCCGCCCCCAGGGCCGGGGCCCAGGGCCAGAGCGCGCCCTGGAGGCCGTGGCTGCGGTGAGGCCGCGGCCCTAGAACCGACTGAGACTGTGCCAGAAAATGGTTATTTCCAGAGACCGGGTGGGGAATTTTGTTTTGTCTTCTTTGTGAAGGGTCCAGTTTGGCCGAGGCCCAGCGGCAGAGTCGGTTGATGTCTTCTCATGTACGGGTGGGGCGGGCCGGGCCGGGCCGTGGGGATTTATTCATTTCCCACCTGGGCCGGCCGGTGCGCCGCGAGGGGGTTCGCCCGGCCTTGAGTTTGGCTGTGTCCCTCTGCGCTGAAGCGGACCGCCTCGAGGGAGGAGGGTGTGTGTGAGATGTCCTGGGGGGCTCAGGCAGGACTGGAACAGTTACCACTTTCCCAGAGCGTCTCTCAGTGCTGAGAAGAGGTCGTGCATCATCCTGGGGCACAGTTCTCTTCCAGCAACCTCTCTTGAGGCCCCTAGAAGGCAGAGACGTGTGCACGCTGTTGTCTCTGCGGCTGAGCTGGGCTGAAGCTTGGGTTCTGACCTGGTGCACGGCCTGCCTTTTCTCGGGGGAGCACAGAAATACTCTTGCGCACCTGTGGGTCAAGCCTGCCCCAAGCCAGTGTCTGCCTAGCAGATGGGGACCAGCAGGAGAGGGCATCTGAGTCCTAGAGGCAGGGCCTCTGACCGGCCTGACAAAGGGCCCTTTGTACTGGAGCTCACCTCCCGCCAGAGTCCAGTCCTCCCCTGAGAGGGGAGTCCCCCGACAGTAGGAAGGAATTGGGGGTTCATTGGCAGGCCTATGCTCCTGTCTTGACACTGGCTGTGTGCTGACCCCACAATACAGTGATCCTAGCCGGCGTGGGGCATTGGCAGGGAGCCACTGTCCTGTGGTCCCAAGTCTCAGGCTGCTGCTGGGGGCTGTGCTCCAGGGGCAGTGAGGAGGTGGTTGAGTCATGTGGCTGACACTGCAGTGTCTCATCCTGAGCCCTCTGAGGTCAAGGCAAGATGGGTTTCCCATCCACAGCCAATTTCATCAGAGGGTTGCCAGCCACCTGCCGGGCCAGGGAGCATCAGGGAAGAGGAGGGTGAGTCACTGCTAGAGGCTTATCTCTTCCTCCAATGGCCCCAACAGTTCCTGAGCAAGGTTCATCTGCCCTCCAGGACTCAGCTGTGCACACCAAGCAGGGCCCTCCAAGTCCCGCCAAGCCAGTCCCCTCCTGCTCTCTGACTGCCTAGCCCATCTCCCTGGGTGTCTGGGCCAGTGGTTTGAGGCAATGGCAGCCATGTGGGCCAGGAGCTGCACTGGGTCACCAGCAGGACTATGGGGGAGTTACTGCTGACCAGCCTCGGAGGCCCTCCCAGCAGAAGAGTTGCAGAGGGTCCATTTCAAGAGCCAGAAGTTCAGCTTGTTTGGGGAACGGGAGCTGTTTGGGGTGGAGGCTCAGTGCAGGAGGGGAAGGCAAGGGATGTTGGGATATGAAGCCAGGTGGTTGGGAGGGTAGAGGGGTGGACAAGGCCTCCTCAGACCTGGGTTCCATGTGGCCTGAAGGAATAAAAGGGAGCTCCCCACCTGGTGGCCAGAGGGAGGAGGGCTGCCCAGGAAGGTCACCTGGAGCTTAGGTCATCACTCCTCAGGGAGAGGGCAATCACAGTGTCAAACCAGATCCCCCTGTTCCTGGGCTGTGCTTCCCTTTACTTCCCTACTTCCTATTCCTGGTCATCTGTCCTCAAGACGCTGTTGCCAAAGAGGTGTTTGTGCTGAGGCCCCTGTCAGCCCTCCAGGGACCTCTCCGGCTCTGAGAGAACCACACTGTTGCTCAGACAGGCAAGTTCCTCTTGTCTCTGTCCCTTCCCTGCCCCCTCTGTCCCTTCCCTACTCAGCCCCCTCCCTGCCCCTCTCCCCACTTTCCCACCTGAGGTGGCCACCCCAGGCCCTGAGGGCTCTGGAGGCCAGGGCCCTGTCTGTGTCACTCACTCCTATCCCCAGCACCTGCTTGGAACAGAAAGACGCTCAGGCCATACAGACCTCATTAATTAGCTTGTGTGAAAGGAGTGTCACCCTTGATTAGATTAGGGAGTCTGAGGAACCACAGCTGAGGCTGGGCCCCCTCCCCAGGCTGCCCCTGGGCAGCTGAGGGCAGTATCATGGCGTCTGCTAGGGGTGGAGCCATGGCGGTTTCCACACACAGCCTGGACCCCTGCCTGGTGTGGAGAGCTGGGGTGGACTCTTCTTCCTCCCACCCTCCCTGCTCTTCCACCCATTGCCTGTCCTTCCCCTGCCTCAGAGGGGCTCTGGGGAATTCCTCTGCACCGCGCCCCCCCCCCCCCCCCCCCCCCCCCCCCCCCCCCCCCCCCCCCCCCCGCCGCCCCCCTCCCCCGCCCCCCCCCGCCGCCCCCCCCCCCCCCCGCCGCCCCCCAAGTATGTGTTTTGGCTTTTGTCTTGCAGACTTTCTTGATGAATAATAGAGGAAGCACCTTCTCTGGACAAGCGTGCGGAGTGGGTGGGGAACTTCCTCCTTCTTGGGGGAGGGTGTGGCCCCTTTTCCCCTCCACTGGCAGGTGGAGCTGCGTTCCTCTGTAGTCTCCGTCCAGCCCAGTTCCTGGCGGGGACCAAGGGTCAATGAATGTTTGCTGAATTCCTGTGTGCAGTCAGGCGCTCTGCCTGCCTCTGTGGGTGTCTTGGCCCTGTGGAACCCTGTGACTCTGGGTCCCTCTTTCTTGCCAGTGAGGTCAGGGCTTGAGGACCAACAAAGACAGCAAATCATAGGTGTTTGAAGTCTGGAGAAAGAGTTGGTCCTAACGGTGACAGCAGTCAGCCTCTCCAGGCCCATAAAACTCCAGACACTTGGGAATTTGAAGTGGGGTAGGACCTGGGGCTCCTGGGAGCCTTAACTTTTGAAAGGAGAGCCCTTAGCTTCCCGACCAGAGCTCCTGTGATCGCCTGATTATTTCCAGGCCCCAACAGCCGCCTCTAGGCTCCAGGACCTGCTCCCCTTTCCCCCAAGAAAGAAGCTGAGCCCAGAGGTATTCTGGAGCTGTGCCTGGCCGCTCTCTGCCCCCTGAAGCTCTAAGGGCCATACCTATCCTGGGAGGCACCACTGGGCAAGGAAAGAGGCCCTGGGGTTGACAGCCTCCCAGGAGGCAAACCCCCCCCCCCCCCCCCCCCCCACCCCGCTCCCCGCCAAGAGCCCCAACCTGGTACTCTACCTCTGAATGTACGGAGGTTGACCTGCATCAGCAGTAAGGTCCTGTAGAAGATGAGGTCGCAGGGGCATCCTGGCCTGTCTCTCTCTGTCTCTAACATCCTCCACTTGGAGGAGGCCGGCTGTCCTTTGCTATGGAGAGGCCAACAGAGTGTGGGGTTTATAAGCTGGTTTCCAGCCTTCAGATGGGACCCCCGCTGCTGCCGACATCTCAGCAGCAATCCGAAGAGACTGAGAGCCAGGACCACCAAGCTGAGCAGTTCCAGGACTCCTACCCCTCAGAAATTGTGTGAGATAATGTGTTTGTTGTTTTAAACTGGTAAATTGTAGGTTAATTTGTTGTACAGCTATAATTAACAATAATGTTTTATGTAAAATTAAAGTAATTGTAAGTAACAATAGCAATATACAACTAATGTGCCCACAGTCACCCAGGGCCGCCAGCATCACGTGCCCACTTGATAATGGGGTTGTGGAAGAGGTTGGGTGGAGCGAGGCCCAGAAACAGCCCTTGCAGTGGTGGTGATGAGCAGAGCAGACTGGACTCATGTCCACTGGGAAGCAGTTCCCCTGTGAGTTCCAGCTGGGCGTGTAGGGACAGGCCAGCCCCCTGTCCCCTTCCATTCCCATCCTGAGCTGACCAGCCACAGCCCAGGCCCCTTCCCTGTGGCTTGTGGTCAGGGCTGAGGGCCATTTCTGTTTCAGTAACTAAGGGGGCACAGTGTATCAGAACATGGTGTTGAGGGTTCCGGGGCCCCAGATTTCAAACAAAAACAGGTGTGGGCGATGCTCCATGCTGGGAACCAGAGAGCTGACCGCCCTGCCCAGAGAGGCCTGTTCCCATCTGCCCTGCCATTCCCAGCACAAACCCTGCAACCTGCCCCCAGGGCCACACTGGCTTGTCCCCAGTGGGCGCATCAACCCTTTTTGCAGCCTGGTGTCCGTGGTGACCAAGAGGCAACTGGCTGCTGTTGCTTCAGAGGTCTCTTTTTGGTGTCTTGCCTGACCCTGACACCCACCCACCTGGTGACTTTGGGTTCACCTCCTGGGTTCCTGCTTCAAACAAAAAGTCTGCATGTCTGTGTGGGGACGTGGGGGCCAATTCCTGCCTTCCCGTCTTTACCCACAAGTGATCCAGAGGCTGGTGAAGCGGAGGACTTCCCTTCGCTAGGATCCCCCAGCACCCCTTACTCTGTCTAGCACGTGGGATAGGGCTCAGCAGCTCCAGGTGTGGGGAGGCACCACGGTCCTCTCCTAGCCGCCATGTCCATCCCCTGACATATGAGCTGACCATGACCTGGGCCATACATGATGTCCAGGGGCTGGGCTCCAGCCAGGGTCCCTCAGCTCCTGACCCTCCCTTCACATAGCCTTTCAAAGCACAGGCCTCTGGGGCCCTAGGCTTGGACTTTTCCTGCCAGCCCAGGATCAATAACGTATTAGGGAAGACCTGGCCGAGTTTCTTCCTCTACCTGGATCAGGAGGCTGGTTCTGGACCAAACCCCAGGTGGGAGAAGGCATCATCTGGCTCTGTGTACATGGGATTTTCTTCTCTCTGTGTCCCCCGAAGTTTCTTTTGTTGAATTAAGAGGTGAGGGTAACGTCCCAGGACTGAGCTGATCAGTCTGTCCACTTGGAGCCCAAACTCTTTGATTAGATTTTTCCAGAGCAGAGCCCAGGTACTATGGACTGAATATTTGTCTGCAAACTGCCCGTTGCCCTGCTAACTTATATGTTGAATACTACCCACCAAGGTGGTGGCTTTAGGAAGTGGGGCCCCTGGAAGGGAATTCAGTCACGGATGGGATTAGTGAGTGCCCTTCCTTTTCGAAAGGGAAGAGAAGGGAGAGCTCACGCTCACTCTGCCCTGTGAGAACACGGCCAGAAGGCAAGCTTTCGCTGGGAAGAGGTCCTCATGGAGCGCACACCCGTGCTGGCATTTGCCTTTGCGTTCCTATTGTTGATTTGTGCTGTTAGGGCAGCCCGGCTGACCAGGACCCCTGGACTTGATGTTATTACATAGACAGGAGGCAGGAATGGGCTTCTGACTGTCCCTCCCAGGACAGGAATAGGAGTTCTGAGTATTTGGGTTGGTGCTTCTTGTGCCCAGGTCCTTCCCTGCCACACAGATTTGACTCCTGTGCAAACCTAGCGATCGACGTCTTCCTGGGTTGGGAGGAGTTCCAGCCTGAACCCCAGGGTCCTGGGGAAAGTTGGAGCTGCCCCAGCCTGGAGCTGGGGAGTATTGTGTGGAGTGAATGAAATAAAGCCTGTAATGTGTCAATGAAATGTCATTTAACTATCAAAAAGGAAAAAAGGGAATTTTATTTGAGCCAAACTGAGGATTATAGCCTGAGAAGCAGATTCTCAGAGAGTTCTGAGGACTGTTTCACCTTCGTTGTCGTTCAGTTGCTCAGTCGTGTCTGAGTCTTGGCGACCCCATGGACTATAGCATGACAGGCTTCCCTGTCCTTTACCATTTTCCAGAGTTTGCTCCAAACTCATGCCCGTTGAGTCGATGATGCCACCCAACCATCTCATCCTCTGTTGCCCCTTTCTCCTGCCCTCAGTCTTTCCCAGCATTGGGGTCTTTTCCAATGACATCAAAGATATAGTCTTACGCTTTTTTTTGGCCACGCTGCACAGCTCGTGGAATATTAATTCCCTGATCAGAATTTGAACCTGGGCCGCAGTGAAAAACCCAGCATACTAACCATTAGGCCACCAGGGAACTCCCCTCATAGACATTTTTGAGACAAAGCATCTTACATCAAAATGACATACTGATATTTTACATAATGGGCACCAAGGATACGTTGTCCAGGTAAGCACTCACACAGGAGCAGCAAGTCACCACGACCCCCTACAGAGCTGGAGAAGAACTCTTCTTTAAGAAGTTTCATTGCTGACATCTGAAGAAAACAAATTGATCTTTTCTGCGGAGCAGGTGCCTGTTTGAGGAGCTCTGGTTCCTGTGTGACGCCGATGCACACTGCATCGCCCGGGCCCACAGCAGTGAAAGCCCTCGTCCTAACCACTGAACAACCATGAAATTCCCAAAACATAGATTGAAAATGAAAGACTGGTCCTTGGGAAGTGGAAAAGAAGTGGAGTGGGCCCTACACGGCCCCAGCTGACGACCTGGAGACAATTTTCGGGCGCCGGTGCAGGGCCCGAAACCAGGCAGACTCCCTGAGTCGAGGAGATGGAGCTGATAGTCCTAAGGGACAGATGCAGCTGGAGTTCATAGCACAGGGGTCAGAAAGAAGAGAGGTGCCAGAACAGAACTCCAGAGAGCTGCAGGGGACCCTCAGACCTGATGAGAACACTCTTGTGAGGAAACTCTTCCAGGCCAGGGAAAGGACCCCCAGAGGGTTAGACAGCAACCCCTGGGTTCACAGAGTTCCAGTCTTCACCAGCCAGAACAGAAACCCTGCAACTGCAGGGCGGGTGGCCCAGTGGCCGACAGGGCCTTGTCCAGCAGTGAGGAACACTCAGCACAGGTGAAGCACTGTCCCAGGCCTGCCCAGCGAAGTTTACAAACAAGGTCTGAAAGGCTCAAGCTGTTTCCAAGTAACGCTGCACACAGAACAGCTCAAGATTGTTCATAGCAGAAAAAAAATTAATATCTAGAACCCAACACATTGAAATTAATATCTGGTGTTGAGTAATAAAAAATTACTGGGCACACAGGGAATCAGGAAAATCTGACCCATGATAAGGAGAAAGTTCAATCAAGTTAAAGCACCCTAGAAATGTCACAGATGATAAACAAGGACACTGAAACAGTAGTTAGAGCTGTAGTTCACATGTTTGAGAAGCTAGAGGAAAGACTGAATGTGTTGGAGACATTGAAGGTATAAAAAACCCCAAATGAACTTTTAGAAAATTATGATGGGGGGGAGTTCCTTGGTGGTCCAGTGGCTAAGACTCCACACTCCCAATGCAGGGGTTCTGGGTTTGATCCCTGGTCAGGGAACTGGATCCCAAATGCTGTAACTAAGAGTTCACATGCTGTAGTGGAAGATTCAGCATGCTGCAACTGACTCAGCATAGCCAAATAAATAAAAGAAAATTATGATGTCTTACGTAAGGAACACATTGGGTGGAAGTAATGCAAATTAGAGATTAAACACAGAATAGGAAACTATTAGTAAACTGCAAATATAACAATAAAAGCTATTGAAAATAAAACAGTTTTAAACTAGGAGTGGAGAAAAGAGCATTAGTGAGCTGTGGTCAACATCAAGGGCCTGACATACGTGTCATTGGCTTCTGGGGTAGGGGGAGGTGAGAAACATTTGAAGAAATAATGACAGGAAGCTTTACAATCTTGACATAAATGATAAGCCCACAGATCCAAGCACAAGAAGTTGGAAGATAACTACATTTTAAAACATCATAATCAAATAGCTGAAACCCAGCAATAAAACTGATTTCTGCTCTCACCAGTTCTGTTCAAAGATGTAAGCATATAGCGTCTGCCTGCAATGCGGGAGACCGGGGTTCGATTCCTGGGTCTGGAGGATGCCCTGGGGAAGGAAATGGCAATCCACTCCAGCACTCTTGCCTGGAAAATCCCATGGACTGTAGCCTATCAGGCTCCTCCGTCCATGGGGTTGCAAAGAGTCGGACACGACTAAGTGACTTCAAGCGTAGTGAAGATGAAGATTCACCAAACAAGCTCTATACATTGGTTATCTATGTACATGCCACCACTTTAAAAAATCTACAGACAGTTGATGTGGATAAGCACTAACTGCTGATTGTCCAGTAAAGTTAGAGAACTGCCAAAACAAAAATGAAACAGACAAAAAATTCCAAAAGGTGTGGGAAGTTCTAGCCAGGCCAATTAGGCAAGAAAATGAAATAAAATGCATCTATATTGAAGAACAGAAATAGAACTCTTTATTTTCAAATGATATGATCTTATATGTAGAAAATTCCATGGAATGCACTAAGAAAAACCTTTAAAATTAATAAATGAGTTAAGCAAGTTTCCTGGGTACAAGATCAATATTTTAAAATCAATTATATTTCCATGCATTGTTAACAATCTGAAAATGAAATAAGAAAATCTATTCAATTTATAATAACATCAAAAAGAATAGAAATGTTATGAATAAATTTAATAAAAGAAGAACAAAACGTATTTTGAAAACTATATACAACATTGTTGACAGAAATTAATTGTTTAGAAATTCTAAATTCATTTAGAAAAAATTTTAAAAGACCTAAATTGTTGGGAGCCACGTTAGGCATTACTGACAAAATGGAGGCACCGCCCCAGACCCCCTCTCCTCATTCCACAGGCACGGATCCCGGGATGAAGGAGTTAGGCCTTGTAATTCTGACTTGTCTTTTCCTCTCTTCGGCTGAGTTGACTGAAAAGGAATATTAAGGTGCTTATTGTTCTTGAGAGGAGAATGAGAAGGCACAAAGCCTTCTGCAGCATTGCTCAGAAAATAATTCATAAAGCTAATCGCTGACATTTGTTCAAGGACTTTTACAAAAGAGTGTTCCAGGATGAGCACATAGGCCGTAGCTTGAGGCCATGGGAGGGATTGATATCTGAAGCCTATTTGTGAGGAGAATGTTTATGTCAAGGGAGTTTACTGAATTTAGGGCTTAGAAATAATTAAAATAGTTAGAAGTTAAAGATTTAAAGAATGTTGTAGTTAGCATATTTTACTATAGCTTATAGAAGTTAGGAATTTTTAGAGACACTATAGCTACAAGCCTTTTTAAGAGATAGCTCAGGATGTTAGGGGCAAACAGGATTTAGGAAGATAAGTAGTAAACTGAGGAATGCAGCATGAGTTACAATGTTAACTATAGGACACATTAGAAGAGGTAGATAATAGATGATAAGGCTGATTCCGAGAGAATCCCTGAAGCAGGAACTCTGTTTGAAGAGCAATAATGATTTATGGAGATAATAAATCTGGGAGAGGGGGAGCTGAAAATGTCAAACCTCTGGCCTAACGTTTTTGTAAAAGTATAAAAGAGAATCTTAAACTTGGAATAAACAGGCAGTCCAAAAGAAAATTGAGAGGCTGTCTCACTCGCCGACACCATCCATCTTTTCAGGTTGAATCCCTGGCTGCTGGAGTTGGACTCCAGCAAGTGGCGCCCAGAACAGGGCACCCTGAAGAGTAAGTAATCTGAGATTGTAACGCGGGACGGTTAGGACTGCACCTATGGGTGGCCAGCACCCCTCTGCAGTTTAGGCAGGGTAAGGAGGGTACAGAAGCAATAAGAATATTCTCTAGAAGAATGGGTTTCTCTGCATCTAAGGATAGACAAATGTTTATTGAAATATTGCTGCTACTGCTAAGTCACTTCAGTCGTATCCGACTCTGTGCAACCCCATAGACGGCAGCCCACCAGGCTCCCCCGTCCCTGGGATTCTCCAGGCAAGAACACTGGAGTGGGCCGCCACCTCCTTCTCCAATTGAAATATTACTTCATATGTTAGCCCATAGAGGCGTTAAAGTAAGCACAGGAAGACTGTCTAAATTTCTATGTTTGTTTTATACTTTGCATGGGCCAGAAAGGGCTTCCCTGGTGGCTCAGAGGTTAAAGCGTCTGCCTCCAATGCGGGAGACCCGGGTTCGATCCCTGGGTCAGGAAGATCCCCTGGAGAAGGAAATGCCAATCCACTCCAGTATTCTTGCTTGGAGAATCCCATGGACGGAGAAGCCTAGTAGGTTACAGTCCACGGGGTCGCAAAGAGTCGGACACGACTGAGCAACTTCATCTTACCTTATCTCACCTATGGGCTAGAAAAGGTTCCTGTAGATGCCTTTGCTCTGTGGAATATGATTAGAAATGTCCTGGACCCCCGTCATGAGGCTGTTAGATAGCCTATGGGGGAGGCTACAGCGGTGGATGGTGGATCTCCACCTTCTGCGCAGATCATGTTTTCTGCCATTGACGAAGAAAAGGAGGGAGACTGTGCTCTACATCCTGAGGAAGGAGAGGGCTTACAGGACGCTGCAGCTGGGCGCCCTGGCGAGCCTCCTCCCCCTCTACGCAAACCTTTAAAAATTTATCCACCACTTTCTGATTTAAGGTGAAAACCGCCACCTCCGCTTGCGCCTCCCAGGGCTCAGGAGTTCCCCACTTTGCCCTCAAGGCCTCCCAGAGCATTGCCTAAGGCTGAGAAAGATAAAGAGTGTTTTTTTTTTTTTTTTAAACAAAGGCGCTTTTAAAGCAGACACATGCACAATATACAGAGCCTGCTCCTTGGAGAAAACCCCCTCAGGGGGGCCTCACCCAGGCTAAAAAAAAAAAAAAAAAGATTAATTGTAATGGAAACGATTCTACAAATAAAAAATGTTTCTCTTGTGGCCAAATGGGGCATTTTTGCCGGCAGTGTCCTGCCAAGCAGGGACAACAAACCGTGCCAAGCAACCCCAGGTGGTGCAGGTGTGGGCTCCAGTAGTTGTGGTGTATGGGATTTGTTGCCACATGGCATATGGAATCTTCCTAGACCAGGGCTCAAGCTTGTGTCCCCTGCATTGGCAGGTGGATTCTTCACCACTGGACCACCAGGTACTATTTGTTTTATTGGTGAGTCTTAAGAGTTCTTTGTTGTTGTTTAGTTGCTAAATCATTTCCAACTCTTTGCTACCCCTCTGTCCATGGGATTTCCCAGGCAAGAATACTGGAGTGGGTATTCTTCTCCAGGAGATCTTCCCAACCCAGGAATCAAACCTGGGACTCCTACATTACAGGCAGATTCTTTACTGCTGAGCCACCATGGAAGCCCAAGAGTTCTTTATATATTCTTTTTGTAAGTTCACACAAAGACTTAAACACAAATATTCTAGCAGCTTTATATATAATAGCCCCAAATGTCCATCAACATGTGAAAGGATAAACAAATCTTGGCATGTCCAACAATGGAACACTAATTATAAAAAGACCAGGGACTTCTCTGGTGGTGCAGTGGTTAACAATCTGCCTGTCAATGCGGGGGACATGGGTTCAATCCCTAATACAGGAAGATTCCACATGCCTCCAGGTAACCAAGCCCACGAGTTTCAACTGCTACAGGGAAGAGCAAATTTAGACTCCATATTGGATCTGTTTCTTTGACTTTCAGTTCAGTTCAGTCGCTCAGTCGTGTCCGACTCTTTGCACTGCAGCACTCCAAGCTTCCCTGTCCATCACCAACTACTGGAGCTTATCAAACTCATGTCCATTAAGTTAGTGATGCTATCCAAACATCTCATCCTCTGTCGTCCCCTTCTCCTCCTTCAATCTTTCCTAGCATCAGGGTCTTTTCCAATGAGCTGGCCCTTCCCATCAGGTGGCCAAAGTATTGGAGCTTCAGCTTTAGCATCAATCCTTCCATTGAATATTCAGGACTGATTTCCTTTAGGATGGACTGGTTGGATCTCCTTGCAGTCCAAGAGACTCTCAAGAGTCTTCTCCAACACCACAGTTCAAAAGCATCAATTCTTTGGCACTCAGCTTCTTTATGGTCCAACTCTCACATCCATATATGACTACTAGAAAACCATGGCTTTGACTAGACGGATCTTTGTCCACAAAGTGATGTCTCTGCTTTTTCATATGCTGTCTAGGTTGGTCATAGCTTTTCTTCCAAGAAGCAATCATCTTTTAATTTCATGGCTGCAGTCACCACCTGCAGTGATTTTGGAGCCCAAGAAAATAAAGTCTCTCACTGTTTCCATTGTCTCCCCATCTATTTGCCATCAAGTGATGGAAATGGATATCATGATCTTTGTTTTTTGAACGTTGAGTTTTAAGCCAGTTTTTTCAATTTCTTCTTTCACCTTCTTCAAGAGGTTCTTTGGTTCTTCTTTGCTTTCTGCCATAAGGGTGGAGTCATCTGCATATCTGAGATTATTGATATTTCTACCAGCAATTTTGATTCCAGCTTGTGCTTCATCCAGCCTGGCATTTCACATGATGTACTCTGCATTTAAGTTAAATAAGCAGGGTAACAATATACACCTTTGATGTACTACTTTCCCAATTTGGAACCAGTCTGTTGTTCCCTGTCTGGTTCTAACTGTTGCTCTTTTACCTGCATATAGGTTTCTCAGGAGGCAGGTCAGGTGGTCTGGTATTCCCATCTCTAAGAATTTTCCAGTTTGTTGTGATCCACACAGTCAAAGGCTTTAATGTAGTCAATGAAGCAGAAGATATTTCTCTGGCACTCTCTTGCTTTTCCTTTGATCCAATGGATGTTGGCAACTTGATCTGTGGTTTCTCTGCTTTTTCTAGATCCAGCTTGAACATCTGGGAGTTCTCAGTTCACGAACTGTTGAAGCCTAGCTTGGAGAATTTTGAGCCTTACTTTACTAGTATGTGAAATGAGTGCAATTGTGTGGTAGTTTGAACATTCTTTGTTATGGCTCTTCTTTGGGATTGGAATGAAAACTGACCTCTTCCAGTCCTGTGGCCATTGCTGAGATTTCCAAATTTGCTGGCATATTGAGAGCAGCACTTTAACAGCATCATGTTTTGAATTTCAAACAGCTCAGCTGGAATTCCATCACCTCCACTCGCTTCCTTTGTAGCAATGCTTTCTTCGTAGCAATGCTTCCTAAGGCCCACTTGACTTCCTACTCCAAGATGTCAGGTTCTAGGTATCACACCATCGAGATTATTTGCGTCGTTAACATCTTTCTTGAATAGTTCTTCTGTGTATTCTTGCCACCTGTTCTTAATATCTTCTGCTTCCTTTAGGTCTGCTGCTGCTGCTGCTAAGTCGCTTCAGTCGTGTCCGACTCTGTGCGACCCCCATAGACGGTAGCTAGCGCCCCCGAAATGTTCCCTTACCTGCCACCCCACCGGGGCCCGGAACCGCACACTAGCTCGACTTCCGGTGGAGCCCGCGCGCCCTCTGGTGGCGCCTTGCGGTACCGCTGGCCGCGTACCAGACAGATCCATTCTTCGTACTCCTTACTGGTATCCCGGGAGACCTAAGGCCCCGTGCTTCAGAAGTTCTCCAGAGACCTTCCCACAAGGAGGCCCATGATTGAGGAGGGGGAATGGAAGGGAGCACTTCGGGTAATTCCAGCCACAGGAACCAGGCACCTCTGCCTCCCCGCAGAACGTTACTTTCTCCCAGGGCAGTCAAGGCAACTGTTGAAAAACTCCTGCCCCAAACTCTCCAAACCTCCTTATTGTGTGAATCCCATGGGGGGACTCTACTGCTGTGCTTCTGTAGACATGCATGCGCGCACACACACACACACACCTGGGCCATGGAGTCCTGACGTGGTGCTGGGACGACTGGTGCCCATCTGGAAACAAAATTGTGATAGAACCTCCATCACCCACCGCCCACTGAAATCAGTTCCCACTGCCCACTGATATGAGATTACGTGGGCTGTATTCCCAGTGAGAGAGGTGAAATGATGGAGCTTTAAAAACTTGAAATCTTCATGATTTGGGGGGGGGGCAGGCAAAGAGTTCTGTAAAAAGACGGAAACAGTGATAAGCATAAAGGAAATTGTTGATAACTTGGACAACTTTAAAATTTAAAACTGTTGTTCAGTCACTCAGTCATATCTGACTGTTTGCGATTTCATGGACTACAGCATGTCAGGCCTCCCTGTCCTTCACCATCTCCTGGAGCTTGCTCAAACTCATGTCCATCCAGTCGGTGATGCCATCCATCTCATTCTCTGCCATCCATCTCATTCTCTGTCATCCCCTTCTCCTGCCTTCAATCTTTCCTGTATCAGGGTCTTTTACAATGAGTCGGCCCTTCCCATCAGGTGGCCAAAGTATTGGAGCTTCAGCTTTAGCATCAGTCCTTCCAATGAATATTCAGGACTGATTTCCTTTAGGATGGACTGGTTGGATCTCCTTGCAGTCCAAGAGACTCTCAAGAGTCTTCTCCAACACCACAGTTCAAAAGCATCAATTCTTTGGCACTCAGCTTCTTTATGGTCCAACTCTCACATCCATATATGACTACTAGAAAACCATGGCTTTGACTAGACGGATCTTTGTCCACAAAGTGATGTCTCTGCTTTTTCATATGCTGTCTAGGTTGGTCATAGCTTTTCTTCCAAGAAGCAATCATCTTTTAATTTCATGGCTGCAGTCACCATCTGCAGTGATTTTGGAGCCCAAGAAAATAAAGTCTCTCACTGTTTCCATTGTCTCCCCATCTATTTGCCATCAAGTGATGGAAATGGATATCATGATCTTTGTTTTTTGAATGTTGAGTTTTAAGCCAGTTTTTTCAATTTCTTCTTTCACCTTCTTCAAGAGGTTCTTTGGTTCTTCTTTGCTTTCTGCCATAAGGGTGGAGTCATCTGCATATCTGAAGTTATTGATATTTCTCCCAGCATTCTTGATTCCATCTTGTGCTTCATCCAGCCTGGCATTTCACATGAAATACTCTGCATTTAAGTTAAATAAGCAGGGTAACAATATACACCTTTGATGTACTACTTTCCCAATTTGGAACCAGTCTGTTGTTCCATGTCTGGTTCTAACTGTTGCTCTTTTACCTGCATATAGGTTTCTCAGGAGGCAGGTCAGGTGGTCTGGTATTCCCATCTCTTTAAGAATTTTCCAGTTTGTTGTGATCCACACAGTCAAAGGCTTTAATGTAGTCAATGAAACAGTAGATGTTTTTCTGGAATTTTCTTGCTTTTTCTTTGATCCAATAGGTGTTGGCAATTTGATCTCTGGTTTCTCTGCCTTTTCTAGATCCAGCCTGAAAGTCTGCGAGTTCTCAGTTCACCTACTGTTGAAGCCTAGTTTGGAGAATTTTGAACATTACTTTGCTAGCATGTGAAATGAATGCAATTTGTGTGGTAGTTTGAACATTCTTTGTTATTGCCTTTCTTTGGGACTGGAATGAAAACTGACCTTTTCCAGTCCTGTGGCCACTGTTGAGTTTTCCAAATTTGCTGATCAACAGGAAAAGACAGAAGCACTGAAGAGACACACATCCTCATTAAAGATGAAGCCAAAGGCCAATAACTTTATTATTAAGGAAAGTGCTTCACCAGACGATGTGGGCGCAGACATGTTGGAGCAAAGGCACAGCCACCCCATGAAACTGTTGGGCAGTGTCCTCTGGAGCTGGATAAACACCTCTGACTCCATGACTTCAAGACTGCCCAGAGAAAGGTTCCAGAATGTTCATAGCATCACTCTTAGTAATAGCTGCTGCAAACGACCCACGTCTGTCCACAGGAAGTGATGCAGTGGGACCTCCCTCCGCAGCGAAGTGATCAACAGGGCCTCAGCTCCTGAGTTCAGAGCCTGGTGAGGAGCAGGGAGCAGATGGTGGGATGGCAGGCACACGGACAGCAGGGGTCCCTCTGTCTGCCCCGCTCCAGCGCAGAACTCCTGAAAACCTGGGAATTTCTTCTGAGAGCACAGGGCCATCTTTTGTTCTAATGAGGCCCCTGTAGGGGCTGGTCACCAGAAAGACCAAGCCAGATTAGAAGCTTCGAATTTTCAGCCCCACTCCCCTTCTCTTGAGAAGGGAGAGGAGCTGAAAATGCGGCTAATAAGTGATTATGCCTTTATGAGGAAGCCTCTGCAAAATCCCACACTGACGCATGGAGGCGCCCTTGCCCCCAGCTGCCCAGCCTGCCCATCCCCCATCTGGACCTCACCATGTCCTTCGTCTTGCAGATGTGTGTGTTCTCCGTCATATCCGACTCCTTGTGACCCCATGGACTGTAGCCCACCAGACTCCTCTGTCCATGGGATTATCCTTCAACAAAACATCAAATTTTATAATGAACTAGTGAGCGTTAGTGAAGGTTTCCCTGAGTTTTGTGAGCTCCTCTAGCAAATTAATTGAATGCAAGGGGCAGGAGGTCATGGGAACCTCTGAGTTGTAGCCAAGCTAGACAGAAGTGACGGGTGACTGGGGGACCACTCTGCCATTGGCACCTGAAGTTGAGGGCAGTCTGTGGGACTGAACCCCCGACCCAAGAATCTCCAGATACTATCAGAATTAAATTAACCTGTGGGACACCCAGCTGGTGTCACCAAATTGCCTGGCATAGGAACCTCCCCCACCACTTTTGGTGACCAGAGTGTCGTGGTCTGTGCGCGGGAGAATTTCCGGACATGAGGCAGGATGAGAGGAGAATAAAGTTTATTAGAGGGGGAGAGGGAGATGCTGTTAGAACGGCGGGCTGGCTCAAGGGAGAGATGATGTTGAACAGGGGTCCTTAAGTCCATTTTTATAGCCAGGGTTCAAGGAGCGGGACAGGGGTCTTGTGGGTCATTTGCTGATTGGATGAGCCAAACAGAGTCCTAAGGTCCTCAAGAGGACCTGAAATTCGTTAATAGTTACTACATGGGGGAGGGATGATAAAGGCCTGTCTGTTCCTGCATTCCAAGACCCTCCTTGGTTTTTTCATCTGTTCTTTCGTCCTTGGGACACCGCGCAGAGCAGTGTTCTGTGTGAGCAGTCTTGCAGGAGAGACACAGGAGGGTAACCTGGGTTTTCTCCACACCCAATGATGAGGAAACACCCCGGGCCAGGCTCACCCACCCGGGGTGGCCAGGGCATCTGAGGATGCCACCTGACTTTGCTCTTCCTGGGTGTCTTGGTCTCCTTCACCTCAGTCCTCATGGTCCCCACACCCCATCTCCCCCTCCACCCGCAGACGCTCCTCAGAGGGCCCCTCCTCTCCACTCTAGCTCCTTCTTATGACGTGTTGCTGTCATAAGTGACCCCGCTTACCCGTCTAGATGGTTACTGTCCGACCCCTTCACTCCCTCCTCTGTCCCTCAGCAGGAGGGGTGTGTGTCACTGTCCCTGTCTGGGGATAGGCAACACTAGCCTTGAGGGCAGGATGGCTCTGAGCAGGGCCTTTAGGGCCCAGGTTCGCTACTTACTAACCGTGTGGTTACGGACCAGTCACTCACCCTCTCTGTATCTTACCAAGCTCAACAGTGAGAGAGGGTCCTTCTGGCACCCCTCTCAGGACGGACACATTTTGGAAAAGTGCTCAGAGGGCTGAGCAGGGTGGTGCCTGCAAGGGGCTGTTGTTCCCAGAAGCCATGGCTCCTGCCCAGCTCCTCCTGGTGAGCTGTGGGTGGCAGCACCAGAACCCCGTTTCTGGAGGGACAGCCTGCTTGGCACCCCCATCTTGGGCTCTGCCTACAGGAGCCTAGGTCAGGAGAGATGCTGGCAGGAGTGACTGGCTCTCCCTGACTGCTTGCAGCCACTCCCATGTGGGTGTTCTACTGAGAGCCCAACCGGGCAGGTTCACGACATTGCCAGGGGATGGGCCAGACCAGAGGGCAAGCCTTGACCCAGGTCAGTGGTGGCCATGTCCAAATGACCTCTAGGAACATTCCAGGACCCTCATTTCTGGGTTCATCACTTTCTCACTCCCTTTGTTCCCCAAAGGCATCAGGGTAAAGCCCTAAGACCCAGAAGCATTCAGATTGGTCTTGGGGGGCTGCCAGCAGGTGAGGAGGCAGGAGGAGCAGGGGTCTGAATTTTCACAGTGGGTGGGGCCACTTTAAAAGGAGAGAGCAGCCTTCAGCCAAGATGGACTGCAGAGTGGCCTTCAGTTTGGGAAAGGGAGGCCCCTGCAGGCAAGACTGTTGGTCAGCATTCTCTGACCAGCATTTGACCTGACCAGGAAGGCATCCCTCACGTAGCTGGAAGCCCCTCAAATGCCATCTATTTGTGGCCTGGACCATGCTGCCTGGCAGGAGACATGTGACTATGGGGCTGTGGTATTTTTGGCATTGGGGGTGGGGCCTGTGTGGTGAGCCCTGCACCATGCCGCTCTGGAACAGGCAGCTCGGACGCCCAGCTCTGCTGCCCCGGCTGGCTGTGGGGTCCCAGGTACAGTACTGTCAGCCCCTCATTCCTACCCTAAGGGGTCCCAAAGGGGACAGCCCCTACAGGGGGCTTCCCTAGGACCAGAGAGGAGGACAAGGGGCAACGGGTCAGGTAGCCACGGTGCCCTGGTCTCAAGGCACCTCCATCGCAGGACTGGTCTGGCCAATAGCCTCCCACCCCTTGGGTCCAGCGGTACCTGACCAAGGGCCAAAGGGCAGCCCCCCATCGGGGGCTGAGAGGTTAGGGCTCCCAACCAAGAAGGGTTGCCTTGATTCAGTGAGATGTAGGGAGGAGGGCTTTGTCAGCTGGGCAGGTCTGGGTTAGGGGCACAGACTCTGACGGTGGCCCTAGGGGGATGGTGGGAACCAGGAGGCTTGTTCTGTTCTGGGATCTCCTGCCCAGGCAGGGGCAGAGCCAGCCTCTCCCTGATGAACCCTGAGTGGGGTCTGGTCGCACCGGTGTGACCTTGGTAGGCTCAGAAGAAGCCCGGCAGCCTGTCCCAGCCAAGGCTGGTGGAAGGTCATCCCTAAAGACTGGTCACTTGCTGGACACCACGGCCCTTCCCCCCGTGGCCAGCTGCCACCTGGGGCACATTGGGACACTCCAGAACTATCACTCAGGTGAACTGAACCCTAGAGGGTGGTCCTTGAAATGGGCTTTGCTGCGTTGAGTTGGCCTTTCTACTAGCAGCTCTGCAGGGAAGCTAGAGGCTGCCTCAGCTGAACAGAAAAAAAACACCTTGAGGAGGGAAACTTCTCCTGGGGGTGAGGAGCCCTGTGTTTTAGTGAACTTCACTGACTCCAACCCAGGATTGTAGCAACATGTCCTTTTAATGTTAACCATTTGCACTCAATTGGGGAGCAGGGAAGCCAGGAATTTTGGATGCTCCAACTCCGGGAAGCAGCACAGCTTCTCTCTGGACTCTGTTCTGCTCTCTTTCAGGACAGAAATGGAGCGCTGGCCTCTGGGCCAGGGAAACCCAAGGGGGCAGGTGGGGTGGTGGCAGTGAGTGCAGGCTGGGGCCCCAGGCCTGGGTCTGTGAAGAACCTGGTCTGTGGCTCATGTGCCTCTGCTGACCCAGAATGGAGAACTTCCAGTACAGCATCCAGCTGAGCGACCAGGACTGGGCTGAGTTCTCAGCCGCCACCGAAGAGTGTGGCCTCCTGCAGGCTGGCCTGGCCTCTGGGGATGAACCCTTGTCTAGCGACACTGACCAAAGGGACAGCAGTGGCAGCAGCCCCCCAGGACCCTCACCCTTTCTCGAGGGGCAACTGGCTCCCGGAGGAAGTAGCTGGCCCAGCTTTGAGGAGGAGGACAAGGCTGCAATCCGGCAGCTGGTCAGCAGGTCTTGGCATGAGCCCATGCTGGCCCCAGAGGCCTGTCAGCAGACGCCCAGCACGTCCGCACGGTCAGAAGCTCGGCTGTCCCTCAGCTCTGGTGCCACCCCTCTCATCCAGGGCTCATCCCTCCCGGGGCCAGTGTCTTCCAGAGACGAGATGCAGAGGCTTCTACAGGGGCCAGCCCCCCGGGGCCCTGCCCCTGCTCCCGCTGGTGAGCCCGCTGGGAGTCCTGAGTCCCCTGGCCACAGTGCTGCCCCCCAGAGGTCCCCTGGCAGCCCTGGAGCCCCGCCAAGAAGCCCTGGCCGAAAGAAGAGGCGCACTGCAGGCACCAAAGCGGGTGGGCGTTCCGGTGGCCCAGGCCCTGCTCCCACCCAGCTGGGTTCCCCACTGCTCACAGAGGCCAAGCCTGAGGACAGCCTCAGCCCTGCTGGGTCCAGGGGGAAGGGTCTCCCGGCAGGAGCAGCAAAGCAGACAGCAGGAACTGGGCCAGAGTCTGCAGGAGCCCCCGAGCAGGTGGCCAGACAACAGCCAGGTGTGGATCTGCCTACGTCTGTCCCTACTACTGAGCAGGGAGCAGACCGACTTGGAATGAGCCCCAGAGCTGAGCCATGCGCTGCGTCCATGTCTGACCCAGGGGCTCCTCTAGACGTCACCATGAAGTCAGACGTGGCTCTATCCACACCTGCCTCCAAACCTCAACCTGATGAGTCTCAGTCTACACCTGCCTCCAAGCCTCAACCTGATGAACCTCAGTCTACATCCGCCTTCAACGCTCAACCTAATGAGCCTCAGTCCACACCCACCTTCAGTCCTCAACCCGATGAACCTCAGTCTACACCTGCCTTCAAGCCTCAACCCGATGAACCTCAGTCTACACCCACCCTCAACGTTCAACCCAAAGAGCCTCAGTCCACACCCACCTTCAGTCCTCAACCCGATGAGCCTCAGTCTACACCTGCCTTCAAGCCTCAACCCGATGAGCCTCAGTCTACACCTGCCTCCAAACCTCAACCCGATGAGCCTCAGTCTACACCCACCTCTGAACCTCAACCCGATGAGCCTCAGTCTACACTCACCTTCAAGCCTAGACTGGATGTGGACCTGCTTGTGCCGGGCCCAGTGGTCCAGCCAGAGGTGGATTCATCTATGCCTGCCTCAAAGGCTGTACCATGCACAGCTCTGCCTCACCGTGTGCTCGAGGCTGGGTCTGATGTGGGTGTGTCTACACCACCTGCTCCCACACCCCAGGCTGGGCCTGACATGGTGGAAGCAGAGGTTGTTCCTGTGGCCAAGCTGGGTTTGAGCCCTGTTTGGTCTTTAGAGGGGCACCAACAGAAGCCCAGAGGGGAGCCCTCAATAGATGCCCCTGGACACCACACTGGGGAGCCCCCTCTAGGCCCCATCCAAGCACCCAGGAAGAAGAAAGTGCGATTCTCCATGGCTGTGCCCAGCTCCGAAGAGCCATGGTCAGGAGAGGTCTCAGGCCCACCCTCTCCGGCCACAGCCCCCAGGATGGCATCTGGGGGCCACAGAGGTTCTGGAGCCTGGGACTCTGTGGCAGTTGGGCCCCGGAGCCCCCAGCCTCGGATTCTGAAGCACCTGCCCCCGCCTGCCCCCTCTGCCTCCATGGGGCCAGGGCCCAGGAGCTGCTTTGCAGTGACCCTCCCGGAAGCCTATGACTTCTTCTTTTGTGACACCATTGAGGAGGAGGACGAAGAGGCTGAGGGGGCAGCAGAGGCTGCCCAGGCTCCAGCTGAAGTCCAGTGGCCGGATGTATGTGAGTTCTTCTTCCAAGACAGCCAAATCCAGAGGTCGAGGCACCAGGAGGGCCGCTCCCAGGCCCCACCCCTACAGGCTGGGCCTGTGCTGGCCCCTCCACCTGGAGACCCCATGCCAATCTCCATCCCTGAGGCATATGAACACTTCCTCGAGGAGGACAGGTCAGGGGGCACCCTGGGGCCAGCCGCCCTTCTCCAGACGCAGGTCACAGAGCCCCCCAGGTCAGTCCTCTGGGGAGTGGGGACTGGCGCCCCACCGGAGTCTAGCCCAGCCACAGTGGAACAGCTCACCCTGGCCATCAGGGAAGCAGGTATGTGTTGCGGGGGCCTCCTGGTCTGTCTGGGAACACACTGTCCGGGGAGTTCAGCCAAGAGGGCCATCGGGGAGGGACAGGGACTTCAGGATCCTGGGTTGTGAGCTGGTGGGGGGGCCTCAGGGGTGATCTGCTCAGGAGGGGCCCCTCCTCCTGCCTCCTCCCCAACTCCCAGGAGACAGTCCAGGTGGGGCAGCCCCAGCCAGGCAGGGGGTGGCTCCACAGTGGCTGTCCCCTTGTGTTCAGCCCCAGACAACTTGGGTCATCCCCAGCTCAGTCTGCACTGTCTGCAGGTCAGGCTCACATTCCCTCTAGAAGATATTTTACAAACCAGGAAACAGCACCCCAGATGCACTCGCCCAAGTCAGCCTGACTCAACTCTGCCACACGCTACCCTGGGTCTTGGGACAGAGGTGTCACAGGAAGGACATGACTCAGGATAGACGTGGCCAGGTCAGGTGTGTCTGAGTGGGGCAGCAGGAGCTCAGGCCATGATTCTCTTCCCCAGTGGCACCCCGCGGTCCCCTCACCTCGTTCACCTTCAGCCAGAAAGACATGTGCATGGTGTTCGTAGCCTTTGCTACCTGGGCTGTGAGAACGTCAGACCTGCACGCCCCAGATGCCTGGAAAACAGGTTTGTGGGGCCGGGGTGGGGTGGGCTGGTGTCCAGAAGTCCAGTGGAGGGGCAGTGGTGTCCAGTCCCAGCTTCTGGGCTAGCAGGGATGAGAGGCCCATGGGGAGGTGCGGGTTTCTCGCTGACTGATTTCCTGCGTTGCAGACCTACCCTTGCTCTGCCAGCCTGCCCTTGTCCTTTGAGAGTCAGCCTGTGTGGATGGAGGGTGGTGGCCAGGCCAGGACAGAGCTGGCGCTCAGGAGGTCTGTGCTTCTCTTGCAGTGCTGCTGGCCAACATTGGCACCGTCTCTGCCATCCGATATTTCCGCCGGCAGGTGGAGCGGGGGCGCCACAGCCGTAGTCGCAGCCCCAGCCCCAGCTCTAGCCCCAGCCCCTAGGACCCAGGTTCGGCCCAGGAAGATGCAGGACAAGGAAATGTCCACAGGTGCTCAGGACAAGGCGCTGCCCTCAGGCCTTGCCCTCTGACTCTTTGTGTTCTGCAGTGTCTAAGATGGAGACTGCGTCCTTGGTCCTGGCTCCCCTGGACTCCACTGAGGGTCTGACCAGTGGCCGAGGCCAAGGCTGTGCTCCACGCTTGGGAGCAGGGAGATTCTGGAAGGCTGGGCAGGTAGGGGCTGAGCCGGAAGCTGGTTAGTAAGGTGGCCAGGTTAGCAATAAAAAACACAGGGCATCCAATGAAAACTTGAATCTCAGACCCTCAGGATGAGACCCACTTACACTAAGGAACTGTTTGTGGTTTATCTGAAACCGGAATTAACTGGAATCCTCATCCTATGTGGTTATGCTTCTGGAGGGAGGGCCACGACAGGGCAGTGGAAGTTAGAGGGGTTCAGAGCAGCAGCAAGGCCCCAGAAGGAGATCCGGGCAGGGGGCAAGGGCAAGGAGGCAGAGAGCCTCGAGGCTGGGGGTGGGGGCACTGTCCCAGCCTCTGCCCTATTTACAAGAGGCTGGGCCAGTGGAGGCCTCTGAGGCTTCTCTGACCCTGGAACCCCAAAGGTCTGGTCAAGGCCTCCTTGGTTCCTGCCTGAGACAGTGAGCAGGTACCCAGAGGGGTAGGGGTCCGTAGGCAGGGCCTGGAGCCCAGCCTCTGGGGCGCCCTGGAGGAGCTGCAGAGATGGAAGGCAAGGGTATCGGGTGGAGGGATTGGACACCTGGCTTTGCCCAGGGCTGAGAGGAGCTGGAGATGGGACAGGAAAGTGGGTACGGCGCAGGCAGTGGTGGAGCAAGGGGTACTTGGGTGGGTGTCCAGCCCTGGAAGCAGCACATGCAGGGCCCCCAAGACGCAGGAGACTACTGGCTGCTGAGGACAGGACGCATGGACACACAGCACCAATAAAACCTCCTCTTTCCTTCCTGTTCGGTCTCCTGCCGGTTTCTCCTGACCAGTTTGTCCTACTCACACACGCCCAGGCCACCCTCCTCCCTCTGCTCATCATGTCTCAGACCTCGCTGACCTCCGACCCTTGTGCCCTCTGGTTTCACATACTCTGGCCCTCGCTAATCTTTCTCAGCCCTCTGACCTTTATGCTTGTGCCATCCCCCTCCCAGGTGAAGCCGCTGCCCCAAGTCCGCGTCCTCATTCCTTCCCTGAGAGGCAGGCTGAGGTTCGGCCCCTCTGGGTGTCCAGTCACCTTGGCCAAGGTGTCCAGGGCCCAGGGTAACTCAGGGTCCTTGACGCTCCCTCCCCCTGCTAGGGTCAGACCCAGACTCGACACTGCCTGTGGCCCCACGGATAAGTCCTAGGTCCTGTTGCGGCCCCTCCTCCAGGGCCGATGCAGGCAGGTGGTCCCCAGAAGCAGCTGCTGGGGGCCATCAGATCCATTGGATGAGCCCCCGTTCAGGCTCTGGTGCTCCTCGAGGCCCCTGCCGCTGGGAAGGTGACAGAGCTTTGTCCTGGACGCTGCCGTAGCCCTGGGGGGGGCGGCCATCTGGTGGGGAGGGCAGACATGCATGTGTCTTCAGGAGGTGACACCCCAAACTCTCCCAGAAGGGGGCAGGGCCCTCACTCACCTGGGGGAGGTGGTGAGGGGTTGGGCGAAGCTTCTTTCTCAGGGGAGACCTGGGGACCCAACCACAGGTCTGAGAGATGGGCCCCAGGAAAGGGGGCTTGGAGACCACTCCTCGAATCTGCCTGACCCCACCCCCTCCTTTTCCCCTTGGCCCCCCCTTCTCCCCACTGCTCCCTTCCTGCCACCAAGCCCAGTCCCTGGTTTCCACCCACCCCCCTCTTCCGCTGTTTTCATCTCTCCTGCTCCCTCAGGGTCTCAGAAGGCTCCACGCAATTTCCTCTCCCCAACAGAACCCCTTGCCCAGGGTGGGGGCTGCTACTCACAAGCTGAGGGGAGTCTGGGGGCTGGGGCCCCCAGCCCTTGATGGAGGCACGATGGTGCCGAGAGGCTCGGGCCCGTGGGACTGCCTTCTCAGAGAGTAAGAGGGGGCCAGAGAGTCCACAACTGGAGTCAGAGACAGGCACGGACACGGGGACCGAGCAGAACAGGCTGGAGGGCTCAGGTCCAAGCGAGCTCTGCATCACACTGAGGAACTGTCGGGAGAGCACTGGTGACCGAGGCCCCCTGAGAGGCCCCTGCCCCAGAAACCCCCTTAGCCACCCACAGTGGCCTGAGCAGACCTCAGGCTTCGGGTACCCTCTCAGCCTCAGGCTGTAGGCACACCAGCTCTTTCTGTCACCTAGCAGGGGACTGACCTCATCCAGGCTCTGGACGTCTGTGATCTTGCGGTGGGAAGTGGCAGGTGGTGTGTAGGGGTCAGCGTAGAGCGGGGAGTGGGGTGTCTCCAGGGAATGGTCTGGAGCCTCAGGGCTGCTGTCTAGGCTCAACTATAGGCAAGAGACAGGAGACACAGCTTCCTGGGGCTGGAACTGGCCAAGCCCTTCCTTCTCTGTGCAAGGGACCTCTGGTGGTTTCAGGACTGAGGAGGCCAAGGAGGTGGATGGTGGGAGGGAGCGGAGGGTCATGCCTGGAGCCAGGGTCAACATGATGGCCCACCTTGGTCAGGTCCAGGTGTAGCAGGGCGGCTGGGCCAGGCCTCTCAGCCCGGGCCTTGTTCCTGGGTGATCGGCTGCTGCCGCCCCGTCTCAGCTTTGCCCTGTGCCCACCGACGCTGGTGCAGCCAGGGTTGGCTTGCTCCTGTGGGAACCAAGGACCTTCCAGAAGGTTTCCTGGGGCCCTCTCCCATACAACGGTCTGAAGCTACACAGACTCCCTTCCCCTTAGGAACTAGGCAAGTATGCCATGGGGTCCCCAACACAAACTTCCCTCATGGTTCTGTACCCCCTCTGCCCATTACCCACCCCTGCAGATACTCACTGGTGGGGGCCGGGCTGGGCAGCCTGCAGTGGATGGTGCTGAGGACTCAGGGAGGGAGTGGCTGGTGCAAGTGGAGGGGGGCGCCGGGCACCCTGAGTCCCAGCTGGTCCGTGCATCAGAGGAGAGCGAGCCTCGGCCACTGACCACAACCTGGGCAGCCGGCAAGGGGTAAAGGTGAGCCAGGTGGCAGGAACCCTCCCCACCTCCCTGTGCCCAGGCACACCTGTCTGTTTTACCGCAGCCTGGCAGCACCTGCCCTGCTGACTCCTTACCTGTGTGGACGCCCGCAGCCCCGGGAGGCTCTCAGGGCCGGGTGGTGGGGAGGCCCTGTCCTCACGGCAGACTGTTTGCAGGCAGAGCAGCCAGTGGCTATAGTCCTCGTAGCTGGCGCACACCACACGGATGGTATTGATGAGACGGCCTGGTGCACGGATGCTGTGAGGGGGCCTGGAAGGCAGGGTGCTCCCTGCCAGGCCCCAGTGCAGAGCTAGGTGCCCACCCGGGGCCACAGCCCCTCTCCCAAGCCTGGCTCCCACCCACCTTCAATCAGGAAAGAGCGGATCTGCTTCTCCTTCTCTTCCAGGTTGATGTGGATGGCGCTGAGCGGGAGCTCCCCCTGCAGGGCGTTAGGGGGACAGGGCCTGAGTCAGGGAACAATCCCTGACCCACCCCCCAGGTGAGCCCTCCTGAGTTGGGTGGGCACGTGGACACCAGGCAGAGGGCAAAGCAGGGTTGAGGTCAACACCTTGAGGGAGGCCAGGCACATCCTGTCTGTCCTAGAGGGGTGTCTTCACCCGGGCTCCAGGTGGGGCTTTCTCCAGCCAATGTCTGACTCAGGACTGGTCAGGGACTGGTACCCTGGGCCACCCATTAAGATGGGGGTGGGTGGGAAGGGATCACGAGGAAGCCCCCTGTGTTTCTCGATGACTGAAGGCCATGATCACCCCCAGAGTAGGAGGTACCCTGATGCACAGGATGGACCCTCACGCCCATGCCTACACCCACACATGCACACACACACAACCTTCAGGCACCAGGAAGATGCCTGCTCAGAGGTACAGGCACCTTCCAGAAGCACTGCGGACCCCATGCCACCCCCAGGTGACTGGCCTGCTGGTGGCTGTGGACTTGCTAGCATGATACAGGGTGCTGAGGCAAGGTGCTCACCCTCCTTGCCCACATCAGGCTGAGACCAGACTGACCAGGACAGCAGGCTGGGTGGGTGGGGCCACTTGTCCCAGCAGGCCCCGACATACAGGTTCCTCCTGAGCCGTTGCCCCCTCCCACCCCCATGTGCAGGGAGCCTCCCTGGGGCGGGTCTGCAGTGGGGAGGGACCCACCTTAAAGCAAAGCCCATCTGCTTCCTCGGAGAAGATGGCCAGGGAGGTTGGGTACAGGACAAGAAGCCGGTCCCACTGCTCCTGCAGGGAGGTCACAGGGTGGAGTGGGGTCTCCGCTGGCATACACCCAGGGCCTGGCCCCATCTGGAGCCCATACCCCGCCTCCACCTCCTCCCACCTCTGTGCCCCCACCTGTGAGGGCAGATGCTGCAACTTGACCCTTGAGGCACAGATGGCACTGCCCATCACCTGGCGGCCTGATGCTGTCCGCAGCCGGGTCAGCCTGTGCTGCAGAGTCCAGGGGAGCGCGTCCTCAGTGGGGCCCTGGGAGGAAAGGTTCAGGGGCAGGTGGAGGAGGGGAAGGGAAAGGGGTGCAGGGTTCCCAGCACTGACCTGCAGGGGCTCTGGGGGGCAGCGAGGCACCCCTCCCACGAGGGCTATCTGCTTCTCCAGGTGGTAGAGCCAGCGGCCCAGCTCAGCCTGGCTGGGGCAGAGCACGAGAAGTGGGGCGGGCAGCGGGCCTGCGGGGGAGGGACAGAGTGGGCTAGGCCAGGGGCCCACAGGAGAGGCCCCTCAAGGGTTGGCAGGAACCACTGATGACCACATGCACAGCTCTGGAGGCCCCCAGTCCGCTGTCCTCCACCCCAGCCTGGCACTGCACGTGTGCCCATCAGAGGAAAAGCCAGGACCCCTCAACGTGCTCAGAGTCCCACCAAGGTCCCAGGCCGGGTCAACAGCCAGGCTCACTGAGCAGCCTTACTGCTGTCGCCTTGTCTCGAGGGGAAGGTCAGCACAGGCAGCACCACCCGTGCTCCCACACACCTGTGATCTGGAAGGCGTGCTCTCTAGACCCCTCGAGGGGGCAGACACTCAGCTCCATCAGTGGTAACAGCCCCTGCCAGAGCATAGCGGGAGAGAAGGGCTAGGGCCCCTCTGCCTCCCGAGGGTCTGCTCTCCCCCTCCCCCAGCACCTCCCTCTGCCCATCTCCCCGCACCTGGAAAGTGAGTCCTTCAGGACCATGGGCCTGGAAGTAGAGGTGGGAGGAGAACAGCTCCAGGTAGCAGTCGCTGACATTCTAGGGGAGAGGGGGCCAGAGTCTGAGGACTGGGGGGCAGGCTCCAGGGTGGCTCCCCCCAAGCACACACCCCTAGCCCAGCCCCCACCTGGCTGTGCTGGAAACGCAGCTGGACCTTGGCGTAGTGCACAACGCTGCCTAGACTCCTCACTGCTGCCCTTCGCCGCCCCTCCTTGAACACACTCAGGAAAGGCTGCTCCAGGATTTCTTGCTGGCTCTGCAAACCTGGAATGTTCTAGGGTGGGGGAAGAGGTCAGGGGAGCAGCCTTGGCCCACAGTCTCACCATACATAGGTTAAGAACATACGAACAGCATCACATGTGTACAGAGCCCTGCACACACACAGTCTCTTCATGTGGCAACAGTGCAGAACACACACACACACACAGAGCCTCTGCTGGTCACAGAACTCTGTGGTCTAGTGATGGAGCCAGCAACCTTTCAGCTCATCGGGAATTCAACTCTTAGCTTCACTATTTCCTAACTGTGTTCCCTTATTTTGGTTACTGTGCTGTTTGAAGTCCCTTCAGTCATGTCTGACTCTTTGCGACCCTATGGATTGTAGCCCACCAGGCTCCTCTGTCCATGGGATTCTCCCGGCAAGAATACTAGA
Source organism: Ovis aries (assembly GCF_016772045.2). NCBI lineage: Eukaryota > Metazoa > Chordata > Mammalia > Artiodactyla > Bovidae > Ovis > Ovis aries. Next base: position 50,821,437 of record NC_056065.1, read on the forward strand.
GTGGAAAAAAAAAAAAAAAAAAAGAATACTAGAGTGGGTTGCCATGCCCTCCTCCATGGGACCTTCCCAACCCAGGGATCCGACCTGCATCTCCTGCAGCTCCTGCATTGCAGGTGGATTCTTTACTGCTGAGCCGCCAGGGAAGTCCTATACTGGTTACTCAACCTTCCAAATCCTGTTGGTCAGAGGGGTTTTCAGGTGTTTGAGTGAGAGGATGCTCAAAACCCTCCCACACCTCAGCGTCAGCTGGTACTGGCTTAAAACTTGGCTCTACGCAGAAAGGTTAGGGTCCATGGAGTCACAAAGAGTTCAACACAACTGAGTGACTGAACACCACCACACCGAGAAGGGGGTGCTGATTTGCAGTGTTTGCCAGTTTGCCTGGTGTGAGTATTCTCATCACAGCCTGTTAAGCGCCACACTGCCACATGCCTCCATCTCCCTCTCAGCAGAGGCCACGGTCCTGGCAATAGCCAAGGGGTCCTCTCCCCTCACTTCAGGCATCTACTTATCTCAGGATCTTTGCTCCTGCTGCCCTCTCTGACTGGAGCACTCAGCCCAGCCCCTTCTCACCTACTCCAGCACTCGGCTCAGACCCCTTCTCTAGAGCTCCTGTCCGGGGGCCCTTCCGACGCTCCAGCCTCACTGGCCCCTGCCCATTGGTCTTCCTTTGCATTTCACCTTGGTGCCAGCCACATCTGATGTGCTGTCTTTTCCTTCTTTATCTTGTCATCAGCTTTGTCATGGATGTGAATGACATGGGAACAGGGCCCTTGTTTATTTGCCCCTTTGCTGGGCCAGGACCTAGGACAGTACTGGTGTACTAGGTGTAAGCCCTCGGTGTACTAGGGCTTCAATGCCTGTCTGCTGAAGGGAGGGATGGTCAGTGCCCACCAACAGCTGACTCTGGCAAATAGAGAATCCTCTATAAGCAGGGGTTTGATGATCAGAATGGGAGCCAGATTAGGACAGGTGCCCTACTGGGGCTGAAGTCTGGGGATCAGGGCACACTGGGGAGCTGGCAGGGGCTGCTGTGCCTTGGCCAAGCTGAGCCACCCCTTGGGCAAGCCCAGGAATGTGAACAGACAGACTCAGAGCTTCCGGGCCTCTCTGCCTCTGGGTGGGGCCTCCTGCACCCACACCCAGTGCGGGGAACGATGCTGGGATGGGACCCATGAAAAATAGGCCACGGAGCGGGAAGGGCCACACAGCTGGCCCGCGGCCTGGGCTCAGGCTTGGGGCCGTGGTGGGGCAGGCTCCCATGTGGCGGCAGAGCCCACCCCCTGACAGGGAAGGGGAGTGCTGGCTCCTCCCCTGGCCCTACCCCCCGAGGTTCAGCCAGCCCAGTCCCCTCTCCAGCTGCCATGTCCTGGCACGAGGACCACCGGGACCACATGATGCGTCCTGGACCTGCACGGAGGGAACTGAGGTCTGAGATGTGGCCACATGGAGGGATTCTGGCCAGGGCCTTGACTGAAGCGCCCTGTCTGCTTCTCTGAGGTAGCCTGGTTTCTGAAGGCAGCACAGGGAGCCCAGGGAACCCCAGGGAGCAGGAGAGGGGACAGGCCCGGGCTTCCCAGCCTGACGAACACTTGGAAAGGTTGCCTGGGAGCTGACACCAGCAGCTGTGAGGATGGGTGCTGGCCAGTGATCCCCGCATAATCACAGATGTTGTTCCTGGAGCAATAGCCTAGAGGCTCATTTCCCTCACACGCCAGGGCCTCTGCACACAGCAGAGCCTCACTCCAGCCCTTGGAGGCTGTGCCGGGTTAAAGGGCAGGTGTCTCTCCCCCTTGGTCAGCAGGTATTCAGCTCAAAGGTGGCCCAGCATATGCTTGGGAGTCCTCCTTGCTGTGTGGCGTGGGGGTACAGGATTATGTAGTAGTGGACCCCAAGGGGACATCTCTTAGAGAAACCAGGGCCAAGCGTAGTGGAGAGACTGGCTCACTGAATACAAGAAGCCCCTTACTTTCTTGGAGCAACAGTGGGGGTGGTGGTTCACAGCCCCATCGCCCGCCTGACACCCATGCCCACACAGCAGCACAGACACACGTGCTTGCCCAGGTTCAACATGCCCAGACACGATGTCCTGCATCAGGGCGCGGGGTGGGGGCTGGACACCAGGGCCCCAGGCAGGGCTGGCACGTGGCTAGGCACGGAGGCCCCGCCCTGCCGCCCCACTGACTCAGTGCCGGGTCTCAGTTTCGCTCTCCGCTCAGACTTTCGGCCTATGAGCTCCCCAGGGCGGGGCTGCACCTACTTCCTCGCTGTGCTCTGGGCTTGACTCTCCTGGGGCCGACAGGGAAGACCCTGGGCCCAGAACAAATGGGACACACACGCAGTCATACGCAGACCACTGCTACCACACCCCTCCGAGCCAAGGTACGCTACCCAGTCAGTCGCTCACCGTCCCTGGGATGTAGTGGAAGATCTTGTCAGCAGTGGTGTCCCCATCCGCACCAGCCTCGGTGCCAAACAGGCCAGCCAGCTTCCTTGCGCCGTCCTCTCTGGGGACAAGGGAGGGGGGGCTCACAGCCTGGCCCGAGGCAGATCGAGGGAGACCCTGTGACCAAGCGGCCATGGCCGTACCCTGCCCCCCTCACCTATTTCCCTTCAGCGAGGGCTTTCTGGAAAAGGAGGCCCGGAGCCTCCTAGGGGCCTGAGGGATGCAGTGGCTGTTCCCCATGGGTGGCAGTGGCAGCTGACCTGAGTAGAGCAGGTCGACAGGTCTGGGTCTTTCTGTCCCGAGCCTCCTGCCCCACCTCCTGGGGCGGGGCTCTGGGCCAGCCAGCCCTGCACCTAAGGGCTGGGGAGGCGGAGTCTTTCTGGGAGGGAGCTGGCCCTTACCAGAGGTTAAGCTGAGCCTTTCAGCTCCCTTCCCAGGGTCCGCCACATATCAGCCAGCCTGGGAGGTAGGGGAGGGGGAGGAGAGATTCCCCCCACTCATAGCCCAGTCAAGAGCCCCCAGTCTGTACAGGGGCTCAAAGGCCATTGCATCAGACTGGAGGTTGTCTAGGGTCGGAGGACCAGAAAGGAGCTCCCTGAGCCCAGCGACCCCCCTCCAGACATGTGAGTGCACATCCTGTTTCCACGTAAATGCCAGCCTGAGTCACCAGTGACTGTACGGGACATGTGCTCACTCTCAGCTGTTGAAGCGGGAGTCTGCAACTGGGGAAGGAGGAACTAGGACCCTCCTGCAGCCTCCTCTCTGCCTCCGTCCAACTCTCACCCCAGGTCAAGATAAATGGTTCTGAGGCTTAACCAGAATCCAGATTCTAAGAGAGAGGGCATGACCCTCCCAGGTGTACCTGGGACTGGTGAGGTCAGGGGGCATGCCATGCAGAGCCTGGGTAAGACTTGGGCCAGCACAGCCCTGCCCCTGGATGTGACGGCGCTGTCCCAAAGCTCCCAGATGCCAACACGGAGCCTCGGCTGGGGCACACAGCCACCCCAGGCCCCTCTGGTCACCCTAGACAGGACCCTGAGAGGCAGAAATGGATATTCAACCATAGGCCCGCAGAGCCCAAGAAACATGTTTATTGTTCAAGTGGCTCATATTGCTGTGTGGGGTTGGCAGCAGATGGTGCCCAGCTCAGTGCAGGATCCAGAAATGACACCACAGCCATGGGAAGGAAGCCCAATTTGTGCCCTCCCTGGGAGAGTGTCTGGCTGGGCACGTCAAGGGTGGTGTGCAAAGCACAGGCTGGGGGGTCTGCACCTGACTCAGAAAGGCCCCCGCCCATAACTGCTCTGCATCACCCCTCGGTCCCTCCAGGTGTGCAGAGTCCAAGTTGGCTCCTCACCCATGGGGAATGCCAGTGTCCACTCCATTGCTCCCCAGGGCCCTCAGTAGGGTGGGAGGACACCCAGGAGAGCAGCTTGGCCCCAGAGATAGGACACTTCAAGAGTAAACGAAGAAATGGGTAGCTGCAGCCTGCTCAACATCAATCAATAAATTAATGAGTGAATAAATAAACGGCACACACACTGAGAAAGAAACACAGTAACGCCCGGGCTAGACGCACGGTGGACGGTCGGCGCTGGATGTCCCTGGTGGGGGCCAAGCCCCGCCCCACGAGCAGGGGAGGGAAGTGCTGGGCCCTGGGGGCTTAAGGCACGAGGGAGGCCGCCGGCCGGCCTCTGTGCAGCCGTGCCACTGGGTCAGAGGCTGGTGGACGACACGGACAGCGTGGGTGAAGAGGGCGGAGGGAAGTTGAGTAGCTCCAGCACCGCCACGCCCACGCTGCTACGCCGCGTGAACATGCAGGACGCGGCCACCCACTTGTTGGTCCTCGGGTTGTACTTCTCGATGGAGTTGAGGCTGGAACTGCCGTCATTGCCCCCCACGGCGTACAGCCATCCATCCATGGCCACCAGGTCGTGTGTGCTCCTGGGGGCAGGGTGGAAGGGGACGAGCAGGGGATGAGGCGGGGGTGAGGAGGGGGCAGGGCCAGGGTCTGGGGCTGTGGCCACTGGAAAAGCCTGGGGGCACTGCCTAGGGAGGCGTCTTTGGGGCGGGGCCTTGATACGGGGGGCGGGGCCCTGAAAGGGGAGACTCAGGAGGGAGGTGGGGGACAAGCTGTGCAGGGATAAGGCCCTGTCAGTTGGGGGAACAGAGGGCAATGGTGGTGACAGTTCTTGGGGCCCGTGCACCTTCTGATGTTCATGGGCGCCACACTCTCCCAGGCGCCTGCCTTGGGGCTGTATCTCTCCACAGAGTTGAGGCAGCTGGTTCCATCATTGCCACCGGCCACGTAGAGGGCCCCCTCCAGCACCGCCACGCCTGCTGAGCTACGCCGGCTCAGCATGGAGGCCACGGGCGTCCAGGAGTTCACCTGAGGTGGAGGGATGGGCTGGGGGTCGACCCACCACCAGCCTCCCTCCACCTCCACGTGCAGACCTCTACTCTAGGGTGGGGAGTCTGTGAGACAATGTGGACATAGAGGGATTACCCTCTGGGGGATAGGGGTGGCCACAGTGTTGACCTCAAGCACCTCTGGGAACAGGGATATGTGACTGGGGAATTTCACACCTGGGGCTCATACTTCTCCACGGTGGCCAGGTGTGATGAGCTGTCATAGCCACCCACGGCATACAGGTTTCCATCTGCAGGGAGTGAACACACTCATGGCGCCCCCGCTGTGTGTGAGAGCCTCTGGGGCTGGGTGCTACACAATGCAGGCGCCCACCGAGCATGGCCACGCGCACGTATCGCCTCCGTGTGCTCATGGCGGCGATGGATGTCCACGTTCCCGTCAGGGGGTCATAGCGCTCAGCACTGTAGACACCAGGACTGCGGCTGACCTTGAGCAGTGGAGGAAAGGCAGTCCCGGCCCCAGGACCTGCCCTCCCCTGAAGCATGACTAAAATTCCGTGCTAGGCAGTCAGGAAGGCTGACCCCAGAATCCCACTGGAGCTGAAAGCAGGGCCATGCTGGGTAGACATGGGCCATGGACTGCCTGGACAATGCTGGGCAAGTGTCCACCTGGGTCCAGCCCCTGCCCTGGGGGAAGGACCCCAGAGAGGAAAGATCATGCCACTGGGCTGGCCAAGGTATTGGGGACCCTGGTGACCTCAGGCAGGGTGCCCCTTGGCTCCTCACAGGCAGGACCCCTGTAGGCCTGGTATAGCCGCACCTGCTGAGCCAACTCTGAAAGGCCACCCGGCCCTGACCCCGGCTACTACCTGTTGAGGCAAGAGGCCCCATCGTAGCCACCAGCTGCATACAGGAGCCCATGCAGGGCAGCCACACCCAGGCAGCTGCGCCTCGTGCCCATGGACACCTCCGGCTGCCAGGTGTTGGTCACAGGGTCGTAGGACTCTACGGTGGCCAGATCTGAAGTCCCGTCGTAACTAGGGGAGGGTCCACTGCTGGTCAGGGCTGGCCCAGTGGGCACACGCCAAGCCCCTGACCTGAGACCAGCCTCTAGTCTTACCCGCCCACAGCATACAGCCGGTTCCCCACTGCCGCCACGCCCACCCGGGCTCGGCGTGTGGACATGGAGGCCACCACGTGCCAGCGGTCAGTGCGCGTGTCATATGCTTCACAGTCCCCGTGGATAGCGAACAGGCTCCCACCACCTAGGGATGGGGAGGTGACGGGGCAGGACGAGGGCCCAGGGAGGTAGTCGGCTAGAAGGCTCTATCACATCTCGAGATTGAGGGCCTGGAGGCTCCCAGGGCGAGTGGGGTGGGGACTGGTGAGTGGGTCACACCATGGGGGATGGAAGAGCAGATGTGGGGTGAGTGCAGGATGGAACTAGCACAGGGTTGGGGAGTAGGACTTGTGCTGGGCTCATGGGTAGGGACATGGGGCAGGGCCTGGGGGACAGGACAGGTGGGCATACCCACAGCAAAGAGCACAGGACCAGCGCCTTCACAGCGCCGGGGCCGGGTGCGGCTTGTGCCCAGGACGCCCCTCTGCTCGGGCAGCAGGTGGAACTTGAGGGCCTCGATGAGTAGGTCCTTGCAGTCTGGGTGGTGCCGCACCAGGCTCTCAGCGTCCACATGGCCAAGCAGGAAGTCCCGGCTCAGCAGGGGCAGGCGGACACACTTCATCAGCTGGAGTGTGGATGCTATAGTCAGGTAGCAGGCCTTGCCCTGAGACCCTCTCAGGTACCCTGGAACCTTCTTGAGACACATGCCTGCATCACCCCTGTGGGGTTTGTGGGCACAGAAGAGCCCAGGCATAGCTGGGTCCTCAGCCATTGGGTCCCTTCCTGAGCACCGTGGGCCCCGCTCCCGGGCCTGGCCTCACCCGAGGAACATGCTGCCTCCGGGCATCCACATCATGCTTGACCCAGCTCAGGACGGCACGGTAGACGTCCTCCTCTGAAGGCACGTTCAGGCTGTCGCTAGAGACCAGTTCCAGCACCTGGGGGTGGGGACCCTCAGACCTGAGATCTGGGGAGGATCTTGGGGCCCATGGAGCCCTGAAGGTGCCTGGGAGGGAGAGTCCAAGGGGCCCAGTGTTCCTATGAGGACGGGCCAAGCAGGGTCAGAAGCCACAGGTCCAGTTCCTGGGGGCCAATTCCAGGGTCGTCCTGGGGATGTGGAACCAGGGACTACTGGGGTAGTAGGTAGAATGTGATCAAGACAGGAGAGTGTCAGGAATCAATGGTGAGTGCTTGGGTGGAGTTAGAAAAACAGGGGTGGTTGTGCCCAAGGGACGGTGGTTGGGTTGGAATGTGGGTCAGAAACTGGGGATAAAGGTTGAGAAACAAAAGACCAGGTTTTTAGGATGCAGATGAAGGAGCCAGGGACCAAGGCTGGCTCTGGGGTCCAGGAACTAGGTCAGGGTCAGGATCCGGGTCAAGGTCCAGGCTGTTCCCCAGCTACCAAGTTACCTGCTTCAGCGGCAACAGCATGAACTCCTCGGTCTTGGCCACGTCCACGAAGTGCTGCAGCACGTACCTGTGTGCTGCCTTGAGCAGATCACCGCAGGAGTGTGTGTCGGCGAAGCCCCGGATGCCCAGGCAGTTGGAGGGGTCCAGCTGGCTCAGCAGGAACTTGCAGCAGGCGTCTCGGACGCCATTCAGCTGCAGGAGGCTGGCTGCTGGGAGCAGAGTCTGTGAGGCAAGGTGGGAGAGAGGGCCAGGGGAGCAGGGGCAGAGAAACAGATGTGAGGACTGAGGGAGTGGCCACACTACAGATGCTGGGGGCATGGGGTGAGTGGAGGCACCGGCACCGTGGCAGCACGGGCCGTGAGGCTGAGGCCGCCACACCTGCACGTTGCCTTCTCCCACCACGATTTCGGCTGTGTATGCAAACTGCACCAGCTGGTCCAGGGCCTGAGGGTCAATGTCGTGCAGTGTCACGTGTGTCTGACGGCTCTCACTCATCTCGTCTGGGTGGGGGGAGGTATGGGACAGCGAGTCAGGCTGGGGCCCACGCCAGGAGAGCTGCAGAGCCCCCCAGCACCTGGACGGGATGGGCTGTACTTGCTTGTGAACATGGCGTGGAAGTAGGGGCTGCAGGAGGCTAGCACCACCTTGTGTGCCCGGATCTCCTTGGCAGCTACATGCAGGACGATGTCACACAGGAGGCCGCGCTGTCGCATGCGGCTCATGGCCACGAAGGCGTCGTGGTAGTGCCGCTTGGAGTTGTGGGACACAGCGTGGCCCTCGCGGCTCAGCAGCTGCATTGTGCCTTCCATGGGGGCTGTGGGCCGGGCCTGCCGGGGCCGGGCACGCTCTGCCTCAGGGCTGCACATGGGCAGTGACCAGTCAGGGTGCACTCTGCACAGAACTGCTCACCCACCCTAGAGACTTTGGTCAGGGCCTGGGCACCCAGGAGGCCACCTTCCCCCAAAGAAGCCCGAACCAAGTTTCCATGAAGGACCCATGCCCCTGGGGACCCCATGCGCTCTCCAGGCGCCACCCACTCTGCTGCCTCACGGCCAGGGAGCCTCCTCGGAGTCCAGCCAGACTCTGCTCCAACCTGCTCCCCGCTCTAGGTCGGCTCCCATGCCAGACCCCGCTCGTTGAACCTGTACAGCTTCCTCTGCCACGATCCCTGCTCAGGCACATACTTCCCTCCCGCCGGGAGCACCCCCAGCTTCCTAGGCCCTCCTTGGGACTAGGCTCTCTGTCCATTGCTGGCCACCCTTCCCGCGCCCCCGTCGGAGTCCGGTGTCCTCCGCACGGGCTGCGGGAAGTGCACGAGGTGAACTGATGCGTACTGGCCGGTGGCCCTGAAGCGGACCCCTACATGACAGGCAATGTAACCTCTTTTGACCCTTAATCCCTCATCCTGCAGACAAGCCGCGCGAGTCTTTGAGAGGCACAGCCGGAATTCAAGGGTGGCGGGTGGGGTCAGACCTCCGGGAGCAGCCACCTCGGGATGCCCTGCCCCGGCTGTGTGCGCGGATAACGCAGGGGGTCTGGACCCTCCGCGGTCCGACGAACCAGCAGGGCGCCAGGCCGCCCCCTCCCGGCAGCCTGCCAGGGTTGGCGCGCCCCTCCTTCCCTCCTACTCGGCCCTAGCCAGTCACTAACCCTAACCCCTGGCCCACTCACGCTGGAGGCTGGGGCGGCGGCGGCGGCGGCGGAGCCTCCGGAGCGGGCCCGGGGCTGCCGTGCTCCGGACTTTGCGTCCTGCCGGCGGGGCGCTCGGTGCGAGGCTGCATGGGGCTCGGCCGCTGGCCCGCCGCCGTTCCGCGGAGGACGCACAGACAAGCCGATGCCGGGCGGCTGAAGGGCTGCTCCGCGGTGGCGACCGGCTGGGCGTCCCTCGATCCCGCCGCTTGCCCGCAGCCGCTGTTTCTCGGCGCCGCCCGCCCGGCCTCCCGCGCTCTCCCGCGGTTTCGGGGACGCTGCCTAGAGGGCGAATCCTCTCAATGTTTTGGGGCTCCGTCCGCCTCCTCCTCCAGGAAGCCCCGCCGGGCCGCGCCCGTCGCCTATATCTGCGAACCCTCCAAGATCTACCCGCGTCACCTCGTTCAAGCCTTCCCAGCCCTGGAATCTTCTGGGGGCCGAAAGGCCCAACGTGATTGCCCAGGGTGCGTCTGCTTGCCTCTCTCCAACGCCACGCAGGCCCCTTTGCCCGTCTGGCCTCGACTGGACGCTGGCTGCGGAGTGGGAGAGCGGGTGGGCTGCAAGCCCGTAGGATTGTGAGGTCCCCTGTCTTGGGATCTGGCTGTCCAGGCCTGCGGACCTCTGCCATTAGACGGGTGGAGGGAGGGGTGGGCATAGGTTGAGTTCTCCATCTCCTTCCTTCCCTAAGGCAACCTTCCAGCCTCACGGTCTTTGCACTGGCAGGCTGTTCCACAGAGCAGGCAGAGGAAAAGTGGCTGTCCCTGCCCGGGCGGGCCTGAAGACTTAGGCAAATGCCTTAGTAACTGGAGTCCCAGGAGAGGACTCGCTGGACTGAAGTATCAGGCATCCTCTTTCAGGGAGATTTGGCCAAACTGGCTTCAAAACAATGCTTGAATCTTTCCGCTGTCTGCCGCCGGTTCCTGCCCTTCAGTCCCGCCCAGCGCAGGTGCTAGGGACTACCCAATGAAGAGGTCCTCATCCTTCTGATCCTCATCAGTGTCATTTATCTTTTCGCAAACTGCTCATCTGTAGCATCTCCATTTCTGTTTTTGTTTGTTTTCCGATCTGCGGAAAACTAGATTGTTGGCTTTTTATTATTGATTTGGAAAAGCTCTTTGTATAAGAGTCCTCTCTGACACATGGTTCCCCTCACTCTCATGCATTTTTTTCCTCGGTCGATGTATTGACATCCTCACTGGCATGTGTTCACAGAGCTCTGGAAGGCTGTGGGCAGGGCTGGGCGAAGGCGACCCGGGCTCCAATCCCACCTTCCGCCAGGTCGATGTCGTTATTAGTGCCTTTTTTGGAGAAAAAGATTTGTAAGCGGACAGCGGGATTCCGCCCTACGCAGTCCTGCCGGGTTCTGGACCTCTGCAGTCCGTCCCTCAACAGAAGCGTGCGGGAGCCGTGACAGAACCAGGCCTGCGCCGGAAGCTCGAGTCCCGCTTGCCACCCTGGGAGTAGGGGCGCCGGCCATCTGAAAAAAGAGATGTGAACGCGCCCTCCCGCCTAGATGCCTCCACAGCCACCGTTGTAGAACCCTAAAGCCACCTGAAGGGGCGGTGCCAGGGGCGGGGTCGGCCTGCAGGAAGTTCTCCTGGCGCAAGGGCTGCTGGGACCGGAGGTAGGGTGCACGTTGAGGTACGGCAGTCATGGCAGCGGCGCTTAGCCGCAAGCGGTGAGTTGAGGCTCCTATCCAGCCTTTCGGAGGGTGCTTACGTCCATAGGGGCTCCCCTTGAGCCCCTCTGTGTCCCTGGGGAGGCAGGACTGGGCACACTGGGCTCGTGGGGAATCGTGACTCCAACGGCATGGCCCGCAGGCGCCTTGAGGAGCTGACGGTGGATGAGTTTCTGGCCTCGGGCTTTGATTCCGAGTCCGAATCGGATCCCGAAGGAGCCCCAGAGGCGGAGACGCAGGCGGTGCGCGCGGCAGCCCGGGGTCCGGATGGACCAGGTGGGAGTCCCTTGGCCAGGTGAGTGGGAGCATCCTTCATGGGCTGTGTGTAAGCCGAACCCCCTTAATCCTAATCTTCCTGGCCCGCCCTACCAGAAGTGTGCTTACCACTCTTGGCGCCTCATAACTGAGGCCTAGGGACTTCTGACTCCAACCCCAGATCCTTCGGCTTATTTATTCCTCCATCGGTATTTACCGGGCGTCTGTTTTGTGCCAAGTCGTCCGGATGATGGGCCAACGTTGGAGGATAGTCTTCTTTTCTGGCCTCAGAGAGCTTACCGGGCCTTGGATAAACGACAGTATGTAGGGTGGTAGAAGCGAAAAGTGCTGCAGACAAGAAAGAAAAGCAGAAAGATAAGAGAATAGGAATTTTAGCTGGGAGCATTTAAGGAGGTGTTAATTTAGCAAAACCTAAGAGAGTAAACTGCAGCAGTAGGGGAAGAATGGAGAAGGCAATGGCAACCCACTCCAGTACTCTTGCCTGGCAAATCCCATAGACGAAGGAGCCTGGTAGGCTGCAGTCCATGGGGTCGCTAGGAGTCGGACACGACTGAGCGACTTCACTTTCACTCTTCACTTTCATGCATTGGAGAAGGAAATGGCAACTCACTCCAGTGTTCTTGCCTGGAGAATCCCAGGGACGGGGGCACCTGGTGGGCTGCTGTCTCTGGGGTTGCACAGAGTCGGACATGACTAAAGCGACTTAGCAGCAGCAGCAGGGGAAGAATGGCAGCAGGAACAGAAAAGGTCCTTTGGTGAGAGTGCTCATTCAGAGGTGAGCTCAGCTGTGGCAGAAATGAGGGGGAAACTAGCAGGAGGAGACATGATGGTGGGCGGGGTCTTGTAGACTTTTTACCTGTGTTTCAGTACAGCCAGAAGTTATCTCATGGTTTTGGGTAGTGATGTAATGTCATGTAACTGTTAACAGAATAGGTACCTTAGGTTGCTGTGCTAAGAGCAGCTGTAAGGGTCAGGGATGGACAAAGAAATTGAGAGATGTTGCTGGCTGGAGAGGAGTCATGAGAATTTTGAAAGTACTGATAGTGAGATCTCATGACAGATTGCATGCTCAATGTGAGAGTCAGAGTTTACCTTTCACCTAAGCACCTGGAAAGGGGGAGTTTTCAACAACTGAGGTGGTGTTGTTCAGTCGCTAATTCATGTCTGATTCTTCAGCCACCCTGTGGACTGTAGCCCACCAGACTCCTCGGTCCATGAGATTTGCCAGGCAAGAATACTGGGGTAGGTTCTCCAAGAGCAGGGTGTGGGCAGAGCAAGTTTGGATGAAGCCCAAGTTCAGTGTCATATGCACTTATTGAAATAAGTGCATTGAAACATGTAGAGAGACTGTTGAGTGTATGAGTTTGGGTTTTGGACTGAGAGAGATCTATTGAAAACTTAGTCTGTGGAAATACCCCTGCCTTGGTTGTTGGCAGCTGCTATGGAGGGAGCAGACTAAACCTCATAGATTCTCTGAGGAAGACAGGAAGCCACATTCCCCCGCCCCCTCCCCCAACCCCTCTCTCCTCGGCCTTGGCTGTGGCTGCCAATCAGACTTGAAGACCCCCACCTTCTCAGTCGGCGTAAAGGTGGTGCATCTGAGCACAAGGACCAGCTCTCTCGGCTGAAGGACAAAGACCCCGAGTTCTACAAGTTCCTGCAGGAGAATGACCAGAGCCTGCTGAACTTTAGTGATTCAGACAGCTCTGAGGATGAAGAGGAGCAGCTCCACTCCCTGCCGAACATGCTGGAAGTGAGGCCCTACGCAAAGTTGGTGGGGGACAGGGACATATTTGTGGCCTCTGCATCCCATGCAGCCCGACCCCCTGTGTTTGGCACAGGAAGCAAGTGAAGAGGAGGAGGAGGAGGAGGATGGGGTCCCCAGAGGACCTGAGGGGAAGAGGAGGGATTCTGTCCCTGTGACCCTCGCCATGGTGGAGAAATGGAAGCAGGCAGCAAAGGTGAGAAGTGGCGGGGGTGGGAGGCAGCTGTCCCCCTTCCCCGAGTCTGCCCTTCCTTCATTTCAGTGATTTGGGGCTGTGCAGGCTCAGGGCTTCATTCTCTCCTTCATTCAGAGACTAGGGCTTCTGCCTGTACCTTTTTTCTCAGTTTTTCTCCAGGGCTCCCTGAAGTCCACTGTGGGGAGGATGTGGTCTCTGTGTCTTTGCTAGTTGGTGGAGGCAGGGCCATTTTGAGGGCCTTGCAGTGGTTTCTTCAGGGAAAAGAAAGGACAGAAAGGGAGAACTCCAGATATCACTTGGAGCTGGTCATAGTTCAGATCCGGGACCCTCCACCCCTCCCCTGTGGCCCTTCCAGGAGGATTCTGGACTCTCTTTGTTCCCTACATGTGGCTAAGTAACACTGCTCCTACCTCTGCTCTTGGTCTGAAGATATGGGTGAGGAATGCCTTTCTTTCAAGGCAATTCCTGGAGCTCCAGCTAGCTGCCTTTGCTTTGCCAAGCACAACTGACTGCACCCCCAATGTCTGGGTCCTTCTGCCCCTTTAGGAGCACCTTACACCAAAGCTGTTCCATGAAGTTGTGCAGGCATTCCGAGCAGCCGTGGCCACCACCCAAGGAGACGAGGAAGGCGCTGAGACCAGCAAATTCCAGGTCACGGACAGTGCTGGTGAGCTGGGGCAAGGGAACCAGGGATACAGGCTCTCTATTTGATCCTCTGTTCTGAGAATGGCATCTCTGGACCCCTCATTGCAGTGTTCAATGCTCTGGTCACCTTTTGCATCAGAGATCTTTTCGGCTGTCTCCAGAAGCTGTTGTTCGGAAAAGCCCCAAAAGACAGCAGCAGGTAAGAGAAAAGGACGGCACGGGGATGTGGTGAGGGCCCTGCCCTGCGAACAGCAGTGGTGCTGGGACCTAGTGGCTCCAGAAGAATGTTGAGGACAGAGCCAGGCTCTTGGCAGGGCTCTTGGCAGAAGCTGGACACTTGAGGCCCTATGGGGGTAGCTCTGTCCTTCCTCCTCCCTGCCCAGATTCCTCAACAGCTACAGCGTGTGTGCTTGGCTTTGGTCCCCCATCTTCTTGGGTCAGGATTCTCTCTTTTCTTCTTTGGACTAATCAGTCCCCTCTACTCTCCTTGGTTTTTTGCTCTGTGGCATGTGTGTGTGTGTGTGCATGCGTGTGTGTGTGCGTGTCTCTAAGCAGGGGCCTAATCCATGCGGGTTCTGGGCCTTGACTTCCATACTAGAGGTTGCTTGAGCAGAGTGCTGTGGAAGGGCTTCAGAGGGGAGAGATGAGTAGCTGACATGGCAGGTTGTGGATTACATTGGGGCTCAGAGGAATCTGGGAACCTCCAGGGAGAGGTCTTGCTGTGACCATCTAAATGGGAGGTGGGGAGGCCAGGATTTGGGGATGGGAATACCTAGGTCTCATGGTGGTGGGGGCTGGACTGATGGGTCCAGCTGGACTGAAGGCGTGGCCATGTGGAGGTGGCTGTATCTGAGGGAACCAGGGAAGTTGATAGACCGGTGAAGGTGGAGGGGGCCAGGCAGCGAGTGAGTGGGCAGCAAACAGGCGGTATAGGTGGTGCTGGGTGTGGGCTCCCATGGGGGCCGCTACCCTATACAGAGCAGTCTCCATGGAGGATGGCAGATGCTGGAGGAGGTGGCACCACCTCCTGGGTTGTGGCTTTAGGTGCCCAGTAGCTGGTATCAGCCAGCAGACTTTCAGGAGCCCCTGTCCTTTATTCTTTCACATGCTTTAGCAGTTAGAATGAACACCTACGTGCTGAGTTCTGAGTGTTGAGGGATGATGCCTTTGAGAAACTTCCAGAAGTATTCCCCACTGTTGCTGAAATTATTAGTAAGCGGCCTGGTCTCTCTAAAGTGTATGTGACCCAGGGAGTTTCCTAGTGGTCTACTTGGTTAGGATTCTGCACTTTCACTGTTGTGGCTCAGGTTGTCTCTGGTCAGGAGACTGAGACCCTATAAGCCAGTGGGCCCAACCTTTTTGGCACCAGGGATGGCTTTCATGGAAGACAGTTTTTCCATGGAGTGGGGTGGGAGTATGGTTCAGGCGAGAATTCAAGCAATGGGGAGCACAGATGAAGCTTAGATCACTTGCCCACTGCTTACCTGCTATGATGCCTGATTTCTAACAGGCTGTGGACCAGTACTGGTCCATGGCCCAGGGATTGAGGAGCCCTCCCAAAAGCCATGAGGCGTGGCCAACAAAAAGACAAGAGTGGCCCAAAGGAAGCCAGCTTGTGGTTCTGGCTTGTGATGCCTGGGTCAGACCTAGGAGTGCAGAATGGGTGCCTGAGCCGTGTGGGAGCTAGAGGCCAGAGATCCGTCTGGAGATTCTGGGGGAAGTGGCTGGCCCCAGCTCAGACAGGGAGAATGTTTAACCCTCTGGCCATGTGGTGGGGGTTTGAGGCTTGATGGTACCTCACCTGAAGCATAGCTAGGAGCTACCCTTGAGAGAGTCCTAGTGTGTGTCTTGTGTCTGTCCAGCTGGAGGAGCCCCTGAATGTCATGGGAAAGATGGTCGGCGGGGGTGGTGGTGTGTCTCTACAGGGCCCACATGCCCTTGTGCTTTGAACACTGGCCTCTGCCTCCTAGTGGCCTCCTGAGCTGGGGGGGTGCTTTCTCTCCACAGGGTGCTGCAGCCATCCAGTAGCCCGCTGTGGGCCAAGCTCCGGCTGGATGTCAAGGCTTACCTGAGCTCCGTCATCCAGGTGCAGTTCTGGGAGGTGGGGCCTACCAGTCACATAGGGGCCTGGCTACTCACATCCTGGGCCTCACTGACCTCTCCTTCCTCCCCAGCTGGTGGCCTGCGTGGCAGAGGCAACAGTGGCAGCAGCCGTCCTCCAGCATGTGGGCAGCTCTGTGCCCTACTACCTGACCTTTCCCAAGCAGTGCCGCATGCTGCTAAAGGTGAACTGGGGCGGGCACTGCTGGCTGGTGTGCAGGTGGCATTCGTGCTACCCCATGGGGTTCTGTGTGAGCACACTCGAGGTAGCAGAGCCCAGTTACTCGAGGGTGGGCTGCCCTGGTAGTGGGCCAGCTTTCTGTCACCCCATGCATGCATGTGTGGATGACAGGTCCGTTTTCACTGTGCGGCCTTCAGGAGGGGTGGCATGCTGTGTTTTTGCTTCTCCTTGATGGAGCTCTATCTTGTGGCTCCCCTGGGCACTGTGGGAAGGGCTGCCTCTGGTTGGGCTCTGGGGGGGTGGGGCAGGTGATGACAGCTTGTCTCTGCAGAGGATGGTGGTCCTGTGGAGCACTGGTGAGGAGACACTACGGGTGCTGGCCTTCGTCGTCCTCGTCAAGGTCTGCCGGCACAAGAAGGATGTCTTCCTGAGCCCTGTCCTCAAGGTAGCGGTGCCCCCAGGTCTTCCCTTGGGGTCTGGGTTGCAAGGCTTGACCTGAGGGGCTGGGCAGGTTGCCTTTGTGATTGGGGCTCTTCACAAGCCAAGGGCACTGTGGCTCCTTGCCTGATCCCAAGGTTATTCATGCTGCAGCTCTCTCCTTCCTGGGTCCCAGGCCTCCCAGTGAGACCCTTCCCCTCTGCGCTGCAGACCCTTCTCAGGGCTGCTGGACTCGAGGAGCAGGACCATGCTGAGGAGAGGGGTCTGCGGCAGATGTGTCTGGGCTGTGGTTCCTGCTGAGGCCAGCTCTGAGGGAAAGACCCTGGTGTCTGGAGGGGGCTTAGAGCTGCGTTTTGGGAGCACAGGGCACCAGGAGTTCAGAGGTAGCTCTGACTGGGGTGTTTCCGGCAGCAAATGTATATCACGTATGTGAGGAACTGCAAGTTCACCTCTCCCAGCACCCTGCCCCTCATCAACTTCATGCAGCGGACCCTGACGGAGCTGCTGGCTCTGGACACCGGCGTGGCCTACCAGCACGCCTTCCTCTACATCCGCCAGCTCGCCATCCACTTGCGCAACGCCATGACAACACGCAAGAAGGTGTGCAGGAGTGGAGCCTGACCCACCGTGGGCCCTGAGCCTTGTAGGAGAGACAGTTCAGCCTCTTGGCGGGGCAGGGGCCTTGCTGGTGGGGGCTGTGGAGTAGATAGAGGGGACCCAGGGACTGACCGAGTGGATTTCTCCGGCAGGAGACATACCAGTCGGTGTACAACTGGCAGTTCGTGCACTGCCTCTACCTGTGGTGCCGTGCCCTCAGCACCATCTGCCCCAGTGAAGCTCTGCAGCCCTTGATCTACCCGCTATCCCAGGTTATCATCGGCTGCATCAAGTGAGTCGGGGTTGGGTGAGGCCACCCGGAGGGCCTAAGAAGAGACGAGCCAGGGTTACATAGGTGTCCTAGGGGGTCAGGGCTGGGGTTACACAGGGCCTTCTGGGGACAAGGATACAAGAGGCTGTCCTGGAGGTCAGGATAGGGTCGGGTCACCCAAGGAGGTATCCGGGAAGGCCAGGGGGAGCTAGTTTTCCAGGAGGGCCTGGCCAGTGCCCCTGGTGACTCGGGTCTCTAGGGCATGGTGCTGTGACTTGGCAGCACCTGAGAAAGGTCTGGGGTTAGGCCGTCTGTGGCCTTGTGCCTACATTCCAGAATCCTTGTCAGCTGGGCTTCTGGTTGCCTGTGACCTTAGTCAAGAATGTGGCACACACATATATTTTGGAGTCATGGGGCAGAGGAGGTGGTGTGCAGTCTGAAGGGAATTTGGGCTTGTTTGCCCAGGCCTCTTGCACAGAGCAGATTTGGTGTGATGTGCCACGGTATGCATATTCAGTGTTGGTCTCTGGGAGCAGAGACTGGAGGAGCCATGTGTGGCCAGAAGAGGGCATCGCTGACCTCCTGACGGGAAGAAAAAGGTTTTCACCAGAGGCTTCCGCTTCCCCACCATGTCATGCCTTGAAATGAAATTGAGTTGATAGGCAGGGAGGGTGTGTCCCGGTGTAACTGAGTAAAGAGGCAGGTCCTCACAACTTTGGTGGGGGCCTTTTACTCTGCCCTTGCTTGTCCGAGCCAGGCGTGGCCACTGGCCCTGCCGGGGAAGAACCCTTCCTGAGACTGGAGCCCAGTGGGTGGGGAGAGGTTGGGGCAGCTGGGCCAGGAGGCTCTCTGAGGCTGGGCCTTTGTTTACTCCCTCCTTCCCACGTGCCCAGGTTGGTCCCCACGGCCCGCTTTTACCCGCTGCGCATGCACTGTGTGCGCGCCCTGACACTGCTCTCGGAGAGCACGGGCACCTTCATCCCAGTGCTGCCCTTCATCCTCGAGGTGAGCCTGTGCCCAGGGTTGTTGGGGGGAGATGCCTCCTGTTGCATGTGGCCTGATCACCCCTCACCTTGGTTCCACTGTCCTGAGTGCTGGCTCCTTGTTCAAAGCATATGGGTATGACATAGCATGTAGGTGTTGTGAGGGTGTTGCTCTGCATGAAGCCTGCCTGTGAGTACTCTGTGTGGTGGGCAAGAGTGGCACTACAGGTGAGGACAGCTGCTCTGCAGGGCCGGCCTGAGAGTGCTGGTTTTAGGTCACAGACTTGGGTTGATCCGGGTGTTTGCCAGTATCAGGGGCAGAGCTGGGCCGGAAGCCCCGTTAACTCCAAAACTGTGTTCCCGTGCTTGTCTCTGTGCATGTGCATCTGTGTGTACACGTGTGCACACAGCTCAGGTCAGGAAAGGCTTCTCTCCAAACACTAGAAACCAGGACCAGGCTGTGGGGGTGCGGTTGTGGGTGAGGAAGTTGCAGTGATGGTGACCCTGGGCTGGAGGGACCCTTCTTTGTCTCCAGACGCTGGTTCTCAAGGTTTTCCGGCCCGTTTGAGGAGGGCAGCAGCAGTACATGAAGGTCCTGCCCTAGTCCTGTTCCCTCAACCAGGGACTTGCTCTGTGGCAGAGGGACTCTGGGGGACCAGAGATCTGGAACTCGAGCTGATGGGGGGAAAGGCTGTGTTTGGGGGCCGAAGGACTGGCACTGTGTCTTATCCTTGGTTTCAAGAAGGGTCTCTAGGGACCCAGGGTCGCATCGTGTGCAGGAGGGGCTGACAGGTCCTTGGGACAGATTTTCCAGCAGGTTGACTTCAACAGGAGGCCGGGGCGCATAAGCTCCAGGCCCATCAACTTCGCTGTGATCCTGAAGCTGTCCAAGGTCAACCTGCAGGAGAAGGCATACCGGGTAAGCCTGATCTCTGGGAGGGTCTGGAAATGCCCTGGGCAGGGTCATGGCAGGGTGTCGGAGGGCATTGTGTGTGGGGTGCCTGGAGGCAGATGAGTGTGGACAGGAGAAGGCTCACTTCCCTCCAGAGTTGAACCTTGTGGGCCTCCTGGGGTTGGGGGAGCCTGGTAAACCTGAGCCCCCATCTGCCCTGATGCTGACCGCTCCTTCGCTGCTTCAGGATGGCCTGGTGGAGCAGCTGTACGACCTCACCCTGGAGTACCTGCACAGTCAGGCTCACAGCATCGCGTTCCCTGAGCTGGTGCTGCCCGCTATCCTGCAGGTGTGTGCCCGCTGCCTCCCACCTGGATGCTTCCATGGGCCCAGACCCCTCAGCAGACCAGACCATCTCCTAACAGGCTAGCTCCCCTCATGTGGGGCTGGAGTGGGACTTTGCAGACCCAGCCACACGGGATGAGTGGCAGAACCTGGGTAGTGTGACATCTCTGCTGACACTGCCTGGCAGCTAGATCCTGGGTGTGGAGCCTGAGGAGTGGGCTGGCATGGGTGCACCACGAGGACCCCAGGACCTGCCAGCGCATCTCCACCCTGCCACAGCCCAGGGTCCAGACCAGCCATGAGATTGCTTGGAGGTGCCGGGGTTGAGCAGGCTGGACCTGGCCCCTCCGCTCTGGGTTGGGCTAGTCTGAGTGCGTGCTTTTCCAGGTGCTCCTGGGCCGGGTGATGCACTAGGAGAGGTTTGGGGTGGGAGGAAGCCCTGGCTGTCCACCTCAGCTTTTCTTCAGGCAATACTTGGAGGGGTGGGGGGATTCTCCCTCCCCAGAGCTCCTTCTAGGCCACTTGGAGGCCTGTTTACCCTCAGCCTCGGTGCTTCCCATCTCAGGGAGGCCTGTGCCTGTGGGCCTGGTGGTGAGTGGGGTGGGGCTGCCCACACGTAGTGTGTATGCACCTGCTGTGTCTGAGTCCCAGGGATCGTGGTCTAGAAAAGGGTCAGCAAATAATTTAAGCTTTGCAGTCACATGGTTTCTCGAAACTGCTCAACTTTCCCGCAGAAAGAAGGACAAAAAAACTTACAGAAATTCATGAACAAATGCGCCGGTACAGCTTTATTTACAGATACAGGCAGTGGGTGGGATGTAGCCTGGAGAGTAGATCCGTGCTGTGCCTGCCGCTGCCCACCCCTCTCCCTGGCCCCTGGCTTGGCGCACATTCTCCCATCAGCCCTGCATAGGCCCCCAGGGGCTGGGCTATAGATGTCACACAGCAACATGCCCCCCCCCCCAGTGTGCACCAGGGCTCCCCTGTCACAGGAGTGTCCCCCAGGCCTGAAATATAGGACCCCATGACACCGGCCCACCCCCTACCCCTGCCTGTCTGCGGTCACTGCACACAGGGTACAGAACAGCCTTGTGCCTGGAGCTAGGCTGAGCCTCTTCTTCTGCAGCTGAAATCCTTCCTCCGGGAGTGCAAGGTGGCCAACTACTGCCGTCAGGTGCGCCAGCTGCTCGAGAAGGTGCAGGAGAATGCAGAGCACATCCGCAGTGTCCGCCAGAAAGTCTGCTTCAGCGTGTCTGATCAGCGTGCAGTGGTCAGCTGGGGGCCAGAGCCCAGGCCCTGGGGGCACCAGTCAGTGTATGGCTGGTGTATGGGAGTTTGCCTAGGGTGGGACATGACCCTGGACTTCTGCACAGGATACCTGGGAGAAGCGAACCCGAGAGGAGGGGACCCCGCTTACCAAGTACTACAGCCAGTGGCGAAAGCTGAGGGACCGCGAGATTCAGCTGGAGATTAGTGGCAAAGAACGAGTATGGCGGGGATTCCGGGATGTGAGCTTGGCTGGGAGGATGTGAGTGGGGTTGGTGGGTGCTACCCCCAGCTGCCGCTGCTCTGACAGCAGATGGTGTGCAGAGCCAGGTAGAATCTGGGGGCTTCTGTGACCCCCAGGAGGAAAGGCCCCAGGGCTGTGCAGGGGCAGAGCATCTCCTGCCCATTATCAGGCCTGATGGGTTAGGACTTTTGTGGGGTGAGTTCTGGGCTGACCTTGTCATGTGGGCCAGCTGTGGACCAGCAGGGAGGGCTGTAGCTGTCTTTGGGTCTGGTCCTGAGCAGTGGGTGTGGATGGAGTGACCTGAGGGGATGGCTTCATGCCAAGTGATATGGCTATCTGCAGCCCTGCCCTGGTGTCAGTGAGGGTTGCCATCTGTTCTGGGGTGATGGGTGAAATTGGGGGGAACAGGAAGGTTGGAGCTTCAGTGGTACTTAGTGGCCTCCTTACTGGTCTGGTGAGGCTGCTGTCCAGGAATCCTACCCGGTGATGCTGACTAATCGTCCCCAGAGTGGCTGGGCAGGGTCCTTGCTTGGAGGGTAGGCTGGAGGCTAGGGGAGGGGTGTTGGGGAGGGTGGGGAGGGAGCCGGACTGGGTCTGGGTAAAACCGTCAGTGGGAGTGTGAGTGGGCCTCTGGCTGTGATGGGTGGGCTACCACCCTCAGCTGCTGCTCTTGGTCCCTGTCCTTCCAGCTGGAAGATTTGAACTTCCCAGAGGTAAAGCGCCGCAAGGTAGGGGACAGGAAGGATGAGGACAGGACAGAATTCAAGGACCTCTTCGATCTGGATAGTGATGATGAGGATGATGCCCCGGACTTCACAAAGAGAGGTTTGGCCTGAGTGAGCTTCAGCTTGTGCTGGGTCCTGGGAGCAGGTGGGCCTAGCAGGCTTCCCACTTCATGGAACCACAGGAAGGGTGCTCATCATCACCCTCTGCCCCTCCTGCCACATGGCTGGCTTTGAGGTGGGGGCCCTCCTGGAATTGGAACACAAGCCCCTAAGCCTTGTGTCACCCCCTCCCACCATAACTTTCTGGGGGCAGTTCTGGGTCCTCTCCAGTTGAACAAAGGAGACCTAAGGGAAGGTGTGGTGCAAGGCTGTGCCCCAGCCCCCCTGCTGCTTTAGCGGCCACCTCTGCATTTGCTGGTGGGTCCACTCCCATGGCTTCTTGTGCTTGGTTCCCAGGGACGCCTGGGTCCCCAGGAGCTTGGCAGAAAATGGAGGAGGAGGACGATGACAGCAGTAGTAGCAGTGGGGAGGAGGAAGTCAGCAAGTCAGAGGGTAAGTGTTTCCCAGAGTGAGGGTTGCTATGGTTTTTGAGCCCGTCTATCTGGAGCCCAGGGCTGCCTTGGGGGATCTTGTGGGTGGGCAGAGCCATTGGCTCTAAGCTGGGCTCACGCCCCTCCCTGGGGACACCAGGCCAGCTGCTCCATCCTGGCTGGCTCTGGCAGCCGGCAACAGCAGCAGCGATAAATTAATTAGTGCTATGATTAATTAGTGATGAGTAACCTCTGAGGCTGGCTTCTTCCTGATAAAGCAGAATTTATGTAGCTGTGCTCTCTCCCTGCAGATGGAAGCCCAGACACAGAGGCGGGGCTGGACCCCCAGGAGCTGTGGCAGCTGGCCCAGGGGCCAGAGGACGAGCTGCAGGACCTACAGCTCTCTGAGGAGGACTGATGGCTGCCCACCTAGAGTCTTGCGGGGGCTGCTGTGCAGGGTTCCCGCCTCCCCGGGAAGTCAGGTGTGCTGCTTCTCCACTGGGGCTGAGCCCAGAGGCCCTGAGGTTAGCGCCCCTGCGGGGTGAAAGGGCAGTAGATGGCAGAGAGGCCTTTATTTTTACAACATAAAAGACCAGAAAGTACCAAATGCTGTCCAGTTCCTGGAGCTGCGTCCGTAAGCCACCATGGGGCCCGCTTCCCACCACAGCCCACGGTGGCGGGTGGGAATGCACCTACCCGGTGAGGCGGGCTGACGCAGCCATGCGGTGTGGCCAGCACCATGTGCCTCTGTGGCTCCTTGGTCTCTGGCTTATTTGCAGCTCCTGGGATACAGAATACTGACCCCCAGGGTCTGCACCAGGCTCTGCAGTCACCCCCAGAGTCTGTGGAAACTGAATGTCATGTTTAAAATTGTTTTTTGCATCCAAAACAAAAAGGGGATAAGCTGTGGGCAGAGTGGCCTTTGCCTGGGAGCAGCTGGCACTGAAGGCCTGGGTCTGACACCAGCTCAGCAGAGAGGCTGGGAGGGATCCGCAGGCCCTGGGAGCAGAGTCATGGTTCCATTCTCTTGCTTGGGTGAGGCGTGGCTGGCTGGGGGGTGCACCCCCCCATAGGGGGAGGGGGCCAATGCTGGGGACAGGGGCTGCTCCCCTGAGCTGAGCTCCCGCTCAGGAGCCCGCACCGTTGGTGGCTGCAGTGGCAGAGCCACAGGGAAGCTGGCCATGTAGAAGACGCGGCCCAGGCGCTTGGCCACCTGTGGAGAGACAGCCCAATGGGGCCTGTGAGGCTGCTGGTGTGCAGCCACACGCAGAACCGCCCTGCTACCCCTCGGCTCTCTGGAGACCACTGCCCCTTTCAGGTGCTCACCTGGGCCCGGATCTTGAGAGCAGGCCCCAGCTTCAGCCCCATGGTGGTCAGGAGGTGTTCTTCTGTCAGCAGGGGCAGGGTCTCCCCGTCAATCCCCTGTTCTCTGAAAACCTGGGGTGGGGGGGTGGGCAGGGGGCGGTATCAGGGCCTGAGTGCTGGGGCTGTGTGTCCCAGGGTGGCCTCCGCTCTCCCAGAGAAAGCAGAGCCAAGAGACCCTGGTGGTGCAACTGGGGGAAAATGTCAGAAGAAAGAAAACTCCTCTGTTGAGCATGTGCCCATGCTGGAGGCAGAAGCACTGACAAGGGGGGAAGGAGCATTCAGCAGAACCTCCCTCCCCCAGTCTTTGAGAAGTCTGGAGTGGGCAGCACAGTAGGGGAATGGGGGGGCTCAGAACCATCCTGGGCAGGTGCCCCCTCACCGGTGCGTATTCTCCACAGCCAGATAGGCCCCCCACAAAGCTGCAGACGTCGTCCACTGTCCACTTGCTGACGTCCTCAGGGGCTGTGGCCTCCTCCCCATCCATGAAGAGGCTCCCCATGGTGCCTGAGTTGGGGAGGAGGGTGTTACTAGGACTCCAGCGAGCTCTTTTCTATGACCCCAGCCCCGTCTGCTGACCTTTGCTCACCCTAATTATTCAGAAATGTTGGATTGATGACTGAAAGGAACTTTCCCCCCATGACCTCCCTGAGACCCTGGGTGGGACGTAGGGGGACTGGGTCTCCTTCTACCCCATGGAAAGATCTGAAGGCATGGGGTGGGGGGGGGGTGCCCACCTGTGTGGAAGAAGGGGCTGACAGTGTAGGGTAAGCCCAGGGGCAGTGGAGGGGGCAGCATGGACCCTGAGTGAAGACCCTTCCCCTCAGAGCTGGCCCCTCCAGGTAGGGCTTGGCCTGGGTGGGGGGCTTGGCCTCCAGCAGCCACCATCTCGGAGTCCTCGCCGTCTGAGTCCTTGGGGGGTTCATCTTCAGAACCGTCTGGTGCCCAGAGTCCAGCCCCCGTGGTCTCCTTGGACTCACTGGGCCGGCCTGAGGCAGGGCTGGGGCCCCCTTTCCGAGGAGCTCGGCGGGCAGGCTCTCGGGGTGGGGTAGGGGGCCCGGGGCCCGGCGGGCCCTGGGGAGGCAGGGCCAGCAGCGGCGCGGAGCTGTGTCTCAGCACCAGCATGGCCCCGCGCCGCTGCAGCTCCTCGGCACCGTCCGGCGGGCGCAGGGCGGCCTCGGGCGCCAGCAGTTGTGGCCGGTGCGCGCTCTCCAGCTCCTTCTGGCGCAAGAGCTCTGCTGACATCTCCAGCCTGGCGGTGGGGACAGCCCGCAGAGGGTCAGGCAGCTCGGCAGAGCCAATTCCGCGCCCCCCCCCCCCTCGCCCCACGCCTCCCTGTCAAAGCACATACCGGGCTAGATTCTGCTTCCGCAGGAGCTCCTGCTGCCGGGCGAACATCTCCGCCTGGGCAGGGGGCAGGAAGCCGTAACCTGGGGGGAAGGGGACAGACCACGAGGCCGGGTGGCCGAGTGGTCCAGGGCCAGCCAAGCCCGCCCTGGTCTGTCCTTGGCTTCAACAAGGGCAGGGGTGGGTTCGCCCGGAGCACTGATGGACACCGGTTCGGTAACAGACATACCCGATGGCCCCGCACCAACAGCCCCTCCCCGCTCCTGGGGAACAGAATCGCACACCCGCCCACTGCTCACCTGGGGTCTGGCACAGGGCTGAGGGCACCCCCAAAAAGGGGGGCCTGAGGTGGGGGCCCAGAGCGATGTGTGGGGCATTCTGGGGCGACAGCAAGGGGGGCGGTTGCGACAGCTCCCTGTGGGCGGCAAGGCGAAAGCTCCCTGTGGACTGCTGGGCCGCGCGCGCCGCAGGCTCGGGCCCCCTCCTTCCCGGAACTGCCGCCCCAGCCCCCGCGGCCCCCGCTCTGGCCGCCTCTGCTAATTGCCGGCCCCGCGGGCGGTCGATGTGCGCCCGCCGCGGCTCCGGTCGTCCCTGCCCCCGCTGGCGGCGCCAATTAATCTCGGCGGCGGCGCGGAGGCGCTGGCCTGGCGGGCGGCGGCGACTGTGGCGGTAATTACCGCGCGGGAGCCCCTGGCCCCACGGCCCTGGCCCCCCTTTTACCGCCCCCGCCCCCGCCCAGCTCAGCCAACCCTGTGCAAACCGGGCGCAATTAGCCATGCTCCGGGAGGCGGCGGCTGCTGCGAACACCGCCCGGGTGCAGGGGGGGGGGTCTCCCGGAGGGAGGAGCGGGGAGCAGTCAAAGTCCTCCAGCCCCCGCCCCTGCCTGGAGTCTCCCGGCCCCTACAAGCCTGGGGGGCTCTTCCGTGCAGCCAGCAGCTCCAGTGTCTGAGTCGGTGCTGCTCCGGGGTTCTCCCCTTCCTCAGCCCTCCCCCAACCTCGACCTCGGGGCTGCCAGACCTCGTGCTGCTCCCCCTCACCTCCCTGTTGGGGAAGCAAAGCCCTCAGCTGTCCCAGGGGCTCCTGGATTCACCCCCAGCTGCTCCGCAGAAAGACACCCCATCCAGAGGGGCGGTCATCCCCAGTCTACCCCACGAATGTTCCCCTGGGCCTCTGCCCGGCTTGGGGGGCATTACGTTGCTGCTGCAGAGCAGGCCGCCAACCTAGGCCCGAGCACAGCACCAGGTCCACTGAGGACTCTGTGGCTGTGCGGTTGGGATGGGGAGATACGGGCTATGGACTTGACCTGCAGACACCAGCTGATGGGTCTGCCATCTGCAGCTCTCTAGCCCAGCAGCCCACACAGGAAATGTAGGGGCCTCTCTGAGATGCAGGCACCCTGATACCTCTCTGAGAAGGACGGGGCGCCAGCTGGGCCGGTGCCGTCTCTGTGCTGAGCCAGGCTCTGCTTCCGACGCTGACCTGCTGTGGATGAGGGCAGGTGGACCTCCAGGCCACTGGGGCTCCTCGCAGCTGCTGCTGCCACCTCCTGTCGGACCCTCAGGAGATCTGGGGAGGGTAGGCACCAGCAGTGACCCAGAGGCCAGCCCCCACCAGGCTCTCCTGTTCCTCACCCTGTTCAGCACAGGACATTGGCCAAGGATGCAGACTGGGAGCATATTCTCCCAGATCCTGCTGGTTGGTCACCGGGACAGAAAGATGAGCAGAAGGCCACAGGGCAGGGCAGACACCAGACATCCCTAGGCAAGGTGCCTGACTGCACCGCCTGGTCTTGGGAGGGGGGCCAAGTGAGCATTTATAAGGGATGTGGAGATGTTAGGAACCAGAACGTGGTTGGGATGGAGAAAGGGAAAGGCCTGGACAGGGAAGGCTGGTGGTTCAGGAACCTTGACTTCGACAAGAACTGACACTGCCAAGAGCCAGACTGCAGGGTCCGTGAGGGGAGGGGTCACGCAAAGGCTAGAGTGTGAGGGCAGCGGGGCTGGAGTCCAGGAGCTGGGGCAGGTCTCCAGCCCTCTCCTAGGTAACACCTGGGCTCACTGCTTAGTCTAGGCACTCTGCTCTCCACCCCCAGCCCTCTGTCCAGCTCAGGCCCGGACTTCAGAGTTCCCCGCCCCGCCCCCCGCAGTCCCCCACTGTGCCGGCTCCGCTGCCACCGCCTGTTTATAAATTAATTACCCGAAAAGCGGAGGTGGGTCCTGCCCCGGGCTGGGTGCCAGCCCGCAGAGCCCAGCCGGCGCGGCCGCCCGCATCGATCTCGGCAGGGCCCTGCGCCCCCGCCCGCCCGCGGCCTCGGTTATTTACCGTCGGCTCCCGGCGGGGGCGGCAGGCGGAGGCCTGATTGACAGCCCGGCTCCGCGCCGCTCCTGGCGGCCGGCGCCCCTCCCCCGCACAGCCAGCGGAGCCGGCCCCAGGCAGGGCAGGGAAAGCAATTAAAAAGGAAGATTTTTAAATTATTAACATTTGGTGAATTATTCAGGCTCTCGGTGCCTGACTGCCCTGGGGGACAGTGCCTGTGTAAGGAGAGGAAATCCAGCCCCTTTTCCCAGCAAGTACCCCTCACCCAGCTTCAGGCAGGAAAGGCAAGCTACTCCCCCTGGGCTGGGGTCTGCAAGGTCAGGGTGCAGCAGGACAGGGTGCCAGACGGTGCCCCTGTGGCGGTAGGGGGACTTTCAGGTGTCCGGTCTGGGAGCAGTGCTTCTGGCTGGAGCTCCTCCTGAGCACCAGTGAAAGCTGGGCCACCAAACCTGAACTGTTGTCCATCCTGCTTCTGGACAGACATCCACGTGGACGTTCAGGGGGCTGGCTGACTGATGCTCTGCTCCTGGCCCCACCCTCCCGAGAAGGGGTCTAGCACAGACTCTGCCCTGACTGCCGCTAGAGTCAGGAAGGACTACAGTATCCAGACCACACCATTCAGATGGGGCAGGGGTGGGCAGGGACCCACAAGGACCTGCATGTGCTGGAGAGGGATGGATAGGCCTGGTGAAACCCCCACCTCCCACTCTCCCTTCAGCTCCCCCAAGCAGCTTCCTCCTGTGTGAAATGGCAATGGGCAGTGGCCATTTGAGGCCCTGCTGGGAGAGCCTTCGGCAGACTTATTGGTGAGGGACCACCCTCCCTACCAGATCTGCCCAAACAGGCCACTGTACTGGGCGAAGGGAGGAGGAGGTGGGCCTCACTGTCCACCTACAAGGGCTTTCAAGGTTTGAGGAGCCAAAAGACCTACATCCAATCCAGCCTTGGTGTCAGCAGCCACTCTTTTCAGGATGAGCAGAGACCTAACAGGACAGGGTGAGTCCAAAGCACATTGTGGACACTCATGGTGCTGTGGGGAGGGGCTACATACCATGGCTGGGGAGGCCCAGGTGGTAGAGACGCTGAGGGTCCTCAAAGGTGCTGGCCTCACTCAGGGCAGACACCAGCCGGCGGTAATGATCCTCGGGGGCCATGCTGGGCCCTAGTTCCGGAAGCAACAGAGTCTCTGGATTGGGCAAACACAGGAGAGGGGGCTTCCCCTTTAGACACTGCAGAGGGAGAGAAGCAGGGGCTCCCCTCTTAGAATCTGCTGCTGGCTGACTATGCCCAGCAGAGGGTCCAGACTGTACCCCTCCCTCTCCAGTGGCTGTTCCCTCACCCCCCAGGGTAAAGCCCAAACCTTGAGGAGACTTGCTTCGGGCCTTTTTCTCCAAAGGGCAGTCACTGCTGATGTGGGGAGAGCGACCCAGCCTCTTGCCCAACAGGTCACCTGGGAGAGGGCAGAGTGAACCCCATCCTGCGTTCAAGGGCTCATAGAGGCCAGGACAGGAACAGCTCCGGCCCACCCCAATACCAGCCCCAGTACCTGCCTCAGTGCCGGCCCAGCTCCTGCTCAGCCCAGAACCACAGCTCTCATCACTCAGGGGTGCCTATGGGTCCTGGCCAGGTTCAAGCCTTGCCCAGTTCAGCAGGGTTGGGTCAGAGTGAGGGAATGGGACAGTCCAGACCTGGGCTCTGGGCTGCATGTGTGTAGATGTGATGGGAGATGCATGGTTATGGCCTCAGGCAGCAACTCAGGACCCCACAGGCACCATGCTGCTCCCACCTGCCAGACGAGCCTCCTTTGCAGAGTAAGGAGCCCTTCTCCGCACCTTACCAACCTCTCCTCCTGGGGCAGGGATGACTGACTACCAGCAGTGCAGGGTCCCATGCCAGGGCAGCCCAACCTCCTCCTAGAGGCCACGGGCCCTGGAGATCAGGTGCATCTGCCCCCATCCATTCTTCCTGGGTTCCTCCCCTCCAGACCACACCCGTCATTGCCCCCAGAAAGCCCGAGGACACTACCTGTCCAGCTGGGCTAAGTGCCAAGGGCATCCCATCACCCACTGTGCACAGCCCCTCATGTGGCCCAGAGCCCACCCCACCCCTATCCTAAAGTCCTCTTTCCGATCCCCTGGAGTCAGCCTTTCTCTACCCCAGCCTCTGGCACCCTGATGCCAGGCTCCCTCCTGTGCCCAAGGTCTGGGAGGTCTCTGTGGAACAGCTCAGCAATTGTGTCAGTTTCCAGTGCCAACCCTGTGCTCCTGGCCCCGCTCCCTCCTCATGAGGCCATCTGGGTGAAGGGGCCACCCCCTCAGTGACCCAGGCGCACCATGACACCTCAGCAAGGGGAGCCTGAGAAACCCTGCGGTCAGCTCCAGAGCCTAATTCCTTTTTCTTATTCCCTTAATCTGTCATTTTTATCAGGCGAGGAAGTGCAGCAGTGGAGTGCCGATCAATCTCCACTTTACAGCTGACAGAATGGTGCTAATAACTTATTGATCTCAGCCACCTCCTGCCACTGGCCTGGGCCCAGTGGCCTAGCCCCAGACCTTGCCCTGGGAGGGACGAGGACGAGGTCCCCACTGCCCAGACAAAGGGTCCTACCTTAGTGACCTGGTAGGATGGGTAGGGGGTGCTCAACCAGCATGAAGCCCCTGAGGAAGGCAAAGAGCCTCTGGCCAGCAGCACCACCAGGGCTGCAGCGTCCAGCTGTGCCAAGCCTGGGGAAGGCTGGGTCCACATCTGCTGCCTGCACCCGACCCTGCACATACCCCCTGGGGACCCAGCGAATCCTGCCATGGGGGTCCAGGGCTCACCAGTCCCTGACGAGGGCCGCATATACTCACAGACACACACACAGAAAGGTGATGTCTGCAGGGCCCACCACGAGCCCAGTCCTCCCTGACCCCTCCTGCTCAGGTGAACACAGGGCTGACACATGCTCCTGGGGAGGAGGAGGTGAGGACAGGCCGAGGCCTCCACCCAGGGGCTGGCAGAAAGACATGGAAGCTGGTGAGGACTAGAGTCCCAAGAAGAGGGCAGGACCTGGATGAAACCCGGACACAGGACACACACGGCACTTCACACAGATCATGTGTGACCCGTGAAGTGCTCATATGTGGGTCCTATACCTCAGCAGGAAGACAGTGAGGGTGCTTTGACACACACGTGTTACACGAGCGTAAGTGGAAGCCCAAGCCTTTGGCCAGGCCCGGGGCACACTCACTCAGGCCAGGCACCATGAGGAGGTCTCCGTGTGTGCAGGCAGCAAAAGAGCCCTCTGGCTCCGAATATCTCAATCACTGTGGGACTCTGGAGGCTCACTCGATCGATGGGGCAATTAGATTTTTATCAGCCGCCTGCTCAGAGCCTCTTAACTCGGCTCCAGAAGCAGCAGCTCCCCACCCACCACAGAGGACTACCCAGGCACCGGCACACCTAGAGGGCCTGATGGGGGTACTCAGGGGTCCCAGGATGGACCACCCCTGCCCAGCCTTCCTGAGAGCTGCAGCCACTGCTGGGAAATTCCTGGGTCTTCCCTGGTCCATAGGGCAGCAAGGGACCCCTGCCATCTTCTCTCGGCACACAGAGCCCCCTTCAGCCAAAGCTCAGCAAGCTGCCCCCTCCCTCTGAGCTCTTGTTGCTTCCAGGAGCTAGCCCTCCACAGGGACAGAGCCCCGGGAAAGCACCCTCCTGCCCCAGCCCCTCTTCTCTCAGGACATGGATCCTTCTCTCCCAGGGGCCCTGGCTCTGGGGTCGGCATGTGCAGAGCGCATCCCTGCCTATCCAGGAGCCATGCCCAGGTGTGCATCTCCATGAGGCCTGCGCTCCCTGACTGTCCTGCCTCCATCTGCCCCTGAGAGCAGGGGCTAGCTGTGGCCTCTGGCCACTCCAAGCCCACCCCAGCAGCAGCCACAGTGGAGCCACCGCCTCCGCCTCCTGTCTGCCCGGCTGGCTGGGATTAACACAATTACCATCACACGGAGCCCCAGGGGACAGCCGGCTTCGCCACCTCCCGCCTCCTCCGCTGGCCTCCCTGGCTGCCCGCCAAGGCTGCTGGGGGTGGCGGCATCCAGAGCCGCTGAGCAGAGACGCAGGGAGGCTGCAAGGCGGCTGTCCTCACGCTGCTCTGCGCAGCCTGGCAGCCCTGCATCACCCAGCACTGCCCTGGCTCCTCACCTGCGGCTCCCAGGCCTATTTCCACACTGCCTCTCTGGAATTCACAGCGGCTCTGATGCTCAGGCATAACGAGGTGGCGGCTGCGATGCACGCTGGATATGAGGGTGGGAAGGTCACTGTCCTGGCTGCAGCGAAGCAAGACAGGGAAGGTGAGAACCCTCAGGGCTCCTGGCTGAGCCTGAGTGTGAGCATGCATGGCCCAAGGGACATTGGGTGTGACAGCACCTCATGCACACCATTCCTGTGAGCATCTCCATCTCCTCATGGGTGCTGGAGTCTCACCCTGACCTACGCAGGCCCCACCTGGGACCCAGGACCTGCCAAGTGCCTGCTGAACACAGCAGCCTTGCACTCAGACCCCACTGCTGCTCCCAGGGAGGGTCGTCCATGTGGAGTGCAGGGCTGGCCCCGTCCGGACTCTGCTCTCTCCAGAGAGACCAGCCACTGTCCTTGCTTCTTGCTCTGGGGGGCAGCCAGGTCCCACCAGGCCCGGCAGAAGGCTGCCAGAGAGGACACGTGGACCCAGCACTTGCTCCTGTGCACATACTGCTATTGCAACTAAAACTTCCAACCACCCACGGACTCTCAGCTTTTTCAAATACAGAAACCTAGGTTGAGACCAAAATCTGCAGCCGACCAGGTGTGTGCCCATCTAGGGCCATACAAGGGCATGTGCACACACACTCACACGGACCTGCAGACACACACAGACACAGATGCACACAGCAGTCACCAGTGTGCCTGTGCTCAGGACACTGTGCTCTTCCCAGGGCTCCCCATCAAGAACCTTGGGATAAACAGGAATTTAATTTCGTTCTCTCTTTGCTCTTCCTGTTAAATCAGCTCACTGCCTATATCACAGAACCCCAGACAAAAGAGGGAGGGAATGGCCCCCACGGCATTTGCCCTTGGGGTTCTGAGAGCATCTCTGTTAGCACAGAGAAGGGTCCCTGCCACCTTGCAGACGAAGTTGGAGTGGCAGGAAATCAGGACAGGACAGAAGAGGAGCAGGGAGGGACCCCAGCCCACCCTGCAGCACATCCCTCCCCAGCACCCTTGCTCCCTAGCCCACCTGTAATGGAGCAGCCTCCTGGCTGCGCCACCTCAAGGGGGGCCTCCACCAAGTGACCTGGGAACCAACCCTAAACCTCATTAAATAACCCCTAGGCACCACCCCCCCCCCCCCCCCCCGCCCTGCCACCCCTGCTCTGGCCGGGGTGGCCGGAGCAGGCTAATCCAGAGCTGGCCCCTAAGCAGATCAGTTTCAGCACCAA
Organism: Ovis aries; assembly: GCF_016772045.2. Taxonomy (NCBI): domain Eukaryota; kingdom Metazoa; phylum Chordata; class Mammalia; order Artiodactyla; family Bovidae; genus Ovis; species Ovis aries. Next base: position 50,854,085 of record NC_056065.1, read on the forward strand.
AGCCTCCAGGGCTGGGCTCTAGAGCCGCTGGGAGACCCTGATGCAAGCTCTCTCCCCACCCCCAACCCCTCTCCCTGGAGAAGAGAAGGCCCCCCCCAACCCCCCGGCCATGCAAACAAGAGGGCAGGTGGGTGGGAGTAAGTACTTTATGGGATTAATTGGCAGCAGTTCTCATCCTCTCTATCATCCTCATCAATGCGGGGGGTGGGGGTGGAAGAGAGAAGTGCTGTCCTCAGCATCAGGGAGGGGTAGGGGTGCCTGGTGCCAGGACTGCTGCTGCCAGAGTTCTCCCTTGAGAAAACCTCCTTTTGGCGTCCCCAGGACTCCTGCAGGAGGTGGACCAGCCCCCAGAGACTTAAGGTGGGATCAGGCCCGTTCATTTGTTTCCCGTGAATCCTCAGCTGAGTGCTTACGCAGGGACTGGGGCTCAGTGCTCACCACCACTGTGGCCAATAACTCTTTCAGCTGGTCACTCAGACACTCAGGTGGTGCTGCGGCTCCACGGAGGTGATGCTACAGCTCCACGGAGGTGATGCCTTGTGGGAATCAAGACACAGCCCACACATCAAACCTCCACTTCCTGCCTTGCGGGCTCGCCCCATGAGCTCCAAGACAGCATGGCCTGGCCCCAGAAAACCTGTGTGGACACTCGGTTGTTCACTGAGCAAACTATGCCGGGTTTTATGTAAAGAACCTTGAAGAGGGCTTCCCTGGTGGCTCAGTGGTAGAGAGGTTTGATCCTTGGTCTGGAAAGATCCCATGTGCAACATGTGCCGTACTACTAAGCCTGTGCTCTGGAGCCCAGGAACTACAACTGCTGAGCCCACATGCGGTGACTACTGAAGCCTGCACACCCTAGAGCCCACGCTCTGTCGCAGGAGAAGCCACTGCATTGAGAAGCCCGAGTGCTACAACTAAAGAGTAGCCTGGATAACCAAGACCCAGAAGAGCCAGAAAGAGAGAAATATAATTATTTTTTTTAAAATGTGTGAACCATCGGACTCTTTCTCCCCATGAGGAGCCCCTCCAGTGCCTGGTATACTGTCCAGTCCTTGTCCAGCTCAGGGGCCTCAGGAAGACAGGGCCCACATCTCCTGCCTGCTGCCCTGGATGCACAGGGCTTAAGGGGGAGCTCCAACCAGGCAAGTGGTTATGGCAGACTCAGGCAGACAGAGGGATGGGGGTGAATGCATAGATGAGTGGAACGGAGGGACAGACAGACAGATGAAGACTGATGGATGAAGTCAGATGACTAGACAGATGGAGATGGACACACAAGGACAGGCACTACTGGATGGACAGAAAGGATGGAAACATCAAACAGATGGACAGAGCCTGAAGGACAGACAGCAGACTCGAGACAGAATGACACATGGACGGGGCCAAAAGGAGCCAGGAAGAGACAAAGGCAGAGCTGAGATGGGGGTTTGTGAAGCAGCTGTGCTGTGGGCTTGCTCAGCCCTCCCTGGCCAGGCGCCGGGGTGCCACAGCAGGGCGAGGTGGAGGGCAGATGGGCTGTAAGTCCTATTGGCTAACCCCCTCGATCTCCCCTCTGTTAAAATCCAGACAATCATCGCAGCTGTTTTGAGGGTCCACCACACACTGGGACCTGGCCTCTTACTGTATCTGGACACCCGGGCCCTCTCCCACATCCCACGGCCAGCTGGGGTGAGCAGGAGGTTGCAGGCAGGGAAAGAGCAGCCTGGGATTCCCCTACAGGCCTTACTGACAAATTTCTCATGTAGCTTCCCAAGTAAAGGCTCATAAAATGTCATCAACGTTCATGACGGTTCATAAAAATGATCAGTTGAGCAGGTAACTTCAAAATGAGGTGGAAATAAGTTTAAAGACGTTTTCATTGTAATTTGGCTCCAGGACCTAGACATTCTCAGAAGTATAAATAATAACACATCTGGCACAGAGCCAGGCTGTGAGAGGGGCCTGAAGGCACTGGATGCCCACTGCCTGCATAGCTGGGCCTGTCCTGTGCCTTCCCTGGAAGCCCTGGGCTAAGACTTGATCCCACTGACCAGATACCACAGCCTGGGCTCCATTCTGCCCTTCTGAGATGGGGGACTTAGGTCTCCCCAACACCCCCAACCTCCACATCAAGTCTCCCCATTTTTATCTCCTTACTATGGCTTGAATTTACAGCCCCTCCACGGACTGGAGCAAACCCCCAACCTGCTGGATGGGGCCTATAGCAGGACCTTGTCAAAGCATACACCAACCACTTCTCTGCTCAAGAGCTTTCAGTAGCTCCCCATTGCCTAAAGGAAAATGCCCATCAGGCCCAGTATTTAAGGCCCTTTAGCACCCAGTTAAGGCAGGCCTGCCAGCTTCCCCTCCTCCCTTCCCACATCCCTTTCCCTCATTCCTCCATGTCTCTGTAGACACCCCGTTTCCCTAGTGAGCGCCTATGTTTCCTTCAAGATCCCACTCACACATCACCATTCTCACATTCTGTTAGGTCTCTGGGAGAGTGGGAGGGGGCAGGCATGGCCTTATCTTTGGGCAGATGGGCTCAAATGTGAGAGGCGGAGCACACTCTGGCTTCAGGGCTGGGCCCAGAACCCATATCTGCGCTGCTGTCACAACTTAGGCACAAGTAAACAGTAGACCACGGACCAAGGGGAGGAGGAGGAGAGGGAGGCTGGAGGGATTTAGAGTCCAAACCAGAGGACGTGGAGCAACAAGGCTCTGTGCTGCCCATGCACAACATGTAAGGGAAGCCCGGCCCAGGCCCGGCCCTACCTGCAGGACGTCTCTCGGAAGGAGATGTTCACGTCCCAGTGGGTGTGGACTCTGCAAGGAGAGAAGCAGATGGTCAGTGTGGCCTCCAGGACTCAGCTCGTGGACAGCAGAGCATGTATGTGGCATGCCCTGTGTCTGCCCTGGAGTGCCAGCCTCAAGGGAACTGGGCTGGCTCAGAACCGCCTCTAGCATCATCTGGTACCAGCTCAACACTTTGGCAGCTGCAGCCAGGACAGACCCACGGGGCAGGTGCCTGCTCCAGGGCTCACCAGACAAGGAATTGGGACGGACAGAACTGAGGTCCCACGTCTCTGCCTCTTGTGGTGGTGGAGCCAGCAGAGGCCCCACTTGTGCTAGGGGTGGGGGCTGTGACTTCCTCTGCATGTGCCATTTGTGTGACTGAACCCAAATTCCTAGTTGCTAGAGCTGCTCCGGGGGTGCTGGGAACCAGGTCAAGGAATGAATCCCATGGCCACCACCACTGGCTCCGGTGGTGGCCTCTGGGTCCCAGCTAATGCCAAGCCGCCTCCTGAAAGTGACAGTCACACAGCAGAGGTAGGAGGGGTCAAGCAAGCAAACAGCTCTGTGCTGTGCCCACCCTCTCACCCACAGCAGTGTCCCTGAGAAGACCCCTGGGCTGAGGGAGGGTGGTGGCAGGCCCACGTGGTGCTTTCCCTCAGCACAGGTGGGAGTGGGCACTGGGAGTGGGGCTCTCTGGTGTCCAAGAGGGTTAGGGTAGGAGAAATTAGAATATGTTAAAAAAGACTGAGCAGGAAAAAGGCCTGGAAATTCTGGGGATACATATGACATGCTGGACAGACGACAATGGATGGACAGATGGGTGGATGGATGGAAAAAGAGGTGAGTGGGCAGAGGGGAAGGCTTCCGCCAGGGGAGAGGGGAGAAAGAAGGAGGTCAGGAATGGTGGCCCCAAGCCTGGGGGAGAAAGTAAGGAGCCAAGGGAGTGGCCACTCCAAAGAGAGGGAGTGTGAGTGTCAGGGGTGCTCCCATGAGGATCCACGCAGCTCCCTCCTCCCTGCCTGGCTGTGGTGCCATGAGACTTTCCTCCAAGAGCCTTTCTCCTTCCTCAACCCAGCGGCTCTGGCCCTCCTTGGCCCTTCCCCACACAGGCCACATGGACCCTCCCTGGCCTGCTCTGGCCATGACTATTGGTGGTGCCTGCTCCTCAGTGATGCCACTGAGTCCTGGCCTGGCACTCGGCCCCTAGCTGGGGGCAAGGCAGGTTCACAGTGGTCCTGAGGTATGTCCCTGGGAGTCCAGGCTTTGTTTCACCTGTGGCAGCTATCAGCATCCGCAGAGAGGACAGAAGCTAAGCTGGGGCCCTGTCCTCAGGGCAAAGACTCTCCACCTCTAGGTCTGACTGGCCTTCCACTGCCTGAAGTCCCCACCCCCGCCAGAGCCCGCGTGCCCTCCCCTCCTGGTCCCTTTAGCACCTTCTCTTCATGATATGGACATGCGGCTCGTCCTCCTGCTTCAAGCCCAGCCGCTGCCCACAGGCCGGACCACTCCCGTCACTGTCGCCATCACTGGCTGAGAAGCTGGGGGTCAGCTCCTTCTTCAGGATCCGGGCAGGGGGCAGGGCAACTGTCCTCTTGTCTGCCAGCCGTCCCCGGTTCTGGACAGGGAGGGAGGAGAGGAAGGTTAGGCCAAACCGTGTTGCTCAGCCTCCTGGGCGCCCCCACCTACAGCAGAGGGGCCTCCAACCCTCCAGGACACTCACAACCGGCCAGAGGCCAAGACAAGAGCTGGGAGGCAAGGCTTCCTTCACAAACCCATCCAGAGACTGCCTTCCACTCCACCCTGGGGGAGCTCAGGAGTAAGGGTATGGGCACTGCCCTGTCCAGATTCCACACTCGGCACAGCCCCTCCACAGGTGCTCGGCCTATATGTAGACGCCTGCTGGGACCAATCTGGCATTCCCAGCCCCTAAGGGCTGCGAGCACCCGCAGGACGCTGTGTGTCCTGACCCCGTGCAGTTACCTCTGCATATATGCCTGCCTGGCAATCCCACTCAGACTCTTACCCATGCCAAGCCCGCTTTCAATGCTTAGTGCCAAATGAAGCCCAGCTCAGGGGTGTCTGAAGCTTGGAGTCTGAGGCTGATCCCTTGTAAATTGCAGACCTTTGGCTCACAGGTCATCTGGCAGCCAAGGCCCTTTGTCCTATGTGCCCTGGGGGGACTGATCCCCTTGGTCAGGAACTACGAGATTCAGAGTTTTTCTAAGAGGTGTACCTTTCCCCTGCCCTGCACCGGCAGTGTGAGAGCAGAGCAGAGCCTCCACAGAAGGGCCCAGAGCCTGCACACATACTGGCAGCTCTTGCCCAGGGCCCTGCATAGCATGGCAGCCACTGGTGTCTGCAGGTCCCGCCACCCCAGGGAAGAAGAGCTCCCATTTTCTAGTGGGCTGGAGGCTTTTTCTTATTTAATAACTACTGGTTCAGGATGGTGGCAGGAACCTTGGAATTACCAAATTCTCTTTCATCTTTTCAGTGACTGAGGCCTTCTAGGACTCCTCCCTCCTGTTGCCAGGACAATTTTGTCCCCATCATACGAAGGAGCTTGGGGAGGAAGGTATCCAGGGGGCTTTCACCCCTCCGCACAGAGTGTCCCCCTGGATCTGAAGGGCAGCTGTGTGTGGCCGCCACAGCCCTATCCTCCAGAGGAGAGGTTCTCTTCAGATCCAGACCAGCCTCACCTCCAGACACATGGCCTACCCTAGTCCCAGATTTGGGCAGTGCCCCTGACATCAGTCAGGGAGCCATAGTCTGCCACACCTGCCCTCACAAATCCACCCAGGAGGTGTCCCATGGTCCTCTCTTCAACACACCCAGTGAGAGAGTGGGCAGCACTGGGGAAGGTAGGGTGGAGGGAGTAGTGAAGTTGGGGGTAGGCCTGCGAGATGAAACGAGGGGCGCCCCATGCTTCTAAGACCCTGGCCTTGGCTCCAAGGTATACCAGTGATAGCGGAGCTTCAGTGAGGCAGGGAGGCAGAGGGGGTGACCGACTGGGCCCCATGCCTCTTGGGCCAGGCTCTGGGGGACAGGGTTTTCAGCAGCTCTGGCCTGTCTGGAATGTGCTTGGCTGCAAAGCCCCTCAGCTCTGCCCTTCTCTAGCCTGCTGTAGGCCAAGCACCAGGACCTCCTCTCCTGCCTTTTCACTTTAACTAAACTATGCTCCACTTCCCTTTCATCTGTGGGACAAGGATGAGGAGAGGGAAATGGAGCAGTGAGGCTGCCACCTGGGTAAGGCCATACCAGGTACGGTGGCCTGGAATCGGTCTGGTAGTGGAGAGTTAAGGAAGAGGGACCAGGATGAGCAGTCCTGACCTGAACCAAGCACCCGGGATCTCAGCTGCTGACCTCTGCTCAGCACACAGATTTAAGAATTGGGTGCTAAGCCCCTGTCCCAGCCAAGCACTGGCTCCTCAGGCCTTCCCATCAAGAAATGTCTTAGAGGGAACTGATGCTGGGCTCGGGCCACCTGCCCACCCCCTCCTGTGGGAGACCTTCAGAAGGGGATGGTGGGAGAGGCAGGGTTCCTCCCGCCTGAGCAGAGGCCCCAGACCAGCCTGGAGGGTGTCCTCTCTGGCACCAACTGCTTGAGAAGTGAAAGAGAGTTCAGCTTCCTGAACTCAGGCAGGTGTGGTGGCTTTGGGCAAAGGTAGGCTGCCTGAGCACATGCTCTGTCTGGGGGCCTCTGCATGCAGGCTTGCCTGTGAGTACTATGAGCTCGAGCCAGACAGTGTGTGGGGTGGGCAAGTGGGGAGGCTCAGCTGTGTCCCCTTCCCCTGCCCAACCTGTGTGTCTTTACAGGTTTGTCTGTGGCTTCCTGGCTTGCCCACCCCCAAGGCCCACCAGGAATCCAAGACTTCCCCGCCCCCGCCCTACCACCAGTCCAAAGTAAACAAGCTGAAGGACGCCTGCAGGGTCCTTTCAGGCCTTCCTGGCAGAGGGGGCTGCTGAGTGGTGCCAGGAGCCGTGGTCCTCATGGGCTCTCCCACCGGAGCTCAGACTGTCCCTCTCAAGACAAGATTTTCAGATGGCACCTCCAGCCACTACTGCCTGGAGGGCATGCAAGGGGGAAGGCATTGCTTCAGGGCAGGCCCTGGCCCCAATTTTCCTGCGCACCCCAACCCCCAGGCTAATGAGGGCTCAACAGACTTCTACGCTGGGTTGGAGGCCCCACACCAGCTTCTAGCTGTAGTTCTCTTGACACCAAGGCCCACACTGCACCTTCTGTGCCTCAGACCAGGCTGTATCCTCAGACACTCCTGGACATCCCTGGCCTTGTCCCACAGGGCTCCAGCCCTAGACATGCAGGTTGCTCACAAAGTCCATCCAGGCTGGCCGACACTGTCACGTCCTATAACAAGTATCCCCTTAGGACCAGCTCTTCTCCCAGGCTGGGCCAACTGACATGGTGAAACTGCACTCCCCCCACATCCCACACACACACCTGTTTACAAGGCAAAGTCCCCAGGCCCCGATCAGATGACACTGTCCAGGGAGGTGTCTTTCACACCACAGGCTGTCCCCAGGACCTCAGGAGAAGCAGCTCCCGGGCTCCCAAAGAGACGCTTCAGGATAGGCAGGACCCTGCCCTGAGTCAAGGGGGACGCGGTCTGTCGCCCCAGCATACCCACCAAAGCCTTCTCCTCTATTTATTTGCCCCTGGGGGCTCCCTCCTGCCCCCTGGCAGAGTTGAGGTTAGGACTGATTCTAGAAAACATAGGCCAAGCTCCGCAGAGGAGAAACAAGACCCTGAAGCCCCAGGTTTTCTCCCACATCTCACCACTGGGGAGGATATTCGACAGCCGGGACAGTCGCAGATCGGAGGATGCACCTGCAGGATCCCTTTGGACATAAGCGTCTTCAGACTTTTCCCTGCAAGGAGAGCCGAGGCAGGACCGGTAAGGGAGCGGGGCCGGGCACAGGCAGGGCCGGGCACGCGGGCATGCTTCCGGGGCGCTGCCAGAGGCAAGGCCGGGTTCCCTCCCGCCACGAGTATGAACAACCGCCTCTGTCCAACTTCCGAACCCACACCCGGCCTCGCCGCCCACCCCACCCTCGCAGACGTCGCGGGGATCTGCAGAGCTCGGAATTCAAGATCCAGCGAGCGCCCTCCCCTGACGCAGGGCGGTCTCTCCCCGCTCCTCCCCCGCCTCCGCGCGCCCCTCCTCCCGCGCTCCACCCTCTCCAAGCAGGTCCCCGGGAATCCGGAGCTGGACCGTGGAGGTCGGGCCCGGCGCAGGTGAGCGGCGCTGTCAGGACCCCGGACTGCGCTTGACCCCGCGGAGCCACGAGCCCCTGAGTCGACGAGCGTGATTGGGTCCCTAACTTTCTAACTATCCCCTACCCCCCACCTGGCGCTCACCCCCCCTCTCCCTCCGCATGCCGGCTCTGGCGCCCACACGTCGCGGCCTTGGAGCCAGACTCCTGCGGGAGCCCTAGAGACTGCTCCCAGCCCTGCCGCCACTCTGCTCCGCGCGCGCTCCCGCCCCGACGCGCGCCCCCGCAGCCCCCACCTGCCTGCGCCACCCATGCACCTTGCCGCTCTCTCTACCAGCGTGCGTCCACACCCGGCCTCACTTGTGCCCCTCCACTCCCTCCAGAACCCGTGGCTCCTCAACCCCGGAGGAGAGTATCCTGCCGAGTCGGCCTCCCGCCCGCTCTCCCGAGTTCCCGTAAACTTCCCCGGAGCCTGAAGGCCCAGGAACCCCGCAAAGACCTTCCAGGCAGAAAGAGCCGCCGGCTCGTGCGGCCAGCTCTGGGGGGGACCACGGAGGCCGAGGGCGCTCAGCCCGGGTCCAACAAGGCCGACCGTGCTTGGGGGAAGGGGATGTCCCTGCGGCCGCCCCAGAGTCGCAGCGCCCTCTCTAGGCAGAACTGGAGTCTCCCAGGTGGCAGACGAGGGGGATCCGGACCCACGGGTCCTCAGGGAGCGGAGGCGAGGGACCGGAGCGGTCCGCGCCCCCACGGCGGCCGCACCTTTGTGGCGGATGCTGCGTTTCCAGTCCTTGGCCGTCTCGCGGCCGCTGACGAACTGGAACTCGTTGGGTGTGAGCCACTCGCCGCGGTGGCGGATGGACGGACCCTTGCTGCCTTGGCAGAGTTTGCGCACGTAGAGCAGCGCGCGGTTGGCGCCGCACTCCACCTCGATGCAGGGCTCGCCGTTGTCCAGCAGCGGCTGGAAATCCGGTGCCGCGGCCGCAGTGGCCGAAAAGCGCTCGAGGGCCAGAGGGTCTCTGGGCAGGTGGAGGTGCGGGGCGGCCTCATGCAGGCTCAGGTAGGCGCGAGGGGCACGGAGCGGCGGGGCCAACAGCGCCTCGTAGCCCGCTGTAGCGGCTGGTAGCGAGGCGGCCGGGGGCAGGGCGGCCGCGGCGGGCAGTGGCGCCAAGTAGCCAGGCAGCGGCGGCAGTGGCAACGCTGCCAGGGTCGGGTGGAAGGTGGCCAGAGCCAGAGCGAGGTCTTCGCGGCCGGGTAGCTCCTTCTTGACCGCCGGCATGGTGGGCCTGTGTTCCTGCAGCCTGGCCCTCCGCCGCCGGCGCAACTTGTTCCAGCCGGGATGGAGTTGGGTCTCGAGGGCCGGGGCTCTGGAGCCTCCTGGCTGCACACCCGCCCTCCCCGCTACTGCGCCCCAGCCGGGCCACCTCGGACCGCTGCCCGTCCGGCTGGCAGGGCCTCTGCCGCCCGAGACATGGTGCTGCCGGAGCTCTATCGATCCCCGATCGACCTGCCCAGCGCCGCAGCTCCAGGGCCTTGGGGCTCCACTGGGCGCTGGGCCACCTGCGCCCGCGCCCCCTGGGGCGGCCCGGCGCCCGGCTCGCTGCTGCGCCCGCGGGGCCGAGCCGGGCAGTGAGGAGTTGTGCAGCCTCCGGCCGCGTGCCCCGCCCCGCCCGAGGGTCCCAGGCCCCCGCCCCGCCCCACCGTCCCAGCCGCGCACCCGCGTACTCCAGCGCGCGCCCGCCCGGCGGGGACTTGGGAGACTCGCGCCGCCGCCGCCGCCACAACTTGGCCCATTTAAACGGCCCTGGCGCGGCGGGCGGGCGGCACGGGCTCCCGTAGGGGGTGCGTGACGGCCGACTGGGCTCAGACGGGGGCGACGGGACCTGGCTGCACCTCCTGCCTTATTCCAGGGTGGGAGTTCTCGTTTGGGAGGAGAGGAGACCGATGTGTGGGGGGCGGGTGGGAGGTGGTGGTGCGCGGGACGGAGGCCAGAGAGTCGCGGCACGCACAGCCGGCGACACTGCTGAGGGAGTCACTGTTTGGGCACCCCAGTCAGAGTCCCGGAGTCCACGTGGGACCGAGGGCTGGCTCCTTGCGAAAGAGCGTATCCGGGATCGGAATTGCCGCTTTCCTGGCGGTGCGCGTGAGCCAGCAGCTCTGGGAATCAGTGCAGAGGGCATGAGTGGTCTCCTCAGCGTCTACAGGGTGTGCGCTGTGGGTTTGTGGTGTGTGGTGGCGGAAAATGTGTTGGGGAAGGTTTGTGGTCTGTGAATAACAACGATAATTCTATCAATAACTGCCCCCCTTACCATGCACTTCACAAGCCTTAGTTCACCTGATCATCTGAGGGTTTGTTTTTTTTTTTGACACCCAAAGAGTTTTTATTTTACAGATGAGGAAGGGCGAGATACAAAAGGGCCAAGTATCTGTCCTGGTGTCACACAGTTGTTTCAAATCCGGGCTGTCTGCCTCCACAACAAACAGTATGGGGTGGGGCAAGGAAGTGGGGCTAGAGGCAATGTGGGTGGAGGGTGGGGTGTGTGGGGAGGAGAGGCAGCTGAATGTGGGACTGTGCACTTGAGCATATTTCTGTTACCTGCCACGTGCAAGTTTGAGGAAGATGGACCTCTGCATCCATGTTCACCTCCTCCTCCAGCCTTGCTCTAGCCCTGGAATGAGGGGGGGTTGTCCCCTGGGATCAACCCATACCTCCCTACAGTTTGGCATGGTGGCCCCGTGGTGGGATAATTAGGAAGAGAAACTGAGAAACCCAGTGGCTCTGACAGTACTTGGTGGAGACTTTGTAATTTCTCAGGTGTGCCATTTTGGACAAGCTAGAAAGTAGCCTCAGACCCCTGCCCCTCTGAGATGTACCTACTGGGGCACCCATATGAGCATCTTCCTGACCAGGCTCTGGGGCAGAGGGGGGGGGTGGAGGGGGGGGGGGGGGGGGGAAGTGAGCTGGATCATAGGAGTGCTTGCACCTTCTGCAAGGGTGGGCTGGGAGTGAGGGAACACTCCACCGCTACTCCCCAAGGGCTTCCTACCAGACGTCAGCACCAGGTGGGCATGTGGCTGACTGCTGGGGACCTCCGTGCTGATGTACATTGCTCTCCTCACTCTCAGCTTAGGTATCAACCAGCCCCAAGACCAACCTGGGGAGTGAGATGCGGGCTCAGACCAGGGATGTGTCTGGGAACTTCCACTCCTTTACTTCTTGTTTATTTGTCTGTAGGGGTTTAAGGGGTGGGTGGCAAGACAGGTGTGAATGCAAGTGACCCCTCCTTACTTCACCACCCTCAGCCCCATTGCTCTCTTTGTAACCTGGACTCCTGCACATACCTGACCCCAGGAGTGACAGCTAGGGAGCTCCTCCCACACCCAGCCTCTGTGGCCTATGTCTTGTTCTCAGGTGTGATGCTCCATGTCTAATGGATGCAGGAGGTTGTCCTCACCTGAGTGCCAAGACCCTCGGGGAGCTGTCATGTTAATCTGCGGTCATAGCTCTATATGGAGAGGCCAAGTCCAGTGAGCCTGTTTGGCTACAGCCCTGACCCAGCTGCCAAAAGACAGCCTCCGCCCAGCTCTTCTAACGTTTGCCTGCACCTGTCCCCTCAGCCTCAGGCCTCTTAACCCCTGACCTTCACACTGTGGTCTGGGGAAGGGAGGCTGAAAGCTCATCTCTAGATCTGAGACAATACCAGGCAGCTGTCAGGCCTGGCCTCTCCTCTGTCCTGAGCCTGAGCAGGGGTCCTCCCAGGACCACCCTTCACTCATCCCTGGCCTCTCACAGTGGTTAGGAGTGGCACGCGGGACCCCCAACTGTGGCTCTCAAGGAGGGGCCCAGCTTTCAAGGTGTGGGGCTGACCTACCGGACCCAGCCTAATCTCCATGCTGCCATCTGGCTCCAGCCTTCGTTGGAGGACCAGGACCCTCCTGAAAACACCTTGACTGGGTCCAAAATTACCTGCAGGACCCCCCTCCTCCTAGAGCTGCTCTTGACTCTAAGGAGACATCTTCCAGGGGTCCTCCAGGGTCTTGACTGATCAGGGGAGTTCACCCCCGCCCCCACATATTTCCCCCTGTTCTTGGGAAATAGAGCCTTCTGCCCACGGGGGCTCAGAGCAGCTTTCCCCTGGAGGACTAGGTATCCTCATCTTGGCTGTCATTGCCTTCCCAAAAGGATCTGCTCCCTTCCTCCCGCCTGTCCACTTGTGTCCGTCTGGCGCCTGAGCCCGCATGTTCTTCTGCACTTCTCAGACTGGAGTCAGGCCAGAGGGACAGAATTCTGGCATTGGGATCACCGCCACCTGGCCCTCAGGCTTGGCGACCCCACGGAGAGCAAAGGTGGGGTCGGCGGCTGCAGCTCCTCCTCTGCCCGAGGAGGCCCCGCCCCAGCCCGCCGGCCTCCGCGGCGCCATCGCTTCTCGAGGTTCCCCCGCGCGGGGCCCTCCGCTGCTGCTGCCGCCCGCCGCCGCCGCCGCCGCCGCCGCCGCCGCCGCCGCCGCCAGGGAGGGAGAGGGGGTCATAAATAACCCGCGGGGCGGCGCGGCCGGCGGTGCAGACGGTGACCCGAGACGTCCCCAGAGAGCGCGGGGGCGGCCCACAGACCCCGATGCCCCCGACCCAGGCTCTGCCAGCATTGCCCGGCTGGCACTGCCCGGCCAGTCCAAAGCTGGTGCTCCCTCCCATCCTGGATTGCCCGCCTTCCTCCCCTCCAGAACACCCCCTCAAAGCCCCCTTTTCATCCATTCCTTCACCAATCAATCACTTATTGAGTACCAGATGTGGTAAAACCCCAGAAAGAGAGACCTAGAGGTGAGGCTGGAAAATACAGAAGAAAGCAGTGGGTCGCTGAGACCACAGGTGCAGGGGCACCTTCATTCAGCCTCCTGTGCTCACCCAAGTACCTTAGGGTGTAGGAGTACAGGCCCAGACCCGCCCAGACAGGAAGCCATGCCAGGACAGATCACAGGGGCCCCACAGGTGTGGGCACAGCCTCACACACATGCCCACACAAGCACCCACGGCAACCAACAGATCCATGCCTTCTCAAAGGCACACAGACAGCAGCCCACATGTGTGCTCACAGCCACACTCACTCCCAGCAGCTCCCAAAGCTGCTGGCACAGGACAGGTGCAGACACAGATGCTGACATCCTCAGCACAAATATGCACAGACGGTGTGTGTGCTAACTTATATGACAGCCAAGATGGAAGACACCACCAGGACCTATGCATGAAACATACAAAGACACACGGGCCTGCAGCATGAGTGCCAGATGGATACCGTTGTCATGTCCAAGACAGCTTGTCCAGTTAAAGGGTCTGATTTGCAGCACCATTCCATCAGGAAAGGGTAGATGCGAGGTCAGAGGTGAGTGGCACAGTGGCTCCCTCAGACACCCCTGCAGAAATGGTCAGAACCTTCAGGAAGCATCTGTTCCTGGTTCCAGGTCAGACACATGAGGGGCCACCCTGCTGGGACATGCCTCGCTGTTGGCCAGCTGTGAACTGGCTGCAGGCCATGTTCTTCCTCTTTCTCAGGAAAGTATGTGTTTCTGAGGCTGGTCTGTCCACTGACCTTTTGTTGTTGTTCAGTTGCTAAGTTGCGTCCAATTCTTTGCAACCCCATGTATTGCAGCATACCAGGCCTCCCTGTTCCTCACCATCTCCCAGAGTTTGCCCAGATTCATGTCCATTGAATCAGTGTTGCTATCTAAGCATCTCATCCTCTGCTGCCCTCTTCTTTCACCTTCAATCTTTTCCAACATCAAGGTCTTTTCCAGTGAGTCAGCTGTTTGCATCAGGTGGCCAAAGTATTGGAGCTTCAGCCTGAGCATCAATCCTTCCAATGAGTATTCAGGGTTGATTTCCCTTAGGACTGACTGGTTTGATCTTGCTGTCCAAGAGACTCTCAAGAGTCTTCTCCAGTACATTTCAAAAGCACCAGTTCTTCAGCATGCAGTCTTCTTTATAGTCCACTGACCTTAACTTAATGCCATTTAAAGAAGTAAAGAGTCAGGGCCCGGTGTCTCGACTCGGGGCACCCCCAGGGTGCACACTGTCGGTTCCATGTGCCATGATATTCACCTGCTGTTTTACACATGCTGACGTGTACATAGCTTCTCAGACAGATGAAGTGACCCCAGACACAAGGACAGTGATGCACATGTGCTTGACAAGCTACAGAATACACTGGGTGCACTGATGCCAGCACAGAGGGAACTGTTGTCTGCTCACATGGGTGGGTGTCTTAGCTGCCACTGGCTCTGCATGCCTGGTCCCTCCCCACGAGTGAAAACACTCACTCACTGGCATCACTGGGGCAGCCTGCTCAGTGCCATGGCCCTGCCTGGGCCTGAGCTGGGCTGGGGAGGCTGAAACAGGCAGTGGAGAGAGCAGACCCTGCAGTGTCCTGAGACTCGGGTCCTCCTGGCCAGCCACTGTGTGACATAGGCCCCTCTGCCCTTATTGTCACCTTGGTTTCCCCATCTGAAAATGAGAGAGGGGCTCAACATCTGTGGGGTCCCCTTTGGCTTGGAGCAGACAGGGTGATATATAGCTGCAGGGGCCCTAGTCAATACTGTGATGAGCCCTGGCGTACCCTCCATGTTTTCTCCATAAATGGTCTCAGAGTGCAGGAGCTGGAGGCTTCCCCCTGAAAGTGGGGCCAAGCGAAGGGATGGGAGTCCTCCCGGACCCTTAGAGACACCTACTGTGTATCCTCAAGGCATCAGTCAAGGACCCTGGGGGCAGTAAGAGGGGGCTTACAGAAGAGGGGACCAGGTAGGCTCTCTGCCAGGCTGCTGGGTGCAAACTGAAGCAGAGAGGGCGTCCAGGCAGGACCCTGAAGACAGAGAAGCTGGAGCTGAGGCGCTGGTTCAGCAGTGGTAGCAGAAGTCACTGCCTCCAGGCCCAGCTCTGCGAGGCTCCCAGGCTGTGCAGGGAGACCAGACTGGCCCAGCAGTAACCGTTTATATGATGGACTTCCTGCGGAATGTGAGCTCCTGGCAACAGCTCCCCAGACACACTCATGTGTCAGTGTGAGGACTGTCTTTGGGGGCCGTCCCCATGTGATCCACTCCCAGCCCAGCTTGGCCTCCCGGCCTGGGACAGCTCCACCCCTGTTCACCTCTTCTCCCAGCACCTGCCCACCCTACTGTCCCAGAAGCTCCTCCTCACCAGAGCAAGAGAAAAAACTCAGGAGGCTGGGAGACCCTCCCGCAGGAGTCAGAGTGAGCACCCTTGGTTGTTGGCAGGTGTTCCACAGAGAGAGGAGGGAGGTCAGAGCCCAAGGAGAGGTGTGGTCCACTGTTCTGAGGTCCTGGCAAGGCTTGCATCCACTCCTGCATGAAGAAGCAACCATAGACCTTGGAGGAGGTCTCAGAGACAGGCTGTGACTGGCTGAGCCCTCCAGTCCCGTTTCACTTTCTTTCCGCAGAGTGCCTTCTCTGTGCTACATAGAGGGGTCACCAGCATTTCGTTCTCTGGGACCTTAGAGGGCAGAACTCAAGCACAGGGAAAGCAGAGTAGAACCTCAAAGAGAAACAGCCAGAGGTACCTGGAAATGGCCTTCACACTCTCTGTCCTGGGTAATGGGCTCCTCCAACCTCATCACTCTTGGCTGCTCTCCAGGGTGCCCGCCTCATGGCCAGTAAGTGGGGTCAGGGGTACTGAGGAACCTCACATAAACCACTGTTGCTTTGGATTACCATTCATTTTTCTTTCTTTAATGAAACTTGTACCCCAACAGAATTTACAGGGTTTCACCGTGCAGTTGGCTATATATTTTAGGATCTCATCCACCTGTGCCCTGGTGGGATTGCTGCTCTGCACCTGCTGCACCAGGAGGAGGAGTGGGTGGTCTGAGCCTCTCATACACAGTCACACCACAGGGTCACCTGGAGAGCCAGCAATCACATTGTCAGCATCGATTTGTCCTTTAGGGGTTTTCAAAAGTAGAGAGCTTAGGTGCACAGTGAGTTTTACTGTTTCTCCCCACAACTCTGACCCAGACTGGTGTTCTAAGGTCATAGGTTTAGCCTGACCCCATCCCAGGGCAAGTCTTGGACTCCCATTGCCAAGGAGCCCATCTCTCCAGGACAGGTTGAATCAGTAACATCCTGTGGGGTGCTTTGATGTCTTTGTGGGCACTGTCTGAGTGTGAGCTGCTGAGCTCTCCATGAGTCCATCTTGTCTTCTGTGCTGATGTCTAGGGTGTCACAATGGGTGGCCCTGGGATGCACATACCCCTGGAGTCACGCACAGTGCCCCGCATGTGGACCCAGAAGTGAGTTGGCTGAAGGGCACAGCGTGGTACTGGCTGAGATCCTGAGTAGAGCCCATGTGCTGAGGCCAGACCACATCTACCCTAGATGTGGGAGGGCAGCAGCTCCAGGCCTCTGTCCAAGGCCACAACCTGATGTGTTCCTCAGAGCATCTAATAGAGTCCCAGCTTAGCACTGGGGGCTTCCACCTGCAGACTGGGGAAGTGGGAAGACTGCTTGGAGGCCACTGAGAATGGGAGGAGGAGAAGAGGCAGCTAGCAGAGCAAGGGCTTATATAGGGTATTTTCACCGCTGTGTAGAGGATTGTAGGCATCTCCAAATATGGGGTCCTCATGCCCTGTCAGGTCAGAGGACCCCAGTCTTTGATCCTCTTTGTATATCAGATGCCAACAGAGTCTCCTTCCAGAACAGACACACTACTCTCCTGGATTAACTGGCCTTGTCAAAATCTGAGAGTTTGCCCCATGTCAGCAGTTGTGTAACTCTGTCTGAGATCCAGTTGGTATGTGTGGGTTCCTGAGCACCTAAGGCCTCAGAAATGGGACAGGTGATTCAAAATTGGTAAAGAGCAAAGCTATTACTTGGGCTGGGTCATCCCATCTTCCAGCCAGGAACATGGCCCTGAGGAAACTTGTCAGCTTCTGCTCAATGCAATATGCTGTCTAGGTTTGTCATAGCTTTCTTCCAAGGAGCAAGCACCTAGACAGCATATTAAAAAGCAGAGACATCACTTCGCCAACTGAGGTCTGTATAGTCAAAGCTATGGCTTTTCCAGAAGTCATGTACGGATGTGAATGTTGGACCATAAAGACAGCTAAGTGCCGAAGAATTGATGGTATCAAACTGTGGTGCTGGAGAAGACTCTTGAGAGTCCCTTGGACAGCAAGATCAAACCAGCCAATACTAAAGGAAATCAACCCTGAATGTTCATTGGAAGGACTGATGCTGAAGGTGAAGCTCCAATACTTTGGCTTGATTCAAGGAACTGACTCAATAGAAAAGACCCTGATGCTGGGAAAGATTGAGCACAGGAAAAGGGGGCAACAGAAGATGAGATAGTTGATTAGCATCACTGACTCAATGGACATGAACTTGAGCAAGCTCCAGGAGATGGTGAAGGACAGGGAAGTCTGGCGTGCTACAGTCCATGGGGTCACAAAAAGTGGATATGCCTTAGTGACTGAACAACTACCTACTCACCTTCAAGACTCAGAGCAGCATCCCCTCCTCCAAGAAGCCTCCCAGGATCACCTCCTCTCCTGGTAGAGCCCCAGTGTGCCCCCAGAACACCATCATATATCCAGTCTCCCAGGTTTCCTGCTGTGCTGCCAGGGCCCTGGGCAGGCCCGGGTACTCAGAGGTGCTCCAATCACAGCAAACTCAGAGTGGGTAGGAACACAGGGCTGGTGGCTTGAAAGAGCCAGGTGGAGCTCCCACTGTGCTGATTTGGGTGGCTTCACAGTGGTGGTGCTGGCAGGCTGGGCTGGAAGTGTTGGGAGCCTAGGGAGAGAGTGTTGGCAGAGACTGAATTCTTGAGGAAGGACTTGTCCTCCAGGGAGGGACAGGCACAGTCAGCAGACATCATCCCCAATCCTGGGCAGCAGGAGCCCAGGCCCTGCTGGGTGGCCTGAAGATGTCAAGACCTCCCTGTATCCATCTCTGGGGATCCTGGTGGTTAGGCGTCTGCAGCTTCTAATAGCCAGGCCAGGCCACCATGTCTCTGGAGCTGCATCCTGGATGCTCTTTCTCTGGGCCCATCCTCCAGCCCTTTGTCCCTCAGGATGCCCAGGCATGTGCAGCTGCCTCCCCACCCCTGAACCCCATTCTGGCTCTGGCCAAGCTCACGAAGCTCCACCACAGGGGGAGGGGCACACATGGACACATGCCTGGGTGCACATGGGGTCTCCCTATTGCCCTTCCAGTGCCTAGCCTGGGGGTCCAGCTGTGGCTGCTCATTCTGATGCTATGGGGATGGGGGTCTAGGGGATGCCATTGTACCCATGATGGCAAAAAGCACCATCAGGCCCATCTGAAACAGCACAGGAGGATTCCAGAGACCTCCCTCCCCCACCCCACCTCCACTGCCTGCAGCACGGAGGCCAAGACTAATAAAACACCCACCTCACAGGAGACAGCTTTATCTTGTTGATCGGAAGTCTGCCAGCCCAATTTATGATGGAACATAAGCTCTCCAAATCTGAATTTATGTGCTGTAGTATAACGAGAGGTCAATGAGATTAAAAGTGGGCTCGTGAGAGGACCATAGGCAGCTCACTGCTCAGTGCCGACCAGAAAGCCTCACAGCCCCTGAACCCAAGGGAGGTGAGGGCCCAGTCCAGCAGCAGGACAGGAAGGTGGAAGGCAGGGAGAGACCAGCCCATGAGGCAGGTGGTGACGGGGGAGGAGGACCAGGAGGCAGCAGAAGCAGATGGAAAGGGGCACGGGCCTGGGGCCAGAGGAAGCAGAGGCGGCCTGGAGTATCAGGGCCTCCTGTGGGGAGTGAGGGTCTGGGGTGAAGGAGAAGCATGGGTAGGGGCGGGTCTCCCTCAGGGACCAGGAACCCCCTGGTCTGAGGACAGGTAGGAGGGGGCCCTGAGAGGGCTGAAGGACAAAATTCTGATCCTGGCCCAGGACCCATGATCTGAGGTGGTTTCGGTGGGCACGTGGCAACATCTTGCAGCTTAGGCCCATTCCCTGCCCCCTCCCCAACCCCCTCTGTCTTCAGTACCCGCTTGGAGTCACGGATGATGGTGAGGGAGGGGTATGCTCTGGTGGGGACCTGGGCCCCGGCCAGAGTGAGGCTGGCTTTTGAGCTCAGGCTAGAGCCTGACTTCAGAATTTATACAAATAAATGAAATGAAAAGTGCTGGCAGGCCTGATCTGATTACAGAGTCATTCATTCTCTGGTCGTTAATAATTTGTGCAATAAAGGATTGCGGCCGCGCAGTGAGGAGGAGGCTGTGGCCCAGCCTTCCCTCGGCGCCGGGGCCGCGGGAACTGGAAACATAAATTATTAGTTTCTTATCGCTCAGCCTGCCATTGCTCATGCTGCCAGGGGCCTGGCAGGAGCCGGTGGCAGTCCTGCCGCCTGCCTGGGCCTGGCTCTCAGTTGCTGCTGACTGTGGAGACTCTAGGGGGGCCCCTCATCTTCCCTCCCCCAACCCTTAACAGCAGCACCCTGGAGCCTCAGCCTTGGAGAGTTTGCAGCTGGTGCCAAGGACGGCTCTGGAGCAGGTGGAGCTATGGGGTTTAGCTCTCATGCCCTGGACCTCAGCCTTCCCCCCAGCCCTCTCCACGCAGGCCTCTGTCAGTGAAGCCTCATCACTAGTGGCTGGTAAAGTTGCATGCTTGGACCCTGGTACTTGTCCACTTAGAGCAGAGGTTACCATTATCAACACAACAGAGGCCCACGTTCCCCCTCCCCACAACACACCACCCAGGGTGAAGGAAAGAAGGAAAGATTGGTGTCTGGGTTCATATCACCTCTTCCAGGTGTGTCTGTGCCTCCCTGGGTGGAACTCAGGGCAGGCGCTTTTACGGGGTGTGATACCTGCAGGCATGGCACCACTCACTCCCTGCTCATCCTGTCTTCCTGGGTCCAGCACTGGGCTCCTGGGCGGGCAGGTGTGCAGCAAGCAAACAGTCTAGATATGTGGCTGGTGCTGATGGAGTTCCCAGTGCTAAGCCATGGCAGGGTTGGGCTGGGTGGGGTGACCCAGGGCTGTCCCCTGGGCTGTGCATCTGTGGCCCCAGGTGGAGCTGCTTAGGTGCACAGGGGTGAGGGCTGAATACAGAGGCCGAAGACCCCAGAGTGCTCCAGACTGAGTGGTGATTAAGGCAATTATGGTGATTACAGAATTATAGAAATGAGCACCTTCAGGCCGGTTCCCACCCCCCAAGTTGAGGAGGCTGAGGGCAAGGCAAGGTCGGGGAGTTAGGGTGGGGGACTCAGGGTGGGGGACTCTGGGCTCCAGCCATCCTGAATGGAGGATATGGCAGGATCGGATGAGGGCATGGACATCTCTCTCCTGCTAGCTAATGTCATTGGACCCGAACCACTGACATGCTCCCTCTCCCAGCTTGCTTGCATCCTGGGAACCAGGGTTACCTGAGGCCTACCTTGAACCCACCAGGTTGGCAGGACGTGGGGGTCAGGGGTGTGCTCTGCAGAGTGCCCGAGGCCACATGCCCAGGGCACTGCACCCACCACTTACTGGCTGTGTGGCCTTGGAAAGACCTTCACCCTTTCTGCTTCTGAATCTGTAAAAAGGGAGCATGAATTAAACAAGATTCGAGTGTATGTTTTGAGCATCTACTCTGTGTCAGGCATCCCAGGCCTGTGTGGGGTTGGGTACGTGCACCACTGGAGTGGGTTGCCATTTCCTTCTCGAATGCATGAAGGTGAAAAGTGAAAGTGAAGTCGCTTAGTCGTGTCCAACTCTTTGAGACTCCACGGACCGCAGCCCACCAGGCTCCTCCGTCCATGGGATTTTCCAGGCAAGAGTACTGGAGTGGGGTGCCATTGCCTTTAGTCTTGGGTCAATTTTGTCCTACTTTACAGTGGCAAGACCCACTCGATACTCTGTCTCTTTTTCAGGTTTTCTGGCCTGGCTGTCAGAATAAGCCCACACTTTTCACATTCTGCTTGAGCTCTGGACATGACTTCCTTTGACCCTCTTGGTGGGTCTTTCCTGGCCTCTGGCACGATCCTCACATGCATGGGCTGATCTGTGCTTTGCAGACTCCAGGGCTCCCTCCTCCCCAGGGCTCCATCCTGCAAACTCTTTCTGCCTTGGCTTTCCAGGCTGTCGAGTCCTGTGTCTCCCCTCCGGGGCATCCCTGAAACTGCCTGGGTCCCCTTCTTGCTCCACAGCTGGATACTCTGGTGGCAGCATACTGAGGGGTCCAAGGACTCACCGCAATGATTCCTGCCTCTTAGGGTCCTCTCCTTGGACATCTAATATCATGTTTCGAGGGCCGTTGTGTCCTAAATTTTGTCTGGTCTTTGAGTTGTTCTGGCAGGAGGGTAGGTCTGGCTGCTCTGTCTTGTCAGAGTGCCTGTCCCATGAGTTCACAAAGTGTCCCACACTGGTGCAGGGCCTGGTATAAGGGACTCTCTTGGCAGGTGTTTTCTGAGTGTCTGGGCCCCATGGCCTGTACAGCCTGCAGCACAAAAGACCCTCTGCCCCATCACTTGCCAATTCACCACAGCCTGGTAAAGGCTGGGACATCCCAGGGCAAGGGCATCAGAGGGGGCTCCACAGCCAAGGGCCTGGAAGCCATGCTCTCTGTAGCACTCTTAGCCTGTCCTCTGTTGGCCACTTCCAGGTCCAGGCCACAGGCCCATCCCTGCTGCCATGGGTGGCTGGTGGCTTTACTAAGTGGACCAGGAGGACATGGGAGGAGGGAGTTTGCTATAGCATGTTAGCTGTACAAGTGCACCCCATGTCTGGAGCAGCGAGAGCTGGGAGAGAGGCTGAGTCCACTCTGGGGAGAAGCCAGCAGGCCCGGGACCAGGGTTCTACCCATGAATGGGGAAGCCTTCATCACCAGCACCCCAGTGATAGTCACTGGGAGAGGAAAACCCCGGGTTTGTCTTATCCGTAGGTACCCTCTGTAGACTGTATGAGCAGCAGCCTTGCTGTGAACACACACCTGTCACACACAGGACACAGGTAGGGCTGGCAGCACCAGGCTTTGGCTTGGAGTGGCCACTGTCTGAAACATAGGTGGGTTTGGATCTCAGTGTGTCACTGCCCAGGGGCTCCAAGGCCAGGGTGCTACTGACATAGGGAGCTTGGGGAGAATTCTCTCAGGCTGGTCCTCTGGCCACTGGAGCACCCTGGGGCATGGTTCCCAGAGGAGGCAGACGTCCAACCTGCAGGCAGCCCTGGGCCTTGGGTCCCAGCTCTGCAGATGGATGGGCTGCTCCCGAGCAGCATGGAAGGTGGTGGACCAGAGTGGAGTGAAAGTGAGGGTGCCATCCATATGAGTTTTGGTCATGAACTGGGCTATGTTTCTTCTGTCTGTGGGGCAGGTTAGACCCAAAAGCTCCAAAGAAGCTTTGGGGTGGTAGGTAAAACTCCCAGAGAAAGCCTGGGAAAGGGGCCTAGTTCTAAATGCCACCCACCTTCCACACAGCCAGCTACAAGTTAGAGCCTCTGGGGATGCTCTCTGGTGGGGGGATGCTGCTTCCACCCACCCCTGTGGAACATGAAAGCCAGTGTGACTCCTGGTAGACACTGTCCTCAAAGGCAGTGGCTTTGGGAAGCTCGGTACCCGAACAGCATAGACACCACAGACTCTGTCCCAGTGTTTCTTCCAGCTCCGGGCTGGCTCTCAGGTGGGACCCTGCCTTGTCCCACACTTGCTCCCTTGTTAGAGGTCTCCTCGGCTGGGCAGCTCCCCAGGCCCTGCTGTTTCCCTGCTCCCCTCTTGGGTACTGCTGCAACATTTGACTTGTTATTTCCTGACTCACTAACTCCACAGCCCACCGCCAGAAGTGTGAGCCCACAAGTTATCATTTCTCCCTGAGCTGTTCAACCAGCACTGAGCCTGCCTCTGTGCCACAGTGTTGCACCCCCGGGACAAGGTGGGCAGTTCACATAGCCCTTTCTTCCCCAAGTGGGAATCAGAGAAAAGAAACTCTGACCCTCCTCTTGGAGCAGGCAGAGACCCACATGTCAGAGCCCCGCAGGAGCTGAGGGACCGTGCACATCCCAGAACATCCCCTCCATCTACTCCTACTCATCTTTTGATGCCAGTTCAAATGCCGCTTCCTCTATGAAGCCTTCTGGGTCTTTCCAGACAGACAAGGACATCGTCACTTGAGCTTGTGAGCACACATCTCTGCATTTCCAGGACTTAGACTGACTTGTATAGGAATCCAACATTCCCATCTGCACTGTGAGCCCCAGAGGGGTCTCCTCTCCTGGGCCCAGTTGGCAGTCAGGAGGCCTTAGAAATACGTGTCATAATGACTCAGCATTTCACAAGCATAATCTCAGGTGCCTTTAGGGCAACCTATGACGTAGATGCTCTTTTTACCTCCTTTTACAGGTGACAGCTGGCAGGTGGCAGAATAGCTTTGTGGTCCCATCCTCTGGACCTCTGAGCTTTAATCATACAAATGCTCAGCTGCTCTGGGTCAGGCTTGCTCCAGCTCATCACTTTGATTATTAATTAGCTCCTTAGTTATTAGCTTAAGGACTTCTCATGGATTCTTGGGCTAAAAGCAGAAGAAAGCAGGGGACCCAGAGGAGCCATTGGCCATCATCTTGCTGTCTGGGACTGGTGCTGAGAGTTGCTTGAGGTCTGGGTACCTATAGGCCTGGAAGCTCCTGTTTGGAGGACCAGGGGCTCATCTGACACCTGGAGCTGCTACAGGTGCTCTTTCCCGTCATCTTGCCTGTAAGCCCACGAGCCGCCTGCTTCCCTCCCTCGGCAGCAGGCTGGGCTCTGACACAAGCCCCTCCTCCTGTCTGCCCTAGCACCCCACTCTGTGGCTTACCCCATTTTTCTGATTCCTCTAGCTGAACAGGAGGGAAGTTCAGGAGGGAAGGGGGCAGGGCCTGAGGACACGACATAAACTGATTGGAACCAAATAGGTCCAAGATGGCGGACAAGTCAACTTCCACTAGACCAGGAGACTAGTCTGGTCTAAAATGACACACCCAGAGGTGCCATGACAGTTCCAAGGCCAACCACTGACGTCAAAACATGGGCAGTGGCCCAATTTCTGGAAATCCCCACCCCATTCCCCAAATAGCTGGAATGAAAGAGTCGTGTCTGACTCTTTGCGACCCCACGTACTATACAGTCCATGGAATTCTCCAAGCTAGAATACTGGAGTGGGTAGCCATTCCCTTCTCCAGGAGATCTTCCCAATCCAGGGATCAAACCCAGGTCTCCAGCATTGCCAGCAGATTCTTTACCAACCTACTCCCCACCCTCCCCCTGCCCTGCCCCATCACTCTGCAGGGCTAACAGGCTGGTTCAGAGCTCACAAAATCACATATACATGTCTTCTTACCAAAGTACACTCATTAGCCTAAGAAATTATTCAACTCTAAGTGGGCAACAGAGGATGAGATGGTTAGACAGCATCACTGACTCAATGGACATAAATTTGAGAAAATTCCGGGAGATAGTGGAGGACAGAGGAGCCCAGCATGTTGCAGTCCATGGGGTTGCAAAGAGTCAGACACGACCTCGCAACTGAACAACAACATAAACAGTTGACAACCCCTATACTCTGGTGCTGCTCTTGCCTTCTGAGATGGCCCACACTGTCTGTGGAGTGTGTTTCTCTTTAAATAAATCTACTTCTTACCTATCACTTTGTCTCTCCCTGAATTCTTTCTGCAATGAGACATTAAGAACCGGAGCTTCATTAAGTCCTGAGACCAGGTGTATGATCTCAGTTGGAAGACCGTGTGTTCAAGTTCCAACCTGAGTTACAGAGTTTCACAGCAGCTTCCACCAGGGATATAGCTTCTCCGCTCTGGGGTCTTATTCAGTACCCACCTGGCTACCATGCCTGTATTCTGAATCCCTACTGCTTTCCCTCCAAGGCTTGGCCTGCACACACCACGCCCCAGCCTGGCACCATCACTCTGCAGGGTTAACAAGCTGGTTCAGAGCACACAGAATTACATATGCATGCCTTCTTACCAACAGTACAGAACAGGTAACACAAATCCACTACCTTGGCTCTTTCCAGGTTGCATGTTAACACAGAGAAACAATTTACCTGGGTTTCCCTCACCCAGTCCCACCCCTCCCACCCCCACTCGGTATGGTCTCCTCTGGGCTGATTCCATTTATCACTGGCTGTGGATGAGAAATTTTATCATGAAACACAGTTCAGGGTGATAGATGAGGGAGCGGGGCAGGTGATCGCCTCACTGCCTCCCTCTCCAAGGAAATTCCTCCCCTTTTACAAAAGCTGGGCAGCCAGGGGGCTGAAGAGGTAGGAGCCACACACAGGGTAGTAGGCTAGGGCAGAGTGGGCGGGGAGTGGAGGAGGCAGAGGACACAGACTAGGCCAGGTCTCCCATGGGAACCCAGGAAGGAAGGCAGACATGATCTCCCCTAACCGAATTCAAGGCTGAGGTTCAGAGGGTCCTACATAGAAGGGAGAGCAGGGGCAATGTCCAGACCAAAAAAAAGTGGAGAAACTTTTCTCTGAAAACTGCCATAGTCTTTCCCAGGAGCATCAGCTCCATCTTCTATTTGCAATGAAATTCTCTATGAATTATATCTTTTCAACAGTGCTTATCTCACCAGCATGAGCAAACCAATACTTTTCAAAATGACAACTGAGACTTTATCAACTCTTGGTGGCTGGTTTAGGGTTTTCTGGAGCCTCTTCCAGGTGTTCCTGTTAGGATTCTAGTCTGAACAGCTGCGGGTGGGCCTGGGTGGGGGTGCTGACCTGAGCATCCACCATTAAGATCCCTGGCCACAGTGTGAAACTTGCGGGGCTCTGTGAGGCTCTCCAGCACCAAGCCCTTTTTTTTCCTCCACCATTTCTCATAGGCAAGACTATAGCCTCCGTGACCTTCCCTGAGTTCCAAAGGGCAGATTAGAACAGTTGCCTCAGAAACCACCTGAGGCAAGATTAAAAGGCCCAGAGAAACTCACCAAGAATCTGCATCTTAATCTTGTCAGCAGCCCTGCCCTTGGGAAGTATTGTTATAAAGTAAAGTGAAAGTCACTCAGTCCTGTTCGACTCTGCTACCTCCGGGACTATACAGTCCATGGAATTCTCCAGGCCAGAATAAACTCCTTATCAAATCCTCCTGGGTGGGATGCATAGCTTTTCCGAGCAGGAGCCGACCATGTCCCCCTTTGCCTGGTCTGTGTCTTCTCATGGGAGACCTGTCCTAGTCTGTGTCCTTTTCTCCTGTACCCAATACTCTCTCTCTCTTGAGATTCCAGACCCCATCTAGCCCCAATGTACAGAGAAGCTCAGCTTTAGCATCAAGTGGGGTGCTGTCCGACGCGCTGGAGGGTGCTGGGGAGCAAGTTCATCCCCTCATCTGTTATGCAATATGAGGTCCTGGAGCTTCCAGAACCAGCCCCCTCCCCGCTGCAGGTGTGGTCAGCCAAAGCGAACTGCTAAAGAGGGGCTCACCCGCTTGGCTCCACCGGGCCAGCGGCTTGCCCCGCGGATGGGCCTCGGGACACATTCGGCCCTGTAGGGGGAGAGGTGCTGGCTGGCTGGTGGGCACCAGCCCTGGCAGCACGCGTGGGCGGCGCCGGCGGCGACGCTGTCACTGTGGTTGACAAGCCCCTAGAGAGACAGTCCCCGCCGCCCGCCAGCCGCGGGCGGGGGTTGGGGGCCGGCGCGGGAGCGGAGCTGTCCCCAGGCAGCCGGCGGCACGTCCCCCGAGGTCGCCAGTGGCGGCGCGGCGGAGGCGCCAGGCGCGTCCAGGAAGTCTGGGCGGCCATCCGCCCGCAGCTGCCCCCGGGCATGTGCCCCAGCCAATCGCGGCCACGCGCCTGCGGCTCCCCCCGCCTCACACCCCTGGGCCCCCAGGCCGCGCGGCTTAACCCTTCTCTTCCCGGTTCTCCGGCCTGGCCACCAAGCAGGTACCAGGCGATTCCGCTGGACTCGGGCCTGAGTCCGGCCTGCAGAGCCTGGGTATCCCTGGCTTTGGTTCTGCTGCCCGGGCAGAGGTCCCAGTGGGCCACTCCGGAGCTGCAGGTCTGGGACCCGCGGCTGGCTCCTTCCGGATCACTGAGGAAACTGCCGTCCCTGCCCGGGCCCCAGACCCACCAGGTTCCCTGCAGCGACATCGGCTCTCCTGCCCTTCCTCCCACCGTCACAGGGATGAAAATGACAATGACTGTGACTACTTTTGTATTATTACTGTGCCAGGTACTGTGCTGTTCAGAGAGGTCCTGAAGCTAACAATTGCTGTGTTGCCTCCGGGAGCAGGCCACACAATGGAGGCCCAGAGAGGCAAGGCCTTGGCCAACATCACCAAGAAGGACTTCCAGGGTCCTGCCTCCTGCCTCAGGGCTAAGGGCCCCACTAGCCCTGCCTGCACTTTCCTCTGATCCTCCTGCCCCCTGTCTTCAGATTCTTCTTCCTTCCTTTCTTCTTCCTTCCCCAACCCCACGGCCTCACACAGCATCACAACACACAAACCTTTCTTTTCAGCCACACGTTGTCTTGTCCCCGCTTCAGCAAAACTTCTGAAGAACTGTCTGGAGAGGACTGACAGTATCCTCTGCACTGTACCCTTCACTCTCCAGCTTTTGCCCTCACCAGCCAGG
Source organism: Ovis aries (assembly GCF_016772045.2). NCBI lineage: Eukaryota > Metazoa > Chordata > Mammalia > Artiodactyla > Bovidae > Ovis > Ovis aries. Next base: position 50,881,663 of record NC_056065.1, read on the forward strand.
AAACCGCTTTGTGAGGTGCTGCCAGGACTCCACCCATACTTCCCTGCAAGCAGGTTCTAAGTGTTGGGGCCCTGCTCACCCATCCATGACCCTTTTTGTCCTACACCTACTGTTGGGCAGCTTTAACAGCCCCATATGATGAACATGCTAAGCAGTTTTTATTGAGCTCCTAAATACTTTGGCCACCTGGTGCAAAGAGCTGACTTATTGGAAAAGACCCTGATGCTGGGAAAGATTGAAGGCAAAAGAAGAAAGGGGCAGCAGAGATGAGATGGTTGGATACCATCACTGACTCAGTGGACATGAATTTGAGCAAACTCCAAGAGATGGTGAAGGACAGGGAAGCCTGGCATGCTGCAGTCCCTGGGGTCTCAAAGAATCAGACACGACTTAGCAACTGAACAATAACAACTGTGTGCAGAGCGCTGCTGGGTGCCAGAAGCTTGTATTCCACTAGGGGTGGGACAGATAATGAACAAATAAACTAATTAATAAATAGGAAAAACTAGACAGTCATATGTGGAGGATTGAGAAAGAGTGGTTTTAACAAGGTCAGTGCTTCTGTGCTGGGTTTTGACTGGATGTCTGTCTTGACCAGAGGAAAGCCCCTTCAGGTAGAAAGAGGATCCTCAGGAAGTCCTAAGGCAAGACTGAGCTAAGTGGGTGGGTAGTGCAGGGATTCAGGGTGATCTCCACACTGGGGTCTGCATTCCCATTGCTGGTCATGACGGAGGGTGTTCAAGGCTCCTTAATGCCTGGGAAAGAGAGCTGACCTGGGGGCTTCTTGGTTCCCAGTCCTCTGGTGGACTGTGCCAGAGGGGATGTGGCCCCCAGGTAGGTGACCTGGGATTCCTCAGGCTCAGGATGAGGGTCACACACAATGATCCCTGGGGGGAGTGGTGGGGGTGGTGAGAGGATGTGTCAGCTCCAAACACTTGCTAAGCACAGAGAATGTGGATTTCAGCAGTTTTAATCAGGTAAGAATCCTGCTCTTTCCTCCTTGACTCTTTGAAGACTGAGGAAATGCATGCAGAACCAAGTCCCTTCTACTCACCGCAGGAGGTCACCTTGACCACTCACACAGGACTGGGCATTCTAATCACTGAAATGAGACTTTTATTTATTTATTTATTTTCAGCCAGTCACCAAATATTGATTAAGCACCTGCAATATGCCAGGTTCTGTTCCAGGCACTGGGAGATGCTCCAGAGAATAAAATCAAATGTCCTGAAGGCAGGAGGAGAAGGGACGACAGAGGACAAGCTGGCTGGATGGCATCACCGATGCCATGGACGTGAGTTTCTGCAGGCTCCGGGAGGTGGTGATGGACAGGGAAGCCTGGCGTGTGGCAGTCCATGGGGTTGCACAGAGTCGGACACAGCTGAGTGACTGCACTATCTAACACTCTCACAGCTTACAGTCTAATGGAGGAAATTACTCAGTGAATATATCCATCCATTTAACAATTTTTTGGAGTGTATCTACCTACATAAGCACTCTCATCAGTGCTGGAAATACAGTGATGAGCAAGACAAAGTCCCTACCTCAGTTTCTACATGAAAAATCTGATGAAGTCTACAAAAAAAAGTACTAGATTAAGTGGAGTTAAGAAGCTTGCAGAAGAACAATATACAAAATCAATTGTATTTCTTTTGTTTTTGTTATTATCGTTTAGTCACTAAGTCGTGTCTGACTCTTTTGGGACCTCATGAATGTTACTTTGTCCATGGGATTTCCCAGGCAAGAATACCGGAGTGGGTTGCCATTTCCTTCTCCATGAAATGAAACTTTTAAATTTTAAAGTTTCTTAAGGAAGAGAAGACTGCGATTACTGGAGAATGACAGAAAAGTCTTGGGACGTTAGATGTCATGCACTACGGGGAAAATGAGACTCCACAAAGTGGGGCTCCCCCAGTTGTTTCTGTGGGCCCAGCTTCTTCACATAGAGGCCCTGTAACCTGTGCTCCCCCAGACACAGGGCTAGATGTCGGAGCACAGAAAACTGTGGAGTGAGTATGTTTAACGTGGAGATGGCTGCAGCCCCAGGAGGCACTGAGCTGTCTGTCTGCAGATAAAGGGAATGATCTGAGGGGAGATATTGCCTGCAGGCTGTGGCAGAGGAGCTGCTGATACCCAGAAGTTCCTCTCCACGCCCCCGGGAGTGTAGGGTCCCACAGGAAGATGGCTCAGCCCCACTGTCTTCCTGGCCTCCGTGAATCTTAGGTGAGGAGTGGCTGGGGTGAGAGGCTGCGCGGTGGCTGAGCTTTCAGTGCTTTCTGGGGCCTCGCCTCTCCTCGAGCGTGGATGCTGCTCTCGAAGGCGGAAGGACCTTGCTCAATCAAGTCAGGCAGAGACTCACCCAGGGAATTCCACACAACTGTGCCAAGCGAGAAAGGACCTCAATGACTGTGAAGTGAGCCTCCAGTGCCGGGTTATGTGTCCCCCGATGTCTGCCCACCCTGATGAATATAAGGCAGCTATAAGTGTCCCCTCTTCCCCCCTCAAGGTGGACCAAGAAGAGGAGAGATCCAGGGCAGCTTGAAGGAGTGAGAGGAAGCAGGAGTGGGGTTAGCGAGGGGGGGTGGCTACCAACCCTCCGAAAGGCCTTGGAGAAGCTGGGAAGACAATGTTGAAGGGGATCCTTGGAGCTGCCACCTGGGCTGGGAGGCTGGGATGAGGTTGGGGACACAGGGCAAGCAGAGATATGCCTGTGAGCTACACTTCTTAGAGGTCTGACCAGAAGTGTCAGAGAGAGGAGCAGAGTGGAGGGGAAAGTTAGAGGCATGGAAAGTTAATTCCTCCCTCTTCAATTTGGAAGAGATGAGTTGTGGATGTAACTGGTGATTGAAGAAAAGTCTGGTGCTGCAAAGAACAATATTGTATAGAAACCTGGAATGTTCGGTCTGTGAATCAAGATAAATTGGACGTGGTCAAACAGGAGATGGCAAGAGTAAACACTGACATTTTAGGAATCAGTGAATTCAAATGGACCGGAATGGGTGAATTTAACTCAGATGACCATTATATATACTATTGTGGACAAGAATCCCTTAGAAGAAATGGAGTAGCCCTCATAGTCAACAAGAGTCCAAAATGCAGTACTTGGGTGCAATCTCAAAAATGACAGAATGATCTCTGTTTGTTTCCAAGGCAAACCATTCAGTATCACAGTAATCCAAGACTATGCCCCAACCACTAATGCTGAAGAAGCTGAAGTTGAATGGTTCTATAAAAACTTACAAGAACTTCTAGAACTAACACCAAAAAAAAAAGACGTCCTTTTCATCATAGGGAACTGGAATGCAAAAGTAGGAAGTCAAGAGATACCTGGAGTAATAGACAAGTTTGGCCTTGGGGTACAAAAATGAGGTAGGGCAAAAGCTAACAGAGTTTTGTCAAGAGAATGCACCGATCATACCAAAGGCTCTTCCAACAACACAAGAGACGACTCTGCACATGGACATCACCAGATGGTCAATATCAAAATCAGATTAATTACATTCTTTGCAGCCAAAGATGGAGAAGCTCTAAACAGTCACCAAAAACAAGACCAGGATCTGACTATGGCTCAGATCATGAACTCCTTATTGCATAATTCAGACTTAAAGAAAGTAGGGAAAACCACATTCTGACCATTAAGACATATCTGACCATTCAGATATGACTTAAATCAAATCCCTTACAGATTATACAGTGGAAGTGACAAATAGATTCAAGGGATTAGATCTAATAAAGTGCCTGCAGAACTATGGGTGGATGTTTGTAACATTGTACAGGAGGCGGTGATCAAAACTATCCCCAAGAAAAAAAGAAAAGCAATAAGGCAAAATGGTTGTCTGAGGGGGCCTTACAAATAGCTGAGAAAAGAAGAGAAGCAAAAGGCACAGGAGAAAAGAAAAGACATCCATTTGAATGCAGAGTTCCAAAGAGTAGCAAGGAGAGATAAGAAAGCTTTCCTAAGTTATCAGTGCAAAGAAATAGAGGAAAACAGTAGAATGGGAAAGTCTAGAGATCTCTTGAAGAAAATTAGAGACACCAAGGGAACATTTCATGCAAAAGTGGGCACAATAAAGGACAGAAACAGAATGGACCTAACAGAATCAGAAGATATTAAGAAGAGAAGGTAAGAATACACAGAAGAACTATACAAAAAACACAAAAAACACAAAACAAAAAACAAAAAACCAACCTTAATAACCCAGATAACCACGATGGTGTGATCAATCAGCTAGAGCCAGACATCCTGGAATGTGAAGTCAAGCGGGCCTTAGGAAGCATCACTACAAAGAAAGCTAGTGGAGGTGATGGAATTCCAGCTGAACTATTTCAAATCCTAAAGATGTTACTGGAGTGCAGTTAAAGTTCTGCACTCAGTATGGCTAGCAAATTTGGAAAACTCAGCAGTGGCCACAGGACTGGAAAAGGTCAGTTTTCATTCCAGTCCCAAAGAAAGGTAATGCCAAAGAATGTTCAAACTACCACACAATTGCACTCATCTCACACACTGGCAAAGTAGTGCTCAAAATTCTCCAAGCTAGTCTTCAACAGTATGTGAACCGAAAACTCCCAGATGTTCGAGTTGGATTTAGAAAAGGCGTAGGAACCAGAAATCAAATTGCCAACATCCATTGGATCATAGAAAAAGCAAAAGAATTCCAGAAGAAATTCTACTTCTGCTTCATTGACTACACTAAAGCCTTTGAGTGTGTGGATCACAACAAACTGTGGAAAATTCTTAAAGAGAAAAGAATCCCAGACCACCTTACCTGCATCGTGAGAAATCTATATGTAGGTCAAGAAGCAACAGTTAGAACCAGACATGGAAAAACAAACTGGTTCCAAATTGGGAAAGGCTGATTACCGTCACCCTGCTTATTTAATATATATGTAGAGTACATTATGTGAAATGACAGACTGGATGAAGCATAAGCTGGAATCAAGATTGCTGGGAGAAATATCAATAACCTCAGACATGCACATGACACTACCCTTACGGCAGAAAGTGAAGAACTAAAGAGCCTCTTAATGAAGGTCTGTCTAGTCAAAGCTATGGTTTTCCCAGTAGACGTGTATGGATGTGAGAGTTGGACCATAAAGAAGGCTGACAGCTGAAGAATTGATGCTTTTGAACTGTGGTGTTGGAGAAGACTCTTGAGAGTCCCTGGACTGCAAGGAGATCCAACCAGTCCATCCTAAAGGAGATCAGTCCTGAATATTCATTGGAAGGACTGAGGCTGAAGCTGAAGCTCCAATCCTTTGGCCACCTGAGGGGTAAAACTGACTCATTAGAAAAGACACGATCTGGGAAAGATTGAAGGCAGGAGGAAAACGGGATGACAGAGAATGAGATGGTTAGATGGCATCACTGACTTGATGGACATGAGTTTGAGCAATCTCCAGGATTTGGTGATGGACAGGGAAGCCTGGTGTGCTGCAGTCCATGGGGTTGCAAAGAGTCGGACATAACTGAAGGGCTAAATTGAATTGAGTGTGTTAAAAGCCAAGGGTCTGCTTTAGAGGCTAGGCTTGGAGAGCCAGGAGGAGTTTCCCAAAGGAGCAAAGTCAGCCTTAGGTAAGAAGAGGAACTCCAGGCTCAGTCTGGGGGCAGAAGTGCCTGACACTTGCTGTCTTAGAGGTCAGGTCAAGGCTGGTGAACGAGGAGGAAGAGCAGGACCAAAGGTTGCTGCTAGGTCCCTGGAATAGGGTTATAAATTTTGGAACTGGGCTCCATAGCAAGGTTGATAAAGCAGGAGATGAGAGACATGAAGCTGAAAGAAGGTGGAGCGCCTGGGTGAGGGCAGGCGATGTGGAAAGGAAGGTGCCAGCAGGGCTTGGAGGGGGGCCTGCAAGAGGGGGTGGAGGGACCATTTGCCCCAGAGTATCAGACTGTGGGCTGGCGTCCCAGGGAATGGCTGGGCTCCCATTACTCCAGGCACATGAGGCTGGCTTGATTTACTTGTTTATTTTATTAAGACAAAATCCAGATAATGTAAAATTAATTATGTTAAAGGGAACAATTTGGTGGCATTTAATGCCTTCACAGTATTGTGCAACCAATATTGTTTTTTAGTTTCAAAACTGCCTCATCACCCCAAAAGGGGACCCCTACCCATTAAGCAGTCATTTGCTGTTACCTTCTGGTTTGATTCCTGGGTTGGGAAGATCCCCTGGAAAAGGTATAGGCTACCCACTCCAGTATTTATGGGCTTCCTTAGTAGCTATTAAAAAGCAGAGACATTACTTTGTCAACAAAGGTCCATCTAGTCAAGGCTATGGTTTTTCCAGTGGTCATGTATGGATGTGAGAGTTGGACTGTGAAGAAAGTTGAGCGCTGAAGAATTGATGCTTTTGAACTGTGGTGTTGGAGAAGACTCTTGAGAGTCCCTTGGACTGCAAGGAGATCCAACCAGTCCATCCTAAAGGAAATCAGTCCGTCCTGGGTGTTCATTGGAAGGTCTGATGTTGGAGCTGAAACTACAATACTTTGGCCACCTGATGCGAAGAGCTGACTCATTTGAAAAGACCCTGATGCTGGGAAAGATTGAGGGCAGGAAGAGAAGGGGACGACAGAGGATGAGATGTTTGGATGGCATCACCGACTCAATGGACATGAGTTTGGGTGGGCTCCGGGAGTTGGTGATGGACAGGGAGGCCTGGCGTGCTGCAGCTCATGGGGTCACAAACAGTCAGACATGACTGAGCGACTGAACTGAACTGTGATGGTAAAAAATCTGCCTGCAATGTGGGAGACCTGGGTTCAATCCCTGGGTTGGGAAGATCCCCTGGAGGAGCATGGCAACCCACTCCAATATTCTTTTTTTTTTTTTTAACTTTACTTATTTATTTATTTGGATGCACAGCATGTGGGATCTTAGTTCCCTGACCAGGCATCAAACCTGTGTCCTCTGCTTTGGAAGTGTGGAGTCTTAACCACTGGACCACCAGGGAAGTCCCCCACTCCAATATTCTTACCTGGAGAATCCCCATGGACCGAGGAGCCTGGTGGGCTACAGTCCATAGGGTTGCAAAGAGTTGGACACGACTGAGGGACTAAGCACACACACATACTTCTTCACCTCTGGTAACCACTCGTCTGCTTTCATCTCCATGAATTTGCCTTTTCTGGACATTTCATAAATGAACTTGTACAATAAATGACCTTTTGTGACTGATTTCTTTCATGAAGCATAATGTTTTCAAGATTCATCTATGTTGTAGCCTATGTCAGCACTTCATTTCTTTTATGACTGAATAATATTCCAGTCTGTGGATATGCCACAATTTTTTAATCTATTCATTGGCAGGTAGGCATTTAGGTTGTTCCCACTTTTTGGCTGCTGCAAAGCATGAGCTTTCAGGGGCTAGATTTTGCTTGAATGTGTATTTTCAGTTCTCTTGGGCACACACTGAGGAGTGGAATGGCAATTCTATGTTTAATTTTTTGAGGAATGACTGAATTTTTCCTCAGTGGCTGCCCCACTATACATTCTTTCTCCTTTTTTTTTTTTGCAGTACTGGGTCTTCATTGTAATGTTAGGGCTTCTCTAGTTGTGGCATCAGTTTAATTGCCCCACAGCATGAGGGATCTTGGTTTCCTGACCAGGGATCAGACCCGTATCCCCTGCATTGGAAGGCAGGTGGATTCTCAACCCCTGGACCACCAGGGAAGCCTCCCCACTGTACATGTCATTCTCAGCAGCAGTGTATAAGGGTTCCATCTTCCATACATCCTCACCAACACTTGCCTTTTTTCCATCAAAAAGATTATAGCTATTCCAATGGATGTGGAATGGTACCTGGCTCGTCTGCTTTGTGTATTTGTTCTCTCAACCGAAGAGAGGTTTCAGAAGGCAGAACTGTACCAGTGGAGTTGGGGAGTAAGAGAGTCCAGCTGCCCAGCAGTGGGCTTGGAGCTGCCTTGTTGCCTCTGATGGTCCCAAGGATCCTGCAGGAGGCATCCTTATCTCTGTCATCACAGAACAGCCTCAGAGAGGCTGGATGACTTGCTCATGCACACACAGTTTCTCACTTGGGAAGGAGTTTGCTGATTCCAAGGCCCCCTTCTCTCCTATTCATTCTTTGCTGTCCCTACCTGGATCTTGGGAAGTAAGTTGGCCACCAGATGAGCTAAAAAGGCCACAAGCCTGCACGCTGGACATTGAAGTCCCACATGTGGTCACATAGAAGTGGGGACTCGGGCAGATGGCAGAATCAAATTCCTATAGGCAGAGCTTCCCAAACATCAGCCTCTTTAACGTACTTTGGGGTTCAGAATAAGACCAGAACTTTGGGAACCTGGCCATTGCTGTGATATCTCTTCCTTCGTGCTTTTGTTGTTGTTCAGTTGCTAAGTCATGTCCAACTCTGTGAAACTCCGCAGGACTTTCATCAGTACAGCTCAGTTCAGTCGCTCAGTCGTGTCTGACTTTTTGCAACCCCTTGGACTGCAGTATCCCAGGCTTCCCTGTCCATCACCAGCTCCCCAAGCTTGCTTAAACTCATGTCCATTGAGTTGGTGATGCCATTCAATCATCTCATCCTCTGTTGTCCCCTTCTCCTGCCTTCAATCTTTCCCAGAATCAGGGTTTTTTCCAAAAGAGTCACCTCTTCCCATCAGGTGGCCAAAGGATTGGATCTTCAGCTTCAGCCTCAGTCCTTCCAATGAATATTCAGGACTGATTTCCTTCAGGATTGACTGGTTTGATCTCTTTGCAGTCCAAGGGACTCTCCAGAGTGTTCTCCAACACCACAGTTCAAAACCATCAGTGCTTCCACACTCAACTTTCCTTATGGTCCATCGCACAGTTGGACCTTATGGTCAACCTTTCATCAGGGTTGGGCTTCCCTGGTGGCTCAGAGGGGAAAGCATCTCCCTGCGATGAGGGAGATCAGGGTTTGATTCCTTGGTCTGGAAGATCCCCTGGAGAAGGAAATGGCAACGCAATGCAGTACTCTTTCCTGGAAAATTCCATGGACGGAGGAGCCTGGTAGGCTACCCTACAGTCCATGGGTCATAGGTCGCAAAGAGTCGGCCACGACTGAGCCACTTCACTTTCTTTCTTCTTTTTTTCATCAGGGTTGCTCCAGAGCTGGGGAAAATAAGCGTAATTTCAAGGAGGCAGCGCCCCCTGGTGGCCTCACTGGGAGCCTACGCGGGACCCCGGCTCTCCCTAGGAAATCCGGTGGGAGGTGCCTTCTGAATGCAGACAGGGGAGAAACCCGGCCCGCTGCAGCATTAATCAGACGCATAGAAGTCGCAAAGAGTCAGGCACCACTGAGCGACTAACACCTTTACGCAACTGACGACAGGATAGGGGTGCGAGGAGGGTGGGAGGGAGCAGCACCTCAGTCATCTAGCTTAGGTGGGAGGGAAGCCCAAGGGGGCAGGCAGGGACATGACCTAGCACTCCGAGCCTCAGCAGCCCTGTTTCTTGGGGATTTCTAAAGAGGGTGAGCAGAAGGAGGGGCCTTGATGTGGGCACATCTCCTGATCACAAAGAGGGTGATCAGAGCCGGTATTCAGGGGCCCTGAAGCCTCACCAGACTCCTAGGAGCCAGGGTCTCTTTGGACCTCAAGGATGAAGGTGAGAAGGGTCTTCTGCCTGCATCTTCTCCAATCCCTGCCTCTGAAGAGGAGAAATCTGGGTTCAGAGAGGCACAACCTAGTGCCCTTCTGTCCTCAGGCTGCTCTTCCCAGCATTTCTCGAGGCATCAGTTCAGTTCAGTTCATTTCAGTCACTCAGTTGTGTCCGACTCTTTGCGACCCCATGAATCGCAGCACTCCAGGCCTCCCTGTCCATCACCAAATCCCGGAGTTTACTCAGACTCACGTCCATCAAGTCAGTGATGCCATCCAGCCATCTCATCCTCTGTCATCTCCTTCTCCTCCTGCCCCCAATCCCTCCCAGCATCAGGGCCTTTTCCAATGAGTCAACTCTTCGCATGAGGTGGCCAAAGTACTGGAGTTTCAGCTTTAGCATCAGTCCTTCCAATGAACACCCAGGACTGATATCCTTTAGAATGGACTGGTTGGATCTCCCTGCAGTCCAAGGGACTCTCAAGAGTCTTCTCCAACACCACAGTTCAAACACATCAATTCTTCAGGGCTCAGCTTTCTTCACAGTCCAACTCTCACATCCATACATGACCACTGGAAAAACCACAGCCTTGACTAGACGGACCTTTGTTGGCAAAGTAATGTCTCTGCTTTTCAATATGCTATCTAGGTTGGTCATAACTTTCCTTCCAAGGAGTAAGGGTCTTTTAATTTCATGGCTGCAATCACCATCTGCAGAGATTTTGGAGCCCCCCAAAATAGTCTGACACTGTTTACACTGTTTTCCCATCTATTTCCCATGAAGTGATGGGACCGGATGCCATGATCTTTGTTTTCTGAATGTTGAGCTTTAAGCCAACTTTTTCACTCTCCTCTTTCACTTTCATCAAGAGGCTCTTTAGATCCTCTTCACTTTCTGCCATAAGGGTGGTATCATCTGCATATCTGAGGTTATTGATATTTCTCCTGGCAATCATGATTTCAGCTTGTGCTTCTTCCAGCCCAGTGTTTCTCATGATGTACTCTGCATATAAGTTAAATAAGTAGGGTGACTATATACAGCCTTGATGTACTCCTTTTCCTCTTTGGAACCAGTCTGTTGTTCCATGTCCAGTTCTAACTGTTGCTTCCTGACCTGAATATAGGTTTCTCAAGAGGCAAGTCAGGTGGTCTGGTATTCCCATCTCTTTCAGAATTTTCCACAGTTTATTGTGATCCATGCCTTGATTCAAATCATAACAGGCAAGGCCAGATACAGGGCCGAGGATCACAGTGTCCTGAGTGGCTGGCACAGTGCTCACCAACAAGCCCCTTTGTGCAGTCCAGGGATTCCATTGATGGGGACACTCAGGCTGCAGCCATCTAAACTACAGCTGTGTCTGCTTCGCTGAGAAACCTCTCTTAAGGCCAAATTCCAGTCCAGGTCAGATCTGAGATCCTTCCTGGGCCCAGTCACCTCTGATGCTGTCTGCCTGTGCCCCTTCACAAGCAGAGGAAAAGGCTCAGGATAACCTTCTCCTTGGGCCTCTGGCTCCAGTTCCCCTTGCACAAGCCCAGTATTCAGCCTTGTCTTTGACTCTTTAGAAATTTTTTCCAGCTAAAAGCATGACCCTCCACAATAGTATGCATTTACATACACTAGTGTAAAATGAAGGCAGGGCCTAGCTGGAGACTAAGCCAGCATCCAAAGGGCATGGGCCTCTGGACCCCTTTCCAACGTCATGCCCTGGGGTCTCCAAGGAGGATTGGGATCCCAGCCTTGAGGATGAACCGAGGTGATTTATGTGGAGGTGGGAGTGGGGGACAGTCTAGAAGAGGGAGAGGAACTTGTGTTACTAACAGCAGAAGTCATAGGCGTGATGCTCCCTCACTCTCAACTACTAAGTTCCTGGCAAGTACCTGTTAGGTAGTTAGAGTAGGAATCAGGAGTCCAGAATGGCAGTGGCTAGAAAACAGGGAAAAGCCCATGAAAATAGAACAAAGGAAGGTCGGAGGACGGAGTGAGGACCTCAGGTGCAGCAAACAGCACTCCTGGCTGCCCAATTTACACAGGGCAGGCCCAGGGGGAGGAGAAACATAAAAAGTGGAGCCGAAGGGCCAGGATGGCTCTCTCTCCCAGGCTTTCTCTCTCTCTCTCCTCTTCGTGTCTTTGGGTCAGCATGCCCTCACGCCTCAAGGATGTATCTTCCCACTATTTTCTAAATAAAATTGAGCTGTAACACGGAGCTGTAACACTGATCTGTCTAAGAGCTATCACACGGTTTCTTCGAGACCCGAGAGCTATAGCACGGTCTGTCTGAGAGCTGTGACACACCGAGGGCTTTAATGTCTGTCACTTCAGAATTTTGTTGAGACGAGACAGAACCAAGCTCCCCTGACATATCTATCATGCAATGTGCAGATTCAGCGCAATTCCTATAAAAATTCTGACAGTTTTCACAGAAATAGAAAAAAAAATCCTAAAATGTGTATCAGTTCAGCTCAGTTCAGTCTCTCAGTTGTGTCCAACTCTTTGCAACCCCATGGACTGCAGCATGCCAGGCTTCCCTGTCCATCACCAACTCCCGGAGATTTCTTAAACTCATGTCCATCGAGTTGGTGATGCCATGCAACCATCTCATCCTCTGTCCACCCCTTCTTGTCCTGCCTTCAATCTTTCTCAGCATCAGGATCTTCTCCAGTCAGTCGGCTCTTTGCATCAGGTGGTGAAAGTATGGGAGCTTCAGCTTCAGCCTCAGTTCTTCCAAAGAATATTCAGGGTTGATTTCCCTTAGGGTTGCTGGTTTGATCTCCTTGCAGTCCAAGGGACCTCAAGAGTCTTCTCCAACATCACAGTTCAAAGCAATGCTTCTGCACTCAACTTTCTTTATGGTCCAACTCTCAAACACTTCCGCGCTCAGCTTTCTTTATGGTCCAACTCACAGATTGGACTTTATTGTCAACCTTTCATCGGCGTTGGGCTTCCCTGGTGGCTCAGACGGAAAGTGTCTGCCTGCAGTGCAGGAGACCACGGTTTGATTCCTTGGTCTGGAAGATCCCCTGGAGAAGGAAATGGCAACGCAATGCAGTACTCTTTCCTGGAAAATTCCATGGACGGGGGAGCCTGGTAGGCTACGCTACAGTCCATGGGTCATAGATCACCAAGAGTCGGACACGACTGAGCAACTTCACTTTCTTTCTTCTTTTTTCATCGGGGTTGCTCCAGATCTGGGAAAAATAAGCGTGATTTCAAGGAGGCAGCGCCCCCTGGTGGCCTCACTGGGAGCCTACGCGGAGGACCCCGGCTCTCCCTAGGAAATCCGGTGGGAGGTGCCTTCTGAATGCAGACAGGGGAGAAACCAGGCCCGCTGCAGCATTAATCAGACGCATAGGGTCCCAAAGTGTCAGGCACGACTGAGCGGCTAACGCCTTCACGCATCTGAGGACAGGATAGGGGTGCGAGGAGGGTGGGAGGCAGCAGCACCTCAGTCATCTAGCTTAGGTGGGAGGGAAGCCCAAGGGGCAGGCAGGGACATGACCTAGCACTCCGAGCCTCAGCAGCCCTGTTTCTTGGGGATTTCTAAAGAGGGTGAGCAGAAGGAGGGGCCTTGATGTGGGCACATCTCCTGATCACAAAGAGGGTGATCAGAGCCGGTATTCAGGGGCCCTGAAGCCTCACCAGACTCCTAGGAGCCAGGGTCTCTTTGGACCTCAAGGATTTGAGGGTGAGAAGTGTCCTCCACCTGCATCTTCTCCAATCCCTGCCTCTGAAGAGGAGAAATCTGGGTTCAGAGAGGCACAACCTAGTGCCCTCCTGTCCTCCGGCTGCTCTTCCCCAGCATTTCTCGAGGCACTGGAGGGCTGAAGCCCTTGTGTAAAATCACAACAGGCAAGACCAGATACAGGGCCAAGGATTGCAGTGTCCTGAGTGGCTGGCACCGTGCTCACCCACAAGCCCCTTTGTGCAGTCCAGGGATTCCATTGATGGGGAACTCAGGCTGCAGTCATCTAGACTACAGCTGTGTCTGTTTCACTGAGAGGTCCCTCTCTAGGCCAAATTCTGGTCCAGCTCAGGTCTGAGATCTTTCCTGGGCTCGGTCACCTGTGCTGCTGTCTGCCTGTGCCCCTCATAAGTGGAGGAAATGGCTTGGGATAACCTTCTCCCTGAGCCTCTGGCTCCAGTTCCCCTTGCACCAGCCCAGTATTCAGCCTTGTCTTTGACTTTTTAGAAATTTTTTCCAGCTAAAAGCATGATCCTCCACAATAGTATGCATTTACATACACTAATGTAAAATGAAGGCAGGGCCTAGCTGGAGACTGTGCCAGCATCCAGAGGGCATGGGCCTCTGGACCCCTTTCCAACGTCATGCCCTGGGGTCTCCAAGGAGGGCTGGGATCCTGGCCTTGAGGATGAACTGAGGTGATTTATGTGGAGGTGGGAGTGGGGGACCAGGGTTCGATCCCTGGGTCAGGAAGATCCCCTGGAGAAGGGAATGGCAACCCACTCCAGTAGTCTTGCCTGGAGAATCCCACGGACAGAGGAGCCTAGTGGGTTACAGTCCGTGGGGTCACAAAGAGTCGGACACGACTGAGTGACTAACATGCATGCGTGGGAGCGGGGCACAGGGAGAGGGAAAGGGACTTGTGTTCCTAACAACAGAAGTCATAGGCGCGTTTGCGCCTTCACTCTCACCTCCTACGCACCTGGCAAGTATCCATCATGCAATCGACAGATTGAATGCAATCCCTATCAACATTCTGGTGCCAGTTTTCACAGAAATGGATCCTAAAATTTGTATCAGTTCATTCTGTCAGTCGTGTCCAACTCTTTGCAACCCATGGACTGTAGCTCACCAGGCTTCCCTGTCCATCACCAACTCCTGGAGCTTGCCCAAACTCACGTCCATTGAGTCAGTGATGCCATCCATCTCATCCTCTGTTGTCCCCTTCTCCTCCTCCTGCTTTCTATTGATCCCAGCACCAGTGTCTTTTCCAGTGGGTCAGCTATTTGTATCAGGTGGCCAAATTATGGGAGCTTCAACTTCAGCCTCAGTCCTTCCAATGAATATTCAGGGTTGACTTCCTTTTGGATTGCTGTTTTGATCTCCTTACAGTCCAAGGGACTCTCAAGAGTTTTCTCCAACACCATAATTTGAAAGCATCAATTTTTCAGCTCTCAATCTTCTTTATGATTCAACTTTTACATGTGTACATGACTACTGGAAAAACCGTAGGTTTGTCTGTACGGACTTTTATGGGCAAAGTGATGTCTGTGCTCTTTAATACTCTGTCTAAGTTTGTCATAGTTTTCCTTCCATAGAGCAAGCATTATTGAATTTCATGGCTGCAGTCACCATCCATAGTGATTTTGGAGCCCAGGAAAATAAAATCTGCCACTGCTTCCCCTTTTTCCACATCTGTATGCCATCTTAGTTTTTTGAATGTTGAGTTTCATGCCAGCTTTTTCACTCTTCTCTTTCACCCTCATCTATTCACCGTCTTTAGTTCCTCTTCATTTTCTGTCATTAGCATGGTATTATCTGCATATCTGGGGTTGTTGATATTTCTCCTGGAAATCTTGTTTCCAGCTTGTGATTCACCCAGCCCAGAATTTTGCATAATGTAGTCTGCATAAAAGTTAAAAATAAGCAGGTGACAATATACAGCCTTGTCATACTCCTTTCCCAATTTTGAACCAGCCCGTTGTTCCATTTCCAGTTCTAACTGTTGCTTCCTGACCTGCATACATGTTTCTCAGGAGACCCGTAAGTTGTTCTGGTACTCCTATCTCTTTAAGAATTTTGAACAGTTTGTTGTGATCCATACTATCAAAGGCTTCAGCATAGTCAATGAAATCAGTAGTAGATGTTTTTCTGAAACTCCCTTGCTTTCTCCATGATCCAGGGAAGTTTGGCTATTTGATCCCTGAGTCCTCTGCCTCTTTGAAATCCAGGTTGTACATCTGCAAGTTCTCAGTTCATGTACTGTTGAAGCCTGGCTTGAAGGATTTTGAGCATTACTTCGCTAGCGTGTGAGATGAGTGCAATTGTGTGGTAGTTTGAGCATTCTTTGGCATTGCCTTTCTTTGGGATTGGAATGAAAACTGACCTTTTCCAGTCCTGCGGCCACTGCTGAGTTTTCCAAATTTCCTGGTTTATTGAGTGCAGCACTTTCACAGCATCATCTTTTAGGATTTTAGGTAGCTCAGCTGGCATGCCATCACCTCTATTAGCTTCCTCGTATTAATGCTTCCTAAGGCCCACTTGATTTCACACTTCAGGATGTCTGGCTCTAGGTGATTGACCACACCATTGTGGTTATCCTGGTCATTTAGACCTTTTTTGTATAGTTCTGTGTATTCTTGGCACGTCTTCTTAATCTCCTCTGCTTCTGTTAGGTCCTTATCATTTCCGTCCTTTATCATGTCCATCCTTGCATAAAGTGATCCCTTGATATCTCCAATTTTATTGAAGAAATCTCTAGTTTTTCCCATTCTGTTGTTTTCCTCTCTTTCTTTGCATTGTTCATTTAACAAGGCCGTCTTATCTCTCCTTGCTATTCTCTGGAACTCTGCATTCAGTTGGGTTTATCTTTCCCTGTCTTGTCTTTTGCGTCTCTTCTTTCCTCAGCTATTTGTAAAGCCTTCTCAGCCAACCACTTTGCCTTCTTGTATGTCTTTTTCTTTGGAATGTTTTTGTCACCTTGTCCTGTACGATGTTCCAAACCTCCATCCATGGTTCTTCAGGCATTCTGTCTACTAGATTTAATCCCTTGAATCTATTTGTCCCTCCACTGTATAATCATAAGGGATTTGACTTAGGTCATACCTCAATGGTCTCGTGGTTTTCCCTACTTTCTTCAATTTAAACCTGAATTTTGCAATAAGGAACTCGTGATCTGAGCCACAGTCAGATCCTGGTCTTGTTTTTGCTGACTGTTTAGAGCTTCTCCTTCTTTGACTGCAAATAGCATAATCAATCTGATTTTGGTGTTGACCATCTGGTGATATCCATGTGTAGAGCTGTCTCTTGGATTGTTGGGAAAGGGTGTTTGCTATGACCAATATGTTCTCTTGGCAAAACTCTGTTGGCCTTTGCCCTGTTTCATTCTGTACTCCAAGTTCAAACTTGCCTGTTTTCCAGGGATCTCTTGACTTCCTACTTTTGCATTCCAGTTCCCTATCATGAAAAGGACATCTCTTTTTGGTGTTAGTTCTAGAAACTATTGTAGGTCTTTATAGAACTGGTCAACTTCAGCTTCTTCAGCATTAGTGGTTGGGACACAGACTTGTATTACTGTGATGTTGAATGGTTTGCCTCAGAAATGAACGGAGATCATTCTGTTGTTTTTGAGATTGCACCCAAGTACCGCGTTTTGGACTCTTGTTGACTATGAGGGCTACTCCATTTCTTCTAAGGGATTCTTGTCCACAGTAGTAGATATAATGGTCGTCTGAATTAAATTCACTCATTCCAGTTCATTTTAGTTCACTGATTCCTAAAATATCAATGTTCACTCTTGCTACCTCCTGCTTGACCACGTTCAGTTTGTCTTGGTGCAGGTACCTAACATTCTAGGTTCTTATGCAATATTGTTCTTTACAGCATTGAAATTTACTTTTACCACCAGACACATCCCCAGCTGAGTGTCGTTCCCACTTTGGCCCAACTGCTTCATTCTTGCTAAAGCTATTAGTAACTGCCCTCTGCTCTTCCCCAGTAGCATACTGGACACCTTCTGACCTGGGGGGGCTCACCTTCCAGTATCGTATCTTTTTGCCTGTGCACACTGTCCATGGGGTCCTCCAGGTAAGGACCCCACTGTGGTGGGCTGCTATTCCTCCCTCCAGTGGACGACATTTTGTCAGAACTCTTCACTATGACCTGTCTGTTTTGGGTGGCCTTGCACTGCATAATTCCTAGCTTCATTGAGTTATGCAAGCCCCTTTACCACAGCAAGGCTGTGATCTATGAAAAGACTATCAGAAAGTACCCATATTATAAGTCACAGCATTAAGGTTGAAGCATGATTTTTAAATATTGTAAATTTAAGTTCCCCTTCATGGATCACAGCCTTGTCGTGGTGAAGGGGTCAGCACATGTGGCCAAATGAGGCTACAGCCAGGTACGTAACTCTGTTTACTAAGAAATGTGGGTGTGGGGGTGTCCTCTTGGGGCCGTGGAAGAGGTTAGTCTTGCACACAACCCTGGGTTGGGGTGTCTTGTGTGCGAGGCACTCTGCACTTGAATAGGGAACAGGAGCTGTGGGTGCAGCTGTGACAACTGGTCAGTTAGCAGCCCCAGAAAAGGGGCTTCCTGCCTGGGGTGGCCGTGGGGAGCAGGTGGCAGGAGCACTGAAGGGATGCCTGGGGTGGACTGCTCTGGTCTCTCCTGACCCAGGGTCCTGAGCTGCTGCTGGGCAGAGCCCATGGGCTCCCGGTCTTCCTGCCCATATCATCTAGAGACACCCTCAAGTCTCATCCTAACTGAAGGACGCTGCCCAGTCCAGGGGGCCCTGCTCCTCAGACCCCACTACTGGGGTGGCCATGCTCCTCTGTACACCCTGGGGGCACAACCTGGGTCGGGCCCCTAGAAGGGGGAAGGTGAGTTAGTGGGTGCCAGTTAATAATAATGCCCTCTCACCTGAGTTCTGAGAAATCAGTCACGGTTCAAGGTTTCTCCCTTGAAAGGCAAAACTGGTGCACAGGAAGAGGGGCGCGCAGGCCCAGCATGTGGGCCACATGGCATCACTCACCGTATCCATTTGCCAGGGCTGATACTACCATTAATACAGTCTGAGTGGCTTAAACAACAGAAATTGATTTTCTCACAGTTTTGGAGGCTAAAGTCCAAAAGCAAAATGTCAGTAAGTTTGGTTCCTCTCCACGCCTCTCTCCCTGCAGCGTAGATGGCCATCTTCTCTCTGAGTTCTCACACGGCTGTCCCTCTGTCCGTCTTTATCATCTCACAGTTCTGGAGCCCGAGGAGCCCATTTCTATTGTTCTGGCACAGAGTCTGCTATGGCAGCCCCAGCCAAGTGACACAGAAGGGAACAGGGTGCCCGTGAGAGCTGCACTCATCAGGGCTGTCAGACTCAAGCCACTGTCTCACAGAGGATCCAGCAGTGAAGGTGTCTCAAAGGCGGGGTGCCTGGTGGGACGGATGGGTGACCCCTACAGAGAGGCCTGTGGGCATGCAGGTTTGGGGCAAGTTCCTTTGGGACAAGCCAAGCCTGGTTGTCTCTGGGCCCCCAGATGTGTGACTGGAGACCTCAAGTCTGGCGGTGGGGGCAGCAGTCAGCGTGGGGCCATGGTGGGCTGTCAGCACGGTGTCCGGAGGAGCAGCGCCCCCATGTGCTTGTTCAGAGAAGGTGCTGCTGCTCCTGCCAGCTGGTCTTTCGAAGCAGGTCAGGGCCTGGCTTCTTCCCAGCATTTGCCAGGACCCCTGGGCCCTGGGCACACTGGACATTTGCTCAAAAGCAGAGGGGCCATAGCGTACAGATAAAGGAGGAGACGAGGGACAGGTCAGGTGTGTGTTGGCCCCTGCCCCTCACTGCAGCTTCTCCTCCTGAATTATCACAATCTCAAGAAAAGCAGCTTGAGCTCTGACCAACCCTCATCCGGGGATGATGAGCAGAGGTGCTCTGCCTTCTCAACCAAAGCCAACCTGACACCCGCCTCGCCCTGCATCCTCCAACACGCAGAATCCCAAGCGCCTTTGTCCTTCCTCTAGTCCTTCACAGACCCTCTTGTTTCCTAGCAATGAGACTTTGAAACACCAGGGAAGGGAGAGAGTTAATAAACCCCAGAGGAGGAAGAGCAGGAGAAATGGCATAGCACTCCCCGCTCAAGCTCTAGGCAAGAGGACAGTGGGTTCATGAGCCACCAAGCAGCGTGCAGAGACCAGCAGAAGCTCCTGCAACCAGCAGGACAAGCTGAGAAAAAACAGCAGATAAGGAAAAGCCAGATGAGCAGGCACTCTCGTGGTGGGGGGAACGGTAGGGAGTTCGCAGGCCGGGACTCCTGGGGAAGGTGCACTGCAGGCACCTGCAAAAGCAGCCAGGTCTAACGCTGATGGTCCTGCTGGGGATCTGGGAACCTGCTAACTTCAGCCACTCCTGCCTTCACCATGCCGCACAGGAGCTGAAGACTTAGTGGTCAGTGTGGTCCTGGGCCCCGTGGTGTCCTTGGGGGCAGGATAAAAGCTCAAATGCTTCTGGGAGCCTTCCAGGTCCCCACTGCATAAGGCAAGGAATGTAGCTTTTTTCAAAAGAGAAAAGGTGAGCTTGGGGAGAACAGAGAGGGAACATGGGGAAAGGGGGAGGGTGGCCTGGCATCTAGACAGAACCTAACCATCTTCTTGGAGGATGACACCAAGGGTGCTGCTTCATGGAGGCTTTAGGGGCTCTGGGCACAAGCAGGGTGCTTCAGGCCTGGGGGGCTACACACCACTCATGCCTCCACCCCAATCAGAACAGCTACGATGGTCACCAATGGAGGCCTGCTGCACTGCTCAGGTGCTGATGAGAATGTGAACTGAAGGGGAGACCCAGGGAACTTCCAGGATTATCTGGAAGCTTTCAGTGGCGGGGCTTGTGTTGGAGGAGCCCTTCATTCAAGGAAACTCCCCGGCTGCTAACCGTCCGTCACAGGCCAGTCTGTTTCTCTGCCTTCAAGCATTTCAGTTCAACAGACTTCTTCCTCGACTGCTGGGTGCAGGGTGAGGGCATCAGAGCCTTTCCTGCAGCGTGCTCTGTGCACCCTTTTCTTGGAAGGGTGGCATCCATTCCTTGACCTCCCCCACGTCCCACCACTGTGGTCAGGCCCTGGGGTGGTTATCAGCAGCCTCCATGCTACCAGTCCATGTCCTCTTCAGCCTCCCCCCCCGGCTTCCGGGCAGCTTTCCTGACTGCACAACCTCGTGGGGTGGTGCTCTTGCCAATGCCCCTCTGGCTTTCCTCTGTGCCCGAGCACTGCCTGTTTCCTTCTTAGGCTCTCTCCTCTGCCACTTTCTACATGCGCTCCTGAAGAATGTGCCCATGGCTTCAATACCTGCCCCTTCAACATGCAACTGTATGCTATATTTTTCTTATAATAAGAACTTTTAAGATGTACACTCTCAGCAACTTTCAGACATGTAATACAATATAATTATTAATAGCTATAGTCATCATGCTGTACATTACATCCCTATGACTTGTTTCTTCATAACTGAAAATTCGTACCTTTTGACCCCCTTCACTTATTTTGCCCATCTCCCCACTTCCTGCCTTTGGCAACCACCAATCTATTCTCTATCTATGAGCTCATTTTGTGTGTGTGAGTTCTTTATCTACTTTGGATTTTAACCCCTTATCAGATATGTGACTGGAAAGTATTTTCTCCCATTCCATGAGCTGTTCTTTCATTTTGTTGATGGTTTATTTTGCTGTGTAGAAGCTTTTTAGTTTGATACAGCCCCACTTGTTTATTTTTACATTTGTTGCTTTTGGTGTCAAATCCAAAAAGTCATTGCCAAGATGGATTTGAAGGAGCTTACCACCTATGTTTTCTTCTAGGAGCTTACATCTGGTCTTTCATTAAAGTCTTTAATCCGTGTTGAGTCAATATTTGTGTATGGTGTAAGATAGTGGTCTAGTTTCACTCTTTTACATGCAACTGACCATGTTTCCCAACACCATTACGGAAGAGATTATCCTTTCCTTACTGTATACTGTTGGCATCTTGTCATAAATGAATTGACTATATATGCATGGGCTTACTTCTGTGCTCTCTGTTCTATTGCATTGGTTCATGTGTCTGTTTTTATACCACACTGTCTTGATCACTATGTGTGCTGTGCTGTGCTTAGTTGCTCAGTTGTGTCCTAATTTTTGAGACCCCATGGACTGTATCTTGCCAGACTCCTCCATCCATGTGGATTTTCCAGACAACAGCACTGGAGTGGGTTGCCATGCCCTCCTCCAGGGGATTGTCCCAACCCAGGGATTGAACACAGGTCTTTCACATTGCAGGTGGATTCTTTACCATCTGAGCCACCAGGGAAGCCCAAGAATGCTGGACTGGGTAGCCTATCCCTTCTCCAGGGGATCTTCCTGACTCAGGAATCAAATCTGAGACTCTCACATTACAGACAGATTCTTTACCAGCTGAGCTGCCAGGGAAGCCCTTTGATTACTATAGTTTTGTAATATAGTTTGAAATCAGTGTGTGTGATACCTCCAGCTTTGTTCTTTCTCAGCATTGCTTTGGCATTCAGTGTCTTTTGTGGTTCTATATAAAAGAGTTAGAAATGCAGTACTTGGATGCAGTCTCAAAAACGACAGAATGATCTCTGTTTGTTTCCAAGGCAAACATTCAATGTCACAGTAATCCAAGTCTATGCCCTAACCACTAAAGCTGAAGACGGTGAGCATGAATGGTTCTGTGAAGATCTACAAGACCTAACACCCAAAAAAGATGACCTTTTCATCATAGGGGACTGGAATGCAAAAATAGGAAGTCAAGAGATACCTGGAGTAGCAGGCAAGTTTGGCCTTGGAGTATAAAATGAAGCAGGGCAAAGACTAACAGAGTTTTGCCAAGAGAACACAGTGGTCATGTGGTCATAGAAGACATCCTCTCCCAACAACACGAGATGACTCTACATATGGACATCACCAAATGGTCAATACTGAAGTCAGATTAATTATATTCTTTGCAGCTAAAGATGGAGAAGCTCTATATATTCAGCAAAAACAAGACCAGGAGTTGACTGTAGCTCAGATCGTGAATTCCTTATTGCAAAATTCAGGTTTAAATTGAAGAAAGTAGGGAAAACCACTAGACCATTCAGATATGACCTAAATCAAATCCCTTATGATTATACAGTGGAGGTAACAGTATAGATTCAAGGGATTAGATCTCATAGAGTGCCTGAAGAGCTATGGATGGAGGTTTGTAACACTGTACAGTAGGCAGTGATCAAAACCATCCTCAAGGAAAAGAAAAGCAAAAAGGCAAAATGCTTGTCTGAGAAGGCCTTACAAATAGCTGAGTAAAGAAGAAAAGCAAAAGGCCAAAGAGAAAAGGAAAGATATGTCCATCTGAATACAGAGTTCCAAAGAATAGCAAGGAGAGATAAGAAAGCCTTCTTCAGTGAACAATGCAACGAAATAGAGGAAAACAGTAGAATGGGAAAGACTAGAGATCTCTTCAAGAACATTAGAGATATCAAGGGACCATTTCATGCAAAGATGGGCACAAAAAAGGACAGAAATAGTATGACATAACAAAAGCAGAAGATATTAAGAAGAGGTGGCAAGAATACACAGAAGAACTATACAAAAAAGACCTTAATGACCGAGATAACCACGATGGTGTGATCAATCACTTAGAGACAGACATCCTAGAATGTGAAGTCTAAAGGGCCTTAGGAAACATCACTACAAAGAAAGACAGTGGAGATAATGGAATTTCAGCTGAGCTATTTCAAATCCTAAAAGATGATGCTATGAAATTGCTGCACTCAATATGCCAGCAAACTTGGAAAACTCAGCAGTGGCCACAGGACTGGAAAAGGTCAGTTTTCATTCCAATCCCAAAGAAAGGCAATACCAAAGAATGTTCAAACTACTGCAAAATTGCACTCATCTCACATGCTAGCAAAGTAATGCTCAAAATTCTCCAAGCAAGGATTCAACAGTATGTGAACCGAGAACTTCCAGATGTTCAAGCTGGATTTAGGAAAGGCAGAGGAAATTGCCAACATGCAATTGGATCATAGAGAAAACAAGAGAATTCCAGAAAAATATCTACTTCTGCTTCATTGACTACACTAAAGACTTTGACTGTGTGGATCACAACAAACTGTGGACAATTCTTCAAGAGGCGAGAATACCAGACCACCTGATCTGCCTCTTGAGAAATGTGTATGTAGGTCAAGAAGCAACAGTTAGAACCAAACATGAAACAACAAACTGGTTCCAAACTGGGAAAGGAGTATGTCAAGGCTGTGTATTATCACCTTGCTTATTTAACTTATAAGCAGAGTACATCATGTGACATGCTGGGCTAGATGAAGCACAAGCTGGAATCAAAATTGCCAGGAGAAATATCAATAACCTCAGATATGCAGATGACACCATCTTTATGGCAGAAAGTGAAGAGGAACTAAAGAGCCTCTTGATGAAGGTTAAAGGGGAGAGTGAAAATGTTGGCTTAAAACTCAACATTCAAAAAACGAAGATCATGGTATCCAGTCCCATCACTTCATGGCAAATAGATGGGGGACCAATGGAAACAATGAGGGATTTCATTTCCCTGGGCTCCAAAATCACTGCAGATGGTGACTGTAGCCATGAATTAAAAGATGTTTGCTCCTTGGAAGAAAAGCTATGACCAACCTGGACAGTATATTAAATTAAAAAGCAGAGACATTACTTTGCTGCCAAAGGTCTGTCTAGTCAAAGCTCCCATTTTTCCAGTAGTCAAGTATGGATGTGAAAGTTGGATCATAAAGAAGCTGAGCACCGAAGAATTGATGCTTTTGAACTGTGGTGTTGGAGAAGACTCTTGAGAGTCCCTGGACAGCAAGGAGATCCAATCAGTCAATCCTGAAGGAAATCAATCCTCAATATTCTTTGGGGGGACTGATTCTAAGGCTGAAGCTTCAGTACTTTGGCTGCCTGGTGCAAATAACCAACTCATTGGAAAAGACCCTGATGCTGGGAAAGATTGAAGGTGGGAGGAGAAGGGGACAACAGAGGATGAGACGGTTGGATGGCATCACGGACTCAATGGACATGAGTTTCAGCAAGCTCTGGGAGATGGTGCAGGACAGGGAAGCCTGGAGCACTGCCATCTATGGGGTCGCAAAGAGTTGGACATGACTGAGTGACTGAATGACAACAACAGAGTTAGATTTAAGCACAAACTGCCCTCATCCTTCTTTTCCCTCTCCATCTCTGGAGGCCTCAAGGACAGCACTTCACCTGACCATTCAGGCAGGCACCCATGCTTCTCCAGCTCCAGCCAACCTGGGCCCTATCAAGCCCCCATGACCAGTTACTGAGGTGATCAGGCTGCTGGTCAAGTGAACAACTACCCTGACAGCATAGACAGCCCTTTGGCATGTTTATATTACTGACATCCGTGTGGTTTAGAAAAGGGGCTCCTCCTTCCTAGACTTCTAGCCTGCCCACAGGGGTAATAACAATACAAATGTTGAGTGTGCCCAGGCCACAAGAACCAAATGCAGACTGAGGCCCTGAAAAACTTTGGCCTTCCAGTCATTACAATCTTCTGACTTTCATACTCATTAAGAGTCATGATATGAGGGAGAAGCTGGGTCTCCCACCAGGCAATTTCCCAGGGGCTGAGTGGTGTTGGAAAGCTACATGACCCATGTGGTTTTGGGGAGCTGGCTGATTATGACTCTGTGGTACTGAATCATCCTTGACCCTTCCAGTACTCCACTGAGCAAGAGTTTCCTTACCACCCTAGCATTTGGTAGCTGCTTTTTGTAAAGGGGAGGGAATAGACTGTAAAAATGAGCAGTATTGTTCTTCAGGGGTTGGTGACTAATGTAGTCAGGGGGCAGGCATGAATCCTGGGTGACCACCTCCCAGGAACAAGAACGAGATCCTTGTGCCTCTCAAGGGCATGTGGGCTATCCTGGGCCAGTCTCTGAGATGCAAGGACCCAAAGCAGGACCCTTGAGTTTACCACCATCATCAACCTTGCTTTTCAGAAAATGGGAGACCTTCTTGCTGTTGTGGGAGGACAGTCCGGGCATCAGAGGGGTGGCTTCCCCATCTTATGTGAATCCCTTCTAACCTTGGGCTTCAAATTCTGGGCTGTGCAGTGGGCTGTCAGTGATGTGGAATCCACTGCTTTCCCCAAGCCAGTATCTGTCCTCATGTCCAAGTGAAGTACCTCCATCTTTCCCGTGGAAACTGCTTCTCACCTGCTTCCAGTCCCAACAATTTCAGGGACTCTATGTTCCACTCACCTGGAAGATGGGTGTATGATCCTTGTCGAGCCAATCCCAGCTTCAGTCCTCTGCTTGCTGCAATTGGTGCAAGGATGAGAACGTGACCCAAGCCACATCAAAAGCATTCAAAGTCATGCGTTTTCATGGAGTCCTAGGGAAGGAGAAACTTTCCCCAGTAGAATGGATGTTGAGTGGTTGACATCCCAGAGTTGCCTGAGGTCCTGGATATAGTGAGAGAGACTGTGCCTGTGAATGGGGCCCCGAAACCACTCAACAGGACTGATGGTTGGAGAAGGGTCAGGTCACACTACATGAATGTGAGCCCTTGGACCTGACACCTCCAAGCCTACTTAAAAAAAAATTTTTTTTTAATTTTATTTTTTTAAAATATAAATTTATTTATTTTAATTGGAGGCTAATTACTTTACAATATTGCATTGGCTTTGCCATACATCAACATGAATCTGCCACGGGTGTACACATGTTCCCTATCCTGAACCCCCCTCCCACCTCCCTCCCCATACCATCCCTCTGGGTCATCCCAGTGCACCAGCCCCAAGCATCCTGTATCCTACATTGAACCTGGACTGGCGATTTGTTTCATGTATGATATTGTACATGTTTCAATGCCATTCTCCCAAATCATCCCACACTCACCCTCTCCCACAGAGTCCAAAAGACTGTTTTATGCATTGTGTCTCTTTTGCTGTCTCGCATACAGGGTTATCATTACCATCTTTCTAAATTCCATATATATACGTTAGTATATTGTATTGGTGTTTTTCTTCCTGGCTTACTTCACTCTGTATAATAGGCTCCAGTTTCATCCACCTCATTAGAACTGATTCAAATGTATTCTTTTTAATGGCTGAGTAATACTCCATTGTGTATATGTACCACGGCTTTCTTATCCATTCGTCTGCTGATGGATATCTAGGTTGCTTCCATGTCCTGGTTATTATAAACAGTGGTGCAATGAACATTGGGGTATCTCTTTCAATTCTGGTTTCCTCGGTGTGTATGCCCAGCAGTGGGATTGCTGGGTCATATGGCAGTTCTATTTCCAGTTTTTAAGGAATCTCCACCCTGTTCTCCATAGTGGCTGTACTAGTTTGCATTCCCACCAATAGTGTAAGAGGGTTCTCTTTTCTCCACACCCTCTCCAGCATTTATTGCTTGTAGAATTTTGGATTGCAGCCATTCTGACTGGTGTGAAATGGTACCTCATTGTGGTTTTGATTTGCATTTCTCTGATAATGAGTGATGTTGAGCATCTTTTCATGTGTTTGTTAGTCATCTGTATGTCTTCTTTGAAGAAATGTCTGTTTTGTTCTTTGGCCCATTTTTTAAATTGGGTCGTTTATTTTTCTGGAATTGAGCTGCTGGAGTTGCTTGTATATTTTTGAGATTAATTCTTTGTCAGTTGCTTCATTTGCTATTATTTTCTCCCATTCTGAAGGCTGTCTTTTCACCTTGCTTATAGTTTCCTTTGTTGTGAGAAGCTTTTAATTTTAATTAAGTTCCATTTGTTTATTTTTGCTTTTATTTCCAATATTCTGGGAGGTGGGTCATAGAGGATCCTGCTGTGATTTATGTCGGAGATTGTTTTTGCCTTTGCTCTCCTCTAGGAGTTTTATAGTTTCTGGTCTTATGTTTAGATCTTTAATCCATTTTGAGTTTGTTTTTGTGTATGGTATTAGAAAGTGTTCTAGCTTCATTCTTTTACAAGTGATTGACCAGTTTTCCCAGCATCACTTGTTAAAAAGATTGTTTTTCCTCCATTGTATATTCTTGCCTCCTTCGTCAAAGATAAGGTGTCCATAGGTGAGTGGATTTATCTCTGGGCTTTCTATTTTGTTTCATTGGTCTATGTTTCTGTCTTTGTGCCAGTACCATACAGTCTTGATGACTGTGGCTTTGTAGTAGAGCCTGAAGTCAGGCAGGTTGATTCCTCCAGTTCCATTCTTCTTTCTCAAGATTGCTTTGGCTATTTGAGGTTTTTTGTATTTCCATACAAATTGTGAAATTATTTGTTCTAGTTCTGTGAAAAATACCGTTGGTAGCTTGATAGGGATTGCATTGAATCTATAGATTGCTTCGAGTAGTATACTCATTTTCACTATATTGATTCTTTCAATCCATGAAGACGGTATATTTCTCCATCTATTATGTCCTCTTTGATTTATTTCATCAGTGTTTTATAGCTTTCTACATATAGGTCTTTAGTTTCTTTAGGTAGATATATTCCTAAGTATTTTATTCTTTTCATTGCAATGGTAAATGGAATCGTTTCCTTAATTTCTCTATTTTCTCATTATTAGTGTATAGGAATGCAAGGGATTTCTGTGTGTTGATTTTATATCCTGCAACTTTACTATATTCATTGATTAGCTCTAGTAATTTTCTGGTGGAGTCTTTAGGGTTTTCTATGTAGAGGATCATGTCATCTGCAAATAGTGAGAGTTTTACTTCTTTTTTCCCAATTTGGATTCCTTTTATTTCTTTTTCTGCTCTGATTGCTCTGGCCAAAACTTCCAAAACTATGTTGAATAGTAGTAGTGAGAGTGGGCACCCTTGTCTTGTTCCTGACTTTAGGGGAAATGCTTTCAATTTTTCACCATTGAGGATAATGTTTGCTGTGGGTTTGTCATATATAGCTTTTATTATGTTGAGGTATGTTCCTTCTATTCCTGCTTTCTGGAGAGTTTTTATCATAAATGGATGTTGAATTTTGTCAAGGCTTTCTCTGCATCTATTGAGATAATCATATGGCTTTTATTTTTCAATTTGTTAATGTGGTGTATTACATTGATTGATTTGTGGATATTGAATAATCCTTGCATCCCTGGGATAAAGCCCATTTGGTCATGATGTATGATCTTTTTAATGTGTTGTTGGATTCTGATTGCTAGAATTTTGTTAAGGATTTTTGCATCTATGTTCATCAGTGATATTGGCCTGTAGTTTTCCTTTTTTTTGTGGCATCTTTGTCAGGTTTTGGTATTAGGCTGATGGTGGCCTCATAGAATGAGTTTGGAAGTTTACCTTCCTCTGCAATTTCTGGAAGAGTTTGAGTAGGATAGGTGTTAGCTCTTCTCTAAATTTTTGGTAGAATTCAGCTGTAAAGCCGTCTGGACCTGGGCTTTTGTTTGCTGGAAGATTTCTGATTACAGGTTCAATTTCCGTGCTTGTGATGGGTCTGTTAAGATTTTCTATTTCTTCCTGGTTCAGTTTTAGAAGGTTGTACTTTTCTAAGAATTTGTCCATTTCTTCCAAGTTGTCCCTTTTATTGGCATATAATTGCTGATAGTCTCTTATGATCATTTGTATTTCTGTGTTGTCTGTTGTGATCTCTCCATTTTCATTTCTATTTTATTGATTTGATTTTTCTCCCTTTGTTTCTTGATGAGTCTGGCTAATGGTCTGTCAATTTTATTTATCCCCTCAAAGAACCAGCTTTTTGGCTTTGTTGATTTTTGCTATGGTCTCTTTTGTTTCTTTTGCATTTATTTCTGCCCCATTTTTTAAAGATTTCTTTGCTTCTACTAACCCTGGGGTTCTTCATTTCTTCCTTTTCTAGTTGCTATAGGTGTAGAGTTAGGTTATTTATTTGACTTTTTTCTTATTTCTTGAGGTATGCCTGTATTGCTATGAACCTTCCCCCTTAGCACTGCTTTTACAGTGTCCCACAGGTTTTGGGTTATTGCGTTTTCATTTTCATTCATTTCTATGCATATTTTTATTTCTTCTGTGATTTTTTGGTTATTCAGCAGAGTGTTGTTAAGCCTCCATATGTTGGAATTTTTAATAGTTTTTCTCCTGTAATTGAGATTTAATTTTACTGCATTGTGGTCAGAAAAGATGCTTGGAATGATTTCAACTTTTTTGAATTTACCAAGGCTAGATTTATGGCCCAGGATGTGATCTATCCTGGAGAAGGTTCCATGTGTGCTTGAGAAAAAGGTGAAATTCATTGTTTTGGGGTGAAATGCCCTATAGATATCAATTAGGTCTAACTGGTCTAGGGTATCATTTAAAGTTTGTGTTTCCTTGTTAATTTTCTGTTAGTTGATCTATCTTTATATAGGTGTGAGTTGGGTATTAAAGTCTCCCATCGCTGCTGCTGCTAAGTCACTTCAGTTGTGTCTGACTCTGTGCGACCCCATAGATGGCAGCCCACCAGGCGCCCCTGTCCCTGGGATTCTCCAGGCAAGAACACTGGAGTGGGTTGCCATGTCCTTCTCCAAAGCATAAAAGTGAAAAGTGAAATTGAAGTTGCTCAGTCGTGTCCAACCCTCAGTGACCCCATGGACTGCAGCCTACCAGGCTTCTCCATCCATGGGATTTTCCAGGCAAGAGTACTGGAGTGGGGTGCCATTGACTTCTCCGAAATCTCCCACTATTTTTGTGTTATTGTTAATTTCCCCTTTCATGCTTGTTAGCATTTGTCTGTGGTGCTCCTATGTGGGGTGCATATATATTTATAATTGTTATATCTTCTTCTTGGATTGATCTTTTGATCATTATGTAGTGTCCTTCTTTTTCTCTTTTCATAGCCTTTGTTTTAAGGTCTATTTTATCTGATATGAGTATTGCTACTCCTGATTTCTTTTGGTCTCTACTTGTGTGGAATAACTTTTTCCAGCCCTTCACTTTCAGTCTGTATGTGTCCCTTGTTTTGAGGTGGGTCTCTTGTAGACAACATATAGAGGGGTCTTGTTTTTGTATACATTCAGCCAGTCTTTGTCTTTTGGTTGGGGCATTCAACCCATTTACGTTTAAGGTAATTATTGATAAGTATGATCCCGTTGCCATTTACTTTATTGTTTTGGGTTAGAGTTTATACACTCTTTTTGTGTTTCCTATCTAGAGAAGATCCTTTAGCATTTGTTGGAGAGCTGATTTGGTGGTGCTGAATTCTCTCAGCTTTTGCTTGTCTGTAAAGCTTTTGATTTCTCCTTCATATTTGAATGAGATCCTTGCTGGGTACAGTAGTCTAGGCTGTAGGTTATTTTCTTTCATCACTTTAAGTATGTCCTGCCATTCCCTTCTGGCCTGAAGAGTTTCTATTGAAAGATCAGCTGTTATCCTTATGGGAATCCCCTTGTGTGTTACTTATTGTTTTTCGCTTGCTGCTTTTAATATTTGTTCTTTGTACTTGATCTTTGTTAATTTGATTAATATGTGTCTTGGGGTGTTTCACCTTGGGTTTATCCTGTTTGGGACTCTCTGGGTTTCTTGGACTTGGCTGATTATTTCCTTCCCCATTTTAGGGAAGTTTTCAGCTATTATCTCCTCAAGTATTTTCTCATGGTCTTTCTTTTTGTCTTCTTCTGGGACTCCTGTGATTCGAATGTTGGGGCTTTAACATTGTCCCAAAGGTCTCCGAGATTGTCCTCATTTCTTTTAATTTGTTTTTCTTTTTTCCTCTCTGGTTCATTTATTTCTACCATTCTATCTTCTACCTCACTAATCCTATCTTCTGCTTCCATTACTCTTCTATTTGTTCCCTCCAGAGTGTTTTTTATCTCATTTATTGCATTATTCATTATATATTGACTCTTTTTTATTTCTTCTAGGTCCTTGTTAAACCTTTCTTGCATCTTCTCAATCCTTGTCTCCAGGCTATTTATCTGTGATTCCATTTTGTTTTCAAGAGTTTGGATCATTTTCACCATCATTATTTGGAATTCTTTATCAGGTAATTTGTGGGCATTTATCCCGTTTATCCTGATGGGTATTCCTCTGTCTCTTCATCTTGTTAATATTGCTGTGTTTGGGGTAGCTTTTCTGTATTCTGGTAGTTTGTGGAGTTCTCTTTATTGTGGAGTTTCCTCACTGTGGGTGCGGTTGGATGGGTGGCTTGTCAAGGTTTCCTGGTTAGGGAAGCTTGTGTCGGTGTTCTGGTAGGTGGAGCTGGATTTCTTCTCTCTCCTTTCAAAGACAATGGGCTGCTTTTCTGGGTTCCTGATGTCCTTTGCCAGCATTCAGAAGTTGTTTTGTGGAATTTACTCAGCGTTCAAATGTTCTTTTGATGAATTTGTGGGGGAGAAAGTGGTCTCCCCGTTCTATTCCTTTGCCATCTAGAGTTTTTTTGAGAAGAAAATTTATCCACTTTCTCATATCCAGACTAAACAGTTGGCGATGAGGGGTTTTGGTTCTGGACTCTGGTGATATTGAGAAGAGCCATTTCACTGGAGTGCTGAGACCAAAACCATGAGTAAGGCTGACGAGACACAGAACTACACTTGAGCCTGTGCCAAACCTGCCGTAGCTGGGGCATGGCCCCAAGCTTACTCTTAAAACTTGTCTCTTGTAAGCATTAACTTATTTCTATCAAAAAATGGGCTTCCCTGGTGGCTCAGTGGTAAAGAAGCCGTCTGCCCTTTCAAATAGCTGTGAAAAGAAGAGACGTGAAAAGCAAAGGAGAAAAGAAGAGATATAAGCATTTGAATGCAGAGTTCCAAAGAACAGCAAGGAGAGATAAGAAAGCCTTCCTCAGCGATCAATGCAAAGAAATAGAGGAAAACAACAGAATGGGAAAGACTAGAGATCTCTTCAAGAAAATTAGAGATACTAAGGAAACATTTCATGCAAAGATGGGCACATAAAAGGACAGAAATGGCATGGACCTAATAGAAGCAGAAGATATTAAGAAGAGGTGGCAAGAATACACAGAAGAACTGTACAAAAAAGAGCTTCACAACCCAGATAATCACGACGGTGTGATCACTCACCTAGAGCCAGACATCCTGGAACAGGAAGTCAAGTGGGCCTTAGAAAGCATCACTATGAACAAAGCTAGTGGAGGTGATGGAATTCCAGTTGAGCTATTTCAAATCCTGAAAGATGATGCTGTGAAAGTGCTGCACTCAATATGCCAGCAAATTTGGAAAACTCAGCAGTGGCCACAGGACTGGAAAAGGTCAGTTTTCATTCCAATCCCAAAGAAAGGAAATGGTAAAGAATGCTCAAACTACCACACAGTTGCACTCACCTTACATGCTAGTAAAGTAATGCTCAAAATTCTTCAAGCCAGGCTTCAGCAGTACATGAACCATGAACTTCCAGATGTTCAAGCTGCTTTTAGAAAAGGCAGAGGAACCAGAGATCAAATTGCCAACATCCGTTGGATCATGGAAAAAGCAAGAGAGTTCCAGAAAAACATCTATTTCTGCTTTATTGACTATGCCAAAGTCTTTGACTGTGTGGATCACAATAAACTGTGGAAAATTCTGCAAGAGATGGGAATACCAGACCACCTGACCTGCCTCTTTAGAAACCTATATGCAGGTCAGGAAACAACAGTTAGAACTGGACATGGAACAACAGACTGGTTCCAAATAGGAAAAGGAGTACGTCAAGGCTGTATATTGCCACCCTGCTTATTTAACTTATATGCAGAGTACATCATGAGAAACGCTGGGCTGGATGAAGCACAAGCTGGAATCAAGATTGCCGGGAGAAATATCAATAACCTCAGATGATACCACCCTTATGGTAGAAAGTGAAGAGAAACTAAAAAGCCTCTTGATGAAAGTGAAAGAGGAGAGTGAAAAAGTTGGCTTAAAGCTCAACATTCAGAAAACGAAGATCATGGCATCTAGTCCCATCACTTCATAGGAAATAGATGGAGAAACAGAGGAAACAGTGTCAGACTTTATTTTGGGGGGCTCCAAAATCACTACAGATGGTGACTGCAGCCATGAAATTGAAAGACGCTTACTCCTTGGAAGGAAAGTTATGACCAACCTAGATAGCATATTCAAAAGCAGAGATGTTACTTTGCCTGCAAAGGTCTGTCTAGTCAAGGCTATGGTTTTTCCAATGGTCATGTATGGATGTGAGAGTTGGACTGTGAAGAAAGCTGAGCCCTGAAGAATTGATGCTTTTGAACTGTGGTGTTGGAGAAGACTCTTGAGAGTCCCTTGGACTGCAGGGAGATCCAACCAGTCCATTCTGAAGGAGATCAGTCTTGGCTGTTCATTTGAAGGACTGATGCTGAAGCTGAAATTTCAGCTTTGGCCACCTCATGCGAAGAGTTGACTCATTGGAAAAGACCCTGATGCTGGGACGGATTGGGGGCCGGAGGAGGAGGGGACGGCAGAGGATGAGATGGCTGGATGGCATCACTGACTCGATGGACATGAGTTTTGGTGGACTGTGGGAGTTGGTGATGGACAGTGAGGCCTGGTGTGCTGTGATTCATGGTGTCGCAAAGAGTCGGACACGACTCAGTGACTGAACTGAATTGAATGTAACAGACGTGGATTTGATGCTTGGGTCAGGAAGACCCCTTGGAAAAGGAAATGACAACCCACTCCAGTATTCTTGCCTGGGAAATCCCATGAACAGAGGAGCCTGGAGGGCTACAGTCAGACATGACTTAGCAACTAAACAACAACAGCAATCATTTAAAATAATATTAATTTATTTTACTTGAGTAAGCATGTCTAGTAAGCATGGGAATCAATAAAGTCCTGACACATCAAGACCAATGACTCCTGAAACTCCCTCTGGCACAGTGTCCTTACTGAGCAGGCATGCCAGGGGTGGACAGAGACACTGGGTGGGGTCAGATCTAAGGGGAACTGCCCAGTCACTCTGTGTCTATTTCTTCTATGTCCCAGGAGAGGGAAATCCCAGAACAACCAGAGGAGAAGTAGCCTGGAAGATGGGAATTAGGATGATTAATTGTTCTGCTTGTATTTTCCATATTTTAGGGTTCATTTGTTTGTTATTAGGAAATTATCATTTTATTGTAAATTTCCGGGTTGATGCAATAGCTTGTTCTCATTTGACTTTTTAATTTCACCTCTCATCCTAATTTTTGACAGAATTCTCACAATTAATGAACAAATTTGGATACCTTACTAAAAACTGAAATATATACTGTATGCAGGTTCCCTTTATTTTACATTTTTCTGTCCCAGGATCCCCTCCAGGGGATCCATCTTTTGGGTTTCTTTTTTTCATGGAACACATCTTTTTATGTGCTTGTTGATCATTTACATTTTTTCTGGTCATTGTTCAGGTTCTTTTCCATTTTAAAATTTTGGTTGTCTTTTTTGTTGATGATTTATATAAGTTCTTAGTGTATTCTAAAGAAAAGTTTCTTATTAGATATATCATGTACAAATATTTCTTTCCATTCTGTGGGCTGTATTTCTACTTTCTGGATAGCACCCTTTGATGCACAGAAGTTTTTAAACTTGAGGAAATGCAAACTATTCATTATCACATGGATACTATAACCATTGGGGGATTCCCTGGTAGCTCAGCTGGTAAAGAATCCACCTGCAATGCAGGAGACTCCAGTTCAATTTCTGGGTTGGGAAGATCCCCTGGAGAAGGAAATGGCAATCCACTCCAGTGTTCTTGCTTGGAGAATCCTATGGACAGAGGAGTCTGGTGGGCTACAGTTCATGGGTCCACAAAGAATAGGACACGACTGAGTGAGTAACACTTTCCGAGCACTTGTGGGGAACTGCCCGCTGAGTTCTGGAGGTGATGGGCTCTCGTGTCTCCAAAAGGCTCCTCCCCTGAGGTCCATGCGGTGAGAGCTGCCCTGGCCTTGCCAAGAGGCACATCCCAGGGGAAAAGATGTGACCCTAACTCCAGGATTTTGGTACTTGTACTGTCAGCTCTCCCTGTTGACAAGCTTATTTTGTGAAAAAATGAAAGTCACTCAGTCATGTCCAACTCTGTGACCCCATGTACTGTAGCCTGCCAGGCTCCTCTGTCCATGGAATTCTCCAGGCAAGAATACTGGAGTGGGTGTCTATTCCCTTCTTCTGGGGAATCTTCCTAACCCAGGGATAGGATCTGGGTCTCCTGCATTGCAGGCAGATTCTTTACCATCAGAGCCACCACTTAACCTGAGACTTGTCTATCTTTGAAGATTATTGCTCAGTTAGCAACATTTGTTTTTTAAAAAGTCTTAAACTCAATGAGAGAAATGAAAATAAATTATAGTTACTTGTTAGTATTCCCTTAATTACTGTCCATTAGGTCCTTTCATGTCAGAGCTATTTTTGGGAATGAGCAGCATTTACACATTTAAGATAAAATCTGGAAGGGTTCTGTGAGTGTCCCTGGTGGCTCTAAACAGAGGGGCAGAACCCAGCTTCTGAGGGCTCAGACTTCCCTCTAGGGGTGACTGTACATGTCCATGGTCTCCTCTGGAGCATTCAGTCCAGGGGACGGTTGTGCCCACGGTTGGAAAGTCACCCTCATAGACTCCCCTGTTGGGTCCCCTCACAAGGCTCTGGGAGGGGCCTTTGTCAGTTTACTGGCTTCACTTGGGTGGGATTTCTGCCTTCTAGATGCAGGTTAGAAGGGGCAAGACATGGCTGTGCTTGGCACTGTGTTGGCTCCACCCAAGTCAGCCCTTGGCCAGTAAAGCCGGAGGGTCTGCTGGGGCGGTGGGGATGGGGAGAGGGGTGGGGTCTCTGTACACTAAGGGAATGGCAGGGTGGGAGACCTGCTGACTAGGGCAGAAGTGGGGCAGTGAGCCCTGCGTTTTGCCCGTGTACTCAGGATACAGCAGGTGAGAGGTGAAAACTCAAGTCTGTACCCTGAATACCTGCTTTTGCAGAAGTGGTGTTTTTTGTAACTTTCAGTGCAAACCTAGGAAAATATAGTAAGATGTAATCCAAAGATAAAACAACATTCAGTAAATGTTCAAATTTTCAGGGGAGAGAAAATGCCCGTTGTTGGGCAGAGTTGGGAATTGAGGCCGAGCTGCTGGTGGGGATTGATGGACAACCCTGGGACACCTGCGGGCTCTGCCTGGTGCTGCTCCAGGCTGGAGCCTGGGGCTTTGTGGTTCTTGAACCCTCAGAGAGTTTAGGCGTATAGTCCTTTTAGCATCCAAGCAGTTTGTTAATTGAAAGTGAAAATTGAAAGTGTTAGTCATTCAGTCGTGTCTGACTCTTTGGGATCCTGTGGACTATAGCCCACCAGGCTCCTATGTCCATGGGATTCTTCAGGCAAGAATACTGGAGTGAGTTGCCAGGTCCTCCTACGGGGGATCTTCCCAACCCAGGGATTAAACCTAGGTCTCCCACATTGCAGGCAGATTCTTTACCGTCTGAGCCACCAGGGAAGCATTAGAGGGTTTCATTTTGGTTTTCTACCCACAAGCAGGAGTGGGGTTGAGGGTGGAGAGGATCCTGCTTCGGGCCCACAGTGACAAGTGTGGCCAAGGAGCAGTTATCTGATGTGGCCCAGCCTGTGAAAAGAGCCAGATGGGCCTGCCTGGTGAGGTTTACACTTCCCTCTGATAGAGTCAATTCCTAGGCAAGTTGATAAGTCCAGGGTGCCCAAGGAGGAGAAAGGGGTCTGGGGCTCTCAAAGAGGAGATAGGGGTCTGGAATTCTCAAGGAGGAGGAAAGGACAAGCATTTTTATTTCTTAGTAAGAATTATATAACAATAATGTATCCTGCTTGAGGACATGTTTCTCCTTCCTGAAAACCTTCTGACTAATCCTGTTATCTTAAAATGTACATAATGGGAGTGGGTCTAGTAAGATCTTTATGACTTGAGACATCATTTTGATTTATTGTAACAACCAATTAAAAAGTACATAATTCCCTGGCTAAGACTGGGGATGGGGGAACTCTCCATCCTCCTTCTGATGTCTATGTCAGAAGTGTTCTCTGTCCTTTTTCACTTTAATAAAACCCTGCTACACAAAAGCTCTTGAGTGATCAAACCTATTCCCTGGTCCTGAAGCTAAATCTTCTTTGGAGATCGCAAATCCGACACTGTTCACCGTAAGCTATCACCTCCCCTGAGGGAACTGTCAGCTGTATCGCAGGAAATCTGGGTTCACCTGACCCTCCCCAGACACATAGGAGATGTCTTTCCTTTGGATGCCTCTCACCTGCTTCAAGTGCATGGGTCCATGGGCACCCAGCAGACTGTAGAACATTCTCACCCCAGGAAGTCCCTGGCACCCACTGG
This sequence comes from Ovis aries, assembly GCF_016772045.2. Taxonomy (NCBI): domain Eukaryota; kingdom Metazoa; phylum Chordata; class Mammalia; order Artiodactyla; family Bovidae; genus Ovis; species Ovis aries. The sequence continues at coordinate 50,919,137 of NC_056065.1, forward strand.
CCCACTTCTTGTCTGTGGCTCTGCCTCTTTCTGATACACAGTCATACACGGAACTTAGGAGGCTTCTGCCTAACATCTGAGGTTTGTCTGGGTTGCAGTGAGTCTTCAGGTGTCCTTTTATAAGTGTAAATTCTACCCCCCCAACATTGACCTTAATTTTTTTTTTCTTCCCTTTGCCTTGGAATCTTTTGGAATACAGAGCAGCTTCAAACTTGGTGTTCCGTATGGGGCTCAAGTGTAGCTTCTTGGTCAAGTCGGGGCGGTCTTCCAGATTTTTTTCATTTTCTGCCAGAATCAGTTTTCACACCTGAGCTTCCTCTTCAGGCTCCCAGCATCAGCTGAGCAGACTCTGGGGCTGAGCCCTATAGCCTACTTGGAGGACCTTTAGGGAAAGATAAGCCGTTTTCTTCTAAATGTAAGAATGGTCAACCCGAGATTAATGAACAGGGTGCCTGGGTCCAGTCACAGTGGGAGGTTGCCCAGAAAGGAGAGGCTGGTGGTGTTCTCATGTCTTTTGTAAGTTTTGGGTAATTGCTTTATAAATTATAAAACCACGTGTCTTAAAAAGCGAGTGAATGTGTGATTATAAATACGGTTAATGTGATTTTTTTAATACCTGCAACCACTTGCTCCCCAAACAGTGAGCTGAAATGCAGGTATAATGAACACGTGTCCAGATCCTAACTTTATCTTCATAACTGGAGGCTGGATGTTTAGCCTGCATCTAGCAGATTTTCCCAATTTCTCTTGTGGATCATTTATCATTAATTCCCTCTGGGGTTTAGATTGATTGTTTTTAAAACTATTTATTCATTTTCATCCTCTCAATTGCATTGTCTTTTAGGCCTTTGATTAATTTATGTAACTATTCACTTATCCACTGTGTACTTTTTGTTGTCATGGTGCAAAAGGTAAAAATAAACATGATGTTCATGCCTTGGGCAACTCAGCTCGAGCGCCATGGCTATTGAAGCTTTGCTCTAGAGCCCAGGAGCTGCAACTACTGAAGCCTATGAGCCCTAAAGCCTGGGCTCCTCAACAAGAGAAACCACCTCAATGAGAAGCTTATGCACCATAACAAAGAATAGCTCCCACTTGCTGCAACGAGAGAAAGCCCACCCAGCAATGAAGATCCAGCACAGCCAAATAAATGCATAAAAATAAACATTAAAAAAAGAAAAACATGATTTCTAAGACTTGAAAAAATAAACACATCACCACAGCAAGTGTCCATGGCTCTAGATTTGGGACTAGACACTGGCTCCAGGCACCAGAATGCTGAGTTTGGTGGCCCCCATCTCGTATATACTTCTGAACACTCAAGAAGCTGGAGACAGGCCACCGTGCTCTGCTGGCTGCAACACACCACATTTGCACGACCTTTCTTGCCAGCAAAAATCAGCTAACATCAGCAGGTCAATGGCTTCCAAATCTTAATCTACCTGTACCTGGGATTCTAACTGCTACTGAGTTTGGGAAATAAAAATTTAACTTTTTAGATTCTGAAAGGAAAGGATTGCAAGTCTCAATTGACTACATCCAACACAGATGGACTCAGAAGTAGCAACTTACATGTTTAGTATTGGGAAGACAAGAAGGTTCCTATCAGATTTGCTATTATTTTTTTTCCTGTAAAAGAAAAGGTGAAGTCAACTGTTGCTGAGTGTTTTAGGTCCTCTAGTTATTGTGAAGACAGCAGCAGTGAATTGGCCAGACTGACATTTGTTGAAGTCCCTCTTAAGGCCAGCAGTCATGAATTTGTAGAGAACAGTCTGTCCCATTGGGTACTTTCTCCAGTTGTGTCTGGCTCTCCAGGTGTTGGCAAAGGGAAAAAGGAGCAGTTGGATTCATCCAGGGTTGAAATTCTTATGAAATCCACGTGACAAAAAGGCAAGAGAGCAAAGGAGATCAAGGTTGTTGCAAGGGTGTTGTTAAAATTAGGGATCATGAAAATAAACAGGGTCAAAACTGAAGAAAGGAGAACTATTAGGAAATAGAAAAGTCAATGGCCTGGCGGTGCTGAAAAGTTGGAAAGACACCACACAGGAGCTGGTAAAGTCTGCAGGGCAAATTTTGTTTTCAGGCATCCTCATTCACACACAGGCTAATGGACCGCAGCCTTGTCTAACTCAATGAAACTTAAGCCATGCCATGGGGGGCCACCCAAGATAGACCGGTCATGGTGGAGAGGTCTGACAGAATGTGGTCCAGTGGAGAAGGGACTGGCAAACCACTTCAGTATTCTTGCCTTGAGAACCACATGAACAGTATGAAAAGGCAAAAGATAGGACACTGAAAGATGAACTCCACAGGTCGGTAGGTGCCCAACATGCTATTGGAGATATGGTTGGATGGCATCACCGACTCAATGGACATGGGTTTGGGTGGACTCCAGGAGTTGGTGATGGACAGGGAGGCCTGGCGTGCTGCAATTCATGGGGTTGCAAAGAGTCGGACACGACTGAGCGACTGAACTGAACTGAATCCTGGATATCCCCTAAACAGGGAAACGGGTAACGTTTAACTCAGAAGGTAGAAAAACCTAACTGTGGTCCTACAGCTTTGATGCCACAACTAGGTTCATTCACAGCTCTGCTTCACCACTTGTAAGACGCGTGATAACGGGCAATTCATTTACCCTGAAACTCCGTTTTCCCTTCTTCAAAAGTGGGAGAAAAATATTATCGTATAACGGTGAGAGGACTTGAGATAATGCGCGTAAACTGGTTAACAGAGTGCCTGGCAACACAGGAAGCGCTGAACACGTAGAAGCTGTTACTTTTACATTTGAAACAGAAAACCAAGGAAAGGTTACAATGAGAATTTCTAAGCGCACAGGACTGTTTTACAGAACTTCTCGATTACTATGCGCATGCGCCAGTCCGCAAGCTACGCCTAGGAGGGCACTGCGCACGCGCCGGAAGTTGCAGCCGGGAAGCCAGCGAGGTCGGTTCCGCCCGACTTTAACATGGCGGCGCCCTTTGTCTGCTCTGAAGTGCTGTCCCCGGCCTTCTTGCGGCCGTGATGCACCTCCTTCTGTGGTGGGGCCCAGGACATGGCAGGTGAGGGTCAGCAACCATCCGGGGCGTGGGGAGTCCCAGGAGTCAGGCGGAGGCGGCGGAGGATGGGACGCGGCGGGACGCCGGGGACGGTTGTGTGGGGGAGGGGAGGGAAGTGGACTGGGACGGGAACCTGGACTGAGGGGACCCCGCACAACATGAGGGTGCAGGACAAATGGGTGGGGGACGCTGCCTGGCGAGCGGGCGGATAGTGGGCGGGCGGACTGGACTCGCCGTCCCGGCGAGGGAGCGCGAGTCGCCTCCGGGCTGGGTGACACCCCAGCTGGTAGCATCTCCGCCCCCGCCGCCCGGCTGTCACCGCCCCTTGACCCCGCGTGCCGCGGCTGGTGGGCGTTCTGAGGCCGCGAGGTGGCGGGGTGCCCGCGCAGCTCACTTTGGCCGGTGGGGCTGGAGGACACATGCCTGTGAGGGCCTAGAAGGAGTTTGTCGTGGTGGAGACCGATACTGCCCCTGTATGAGACCATTTCATTCATTCATGCGTTCCACAGACTGTGGTTCAACTCCTGATGGGTTCAGAGGATAGAGCGAGTGGTTAAAAAGTGTAGGCTGTGGAGCCAAGCAGCCGAGTTTGAATCCTGTCTCGGTGCTTGCCAACTGTGTCCTTAGGCACGTTGGTTCCTCGCCTCCTGCCTCGGTTTTCTTATCCTTAAAGCACGGTTGAGAATAAAATCTGCCTCCTAAAACGATTATAAAAGTTAAATGAGATAATCGGTGTAAAGTGCTAAGAAGGCCTGCTGGCACAAAGTAAATGCTGTGTGTGCTTGTTGCTGTTATTTTTTGTATCATCATCATCACCCAGAGCTCAGAAACTCAAGTGGGAGACATACTGAAATGTAGGCAATTCTGATATGATGGGAAAAAAGCAGAAAATACTGAGTAGAGGCACCTCACTCAGTTTAGGCAAATCCAGGAAGGCTTCTGTTCCCCAGGAAACAGAACTGGAGGATGCTTGGAGCTTGCAGGCAGAAAAGGGGAAGAGTATTCTCAGTTGAAGATGGAATGTGTGAGAAAGCTGCCTAGGGACAGAGATGAAAGACACTAGTGTGTGGTCTGGTCCTCAGGGGTCTTGTTTTGGGAAGGGAAAGCAGCCGTGGGGCATGAGGCATCCTTAGTTCCCCAACCACGAATCCTGTAGTGGAATCTCCCCTAGGGAAGTTTTTAAACCTAGCTATGGACTTGCAATTTTAGGTTGAGAACGCATATAAGAATCAGATTTGTAGATTAGAAAGATCATGCTAGTTAAGACTGTATTAAAGGGAATGGGCCTGGAGTCCAGTTAAGAGGCTACTTGAACTGTGGAGGTGAGAGATGACCGTGGCCTTGAGTTAGATTAGAGGCAGAAGGTGGGGAGAGATGTGTTGGAGGTAGACTTGACCAAAGTTGGTGATGACTTAGATGGGGGATTTAGGGGCTGGGGGTGAGGTCAGGGTTGGCTCTGAATTTTTGACTGGTGGATGGTGATGCTGTTCAGTGGGATAGGGAGGGGATTTAAGGAGAGAAGACATATTTTGTTTTGAACATGTCTGTTGTTAATGCCTGTAAAACATTCAAGTGGAACTGTCCATTGGTGATCTAGTATCCATCAAAAGTCACTACATTTATGGGAAGGGATGTGTCACCTGGGTGAGGGTCTGGAGTGAGAAGCACGGTGTCTGGGACATCCCTGGGGAATGCTAGTGCAGTAAGACTACTTGGGCACAGCCTCATTGCTTTTGCTTATCAACCTTGTGTTATGTCTTTCAGTCAGCAGGCTTTCCCGAGTGTAGCGGGCTTTCCTGAGTGTAGGGGGCTTTCCTGAGTGTAGGGACTGGGACTAGGTTTATTCATCTTTGTATCCCAGCTGTCCAGCACAGGGTCTCGCATGCAGCAGCCCAATCACAATCCAGTGTAACATTTATTGAGCGCTGCCTTTGTGCCAGACTCTGCTCAGTGCTCTGTATTTGCCTAAGCAGCTCTTAAAATCCTGCAGGTTCTCATCAGATTTTCCACTTGGTCTTTGACTCAGGTAATGAGCTGGAGGAGGAGAGCCAAGCTGGAGTTTCCCCAGACAAACTGTCGGAACAGAGTAGCCTGGGCTACTTGGAAATCTGAGGTATGTCTATTAAGACTCAAAGGTGAAACAAACCAGGAGGTCAGTTTGTTTGTCCCTCTTCTCTAGGCACAGCGTGCTTCAACTCACCCTTTCAAGACAACTTTTTCTTTAAAAGTGTACAGTAATGACAAAATCCTAGTTAGTTTGGCTAGGAGGATGTTGATAATATTGTTGTCATTTTGCGGACAAAGATCATGCTAGATTAATCCCTGGGCAGTGTTCATACCTTGCTTTAATTAAGTACAATCTAAAATGCTCCAAAATGTAGTGGCTGAAAGGAAATAGAAATTTATTCCTGGCCCTTAACAGTCTGGGAGTAGGCAGTCCAGAACTGGCCAGGGTAGCTCACTCTGTTCTGCAAAGTCATCCAGAAGCAAGGTTCCACTGGTCATGTGGCTCTCCTTGCTCAAACCCCGGCTTCCATCTCATGGACTGAGCAGGCTGCTCTGGATCCTGCCATTGTGTGTGCACTCCATATGGCAGAGAGGGAAAGACAGAGTGGGGAGCACATACCCATTCTTTTTAAGGTTCTAATGTTTGAAGATACATATCTTCGTACAACGTGTCCCCATACCCCAGCCTCTGGTGTTAACCAAAGGAGGAATCACAGCTGTTCCAGTGCTGGAGGGAAAGCTGGCTGAGAGAACCAGTTCTGTTTCCAGTGTGACTGGATTGCTGCCTCTGAAGGTTAGGCCTGAGGGAAGTCCACTCACTGTTGGAACAGGGTGGGGTGTGGGCCCCCGAGGCAGGCTCCTCTGGCTTTGGGTCGTTCGTGTTGCTTGGGTCCAGGGAGTCCAGGCTTGCTTACACAGTCACTGTTCTTTTGTGCCTGATGTGTCAGACACTGCACTGGGGGCTCAGGGTGTGGATATGGGGGAGATGGATCCCAGGATCAAGGCGTTCTTAGCCACATGGGTAATCATAGTATGGGCTTCTCAGGTGGCTCAGGGGTAAAGAATCCACCTGCCAATGCAGGAGACACGGGATCAGTCCCTGGGTCAGGAAGATCCTCTGGAGAAAGAGATGGCAGTACTACTCCAGGATTCCTGCCTGGAGAATCCCATGGACAGAGGAGCTTGGCAGGCTACAGTCCATGGGGTTGCAAAGAGTCGAACACAACAGAGCAACTAGACAACAAAAAACAGAATTTCTGGGTTATGGGGTGCTGGTTAGAAGCATGAACTTCTAAGTCAAAGATACTTGAGCTTAACATACCTGGTCCTTACACTTACTAGCTGTGTGCCTTTGGACAAAGTACTTGACCTCTCTAAGCCTCCGTTTCCTCGGGTGTATAGTGGGAATAATGATGACCTCAGGCTAGCTTTATTGGATGGAATTATTAATGAGGTAATGCATGTAAAGTGCTTTATCTAGTCTTTGAGTCCACAGTTGGTATCTAGTGTTACTGTGTGTTAATTAGGAGAGGGTGATCTAACAACAACCTCCTATGAGGGTCAAGAAAGAAAGTGTGCAGAGCTGAGGAAGAAAAAAATGCTTAGGATAGGAAAGTTAGTGACCCTTTTATGTCTGACCCAGTTCCTGTCCGAGATGACTGTTAACCGCGTCTGTGTGTCCTCGTGTCCGGGCCCTTCTGTGCACATGCATGCCTGTATGTGTATACAGGACAGACATTTTAAAGTGTCAGGTGGCTTGGTTTTGTTGCACATAAACTGGCCTTGAGTCTAGAATGCCAACAGGGCAGCCACTGTGGGCAGAGCTTCAGTTTGAACAGTTTGCCACAAAAAAGACCAGGTGTCCCACTCTCTACCTTCCTGGAATTCCCCCAGGGATGGTGCCACACGGGTGGCACAGAGGTTCTCAGATCTGGTGTCTGGCAGGGTAACAGACACCACCAAAGGGCGGGACACCAACCTCACAGGAAGCGAAACACTCCAAGTACATTTTGTGCGCAAAGCATATTGTCCTAGAGACCATAACTTACCAAAATCTACTTCTTTTGCTAGCCACATTTTTAAATGATTGAAATAATAGAGGTCACAAAGAGTAGGCATTTTAGCACGAAGTGATTTTAGCGGTTGCTCCAGGTGTGTGTGTTCAGTGTCAGAATAGGTGTCTGGCACTCTCAGAGGCCCTCATGGGTATCAGTAGCTTAACAGTCTGAGGGCTACCTATGGTTGACCTCAGTGATATAGTCACAGATGCATACAGAAAGCCAGGGCTGTTACATTCACACCTGATTGTTAGGGATTGGAAAGATCAGCCTTGAGCTTCAGAGGAAGGAAGTGGAGGGCATGGTTAGGGTTGAGAGTTGCTCACTCGTGTCTAAAGGGCAGCATGCAGAGCCTCAGAGGTGGCAGTTCCTGCTGAGAGTCTGGACCCAGCCTGAAAGCAGCCTTGGTGGGTTCACTGTCAGATCAAAAATGTACTCAGCTTCTCGTCTTAAAAGGTCTGGCAGTAGAACCGGTTCCCCCTACCCCACCCACCCCACTTCCTCTCCTGACGTGATTCATCTAAGCAGTACCTTTCCTGTCCTGAGTGGAAGGCTCCAGGGCCCAGTGGGAAGTTGTCTCCAGCTCAGGAGCCTGGGTGGTGAAGCATTTCTCATTTCTGTAGTCTCAGGGCTGGGTGGGCCCCTGTCGGGGACTTTCCTAGTTGAGTGTAACTCAAGTCAGCTGCCCAAGTTAATGCTTCAAATCATGGCTTAAAGTCAGAAATAACATTGTTTAATTTTCTAAGTTGTCTTGTTAAATATTGAGTAGATACAAAAGAATATATACCACCTGAAGGATAAGCATAGAAGGAGCAGCCATATACCCATCACCTCCTTTACACTAAAGAATGTTCCCATTACCTTTGAAGTGCCCCTCCCTGATCCTGTCCCAGTCCCACCCCAGCATAATCACTGGATTTGGCTTTTACTGTGTTCGTGCTTTTCTTTCTTTCTTTTTTTTTGGTGTTTTTTCTTTTTTGGCCCCATGGCTTGTGGGATCTTAGTTCCTGGACCAGGGATTGAATCCAGGCCATGGCACTGCAAGTGCCAAGTCCTAACCACTGGATTGCCAGGGAATTCCCATCTCTTGCTTTTCTTTATGGTTTTACCACCTGTGCTTGTGTTGCTAAACAATGTCATTATTTAATTTTGCCTGATTTTGGACTTAGTACATCATCTTCTTTTTCTCAGTGATCTAAATTTTTTGCTTAACACGTGTTCTCGAGGTTAATCTGTGTTGCATATAGGTGTGTTTCGTTTTCACTGATGAGTTGTGTCCCATTGTATGAGAATTTACGCATCCTTTCTATTGTTGATGGACGTTTGTTTTCAGTATTTTGCTGAGACAGACAGTGATACTGTGACCATTCCTGGGGCACGTGTGTGCATCCTGTCAGGATACACCCTGGGGAGGAGGACTGAATCCTAGGGTATGTGCATCTTCAGTTTGACAAAATACAGTAATACCAAGTCGTTTCCAGAGTGGTTTCTCCAGTTTACTCAGCTGACAACTGTGCCTGCTTCACATTCTCTGAACAATGGTATCATCAGATTTAAAACTTTTTACTAATCTGTTGGAAGCTCAGTGATACCTCACGTGGTTTTGATTTGTGTCTTCATGGTTATTAGTGGGTTGAGTATCTTTTCATGCACTAATGGATCATTCACCTTTCAGCTTCTCTGAAAAGATGGCTTAAATCTTTTTGCTCATTGTTTTATTGAGTTGTCTTTTTATTATATGGAGACTTTTTTTCTCCCTGTTTTTTTGTTTTGATATTAATCCTTTGTCAGTTAGATGTGTTGAAACTATCCACTTCCAGTTTGCGATTTGTCTTGTCACTCTAGTTTTTTTTAATGAACAGAAATTCTTAGTTTTAATGTCATTTATTAACTTTTTCTTAATAGTTGGCACTTATTTCTTTTTAAGAACTTCCTCCCTGCTTCAGGTTTATAAAGGTATTTCCCCTTGTATTGTCTTCCAAATGTTTTATGATTCTTACCTTTTACTCTAAAGTCTTTAGTCTGTTCGTAATAATTTTTATATATGGTTTGAGACAGGAGATAATTTTTTCCTTTTTTAAATAAGCACATCAGATTAAGCCTGTACTATGTATTGAAAAATACATTCCTTTCTTGTGGCTCTTTAAAGTCACCAGTAACCACTATCATACATCAAGTGTCCACAAATGTGTGGGACTATTTCTGGGCTCTTTACTATCTATCTCTGTCTGTGTGCCAATATCCCACTGATTTAATTTCTCAGTTCTTTAATTTTTTTTTCTATTTTTTGTTTATTTATTTGGCTGCACCAGATCTTAGATGCAGCACACAGAATCTTTGATCTTCTAGTTGGGGCACATGGGATCTTTACTTTCGGCTTGCAAACTCTTAGTTACAGCGTGTGGGATCTAGTTCCCTGACCAGGGATCAAACCCAGGTCCCCTGCATTGGGAGCGGGAGTCTTAAGCCACTTGGCCACCAGGAAAGTCCCTCTAAGTTGTTATATAACAATTCTTGGTATCTGGTAAGGTTTTGGCTTTCTACTATCTTCATTTTGGATTATGTTTATCAAATTCCATAAAAATTGTTGGGAGTTTTTTTATTAGAATCACTTTGAATTTTATTAGAATTGAATTTATTACATGTCAGTTTGGATAGAGGTGATGTTTTTATGATACTGATCTTCTGATTCATGAACATGGCTTATCTCTCAATTTACATGACTTGCCAATTTTTAATTTTGTGAAGTGAAGTTCGCTCAGTTGTGTCCAACTCTTTGCAACCCCATGAACTATATAGTCCACGGAATTCTCCAGGCCAGAATACTGGAGTGGGTAGCCATTCCCTTCTCCAGGCGATCTTTCCAACCCAGAGATCAAACCCAGGTCTCCCGCATTGCAGGTGGATTCTTTACCAGCTGAGCCACAAGGGAAGCCCAAGAATACTGGAGTGGGTAGCCTATCCCTTCTCCAGCAGATCTTCCTGACCCAGGAATCGAAACGGGGTCTCTTGCATTGCAGGTAGATTCTTTCTATCAGCTGGGCTATCAGGGAAACTTTAGTCAGTGTCTTTACACTTTTCTCCCAAGCAGTTAGGACCTTACCACACTTTAGTTCCTGATACTCCCTCCTCAGCTTTTACTCCTTAGTTGTATAGTTTGGTTCTTTTATGTTTTGGTTGTGCTGGGTCTTCACTGCTGCATGGACTCTCTCTGGTTGTGGTGAGTGGGGCTTGCTCTTCCTTGTGATGGCTTTTCTTGTTGCTGAGCGCAGGCACTAGCTTATGAGCTAAGTCATTGTGGTGCCCGGCTCCGCTGCTCTGTGGCATGTGGGGGTCTTCCCAGACCAGGGATCTGCATTGCCAGACAGATTCTTAACCACTGGACCACCAGGGAAGCCCCTAGGTACACTAATTCATTTACTATTTTAGTTGGTCCTCCCTCCTTGCATCAAATACTTTCATTTTGGGATCACTTTTTATCTGCCTGAAGTGTATCTTTTACAGTGTGTGACTTTGGGCTGTAGTCCATGGGGGACCATCTAGTGGTTACAGATTCTCCCAGAGGGATTGTACACCTCTCCATCTAGTGCCTTGATTTGATACAGGCTGTTTTCTGTGCCATTTTCTTTCCACTAAGATATAACCCTTTGGGACCCAGCTTTATTCTGGAGGGAGCTCCCTTTTTGGGGGTAGGGGGAGAACTTGAGCTTGCCCAGTTCTGCAGATGCCCTTGCTGCCCACCCTCAAAGCTCCACTTGCTATTTGAATTGCTGCTACTGCTAAGTCACGTCAGTCGTGTCCGACTCTGTGTGACCCCATAGACGGCAGCCCGCCAGGCTCCACCGTCCCTGGAATTCTCCAGGCAAGAACACTAGAGTGGATTGCCATTTCCTTCCCCAAGAATTGCAGCCTTTGCTTAAGTTTGTTTGACCTGTCAGTATTCCTTGTTGATTGGCCAGTTCTCTGATGCATTTTAAAGGATGTCGTATAGTTTTTCTTCAGCATTTGTAGCCCCGTGTGGTGAGAGTCAGTCGGGGTACCTGGTATGCTGTGTTGTTGTTGCTTACTTGCTAATTCGTATCTGACTCTTTTATGATCCCATGACTGTAGCCCGCCAGGCTCCTCTGTCCATGGGATTTCCCCAGCAAGAATATTGGGGTGAGTTGCTATTTTCCTTCTTCAGGAGATCTTCTTGACCCAGGGAGCAAACCTAGGTCTCCTGCATTGGCAGGTGGATTCTTTACCACTGAGCCATCAGGGAAGCCCCTACCTGGTGTGCCCTGCTTTTAGAAATTAAGATGTTTCAGAGTTTCAATTTTATGTTTCATTTGGCAGTTGCAAACTGAAGATCAGAACTAAGGTTTAACATTGCTCATTTCTGACTTCTTAAAAAATATATATAACATGTTTTATAACACTAATTAGTATAAAGAAAGGGAGTTGCCAGTTACTGACAGAGAATTTACCCTTTTGGGACAGACTGAGGATCCAGTGAATCAAGAATTCTGTGTCTGTCCATGGAAGTTTTGTCCCTGTTTCAAGTGAAAAGAGCACACCTCATAGAGTGTGGTGGACTTTGACCTTGGATCTGGGCATGTCATTGAGACCTGGGTGGAATGACAACTTCTCTAAGCCTTATTTTGCCCTTCTGCACAGCGAGGGTGATCATTACTACTCTCCCAAAGAATTAGTGTGAACATTTGATGAGGTTGTGTATGTGGAAACACTCTGCAGGCAGGCTGCCCCGGCAGCTATTCCAGTTTCTCCCAGTGGCTGCTGTTAGACTTGTGCGCCCCACGTGCCACTGCCCTTGGGAAACAGCGAGCCAAGTATTTCTCTTGCCAGTAACCTCCCCTCAAGTGTTCAGCCTAGTGGGACTTATTATTAGCATGGGTCTGTTTTCTCTGGACCCAGTCCCACAGTCCTTTACCAGGACTCACTATTTCCTTACGGCTGGGTAATACCCCATCAGGCTGGGAAATCGTAGCCTCCGCATGGTGGGCTCTCTGGACAGTTACTCATATCTAGGCATTTTAAATTTGTGTCTAACCGATGAGCACATTTAGAACCTGCATTGGTGTTGACAGGCTGCAGCCTGGCACAGTGTACCACTTTCTGCTCCTGCTCCCTGGGGACGGGCTCTGGCCCAGAGTGGAAACTCAGTCTTTTCGATTTTTGCCACCTTGAAACTGGAAGTGGTAACTTGTGCTTATTCATATCTGATTATTATCTTTTTTCTGTATCGAGTATATTGACCACACTCATATTTTTTCATTTGTGAATTTCCTGTTCATTTCTTTGGCTTGTTTTTCTGTTAGAAGATTTTTTTCTTGCTGTTTAATTTTTAATAACAGCTTTATTGAGACAGTCACATACCATACAATTCACCTATTTTAAGTGCACAGTTCAATGGCTTTTAGTTTATTCACAGAGTTGTGCAGCTGTCACAACCAGAACATTTTCATCATCCCCAGGAGAAACCTGCCACCCATGAACAGTCATTCCCCATTTACCTGTCTCCCCCAGCCCAAAGCAACCGTTTCCTATCATTATGGATTTGCCTATTCTAGGCATTTTGTATAAACGGAATCATGCATCTTAGTCTTTTGTGGCTGGCTTCTTTCACATAGCACGATATTTTCAAGGTTCAATTCAAATTGTAGCACGTATCAGTACTTTCTTATTATCAAATCATTCTCTGCATGCCGCATTTTATTAACTTATTCCTTAGTCGATGGACATTTGGACTGTCGTGACCTTTTAAAAAAATGTATTTTTGACTGTGCTGAGTCTCCCTGGCTGCACGTGGGCTTTCCCTAGCTGCAGCGAGCAGGGGCTACTCAGTTGCTGCGCAGGCTTCTCGTTGCAGTGGCTTCCCTCGTGGCGTGTGGGCTGTAGGGCATGTGGGCTTCAGTAGTTGCAGCACATGGGCTCAGTGGTTGTGCTGCACAGGCCTGGCGGTCCCACAGCATGTGTAATCTTTCTAGACCAGAGATCGAACCTGTGTCCCCTGCATTGGCAGGTGGATTCTTGACCTCTGCATGACTAGGGAAGTCCTGTTTTGACCTTTTGACTGTTATGAATAATGCTGCTGTGAACATTTGTCTACAGGCTTTGTGTGGACATATGTTTTCATTTGATTAAAGTTCTTTATATTTTGGGACTGTTAACACTTATTTCCCATATAGGCTGTAAATATTCACCACCACCCCCCCGCCCCAGTTTATATTTGCCTTTGGGAAGTTGAGAATATAAGGGTAGAAATGTGAATGAGACAGAACATTTAGGTTTCTGACCTGTCTTTCATGCTCTTAAGAAATAAGTTCGGGTACTGTCACTTTCTCATCATGGTCCCATTAAGTGGCCCCTTGGGACTGACATGCTTCCTTACATGGCCTTGCAGGTGCTCTGTCTATCTCTCTTTCTGTGTCTCTATCTGTCTCTTGCCCTGCCTGCCCTCGGACCAGCAACCAGGCAGTGCTTAGGGTGGTTTCCAAGTTTCTCTCAGAAGCTCGCACTTCAAAAGGGGCTGGCTGAAAAACCGCCAGGGTTGCAAGTCATTCGTTAAAAGGCTTCCAGCGGCTTTGCTGATTCATGCTGCTGCAGGTGGTGGGTGGAGGGGCAGGAGGCCGGCTGCACTGTTTCTTCAGGGCCAGCTTGGGGTGAGCTGCTTCTCATCCTCCCAGGGCTGCTGTCCAAACACCACTCTCTTCTGGAGCAGCACTCAGCATCTAGATCTGAGGAGCCTAACAGTTTGAAGAAATCCTTGGAAGTAGAGGCACTGAATTCTTGGCCACTTTTTGTCCAGGCCTGTCTTTTAAGCTTTTGAGGTCTCTGAAAATACTCCTCTAAAATATCCTTACTCTTAGTTTTTCCCAGTCAAGTTTTACCAAATATTAACTTCGGTTTAATCCTGTATGGAATAGTGAATGTTGGCTTATATAGGTCATAGATATTAGTATATAGTTCATAGTTGATGTTCATGTCACCTTTCCCTTCTCCAGGGGATCTTCCCAACCCAGGGACTGAACCCAGGTCACCCACATTACAGGTGGATTCTTTACCAGCTGAGCCACAAGAGAAGCCCAAGAATACTGGAGTGGGTAGCCTATCCCTTGCAGATCTTCCTGACCCAGGAATCATACTACAGTCTCCTGAGTTGCAGGCGGATTCTTTACCAGCTGAGCTGTCAGGGAAGCCCCAGTATATAGTTCATAGTTGATGTTCATGTCCTATATGGTTCATGTTCCTAGTTGGAAATCTTAAGATTTCCAATGTAAGGAAAGTTTTAGATGAAAAAAAAAAAAAAACCTGCTAGGTGCTAGATAAATATGTCATTTTTATTGTCATTCACATGGTATCTGTTATACTTCAAATGCATGCATTTATAATCTTCAGTCTTATTAATGAAATCATTTACTCAACATTTATTAAATCTGAACAGTTGAAGGGACCTTCGAAGTCACTAATCCTAATGAGAAAACAAACCCAGAAAAAGTCAGTCACTTGAAAATCATGTGTTACATTGAAGTTCAGATACCTACATCTACCTCCTACTAATTATTAATAGTATTCAACTTCTTTCTTTATTTTGAATTCTTGATCTTAACTAGTACCATGGGACAACTAATCCTCCCTTTGGAATTGTCATGTTTTATCTTCTTTCTCAATGAAAGCTGCTTTGCTCCTCCAAAATCATCATGTTCTTTGTAGAAAAGAAGGTGGCTTTTGCTGTCAAGTACAAAGCACCTGTGCCTTTCCTTCTGGTTACTATTGAGTGGAAGAAGTATTGCAGTTTGCAGGGCCTTTTTTGATCTTTTTTCAGGTTGAAGCTTTATCTGTCATGGGTGCCTGGCTTACTGATGAGATTTTACATCCATTTTTATTTTTAAAAATTTTTCTTAGCATTTTTATTTGGCTGCGCCGAGGCTTCGTCGCGGCACACAGGATGTTTAGGCGCAGCATGCAGATTGTCAGCTGTGGCATGGGTGATCTAGTTCCCTGACCAGGGATCAACCCTGGGCCCCCTGCATTGGGAGCACGGAGCCTTAGCTACTAGACCACCAGGGAAGTCCCTGTGTCCATTTTTAGACGATAGGGAAGGGAGGCGAGCGCTGCGTTCCCCACTTTCCTGTTACAGATTGATGTTGCTGGCCTGGGTTTATGTATAATAACAATGATGGCCAGCAGCAGCTTTGTGAAGTTTTAGTACCATCCCTGTTTCACAGAAAGGAAACTGAGATGCAGGGATTTAAGTACTCTTGCCCGAGGGACTTAACTAGCTTTGGCTGGACTCCAAGGCAGGAGTTTTAACCGGGTCGGGGGAGCCAGCTCCCTGAAGTCGCGTGCTGAATTGTGTGTGTGATTCCCAGAGGCCTTCAGGGCCGTCGCAGAGTCAGAGGGGTTCATCCGCGTCTGGAAAAGGCCACCAGCTGCTCTTCTAGGGGATTTTCCATTTTGTCCCCTTAAGGAATTTTTGCTCATCAAGTTTTCCCAAGTGACACATTCTTTGTGCAAATTACCATAATGTTCCATTTCCCTTATGAGAAATTTTTTGCTTTTGAGAAGTTTTCAGTCACCAGGTCTCGCAGAAAATATCTGAAAGGTTATGGTTAAGAGAAAGTGAAGAAGCTCTGACTTTGTGGACATTTTCTTTCTCTCTTTTCTTCTTTCTCCCCTCCTTCCCTCTGTGTTTTACTTTCTCAATTTTAATATTTTAATCAATAACATTTACAAGTGGTAAAATAAAACAGAAAAACCCGGACAGGATGGAAGAGTGAAGAGTGTAACTCCTTTCCATCTTTCCCCTGCTGCTGTGAGGGGATCCCCGTTACCAGGTTCTTGTACATTCCTCCAGAGTTGTGGGCATTTTCTTTGAAATGTGAGTAAGAGGTCGGAATTCTCAGCCTGAGATGTGGTGGTGGACAAATAGCATGTCCCAACTTCTCCCGGGCAGGGTTGGGTACTAAATGGTAAGGGATGCTGAGATACTGAAAGCTTTAAAAGGATGCTGATGTTCAACAGGAGGACTGCTTGCACACGCTGCTCAGAAGGGCCCCCAGTGAGTGTGTTGGGTTCTGGGCACCAGTCAGCCTCACCTGGCGCCAGCCTGGGGGTGACACTGCCTCATTCCTCATGTCCTACGGGGCCAGCACTGCAGGACTTCCTGAGTTGTTTTCCTGCTTTTGCTGTTGCCCTTTCAGCCGCTCCACACTCATGCAGCCAGAGTGACCTTTCAGAAATGTGAGTCTAACTGTGGCCCTCTTGCTTAAATCTGGCATGACTCCCATCAGCTGGGGATGAGGCCGAGTCCTGGCGTGATGGGCGTGGCCTCCAGCCTGTCCCACCACCTGCATTTCTCACCACTCTCTCTACTTGCTTTCCCCCCACTAATCCTTTGTTCCACCATCAATTCCTCACCTCGGTAAATGACACCGCCACTTGGCCAGTTTCTCAGGCTAAAAATTTTGGTGTCATCCTTGACTCCTTTCTTTTCTCACAACCTGCATCTTACTTGGTCAGTCTTTCTGTTGGCGTCACCAAGACATATCCCTGATCCGACTACTTCTCACCTTTCCGCCTGCTCCTTGTTGGAGGCCACCTTCCTCTCTGGCTTGTCTCCTGGTGTTCCTGTGTCCATCCACACTTGCCTCCTTGTAGTCACTCTTCTGTTCTCAGCCCCACCGCACCCCCAGGGCATACTAGCCTACTTAGAAGAAACTCCAAAGCCTGACTTGCCTCTGAAACCCTGAGTGATTTCAGCCTCTACTGCTGCCAACCTTGGTGCTTCTCATCCTCCTGCTCCCTCCCCCCTTTTCAGGCACTCTGGCCCCTTTGTCCAAGTAACGTCTGTCTCCGGACCTTTGCTTTTGCCCTTCCTTATGTCTGTAATTGTCCCTGGGCTTATGGTGGTGTGGCTCGCTCTTCACTTCATCCAGGTCTTTGCTTCAGTGTCACCTCCTCAGAGAGCTCCTCCTTGACCCTTTTCTGGTTAATAGCCTCGGCTTTCTTTGGTTTTCTTCACAGCACTGAGTATGTGACATTATGTAGTGTGTGGATTTATTACCTGTCTTCCCCACTAGGCTCAAAGTGGGAATACTGCCCCTAAGGTGAGCACAGAGTAAGCACTCATTAAATGTGTGTGTGATTGTTTAGTCTCTATTTATATCTGTTTCCTGATTTATGGATGGAGGACCCCAGAGGGAAGTATAGTAAGTATATGGGCAGCTGTATCACACCACAGAGCTTCTGTATTTTAGGGGAGATTTCTCATTCTTATTCATAGAACTGTTTCTCAAATACATATTGCTACTGTTGTGATTAAAAGACTGTGATTAAGAGTTCACTTTTCATAGTGGCTTTATCTGTTAGTTTTTCAGTAGTAAGCACCAAAAGTACAATGATCATTTTGTAAGGGTCCACAGAATACTTTGACCTTGAATCAGTCATATTCCACATGGCCAGTAATCTGTTCTATACCAGGCCTATTCCCCAACTTGATTTGAGAGCAAGGTTTTAGGTGCTGTAAACAGCTGTAAGGAAGAAACAAGAAGTCTGCCCACCCAGCAATGAATACAATTATTTTTAATTAATGTATTTTCAAATTAATTTTTAAATTAAAAAATTGTGTTTATTTTTAGCTGTGTTGGGTCTTCATTGCTGCGTGGGCTTTGTCTCTAGTTGTGGTGAGCGGGGGCCACCCTCTAGTAGCAGTGTGCTGCTTCTCATTGCAGTGGCTTCTCGTTGCAGAGCACAGGCTCTAGGGTGTGTGGGCTTCAGTAGTTGGCGGCTGCTGGGCTCCAGAGCACAGGCGCAGTAGTTGCGGCACACGGGCTTAGTTGTTCCGCACCATGTGGGATCTTCCTGGATCAGGGATCAAATACATGTCTCCTGCATTGGCAGGCAGTTTCTTTACCACTGAGCCACCAGGGAAGCCCAGCAGTGAATTTATTAAACTTCATAGGAGAAGACATGTACAGGTGTAATTTCAGGCTGTGTCCATGTGCCACCACCCTCAGGGAGTACTGGGCAGAGAATGATAAGACCCCACGCATGTCCCCTATGTTCTGATGTTCTCTTTTTGGTAGCAAGGCCCTTGATCTGCACGTACTGGTACAGTGGGTTCTAAACTGGCACAGGTGCTGGGATATAGGACTGCTTTCTGCAGGGTCAGCCAGCCCTTCCTGCCCAGACACGTTCCTAGAGCGGTGGGGTCAGGGAAAAGGGTGTCCACTCCCTCTTCAGAAGCATGGTTAAATCTTAGAGGTCGTGGAAGTTACATAGTTTGAAAAGCAACATCAGTGTCACAATTTAATTTTATATTTAGACATTATTTTTAGATTTAAAAATCAGGTTTTTTTTCAGTGTTTTTTTATAACACAAATTCAGCAGAGAAAACAGTACTAAACCTTGGCAGGGAGCATTATATAGCAGGAAGCAGTGATTTTCAGGGTGGGGGCCACTATTCAGTAGAAGATGAAGCATTTGGGGGCTGTGGGGAAGGGCTGAGTCAGGTTTGTGGGTTTATATAAAGTGGAAATTGATTCTAATAGTTTGAGAAACACAAGCTTAATAGAAGAGCTGTATTTGCTGGCCAAGGAGAAAAGTTCCATAGGGCTGGTTTTGTTGATATTTTGCTTCTCTGTCATGTTGCCTGTTGTTGATATTTGCTTCTCTGTCACATTGCACTGAAAAGGGACGGGTTGTCACACTGGGTAGGTTGGTGGGGTTGGGCAGGGAGGTTTCACATTTGCTGGGCTGGCCTGCTGTGAACTTCTGTTTCCTTGGCCCAAGTTTGTGTATGCCAAGTTGTGTCCAGGAGCCACCAGTATTTCTAGAAAATCAGGAATGCTGATCCTTGTCACTGCTCTCAGATCCCTCCAGGCCTCTGGATGGCTGTGTCGTGTCCAGGCCTGTAGCTGGCACAACAAGTTCTAGGAGCCAGGGGCTGTGGTTCATTTAGATCGGCCTCTGGTGATCGGCCAGTTGTTTCCTGGCTTAATGGCTTCCCTCTGTGCCACAGTTTGGAAATCCTGCCAGCAGTTTAGTGCTGATAACCTGGGTAATATTTCATGTTTGACAGGTGCCCATTCGACTCTGAGATAGAGCGGTGCTCTGTGGACCCACTCAGAGCTTTGGGCAGGCTGGTCATCTGGAAGCACACTTGGGGTTTACTAAACAGTTGTTCAATATAAAGTGCTTCCCTGACAGAGAAAATCACTCTTACTTGTTCTTATCCAGTACCCTCTTGTCTCTTAATGTTAGTTGGGCTCTGGGATTTTTCCGGATTACATTTAGAAGGAGTAATGAGATTATTACAACGTCTAAACAAGGTTCAAGTCACCAAGTACACTTGAGGTGCCCAGCATGAAAAGATAATGTGGAAATCATCTGATGTGGTCTTTGGCCTAAAAATATATATAGTCTGCATCTGTTTCCTGGTAGCAATCATTTGCTGAGTGCTTACCACGTGCCAGGCACTGGGCAGGCCCTTTGCTTACCTTTCCTAATTGGATCCTATAACAAACATGGGAAGTAGTTCCATTGGTTCCAGTATGCAAGAGAAGGTCGTCACCTGCTGGTGTGGTGGGTGGCGGGCCCTGGATTTGGCCCTGCTTGGCTTGACCCCAGAGGTTCTGCTGCCTACATGGTGCTGAACTGCCTCTTAGGTCCTTACCCTTGGAGGTAGCAGGGTGGAACTTGGAGCCCAGGGTAGCAGTGCTCTTAGTTTTGAGGTGATTGGACTGTGCCACACCTGGTGCCATGCTGCTTGGCATGTTGAGGACACTCTGTAGATGCTGTTTTGTTGATACCGAGGGTGGGGGTGGGGGGTCTGGGATTCAGGTTTCACTGGACTGAGTAGCGTGGTTTTCCTGACCCAGTGAGAAACCTTCCTCACCTTAGCAGTCTTTTTGCACGTTTTGGATCTGAAAGGCAAATGAGATGGATTGTATTTTCTCTGGTGCCATCGGCCCCCTGCATCCCCTGCGCTCCTTTCAGCCTTCGAGGCCCTTTCCCCTCCTCAGGGTAGCCCAGGCCAGAGTGGCTGGGGGCACAGTTGGAAACGACCCCGTCTCTGCATGGGACTGAGTGTGGCACCTGTATCTCACTACTTTCTTATTACAGATATCGTTAAATGTTGAAAAATGTTCCTTTATAAAAGTATACAAAATGCACGTTTATATAATCTAGGTGAATCCAGATTAAGAAACAGAGAGCTTCCAGTATCTTAGAACACCCCTGATTGCGCCTCCTCCCATCCAGAGAGAACTGTTACCCTGAAATTTTTCATGAATCATTCCCTTTTCTTTACAGTTTTACCATCTGAATCAGTTCTCTCTTGCTGTCAGCCAACCATCTCAATGCTTAGTGGCTTGAACCATCAGCAGTTTTTTGTTTCTTCTCGTTTCATGGGTTGACTGGGCAGTTGTTTTTGTTCCACGAGGTGTTGGGGGTCATTCCTGTGCCAGTATTCAGCCAGTGGCTGGACTGGCACCCTGGTGCTGTCAGCAGGGGCCTCTCAGCTCTTCATTGTGCACAACGGTGTCTCCTCCAGAGCCCCTCCGTGTGTTTTCTGTCCCCAGCAGGAGCACCTGGGCATCTGTACAGCAAGGCGACTGGGCTCCAAGCAAGCAAAAAGAATCTTCCAGACCTCCTAAGGGCCAGGCCTGGGACTGGCACAGTGTCACTGCTGGCCGCCCAGATTTGGCTGGAGTCTCGTGCAGGCATGGCTGGAGGGAGGGGTTGCTGGCTGCTGTCTATGGAGGCTGCGCCCGCTGTGCCTGTGTCCGTGTTGCCCATTTGGAACCACGCTGCGTGGCTTCCCCAGGTCCCTCGTGTTTTCATTCCCAGATGAATTTCTTGTGAGGCTGGCCAGGGCTCTTGTCCAGCCAGGCTGCGCGTCCTCTGGGGAGCATCCCAGCTCTGATAACGCGGTCTGCCCCAACAGTCAGGGCCATTGACCGGGCAGATGGCAATATCACAGAAGCTGCCTGTTTGCAGGCAGGAGTTGGTCGGAAATATGAGGGCTTTGGGTTTGGTGGGCTCTGCATTTTTGTTGTGTGTGAGTTTCCTCTTTCTTGGAAGCAGCTTTAACTGAGGCCCACGTGTAGCACCCTTGAAGCGAGGTGAAATGAGGAGGAAGGCGTGCTGATGTTTGGCAGAGGGCACCACATAGTACGGGTGGGCTGGAGGAGCTGCACTTGATCCCGGTCATGGGCGATGAGAGGTGGGTTGGCTGCTGATCTTACTTTGTGTTTAAAGTCTCCTCAGATAGTGCCCCCTGCTCACATGGACTCGGGATTCCTGGCTCCCAGCACACTGCCTGCCCCTGGAGCCCCCAGGTCTCTCTGTGTGCCCCATGCACTCACCTCTCTTTCTGGTCCCCTCTAAGCTTGCTCAGATCCTGATAGGTTCCTTTCACTGTAGAGCAGGGGTCCCCATCCCTTGGGCCACAGACCAGTATCTGTCTGTGGCCTGTTAGGAACTGGGCTGCACAGCTGGAGAGTGACCAGTAGTGAGCAAAGCTCCATCTGTATTTACAGCTGCGTCAGTCACTTGCATCCCCCGCTACGCCCCGGCTGTGGAAACATTGTCCTCCTTGAAAACCAGTGCCTGGTGCCAAAACGGTTGGGGCCCACTGCTGTAGAGTATGAGAGAGGAGGCGGTCGGAGCATTGCACGCTCAGTTCACCTAAGTCTGGAGGTGGGGCGCTGCCTGGCTGTAGCTCAGCCCCTCCGAGGGGACGCCTCTCACTGGTTCTGGGCACTGCCTAGGGGAGAAAGGGGCTCTGGGAGCTTTCTTAGGCAGCAGGCTGGAGGAGGTGAGTGGGTGAGCCTGGAAGACTGCCCCTGGGGCTTTGCAGTTATGAAACCCACAGTGCTGCTGACAAGTGACACCATTTGGCACTTGGCAAGCCCCTCAGGGGCCAATCACAAGATGGGGCTTGTGAGCATATATGTGTAAGCACTGCTGTCTGTCTGTGGGGATGGTCTTTTTTCTCCTTTTCCCTTCCTTCCTTCCTTCCAGTTCCTTTCCCTGCTTCTCCTGTCTTTCCCTGCTCTCTCCTCTCTTACCCTCTCCTGGTTTCTCTCCCATCCTTTTCTTTATTTGACAGAAGAGATGATCTTTTAGGACTGTTTCTCTTGTTGGAACAGCTCTGGAGGCTTCAGAGGGATTCCAGAAGGCTTCCGTGTTCTGACACCCACATCTGGGGAGGAGCCCACTTCTGGGCGGGCATGTCTCATCGGAAAGCTGTGGTTAGCTTTGGGTGGAAAACATTACTCAGGGCACACAGCTGCTCCTGTGTGTGTGGGGGTGCTGGAGCCACTGGGTCACTGAGCACCCTCTCCTGGGGACCTTCCCCCAAGGCCTCTGGACATAAGCTCCCCGACCCTATGCCCCCCCCCACTGTCCGCCATCCCCCACCAGGAGTCCTGGGCTTCGAGCCCCTTCCCTTAGAAGCCTCAGGGAGTGTGACAGCCTGAGGGCTTGTTGTAGACCTGGACCCAGGGAAGGCTAATAATCACCTGACCTTTAAGCCAGCTGGTCTCTCCACACTGTTGGCCAGGAGTCTTTTCTCACGTTTATCTTCCTAACAAGTCAGATCGCTTTCTGGCTGGAGGGTTCTGCTTTCAGTTGGCTCCAGCCCAGGGGGATAAGAACAACTCTTTGCCTCTTGTGTGGGGGTGGGAGGCAGGGAACTCATGTTCAGCCAGCACTCCTTTTCTGAGCCTGGCAAGTGCTTCCTCCCGGCTCCTAGTGAAGGTAAGAGAGCCAGGCTCCCCACCAGGAGGGACTGGTTTGGGTCTGAGTGGAAAGTTCTGAGGGGAAGATTCTGCAACTCATCGAGGAGGCCCCTGTGGTCCTTCACTCTGCACTTGGGAGGTGTCTCACCTGAGGCTCCCGAGGACAAAGAGGGTGAGCTGGTGATTGGAACTCAGGGGCTGCCCACGCCCACATGCGCACATTTGTCTGCTCGTGTGGCTTTTTCCACAGTAGGGAGAAGACAGCTCAGAGGTTGGTTTGGCCCAGGCCTGTCCTTGCCACCCCCCTTTGGTTCCATTTACACCTGCCTGGTATGTACCCCCTTCAGGTCCCTGGCCTAAGTGCCCGGCCTGTGTGTTTAGCCCACAGGCTGGACACTGGTTCTTTTCCATGTCTCCAAACTTCTCTGTTTTAGCTTTGACCTGCTCAGGAACAGAGCAGCCAAACTTCTCCCTTGCATCCCTGTAGGTCACTAATGGGAATGAATGGGAACTTTTCCCAGGGATTGAAGGCCTTTATGGGGTAGCCCGGGCAGTAGCAGCCTTTGCTCCTGGGGCCGTGGTCTGCCGGCTGGTTTGTTGCCCAGCAAATTGTTCAGCCACCTCGAGTCTGACCTCTCGGCTCCAGAGCTGGCTTCCAGCTCTTCCCTGCTTGTACATAAGAACCTCGGGTCACAGCCATTTCTATCTCAGTGGTCCAGGAAGCTGTCCCTCTGGCTGGGAAGCTGAGGCCAAAGGACAGTCCTGGGGATGCTAGGGGAAGGGAAGGGGGATTTTCAAGTCTTCGGCAGCAGCAATTCTAAACTTATGACTCAGGGCTGGCACCCTGTGCCACGCGGCCTGTTTTCACTTTCTGGCCCCCCTTACTTGATGGAGCCGTGCCCACCTACCTGGTGACTTGTCCCAGTTCAGCAAATACACCCCTCCACTTTTGATAAGTTTCCAGACACTGTGGAGTGGGTGGGCTGTGCATCCTTCAAAGCTGATGGATCTGTGCCGGCTGAGCCACGTGCGAGGGGGCGTGGCTTTCATCATGTCTCATCACAGCCAGCCAGCCATACATGGTCACTGTGGCTGCAGAGCTGCAGCATGGTGACTCAGCCCCGAGAGGCTGATGTAATGGGGGGAAAACCAGAGCCAGGTTGTGGTTGCTGAAACCTAGAGGCTGAGAGCCACCCCCTCACCCCACCGCCCTACCCCAGGGTCACCCTCGCCTGCCCAGGAACCACCTAGGGCAGCTCTGAGCAGACCCAGGTCTCAGAGCAGAGGTTCCAGAAGAGCTGGAAGAGAAACTACTGCCTCTTAATCAGATGCCGGGCCAGGGTGTGACAGCCCAGCCTTGTTGGGTCTGTGTGATGTGGTCACGGGAGTGGGTGTGGACATTTACTTGGAAATTGATTCTTTCTTGAAAGGAGAGCCTGCCTGCTTCTTTTCCTTAGAAAATACCGATCTTGAGAAGGACCCAGGTGTGGTATTGAGGGGAGGGGAGAGCCATTTTAGATTCTTATTCAGTCATGGCTTGTGCAGTTCAGGGTGATTTGGTCCCAGGCCATGCAGTTTTTGTGAGCATTTTCACTTGAGATAGTTGTGAAATTTCCAGGCAGTAACTAAGCAAGGCCTTTGACAGAGAAACTTCAGCCAGGCCAGCAGCTCTTGGGCTAGGATCAGAGTTTATTCTTTCTCGAGGGACAGCCTAGAGAGGTTTCCAGAGGTGGAGAACTCACCAACTTTATGTAATTCACTGAGCCCATGAAGTGGAGAAGAGCAGGAATCACAACTCCTCACCCCCAAAGGCCAGGTTTGCCGTGGACAAGGGGACTTGCACAGAGCCCTGTGGGTGCTGCAGGAGAGGGGCCGGTGCTGAAATGCTGGCCGCTGGAACATCTGCCTTCCCAAGGGCGTGTTTCCCGTGTGCACGGCACACGGAGTAAAGTGAAAATAAAACAAAGGTTTTCTTGGAGCCCAGTACATCCAGTTGAAAGATCTGTTGTTTATTCTAAGATTCTGTCATGCATTCTGTTGGTAAAAAAATGTTAAGCAACCGTTTGTTTTAAAAAGTACTGACAGTAATCAGTGTTTTGTGTTTACTTGGTTTTTTACTTTTTAATATCATTTACCTGCTGAGACATGAAGGTGACTGTTTCGTGGTGGCCTCTTCATGCGTTTTGGGTTTTGCACCTTTTCTGACCAGTCATTCTAAGGGTCTAGAAGCCAGCTCCTGGTTGGTCTGGGCCTGCAGAGGCATGTGGCCTTTGTGGACTTGGTTCCATCCTCCCTGTCCCCCTGCTTCTTGTCCGAGGGTGTCGGGATCACTGGTGGGGCCGGTTGTCGTCCTTCCTTGTGGTAATGCAGAGGCCTGTGGCTTTCCCCAGCCATGGATTTTCCCCAGCACAGCCAGCACGTCTTGGAGCAGCTGAACCAGCAGCGACAACTGGGACTTTTGTGCGACTGCACTTTTGTGGTGGACGGCGTTGACTTTAAGGCTCATAAAGCAGTGCTGGCAGCCTGCAGTGAATACTTCAAGATGCTCTTCGTGGACCAGAAGGATGTGGTGCACCTGGACATCAGTAACGCGGCAGGTACCCTGCTGGGTTCAGGGCCGAGTTTGTGGTGGGCCCCGTGCCACACACGGCCCTCCTTGAGCAGCACCTTCCAGCTGTGGGGGATGGAGGGTGGGTGCCAGACTTCCCACACAGGACTCGGCCATAAGTGCTTGAGTACCAAGTTCTTACCATGATTGAGAGGCCTCTTTTGACTGGGAGCGGGGTGGTAAGGGGAGAGTGGCAGGAAGACCTCATGATAAGGTTTAGGATGAGTGAACACAGGACAGGCTCATCAGAAGGGGCAGAGAGCAGGAAGGCTGTGAGCCCCTGGTCTCTTTCCATTCTGAGTCAATCTTTGACCCACTATCCCAGTGCCTTGATGGCAGTGGCAAGGTTTGGGTTCTGGAGGAGGAGTATCTGGAAGGTCTTGGGATTGAAGAAGGAGCTAACTGGTCTTAGGTTCAGGGTTGTTAACCCAGAATGACATGCCATGCTGCCAGAAGTTTGGCCAAGGTGGTGTTTCCCATTTTATAGATGTGGAAACTGAGGCCCAGAGAGGTTAGGTGACTGGCCTGGACGTCAGATAGAGGGTTGGTGGCAGAGCCCTGATGAAAGCCAGTGGTGATAAAGCGCAGTGGCTGGGTGGAGGGTGCTCAGAGTGGCCGTTCATACCCTCTGCCCTCTGTGGGTGTGCTGCTTTTTGGAACCTGCCTCTCCACTGGCACAGGAGATGGGGGAAGTAGCCTGCTACTGCCACTCTGCTTTTTACGAATCCCTCGATCCTGCCATGGAGTGGAGCGACTGGACAGGGTGCTGGTACCAGGTCTTGAGATGGTACCATGACGGATGTCTATGTCCTTGGCAGGCCTGGGGCAGGTGCTGGAGTTTATGTACACAGCCAAGCTGAGCCTGAGCTCTGAGAACGTGGACGATGTGCTGGCCGTGGCCAGCTTCCTGCAGATGCAGGACATCATCACAGCCTGTCATGCCCTCAAGTCACTGGCTGAGCCGGCTGCCAGCCCTGGGGAGAATGTGGAGGCCTCAGCCGCAGAAGGTAAGCTTCTTGGCAGGCTGTTCCTGAGCAGGTGGCTCTTGAAGAGAGCTCTGCCCCTGCCTCTGGGTCAGCGTCATATGGCCTCGCCTGGGTTGTAGGGAGCTCGTGGGGAGGAGCTGCAGCAAAGTCTGAGAATGCCTCTCAGAGGGGCCCTTCTGCCCTCTCTTCCTGAAGGCACTGGGCAGCCACGCCTGGCTCAGGGCCTTTATACCAGAATCCACTCCTCCAGCAGGCCTCCTCTCCCCCCACCTCCTCCTGGTCCTCTAGCTCCTCAGGAAAGCCCCCAAGGCCCCGTGTGGGCCAGAGTCCTCCTGACACACTTTGAGAAAAGCACACTCCTCTGCATGTAAGCAGCAGTCTCTAGCACCATTTCATGTGTGAGGTCTGTCTCCCTGACCAGTCTGCCAGTCCCACGGCTGTTACATCCCAGGCCTAGCTGGCAGTCTTGGCATGGTGTTGGTACCTGTGAAGAGTCTGTTGAGTGAGCCAACCGACAAACCACTACTTAGGTATATCCTAAGGGAGGGTCTGGAAGAGCTAGCAAGTTCTGGGCCACTTCACCCCTCCCAGTGGTGGGCACTTGATGGGAAATGGCAGGTCTGTCCTCTTCCATCTCCAGTGGGTGACAAGAGAGCCAAAGAGGAGAAGGCTGCTGCCACTGCGCTGAGTGAGCTGGACCCGGCCAGGAGCAGTCCGCCCGCGGGCCCAAGCCGGGAGCCCAAGGAGGAGCGAGGTGGCCAGGCCGAGAGCACGGGCAGCGGTGAGTTGCCATGCTGAGGATCCAGCTGACTGGCTGTCGCCTGCCTGTGGGCTCCAGCACCACAAGTGGCTTCCTCGGGAGGCTCTTGGTGAGGGGACACAGGCAGCTGCATCCCTTGAGCCCAGGCTCCCCAGAACAAACTGTTGGTTTTTCTGGGGCATCTGTTAAAGCCAGAGCAGAGACTCAAACGACCTGAGCTGAGATGTGCCAGCCCCCCCGCCCCAACCCTCCGGCCACAGCCACTTCCAGAGGCCTAGTCCAGGAGACCCATCCAGCCCCTGGACAGAGGGCCCCAATCCAGCCCTGGATGCCCCCACCCCCACTGCAGGTGCAGAGCAGACGGAGAAGGCAGATGCTCCCCGGGAGCCTGTGGAGCTCAAGCCGGACCCCACGAGTGGCATGGCTGCTGCTGAGGCCGAGGCTGCCTTGTCAGAGAGCTCAGAGCAAGGTACCTTCCACTGGCTAGGCCGGCCCTCACTTAGGTCAGCGTCCCCCACTCTTCCTGCGACAGCTGATCTCACTCTGAGTCACTCTTTCACATCAGCTTTTGGGCCAACATCATCTTTTCTCATTCCTGAACTTTGATGTCAGTTTCTTGGTTGTATATCCTATATCCTGGCCTTGCTTCCTTTTAGCACAGAAGTATGGCTGTCACAGTACTGGCCCGCCTGTTTCTCCCAGAGCTGAGCACCATGGGGGAGCTTTGCTGCCCCTGACACCCACCCCTGCCCCTGCCCCCAGTGCTTGTTGGCTGACAGCATCCTTCCCACCTGGGGCGCCAGCTTGGGGACCTGGTGGACCGAGGCCCATCTGTAACCTTCTGGTAGCACTGTCCGGGTCATCGGTCTCCCTAGGCTTCCTCCAGCCACCCTGCGGCTTCCAGACCCTGCCAGGCACTTGCGAGGCGCCCACGCAGAGATGAGCCCGCCCCCAGCCTCACTTGACACCCACCCCCCACCGCCCAACTCCCACGATGCCTCAGTGCCTGCCCTTCTCCTGGCAGAAATGGAGGTGGAGCCGGCCAGGAAGGGAGAAGAGCGAGAGGAGGAGGAGGGCGCCGCGCCGACGGTGGTCAAGGAAGAGGGGCCGCCACTGGAAAAGGGCGAGGCCCCGGAGGAGAGTGAGGAGTCAGCCAGCACGGACTCGGGCCAGGAGCTCGGCGCTGAGGCCCGAGGCCTGCGCTCAGGCACCTACGGCGACCGCACGGAGTCCAAGGCCTATGGCTCGGTCATCCACAAGTGCGAGGTGCGCCGTGGGCGGTGGCGGCCCGGCCCCGGGCCCCGCCCGGCTCCGCCCCTGACCCCGCCCCCTGCACCCGCAGGACTGTGGGAAGGAGTTCACGCACACCGGGAACTTCAAGCGGCACATCCGCATCCACACTGGTGAGAAGCCGTTCTCGTGCCGGGAGTGCAGCAAGGCCTTCTCCGACCCGGCCGCCTGCAAGGCCCACGAGAAGACGCACAGGTAGGCCCCGGGGCCGCCCCCTTCCTCCGCCTGACCCACCCTGGATCCCCGCCGAGCGCCCCTCCGCGACCTTCCTCCTCCGCACTCTACCGCCAGCCCGCTGAAGCCCTACGGCTGTGAGGAGTGTGGCAAGAGCTACCGGCTCATCAGCCTGCTGAACCTGCACAAGAAGCGGCACTCGGGCGAGGCGCGCTACCGCTGCGAGGACTGTGGCAAGCTCTTCACCACGTCGGGCAACCTCAAGCGGCACCAGCTGGTGCACAGCGGCGAGAAGCCCTACCAGTGCGACTACTGCGGCCGCTCCTTCTCTGACCCCACGTCGAAGATGCGCCACCTGGAGACGCACGACACAGACAAGGAGCACAAGTGCCCGCACTGCGACAAGAAGTTCAACCAGGTGTGGGCGCGGGGTGCGGCGCAGGGGAGGCTGGGGAAGAAACTGGGAGGGCAGATCCAGAGGGCGTTTGCCTTCTCCACCGGACCGGAGGAAGGGTGGAACCCCCGCAGGGCCCCCAGGGAGGGCCAAGACCAGAGGTTCCAGGGAGGGAGGGGCTGGCCTTCTGACCCCCTGTCTGGGTACAGGTGGGGAATCTGAAGGCCCACCTGAAGATCCACATCGCCGATGGGCCCCTCAAGTGCCGGGAATGTGGAAAGCAGTTCACCACCTCAGGTACGGCCTGGCTGGCCCCCGCCCCCACCCCACAGCGCCTCCATGCCCCCCACTCCCACCCCGTGCCAAGCCTTCCGTTGGTCTTGCCACAGGGAACCTGAAGCGGCACCTGCGGATCCACAGCGGGGAGAAACCCTACGTGTGCGTCCACTGCCAGCGGCAGTTCGCTGACCCCGGCGCCCTGCAGCGGCACGTTCGCATTCACACGGGTGGGTGGGTGAGCCTCGCGGGGGCGATGCGGGGACGTGGAAGGAAGGGAGGTGCTGACATCTTGTCCCGGCTCCTGCCTGCGTCCCCAGGTGAGAAGCCATGCCAGTGCGTGATGTGCGGCAAAGCCTTCACCCAGGCCAGCTCTCTAATTGCCCATGTGCGCCAGCACACCGGGGAGAAGCCCTACGTCTGTGAGCGCTGCGGCAAGAGGTGCTGCCCTTAGCCCCGCCCCGCCCCGCCCCGCCCCGCCCCGCCCCTGGCCCGGCCCCGCCCCGCCCCGCCCCCAATCCAGGCCCGGTGGCGTCCCAGCACTGGGTGGGCGGAGAGGGTCAGACAGAGCACAAGCCTGCTCTGTCCAGTCCGCTCAGGAATCGGTCACACGGCTGTCCAGAGCAGGTCTCTAAGTCCTCTTCCATCTCAGCCCTGCCTTATCCTGGGCGGTTCAGTGCAAAAGCCCTTCCCTCTGGCCCTGCAGATTCGTCCAGTCCAGCCAGTTGGCCAATCATATCCGCCACCATGATAATATCCGCCCCCACAAGTGTAGCGTATGCAGCAAGGCCTTCGTGAATGTGGGGGACCTGTCTAAGCACATCATTATCCACACTGGTGAGTGTGTGCCCACCTTTGTCCCAGGCCCTGACCCCGGGCCAGATGGTGGGTGGGGAAGGGGTGGGAGACGCCCTGGACCCCAGCCTTGGGAGCTGAAGGCTGCAGGCTGCTTCCAAAGCAGTTAACTCCCAGGAGGGCCCCACTTTCTCAGACCTTCTAGAAGGGCCATCTGTGCCTCAAGTAGCCACCCCAGAGCATTTCCTGATGCAAAGACAGGGCTGCAGGGGAAGCTGGAGGCCACTGAGGTCCTCCCCCCCTGCACCCTCCCCCCAATGGCAGGAGAGAACCTTGCCTCCCCCCCCAGGAGAGAAGCCCTACCTGTGTGACAAGTGTGGTCGCGGTTTCAACCGGGTGGACAACCTTCGCTCCCATGTGAAGACTGTGCACCAGGGCAAGGCCGGCATCAAAATCCTGGAGCCAGAGGAGGGTGGTGAGGTCAGTGTGGTCACTGTCGATGACATGGTCACGCTGGCCACCGAGGCACTGGCAGCAACGGCTGTCACACAGCTCACAGGTGTGGACATCACTCAGCTCCCAGGGCAGTAGGGGGTGGTCACAGCAGGGCTGCCTCTGGGGCATCTGCAGAGGAGCAGGTGACTGGTCTCAGGCCTTGCTGATTCCGCCCACAGTGGTGCCAGTAGGGGCCGCAGTGACTGCCGATGAGACTGAAGTCCTCAAAGCTGAGATCAGCAAAGCTGTGAAGCAAGTGCAGGAAGAAGGTGAGAGGGGAGCGGAGCTGCCTTCAGGGAAGGTGGTGGGCCCAAGGGCCCTTCCTGTTGTGACCTCACCCCTACCTTCCACAGATCCCAACACCCACATCCTCTATGCCTGTGATTCCTGCGGGGATAAGTTTCTGGACGCAAACAGCCTGGCCCAGCACGTGCGGATCCACACGGCCCAGGCACTGGTCATGTTCCAGACAGATGCGGACTTCTACCAGCAGTATGGGCCGGGCAGCACGTGGCCAGCCGGGCAGGTGCTGCAGGCCGGGGAGCTGGTTTTCCGTCCTCGGGACGGGGCCGATGGGCAGCCTGCCCTGGCAGAGACACCCCCCACAGCCCCTGAATGTCCACCGTCTGCTGAGTGAGCAGGCACCCCTCCTCCTATTTAAGGATGGATGGCACCCTAGAACTGAGAAGGGTGACCCCATTCCCTAGAGAGAATAAATTTGATTATTTTCTAATGCTGCCTGTAGCTCCCTGCGGGGGTGGGGTGGGGAGCTGGCAGCTCTAGCTGATACCATAGAAGGGCTGCTCCACTCAGCTACCAGCCAGCGGAGCCTTCTTCTTGGGAAGGCCAGGCTGTCCCTTTGCAGGGAGCCCCAAGACCTGTCTAGAAGGAGGCTGACCCCTTCGCCTGAGTTGGGATGTGGGCAGCACACCAGAGAAACTGTGGCTCCATGAGCCCCATTCCCTCATCTGGTCTCCTCTTTGGAGGCTGCTCACTTGCTTAACCTGAGGATTGGACCTTCCCTCTCTGCCGTGAACACAGCTGTGACCCTGCTCCCCTCTGCTCAGGTGTTGGGAGCTGGGCCCAAAGGGCTTGGCCACACTGCTTACCAGGATCCAGAGCACCTCTGCAGGGCCCAGTGTGAGGGCTCATTCAGCCAGAGCAGCAAGGTAGGCAGAGCACCAGACCAAGCAGGCCACAGGCCTGGTTCTGTTGGGCTTAAGGAAGCCAGAGAGCACATTTGCTTCATGGTAACTCTGGCTGCAAGATCAAGGCCAGGCCAGCGTCATCTTCTGGGAACATTTACTTGCCCTGTATCAGTGGAATCTCTAAGGTGAGGGGCTGGAGGGACAGGAGTGAGTGGCCAGGAGCTCTGGTGGGGAGGTGGGAGGTACAGCAGCAGGGGTGAAGAAGCAGGGGCTCCGGAGATGCCGTCTCTGCTGCCTTTCCATATGGCTTGTCCCCAACAGCTGTAATTCCTCACTCAGAGATGGCCCCATCCAGCACTGGAGTCCAGGGATACTGCAAGTGAGACCAGTCTGTGTTCCGTCCCTCCTTGCCCAACTCATCTTGTGGTGGGTCCAGCTGTTCGGAAGCAGCTGCTGCAGGGCCAGCCTGCACCTTATCCAGAGGAGGAAGGGATGAGACCCCAAAGCTTAATGTTTCTGAGTTTGACTGGGCAGCGGCTCTATTCTTTATCTAATTTGAAGTGCCTTCAATGTTACCCAGAAACCAGTTGGGACCTTGAAGTGTCACATTACCACCACAGCAGTGAAAAGGTGGTTCAAGTTGTAGTCTGATGAAAATTTTTTTGTACAAGATAAAATTATCCTTGGGGAAGATTAGTGGCAGAAAGGAGATGGGTTCTATATACAGACTTAGGGGATTAAAAGCAAACATGGGGTGAGGGCTTACTGTTCTAGAGGCCAAGGACCCCTGGTCCTCCCATCCAAGTGAAAGTCACATCCACACTTGACATGTTTTGTATTTTTTAATAAAGTTTGTAATCCAATGGACACACAAAACAAAACTGCGCTGAGAAAAACAGTTTCATAAATTAATAAGTGTTAGGAAGTTGAGGGAGAGGTCAAGGTCACAGAAAGAAGGGAAGCCAGTCTTTTTGTGTGTGACACTTCCAAATTGTGGGGGCAGGGCCCGTGCTATAACGAAGCGCACTTATACAAATGAGTGACAATACAAAGTCTGAGTATGAAAATAAGATTTTCTCTGAAAACACATTTTTGGCACAGATTAAAAAAAATGTATGTCAGGGAATTTGATTTTTAAGTCAGTATTATATATATTTATATATATTATATATTTATATATACACACATCCCAAGTTCTGCATATTCCACTAGGAGAGAAAATCCTTCCGTTTGCTCTTTTTGATTGTAAACTGTACATCCTGGGTGAATCAAAGATGGTGGTGGCAGAATTAAGAGAGGTGACATCCAAATGAGCAAGGGGAAGGGAGGAGTGGGGACCAAACAACTCAATGAAATGTTCCTTGACCCCAAGGTTTCAGCAGATGTTTGAAGTCCTGTGTGAGTCTGTGATGTGTGTTCACGTACACCAAGACATCCAGAGTGTCACAGCCTGTCTTCACTGTGCAAAAGTCCAAGTCACTAATTTAGTGCAAAGGCAGTTCTGTTTTGTTTCTTAAAAACAAAAACAACAAAAAAATCCCACTGCCCTGTTCCTTTTCTCCAAAAAGAGGAGAGAGAAACCCAGCCTCAAGGTGTCTGCAAGTCCATCGGTTGGTGGTCTGTCCTTGGGCTAAACGTCATGTAAACATACAAGTAGCAGCACCACTGCCCAGAGGGATCTGTCCGACTGAGCCGGGCGGGCGGGCAGGAGGGTGAGGCTGGCCGTCTGGCAGTGGAGTCTGTCCCCTTGGGCAGCTTCTTCCTCCGCTTGGCTGGGTTGTCTGTGTGTGATTTTTGCTGCAGAGCCTCAGGAAGATACACTGAATGGTGGCCACTCAGTGGCTCACACAGAAGCAATGACGATCATGAGGTGGGGCGAGATGCTGGAGATGCTGGCCAGGAGGTCAGGGGCCAGCCGGGACAGGTGACTCTCGGAGAACTCGCAGGGCGGGAAGATCTGCAGTACGTAGGCAGGCTGGAGTGGGGACGAGAGAGAGAACTGGGACCCCCGGCTTCACATCACCCACCCACTACCTCTCCTCCCTCAAAACTCCCAACTGGGGGGCCCTGAAGGCCCAACACACGGAGCCAGGCTGAGTCAAGTTCCCAACCAGCTAAGGTCTCTTGAGGCTTTCAGAAGAAAACTAGGTATCAGAAAACAAACAAACTGACTGCCTCCCTGGGACCCTCTTTTCAATCATTAAGCTCAAGAAAAACCTGCTGTCTCAGCTGCCCACTGTCTCCCAGATGGGCAAACGGCAGTCCTCCCCATACATGCCCATCCCCAGCTGGCCTCCTCCATCCAGAAGGCCCCTTTGTCCAGCTCCTCTGCAAACTGTCCTGGACTCCTCTAGTTGGCACTGGCAGGTTAGTCAAACTGCCCAACCAACACTACCCACAACCCCCACCCCCACAGGCGTGCTCTGCCAAGGCAGGATGCTGGGCTGACCTGATTGGAGCCGGGGTTGGGAACATTGATGATCCCTGCCGCCTGCTTGGCCTGCAGGTATGTGATGAAGGCAGCCTTGAGCGACTCTGTTTGGCTCACGACGTCCTCTTGGTCGCGGCCACAGGGCAGAGCCAGCAGCAGACAGTAATCTGTCTCCACCTGGCGGAGAGGGAGCTGTCAGTGATCAGAGGCCACCTCACAAAAGGTCAGAGACCAAAAAGACTCTCCAACCCAGGGGATTTGGCTTCTAAATCCACAAAAACCCCTACTGCTGAGATGACCTTGAGGTCCATCCATATACTTGTTGAATAAAAAGAGCCTCATCTCTGGGTCTAGAGGAACTTTACACCCCTAGTGGAGACAGAACACACCCTTCATCATCCACTCTAAGAATCCCATTACTGCATTCCAAAACAAGCCAGGGAGACAGTGGGGGCCACCCATGGCCTCCCTTCTTGGTGGGACAGTGGCTCACCTGGCCCTGAGCCTTACCGTCATCCTTCGGGCAACCCCTTCCAGCTGTGAGGCCTCCAGGCGCATCCGCTGGGCAATCCGCAGGGGGGGCCCTCCTTCAGAGAGGGGCAGGGACCGATGGGCCAGGACGTTGTTGCCAGAGACGAAGTGGAGCTGCACAGCAGCCGTGTCGTTCTTGAGGGCCAGGAGGCCCTGCCACACAATGGGGTACTTCTGTTCGCAGGGAAACAAAGAACAGTGAGCTCATGGCTGGAGAATGAGGCCATGCTGGTCATGGCCCTGAGGAGAAGGTGCTGATCTAAGTGGGGATCTCAGGACAGTGAACACAACGTAAAGCTTGGAGGGTGGTAGGCGAGGCCCTGTCCAGGCTTACCTTCAGAAGCTGCACCATATCCACAGGCCTCTGGGAAGTCAAGTGTGGAGAGGAATCTTGTTTGGGGGTGGGTGGGGCTTCAGTATGGGGCAGAGCCAGTCCCGGAGGGGTGCTGGGGCCTGAGGAGGTGGGGACAAACAGCGGCTGCTTTGGGGCAGCCTGAGCAGGAAGAGTCGGGAGGTCAGGCTTCAAGGAGACACACACAGGGGAGGGATAGGAGGTCTGGCTCGTCTCTGCCTGTGCCCTCTGGACCTGGGTGTGAGGCTCAGCCGGCCTGTTGGCAGAGACATTAGGGAGGCGCGGCTGCTCGACTCCTGTCTGGGTGCCCTTGGCTTCCTGGGACACCGGAGGCATCTTGCTGCTTGGAGGCTGGCTGAGCTGGGAGGGCTGTGCAGGCTGGGCCGGCTGTGTGGATTGCACAGGCTGGAGGGGCTGTGCAGGCTGAGCAGGCTGTAAGGGCTCGCCTTCAGGGGGGCCCTGGAGTTGGGTGGGAAGAAAAAGGAAGAGTCGGTCTGTTTCTCACAAAGAGCATCTTGCCCCCAACCAAGCAGCCAAAAGCTCCCGGATGGGTCACCTGCAGGGCAGCTCCTGGCAGCCAGGCCCCTGGAGAAAGCTTTTACCAGATGGCCCCGCTCTCAGGCATTCAGGATTGAGGGTTCTGGTAAGAGGTCACCTGTTCCCTACCTTGTCACCCCCTCGGGTCACGGCCGCCGCACCACCCGCTCCCACTGTGAGTTCCCTCATGTCCCCCAGGCTCTGCTGTAATCTGATCCCTTCATTCTGCAGTTGAGGAAGCTCCTCTTGAAATCCACAAAAAGGACGACATATTTCAGGGACCTCACTGGTACCCGCCACCCTCCACCAACTCTCGGGACCAGAAGACAGACTGGGCGTGCTCACCTGAGCGGGAACCTTGGTCCGGGAAGGCAGACCAATGGAGGCCGCGGCAGGGAACTGCGTGTGTGTGAGCTGGGCCGGGCCGTGGTAGGTGCGGACGTCTCCGTACCGGTACTCCTGGAAGAGCTCCCCGCTCGAGTGCACGATCTGCACCCCATGGGTCACCACCACTGGTGGGGTCAGAGGCAGCCCCTGAAGCTGGTTGCTAGGGGTGACTGTGAGGATGCGGGCCTCCCCGTGAGAGGCAGGGGCAGGGGCAGCTTTGGCATCTGCCGTCTTAGCAGCTTCTTTCCCTGGCTGCTGAGGGGCCTTGCTGGCTGGCGGCACCTTCCCGACCCCGTCTGCCGCCCGGGGCTGCTCGCTGACGGCAGTCACGTGAGGATGCACCATGATCCTCACATCCCGGGGCACGGTGTACGGGTGTAGCCGGTACTCAGACTGCATGACCAGCACCTCCGACTGCACGGGGGCTGCGGCTCGAGCCACGGGCAGGTGGTAGTGCACTTCCTCCTCTGGAGGGTGCTGGGAGGCCAGGGCGGGCACCCCAGCTGCAGCCGGCTGGGGGGTGCCAGTGCGCTGCGGGGCCCGGACCTCTATCTGCTGCGGCTGCAGGGGGGCCCGTGGAGAGTGGAGTGTCTCGGGCCGGATGCTGTAGGTGATGCTAGGCAGTGTGGGCGTGTTCATCCTCACCTCGCCCTGAGACAGGTGACTGAGGGACACAGTCTGGGTGATGCTGTGTGGTGGCATAATGACAGACTGCTCCGGGTGGATGCTGGAGATGAACTGGGGCACAGGAATGCCTGCTGCCAGCATGACCGTGGCGTTCGTGGACAGCGCGGTGGACGTGGTGCTGCTGGGGTGGCATGCCCGTGGGAACGGGCTTGGAGCGGGCCCACTGGGTCGAGGGGAATGTGCATCTGGCTTGGTGGCTGCCAGATGGGACACCGTTCGATCTGTCGGGGTGCTGGGCCCCGACGTGACGTGGTTCACTTCTGCTGGCAATTTGCTGGGCAGGGCCGGAGGGTGGTGGGGAGTAAGAGTGGAGCCCAGGTTCGCCGGCTGAAGGACCTTGGTCTCTATTTTGAGGGTGACAGGGTCAGCAAGCTTTTTGTTAGTGGTGACTATGCTTGGGGTGAGGACTAGCTGGTTGTGAACCAGCACTGGAGGTGTGTTTATGCCCTGGGTGAGGACCTTCACTGTGCCACCCTGGGTGACGGGTGTGGACACAGACAAGTGAATGGGCTCGGGCTTCTCCAAGGACGGACGGTCAGCCTTCACCGATGAAATCACAGGAGATGCGTTGTACGTCTGTGCAGTCAGTACCAGGGTAGAATGGGTGGCCACGTTTGCATAGCCTGAAGGAGCTTGAGGGCCTTTGGCCGGAGGCTGAGACGGCGTGACAGAATCGGGTTTGACCTGAGGCTTGGACACCGACTGTTGAAATTCAATGTCCATCGCGCTTGCTGGGGGGATCTGGCTGATTTTGGCGCTGATCCGCTGGGGCCCTTCAGTCTTCTGCCCCGAGTAGCTCAGGAGCACAACCCCTTCGGAAGTGTTCACGCGCAGCCCAGCACCAGAGCCCGTGTCTGCTGGGCGGTCATCAATCACAGACATAGACCCCGGGTGGAACCGGTTGTGGTCACTGCTGCTGGATCTCTGTTTGCACTTTGCTGATGGCGCGATCACGGCACCCGCCACCGTCACGGCACCCGTTGTTGTGGCTGTCACACCCCCAGAGGCAGCGGTCACCGCACCCGCCGTGACCGTCACTGCACCTGTGGCGGCATTCACTGTGCCCGGAGTGGCGTTCACTGTGCCCGTGGCGGCGTTCACCACACTGGGGGCGGCGTTCACTGGAGTGGTGAGAACGTTCACGGGCCCCGTCAGGACATTGACTGGTCCCTTCAGGACGTTCACGGGGCCAGTAGGAGT
Source organism: Ovis aries (assembly GCF_016772045.2). NCBI lineage: Eukaryota > Metazoa > Chordata > Mammalia > Artiodactyla > Bovidae > Ovis > Ovis aries. The sequence continues at coordinate 50,957,057 of NC_056065.1, forward strand.
GTTCACCAAGCCTTTCAGCGTGGCCACTGAGCCCTTCACAGGGCCTTTCAGGGCATTCACAGGGCCAGCCAGTGCATTCACGGGGACCAAGGAGACATTCACCAGGCCAGTCAGGGCGCTCACCAGGCCTGTCAGGGTCTGAGGAGCAGGTTTCGCCAGAGTTATCTTCTGCGAATTCTCCAAATCAATGCTGACAGGCATCCGGCTAATGACAGAAGTAATTTTGGGAGCAATGACTGGAGTCACCTTTTCTTTGTCAGCAGCTACTGGAACCTCTGAGGCCTGTGTGTCAGAGGTGTTAGTTACTGGAGTTGCTGTTTTTTCTTCTAAAATAGGTTTTTTAGATTCAGCTGGAGGAGGCAGTGCCTCATGCAGGCAAGGGGCAGCACTGACAGGCTCTGCAATGGCAGCTGTGACACTCGTGGAAGTGACACCCGTAGCAGATACATATTTGGGGTCCATGAGGATCTTCCTCAGCGTACTGGAGCTGGTGTCGATGTCAGAGGCCTTGGTGTCTGGGGGAAGAGCTGGAGACGGGGTGGACTGCGCCTGTGGCTCCTCCTGCCTCGTGATCCACTCTGTCACCTTCGCAGGGGGACTCTGGTGCGGGATCCCCCCAGGAGCGACAGGGAGTGGGAGCTTTGCTATCGTTACCGAGGGAATTGGGGGGGTGGGCATGCTTGAGTCACTGGGCGGGGTCACTGGGTCACTTTCAATGATGGAGTGCACCTTGAATCTGGCTTGAGGCTCGTCATGCACAGGGGCAGGCTGCGAGGGAGGGGCGGGGTCTGGCAGCACAGGTGCTCTGGTCGGAGTCTCTTCCTCCATGCTGCTTTCTTGGGGCAGATCCTCTCGGGATGGAGTCTTGCTTGGGTCAGAAGCACATGACTCAGGAGCAGTGGACTGGGGCTTGTCATTCTGCTTTTCTTCCTGTGGAGCTTCCGGGGGTTGTACCGTCGTCCCATCACTTGAAGTGGGGCTCTTGCTTTGAACCTGCTCAGGTTCAGGGACATGGGTCTCTGTAGTGCCCCCTGTTTTCCTGTTTGTATTCCGTTTGCGGCGTGATCGAGTAGTCTTCTGGCGCCCTTTATCTTTCCGAACCAGAGGCACTTCTGCTTCTTTTGAGCCCTTGGCTCCTGGCACTGGGTGGGAGGTCTCGCTGCTGTCTCCTCTGGCTTCCTTGTTGTCTGCTGGGCCTGCTGAGGGGTCAGGCGCACTGCCTGGTGGCCTAGAAGATTCAGCAGCAGCCTCTGTCTCCAAGATGCCAGACACAGCCTCATTGGTCTCAGGCTCCATGCCTTCCTCAGGAGGTGGCGGATCTGTCTGAGATTCCGCAGGGTAAGGTGGCGGTGCAGGGAAGTTTTCTGGCTCCCCAGAAATGTCATTGATGATGGACCCGATGGCTGCGGCCAGCTCTGTTTCGCTGGCTTGGTGTGCAGGCTTGTCCCTGTCCTCTGTAGTGAGGCCCTCTGCGGCATCAGAAGCTGCCGCCTTGAAAGCTGAAGGTGTGGAGGTTTCCGTGAGCTTCTCGATGTTCTCCACGGCCTGCTCCAGCTCCATCTGCCGGGCTAACTGATTTGCTTCTGGGGACTGCTTGGAGGCAGATACATCCTCCTTCTCTGGTTCCTTGTCCGGTTCAGTGGGCTCACTGTTCAACTGTGATGATACACTCCCCTCCTTCTGGGGACTCTTGCTCTTCTCGGGGGAAACCGCCACGACCCCAGCCTCCTTCTCCACCGGCAGTTCTGAAGGGCCCGCAGCCACACTGGGACTCACGGTGGCTTCCGCATTTTTCACGTTTGCAGATCTGTCCACCGCCGACCTAGAGTTTCGAGATCGTCCTCTCTTTGACTTGGAGTTTTTCTCAGGGGCTGCTTTTTTCTCCACTACTTCAACTGGGGGGGTTCCGGGTGGATTTCTGTCCGTGCTCCTCTCTTTCTTGTCACGTTCCTGTTCACTCGCTGCTGCTTCTTTATCAGCCTTGGATTTTGTATTATTTTCCCTCACATTCACCTGGGCACTCCCCTCAGTGGTCGCCTCAGGACGTTCGGGGTCAACTTTGGGTTCGTTTCTTCCCCTCTTCCCTTGCTGACCACCAGCAGCTGCTTTCTGGGATCGTGGGGATCTCCAGCCCTCAGCTGGTTTGACTGTCTCGACTTCTTTGGCCTCAGTCTCGTCATCTTCATCGGCCCGACGGCGAGTCTTTGGAGGCCTCCCTCTCCGAGGGGTCGTGGGAACCGCCGCGGCCTCCTGCAGCTCCCGCTCCAGTCTCTTCCTGGTCACGCGCGGCTGCTCCACGGGCTCCTTGACTGGAGAGCGGCTATCATGGTCGCCCATGGTTGCGTAAACACTCCTCACATTCCGGCGCCTAGTTCGGCCAAGTGGCAAGCTTGGCTCAGGGTGTTCAGGGTCTGTGGCTGAGTTTTTAGAAGCAGTCCTTGTAATCTTCTCTGCCTCCATCTTCAGTTCTAAAAGCTTCTGTGCCTCTCCCCGGGGAGAATTGGACCGCTTGAGCTTTTCCCGGTCTATCCTCTCACTCTTCCTGGTGACGGGCTTTTCCACGACACTTGCTGCAGCTGCCTGAATGGGGGTCTTGGAACGTTTACTTTTGTTTGGCTTTTTATCTTTTGCAGCAACTGGAGGATCAACCTCTACAACTTCAGTAGCCGGAGGTGGAACCTCAGGAACGTCTTCCGTTTTTTGACTTGTGTTAGGTTCAACGTTAGCGGCCAAGTCTGGCTTTTCCACTTGAGGCTCATCGGCTTCTTCAGGCTTCTGAGTTGGTTTTGAAAGTGTCTGGGTGCTGTTAGGTTCAGGATCTATACTGATCTCTACTTGGGAAAATGAGGCCCCAGGAGTTGGAGGTTTGGCATCCAGATAAGGCAGCTGATCGACTGACGAGCCTCCTTCAACAGTGGAAGGAGGCTCGGCGGTATCTTTCCTGGTGTCCACTCCTGGAGGCAAGTCTCCTTGCTCAGGCTGTTCCACAGTGACGGGAGCCAGATCTGTACTTGTGGGTTTTGCTTCTTCTGGGACAGAGGCTGGCTCAGTGGTCTTTTCTTCTGGCACCAGAGGCCCCTCTCCAGTCTTTTCACCAGCTGTCTTCTCCAGTGATGCTGCTGTTGATTCTGGAGCTATAGCAGTGACACTAGGAGGCCCAACTGAAGATGGGGTTTTCAGTTCTGGCTCTTTATTCTCAGAAGCAGATTCTGGGCTCTTGGGATGATCCTCTGTATCTTCCTGTTTCTCAACCTCTTTGGGTTTCTGGTCTTTTTCTTTTTCTTTCTGCTGCATTCGTGTGAGTTCCATGAATTTGCTATGGAAAAGAACTACTGGCTCTTGAATCAAGTCAGTTGTGTTATTCAGCCCATCAGAGGTCTGCCTCCCATACAACCTGCCGGAAACGAAGTCAGATTCTTCCTCTTTCCTCTCTAGATGCTGCAGTCGCTTGGAATCTTGTTCAAAGATAGAGCTGTGTAAAAAACGAGAAGCAAATAATTCTTGCCTTTCCTGTTCTTCTTCTTTATGGTCATCTTTCTTATCATCCATTTTCCCCTCTGAATCAGTCCGGATTTTCTTCTTTTTCATGTACCAGGATGGAATAGGTCTTGGAGCAGAGTCTACCTTTTCTTTATCTTTGTTGTTTCTAAAATTAGCAAATCGGGAGTCCCAGTCAAGAAAAGACCAATTTTCTTCTCGAGAGGAAGAAAGGGATTTGGCTCTTTCAAGCAAAGCCTTAGTGTCCGGTGTGATTGTCTTATCCAATGCAAAAGAATAGAATTTGTTCCTTTCTAAAGAACTGGAGAGTCTTTCATCTCTCTCACGTAGTTTGTCTTCTCTGTCTCTCAATAAAAAAGACAACCGAGAACTTTCAAATAATGCAGAGGCTCTAGGTGAGTGAGATTTGTGTTCACCATCATCATCAGAATCAGAAGGCACTTCGCCAGGTTCCAAGTCACGGACAGACCTCTTTCGAAGGCTGTCTCTCTTAATTACGCTGTTTGGGAAACTCACATCAAATCTACTGGCATCGTGTTTCATTTGAGAATCCCACCGATTTAGTTCATCTTCAGGATTCAAGACAGACAGTTTGATTTTAGCCATGTCTGCCATCTGTTCTCTCCTGCTTGAATCATAAGGATTAAATTTTAAGGACTCTTCTCTGACTGTTATATGAGAATAGGGGAGACCTTTGTCATCTACTTTAGGAGACCCTCTTATGGACATTACCCTAGGAGAACCAATAGGGTCATCATCTTCATGGAAGGAACCAAGCCGGACACTGGGAGAACCACCAGTCCTTTCAGAATCTTCACTGATCTGGCGTGAACTTCTGTAGTTCCTTTCTCTCTTGGTGCAGATGTCAAAATCAACATGGTCCATCCTTTTCTTTTTGCTGGGAGGAGAGTCATCGGTGACATCCTGAGGGGGTTTGCCTACCTCGTGAACAAGACTACGTCTTTCGTATTCATCCACATCTTTTTTAGGACTGCCGAACTTCTCAGACTTGGCTATTTCCATCTCCATCTGCTGTTTTCTACGACTCTGCTCCATTTGTTTTCGGTAACTCTGCGTGTGATCAATATCAATGCCAATTTTTTCTTCAGTATTTACTGAATGTGGTTTCTCTTGGCCCGATTTACATTCAAGTGGTTCATCACGAAGACTGCAATAGTTTTTCCTATTATCTTCTCTCTCTGGTCCTTGATCATCTAATAGCTCCAGCTGTTTGAGTTGTAGTTTTGAGGCAGTGGGTTTTTTTGACTGGATTTCTTGATTTTCCACAGATTCACCTACTGGTTCTCTCAGCCTTGCTTGCAGATCTGAGTTGGGCCTTGAGCCAGTCCCAACAGAAATACTGGTAAGCTCCTGACAGTCTTTGGGGCTGGGAACAGCATTAAGTCTGTCTAGTTTAAGTTTTTTAGATTCTCTTTTAAGAATTTCTTTCCTCATAGGCTTTTTTTCAGACTCTCCTTCCCTCAGCAGAATGACATCTCTAGAGGACATGTCAGGCTGTTTCTTTAAAACCACCCGAGCATCTTCCATCTCTGGACTGCTTTTCTTGAGGTCTGATTTCTGCCTTTCTGCTTTCAAATTGGAATCTGCAAAACGCCTTTTCCTCGCCTCCAGCTTCTCCAGATCCCCAGCACTCACCCCGTCAGCACTCTGCTCTGGTTTTAAGTGCTTCCTGGGTTTAGGCCGGCCTTCCTTATCTACCACTTCTATGTGGCTTGAAAGCCCCCTTTCCTTTGGCACTTTCATCCTAACAGATTCCAGTTTAGACAATTCAGACTTTGCAGGCTCTGCCTGAGAGGTCTGAAGTTTCTGATCTAAGGCAGAAGACTTGACAGCGTCATTATCAAGCTTGGACTTCAGCTTTTCCAAAGGGGCGTGGTCAATAACCTTCCCCTCTTTTTCTTTCACTCGAGTCAAAACCACACAAGGCATGAGTTCCAAGCGGTTTTTGGCTAATCCTTCTTTGTCAGCCTTCTCTCTGCTCAGTTTATTAGAACTCCTCAACTTTTCGGGGCTTTGTTCTCTCTCATTTTCTTGGTCTGTTTCCGAAGACTGAGAACTTGGGGAATGAACTTTTCCTTTTCGTTTCTGCTTGTCAGTTTTGTCCTTCTCCACCTTTTCCTTCCTTATTAAACGTCTCTCTCTTTCCACTCTCTCAGGGTCGAAAGTTCGCTCTTTATCTGTCTTCTCATTTTTTGCATAGCGTTCCAAACGAGGTTTGTCAAGTTTATCATATCTTGGAGGGGAAAGTGAGCTGCAGCTTCCACTCCGGTCTGAGGAGCGGCTGTAAACCCTCCTCTCGGAATCACTCGGCAGTCTCTCCGACTGTGAGGGAGATGTTCCAGGGCTCTGAGGGCGTCGCAAGTGCACTGGACTCTGACTGCGTTCGATTGGTCTCCTCTCGTGGTCTCTGTCCCGGTCAGACTCAAATCTTTCACGCTCTCTTTCTCGCTCCCTTTGTCTGTAACTGTATTCCCGAATATCTTGTTCATAAGGATCATTTCTATAATCCCTATACTCCCGGGGATCATCATAATATCGTGATTCATAGTAGTCTCCTTGGTAAGTTTCCCATTCTGAATAAAATTCTCTCCCTCGAGCTGGATAGTCCCGTCTGGAATCCTCAGGATATGTGCCTGGAGTACGGACATTCTCATAATATGTACGATCTTGGCTATAGTCATAAGATCCCCTTCGTTCTTCTCTGCCAAAGACAAAAAAGAATGTGTTGGTTTTTTGTCTTCTTGTCACTGACACATTAATCATACACGTGCAGTTATAGAGTCCTGCTTCTAAAAACCTTTGCCGTTATTTAATCATTAGAACTGGGGCTTCCTTCGTGGCTCAGTGGTAAAGAATCCACCTGCCAATGCAAGAGACATGGGTTCGATCCCTCATCCAAGATAAGGAAGGAGAAGGAAATGGCAACCCACTCCAGTACTCTTGCCTGGGAAATTCCACAGACAGAGGAGCCTAACAGGCTATAACCCATGGGGTCACAAAGAGTCAGACACAACTCAGCAACTAAACAACGACCAAATCATTAGAATTTCACCATCCAATACCACAGCTACAAACCACAAGTGGCTACTAAGAGCTTGAAATCTGGCTCGTCTAAATCGAGGTGTGTATAAATGCAGACTAGATCTGGTGGATTTAGTCTTTTTTTTGTTTTAAAGAAGACATATACTTCAGTAATTTATTCAGATTGAATACATGTTGAAATAGTATTTCAGATAGACTAGGCTAAATAAATTAATTACTTTTCTGCCAAGAGATAGTCTTACCACAACTTGGGAAACAAACGTATTGTTTGAAAAGACAGATTAAGAACTAAAATCTTTCTACCTCTGCAACCTCTACCTCAACTCACAGTTTAAAAAAACACACTGGGGGCCAGTGTCCCTGGGCTCAGTCTTTACACTTGTAAGATGAAACTTTGTAAAAACTTTCCTAACATAATACAAGGCACATACTTGGCCTTCAGTTATTGTTACTTTTCCCCAACCTGCCAACTAACAAATTATGTATTACAAGCTGTGTGAGATAATTCCTTAATTGTAAAAGAATTCCTTAATTGTTAAAGTGACATGACCCAGTGCATTCAAAATAGAATTGAATTTACGTGCAAGAATGTGTATAAAATGGAAATTTACCTGTAACAGAGGCCAATTCCTTTACTCTTGGTTCATGTCCTATTTTTGTTCTTTCAAACAAGTATGGCTTACTCAGTCTACATAGTACTACTAACGGCAGCTCAACGAAACATAAAGAACCTTGAGCCTAAGCTTCTAAAAGCATGAGCTTCTGTCTTCCCGGCTCATACCAAGTACTCAAATTTGTTGAAAGAATGAACCGGAGAAAAGTATGTCAAAGTTGCTACTGGGCAATGTTCTAACCCATTTTCAAGAGCAAATGAAGCATCTAGACTTAGCATTCAACACTGGAAGCATCAATAGCACCTTATTATATGCATTTATACTGAACTTTATCATTTCAAAGAGAATCATTTATGACACATCTATGATATTTCATTTAATAGGATGACCAACTCAAGATGATCCCTCTACAATTCCATAGGAATCAGATTCTCTGCCTCAATACTGGCCAGCCATTTTGAAAAATTAGGCTGACTTAACTCATTATCACCATAAATACAAACTCCAAAGAAGCATCACTTTCACATGTAAAGGAGAACACACTATAAAAGAAAGAAAGTCGCTCAGTTGTGTCCGACTCTTTCCGACCCCATGGACTGTAGCCTACCAGGCTCTTCTGTCCATGGGATTTTCCAGGCAAGAATACTGGAGTGGGTTGCCATTTCCTTCTCCAGGGGATCTTCCTGACCCAGGGACTGAACCCGGGTCTCCCGCATTGTAGGCAGACGCTTTACCAACACACTATAAGCTTCCTTTTTTCCTTTGATCACACCATGGCTTACAGGATCTTAGTTCCCTGACCAAGGATTGAACTCAAGCCCCTGGCAATGAAAGTGCAGAGTCCTCACCACTGACCACCAGGGAATTCCCTAAGCTTTCTAATATAAAGTGGTTAAGACATCAAGAATGGCTGTAAGTTTACTGCCTGCATTAAAAGTAGGTTTAAAAATGGCTTCCAGGTATTTTCTAAAATAAGCAAACTAAAACTATGTCCAAAATGTGAAAGAAAAAAGTCACAGAAGTCAAAGGTATATACGTAAACATTAGTGCTACACTGTTCAGTTTAATAAATGACGATTTTGTACGCAAAAGAAATGAGTGTTCCTGCCATCAAGGAACTCTAGCAAGAGACAAAAAAACTGCACACTAGCACTATGTACAAAAGGCTCTGGCAGGACCCAGAGGGACTTTGAAAGGTCAGGTTTTCAGAGAATGCTGTTCCCATGACTACAAAATATCCAAACTACCATAAGTAGGTGAGAAATTCATCTAAAGCATAATGTGACTCCATAAATTTGTGCTGAGAATCACTCTGGCAACCTGTAAGACTCAATGCACTAGCAGGTAAACTAAATGCACTGGGTTTATTTCCAGCCCAATCGCTTAGGAGCCTGTGACCTTATCAGCAAAGTCATCTGATCATCAGTTCCTACCATAGGTAACACATGAGAAGAGTCACAGCACTATTTCCCTGACACTGTATTTAAGGGAATAAAAGAAATACTTTTAAACTGCAGAGCCCTACGAAACTTGAGTCATCGCTTGCTTTCTTGAGCTGAACTGTCATTAGGGGGTAAAGCATTTCTTCCCCCCACTATTCATCAACTATTGAGTGGCATGACTTCCTTCCACTCTATGGAAAAGGCAAAGATTCTTAAGCTCTACTGAAAGGAATGCATTCTAAAAACACTACCATCTGAAACCAAATGAGGCAAAACTGGGTCACAGTGAAGTCCTACACCCTCATGCTTCCTACTTTAGAGATAAACTCCATTCAACAGGGATAAATAACCAAAGAACAAAGCCAGAGCCAGATCATCAGTAAAATGAATTAATTTGAGTGGTAATATTCAAAAATTAACACCGATATAACATTATCCAACCCTTGTAAGACACTGTTCTCTAAAAATATTGAACATACACACAGAGAATTTTAATGAAAGTTTTATGTCTCAAGTGCCACTAGATCATCAACACGTATTCCACTCACTTACGGCTAAGAGTTCCTATAAGCACTTAAAGTATTAACAATGACTTCAGATTGCGGGGGTCGGGGTGGGGAGGATGGAGAATCCTCCCTGTAGAGGATATGTAGACTATGTTCATACATAAGTTCATTCTCTTTCTCTCTCACACACAGAAAAATTTAGAACGTGGATTCCAATCCACTAGTGGAAAAACCACTGACACCTTAGAAGTTCACCCTTTGGGAAATTTGGCTGTAGCGGACATTTTTCATTAAAAAACCGCTCAAGTAGTTAACGACCATTACACTAAACACCATGAGTAATTGAAAAAGAAATATATACCTTCTTTGATTTAAACAAAAATGAAGTAGCAAGAGGAGGCAATAAAAAGGGAATGCACTTGATAGGTTTCTGGGAGCATGATCAGGATTTGCCTCAATCCTTGTCACAGAGCCCTTTTATACTTGAACTTGAGTGTCTAAAGGCATTTCTCAAATAGTCTTTTGTCTAACACATATCTACAGGGGTGGAGATCTAGTAGAAACATTCCAGGAGACTTAATCACAGAGGCAAGTTTGGACAAACAGCTTTATCATATGGAAGATAGCTTCCATTTTCAAATGTGATCAGCTTGTGAAGAACCTACTGACATTGTCAGGGTGTTTTGATAAATGTTGTCTCAAAAAGAATTAATCATCAGTTCTGATGCAATTTTAAGCATTAGCCTGATTTAGATGGTGACACCTTAAATGACTGTGAACTGTAATGGTTCCTACAATTCCCACAAGCAGCAGAAAAAATATCAAATACCACATAACCATGACTGAAAACATTAACAAAGATAAGCAAGGTTTACTTTATTTTTTGCCGTGCCATGTGGCTTGTGGGATCTTACTTCCCTGATCAGGGATTGAAACCAGGTCCATGGCAGTGAAAGCAGCAAGTCCTTCCACTGGAAGGCCAGGGAATTCCCAAGGATTGTTTACTTTCTACATAGCTAAAGTTATTAATTTATACAACTTTGGCTTTCTGATTCACAAATTATTTAAGAGATCAGAATATAAAACAAAGCTCTTGATAGTCTTTTGAAAGTTCTTTGTTCTTTCAATTAATTCTATGAGCTCATACATGGTGACAACTTGGATGCTGTCATTACTAAATACACTGGGCATTTAATAGTCTATAATGCATTTCGACATGTTTAATTTAAATGTGTAAGGCATGATGATTTATACATAAAGTTATAATCTGGAAAGGAGTAACTCTTTTAATGAGTATTCTCAGGGAGAAAATGTAGATAAGGTTAACCCAACTCCCATGAGCTACATGAGAAATCCATTTTTAATGTGTTTCCATACGTGGGGATAATAAAAGGAATAAGTTTGGGAGGAATGAGAGTAGCAATAAGGGATGAAAAACAGAACTTAATCTCGTCTAAATTTTATGTACTAGAAATTTTAAAATTCAAGCTATGCTGATAGGTTGAAAATACATACCTTCTTTCCAATAACATTTCATAAAAGTCTCTAATATCTTGACCAGATTTTTCCATACAGTGATAAAATGCCAGCTGACTTTCTCGATTTGCAAAATCCACCTTTAAAAAAAAAATGAATAGCAGGTGTTTAATGCAACTTTCAGATTTCAATGATGGAAAGTGTTACCAAAGTTGAAAATTCTTCTTCTGGATAAATTTCAAGAAAACGTAACTTAAATTTCATTTAAGTGAAATAGTCCTCATAACTCTGTATTTTTTTAACTTGAAAATTCTCAAATTCTACAGAAATCTTGATAAAGAATTATAATTTAAAGTTTCAGAACCCAATCCTGAAGAAGTAGAGAAAGCAAAATCAAAAATGGAAACATACCTATCAGGATTCTAGGCCATCAGTTAAATAATCAGACCAACTAAATCTAGTAATATCTTGTGAAAAAAACAGGCTTACAACCCAACATTCAAAAAACTAATAAGATCATGGCATCTGGTCCTATCACTTCATGGCAAATAGATGGGAAAAAATGAAAACAGTGACAGACGTTATTTTCTTGGGCTCCAAAATCACTGCAGATGGTGACTGCAGCCATGAAATTAAAAGACGCTTGCTCCTTGGAAGAAAAGCTATGACAAACATAGACAGCGTATTAAAAAGCAGAGACATCACTTTGCAGACAAAGGTCCTCTAGTCAAAGCTATGGTTTTTCCAGTAGTCATGTATGGATGTGAGAGTTGGACTATAAAGAAAGCTGAGCACTGAAGAATTGATGCTTTCGAACTGTGGTGCTGGATGAGAGTACCTTGGACAGCAAGGAGATTAAACCAATCAATCCAAAAGGAAACCAACCCTGAATATTCATTGGAAGGACTGATGCAGAAGCTCCAGTACTTTGGCCACCTGATGCAAAGAGCCGACTAGTTGTAAAGATCTTGATGCTGGGAAAGACTGAAGGCAGAAGGAGAAAGGGCAACAGAGGATGAGATGGTTGGATAGTATCACCGACTCAATGGACATGAGTTTGAGCAAACTCTGGCAGACAGGGAAGGACAGGGAAGCCTGGCATGCTGCAGTCCATGGGGTTGCAAAGAGCTGGATATGATGACAACTAAACAACATCATCATCTTGTGCATAAATTTGCTGGAACCACAGTCAGAACATAAAATATGGAAGAACATTTAAACTTTACTCAGTGGGGCCTCCAAGTCACTAAAGCATAATATTCACCATCTATCGATCTTATTTTAAAAAGACTGATTTTAATCTAACCATCAGAGTTATTAAGTGCATAAATTCCTTGAAACTCTTATGAACAAAAGTTTTTAAATAAAAATACTTAGACAAAAGATCATACTTTCAGTGATTACCCACTCTTTAAGAGAAGAGGAAAAAAGATCGAGAGGATCATTCAAGAAGCTGGACTGACTCTTGGAGCTCCTGGGAGTGCAGCCTACACTGAGAGCTCACTCGTGAGCACCAGGAACCCAGGGTGTAGGGAAGCACACTTCCTCGAATGAGGATTTTTAGGGAAGGTTCTGTGGTAACCTTTTAAAGGACTCTTGTGTCCTTCAGTTCAGTTCAGTTCAGTTCAGTCGCTCAGTCGTGACTCTTTGCAACCCAATGAATCGCAGCACGCCAGGCCTCCCTGTCCATCACCAACTCCATTCACTCAAACTCATGTCCATCGAGTCAGTGATGCCATCCAGCCATCTCATCCTCTGTCGTCCCCTTCTCCTCCTGCCCCCAATCCCTCCCAGCATCAGAGTCTTTTCCAATGAGTCAACTCTTCGCATGAGGTGGCCAAAGTACTGGAGTTTCAGCTTCAGCATCATTCCTTCCAAACAAATCCCAGGGCTGATCTCCTTCAGAACGGACCGGTTGGATCTCCCTGCAGTCCAAGGGACTCTCAAGAGTCTTTCTTCTCCAACGCCACAGTTCAAAAGCATCAATTCTTTGGTGCTCAGCTTTCTTCATAGTCCAACTCTCACATCCATACATGACCACTGGAAGTAGCCAAATGTAAACAATGTAATATCGCTCTTGAAAACTGAGGACATATACTAGATGTGCTGTAAGCCAACAAAATGCCAATCATTAACAGGTTGGGATCCAAACATGATTTTGTTTTGGTTCTGCTTAAAGTCATTCTGCACACCTTTATTTTATTCCCACCGATTTTCCTCCCCTTGGTCTCTTTTACAGCTGCTTGTGCATATTCAATTTCATTATAAAGAACCAGGGCCATGCCTTTTAAGCGATCAAACACCACCTGTAAAACAAAACAACATCAGTCTAAACAAAATTCTGTGCTAGTCCCAACAAAATCCTAAGTCACTAACACATTGCCAAGAATAAACATATATTTTTTTTATTCCAGAAAAAAGTTTGTTTTTCCTGATGATGCATGTTATAGTAAAAACACAACAAAATGTCATAGGAACTGTTTAGATTTGTGGATATTGTGGCATGAGGTATATTGTTTTTGTTTTTCTGTATTCTTTTTCCACGTTGACTGAGTACTGTCCTATATTAAAGTAAGTACTGACAAAAAACCACCAGACCAAAAAACTGTTTCTCCATACAACAAAAGCTACACTTAAAGAAATGTCAAAGTTATGCAACACACCTCCCACAACATAAAATCTACTTTTAAGAAGTTAAAATCTTTACCTTCACATGGAATGGGGTCCAGAAACCCTTTTCCTGTTATGTTGGTGAAGGTTACACAACAAACATTGGTTGGATGAATATTCTGTTGTATGAGTGTTTTTTAAAATCATTTTTAAAAAAATCAAGTCTAATTACATATACGTGTGAATGTGAATAATTATATAATCAGACTAATTTTAATGAGATAAAATTATAGAAATCCCTAAGCAACAGTCTATTTAACAGTATTTTGCAGACTGGTTCCAAAATTAATCATTTTGATGGGTTCGATATAGTTTTTTCAAAATGTATCATAAGCAAGTGCTCTTCTACATCAAATTTTGGAAAAAAGAGAATTTTAATGTATGAGTTACTAAAGAAAAGTCAGCACTAGAAACTGGGTCTGCAAGGATAGTATACCAAAAGAAAGGAAGTCAGTAGTGACTTAAAGCCACATACCCAAGCCTCCCACTTACCTTTACCACAGGCCCATATCGGCAAAAATGTCGCGTTAAATACTGATCTGACACATTTGAAGAAAGCCCGTCTAACCACACACAGTTTGTAGGCATGCTCTTTCCAAAGCCCAGCTGAATACAAAAGGCAAAATTTCTATTAGTTAAGCCACCAATTATTCAACAACAAAAACTGTGAAAAAACTGGTATTCTGTAGGAATCTTATCAAACCACCACTTCAAGTGGGAATCAAGTTAAAATCAAACAAAAATTTACACAAAATTTATCCTGCCTGGCTAAGCGAGTATTAATTCAGATTATAGTATAACAGGATAAGGATGCAAAGAAGTTTATTACCTTTATGGTTATCTAACTGTACTATTACAATTTTAAATAATCATATATACCAAAACAAAACATCTCCAAATCTTGAGGAAAAAAACACAGCAAATATTAACAGCACAGTAACTTATATAAATTCCTTTACCTTGAGACGATTATTTCCAAGGTATTCCCCATCCATCTTCTTAATAGCCTTACAAACACTGGCAATGTCACAGTATTGCAAGAATGCATACTGAGGGACTCCATTTACTTTCTTAATATCAATATCCTGAAAAAAACAATGGATGGATACCACTTAGTGATATGCCAATAAAAAATAAATCAGAATAAATCAAGTCCATATGAGCTACATGGTTCTCAAAACAATCAGATTCCTCCCAAACCACCTGCTTAGTTACAATTATACATCTTAATGCAACTGTAAATAGCCTAAAAATCTATTTAACACAACATTTGTAGTCACAAACCATGAAATTCTTCTCACGTGAAGCTCTTTGCAGAAGAGCAACTGCAATGCAACTCAAAACTCAAAATTTTAAATCCATAATACCTGTGTTAAGAGAAATTTATGATAAGAAGTAAAAGGTAGCCTATTTAATGAAAACCTAACAAATAATTCCCTTCTGCAATATCTAAAATCCTTATTAGGGGCAAGCCATTTAAAATACAGCATCTGGGAAGAATAACAATGATAAAGAAGTCAAATTTTCAAAAAGTGATTTAAAATATGCAATCCTGAATCAGAAGCTTCATTCTATTAGTATATCTAACTGAATCAAACCTGGTGACTGACAAATGTGGTAATAATCTCTCATACCCAGAATGAATGGACTATATAAATATCTGAACTACTCTGTGAAGATGCATTAGAATACCATCCCTGGACTAAAGAAACACTCTACATAAAGGAATATCCCCATTTCTTTGGAATGCTCAAAACCTGCTGTCACATCTGACACTCTGGTCCTGCCTACTTAGAGGAGGTAGTGAAAAAACCTGGCTTACACATGAAAATGGTCCAGAGAAACCAGACACTTGGATGGCAAAACTTGTACTTAAACAATAATGAGCTGGGCCATATATTGCAGATTATGTATTGTGATTATCTAAGCCTCCTTAAGGGTCACAAGCCAATAATCAAAACCTGAAACAGAGCAAAATGAGTAATGCATTTAAAGAACTGTTTGACGGGTCCTTAAAAAAAAAGCAATAATTTATACTCAAAATTTTTCTAAGTAATGTTAAACGGAAGCTGTTTTCATCATTACATAAAATGTAATAACTCAGGATAGCTCCATTTATATTTCCCAAAGAACGATGGTGGGCTAACTCACTAAAAAGGTTCTGTTATAGCATAATCTGTTATCAATAAGCAGCAGACCATGTTCCAAAGGTTTGTATGTCATTAAAACAGTGACAATCATGAGCAACTGCAAACAAGATAATAGTCTGCAAATAGAATACTGACATGTCCGCCTTATTGACAAGCATAGCTCTTAAAACACAATAATCATTCCATTTTTAGCAACCCCGGTGATGAAAATATATCCACATGCCCAAATTCAACTTTTTATACTCCTTTAAAATTTATGGTAGCAGCTACATTCAAATAAAAGTATGTTTGAAAATGTTATCAATTCATAGTCTCACAAAGCCAAAAAACAAATAAATAACAGACTGTGATCTAAAGATAGAAGAAGCTGTAGCCCAGAGAGGTAACTGAGCGTCTAGTCACCCATCCAGGTAGGCAGCAGAGCTGGAATTAAGAGGATACAGTACCCTCACAAAAATAAGAGAAGTTAAATAATCAGAAAAGAAAGATGAATGTTTTGTTGGTATCTCTCCCTGAATAGCTTCTCTGTTTTTGCTTCACTTCTGCCAACCACTTCAATTTCTTCTCTCAAGCCCCTAAAGATGAAGTTTTGTTCAGCCACAAGCACAAATAATATTTTATTCACAAGACTAGGTTATGCCATTAAAAAATATTAAGAATCTTTTCCTTAGAGCATTAGTGTATACGTAAGAATGGAAAAATGGACATCACATATACACAAACCTAAAAGATGTACAATAGCTGTTTCTACTTAAACTATTTTTTTTTTTGCTCTCCAAAGTCCAAATATATTACTTTCTTCACAATTATTAACTGTGATATCCTAGAGAAAGTCTAGGAGGACAGAAGTAATTTTCCTATTTTTTCAAGCATAACACAATACAGTATATCTAAGGATACAAACTGTAACCAAACTATTTTCACTATAATTTGACTCAAGTCTTAAATCATGGAGAACAGAAAAATCCTTCTATCTCTAAGTCAAACAATGACTTGCATAATTTAAACAGATTCTAATTAAAACTTCAAAACAGAACCGAGCTTCCAGCACGACAACCACATTCCAATAATTCCCAAGGTACTTCTAACGTGCATTGTAATAAAAAGAATCATATACTAATCAATCATATACTAATCTGCAGCTCTGTTTTCTCGGCCAGATTTTTCTTTCAACCCACAGGACTAAAGATGGCATTAAAACAGCATCCAATGGACAAAGATAAGAAAAGTGGAAAGGAAAATACATATGTAAATAAAGACAATTATATATTTTTATACACACACATAAAGCAGTCCCTGATGAGTTTTGCCAGATCATCTTTTAGCAGGAGTTAAAAACACATAGGGCAAGTGAGAAAAATATTCATTATAACATCTAAATACATTTTTCCAAATATAAGCTGTACTTATGCTGTATGTTTTATGACAAAGATTTAAAAATGTTTTCATTGTTTAAAAAAAAAAACAACATACCACAATTTCTCCAAAGCGCTGGAAGATATTGCGAAGATCATGGTAAGTAGTGGTTTTTTCAAGGTTACCAATAAAAAGGGTTCTTGTTGCTTTGGGGTGAAATTCATCTATCCGTTCATCCAAGGGGCGAAATTCATTTTCACTTTCCGTTTCTGTAAGTGGGAAGGGGCAGAGAGTGTTTTAATGTTTACTCATATATCATGGGAAAATCTACTTTAAGAAATCAAATCTCTGCTATACAGGGCTTAATTTTCATGTAATCTGAAAAATCACATATACCATCAGAAACAGCTCCAAAGCAAAAGAAGAATATAGAGGCTAGAAAAACATGTCCAAAAAATTAAGAGAAAGTTAATACCTTGACCTTTCAAACAGAAAAGTAGACTGAATTTCCATTTCAGTTGATTTGTTTTAAAAGATAATCACTATCACAGAAATAGGTTTTAACCCCCAGTGGAAAACGGCAATTATTTAAGCCTAATCTTAGGTTTAAAAATTATGTAGTAGGCTCTGAATGCAGACTATAAAACTGAAATCCTTAAATCTGAAATAAACATTAAAAATTCAGCTAAAAATAGTCCAGTTTCACTATTTGTTTTATTTACTTTTCAATATTTTGTAAAATATTTAGCATTTTATGCTTGTCATACCCAATTATCTAAATACAGCAATTTTTAGATACAAGAATAGTAACTATATGAAAACTGACTGAAGTAACGCTTACAAAATATCTTCTTTTGGTGTTGCATGGCACCCAATGACAAATAGAAAGAGGTTAAATTACTCTTAAGGTTTTTTTTCTTATGATCAAAGTCGTGGTTCAATGTCTAACTCAATCATGGGCTTTCTCTGAAGTTCCATTTAACTTGGGATGGGCTTTCCTCATGGGTCAGATTGTAAAGAATCTGTCTTCTATGTGTGTTTGATCCCTGGATCAGGAAGATCCCTTGGAGAAGGAAATGGCAACTCACTCCAGTATTCTTGCCTGGAAAATTCCACGCACAGGGAGCCTGGCGGGCTACAGTCCATGGGGTCACAAAGAGTGGGACACGACTGAGTGACTGAACAACAAGTTAGGGGCTTTCAACATTTTCTGGATAACAATCAGAATATGGCCTGTATGATATCTCTCTTTTTTAATGTAAAACAAAGCCATCCAAAAACGTTAGTATTTAATCAATTTGACTAAAACAAAGTGTTCATTAGCTCCAGCCACATTACTGATGATGTCAACAACAACAATGATTTTTTAAAAAGACTCAACTTCTGAGCTGCTGGGTGAACTACGCCAGAATACATCTCACTCCAGATTCCAGTTTAATAGCTCTAACGGTAGCAGAGCTTAATCTCACCCAATCATCAGAGAGTATATATTCAGTCAGAGAGTATATATTCAGTCAGATGGACCCAGAAACTGCTCAGTGCTCATTACACCTATCTTTACCTACATTTTCATCTTATTTCACAGGGGATATGTCTCATTTTAAACTCAACAAGGTCTTAAAATTATCTAGGAGAGTACATACTTAGAAATATTTCACTTAGGAGAAAAAAATAATTCAGACACATCTTGAGATTTGTACTTTAAAAGGCAGAATCAGGGGAGTTCCCTTGGCCTGGTGGCCTAGTGGTCAGGATTCTAGGCTTTCACTGCTGTGGTCCAGATTCAACCCCTGATCGGGAGAACTAAGATCTCCCAAGCCTCCTAGTGCCGTCAAAAACAGAAAAAGCAGAATCAGAATGAGAAAGCAGGATTTGCAACCATTACAATCTACAATGGCTTCATTTCCACCAAACAGCTCAGTAAAAATTTCGGAGTGTGTCTTTCAGCCTTCATGACCAGTTTTAACTCTTACTGCCTACACATCACTGAAATGTTGAGGGGATTGTGATGTTGTGCAGCAGAGGAGTAAAAAAGCACAATGTCTGAAGCCACCAGAGGTCTGTCGGCAAAGTTAAGTTTCCTGGACTTGGATATTTTTAATTCCAAGTGGTCTCTGACCTAAGGAAGCAATCAGCTCCATACATTTCAATATAAAACATTTATGACAACCATCCAACAGCTAATTCTAACCAAATGTCCTTACACAGCTTTCAAATAATGCATTCAACTGATCTTTCAATGCTGTCCCATTTGGGAAATGTATCTTTGGCTTTGCTATGCTTGAACCAATCCAACTTCTCAACATCTTCAATGAAATAAAAGTAAAAGTGCTGGTGGTTCGGTAGTGTCTGACTCTTTGTGATCCCACGGACTGTAGCCCGCCAGGCTTCTCTGTGCAAGGGATTTTCCAAGCAAGAATACTGGAATGGGTTGCTATGCCCTTCTCCAGGAGATCTCCCTGACCCAGGGATCAAACCTGGGTCTCCTGCACCGCAGGCAGATTTTTAACCGTCTGAGACACCAGGGAAGCTTAAAAAAACATCTCAACATCTTCAGTGGCTGGTGGTTAAAGCCCAGTTAACATCCTGGGTGTTAACTAATTAGGTAAACTGATTTTTTTTTTTTTCAATCTTCTGGTCATGCTGTGCAGCATGTGGGATCTTAGTTTCCTGACCAGGGATGGGACCTGAGACCCCTGCACTGGAAGCACAAAGTTTTAACCACTGGACTGCCAGGAAAGACCCCAAATGTTGTCTGTTTTTTTTTTCCCACTAAAAATCTCAAGCTAAGCCCACTACTTGGAGATTAGAGGGTCACTTATTGATAATGCCCCTGAGTTAGAGCCTCACTAATTAAAAATTACATATGTATATATGGCTCTAAAAACTTGTACAGGTTATATGACATTCTAAATATTATTCCTCAAAGTCAGTTCTGACTGTTTAAAATGTGTTAAATAAGAACTCCTGAGCTGCCCTTAGCCCAGTATAAGTTAAGGCAGCACATCTCAAACTCCACGGAGGAGGAAATGAATGGGAAGGCATAACTTATATTAACAATTCCTTTGAAAAGATAATATTCCTTTGAATTCCTGTTTTACCACATAATTAAGCATATTTTATAGTCTTCATTCTAACAACTCTGTGCCTGTTTTAATATACAAATAACACACATTCTTATCAGAGAAATTCTATTTTTTTCCTCTTAGTTGTCAAATAAAATGAATATTCCAAGAAAATGGGCTATGTTTATCCTATAAATTCCACTCAAAGTCTCACTCTTAAAGTTCAACTGTCCTACGCATACATTATGCGAATGCATAAAGTTAACATTTCTGCTCATTCCTCTATAGATTTACTCACAAGTAAATCAGGGGTTTTAAAAACTTGAGCATGCAAATTCTAAACCAGTAAGCGAGGGTAGGATCAAAGATCTTCATTACAAACAAGCACTGCAGGTGGTTCTGAAACAGGAAGAACACTGACCCACGTCATGTCTGACAAGACTTCCTGCTTTAGAATAGACAAGTCTTACAGGTAGGTTCGAGCAATATAATGTCCCCTTGAAATTTTCAACGGGCTGCATATAATCAATCTGTCATTATCTTTCAAGGTCATGGAAATTGGACTAACAGGTCCAATTTGTGCAGAGCATAATGGAAACAAAACTGGTCTAACTAGTCCCTCAAATTGATGTAGTCTGTTTTCTAATTCTGTTGTCATTCTCCTAGGAACTACCACCTTATCTCAATCAATTCAATCCTTTGGGGGAGGGGGGATTCAACAAGGGCCTGAACTGCCTTTTACAAAAACAATCTTCACGCCTTCTGAACCAAAACAATCTATTTTATTAAGTTGAGCAACAACTTAATAAACAACAGCTCTTTAAAACAGAAGACACTGAACGTGTGTTAAGAGAGCTGTCACTGTCTCTTACCCGGCCCTATCCATGCTGTTACTTCAATCTGCATGCCAAAGAAAAGTTTTCCTTTTGATGCAGTCAACGCTTTTTCTTGGTCCTCTTGCTGCCGAAAGAATACCAGACCATATCTCTCTTCTGAAGTTCCATGTATCTGCACTGAAGTCACCTTTCCAAATTTCTTAAATTCATGGAAAAGGCCATCTTTAAGGCTTGTATCTAAACCATCAAACAAAAACAAGTTGCTCATTTTTCTAATACAGTTAGAACTCAAAATGTAAGCTACTGAGTCTTTAACCTGACTTTTGACCTAATTTAGCATTAAAACATTATTTTTTCAAATTAAACCACTCTAAAGATGCATTTAGAGACCACTGAACAATTCTGAAAATAAACTGGGTTTTAAAAGATATTACTGGTTATGTGCTAGAATGATATAGCATGGTTACTCAGGAAAATACTCGTATGTACAGATCTTTTAAGATAGTGTGAAATGAAATAACACCAGGGATTCACTTTAGGATAAAAAGGGAACAAGAACAGGAAAGAATAAAGATGGAGACAGTTAAAGCAAGTGTGGCAAAACACTGATGATTTTTAAATCTGGTATGGTGTAAGGGAAGTTTCATTTTGCTATTTCTTCTACTCTGGGTGAGTTTAAAATTTTCATGATTAAAACTTCACAAATATACATAAACCTATTCATAAACCTGGTATGTAGGTTTCACAGGCTATTTTAATAAATAAGTAATCACTGAAATGCACTTAGCAAGACATACTTAGTTTGGTCTTTGTTGGTCTGACCATCTACTAACAGTTGTTTACATACTCAATATATGCCTGATATAGCAATAGGAATACATTATAAGCAAATGTCAAAAAAAATTGGAATAAAAATTACAATAGAGCTTTTAACTACATACAGTCATTATTCATGACTTTCTTCATTTAAAATGTTAATATATTGACATGGGTTTCCTAGCATAATTTTTTTATGTCTAAGTTATTTCATAGGACTCCAGACCACTGTAAATCTAACTCAAAATAGTGTTTCTATAATTTCATTGTACCAAATTTTTCCTAATATAAAAATATTTAATCCAGAAAGCATTTTTATTCAAAATGAACCATGCTTTCTTTATATATCACACACCATACAATCTTCATGTGTGTAAATGCATACAATATGCATAATAATGTATATATATGTTTATATAATTAGGTACAAGTAACATGCAATCTTACATATGTAACAACTTAGAAATTATATAAATTATAATCACTTGCTTTTTATTACATGGCATTAAATATCAATGAACCACAAAAAGAAAAAGGAGTCAAAGCTGAAAGACAAATAGAAAATATTACCCACACAGTCAGAATAAGAGAGACAGAGAGATTTAAACAAAATCTATACAATGTAGAAAACATACATTGCTCTCCCATTCCCAAAAATAGCAGAGAAGAAAGTACAGCAATACAAAATTTTACCTGTAGAGCGCACTGGAAGATTCTGAACCTTGATCCCAAAACTTTTACGGGGCTCATCTTTGTCCAGAGATGAAAGCAACTGGGAAGTGGGTGCTGGGACTGCTGCAGATTGAACCGATCGGGCTGGAGAGTCATCACTTGAACTACTGCTGGAATCAGTGCTACAGATGGGCAAAGAAAAAAACAAACAAGTGAGAAAACCAACAAAGAATCACATATAAAACTTCTTATAGTCAACAAGCGGCAATCATTTAAAGGTCTACATTTCAGGTCCGGGTTTTCTGGATACCCTACTTTCTCCACATCTATTTCATACTCTACCTTCAGAGATCACAGAAGACAGCACACACTGGCCTAAGAATGCGGAAGTAAAAGTAACAATCTTTTGCCACCACAGGCCACCGAAAGACAAATGTTTTGTTCTGTGCAAAATCTGAACAATTTTTTCCAAATAAAACAAGACTGGTAAACACACATGACTTAAGCGTAATGTTAATAAAATAGTGGATATATGAGTTTTGGATTCAGAGATGTCTATTTAAATCCCGACTCAGACATACAGCATGTATCCTTGGACAAGTCACTTAACCTCTTGCTAAGCCTTAGTTTCTACATCTGTAAAAATGGAAATAATAATAGTACCTATCTCACAAGGTTAAGAAACAAAAAAAACACACAGGTCTAGAGTTCAGAATATGACTGGCAAGAAATAAATGAAGTGGCAATGCTGCTACTATTATTGTTACTGCTACCATTACCACCACCTCATGGATACTAATTTTTAGGAGAAAACAGACATTCAAAATAATTTTCCAGGTTTAAATTTTTGAAGGATTAATAAAGAAACATTATACAAATTACTAGAGTCTTGTCAGTTAGGCTCTTTTCTCTGTGAATAATGTGGGAAATGAGAGTCAATGAAATTTAATTTTTCTCTTCAGTTTAATACAAACCTTGAAGTGTAAGAAAATCACAGTTGAGAGAAAAGGAGATCATCATTGCAACAAAAAGAATAAAATATCTATGAATAAACCTACCTAAAGAGACAAAAGACCTGTATGGAAAAAACTATAAAAGCGATGAAAGAAATCAAAGATTACACAAACGGATGGAGAGACATACCATGTTCTTGGACTGAAAGAATCAATACTATACTACCCAAAGCAATCTACAGATCCAATTCAATTCCTATCACAATACTAGTGGGTATTTTTCACAGAACTATAACAAAAAATTTCAGTTCATATGGAAACACAAAAGACAGTTTGTGTTTTGTCAAAGCAATCTTGAGAAAGAAAAATGGAGCTGGAGGAATCAATCTTCCGGACTTCAGACTATACTACAAAGCTACAGTCATCAAGACAGTATGTACTGGCACAAAAACAGAAACACAGACCAATGGAACAAGACAGAAAGCCCAGAGATAAATCCACGCACCTATGCCCACCGTATCTTTGACAAAGGAGGCATGAATATACAATGGAGAAAAGATAGCTTCTTCAATAAGTGGTGCTTGGAAAACTGGATAGCTACATGCAAAAGAATGAAACTAGAACATTTCTGAACACAAAAATATAATGGATTAAAGACTTAAATGTAAGGCCAGAAACTATAAAACTCTTAGAGGAAAACACAGGCAATATACTCTTTGGCATATATCACAGCAATATCCTCTTTGATCCACCTCCTAGAGTAATGGAAATAAAAACAAAAATAAACAAATGGACCTGATTAGACTTAAAAGCTTTCACACAGCAAATGAAACAACAAACTAAATGAAAAGATAACGCTCAGAATGGGTGAAAGTAATTGCGAATGAAACAACTGACAAAGGATTAACCTCCAGAATATACAAACAGCTCGTCTAGCCCAATACCAGAAAAACAAACAACCCAAACAAAAAACAGCCACAGGAAAAGATGCTCAATATTGCTCATTATTCAGTTCAGTTCAGTTCAGTCTCTCAGTCGTGTCCGACTCTTTGCGACCCCATGAATCGCAATGCAAACCAAAACTACAAATGAGGTATCACTCCACTGGTCAGAGCCCACCATCAAAAAATCTACAAACAATAAATGCTGTTGGTGATGGACAGGGAGGCCTGGCGTGCTGCGATTCATGGGGTTGCAAAGAGTCGGACACGACTGAGCAACTGAACTGAACTGAACTGACTGCACTGTTGGTGGGAATGCAAATTGATACAGCCACTATGGAGAACAGTATGGAGATTCCTTTAAAAACTAGGAATAAAACTATCATATGATCCAAATACTCCACTATTGGATATATACCCGGAGAAAATAATAATTGAAAAAGACACATGTACCCCAATAGTCACTGTAGCACTATTTACAATAGCTAGGACATGGAAGGAACGCAGATGTCCATCAACATATGAATGGATAAAGAAGTTGCGGTACATATACACAATGGAATATTACTCAGCCATAAAAAGGAACTCATCTGACTCAGTTCTAATAAGGTGGATGAACCTACAGCCTATTATACAAAGTGAAGTCAGTCAGAAAGTGAAAAGCTAATATCATATATTAACGCATATATATGTAATCTAGAAAGATGGTACTGATAAACATCTGCAGGGCAGCAATGGAGACACAGAGAATGGATTGTAGACACAGGGACAAGGAGAGGGTGGGACAAACTGGGCGAGTGACACTGAAACATGCCCACTGCTATCTGCAAAACAGACAGCCAGCGGGAATCTTCTTTATGACGCAGGGAGCCCAAACCTGCTGCTCCATGACAACCTAGAGGGGTGGGATGGGGTGGGAGGTGGTGGGGAAGGTTCAGGAGGGGGCGGATGTGCATGTACCTATGGCTGACTCATGTTGATATATGGTAGAAACCAACACAAAACTGTAAAGCAATTACCCTCCAACTAAAAATAAATCCTGGGAAAAAAGAAAGACAAGGAGAAAACATAACCAATATACTCAGAATAAAAGACAGGCATTATAACACATTTATAATGCCCAAGAACCATGTGAGAAATATTAAATTATCATTTCAGTACTCCATGTGCAAGACTGCTGTGGCTTTCTTTTATAGCATTTCCAAATACACTAAAAATAAAAAGCTATTTACAGGTTTTGTTATTTACAGGGTTCTGAAATTTTGCTTCATACTCTCAGCTCCTTATAGTGGAAGACTTAACCCTTTAAGCAAACAACTCAGGATGGGGGTTGGGGCACAGGTGGTAAATCCACCTTAGGCACACTCCCTAAAAGAAAAATTCAATAGTTTTTGTCATCTGCACTTAGACTAGAGCTCTCACATCCACAACAAACTCTGAATCAGTCAGATGAGTAAGTCCAAACTCCAAGAACTGAGACCAACTTGCTGCTGCTTCTTTAATACCTCAGGTTGGAGCCAGGGGTGGAATACCCTAAAAAAATACAACTTACACAGCATTTTTATTTAGTTCTCACATAATAAGGCAAAAGATTAAAAATTTTATGAAGTTATCAGAGTTTTCTGCAGTTTAAAACAAAAGAAATAAACCTATGCCAGTAACAGCCAAAAGGAGATACCTGAGTTACAAAATACAAACTACTATGGATAAAAGCCACAAGACAGAATCACAAGTCATCACTATCAGGCCTCCTAGAAATGACTGGGCTTCAGTTTTCCCATCAATAAAAATAAATTTTTTTCTAAGTTATAAAGTAAAAGTAGTGTTACAATTACTAAGTGAATGAGATGAGATGGTTGGATGACATCATCGACTCAATGGACACGAGTTTGAGCAAACTCCAGGAGATAGTGAAGGACAGGGAAGCCTGGCATGCTGCAGTCCAGGGGGTCACAAAGAGTTGGACACAACTGAGCAACTCAACAATGTCAACAAACTGAATAGGACACTGTGCTTAGTCACTTAGTCGTGTCCGACTCTTTGACACCCCATGGACTGTAGCCCGCCAGGCTCCTCTGTCCATGAGGATTCTCCAGGCAAGAATATTCGAGTGGGTTGCCATGCCCTCCTCCAGGGGATCTTCCTGACCCAGGAATCAAACAGGAGTCTCCTGCATTGCAGGCAGGTTCTTCACCATCTGAGCCACCAGGGAAGCCCAAGAATACTGGAGTGGGTAGCCTGTCCCTTCTGCAGGGGATCTTCCCAACCCAGGAAGTGAACCAGAGTATCCTGCATTGCAGGTGGATTCTTTACCAGCTGAGCTACCAGGAAGCCCAAATAGGACACTGCTGCTGCTGCTGAGTCGCTTCAGTCGTGTCCGACTCTGTACAACCCCATAGACAGCCATAGACAGCAGCCCACCAGGCTCCCCCATCCCTGGGATTCTCCAGGCAAGAACACTGGAGTGGGTTGCCATTTCCTTCTCCAATGTGTGAAAGTGAAGTCACTCAGTCGTGTCTGACTCATAGCGAACCCATGGACTGCAGCCTACCAGGCTCCTCCATCCATGGGATTTTCGGGCAAGAGTACTGGAGTGGGGTGCCATTGCCTTCTCCGAAATAGGACACTACTCTCATTCAAATTAACCCATGTGTGCTCAGCTGTATCCCACTATTTGCAACTCCATGGACTGTAGCCCGCCAGGCCCCTCTGTCCATGAAATTTTCCAGGCAAGATTACTGGAGTGGGTTGCCATCCCCTTCTCCAAGGGATCTTCCTGACCCAGGATTGAACCCAAGTCTCTTGCATCTCCTGCATTGGCGGGTGGATTCGTTACTACTACTGCTACCTGGGAAGCCCCATTCAAATCAAGGGTTAACAAAATTAATCTCCTGTTTTTAGCACGGAAGGAAAAAAAAAGGTTGTTACATGTATTACATACTCCAAGCAATACAAGATTATTCATAAGGTCACCAGATGACTACAATATAAAATATGTACGTGACTTATCAATTTAATTTCAAGGAACCATAAAATCACCATTAAGGAAAACACTTTACTATCAATTCTACCATATACATATACACCAAAATTCCTTAGCAATAGTGGGGAAAGATGTAAACAAATATGGCCAGAAGCAGAACTTCTGGGTACCAAAATAATGAGCCAACAAAGTTCTGTTTATGTCATTAACATGCAGAGGAATCAATGATAATGATTTGAAGGCATAAAATAATGATAGAAATGTCATCACACTTTTGTTTAATTTCCTGCTACCACACCAATTCTGAAACAAGATATAAAATTTAACTGGCAGGAATATCTGCTGATCAATTTGGAGTTTTAACTAAAAAGAAGGAAAGGTATTTAAATAAATTATGAAATGATAAAACAAAATAACCTTTGAGTTTGGATTTTAATATGCTAACCCAAAACTGCAATGTATATTTCCAGTGTAATCTGTTAAATACAGTGTGGATTTCAAGATCTTGAATCAAAACAGGTCCCCAAATACTTTTTAGCCCTATAAACTGAAATAAAAACCAAATGCTCAGAATTTTTGTGTCAATTTTAACTTTTAAAAATTCTTATTTTCAGAATCTTGTTAAAACTGAAAAATCACAATGTATAGTATTTTGTGCTCAGTTGCTCAGTTGAATCGGACTCTTGAACTGTAGACCACCTGGCTCCTTAGTCCATGGGATTTCCCAGGCAAGAATAGTGGAGTGGGTTGCTATTTACTCCTCCAGGGGATCTTTCTCACCCAGGGATCAAACCCGCATCTCCTGCATTGCAGGGGGATTCTGTACTGCTGAGCCATACTATACAGGGAAGCCTGTATAGTATTTTAGTTGTTTCTTAAAAGCCAAGAATAGTTAATAGGAAGCTTTCCAATCTAAATTGTCCAAAGTATTGGTAATGAAGATGCATCAACTAATAGCTTTAAGAAAGTGGGCTTCAAATTTACTGGGCCACAAGAGGAACACAAAAAGATGTCCAACATCGCTAATTATTAGAGAAATGCAAATCAAAACTACATTGAGGTATCACTTCCCACTGATCAGAATATTTCATCAAAAAGTCTACAAATAATAAATGCTGGAGAGGGTGTGGAGAAAAGGAACCCTCCTACACTGTTGGAAATGTATTTAAATTGGTGCAGCCACTACAGAGAACACTGGGAGGTTCCATAAAAAGCTAAAAAACAGAGCTACCATAGGATTCTGCAATCCCTCTCCTGGGAATATATCTAGGAAAAAACACACCTGAGGACTTCCCTGGTGGTCCCAGGGTTCAGACTCCACCTTCCAATGCAGCAAATGTGGGTTTGATCCTTGGTCGGGGAACTAAGATCCCACTTGCCACAACCAGAGAGCCCATGTGCTCTAGAGTCTGGGTATTGGCTAGACTTCTTCTAGAGAGAAGCCCATGTGCCACAGTGAAGCTCTGTTATACCACAACTAAGACCCATGTAGCCAACTAAATGAATATTTTTTAAAACCCCATAATTTGAAAAGATTCATGCACCTTAATGTTCACTGAAGCATTATTTACAAAAGCCGAGAAATGGAAGCAACTTAAGTGTCCATCAACAGATGAATGGATAAGATATGGTGTATGTATACAATGGGATGTTACTCAGCCATAAAAAAGAATGTGGAAGGGAGGGTAAATTAAGAGTTTGGGATTAATATATATACACACTACTATATATAAAGTCGATAACCAACTACTATATAACACAGGGAACTATCCTCAGTATTTTGTAATAACCTATAAGCCTTCCAATGATGGCTCTGTGGGTAAAATATCTGTTTGCAATGCAGGAGACATAAGAGACATGGGTTCGATCCCTGGATAAGGAAGATCTCCTGGAGAAGGAAATGGCAACTCACTTCAGTATTCTTGCCTGGGAAATCCCATGGACAGAGGAGACTGGTGGGCCCCAGTCCATGGGATCACAGAGTCAGACATGACTGAGCGACTGAGCACACCTAAGGAGAAAGAATCTGAAAAACAAAAAAAGGTAACAGTGAGAGACTTTATTTTCTTGAGCTCCAAAATCACTGCAGATGGTGACGGCAGCCATGAAATTAAGATGCTTGCTCCTTGGAAGAAAAGCTATATCAGACCTAGACACGCTGCAGTCCATGGGGTCTCAAAGAGTCAGACCCAACTGAGAGACTGAACTGACCGATGTTTAACTGAATCACTTTGCTGTACACCTGAAACTAACACAACACTGTAAGTCAACTTCAGTTTGATAAAAAAACTATAAATAAAAATTTACCTGACCGTATCAGTATTATATTTTCAATATCACTTAAAAATTCTAAATGGTAAAGAACCTGAAAGAATTACAATTTAAAAGATAAAAGAAATCTAGTTACAATTTTCCTACGCATATAAGACATTTAAGGCCGAACTATTTCTTGTATGTGCTTAAAACTTTTAAATTACGATTACTAAGGGGAATTCCCTTCTGATCCAGTGGTTAGGATTCTGCACTTTCACTGTTGTAGGCCCAGGGTTTATCCTTGGTCGAGGAACTAACGTCTTGCAGGCCACGTGACACAGCCCTCCCTCCTCCCTGAAAGAAAACTTATTCAGAAAACTAAGAAGTGGATCTGATCGAAATTGTCCGTAGTGGAGAAATACAAGTGATTGGTTACACAGTAATTCTTGATAAGCAAACAGAATATGGGATGCCAGGATTCTCTTAAACCAAATTATGTTGTCAAATAAGTAACCGTTACTGTTTCCACATTTTATACACAGAACTACAGTGAGCATTTGACTCTTAAATGTCAAGATACTGCATACGTCTATTTATAAGATGTGCTCAGTCACTCAGTGTGTTCAACTCTTTGCGATCCCATGAACCACAGTCTGCCAGGCTTCTCTGTCCGTGGAATTTTCCAAGGAAGAATACTGGAGTGGATTGCCATTTCCTCCTCCAGAGGGTCTTTCTGACCCAGGGATCAAACCCTAGTCTCCTGCATCACCTACATTGCAAGCAGATTCTTTTGCCATTGAGCCACCTGAGAAGCCCATTTATGAGATGACTTGGGGATAAGTTTGTTCCCACCCAAGAGTAACATCCAATGGCACACACACACATATACTTGCATTTATAAACATTCGGTTATGATAAATACGCATCTATGCTGTTTTTAAGCTGGAATATTAAAAGCATTTCACCAAATTAGGAAACAAAATATGACCTCAGCTCAGTTCAGTTCAGTCGCTCAGTCGTTGTCGACTCTTTGCGACCCCATGAATCGCAGCACGCCAGGCCTCCCTGTCCATCACCATCTCCCGGAGTTCACTCAGACTCATATTGGAGTCTGTCCACTGAGTCAGTGGTGCCATCCAGCCATCTCATCCTCTGTCATCCCCTTCTCCTCCTGCCCCCAATCCCTCCCAGCATCAGAGTCTTTTCCAATGAGTCAGCTCTTTGCATGAGGTGGCCAAAGTACTGGAGTTTCAGCTTTAGCATCATTCCTTCCAAAGAAATCCCAGGGCTAATCTCCTTCAGAATGGACTGGTTGGATCTCCTTGCAGTCCAAGGGACTCTCAAAAGAGTCTTCTCCAACCTAAGTGGATTTTTTTTAAAGGAACCAGGAAAGTGACTAAAAAACTTGGCAGTTAAAACAGTTATGAAGGCTGATTTGTTAAAAGCAGACATAATCTCAAGTGACAACTTTCCAACAATCTCTCTTCTCTTCTATCACGCAACTAACAATTTTTTCTCTATTTATAGTCAATATATAAGCTTAAGATAAAAGATGCCAAGTGCAGATTTTCCATCAGGCCTGGGCAATTCAAAATGTACCTGCTGTCCTTGGGGCTTCCATAAAGTGAAAGGGTAAAATGATCTAATCTCTTAAACAGAACGTATCATCACACCAGGCAACAGTCCCTTCAGGTCCAGTTTTCCACAAGTCCAAATTTCCAAGACAATCTTACACTCTTAGTGCAGCAGTTCTCTAAATGCGGTGTGAGGACCCATGGGGATCTCCAAGGTCCTTTTGAGGGTCTCTGAGGTCCTCCCTATTTCAATTATGTATCTGTGTGAGGCCACACTGTCTTCATATTCTCATATAAAAATTTTATAATCACAATTTGAATACAGAAGTAGTTATGAGAATCTAGCTATCTGCTGAGATATGTCACCCAACTAGAGAGCTAAAATTTAAACTGACTCTGGAGCTTCCCCCCCCGAAGCAGACAAGTTGAGGTAGATGGCTCTCCCAAGGAGCATGGATGAAGATCCTTGTCTCCAATATGAAACTATTCGGTTTGTCTTTGTGCCACTAGCTTTTTTCCTCTGCAAATGCACAGGAAGACAATGTCCTTAACTCTGGCAATTGCCACTAAATCTACCAGTAAGGCCATAGTCGCACAACAAAAGCCCCTAGACTTTCTTGCTCAGGTGGTTTGGATAACAGAATTGCTTTCAATTACTGGCAAAACAAGCCATAAGTTTATGCCATAGCGAATACCTCCTGCTACATCTGGATCAATCCCTCTGATCCTGGAGGAAACACAGGAAATTAACAAAGAAGCCACTTGACTTAAGACCAGTTAATGCCCCTTTGGGTACATTCTTTGCTTTATTAGATACCAACTTGGCTGGTTCCCAGGGAGCCTTAAGGAGCATTCTAGTCTCTTGGTATTATCCAACTGACAGTCATCATTATACTCTCCCTGGTGGGCTGTAATCTCTCAAGGGTCTTAAATTCATGTTTGTAGTCATCAGCAATACAAATAAGATGAACAGCAAAAACAATTCTTTCACAGACCAGACTCATAACCTATGAGTTTCACACCCAGACAAAAACAACGTGATGGTGACCAAGAGTGGCACTTACACCAAATTTTTGGTTAAACTCTCCTGTGTGAGAAGAGGGCCAAAAGGGGGGAGGGTGTTAATTAAGCAAGGAAACCATCAGACTGAGGTGGCTCTAATAATTTACAGCCCTACATAAGTAAACCAAACCTAACCCTGCAAATGCCTCAAGATTAGGAAATCAAACCTAAGGACAACCAATAACCAACAGCCAGTTAGGCTTTTCCAAATAAGGCAAATACTAAAGCTATAACTGATCAAATAATTTTTCTGCTTTGCTTTTTCTCCATAAAAATCTTTCCCTCCAGCTCCTGTTGATGGAGCACTCCTAACCACTTCCAGTTTGGCAGTGCCCAATTCAATTAGATTTTTGCTCAAATAAACTATTAAAATTTAAAAGGAAAGAAAAAAGTTATGACAAATGAATCAATAAAATTTCAAATTAAAGTTTAAATTTCTAATATGGCAAAATGTCAAGAGACAGTACAAAATAAACAAAAGCTCAGTAATTTAAAAATATAGAAGGGTCCTGAGCCCACCAGAAAGCTTAAACAAGACTCAAAACAAAAACCCCACTAGCTCAGTAGATGGTCTGATGTGATCCTAATTTCATTTTACACTCCACCACTTCTGATATAACCTGAATTGCTGAATTAAGTCTGTGGTTTTTTGGTTTTATAAGAAAATCAGGAAAGAAATACTCAACTGTTCAGTCTGGCAAAGTACCTCATTCTGCCTCTCTAAACTTTAATTTCCCTAGTGGGTTATGAGACTTTCAAAGGTCCTGCTAACTCTAGGATTCTATGACTCTCCACCTCCCTCCAAATCTTCCAGCTCTGACACCTCCATATTGTTCAACATGGGAGAAGGGACCCTTTACAACTTGGCCCCAAACTAACTGCCTAGTTGCTCATTCTCACTCTCTTGTCACACTCTATCCCACCCACTAATGGCCTATCCCATGGACAGAGGAGCTTGGTGGGCTACAGCCCATAGAGTCACGAAAGAGTCAGATACAACTATGCAATTAAATAACAATGATCTACCCACGTAACAGTATACCAGTTTAGGGCCTTCCCTGATGATCCCGTGGTTAGGACCATGCGCTTCCACAGGTTTTGTCCCTGGTGGGGAAATAAGATCCCACATGCCTCACAGTGCAGCCAAAACAAACAAAAGAGTATACCAGGTTCTAATCATGGGTACCTCCCTTTTTTCCTATCAGATATAAGTCCTTAGTTAAATTACTTCCTCTCTAATCTTTCATTTTCTTGCATGTAAATGGTCATAAGACCTACCACGTATGAGAGGCTGTGGTGAGGATTCAATAAGTCAGTGATGGCAAACTACTCGGCACTCTGCCTGGCACAGCGATGGGAGCGTTCTCGCCCATACCTGCTCCTACTGAAGACTCCTTTCTGTACTTCCCTGACTTGCCAACAAGGATTAGTGAGATCCAGAGTTAACCTCCTGCTCTGTAGCTGTTCTTGACAACCCCACCCCACCCCATAAGCATTCATTAGTTTCTTAGTTGTGTGTTTCTAAACCTCTTTTACTGCCATGTCTGTCTCAAATCTCTTCCCTCAGTATTATAACCATGCATTTACTGGACTCTTAAAAGTCCAAGACTGGATTCATCTTTGTAAACAGAGTCTAGCTATGGTGCCCAATGTATAATGGATGTGTGCCTCCAATAAATTATTGACTTGAATTATGCAAGCAACTGAAATTGATGCCTACGAAAGTACACCAAGCTCAATAAAATGAAGGTAATTACCTACATTCAGTATCTAAGAGTGAAATGAAAATTTCTGATAAAATATGACTTTGTTGGAAACTGCAAAGTATGTCTTTCTTCTTTAAAGTTTCATTAGTTATTCAAGAGAAACAATGGCTGTTCTAGCCAAGATTCTAGGACTTCGACATGTATTATCACTAACCTAACTGAAAAATCACTGGTAACTGTAAAAACAAAAACACTTATTGGATCCTGTCATCTATAACTTTGTAGAAGATTTTTTAAACAGACATTTTCTGGGATGAAAGAAAAGTTAAAATGAAAGTGAAGTCACTCAGTCGTGTCCAACTCTTTGAGACCCCATGGACTGTAGTCTATGGGGCTCCTCTGTCCATGGGATTTTCCAGGCAAGAATACTGGAGTGGGTTTCCATTTCCTTCTCCAGGAGATCTTCCCCACCCAGGGATCGAACCCAGGTCTTCCACACTGTAGACAGACGCTTTACCGTCTGAGCCACCAGGGAATGTGATGAAAGAAAAAGCACAACTATAACACATAACACAATGCTTTAAATATCTAACAAATGCTTTAAATATCTAACAAAATCCAGAGTCTTTGGATGCGTTATTCTATTTCATTCAAAAATCTTGTAACTGTGAAGACCTACATCAGTGGCTCTCAGCTGGGACAATTTTGTCCCTCAAGGGACATTTTTGGTTGTCACAATTGTGGGTAGGGGTGAAGCTTACTGCCACTTAGTAAGCAGAGGCCAGGGATGCTACTAACATCCTACAATGCATAAGACAGTCTCCACAACAAAGAATTATCTGGCTTCAAATATGAATAGTACCAAGGTTGAGAAAATCCAGCCTACATTATTTCCTTGACTGCCTTCCTGTCTTTTGCAAATCCAACGTGCTAATCTTAAACTGTAATTCAAAAGTGGGATCCTTAAAGTCACTACTCTTCCTTATTACTAGTATATCACTTCAGGGACTTCTCTGGTGGTCTGGTGCTTAAGAATCTGCCTTGCAGGTCCGGGAAAATCCCATGTGCCACAAAGCAACTAAAGCCCCTGTGCCACAACCACTGAGCTGTAGTTGTGTCCACAGGAGTGCATGCATCCACACACTCCAAAACCTACATGCCACAACTAGAGAGCCTGAGTGCCTACCACAACTACTGAAGCCCTGGTACTCTGGAGCCCAGGAGCTGCAACTACTGAGCTGAGAGCAACAGCTAGAGAGTTTGTGCACCCCAATGAAGACCTCATGTGCTGCAACTAAGACTTGATGCAGCCAGATAAATGAATAAATATTTTAAAATATGTATTTATCACTTCATAAAAATATCTGAATAATGCCATAACTTACAGGGGAAAAAAAAAAGTCAACTTTTATAGATTAGACTGAAAGGAAGCTAGGATCAAAAATGTTCTGATATCATTTGATTTTGGAAAACATGACAGAAAGGGAAACCACACACAGCTTTTTATAATATGTGCTTTGCCATGTCAACAGCAGGATCAAAGTACTTGCAGACAAAACTGTTTTATAATTTTTGAATAAATGGTGAAATATACAGCACAGCTACTCCTACTCTATCAGATTCACATCAATGGCAACTACTCCAATTCATGTTAAAATTGTTACTCAACTCAATAGCTTTCTTTACCCTAAACATAGAGATTTAAGATGATAGTTCAGTATCACAGCTAGATATTTTTCTCACCAAAGTACCATGGTCAGAGAAATGAATAAAACTTCTATTCTGCATAAAGAGCTTAAGGGAGTATTTTGCCTTATAACTTTAAGACATTTTAAAAATTGCCTTTAAGTATAACAATATAACTCAACAGCAAAAAAAAAACACCCATCAGATACAAAAATAAGTATCTTTAAACTTGAACAGACATTTCTCCAAGGAAGATACAAATGGCCAAGGTGCACATGAAAACATGCTAAACATGACTGTTAGAGAAACTCAAATCAAAACAAGATACCATTTCATACTCATTGCTGCTGCTGCTAAGTTGCTTCAGTCATATCTGACTCTCTGCAGACCACAGACGGCAGCCCACTAGGATCCTCTGTCCCTGGGATTCTCCAGGCAAGAATACTGGAGTGGGTTGACATATCCTTCTCCAATGCATGCATGCATGAAAAGGCGCTTCAGTCGTGTCCGACTCTGTGCAACCCTATGGACAGCAGCCCACCAGGTTCCTCCGTCCACAGGATTCTCTAGGCAAGAATACTGGAGTGAGTTGCCATTTCCTTCTCCATCATACTCATTAGAATGGCAATTATAAAAAAATAGAATATAACTATGTTGGCTGGGATGGAATGAAACCAGAACTCCTGTGCACTGTTGGTGGAAAAGTAAATGGTATAGACACTGTGGAAAATAGTATGGTAGTTCCTTAAAAAATTACAATTGCCATAACCATTCAGCAATTCCACTTCTGGATATATAACCAAAAGAACTGAAAGCAGAGGCTCAAATAGATATTTGTTCACCCACATTCATTGCATGTTTAACAGCCAAAAAGTAGAAGTAACCCAAGGATGCAGAGACAGATGACTGTATAAACAAAATGTGGTATCAATATACAATGGAATTTTATTGAGCCTTAAAAGGGAAGAAAAATTCAGGCATATGCTAAAACTTGGATGAACTCTGAGGATATTATGCTAAATGATATAAGCTATTTACCAAAGTATGAATATTGAAGGCTCAATTTTTATGAAGCAACAAGAGCAGTCAAATTTATAAAGACAGAAGGAATGATGGTACTACCTGGGGCTGGGGAAGAAGAGAATGAAGAGTTCTTGTTTAACAGAAAGGTGAAAGGGTTCTGGAGATGAATAGTGGTGATTGCTGCACAACAAGGTAATGTACTAATGTCACTAAAGTGTATACTTAAACGGTTAAAATGGTAAATTTCACGTTATCTATATACACACACACCAGACCACCTTCCCTGCCTCCTAAGAAATCTGCACGCAGGTCAAGAAGCAACAGTTAGAACCAGACAAGGAACAAGGAACTGGTTCAGAACTGGGAAAGGAGTATGTCAAGGATGTATATTATCACCCTGCTTATTTAACTTATATGCAGAGTACATCATGTGAAATGCTAGGTTAGATGAAGCACAAGCTGGAATACAGATTGCCAGGAGAAATATCAGTAACCTCAGATATCCAGATGACACCATCCTTATGGCAGAAAGCTAAGAGGAACTAAAGAGCCTCTTGATGAAGGTGAAAGTGGAGAGTGAAAAAGCTAGCTTAAAACTCAACATTCAAAAAATGAAGTTCATGGCATCCAGTCCCATCACTTCATGGCAAACAGAATTGGAAACAATGGAAATAGTGAGAGATTTTATTTTGGGGGGCTCCAAAATCACTGCAGATGGTGACTGCAGTCATGAAATTAAAAGATGCTTGTTCCTTAGAAGAAAAGCTATGACCAACCTAGACAGCATATTAAATAAGCAGAGACATTACTTTGCCAACAAAGGTCCGTCCAGTCAAAGCTATGGTTTTTCCAGTAGTCATGTATGGATGTGAGAACTGGACCATAAAGAAAGCTAAGCGCTAAAGAATTGATGC
This sequence comes from Ovis aries, assembly GCF_016772045.2. Classification (NCBI taxonomy): domain Eukaryota; kingdom Metazoa; phylum Chordata; class Mammalia; order Artiodactyla; family Bovidae; genus Ovis; species Ovis aries. The sequence continues at coordinate 50,994,316 of NC_056065.1, forward strand.
TTTGAACTGTGGTGTTGGAGAAGAATCTTGAGAGTCCCTTGGACTGCAAGAAGATCAAATCAGTTAATCCTAAAGGAAATCAGTCCTGAATATGAATATTCATTGGAAGGGCTGATGCTGAAGCTGAAGCTCCAATACTTTGACCACCTGATGCAAAGAGCTGACTCATTGGAAAAGACCCTGATGCTGGGCAAGACTGAAAGTAGAAGGAGAAGGGGACAGAGGATGAGATGGTTGGATGGCATCACCAACTCAATGGACATGAGTTTAAGCAAGCTCCGGGAGTTGGTGACGGACAGGGAAGCCTGGCATGCTGCAGTCCATGGGGTGGCAAAAAGTCAGACACAACTGAGCGACTGAACACATACACACAAAACTGAAGAAGTAAAATACAAAATGAACTGTACTTCTCTTTGTTCCTTAGAAAAAAATGGAGAGATTCCAAATCAGTCAATGTAACAAGCTACGTGCTGGGTTTTGTCAATAAGGCTCTGCTGAATCAAGAGGCCTCACAACCTGACTTATCAAGGTAAAGGTGCCCCAGAAATAATTTCAGAGAAATGAGTCAACTCTAACTGGTGATTCCACAACTATCTGGAAAGAAATAGGGAAAGCATTTTAGGTCTTGACTGTATAAATTATAAATTAAACTCTTTAGACCGAAAGTTAATGAAAAGTTAGTTAAAATTCTCGGTATTTAAGATACTTATTGAGAAAGACTGTATTAATATATTAATGAGTGAAAATGCATTTTTAAATTATGGAACCAATATTTTAATGTCAATTTTGTTTTGGTCCACATATTTCTTCTATCGTTAGAAACCACAAAGACTTCTAATGGGAAAAGATCTGATTTTAAAAATATGATGATTAACTGAAATAGTGAAACTGACAATAGAAGTTTTGTCTCCTTTTCTTTCAACATTTATCTGTTTTTTTTTCCTAATTGAAGTATAATTGATTTACAATGTTTGTTAGTTTTAGGTGTACAGCAAAATAATTCAGTTATTTATATATTTATATTCTCTTTTTTTCAGATTCTTTTCCCCTGTAGGTTATTACAAGATATTGAATATAGTTCCCTGTGCTACACAGTAGGTCTTTACTGTTTATCTATTTTATATACAGTAGTATTTATTTGTTAATCCCAAACTTTTTATTTATCCCTCCCCTCTTTGGTAGCCACATTTGTTTTCTAAGTCTTTGAGTCTATTTCTGTTTTATAAAAAATTCACTTGTATCTGTTTAGATTCTACACATAAGTGATAAAAGATACTGTCTTTCTCTTTCTGACTTACTTCACTTAGTATAGTAACCTCCAGGTCTGACTGTGTTGCTTGCTGGCTGAGTAATACTCCATGGGGGGTGGGGGTGGTGTGTGTGTGTGTGTGTGTGTGTGTGTATGCGTGCACATGCCTATGTGTAACCGTTACTTCAACAGACACAGCTAGAAGCAGAAAGAGAGCCATAATCCAACAGCAATAATTTTTCTTTACACTGCAATCAGTTTCTACTAATATAAAAAATAAATAATTTATTTTCTAAGGATTTCTAAGAATAATAGAAAAGCTACACTTCAAAAATTAACGTTTCTGGGTTTTAGTTTCCACCTAGCCTTTACCTATGAGCATTTGTAAATATCAAGCATGCTTAAACCTTAGGTACTTTCTCTGCTTTATACATAGATAAGATTAAACAGGTGTAGAGTTCATGGTCACTAAAGCAGTGGTAAATTCAACTGCAGTAATTAAAATAATTGGTTTTATTTATCGTCCTATTCTAAAGTCCAACAGTTTACATAAATAAAGGACAAAACAATTATTAAAGGACAATTTTTTAAAGAGCACCTTATTTTGGTGGAAAATACTATTTAAAATTGAGCTTAAATATGCTATGTGTAGCATATGTGTAGCTTGGTAACAAAAAAATTAAGTACAAGTAACTCTTCTGGGTGCAATTAAAGCTTCAAGTTAATGTTTTTAAGCTTATTACTCATACTATTTTTTAGTAGAATTAAATACAAGGAATATGGAAATAGTTAATCTATAGAATGACAGCTAGATAAGTAAAGGTTTCTTCCCCAGAAGCCTACAGGAATATTATTCAGTTTTAAAAAGGACAATTCTGACATTTGCTACAACACAGATGAATCTCTAAAACACTGTACTAAGTGAAATAAGCCAGACATAAAAGGACAAATATTGTATTATTCCATTTTTATGAGTTACCTAGAATAGTCAGACTCATAAGAGACAAAAAATACAATGGTGGTTACCAGGGACTAGGGGAGAGAAGAATGGGACTAGGGCAGAAAAATCATTATTGTCTAGTGGTTACAGAGTTCCAGTTTGGGAAGATGAAAAAGTGCTGCAGATGACTGGTGGTGATAGTTGTACAACAAAGTAAATATACTCAATGCCTCTGAACTGTACACTTGAAAACAAGTTAAAATGGTAATTTTATGCTATATATATATTTTACCACAATTTTTTTAAAATTGAAGGCTTACAAGTTTAGGCATTAAAAACATATTTGGAGGACCTTCCTGGTGGTCTAGTGATTAAGAATCCATTTTGCAATCCAGAAGACACAGGTTCAATCTCTGGTTGGGGAACTAAGATCCCACATGCCCGAGAGCAACTAAGCAACTGAGCAACTAAGCAACTAGAGAGTCCGTGTGCCACAACAACAACAACAACAAATGGATCCCACAGCTAAGACCCAATACAGCCAAATAAATAAATACTGAATAAATATTTTTAAGAAACTATAGGTTGGCGGTTTCAAATCTTAGTGTTCTAGTAACAACAGCAAAAATTGGCTATTGGAAAAAAATTGGAAAGTGGCTAAGCTCTTATAAATCTATCACTAAGAATTGCGTGGCATATTTGCTGATGGGCTTCATGGGGCTTAAAAAACTTCCAAGTTAATTTTAAGATGATGGAGTAGCAGAAAACTAGTCACAAAGTGCAGCTTAATATTATTTTTTTTAAAGAGATTTGGGGGTGGGGCAGGTATGTGATCAGATTCTGCCTGGACAGATTCATAGTGCAAAAAAAATTTGTAGCAGATAAAGTGGGAAAATTACTTATGTATATATTCTCACTGTAGCCTTTCCTCTAGGGTCCAAAGTACCTTTAGCTTAAATTCCAAAAAGCCTCAGCCTGCAGTCTCATTACATTTTTGGCAATGTAAGACTCACAAAACCTTAAGACTCACAAAACCTGATACTCAGGTAACTCAAAGCAAAGAGCTTCAAACATGAAGGCATCCTAGAAGTGACAAGCAGAACACATCTGCCGAAGGAACAAGACATCATTCTGTAAGGCAGCAAAGCGCTTAGAACATCCATGGGATGGATGTATCATTCAAGGGACAAACCAAGGAGAAATCTAAACTGCTAATTATTACAGTGGGATTTATTTCCTCAACTACACAAAGAATAAAAACTAGATCTATTGCTTGTATGAACAACTAAATGGTTTAAAAGGCATAAACCAAGAAAGCATAGGGATCAAGCGAAACCATTTTGTTGTTGTTGTTTTAAATTCCCAAATGGTTATGTACAAATGCTGTAGTCTTTACCAAACCCACAAGTAAACTTGAACTTTGGGTTTTGCCTTTCTCCAGTTTAACTTTGGAGCTAAGTGAAACTCTTTCCTATCCAGATTTTTAAAAAGAGGCTTGCTATTTTCCACTTCTAAACTCTTTATTAAGGTAGCTCCATACTCAAGTGGTTACCAGGGCACCTAACTACGCACTAGGAAGCCTAAAGCCACCCACTGTTTGATGCATGTGTTTTTATTTATAAATGACTTCAAATTACTCACTAAAAAACCCCAAGTCCTTCCTCTCAAACAACTCCTCTGCGATTTCTTCCAATGGAAACAAACACAAAGCAGCATCCAAATGGATCCAACCACCATGACACAGCACATTCAGGAGAGGAGTGTGCCCCTCCCCAGGGTCCAAAGTAACCCTGAGAGCCACAGAGTTCCCCAGTTTCGGTTACGTATATCGCATCTAGAAACAAGACAAGTATCTATCAAATGTGTGTCTTATTCTAATTTCAACACTAGAATTCCATGCATTTTAAACCTTTATCAAAAGTATTAGCCATCATTTAAAAATTACCTTCAGATTAAGGGGTTGAGGTTTTTTTGGGTTTTGTTTTTAATTAAAAAATATCACTCAGTTAAGATGACATAATTTTCTTCTTGGAAGATTAATTCATTGGAGACTTACACATTAAAGGTTTTCAACAACTGAGACATTCCCTTGGCCACTTTGGAAATCAATATGCATTTTAATATTTCAGGCTGATCAATCCTAAATTTGAAAAAGACAGACTCAGCAAAGACTATATTTTAAGTCTTGGGACTTTATGAAAAGTCCCAAGAGCTTTTCTCATTAATCGGTAATTTCAAAAGAATAGAAGGGTCATGAGAATTAATAAAAAGAATGGGTGCTATTCTCTAAAAAAAAAAAGAAAAGCACTAAATATGGATGCACAAATTACTCCATGACATTCCATCCTGATAGAGTTCATTTCTACAACTGTACTGTCCAACAGAAATTTAATAGAAGATAAAAATGTAAAGTAGCCACACCTTAAAAAGTAAGAACAGGTGAAATTTAATAATGTATCTTATTTAATGTAATATACTCAAAATGTAATTTCAACATGCAGTCAACATAAAAACTAGTAACTTTGTTTTGCTGTATCTTCAAAATTTTGTATTTTTTAAAAATAGTTCCACTGAGATATAATTTCATACCATAAAACTGACCTATTTAAAAGTACACAATTAATAGTTTTTAGTATATTTATACAATTATACAATCATACAATCATCACCATAATGTAACTTTGGTACGTCTACATTGTTCAAGAAAAAAAACGCATACCTGTTAGCAGCACACCCCATTATCTTCCATCCTCAGCCCAAGGTAACCATTAATCTAATCTACTTCCTGCCTCTGTAATTACCTATTCTAGACATTTTACATAAAGAGAATTATATAATATGTGGTCTTTCCTACCATCTTCTGTCACTAAGCATTTTTTTAGGTTCACCCGTGTTACAGCGTGGATCAGTACTGGTGCACAGACTAGCCAAATTTCAAGTGCTCAATAGCCACGTATGGCTAGAGGATACAGTAATGCACAACTGAGCTCCAGAACCAGAAAGCTCCCCAATAAACAAGCACATTATCCTTAAAAGAGGCCATGTTAAAGCCTTAGAAAAGACCCTGATTCTGGGAAAGACTGAAGGCGGGAGGAGAAGGGGACGACAGAGGACGAGATGGCTAGATGGCATCACCGACTCAATGGACATGAGTTTGAACAAGCTCTGGGAGATGGTGAAGGGCAGGGAAGCCTGGCGTGCTGTAGTCCATGGGGCCGCACAGAGTTGGACATAACTGAGCAACTGAACAAGAACATGTTAAAGCCATTACAGTACTTAAAAGAAACGCCATTTATGAAAGGTAACACTTGAGAGGTTTAGCACATTTTAAAATAATTGTTACTGATGGTCCAGTGGTTAGGAATCTGCCCGCTAATGCAGGGGACATGGGGGTTCAATCCCTAGTCCAGGAAGATTCCACATGCTGCAGGGCCAACTAAGCCCATGTGCCACAACTACTGAGCCCACGCTCCAGAGCCCTCAAGCAGCAACTACTGAAGCCGAGAGCCCTAGAGTCCATGCTGTGCAACAACATAAGCCACTGCAACCAGAGAGCAGCCCCAACTCATCACAACTATAGAAAGCCTGAGAGCAGCAATGAAGGCCTAGCACAGCCATGAATACAGAAATAGATATTTTTCAAATAAATTAATAATTGCTACAGTATACACAAAAATCATTAGGAAAAACTAACGGAAAACTGTTATTTTGTTAAAGTCACGTAAGTTCTCATTTTAATTCCAGACAGCTCTAGTAAGTGAGCAGACTGATCCCTGAAAACATACATTTCCACTTCAAGAGTACAGAGGAATAAATAGACAAAGTAGAACTTGGTTCTTGGGTACCTATCACTTTAAAATTTAAAAACTATCTTTGTTGATAAGTTTAAAAAAAAAACCACCATCCTTTATTTGGGATTGTACCAACAATTCACACAAGTTTAAAACAATTTTTATTTTTTCTAATTTAATGGCATTAAGAAAAACTCAAAAGGTTATTAACCAAGTCAAATTCTAAAAGGTCCTCTGGGCTTCCCGGGTGGTCTAGTGGTTGGGAATCTGCCTGCCAATATACGGGTTTGATCCCTGGTCCAGGAACTAAGATTTCTCAGCCGTGGAGCAACCAGGCCTGTGCACCACAACTACAGCCTGCACACCCCAGAGCCCATGCTCCGCAACAAGAGAAGCACCACAATGAGAAGCCTGCGGACCGCAGCTAGAAAGTAGCCCCACTCGCCACAGCTAGAGAAAGCGCACTCAACAACCAAGACCCAGGGCAGCCAAAAATAAATAAAAGTTTTAAAAAGTCCAATCTTATTTTACTTGAATTATATATTTTCCAATCTGATTCAAAGAATACATATTATTATCACCATATATTTGAATATATTTTTAATCCACTCTACACCAAGAGAAGTTTTTTTAAGAGTATGACTCAGATTCTTAGGAAAACCAATTCTGTTTTGCAAAGTTAATTTTAAAATATATTTCACTTATTATCTTGTATACCTGGAAAGAGAAGTTCCTTTATCCTACAAAGCAGACATAGGAAATGTCCCACAGAAGTGACTTTATACAATTTGTAGCAGCATGAAACCCTAATAGTATTTAGTTTAATGAATGACTAATAATTTAAGTAAATAAATTATCAAAGGGTGCTCTTTCCATTTTCTCACAAGAGGAAATCACAAAACTATCCTTTACAGACAAGGGTAAACACTCAGTTTGTACTTGAAGAAACAGATTAAAAAAAAAAAAAAACTAGGGAGAGGAGGCAGGCAATGAAATCTTGGCTAATTCTAAGCTTCAGAAAACGCTACTGTTTATTTTAAAAGGAGAATACACATTTTCCTTTAGTCCTGTGCATGGATGATCCCTTTGTTCAGGGCAGGGTAAAATTATACCATGGCTTCTGAGAAAGACCATAGAAAGCCTTCAAGTGAAAACAACCCACAAAAGATAAAAGAGAATAACAAGGTCTCCAAAACCGATCTAAGTAAACTTCCACCGTAAGTAAAAAAAAGACTAACACAGGTTTCAATCTCATTCCAAAAGTTTAAAACATAAACAAATTTATACGCACTTGCATTTTCTATATAACTCTGGCACTTCTAAAGACAAAAATAAACGCACCCCTTTATTTGTGGCTTTAATATCTTAGTGACTTCTCGGTGCTCGCTGACCAGGAATTAGGCCATATTTAACTCCCTTATTTGTCAAAGAGGAAAGTTGTGAAAGAGGCTATGCACAAAGCAGTCGTGACACTAAAAATCTGCAATTTAAGCATTTTTGTTTTGACTCTGCTTCTAAACCAAATACAATCTGGCACAGTATTTTTAAGTCTAAAGTTTGTTTAGGACTTTAAATTACTTTTTGTTAATTTTTAAAGCAACATTTAAAATTTTACATCAAAGTTAAATTAAAACTCACAAGATACAAAGTCACAAATTTATCCCCCAAACCTATTTTTCATTCTTTCCACCTAACCAGCCAAAATAAATCCCAGCACCTCTGTGAAGAGAATGAAAAGGAGCATGGCAGAGAGTTCTTCACTGCAAACAGACTGACAACCAAAAGCAAGTTCCTGGGGAACTCTGATAATTAATTAATTGGGGGGGTAACAAATTTCGTATCACCAAACGCAGAACATGCAGAAGCTATTTTTCCAGCCTTAGTTTCTTAGGGGCAGAAGAGAGAAAGTTACAGTTAAAACAAGAGAGTAATAATGGAAAGATGCACTGAAGAGTGGTGTTCACATCAGCTTCTATTCTTAGGCTTCCGAATTTTTTGAAAGGCTGCCTCCTTAGGAACACACCTGGATTGACCTGCAGCCACTTCCCAGGCGCTCCTCCCCAAATCGGGCCAGCCCCCACGCGCAGGCCCCACCCCCTGCGCTGAGGGCCGGGCAAAAACAGGCAAAATAAGGAAGCCTCTGGGAGGTGGCAAGCCGCCAACTCAAACTGGATGATTCCAGTTTAGGCTGGTTTGAGTCACAAACAAGCAGTTCCTAGCTCTCCCCATAATATTCAGAGGCACTGGCTGCCCAGGCGGCACACAATGAACTCTCATTTACGCTCAGCTCTAAGTCTACCTCACTCGTTCTCTTTTCGCTAGCAGCAGAGGCTCCTAATGAAAGCAAGGCTCCTAATACAGTCAAAATGGGTCAGCTTAGCACTGGTTTCCAACACCGACTGCCTATTCCGCACGGAACGCTAACGCTGGCAACACCTACCTACACCTCTCAAAAGCCTTACTGAAATGCTGTATGTACCTAATTCTAAAAAGGAACTAGGCCTATTTATAAATCTCCATAATGGAAGTTAAGTCCACCAGAGCAATTAGCGAACACTTCCATCTTCCATATTCAGCATACAAAAAAGGCTTGGCTGGCTAAGGTGATCCCAAAAGACAGAAGTGTGTAGCTTACTGCTCGATAAACTGGAAAGGAATGTTTCCAGCATACGGGCTCTTCAGCATGCCTGCCACTGATGGGAATGTAAAAAACACTACCAATAAAATTAATTAATTAATTAGATGGGGGTACTGCATTGGAGAAGGAAATGGCAATCCACTCCAGTGTTCTTGCCTGGAGAATCCCAGGGATAGGGGAGCCTGGTGGGCTGCCGTCTATGGGGTCGCACAGAGTAGGACACAACTGAAGTGACTTAGCAGCAGCAGCACTCATCTGCTGGGAAAAACTGAAGGCAGGAGGAGAAGGGACGACAGAGGATGAGATGGTTGGATAGCATCACTGACTCGATGGAGATGAGTTTGAGCAAGGTCGGGGAGATGGTGAAGGACAGGAGGCCTGGCATGCTGCAGTCCATGGGGTTGCAGAGTAGGACGCAACCGAAGAACAGCAGCTCTTCAAGCACACACCGCTAAACATGTATGCCTTCATGCTAACAACCCCAAAACTGCGTTAAGGAGGGAATGAGCAAATGTTTATTCCTTTGTAAATTAACAGTACTTAAAAGGCAGCCCCACTCAAAATGAGGCAAAACAATGTGGATTTTAGATCAGTTTTCTCCAGGACTGCAAATAAACAAAGGCAGGCATGTTAGTTCTCCTCCTTCCAAGAAGGTGAATTTTTTATGCGAACTTAGAGGACTTCACTGGAGGTGCAGTGGATTTCAGAATCCACCTGCCAACTCAGGGGATGGGGTTTGATTCCTGGTCTGGGGGACGATTCCACATGCCCGGGAGCACCTAAAGCCCTTGTGCCAGGACTGCTGAAGCAGGTGCCTTGGGCCTGTACTGCACAAGGGCAGCAGGCACACAATGATCATGAGTGGTCCCCACTGTCCCAACTAGAGAAAGCCTGTGCAAAGCAAGGAAGAAGAGCTCGTGTGAGCGTGAGCACACACACATAACAAAATTAATTTTTTAAAAAACACAAGATACCAATATTTCAGGGAAAGAATAATCACTAAAAAAAAAGTCAAAACCATAGTCAAAAAAGCCATCCATCACAAATAAGAGTTGCAAATTTCAAAATAAAAACTTCATTTAGCAGCTAGAATAGTCCACTGTAAAAAATACATCTTATTCATAATACTGATTTTTGTAAAGACATTCTCTTTTGAAAATTCAGACAATTTCAACTATCTTAAAAAAGTAAAAATGAGGCAGAAGGATAAAAACAATAAAACAGGCCAAGAATGTCTGTGAAATCCAGAAATAAATCAGATATTTAAATTGTAATGTTTTATTCAAGCTTAAAATAAGAGTGGAAATAGTTTCAATCTAAATAAAAATAAGGGGCAAAAGACAAAGGAAAAAAATCCTAAGAATATTTATTATCCTTGACTTTGACTTCTTCTAAAGGCTTTTTGATAAACCTTTACTGTTCTTCCTTGAAAGTCCTCTGAATACATCTAAAACATACATTTCACTTGGTTTTATCCCCCAAATCAATAGATATCTAGTCATTAATTTTTACATTGTAGACAGTTTATGTTTCAGTGGTTTCAGAGCACAAGTATCTTCTCTTACACACTCAAAGAATAATAACAAAAAAAAATCCTATTTCAATTTAAGTGATTCATGTTAAACAGTGCAAAAAACCAAATTTTATCTCCAACTGAATTCAGAAATTATTATTCATTATCTGAACCACCAGGGAAGCCCCAATTATAGATAAGATCACCTTTGATGATAAAATTTCAGACAAATGTGTTTTTATGATTAAGCATTGCAACTATCACCAAAAAACCCCCACTAATTATTAATCCCTTTAACAACTTTAAGAAACTGACTCTTACATCATGTATGTATCTGTTAAAACGGGTGCCCTATCTGACAGTTTCTAGCATATAATATATATCATAACAAATTACATAGCCAGGTAATAGTAATAACATGAGATTCCTTCCCCCAGTCAACATTGTAAATAAGCATACTGTAAGAGAAATGAAAAGTATACTGCCACTATCACCTTGATACACGCATTACCACCACATCTAGTGCCTCTTCAGCCTCATCCATATTTTTCCACTGAGCTTCAGACAGACAGTTCTGAAAATTTTTCTTCATGAACTTGAAATTCTCTATCATAAACTAAATGAACTACAAAACTTCCTTATGAAACTGCAGACAAAAGGATATGTGAATAAAATTCCCCCTCTAAGAAACTGTAATCTAAAACATCTATATCATTCACAAAATTATTAGCAGAATTGATCACACACATTATATATATATATATATATATACACACAGTGTGTGTGTGTGATTTTTTTAAAAGCTTGTCAGTTTAAGGACTGCCATGCTAACACTTTTTTAGTTAAAAGGGTCACATTCATTTTACCTTTATCTGTTGTAAAATTTCAGAATTTGTTCAATATTCTAAATAATTACTATGTAACTATAACTCAGGTAAAATATTCTTAAGCTAACAGAAAAAAATAAAATTATATACAATTTTTGATATATTTTATTCAAAACATATAAAAGAAATACACTTACAAGTTCTACAAATAATACCAGCAATAAGAAATATTTTATAGACTTCCCTGGTGGTTCAGTGGTTGAGAATCTGCCTGCCAATGCAGGGGACAAGGGTTCTATCCCTGGTATAAGAAGATCCCACATGTCATAGGGCAAGCAAGCCCATGTTCCACAACTACTGAGCCCATACACCCTAGAGGCCGTGCTCTGCAAGAAGAGAAGCCACCGCAATAAGTGCTCGCACTGCAACTGGAGAGTAGTCCCTGCTCGCCACAACTAGAGAAAGGCAATGCACAGCAAAAAAGACCCAGCACTGCCAAAATTAAATAAAATTTTTAAAAATTATTTTTCATTTCCCCTTCAATAAAAACTAAACTATTCTAATGCAAAGCCAATATACTGGACAAGAGATGGGCATAAAGACTGTCACATCTTAATACAGCATCAGAATTGAAAAGGCTGATTGCTTGCAGTTATATAGACTTATTAAACAAACACCACAAGGACTTTCACAGGTTAGTTTTTTGACCTGGAAGTGATATTGTATGTGTCTTTTTCTTCCCCTTCCTATATCTCCAAGCTTTGTCTTTATATATTTCAACATATGAATCCAGGCCCTCAAAAGTGAAAGCATGGAGTCCTAACCACTAGACTGCCAGGGAAATGCCTATATACAGTTTTTAAATCAACCTATTCCAATTCTTAAAACCTACTTAAGAAGGAAGCTTGCTCTAAAATTCTGATTTCTTCAAACTGGTAAACTAAACACACTTTAAGACGACATGGCTTACTGAAAGCCAGAAAGACAAGAGACAATGAGATGTCACCCACTAGGTCTTTCCAGTAGTCATGTATGGCTGTGAGACTTAGACTATAAAGTAGGCTAAGCACTGAAGAACTGATGCTTTTGAACTGTGGTGTTGGAGAAGACTCTTGAGAGTCCCTTGGACAGCAAGATCAAACCAGTCAATCCTAAAGGAAATCAACCCTGAATTCATTGGAAGGACTGACACTGAAGCTCTGGCCATCTGATGCTTAGAGTAGACTCGCTGGAAAAGACCCTGATGCTGGGAAAGATTGAAGGCAGGAGAAGAAGGGGATGACAGAAGATGAGATGGTTGGATGGCATCACCGATTCAATGGACATGAGTCTGAGCAAGCTCCAGGAGATGGTGAAGGACAGGGAACCCTGGCGTGCTGGAGTCCATGGGGTTGCAGAGAGCGACTGAACAATAACCAACAACCGTTATTTATATGCAGTTATCTGTGCTTATTACTACGTTTGTTTTAAGGGCTTCCATCTAAATGCCTGTTTCTGGGATTAGAAAGAATAAAAGTCTGTAGGTTACTTGACATGTTCTTCTTTGGACAAACCAAAAGGAGGAACAAACAAGAAAAAGGCTGACCCCCAAAGTTTTTAACTTATGTATTTAAAATTTATTTTGAAAAGAAAAGGGCCTCTCTAAATAACCAAGGCAGAGAAAGACACCCAGTAGCACAGGTCTCGGAGAAGGCAATGGCAATCCACTCCAGTGTTCTTGCCTGCAGAATCCCAGGGACAGGAGAGCCTGGTGGGCTGCCGTCTATGGGATCGCACAGAGTCAGACACGACTGAAGCGACTTAGCAGCAGCAGCAGCACAGGTCTCTGCACACAGGAAGTTTGTAGCACACAGGAAGTTTGTAACATTAAGCAACCTGCCCCTCATCTTCTCAGCAGCTAAATAAATACTGTGAATAGTTTGGCAGAAACAGTTAGTGTATCATTTACAAGGAGTTCACAATGAGACTGTCATCAAGCCCATGTTTGCTCATTTGAAATGCACTGCTAGGAATCTGTTCACCAAAGCAGTAACAATTAAGGGGCACAGAGGATGATTAATTTTCCAGTCAGTCATACAGACAGAATAGAAACCTCTTTTATAGATAAAACCAAGCTATATTTTATTTACTATAACCTGTTGACATTTTTAAAGGACTTGGAACGTCACCATTTCACAATCAAGTTTTAAGGTTTACAAAAAAGAACATTTCTTCCAAAAGGGCATTGAACATTGTGAATTGACAATAACAACTCAAAATATTACATTTTTAGGGGATTCCCTTGTAGCTCAGCTGGCAAAGAATCTGCCTGCAATGGGGGTGACCTGGGTTCGGAAGATCCCCTGGAGAAGGGAAAGGCTACCCACTCCAGTATTCTGGACTGGAGAATTCCATGGACTGTATAGTCCATGGTGTCACAAAGAGTCAGACACAACTGAGTGACTTTCACTTTCATTTTCCCTGATGGTCCAGTGGTTAAGAATCCACCTTACAATGCAAGGAAGGGACACAGGTTCAATCCCTGGTCCGGGAAGATCCTACATTACTCGGAGCAACTAAGCCCCTGCATCACAACTACTGAACCAGTACTCTGAAGCCTATAAGCCGTAATTACTGAGCCCATGCACTGCAACTACTGAAGCCCGCATGCCTAGAGCCTGTGCTCCACAACAAGAGAAGTCCCTGCAATGAGAAGTCTGTGCACCCCAACAAAGAGTAGCCCCAACTCACCGCAAATAGAGAAAGCCTATGTGCAGCAATGAAGACCAACCACAGCCAAAAAATAAAATAAATAAATCTTTTTAAAAAATAACACACTTTGTAATCAACAGAATTATAGAGGAAAGGAGGATATATGATAAAAGGGGGGATGAACCCCAAGACAATGGATGTGCTCTGAACACCCAAATATTTTATTTCTTTATACTTGATTCAGTAACAATATAATGACCAATCTTTTAACTATTACATCGATTTTGGTTTCACCTTCCTCTTTACTAAGAATTGTAGCTACGTATTTCAACTATTTGAATGTGTACTCGGAGAAAGGCAATACACTTAGCTGGTTCTGCAGTGTGCACAAAGGAAGACCTACCTGGCCCTGTTCTTATAGAATGGCATCAAAAGGCTCGTCATGTCTTCAAAAAAGTTGATTCTGTTTTTCATAAATCGATATAATCTGAATGTTATTACAATGTCCACTTTTCCCAAGTTAGGCACTCTCAATGTCCAAGTTTTCCTTCTATGGAATACTGAAATTGTCTAACTGGAATCTCTCTTTCCTATTCTAAAGCAGATGCCTTTCTAAAGCACAGATCTCAACAAGCTATTTCCCTTCTCAAAATCCTTCAATGGCTCATCTCTGCATAAAAAATAAAACCCCAAAACATTAGCGTGGTTAAGTCATACTGAATTATTTGCTGTTCTCAAAACATTCTTCCACCTACTTGTAGCTCTTCACGTTGCTCCTTCTGCTCACAATGTTCCTTGTCTAGCCCAAAATTCATATCTTCTTGAAGTTCTACATATCCTTCATAGCTCTAAAGCATAAAAAATCTTCAGCCCTAAGTATGATTCAGGCAGTTGAGACAGGAGAAAATATCCTCTACGGTTGTAATTTAGTCTCCATGTAGATTTCCCAAGCTCATCCTGCCTTTCTGACAGTTATCTTTCTGAATGTAAATATTCAGAAGCATACAACTGTTTCTTTTGACTATGTAAACAGCAATTAGCTCCATCAAAATTCATCAGATCACCTCTGGGTTCAAGTTTTTGAGCCCACAACTCCAAGGGCCAGATCCCAAACCACAGTAACTCCCACCAGAGTACAATGCCACCCTTCTGAAAGCCATGCATTTCATCTCTAACTTCCACACTTCAATTGGTTGACTCTTCAAAAAATTTTGATTCACTGGAGTGCAGTGCCATCCCTTTACTGAGGTAGGTTTGGGGAAAATGACTAAAACTTGAGTATCTTAGGCCAATTCTATACAGAAGAAAGTGAATCATGACAAGATTTTATAATCAATTTATAGAATTCAAATGAATATTGTCAATCATTTAACTCAACAATACATTAAATGATATCAAAAGAAGTTAAGGGTCTCATTCATGTCACAGCTGCAAAGCTGGAGCCAGAACCTAACTCTTCCAAGCTTCACTATAATATGCTACATCTTCCAGAATATTTAAATTACATCTAGATAGATAGATGTATAAAAGGCTTCCATTTATTGTTTTGAATCAGAAAACTCAGGAGGCATAAAAGGAGCCTTTTATCAATTACATGATCATTTACTTTTCTTAAGTTAATTCTAAGCAGGCAATACTAAAGGAAAAATAATCTGGGCATTTTAATTAGGTCAAAAAATTTGTCTCTTGTAAATTTAAAATACATCCCACCTAAATTTAAAACTAGAATGTCTGAGATTAACATGTTGAATAACAGTAAGAAGAAACAGAAAATACTCAAGACTACCAACATCTCAAGTAGTAGCAGTAACAACAGCTAGGAGTTATTGAAGGCACTATTTAACATATATAGGTATCAAACTAAGCACTTTAAGTATTTTTTTCATTTTAACCTTCCAAATAACTTTAGGAAACATGGTTCTTATGAAATATGAGAAAGCTGAGGCCTAGAGAGCTTTAGTAACTTGTCCAAGATTATAAACATAGTATACTATCTACCTTGATTTTCTTTTTTTAACCTTGACCTATTACTTCAAAACCCATAACCTAACTTATAAGCTGTTTCTTGTTAAGATTATTTTCTATTTATCATTTTCATCTTTGAAATACAACTCCTCTTTTGTAAAAATAAAAAAGCCCCAACCTAAAAAATTAGCCTACTCACCCTTAGTGAACAGCAAAGACACAACCTGAATTTTAAAGAAAGCTTTCCTACTAGAGTTTATAAATTGATTACCATCTTGATGTTAAAATGTACACGTCAATTTATACATTGATAATAAACATATTAACAATATATTTCACCAATACATCTTTACCCCAACAGCTTTTACAAATTTTCAACCAGATAATAGAAATAGTATATACTAAGAAATTAAAGAACTTTGAAAAGTTCATTGTATGGCACAAGATTTGTTTCATACAACTGAAGTTATCACTTTTCTTCCTTTTTGGCAATTTTAACATTCAGCATCTGAAGGATGAAACACTATTTGCAAATCATCATTTAGATTCGAGTACTTGGGAAAATAGTTAACTCGTTGGCTACAGGGCTAATCAAAGTTTCTTCATTCATTACATACATGATCCAAGATTACTTTCAAAAATATGACTGTACTAAAAACCAGTACCACTGATGGTAGCTCATTTGTAACAATTTATTCAAGACCTTGTCTCTGATAACAAAAGACTGTTAACCTACCTGTCACTGCTGGTACTACTGCTGCTGCTGATTGAATCACTACTGGAGGATCTACTTCTAGAGCCGCTGCCGCTAGGGGACCTTGTGGGTCTAGACGCTTGACTAGCCAGCCTCTGAGGAGACTGATTTCTAGACTGGGATGAGTGTGGTGAGCGACTCCTGCTGTGCTGGTAATTCCGCTCGGGCCTTCTGCCTCGTACCTCCCGGGTAAGGTCGTCCCTGTAGATATCCCTGTGTACCACACTGGGCAGTGTAAACTGCTCCCGAGCCCTAGGTTCGTATCGGGGGTCATGAGCGTCAAAACGGTTTGGACTTCGACTCCGAGAAGTATAATAGAGCCCATGTTGTAAAGTCCGCTCTCGAGGATCTCTATAGTAATCCTGATCGTAATGTCTTGTCCGATCAAATCCTCCCGTCCCCCGTTCATGGTGTCCATAGGCACTATGTTCATAAGCACGCTCCCTGTTATCTGAAGCCCTGCATTTAGGAGGGGGGAAAAATATTTAATCAATCAGAAACGGGAAAGCAAAACTAAAAGCAAGTCATGCAAACATTCACTTCAGCATTTTCTTTGTGCAACTGGTCATTTTCTAAATGGCAGTAACCTACTTTAGTAAGCAAACATTAACAAGCTTAACATTTTACTTGACTCCAAAACTTATTTCCACAGCTAAGCAATTACTGTTGTAACTGTATTTTGGGCTTTCATGACTAGTGTTCTGTAAGTCAGCTGCTCTTTTTATTAGGGATTTTCTGGCTTATATACAGAAATAGACATATGCCATTTCCTTTTTTATTTTAAATTTAATGGAACAAGAAGAGACTTTCATTTTAATATGAAAATGAAACTTTCTATACTTTCACCAAATTAAAATGTATGCCAAATTGTATTTACTTTGCAAATGTATTTCAGGCAAAATTTCCATGATATGTTTTTCACACAGACATGAAAGCCTCATTGCAATGCATGCCCATGTCTCAGCAATAGGAGGGCATCTTCAAAGAAGTATACAAAAAAATGTTAAGTATAACTTTTTCATATTAACTTTCAATTTCTTGGGT
Organism: Ovis aries; assembly: GCF_016772045.2. Taxonomy (NCBI): domain Eukaryota; kingdom Metazoa; phylum Chordata; class Mammalia; order Artiodactyla; family Bovidae; genus Ovis; species Ovis aries. The sequence continues at coordinate 51,011,728 of NC_056065.1, forward strand.
AATTATAAAATTAGTAAATTATGTAAATTGCTGTACCCAAACAATCACACTTAATAATAAAAACAGAATCTTAAAAAAGAAAATCAAACCAAAAACCACTTAGGATATCAAAATATTGGGCTGCCACATGCTATTCTATGATAAATTTAACTAATTAAAGAATAATGGTTATTTTATCTTCTTGCACTATCAAATTACAAATAATTTTTAAATGCCTAGTCCATAATTCAGTCTGTTAATGTATTACTTAATGGTTAAAAGAAATATATTTGCTTAGGGTTTTAGTTATACTCAAATTGCCTCTGATGAAATAAGGCAACTTTGCAAACTATAAAATTCAGTTTTTAGCAATGGTTTAACTATACAATTTTTTTTCTGTAGGGCATGAATACTTGTCAATCTATGAGTACAAAAACTGTTGCATGTATAATTACACACATGCAATTATAAGCTAATATTAAAAACCAATTCCAATTCTATAAAGAAATCTTCAGTTCTCTAGTTATTAAGAAAGTTCCTAAAACACCAGTTCACTTGAATCTCAAGCATGAGGTTGAGTCTCTTCTCAACCTTACCTTTGGGTCTATCTTTTATCAAAAGTGATTAAGGAGCTATGAAAGATACAGATGAATTAGAATCTCTGCAATAAAGAATATGTGGCAAAAATCTTACAACTAATACTGTGTTTCCAATACATACTTAGATTCCAAATCTCTCCACTAACCTTCATTTTCACCATCTCACTTAGTAGCAATCATACCTTCTCCTAGGCTGTATTTTGTTTTTGCTATTATGAAAAGCAACTGGCATGGCAAAAAAAATTCAATATTATCTTTCCTACTTAAATATGTTAAATGACTCTCCTTTTTAATTTGCTACATTTCTGGAATTTGGATAGATGTTTCACTGTCTAATAAAGAAGAGGGGTTCTTCTGAGACTTAAGAGAGAAAATGTCATAAATACTTCAATTAGTACCCTATCAAATGTTAATCAGTAAGAGCTATTATTAATGATATAACAGAAGCAATAGGTAATAGTTCTAGGAGAATTACTGCTATATCAGATATTTTATAAATATGCAAAGTTCTTATCCATTAGGAAGAGACAGAAGGCAGGCACAAGAGCTAGCAGAGCTGAAATCTAATAGCTATTCTTTGAATCATCTATTAGTACTAAATAATTCTAGAGTTAGTGGGAAAAAAAAGAAAGTTTGACTTGGGTTAGGAGAGGGGCTAATATACACAGGTCAGGACATACCAACCTTTTCCAAGTGTGGAACCACGACCTATAATCCCAATTAAATCTAGGGAGAGAATTGTGAACATAACTTCCCCAATTTTGGCCCCTCTTTTGGGGGTAATCCACCTTCTTAATGGGCAAGGGTGTCAAATGATATTTAGATGAACCACAAGGAAAAAAAATCTTAATGACCAGATAAAATAATTCCACTGGAAGCAAGCAGTCCCAGACAAACTGTAACTCTCAAACCCCCAGACTTCTTTCTTGAGACAGCAGAAAATTATAAATTGATCCACATTCACAAAAATCTCCAGCCCTAAGTATGAATCAGGCAGCTGACAGAAGAGGAAATATCCTCTGCGATTCCATGAAGTGAGGAAGGCACAGTTGCTCGCCAACAGTTCACCTTTGTAGCCATCCAGCAAAGTCCATTTTGATTGCTGTATCCACAACTGATCATCACCATGTGTTCAAAGCTAAAGTACCTTTAATTGGACAGCAACTTGCTTAAGAAACAGGATAGTAATCCTCTTCTCTTGGGCTAATGGAATCTTGACAACATGATATCCCATACATTCCAGCAATTAGAAAAGAAGGGCTATATTCCAGGATTTAGGAACGTCCATCATCTCAATTTTTCCCCATTCCATCAAGGAGTATAATTCCAACATGGAAACTGTGTAGATCCAAAATGGAAAAATCAAGCATTGCCTTCACTCCTCTTCATCCAAATACATATTTCCAGGTTAAAGTATTGTTTGTAGAATCCAAGAGGTCGAATCATATGGACTGCTAGGTTTTTTGGTGACATACCAATTCGTTCATACACTTCGTGCATTGAAAACTGAGAAGCAAATATCAAATTCTAAAAGAATCTGTAGGCTCTAATATTCCAGAAATATTCCATATAGTACAACCACAAAATCTGTAGCCAAGTAGCTCCATCAGGTAGAAGAGATATATCCAAGGAAAGCCTTAACATTATCCAAGAGAAGGAATAAAAGTCTAGAAGACAGGTAACTCCAAAACTGATGCTGCCATTCAAAATCTTCCACCACTTTATATCTCAGCAGTAAATATCCAACCAGCTGCAGGAAATATCCTCTACGATTCCATAAGATACCAGCCACTGGGATAGAAATCACTTCCGTTTCCAACCCAAAATAGGAAACATTGAGAATGCCCAAAACTTTAAATCCATCTGGGGCCCCTAAATACGAGTTTCTGTTTCTCACCATATCAAATACAAAATACCTGCCTACAGAAACCTTGGAACTTACCCATCAAGTCTCCGCTCATAACGTCCTTCTCGTGCATGAAGTGATGGTGGGGGGCCATAAGCAGGCCCTCCACCACCTCCTCTGAACCCAGAAACCTCTCTACTACGAGATGCTATGGAAACTGTATCATCCAATCCCCGAGCAGCACTCGGAATGGTGCCTGGTTCATTATAATCCGTGCGTAGGTCTCTATCTCCCATTTTGTTGACTGAGTTGTGAGCTTTCTGTGCACTTTTGATGTCCACAAAATCCACAAAGGCAGCCACTCCTCCTTCAGAACCCCTCTTTGGGAGAATTTTGACACTTTCCACACGGCCATATCTAAAAAAAATTAAAAAATAAATAGTCAATGTTATTGCTGCATGGTAATAATTTTCCAAAAATAGTTTTCTAAATGTTTCTTATATTTAAACAATTTACATTATGCATATATAGGGAATGGGTTGCAAGTTAATTTTAAGTGTCTTATATACTCACATTTTTCTTTATCGAGGCAAATATTTACAAACATTTTTACCAGATTATTTTATTGCTCTCATTTGTAAATATTTTATTTACTATAAACTGACTTTTACTTTTCTAGAACACTGAGCTGAATGACTTTCATAAGTTATTAGGAATTTTACATCCTAAAAAAGGATAGTATACCTAAGATAATCAAAGCAACTTACCAGTCTTAAGAGATTTTTATTAAAGTAAAAACTGTAGCTGAAAATAGCTATTCTACAGATTTCATTTTTCATTGAGTGAAAATGATTTTACTGAAAAAATAAGATGATTTCAAACACTCCTTACTGGAAGGCAAAATAAATTCAAATATTCTGTGCATGTGCAAGTATCAGTCCTAATTTTTAATGTAATTTTTTGCTATTTAATTCTCTTTTCCAGAGGATTAAAAGAAAAAGTGTTAAAATTTATAATTTATATATAATTGTTTATATAAATTAATACATCAGAAAATCTTTTTGACAGACTCTATGTTCTCATTTTCATTCCAAAAACAGTTTACTATGTACAAAAAGAAAAATTGTATGGCACCGTTTATATTCTGAAGCATGTATATAAAAAATATAATTATCTAGAATTTTAAAATTCAAAAAAATTCTACAAATTTCATTAGGAGTTAACTGTATTTCATATATCCTTGTCATTTGGCTTTTTTTTTTTAATTTGTCATTGTAAAAAGGCAGGCACAGCACTTTTAAATATAACACTCTTACATGCTGACAATCCAAGATCGTAATTTTACACTTCCCCTGAAGAAGCTGATATTATCAGAAAGCAGAACGTTTCATTTATATTCTCCAGTATGATTTAAGTTGTTACATCTCACAAGGGAAACATAATCCTAAAATCCAGTTTCATCACGCAACTGAACTAGATGTAACGAAATTACGTGGGATAAATTAATCGATGAAAGGATCTTTTAAATTTGGGGAACAAAATTATAGAAACAGAAATATAAACATTAAAAAAATACCTTCAAATGTATCTGACAAATGACTTGTATCAAGAATCTAAGAAATCTTAACTCATTTTTTAAAAATTGGAGAAGACACTTCTCCAAAGAAGATATACAGATGGCAGACAAGTACAGAAAAAGATGCTCAAAATCATTAGTCATTAGGGAAATACAAATCAAAACCACAATAAAATACCACTCAGTTCACACCCACTAGTTTGGTTATTAGAAAAGAACAGAACAGAACAAGTATTGGCAAGGATATGGAGAAATCTGAAACCTCCTGCACAGCTGCTGGGACTGTAAAATGGTACAGCCACTGTGGGAAAGTAGCATTTTCTCCAAAAGTTAAGCAAAGAATTATTATATGACCCAGCACTTCCTAGGTATATACCCAAGACAACTGAAAACCAAGGCTCAACTATTTGAGCACCAATGTTGGTGAAGGTGAAGGTGAAAGTCACTCAGGTCGTGTCCGACTCTTTGCGACCCCACGGACTTAGTACATGGAATTCTCCAGGCCAGAATACTGGAGTGGGTAGCCTTTTCCTTCTTCAGGGGATCTTCCCAACCCAGGGATCAAACCCAGGTCTCCCTCATTGCAGGCAGATTCTTTATCAGCTGAGCCACAAGGGAAGCCCAAGAATACTGGAGTGGGTAGCCTATCCCTTCTCCAGCGGATCTTCCCAACCCAGGAATTGAACCAGGGTCTCCTGCATCGCAGGCAGATTCTTTACCAACTGAGCTATGAGTGAAGCCCTCATATGTACCAATGTTGGTATATGTGCACCAATGTCATTATTCACAAACACCAAAAGATGGAAACAACCCGTGTCCATCAATGGATGAATGAATAAAATGAAATGTGGTATATACATAAAATGGAATATTATATTAAGACATAAAAAGAAATGAAGTCTTGATATGTGTTAGAACATGGATAAACCTTGAAAACATCATACTAAATGAAATAAGCCAGACACAAAAGGACAATTAATTTATGATTCCACTTGTATGAGGTATCTGGAATGGACAAATTCATGAAGACAAAGTAGAATAAGGGTTGGGGAGATACTGCTTAATGGTACAGAATGGAATTTTGTATGGGATGAAAAAATTCTAGAAATAGATAGTGCTAATGGTTACATAACATTGTGAGTACACTTTTTTTGGCTGTGCCAAGCAGCTTCCAGGATTAGTTCCCCAACCAGGGATAGAACCTGGGCCCTGGCAGTAAAAGCACCAAATCCAACCACTGGACCACCGGGGACTTCCCTGTGAATGCACTTAATGTCACCAACTGTACACGTCAAATGGTTAAAATAATAAATTTTGTATTTTGTATATTTTAACATGCACACACATACACAACTTATCACTTCAGCCCAAGAGCACAAAGGTTTATTCTATTAGAAAGAAGAAAGAGAGAAGACGGAAGTATCAGCCAACTCTCCGTCAAAAAAACTCAGCCAAACTACGACAGGAAAAACAAATATTTAAGCTTAAATTTTGAGTAACAAAGAGCTAAATGCAATACTGAAAAGAGGGACCAAATACTCAATGCACAGATTATGCATGTAAAACAAAGCCAAATGGGCCCCCTTCATCAAAATGGTGGGCTCACAGTCCCCATCATTGTTATATAAGGGGGATACACTCTGGAAACAAAATACAAATTTGTCTCCAAATTTAACAAAGAACTTCATCAGCTATTACAGTACTCTTTTACACTGAGCAGACTATAAACACCCAAATCTTTAAAAAAGAAAAAAACTGCTTAACTCTTCATATTCATAAAAACTCAGCATGTACAGATGTGATAGATGGACCATAAAGAAGGCTAAGCACCAAAGCATTGATGCTTTTGAACTGTGGTGCTGGAAAAGACTCATGAGAGTTCCTTGCACAGCAAGGAGATCAAACAAGTCAATCCAAAGGAAATCAACCCTGAATATTCACTGGAAGAACTGACGCTGAAGCTTGAATACTTTGGCAACCTGATGCGGTGCTGACTCACTGGAAAAGACCCTGATGCTGGGAAAGATTGAGGGCAGGAGGAGAAAGAGGTGACAGGTGAGATGGTTGAATGGCATCACTGACTCAATGGATATGAGTTTGAGCAAACTTCGGAAGATAGTGAAGGACAGGGAAGCGTGGCATGCTGTTGTCCATGGGATCGCAAAGAGTCAGACACAACTTAGCAACTGAATAACAAAAACAAAATGTAAATGTGATTTCCTGGTTTTGTCTCTTTTCAAAACAACGCATTTCCTATAGTACTCAAGTAGTCCTCAAGTGTTCAAGATGAAACATTTATCTAACATTTACTAATTAAAAAAGAAAAAAGAACAAAAATAATAAAATCACAATTAGATAATATTTCCTTTTTTAAAAAATATCAAGCCTTAGCTATAGGTTTTCAGAGAATCTATCAAGGAGTCTCCAGTAATACGCACAAAATTTTTTAAGTTACATAGTCACTGCTTGTAGTAATAAGTTAATTCACTTGTAGCTTTTAAAGAATCAAGAGAACCTAAATTTTTTAAAAATGAGAACATAAACTTGAGAAATCGTATTTGATTGCTACCAGTTGCAGTATATAAAATCTAAAAGGTTTGTTTTCAAAAACACAAATCAAAAAATATTACATTGGTTTCTATTTGGTCAAAAATATTCACCATCAAAAAATATTAAATTTATCAACATACACTATAGGTCTTATAAGTTTTTAAGAGAGAGTTTTAAAATAACCCTAAATAATGCCACATTTACTGTGATGGCTTCCCTGGAGGCTCAGATAGTAAAAGCATCTGCCTACAAAGTGAGACACCTGGGTTCGATCCCTGGGTCAGGAAGATCCCTGGAGAAAGAAATAGCAACCCACTCAAGCACTCTGGCCTGGAAAATCCCACGGATGGAGGTGTCTGGTGGGCTACAGTCCATAGGGTCGAAAAGAGTCAGGAAGGACTGAGCGACTTCACCTCACTTTTCCTTGGTCCCCCCTAAACATCTATTTATGGGCTTTCCTGGTGGCTCAGTCTATTGGGTTGCTAAACAGTCAGACACAACTTTGCAACTAAATGACAATTTTTTTACATTATTAAAATATTCAAAATCACTCCTCTTCCAAACTCAAACAGTTGGGTTATAAATATATCCATCACAACCACCAAGCTATCTGTAACAATGCTGTAACATCAACACTTACAGAAACCTTTAATAGTAAAAAATTTTTATGAAGGAATTACAAAATTTATAAATCAATGACTTGATCCTATATTTAGACCAAAAGAGTGGTTTCCCCTCTGTGTTAGACCTTTATTTCCTATACCAGTGACTACAAATACTTCAAGAATACCAAAATGCAGAATCCGCTAGAAATTTAAATGCATATGTGTGTGTGTGCTAAGTCAATTCAGTCATGTCTGACTCTGTGCAAGCCTATGGAACCTATGCCAGGCTCCTCTGTCCATGGGATTCTCCACACAAGAATACTAGAGTGGGTTGCCATGCCCTCCTCCAGGGGTTCCCAACAGCATTTAAACTGGAGCTGGCCACAATTTTCCTACATGGTCACAGGTCAAATTTTTTTTAACTTTCATTGCAATAAAATGTAACATAAAATTAGCTATTTAGCCATTTAAGTGTACAATCTCAATCTTTTCAAATAAATCACAGCTATTTCTGGTCCTCAACATAGTGGAGATGGACATTAAAGCTACATCATTTACAATTACTGATACTCCCCATACATCAACACATTAAATGTAGTATGTAGCTCAGAATTATATATTTAGATTGCAAAACTCCTGCAATTTGGACATAACCAAATAAGATGTTGATATTTTAATATGTCATATGTCTCATTATCAATTTAAATTAAGTTAAAAACCAAAGGATGAACCTGCTTTAACAATTATCTAGAATGACAAAGATAAATTTAAATTGTTAGCATGACAATCACAAATTACAAGCTAATAGTTTTACTCTGTCCAAAGGATGAAAAAATGATATAAGCCCAGAAAAGAGAAAATATTTGCAAATTATTTAGCTGATAGCTCTTACAACTCAACAGTGAAAAAGATATATTGCAATTTAAAAATAGGCAAAGGATATATAGACAATTTCTCCCCAAAAGGTAAACAGCCAATAAACACAAAAATTCGCTTAACAACATCAGACTTTAGGACAATAAGAACCAAAACCATAGTGAGATACCACTTCATACTCACTACAGTGGTGAAAATAAAAATGACAGACAATAACAAGTGATTAGGACAAGAAGATTTCTAAGATTTTCCAAAGATTTCTAAACCCTAAGGCATTGCTGGTGAAATTGCAAAATGGTACAGTCGCTTTGGAAATCAATTTGGAAGTTCCTGAAAATGTTCAACTTAGAACAATATAATTCAGTAATTCTTCTCCTAGATATGAACTGAAAATGTCCACATAAAAACACAGAAATGTCACAATATCATTATTCATAATAGCCAAAAAAAAAGTTCAATTGCTGAGTGGAGTTTTTAAAATGTGGTATGTCCATTCAGTAGAATGTCATTTGGCAATAAAAAGGAATGAAGTCCTAAAACATGCTACAACAATGGATGAATCTCGAAGATAGTATACTAAGTAAAAGAAGCCAATCACATAGCGTATGATTTCATATGTGAAAGGTCCAAAATAGGCAAACACAGAAGTAGAAAAAAGATCAGTGGATGCCAGAAGTTGGGGAAAAGAAAGAATGGGGAATGACTGCTAATAGGTTTCACTCCAGAATGATAAAAATATTCTGATATCAAAAAAAAAAAATTCTGATATCAGTGGTGATGGCGGTACAACTCTGCAATTATTCCAAAAAACAAATGAACTGTAAACCTTCAGGGGAAGAATTTTATGCTATATGAATTATTTCTCATTAAAACTGCTATTAAAAGAAAAAGACACAAAATAGTACCTGTTACTGTCTTTTCTTCACTGTTTACGTGTGTATGTATGTATGTATGTATGTATGTATGTATTTTTGGCTGTGATGAGTCTACAATGCCATGCACGGGCTTTCTGTAGTTGTAGAGCACAGGCTTCTCATTGTGGAGGCTTCTGCTGTTGCGGACCATGGGTTCTACAGCGCGCAGGGGTCAGTAGTTACTGCCTATGGACTCGGTAGTTGTGGCTCATGGACTCAGTTGCCCCAGGGCATGTGGGATATTCTACAACCAAGGATCAAACCGGTGTTCCCTGCATTGCAAGGTGGATTCTTAACCACTGGACTCCCAGGGAAGCCCCTGTCACTGTCTTTTAATACATCAGAATTTACGTCTCCTTTAGCGTCTACGTTACCCTCAATATATTGGGTTGGCCAAAAAGTTTTTATTCATTTGGGGTTTTCAGAATACCCGAACGAACTTTTTGGCCTATTCAATCAATCAACTGAATGCCACATTTCCTGTAAATGGGCACACATCGAAGACATTTTCTATTTCAGGCATGCCTGCCTGGGAAGATAAGAAACCCATCAGATGACAAGCAAAACCTATCTTCATTTCACAGCAATACCGAATTCTTTCAGTGTAAATGTATAAAACATATCTATGCTGCTGCTGCTACTGCTAAGTTGCTTCAGTCGTGTCTGACTCTGTGCGACCCCATAGACAGCAGCCCACCAGGCTGCCCCGTCCCTGGGATTCTCCAGGAAAGAACACTGGAGTGGGTTGCCATTTCCTTCTCCAATGCAGGAAAGTGAAAAGTGAAAGTGAAGTCGCTCAGTCGTGATCCCATGGACTGCAGCACACCAGGCTCCTCCATCCATGGGATTTTCCAGGCAAGAGTACTGGAGTGGGGTGCCATTGCCTTCTCCAAAAACATATCTATAAGCTATTCTTAAAAAATTAACATATTCCCCTTTAATCACACCCTATCTTTGGAGTACGAACTGTACAAATAATAACTAAAGATGGCAAAAACAGACACAGAATCCCTACATCCAGCAAAGTCAACTACAGGCTCCCAGCCTCATTTTTAGGAAAAGCTAATATTCTAAAATGTTGCTCTACTTGGAGGAATGCGGGAGTTGTGGAAAAAGAAGGGGGTGGAGAATGATTTGTAACAGCTTACTGATTTGTGTTCTCTCTGCCAAAAATAAATAATTAATAGTTTGTTGTACAGTCTTCTACAGACTCTCAGCATGACATAAAATACCTATGTCATAAAGGAAAAAGACCATATAAATTAAACCACGTAAAGATTATAGCTCCTAAATTGCAAATGCAGTCAAAAGACAAATGGGGAAAAATACCTGCAAATGAGAAATAAGTGATTTCCTAAACATACAAACTTCTGCAAATCAAAGGAGACAAAAGCTCCCCCCCCAAAAAAAATTGGCAAAATACCTAAACAGGAAATTCTTTAAGTTTCACTCAAAATCCCAAAAATCCAAAAAGAGTACCATGTAACACAAAAATCTAAATATTAATATCTAGATAACAGTGAAAGTCTAAGAAAATAATACTTTCATAACACTGTCTGCAAGAGTATAAATTAGATAAACGTCTAAGGAAGACAATCTGATAGTGTCTTTATTAACGAGACACTCCTAGACTAACCTAGTGGTTAGGACTCTGCTTCTAACACAGGGGTGCAAATTCGATCCCTGGTCAGTGAACTAAGATTTCTCGTGCCCTGTGACCCAGTCAAAAATAAATGAAAAAAGAAATTTAGAACTAAGCACACATCCCCAGAAATTTCATTCACAGGAATTTTTCATTCATGTATAATTGCACGTCTCAGTGTACAAGATTTCTGTGTAAGCAGTACTGCTTATAACAATTAAAAAAAAAAATGGAACCACCATTTCACTTTGTCTCTATGAATTTGACTGCTCCAGGTAGTTAATGTAAGTAGACGCATACAGCGGAGAAGGCGATGGCATCCCACTCCAGTACTCTTGCCTGGAAAATCCCATGGACGGAAAAAGCCTGGTAGGCTACAGTCCATGGGGTCACGAAGAGTCGGACACAACTGAGCGACTTCACTTTCACTTTTCACTTTCACGAATTGGAGAAGGAAATGGCAACCCACTCCAGTGTTCTTGCCTGGAGAATCCCAGGGACGGCAAAGCCTGGTGGGCTGTCATCTACGGGGTCGCACAGAGTCGGACACGACTGAAGCGACTTAGCAGCAGCAGCAGACACATACAGTGTTTGTTCTTTTGTGACTTACTTCACCTAGCATAATGTCTTCAAGGTTCATCCATGTTGTAGCATAAGTCAGAATTTCCTTTCCTAACATAATACTGGAAATCAAAAATACTCACTTAGACTTTCCTGGTAGTACAGTGGTTAAGAATCTGCCTGCTAATGCAAGGGACATGGGTTCAATCCCTGGTCCAGGAGGATCCCATATGTCTCAGGGCAGCTAAGCCAGTGCACCACAGCAACTGAAGCCTCGGCCCTGGAGCCCACAGGTCGGGTGCCTGCAGCCTGTGTTTGCAACCAGAGAAGCCACTGCAGGGAGAAGCCCGCACTAAAGAAAACAAACAAAGAGTACCCCCTCCTCCCCGCCCCCAGCTCAAGGCAACTAGAGAAAGCCCACATGCAGCAATGAAGACCTCAGGGAAGGAGGATAGAGAAGGAAGAAAGGAAGGAAGGGGGATAAATGCCAAGGTCTCTTTGAAAATGTGCTCCCTACCTGGTTTAATAGGACTATTACAGTACAGTCCCTGAAAAGGAAATTAACTTCTAATCTATGGCTTACTTCGTAGTAGTAACAAAATAACAGTTTAAAAAAGACTTTGAGAAATTCATAAATTTCTTCCAATATTTCACTTGATTACATTTCTATCCTAGTTTCATAATATTTGGTTGCTTAGGTAGAATAAAATCAAGATAGAAATGTGATCTTTTTATAATATACACAAATTTCATATTCTTTTTATCCACCATTGTTGTTTTGTAAAATCTTTAAAGACTACCTGTATTTCCAGATTAAAGAAATGTACCACTCTAATCTTAAAAGGCATTTGGATTTTTCTACTTAATTCCAATGATTTATAAACTTTTAAATAATCATGCTTCCCAATGAAAAAACAACTTGCACAAAATTAAATCCATTAAATTATTAAGTCACCAGTCTCTATCCAATCATTCCCAAAAATATTAATATGCAAACTTATTCAGTCAACACTTTAGTTTGATTATCATCTTTAGAACTAAAAAGATTTTTCTTATAAGCAAAAATGTTTTACCATCAAATTTCCAATAAGATCAACACAAAGGAAATCTAATGTCACAACCCTGTGAGACCCCAAGTTGTGAATCAAGTTCCTTTTATATATCTACTTTTACATTGGCAAAGCAAACTTATACTGAAATGGAATAATCTGTGTCAAAAACCACCATGGAAAGGGTTAGTTCATTAAAAAGTAAAATAAAATGGGGTGCTATAAGTGACAAGAAAAATTAAGAATATATTCTTATATACCTTAGAATAGCATAATAAGACATACACACTATTTTTAAAAATTAACTGCAATATAATTTAAAACTGTTTGAAACTTTACAAAGACCACTTAAATTTGGACCTAAGAAAGGCTATTTTTGATTGATAAGCTTAGCTATTTAGCAGAATGATTCACTTGAAAAGAACTGATATGCCTATGTTTTGCATGATGGATACACAATATTTAGAGATAATAAGCTCTTTTATTATCCAACTAATCATTAATATGTATTTTTTTTAAATCGTCACAGCATTCCAGTGACTCTTATTCATTATGAAGAATGACAGGCAGAACCAGATTTTCTTTTTCTTTGGCTTGCAAGAGCTTTTAATTTTATACTTGTTCATCTCTCACTTTAAGTTTTCAGTTATCAAAACACCATTTGTATCAAAAGTTGACACAGTGAGCATATACACGAGAGAGTTACATGTACAGATTTTCACCGGCCCCATAGAGATCATGCCAGTAATCTGCCAGCAGGTTTGAAAATATGGCAAAATTTTGGAAAATTCAGCAGTGACCACAGGACTGGAAAAGGTCAGTTTTCATTCCAATCCCAAAGAAAGGCAATGCCAAAGAATGCTCAAACTACCGCACAATTGCACTCATCTCACATGCTAGTAAAGTAATGCTGAAAGTTCTCCAAGCCAGGCTTCAGCAATACGTGAACCATGAACTTCCTGATGTTCAAGCTGGATTTAGGAAAGACAGAGAGGAACCAGAGATCAAATTGCCAACATCCGCTGGATCATGGAAAAGCAAGAGAGTTTCAGAAAAACATCTACTTCTGCTTTATCGACTACACCAAAGCCTTTGACTGTGTGGACCACAACAAACTCTGGAAAATTCTGAAAGAGATGGGGATACCAGACCATCTGACCTGCCTCTTGAGAAATCTGTATGCAGGTCAGGCAGCAACAGTTAGAACTGGACATGGAACAATAGACTGGTTTTAAACAGGGAAAGGAGTACATCAAGGCTATATACTGTCACCCTGTTTATTTAACTTACATGCAGAGTACATCATGAGAAATGCTGGGCTGGATGAAACACAAGCTGGAATCAAGATTGCTGGGAGAAATATCAATAACCTCAGATATGCAGATGACACCACCCTTATGGCAGAAAGTGAAGAGAAACTAAAGAGCCTCTTGAAAGTGAAAAGAGGAGAGTGGAAAAGTTGGCCTAAAGCTCAACATTCAGAAAACTAAGATCATGGCATCTGATCCCATCACTTCATGGGAAATAGATGGAGAAACAGTGGAAACGGTGACAGACTTTATTTTCTTGGGCTCCAAAATCACTGCAGATGGTGATTGCAGCCATGAAATTAAAAGACACTTGCTCCTCGGAAGAAAAGTTATGCCCAACCTAGACAGCATATTAAAAAGCAGAGACATTACTTTGCCAACAAAGGTCCATCTAGTCAAAGCTATGTTTTTTGCAGTAGTCATGTATGAATGTGAGAGTTGGACTATAAAGAAAGCTGAGCCCTGAAGAAGTGATGCTTTTGAACTGTGGTGTTGGAGAAGACTCTTGAGAGTCCCTTGGACTGCAAGGAGATCCAACCTGTCCAACCTAAAAGAAATCAGTCCTGAATTCATTAGAAGGACTGATGCTGAAGGTGAAACTCCAATACTTTGGCCACCTGATGTGAAACACTGACTCATTGGAAAAGACCCTGACGCTGCGAAAGATTGAAGGCAGGAGGAGAAGGGGACGACAAGAGGATGAGATGGCTGGATGGCATCAGTGACTCAACGGACAAGAGTTTGAGTGAACTCCAGGAGCTGGTGATGGACAGGGAGGCCTGGCATGCTGCAGTCCGTGGGGTCTCGAAGAGTCGGACACGACTGAGCAACACAACTGAACTGACTGATAGAGATCATGTTACATGTACCATTTTATACCTTGTCTTGTCATTAAACATTTATCCATGGCAATAAAGACCCTTTACCAGTTCTAACATTTTCATAGTTTGCCCTAGAACAAGATTTTCTAAACTAAGAAGACCTCAGAAATCTCAAAATCCAACCCATTTAATTTATTGGAGAAAATAAATGTACCCACTTTAGATAATAAATGTGTTACTGAAGAGTTAGTTTCCTATTTTGTCCTTTTTTGCTGCACCACATGGCTTACAGGATCTTAGTTCACCAATGAGGGACTGAACCCAGGCCTTAGGCAGTGAAAGCATGGAGTTCTAACCAGTGGAATACCAGGGAATTCCCTGTCTTGTTTTATATACAATATCACATACTAACTGAATTAAAGACACTCCATAAATTGAGATTTTTACAAATCTTGTTTTCTTTAAGGCTAGACCCATCTATATAACAGAAATTAATATCTAATATGGCATTTAATTCTAACATTGGATGTGCTTGAAATTCACGTCATTAAAAGAATTAAAGCTGACTAAAAGGAATAATCCTAAAAACCTAAAGATTCCATGATTTTTAGGCTAAATGGGGGAGGGAGGAGGATGAAAAAAACAGAAAAAAAATTCCCACAAGAAAAAGAGCAGTTCTAATCTAAGTTTACAATGAGGAAAAAGAGGGAAAAAATCAAGCTATTCAAAGGACACTACTTCATTTCATTTTCAAGTCAAAGTTTTTCAGTGATTAACTTTTTAACCTCAACCTTTTTAGGTCAAGGCTAAAATCAGTACTTAAATATACTGCTAGCATTCTACTCTTAACCTAATGATTTGCCTAAACCAATGTTTCTTAAACTTTTTTCCCTGGACTGCTTTGACAGTCTTGTGAAACCCATAAACCCTTTCTCAGAATATTATTAAATTAAAGGCTCAGTGGTAAAGAATCCACCTGACAATGCAAGAGACTTGGGTTTGATTCCTGGGTTGGGAAGATCTCCTGGAAAAGGAAATGGCAACCCACTTCAGTATTCTTCCCTGGAAATTCCATGGACAGAACAGCCTGGCAGGCTACAGTCCATGGGGTCATAAGGAAAATAAAATGCATGAATTACAAGGAAACCAATTATATTGAAACACAGTTATCAAATATTCAAAAATAGGCCCTTTTGAACTTATAGGAAACAGAGAGGACAAAAAGTGATGTTAATGTATACCACAGGACAAAAATGTAATCAGCAAAACACAAAAACACATGCTGTGAGAAACTACAGTCAACCTGATTTCCAACAAATTAAGCTATAAAGAAAGATTAAAACTTACAGATTAAAAAAAAATTTAAATAGTCTAATGTCCATCAATAAGTAAATAAATGTAGTATCTTGACTGTGGTAGTGGTGGTGATTACAAGGATGCCTACATTACTCAAAATTCAACAAACAACACTTGAAGCAGGTACATTTTATTGTATGCAAATTATACCTCAACAAAATTTTTAAAATAAATCTTATGTATTTTATTTAGAGCCTGAGTTTAAAAAAAAAAGGATTCTTAAAGCAATTACAAACTTGAGTACCAACTATACACATTGTAGGGCTTGTGCAAAGGAATACAGTTCTTAATTTATTAAGCAATTCTTTGGACAGGGACAAATAGTAGTATACAGGGAGAGGGAAAAAGAAAGTTGAGTGCCACCACTATGGAAAGCAGTATGGAGGTTCACCAAAAAGTTAACAATATAATTACCATATGACAGCAATTCCACTTCTGGGTATATATCCAAGGAAAATAAAAACACTAACTTGAAAAGATATGTGCACCCTCACGTTCACTGCAATATTCATTTATTACCAAAAGCCAAGATATGGAAACAATCTGCATCCTCAGATCAATGGATGGATAAAGAAAATGTGACATGTGGGCTGTGTATGTATGTACACACATGCAGAATGGAATACTATTCAGCTACAGACAAGGAAATCTTGACATTTGGAACAGAATGAGTAAACCTTGAGGGCAGAATACTAAGTGAATTAAGTCAGAGAAAGACAAGTACCATTTGATCTCCTTTACATGGGAATTCTTTAAAACAAAAAAAGTTTATTGATACAGAAAAAAGATCAGCGCTTGGTGAGTGTGGAGATGGGTGGAACAAAAGGGCTCAAAAGATACAAACTTCCAGTAATAAAGTGAATGTCACAGGGACATAACGTATAGCCAGTGACTGTAGTTAATACTGTATTTGCATTGTGAAAGTTCCTATGAGAGTAAATATTAAAAGCCCTCATCACGAGAAAAAAAAAAACGGTTTTTATAACTATGTATGATGAGGAATGTTAACCAACGGTAATCATTTTGCAGTATATACAAGTATCACTTTATTATGTTGTATACCTGAAATCAATATAAGGTTATGTCAGTTATACTTCAATTAAGAAATTTAATTAAAATTTACTAATTTAAAATTAATTTTTAAAAATTTAAGTTAAAACAAAAAAAGAAATAAGGTTGAGGTCAGTAAGGTTTGGGGGAAATAGAGCAAGGGCAAAATTTGCTGAGATATCACATAAAGTGAATGACTAACACCCAAATACATGGAACAGTGATGGGACCTAATGTTACTCCTAAAAAACAAGCTCCTTACCACTCCCTCTTCTGAATGACTAAGCATATAATACAGTTCATATTGATCCTGTGATTAACCTCATGTCATAAAGTCAGTGGGGAAGTAGAATCAAAACCAACAGTTTAAAAAGTGAGGTTGCTCTAAATCTGCCTACAAATGGCACCAGAGGCAGGTGATTCATCCATCCACAAGTTGTCTCCTATAAGGTAAAAAATTGAAGACAAAAACATTCAAGTAATTTCCAGCTCCACCTTCCTTGCCTTGCCTTCTACCTCCCCCCAGTGTCGGTTTTCAAAGAGAATAGGCAAGAGGGAGGGGATCTGATGCAGCGGCAGCAGGGGTGAGGAGCCCAAACGTAGATGAGGCAGAGTGGCTGGGATACTAGCTACACTGAGAACATGACTAGGTAAAGAAGCAAATATTTTGAGAATAACAACCGTCGGGATTCTCACTGTCTGAGAAGCAGTTTATAAACATGGAAATGGGGAGTTCAGAAAGAATCCTCATGTATTGAAACATGTGCGAACATAGCTTTTAAATATATGATATAGTGGTACATGTAGTGTATATATATGCATACATTTTGGTGGTGGTGGTGCTCAGTTGCCAAGTCGTGTCCAACTCTGTGACCCTATGGACTGCAGCACATCAGGCTTCCCTGTCCTTCACTATCTTCTGGAGTTTGCTCAGATTCACATCCATTGAGTCAGTGATAACATCTCAACCTCTGCCACCCTCTTCTTTTGCCTTCGATCTTTCCCAGCATCAGTCTTTTTCAGTGAGTCATCTCTTCATATCAGTTGGCCGAAGTATTGGAGCTTCAGCGTCAGCATCATTCCTTCTAATGAATATTCAGAGTTGACTTCCTTTAGGATTGAGTGGTCTAGGTTTGTCATACCTTTCCAAGGAGCGAGCATCTTTTAATTTCATGGCTGTAGTCACTGTCCACAGTGATTTTGGAGCCCAAGAAAATAACATCTGTGACTGCTTCCATTTTTTCCCCATCTATTTGCCATGAAGTGATGGGACCAGATGCCATGATCTTAGTTTTTTGAATGTTGGATTTTAAGCCAGCCTTTTCACTCTCCTCTTTCACCTTCATCAAGAGGCTCTTTAGTTCCTCTTCACTTTTTGCCATTAGAGTGGTATCATCTGCATATCTGAGATTGCTGACTCTTCTCCCTGCAATCTTGATTCCAGCTTGTGATTCATCCAGCCTGCCATTCTGCATGATGTACTCTGCACAGAAGTTAAATAAGCAGGGTGACAATATACAGCCTTCTCATACCCCTTTCCCAATTTTGAACAGGTCAGTTGTTCTGTGTAAGGTTCTAACTGCTGCTTCTTGACCCACAAACAGGTTTCTCAGGAGACAAGTAAGATCATCTGGTATTTCCATCTCTTTAAAAATTTTCCAGCTTGTGATCTACACAGTCATAAGCTTTAGTGTAGTCAATGAAGAGGTAGTATGCATATACACACACAATACACATCCTCTTATCTCTGTACCAATGAGTAAACTTGCACCCAGATCTTGGTTTCTAAATATCATCCCTCATGAAAAGAACCAAGAGTTTCCTGGACAAATGGTTGATTCCAGGACTGGGGGAGGGAAAATACAAGATAAGCCTTTGTTGTTGCCAGAAATAAATGTTTAAGAGAATAGTGGGGAGATAGCAAAAGAGCAAAGTAGCCAATTTGAAGGGGTTCCCACTGGTCAAATCTAGAATGATTTGGGTATCAAAATAAGCAAACCCTGAATTAAAACCTACAGAAAAAAATGGAAATCATATATATGTGTGTCTGTACGTACACACATATTTCCAAATATATATTGTTATTTGGTTGCTTGGTCATGTCCGACTCTTTACAATCCCATGGACTGCAGCACGCCAGGCTTCCCTGTTCTTCACCATCTCCCGGAGCTTTGCTCAAACTCATGTCCACTGAGGTGGTGGCAGCATCCAACCATCTTGTCCTCTGTCATCCTCTTCTCCTCCTGCTTTCAATCTTTCCCAGCATCAGGGTCTTTCCTAATGAATCGGCTTTTCACATCAGGTGGCCAAAGTACTGGAGTTTCAGCTTCATCATCAGTTCTTCTAATGAATATTCAGGATTGATTTCCTTTATGATTGACTGGTTGGATCTCCTTGCAGTCCAAGAGACTCTCAAGAGTTTTCTCTAACACCACAGTTCAAAAGCATCAATTTTTTGGTGCTCAGCTTTCTTTATGGTCCAACTCTCACATCCATACATGACTACCAGAAAAACCGTATCTTTGACTATATGGACCTTCGTTGGCAAAGTAATGTCTCTGCTTTTTAATATGCTGTCTAGGTTGGTCATAGCTTTTCTTCCAAGGAACAAGCTGCAGTCATCATCTGCAGTGATTCTGGAGCCCAAGAAAACAAAGTCTGCACTGTTTCCATTGTTTCCCCATCTATGTGCCATGAAGTGATGGGACTGGGTGCTATGATCTTCATTTTTTGAATGCTGAGTATTAAGTCAGGTTTTTCACTCTCCTCTTTCACCTTTATTCAAAATGTTATATATATTCTCAATACATATATTTATACTTTGTACATATGTATAAATATATACATTTACATATGTATATATACATATATTTCCAAATATACATATGGAAAATTCTTACCTACAGCAGAATTACTGAAGAAGTAATCATAGTAATAGATTATCATTTGGCAACAACCACAGCAGTATATAATACAGTCAAGAGTTAACAATGAGGGGACTTCCCTGGTGGTCCAGTAGATAAGACTCCTAGTTTCCAGTGCAGGGAGCCTGGGTTCAATCCCTGATCAGGGAACTAGATCCACATGCCACAACTAAGGCCCAATGCAGCCAAACAAAAATGGAAACATTAAAAAAAAGTTATCAAGGGATGTTAAGGCTACCGGGTTTAGGGCTGATGATGGAAAAGACTATCAGTACAATATTGGATATCTTCCCATAAAATGTTAATCAAATAAAAGGGGGGAAATAGTGAGGACACTAATTTTACTAGGTAATCAAAGTTAACATCACCAGTGTGGGATGAAGCCATACTGTTTCCATATTTTGATAAAGCACAGAATTATTTCTGTGGTATATCTGGCAACAAAGCAAGACCTGATCTGGTCACAAGGTAATACTGGACAGACCTGGGTGGAGGGCCAGCCTACAGACTGAAAGAACTATGTTCTTTAAGACTATGAGGCACATGAGAATTAAGCGTAAGAAACTATTACAGAAGGATGACACCCAACAACCAAAGGCAATACATGGTACTGGCGAGGATCCTGGATCAAAAAGGAAAGAGGGACATTGCTGGGATGACTGGCATTCTTTGAATGAGGTCTATGGATTGGGTAATACTGTTATACCAGTGTTGATTTCCTGGCTGAGAATACTGTATGGTGAAATGCAGGAGTGTCTTTGTTTTCGGGAGGTACACACTGGAGAATATAAGGGTGAAAAGATGATATGCCAGGAGACAACAAGAGAAGGTAATGGAACAAATGTGGCAAAATGCTAACAACTGAGGAATCTGTGTGAAGGGAATGTGGGAATTCTTTGTACTTTTCCTTAACTATTTCAAAATAAATTTTAAATGAAAAAAATAACAGTTAGGCAGTGGATCTAGTTATATGGACTGGTCTTCATTCCTATGAATCAAATGTTATCTTTTCAAAGAGGCCCTCATCATCACTGCCACCTCCATCACTCCCCATCCCTTACTGTGCTTTCTTTTTCCTCATAAAGCAGAACAGGTCCTGGTTGATGGTCACTGGAGCTAAATGATGGTACACAGGATTAATTTACTGTTTTTCTACTTTTGTGTATGTTCAAATTCTCCAAGGTAGAATTTCAAAAGTATATCCACAACACAGACTGACCATACAGTATCGTGTGTGTGTACAGAGATTCATGTTTCATGCTGTCTGCAGTAATCTGCACATACATAGACACAGATCTTGACCCAGGGATTGAACCTGGGTCTCCCACACTGCAGGAAGACTCTCTACTATCTGAGCCACCAGGGAAGCCCCCATATACACACATATATACAAATATGTGTGTGTGTGTATACACATCTTTATTAATGCATTACATAGAAGTATTTAGCAGGTCTAAAAGTTTATTGTCATTTCAAGTTGTGATGAGCATAAACGAGATATCTGCAACAACTATAATGTGAAATACGAAAATACATCTGATTGGTGTTGGTGATCATCACAGATACTGCTCATACTACCATGCTGGTACTACACCATGATACAGTTAAGAGTTGACAGAAATGCTAAATTCTGATAAGAAGTTAGTGAAAATAAAGATACAGTATTTTCCAAGCCAAATTTAAGTACCTCCTCCTAAATTCTGGTCTAAATGGCAATAGTTTTCATTGAATAATCTAATATCCTTTTGATATAGTAAAGTGCTGAACTTTTACAATATTTTTTCTTTTAATCTCAGATGACTTAAATAATTTTGAGCGGGGAATTCCCTGGCAGTCCAATGACTAGGGGTCCACACTTCCACTGCAGAGGGCATGGGTTGGTTCCAAGGTTGGGGAACTAAGATCCCACATGCCACAACATGCAGCTCCCCTGGGGGGAAAAAAAAAAATTTAAGAAAATTTCTAAAATCTTGAGTAAAAAAGAGCCTTTAATGCAGACAGCATGAAGCATGAATTTTAAAAAGTAATGGTTGAAGGGCTTCCCTGGTGGTCCAGTGGTTAAGAATCTGCCTTGCAACACAAGGGACACTGGTTCCATCCCTAGTCTGGGAAGATCCTGCATGCCATGAAGCAACTAAGCCTGTGTGCCACAACTACTAAGCCCATGCACTGCAACTACTGAAGCCCACACATTTAGATCCTGTGCTCCTCAACAAGAGAAGCCACTGCAATGAGAAGCCCTCACACTGCCAAGAGTAGCCCCCACTTGCCACAACTAGACACAGCTAGAGAAAGCCTGCTTGAAGCAACGAAGACCTACCATAGCCAATACATAATTAAATAAATCTTAAAAAAAAAAAGTTGACAACCAAATTCTTTAGTGGGCTCTATTATTCTTTAAAAAAAGTAATGCCCCCCAAAAAATTCATACCTACCAATTTACTGACTTACAAAAGATGCAAATCACTATATGTCAAATGTAAAATACAAAATGTTTTTAAGCAGAGTACAAATATTTTAGTTTTTAAATAAAAGGAATAAAATGATTGGGTGAAAGTTAAAAAAAGAAAAATCACTGAGTCTATTTTAAGAATCAAACAAACTATGTTAGTCGCTCAGTACTGTCCAACTCTTTGCAACCCCATGGACTACAGCCCGCCAGGCTCCTCTGTCCATGGAATTCTCCAGACACAAATACTGGATAGGGTAGCCATTCCCTTCTGCAGGGGATCTTCCCAATCCTGTGATGGAACCCAGGTCTCCGGCATTGCAGGCAGATTCTTTATCATCTGAACCACCAGGGAAGCCCAAAGAAACTATAAATATATTATACATAAGAGTACATATAGTGTGCATAAACATGATTAAGACTGTAACAAAGTCAATACAAGATATAACCAGAAAAATCTTCATTTCATTTGTCAATGTAACTGAAACTCAGCATCTAATACAAAGATACAAAGACATACACATACTCTCGAAGTTTAATGCTGGACCAAAAATCTAGCACCAAGTATAAAACAAAAGTAATAATAAGTGTTTTCCATTTGAATGTTCCACAAATATCCCTTAACTATAAGAAATGGAGCAGTTTCATATAATAAAAATCTTTAAACATGCTAGATTTCAATTCATCCTATAATCAAAATGAAATCCTAAGTAATTAAATCCAAGAATTCACTAAATTTAAGTTAGGATTTTACAGAGACATACCACTGTGGGGTTTTTTTAAGATGTTTAAAATTTTCAACGTGGCAGAGAGAGACACATGTAAGGGGGAAAAAAATGTGACTGTCTCAATACTTTAACATTACATCAAGAACACCTCACTGCAAAGCATACTTCCACATACTAAAAACCAGCTAAACAGCACACAAAATTATATAATTTATAATAAGCTGATTAAACATCCTAATTGATTTCCACAACAGAGCATGCTATTTTCACTCAAAATATAAGCAGATAGAAGGCATATAACAAAGAAAAAAATCAAAACAGATAGTAGTGTTTTTAATATAGAAAAGTGTTACTTCAGTTAGTCTCCTTGTTCAACAGACAATATGTCTATTTGAAGTTGATGAACAACAATTTATTTCAAAGCATCCAATAATGACACTTGGGAGCACAATTTTAACGACTATATACACTCAAGGTATTTTCAGACTGCAATGTTTACTCTAAATACTGTGGAGTAGTTTAATACAGCTCAAACACTAGGGACTCTTAAAAGAAAAAGCAAAAAAAAAAAAACCACACATAGTTCCCAATCGGAATATGCTAGTTTTCACAAAAAATTCAATTTTTTAAAAAATTTGAGCAAAATTTGAAACTAAGGGGAAAATGAGACTTGGAAGACTATTTGGAAAAAAAAATTCAAATTACCACTATCCCTGTAACATCTGTACGTCGACTATTTGGAAAAAAAAATTCAAATTACCACTATCCCTGTAACATCTGTACGTCTTTCCAAAGCATTAGTGCTCACAAGATTAAAAATGTCTCCGAATTCAAGCCTGAAATCTCTTCATAAGCATACCAAACACCTGAGTAATCAATCTACAAGAAAGGTAGTTGGAAAAAGGTGCCCTCTATACAAATCAAACACCTTTATTCTTGGCACTGAGCCCTCTGTTCTCCTCCAATCTGCCAGGGGCGTTTCTAACTCAGGAACTAAAATACAAAATTTCAAGCATTTTGTGTTAATTTTTAATGCTATTTTTCAAGGTAAGTATAAAAGTATTTTACTTCATTGTTTTAATGAGCAAAAATGAAAATAGGTATTCTAAATTATAACATTCAGAAACAGAGGTGTTTCTTCATAGAAACGGGCTCAGCCTAAAAGAATAAACCATAAAGCAGTCATGCAGGCTAGGATGAGTCAAATTTGTTTAAGTCTAAAAATATCTCTAGTCATAGAGTATGTGAGGATAAGGAAACTCTACCACAATACTTTATTACTGTGTCCCAGAAGTAAAGCTATCCAAATTCATGTAATGTAAAAGTGAGTTTCATTCTTTGACAAAAATTTTACATGAACTACTACCTTGCTCAACCTCTGTAAGATCTTCAACCTATTCTTTAGAACTGAGAATGGATGGGAAGAACCTGAATATAAGATTTACTTCAAATCTGAAAATAAAATACAGAGAATTTTTTTTCTTCTAAAGGGTTTTATTCATTGGCTCATTCTAATTCAGGGAATCGCCTCAGCACACACACCTCTCCCTCTAACAACTAAGACAGCAACCAATTGTTGTATAACTCCTCCCATCCCCCTTCAATCCAGCTAACACACCATACAAAGGAGAGGACTTTCTCTATTGTGCAAATTCAGTCTCTGCAATGGATCTTTGTTAAATAAAATTTGATTCAGAAATACTTAATTCTTTCCAATCAGTATTTTGAATGCTGTTAAAATAATGAGCACATTATATTATTCTTATTGCAAGAAGGTAAAGCCAAATTTGGAAAATGTTCTGATTACATTCTAAAGGTTTGGTCTTTCTTTGGCACAGAGAAAAAAGCCAAATCAGCAAGCTTCCTTCAATCTATTTCCTACCAAACACTCATCAAAATATAAATAAAAGAATTGGCTCTGATCGACCCCCATTCCAAAATGCTTCTCAACTATCCTGCTCCCAAAGCTGTCTCTTTGAATCATTCTTTAAAATTCACTTACTACAAAGCCTAATCACTGTTACAAGAACATTCATTTTGAAACATTTTATATAATGTATTCCCAGTGTACACTACTTAATCCCGTAAAACAGTTATTAGTTAATGTTGAAATCAGCTAGGGAAAACAGTGAAAGTAGGTACTTTAACCTCAGTCTTAGTATAGGTATAGGCATAGTTTTTCTCATTATGATTTCTAGAAGACATCAGAAGTGAATATTCTTAAGTTTTCTTGCAAAGCTACCATTCTGGTGCAACCACTGTTTTATCCCTTTCACTAAATTATTCACATTTAGCTTCCCTCCCTGTAGCAATCACACATTTTACAAAACGTTCTCTACAATAAGGATAAAAGACCTTGAATTTCTCCAAACAAAGTCCATTTAGCGCCACAGCTGGATCAGCAAGAATATTTCTTGTACACGTTTAAGGATAAACAAGAAGCCAGACATAGAGATTACCTGTTAGGGGAGTAGGGGGGGGGGGGGTGGGAACTGGAATTCCCAGGGTTGGAGTAAAGGGAAGATTTTTCTGCAAACCTTTTTACACTCTCTAAACCCACTAAGAATGCACTATCTATCCAAAGATATGAGCAAATTTGTTTAAAATTCTCAAAAGTCGTTTTAAAAATATAAAGGAGTGTCAGGGACACGCGGTCTACTTAGTTTTAAGATAATCTGCTTTTATCAATAGCATCTGCTTTTGCTCTGCAATAGGTAACACACTGCTTTAAATGCAGTCCTGAGCAATGTGCCGGCTAAACCGTCTTTAACACTGAAACGTTCCTGCAGACCTCCGCCTTCCAAGGCAGCTCGCATCCTCCGCCCGCTCCTCCCTCTGTGCATTCTGAGATCAGCTCTGCTGATTCCCACATAAAGTGGGTCCTGGCCGCCATTTTAGAAAGTCATTCACACAGGCCGGACGGCAGCACCATCTACTTAAAAAACCTTCCAAGACTCCCTCGGATGACTTCCTTTTTCCTCTCGAACCCCTCATCTCGCCAGAGGAGTCAAACTGCCCGCGACAGGCAGACACTGTTTCTAGAATCTGCATAATGCCGAAATGACACTTCTGGCCACGTAATACTGAGGGGCAAAGCAAATGCTGCAATGCACGTGTTTGCACGTCGGTGCCTACGAATTTCCCAGGCGGAGACCTACAGAGAAGGTCCGCAAGAAGATAAAAGCAAGCGCATCTAAGTGGCTTTTCCACTCCAATAATCTTGCGCCTGAATGATTTTTCCACCATAACAATGAAGATACGGGGCCTCCGTATGGGGTAAGGGGTGGAGCAGCGACAGGGAGCGAGTTCCCATCTGCTTCCCCACGAGCCCGAGATCTCCCCTTTGTCACAGGGGACACAGGCGAGTTTTCGCTCCTGCCTTCCCGCTGCCTGGTTTCTCAGCACAACGTAGTAAACACCGGGAGTCCCTGGAAGCGCGCCTCCTCCAGTCTCGCCGAGGACAGCTTTAGTGGGTTATGAATGGCCTCACTATTCCAGGCTCCTTTTCACACGCGGACACGCGCAGACGCGCGTTCCAGCGGTGAAGATTTAATACCCCAGTAACAGCAACCACCAACAGAATCAATGATCCTCCATTTGAAAGAGCGGAGCTCCGCCGCCGCTGCTTCCATTTCCTGATCCAAGCTGCTCAGGAGCGAGCGACGCAACCTATTTTTCCCATGGTGACTCACTAATAAGGGCGCTCCATAATTTCCTTCACTCACTAGATAGTAAGAGGAATTAAAAGTAAACCAAACTTAAAACCTTCCGAGGTCTTGAATATCGGAAGAAACAGTCATTTCTGAGGACTATCACGTATCTGCCACGGTCCTCTCGATTTACATCGCTGTTCAGTAAAGCGTCATTTTCGGTTATTTCACACCGAGGGCTCCATCAGTGATGGCAGACAGTGATTTCACAAAATAAAAACAAATGCTGAACGCTACTAAGTAACTAAAATGTATCAAGAACATTTACTATCCCTACTACCCCTGAACAAAAAATACACTCTGGGAAAAATCTTTCTAGAAGAGCTACATTTAACCTGAAAAGGCTTGCATTTTTTAACCACTAATGTATGAATTCTGGGTGGGAGGGGAGCAGCCTTATAAAGGCTGCCCAGTGTTCAGACCCCGAGGCCGGAGCGTCGGCGCGGCGGGGACTCTGTTGCAGGAGGCGGCTCCTCCTCTGCGAGCGCTTGGTCCCCACCGTCCTTCCCATCCAGGGACCCCTGAGCGCTGAAGGCAGGAAGGCGAAAGAGCCGAAACAGACGCACCAGCTTATTCTCGGACACCATCCTCCGCCCAACCCCCCAAAACAAGGTGGGGAGAATCTGAAATATTTGCGTCCATTTAGTTTCTAGGTCTGTGAGCCTTCCATGAGAGGTCCCTAGAATCCAGCAGTGTCTTTCCAGTTCCGAGATGCCCCCATGTCACCTACCAAGACTTTTCCGTTTGTATAACCTTTCCTTTCGCACAAAACCCTCTCTAGATCAGACATATCCACGCGTCCGCAGGGTGAGGAGCGGGAGTTGCTGCGGGACTCGGGAGTTGGCCGGGCCGAGGGTTGTCGGGGTGGGGTAGGGGTTCTGGTCCCGGCTCAGGGGCGGCTCGGTTCGGGCGTGTTGGCCGGGACAGCCGCACCGAACCCGGGCAGCGGCGCGCAAGGACGCAACCCCACCGTCGGCTGGCCAGCCTGAGAACACCCTCCCGGCGCCGGCTTCGCTGAGGCCGAGCGACAGCCGCCACCTTATTGGGAAGGGAGAGGGTGGGAGCCGGGCCCGCTCCGCCGAGGCCCAACGCCGCGACACGGACAGAGAGGCGGCCAGGCAGCCGCGCGCCCTCCGCACCGGTCCGTGGGTCTGGCCCGGGTCCCCTCACCAGTTCCGCGCACGGGGAGGGGCCGGCAACGGGCCGGAGTGGGCAGCGGTGCCCGAGGAGAGAGCGCGGCCCCGGGCCTCGTGTCACTCACCGTTTGAAATGCTCGATGATCTTCTCTTCCCGCACATTCTCCGGTAAGTTGCCCACCCAAAGGTGCCTGGTTTCCCGGACCATGCTGGGCGGTGTGCTGGCGACCGCTGGTGCGGGTTCCCCCTCGCCGGCTTCGTACGAGCCCGTCAGCGCCGGGAGGCGGGCGCCGAGGAGGCGGCGGCGGCGGCGGCTGCGGCGGTGGCGTCGGCAGCGGCGGCGGCTCCTCCGGCTCCCCCCCGTGCAGAGACCATCCCTCTCCCCCAGGTTCTGACTCTCGGGCCTCGCAGCTCCGCTCTGCCGCCACCACACACCCGAAGCCGACCCTCGCGCTCCGGAGGCGCATGCGCCCGGGCAGCGGCGGGCGGGGGAGCGGGGAGGAGGGGCGAGCGGGACCCGGGCGGCAGCGACTACGATGGAGCTGGCGCTGTGGCAGCCGGACGCTTCCCACCGGCGCGCGCGGCCCGCCTCCCTCAACGCGGGCGCGCGCTCGTCCGCCCGACCGCCCGCCGAGGCCGAGACGCCGAGTTCCTCCCAGCCGGCGCGCAAGCGCGCGAGGTAGGGAAGAACGCGGGGCCAGGAAGGAACGCTCACGCGCTCGGTCCCAGTGCGCAGGCGCGCAGCACTCTGTCAGGTCAAGCGCTCTTTCAGGCTTGGGGCACAGCGAGTGCAGGAGAAGGTACCGCCTCCAGCCCCTCGAGCAGGGGTCCCAGGCGCTGGCCTGGAGGAAGAAAAGAGAAAGGGGGTTGGTATTCACTAGGCTGCGTGTCAAAGCGGCTGCCGAGCCCTCTCTTCTAGAAGGAGTCAGGACTCCTTCCGCTGCTCACCTTTGGTCAGCTTCTGGCCGTTTCCGGGCACTTGGAGCCGCGCCTGCTTGGGAAAGTATCAGAACAAGGCCGCCTTTCTCACCGCCCATCTAAGCTATGACGGCTGCAGAAACCCATCCCTCCCAAGAATCATTAGCTTGTAACATTAAGCAATTTTATTTTATATAAGATCTTGCGAAACCGTTTGCAAGATTTCTTTGCTGATCGTTACGGTATACCAAGAGTAGAACTGAAATGAGATGGTTACATGTCTGGATAGTGTTCCCCTCAGAAAATTTACTAAAAAATCTAAGCAAAAAAAAAAAAAAATCTAAGCAGAGGGAGGGGATTGGAACCCCAGCCTTTCCAGACCTAAGAGCTTTTAAAATTTAAAGCCTACAGTTGAACTTTTTAGTTATCAGAGCCCCGAAGAAAACTCATAAAATTAAGGCAACGGTATTGAGTCCAGAAAAATTGAATTGTTTAGAACAGTCAACAGCTCAATTTTCTTTTACGTTTTTTATCTACAGAAAAACAATCATAGGTGTAGTGCTTTACAGACCAGATTTTAAATATTAGCTCTCATTCACTGTCTCCTTAAATACAAGCCAACTTATCAAACTGATACTTTGAATTGGAACATATGGTCACCATAATTAATGGCACTAACACCTGGGGTCACTGTACATAGTTAAATTGTCCCTTTAATTCCACAGATGGTAAAGCTCCAAGTAGGTTTTTTGTCATATAGCTTAACAAAGGCTTCTTAATGATGTGTCAGAGAGTCATGTCAGATAGTCATATCAACTTTTCTTGTATTTGGGTTCTGGGTCTATACTGTACTTAAGTTTGATCTCAGCAGGTCTGCTCAACTGAGATATTCTCTTCCTTACTCTTAGGATATTAGAAGACTAAACAAGCACTGCAATCCCTTACACAGTTACAACAATTACAGAACAAGATGTGCCTCCTCAGGAGACTACTATCCATTGACATGATTTTTGGATTTTTGACAACTTACTCATAAAAAAGTACCACAACAACAGTGGCAGTCATTCATAATTTAGTTAAGGCCTTTAACGCCACCCCAGAGGTTCACCTTGTCTTCATGCAAATCAGTCATTAAATGACATGGAAATATTTTTTCTTGAAAGTATTATGGAATTGATTCCTCAGTAAAAGTAAAAGCAGATTAACCTATATTCAGATGTAGGACTAGACATTTACATTTGGCCATTTGTCTGTCACAATTATCACATAAGGAGTGTCAGGCCAGCATACAGTTATCTACACTCATGAACTACATAGTTCTATATACGTGGCTGCAGTTAGCCTTGAACTGACTGGCAGTTTTTCATGAAGCATAAATTTCTATATAAGTAGCCACAATTTGAAACACACTTTAAAATATTATGTAAATTACTCATTTAAAACCTGAGAGGTCCTGAATTAGCTGCATCTTCTTAGTGTCACAGGAAGAACAGAAGCTCAGCTCAATCTCATTTTAAGGGGCAACAGACAAAGAAGATTCAAAAAACAGCACCTTGCAATTAGAGAAATAAAGAATATATCTCACCTTGAATGCAGCCTTCAGTTAAAATCATGCTGAAGAAAATTCAAGGGCTGAAAAAGGGGCAGGGGGGTGGGCAGCTTTTAGAGCAAAATCATTAGAAGAGAGGCTAGAGTCATTATTAAATGTGGTATTTTGTATCCATCTACAATAAAAGGATAAGCTAAAACAAAATAAGAATTAAGAGGTATTTATAATTTCTCTATGGCACAAGAATAGGGAGATAGTAAATGAAAATTGAAAGCAACATGTTTGCCAACTAAACTTTTTTAATGTCATTCTCTTAGATTTTCCTAAAGATCTTGTTACAGCAGTGCTGTTTCTCCATGTAAACAGAATAGATATGTAATTTTACATCAAGTTTAATTTGAAATGGCAAAGTTGTTTGCAAATACTTCCAAGCCTCCCACCTTTTGGGAGGTAGCAGAAGAGAAACTGTGGAGTGGATAATTCAGTTCAGTTCAGTCGCTCAGTCGTGTTACGTACAAATTGTTAAGCAAAGTTGAGTTAAAGTTCTCCTGAAGACCTTCAGAGATCACAGGATATCAAGAAGATGATTAGCAAATGCCAAATGAAGTTAATATCATTTCCCAGTTTGCCAAAGATTTATCAAACAACTGAGAAACAGTCTCTGTTTAACAATATAAAAGCTAGAGAATTCCTTGGCTGTCCAGTGGTTAGGACTCAACGCTTTTACTGCCCAGGGTCCAGGTTCAATCCCTGATCAGGGAACCAAGATTACACATGACACAAGGCACTATATATATATATATATATTATATTAAGATATTTGGGCTAGCAAAATCCCATTAAACATTACTTGATAGCACCTCATACTCGGATTCTCTTGAAGTTTATTTTCATACTTGTTTTCAGAATTATAGGCACCAAAAGTAGCAAGCAAGGTATTAATTTAGCTTCTTGGGTTTTTAAAAATCTGATATACACATCTCAAAAGAGAATTCTCAGCCTATTAAAATCTCACTACATCAGCCTAAATATATATGCAGATAATTTAATGAGTAAAACAAATTTTATTTCTGTTCAAATTTTTAGTACGTTCCTGTGATGCCCCTAAAAATATTATTCTGACTTCAGTTAGGCAGATTCATTTGAAGGAAACGTAGTTCACATTATAGATGCTAAGTTCCAATGAGCAATTCAGGTGGGAATTCTATCCATTTCTACAAAAGTTAACATTCACTGGTAAAAGTAATGTCCATGCTCCTTATTGATTCTTCAGCATGACACTACTTGACCTTGAACTTTGAAGGATACTGAAAAACAGCTGGTATGAATGAGAGACATGACAGTATAATGGAAGTGCCCCTGCGCTGAGTCAAAAATTCCAGTCCCATTTTTGTCGCTGGCTATATGGCCTAGCTCCTAGATAGCATATTCAAAAGCAGAGACATTACTTTGCCGACTAAGGTCCCTCTAGCCAAGGCTATGGTTTTTCCAGTAGTCATGTATGGATGTGAGAGTTGGACTGTGAAGAAGGCTGAGCGCCGAAGAATTGATGCGTTTGAACTGTGGTGTTGGAGAAGACTCTTGAGAGTCCCTTGGACTGCAAAGAGATCTAACCAGTCCATTCTGAAGGAGGTGAGCCCTGGGATTTCTTTGGATGGAATGATGCTAAAGCTGAAACTCCAGTACTTTGGCCACCTCATGCGAAGAGTTGACTCATTGGAAAAGACTTTGATGCTGGAAGGGATTGGGGGCAGAAAGGGACAGCAGAGGATGAGATGGCTGGATGGCATCACTGACTCGATGGATGTGAGTCTGAGTGAACTCCAGGAGTTGGTGATGGACAGGGAGGCCTGGTGTGCTGCAATTCATGGGGTCGCAAAGAGTCGGACACGACTGAGCCACTGAACTGAACTCAACTGAAACTCAGTTAGATTCCTTAAAGTCTGAATATCCTTATCTGCAAAATGAGGATAAAAGTATCTCTTCTTTATCTAGTAAGGCTGCTAGAAGTATCAAGGAAGATAATACATGTAAAAGTATTTGAAAGTAACACAGCCTAAAAATATCATGAATACTATTAAGTTGACTTGTAATTCCATATTAATATCAGAAGTAAGCATCAGGTGAAGTTAAAAACATATCATGATCAATTTATAGCTTTTCAGGATTAGAGCCAAGTGTTATAGTCAAATCAGCCTGTGTGACTACATATCAACTATAAAGTTCCTCGCACTCTTTTGCTGACTTTTTCTATTGCAAAACTGTTTAATAACAAAACTGGTAAGTACATGCCCTTTGCACAGCCCTGAAAATCAAATGTTGGGTTTTCTCAGTGCTTTTCATGTTTTTTGACAACATATAAGGGAACACTGGGAAAAGTTTACTTTGTTTCTGTCCTTGGGCAGAATTATTTACAAATATTTACAAGGGCAGAATTGTTTTCATAAGCATTTATTTTTGTATGTTTTCAAAAAAAAAAAAACAGCCCACTCTTTATTCTCTGATTTTTTAACAGTTAATAATTTATGGTCACTGAAAAAGATCAAAAAGTAGGATGTGATCTCTTCTTTCATCTATGATAAATGGATGGTGACGTGAATTTTCCCATGAGTATGAAAGATAATTCAGAAAGGTGACATTAAAAGCAGAGCCATTTACAAAGTGGAATTAAAATAGATGTGCTTTTAATCAGGTCTCATTTTCACTGTGCGGACTGCCTGTATTTAGCATGCTAGATGTGCTCAAAGAGTTCAGTCATGTGTAATGGAAGCCCAATGGGGAAAAGCATCTGAGCCTCAAACTCAAGCTTTGAATGCTAAGGAGCCAACAGAGCAGATAAATTAATATCACCATTTAAATAGGAGACAGAATAGTTACCAGATATTTAACAAAAATTTGGTTACCAGTCGAGTTCCACACTATGAACTGTTTCACAAGAAAACATTCTTAAAATATAAGCACTGTTCCTAAAGGGATAACATGAAAATATACTAAGTAGTTCTAAAATGTTTTATGTTTTAATTTAACAATTAATAATTTATGGTCACTGAAAAAGATCAAAAAGTAGGATGTGATCTCTTCTTTCATCTATGATAAATGGATGGTGAAGTGAATTTTCCCATGAGTATGAAAGATAATTCAGAAAGGTGACATTAAAAGCACATGAGGGAAAAAAAAAAATGAGAAAAAAAAAAAGCACATGAGACATACGAGAACCTGACAATACAAGCAACCTCCTAGTATTAGAATCAGTTTTATTTTTTTCCCTCCAGAACAGTAGAAAATAAAACAGACAAAACTACTGCATTCTCAGAGTATTTTGATACCTTGCTAGTTCTGTGGGTCAACTGATGAAAAAGACAGACCAGTATAGTAACAGATATATTTTGATATATGAGGCTCACTGAAGTGAAATTATACATGTCAATGATAAAACTCCAATCAGTTGAATAGTATGTTAGCCAGTCTTTCTCTAAATCATTCTTTCACACTTCACAATCTACTTTACTGTTCAATTCTCTAAGAAAGTTAAATTATTTACTCCACATTGTTTTTGGTTTTCCATAAATGGATATAATCGCTGATATTTTCTTTTTAAAAAATCAATTTTTATATTTCTACTATTTCCTTGGAAAGTTGCTAAAAGTAACTTTCTCCCCTCTATGAGGAAATACTGCTAATATATCTAATATTTAGAATTGCGAATACAATTTACTAATGCTTATGGCTTAAAGCTCAACATTCAGAAAACGAAGATCATGGCATCTGATCCCATCACTTCATGGCAGATAGATGGGGAAACAGTGGCTGACTTTATTTTTCTGGGCTCCAAAATCACTGCAGATGGTAATTGCAGCCATGAAATTAAAAGACGCTTACTCCTTGGAAGCAAAGTTATGACCAACCTAGATAGCATATTAAAAGCAGAGACATTACTTTGCTAACAAAGGTCCGTCCAGTCAAGGCTATGGTTTTTCCAGTGGTCATGTATGGATGTGAGAGTTGGACTGTAAAGAAAGCTGAGTGTCGAAGAATTGATGCTTTTGAACTATGGTGTTCGAGAAGACTCTTGAGAGTCCCTTGGACTGCAAGAAGATCCAACCAGTCCATCCTGAAGGAGATCAGTCCTGGGCGTTCATTGGAAGGACTGATGTTGAAGCGGAAACTCCAATACTGTGGCCACCTGATGTGGAGAGCTGACTCACTGGAAAACACCCTGATGCTGGGAAAGATTGAGGGCAGGAAGAGACGGGGACAACAGAGGATGAGATGGTTGGATGGCATCATCGATTTGATGGACATGGGTTTGGGTGGACTCCGGGAGTTGGTGATGGACAGGGAGGCTTGGCGTGCTGCAGTTCATGGAGTCACAAAGAGTCAGGCACGACTGAGCGACTGAACTGAACTGATGGCATTGAATAAAAAATAGACAGGAAAGATACTTAACAAATACTGATCATGGTTGTGTCTAAGTGGTAGAATTCAATTTTTATTTTTTTGGCTGCATCTCAAGGTTTGTGGGGATCTTAGTTCCTTAAACACGGATACAACTGCCCATGCCCATTGCAGTGGAAGCCCCAGAGTCCAAACCACTGGACTGCCAGGGAAGTCCAGAATTCAAAACTTTTTAAAAAGTTCTCATTCATCTATATTTTCTTAACTTCTCTTTGGTTAACATGTATCACTCTTGCAATTAGAAAAAAGTTAAAATGTGTTGGAAGTCAGCTTCTGGGGGACTTTAGTTAAGGGCTCCTCTGAAATGCTGGTACTTCACTACATTAAATCAACATATTTATGGTAACAGCTCCCACATGAACATTATTATCATTATTCTCTGTTAATTCAGAGAGTTAATTCAACCTTTTAAAACTGTACTGCTAATTCCTCATGTGAGGAAAAACCACCTCTTCACTGTAAGTGAAATACAATAGCCAAAAACACCCCAGGTCTAAGAGATTGTCACTTAAGCATCAAGAAGTAAACATAATATACATAATGCAAATCAAGGCTGCTGATTAATTTAGAGAAAACTATCAAAGTAGACTTGATAGCATCTCAGAAACAATAGCACCAAATCAAATATACTTAATATCTTGTTACATGTGTATTGAAAATTTCAGATTTAGGGTGTTGAGCTCCCCTACTGCTCCTCTGAAAGGCCTCTAGTTTGAAGTAGAGAATTCAAAACATCCTGAACTAATTCCAAATATGTTTTGAAACTGTTTACATTTTAACTAAATATTACTGTTTAATAGTGATGCTCCTTTAAGTCATATCTGCTTCAGTATTTTGCTATTAATCTTCAGGATGGTAATGATTGCTCATTTTATATATAGTCCATAATTAGACACTTGAAACCTTTTGGCTTAAAATAAAACCACATTCTATTTAAACATTAAGTAGGACATGATGCACTTAAAAATTAAATTGCTGAAATTATTTTTAAATTTAAAGTTAAATTTCAGTATTTTGATGAAGGAGATAATAGAATTTGTTCAAGTTATATATTACAAAAGTCCTAGAAACCATCCCTTACAGTTCTACTTTGAAAATACTTCTGCTGAAAAATAATTTGCCTCAAAATAACTCTCTTAGAAAATGCTAGATTAACTTAAAATGCTTTTTCTAAGAAAACAGAACCAGCAAGAGTCATAACTACAGATTTCACTACATACTGTTAGCTGGTGGGAGGAGCACAATGAGATGAACTAACAAAAGCAATTTGTGTTTTACCCACCCCAAACAGGATAATTTAAACACACACCCAAGCCTAAAACCTTCACTTAAAAAAATTCACCCAAAGAAGTGGGGTTTAAACCTGGTTACTTTTGTTCTCCATGGTTTTCAACTTAAATACATCGTTTTTGTTGAGATCAGTTTCTCAAGATTCTAATTATTAGCACATAAGAAATTTGATTTTATGCCTAACTAAAATTGCACGACGTACATACTCAAAATTTTCTTCCTTATTTAGTAGTGCTATCCTTATTGTAGGAACTTTGCCTTTAAATACTCTCATTAACCATAATTTGTTGACATAATCTCTACCAGAAATTCTGCAAATTCAAGGGACTATTGCGATTGATCTCATCTTTTCCAAGCTTCAAAAGACGGTATAACCTTGTTATCAGGGGCAGAATTCGATTGCTTGCTAGTACTTCAACAGCCTCAAGACAGCTAAGAGTTCCTGTTAGGAATCTGGCACCAACTCAAAGTTCCCAGCAGGAAAAAAGATCTCCCTGAACTAGGACCCACTGAATGGCTCCGCCCAGAGCGATGACCTGGACTGACCTCAGACTCGGCGTGGTCAGTGGCTCACTAGCACCTGCGGGGAAGTTAGCAGGTGCTGGAGACCATAAAATACAAAATTGCAACTGCAACATCAGTCTGTAGGAGCCCCCAAGGTGCCTTTTTCGCAAATTCCCTCTTTTAAACCTTAACATCTCTGAGGCTCTGAATATAGAAAGACAATTAGTCCACCAGGGAAGCGACGGTGGTGTACTTCAAAAGAAGAGTGGCAAGGAAACAAAACTCAGACTGGAGAAGTGGCAAGCCTCCACGCCCTGCCAAGCGGACCTTACTGAACCTACTGGATTTCAAAAAATGAGGCTGAATGGAAGTGGAATACATGGCAAGGTAAAGAGCTGGAGAGTGAGGGAGCGGGCGGATTAAGAACCTACAACCCTGGTAATAATTTCCACCACACTCCGAAAGGAAGAGGAAAAGAGAACAAAACAATAGGCACCTTAAAAAAAAAAAAGTAAACGCGGTTACTATGGTTACCATGCTCTAACCTCAATTCTGCAAATGGAGACAAAAGCGGCACGCCAAAGCCCTTTCTTTGTCTGCATCCACACTCGGAGG
The DNA here is from genome assembly GCF_016772045.2 of Ovis aries. Lineage (NCBI taxonomy): Eukaryota > Metazoa > Chordata > Mammalia > Artiodactyla > Bovidae > Ovis > Ovis aries. The sequence continues at coordinate 51,048,740 of NC_056065.1, forward strand.
ACTAGTCCAGCTGCCAGCCCCAGCAGAGGCTGGTGTCGAGGACCAAGCGCAGGGTTCCAAATAAAGGACACCTTTATTTAGTAAGCAAGAACTTCAGGCAGTGCCTGATGGAAGCCAGCGCGGCCGTCACCCGGTCCTTTGATCAGAGCTGTTTCCCCTAGTTGGGAGAAGGCTCCAACACTTTCCAGTCATCGATTCCTGGCGCAGGCAGGAGTGGAAGGGGGCTAACGAGATACGGTTCAACCTTAGCCCTTAGACACAAAGGGAAGGCCATTCTCCAGGAAACCCGCGGGACGTAATTAATAACCCCTCAAGAGACTACAGTTTCCGCGAGTGGGAGTAGAGGACACAGTGAGTACGGCGCAACTGAGGTGCTCAAACGCACTTCACATCAAAGACGCTACCACAAGCTGCGCGGAAAAAGCCGGGCCAAGACAGCACAGTGCGCAGGCGCGCGAAGCTGCGACTCCAGACCCTTGGGCCTGCCCCTCCCCCCACTTCTCTCAAAAGGCCAGAGGAGTTGGCTCAACGCGCTTGCGCAACGACGGACCGTTGGGGGAGGGGAGAAAACCTGTTCCCTTCATTGTGAGAGAACCGTCCCGCCTCGCACGGCGAGCGCGCGCGCGCACACGTACCACTCTCACACTCATACACGCGCGCACGGAGCTTGCCGCCCAGTGCGTTGCGCATGCTCCTGGAGGGAGGCGATTTCGGAGCCTGCGGGGTTTTGCTGAGTTTCCCTGAGAAGTTTCTGGAAAGATGCACTTCAAAGGAAGCTGGGGGATGGGGAGCGCAGGGAAGCGAGCGTTTGAGAGACGGAAAAAACGAAAAACCCAAAGTACACCGATACCGCCCTGCCTCCATCTATCAAGCCACGACCAAAGCAAAGCCCAAGCCCACCGAGACCCTCACGCCAGGGGAAAAAGTATGGGGACCACAGCAGCTGCTCCTTCCTCTTCCCGTGCCCAGCCCCCAGGCCCCTCAACACAGGGAGAAGGGAGAGAGCAGAGGGGAATGTGGTGAAAAGCCTAAAACGCTCACTGGATGTTTGCGTGGAGGAGCCAAAGCCGACATGGGGCTCTGGAGATGCCCGCGCGCTACGAGCCACCGGCGGCTGTTTGCTGCGCGTTGGGGTGTGGACTCTGCTGGGGTGTGGACGCTTCGTTGGGATTCGACGTGGCTGGCGAAGGACTGGTCTGCGGCTCTGCCCCCCATTTCCTTAATTTCCCCAAATTTGGAGGCCTCTTTGATCCCCCTTTCCTGTCTTTGGCAACCTGAAGCTAATGCTGCGAGTGTGGAGACCCCAGGAATGAGGTGCTCCCGCCGCCCCGCTCCCGGCTTAATGGGCGTCCTGGGAAGGCAAGGGTAGCCCTGCAGGTGTGCAACGCTCAGTTCTTTTCAGTTTGTACCCCCTTCAGTAAGAGCCTCCTGAAGAGGGGGCCGTTTGTAAAAACAAAGGCGACGCGTCGTTTGGACTTGAGAGGCGGCGTGGAAGGCTGGCGGGGGTCTCCATGCAGCCACGGAGGCGCGCCAGTGCCTGAGGAGAGCCGGGCCGGACTGCTATGAAGAGGAAGCTCGAGCTGGCATTGTTGCGCTGGGGGGAGGGGTCCGCGGCGCCTTTTATTCGCCAGCGCCAGCTCGGGGCCTGGCCTGGCTGCCATTTTGTGGCTCGGCCGCCATTTCGCGCAGCCGCGGGTGCAGGGCTGTGGGGGGCGGGGCCGGCGACCGCGCGCCGGGCTGCCCCTGGGAGCGAAGGCGGGCGGGTCGCCTTTGTTCTTCGCCTAAGTTCTTCTGGCTGGGCTCAGTCTCTGTCGCGACCCGCCCCGGACACGCGCCGGGTGAGCACGCGGCGTGTGAACCTCTGAAAAGCATCGAGAGGCGTACACGGAGTCCCAAGTGCTTCCTGCCCTCTAAACCCTTGAAAAGTGGGATCTCTCACCCCAGCACTTGCTATGTGAAAAGGATCAGTTTTACGAGGCAGTGCTCAGAACTGGAGCGTGGGAAGCTGTCATTTCACCTTGCGAGTAAAGGCGCTTTCTGCAGCTTTGTGCTGCTAGGAGCACTAAGCCTGCTGGAATGCAGTGCCTTGAACCGCAGTGGCGTTCAGCAGATGGAAATTAAACTGCGGAGCTGGGAGACCCAACAAAGGTGCTAAACGACAGGGTAACAAAGAGGTCGGTCTCTTTAAAAAAAAAAAAAAAAAAGTAGTGTCTTTGGAGTGCTGTCAGCCACAGAAGCGAGACGTTGCTTTTCATTGGCTGCCTGTGAAGCACGCACTGCGCAACTATTTTCAGATCAGGTTTTATAGCCCCTTATTTATATCTGAGCTATAAACTGAAACAATGGATTGGAATGGCTTATTTCTGTCGGTCGAGGATATATTCCATTTTTTAAAATCCCTTATGAATACATAAATAACAAATTGACTCAATAAAATCTCTTTTACCTTCAAGTGTGATTTCAAATTCTGAAAGAGCTGTTTCCCTGACAGCCAGGGAAATATTTAAATATTAATCTTGGCATTGTGATCGTAACTTTGCGAATCCAAAATCACCAAAGTCAGGAAATTAAAGAGTAATGCTACTAAATTTGTCTTCTCGACTTGCTTTTTGCGCGAGGTATTTCTGTTTAATTTTGTGCAATCTTCCACCCACCCCCCGCAGTAGCATGAGTTCAAAAAAAAACGAGTACAGTAACGTGTTCATAATTTAGCCAGCCTTTCCGGCTAAAATTTTTTTGGTGTTACAGATACAGTAGTTTTCTGGTTTTTTTCCCCCTACTACATATAATTACAGGCGGTTATCTGTTTCAGTAACCGGGGGGTTAATATATAATGATGGATGAAAATGTAAAGAATATATTTGTCGTTGAAGGAATAGATCAGTATTTGATGGCTTCCAGATGAAAGAAACATCTGAGAAGTGAGTGTTGAAGTCCAAGTTTTATTTCAGGTTCAGTACGACTAAAACCACTGCATAGAGTTTTGATTTTTTTTAATACCCAAGATTCTGTAAAGCACAATAGTGTACGTTCTTCTGATGGTGAGAGCTTATGAAATATATTTTTTATTTTATATTGGAGAATAGTTGCTTTACTAAAAATGTATTGTTTTTGAAAGCACAACGAAATTTGAATAGTATAAAACTGTTAGTATTATTGGGGAATTAGAATGTGCTATCCTAGTAATGCAAACAAAATATCACACCCCTAATCAGCCAAGCAGTTGAAATTCAGAGAACGATTGAACAACCTTTCTTTCACTTTATACAGATACAGAAGTATCTGTTTAAACAATTCTAATAACCTAGAATTTTTTAAATTTATAAAACGAGTATTTACTTCCCATTTGCTATTACATTTAACACAAAAAGCACATCCTTTTTGTACAAAAAGAGTTTGCAATTCATATTTTCTTAAGCATAGGTAATATCTATATGTATTATAATATTCCAACTATTCTAGAAAAGACAAAACAACAAAGACAGATCAGTGGTTCCCAAAGTGGCAGTAGTGGTAAAGAATATGCCAGCCAATGCAGGAAACTTAAGATGTAGGTTCGATCTCTGATCGCTGGGTCGGGAAGATCCTGCAGAGGAGGGCCTAGAAACCCACTCCAGTATTCTTGCCTGGAAAATACCATGGACAAGAGAAACCTTGCAGGTCAAAAAGAGTTGGACATGACTGAGCATGCACGCAGTGGGGAGGGAATGAATGAATGAATTTGCAGGGAACAGGGGGCTCTGGGGCAGTGAAACTACTCAGTATAATACTACAGTGGTGGATACCTGTCATTATACATGTGTCTAAACCCACAGACCTTAAACAATACCAAGAATGAGCCCTTATGTAAACGGTGGGCGTGGGTGATGATGTGTCAATGTAACAAATATATTGCTCGGGTGTGGGCTGTTGGTAGTTGGAGAAGCTGTGTGTTGAGGCCACGGGATGTAAAGGAGCTCTGTACTTTGCAATTTTATTGTGAACCTAAAACTGCTCTAAAAAATAGTTTATCATTTAAAAAGTAAGTGGTATGTTGCACTGTTCGTCTGTCCTGGCCAGTGCCATACATTTGGAAAACAGTAGAACAGAAATCCAGGAATAACACCACTCCTTCTCTTGTTGGCCTCAAAACACTTTCCAACTTATCATAGTCTCATGATCTGCCCAAGTAGTAAAAATACTTCTGTATATGTATTTTCCTGGGTCTCTTCACTTTGTCAAACCAGGCAGGATTAGTGAATTCCAGGATTACCAGTCCATTGTTCCTTTAGTTTTTCTTTTTTATTCTAAAACAGGTTCTGAATTAATTTGTACCAGTTTGTGTTCCCTGAAAGAGATTAGGTGTTAACCAAAACCATTAATTATACTTGGATCCTTAAGACAGCCAGTGTGGAATTGAGTGCTATGTTCTAGGCCCCTTGGGCTCAAGCCTTTGATTTTATTTTTTGGCATTTGACGAAGCTTGTGTGCACCTTTTCCAGACAACATACAGAAATATTAAATATCTCTATTGTTCCAGGAAAGGCCAGCTTTTCATGCCAAACTCTAGCATAGGAGCAAATTTAAAACAATAGTAACCTTTTCCTGGAAAAGATGAATGATCTTCTTTAAAGACTTAGTATTATGGGAAGTTTTTCCAAATATTTTTGGCAGTAGTTAAGCACTCCCACATGTTGTAATAGTCCTTTCCTTTCTGAGGCAAAACTCAGAAGTTCAGCACTTCCGAAGTATTGGAGTTCAAAGAACAAATCCCTGCCACTAACTGTATTTTTTAGAAAAATAGAAGCCTATCTATAAAAATAAATACTCCTGAACAACCCAACATTTGTTTGTTCTGCCAGAGTTAATATGGTCATTCCTAAAACAAGATACTGTCCTGACAGTTGTGCGGATTATATGAAATCCATAGGCTTATCATTTTGGCATCACAGTTTAAATGGTCCAGTTAGACAATTCATCTAAAAGATTTCTAAAAGTCAAGATCTTTATTTGTTTAACGAATAGTTTTTGAGAATCAACCTTATGCCAGATCCTATTCCAAGTGCTTAAGATACATGACTGAATAAAACAAATCATTGTTCTCTTAGAACTTACTATGGGGGAATAGAGGGAGAAGAGACAATAAATATAAAAAGGAAATTAAATAATAGGAACAGTAAGATGATGAAATATAGAGAGGGAGCATGTGTTATCATTTCAAGTGGAGCATAGGCCTCAAGAAAATACTGAAGACTTGAAGGAGCTAAGGGAGCAAACTATGTGGATATTTAGGCAAGAGTTTCCAGGGAGTGGAAACAGCAAGTCCAAAGGCACTCAAGTAGAAGCATGACTGGCACCTGAAGAGGAGCACAGGAAACCATTGTGGCTGAAACAAAGTGAGCAAGGCAGAGAGTATAGAAGATGATGGATGTCAGAGAGGTAAGGGGAGTGAGAGGCACATCTGTAGAACCTGGTGGGCCAGAGTGGGAAGGCTTTGGCTTTTAATTGGTGTGGAGCTGTTGCATGATATGACTGAGGTTTTGAGAAGTACTGAGAATAAAAGATCAAGGATAGAAGCAGAAGTCTAGAAAGGAGGCTCTTTCAGTAATCCAAATGAAACATGAGAACGTCAATGATTAAGGGATCCTGGATAGATTTTTTTGAAGGCAAATCCAAGAGGACTTTTTGATGGGTTGAATATATAGTTAATAGAAGGGGGAGTCAAGGGTGAGCCTGAGGTTTTTAACCTGAGCAACTAGAAAGACTGCGTTGCGATCATCTGAAATAGCACTATTTTCCAGGGGAGTAGTAAGAGTTCAGTGTGGAACGTGTTCAACTTGAAATTTAAATGGAGACATTAGGTAGGCTGTTGGATATCTCTAGTTCAGGAGAAAGTTCTGAAGATATTATATAAAATGCATAATCTGTGTCTGTGTATTTGGGAGTTGTCAGCATATAAATGGCATTTAAAGCCTGAAACTTAATGACATCTCCAAGGGAATAAGTGTAGATACAGAGGGAAAGAGAACCAGGAAAGCCCTGAGACATTTCTCTCTTAAGAGGTCTCAGAAGAAAACTTGCAGAGCAACTGTGTAGGAACAAACCAGTTAGGCAGGAGGAAAACCAAGAGATGAATAGTGTCCCAGAGGTTAGGTGAAGAAAATACCTGAAGGAGAAGGAAGTGATCAACTGTGGAATGCTGCCGAGAGGTTAAGGTGAGGCCTGAGAATTGACCCTTGGAACAACATGGAGGTGATCTTGGCAAGAGAGGTTTTGGTGGAGCAGAGGGGTCAAAAGCATGACTGGACTGGGTTGCAGGAAAAAAAAAATGAGTATATGAAGTCTGACCTTTGGAAAAGTACTACAGTGGAGAGTACTACAGTGGAGTGGATTTGGAGAGAGATGCTAGGGACTATGATGGTACAAAGTACTGTTAACTTCAAAGGTTCCTGGATCAGTGCAAGAATCAGAAACTCAAAACCTTTAGGCTTCAGGAAGAATTGTTACACTCTCAAGATGTGGTCTGCTGCTAGCCTCATATCTGTTCCATAATAATCTGAGTAATACACAATTTCTTTGGGAAAGAATACTATCCTACAAAATCCGAAAATAGAACTTGGAATTTGGTCATTACTTAGAAGAATTTGGTTAGTAGGACAAAGACTAGCAGAGATTTTCCTGGCGTTTGTATAAGCACTGATGCTCACCAGTGGTCTGAGGCAATTCAGCCAGCCACACAGTGCTTAGAAACGCAACAAGGCAGACTTTACCCTGGTTTCTCAAGTGTGCACTTCAATAATTACCGATGACTTTGCAGCTTTTGTAGGATTTCCTGTAAAAGTATTAGAACAATGATGACAAACTGACTCCATCACAAGACTGGTAATACCCTAGAAATTAAGTGCCCAGAAATTTCCTTTTTTTGGGTTGCACTGGCTCTTCTTTGCTGCACCAGGGGTTTCTCTAGCTGTGGTGAGAGAGAGCCACTCTTCGTTGCAGTGCGTGGGCTTCTTATTGCAGTGGCTTCTCTTGTTGCAGAGTTCAGGTTCTGAAGTGGGAAGCCTTCAGTAGTTGTGGCGCACAGGCATTCGTTGTTCTGCAGCATGTGGAATCCACCTGGATCAAGGATGGAACACATGTCCCCTGCACTTGCAGGTGAATTCCCATCCACTGTAAAAGTCCCAGAAGTTTCCTTTTAGTAAGTTTTCTCCACCTGTCATATTGGAGCATGCTCTAGTTCCCCAATGAACAACAGTTAACTAGTTTTGCTATGTGCTTTATTTGAAAATGTGTTTATTATCCTGGGCTCAAGCTCCACCTTTAAAATCCTGTGTACTGATAAATACTGATATTAACATTTTTTTACCTTCAGCTGTATTATCTTATTCCTAGTGTATTGTATTATTGTATTATTCTTATTGGAACATGTGATAAAACATAGCTATAAATTACTATGTATATTTTATCCTGGAACATTTATGCCTAGTAATTGTTGAAACAGTTTCTACTTTGAAATATCAATTTGGTTGAAGCTTAGTATATTATGTAGTTTAGTTTATATTTTCTAGTTACTCCCTTATATTAGCACAGACTATACTTCCATCAGTTCACACTGGTTTGTACTGGTAAGTGATTCACTTAGGGGCTGAGGAAGACTGTCTCCCTAGAATGGATTATCAGAATTCCAGGGATTCTGATATATCTGCTTTGTGAGACTTTTCTCATACCTTCTGAGAATCACTGACATGAAACTGAAAATATAACTGAGAACAAAAGAACACTTCCTTAACAAATCAGTTAAGGTATATTTCTGACGGTATGAGTGCCTCAATTGCTGGTGTGGAGGATAGGCCATGAAAATTCGATTTCCTTGAAAGGTCCAAGAATACTATTTTTTTAAGTGGAAGGAAAGTGAAAGTCGACACTTTGCGACCCCATGGACTGTACAGTCCATAGAGTTCTCAAGCCCAGAATACTGGAGTGGGTAGCTGTTCCCTTCTCCAGGGGATCTTCCAATCCAGGGATCAAACCCAGGTCTCACCACACTGGAGGCAGATTCTTTACCAGCTGAGCCACCAGAGATGTCCCTGCTTAAAGGAAAAAATATATATATATCTCATTTCTTTTTTAAAAAAATATTTATTTGTTTTTGTTTATTTATTTGGGTGCATTGGGTCTTAGTCACGACATGTGAGATCTAGTTCCCTGACCAGGAATTGAACCTCCGGCCCCCTGCATTCAGAGCTTGGAATCTTAGCCACTGGACCACCAGGGAAGTCCCTATATCTCATCTCTTTGAAAAAGCATGAGTGATTTAGTCACTAAGTCATGTCTAACTCTTGCGACCCCATGGACTGTAGCCCGCCAGGCTCCTCTGTTCATGGGATTATCCAGGCAAGAATACTGGAGTGGGTTGCCATTTCCTTCTCCAGGAGAACTTCCTGACTCGGATCAAACCCAGGTCTCCTGCATTGCTGGCAGATTCTTCACCAATTGAGCTACAAGGGAAACCTTAGCATCCATTATACTGGAGAAACTGAAACTATTGGTGCAAATATCATGCTGGATATTTCTAACCATTGGGTATAGTTCTGGCTTTTGCAGAAATATAAAACCAGTGTGTGTGTGTGTGTGTGTGTGTGTGTGTGTGTGTGACAAGGCATCTGAATACTTGAACTTATTTAACTTCGTGTGAAACATTCCTAGTTCATTTATTCTGCATCTGTTCAATAAATACTTATTTGACTTACAACTTAGATAATAGGAGTTTGCTGCAAAAGGAAAGAAGAAAAATGGAGTGGTCACTGGTAAGGGGTGAGTGGCTGGGGGAAGTGGGATTGAGAGAAGTTTGTTTTTAAGGCAGAAGAAATTACAATACTTTTTTATTTTTTTTGAAACAACACGGTATTTTATCTTTTATTTTTTTGATACATTAGAGAATGGCAGTGTGTGGGAGAGAGTTGACTGGATACATGTCCTTAAGTAGGAGAGAGGAGTTGCCTCTGTGAAGGAAATGACTGTAGATGGGAGTATAAAAGAATTGATCTAGTGAAAGACCAGAGGCTGGAATGTATGGGAGCAGATACTGGCGAGCAGATGTGGTTAAGCAAATCTATACAAGAAATGCCACTACAGTAGTAAGAGACAGTGTCCAGTAAGTTATCTGTGCTTCATTTTTCCAGCTGAAGATGGAAATGATGATACAGTACATCCATCCAAAGGTTTTGGATTTACTTTCTATAGTCTTAGGCAAATCACAAACATGTTTGGCAGGCTCTTCATGTGTTTTATTTTCCACTGAATGGTCATTGTCTAAAAGTGTCTGGCAAACAGTAGCCATTCAATAAATATTCATTGAATTAATTTTTAGAAATTAAGCTGTTAAATAACTATACTATGCATGCCATACCCACCACAGTGTTGTTTTGAAGACCCAATGAAAGGAGAGAATGGATGTGAAAGTGCTTTGTAATCTGAGAAATGCTATTAAAATCTAAGATGTTATGCTAGGGAGACTTGGAGTAAAGTCCACCGAGTTTTTGACTTCTTAAATGAAAAATACAATATAAATAGGAAACAGAGTCACAGTTAAGTTGGATTTTTCCCCCTCTTTGAGGACTGTACCAGTACCTAAAGATTCTGCCAACTGGTTTGAAATTAAAAAATGGAATACAACATTACACAAAATAGGATTTGATCCTCTAAACCATGTAACATTACAGAACTGACAAAAACACACAAAAGCCAGAAAACCAAAGCCATCTAAGTCAATTAGCTTTATGTGAATGTTGTAAAGTAAGTTCCAAGTTATATTTACAGTACTGGGCACTTGAGTGGTATAATACCTCTGTTTTTCTTTTCCTTCTTCCTGTCTTTATTTTATTTTTTGGTAGTTTATAATTTCCAAAGTAAATACAGTATTGGAGTTGTGGATTTGCTTTTCTTAGTAACAGAATAAAGATTTAAACTTAATGATATTTCTGCTGAGGATTTCTTAACATACCCTAAGTCACCAGATTATTTTCATGGTAAGTCTGTAAAGTCTTCCCACATGTTATAGGATTGATCTGGACCAAAATTCTAACTGGAAAAAATAAGAACAACAACAAAATCCCATTCAGTGCAGTTCCATATTTTTATCATTCCAGGGACTAAAAATATACTTAATTGCTAGAATTTGAAAGCAATTTCCTATATGCTAAAGTTTTATTCCTCGGAGATGCCCTAATCTTTGTTCCTGATGGAATACCTGCAGGAGAGTGAATCAGTTCATGCCATCGTTTTCAATTTTTTATCATCACTGGTGATTAGATATTACATAATTAACTAAGGTCATACAAGAGGATTCAGTGGAGCACTTTGGATTAAATTTAGGAATTAGACATTAGGAACTCACTGGGATTCCCAGTAGTGTTTCAAAGTATCGCAGTATGGGGATGCTTAATTAGCCTACTAGCTTAGTTCCTGCTGTTACCCAGGCTTTTGTGATTACTTAGAAAAAGTGCTCAGATCTCAGAAAATCTCAGAAGTCAAGCTCAGGCTGAGGAAAATATTTGCTGAGTAGTACAACTCAGTCCCCTTCCTTGTAAAGACGGAAGTGCCATCTGTGTCTTCCTAATTAGCCCCACCAGATTTCTTCCAGGCGTGATTATGTGTCATGAAGCTAACCATTCTGCCTCTGAGGATTTATGCATTCTTGGGGAAATTTCTCTAGACCATCTGATGTGATAGTCTGCCTAGACAGGTTTCATGTGGCCCAGTTCTGAGTCACGTTGAAGGACTGTGCCACCTGGCCTTAACCTACTTTTTCCCTCTGCCTCCTCAGTAAACAACAGCAGTGACACCCACGGAAATGTATCTGCCCTCACAGTCACACCAGTCCATCTTGCATCTTCCACAGGGCACCTTTTAATCTGTAGGGTTTTACAGCCCTCTGCAAATATTAATTATACTTACTAAATACCTCATACTAGGCTGCAAACCTCACTAGCCACATGTTATGATTAGACCTCACCAAAATGAAGAGATGGAAGCTCTTCTTCAGCCCCTTCAGAACAAGTACAAATCTGGGTCAGAAGCATAGCTCCACTCACCTACTTAAACCGTCCCTAAGGCTCCAGGAGGACTAATTTCCTCTCCATGTTTCCTCAATACTCAGAAAGTAGAACTGGGTTTTGTTTTGTTTTTTTAATGTGTGGGTGGCAGATTCTTTACTGTCTGAGCCACCAGACAGTAAAGAATCTGCCTGCAATGTGGGAGACCTGGGTTTGGAAGATCCCCTCTTGGAAGAGGGCATGGCAACCCACTCTACTATTCCTCTTATTCTTCCCTCAATACTCAGAAAGATTTTTTTTTTTTTTAACGTGCGGGTGCTTTTCTCTGAAATGCCTGCTTTGGTTTTGCTACCAATTTGCCTTCCTTCAATTCTAGCTAGATGTGGATATTTTCTGAGCTTGAACTCACCTTTAGCAATTTGTCTAAAAAAAAAATTTTTTTTTAAATATCTTACACTGTGCTTTATTGACTATGCCAAAGCCTTTGACTGTGTGGATCACAATAAACTGTGGAAAATTCTGAGAGAGATGAGAATACCAGACCACCTGACCTGCCTCTTGAGAAATTTGTATGCAGGTCAGGAAGCAACAGTTAGAACTGGACATGGAACAACAGACTGGTTCCAAATAGGAAAAGGAGTATGTCAAGGCTGTATATTGTCACCCTGCTTATTTAACTTATGTACAGAATACATCATGAGAAATGCTGGACTGGAACCACCCTTATGGCAGAAAGTGAAGAGGAACTAAAAAGCCTCTTGATGAAAGTGAAAGAAGAGAGTGAAAAAGTTAGCTTAAAGCTCAACATTCAGAAAATGAAGATCATGGCATCCGGTCCCATCACTTCATGGGAAATAGATGGGAAAACAGTGGAAACAGTGTCAGACTTTATTTTTTGGGGGCTCCAAAATCACTGCAGATGGTGACTGCAGCCATGAAATTAAAAGACACTTACTCCTTGGAAGAAAAGTTATGACCAACCTAGATAACTTATTCAAAAGCAGAGACGTTACTTTGCCGACTAAGGTCCGTGTAGTCAAGGCTATTGTTTTTCCCGTAGTCATGTATGGATGTGAGAGTTGGACTGTGAAGAAGGCTGAGCGCTGAAGAATTGATGCTTTTGAACTGTGGTGTTGGAGAAGACTCTTGAGAGTCCCTTGGACTGCAAGGAGATCCAACCAGTCCATTCTGAAGGAGATCAGCCCTGGGATTTCTTTGGAAGGAATGATGCTGAAGCTGAAACCCCAGTACTTTGGCCACCTCATGCGAAGAGTTGACTCATTGGAAAAGGCCCTGATGCTGGGAGGGATTGGGGGCAGGAGGAGAAGGGGACGACAGAGGATGAGATGGCTGGATGGCATCACTGACTCGATGGATGTGAGTCTGAGTGAACTCCGGGAGATGGTGATGGACAGGGAGGCCTGGCGTGCTGCGATTCATGGGGTCGCAAAGAGTCAGATACGACTGAGTGACTGAACTAAACTGAACACTGTACTAGTATGTATGCATGTCACCATCAAAAGCAACTTGGGACCTTTCTGACCTGCTTTTTTTCTTTCTCTATCTCTCTTTTTTCTAAAGACACAACTATACTCTATTTTGGTCATTTCTTGGAAAGGTTGCTCTCTGGAGTCACGTTAGCCAGTGCTGCCCTCTCAAGGTTACAATGCAGTGTGCTCAGTCACTCAGTCATGTGCGACTCTGAAACACCATGGACTGTAGCCCGCCAGGCTCCTCTGCCCATGGGATGTCCCAGGCAAGAAAACTGGAGTGGGTTACCATTTCCTTCTCCAGGGGATCTTCCTGACTCAGGGATCAAACCAGAGTCTCTTGCATTGCAGGCAGATTCTTTACTACTGCACCGCAGATGCAGTGGCCCCTACTAAAACCTAGGTTAGGCTTGCAGGTGAGGAACAGACAGGCACATAAAAGGACCAAGCAGTCATTGTCCTGATAAACTGAGAAGCTTTTGGGCACTGTCTTTTATGTGATGGTATAGTGAAAAGAACACTAACCACTGAGGTCTCATTTCAACCTCTGGCCGATGGTGTGCCCTGAGGCCTATCATGTCTTTGTGCCTCAGTTCCCTGCCAATAGAATGGGAATGGTTGCTCTAGTGCAGGGGGTCAGCCAACATTTTCTGTGAAAGGCCAGTCAATAATACTTTGAGCTTGGTAGGTCATTTTATCATTGTGACAACTCTGTTGTTATAGCTCAAAAGCAACCATGGACAAAATGTACACAAGTGAGGGTGGAAAAACCTTTATAAAGGGTGAAAAACCTTTATAATGGACACTGACTTTTGAATTTCATATAATATTTACATGTCATGAAACATTATTCTTTTTTCAATTTTTTTGAACCATTTAAAAATGTTCAGTCACTCAGTTGTGTCTTACTCTTTGAGACCCCATGGATTGATGCCAGGCTTCCCTGTCCATCACCAACTCCCGGAGCTCACTCAAACTCGTGTCCATCAAGTCAGTGATGCCACCCAACCATCTCATCCTCTGTTGTCCCCTTCTCCTCCCACCTTCAATCTTTCCCAGCATCAGGGTCTTTTCCAATGAATCAGTTCTTCGCATCAGGTGGCCAAAGGATTGGAGTTTCAGCTTCGGCATCAGTCCTTCCAATGAATATTCAGGACTGATTTCCTTTAGGACTGACTGCCCAAGGCCTCCTTGCTTCCCAAGGGACTCTCAAGAGTCTTCTCCAACACCACAGTTCAAAAGCATCAATTTTTCAACACTCAGCTTTCTTTATAGTCCAACTCACATCCATACATGACTACTGCAAAAACCATAGCTTTGACTAGATGGACCTTTGTTGGCAAAGTAATGTTTCTGCTTTTTAATATGCTATCTAGGTTGGTCATAACTTTTCTTCCAAGGGGCAAGCGTCTTTTAATTAAATGGCTGCAGTCACCACCTGCAGTGATTTGAGAGCCCAAAAGAGTAAAGTCTGTCAGTATTTAAAAAACACAGAAATAATTTTTAGCTTTCAAGATGTAGAAAAAAAACACAGGCAGTGAGCAGATATGACCCAGGGCTGAAACTTGTCAACTTTTGGACTAGATCATCTCAGAGAGCCCTTCCAATGTAATCTTTTACAATTTAAAAAGTTGAGTAAACTGTAGTTCCTTTTCATTTCTTTTTCTTGAAGGATGACCCAGGACATGCTTGTTTTGTGTGATATGAGGGACATAAGAAGATATTTTGTCCCCAAAAATATGCCTGCCAACTTCACAGTGCTGTGCTGTGCTAAGCTGCTTCAGTCGTGTCTGATTCTTTGCGATCCCATGGACTCTAGCCTACCAGGCTTCTCCATCCATGGGATTCTCCAGGCAAAAGTACTGGAGTGGGTTGGGGTCAGCCTCAAATACTAGCATTTCTACTTCTAGAACTGCACTGACCAAGACTGTCCAAGCTACAAGTCGAATTGAGTACTTGAAATGTGGCTAGTTCAAATTGAGATGTTTTATTAGCATAATACGCTTACCAGATTCTGAAGACTTAGAATTTAAACTATCTCATTAGTATTATATATTGTGATTATGAGTTTTTAAAATATTTTTGATACATTGAATTAAATATATTAATTTACTCTGTGCCTTTTTATTTATAAAATGTAGCTTCTAGAAAATTTAACAAATTATATCTCTACCAAACCGTACTGTTCTAGAAGGTTACCAGATTCATGGATTTGATTTGGTGGCACTAGTGGTAAAGATCCAAGTGGAAGATCCAAGGGATCTTCCCACCCCAGGGATCGAACCCAGGTCTCCCGCACTGCAGGCAGACACTTTACCATCTGAGGCACCAGGGAAGCCCTAGTGGTAAAGAACCTGTCTGCCAATGCAGGAGACATAAGAGAGACAGATAGATTTTATTCCTGGGTTGGGAAGATCCCCTGGAGAAGGAAATGGCAACCCACTCCAGTATTCTTGCCTGAAGAATCCCATGGACAGAGGAGCCTGGCGGGTTACAGTCCATGGGGTCGCAAAGAGTCACACACGACTTAAATGACTAAGCACACATTCAAATGCAATATTCTTGCATTTGCAATAATACATTTAACTTTATCATCATTGTGTGTGTCTAGAAATGGAAACTGGGGGGTTGAGATATGACGAAGTTTCTCCACACACATCGCTTTTTAAAGTCCTGACTCTAGGAGAAGGAAATGGCAACCCACTCCAGTATTCTTGCCTGGGAAATCCCATGGGCAGAGTAGCCTGCTAGGTTATTTCTAGTCCATGGGGTTGCAAACAGTCAAATCTGACTTGTCAACTAAAGAACAACAGCAATGAACAATAGTATGATCAAACAAATGTCACGATGTTTTGGTTAGGTGGCACTTGTGGTAAAGAACCTGATTGCCAACGCAGAAGACTCAAGAGATGCCAGCTTGATCCCTGTGTTGGGAAGATCCCCTGGAGGAGGGCAAAGCCTGGAGAATTCTTTCCTAGAGAAATTCCATGGACAGAGGAGCCTGGTGGGCTACAGTCCATAGGGTGGCAAAGAGTCAGACATGACTGAGTGACTTAATATGCATGCAGAGCTGTTTATAGATTTCACTTTGCAACCTTGATAAATGCAGTGAATGTTACTTAAAGTTTCCAAAGAGATTCAGGCTCTCAAGAGAGCAGAGTTGCTGAAATAAAGTCTATATTCCTGTGTAAAAAAAAAAAAAAGTCCTGACTCTAACATTAGTCTTGAAATTCACATGACAATCTTCTTTAAGGAACAAGTACTCATCTGAGGGCTTCCCTAGTGGCTCAGAGGTTAAAGCGTCTGCCTGCAATGTGGGAGACCTGGGTTCGATCCCTGGGTCAGGAAGATTCCCCTGGAGAAGGAAATGGCAACCCACTCTAGTATTCTTGCCTGGAGAATCCCATGGACGGAGGAGCCTGGTGGGCTACAGTCCACAGGGTTGCAAAGAGTCGGACTCGACTGAGCGACTTCACTCATCTGAGGTTTCCTAGGTGGCGCTAGTGGTAAGAACCTGCCTGCCAATGCAGGAGAGAGACATAGGTTTGATCCCTGGGTTGGGAAGATCCCCTGGAAGAGGGCATGTCAACCCACCCCAGTATTCTTGCCTGGAGAGTCCCCTGCACAGAGGAGCCTGAAGGGCTATAGTGCATGGGGTCGCAAAGAGTCACAACTAAAGCAACCTAGCAGGCACACACTTATCTGGAGGTCAGGATAAGTGGATCTCACCATAGCCTGTACCTCACTAAATAAATGGTAAGGCATTTCACTAAGATTCCTCAGCTACAATATGAGGATAAAAATGATCCTGCGTACCTCACAGAGCAAAGAGTGTGTGTGAGTTTGTGAGCTCTACAATGTCCCAACACTGTTCAGAAAGCAATTAGCAATGACAAGTAGCCGCCTCTAGCTTCCCACTAGCAGGCTGTACTCTTGCTGCAATGGCAGTGTCACTGCTGCTGCTCTAAAATCTCTGCACCCTGATTGGCAGTTACAGAGCAAGGACCCACCCTTTCCTCAGTAAGCTAATCCAAGCCTTCCAGCTTTAGTCGTCCCAAGTCACATTTGCTGACTTATTAAACCAGACCTGTCAGTTCCAACCCCTGGAGGAGGGAATGGCAACCCACTCCAGTATTCTTGCCTGGAGAATCCCATGGACAGAGGAGCCTGGCAGGCCACAGTCCATGGGGTTACAAGAGAGTCAGACATGACTTAGGTACTAAACAACAATTTCAAGGATTCCTAGAGGAGTTAAACCCACAGGCCTCCCCCAGTTGAAAAACAGTCACCATTCCTTGCAGTGGTAGGCTTTCCTGGTGGCTCAGATGGTAAAGACTTTGCCTGCCATGCAGGAGACCTGGGTTTGATCCCTGGGTCGGGAAGATCCTTGGGAGAGGGGAATGGCAACCCATTCCAGTGTTCTTGCGTGGAGAATTCTATGGACAGAAGAGCCTGGCAGACTACAGTCCATGGGATCACAAATAATCGGACACAACTAAGCAACTAACCTACTTGCAATGGTAATTAAATAGGCAATGCTCATTCCTGCTCAGGACTTTTTCCTTACTGTCTCTTCATCTTTTTTCTTTTTGGCCCTGCAGGGATCTTAGTTCCCAGACCAGTAATGGAATACATGCCTGATGCAGTGGAAGCACAGAGCCCTAACCACTGGAAAAAGCAAGTGTTAATTGCTCAGTCGTGTCCAACTCTTTGTGACTCCTCGGACTGTAGCCCGCCAGGCTCTTCTGTCCATGGGATTCTCCAGGCAAGAATACTGGATCGGGTTGCCATTCCCTTCTCCAGGGGAATCTTCCTGACTCAGGAATCCAACCCAGGTCTCCTGCATTGCAGGCAGATTCTTTACCCCCTGAGCCACCAAGGAAGCCCATTGGACTGACAGGGAAGTCTCTACATGTTCTATCTCCCTGATTAGACTGTATGCTTCACAAGGGCAGGAGCTCTTCTCCATCGAAATTTACGGTTGGAAGAGATCTTAGTACTGATCTGCTCCAGCCTCTCACCTCATATCTGAATCCCCTTTATGACATCTCTGGCAACTTCTGCCTAGGTCTCTCTCTCTTTTTAAATTAATTTTTGGTTGCCCTGGGTCTTCGTTGCTGTGTGCAGGCTTTCTCTACTTGAGGCGAGCAGGCGCTACTCTTCCTTGTGGTACTCAGGCTTCTCATTGCGGTGGCTTCTCCTGTTGTGGGGCACAGACCCTAGAGTACTCAGGCCTCAGGAGTTACAGTATGTGGGCTCGGTAGTTGTGGCGCAGGGGCTTAGTTGCTCCATGGCACATGGAATCTTCCCAGACCAGGGATCCAACCTGTGTCCTCTGCATTGACAGGCGGATTCTTATCCACTGTGCCTCCAGGGAAAGTCCCCTGATTAGGTCTCTTGAAGATTTCCAGTTCCAGTTTCTCTTCTTACCTAAGGAAGTCTGGCTCAGTGTAGGAATATAAGAAGATGCTACATACAAAGTTGCTGAATTCATGCAACTTCCCCCTTAAGACTGAGTCAGTCGTTGGCTGAATGTGGGATGCAAAAGAGGGAGAACACTGAGGAATGAACAACTTTTTGGCTAAAAATGTCGAAGAATGTTTCTAGCAAGCTTTTGCCCAGGCTGTAATCATGAGTGTGATTCAGCTCTTGCCTAATGTTATTAAGGGAAGTGAATTACAAAACTTATACCCCCAAATCTCTTTTTTTTTCTTGTTTAGTAAAGACTAGAGCGAGTAATTATTTGTGATGACATCCATCCAGAGGGCTAGGTGGACATCTTACCCATATAGCTAACATCTGGAAGGAGCTTTGCAGCTTACAAAGCCCTTTCCAATACTTCACTCATTAAAACTGTTTGGCGGAGGCAGCGTTATTTTGTTAGTAACTTTATAAAGGAGGGACTTCCCTGCGGTCCAGTGGTTAAGACTCCGTGCTGCAGGAATCTGCAGGGGTTCTATCCTTAGTCGGGGAACTAAGATCCCACATGCCGCCTGGCGTGGCCAAAAGAAACAGAAAGTCCAGAGAATCTGGGAGTGCTAAGTATAAAGAAGGAAACTGGGACTCAAATTAACTCCTTAGAGCGACAGAACCGGTGTGCAAACTCAGGTCTGCAGACCTAGGTCTGCACGGTTCAATCACTCTGATGATGGAAGGAGATGGCGGGGATGGGGGTGGGGGAGTTGTGGGTGGCGGGGGCGAGGTGAGGTACTGAGAGCAGAAAGAGGTTAGGGTGCGTGGAAAGTGTAAAGAACGGGTTTGGGGGCAGGGGGCGGGGAACGCTGGGCGACTGCTGGATAGGAAGCTGGCTCGCCGCGGGGTGGGAGCCGGCGGACGCCCGGGAGCCACGAGAGCATGATCGGGCTGTAGGAGCTGCTGCTGTGGGTGGCAGCACGCCCGGTTAGGCTTGCACCTCATCTCAAGCTCACCTCCCGGCTCCGCTTGCGGTTCGGCACCTAGAACTGGATCAGGCGGAGCCGCTGCCTCGCCGCCTCCGCCGCGGTCCTAGCGCCGCTGAGCTCCCAGCTCCGCCAGCTCTGCCAGCTCCCGGCTGCCAGCGGGAACCGCCGTGACCACCGGCCTCCGCTCAGGGGACCGGCCCGGCCGGCCCACCTGCGGCTGCCGTAGCGCGCGGACTGCCGTTTCCTGGAGAAGCTGCGTGTACTTGAGCCTGGTGATCACCGAGGAGGAGCAGGAGCCCAGCTTCTCCGACACCGCAAGCTTGGTGGTGCGGTCTGCCGTGGGCACCTCTTGCATCAGCGTCTGCGACCACCAGGGGATTGCCAAAAGAAATAATTCCAGGCTGATGTATGAAGTTTTAAAGCAACATCAGGAACATCTGGACTGACTTAGATAGTTCAAATACTTAGCAGAATTTGCAAAGTCATGACAAAGATTGCCATTCGGCAGCGAAAGTGCTGTCCCCAGAAGGTGGAAAAGCAGATACTGTGAGAGCTGCTCAAGACTTTGGCCAGTTAGTAGTTCAGCAGCAAAAGAAACCCACAGATATGGATGCAGATATGTTAGACCATTTCGTTTGAATGATGTCCCTGATCCTGACTTAGTGTTGAAGTTTGGTCTGAGGACAGCACACTAGGCTTTCTGCCCTAGCATATCAGGGTGATGGAGCTTGTCTCTGCCTTCCCACCTAAACATCAGTTATGAGGACTTTTTCTCTGCCCTCTGTCAATATGCTGCCTGTGAACAGCATCTGGGAAAGTAGTGATCCTTGGTTGTGTAATTTGATTTTTCAGGCTTTCAGAGGAAAGGACTCAGGTGACTTTGATGTGGACAAAGCACCTTTGAAACTCTGCACACACCAAGTTTCTTATCCTCATAATTAATCAACAAACACACACACAAAAATAGTGTCTCACGTGAAAGTAAGAGCACATGTGAGCACCCAGGATGTGTGCATGCATGCTGTATGGAAATAAACTCACAAATAGGACAAATATTGGAGAAGAAAATGTGTGGATTTTCACCTTTGAGCAACGAGCAATGTTTTGGGAGCTGAACTTTCATATTTAAAGGCGTCAGCTCCAACTACTTCCCTGTTTTTGTGGGTCAGGAAAGAGATGATTAAAGCTGTTTCCTTGTTGTTTGGGAGGGAGGGGAGTAATTTTTGTTCAGTCTTTCCTGGTGACCAAACTTTAATTTTTAAGAATACTATAG
This sequence comes from Ovis aries, assembly GCF_016772045.2. Taxonomy (NCBI): domain Eukaryota; kingdom Metazoa; phylum Chordata; class Mammalia; order Artiodactyla; family Bovidae; genus Ovis; species Ovis aries. The sequence continues at coordinate 51,068,937 of NC_056065.1, forward strand.
AAGATAAACAAAACTGACAAACTTTTAACCAGACTCATCATGAAAAAAAGAAGAATCAAATCAACAAAATTAGAAACGAAAAAGGAACAGTTACAATAGACAATGCAGAAATACAAAGGATTATAAGAGATTATATGAGCAACCATATGGCAATAAAATGGATAACCTGGAAGAAATGGATAGATTCTTAGAAAAGTTCAATCTTCCAAGACTGAAACAAGAAGAAATAGAAATTATGACCAACCCAATTATAAGTACTGAAATTGAAACTGTGATCAAAAGCTCCCAAAAAACAAAAACCCAGGACCAGATGGCTTCACAGGTGAATTCTATCAAACATTTAGAGATGAGCTAATGCCTATCCTTCTAAAACTCTTTCAAAAATTGCAGAGGAAGGAGCACTTCCAAACCCATTCTATGAGGCCACCATCACCCTGATACCAAAACCAAAGACAACACTAAAAAAGAAAACTACAGGCCAATATCACTGATGAACATAGATGCAAAAATCCTCAACAAAATTCTAGCAAACAGAATTCAGCAACACATTAAAAAGTTCATACACCATGATCAAGTTGGGTTTATTCCAGGAATGCAAGGATTCTTCAATATTTGCAAATCAATCAATGTGATACACCATATTAACAAACTGAAAGAGAAAAACCATGTGATAATCTCAATAGATGCAGAAAAAGCCTTTGACAAAGTTCAGTACCTATTAAAACTCTTCTAAAAATGGGCAGAGAAGAAACCTGTCTCAACATAGTAAAGGCCATATATGATAAGCCCCCCACAAACATTATTCTCAGTGGTGAAAAACCTGAAAGCATTCCCCCTAAGATCAGGAACAAGACAAGGGTGTCCACTCACCACTATTATTCAACTCAGTTCTGGAAGTCCTTGCTACAGCAATTAGAGAAGAAAAAGAAAGAAAAGGAATCCAGATTGGGAAAGAAGTAACTCTCTCACTGTTTGCAGATGACATGATACTATACATAGAAAACCCTAAAGATACGATCAGAAAATCAGTAGAGCTAATCAATGAATTTAGCAAAGTCACAGGATACAAAATCAATACACAAAAATCACTTGCATTCCTATATACTAATAATAAAAAATCAGAAAGAAATTAAGAAATCAATCCCATTCACTACTGCAACAAAAAGAATAAAATATCTAGGAATAAACCTACCTAAGGAGATGAAAGAACTGTATACAGAAAATTATAAGATACTGATGAAAGAAATCAAAGATGACATAAACAGATGGAGAGATAGTCCATGTTTCTGGGAAGGAAGAATCAATATTGTGAAAATGACTATACTACCAAACGCAATCTACAGATTCAATAAGATCCCTATCAAACTACCAACGGCATTTTTCATAGAACTAGAACAAAAACCTTCACAATTCATATAGAAACACAAAAGACCCTGAATAGCCAAAGCAATCTTGAGAAAGAAGAATGGAGCTGGGTGAATCAACCTTCCTAACTTCAGATTATACTACAAAGCTCCAGTCATCAAGACAGTATGGTACTGCCACAAAAACAGAAATATAGACCAATGGAACAAGATAGAAAGCCCAGAAATAAATCCACACACCTATTGGTACCTCATTTTTTACAAAGGAGGCAAAAATATACAATGGGGCATAGATAGCCTCTTCAGTAAGTAGTGTTGGGAAAACTGGACAGCAATATGTAAAAGAATGAAATTAGAACACTTTCTGACACCATACACAAAGATAAACTCAAAATGGATTAAAGACGTGTAAGACCAGAAACAAAACTCTGAGAGGAAAACATAGGCAGAACACTCAACAACATAAATCAGAGCAAGATCCTCTATGACCCACCTCCTAGAGTGATGGAAATAAAAACAAAAGTAAACTAGTGGGACCTAGTTAAACTTAAAAGGTTTTGCAGAGCAAAGGAAACTAACTATAAACAAGGTGGAAAGATAACCATCAGAATGGGAAAAAATAATAGAAAATTAAACAACTAACAAAGGATTAATTTCCAAAATATACAAGCAGCTCATACAACTCATACCAGAAAAACAAACAACCCAATCTACAAGTGGGGAAAAGACCTAAATAAACATTTCTCCAATACAGATGGCTAACAAACACGTGAAAAGATGCTCAACATCGCTCATTATTAGAGAAATGCAAATCAAAACTACAATGAGATATCACCTCACACCAGTTATAATGGCCATTATCGAAAAGTCTACAAACAATAAATGCTGGAGAGGGTGTGGAGAAAAGGGAATGCTCTTGCACTTTTGGTGGGAATGTAAATTGATAGAGCCACTATGGTAGATGGTATGGAGATTCCTTAAAAAACTAGGAATAAAACCAACATCTGACTCAGCAATCCCACTCCTAGGCATATACCCTGAGGAAACCAAAATTGAAAAAGACACATGCATCTCATTGTTCATTGCAGCACTATTTACAATAGCTAGAACATGGAAGCAACCTAGATATCCATTGACAGATGAATGGATAAAGAAGTTGTGTTTCATATACACAATGAAATATTACTCAGCCATAAAAAGAAATGCTTTTGAGTCAGTTCTAATGAGGTGGATGAACCTTGAGCCTATTATACAGAGTGAAGTAAGTAAGAAAGAGAAAGATAAATATCGTATACTAGCATGTATATATGGAATCTAGAAAAATGGTACTGATGGATTTATTTGCAAGGCAGCAGTGGAGAAACAGAGAGAACAGACTTATGGACATGGGAAGATGGGAGGAGAGGGTGAGCTGTATGGAGAGAATAACAAGGAAACTTACATTACCATATATAAAATAGATAGCCAATGGGAATTTGCTGTACATCTCAAGGAACTCAAATGGGCTGTAACCACCTAGAGGGGTGGGATGGGGAGAGAGGTGGGAAAGAGGTTCAAGAGTTAGGGGATATATGTACACCAACGTTTGATTCATGTTGATGTTTGACAGAAAACAACAAAATCCTGTAAAACAATTACTCTTCAATTTAAATAAATAAATAAATACTGTATTGACTTATTAAAGGATGTGAAGATAGCTGAGCACTGAAGAATTGATGTTTTTGAACGGTGGTGTTGGAGAAAGACTCTTGAGTGTACCTTGGACTGCAAGGAGGTCCAACCAGTCCATCCTAAAGGAGACCAGTCCTGGGTGTTCATTGGAAGGACTGATGCTGAAGCTGAAACTCCAATACTTTGGCCACCTCATATGAAGAATTGACTCATTGGAAAAGACCCTGATGCTGGGAGGGATTGAGGGCAGGAGGAGGAGGGGACGACAGAGGATGAGATGGCTGCATGGCATCACTGATTCGATGGATGTGAGTTTGAGTGAACTCTGGGAGTTGGTGATGGACAGGGAGGCCTGGCATGCTGAGATTCATGGGGTTGCAAAGAGTCAGACACAACTGAGCAACTGAACTGAACTGAACTGAACTTAAAGGATGCATTCTAGGGCTTCCCTGGTGGCTCAGCAGTAAAAGAATCCATCTGCAATGCAGGAGATGTGATAGGAGCTGCAGGTTTGATTCATGGGTTGGGAAGATCCCCAGGAGAAGGAAATGGAAACCCACTCCAGTATTCTTGCCTGGAAAATCCCATGGACAGAGGAGTCTGGCAGGCTACAGTCCGTGAGGTTGCAAAGAGTTAGACATGACTGAGCCACTGAACATAAAAAGGAAGAAGCATTCTGAGTCTGAGGGATCTCCAGAGGAATGGAGTTCTGTGTTCCACGCATGCTAAGTCGCTTCAGTCGTGTCCAGCTCTTTGTGACCCCATGAACTGTAGCCCACTAGGCTCCCCTGTCCATGGGATTCTCCAGCCGAGAATACTGGAGTGGGCTTCTATGCCCTCCTCCAAGGGATCTTCCTGACCCAGGGGTCGAACCTGAGTCTCTCATGTTTTCTGCATTGGCAGGTGGATTCTTTACCAATAGCGCCATCTGGGAAACCCTTTTAAAGTGGGCAAAAGATAGTTTCTACTTTTTGCCACTCTAAATAATGCTGGAATAAACATCCCCAGACATCAATGTTGGTACCTATAGATAAAAGTCTGGAATATTATTTTTTTTAATTTACTTTTACTATTACTTAGGAAATTCATGTTCATAGTAAAAAAGAGACTGAAATAATGGAAAGTGAGAATCATCTCTACCTAATCCCCAGTCCCAATCCCAAAGTTATTAATATTCAGTCTTACAGATTTTTCTCTACCTGCACTCAAACATTTTTTAAAACAAAAATGGTATCCTGTGCACAACATCCTGAAATGACCTTTTTACTTGCTATCTCAAAATGCTCAGGTTCATTCATTCCACAAAAATGATTGAACACTGACGTTAAGAACCCAGCAATGCTCTTGACTTTCAAGAATTGACATTCTAATAGATGAGACAGACATAGACAGAAACAAACAAGAGGTAGTAATGAAAATCCAGAAAGAAATGACAGGTGATGCAAGCTAATGAGAAGGCAGTTGCTACAATTTTAAGTCATCTTTGAGCAATTCTACTGTGTGTTTCTAACGGAGTTTCCAGCTCTTCTCTCTTATAAATGCTGCTGCCTGGAACGTCCTTGTCACATAAATTTGCATGCCTGTAGGAGCATATCCCGGCTCTTAGATATCCTCAATCCCTTTTATATCTAAAGCTTGCAACTGTTTCCAAATCCGGGGCTGAATGGCAGTTCCAGAGATGTGGGAGAGAGGGAAGTGGGGACCAAGCAGTGTGGGGGAGTGGGCACTGGGTTTGGAGTCAGACTGTAGAACAAGCCATGGCTCTGACATTTGCTCACCCTCTCTGAACACCCTCCTCATTTGCAAAATGGGGAGCACCATCTAATCTCACAGGGTTATAGCAAGGACAAAATGATGTTTTCCCTCACACTGTTTCTGGCATAAGCATTTTGTTCTCTCACTCACCTAGTCGTCATAATTATGAGAGATTCATCAAAATACACGCAATAGGGTAGCTTTCCCTAATGGATAATGGCAAAATTGCAAAGTGTTATTTCATTCCCTTGTGTAGGAGGAATAGTCTTACTGTTTATTTATTTTGATTCCTTTTTTTTTTTGGCCATGCTGCATGGCTTGTGGGATCTTAGTTCCCCAATCAGGGATTGAACCCTAGCCCCCTACAGTGGCAGTGTGGAGTCCTAATGACTCACTGGACTCTCAGGGAATTCCCTAGAGCCTTGCTATTTAAATTGTGATCTGGCATATATACAACACTATATATAAAATAGATAACTAATAAGGTCCTACTATATAGCAGAGGGAATTCTACTCAATACTCTGTGAAGGGCTATACAGGAAAGGAATCTAAAAAGAGTGGATATAAGTATATGTATGACTGATTCACTTTTCCGTATACCGACTAACACAACAAATATTGTAAATCAACTATACTCCAACAAAAATTATAATAATTAGGCTTCCCTAGTGGTTCAGTGCACACAAGGTTCTGTTTGCACCCTCCAAGAGTCTGTTTCCCCAGTCCTGTGTAAGTTCTGGCGACTCTATAGTGGGGTTAATGGTGACCTCCTCCAAGAGGGCTTATGCCATACCAGGTCTGCTGCACCCAGAGCCCCTGCCCCTGTGGCAGGCTACTGCTTACCCGTAACTTCACAGGGGATAGTCAAGCGCAGTTCTGGCTCAGTCTCTGTGGGGTCCCTGGGTCCTGGTGAGCACAAGTTTTGTTTGAGCCCTCTGAGGGTCTCTGGCGGGTAAGGGGTTTGAGTCTAAACTCGATTTCGCCCCTCCTACTGTCTTGCTGGGGCCTCTGCTTTGCCCCTGGATGTGGGGTATCTTTTTTTGGTGGGATTCAACTTTCTCCAGTCAACAGTTGTTCAGCAGCGAGTTGTAGTTTTGGAGTTTTCGAAGAAGATGAGCACATGTCCTCCTGCTCCTCCATCTTACTTCTGCTTTATTGGCTGTGCCAAAGCCTTTGACTGTGTGGATCACAACAAACTGTGGAAAATTCTGAAAGAGATGAGAATACCAGGCCACCTGACCTGCCTTCTGAGGAATCTGTATGCAGGTCAAGAAGCAACAGTCAGAACTGGACATGGAACAACAGACTGGTTCCAAATCAGGACAGGAATATGTCAAGGCTGTACAGTGTCACACTGTTTATATAACTTCTATGCAGAGTGCATCATGTGAAATGCCAGGCTGGATGAAGCACAAGCTGGAATCAAGATTGCTGGGAGAAATATCAATAATCTCAGATATGCAGATGACACCACCCTTATGGCAGAAAGTGAAGAAGAAATAAAGAGCCCCTGGATGAAAGTGAAAGAGAGTGAAAAAGTTGGCTTAAAGCTCAACATTCAGAAAACTAAGATCATGACATCTGGTCCCATCACTTCATAGCAAATAGATGGGGAAACAATGGAAACAGTGAGAGACTTTATTTTATTGGGCTCCAAAATCACTGCAGATGGTGATTGTAGCCATGAAGTTAAAGGATGCTTGCTCCTTGGAAGAAAAGCTATGACAAACTTAGAGAGCATATTAAAAAGCAGAAACATTCCTTTGCCAACAAAGGTCCATCTAGTCAAGGCTATAGTTTTTCCAGTAGTCATGTATGGATGTGAGAGTTGGACTATAAAGAAAACTGAGTGTCGAAGAACTGATGCTTTTGAACTGTGGTGTTGGAGAAGACTCTTGAGAGTCTCTTGGGCTGCAAGGAGATCCTACCAGTCAATCCTAAAAGAAAACACTCCTGAATACTCATTGGAAGGACTGATGCTGAAGCTGAAGCTCCAATACTTTGGCCACCTGATGTGAAGAACTGACTCATTGGAAAAGACCCTGATGCTGGGAAAGATTGAAGGTGGGAGGTGCAGGGGATGACAGAGCACGAGATGGTTGGATGACACCACCAACTTGACGGACATGAGTTTGAGTAAGCTCTGGGAGTTGGTGATGGACAGGGAAGCCTGGCGTGCTGCAGTCCATGGGGTTGCAAAGAGTCGGACACAACTGAGCTGAACTGAACTGAACTGAACTGAGAGGTTCAGTGGTTGGGAATCCGGCTCCCAATGTAGGGAACATGGTTCCATCCCTGGTCTGGGAAGACCCCACATGCCGCAGAGGAACCAAGCCCATCCTCCATAATAAGAGGAGACACTGCGGTAAACCCAAGCAGGGCAACTAAGAGTAGTCCCTGAAATCTGCCACTAGAGAAAGCCCACATGCAGCAACAAAGACCCTGTGCAGCCCAAAACAAACAAAATAAATAGATAATTTTTTAAATTATAATAAGTAAGTAAATAAATCATGGGCTGCATATCAGCTTGTGGTTGCTGTTGCTTATCACTAAGTCATGTCCAACTCTCTGCGACCCCAAGAACTATAGCACACCAGGCTTTCTTGTCCTTCACTGTCTCTTGGAGTTTGCTTACTCACATCCATTAAGTCAGTGATGCCATCCAACCATCTCATCCTCTGCCACCCCCTTCTCCTCTTGCCCTCAGTCTTTCCCATCATTAGGGTCTTTTTCAATGTATTAGCTCATCACATCAGGTGGTCGAAGTATTGGAGCTTCAGCTTCAGTCCTTTCAATGAATATTCAGGGTTGATTTCCTTTAGGATTGACTGGTTTGATCTCCTTGCTGCCCAAGGGACTCTGAAGAGTCTTCTCCATCTGCACTGACATTACTTGGTAGATCTTTGCTGCTGCTGCTGCTGCTGCTAAGTCGCTTCAGTCGTGTCCGACTCTGTGTGACCTCAGCCCTGTGGATTCAGCATTTGACTATTGAGATCCCCAGGATTTCCTATGCACATTTTAGCTTGAGATTGTTTTAGAGCGGAAGATAAATGTTAGGTAGAGTGAAATATCTCTTCATCTCACTGAGGAATTGAAGAGGGAGTGACCTAAACATTCCTCTAGGTTGAACTTGGCTTGCTGCCTGGAATACCTGCATCATGTTGTTTATTCTTTCAGGGAGAGAACTCAAAAGGCCAGATCATTTCCTTTGTTTCTCTAACCAGGTGTGGAAACCCAGCCAGTTTCAAGACCTTGTGCTGTCAGGGTTGGGTGGGCCCTGAAATGTCTTCATTCTAGCTCAACCCTCTGCTCCTGCCCTGCCCAACCCTGCCCCAGCCCCATTTCACAGGCCCGGCCCTGAGAAGGGCAGGAATTTGCTCAAAGTCATTCACCAACCAGGTGGTAGCCTCAGTCTCAGCTTCCCACCTATCTTTCTTTCTTATCTCAAATATTATTCCATAATTTTTTTTCCTATGGATTCAGCTCATCTTTTTAGAAAAGGAAATTCAAAAATTTTAACAAAGAATTATGTAAAAAATTGAAACAATGTAAAAATTCTCCCAACAATTCCACTCTTCGCCAGATGCATACCCAGGAGACATGAAAACACGTATCTTCACAGAAACAGGTACATGAGGGAGTTGCCTGGTGGTACAGTGGTTATGAATCCACCTTCCAATGCAAGGAATGTGGGTTCAGTCCCTGGTCAGGGAACTAAGATTCCACATGCCTCGGAGCAACTCACTAGGCCCAAGCACCACAACAATTTAGCCTGTGCACTTTGGAGCCCCCACACCACAACTAGAGAAGCCATGCGCCACAACGGAAAGTCCCACAGATACGACCAGACACAGCCAAATAAATGAGAATAAACATATTAAAAAAAAAAAAAACCTGTTCATGAGTGTTTATAGCAGCATTATTCATAATAGTCGAAAAAATGCAAACAACCGAAGTGCCCTTTAGCCAGTGAACGAATAAATAAAATGCGGTATATTCATACAATGGGGTATTATTTGACAATAAAAAGGAATGAAGTATTGATACAAGCTACAATATGAGTGAACCTTGAAAACACGCTAAGTGAAGGAAGACAGACACAAAAGACGGTATATTGTGTGATTCCACTGATAAAAATGTCCCAAAGAGGCAAATGCATGGGACATAGATTACTGGTAGCCAGGGGCTGAGGGGATGGGGAAAGCGGGTGTGAGGTTTCTTTTTGGGGGTGATCAAATATTCTGAGGGGCTTCCCAGGTGGCTCAGTGGTAAAGAACCCTCCTGCCAATGCGGGAGACGTAAGAGACATGGGTTCCATCCCTGGGTTGGGAAGATCCCCTGGAGAAGGAAATGGCAACCCACTGCAGTATTCTTGCCTGGAGAATCCCGTGGACAGAAGAGCCTGGTGGGCTACCGTCCATTGGGTTGCAAACAGTCGGACACGACTGAAGCAACTTAGTACGCAAATATTCTGAAATTAGATAGTGATGATGGCTGTATATTTCTGTGAATATACACAGTGAAAGTCACTCAGTCGTGTCTGACTCTGTGGCCCCATGGACTGAATTCTCCAGGCTAGAACACTGGAGTGGGTAAGCTGTTCCCTTCTCCAGGGGATCTTCCCAACCCAGGGCTCAAACCCAGGTCTCCCTCATTGCAGGTAGATTCTTAACCAGCTGAGCCATCAGAGAAGCCCTGATGGCAAACAAAACTACTGTTTAAAAGACCTTTAAAAGGCTGGATTTTGTGGCATGTAAACTATAGCTCAATAAAGCTGTTATTTAAAACAAACAAACAAACATGGCGGGCTTCCCCTGTGGCTCAGCGGTAAAGAACTGCCTGCCAACGCAGGAGACAAGGCTTCCATCCCTGATCTGGGAAGATCCCACACGCCCCGGAGCAACAAAGTCCACGCACCACAACTACTGAGTCTGTGCTCTGTAGCCTGGCAGCCGCAACTACTAAGCCCACACCCTGCCGCTACTGAAGCCCAAGGGCCCTAGAGCCTGTGCTCTGCTACAAGAGAAGCCGCAGCAGTGAGAAGCCCTCACACCACAGCGGGAGAGTAGCCCCTACTCCCCGAAACCAGAGAAAAGCACTCCCAGCAACGAAGACCTAGCACAACCAAATATAAATAAATAGAGTATTTTAAAACACACATAGAAGGACTTCTGTGATGGTGCAGTGGATAAGAATCTGCCTGCCAATGCAGGGGACATGGGTTCAATCCCTGGTCAGCCAGAGCAGCCAAAAACAAACGAAGTTTTAACCATTTTCAAGAAAAGAAAAATAAAACACCATGGTAGAAAGAGGAAAGTGACCCCACCACAGATTCCCCCTGGTAGCCACACTCTCTCTCCATAAATATTCAGGGAGGGTCTGTTCCCCGCAGACTGTGAACCCAACAGGAAGGAAGCAACTTCCTGAGGACACAACAGGAAGCAAACAACTCATCCCACAAGCAGAGGCCACCCCAGGGTTCAGAGCCCAGGACTAAAGCCTGCACTAAAGTCTCCTTAATTTCCCATGACTGACCTCTGCCCCTCCCTTCCCCTCCTCCTTCTCTCTGGTTCCCCAACCCCAGCTGTCAGGAAGCCCAGCCCTGTTCCCTGAACCTCGGCCCCTCCTTCCTCACTGCTCTTCCTGCCTGTACAACCTTCCCAGCACCTGCCGAAACCCCAACGAGAGTCAAACCCAGCTCTCCGACCACTCTGCGCCTCACCTGGGCGGCTGGTTGTAGCTGGAGCAAAACGCACCACCTTGTCAGCTGCCCACTTAGAATCCGTGACCTAGGACTCCCCTGGTGGTCCAGTGATGGTCCATCCCTGGTCAGGGAACTAGATCCTACGCACTGCAATTAAGAGTCCAGATGCCCCAACTAAGACCCAGTGCAACCAAATAAAGAAGTAAATAACTAACTATCTAAAAAATAAAATAAAATCCTTGACTTCAGTCCTGAGTGGTCCTGGGTGCTGCCTGGACGTCATAGTCATTCACTCCCTGTGACTGTGGTCCACCTTCTCTCCTCTCTGTGAAACGAGGACACGAATATTTCTGCCTCCTGGGGCCCTTGGCTGCATTAGCACCTGACACATCGTAGGCCCTCAATTGGTGATAGCTCTGGGGTAAAGAATCTGCCTGCAATGCAGGAAACCTGGGTTCAATCCCTGGGTTGGGAAGATCCCCTGGAGAAGGGAAAGGCTACCCACTCTAGTATTCTGGCCTGGAGAATTTCACGGACTATATAATCCACAGGGTTGCAAAGAGTTGGACACGACAGAGCGACTTTCACTTTTATGGGGTCATTATCTCTGGTCTTCCATCCAGGGGCTCCTGGAGACCAGGGCTCCTGGTGACCCGGTCTCCAAAGATACCTTCCCTGCAGTCAATATTTTGTTCCACTGGCTGGGCAGCCAGGGGCTTTTTGTCAGAATGGCTCAACTTCTGGAGAAAGAGAAGGGGATGTAGCCCAGGGCAGAGGAAGTGTGGCTGAGCTCAGGGTGAGAGCAAGGAGGCTGCACATTCTTGCAGCCAATGTCCACATGATGGGCTGAGCCTGAGTCAGACCTGGGGCCAAGATGGAAACTTACCAGGGCCCCAGAAAGGGAATGTGGAGGAGTCGTAGGGGTTGCAGATAGCTGGCACCCCTATCTGGACCTTCAAGGAGGAGGGCCGCCCCCAGGAATCCAGGCTGCACTTCCTCCCAGGGAACTGAGACCACAGCCGGGAGGAAGAAGGAAGTTGAGCCTTGTTCTCCAGTAACTCACATCGTCCTTTGAGGCAAGTCAACTCTCACCCTGTCCGCCTTCCCCTGGGGGATCATCCGCCCTAGGTCAGCCTATTCAAAACACTGGTCTAATTTTCTGGCCCACACCCTTCATTCCTTCTCCTCGAGATGTTTGCAGGCACCTTCCTGGGTCCACAAGTAAGTCTTGGAAGATAATACAGTGGGAGGGATGGGAAAAAGCCTATTCTGGAAATCAGGACAGCTGGGCATGGCCCTGGCCTGCTGTGTGAGGCCGGCAGGTCTCACCCTCTCTGGGCTCCAGTCTCCACTTCTGTGAGAAAGGGCAGCTGGTCTCCATGCCCTCTGGTTCCCAGTCTCTGGAATTCCACCAGGGCTCAAGGTGCCTCCACCTGAGTGCCTCCATCCCAGGCCCTCAGGGATAAAGTCCCACCCTCATCCACAGTCCAAGAGGCCCTTGCTGGTTTGGTCCTGCCCTTGGCTAGACCTCATTCTCGCTCCTTCCCATACTCCCATCCACACGCAGCTGCCCTGCTCGGAGAGCAAGCACCTGGAGTGCTCTGAAATGGCAGCTCGCTGGCTGACCCCCACTCCTGAGTGGATGTCATCTCTCCACCTTTCCTCTCCTGACCTTCCAGTGTGTGTGTCCACCAGCAGAGGCTGTTCTGTTTTCTGTCTCTCTCATTAAACTGAGTGCTGTGCCAAGGGCAGTGGCCGGTATACTGAAGGGGTCCAAGAATATTTGAATGAATGAACTGAATGAATGAATGAATGAATGTAGTGGAAGCTCCAGGCGAGTTGTAGGCCACCCCAGAGCTCTGCCCTGCCCCAGAGGTGGGGGTGGGGTACTGATGGAGGGGTGTAGATTTTCAAGGGAGGTTCCAGCTGGGCTCAGTGAGGCCACAGCCCCAAGATGACTGGCTGATGACTCACAGGCCCCAAACAGAGCTTTCATAACCCTCCTTGGCCTTCCTGGATCTGCCTTCTGATCAGGCCTTCAGGCTAATGCCTCTCAGGTTTCTCTCCTGCTCCAGCCAGTCTCTCTCTGTGAACCTGAACTTTGCAAGAGCTCCGCTGGCTTTAAAGAAACAGCTCAAGATTCCTGGGCTGTGTTGTATTTTCTTTCCTGGAGGAATTGCTCTGTTTATGGAAAGGAAAAAGGAAAAAAAACTACCACCCAAGCTAGCTAAAGGTCACCCTGGTTTTCTGAGACCCCTCATCCCCCACTTCTCATTTGGCATCTGTCTCCTGGTTGCTGGTGTGAAGGGAGACCCACCACTTCCCCCACCTCACCCCAGGACTCCCAGGCCACATGGGGAGGGGAACGACAGCCTCAAAGCTTTGTTTGCCTGCCTGGCCAGAACCCAACTGGGGCCACCCCACCGGGGTCTTGCTCTGATCCTGGGAACAATCAAGAACAGAAATCCACATAAATTGGGTTGGGTCTCCCACCTCGCCTTCCCTGCCCTCTCTTTCATCAGTGGGTTCCCCCTCCCTTTTCCGTATGTGTCCCTTCCTCCCAGCAAAACAGGTCCATCTGCAGAAAATCCTCTGATGGCCTCCTCTGGTCCTTGTGTTTTCCTGTCACTAATGGGCAGTGCCTCCCAGAGCTCGCAGCCTTCTCTTTTGTCCAGTTACTTTTAAAAATAATACACTTTTAATTTTGGAATAATTTTAGACTTCCAGAAATGTTGCAAAGAACACAGAGAGAGTTAGTTACCTTACACCCTACACCAGCTTCCTTTTTGATAACATCTTACATAACTACGGCCCATTTGTTCAAATGAGGAAACCAACATTGGTACAAAACTATGCACCAAACTCCAAACTTTATCCGATTTCACCAGTTTTTCCACTTAATATCCTTTTTCCATTCCAGGATCCAGTCCAGAGAACCACATTGCGTTTAGTCATATGCTATTTGTGATGAGGAAAGTATAATTATCTCTGTTTTACAGATGTAGGCTTAAAAAATATTCACAACCTAAAAGTTGAGAGTTATGTTTTATTCAGTGGAAATTTTTTAGGATTTAAGCCCAAGAGGCAGCATCTCAAGTAACTCTGGGAGAACTGCTCCATAGAGGCAAGATGAGGTGTGTGTGTGTGAGTGTAGGGGGGAGGGTTAGGTTACACAGAAGTCTTGCGACCAAGGGCAGATAGTATGAACATCAGCAGATTATTGTTGGACTTTCCTGGTGGTCCAGTGGTTAAGAATCCACCTGCCAAAGCAAGGGACACAGGTTCAATCCCTGGTCCAGGAAGATTCCATATGCCTGGGGCAACAAAGCCTGTGCATGGCAACTGCTGAGCCTGTATGCCCTAGAGTCCAGGCTCTGCAACAAGAGAAGCTACTGCACCTCAATGAAGAGTAAGCCTGTGCATAGCAACGGAGACCCAGTGTAGTCAAAAATAAAAAATGAGATTTATGGATAAAAAAAGATTGTTATTAATTGAAGAAAACCAGCTATCCCAAATTAAGGAATTTAGCACTTCTCTGTGTATGGGAAGATGCAAATGTGTGGGCTCATTGACTCATTCCCTCAGCTACCTGGGGCCAGTATCCTGTGTTTTCACATCCTGAGTTTCCTCAGGGCTCAATGTGGGGAGTGGCTGCAGTTTGATGGCTGCTAGCCGGCAGGTATTCTTTCCTTCCTGAATTTCCTCAGGGCTCACTGGCTCACATTGAGTGAAGTGAACGTGGCTCAATCTCATGTCCGACTCTTTGCTACCCCATGGACTATACATATACAGTCCATGGAATTCTCCAGGCCAGAATACTGGAGTAGATAACCTTTCCCTTCTCCAGGGGATCTTCCCAACCCAGAGATTGAACCCAGGTCTCCTGCATTGCAGTCAGATTCTTTACCAACTGAGCTACAAGGGAAGCCCAAGAATTCTAGAGTGGGTAACCTATCCCTTCTCCAGCAGATCTTCCCAAACCAGGAACTGAACCAGGCTCTCCTGCATTGCTGGCGGATTCTTTACCAACTAAGCTATCAGGGCAGCCCTTGGCTCATGTTGGAGGGCTGCAGTCACTGATGACTGTGACATCCTTGTTTACAGGAAATATTCAGTTTCTTCACAGATGAAGAAATAAGAGATGGGAGGACCGAGTGACTAGCTAGGAGGTAAAAGCAGTGGTGGAAAGGGATTAGGTCCTGACATTTGGAGCTAGAATCCACCCCTGATGGATGGACCGCCTCCCCGTCCCCTAGGATGAAGCAATTAGAGATTCTTCTCTAGTGACCAAAATTCCAAGAATAGTAGATCAATTAAGGCTGGACCCTGCACAGACCACATATTTCTCACTTCTGAAGTCAGGTGACCTCCCTGAGCACACATGCGCAGAAAAGGCTCCTTGGAGGTCAAAGAGGATGTCAACAGATGTTCTACCCCAGACGCCTTTTCGGTAGGATCCATTTTGGCTAACAGAGGGTGCACACACCTGGGAGGATCCTGGGATATACCAGATATGGACTGTCAGCCAGGCAAGTCAAACTGGCCAAAGAAAACCCAGAAGAAATACCCCATGAAAGTAATTCAAACTGCCATGGGGGCATGACTCAGCAACTCAGGGACTCTCCCTCTGAGCCTGCCCATGTGTCTGTTCACACATACTGTGCTCTTTTTCATCCTAATAAACACTTTACTTGCTTCACTACTTTCCGTCTTTGTGGGAATTCTTTTCTGCAAAGCCCAAGGGCCAGGGCCCCTGTCACTGACCACGGGTCTAGTGGCTAGGATCCGGTGCTTTCACTGCTGCGACCCGGCCCAGTCCCAGGCTGGGAACCCAAGCCTCAGTCCAAGCCACCGCAGGCCGAGGGCACTGGAGCAGTGTAACATAAGCTTCAGTTTCCTCGTCTGAAGGGCGGATCAGAGGTAATTACCTCACGGCAGGAGTGAGGACTAAAAGAGCCCACGTCTATAGACGCCTCCTGCCCCTGACATGGTAGCTGTTGTCAGAGCTGTCCGTGTCATCATTACTGAGGCGCCCAGATCTCTTCAACTCCAAGTTCTTGTTAAAGGTTATGTCTAGAGAAGGCCGAGCCCTTCATTCTCTGGGTCCCTTTACCAGGGAAGAGTCAGGCTCTAAACACTGAGAGAAATCCCGGGTGTGGTTCCACCATGGTCGGTGGCTGTGCATGGCATCTCCCTGGACCCCAGTGTCCTCACTTTTAAGGCGGAGATGTGAGGAGGTGCGGGGAGGACTCCATGGGGCGGGGCCAGCCCCCAGAATCTGTTAGTGCGGGCCATTCCTGGCCCCCCAAGTGGTCTTGGCCCCCCCTGGGCAGTCACAGCCTAGGCCTCCTGGTTAGGCAGGTCCACTGGTCGTTCCAGGTCTCTCTGTCTGCTTCCTACCCCTGCTGAAACCCCGTCAGGGGTAATTAATCACCCCATCTCTCCAGCCTTGCCCCAAACAAGAGCTCAGAAAGCCAGCTCCCTCTGCTGTTCCTTATCCTCAGGCCTAAAGAGGCTGTGTCTTCAGGGAAAGTGCTGGTTAGAGGCTTAACAAGAGGGAGAGCCAGGTCTCGCTAAGATCTCATCCCACGACCTGAGCAGAGCCCTCCCTGCCCCACCCACCTCGTTCAGCCGCGGCTCTGGGAGGCGGCTGCCACCTGCCTGCTGCTACTTGTTCCTCCTCTGGGTCTTCGCTGGGGCATGTAGGATCTAGTTCCCTGAAAGAGATCGAACCCAGGCCCTTTGCATTGGGAGGGCAGAATCTTAGCCACCGGACCACCAGGGAAGTCTCACGCCTACTGCTTCATAACTGGTCAGTGAGGAAGGTCGCAAGCCACTTGCCATCCCTCCTGCCTGAAAGAAGTGCCCAAACCACCCGGTGAAGGAGGTGTTGAAAGGTCGTGCGTGCCTGTGTGCTCAGCCGTGTCGACTCTTTGCCACCCCATGAACTGTAGCCCCCAGGCTCCTCTGTCCATGGGGTTTCCCATGGACAATGAGCAACAGAACAAGAATAGGACAAGAATACTGGAGCAGATTGCCATCTTCTACTCCAGGGGACCTTCCCGACCCAGAGATCGAACCCATTATCTCCTGCACTGGCAGGCAGATTCTTTACCACTGAGCCACCTGGGGAGCCCTCATTAAAAGATCATTTTCAAGGAAAAGATCATGATTCCATACAGATAAAAAGATGAATATATGTTAAACATTTTAATTTATAAGGGAACCAGGCAGATGTTATAACCAACAACAGAAGAACACTCACATTCATAGGTCAGGAATAATGAAATGAATGGGCAGAGTGAGGTGAAACTGATTTTTCCACAAGGGGATAGGGAAAAACTCTAAGACAGGATAAATTTATCAGTTGCTTCAATTTACAGGGCTGTAAAACAGCTCAAAAATGATGAAAGGCTAGAATCCACTAACTCAGAAGACACACTGCATGGAGACAGTCTGTAGTTTTCCACTGAAGAGCACATTTTTCTTTTTCTCTGCAAAAGGAAGGTCATGGCTAGGGCAGACTCCAAGGTCTCTGAGCTGACGACCATTCATGAGATTAGTGTGACTCACACACCATGAGTGCAAGAGCCTTTCTGAACGCACCGGGGAAAATACACCTCACTTGCAGAAGCCCACACCCTAAAATCAACATCTCTTCGAAATGAAGGCCTCAAGACATTTAAGATTGTTTTCAGCTGGATTTGGGCATCTGTGTTACATGATGGGCTCTGGAACATTCTTGAATATCTTGTGGGTCTATAACACTGGCTTGTAGTTTTTACAGGACTCTGATCCTGACTCTGCTGTGCAGTCCTAGGCAGTTACAACCATCTCTCTGATTCTCTGACGTGAAGTTTGTGTTTGCTCTTTTATTTTTCCCACTGTGTAGCATATTTCCCTGACCAGGGATGGAACTTGCACCCCCTGCCATGGAAGCATGGAATCTTAACTACTGGACCCCCAGGAAGTTCCCGTGATGTGCAGCTTGTCTCTGAACTGGGATATTAACAATAGCTACTTCATAGATTATTGTTTTTTACCACTAGGTATTCACAATATCAGCACTGTAACTTAATAAAACCATTTCTCTGAAAATGTCCTGTGGTCTCTGAGATTCTTCTTTATCAGCCCAGCCTTCTCTTCTCTCCCCTATCCTGATCCCTTTCTGCTCTCATTTAATCGCTCATTTCTATTTGTGTCCCTAGCAGAGTAGGGAGCAGCATTTGGTTGACCTGCAGGGGATGGCATGTGCTGGGTGTAGCCTTAGGTAAGGGGGACTTTGGGGACAGGGTGACAAACAGAAAGGCTCGGAGTTCCCTAGCAACCTCATGCTGTCCTTTGTCCCGATTCTGTGTTTATTGAGGCCAGGTTCTCAGATAGGGACTTACAGTGGTGGAAGCGTGGGAACTGCCAGGGGGCCCTCCTAATAGGTAGGAGTTTGGACATTTGAGGAATTCAGTCTCCGTCCAAGATGGTGTGGTAGGCTTGCAGCAATTCCATAGCCACATTGCTTACTTATGCAACCACATGCAGTTGGCAGGCAAGAATGATTCCCATTTTGCATCTAGAGAAGCTGAGGACCCCTATGAGAGGCTTGAGAGTTGGATGCCCCAGGGCTCAGTGCCCGGCTCACTAGCTGATGCTGCCCTCTAGTGGCCATGCAAGGCACTTCAGGAAGCCCAGATCTGCCAGCAGCGTCTCACTGGATTTGTACACAATGGAAAGACTTCATAGGATGCCAGTGGCAGGCATGGTACGTCCCCCACCTCAGCACTCCTACGTCACTTTTATCAGCTCATCTCCCAGTCTCCACGCCTTAAATTATGTATATTATTTAACTTGGTAAAATGTCGATAACATAAATTTACCAATCATAGGACTTCCCTGGTGGTCCAGGAAGAATCTGCCTGCCAATGCAGGGGACATGGGTTCGAATCCTGGTCCAGGTAGATTCCACATGCTATGGGCAACTGAGCCCATGAGCCACAACAATGGAAGCCTGTGCACCTAGAGCCTGTGCTCCACAAGAGAGGCCAATGCAGAAAGAAGCCCCCACACCACAACTAGAGAAGACCACGCGCAGCAACGAAGACCCAGCAAAGCCAAGAATAATAAAGTAATAGCACAGAAGAGAGCTTAAAACATAAACACACAACTGCTTTAAGTGTACAGCTCAGTGGCATCAACTACATTCACACTGTCATCTCCAGACCACTTTTCTCGTGCAAACTCACACTGTGTACTCACTGAACAACTCTGTACACCACCACCCAAAATCCCTACCCCACCATCCTAGTAATCTGCCTATTCTAAGGTCTCACATACGTGGACTCATCAGTATTTGTCTTGTCGTGACTAGCTTACTTACATTGCTGAAATCTCCCTAGAGGATGACATGGTTGGATGGCATCACCGACTCAATGGGCAAGAGTTTGAGTAAACTCCAGGAGATAGTGAAGGACCGGGAAGCCTGGAGTGCTGCAGTGCATGGGGTTGCAAAGAGTTGGACACAACTGAGCAACCGAACAATGAATGATGTGAGTGTGTGTGTGCACGGGCGCTCAGTTGTGTCTGACTCTTTGCAACGCCATGGACTATAGCCTGCCAGCGTCTTCTTTCTGTGGAAGTCTTCAAGCAAGAATCCTGGAGTGGGTTGCCATTTCCCCCTCCGGGGATCTTCCTGATCCAGGGATGGAACCTGCATCTCTTGTGTCTCCTGCATTGCTAGGCAGGTTCTTTACCAGCTGAACCACCAGGAAAGCACCCCTTTACGGAGTGATTTATAAACGTGTGGCCCAAAAGACACAGGCATCGCCCAGAATTTCATCCAGACACCACCCTTCCAAACACAACTAACCAGAAACAGGCTGCGACATGTGTTATTACAGCACAAGATGACAATTTAATGACCGGAAAAACGACAACAAACCAAACTAGGAGAGAAAAGTGCCCCTGACAGCTGGGGGAGCTGCTAGCCTGGCTCTCACCTCTGAGCCTCAGTGAGTGCCCTGGAGGCAGGTCGTGGAGCCCAGCGCCTCCAGGCCAGCTGCAAGAATCGCCAAAAGAATCGCCCTCCATCCTACAAGCCCCTGCTGCTCCCCTACCAACCGAAGCAGCAGCGCCTGCGCCTCATTCAGGAGAGCAGTGAATCAAGCTTCTCAACCACAGAACGCCCGCTGCTTCCCGACAGCACACATCGGGAGCAAACCGCTGCATCCTTAAGTCCTCCCCAAATCCCTCAGTACCTGGCCATGTTCTACAAGCCCCCTAACCCTCACTAAGATGCCCTGCCGTTCCTCATACAGTGCAGCCCCCCACCCTACCCTGCTGCAGCCAGCATAATAAACCCAGCTTTGTGAACCGAGAGCATGTCCCACATGCTTCTTTCTGGAGCTGCGCTCACCATGCCCAACTGGTGGTGAGCAAGCTCACAGGGAGTGTGGCCCATGTGCAGAGCACATCCGGGGGGTGGTGTTGACTCTGCTAAAGGATTCGGTGGCCTTGGAGGGCTTCCACACCCTGGTCACCCAGCAGCTGCTTCACTGCCGGTGGCCATGTCCAAGAACAGCTGTACCTGTGTGCTGGCTGGTATAAGTCTTCATCGCTGGACATCAGGAGGGACAGGGGTCGTTTTACCTGCTGAGAAGAGCCCCAGTTTGGGACAGAGGGTACAGGTACTTGCTGGACATTCATGTCACACTGGTGACTTCCCTGGTGCCTCAGCTGGTAAAGAACCTGCCTGCCAATGCAGGAGACGCAAGAGAGGCAGGTTTGATACCTGGGTTAGGAAGGTTCCCCTGGAGATGGAAATGGCAACCTGCACCAGTATTCTTGTCTGGAAAATTCAATGGACAGAGATGCCTGGAGGACTATAGTCCAGGGGGTTGCAGAATCAGACACAATTGAGCACGCAAGCACACACATGCACACAGAGCAGCTGTCCTGAGATTTTTCTGTTACTAAGCAAAGGCCAGCATTTACAAGGTGAGATCTTATTTGGAATACAGACAAAGTTTGAACAGTTATGCATTTATTTTCATGTATAACTAGCACATCAACATGTGACTGTGTGGATATATTGCTTAGTTAGCATAAGACTAAATTGGTAAGTGAGTAAAAAGAAAAAGGATGTTCAGTTAAAGATAATATTAAGGAAGTGAGAGAACAGGTCCTCATATGATAAAAACTGTGGAGGTTATGGGAATGCCTGGAGTTTGGGACTTGAGGCTCTAAGCTTCAGGCAAGAAGCTCTGCTCTGGTCTGAAGCCCTTAAGGGGCCCTACACAGAAACCCTCCAGGTACTTGGAGCTCCGAGAATCCTCCTAAGAGCACGTGGTACATTGAGATGACCCCAGGGAGGAAAGCACCTTTTGCTTTGTGTGTTCATGCCCTACAAAATGTCTTAGAAGTTACAAAACATCAAGTGATTTTTTCTTAAAAGGGAAAAGAATCTTAGAGGTGTGACCAGTGGTCACAGGGCAGCCTGGGCTGAAGGGCCCAAGCAGGGGTTGGGGGACACCCCTGTTACTGTCCTGGAGGAGTGTGTGTGTGTGTGTGTGTGTGTGCGTGTGAGCACAGCCCCCATCAGGGCTGCAGGAGGAACACCTAAGGGCTCCTGTGCTCCTCCCCCTGGCAAGCAACAGGCTCTTAATCTGTGTCTGCAGAATCACTGTTGCACACGGGAGGCACCGCCAGAAGGCAGGTGGAGGAGTTGCTGACATCGTCCTTGGGTGTCAGCATGTCACCCTTTGCTCCTGCTGCTGCTGTGCAGGTTCATGCCTGGGCCTAAGCTCCATGTCAACACAGCCCCAAGGTGGGAAGTCCGTTCCACCAGAAGGGTCACTATCTTGTACATTTATGAACAATGGAAGGTATTTCCCCACCTTCCCCCCAAATCCAAAGTATGTTTCTTATCATCTAACCTTCAAATGTTAAAAATAGTGCTTTTTAAAGGACTCTGGGGTTGTACTCTAATAGCTCAGCACCCTCAGAGCTCATGGATCATTGCTATGGACACAGGGTGCCCGCTGGAGACTCACCCAACTGACCCCTGGAAATGGAGGTCGAGGCCAGTGCTCAAGAGGGCCAGAGTGGTGGAGGTGGGACCCCCAGGCATGACGTTTACAGTACGAAAGCCTTCTGGTGCCCAGAGGAGAGAAGGAACCGCTGAGAGTCTGAAGGGTGCTCTGAGCTGGGAGGAGGCCGGGGCTCAGCGGCCGAACTGATGGGCGGAGCTGCAAGCTGGTCCCTGTGTGTGGCTTGGAAGGAAAGCATGCCAGAACAGGTCGGGAAGGGACACAAGTGAGGGAAGGAGCCCCGACAAGCAGGGCTAGTGTGCAGCCGCAGCCCCCGGCCCGGGGGTGCCCTCAGCAGCACCCCGCAGCACTCCGCTTCACATGGCACGGCTTGCAGAAGAGACGGTTGTTCAGCGGGTAGCAGCCCTGGTCCGTGGGCTCCACAGACAGGAGGACCCTGCAGTCCTGCGGGAACAAGACACATGTGGATGGACCCAGGCCCAAGCCCTGGAACCTGGAGCCTGGGGCCCCAGGCCTAAGCCCTGCACACGGAGCCCAGGCAGGTGGGACTTGCCAGCATTCGTGGGGGAGATTAGCTGCATCACCCGAGAGGAGAGTCCAGGACACTGGGAGACGAGGCAGCCCTTTGGTGGGGAAGCCCCCTAAGGGATCATGGAAAGGGCTGGAAGGGTCTTAAAAGCCCTCTCTGATGTCCAATGAGGGATGACGTCCACCCCAGGTCACAGCTAGTTCCAGAGCTAGGATAGGACCGGGTTTTCAGGCTCAGAATCCAGGGGTCTTTTTGTTGTTCCACTGTTAACACAGCTTCAACACTGGCACAAACCTTCATTTTTCCAACTTTTAAATCCCCAAAAGATTTTAAAATGAGGACGGGGATTCGGGGCCCAGACTTTGCTAAATTTACCATTTTGCCACAAGCCCGCACCTCATCTGGGCCTCACTTGGGCACGTGCAGGAAATAACAAGAATGATGAACATCCAGAGACCTGCTCAGGGCATGGCTGGTGTTCCCTAGAGCGGAACGGATGAGACCAGAAAAAGGCTGATTTTAGAGACAACTCGGGAGTCCCAGCCATCCTGATTCAGCTCTGCCAGCTGGGGAGGGCGCCCTCGTGTGTCTTTTTCCTGGAATTGCACCTCGAGTCTCTCAAGGTGACTCTGGGCTATTTAATGCCAGGATCTGGGCTATTCCTAACAGCCACTTGTTTGGCATTCTGAGAGCACCAAGTGCCAAACCTAAAGTCCCAAAGGGGCTCATGTGACCTCTTCTAAATTAGAATTAAATGCAGAAACACTTCAACTATGACCAAGTCGCAGAGCCTGAGAAGGAGCTGTCAGGTGGCAGAAAGCTGTCAGGCCCTGCCCAGAACACAGGGAAAAACTACTTTGTTGACCCTCAGTTTCCTCATCTTAAATGAAGACAGAAACTCCCATATCAAAAGCTCATCATTAGGATTCAATAAGGGGCTTCTCTGGTGGCTCAAACAGGAAAGAATCTGCTGCAATGAAGGAGACCAGGATTAGATCCCTGGGTTCGGAAGATCCCCTGGAGAAGGGAGTGACTACCGACTCCAGTATTCTTGCCTGGAAAATTCCATGGACAGAGAAGCCTGGTGGGCTACAGCCCATGATGTCGCAAAGAGTCTACATGACTGTGCAACTAACATTTCTACTTTTCAAGGTGATGTGTATGAAAGCATTTTATATTGAAAAATACTAGTATGGAAGCGTTGTTACTCTTCTGGTAATTTTAAGAAATAACATGGAGCACAAGGGAGGCAGGAACGGGGAAAGCCCCAGCAGTCCATTGGTTAAGATTCTGAGCTTCCACTGCAGGGGGTGTGGGTTTGGTCCCTGGTTGAGGAACTAAGATCACAGGCAGCACAGTGCGGCCAAAAAAAAGGGGCAGGAATGGTGAGAAGAGTGTGGACGGCACCTTGAAACCCACTTCCCTTCCTAGAGAAACAGTAACCACATCCGCTCAGGCCACTGTGGTTGAAGCCTTACTTTCTGAAATGCAGCTGCTAGAGTCCAAACTCTGACTCACAAAAGCAGCCTGGGCAATGTTTCCAGTAAGCTGACTAAGGAGAAGCAGGGAGGGTTTATTTGCTCACCATCCAGGCCCATGGAAATGCCAGTCGCCACTGGACCTAACGTGGGCTATGGCAGGGATAACAGCATCTGAATTTCACCGCTGTTCTTTCAAGATGTGTTATCAGCCAAACTTTGAACTATAACCAACACGTCAACATAATTATGAAGCAGTGTGTCAACTTCTTGATTAAACTCTCAGGTCACTCTCAGTGAAAATGGCTTCTTGGCTCCAGACCTCTGCTTAAATGTGAGTGAATAAATGTTTGGAATCTTACTGGCTGATTAAGAGATTTGCTCTGTTACAAACTATTACATATAGGATGGATCAACATGGTCTATTGTACAGCACAGAGAACTATATTCAATATTCTGTGATAAACCATAATGGAAAGTGAAAAGTGAAAGTGAAGTCGCTCAGTCGTGTCCGACTCTTTGAGACCCCATGGACTGTAGCCCACCAGGCTCCTCCATCCATGGAATTTTCTAGGCAAAACTATGAAAAAGAATAACATATGCATAACTGAATCACTTTGCTGTACACCAGAAACTAACACAGCACTATAAAGCAACTATATGGCAATTAAAATTTAAAAAAAAAAGAGAGAAAAATTTGCTCTGGGAGTCCCCACTTCGGTGATACCTTTTTGTCATCATCACCAAAACATCAGTGACATGAGGAAGACAGGAAGAGATAAGGGTAGATTCTTAGAGCCTGCCCGGGACTGACTATATAATTTGCAGACTTTGGGGCAAAATGAAAACGCAGAGTCCCTTATTCAAAAATGAAGAATTTTTAAAAATGACAGCAAAACTTCAAGCAAACAGAGGATCCTTCTGAGTGTGAGGCCTGTGCGGCTCTCCAGGCATTTCTTGCTAGAACCACTGTACCAGCTTCTAACCAGCCTTCCCACCTCAGCCTCACCACTGCCTGCATGCTGACTGCTTAGCTTGGCACCTGGGGCCCTTTCCTTCTCTCTGGCCTCACTCTATATCCAGCAGTCTACATTCCAGACACACCTAGAAACTTCCACTTTCTCCAATTCTTCAGGCCGTTTGTGCTACATAGGCCCTTGCCTCTTTCTGGACTTCTTTTCCCCCTTGGACTCTGTGGCAAACTTCTACACATCCTGCAAAACCCAGGTTAAGCACTGCCTCCCCTACGAGTGCCTTTGACGGTTTCTCTGGTGGCTCAGAGGTAAAGAATCCGCCTGCCAATGCAGGAGACGTGGGTTTGAGCCTTGATTTGGGAAGATCCCACATGCCTCAGGGCAACTGAGCCACAACTACCGAGCCTGTGCTCTAGAGCTGGGGGCTGAAGCTACTGAGCCCACACACCCCAGAACAGCCAACCACGGCAATAGAGGCCCGCGCACCACGGCTAGAGGAAACCCTGTACAGCCAGGAAGACCCAGCAGAGGCAAAGATAAACTAAAGAGAATCACGTACGAGTGCTTTGATTGGACCAATCTTGATCACTTGACTTAACTGCTGCCTTCTTTGCCCCAAAGCGGATTTATACATGCTCTTTTTTTTTTTTTAATACATGCTCTTTCGTAGCACCTTGAAAGGACATCTCTGGTGTGGGTCTGCCCAGCATTCCTTTTGTCCTTCCTATGGTTGTATCAGGGCTTCCCTGGCAGCTCAGGGGGCTTTCCAGTTAGCTCAGTGGTGAAGAATCCTCCTGCCAATGCAGGAGATGTGGGTTCGATCCCTGGGTTGGGAAGATCCCCTGGGAGGAGGAAATGGCTACCTACTTCTGTATCCTTGTCTGGAAAATTCTATGGAACCTATTGATCAACAGTCCATGGACTCAAAGAGAGACATAGTCACTCAAAGAGTGACTGAGCATGCACAGTCAATCCCAATGGCTTCGTATAGTGCTGCCTCCCGGGCCCTAGAAATTATCAGTAAGAGCCCCTGGCCACTGACTGATCCAGAATGGGCCACGTGATCCAAGCTGGGTGACTCAGAGGTCTTGGGACTGTGTGGGGTCACTGGATGGGGTTTCTAAGTTGGAAGGATGTAAACCTGAGCCAGCAATGTATCTCCTGTCCCACAGAGAATGCCAGGGCACAGCGAGAGAAAATGAAGCAAACACTCACATAAAAGCAGAACCAAGAGACAGAGAAAAAGCCCTATAACATTTGACGTCATCAATGATATCACCACCAAGAACCTTCCTGTTAAGATCTCCTTTCTTGTAGAAAGCAGGTTGAATTTGGTTTCTATCATTAACTCAAAGACTAGATTTGCAGTTATTCCCATTCTTATTTGTCTGCTACTAGATAGCCTGGGCTAACAATTTTCTTCTTTTTGGCCACGCCATGTAGAAGTGGGGTCTTAGTTCCCCAACCAGGGATCGAACCTGCACCACTTGCATTGCAAACTCAGCGTCTTAATTGCCGGACCTCTAGGGAAGTCTTGGATGGTGAGCAATTTGAGATCAGAGCCCTCACCTGGACTTGTCTCAGTCCAGGGCCTGGCACACAGCAGGCTCTCAACAGGGCTCATGTGGTCTGGACCAGCTACATCTAATTAAATCAGCACTGTTCCACTCACCTCACACCGGTAGCAGTTCTCATGGAAGTTTCTTCCCATGCACTCGATTTTGAAGGCATCCTTCCCATCTCGGGGGATGATGGGATTCTCACAGATGCTGCATACTGGGGCAAACTTCCTAGAGAGAAAGAAACCTAAGCTCAGGAGGCGTTCACACCCACGACCGCAGAAATTAGCTGTCAGAACCTGGGCTGGCTTTGGTTCACCTCCCAGAGCTATTTTGGATCTGTTGCTATGTGACTACACCTGGAGCTACAACCACAAACGCCTATTTTTTCCTGGCATAAGCAAATGGAGAGACCTGGGTAATTAGACCCAACTTCCCAGGGTATAATTAGCCCAAGGGAAGGACGTAACTGGGGAACATTGGAATTGGAGAAAGCAGAGAAATCTCATGTGTGTGCTTCCGGTGAACCCATTTCATTGGTCCTGTATCAGATCACTGCTTTTTCTTCTTTCCTTTTCTGCTAGGCGCTTCTGTCTCTCCCCTTGGGCAGTGATGGACAAGGCTTCTTGGACACGTGCATCACCATCGCTCCATACAGTTCTAGCTATGAGGGGAGGCCCTGGGGTCTGGGGATTGACAGCAAGGCCCTGAAGTCAGTTTGACGGGGTTTGAATTGCAGCTTCCGTTCTTACCATCAGGGAGACTTAGGTACAGTGAGTCCCCTACATACCAATGATTTCTGTTCCGAGAGTGAGTTCGTAAGTCCAACAAAGTTATTCAACTAACACAGTCAGTTATAGAATATTATATTATAATAGGTTTATAATACTTTTCACACAAATATGTACATTAAAAACAAACACAAAAAATAGGGAAAACATTTTTTAATCTTATGGTACAGCACCTTGAAAAGTATAGTAGTACATACAACAGCTGGTCTACAGGGGCTGGCATCAAGTGAAGAGGCAAAAAGAGTTAATGAACGGAGGAGGGAGAAGAGGTGGGGGGTGGTAGAGCTGAAGGATCATCGGCAACAGGAGATGGAGCGCAAGCTACAGTTTCACTCCTACCTGGCAACGGCGCAGGTTCTGGGGCCTTGCTGGAATCAGATGCATGTTCGCATCTTTGAAGGTTCGTATGTAGGAGACTTACTGTACTTACGTACTGCATGCCTCAGTTTCCACATTTGCTAAAACAGAACCTTTAACAGTGCCTGCCTGTACTAACAGTTTTGAGATGAAATGGCCTAACCCAAGTGGAGTTGCTCAAAAAGAGTTAGCTACAAGAAAAGGAAGAGAAGTGGGTCATCTGTAGTGACGTGGATGAACCTTGAGTCTGCCACACAGAGTGAAGTGAGTCAAAAAGAGAAAAACAAGTATCGTATATTAACACATATACACGGAATCCTGAAAAATGGTACAGTCTGTTGGCAGGGCAGGAATAAAGACTCAGGTGTAGGGAACGGAATTGTGGACACAGTGGAGGAATGAGAGGGTGGGATGAATTAAAAGAGTGACACTGACATATATACACTGCTGCTGCTGCTGCTAAGTCGCTTCAGTCGTGTCCAACTCTGTGCGACCCCATGGACGGCAGCCCACCAGGCTCCCCCGTCCCTGGGATTCTCCAGGCAAGAACACTGGAGTGGATTGCCATTTCCTTCTCCAATGCATGAAAAGTGAAAAATGAAAGTGAAGTCACTAAGTCGTGTCCGACTCTTCGAGACCCCTGATACTCCAATTAAAAACAAAAAGTGTCAGCGGCCAGCAGGTGGTCACTCAAACACAGGGTATGCGGAACAGGCAGTGTTGGTTTCTGCAGGCCCAGAGATGGCAGGGTAGCTCTGACCCAGCCTCCAGCACTCAGGCTCAGCAACTCCATCTCACCTGAGCCCCACACGGTCCTCCAGGCCCCACCTGGTGTGCGGTCCCCTCTCATACCTGTAGAAGTCGTCCAGGCAGTACACCTCATTCTGACTGTCCAGGGCAAAGCTCTCGTCCCCGATGCACCGGGCACAGGTCACACACGTGAAGCAGGAGGGGTGGAAGGCCTGGCCCAGGGCCCGGATGATGTGTTCCCGGACAACCTCGCCACACTTGCCACACTTCTCCAGAGTGTCCTGGGACAGAAGGCCACCACCTCAGAGCCAGCCCATGGGTGTGCCCCCTCCAAGCCACCAGGGGCACTGGACCAGCTACCCACAGGGGCCCAGGAGGCAGAGATACAGAGAGATGCTCACATTCATGCAACCGGAACCCTAACTACTGCCCCTAAACCTCCACGTTGCTTGGAGGGGATCAAGTCTGGCCCTGTATCCCTGGTTTACAGTGGGAAATCCTGCCATGACGCTATGACTGCATCTTTTTTTGTGTGATTAGGAAATGCTCAAGGACAGGGCCCATGAGGGTCCATAGGAAAAATTTCCCCAAAGCTTCAGAACCAGTAAAAGGCATTCCCAGAGGAACTGTCATGCTTTTTATTTTACGGATGATAAATCTTGAAACTTATCATTTTCCATTTGGCTACCTGGAAGTTTACAGTCCGATTTCATGCTCCACTTTTAGGAATGAGTATAAGGGTCTTTCACACACTTTTGGAGTACTAACTTTCCTTGGATCTCATCTCACTTTCTACCTTGATTTCCTCTGGTTTATCAATTTATTTGATATCTCATGGTATTATGTGTGCGTGTCAAGTTGCTTCAGTTGTGTCTGATTCTTTGTGACCCCATGGACTGTAGCCCGCCAGGCTCCTCTGGCCATGGGATTCTCCAGGCAAGAATACTAGAGTGGGTTGCCATGCCCTCCTCCAGGGGATCTTCCCAATCCGGGGATCTAACCTTCTTATGTCTCCTGCATTGGTAGGTGGGTACTTTACCACTAGTGCCACCTGGGAAGCCCTCTCATATTATTATATGTGTTCTTAAAAATTTTTTTTGTTATTGTGGTAAGAATACCTAATATGAAATATACCCTCTTAATGAAGTTTTAAGTGTACAACATTATTATTGATTATAGTTATTATATGCATTCTTTTTTTTAAAGTATTTATTTATTTGGCTGCACTGGGTTGTGACTGCAGCATGTAGGATCTAGTTCCCCAACCAGGGATCAAACCTGGGCCTCTTGCACTGGAAGCATGGAGTCTGGGCCATTGGACCACCAGGGAAGTCTCTATGTGTGCATTCTTACAAGCTATCTCAAATCCCTTCTGGAATGAGGTGGGATGACAAGAGAGCGGAAGGAGAGAGGACGGGGTAGGTATTACTGAGACAGAGCAGAGGGCATCCCGCTAACTCACCTACCTCTTCTGCATGTCTCTTCCCCTTCCTGGCTGTGCACCCGTTCATCTTAACCTGATTTCCTCTGGACAGATGTGCCAGGTGGGGGCAGCATTTCCTGCTTCCCCACTCTATTGGTTGCTGAAGGCCCTCCTGGCTGCTCTCAGCTAAAACCGCACCCTCACCCCTTCTCCCCACCACTGCTTCACCCCTGCCTGGATCCGGGCTGGGGAGGAGTCACGCTGATGGAGCCAGGGTCAGGGTGGGACGGCCTGGCTCCTCTCTCCTCCCATAGCACCTCGCTGCCTGGGATCAGGTCGTTCTGAGTTTTCTAAACAGTCCCGACTCCAAATGTTCTAACCCTTCAAGTCAGTACTTTTCAGACTTCAGTGTGTATCAGGATCACTGGAGAGACTTGTTAAAAATGCAGATTGCCAGGCATCACCAATCTATGAGGACAAGGTGAGGTTGACTGCACCCCTAGGGATGCATAAGGGAGGTTTGTATACCACAGGGAGAAACGCCACCACGTGGCACTGGAGAGTTAGCAATTCCAGCACCTTGGCATCCAAACTAGAGCTTCCAGACTACACGTGGTACCCAGAGATGCCCCATCACACCATACACTGGAACCTCGTGGTGAGGGAGTGGCAAGACCACAAGCAGGGTCCAGAACCAGCCAGGGCCGGGGCAGGTCACCAGCTCCACCACTGAGCAGAGTGTGACAATATGACAGGCTGAATGATGCCCCAAAGGTGTCTAGGTTCTAAGCCCTGGAGCCTGTGACTACCTTTGCAGGGAATTCGCTGGTGGTCCAATGGTAAGGACTCAGCACTCCCATGCGGTGCAGTGCAGCAAAAAAACCCCAACAGACTTTGCAGGTGTGATTCAGTTAAGGATCTTGGGATGGGGAGACGCATAGGCTTAGAGAACGAACTTTTTCTTTGGCCATGCCATACAGTATGTGGGATCTTAGTTCCCCAACCAGGGATCACACCCATGCCCCGAACTGGAAGCTCGGAGTCTTAACAAATGGATTGCCAGGGAAGCCCCTAGAGAATGAACTTAACGTTCCCAGGGGGAAGGGACAGTCAGGGAGTTTGGGATGGACATGTACACACCTGCTATATTTAAGATGGATAACCAACAAGTAGAGCACAGGGAACTCTGCTCAGTTTTTGTGTGGCAGCCTGGATGGCCAGGGAGCCTGGGGGAGAGCAGATTCATGGACATGTGTGGCTTGAGTCCCTTTGCTGTTCACCTGAAACCATCACAGCATCGTTAACCGACTACACTCTAACACAAAACAAAAAGGTAAAAGAAAACGGAAGAGACTTTGCAGGTATGGCTGAGCTAAGGACCTTGGGATGGGGAGATCAACTTGGGTCATCCATGTGGGCCCCAAATGTCATCACGAGTATCTTTAAAAGAGGAAGGCAGAGGGAGACCTGAGAGAAAGAGAGAAAAAAGAAACTGATGCAAGATGCCACACTGCTGACTTTGAAGACAGACAAAGGAGCCAAGAAACGCTGCTTTTGGAAGCTGGAAAAGGTGAGAATGGACTTTTCCCCTAAAGCCTCCAGAGGGAGGAAAACACTGATTCTAACTCAGTGAAACTGATTTTGAACCTTGGACCTCCAGAATCATAAGAGAATTAAGTGTGTATCATTTGAAGCCACCAAGTTTGTGGTCATATGTTATAGCAGCCATGGGAAATGCACACACCTTAGCTGAGTTCCTCTCTGAGCCTCAGCTTCCTCATCTGTAAAATGGGTCACTAGCGCCTACCTCTCCAGATCGTTGTGAGAAAAGAGGTGCTCAGTGCTGGCACCTGGGGAACGGCGCTGGGCTTACCTGGTAGCAGGGTTCACAGAGGGGCCGCCCATCCTTCTGGTAGAAGCTCTGCCCGGCCAGCTGGCGGCGGCAGACACGGCACGTGAAGCACTGGGCGTGGTACTGCCTCTTCATGGCCTCTACGGCCAGCTCTCGGGGGGACACAGTCTTGTGGCAGAAGGCACAGATGTCTAGGGTAGAGGAAACAGGCTGTGATCTGCCCAGCCTGGGAGAACTGTACCCAGTCACCACCCAGGACCTAGCTAGAGTGCCAGGTCTCTGCTTCAAACCCCTAGAGGCTATAAGCACAGCCTCAGCTCACGAGGAGGATCATGAGGGACATTAAGAAGGAAGGTGAGTGGCCTTTAAAAGGCTAAAATCAAGGTGCTTACCTGGTGGTACAGTGGTTAAGACTCTGTGCTTCAAATGCTGGAGGCTTGGGTTCAATCCCTGGTGGGGAAACTAAGACCTCACATGCCACACAGTGCGGCCAAAAAAAGAAAAAGCTAAAATTCAGACAGGTAGTGTTAGGACAAATAAGTTGCCATCTGTAAAAATATCAACACAAGACAGACAGCTCCATAGTGACAGCTTACACCCAGCTAATTCCAAACGTAGCAAAGATTCAAATGTGAAAAGGGAAACCATAAGAACACTGGAAGAAGTCAGAGAAGAATTACTTCCTGGGACTAGAGAAGGCCTTGGTACGTGGTAGGCACTTAATAGCCATTTAGTAAATGAGTAACAGACGGTGCTGGAGAAGCTGTGAGCAGATGGGCACTCTGACACCATTGGTGGGAGTGTAGATGGGGATGACCAAGTACAACTTGGCAAAAATATCACAGTGCCTCCTCTTCTAGGAATTTATCTCACGAACTTGCACATGGGCAAGATGGCTAGGTGCAAGGCAATTCACTCAGCATGACCACCTGAGCACCTGTCCACAGGCAACCAGTTAAACGCATGTAGTCAGACCCAGCTAAGGAATACTATGCAGCTGTGAAAAGGAACAAGAAAACTCCTTATGTTCTGATGTCAAATGAGTTCTAAGATTGAATGAAGAAAAGAAAGCAAAGTGCAGAACAGCGCAGAGCTTGCTCCTATTTGTGAGGAAGGATATATATGCATCTGCTTGCATATGCAGAAGAAACCTCTGAAAGGATGTGCACCAGATATTAACAGACTGTCTATCTGGAATGTGCCTTTTATTTTTATTTATCCTTAAAAAAATTTGTCTCTGTATTGATTTGGCCATGCAGGGTCTTAGATGCGGCATGCAAAACTCTTTCGAACTCTTAGTTCTGGCATGTGGGATCAAGTTCCCTGACCAGAGACTGAACCTAGGGAATGCAGAGTCTTAGCCACTAGACCACCAGAGAAGTTCCTTGTGCTTTTTATTTTGTACTATGTAAGGGTGCTACGTATTCAAAAACTTAAAACAGTGAAAAAATTCAAGGCATTTTTGCCATCACGGCAAGTTTTAAATGGATTTTGTTATACAGGAAGAAAAGGTCAAGGCAGTAAAAATAAAATTGCCTCACAACTATAAGGCCCATTACTGCACTGTGAGCGGGTCCCTGTTGCCCCAGCTGCCCCTGCAAGTCCATGCTGGCCCCACGAGGGCCCAGTGGGCCACACAGACTCTTTCCGGCCATACCTGTGGAGGCCTCTCTCTCAGGGAAGCCGACAGGCTCTTCGGGAGGGGGCGGCAGCTCCTCCTCTGCGGGCTTGAGATGACTGGGCCGAGGCTGCAGTGGAGGCCCCTCCACCAGGGCCTGTGGGGACAGAGGGGAGAAGAGTCATCCCACAGGGACACCATACAGTTCTGCCCCTCCTCTGGTGGCACCAGGCACGATTAGCCCCCTCTCCTTTAATAGCTTTTATTTTTAGCTGTGCCTGGCCCTTGTTACTGTTTGGGCTTTCCTCTAGTTGTAGGGAGCGGGGGCTGCGCTCTAGCTGCACTGAGTGGGCCTCTCGTTGTGGTAGCCCCTCCTGCTGCAGAGCCCAGGCTCCAGGGCCCCAGTAGCTGTGGCTCCAGGCTCCAGAGCACAGGCTCAGTAGTTGTGGTACAAGGGCTTAGCTGTCCTGTGGCATGTGGGATCCTCCTGCACCACGGATCTCCCACATTGGCAGGCAGATTCTTCACTGCTGAGCCACCAGGCGAGCCACCCCCATGAACCCCCCGGTACAGAGGTATAAACTGAGGCCAGCTCTCCCAACTCCTTGCTCTGGGTTCCCTTACCCAGTCAATGCTACTTCCTTCTGCTTCTAAGGAATCTCCTAGAGTCATGGTTCCCCTCGGCCTGGAGCCCTCCTATGTCTACAATGCCCCTGTCAAGGGCAGAGGGTTAGAGATGGGTTTCCTCTGCAGGATGAAGGATTTAGATGTAGGGGAATGTCCTCCTCAGAGCTGATGGAAGTACTGAAGTAGAAAGGGTATGGCATCCCTTCTCCAGGGATCTTGAGAAACACATCCAACTTTTACCAGCCTGATAGAGGTTTTTAGAGGGACTGCCCTCGAGTAGGAGAAGGGACCTAACAACCTCCAGGCTTAAAATCTTGAAAGCCCCCTCCCTCCAACCATCCCTCCTTTGACCTGTGGAGCTCCATCAGGTACCAGGGGTCAGCAGTACCTGTGGCGGGGGTGGGGGAGGGGGCAGGTGCAGCTGCTCTAAGTCTGAAATGAGTGATGCCCCCATTGCAGAGGGGGGCTCTTCGTCAGGAGGGGACAGGTCCGCTGGAGGGGGCGGAGGTGGAGGTGGGAGGAGGTCCAGGTCTGGAAGTGCATCGTCAACGTCCAGGGGCGGAGGAGGAAGTGAACACCCTGCAACCAGAGGGAGTGGACGGGTTGGCCAGAGTCTCTGTAGGTGCACGGAAGAGGGGACACTAACCCAGGCGGCCGGGCAGCATGGTGGCTGAGGGCTCAGGTCCAGCGTCACCCAGACCTCGGTTCCAGCTCTGGCTCCACCACTGACATGCTGGGTGTCCTTAAGCAAGAAACCATCTCTCTGAGCCTCAGTTTGCTCAACTGGAATATGGGTCTCAATCACTTAGGGTGGTTCATGAGGATTAAGTAAAATGATGTAGGTAAGGGCTTGGCATGTGGCCCAGGCTCAGAAAACAGTGGCTGCCAAAGCCTTTTATAACAAGCCTCCCCCAGCGGGGTGCCAGAGTCCTGGAAACCCCATGAGAAGGGCCTTGTTCAAATGTAAGCAAAACCAGCCCCTAAGACGGTGGTTCTCAAGGTGTCACTCCTAGACTGGCAGCAGTGGCATCACCTGGGACCTTGTTAGAAACACAACTTCTCAGCCTACCGCAGAGCTGCAGAATCAGAAGCTCTGGGGCAGCGCTTGGTCATGGGGTGTTTTTGGAAGTCCTCCAAGTGACACTGATGCCACTCAAGGTTGGGAACCACCACCTAGGTACATAACAGATTCAGGTAATAACTATCAGGTGTTGAAAGTGTCAAGGGGATGACAGTCAGTAGGGAACTTTCCAGAGGAGCTGCTCATCACCATCCAAACCCATCGATAACCCCCAGCAGACATCACAGGTCTTTTGACTTGTGTTACATATCAGAAGGGACGGGCGGCATTGATGAAATGTCCTTACAAAAAAAAAAAAAACAAAAAAAAACAAGGGAATTCCCTGGAGGGCCAGCGGCTAGGGCTCCGTGATTCCACTGCAGGGGATATAGGTTTGATCCCTGCTTGGGGAGCTAAGATCCTGCAGCAGCATGGTGTGGCCAAAAAAAGAGTGAGGGGGAACAGAGGGACAAGTTCGATGAGACCACACAGGGACCCAAAAGAACCAGTCAGCATACAGGATATTCTATAGAAATGGACTGTTTCTGCAAGAAATTAAGGGCATGGAGAGATCAGAAGAGGGGACGTGCCTAGAATTAAGAGATTTATATAATGTATAGATCTGTGCTGTCCAGTACAGAAGCCACCAGCCACATGTGGCTATTGAGATGTGCTTAGTACTAAAAAAAAGAATGTAAATTATCTCACTGATAAAAGTAATATTATTTTACTTTTTTCCGCATGGATGGATACTAGAAAAATTTCAGTTACATAAGAGGTTTCCATCTGTGACTCGCATGATATTTTATTGGCCAGCACTGCTATGGATCTCACTTGGGTTCTGATTCAAAGGCTTAATCATCTCATTTAATTCCCCTCATTTTGCAGATAAGGGAAAGCATGTCAATTATGGATAGACTATTAGATAATCCTAAGGCATTCCTGTTGATTTTGTTATATATTGTTTGGACTTGAGGTTATGTAAGGAAACAACCATTCTTACCGTATGTAAGAATGTGGCGCTGAAATGTCTTGATTACTGGCATTTCCTTTAAATACTTCACAAGAGAAAAAAATAAAGGGAACAGATGAAACAAATGTGGCCAAATCTCAGTAACTGCTGAAACCAGATGTGGGATATACAGGGGCTCCTTGTACTGTTTTCCTTGTTGTTTGTTGTTTAATTACTAAATTGGGTCTGACTCTTGCCCTCATGATAGTGTAACCTCCTCCCCTGCAGGCTGTCCTGACAAGGGGCTGCCCAGCTCCCTAGGACTCCTCCTGGAACTCCAGCTGGAGGGGTCCGGAGAGAAAGCACAGCACAGGACTGCGTGCACTGCCACACTCAGGGCGAGTGCTATTAATAGTGGGAGAAAGAGCATGGAGGCACTCTGCCCACCTCCTATCACGGGCGGACAAGGTCGGCCAGGCTCCAGCGAGGTCAGAGCGCCCTAAACACCTAGGGAAAGCAGACAGAAAGGGTTTGAAGCCTGGCTGCCTGAAGACCTGGGCTCTGGTCCCATTTCCTGCATGTTCAGAGGCACCTCTCTGGCTTCAGGTTTCCCATCCATTCGACAAAGATAAGCTCTCTCAGTTCTCTCAAGGGCTGTACAGATGGAAAGCTTGTTCTAGACCTCTGAGTCGGCCCCAGAATCACCTAGAGGCTTTTCCAAAAGTCAAAGGATGGGCCCCACCCCAGCGCTTCAGATTCAGCAGGTTTGGAGTAAGCTTTGGGAATTGACATTTTTGAAATGACACTGAATTTACACTAGAATCTACATTTCCCAGGTGATGCCGATGCTGCAGGTTCAAAGGCCACACTTTGAGGACTACTCACCTGCTGACCAGATACTCTTTCTCTAAGTGTGGTCCCCAGGCCAGAGCATCAGTTACCTGGAAACAAGTAAGGAATGCAAATTCTTGGGCCCCACAGCAGACTTGCTGAATCAGGAAGGCCCAGGGTGGGGCTCAGCTGGCTGGGTTGGAACAAGCCCCCAGGAGATGCTGAGGCTGCTAAAGTGTGAGAATCTGTGCTACGTGAGCTGACTGAGTCAAGAACCAGGTCACTGAGAGACAGCAGAGCACTGAGGCCTCTCCCAAATGCCTGAGGTTCTCGACATGTGGCTGTGAAGGGTGGGCAGGTCCCAGCCAGGGCAGGAATTCAAGAGAGCGAGAGGGGAGACTTCTGCCAGGATGAAAGGGTTCAAGAAATGCTGGTGGGTTCCTGAGGGGACAGGGCTTCCCTTGTGGCTAGCTAGCGAAGAATTCACCTGCAATGCAGGAGACCTGGGTTCGATCTCTGAGTTGGGAAGATCCTCTGCAGAAGGGAAAGGCTACCCACTCCAATATTCTGGCCTGGAGAATTCCATGGACTGTATAGTTTATGGGGTGGCAAAAAGTCAGACACGACTGAGTGACTTTGGTTCATTCATTCCTGAGGGGACAAGCATAGGTCAGGTGTCAGATGATGACCTGCTGTAAAGCTGGCTTTAAGCAGTAGGTAGGCCCCCAGAGCCCACCTCTGTGTTTTGTGGTCAGACTTATGACCTCTGCTCACCTAGAACTTACTCTAAGCAGGGCTGAGCCCCAATATTGCCAAGTTGGCCAGCAACATGGCTAACCAGCCACTGTAAGTCTATCCCCCCACTGAGGAATGTCTGTCAGGTTTTACAACCACACTCCCAGGATCTTCTGCCTATAATTCCAATAAGTCATGAAGACATCCCAGAAGGTTTGGCATTTTGGCATCTAAACTCTATTTCCTGGGCTCCCTCTCTCCTACCCAGAAGGAACATAATTTTGTTTTCATTGGGTCAATATCCTGAGGTGTGAATTTTGGTCATCATGGTCCAGGTTCTTCTATACAAGACTTCCCTGGTGATCCAGTGGTTAGGACTCAGGGCGTTCACTGCCAGGGCTTTGATTCCATCCCTGGTTGGGGAACTAAGATACCCCGAGCTGCGAGGTATGGCCGCAAAGAAAAGCGAGAAGTAGCAGGAGGATGTTCCTGGCATGTGCCGTTAGGAAGGAAAGACTAGTTTAGGAGGCTGCATTATAATGAAGAAACGTGTTATATGAATATCCATGTACTCTTATGTGTGTCCATGTGTGGTCCCTTCTCCCTCCTGCGTCTGGCTTCCTATAACCGACATTTCCTTTCGGTCTCTGGGGCTTCCCTGGTGACCAGACGGTAAATAATCCACCCGCAATGCAGGAGATCCAGGTTTGAACCCTGGGTCAGGAAGATCCCCTGGAGAAGGGAATGGATACCTACTCTAGTATTCTTGCCTGGAGAATTCCATGGACAGAGGAGCCTGGTGGGGTACAACTCATGGGGTCACAAAGAGTCGGACACGACTAGGCAACTAACACTTTCACTTTTTCACTTTCTGGTCTTAAGGTGGTTTCCATGGTGATGGAAACCTTCCTTAGCCTCACTCTGGAACATCAGGACACCTGACTAGGCACCTGAGGACTCCAACACTAAGCATCTCAGTGTCTCCTTGTTCCAGCTGGGGCCCTTCAGATGAGCAGCTGCCGCAGGCCCCGGTGTCATCATCCTTCCTTGCTACTCTCCGATAGCTGAGATTTCACATCACATTTGCTCTTGTTGTTGTTCAGTTGCTAAGTTTTGTCAGACTCTTTGTGATCCCATGGACTGTAGCCCTGCCAGGCTCCTCTGTCCATGGGATTTCCCAGGCAAGAATACTGGAGTAAGGTCGACATTTCCTTCTCTAGGGGATCTTCCCAGACCAGGGATCGAACCCATGTCTCCTGCATTCACAGGCAGACTCTTTACCACTGAGCCAACAGGGAAGCCCCTTCACATCACATACATAACCAAATTTCCATCCTCCAGAGGAAGAAACTGAAGTTTAAAGAAGGAAACAGCTTGCCTAAGATCACACAGCCAGTGCATGCAGAGCTCAACAGAGAACAAAACTACCTCTCAGCTCCTTCAACTTACCAAATTCATCCCTGCCTCAGGGCAATAACTGTTCCCATTTCCCTTCTAGCTCTATAGTGTCCTTTAAGTCTTAACTGCGCTGAGACATTACCTTCTTGGAGAAGCCATCCTGATTAACCCATAAAAAGTTGCACCTCCCCAACTCTTTACTGTGTTTAAGTCTGAAATAGTATCTGTGTCTTTCTGATACGATATTTTATGTTTTTACTATGTTTCCCCCACTAGGATGTAAGTTTTATCCCCAGTGTCTGGCTCCGAATAATAAACAGTAGGTATTCAGCACTTTCTACATGGCAGGTCCTGGGAGCAACACTTTCCATATGTGTTAACTCATTTAATCCTCATGAGGACCCTTTGAGGTGGTTATATCATTATTTCCATTTTACAGATTGAGAAACTGAGGAACAGAGAGGTTAAGTGGCTTGCCAAAGTCACACAGCCAACAAGTAGAGGAGTCAGGATTCACACCCAGGCAGGTGGATTCCAGAGTCGGCCTGGAACACAGTAGGTGCTCAACAAATGACCTGAGAGCCTGCTCTTTGCTCCCCATTTCAGTGCTGCCTCTGAGCCCATCTCCCTTGTCCACTGCCCTCACCCTCTTACCTCCATTGGAGAGCTGAGGTGGAATAGCTGGCCCTGGGGCTGCAGCCCTGCCAGGGGGCATCCAGGAACGGAGCTTTCCCACCGAGCCAGCTCCGAGTGCCTTCGTGGGGGCAGGAGATTCCCAGGGGCGGCCAGGCCGGGCCTCACAAGCTGCTCGCCTCACCTCCTCAACCACAGCCTCATCTCGACGTGGGGGCACCAGGGTGATAAAGACAGACGAGGCAACCCTCTTCTCAGGCT
This sequence comes from Ovis aries, assembly GCF_016772045.2. Classification (NCBI taxonomy): domain Eukaryota; kingdom Metazoa; phylum Chordata; class Mammalia; order Artiodactyla; family Bovidae; genus Ovis; species Ovis aries. Next base: position 51,108,299 of record NC_056065.1, read on the forward strand.
TGGAGGCCATTGTTTCAGCTTCTGGTGGGGCTGGGGACAGAGTGGGGCTCAGGCTTGGACAGTGTTCAGGGCATGGCAGGAGTGGAATGGGCAGGGGCGCTCCACCTGGACACCAGACACCCACAGGGCAGGGAGCCTCCCTCTCCCAACAAGACAGGAGCAGCCATCGCACAGTGCCAGCACCCCACCCAGCCACCAAAGGGGTGGCGGATGTCCCCCAGGGAAGGGCAGGGGCCCACCAGGTGACCTGGCCACAGAGCAGTCCTGACCGCCCATCCCCCACCCTGCACACCTGGGGGAACAAAGGGCAGCCCTGCCCTGCTCACCTCACCAATGATTAATTACCCTCCTCCAAGGAGTATGAGGGAGGGGCCGTTCCGCCAGCTCCCCACCCTCGGCACTACTGACTGCCAGGCCCAGCCCAGGGCCACACCCCAAACTACCTTCCTCACCTGGGATCTGGATTTTCCTAGGAAGGCTGAGGTCCCCAACGTTCAGGCCAGCTCCACTATGGGAGGGAGACAGGGTGAATCAACGGTTAGAACATCAGCGCTGGATTCCAGGAGGCAAAGGGGACCAATGAACCATCAGAGCCACGGTTTACCAAGGCGTATCCTGTGCCAGCCCTGCCCTAAGCACTTTCCGCCCATTAACTCACACACCTCCCATGCTGCGGGAGAAGCACTGTTACCCTCCCCGTCTTACAGATGAGGAAGCCCAGAGGGAGAAGTGGAAGTCATTCATTCAGGGTCACGCAGCAGGGAACTTGGGATCTGAACCCAGAGCCCATGCTCTTGGCCACCTGGCTCTGCTGCCCTCTCCCGGCCCAGCTCACAAACCAACATCCTGTGCTCCATCAGCCTCCACATCCAATCAAGTCTTGATCCTGTGGCTAGAATCTCTCCTGCTCTCTTCTCCAAAGTCATGCCCTGGTTCAGGCACAGGGTTGCGTGCCTCAAGGATCTAGAATCCTGCCTCTGGAGTGATCTTTCCGGAACATCAGTCTGTGTCTTCTCTACTCAAAAGCCTTCCATGGCTCCCTACTACCTTCAAAATAAAGTCCAAATTCCCCTGGCCTCAACCTATTTTTGACCACCTTGGACCACGCACCCTTCCTGAACCATCTTTCTCTCTTACTTGCCCTGGCATGTTCCTACCATCTGTCTTTTCTGCCCAGTGCAGGGTAAATTCCAGTTTTTCCTTAGAAGCCCAGCACAAACATCACCTCCTCCCTGAAGCCTCCCCTGATTTCCTACTCAAGGGTCGTTGTCTACTCCACAGGGCAATGACAGCCCATCACAGGCCACACTGGCTCACCATTATCATGTCTGCCCGCTCCCTTGAAGTGACCTCATATGCTGTGGTCTTTGCATGACCCAAGTCCAGCTCACAGGAGACATCAAAGCATGGATCCAGGAGCAGGGCAGCATCCAGACCAGGGACAGTGCACTTTCCTTCTCTCAGGTGGTTCCTGCCAAGAGCAGGCTCTGGGTCCAGGGATGAGGTGGGGTCACGGGGTGGGGCAAGTTGTCCACGCTCAGCTCCAGAGTTCTTACTGGGCACCCAGAGCTTGTGCCCAGGGAAGGAACTGTCCTTTTTCTATCTTATTCTCCATATGGGTCACCCTGAATCAGCCCCAAAGGCCAGCCCACAGGGACCCTAATGACCTGGAGCCTGAGTGGCCATTCAAAGGCCTCCCTCCACCGGCCATTGTGGACTCCTGAAGACTGATGGAGAATAGTAATAATATATGCTCCTAAATTCCCTTTAAATTGATTTATCTTTGATTAAAACATGTAGCTCATTCTGATAATAAAATATCTGTTCTGAACAAGAAACCAATATAGAAATAAAACTTCTAAAGTTCTTGTAAAGTACTTCTCTTTTGTTTCCTGTTTTGTAAGCGATGTTTGGAAGTACATGGACAGGGAGGCCTGGCGTGCTGCGATTCAAGGGGTCGCAATGACTGAACTGAACTGAACTGAACTGAATGCTTCTGTTGGCTGTCCTCCTCTTCGCTTTCATACTTTGTTACAAGTTTAAGTATCTATTTTTGCAAACAAGTTTCAGAGTGCATCTAAGGTTTAAATACAAGAACAAGGGCACCCACTGATAAAGTGCTTGCCCTGTGCCAGGCACTACAGCCAGTGCTTACTGAATCACATAATTCTTGGGACTTCTCTGGCAGTCCAGTGGTTAAGACTCCATGCTCCCAATGCGGCAGGGGTTGGGGGGGGCGAGGAGGGGGGGGGGGGGGGGCGGGATTCAATCCCTGGTCGGGGAACTAAAAATCCCACGCACCCTTCCTGCACAGCACAGCCAAAATAATAATGAAAATAATTATAAAACAATACATTAAAAAGACACTTAACTCTTAACACAGATTGCTATGCCCCCACTTCATTTTTAAAAATATCTATTTGGCTGCAGTGAGTCTTAGTTGGGGCCTGCATGGTGTGTCGCATGGCGTGTGGGATGAACTGCGGGCCCCCTGCATTGAAACGATGGAGTTTTAGCCACTGGACCACCAGGGAAGTCCTTCCCCCACTGTATAGATGAGGCCAGGTGAGGCCCCAAGCAGGCGACTGGAGACCTGGAATTCTAACAGGGCAGGATCCAACCTGGAAGTCCACGGGGTATCCTTGGGCCTGAGAGGTCACAGTTTTTTCCCCTGGATGATTCAGGGTGGGTCGGGGTGGGGAGGCAAAATCTCCAGTTCTTACATAGAATGGCTCAATCCAGACCAATTATCAGATGGCCAGTAAACTCTGGGCTCATCCCCGGAGGCTGCTGAGGGTGCCTTCTCTGCCTCCCTCCCATCCTGTCCTGAACCCTACTCCATGCCAACACACCCCTCCGGGAAGTCAGATCTGCTGGCTTCTCAGACAATGTCCAGGATGAACGTCCCAGCACTGAAGCCAGATGTTCACAGCTGGGCAGCACCCTCCCCCCACCCCAGCCTATCCCTTCCCTGCGCTCTCAACAGCGACTTCAGGCCCCAGGGGAAGGGGCCGAGCTAGGGATTTTCAAAGCCCTGTCAGTCAGACCCGAGCAGGAAAGGGAGCCAAGGCTCCCCTCGGGTCCCAATGCCCCCCAGGTCACCCTGGAGCGGGGGGTGTGTGAGGAAGCTCCCTGCGGGGCGGTCTCCCAGCCAGCCCAGTCCAGCCCGGGGATCCTCAGCCGCCACCCTTCCTCTCCCAAAGGACCAAAGTGAGATCCAGTTGGGTAAGCGGAGAAAGTGGAAACAAAGGGAAGGAAAGTCATTTCCTGTTAAGAGGAAGGAAGGAGGCTGAGATCCAGCCAGCCACCCAGCCCCGCTTTAGGCTGCAGCTCAGGGCAGGGGTAGGGCTGGCTGACCAGGAGGGCCTCCAAGGATGGGGGTGGTCCCCCACCATGCCCTCTGTCCCTGGTCCTACTCTTCTCAAACCCTGTGGGACCTCCTCTAAGCTGTGCTCTTCAGTACTCCGAGAAAGCAGCCTAGGCTTGGTTGGGAGTTAAACTGCAGGCAGGGGGAGTGAAACTGAGCCCCCTCTCCTGGCCTTGGAGCCTGGGACAGAAAGGCCTCTCCCTCTCTCCCACCCCAGGGAAGTGGAGGAGGCCCATAGGGCTGAGTTCATCCCCAACCCCACCTCTTTCCTGCTGGGCCACCCTAAGCAGGTCACTGAACCTCTCTGGGCCTCTGTTATTTCAAAGAGTGGAAATAATGAGGTCTTTTTGGAAGGGTGGCTGAGAGCATAAAAGAAGAGGGGGTGCTCAAGATCTTGGTACTGGGTAGGTGCCAAGAGAAAGCGGATAGTTACTCAGTACCTCAGGAGAGGCGGAACCCCCGGGGCCCTGAGAAGACCAGGAGTTGGCTTCCATCAATGAGAAGAACAGGGATCCGGGCGCTGCCCAGTCTCTCCGCGGGGTCCTCAGATTCTGGGCTGGAGGAGGACTCAGGGCAGGGCGCCCCAGGCACATACCCTGGGAATAGCTCAGCCCCACCCCTTCCCAGCACCAACCCCCCCCCCAGAGGATATGAGGCCCAGAGAGGGGCAGTTCCGCGGCCCCTCCTGCCCCTCGCCTAACCCCGGCTGGGGCAAGAGGCCCGGAGCTTCCAGGGCCTTGGGAAGCCCGGCGCCCTCCCGCAAGCAGCCAGGCGGGGCGGCTGGCAGGGTCACGGTGGGGCGCCGCCGGGGACTTTAGTTCGATCCGTGTGCGGGACGCTGTCCTCTTTGTGCGGGAGCTCCCGCCCTGCTTCTACCGCTTCTCTCCGCGAGCCGCTCCGCGGCAGGGACGTCCGCGCTGCCTCCAGACCCGCCCTCCCTCCGCCCGGGGAGCAGAGACCCGCACCCCCGGCCCCCAGCCCCGCGGGCCCCCCTGGGAGCGCCGGAGTTGGGGTCCGGGCCGGGGAGCAGGGCTGCGCGCCGGCCAGGGGCTGCCCGCGCTGTCACCTGTGTGTAGCCGGGGGCGCGGACGGCAGGACGGGACCCCCCCCCCCCCCCCCGCTCCGCTTACCTGAGCCGCCCGCGCCCCCTGCGGCTCCGGTCGGTCACCCGATCGAGCAGAGCCAGGAGCGGCGCGGCGCCTCCCGCCCCCTCCGCCCTCCCCGCCCCCTCGGCTCCCTCCGCCCCGCCGCCGCGGCCGCCTTACCATAAAAGGTGAAGCTTGGGGGAGGGGGCCCGGGCTCGCGGCCGGGCGGAAGCGGCCCCTACCTGCCCCCCCACCTGCCGGCCGCGCCCCGCGCCGCCCCCTCCCCGTTCCCTTTGTTCCCTCGACCCCTCCTCCCTTCCCCTGGGCCCAGGCCTGGAGGGTGGGCGGCCTCCTCGGGTGCCCACTCTCCTCGTCCTTTGTGAACCCAGAGTGCTCCTCCCCCAACCCCCTCCCCGAGGTCGCCTGGGGTGGTGGCCCCACCAGTTTGGCCTGGGATCTCCCACGGTCTTAAGGATCGGGTGGGACCTGGATTCCCCGGACGCTCACTAATCCTGTGACACTAGGCATTCATTCCACCTTCTTGAGCCTCAGTTTCTTCGCCTCTAAAATGGGGCTAATGACCTGTCTGGCCCCTAACGCCTTCTGCAGGTGGGTCCCCAGAGTCCTGGGGGGACAGGGTCCTCCGGGAAGCCTGGTAGACAGGGCCTCGCTGGCAATCAGATTACCCGGTTTGCCACGCTGGACCCGGCATCTGACCCCTCCACTGCTCCAGCCTCCTGCTCCTCTGTCCCCCAAACGTGGAATGGGGAGGGAGAAGCCCAGCCTGGGCTCTGGGGCAGGAGATGGAGCCTGGATGGGCCGCCTGAGTCCCTGGAGGCCCAGGGAACATTGCTGGGAAAAGGAATCTGGGTCTGATTCAGAGGCAAACAGATTGCTCTTTTGATTAAAGCCACAGTGGCGGAGGCCAGGGGAGTGCTGGGGCCGGCACCGTCTGCAGGGAGGCCAGGTAGGGTCTGGCTCTCCTCTGTGGGCCCAAAGCTGCAGTCACGCTGCTGGCTGGAGGGCTCTGGGGCTGTTCTTGGGGGTCATGCTTCTGGGGGCTGGTGGGGGGCGCTGAACACCCTGTCCTGTGCTTCTCTTCCTCCCCCACCCTGCCTCCCTAAATCCCTCACTCGTGTTTGGTCACCTCTCCCATCCTGCTCTGCATCCCTTTTTCCTTTCCATCCTCACAGCCAGTCCTGTAATAACGACAGTAGTAACAGTAGCTGCTGTTCATAGGGGCTTCCTATCTGATGCTCGGCCTGCAGACCTTTCCATTTAATTCCCGGGAGAGCCCTATGGGAAAAGGCTGATTATTCCTGCTTCACAGATGAGGAAACTGAGGCACAGAGAGGCTCAAAGCCGACACAAGAGGCAAATGGCAGAGCTGGATTCCAACCCACAGCAGCAGGTGCCCCTGGGTACACACGCCACCCTGCAGGTCCCAGCGGCTGGCGAGACTGCCACCCTTCAAGCTGCAAAGACAGGTGACTCCCTCTCTTTTCAGCAGAGAGAGACTCGCACTCAAGGCTGCCTGAGCCCGTGGTCAGGGTCATTCCCCTGCTTGACAAGGTTACCTCCCTTTGCAAGCACCCCTTGGAACAAGATCTCTATACCTTCCCCAGGAGGAAGGAAAAATCCACTGGATGCCAGCCATGGGAAGGACCCTAAGGAAGAAGGTTTGATCCAGGGGTTTTCAGACCCTTTTAGCCATAGAACTCCCTTTTAAAGTGCATTGTGACTCAGAAGCTTATTTAAAGCAAATAAAAATGTTGCTACCTTCCCCTCACCTCCATGATACCTCCCCTAAGCACCTACCACACCTCCAGGTGGGACAGTGAGGTTGATGTGGGGCCTAAGGTCTCACTGACTCCAAGCAGGATCTAAGCCTTCCCTGCTGCTAAGCTAAGACTGGCTTGGAAGAGGGCAGGTCCAAGGGGAATGTGGAGTCCAGCTGCTGCCACTTACCAACTGTCCAGCACCTCTTTCCCACCTCTGCTGCTGCTCCCGGGGGGAGAGGAGCGTCCCGGACAAGGGAGTCTAGCGCCAGCCTTGGTGTCTGTGTCACCTCGGCAGGTGCCCGGCTTCCTGCAATGGAAACCCAGGAAGTGCACTGGATAAGAACACACGCCCTTTGTCTGCCAGCTTAGAGGCTCTGCTCCCCTCCTCCTGTCCTGCCAGCCTGGAACAGCTTTCTCCTAAGCCACTGAGCAAAAAGATTCGATCTGTTAGGTTTGCAGCAGCCGAGACCCTATAGAAGGACTATATTCATTGGGAGGACTGATGCTGAAGCTCCAATACTTTGGCCACTTGATGCAGAGGGCTGACTCATTGGAAAAGATCCTGACGTTGGGAAAGACTGGGGGCAAAAGGAGAAGGGGACAACAGAGGATAAGATGATTGGATGGCATTACCGACTCAACGGACATGAGTCTGAGCAAACTCTAGATGGTGAAGGACAGGGAAGCCTGGTGTGCTGCAGTCCATGGAGTCACAAAGAATCAGAAATGACTGAGAGCCTGAACAACAAGCTGAGACCCTGCATGGCAGGGAACGTGGGTGAGAGGCTGGAGAGTAAGATTTAGGGCAGTGGGGACATTTGCCGCTGTCCAGTCTGCTGGGGAACCTCCTACCCAAAGAGCAGTTGAGCACCTGCTGTGTGCTCAGCTCGAGTCACGGAGCCCACGAGAATCAAGTCAGGTGTCACCAGTCCTGGTATCCACAGGGGCTTCCCCAGTGGCCCAGACGGTAAAGAATCTGCCTGCAACGTGGGAGACCTGGGTTTGATCCCTGAGCTGGGAAGATCCCCTGGAGGAGGGCATGGCAACTCATTCCAGTATTCTTGCCTGGAGAATCCCCAAGGACAGAGGAGCTTGGAGGGCTACAGTCCATGGGGTCGCAAAGAGTCGGACATGACTGAGTAACTAAGCATAGCATGGAATAGTATCCACGGGGGAGTGCAAGACATAACAGTCTTTTCGTTTGTTTGTTTTGCCTGTACCGTGCAGCTTGTGGGATCTTAGTTCCCCGACAAGGGATTGAACCCTGGCCACTGCAGTTAAAGCACCTAGTCCGAAGCGCTGGACTGCCAGGGAATTCCCAACAAAAATTAATACGATGATTACCAGTGGTGATGTGTGCTATACAGGAATGAGCAAGAGGCTAAGACAGAGTAAGGGGTGCAGGAGGTAGTAGGCCAGGCCTCTCTGGGGACTGACACTTAAGCTGCGATGAGGAGGAACCAGCTACAAGAGGAACAGGGGAGGACTTTCCAGGAAGAGGAAGGCAGTAAGGAAAACACAGGCTTTGAGGTCAGACTTAGGCTTAACTCCGGCTCTCTGGTGCTGGCTGTGATCACGGACAAGTTCCTCCCCTCTCCAAGGCCCTGTTTCCTCACCTATAACATGGGGCAGCTGGACTGGATACCCTTGGGTGGGGACATGAATACTTCCCTTTGCAGACCTCCTGGGGACAAGGCATTCCAGGGCCCAGCCCAGAGTTGCTGCCGCACCAGGAGTAGCATTGGCTATTCCCACATCATGCTTGCCTGGTTTCCAGAACTCTTGGCTCACAGGGTCCTTTTGCTCTGCAGCTAGATCTGAGAACAATGACAAGCCTGGGGAGAGTGACATGGAGCTGTCCTCCCTGCTCCAATTCTCCTCTGAGGCTGGCTGAGCTGCAGCCCCCAGGAAGCCAGAGACCCCAGGGGAGGAAAGCATCCTTCAGTCCAGTTGCTTTTCCCCTTGACAGGCTCGACCCGGGCCAGGTCAGAGCCAAGCTGTCAGCACCCAGCCTAGGGATCCCCACATGTGAAGCTGCATGAAATTATGCATCTAGGTTGGGGTTGGGGGGTGGTCTATTCCTTGGCAAACAGCCTCAAAAAACCCATGGACCTCCCAGTCCTGGTTTCTTGCCCTTGTCCTCCCTCCATCCTCCACTCTGTCTGTATGAAGTCAGGTCAGTTCAGCACTTATTCCTGGATACCTACTGTGTGTAGGGTCCTGTGCTAGGGGCTGGCAGGGGTGCAGCAGTACAGAGAAGTGGGGCCTCCTGCACACTGTAGCAGGGGTGGGCTGCAGCAGTGGCAAGCACAGATAGGGGTAACATCAGTATGTGTGAGTGATTCCAGCTCAGTCACTTGCCAGCCTGTTACCTTGGGCAAGTTGCTTCTCTCTGAGCCTCAGTTTTCTCTTGTAACCCTGGGATGGCAGTACCTTCTTGTGGCTTCACTGTGAGGATTTGTTGGGATGAATGTGGATAAATTTGCCTGATGCTTAGTAGGTGTTTAGGTGAGTTCCCTTCCTCTTCCCATCATATAGAGGACAGAGGTTTGGATATCATAGTAAGATGGACAAAATGCTGAAGGTAAGGAAGACTTCGTTCTGCTCAAGAATCTAACAGACATCATGGATTCTGTCAGCTAGCATCCCTTTCCTAGATTCTGGTAACAGCACCCAATTTTTGTTTGGAAAACCTCACCCCTACTTTCAATTCCTGGCTGGACGTATATAAAAAGAGGACTTATTTTTCCCATGCTGGCAGGATGCCAGCTTGGCATGATTTCTGCCAACACTTGGACCAAGACAGAGGACAGCAGAGCAAAGATGATAGAGAAAGAGAATAACTGATTTCATCACTTAAGCGGCTAGATCCAGCCATGCCTGAAAGTCCTCCCACTGGATCTCTGGAACCAGTGCATCTTTTTTTTTCTCGATTTTTCTTCAGCCAGTTAAAAACTATTTCTATTGCTTATAGCAGAGTCATGAGGCATACTGGTGAGACTTCATGAGTCTTGATCACTCCCTTCCTCCTGGCAAACTCTATACTAGTCTCAGCACTTTTGAGAAGCCTGTGCCAATTCCTCCAGGTGTCAGGAGTCATGTCAATCCTACGGATTCACCTCAAGGCTTCTGAGTGGAACCAATATGCTTTACCCACCAGACTGGGAGCAGGGCTGACTTTCTACTCTGTCTCCAGCAGCCAGCGCAGTGCTTGTCACTTTGTAGGGTCTCAGTAATTTGAATTTAATGCATGAGTAGGAGGAGGGGGTCTTAAAGTAGCTGCATATGCAAAGTTAGTGAGCATTAAGAATTTCGGCTTTGGAGTTAGACCCACTTGAATTTGGATCCTGGCTCCCCCACTTATTAGCTATGTAATCTTGAGCAAGTTAATTTAAAAAATTATGTATTTAATTTTGGCTGCGTCAGATCTTCGTTGTGGCAGGCAGGCTTCTTTCTAGTTGCGGCACAGGCCCAGCAGTTGCTGGGGACTTAGTTGCCCCACGGCATGTGGGATCTTAGTTCCCTGACCAGGGATCAAACCTGCGTCCCCTGCACTGGAAGGTGGATGGATTCTTAAGCACTGGACCACCAGGGAAGCCCCCTTGAGCAAGTCATTTAACTTCTCTGAACTTTGAGTTTTCTCCAGGAAGATACAGAAAATAACAATCAGCTCCTCACAAGGTTGTCCTGAAGGCTGGGGGAAAATAATACAAGAAAAATGGGCAGCACAGGGTTATAAATCCTTATGTGTGTATGCTAGGTGGCTTTAGTTGTGTCTGACTCTGCAATCCTATGGACTGTAGCCCTCCAGGCTCCTCTGTCCATGGGATTCTCCAGGCAAGAATACTGGAGGGGGTTGCCCTGCCCTCCTCCAGGGGATCTTCCCAACCCACGAATTGAACCCGTGTCTCTCATATCTACCTGCACTGGCAGGTGGGTTCTTTACCACTGCTGCTGCTGCTGCTGCTGCTGCTGCTGCTAAGTCACTTCAGTCGTGTCTGACTCTGTGCGACACCAGCTAAATTCTCATGCAGCTCTTTGCAAATAAAATGAAAATACGCATCACCTTTCTCCACCTGGGAGCAGTCTGCTGGATGGGTGAGGAGGCAGGAGATCTCTTCATTTCCTTCCTCCCGGAGATCTGTTTCTGTCTTTGCCACCCAAGCCAGTGTCTTCTTCCGGGTCCTCTTACTCAACTGTGCTCATCGACTCTTCACATCAAGAGGGCTTCACCAAGACTGATGTGGAGGTGGGGGCCACAGCACCAGAGGTCAGGCTCTGGTCTGAGTGCCCTACCTGCTTCATCCCGTACGGTCCTCTAAACAAATGGAGAAGTTGAGGCACAGAGAGTAACTTGTTCAAGGTCATCTCCGTAAGGAAGCTTCATTCAAGCCTACATAGTCCAGCTCCAAGCCCTTTTAACTGAACAGCCAAGTGTGTAGTGTTAGTCACTCAGTCGTGTCCGACTCTATGTGACCCCATGGACTGTAGCCCACCAGGCTCCTCTGTCCATGGAATCCAGGTAAGAATACCGGGGTGGGTTGCCATTTCCTTCTCCAAAGTGTGTAGGACATGTTCAGAAACCACACAGAGAGTAACTGGACCACAGTTATAGCTACATGGAGTTCCAACTCTCAGACCCCAAGCCCGTGTTCATACAGGCCAGGCAGGCCCAGCCTCCAGACCTGACTGTGACAACAACGTCTGGCTCTTAATCCCCTCCTGGTCCAGGGGCCTGAGCTAGCTCTGGCTGGACCCACTGGTTCCCATGGCCAAGCCTCCGCTAAGCAACTCAGCATCAGCTTCAGAGACAGTGGGAAGTGTAGGGTGGGCCATGGTCGGGCTTGAGTCTTAGTGGGCTGGAAAGGCCTCTTCCTTGACCAGGCTTTGAAAGTCCGAGTCCCTGCTGTCAACAGAGGAGGAAGTCCTGGTTTCACTCACTTGGGAGTGTTCCCTAAATCTCCCCAATCCCTCAGCTGCTTGCCAGCGCCAGGCCCCTGTTCCCCCACTGACCCCAGGCTCTTCCTTGAGCTCCCACCCCTGGCAGCATCTGTCCAATGCTCCACCGCTTTCTCTGGTTGTGGGGACCCCAATCCTGAGACCCCGCCTAACTGAAGTGTAACATGGCCTAGGCCCTGCTACAGCCCCCAGTTGACCTCCTTACTTTTCTCTTCCCTGGAGGCAGGCTTGTGTTGTTCTTGTTTAGTCCCTAAATTGTGTCCTTCTCCAGGGGATCTTCCAGACCCAGGGATTGAACCCGCATCTTCTGCAATGGCAGGCAGCTTCTTTACCACTGAGCCTCCAGGGAAGGCCAGAGGTGGGCTTACTGTGAAGTTAATGACACTTCTGCTCAGTTCCCTAACTCGCGTGGTCCCTGTGAGGGCTGACAGTCTCTGGGAGTTATGAAGTGGTGCAGGAGGGAAGGGCAGCCAGGTTACACGCAGGAAACATCTTCCTTTTAAGTGTTCCTGCCAAAGTGCCCAGAGAGATGTCAGGAGAACTGACCCAAGTCTCTACAGTTCCAGTAATTTATCTTGCTTTTCTTTCTCAACCTCAGTTTTCACTTACATACAAATTTTGTACTCTTCTTCCTAAAAGGAACCCTTAAAATTGAATTAGCCCTGCTCTTATTTACTTTATTTTATTTGGCTGTGTTGAGTCTTAGCTGTGGCCCTCAGGCTCAGTTGCATATGACCAGGGATTGAACCCTTGTCCCTGAGTTGGAAGGTGGATTCTTAACCACTGGGCCACCAGGAAAGTCCTAGATTTGCCTGCTCTTACTCCTTATAATCCATTCTCCAAGCAGGCTAGGCCGTCTCACGAAAGCAGCATGCGGTCATCACAGGCCCGCACCCTTTCTGCGGCTCCCGACACTCTTGGGGAAATGACAAGCCCCTCCCGTGTCCTGGTGATCTGGCCCAGCCTGCCTCCATGACAGCATCTCTCGTGCCCTTTTGTCCCCTCTGCTCCAGCCACACTGACCCCTCCTCCATCCCGCAAGCCACTCAGAAGTCTTGAGACCTACCTGGGCTACACCACCACTCCTGTGGCCTCGAAATTCCCCCTCAACCTTCAGGACTTAGTTTCTGTGGCTCAATCTCAGCAGGGGCTCCCCAAACCTCAGACTGTGTCGTAACACTGGACCTTCTGCTGATGGTGACCCCACCTACATGAGGTAACCTTGCCCTGTCCCTAGAGGTCCCCAATTCATTCACCCACTGTTCAGGCCAAAAACCTAGGGATTCCAGGACTCCTCGCTTCCTCTCAAGCTCACATCTAAGGACCAGAATATCTTATCAGCTTTTCAAAACATGTTCAGAATCCAGCCAGCCTGGCCACCTCCATGGCCCAAGCCCCCAGCCTCTCACCTGGGCTATTCCAAATGCTTCAAAAACCGGTTGACCGTGTCTATACGGTCTACTCTAAAAAGAGCATGGAGAGGAACCCTTTGAAAACGTAAGCCCCCCCAAAAAAAGAGAAAGAAAACGTAAGCCAGATAATGTCACCTCCGTGTACAAACCCTCCATTGTCTGCCCGCCACAGGAGAATAAAGTCCCAATGCTGGCCTTGGCCCTGAGCACTCTGGTGCCTGCCCACCTCCGTGACCTCCTTCCGGCCACTGCATCCTGTGATGTTCCAGCTATGCTAAATTTCCTGCTGTTCCTAGATTCTCCCAGCTGGTTCCCACCTCAGGGCCTTTCCCTGTGTTGTTCTCTCAGTCTGGGGTGTTCCTCCCTCAGCTTTCTTATTGGCCCGTCCTCCTCAGGGAAGGTCTTCTCAAAGAAGCCTTCTGTGGAAGGCGGCTTCCAAAACGGCCCCCGAAGACCCCTATCCTCTACTGTGTCCTCCAGTAATCCCTTCTTCTCAAGAGTGGCTAAACAGCCACTTGCTTCTAACCAACAGAATACAGCGAAAACACTGGGATGCTGGTTTTAATACTGGTTAAACACTCTTTCAGCTCCCACCACCTTTTGTCCAAGTTAACCTGAGGCTGTACTATGCCTATGATCTCCTGGTCCAGGCACCCAGCCCACAGGGCAGTTTGCCTCCATGGGGATTGAGGGTCCCAAATCAGGGGTCCTTTTCTGGGAGAGACCCCACTCCCAGGCAAAGGGAGGATCCAGTCCCCTCCAAGTCTTTAAGCTGCTAAATTTGGGGGTCATTTGCTATGTGGCTTTTGATACCAAACATGTCTTCCCTACCCTCCATTACTCTATCCCCTTACTAGCCTTTTTTTTTTTTTGGCAGCAATGGCTATTTGTGCATCTTGCTTCTGGCCCAGGGCCTTGCCCCATGCAGATGTTCAGTAATGGGGGAAGGAATGAAGTGGCAGCCAGAGGGACAATGCCATAGCTCAGAAAAGCCACAGGTTGGGGGGGTGTTGCTTAGGAGCGAGGAGGCAGGCCTACCCCAATCCCAGGCGGTCCAGAGGCTACCATCCCCTCTTAGCAGGAACTGGGGCTCTATTCTCCCACCTCTTCAGGAGGATGCTGGTCAGAGCCCAGGATCTGGTATCTCATGGTCTGTGGCCTAACAAATTTAGCTTCCTGCTCCTGTTCCAGATCATACCTTCTGGATTTCTTCTGCCCTCCGGACTTCAGGCCTATTTCTCTTTATTTGGTGTGTCTCAGTAGAATGATCTGATTTTTATACCCTTGTCAAAATTTTCACAAAAATAATTTAATAGATAAGAAAAGAATCCTTTTTCAGCTCACGTGGCTGACTTTTTGTTTGGAAAACAGTCCCTGTACCCATAAAAAGGAAAGGGTCGCCAAGCCCAGTCTCCTCCCAGCCCTGTTCCCACCAGGTCACAGGCAGAGTCGGGGACTGGGAGGTTGGGGAACCTTCCAGGAAAAACATCAGGCCCGAGTTGGAACCCAGTTGTCCAATCTGGGTCTGGCAAGGGGCTGGCCCTGTGCCACCTAGACTGGCCCATTTCCTCCTAGACTGGGGCAAGTTTCCTGCCCAGAGGGAACAAGTACAATCCCAGGCAGATGGAGGCTGGGTTCTGTACTGGGGGAGGGGCATCCACAGGCACTTCCCCCACCTCAGCCTCCCTGAGTCTGCAATGTGCCTCCTGGGAGGAGGATGGAGAGCAGGGGATCAGAAGTTGGGCTCGAGCTTCTGAGTTCAAGGAATGTGCTGGAAGCACCGTCCAGCCTTGGGGCCAGTCGGTCCCTGGATCTCAGATGCACCCAGGACGGGAAGTAGAATCCTAGGCCGGACTCTGTCTGCTCCAAAGCAATAGGCTTTGGCTGAGAAGTTCCATCAGAACCTGGAACCCTCCAAGAACCTTTTCCAGGTCCCACCTCCTCCCAGGTGCCTCCCCTGCCTCTCCCAGACAACCAGACCCTCACAACCTGTTTGGAAGTCCCTTGGCTGGCAGTCTCCTTTGCCCTGTGGGGTCTCTTCTGGAAAAGGACCCCTGAGTTGGGGTCCTCAACCCCCATGGATGCAAACTGCCCTGTGGGCTGGTGCCTGGACCAGGAGATCATAGGTATAGTACAGTCTCAGATTAACTTGGACAAAATGTGGTGGGAGCCACATTCCAGAATTTACCAAGAATGGACCTGCCATATTTACTATGCCCACCTCTGTTAACTTCCCTGGCTCCAATTCTTCTACAAGAAGTGAGGAGCATGGAGCATGCGTGGCACTTGAACTCTGGATGTCAGGCTACCTGAATTCAAATCCTGGCTTTGCCATTAACTAGCTGTGGTCCCTTGAGTAATTCCCTTAACCTCTCTGAGCCTTGGTTTCTGAATCTATTAAAAGTAGTAACAGTACCTGCCTCTTGGGTCTGACGTTAAAATGAAATGAGATAATAAAGATGCTTAGCACAGTGCCCAACAGATGACAGTTGTTCTTCTGCTAGGTTCAGAGAGGGGCAGTGGCCTACCCAAGGCCACACAGCAGATAAGCAGAGTTGTTGGTGCCTAATCTTTCTTCCATATACTCTGACCTTCATGAGCTGGGCCCTGCGGGGGACACAAGGCTGAACACGGCTGAGATGGGAAGGATCCCCATGTAAGGGTCAGAGGTGGGGGACCCAAGGGCACCAGCAGAGGCCCAAGCATCATAGCCCCTTCACTGGTTTCTCAACCTGGGATGGGACAGGACACGGGCATCCTCCACGCAAGACAGCCGGGGAGTCCCAGACCGTGTGCCCATCCATGCCACTGCATCCGGATCACCTCTTCAGCCACCTCCACACCAAATTCCTGAATCCCAGGGACCCAGCTAGGCACACATCCCAGGAGCCTGCCCCAGTCAGAAGAGCTCTATCGCCTTAGACAAGCCTCTTCACATCTCAGTGTGTTCACGTTTCTAAGAAAAATCTGAGAAAGTCACCTTTATTGTTTGTGGAAAGGGCAGGGAGGTGGGGAACGGGGGGAGCCATCATGGGGATACAAGTCCCCCCAATGTCCCTGGGAAGGCAGGTCTAGGAGACCTGTATCTGTTCCCCCGCCCTGAGAAAAAGGAAAAGGTTAACCCAGCGGCCTCCAGGTACTCCCACCCTCTGAGGGACCCAGCCCCAAATCCTCCCCGCCCTCCCGCAGATCCCCAGTGCTCCAGGTAGAGGGCAGCCTTGCCATTCTGCCTCCAGGCAGTAGCCTGGGGTCAAGGCCTCCAGGTGAGCCTGAGCGGACCTGAGAGCCTCCCAAGTCCCTGCCGAGGTCACTCAAGAGGTAGCCGTCCCCTCCTCAGGCTGGGCAGGGGCTGAGGGCTGGGGCTGGCTTGGAGCTGACACCGAAGGCCTCTGGGGTGGAAAATCCTGAGGGGAGACAGGGAGGAAAGGATGGAGGTGCCACTCAATCCCCTCCATCCCATGGGGGCACTCAGGCCTCCAATTTTCCAGGATGCTCCTCTCATTTGGGGCTCTGGGGCATAGGATGGGGTGGGCTGTGGATGGGGTAGGGGTGCCCCTCAATCGCCCCATTCCTAGTGACCTGGGCTTCTGAGGGGTCAAAAGGTAACCCTGACTTGGTGAGGTTCCCGGGGCTGTCTGGAGCAGGACTTCAGTGTCTGGGGGACCTTCGGGCGGGGGTGCCCACCTGTATCTGGCAAAGATCAAGCAGGCTGCGGATGCCCACCAGGCACCAGAGCTCGCCCAGCAGGCAGATGAGGATGCCCAGGAGGTCCAGCCAGCGGCCCACTGTCAGCAGCAGCACGGAGAGACTGCACATGCGCACCAGCACCGTCTGGACGTGGCTCTTCAGGCCGGGGCGCTGCCGCTGCTCCTCTGCAAACAGGGCCCCCGTCACTGGCCACCTGCCCGATCCCTGCGACCCCACCCTGAGGTCCAGCTGAGTTGGGGCCTGGGCCTCCCAGCTCCCCCACCACTTTCCTCCCCAGGAAGGTGCGAGCCTTTCCCTCCACAGGCAGCCCCCCTCCCTTCCTCTCCACCCCATCTCCACTCTGCAACTACAGGGCATTTCTTCCTCCTGGGCCTCACTGCCCACCCAGGGTCTCGCCCTGGAGTCGTCCTGACTCTTCGCTTTCCTGCATTCCCACGGCCGATCCATCAGTGAGCCCTGCAGGCTCTTTCTGCTTTCATCTCTCAAATCAGCTTTCTCACTGGGCCCCTGGCTTCTAGTCTAGACCCCACAACTCAGCGTGTACTCAGCAGCCAGTAGCCTTCTAAACACACTAACAAGATGGAATCATTCCTCTGCTTATAATCCTCCCAGGACATCCCCCTGCATCTGGAATAAACTCCAGACTCCTTACCTTACAAGGAGGTCCTGCCCCATCTGATCGGAGTCCACTCTCCAACCTCATCTCAGGCTCGCTGCCTCCAACCATCCCAGTCTTCTTGTGGTCCATCAAGCGTGCTAGGCTCATTCCCACATCAGGGCCTCTGTATCTCTGCCCTGTTTGCCTGACTGCCCTTCCTTGTCCTGTCTCTTTGGCCCCATCCCTACCCTTCAGCCAGGTGGCTCCTCCTCAGGCCCAGATTTGAACAGGTCACTCGCCCCTGCTTAAAACCCTACAACAGCGTCTGAACAGACTGCCTCACCTGGCTGATGACAGCTCTCCATTGGGCCCCTGTGAACCCGGCCAGCCTCGTCCCCTCCCTGCTGTTTTCAGGCCTTGAGTCACCTCTGGGCTTTGGTACACATGATTCCCTCTGTCGTGATCTCTCCCCGGGGCTCCTGCTTATCCTTGAGGCCCAATTCAAGTACTGTTTCACTGGGCTCACCCTGCACCCTGTACCCTTTTCTGTTTACTGCATGGCTACTGTTACCAGACTGGGTGCTCTGGGATGGCAGGGGCCAGATCTGAGTGTCGTCGTCCTCCCCAGGGCCTAGCACGGCACTGGGCCCGGGGCAGACGGTAGGGTGTGAGTGTTGAGTGAATCGGCTGCTGCCCGTGGCCCTTACCCTGCATGTAGATGACCAGCAGGGTGTAGCAGATGGTGAGAGGCGTCCAGAAGCGCACGGCCTCCGAGGTGGTCAGGAAGTCCTGGTTGATGAGGGCCACGGCGGCCAGGTTGCTCACTATAAAGGTCACGGCCAGAGTGCGGCCCAGCAGCCGGGGGAGGTGGTGCGCGCCTGCCAGCAGGCTCAGGCAGACCCCACAGTAACGCTGGCTGCTGTGCAGCTCGTAGAGCCGGCAGACGTGGTGGCGGAGGCGCTGGGCACCTGTGCTGAGCAGCGCTGCCAGCCCCAGGCCCAGCATCAGGTTCAGCGTGCGGTGCGGGGCGCCCTCCTGCAGGAAGCTCAGGCCGCAGGTCAGCCCGCAGCCCAATGAGTACTGGCACAGCAGGTACAGCTGTAGCTTCTCGGTGCCCCTGGAGCCCTGGGTGGGTGGGTGGGGGGACAACGACGGGGGCTTAGGCCGCTCATCACCCTGGGGGGACCCAGAGGGTGTCACAGTACAGACGCTCCACTCTGTAGGAGGCTGGAGCCTGAAGGAACCTCAGGGATCGTTCCCAAAGAGGAAATATTGCCTTCAGGTCAAGCCCACTGGGATCGTCTCTTTTGTCTTTTTAAATTTATTTTTTGGCCAGGTCATGCAGGCATGTGTGATTTTTAGTTCCCTGGCCAAGGATCGAACCCACCACACCCCCTACATTAAAAACACAGAGTCTTAGCCACTGGACTGCCAGGGAAATTTCATCACTGCATCATTTCTTTCAGCTTAATTTCAGTCATGGTTATTACTTGGGACTGGTCTGCTGGCTGAAGAGTGGCAGCTCAGAGCCTTGAAGAACTGGGTTCAAAGCCTGACTCTACTTCTTGCTGGTTGTTGACCATGGATAAGCCCCTCTGCCTCTCTGAGCCTTAGTTTCCCACATGTGAAACTGGGATCCGAGTGAACTTTTACCCACTGTGGTCACAAGGATGAGGTGATGCGCTCAGAGCATCTAGCACAGTGCCTCGGTGCTTGGAAGCTCCAGACAGCCTCGAGCTGCTGTGTTATCTTCTTGGCCTGGGGCTGTGTCCACTCTGAGTGGAGACTGGGCGTTGGCAATCACAGTTTTGCCAATTTTTTTATTCCGGGGTGAAAACCAGGGCTCAGGGCCAGGCGGTCCTCACCCACCACCTCCCTGTGGTCTCACCTTGTCCAGGGAAAGCAGCATGGAGACAGCCCGGAGGGAGAACTCGAGCACTACAAGGGCAGCCACCCGGACCCCCACAACGGTCAGAATCAGGGCCAGCCCTGCCAGATGCACGGTCTCCAGCGACGCCCACCGGGCCTGCAGCCTCTGCTTTTCAAGACGAAGTTCCGGGTGGCTGTGGAGACAGACAGGGGCGCGGGCAGAGGAGACAGACAGAGGGTGCAGAACCACCAGTCTGGTCCCTGGAGGGGGTCCCGGGGCTCCCAGCCACTCCCTGGGGTGAGGGAGGGGCGGCCTTTTCCTCCCGGCCCTCCCCTCAGAGACCTCTTCTCACTGTGGGTTTCAGGGCGCAGGGGAGGTGGGCACTCACTTGGCACAGCCCACGAAGAAGTAGACCTTCAGGAGGTTGTTCAGGATGAAGACTGCGCAGGCCCCGACGAGGCCTGACGGGGGCAGTAGGGAGGGGGGACAGTGTGGTAGGGTTAGAGGAGCCGGCAGGCAAGGCGGCGGGATACTCCAGGTGGGTGGGATCCTCCACGTGGGTGGGATCCTCCACGTGGGTGGGAGCGTCGGGAGCTGAGCAGGTGTCCGGCAGGGGGCGGGGCTGAGGGGCAAGGGGGAGGCGCTCACCTTGCAGGAGGGCGTCGAGGAGGCCGGAGCCCCAGTCGAGGGAGGGGAGGCTGGGGAGCCAGGAGGTGGGGGACAGTAGGGAGAACATGGCCACCGGGATCCAGCCCAGCCTCCGGCCAGGTCTGCACCGGAGAGACCGCAACGTCACCGCCACCGGGCAAAGGTGATGGAGGCGAGGGGAGGAGCCGGGAGGGGTCAAAAGCCCAGGGGAGGGGAAGGGATGAGAGCCAGGGCCTTAAACTTTCGGGGCTGTGAGTTAAGACCGCTGCCCAGGCGCTTGCCATTTGGGCAGCATGGGGTGGAGGGCATCCCTGGGTGGGCTGGTGTCGGTCCTGCTCGAGACTGGCGCCCATTTTTCTCACCCTCCTCTTGGCCTTGCACCACAGCGCCTTCCTGAAGCCCCAAGCCTCATCTGTCCTTCCTCAGCCTCTGTTATGGGTTCTCCCTGTCGGCCTGAAGTGTGGGGTTCCCCGCTCCGCCCAAGGTCTGGAAGGGGGCTTCCACCCCCCACAGCCTGAGGTCTGGAAGGGGACGGGGTCCATCCCCCACAGCCTAAGGCTTCGCTTTCTCAGCCTAAGGCTTCGCTTTCTCAGCCCAAGGCCTGGAAGGGGTGTCTCCCCTCCTACTGCCGGGGGCGGAGTAGGGTGGGGGGGGTGGGGCTGGCGGTGGGAGGGGGTAGCGTCAGGACCCAGCTCCAGGCCCTCGCCCCCTGCACCGCAGGGCCGCCCGCCGTGACGATCTTCCTCGTGCCCACTAGGCGGCAGGCAGGCCTCGCTTGGCCTGAGGGGTGGGGCCGCCCCAGTTCTTTTGGGTCCTCCTTTCCCAGATAGAAGAGCCAGCCGCGGGTTGGGGTTCTGGAGTCCAGAGACTGAGGCTGCCAGAAGTGCGGAGCCGTTGAAGTAGACAAAATAGAAAACTTTATTGGTTTGGAGTGTGCAGTAGGGCTGCGCCTGGGGAGCAGCTCTTTGCAGACATGGGGTGTGGCGGGCAAGGCAGTTCAGGCCACTTGACTTCAGCCAGTCCTGCCTCTTCAGGCACTCAGCGCCCACTTCTGTAGCACAAAGGTCAGTGCCTTAGGGACACGCCCATGGGGGGAGTGTGGCTGCAGCTTGGACAAAGAAAAGGGTCTGGGATGAGGATACCCAGCTCTACTACCTTGAGGAAGTTGCTTCCTTTCCTGGGACCTCAGTCTGCTCATCTGAATAATGGGCGCATCAAGAGCTACCTTTCAGAACTGTCATGAGAATCTGTGCAAATGCCCACAGTGCTGGGCGTCTAGGAGACCCTCAGTAAAAACTTGTAGTTGAGGGGCTGTGTTGTGTCCCCTCCCTGACCCCGGATTCATGTAGGGAAGTTCTAACCTCAGAAGGTGACTGTATTTGGAGATGGGGTCTTTAAGGAAGTAATGAAGGAACATGAGGTCATTAGCCTGAGGCCTAATCCAATATAACTGGTGTTCTTTTAAGAGGGGATTAGGACCCAGACACAAAGAGGGAAGACCAGGTGGGGACCCTGGGAGAAGACAGGTGTCTACAAGCCAAGAAGGGAGGCCTCAGAGGAAACCAAACCTGGACAGGTAAATCTCCAGAACTGTGAGAAAAGAACATTCTGTTGTTTAAGCTGCCTAGTCTGAGGAGCTCTGTAATGGTGGCCTTGGCAGACTAACACAGATGATGGCCCCAGTGCCTCACGGTGCTCCCCAGGACCTCCCCACGCGTGCAGTGATCCCTCAGGGCCACTCCGGCCTCCGTGGTCCTGGCTCTCACCAAGGGCACACAGGTCGGGGGTGGGCAGAGGTGAGTTCCAGTTCCAGCTCTGACCCTTCAAAGCTACGTGGCTTTGGTCAAAGCACTTCACCTTTCTGAGCCTCCACTTCCTCATCAGCAACAGAGTTTTAATACCTCCCAGGACTTCCCTGGTGGCTTAGACGGTAAAGTGTCTGTCTGCAATGCAGGAGACCCGGGTTCTAGCCCTGGGTTGGGAAAATCCCCTGGAGAAGGAAATGGCAATTTGCTCCAGTACTATTGCCTGGAAAATCCCATGGACAGAGGAGCCTGGTAAGCTACACTCTATAGAGTCGCAAAGATTCGGACACTACTGAGCAACTTCACTTTCACTGTGTAAGCAGGTATGTGACCCAGCTCACAGCGCTGTTCACACCTTGGAGTAGTTATTGTGACGAGTAAGGCTCTGGGATAAGGTAACCTGGGACAGAGAAGGATGAACACTTCTGGAGAACGGAGTGGGTGGTGATTCCAGGTGGGTCCGCTGGCCCTGTGTGGGCCCAGGGGCTGGGTTGACCACAGCTGTTTGACCACACTCTCCCTGGACCTTGGGGCAGGGCCTGGGCCTGGGCTGGCTATGGAACAGCCATTCCCAGCTGCAGCGGGCCATCATGTCCTGCCAAGTGGCCGGCTGTGTTGGGGTGAAGGACACCGCCTAGCTGCCCTGGTGCTGGCTCCGCCTGGCCAGTTTCCGGAGTTCATCCCAGAAGAGCATGCTTAGGATAGTGTGGGGGCCCAGGCGCAGGTAGACGGGGCCCAGACCCTTGTAGAGCGCCAGGGGGCCCTCCTGCCGCCAGATCTTCACCAGGCAATCGGAGAGGCCGCCATATAGCTTGCCCTGGGGACAGACACAGGGCAGACATCACTGCAGGCATTGTGGGGCCCTGGCTGGCACAATGGCGTGTGTCTGTGTGAGGCCTTTGTGGTACTTCAGAAAAGGCACTGCCCCCAAGCTCAGCCAATCACATAAAGGTGTCCCTTTGGGCTGTGAAAGTTCAAAAGGGGCTGCTTCCTCCAGGCAGCCCCCGCCCCAGGACAGGCGTGGCTAGCAGCATGCAGGCGGATTTCATCCCTAACGCAGGCTGTGGAGGGCACCTTTGTGCTGGGCACATCCTGTACCAGGGTATAGGAGGACTTGTGTCAGTGAGGCTGTGGGCTCAGGCCTGGATTCCAGTTCAGGTTCCTCCACTTACGAGCTGTGTGACCTTAGGCAAGTCACGTGATCTCCCTGAGCCCCAGTCTCCTCATCAGGAAAATGAAGGTGGTTGTGAGGAGAGAATTAAAATGTGGATGTGAAAATGCTTAGCACATGCTTGGGACATGGGTGTTCAGCAAACAAGCCGAATTAACGTGTGTGCGTGTAGGTCACATGTCCGCATGTCCCTAGCCCTGGGTGTGTGTTTGGGTGTGTGTGTTGGGGGGGTGCTTGCCAGCACCCAGCCCTCCCCGCTTTATCCCCTGCTTACCCTGCCTGCCCCGTCCACTGGCTGATTATACAGCCGCGTGCTGACCACGTCGAAGGGGGTCATGACAGCAACCACAGCTACGCTGCTGATCATGCCCCCGGCCAGGGCCACCAGCCAGCTGTCCTCCGGGAGCCACTGTGGGGACATACAGGTTGCTGACCCCCGTAGCTGCCCTCCACCCACCCACGTGGTATCACCCCACCATCTCAGCACCTGGGGGCTGGAAGACCTGGGGAATGTGGGGCAGAGGAGGCCCCTCCAGCCACTCCCTCCCCACCCCATCCCCCCTGAGCTTCAGGGTCTACTGCCGACTCCTCACTCTTGCTGGACCCAAAAGCCAGGGTCATGGCCTGAGGGCAGAGCCAGGGCCCTCAGCTTTATTAAGGTGCCCTGTCTGTCACCATGCCCTCGGCTTCCCTGTGTAGGGTCCAGGTGGAGACGTGTGGGTATGATGCGGATCTGGACAGACAGAAAGAAAGAAGGCAGGAGCCCCCCACTACTCCTGTGTGTGGAGGCGGGCACAGGTGTCCCCAGAGCCTCACCTGTCGCTCCTGCACCCAGGCCTTGGCAGAGGCAAAGGTGGCCAGCTGAGCGGCCGAGCCAACCATGACCCGGGGCACGGCCCCACCCACGCCCCGCCACAGCCCTGCCAGGCCCTGCTGCCGCCAGATGGTCTCCAAGGCGCCCAAGAGGCTCTGTGGGGAGAGGGCATGGGGTCAGTGGGCAGCCCGTGCCTGTCCAGGAGCCCATCCAACCTGCCCAGCTCGGGGAACTCTCAGGAGAGACGGTCCCTACCTGGTGATGGTGTTGGTGCCCCACGGCCATTGCGGCCACCGTCTGGGCCTGCAGCTGCGTTTTGACCTGTGCGTGCAGAGGTGACACAGGGCCTGGGGATGGAAACTTGGGAGAGCCTGGAGGAGCTGTGTGTGTCGAGGGCGCCTCGCTGGGCCCTGACACCCAGACCTCCCTGAGCCCGCACCTGCCGCCTCCCGATGTGTGGAATAGGGCTGAGGGTGAGGCTCTGGAGGCAGCCTGCATCTGCATCAGGTGTGACCTGGGACAAGCTCCTTCACCTTCTCGCGACCTTTCTGCTCACCCTTAGAAAGCTGTTCTGAGAACCAAGAGCAATGACAGCATCCAGGCTTGGATAGGGGGCCCTCACTAGAGGGAGGCTTTATTCTTGCACAGGAAGACAAGGGACCTCCTGCCACCCTCCACGCCCTCCCCTGGCTCAGGACTGGTGGGGTGGGGCCCCCAGGGGAGTGAGGATCAGGGCCAAGCCCTGGTGTTCTGGACCAAGGGGCAGATTCCAGGCAGCCTGGGCGGGGATGTTCTGGGGAGCTGCCCCACCCAGCCTGCCCCACCCCACCTGCTCCTTAGAGGCCAGCCCAGGAGACTGCCGCCCCCATGCAAGCTGGGTCACAGGGTAGGGGATGGATGGAGACAATGCACTCACCAGGTAAGCAGGGCTCCCCACGAAGGCTCCCAGTGCTCCCGCCACAGCTCCTGCAACCACGGTGCCTCCCGGCTGCTGGCTGAGGCCAGCCTGGCACGCCAGGCTGTAGCAGTAGAAGCGGACACCGTTCATGAGGCCCTGGTAGAGGAGGCCGGCAGCCAGCCCCTTCTGCAGCCCGCACAGCCCATCTGCACGAGCCACCGCGATGACGGAGGCCACAAAGCCCCGGTAGAGCCGAGGGTAGGTGCCCCGTGCTTGCAGCTCCCCCTGAAGCTGCAGCCGCGTCTTCACTACCTCCAGGGGGTTGGTGAAGACACAGGCCAGGCAACAGGCTGAAGCACCCAGCACCAGGTCCACAGCTGGGGGCACTGTCTCCATGGCCTCAGGGCCAGGGGCCAGGGGGTGGGCACAGGCCCTGGAGTGGCGGTGCTTAGGCTGTTTTCACCCTGTCAAGGCCACAGGGCTGGGGATCGAGGGAGCCTGGGGCCATGTCTTGGAGGGCAGAGGTCTGGGTCAGAGAAGCCGCTGGCTGCCAGGCAGCTCCTGGTCTATCTTGGGAGTCCACCTGCTCTGCTCCTTCCTTGGAGGCCAGGACACGCCCCTGCCGGCTCCAAACCAATCCCAGCTGCCTCCATCCCCCACACCTCCCTGCAGGGGAGGGCCTGGACCCTGGGATCTGGGGGAAAGGTCACCTGGGCCCCAAGGGAGACTGGGGGGGCGGGTGGCGAGCAGAGTGCTGATCAACCAGGAAGCCTCTTCCTGCTCCTCTGGCCCTCTAGCCTTCTCTCTGGCCCTGGGGCAAAGGGCTGGTGCCTGCTTCTGGCTTGGCCAGTGCTGTAGCTCTGGGCCCTGGGCAAGAGGCAGCTGCTTGGGACCTTCTCTCCACATCTCAGCACCGCTCCTCCCACCCCTACCACCGTGTGATGTCCCCTTTCCCGGCCCTGGTCTTTTGGTCTGGCTTCCGTGCCCTATGGTTCCACTGCCAAGTGACAGAAGAGGGCTCCAGAGGCCTGTGAAACTGGTCTGATATCCCAGGCTCCACTGTTACATGTGACCCAAGCAAGTACTTCCTTTCTTTGAGCTTCAGTCTCTCCATTTTTAAGGTCGGGGTATGGACACCCAACTGCAGAAGTTCCTTCGAGAATTATAGATGTGTAATGAACTCCTAGCACAGTACTTCACCCAATCGCCCTGGGTGGGTAGGAGATGGAAACATAAGAGCCACTGTGTCTCACCGAGTGACTTTGTGGCTTTGGTTGCTCGCCTGGCAAGGACTTGCCCTCCTAGTCCCGCCCCTCTTCCTGGCGGTTCTCTGGAGCGGAGGCCCAGGCGTGGAAGTGGCCCTTGGTGTCTGGTGAGATGGAACCTCCCATCCCTGGGCACTAATGTCAGCTACCAGGCTGCTCAGGTGGGAGCCAGCACCACCCTGTCCATCTCAACCTCTACTCCAGGGGGCCTCTCTCCTGCCGGGGCCACCCCGCATCACTAAGTTCCAATCAATACCAGGGGCAGGGCCACCCTGCCCAGAACTCCACCTTCATGGCCTCCACACCTGCCTCTTCCACGTGTCCACCCTTTTCCTCCTGAAGCCCTGGAGGCCACAGTGCTGAGGGGCTTAAGGGCTGAGGAGCTCCTCCCAGACCGGGCAGGCTGGGCACCCGCAGGCCAGCCCCAGGGTGGTAGCCAACAAGAGGTCTTGGGGACCGCTTGGATTCTCCTGGGTTTATCCCAAGTGGTGGGTGCTCAGGCCCCACAGCTGGGGAGGAGGGGAGAAGGAGTGCCCTGCCCTGGGAGTGCAGACAAGTCCTGGGACTGGCGCTGGTGGCTGCCCCTCCCACCCAGCCTCTGTAGGAAACAGGAGGGAGGGCAAAGGTGAGGCCCAGAAGCTTAAGAGGGAGCCTAAGAGGGCCAAGGGGCCCAAGAGGAGGAGTCGGAGATTCCTCACCTCCACCCTGGTATAAAAGGGCCAGTGACAAGTCTTGGCAATATAACATGTCTATTTTATTTTAAAAAACAAAACCCAGGCCACCTGACCCTCTTCCCCAGAGGGCCCCTCTTGGGAAGGACCTGGCTCCAGCCAAGCAGCTGTCACAGACTGGTGGGCTTTGCTCCTCTCCAAGCCCTCCTCCCCATCCCGCCGTGCTCCCGGCAGAAGGACACAGCCTGATTCTCGGATCCCATAGGCACTGCCAGGTTGGAAGGAGTCAGGGAGGGGGCCATGGACATGCAGAGCCTCCTGGAAGCCAGGGAGGGCCAGCCTGGCCCCCTGCACCCCCATCACCCCCGGAGTCTGGAAGGCAGGCAGCAGTGTGCTTGGGAATGGAGTTAGTGAGGCGGAGACATGCATAGACCTTGGTGTTCCGGCTTCCCTCCCAGCCGGGTCAATGTTCAAACATGAACAGGGATGGCCGGGCACTCAGAGCCCCCAGGGCGGCCTAAGCCTCTGCCCGGGCCCCTGACCCAGGGGAGGAAGAGGCTCCTGCCCTCCCAGTCCTTCCACTGCCCCTCGTGGATTGAGGCAGCGGCCCCGGGGAGGAGGCCATGCGTCTGCAGAGCCCATAGGGCTCGGACCCTCGGCCCCAGCACTTCCCAGTTGCTCCTTGCCAGGCAGGAAGCCCAGGGTGTGGTGCACCCACTCTGGGTCCCTGGGAGGGAGACTGGGTCTCAAGCCCCACTTGGTGGTTCGGCTGCCCGGGAATACGGGTGGGGGCCTGGCCCCATGCAGCTCACTAACACGGCGATGACTGTGTGCTGCCCACGTGCCCCACTCTCCTGCCCTGCCTGGGACACCAGCCAGCTCAGCCTCAGCACCAGGGGTCCCGGGAGGCTCTGCCCCGGCACAGGCTGTCGCTCCGCTGCCAGGCACT
Organism: Ovis aries; assembly: GCF_016772045.2. Classification (NCBI taxonomy): domain Eukaryota; kingdom Metazoa; phylum Chordata; class Mammalia; order Artiodactyla; family Bovidae; genus Ovis; species Ovis aries. The sequence continues at coordinate 51,135,300 of NC_056065.1, forward strand.
GTGGATGAGGCTCAGGGCATCCTCGAACTTCTTCTTGGAGGCTTCCTGGAAGGCCTTGTGGGGGAGGTCCACCTGTGTGGGGCATGGCAGGAATCTGAGGGCTGCGCCAAGAGCTCTCAGGGAGCCGAGGGGTCTCTCCACACCAGGTGTAGCCTTGCCCTGGAACTATGTCCATGCTGCTGAGAAACAAGGGCTCCAGCCCATCAGGCGATGCTCCCTGAGCTTCCTCCTTCCAGGGGTGCACCGGTTCTTGGGGGTGGGGGCTGGGGGTGGCACCAGGAGGCAGGCTCTGTACCTGGGAGTCTGCCTGTGGAAATGCGCTCTGCCAAAGGTGGGCCCAAAGCTTCTGAGGGGCAGCATAGCACGTGCTCATACCAGGATCTGTCCCGGAGTTCGATGAGGCCCCCTCAGCCTGGCTCTGAGCTCTATGCCCCCACCATCTTAGCGCAGCTCTAGCCCCACTATAAGCCCTTAAATCCTGCTTTTTGATGGGGACTGAGAAGGTCAAGAATGGTGTTTCCTGGGCTCGACGCTCAGCTTTAGCCTCAGCTTCCCAGGGAGTTAGCATCCTGTCCCTTTGGTCCTACCGATATCTGTCCTGGAGCTCCTAGTTCAGCGCTTCCCTGGGCCCCTGACGCCTGCCCTGGTCTGTGCCGTGCAGGGCGCCTTTCCCCAGGGAAGGACTCCCTTCTGCGGGGCTCTGGCAGCTGGGTACCTGGTAGATGGTTTTCCACCCTGAGTTCAGTGCAGATAGGAATCGATCCAGTTCAGGTGTGCAGCTCAGGTAGACAACCCAGGGTGGGAGGGGCTGTGCGCTGTCCTGGGAGAACTCCTGGGCAGAGCAGGGGCCCCAGGTGAGCAGACTCAGCACTCCTGTGGCAGGGCCTGCCTCCATCACCTGCCCCCCTCACCCGGCTCACCAAGAGGCAGTACTCCTTGCCCGGTTCAGTGGACACAGAAATGATGTCGGCCAGCTTGGCAGTACCCAGGGAGCGGAAGAAGCTGGTCTGGCAATCCTCGTGGCACGTGAAGAGGCGGTCATCGGTGATTACCAGGCAGCAAGGGATGCAAGGGCTGGGAGCTAACCCCTGGGGGATGACCTGGGGGGCATGGGTGGGGGAAGGGAGGGGCAAGCTGGAGCTCTCCAGGGCTGGTCTGCACCAGGACACCCTGCTTCAGGGGCCAGCCAGCCCCTCTGCCCAGCCCTCCAGAGGTCAAGCAGACTCCGCCCACCTCAGGAGTACAGGGGCTGGCCCCAGTGATGGTGGGAGCGTCAGGCCACGGGTGGCCCTAAGCTCCAGGGTGGACTCTTGGGCTGGTTCTTGGAGGTCCTGATTGGTCCTCGGGGGCTGCTCTGTGCTGCGTCTGGGTGTAGGGAGGGGCCCTGGGGGCCCAGGCTGGGGGAGGGGAGCAGGCGCTCACCCCCTTGGACACGGCCTGGCACAGGTGCTGCATCCAGTCGGCCATCTCAGCCTCGCTGTCAGCACTCAGCTCCAGGCAGGGCCGGTCGGCGAGGACGACCTGGAAGGCGTGGGGCCGGTCCGTGGTGTTGGATCTCCGACAGCCACCGCACTGCTCCCCCCTGGGCCAGAGGAGGAGGGTGAGACGGGTCGAGGAGGCAGGGGTGGCACAGGGGAGCTCCTGGGGCTGCCCCAGAGTCTCGGGTCTGGAGGACACCAGAGGGTGGTCCAGACCCCACAGCTGGGCAGCCCCGCCCCGACCTCTTTTCTGTGTAACACCTTTAATCTCCAGGATTACCAAAGTCCTTCTGCATACTGAACAGGGCCAGGTGAGGGGTGGAGAGTCGGCTCTCAGCCCCGCCCTCTCAGGATCAGTGTGCTTTGCCCACCTCTGTGGGCCTGGCGCTCCCTCCAGGTGTATGTGTGTTCAACTCCCCCTTAGGTCAGGCGCTTCCCAGGGGAAGGACTGACTCCCCATCAGACTGGATCCTTTCCAGGCAGGGAGCTCCTTTTGCTTCCCCCAGAGCTCAGCGGACCCCAGGGCACTGAGTGGGGGTGGGGCTGAGCACACCTTGACCTGGCAGCAACACAGGCCCCAATACCTGCCCAGCAACCCCATTGCCCAGGACACTCACCCCATGTTCACTGAGAGCAGGGGCGTCACGTCGGTGCGGTCAGGATATTGGTAGAGGATCCCGTTGCTGCAGGGGCACAACGGGGCAGGGGTGAGTCTGGGCTGAGATCTGGGGGCCTGCAGAGACTACATCCTGGGGATCCTTGCAAGCTGGGGCTTGAAACACAGAGGCCAAGGAGGCTGGGGAGGTTGGGAGGGTGGAAAAACTACAGAGGTCCCACAAGGAATGCGTACCCCCAAACCTGGGGCCAGCAGCCCTAGTCTGCACCGGAGATGTCCTGGGCTTCCTTGGGCCCTATGCGGCTGACAACACAGAGAAGTTCTAGGTTCCCCGTAGGAAGGAGGGTGCTGTCCCCCACCCCAGCCTCCGGGCCAGAGCTCTCACCTGAGCACCACGAAGCAGGTCTTCCAGTGCTCCTTGCCCAGGTAGGAGGTGCCCGCCTTGTAATGCAGCATGCCTTCTTTGGTGATGCTGCCCTCGGGGGGTGAGCAGTGGCAGGGGATGGGGCCCAGGAACTCGTCCTGGGGGTCCTCCCAGTGCACAAGCCCATAGAAACGCACAGTAACAGCGGTCGCCTGGGGAGGGAGGGGGCAGGGGACAGAGCGGTGAGGTTGGGGTCAGAAGCAAGAATGGCCGTTGTCAGGGTGAGGACACACCCCAGCTGGGGAGGAGGAGAGAGCCTGCTGCAGGCAGATGATGGAGAAACATGGACGCCCGCTGTCTGCACCTCGTGACCCTGACACGAGGGCTCGCACCTCGGGGACAACAGCCTCTCCTCCCCAGGTTCTTACTTCACACTTAGATTCCTGGGCCACAAATTTGGCCAGAGCCAGCTTCTCCATGGTGGCGTCAGTCAGGATGCTGGGGTAGGGGGGTTCCCGACAGCCCTTGATCATGGCTGACTTCAAAGAAGCCAAGAAGAACCTGTGTGGGGAGTGGGGTCTGCTGTCAGAGGCCTGGGGCCCCCACCCCTCACAGGGACAGGGCTTAGTCCTGAGGACGTCTGACCTGAAGGGGTCACAGGGTTTGAGGGGAGGGACCCATCTGGAACCAGAGCTAAGGTGGCGGGTGGGGCAATGAGGTGGCAGCCGTCCATGGTCATCAAACGGTGGTCTGGGAAACCTAACCCTTCACGATGGCCAAGGAACCTTGGGTCTTGACCACAAGGGAAGCCCGGATGAAGTGACGCAGCAGGACTCAGATGAAGACCCGCCCTCAGGATAGACAGTTTTCGCACGGAAGCACGTGGGCCAAGAGTGGCCCCGTGGCCCAGAAGCAGGGGCTGTGCTTTCTGTCCTGTGGGGGCGATTCTGCCAGCCCTCTTTTCCTCTCTGGGGGCCACTGAGGGTCTGAGGTTCCCCAGTCGGTCACTGTGTCTGTCAACCCCCTGCTTCTCTGCCCGGACCGCAGGGTCCAAAGGAAACTCGTCTCTGCTTTCTACTTCTTCAAAGCCCACTTCCCACCCTCCCCCCCAGGGGTGTGGCCAGGCCGGAAGTGCATGCTCCGTCTCCTGGCCGGCGGAAGGGGCGTGTCACGCACTCGGCCAGGGCCACGTCCGCTGTGTCCAGCAGAAACTGCTTCCTGCGGTTGGTGCACACCAGCTTCACCGTCTGTTGGTCGAGGCCCACCTGCCGGAAACCACACCCTCACATGCACATGGAGCTTGGCCGCGGCTGCCACAGGGGCAGCCATGGCCAGGTAGAGGGCGGGCTTGGGGGGGAAGAAGCACAGACTGGGGTCACCATGAAGTGGGAAGGGATGGTCGGATGTATAGAGGAGGAAGAGGGACCCTTGGGCTTGGTTCTTATCCTTGGCATCCCGGGGGTAGATGAGAACTGGCACCCACCCTGGGACTGAGGCCAGGGGTCGGCCTCGCTCTGCAGCTCTGAGGCTTGGTGGCCCGTGGAGCCGTACAGACAGCACACACCAGCCACAGAGCCCGAACTCACCGACACATAGTCGAGCTCATTGTAAGAAACAGCCTCTTCCACCAAGTATGGCTTCTCTGTGGCCCCTGAGAGAGGAGACCCCAGTGCTTGTTATCCCTGGGGGCCTCTCTGCCCTTCCCCTGCCCCATTTCCTAAGACCTTTTCTCAGTGAGGACCTGCCCTCGCCCTGCTATCTGAAATGATGGGGTAGGAGAATGACATGGGGTACTCATGGAGGGGCCCCCAGGCTCATGTCCTGGGATACTGACAGGCCCTTCCCAGCTGTGCATGTTCATCACCACATGCAGCAGAGAGATACTCCGGGGCAGAGGGCCAGGGGGTAGAGGGGTGGGAGGCGAGAGGGTTTTGGTGGGGGGTGGCAGGCACCTTTTCGGAGCAGGTAGACATAGCAGTCTGTGAGCAGCACATACAGCAGCTGCAGGTTGCCCTCCATGTGCCCGGTGCTCATCCGGATCATCTGAGGGGCCGGAGTAGAGAGGTCAGACCCCGAGGCACACACCGCGCCCTGGACAGCCTGCACCCCATTCTGAGCGGGCGCACAGCCCATCTGGCCATGCCTTCCCTGTGCGGCTCTTGCTCATTCTTGGGATCCCGGGACTTACTCTGAAGAGCTGCTCTTCGTTTTCTCGAAACACATGGATCATCAGCAGGAGCAGGTGATTGTTGTCTACTCTGTGAGGGGGACAAGTGTCGGGAGGATGAAGGGTCAGCTAGAGCAGGGGCCGGCAGAGGCCACACAGGCGCACGGAGACGAAGCGAGTATGGAGACGATGACCGCACGGAGGTGAGGCGACACCAGAGGGCCATACCCCTTCCTACCTCCCAGCCCAGGCTAGGTCTTCCAGGGGCTGTGCTTGCCTATTTGGAGGGCAGACGCCCAGCGTGCCTTGACTAAGGAGAGGCGTAGCTCACACGTGTGGCACAGACAGACTGGCTCACCTGAACTCTGCCGAGTGGGTCATCTCAGAAGGGCTCCCCTGGCCCTCCTCCACCCCGGAGTCCTCGGCGCTGCTCAGACAGGGGCTGGGCTGGTCTCCCTTGAGTCTGCAAAGAGCCTCTTGGGTCCCAGGCTCTGGCTCCAGCCCCTCACCGACCTGGGGCAGCCGGGTGTCCAGTTCCTGGGCCTCTGGCTTCTGTGTCTCCCCCGGGGTGTCCTCTAAGGGCTGAGGTGTCTGTCCTGGTCCTCCTCCTCCCCGCGCCTCTTCTTGGTCAGCAGCCGCAGGGCCACCAGGAACATGCAGCGGTTGGCCAGGCCCTGCAGGGTCATGGTGGCCGCCACCTGATGTAACAGTACTTGGACTCTCGACGGTAAAGCGGTAGAAGTCCATTGGGGCTGGAAGCCCCTCACTAAAGTCGCAAAATGGCGGCCTCTCCGGGGCATCCCCGGGAGAGCCGGTCCGAAAGGACTGGTCTCGGGGCTCGACATGGGAGTGCCAGGTGGCCGGGTCCAGCTGCCCATTGAGCTGGTCGATGACCTTACTCAGGGGCTGCCCCACGCGTTCCATGGAGGTGTCCTTCATCTCGGGGATAAGCAGGCCCACCTGGCCGGGCTCTGAGCGCTCACTGCCCTCCACTGTGCTGCCAGGCCCCTCTCCCTCCTGCGGCGGGGAGGCCAGGGTGGTGTCTAGGGAGCCCCGCCCAGGGCCTGGGCTGCTGACCACGGTGTCGCCATTGCCCTGATGGGCACACATGTGCTGGGTGGAGGCTGGGTGGAGTGGACTTGCTTCCTCATCTGATCTGGGCTTCTTCTTCTTGCCTGTTTTCTTCTTCTTGGTGACCCTGGATGGTAGTGATTGGGAGAGGTTTAAAGCTGAGCAACCGATACTGAGGGCAACGAGGTGGGCTGGGTCAGAACAGGTGAACCTGGGCAAGGAGCTCAGAAAGTCAGAGCTTCAGGTGTCCCGGGCAGCTATAGGCATGGGACCCTGGGCCAGGGGCCAACAGCGGCTCAGGCGCCGAGTACCTCCTGCTGCTGTCAGAGGCAGGGCCAGCATGAGGAAGGCACAGGGGAACCCCTAAGTGGGTCCTGTGAGTTCTAGCTGGTGGCACACTGGGCTAGCTGTCTTTCAGGAATGGAAACAGGCCATGGCTGGTCAGACCAGTGACCCCTCTACTCAGCCTCCCCAGAGGAGGTGGGCAGTGGACCCTGAGCTGACCTCACTTTACATTAGGTATTGTAATGGATAATTCAAAAGACTCAAAGTCTTTTGAGCTCAAATTCCTGGCTCCGTGGTTCCGAGTTGGCTGGAGTGGACCTGGCTAAGCAACTGTAGGTCTGAACCTCTCTAGCTGCTCTGGATTTGAACCAGCCTTTGGGAGTGGGACTCCTGGCTCCAATCACTGGCGGAGAGACTCAAGAGCAGGAGCTGGAGGAGGTCAGGGAGCCGAGGAGGCTCTTGGCCAAGAGTTTCCAACCTTGTCATCCACCTCCTCCTTCCTTCTATGTCCCCATCAATGTGATGAAGATGCTTTTCTTTCAGTGAGCCATGCTCAACTAGAAGTGGTACAAATTTCAGAACTTGTGCATTAATGTCCAAGAACTCCCTTGGAAAGAAGTCCAGGCTGAAGGTACTTTCTGGATGGACCAGACAAATGCCCCGGCAGCCTGGCCCAGGAAGCCGTCCATGTTGTCGCCTGGGCCACCCATCTTCTCTTTTTCCTCTTGATCAAAGAACCACTGAACAGGGGAGGGGTGCCTGGTCTCTAGGAAGAGGGCCAAATGTCCTCGGAGTGAAAGGGGGTGCGTCCTAGTCTGGGCGGACTAAAAAGCGATGCTAGGAGTGGCCAGGAGGGACACCAGGACGCTCACCCAGCTTCTCGGGCCCCCTCCCCGCTGACCTGATGACCTCGAGCTCTGTGCAGGTGTCCGGTAGGTCCGGGGTGTGGGACTCCCCCTTCTCCTGAGAGCTCGTGTGCACAGGGGTGGTGTCGGAGGAGGAGACAGTCTCGGCCTGGTCCTCATTGAAGGGGTTGTGGCGCTGGGTGGGACTCTTGGTGGAAGCCTTGCTGCTGGTTGGGTCTGAGGTGGTGGAGCGGGGGCCGCTGACAGTGTCTGTGAGGTCTCCGTCTGGGAGAACAGGAAACACGAGACAGCCCTTCAGACACCAGCTGGGGACCCCAGGCCCCCAAAGCATGCCTTATCTCGGGAGGGAGGCAGGCGAGTTCTTCCCAGAGCATTCTGACCGGGGTGGCCCCGTTTCAGGAGTGGAAGCCTCCCACTAGCGGGACATGGTATTTGTGCTTAAAGAGCAACTTGGAGGAATGCCATCACCACCCCTTCTGGGTCTCCCCACCCCGCCCAGAGCTCTCAACAATTTGGCCGAGTTTGAGTCAAGAGCCTCAAGGTTAAGCAGACTCCAGGTTTAAGCCCTGTGGGGGTGGTGACCTTGATGGCTCAGAAGATGGGCCGCACACCTCGCAGGCTAACGTGCGCCTCCATTAGCGCAGCACGCCCTTGACAGGACTGAGACACCCAAAGTCCTCTGAAGGGACCCCCATGGTGGCAGATACAGAAGGACAAAGGAGGAGGGAAGAGAACCAGGATCAGAGAAAATGAGGGCTGCAAACACTGAGAGGCCAGGACAGGGAGTCTAAGGCTGAGGGGTGGGGGGAAGGGCAGGAAGAAGGACCCAGAGCACAGTGAAGAGGGCAGAGGGGAAGAAAGGTGCGCAGAGTTGCTGCCCCCGCAGAGATGGATTCCTCGTGGGCCCTCCTCCCCTGAGAGGCAGGTGCCAAGAACTTCATTTCATTCAAACCTCAGCCTGCCTACTGGCCCTCCCTGGGCACTCTCCCCCAGGGAGACAGGCCCTCTGGAGAGGAGCTGGTTTAACAGCCCTCCCATCTCCAGCTGTCCATCCCAGGTCCCTGGAACGGGACACTGAGAGGAGGGAGTGTTAGCATGGAAGCATAAGGGGTGTTTATCCAGTGGCAGATGGAAGGCCGCCCAGGCTGGCAGGATAGCTCGGGTGACGGTGATGGTTGATGGCAAAGGACACAGGATGTTCATGCCCCATTTGCCAGCCTGCGCACATCTTGCTGGCCCTTATCTGCCAGAGGAGATGTGGTGCACAGGCTTCCCACCCTCAGCCTCATCTGGAAGGGCCCAGCCTGCTTTGTGGATCTGGGAAGCCACGGGGTAGCTGTCTGCTGACGCAGCATGGCATCAAAAGTACACTGTCTTTTAATATAAGGCCAAAGGAGGGGGCAAAGAGCAGCTGCCAGCTCTGCTAGAGAAACACGAGTGAAATAGGAGCCTTTCTTCAAATCTCCAGGGACCCCCAGAGCTTGTTTCTCAGATGCAGAAAAGCCTGCCCTTCAGTCTGAGAGGAGGCTCTTCTAAGTCCACGTGTTCCTGTTCGGCCCCGAGAGGTGCAGCTGCCCAGGGAAGGGGTTCCAGGAGGGGAGCAAGCAGATCACTGGGTGTGGTGGGGTCTGGGCTGGGATACCCACCAGTTCTGTACATAAGTCAGGGCTCTTGGAGAGGCCTCCCCGTCCCCACCCCAGGGCCCAGAGCTGCCTCCAAATCCTGCTCTTCTCCAGGTGTGAGAAGACAGAGCCGCCTCAGGGGAGCCACCAAACTGGCTCAGGGCATTGTCAGCACTCCAGGAACCAGGAAAGTGGGTGGTCACTGCTGGGACAACCTTACCCCACCCCGGAGCCTAGCCCAGCCCGAGCAAGCAGTGCAACTGGGCTGTTAGTTCTCAGGCCACAGGGAGCTCTGGAGGGCTGCAGAGGAGGGTCAGGCCCTGCTTGTCAAGTGACTGCAATAGGAAAGTAGCTGGGTCAGGAGGGGGTTAGTTGTTAGACCCGGGGGGTGGGGATCAATGCCCAGCATGTGAGCTGCAAGAAGAGAGGCAGAAAGGGTAAATGATGTTATGATGGAATTCTGGATTTCAAGCTCATCTCAGCTTAAAATGGGGGCTCCTCAATACTATTCTCTTGGCCAGATGACATAAATTTATTTTTCTCAAAGCCATATCTCATTCCCCTCAAACCAAAGCTACTGCACACTCACATTACTTGGGAAAAGAGCCTCCATCATCCGTGACTCAGATGACGGCTGGAACAACACAGGGGCCAGCTCTGAGCAGAACCACCGTCTCTCGGCTCAGGGTGACCAGCCGGCACCACCTCCTCCAGAGGCCGACCCTGCACCCACCCTGGGCAGAAGTGGCCCTCAGGGCAGGGCTGTTTATTAACAGGGGGTCTGGTTTTGGCCTCAGCTTTAAGGAGGAAGGATTAACCTTCTCAGAAATCTGTCCTCTGCTTGGAATAGTCATGGGAATCCCAAGAATAGCTTCAGGGCTGTTCTCAAGCCCAGAAGTGGCGTCACCAGTAGAAAAAGGCCCAAGCATTGCTGCCACCTAGTGGACAGGGTGAACAGATTTTTTTTTTTTTTTTTTTTAAATCTTTAAGGCCATGAAATTTGGGATCTTAGTTCCCTGACCAGGGATCAAGCCCACACCCCCTGCATTGGCAGCTCAAAGCCTCAACCAGTGGGCCAACAGGGAAGTGCCTGACAAATTTCACTTTAGTTGACCTTAAAATTTCAAAGAGGATGTTTCAGCCGTGCTAGGGCAATTTCCCTCATTCAGACCTCAATCTCCTCCAAAACATCCTCGAGAAAGCCGTTAAGAAATGGATCAAGCCGTCTGCACTGCCTCCTGATGTCTGTAACACAGAAGCGCATCTGACCTAAAGGAGCTCGCAACCCCCATGTTCAAAGGCAGAGTTTTCCTGAACAATCTCCCCATGAGGGCTCCACAGCTGGTAGTCCCCTGTACACGTCTGGTGCATGACTGGCACTGGAATCGGGACGGGTGATCCATGTGTCCCCAAAACGCACTAAGCGACTCAAGGTCACGGCATAAAGGGAAGAATTTTGCACTGGGAGAAGGGGTTGGCTTAGGCCTCAAGGTCAAGTTCTACTGCAGAATTCCATCTGTCAGAACACCAGACTTGGCTTTATTACGATCATTGACATTATCATAAATAACAAGCTGATTCTGAATCATGCAGCAAGCTTGGTATGGAAAGGTTGCAAAACAGGAAAAGAGGGTAACAGCGGACTCTGTCCCACCTTCCCAGTCTGTGCTGGGTACAGACGGCACTGCTGGAAACACATCTCCAAAATCATAATCTACAAAAACGAGGGACAAAACTGAAGATTAGAAACACAGGTAGTTTGGCAGGACAGGGAGGGTGGGGGGCAACAGGGTGGGAGGCATGGGAAGAACACAAGAGAGGAAAAATTCAACTTTCCATATTTTCTCTGACCACCTCAGGGGAATTTACAAGGAGCCCACCTGCTTCTCAGCTCGGGCACTGGCCCAGTGACCTCTGACCCCTAGGATGACCTGAGGGCAATCCGTTCCACGCCCGGAAGAACACGGCTCCCCTGCACCTAACCTCCTTTCCTACCCCTTGCTCTCCTTCCCGCCAAACCCAGCAGCTAAGAAGAGGTGGGCTCAAGGGACACCTCTGTCGCTGGGCAGTCTGGCCCTTGAGGCCTGTCCCGCCAACTTCCCTGAGCCCAATCCAAGGAGACTGAGCTGCTATCTCCTGCTCCTATGAGAGCAATACAAATCTAGCTAACACCAGACTGAAAGTAACTGCCCTCCCTGGGAGAGAGGACCACACCACAGGCAGAAACAAAGAAGGTCAAGGTCTCAATGCTGATGCAATTCTGGGTGCCCCTGGGGCTGAATTGGTGCTTGGAGCCCCTTCGCTGGAGATGGGGTGGGGTGCAGTACATAAACGGCTCTGGTTTCCCACGTGGGGAAACAGCCAGTTTTACAAATCAACACAGAGGCCAAAGGTTTGGAAGAAACCAGGCTGTTCCAACCTAAGACAACAAATGACTACAGACGTGAGGATGTTCTTTTTTTGGTCTTTGCTGCCATGTGTGTGATTGCCTCTGACACACTGTCAAGGACAGAAGGGACTCAGAAATCGATGGATCAGGGGAAATGGGGGCGAGTCTGCCTCTAAACTTTGAGACCCACTGGGTTCTCCTTCCTCCTTCCAGGGGTTGCTTAGCCTTTTCTACCTAGAATCAAGGGTAGGACCCCTGCAATGTCAGAAGTTTCCAGGTTGCCTTCCTGATCCTCCTGACCGCAGAGAACTGCCCTGGTGCATGTCTGCAGCCTTCTGAAAAGGGGTCTCACATTCATAAGATCTCATTGTGGCTTTTGATCCCCAGAATCAGTTTCTGAGCCACCACTGGGACTTTGAGAAAGAGAAGAGCCAGGAAGTGACTGGCCTGGTTTAACGCTGAATTTCCACCACTGGACCAACCAAAAAAGATGTCCCCTGGTCAGGCTTACGCAGCTTAGAATCCATTCACAACAGAGGCTGGCCCCTTCCCACCCTGGCACTCACCCTCACTAGATGGGGCGATGGCGCTGTCATCCCACTCCAGGGTGGTGGAGGTGACGGAGTTGAAGGAGTTGAGGGAGAGGCTGTCTGAGCCGTGGACCGAGCTGGGGAGGCGGTCTTCAAAGTCCAGCAGGTACTGGGGCTTGTAGTAGTCGGGCATGTAGGGTGCCAGGTCTAAATAGGGGGCATCCTGGGGAAAGAGAGGAAGAGGCAGGTTGGGGTGCCAGCAGGCCACGGTGGGCCTGAGTACGCGGCCTTCCTCGGACCTGCCTTCACACTCTCCCAGGCTGGTTTTTCTTTGGAAATCAACGTGTTTAAGGTACTAAGTCCAGAAATAAACTGCTGAGAGGATTGTGAATGGTTGTGGCCCATAAGGCTGTGGGCCCGGGGCCCGGGGACGACAGTGCCTGCTGGGCCTCCTGACCCTCCGTAGCTTCTTGTACTCATTTTCCCCAGTGTCTACTACTTTCTAGGTCTGTGCTATTGGAGTCTGGATCTAGGCTGGTGACCCAATTAGCAGGGGGCAGTTTCTTGCATCTTGATGAGGCTGCAGAGGTGCCTCTGAAGCTCCTGGGCTGCATTGCGATGGCTCTAGTGCGTAACCGTGTCCATGACTGACCATGACCAGGAGGGAGGCTGGGAAGCAGGAAGCTGAGAGGCTTCCAGGATCCCAGGAGGCCCAAGGATGAATCTGCCTCGACTCTCAAAAGATTCATGTTCTGAACATGAAGGAGTATTAAGTGCTGACATACTCTAGGCGATGTGGTTTTTCTCCAAGTTGGGGCAGAGACAGGAAGGAGCCACCCAAACCAGGGATTCTGGCCAAGAGTCACCTTAGACCCCTTGGGCAGCCCCTGAACCGTTCCCTCACCTGAAAAAACAGGACGATGCTCAGACTCAGCCTCGCCCATCAGGCTCCCTGGGCGGGACCTCGCCCACCCTGCCCAACCCTCTGCCCCTATGAGCAGTGAGAGCTGGGATGTCTCACCAGGTCCAGGTCAAACCGAATGAACTCCAGCCCGGATACCAAGGTCAGGAAGAGGGTCAGGTGGTCATGGCTACAGACCAGGGCATTCCTGCAGGGCATGAGACAGGGTCATTCATGGTGGCTCTGGGCCTGGTTTCCAGCATAGCCCTGCCTCCCCAACAAGCCAGTTGTGTTGAAGTTTGATGTGTGACCTCCTCCCTCCATCCCCAAGCTTGATGCGGCCTTTGCCCACCCCCTTCCAGCACTCTTGCCTGGCTCTGGAGCCACAGGCACTTTACTGCCCATGTCTTCAGATATGGGGCCTGTGGCAGCTCTCAGCAGCTGCTCTGAACACTTCCTGCAGCAACGCCAGCAAAGGCTGAGTGTTCTGGTCAGGTCTGAGGCCTGGCTGGAGGGTCAGGCAAAGGCTGATTAGGCACCAAACGACTCGTGGAGCCCAGCTGGAACCTGGTCTCCTGGCCAGAGCCATCATAGGCAAGCTCCACTGGCTTTCAGGCCATCACTGGTGTGTCTTCAGGCTGCCCAGCCAGGCTAGGCCCCTGAGGGGCGGGCAGAGTGTGGTATGTGCATGGGTATGATGTTGGGCCGAGGCTCAGGGGCACGCAGGAGCTCCGTGCATGAGACCCCGCGTCCGGACACTCACTTGACATAGTACTTGTGCAGGAGACCCAGGTTCTCCTGGAACAGCCGCAGGTAGCTCTCAAGGGAGTTTTCGTTGAGGGCCAGGTACAGCCAGGCCCGGCCTGCAAATGAAGGGCAGGAGTAAGTGGGAGGAAGGCCCAGCAGGTGGCAGCTTTCCTTGGCCTGGCAAGGAGCAAAGGGAGGAGGAGTGGCCGGGGAGAGCAAGCACCCCAACAGCCTTCTCACTTGCAGAAGTGCCACGCCCTGAAATCTTGACCTTCCTCATCAGACTCGAGCCTGTAACTGGCCAGGAAACTTGGATTGACAGGGCAGACCGCAAATCCCAGGGCAGACGGCAAACCCGAGCTGGGTTGAGAATGTAACGATGCTGCGCTGACCCTGTAGCTGACACTGATCATAGCTCAGGGAGAGAGGCAAGACCCCTCACTCATGCTCCGGCTGGGATTCAGGAGGAGCCCAGCTCTCTTTAGCATCTTACTCTCCTTCCCCACAGCCATGAGGCTGCACCCAGATGTCATGTGCTGGGGAGAAGTGAGGCCTTGTGGAGAGCGCTGGCATCTCAACAGCCCTCCACCACTGGACACCACGAAGCACTTGGCCTCCCAGGTTGACCTGAGTCCCAAGCTACCTGCAGGGAGGGCAAATCTTCCTCGAGTCAGCCTGGCTCTACTCACTGCGCCCCAGGTTGGTGGCCACGTGCTGTAGCACCTCGATGTGCTTGACGGCCTCTCTCCTGGTGAAATGAACCACGAGCACCCAGTAGCCAGATGAGAGGTCCTGCAGCCTGAGAAAGTAGGACAGGAGCTGCTGTGACCTGGATGGGGCTACCCTGTGGTCAGCGGGCCCACCAGCCTCTGAGTCAGCAGGAAGTCCATGGCTGAAAGCTGGGATTCCCAGGGCACCCACAGGTCTCCTCCTCCTCCTCCACCACCAGGCCTTCACGCCATCATTTCATCTGTGGCTAATCCCTTCCCCCATCATTCATGCCTGCTCAGAGACGGACTACTGGGACAAGCTCAGACAGTCTGCAGCCCCCTTGAGAGAGACCAATGTCTTTCTGCCAGGAAAGAAGAAATAAAGGGCAGTCAAGGCTAGGGACTTTCCTCTGGAGGCTACCATGGCCTTGGTCCTGCCCTGTCCAGCCGCATGGTCCTCTCCAGAAACTGCTGTCCTCTTACCCGTAGAGCAGAGCGTGGTCCAAGTGCTCACACAGACGCTGCAGGACTTTGTCGTGGTTGCGGATGGCAGGGGTCTCATCTTCACAGGCGGCAAAGTAGCTCTGCAACTGAAAGGAAAAACAAAATCCCCCCAGATTGGAAATGGACGAAGAGGAGGGCCACAGAAGTTCTATAATCAAGAAGGTAACTAAAGGGACTTCCCTGGTGGTTCAGTGGTTAAGAATCCCCTGCCTTCCAATGCAGGGGATGTGGGTTCAATCTCTGGCTGGGAAACTAAGATCCCATGTACCCATTCACCGCAGAGAAGATCCCACATGCCACAACGAAGACCCAATGCAGGCAAATAAGAAAGAAATGAAATGAAAAAGAAAAAAGAAAGTAGCTAAGAACATCAGTCAAAGGATGTATCCACGATGACCAACAGAATCAACCTTGAACTGCCTGCACCAGCTGCTTTTCCTGTACCACAGGTGTCAGTGGGCATAGGAGGAGTGCTAACTTAGAGCCCGGTCCCCAAGAGGCACTCCTGTGTGCTTGTCACAATGACAGCTTGATGCTGGCGAGGAAGTCATGGTCTACATGTGGGTCTCAGGTGGTACCACACTTCCAGCCTGTGCCACCAAGCTGTATAACTCTAGGAGCTCTGAAGTGAAGTGAAGTCGCTCTGTCGTGTCTGACTCTTTGTGAGCCCATGGACTGTAGCCCACCAGGCTCCTCCATCCATGGAATTTTCCAGGCAAGAGTACTGGAGTGGGTTGCCATTTCCTTCTCCAGGGGATCTTCCTGACCCAGGGATTGAACCCAGGTCTCCCGCATTGCAGGCAGACACTTTATCATCTGAGCCACCAGGGTACCTACAATATTATGTATACAAATGAACACACAGTGCCCAGTAAATCCCCTTGCTCTGCCCTGGAGCTGGCCACATGGTGGCCTGCCTGAAGTTGTCCCTCTGCACAAACCAAGGGCTGAGGGATGTGGGAACTTGCTCCAATGGCCTTCTTGTCAGAGGCTGACATGGGACACTGGGTTTACCTGAGGAAAGTGGCTGGATATGGATCCAGGTACCCGCCAGGCCCAGATTGAGCCCTACACCAAGAATTACACCATTCCCAGGCTGGACTGAAAAAAGATTTGGGGGCTTTCCTCGTCTAGTGGTTAAGAATTCACCTGCCAGTGCAGGGGATGTGGGTTCAATTCTTCATCCGGGAAGATCCCACATGCCACGGGCAACTAAAGCCCATGCTCCACAACAAGAGAAGCCACCTCAGTGAGAAGCTCACATACCACAATGAAGAGTAGCCCCTGCTTACGGCAACTAGAGGAAGTCTGTGCACAGCAACAAAGACCCAGTGCAACCAAAGCTAAATAAATAAATCTAAAAAAAAAGAAATAACCTAATATTATACATGCAGAGTACATCATGTGAAATGCCAGGCTGGATGAATCATAAGCTAGAAACAATACTGCTGGGAGAAATATCAATAACCTCAGATATGCAGATGATACCACTCCAATGGCAGAAACCAAAGAGGAACTAAAGAGCCTCTTGATGAAGATGAAAGAGGAGATTGAAAAAGCTGGCTTAAGACAACATTCAGAAAACTAAGATCTTGGCATCTGGTCCCATCACTTCATGGCAAATAGATGGGGGAAAAAATGGAAACAGTGACAGACTTTATTTTCTTGGGCTCCAAAACTGCAGGTGATGATGCAGCCATGACATTAAAAGATGCTTGCTTGTTAGAAGAAAAGCTATGACAAACCTAGACAGAGTATTAAAAAGCAGAGACATCACTTTGTCATCAAAGGTCTGTATAATCAAAGCTATGTTTTTTCTAGTAGTCATGTACGGATGTGAGAGTTGGACCATAAAGGAAGCTGAGTGTCAAAGAATTGATGCTTTAGAACTGTGGTGCTGGAAAAGACTCTTGAGAGTCCCTTGGACAGCAAGGAGATCAAACTAGTCAGTCCTAAAGGAAATCAACCCTGAATATTCATTGGAAGGACTGATGCTGAAGCTGAAGCTTCAACCCTTTGGCCACCTGATACAAAGAGCTGGCTCATTGGAAAAGACCCTGATGCTGGGAAAGATTGAAGGGAGGAGGAGAAGGGGATGACAGAGGAGGAGATGGCTGGATGGCATCACTGACTCAGTGGATGTGAGTTTGAGCAAACTTGGGGAGATAGTGATGACACAGCCTGGCTTGCTGCTGACCATGGAGTTGGACATGACTTAGTGACTGAACAACAACAAACCTCATATTAAAAATAGATTTGGCCAGTAGGGGAGATGAGCTGCACCACGGAGTAACCTCAGCAGACTGATGGAGGCAAGGGCCGCTTGCTCAGCTCCAATAAGGACAAGAAAGCCCAGATCAGAACTGAGTTCTCTACAGCCGCTATGAGGAGGGGCGCCTCTGTCAAGGAGCAAAGATCTGGGAGGAAAGTCTTTCCCACTTCCCTCTGGTCTACTGCTGCCCTTCTAAAGGCCAGAGTGGGGAAGGACACACAAAAAAGAATACTCATCTCTGTACACTCATCTCAGGTTTAAGCTCCTGGCATTGGACGAACGTGCTCTCAAGTGCTTTCTGGAAGCAGTGGCAGAAACGGCCTCAGTAGGCAAGGCGCATCGACCACACCAGCAAGCACGCGCTCCTGGCCAGAGGCCAACCATTCAGCCCCCACAACAAAAATAGCTTCTCTTCTCCGTGGCCCAGAGTAAACCCAGCGGCCCTGCTGGCCCCGGACAGGCCTCCATCCTGCAGGGTCTGCCCCTCCTCCCAAGAGGCAAGCCCCAGGAGCAGAGGTTCCTAGAACTAAAAGAAACAGCGGAGCCTCCAGAAACTGCAGTGGCTGAAGGTACGCTTGCATGGGTTCCCACCGAGAACTATGACACCAGGTCCAGTTTTTGTTTTTGTTTTTGTTTTTAATTTTTTGGCCATGCCACATGGCATGTGGGAACTTAGTGCCCTGACCAGGGATCAAACCTTGGGGTCCCTGCATTGGAAGTGTGGAGTCCTAACCACTGGACCACGAGGGAAGTCCCCCACCTCCCTTTTTTTTTAAAATTTCAAAATCCAAGAAAATCTGAGATCAGAGATTCTTAGATGTAGGAACTGGAAGGATCTTTAGAGAGCTAGTGCAACTCCTGTATTAAGGAAGGAAACACAGGCTTATTCATTTGTTTGATGGGAGCCACACCCATCGTAACACCTGAAAAATATGGAAAAGTTTAAAATTTTACTCATTTATCTTTAAACAGAGAAAGTGACTAAAGTCAAAGAAGGGTAAGTCCTTCACTTTGATTTTCAGCTAAGTGAGGGAGCCATGGCTGGAACTCAGACTCCTTTTTCAGGTCAAGATACCTTAAAACAAGATATATTCTAAAAGCATTATTTGCTCATTGTAAAAGTATAAGCCACATGGATGTGTGTGTGTGTGTGTGTGTGTATGCATTATTGTTGTGAAAATCGTTACTCTTTGCAACCCCATGGACTGTATAGTCCATGGAATTCCCCAGGCCAGAATACTGGAGTGGGCAGCCTTTCCCTTCTCCAGGGGATCTTTCCAATCCAGGAATCAAACCCAGGTCTCCTGCATTGCAGGCGGATTCTTTACCAGCTGAACCACAAGGAAAGCCCCGTATATACGCATATGTATATATATATATATATACATATATACACACACACACACACACATATATGAAGACCTCCTTTCCCTGCCCCCACTGTCAACAGCCTGTATGCGTGCCCTTGCAACTCTCTTCCTGCATACAAAGACTTAAAAGAGTGAAATGGGATCATGCTGTACTCATTGCTCTGAAACTTGCTTTCTCTTAATATATCAAATGTATACTTCCATATCATCACAGAGAGATCCACTCCATCCTTTTTAACGGCCACAAGTGTATTCTAAAATACGCTGCACCATGCTTTAACCATTGTTAGATACAGTTATTGTCTTCACTTCTTTGATATTACACAGAATACTGCAGTGCACATCTGGGGATGCCTGGGTGGCTATTTCTGTATGGTAGAACAGAACAGTATACGGAGTGGAACCACAGAGCTGAAGAACATGCATAACTACAATTTGGCTGGATCTTGCTATGTGCTCTTTTAAAATGTTGGACTTATATACATTCCCATCATCAGGCCCAAACTGGGGATAATTAGTAATTTCCGCTTGTCCAGTGGGTGAAAAACAGCATCTAATTGTTTTAAATTGTATTTCTCTGATCACCAATGCAGCGGAACATCCTTATTCGCTGTTTGTATTGCTTTTTCTGTGAATTGCCTGTTCACACCTCTGCCCAACCTTCTCCTGGCTGCTTTTTTCTTATTGCTCTGTTGATACTCTCTGCTAGTTAAGGTTTTAATCCTGTGTGTTGCTATGTGGGGTGTTTTTGTATTTGTTCATTTTTTGCCCAGTGTGAGTTGACCTTTCTTTTTTCCTTTATTTTTCAACTGACCTTTAAACCTTGCTTATGGTGCTTTTTTACCTATTCAGAAATTCTTATTTTTTGTATAGTAAAATCTGTCCATTTTCTCCTTTATAATTTCCCATTTTCCCCGGTCTAATATTATAAAAAGTACCTTTATTCTTCTATAGTTTTAGTAGTTTCTTTTTTAATGTTTAGATTTTTATGTATGGCATGAGGTAAGGATTCAGCTTTATTAATTGGATGGATAACCCATTTTCCACATTTATTGGTAGTCCCTTACCGATTTATGATTTAATAAAACATTTTTCTAGACATCTTGCTATGGACAGAATGAGGCCACTCCATCCGCAACCATCCTTTTTCAAAAGTGTTTTGACTCTACTGGCATATTTTTTTAGAATAACATTTCCCTATAATTACTTTCTGGATTTGGAAGCAAATTATACTCAGTCCAGAGATTATCTGGGGAAAAAATGGTATTTTTGCAATACCAAGTCTTCCCACCAGGAACATGAGATTTAAAAAAAATTTTACTTTGATTAAAAGAAATTATTTTAATGAGTTGATTTGGCTGTGCCAGGTCTTAGTTGTGGCACACAGGATCTTTAGTTGTATCATAGGAACTCTTTTGGTTATGACATGGGAGGTCTAGTTCCCTGACCAGGGATCAAACCAGGTCCCCTGCACTGGAAGTATGGGGTCTTAGCCACTGGACCACCAGGGAAGTCCTTGGAATTTTTTTGTTTTTTTTCCATTTACACAGGTCTTTTTTTATATCCTTTGGTAAGTTTTCCAACTTTCTTTGGATAGGTCTTGTACATTTCAAGGGGGTGTTGCATACATATACATGGTAGGAAGAGTTAGGGGAAAGTCTGCAACCAGGAAACAGCTTTTGCAAAAGGTATAATAGAAAGAGTGTACAGCATGGTGGTGATGAGCCAGGGCTCTGGAGAGGAAACACTGGTCCAAAGACTGGCTCTGCTACTATAAAGTTAAGTATCTTTGGCAAATTACTTAACCCTCTAACCCTCACTTTTTCTCATCTGTAAAAGAGGTTAAAAACATTGTTTAGAGCTAAGCTGTCCAATACAGTAGCTGCTAACTACCTGCGACTACTTGAGTTTAATTAAATTTAAAATCAAACAAAAGTAAAAATGCAGTTCTTTAGTTGCACTAGTCCCATTTCAAATGCTCAGTAACCACACATGGCTAGTGAGCACTGTATTGGACAGTGCAGATGTGGAACCCTCCTTTATTGCAGAAAGGTCTATTGGTTTAGGGGATCAAATCATATAAAGCATGAAAAGGCTTAGCATGGACCTTGGTAAGCAAAAAATGCTCAGTAAGCATTAGCCAAGATTATTAAGAATAATGAAACCATGGTGATAGTTCATGCAGCATTACTTACAGTGGCCAAGTTACAGAAGCAACCTCACTGTCCATCGACAGATGAATGGATAAAGAAGTGGTATATATGCAATGGAATGTTACTCAGCCACAGAACAAAACAAACAAACATAAGGAAACAGAGACTCATGGCTGCAGAGAACAAACTGGTGATTCCTGGGGTGGGGGTGGGGGCAATGGATGGGCAAAATAGGTGACAGGGATCAAGAGTTACAAACTTGCAGTTATAAAATAACTCATGGGCAGGGGATAGAGTCAATATGATAATAGTTTTGTATGGTGACAGTGTGGTGATCATTTCATAGTGAATAAAAATACGGAATCACTATGTTGCACACCTGAAACAAATATAGTAAGTTAATTACACTCCAAATAAATAAAGGGAAGGAATATTCCATATTCTTAGTTACACCAATGACACAGCACTTGGCCAAACATAAGTTCAGGGTCAAAGAAGACTCAGTAATGCTCTCTCTGCTCTCAAGAACTAGTATTCCTAGCTCACTAGCAGGTGGTTCCAAAGGCTATCCTTTAACCACTCTTTCACAGCAGGCTGACAAAACATTTCCATCATCTCAGGGGGCAAGGAGATCTTCAATCAATGCGACAGCCCAGTACAGTTCTTGAGAGGGAACAAGAAGGAGGATGGGGATGTCTCTGAGTCAGTGACGAAAGAATTTTAGGAACTCGCCAACAGCTTGAGCTCATCCCTTGGAAGCTGTTCAGAAAGCGCCACATCAAGGTGAACAACCAAGGTCTCCTCCCCCATGACCCCTGCCCTGGCCACAGAGCGGCAGCTGCCAGGAGCTACTCATGGCACCAGGAAGGTCACAGGCTCTGAAAGTGGGAGGAGAGCAAATATCGAAGCCTCATTTGAGGGCCCCTGAGCAAGAGAATCAGTGAAATGCGGCTAATGAACACAATGCTGCCTGGATGCACGACTGCCGAATCGTATTCAAAATTACTCCTTAGTTAGACACAAAACCTGCTGGAGCAGCTACCACTGGCTGTAACTAGCGCCATCATTAAAAAAAAAAAAATTATGTATTTGCTGCCTCGGGTCTCAGTCGTGGCACATGGGCTCTTCCTTGCATCTCTGTGGAACCTTCTGTTGTGGCACACAGACTCTCTAGCTGCGGCATGTGGGATCAATAGTTGCAGTGCACGGGCTTAGCTGCTCTGTGGCATGTGGGATCTTAGTTTCCCAAACAGGGATCAAACCCACGTCCCCCACGTTGCAAGGTGGATTCTCAACCATCGGACCACCAGGGAAGTCCCTAGAGCCATCATTTATGGAAGGCTTGTTATGTGCACTATGAAGGTGGCGGACAACCTGGATTTAAATGTGGGCTCTGCTGCACATTCATTGTGTGACCTTGGGCAAGGGACTTAACCTCTCTAAACTGTTTCCTTTTCTCTCAGCTATGTCGTGTGGCATATGGGATCTTAATTTCCTGACCAGGGATGGAACCCATGCCCCCTGCATTGGGAGCAAAGGGTCTTAACCACTGGATTACCAGGGAAGTCCCTAAACTCAGTTTCCTGATCTACAAAAACATAGGTTGTGTGAGCGTCCAGATAATACCTTAATTGTATTTATCAAAGTGCACAATGCCTTGAAAGCAATTAATAAATGTTAGCAGCTATGATGACATACTCTACAAACACTACTTAACTTTACCATCACAGCAACCCTATAAAGTAGGTCACAGAGCTAGTCAGTGGCAGAGGCAGATTTTAAATCCAAGTCTTTTCATCCAGCCTAGCTTCAAGATCCCCAAGTGAATGGTGCGTGTAAAACATTATATGCTGTTCTAGTATGTTGTAGGAGAACCAGAGAAAGCGAAATGCAGTCCCCTCCTTTCTCTAAGTCAAACAGCAAAAAGCCCATGGTGCACGAGTACCGTATCTTCTG
Organism: Ovis aries; assembly: GCF_016772045.2. Classification (NCBI taxonomy): domain Eukaryota; kingdom Metazoa; phylum Chordata; class Mammalia; order Artiodactyla; family Bovidae; genus Ovis; species Ovis aries. The sequence continues at coordinate 51,157,301 of NC_056065.1, forward strand.
CAGCTCTGCTTTTTGAAAGATGGATGGAGGAGGAAAAGGCTGCTGTGGCTCCTTTAAGAAGAAAGCCCACATACTCTCGCCATCCTTTTGCTCCACATGGGCATCTATCTTCCCAGTAGTGAGGAAGTGGATGGTCTGGTTAAACAAGCCAGAGCTTCTCCTGGAGGAGCCTTCCCCACTTCTGGGAAAAAATTCATCCCGCCCATCAGACTGTCGAGTACTTCTTTCATGCCCATGAAAATTTGGGGAAAAGGCCAAAAATTTCACAATCAGTAGGAGTCTAGAGCAGGGGTCAACAAGCTATGGCCAGTGGGTGTGCCTATTTTTGCAAATAAAGTTTTATTAAAATGGCCACACCCACGTGTTTTGCATTATCTACAGCTGCTTTGGCGCTATGAGGGCCAACTAAGTGGATGCGACAGAGGCTGTGTGGCCCACAGAGCCTGAAACATTTACTGCTTGGCCCTTTACAGAAAAAGTCTCCCGACCTCTGGTCTAGAGCCTCAAGCAGAGGTGACCAGGAATGCACATCTGTCACAGACTGGCTCAGGAGGTGTCTCTTGCCCAATGCTCAGTTTAGCAGTGGCCAGAAGGGGAGGTTTGAGCCTTGAAGATTCAAGTGTTTCAACAAAGACTTATTGAGCACCCACCATGTATATACCAGATGCTGTTCTTTTTTTGGCTGTGTCATGTGGCTTGTGGGATCTTAGTTCCCCGACCAGGGGTTGAACCTGGGCCCTCAGCGGTGAGAGTTTGGAGTCTTAACCACTGGACCTCTGGGTAATTTCCATCAAATGCTATTCTTATACAGAAGTCCTTGCTGTTGTATAATGTAAATCATATGCAAATATATAATATAGTGCCAAGGATTAATAATGCCATAAGAAACAAAGCAGGGATTAGGACTCTGCTGTAAATATGGGGTCTCACTGAGGAAATGACAACAGAGGTAGCTAGGGGAAGAGTACTCTTGTTAGAAAAACAGCAGGTGCAAAGGTTCTGAGACAGGGGCAACAGTAAGGAAACTGGTATGGCAACGATGTGAGTGATAATGAGATCAGAGAACAGCCAAGGGCCCACAGCACGCGCAGCCATACAGGCTGTTGTAAAAGAATTTGCATTTCATTCCTAGTTTGATGGGAAATTATTGAAAACAGGGAAATGTTAACAATATAATTCAATATACAAAGCTGCTCTAGCATCTATATGGTGTCTATATAAACTGTGGAAGGCCACGGTGGAGGCAGACAGACTGGCTGAGAGGCTATCCCAGTGTAGATGGATAAGCTGGGAGCTGGCTATAGTGGTGGATGTGATAAAGGGTTGGATCTAACATCTGTTCTGCAGGTGGTGCCCTGGGGACTTACTGATTGATTAGATGAAGGGTAGGGGGGAAAAAAAGATGCCAAGGATGATTCTAAGGTTTTTGGTCTGAGTAACTCAACGGCAGTGCTGTTTCCAGATGGGTGGAGCTCTACATTGGCCACAGTAAGTTCCAAATACCCATGTGTTGGCCAGGGTGGGGGCGGTATTCTCTGGTGGTGCAGTATTAAGAATCTGCCTTGCAATGCAGGGAACACAGGTTTGAACCCTGCTCCAGCAAGATCCCACATGCTGAGGGGCAACTAAGTCTGTGCAACTACGCACAACTACCGAGCCTGTATTCTAGAGAACTGCGAGCTGCAGCTGCTGAAGCTTGCACACCCCAGAGCCTGTGCTCTGAAATAGCAGAAGCCACCACGACAGGAAGCCTGCACATTGTAACTAGAGAGTAGTCCTTGCTCGCCCCAACTGGAGAAACCTCGCATGCAGCAATGAAGACCCAGCACAACCAAAAGTGAAAATTAATTAATTAATTAATAAAACAAAAAGGTGCCTATCAGGTATCTAAGCGGAGACGTCAAGGAGACAGTTGTATAAGTGGGCCTGGAGTTCAGAAAGAGGTCATTGCTCGCCATCAGTCTTTGGATGGTATTTAAAGCTGTGGAATTGGATGAGATCATCTTGGGAATGAAGAAAGAGAAGCATCTGAGCATGGAGCCAGGGTGCTCCAACGTCGAACCAGGGGCCCTCCCCCAATCTGCACAACAGGCTCACGTGGGGAACTGGAGGAAAAGAACAAGGCAAAGGTGCCCCCCACCCAGATCAACCAGAGCAGAAACTCTGGGGGCGGGGCCCAGGAGCCAGCAATTCTTTTTAATACTCCCCAGACAATCCTAACGCCCAGCCAGGGAGGAGGATCACTGCTTTAGACTGCGAAGGCACAGCCAGCAAGGCAGGTGGGAAGTCTGGACAGTGTGTACTCCAGAAGCTAAGTGAAGACAGTTTGCAAAGGGAGGGAGTGATCAGTCCATCAGGTCATGTTCCCACATAAATGGAGGGGCGCAAACCTTGAGGAAAAGCAACAGGGGTGAAGAGGTAGAGACAAAAGCCTGGGAGGGGTCCACCAGGGAGAGTTAGAGCTTTTTTGGATCCTGCTTCAAGCAAATGAGGTATTTGTAAATTGACATAGATGGGGCAATTGGACCTTGAAAACAGGACGTATGATGACACGGAGGAAAAACTGAAGAGAGAAGAGGAAGAAGAAGGAAGCAAATAGAGGAGACAGCAATACAGAAAACTCTGTTGACCAGCTTTGCCAACAGGATGGCCGGAAAACACGGGTGGAGTAAAGGGGCCAAGTCCTTGAACAGGAAAGACGGGGTGGGATCCACAGCCCAGGGCAGGGGTGGCCACAGATGGGAGCCCAGGTGGGCTGGTGAGCTTGATGGTGGGAGGAGGAAAAAATTCTCATGAGAAGAAAATTTATAAAAATAAGCAAGGTCCCCTGAGAATGAAGAGAGAAACAGTAAGATTTAAAAGTAACTGCTTTGTTTTTAAACCCATGGTTTCCTGAGAGTCCTTGAACTTGGGCCTCATCTCCAACTCCTGCTCCCAGGCCACACCCGTACTGGCTAGGCTGCTCTGGGTCCTCCTGGTGTGCTCAGGCACCCAGGCATAGCCCACTCCAGACCCTCACAGCTGGGAGGCCGGCGCTCTCTGCGGAGCACTCTGGGACGACGGGCAATCACGAGACATGGCCAAGGGGACATGGGGGTGGTGCACTCCTGCAAGCCAAGAAATGCCTGACTCAGAGCATTTTAATTAGCGTCAGTCCCACTCTCTGCTCCAAGCTGAAACAGCCTGGCCCTCTCGGCCTTGCCTCTCTCATAGATGCGTAGCCATGAAATGGTTTTTAGTTTTATGGTTGGTATCAAGAAATCCTTCCAGAATTGGTCCCTGATAGCTAACTTAAGGGCAGCTCTGACAGGTTAAAAACAGCCAGAAGAAAATGAGCCGGTTACAGCGGTCCTCCCATCTTTCTCCCTGGTCAGTCAAGACCAAAGAGGCTGTGATGCTGCCCAGCAAACAGACAGGGAATCTGGAATTTCGCTCGGCTGGCTACTCACAGGCTGTACAGGGTGGAGGGGGCAGAGGGGCATGGGGGAATCCCATTCCTATATTTCAGAGCAGGATAAAATCCCTGCCCCAATAAAGCCAGGAGAGTCCGCGAGGCTGGAGAGACCCAGGGCTGACGACATGCTCATGTGAACCGCCCAGCCACTTCGGGGCTCCATCCTCGCTCAGCACACACAGACCTCGAACGCAGGAGTCCCTCCTGCTGCCCAGGGAGGAGGTCACCAGGTAACAGCAGCCACCCTAGTGGCTCCATGGAGACCAGATGTATTTAGACGACAGTGTTTAGAGCAGCCTCCTCAGTCCAGGTCTAGGAAGTAGAAATCCAAAAGGAGAAGAGAACCCAACTGAAGGGGGGGGTGGGCAGCTACCTGACCTCAGAGCACCTTTTACCTATTAAGCTGATGGCAGCCCTGGCCACACGAGCTCAACCCAGACTCAGAGCCACCATGAGCTACAGGACCTCCTGGGACACCTCGTCTCCGGGGCTGCCTCTCTCGGGCTGCAGGTGCGCTGAAGGTGACGGACGAGGTCTGCAGGGAGTGAGAGGCCTCTGCCTGCCTTGCCTTTGGGATTCTAGCCACCGAGGGCCTCCTGCTGGGTCAAACCATGCCTGTGGCCCTTGGGAACATTTGCTCTTCTTTCCAAGGCAGACACTTCGAGGACAGGCAGACATCAGGCCGTGTGATACCATCTATTACCTTTGGGGTCAGAATGGCCCCATATCTTGATGCCTGGACATGCCCAGGGAGCGGGACCCTAGGAGGGTTCATCCTTGGCAGAGATGGCAGGAGAAGTGTTGGTGTGGCCGCCCACCCTGATTCTGCACCAGTAGTTTGCACTAGCTTCAGATACTGCCTCTCATGGATCTAAGAGACGACCAGGGCTTATCACCCACCTCAAAAATAAATAGAAATAAATAAATAAATAAAGCAGGCAGGCTAGAGTCTTCTAAATCTTAGCAAAGCTTCTTAAGAACAATAATGCCTGCTTTACATGATCCAAGGAATGAGAGGCTACTGCCAACAGCATTTCTGGAAAGATGCTCCACTGGAATTGAAGGCAAATCTGGGTGTGGGTCAGGAGGAAGAAGTTTGGAATCTAAGGGCGGAAGAGACGTAGACACCACGTGGGTGCTGCCCGCTCCCGCTCCCATCGCAGCGGGAGGCGGTGGCTCCACGGCAGCGGTACCAGGATGGAGAACTGTGTGTGCCGCTGGCTGACTGCCGGGTCTCTGGTGTTTGCCCAGGGACCTCTTGGGGGGAGGGGGGCCTCATGGCATCTTCCTCTCCTGGAGCCTCTCAGTCAGGGGGGTGTCGGGGGAGTTACAGTGAGTGAGGAAGAGGGTCTCAGTGATGGGACTTTACTGAATGAGCTGAAAGTCAGAGGAATAACCACCTAACCAGAACCCTCATCTCCTGGGCAGGGAGGCTGGGGTCCAGAGAGGTAAGGACAGGCTCTGACCTCTTGGCTTTGCTTAGCGGTCCTCCTGCTTCACTGCAGCATTCTGGTTGGGTGTGCTCGTATACCACAGAAGGAGCTATTACTGGAGCCCCTTCTGCTCCCATTCCCTCAGGGATAATGCAAAGGTCAGGGGCACCTGCTGCCACCATCTGGAAAGTGCTCATCCCAGTGTCTTACTGAGGAGGGCAGAGCAGGAGGCGCTGGGCCACTCCCAGGGCTCTGTGGAATGGGAGCTGGGGGGACAATGTCGGGAATGTCCCAGCTGCTCCCTTCCTAGACAACACGAGAATAATGTCAACAGAGGCCAAGGCCCACTGGTGTCCACCGCTCCACCAATCCTGGGCAACCACAGTGATTCTAACTCATTGTCCTCATTTAATCCCTCACCTGAGATCCCACCCTACCTTAGCCTGAAAATAGCTCATTTCTAAATGACAATCAATTATAGTAGACTGTCAACCCAGACATCATCCCCACACAAGGACCAATCAGAAAGCCTGCGATTCAGAGATGACCGGCCTGGTTTCTCAGTGGGCATGAAAAACCTGGTCCTGCAGCCAACAGCCCTTCCCAGGAAAGGCCTGTGCCCAGGCTGGTGGCATCGTGGGAATGACTGGCGCCCCCCACTTGTAGGGCTACATAAAGGGTTTGCTGTTTGTTTACCACGGGCCTGCATTGTTCCTGAAGCAAGTTGGGTGAAATCAATGCTTCTTAACCATTCATTTACCACTAAATATACCTAATTATACAACTTTCTTTCCCACCTCCCAAATCACTGCTTATTAGACCCTCTGCCGGAGTTGGCAGGCTCTCTGCTTTACTGGCAGTTCTGTTCAAAGACATGCAAGGAAAAAGCACAGGTAATTGGGGAGCTTCCTTGGTGGTCCAGTGGTAAAGAATCTACCTGCCACACAGGTCTGACCCCTGATCTGGGAAGATCCCACATGCTGCAGAGCAACAAAGCCCGTGCGACACAAGAGAAGCCACCACAATGAGAAGCCCAAGCACTGCAACGAGGGAAACGCCTGTGCAGCAGTGAAGACCCAGTACAGCCAAGAAGAAATAATGAACAAAATTATTAAAAAAAAAAAAAGCAGGTACTTGGGAATTCCCTGGTGGTCCAGTAGTTGTGACTCTGTGCCCCCACCGCAGGGGGCCTGCGTTTGATCTCTGGTTGGGGAAGCCACACAGCATGGCCAAAAAACCCAAAAAAAAACAGGTATTTGAATTATCCATGGATTTCATTTTTTGTACTTTCTCTGGGGTGTTAAGGGCTTCCCTGGTAACTCAGATGGTAAAGAATCCACCTGCACTGTGGGAGACCTGGGTTCAATCCCTGGGTTGGGAAGATCCCCTGGAGAAGGGAATGGCTACCCATTCCAGTATTCTGGCCTGGAGAATTCCATGGACTGTATATCCATAGGGTGGCAAAGAGTCAGACTTGACTGAGCGACTTTCACTTTTGGGATGTTAAAGCTGAGTGCCAAAGAATTAATGCTTTTGAACTGTGGTGTTGGAGAAGACTCTTGAGAGCCCTTTGAACTGCAAGAAGATCAAACCAGTATATCCTAAAGGAAATCCATCCTAAATATGCATTGGAAAGACTGATGCTTAAGCTGAAGCTCCAATACTTTGGCCACCTGATGCGAAGAGCTGACTCACTGGAAAAGGCAGGAGGAGAAGGGAATGACAGCTGATGAGATGGTTGGATGGCATCTCCGACACGATGGACAAGAGTTTGAGCAAGCTCTAGGACTCGGTGATGGACAGGGAAGCCTGGCATGCTGCAGTCCATGGGGTCACAAAGAGTCGGACACAACAGTGACTGAACTGAACTGGGGTGTTGGAACAATGACAGCAGTTGGGAACTGGCCTAGTTGGGCACAGATCTCTTGGATAATTTGACAGAATATGTTTCCAGAAGCAGTTAAATGCTCCTCTGTGCTGGCAAGGGAGTGTTCCAGTGTCCCTGGGTACCCTGTGTGTTCTGCCTCTAAACTCAGCACAGGGTTGACCCTGATGGAGGGCCCAAGGCCCCTCTTTAGAGTGGAGAGGAAGATGCAAGAGGCCCTCCCAAGAGGTCCCTGGGCAAACACCAGAGACCTGGAAGCCAACCAGGGGCCTGAAAGGACACATGGCATGAAGGATTCTCCACCATCCATGTGCCACTGCGCTGGAGGCAGAAGCTAGTGGAGACCCTGCTGTTTTCTGAGCACTCACATTCAGGGTTGTGTGTGGCACTGGTGGGAGGAGGAAGGGAGTTTTTCAAAGCCTTGTTTTCAAAGCCTGGGAGCCTTCGCTGGCTCTGGGTTCATCTTTCACTTCCCCTTTCCCCTGCTGTACCTGCAACATGGCCTCAGCCGTACTTCCCCCACCCAGACAGCCAGATTGCTGCTGAGGAAAATGGCCATCAAGTCACCATCTCAACCACGACTTAGGTTGGGAGGACACTCCTGCCTCCTCCTAAGGTCTGTGTGATACAGTCAGAGACTTTATTTATTATCATAAAAAAAATAACTTTAGTGATTTATCTATGGCTGCGCTGGGTCTTTACTGCTACGTGTAGGCTTTCTCTAGTTGTGTTCAGCAGGGGCTGTTCTGTACTTGTGGCACACGGGCTTCTCATCGTTGTGGCGTCTCTTGCTCTAGGGTGCTGGGGCTTCAGCAGGTGCAGCACTCAGGCTCAGTAGTTGTGGCTCACGGGCTTAGCTGCCCTGCAGCATGTGGAATCTTCCCAGACCAGGGACCAAACTCATGTCCCCCACACTGGCAGGCAGGTAGATTTTTAACCACTGGACCACCAGGCAAGTCCAATAGTCAGAGACTTTAGAGGCTGAAAGTGTAACTGCAGGGTTAGGAAGTGTGTTGAGGACTCCATGGATTACAAACCCATAATGGTTATTAAAGGAGATCCAGGGGACTGAATGCATTAAGTGTTAAGGATTCCTCTGCTCTGCTCACTCCCCTTCAGGCCAGCATGTCTATAGACACTTCATACTTCAGCAGTCTGCAGCCCCCAAAAACAAAGAACTTACAGTGATTTATTAGAGTATAAGCATAAACATACAATCAATCTGTCTATTAAAAGATAAACACACACACCCCAAAGGGTAGAAGTGTGAACAGAGGCTGACTCCTTTCAAAAATTACCTGCAGATTTCAAGTCTACATTAGTTCTTCCCTTGTTCTTACATATTACTGGATTTTTCAGAATCTTCTACTTCCAGCTCTCAAGTACAGACACCCAAGGAAGAGGGTAGTCTTTAGGAAAGGAATATTTTCTTCCTTCTACATTTCTATAATGTTTGTGAATACTTAGAAGCAAAAGGAAAAGAAGATAAACTACAAATATTTAAGATGGGAGAATGTCTGTGGTGCAGGGCCAGCTACTTTGCTGAAAAGACAGAGAAGCTCTCGGGGCCCTGAGTGGTTGTAACAGTGACCTGTGGTATGACATGTTACAATGACCTGCTGGTAACAATGACCCTGGGTGGTTGTAACAATGATCTGACCTCTCAGCTCCAGCCAAATGGATGCTTCCAGAAACTGTCCTTATTCTCCTGCTTCAAACTGAAGTTCTAGGACATTCACACCACAAACAAACCACAATGAGGAGGAGGACAGGGCTGGAAAGGGATGGTCACCTTAGTTCAGACCCCAGGGAGGAGAGCTCTGGGACCAGGGTCACCCACTCCAACCTTGCACTGTGGGGTCCCGGCTCCATCAGCATTGAGGTCGCCCAGAAGAGCTTTAGGAAAAGCCCTGTTTGCTCCCCTAGGACATAAGGGCACCCCCAGCCTCAGGGGCACCACACTCGCCACGGTGGCAAATTGTGATGCCAGAGATGAGCAGTGAAGACCCGAACGGTGAGAATGACCCACCCAAGAGCCCCCTGCTGCTACTGCTGCTGCTAAGTTGCTTCAGTCGTGTCCAACTCTGCGCAAACCCATAGATGGCAGCCCACCAGGCTCCCCCGTCCCTGGGATTCTCCAGGCAAGAACACTGGAGTGGGTTGCCATTTCCTTCTCCAATGCATGAAAGTGAAAAGTGAAAATGAAGTTGCTCAGTCGTGTCCGACTCTTCGTGACCCCATGGACTGCAGCCTACCAGGCTCCTCCATCCATGGGATTTTCCAGGCAAGAGTACTGGAGTGGGGTGCCATAGGACACCTACATATGCCAACTTTCTCTTCCCACAATGCTCACACCCCGAATACCAGCTCCTTTCTTTCCACTCTGAAACGTCATGCCCACTCTACCCTCAATCTTAGTTTTTAGGCCTGACATTTCCATCAGCCAGCAGCAGGCTTCCAGTTTTGCTGGGAATTTCTTTCCACAATGGGCTCCAGCTAGATGAGTTTGAGAGGGACCCACAGGAACGGCCACTGCTCCATCTGACACTTGGAGTGTCCACTGTGACTACAGAGATGGCTGGGGACTGTCCTGACTAACAAGGGCTGCTGCCGCCGCCAGATGGAGACCTGTTTCCGTGTGGTGTGGCCGCCATTCAACACATAGGGCTGTGCAATTTGGACTGGCCCAATGCTAGAGCCCAGGCACGGAGAAAGAGAGGGCCCGGGGTGGCCTGCGATGGGGCAGCAAGGACTACAACGTCACCAGGCTTCAAACAGAGCCCTAACGTCTTATAAAAGGAGAACCATAGTGAAGCGAGCAGGCAGGGCTCAGAGCAGTGACCACTTCTCACTGGCGTCTCATGCTGGGCCTGGGTGTGGTCACTCAGGGGGTCAGGGGTACACTTAAACGGTTCCTGCTTGAGGGCCCTTGGGCCCCTCCCACCCTCTTCAGGGAGCCTCTGTGCTGTGAGAGAGGACAGGGGCAGAGAGACAGCTACCAGTGACTTCAAGACTTGGGCAGGGGACGGGGAGCCCTTAGCATTTCTGTGTGGATATTTATTATTTTATTAAGCTCTTTGCCAGGGTGACTCAGGTCATTAGGGGTTTTCAGAATGCTTAAGATTTTCAAACTCTTAAGGGTTTTTCCATGAAGCCAACAGAACAAAACTATTGACTGAAACCAAATGGTCAGTGTAATCCCCACATAGATCTAACTACCAGGCCCACTCTGGGAATGAGATGCTCGAGCTCATTTTTAATGTATAAGCAGATCTAACCTCTCTGGAGGAGTGGAAAACAGGAAAGACACAAGCCTAACCACCAAAGCCAGCTGCACGGCCAGGCGAGGTTGAACAGCTGCAGCTCTAAGACCAGTATCTGCAGACCCCAACTGGGAGACCCCCACTCTGCACAGGGTGTGTGTCTGGCCAGAAATAGAAGGCCATTCAGAGCCCACCCCAGAGGGGCAATCCACCGAGAGTGAGGGTGGTGGGGACTTGGCCTGTCCTCTGCAGGAGAAGGCTGTCCCAGCCCGGGAACATTCTCTCAAAGAGGGGTTACTTCATCAAAATCCATTTATTCACCCTGTTTAAGGGGATCTAAATTGAAGCTGAGGAGGTAGAGAACTGGGGCCACTTACTTTTTATTTTATACACTTCTGAGGTATTTGTGTGGTTTTTTAAAAAACAACTACTCGTTTTCCTAGGCTAAGGTCTCACTCAACCATCGCAGTCAGTGTCCCTCTTGCAAGTCATGTTACCTCTTGAGGCAAGTCTTCCCTGACCGCCCCCCAACCCTCCCACTCCCTCCAGCAGATCCCTCCTGCTCACCACCTTATCCTGCCTGGCCTCCAAGCCACATCACAATCAGAAGGTCTTTGTATTGGCTTGTGTATATGCACACTATGTCGGGTCTGACTCTTTGCAACCCCATGGACTGTAGCCTGCCAGGTACCTCTATCCATGAGATTTCCCCAGGCAAAAACGTTGGAGTGGGTTGCCATTTCCTTCTCCAGGGCATCTTTCCGACCCAGGGATCAAAACTACATCTCTTGCATCTCCTGCACTGGCAGGCAGATTCTTTACCAGCTGAGCCACTGGGAAAGCCCTTGAATTGCTCTACCTGCTAATGTATCGCTCTCCCCTCCTACTGGAATATCCACTCCACAGATCTTGTCTGCCGTGCCCGCTTCTACCTTTTAGGGCCGAGGGCACTCAGGACAGAAGGTGATCAGCAAAAGTTTTTGAAAGTCAGGATTACCTGGACATCCGGCAGTATTAACGGGAGTGACTGCACTGGCTCCACAAACCTGGCATGGTGCAAAAATCCAGTGACAATACAGACTTCATTAACTATATGGAACCAGCCATCACACCAATTTCCCTGAACATGATCCCCAGCCTACCCTAGGGAGGCTATTTTTGTGCACAAATAGTAGCTCTGCGCCAAATCCAGCCTGCAACCTGTATATGCAAAAAAGGTTTAGGGGAACACAGCCACACCCATAAATGTATGGATTGTCTGTGCTTGCTTTTGAGTTGAACTGAAGAGTTTCGACAAAGACCACATGGGCTGAAAATATTTACCATCTGGCCTGTGAGGAAAAAGTCTGACAAACTGTGAGCATGAAGAAACAGAAGTGTAGTGTAAGACTTTGAAAACTACCCCAGAGAAAAAAGCAGCAGGGTTCACACAGACACTCGCCAGTGCTAGTGGTACCTAATATCTTATTCAGGCCTTGTTATGTGCGAGATACTGTGCTCTAAGATATTTTGCTCTGAGTGTACCAGCTCCTGTAATTTAATTCTCATTACAACTGTGAGTAGGTTCTGATTACTGAGGCTAAATGAGGTCCAGTAATTTGCCAGGGTCAACAGAGTCAGTGACAAACCTAATTCAAACCCCAAACGAGGTCTGTGTGCTCTGAAACTTGCACTTCGAGCCACCATGCTGGACAGCTTCCGTGGAAAGCACTTTCCAGCCACAGTGAAAGGAACTCTCAGCATTCTTGAGACTGGTATATCTCCTCATTGTCCTCAGAAGACCACCTGGACGTCCCTGCTGCGTTGGGATACTTTGCTGTTTTTGTTCAGTCGCTCAGTTGTGTCCAACGCTTTGTGACCTCATGAAGGGCAGCATGCCAGGCTTCCCTGTCCTTCACTATCTCCTGGAGTTTGCTTATTGAGTTGATGATGCCATTCAACCATCTCGTCCTTGGGGACGTTAAATGCCCACTATTTTCTATCTTAAATGCCCACTTCTTTTCTGTCTCTGAATTCTACTGATTTGTCAAGATTCTGTCCAAGCTCACCTTCTCTGAAGCTTCTCCTTGTCCTGGTGATTAATTCTTCACCTGGTTAAAATTCTTCCTCCAACCAATATATGAACTGTTGGAGGGTGAAGGCTGCCTTGGACAGCACAGAACCTTTGCTCAGAATGCAAGCATACACAACGGACATGCTCCTCAGAAACAAAACAAAACTCCCATGAAAACCACAGCCTCCTCTCCCCTGGAGAAGATGCTACTTAACAGACCAGTTCAAATGCCAGTTCAAAATGCCAACACTGCCTTTGACTTGGATGTCTCTCTCTCTAGCTGTTAACAAATTGGCAACCACAAGCTTTATCATCTGCACCTGAGACATTTCATAAGGAACGTCTTTTCATTGCTATCATAAGGAACGTGCCTTTCATTGCTATCTTTGTCATTTTCCTGTGCCAACTATTAAATTCTCCAGTTCTCTCCAGTCCCCACAGATCCTGCCTTCATATCAGCTATTGCATTCCTCGTGTTACAGGGCATGTTCAGCATCACAAAATCTCGATGTGAGAATAGCTGAACTCAACAAGGCTCTTGAGAGTCCCTTGGACAGCAAGGAGATCAAACCAGTCAATCCTAAAGGAAATTAACCCTGAATATTCATTGGAAGGACTGATACTGAAGCTCCAATAACTTGGCCACCTCATACGAAGAGCTCACTGGAAAAGACTCTGATACTGGGAAAGATTGAGGGCAGGAGGAGAAGGGGGCAACAGAGGATGAGATGGTTGGATGGCATCATCAACTCAATGGCCATGAGTTTGAGAAAACTCTGGAAGATAGTGAAGGATAGGGAAGCTTGATGTACTGCAGTCCATGGCATTTCAAAGAGTTGGAAACGACTGAGCAACTGAACAGCAACACTGCTTAGGGAGGGTGGTTGCGCTTGAGGGCATCATTTCTGGGGTGATAGCTATAGTTGTTTCTTGCCGTAGGTGCTGGATACATGGATGTGCTCACTTTGTGAGAACCCATTCAACTGTATGTTTAGAATTGTAGGTATATTCTATTTCAGTAAAAAGTTCTCAAATATCCTGTGTAAACATAGCTTACACATGTGGATCTTTTTTTTTTTTTTTTGCAGAAACCCACACCTCATTTTATTCATGAAACATCCTTAAAAAGGATGGGTCAGACCATCTTACCAGAGGTAGCATGGAAGAAAAGGCAAAGCTACTCTCATGGTGACATAAATATGTAGGTGAGACTGATGTTCAAGGTCAAATATGACCCCAAGACTGTGAGCCCTCAAAGCCTACCCCTGTAGCTGAACTGATTCCTATTAGAAGCAGATACTCTGATTCAGAAAACCAAATGCCCTTCATGTGTGAGAATCAAAATAGTTTTCTGAAACATGACATACAAAGGAAGTGGGTAACAAGCCTAAATGATATATAGCAATATTTAGGTGCTAAGGCCTTCAGCCATCTTCAGACCTTGTAAAAGTGAAGAACTGCCTGACCACAAAGAAAGAGAAAAAGCGACCACTTATGCTACACACTGAATGTATTTGCTTTTTAGTAGTGTCTGACTCTCTGTGACCCTAGGGATTGCAGCACACCAGGCTTCCCCGTCCTTCACTATCTCCCGGAGTTTGCTCAAACTCATGTCCATTGAGTCAGTGATGCTATTCAATTATCTCATCCTCTGTTGCGCCCCCTTCTCCTCCTGCCCAAATGTATGCCCCTCCCCAAATTCAGATGTTGAAATTCTAACCACCAGTGTGATGGTGCTAGGAGGTGGGGCCTTTGGGAGGTGATTAGGTCATGAAGGTGGAGCCCTCAAGAATGGGATTAGAGCTCTTATAAGAGACCCAGGAGAGCTCCCTCCCCCCAAACCATGTGAGGGCACAGGGAGAAGTCAGCAGTCTTCAGCCATAAAGACAGCCCTCACCATTTTTTTGTTGTTGATAAATCACTCAGTTGTGTAAGACTCTTTGCCACCTCCATGGACTATAAGGCTCCTCCTGCCAGGCTCCTCTGTCCATGGGATTCTCCAGGCAAGAATACCGGAGTGGGTAGCCATTCCCTTCTCCAGGGGATCTTCCCGATCCCAGGGATCGAACCCAGGTCTCCTGCATTGCAGGCAGATTTTTTACAATCTGAGCCACCAGGGAAATCCAGAACCTCACCATGCTGGGACTCAAGTATTTTCAGGCTTCCAGCCTCCAGAATCATGACAAATAAATTTATGTTGTTTTATAAGCCACCCAGTCTTCGGTGGTTTGCTTTAGCAGCCCAAACAGACTAAGACAACTTTTGAAGACTGGGTTAAGCACCATGCTAAACACCCTACACACAGACTCTCAACAAATCTTCCCAAGAGCCCTGATTTTATCCCTGCTTTATAGATGAGAAACCAAGGCACAGAGAGGGTAAGGAACCTACCTAAGGTTACACGGTTATTCATTGGCAGGGCGGGATTAAGCCCAGGCCACCAGACTCCCGAATCCATGCTCTTAAACATGACACTTGCCATGCCTCCTGTTGTGATGTACCTGGGGACAAGCTTCCAGTTTCTAGTGTGTGACATACCTTCTTGTCATGCTTGTCCAAGCACATACCATGATAAGAATCTTGGCCAACACACCCAACTCTTTCATAAGTGGCAGGCTGACTTACAGAGTAGATCCCTGCTCTCAAAAGATTCATGCTGATGCACATGTCCAACCTCCTTCTACCTGGACTTTCCCCATCAATTTGTAAGTTAGAGATTAAAAATCAAAATGTGTGGCCTACCTGAAGCCACAATCAGCCCAGATTAGACTAGAAAGGTGCCTACCTGAAGCCACAATCAGCCCAGATTAGATTAGAAAGGTCTATTGTCTTCTTTTGTCTTCATTGCCAAAGATGGATTGCTTTTAGACAAAGTATTTGCTCATCCTACACGCCTTTAGTAAGCAAAAAACAATGCCCCACTGCATAAGCAAAGCTTAGGAAAACTAAAACTTTTGTCAGATGTCTACAATGCTGCTTTTAGTTTTACTTTTAGAGGAACATTATAGTAAGAGCACATTTTGAATCACCTTTTCTTTTTAAGCCACATCAGTCTTTATGAACGGTAAAATTGCTGGTCTATGTTGCTTTTGAGGAATTTAAGTGGGGATAGAGGGGAACATTATTGTTTAAACATAATGGTTCATCTAATGAATTCTCTTCATTTTGGAAGCAATCAATCTGATGAGCCTTCTCTTACCCCTCACATCATCCCCCCACGACCTACCCCAGTTTCTGAGACTATGGGGTGAACTAGCAAGTCAAATTAGGAAAACACTGCAACAATATTCCTCAAATGATGGTCAATTCTGGTTTGGTTTTAAGTGAATATGAATCCTACCTTTCGGCATGGGGACCCTTTCTCAGATGAGCTGACTTCTTCATACAGATAGTTATTAATATATGCCTTTAACAGGTCATATTTTTTTCTCTACTTGGAATTGGGACATTGATCTCTCCTGCAGGGAGCATCATACACTGTGGTGTCACCAAGTTCTATAGGTCTCTGTCCAAAATGCAAAGTACTTTAGTTCTCAATCAAAGCTCCGAAGTGAGCCTCTTCAAAACTGCCATCCTTGGGCAAGATTATTCAAGAAACTTCCCAGGACCAGAGGCAATGTCGCCCCGAAATGGAAAGACTGGAAGTTGCTTGTCACGGGCCATGACCCTGACTGCCGACTCCCCGAGATGCAGGTACAGGGCGGATGGAGGATGCAGCGATGCCGCCCAGAGATGCGCGGCAGGTGGGGCCCTCCCAGAGCTTTTTTGCCGCTACGCTCAGAGTAGGGGGTCCTGGCGAATGGCAGCCCCTCTAAGTGACGCAGGGCCCCTGGGCCTGGCTGTGTGGAAGCTCCCAGGACGCTGACCTCAACTTTGTTCCGTAAAAATAGCTCAGAGGCAGCGGCGCTCACGTGAGCCGCCCCGGCTTCTTCTCCATCGTCCAGGGGCTCCCGGCGGCTTCTCGTCCCCGGGGTCGCGGAGGGGAAGGGCGGTGTCCTGAGCCCCGGTGACAGGAGGAACCCCGGGCGAGCGACCCGAGGAAAGGAGGGGGCGCTGGGTGGGGTCGAGGGCCCGAGCCGGGCAGGCCGGGGTGGCCTCGGGGCCCGGGCCGGGCCGGGCAGGCCGCGCTCACCTTCTTCACCGACAGCGAGATGTTCTCCAGAATCCGGTCCTTCACCTCCCGCGGCTCCATGGCGCCGCCGCCGCCGCCGCCCCGCCGCCGACGCTTCCCGCGCCGGGGCCCCGGGGCCGCCGCCAACCGCTGCCGCCGGCCGTGCGGGGGCTCCGTCGTGCCGGCCGCGGGGCCCGGCGCCCGCCGCCCGGCCCTCGCCTAGCCCGGCCCCTCGCTCCGCCGCGGCCCGGCGGCTCCGGAGCGCGGCCGGCGGGGAAGGAGGCTGTGCGCGGCGGCGACGGCGGCGGCGGCAGGAACTGATGTCAGGCGGGGCGGCGCCTAGGCCGGCGGTCGGGCTGGGACGCCGGCGCCGCGTCGCGCCGGGGAAACCGGGAATTGGGAGACCCCCTTGGCCTCCAGACCCAGGCGCCCCGGCCCCTCCTCAGAGACCCTGGAGACCCTCCCCCCGCCCCGGGGAGGACCCTCCAGTCGGACCCCCGGGACCTGGAGACCCCGCCCCCGCCCGCCAGAGGCCACCCGTAGCCTCCCCTTCCTTAGCCCCAGTTGAGTTCAGTTGCTCAGTCGTGTCCGACTCTTTGCGACCCCATGAATTGCAGCACGCCAGGCCTCCCTGTCTATCATCAGCTCCCGGAGTTCACCCAAACTCATGTCCATCGAGTCGGTGATGCCATCCAGCCATCTCATCCTCTGTTGGCCCCCTTCTCCTCCTGCCCCCAATCCCTCCCAGCATCAGAGTCTTTTCCAATGAGTCAACTCTTCTCATGAGGTGGCCAAAGTATTGGAGTTTCAGCTTTGGCATCATTCCTTCCAAAGAACACCCAGGACTGATCTTTAGAATGGACTGGTTGGATCTCCTTGCAGTCCAAGGGATTCTCAAGAGTCTTCTCCAACACCACAGTTCAACAGCATCAATTCTTTGGCGCTCAGCTTTCTTCACAGTCCAACTCTGACATCCATACATGACCACTGGGAAAACCATAGCCTTGACTAGATGGATCTTTGTTGGCAAAGTAATGTCTCTGCTTTTTAATAAACGATCTAGGTTCGTCCTAACTTTCCTTCCAAGGAGTAAGCATCTCTTAATTTCATGGCTGCAATCACCATCTGCAGTGATTTTGGAGCCCCCCAAAATAATGTCTGACACTGTTTCCACTGTTTCCCCATCTATTTCCCATGAAGTGATATGATCAGATACCATGATCTTAGTTTTCTGAATGTTGAACTTTAAGCCAACTTTTTCACTCTCCTCTTTCACTTTCATCAAGAGGCTTTTTAGTTCCTCTTCACTTTCTGCCAGAAGGGTGGTGTCATCTGCATATCTGAGTTTATTGATATTTCTCCCGGCCATCTTGATTCTATCTTGTGCTTCTTCCAGCCCAGCGTTTCTCATGATGTACTCTGCATAGAAGTTAAATAAGCAGGGTGACAATATACAGCCTTGACGTACTCCTTTTCCTATTTGGAACCAGTGTGTTGTTCCATGTCCAGTTCTAACTGTTGCTTCCTGACCTGCATACAGGTTTCTCAAGAGGCAGGTTAGGTGGTCTGGTATTCCCATCTCTTTCAGAATTTTCCACAGTTTATTGTGATCCACACAGTCGAGACCCCTCAAAGCTCAGACCCTGGGTCTCAGCCCAGAAACCCAGGCCCCTTGGCTTTGGGCAGCGTGGAGACCCTCTCCCGGACCTGCCCACAGACCCCTGCCAACTGGCCCTCACCAGCCCAGGGTTCCCCACCCTCACCGCCCAGTCTCCAACTTTTAGGCCACTCCGGGTTCTCGGTGCTCCTTCCCACCCCCAAAACACTCTCTCGTTTCAACTTCATCTTCAGTTCCGAAGCCCTTGCTTGTTCTCACCCTTATCCCACTTCTTCAGCTGGTCCACATGTCCTGAGGACCTAACAGCCTCAGCCCCGAAGCCCACCATAATGACTCCCCTTCTCCCCACACACCTGCCTCCCCAAATTTGTATTTCGAAGCAAGCCACTTACACTTAAGAGTTCTCAGAGCCCTACCTGGCTTACTCATTCATTTGGTCCCCAAATAAGTATATTCCTGATACACTCATTAGTTCCTTTCTATTCATTTATTTTTGGTCAATATATAGTCATTGTATTTTTTTTTCACTTTTTAAAAGTTGAGAAATATGCCATATATTAGTTTCAGGTATATGATGTGATTTGATGTAAGTATATATTGGAAGATGATTGGCACCCTTTTTACTCTCAAGATACCCCAATTCTCAGCTACAGGTTTCTGATTTTCACACTTCTCTCCTCAGGCTGCCCCTCCCTCAGCCTCTCAGTCACTTCAACACTGATCAGAAACACTGAGTGTACAGCCTATAGTAGCTGGACCCCACCCAATACACATAAAAATGATACCTCTCCATCCCTCAGTTTCCCCAGGAGAGACCCAAGATGGTAGTAGTTATTTTTTGGTTTTTATGAGACTGGATAAGGGGGCAAAAAGTATGTGGCAAGGAAAAGCAGAGAGAAACAGATTGCTGTGTTTTATTACCACCACAGGATCAGGATCAAGGACCAGAGTTCTTAATACCAACAATGATGATGATGATAAGTGATGAGTACTGACTGTGTGCCATGAGCTGAGCTAAGTGCTTTCCACACATTTGTCTCACAAATCCTTGAATAACATTTCTGGTACAGGTGAAGAAATTGAGGGACGAGGGTAATTTGCCTAAAATCATAAAGCAAATGGTGGAGTCCAGAAACTATTTGTACCCATTTCTGAGCCAAAGATCTCTTTATATTTCTTTCAGTAGTCATGTATGGATGTGAGAGTTGGACCATAAAGAAGGCTGAGCCCTGAAGAATTGAAGATTTCAAACTGTGGTGCTGGAGAAGACTCTTGAGAGTCCCTTGGACAGCAAGGAGATAAAGTCAGTCAATCCTAAAGGAAATCAGTCCTGAATATTCATTGGAAGGACTGATGCTGAAGCTCCAGTCCTTTGGCCACATGATGAGAAGAGCCGACTCATTGGAAAAGACTCTGATGCTAGGAAAGATTGAGGGCAGGAGGAGAAGAGGGGGACAGAGAATGTGATAGATAGTATCACCAACTCAATGCACAGGAGTTTGAGCAAGCTCTGGGAAATAGTGAAAGACAGGAAAGCCTGGCATGCTGCAGTTCATGGGCTTGCAGAGTCAGACACAACTGAGCGACTGTACAATTCTAGGAGGTAACCCTACAGGGACTTGGTCTAACTCTTTAGAGAAAGAAGCAAAATCCCTAAACCCAGAGTATTTTCTGAGTTCAGGAAAATAGGAGATAACAGCCTCTGTGGAGCATAGAAGAGGGCAGAATGACAGGTGGGGATTGAGGCTGCAGTCACTGGACAGGTGAAGAAAAGCCTGGAGGCAGGGGAAACATTACTTTGAATTTGGAAAGAAAGAATTTGGTGTCCAGAGATGTTTGTGGCAAGTAGGAGGAAAGCTGGCTTGAATGACCCGTAGGTCTACTAGCTTTGCTGCACTCCCTTCCCACTCCACCCAAACTGGGTGCCTACAGGCCCCAACTTGTCTGATGCAACTCCAGCTTCTGGGAATCTATTCAGCCCACAGCAAGGGATGAGCTAGCTTTGAGATTCCTCCCTCCTTTTAATAATAACAAGCCATCATCCAGGCAGCATCTTCTGCTGGGTGCCACCTTCCTGTGAAGTTTACTCATGGCTTGGGCACATGACAGCTTCAAATGGTGTTATTATCACTTTTTATTAACAGGCCTGATGAAGGCATTGGCATTTCTGGCTTTTTTCTATCTTCATGCATTGGGGAATGGTCAGATTCAATTTTTGACAACATTTAGGAGGGACTTACAGCCTTACTACCTAGCAAATTCCTTAGGCTTGTATAGGTATGTGAATGGATGGGAGAAGTGAGGTAGATTTTAGTCTCTGAAGACTTCTTGCAGGGAAAGGGAGGGAGTCCAGTGTGTGTGTCCACATGCAGATAATTGGCCTAGACCCAGGTGGCTCAGTGGTAATGAATCCACCTGCCAAAGCAGGGGATGCAGGTTCATCCCTGGGTTGGGAAGATCCCCTGAAGGAGAAAATGGCATCCCATTCCCCTGGAGGAGGGCATGGCAACCCATCCCAGTATTCTTGCCTGGAGAATCCTGTGGACAGAGGAGCCTGGTGGGCTACAGTCCATAGAGTTGCAGAGTTGGACATGACTGAAGCGATTTAGTATGTACCAGTATTCTTGCCGGGAAAATCCCACGGACAGAAGAACCTGGTGGTCTACGGTCCATAGGGTGGCAAAGAGTTGGATACAACTGAGCAAGCATGCTTGCCCCAGAGCTCAAATATGGGATCCATTTTTGCCTGTGAAAAGAAAAAGAACAAAGAGAGGGTGCTTGTCCAGCCTCTTATTGGGATTCATTCAAGTTCAAAACTGAAACTTATTCATTTATTACACAAGACTTTGCTGATCATGTGGAAAGGGCATGAGACTCTGAGGCATCCAGAGTCAAAAGCCTCAACTGAGTCACTCTAGGGCCCTGGAAAAATCTTAGTTTCCAAACCAGTGACACAGGAAAAATGATCTTTTTTTTTTTTTTAATAATATTGTCTGCACCTAAGTCTACTGCAGAACACTGTCAGATGAGGAAGAAGTTGGGAAGGCAGGCAAGATCATAGAAGTACCACAGACCTGGACTACCAGGTCTCCTCTGCTCTTCTTTCCAAAGGTGTGTACTGCCTGAGAGAGGAAAAAGAAAAAAATTCCAGCAACTATAACCTTAAAAGACAATTGGACAAGACTGTTAAAAAAAAAACTGGAAGATGGTTTAAGGGACCAATTCCTCCCTTCCCCCCACCTTAAGGCAAATATATTTATATTCCTAGAGGAGGGAATAAATATTTCCTTGGCCTTTAGGCTTGTGAAGTTGCTCTCTATCTAAGAAGGGAAGAGAAGGGACTAATTGTAAAAAACAGCGATGGTCCAGGTTCCCATACCTTAACTCTGGTACCTGCACGTGCAGACAGTCTGCAACTCTAGGTCTGGGTAATCTAACAGAAGGCAACTTTAAATCTAGGGGGTTTTACTTTAAAATGTTGAACACCTGGGAAGTCCCTGGCGATCCAGTGATTAGGACTTGGCACTTTCACTACCGTGGACCCAGGTTCAATCCCTGAGGCAGGGAACTAAGGTTGTGCAAGCTGAAAAAACAAGTTAAGCTTTCTGTCCCTTCCTCCTTATTGTCCCACCAGCAAGATGGGTTGGTGAAAACTGGGATATCATTCAACTTCCCTGCTTCAGAGCCTCCAACAGCTTCTCATCAGAGCATTTGGAATAACACCCATTCTCTTCTCAGGCCTCCAAAGCCAGAGCTGATCTGATTCAGCCTCTCTTTCTGACTCATCTCCAATCTGTCCGCTGGTGTGTGCCCGCCCCCGCCAACCTTCTGCTTCTTACACAAGCTTGTGTGTTCACATCTCAGGGCCTTTGCTGGGAAAGCTCTTCCCCAGTGTGGCAGAGGCCTCAGGCTGTTCATCCAGAACTGCTTGCTCCACAGTGACAGCACTGTAGCCAGGCAGTGCTAGTGTATTTCCCAGCCTTCCTTGCGGAAGGCATGACAATATTATCAAGTGCTCTCCCAGGGCATGTGAACAGAAATAAAGTGATCCACTTCCTCCTCCATGTTCTTCTTCCACCAAGTAGGGTGAAGCCAAGGGGATGTCAGATTTATAAGAGAAGAGCCTTGTTCCCTGAGCAGTGCCTGGGTGAGATCTATCAACCAGGAACACCTGTTTGGACTAGATAGCACAGGCAAGATTAAAACTTGGTTTGTAATAAATTATTAGAATTTCTGACCTCTTTGTTCCCTCAGCCTAGCCTGATGCAATACACCCAAGATTCTCACCTGGGGACTTCTCTGGTGGTTCAGTGCTTAAGATTCCATGATCCCAAGCAGATCATGCCAGGGACTGGGTTTGATCCCTGGTTGGGGAACTAGACCCCATAAGATGCAGCTGAGACCTGGTGCAGCCAAATAAATATTTTAAAAGCCTCACAGGGCAGGAGCCTCCTTGTCAGCCAGGTCTCAGTTTAAATGTTAGCTTCTCAGAAGACTTTTCTCTCTGATGGCTTTACTCCACATGAAGTAGCCTCTAGTCCCTTACAGCATGCCAATCTCCTAAATTTTCATTTTAGGGTGTATTATTACCTGTGTCTTCTTGTCCGTGGTCAGGCTTCAAAGACTCTGCTAGAACATAAGCTCTGCAGAATGTGCACTTTTGCTCAGTTCATGCAATGCTGCATTCACAGCGCCGACTCAGTGTCTGGCACATGACATTCAGTGTTTATTGACTTAGTATCTTCTGATTAAATTCTAATTCAATAGGGATGCGGAAAATTTTTTCAGCTGACCATAGAAGTAAAAGCACATAAAGAGAACTTGCACCAAATAAAAGGCTGCTTCTCTTTACATCTGATTTGGGTCTTTTCTATTCTAGGAAGATAATGGGTGAGGAATTATGGCCCAAGTCGGTACAACCATTATGGAGAGGTGCTGTTTGCCACAGTCCCAAATTAGTCTTAGACATGGGTGTAATAAAAATACTACCTCACAGGGAAGCCTGCAAACTTACTAACCTCATAATGTCATCTTTCCTTCTTTTTTGGTCACACTGTGAGGCTTGTGGGATCTTAGTTGCCCAATGAGGGACTGAACCTGGACCCACGGCAGTGAAAATGCTGTCTTAACCACTGGACTGCCAGGGAATCTGTCACCCATCTTTTAAAATCCACATTAAACTCAAGTCTTCCCCAGGTGGTGCTAGTGGTAAGAACCTGCCTGCCAAAGCAGGAGATGTAAGAGACGAGGGTTCGATCCCTGGGTTGGGAAGATCCCCTGGAGAAGGGAATGACAACCCAGTCCAGCATTCTTGCCTGGAGAATCTCATGGACAGAAGAGCCTGGCCGGGTAGTCTATAGGGTCGCAAAGAGTCAGTCATGACTGAAGTGACTTAGCACACACAAACCCAAGGTCAACAGTCATCCCAGGCTAGAATCCCTAAACCTGCACACTAACTTCAATGATCTGGCTGGTTTTCAGGTCATTTTTGTCACTCCACTCATGGGCCTTTGAGGCAGCCTAATGGTATTCATGGATTTATTACTTCAACACATTATCTGAGGGCCTGCTATGCATAAGGCAAAGTTCTAGGCATTGGGAGACAGTAGTGAAAAGGAGACAAACCCCTACTCTCACAAAGCTTACATTTTAATGGGGAAGAAAGATGAGAGATACAAAAGCAAAATGAAGAATATGCTAGGATGTGTCAGCATTGAGAAAAATGAAGGAAAGTGACAAAGATAAACTAGCTGAAGAAGGCCTTACTGAGGTGGCCTTTGAGTAAACCTAAAGGGAGTGAGACAGAAAGCCACGGAGGTGCTCAGGGAAAGGACATTCCAGATCAAGGAAAAGTCAGAGGCACATAGGAGCCTTGGAGGCATTCTAAGGACTTAGGCTTTTACCCTGAGTGACATCAGGGCCCATTGAGGGTTTAGGGAAAGGTATGATCTAACAGAATCATGCTGGCTGTAGTGCTAAGAACATTTTGTAGACAAGGGTAGAGGCAGGGGGACTTACTACAATAACTGAGGTGAGAAGCAGTGATGATGATGCCTTGACCAAGGTTTGAGAAATGACCAGATTTCAATTATACATATATTATGTATTTGGCTGCGCCACGTCTTAGTTGCGTGGGATCTAGTTCCTTGACCAGGGGTTGAGCCTAGGCCTGCTGCATTGGGAGTACGGTGTTTTAGCCATTGGACCACCAGGGAAGTCTTCAACTATATTTTGAAATGGAGCCAATAGGATCTAGGATGGGTTGGATGTAGGTTGTGAAAGAAAGGAGTCAAGGTCTGAGTGAACACCTGGAAGGATGAAGGTGCCATTGACTTCTCAGGGGAAGCCCGAGAGGAGCAGGTTGGGGTGGATAGTGGAATATTTCTGGTTCAGGGGATTTCTATTTCACATACCTTGAGTTGAACAGGGAAAATGTTAGTAACTTTCTAGAAGGAACCAGCCACTCTAGCTCTTCTTTTTAGATAAAAACTCACAAATAAGGACTGGTAAAGCTACGGTCTTCCAGTAGTCTTGTATGGATATGAGAGCTGGACTATAAAGAAAGCTGAGCACCGAAGAATTGATGCTTTTGACCTGTGGTGTTGGAGAAGACTCGAGAGTCCCTTGGACTGCAAGCAGATCCAACCAGTTAATCCTAAAGGAAATCAGTCCTGAATATTCATTGGAAGGACTGATGCTGAAGCTGAAACTCCAATACTTTGGCCACCTGATGTGAAGAACTGACTCACTGGAAAAGACCCTGATGCTGGGAAAGACTGAAGGCAGGAGAAGGGGATGACAGAGGATGAGGTGGTTGGATGGCATCACTGACTTAATGAACATGAGTTTGAATAAGCTCCAGGAGCTGGTGATGGACAGCATCCAGGTGTGCTGCAGTCCATGGGGTTGCAAGAAGTCAGACAGGACTGAGCGACTGAACTGTTTGTTAACCCTATTAGAACACCTAATAGTTTTGAACAGGGAAGCAGTATCTGCTGACAATTTAGCCCTTTAAGATGAAGTATGTTCTGCTTAATCTGCATTTTGAAATTTATCACTATGTTCTCGAACTTTTCCCCCCATTCCCCTGTATTTCTATTTTTAAATGTATATGCTTTTTCTTCCATTTTCCTCCTGCAAGCTGTAGATTCCTGCTGAAAATCCCCCAATTCATTTTCGTGATGCTTGTAAATCTCCCCCGCCTTAAAATACAGATGCAGTGAATTCCCCTTTCTCTGTACCAAAGATCTAGAATTCTTTCCACCAATAACTAATGTTTCACAACTTCCTCCACTCGTATCAGGTACTAGAAACCTCATTTCAAATGAACTGATTATCAAAAGATTGAGAACTGAACAATGGAAAAATAATTAGTACTTCTTACTTCCAATTAGAAGTAGCTTTGGCTCTCAGCATTGATAGTCAAGTAAAAACAGAACAGGGAATGTGTCTAGACTACTCCCTGTATCTACCAGCTGATCCATGTACATTGGCTACTGCTTAGTCATTCTGTCATGTCAAACTCTTGGTGACCCTTTGGACTGTAGCCCACCAGGCTCCTCTGTCCACGGGATTTTCTGGGCAAGAATACTGGAGCAGGTTGCCATTTCCTCCTCCAGGGGATCTTCCTGACCCAGGGATTGATCCAAGCCTCCTGTGTCATCCCACATCTTTACCTGCTGAGCCATCAGGGAAGGCTAAGTACACTGGAAATCCTCTCAATAAGGGCCCCACAGCACACACTCATGTAAAAAGCGGTAACTCCATATTAGTTAACACCCAAGGGTGTTTCTAACTTACTCATGAACCCCTATGATAACCCCAATTGTCCCAATTTTATAGATGAGGAAACTAAGGCATAGAAAGGTTAGGGAAGTTATCCAAAGTCACACAGCGGTTAAGCGGCAAGGTCAGAATCCACACCTGAGGATCCTGCTCTAGAGACTCGTCTGAGCCACAGAGCCCTGTCACCAATGCTGTCTCCCTTGCTGTGCATCACTGCTGGAGCAGTCACCATTTCACATCAGCAGATGGTCATCCACCTGCAGTATTTATCTGGAAGTGGCTCACTTCTTCTGGTGTTTAGGATCACGGCCACAAGTCACAGTGCCTAGGCATAAATTATTTAAATGGCTGGGAGACAGAGACAAGGACAAAAGTAACAAACCATATCAATTTAAAAGAAAACTGATCAAACAAGAGTCTTACGATAAAAACTTTATTGTCTTAAATATCAAATGTTTTACACATCACTTTTTCTTCAGAAAGTTCCTAATAAAAAAAGAAAAATAAAATAAAAGTGTTTTGATTACTTAGGGCTGACTTACATTTCAGTATGTGACAACTCAAACCCAAATGCATCTAGCTCACTCAGCGGCAGACAGGTCCTGTGTCCAGCCCCTAAACCAATGGCACAATGCAACCAACTGTGGGATTCCTGAGTTTGGTTCCCTTAAGTTCTCAGAGTTTTCCCAACTCTCAAGACCAAAGCCTTATGGGAGTGAGACAGCTGCTGGCAAGCCTATTTTGCCAACCAGCCTAGTTCTTTTAAGATGCAGTGGTCTCAAAGCTTAAAGAAAAATCAGGAAACCAATAAAAGAACAATTTCAAGAACAAATAAGAGGGAAAAGAGGGGCTTCTATTTGCTAAAATTTGCCAAATATGGCTACAAAACTGGTAAACAAACCTTATTTGAGTGCAAAGGCCATTAGCGCAACTTGCCACGGAAATGATTAATTTTGAATAAAAATGAGCATTCAACGTTCATTGTAGGTGCACAGTTTTAAAAAAAGCAAACAGTATGCTGAATTGATCTGAATATATAGGAAACTAGAGAGGTCTACCTTTCTTTAAGCCACTGATGCATCCTTCAAGGCTGAATGTGAAACAAACTCCTGGTAAACAAAATAATTTATTAGTTATGTATCTTCCCAGGAAAAAAATCTACCAGCACACCTTTCCCAAGTTAGCTAATGGAGACCTCTTTATGGTACATATGAAGAGAAATATAATTCTGTAAAAATTATTCTAATTTCATATTCCACATCCCCACCCCGTCTCATTTTAGGGAAATTTCCCATCTTCTACACCCTTGCACCAACTTTCTCTGTAGATTTCATCCCGTAAGACTGTGCTCTAAAACTTATCTGCTATACCCTCTCACATTTTAGTCCCCGAAGGTCTAGATTACCAGTATGTAACTGACAAACCTGCAAGGATATTCTAATTGTAAACTTCAGAAGTCACTGTAGTTAAGGTTCAGAGATTCTACCTGTATCCTCAGGATTACCACATACATGGTGACAGGCTCAAGAATGTCCTTTTGATGGAGCTGTCCTGCAGAAGAGGTTTGCCAGAGGCCTGAATTTTCTTGTAAATAAATTCTGCCCTTCATCTAGTCCCAGAACCATTGCTTGCTACATTCTCTGCTCTAGAGTTCTATTTTCACATTTTGCACTCAACTGCTTTAAAACAGCAAATGTTCCAGAATTCTCTGCTAAGTCTTGATGGCCCAGATGGTTAGTATTTCAGAGCAGCTGGCTCAAAGACGGCAGGAAGGCTGCCAGAGCACAGTCCATACTTCTACCCTGCATGGAAGGAGGTCGTGATAGAAGGAAAAGTTGACTGTCACTGGTGCACATTAGGTCATCTTCCATTTACTTGCACTTTTATCCTGCCTGTTCCCCCTCTACCAACAGTGTAAACTGAATTCTGTCCTTAATCTCTTCAAGTATTTCTACCAAACGTTAGCACATTTTTTGTTGGTTTCTCCAATCTCATTTTTTCAAAAACATTTTTAAGAGTAGTTTTAGGTTCTCAGATTCTAATTCCATTTTGAGCCTGCTTTTCCATTTTCTCTGAATTTGAACCAAATCATCCTAGTACGACTTTTAAAATAAATGATGCTAATAGGCAAAAACAGATCTTTCACTTGAAGCTAAGATTTATTTCATGTCTCTTGACGAGACTGATAGCTTTACAGGGCAGTTTCCAGTTTGTTTCAGTACTGCTGTTATCCTCAGTGCTCACCAGTCACTTAATGTCTCATGAGTGAATAACAAATTCTTATTCAAAGATTCAAACTGCAGTCTGAGAGAGTAACAGTTCATTGTTCAAACAGGTTTTCTTGAACTTCTGCTTTTACCACTGTAGTACTGATAGCACAGCAAAGAACATAATAAACACATAGAAACCATTTTGCTTTTTGTATGCCAGATGCAAAAAAGCCATGTCATAATACTTCTATGGAAATCTAATCCTTCTGGGAAATCAAATGATTTGGTGCAGGATAACTCAATCAACAATAAAGGTGAGCCCTTAGGACACTCCATACATGCCTATCTCCAGGAGGGCCATTTTCAGACATTCTCCACCCTTTCCCACCCCAACTCAAACTTGATGCCTCTGCTATTTGGAGAAACTAAGGCACAAGAGAAAATCAAGCACATCAAAGGTTCCTCCCTTAAGTTCTATGATTTATATAATTAACTCCCAAGTAACATCCATCGAGGGAACACTACTGGGGAACCTGAGCCATGATTTGACATTTCTGGTTCTCACGGACATGCTTTGAGTTTACCTTGTTGTAAATCGGCATGTTTAAATCTTTCAAAAAGAAAGCAGCTATTTTAATTTATGAATCTCCTAACGTGAAAGGTAACCTTCATTTTCTCAGAAGGGGAACTCTTTGAGAACTGTGTTTGTTTCTAGTTCAGCCACAGACTATACGAAGTCACCAAATTCAAAGGAGAAATTTGCCTTTTTGGTATCTGTGCTAAAGAATGCACAATCCAGTTAGCTTCTCTTATGATATGCTACCAGTGATAACAAGTTGGAAACACACAGCAGTTCAATTGCCCTGCTTACACTCTCTGCAGGTGACAAACCGCCAGGAAAAGGAAATCAGAATGTACTGCAACTCTTCTGGCCAGTGACTTGCAAGGCTGTTTTTTATAAACATGGTGGGATGAAAGTCTTCACCATGACTGAAGACTATTATCTGAAGATTAACAAACGTTTGCTTTTTAATCTATGTAAAATTAACTGCAGGATATCTATCACACATGTATATATACACGAGTTAATGGTTATAAACCAACCCAAAGTTTTATGGCTTTTGCTAGAGATAGAAAAGCTGTGCTAAGGGAAAAACAGGCAGATTCCACCTCAACTGGTTATCATAAAATCGGTAACACAAAGTCTCATTTATCTTTTCATGTAACTCTTTCACTGGAGAAACCCTTTGGGAAAAAATACTCGGTGTGTGTCTCCCTTTAGTATGTATTGAGACAAGGAGCTCTGGAAGTTTTGTAGGCTGCAAGGCAGAACAGTTTTCTCACACACTTATCATCTATCTAGTTCCCTTTGCCAAGCAACTGATAATCTTTATGATAATGGACAAAGCCCAAATGGGATGAAGGCTATTAGACCATGTCTGGATGCCTGAAGAGGTACAAGTGGAAATAATTCTTACCAGTGACAATGGCAAAATCTAGAGCCTATAGCTGTCTGGTTACCAAACACATTCTTACACACGGGAACCAACTTGAAGGAAATCTTCTCCTCTCTTTGGTGAATAGGCAGACGCCACTCTTGGAGGTAAGCACTGTTCACAAGGCTGTCCATTACTGATTATGACAAAAGAGCTATCCAATAAAGCGGCCCATACTGGTAATGGCTGGCCTCACCAGTTCTGCTGGCAATCAGAGGAGTTCACAATGATTTTATCTTATTCTTGGAGAAGTTAATGTCTAATTTCTGCACTTTGCATACAAATTGACAATGGAGGTTCACTAATGTCATGTTCCTTAATTCCTTTTGTGTTTTAGAACTGCTAAATTTAAAAATGATTCAAAATCCTGACAATGTCAACAATTTTTACTTTCACACAAACAATGGACAGGAAGATTTAAAAAAAATCAAAAGCAACTATGAGTTGAAAATAAATGATGAAAAAGGACAGGGATATTTGGCAAATGGGTTAAGCTCATCCAAAGTATTCCTAATAAGAATACGTGTAC
The DNA here is from genome assembly GCF_016772045.2 of Ovis aries. Taxonomy (NCBI): domain Eukaryota; kingdom Metazoa; phylum Chordata; class Mammalia; order Artiodactyla; family Bovidae; genus Ovis; species Ovis aries. The sequence continues at coordinate 51,187,138 of NC_056065.1, forward strand.
AACTATACGCCTACCTATTGAATTTTCTCCTAGAAATAAATATACATATACATACAATAAAAGCTATTCTAATGAAACCTTTTCTGGATTGGTATTCTACAGCCCACCTGGGATTGACCCCCAAATCTCCACACTGTGAAAATTCAGTGGTTAAGTCTCTGAGCAGTGTTCAGAGGAACTGCTTGTACAGAAAACTAAGAGGCCCATCTTTATAAAGGCCTTTTGGAGGAGCCTATTGTTATCAATAAGTCCTCCCACCCTACACTCACCCCACTTTGTAACCCTAAAGACTGACAAGCTCAGAATAAATTCCCAGTCATTCCCATAAAGCAAATCAGGGGCCCATTGCATGGCTACTCAATTTCGTTTCAATCATAGCACCACTACTTAACTGCAGTCACAGCTCTAAGAGCTGGTTGACAGAAATCCTATTAGCAGGTTCCTAGTGCATCTTGTATCTTTGGCGTAGGGCAGGCAAAAGGGTCTACAGCACAGGATTGTCTAAAAGAACACTCTAAAGACAATCTGGCTAACTTGTTTCGAGCACCACCCTGAACACAGTAAGCGACAACTCTTTCTGTCAACCATTTCCTAACTTCAGAGAATCACGAGGAATCTATGCGACTTTCCATCATATCACTCATAGCTCCTAATACACATACAAACATCACAGCCAAAAGAAAGAAGATGGAATAGGGTAGAAGAGCAATGTCTAAGTGCCCCCAAATTAAGATTTAAAAAACTCCTGAGATATGAGCCTCCATTTTGATTGTGCTCAATGACGTAAATTTTGACGGAAATAACTCTCAAAGAGAGTAAGACTTTAGACAAAAATCACTTAACATTTAAAGTTCACAAATCACCCTTCTGAAGCTTCTGTTTCAGACACATTGCAAATCATCGCCTGGAATTAGGAATTATCATTCTCAAAAGTTTCTTCAATAAAACCAGGACTTCAGATTCCTGCTAGGTATATAAGAGAGTTTATCTTTCAGGAAAAAAAAAAATCTAAAATCTACCCAGTAGAATTATTGCACAGTGGGGCCCACAGGACAATGATTTCCAAGGGCTAGTCCTCATATAAAAAAAGGCCACAATAAATACATCTATATACTATGCCCCACTCTATCTTGACATGGTAAACACAAATATGACGAATCTTGCTTTAAAAAAGAAACTCCTGAGGAAAGAAAGGGATGGAAAACTCTACCAAGGCCACTTGAGTCAGAAACTCCCAATTATTATTTCCACTGCCATGAAAGACACTCACCAAATAGACTGACCATTCCAAGCACCAAGATGAACCATCGACAAGGTTATTACACTTGAATATTTCACTCAGAACACAGCTCAAACTGAGCTTTAGAAGAACTTCCTAGAAGATGAGTTTGGAAAGGAAATAAACTGCTGGCAACCAACCCATCAGCTGAACGTAAGTTCACCATGAGTCATTAAGGGTTGAAATGTGATCAGTGAGATGCTACCACACCCAATCACTAGTAAATTCCAGTGTTTAGAGCATTATTTCACTCACAACAGTTGTTGAAACATCATCAACATTGGCAAATGCGATTACAGTTTTTTCCTTTCTTTTTTTAATCTGGGTAGCACCATGTTACACTCTGATGTTAATTCCCTCACAAAATCCCACCCAAGGTATCTGGCAATCCATGCAGTAGCCTGTGAGGTACGAAGCAGCCCAAGTTTTAAGCCCTCCCCACTCACTGCATTAAAAGGTGAAATCCTAACCACACCAATGGAAATATGCTACTCCAGGAAATACTCAACTATTCTTCAGTTTCCTGTTACAACCCATGAATCATAATGCATTCCAAACATCAAACCATGTGATCAAGTTTGTAAACCAAAAAATGAGTCAATAAGCCATACCTTGCCTACAGCACAGACACAGCCACATCATGCTTTCAGCTGCATGGGTGGTGGGATTTTCTCATGGCTTCTGCTTTTTAAAGCACTCACTCTCATTCTAAAAGGGTATGCTATACACAAAACCATCAATTTTATTCCAGAATACATCATCTTAATGATAATAAAAAGCTTCTGTGTGCACATACTGCCAATACATTTAAAAAGGCCCAAATTTTAACAAATAGGATAGACAAATTCATCAGACAAGAGATCATAAATTACTTTGGCCGAAAAAAATCTAAAAAAAAAAAAAAAAAATCTGGCTCAACATTCTGCTTGCAGGTTTCTACTTATATCGTATATGTGGTGAGTGTGTGTGTGTGTGTGTGTAGATATACAACTTTTCTTTTTTTAAGGGAATAGAGTATGGTCTAGCCCACTTTTCCATGGTTACGTAGGAACTACAATGTTCTTTGCTAGCAAGACAAGAAGTGCAAGGTCTGCATTTCCGCCAACTTGATGCAAAGCCCCAAGAGCTTCCTGCAAAGTAAAGCCGGCATGGAGAATCCGGTCAATGTCTGCAGCAGGAAAAATTAACGGTGCAAGGAAGGAGGGACTTGGTGACGGATGGCTGGTAGATGGTTCAAATTCTAGAAGTTGCCCTGCAGCTTCAGGACAGACATGTTCCTCGGCCTCAGGCCTGTCTGTCACTGGATTCTGTGTGCCCTGACCCAAATCTTTAACCAGGATGCAAGCGGGTGACGAGGACTCAGTTTGCTCAGAAGTCTGATCGAGCGTATCCTCCTCATCTGCTAACAGTCTGGGTGAAATCTCTACACCTAAGGTGCAATGTAGTTGATTAGACGCTTCTGCTGAGGCTACAGTAACAGAACTACTCTTGTTTACTGACTCCTTGGGCTTGGGGACACCTTCCTTATCAGTTAACAGGCCATCACCTGGACCCCTCAAATTAACAGTGTCTACATCTTCCACTCTAGCGGCAGCCAAAGTGTCTGGTGATTCTTCTGTCTTCACTGATACAGATACAGCCTGATGACAGGAGGCCTGTGAACACTGCTCACTCTGGGTTGCTCTATGACGTTCATTTTGGGTCCATCTTTCAGAAAGGTCCTTGATACCTGTTTGGCCCTCAATTACTGTCTCTGATTGACAGATACCTTCTTCAGATGTGTTTTCTGAAGCTGGTTTACTACTAATGACCAAAAGTTCATGAAGTTCCTTCAAGGCTGCCGTTATGGATGAGCAAGATTCCTCTGTTGACTCTATAGAGGGCTGACAACTGCCACAGAGACTTACTAAAGAGGAAGGGTGATCCCCGCATTCTTTACTTGTTTCAGACATTTCAACATTACTTTCTAGAAGCTGTAAATCCTGAGTAGAAATGGAATTACTCGAAATTTCAGAGGAAGGGTTATATTTTGATGTTTCTACTTCCATCAAGGGATTATCTAAGATGAGATCAGATGCACCAATGTTCTTGACACTGGTATTCTGACCTCCTGAATTCCGCACAGCAACTAGGGACTGTTCGACAATATCTACTTCCATAAGTGTTTCTGAATTTGAGCAGCCAAGGCATCTTGAAGGTAGAGCATCTTTCCCTATACCCGGAAGGTCCACATTTTGCTGTAGCCTGTCTCCTTCCATTGCAGCTTCTAAACCAGCACTGCTTTGTTGCCTTTCTCCAAGAAGTTCAAGGTCCCCTGTGTGACAAAGATGGTCTTGGTCATGTGAAGCACTCTGTTGTATAACCTCATGCTGTTCATTCCTTGGTTCTTCATGCTGCTGAAGGCCACTCACCTGACTTGGGTCCTGACATTCTGGGTGCCAACCTCTCTCCCCCGCGAGCCTCTGCGGTTCTTGCATCCCAGTAGTTGTGACAGATAAACTAGCTTCCTGTCTTGTGTGGAGATGAGATTTGAGACCCTGGGTGCTTCTTTCAGCAGATTTCTCTAGATGGTCTGCAACAATGGCTTCTTCAAGTGAATTCTGCAAAGGCATAGCTGGACTCTGGTTTGCTGGAGCACTGTCTGCTGAAGGAGCACAGTCAGAAAGATCCTGTGGAGGAAGATGTTCTTTCTGCTCAGAGGTTATCTGGAATTCAGCTGAAGCCTTCAAAGCCTTCATAGCTTTAGGTTCAATGCTGTCTGGGTCACTGGGCTGGATAGGGCTGACTGAAGCAGAGACAGAGTGAGCAAGACTTGCAGGATTACCAATCTCAGGACTCAGTCCTGGAGGATGGGCTTGATGGTTAAATCCATCTGAAGTTGGTAATGATGACATTCCCAGTGAGGTAGTTTCTTTACCGCTTTTCTCTACAGAGAACGACAGTGAAAGGAAAAATGATTAATCAGCAGGTTACAAAGGCCACTAAATTATCAGAAGATATAAATTTAAACAAGATAAAATCAGGTCCTTAAACCCGGATCTGTCTTATATTCACAGACTTTATACATGAACCCTTCTCATTGCGGCAAACAACATCATAGCATCAGAATAAGAGGTAGGCATGTTCTTGACAAACTATGTGTGTTGGAATTCAATAATTTTTATATAGGTACCACAGAATGGCTGAGTTAGTCCTCAAGACTGAAAGACATTTATGTATCTTTACTCTCAGTGGGTTTAGAACTCCAAAATACTTTCTCCAAGTGTGTTCTCTCTGCCACTTGCCCTCAAACCACCTGAAAGCTTGCTAAGCATGCAGACTGTAGGACACTATCCTGAGGAATAAACCCAGGAGTCTCTTTATTCAGTAAGTTACGCAGGTGATTCTTAAAACCACAATATAATCTTGAGGATTTCGGTGATAAGAAGATTCTCCTGCCAATTCACTTCAATGTGTCAAATGTGAACCCTGAGAAGTCTACAGCTAGGTATATCTGGGATTTATGTCTGAGAAATAACAATATGATACTACTCAGGGACATTCAGAAGACAGAGAAACAAACAGTCTATTTCTATCTGAACATTTCAAAAACTGTGAGTTTGACTTAGAACAAAAATAAAGCTAAAGATCAAACAGACTAAATCTCAATTATTATCTTACCAAACAATGCAACTTTAAAAAGGAGTATCAGTTACTTTATCGTATTAACACAGTATAAGAACATTATAAGAACATTCCCTACTTTAAGGGCAGGGAAATGGCAGGGGAGGAGGGCAGTGGAAGGATATAGTTCATACATTTCCCAATAGGCAATAACAATGTCGATTCACTGCAACTCACTGACCATTCATAAAAGATGGAAGGATTAATTACCACACCTCTAAGCAAACATCATGATGTCATTAAACATCAGTTCCAACTCTCCCTCTGCTACTGATCCATCCAACTAAAAACTGACCTCCACGCAATTATTATATAATCTTTAACTAAAAGTCAAGGCTGGCAACAAAAATGACATCACAATACAGATTGTTAGGACAGGTGCGACTCAAATGCTTCATGTTAACTGTGCCTTAGAAGTCATGAAGCAATGCAGTTATGATTCAAGTGGCTCTAAATCGTTCTAGTCCAACCTGGGTTAACAACATGAAAAGATAAAACACTCTGTCAGGAAGATACTGACTCCTTGTGAAACAATCTTTCTTATAGTTTAGGGGTAAACAGAATAAGAGCATATATCTCAGTGCAAACTATATTCATTAGAGTATGGAAACACTGTAAATAATTTTATTTATCGACTTGGACAGCTGACTGAAAGAGGTTCAATTTTCAGCTAATGGGAACAGAAAGATGCACTGTAGTGAAATGCCCATGTTAGCAGTGGAGAGCTGGGCGAAGGTAGTGGCCTTTGGCAACGGTATGTCCTTATAATAACTGGGTGAGGCAAAGGTGAACCAACCTCAGTGAATTCCATACTCACTATGAAGGCAGCGTATAATCCTCCTGTAGCTGAGATGGTAAGTTTCGCTGGCCTAAGTCCTAAATGTAGGGGAGGATGAGGTCAGTACCACAGGACAGCAGAAGAGGATGAGGACAATGGACATTAATAATAATGCCTGTTTTAACCCATCCTCATGAGGAAAATGAAAGAAAGAAGCAACTAAATGCTATGTATCTAATTACAACCAGCCTGCAAACCCCTATAAATTCCTAGGTTGACAGTCTAAAAAGACTGCCTTTCTTCCTTTTAATAAATCAGTTAGTATACTCAGGCTGACATTTATTATATTTATGCTACAGGGAAATGGAAGCAGAGTGCCTCCTGTGGAAAAACTGTCAGGCTAGGGAGAGAGGGAAAAGTCAAGTTTCTTGTGAGAAGATTAAACTTCAGTCCTGTCTGTGTTACTGACTCTGTGACCCTGGCCAAGTCACCTGGTCTAAGTTTCCATTTCTTCTTCAACAGGATGAAAACTGCTGCCCCTGTATAATGCTGGGACTTTTGTGTAGTAATGTGAAAAATATACTTCCAGTTTTTCAAAAGAAAGGGACTTATGACATTCCTAACAATGTGGTTATCTTCAACAAGAAAGTGCTATGATGCTGATATTCAAAATGGTCATGTGTTTTCACTGGGATTTTTTCCTCTGTGGACTTTCTAATAACTGATAAAATTTTAAATGGTAAATTGTGCTTAGATACATATGTATGCCAACATACAAATATATATATATATATATATATATACATATATACATACATATATATATATATATATATATATATATATATATATATATACACACACACACACAGGCTAGTTGTAACCAGATTAAACAAGGTGAACTGGTGAATGACAGAAGCTAAACTTCAGAACTGCTGCGGATACAAAGACTTTCAGACCACAGACGACGACTGGGTGGAAGGCTGAACGTGGCGTCTATAAATACCTGGTCTGGGGCCCACTCCAGCTGCAGTACACACACACTACATGCATCATGGCTTCTGACGCTCTGTTTGAATTAGGAAACAGACAAGCAAACTTGGGTTAGCAATGCGAACCACACAGCATGCAGGGCTGCAGTTCCCAGTCCTTTGCCATCTTTAAGATCAGGAACTGCAGACTCAAGGTGGGGGGATGCTCTTGTAGCTTGAACATCAAAAAGATTTGCTAGTTGCTCTAATTCTCTCACAATACATAAAGCAATATGTCAACTTCAACAGATTTTCAACAGAACTTGGGAAGAAATTAATTTTCCACACCTACACAGAGAAATCATGGGCAAATGTGTGAAAGAGATGAAAAAAGTAGATCCATAGATGGAATTACATGATATGGAAATCTTATGGAGTAAAAGTGAGCAAACACATCTGATATTAACTTTCAACATTTCTTTCTCAGTTGAGATTTATTTTTAGAAGAAAAATAATCCAAACCAGATTACCTATCCTGGCTTAACTTCTTTATTTTTTCAAATACTCTGAATTAGTATTTTAAAATTATGTTTTAATCAATAGAAAAGATAAAAGATATTCTGTATAGAGTATCCATACCAAAGAGACAATTTTTAGGGAAAAATACATTTATCTACTATGTTTACAGTTAGGTGATTCTGATTAATAGCAGGATGCTTTTGTTCCAAACAAATATGATATTGAAGAATTATTTCACTATTTAAATATTACAAAAATTAGCACAAGCTATATACTGTCAGTAACAAAAGGTAATCACAGAGGTAGAGAGCCATTTCCTTTTAATCCTTTAAAAACTGGTATACCCCCTTCACTATGGCTGAAAACATCTGTGGTTTCTATTTTAATCTCCTAAACTTTTTATTAAAAGAAAATAATTACTTAAAGAGGGTAATGGTTATACTAAAGTTAGGGTAGCTCAGTCACAGACACAATGTACATCCTTCAAAGTAAATGGGCCTAAGGTTAGTAGGTTATAAAGCACTAAGCTACTGTTAGCTGGTGTTTCTCAAATGAAAGCACCAAAACTGTGGGGGGAAAGAATAGAGGTTTCACAAAATGACAATACATGCTCATTTTACTAATAAATAGCATTATAACTAAGATGACAAGTTACAAATAATAATAATAATAATAAAACACCTTCTAAGTAAGTATGTCAAACCCATTCAAGCTTGCCTTGTAGCTAAGGTTGAAACTATTATCTGTCAGGTTGTTCAAAATTCTCCCCTTCATACAAAATACTAAATCACCACCCAAGTTGTATTTTATATGGAAACTGAGTCACAAGGTGGTGATGGAGTAGATTCCGAACAAAGCCAGCTTGGAAGCGCCATCTGCAACTCACACTTACTCTAAGGAGTCTCAAGGTCAGATCACTGAATGCTCTCCAGTGACACGCACTGGCAAAATCTGGCTGCTCTTTGTTAAAACTCTTATCTTTTTTTTTGGTCTTTAGGAGAAAGCTATTCCCTTAACTTACAGCTCTAATATATTTTACTGTATCAGCAAATGCCATGTGTGATGTAAGTTACTAATGATTGATTACAGCTCAAGACATTAAAATAACTCAAACTTCTCTTCAGCTTCTAGAAAATATATCCCAGAGTCACTGATATGTAACAGATGGGAAAAAAACTTATCCATAGACATGAGATTTTCAACATGACTGCATCCCTCCGTTTTTACCCCAGAAAACTTGGCTTGTTCTTTAAAGAAGCTACAACAACTGAGACTCGGGTGGTGGTAGAAGAAACCTTAAGTGGAAGCACTTTCAGCAGATATTAGAGTTGTGGTTGCTCAGTCACAGACACAATGTCATCGGGCCTAAGAAATGAAAAAGAGAATTTCCAGGAAATGTTCACTCAAAAGGAAGTGTCTGCTTACTGTTATAATTTTCTTCAGGGAAAAAAAAAAGACAAGAAAGATTCTTTACGAGTCCCACCAAAATATGCCAAAGTAAAGAACTCCCCAGTGTATCCTGCACACACCAATGGATAGTTGTTTCTGGACCTACTGAAACACGGGAGCTTTTCTGTATTGTATGTGGAGATGTGAGGAGGCGCTAAGAAGACAAGAACACAACTACGACAGGACGACGAGATGGATTATGAATTGGTCCTTATTCCCCTCTGAAGCCCGAACTTCCCTGGCTCACCCACCAATAACTAGAGTATTACTCGAGAGCTTGGCCATTCCAAATACCTGCATCCTCTACAGACTTTTGAAGGGCTTCTGCCAGTTCTTGGTCTGCAATCTCCTCTGGCCGTACTTCATCTCGCCCGGGCCCATATGCCAACCGGGCACACTCTGGTAACTCCCCCTCAGGAAGGAAGGTGGTCTTCGAGCCTGTGGTGCCGATCACGAGTACGTTCTTCTTGAGGTCAATAGAACACTTACAAAGAAGAAACCAAAGACAGATGATGGCAGAAAAAAAAACATGAAGCAGGAAAATTATGACCCTGAACTTCATAACTCCATTCATAAAGAACAACATTGACAGAGATGACTCAAAACAAAAACACAAAACAAAATCGATTTTACCTAATCTACGTGACACTGTTAATTTAGAATTTTTAAAAATATCTAAATTGTATAGCAGAATAATCTCTATGGGATATACTTTACACTACACTTATTTGTCAAATACAGAAATGGTTCACATCTGAATTTAAATGTAACACCTGCTCACTGCAAAAAAATCTGGAAAACTACCAGGCATAATCCACAGCCACACCTTTTAGAAATATATAAATGACTTAAAAATATATATACAACTATATAAATGGTATGTCTCAGTTTTATAATTGCACACTTTTGCTTTTTGCTTAAGTGTAAAAAGTACAGCTTATATTTAAAGTCTATACCAATGGTCTCAAAAGTCATACATGGACAAGGCAAGCACTATAAAAAAGTATTCTGCATTTCTGTTAGCCTGCTTTTCAGTACATTTTCACAATTACTTAATATAGGACAATTACACACATATGTTAAAGCTGGAGACTGCTAATCTATACCATGACTTAAAAATAGGGGAAGTTAAAAAAATAAAAAAATAAAAATAAAGAAAAAGGGAAAGATTCGCAGTTAATAAATTAAATTTAATTGGGTTTTATTTATACATGAATTCACTCATTCCTTCAACTTAAAATTCTGTACCTTGATTAGAGTATTGATGTAACATATTTTAGTGGGAATTTAATATTAAACATTTAGAAAAGAAAATTAGTGTGCTGCTTTAGCAGCACATATGCTAAAATTGGAATGATACAGAGAAAATGAGCATTGCCTGAGCAAGGATGACATGCAAATTTGTGAAGCATTCCATATTTTTATATTACTCAGCCATAAAAAAGAATGAAACAATGCCATTTGCAGCAACATGGATGGACCTAGGAATCATCATACTGAGTGAAGTAAATCAGACAAAGACAATATATGATATTCTGTATATGTGGAATCTAAAAATATAGTACAAATGAATCTATTTATAAAATAGAAACTCAGTCACAAATACAGAAAACAAACTTATGGCTACCAAGGGAGAAGAGGGGGAGACTGGGATTGGCAGATACGCACTACAACATGTATAACAGATAACTAATAAGAACCTACTGCGTAGCACAGGGAACTCTAGTCTATACTCTAATAACCTACAGAGGAACCTATATAATCATCTATATAAAAAAAGAATGGATATATGTATAACTGACTCATTTTGCTGTATAGCAGAAACTAACAAAACAATGTAAATCAACTATACCGCAATAAAAAAATTAAAAAAAAATATTAGTGACATAAAAATATTGACAAGATATGAAACCTTGTGTGAATTTTTACTGTCTAAGAGCACACTAATTCCTTTTTCAATGAGTTTATTTCAACACATTATTAGGCTTCAGAGTAGAAACATAAAAACCACTGCAAATGAACACATTTATAAATTATTCTTCCTGTACTAAACAAACATTTCCAACATCTTATGTAATCTTTCCCCTTAATCCCGATACTCTTCTTCCCAAGTACTATTTGATCAACTACTAAGGATTTACTAAACTTATACTCGCAGTAAAATCATCATTGTGTATTATGTACATAGCCCTACAAATCCATCAAAAAACTATTTGAGTTCTACTCAGAAACTTTTTGCCTTTCCATGCTGTTCATGGGGTTCTTGTATCAAGAAACTTGTAGTGGTTTCTTCCTCCAGTGATGCTGGGGAAGACTGAAGGCAAAAGGAGAAACGGGTGACTGAGGATGAGATGATTAGATAGCATTACTGACTCAACAGACATGAATTTGAGCAACCTCTGGGAGTAGTGGAGGACAGAGAAGCCTGGAGTGTTGAGTCCATGTGGTCGCAAAGACCTGGACATGACTTAGCAACTTTGAACAACCCAGAAACTAAAAATTACACAAGAGAACCAAACTGTCCACTATAGTCTCAAAACAGATGGCAGGATTCAATAGATTCAGAAAGATTTCACAAAAAGATTCTATTTCTACTGATACGTAATTTCAAACTGTGTATGACAATATCATCAATTAAGGACCTTTCCAGGTTTGAAGTCATGCTTCTTAGTGTTTCAGTGTACCCAACTAAGGGAATGTGCAGTAATAACCATGTAAATCACAAAAAGCCCACGTGAAAAGAAAGTGGATCTCTTAATTACCTGATGCCGTTTCAGCATATCCAGTCCCAGAAGCATGTCCATGGGCTGCTCCTCAAGTATAGAGAAGGAACATGCCAGGAAATCACCTTCAATTTGAACCTGAGCTAAAGCACATGAAGAAAGGAAGAGGTTATCATTTTTTCAAGGTAAAGTTTAGAAATGTATCTATCATTCTCTGCAGTCAGTCAAAGCCAAGCCAAAGCACTCAAACAAGTGACTGAAGTATGAAAATTCAGTAAGACAAATAATCCAGTTAAAAACCAGTGAAGGCATCAGCTCATAAAACGGACTGGGTAGAAATAATACTCACAAGATTTGGCTTGATATGTGATACCTTTAGGATACATGCTCCCCTGGTGAGGAAAGCTGGCATTAAGAATTTGAAAAAAGATGGATAAAGAAGATGTAGTACCCATATAAAGTGGAATATCACTCAGTCATTAAAAAGAATGAAATAATGCCATTTGAGCAACATGGATGGACCTACAGAATCTACTGAGTGATGTCAGATAGAGAAGCAGAAACACTGTATGACATTTCTTACATGTGCAATCTGAAAAGAAATGATACAAATAAACTTACAAACAGAAAGAGACTCACAGACTTAGAAAACAAACTCAAGGATGCCAGAAGGGATAGCTAGGGAGTCTGGGAAGGTCATGTACACACTGCTATATTCAAAATGGATCACCAACAGGGAACTATGGTACAGCACATGGAATTCCACTCAAATGTTATGTGCCAACCTGGATGGGAGGCGGGTTTGGGGGAGAGTGGATACATGTATATGTATGGCTGAGTTTCTTCACTGTTCACCTGAAACTACCACAACATTGTTAACTGGCTATCAGTTCAGTTTAGTCGCTCAGTTGTGCCTGACTCTGCGACCGCGTGAATTGCAGCATGCCAGGCTTCCCTGTCCATCACCAACTCCTGGAGTTCACCCAAACTCATGTGCATGGAGTTGGTAATGCCATCCAGCCATCTCATCCTCTGCCAGCCCCTTTTCCTCCTGTCCCCCAATCCCTCCAGGCATCAGAGTCTTTTCCAATGAGTCAACTCTTCACATGAGGTGGCCAAAGTACTGGAGTTTCAGCCTCAGCATCAGTCCTTCCAATGAACACCCAGGACTAGCCTCCTTTAGGATGGACTGGTTAGATCTCTTCGCAGTCCAAGGGACTCTCAAGAGTCTTCTCCAACACCACAGTTCAAAAGCATCAATTCTTTGGCATTCAGCTTTCTTTATAGTTCAACTCTCACATCCATACATGACCACTGGAAAAACCACAGCCTTGACTAGATGGACCTTTGTTGGCAAAGTAATGTCTCTGCTTTTGAATATGCTATCTAGGTTGGTCATGACTTTCCTTCCAAGGAGTAAGTGTCTTTTGATTTCATGGCTGCAATCACCATCTGCAGTGATTTTGGAGCCCAAAAAATAAAAGTCTGACACTGTTTCCCCATCTACTTCCCATGAAGTGATGGGACTGGATGCCATGATCTCAGTTTTCTGAATGTTGAGCTTTAAGCCAACTTTTTCACTCTCTTCTTTCACTTTCATCAAGAGGCTTTTTAGTTCCTCTTCACTTTCTGCCATAAGGGTGGTATCATCTGCATATCTGAGGTTATTGATATTTCTCCCAGCAATCTTGATTCCAGCTTGTGCTTCTTCCAGCCCAGCATTTCTCATGATGTACTACTCTGTGTATAATTTAAATAAGCAGGGTGACAATATACAGCCTTGACGTACTCCTTTTCCTATCTGGAACCAGTATGTTGTTCCATGTCTAGTTCTAACTGGCTATACCTCAATACAAAATAAGAAGTTTAAAGTTAGAAAAAAGGTTTTTTTAAAGAAAAAAAGAGCTGTAACTACTGAAGCCTGTGAGCCTTGAGCCTGTGCTCCGCAATAAGAGAAACCACTGCCATGAGAAGCCTGTGCACTCCAACTAGAGAGTAGCCCCCACTCACCGCAACCAGAGAAAGCCTGCCAACAGCAACCAAGACCCAGAGCAGCCATAAATCAATCAATCAATCTATCTTTAAAAAGAAGAAAGATCAAGACAAATTCCCCCAATTTTACTACCACTTGTTATATCAAGTTTCTTTGCTTGAAGTCTCCTACATTGCCTCCCTTCCTCAATTACTCCTCATATTTTATATATAGGATCTTTTAAGAAAATCACTTTGCTATTAACTCTATATTGGGAAACCCAGGTGGCTCAGTAGTGAAGAATCACCCTGTCAATGCAAGAGATGTGGGTTCCATCCCTGGGTTGGGAAGATCCCCTGGAGGAGGAAATGGCAACCCCCTCCAGTCGTCGTGCCTGAAAAGTCCCATAGACAAAGAGCCTGAAGGGATACAGTCCAGGGAGTCACAGAGAGTTGAACACAACTGAGCAACTAAGATATGTGTACACATTTAAGATGTGTGTACACATATCTTATGAACAGAGAAGTATGTGAGATACATATAGTACAAAGCCTAATAAAACAAATATCCATGCATCTATTTCCCAGGTTGAGAAACAGAAAACTAAGGAGTTCACAGCCTATTCTTTTCCTCCTCCAACCCTTCCACCTATCCTTGTTTTTACGTTAAACATTCCCTGCTTTTTTTTTTTAATAGTCCTTACTATTTTGTATGATGTCTAAGCAACATTTTGGTTAGTTTTGTGGTTTTAAACTATGACTCGCTTCTTCTCAAAAGATATTTTGAGATACTTTATTCCTGTGGATGCATGTGACTATATTCCTTTCACTTACCCTACCTCTAAGAGTAAGCAAGAGTAAGCACTGTAATGTCTAAGACCCCAGCACTGATTTATCCATTTTGGTGCTATGGAACTTCCAGGCTGCTTCCAGTTTCTGCTGCTGTAAGCAATGCTAACCTAAGTATTCTTGTGCTTGTCTCCTGGCATGCCATGAGCATCTCAATGGTATACTCTTAAAAACATACAGGGTTTTAGGGGATAGATTAGGCTCAGCTCTACTTGATATTGAATTATTTTCCAAAATGTTTCCAGTGGTTTTTAGAAAGGTGCCACTGTTCCACCTTCTCCCAACATTCAATATTATTCGATCTAAAATATGGCAATAATTCTCTATTTCCCTGATTAATGAGATGAAGCCATTTTTACACACTTACTAACCATTTGAGTTTCCTCTTAAAGTGTTTATTCAAATGTTTCTGTAATTTTTTATATAACACTCTGAGTTGGAGGATATATAAACACACAGAATATGCATAATTCTAAATATGAATCTTTTATTAGTTATGTATGTCACTAAGTTCATTCCTAGTTTGTTCATTTTCTTTGTGTTTGATGAAAAGTTCTCAGTCTTAATTGGCTATATTTATCAAATAATTTCCTTATCTTTTAAAGAAACCCTTCCCTACATAAAACATTCCCCTATATTTTCCTCTAAAGGCTTCAATGTTGCCTCACACATCCAGGCCTTTAGTCAACCTTGAGTTGATTTTTGTATGTTATGTGAGACAGGGTCCAATTGTCAATTGTCCCTTTTTCTACACAGATCCTCAATTCTCTGAGCACATTTCCAGGTACCTCCCCACTGCTCCATAAGATTTCCTGTCATTTATCAAGGTTCACATAAGCATGGGTCTGTTCCTGTTCTAGTCTTTTGGTCTTTATATCTAACTGTTCAGTCGTTCAGTCATGTCTGACTCTTTGGGACCCCATGATTGCAACATGCCAGGCTTCCCTGTCCTTCACTATCTCCTGGAGCTTACTCAAACTCATGTCCGTCATGTTGGTGGTGTCATCCAACCATCTCATGCTCTGTCGTCCCCTTCTCCTCCTGCCTTCAATCTTTCCCAGCATCAGGGTCTTTTTTAATGAGTCAGCTCTTCACATCAGGTGGCCAGAGTACTGGAGCTTCAGCTTCAGCATCAGTCCTTCCAATGAATATTTAGGATTGATTTCCTGTAGGGTTGACTGGTTGGATCTCCTTGCAGTCCAAGGGACTCTTGAGAGTCTTCTCCAATACCACAATTCAAAAGCAACAACTCTTCGGTGCTCAGCGTTCTTTATGGTCCAACTCTCACATCCATACATGACTACTGCAAAAACCATAGCTTTGACTAGATGGACCTTTGTCGGCAAAGTAATCTCTCTGCTTTTTTAATATGCTGTCTAGGTTAGTCACGGTTTTTCTTCCAAGGAGCAAGTGTCTTTTAATTTCATGGCTGCAGTCACCATCTGCAGTGATTTTGGAGCCCAAGAAAATAAAGTCTGTCATTGTCTCCCCACCTATTTGCCATGAAGTGATGGGACTGGATGCCATGATCTTCATTTTTTGAATGTTGAGTTTTAAGACTGTCTTTTCACTCTCTTCTTTCACTTTCATCAAGAGGCTCTTTAGTTCCACTTCGCTTTCTAACATTAGGGTCGTGTTATTTGCATATGACTAAAGTTATTGGTATTTCTCCTGGGAATCTGGATTCCAGCTCGTGCTTCATCCAGCCCACCATTTCATATGATATACTCAACACGTAAGTTAAATAATAATACTAGGTATAATAATGATATCTAGCAGGGGAAGTTATTCCAGTGTATCTTGACTACTCCTGCCACAAAGGGCCTACATAAAATTTAAAATTAACACATCAAGTCTCATACACACACAAAAGAACAATTTATTGGAGTTTTGAATGTATTACAATGTTTCTGTTGACAAATGGAGAAGTACCACCTTCAACACATTGAACCTTCCTGTCCATGTTGTATCTTTCCTTTATTTGACTTCCCTTATTGTTATAAGGTTTTTTTGACACCTATCATAGCCAAAGTTGCAAAACGGTACAAGTTTTTCAACCAAAAGGACACAAGGATTGGTACTTATTTTGTCCCTTGTTATCTCCTCACTAAAGACCATAAAAATAATAAGAATTCAGACTCTGAAGCAACTGGTTTCTGGTATTCTTCCCCAATTTCAGTCCTACTGTGTGTAAAAAAATATAGAAGAGTAAGGTATTAAACTATACTTATTCTATAGAAATCAATAATAGAAAACATGGAGACTAATAGACAAATGTATTAAAATAGGAAATATGAAAGAGAAATATGAAAAGGAAAAAGGGTAGAAAAACTATCACTTGCAATGAAAGAAAAGTAACTTACAGTTAAAATAAAAAACTACTTGTTTATCTACAAAAACTAATAATACTTGATTGTATAAGGATATTAAGATGGATATTCAATCAGTGCTGGAGAAATCAGATTGATAACAGTTAACAACATCAAGAGCCTGAAAAGGTATTCACAATCTTGAATTCAGTAGTTTCACTGAGGGGAAATCTTAACTGAGGAGGGCGGGGGGATCAAAACCAAACAAAAACACATGTCCATGTTACGATGACAAAGTATTAGGGGAAAAATCTACTCCAAAGACTGACCACTAAACCCATACAACAGAATCCTATGCATTTATTTAAATGATGCTTATGAAATTTATACTGGCATTTGGAAAATGCTACTTTTTCTAAAAAGGAAGTATAAAATTCTACATATTACATCATCACCGTTTACAAGAAAAAGATGCCATAAAGAGTTATGTCTGGATGCTCCTACCAAGTCTCACCTAAAAGAATTATTTTTCACTTCTTTTTACATCTACGCTTTGAAATTCTCTATAATGAGTATTTACATGGATAACAAAAAGAAATAAACAACAAAAAAAAGAACAATTCTGATTAAAGACAAAGGACTGAACACAACTTACTTAACTCAATTTACTCCTAAAAAAAGCCACAATAAAAAGTCATTTTTTTTTCTTTTTAAAGCCACAAATCACTTAAGCCAAACACAATGGGAGAGACGACTGAAACGCAATTCTGGAACTAGACAGCAGATTACAGTAAGAAACCAAGAAGCAACCCTTTCTAACATCACAGAACTCTTAAGAAGCTGATGAGCTGGTTGAAACAAATACCTCTGCCAACAGGGGTGGAGTGAGCCCCAAGCAGGAGCACTGGCTGCAGGTCTATGGCAGTACAGATGGACCTTGGGGCTCCCCTCCCACATGCTGTTCAGCCAGGTGACTATCACCTCCCCTCAATAGTGGACTGGAGGTTTATTTTCTTAAGGGTGAACCAGAGGCTCCTGTAATAGAAGTGGGCATAGAGGAAGACAGAGATACAACAAGAACCAAACTGAAAACTGAGGTGGGTGGGGAGGGGGCGGGTTAAGTGGGACCTTACTGAGATTAGCCTTTTTCTCCACCCCAATTTACAGATTACCCACAATCACCAGGGCTGCCCACCCAACTAATCTTCCAAACAGCCTTCTGGTGTCTCATTGTTCAACATGAGCAGATGCCAAGAATCACCAGAGATTGAGAAAACCATCTAACATGAAAGAAAACTATACCAAACATAAAGGTTAGAAGGCAAAGTTGAAGAAATCTGGTTTTCTTTCTCCGAACACAATGAAAGAAAATAAAACTAGAGGACAAGTCCATGATAGTAGATTATTCTACTTGAGTATCAGACATCCCAGAGGGGAGGAAATCATTATCAGAACCATTTTTCCAGACTGAAAGGTTGTCTAGTGCAGTAGATGAAAAGAGATCTACACCCAAGTACATCATTGTGAAATTTTAAAACACTGAGGTCAAAGAGAAGATCTATAAGCTTCAGAAATGGAAGAGAAATCTCACATGTAGATGACCAAGAGTTAGAATAGCAGCCAGCTTCTCCAAAGCAACTCTGATAAAAATCATGAAGGGAAGTGATTTCCAACTTAGCCTGGTAGAATGTAGAGAAAGATAATGCTCTGATATTTAAGGATCCACTTTATTCCTGTGTACTTTTTCTCAGGAAGTTATTGGAAGATGTACTTTAATAAACTGAGGTGTGCCAAAAAAAAAAAAAAAAAGTATGGGATCCATATTATCCAGGGTTAAGACTGAAGCAAAAGGTACCCTTCAGGACCCAGATTCCAAAACAGCAGCTATGAAACAGCCCTGAACCACCAGGCTAGGCTGAAAGAAACCTCTTCAATAGGATGACATATATAAAGGAGATTTACACACTAGTAAGTGTTTAGGGATGAGTAACACATAAAAAAACCAATGACACACACTCACAGGCAGGACAACTACTAATTCTGAGAAAATACACTCGACATGAAAGGAAAAACAATCTTTTTCAATTAAATGGCTTAGCTCTCAATGGTACTTACATAGTCATGTCAATATAGCACTGAAATCATGTTATTTAGAAAAATGCAGGTAACCACCGAAAGAAATCAGCTAAAACAGTGGAAAGGGATTATCTCTGAAGAGCAGGAAATAAAAGTAGTACATAGGGGATTAGTGGTTTCTTTTTTGTAACCAGCTGAACTGATGTTACATATATAATTCAGTAACATACAGGATCTAAAATTTCTAAGGATTAGGCGTGCTGGATCAGATGCCCCTGTCCAAAAGGAATTTTTAAAGTCTATTACACTACAAAGACCCCCAGCACCCTTCACTCACCTAGATGTACCCTTCCAATGATCTTCTGAGTGCCCACTCCTTTGGCGATTCCTGCCCACCGACGGTCTACCAGCCTCATTATATTACACCTTTCTGCACAAGCTTGGCTCATAATAGTCATCTGGGCACCTGGAGGAGGGGGAAAACATCAGATAAGAAAGACCAAATCCTCATGTGTGGCAAGATGAAAAAACACAGCACTAAGAAGAGGGCAGAAAGCAGGCCTACTCCCAGGCTTCTGTTAGTATGAAATCCTTCCTACCTAGCAGGCTTCGTGCCACACTTAGTTCAACTTTCAGTTTCACACTGTCATCTGAAACATGGTGTGGAAACTTGCTGTTGAGGGAAACAGTATTGTTTAAATATAATAATTACATGACATTTTTAAACTTTAAAAACAGAAACCAAATATACGTGGAAAGGATTTCCAAAAAGTCAGACTATGTCTACAGATGGAAACACTCAAGCACTGGCTGCACGCTTGGATCAGTTTTCACTGAGTATCTCTAAACATCTTACCAAGTTATTTTTATTTCAAACTCTGGGACACTCTAATTGACCAGTTAAAAAATAAATCATGTAGTCTCTCATGAACTCTCCATTCTCTGCTCCAACAATTAGACCCTCTTTCCCATGAGGAAGAGGGCATTGAGGCCTTTTCTCTTCTCTCCTGGCTATACACTCATCCACACAGCTGGGGGCTGGAGCGAGCCTGAGCAGAACACAGACACTTCTCTCATCTTTCTCTAGGGTTCTAGTCTCTCCCAGGGAACCTAGTTCCCCTCCCCGAGTGGTGGACCTGTCTTTCACAAAACCGCTAGGTATAATCCTTTCTCCCCAAATACTTCTCTCTTTGGACTTCTCTCCTTGGCAATGGAATTCTTTTTCTTATGACTATAAAATGCAGGCACTGTTCGCTTTCAACCCCTCTTCTTACAGTCTTCTCCCCACTCTCAAACTGAGCTCCAGCCCTGTTAATAAATTCTGGGCAATTTCTGACCTTTCTTCTTCTAACCACAGCCATCACCCTAGCTCACACTCTAGCCCTCTAGCTAGTGGACAATTTCTCTGGTTTCCAAATCACTCTGTAAGGGTATAATTTAAAGCAAGGAAATAGTTCTGATCCTGAGGGGTATAGAATACTCCAGAACTGTCACCTCCTTCAATCTTCTTAAAACACTACCTCCTCCAGATCACTTATTCATCTGCTCAAAGGTCTTTAAAACAACAGCTTTAAACCACATCACCACAGCCTTAAGATCCCACCCTACCCTGGTCCAATCATTTCGAGCTGCTACAGATTGAATGCCTTCTTCCAAAACTCATGTTAAAACCTAATTCCCAGTGTGACCATATTAGCAAGTAGGGCTTTGGGAGGTGATTAGGTCATGAGTGTGGAGTCCTCATGAATGGGATTCAGTGCCTTTTTAAAGGAGCCCCCAGAGAGTTCACTTGTCCCCTTCCACCATGTGAGGACACGGGGATAAGATGGTCATCTATGAACTAGGAATCAGGCACGATATCTGCCAGCCAAACCTCTCAGCCTCCAGAACTGAGATATAAATCGGTGTTGTTTACAAGCCACCCCATCTACAGTATCTGTTACAGCAGCCTGGACAGATTCAGACACCAGCCTTACAGCTGACTCCTAAACCTTCCACGCTACCAGGAGGAATGTGTCTCCTCTGCCTCTTACTCACTCTGACCCTCCTGTGCAGTGCCCTCTCCTCTCCTTTCACTTCCTCTGAATTCCACTGAGGCTTTAAGGCCCAGCTCAAGACCCACCTCCCCAGCTGACTGTCCTGTCCCAGTGATCTCTCCTCTCACTCAATTCTAACACTTTCTGTTCATATTACTTAAGATAACTTATACTTTATGGGCACTTAAAAGTTCTTTGGCATTCGAGGAATGTTAGCATCAAGAAGGTCCAGAAATAATGAAGGGAAAGGCATTTTAGGAAGGCAATTCTTTTTTTTACCTCCTTCCTCACTCCACAAAAGCTGGTTACTGATGTAAAGTCTGCAAACTCAAAATGACAAGGGTCCCTTTCACCGCTCTCCTGCCTTTTCTCGAGGCTCAGGTCAAAGCCCCGATCCTCTCTCTACCCATGGAAACAGCTCAGTTCAAAGGGTCTCTCTTTGGAGAAGCAACACCTGAGCACCTCAGTTAGAGTGAGAATGTGGTCTTTATGTTCATCTAAGATGCACTCAATTTTTGCACAGTGGTTAAGAGTTCTGGCTTCAGGTAGATCTGGGGCTTTACCCAAAGCCTATTACTCATGAACTGTGTACACCTGGAAGACTGGCTTCACCTGTCTATGTCTACAAGTTTCCTCATCTATAAAACAGGGGTAACAGAACATAGTTCATAGGTGTACTGAGGATTAAACAAAATGGAAGATGATATACATTAAGCACCCAGCATAGTGCTTGGCACATCGTAGGGGCTCAATAAATGCCAAGTGTCATCTCAGGGCCCCTTAGGAATTTGTCCCTCACTCATAGGAGCCCTATGAAACTCCAGTCTTACCCCCAAGCACTCAGCACTTCATAAACATTTTAAAAACTGAATAATCAGCAGATGCACTCCTCCCAGGAAGGTATGCATCTGAAACCTAGCACGCATTCAGATATTCTGTGGATGAACAAGTGGAGGAAAGCCTACTTGCGCAGGGGTTTTTACTATGCTGGGAACACAGCCTCTCTCACAGAATGAGGGCAGAAGACCACCGGACACACACACGGTGCTGCCCCGTGTGGTCTTACGAGAGAGCAGTGAGTTGTTACTGAGAGAAAAGGTGCCACTTAGTACAGGCATTACCTGAATCCTCATGTGGGGAACTCTTTGCTCCTGACCTGGCTATTAAGATCTTTAAGGGAAAGAGCCACGCCCCATACACCCTTACTTTCCTCACAACTCACAGTAAAGTGTTGGCACACAGACTAAGCTCAAATATCTGTTTGACTTCTACATACCTCCTTATAGTTCCTTATTTTAAACCCGGTTACCCCCCAATTTTTTACAGAGGCATCCTACAAATTAGGATGCCAAGTACGGGAAGGTAGGAAGATGAAGAAGGCACTGCAAAATACAAAACTGGTTAAGAAATAATTAAAGAAAAACCTACTACAAAGAAGAAATTGGCAAGTGAAACAAAAGCCCTTGGGCTTGTTAGTTAGGTGTCCAAAGGAACACAGACACCAGTCTCCCCTTCTCCCTGTGTCTGGTCAGAACGCTGGATGTAGAGACAAAGAAACAAAAGACAGAGATGGCACCTGAGTCAACAAAGGCTTTCACAGGGTGTCCATTCACTTTGCAGTTGATATAAAGCATCACTACTTGGCCAAAACTTTCTGGAGCCTCTTCCATGGCTATTGTCATGTTTTCCTCAATGTTCTGTTGCCTATAACAAATCAAAACCAGGTATACTAATTGCATTGTTTCCGTGAAGACAAATCTGTTTCAAAGTCACAGTATTAAAAGCATTTGTACATGTCATATGCTCCAACTATAGCGGCTGAGTCACGGAAATGACAACTGGTGCTTTACCCTGAAATATGTGATCTAGTAGGACGAAGTGAGATACATCATTGGCAGAAAATCTAAAGGCATACAAATTACCTTCACATAAAAACAATTCTGTTCCCTTTACAAGTTCAGAAACAGGAAAATAAACTGGTAAGCAAGGGTCACAACCTGCTTCATCCTGTAGGTTAGAATTTTTACCAATGTTCCAATTTGAACTGAGGGTTTACTGGGTATCTGGGTACATTTCCTACATCCACTGCATTAAAAATAGTTTACAAATATAATATACAGGTGTGTCAACTGCCTGAATTACATCTGCTGCTTAATTTCCAAGTCTGGGTTTCTAATCCGTGAAACGAGGACAAAGATTTCTATTGTGGGACTGCTGAGAGGTATAACGCATCTAGCATACAATGCTAGGGGCAGATGCTCAAAAATATCTACCTACTTGGGTACCTGTTAGAAAACTACACACACCTGTATAAATCATATTTCACCTAGTCCATCAAAACATTTCTTCAAAAATGGAATGCATTCTAACATGAGAAAAGTACATAAGAAGGAGTTCCAGCTTACTCTAACATCTAAGGTCTTCATTCCCAGCTTTTTTTTTTTTTAAGTTTTTTGATGTGGATCATTTTTAAAGTGTTTTTTATTGAATTTGCTACAACACTGCCTCTGTTTTATGTTTCATTTTTTTGACCCCGAGGCATGTGGGATCTTAGCTTCCTAACCAGGGACTGAACCTGCACCCCCTGCATGGGAAGGCGAAGTCTTAACCACTGGACCACCAGGGAAGTCCCCAGCCTCCTGTCTTTGTGGGAACACAATCACACTATTTATTTACATACTGTCCTATTATGCACAGCTCCTTTCATACTGCACTGGCAGAACTGCGTATTCCTGACAGAGACTGCATGGGCTGCAAAGCCTAAAATACTTGCTATCTGGCTCCTCATGGAAAAAGTTTGCTGACCTCTATTCTTGACTGTGCTTCCCAGGGGGCTCAGTGGTAAAGAAAACACCAGCCAATGCATGAGCCACCGAAGACAAGGGTTCGATCCTGGGGTCGGGAAGATTCCCTGGAGGAGGGAACAGCAACTCGCTCCAGTATTCTTGCCTGGGAAATGCCATGGACAGAGGAGCCTGGCCGGCTATAGTCCATGTGTTCACACAAGTCAGACTCGACCAAGTGACTGAGCACGCGTGCACGTTCTAGACTGCAGCGCTCGTCCCTTTTGAAATAATACTCTAGCTTAATTCCACTGACGGTTTTACCAGACAGTCTGAAATAAAATATTAAACTTCTCAGAAAGTCAAGGTAAACTTGTTTAGTCAGACAAATAGGAAAGCTACTATATACCTCAATGTACACGTACCCTGCGTAACCACTGGTGTAGCACACCAAGTTAAACTGCCATAGGCATTTAATACAGTTACATAGCTTTTCTCCTAGGTCACATAACTATATTTATTATCTTATTGATACATATATGTGAAATTCAGAAAAATGGTACAGATGAACCTATTTGCAGGGCAAGAATAGAGACACAGATGTAGAGAATGAGCATGTAGACACAGCAGGGGAAGGGCAGGGTGGGAGGAACTGGGACTGACATCTGTGTACTGCCATGTGTAAAACATACAGCTAGTGGGAACCTGCTGGAAACCTGCTATGTAGCGCAGGGAGCTCAGCTCAGTGCTCTGTGGTGACCGAGAGGGGAGGGAAGGGTAGGAGGGAGGGAGGTCCAACGAGGGAAGGGATACATGCATACATACAACTGATTCGCTTCGCTGTACAGTGGAAACTAACACAACATTGTAATTATACCCCGATTTAGAAAAACCAACCAAACAAAAAAAAACCCCTAAAATTAATTGTGCACTCCTAACTTTACATTGACTCCAACCAAGGTAACTTTCAACAAAAAAACTGCCTGAAATAATACTCGTTACTTTGGCTACCCTAGGCTCTGTGTCACTTCACGTACACAAGGTTTTCTCCTTTAAAAGAATACATGCTTGGTCTCAGTTCCTCTACCTCCCCCTGGGAAGAAACATGAGCCGTATGAATGTGCCTCATTTCACTTCTCTTCCAACAGTTCCATTCCATGGTTTGGCTATGATGCTCCTTGCTCTCTGCCCTCACCCCCACTTTCCTGGCTTGAATGCAACTGTCCCCGAGAGGAGTTATGTCAGGTTTCCTTACAGCTGCAATGTGGTCTAGTTCAGAAAACATAACTATCTCGCCATTTCTCTGCACAGATTTAATTCGTGCAATTAATGGGAACGCTTACACAAACAAGAACACAAGGGAATGGCTTAGGGCTGTCAACTGATTCTGGCATATTTACATTTCTTTGATTTCAAAGGTACTCAGAGAAAAAAGAAAACCTTTATTTGACTTCCAAGCTGACAATGACCAAGTCAGGCTTCTTTTAAGTAACCAAAGATGATGATCGGGCCCCTTAACAGTAGTCCTGTTACAGTTACACTGTTCTTAGTCATACTATGGCCTTCAATTAGCAATAAAAACTGAATCTGGGATGGGAGAAAGCAGCTGTTCTTTAATTCGAAGGGACTGACTGAACTGCATCCTGCTTGAGATCAGGAAGGGGACCAAGGCGGGCGTTAGCATCCTTGGGCCTTTTTAGGTCCCACATCTTAAGATGCTGATTCATCAGATTAGGGAGTAAAGCCCAGCACCTGCGTTTTTAAGAACCTCTCCTGTGACTTTAATGTTGCCCCAGATTAGAACCACAGCATCCGAGAATCTGGAGCTGGAGACGAGTCCTACTGCCATTTTACCTGCTGAGGCCAGCAGGAGAACTGTGGAAGGAAAGAAGACGCAGGACAGTAAGGTTCCTCTTTGCACAGCTCTCTCTAATCCAATCACGTCCAAGTCCTGGATTTAATCAGAGCTTGCGTGTTGTGTTTGAGGAGCACCCAATGAGCTTGAGTAGCTAGCCCACTAATCTCACCAAACTGGGGACTTCTGCTCAGCCCTGGGAGCATCAACCTGGAGCTGCCGTAATAACATGCTGTGGGTTAGTTGGGGAGTCTTTTTTTATACTTTCAGTGCTGCATGTAGCATGCAAGATCTTAGTTCCTCGACCAGGGAGTAAACCTGTGCCTCCTGTGGCGGAAGTGCTGGGTCTTAACCACGGGACCTCTAGGAAAGTCTCCAAGTCACGGAATCTTTTTTAAAATTTTAGAAGAGAAAGTCATTAAGTTAGGTAGCTGCACCTTTGTAATGTTGAATCAAAATGTGAGGAAAACAGAAGAGAGAATAAACCAGAAGACTGAACCTAGTGTTTCAGTAGGTTTTACATAAACGCAAAATAAGGAATCCACTTCAAAGCAGATGCCCAAAGAATATAAGATCACCTGCAGTTTGGGAAATCTGGATCCTCTAAATCTTGCTCTTTGGGCGAAGGAGTTATTACCTTATATCTTCTTCTATCTTTGCCTGAGCTTCAAGATCAAAAGGGTCCGCAGAAAAGAGACGAATCCTTTCTTGCTCTCTCCGGGCTCGGTCCTGTTGCTGCTCCACCAGGACCCTAGAAAATCTCTCTGCAAGAATGGGGTGGGGGTGGTGGTGGTGATCTTAAGAATCATTATATTTTCTTTATTAGTACTTTTCCACATCAAACAATTTCTCAAGATACAACTGTAAAAGATGCAGAAAGGATGGCTAAAAATCATTTAAGATGAGCAATTAACATTTACTGTCTATTCTTGGAGGCAAAGATTACTTTTTTACCTAAATTTAGTGTAAAGAAATAAAGCATTTGCAAACACCATCTCAGAGATGATGACTTTTCAATTTAAATCAGTGGAGAATAACCCTCAGTGTGGCAGACAGATGACCCTCCCCTCCCCTCTCTCCACTTTTATTATCCTATTAGCTAGAAATAAAATAGAGCATTACCGTCCCTCTCTTCCTTTTCTAGTTTTGCCTCCTTTACAATACTCTCTGCTTTAGAGCAGATAAGTTATAAGCAAACTACTGTTAGCCTATCTGTATTACCTGATGGATTCTAAGCAGAAAAATCAGTAAAGAGAAAACACTGCTTGCGATAAGATGTATGTTACAAGAACCACCTTTATTTGATATTTCTTAGATGTGAGTACATTCAAATGCATAAATGTACAAGTGCCATCATCATGGTCTTTGGCAATTAGATATGCTGCAAAAGAAATTAAAGAAACCAAGATAATGGTCATATGAACTAATACACACAGCATGGATGAATCTAAAATACACCAAGTTGAGTGAAAGAAACTTGACACAAGGAAGAACATAAGATATGATTCCATTTATATCAAAACAAAAAGTAGGCAAAAACTGACCCATGATAAGTACCAGAATAGAGGGAGCCGATAAGGGGTGGAAACTGACTTAGAAGAAAACATAATGGAGCTTTCAGGAGTGACAGAATGTTTTACATTTTGACTAGGGTGCTGGTTACATTAATTTGTCAAAACTCAATCAACTGAATGCTTAAAATCTAAGTATTTCTTTCTAGGGAAATATTACCTAAACTTTAAAAATGGTTATTGAGGAATGAGTCATTAAGTGTCTGTTTGTTCTAAAATTTAATCAGTAGGGTTTCACAAACCCAGAAGTAAAACTGGAGAAATCTACAGAGAAAACTGTCATAAAGATGACTAAAAATGAATGTTCTGTTAAATACAAGAATGGCTCAAATACAGCTCCAAATAAACTTTTGGACAGTTGGTGACAGCCCCACTATCGTTAAATTTGGGGTGAATGGGAATAAAGGGGTTGCATTCTGCCATACAGGCTGATGCACTGGACCTGTTTTCCTGGAACTAAAATCATTTCATCTGGCATCAGCTGGTTAACTGGTATTCTCTTTAACTGAGGGTCTAAGAAAACAGACTGAAATACCAGTACCTGGCTATTAAAAATAGTGTCTGCAAACAAACAAACAAAAAACCCATACAAAAACAAACTAAAATCTCTTGAATCACTATGCTGTACACCTGAAACTAAAGCAATATTGTAAGTCACTTATTCTTCAATTAAAAAAGATCTGTACCTGGGTTATATGCTGCTGAAATAATTAGGGGGGGAAAAAAAAAAGAGGAGCAAAGGGGACTGGTTGAGTGGGGTTTCAGAATTCTAGAGATCCCTAAAGTTCTGTCACTATTGCCAACTAACCAGTCTTTGACATCAGCACTAGTTTACCTCTCACAGACCAACTGATATGTTCAAGAAGTCATGTGACTCAGTGGGCTGAACACACCAGTTGCCTGAATTTCTCCCCATTTGCTGTGAAACTATTCGCCTCAGGTCAGCTTGATGGCCTTCCAATTTTATAAGCTTACCAAGATCTCCACTGAGCAGAGCGTCTGCCAAGGGTGGATTGCGTTCCTTCAGCAAGGACAGCTCATGGGGGTTGGCCAGCAACATGTCTCGGAGCAAGGCTGGATTGTCCAAGCCCTGAGGAGATGAAGCTATTTCTCCAGGAGCTGAGTGGGACTGCTGCACTCCTGGTGGCTGGCGCTGCCGGGTGTTTGACGTGCCAGGCACAGCTATGCTACGGAAGTCTATTCGGGGTAAGTCTGTTGGGGAGAATTGATTCAAAGTTTACTTCAAATGACTCCATAAGAACAAGTATTTGAAGGAAGCAGCCAATTTGCAAATACGTGGTATGTATTAGTAGTAGATGGTAACCACAGACATTCTGAATGCCCTTTCCCTGGTTATTTCTCATGCTGACTTTGAATATAAACACTGCAGTCCAAGAGTGAACAGGTAGGAAAGAATAGAAAGAGAAAAACAGGGGTTTGGGAGGCGGTAGGGATAAGGAGACAATGGTAATAATCTCAAATTTGGGGTTGATAAAAAATATCCCAGGATAGTAAGTTTTTACTTACTCATGTATTAAAACAAAAATAAAAAAAATAAAAAATCAAAGTCAGTCTCAAATATAGCCACACAAATCTGAATGCTCTTCAGCTCTCAGGTCTTAAGAAAAATCCTAGTCTGCTTTGACATTGCTTCAAAAAGCCCTGACATCCTGGGTAAAGAATACTATATATATCAAATGAATGTTAGATGCGAACTTCTACAAGTGTGTGCTACACATATTAGTGCTTTGAATTTATGCTTTCATCTGTGCATCACTGCTAACTCTTGTCGTACCCTGGGGAGCCAGTGGGTGTAATCATTTCACAGAAGAGAAAAAAAGAAGAGGAACCGCAAAGGTTCTCAGTGCTGAGCACACCAAAAGATTTCACAGGTTCACAGCCCACATCCCAGGTTCCATACTCCAGGGTGAGCTGACCTTATTAAAATGAAAGAAAAATAAAAGGGAGCTTTATCCAAAGGACCCACATATTGTGTGAAATGTCCAGAATAGGAAAATACAGAGACAGAAGGTAGATTGATGGGTGCTGAGGGCCAGGATGTGTGAAGGCAGATGGGGAATGACTGCTAATGGGTACACAGTTTTTTGTAAAGATGATGAAAATGTGCTAAAACTGATCATAGTGATGGATGCATAATTCTGAATATACTAAAAATCATGAATTGCACCCTTTACACCCGTGAACTGTGTGGTAGTGAATGATATCTCAATACAGCTGCTATTGGGGAAAAAAAAAAAAAGAGCTGTATTATTAAATAGGGAAAAGAAAACAAACACAGAACCCAAGTATGTAGCCAGAATGATGGGCTAAGACTGAGTGAACCCACATTTCTTTAACCCTAAATTTTATCTGATGACTGTACCTGTTCCAAGCCTGGGGCTGTCCTGAAGACTTCTGGACCGCAACTAGAAAAAGGGAATGCTTACACCCATGCATGAAGTTTCAGCCTCTTAGCATGGGTTCAACTAGGCACTTTTTGTCAAAGAAACCTCAGTGGGCAGTGTGTGTGCGTGTATGTATATATGCACATGAACTCTAAGCCAATGAAAAAAGTGAAGTAAGATGATGTTTGTGCAGTAGCTAATCTAGGTCAACCAGCAAAACATATATGGTTGGGTGGGTCCTCCTTATGGGCTGAGAAATTTTCATCTCAACTCTGTTATCTCGAGAGTCCACTCACTTCCTAATAATTTTGAAAAAACCTGTCTACGTTATAGACCAGACTGCCTCCCCTCCCCCATCTAGTGGCTTCTCTTGATCCTGTGGCACAGTCAGGGAAAAAAAAAAAAAACCAAAACAGTGAATCTCCAGAACTAACAATTTCTCCAAACTGACCAGAGGAAGATTTGGGTTTGATTGACAGGCGTATCTCAATCACTTCTCTTTCTAAAGTTTAACAGTAACCCCCAGGGAATAACACAATTCAGAAATGAAAGGAACAGGACTTGATGGTCTCTCATAGCTCCAGTTTCAGGCTGGATGGAAGCACTGTGTTCTAAACTGGAGTTTTTCATCACCCAGACACCTAAACTTTGAGAATCTGAAGCAAGCTATGGACCATCTCCTCATCAAATGCACAGATACACACACAACTGCACACTATTTAAAGGACATGGAAACTTCCTAATTCTCAATGCACAGATTCTAGATGTAGTGTCTAAAACAAGTAACAGTTTCTTTTTCATGATTAACAAAGCTGGTGGGAAAAAAACAGAACTTAGTGGTCCAACTGCTTAATGTTCATAAGGCTCAGAGTAATGGGGAAAACACCAAGTTTTAAATCCTGTGCTGTCACTTACTAGCTATGCAACTTTGGAAATGATTATTTAAAAATCAGAGCTTCATCTGCTAATGGTTAAGAAACTGTCAACAGATATCTTTTCTCCTATTACAGTTATGGGATGAAATGCGGGTGCAAGTGGCTGGCTAACTGTAAAATGCTCAGCAAAGGCCTATCACTGATGGCCAAACACAAAGCAGCAAAAGTCAGCCATGAAGCACAGGCACCTGCGGCCTCTCAAGTCCTTCCCCGGGATAAAATGATGGCTGACGACAACAGAACCTAACGTTTACCGAGAAGGCTTGCTCTGTGCTGAAGGTTTCACGTGCATTATTCTCCCATCAACTCTAGGAGTTGTGGTTAATTACAGCACCCACCTTACAGGTGAGCTACCCAGCAATCAAGCAGCACAGTCAGGATTTGTATCCTTGTAGTCTGAATCCAAAGCGAATCCAAGACTTGGAACTATGCTATCTACTAACGCTTGCCAGGGCTGTGAAATCATTACAAGCTGCCTTACTTGGGAACTGCACTGAAGGTCGAGGGTCTGCATTCTCCTTCTGTCGTAAAATCACAACGTCGCCATCCTTTAAGCCGTAAGACGCCAGTGATCTGTGGTTGTCTGTGAGAGGCCTTTCAGCGTAGACAATCTACAACCAGAAAAGATTTGAACAGTATAAAGTGCTGAGAAGTAACAAAGCACAGAACAGAAAGACCACAGTTTTCATCTTCACTGGAGAATGTCACTCCCTGCTCAAACCCTCCAGCCATTTCCCTCACACCTAGAATAAAAGCCAAAACCCTTCCCGTAAAGGCCCAAACAGTTTGGTCCCTGGCTCCCCCACGACCTCCTCTCATACCATGATTACTGTTCCTCAAACAACACCGGCAAGTTCCCCCTCAAGGCTGTTTCACTTGTTGTTCTCTTTACCTGAGGAATGTTCTTTCCCAGGTTGTTTTAAGGTTTCTGATCAAACATTACCCCTTCAGAGTCCTTCCCTAATGACCCTACTTAAAACACACCCTCACTTCCCATATTATATACTTATTTCTTTATGGTCTTTCTGCCCCATGAAAAAGTAAGATACTCTGAGGACAAGAACTTTGCTTTTTTCACCATATCCAAAATGCCTAGAACAGGGGCCTGGTGGAGGAATAATGCCCAAGTATTAGCTGAATTAAGGACAAATGGATCTAAGGGAGGTAGACAATTTTAGATATAATATTTAGCAGAGAGGGAAAATTATTCCCTAATTTGTTCTGGGGATAACTACAATACTATTAAATAATATGTTTACTCCCCATCCACAAGTTTTAGTGAGATATAACTGACATACAATATTGTATTAGTTTTGGTTGTACACCATGATAATTTGATATACATATGTAATGTAAAATGATCACCATATATTTTGTTAATGTCTGTAACCTCACAGAGTTATAAAAATTGTTTTCTTGTGATGAGAACTTTTAAGATCTACCCTTAGCAACTTTCAAAAACATGATTCAGCGTTAACTCCAGTCACCTGCAAGACATGACATCCCCATGTGTCCATTTCTTTTTATTCGGTTGTACTGGGTCTTAGTTGCAGCACCAATAGGATCTAGTTCCCTGACCAAGGACTGAAGTCGGGCCTCCTGCTCTGGGAGTCTTAGCCACTGGACCACCTGTGAAGTACCCCTCCTGTGTCCACCTTTAAATCCTCTCCCACTTTGCCAAGTCTGAGAGGTTCTAAATAGTAAGTTCTTCCTTCTCCTCAATCATCCTCAAATTTTTATCATTCTTATGTTTATGAGTAGAAGATAAAAGCGGAAGAAATTCAGAAAAGCACAATTAAACACAGATGGAAAAAAGGATCAGGGATGTACAATAATAAAAATATTTGTATGATGTGCAATCAAACACTGGAGAAAGCCTGAGAGCACAAAAACATGAAACAACGGGCTGTGAAAAGAACAAGACACACACAATGGACACACTATGATTTTACCATGAAGGAACGTAAAAGCCTACCCTGCATTATGACCTACTCGGTAGAGAGGTGTTCAGAATAAACAGAGGCTCTGGTTTTCTCGCTAATGATTCACCTTCCATGCTGCTGCTAAGTCACTTCAGTCGTGTCTGACTCTGTGCGACCCCACAGATGGCAGCATGAGGCCACTGGTAAACTGAGGAACCTGAGTTCTGTCCTGACTCTGATAAGGCTCCCATCACTCAACTGGTCTGGGCTTCATTTCCCATTTGTCAAGCATGTAGCTGGGGCTAGATAATCATACCTACACACAGCTGTCCCTTCCCCATCTTTCTGCTATACTACCATTTTACAATGTTTCCTCACATGTCCTCATAGCTCTCACAGCAAAACTGCCTGACACAGAACCTGAAAAATAGAGGATTTGAATGGAAAAAAAAAAAAAAAAAAGATCTGCCATATCTGCTCTCAGAATCTGCACTTACATAAGCAACAGAAGAAGAAACTGAATTTAGTCACTTCCAAAATCAAATACTTCCGGGGTTGAGCCAAAAAAAAGGATTTGCAGAGTTTGTAGCTTGAATTCTATTTTCTAAGTTCTGTACAGGACTAGAAAAAGTATTGTTAGTTCTTACCCTCATCTGCAAAGTTAAAACATGTTACAACAGATTGCAACTGTTATTGTATCAACCTATTCACACTCCCTGACTTAATAAGCACCTTGTGTACTGTGCTCAGTTGCTCAGTGGTGTCCATAGCCCTCAGGCTTCTCTATCCACTAGAGCAGGATGCCATTTCCTACTCTAGGGGATCTTCTCGACCCAGAGACTGAACCCACGTCTTTCGTCTCCTGCACTGAGAGGTGGATTCCTTACTACTGAGCCACCTGGTAAGCCCACTTAAGCTTGTATCTCATAATAAAAGTACACCAGAATCAACACAGATGGTTTGCAATACAATCTGAGAGTCATATTATAACTTCTGGGACTGCTTTTAAAACCACCACAAATCTGAAGTGACAAGTGTCCTGGGTTGAGGTGTGCAGCAAGAAGCGTACCAAGAGAAATGTTACGCAGCCAGCTCCACCAGAGGGGCTTCAACTTCGTGAAGCAACCAGGAGGTACCAGGGCCTAAGGCCTATTGGGTAAGAAAGTCAATTTTCCAGGGTCAGAAATTCAACCACCAGTATATTTAGAGACATGTGATCAGTCAACAGGTTCTAAGTGCACTTTTTATAAAAGAACATTTACTTATCTACTCAAAGAAACTTGGGAGAATCTGAATGCTCCATTCCACAGATGACTGAATTTTCTTCAGGCTGTAAATACTCCATGGAAAGCCATCTTAAAACAGCAAACAGCTATCACCGGGTGAGCTCCTACCAGAGCCAGCATCTTACTAGGTTCTCACAGTTTTTCACCTAATCCTCATATTCTCTTGTCTAAGTCTCACAACCATCTTATGAAACAGACATTAACTGTCCCATCTGATATACAGTTAAGTGACCTGACGCTCCAAGGCTATTAAGAGAACTGGGACTGGGACCACATCTGCCTGACTTTACAGCCACACTCTTTCCTAGAACCACACACAACTTTCCCAAACAGAAGTCCAACATGGCCTGGTGAATTAGCTGGGTGACCTTTCCAAGGGCTATCAAGCCACCCATCACCAGTGAAGGTGGCTCAGTGGTAAACAATCTGCCTGCCCACACAGAGATAAAGGAGATGCGGGTTTGATCCCTTGGTTGGGAAGATCTCCTGAAGGAGGAAACGGCAGCCACTCCAGAATTCTTGCCTGGGAAATCCCATGGACAGAGGAATATGGCAGGCTACAGTCCACGGGGTTGCAAAGAGTCGGACACGACTGAGTGCGGACACATGCACCACTAAAGGCCTCTACTCACCAGGGGATCAAAACACGTCCACTGTCCAATGCACCCCTTGCCCTGAACAGGAAGAAAGGAGCACTGGCAACTCCTCACTCTTCGGATTCCCATTTTACAGATGCCATACATCAATCCATCACTGTTCAGCTAAACAGTTTTTCCTCAGTGGACAACATATTTTAAGAAGCAGGTAGCCTAATCTAACAATAAAAATGTAAGATCCAGGTAGTCACTACCCTCAAACGTGTACATGAAATATGGAAGACTGCTATCTGCTCCAATTTCCTGAAAACACTAGACTGGAGAATGTGGGTAAGGAGTAAGCATTCTTCATACTGACAAAGCAGCAGATATATACCATTCTAGTCCAAGGGCACAGATGAGATAGTAGCTCAGTTGAAATTATAACTGCCACAGAGAACTTTTGTTGTTATTATTGTTGTTAAAACAGGTTTAAGAATCTAAGAAACAATTATTCTGCAACTGATGTCCCAGAATAAGTCTGAATGATTTTTCAACTTAATATGAGACTCCAGGAGATAAATGGTTTCAAATTTCTAGCAGTCAAAACAAGTTTTGATAATGGCACTGGTGATGCTTTCTACCATTCATAATATGCAGCTCCAAGATTATAAGGCTCAAAATTCAAGTTTTGCCATTTGTAAGAACATACAACAGAAAAATGTATACAGCTACAAGCCTTAATCTCCAAAAGTGGCACAACTCTTAGTACTTAATTCAGCGTAGACACCCTGGAGATTGAATTCTCATCTTAGCCAACATTCAGTGATAGACTAATTAATATGACTCCAGAACCTTTAAGTAGGATGTCAACAGTTTCCAGGTCTCTGAATGAGCGACTTCAATCAATCAACAGGTATCATAACAATACATTTCTAGCATTAAGGATCATAAAACAGCCACAAAACCCTTAGAATCAAATTTGAACAGCTTCATAATAGTATCTACTATTAACTGAAAATGCACTATATACCAAGTGATCTACACATACTATCCAATGTTAACAGTCAGCTTGACTTTTACAACCGTTCTGGAAGATAATTTGGCAACAGTTACTACAAGCCTCTCAAAAATCTGGCAATTTCATATCTAAGAATTTATCCTAAGAAAACAAACAGAAATGGGGACAAAGCCTTAAGTATAAGGTATCCATGGAAATGTTATTCAAAACTGGTTCCAAATGCCCCCAACTAAAATGCCCAGCAATAGGGCATTAAATAAATACATACAATATGAAGTAAATGTAATACATCTATATGATGATAAATTATGTGGCCATTAAAATGATAAATTGTGAGGATTTGAATGTTAATGGGAGGGGCTTCCCTGGCATTCTAGTGGTTAAGACCCTGAGCTTAGGGGGCACAGATTCAATTCCTCGTTGTGAAACTAAGACGTTTACATGCTGTGCAGCGCAGTCAAAAAAAAAAAATGAAAGAAAAAAAATTGAACTGTTACGGGAAAATGTTGACAATGTACTTTGACTAAACAAAGTAAGGGATGAAATTGTTTACTATAGTTCAGGGCACATGTTTAAAAGATATATTTTAACTATATAAGAAAAAAGCTTAGGAAAAAAATATACCAAGATGTAAACTGCAGCTGAGTTATAAAGTAATAAATAATAGTGTTCTTCTTCCTCCTTTTGTATATGTTACAAGTTTTCTGTAATGAACATGTAGTATTTAACAGAAAAGAAATATATGAAAACTACCTGTGAAAACAAGCATGCCAAAATCAGCTACAAAAGCAATTTTCAGTTTCTATCGGTTTAAAATAGTGTTTTACAAACCACAGAACACGCTGTGTGCAGCTTCATTTCTAGGATCATACAGTTACTGCTATTATTTGGTATTTAAATATACTTTCATTTGAGAGTACTTACACACCTTGCACTTTTTTTTGTTAACCACATGCCACCTACAGGGGTAAATTATAACAATGTTTCAAAAATGCAAAGATATTAATTGCAAGTGAAGTTGCTGCTGCTGCTAAGTCACTTCAGTAGTGTCTGACTCTGTGGGATCCCAGAGACGGCAGCCCACCAGACTCCCCCGTCCCTGGGGTTCTCCAGGCAAGAACACTGGAATGGGTTGCCATTTCCTTCTCCAATGCATGAAAGTGAAAAGTCAAAGTGAAGCAGCTCAGTCGAGTCCAACTCCAAGCGACCCCATGGACTGCGCCTACCAGGCTCCTCCGTCCATGGGATTTTCCAGGCAAGAGTACTAAGTTCCTATAATTGTTTGAAATTTCTCCAGCCAAGTCTGCATCAAAGCATCAAACAGGGCCATGCCTGGCTTCTAAGCCCACACTTGTGTTAAGAGATGGAACATGCCCAGCTTTAATCATGTACAAGGAGAGATTGTGTCTATTCTAAATGTGTTATCACTGCATTATAACTACTACAAGGACTAGCGCTGTTAAAAATTAACACCTTTTCCCATTGTACCCTCATGCACAATCCATGCCAATCTTGAAAAACTGAATTATAAACCAGTGATCCTTAATGTGGTTCACACATTCAAGACAGTTCTTCAAGGATGCAGGAAGAAAATAGAAAATATTAGAATTTTCATTTCCATTTTAGTTTATCCTTCCTTAAATTCTATCCTGGGCCTGTTTATACTGTACCTAAGGTATTACTTCATGTATATAACTGATGTTTACAGCTATTATATATCCATACATGTAATATACATGAATTTATATTATGCATATACCACTAGCTCATATATATTAATTATACATATCACAAAGATTAATATTTCAAAACATTTTACTTAGAAGAATACATAAGCAAAAAAGTTTGCAGACCAGTGGTCTGAAAACACAGTGACAGGAAGAAATAGTCAGGAACAGTCACAAGAAAAAAAAATTCCCTTTAGAAACGGCATCAGAAATGGAGGTGAAGGAATGAGAACAGAGAAGGTAAATAAGAACAGTAAAGGTAAAGAGACCAGGAGAACTTTGAGAGGGAGGAGGGGGAGGTGAGTAACAGGGGAGAACCCTGGGAGGTAAAGGAGTGGAAGGGAATACGCCAACTAAGTGAAAACGACATATATGTGTATTAAAACTACAATGATGTTTACTATTATGATTTTGCGAAAGGAAATGACTCAAGTGTCTAGGGTGGATCCTGTTCCTGCCTGATGGGCAAGCAACTGAAAGACAGCCGACCACCAGACATCCTAAAATAGACACTGTGTTAGGTTACAATGGAGCCAACAGAAGAAACTTGAAAAACAGGAGTTGTTTACTGGCTCCGTCAGGCAGGCTTAACACACGTCAGAGCCCAGGGTTCCATATGCTAATTTGGCTTGGGAAGGAAGTAAACGCCAAAACACTGATGATGAATAAGAAAGAATTTGGAGTTAGCCTAAGTGTTCAATTAGTAAGGTATTCCGAACCTGCCACGCTGGCAGGACAGTGCGTGCCTTGACCATACAATTAATTGTCTTTCACTCTGACACTCTCTTTATTTACATTTTTGGCTACAGCAATTTCAAAAAGTGCAGGAATACAGAAATCACAATCTTCATCTTCACTCAAGCCCAACAACAAAATCAATTTACCTTTTTTTAGTCCACTTACCAACTGGTGATTGTAAGCAGGGTAAGAGAACTGCCGGAGGGGGAAGAGAACAACTGAAAAAGCCACCTTCAAAAATCTGAGTTGATTTTCCCTCCCCACTTAAACTGTTGTTTTGTAGCTCTGTATCTGAGGGATTTACAGACAGGAACTGGATCCTGAGTTTTTCTGGATGCCTTTATAGAAGTTCCAAGAAATCCCTTTTACCAATATCTTTGTATGTTTTGCATGAATGTCAATTTGAGTGACACCCTGTGACCGAAAATAAAGTCTTTCCTGATACTCAGCTTATGCCAACATTCTAAAGTTCAAAGTGTAAAGGAATCATACTTACTTCCGAACAAAATATCGACACATTTGTTTACCATAACACAGGGCAGAACAAGCTGTAATGAGGCAACAGTTTTTGGAACTATTTCATAACTGCAGTAGGAAATCAAGATTTACTTTCTGGGACCTTGGACGACTTCTATAATTTTATTAATGTTTAGACTATGTCCTTCAAAGTCCACTTATCAAGTCAGGATTTAGACGTTTTAGTGTGAAGGCCACGGAGCTATAGTCATCAATTCTATTTGGTAGCAGACCCCACACATTTTTTGAGAATAAATTACTTTGCTTACTTAAAATATAGGAGCAGTCGAATTTCCTCCCAGCAGGGTTAAGGGAAATGAAACAACCCAATCACACTGAGGCCCATTTTAAAGCAAATATTCTCATAAAGTACTGAGCTTTGAACTCACCCAGATTCTGAACTGGGATGTAAAAGAAAGGGATCTTGACGCACTATGGGGTAAGAGACCAGAGAAATAGTTCAGGTGAACTAATAATTACTTTAAAAATAATAATTTAACCAGGAACGCATGTGCCAGGGAAAAAGAGCATTTCCAAAGGCTTCAAAACAAGACGGTGCAAGCCTCAAACTTTTCCTTTCACTTAGAGCGTAAACCTTTATATTCAAAGGTGAATTAAGTTTACTTAGGCAGGAGCCCTCTCCAAAAAAGCAGGTGAACATTTGCCACAGAGACCTAAACTGGTATTTCTGGTTGGGGAAGCAGATGTATAAACTCTCGCAAAACTACGGCTTCTTCTTAGGTCTGCGATGACACCCCAAACTCAGGAAATTAGAGAAGGGGCCAGCCAAAAGGTGGGACGCGCCCCCACAGTCCCCACGCCTCTCAGGCTGCAGTGGGTGCGTATGCGGTCAGGTTCTCCGCTCCCTCCCCCAGCACCCCACCCCAAGCTCGGGGTGTGTGAAGGCAGCTACCGATTCCAGCTCTCTTCCGGATGCGGGGGTGGGCTGGGAATGGCCATCCTGCTTCCCCTCCACCCGCCCCAATTCCTCACCAGCGGCAAAGGGAGGGCGTGAGGCCCCAAGGCGGGAGGGCTAGCTCCGCGAGGAGGCCCCGATCTCTGCCCAGCGTACCTGGCTCTCAGCCGCGGGAATGCCGGACTCGAGCTCACACAGAGCGCGGAAGTTGTGCAGCTCAAAGTCGGCGTCGACCTGGAGGGAAAAGGTCACCTCGGAGAGGTCCCTCCGCACACAGTACACGGTGAGCAGCATGGCCCGGGCCCGACCCAGCTCGGCTCGGCCCGGCCTCGGCGCGGAGCGACGGGGCGGCGGCGGGGCCTGGCTGGTGCTGCAGGCTGACGGCACGGGTTGCTCGCTCGCCCGCCCGCTCGCTCCTTCCCTCCCTCACACACGCTCAGTGACTCACTCCCTCCCGCCCTCACCAGCAAGCACGGCCGCCACCACCCGCCTGCGACTCCGTGTGCCTGCCTGCCTGCCGGCCTGCCTCCCACCGCTGCCGCCAAGCGCGCCGGCCGCCCGGCGCCCCGCCCCGCCGCAACGCGGATGCCGTAAAGCCCGCCTGGCCCGCTCCGCCTTCGCGGAGTAGCGAAGGGGCGGGGCTGGGAAGGGGAGGCGGGAAGCAGGAAAGGGTTGGAGGGGGTCGTGGGAGGAGAGATGGAAGAAGGGGGAGGACACGGAAAGGGATGAGCAGAAAAGAAAAACTGTTCATCGCTTGACCTAGAAGGTAACGTCTGTGGAGGACTCCAGAATTTCATTTATTCATCCAACAGGCATTTATTGAGTGCCAGTTGGCAAATATCCACGTGGGTACAGAAATGCGTAAAAAGAAAAGCCTTTTCCTTTAAGGAACTCTCAAGCTGATAATGGAGACTGACAACCAAGCAGATAGGTTTAAGACATATTTTCCAGCATAGAATTTGAGGCTTAGGGAGCTTGCTTTTCTTCTGAAGATAATGATTAGGGTTAAAACCAAAATTATTACCCTATCTAGTGTATAGGACCCCAGCTCACTGGCCCCTGCCTTCCCCTTCAGCCCTGCCTCCTGAGCCCCTTCTGCACTCCCCTCCTGCCACACTGACTTTCAGTTCCTCCTAGGCTCCGTCTCCCTGCCTCGTGAATAGTTTTCCTTCTATTCACCAGGACTGTTTGTTTGGCTGGCAAATCCCAGCACCACTGCAGTAACTTTATTGGGCACAAGTTAGAATCCACTGGATAAAATATGTGCTACTTTAATGGCCTATTTAAGGCCACATAACTGATGAGAAGTAGAAGCCCAAAATATGAGGATGAGTCAGAATACCGAAACAGAAAGAGGAAGACACAATGTATGTAAGATTGGCATCTCCCCATTTACCCCACCACTCCCCATGGAATAGGAACAGGCTCTTCTATTATGAAGAAAGGGAAGAGGGATCATGATGGCTATGGATGCAGGTAAGTGTGGATAGATTGGGAGGCAAGAAAGTAAGCGAAAGACCAGCTGTAGATGGTTCTCTGTAAAGGAGGAGGACGGTTATCTGTGGAAAATAAAGACAGAAGGTGGAAGAAGTGGGTGGGGTGAAGAAGAGTGGTCCTTATTGTTATGCCCAGAGTCCGAGTCCCCAAAACTGAGAGAATAAGACGTCCACAACAATGCAAAAGCATGAACGGGTTTTATTTCTAGCTCGAGCTAGGGCTCCCGCCACATCTAACGCAGTGGAGTGGAGCAAGGAGCCCGGACCCAGATTTACAGCAGTATTTATAGGTTTTAGAACAGAGCGTTGGCAAGGGCTGATTGGCTGCAGGAGTTTCCTAGTATTTACTAATTGGCTAATCTTTATTGGCTGCAGGGGTTTCCTGGTATTTACTAATTGCCTATTGGCTGCAGGGGGATGTCTTTTCATCCTGACAAACTCAAACCAGGTTAAGAGGAGTATGCTGATTAGACAAGTCCTGGCATCTGCGGGATGACCTCACTGGGCAATGACTCAGCCTTTCCCGTGAGTCCTACCTTAGTCCCTGAAGCCTATCATGGCATTTGTTAGGTCCCAACACTTATCAGCTACAGAAAGCTTATCAATGACTTAAACAAGTGAGTTCAGTTCAGTTCAGTCGCTCAGTCGTGTCCGACTCTTTGCGACCCCATGAATTGCAGCACGCCAGGCCTCCCTGTCCATCACCAACTCCCGGAGCCTACTCAAATTCATGTCCATCAAGTCAGTGATGTCATCCAACCATCTCATCCTCTGTCGCCCCCTTCTCTTCCAGTCTTCAATCTTTCCCAGCATCAGGGTCTTTTCCAGTGAGTCAGTTCTTCACATCAGGTGGCCAAAGTTTGGGAGTTTCAGTTTCAGCATCAGTCCTTCCAATGAATATTCAGGGTTGATTTCCTTTAGGATTGACTGGTTGATCTCCTTGCAGTCCAAGGGACTCTCAAGAGTCTTCTCCAACACCACAGTTCAAAAGCATTAATTCTTCAGCGCTCAGCTTTCTTTATAGTCCAACTCTCACATCCATACATGACTACTGCAAAAACCATAGCTTTGACTAGACGGACCTTTGTTGGCAAAGTAATGTCTCTGCTTTTTAATATGCTGTCCAGGTTGGTCATAACTTTTCTTCCGAGGAGCAAGTGTCTTTTAATTTCATGGCTGCAGTCACCAGCTGCAGTGATTTTGGACCCAAAAAGATAAAGTCTATCACTGTTTCCATTGTTTCTCCTTCTATTTGCCATGAAGTGATGGGACTAGATGCCATGATCTTAGTTTTCTGAATGTTGAGTTTTAAGCCAACTTTTCACTTTCATCAAGAGGCTCTTTAGTTCTTCTTCACTTTCTGCCATAAGGGTGGTATCATCTGCATATCTGAGGTTATTGATATTTCTCCCAGCCATCTTGATTCCTGCTTGTGCTTCATCCAGCCCAGCATTTCTCATGATGTATTCTACA
Source organism: Ovis aries (assembly GCF_016772045.2). Classification (NCBI taxonomy): domain Eukaryota; kingdom Metazoa; phylum Chordata; class Mammalia; order Artiodactyla; family Bovidae; genus Ovis; species Ovis aries. The sequence continues at coordinate 51,228,980 of NC_056065.1, forward strand.
TATAAGTTAAATAAGCAGGGTGATAATATACAGCCTTGACATATTCCTTTCCTGACTTGGAACCAGTCTGTTGTTCCATGTCCAGTTCTAACTGTTGCTTCCTGACCCACATACAGATTTCTCCGGAGACAGGTCAAGTGGTCTGGCATTCCCATCTCTTGAAGAATTTTCCACAGTTTGTTGTGATCCACACAGTCAAAGGCTTTGGCCTAGTCAAAAAAGCAGAAGTAGATGTTTTTCTGGAACTCGCTTGCTTTTTCTATGATCCAACGGATGTTGGCAATTTAATCTCTGGTTCCTCTGCCTTTTCTAAATCCAGCTTGAACATCTTGAAGTTCATGGTTCACGAACTGTTGAAGCCTGGCTTGGAGAATTTTGAACATTACTTTGCTAGGGTGTGAGATGAGTGCAATTGTGTGGTAGTTTGAGCATTCTTTGGCATTGCCTTCCTTTGGGATTGAAATGAAAACTGACCTTTTCCAGAAAGTCCTGTGGCCACCGCTGAGTTTTCCTAATTTGCTGGCATATTGAGTGCAGCACTTTCACAGCATCATCTTTTAGAATTTGAAATAGCTCCACTGGAATTCCATAACCTCCACTGCTGCTGCTGCTAACCTCCACTAGCTTTGTTCATAGTGATGCTTCCTAAGGCCCACTTGACTTCACATTCCAGGATGTCTGGCTCTAGGTGAGTGATCACAGCATCGTGATTATCTGAGCCATGAAGATCTTTTTTGTATAATTCTTCTGTGTATTCTTGCCACCTCTTCTTAGTATCTTCTGATTCTGTTAGGTCTATACCATTTCTGTCCTTTATTGTGCCCATCTTTGCATGAAATGTTCCCTTGGTATCTCTAATTTTCCTGAAGAGATCTCTAGTCTTTCCCATTCTATTGTTTTCCTCTATTTCTTTGCATTGATCACTGAGGAAGGCTTTCTTATCTCTCCTTGCTTTTCTTTGGAACTCTGCACTCAAATGGGTATATCTTTCCTTTTCTCCTTTGCCTTTTGCTCCTCTTCTTTTCACAGCTATTTGCAAGGTCTCCTCAGACAACCATTTTGCCTGTTTGCATTTCCTTTTCTTGGGGATGGTCTTGATCCCTGCCTCCTGTACAATGTCACGAAGCTCCGTCCATAGTTCTTCAGGCACTCTATCAGATCCAATCCCTTGAATCTATTTGTCACTTCCACTGTTTAATCATAGGAGATTTATTTTGGTTATACCTGAGTGGTCTAGTGGTTTTCTTTACTTTCTTCAATTTAAGTCTGAATTTGGCAATAAGGAGTTCATGACCTGAGCCACAGTCAGCTCCAGGTCTTATTTTTGCTGACTGTATAGAGCTTCTCCATCTTTGGCTGCAAAGAATATAATCAATCTGATTTCGGTGTTGACCATCTGGTGATGTCATGTGTAGAGTCTTCTCTTGTGTTGTTGGAAGAGGGTGTTTGCTATGACCAGTGTGTTCCCTTGACAGAACTCTAATAGCCTTTGCCCTGCTTCGTTCTGTACTCCAAGGACAAATTTGCCTGTCACTCCAGGTATTTCTTGACTTCCTACTTTTGCATTCCAGTCCCCTATAATAAAAAGGACATTTTTGGGGGGTGTTAATTCTAGAAGGTCTTGTAGGTCTTCATAGGCTAGTTCAGCTTCAGCTTCTTCAGCATTACTGGTAGGGCCATAGACTTGGATTACTGTGATATTGAATGGTTTGCCTTGGAAATGAACAGAAATCATTCTGTCATTTTTGAGATTGCATCCAAGTACTGCATTTCCGACTCTTTTGTTGACTAAGATGGCTACTCCATTTCTTCTAAGGGATTCTTGTCCATAGTTGTAGATACAATGGTTTTCTGAGTTAAATTCATCCATTCCAGTCAATTTTAGTTTGCTGATTCCTAAAATGTCAATGTTCACTCTTGCCATCCCCTGTTTGACCACTTCCAATTTGCCTTGATTCATGGACCCTATTCTAGGTTCCTATGCAATATTGCTCTTTACAGCATCAGACTTGACTTCCATCACCAGTCGCATCCATAACTGGCTTCATTCTTTTTGGAGTTATTTCTCCACTGATCTCCAGTAGCATATTGGGCACTTACCGACCTGGGGAGTACAAAGGCCAGTATTTCTGCAGATTTTTGGCCTTTCCCTGAGGGTCATGTTATGGCTCACTGCCTCCACTCCGTGCATTGTTCAAGCAAGGGCTTGTCCAGGAGTACCCCCCGCAGGTTTTTGCTTACATCTGGTCGGAACTGTGTCACACAGACGCAGGAAAAGGCCAGGGAAATTGAGTGTCTCTGGCCAGTTGCTCTGACTCAGGTTCCTTCCTTGTGGTACTCTCTCTGCTCAGCCAAGATAGATTCCAGCAAGGAGGATTCTAGGAGTTTGATAGGACATGTGGTGTCTCCTTTTGACCTTTCCTGAGTTCTTCCAGTTGGTGGTGCCTCATTAGTTCTGTATTCCTTACCTGATGAACTGTAGCTTGCCAAGCACCTCTGTTCATGGGGATTCTCCAGGTAGGAATACTAGAGTGGGTTGCCATGCCCTCCTCCAGGGGATCTTCCCAACCTAGGGATCAAACCCAGGTCTCCCACATTGAAGGCAGTTTCTTTACCATTTGAGCCACCAGGGAAGGCTCCTTACTAGGATCTCCTGTTATAAAACAACTAATGCAAATTATTACTACGGTGCCTGGCCAGGATGGGCAGTTCCAGTCCAGTGTTCCCATAACATCTCTACCCACTCCCAGTGTAACCAGTATACTGATTTTTAACAACATAGTTTTAGTTTGCTTGTTTTTCTACCACAAGTAAGTGGAATCACACAGCATGTAGTCTTGTGTGTGCCTTTCACGCGACATTAAGTGGGTTTTGTCTACATCATTACATGTAATTATAGCTTGTACATTCTCATTGTTGTATAACATTTTGTTTGGGGACTATACCATAATTTATCCATTCTGTGACTGATGGGCATTTGAGTGGATACATTTATCCTTAAACCATTTTGTTCTTCAACATTTGCAACCAAAAGAATCCTAACCAATATAAGCCCACAGCTTTTCACCAATTAGCTCCTTTCCCTCTTGGGCCTCACCCCTTTTGGACTCTGCTCAGTTGCCCCCTGGAATCTGACTCCTCCCAGTTCTCTCACTCCACTGTTTGAGATGAACTTTGCATCTCTGCTACTTGTGACTGAAAATAGCTTCAGACATCTCTGGTTCTTAATTCTACGCTAGGATGGAGTGGTGTGGACAAGGCCTAGACAAGCAGGGCTACCAAGAAGTCTCATGATCATTGCTGTGCGTCAAGACCCTTGCAAATGATTGACATTTACCAAATGCTCACTTTGTGCCAGACACTTGTCTAAGTGTGCTATGTGGGTTGAGTCATTTAATCCTCACAGAAATCCTTTGAGGTATTACCTCCATTTTACAGATGAAGAAACTGAGGCAGAGAGAGGACAGTCACTTACCCAAGTACACACAAATAGTAAATGGCTGCTCCAGAATCTAAGCCAGGCAATCTGATTTGGGTAATCAGTTCAGTTCAGACCATTTTTAAAGTCTTTATTAAATTTGTTACAATATTGCTTCTGTTTCATGTTTTGGTTTTTTGGCTGTGAGGCATGTGGGATCTTAGCTCCCTCACCAGGGATCAAACCCATACTCTCTGCATTGGAAGGCCAAGTCTTAATCACTGGATCAGCAGGGAAGGCTGCAGTCCACAGTCTTAACTATAATTTTTTACACTGCTGCTTGTGAGACATCTTTCTATCATTCTAAAAGCCCTCAGAGAGGACTTCCCTTGTGGTCTAGTGATCCAGTTCAGTTCAGTTGCTCAGTTGTGTCCTACTCTTTGTGACCCCATGGACTGCAGCATGCCAGACCTCCTTGTCCATCACCAACTCCCGGAGTTTACTCAAACTCATGTCCATTGAGTTGGTGATGCCATCCAACCATCTCAGCCTCTGTCATCCCCTTCTCCTCCTGCCTTCAATCTTTCCCAGCATCAGGATCCAGTGATTAAGACTCCCCATTCCCAATGCAGGGGACCCAGGTTAGATCCCTGGTCAGGGAGCTAGATCCCATATGCCACAACTAAGACCCTGCAGAGCCAAATAAATAAATATTATTTTTTTTAAAAGCCCTCAGAGAAAGGAACAATTAGTGTTCATTCTCACTTCATGGATAAGGAGGAAACAGGTATGGGAATTTTAAATAACTTACCCAAGTTCTCTCAGCTAGTGAGTGGCAGATTCTCCAAACTGGAAGAAACTTGAAGAATGAAAACAAGTTGAATAGAACACAAATGCTCTGCCTGTACTTTAAAGGTGGGGACACCTTGCTGTCCTCCAAAACCCTGACTTTCCTCACTGTTTGGTCACTGCGAGCAAGTTGCTGTCTGTGATTATTGAATATATTCTTGCCTAATTCTTCTCTCCTAGAAATAACAAATCAGTAAAGGTATCTACCTTAGTTGATTTTTGAAATTCCACACAATAGGGATTAAACCTCCCAAGTACTGTAAGTACTTTTTCAATAGTTGCGGGTGCTTTTTTATTTTTTGGCTTACACATTGGAAAAGACCCTGTACCTCCAATACTTTGGCCACTTGATGCAAAGAGCTGACTCATTGGAAAAGACCCTGATGCTGAGAAAGATTGAAGGCAAGAGGAGAAGCGGGGGACAGAGGATGAGATGGTTGGATGGTATCACTGACTTGATGGACATGAGTTTGAGCAATCTCCAGGAGTTGGTGAAGGACAGGGACGCCTGGGATGCTGCAGTCCATGGGGTTACAAAGAGTTGGACATGACTGTGCAACTGAACTGAACATTTAATTCTCATAGCTCTGGAGGTTGGGAAGACCAAGATCAAGGTGCTGACAAACTTGGTGTCTGGTGAGGGTGGTTGTAGTAAAATAATAATAATAATAAAGCTCTTTAAAACTTACCCTCCTGGGACTTCCCTGATAGTCCAGTCGCTAAGACTCTTACTCCCAATGAAGGGGGCCGAGGTTCAACTAGAACTAAATCCCACATACTGCATCTAAGACTCAGAGCAGCCAAATAGATAAATAATTAATTAATTTAAAAACAAACCCCAGAATAACCTTACTGTCCTCATCAGCTCCTGGCTGCTCAAAGAGGTCTGTCTTACCTTATTTTTCCTGGCATGTCAACTGATAGCAGATGGTGGTGCTCCATTTTACTCATTTTACCTTAGCACAAAACTCTTTCGGTTTCCTGTTTCTTAGGCTGGGATCATGTGCGTATGTATAATGCAATGCCTCCTTCCTTTCCCAGTTATCTTTCCTAAAATCTGATAGCGTTTCCAGTCCCACTACATTCTAGGTCAACTCTTCCTCCTTTCTGATGCACCTTGTACTCACTGGGCTATCAAAACATTTCAGGTAATTATGGCTGTAATTTCAAGCTCCATAATTTGCCTACTCAGAGGTTTGGATCTAGAGATCAATATGTACTTTGATTACCAGAGTCAGCCCTGGGCAAAGCCACAAAATAAGCCAAAGTTTGTCCTCGGCAAGCTCAACTTTATACTCCTTCCTTGGCTCCTGAATGTTCTCCCCAGTTGTTCCTCTTACTTCTCACGTGTTCCTGCTTTCTTCACTTGCCTTTTCAAAACTTGCTCTTAAGAAAGGATTTAGACCAGTTCACACTAAGGTATTAGTGACAGTGGAAACTCAAAATAATCTCTTAGGCTATTTGCATTTTAACCAGGGATAAGTTATTAGCTGCAGATTTCTCAGCTTCAGGAAACTTGTTGGGGAAGGTCAATTTTCCCAAGAGCCTTCCGGATTGACACAAACCTACTTTACATACTCTGTTGACAGATGAGCTGGGCCTTGCTCATTTATCCTTGATATATATAGTTCAGTACTCACTTTGGCAGTTAAACTACTCTTTTCTATTTTTCCTTCCTCTTCAAGAAACTCTTGGTTTTACATGAAAAACGAGTATCTTTCTTCTTAGGATACCACATTAAAATTGTGGAGGAATCCTAGGTGTCATGGCTAAGAGTGTAGAGCCAACTTTCAAATACAAAGTTGATACAAAGCATTCGGAGGGTGGGCACTGCCAATGTCAGAATAGTTGCAATACTGTGGATACATTCCAAAGTCCTTTAGCCATCAAAGCAACTTTGGTCCACTCAGCATAATCCGTAGTAGAACCTTACTGGACACAAACTGTTTATTCATTTCTTCAGCAAAGGACTATTAACACCTACTGCATGCCAGACACTGTTCTAGGAACTAGTGGTGGTTCAGAAGGGAGCAAGATGAAGTGCATGTTCACATGTAGCTTACATTCAGTAGAGGGTGGCAGACAACATATAGAATGCATAAAGTGGTGATAAGTACCACAACAAAAGCTAGCAGTGAATAGGGAGAATTGCGGAGGGAATGGGGAATTGGGGCACACAGTGGTTGCTACTTTACACAGGCTTTCTGGTCACAGAAAGTCGGTCTTATAAGGTGACATCTGAGCAGATGAATTAACTGAAAGCATACATCATGTGGACACCTATGTCATTCAGCTAAGGTAATAGGAAGTGTAAAGACCTAAACACAGAGGCATACTTGCCCTGTTCAAGAAACAACATGAAGAATAGCACTTTTGGAGATGCCTTCCCAAGAAGGGATCCAAGAAGTGGATAGGAGCACAAGGGACCAGATCATGTGATAGATAGGTAATTGAAAGGACCTTGGCTTTTGTTTTTCATTTAGTTTTATTTACTTGGCTGTTTTGCTGAAAGTTTTACTTTAGTTTTAAGTTTGAAGGATTTATCATTACACACAATAAAAAATTTCAGTCTTTATAATAGAGGATTACTTGGCTTAATTTCAATATACAGTCATTAAAAGAAGAGAAATAGAAACAATAGAAAAAAGTAACAGCACATATATCACCAAATTGAGCTGAGCAACATCCATACTTGAACAGCACTAGAAAGTCCCTCCTTAATGGCAATCTGGAGTCCCCACTGGGAAAAGGTCCTAGGCAAGACATGTTGTGACATGTCCAGTCCATGGGTGAGACTTAAAATTGCAGTTTGGAGGGGCTCCTTCTTATAATCCCAGGCCACAAAATGATATCATCATCAGTTTGTGCACAAAAATGCAACTCTGATTTTACTTTAACTCTTTTACAATGCTGTTTGTTTCACCTTGTGAGTCACTAGATTTTCCAGACCCCTGGTGGCTGGCCAGGCCTCCAGGGGCTCAAGAAAATTCCAAGACCCATTCCTTTTAAAAAAATCTAAAGTGCCACCTGACTTGCTGTGCTTACAGGCAGGCATGGAATCTGGTCAGCGTCCATGCAGGCTCTCCTGCTTCTGAAGCCTAAAAGAGACTTCATTTTAATTTCCCTAACAGGGTCTTAGTTGCAGCATGTGGGATCTTTTGTTTCGGCATTTACACGTTCCATTGAGGCATGTGGGATCTAGTTTCCTGACAGGGATTGAACTCAGGCCCCTGCATTGGGATTTTGGAGTCTTCCTCACTGGACCACCAAGGAAAGCCCAAAAAGGACCTTGGCTTTTACTGATTGAAACATGAAGCCATTGGAGCTTGTTTGGCAAAGAAGTGACATGTTGTGACATGCATGTTAAAAAAAAAATCACTTTGGCTGACGTGTGAAGTAATGCAAGAGTAGACAAGTTAAAAGGCTATTGCAATTACTCAGGTGAAAGATCATGGGGGATCTGACCAGGGTGGTAGCTGTGGGAAGGGAAGGTAGGGAAAAGTGGAGATAATGAGATTCTAAATTCATTTTGAAGGTAAAGCCAACAGGACTTGTTGATGCATTGGTTAGGGGGTATGAAAGAAGACTCAAAAGATGACTACAGGGTCTTTATCCAAAGTATGTAAAGTACTTTAAAGCCCTCTGCTTGCTAGAGGCAGATTTATTACAATGAAAGGATAGCCAACAACCTCCTGGGCAGTTTTTAAAAAGAAGACCTCGGCCATTCCTGTTATTTTCTCAAGTCCCTTTCATAATCAGTGTTTTTGTTTTGTTTTGCCAGGCCTCACTGGCCTTTGGAAGGGGCGGAGAAGAAGGGGGGGTGTTGGGCTGGGAAAAGGCTATCCACACATCCTGATCTGCATGCCGGTGACAGACTTCATGAACTGACGTGTGGATAACTAGGTTCAATCTCCTCACTCACGAAAAGCTGATTTAGTTTCCTGAACTTGCAAGGTAATTTCTACCTTTTCAATGACTACTTCGGCCAGTCTCCCCAACCCCGCCGCCCCCCTCCAAAAAAAAAAAAAACTCTTCTAGCCCCAGATGCAGTATCTCTTTCAACCAGAATTGAATATGCTTTCCAGTTCAATATCCTTTATGTCCCTAATTTTCACCCCTCATTTACAAAGAAACTTCTTGCCACCCTAAGATTTGATGGTCTTAAACCAGCTGGTCAGAACTTTGTGTTTCAGAAGGCAGATTTCAGCCATCTAACGAGCCTTACAGAAAATGCTCCTGCACCACCAAACTGGCATAATGCAGGTAGTTTAGAACCGTTTCATCGCTTAACTACAGGAAAGGCTCAACTGGTGGTTGCATATCTCTTCGGTCAGTGCAGTCAAAGCCAGGACGTCGTGCAACGCCAGGGCAGAACCCCCAGGAGACTCCCCTCTGGTCGCACCTCCACGCCCGCCGTCCTGGAGCCTAACAGAAAGGCGCCGGCGCCGCATCACGTGCCTGCAGCGTAATCTCCCAGTGGCCAGGGGCGCCTCGTCACATGACTCACCCGACCAATGCTCGGCGTCCGCGCTCCAGGCTCCTCGTTGCTAAGTGACCTCAGTCACAGCTGGTTTGCAGTGCTTGCAGGGGAAAGTTCAGACCCGGCTCAGTTTCTTCGCCGCGCCAGTGCCTGCGAAGGTCTTTTGCAGCGGATGCTTTCTCTCCGGCGGGAGCCTAAATGGCACCCCATCCCCACCTCCTTCTGCTTTCGAGGCTTGAACCCAGGCATCCGAATATCCGCGATCAGGCGGGGTCCGGTTCCTGTGGGCTCGGGGCCGCCTCGGCTAAGAGAATCGGCTCAGACTCTAGTTCCAGCAAGGGTGTGACTGAGGCAGTGACTAGCTGAGACTAGTGCTTGGTCATTGTCTAAGGCGTGGCTTCCTGCAGCTTTCTTCTTTGCGGCCTATGTGAATATTTAGGCTTGTTGCTTTGGCCAGAAAAGGGAAATTGGAACTTTGTGTGTTCTGCTTCCCTAAAACGATTGTTTCTTGAGTACTTGTGGAGTGAAGGATAACAGATTTCGATTTTTTAAAAAGGTGTATGTGTGTGTGTGTGTATGAAAGTGAAAGTTAGTCGTGTCTGACTCTTTGCGACCTCATGGACTGTATAGTCCGTGGAATTCTACAGGCCAGAATACTGGAGTGGGTAGCCTTTCCTTTCTCCAGGGGATCTTGCCAACCAGGTGATCAAACCCAGGTCTCCTGCAGTGTGGGCAGATGCTTCACCAGCTGAGCCACAAGGGAAGCCCCCAAATCCTGGAGTGGGTAGCCTATTATCCCTTTTCTAGCGGATCATCCCGACCCAGGAATCCAACCAGGGTCGCCTGCATTGCAGGCGGATTCTTTACCAACTGAGCTATCAGGGAAGCCCATATATATATTTTTGAATTTTGACTTGAATATGTCAAAAATTTTCAGTTTATATGTCTAACCTTTTTTAGAAAAAGAGTCTCTTGCCTTTGAGATTTCTGATAACACTAGCAGTCTCTTTGCTGTTCAGCATTTTTAATCCAGAAATACTGTGATGTGCTTGGGATTTGTATATACCTCACTGCTTATTAGAAAGTATGATGTTTTGTGTGCTCAGTCACTCAGTTGTATCTGATTCTTTGTGACATGGACTGTTGCTCGGCAGGCTCCTCTGTGCATGGAATTCTCCAGGCAAGAATGTTGGAGTGGGTTGCCATTTCCTCCTCCAGGGGATCTTCCTGACCCAGGGACTGAACCCATGTCTCCTGTGCGACATGGGTTAAATCAAGTGAACCCGTCTCCTGTATCTCCTGCACTGAAGGAGGATTCTTCACCGCTGAGCCATTGGGGAAGATTTTTGTTGATATTTCATATTAGGTACAGATGATATGTATGATATAATATCTCATATGTACCTAATATGAATGAAATAACTAAAATTCGGTCCCAATATAAATTAAGTTGATATTTCATATGCACCTAGTTTATATGTTCAGTTCAGTTCAGTTGCTCAGTCGTGTCCGACTCTTTGCGACCCCATGAATCGCAGCATGCCAGGCCTCTCTGTCCATCACCATCTCCCAGAGTTCACTCAGACTCACGTCCATCGAGTCCGTGATGCCATCCAGCCGTCTCATCCTCGGTCGTCCCCTTCTCCTCCTGCCCCCAATCCCTCCCAGCATCAGAGTCTCTTCCAATGAGTCAACTCTTCTCATGAGGTGGCCAAAGTACAGGAGCTTCAGCTTTAGCATCATTCCTTCCAAACAAATCCCAGAGTTGATCTCCTTCAGAATGGACTGGTTGGATCTCCTTGCAGTCCAAGGGACTCTCAAGAGTCTTCTCCAACACCACAGTTCAAAAGCATCAATTCTTCAGCGCTCAGCCTTCTTCACAGTCCAACTCTCACATCCATACATGACCACAGGAAAAACCATAGCCTTAACTAGACGGACCTTAGTCGGCAAAGTAATGTCTCTGCTTTTGAATATGCTATCTAGGTTGGTCATAACTTTTCTTCCAAGGAGTAAGGGTCTTTCAATTTCATGGCTGCAATCACCATCTGCAGTGATTTTGGAGCCCAGAAAAATAAAGTCTGACACTGTTTCCGCTGTTTCCCCATCTATTTCCCATGAAGTGATGAGACCAGATGCTTTGTTTTCTGAATGTTGAACTTTAAGCCAACTTTTTCGCTCTCCTCTTTCACTTTCATCAAGAGGCTTTTTAGCTCCTCTTCACTTTCTACCATAAGGGTGGTGTCATCTGCATATCTGAGGTTATTGATATTTCTCCCAGCAATCTTGATTCCAGCTTGTGTTTCTTCCAGTCCAGCATTTCTCATGATGTATTCTGCATATAAGTTAAATAAGCAGGGTGACAATATACAGCCTTGACGTACTCCTTTTCCTATTTGGAACCAGTGTGTTGTTCCATGTCCAGTTCTAACTGTTGCTTCCTGACCTGCATACAGATTTCTCAAGAGGCAGGTTAGGTGGTCTCGTATTCCCATCTCTTTCAGAATTTTCCACAGTTTATTGTGATCCACACAGTCAAAGGCTTTGGCCTAGTCAATAAAGCAGAAATAGATGTTTTCCTGGAACTCTCTTGCTTTTGCCATGATCCAGCAGATGTTGGCAATTTGATCTCTGGTTCCTCTGCCTTTTCTAAAACCAGCTTGAACATCAGGGAGTTCACGGTTCATGTATTGCTGAAGCCTGCCTTGGAGAATTTTGAGCATTACTTTACTAGCATGTGAGATGAGTGTAATTGTGCGGTAGTTTGAGCATTCTTTTGCATTTCCTTTTCTTGGAATTGGAATGAAAACTGACCTTTTCCAGTCCTGTGGCCACTGCTGAGTTTTCCAAATTTGCTGGCGTATTGAGTGCAGCACTTTCACAGCATCATCTTTCAGGATGTGAAACAGCTCAACTGGAATTCCATCACCTCCATTAGCTTTGTTCGTAGTGATGCTTTCTAAGGCCCACTTGACTTCACATTCCAAGATGTCTAGCTCTAGATTAGTGATCACATCATCATGATTATCTGGGTCATGAAGATCTTTTTTGTACAGTTCTTCCGTGTATTCTTGCCACCTCTTCTTAATATCGTCTGCTTCTGTTAGGTCCATACCATTTCTGTCCTTTATCGAGCCCATCTTTGCATGAAGTGTTCCCTTGGTATCTCTAATTTTCTTGAAGAGATCTCTAGTCTTTCCCAATCTGTTGGTTTCCTCTATTTCTTTGCATTGATAGCTGAAGAAGGCTTTCTTATCTCTTCTTGCTATTCTTTGGAACTCTGCATTCAGATGCTTATATCTTTCCTTTTCTCCTTTGCTTTTCACCTCTCTTCTTTTCACAGCTATTTGTAAGGCCTCCACAGACAGCCATCTTGCTTTTTTGCATTTCTTTTCCATGGGGATGGTCTTGATCCCTGTCTCCTCTACAGTGTTACGAACCTCATTCCATAGTTCATCAGGCACTCTATCTATCAGATCTAGGCCCTTAAATCTATTTCTCACTTCCACTGTATAATCATAAGGGATTTGATTTAGGTCATACCTGAATGGTCTAGTGGTTTTCCGTACTTTCTTCAATTTGAGTCTGAATTTGGTAATAAGGAGTTCATGATCTGAGCCACAGTCAGCTCCTGGTCTTGTTTTTGTTGACTGTATAGAGCTTCTCCATCTTTGGCTGCAAAGAATATAATCAGTCTGATTTTGGTGTTGACCATCTGGTGATATCCATGTGTAGAGTCTTCTCTTGTGTTGTTGGAAGAGGGTGTTTGCTATGACCAGTGCCTTTTCTTGCAAAACTCTATTAGTCTTTGCGCTGCTTCATTCCTCATTCCAAGGCCAAATTTGCCTGTTATTCCAGGTGTTTCTTGACTTCCTACTTTTGCATTCCAGTTCCCTATAATGAAAAGGACATCTTTTTGGGGTGTTACCTAATTTATATTTGGATTTGGTTTCACTTATTTCATTCTAATCATGGACTTGTGGAATAAGATGGGGAGATTTTGCTAACCTTTTTTTTCTTTTTTGTCATGCCTAAGGAATAGATTGGAGAAGGCAATGGCACCCCACTCCAGTACTCTTCTCTGGAAAATCCCATGGATGGAGGAGCCTGGTAGGCTGCAGTCCATGGGATCACGAAGAGTCGGACACGACTGAGCGACTTCACTTTCACTTTTCACTTTCATGCATTGGACAAGGAAATGGCAACCCACTCCATTGTTTTGCCTGGAGAATCCCAGGGACGGGGGAGCCTGGTGGGCTGCCGTCTATGGGGTCGCACAGAGTCGGACACGACTGAAGCGATTTAGCAGTAGCAGCAGTAAGGAATAGATGAGGAAACAGTGGAAACAGTGTCAGACTTTATTTTTGGGGGCTCCAAAATCATTGCAGATGGTGACTGCAGCCATGAAATTAAAAGACGCTTACTCCTTGAAAGAAAAGTTATGTCCAACCTAGATAGCATATTGAAAAGCAGAGACATTATTTTGACAACAAAGGTCCGTCTAGTCAAGGCTATGGTTTTTCCAGTGGTCATGTATGGATGTGAGAGTTGGACTGTGAAGAAAGCTGAGCGCCAAAGAATTGATGCTGTTGAACTGTGGTGTTGGAGAAGACTCTTGAGAATCCCTTGTACTGCAAGGATATCCAACCAGTCCATTCTAAAGGAGATCAGCCCTGGGTGTTCTTTGGAAGGAATGATGCTAAAGCTGAAGCTCCAGTACTTTGGCCACCTCATGCGAAGAGTTGACTCATTGGAAAAGATTCTGATGCTGGGAGGGATTGGGGGGCAGGAGGAAAAGGGGACGACCGAGGATGAGATGGCTGGATGGCATCACCAACTCAATGGACGTGAGCTTGAGTGAACTCCAGGAGCTGGAGATGGACAGGGAGGCCTGGCATGCTGCGACTCATGGGGTTGCAAAGAGTTGGACATGACTGAGCGACTGAACTGAACTGAACTGAAGGAAACATGTCCAGAAAAACTATTTGTCAGACATCAGTCCTTCTCAAGGTTGAATGTGTATAGAAACCATTTTGGGGATCTTGTTAAAATGCATATGGTGAATCTTCAGGTTTGCAGCAGGGCCTGAGAGTTTTTGCATGTCCTGAAAGCTCCCAAGTGCAGAGGATGCTGTTGGCCTGATGCATAGTTCGAATAGTAATGGTCTTAGGTAACTGCTATTTCTAGTTACTGGCACAATTGCCTCCTTTCTGTATCTGATTTTATGCCAGAGCAACAATTTCATAACATTTGTGAGCTTTCAGTTACATGTGAAGAGAAAATCGTAGGATGGAAATGACCAGTAGCAGATAGTCTACGTAGAATCTCCATTCAGTACTCGTTTCAGGTATTTTCTTAGTTTGACCTTCCAAGGATTTAAAATATTTGAGAAAGGGCTTACGACTCTCAAACTTTTCATTGTTAAAAAGACTTTTAAATAGAGAAGGTGAAATTTCTTCTGGCATGGAAGGACATCCCACTGACTGACTGAGCATTCTCAGACCTTTGTTTATGTTAAAACCTTCATCAAATTGGAGCACACCTGCAGTTCTGAATAGAGACACTAAGCAGTGAAGACTAGCCAGTCTATGCTTCAGTTAAAAGTGAAGAAATTTTAAACGGTAGAGGAACAGTTAGATATCCAGGAACGCAGGACAATGGTTTATAGAACTGATGGGGCTTCATATGTGTGAAAATTAATGAAAATCATTATATTGTCACTAATGAAAGATTTGAGTGTCCCCAGTAGGTTCTTTGACTCAGGTTTTGGTGCTGTGGTTTTGGTAACGTTTTCTGTGCTTGGGGTTTATTGAGCTGGAAAATTTTTGACCAGTCTTTCTTCATATACTTCTCTGACCATGTCTCTCCTTTGAGGTCTCCCAAGTACACATGTATTAGGCTACTGCAATTTGTCCCATAGCTTAATGATGTTCTGTCCTTTTAAAAAATTTTTTTCTTTATTTCATCAAACTTGTTTTCAAGTTTAATAATTTTTTGGGGTGGCAATGTTTATTTAATCCTGTTCAGTGTGATCTTAATCTCAGAATCGTAGTTTCCCAAAGCATGATGTCTAAAGTACCTTGTTTACCCAGAGGAGATCTCTCCAGCTTGTGCTAAAGTACTCTGCCTTATTGAAGAGTTTTATTGGCAACATGGATGAAGTCAAGAAGAGCAAGCTTATTAAATGTTTAGCTGACACAGAAGGAGGAGATTGCACTGAGTCGGCTGACAGGAAGAAGTTTCACAGAGACTGAGACAGGTTAGAATGATGAACTGAAATGAACAAGATGAAATATAGACTCCATCGTTCAGTTTCAAGCAGTTAGATGCACCAAATAAGGGAGGTCTGAGTTCATGGATGAAAAATGAAGGAAGTGATTTTTTGGTTGATTGTACACTCAATATAGATTACTACCATGCCATATTTGTTAGGAAAGGGAGACAGAAAAGTTTTTTGCATTTTATATTGCATATATAAATTATCCAAAATAAAGGAGATACTTATTCCTCCCCTGTAAATTTTTCATCTCTAAAAGTTCAATTATAATCTTTTTATATATCTCATGACTCTACTCATACTTACCATTTTGAACATATGGAATACAGCTCTAATAACAACTTTAATGTCTTTGCTGCTAATTCTAACATCTGTGTCATCTCTGAGTTTTTACTGATTGTCTCCTCATTATAGATCACATTCTCCTGTCCCTGAATACTTGATACTTCTTTATGGGATGCTAGATATTGTACGTTTTACCTAGTTCAGTGCTAGATAGATTGAGTTGGCCAGAAAGTTCGTTTCGTAAGATCTTATGGGAAAAAAGCTGAACCGATCTTAGTTCCCCAGCCAAGGATCCAGCCGACGTCCCCTGCAGTGCAAGAGCAGTATCCTAACCATTGGACTGCCAGCCAGGGAATTCCCAGTGCTGGATAGTTTTGTATTCCTATACAACTTGAACTTTGTTCTGGGGTGTAGTTATTTTAGAAATAGGTTGATTCTTTTGGGTTTTGCTTTTAAGATCTGTTAGGCGGGCACACAGCAGTGTTAACTCTGGGCCTGATTATTCCCCTGAGGCAAGACCTCCAGTGATCTATAAATTACGATTTTTTTTCTTTTAGTTTTCTGGCAGTGCCGTGCAACTTGTAGGATCTTAGCTCCCCAATCAGGGATCAAACCCAGGATCCGGTGGAGAAGGCCCCAAGTCCTAACCACTGGGCAACTAGGGAATTTCCACAATTATGATTTTTTCTAATGTGATTAGTGGGAATGGGCACTATTCCCATCAGGGTCAGGCACCTTTCCCTCCAATCCTTTCAAGTGGTTCTTCTCCCAGCCTTGGGTAATTTTCTTAACGCACAGGTATGAAGCAGTATCTGGGTGAACACTGGAAGAAATCTCTGGGGTTCTCTCTCTCTCTGAACTGCTCCCCCTTCTCTGTTACTCTGTCCCATACAATCCCTAGACTCAGGTCTGTATGCCTGACTCAGGACTTCTCTGAGCTCTGCCTCAGTTTTCCTTTGCTGTGCTGTAGCCTGGAAACTCAGGCAGTGCTGGGGCAGTATCAGGGCTCACCTCATTTGTTCCTTTTTTGGGGAGTACTGTCCTTTGTGGTCTGATGTCCAGTGTATTAAAAAAAGCCATTGCTTCATAGTTTGTTTCTCTTTTGGTTGTTATAGCTGGTCTCAGTCTGGTCCCTGTTTCTCCATCCTGATTTCTGGAAACGTAAGTCCAAATATCACCCTAATTTTATCACTTTTATCACTCAAACCCACTAAATATTGAAATTCTTAACTTGCATAATGTTGAACTCACATCCAGTTGATTCCAGGAGAGGACAACTATTCTCTTGTTTTTATATTCCTACAGACTTAACCAATAGCCTGGCACTTGGCTGACACTCAGTAAAAGCTGGAGTGGATGAATAAACTATTTTGAGCAAACAGCTGTTGATCAGCTTATGGTGTATTCTTCCAACATTTGTTGATGGGCTTTTGCAATTTTCTTCTTGGCTGCCAGTAGCAAATGAAAGCTAGGCAAGATGGAAATTTCTGGGACTTGTAATTTATGATTGTAATTATCTGCAAAAATGTGCCCTTTAAAAAGCTTATTAACAGGCATAAGAGAAGTTTTGAGGGTGATGAAAGTGTTCTAGAACTGGGTTGTGGTGGTATGGTTTGCACAAGTTTATAGAATAAATCATTGATTTATACACTTAAAGATAGATGAATTTTTTGGCACATAAACTACACCTAAATAAAAAAATTTTTAAAAAACTTATGTTGAAGATTTCCAAGACATTTTAAAGTTAAAAAAGGAAGTTCCCAACTACTTTATATAAGCTAAATCGTTTTGATAGTTTCAAAAGCCTAATATGCACTGAAAGGTAACCTTGATTGGGTAGGGGTAGACTATAGTGGACTTTCATTTTGTACCATACACATGTATTACTTTTGTATTAAGAAAAAAAGATTTTAAAAGGAAGATTGAATTTTTTTCGTTAGAAAATCAAGTAAAGGGCAAAAGAAAAAACATTTGACTCATCCACAAGGCAGTGGACAGGCTGTAAGATTAGAAATCAGAAACCCTGATTCTAATTCTTGTTCTATTTTTTGAACTCCAGGCTAGGACAATTTTTGGGGGGGTGGGGGAGGGGAGAGATGCTACACACAAGGCTTGTGGCATCTTAGTTCCCCAACCAGGGATCAAACCCAGGACAGCAGTGAAAGCACCAAGTCTTAACCACTGGACCACCAGGGAATTCCCTAGGACAGATTATTAGCTCCTGGCTATTGTTCCAGAAGAGAGGAGTAATTGGCATTAAATTGTTTTCTATTGTTTGAAAGGAGGAGAGAGACACTATTTTTATTTTTTAAAAATTTTTGAGTACAGTTGCTTTACAAGTGTTGTGTTAGTTTCTACTGTACAGAAAGTGAAACAGCTATCTGTATGTGTGAGCATGTGTGTTAGTTGCAACCCATTCCAGTATCCTTGGCTGGAAAATCCCACAGACAGAGGAGTGTGGCAGGCTACAGTCCATTGGGTCACAAAGAGTCAGACACGACTGCACGACTAACACACACATTGTTCTAGAAACCAGGTTAAAGTAATGAAGTGAATATTTGGAGTCTGGATCTGAAGTGTCAAAAGTGGAGCTCTGAAACAAGTCCCATTCCAAGTTATGGGAATATGTCAATACAGGGGAATCCTTTTATTCTCTGAGCTATCTAATAAATGATGAAACACCCTCCCTCCCAACTACTCTGACTGAAACCTTTGACATGTAAGATCATCTCTAATTTGGGATCCTAGGGAGGAAGTTGCTTTGTAATATACAGTGACATCACTGACTTACCACTCCGCTTTCCTTATCAAATATAAAGTAATATATCTTATTTATTTTATAGAATAATTGGAAGGACAAGAGAGATAAAATATAGCACATGTTGAATTCAGAAGGAAATTAGGATGTAAAAGCAAGTCATCATGAAACAGAAAACTTTATTATAACACTGATTTGTATCATACATGCTTTATTTGTATGAGATCTCATCTGTACTTCAAGCATTGATTTTTATCCTCCAAACATATATGAGGATGTTCTCCTGGTTTGAGTTACCTGGCATGAGTTGGTTCATACATCTGTCTAAACAGCATTTTCCCATGTGTCCTAGAGGTCTGTGTCACTTTAGAACCTCAATTTTAAGCTATAGTCCCTTTGGTTGTTGTTCAGCCCCTAAGTCATGTCCAACTCTTTGTGACACCATGGAATACACCACGCCAGGTTTCCCTTGTCCTTCACTATCTCCCAGAGGCTACTCAAACTCACGTCCATCACATCAGTGATGCCATCCAACCATCTCATCCTCTCATCCCCTTCTCCTCCTGCCTTCAATCTTTCTCAGCATCAGGGTCTTTTCCAATGAGTTGGTTCTTCGCATCAGGTGGCCAAAGGATTGGAGGTTAAGCTTCAGCATCAGTCCTTCCAATGAATATTCATGGTTGATTTCCTTTAGGATTGACTGGTTTGATCTTGCAGTCCAAGGGACTCTCAAGAGTCTTCTCCAGCACCACAGTTCAAAAGCATACAAAAAAAAGCATCGGTTCTTTGGCTCTTAGCCTTCTTTATGGTCCAACTCTCATTTCCATACATGACTACTGGAAAAACTATAGCTTTTTGTTGGCAAAGTGATGTCTCTGCTTTTTAATACACTGTCACAGCTTTCCTTCCAAGGAGCAAGCATCTTTTAATTTCATGGCTGCAGTCACCGTCCACAGTGATTTTGGAGCCCCCCAAAATAAAATCTATCACTGTTTCCACTTTTTTCCCTTCTATTTGCCATGAGCTTCCTGGGTAGCTCAGCTGGTAAAGCATCTGCCTGCAATGCATGATACCTCAGTTCAGTTCCTGGGTCTGGAAGTTCCCTTGGAGAAGGGATAGGCTACCCACTCCAGTATTCTTGAGTTTCCCTGGTGGCTCAGCTAGTAAAGAATCTGCCTCCAATGTGGGAGACCTGGGTTTGATCCCTGGGTTGGGAAGATCCCCTGGAGAAGGAAACAGTCACCCATTCCAGTATTCTTGCCTGGAGAATCCCATGAACAGGGGAGCCTGGTAGGCTGCAGTCCATGGGGTCACAAAGAGGGACACAACTGAGTGACTTTCACTCACCTCACTCACTTGCCATGAAGTGATGGGACTGGATGTCATGGTCTTTGTTTTTTGAATGTTGAGTTTTAAGCCAGCTTTTTCACTCTCCTCTTTCACCCTCATCAAGAGGCTTTTTAGTTCCTCTTTGCTTTCTGCCATAAGGGTGGTGTCATCTGCATATCTGAGGTTTTTGATATTTCTCCAGGCAATCTTGATTCCAGTTTGTGAGTCATCCAGCCAAGACATTTTGTATGATGTACTCTGCATAGAAGTTAAATAAGCAGGGTGACAATATACAGTCTTGTCCTACTCCTTTCCTAATCCTGAACCACTCAGTTGTTCCATGACTGGTTCTAAGTGTTGCTTCTTGAGATGCATACAGGTTTCTCAGGAGGCAAATTAAGTGGTCTGGTATTCCCATCTCTTTAAATATTTCCCACAGTTTGTCGTGCTCCATACAGTCAAAGGCTTAGAGTAGTCAATGAAGCAGAAGTAGATGTTTTTCTGGAATTCCCTTTAGCCATCAATTATTGAGTGTTTAGCCTCACTAATTGGAGAAGACAATGGCACCCCACTCCAGTACTCTTGCCTGGAAAATCCCATGGACAGAGGAGCCTGGTAGGCTGCAGTCCATGTGGTTGCTAAGAGTTGGGCACGGCTGAGCGATTTCACTTTCTCTTTTCACTTTCATGCATTGGAGAAGGAAATGGCAACCCACTCCAGTATTCTTGCCTGGAAAATCCCAGAGACAGAGGAGCCTAGTGGGCTGCTGTCTATGGGGTCACACAGAGTTGGACACGACTGAAGTGACTTAGCAGCAGCAGCAGCAGCAGCCTCACTGATAACTTGAGTCAGATCTATATACCCAGAGTATATAGTTTATAATTAATAATCAGCCCCTGCATTTGTTTAATGCCTTTCTCTCTAAGGACCAGGTTGATGATATACTTTTAGATCTACATCATCATCAGGAAGTCTGAAAAGGTTAGTTAGGTTTTACAGTCCCCACTCTGCAGATGAAGAGGAACTATTCAGAATCAGCTGGCTTCCTTAGGCAAAGAAGAATGCCATCTGAAAATGCATGGGAGACTGGCTGGGGCTTTGGAAAAATCTAAACTTTTTCTTTAAGACAGAAATCAAATGGTGCATTGGGAATGTAGCTTTGACATATATACACTACTGTGTGTAAAACAGCTAGTGAGAAGTGGCTGAATGAACTTCCCAAGCGGCTCAGTGGCAAAGAATACGCCTGCCAACGGAGGAGACATGGTTCTATCCCTGGGTCAGGAAGAACCCCTAGAGGAGGAAATGGCAACCCACTCCAGTATTCTTGCCTGGAAAATCCCACAGACAGAGGAGCCTGGTGGGCTACAGTCCATGTGGATGCAAAGAGTCAGACATGACTGAACAACTGAGCGTACAAGCACAGGAAGCTGACTCTATAGCACGGGGAGCTCAGCTCAGTGATCTCTGATGACCTAGAGGGGTGGGCTGGGGGCTGGGGCTGGGAGGGAAGCTCGGGGGAGAGGGGATATATATATAATCAGCCATATTATATGATTCATTTTGTTTTACAGCAGAAACTAACAGAACATTGTAAAACAGTTATACTCCAATAGTAAATCAAACGGCCTGAAGATTATATTAAGATAGTCTGTTGTATTATCAAATTGTTGAGGTGTCCGGAGGAAACCTGCTTGACTAAATGACTTAAACCATGTGTTGCCTGATTGAGTTCTGAATGAGAGCTCTGTCCATTTCCTGAATTCTCCTCCTCTTCGTTAAATGATTAAGCGGAAGTTTGCTGTGCCCTCTCCTGGCTTGACTTTGAAACTGCATAACAGATATATATTGCTTTGCCTCCCCTTTCTCTTGCCTTAGGAGCCTCATTTTGGACTACAAAGACAGAGAAGGGCCACTTTACTTGACATCTGGATAAAAGTGGTCGGATTAATCAAGCTTCCATTCAAGAAGCTGAATAGAGAGACAGAACAACCAATCTCATGTTCAAACAGTAGGTACTCTTTTCTGTATTCCAACAACGGAGGTAACTCCATTGTGAGTTTGTAAAGTATTCCATGAAGCATTGTTGTGTGTAATAATATAGGTAAAATAAAGGGAAGAGTGGAGATTTGGACAAATTTTATTAAAAGCATTCTGAACATTTTCAAAACTATCTGTGTTTTTCTTTAGAGGCAGAGGACAAGGAAGGTCAAGATGAATACTGATGATGTAACAAGGTGAGTGGAGTGTCCCAGAAAGCTCCAGCCAGGTGTCTCCAGGAAGCTGGAGTTGCTGCAGGTCATCGCTGAGCCTCCACAAGCACAGAAAGTTCAATGTTGACTTCTGTGTAACCTTTGCATCATTTGCTAGGCCAAAGGAAATCCACGCAGGCGGCTCAAACGTACATGATATTTTTCTTACATGCTTTGGCTGCCGTGATTGTTTTTTGACTGAAATATTAATCACCCCAGAGCTGCTTTCTATGGCTTCCAGAAGATCTGTTCAATCATTCAGTCAGTCTCTCAGCAAGCCAAACATACATTATATTACTGGGTTTTTCACAAAGCGCTGCCCTTGGAGGCCAGCCAAAAGGAAGAAGGAGACATCAGAACTTATAATTTACTAGAACAGTGCTTTGGAATCTTTTTCCTGTCATGGCATAAATAGAAAATTATACAATTTTAACAACCAAAATGGGAAAAGCATTTGAAAAAGAATAGATACATGTATATGTATAACTGTATCACTTTGCTGTATACTTAAAACTCCACAACATTGTTCATCAAATATACTCCAAAATAAAAATTAAAAAAAAAAAGAAAATTACACAATTTGTATGTTCCACTGAGGTAAAGGGGAGGTAAGTGGAGGAGGGATTCAGGGTTATCTATATGGGATTTGGTAAAAAAAAAAAAAGTTATATTTTTTTGGAGATCAAACCAGTCATTCCTAGAAGAAAACAATTCTGAATATTCATCGGAAGGACTGAAGCTGAAGCTCCAATACTTTGGCCACCTGCTGTGAAGAGCCAGCTCATTGGAAAAGACCCTAATGCTGGGAAAGATTGAGGGCAGGAGGAGAAGGAGGTGACAGAGGATGAGACGGTTGGATGGTATCACCGATTCAATGGACATGAATTTGAGCAAACTCCAGGAGGCAATGAAGGACAGGGAAGCCTGTTGTGCTGCAGTTCATGGGGTTGCAAACAGTCAGACACAACTTACAGACTGAACAACAACGACAACAACAATACATACTGTATAATTAGGATTTGAAAAATAAAATTATTAGGGACAGCATTAAATGTTGAGCTGATATAAAGTTCCCAAATAAAATACATTCCAAATTTTCACTTTCTTCTGTGAATGTAACTATTTTTTCTCTTATTTTATTTTAAAATTTTCTTTTGCATGCAACTATTTTTATTATTTTTAAAATTTATTTTTAATTGGAAGATAATTGCTTTACAATATTCTGTTGGCTTCTGCTGTACAGCAGTGTGAGTCAGCTATCAGTTCAGTTCAGTTTAGTCGCTAAGTCGTGTCCAACTCTTTGCGACCTCATGAATCACAGCACGCTAGGCCTCCCTGTCCATCACCAACTCCTGGAGTTTACTCAAACTCATGTCCATCGAGTCGGTGATGCATTCCAGCCATTTCATCTTCTGTTGTCCTCTTCTCCTGCTGCCCCCCAATCCCTCCCAGCATCAGAGTCTTTTCCAATGAGTCAACTCTTCGCATGAGGTGGCCAAAGTATTGGAGTTTCAGCCTCAGCATCAGTCCTTCCAATGAACACCCAGGACCGATCTCCTTTAGAATGGACTGGTTGGATCTCCTTGCAGTCCAAGGGACTCTCAAGAGTCTTCTCCAACACCACAGTTCAAAAGCATCAGTTCTTTGGCACTCAGCTTTCTTCACAGTCCAACTCTCACATCCATACATGACCACTGGAAAAACCACAGCCTTGACTAGATGGACCTTTGTTGACAAAGTAATGTCTCTGCTTTTGAATATGCTATCTAGGTTGGTCATAACTTTCCTTCCAAGGAGTAAGCGTCTTTTAATTTCATGGCTGCAGTCACCATCTGCAGTGATTTTGGAGCCCCCCAAAATAAAAGTCTGGCAGTTTCCACTGTTTCCCCATCTATTGCCCATGAAGTGATGGGATCAGATACCATGATCTTTGTTTTCTGAATGTTGAGCTTTAAGCCAACTTTTTCACTCTCCTCTTTCACTTTCATCAAGAGGCTTTTTATATGTATACATATATCCCCTCCCTCTTGAGCCGCCTTCCCACCCCCCACCCATGAATGTAACTTTTCAGTATCAGGTTTTAAGCTTAAAATAGCTACTTGCAATAATGACCAGAACTTTTCCAGAAGGATGTCTTTAAGTTCTTGACAGCCATGACTAATTACTCAAATAAATAATAAAATTTAAAATGAAATTTCAACATTAAAAAATGTATAAAACTTAAAATAGTTAAAGAAATGTCTTATTTTCTTTCGTTAAAATTGTCAATTGAAATTTCTTGTGATTCCATTAGTGTATCTTGAATCCAATCAAACTGTTTCATGTCAAACATTTACAAATAACGACACATGGGATTTCCCCGGTGGTTCAGTGGGGGCTGGTTACAGGGGACCCGGTTTGATCCTTGGTCAGAGAATTAGATCCCATATACAGGAACTAAAGATCCAGCCTGCCGCATCTACAGCCTGGCTCAGACAAATAAATAAATATTAAAAATAATGACACAGCTCTGTTTTAAAGCACATTCCTTCAGGGTTGATACCCACCTAGTATTCACTGTTATTCACTAGTATTCACTGTTAATGTTAGCTGGCATCTGTTCTGATTGGTAATGTCTGTGCCATCTCAGATGTTAAGTATTTTTCATGTTAACCTTGCCTATGTGTGCTTAGTCACTCAGTTGTGCTCAACTCTTTGCGACCCCATGGACTGTAGCCCACCAGGCTCCTCTGTCCATGGGATTTTCCAGCCGAGAATACTGAAGTGGGTTGCCATTCCCTTCCAGGGGATCTTCCTAACCCAGGGATCGAACTCGGGTCTCCTGCACTGCAGGCAGATTCTTCACTGTCTGAGCCACCAGCCCTTGCCTATAAGAATTGTCAAAGCAGCCACCCTGAAGTTAGCTTGGACACTGCTTAGACACCAGCCCAAAATGGACAGAAACATTTGATACCATGTGAAGACAGATTTGGGTCAGCCCTCTGGAGCTGCTCTGGCTGGAGTTCTCCCACCAGTCTCCTTGCCCCTCTATCCCTGACCACTTTGGGTTGCAGCTCCTCCTACTTGGCCCCTGGAACTCACTTCCTCTAGCAGGGCCCTGGACCCTTGTCTGTAACGTGCAGCAATGCACTGTGCTGCTCTGGCCTCTGAAGTTGATGTCCAAGTGGTAACATATGGCAAGCAGCAAATACTGCTGACCTTCTGCCTACTTGTGGTGATTGCTAGGCAGGATGTCACACTCTGCTTTGCTTGGATTATCCCAAGGGGAGCTCTCCCCGTGGGTTGCGTGTATCCATGGGCTGTTCTAGCTGGCAGGCCCAAGAGCCATGGGATCTTTATGTTGTATTTCACCTGTAACCCAATTGCAATACACCCATATGTAATGACCATGGTTGGGAAACTCTGCAGCAGAGGAAACAGAACAGATAATGATGACACTACCTGTTATTTAACAATGCTTCCACAGTGGACCTCATTTATCCCTCATAAGAACATCCACTAAAAATTATCTTCCCATTTTACAGAGTAGGAAATAGATTTAGAAGAGTAAGTTGCTCAGGTTGACTTATGTTAAGTCCACCCTTCCATGACTGGGGTGCCTCAAGGATGTACACATTGGTGGGCTGGGTTAAATGATGAGTTACTGGAGTGACAGCTTTACTTGAAAGTTTTGGGGGAAATTTTTTTGTTTTCTTGTTTTTCGGCTGCCTCCTGAGACTTGCAGGATCTCAGTTCCTGAATCAGGGATTGAACCCAGGCCCTGGGGTGAAAGCCCAGAATCCTAACCATGAGGCCACCAGAGAACTCCCTGGGGAAATTTTAACTGGTAAATAATATAAAGTAGTTGGGAATTCCCTGGTGGTCCCGTGTTTAGGACTCTGTACTTTCACTGCTGAGGGTGTGAGTTCAATCCCTGGCTGGGGAACTGAGATCCTACAAGCTTCGTGGCCAAGAAAAATAAATAAAATATTTTTATGCTAAAATAAACATGCGTTATCAAATGGAATGAAAACCTTGCACAAATTTGCAAGATCAAACGTGAAACACCAAAGAAATATTGTGCTTCATGGAGGGCTACTTTGAGCAAGGCCCCCAGACCTACAGGGGATGGGGATGAGTTTTGTCTTCTGCCAACGTTGGTAAAGAAACTACCTGCAATGCAGGAGGCTCCGGTTTGATTCCTGGGTCGGGAAGATCCTCTGAAGAAGGGATAGGCTACTCATTCCAGTATTCTTGGGCTTCCCTTGTGGCTCAACTGGTAAAGAATCTGCCTGCAAGGGGAGAGACCTGGGTTCTAATCCCTGGTTTGGGAAGATCCCCTGCAGAACAGAAAGGCTACCTACTCCAGTACTCCAGTATTCTGGCCTAAAGAATTCCATGGACTGTATAGTCCATGGGTCACATAGAGTCAGAGACTATTGAGAGACTTTCACTTTCAATGATGATTAAGGTTACACTACTAGTGGACCCAAGATATTTTTTAAACTAAGAGTTTGAATGCTGCAACTAAAGTTCCTGCATGCCGCAACTAAGACCAGGTACAGCCAAATAAAACAAACAAACAAACAAACAAGAAATCCACCCCCCAAAACATCCAGGGAGTTACCAAATGAGTGCCTGGAGCCCAGGGCTGCGATCTGGTTTGTGAATTATCTGCCCCTAGGTTCTCACTGTTTGCAACCCCAAGGACTGTAGCCCACCAGGCCTCTGTCCATGGAATTTTCCAGGCAAGAATATTGGAGTGGGTTGCCATTTCTTCCTCCAGGGGATCTTCCCCACCCAGGGGTCAAACCTATGTCTCTTGCCTCTTCTGCAATGGCAGGCAGATTCTTTACCACTGCACCATGTGGGAAGCCTTAGGTGAAAGTGAAAGAAAGTAAAAGTGAAGTCGCTTAGTCGTGTCCAACTCTGTGCAACCCCATGGACTGTAGCCTACCAGGCTCCTCCACCCATGGGATTCTCCAGGCAAGGGTATTGGAGTGGGTTGCCATTTCCTTCTCCAGGGGATCTTCCCGATCCAGGGATCAAACCCTGGACTGCTGCATTGTACGCAGATGCTTTACCATCTGAGCCACCAGGGAAATCCAGGTGAAAGTGGTTATATTAATATTGGAAGAGACTGTCATCAGAGAAGGAGCCATCAGAGAGCAGGTGAGCGAGCAGGGACACACCTATCAGAGAGACCCCTGCAGAAAGTTTAAAGGACAGGCGTGTTCAGCAGCAGCGAATGATGGAGAGGTTGGAGTCGTTGTCGCATAGTGCTTAGCAAATAATAGGCATGCGAATATTTGTGAGGAGAATGAAAAAAAAAAAAAGGTAAGAAAATGATACGTTCAGGACAAGCCATGTGAAAGAAATAGTGGTAGAATCTGGGCAAAAATGTGCTAAACTAAGAAGAACCTATCCTGTGTAGCACAGGCTTCCCCAGTGGCTCGGCGGTAAAGACTCTGCCTGCAGTGCAGGAGACGCAGGAGATGTGAGTTTGATCCCTAGGTTGGGAATCCCCTGGAGGAAATGGCAACCCATTCTAGTATTCTTGCCTGGAGAATCCCATAGGGTCGAAAAGAGTCAGACACGACTAAAGCAACTGAGCACGCACACACTATATAGCACGGGGAACTCTATTTAATACTCTGTAATGACCTATATGGGAAAAGAATCTAAAAAAGTACATGTATATGTATATGTAGGGGCTTCCCTTAGGGCACTGTGGTAAAGAACCCACCTGCCAATGCAGGAGACATAGGTTCGACCCCTGGATCAGGAAGATCCCCTGGAAAAGGAAATGGCTGGGTCCTCAGCAAAATGGATTCTGCAGAGTCTTAACCACTGGACTGCCAGAGAATTCCCTAATGTGTGTGATTTTATTTAAAGGGGCCAATCTAATGCAAACTCCAGTCTTTCCTGTTCAATCTCGACTTCTAGAGATTAAAAATATATAATACCATCCAATGGCTCCATAAATTCATTACAAATCTAACCCTTTTTTTTTAACCAGTGGGCTCACCTCTCAGGGGCTTCCTAGGTGATGCAATGGTAAAGAATCTGCTTGGCAATGCAGAAAATAGAGAGACTTAAGTTCAATCCCTCTGTCGGGAAGATCCCCTGGAGTAAGAAATGGCAACCCACTCCAATATTCTCGCCTGGAAAATTCCATGGACAGAGGAGTCTGGCAGACACGACTAGGCACGCACTGGCCTCTAACTCCTTTTTAGAAAAGGTTATTTAAGAAAGACTTTCTGCTTCCTGAGACTCCCATCCAGACATTTCTTGGTACTTAAAAAAGTTCCAATTTCTCTCGCTTAGAGAAAGGTCTTTCCCCTTCATGTCTTTCAGGTTTTAAAAGTATTACTCTGGGAGAGGAAACTGCCAAGGGCCGGATTCTGGGGGGCGCATACTCACTGGGGGCAGCGCACTGGACGTCAGCTGGGAACCGCGGGCCTAGTTCTATTTACCGAAAGAGCTAGAGGCCAAAGTTCAGAAAAGGGTGAAGGGAAGAGAGCGCCTGGGTCCCTGGAGCCCCTCCCCTGCCGGTGATCCCCAGGCGCCCCTGCACTTTGAGCCCGAGGTGGCTGGGGCTCTGGCTGCTGCGGGGACCAGCGGGGCGGGCAGGTGGGCGGGATGCTGCGGCTGCTGGCGTCCACCTGTGCCAGGGGCCTGGGGGCTCGTGGGGGCTCGTGGAGGCTGGTTCCCGGGGGCCGAGCGCGTCCGATCGCGGGACTCTGCGACCCCAGCCGCCGCTTGAGCCGCCAGGCTTCCGACGGCCCCCGGAACCAACCCCCTAGTTCGGAGTTCGTGGCCCGATCGGTGGGCATCTGCTCCATGATGCGGCTGCCGATGCAGGCCACTCCAGAGGGGCTGGACGCCGCCTTCGTCGGGGTACCGCTGGACATTGGGACCTCCAACCGGCCTGGGGCGAGGTAAGGCCAGCAGGATTCGGGGACACGTTTCGGGCAGCCACCATGCATACAAAACTCATGGAGAGGCGCTTTCACTCACCCAGAGTGGAGCTGGAAGTCAGAGTCTGGCCCCAGAGTATCTTTTGGGAGCAGGGAAGCAGGTCGGTTTGCCTCAAGTAATCCCAAGGGCTCAGCACGTGTGTCACCCATTGGTAAAGAAAGAGGGAGTTTAGGGACCGAGCCTTCTCCATTCCCTGGCTTAGCTGGGATGGTGGCAGTGGGTACTTCCGGTTTACAAAAGCAGGGGACATTAAATTGAGAACAGAAGCTGGCTGCCCTTTCCTAAAACCTCTAGATATCACCTGACTCCAAAATTTGCTCAAAATAAGTCAGGTTTTTTTGGCCGCGCCAAGGTGGCATGCCGGATCTTATTTCCCCGCCCAGGGATGGAACGGGCGCCCCCTGCAGTGAAAGCAGAGTCTTAACCACTGGCCCGCCAGTGAAGCTCGCCAAATAAGGCAGTTTTCTTAAGGACAAATTGTTTTTGTTTAGTAGCTGAAGTCCTCTCAAACTCTTTTGCTACCCTAAAGGACTGTAGCCCGTCAGGCTCCGCTGTCCGTGGGATTCTCCAGGCAAGAATACTAGAGTAGATTGCCATTCCCTTCTCAAGGGGATCTTCCCAATCCAGCGATCCAACCCGAGTCTCCTGCTTTGGCAGGTGGATTCTTTACCATCTAAAGCCAATCTTACCGAAAGCCCTAAGATTAAGTTAGAGGTAGTAAAACTGATTTTCCCAATTGTTGATCATGAGCTATTTCTGACTCAGCTCAGCAATATTCCAGCTGACTACTGATCTGAGTTATTAGTGCCACCTTTGGTTAAATGCCTGCTGCTGCTACTAAGTCGCTTCAGTCGTGTCCGACTCTGTGCGACCCCATAGACGGCAGCCCACGAGGCTCTCCCGTCCCTGGGATTCTCCAGGCAAGAACACTGAAGTGGGTACTGAGTGCAATTTACTTATATCAGCAGAGTAAGGTAAATGTCATTATTACTTTACAGATTAGGAAACTGAAGCTCAGAGAGATTAAGAAATTTAATGCCATTAAAGTAAATTGGTGGCATTAATCTAATGCCATTTAGTAAATTGGTGATGGGTGGGCTTCTAAGTCTGTGCCTTTAATCTCTTCACTATATAGGTCAGATCAGTGGTTCCCAGGGACTTCCCTTGTGGCTCAGATGGTAAAGCGTCTTCCTGCAGTGTGGGAGACTCTGGTTCCATCCCTGGGTCAGGAAGATGCCCTGGAGAAGGAAATGGCAACCCACTCCAGTATTCTTGCCTGGAAAATCCCATGGACAGAGGAGCCTGGTGAGCTACAGTCCATGGGGTCACAAAGAGTCAGACATGACTGAGCTTTGAACTTTTGAGTGGTTCTCCGCAGGAGGATCAGGGTGTGTCTCTTCCCCCAGCGGCCACATTTGGCAGAGCCTGTAGGCATTTTTGGTTATGGCAACATGTGGGAAGAGGTGCTACTGGCATCTAGTGGGCAAGGACCAGGGTTGCTGCAATGTATAGGATGAACCCCAACCCTGCAACAAAGATTCATTCAGCCCCAGCACAGAGCCTGGAAAGCTCTGGCCCAGGGAGAGCCTCTAAACCTTTAGGGATGACTCACAGAGTGATTCTTCCTCTTCCAGATTTG
Source organism: Ovis aries (assembly GCF_016772045.2). Classification (NCBI taxonomy): domain Eukaryota; kingdom Metazoa; phylum Chordata; class Mammalia; order Artiodactyla; family Bovidae; genus Ovis; species Ovis aries. The sequence goes on from NC_056065.1 coordinate 51,259,227, forward strand.
GACCCCGACGGATCCGAGAAGAATCAGTGATGCTTAGGACCGCCAATCCTAGCACAGGAGCTGTTCCCTTCCAATTCCTCAAGGTTGCAGACCTAGGCGATGTGAATGTTAATCTTTACAACCTTCAGGACAGCTGCCGCCTGATTCGAGCAGACTATCAGAAAATCGTAGCAGCTGGCTGTGTTCCTCTGACCTTGGGTAATGGCAGCTGCAAGGCTAGTGTAGTTCTCTGGGCTTAGGGTTTATTTATCGTGAGCTGGAGTACAGTTACTTCTCCAGGGCAAGCCACTGTGAATATGGGGACAGAAGGAAAGGGAACATTTTTAGTTCATTTATTTTAGCCCCTGGGAAGAGGATATTTACATTTTTGGGACTAGTATGATGACAGAGATAGGCCAGGGGGAAGCAAATGAGGCATTTAGTGCAAAATTTAAGGGGTTCCTAAAAAGGTAACAATATGCACAACTGATTTTCTCTTTTTGCTTCATGCTCCAGTATGGCTCAGAATAGCATAATTGCTGATCCTATCTTTTTAAAAATTTTATTATGGATTCTTTTTCTTGCACTGATTTTGATTTTTTAAAATGTTACATTAAAATAGTATTTATCTTGATGACTGAGTAGTTCTCTCTCTCTCTCTCTCTCTTTTTTTTTTTTTTTTTTTATGGCCTTGCAGCTTGCAGGATTTTAGTTCCCCAACCTGGGATTGAATGTGGTCCCCTGCAAGTGTGGAGTCCTAACCACTGGATCACCAGGGAATTCCCCAATAACTATTTTTGGGTGTTTTTTTTTGTTTGTTTTAGTGTTCCTTCAATTTTGCATCCTTCAATTTATTCCTTCAGTTTTGGCAAGTGCCTCTACCCACCTCACCATGTCCCAACCCTTGATCTCGTGCCTGAGAAAAGCTGCTAGCAGGGGCTTAGTTGTGACTGTTTAACTATTTCAAGGATGTTGTTTTAATGACTTAATTTGTGAGAACTGTAAGGGGGCCTTTTTTTCTCTCATCAGTGTCTATGTTAATCTATAGGGCAACTTTCTTCTGATCCTCCCCCTCCATCCCGCCCCACTGTCACTGTAGAGTTTCTCCTTCAGTTCACAAATAGTCAAAATTGTGCCTTTTTCTAAATATCCAGTTGGAATTAAAAGATAATTTTATTTCTTCATTGGCTGTGCTGAGTCTTCGCTGCTGTTATGGGCTTTTCTGTAAAAGCAGCGAGCAGGGGCTCCTCTTAGTTGTGGTGCACAGGCTTCTCACTGCGGTGGCTTCTGGTTGCTTCTCTCGTTTCGGAGCATGGGCTCTAGGGGGCATGGGCTTCAGTAGTTGCAGCCCGCAGGCTCAGTAGTTGTGAGTCCTGGGCTCTGGAGCATAGACTCAATAGTTGTGCCACAAGGGCTTAGTTGCTCCGTGGCATATGGGATCTTCCAGACCAGGGATTGAACCCATGTCTCCTGCATCGGCAGTCAGATTCTTTACTACTGAGCCAACAGGGAAGCCCTGTTTATTTTACTGGGTGCACCTTTTGGCATGTGGATCTTAGTTCCCCAACCAGGGATCAAACCTGTGTCCCCTGCAGTAGAAGCTCGGAGTTTTAACCACTGGACCACCAGGGAAGTCCCTCCAAATTTATTTTTGTCAAATAAGAGGGCCTAGCCTGCAAAGCCGGAGAAGGCAATGGCACCCCACTCCAGTACTCTTGCCTGGAAAATCCCATGGATGGAGGAGCCTGGTGGGCTGCAGTCCATGGATCTCGAAGAGTCGGACATGACTGAGAGACTTCACTTTCATTTTTCACTTTCATGCATTGGAGAAGGAAATGGCAACCCACTCCAGTGTTCTTGCCTGGAGAATCCCAGGGACGGGGGAGCCTGGTGGGCTGCCGTCTATGGGGTTGCACAGAGTCGGACACGACTGAAGCGACTTAGCAGCAGCAGCAGCAGCAGCCTGCAAATCACAGTGGTAAGGAGTGGAGTTTCTGGCTGTCATGGTTTGAAATCTCAGCTCTACCTTTCACTAACTATTCATGCTTCATTCCCTTATCTGTAAAATGGGAATAGTAACACCACCACCTACCTTCTTATATTGTGTCAGAAGCATAAAACTAAGGTGCATATAAAGCGCCCAGATTTGTGACTGGCATGTTTTAAGCTTCAATTATAATAGCTTTTGTTATTATTAATAATTATCAATGGTAATACTTTTCTAGGCCTGTGCTGTCTAGTATGGTAGCCCCTAGTCATAGGTGGCTGTTTGAATTGCAATAAAATAAACATTCAGTTCCTCAATTGCATGAGCCACATTTCCATAGCCAATGGCTAGGGCCCACCATGTTGGTCAGTGCAGATACAGAGCATATGTGTCACTGCAGCAAGTTTACCTGGGCAGAGCTGGTTCTGGCCATTTTCCCCCTCAGCCTTAATTTTGTTGTTGTTCAGTCGCTCAGTTGTGTCCAAATCTTGCAACCCCATGGACTGCTGCTTGCTCAAATTCATGAGTCAGCGATGCCATCCAACCATCTTGTCCTCTGTCATCCCCTTCTCCTTCTGTCTTCTGTCTTTCCAGCATCAGGGTCTTTTTCAATGAGTTGGCTCATCACATCAAATGGCTGAAGTATTGAAGCTTCAGCTTCAGCATCAGTCCTTCCAACGAATATTCAGGGTTGTTTCCTTTAAGATTGACTGGTTTGATCTCCTTGGTGTCCAAGGGACTCTCAAGAGTCTTCTCCAGCACCACAGTTTAAAAGCATATATTCTTTGGCATTCAGCCTTCTTTATGGTCCAACTCTCATATCCACACATGACTACTGGAAAAACCATAGCTTTGACTATATTAAGGCTTAAATTATAAGCCTTAATTTTCTCTTATTTTTTAAATTTTATTTTGTTTACTCTTTGTCCATGCCATGTAGTATGTGGGATCTTAGTTACCCAACCAGGGATTGAACCCAAGACCCTGGCATTGGAAGCATGGAGTCTCAACCACTGGACCTCAGGGAAGTCCCTTAATTTTCTCTTTTAAATGACAATGTAATGTTAGACATTTAGTGGCCATTTTTAAATCACTGAACAAGATCTTATTTTAGCTATGGTTATAGTTCTTCCAGTCTAATTGAAAAGGTGGCAGAATTGGGCAAACTGAAGATGGTTCTAGGTGATACATGGTTCTCAAATCTTATTCCAAATCCATATTACAAGTTTTCTTCTTTTTCTCTTTGAAGGTGGAGATCATACAATCACCTACCCTATATTGCAAGCAATAGCAGAAAAGTAAGTCCCAAAAGGTGGAGCCCAAGTCAGGTTTCAAAATTCAGGAGCTGGAGAATGAGTTGTTTGCTGCTAGAGGGCATCAGGTGACTTCTGCTGGCTCAGGTTACTGGGAGTGATAGGAAATTCCCCACTGAGTTGCTTCTATGGATCAAAATTAATGTCGAGCTCCAGGTGTGTCTGTCAGTCACCAGCTGGGAGCCAAGACAATTTATTATTAACGCCTTGGCCACCCTCGCTTGCCCTAGATCTGCTCTGTTATGCAGGCTCAGCGTTTGCCTCTGTTTTTGGAAGATGAGCCTTTACTGAAATACACAACCCCAGTTAACTTTAGTTTCTGTTTTGCCTCAAAGGCCAAATACAAATACTGACAAGCACTGTGGTGTTTCTTGCTGAGGGGAGGCCCTGTTTTTTCCTGAAAGGCCCCCTTTCCCAGAAGTTGAGGAGATGGATTTTTCCAGTAGTGAAAGTCTACCAGGCGTTGGCTAATTTTGGTTACTTTGCGAAAGAGACAGATGGGTGGAGGTGATGCTGCTCCAGAATTGAGGAGAGATGTGTGGGTAGCTGGGGGTGGGTGGGCCCAAGTCTTTTCTTGAAGCTATGCTAGCCTGGCATGGATTTGGATTGTCTGTTTATTTTGGGTGCTTGGAAGGGTTGATGGAAATTATAGAGAGCTGGGGGAGAAGCTGCTTCTTGGTACTGCAGTTGATTTGCTGAGCCTTCACACAAGCTCACCTGAACCACCACCCTATCTTCTCATCCTACCAGCACTCTCTGTCTTTAAGTAAAGAAAATTCTGGGTGAGAGGTAGAGAGGGTCAGCTAAAGCACAGGACTATTTTCTGCCTGATTCCTCTGAGCTTATTTTTCTTCTGAGATGCTCAGGGATTTGAAGTCAGAAGCCAGTTGCAAGGCTGGTAATTGATGCCAGATTTCCCTCCCTCTATGGCTGTGAGTTGTCACTAGGTCTTGGTGGCCTGGAGGGTTGCTGTGTTCGGGCCCCACTGGGAGGCCTGGCCTCTGAGCTGCCCTGTTGTCAACAGGCATGGTCCTGTGGGGCTGGTGCATGTGGACGCTCACATGGACACAGCCGACAAGGCCCTAGGGGAGAAGCTCTATCACGGGACCCCTTTCCGCCGGTGCGTGGATGAGGGACTCCTGGACTGCAAGCGTGTGGTGCAGATCGGCATCCGGGGCTCTTCCACGACCTTGGATACCTACAGATACAGCCGGAGCCAGGTGACAGACTGAAAGCCCCTCCTGCTGTCCCCAGCCCTTCACACTGCCTTCCTCTCCATCAGCCATTCAATGGCAACTATGGATTCATGGGGTTTTGCTGATCAAGTTCACAAAGTGGGGATGGAAGCTGCGTTTGCATCATGTGGAGCAGAGAGGAGCAAGGGTGCTAGTTGATGAGGCAGATGAGGCCTTATTGCTGGGGAAGGGAGACAAGCAGAAACAAACCAAGCCCTTAGATGTTGCTGGCTTGGAAAAGAGCCAAGGAGGTCCAGACACAAGTCAATGGGTCTGATACGGGGATGACAGTTCCCTCCTCATGGAGACTGAGGATCAAATGTGAGGTGCATGTAAGCAGAGAATACAGTGGGCCCATAGACAATGCCTTGTAAATACTCCAGGCCCAATTATCAACCTTCTGCTCCAATTTCTGCCTTTCCAGGGCTTCCGGGTGGTCCTGGCTGAAGACTGCTGGCTGAAGTCACTGGTTCCTCTGATGGGGGAAGTGAGGCAGCAGATGGGAGGCAGACCCATTTATATCAGCTTTGATATTGATGGCTTGGACCCTGCTTACGCCCCGGGCACAGGGACACCTGAAATTGCCGGTCTTACTCCTAGTCAGGTAAGGAACTCCACCAGTGACACATCTTTGGGGCGAGGACACTGAGTCTCCCACTTTCCTGGGACTTGAATTGAGTCTTCAGGAATCAGATGGGATTTTAAAATCAGAGCATTTGGGCCTTTATTGTTCTCAGGGCTGAGATTTGGATTTTCCCTTACTGATGAGCAATTGATGTTGGCAAGGGCCCTCCTTTATTTTCTTGGATGTAACAACAGTCTGTTATTTGGTCTTTCTGCCTCTGGTCCACCTGTCTATGGGGACAGTATTGTAGTACCCCATGTCAAGACACCAAACTTTATTTTTTTGGGGATTCAATTAAAAAAAATATGCATGGTGGGATGAACCACCTCCCAAGGTAGTTCAAGAATTTTGGAAATCCTCAAATAAAGCTCTCATAGATGTGCTCAGCATACACACAGGGAGGCAGAATTGGGGTGTGGTTGTAACCAGAAGGAAAGCTCCAGGGGGCGGACCTTTGTTCTGGTCACTCTTCTTGGAACTGAGGATAGTGTCTGACATATAAGTAGGAGGTACTCACAGATATTGGAGTAAATGAATGAAGACTGCTTGAACTGAACTGATTATCTTCTATCCTCTCAGAAAGGAGGATGGTCCTATCTGCCTCTCTCAAAGCCTTTCCTGGTTCCCGCCGGTTTTCTAGAACACACTCCATTCCTCTGCTTTTCATCCTTTCAGCTTTTCACCTGCAAAATGGAGGCAAAGTGCTGCTCTTCCAACCACCCCCTCACTTATCCTGTCTTCTATCTACAGTACTTCTTCCATCATCGCACCTCTGCACGTCTTTCCCTCTGCCTGGACCGCCCTCCCCCTGCTCCTCTGCTCAGTCAGTTCTTTGAGCTAAGTGCTTCCACATTAGAGGGGCCTTTCCCCACCTCTGAGGTTGTCTTCCATGAAACTGTCCCTGGTGCCAAAAATGGGGACTGCTGCCTGGATGCATGGCACTGAAGCGATTGGTTAGCTGGTTTCTATCATCCCTTGGGGTGCCTGGTGGTGAGTGACTGTTTATTGAGGGAGAGCGACAGTTTCAAGTCGAAGGGGGGATCTGGGCTGGGAGAAATCCACGGAGGCCTCTACTGGTGGCTTTCCGTTGTCAGTGGTTACCATTGTGGACAACTCAAACTTGATCTTGGACAGGCTCTGGAGATCATCCGGGGTTGTCAAGGCCTGAATGTGGTGGGTTGTGACCTCGTGGAAGTTTCACCACCCTACGATCCTTCTGGTGAGTAAGGGAGACAAGTGTGATCTGTAGGCAGCTGCTAGTTTAAACTGTTTTCCTCTAATTAGTAAGTAGATGGATAGGTCCTTTTAGACAACTCGGAAACCTACTGAGTACGTCCTACAGTGAAGAAAATAAACCTATTAACACACACTGTACAGATGTGAGCTGATGAACCCTAACAGAACCCCTGGGAGGTGGCTAAGGCTTATTAGCTGGCCCCACCCATCAGTAGAAGAGAAGCCAGCCTGCAGTTCAGTGATGGGGTGGCACAGTGCCATTCACCTTTGATATTTCACTGAAAAGTGAATTCTCAAGGCACAAATCATATTTATAAATATTAATAAACCAGGAGAGTCAGCTGGTTTAGGAGAGAGATTCAAAGCAGATGCCATCCCACTAATTTTAATGTAGCAGTTTACAGACTTGGGCCTATTAGATTCAGAGGATAGATAATAAATACAATACACACCATGATGATAGGTTTTCCTTTGGGGAAATCTGTTCTCAGGGTAAACAGAGCTTTCTGAATTTAAAAATACTATTTCTGAATGGTGCTGGATGGAGAGAATGCCGGGGAAAGCATGTCCATGGGGTGGTCAGGTAGCACAGGCAGGACGCTGACCTAAGGCAGTGGTCTGCATGCTGCTCATGCTTGGGTTTCACCTCTTTGTAGGTAACACAGCCCTGGTGGCGGCTAACCTGCTGTTTGAGATGCTGTGTGTTCTCCCCAAAGTGACAGTTGCCTGAACCTTGTCCTGAGGTTCTTCAAGATGAAACAACAGCTTGCACAGATGATAATTCTCCAGAAGCACTTGTATGAAAGCAAAATCTGAGAACTGAAGAGCTGATGCCAATAAAACATTCTGCTAAAAACGTCATTGGTGGCTGTACCATCAGGGCATTCAGTGAAACTTGAATCCAAACAGGCAATATTCCTCAGGAGTTTGAATTTAAAAAAAGATGTACTTGTGCTGTTTTCTCCTTTGAAGAATGGTGATGGAGGATAAAGGGGAAAGGGATGGAGAATGCAGTTTATCTACAATTTGGAGGGATGGAATGAAAAAATCCTATGAAATTATACAGTAGAAACATTCCAGATTTCTATAGTATCTTCCTTTCAAATATAGCCCCTACTCTGAGGAGCCTAGGACTGCATCTTGGTTTTAGGGCTTCCGTGAACATTAAACAAAGTGTGAAAGGAAAAGAATGTGCAGATCCTAATAAAGAGAATTCCCACTCAAAACCCCAGGAAGATGCAGGAATGTCTTCTAAACCAGGTAACACAAGCTGGCCTCCGAAGGGCTGTTTATACACTTCCCTAACTTACTCCCTCTAAGCCTGTGTTATATTCTCTTCAAGCTGACCCACCTTCTAGGACAGCAGTACCCGAAATCTGCAGTGAAGGCGTGATGATCTTAAGCGTGTATTGAGTAACATGCAGATTCGATTCTGTTGATCATGTGAACACTGTCAAATCATCACCTCGTGACATAAGAGCTACCCGTAATCTTCACACATTAAAATAGTTTATTTCTGTTTCCAGTCTGTAAGATTCTTAAAACAAAATAACATCAGCTTCAGTGCCTGTTTCACAATACAAAACAAAAACAACATAAAAAAGACACCATTTGCCGAATAAGTTATTTGTTCCTAAGAGTATCAAAAGTGCAAAATATTCACCTTCTTTTCAGGTCTGTCTTGAAAGTATAATCATCTTCCTTGACACACTGAACAGAGAGACTCAGCAGCTGCCAGGCTGCATTTCTTTTCGGGGGACACGGTCAGGTATTTGGATGTGAGCAGTGTTTCATTTGTCAAGTTGTTCTGCACCAGCTTTTCAGTAATTCCACTTAGGAAAAAACGTTTGAGTGTTTGCTCCTAATCCTTTGCCCCATATAACACAAACCACTTAAAACACAGTCAGATCCCACTTCTTTTTATATCAGGACAAATGTATGTACTGAATGAGGAGGAAATCAACCCGTTATTTCAAAACCACAGCCAAATTTTCATGATTAGTCAGGGATGGCAGCAAGACTGTGGTGCCTCATGGGAGTTAGGGCAGGCTTGCTTACTGACACGTTGCTTAGTTGGAGCTGATGAACTTTACGTTACAGACTGTGCCACCAACACCTGGGCCTAATTTTTAAATGGGTGCCATGTGTCTACAAAGGCTTGTTTCAGGTCAGTGACTGTCGCATCTGTTAAACATGAGACATAAACTGTATCAACCAGAAAAACCTACCTCTAACAACATCAGTGTTGTCGGTTCCAAGATACCCAAAGACCAAGAAGTTAACTTAAAGCCAAAATTGGGTCTGTTTGATTTACATATATGACAAAGAGAAACAGTACATTGGCTGAGCAAGATGGTGGCTCATACATTTGACACGGAAGTAAACAAATTCATGGAAAAAACATTCAGGAGGAAAGGCTTAGGTAGTCAAGAGTCAAGGTCAGTTTAAAATAAAAGCTTCTCAGTGTCCTCTTGGGGGACATTATCTACCAGTCCCCAAACAGATCGCTAGATGATTTTTTTTGGACTGAAATATTTCCTAGGAATGTTTTCATCATTATTGCTTTCCTTTTTTTGTGCAAATGAAAGGTGCAGCGGTCTGAACATGCTTTTAAATACAATTTTTGAAAATGAACAGATCTGGGGTGTTTTGGTTTTCAGAAATTAAGGTCAGGAATCCCATTAGTAGCAGAAACTAAAGAAAGATAAACTTACCATTGAACCAAACCACTCCTCATATAAGCAACTTGGCCAGAGGAGATGCAGAAAATAATTTTGCATCACAGAGCCAAAAATGAATTCCTTGATCAGTCCCACCTGGGCCAGGTGCCATGCGATAGGGCAATCAAAATAAACACCCATTTGGAGAGGGTCATGTGGAAAAAATAAAGCCTGGCAGTGATTTCATTTTTTTTTTTTTAAATAAAGCTATAGATTCCATGAACTACAAGAATTTCTGGACTCAATTTATTACTTGCCACTGTCACTCAATCCAAATGGCTTAGTTTAAAGCAATTATGATTAAAGAAAATAGCAGTTATTAATCTAATTTGTCCCGTCACTGATTTTGAGCCTTCACTTTACAAAAGGACAATTTGCTTTGACGTTTGAACTCTTTGAGGTTGTCCAAACTCCAGGCAGTTTGCTCTAAAAAGAAAAGGAAAGCTCTCTACTGACTGGTAGAATCCCGCCTGGAGTCCATGGTTCACCGGAACCCAGCAAGCTGGGGTGCTGACGACAGGTCTGATCCTGTTACTGGTGAAGCAGTTGTTGAGAGTGAAAACAATTAAGATGAGACATTGAAATATAGGCCAGAAGCTCCAAGTGAGCAAAACAGGAGTCTAGAACGTGTCTTGGCTCACTTGTCATGAAAGAGGACTTGAAGATACAGGACTGTTGGGGTAACAGGGTTCAAATACAACTGCTGAGAAATTTTAAGTTCCTTGATACAAAGATGTGTCTGGTATTTTACTAAGGAGACACCACTGGAGCAAAGAGGTTCCTTGAACCTGACTCACACTGGGAGTAACGTGTCTTCAGTTGAACATCTACTGGCTTTATGGCAGCTTATCTCTATGTTCTGAGAACACGATTACAAGTTATGGCTCCTAATGCCCATACCCTAGAACTGACAGAGGCAGAAAGGCATCTGAAAACATACAGGTAAATGGTTCAAGGTCATTACAGTACCTCTTGCCCTGAGGACCCCTCCGAGGACACTTTAGTGCTTGGGGGGCAGCCGATGGGGTGCTCAGAGAGGTGCTGCCTCAGGCCCTGCCCAGCCTGCCCCTCTCTTGTCTTGGGAAGAAAACTGAACTGAAAGGCAGAGCCCCCACTCATCCTTAACCTTTAAAACTGTGGCTGACCAGCTGTTGTAGGGGAATGCCCCCCAAATATAGTTTTAGCTATTCACTACCAGAGAAATCATTAACGTAGGATTGCTTGGAACTAGGCCTCTTTTGAGATGCAGAGGCAGGCCCCAGAAGCTGAGGTGGGTTGTGCCAATGGAAGAGCAAGCGCTGGGGCAGAAGCACAGCCCCGGTCGGACGGGGGAGGCAGGTGACTGCCCAGCACACCTGGCTTGAGAGGCGCCCCCCACACCTCCACTGCAGGGCCCAGCAGAGAGATACAGAGATGGGACAGGGGAGGGTGGGGCGAGCACGTGGCAGAGACGACAAAGGAAGAGGGAAGGAACAGTCTGTTTTAAATAGTGTGGCATTCAAATGAGGAAAAAAAGACCCAAAGGAAAATATTCTGATCCAGGGAAGTCAAGGTGTGGTGTTTTTCACTCCTAGGATAGGACAGGACAAAGGAAAGATTCTTCTAGCCATTGTTCTGGAAGAATAATCTAAAATCTATACTCTGTCCATTGTGATGGTTTGAGTCCTGAAAAATACCTGTTCACAGGGGCCTGTTAAAAAGTCTGAAGAGTTCGAGTCTCTTTTTTGAAGCCCTGTCAGTCTAGGTCGGGCCATGACGGGATATAAAACCTCTGTAAGGAGCCTTCCAGCAGCCGTTCCATCCATAAGGACAGCTTGCTCAATTTTCCTTTGATGGGCCTGGGTCCGAGGCCAGAGGAAGACTTCCCTCGACACTCACCCAGATGGAGGGAGGAGTCAAAGTCACTGCACGGCCCCATGGCTTCCTCCTCTTCCACTGCTTTTTGGGGCTTGAAGAGACAGAAGTATTTCTTGTGGCCATTTAGAGCCAGCACATAGCCCGTGTAGTCACGCTCCATGAAATGTTTGTCGTACTGGTTTGGGATTGGGGCCGCATCTTGAGCAAATTCTAGTAAGTATTCAAGCCATTCTCTGTGTTTATCTAGACTCAGGAAGGAAAAGTGTAGGCAGCTGCTCCTGGAGGAAGGACAGAATGAGGATTTAGGGTACTTCTGGGCACATTCAATCACAGGAACTTAAGAATCTCAGTCAGATTTCAGACAGGAAAAGGCTTTGTGTTGGGTAGGGTCTGGAGAAATGAAGGAGTTCTGCGGGGCCTGGAGGGTTTCTACAAGGTGGCAGCAGCCTCTCAACCATTTCCAGTTCCCTGCTGGGGGTCAGTCCCTGCTGGGGGTCACTCTCAGTGTCGGGCTTCAGGAAAACACAGGAGCCAGAGAACAGTTTCCTTAAAGGGCTCAGGGGAGACTGAGTTCAAGCTCTTCTGTCCAGAACTGACAGTCAAGGGGAAGAAAGGTCCCTGCAGGATGGCTTGGATGGATCCTGGGGCTGGACAGGTAACAACCAACACCATGCTGCCTGGATAAAGCCTCTCCAGCCACCTCCACCCCCTCCCTGCCCCCGGCTCACCCAAGTGTGCCTGGTTGTCCCTCCTCCTTCCACACATTCCGTCCTGCCCCCTCTCCGGTACACAGAGGAACTCACCCAGTGAATGAGTAGACCTCCAGAGCAAATTTCTGCAGCAGGCTGGTCTTGGTGGAATTGGACAGGATGAGAACCACGTTCATGTGGCCTGGCCTCAGGCGTACCAAGTTACTGGTGTATGTTAAATCTGTGAGTTCTGTTACCTCCACAAAACCTTTTTTAGGAATCTTGCTGTGGAGAAATATTGAGGAATTAAGATCTTAGAGGACAGGGGAATGCCATTATTTTTAAAAGGAATAAGTGGAAGAAATTGCTATGTTCTAGCCAGACTAGGTACATTATTAACTATCCTTGAGCCTATATACAGGGGCAGGGCGGGACTGACCCCGATCTGGCTATCCCAGCCTACAAATAGCCTTGCAGGTATTACCACGCAGTTGGTGTAGAAGTGGCTTTAGTACAGGATGAAGGCTGTCAACACAGCTATTTATCTCTGCTCCGGGCTCATGTAGCATCTGCCTGACATGCTTCTTTGCTTCCTGCCTTCATTATTAAACCCGAGATTGAGAAACTGAGGGTACCTAGGAGAAGATAACTAGACGTGTATCTAGATACCTCTACGGTCTTAGTCAACGCTCATCAGCAGCGTGTATGTGCTCAGTCGTGTTCAACTCTTTGTGACCCTAAGGACTGTAGCCTGCCAGGCTCCTCTGTCCATGAGATTTCCCAGGCAAGCATACTGGAGTGGGCTGCCATTTCCCCCTCCAGAGGATCTTCCTGACCCAGGGATCAAGTCCAAGTCTCCTGCACTGACAGGTGGATTCTCTACCACTGAGCCACCTAGCAAGCTGTCATTAGCAGTGACTCTTCCCTAAATCCACATCACACACAAGGAGCGGAGCCAGCGTTCTTAGCTGTGCTAGACACTCGGATCCTGCTTTATCAGCCTCTGCGGTCTGTGGGGCTGCTGCTGAGGAGGAGGGGCTGGCATCTGGTGAGAACAACCTGCTGGGCTCCTTGGTGAAGCTTGGCTCTGTCTTCCCTGTCTTCTCACGGGCTTCCTCTTTATCTGGAGGGCTGGACTCTCGCTCCTCGTTTGAGTCACTGAAGAAAAAGAGATTTTACAGAAAAACAGCCAAGGAAGCGTAGGCCTCACCATTCAGATGCAGCACTGAGGAGCACGGTGCGGGGGGGGGGTTCTTACCTGAAAGCTTGAACGATGACAGTGCCAAAGAGGATGAAGAGGGCAGAGAAAACCAGGGACAGAAGGGGCATCATTTCCCGCCTGAAATGAAGTTCACAAGCTCTGGTCAGCGCTACAGGCCGCTGTGACGCGTCAGTTAATGGTTTCAGGTTTCTTCTCTCTGGCTCAAAAAACTGCTACATGACCCCAAACCAAAAAGCTTTCACATCAATAACCATTTTCTAATTTCATACAAATAGAGGATTTTTTTGCGGTAGTGGTGAAAGTAGAGATTATTTTTCTCAGTGTTCTAATTCACAGATCACCTATTTAAAAAGTTTGACTTTGTGGCTGTGCTGAACGGATTCTGCAGAAGGAAATGACAAGACGGGTAACAAAGGATTTAAGCTGTGAACATGGAGGAACATTCTGACATCAAGGGTAATATGAGTTGACCAGAAAGTCTGTGGGATGACTTCTTTTATTTTCATCTTTTTTTTTTTTTTGGTCAGACTAATTCAGATGTGGCCCAGAGGGGTACAGTAGGGAGAAGAAAGTTGACTTCTCTAAGAGCTCCTCTAGGTGTTCTGAAATTTTATTCACCTGCAGATACCCATCAAAGGCCTGCTGTTTTTCGGGAGCTGGGCTGGTGGCCAGGAAGCACAGACATGAGTGGGACATGGTCTGTCCTCAGGAGCCCGTGGTTTCATTGGGGAGGGGGTGGTGGGAGTGCCCTTGCCCTCTCTGATTAATTCACTGGTTCGTTTGTGTCTCGATTCACTGGACTACATGTGTGTCAGCCCTGTGCTGGGCACCAAGGTGTTCTGGTGAGGAGTGTGGTCCTCAGAGGCTCTGCTATCTGGAAGGGAAGCTGGGGTGATCCTTTCTTTCCTAACCTATGGGAAAGGGTCAAACAGCAAATATTACAAAAGGTAAGTTACTGAAAGACAGAGGAAGGGGAATATTCGTTGAAAACATGGAAACACTCTTCCACCTGCCCAGATGGAGTCTACACTGAAATCAAAGAAGAGTGGACCTTTTTCAAATGAAAAACAGCAGTCCTGGTAAGTAATAGCGAGAGCAGAAATTCAATCTGGCAATATTCCTACCAGTTGTTGTGAAATACGCTGTCCCAGGAGTCTGAGATGTAGTCAGAAGCAGAGTAGAGCCACCGAAGAAGAAAGATCTGTGGAAGGAGAAAAGGGGTCAGGACTGGACCCTGAGCCCCGGAGGGAGAAGGCCCCTATCCCCGACAGGGAACTGCAGCTCTGGGAGCTCGGGAGCTCTCCCCAGCGCCCACTCGCCTGGGCCGTGTGCTTACAGGGGCAAGTTCATCAGTCAAGTCGGGGAGCACAGCTTCTGATGACAGAAGAGCTGGGTCTTTCCGCAGTTGGTCCAGATAACCCAAAAGGATGAATTTATCACTCTCACTCCCGGTCCAGGGATCCTCCAGGGTTTTATATACCACCCGCCCTGCCGTGTTACGCCTTTCTAAGATAGACACCTGGGAGAAAAAGAGGCGAAAAACCATTAGAATTTTCAAGAGAATGGGAAATTACTGTTGGTTTTTTTTTTTTCCCAGAGACGATGGAAAAAAGGGTCTAGTGAAGCTCAAGCACAGATACGAATGAGTATACCATATCTGCAAGAGATTTCCACTTTTCTGACAAAAGAAATTAGTTTTATGGTGACTTTTCAAAGTTAACTTTGTTAAAAGTTAAAGCTCTTTCTTCTCAATAGATTTTGTTCTGTAACTTCTAATTTTTTTTTTTAACGTTTATTTATTTGGCTCTGCTGGGTCTTAGTTGCAGCATGCGAACCCTTAGTTGTGGCTTGTGGGATCCAGTTCCCTGACCAGGGATCAAACCTGCCTCACTGCACTGGCTCAGGAGCACAGAGTCTTAGTCAGTGGACCACTAGTGAAGTCCCTGACTTAATGTTATAATAAAGCAAACCTTTGTTTTTTTCAGAGATTTCCCCAAGAAAATCAGTTCAGTTGGTAAAGAATCTGCCTGCAATGCAGGAGAACCCGGTTCGATTCCTGGGTCGGGAAGATCCGCTGGAGAAGGGATAGGCTACCCACTCTAATATCCTTGGGCTTCCCTTGTGGTTCAGTTGGTAAAGAATCTGCCTGCAATGTGGGTGACCTGGGTTCAAGCCCTGGTTTGGGAATATCCCCTGCAGAAGGGAAAGGCTACCCACTATAGTATTCTGGCCTAGAGAATACCATGGACTGTATAGCCCATGGGGTCACAAAGAGTCAGACATGACTGAGCGACTTTCACTTCCCATGATTACCAAGATGATGAAAATGACAAAGAATTTCATGCTTCTGTGGAGAGTGATGACAAAGGAGGAAAGGAAGGGTAAGGTCAATTAGGATGAGATACAGGAGGCAGAAGTACAGGAGGGAGACACTGAAAAGCATATTAATGGTTGTCTAAGGGAGATTCTACAAACTAGATACTGTAAGACTTGACCTGCACAGGGGAAAGACAGGTGAGAGGGACTGGGGATGCTCTTTAATCTTTACCCAGAGGAAAGATGCCTTTTGTGAAGGTCCAAGGTTGAAAAGTTAGGAGGTGAAATCAGCAGGGTAAAAGACTAGTTTAACAATGCTTTCATGGACTTCCCGACTCCCCTGGTGGTCCAGTGGCTAAGACTCTGTGTTTCCAATGCAGTGGGCACAAGTTTGATCCCTGGCTGGGGAACTAAGATCCCACATGCCACAGGCCAGGGCCAAAAAACAGGTCAAATGGTTTCCAAGCACTCAGGAATAAATAAACAAAACAGGCTTCAGAGATTTCTGGACTTCCCAGAATATATTCAAAACTTGAACATGGAATTAAGTGCCACATGCTTGTGAAGAGCTTGGGACCAGGAGGGAACCCACGACTCACCGCTGATTTTCCTTGAAACGTGTCACTGTCTGGCAGTAAGGTGCTGGCAAATTCCTGCTGCCGATTGCTGTAGACATGCACGAACCTCACGGTGTCCTGTGTGTTTGCCAGGGCAAAGGACAGGAACGCCTCGAAGGGTTTGCTCAACTTGGTAGCCTCAACCGTCAGTAAAACCACACAGTACCTGCATGTCAACAAAATACAAGACTAAGTAACTAAAGCCCGAGGCCATGAGTGCCTGAATGGCAAGTGAAGGTGAAGGAGAGGAGAAGTCATTCACAGAGAGAACCAGCACGTTTTAGAAACCAAAGCTGCACGAGGGTCACCAATGAGGTAAGATGTTCAAGGCATTAAGGACCTGCTTCTTTCTAAACTGCTGACGCTCTCCCCACATCAAACTTCACAACATTTGGAAATGCCCTTGAAGGCAAGTCACTGAACCGCCGATGCAGAAGGGCCTTGCAGCAGGCACCTGTTCTAATTCTTCCACTTCAGGCAGGGCTGGTTAACCCTATCTCAGGCCAGGGCCACTGGGCCTCATTCTGACGGGCTTCCTATGCTGTGGTTCCAATGGCAAATTCATCTAATCATTCAAATCAGGCATTCTTTCTCCAAGATACTACTGAGCACTTACTAGATAATGCCGGTAAGACAAACAATGTTCTTGCCCTTATGTTCAGTCACTCAGTTATGTCTGACTCTGCGATTCCATGGACTGCAGCCCATCAGGCTCCTCTGTCCATGGGATTTCCCAGGCAAGATTACTGGAGTGGGTTGCCATTTCTTCCTCCAGGGGATCTTTCTGATCAAGGGATCAAACAGTGTCTCCTGCTTTGGCAGGCGAATTCTTCACTACTGAGCCACCTGGGAAGCCCTGTTCTTGCCCTTGTGGAACTTATATTCCAGTGGGGAGGACAGACAAAAAAACAGATAGATAGATAGGCAGGTAGATCATGACAAGTAGTGGTAAGTGTTAGGGGAAAAAAAAAAAGTGAAGGGCAGAGTGCAGGGTGGGTTGGGAGTCACGCTCCATCAGACAGGCTGGCCAGGGAAATGTCATCTGGGAAGGTGATGCTGAAGCAGAGACCTGAATGAGGTGCCACAAGAGGGAGGGAGGTCAGAGAGCTCCAGGCTGAGAGCATTGCAAGTGCAAAGACCCAGAGACGGAGGGGGACTCGCTCCAATTCACAGTGTGAGGAGGACGATCACTGGCTGCTGCGGAGAACTCACCGAGGGTGTGAGAGTGGAGTGGAGGCAGAGGAGGGTTGCAGGCAACACGGTGGCCTCAGCAAGAGGTGACACTGGCCTGGCTAGGGTGGCGGCGGAAACAAAGGGGAGGAGTGCGTGGACTGGGATATTTTTTGAAGGCTGTATAAATAAGAATCCTCAAAGTCTAGGATCATCTTCCTTATATTTAATTAAATCTTAGTCTATACAGGAATCTGAAAAGTCTGGAAATATAGGGAATGTTTCCTATTTTAAACAGTATTTTAGTTGTATTTTCAAATAATGTGATCAAAATGGTTTCCTTTCATATCCAGACACCTTTCACAGATGAAACAGCCCTAAATTTAAAGGCTGCTGCTGCTACTGCTACGTCACTTCAGTTGTGTCCAACTCTGTGCGACCCCATAGATGGCAGCCCACCAGGCTCCCCCATCCCTGGGATTCTCCAGGCAAGAACAGTGGAGTGGGTTGACATTTCCTTCCCCAATTTAAAGGCACCAGCTCCTTAATCTGAAGTGTTTTCCCTGTCTTTCCAGACTTTTCAGATTTTCTGTATGAATGACGATGCCTCAGCCATGCCATGCCCAGCTAATTATTTTACCATTTCCTCAGCACCCTCACTGCCCTACCCTTACCTGGCTCCTCTCCTAGATCTGCAGAGGTCTGCCCTGTGTGGGACACTCTGGTAGCAACAGTAGCGTTCTCCCACTTCACACTGTTTCACCGAGCTTCACAGGCTCTCCCTGACACGTGGCAGAACCTACTCACTCTTCAGGGCTCAGCTGTCAGGGGGATCTTCTCTGGCACAGCCAATCATTTGGTCCTAAGGTGCCCTGGACTGACATACCCCTCTACTATCACAGCTGTTCATCTATGTTCATCTATTTGCAACGTGAAGCATAGATTCTGACTGTCCCGGGGTCAATGTTTAACTGCCTTTCAGTAACATGTGACATGATGAGCAGGGGCTAGGCCTTCAGTCCTTACTTCCTCTGTCGGTGAGACCGTTTCACGGGGCAGAGTTCATGGAACAACTTCTGGCTGGTGAGCCTGGCTGCCAACAGATACTTGTTTTGGGTGATAAAGTCATCAATGACCTGTCTCTTCATACCTCGGGCCTGGAGAAAAACCAAGAGACAGTTGATTCTTACTCAGTTTTCTCACTGAGAATGGGCTTGACTTACAGTTTAATAAAAATATGGCCGAGCCTGGCTAAAGCAATAAAACCAAGAAAGTTAGACCTGTTTGAACAAATAAACATGTGGTATTTTCCCAACAATGTGGGGCTGAAAGCAATGATGCAACTATTTCAGGTCAAAGGGAAAATCAAGTGCTCGGGGAACTTCTGTAGACTGCTTTATGCTGGCAGATTGAAAAAGTCAACAATTTTGAATTTTTAGGCAAATTTACTTCCATTCGAGATTTATAGTAAACTGAGTAATTAAAAATAAACTTCAAAGTAGCAATGTTATTGAGTATAAAAGATGGACTACAAAACCGTATGATGACCACTTTATTATTATTAATTTTCATATATTTCAAAGAGCTGAAATTATATATAGCAGGTTCTCTGACCACAATTAATCAAGACATCAACGTAAGATATGAACCAGAAAATTGCTTTATGCTTAGAAATTAAGAAACTCTGAGTAACTTATTGATCTGAGAAGAGAGCATATCAGATGAAAGAAAATATTTTGAATTTGGAGTGATCAGTGAAAATATTATTTATCAAAACTTTGGGATGCAGATAAAGTAGTATTTGGAGGGTGTGTGTGCTCAGTTGCTCACTCCTGTTCAATTCTTTGCAGCTCGATGGACTGTAGTAGCCCATCTGGCTCCTCTGTTCAGTGGAATTTTCCAGGCAAGAATAGTGGAGTGGGTTGCCATTTCCTACTCCAGGGGACAACAGGGGCCTCCCTGGTGGTCTAGTAGTTAAGAACCTGCCTCCCAATGCAGGGGACATGGGTTTGACCCCTGGTTGGGGCACTAAGATAGCACATGCTGTGGGGCAACTAAGCCCTTGGGGCCCATCAACTGAGCCATGTGCTGCAAACTACAGGGCCAATGTGCTCTGAGTCTGGGCACCACAGCGAAAAACTCCACCTGCCGCAATGAAGACCAAACAATAAAACAAATAAATATTAAAAAATGAATATAACAGCGAAGAAATTAATGAACTAGATATCCCTATCACGAAGTTACAAAAAAATACAAAAGTAGAAAGAAGGAAATAATAAAGAGGAAAATAGAAATGAATAAAGCAAAATAAAAATATAAGAACAAACCAACGTTCGTTCTTTGGAGCTAATAAAATTGACACACCTCTGGTAAAACCAGTCATGAAAATAAAGAGAGAAAGCACAGGTAACCATTACCAAGGATGATGTGGAGGAATCACTACCTATGTTGCCGAAACTAAAAAAACAGTGTACACAAATATATTATATATATATTTACATTTGAAAATTTAGGTGAAACAGAAAAATCTCTAGGAAAAATAAAACAATACTTGAAAGAAAGAGAAAATAGTTCTATAACCATTAAAGAAGATGAGTCAATAGTCAAAAATATTTCTTTAAACACAAATTCAGGCTGAGATGGCTTTGTAGGTGGTTTTAACCAGACTTTCAAGGAAGACAGTCTAATCTTCTGTAAAGTCTTTCTGAGAAGGGAAGAAGGGAGGACACGTCCCATCTCATTTCATGATGCAAATATTCACATGTCCATCAACAGAAGCATGAATAAACCCATTCTCATGTGGCCAAACATGATACAGCAAATAAAACCAAATCATCTACAGCCAGGAGAAGCCGCTGGTGCTTGCAGTGTTACACTAAGCCTCTCGCCATTGCAAGGACTCGGTTTATGTTAAGAGTG
This sequence comes from Ovis aries, assembly GCF_016772045.2. Lineage (NCBI taxonomy): Eukaryota > Metazoa > Chordata > Mammalia > Artiodactyla > Bovidae > Ovis > Ovis aries. The sequence continues at coordinate 51,279,112 of NC_056065.1, forward strand.
CATTTTTATATTCATAAAGAGCAAACTGGGGACTTTCCAGTGGTCCAGCAGTTAGGAATCCACCTGCCAATGCAGGGGACATGGGTTCAATTCCTGATGTGGGAAGATTCTACATGCTGTGGGTAACTGGGTCCCCACACCATAAGCACTGAAGCCTGTGTGCTCTAGAACCTGTGCTCTGCAACAAGAGAAGCCACCACAGCGAAGACACAGTGCAGCAGCCAAAAATGCATAAATGAAAATAAGTAAGATTATTGAAAATAAAAGAGCAAACTGTTAAAGCATCCACTATTCTGGTAATTTTATTAATGTATCTGATTTATAATTTTCCCCAGGGAATAAGTAGATAACAATTCTCAAGGGTACATGCTATTACTGGAAAGCAATTTAGGAAATCTTATAGATTAATCTTGGATTGAGATGACCTTCCTTCCTCTCTTCCACAACTGCTGTTTGCTTGCTTCCTGACTCCCTCTCTTGGCTCCTGCTTGGCTGCCATCAGGCACCCCCTTTTTTATTTGCTGGTTGTTGTCCAGAGTTTCATCCTTGGCTCCCTCCTCTCCTTACATGACATACGATGCCTGGGAGATCACCTTCTGCCTTTCCTCAGATCTAGATCCCTGCCTCCTTAGGAAATCTAAGGAGGCACACGTCCCCTTAGATTTCCTAAAGGCAGTTCTTTCTTTCTTTCCTTTTTAACAGTATTTATCTATTTATTTGGCTGCACTGGGTCTTAGCTGTGGCATGTGGGATCTTCTATCTTTGTTGCAGCATGCGGGATCTTTACTTTTGGCATGTGGGAACTAGTTCCCAGATCAGGGATCAGACCTTGGCGCCCTGCACTGGGAGAGCAAAGTCTTAGCCACTGGACTGCCAAGGAGTTCCCAGGCAGTTCTAATTCTTATGTCTACAACTGAACTCATTGTCTTCTTTTTAAGCCTGCTCTCTTTCCCTTACTATCCACTTTCCCTGTCTGGCTCCTTACCTTAGTCTCATACTCTCAGGCAACCTTCCTCCTTCACACGGCACCCAGAGTGTACCCTGCATCTAAGGCAGATACCTACTACAGTGGATGAAAACTGCCTTTAGGTCTTTCTCCTCCCTGACTCTGAGTATGATAAAGACTCAGGACAAAGACTAACTCTGGATGTCAGAGTTGTTCTGTATTTAGTACTCAGCAAGCAGGCAATAAATGTATTGAATGAATGAAATAAGGGATTTTTATAGAACATCTCTTTCTTTTCAGTCTAGCCTCTTATAAGAGAAAGTACCAAAGAGCTCTTGTTGATTTTTTAAAAGTAACATTAAAAAGTACGTGTTCATTATAGGGATTTCTGGAAACCCAAATATTGAAATAATATTCACTTTACAAACTGAGAGCAGTGTATTATAAACAGCATATACAATTTTGCATCCTGCTTGCATCATGTTATGAAAATTATCCCCATCATTAATTATTCTCAAATTGCCATCTGTCTACAATGCGGGAGACCTGGGTTCAATCCCTGGGTTGGGAAGATCCCCTGGAGAAGGAAATGGCAATCCACTCCAGTACTATTGCCTGGAAAATTCCATGGACAGAGGAGCCTGGTAGGCTACAGTCCATGGGGTCGTAAAGAGTCGGACATGACAGCGACTTCACTCACTCACTTAACTTTTATTTAAAAATTTTTTATTTATTCATTTATTTCAGCTGCATCAGATCTTGGTTGCCTCAAACAGGATTTTTTGTTGGGGTGCATGGACTCTAGTTGTGTCTCAATGGCTCCTGAGTACATAGGTTTAGTTGCTCTGCGGCATGTGGGATCTTAAGTTTTCTGAGCAGGGATCGAACCAGTGACCTTTGCATTACAAGACGAATTCTTAACCACTGGACTACCAAAGAAGTCCAAGCAAGCTGCCATTTTAAATGGCTATATAATAGTCCCCACTGGGGATGTGGGGCTTCCCAAGCGGCTTAGTGGTAAAGAATCTGCTTGTCAATGCAGAACAGCAGGAGACTGGGGTTCAATACCTGGGTCAAGAAGATCCCTGGAGAAGGACATGGCAACCCACTACAGTATTTTTTCCTGGAAAAATCTACAGGAAGAGGAGGCTGGCAGGCTACAGCCCATGGGGTTGCAGAGTTGGACACAACTGAATGACTGAGCATGCACATCTGAGAGGTATCAATAATTACCCTACCGTTGGATGTTTATATTTCCCCCTCATTTTTGGTATTATGAATGATATTTAACATCTCTGTATGTAATTCTTTGCTGAGTTCCTATTCCTTTAGGATAGAGTCCTAAAAGGTAATCTCATCTCCCTCAATTCTTTACTCAAGTGTCATCTTAATGAGGCCCTTCTTGGCTGGTCCACCTTAAAAATGTGAGCCCTTTCCCCTAATACCCTGAATTCCACTCCTGCTTTATTTTTCTCTTTAGCACACATCACTATATAATATACCATGAGAGAGTGTGTCATAATGAGTGTTGTCCCCACTAGCACCCAGGACAGGGAATTCTGCTGATTTGTTCAGGGCTGTACCCTCAGCACACAGAGCAGTGTTTGGCACACAGCAGGTACTCAGGAGTGCTGTTTTGCTAGGCAGTTGATATTTTATCACCCAAACACTTTTCTGAAAACTTCTTTTTTTTTCCCTGAGAATTTCTGAAGCTTCTTCCAGCAAGGCAAGGAAGAGAAGTGCCAGTTTCTCTGTACCTTCAACTCTACTGCATATTTTTACTTTAAAAATCGTTAACAATTTGATGAGAGAAGGAAATGTAAACTGCTTTTCTCTGGTTATTAGTGAGATTTACTTTTTTAAAGTATTTATTGAGATCTCCTTGGTGATCCAGTGGCTGAGATTCCACATTCTGAAGGCAGAGGGGCCTGGGTTTGATCCCTGGTCAGGGAATCTAGATCCCACACTAAAGTTGCAACTAAAGATCCTGCATGCTGCAATGAAGACCCACCACAACTGAATAAATAAATACTTAAAAAAACAAAACAAAGTGTTTATTAGTAAGTTGAATCGTTTCTCAGGATTTGTTCATCTGCTTCACCCATTTTGGGGGGAAAATTTAAACTGGGATAAGAGTAACATGACATGAAATTAACCACTTTAGTGTATAACTCAGTGGCATTTTAGTACATTCAGAGTATTGTGTAACCCTCGCCTCTATCTAGTTGCAAATATTTTCATCATCCCAAAAGAAAACTCTGTACTCATTAAGTGGTTATTCTCGAGAAGTTTGGGGTTGATTTCTTTGATTAGAAGAAGCTCATTAGAAATGAAAGATAACAATTCCTTTTATATTGGTTGTAAATACTTCCCTTATTGTTTAATCAAAAAATTTAAGTCTTTCTATAAAAATGTAAAGCTTATACTCAAGTTATTAAGATTTTTCCAAAAAGATTTTTCCCAATACTTTTAGCCCTTTCCTATCTTAAGATCAGATAAATATTCACTGTATGTTCTTTGAGTTAGTGTACACATTTTTTTTCTCAGTGATTTTAATGTATATATTTTGGAGCAAGATCAAATAACTTTTACTCACCTGCAAGATCACAGTACAATGAAAGTCTTTTTAAAAGCTCTCTTCACAATTCAACACCTACCCACTTTTGAATATTAAATTATAAAACTAAAAACTTCCAAGGGATTAATGGGATGAAATGAAAGAATATTTTTTTTCTTATTCCTTTTAATTACTGTTCTATACTGAAGCCTTAAAATTATTTTTATAACTTGTTTTAGAATAAGATTATTGATTTTTTCAAATAGGAGCTTTTTAGAGGTCAAAGATGACTATTATTTATTGTTGTTTTTGTGGTTACAGAGTACATAAAATTACCATTTTAACCACTTTCAAGTGTATGATTCTGTGGCATTAACCATTCACGCTGCTCTGCAACCATCATCTGCCAGCCATCTCCAGAACTTTTTCGCCTTCCCAAAGTGAAATCATGCCCTTGACACACTAACTCCCTATTTCTTCTTCCTCCAGCTTCTGGCCACTGCCATTCTACTTTCCGTCAAAAGATTACCTTTGTAAGCAGAATAGTACCAGATCAAATATTTTAAAACACTCATTTTTAAACTCTATGACTTTAAGAATTCCCTTCTGTGAAGGAAACAGGCACCCATTAGATTGAGAGCTGCTGGAGAAGTATCCTCAGTATTTAGTATACTGTTTGACATACAACAGACAGGTCTGAGATTTTTGAAAGCTTTATTTATTTAGGCTGCACCACAAGGCATGTGGGATCTTAGTTCCCTGATTAGGCGTCAGACCTGTGCCCCCTGCAGCAGAAACTCAGAGTCTTAACCACTGGACTGCCAGGGAAGTCCCTGAAGGAAGAGATTAAAACTAGTTTCTTCTCCTCTCCTACTCTGCTCCATTTTGCTATTTGTGTATGACACCCTGAGAGAAAATGGGAGGGCCATCTTGAAACAAGGCGACACCCACGTACCTGGATAACATCTGCAGGCTTGTGGATGTGTTCTTTAAAGATCAGGATGGTGGGGGTATAGACATTGACGCTGTATTGCCTTGTCATCTCTTCTGCCCCTCTCAAACCGACATACACATATCCAAATGACAAGTAATCTTTGTGTGCGAAAGCAGTCAACTGTTAGGGAGTGACAGAGAAGAAGGAATGAACTTGGCGGCACCGCATCTAGATCAAGTGTGACCCGTCCTCACCCGTGGGTGGAGACGAATGCAGCTCACGTGGGCCCACTCAGGCTGCAACGCCCTTGTACTCTTGCAGGAATTCTAAGGTCCTTTAGGCGCAAAAACCACACCAACAAAGCTGAATAACAACTGACTCTGTTTTTCAGATAGAGCAAGATATTCATCTTACTGAGATCTGTACTGGGGGTGAGAGGTTTGAGGAATTACCTGTGTCCCAACTACTGTTTATTTTTTTAAACTGGAGTATAACTGCTTCATAATGCTGTTAGCTGTACAACAAGGTGAATCAGCTATATGTATACACACATCCCCTCCTTCTTTGACGTCCCTCCACCTCCCCCACCCCCAATCCCACTCCTCTAGGTCATCACAGAGCATCAAGCTGAGTTCCCTGTGCTGTATAGCAAGTTCCCACAAGCTACCTATTTTACACATGGTGGTATATTTATCTCAGACCTAATCTCCCAGTTCATCTCTCTCCCCCCTTCCCCCGCTATGCCCACCCATCCATTCTCTATGTCTGCATCTGTATACCTGCCCTGGAACTAGGTTCATCTGTACCATTTTTCTAGAATCCACACATATGCTATATATTTGTTTTTCTCTTTCTGACTTACTTCACTCTGTATGACAGACTCTAGGTCCATCCATGTCTCTACAACCTGTACCCCAAGGGCGTAAGATGGCAGTGACCATGCCATTGATTAAGCACTTTCGTCTCCTGTCTCCCGTCACAGTGATAACCAGAGGCGTGCAAGTGCAGTACAGAGTATCATTCAGAGAGCAGGTTTGGAATCAGGCTTCAAAGGAGTCGATATTCAACCCACTGCAGGAAGACCGTGGGCAGGTTACACAACCATATAAACTTCAGTATTCTGGTCTATAAAATAGGGATCACAATCTGTACTGTTGGGTTCTTCTGAAGATTAAATGCTATTGTGTGTGTGGAAAGTGCTAGGCCCTCAACGTACAGTGCTTGAAGGCAAATTGCTGGTCTTCAAACATTTCTCATGGGGTTAGCTATTACTTATAAAAAGGAAAATCACCAAAATAAGAGGAAAAACCTAAAGTACCTTGTAGAGCAGTGGTATAGTGGGCATTTGGTCAAACAGGAGGACACATGGTTTATTCTCTTGCTGCCAGCCAGAGAGGAACCTGACATAATTTTTGCTTGTAACCTTGAATTGAAAAGAGGATGTCAGTTGCAACATTTAATTCTTAACAATTATAATCCAGTCAGGAGATAAACAGAATCAAATAAGGGTAAAAGACTGTTTTGTAAAAAATAAAAAATGCAGGCAACTAATCTTTTTGCCTTCATTTAACTAAAATTAATTAAATATTAATTTTAACATAAATATTGATTTCATATTTTCATGTGATCCAACTCATACAGACTGAAATCATAATCTTTCTGAAATTATTACTGACCATATCATAAAAAATTTGAGCTTTTGAAGCTGGTTTGCTTAGTTATAGATGACTTTTTAGTTTATTTTAAGACAATGAAATAATTGCTCTTTCAAAATGACTTAAGTAAAAATAAGTGGGCCCACCCCACCTATATATTACATAATTTCATTCATTGCCATCTGAATTGCTACTTAAAAAAAAGCTTTTAAATTACAGTATAACTTCTTTCCAATGTTGTGTTAGTCTGAATCAATACTTATGTGCTTCCCTGTTTATGCCTTAAAATAATCCTGAGAAAACAAAAACATGAGTAAATTACTTTCTAGAAAATTTTTATCATAGGTCAAAATTTATCTTTCAACTGTGCTCCCAGAATGATCTATATAGAATTTCAATCTGATCATTTCACTCCACTGCTCAGCCTCTTTCAATGGCTCTATCACCTGCAGGCCAAGCCTCTCTAAAGGAGACTCTCATGGTGAGATTTCCCTGCTCCTTCCCCATTAACTGCTTTAGCCTGTCCTCTCCCACTCACTAATGACTATTTCATACAAAACAGGCTATCTCATGTTCCAGACTCTGCCTGCCTGGAACTCATTCCTTACTTCACTTTCCTCACCCAGCAAACTCAGTACAGGGGTCACTTCTGCCAGGAAGCCTTTCTCAAGTCTCTAGGATGGACACTCTGTATATAGGATGGAAACAGTCACCCATTAGATTGGGAGCTTCTTGAGAAGTATCCTCAGTACTTAGCATAGTGCCCAACACACAACAGGTATTTGGAAAGGTCTGAGGACCTACCAAGACAGCCTGTCACAGTTTTAGGAGGCTACAGTGCACTCTGACAATTTCAAGCTAACTCCAATAAATGTTTCTTTTGTGGGAAATGATCCTGGTGGGACAGACTGTATAGAAATAGGATGGAAACAGCTGGGTGTTTAACTCTTCTTGGTATTATTAAATCAAAAATCAGTTTTTTAAAAAAAATTTATTTATTTTTTAATTGAAGGATAATTGCTAGACAAAATTTTGTTGTTTTCTGCCAAACATCAACATGAATCAGCCACAGGTATACATATGAATCATTTTCAAGTAAAGCAAAATAAGAATCCTGTTCTAACCTAAGAAACTGAGGGAAAAATGCTTCTTAAATATAAAAATCACAGTTCCGCTTGCGTGAACTCCTTGTGCCTAGTTTCTCCAGCTCAGTCTTTTGTTTGTGAAATTTATTCATACTGTTGCATCATACGTGCTTTGAAAGTTCCAAAAATGACATCTGATTTCATGGAATCTAGTGCTTTCCATAGCTAGGATCCTTAAATATATAACCAAATAGAACTTAATTTGAATACTCTCTTAAGAAAAGTATCTTCAAATGAACAAATGCATGTAGCTGGAAAGAAACTCTTCATCCTATGCTGTGATCTAACTTTTTGTTGAGAAAATAAGACGCACTCTCACTTTAGGCTCAGGTTCCTATGACAGGAAGGGAAGGGAAGCTTTCCCAGTGGCTCAGGCGGTAAAGAGTCTGCCTGCGATGCGGGGAGACCTGGGTTCTATCCCTGGGTCAGAAAGATCCCAAGGAGAAGGAAATGCCAATCCACTCCAGTATTCTTGCCTGGGGATCCCATGGACGGAGGAGCCAGGCAGACTGTATAGCCCATGGGTTCGCGAAGAGTAGGACACGACTAAGGGACTTCCTATGACAGCATCAGTCTTCCCAGTGGTTGTAACAGGGATAATCCTTTCAGTCTCTCTACTTCACCTATTTCAATTTTCAGCCTCTAGCAGACTTCATTTAAATGATTTAGTCTGAGCAATTAATTAACATGTGTCTTGTCCTGCTCAAAATGAAACTCAGGTCTGAGGATGACCGTGGACTCAGTTCAGAGCAGCCAGCAATCCTAGGTGCTCTTAAACTACTTCTAAGCCACATACTCACTTTCTCCACCAAGTTCCCTGGAAGCAGACTCTCTACAAACTGCCGCAGGTTCTCACTGACAACTGCGTTGTGGAAGAAGGAGATCTTCCCATTTATGATTCCTAGGATCGAGGGTGTGCTGTGTGCTCCCAGGTGATGGGCCAGGCGTCGCTCATACCCAGCGTGGACCACGCCAATTCCTACACCTGAAAAATACAAAAGACCTTCATGAAGGCCTTTTATGCCCCCGTGGCAGGTGAAAAAGTGTTGCTAAGTAATTTTCTGGTGTGAAACTGAAATCCTGACTTAGTAGGAGGGGATATCTTTCTCGACAGACTGTCTAGCATCCCTTCACTGTTGGAATTCTAAATTGGTTCAATTTTTCTGCAAAGCCATCTGGCAATGTTTAAGAAGAGCTACAAATCTTTTTATCTTGTAGTCTGTTGTTTCTAATTTGGGGAGTAGATCAAGAAGAAATACTTCAAAAGAAAAGAACAACCTGTCCACAATGGTCCTATTCATAAAGGAAACCATCTGTAAACAATTCAAGGGCTCATCAACTTGGCAATGATTGAAAAAACCCTAGGGTTTGTTGATAAGCTAGAATCAGTCTTCTCACTCTTCAGAGCATGTCTCCCTTTTATTTTATAGAGATGTTATACAGATTCTCAAAGAGAGAGATTAGGAAAAAATCATTAGGCCCTATCCCATATAACTACTGTTAATATGTTGGTATATGTTTGTATCTTTTCTTATACAAATAAGTGTGTATGCGTGTTTGTCTACACATAAAATGGGATCATCTGATACCTATTTCACTTAGTGTTTGAATAACTTTCCTTGTCTTTCATTCAAACAGTATATTTGGAGGGCTAGATCCTTTGCTAAACATTGGAGATACATTAAATGTTAATAGCCACTAAATATTCTTTTTTCCCTGGGATGTCTAACAGACGTCTAAGTTTCAAAAACAAACCCCTCATCTTCTTTCTCAAACCTGATCCACCCAGGTTTTCACCATTTCCATCGATGGTGGTTCCTTCCCGTTACTCAGGACTTTTGTCTTAAGGGTCATCTTTGACTCCTCTCATCTCTCACACCCCACATCCAGTCTGTCAGCAAGCCCAGTGGGTTCTGTCTTCAAAATACAGTGGGAATTCAACTGTTTTTCTCCACTTGCACTGTACCCTGTCTCTCAGTCATCTTTCTCTCTCTCTCCCAAGCTGCTGTAATAACATCCTCAACGGTGTCTTGTTTCTCCTTGTCCCCCCACACTTTCTGTCCTCAGTGTGGTGGCCAGACGGTCCCTTCTAAAACATAAACAACAGATCATGTCATTCCTCTTTCCAAATTTGGCACAGACTCCTCATTTCACTCAGAATAAAAGTCAGTCTTCACCAAGGCTGACAAGACCCTCTGTGATTTGGCCATTGGCCCCCTTCCTCTCCCACTCCTCCTGATCCCTTACTCCAGCCCCTAGTATCCCTGCTCTTCTTGAAACACACTGGCAGGTTCCTGCCTTTGGCTTCAGTGCTGGCTGGTCCTCCTGCCTGGAGGGCGCAACTCTGGACATCCGAGTAGCTGACTCCTTCACCAACTGCAAGTCCTTCTCAATGAGGCCGAGCAGCTCCCATGATGAAAACTGCTCTCCCCACATGCAGGATCCCCTTCAGCCTACCTGGCATGTCTTGAGCCCTTTCCAAGTTAGGCAGCATGCCTACAGCTTTAAACAGTTATCATTGTTCACACCAGCAAACCCTGAGCGGTAAGTATTGTCATCTTCATGGATGAGCAAGCTGGCACTTGGAGACGCTGAGGAAACCTTCCTGGAATCACAGTGTAAAGCAGGACCAAAATTTGAACCCTAGTTCAAAGCTGACCTGCAGCTGACCACAAAGCCTGGTTCCTTCCTGTCCCCAGTAGGTTCTACCACTAGGTTCTGAATGCTGGAGGGATCAAATTCTTAGAGATGGACTCACCACCAATGACCTTACCAGGGACTGCTATATAGGCCAGAAGCCACCATATTACACTGATTCTGGAGACTATGTCTTTCCAGTAACTATTCAGAGGGGCTCCCTACCAGACTTTGGGACTAGAATCAGTAATCAGAACGGTGGCTGGTGGGCCCACAATCAGGACAGGAGATGCAGGTCTTGGGAGAGCAAAGGAAACTGAAGAGATCTTTTGAGACTGCTGTTTACCCCGCTCTCCCCTCCGATATTCTTGAAGCTCATCCCCTGCAGGATGCCTGCTCAGTGAGATCTTCCTCTTCTGCTGGAATTTTTTTTTGGCTGCATCGTGAAGCATGTGGGATCTTAGTCTCCCAACTAGGAATCAAATCCATGTTCCCTGCAGTGGAAGCAAGGAGTTTTAACCATTGGACCACCAGAGAAGTCTTACTGCTTCCTGATTTAAAACTGAAGACTCTCACCCTGGCATTCCCTGGAGCCCAGCCTTTTTTTTTTTTTTTTAAATCATACTCTACCAACCAGCTGACAGACTGTATCTTTTCTTTGTTTCTTTGTGTCTCTTCACTAGAATATAAGCTCTATGAATGTAGGGGCTTGGGGCATTTTGTTTACTGCTTTATAATCCTTAGTATCTGGAATAGTTCCTGCCACTTAGTAGTCATTCAATTTTCTAAAAACAAGTAAATGAATGAAGTATTCAAAGTCAGAACCAGACTCAAATCCCAGCTCTGCTACCCATTAGGTGTGCAATCTTAGGCAAGTCATTTAATGTCTCTGAGCCTCAGTTTCCTTATTTGAATAATGAAGATAAACTGTTGTGAGGATTAAATGATACACTGGGTTGGCCAAACAGTTCACTTTGGTTTTTCTACCAGATGTTATGAGAAACCCAAACAAACTTTTTGGTTAAGGCAATATAAAAAAGAACCTAGCCCAGAGCCTGGGATATTGCAGGTACCTAATTAATTACAACTATTATTATCAGGTATTATTTCATCTAGACCATGTGAAGTCTGATCTACAGACTGTCTCTCATGTGAGTGGAATTATAACCTCCACAAAACTCTCATACATGGAGTGGGATGAACCATGTCACACTCTCACTCTTTATGTCATCTTCCCCACAGCGTTCCTATACTCCCACCAATATAGCTTTTTTCTGGTTAAAACAGAATACAAGTGATCAGCTTCATCTCTCTTACTTAAAATTACCACTGAGTTCTTGGAATTACCTACATCACCTTCATTGTAGCCTTTCTCAGCCTATAAAGGCTATTTCTTTGGATCATTTCTACAAAGCACTTTGATTCTTAATAATATCATCCCATTTCTAAATTCTGGAAGAATGCTATTTCTTTCCTATAGATTAATTATCACATAAATTAGAATAGAATAAAGAATGATACACATTTGATAGTTAAAGTTGTGGCATTATTCCTCCTGAAAAGATATTTAAGAATATAACAGGAATTCCAAAATTCTCTGAAGTCCAGACCCTAATCCTTCCCTTGCTCCCCATCCAAGCTGGGAAGGAAGAGTCAGAAAAGTCGGCAGCACTGTTTTCTCCCTGAGATTCAGGCTGGGAAATGACTGTGATGACTGGTGGTGACTTAGCATCTCTGAATCACAGTGCACAACACGGTTTTTATGACTCCTCCTCTTGCCTTCAAACTCTCTATACTCCAAAGCTCTGGGTTCATAAAGCAAGCTCAGCTGGGCCGACAAAAGTACAGCTCATCTATTCTTATCTTGAGTCAGCATAACCTGGCTGGATGACAAGGACACACCAGTCCCTAGACAAATCTGAGTTGCAAATTTAAAAGAAAGGCAAAGCGGATGCGACTTTTTTTCAGAACCATTTGGTTTTTCTATGGATCGATGTTTCTGGCTAATCTGTAGATCCTGGGGAATTAAAATATAAATACTCTCTCCTCTTTTTGAGTCTGTAAAACAGTGTTTTTTTCCGTAAAGTACTAAAGATCTCTACTTTGAGGCATCAAATTATATTTGCTTTTATTATGCCATCTTAAATATGTATCCTATCTTTAAGGGAAATTCTCTCATCTCCCTCTCTCTTGCATACAGATATTCATCTTTCAACTTTTCCATATGCCTAAAGGGATGGTACAGAGCCAACTGGAAGAACACGACACTGTCAAATCTGGCTAAATAGAAGTCTGTCAATAAACTACTAAGATGAAAAATGATGCGAAATAACAAAAAATCAAGAACATGGAGTTTCAGTAGGAGAAAATAAAACACTTTACCAGTATCTAAGCAGAACCTTTTCCTACACAAAAGAAGTTGTCATACACTTGGCTATTTTTAGGAATAACTCCTTGAAAGAGAGAAATTATCTGATTTCAAGACACCAACCTCCTTGATACCCTGGTAACTGCTGGCACCTCCCAGGGGGCACTGTGTACGCCGCGGGATTCAGGTCTGTCTCTTACGTGCGCTTCCTGGGGTAAGGACTAGGTTTTACTTATTTCTGAGCAGTGCAGCACAGTGGTTAAGAGTGAACTCTGGGGTTAGACTTTTGGTCCATACCTTAACAGTGTGGGTTATGAACAGTGTGACCTCACTTGTTCCTTAACCTTCCTGAGCCTCACTTTCCTCATTTGTAAAACAAGCATAGTCATAGTCTTTCTTTCATTGGGTTACTCTGGGAATAAAGACAATCCAAAGTATTTAGCACAATGCAAAATAAGTAAAATGCTAAAAAACAAAACAAGCAAACAAAAAGACTTATTAGTGTAATATAGTACTTGGTCCATTAAGAAAACAGTTTTTTTCTTTTTTCGCTGTGCCATGTGGCTTGCAGGATCTTAGTTCCCTGGCCAGGGATTGAACCTGGGCCTTGGCAGTGAAAGTGCCAAGCCCTAACCACTGAATCGCCAGGGAATTCCTAAGACAAATGTCTTAAATGAGAACATGGAATGAATTCCTTATCATTTTCTACTTACTCCTATAGTACCGTACTATTCTGTACTTGCACATGTGAGGCTGCTGTGAATTTCCTGAGTATGTTTTCTCTTCCCAGTAAGAGTAAGATCCTCAAGGTCAAGGGCAGAGCTTACTATTTCTGGGCCTTCCTCCACAGCATGGCTGTCTATAAACGTGGTCTGCTTTTGCACACTAGTAATTACCAAACGGCACGACTGTAGATTCCACCTAAATAGCTACAACAGTTCTGCTCTGGGTGGAACTGTTTCATTTCCTTCATTTACTGCAATTCAGGCATTTTATGTTATTTTGAGATAATGTCCAGGCTTTCCTAGATCACAATTAATCTTTAGGACTGTCTGCTTTTTCTGTCAACTCGGAATAGAAACATTTTCTGCAGTAACTGTCTTAAAGGATAACACTGCCTTGCTTGGACAGGGAGTGGCCATGGATATTGTCAGATCTCATCTCAATATAATCCAACTGTAACCAAGTGGAACTTGAGTGTTAGGAATCTGCAACGAATCTGAATGTTCCAAAAAGGAAAACTAAACCCATCTAATACATTTAGTCAAAACCCGCTTTCTAGGGGACCTGGGAGGTGAAGTGCGGGAACAGATTAAATACTCTTAAACATTACTTCTATGAATCCAAATCCATCTTCTTCCATCCTTGTCATTTTGAGTCCCACTTATTAGGATTATTTGTTGTTCAGTTGCTAAGTCATGTCTGACTCTTTGTGACCCATGGACTACAGCACGCTGTCCTCCACTATCTCCTGACGTTTGCTCAAACTCATGTCCATTGAGTCAGTGATGCTATCTAACCATCTTATCCTCTGCCACCCCCTTTTTCTTTTGCCTTCAATATTTCCCCACATTAGGGTCTTTTCAAATGAGCTGGCTCTTCACATCAGGTGGCCAAAGTATTGGAGCTTCAGTTTTACCATCAAGCCTTCAATGAATATTCAGGGTTGATTTCTTTCAGAACTGACTCATTTGATCTCTAAGCTATCCAAGGGACTCTCAGGAGTCTTCTCCAGTATCACAATTCAAAAGCATCAATTCTTTGGTGCTCAGCCTTCTTTATGTTTCAACTCTCACATCCGTACATGACTACTGGAAAAACTATAGCTTTTGACTATACGGACCTTTGTTGGCAAAGTGATGTCTCTGCTTTTTAATATGCTGTCTAGGTTTGTTGTAGCCTTCCTTTCAAGAAGCAAGTGTTTTTTAATTTCATGATTTAAAATTTTCTAATTTTTAATTTAGGATTATAGAGCACAACAATCCCAAAGGATGGCAAGACCTTCAATCATCACAGATTTAAGGACCCTGAAAAGCAGTAGAGCATCATGTTCACCGCATGGATTACAGAGCCAGTCTCCCTGGGTTTGAATCCTAGCTCTGCCATGTACCAACTGTGGGACCTTGGAAGAGGTACCAAAATGAGCCGAGTCTCTATAAAAGAGAGATGACAATGGCACTCTCCTCAAAGAGTTGTTTATGAGTTGACACTTACATTAGTGCTTGGCATACGGTAATAATACAAGCTATTGGGACAGTCATTTCCTAGGCAGGTTGATAAGAGGTCTAGGGGTCCCCAAGGGGAGAGGGGTCTGGAATTCTCAAGGAGGAAGAAAGGACAAACTTTTTTGTCCCTCTACATTCCTTAGGATTATATAACAATAAAGTATCCTGCTTGAGGACTGCCTCTGGAAAAAAACTTTCTGGCTAATCCTATTATCTTAAAATGTAAATTATGGGAGTAGGTCTAGTAAGGTCCTTACAACCTCCAGACATTCTTTTGATTCACTGCAATAACTAATTAGAGATTCCGCCCGCTTCTGATGCCTATGCCAGAAGCTTTCTCTATCTCCTTTATACTTTAATAAAACTTTATTACACAAAGCTCTGAGCGATCAAGCCTCGTCTCTGGCACTGGATTGAATTCTCCTCCAGAGGCCAAGAATCCTGGTGTCTTTTTGTGAAACAATCTTTCACTATGATTATTATATTACTATTATTATTATGCTTACATTATTATATTCTTAGTGCCATGTCATCACACTTGGTAGTCCAAACCACAATCATTACTCAGAACAACTTCTCCGAATTCAATTCTTCCCTGTATCCTCTGCCCACCCAGTAGCTCAAGTGAGAATGCAGAGTCCATTTTGACCCCCTCTCTTTTCCTCAGTTCTTACATTCAAATGGTCCCCAGGTGCCAGGTCCTCCTATGATCCTTCTCTCGAAATATCCGATACCTGTTCCCCCTCTGTTCCTGCTGACCAAGCTCAGGCCAATGGTTGCTGCCTTGCCAGGACTGGTAACCTTGTTGCCTCTGTTCTCACCTTCTTTAGTTTGTACTTCATGCAGCTTGAACTGTTAGCTTTCTAAAGCACAGATCTGATAGGACCATTCTGGGCTCTGTTACATACTATAAAGTAAAGGCCAGCTTCCTTGGTCTGGACTTGAAGGCTTCTTACCACCTGACTCCCAGGTTGCTCCTCCTGCTTTCTCCCCTCTCATCTGCACTCAGTCACCCCTCGCTGCTGGCTCTTTGCTTCCCTGTCTGCATTGTTCCCTCTTGCCTGAATGCTACTCCTCCACTTCCTGTCCGGTCAGGTGGCACTAGTTGTAAAGAATACGAGCCTGCCCATGCAGAAGATGCAAAAGACACAGGTTCAGTCCCTGGGTTGGGAAGATCCCCTAGAGGAGGCAATGGCATGCCACTCCAGTATTCTTGCCTGGAAAATCCCATGGGCAGAGGAGCCTGGTGGGCTGCAGTTCATGGGGGTCATGAAGAGCTGGACATGATTAAGTGACTGAGTATAAAACTTCTAATCATCTTTCAAGATTTAGCTAAAAATAAGGAAAAACTCAGTGCTCTATAGTCTGTGAGCTATAGAAAACTAACATTTAGAAAAGATTTTTTAAAAGGAATTTGCAAAACAGGTGCTTTCAAAAACTTAATGCTGATTACTCAGTTAATCAAAAATTCTCTAAAGCTCATTGATTCAGTTCAGTTCAGTCGCTCAGTCGTGTCCGACTCTTTGTGACCCCATGAACCGCAGCACGCCAGGTCTCCCTGTCTATCACCAACTCCCAGAGTTTACCCAAACTCACGTCCATTGAGTCGGTGATGCCATCTAACCATCTCATCCTCTGTTGTCCCCTTCTCCTCCTGCCTTCAATCTTTCCCAACATGATGGTCTTTTCAAATGAGTCAGCTCTTCACATCAGGTGGCCAAAATATTGGAGTTTCAGCTTCAACATCAGTCCTTCCAAAGAACACCCAGGACTGATTTCCTTAAGGACGGACTGGTTGGATCTCCTTGCAGTCCAAGGGACTCGCAAGAGTCTTCTCCAACACCACAGTTCAAAAGCATCAATTCTGCGCTCAGCTTTCTTTATAGTCCAACTCTCGCATCCATACATGACTACTGGAAAAACCATAGCCTTGACTAGATGGACCTTTAAGTATTCAAAATGTATCAGGCACTTAATATATGCTTTTCTCATTTAATATTCATAACAATCCTGTTGGTTTGACATTATAACTCCACTTTAGAGTTGAAGAAACTGAGGCTCAGTAATCTGTCCAAGGACACAAGGTGTTATAAACGACACGTCTGTGACCTGAAGCCTGGTGCATCTGACTCCGGGGCATGTGGTCATGACAGTGATCACTGTGCTATGCTGTCTCACGTCATGCAAGTTCACCTGTTGGCTCTGATCTGACCTTGGTGTACATGCATTATCATTCTAAATTATGCAGTGGTCCAGTGTCTATGTTCTGCTATGGGATCTTAAGGTCAGCTCCTGGACTGAAGAGGTTAAATGGTTTCCAGCACATCACCCCACATGGCACAAATTTGTGGCTGTGTTGTGTGATGAAGAAGCTGTCCAATCTGACAGCTGACCTGGGCCCCTCATTTATTCATCAGGCACCAGAGCAAAAATCTGCTGCTCACCACATGTGAGACCACGAGCTAAAACCACATGTTCCTCAACTTCTAAGAACTTGATTCCATCACAGGAAAGCATTATGGCATATCTGAGCCCCCGAGTCCTCTGAACCAGCAGGCTGAAATGTTCTGTTTCAGAATAACTGAGCTGTGTGACTTTCAGTAGTGCATGTTCTCCAGAACAACCCGGGCCTCTCAGCCCCTCTGGTTGCTAGTCCCTTTCTGGTTACTCAAGAATAGGTCTGCTAGGGAAGGGGTTCCCAATCCCCAGGCCGTGGACTGGTATGAACTGGTACCGACTTGTAGCCAGGAAGGAACCAGGCCACTCAGCAGGAGGTGAGCAGTGGGTGAGGAAGCAAGCAAAGCTTCATCTGGATTTACAAGCGCTCCCCACTGCTTTCCCATCAGCCCCAGATGGGATCATCCAGTTGCAGGAAAACAAGCTCAAAAGCGCACAATAAATGTAATACCCTTGAATCATCCTGAAACTATCCTCGCTTCTTTTCTCTCAGTCTATGGGAAAAACTGTCTGCCACGAAACCAGTCCCTGGTGCCAAAAAGGCTGGGAACCACTATGCCAATGACTTCCCTGGTGGTTAAGAATCTGCCTTCCAATGCAGGGGACACAGGTCAGGGAACTAAGATCTCAAATGGCATGGAGCAACTAAGACTGTGCAGTGCAACTACTAAGCTTACATGCTCTGGAGCCTCTGTGCTGCAATGAAAAGCCCGAGAGCTGCAATTAAGATCCAACACAGCCAAATAAATCGATGTTAAAAAGAAAATAAAGACCTGGACCTTCCCTGGTGGTTCAGTAGTTAAGACTCTGGCTTTCCAATACAGTGGTTGTGGGTTCTATGCCTGATTGGGAAACTAAGATCCCACAAGCCATACTGTGCAGCCAAAAATAAAAAAAATAAATATAAGTAGGCCTGCTAATGCCTACAAAACAGACATACATTTAATTAAGTAAATCCAACTTTTATAAGTTATTAAAATAAATACCCTCCCCGGATAACTAAAATTTTCCTGGAGCTAAGTGATATCTCTGAACAAAAGAAAGGCTAATCTGTGATGGAGAGTGTATGACAATTAGAATATTATTTGTTACAGGTGGAGCTATTTGCCCCCAAAATGCACAGGTTGACCCTCTAATCCCCAGTACTTCTGAGTGTGATTATATTTGGGGATGGGGCCTTTAAAGGGGTAACCAAGTTAAAACGGGGTTTGAGGGAGACCTGAGCTCCATCCCTAGGTTGGGAAGATCCCCTGGAGGAGGGCATGGTAACCCACTCCAGTATTCTTGCCTGGAGAATCCCATGGACAGAGGAGCCTGATGGGCTATAGTCCATGAGGTTGCAAAGAGTTGGACATGACGAGTGACTAAACACAGGGTCACAGAAAGAGAGTATGAGATACCAGACCCAAACACACAGACACAGACGAAGTTGGCTACCTGCAACACAATAAGACAGGCTTCACAAGATAGCAAACCTGTTGACAACTCGATCTTGAACTTTTAACCTTCAGAACTATGGGAAAATAAATTTCTGCTGTTTCAGCCACCCTGTCTGTGGTATTTTGTTATGGCTCCCCTAGCAAATTAATATACAGAGTGAACTCACAAATACCATAAGGATAACCTACCAGCATGAAGACTGGTACTTGAGGCTGCTCTGCTCAACCAATAATTCTGAAGTTTCTCCTCTGTATCAGGCCCTCAAATAGATGTCAGGAGACCACACAGACTTCAAGTTAGTAATGTAGCATGAAAGTGGCTTATCCATTTCCCCTCTGAAAATGCGTCCCCAGAAAACTCCAGTCACCATGAATTTCTGAAGAGAAATCACACTAACTCTTCCTTCTCTCCAATATCCCAAGAAATTCAAGAGACATAAAAGTCACCTTCTCTTATATAAATGTCTTCCAAGGAATAAAATGCTCTTACCCAAACCTTCGAGTTCTTGAACTACTTCTTTCCAGACAGGTTCAATGTGGATACAGCTAAAGCACCAGTCTGAGGTGATCTTAATGAGGTAGGGTTTCTTGAAGCTGTCTGGAACCACTTCATTCACATAGTGTGAAAAGTGCAATAAATACTTCTCATCAATTGAGTCCCGCCGTTCGGAATTAAAAGGGAACTGAAAAAAAGATTCGTCGAAATAAAAATTCTCGTGGAAGTGGCGGAAGCGATGCTCTCGCTGCTGCTGCTGCTTCTGGTAGCCCTGGCTCTCCCCAGCATCTCCATAGTGGTCGTAATGCGATCTCTTTTCTTCATTGGAAAGAATCTGCAAAGAAAGGGGAAGAAAGTAAGAAGTTCAGAAAACAAAACAGCAAAAAAGGGCCACAAAAGGACTTTCCTGTAAACATCTCTGAAGATAAAGGAAGAAAATAAATGTAAAGATACAACACAACTTGATATTTTAAATGCAGTCACTCAACATACTGTGAAACTGTTCTCTTAATAGAAAAACTAAGTATTTCAAGACCAAAATACTTCAACTGTGTAGCTAGCTACTCAGGCTCATCTTGGCTTTAAAGATTCTGAACTATCATAATACTAAACACATCAATAAATCAGAAAACTTTTTTTTTTTTTTGCTGTGCCGTGGGGCTTGTTGGATCTTAGTTATCTGACTAGAGACTGAACTCAGGCACTTGGTAGTGAGAGTGTGAAATCCTAACCACTGGATAGACAGGGAAGTCTTAAATTTAACATAACTTTGACATTAGGGCTCAGCCATGAGAATGTTGACTTAGTCGTATCATCTAAGTTGGAATAATTCATTCAAACGAATGTATGAAAAGTTGTGAACACCAAAAAGGAGCCATAGGGTTGAACTCTGTGACTGTTTGTTAGCTGACTCTTACTGAGGAATAACTTTGAAGTCTAATTCAAGAACCTATTTTAGGATGAAGCATCATTCTATGAGCTAAGCACTTTCTGTTGAAGAACATTACTCTAACACAAATCAGGAAGCCACGGACTTATCTTTCTTACATATTCCACATGAACTTACTTAAGCTGATATGTTGGAAAACTGTTAAAAACCTCGTGCTTAAATGTATTTGTAACCTTGAGTCACTTTAATAAATACAGGAAAACTGGTCTGTGTTTCTTTAATGTAAGCTTCTAGTATGCATATGTGCTCAGTCACTAAATCGTGTCTGACTCTTTGCAACCCCATGGACTGTAGGCCACCAGGCTCCTTGTGTCCATGGGATCCTCCAGGCAAGAATACTGGAGTGGGCTGTTGTTTCCTCTTCCAGGGGAATCTTCTCGACCCAGGGATCAAACCCGAATCTCCTGTGCTGCCAAATTGAGCATGTAACAAAAGGAAGTAAACATTCAGGGTTACTCTAAAACTCCAATTAAAGCCTTTAAAATAGGGCAGTTTCTCTAAGAGCAGAGTGTGTAGGTACTGGTTTCAACAAATTAGATGTAGTAAAAAATGCTGTCTCTACCACTATTTAGACTGGGTCAAGGGCATGGGGAGCATACCCTTTCCAAACTTTACAAAACTGATCATCTAAGATAAATTTTACAAAAGCCAATAGATGCATCATAAAGTTTGACACGATACCTCATAAGCCTTGCTAATTTGAATGAACTTGTCTTCTGCTCCAGGATCTTTGTTTTTGTCAGGATGCCTGAAACACAAATGGGCAGGTGGTGACGGTGGATTTAATGTTTTACACATGGTTAATTAACATCCTTGTACACAGAGTTCACTACGTTAGAGGCAAATGGAAGGGCATTTTGCTAGAACAGTTCCTTAAAAATAAGTGGGAGAAGCAATTAGTTGCTTCACGTGACTACAGTAAATGAAACTGTGAAACAGGCAATTTCTTCCCACAGTGCTTTAGCTAGGCACATTTTCAAAGCATGAGATAGCGTTCCAGGCTTTCACTGAGGAAGGGTGGAATGTATATCTGTCTTTATACTGCTCTTGAACACCGCTGGAGCCCAAGGCTAAGGTCACTTATTAGTAAGAACCAACTTCTTTTCCCAGGATGGCAGCATTTCATCCCAATGTTAGAATGATATCAATGTAGATGTTTCTTCTGACAACTCAGGTGGACAAAGCAGTTTTTAGGATACTCCATGAATTTGTAATAACCATGTTCCAAACGGTATCTTGTTGCTGATGTTCAAATTAGAACGTTTTAATTTTCAATATTATCCTGGTTATTCCATTCTGTCTCACTGCCTTTTATTTACAAATAGATAATGATTTCAAGGTCACGTTTTAAAAATGTGAGGAAAGTCTACAGTTTATGCAAAGTGATTTCAACTAATATTGGAACTAACATTTTCTATTATACACAGCTGGCAATTAACTGTATCTATCTTGCTGTCATATATTATTCTGTAATATTCTTATATTTACCAATTTCAGCTTTGGCAATTTTAAAGTCGTGGAAAGTAGGGGCCGGGTTTTACTTCCTCAGAACTCTCTAACATCTAAATCAGTGTTTTATACCAACTGATTTTTCAATGTTCATTTTATTAAGAGATTCTATTACAGAGCTTATTTATTAAATAATCACTACTGCTAACTTCTAGTAAATTTCTTCTAGCAAAGGTTCTGGAAAGAGAAACAATCCACTGGGAAGCAAATGACTACTAAAAACAGTACCAAGCATATTTGAATAAGAAAATTTACAACTTGACCAACTTATTCTAGCAGGAGCATATTTGAATTATAATATTCTGACTTCTCTAAAAATAAAGGAACTTCAAATTGTTGGCTGGAGAATTTAAACATCGCTCCTCCCTTGAGTATTTAATTTTGTTATGAATATTAGTGGGAAAAAAAACTCAGCTAAATGTGATAAAAATAATGATTTAAGGAAACAAGATGGTGGTTCCAGAATATGCTTCTGTGTAACCAAAGGAAAAAAGAAAAGCGCTTTCAATATTCAAACTCAGGCCGAAGGCTAAGAGGATAAAAATCATGCAAATGCACAAATGCAGATTTAACATACAGAACTTGGTAGGTGGGGGAAGAGAAGGGAAGAAGGGGCTTTTAAGGAGACTGAACCGAAGAGAGAGTATTGGGGGCTGGATTAAAACCACAGATCCTGAAACAGAGGAAGCCAAGGCCCGAGGACAGGCAGGAAACCACAAGACCGGTTCAGCTTATAAGGAATATTTTCCTGATTATGGGAAAATACCGCAAAGTTGAAAACATTTAGAAAAGGATAAATTCACCTCTAGGAAAGCACCATCCAATGCTATGTTCAGTGTATAAGCAACATTTCAGACTACAATATAATGAAAGTGAAAGTGTTAGTCACTCAGTCATGTCTGACTCTTTGTGACCCCATGGACTGTAGCCCGCCAGGTTCCTCTGTCCATAGAATTCTCCAGGCAAGAACACTGGAGTGGGTTGCCATTCCCTTCTCCAGGGGATCTTCCCGACCCAGGGATTGAATCTCAGTCTCCTACATTGCAGGCACATTTTTTACTGTCTGAGGCACCAGGAAAGCCCACAATACAATATGCAACTTTTAAATTTCAAAGTAAAGAAAAATTTGTATTTGGTATCCATTGAGCATCTACACATAGGGAATAAAAACGAAGGGGCTACCTTTAAGGGAATAAAAATGAAGATAGAAAAAAATAATAAAGCATCAGACAAATCGATTTACTGTTTAGGGGACTGACCATGTTGTACCCATTTGCTTCAAATCAAATTTTATGATGCCTTTTTCTTGGGGTTGGAGGAGTTATTTTGCCAATGTAGGTGACATAAGAAAAGTACTTATGATAAAACAATTATTGGGAGAGAAATGTCATTTTTCTGAGATTAAAAAGGAATTTAAAATGGTTTTACCAAGCAAAGAGAAAGCTCTTGAACAGGGTAAGTGTTAATCGCTCAGTTGTGTTTGACTCTTTGCAGCCCCACAGATTGTAGCCCACCAGGCTCCTTTGTCCAAGCAATTCTCCTTGGAGTATCTCCTTGGAGTAGGTAGCCCCCCTACTCCAGGGGATCTTCCCGACCCAGGGATAGAACCTGCATCTCCTGTACTGCAGGAAGACTCTACCACTGAGCCATCAGGGAAGCCCTGAGCAGGGTAAGAAATACTATTAAGTGATAAAACAGCAGAGGAAAACTACAAATTGAATTCAGTAATTAACTATTCCCCATGGAGTAGCTCATTATGAAAAGTCAAACAAGGAAATTGCTATTTTTCAGTGTACAAGTGACCCCTGAACAACATGGGGGCTCAGATGAACTGCACAGTTCAAACCCATGTTGTTTGAGGGCCAACTGGATATGAAACCACTATGAAATGAAACAGTTTCAATGATAAAATATTACCAGAGCCTAAAAAGCAGAAAATAATAGTACAGTGAAAATATAAGGGTAAAGTAAAATATTAGACTTTCACTAGATGATAGTTTATTTATATGTATGGTGACATAACACTCCTAAAGAGAATCTAATTAAGGAAGTGAAGCATATGATTCATTTAATTTATATTATAACAACTTTTTCAGCTCTGGAAGACAGAAAAGTCAAAGCTATACATTTTAATAGGATCCATAAAACCAAGCTACCATTTTTGCTTTTAAGATTTTGTCAAAGGCTATACCTTGTTGAAAAGAATGTTGCTACCTCATGAATTAATTGCAGATTTATGTATTTTGCTTTAAATACAGAGAGGCAGGAGATTGAAATGATGTAGTAAAGAAAGTGACTTTGCTGTAGAGTCCCTGGAGAGGCTATGCACAATCAGAGACTTCATTTTTAGTATCCAATTCTGGGTATCTCATGACATGAATATGGTCTAAAATAGTTAGGTATTCAAAACATTCAAAACTATAGTTTAAACTACGTTTCACCTTTACCACCACCAACTGGATACTAAGATGCACTTTTCACTGAAGAATAATGGTATCAGGCAAAGTCAGGCACAGCCTGCACTGTCATCTGCATGTGGCAGCTTTGCTGCTGTGTTAACTTCCTACCCACCCAGACTAACCCACTCACTCTCACTTCTGCCCAGATGGGCAAGTGATTAAAAAACAAAACAGCAATAAACCTGCTGGTGCAGGTCAACCTATGGAACCAAGAGTTAATACAGACTTCCCAACTCTGAGCCTAGCTGCTCACCCAAAAAACAGGGACAGCAATATCTGCCCTCATGGGGGTAATAATAAGGCTTAAATGAGATAAAACAGTATAGAACCTGGAGCCTAGCATGCAGTTGGCGCATGATGATGGCTCCCATCCCTAACTTTCTTTCCTTACTCGGGTGGCTCACCCAGCTTTTGTCACCTGTGTCTTCACTGTCCCTCCCTTCCCTGAGGCTCCCCTCCAGCTATATAATCCATCATTGCTACTCTGTCATGTCCAAGGCACTGATAATGTTTGTCCAAAATAAGCTTTAAATTCATTGCTTTCCTGCTAAATCACAAACACTGGCATATTCCCTAGCATATACAACATCTACAGGTAAAAATTAAGACTTTTCTATATGATAATTTTTTTAAGTAATGTACTCAGTTCCTGAACATTCTCTTTAAATTGAGAGCAAAAAGCTCTTACTATAAAAATTTTTTTTAAAGCTTAGAAATTAATAATCTAGAGAATAGGACTGGGTAGTGTTCCCTTTAGTAATGATACTCATGAAGAGTTACTTTATGAATAACGTATCATGGGAAGGGCAGCTTATCTATTGTTGATTATATATATTATATACTTATACATATAATTTATATAATATATATTAAAATGTATTTATTAATTAAAGTTCCCTCCTACTTACTTTAATATTAAATAAGCAAATAGTATCAAGGCGATTCTTTAAGCCAAAGAATTCCTAAAGGGGTTTCATAGTAACTGGGCTTTGGATTCTAAAAAATTATAGAATAACATGAATATACGTTCTCCCATATAAAATATGTTAGACAAACATATATTATATATTTAATGAACACAGAAACAGAGACAAATAAAAGCTAACCATAATTTAGGCTTCATTCTCCTGCTAAAACTGCTTAGCTTATTTTAAACTTCTATTTCTTTGTTTCACCTACCATTCCCGGGCGAGCTTCTTATAAGCCTTTTTAATATCAGCCTGACTGGCTGTTCGGCTGACCCCTAGGACTCTGTATGGGTCAAAATCCAACGCAGACAGAATTTGCAGGATCAGAACCAGAACTATCAAGAATTGCCAGGAAATGCTCAACTTTTTCACTTCCATTTCTCTTCCTTTCCAGAGCTGAAATGATTGAAGAGGCAGTAAGTTTCAGTGGTAGAAATCTGGACAGTCTGACTTTTTATGTAAAGGTATAAGATGTATAGATGAAAAACAAAACAAAAGATATTTTGCAGGAAAAGTACCAAGCTGCCTGACCCCACCTTCTTAAATGAACACCCTTGCTACTATTTTTGAATATCACAAATAAGAACTATTACAGACGAAGAGACGAGCAATAAGATAGCAACTCTCCAAAATCCTTGGATTAGAAAAGCTTTAGAAATGACTGAAAACAAATAAGATGAAGAAATAATAAGCAAACTCAAGAAAACATACGTAGGGAAATCTAGGCAACTACATCTCTAACATACTATTTCACATATAATGACAGTAACAGTTTAATCTTTATTTATTTAAAAAATTTCTTTGGCCACATCACACAGTATGTAGGATCTTAGCTCCCTAACCAGGGATGGAACCTGCACCCCATGCAAAGGAAGCATCGAGCCTTAACCACTGGACCAACGGGGAAGTTGTCTAACAATAATAGTTTAAACCTAAAATATGTGGTTAGAGAATCCCTTTCTGAGCACTTGCTAAATAAATTCATGAAATCGTAAGATTTACTATATGCAAAACTACAAAATAAGATAGTTGTGATGTTCTTGGGAGTTAAATAAGTACAAGGATGAAAGTGAAATACTCTAAAATAAAACTGGAGTTACAACTTCACACACCCCAATTCTCTTGTCACCATGCCCATTCAAACAAGAAAACAGGAAGCTGTCTTTAATCACTAGAGATACTGTAATTATAAGTGGAGACCTCAGATGAGAAAAAGCGGTGAGAAGAGTTTTAGTTTGCCATCAGAGGGGCATTAATGGCAAAGACTGTAGACCAGGTATGGTCTTCAAATGTTAAAGCTCCATCTCCGCTGAGGGTAGTGACTGAATTCACTGTGGATTTTGGAAGTAATCCTGTCAAGTTAACAAGGCAGTGCTCCATTGCACGGACATATTTACACACTCCAGGATCATGATCTTTGTGATATCACACAGCGATTTTTCAAAGGTTATATTTATCTTGTGTGTGAAAGTTGCTCAGTCCTGTCCAACTCTGCGACCCCATGGACTATACAGTCCATGGAATTCTCCAGAGGATCTTCCCAACCAAGGGATGGAACCCAGGTCTCCCGCATTGCAGGCAGATTCTTCAACATCTGGGCCATCAGGGAAGGCCCATATTTATCTTGGTTTCTCACAATCACTAACATCTTAAGCATCAAGCATCTAATGTGATATCTTACTTAAGGGAGCCAAAGCTGTAACAGTGTGGATTCTGACAAGTGGGAGTCTAAATGCTACCTCGGAGTCTTCACCAAAGACTAATCTGATGGCCACTGTTTAGGACTGAAAGCATGCCGAATAAAACTCTAAAACAAAAAGAAGCTTCTTATTTGTTAACGCAACCTATAATCTATTCTGTCGTACAAAATACACACAAAAAACCTAAAAACTGAGAAGGCGATGTAGCTATCAGTTAAGCACATAGACTGGAATCAGGCTAACATTGGGATCTGTCTTCCATCGCTTTATGACCTTGGACAAATTACTTAAAACTTGCTAAGCCTCAGTGTCCTCCTTCATAAAATGGGTGAAAATAATACCATCTTGAAAGGCTCGACATGGGAGTTAAACGGTATAGGATTTACTGAGCACGGGGTCAGCAGCCAATAAGCAGTATTTATTACCATTATTTTTTCTACCATGCAGTGCAACCAGTGCCTTATTCAACTGTGTCAGTCGCCTCCACTTAGAGAGCCCAAGTGCCGGGGCGCTGTGTTCTTTTGCTGACAGCTCGACCGTACCAGCCTCAGGACAGGAAACCTGCCCAACAGGTAGGTATCGCCCTCGGGCAGTATCCCCAGGACCAGGCAGACGCTCCCAGAGACATGCTTAGGTCTGAGCCCCGCCTCGAGCTCCCGCCGAACGTCGCAACCCTCCAGGAGACAGCCGCATCCCTCGCCGCCCCCGAGAGCCCTGGGTCTGGCCCTATCGGCTCCGGGTTCTCCCCGGGCCCAGCGGGGACCCGGAACGAGGAAGAACTGACTGGAGATCCCTGAGCCTGGCCCGGCCCCGCCGCGTCCGCGGCTCCGCGCGTCACGCCGGGAAGGAGTTACCGGGAAAGGGCACCGGCCTAACCGGCTGCAGCGTCCGTGCTCCAGTTAGTCCGCCGGGCCGGGAGCCTCCGGTCCACACCAGCGCTTGCCGGGGCCTGGGGAGGGGAAAGAGAAGGGACGAGCCGGAGGGTAGTCACGTGATACTTAAAGGCCCGGCGCACCAAAGGCGGGGACAGAACAAGTCGAGGTCTTCTACTTTGTGAATCTGTTTTGACCCTTGCCACCCGCCGTCTGCGCGTGGACCTGGCACGGTTGCCATAGGAACGAGGAGCGCTCTCCGGCGGGATCCAAAGGGAAGGTGGTGACCAAGGAGGCCGAAACGTGCCTCCTAGAGAGGCAAAGTCGCTATGCATGATGGGATGCCAAAAGACCTCCCCGATTCAGGGAGGAGTTTCCACCTCTACCAGGAGATGGCCCTTGTCTAGCAGCAGTTGCTAGGGTGGGGAAGCTTTCGCTGTTCCCTAGTCTCTTTAACCCTATTCTTAGACTCCGAGAGCGTCAGAGTTGGAAGGGACCTTAGGGATCGTTTCTAGTTCAACTCCTCCGTATCCTGATGGAGGAGACTGAGGCCCAGAGAGGGGTAGAGACTTGCCCAAGGCTTAGAATCCAGGTCACTTAATCCTATATCCCCAAAAAGCGATTTCTACTTTAGATAATGTGCTAGATCCTGTCCTAACCACGGGAAAGGATATGTGTGTGGTGATGCTGGGTGGGGAGGGCGATGGGGGAGAGGCGCAAGTAAATGTGATAAGCCTTCCATGAGCCAATGACATAGATTCCTTGGGGATATGAAGATTTTATATTCTCCTGCCTTGCTTATTTACGCTTTATTTCCTTTGCATTTATCACTATTTAACATACTATCTTTCATTTATTTATGCTGTTTATCACCTGTCTCCACCTACTGGAATATAAGCACCTAAAAGCAGGACTTTTAAAGTCTCTTTTGTTCACCTCTATATTCTTGCTGCCTCTACAGACCTTGGCATAGATAGGATCTCAGTAAATATTCGTGGAATAAATGAGTGAATGGGGTTGAAGTTTAGCTGCTCAAGAGAATATATTCTAAAGTAGATTCCCAGTTGCGAGTGGACTTTGAGTTGGGTTGGGATTTAAACCTCTACCACTGCTACCTCTGTGATCTTGAATGGTGACTTCACTTCCTAGAGCCCCAGAGTCCATGTCTGAAAAAGAGGGGAAAAGAATCTCATCTCCCTGTAGGATTGTAGTCACGGAGAAATTAGATAAAACAATGTAAAATGGCTTGCACAATGCTGGGACTTAGAAATTGCTCAACAAACAGCGATTTTTTTCATATCTTTATGTTGTCTGTGAGAAGGTTTTTTAAAATATTGAAATATAGTTGACGTATGAGCAATTTTTAAAATGAGGAAATGAGCCGTACAAACTGGTAATTCAGAGGACAAGATTTCTGCTCTTTTTTTTCCTTGTGGGAGGTGCTAGGGTGGGAGGAAAGAAGGGAATGGAATACTGTACGGTGGGCTTGGTTGGATCGGACAAGTTTGGAACAGTAAACACAGTAAACAAGGAGATCCCAGCATGCTAAAGGATAATC
This sequence comes from Ovis aries, assembly GCF_016772045.2. NCBI lineage: Eukaryota > Metazoa > Chordata > Mammalia > Artiodactyla > Bovidae > Ovis > Ovis aries. The sequence continues at coordinate 51,307,986 of NC_056065.1, forward strand.
AGTTTCATTGCGGACAGTGGGCAGAGCTAGAGGGGTACGATGCCCTGGAGCGGGACAGACACGACATGGCTCCAGGCACGACATTCTTAGTAGAAACATGACCACCCCCCGCCCCCGCCCCGAGACTTTATGAATAGTGCGTCCCTCTTTATCTCTTTGCGACCCCATGGGCTGTAGCCCACCAGACTCCTCTGTCCATGGACTTTTTCAGGCAAGAATGCTGGAGTGTGTTGCCGTTTCCTTCTCCAAGGGATCTTCCCAGTCTAGGGATGGAACCTGGATCTCCTGCATTGGCAGGCGTTTTCTTCACCACTGCGCCACCAGAAAGCGAAGTGCTAGAGAATCCTGGCTAGGAGCTCCTGACAACGGCGCGGAGGTGTGTCCTGGGGAGGTTCAGGCTCTAGAGGTGTGGTGGGGCGCCGGGGACGAAGCTGAATAGCCTGGATGTAGCGGGGTGGCGGGGCCTGGGAGCCGTGCAGTGACGCGGAGGTGTTTCCTGGGGGCGGTTGGACCCCGGGGGCGTGGGCGAGTGGGGGCGTGGCGCAACGCGGGGGCAGGTCCTGGGGAGAGGGCGGGGCGCGGCGGCCGAAGCCCGGAAGTGGACAGAGGCGACGGGGGTCCCTGCTGTCTGTCCGCCATGGACGAGGCTGACCGGCTGCTCCTGCGGCGGTACCGGTTGCCGCTGGTCGGTGAGCTGCAGGTTGCCTCGCTTTGGGACGCCCTGCTGAGCCGCGAGCTCTTCACTCCCGACATGATCGAGGACATTCAGGTACGGTCCCCAGCTTCCCGCGCAGCGAAGACTTCAGGCCACAGTTGGGGACTGCGAGGCCGCGCGGAGAGGGTTGCTGAAGCCACATCGTGACTTAATGGCCCGGCTCCCGCCCTCGCCTTCCCCCGTCGCGTCCCCCTCGGTCTGTGCCACACAGTACCCCTTCCCTTTGGGGAACCATCGTGAGGGAACCCCGTTTCCCCCCAGGGCGTCGAGCCTGCTAAATTTCCCAGAGGAACCAAACAACCCCCAAACACCTTTTTGAGGGTTTGCTAACGCGATTACACGCCTTGGACGAGCAGAGTACACCCGTGAGCTGCGGCAGTGCTGGATGCCTGTCTAGAGGCATACCTGCTTTTTCCTCCTCTGGGGTGGAGGTTCTGGCTTCTCAGGTGGCTCAGTGGTAAAGAATCCGCCTGCAAGGTAGGAGACATGGATTTGATCCCGGGGTGGGGAAGAGCCCCTAGAGAAGGAAATGGCAACCCACCCCAGTATTCTTGCCTGGGAAATCACATAGACTAGGAGCCTGGTGGGCTACAGTCCATGGGGTTCCCAAAGAGTTAGACATGACTGACCTCCTGAGCATGCACGAGGGTGGAGGTTCAGAGCACCCACTAGGGAGGTCTGACTGCCTGGCACTGTATCCTCTTTGAGCCTCAGTTTCCCATGCTGTGAAATGGGAAAAAAAGTCCTACTGCCGTGAGGGTTAAAAGAGATAAGGGTTGTGAAACAGAAAAGCTTCAGGCACAGAATGAGGACACATCAGATGGTGCCTGTCTTTGCCCTGTCCTCCTTGGCCAGCCCCTCTTGTGTTATGTGTCTTTTAAGGGGTTTGGAGATGAGGGGCCTCCTGCAGATAGTGAAGAGAATAATAAAAGCAAACATTTGAGGTTCTCTTTAAAAGCATTTATTTTTGGCTGTTTGGGTCTTTGTTACTATGCACAGGCTCTCTCTAGTTGTGGCAAGTGGGCCTACTCTCTAGTTGCAGTGGGTGGGCTTCTCATTTCAGTGGCTTCTCTAGTTGCAGCTCAAGGGCTCTAGACTGCTGGCTGTGTAGTTGCAGAACGTGGGTCCAGTTGCCCTGCAGCATGTGGGATCCTCCCAGACCAGGAATCAAACCCATGTCCCCAGCATTGGCAGGTGGATCCCTAACCACTGGACCACCAGGAAAGTCCCTGAGGTTCTCATTAAAAGCACTGTCATATCTTCGTCTTATTTGACCCTCATCACAGGCCTGTGAGGTCAGGAGGGAACAGGATGTATTTCTTACCAGGAGATACAGTGGGAATGTGTGACTTCCTAGAGGTTCTTGCATAGTGCCCTGTAGGCTGCTTGCAGGCCAGTTTCTGCATCATCCAGGAACTTGGCCTGACCACTGAGGAAGTCTTTAATAGGACAAATATCATATGGGAAGTCACCAATGTATAATATTAAGAGAAGTCTTAGGAGCATCTGCTGTGTACTGCTGCTAAGTCACGTCAGTCGTGTCCGACTCTGTGCGACCCCGTAGACGGCAGCCCACCAGGCTCCCCTGTCCCTGGGATTCTCCAGGCAAGAACACTGGAGTGGGTTCTGCTGTGTACTAAGGAGTGGAAATAATTTGAGGCCTTATGCTTGCTACCAGGAACATTCACAGGAGTGATAAACTTGAATATCCTTGGAGGCACAATAGGTGGGCACTAGAATGGGCAGCCTCTGCCCTGCCCTCCGACTCCAGCTGAGTCTGATCATACAAGAATGCTGGCCCAGTGTTGCCAGATCTTTGTACTGAGAAAAGTGAAAGTGTTAGTCGCTCAGTCATGTCTGTCCCTTTGCAACCCCATGGACTGTAGCCCAGGCTTCTTTGTCCATGGGATTCTCTAGGCAAGAATACTGGAGTGGGTTGCCATTTCAAGTGGGAAATTATTTTGGTTTTTTTGGCCACGCCCTGAGGCTTGCAGGATCTTAGTTCCCTGACCAGGGGTTGAACCCAGGCCCTTTCAGTGAAAGTGAGGAATCTTAATCACTGGATCACCAGGGAATTCCTGTTTCCTGATTTTACATGTTAGCAAAAATAGCACAGGGAACTCTGCTCAATAATCTGTGATAATCCAAAGGGAAAACCAATTTGAAAAAGAATTGTTATTGTTCAGTTGCTAAGTTGTGCCTGACTCTTTGTGACCCCATGGACTACAGCACCCCAGGCTTTCCTGTCCTTCGCTATCTCCCAGAGTTTGTTCTAACCCATGTCCATTGAGTCAGTGATGTCATCCAACCATCTCATCCTCTGTCACTCCCTTCTCCTCCTGCCTTCCATCTTTCCCAGCATCAGGATCTTTTCCAATGAGCTGGCTCTTTGCATCAGGTGGTCACAGTATTGGAGTTTCAGCTTCAGTGTCAGTCCTTCCAATGAATATTCATGGTTGATTTCCTTTAGGATTGACTGGTTTGATCTCTTTGCAGTCCAAGGGACTCTCAAGAGTCTTCTCCAGCAACACAGTTTGAAAGCATCAGTTCTTCAGCGCTCAGCCTTCTTTGTGGTCCAACTCTCACATCCATACATGACTACTGGAAAAACCATAGCTTTGACTATATAGACCTCTGCTTTTTAATACGCTATCTAGGTTTGTCATAGCTTTTTTTTCCCAAGGAGTAAGCATCTTTTAATTTCACGGCTACAGTCACTGTCCATAGTGATTTTGGAGTCCAAGAAAATAAAACCTGCCACTGTTTCTATTTCTTCCCCATCTGTTTGCCATGAAGTGATGGAACTGGATGCAATGATCTTAGTTTTTTGAATGCTGAGTTTTAAGCCAGCTTTTTCACTCTCCTCTTTCACCTTCATCAAGAGGCTCTTTAGTCCTCTTCACTTTCTGCCATTAGAGTGGTATCATCTACATATTTGAGGTTGTTGAAATTTCTCCTGGCACTCTTGATTCCAGCTTGTGCTTCATCCAGCCTGGCATTTCACATGATGTGCTCTGTATAGAATTTAAATAAGTAGGGTGACCATATAAACTTGATGTACTCCTTTCCCAATTTTGAACCAGTTCCATTGTTGTATGTCTGGTTCTAACTGTTGCCTACAGGTTTCTCAGGAGGCAGGTAAGGTGGTCTGGTATATGAAAAAGAATAGATACTTGTATAACTGAATCACTTTGTTGTATATCTGAAACTAAGATTATTATCAAATATACTCCAATGTAAAATTAAAAATAAATGTTAGCAACAAATTCAGAATTTTTAAAGAATGTGTTAGGAATAATGGGCTACCATTTTACCACTCCTAGTATGGCAGAACCACGTGGATCTGGGCTGTCATCCTGGCTCTGTGACATATTACATATTAGCAAGTTGCAGCAACTTTCTTAGACTCAGTTTCCTTCATCCTTAAGGTGGGGGTAATTGTAATTTAACCTCTTTACAAGGTTGTTGAGGAGGACTAAATGAAATGATGCATTTCACACGTGTCTGTGAGTGTTTGTAAACATTGAGAGAGATCAAAACCCATGACTTACTTGTAGAAAAGTAGGCATGTAGCCAACTTTCGCTAGTGAAAATTAATCATCTCAGTGATAGTACAAATATGTGCTATTCAAGGAGCTTCCCAGGTGGTGCCAGTGGTAAAGAAATGACCTGCCAGTGCAGGAGACATAAGAGACACAGGTTCAATCCCTGGATCAAGAAGACCCCCTGGAGAAGGAAATGGCAACCCACTCCAGTATTCTTGCCTGAAAAATCTCATGGCAGGCTATAGTCCATAGGGTTGCAAAGAGCTGGACTTAACTTGAAGCACGTGCTATTCAGTGTAGTGTCCATTAGTCACATGTGGCTATTTAAATGTAAATATGAAGTAATTAAAATTGAACCCAGAAAAGGCAGTTCCTTAGTCACGTGACCCAAGTGCTCAGTAGCTACATGTGGCTAATGGCTGCCCTTTTGGACAGCTCAGATAAAGATTTCCATTGTCATGAAAAATTCTCTTGGATCACACTGCTGTAGGATATTTGCGAACAGGGTGGTGTCTTATCCCTGCGGAACTTGCCCAGAGATGGGCCTCAAAAGAGAACCAGCAGATAACCAGCATCTTCCTCCTGCTCCCTGTCTCCTCTGATCTCACCATCCCGACACTTGTCAACCTCGACCACTCCTGCAGCTTCACAGTCCACCCAATCAATGCCCGAGTCTGTGGATTTCCTCTCCTTATTTCTGTTGTCTGTCCTCTGACTTTTCTCCATTCCAGCTGCAAGTCTTTGCCACCACCTAACGTGGCTGTGGCCACGCCCTGCCATTGTCCACTTTGCCCCCAGGACGAGTTTTTCAAAAGGCAGATTGGACACTGTCACTTCTTTCTTAAGTAGCTCTCACAGCTTTCTTGGCATGACTGTGCAAAGATCTCTCTCCCACCCAACTTAATCTCCCATTTCTCTGAATTCACTATTCCTTTCTTGGTGTTCTGGGGGCTCAGGCAAGCTAGCCCCTCCTGGAGGCTTTCCTGATTTCTCAGGTCTGGGTTGAGTGCACCTGTGCCCTTCCAGCCCCATGTGATTTTCCTTCTGGCATTTCTGTCTTTGCTGTGTCATTGTCTTTTTTTTTTTCTTTCCCCATTATCTTTCAGTTTTTGTTTTTGGCTGCACTGGGTCTCATGGGCTGAGACCTCTCCCTGCAGTTTATGGGCTTCTTGTTGTTATCCATGGACTTTTTCTAGCTGTGGCAAGTGGGGGCTACTCTCCAGTTGCGGTGCATGGGCTTCTCATTGCGGTGGCTTCTCTCTGTGGTGGAGCACAGGCTCTAGGGCAGGTGGGCTTCAGTAACTGTGGCATACGGGCTCAGTTGCCCCGTGGCATGTGGGATCTTAGTTCTTGGACCAGGGATTGAACCTGTGTCCCCTGCATTGGCAGGCAGACTCCTAACCACTGGACAACTAGGGAAACTCCTGTTTACATCCTCCACTAGAAGTCACTCCATGAAGATAGACTGTTCTCTCCTGCATTTTCAGCACTTGGCCCATTCTGGGCACACGGTAGACATCCCCGACATAGAGACTGAATAGATAAATGAAGACTGGCAGGTGGCCTATGCTCAGAGTAACCTCAGGCTCAATTTTTGCCCATGTGCCTGATTGTTTAGACTTAGGTAGATGGGAACTGGGGAGTCAGGATGAGAATCACAGCAAAGTGTGTGGATAATAGTAACATGTCTTTCTTTCCAAACAGAGGGCAGGCTCAGGATCTCGGCGCGATCAGGCCAGGCAGCTGATCCTAGATCTAGAGACTCGAGGGAGTCAGGCCCTTCCTTTGTTCATCTCCTGCTTGGAGGACACAGGCCAGGACACTCTGGCTTCATTATTGAAGACCAGCAGACAAGCAGCAAAACAGGATGTGGAGGCCATCAGACCCCTGGATCTTAAGCCAGTGGTGCTCGGACCAGAGGGCCTCAAACCAGAGGAGCTGAGAGTGATGAAGCAGGACCCATCAAAGCCAAGCCAAGGAAAACTCGCTCCAGTGGTGCTGGGGCCGGAGGAGCTCTGGCCAGCCAAGCTCAGGCCTGAGGTTCTCAGACCAGAGGTACCCAGGCCAGGGGACATTGGTTCTGGAGGATTCACTGATGTCTGTGAGTACCAAGAGGGAGTGGTGGGTGGGTGTACCAAGGGGTCATTGACAAGTGACCAGTGGTATAGCTGGGTAGGGTGAGCTTCAAAACTTAATTTTGGTGTTGTCTTTCTGAGTACTCATAAGGGATGGGTGGAATATTCTGATAGGGGTTCAGGAGAGCCCCTTCTCTGAAAAGCATGTGTTGAAGTCTGGTTTTCATGTCATGGGTTTTGATCAGTGTTTCCAGATCGATGTAGTGTTTGTGATTTGCCTTTGGGTCCAGGTGAGTCGAGTGGACTAGCGCAGGCTTGGGGGCATGAAGGAGGCGTCTATTAGAGTCTGTCTCAAGTGGGCGCTGTACATACCCTTACCTCCTCTCCTCACAACAACCCTGCAAGGCAGGGCATCATTAGACCCATTCTTGTTGATGAGGAACCCAAGAATCAGGGAGGTGAAATAATTGCCTATGGTCACAAAACTACATCCAGTAAAATATATAAATCCAAAGACTGTAGCTGGATGGTTGCCCAGTTGGGCTTCCCTGGTGGCTCAGTGGTAAAAAATCCACCTGCCACTGCAGGAGGTGTGGATTTGATCCCTGCGTGGGGAAGATCCCCTAGAGAAGGGAATGGCAACTCAAGTGTTCTTGCCTGGGAGATCCCATGGATGGAGAAGCCTGGCGGGTTGCAGTCCATGAGACTGCAAAAAGCTGGACATGACTTAGCGACTAAACAGCAACACACAGATAGCCACACTCCAGATTATTACCATATGGAGCATTCTGGTGTCCTTTAAGACTCTCTTATACTTCTTTCCAGTCTGTTCCCATTCTTCCCCCTTCCAAAGGAATCACTATTTTGATCTCTGTTGCCTCAGATCCCTTTTGCTTGTCCTTGAACTTCAGTGAAAATGAAATCCTATGTACTCTTTGAGTCTGGCTTCTCTTGCCATCATTATATTTGTGAAATTCACTCATGCTGTTGTGTGTAACAGAAGTTAATTCTGTTTCATTGCGAGGTAGTTCTTATTCTGGATTGTCCACAGTTTATTTAACCATTCTCTTGTTGATGCGCATGTGGTTTTTCCTTAGGGCTTTGTTTCCATGGCAGCATGTGGAGACCTAGCACTTTCTATTTCATGGTTGCCCAGTTGGCCACTGCCATGGTCTGGATGCTGATAATAATATTAGTAGCAAAGGTTAACTTTACTGAGTGTGGCATGTGGGATCTTTAGTTGCGTCACATGGGATCAAGTTCCCCAACTAGGGATCGAACCTAGGCCCTTTGCATTGGGAGCTTGAAGTCTCAGCCACTGGACGACCAAGGAAGTCCTCCGTGTGTGATTTGTGTTGCCTAGGCCCAGCACTAGGACATCTGCCCTTTCTTCCCTTAGGCAGCAGAGGGGGTGTGTCTCCTACCTTCTCTCTCTGCGGGAGCCATGGGCATGTGCTCAGTGATGCTCAGGCTGACTGATTCTTTCGCACACACACTTGCCCATACGTGCTTCTTGTCCCCTTGGACGCTGTCATTTTTGGAGAAGTGGGTTTCATGCATGTCATATCTGACTGCTTTATCCTCCATGTGGGACTAGAACCCCTCCCTGCCTTTGTTAGTGCAGTGACTGCTGCCTGGAACCTTCCTTACCTCTTTTCTTTCTTTTTTTTAAAAATTATTTATTTGGCTGTGCTGGGTCTTGCTGCACTCGGGCTTTCTCTAGTTGCAGCAAGTGAGGCCTACTCTTCTTATTGCAGTGACCTCTCGTGTTGCGGAGCATGGGCCCTAGGGTTCGAGGTTCAGTATGGGCTTAGTTGCCCCGAGGCATGTGGGATCTTCCTGGAATGAACTCTTGTCAACCACTGGGGAACTCCCTCCCTACCTCTTTCTTCTGGTGCCTTTGTCAGGTTACTCCCTCTACGTGTTGCTGTGGCCTGTGGACCTCTCAAGAGCAATCACTTTGCTCTGTAGATTTTTTTTTTTTAGGTAAAAATTGAAAAAAAAACTTTTCCATCTTCATTGAGATATAACTGATGTATAACACACTGTGTAAGTTTAAGGTGATGATTCGATACTTGGGTGTATTATGGAAAAATGACCACACTAAGGCTAGTTAGCACATCCATCAACTCACATAATTAACACTTTTTTTTGTATATGTGGTGAGAACATTTAAGATTTACTTGCTCAGCACCTTTCAGGTATGAAAGTGAAAGTGAAAGTCGCTCAGTCGTGTCCAACTCTTTGTGACCCCATTGACCATACAGTCCTTGGAATTTTCCAGGCCAGAATACCAGAGTGGGTAGCCATTCCCTTCTTTAGGGATCTTCCCAACCCAGGGACTGAACCCAGGTCTCCCGCATTGTAGGTGGATTCTTTGCCGTCTGAGCCACCTGGGAAGCCCTAATACTTGAAAAAAAAAATAGTAATACTGTGTGATCCAGCAGTTCCACTTCTGGGTATATATATTGTCTTTCTATGTTTTCTTATAGCTCACTTAGCTTCCTTAAAACAACAATTTTGAATTCTTTATTGGGCAAATCATAGATTTCCATTGTGTGTTTTTGGTGGTATCTTGTTTCCTTAATTTTTCATATTCCTCAAAGTCTTGTGTTGCTGTCTTTGAATTTGAAGAAGGAGCAATCTCCTCTAGTCTTTATTCTTAAATGTGTCCTATGTAATTAGAATTTTTCACCAACGATATACTGCAGCTTCTCTGCTAGACTCTTGGACTTTCACAAAGGCATTCTTATCTGTGGGTGATTGTCAAAAATCAGTGTTCTTTGGGAGAATGAAGATGGTAGAAAACTCTTATTCTGCCGTTTTGATGGTGTTACTCTCTCACTTTGTGGATCATTACTGCCAGTTCAAGAAATAAACACATTCTTCAGCAGTAGTTGCTGCTGCTGTTCAGTTGCTAAGTCATGTCCGACTCTTTGTGACTCCATGGACTGCAGCCAGGCTCCCCTGTCCTTCACTATCTCCCCAAGCTTGCTCAGGTTCATGTCCATTGAGTCAGTATCTAATTTCATCCTCTTCTGCCTCCTCTCCTTTTGCCCTCAATCTTTCCCAGCGTCAGGGTCTTTTCCATTGAGTTGGCTCTTTGCATCAGGTGGCCAGAGTATTGGAGCTTCAGCTTTAGCATCAGTCCTTCCAATGAATATTCAGAGTTGATTTCCTTTAGGATTGAGTGGTTTGATCTCCTTGCAGTCCAAGGGACTCTCAAGGGTCTTCTCCAGCACCACAATTCAAAAGCATCTGTTCTTCAGTGCTCAGCCTGCTTTATGGTCCAATTCTCACGTCTGGATATGTAGTAGATAATGGTATATTCAGTAGTATTGGTATTTGTAGTATTGACATTTGTAGTATTCAGTATTGGCATTTTCTAATACTGAAAATGGTATTTCCAGTAGTAGATAATGGTATTTTTGGGAGTGCGGTGGAGTTTTGGAAATGAGCAGTTGTTTAAGAATTAAGTCTGTGGTCTAATGGGAGTCTTCAGGCTAGGTAAAACTGTTTATGGCATGACTTTTGAACTGGCAAAAGAATAGCTCCTAACAAAGTCCAGGCCCGCTCTGAGCAATGCATGGCACCATGGTTGGATCATGAGTATAGTCTCTGGCATGACTGGGTGATGGTCAATGTCTATTTATTTAAAAAAGAAAAAGTCCCATAACGTTGTAGGTTGGTGGTCAGTTGACTTCTTGCTAATTGAAATGAAAACTCTTTTGATACTGAAAGAAAAATAACACCTTTACTCCTTTATTCATTATTGAGCTATTTGGTGAGGACCTTCAGCTATTTGGTATGTGCTGGAATTCCATGGACTGTATAGACCATGGGGTTGCACAGTCGGACACGACTGAGCGGCTTTCACTTTCACTTTCAGTTTACTGCGTGCTGGCCTCCTTGGATTCCACAGAGAGGGAACAGACCTGGAGCTTCCCTATGTCTCTCTGTTCTAGAATTTCGCATAAATGGAATCACACCGTATGCACTCTGCCGGCTGTTTAAAAACTCAGAATGGTGTTTTTGCAGTTATCCATGGTGTTGCATGTACCTCCTTCCTTTTTAAGCTCTGTCGTGTCCCTTTGTATAGTTGTGTCACAGTTGCCTTACCCATCCACTTGCTGGTGGATGTTTGGGTTGTTTCTAGTTTGGGGAGTATGAATAAGGCTTTGATGATCATTCATGGCCAAGTTGTTTGGTGCTCACTGTGCTCATTTCTCTTGGCTCTGTACCTGGGAGTAGAGTTGCTGGTCGGAGAGTAGGTGTGTGTTCAACCTTATTGGAAACTTCTTTTTTTAAAAAAAAAAAAGTCTTAAAAAACTATTTATTTATTTTTGGCTGTGCTGGGTCTTCGCTGCTGTGCGTGGCCTTTCTCTAGTCGAGGCGAGTAGGGGCTGCTCTTGTTGTGGCGCAACGGGCTTCTCATTGCAGGGGCTGCTCTTGTGGTGGAGCAGGGCTCTAGGTGCACAGTCGTCAGTCATTGTGGTGCATCCCAGGGATAAAACCTGTGTCCCCTGCGTTGGCAAGTGGATCCTTATCCACTGTACCACCAGGGAAAGCCCTGGAAACTTCTCAATAGTTCCCCAAGGTGGCTGTGCCACTTAACTTCACCAGCAGTCCCCAGGAGTTCCTGTGTTCCTGCTCTTCTGCGTTTCTATGTTTCTGTGGGAGGTGTCCTCACAGGGTCCCTTGTCCCTTCCCTGTTGGACCCTGACATTCACGTTTTCCCTCTTTCTCTCTCCAGGTCCTCAGGACAGAGCCAAGGGAAATGCCGATCTGGTGAGTCTTCATGTCATTTGGAGCCGATTGTGTTGGCTTTCTGCTCTTCCGCTCTCTGCTTCCCAGGTCCTTCCTGCAGCTGTGTCAGGAGCCCCAGGAGCTCAGCCCAGCTCAGTCCTGAACCTCCTATAGCACCCTGACCCTGGTACAGCTGTCCTGAAGCAGATCGTCTAACCCTGCCCTTTCCTCATCTGTGAAGTTGGGTTAGATCTAAGTAGGGGTCAGTGTGAGAATCGGCTGTGGCACCTATCCTGGACCAAGTCACTCCCTGTCTCAGTCACAGTATTTATTGTGTGACTTCCCTGTGTCAGCCTGGACTTTGCGCTAGGACACCTGGGAACCAACCACTCAAGTTTCTAGCCCTCATGGAGCCATCAGCCTAGTGAGACTAGTCACACAAAGAAATATATAAGTGTAAATATTGTGAGTGTGAGTGAGTGAAGCCGCTCAGTCATGCCCGAATCTTTGCAACCGTGGGGACTGTAGTCCACCAGGCTCCTCCATCCATGGGATTCTTCAGGCAAGAATACTGGAGTGGGTTGCCATTTCCTTCTCCAGGGGATCTTCCCCACCCGGGGATGGAACCCAGGTCTCCCGCATTGCAGGCAGACGCTTTAACCTCTGAGCCACCAGGAACAGCAAAAAAAACCCAGGCTGCTGTGAGAGAGAATTACTAGAGAAACATTGAACCTTGAGAGGAAGTGGCCTCAGACTCTTCAAGGGTGGCTTGGGCAGGAGTCTGCCAGCAGAGCTGATCACGCGATTGTCAGTACTCTCCAGGACTGGGCGACCTGTTGGTCCTTTGGAGGTCAGTGTCTAGGGGAGCTGGATTTCTCAGCTAGCGGTTCCATCCTGAGTACTCTGAGGGGAGCTAATCTTCTGTCCCAGGTTTAGCTGATCATCCATCACACAGCTGCGTGTGTGTGGTGTGGATGCCAGACACCCGCTTCAGAGGGAGGCAGACTGCGGGCTCTGTCCCATCTCTCCAGACTGCCCTCCCCGTGGGTGAGACCCAGGGGGTCGCCTTCTCTCCCGAGGAGTGCAGCGAGGCCCTGGTTTACGCTGGTCCCTCTGCTTGGGCAGGCCTATGTCCTGAACGCAGACCCCTGCGGCCACTGCCTGATCATCAACAACGTGAACTTCTGCCGTGAGTCGGGGCTCATGACCCGCACGGGCTCCAACATCGACTGTGAGAGGATGCAGCGGCGCTTCCACCTGCTGCAGTTGGCGGTGGAGGTGAGATGTGACCTGACTGCCAAGGTACGGGCCCTACGCACGGACAGAAATGGGGGCTCATGGGCTAGTGTCCTAGAGAGGGCCCCTGAAAGCCAGCGACTCCCCGAGACGAGCCCTTCAGTCTGTAGGACCGCAAGAGGCAGTGTGGCTCACTGGTTACCAGCGAAAGCTCCAGACTCGGAGACCCGGGTTGAGGACTGACTCCCCAACTCCCTGTGTGACTCCCGACCCTGAGCTTCTCTATCTATAAATCGAGACCCATGCTCATGTCCTACGGTTGGGTTAGGTAAGTGTTAGTCGCTCAGTCATGTCTGACTCTTTGTGACTCCATGGACTGTAGCCCACCAGGCTCCTCTGCCCATGGAATTCTCCAGGCAAGAGTGCTGGAGTGGGTTGCCATTTCCTCCTCCAGGGTCTTCCCGACCCAGAGGTCGAATCCAGGTCTCCTGTATTGCAGGGAGATTCTTTACCGTCTGAGCCACCAGGGACATTGTAGGAGTAGACAGAGTGCCCAGCCCAGCATCTCTTCCCCTGTCTTCTCCTGTGATCACTGTGACTGTCCTTACTTCACGACTGGCCCTGGGAGCAGGGGACTGGCCGAGGATGAGGACCTGGTCCATCAGTGGTCGGGCTCACCCCCGGCCCTCTCTTGTAGCAAATGGTCCAGGCTTTGACGCAGCTGGCGCGGCGGGACCACGGCGCTCTGGACTGCTGCGTGGTGGTCATCCTCTCTCACGGCTGTCAGGTTGGTGGGCTCACCTTCTCTAGCAGGCGCCCAGGAAGGCTGCCCCGAGAGGCCCTGCAGGAGCCTCGTCCCTTCCTGTGTCCAAGACCCCCTGGCCTTTGTGGGAAGAGCCACAGGGCCCTGTCCACCTCCTGCTGTTTTCTCAGAAGCCACTTGGCCCTCTGAGGGGTTGGGTGCTCCTCCTGGGTGGGAGGGCTGCGACCCTGGGAGAAACCATCTGGGAGAGTCAGGAAGAGGTAAGCTGGATTTTGTTCTGAGCCGGGCACAGCTTACAAGAGCTTCCAGCTCCTGTCTTGGTCCTGCTGAATGTTGTTCCGGGCCCTTTGGTGCTGGCTATGAGTTTGGGACGCTGGGACCCACTCTGGCCTTGACCACTAATGTGCTGGGTCATGGTGGCCAAGACTCTTCCCCCTTTCTGGGCCTCAGTGTCCTCATCTTTTGAGTTGAAGGGCTGGACAGAGCAGAGGTAACAACCCCAGTGGATTGTACAGTGTTTTCAAAACTGGCGACTGTAGCACGGAAGTCATGATTTTCAGCTTGTCCTGAAAAACCACAAAGGTCTGACCCATCAGGCCCTTATCCTCAAAGAGCAAAATTCTGGCCTGTGGCTGGGCTGGGGCCACCCCTTTGGTCCTTTCATTCACAGTGTGGCCTCTGGACAGCAGCATGGGCATCGCCTGGCAGCTCAGGAGAATGTAGGTTCTCATTCAGAGCCTGTACCTTAACAAGACCCTTGTAAACACAAAGTTTAAGAGGAATTGTTCTAGCATAGTCATTCTCAGTTTAGCTGTAACAGAGGTACCTGAAGGGCTAGATTTCTGGTCCCCACTACCCAGGTTTCTGATTTGGGAAAATTTGCATGTCTTGTAAGTTTCCAGGTGATGCTGATGCTGCTGGTCCAGGGACCACACTTTGAGAACAACCAGTCTAGAGGAAGCTGGCCAGTGTTCTTGAGTTAGGCTATCTGGTGCTTATAGGCATGTGAGTTTGAGACCCTTGGAATTGAGGCTGCCCAGGACCAACCTGCTGTGTTTCACTCAGCCTTGTGCCCCTGGTGGAACCTTCTAAATGCTTGGTCCCCACAAAGCCTCTGCACAAACAGGCCATTGGATTCCTACCGTAACTTCTTGGGTTTGTCACCAGAGTTCTTGGTCTTCTAGGCCAGCCACCGCCAGTTCCCAGGGGCTGTTTATGGCACAGACGGATGTCCTGTGTCCGTTGAGAGAATTGTGAACACTTTCAATGGTACTGGCTGCCCCAGCTTGGGAGGGAAGCCCAAGCTCTTCTTCATCCAGGCCTGTGGTGGAGGTAAGCCAGTCCTCAGCGTCGCTGCCGATGAGGCTAGTGGGAAAGTAGAGGTCGATCCAGGCATCCAGGGGCTCCCAAACATGGTCACTGCTGTCCCAAAGTGGCACCTCCATCTAGTTGGAGTAGCCTGAACCCTGTCTAACTTTTAGAGGTTTGCATCTCATGATGCTATAGCATCAGGGGATCATTCAACTGTGGCCACTTCAACCTCAGACTTGGCGAAAACAAACAACACAGAGGAAAGAGGAAACTTCTTTCATTTTCCTTACCTCCTGTCATTCTCCTGACCTCCATTAACCTGCCTCCCTCCCACTGTTACAGAGAAAGGGAAGCTGCTGCTGGATTAACTGTTGGAATTCTCAAAGGCTTAGGTATTAGGGAGTCAGTAATTTTTAAGGATTATTTAGATTGTTTGTAGCTTTGCTATATGTCCTGATTTTAAACCTGAGCCCTACTTCACCGTTACCTGGTTTTCTTGTAAAATAAAAGAGGGAAGAGAGAAGAACATTGTGTGTCCTTGGGACATGAGGTCATCTCCAGGTGAACTGGCCCTGACCTCTTTGCCTCCCCCGCCTGGCATGCTATGCCCACCCCAGCAGTGCTCAAGGTGCTCTGGCTTACTCCTCAGCCTTCCTATGTGCCATCCCTCTGCCTTATCTCCTGGCCAAACCTTAATCATCCATCCTTTTGGTTACAATTTATTGTCACTGCTTTCAGGAAGTCTTCCCTGAATATCCCCTTCCTTGCACAGAGTCAGGGTTCTCTGGCCCTTGTTCTCCTGTAGCCCCTTGTCTTAGCACTTTCTCCTAGTATTGAGATGGCCTCATCCCTTGGTCAGCCCTCTGAGGGCAGGGTAGTCCCACCTGCCCTACAGCTGGGCCCCTGCCTGACACAAAGCCCATAGTATGCTTGCATCTTTTGTGCATTCTAATTGTTTGACTTAGAAATAAAACCATATAAAAATATCTGTGAGCAAAATCTGAAGTAATGTAGATTCCCACCAATAAAAACTAAACCAAACAATTAACTGGGAACAGGAGAACTCCAGAGCTGGAAAGCAGTAGTTAAGGTGCCACCTTTGAAATTTGGGTCCCTGCTTCGCCCCCTGTTTTAATGCCGCGGGATCATGTGTTTAACGCTGTTGCCACGTGAGGGCGCCACCATCAGCTGAGACCAGAAATACCCAAAGGCTGCGGATCTCTGCCAGTGTCTGGTGAGGTGTCCTGCTGTTACATGTCTCTGAACTGGTCTGCCCTGGGTTTTGGTGACTCGTGTGTCTATTTTAAGATTCGCTGTTGTTGCAGTTTAAAACAGTTTAAAAATCTTCTAAATGTCACC
This sequence comes from Ovis aries, assembly GCF_016772045.2. NCBI lineage: Eukaryota > Metazoa > Chordata > Mammalia > Artiodactyla > Bovidae > Ovis > Ovis aries. The sequence continues at coordinate 51,323,736 of NC_056065.1, forward strand.
TGCCCTTTCATTAAGAGAGAGCGTGGGCACCAAGGTGGAAGAACGGAACTCAGAGTCAGCAACTCTGGTGTGAAATGTCAGTGAATAAGCCGTGTGATGAACTTGGCCAGAGCGGAGGGGCCTGAGATTTGGGAGTGACCCCTCCAGAACTTTGGAGGGCATGCTGAGAGGCCAGAAAAGAAGAGTCATGGATGACAGTGGTTGTGGATTTTATGTCCTGAGGGAGTGGCTCCTCGTCCCACTGTGTTCATTCTCATGGGAAGTCAGGCTTCCTCGCAGGAGTTTTGAATCAGTGAGGCTCCTTAAGAAGAAAGCAGTGCCTTACCTGCATAACCCGTAGGTGAGGTCTTCCCCCTCAGATTTGTAGGAGGATGACGCGTCAATCGAGACACAGCCGGTATCCCCTGTCTGGCCCCCGTCTTCCTCTGTCCCCCATCCTCCCCTCCCGGAGCCCATCGTCTCTGCTCCATTTTCAGAGGCAGCCCCTCTGCCCGCCCCATCGCCTTCAGCCCTTCCTGTGGCATCCGCCTCACTGAAGTGCCCCCTCCCCCACTGCACCCTGCTGCCCCGGGTGGACCCAGCCACAGCCCCACCCTTCCATCCCAGGTGCCCTTCCCCATGCCACTTCAAGTCATTCCCGGAACCCAGGGTGGATTCCAGAATCTTGGTCAAGAAGACAACTGGAAGCAGTGACCTGGGATAGCAGTCCAGTTTTCGCAGATCTAAGAAGCCCCCCGTGCAGGCTTGGGGGTTCCCATGGGAAGGAGTAGGGTAGTTGAGAGCCGGAAGAATGTAGGCTGGAGTCCTGGTCCCCTTCATATTAGCCGTGAGATCACAGACAGATCACCGAGTTTCTGAGCTTCAGGTGAGAGGTCAGGCGACATTGGGGTTATTATTGTAGGGTTTCCAGAGCCATCTGTCCTATCTCTGTCCCGTGAACCCTGACCTCCCTCGTTCCTTGCTGTTACCCACCGTGGATCCAGCCACACAAACCCTCCCGCTCTCCTGCCCTGGGACCTGCCTGACAGGTGCCATTTCTCCCTGCAGGACTGTTCTCCCTTCTTGCAAGGGAGACTGGGTCACAGCCGCCTCCTCCAGAAGCCTCTGGGCCACTCCACCCTCTGCCTGTCTTTAGTGAAGCTCTTTTTAGGTGCCTTCTTTCTCTTGTTTTGGTGGTGTAGTTTGTGGGATCTCAGTTTCCCAATCAGGGATCGAACCCTTGCCCCTGCCATAAAAGTGTGGTAACTCAGCCACCGGACCTCCAGGGAACTCCCTGATGTGACTTGAGGTTTTATTTTTTAATTTTTGCCTGTGCTGGGTCTTCGTAGCTGCACACAGGCTTTCTCCAGTTGCAGTGAGCGGGGGGCCACTCTCTAGTTGCAGTGCATGGGCTTCTGATTGAGGTGGCCTCTCTTGTTGCAGAGCTGGGCTCTGGGGTGTCTGGACTTCAGTAGTTATGAAGTAGTTATCCCGGGTTCCAGAGCACAGGCTCAATAGTTGTGCATGGCTCAGTTGCATGTGGGATCTTCCCAGACCGGGGATTGAACCTGTGTCTCCTGCATTGGCAAACTGATTCTTTACCGCTGAGCCAGCAGGGAAGCCTGTGACTTGATCTTTAATGACATAAAATAAAATTTGCCATTTTAACTGTTTAAAATTGTTCAATTCAGTGGTTGTCAGTACAGTCACGATGTTGTGGGAACATCATCACCATCTAATTCTAGAACATTTCATCTTCCTCCCAAAGAAACTCCATACCCGGTAGCAGTCACTCCATTCCCCCTCCTAACAATAACTAATCTGCTTTCCTCTCTCTGGATTTGCCTCTTCTGGATACTTCATATAAATAGGATATCATGTGGCCCTTGATATTTGGCTTCTTTCACTTAGCCTACTCTGGAGGCCCATCCACATTGTATTATGATGCAGTATTTCATCCCTTTTTAAGCTTGAGTAATATTCTATTGGATGTTTATACCTCCATTCATCTGTCCCTGGACACATGAGTGGTTTCTACCTTTTGTGTGCTGTGAATAATATGAATGTTGCTACATAAGTTCTTGTTTGAACACCTGTTTCCAGTTCTTTGGTGTGTATATCTTCTAACTGGTTTCTTTTGCTGTTTTTAAAATGTCTGCATTCTTGCTCCCCGCCTGCCCCCACTTTATTGAATGAACATATAGAAATTTTGTTTTAGTAAAAGTAAAGCTCCTGTTTAGGCTTCCTGCTCATGTTGGCCCGGCACTAGGCCCCTGGCTCCAGAGGAAATCAGGCCTCTCAGGGCTGGTGGCACAGAAAAGTGGGAGCTCTTGTCTGAGTGTCTGATTGACAACTTGTGTCTGTTTCCGCTTCCTGCAGAGCAGAAAGACCATGGGTTTGAGGTGGCCTCCACTTCCCCTGAAGATGAGACCCCCAATAGCAACCCTGAGACGGATGCTACCCCATTCCAGGAAGGCCCACGTTCCACTGATGAGCCAGATGCCGTGTCTAGTCTGCCCACGCCCAGCGACATCTTGGTGTCCTACTCCACCTTCCCAGGTGAGCGGATCCGGAGACCTTGTCCTTCTGGCTGGCAAATCCCCTCATCTGCCCTGGAGGCAGCAGTGCTGTGAAGGACAGACCTGGGTGTGAGTCTTGGTTCTGCCACTTTGTTGTCTCTGTGACCCTGAGTAAGTTGAGCTTCAGCTCAGGGCAAGGCAGTCAAGGTGCCTAGAACGCACAATAGAAGAAGGCAAGCACCCTTGTTTCGGTGTGCCTTGGTCTCCTCACCCTTGTCCTGGCCCTGCCTCAGTCTTCTCATCTTTAAAATGGGAATATTAACTGTACCTTGGGGATCATCATGGTGATTTTAACAAGGTGTCTGGCCCACTGCTGAGCCCAGTGCCTGGCACACAGCAGGTGTGACAAATGTTTGTTTCCTTCTTTCTTATCCCTTGGAAGACTCACCTGACTTCTCCAAGCCTAGATTGCCTTGTTGGGAAAACAAGAACCCTAACCAAAGTCACAGGGTAGTGGCGAGGATGAAATAAGATCATGCAGAGCCCAGAGATGCAGGCTCTGGAGGGCTGTGGACATCAGTCAAGGTCTAGCGGTGGGCCCACCTGCATGGGGAGGGTGGCTCCCCAGCGAAGCTCAGCCTTTCTCCTTCCGCAGGCTTTGTCTCCTGGAGGGATCCCAAGAGCGGCTCCTGGTACATCGAGACCCTGGACAGCATTTTTGAGCAGTGGGCTCACTGTGAGGACCTTCAGACCCTCCTCCTCAGGGTGAGGCTGCTGGAGGGCCAGTGTGTCCTCCCCAGGGTGGGGGTGAGCAGGGCCCCAAGCCCGAGCACAGATTTCTTCTGCAAGCCAAAGGCTTGCCCTGAGGGTTGATGCTTTTGCTTCTGCAAATGCACGAAGTGACTGCCTGTAGTGGGGCTTCCCTGGTGGCTCCGTGCTAAAGAATCCGCCTGCCGATGCAGGAGATGTGGATTCGGTCCCTGGGTCAGGAACGTCCCCTGGAGGAGGGCATGGCAGCCCACTCCAGGATTCTTGCCTGGAGAATCCCATGGACAGGGGAGCCTGGCAAGCTGCAGTCCATGGGGTTGGGAAGAGTCGGACACGACTAAGTGACTAAAACAACGAACAGCAGCGCTGCCTGCAGTGACATTTGCTCGTTATGCCAAAGACAGCCTTCCCTGGCCTCTGAGGTGCCAGGCTGACGCCTCCCACACTCCCCACTGATGGAGCCAGTCCTCATTGCCAGCGTGGGACGGCCCAGTACCCGAGCACAGCCCCTGATGGCAGGTTGCAGGCCTGTACCTTCTGCCCCTCTGTGTAGTCTTCACTCTTGACCCTCAAGAATCAGGAATCCCTTTAGTATCTCCTGACTTGGGAGGCCCCAGTGAGAATAGCGAAGCATGGCTGGACAATGCCCCACTCAGGGTGGTTGTTCCTCCAAGGGGCTCAGAACATGTTGGGTGCCCTCCTGCTCTGCTCAGGTTTTTTGTGCCACGAGAAGGGGCTGTGAGGGCTCCTCCTTCCTCCTGGGGAGGCTCTGGCTCTGAGCTTTGCTGAGCAGAGGAGAGGAGAAAAGCAGGTGCAGGGCCATCCCTGGCAGGACTCCAGGGGCACCATGAGCCATGGCCATGGAGGAGAAAGTCTCACAGGCTGTTGAGGGCCCATCAGGGCTAAGCAATGTGCTCAACTCCTGGGCCCCGTCTCTTCTCTCAACTTTTCTTCATTAATTTAATCTGACTTGAATTTTGTGAATTTTGAATTTTCTTTTTAGAAAACTTTTATTGGAGTATAGTTGATTTACAGTGTTGTGTTATTAATAATTTCAAGTGAACGGCAAAGTGAATCAGTTATACATACATTTATCCACTCTTCTTTAGATTCTTTTTCCACATAGGCCATCACGGAGTGTTAAGTAGAGTCCCCTGTGCTATACAGTAGGCTCTTATTTGTTATCTGTTTTATGTATGGTAGTGTGTATATGGGCTTCCCCGGTGGCTCAGACGGTAAAGCATCTGCCTGCAATGCGGGAGACCCGGGTTCAATCCCTGGGTCGGGAAGATCCCCTGGAGAAGGAAATGGCAACCCACTGGGGTACTCTTGCCTGGAAAATTTCCATGGACTGAAAAGCCTGGTAGGCTACTGTCCACAGGGTCACAAAGAGTCAGACACGACTGAGCAACTTCACTTATGGTATTTGTCTTTGTTTGACTTCACTCAGTATGACAATCTCTAAGTCTATCCTTATTGCTGCAAATGGCATTCTTTTGTTATTTTTATGGTGAATTTTGACTTTTCTAAACTTATAATTGAGATGCTTGTTCCCTTATCTCCACCCCCTGCCCAGCACACGCGTACACATACACATACATATACACACACTCAAGAAGGCTGCAGCCAGAGCTATTTTTTGTTTCATTTTATTTTTTAAAGATTTTTTTGATGTGGACCATATTTAAAGTATTTATTGGATTTGTTACAACATTGCTTCTGTTTTCTGTTTTGGTTTTTTGGCCACAAGCCATGTGGGATCCTAGCTCCCTGACCAGGGATTGAACGTGCATCCCCTGCAGTGGAAGGTGAAGTCTTAACTCCTGGACCACCAGGGAAGTCCCTAGAGTTGTTTTTAAAGTTCTGACTTGGTGTGCATTCCCCGAAAGTTCTGACTTGGTGTGCATTCCCCGCAGCCTCGCTTTGGAATTCTTCCTTCAGTGGAGAGAACTCACAGGCCTCCCTGTGGTTGTGTTTTCACAGGTCGCTAATGCTGTTTCAGTGAAAGGAATTTACAAACAGATCCCTGGCTGTTTTAATTTCCTCCGGAAAAAACTTTTCTTTAAAACATAATGAGATCAGGACCCCTCACCCTACCTTACTGTTCACCCTGAAACCTTCCTGCTCCAGCTCTGGCTGTGGCTAAGGCCTGGACTTTCCTACCACTGTGGCTGACATCCATTGGAGGTTTCTGTAGCCTGTAGAGGGTCTGCTCTCTCCCCACGGGCAGCAGGCAGTCCTAGTAGCTTCCAAGTTGGAGCCAAATGACCAGCGATGGAGGAGGAGAAGCAGAACGCCATGGACACTATGGGGCTTTTTGCCCTTGACCCATTCATGGCTAGCGGCTGTGGCCTGTGACCCCTGTGTTTTCTCTACATCAGGGCTTCTCAGCTTCGGCACAGCTGACATTGGGGCCAGAGAATCCTTTGTTGTGCACTGTGGAATGGGCCATCCTGTGCACTGTGGAATGTTGAGCAGCCTGGCCTCTACCCACCTCTCTTGAGTCTTGACAACCAAACGTGTCTTCAGATATTGCCAAATCGTCCTCATAGACCCCTACTGGGGAACCACTGATCTATAGGAAATTTTTTCTGCAAACAAACCAGCATCTCTCTTAGATCAGTTTAAGGCTACCAGAATCTGAAGAGCTAGAATCTGTAAATCCTAAATGAAATTTTAAAAATTATCAAGTTTTTCTATATTGCAGTGTTCTTAAAAAAGAAAAAAAAGTTGAATATGGACTCTCTTTCACCCATTTCCCCCTTATTTTGCTCTAACTTTTTATTGTTTCTCATATAAAGGAGACTGTGGCTTTTTGGGAAATATTTCCCCAGCTCTTACTTCTTTTGAACCCCCTACCCCATCCCAAGAAGTGACTGGGGTGGGAGCCGTGTTTTGGGGGAGGTTAAGTCACTTGTCCACGGAACACAATTAACCAGTGGAGAGACATGGCCAGACTTGGGCCTTCTTGAGTCCAGCCTGTGTCTTCCTGGCTTCAGGACCCTCGTCCTCCTCATCCCCCACCCACTTGCTGAGCCTGTAAGCTCAGCTTAAAGACCTCGAGCCTGTTTCTTGCTTTCAGGGCCCTAGACATAAGTACGGTTTGCTAATAAGACTCTCACCAAGATGTGATTCAAGTAGTTGTCACTTTATTGTTATTTTTCTCCTGTGACTTTTCCAAGTCTGAAACAGTCCCAGGGACTTCTGGTGGTTAGTTATTTTCAATCACCTGCAGGACACACAAGAAAATAATCAGGTTAACTCAGCAGAGCAGAGCCTTGTGTGCAGATTCCCAGCTTTCTCCCTCCCGACTCTGCGCTGCCTGTGTGAATCAGGCAGCCGGAGTTGAAGCAGCTCTCCCCAGGAGCTCTAATGATGCTTGGGAGAAAAGATGTCATCACAGCTTTAAATGGATTTCCTGTAAAAAAGGAGCCTTAGCCAAGCAGTTCAGTTTGGGCTTCAGGGTGGAGGTGGAGTGGGGCTGGGAACTTATGGGCATGTCTGTATATGTGATTTGTTTCTCAAAAGATTTGAGAGACCTGAAATTGTTAACAGTTGTTGCTGTTTGCCAGGCAATGTTGTGCACTATGGAAGGGGCTGTAACCCGTTTTCAGAAGCTATTTGGCATCTATTAAACATTCTAATGTGCCAACTCCATGATCCTTTGATGCTGCAGGATCTGTGTAACGTAGAGACTCTGACCAGTGCAAGGATGTATGTCCAAGGATGTTCACTGCAGCCATGTGAGAGGGGAAAATAGGAAAAGAGATGAAATCTTCATTCATTATATTCATACTATGGAATCTTACTTAGAATGAATAGATATATATGGGCTCACATGTATAGTGTGACATGGTGTTAAGTGAAAAAACCAAGTTGCAGAACGTATGAGAAGTAAAATCCTATTTTTGGTTAGAAGACAGTGTGTTTATATGTACATATATAAATGTTTTATAGATGAACCTAAATCAAGACCACACACCAAGTGTTGGTTATGATTATCTCTGGATGGTGGGATTGCAGGTGTCATGCCAAGTGAGGGGTGTCTACTTCTTGATTTGATACACTCCTATATTCTTTTCATATTTTTTACCAAGAGTATGTACTATAAAGCTGGTGAATACCAGTGATTCATTTAATATCTGTTGAAAGGATGAATGCCCCTGGCCATCTGTCTCCTGTCAACTTTGCAGCTCCTGACCTTGGTTTGTCACCTGTCTGGATTTAGAACTCCAGGCTGCACAGAGTGTGCCCCCACTGTGTCCCCCGGGCTGGGACCACTGCAAGGTTCCACTGGCCCCTCTGCAGTTGCTGGGGTGGCCTCCCCAAGAGGACAGCTGGAAGCTTGGCTCTGCTGCTTCTGGAACCTGTCACAGGCACATGTGCCTACCCTGACTGTTGTCCCAGGAACACAGGACCCCTGCCCAGCTGCCTTGCAAGCCTTGTTTTCCCTGTTGATTCTCTCTGACATCAGGCTTTCAGCTGAGGCCAGCTCTGTTGTGCGTGTGTTTGTGGCTGGGAACAGCTGATATTGGGACCAGAAGACAGGACAGTTGCTCCCAGTCCCTGCTTGGGGCCCCCAAGGTGCTGCCAGGGCCAGCTGCCTGGTGACTCACACAGCAGCTGGGGCTGGAGAGCATCCCTGGACTTGGCTGCAAAACACTCTAATTATCCTCCCATCTAATCTGTCCTGGGCCAGGCTCCTTTGAAATGCTGGTGGTACCTCCAAAGTTGGACTCGGGTTTTCCTCTGCCAGGATGAGATCATAGCTTTTCCCCAGTTGACTGAAAAAAATCTTGTAAATTAATGGCCACTCTCTTCTTGATTTTACATTTTCTCTAACAAACTTTTCTGGAACCTCTGGTGCCTAAAACCACTTGTTGGCAAAAGAAATGCCAACAGACAGACAAATGAGCAAGGAGCCGGCAAGTATTATTGGGAAAACTCGGAGACAGCCACCTGCTTGTTTTGACAGTGCCCATTTGACAGTGCTGTCTTCCTCCTGGGACCGCATGCTCACGGCTGTGGTGTCATATTTGATTTTATAATGGAGCGTTGGTTTGGTTTAATTAAACAGCTCTCTCTGTAAATTCAACTTAAAATAATGAAATCAGATGCCAACTTTCCCTTCTTTGAGAGCTCTGACACTACAACTCCCACTTGTTCTGGCTCCTAAAAGAGTGAGTGAGTCTTAGTCTAGTTCAAGTCCCATTTTACAGAAGAGCAAACTGAGGTGGTGGCAGTGCTGGGGGTGGTGGGTAAAAAAGTGTCCCCCTGCCAATGCAAGCGGACATGGGTTCGATCCCTGGTCCAGGAAGATTTCACATGCCAGAGGCAACTACACCCATGTGCTGCAACTACGGAAGCCCACGCTCTGCAACAAAAGAAGCCATTGCAATGAGAAGCTCTCACATCACATCTGGAGAGTAGCCCTGGCTCACTGCAACTAGAGGAAGCCTGTGCACAGCCAGGAAGACCCAGCGCAAACAAAAAAGGAAAAAAAAAAGTGCCCCCAATCAGCACAGTGTCCTCCTCTTCCCCCCTCGCCCAAACATCCATCATCAGGCGCGACACCTTAATCCCTCCCCCAGGTACCCCCCAGGCCTGCCCTTCTTGTGACATCTCTCCATGTTCTGGCTGTTTTCACCTACTGTTGATTATATCCATGGCTGCTCCCAAGATTGGTGCTTGTTTTTTTTTTTTTTTTAATACAATTTTTTTTGGTTTCCATTATAAACGAATGTTTATCCATTGTTTTTAAAAAATAGGAATTGAGCTGGTTTGGAAGTTTGTGAGGAACTGATTTTGAGTTAACAGGATCAAGCTCTTTGGGGACACAGTCACAGTTGTAGTGGGACCAACTCAGCTCCATTTACCCAGACTGTCTTGGTCTGAAACACAAAGTCCTGCATCCTAGGAAACCTCCCAGTCCAGGGCGAACTGAGATGATTGGTCACCCTACAGAATATCTGGGGGACCCTTTGGTTTATTTTTTATTACTTTTTAAACTTGTTTGATTTTAATGAAAAATTCTACCACTATAAACAAGCATTGCTTACATTTAGAAAAATTTTATCTACCAGCTAATAAAATAACATATATTAGTCTTGTTACTTTGGGCTGTAAAATAACCTATAGTAGATCTTTCCCCATTAACACAGATATGGCTTTTTGAATATATAACCAAGGCTTCCCTGGTGGCTCAGATGGTAAAGAATCCGCCTGCAATGCAGGAGACCTGTGTTCGATCCCTGGGCTGGGAAGAGCCCCTGGAGGAGGATACTCCAGTATTTTTGCCTGGAGAATCCCCATGGACAGAGGAGCCTGGTGGGCTACAGTCCATGGGGTCGCAAAGAGTTAGACACGACTGAGTGACTAAGCTCAGCATAGCACAGCACACATGTAACCCCAGAACATGTGATTCAGCTTTTTAAAAAAATGGTTTGGTTCTCTTTTCCTGAATTCAAGAAGTCTTTTTGCCTCTGAAAATCTCTTATCTCTCCTGTAATTAAGAAAATTGCAATGATATTTTACATCAGAGATTCTACATAAAATTAAATGTAAAGTTACAGTGGAGGTAACTAACTCTTATGTATCACTTAATTGGGGTCATTAAGGTTTAACACTGCTCTTTAATTGCTAAAATTATGGGGGACCCCTTTAGAAGGACTAGTTTCCAACAATTAAGGCTGTGGGGGACTCAAATGATTGGGTTTTGGGCTTTGCAGATAAATGTAGCATTGGGCAGTAGGGTCTGGGCTTACACATAGATAAAGAGAAGTAAAATACTCCATGAATCCTGGGAAAACCGCTCTTAATGCTGGAGGAGTAACCTTTATTTTCAACCTCTTTGGACAAAGCTCTCCTCTACGTGCCTTTTCACTCAACTTACACAGAAACTGTGAAGGCCCATGGGGAGCCCTGTGGAGGTTGCCCAAGTCTGCACTTTCTAGCTTTCAGGAGGAGGGAGGGGATTCTTAGAACTTAGGTGGGCATGGCCCTCACTGGGCCAGGGGAGGGCAGGGCCCGTGGGGCTCACGGCCTGTCCAGTTCTTACCGAATTGATCCAGTCATTGTAGTTGGAGACCCGTGTGAAGACGGAGGGCTTGCGGTAGTAGTTGCAGCCGAGGGAGGACCCGAAGCTGACTATGCCGTGCACCTGCCACTGGCCGTTATCCGCCTGGCAGTTCAGTGGCCCACCGGAGTCCCCCTGGGGAAGAACAGAGTTGTGTCAGGAGGGGCCTGGGGGCTTGGGCAGGGGCGTGGGAGGGGCAGGGGCTGCTCTTCAGAGCCCTTGTTTTACACATTGGCAGTGTATTTATATTGTTCCATGTGGGTCGCCAAGTTCCCTGAGGCCAGCCCTCGCAGTCACAGCTCAAGATGGCACCATAATACTGATAGGAGCTAGCCCTTGCTCTTCCTCGGTGCCTGGAGTGGTGCTGAGCACTTTATAGGCCTTATTCCATTTCATCTTTACCAAAATCTACGGGGTAAGTATTGCTACCTGGTGGCTCAGATGGTAAAGAATCCGCCTGCAATGAAGAAGACCTGGGTTCGATCCCTGGGTCAGGAAGATCCCCTGGAGAAGGGAATGGCAAACCCATCCCAGTACTCTTGCTTGGAGAATCCCATGGACAGAAAAGCCTGGAAGGCTATAGTCCACAGGGTCTCAGAGAGTTGGACACGACTGAGTGACTAACACACACACCATTTCACCGAAGAGAAAAGCAAAACTCCTCAGTCTGAGGTTGTGCAGGCAGTAAGTGAAGGAGCTGAGATGTGTCCCTGAGTTAGAAATTGATTTACTCCACCACCATTGGGAGTTCCCTCCCACTGAGGGAGTTTCCTGGGAGCTGGTCTGCATGGGCAAAAAGTGGAGGTCTCCAGTGTAAACTGAAGGACACATGAGGCTCCTTCCTGCCCTGTGCTCATGTTGCAAAGCCCACCACATAGCAAGTCTGTTTGGTTAAGATGGTGTGTCTAGAAAGGCCGTGTCGTAGCTATCCTGAAGCGACCATCATGAATGGGGTTAATTCAACAGATAAACTTGAAATCATCTCGGAAAGATCCTGACTCAGCAAATAGGTCCCCTTGTCTCTCTTCCTAGACAGAGGGAAGAATAAGTGATGACAGTAATGAGAGACCTCAATGGGACTCAAGGCAGGACCTTCCAGCAGTGAGAGGGTAGACACTATTACAAGGAGAATCTCAAAACATCTTTTCTGGAGACTGAAAGGACAAAGGTCAAGGTCTCAACCATGTGAAGCTGCTTCCTAGCACTTCTGCCGGCAGGTGGGAGGATAGAGTCTAGGACCCTGAAAGACTCTCCGCACCTTCAGGTCCATTTTGCTGGGGGCGGGGGGTGACTTCCTGGACTCACATTGCAGCTGGAGGTCACGCCGTCTCCCCCAGCGCAGATCATATTGGTCTTCACAGTGCTGCCCCACCAACTAGGTTGGGAGCATGTGGCATAGTCCACAACCAGCAGCTCACCCTGCTGCAGGATGTCAGGAAGAGCTCCGTTGGCTGCATGAGACAAGAGAGCAGGTGTCACAGGGACAAAGGGAAAAAGCAAGTAGGGGATACCTACTGAATTTTCTGCCCAGCCCCTTTTCCTCTGGTCCCTCTTCCTTCCTTCCATCTATAGGGTTGCCATGGAAGCAGCCAGTTTGCCTACATTGTATCCTCACAGTTGATTGGCCACTGCTGATTGGTGCAGGGGTGAACACCTGACTCCAGCTAAGCCAATGAGCTCCTTTTCCTGGGAATTTGGGGTTGGGACTAAGAAATCCCAGCCAGAGAGGATATAAATCTGGGAGCTGTTGGTATTGGCCGCCATTTTCTTCTCGGGAGAGAAGGATGAAATAGACCCATGAAGAAAAGAAATTCTGAGAGAGGGTTTCCTGAGTTTCTAACAATCTTTCAGTGTCCAGTTTTCTCCTGTTCATTAAGCCTGGCTCTCTGCCCTTGACTGAGTCTCTTGTTGTTCAGTTAGTTGTGTCTGACTCTTTGCGACCCCATGGAATGCAGCACGCGAGGCTTCCCTATCATTCACTATTTCCCAGAGTTTGCTCAAACTCATGTCCATTGTGTTGATGATACCATCCATCTATCTCATTTTCTGTCGCCACTTTCTCCTCCTGCCCTCAATCTTTCCTCATATCAGGGTCTTTTCCAGTGAGTCAGCTCTTTGCATCAGGAGTTCAAAGTATTGGAACTTCAGCTTCAGCATCACTTCTTCCAAGGAAAATTCAGGGTTGATTTCCTTTAGGATTGATTGGTTTGATCTCCTTGCTGTCCAAGGGACTCTCAAGCATCTTCTCCAGCACCACAGTTAAAAAGCTTCAGTTCTTTGTCTCTCAGCCTTCTTTGTGGTCCAACTCTCACATCTGTTCATGACTACTGGAAAAACCATAGCTTTGACTGTATGGACCTTTGTCAGCAAAGTGACGTCTCTGCTTTTTAATACACTGTCTAGGTTCGTCATAGCTTTTCTTCCAAGAAGTAAGCATTTTTTAATTTCGTGGCTGAAGGTGAGCACTGAATTTCTTAAATCCTTATAACAAACTCCCCTTTTGACTGAGTTGGCTCCGTGGATTTCTACCACTTACCATAATATGACAATGAGCCTACTGGCATTTGGAGCCCCAGGTTGGGAAAAATATTTGAATGTGTTGAAAGTAAAGCTTTCCTAATTGTTCGCAATGACACTGCCATCACACTTTCAGTACTACCACCACTGCTACTAATGGCCAGGCTTAATAGTATTCTTCACTTGCATTTTATTAGGCTTTTCAAATACTATGCTAATCCTCATGATAGATATTAATTCCTGTTTTGACACGTGTGACACTGAAGCCAAGAGAAGTTAAGCGGTTTTCCCAAGAGCACTCTAATTAACTCCATTCTAACCTGTGTTACTTCACTTTCACTTTTCACTTTCATGCATTGGAGAAGGAAATGGCAACCCACTTCAGTGTTCTCGCCTGGAGAATCCCAGGGACGGGGCAGCCTGGTAGGTTGCTGTCTATGGGGTCGCACAGAGTCGGACACAACTGAAGCGACTTGGCAGCAGCAGCAGCAGCAATCTGTGTTACGTTTTGCAAGTGTATGGGCATTTTCACATCTCTTTAAATGTTCACCAACTGTATTTCCATTTTACAGATGAGGAAACTGAGGCTTCAACATGGCTTGCCTGAGGTTACGCAGCTAGTGGCCAACATAGCTGGGAATAAAGTCAAGCACTTGGACCCTTCCCTGGCTCTTGCTGCCTCCAGTGAAACACATTCTGCCTGGGTGTTTTCTGATAAATGAACCAGTGGCTGAATTTGTATCTCAATAAGTAAGAGATACATCTCCACTTCTCACTTCTGCTAAGTGTCCATGGGTCCTGTTTTTGCAGATAAGCAGACAAGAGGGTGATATCAATTTGAGTGTATGTGTGTCGATGGACCTCTGTAAAAAAATGTCACTTACAGGTTTGTCATTATGAGGAAAAGTAGTCACTTATTTGCATGGGCCTTCCTGGAATTTTCCAAACCTCTGGTGATTTCCCAAGGGGAGGGCAGGTCCTCTGCTCCTTCTTGGTGACTTACTGTCATTGGATTTCTGACCCTTAGGGAGACCCACATGTACTCAGAGTCTGAGTGGCACGGTAAGGCGGCACGTGACCAGTGAGGTTTGAGATGGGAAGGTCCTCTGATGAGGACCCCAGGGACCTTTGTGGAGCTGTAGAATCCTGAGGTCACGGAGTGAATGCTATTTTAGGCCCTGGCTTTGGGCCATAGGAGGGACTTCTATGCCAGATGTCAGGTAGTCACGGTGACAGTGACAACGGCTAACACATAGCACCATGTGCCAGGCACTGGTCTAAGTGCTTCCCATGTATCATCGGCAACCTTGTGATACAGAGCCTATTATTATCCCCATTTTACAGATGAGGAAACTTCAGCATGGAAAGGCTAAGCACTCTGCATGTGGCCACACAGCAAATAGGTGGAGGAACTGGATTTGAGGCCAGGCATTCTGAATTCCTACCTGTCTGTGTGCATGCACGTGTGCGTGCTCAGTCGCTTTAGTCATGTCCAACTCTATGCGACCCTATGGCCTGTAGCCCACCAGGCTTCTCTGTCCATAGGACTCTCCGGCAAGAGTACTGGAGTGGGTTCCCATGCCCTCCTCCAGGGCATCTTCCCGACCCTGGAGATGAACGCTTGTCTCCTGCGTCTCGTCCCCTGCATTGCAGGTGGATTCTTGACCCACTGAGCCACCTGGAAAGGCCTTATCTGTCTACACTATCCTTCTTCTCCAAGGCAGCAGGCACTTCTTCAGACTCCTTGGATAATGAGCGGAGAGAAAACCCCTGTCTGAACCGCGGTGACATCGCCCCCTTCCCTTGGGAGCCATGGAGCTCCCAGCACCCACTTACTCTGCAGTCTTCCCCAGCCCGTGACGTAGCAGACGTAGTTGTTGGGCAGGATGGTGCCGGCAGGCGGCAGGCAGCCCAGCTGGATCTTGTCAGTCAGGGGGACAGAGCTGGCCAGTTTGAGCAGGGCAATGTCGTTCCTGGGTTGGAAAAGAAGTGGAGCATAACTAGAGGGTTGACTGGTTCTGTCCAAGTTATATTTCTGATTCTAGCCCCAGCTGGGATCACTGAACCCCGTCCCTGGCTGGACTGATGCTGACTCTTCCTGCTGTTGGGGTTACGAGGGATTGGGAGCAGCTATGGTTAAACCCCAAGACTGCATTTAAAAAGAAAATTTTGGCCACATTCAGCAGCGTGTGGAATCTTAGTTCTCCTGCCAGGGATTGAACCCATACCCCCTGCAGTGAAAGGCAGAGTCTTCACCACTGGGCCACTGGAGGAGTCCCCCCAGGACTGTATTTTGTCCCTGGTGGAGCTTGAAGCCCTAAATTCCTAAAGGCCTTTCAGGGGACTGTTTAAAACAGAGAGGGCAAGTCGGTCTGTCTTGCAAAGTCCACTCTGATGGATTAGTTGTGGCTGCCTGGCAGGCTGCATTGACAAGGATTCTGAGGTTCTTTCCAGGATCAGCAAGGGAATAAATCCATGATTGCTTGGGGATGTCCATGCTGGCCTTGTACTTCCTGTGTTTGGTTTAGAAAACAGCAGATGTTCAGACCAAAAGGACTTTTTGCCTTTATTCTTCACTCTCTTTTCCACCTTGAGCTCTGCTGTCAGATTTATCCCTGAGTTTCATGTCCTTGTCTAGGAAACCTTTAGCGACTGGCCAATCACATTTTAGACGATGGCTGCAATGAGATCTCCCACCTGTTGGTGCTTGTTGCAATGTGATGTTGACACTGTCTGTTGAGAGCTGGGGGTCTCAGTTTCTTTCCCCTGGGTGGGGATGGGGGGCCTGTGATGTTTAGGAAGTGACACCATGTGACTTCTGAGACTAAGTCATGACAAGAGATGAAGCTTCTGTAAGATCTTTCAAGATTTCCTTTCTTAGATCCTAACCTCTGTGCCACGAAGAAGCCAAGGCCACATGGAGAGGCCATATGTAGCTAAAAATCTCTCTCTCCACTCTCTGCCCAGCCATCTCCTTCCCATCTCTTAAAGCCTCTCTGGACACATTCCGTGTCATGTTATGGCTTTCCAATGTCTTGTCTGTGTGTGTTTCATCTAGCTGACTAGTCCCTTTGGGGGCAGAGACTGCCTTATGACTCACGGACTCCTTGCATCCTTTGTGAGCCATCATCAGTGCTGGACCACGGCAGGCTGCCCAGATGAAAGAGCGCAGAGAGTTATGGCCACAAGGCATCCTCTGCTGTCCCCTGGGCTGTGATGCAGCGTCATGGGAAGATTTGGTGAGTGAGCTTTCTGGGCAGCCATTCAAGAGTGGCATCTTGGGCTGCAGAAGAGGCCTTGTGTGTGGTTAAATTATGCAAATTTGAAGA
The DNA here is from genome assembly GCF_016772045.2 of Ovis aries. NCBI lineage: Eukaryota > Metazoa > Chordata > Mammalia > Artiodactyla > Bovidae > Ovis > Ovis aries. The sequence goes on from NC_056065.1 coordinate 51,339,923, forward strand.
GTTGGCTGGGGTACTTCTTTCTAAAGGCCCTTCTGGAACTGCAGATGTGCCCTTGGGGGATGGGAGAGGATGATGGATACATCTGGGTTCCAGGATGGTGATGGGGAAGCAGGAAAAGGGGAGATAACTTTCTGTCCCTGGTGGGGAGATGCCAACAATGCCACACGGTCGTTATTCATATCTAAGCCAGCAGGCTCCTTAACCACCCCCCGCACTGCCTCACAGCCGCACTTCTGGCCATGGGCACCCTGAGAGCTGCTGCAGTGACCTGTGCATCTCTATGCGTCCAGCACTCAGTGTGGTATGTGGAACATGGGTAGGGGGATGGTCACCATGCTCAGGGTGAGCATGGGTGGCATGTGTTCGTCTAAGGAGCTGGGGAGTAGAGTCTCCCTGCTGGTTGGGGAACCATCACTAGGGTTTTGCAGAGCTCTGAACCCTTGACTAGCTTCCTGTGTCTGTTACCGAGGCTGCTTTGTAGGGTTTCAGGGAGTCTTTCTTTTTAAAAGATCTTGCTGGGAGGAGGTACAGGGTGGAGGAAGGCAGGAAGGACATGTCCCACTCTGCTTATGGACTCCACTCCCAGTCGTGGGGCCTGTAGACCCATCTCTGTGTCCTCAGGGTTTGGCACAGAATAAATCCATGGTCAGTGAGTGCCTGGGGTGGACTGGAACCCTGTAGACTTAACTGGCAGGAGATCTAGGTTCCCCCCGCCACCGCAGTCACATGCCAGCCAGGCCTCTTTGGGGCTGAGAACCTCTCCCGGCTCCCTACAGAAGGAATAAAGGATGGGACAGCACCCACTGCTTTCTGGGAGACAGCCCACCCTCAGTCTGTGTCCCTGCCAGCCCACCCCCCAAAGTGCACCCAGACAGAACGCACCCTTGGGCGAGCTGGTTGGAGTTCCACTTCTCGTGGATCACAGACTTGGAGACTGCGACGGTCAGTGAGCCAGACTCAGCGGTGGAGAGACTCTGCCGGCCCACCACCACGCGGTAGGTCCTGGAGGAGCTGGGGGAGAGGGGGCCGGGCAGGGAAGGTGAGCTCTGGGCTGTCCTTTCCTCTCTCTGAGCGCTATGGGCTGGGACATCCCAGTGAATGTACCAGTTAGAGACCAAGCTCTGGACGGTGCTGGGGGACCCCAGCCAGCTCCTGCTCCAAGAGCCACTAGTTGGCACTGGGAATTTTTCTTTCCTTGGGGCAATCAGTTAGTTACAACATAACATAAAAACTACAACAAAACGGTAATTACAACTATATGATACCAACTGTAAACTATAATATAAAATAAAATTATAATAATATAAGCTGTATGTTACTATAGGGGAAGTAAGATGGATACAGATAACTGCAGTCATTTAACTTAAAGGGCATTTTTTATTTTAATTTTAAAATTTTATTATCTTTTTTGGCCACAACTATATAGCATGCAGAACTTCCCTAACCAGGGATCGAACCTGTGCCCCCTGCAGTGAAGCACAGAGTCTTAACTACTGGACCACTAGGGAAGTTCCCAAGGCCATTTTGTTTAGTTTAACTCCTCATTTCCTGTTTTTAAATGGGGAACCTGAGGCTTGCATGCGTGAGCGCGTGCTCAACTGAGCGCGTGCTCAGTTGTGTCTGACTGTTTGTGACCCCATGGACTGTAGCCTGCCAGGCTCCTCTGTCCATGGGATTCTCCAGGCAAGAATACTGCAGTAGGTTGCCATTTCCTTCTCCAGGGGATCTTCTTGACTCAAGAATCAAAGCTGCATCTCCTGCGTCTCCTGCCTTGGCAGGCTGATTCTTTACCCTTGAACCACCTAGGAAGCCAGCCTGAGGCTTAGGAAGGACTAACTGGTCCAAAGTCTTACTCTCCAGCTCGTTAGTGACAACTCAGAGGTAGAAGCAGGACTCCTGAATCCCAGACCTCTGTGATTTCCCCCACCACCTCATAGAACTTGTAAATTAGGTAGAGAGAAGGGACCACCCCTGACAATGAGAGTGTCCCACTGGCCCAGTGGAAAATCCAGTGAGCGCCAGCCTGGGTATGCCAAGCAGAGGCTGTAGGGAAGGAAGAGGACAAGGTGAACAGTGGATGTCAGAGAGCCTTTCCCTTCCCTGTGGGCCTTATAATGGTGCTAGTTTCACTTTTATTGAGCGCTTGCTCTGTGCTGGCCCGTTTACTGCATCATCTCATTGAATCCACACTGAATACCCATGGATGCTTCCCCGGAGGCTTAGTGGTAAAGAATCTGCCTGCCAATGCAGGAGACACAGATTCGATTCCTGGGTTGGGAAGATCCCCTGGAGAAGGAAATGGTAACCCACTCCAGTATTCGTGCATAGAAAATCCCATGGAAAGAGGAGCCTGGCAGGCTACAGTCCATGGGGTCGCAAAGAGTCAGACACGACTGAGCGACTAAACTGCAACTACTGCAAATACTGTTAGCTGCTTTTTTGTGGGTGATGGTATTGAGACTTGAAGAAGTCATTTAAGTAGCTCAAGTGAACCAAGTTCCAGATCCAGAGGCCATATCTAGTTCGCCCCAAAAGGGAAGAAGATGGGCCTCTCCCTCCCCATAGTCCCCCTCAGTGCCCTGCACAGAATGGGCAATCCATATCGTATATATGGGTCTACCAACAGACTGAACTATAGATCGAAGAGAGAGTATTTCTTGGCCAAGAAAGTGGTTATGTGCGATGCTGCTTTATATGGGGTGGTTTGGGCCATCTGGGCTCTAACTCTGAGAGATGAGTGCTGGCCAGTAGGGTGAGCAGGCGGGGAGACGGGGGAATAGCAATTACCTGATGCAGTGGGCCGCTGTTAGGACCCAGTTTTGTTGTATCAGAGACCCTCCGCAGGTGTGACGCCACTGGCCGCTGGAGCTGTACTGCAGGGAGACCTGGGAAGAAGCACAGGTGGTCCCATAGCTGAAAGGGTCCCAGCCCCGGCAGTGGGGGCAGGGGAAGTTGAGCAAGCAAGACGCTCGCCTCAGGTGCAAAATCTAAGGGGGCGAGCAGAAACTAATCCAGCTACATAACATTTTAATAGTCTTTAGAAAATTAACACAAAAAATCTATGATGAACAAAATGTCAAAAATGTAAATAAAAACTCTATTAAGAAGTAATTAGTTAAAAAAATTTTTTTTTGGCTGTGCTGCGGGGCATGTAGGATATTCATTCCCCAGCCAGGGATGGAGGCCACGCCCCTTGCATTGGAAGTGGGGAATCTTAGCCCTGGACTGCCAGGGAAGTCCAAGAAGTAATTGTTTTGAACATCTTTCTGTAGTGCAACTTGTTGGGATTTTTCCTTTCTTGGGAGCTATTTCTTCAGGACATATTCCTCCAATTTAATATGTGTAAAGCAAAATTGTGATCCCTTCTGCCCACTTCCTGAATCTGTGCTTCCCTTAAATTTTCTTGTCTTGGTAAATGGCAAACCAGCTGTACCTGCTGTTCAGGCCAAAACTCTTGGCGGTGAATTTGATGCTTCTCTTTCTCTCATATGCCTCATTCGAACCCACCAGCAAATCCCACCAGCTCTACTTCCAGAATATGTGGACAGAACGCCTCCCTCCTACCACCTCAACTGCTGGTCCCCATCATCTTCACATCTCACCTGGATTATTATTGTAGCTTCCTATGTATTGACCCTGATCTCGGTCTGGCCCCTTCCTCACCCCATTTCTCAACACGGTGGGCAGAATGATCCTTTTAAAATGTGAGCTTAATTATGTTTCTCCTCTGCTCTGAACTGCTGGTGGCTTCTGCTCTCATACGATGTAAACCCCAAACTGTACAATGCCCTACAAGGTTCTACACGACCACCCTCACCTTACAGGCTCTCATTCCCCTTTCTGCTCCGGCCACACTGACCTCCACGAGTTTCTGGAAACACAACAAGCCCATTTCTGCCTCAGAGCCTTTGCGTTTGCTATTCCTTCTGCCCGAACTATTCTTCTGTAAAGTATTAGCATAGGTTTCTCCTTCACTTCCTGCAGGTCTGTGCTCTTCCCTGTGAGGTTCTCTGTGATCACCTTATCTAAGGGTATGCACACTCATATCCACACAAGTGTACATGCGTATCCTTACACACCCATGCACACATATGGACACACACAGCTCTTTCCTCGTGTTCTGTTTTATTCTTCATCTATCATCACCTGATGTTATGAATTTGCCCATTCAATGGTTGATACTCTCATTCTCCCACTTTAATATAAGCTCTGTGAATTTCATTTCCACTGCTGTATTCCAGGTGCCTAGAACAGTTCCTGTCTCATAGTGGGTCCTTAATAAATTGAACAAGTGAGTTAATCAGAAAATGAGTGAATGAATGAAAATGGACTCACCAGGGCAAGTGTCTGGTCTCTCTTGCCGAACTTGTCGCCTATTGCTCTTCAGTTTTTCCTTGAAGACTAAATCCACTCATAGGATTATGAAAATACTTAAGTGCACTTTACCCCTGACGACTCCTCAACTTGTTTTTTTAAAGAAAAACTTGTTTCCACTTAGATTTGATTGCTTAATGGGTGTGGATTGGAACTTGAAGGTGGTTGCATTTGGCACCATTTGGGTCTCTGTGGAAGCTGTCCCATCTCCTTCCCCTTGAAGTCCCTGCCAAGGCCAAATAGAAAGGAGGGAGGTGACAGCAGGGCATTGCCTGCTCTGACCATGGTTCCTGTGGAGGAAAAGCAGGAGTGATGCTGCTTTTCTCCAAATATCACTTCTGATTATCCCCATGACATCTTGTTTGCTTCACATTAAGGGGACTTAGATTAACTGACCTTTTAAAAACAATGCTTAAAATTAGACCAAATTAAAAAGATACCTAAAAGGATGCCCCATGCCCAAATCTCCAAATAGGCTGAAATCATCCTACCGATGTGAAAATTTGAAATAATGTATAAACATACAATTTGTGGGCAGCAAAGTGTGGCCACAAGAGCAAAGGTTAAACCAAATTTGACTCTGCACTTTCCCCCAGGCTAACTGGGTCACTTTGGGCAATTATATAACTTTTCTGAGCCCCAGTCACCTTGTCTAGAAAATGGGAATTATAATGCTTGTCTGGGGCTCTTGGGATTATTAATAATCATAATAGCTAACACTTTAAATATCTAATAATTTGAACACTTACCATATACCAGACACTGTTCTGAGCTCAGAGTGTAAATAAGCTCACATCACAATCGCAGTAATCTCATGAAGCACTATTATTATTCCCACTTTACAAGGCAGTGAATAGAAATTTGTACAACATGGTCCACATCATAAGGGGTGCCATGTATTTTTAATATTACTCACTGAGAAAGGTAAATTGAGTTGCTTCACTTGTACACTAGTATGTGCCATAGCATGAATAGTCTGGCTCCAGAATCTATTTGGAAACTTTACACATCCTACTTTATTATTATCTCTTTTTTTTGGCTATGCCCTGCAGCATGTGGGATCTTCATTCCCTCCCAGAGACAGAATCCATGCCCCCTACAGTGGAGATGAGGAGTTTTAAACACTGGGCCACCAGTGAAGTCCTACACACTCTACTTTAATTTTAAACCATCTAGCACTTTATTTTCCAGTGTCTAGTGGATTGTGACCTAGAATCATAATCTTGAGATGAGTGTGGAACAGAAGAGACCCCTCAGCCAATGTAGAGCAAATTATATTTGTTTAAAATTTTGATATTTTGTTCATTATGATAAAGTTTGATTTTTTAAAAAAATATTGCATTAAAAATTCATTTTGGTTACTGAGTTTTGTGGCCCTTCCTTAACTTTTGCCCCCAAAGTGTGTGCCTCGTTTGCCTCACCCTGGTCCCCACCCGGCTTGACCTGCCCACCCATCCTGATTAAAAAAATCTCCTAGGGAAGCAGAAGCAGGAAGTGTAGTGAGACCCTTCTAAGACTAGCGTCAGTTGGTTCCCAAGGCAAGGATGCGTTTGTATCAGCAAGTGGTACCGAGGTGGAGCCAATGGTCCAGAGGGTGAGGAGTTATTTTGGTAGGCAGCATTGATTGATTCTCAGCACAAGGGTGACCTCTACTTAAGGGGGAGGTATAGGGCCCCTCTTCCAAATTCCCAGAAAAAATATATTGTGGGAGTGTGAGAAAAGTAGAAGAACTGGCAAAAGTACACAGAGCTAAGTACTGGGTTGGCTAAAAAATTCGTTTGGGTTTTCTTTTGGTAACATCTTATAGAAAAATCTGAATGAATTCTATGGCCAATCCAATACATAAATTGTGAATTGTCTGTCGCCATCTATGACTGAAGCTCTCCTAATTGAGGGGAGGATGAATGGATGTTGCATTCCCTCCATGAAACCTACTGATGGCTGCATGGGCACTCTGAGCACTCCCTTACATTGTAAACTCACCCCACTCAACCTTTCTGCGCCCAAACCTGTGTATGCCAGTTGTACTCATATTGTAATCGTGTGCATTAATTAAATATGTAACCAATGAAATATGAGTTCTAAAAGATAGCTGTGGTTTACATGGAAACTAAGGTAAGTGCTTGGAAGAGACCAGATAACCATGACTTTTAAAAAATTGCGGTGAATTAAGCATAGATGGAAAAACTGAAAAAATTGAGAAAATAGGTCATCATGATCTGGAAGGGCTGTTAGATTGCTTCTTGAGTATCTCATAGTCAGTTACTCTACTTTAAAGAAATGGAATTACAGATGATATTGTGGGGATGATTTATACAAGATAGATTGGTGACTAAATGCATATTTATAAGTTTTCAGTTAAATAAGTATTTAAAGGATATGTGTGATTTCTAATAATTTATCTATAACCAATCTTTCAATTTGTTGTTTAGTCGCTAAGTCATGTCTGACTCTTGGCAACCCCATGGACTGTAGCCCCACCAGGCTCCTCTGTCCATGGGATTTCCCAGGCAAGAATACTGAAGTGGGTTGCCATTTCCTTCTCTGGGGCATCTTCTTGACCCAGGGATTGAACCTAGGTCTCCTGCATTGGCAGGCGGGTTCTTTGCCACTGAGCCTATTACTCAATCCCAATCATGTCAGATAAGAGATATTTTACTATATTTATTAATGTCAGTGTACGCTTCACATATTTCTTTCATGAGTCTTACCACTAACAGGTCCTAGTAATTTGTGCCTGTGCCCCACCCGGCATTTTTAGTCACCTTATTGTTAGAATTATTTCAAGGTAAGGAGGCATTTACTTTATTGGTAACATCGATTTGCCTGTAGTCAAGAATTAATTTGCATAAAATAGCACTGATTGGTTCCTGAAAGCAAGGAATATTTGCATAAAGAGTGATGAATGGATCTTCAGATAACAATATATTTGTAAGCAAACATCTGATTGGTTAACAGAAAGAATGTATTTGTGAATTTGTGTGGATGGGTTGTGGGCTAGGGCAGATCTTTATCCTCGTTAGAGAAGGCCCCTCTCCTTCCACCCCCAAGGTTGACCAAGGGCACAGAAATGTATTTTTTATTGTTGAATTCCCCCATCCTGCCTGTTGAGTCCCCACCAATCCTCGTTTTTGCCAGTGCAATAGACCCTGTGGTGGAGGGTAAAGGGCTGATGTTATTTATGGAAGGACAAGGAGGCAAGAAGTAGAGTATGGGGGACTCACCTGCCAGGGCCAGCTGTTGGGCCTTGCATCTTCACCTCCAACCACTCTGGACAGTTGCGGTGGGTAAGTGGGGACCCCGCAGCTGAGAGCTGTAGAAAGAGAAAGGGTTGTAAACCCAGGGAGCAGTGACCCAAACAATCTACCCCATACTTCCTGAATTCCCAACCCCCAAATAGAGAATCCCTGTTCTAGAAGGATCCTTACAGGTTGTAGAGTCCTACCCTTTGTTACTCTTTTCTGAAATTTCACTCCAGCTTTCCTACAACCACAGGACTGAGCCCAGCGGGTGCAGGGAGGTCCCATCCTCAGTTCCACCAGGAGGCTGGAAAAGTGCCTCTGGGCGACAGGGCTTACCTCCAGCCACCAGCGTAGACAGCAGTAAGGCCCTGATCATGGTGTGTCCGTAAGGAGTCCTGTATGTGTGGCCCTGGCTAAGGCCCTGGTTTTATGAGTGGGCTTATCGGACAGAGATATACTAGGAAAATTCAAGATGGGGATTTTCTCAAAGCCCAGTGGAAAAATGGCCCATGGCCAATATTCTTTTTCCATTTTCCCTAATTGACACCCTGAAAATACTTGGAAAAAGATGCCAAACGGGGATGTTGAAATATGGGTTCTATCCGCTTTCAACAGATTATATATTATGAGAAGAAGAAAAATATTGGCCCTTGGAGTTGTGTTTTCATAGAAAACATTAGGTTGCATGCTGAACAAACAGTTCTAGGCCAGTGATCCTCAATGGTGCTGGTATTATCCACCAAGGGGACATTTGGCAACGTCCAGAGACATTTTTGGTTGTTATGGCGAGGGATGGGGTACTGTTGGCATCTAGTGGGTAGAGTCTAGAGATGTTGCTAAATACCCCACAAAGGCACAGGGGCCTGTAACAACGAGGAACAATTCCCCCTCAATTGTCAGTGGCACCGAGGTTGAGGAAGCCTGTTCTAGGCCATACCTCAGCTTGCTGGGTGGCCTAGGATAAGCCACAGAAGTCTCAAGGCCTGGGGCCTACCCGTCTATGAAACAAGGAGAGAAATGTGTGCCCAGTCTGTTTTGCAATGAAATGGTGAGGATTTGAAAAATGCGCTTACCTGAACAGCTGGGGTTTGACAGCCCCAGAATGGGCAGCTGCAGGGGGCTTTATTGGGATGGCTCAAGAGTATTTATCATCCCCTCCTAGGACCACAGCAGTTTGTACTTCTCCAGTAACTTCCAAATGAGGTCAAAGCAGGAACTTCTTAGAAAAGGAGGCGGACACTGGCCCAACATACATGTCAGATGCACTCACATGTCTTACCTAACCTCAGTCTTATGAAATCTAGCAAAAGGTCCCATATTTCAAATGAAGAAGCTGAGTTTCAGAGAGGTAAAGTGAACTTGCTCAAGATTACACAGCTTTTAAAGTGGCACAAGGGGGCTTCCAACTTAGGCTGGTCTGATTTCCAAGCTCCTTTACTTGAGGATGCTGAAGGTGGCATTTCAAATGTCCTCCCAGTACTGCAATAAGCCCCTTGTGTTTGGTGGGTAGCAGGGTGCATGGGTGGGAAAAAGGAGTGAGGGTTTCCTGGTGGACGTTCTTATTCTTCCTTAAAACTTCATTCTCCTTGCTTATGGTCAGAGCACAGTTCCAGGAAGGCCAGGCTCTGGTGAGACAGACCTGCCCTGTGACCACAGATTCTACCTTTTGCCCAGCCAGAAAGGCAGAGCAGAGAGTGGACTTGAACTGCTAAGACTTGAGTTCAAGTCCTCATTGAGTCAGAACTGAGTGTTACAGCTTGGACAGACAAGTCACTGGGCCTGAGTTTCCTAAATAACAATCCAGGCCTGGATTACAGGATTGTCATATGGGTGGGAAAAATTTGTAATTGGCCGAGAATCATGAGGAGGGTGAGGGAGCCTGGGGTGTAGAATCCCATTGCGCTAGATGCCAGAATACCTGGGTTCTAGTCCCAACTCCACCCCTAACTTCTTTAACAGTTTGGGCTCTTGTTTGTAGTCGAGCAGTCACTACAACAACAAACTATTTCTGAAGTTTCCTATTTTATCTTGAATTAATGTGAATATGCCATTCTGTTCCCTGTATCTGTGTTTATTTTACTATAAAAATAAGATTTTCCTGTAGGAGGTCACTGAACAAATACCGGTTTGGCACATGCCATGGGCTTGCTGTGTGACCTTGGGCAAGTCACACAGGTCCTTTGGCCTGGGGCTGTTTATGAATGAAACACAGAGGACATATGCCCAGCCTATTTCATCACATTTCTGGGAGGGTTTGGAAATGACAAAAATCTTCATCTAATAGGCTGAAGCCAAAGAGTCATTCACTGGGACACAAGGTGGAAAAGCCCAGGAGCAGGGCTGGTTTCAGGCACGGCTGGATCCAGGGCTCTGGGGATGTCCCCAGCACTCAGTTTATCTCTGTCTTTTGTCTCTGCTTTTCACTGTGAGAGTCCACTCTCAAGCTCCATTACATGGCCTGTAGGAGCTCCAGGTTGTCCTATGGGGACAAGAAGGTTACAGAATCTCTTGTCCAGGGTTTCTCAACTGTGGCGCTATTGACAATTTGGATGATGGTTCTTTGTTATGAGACCCAGAATCCTGTGAACTACAATCCTGTGCCTTGAAGGATATTTAGCAGCAGTCCTGGTTCCCACCCGCTAGATGCCAGTAGTCTCTTCCCTCCTCCTCCAAGTTGTGACAACCAGAAGTGTCTGTACTCATTGTAGAATGTATTCTAGAGAGCAAAACCATCCCCTCCATTTTGCTGCTGTAGCCTCACATCGCTCATCTTCAAACCCATCAGGGAATGAGCGAGAGCTTCCTGGTAGTTCCCACAGAAGTCCTGTAACTCTCTCTGATTGGACCTGCCTCAGGTCACATGACCATCCCTGAACCAATGGTTGTGGTGGGAGAGGGGATGCATGTGTGGATTGGCCAGGTTTAGGACCTGGAGGACAAGTCCTACCCCTGGATCTGGGCACCAGGCTCCAGATGGAGGTGCGGGGGAGGGACAGCACCAAAATAATAATCCAGGTTTCTGGAGAGGGAATAGAGGCTGGGAGAACAGATGAGTTTTATAGCCCACTTCCTCCCACTGGGGCTCAGTCCCCATTTATATGTTGATGGACAACCAGGCAATCTGTGAAGTTCTAAACTGCGCTGTGTCCTTGAGGTCTCAGTGGGGCCATGGAGATGCAGACATGAAATTTCATGAGATTTATGACTCATTTATAAGGGTTCCTCTGAGAAATCCAATGCTCAGGGGTTAGAGACTTGGGTTTGCAGCCCTGTGATTCTGGTAGTGACTCTGGTTTGGATCCTCACTGCTCACAGAGTGGTTTGGACCAGCATCGCTTAGGATCTGGTTAGAAATGCAGACTCATGTATCCACACCTACTGACTCAGCATCTGCAGTTTAACAAGATACCTCGGTGATTCTCTTGTTTGTTAAAATTTGAGAAGACCTGAGCTAGAGCAAGTTTCATCTCTAACTCAATTTCTTCACCTATCAAATAGAATAAAAAAATCTTATCCAGCTCTTGGGGTTGTTGTTAGAATTAAACAATGGTTTATTCACTTAGAACACTGAGAATTGTCAATGTGCAATAAAATGTTCACTCTCCAGCCCTGAGACCTGCAGATCTCAGATATCAGAATAGCACAGAATTATTCAAACTTTACCATCAAAGAATCTGAGGAGATCAGGGGTTTGCAACCTGTTCCTACAGATGACCAGACAGCAAATGTTTTAGGCTTATGGGCCATACGGTTTCAGTTACGACAATTCTGCTGTTATATGACAAAAAGCAGCCCAATAGGCATAGCTGTTTTCCAGGAAAACTTTATTTACAAAACAGATTTGTTTTTCAGGCTCTGATGTTCAGTAGATTAATGATCTGGGGTCTAGCATGTGGCAGTCACAACAGCAAATGTCTGGGAAGTTTCATTCTTCACCTGGAAAGCTTGATCTGAATTTTGCAGCTTATTTCATCAAACAGCTGGGTTTATCTTAACGTGCATTTTTTTTCTTCCCACACAATCTTCATAGGAAATCGGTGCTTTGGGAAGATGCTCTGTGTTTATTCTCTGCCATTACATGCCCCCTGGCCTATCACCATGTGAAAATTTGCAGATATGTGGTCCTACTTGATGAGTGAGTTTTAGGGAACTGGCCACCAGGGCCTGCTGCGAATAAAGCTCCCCCTCCTAAGGAATAAAAGGGAGAGGGGAGATGTGCCATTGGGGGTCCAGGTATGAGGTCAGTAGTAGTAATGACGCCTCCTGTCACAAGCTTCTGTTGGCTTCCAAAGGGAGGTGGAAGATGTGCCCATTTTACAGATGGGGAAACAGAGTCTCAGAGAGGTTAGGTGACTCAGCTGCTGTCACTGCTTGTTAGCCAATAAATATCCTCCTTTCTGCTCTGCCATATTTCATGCTATTAATTTGTGTCTTAGATAATGTGAGGGTATGAGAGACTTCCAGGATGGCTCTGATTCTTCACCTCTCACTTTATCCATGCCATTTGCCTTGCAATTTTGCAATGGCCTTCTGGGAGGAGGATGAGAGCCCTGTGGAGCTGAGCTTCCCCAGTCAAACCCAGACTTGACCCCTAAACATATGAGTGTTTCCAGCCAAAATCGGCAGTTAGCCAAAATAAGCCACCTAACTGACTCCCAGCTGAACCCAAGTGTGTGAGCAATAAATACCTGTCTTTGGATGCTACTGAGAGTTTGTGGTTGGTTGTTATGCAGCATTATTAATTATGCCGGAAGTAGCTGATACAGCTGGTGAAGGCCTTTGTGAACATCTGTGAGCAATAACTCTCTCAGGTTTCTATTTGAGTTCAAAATTGCCAGTTTTGCTCAGGATTGTCAGCACACACCACAGCCTCCAACCGTCCCTGGCATGGCCTTTAGAGGAATCTGTGTGAGAGAATCCTTGAGAGTTGGGGATTAATGGCAGAATAACATGGTTGTTAGTCACACAGGCTCTGGAGTCAGACCACCTGAGTTTAAGTCCTGGTGCCCCATTACTAGCTGTGTGACCTTCGATGAGTTTTTAAACCCCCTCTGAGCCTCAGTTACCTCATCTGTAAAGGGGGATGATTATCAAGGTTGTCAAGATTATTGTATAAATGAGGTCAAGTATGTGAAGCTCTTGGATGGTACCAGGACCATTGGTCGCCCTATCCATGTTCCGTGCCTTATGCTCTAGCAGAAATTGCTGCCTCGAGATCCTCCCGAGCAGTCACCATGACTTTGCTTATGCCCTTCCCTTAGCCAGGAAAGTAGTGACCCCTTATGATATCCCCAAGAGTGTCAGTTAGGTGTGTGCTGAGCTGCAAGTTATGGAAAACCTGACTGCAGTGTTTAAAACAAATGCAGATTTATTTTTTCCCACAAAACTTGATATTCAGAAAATGGTTGCTGGCATCAGAGCTGCAGCTTGATGATGTATGAACTCATATCTCTGTAATTCTCTTGGCCACAAGATGGCTGCTTTAGCTCCAGATATCTCATCCACCTTCATATTCATCACAGGGCAGTAGAGCTTGGTGATCCAGAGCATGGGCTCTGGAGCCAGATTAACAAAGTCTGGATCCCAGCTCCATCACCTTCTGGTTAAATCACCTTGGGAAGTCATGAAATATCTCTAGCCTCAGTTTTTTCATCTGTGAAATGGGGATGACATTAATAGACTATATCTTAGGATTGTTTTGGGGATTAAGTGAGGTAATACATGTAAAGCCTGTAGAATAGTGCCTGGCACATACCAAGTATTCAGTACGTGTTAGTTATTACTTCATTATTACAACTGTAAGGGACTTGGGGACAAATAGTATTAATGTTTAGCACATCTTTCTTCCAATATAGAGACAACTACAAAAGAAGGAGGTCAAGCAGGACCAGGGGGCCCTTGGGTCAAGCAACCAGAAACATCTTCTGTGCTTGGAAATGTTCTGTTCAAATGTGAAGACTCAGCCTAGGGTATCACTGCCTCTAGGAAGGTGTCATGGACTCCTCTCACCAACTGACACTGGTTTAAGTGTCCCTTATCTGTGCTCCTGGACTGTATTCCTACCTTCACGCTTATACAGTGGCCTCAATGATCTATTTATGGGTCTGTCTCCTGCAGAACAGGGGTCTTGTTTGGACTGTCCCTGGATTCCCAGGGCTGAGTTGGTGCTGGGCTTCTTGTAGCCTCCATTGCTTGTTGAGTAAATACTTTTTGAGAATGAGCTTGGCATTGTGGGAGGTCATGGTCCCCACCTCCAGGAACCAAAGTCTGATGGGGAAACTGGGCAACTCATTGACCAACCAGAGGTAGTCCTAGTTGAGGGTTTTCCTAGGAAGACTTTAGAGGTGGTGGTGGGGGCACCTCCCTCCTAGATCAGCTCTAGACTAGGAGCCCTGGTGATCCTCAGGAGTGCCCTAAACTAGGGACACTCTGGTCAGGGATCAGGGGCCCCACGTGGACCCACCTCACTGGACACTGGGTCCCTCATCTTTCTGGCCCCATGTGCCCTCTAGGCGGCCTCAGGACTAGAGAAGCCTGAACTGAGCCTCTTGTTTGTGTATTACTGGTCGTTTCTTCCTGTGACTTGGCCCAACTTTTTCCTTTTCTGGGCCTCAGTTTCCCTGCCTGTCTAGTGCAGTGCAAGCTTGCCCACCTCTGACCTGCTGTGACTACATGTGGAAGCCACTGCTGTTTGACCAGGGTGTGGTGGTTCACAGCTTATGAGATGTGTGTGTGGGGGGGTGGGGTGGGGTGCAAATCTCTGGTGTGTCCTTAACTCACGTCCCCTCAGGCACCAGGTTGCCTCCTGGGATCGCCTCCTCCCCCAGTACCTCCAACAGCTCCCCCTCAAGGCCAAACCAGCCTGAATGAGGGGGCCTGTCTTTCCATCCTTGGTGTGGAAGGGGCAGCCCCCAGAGAGCTTCTGAACCCTCAGGGGACATGGGAATCAAGAATGAAGGCAGGGGACTTCCTTGGTGGTCCAGGAGCTAAGAATCTGAGCTTCCAGAGCAGGGGGCCCAGGCTCAATCCCTGGTCAGGGAACTAGACCCCACATCTGCAACTAAGAGTTCAAGTGCGGGAATTAAGACCCAGGGCAGCCAACACCCCACTCCAGTGTCCTCGCCTGGAGAATCCCAGGGACGGGGAGCCTGGTGGGCTGCCGTCTATGGGGTCGCACAGAGTTGGACATGACTGAAGCGACTTAGCAGCAGCAGCAGCAGCAGCCAAATCAATAAATTAAAAAAAAAAAAAAAAAAAGAAAGCAGTCAGCTTGAGGGGGAGAGAGGTTTATTGTGGTTGTTGGGATTTGTGGCCTGGGCTCCTGGGGATGAATCACAGCTGCAGTTTCTGGAGAAGCAGAGAACAGTGAGGGACTCAGGGTGGCATGAGTCTCAGCCGGGAGGGAAGGAACAAGGGGGCACAGCAGGTAGTACCAGGCCTTAATGAGCCAGGCTCGCCTCTGCCCCCAGGGTTGGCCCCCTCAGCACGTCCCACCACTGTGCAAGTGGGCTCAGGACACTGCCTGCTCCCAGAGTGACCCCCTGTCCCTCCTCAAAAGGTAGATGGTCATCCATGCCACCCCCTCTCCTGTGTTGGGGCCATATTTCACCTTTGGGAGCCCTGGTGGGGAGCCTAGGGTTGGGACAGAAGGGTTTGCTGAAGCAAATGGATTAAAGGGTTGGGGAGTCGATGGCCATTTCTTTACTGCACCCGACTCACGGCTGCACGCAGTAAACACTCGATACTTCTTGAGCAGGTGAATGGAGGAGTGAGTAGAGGAGCAAGCGAAGGAAGGGCAAGTGAGGGTGAGGGGCGGCAGTGAGGAAGGAGGGGCGGGCAGTGAGGAAGGAGGCCTGGGGGCGCACCCACCTCGTTGATCCAGTCGATGTAGGCAGACACACGGGTGAAGACTGTTGGCTTTTTGAGGGTGTTGCAGCCCAGCCCGGAGCCGAAGCTGACGATGCCACGCACGTCCCAGTTGCCGTTCTCGGCTTGGCAGTTCAGGGGGCCGCCCGAGTCCCCCTGCAGCAGATGGGGTGGGCGTCAGAGGGAGGCTTGGGCCACTGCCGGGGGGGTTGTGGTCAGAGTGGGGCAAGTGAGTTGGCCTCTCTGCCTTGGTACCTCCTGTTTTGGCCTCAGCTTGTCCATAGTGAGGGAGGCAGAGAAGATATGGTTTGGGAGTGATTTGACCTTTATCCTAGGGGAGCCCTAAAGTATCAGATTAAGTCTTGGTTTGCTGTGTGATCTTGGGATAATGAGAACCCTCTCTGTGCCTCAGTGTCCCATGCCTGTGTCTGAGCTGCTCAGAGAGGTGAAGATGCTGGGAGTTGTGTAGGGGACCCTGGAAAGTGAGGGAAGTGGAAATGGGGAAAGGGTGCTGTGTTTAAAAGTGGGACCGTCTCTGATTTCCCTGGATGCTTCTTGCTTCTGTGTCAGATTCCGTGAGTCCTCTGTCTCCCTGGACCGACGGAGTTGACGGTATGATGGAATGTGTGCCCAGACTTGAATGAAGTCTCTTCTACACGTCAGACTCATTTAGTCCTCACAGCAGCCCTGTGCTTCCTGTTGCTCCATTTTATAATAGGGAAACTGAGGTTCAGAGAGGTCGAATGGCCTGCCCAAGGTTATGCAGCTGTGAAGGGGTGGGATTGGGACTCGGATCCAGAGACTGACGTTCAGCTTTCCTGCTCTGGCTGTAGTGCTGGTGGGGGAGGGGAAGGGGGACAGTGACAAGCTTTTCCTAAGTCCCCTGAACCCAACTGGGACTCAGTCTCCCCCCAGGGAGAGGGTTCCTTGTGGGGTCTCCCCACTTCTCACTCCTTCGCTCTCCTCCCTGCCCCTAGCACTTGGCCATCTGCATTAGGGCTGGGGTGCGGAGTCTGGACACTCACGTTGCAGGCTGAGATGACTCCATCGCCCCCGGCACAGACCATGGTTTCCTTCACCGTGGTGCCCCACCAGTCTCTCTGGGAGCATGTGGCATAATCCACCACAGGCTGCAGGCCCTGCTGTAGCTCGGCGGCAATGGGGCCGTTGGCTGGAGAGAGAATGGGTCGTGACTGGCAGGCAGCCCAGGAAGCCCTGGCCCCAGGCCTTCAGGGAACAGAGGGCTAAACGGGGCTGGGCCAGGCCAGGCAAGTTCTGGCAAGACTTTAAGGGACACACTCACATGCCTTTTATTGAGAGGCAAGACTCTGAGCCAATGGTCCCAAACTGGGTTAGAGACCCTTCAAAGGGTCAGAAGGGTAAAACCAACCCATAGAAAACCCTCAAGAAATAACTACCATTTATCTTTAATTTATGTTCTGGGGTTTTAATTGTCAATGGTTTCCTTGTAGTTCTCTACCTTTGGAGTCAACTGTGAAAAGATTTTTCTCAGCCCCCAATTTTTCAAGTACTGATCTCCATTTTCCTCTAAGTCTTCTGTAGGTTCATTTATTTGCATTTAACCTTTAAATTCAGCTGGAATTTACTTGAGAATTCCACTCACTGGAATATACTTGGTATGTGATCTAATCTCCGACACCAAAATGGTTAGTTTCGTTGATTCAATAGTCACTTAACATGGCGCTTAGTAGATGTCCAGCCCTGTTCTAAGTCCTTGACAAATTTTAGTCCATTTAATCCTTATAGCATCCCTTATATGCACTTGGCATGTCTGGCACATGGCACGTGCTTAATAAATATTAGCCATCATTACACAGTTTAAGAAGATGTGAAAATGTTAAGGCAGAAAGGAAACTGGTGGGCAAATGTGGGTGGCATGCTTCCTGTGGGGGCTGCTTCCTCCAGGAAGGCGCTCATGATTTGCCAGGGGCTATACTCACTGTAGAGACGGCCCCAGCCAGTGACGTAGCAGGGGTAGTCCTGAGGCAGCAAGGAGCCCGCCTCTGGCAGGCAGGCCACCTGGATCGTGTCACTCAGTTCCACGGTCTCTGCCAGCTTGATAAGGGCAATGTCATTGCTGGAATCCAAAGTGGAGGTGGTAAATGACAGGAGGGCCTGGTGCACCAAGCAAATGCCAAGAGGCCTGGCCTGGGAGTTGGGAGTCACGCCAAGGGTGACCAGGGGTCCTCTTCACACATCCCAGACTGCCAGGTTTTACTAGTGGACAGAGATGCTGGGGAACAAATGATCTGCTTTCTAATTCCATCACCTGCCCTGTAGGTGTAGCTTCTTCCCCCTACTTGTGTCTTCACATCACGACAGCCTTAGCAGAGAAGTGCCAAGAGCAGATGCCTTCTGAGCCACTGTAATTGAACCACCGTATCAGCCGAAATTAAGCTAAAGCAAACTGGAAATTATGACTGTAAAAATACTTGCAGATTCCATTTTTAATGTTTCCGCGTCGCCCGAATGAAAGCAGACAACCCTAGGTAGACTCGGTTTGGTTTGTGGTTCTGCCACTTAGTGGGCTGTGTGACCTGAGACGCATTCCTTAACCTCTCTGATCCTCACGTTCTTGTCTCTGGCTGTTGTGAGGATTAAATAAGAGATGGCATGTGAAGTGCTTATTGCAATGCGGGCAGGCACGCAGTAAGCATCAATAATGGGGAGTGCTGGCTGACAGACTTCAGGTAGCATACCAGGGGGGCCCCGGGATTCTTATTCCACGTGTACTTTCTGGAGCCCCTTGGTCAATGATGGGAATGGGAGGGGTGTCCGTCTCCTCTTAGCATTTTGCTGTTTTGTGTAACGCCATCATCTGCGGGCCATTCAGGGTGAGGATGGGGCCCCGGGACAGGCTCTGTCTCCATCTAAGGGACCTCCTCTTCTTCTGAGCTGCCCCTGTGGGGCGTGTGATGGCCAGCTGGGTACTCACCGAACTAGGAAGGAGTTCCACTTTTCGTGGACAAAGATGGTGTCCACACCCACATAGAGGGAGCCGGCCTCGTCCTCCACCTCCAGGTTGTTCTTCCCCAGGGCCACGCGGTAGGTCAGGGTGTTGCTGGACAGAGCAAGGGGGCCAAGTCAGGGTCCTGCCCCCACTGGTTGGCAGGGTAGAGAGGGAAGTTGGGGGTCTGGTAATGCAGCTTCGGTGTCACTGTGGAACTCATTTGGGGGAAGGCACGGTTCACCCCATTGACCCTTCCTAGGGCACGGGGTAAGGACCCTGGTCTTGGAGTCAAGTCCGTTCTAACTGCTGGGTGGGCAGGCTCGGGCCTCAATTCCTCTCCTGTAAGGTGGAGATAATCTTAAAACTCACCTGCCAGGGATGCTGTGAGGATGAACTAGTCCACACTGCTGCTGGCCTGCATTATCTCACCCGTATTCCCCTCTAGCCACCTCCTCCTCTCCCCTCACACAATCCGCTCCTGCCACACTGGCTTCCACTTTATTTCTCAGACATACCAAATGGACTCCCTCCTCTGGACCTTTGCATCGGCTCTTCCCTCCATCTGTGACATCTTACTTCCAGACCAGAGATTTCTTCCCTTATTTTCTTCAGATCTTGGCTCAAGCATCCCCTTTTCAGAGAGCTCTTCCTGGGGTCATGTCATTTAAAATCGAACCCCTCCTTCTTCTTATCCTCTTCCTGCCTCTTTGTTTTTCTTCGCTACCGCTTGTTTTGTTACATATTTACTTGTTGGATGGCCTGTCACTGTCTTCCACTAGAATGTAATAAGCTCCCTGAGAGCACAAACTGCATTTTCACTCCCACGTTCCCTGGCACATAGTAGGCGCTCACTAAATACTTGTTGAATGAATAAATGGACAGCTGAGTTACTGGATATGCGTAGCCTGCTTGTCCCTGTGTCTGGAGTGTGTGCCCTGGAAGGGCAGTGGGCGGGGTGTCTGGGTGGCTTCTGGCTCACCTGATGCAGTGGGCAGCTGTGAGCACGTGGCTTGGGCTGATCAGGGTGCCACCACAGGTGTGCCTCCACGTGTTATCCCTGAGGTACTGGAGGGAGATCTGCAGGGGGGAATGTGGCAGGATGCTGTTTCAGCCCCAGGGGCACACTCCCCATTCCCCTCTCCACTCTGCCTCCCACACCCGCTGCAGTGAGCTTACCTGCCAGGGCCAGCTGTGGGGAATGGCGTCCTCTCCTCCCACCACACGGGCTGATAGGTTGGGCTGGAAGATGGGGACCCCACAGCTGGAGGCTGGGGGAGACAGAGAGGGAGAGCACAGGTGAATGTGGCTGGTATCTCATTGAGGAAGGGACAGGTGGAAAGAGCACACATTTAGGGACTAGGCAGACTTGGGTTTGAATTTTCCTGTAAGACTTTGGGGAAGCCGTTGAGTTTGCTGGGCCTCAACTTCCCTTTCTGTGAAATGGGTAGACTAGCACTAACCTAGTAAGTTTGTCCTAAGAACTAAATGATGCATATGAAGAGTTGAGCAAAAGATCTGGTATAGAGTGAAAGTTAAATCACTGAAGGAAACACCAAGGTAGGCTGGCTTGGTGTGAGTGCCCAGGTACACCTGGGTTCTCCATCCTTACCCTGCTGTCCCTTTTGAGGCCACAGCATGGCGGGGATGTGTGAACATGGAACCCATAGAATTCCAGATTGTCTTAGCTGTGGAATGGTCAAGAGCAAGTGCTGGGCATACTCGGACTCAAATTCTGCCTCCACCACTAACCAGCCATGTGATCTTGACGAAGATACTGAACTTCACTGTGCCTCAGGGTCCTCATCTGTAAAATGGGTCTATATTAATAGACCCTGCCTCTCAAGGTTGATAGTGAATCAAGTTGGCTCCTGAATGTCGAGGGCTTAGCAGAGTGCTTGGCACAGAGTAAGCATGCAATACACAGGAGCAGCTATTGTTATTATTACTACTGTTGTTATCAACTGGAAGACTCTTAATGAAGTGCTCTTATTTGCCAAAAGAGCCAGTGAGCTTTAGAGAGGTGATATGGCTTGTTTAGGTCCTGCTGAGAGAGAGTGACATTCGAGTCAAGTTCCTTGACTCCCAATCTGGGAGAAGGCTGCCAACACGGGAAGCTGCCATCCTCTGTGCCAGCACAGAATCCCCAAAGGAGAGATGCTGATCCCAGGAAAGGTAGGCCCCAAAATTGTTTAATTGCTAAATGGTGTCCAACTCTTTTGCAACCCCATGGACTGTAGCCTACCTGGCTTCTCTGTCTATGGGATTTCCCAGGCAGGAATACTGGAATGGGTTGCCATTTCCTTTTCCAGGGGCTCTTCCCAACCCAGGGATCAGACTTGCGTCTCCTGCATGGACAGGCGGGTTCTTTACCACTGAGCCAGCTGGGAAGCCCAGACCCCCCGATGGTCCCCGGGGTGCCCGGGGATGAGGCAGCTTCTGTTCCCCCAGGTTGATACTACATCTTTCTGCACCTCATCGCTCATCCTCACCCTGGGGAGGTCAGATCATCGGCCCTATTTCGCAGATACAGAAGCAGAGTTGCCCAGCAGGCAAGTAGCTCATTTGACACAGCTGATCAGTAGTAACTGGACCCATACTGGACCTCAAAGCCCCTTTCCTAAAGCCCTGGAGAGCAGAGGGCCCCTGCCCCTATCCTTGTCCAAGCTCACAGCCTGGTGGCTGCAGCTGGTCACAGAGCCTCAGCTTACCGTAGGCCAGGAGCGTGGTGAAGACCGTGATGCCCAACATGTTGTGAATGCTCAGAATCAGGTGAATGTCGTGGTGGCTGGGGCAGCACTTATAGGCACATAGGGGGTGGGCCCACCTCATCAAGGCCGAGCCACCACTTGGAAGAAACCTGTTCTGCCGAGGCCTTTTCCCTGACCTTGGGTGGTTGCTGTTTAATTTGGGCAGAGATGGAGCTGGCTTGGAGGCATGGATTTCCCAAATATCCAGACAGAGCAAACTCTTGCATTTGCAGGTATGGGGGCCCCATCACGCTGCTTGGCCTGACTCATTCTTTTTAGTTGTCATTTACTAGGCACCTACTCTGTGCTGGTTGTCATGCTCAGTAACTCTTGCAGTCCCTTAATGCTCCCAACAACATGCAGTAGATTCTCTTGTCTGCTGATTAAACGTGACAAAGCTGAGACTCAGAGGGTCAGTGACCATCCAGGGTCACACAGCTAGCTGTACAACAGGGTTTGAAGTCAGCCTTTCAAATGTCAGCCTGCAGCCCCAAACTGCTATGACGCACCGCTTCCTTCTCTGTCTTTATCACTCTTTGTTTACTTCCTGGCTTTTTCTTTTTCCCTCATTCGACTAAGTCTGTCGGATCTTGGGGTTCCCCCTGCTCTGCAGCACCTTCTCCCCCTTGGCTGTGGATAGAGGCTGAGGCCCTGGCATACCCTGCAAGGTTTTGGTTGGCCAAATTCCTACTTGGAGCCAGCTTAGTTGTCTCCCTGCAAGGCCCTCAGTCTCTCGTTCTTTATTTATTATTTTTTTAAATATAAACTTATTTATTTTAATTGGAGGTTAATTACTTTACAATATTGTATTTGTTTTAAAATGGGCATGTAGGATCAGATGAACTCTCGGGCTCTTTTCAGATCTTAGATTCCATAATTTAGATGTAAAGGTTGAGTGCTACTCTGGATGCCCCAAAATTCCACCTGGAGCCTCGGCAGTTTGGGTTCAGCCTTGACCTTGGAGAGTTGCTCTACTTCATTTGCCCTGAGGCCTGACTTCTCTTCTTTGAACTCCTCCATGTGCTGTTTGGAAGTTGTTTTCTGAGCTGGGCCTACTGGTCATGGACATTATTTAACCATGCTCTTTCACTGGGAGCAACTGGGCAGAGGTGGAAGCTGCTTCTGGTGCACGACTAGTGTGCATGGCTAGTGTGCGTGGCTAGTGTGTGTGGCTAGTGTGCACGGCTAGTGCCAGCCCCTCCTGACCTGGTCCCGACGCAGGGAAAATCACTGGCCAGAGGATGCCATCACTCCAGGGACTCAAAATGCCGAAAGTTCTGGTGGTGACACTTGGCTGGCTGACCTGGTCTTCTGACCACCAAGATGAAGAAACAGCCCCAGGAGGGCTGGTGAATATCTGCAAAGAGGTGCCCTGGGGGGTGGATTGCTGCGATTGGAAGGCAGAGGGCTTGGAGTTGGATTAACTTAAAGCTGTGCGTCTTGCTTGCCCAGACTGTGAGGCACTGACTCAGTAGGTGCACAGAAGCCATTCATTCCTTCATTCCTCCCACACCAGCTGAGCAGCTCCTGTGTGTAGGCTCTGTGCTAGGGCTGGGGCCACAGAGAGAATAACACCCTGTTCAGCTCCGCTGGAGCTCCCCGCTCGCAAGGTGATAAACGTTCCTTTGAACATACTGGGCCAAGGTCTGGGAGCCCGAACAAGAGTGCGTTAATCCGGGGCAGGGGAGCTTGATGGGCGCAGGTGGGAAAGGGTCCATTTTCTGCAGATTGCATGTCCAAAATGAACTTGAGATTCAAAAAGATGCATGCAGCTCTATTTTCCCAGCAGGATTATTTACAATAGGCAAAACGTGGAAACAGCCTAAATGTCCATTGACAGATGAAAGGATAAAGAAGACATATATGCAATGGAATACCACTCAACCATAAAAAAAGAATGAAATAATGCTATTGCAGCACCATGGATACAACTAAAGATGATCACACCAAGTGAAGTAAGTAGAAAGACAAATACCCTGATATCTAAACTATGGCATCAACAAACCTATCTATTAAGGAGAAATAGACTCACAGACATAGAGAACAGACTTCTGGTTGCCAAGGGGCGGGAGAGGGAAGGACTGGAACTTTGGATTAGCAGATGTAAACTTTACGTATAGGATGGATAAACAATAAGGCCCTTCTGTTATAGCGCAGGGGGCTATATTCAGTCCCCTGAGATAAATCATAATGGAAAAGAAGATATAAAAAAGAATGCCTATATGTATATAACTGAGTCTCCTTGCTGTACAGCAGAGATTGGCGCAACAGTATAAATCAACTATACTCTGATAAAAAATTAAAAATAACAACAACAACAACAAACCCCAAATGAACTTGAGGACTTGAGGCTATGAGGATGCTGTAACCCCATCTTATCCTGCTGGCCCTCGTGTATTCCAGGGCCTGGAGTGGGGCCTCCCAGGATGAGGGCACTTAATGTCAGCCAGCCACTCAGGGCCAGACTGTGCTGGAAAAATAATCAGGAGTGACTTGGCAGAGGCTGGGCTTGAGGGTGTGGGGAACGTTAGGAGAAGCGATGCCAAGGTTGGAAGTCAATGAGGACGCTGGTGAGAGCCTGAGAAACAGGGCAGGTGCCAGGATGGGGGCCCATTATTTTTAGTTGCTGGGACAGGACTCTCGGGTGGCAGCTGTTACATCCTGGGTGGGGCCCATTAAGCAGGCAGGCCTGGGGCTGGCAGCATTTCTCCTCAAAACCAAGTGAAAGTAGGGAGTTGGGGAGCTGAGTGAGGGATTTGGTGTTTGGTGCTGGGGGCTGGGACTTGGTGGTGGGGAGGCTTACTGAGAGGCCAGAACATGGTTGGGGATTGAGGAGCCATCTCCCTTCCCCACTCTTGGTCCCTTAATCCCTTCAGGACTTCTTATTCCTCTCGTGGCCCCTGCCTAGGCTGGGAGAGGGGGTTCTCATGGTGGCTAGGCTAGGGTCCCTCCCAGCTGCATCTGATGGTGGAGGGCCTGACGTGGGACCAGCGGCCCATGTATCTTACATTCCATGGGCTCGAGGCCCATGTCCATCAGCGGGCCACCTGGGCCGGGGCTCTGGGGCTAGAATGCCCTTGCCTGTCTGTATCCTCTCAGCTCTAAGACCATTTTGCTAGGATGTCAGGGCTTCTGATATTCTTCCCTTGGGAAGGCAACTGAGGACAATGCTTCACCCAACATGCAGTGTTAATGGCATCTCGGGCCACAGGTGGCACGTGGGGTGGCCTTTCTCAGGAAATAGCACTTCAAGGACGAAGCCTTCTCCAAGCAGGAAGCCAGAGGCATAGGGCATCAGGCTGCTGTAATACCACGTATGTCCACCTGGGGGCAGCGATGTACAGCATCATCTCAAAATCCTGCCCCGCCCCCCACCCGTCGCCGGATTGTACCTGGGAAAGGGAACACCCTACCTCGAAACCAAAGGGAAGACCTTGAGCGCTTAGCCCACCCTCACGTTGACCAGATGGGGAGACTGAGACCCAGGGGGAGCCTAATCTGTTCAAAGTCCTCTTAGAGGGGCACCCCAGCTTGTTCCTCATCACCCCACCATCCCAGTCTGTAATGGAGGAGGCTTGGAGTGTCTCTGAGTGTGAGGGAGTCTTGGCGGGGCTCCCGGGTGCATTAGTCCAGAATCCCTGTGGCCTTGGTGCCACTCCTGGTGCGTATCCTCAAGTGAACTTGGCAGGCAGGGTGGCTAAATGGGAAGGGACATGGGCTGTGGACTGAATGAGCTAGAGCCGCCCCATTTGCCTGGGTCTCTTGAAAACTTTCTGGGTCTGTTCTTATCTGAGAAAGACCGCCCCACTCCCATGGGCTGACTGTGAGGATTAACTGAGTTGATATCCTGACTTCTCTGGTGGTCTGGTGGCTAAGACTCCATGCATCCGGTGCAGGAGTCCTGGGTTTGATCCGTGGTCAGGGAAATAAATCCCACACGATGCAACTAAGCACTTGCATGCCACAAGTAAAGATTCCAAGTGTGGCAACTAAGACCTAGCGCAACCAAATAAATAAGTAGATTTTCCTTTTAAAAAAGAGCTTAGATGAGTCCCTGGTGACAGCATGTGAGCATCAAACTCAACTTCTCCCCTTAGGAAGAAGTCCTGAGTCCCCTCTTCTCCCTGGCTTCTGCCATGGGAGCCACCTGAGCAAATGCTGCCCCCGTACCCAAGTGACCTCGCCCTGTCCACTCCTTTGCCAGCCCCTCCCTTCTCCCACCCCAAGAACCACACACACATAAGAATATAGAATTTTATCTTATTTAGTTAAAAAAAATAATCGTACCACCGAATGAAGAAGTAGCTTTTTTTTTTTTTTTGGTGAGATGGGAGGAGAGGAAAAAAAAAGCAATAAGCCCAAAGAAAAAGAACTTTTTATATTCATCTGTATAAACATATCCGCTAAGGCAAACGCAATCCAGGGCCAAGGCTGCTGCACGGGGGTCAGTACCTCCTAATTCCTGCAGATTCTAAGGCCAAAAAAATAAAACCTCTGCAAGTCCAACAGGAGTTGTCTGGACTCTTGGGGCATCTTACTAAAATAATTATCGAGTTTAAAAAGCAGTGACGCTGTCATGACACGCACAGAAAGTTGCATAACTGTGGCCTCGGTGGCCATTCACTTGTTTGGACTGGGGGACGGGCACAGCTTCACAACACAGCAACGGACAGACACGCACACACGTGAGCGCGCACATGGGGAGCCGCGTAGGGCCTGGCTGGTGGCACAGGCTTGGCCACGGCCCATCTGGGGAGGGACACGGGGCAGGGGGGCTGGGGTCCCCTTGCACCCTCAGGGGGTGAGTGTGACGGGACAGGTTCCCGTCGCTGGTGCCAAGGCGGTGAACGTCATTCGGGGAAGGATGGCGTGAAAGAGCCCAGCCAGGCCCCCTGCTCCCAACCACCTGGTCCGTGCAAACCACTTAAAGCACTTCTTGGACACCTCCTGGAGAACAGAGGCGTGCTGGTTTCCTTCCCCATGAAGGGGCCAAGCTCTCCTCCCTGCCCCCTCTTCTCCCAGGACCCTCTGGCTGCTGTGGGCCGGTGTGGGGTGAGGGGGTGACCAGGGACTGGTGTTTCTGCCCCCAGAGCCTTCCCGGCCCATGAGCCATGGCATGCCCGGCAGAATGTGGGCCCGTGAGGTAGATTGGCAGAAATGCCCCCTCACCCTGCCTGGCTGGGGCCCAGAGGGCTGGGGTTTCCATGTCAGCTGGGGGGCAGGGGGGTGGGCAGGTGGGCCAGGGCCTTGGGTCCCTTGGCTAGGATAGAAGGCCCCCACTCAATTCCAGCAGAGAGAGGAGGCAGGGCTGCAGGAACAGGTGCTGGGGGTGGGGAGCCGGGTGCCACTGACCAGCTCTCTGGGGCTGTGGTTCTTGCCATCTGTCGCTCACCCAGTCTAGGGAGGGGCCCCAGGGCCGTGGGGGCGGTGCAGCCTGCAGGTGAAGGGCAGCTGGCCTCTGGGGTGGGGACGAGGTGGACAGGGGGAGGCGCAGGGAGGAGAGGAGTGTGTGTGTGGAGGGCAGCCCCCCCAGCAGGGCGCGCCCTAGAGCTGGGAGCAGGCGCAGCTGGGGGAGGCAGTGGGCAGCCAGGAGGCGGAGGAGCAGGACTGGCTGGGCAGCTGGTGTCGCGGCCTCAGGAACAGCAGAGGGAGCGGGGAGAGGCCGGGCTGCTCTGGGAGACCCCCTCGACTGGCTGTTTCACAGACATCTGTAGCTTTTTAGCATGGTCCCTTTGGGCAGAGCCAAGGATCAAGCTGGGCCTCCGGTCTGCCCATCCTTGCCACCCTCGCCGGCTGGACCGGGCGCCAGAGCTGGGGCCACATGGTGGGGCGCAGCCTCGCTACTTGAAGGTGGATTGCAGCTCCTTGAAGGCCGCTTTCCGCTGCTTCATCTCCTCCGCCTGCTTCTTCCTCTCCTCCTGCTCTGCCTTGATCTCCTCTTCGAAGCGGCTGGACACGTTCATGGCCTGGACCTGGGATGGGGTCGGGTGGGATTCAGGTGGTCAGGACTGGAGGAGGTCTCTCTGGGGTCTCTTCTAGTTCTGCTCTGCCCTCCATCCCACCCCAACCAATGCTCTGTCTCCCACCATCCAGAACCTCGACTCGGCACTTCAGTCACCTCGCTGAGCCTCAGTTCTTCCATTTAGAGCCTGGTAGGGATTTAGTCGCCAAGTCGCGTCTGACTCGTGACTCCATAGGCTGTAGCCTGCCAGGCTCCTCTGTTCATGGCATTTCCCAGGCGAGAATACTGGAGTGGGTTGCCATTTTCTCCTCCAGGGAATCTTCCCCCTCCAGGGGTTGAACCTGGGTCTCCTGCACTGCAGGCAGACTCTTTATCAACTGAGCTACCAGGGAAGCCCAGTGATTAATAACTGACCTCATAGGTACATGGAGAGGATTAAAAGAGATAAGATGAATTCAGTGGCTGTTGCAGAGTGTGGGTCCTGTAACTGGGAGCTTCTGATGCAGCTATTCTTATCCTGTTCCTGTCCTGGGAAGCCCAACTGAACCCGGAAACATCCCATCAATTCTAGAAGCCCAGAAGGAGGTGGGAGGAGGCCTTTAGAAGGAATGTTCTTAGCTAACATGAAGATGGGGAGAAGCAAGAACAGGCAGGAGCCTCAGGGCCCTGACAAGACAGGATCCAGGAACCATACATGTCCCCTCCACCTGAACCTGTGCCATGCCTGGAGTTGGCCTCTGGGGGCCATCACACTCCCTCCAGGCTGGGGCTGGCAGGGCTGGTGTCTCTGAGAGGCCCTGGGAACCAGTGCTATGTTTCTGGGCCTGCTCTGCTGTCTCTTGGTCCCACCTTTTAAAGCCCAGTCCTTTGTGGGTAGTGGGTTTGTGTGCCAGGGCAGGGCCATCTCAAAGTGGTCCTTGTTCCCTCTTCAAGAATACACACCTCTCACCCAGCCCTGGGGGAGAGAAGGGGGAAGCTGGAAAGGATCACAAGCTGGATGGGAGGGGACAGAAGCCAGGAATGACATGGGCCCTGATAGGCGTCAGTTCCCCACCTCTTGTCTGCGGCCTCAGCAGGGACAGGAAGGGGACATGCGGATCCTTCTGCTAACTCAGGGTCGCGGTGGATCCCAGACACCCCCATCCTCAAGTGGGGTCAGGGCACCCCACAGCCCCCAATTCCTTACCTTGGCCTCAAAGAAGCTCTTGGCCCCCTTGACACCCTCGGTGGACACGTCGATCTCAGAGAGGCGGGCCAGCACGTGCAGCCCGCTGTCCTCCTGCAGCTCCCCGGCTGCTGCCTTGCGGAAGATCAGGAGGAACTGCGGCAGGGAGAACAGAACACTGATGTCATCAGGGAGAGAGTGGGCGGGGCCAGAGCCTGCCCACCCGCGGGCCTGCTACAGGCCTCCCTGGGAAGAGAGGTGCTCGCGGGCCTGGGAGCCAGAGGCCTGGGTTCTCCACTCTCCATGCTCCGTGTTCCTGAGCAGGCTGCTGGGCCCCTCCCTCTCTGGGCCTCAGTTGCCCATCTGTAAAATGGGAGGCTAGGTGACCTATCTCCTGTCCACCCCAGGACTGGGGCTCCTGCAGGCTGCTCTGCCCACACTCAGCTCCCAGCAAAAGCCTCAACTTATCTCTTACCTTTGTCTCCACTGTTCTCCAAACCAGTCCACCTTAAATCCCATTTACTGAGCCCTGAAGGTACATGATTGTGCCCATTTTATGGAAAGAGTAAGCCTCAGCACCGGAAAGTCATGGAGGAAAAGACTTGAACCCAGGTCCTGAGTCCATACCATCATCGTGTGCTGCCTGCACCGTCCTCCCTGGGCCTCGGCTCCCCCAGGCGCCTGGGCCACCTTTCTCTTGCCTTGCCTCCTCTATGCTTCCAGCTAGCTCTCCAGGGCCCACCTGAGACCTGACTCTCCAGAGGCCACAGCTGGCATTTAACCCTGTGCTGCCCAGGGGGCCAGTGCCATTGCTATCTGGCTTGGAGCCTCGGTTTCCTCCTCCGGCAAACAGGTTCGCTCACGGCTCCCATCTCAGAGTGAGGCTGAGTGAGAGCTGGAGTGTAAAGTCACCTGGCCCAGTGCCTGCTCCTCTTGGACCTGCAGGCCGAGTCCCTGCTCCATCTGCCCCTTCTCCTCAGTCACAGCATCCTATTGTTTCACTCTGTGCATCTCCCCCTCTGCACGCCAGGACCCCTGGAGCACAGGGTCTTTCTGGAGCCCACATGGGGTCAGGGACACAGGACTTCCCTGATAGTACAATGGATGGGGAGTCTGCCTGCCGAAGCGGGGCACATGGGTTCGATCCCTGGTCCAGGCAGTGGGGCAAACAGCCTGTGGGCCACAACCACCGAGTATGCGCTCTAGAGCCCATGAGCCGCAGCCACTGGGTCTGTGAGCTGCAACTACCGAGGCTCGTGCACCTAGAGCCCATGCTCTGCATCAGGAGAAGCCACTGCAACGAAAAGCCTCAGCGCTGCAACCAGAGGGCAGCTCTCCGCAAGCAGAGGAAAGCTCGCGCAGCAATGAAGACCCAACACAGACATAAATGAAAATCAATCAGTCAATCAATGAAATAAGTGCTCACTACATGAAGGAATAGATGGACCTTCTTCTCACTTAGGCATCTCAGAATCTCCCTGGGGACCCATTCTACGATCTGCTGAAACCTCATTCAGCCAACAAACAGCCATTCAACAGTGGCTGTTCAAGGACAAGTAGCTCAGTGACAAAGCGGGGGTGCGTCTCTCCCCACCACCAAGCCCCCAACAGTGTTGCCCCCCACGGGGAGTAGGAAGCTTACCTCCCGGAAGCTGAGCTTGCTGTCAAAGTCCTCATCCACCTCCTTGATCATATTTTTCAGGCCCAGGTGGGTCTGGGGGGCTCCAAGTTTCTCCATCATGAGCTTTAGCTCCATCAGGTCAATGAAACCATCCCGGCCGGCATCGTACCTGTGGGTGCAAAGAGAGGCCTTAGGACATCCTGACACTTCATACCTCACCAGCCAGAGTGGTGATAAGCCAGAGTGCAAGGAGCCTAGGAGCTCAAAAGTCACCTCCTAGCGAGGAACTCAGCCAAGGCTGATTTGTGGTCCAGTGACTGCTTGGTTACCTCTGATGATGGGGAGCTCACCGCATGGCCCAGCAGCCTCCTACATGTTGAACAGTGCCAACTTTTGGCCAAACCTGCTACACAGGAAAGCTGAAAACCACAGCCCCTATCTACTGAATGAGACATGACAAGCATGTAGGAAGAATTCACAATATCATATGGGGTACGGACTGGGAAGGTGGGCCCTGATGTAAGAACTCACTGACCATCCTTAGGCACCTCCACAGGCCCTCGAGGGACATCTTGGCTCCTTATCTCCCCCCTTCCCTGTCCTCACCCAGGAGGGAGGCAGAAGGAACCACATGTTTAAGGGTAGGGCTCACAGGAGGGAGGGGACACTTTGAGTTTTCTGGAATGTGGCCTGGGGTGTGTTCAGGGAACAGCTTGCACAGGGGGCCTGCAGGGGGTACAGTGGTGGCTGGAAAGGCCTGGAACAATGATTAGGTGATGACTGTGTCTCTGCCCTGCACATTCCGGGTCTCTTTTTCCTACCACTCATGGCCTGGCAGAGAGACAGACAGGGTGAGGGGCAGAGTCTAAACAGCTTGCTTGACCGGCTTCCTTGTGGTAAGAGCTGGGGTCAGAGCTGCCCTCCGGCCCGTCCCCTGGTGGGGGAGGTGCTTGCTGCTGGTGCTGGGAGCACACAGCCTGGCGGATGTGGGCGCTGTTCCCACAGCCCAGCCAGGCCCTCTTATCATCAGCCAAGCAACTGCCCTGATTGCCTCCTGGTGGGTGGGGGAGGGTCATCTCAGTGTTGGCCAAGTGGGCCTCCTGAGCCTAAAGACCCTTGTGCAGTCCTCAAGGCCTCATGATGGCTGAGTGACAGTGCTGGTGACAGTCATATGACACAGAGGGGCTGAGCTCCAGAAACTTTCTGCAGACCAGGAGTTCCTACATGAACACTCATCTCATTTCTGTCCCCTCTTCAAGGGCTCCCCAATTCCCTTCCCCCCCAGGTATACTTCACACAACTATGGACATCTGATAGCAACCAGCTTTTGAAATCTTATCTTTGTGCTGGGAAATTTACCTACTTCATTTTACTTAATCCCCTTCATTTAAAACGAAGGCTCAGAGAGGTGAAGTGAGCTGCCCAAGGTCACACAGCAGTAGAGGAAGGAGCTGGGCTTCTATCCTACGTCTGGAGGGCTCACAGACTTGCCCACTTGCTGGGCCCAGCCCCCCTCCACACGTCCTGGGGCTGCCAGCAGAACAGAGGAGCGCTGAACAGAGCATTTGTGTGAGGGGTATAAATAGTTCACGAGCAAGTGAGTCAGTGGTTGGAAGTGACGCAGCACAGGGAAGACAGGTCTCTGGGAACCCTGCAGGAAACACAGGGTCCTGAGGCCTCTTCCATGACCATGGGGAGGGGTGGCTGGAGTTCGGGCAGTGGCCACAGCCAAGGTGGGAACAGATAACAGAGAAGATGCAGGGGAGGATTGTGGGACTTGAGAAGGTCAGGAGGACCAACGATCCTGTGGTCCAGACTCCACTTAGAGCTGGAGGGACCCTGTGGGGGGCACAGTGGAGCCCCTCATCTTCCATCTTTGGTCTGTATGCCAGCTGGTAACAGGCGGGGCGGCTGCTCCTTGAGCCTTGGTGACCAGTACTGGAGCGGCCCAGGAGGGGAGCAGCCAATGACAGAGGAGCCAGTCTTTCCAGGGTCAGTCATACGGATGCCCCTCCTTAGTGTCCCTGAGAAAAAAAAAGGCCTGGCCTCTTTCTGAACTTGGGCTCCAGTGACGTTCGGTGATGACATGTCAGGGCTGGAGCAGATGGCCTGGGTTCTAGGAGACGTGCCAGTGAGCCTCCCGCAGAAGCCAAGAACCCCTGGTATGATGGTGACCCTTTCGTAGGGTCACTGTGGGGACTGAAGGGGCTCGTACGTGACAAGCACTTAGCACAGCTCTGGCTCCAGAAACGGCAGCTACCAGCACTATCCTGAGACTTGGTTACATTTATGAAGCTCCTACTATGTGCCAGGCAGTTTCTCTCCACAACCTCTATGCTCAGCAATCCTGGGAGGTCAGTTATGGCCCCACGGGACTGATTAGAGAACAGGGACTATAAAGGTCTGGGCACGCGCCAGGGGTCCAGCCCCCCATCCCTGTGCTTCCCACACTTGACTCCACCACTCCACTAGCCTCTCCTGAGTCTCAGCTTTATTTATTGCTCAAGGGTTTCTCCTGCAGCCAGGGGTGGCTCAGTTTCAGAGGAAGTGCAGATAAAGTGTCCACACTTGGACAGAAACGAGGGCTCTGGATCTCGGTCTCTGGCAGCTCCCAGGCCTGTCTGGGCTGCAGCTCAAACCGCGCCTGAACCGCTGTCTGTGTCAATCAAGCATCAATCAATTACCGGGTCTGGGCTCCTGCCCCCAGGGGGACAGTGCTGGCCACAGTGCCGGAGGATCAGCCACCAAGAGGAGATGACAGAGAGCAGGGAGAAGCAGGTGCTGGGGTGGGAAGTGGGGCCCCAGAGGTGGCAACACTGGAAACAGCCCCCGTCCCCGGGGGGCGTGGACATCCACCACATGCCCTGGGCTCTGATGTGGGCGGGCTCTGGGTCATTGGATCAGCTAGATTCTTCCTAGGTAAACCCTGGTTTGTGCTCACAGCATCTCTGCTGAGACTGACCCGAGTCCAAACCCCAGCTCTGCCATCTGCGGGCTAGGTGACCCTGTTCAAGTCACATGACCCCAGGCGCCTCAATTTCCCCATTTATACCATGGAGATCAGACCCATCTCAGGCTCAAGGCAAGGGTTAAGAGAGGATCCATAAAGATTCTGAGCACAGAGGCTGGCCCACAATAAGTACTTAATTAATACACACTAATTACAGTACCACTGCTGAATTATTATTATTGTTAACATCTATGGTTAAAATTTGAGAGTAAAGGAGAATATGGATATATAAAATAGGCTTCCCAGGTGTTGCAGTTAGTAAGGAACTTGCCTGCCAATGCAAGAGACGTGGGTTCAATCCCTGGGTTGGGAAAGTCCCCTAGAATAGGAAGTGGCAACCCACTCCAGCATTCTTATCTGGAAAATCCCATGGACAGAAGAGCCTGCCGGGCTACTGTCCATGGTGTCACAAAGAGTTGGACATGACTAAGCCCATACTGAAGCTGAAGGTCCAATACTTTGGCCACCTGATGTGAAGAGTTGATTCATTAGAAAAGACCCTGACACTGGGAAAGATTGAAGGTAGGAGGAGAAGGGGACAACAGAGGACGAGATGGTTGGATGGCATCACCAACTCAATGGACATGAGTTTGAGCAAGCTCTGGGAGATGGTAAAGGACAGGGAAGCCTGGCGTGCTGCAGTCCATGGGGTCACAAAGAATCGAACACGACTGAGTGACTGAGCAACAACAAAGCCCGCACACATACGCACACACAGATATAAAACACCTAGTACGTAATATGTGCCTAAAACCTGCTAATTTGATTATAACAGCTCTATTGAGAACTTTTAATGTGCCAGATACTAGTTAAGTACTTTGTACATATAAAAGTAGTGATAATAATAATAGTGGTAAAAAATACTATTTCTCCCCCAGTCCTGATTTTGTATGGCTGGGAGGAAATGCTTGCTGTAGACTGGCCTGGAGCTAGGGGGTGGACAAGATGAATGAGGGGTCCCACGAGCATCTCCCCTGAAGGTCCAACTACTTCCATCCCCAAGCCCCATTAGGCTGGATTCAGAGACCCTGCCACTAGGGGAGGTGGAGAGATATAATCTTTTGCTCTCTCACTGGGCAGAGAGAGAGAGAAGCCCCAGTCCTAGGTTACCCTCCAGCTCCTCCTCGGACAGAGAGGGAACTGAGAAAGGGGGAGACGGTCACTGTGCCACCAGCAGGAGGATGCCTGGCAACCCAGGAGAGAATGGTGTTAGTCGGATGCCAGGGAACAGGCATACCCCTGGCTGGGGAGACCCTCTCTTCCAACAGCCCTTTCCCTGAGCTGGAGCTGAGGCTACAGGTAGCTCAGAGGATCCAGGCAAAGACTCTGTACACAAGATCCGTCTGGATGCCTGGTCTACCCGCTTCATGTCATGTAGGGGAATTGGGGCCCAGCGTGGGTAGCAAGCAGCCCAGAGTCACACAGCTGAGATCAGCAAGATTCCAAAAGCTGTAAACTTTCCTCCCTCTCTACCTGCCTGCTTCCCTCTTCTTCGTGGTCCCATGAGAGGTCCTGAATTCTCAAGCCTGCGGGGCTGAGAGCAGAGGCTTGGGACCTGCCTGGGAGGACTGACAACAAAGCTCCTGGGCTGGGAGCTCAGCACTCTCCTCCAGCACTGGAGGGAGGCTGCTGCACCTGGCACTGTGCCCACATTCCTCCCTCCCTCCCCCTGAACAGTTCTCCACAGGGAGGGCTCAGCTGCCGCTGCCCAGGATGCTGGTGACAAAATCCCCTCCCATCTGTCCTTGAAAGTGGAGCAGCGGCCACCACCCAGGCAGACTTTGCCCCTTTGGGCTGCAAGGCTTTCTTGGCGATTGCTCCTCCCCCGCTGGTTCTGATAACCTGGAGTTATGGGGCTGAGCAGCGGCCGGCTCTGATAGTGTGCAGGGCCTACCCCTATTTCATAACAATATTATCATTAGTGGCTCCTCTTGGCTGAGCACGTACTACGTGGCAGGCACTACCCCAAGTACTTTGTGTCAGATCCTCTCAAGAACTTGGTGCTGCTGCTGCTGCTAAGTCACTTCAGTCGTGTCCGACTGTGCGACCCCATAGACGCCGTCCCTGGGATTCTCCAGGCAAGAACACTGGAGTGGGTTGCCATTTCCTTCTCCAAAGAGCTTGGTGAAGCAGGCATAAACATCCCCATACAGCAGACGAGCAGACTGAGGCTCAGGGAGGAAGTGACTTGGCCAAGATCATAGCTAACAAGGACATACCTGACTATCAGAACCCTGGCCTGAGGAAAAACATGTGCTTTTAACTACTATGCTGTGTTCTGATGCCTATAGACCCTGTAACAAAAACTTAGGTTGGGAGGGATACTGGAGGCCACCCCACTGAGCATTCGTGAGGGTCAGATCCCCTAAAGCAGCTTTCCTGCTTGAATACCTCTGAGGATGGGAAGCTCACTGCTTCACTGAAACAGCCCATTTTGGCTTTGTAACTCTATTAGAAAGTTGCTCTTTCTAATATGACCCTCCCCATTGGCCAGCTATGCTGTACAGTCTGATGGCAGAGTGAGGAGCCATCAGTCACTGCACAGGGGGAGAGGGCAATGGCTTGGGAGCATAGGGGACCCCAATTCTCTCCCTTCTGGTTCCCATCCCTTCCCAGGCCTTTGCTGGTGGTCTCTCTGCCCATGGGGATTGCCAGGAGGACAGACAGAGTGGTGTTTATGGACCACTGAGCCCCCAGGCCCACCTGACTTTGGCCCCAGTATTCACAGACCTGGTCTTCTCCCATCCTGTCTGGGGAGGCCTCAGTGGCTCCTAGGCCTCTACTCTTTGTCCTGAAATGGGAAGGTAGGAAAGTTCTAGACACCAGGGAAATTCTGGCCTTGCTACTTGTTACAGCTGGGTTGGCCCGGCCCGCCTCCTGGTACAGGCAGACACCCACAGGCCTGGTGATGACAGTTCGGTAGTGCCCATCCGTTCCTACACTCCCCCACCCCCAGACTGCCTGACTCGGGTGGGGAAAGCCCAGTCACTCACCACTTCCTCCAGCCCTATCTTTAGAGTCTGACACTCGATCTGTTGCCCTGTGTCAGCGAAGGAGAGGGTGTGTGAGTGTGTATGGGTGAATGTGTGGCCAGGGTGGGGCTGATGCTTCCCCTATGGCTTCCCAGGGAGTCCAAGGATCAAGTGGGTGCCCCCCCTGACTGATGGCAACCTGCTGGGGGCTGTCAGGGCTCAGATGCTTAAACTCGGGTTTAAGCATCTCTCACTGAGCCCCACCCTGGGAGGACAGCTCCCTCCACTGGTAGCAATAGCCGTGGGTCTCCCTGCAGCCTTCTCTTAATAATAATTATTATTATAACAGTGATTGCAAAGGACATATACCAAATGTCTCATATAACCCAGTGTTTATTACTTAACTTAATCTTCCCTCTTGTTATTGCCTCACTCCTTAGACTCAGGAACAGGGCAGGGAGACGGTTATGGAGTGGCCCAGTGCTTCTTAAACCTTAAAGTGCATACCTGGTCAGTCTTACTAAAATGCAGACTCTGATCCAGTAGGCCTGGGGTGGAGCCTGAGAGTCTGGATTTCTAACAAGCTGATGAGGATATGCTCCTAATAGGGTCCCATGGGAGGAAAGGACTTGGAGTCAGAAGGATCAAGTTCAAATCCTGTCTCTGCTCCTCAGTCATAGTAACCTGAGACTCAGTCTTCTTATCTGTGAAATGGGTGATGACCATCTTACAGGACATTGAGAAAGAATTAAACAAGAGGTAAAGTTCCTGGAATGGAGCAGCCCCAGAGGTCCTCTCTCTCCACACAGCTCAGGAGTCCCCAGGCCTGGCTCTGTCTGGTTGCACCTTTCTGGCCTAGAACCCTCACTTCTCTAGAGTCCTAAAAAAGCGAAAATCAGCCAAGGAGAAGACTGCTGGGCAGACAGAGGGGCCTCAGTTGCTGGAGGGCATGGGGTTGGCTTTGCAAGGCCTGGTCTCCTAGAGCTGAAGCTAGGCCCTGAACCCAGAGGCACAGACAGAAGGCAGGAAGGCACAAACCAAAAGGGAACCGAAAGTCCCAGGGGGTTGGGAGAGGAGAGGTGACTCAGAATCAGAAGGGAAGTAGGAGAGCAGAGGACAGGCCCGAGGCCAGAAAATCCTCCCTCCCCAAAGCCAGGCTCCCGGCTGCTGTAGGTGCAGGACCCAACCTCTGAACCCCCAGAGGGTTCCCCCTCCCTGTCCCCCAGACACAAATACCACCCTCACTTGGCCTTGGGAGCTCCCTGTAGGCAGACCTGGTTCTAATCCTGCCCTGGCCACTTATTATAACCTTGGGCCTTGCTTTCCTCATCTGGGAAATGGGGAGAATGACAGCACCCACCTCACTAGGCTGGTCTGAGGATTCAATTCAGTTCCTGAAATAATACACTGGGCTCCATGGGCCTGGTGGCTCCATTTAACAAGGAGAGGGCGTGGAGGCAGGGGGCTGGCTATGGAGGGCTGACATCATGGCATCCTTCAAGAGAACTTTCAGTACTCCTCGTAGAAATAAAGAAACAGAACCTGACGTTTCCAGCCCTGGGGGTCCATCCTCTCTCACTCCTAAAGACCCCTCTATGCCATTGCTCTTCATGAGACTATAAGCTTCTTGAACAGAAATTTTATTTTTCCCTTAATTCTCTGGAACTTGCATACAGAAACTTAACAAAAGATGATCAAAGGAGTGAATCCTACATTTTTCAAAAATGTCACCTATGTTTTTAATAGCCCACCAGCCAGACATGATGGTGGACTCTTTACAAAGGCTCAGGAGGTTTTTTTTTTTTTTTGGCCACACTATGCAGCTTCCAGATCTTGGTTCCTGGGCCAGGGACTGAACCCAGGCCCTTGGCAGTGAAAGTGCAGAGTCCTAACCACTGGATCACCAGGGAGTTCCCCAGGACTTTCTCAACTTAATCCTCAGGACTTTCCCAGGCAGGTTCTTTAGCCCCAGGGGAAATAGACTCTGAGCACCCACCCGCTGGGCAATGGCATACAGTTTTGTGTCATCCCTGGGCTGCTGGGTGCTCTTCCCTTTTTTCTGCCACCTGCCTTCCACGTAATTAAGTGATAATGAATTCGATTCCCCATTTTTGTTATTTCCCAAAGCCATATGTAGCTGTCAATCAAAGCTTCTGTTCCGCAGGAGGGAAAGAAGGTTCTCATGCTGAGGCCCGTCACTTAGGCCCAAAGCAAGAGGGCTGTTGCCAGCCTGGCAGGCTGGGCAGCTCTGTGGGGGGTAAGTGGAGGCAGCCAGTGGCTTTTTGGAGCCATCTCTGCTCCAGCCACCACTGCCAGGGCTGGGACGGTAGTGACAGGAACTTGGTGAGGACTTATTCTATGCCAAAACCAGGGTTAAACACTTTATAACAACCCCGGGAGGTGGGGGCTATTGTTCTCCCTGTTCTAGGGTGAGAAAGTGAGGCTCAGAAGGGTTTATGTGTCTTGCCCTAGGGCTCACAGCTGGGATTCCAACCCAGCTTAAGTAAGTAAGTGAAGTCACTCAGTCTTTGCGACTCTTTGTGACCCCATGGACTGTAGCCTACCAGGCTCCTCTGTCCATGGGGTTTTCCAGGCAAGAGTACTGGAGTGGGTTGCCATTTCCTTCTCCAGGGGATGTTCCTGACTCAGGGATTGAACCCAGGTCTCCCGCATTGCAGGCAGACGCTTTACCCTCTGAGCCAGGGTAGCACACTCCAAAGGCCCAGCCATTAACCACTACACCAGACGGTCTCCCAGAAAGGACAAGGGGGCTGTGCTGGGGGGCACGGGGGTGGTGCTGTGAGCTGCAAAAGCCTGAGGAGACACCAGGGAGGTGGAGCAGATGGAGGGGAGGGAAGGATGGAAAGAAGAGAGGGGCACTGGCTGTTCTGACGCAAGGGGTCATGAGATGAAGTGGCTAGGGATGAGGCTGGGCCGGGCAGGGAACTAGGGCATCTTCCTCGGATTCCACAGCAGGTTCAGAATTACATGGCTGCCTGCCTCTCTGGCAGGTCTCAGCTTACAAAACCCCACAGAGCTCCAGACAACAGCCCCAGGCTGTTGCCAGCCCAGAGGTGGCTGCCTTGAGGCCCTCTGGGGCCACACCCTGCCCCTTGCCTGGAGGTCTCCAGCATTAGTCACTCAGTCTGACTCTTTGCTACCCTAGATCCTGTGGACTGTAGCCCATCAGGCTCCTCTGTCCATGGAATTCTCCAGGCAAGAATACTGGAGTGCGTTGCCCTTTCCTTCTCCAGGGAGGCCTTCCCGAACCCAGGCAGGACCCTAAATAAATGAGCAGACAGAGGAGGGGAGAGGGTGGAGTTAGAGGTGATGGGAGGAGCCTGAGGGAGCAAGGGGAGGAAGGACTGAGAGTCAGGTGCCTCCAGGTGCCTGGCACTGTGCCAGAGCTCTGTGTGCATCACCTGCCTACAGCCCCTCCCTGAGAAGCAGGGACCACTGTCCCCATTGCATAGATAAGGATGCTCCGGTTCAGTCATTGAACATCTCCGCATGAAAGTCACTACGCCTTCCTGGGCCTTAGTTTTCTCTTCTGTAAAATGGGGAGAAGGGTTGATGACAACCCCCCAAGGTCTCTCCCAGATGGAAACTAACAGGAGTGTAAGGTCAGTGATAGTAGAGAGCCTGTCCATCTTCCCTCTGCCCGCTTTCTTCTCTCTCCATCTCTACCCTGAGGAAGAATCTGCTAATGACCACTGAATGGATGAACCAGAAGACCCCAGAAGGCAGTTCTGTCATC
The DNA here is from genome assembly GCF_016772045.2 of Ovis aries. Lineage (NCBI taxonomy): Eukaryota > Metazoa > Chordata > Mammalia > Artiodactyla > Bovidae > Ovis > Ovis aries. The sequence goes on from NC_056065.1 coordinate 51,379,610, forward strand.
CAGATAGCTCAGGATTGCTCAGACATAAGGAGGTCACTGCTGAATCATCTTTGAGAATCATCTGTCATTGTGCTCCTTTTACAGATGGGAAGACTGAGGCCAGGGCAAGGGTGGGCATACTAGGTAATTCAATAGCAAAGCCCCGCTTCCTATCTCCTGACCTCCAAGGCAAGTCCAGCTCCCAGTTCCCTCTGCCATCTCCTGTCTCTTGCACTCTGATCTGGGGGACAGTTTCCCAGGAGGCCTGAGCTCCCCTCCCCTCTGCCATGGGGGCTGCAGATCAGGGTGGAAGTCTCTCGGCAAAGCCCTGGCTGTGATCCTCCAGCCCTGCTTGGACCCAGGAGGCTGCAGCCCCTCTTGGATGGCAGAAGCAGAACGGGGGTTTTGTCTTCCATGAGAGCCTGTCTGTTGGCTGTTCACAGCCGGGACTCGGCTGGGCTGGGCTCGGCTGGCACAGTGAAGCCTTGTTTCCTTGAATACAAAATCTGCCGCCTTCCCTCCTCCTCGCCAGGGCCCCCTGGCGGGCAGCACTTCCTTCCCTAGAAGTCCAGCTCCCAGGCCCCTTCCTGCCCCCCTACCACATCCCTGCCAAGCAGCACCCCATCAAGCAGCAGTGGTGCCAAGAGGGGTCTCCAGGGGTTCAGCTCCACTCAATTTTCACTAAAGTATCCCTCGTCAAACTCATACAAAAAACAGCCTCCATAAAAACGTGAGGTTGTTCTGCAAATGCAGGTTCACGATCACTCCCTAAGCCACGTGCTCCCTCTAACCAAGCTGCAGCTTCCCATTTAGTGACAGTGTTAGTCGCTCTGTCATGTCCGACTCTTTGTGACCCCACTGACTGTAGCCCACCAGGCTCCTCTGTTTATGGGATTCTCCAGGCAAGAATATTGGAGTGGGTTGCCGGGCTCTTCTCCAGGGGATCTTCCCAAGGATCAAACCCAAGTCTCCTGCATTGCAGGCAGATTCTTTACTGTCTGAGCCACCAGGGAAGCAATCCCAAGTCCCTGCTCATTTGGCGTGTCTGGGTTCTCCAAACTGTTCCTTCTTTTTTAATTTTCGTGGGGGTAGAAGGGATGTCATGGAAGCCCAAGAGAAGGAGGTGGTGGGTCCATGTGGGGGAAAATCAGCCATGAATATGGAAGGGGTGCTGGGTGATCGTCCCTTTGTGGAGGCAGACATCTGTGATGGGAAACCCAGGAGGGAAGAACATGAGTTCTGGAGTCACAGACCTGGGTTTAGAGCCTGACTCCATCATTTTCTAGCTGTGTGTTCTTGGCAAGTTACTTCACTTCTCTGTGCCCAGACGGCCCAACTGCGCCACAGTGGTGATGACAGTTCTATGTCACAGGGTGCTGGGAGGAATGGAGGAGCGCCTTAGTCCTTGGGCACTGTGAATACAGGGATCAAGCAGCAGAATAATCTCTCCTATACTTCCCTGTGGCAGGTGGGAGGGGGGCAGCAAAGTCTACAAGGAAGTTGCCCTCTATTAGGTCTGGAATCCTGGAACTCCTACACTTCTGATAAGGCCAGTTTTGATTAGGAAAAAGCTTGAGAAGAACTCCTAAACCAAGACCCTGGAGGCAAAGGAGCAGGCTCCTCAGGGACCGGGGGTGTCCGTGCAGAGGCCTGGGGTGGGGTTAAGGACTCAGTTCTGCTCCAGGCTGACCCTCGGAAAAAATTATGGGGTTCCCAGCCATCCAGGTCTGAGAACCAAAAAACCTCTTCCCTACAATAAGGGTCAAATGCAGAAGCAGCAGCCGCAGCAAGCAGTGAGAAGTGGGAAAGAGCCTTTCTCAAGCTGGGGGGTTGCAAAACACCCTGGGCTTCCTGCTTGCCGCTGGGTCACACTGCCCCAGCCTGCCCCCACCTCCTGCCCCAGCCAAGGTGGCTGCCTGACTTCCTCACCTAAGACTTGACCTCAGGACTAGTCTACCTTTTTGGATCCATTTCCAGACCTATTCCAGATCACACCCCCGGGGCTGTTTTGCCCGCCAGGGGCAGGGGCAATTGGCTACAGGAGGTGGGTGGGGAAGAGTATCAAATGGAGGGGGGTTGAGCACCTTCACGGCCCCCACCCCCACCAGCCCCCACACTGCTGGGGGGCAGTGCATCTGACTATCTCAGTCCCAAGAGGGTGAACCCATGTGTGAACCCGAAGGGCATCAGGAAGTTTTTCTCTCCAGTCACTAAAGAGATTTAAAGTTTTTTTGTTGGGGGAAGGGTAAGCCCATAGGCCTGAAAGTACCTGTCCAACCTGCTGAGGCCATGGGGTGTGGAAAAAGGGATGGAGGAAGGGCTGAGGTGAGAGCACCAGCCAAGTCAGATAGGAGGTGACCCTCTGCGGGGAGGGCAGAGGTCACGCAGTGGGGGAAGAGGGGAAAGGAGAGATGGGGCCTTCTGACAGAAAGCAGGGGGCCAGTGACTGCAAAGCTTCAGGGCGTAGTGGGTGGTGAAGGCAAGAGGAAGGGGGTCACCATCTGGAGAGGGAGGAGGGGGACAGTCCTGACCGGACTATTGGTGGTGGGGTTTGTACAGACCTGCGGAGTAGAGGGCAGGGAGGAAGGGGTCCCTCCCTAGGGAGATCACCTGAGGGTCAAGGGTTGGGGTCCTGGCTAAAGGAGTGGATGGGGGTAGAGTTGAGAGGGACTGAAGGGTCTCTGACACAGTTTGCTGGTAGATTCTGAATAAGTGCAGGGAAAGTGGGGGAGGGGTCTCGGCCCAGAACCCACGTTGAGGGGGATGTGAGATAAGAGGAAGAAATGAAAAAACCCCAGCCAGGAAAAGGAACGGTCACCTTTGTTGAGGCGCTAGAGGGTGGGGTGGCTGTTTCTGACCCGCGTTTGGGGTGGGGGTTGGTTGGGAATTCAAGTAGCTGAGGAGGAGGAGGAGGAGGCCGAGGCCACGGGGCCCCCAGTCTCGTGGTGCGCGGGTGTGGAGAAGCATCACTAACAAGACAGGGGTCCTAGGCCAGAGATCCGAGCTCTCCAGACCCACGCACATGGTAGCAGTGGGGGCTCGCGCTCCTCTAGAAGGAGCCGCGGGGTCCCCCACTCCGTATGCGGGCGGGTAGGGTACCGGGGGCAGCGTCACCGTGAGAAGGGGTCGCGTGCCAGGGGCCGCGGGTCCCCAAACCCATAAGCGTGGTGGGGAGGAGGTCCCGAAGCCTCGTGACTATCTGGAAGGGATCTGGGGTCCTCGCCCCTGATGTGTCAGGGATCGGGGAGCTTGGCTGGCCGCATGGGTCCTGGGACCGCGCGAGGTCTCAGGAGCCGAGGCCGGCTCGCGGGGTGGGTGGGGAACAGGGTCGAGCGGGCACTCACTCCTTGAACATCTTCTCCATGTCCTTGATCTGCTTCCTGGAGAACTCCTTGAACTCAGTGTAGGGGTTGAAGACGCGGCGGCTGGGTGACTGGGGCTCGCCGATGCCCTGGTTGAGGTCGGCGCGCCGCAGCAGCTTGGCGCTCAGCTCTTCGTCCGCGCTGCCCAGCGCCTCGGCCGTCTCGTCGGGCGCTCCAGCTGCCGCCGCCGCCGCCGCCCCGTTCAGCCCGGGCTCCGGGGCCTCGCCGCCGCCCTCGCCCTCCATCTGCAGCCGCCGGCTCAGCTTGCTGGCCAGCTCGTCCGTGGCCATGGTGGCCCGCGCGGCGCTCGCCTCGGCCCGGCGTCTGCTCGTCGCGCGCCCGCACCGCCTCTGGCCGCGCTCTTCCTCTTCCTGACACTCCCCACCGCCAGGCACCGCCCCCGAAGGTGGGACTTACGCCCCTCGCGGGGCCCGCCCGCTCCCGCCCCTGATCTCGGCCCAGCGCTGCCCGCGCCTGCTCCGGCTCGGTAGCAGCGGCTCAAGAGTGTCGGGAGCGTCGGGCCCGCCACCATATCCTCCCCCCCCGCCCCCATCAGGTTGGGGGACGCCGTGGAAACCCATCCCCCGCTCTCCGTCCTCACTGTGCCAACTGAGGGGGAGAGGTCAGGCCATCGAGGCGGGAAGGAAGTGGGGGGTCCTTCCCTGCAGTTTGGGCGTGGGTCTGGGACTCAGGGGGGCGCCGCCCCCAACCCCTTCTCTGGAATCCCCCACGCCGTGAGGTCGTAATCTCGTGCCAGCGTGACACCCTGTCGGTTGCCATGGAGACCACTCGATGTTACACACTGGCACTCTCCATGAGGGTTGCTGGGCTAATGAAGAAGGTGGAGTGCAGGATACCCTATGTAGATGTGCCCGCAGGTGGAGCCGCCGCATCTTTTGGAAAGGGAAGAGCCAGCAGCTGCGAGGGAGATGGCGCTGGGCCTCAGTCTTGAGAGGTCCTCGGCGACACGGGGAGAGAGCAAGGGAGAAGGGCCCGGTCCTCTCCCCGCGGGTCAGCACATAACATGAATGACTTGGCAGAATAGCTACCGGGCCATGCGGTCGTCTGTGACTTTATTTTAGGGGAGCTGACAGGGAGATCTTGATGTTGCCATTTCAGTGGGGACCCCAGAGAAGAGGTGTCCTCTCCCAAGGCTCAATGGATGGGGTGTCAGGAAGAGGCCAGAGAGAGAATTTCTCTCTGTGGCCTGGTCTGTCACCTTAAAACTGAAGAGTTGTGGACTTCCAGCATCAGGACTCCTGCAGGGGAGGAGAGGGGCTGGTTGATAATACCAGTTTCCAGACTCCAATCCAGAAAAACAAATCTAATCTCTGGAGTGGGATCCAGAAATCTACATTTTAACAGCCACACAGGGGCGTTTGGCTACATGAAGGTTGAGGATCACTACTGTGCTTTGTGCTTATTCTCTAAAATATTAGGATGATTCTCAAGACTCTGCAGAAACAGCTTCCCCCAGAGAAGAGAGGGGCTTAGGGCTTAAAAAAACCAGTGCTCTGGAAACAGCATTTGAGAATGCAAAACCAGCGAGCTGTTACAGACTGATTCCCAAAGAACAGATCCTCAGTTGATATTTGTCGATTTCCCACAATTTAAGAATGTTGCTGGGACTCCCCTGGCGGTCCAGTGGTAAAGACTCTGCACTTCCAATATATGGATTCATTCCTGATCAGGGAGCTAAGACCCCACATGCCTCTGGGCCAAAAAAACCAAAACAGAAAACAGAAGCAGTGTTGTAACAAATTCAGTGACTTAAAAAACATATGATTTCCTTAAAAAAAAAAAGGATATTGCTAGAATTAATTTTGGGGGGCTCCAAAATCACTGTAGATGGTGACTGCAGCCACGAAATTAAAAGACATTTGCTCCTTGGAAGAAAAGCTATGACCAACCTAGACAGCATATTAAAAAGCAGAGACGTTACTTTGCCAACAAAGGTCCTTCTAGTCAAAGGTATGGTTTTTCCAGTAGTCATGTATGGATGTGAGAGTTGGACTATAAAGAAAGCTGAGCACTGAAGAATTGATGCTTTTGAACTATGGTGTTGGAGAAGACTCTTGAGAGTCCCTTGGACTGCAAGAAGATTCAACAAGTCAATCCTAAAGGAAATCAATCCTGATTATTCATTGGAAGGACTGATGCTGAAGCTGAAACTCCAATACTTTAGCCACCTGATGTGAAGAACTGACACATTGGAAAAGACCCTGATGCTAGGAAAGATTGAAGGTGGGAGGAGAAGGGGATGACAAAGGATGAGATGGTTGGAAGGCATCACCAACTCGATGGGCTGAATTTGATTCTGAATTTGAGTAAACTCCGGGAGCTGGTGACGGACAGGGAGGCCTGGTGTGCTGCAGTCTATGGGGTCCCAAAGAGTCAGACATGACTGCGCAACTGAACTGAACTGAGAATTAATTTAAAAGGGATTTTAAAAAGAATAAAATTGAGAAAAAAACTCTTCAGGGTTCAGAAAATATGAAATTTTCATCAACTTATTTTTGAGAAATGAGTTGGACTGTTTCTGAATCCAATAAAGATATTCAGCTTAAATGACGTGATTTATTTTTTTTTTAAGTTTGGAACTTTTTAAGTTTCTGTTGGTCTTGGACAATTTGATCTAGCTACTTTTAAGAGCTAAGTTTCTGTATCTCCCATGTATTCAAGGACCCATCAGAGGCAAAATAGTTAGGTTATTATTGAATGCAAGAACCTGGGGACATGGTATAGATGGAAACTTTAAAAATTATGCCTGCAAATGCTTGGGTTTGCAAATTCTGAGCTTTCTTTTTTAGGCAGTTAAATGCTTAAAATCTGACAGAACTCAATTTGCCCCAACCAATGATTCATATTGGGTCTGCATGAAATAGGGCTGCCTTTATTATGAAATGTTTTGTTTCTGGGAGCCAACTTTTTAACAGTGAAGGGATTAGGTTAGGATTTGCCTTTGTGAAGAATAATTTACATGTATGTGAAAAACCTGGGATTTTGGTTTGGATTATTCACACAGACTCTTAAGTATTAAATGCTCTGGTCAATTGCCCATTTGGCTTGTGTGAACACAACCCTCTGGAGGCAGGGCGGGCTCCGTGATGCACAGTTGGGGGAATTCCTGTTCATTACCTATTGTATTTTGTAAAAGAGGAGCAGAACGCCCAGACCTTGCAGCTCTTATGCTCAGACAGAGCTCAGGAAGTGCTGCCCAATGGGCGAGCCCTTTTAACACCTCTTGGGCTGATTCCGTCACTAGTGTTCAGGGGTTGAGGGGTCTGAGACTCTGGGACGGTGGAGCAGGAGCTCAGGCTGCTCGGTGTCTGTCTCATTTCAGAGGCCTTGTTGTCTGCTCCAAAGCTGGAGATGCACGCTGGATTTTATTTGAACTCTTTCCTTCTGAGGTCATTGGACTTCAGGAAAAGCACTTATTCAGAAACCAGAGAAGTAGTGGGGGGAAGAAAACTCTGGGATAACTGATGATCCCTGATTGCTAGTGAAACTTCCAGGAACCACCTAGTTGCCTGTTAATTAGGGAAAAATCACTTCTGAGTGACCCTGAGTGCTGTGCCCCAATCACGGATTTGGGCAGAAAGAAATGCTCTGGACTGGTTATGCATGACAACATTTGGTCATGTGGAAAGAATGATCTTCAGGAAAAAATCACACCCTCGGCAAAGGATTTTTACAGAGGCAGGGGTGAGAGAGAGCCGATTCTGACAATATTCCAGCGATGAGGGAGCTAGGCAGACTTAGTCATCGTTGACTTATGTTTTTTAGCTTCCTCCCACATCTACTTGTGTAACTGTCTTTTGGGGAGGGGTAAAGCAATATTAAGAAAAACAACAGCCCTTTGAAAAACAGGAGGGAGACACAGGGAGGAGTCGGGAAGAGCTCTTGGGTGATGAGGGCAGATGGAGAGAACTTTGAGGGGCATTCCAGAGCCGGATGGAACTGGGTGGTCCCTCCAGCCTGAGATGCTTGGAAAACAAGAAGGGATTAGGGAGACCGGAGGAGATAGAGTCAGCTCATAAACTACCGCACTCATTTGGCACTTTATAAACACCGGTTTACTCATTCATCATCACAAACCCTCCGTGGTCATCAGCAAACCAGTGATGGATGGAGAAAGGTGCACAGAGGTCAAAGTTGAGGGACAGCCCAGATACCCATTTGGAGCAATTGGAGGAGTGAGAGCAGAGAATGAGGTCAGAGCCTGGTTGGTCTCAGAGGCTTTCTCACCTCCTGCCAAGTCTGGAAGCCGTGCAGAGCGGGCAGCGGGGGAGCTGAGTCAGGAGGCACTCACAGGACCACAGAGCAGGACAGGTGGGAAAGGGTACAATGGGGCCAAGGCCTGCAGGTGGTCGCCAGTCATTAGAAGCCAACCTATCTCTCTCACAAGCTTTTTGTGGTTATCTTGGATGTGTTGAATCTACTTGAAAATCAAGATTGTCTTTCTAATTAGTTGCATATGCCCAAATGGACGGGCTAGGAGAAGAAAGCTGAGCATGATTTCTGCTTCTATTAACCCCCAGGCAGTTCTGTGTCCAAGTTTAAGAACTTGGACACAGCTTAAGTCTTAGCCCTGTCTTAAATGCTCAGAGAGAGAGAGAAAAAGAGAGACAGAGTGAGTGTGTGTGTGTGTGTATCTTGTGGCTTAAAACCCAGCAATGTTGCATCTGCAGGGCCTTCCTGGACCCTTTCCAAAGATGGCAATAATATGGGCAGCTGATTTCGATTTTTATACTATTCTATGAAAGGAGTGTGCGTCTCCATCCAAGCAATCAAGACCTATTTATTAAGTGTGTTGGGCACCAGGCTCTGGTCCTGGAATTCTCCTAGCCATGTGCAAGAGTGGGAATGGGGGTGGGGGGAGTGGGACTAGCCAGTCTGAAGAGTGAGAACTGTTGGACCCACACTGGGGGACTGACAAAGGCTATGACTGTTCCAGCTAACAAGCCTCTGGCTGGGACTCAGTACTTATTACCACCCACAATGACGCTGTTAGTAAACTATCTGACACCTCCTACCCCACCCTGCCCCAGCACAGCTTCCTGGGGGAAGGGACATGTCTGTCTGGTTCAGCTTCGGCTCCTCAGTGCCAGCATGGTGCCTGGCCCAAGGTCAGGTTGGAGAAGTCAAGGCTGACTGAATGCATGATGGCCTTCTCTGCCTGAGGGCTCAGGATGGACTGGGTGTTTTCTCCTGGGTGTCCCCTCCTGAGCATCCGGTGGCTGGTTTTCAGGTCTCAAGGTCACCGCTAAGAAAGAGTAAAGTGACACCTCTGTGCACCCACATGACTCAACACAAAGTTAACAGGATCTCTTGGACAACAAACCTCTCAAGTATCTGTCCCCTGCTCCTCTGAGGACAGCGTCAGCAGCATCAGATAGGGATTGCGGCCAGGTGACCTGCTGGTCCTTGGGCATCCATAAGGCCCAGAGGTCATTTGGAGCTCTCTGCTCAGCAGACAAGGTAGAAGGAATAAAAGGAGGGTAGGGGTAAACAGGGCATGTGGCTACTTCAGGGGAACATGAGGATTTGGGAAACTGAAAAGCAGTTGTAAAATTAGCACAAGGCTGAGGCAGGCAAAGTTGGTTGAAAGAGAGAGCAGGGTGCCCAGGCCAGGGACACCTGAACTCAGGTGAAAGTAGGGGACTCTGAGAAGGGGCTAGTAAGCCAGGATGCCGAGAGGAAGGGGTTTATCATGAAGTCTTGTTTCCTTCAAGCTTGGTTCAGTGGAAGGCAGTTCTCCTGATTCACTTGTGAAGCTTCATATTGTCCAGACGCAGGGCTGTGATGCTGAAAGGCAGTGTTGCATTGTGGTTAGGATCTGGATCTGAAAATCCCTTTGGGGTGACCTAGGGCAGCCTGTTTCACCTTTCTAGAGGCCTCAGTTGCACTGTCTATAAATGGCAATGTATCTCTCCTCCTGGAGTACTTGAGAGGATTAAATGAGAAAATGTATGTGAAGTATTTAGTGAAGTGCATGGTTCATAGAAAAGCTCCAGATGCTCTCAGTGATGAAGATGTTGATAAACTGGCTTCCTGGTAGTTATGAGGCAGGCAATAATCATACAGATATTTACAATCTAGTCTGGGTAAGAGTCTAACATGGGGCTGGCACATCTGGCCCCCTGCATATCTTCATAAATAAAGTTTTATTAGGACACAGCCATGCTCATTTGTTCAGTTATTATGCTACAATGGCAGAGTTGAGTAGTCATGACAGTGACCCCATGGTTCACAAAGGGAAATGGCCCTTTATAGAAAAAGTTTGCCAACCCGATCTTCATTGACCAGTAGATAACAAGCTGATTCCTGGAATTCATTGAGGAAAGCGCTGCATTGGAGCAGTTGAGTATGAAGTCTGAGCCCTGAGACTTTTTCTCCTGGGCAAGTAACTTCTTGTTGTTTTCACATGTGAAACAGGAGTGATACAGTGAGGACTGAAAGGGATAATGTCTGGGCTGTGCTTAGCACAGGATCTGATGGCTGGCAAGGATGCTATAACAAGTTTGCAATTATTAACTATTAAAATTCAACTGTTGAAAGGCACAAAGAAACTTCCAGAAGAGGGTAACTGCTGTGTGTAGCTCTCTCTAGAGAAGGCCCAGCAGGAATCTCATAGAAAGCCATAAAAGAGGATGGGAACATCACAGGTGAGTTCTCCCAGGCAACACACCCACTAAGTGAACAATTCCACTCCTCAGGTGAGCAGTGGGTCAGATCGTGAAAAGACAGGGGAGCAGAGATGTAGGCTACGAGGTCTAGCACAGTGTCGTTAGTACCTGGCGCATAGTCAGTCAGTTCAGTCACTCAGTCATGTCTGACTCTTTGCAACCCCATGGACTGCAGTACACCAGGCTTCCCTGTCCATCATCAACTCCTGAAGCTTGCTCAAACTTGTGTCCATCGAGTTGATGATGCCATCCAACCATCTCATCCTCTGTTGTCCCCTTCTTCTCTCCTGCCTTCATTCCTTCCCGGCATCAGGGTCTTTTCCAATGAGTCAGTTCTTTGCATCAGGTACATAGTAGGTACCCAGGGTCTGTTGCCTGAATGAATGAAGGCTGGTTGTTTAACCATAAAAGTGATTGATCCGAATAGAGTACCTCTGATGATTAGACCACGGTGAGCCAGAAGATAAAATTTCTGCCTCCAATATCTTAGGGTCTTAGGAATGAAAGCATTATGACAGTAAAGTCAAAACAAGGAATCTGCTAATGCTTCCCACAGCAGGAAGGAGGCATTGTGACGGATTCCTAGGGAACAGATGGACAAAGAAAAATGTTTAAAAACAAAAGCAGGGACATAAGGTCATGAATGGGCCCAAAATAACTCGGGACACTGAACAGACGGATGCAAGCGGTGCATCTTGATGGAAATGAGGCCAAGCTGATAAGCTGAAATAGTCTACCCTTTCCAGGCGCCCTAACCTCAGTACAGAAAAGAGGCTTTAGGAACCTCAGTACGGAAAAGAGAAGTGCATCAGTGTGAGCAGGTGTTGGGTTTCCTCTCATCATCTTCGGTGTATTACTTTCATTCTTAAGACCCTAGAAAATTGGAAACCACTCCACTTACCAGGAACACACTTGGGAATGCAGATCTGGCGGAAGCTGTTTTTTCCTGCAGACACTTCATGACTCTGGTTTCCACAACAGCAGGCATGGCTGGCTGTGCCAAGTTGCTGGAGAAGGGCACCTTATCTGCAAAGTCACGAATCCAAATGTGCTGCCATTGGCAAGGGTGGGAGGAAGTTGTTTGGTTTAGCCTCTCGGAGGGATCAGAAGATTGGGAGCTCTGGGAGGAGGGTGAAGCCGCCTGTCCCCTGTTGTCCCTTGGAACAACCCCAGGGGAAAGGTCATTGGTAGCTTCTCAGAGCTACCAGTGGGGGCTGTGTACCAGAGTGTCTTTTAAAAAAGTCTTCATTGAATTTATTACAGTATTGTTTCCGTTTTATGTTTTGGTTTTTCAGCTGCAAGGCATGTGGGATCCTAGCTCCCTGAACAAGGATGGGACTGGCACCCTCCACATTGGAAGGTGACCTAACAACTGGACCGCCAGGGAAGTCCCAAGAGTGCCTTAATAAAGACCATTTTGTTTGTAATAACAGAAACTCAAACCAGCTGAAGCAAGAAAAGAGGACATTTATGGGAAAGAAGAGCTGGTTCCTGACAGTCCTGACTTTTCTCCTGATGGTCCTGACTTCTCAGCTTTGCTCACCCTGTGATTCTCTAACCTACGTTGTCGCCTTTCGATAAGCTCCCTTTCTGTTTAAGTTAGACACAGATTTCTGTTGTTTGCAACCAGAGACCCTGGGGTGATACTCTGTCCTAGTGGAAGCCAAGGGCAGGCCCTAGAACTGGCCTTTCCCAGGAAAGAAACCAGGAACCAGAAAGTCATCAGGAATTAGGGTAACTTTCTGTGTCAGTTGGAATGCTTTCAGCTTTTAAATAACAGAAACCTTGACGTGGGTAGGTGAAAATATGGAGCCTCTCCCAGATGAACCCTGGCTGTGCGGTTTGCTTTGTCTGATGACATATTGGCAAACACAAGGCAGGTGGAGACTTGAAAAGTGTGCTTTGGGGCTTGGTCTCTCCTGCAGCTCTTGGGAACCTGTGGCTTGATCTGACCTGCTGGGCAAAGAGAGATCACACCAGGCAGAGACAGAAATCCCAGCTGAGGTCTTTCTAGACCAGGGTTTCTCATTCTCGGTACTGTTAACATTTCGAATCAAATAAGTCTTTGTTGTGGGGAGCATTTCTGTGCACTGTGTGATGCTTAGCAGCATCCCTGGCCTCTATCCCCAGATCAGTGATCCTAACCTTTTTTTGGCACCAGGGACCAGTTTCATGGAAGATTCCATGGACTGGGGCAGAGGGATGTTTTCAGGATGATTTCAGGTGCATTATATTTATTGTACACTTTATTATTATTACATCTGCCCCACCTCAGATCATCAGGTATTAGATCCCAGAGGTTGGGGAACACTGCCCTAGATAGTTGCACCCCCTATGCCAGTTTAAATATCTGGACACCACCAAAGTTGTGTTCAGATATTGCCCAATATTCCCTGGGTGACAAAATTGCCCCTGATTGAGAACCACTGCCCTCACCCACCTTGCCTGTCAATGACCAGGCATGTACACGAGGCATCCCAAACCATCCAGCTCCAGCCAGGCCAGCCTAGACCAGTACATGTGTCCTGCTTGACCCATGAAATCATGAGAAATAATGTTCGCCATTGTAAGTCAGCAAGTTGTTGAGATGGTAAAGAATCTGCCTGCAATGCAGGAGACCCAGGTTCAATCTCTGGGTTGGGAAGGTCCTCTGGAGAAGGGACTGGAAACCCATTCTAGTGTTCTTGTCTGGAGAATCCCATGGACAGAGGAGCCTGTGGACAGGTGGGCTACAGTCCATAGGGTTGCAAAGAGTCAGACATGACTGAGTGACTAATACTGAGAAGTTTTAAGTGGTTTGCTCCACAGCACACACAGGTACACCTGACTACAGTGACTTAAACAGAAAGGGATTTATTTATTTACATAACAGGATGTATAGAGCTAGGCTGTTCAGTACACTGTGGTGCACAGCACAGTGATGCTACCAGGCCCCCACCCAGGCTTTTCATATCTTTCCACTCCGTTGTCCTTGAGGTGGGCTTTGGCCTCTTGCTTGTTTCCTGGTGATTCCCAGCATGGCTGCTCCAGCTCCAAGTCTGAGCTCCAGGAGAGAAAAGGCAGACAAGACAAAGGGACAAAGAGAAAACTCTCTCTTCTAGCAAAGTCTTGCCTTTAATTCCAGAAGGGAAGCCCTGTCCAGGACCTTCACTTGCATGTCATTGGCCAGAATTGAGCAACATGGCTGGGTCTAGCTGCAAGGGAAACTGGGAAATGAAGGTGCTTAACCTTCAGCTTATACAGTAGAGGGGCGATGACTAAGGGACTTGTAGTGTCCACTGCACTGTCTCTCTGGTGGTCTTGGTTTCTTGTCTCTACTTGTTTATCTATCCCGGCTGTCTCATTTTAGACTGGCTTTGTTTCTCCAAACTCAGTGGAAGAAATGGCCACACCAGCTGGGAACTGCATCAAGACCTCAGCTCCATACCACTACTAACCTGTGTGGTGATCCTGTGCCCTACTTCCAATACCACGGGTGGAGGTACTGATTGGCTCAGCTTGGGTTAGAAATGAAACCTGATTGGTCTGGCTTAGGTAGACTATCTACTGTTCAGCCAACCAGCTGTGGCCAAGAGAGCAGCATTAACTAGGGTAAACGTGGTTGGGGGGGCAGTGTGCATTCTCTGAGAAAGGGGTATGTGGCTGAGGTGATACCCAAAGAACCATCTAGTTCAAGGAGTGAAGAAAGGAAGTCACCATCGTGGGTTGCAAAGTTGATGTGATAAAAATTAACATGTCCTTTGAGAGACCTAAAATACAGTGGAGTCACAGAGATCACATTTGACTTCTGCAAATTCAAATATTCATGTTCAACCAAATTAAGTATCCCCCCCACCACCACACAATTTGGCTTCCAAACATTAGCCAGCTTCTTAACTACTGTCTAATCCAGTGATCTTTTCTGGTGCTGGAGACTGCTTTTTGAATTTTGGGGATGTGGTACAGTATGCTGCTGCTGCTGCTGCTAAGTCGCTTCAGTCGTGTCCGACTCTGTGCGAGCCCATAGACGGCAGCCGACCAGCCTCCACCATCCCTGGGATTTTCCAGGCAAGAACATTGGAGTGGGTTGCCTTTTCCTTCTCCAATGCATGAAAGTGAAAAGTGAAAGTGAAGTCGCTCAGTCGTGTCTGACTCTAGCGACCCCATGGACTGCAGCCTACCAGGCTCCTCCGTCCATGGGATTCTCCAGGCAAGAGTACTGGAGTGGGGTGCCATTGAAAGTAATATCATATTTTTATGGAAAACTGGGGTTTTCAAGATTACTATTATTTTTTTAAAAAATAATTTAAAACTCTTTTTAAAAAATTTATTTATTTTGGCTGCACCACCATGAGGCATGTGGGATCTTAGTTCCCTGATCAGGGACTGAACCTGTACCCCCTGCCTTGAAAGCATGGAGCCTTAAACACTGGATCACCAGGGAATTCCCTTCAAGATTATTTTTAAGGTCATGTGTAAGATGTACCTTCTCACTGTGTAAGATGTACCTTTAGTGGAATATTACATAAATAATTTTTCCTATTTCCTTCTAGTTTTAATCAGTATAAAGAATGCATTTGGTTTTTAAATACAAAAATATTTTCACTGTGGCTTTTTAAAATTAAAAAAATTAGTGATATTCATGATTTCTGCTGTTCCTCCCATTTTATTTGGTAGTCTTGGCCATATAAGAAAGGCAGGGAGAGGACAGATGGCTGCAGAGAGGGCAAAAATGAAAGTCTCTCCAAATACCATGGAAAGAGTGTGTCCACCTGGACAGTGTGTGCCCTTTGGTGACTGGGTTCTTGGTCTGTCCTGATGGCCCGGGACTTGAACTACTGGGCTTATCCTGCTGTGACAGAATGGGCAGTGTGAGATGGGAGTTAAATACCTGGGTTCCAGACCCAACCCTTTCTTTCTTACCTGTGTGACTTTAGATGGGCCATTTAACTTCTCTGGACCTCAGCTTCCTCATTTGTAAAATGGGGAATATAATACTATTTACCTCCCAGGGCTTGGAGGAAGATTAGATGAGATGGGTTTTGAAAACTACAGAGTGCCATATACATCTGACTCATTGTTATGGAAGTGATAAAAACAGGTTGGTGTTCAAATTTATTATAAGAAATTCATATATAAATGCACTATACTGTGGCCCGAGCAGCCCCTGAGGTTACCTTTCTGTCCTGTGGCCCCAGTAACATGCTCTGGGTTTTCTCAACTGTGGGTTTCTTGGAGCTCTGTGGGGGTGTGACATTTGGGTACGTCACAACCCAGACACATAAGTTTATCTACTGGGCCTAGGAGTGGGAATTTTGAACTAATTCTTCATATGCCCAAGTGCATTTACATTCGTAGATAGCTGTGAAAAGAGCCCCTCTCCCCACACACTGTGCAAAATACCAGTCTAGGAAGCAACACATAGGGTAAAAATCTTTTAAGTCCTAAAAAAGTGTCTTTGTGATTTGGTGCGGAAGAGCCTCTCTGACTCATGGAGGAGGATCTTGCGAGACTCGGTGGGATGATGTTTCTAGTTCCTTCCACCAGGCTTAGAAAACAGAAGGTTCTGGCTGGACTTGCTGGATATCTCTCTCTTTAGCATCTCTCTTTCTTGGTCCATCTTTGCAGTGGCTTTTCTGGCTCCGACCTTCAACAAGAGCAACAAATGCACAAACTTGACAGTTGTAAGGAGATCCCCAAATATACCACTCAAATGGGCTTTTTAACTCAAAATAAAGTATTTGTAAGAAAGAAATTATATACAGACATAGATGTGTGCAAAAAGAAGCTAAAATAATCCACTATTCTCACACTACCCACAGGTAACCTTATTGACATTCCAGTGTACTCCCTTCCAGATATAAAGAGAATGCTTTCTCTTCTTATATTTTCTTTCTTTCTTTTTTTTTTGTTTTTGAAACCAGGAGTTTCTGATTATGGGCACATTCATTGGGATGGACTTTCTCTCGAAAGTTGTTACTAAGACATAAGCTGAATGTCTTATGTCTCTGATGTCTTAGGAGGAGAAAATGTAGGATATTCAAGGGGAATCTGTCTAACCCTATTCTAAGCACTGTCCCTGGCTTGCGGCAGTCATGAGTATGACTCTGTCCCTGGTCTTAGCTGATCGGGCACTGCGGCACAGGCTCGGCTTTTCAGATGGTCACTCCTAGGATTTAGGATTATGGACTCTATGATGCTACATACTATCTGAGCTGGTTCTTTGAACTGCGGGACTGTGAGGTCATCCCTTTTTATCACATGACCAGAGATAGACGCGATCAGGGGAGATTTAGGCTCAGAGAGGTGATATGAGCTCTCTCCGTGTGTTTGTGCGTAAGACAGATGATGCTTGGGAGATGATGGCCTACCAGTCCTCTTTTGAGGCCAGGCTCTCTCTCAGCTCTCAGTATTTATGAGGCACTTACTCTTACATCCTTATAAAAGGCCCCTCCCTCTTTCTGAATAGGTTTCTATTCATTGCAACCCAATAATCTCTCTCTAGCACAGTTCTGTTTACATTGTAGATACGATTGTAACTTGCAAGTTTCTTTCCAACAGTCTTCACATCACCAGCCCTACTTCCTGCAAGTTTTTGACTCCAACTCATGCTCCTGGGAAAGGGCCTGCAGGCCTACAGGTAGTCAAGTTTCAGCTCTGCCTCTGAAAGCGTGATCCTTGGTCTCTTCATCTGTCAGATAGGGGTCAGAATGTCCTGTCTTCCTCAGGGGTTGAGAGGAGGTTCTGGGTGGATTTAAATGGAAGGGGCTGGTAGGACCATCTCTGTAACTCTTTTCATTTTAAGACAGGCTTAAAAATCACATTCTGTGCCTGACCTATGCCAGTGGGTGCCAGGAGCCTTGAAATGTGCTTTGAGATTGCTTTCAAAATCATTGCAGGAAAACATTTCAGGGTGAGGTAGGCTAACATCTCTACACTAGCCCACAAAGTAAATATTGGTGGGAATGCCCAGATAAAAGGAAAACAGACAACAAATGTTTGAGAATCTTTTGCCTCTAAACCAGTTTTCCTTTGTATCCTTTTTAGTTTGATTTTCAATAAAATTGGATGGGTCCCCAGGGCCAGTGCCCTGACCTGGTGTGGGGCTGGCTGTCAGAGCAAGAATCTGGGTGTTTGTTAAAAATGAAGATTCCTTAGTCCCAGGGTCCCCCAAGTCCCAGGTCTGCCATGAGCTTGAGGTGGGAAGCACCACAGAGCAAGCTTTGGTCAACTTTTTTGAGTGATGAGGTCGGGGACGGCAAAAGGCAGAGGGGATGGTTGAACCGGGAAAAGGAAGGGGTGAAGAATGGGAAATGTGAAAATTCAAGTGTGGGCCTGAGGGGTGGGGGAAGCCTGGCTGGGTCTGTCCCTAGCCAGGGACCTCCCACAGCAATAAGCATTCATCCTGTGTGTTTGGAATCGCATTCCCAGCTCACCCTTAGAAGAACAAGGTCAGGATAGGAGCCTGTCATTTAAATAAGGACATTTAAATTGGAAATTTGGCAGTTCTATTTCCAGTTTTTTAAGGAATCTCCACACTGTTCTCCATAGTGGCTGTACTAGTTTGCATTCCCACCAACAGTGTAATGGGAGGGGGGTTCAGGATGGGGAACACATGTACACCCATGGCAGACTCATGTCAATGTATGGCAAAACCGCTACAAAATTGTAAAGTAAAAAATAAATTAATTAATTTAAAAAAATAAATTGGAAATTTGGAAATTAACTGGGATAATTCCAGTTAATACTCAGGGCATACTGGAGTGGCAGATCTGGGCACAAAGATTCCAGTTCATTCCCACACCACCTCAGGTCTTGGTTTTAAACATCCCTACTTCATGGAGGCCTCTCCTGGTCCTTGGCCTGGGGAGGAGGATGGAGAGGTCCCTGTGAAATGTGTTCCTGAACTCAGGAACAACTCAGAAAGTGCTGCACTGGCCAAAAAGTTCATCTGGGTTTTTCCATAACATTTTAATGGTAAAACCTAAATTAACTTTTTATCCAACCCAATATTTGTTTATTTATTTGCCCCAGAATAAAAAGCCATGAAAGACTGGGAGTTTTACATGTTTCTTCATTGATCTAACCTGGCGTTTCTTCTTCTTTTTTTCATTATCGTCCTTTTCCTTAAGAAGCCTTCTCAGACAATTTCCCCTAATCACTTTTGTTGTTGTTTAGCCTCTAAGTCGTGTCCAACTCTTTTGAGATCCCATGGACTGTAGCCCACCAGGCTCCTCTGTCCATGGAGTTTCCCAGGCAAGAACATTGGAGTGGGTTGCCATTTCCTTCTAAAGGGATCTCCCCAGCCCAGGGATCAAATCTGCATCTCCTGCATTGCAGGTGGATTCTTTACGCTGAGGTGGGAAGTTCTCACCTCCGTGAAATTTGATTATTACAGATAGCACTGTGTGTATTTCTGTGCTTTATACATTAAAAAAGTAGAGTTTTGCCCTCTCAGGGGTGATATTGCTGCCACTGAGAATGGGATTGAATCCTGACACCTGAATATTACCCGCCATATCACAGGCCTCTCAACAAATATTCGTTGAATGAATGAAGGCTGGGGTAGTATCTTTTTGTTCATTTTTCTGTCCCCAGTTCCTAGCACAGTATGTGGCCTAGACTAGGTATTCAATTTATTAACTAGAAGACTTTTCCCTTTAGCATACAATTGATAATTATAGAAGACTGTTAGCTGCAGAGGAAAAATAAAATAAAATCGATATGAATCCCCTAGGATCTTAAAAAGGAATAATGTGCTAGTTCTGAAGCATCCCAGAGATGGAGACTCTGTTATGAGAAAGGCTGAGACTCTCTGGGAGTCTCTTATGTGAGACTGAGAGAGCAAACTTTATACGTCCTATCTTTATCAATGTGGTCCTGGTGACTCCATCCCCTGAAGGACTCCAGGTCCACTCTGGAGGAAGGAGTCGCCCAAGCTACACTTGGTAGGGAACCTGGAGGAAACCTTTCTGTACCAAGGAGATCTCAGATACCAACTTCTAAGCTGGGACTGGAGTGCAAGGAAAATGGGAAGCTAGCTCTTTGCTCTCAGTCAAAGCACCATTTGCCCCTACTCTGTTAAAGCCAAAGGCAGCATGAAATGCCAGGGGGTCTTATATCTCAGAGAAGCACAGTGTTCTCACAACATCTGGGACCCATGTCAATATCCCCTCTGTCATTTTACATCCCCAGGTGGTCCTTAGACAAAACCTAGCTTAGGGCTCTTTCTTCCTCCTCTGCTTCAGTCGTATACGTGAATGAATAAGTAACAAATTTCCCAAAATTTCCACTTTGCAGGGTGGCAAAGGTCTGAGATCCATAGGGGCCCCCAGGACGCTCTCTGTCATTTTAATGTCCTGCTCTGGGACAGTAACCATCTTCTGGCCTTAGAACAAGGATGCTGGTTGAGAAGAAGCTTCCGTTTTCCAAATATGTCCCTCACCTAGAATATCTTTGTTTCTTCTACCAATGATAATTTGGTTGCTTCAGAATGACTGTGGCCTTTTATCAAACTTGAATATGTCTCTTCTCTCTTATTCAATCAAAATGTGTTCAGCTTTCAAGCTCCCTGAGAGCTCGCCTCTACTTTCTGCAAAGTGGGAACGCGGATTGGCTTAATTCCAGTTCCAGGGCTGATTTGTCAATGGCAATGTTTCAACATGCTCAAGATTTCAAAGTCTTAATTCTCAACTTTTAAAAGAATTTTAGAGGATGCTTCTGTGAAATTAAAGAGAAATGCCATCGGAAGTGTTATCAGGTTTATTACCTGGAAGTTTATAACCTCGAGGAAGAAAAGCCAGCACTCTCACCTGGGTGTCAGATGTCTCCTACTTAGCAGTGTGGCTCTGGACAAATGGTCTCTAAGCCTCAGACACCTCATCTGAGAATTGGGTGCAATAACAAAACCTATCCCCACAGGGTTGTTGTGAAGCTTGAATGAGATACTGCAGGTCGGGTGCTTAGCTCTGCGTGCAGGGCACATGCTAAATGCTCAGTACACGATAGATAGTGTCTCTGTCGACTGGGCTTCCTGCTGATGTTCTATGGTTTTCTCTCTTCTCTCCTCTCCTGGCTCACCTGGAAATTTGAGTTCTGCATCTTGTTCTTCACCGCCTCTACAAACATTCGTCTCTTTAACACAGAAAGAATATTGACAAATTTTAGCTTATGCTCTGCTTTGTCTTTTGCATCAAAGAAAAACAGGTTTTTCTCAAGTTTCGGATGCTACCCATTTGGGTGAAATGTTGAGCCTTCCTAGGTGAGGACATGAGGATGAGGGTCTGCAGAGGAGGGAAGAGATAAGGATGGCGGTAGGGGGGAGTGTCTGTAGAATGGGATGTGGCTTTGGGGCAATGCTACACTGTCCCGCTGAACCTCTTAGAGATCTCTGTTCCAGATTCCAGTAGAGAAGGAGGTGGGTCAACCAAGAAGGCTATGAAGGATGCTATATTCTCCCTGGAGGGCAGATCTGCTTTAGGGGGAAGCACAGCCTTCCAGGTCACTAGAAGAGGCTGTACGTGTGCAGTGGTTTCCACCCAATGGCCTAGGCATGACAAAAGGCCCAGGGGTTAACGTCCCTGGCAGGGACTCTGGGGGCCTATTGGGAAGCCATCACTGAGAATCTGGAGCTTGCCACTCCCCTGGGGAGTCTGCTCAAGACTGTTCACCTCAGGGACAGTTCTTCAAAGAAAGAGCATCCCCGAGACACTGGAGACACCAAAGGGAGAGGGAACTGGGGTCCCCCTTGCAGACCTACATCCTGCAGGTGAACGTGTAGGGGTGTCAGGAAGGGGCCTTTCTCAGAGAGCCCTGAGCATCAGCTGGGGTCACCAACCTGATTCCTAAAGGGCCCAGGAAAGTAAAGGAAATGGGTGAGGTGAGCCCGGGGAGGGGTGGCAGCAAGTCCATGAGTCCAGTGCTAAGGGGCCTGGAAGACAGAGGCGTGTGATGGTGGCTTGTGGGACTGTGGGCCTAGTATCCCCAGATCTTGCAAGTTTCCCAGAGAAGCTGGAAATCTGGAGTATTCTGTTAAACTGCCCTACTTTGAAATGTGCCCAGAAAAATCCCATGAGTCAAATGAAATATGTCTGTGGGCTGCCATCTTGCGACACCTGCTTCAGAACCTCCCCGCCTGCTGTCTAGTTGGTGCTCAGTAAGTGCTGGAGGGGTTGTCAGATAAAATACAGGATTCCCAGTTCAATCTGAATCTCAGAATGAAACCAAAATACTTTTTACTATGAGTATGCCACCGTGCAATATTTGGAACATACTTATACTTAATAACTGTTTGTTGTTTATCTGCAACTAAAACTTAACACATCCTGGGCATGCTGTTTTGTCCCCCCCCCCCTCAAATCTGGCAATGCTACTGGGCATTCATAAAATTCATGGAGCAAGTAAGGCCATCTTTTGGGACAGGTCATAGGTACTAGTAAGTCTCTTCCATTCTCCCTGAAGGACACTAACTCTCCCCTCAGAGCACTGTCCATGAAGGCTTATGCACCCATATTGAACAGATAGTTGTCCTCCAGGCATTTTTCATGGAGAAGGCCTTGAGCCTGCAGCCACTCTATCACAAACTCAGTTGAGGCAGTCACGATCCAAATTTCCAGATATTATGAAGCAGTGGTATTAAACCGACAACCTCCTTCCTTCCCATTCCACCCCCACCTTTTTCCCCTAAACCTTTTATCCAAGCAAAATTCCAAGAGGAACTTGGGGTTTAAAACAGACAGTGGAGAGCTTCTCTGGTGGGAGAAAGGTGTGTGTGTGTTGAGAGGCATCCCCTTCCCATGGCACCCAAGGGCTCCAGGGAACCCCAGTTTGAACACTGCTCTGAAATACCTTTTTGGGTTAAGTCCAATCAGTGGATGGCTGGGCACTGAAGGGCAGAGCCTGGCCCGTGTGCACATGCTTTGCCTGGACTCACTGGGGTATGATGTCATCAGTCTGTCTCAAGATCTGTGCACAGCCATGACCCAGCTAGCACTGCACTGCTATTAGGGGTGTTGCTCATCACACCACACAATGTCCTCTCTGGAGAAGAATCCAGAATTGTCTTTGTTCTAGGAACACTTCTGAGCATCACACTCATCATATCTCATGTACACAGTGAACTCTGGACCATGCTGGGTTTTTTATTTCCCATTGGCTACCAGAAAGCCCACGGTCTAATGGGGCTCCCCTTTGGCAGGCGAGGGGGTGTTATAACAGGCACCTTCATCCTTATCTTTGGCACCATCCCCCCCTCCTTCCACCTACTGTACTTCATCCTTAGGGCAGA
Source organism: Ovis aries (assembly GCF_016772045.2). Taxonomy (NCBI): domain Eukaryota; kingdom Metazoa; phylum Chordata; class Mammalia; order Artiodactyla; family Bovidae; genus Ovis; species Ovis aries. The sequence goes on from NC_056065.1 coordinate 51,401,905, forward strand.
GGTTTCTGGGATTCCCCACTCCTACCTTCTTCTTTTCTTATGGTTTCGTCTCTATGTCCCCAAATCATTTGGCACCCAGGATGGTTGCGCTGCCCTTCTGCCTTCTCTCACTTCCAGATCCTGGGTCTCTCAGGTCCCTTGTGCAGGTTGCAGGCAGGAGAAGGGGCTGGGGCAGGGGCTGGGGTGGGGGAGGGGAAGGGAGTGGAGGAGGGTGGAATGTTTTCTGGGCTGCCCACGCTGGCATTTGCACCCCACAAGCTCTTGCCTTTTGAAAATAAGGTATCTACTTTGTGTCTCGCTGCCAAGATCAGAAAAGGTCTCTATACCTGCCTCTCTTTCTCTTTGAAGGAACAGTTGCAAGCTGCTGACTCTTTGGCGTTTCTCTGTTCCAGGTCCTCTAAACGTTCCTAAGTGAAAATATCAGGTGAGCAAGACAGTGTTCAGGGTGTCCCCACTTGTTCCATTCGGGGACACACCTCTGAGGTTGCTAGGAGGCGCTGGGATTCACTGGGATTGGTGGGCAGAAGGGGGCAAGTGAGGGTCTTTTTCTTTAGCCATCTTCTGTCTGTATGCTGCACCAGCCTAGCCACATTGCCCTACTTCATCATCGTGGGCAGGAGAGTACCATCCACAAGCCCCTCCCATCACACGCTCCTCCTACACAACATCTACCAATTCCTACTTGTTGGCTAAAAACACGCAAGTGATGCTGAGGAAACCTGGATCTTGAGAATACGTGGGCCCAAGGAAATCCTGGAAATTTTGAGTTAAATAGAAGAGTGAGGATAGCCATGATGGCAGGTGAGCATGTATCCTATGTGGTCCCATGTACTAAGGGTTTTGTATGCAACCTCTCATTTCATCCAAGGTTATTGAGTTAGGTGCCATTTTTATTCTCATCTTAAAAACAAGGCACGGAGCTAATTAAGCAGAAGGAACTTTAGGGCGCTCCTGCCTGGCTGAGGGGGCTTCCCAGATGGCGGAGCGGTAAATAATCTACCTGCCAATGCAAGAGCCGCTGGTTCGACCCCTGGGTCAGGAAGATTCCCCTGGAGGAGAAAAATGCAACCCACTCCAGTATTCTTGCCAGGCTAATCCCATGGACGGAGGAGCCTGACGGGCCAACAGTCCGTGGGGTCGCAAAGAATGGGACCCGACTGAGTGACTTAATCACACACGCTCGCTGGGCTGAGGCCACAGGCAAAGTGGTGGCCATGCCCCCTAGGCAGGACTTCATTGGCTGGAGATTTGATTGGCAGGCGAGCTGAACGGATTTCTGCCAGAAGCAGCCGGTGCCCTTCAGCCTTTCTTAGACTTCAAGCCCTAAGTAAAAGGGTTTGCGTGCTTTTCAAATGGCTACTTCTGTGCATTTAAAATTTTCCTATTGAAAAACCCCAGCATTAGGCCATTCACAAAAGGTATCTGGGTCCTTTCTTGGCTGTGACCCGAGTGGTATTCACCGAGGAGAAAAGAGCGTCACAGGAGCAGCCGGCTTTGGGAGGGCCAGGGACGGCGTCAGCTGGCAGGAAGCTCCCTGAAAGAAACGCAGGAATCCCCACCCATCCATGCGCTGTCTATTCTTCCCCTTAGAAAAGGGGCTTGCCGTGTGCCAGGCACTGCGGGCATTTTGCCATTTAACCCTCCCGCTGCCCCACGGAGCGGGCCTCTTGTTACCATCTTTGGTTGTTTTGGTTGAGGAACGTGAGACACAGAGGTCAAGCCACCTACTCAAGGGTCTCTAGGGGCAGGGGCGGGGCTGGACTGCTGTTTGTTTGACTCCACCTCCCGCCTCTGAGACACTGCGGGCTTCTCGAGTGACTTGGACGTGGATTAGCGTGAGCTCAGCCTGGTCCAGGGTCCCTTCTCTCTGCCACGTGGAGAGAGCCACAGACTCAGCTCCTTCCAGAGCCCCTGGTGATGACCACCGGGTTCTCTGTGAATGCCCAGCCTTTCATATCAAGTCTCACGTTCATGGCCAGAGGTATTAGTGTGGAAATAACGACTTTTGATTCTGGAAGGTGCTGCTTAGTGAAGAGATGGTCAAACATTTAAGACAACAAACTACATTTTGAGGGGTGGGGGTGGGGGCGTGGATTCTGAAGCTTCAGATGTGTTAATTTCATCTCTCAGTGCTTCAGCCCTGCGAGCTCAATGAACAGGGTGAACACTTTCAAAGTTTCGTATAGGAGGCTAAAAAGTAAGGCTCCTTGTGGAAATACTAGGTGTAAAACTTAGGAAAGACGAATTCTATTTTCTGTTAATTTCCACTTAAAAACAATGAAGACATACTCCCTGGAAGGAACTGATGCCAAGACAAATGTATACACGTGTCCTTTAGAATCCAGCAAAACTGTAAAGGTTATTATTTTTTCTTCCTGATAAACAGGGCTTTCTGATGACATAGTAATAAGAAGCCTCAAATGCAAACCTGAGTCCTGGAGTGAATACTCTGGGAGCAATGGTGAGAAAAATAGGAGGCAGGCACCTGGGTAAGGGAGACGCAGAAGGAAGGGATGTGGGAAAGTGAATGTGGGCTGGAGAGGGCAGCAGGTGGGAGGGAATCCTGTTTCTGCAGCTGAGCAGCCAGGGAGTGGTACCCTCTGTCAACTCAGCCCTCCCCTCTCTCCAGTGGGCTGATGCTCACCAGCTTCCCTTGCGGGCTTGATGGGAGGGATTAAGCCTGTATGGTGTGGAGCAGGTGCCTGCCCCTTGGTAAATGATAAAGTAAAGTAAATGATACTTAAAGTGCTCAGTAAATGATATCATTGGCGGCGCCATGATTGTGGTTGTAGTTCATGTACATCTTTCTTCCTATTGAGAATTTCACGAATTTGAAAGCTCCTAGCTCTAGCTCTTCTGGGGACCCTGACACAGGTTCAGCTTGGCCATTTCAGACCCTTCTCTGCTGAAGGATATCTAGCGCCAAACAGGCTGGCACGTCCCCTGCATTGTGTATGAATGAGGCAGCCCATGAATAATGCATGTGAAGCCTGATTATGTAAATCCTCAGGTTTTCAGTACATGACAATGGCCCTTTTTGGGTCCTTTGCTGTCCCATTCTGTGGTCTGGTGTCTCTGCTTTGGGGCCTCGCCTGCCAAACCCTGGGGCTTGGGGGATGCCTTAGGGAGGGGTGAGCTCTCCAGAGGGCACATCAAAGGGAAAGTCAGAACTCTGTCAGTGGCCCAGCTCTCCCTGGCATTGCTTGGTGTGAAAGGAAACTGTCCTCTGCCTGAGGCAGCCCCATGACACACGCAGACTGAGGTCTGTGATGTTTAATTCAGAACGGTGAGCACTAGAAACACCACATCCGGGCTCCTTCAGAGCAGGACAGCAGGCACTTTCATTTCTGGGGCTACAAGCCAGAGAGCCTGCTGTCTGGAAACCTCCTCCTGGAAAGTTTGCAGAATGGAGGACAGCCGTCTGCAAGGAATTCATCTGACCATCACCTCTTGGTTGAGAAAGGCATCCTTCTATGACCTTCTAAGGCCTGGCCTCCTTAGAGCTCATGTAGGCAACGCACTCACAAATACACACACATACAAACACATAGCACATACTCACAGGCATACACACAAGCATGCATGCAAAAATACACAGCTCCAAGTTAGAAAGACTAACATGTACAAGAAGGCAACTGGGGGCCAGACCTGCAAAGAACGGAGGACCTAGGACTAGAGAGATCTGGGGCTAGGTAAAGGCTCTACTTGGGACTTCCTTGGTAGCTCAGACAGTAAAGAATCTGCCTGCAATGCAGGAGACCTGGGTTCGATCCCTGAGTCAGGAAGACCCCCTGGAGAAGGAAATGGCAATCTACTCCAGTATTCTTGCCTAGGAAATCCCAAGGGCTAAGCAGCCTGGCAGGCTGTAGTCCATGGGGTTGCAAACAGTCAGACATGACTGACTAACAAGACTCTGTGAACTACCAGCTACTCTATGAACTTGGACAAGTCTCTTTTTTTAATTCATTGAGCCTCAGTTTCCTCATCTGTAAAATGAGGATCATCATGACAACCAGGCAGGGCTACCAGAGGCATTAATAACCCTGATCATGGCTGCATAGCATGAGTGGAGCCCAATGCCTGCAGACATCATGAAGAGATGGGGGCTATGGTAATTTTCCGTTTGCCTGATCCAGCCTGCTTGGAGATCTGCTCGACCTTAGGTGAGAGTGAAGGGCCAGGGAGAGTCTGATCTATTTAGGAGTCACTGTGCCAGTGCCCAGTGGGGCTAGTGACATGCTGCTGACAACAGGAGTGGACGGTCACGGGTGTTAACTGCCAAGAGGACCAGAGACCCCACTACTGACTGCGGTGCAGGCACAGGGCTACAGCGAGCTTCTGGAGCTGGTATCCAGCTGCTGCCCACGCCTGTCTCGATGTGTGTGGGGACTTCTGGCAGCAGACTCTACTGCGTCTGGGGCAGCGCTCACTTCAGAGACCACCTGCACAGTCAGCTGGCCACAGGGAAGACAGCCTCATCCACCTGCCGAGTCCCAGGCTCTGAGCTGCATGCTTCAGAGCCTGGACAGGTGTACCTGGGCATCAGAAACCGTTTGGTCCTGAGTTTAGACGGTGAGAGCTTGGATAGGAAGGGTTACCTGTGTTGTATTCAATCCTCACAACAATCCTGCAAGGCAGGTGCTCTTAGCTCCCATTCACTGATGAGGCAAGTGAGGCTCAGAGAGGGGGACTGATTTGCACAAGGTCACACAGTAAGCAGGGGGGTTTGACCCCACTGAGTCTTGTGTCATGTGATAGATGAGATAGCAGGATGAGGGGAGGAGGTGGCCTCTTAGCTGGATCACCAGCCTGAGTGTCAGTCTTGGTCTCTCAAGTCAATGCCTCACCAAGTTCATGCCAGGAAGCAAATCCCTCGTCCCCATGCCTCTCCTCTGTGGCTCCCACAGCCTCGAATGCACACCTGTCCATCCCTTTGGTGGACAAACTCCAACTCTCCTTTGCAATTCATAACAAATGTCAGCACTTGGAAAACACTCCCTGAATGCTCTAGACTGAGCCAAGTGCCCTTCTCTGGATCTGAACAGAACCCTTACCCACTAAGTCAGCCTGAAATCAGCTCTTTACCTATATGTTCTGCACTGAAAAATATGTCCTTCAAGGACATTCATCTATCTCTATCCACCTGATCATTCATCTACCTGAACACCTACTGATCCACGGATCTGGTGTCCACCCATCCACCCATCCAACTATCCATGCATCCATCCATCCATCCACTTGTCCTTCCATCCATCCATCCATGTACCAAATATTTATTGGGTGTCTACTATTCTCTGTGTACTCAGAATAGCAAATTGAAAATCTTTATTCTCAGAGAACTTATTCATCTGTGTGTCCCTTGCACCTGCCAGAACAATGAAAGTAAGAACAATAGACACCACTTTAAAAAATTCAGGACGTTCGCTGAGCTTATTGTGGCAATTACTTCATGTGGCATGGAAGTCATGTCATTATGCCGTACACCTTAAACTCAATACCGTGTCAATTACATCTCAATAAAACTGGCAGAAAAATAGTTATCTGAATAGAAAGAACAAGGTAAAATACATGAATTATCAAAAGTTAAAAAAAATACAGACAAGCTAGATGGTGAGTCTCAGAGGGCACCGTTTATAGCAGTCAAGACATGGAAGCAGCCTAAATGTCCGCCGACAGAGGAATGGATAAAGAAGATATGATCCATGTACACAATGGAATGTTAGCTGTAAAAAGGGGGAAATCACGCCATCTGCAGCAACATGGACGGGCCTAGAGAGAATCATACTAAGTGAAGTCAGGCAGACAGAGGAAGGGAAGCATCATATGATATCACTCATATGTGGAGTCTAAAAAACGGATACAAGTGAGCTTATTCATAAAACAGAAACAGACTCACAATTTGAAAACAAACTTATGGTTATCAAAGGGGAAAGGTGGAGGGGGGATGAATTAGGCCTTTGGAATTAACACATACACACCACCATATATAAAACAGATAATCAACAAAGACCCATGTAAAGCACAGGGAATGCTACTCAATATTCTATAATAACCTATCTGGGAAAAGAATCTGAAAAAGAATGGATATATGTATATGTATAACTGAATCACTTTGCTGTGCGCCCGAAACTAACACAAAGTTGTAAATCAGCTATACTCCAATATAAAATTAAAAATTAAATTAAAAAGAAAGAAAGAAAACACAGACAAGCTAGACTCTGAGTCTCAGAGTGGTTAAGGAACCTGCCTGAAGTCACACAGTAAATGCAAGAGCTGCAGTCTAAACTTAGGTCTGTCTGATGCTAAAGCTATTCTGCCACTTTCCTTTGCATCAGTAAATGCATTCTGTACTGCCTAGATCCCGCTGGGACCTCAGCTGGCCATTTCCAAAGGGGGCTGAGGGGCAGCCTCAGAGACTTTGCTCCAAGCAGGCAGCACTCACCTTTTGCTGCCTGATCGCCCTGTTGAACCTCTTCTCCTGGTGCAGCCGCTGCTCCATGCGCTCCAGGGCCTCCTTGAGCAGCGCCTTCTCTTCGGCCTCTTTGTAGATGTCATCCTCCAGCTTGGCCACCTGTGACTGGTACATCTGAACCGACACTTTGCTCTGCCTGAGCACATGGGAGAGACAAAGTCTCTTTTCCCCTCATCTTTCTCACTTACCAGCAATGCCCCTGCCCTGGGAGATTCTCAAGATACTTCTGTGTACGCCTAACTTAGCGGTTTCATTACAAGTGGGAGAGAATAATGAAGTTTGAGGACTAGAGGGCAGAATAAATAGCTCATGGGCTGTGTAAGTGTGGCTTGAAGCCGACACAGGTTATATTGCCAGCCCCTCCCAATTTCCCAGGGAGGGTCAGGGAACTGATACTACTGAAAATAAGATGGGATTATGAAAAGCACACATATGGTGAAATATCAGACACATTCATAAAAGGTGCACCTTATTCCTTAAGAGAGTATAGCGCACTTTAACTGCTGCTTTCTGGCCCAGAGGACTTGCCTCCATCAGACCCTGAGTCATGATCCCACCTCCCCTGCACACCCAGACCTCTGTCCTCCTGTCTTGGTCCAGAGGTCTGCTGCTGCCCTGAGCTTTAGCCTGGAGAATGGAGGTCTGGGCCTTTCTGTGGGGACATGGGCCCTACCTGAGCTGTTCAATGTCTTTCTCGTATCCTCTCAAAAGCTCCTCTTTTCTCTCCAGCCGGTTCTTGAGTTGGGTGATCTTATCGAACACCATATCGAGGTCTCTTTGTCGAAGCTGGTTGACTCTCTCTCTCTCTTTGGGGGAGAGGTGTTTCATAGACACATGACCTGACATATCTTTGATGTTCATCAGACTCCCGAGTGTTTTGCTCATATCCATGTACTACGAGAAAGCGTTTTGCAGGTAAGAGGCTTGGTCCACCACCACTGGTGGCTGCTTTAATGAGGAGTGTGTGTGCTGTGCTCAGTCACTCAGTTGTGTCTGACTCTTTGTGATCCCATGGACTGTAGCCTGCCAGGCTCCTCTGTCCATGGGATTTCCCAGGCAAGACTACTGGAGTGGGTTGTCATGCCCTCTTCCAAGGGATCTTCCCAACCCAGAGATCAAACCTGCATCTCCTGCGCTGGCAGGCGGATTCTTTACCACTGAGCCACCTGGGAAGCCCTTTAATAAGGAGGCAAGTGTCTAATTCTGTTTCATTCACTTTCTGCAATCACAGAGAACATATGCTTTGGAAAGGAGTACAATTGGGCTTTTAATACGACTTTCATGTTCCCTGCATCCATTTACGCTATGCCTTTTTGAGAACTAGGGGGAAAATGACAACAGATAGAAACATTTATTCTTGCTACCCAGTTTTCCAAGGAATTCAACTATGCAATTTCCAACCCATGCTGGGATAGTAGATGGGTCTCGCAGAGCTGTAATAACAACTAAATATCTATGAAGGGTTGATGTTTAGTTAAGCTATCTGGTGGTTAACACTGCCTGAGGGGGTTTCAGGTTTGGACAGGAGGGGGACTGATGCTAGGTGTACATACCAGCTTTTCACTGAGATCCAGAGCCTCAGTTGCATCTGTTTTCCCTAATTTATCAGTGGCCATGATGGACCCTGGGGTGGAAAGGCCATTTTGAGGCTGAAATAAAAAAAGAAATAAAAACTCTCTTTTGGTATTCATTATGATTTTCTACATCCAGAAGAATAACCCAAAGAATAAATGAAGAACCGGAAAGTTACTAAAGAATAACTTGACAGTTGTTTTTCAATCGCTAAGTCATGTCCAACTCTGCAGCCTCATGGACTGTAGCACTCTAGGCTTGTCCTTCACTGTCTCCTGCAGTTTGCTCAGATTCATGTCCATTGATTTGATGATGCCATCCAGCCATCTCACTCTCTGTCACCCCCTTCTAGCTGTTTTTTTATTCCAGTTTGATTCCTCTGTGAACTGCTTTCTTACAGCTCTGTTCCCATCCCTTAAGAGCATAACTTTTCTTGAAATGACACATCATTAGTCCCGTTCTTTGATCACTGTCTGTCTTCCCTCTAGACCAGCAGTTCTCAACTGGGGATGACTCTGTGCATTCTCCCTTTACCTGGGACATTTAGCAATGCCTGGACATGTTGGCGGTTGTCACAACTGCTACTGGCATCTAGTGTGTAGAGGCCAAGGATGCTGCTAAACACCCAGTAACACACAGGATAGTCCCCCAAACAAAGAGTTACCTGGCTCAAAAAATTGGTAGCACTGAGGCTGAGAAGATAAGCTTTAGAAAAACAAGAGTCCTGTTGCCTTTGCTCAGCTATTCTTTCTCCTGCTCCTTCCCTCCTTTTAATTGTTGCCAGCCTTGGAGGTTTCCTGCTCTGTGGTGTCAGTGGTGGGATGAGGGGTTGTTGCCAAGGAGAAGGCAAATCTTGGAAGCAGGATCAGGATATGGGATCCAGCTGAGCTCCCCACCTCTCAGAGGAGGGTTTGCTCTTAGCAGGAAAACCAACACGTTTCTTTCTTTCATTCTTTTTTAAAAATATTGTTTTGATGTGGATCGTTTTTTAAAAGTCTTTATTGAATTTGTTATAATATCGCTTCTGTTTTATGTTTTTTTTTTTAGCCTTGAGGCATGTAGGATCCTAGCTCCCCCCAAAAGGTTCAAACACTGCACCCCCTGCATTGGAAGGTGAAGTCTTAACTACTGGACTGCCAGGGAAGTCTCAAAGCAACACATTTCTGAAGATCCACATGCCTAGCAAATGTCTAGATAAATGAGATTGAATGATTTTGATTATTTCTTCCAACAGCCCAAGGATGGTTCGGATCTGGCTGTGGCAGCAAACCACGCCCAGCAGGTTCTCTGATTAACGCTAACCCGAGCTGTCCATTGTCATGTGTCAATCAAATGCCCAATCAAACACCTCCTACCTAACAATAAAATTACTTCTGCAAATCTGGGCAAATCAAACTAAGCCCCCTAAGGAAGGAAGGCTTTCTTGAATAATACCATTGAAACGCTATTTGATAATAATCACAAGTATCATCTATTAAGTGCTCACCATGAGCTAGGCACTGGCACAAGCACTTTACATAATTATCTCCTTTAATTTTTCCATCATAATTTTACAGCTGGGAAACGGAGTCCCAGAAAGGTTAAGAGCCCGCCAAGGTCACTTGGTTTGCAGAGCTGGGATTAGGACACAGGCAGGTCTCTGATTCTAGAACTGTTGTGTCTTCTTAATCATCACGGCTCCCTTCTGCTACCTTTCCTGTGTTCGGGCTTTTGAGTTTACAGAAAGAAGCAAATTTTAGGCAAACTCATGGCATAATGTTATATAACTTGTTGAATATTTTCTGCAGAATATAACATATGATATGAAAAGGAGGGCCCAGAGATTAACCTGCCCAACATCATTGTGATGATACATCCTGCTATGCACATTTGAAAGCCCCCTTTCTGTTCAAACACTGGACCACTGGTACTGCTAGGCACTGACCAATTGATCCAGATGCTAGGCTAACAGGGAGGATCTGACCCTGAACCAGTGATACCAGGGCACCTGGATAGATCTGCCCTCAGACCCACCCTCACCACGTGTCAGTCACTGCAGAGGCAAATTACCACTCGGCTCTCTACTCGTGAGAAAGTTGGCAAATCAGGTTTTACATCCAATATTTTCTGGATGCTTTTTTCCATCCCGAGAGTCTTTAAGTCTAGAAATGATTCATCCATGTGGTCCTTAGGATCTAAAAAAAGAAATAATTTAGACTCAAAAGAAAGGTTCAGGAAGAAGTCACTGGATGTAAAGAAGTCACAGCTGACTGTTGACTGGATGCTTATCATGGGCCAATACTAACCCTCACAATCTGAGGCCCAGAGAGGTGAAATGACTTGTCCAAGGTCACACAGCTAATATGAGGCTGCAGCATGACACGACTGAGGCACTGAGGGTGAACCTTTGGCCACAGGTAGGAGGATGGACCTTGAACCCAGGCTTCTAGGGCCTGGCTCAGTGTTCCACCCAGCAACTCTCTGTTTCTTGAGAGCCCCATTCCCTCTAAACAGGGTATTTATCTAGGAAGTTCCCCAAGGTTGATCCTTGAACACCATCGGCCTATGCAAAAGTTTCCATTGGGCCATAGTGAAATAAGAAAAAGAAGGACAATGTTACAAGTTTTTCATGAAATCCTGTTTATTTAGTATCAAGGCCTGCTCTTAACTTTGAGATCATGTCTGCCTCTCTTCCCCCAACCCCCAAACTCATCTTCTTCTTCTTTTTTTAAAAAACTACATCTTTTCACTTATGAAATGATAAGAATAGAAGACAGTGATCCTGGTCAGCCCCCACAGGGAACCCTCAGGTCTGGGGCCCATGGCTCAGCACAGAAGGGGCCACTAGGAAGGAGGGAACTTACTTGAGGAGCCAGCCTTCTCAAGTTCTTTAATTCGCGCACGAAGCTCAGACAAGGCCTTTTTCTGACGTTGAATGACCTCCTCATGTCGGGACCCTTTGCATTTGGCCCCTAGGTCACTGAAGGACTGCTCCTGTGGCCAGAAAGGTGCAGACAGCGGCTTTATTAGGGATTGGAATCTCTCTATTTGAAGAAACATGAACAATTCATGGATGAGCAGAAACCCTGTCACTTAGTACCCTGGAAAATATTGTTAAGGGGCTTCAGCAGAGAAGGAATTTAAATATTTCACTTCAAATACAAAGTCACATCTAGGAAGATTTCCAACTTCCCTACTGACTTAGCATCACTATAAATAAGAGATCCCCTCTATGTTTCCTCGCCATGTTTTCTTTCTTTCTTTTTTCCTAATATTCTTCTAAGTTTGGGTTTCCACTTGTCATTCTGTTCTCATCTTTGAACAATCACATCAAATTCACTCCTGAACGGGGGACTTTTTGGTTCTTTTTTTCGGTCTAGTCTCTTTTCTGACCAGGGATCAAACTCATGCCCCCTGCAGTGGACGCATGGAGTCTTAACCACTGGACTGCCAGGTAAGTCCTGGAGGGACATTTTTCGGTGCTTAGCTGGTAGTAAGGATGGTGGTCTCATATTGCTATGGGGAATTGGATGGATGGGCTCTTGGCTGGTCTAGAGAGACCCAGCAAGTCCTCTCTGGGGTCTCTTATCCCCTCCAGGCCCCTACCACTCATTCCTTCACTTCATTCAGGCTCTGCTCCCCATCTCCTCCTGCAGAGGCCTCCCTACTGCCTTGTCCCAAAGAGCCCCCTCCCCTATGCTAATCAGCCCCAGTCCTGCTGTTTCCTTCCTTGGAGGGCTCACCCTCATTGGACATTTTGTTAGACGTTGCCTAGTTTATCACCTCTCTCCTTTTTCACGATGTGAACCCTGTGAGGAGGGGCTTCTCAGGTGGTGCCAGTGGAAAAGAACCCGCCTGCCAATGCATGAGATGTGAGAGGTGTGGATTTGATCCCCTGGGTCTGAATGATTCCCTGGAGGAGGGCATGGCAACCCACTGCAGCATTCTTGCCTGGAGAATCCCTGGACAGAGAAGCCTGGCGGGCTTACAGCCTATGGGGCTCCAAAGATTCGGATACAACTGAGCATGCACGCATGGACAGAGCCTGTCTCCCATGTAGGCCGTGCTATTCCCAAAGCTCAGCCCTGTGCCCGAACACAGTAGGAGCTCCACAAATATGGAGCCAGAAGGGGCCTGCCCCAGCGTTCCTGCTGGGACCAAGGTTCAGCCCTGAGAGAAGGGGGTGCTGCGCTGAGGAGGGCCTCACTAGACCCTGATCCTGGCTCCAGCCGGCTTTCCGCCTGCTTGGCTGGTCCACTTCTGGGGCTGTTTCTACACCAGCCTCCCTCTCTTTGAGGGCATATGTTTGCCCTGGGAGTGAACACCAGGAATGCTGTGCATGTGCACACGTGCTGGAGGGTGGAGAGAAGGTGGTGGCTGGTTTTGGGGGTGGGGCAGCCGCCAGGCTCGGTGACAGCATTTCCTCTGCCTGGAGAGCTCGGCTGAGCCCGACGTGACCCTTGCTCATGGCCCTTCTGGGAATTTGTTTATTTAGAGAAGATGGAGATTCTTTCTCATACAACTCTTAAGCCCTCTGACCCACTCTGGTTTAGAAAGCAGGAAGTAGACTGAGTGTGGAAGGCTGTTCTGAGAAAGGAAAAAAGCCCTTTTTCCTTTCATCTTGCAGCCTCCCTCCCCCATCCTCCTCTAATACTACGTCATCATAGAAACTGAGACAGGGCCTCTGGTCAACAATCCTTCCCAGCAAACACAGGAGAGTCAGAGGGGGTCTTGTGTGGGCAAGAACCCTGAGCATCCTGCTTTGTGCCCAGCACAGGGTCTGGCATACAGCAGGCGCCCAACAGTTGCTGAATGTGTGAACTAACACAGGCCAGGTCCTGCACTAAGAGCTTGGATTTCAACAGGAACGAGACCTGCTTCCGGCCCTGGGCGCTCACAGCTGCGGAACCGGCTGCAGCCCCATGGCTGGGCTGCCCTAATAAGGAGGAGACGCTACTGCTATAAAGGTCTCTGGATGGTGACTGGAGCCAGGGCCAGCCAGCGGGGCCACTGAGCTCTCTCCCTCACGCTGCGTGTGGCCCTGGCTCCCTGCTGTTTGGCAGGGTAAAGGCATCTTTGAGGAAGCAGGCAGGCAAGCCGAGACATTTGGCCCTGTTTCCAAGAGAAAGTCCAAAGCGCACTACTGAAACGCCCTGGTCTCTAGTTTCATAAAGCGAAGGGAGAAAGGAGATCCCTGGACTCCAGGAAACCCAGGGCTTCGAGGAAGTGCTATGCCCACGGTCAGCCAAAGACGGATCACGGGGAGCACCACTGCCCGCCACAGGGACAGATGGGAGCCACTGAACAGGACCACGGGATGAAGGCATGGTTCTCCATCAATGATGTGGCCCTGTGCGCTGCCTGGCTGGGACTTCAGGCGTGCAAAGGCCTCTGGGCAGAGATCATCAAGTCAGCCACGGAGCATAAATGGCCTGGTATTTGAGCCCTTTCAGGCCTAATTTAGGACATCCCCTGGATATCTCAGAATCACACCTATACTTACAAAGGGCTTCCCTGGTGGCTCGGACAGTAAAAATCTGCCTGCAATGCAGGAGACCTGGGTGTGATCCCTGGGTCTGGAAGATCCCCTGGAGGAGGGCATGGCAACCCACTCCAGTATTCTTGCCTGGAGAATTCCATGAACAGAGGAGCCTGATGGGCTACAGTCCATGGAGTCTTGAAGAGTTGAACATGACTGAGCGACTAACGCTTTCACTTTCACAAAGATATTAACTACAGCAACGTGCGGAAGCAGAAACAAATGTCCATCAACAGGCGACTGGCTGGATAAAAGGGATGTGATGGAATTCAATGGAAATGGCCCTGCGAGTCCCCAGCACAGGGCCAGGGAGTCACAGTTGTCAGAACTGTGACAGTGGTGGCAGCTGCTGCCTTAGGGTGGGGGTGGGGGGTGGGCATCCCTGTCTGACAGCAGGAGGTTGGGTGCCACCCCATGTGCCCACCACTGTCGCCCAGCCCACACGCTGGGCCTTGGAGATGAAAATTTCCAAATCATTTGGTATGTTTGCCTCAAAAATATAATTTCCAACTTGGGACAAACAAAAGACTGAGGTAGATCTTCACGTACGTTTACTTGAAAATATGCCCATGAAATAGTATCATGTGGGAAAAAAGAAATAAGTTGCAGTATAAATATGGTTTGAGACTATATTTTGAAAAAAAATCTATCAAATAAATATATGTATAGGTAAGCTTGTACGTGTTTGTGTGTGTAAGTTAAATTTGTTTCTCAACAATCCCATGATGGGGTGGCTGGCATTATGCCCACTTTCCAGATGAGGGAATTGGTACCAGGTTGCAGGGTTTCTGAGTGGAGGAGCCAGGATCGGAACCCAGGCAGACAGGCTCCAAGCCTGAACTTCAACCGCTGACTGTATGAGGGTGTGGTGGTTTCTGTGAGGAAGAGGGCTGACGGTACCTGTGCCCAGCTGGTGATAACTTTATACATTTCACATAAGCAAGTCATGCTTTTGGAACTTAGAATGAAGATGTTTTCAAAAGCCAAGAAAGCCTCCACTGGGCTCTTTCTTAGTTTATTTTTCTAGATGCCCCCGGGGATGGAGCAGGTGCTCACCTCTTGGCTGCTCAAGAAAATATCTGTGTGGACTGGTTCTATCTGCACTGAAATGTCACACATCTTGGTTGCATTCCTGGGCTTCTGTTCCTTCTCCTTGTGCAGCTGGAGTTTTTGTTTCTCTTGGGAGGCCCTGGGGGCAGAGAAGATGAGTCACTGAGCAGGAGGGTGGCTGGCCGCACAAGGTTTGGGAACCACAAATTACCTTTGTACTCACAGGCAGAAGTGGGAAAGGGACTCCATGTTTACAGGGAGCTGAAATCTTGGAGCTTTCAAGCTCCTGCCTGAGGGTCTCCAGATAATTGAGCTTGCTGGCTAGTGACCAGGGAGGCAGGCCCCTTTCCATTCTTGCCTCCTGCACTGGGTCTTCAGGATACCTGCTGTGGCTTTTATGGGGGCCATTTAGTGCCTGTCTGGGCTTCCCTGGTAGCTCAGATGGTAAAGCGTCTGCCCACAGTGCAGGAGACCTGGGTTCGATCCCTGGGTCGGGAAGATCCCCTGGAGAAGGAAATGGCAACCCACTCCAGTATTCTTGCCTGGAGAATTCCATGGACCGAGGAGCCTGGTGGGCTACAGTCCATAGGGTTGCAAACAGTCAGACACGACTGAGCAACTTCGCTTAGTGCCTGTCTGCTATTTCTAACACCTGGTGTATGTCAACCCTTCTATTTCTCATAACAGTCCCATGAGCTAGGGCCTCTCCTTGCCCCATTTTACAGACCAGGAAAGAGACATGGCAATTTCCCTGTAGTCATGGAACTTATAGATGAAGGCACCTGGCTTTGAATCCAGGCAGCCTGGGCCTGGAGCCTGTACTTTTAACCACAATGTGAATCCACCTTGGCCATGAACCATGAAGCAAATGAAGCTATGGGTTATACATGAGATATCAATTTTATTCAAATTTTCTTGGGGGAAAACATTAATCTTATATCAAAATAAAACCTGCAGAACAACAACAATTTACTTAGTTTAAGCTGACCTCCAGTTTACACGTTTGTTCAGTCAATATTTATCAAGTTCCTTTACATGCCAGGCATTGTGCGAACGGTGTGGAGTCAGTAGCAGGCAAGGTCTACAAGGGGTCCTCATGGAGAAGGCAGACAATTCAACAGGTGGGAGCAGCCTGGCTGTGTGAGAGGTGTTAGATCAGGTGACGTGCTGAGGGACCCTGGGCAGAGCAGGAGCCCTTGGCTATGTTTGGTGAGGGTGAGTAAAGGAGGATTTCCTGGAGGGAGCTGCATTTAAACAGACTTATCTGAAATATTGGGCAGGAATCTCTGAGATGCTCAGAACTGAGCAAAGTTTTAAATGATGAGGTTGTGAAGCAATGAAACATATATCATTCATTCATTCATCTACTCATTCATTCAACTCTTTAACCATCACTGACTGAGCCCTTCCTTTCTCTCTGCCAGGCTCCCTGGGTACTTGGGTATGCCTGGGCTCCCCACACCTGCTGTGCAGGCCTTCCCACCCACCTGAGAGCCTGCTTGAGGACCTCCAGCTCCTTGTCCTTCTTATCCACCAGGCTGGTCATCTGCACCATCTTGTCCTTGAGCACACTCAGCTCACTGCTTTGTTGCTGGACCAGCGCCACGTTCCGCTCCAGTTCTACCTTCTGCTTCTCATTCAGTTCCCCTGGGGGGTACATGCAAGCTGTTGGGGGTGGGGTCTCCGGCCTGGGGTCTCCTGGAGGGCCACAGCAGATCTACCAGGCCTCCGAAAACCATGAGGCAGTCCACCCTCCAAGAATTCTCAGGGGGCTTCAGTAACGGCCAGGAGGTCTGCTTGCAAAAAAGAGAAAAAAACCAACGAAACCGCCCACCAGCATCACCTTTCGATGAGCGCCGGCGCCACGAGGCAGCCTGTGTGGCGCCCGCCTGGCCCCAGCTGTCAGGGCCTGTGTGCCTGTGGCATTTTAGGGCACCTTCAGCAGTCTGCTTCTGCATCTGCTTGCCCGAGGCTTCTGAGCCCTCTGGAGACAGCTCTGCTCACGCATCTGCCAGAGGCAACAGCCTCCAACTGAGGCCAGGTGGAGACAGGCTGGAGCCCACAGCCCAGCCCCCTCCCTGTCCAGGTGGCACTCGGAGGGCTGTGACCACATTGCTCCCCAGCATCCCCCCTCCCTGGAAGAATTAAGCTCTGTCCCCTACTGTGCCTGCTGACAGACAGCACGGCAATTCTTTATCTGCTTTCTTCCCTTCCCTGTCTCACTTCCCTTCCATTGCTGTTGTCCCTTGGATCATCTCTCAAATAAACCACCTGCAGTGGAATTCTGGTCTCGGGGTCTGCTTCTGGGAAAATCCAAACTAAGATCCCTACGTTGTCTCGGATCTTCATAGCAACCCTACAAGGCAGTTTCTAGTAACAGCCCCACATCACAGGTGCAGAAACCAAGGTTTACAGAGGTCAAGGGACTTGTCTAAAGTCACCCATCTAATAAATAGCAGATCCAGAACTGGGTCCAATGCCTCCTGATTCTAGCCTTTCTGCCGTAAGTTCTCATATCTTGGAAGGGGGAAATCCCTCTTTGAAAAATCCTGCTATGAAAGCCCTGGGGACATCAATTGGTCCAGACACAGGGAGTAAACACAACTGAAGGTCTGGGATGCACAGGGCTTGAGGTGGGGACCAGATAAAAGGAATGTTCTTCACCCTTCCTCCACCCCCTCCTAAACCTAATTATACCTCCCGACTCCTGCCCTTTGGCTAAATGGAAGCTAGGGATGGGAAAGAAGAGGCAGCTCTAATAAGCAAGAAGAATGGAGGCAGAAATAAGTCTGGGGAGAAGAGGAGCCAAGTAGGAATATTCAGCCAGACTTGTGCCCATCCGGAAGAGAACAGACCTCAGAGCTATCTTGCCCCTACTCTAGGTGGGTCCTGATGTCGATGTGAGGGACAGGAGGAGCCCCAACAGGCAGATGTGTGGCAGGTCTAGGAGCTCCTCTAGATAGAGGCAGGAGCAACCTAGGGTACACTTACTCTAGGTCCATAAGCTGGTGGGCGCTAGGACTTGTGCTGGCTGGCCTGCCAAGCGAGGGGGCCCACGAATGACCTCCAAGCCTTTGCTCCTACAGACAAATCCTCTGTGGTCAACAGAGATTCTTCCCGAAAAAGAAAGCTGCATTTCTACTCAGAGGTGTGGAGCCATGTGAGAATGCTCCCTGTGATCCCATATCAAATGAAATCAGTTCAGTACCCGCAGCTTTTGGTGATCCTGAGTTACAAATGCTGTGATGGCCCAGGACAGCAGGTTGAGGTGGGGTTTAAATGCCCAGCTTTCCAACCCCGAAGACCCATTTCTTTCCTTTCTCAAAGTGGGTTGGTAAATCGAGAAACATGGGCAATTGTACAAACCTCTCAGGTCTGACATTCGGTTATGAGCTTCAGTCAGGTTCTTCCTTAACCTCATGATGATCTCCTGCTGAGACAGGATCTCCTTCTGAGCAGTCAATAAATCCTCTCTGAAATTCACACACACAAAAAACAGACCAAGTCAGTTCAGCTCCATCTCTGTGGTAATGCTCCAGTGCCTGGAAGGGGAAAAGCGCAAAGGCAATGTGATCCTCCAGCAGTGATGGTCCAATCTGGGGATGATGCCACCCCCAGCAAGGGTGATAAGCACACTCTTGAAAAGTTCTCAAAACAAGAATCTGTTTTGATGCACCTTCATTATAAAGAAATACTTGGAGGAGACAGAACAAAGGATCCTGGCTGGGTTTGCTCTGAGGCTGAAATACAACTAATATCAAAAGGACAGCTCTTCCTGCTCAACCGTCTGTCAGCAGGAACCATTACTCTCATGGACTTTCAATCTTTGGTGCAAAAAAGAGGGAAGACTATTTTTGTGTGTGTGGGTTCAGGGATTCTTCGAGGATGAGGAAAAAGAGAGAAGAGGACAGTATGGCTTCTGTGCTCTCACCAGCTTCTTTTAATTCCTGATGGAGAGAAGAGGGGCCACATGAGTGGGTGGTGTTCAAGTGACCCTTTGGGGATGTAGGGGCTCTGAGGGTGCAGAGAACTAAGCGGGGGACACAGAGAGGGTGGATGAGGGCAGATCCTTGGTCCCACACCCCAGAGAGTGTGTCTTGGCATCACAGTGATCAGGGTGGCTGACTGGGAGGTGATGTTTCATGGGAGGGGCCCAGGGTGACGGCAGGAGAGGGACCCTGAGGGCCTTATGAGCAGGTATGAGACACCCCAGCCCTGAGACAAGCATATTGTGTGTGTGTGGTGTGTGTGTGCATGCTTGTGTGTGTATGTGCATGTGTGTGTTGGGGCAGGAGGAAACACTGCAAAGGGGGTTTAGAGATTGAGTCTCTCAGTTCAGTCGCTCAGTCACATCTGACTCTTTGCGACCCCATGGACTGCAGCATGCCAGGTTTCCCTGTCCGTCACCAACTCCTGGAGTTTACTCAAACTCACGTCCATCGAATTGGTGATGCCATCCAACCATCTCATCCTCTGTCGTCCCCTTCTCCTCCTGCCTTCAATCTTTCCCAGCATCAGAGTCTTTTCTAATGAATCAGTTCTTTGCATCTGGTGGCCAAAGTATTGGAGTTTCAGCTTCAGCATCAGTCCTTCCAATGAATATTCAGGACTGATTTCCTTTAGGATGGACTGGTCGGATCTGCCTGCAATGCAGGAGACCCCGGTTCGATTCCTGGGTTGGGAAGATCTGCTGGAGAAGGGCTAGGCTATGCACTCCAGTATTCTTGGGCTTCCCTTGTGGCTCAGCTGATAAAGAATCCACCTGCAATGTGGGAGACCTGGGTTTGACCCCTGGGTTGGGAAAATCCCATGGAGAAGGGAAAGGCTACCCACTCCAGTATTCTGGCCTGGAGAATTCCATGGACTATAGTCCATGGGGTCGCAAAGAGCTGGACATGACTGGGTCTCTGGGCAGGTATTAGTGTCACTTCATTTGTATTCATAGTCTTTTGAACTATAGCCTCCTCTTATATAGACCTTTGAAGGCAGTGTCTGTGTTTATTATGGAATAAAGCAAAATACTTGCAGGCTGCATGTGAAAATTGGAATAAAAAAGATTGGTGATCACTGGAATGGATCACACACATACACATACATGTCTGTCTGTCTGTCTATCTAATCTCCTTGGCCATGACTCTTCCAACTTGAGGATGAGACTCTGCGTTGAGTGTGTCCATCATTAAGGAAGTGAACCAGAGAACAACTTGATGCTGATTCTTTTCCAGGTCATGGCTACGGTTTTCTTTACAGAGTTTAGGAGGAGACACAGACTTTACAAGAGGAGACAAACTTTTCAGAACTTGGAGATTAAGAGTCTGACTATCATTGCCTTCTTGGGGTAAAACCTGTGTGACGTGAGACTTTGGTAATTGGTATTTGGGGCGGGGCTCAGGCTGGTGGCTTGCCTTCTTTGAGAAACTTTCTGAATCCTTTCTCTGCATCACGTTACCACCTTCTGCTTTGTATGATGCTTGGAGATATCTTTCAGGATCTTTCCCATTCATGGGTTTTATTTCTCTGGAAATTGTCAGCTCTTTGAGGGTTGGGAAGATCTCCTGGAGAAGGGAATGGCTATCCACTCCAGTATTCTTGCTTGGAGAATTCCATGGACAGAGGAGCCTGGTGGGCTGCAGTCCATGGGGTCACACAGAGTTGGACACAACTGAGTGATATCACTTCATTTCTTTGAGGCTCCAGGTATGGACCTTTGGGTTGGGAGGGATCTTCAAGGTCGTTTAGTCTAACCTCTCAACTTTTAACCCTCTGCGGGATCCCATTCCACCAAGCGGTTTCCACTGTTTTGAAACCCCAAAATAGGCTTGCCTCGGGCAGGTCTTTGGGGAAAATAGCTAAGCAGTAGCATTAGCTGGCATTCATGTGCCTCCTTATCTCACAAGCTGGGGGTGCTGAGGAATAGGAGGGGATGTGACCTGCCCAGGGCTACATACCTGGAGAGTGTTGAGTTTAGGATTTGAACTTAGATCTACCCAGATCTTTCCATGACACCAGCCTGACTTACTAAAGGGACTGAGAAACTCAACCAGCAGCAAGGACTGCACAGACTCAACTCTTGTCAGATTCTGACAATGTGACCAGAAGCAGGAGTCCCATCCAGTACTCACATCAGGTGGTCGCACATTGCATCTTTGGAGCTGCTCTCCCCTAGAGGTGCTGCTGCTGTGGGGTCTGGCTGTGCGTCCCCCTCCTGGGCTGAATCAGAGGGACACGTGAGTGTCATCACAGTCCTCAGGCAAGAGATATTTTCCTTCCCCTTCGCTTATCAACAGAGCAAACCTTCTCAACTGACAATCCTTCCCTCCGCCCCCAGCCCTCTCCACCTATTGAGAAACACCATGTGTTCTGTGTCACAGACTGCCCTTCCCCCATGCATGAGCTCGTGACACCTTTCCAGCTACTCTCTGAGGTGGTGCTGCTTCCCAGGTAGCTCAGTGGTAAAGAATCCGCCTGCCAATGCAAGAGACATGGGTTTGATCCCTGGGTCGGGAAGATCCCCTGGAGGAGGAAATGGCAACCCACTCCAGTATTCTTGCCTGAAGAATCCCATGGACGGAGGAGCCTGGTGGGCTACAATCCATAGAGTCATAAACAGTCGGACACAACTGAAGCGATTAACACCCACTGATACCACTGACAGCTGAGGAAGTGAGCACAGCATTGCTGGGACCTGCTGGTAACCACTTGGTTAAGGGGTGAGAGGCAGAGCCTTAACCCCTCCCCGGGTCGCACCTCCTGCCCCATTTCCTGCTCTCCGCTCAGATAAGAGTCTCATCCTGTGCTCACCTCCCAGTTACTCTTCAGCCCACTGCCTTCCAGTTTCCGCCACTGCCCCCATCCTCAGTTCACTCGCTCGTTTATTTGTTCAACAGATGCTTATGGAACGTCTGCTTGATGGCAGGCATGGATCTAAGTCTGGGGTGACAAAGAAGTGTCCCAGCTGGAACACCCTCCCTCTAACCTGGACCTGGGCTGGGAACCGAGTCCTGAACTCTGCTCTTGACATGGTGCCCTGTTCATGCCGGGTCCTCTGTCAGGGCAGTGACCTGGCAAACTGTAGGGATGCTGCCTGGTGGTCCACAGCTGAACCCCCAGTGTCTAGAATGAGCTCAGGACACAAGAGCTGCTCAGCTAAGCGTGCTGAATGAATGTATCCATGAGGTGAGTCCTGACAGCTTGTCAGCTGGCTTGAGACTAGGACCATGGTTCTCAAACAGGAGTGAGTTTACCCATACGGGGACGTTTAGCCATGTCTGGAGACATTTTTGGCTGTCGCACTGGAGTGGGAGGTGGGCATGCAGTGGGTAGAGGCCAGGGACACTGCTCAACACCCTAAGTGCACAGGAAAGTCCCCAACAAAGGGCGCTCCATTCCACGAGCATGCTCAGTCACTCAGTTGTGTCCCACTCTTGGCGACCCCGGGGACTGTAGCCCTCCAGGCTCCTCTGTCCATGGGATTTCCCAGGCAAGAATACTGGAGTGGGCTGCCAGGTCCTTCTGCAGGGGATCTTCCCGATTCAGGCACTGAACCCACGTCTCCTGCATTGGCAGGCGGATTCCTTACTGTTGAGCCACCAGGGAAGCCGATCTAGCCCACGTGGCAATATTAACGCTCAGGATGAGAAACCCTAGGCCGAGGCCTCTACTTCCAGACCTCTTCTCCAAGAGCTCACTGTCTTTAGTTTTATCTGTTATCCTTGGTCATTCAGGGCAAATAAGTGCTCACAACTCTGAGTTCTTTCTCCAGGCTTTTTTTTTTTTAAGAGATAAACCCCAGCTGGTTGTGAAAAAGCATTAGACAGAGCTGCAAATTGCTGATGGCAGAGAGACGCCTTTGAAAGGCCCCTGCCCGGGATGCTTCCATGGGGAAAGGACGGTTCCCGTAGTGTGTCCTGACACCCCTCACAGCCCCGGCAGCCTGTGCTGCTCCTTGGCTGACTGGCTCAGCACAAAGCCTGTCTCTCTTCATCGTGTTACTTCTGCTGAACCTGGGCCTGGAGGGCACCTAACCTTGCAGTGAGACAAGGACAGGGGCCTCCAGACAATAGAGGGGCTTTTAAAATGAGACGCAGACTTCTTCTTGTCCATCAGCCTGGAGGGACCTACAGGGTCATTGGAACCCACCATGAACACTAGAGTTCCCTCGGCATCTCTTTGGACTGACCTGTGTCATTGTCCTTCAGCGTGGCGATCTCTCCTTCTATCTTTCTGTGGTGTTCGGTCACCTTCTGGAGTCTTTCCTCGAGGCTCACGATCGTCTGGGAGTGCTGCTTGATTTGTTCCTTATATTCCATGATTTGTTTTTCAAATTCGTGCTTCTGTGATTCCTGCTCCTCTTGGAGGGCCATTACTGTGTGCTGTTGCAGCTGCATCCGCTCCTCCATCATGATCTGGGGAAACAGACTTGGTTCATGTGATCTTGGGAGTTGGGTAAGATGATGAGAACAGGAACAACACAACAGCACGGCCCCTCTGCACCCACTGGCACTGAGCTCTGCCTGCCCCAGGACCTTTGCACGTGCTGTTCCCTCTGCCCATACACTCCTCCCCAGCTCCTCACAAGGCTGATTCCATCACCTCCTCTGAGAGGCCCTTCTGGACTGCCTATCTAAAGGAGACATCATCCTGAGGCACTTATTACCATATGAACCATCTCATGTCTTTATTTCTCACTCCCACTAGAATGGAAACTCCATGAGGGCAGAAACTTACTCTTTCTTATTTACCCATATGCCCACAGCATCAGAGCCCAGATCCCTGCCACAGCATCTAGACCCAGATGCTCAATAAGTACTGGTTGAGTTAATGAGTGAACAACTTTATAAGAAAAAAGTGAATAAATTTGTATTTCTTAAAAACAAAAGTTACCAGTGGCCTCCTGATGGTGTGAGTCACACCCCTTCCCATGACCACCCTCCCTGCTTGCAGCTGCTCTGCACACCTGAGTCTCACTGCCTCATCCTTGTGCCCCTCCCACTCCCCCCACCCCTTCCTCTGCTCTCAGGATGAGGTCATTCTCCTGCCACCTGGATGACATCATTCTCCTGCTCTCAGGATGATGTCATCCTCTTGCTCTCCATTCCCTGTTAACACGATGGGCCTCTGATCTCCTCTGGATGCAGAAATTTTCTGCCCCAGATGCTCACACATGGCCCCTCCTTCAACCGTCACTCCACTGAGGCTCTCTTCCAACTTTAGTCTTCATGTCTCACTTCCTGCCCCAAATCTAACGTGCCACCAAAAGTTTGGGGCAACTTTTGAACTTTGATATCCCTACCCTCAGTTCAGTCTGAATGCTTTATCTTCTCCAGGAGACAGTCTTTCTCCCACAAGAGACCTGCCCTCATCCCCAAGCCCAACCTCTATCTTCCCAGCAACTCCATGTGCCATCACCGCCCCCCTCCATGGTGCCCTGGCTGGAAGCCCGCC
The DNA here is from genome assembly GCF_016772045.2 of Ovis aries. NCBI lineage: Eukaryota > Metazoa > Chordata > Mammalia > Artiodactyla > Bovidae > Ovis > Ovis aries. Next base: position 51,425,961 of record NC_056065.1, read on the forward strand.
CACCTCCTTGGCTCCTCCCTCTCCTCAGGACTCCTGTCCTGTCAATCAGTTAACAAATCCTGCCATTTCTGGTAACTCCCTCCATAGCAACTCCTTTCCCCTACTCCTCTGCTACCCCAAGTGTCCAGGTCCTGTGACCCAGGACCTTGGGAATGGCCACCACATGTCACACCCCTGAGCTGCTGTCTCTAAGCCCAGCCCCTCTCAACTTCTCTCTGCCAGGTCAGTCCTTATTACGTCATTGTCCACAGACCCGTTGGTTAAATGTATGAATGACAGGTCATTGCAATATTGAGCCCTGATGGTGAAGGGCCTTGAATGTCAAGCTAAAATTGAAAAATACTATCTTAAATTCTATGGAATCATCACTGGCCCCTAAATTCTCAGTATGATCCTGGGAGTAGCCTGAATTTCATCATCTTAGAAGGCCCTGGAGAGAGGGTGTCATAGCTTCTGTCTACCTTTCATACTAAATTAATGCTTCTCAACAGGGGGTGATTCCCCTCACCCTCCCCTGCCCACCGGGGGAGATTTGGCAAAGTCAGAAGACATTTCTAGTTGTCACACCTGGGGTAGGGTGCCACTGGCATCTTCTGGGTGGAGCTCAGTGGGTGCTGCTGCACATCCTAAAATGCACAAGACAGCCCCCCCCGCCACCCTCCATGACAGTTACCCACCCAGAACATCACCAGTATGGAGGCTGAGAACCCCTGGTCTAAACTACACACGGCATGGTGATCTTGCATTGAAGGGAAAATTCTCCCGTCCCCGGAAGGCACTGACTTACCATTTTCGTCTTGGCAGTCTCCAGTTCAGCTAACGTTTCATTTAATTTCATGGTGAGGTTCTCTGCTTTCAGACTTTCCGCCATCTCTGTTTTCTGAGCCTTTTCTAGCATGGCCAGTGCATCATTTAATTTATTATTTAAAATATCTTCTTTTTGCATTTTTAAATCCATTTCCTAGACAAACAGCAAACATCAAATGAACAGAAATTCAGGTGTAAATATTTACCCCAGGCTCCCCCTTCCCCTGTTTTCAGAGAGGAGGGGACCTCTGTTCTGTTATTGTTCTGTCGATCCTTTTAAAGTCCAAAGTCCATGCTTTCTCTGGAAGGTTCCAATTACTGCAGAACTCAAATTCAGCTGAGATCTACCTCCTTGAGATTTCTGGCCCCTGAGCTCAGTTCTGTCACCTGGAGCTCATTGAACAAGTTTTATTTCTCTCTTATGAGACAGCCCTTTAAATATTTGAGAAGGCTGTCATGTCTCTCCATAAATCTGTCTTCCAGGATAAATGCGCCGAGTTCTTCACCCCCGAGTCATAGGACCTGTGTTCAGGACATTCCTCCAACTTACTCCGTGACTTAGGCCCTGGGATGACCTCCCCTGGGGACCCTGGGAGGGTAGACTCCAGTCGCCGTGTCCCCAACATCTTCTACCTTCTCCTTGGACCCATTCTTTCCATCTTTGTCAAAATCCTACTCTCTTTCTTGAGTCCCTCCCCAAATAGTGCAGAAAGTGGGCTTTGTCACAGGCACTGTGCTGGGGATGGATGGACTTCATCTATTTATTTGACTTCACTTTTTAGAGCGGTTTTAGGTTCACAGTAAAACTGAGCAGAAAATTCAGAAAGTTTTCCTTTAACTCCCACCCCCGCCACAGGCACAGCCTCTCCTACCATCAACATCCCTCATCGGATCATCTCATTTGTGATAACTGATGAACCTACCTTGACACATCATTAGCACCTAAAGCTCATAGTTTACATGAGGGTTCAACTCAGTGGTGTACACTCTATGGATCTGGACAAATGTATGATAACATGTATCCACCATTATGGAATCACACAGAATAGTTTCCCTGCCCTAGAGACCCTATGTGCTCCATCTATTCATCATCCTCCCGTCCCTTACCAATCCCTGATCTTTTTATTATTGCCCTAGTTTCGCCTTTTCCAGAATGTCACATAGTCAGAATCATACTGCATGTAACCTATTCATGAACATTATTTAATCCTACGTGAAACATATCCGGGCTTCCCTAGTGGCTCAGAAGGTAAAGAATCTGCCTGCAAAGCAATGTGGGAGACCTGGGTTCGATCCCTTAGTTGGACAGATCCCCTGGAGGAGGACATGGCAACCTACTCCAGTATTTGTGCCTGGAGAATCTCCGTGGACAGAGGAGCCTGGCAGGCTATAGTCCATGGGGTGGAAAAGAGTCGGAAATGACTGAATGACTAAGCACAGCACAGCGCAAAACATATTCTCAAGGTGCAGTGCTCGGCATTCCCAGACTCTGTTGGTGGCAGTGAAAACTGGTATGACCTTTCTGAGAGGGTCACTTGGCAACCTGTTTCACGAGCCTAAAAATGTTCATATCCCATGACCCACTGATTCCACTTTTGGAGATGTATCCTAAGGACATAACCCCACACGTGCACAAAGCCCCTGACACAGAGCTGCTCAGCCAAGCAGCTTTTCACTCCACTGAAAAGAGAGACACACCCCCGTGCCCAAGGGTAAATGAATCAAGGTTCACCCAACACAGTGCAAACCCAGGTCATCCTTTACTGGCGTGTTGTAGACGAAAATTCAATGATATGTGGACATATTTGTAATATATTAAGTCAAAACGCAGCATGCACAGTGTAACAGTGTAAATAACTCTCTAACAAATTGGTATTTGTCCATGTCTGTCATAGTGATCATCATAAAGCTGGTCTGGAAGGAATCACATCAAAATGTCATCAGTGGACTTCTTCGGTCCATCAGTTAAGAACCTGTGCTTTCAATACGGGGAGCATGGGTTCAATTCCTGGTCAGGGAACTACCATCCCACACATTGCATAGCACAGCCAAAAGAAAAAATAAATAATTTCATTACTGTTAACTCTGCTTGGTGGACTCATGGATTTTTCCATACTTCTAAAAATTTCTAGAGCAGTTACTCCTTTTATTTTTTAAATTTATTCTTAATGTTTTGGCTGTGCCACATGATATGTGGGAGTCCACCCCAGGGACTCTCCATTCACCAGGATAGACCAAAGAAGTTCAAGGTCAAAGACCCAGTCAGACATAGAGAGGCTTATTTGCATGCTGTTTTACTTGCACACACAGGAGAGCATTTGAAAAACTGATTTCATCTCTACAGGTGAAAATAGGATTTATATGAGAAGAAGAGGAGAGAGGAGAGAAAAATAAATTCAGACCTGCTGGAACCCTGAACTTGAGTGAGCTTAGTTCCTCCACCAGGGATTGAACCCACGCACCCTGCATTGGAAACGTGGAGTCTTAACCACTGGACCGTAGGGAGATCCCAGGTGCTCATTTTATAACTGGGAAATGAAACTGATTTTTTTTGTGTGTTTAAAAAAAAAAAAAAGAGCATGGTTCTCATCATGTGATGCCTGTGAGCCTCGCCTGGGAGAAGCTTCATTCTCTCCGTACCACCACTGAACTCTGTCTGTTCTTATTTGGGGTCGTGATGTGGTCGTTACTGTTGAGAAGTCCCAGTGCAGACAGTGTGCGGACCTGGCCTGAGGAGGCGCCCCCTGGGGGTCAGTGGCAGGCACAGCACAAAGCGGAAGCACTCCAGCTGTCCCGCGGAATCCACAAAGAACTGAGACGGCTTTTTTGATGGGCCATGAAGTTGCCTCAGGGCAGAGCACGCTGCCTGGCATCTTTGCTCCTTGCCAGCTACTCAGCAGCTTACTCAAGTTCAGGGTTCCAGCAGGCCTGAATTTATTTTTCTCTCCTCTCTCCTCTTTTTCTCATATAAATCCTATTTTCACCTGTAGAGATGAAATCAGTTTTTCAAATGCTCTCCTGTGTGTGCAAGTAAAACGGCATGCAAATAAGCCTCTCTATGTCTGACTGGGTCTTCGACCCTGAACTTCCTTGGTCTATCCTGGTGAGTGGGGAATCCCTGGGGTGGAGTCCCATTTCTTAGCCCCTGATGTGATGCTGTCAGCCTGCCTGCAGGGCTGTCGTAAGAGCTGGCCCTCTGATGTCACTGTCCTTTTCTCAAAGGCTGCTGTTGACGACACTGTTGGTTGAGTTAGAGTCTCCTCTGTCATGACCCTGAGGACAGAAGTTCTCCGGGTTGAGTACCCAGAATGGTCTAATTTCCAGGAGCACTTGGTCCATTGTGTCTAGTGAACTTCACAGCCACTGGGTGTTTGCTTTCACTGTGCTAATAAAAACTGTGACCCATTCATTGATTTTGTGATACACTTTTTTTTTTGTTTGCATTAATCTCATCCCTAATCCATTTTCTGCCCCAAATAATCTACTTTAAAATTCTAATTCCTCCTTTTCTCCTACCCCTAACTGAAGTGTTTTATGGAGGAGTCATGTGAATCATTGGGGAAACAAGGCTGCATGGAGAGATGGCCCCTCTTGGGCTCCTTCTTAGGCAGCGCCCACCTGCCCACAAGGAGTCCTGCACATGTGCATCAGCCCAGAGCTGACAACTCTCACATCATTTCACCCAGCTCATCCTCTGGACACGCTCCAGTTGGCAAAGGCCCCTCTTACAGTGGTGCTAGGGTGTGCATGCGTACACGTGCGTGCTCAGTCGTGTCCGACTCTTTGTGACCCCATGGACTGTAGCCCCGCCAGTCTCCTCTGTCCATGGAATGTTCCAGGCAAGAATACTGGAATGGGTAGCTGTGCCCTCTTCCAGGGGATCTTCCCAACCCAGGGACTGAACCTTGGTCTCTTGCACTGCAGGCAGACTCTCTACCACTATGCCACCTGGGAAGCCCATGTGAAGTGAAGTCGCTCAGTCGTGTCCGACTCTTTGCGACCCCATGGACTGTAGCCCACCAGGCTCCTCAGTCCATGGGATATTCCAGGCAAGAGTACTGGAATGGGTTGCCATTTCCTTCTCCAGGGGATCTTCCCGACCCAGGGATCAAACTTAGGTTTCCCGCATTGTAGGCAGACGCTTTACCGTCTGAGCTACCAGGGAAGCAGGGATAGGTAATCCAGACATGGTTTACTGGCACCTTGAGCAGCGTCGTTCCAAGAGCACCAGCACCCCTTGGACTGCTGTTAAAAGTACAGATTCCTGAGTCTACTCTATAGAGAGTGAATCAGAATCTCTGGGGCTAAAGTCCAGGGATTGGCCATTTAAAATTACCCCCATCCCCCACAGTGATTCTATGCATATTAATGTTAGGGAAATGTTCTTCAAAGAAAATAATCTAAGATTGATGTGAATAGACTTAAAGACTTGTTTGGTCCCATTTGATCTTGGCAATCCTTTGAAATTGTATTTGCCTGTATTTGAATCCAACTCATTATTGTCAGGTTGTCTGTTTATCACTTGCCATGACTTTTGAGATATTGACCTGTATCTCTGTGTGTATGTGTGTGTGTGTGTGTGTGTGTGCACCCTTTGTACTGTTGGGACCCAGGAGGGTGGAATTCAGTCCTCCAGCTTGGAGATGCCTAAGACAAGGTCCTGGGTAACAACTTCAGCCCCTGCTGTGTCTCCTACTCCCAGTGAGAATTGCAAATGTGGTTTGATGATGAAGGTGCTGACAGCGAAGGTGACAGGTTCTGGTGGAGAAACAGCATCAAGGCAGTCGGACATTGACCCCAGGCAGCTGAACCCACAGCAAGCTTAAGGACAGAGAGAGGAGCGGTGAGGATGAGGGGGTCCTGGCATCACATGGTCCTGGGTTCAGACTCTGCCCCTCCACTTTGTGGCTGTGAGCCAGTAGTAATGACAATAATAAAAAAAAGCAGCCAATACACACAGCATTCACTGAGTGTCAGGTGTGTGTTAGACACACTTGTCTCTGTGTGTGTTAGATGTCAAGTCTCCCAGCTCCACAAGGGTGATCTATTGGATCATCTGTATTTCATAAGTGGGGAAAGCAAGGCACAGAGGTGCTAACTGTTGTCTAACGTCTCACAGCCCGATGGCGGCAGGGGTGGGATTTGAACCAGACCGCCAGCCGCCAGAGCCCAGCACTCAGTCACGCCTGCTCCTCTTTCCTCTTAGAGAGGCATACCTCCTTCTGCTTGGTTATGCGGTTCTCCAGATCTTGGACCTTTTTCTTTTCCTTCTCTATGGCCTCCTTTGCTTTGTTTTTCTCATAGGCGATGCTGCTCTCGGAAATCTGGAAGTCAACAACAGCGTTTTGAGGGTGTGTGCATGAGAAAGGAAGGGAAGTGACACCCAAGGGGAAAGCTAGCATTAGTAATAGTTGATACCAGTGAGTCAGAGCTGGGGAGCTAGAGCTCAAGGAAGAGGATGCCCGTCGGAGAGAGACGTGAGGACTGGAAGTCAAGTTGTGGTTAGGTATGTCCTCAGCAGAGAGTTATTTGTCATTCAGAGTTTCTAGGCTGGTGTGCAGGAAGTGACAGGCTGGTGAGTGCTCAGGTCAAGGCGTTTGACACTGAGTCACTGACTAAACTACTAAACAGACAGACGGTGGCACCAGTGTGGTCCCTTGTTGGTACCTCACTTCTTGGAAGGTGGGGCAAGTGAGGCCAAGGGCAGGGGTGGGGGTGGGGGGATGCCTCCTGACCCAGTAGGCCTGATGTTTATGGCTTCAAAGGACACTGGTGGTCTCTCTCCAACCTACGAAGGCTTGGGTCTAAAAACTGAAGTCCAGGACAGTTTGCTGCAGAGAACATTTACCCCATAGATCCTGAGATGGGGAGGGGATTGGAACCCAGCCTCACCTACACAAGCCCCAGGAGGGACACAGCCAGAGTGGGGTCAAGAAACTATTTGCAGCTGTTGAAACTCTTGAAGTGATGCCTCCCACATAAATATAATGTTCACAAGAACATTTTAATGAAATAAATAATTTATCTATGCATACACAAAAGACTGGAAAGATATGTATGAGAATGTAAATAATGGCTATTTTGGGGGAATTGAGATTATGGTCATTTATATTTTCTTCTTTTCACTGGTCTGGATCTTCTAAATTTTCTTTACTGAATGTGCATTATTGGGTAAAAAAGAAAAACTATTGAAAACCGTTATGGTTTGGGGATGGGTGGTCCTGGAGAACAGATGATCTTCCCAACTACCCTGTGGTTCTAGCATCACGCCCTTGGCCTCCATCCCCACTGCCCTGCGCTGCACACAGGCCTCGCCGCTGCACCTGGGCCCTGACTCTCCTCCCTGCATGGGCTTGGCATTTTCTCACTGCCAAGTCTGCCTGAGACCATCCAGTTCTCACCCTGCCAGGCTGCGTCCTGTCTGATGTAAGAGGCCACCGCATGCTCCGTGGGAGGGCGTGCTCCCTTCTCTTATTCTGTGCTGCTTGGAAAATTACAAATGAAAATGATGATGACGAGGCTGCCTGCTCTGTAAACGCTGCACGTGAGTGCCTGTACCGTGTAGTGAACGCAACCCCCCAGGAGGCATCTGGCTTCCATTTTGCAGGTAAGGAGGCTGTAAATGAGGCAGTGCGAGGATGAGTAATGGGCCAAGGTCGCACCACTGGGTGCCAGTTCAGATGCCAGTGCCCCGCCCTAGCCATTCTGCCACCTGATGTCTGGATCTTGCCTGAGCTGTCCTCCTGCTTGAAGCCCCACCCTACCTGGAGGCAGGAGATGCGCCTGCGTGTTCATACGTAGGCTGGCACAGAGTCTGCCACCCTGCTCAGCAGGGGTGCACGCTATAAAACTCCGCCCTTAGCCCACCTGGATAAGGGATGCTTGGGGGATGCCACTGACCACGGTCCGGGTTCTATCCCTTAACAAGGCTTGCTCTGTGTCGGTGCTCCCTCGCCCCGTGTGGACTCTGACCTCACTTCCCTGCCAAGGTCTTTGCTTGACTGTCCCACCCCCATACCCCGTCATGCACACCATCCTCCCCACTTGATCTGGACTCTGAGCTCACCTGGGCAGGTGTTTCACAATGAATGCACTGACTCCTCGCAACAAATCTCTGTCACTACACCCACGTTACAGATGAGGGCACAGAGAGGGGCTTGCCCAGGGTCATACAACGTGTTAGGGCAGAGCTGCAACTGGAACTGGAGTCAACTCGTTTGGCCCACACAGCTCTCCTGCCACGCCTCACTTTGCCCCCGACTCTGCGGCTTCCTTTGGCTTTCTTGCCCCGATCCCTCCCCTTTGGTTTCCATCTTGTTCCAGAGTGATTTCATTCTTCCCGCCCTGCCCCACCCCCCTGGCTAACTCAGGCGCCCTCCTTTGCACTTGGGACCCCTGAGCTGGGGCATCCTCTTCCCGCAGATGTCACTGTAGTGTTCCTCTGCCCTCCAGGTCTCACTCAATGTCACCAAATATGAGAGGCCCTCCCTGCCTGTGGGCCACTCTCTAACTCATGCTGGTTTTGTACAGCCTGTGTCTCTGGGGTCACCTGGGCATTTGTTTACATGGCTGTCTGCCCTCCGTCCTAGAGTGGCAGGCCCACGAGGGCACGGCCGTGGCCCTCTAGTGCTCTGCAGTATCCTGACACCCAGTAGGGCCTGGCACACGGCGGGTACTCCATAAATATCTGCAGATGGATGAACATAACTGCATCAAACAATTCACCGAGTCGCCCACTCTTTCTGGATGTTACATGGGGCTGGCACATGTCTCTTTGCACTCCCTGGAGCCCACCTCCTAGAGATGCCACCACAGGTCACTAAGGGCACTGCCACCTGGCCTCCTGGCTCCAGGGAGCCCCTGTTTGACTTTCAGGGTGCGGCTTGGCCTTCATCTCTCCTCTCGGCCTTGGGGGGTCTGCCTTCGTGGTGGCTCCACGCAGGTGAGGCTGGTGAGCCCAGTTCCCGGGCTTGTAGGGGTGGATGTCACCAGCTCTGCCCCAGCCTGGTGCTTGGACTCCCCTCCTCCCTCCCACATCACTCTCCTCCAGGGTGTACTTCTCATTTGTTCCAGAAGGCACTGACCCCTGGCACTTATTTGACGTGACTGCCATGTGAGCTGGTTATGTGCCTGTCTACTCCATCTTCCTCGGCAATGTTTGTCTCTGCACCTGACCATCAGCCCAGGGAGGGTCTACTCGGGAGTCTCTGAAACTAGGAGGCTGGAGCTAGGAGGGTGTTGTTCTGCTGTGCCCACGCTGAAATACCTTTCAGTGATGAGGAGGAAGAGGATGCTGACTGAAGGACTGACCCAGACTCCAACCAGGGGTCTCCCCTGGAGGGCATCTCTCCTCCCTGGGAAGTTGACCAGCAGGGCTTATGGAGATGGTCCTCTGTGGGTGAGGGCAGGTCTAAGTACTTAATATACACTGTGCTGTGTGCGCTAAGTCGTTTCAGTCGTGTCCACCTCTTTGCGATTCCATGGACTGTAGCCCACCAGCCTCCTCTGTCCTAGGGATTCTCCAGGCAAGAATACTGGAGTGGATTGCCATGCCCTTCTCCAGGGGATATTCCTGACCCAGGGGTTGAACCCAAGTCTTTATCGCTACTTGGGAAGCCCCGAAAAACACTAACTGGTTTAATTTCATGATGCAGGGGTAGTTAGCCTCCCCATGTTATGAATGATGAAGCTGGTCCAGGAGGTGAGGTGGTCTGCCCTAGGGTCAAACAGCTGGTGAGTCCTGTGATGTGACATCGGCAGCTCTCATCAGCGGCACTGTTCCCCATCAGCTTGCTTTACCACCTGCTCTACAGCCGGGTACCAAAACACAGTCTCGCATCTTGTCCTGAAGCTGCTTCCAAGGGCTTTCGGCTGCCACCACCCACTGCTCCCCATACCTCCTTCTGCTGTGTTAAGTGGTTCTCCAGATCTTGCACTTTCCTCTTTTCTGCCTCTAAGGATTCCTTTGCTTTTCTTTTCTCATGGGCCATGCTGCTCTCCAAAACCTGAAAATCAATGACCGGTCTTTTTGGTTGCCTGCACATTTAGCGGGGGAAATTGCTAGTAAGCATGATACCAATAATGACAGCAGCTCAAATGCTGGGGGCTGGTCTTACGTGCCAGGGCCCAAGGCCAGTGCTTCTCACCCAGTTTATTCTCATAGCATCCTCATCCACAGAGAAGTTTTGACCCCATTTTACAGGTGGGGAAACTAAAGAGTGGAAAGTTCCTGAGGACCCAGGGGTCCTGCAGTTTGTTAGTGGAGCCCTGGATATTGTTTGTGTGCAGAGGCCCCGGCAGGGAGCCAGTGAGGAAAGGCGACCAAGCCTGTCTTATTACGGAGTCTGAGTTCTTACCATCGTGCCAGGCAGCCTCTCTGATAAGAAGAAGAATCTCATTAATAATGGAATTTCCCATTATTGAAATAAATCTCTGAAATAGAATCAGGTTTCTAAAGGAGGGCAGTGTATTGAATTAATAAGCCACACATACACATTTCTGGAAGGGGAGGGGACCAACATCACAAGGGAAGCTTTGAGAGGATGGGAGGGCTGTGGTTAGTATTTAGTGCCCATAATCAGGGATTTTTTATCCAGGAAGCAACTTGCTGACGAGCCGTTCAGTTAAATGGTTTATGCAAATTGCAGAAGGAAGGAGCTGCCGGCAAAGCCCTTATTTCTCGTCACTGCAAGAAAGGCACCTCGTCTCTCAAATAGGTTATTATTATTATTACTTTTTTATATGCACCAAACTTAAAGTCTTTATTGAATTTGTTGCAATATTGCTTCTGTTTTATGTTTTGTATTCTTGGCTGCAAGGCATGTGGGATCTTAGCTCCCCAACCAGGGGTCAAACCCACTCCCCTGGCACTGGAAGACAAAATCTTAATCGCTGGACTACCAGGGGACTCCTGGAATGGATTGTGTGACACCATTGGCTGTCAGATGTTTGGAAGTTGGAACGTGGTTTCCATTATAGCCAGTGGTTAGGGTCCTAGATTAGCCTGCAAAAATATTCAACCCATAATATGGATGAAATAGTATATACTTTTGTATAGTTCTTTCATTGAAAAGCAGTTTAAAAAACTCCAACACTCAGTGGTTCCAATACTAGCCCTCAATGAAGCAGAAGAGCACTAGCATCATGGGAGCTCCACATTTATTTTGAAGTTTGAGGTGGGTTTAGGGGTAAGACATTTTGCTGCCCCACAGCGTCTGATCTCATATCGACACTCAGGACTTTGCTATGCAGCCAAGCTGGGCACCACAGGGAAGGCTGTCCTTGCACAACTCAGGCCCAAGTTGTGTTCCTCTTGGACACTTTGCTTCCACACTCCTGGGCAGGTCATGGGAATTAACCTTTAAAGTTACCTCCAAACCAGCCTTGTGACCTAGTGATTCTGTCGTTCTTAGAGATTCATCTGACGGTGTGGTGCATGCCTGTGTGCAATACGCTTAGTTGTGCCCGACTCTTTGCGGCCCCACAGACTGCAGCCCGCCAGGCTCCTCTGTCCATGGGATTCTCCAGGCAAGAATACTGGGGTGGGTTGCCATGCCCCCTCCAGGGAATCTTCCCAACCACGGATGGAATCCGTGTCTCTTGTGTCTCCTGCATTGGCAGGCAGGGTCTTTATCACTAGTGCCACCTGGGAAGCCCCTGACAGTGTGGAGGAAGGTCTAATGGAAAGAAAAATCACATGACCGTCTGAGGTTGATCAAAGCCTGCGTCTGGGTTCTGATCTCAGATTTCCCGACAAGAAGCCACACAGAGGTCCTGCTGGGCTGATGTTGTCCAAGGTGTGGGTGACCTGGCCACAACTCCTCTTGCCTTGGGGCTGTCCACCATCAGCCTGTCCTTAAATCTCCCTTCTGAAGTGCCCCGTGACCTCAAGACCACTCAGTTCAAGGGGCTTCCCCATCCCTGTGCAGATGACCTCTCAGCGGCATTTCACCCCGGCCAACCCTTGGAAGACCCTCCTCTTCCTCACCATCCCTGGAGAAATAACTCAGGACCAGGCACTGACACTGTTTACACAGGCCTGCAGAGCACATCTGCACCAGAGACCCAAGTGAAACCCAACATGTAAACACCTCCCCTCCCTGGATAGGATCAAACTGCATGGGCTCTGCTCACAGGTTCCTCACTTCTCCCTTCCTGGGGGGCGGGCAAGGATTTCACTCTGAGAGGTAGGGATGTGGTGGAGGGTTAGTACAGTAAGTGCCTACACAGCACTGGAAGTTCAGTGATGGTATTAGTAGCCACCATTCATTGAGTGATGATTCTGGGTCAGACACTTCATCGTACATGATCTCTAACCATTATCTCACAGCCATCCTTTAAGGAAGGTAGGTACTGAGTCAGTAAGTAGCCCAGCCGGAATCTGAACCATGTCTCATCTGGATGCAAAGCCTCACTCTTCACCCCTTTACACTTCCTCAGGACTGAAGCACAAATGAGAACATCTAGTAAAAAAGACCCAGGGATCTGAGGGTGACCAAAGGTAAGTATATTCAAGTGAACAGTGCAATAGGGCTTTGCCCAAAGCTAGTTTGGACACATCAGCAGAAGTACAACAGCTTTGCCTAGGGTGAAGACAGTCCTGCTCTAGGCCACTGCATGCTGGAGAACTGTGTTCAGTTCTGGCTACAAACAGTTTAGGAAGAAAGCAGATGATGGGCTGCAAACCCAGATGCCTGTAGGGGCTCAACAGTTACCTGAAATGAAATGAGTTGTGTTGAATGCAATAGGGAATGGTGGGGACTGTGGCAAACATCTGCTAGTTGGTTCGGCTCCAGTCCATTTCTGCTGCAAGTAGAAAGGAGGGCCAGTCTTCTGACTTTTCAAGAGAGGATGGGAATCTGGATTTGTCAGTAAATTTTATGAATTCAAGATAAAAAAACTCTAGGACCAAGCATAACATGTCTATGAGCCCCTTTTCAGCCAGTGAGCTGCTAATCTGTCACAGGTTAGAGCAGCTCAGAGGAGGGGACCAAGGCCAGGCTCCAGGCCTGTGAAGGGCATTTGTGTCTGGAGAGGAGCTGGTGCCTCTATTCTTATGCATCTAAAAGGTTATTCTGTGGAAGAGAAAGCAGATGGGTCTTGCAGGAGCCCAGGGGGGTGGGTGGAGGGTTAAAACCTTTTCTGAGAGAGAATCTGAGTCAACTCAATCTAAAGGAAGAATTTTCTCCCAGCCAAGGCATCAACACTGGGATGGACTTCCCTGGGCTGTAGAAAATTTCTTGGTGGTGGAGATGAAGGTTGGGGCATTTTAGGATGTTGTTGGATTCATGTAGCCCTGAAGTCCCAGGATTCTGAAAGTCCTCCATTTTTAGGATTCAGGATGTAGTCCCCATGTAGAAAACGCACGTTACCAATCCTGATGTGTCCCCTAAGATTGTATTTTATGACATTTACAATCTTTGTGTAAACTGTAGGCGCAAGGTTACAACTCTAGGGTCCTCTCCTAGAGTCCCCCCTGCTTCTTCCCAAAGTAGCTGAGCTCCCCCACGGACAAATCCCTCTGGGAAACTCCGCCATGCTTGACTCCCCATCAGCTGTGGTTCAAAACTTACTTCCACATGGCCCTCAAGCTGGGTTTGGGTTCGAGCTGCCCATCTCCCCAAGCTACGTACCTCCTTCTGGTGGGTTAAGCGGTCCTCCAGCTCTTGGACTTTGCTCTGTTCTTCTTCTAATGCTTCCTTTGCTCTGCTTTTCTCCTGAGAAATGGTCTCCTCCAAAGCCTGAAAACCAATGATCGGCATTTAACAGACAGAATTACAACGGCAGGAATCTGGATTCTGCTAGGCACTGCGTGGGCAGGTGAACTCTTTACTACTCACAGCATCCCCATGGGGAGACTGTGGGCAGCTGAGAGCCTGGCAGCTGGGGTGGGCAGGCCCAGATGAGTGTCCCAGGTGAGTCCGTCCTGGCTGCCTGATCTCGACCTGGGCTCAGGCCGGCTCTGCCTCCCCGAGCTCATACCTTCTTTTGCTGGGTTAAGCGATCCTCCAGCTCTTGGACTCTCTTCTGTTCTTCTTCTAATGCTTCTTTCGCTTTGTTTTTCTCTTGAGTAATGCTTTCCTCCAAAGCCTGAAAGTCATGACTGTTGTTTAATAGACATAGTTACCAGCGTAGGAATCTGGACTCCGGGCCAGGCCCTTCACAGATTAACTTCTACGTCTCACAACAAACCCATGGAAAACTGTGGACAGTATATCTAGGGTCTAAGATAATGGGGTCTGGAGTTGGCAGGGTCAGATTAGAGCCTGCGGCTGATTCTTCCTAGGGGTATAGTCTTGGGCAAGTGAGAAGCTTTAGAAACCTGTGTTTCCCCATCTGTACAATGGGGACAGTAAGAGTGCTTCCTGCATTGGGTTGATAGGAAGAGCAGATGAGATGATGAACATGAAATGCTTGGCACATGATAATCATTCACTAGTAAAGATCAATCATTTCTGTCATTTCCACTTTGTTGAGGAGGAAATAGGCTTAGAGAGATTAGGAATGTTTACCAATAAATCACATCAATGGGAAATTGAACCCTGGTCCCTTTGATTCTAGAACCAGTAGTTGGCAAGCTACGGCATGCAGGCCAAATGCGGCCCACTGTCTGCTTTTTTTTGTAAATAAAGTTTTATTGGAACTCCACCATGCTCATCGTGGGTTGCCTTGGCACTGCAACCACAGAGCTGAGAAATCAGGACAAAGACATGATCTGCACAACTGAAAATAGATACTATGTGGCTCTTTATGGGAAGTTTGCTGACCCCTGATCTAAACCATTAATGTGTGCATAAGTCAGGGGAATGTTGTTAACAGATCATAATAATAATAAAAAAAAGAATGATAGCTTCATAAGTTAGCTACTCAGTCGTGTCTGACTCTTTGCAACCCCACGGACTGTAGCCTGCCAGGCTCCTCTGTCCATGGAATTCTCCAGGCAAGAATACTGGATTGGGTAGCCAATCCCTTCTCCAAGGCATCTTTCTGACCCAGGGATTGAACCCCGGTCTCCTGCATTGCAGGCAGATTCTTTAATGTCTGAGCCACCAGAGAAGCTCTCAAAGGGAACCTAGAATTTCTTACCATTGAAGCAGAGTCCTAAGACAAGTCAGGACTTGTGAGGAGGAGCTTAATTAATGAATTTTGACACACATATTTCTAGAAAGGGTGGGGGGTGACAGTGCCATGTTCATTTAAAATAGGGGCACCTAGCACTCAAGCCTGTGATGGTACTTCTGGATGAGTCCCTGGGGTCAAGCCAATCAATGTAAGTGTCTGGGGAAGAATGACTCTCAACGGGACAGTAGTGGACCTGAGCAGCTGTACTGTCTGTCTGTGGGTCCCTGACTTTGTGTTCCCCTCTGCAAGGGGTGGTGTGGCCTCTGAAGTTTGGTGTGATTAAAGGGGGGTTGATGTCAGCCCTTGAAACCCTGTGACTGTTGGAATCAATGTTACAAAGGGGCATCTGGAGGGCCCAGGCTGGTATCCAAGGTGGTGGTGAACAGGCTGGGGCTATAGTACTGGACATTCACAGTGGAAAACAGTCAAACCAAAATTGAAACTAAAATAGGACATTTGGGAAGGGAGAAATTAAACAGAGAAGAGAGAGGAAACAGGTGGAGAGTTCTGTGAAGGTTTTGAAGATTTTTAGGTTCTTTCTGGTTTTATTTCTCTCTCTCTAGAATGTCACTCTTTTTTCTCTTCTACATTGAATTGCCCTTCTGAAGGGACCTGTTTTGATTTAAGGCCGTTGTTTATATACCTGTATGGGACTCACAGGCAATTTTGGTCAGGTGGGTCTTTCTTTTTAATCTTTTATTTCACAAAAGGCAGAGAAAGAGGCAAAGAGGAGAAGAGGTAGTGGGGCACGGGTTAGAGGACGAGATGAAACCGGCAGAGGCTGCTGCCTCTTGGAGAGGCTTGGAGAGTCGGGGCGTCTGACAGAGAAGGAGGGTCCCAGCAGGAAGTCACCAAGTGGTTCCTCGTGGAGATGGAGGAACTGGCAGTTTTGGTCCTTTTTGGTGGAAGAAAGGAGGTGCTGGGATTCAGTGGATCTGGTGCTGCTGTTTTGAGGTGCGTGGGAGATGCTCTCTGTGGTGGCTGCACGTGGGAACCACCAGAGAGAGCTCACCAATCTCAGGGCCTGAGCTGCACTCCCACCCCAGCTAGATCCGAATCTGGGGGTGGGGGGGGGAGGGGTGCAAGGCCTTAGCATTTTTTTAATCTCTTGAATGACAGAAGTGCAGCCAAAGTCATGAACCAGGGATCCAGGGTGATGGTGACTGAGGTAGTTAAATTCGTGGTGGGTCCTTGAATATCAAAAATGGCCAACTTGGGACTTCCCTGGTGGTCCAGTGGTTAAGAATCCTCCTTGCAATGCAGGGGACATGGGTTTGAACCCTGGTCCGAGAATTAAGATCCCGCATGCTGGGGAGCAATTAAGCCCACAAGCCACAGCTACTGGAGCCCCTGCATCACATCTAGAGAGTCCATTTGTTGCAACGAAAGATCCTGCAAGATGCAGTGAAGAGCCCGCATGCTGCAACTAAGAAGTGACACAGCCAAATATATAAATAAATGTTTTTTAAAAAAACACGGTGAACTCAAGGACAAGGAGGAGAACTGGCCCATTAACTGCAGTTTCTGGCCTTCTCCTGAGATTCTCATTCAGTGGGGCTGGGGTAGGGCCCAAGAATCTGTATTTTCAACCAGCTTCCAGGTGGTTCTTATCTGCCAGCTCGGGTAAAAGCTTCGTCTGAGACTCTGTTGCTGAACATGTATCTGCAGAGCTGTGCCATCAGAGTCCCAGGCCCAGACAGGCTGAGTCAGAATCTGCCTTTTTACAACATCCCCAGTTGACTCATAGGCACCTCTGAGTTGAGAGGCAATGTTGATAGCATCTTCTAATTGGCCGTTTTCTAGAAAAATAAGCAGCAATTTTGGCCACTTTATTCCCTTGATCTGTATAAAGAGAAAGCAAAAGACTGAAATAACACTGGCTGGTCTTGCACATACTTAGAAACACTCTGTCGGTCATAAACCAGGACTTGTAGTAATGCCTCAGATCTGTAAAATCAGCTGCAGGGTATAAACCAATGAAGTACTGTTTCTAGAAATTTCAATAACTGCGCCTACTCAAGTTGATCTTGCTCTGAGTTTTAAGACCCAAGCTTCATGTTAATTCCTCCAACATTATTCACCCTTTTTATTTATTTAAAAAAAAACACAAACGTCTATTTATT
Source organism: Ovis aries (assembly GCF_016772045.2). Taxonomy (NCBI): domain Eukaryota; kingdom Metazoa; phylum Chordata; class Mammalia; order Artiodactyla; family Bovidae; genus Ovis; species Ovis aries. Next base: position 51,443,012 of record NC_056065.1, read on the forward strand.
TGGCTGCACCAGGTCTTAGTTGCAGCACGTAGGATCTTCGAGCTTCATTGTGGCACATAGGATCTTCAGCTGCGGCTTGCAGGATGTGAGTCCCTGACCAGGGATTGAACCCAGGCCCTCTGCATTGAGAGCGTGGGGTCTTGGCCACTGAACTACCCGAGAAGTCTCCATTCACCCTCTTAAATTAATTTAGTTCCATGGCATCCATCAAGATTGCTGCTGAAGTTTCTCCTCTAAATGTGCGCCCTCAGTTTTTTATGGGAAAGGTCATCTCATCCGTTTGCAGCATGAAGGGAAGGATAGGGACCTCCTTACCGCCTTCTCTTCCATCAGCCACTTGACTCGGGCTTTCAGCTTCTCCTCCTGCTGTAGCCTTTCCTCGCTCAGCTTCTCCTTCTCTGCCAGGTGCTCCCGCAACTTTTCTTGCATCAGAGACTGCTGAGTTTCCTGAGAACTGCTGATCTTGATCTGAAGGGAGAGGAAGGGAGATTGTAGCTGATTAGTCCTGCTCGGGACTAAGGCAGGAGTCATTTCCACTACCTTTGCGGGACAGACAAAAGTTCCCAAAACTTTCTGAAAAATGCAGAAAAACTATGCTTAACCTAGTACCTAGTAGGGAAGCAGAAGAGCATCACAGGTAAGAGTTCAGACTCTAGATCTAGACAGACTCTCAGCCATAGTTCTTTCTAGATGCTTTTTCATTTAAAAGATGAGGTTAATATGAATATATACTTAGTGTTATCAGGACTGAATGAGATAATGTTGGAAAGCTTTTACCACAGTGCTTAGCATGTAGTAGGTGCTTAGTAAATGGTAGTTGGGCTTGTTCATTATTATTTGCTGAGTGTAAGAGAAAAAGCAGTGAGCTAAGGCCAGAAGGCCTGAATTTTTGTCTTGATTCTTCCACCAACTAGCTGTGCGACATTGAGATAGTCACCTAAGCCTCTGAACGTCATTGTCCCTATCTGTAAAATAAGGAGAATGGACTAGATCAGGCGTTGGCAAACTATTGTCTGCAGGCCAAATTTGGACCACTGTCTATTTTTATAAATAAATTTTATTGGAACAGAGCATGCTTGCCACACCCATTAATATATGCAATTGTCTATGGTTGTCTTTATAGTAGCAGAGTCAGATAGGTGTAACAGAGATGATATATTCTGAAATATTTACAGGCCCTTTACAGAATATTCTGGCCCTTTACAGAAAAATTTTCTTACTCCTGGGATAGATGGTCTTTGTGGTTGATTGCTGCTGTGGTCCCACTATTTCACCCTTCCTCTATTCATACCTTTGGCTATGTAACTTGTAGTGCCTGCCGATATCCTGCCCCCGACACTGAACTCAGTCATGTGACTTGCTCTGGCCAATGGGATGTTGGCAGACGCAACACAAGGGCCTGCTTTCTCTTCCTGATCTCTGCTTCCTCTGCTGGTGCCATGAGAACATGCTCAGGCTGGCCTGCTGGAGGATCAGAGACACGTGCAACGGAGCACAGCTGCTCCAGCTGAGGCCAGCCTAGATCAGTCAAGAGCCAGCCAACACCCAGGCCTGTGAGTGAGTCCATCCAAGGCCAGTGGATTCACCCCGCAGCTGGCCCCGGACGTGTGAGCAGTGGACAGTAATCGTGGAATACTACTACTGTTTATTATGCAGTATTAATATGGCAATAGCTATCAGAGCAATACAATCCCTAAGGGTTATTTTGCCTCTAAAATGTTGACATTATGTAACTTTTGGTACATCTTTTCTCTGTACTGTGGCTAGCTCTACTTCTTCCACTGCATTTAATAAACACAAATTTTAAGATCTAATGTCTTTTAAAATTGTCTGGGTTTGGACAGAGGAAAACAAGTCTCCTTGCCTTCCTGGGAGATCTCAGCCGCCCCATCTGAATCATCTGGAGTGCAAATGGAGATTTCATATCACCTTTTGTAGGATGTGCACTGACTACCTAATAGAGGAACAACGGAGTTAAGATGCCCAGTGCCATGAAAATTTTAAGGAGGAGCTGAAATGAACTTTTGGAACTCAAAGATTACCTGAAGTTCTTGGGTCCGGCTTGTAATTTTTTTATAATGTTCCAGAAGGTATTTCAGATACAAAGACAATCCTTAAAAAGAGAAGCAAGAAGAAGGTAAGTATCAAGTCAATTCACTTTCTTCATTTTCTGAATAATGTCTTCATAGCGCTTGCTGACAGGAGGATGAGGGCAACGCTACCCTCCCATCAAAATAACACAAGTTGCCATCCATCTTGTGTTTTTTTAAATGGTTGATCATCTTCAGTTGGGCTCAAATCCAACTTTCTTTTCGGAGGTCGACAATAAAAACCATCCACGGAACCCTTGTTGACTAAGTGTCCACTGTGTACAAAACCGTGAGCTGAGCTTGGGGGATCATATGAAGCCATTCCTCAAGGGATTTAGGTTCAGTCTGAGAACAGGTCTAAGTGCCTGACAGGAAACAGGCAGTGACCCCAGGTAGTGTGGAAGTGACCGCTGAAGGAGTGGGGAAGTGTGAGGGTCCCAGAAGAAGAGCTATCGTTTACCCAGAGTGATCACCGCGCAGCTGAGGATCCACTGGGCGTGGGCACTGGCATTACTCAGAGTTGGAGAGGAGGACATTTCAGAATGGAAGACGTGGATGAATGGTGCCCCGCAAGAATAAAAGGATATTAGCATGTGGTTTCTTAACGACATCACAGTGAGCTGATGGTGACATTCAGAGGGACTTGATTACAGGCTGACAGGTAGACTAGTCTGGTCTGGTATAGAAACTGAGAGGCTTTTCATTCTGGGTGTAAAAGTTTTATTATATTCTGGGTGTGAAGAACATTTGATAGATATTTTTTAACTATGGGGTTTATTTTTCTAACTATGGGTTGATCAAGCAGTCAGTTGGTTGGGGATGCCCTTAAAAGAAAGTTTACGTTTTTCCAGTGTGAACCTTAAAAGGTCGGAGAAGTACATTCATTTATTAAATTCTCTGTTGGGAGAACAAAGCTTCTCGCCTGGCAGTTCATTTATTTTTGATTTTCCAAAGGGTCTTGATCAGTGGTTGTCCTTGGCTAGCATTTGTGGGACTTTGGTTGCTATATAGTCAGCATTTACAAAATCTGAAGCATCATAAATAAAGTTACATATTTAATCATAAAAACATCGATCCCCCCCCCCCCCAAAGATTTCCAGGTCCTAATCCTGAGGGCCCATGGACATTACCTGACAGGGCAGATAGAGCTTTGCGGATTTGAGGAAGTTGAGGATCTTGAGATGGGGGGCTTATCCTGGATTGTCTGTGTGGGTCCAATATAGGCACGGGGGTCCTTACAAGAAGTAGACAGAGGGGGTTTGACTATAGACAGAGAGAAGGTGATGTGACAGAAGCAGAGAAAGAGCTGAAGATGCTCCCTTGCTGGCTCTGGAGACAGACGAAGGGGCCATGAGCCACAGGATGCAAGGGATGAAGGATAAAGACTGGAAAGGAGGAAAGCCTAGAAAAGGTGAGGGGTCAGATTTTTTTCCCTACACCCTCTGGAAGAGACCGACCCCTTGACTTTAGCTTAGTGAAACTAATTTTGGACTTTGGGCTCCAGAGCTGTAAAAGAATACATAAATAAATGTGAAATTGTGTTAGTATAAGCCACAGAGCCTGCGATAATTTGTTATGACAGCCATGTGCGCATGCATGCTAAGTCACTTCAGGCGTGTCCAACTCTGCGACCCAGTGGACTACAGCCTGCCAGATCCTCTGTCCATGGGATTCTCCAGGTAAGAATACTGGAGTGGGTTGCCATGCCCTCCTCCAGGGGATCTTCTCGACCCAGGGATTGAACTTGTCTCTCTTTTATCTCCTGCACTGGCAGGCAGGTTCTTTATAACTAGTGCCACCTGGGAAGCCCATGACAGTCACAGGAAACTAATATCGGGGGGTGAAGGGAGGAGGCAGGATGAGAGGTGGGGAACGCAGCACATATTCTGGAAGAGGGTCGAGGTTAGTTGGGGTGGAGTGGATGATGGGGAGGGGAGGAGTAGAGGGAAGAGGTGGGATGGAGGCTGAGGTCAATTTGTGGCCAGCCTAGGACAGTAGCCTAAAGACTGTAAACCTGACTTAAATTCATGAGTGTGGCCTGTGTGCCCAGCTCTCTGCTAAGCAATCAATGCATTGCCCCACTGTATCGTCTGACCATTGCCCCATTTTACAGACTAGGCAGGGGGGTCTCTGAGACATGTGGCTGCTGGATGCTGGCAAACAACCTAGCCAGGGCTTGGGCTCACAGCAGTCAGACTCCAGGGTCTGAGTCACTGCTATTTCAGCTGCTGATAGAGCAGTAAATTGGCTTAATGAACTGTATTTTTTTTTTTTTCAGAAAAATAACAAATGAATTAGAGAGGCAGGAGCCAGTAGAGTTTCTAAACTATAGCACTACTGACATTAAAAGACACTTGCCCCTTGGAAGAAAAGCTATGACCAACCTACACAGCATATTAAAAAGCAGAGACATCACTTTGCTGACAAATGTCCATATACTCAAAGCTGGGCTTTCCTGGTGGCTCAGTTGGTAAAGCATCTGGCTGCAATGCAGGAGACCTGGGTTTGATCCTTGGGTCGGGAAGATCCCCTGGAGAAGGAAATGGCAACCTACTCCAGTACTCTTGCCTGGAAATTTCCATGGATGGAGGAGCCTGGTAGGCTACAGTCCATGGGGTCGCAAAGAGTTGCACACAACTGAGCAACTTCACTTTCTGACTTTCCCTTTCTTTCTTATGGTTTTTCCAGTAGTCACATATGGATGTGAGAGCTGGACCACAAAGAAGGCTGAGCACCAAAGAATTGATGCTTTCCAACTGTGGTGCTGGAGAAGACTCTTGAAAGTCCCATGGAATGTAAGGAGATCAAACCAGTCAATTCTAAGGGAAATCAACCCTGAATATTCATTGGAAGGACTGATGCTGAAGCTGAGGCTCCAATACTTTGGCCACCTGATGCGAAGAGCCAACTCATTGGAAAAGACCCTGATGCTGGGAAAGATTGAGGGCAGGAAGAGGAGGGGGCGACTGAGGATGAGATGGTTGGATGGCATCATTGCTCAATGGACATGAATTTGAGCAAACTTAGGGAGACAGTGAAGGACAGGGAAGCCTGGTGTGCTGCAGTTCATGGGGTCACAAAGGGTAGGACATGACTTAGTGACTGAGCAACAGCTGACATATTGGGCCAGACAATCCTCTGTTGTGGGGCTGACCTGTGCAGTGTAAGAATCTTGAGCAGCATCCTGGCCTCTAGCCTCTGGCTTCCAGGAGCATCCCTCACCCCAGCTGTGATGATCAAAGATGAGAAGGTTTTGAGAAAGAGAATCAGGGGGGTTGGGGTGGGAGCGGGTGGGTAGGACAGAGAGAACAGAGCTTGGGGAAGAAGGTGGGGCTTCAAAGACAAAGTCACAAGTTAGTGATGAGGACAGAGGGTGTAATGCACTGTAAGGTCTTGGTGGGACAGGAGTATGAGCTGTAGAAAAGGAGTTAAAGAAGCAGTGATCCTGAAGATGCACCAGCTTGAAGGGCATGTTTGATGACAAAGGAGTGAGATGCAGAGAAAGGCTGGAGATGCTGAAGGAGGAGGTCGTGATTCAAGACCTCGCACACAGGATGGCCTGGGAGGGAGAGAGAAGGGGAGATGCAGGGAGGGAGGAAGTATGCCTGGAAGAGAACACAGTAGGGAAAGACAGAGGGAAGGGGAGGAAAGATGGATGCGGAGGGAGACGGAAGGGAGCTGAACAGGCTCGTGCCTGGGCCCTTGACCTGCAACAAGGCCACCTGCTGAGAATTTCCAGCTTGGAAGAGTGAGAATAATAACAGTATAATGATAGCGAGTCCCTTGGACTGCAAGGAGATTCAACCAGTCCATCCTAAAGGAGATCAGTCCTGGGTGTTCATTGGAAGGACTGATGAAGCTGAAACTCCAATACTTTGGCTACCTCATGCGAAGAGTTGACTCATTGGAAAAGACTCTGGTGCTGGGAGGGATTGGGGGCAGGAGGAGAAGGGGACGACAGAGGATGAGATGGCTGGATGGCATCACCAACTCGATGGACATGAGTTTGGGTAAACTCCAGGAGTTGGTGATGGACAGGGAGGCCTGGCGTGCTGCGATTCTTGGGGTCACAGAGAGTCAGACATGACTGAACTGAACTGAACTGAATAATAGCTAGTGTCAGTATTAAGCACTTGCTCTGTGCCAGGCACCATGCCAGGAGTTTGACACGTGATATTTTCTAATCGTTACAAACAACCCAACAAGGAAATTTGTTTGTATTTCTAGGCGCAACACAGACGCTCAGCCAGGTTAAGCCGTGGAGCTGGTAAGCAGTAAGATCAGAATTCAGACTTAGGTCTGTTGCTGTCTCTTCCTTTAAAAAAAAATTATTTATTTTTAATTATCATTCTCTTTTAAGAGAGACTAGAGGCTGGAGAGTGAAGGGTTGAGCTGGCTGATGTGAAGGGTGTGTGATAAGAAGGATACCAAGGTGGTAGAGATGAGTGATGCTAGCCTGGGCTGTAGAAGAGAGGTTTTCCTCTTTGAGAAGAAGCAATTCTTTATTTCTGGTTAAAGAAGTTATGGAGGACAGAGGAGACAGCCTGATGTCCCGCCATTTGTGGGGTTGCAAAGAGTCAGACACGACTTAGCGACTGAAAACAATAGCCCAAAAGTTATACTTGCGTATTACACAAATCCAAACAGGACTGGAGCCCATACAGTGAAAATTGTCCCTCCACCCCCACCGCTGTATCCTCAGTGGCCTGCACACAGTAGGTCTGCAATAAATAGCTGTTAAAAGACTGTGTGAAAGTCAAGGCTCATGCAGTCCCATCATACTGGGATAAGACTTTCAACACGTGTTTTTTTCTCCAAATTTCTCTGTGGTCAGATAATGACACTTGGAAAGAAAAAGGGTGCAGGGGGGAGAGAACACTGTGTATATTCTATGACAATCTACTTTTTGTTTTCCACTTAAAAATACTGCTTATCTTGGATATCTAAGGAAGAGTGATTTTCTATGTATGGAGAGAAGTCTTTGTAACAAAGTTTGGCAGAAATAGATACAATCAACTGAGCTTGCAAAGAAAAATGTAAAAAGTCCTTTCTTTCCCTTATCAAAAGAAGCTGAGAAATCAGGTGGGAATGAAATTTAAGATCCTCCTTAATGTTTCTCATCTTCCCAGCGGGCTTAGTGTTTCTTGTCTTCCCAGTGGGACCAGGCAGCAAATCCTTCACCAATCAGATATTTTTTTTAGATCATGGACTTTTTAAAAATTAAGGTATGGTTGATGTACAGGTATTATATGTTTCAGGTATATAACATAGTGGTTCACAACTTTTAAAGATTATATTCCATTTACAGTTATTATAAAAATGTTGGCTATATTCTCTGTGTTGTACAATATATCCTTGTGGTTTATATTTTATACATAGCACTTTATGCCTTTCCTCTCTCCCGGTCTTTTCCTCCCCTTCTCTCTCTCCATTGGTAACTACTAGTTTGTTCTCTATATCTCTGAGTCTGTTTCTTCTTTGTTACAGTCTCTAGTTTTATTTTTAAGATTCCACATATAAATGATATTATACAGTATTTGTCTTTTTCTGTCTGACTTACTTTGCTAAGCATAATACCCTCCCAGTCCATCCATGTTGTTGCAAATGGTAAAATTTCATTCTTTTTCATGGCTGAGTAGTAATCCATTGTGTATGTATATGTGTGTGTGGATATACACATATATATATACATACCACATCTTTTTTTTTTTGGCTATGCCATGCAGCTTGTAGGATTTTAGTTCCCTGACCAGGGATTGAACCCAGGACACAGCAGTGAAAGCACAGAGTCCTATCCACTGGGCCACCAGGGAACTCCTTACTACGTCTTCTTTATCCATTCATCTGTTCATGGGAACTTATGTTGCTTCCATATCTCGGCTATTGTAAATAACGCTGCTATGAACATTGGGGGCATGTAGCTTTTCAGATTGGTGTTTTTATTTTGGAGGGATAAATACCCAGGAGTGCAACTGCTGGATCCTATGATAGTTTTATTTTTAGTTTTCTGTGAAACCTTCAAACTGTTTTCCATTAGTGGTTACACCAATTTACACTCCCGCCAACAGTGTGCGATGGTTCCCTTTTCTCCACATCCTTGCCAACATCTGTTATTTGTTTTCTTTTGGATGATGGCTATTCTGACAGGTGTGAGGTAATATCTAACCAATCAGATCTTTAGTAGTGATCCCACCTTCTGGGCTGCTCATGACATCACCCAGCAATACTTCAGGTGGTTTCCCTCTACATTACTCAACCTGGATTTCCCTGAGGGACTTACTCCCAGATTTTACAAACCTAGCTTGTTATTACATGCATTTTATCTCTTAGGATAATCTTTTAAAAGGCAGGTAGTATGAAGGTTAAGAGCAGGGGCTTTGAGGGACCTGGATGGAGTGCCAGCTTTACCACTCGGCAGCTGGCACACACACACATTGCCATGACTCTCAGAAGGAGGCCTGGGAAGAGGACAGAGCGCTCACAGCTAAGAAAACCTGACTTGCTGTCAGATGTAGATGGGGCAGGGTCACAGGTAAAGTCACCTTGGTGTGAGTAAACCAAGCAGCGCTGCCTGGGCACATACCCATCTGACTGCCCACCCCCATTTAGCTCACGTCACATCAACAGTGATGCTGATGGTAGTCACGACTGACTAGGGCTCATGCGTGCCTCTGGGGTTTGGGTACCACATCATCCCATCCTCACAGCTACTGGGTGAGATCCGTCCCCCACTTTATGACCCGCAAACAGAGGCACACAGAAGCCCAGCAACTTGCCCACACAACTAGGCAGTGCACACTTGAGAGTCAAACCTTGGCAGCTGGTCTCCAAAGCCCGAACCCAGAATCTTCACTTTAACGCAAACCCGGGGCAAGGCCAGCAGTGCACTCAGGCAGGCATCAGATGTTCTTCATCCCAGGGGATGAAACTCTCAACTCTGTCTCCACTCAAGTTAATGACAGAACCTGTCCTCTAGGAACTGGGTATGTAGCTGGTACCTCTCTGGATCTTTAGAGGTCATGTGGGGTCACAGAAAAAAACACAGCCATTAGAATCACAATGACCTCAGTTTGGGTCCTGACCCTGCCGTGTACCAGCTGTGTGACTTTGAGCACGTTTCTTAATGCCATTGGTACTCAGTTTCCTGGCCTGCAAAATAAAGACAACAATAGTACCTAGCTCACTGGGTTGCTGGAAGATAAAAGTACGAGGTACATGCAGAACAGCTAACACAGTGACAAGTACCCAGGAGTGAAACGAACCATGGTGCCTATCCTTTTTGTTAAGGAACTGTAAACACAGAAGGCTCTTGGGAGTGTTTGTGGTTGGTGATGAATGACTGAAGATCCCCTTCTGGCCTCAGTACCTCAAATCACCTTATCACAGTGAAAAACTCACAAAAGGTTTTGAGCCAGTTTCTGCATTTTTAAAAAGAGGGTTTTACATGCTTTACTGAGTTGGACGTGCTTCACTGAGTTGTTGTGACGATGAACTGAGCTTAGGTATAGAAAATACCTAGAACAGGGCCTAGAATGCAGGTGCTCAGTAATGAATGACGGCCACCACTGTCACCGTCACCATCTTCACCATCTTCTACTCATTATTCTCACCGCCATGACCACCACAGTCATCACCACCATCATCTTCACTACCTTCATCATCATCGCCATCGTTACCATCACCCTCGTTATACTTACCATTATTACCTGAACCATCACCGCCACCCCTGTGTAGATGGCTCTAGGAACTACGGACAAGTAGGACCGCATCAAGAGAATATAAGGAATACTCTAGCTCATCTGGTTCTTTTTTCAACATTTGATGCTTTGAGAGAATATTGTTAGGGCTGGAAGATAAAAAGCCTTTCACCATTAGCTTCCTCTTCTGAAACAATGAAGAATGGGCCATAGTCACTGGCCTCTCTTGATATTACCCTTCAACCTTCTTTGATTTCTTAGAATCAAGTATGAACAGTTGTAATCAGAGAACACAGTCTGTGTCTCCCCAACTGGTGTTCCATAGAACATTATTCCAAGCGTTGTTAGTTTGGGGTAAGGGTAGCAAGAAGGAGAAATGTACTTTGGGAACACCGCATTCTTATCCCATCCTGATAGATCCGTAGTGTGTATCAGTGCAGGAGGGGTTCTGCAGAGACCTGTTTGATATTGCTCAACTCCCCTGACTCTGTAAACTCCAGAAAAAAAGACAGGGGGCCTGAGAAATGCTGCCTGAAAAGAGTTTTCCTCAAGCTTTCTGATGGCTTAACTTTACAACCCATGTTTCCTTATGGTAATACAGTCAGTCATGTCTAACTCTTTGTGACCCCATAAATCGTAGCCTGCCAGTCTCCTCTGTCCAGTGAATTCTTCCAGCAGGAATATTGGAGCAGATTGCATTTCTCCCTCCAGGGAGAATCTTCCTGACCCAGCGATCAAACCCGCATCTCCCGCACTGCAAGCAGATTCTTTATCATCTGGACCATCAGGGAAGCCCTTTCACTCCAAAGCTATAAAGACTCCTGCGAGTGCGGAGGGGACAGTGCATGCCTTGCTTGGTCCACTGTCACTAGGTTAGAGATCATGGTCTGTCCCTGTTTTAGTTCCAGTTTGAAGAGCAGCTAGAACTGTGGGCCACGTCTCACTTGATTTTACATACATTCAGACTCTGCCATGATTACAGCAATGGTAATACTAGGGTTGTGGAGGTGCTGGGTTGTTGGGAGGAATCCAGTCCCTGCCTCTTCTCTATGTGGTCTGTGAAGGGCAGACATTTACAGAGAAGTTAATCTTGATTTTCTTTTCAAAAATGTTTAAAAGAAATTTATACCACCTTCTGGATTACCTTAGAGATATCCTGGCTGGGGTTGCCTAATCACTGGAGTTGACTATCACTCCTCTATTCTCATTCATTGGTATAAGAAATGTCAAATTCACGCAGCCTCCCTGGGGGATGGTTTGGCAAGAAGGATCCACAATCTTCAAAACGTTGGAGTCCCCCAGGTGTGGCCTTGGGTTCTCCCTTCTCATTTGATACTTTCTTCCTCAGTGATACCATTCACACCCACGGCTTTAATCACCATCCATCCCACACAGTGACCAAGTGCCCACCCTGTGGCACGTGTTCTTCTGGGTTTGGGGGCCACATCACTGACATTCATTTCCAGGCCAGATATCCAGGGTGACAGCTGCATCCTTGGCACCTCATCTTGGACGTCTCCAGGCAACTCTCACTATCTTCCCCCTCAAATCTGGTCCTCATGTCGCATTGCTTACTGTGGAGTTTAGTGAAGGAACCAAATCTGTACTTTTACACAAGCCAGAAGCATGGAGATTCTGCAACCCCCTTTCTCTCTGTGGTTTCTCTTGCTGTTGTTGTTTAGTCACTCAGCTGTGTCCAATTCTTTTGCAGCCCCGTGGACTGTAGTATGCCAGGCTCCTCTGTCCACGGGATCTTCCGGGCAAGAATACTGGAGTGGGTTGCCATTTCCTTCTCCGGGGGATCTTTCCAGCCCAGGGATTGAACGCAGGTCTCTTGCATTGGCAGGTGGATTCCTTACCACTGAGCCACCAGGGAAGCCCCTATCTCTTTTCTAACCATATCTAATTCCATTCATCTCTTAAATGTCCCTGGAATCTTCTCTCTTTCTCCATCCCTATCTCTGCCATAGCAAGGGTCACCATCCTGTCTTATAACAGCCTTCTAGCTGCACTCCAGGGTTCAGTGCTGGCCACCTTCCTGGACAGTTTCCATTCATAGCCGAGATGATTGTGTCCAAATGCAAGCCGGTTCCATCGGTTCCTTACTTAAAACCTTTTATGGGCTTCTCTCTGCTCCCAGGCCAAAGCAGAGCTTCCTACCAGAGACCTGCAAGCCCCTGGGCTCCCCATGGTACAGCCCCTGCTGATCTCTTTCATTGGTCCTTCTCTGCCCGACTCCTGCCCCCATTTTTTAGCCCTTCCTTGTGTTCTCCTTGTTTCCTGTGATACCACCATGCTGCTGTCTTCATCCAGAATGCCCCCACCCTCCCCTGTTTGGCAAATAACTCCTATACATCCTGCAGAGGCCCTGACCTCCCTGTCCAAGTCAGAGCCCTGTACTTCTCCTTCAAAGCAATTGTCCCCATTAAAGTTTTACATGTGAGTGATTTTTTGGTAACTGCCCATCCTATCCTATCACAAGATGTGCTGATCTTCTCCTGCAAGATCTCCAACATTAAAACTCACTGCTGAATAACCATCGACAGGAGAATGTTGGATCCCATCAAAAAAAGATACCTCACATCCAAGTGCAAAGGAGAAGCCCAGCAAGATGGTAGGAGGGGTGAAATCGTGTTAAGAATCAAACCCCATACTTGCCAGAGACATTTGGAAGGCTCAAACAAAACCTTGTGTGCACCAGGAAACCTCACAGAGACTGAACCAGATCTGCCTTTGAGTGTTTGAGTGTCTCCTGCAGGGTACGGGTCAGCAGTGGCCTGCCACAGGGGGAGGGGCTCTGGGTACAGCAGACCTGGGTATGTCATAAGCCCTCTTGGAGGAGGTTGCCATTAACTCCACCATAGAGCCGCCAGACTTACACAGGACTGGGGAAACAGACTCTCGGAGGGCACAAACAAAATCTTGCGTGCACCAGGACTCAGGAGAAAGGAGCAGTGACTCCACAAGATACTGACCCAGACTTTCCTGTGAGTGTCCAGGAGTCTCCAGCAGAGGCATAGGTCGGCGGCGACCTGTGGCAGGGTTGGGGGTGTTGAGTGCAGTAGTGCATGCAGAGGACCTTGCAAGGAGGTCGCCATTATCTTCATTACCTCCACCATAGTTAGACTGCAGGTCAAACAATAGGGAGGGGACACAGCCCCACCCACCCAGAGAAAGTTGGATTAAAGATTTACTGAGCATGGCCCCACCCATCAGAACAAGACCCAGTTTCCCCTTCAGTCTGTCTCTCCCATCAGGAAGCTTCCATAAGCCTCTTATCCTTATCCATCAGAAGGCAGACAGAATGAAAACCACAATCACAAAAAATAATCAAACTGATCATATGGACCACAGCCTTGTCTAACTCAGTGAAATTATGAGCCATGCCGTGTAGGGCCATCCAAGATGGACAGGTCATGGTGGAGAGTTCTGACAAAACATGGTCCACTGGAGAAGAGAATGGCAAACCACTTCAGTATCATTGCCTTGAGAACCCCATGAACAGTATGAAAAGGCAAAAAGATAGGACACTGAAAGCTGAACTCCCCAGGTCAATAGGTGCCCAATATGTTACTGGAGAAGAGTGGAGAAACAATTCCAGAAAGAATGAAGAGATGGAGCCAAAGCAAAAACAGCACCCAGTTGTGGATGTGACTGGTGATGGAAGTAAAGTCCGAAGCTGTAAAGAACAATATTGCATAGGAACCTGGAATGTTAGGTCCATGAATCAAGGTAAATTAGAAGTGGTCAAACAGGAGATGGCAAGAGTGAACATCGACATTTTAGGAATCAGTGAACTAAAATGGACCGGAATGGGTGAATTTAACTCAGATGACTATTATATCTACTACTGTGGGAAAGAATCCCTTAGAAGAAATGGAGTAGCCCTTGTAATCAACAAAAAAGTCCAAAATGCAGTTCTTGGGTGTAATCTCAAAAATGACAGAATGATCTCTGTTCATTTCCAAGGCAAACCATTCACTATCACAGTAATCCAAGTCTATGCCCTGACCAGTAATGGTGAAGAAGCTGAAATTGAATGGGTTCTATGAAGACCTACAAGACTTTCTAGAACTAACACCCAAAAAAGATGTCCTATTCATTATAGGGGACTGGAATGCAAAAGTAGGAAGTCAAGAGATACCTGGAGTAACAGGCAAGTTTGGCCTTGGAGTACAAAACGAAGCAGGGTCAAGGCTAACAGAATTTGCCAAGAGAACACACGGTCATAGCAAACACCCTCTTCTAACAACATAAGAGAAGACTTTACACATGGACATCACCAGGTGGTCAATACTGAAATCAGATTGATTATATCCTTTGCAGCCAAAGATGAAGAAGCTCTGAACAGTCAACAAAAACAAGACTGGGAGCTGACTGTGGCTCAGATCATGAAATCCTTGTTGCCAAATTCAGACTTAAATTGAAGAAAGGAGGGAAAACCACTAGACCATTCAGGTATGACATAAATCAAATCCCTTACGATTATACAGTGGAAGTGAAAAATAGATTTAAGGGATTAGATCTGATAGAGTACCTGAAGAACTATGGATGGAGGTTTCTGACATTGTACAGAAGGCAGTGGTCAAGAACATCCCCAAGAAAAAGAAAATGCAAAAAGGCAAAATGGTTGTATGAGGAGGACTTACAAACAGTTGAGAAAAGAAGAGGAGTGAAAGGCAAATGAGAAAAGGATAGATATACCCATTTGAATTCAGAGTTCCAAAGTATAGCACAGAGATATAAGAAAGTCTTCCTCAGTGATCAATGCAAAGAAATAGAGGAAAACATAGAATGGGAAAGACTAGAGATCTCTTCAAGAAAATTAAAGATACTAAGGGAACATTTCATGCAAAGATGGGGACAATAAAGGACAGAAATGGTATCAACCTAACAGAAGCAAAAGATATTAAGAAGAGGTAGCAAGAATACACAGAACTGTACAAAAGAGATCTTTATGACTCATAATCATGATGGTGTGATCACTAGACTAGAGCCAGACATCCTGGAAAGTGAAATCAATTGGGCCTCAGGAGGCATCACTATGAACAAAGCTAGTGGAGGTGATGGAATTCCAGTTGAGCTATTTCAAATCCTAAAAGATGATGCTGTGAAAGTGCTGTACTCAATATGCCAGGAAATTTGGAAAACTCAGCAGTGGCCACAGGACTGGAAAAGGTCAGTTTTCAATCCAACCCCCAAAGAAGGGCAATGTCAAAGAATATTCAAACTATGGTACAATTGTACTCATCTCACATGCTAGCAAAGTAATGCTCAAAATTCTCCAAGCCAGGCTTCAACAGTACGTGAATGAACTTACAGATATTCAAGCTGGATTTAGACAAGGCAGAGGAACCAGATATCAAATTGCCAACATACGCTGGATCATCAAAAAAGAGAGAGAGTTCCAGAATCACATCTACTTCTGCTTTATTGACTATGCCAAAGCCTTTGACTGTGTGGATCACAACAAACTGGAAAATTCTTCAAGAGATGGGAATACCAGGCCACCTTACCAGCCTCCTGAGAAATCTGTATGGAGGTCAAGAAGCAACTATTAGAACTGTACATGGAACAACAGACTGGTTCCAAATTGGGAAAGGAGTACGTTAAGGCTGTATATTGTCACCCTGCTTATTTAACTTACATGCAGAGTACATCATGTGAAATGCTAGGCTGTATGAAGCTCAAGCTGAAATCAAGATTGCCGGGAGAAATATCACTAACCTCATATATGCAGATGACACCATCCTATGGCAGAAAGTGAAGAGGAACTAAAGAGCCTCTTGATGAAAGTGAAAGAGGAGAGTGAAAAAGCTGGCTTAAAACTCAACATTCACAAAACAAAGGTCATGGCATCTGGTCCTATCACTTCATGGCAAATAGATGGGGAAACAATGGAAACAGTGACAAACTTTATTTTTTTGGGCTCCAAAATCACTGCAGATGATGACTGCAACCATGAAATTAAAAGATGCTTGCTCCTTGGAAGAAAAGCTATGACGAACCTGGACAGCATATTCAAAAACAGAGACATTACTTTGCCAACAAAGGTCCATTTAGTCAGGGCTATGGTTGTTCCCATGGTCATGTATGGATGTAAGAGTTGGACCATAAAGAAAGCTGAGTGCCAAAGAATTGATGGTTTTGAATTGTGGTGTTGGAGAAAACTCTTGAAAGTCTTTTGGACTGCAAGGAGATCCAACCAGTCCTTCCTAAAGGAAATCAGTCCTGAATATTCATTGGAAGGACTGACGCTGAAGA
The DNA here is from genome assembly GCF_016772045.2 of Ovis aries. Taxonomy (NCBI): domain Eukaryota; kingdom Metazoa; phylum Chordata; class Mammalia; order Artiodactyla; family Bovidae; genus Ovis; species Ovis aries. The sequence continues at coordinate 51,459,063 of NC_056065.1, forward strand.
TGAAGCTCCAATACTTTGGCCCCCTGATGCAAAGAACTGACTCATTTGAAAAGACCCTGATGCTGGGAAAGATTGAAGGTGGGAGGAGAAGGGGATGGCAGAGGATGAGATGATTGGATGGTATCACTGACTGGATGGACATGAGTTTGAGTAAGCTCCGGGAGTTGGTGATGGGACAGGGAAGCCTGGCATGCTGCAGTCCATGGGGTTGCAAAGAGTTGGACATGACTGGTAACTGAACTGAAGATCTTATCCTTTCCTGAGACCATAAAATCTACAAGGGCTGGGACAGAGCCTGTTGTCTCAGCAATATTTTATTATGAAAGAGTTCAGATTCACAGTAAAGAAGGAGGAGTTTTATAGCCAAGATCTAGATTCAACCTGTTTTTGGCCCCATTATATCTCTGCCCGGCATGGTGCCTGCTATCTAGTAGACCTGTAATAAATCTTTGCTGAGTGAAAGTGGTTCATATCCTTCCACATCTTAGATGATAAAGGCAAGGTGAACAATATTTATGCCAGCATCATTTCTGTGTGTAAAAAATTGGAAACAACTTAAATGCCCAAGATAGAGAATTGGCTAAATAAATTATGGTACATCCTACATAGTGGGGTTCCTCATCATCAGTGACAGCAATGATGCATGTATTGACATGGAAGGGTGTTCCTGATGTACTGTTAGGAACAAAACTAAAGAAATCTGGGTATGACATTATTTTTTTGTAAAGTTAATAAATCAATAAACATTTACAGATAGAACCTACTCTATGATAGGTACTATTTTTAAATACTTTAGATATATTAATGCATTTTCACTGCAGATGGCTATTACAGCCATGAAATTAAAAGACGCTTACCCCTTGGAAGGAAAGTTATGACCAACCTAGATAGCATACTCAAAAGCAGAGACATTACTTTGCCAACAAAGGTCCATCTAGTCAAGGCTATGGTTTTTCCTGTGGTCATGTATGGATGTGAGAGTTGGACTGTGAAGAAAGCTGAGCACCAAAGAATTGATGCTTTTGAACTGTGGTGTTGGAGAAGACTCTTGAGAGTCCCTTGAACTGTAAGGAGAAATCCAACCAGTCCATTCTAAAAGAGATCGGTCCTGGGTATTCTTTGGAAGGAATGATGCTAAAGCTGAAACTCCAGTACTTTGGCCACCTCATGCGAAGAGCTGACTCACTGGAAAAGACTCTGATGCTGGGAAGGATTGTGGGCAGGAGGAAAAGGGGATGACAGAAGATGAGATGGCTGGATGGCATCACCGACTCGATGGACGTGAGTCTGAGTGAACTCTGGGAGTTGGTGATGGACAGGGAGGCCTGGCGTGCTGCGATTCATGGGATTGCAAAGAGTTGGACATGACTGAGGGACTGAACTGAACTAAACTGAACTGAATCCTCACAAGAATCCTATGGAGTGAGTATACCCTATTATCCCCATTTTACAGATAAAGAAACTGAGGCACGGAGAGGGGAATAACTTGCCTGGACTCACATAGCTCTTTCCATGGGAAAATGCCTTGGAAGTTACACAAAGAATATGACAGTGTTGACAATATCAAATACTGGCAAGGATGTGAGGCAACAGGAACTCACTCATTGTTGGTGGGAATGCAAAATACAGTCACTTTGGAAGAGAGCTTTGTGGGTTCATTAAAAACTAAATGTACTCTAACCACATGATCCAGCAACTACAACCTTGGTATTTCCTCAAAGGAGTTGCAAACACGCCCACACACAAACCTGCACATTGATGTTTATGGCAGCTTTATTCATAACTGCCCAAACTTGGAAACAACCAGGGTATCCTTCAGTAGGTGAACAGATAATGGAACATTGCTCAGTGCTTAGTCACTCAGTCAACCTCTTGGACTGCAACCTGCCACGCTCTTCTGTCTATGGAATTTTCCAGGTAAGAATACTGGAGTGGAGTGGGTTGCCATTTCCTACTCCAGGGGATCTTCCTGACCCTAGGATCAAACCCTTGTTTCTTACATTGCCAATCTCCTGCATTGGCAACAGGGTTCTTTACCACTGTGCTACGTGGGAAGCAATGGAATATTATTTGGCACTAAAAAAAGAGCTGTCAAGCCATGAAAAGACTTAGAGGAAACTTAAATGCATATTACTAAGTAAAAGAAACTGATCTGAAAAGTTGTATGATTCCAACTATATGATATCTTAGAAAAGGCAAAAAACCATGGTGACAATAAAAAAGATGTGTGGTTGCCAGGGACTGGAGGTCAGGGAGGAAGCACAGAGGATTTTCAGGGCAATGAGACTATTCCATATATTATATTGGTAGCTACATGTTATCACACATTTGTCCAAGCCCAAATCCATAGAATGTGCAAGAGTAAACCCCACACAACACTGCAGATCAACTACACTCCTCCAGTAAAATTAAAATGAAAAAGAGTGAACCCTAAAGTAAACCTGATCGCTCCCCTGATAGCTCAGTTAGTTAAGAATCCACCTGCAATGCAGGAGACCCAGGTTCTATTCCTGGGTGGGGAAGATCCGTTGGAGAAGGAATAGGCTACCCACTCCAGTATTCTTGGGTTTCCCTTATGGCTCAGCTGGTAAAGAATCCCCCCTGCCTCCCCACAATGTGGGAGACCTAGGTTCAATCCCTGGGTTGGGAAGATCCCCTGGAGAAGGGAAAGGCTACCAACTTCAGCATGCTGGCCTGGAAAATTCCATGGACTGTATAGTCCATGGGGTCACAAAGAGTTGGACACAACTGAGCAACTTTCACTTTTCTTTCCAATGTAAACCATGGGCTTCGGGTGATTACGATGTGTCCATGTAGGTTCATCAGCTGCAACAGTTGTACCTCTCTGGTGCTGATGTTGATAACTGGGGGTCTGTGCATGAGTGGCAATGGAGGGTACCTCGGAAATCTCCATTATCATCCTCTCAATTTTGCTGTGAAGCCAAAACTGCTCTAAAAACAGTGTATTTTTATATATATGTGGTAACTTCTAAGAGAGAAGATTTGGCATAATTTTGCTTCTTCCTATTGCCTCTGTCACATCTCATTTTTCTCCAGCAGTCATGTCTCACTTGTGTATACTCTTTTCCTGGAACATCACTTCTCAAGTGGTGAAGCGGAGTTAAGTCTGGAGAAGGGAACGCTTGGCCGCACACCCAACAAGAAGCCTCCCTCAACAGATGTCCCATCGCGATCAGATTTGACGCGACATTTCAGTCATGCAACTACAGGAGAAGAGGGCTGCCGTTACCTTTGTTGGAGCTGGAGAACTGGATGCCCACGTCTTGCAGAAGGTGCTCTGTCTCCTCCAGCCAGGACAGTGACAGGCGTAGGATGTCCAGTGACACCTTCTGGAGCCCTGAGACAGGTGGGCTCACCTGCAGGTGCTGCAGGAAGCTGACCTCCTTCCTCAGGTCGTTGCTGCAGCACGACGTCTTCATGCAAGCCTGGAAACAGATGAGGTCGTGAGGAGCCAGGGCACCGTTGCCAGAAATAGCACCCGGCCGCCGTGACCTGCAGAGAGGGGTGTTCTTGACGTGTTCTTGAAGCAGGAAGAACCCTGGGTGCCCTGGGATGGCCCACTTCTAGTTGCTTTTTAGGGGGTGAGTGGGACGAGGGGGCAGCTTTTATTTCGTGTGTACTTTAGTTGGGACTTTTGATGGTCAAATAGACCCCATGTTTACAGACTTAGAGAATGAATTTATGGTTGCTGGGAGGACAGCAACCCCTTATGGAGGGAAGGGATAGTTAGGGAGTTGGGGATGCTATGTACACACTGCTATATTTAAAATGGATAGCCAACAAGCATCTACTGTACAGCACATGGAACTCTCTCAAAGTTATGTGGCAGCCTGGATGGGAGGGGAGTTTGGGGGAGAATGGATGCATGTATATGGATGGCCGAGTCCCTTCGGTGCTCACCTGAAACCACCACAACATGGTGTGTTAATCGGCTATCAAAGTGAGAGTTGCTCAGCCGTGTCCGACTCTTTGCGACCCCATGGACTATACAGTCCATGGAATTCCCCAGGCCAGAATACTGGAGTGGGAAGCCTTTCCCTTCTCCAGTGGATTATCCCAACCCAGGGATCCAACCCAGGTCTCCCACATTCCAGGCGGATTCTTTATGAGCTAAGCCACAAGGGAAGCCCAAGATATAATCGGCTATACCCCAATATAAAATAAAAGCCAAAACAAGGGATTTCCGTGGTGGTCCAGTGGTGAAAACTCCGTGTTTCCAATACTAGATCCCATGTGCCACAACTAAAAAATCTCATATGCAGCAATGAAGATTGAAGGTCCCACATGCTGCAAATAATATCTGGTGCAGCCAATAAACAAAATTAAAGGAAAAAAAAAAGAGAAAGGAAGAGATCCCGTGTTTAGGCACAGGCAATTCCAAAGCCAAATTGCCAAGGACGATTTGGCTGAAACGAGAACCAAAGTTGGCTACAAAATTCCTGCTGAGATCAACACATAAGCTGGTCAGAAAGTCCAATTTCCTGGCTTGAAAAAGTGCTGACAAGCCAACATTCACAGACTCCCCAAATAGCAGCTGCTTATTTCCAGAGAAAGCAGAAGCAGCTGCCTGCTCTGATAAAGCTGGTTTTCCGGGTGGGGGCTGGGAGGTGGGCGGGGGGGTGGTCGGTCAGAACCAGTCTTGTCTCCTCCAGAGTCAAAGGCGACTAGGGTAGGGGCAGCCTTTCCATTGCTGGGACAAAAGAGAAAAACGCAAATAAAGAGCAGGATGTTTTCTTGGTTTCTCTGGAAATAACCCAGGGCTATTTTGAGGGCAAGAGGAGAAGGAGGCGACAGAGGATTAGATGGTTGGATGGCATCACTGACTTAACGGACATGAATTTGAACAAACTTCAGGAGACGGTGAAGGACAGCGAAGTCTGGGGTGCTGCAGTCCACTGGGTCGCAAAGAGCCAGACACGACTGAGTGACGGAACAACATTTCTTCCCCTGAGGTCCAGGGGCCTCCCAAAGGGGAGTGTCGGGCAGCTTTTTCTTGGCCACACCAATTTCACCTGGGAGGCAGTTTTTGAGGTCCTTTGTTTTCTACCTCAAACAAATTTCTCCAGCAAGAGAGAAGGTGGGCAGAAAAGCAGAACCGGACGATTTGCTGAACAAGGAGCACAACGTGAGCCATGGGGGGCACGGGTGAGAAGTGGAGGAGGGCACCTGGCAACTGTCTAAGGCCTTCTTCAGCTTCTCAACGCTGTCTGCGACCTCCTCCTGTCTGCAGAGGCCGAGCTGGGTCTCCTTCTGCAGGGTCCACTTTTTCTGCTGAAAGTTGATGTTGTCCTCAGTGACCTGGGTGATCTTCTCTATTAACTAATGGGAAAAAGACAAAAAAAAAAAAAAAAAAAAAAAGATTGACATTGCAGGGTGGCTCTGGCGGGAGGGGCTCTGGGTTGGGGGAAGGCATGGGCTTGAGCTCCCATCTCTGCAGGGTTGGGGAGGGAGGTCCTGGCATGTTTGGGTGATGGCTCTGGAGGGAATGTCGGCTCTGTCACCAGGGCTTGTTTCCCAGGATCAGAGATGATTTTTAAGAGCCAAAGGCTTGTCATGTGGCCCTGTGTGTGTTCTAGATTCTTCAGAACTCTGGGAGTGATTCATCATGCTGAGCCTGATGCTGTGGTGCCCGAAAGAGAAGGCTAGGCTATCCGAGAGCAGTCCATGGTGTGAATTTTTCACCCGCTTGCCGACACAGGGTTGGAGGGGACAAACGGAAGAATACCAAGTCAGTCCTTACAGCCAAAGGCACATCCTTGCTGCCGGCTGCCCTCTTCAGGAGAAGCGAGCCAGGACGCCTGCTCTACAGCGAGGCTCTTTCCTCGTGGGACTAACGGAGGTGGACCATGCAGGCCTGGAGACCAGACATAGGCCTGGGTGGTTCCATTTGATTTTCACAGAAACACTTCAAGGGAGTTTAACTGGCTTTTACTCTAAAAGCCAGGAAATCCCAGAATATCAAAACAAATCTTCATGGTGTAGCGACAGTGTGAAAAATATGCGCCACCAACAAAAAACAGAAACATATGTTCCCAGTGTCTGGAGTCCCGGGTCCCCGAGGAAGAAAGGGGGGAAGAGAGACGAACCTGCTGATCGGAGACGGGCTTGTCCTGGAATGGCTTCGCTCGTCCGTAGGTGGCCTTGATGACCTGACTTCTGAAATGCTCCAGCTGCAGCACAAAGAAAGGGAAGTTGATGGAATGAGTGGTGCAGCTGCAGCCGCAAGGCTTGAGGAGGCACTTCCACTGCTGGGTCTGGGAGAAATCCGTTAGAAGGCTCTGCACACCATGAATGGTCACTATGGTTGGGGCTTCCCAGGTGGTGCTAGTGGTAAAGAATCCGCCTGCCAATGCACGAGCCACAAGAGATGCGGGTACGACTCCTGGGTCGGGAAGATCCCTTGGAGTAGGAAACGGCAACCCAAACTAGTATTCTTGCCTGAAAAATTGCACGGATGGGGGAGCCTGCAGGCTATATTCCATGGGGTTGCAAAAAGTTGGTCACGACCAAGTGACTAAGCACGCACGCAAACAGATTATTAACACCTTCACCTCTCACCGGAAGGGGAAGTGCCCACACAAGAGAGGGGGACGGTAGGTTTTAATGACTTTTCAGGCATGCCCGCCTAACCCAGCCGATGCACGTGGGCAGCTCACATACGTCTCAGGCCCTCAGAAGAGCCACTCACTGCCAATTATCCAGTGGGAAGTCTGGGGCTGGGAGTGCTCTTCCATAATTGGTACGCTGGCACCAGGCTGTGAGATAAATATTGAGACTGTCAGCCTGAGTAAACTGTGTAATCAGCCAGGGTGCCCGGGGAGAGAAGGAGGAGCAGCCTGCTGCCATTTTGTGCCTTAGGCCTCGTGTCCTGAAGATGATGCCTGCTGTATTCCCCTCAGGGTCCCCGGAGCCTGGCACCCAGCAGGCACTCAATAAGTGTTCATCAAATGATTGTAACAGAAACAACTGACTTGGCAGGTGTTCAAAGTCCTCACCTTCAGTTTGGCCAGCTTTTATTGACTATCTCCCTGGTTCTGGTGTCTTCAGATTACGGTTGATGAAAGAATACAGTTACATTAGAATCAGGGCTTCTAGAATGACAAGTTCAAGGTGTCCCAGGTTCATGAGAGGCCTGAGAGGCAAACAAGCCCAACCCTCTCTGGAAGTTTACCAACATGATGGCCCTTGGCTCGGGTTTTGGGCTCACGGGCAAAACGTGGTCATGAAAGACTCTAGAATAGAGCCCTGAAGGACCATAACAGCTGGGGAATCAACGTGAATGTCAACAAGTCCAAGACACAGGAGTATGCTGCACACCAGGAGTTCTGAAAAGCCAAGGAGAGGAATTATGACTCTCCTAAAGACAGCTCTGCAGTCAGCTTGCCGGGAGCCAGCTGGGTGATCTGAGGGATTCCGGGCCGTCTGTTGGTTGCATGACCAAGGGGAGGGTCCTAACTTGCCCGAGGAAGAGGTTATGTAGGCAAGGCCCCATGGGTGATGGCCCGCATCACCACCAGAGGCACCCTGTGGGACTGCTGTGAGTGGAGGGACAGGTCCTGCTGGACAACGGGAGTCTGTCCTGGAGTCACTTGCCTGGGGAAAGGCATGACCTCAGGCAGGGAGCTGGCTGTGGACAAGAGGGTGACGTGGGAATGCCAGGGCAGCACAGAGAGGCCTCCTCCTTACTCTTTCGAGTCCTGGAGGAATCTCTGTGTCTTCCTGAATGAGCTCTGGCTGGAGGCATGACCAGGCTCCTGGCAAGTGGCACAGATCATGCCCTCAAGGTGGGTGTGTGCTGGGGGTGCAGAGTGCTGGCAGGGGCAGGGGTAGCCGAGGTGCACCAAGGGAAGCCCAGAGCCGCGGGCTCTCTCCCTTGGTAAGGGGTCGGTGCCCTGCAGGAGAGAGGACACCGGGGGTGACGGTGTGGATGGTTGTTGAAGAGGCTTTCATACCTGCACTATCGTCATCATTTAACCTGTGGGTGCTTCTGGAGCTCAGCGTGGGGGACAATGCCCGGTCATACTGTTGGTTCAGGCTTGGATGCCACCACATGGAAGGGCTTTGGGAGCTGGGCTGGGTGGGCTGGAGTGCTCCTTTAAGGACTGCGGTTCTTAACCCTTCTGGGTAGTTTACAGACCCTTCTGAGAATCCAGTGAGTGACAAGGTGGACTCATCCGCCCAGAAAAAGAAAAGCACGAACACACATACATGCAAATTGTTCTTGTCCTCCTGGGGCCATGGTTGCCAGGGGAGGGGTGCCTTGTGGAGGGGTCCAGGGTGGGCTGCCCTGGGTAGGCCACCTTCCACAGGGGCAGTGCCCCATCCTGGGATCTCGTCTGCCCTCCCTTAGTTTTTTCTGAGGCCTTGTTTGCATGTTCTGGCCATCATGTCTGTGCCACATGTAAGAGGAAGGGCTGCTGGGCCATCTTGGGTCAGAGCCTGGGAGATGGCACCCCCAGACCTGCTGAGTCTGAGCCTGCTCCCCACCTCGCCAGTTTCCATTTGGCATGAACTGTGATAGTGTGGGTTCTATTATTAATTCTACTATACAGTTCAGTTCAGTCACTCAGTTGTGTCCAGCTCTTTGCAACCTCATGGACTGCAGCAGGCTTCCCTGTCCATCACCAACTCCCGGAGCTTACTCGAACTCATGTCCATCAAGTCGGTGATGCCATCCAACCATCTCATCCTCTGTTGTCCCCTTCTCCTCCTGCCTTCAATCTTTCTCAGCATCAGGGCCTTTTCCAATGAGTCAGTTCTTTGCATCAGGTGGCCAAAGTATTGGAGTTTCAGCGTCAGCATCAGTACTTCCAATGAATATTCAGGACTGATTTCCTTTAGGATGGACTGGCTGGATCTCCTTGTAGTCCAAGGGACTCTCAAGAGTCTTCTCCAACACCACAGTTCAAAAGCATCAATTCTTCGGCGCTCAGCTTTCTTCACAGTCCAATTCTCACATCCATACATGACCACTGGAAAAACCATAGCCTTGACTAGACGGACCTTTGTTGGCAAAGTGATGTCTCTGCTTTTCAATATGCTGTCTAGGTTGGTCATAACTTTCCTTCCAAGGAGTAAGCGTCTTTTAATTTCATGGCTGCAGTCACCATCTGCAGTGATTTTGGAGCCCCCCCAAAATATTACTAATACTTCATTAAGAAAAGTGGCGGGACTTCCCTAGTGGTTCAGGGGTTAAGACTCTGTGCTTCTACTTCAGGGGACATGGGTTTGATCACTGGTTGGAGGACTAAGATCCTCCAAGCCATGTGGCTTGGCCAAACAAAACAGAACAAAACAAAAACAAACAGAAAAGTGGCCTCCCCTGTGGATACTGACTAGAGCGTCTGTTTGGAGGCCCAGAGGAAGAAAGATCGCTGTAAATGTCAAGACAAAGAAACGTGAAGGAGAAAGTGCTAGAAACACCACTGTGGTTGAAAGCCTCAAACCCTCCCTAAGAGGGACCCGCACCACTGGTTTACCGGGGTGGGCCTTGACCTGGGACTGGCTGCTTGGTCAGGGTCTCAGGTGATGGCAAACACCAGTGTGGGCAGCTTCCCAGCAGGAAAAGCCTTTTTAATGACATCCCCTGGGACTTGGGAGCCCCATCCCCTGGGATAAGTGGGTGAAATTAAACCAGGCCATCCTCCTCCTCACTCATCCCTGCCGGCCGCTTGGGCGCAGGGCTCTGTGGAGAGCAGTGGGCCATGAAGGGGCTTGGCAGCACGCCTACCTGACCTACTGCCCTTTCCAAATTGGCTTTAATGAGGTTTTCTCTGTTCCCCATTTCTTGCAGCTGAAGCAATTTCCTTCTGGAATCCTCCTGAAGCTTCTCTTCAACCTGAAAGGATGATGAAAGCATGGGCTTGCTGCTAATGTGATCATCACGCCCGCTGGGGGAACTCTTCTTGGGGGGGGGTGCTAATAGCAGTGGGGGAGTCCTCGAGGGGTAGGGACAGCTGCGGCCCCATGGCAGGGGTCATGGGCATACACAGGGTGGAGATAAACTCACAGGGAGATACCCCTTAAGGGAAGGGGCTGAGCTCTGCACCCTGGGCTCAACTATGTCCTATCACAGACTCCAATCCCAGCTCAGTCCCTAGCAAGATGTGTGACCCTGGGAAAGTGATTTCACGGCTCCGTGACTCAATGTTCTCATCTGTCAAATGGGGACAGAGTACCTGTACTGCAGCACAGAGTTATTGTGGGAATTCAAAATATTTGGAATAGTGCTTACAGGTCTGAGTGTGGTAAATATTGGTGTGACCTATAAAAGGTGGGTGGGGAATTTCCTGGTGGTCCAGTAGCTAAGTCTCCTTGCTCTCAATGGAGGGCACCCAGGTTTGATCCCTGGTCAGGGAACTAGATCCCACATGCCGCAGTGAAGATAGAGGATACCACGTGCAGCAATTAAGATCCTGTGCAACCAAATAAATACACATATTTTTTTAAAAAGTGAACGGGAATATCTGCCATGCAGCCTCCTTCTAAGACTCCACGAAAGGTCCTTGGTCAGTGTTATTATTGGGTTTATCATCATAATTATTTGTCATTACCACTTTGAGCACACCCACTGGTGGAAACCTCTCTAGAGGCTTGCTCAGTAACGTCTATTAAGAATCGCAGCCTGCAAAAGAAGGTGTTTGAAGTGCAGAAGCTTGCTTGTTTAATCCTCCCTTGCTTGGGTAACGGGGCAAGCTGAGGTGAGCTTGAGAGTGCTTGATGCTACCATCTGCTGGCAAGTGTGGGCCTTGCAGCTGCTCATTTCAGGGACACATCTAATCATTTCAGGGACATACCTACTGAGCCCAGGGCTCTGGCACCAACAGGAAACCAGGCAAACGCTCATAAATAAGTGGAGAGACTTTGTGCTGAAACAAATCCCATGGGCCGTGTTGATCAGGGATCTGACAAGGGGGATCACAGAGATGTAGTAAAAGACCCAGAGGAACTCTTTGGAGCTTTCCTCTGAGCAGAGCAGTACAGTGGGAGAGCGACCACCCGGCTCTGGCACCTTGGGAAAGCCACCTCTCTGGGGCCTTAGTTTCCTTCCAGATCTAAACATGCTCTGACTTGTATTTCAGCTGCATTTCCATACACCACAGAAGCCAAGTCCAACCCTGGACTCTGCCCTTATCTGTGTTCTCCACGAACAGCCCCCCATTCCCACTCCTGAGCTTCAGGCAACTTCAGGGGCTGTCCTGCTCCCTCCGTCACACCTGGAGCTCTCCACGTCTGTCCTCCCATCCCTCTCAGGTGACATGCTGGGCTGTGGCAACTGGCCACCTCACCTCTAGTTTAGCGCCTTGAGGTACTGTGAGGGTTAGTCAGCTGTAGGGCAGCTCTGACCTACAAAACGTTCTACAACGATACAGATGCTCTGAATCTGTATCATCTAATACAGCAGCCACAAACCACATCTGGTGATCCAGTGCTCGAAACGGGCTGGTGTGATCGAGGAAATGAATTTCAAAGTGTATTTAATTTTGATTAATATCAGTGTAAACAGTAGCACATGGCTGTTGGCTATACAATAGTGATTGGAGTCAGACCAACCTGGAGTCAGCCAAAACCATGTGACTGGGCTAGTTACATTGCTAGTTAACAAGCAGTCTTGACTTTCTCATCTGTAAAATGGGGAGAATGATCTCTAGGTCATGGCGCTGTTGTGAAGAGGGAAAAGAGATGAAATGTTTGGTGGTAATGCCCAGTCCATGAGAAACTGCAGCTATCATCTGCACCATTATTAGCTGCGAATGTCACATATTAGTTCTCTGTTTGGAAGCCCTGGTAGCGCCCCACTGCCCGTGTGCAATAGAGCCTGAGTGCCAGAACTAGTGCAAAACACCAAGCCAGGGATTCAAGAAGCCCTGATGGGCTCTGAACAAGGCAAAGAAAAATGGATCCGCTCCGAGATAAATCATAATACAACTGCTGGAAATCCAGGGAAAAGAAAATCTTTTGCAAAGGTGCAACAATAAGGCTTACAGATGACTTCTAAATAGAAATAACCGGAGCCAAAAGACAGCAGGGACATACCTAATGCTGTTTCTAATGTGCCAAAAGAAAAGAACTGCCACTGTAGAATTCAATAGGCAGTCAAATGTGTTTTAAGATTGAAGGTTAAATATACATTTCAAGATAGACACACAGACACATCTGAGACTGTCATCAGCAGAGCTACAGTGAAGGAAAACACTAAAGGGTATTCTTCAGAGACAAGGAAAATGAATGCAGATGGATGATCAGAGATGCAGAAAAGACAAGCAGCAGTAACAGTAACGTGTGCATATGATACTGACTATATAAAAATGCCAATAATATCTTTGGGGGTTTTATTAATAACTATAGAGAGGAGTTTAGAAAATGACAGCAATGACTTACAAATCTGGAGGGGTTAAGTGAAGTCAGGGTGTTCTAAATTCACTGCATTGTCAAGGAGAAGGGCATAATTATCAACTAATACTACATCTTGGTAAGTTAAGAATGTACATTGTAAGTACTTCTGTGGTGGTCCAGTGGCTAAGACTCTGCGCTCCCAATGCCAGGGGCCCGGGTTCAATTCCTAGTCAGGGAACTGGATTCCACAGGCCACAATGAAGAGTTTGTATGCTGCAACTGAAGATCGAACGTGCCACAGTAACGATTCCCAACTAAAACCCAGCCCAGCCAAAGAAATGTTAATTAATTAAAAAAGAATGCACATTGTAATCTTTAGGATGACCACTAAGAGAGCAATGGAAGAATGAAAAACTTCATTAATGTGAGATCTTTGCTAGTCAAGGATAAAATGCTATTGTCTTACTATTATTAAAAGGATAGTAAAAAACTGAAATGTTTCCAAGCTAATAGAGGAGAAAGGTGGAATGACAGAAAACCGTCAACTCAGAAGGAGGCAAGAAAGGAGAGAAAAAGCAATATAGTTACAGATAGTACAACTGGCACTGAGCAAGAGAGTAGATTTAAATCCCAGTGTATGAGTAATTAGATAAGATAAACGGGCTGAAAGTAAAAGACTGTCAAACTGGATTTTGTAAAAATGATATGCTATTTGGACGCTATATGTCTAAAACTTAAAAACTGACAGACAGGACTTCCCTGGTGGTCCAGTGGTTAAGAATCCACCTGCCAAAGCAGAGGACACGGGTTTGGTTCCTGGTCCTGGGAGAGTCCACATGCCATGGGGCAACTAAACCCATGAGCCACAACTACGGAGCCCTTGCACCCCAAAGCCCATGCTCCACAGCAAGAAGCCACTGAAATGAGAAGCCGGTGCACCGCAGCTAGAGAGTAGTCCCTGCTCACCATATCTAGAGAAAGCCTGTGCGCAGTAATGAAGACCCAGCACAGCCAAAAATAAACACATAAATAAAATTTAAAAAAATTAACAGAGGAAGTATGAAAAAAATATGCTACGGAAACCCTAACCAACAGCAAGCCAGTGATGGCGCTAAATGACAAAGATGATGTTAAGGGGAAAACACTACTAGAGATGAAAAGAGACATTAAAAAAAAAAGGGACATTTTATGATGATCAAAAGTCTTGTTCTACTGGAAACATTAGAATTCTAAATTTATATGCACATAGTAATACAACCTCACAATATATAAAGCAAAATTTGTCAATATTAAAAGAAGAAACACACAAATGTACAATCATGATGAGATTAAAAAAAAAAAAACATTCCCAATGACTGATAGAACACAAAGACACGCACACACACAAATCAATAAGAGTATTTAAGTTGGAACAACATCATTGACAAGCTTGATTTAATGGATCAATTCTTTCCTGGGTAATTTCATGATTGAAGGCAGTGGGTCGTGGTTACACACGGGAACTTTGGAGTCTGGCAGACCCAGCCTGGAGCGGTTGCCAAGGCGACCCATCCCTGCCATACCTTGCTCTTTTCCCGAAGCGTCTTAGAGATCAGGCTCTGCTCCGTACTGCTCCTCTTCAACTCCTCCCTGAGCTTTCTCACTTCTTTCTCCATGCCGTGGATTTGCTAAGAAAGTTTCAACAACAGGGAAGTCAACTTCGACCTCATCTGGTTTGTTAAGGTGGAACCTAGCCTAAGATCAGGTTAATTCTTTCCCTTGGGAGATGTTTCTACATCTTTAAAACAAAGTAGGGTTTTTTTCAACAGATGCACTGAAAGCACAGGGTGAGGGAAACTTTGAGTTTCTTTTGAAGATCAGCATGGATTCTGGATTAAACAGTACAAGGGACACATTTACTCATTAGATTCTCCTTCCTTGGAATATATTTTGAGTTCAGTCTAAATAGGGTTTATTTGGAAGACACCATGGGCAGAGCTTGGAAGAAAAGAACAATGAGCTTTTTCTTTTTGTTCCCATTTGAGACAGAGAATAGCAGTGCCCCTGAGAGAAGAAAATGGCCTCAACAGATGGAAACGATATGCTTAGTGATGTTCTTGAGGATTCGACTGGCGCGGAGGGTGAACATTCACATTTAGTGCTCATCTTTTCATTGTATTAATTTTTATATTCACCTTCCATACAAAGCCAATGATATGTCTGCTTTTTATTTTGTTTTTATGAACTGATGTAAAACTGAATGTATCGATAGTTAAGTAACAATACTTGAGGAGTTTCATGTCAATAACAGTGCCCATGGCTGTGATAAAACTTGTGACGGTAGCTCATGAAAGTTTGGGCATCACAAGTCCAGGGGTAGGGACCATGGTGAATTTCTAGCAGCATCTAGTGGCCACCTGGCCACCTTCTGTCCCGGTCTCCAGCCCAACTCTAGCCCAGCTCCAGGGGCAACCTGATGAGGGGCCTAGAGCCAACTGTCCATGAAACCCTAGGAGAGTATGTTTTCCAAGGTTTTCTACCTGTCTTTTTGAGGCAAGCAAATCAAAGAATTATGTTAATTACATTAACAAACAAACACCCATAAAGCCCCAGAGTTTGCACTAGCTAAGGGGCCAAGGAACCCCTCCAAAGCCCTGTAGGTCAAAGTCTAGGCTTTCTGTGGACACCCAGGGGTGAGGAGGTTCAACGCACGGTTTTGTAGAGTTTTAATTCTTTCTCTTGGGCTTCCAGGTTCTCCTTCTGGGCATCTTCCTTCTTTAACTCTTCTTTCAGCACTGAGCACTGGGGAGAAAAATAACAAGGTCACATGGGCTTGACTGGGGGCCCTAAGTCCCTATGTGCGTGCCCAAGGTTGTCTTCTGCTGTTTAACTCAATCACATCCTGCATTCTGAGAGGCCAGACTATCTGTGTGATGGAAGCACGGGCATCTTGTGGTTGTTCCTGGTTCACCCCTCTTGTGAGTTCTGACAAATAAAGCATCTTAATTACCCTTCAAAAGCCAGCAAACTGCACCACACAGGGACTCCAGACTCGTAGAGTCTGGGTACTTAGGGTGGAGGAATTGAGCTGTTTTCACTCAGAGAGCATCGAGAGTGGTGAGGGAGGGCCAGTGGGTTTGGGTCGATCTTAGTGCTTTTGTGCAGGTTCATCTCAAAGACACAACTGCCCTGTTGGTCACAAAGGGGTAAATGGAGCTGCCTTTTCCGAGGGCATTTTGGCAACAGACATTAAGAGCATAAGGATGGATGTGTCTTCTTTTGACCCAGAAATTCCCACTTTGGACATGTACCCTAAGGACAATGATTAGAGAAATCAGTGAATCTGTAGCTTCAAGGATGTTCTCCATAGAACTGTCAGTAACAGTGGAAAAAAAGAAACACCAAGTGTTGTTTATGACAGGAGATGACTTTATAACACTGTGTACATCCAGGAGAAAGTGTGTGGCTTTTAAGACCAATGATAAGAGCGTTGATCTATTAGCATGGGAAAGTCATTGTGTTTATGATTTTTAAAAATATACATAGTGTAAATTCACTGTAAAATAACTGACTGATTGATTTCCAGGTAATATATAGAAACAAGACTGGAAGAACCCTGAGGAAAAGTGACCTCACTCTAAGGTCAATAAGGAAGGGGAAACGGGGACATAATCAAACAGATGCACTGTGGGAGGCGGAAGAGCCAAGCAGGGGTTGTCTTTGCATATTCCTTCTACTAAGCACCAGCTCTGCAACCCCTCCCTGTCCCCAACACACACACACACACACACACACACAGAGTCCTCTCACCTAAAACAGCGAGTGCACATGCCTAGGAGGGCACTCTGCTTGTCAGAAACAAAGGCAGAGGCATTGGCCGGGCGGCTGACTGAGGCAGAGGCAGAGGAGCAGGGCTAAAACCAGGCTCCCATGTCTTGGAAAATGATTTTGTCATTCCCATTTCGCAGATGGGGTAATAAAGGCCAAATAAGTTACAGTAAGAGAAAGCTCTGGGATTGGACCCAGGTCTGTGACTCCAAAGCTCGTGGCTTTTGCCGGTTCCATATTCGGTGTAGTACTGTGCACCAGGTACTACGTATCAGGCCTTTTCCTTGGAACCTCAGGATGTTTCCATCCCACACCCATGCAGCCCTGGCTAATCCATCAGACAGCTGCTGGGAATCCCTGAGTTACGACCTGAGATGAAAGCTATGAGGTTTTACCCTGACTGGCAGAAACAGATGCATCATACAAATACTGAGAAATCTTATCCTATAGAGTCAGGATTCTAAAGTTGGCATGGAAGGCAAGATTTGCAAATAAAGTTCCATTGAAAAAACTCTTCACTTGCCTACCAAGTCTAGGTAAGAAATGAGAGTTTGTGTGTTTGCATCTGGATCTTCAAACGTTGTGATTTGAAGGCAATTATGAGAACCAGTGGTGCTGGGACTGTGATGGAGCCCTGTGGGTTGTCCTTGCTCACAGAGAGATTTTATTCTGTTTTACATTAAGCTGTGCAGTAGCAATATATCCTAATAAGTGTTTGTTCCTGGGGTTTATTTATCATAGGGGTTAAAAAATATTTGCTGCATTTGAAAATATATTATGCTCTTCTGAGCCACATACTGTACTTTAAAAGCTGCTGAGAAGTTGACTTCTCTGCAGACATGTGACTGCACTGTGTCTGCTTTGGTGATGACCTGACACTCACTCTGGAGTTGAGGGCTTCAAGCTGGTGGTCCTTTTCTTTGTTCTCACTTTTTAGTTGATTCACCTCCTGTTTTAGTTGTTGAACTTGCTCATCCTTTGCTAACATATCCTTTTGCAAAGATGACACCATCTCTGCAAAACAAAAACAAAAACTCACAGGTCAAAAGGGCAGGGAGGATTCCTGGCATCACCATGGCTGTTAGCCAAGTTTCAGACAAGAACCTCCAAGCCCAGGGCCGGCGTTCCTAGAACTGTGGAGGTTGTTGCCAAAGAATCCCAGAGCAAGAACAGGAATGAGACCAGAGACCATGGAACGTGGTTTGAGGCTTCAGGGAGAATGAGGGGCAGTCAGCGAGCACCAGGGGGACGAGAAGCCTTTGGGGGCCCCTGGTGGGCACAGGCTGGGCAGAGCCGATAGGCGAGGCCATGCCCAGGGCTTCAGCAGCAAAGGCCCAGCACAGGTGAAGTCCAGGAATTCTTCTCCAGAGCCCAGGAGACAGACTTGCGGCAGAGCAGACTGCTGGACACTCTTGGTGGGGCAGCTAGCTTCACACTTACATGAGTTTGGCCCTGTCCTAACCCCTTATTGGCTTGGCGGTCTTGGACAAGTTATTTCACCTCCCACTGCATGTCCTGCACAGAGTTATTGTAAGGGTCAAGTGAGATGGTCTGTCCTAAGAACATAAGGTGACTAACTTATATTTGTTGCTGTTGTTCAGCCGCTAAATCGTGTCTGACTCTTTGCGACCTCATGGACTGCAGCATGCCAGGCTTCTCTAACCTCCACCATCTCCTGGAGATTGCTCAAACTCATGTCCATTGAGTTGGTGATACCAACCAACCATCTCATCCTCTGTCACCCCCCTACATGGTACTCACTATGTTTCACGACAGCCAGTTTCCAGCATGGCCCCCATGCCCTGTCTCCTGGAATTCATGCCCTTGTGCGGCCCCTCCCACCCTGAATAGGGCTGACATGGGTAACCGACGTGATGCTGTGGAAATGATGCAATGTGACCTCCCAGGCTGGGTCATTAAAGACACTGCGGCTTCCTCTTTGCTCTCTCTTGCATCACTCACTCTGGGGGAAGCCACCCCCTGTGTTGTGAAGACACTCAAGGAGCCCTCGGGAGAAGTACGTGTGATGAGAGGCTGAGGCCTCCAGCCAACAGCCACATGAGCAGCAACTCTGAAAGGGGTTCCTCCTGCTTCCAGTAAGGCTTTAGATGACATGACTGATGCCCCAGACGACATCTTGACTGCAATTCAAGAGAACTAAGTTACACACCCCTCCATCCCAAATTCCTGTACTGCAGAAACTGGGTGAGATAATAAATATCAGCTGTTGTTTTATCCGTTACATTTTGGGATAACTTGCTATATAGCAATAGATAACTATTCTGTTATTGAATTATCACTTTGGGGAAAAGTGGAAAGTGAAAGTGAAAGTTGCTCACTTTCCAAGCTGGTGGAAGATTCGACTTCCAGTGGACCTGGAGCCTCATTATATGCTCACTGTAACGCAATAGCTGAGTGACACACCCACCAGCAACAGAGGATGAGATCGTTGGACGGTATCACCTATTCAGTGGACACGAACTTGGGCAAACTCCAGGAGCTGGTGAAGGATAGGGAAGCCTGGCGTGCTGCAGTCCATGGGGTTTCAGAGTCGGATACAACTTGGTGACTGAACAGCAACAAGACACCCACCATCACCATCACAGTTCTGAGGTCAGTCATACGAGGTCAGAAGTGGGCAGTGGCCTGATTTCCGGAAATCACTGCCCCTTCTCCAAAATACTTGGGATAATCCTCCCACTCACTAGCCTATGAAATTACCCAGCCCATAAAAATTAACCACCTCATATTTCAGGGCTGCTCACCTTCTGAGATGGCCCATACTCTCTACCCGTGGAGTATGTTTCTCTCTAAACAAACCCACTTCTTACCTATCACTTTGTCTCTCACTGAATTCTCTCTGTGACAAGACATCAAGAACCTGAGCTTTATTAATGAATAAATGAAGCCCAGATGTATGAGCTCAGTTAAAAGACAGTGTGTTCTGGCCTGGGTCCAAGTTCAACCTGGGTTGCACGGTTTCACACCCGCTCTGCTGTTCTCCCCTGGGTCCCCCCCCGAGGCACTGGCCACCGTCTCACACAGTGGGTTTTGTCCACAGCACGACCACTCTCTGAAGCAGGCTGTTCGTTTATTCATCCTTTTCCTTCAGTGAGTACAGGGATCTGACTGTCTTGCTCAGAGCTCTCTCCCCAGAGCCTAGAACAGGGCCTGACAGTTAGTAGGTGCTCAGTCAGCATGCTGAAGGAATGAAGGAATCCAGGGAGTCCGGGCTCAGCCACAGCTGTGTGTGGGCTGCCCCTCCCCTCACCCAAGCCCTTTATCAGGGAACCACCTTTGTTGGTCAATTAGAAAATGTTTCACTTGGGCTCAAGTGCACTCAGGTGAAAATGGGTGAGATGATGGGTACCCAAAGTGGTGACCCCATTTTGTCCATGTTCTAGTTCGCACTCAGGCAGGCTGGCTTGTGGAGCCACCCAAGTCACACTATGTTCTATGCTCTCCCTGATGGGGCCAGTGCTCAAGCGACCTCGTAGACAAGATATATGTGTGTGTGCTCAGTTGCTCAGTTGTGTCCGATTCTTTGCGACCCCCATGGACTGTAGCCCGCCAGGCTCCTCTGCCCATGGAATTGTCCAGGCAAAAATACGTGAGCAGTAGCCCTTTCCTTCTCCAGAGGATCTTCCCAGACCAGGGATTGAACCTGGGTCTCCTATGTCTCCTGTATTGGCAGATGGATTCTTTACCACTGAGCCAGCCACTTGGGAAGCCCAGTCAAGATACAACATTCTCTCCAGTATTTATCAGGCCCTGCCCTAGGAAGTGGGTGGCAAGAAATCTGCACTGAGGGAGAATTCTAACTCGCTGACACTGGTGGCCACGTGGGTTGCTGAGATCCCTGAGGCTGCATCCAGGTCATGGGCACAGGTGCTGTGGTAGACTGGGGATGTTTGCAGGGGGAGGGAGGCAAGTGCAGTGATAGACTGGTGATGTCTGCAGGGGGAGGGAGGCAGGTGTAGTGGTAGATTGGTGATGTCTGCAGGGGGAGGGAGGCAGGTGTAGTGGTAGATTGGTGATGTCTGCAGGGGGAGGGAGGCAGGTGTAGTGGTAGATTGGTGATGTCTGCAGGGGGAGAGAGGCAGTTCTCAGGAGCAAATCCAGAAGGACCTCACCTGATGTGATGGCATTATCCCTTCTTAAATTCTCACCCTGGTTCTTCAGGGATGTGATTTCCAAGTTCCTCTCAGACAGGGTTTGGCACAGCACCTGGCTGTAGCCTTGCTGCAGGGCACTGATCTGTGGGAAGAGGCAACACAGAGTCAGAGGGAGGCCAGCCAGCTTTGCAGGACACGCTTCTCCAAGGCTGGACAAAAAAGAGTCAGGTTGATCTTGGGTTGGGGTGTTGGGCAAACCAAGCTTTTTAGTTATAACTAGTGGGAGAGACGGGAGGCTGCCTACTCCAGTGACCACCGTGTCCTACATCATCAAGACACAAGCCTTACCTTTGTGGTCACCCAGGGGCTCAGGGGCCCTTGCCCTGGATCCCTTCCTGTGACTGAGGCAGGAGGCAGATGGGTTTCAGGCTGGATACTTACAACCAGCCTTCTGTTTACATTTCCCAAGACAGGAAGTAGGTGGGCTCCAGGTTAGGCTTTTACAACCAGCCTCCTGTTTGCACTTTGAGATGGAAACGACGACAGGAACAGGGTAAATGGCTGGACTTTGCCTCCTGTGGACACATCAGTTATATCAGGGACAGACAGGGGCAAAACCTTGCTTGAGTACAAGACCAAGAGGTCACATATTTCCCATCTTTGGGGCAAGGGAGTCGCTGCACACGTGCAGAAAGGCTCTTTGGGGATACCAAAGGAGGGGTCACCATCCCATAAATGTGATGTCAAGCCCCATCCCTCATTGGCTGCTGGGCTGGAATCTACCTTGGGAAAAAGCTGTGCACACATGTCGGGGAGGATTCTAGGGTAGGTCCAGTGTGGAAAAAGAAACCATTTAATTGGCCAAAGGTAAACAAAGACCCACCGGATGGGTGGCCACCTAATGCAAAGAGCTGACACACTAGAGAAGACCCTGATGCTGGGAAAAGATTGACAGTAGGAGGAGAAGGGGACGACAGAGGGCGAGATGGTTGGATGGCATCACCGACTCGATGGACCTGAGTTTGAAAAAAGTCCACAAGTCTGAGCCTCTGAACAGCAACAACAAAGACTTGAAAGAACTTCCCTATACACATGATTCAACCACATCTGCCCTGCGCTCCTCCTCACTGAAGGGACGCCCACACCCTTTCTCTCCGGGTGTGCATCTCTGTCTTAACGAAACAAACTGTTTCTCTTTGTGCTCTTCCAGTTGTCCTGCTGTGTCTGTAACAATAAACTTTGTGCCTGTTGTTTTATATTTTTTGCCTCCACAAGAAGTGCATTTTTCAACAGGAGCAAGAGCCAGGGGAGATTTGCTTCTAGCCTCTAGCTGTTGATGGTCCAGTGGCTAGGAGTCCTGGTTTTAATCCCGGCTACCCAGGTTCAGTTCCTGGGCAGGGAACTAAGACCTCGCTTCAAGCCACTGCTCACTGTCGCCTCTCCGAGATCACCATCTGTGGACTTTTAGCCATAAACAGGCCAGCTCTTGGTGCTGAATCACCCAGCACTGGCTGTATGCAGAGCAAAATTCAAGAGACAGGAGGGTGTTGTGTGTGCTCACTCACGTCTGACTCTTCTGCGACCCCAGGGACTGTAGCCCGCCAGGCTCCTCTGTCCGCGGGATCTCCCAGGCAAGAACACTGGAGTGGGTTGCCATTTCCTATTCCAGGGGTCCTTCCCAATCAGGGATCAAACCCATGTCTCCTATGTCCCCTGCACTGGCAGGTGGATTCTTTACCACTGGGAAGCCCCCAGGAGACGGGAACAGGTTATACAATGAATTTCCTTTAATGAGAACAGCAAATCGCGTATACCTCATACGACACTCTGGAGTTTACACAGCTCGTGTGCGCGTGCTACGTGACACTCCTCACAGCACTGCTGAAGGCTGACGTTCCCGGCAGGCTTCCCATTTGCGAGGGGGCAGACTGAGACTGGGAGAGGTAGAGTCCCCTGCTCAGGATCACGGGGCTGGTCAGAGGCGGAGAAGGAGTCAAACCCAGCCTCTAGGGGCCCGCTTCCACCTTTCCAGGGGGCCCTAGGAAGCCGCATGAAAAGTAGGAGGCTCTAAAGCATAGCGTGGACTTGGGAGCCAGACTGTAGGCTTCAAGTCCTGTTTCTGCCTGTTACGGGCCATGTGAACACAGGAAGACACCATATTTTATTTTCAGTCTGTACGTGGGGTGATGGCAGTCCCAGTCTGATAGGATTAATAGAAGTATAGTTTTTTCCCCAGTCCCTGCTTTGCGGCATGTTGGATCTTCATTTCCCAACCAGGGATCAAACCCGTGCCCTCTGCTTTGGGAGCTTGGAGTCTTAACCACTGGACCACCAGGAAATCCCTGTTAGAAGTATCTTAACAAATCAGTCATGTGTGCAAGTAATCAGATTATGTGTGGCACACGGCACAGAGGGATGAGGTGTCACGGGCCTCTCAGCTGACTACCCACGGCGTGTTTTAGCTTCAGCTTCCCTTGTCTGTCTCTGGGGAAAGGAGTTGGCAATCTTTTCGTGTGCATTTGTAAGTCTTGCTCAGGCTCACTTTAACGGCTCTGATTGTTATTAGGAGGAAATATAGGAATCATGGGTGGGATGACCATGGGCTGGCTGTTGCAAGAACTCTGGAAGTTCCTGGCTCAGAACCCACTTGAGGGCCAGCCCCTTTCTGGGGATCCATACCCTGGGCAGGGGCCCTGGAAGGATCTCCTTGAAAAGCAGCCTTGGTAAGGGCTGGAAAGTAGCTGCCGCATCTCAGCCTCCACAGAGCAGGTACCCGAGAGGCTGGGGAAGGGAGGTGGGCCAGAACTCCCTCCCTCTTCGTCTGACTCCTGCGACTGCTTTGGTCGGAGTGGCCAGGCCTTTTCCCTCTCAGGGTGTGCTGTGGACCTTCGCCGCTTTGATTTTTCAGACGTCAGGACTCAGTTCTCCCACAGGGACAAGCTTATTGGGGCAGAAATGCCACATAGTCCCTAGACAGGATGAGAGCTAGCTTGTTTTGATAGATCAAAATAGAAGCGACAAGGAGCAGGATGCAATTTCTTTGTTTTCCTAAGGTAAGGTTGCCAGATTTGGGGGAGAAAAAAAAGGATACCCATTGAAAATAAGATGACAGATAACATTTTCCTGTGTGTCCCATGCAGTAGGTGGAACATACGCTAAAAAAGATATTCCAATATTCAAATTTAATTGGGTGTCCTTATTTTATCTGGCAACCCCACCCTAAGAGAGTTCTTAAACTTCAGTCATTCAAATACCACTTTCACTATTTTTGCCATATTTCTTTGCTGGTCCCACTATAATTTCTTAGCATTTTTCTTAGAAGCCCCTTGCTTTTTAAACTTAAAAAACGTGTATTAAATTAAAAATAACTGCTATAAGAGCAAATAGAGACTCGATATCTTAAATAAAAATAATCTTAAAAAAAGAGAAAACACAAGAATTTCCCTGTTTACTGTCAGACCAGGCTGCAGGCTTCACATTAAAAAAAAAAGAGAAAGATTGGTGGGAAGGGGCAGGCATGCCCAGGTATTTGGGCAACGGTGTGGTGACCTTGCCACCAGATGGCGCTCACAGCCTTTGGTCCTGGTTTCTGTGCCTGAAAATCTTGTCATTCTTACTCTTACAGCATTAACGGAAGTGTCAAGGTCTCACAGGCTTTCTTTCTCGTTTCATGCACCATCATGGTTGAGAGTCTATGACATTTACGGTGGTTATAGATACTTTTCCCCTGGGGCATCTGAGACATTATTGGGACAGGTCTACGATAGAAGGTGGCAGGGGCGGGGGGGAGGGGGACACAGGCCACTCTGGCCCCCAACCTCTCCAAGGCTATTGTTCAGTTGCTCAGTCGTGTCTGACTCTTTGCAATCCCATGGACTGCAGCATGCCAGACTCTTCTGTCCTCCACCATCACCCAGAGTTTGCTCAAATGCATGTCCATTGAGTCAGTGACGCTATCTAACCATTTCACCCTCTGTTGCCCCCTTCTCCTTTGGCCTTCAGTCTTTCCTAGCATCAGGGTCTTTTCCAACGAGTCAGCTCTTTGCATCAGGTGGCCAGAGTACTGGAGCTTCAGCTTCAGCATCAGTCCTTCCAATGAATATTCAGGGTTGATTTCCTGTAGGATTGGCTGGTTGGATCTCCTTGCAGTCCAAGGGACTCTCAAGAGTCTTCTCCAAACCACATTTCTAAAGCATCAATTCTTCAGTGCTTGCTTTCTTTATGGTCCAAGCCTCACATTTGTACATGACCACCTTCTATGGGTCGTTGTGGTGGGGGACACAGGCCACTCTGCCCACCCGCCGCCCCAAGGCTATACTTTTGCATGTTTGTGCTTTGGACTTTGAGTGAAAAAAATTCTTTCATCTCTTACTGAGGAGATGAAAGAGGGTGGGTGGTGGCGGTGGTGGAATGCAACTTTCCCATAAAAAGTACTTGGAACACTTAGGCAAACTGTTTCTAGCTCTTCTCAGCTTAATGGGTTTATTTGCATAAGGAAGAACACACAGAGACAAACTTCCAGAAGGGAAAACATACGTTCCCCTCTAAAGACTCCAGTGCTTTTGACAGATTTGAAATGTTTCACTTTAAGTGTCAGAATTTGAGGATTTTGGATTGCTGAAAAGCTCAAGAGTCTTGAAGGGACTTCCCTGGTGGCCCAGTGGTTGAGAGTTCACCTTCCAGTGTAAGGGGGTGTGGGTCTGACCCCTGGCCAAGGAACTGAGAGCCTGTGCCCCACACTCAGAGAAAGCCTGCACGCCCAGCGAAGACCCAGCTCAGCCAAAAAAAAAAAAAAAAAAAAAAGAGTGTTTCACTCAGAGAAAGCCTGCACGCCCAGCGAAGACAAAAAAAAAAAAGAGTGTTTCACTCAGAGAAAGCCTGCACGCCCAGCGAAGACCCAGCTCAGCCAAAAAAAAAAGAGTGTTTCACTCAGAGAAAGCCTGCACGCCCAGCGAAGACCCAGCTCAGCCAAAAAAAAAAAAAAAAAAAAAAAGAGTGTTTCAGACCTCTTTGTTACTTTTACTACCAAAACAAATATCCATGTTGTCTGTAACTGGCATAAATTCCAAGATGTTTAATGTCTGTTATGCTACGTAATAAAATGGGCCCAGAATCATAAGAAAATTAATAGTGCTAGGAGGAGCGACTGTTTCAAGATACTAATTTGGTTTCTAATTAGCACAGGCATATAAGAACACATGCAGGTAAGAACTTTCTAGCGATATTTCTAGAGGATCGAAGATCTCTGAGAGCAAGTCATTATGTACATGCTTTCAGGGACTAAGGAGAACGCATAAAGTAATCAGAACGATGAATCAAACAGCCATGCAGCTTCTGCTTCTGGCTGAATGTTCTGCAGGCAGTAGAATATTGAAGCAGCTAAGACGTGAGTGGATGGAGCTCGATTTGAGTTCAAACCAGGGCAGCCTCGGGTTCATAGATGTCTTGTTACAATATATTCTCCTTCAGTTATAAATAAAGCTCCAGAGGTGGAGGAGGTAACAGGATGATGAATCAGTGTAATTATTTCTAGATAATATCTTTGTGAAAAAATTTTTTTCTCCCCAGATATCATCAGCCACTTTAAATAATACTCAAATTGTGACTGGCTGATATTCAAAGATACATGGAAATTCTATAATATTATATGTCAAATATGTTTCAACTGAAAAAAAAAAGATATATGAGAATAATTCAGCCTTGTCCATGTACCTGTGACATTAGCTCAGGAAAGCTCTGAAATGGGAGGATAACTGAAAAGGATATTTCAGCAAAACTGGGTTCAAGAGAAGGTGCTCCTCAGGGAGTCAGTTACATGTCATGGTAGCTGTTTGCAGTAGGGGTTCCTGCAGGACTTGCTGCTTTCAGTGTTTCCTTCAAAAATAGGTTCAAAAGAGAGTCACCGCTTCATTGAAATACTAGAACATATATCCTGTTTCCTGGTTTATTCTGTCCCCCTCACTAGAACAAAACAGGGGGAAGGATCATGTCTTCCCTGTTTCTGCTGAATTCACAGAGCCTGGAAGCCAGCACGACACAGGGTTGGCCCCAGCAAATGCTGATTTGAATGGATGGATGGATGAAGAACAAACAGACATGGACCTGTCCGAGTTTTGGAAGGTTACTAGGGCCAGCCTTTGCCTTCATGGAGCTGGCAGTCTCCTGATAGAATCTCCCATGTCCTTTCTAGGGCACCAGGAGACCCCGGTTTGATTCCTGGGTTGGGAAGATCCCCCGGAGAAGAGAATGGCTACTCACTCCAGTATTCTGACCTGGAGAGTTCCATGGACTGTATGGTCCGTGGGGAGAGTCAGACACAACTGAGCTACTTTCACATATGTTGAGATATAATTTATGTACAAGATCAATGGCCGATTTTAAAGTCATTCCTTAAAAAAAAAATTTTTTTTTTTGGATCTAGTTTCAAGAGAAAGGAACTTGACTATAAATCCAGGCATCCTGGGTGGAGAATTTTGGGTGAAATTCTCCATAAATGAAGTAGCAGCAGCTGCCTTCAGGGTTTGATAAAGGCCTTGGTGTTTGGAACACTGGGAGGTTCCTTCTCCCTATCTCCAGTCCTTTCTGGCTGGGGCCAGGTGAGCATGAGAGGCGGTCACTAAAGCCACAGAGCTGGGTGGAAATGCAAAGTGGCAGAGGGGAGCTCAAGTCACACAGACCCCTCTCATTTACTGTGCAAGCTGTAACAAGTTCCTGGGGATCTCCGAGCCTACCTCAGTACCCTCATCTGTAGAATCATATGTGCAGTCAGGGGCTTCCCAGATGGTGCTAGTGGTGAAGAACCTGCCTGCTAAGGCAGGAGATGTAAGAGACCAGGGTTCGATCCCTGGGTCGGGAAGATCCCCTGGAGGAGGGCATGGCAACCCACTCCAATCTCCTTGCCTGAAGAATCCCATGGACAGAGGAGCCTGGCAGGCCTCAGTCCATAGAGTTGCAGAGTCAGACACGACTGAAGAAGGCACTTAATCAAAGGTATTAATGGTATTGTTCTTAGCAGGCTAGGACCTGCCAAGTCTCTCCTCCCTGGATCTGTGCTCTTCTCCACCATCCATGCTGACCACCCATTTCCAACTATCCGGGTGGATACCCTTGGTATCCCTGCAGCTGCACTTGAGAGCTATCACCCTGAGTCACCACCCTAAGGCTCTGACCCCTTGTCTTCGAGCCCTACCTGGTTTTTCTTTTTTAAAATTAATTGTCATTAAAGTATAGTTGCTTTAGAATGTTGTGTTAGTTTCTGCTGCACAGCAAAGTGAATCAGTTACATATATGCATATATCCCTTCTTTTTTCGACTTCCTTCCCATTTATTTCACAGAGCATTGGGTAGGGTTCCCTGTGCAACACAGTAGGTTCTCACGAGTCATCTATTTTATACATAGTATTAAGAGTGTGGGGCTTCCCTGGCGACTCAGTAGTAAAGAGTTTCGGGAGCTGCAGTTTCGATCCCTGGGTTGGGGAGATGCCCCTGGAGAAGGAAATGGCAACCCACTCCAGTATTCTTGCCTGGAAAATCTCATGGACAGAGGAGCCTGGTGGGCTGTTGTTCATGGGGTCGCCTAAGAGTTGGACATGACTTAGCAACTAAACAACAATTAAGAGTGTGTGTATGCCAATCCAAACCTCCCAATCTGTCCCATGCCCCTCCTCCCCTCTACCTGGCTTTTCAAGTTCTCGATTTCTCTCTGTTGGGCATCATCATCTTCCTCCAGAACCTGGAGCTTGGACGGGACCACCCTCTCATTCTGCCTGGAGGTGGCTGTTTCCGACAGCTTCTGGCTCAGGTGGGCCACTTCATTCTGAAGGTTCGCGATCACAGCATCTTTGTATTTGGATTCGAGTTCGAAATCCGAGAGACGGCTGACTTCTTTTCCCAGCAGCATAATTATTTCATCCTGGGTGGAGGCCAGATGGGAAGTTTAGTGGGTGTGGGTCTGGGTGTAAGGCTGAGCCCATTGAAAAAAATATAGGAAAAATATGGTATTTTTCTCTGGGAAGGTGAGGGCAGGCAGGGAAGGACAAGGCAGAGTCTCAAGGCTATCTCTGTCATTTGAGAAAATCTCAAAGAGTCAAGAATTTGGTTGAAATGATGTACATGTATATAGACATGTGTAATGGGTGTCTGGGCTCCTCAGGTGGTGCTAGTGGTAAAGTGCTCGCTTGCCAATGCAGGAAATGTAAGAGATGTGGGTTTGACCCCTGGGTTGAGAAGATCCCCTGGAGGAGGGCCTGGCACCCCACTCCACTCTTCTTGCCTGGAGAATCCCATGGACAGAGAAGCCTGGTGAGCTACAGTCCATGGGGTTGCAAAGAGTCAGACACGACTGAAGCGACTTAGCCTGGACACACATAAGTGGATATCTATAGCTCACAGGTACTGAAACTACTGAGAGTTATCCTTTCATGTTAAGAACAACCATCCCACTTGGGAACTTTTGTTGCTGGAAAGTTTATAATTTTTTATTTACAATAGTTAGCCTAGCACACTGGGGACATAGGAAAGGTAACTAGGAAATCAACATTCTATTCAATCACATTCTACTTATAACGAGGGCTATTTTTTTTTAACTTAAAACACTTAATACATTCTGAAATATTTATTTCCCTTTCCTCTCTTCTAGTACTTCCTGCCTCTCTGGCAATTCATGAAAGAATTTTTTTCCAGGTCACTGGATCTGGGAAGTAAATGAGATGGGAATGCTGATTATTTGTGCGGGCTGGTGTAAAGTTTGGGCTGGGAAAACAACATCACTGGCAGACTTCATCCACAGGCATAATTAACCCTGTCTTCCATCTCTCCAAAGAAAAAGTTCTAACAAAAGAATTTGCTAGGTTTTCCAAAAGTGGAAGGAAAAAAAAAAAAAATCCCCCAAGCTTCTCACCAGCAGGTATCAACAAAATGTCAAGAAAACTGGGGAAAAAAAAAGAATTCGCCAGATGCCTTTTCAAAGGCAGACACAAAAAGAGATAAACAGGCAATTTCTAGGCTGGCTCATTCCCAGGGGAGCTTGCCCAGTTGGCCCCAAGACCTTCCAGCTCTATGACCTGGGGAAGGACAGGATCTTAGTCAGGAGGAAGCTCGTCTGACATTGCCAGCTGCTGCCAAAGGTCTTCCTCTGGGTCCCTGTAAATGCTGGTGGCAAAATTTCAAGAGAGAACACCAAACAGATTCCCTGCTCCTGGGCAGCTCCCCCCTCTTTCATCCTATTATGATCAGCCAGGTGCTTATTTATTTTTCATGCCACAAACACTCACTGGGCAGCTGCTATATACCAGGCCCTGTGTTTGTGCTGAAATATGTTTGCAGAGGGCTGAGGACCACTGTGGGTTCTGTCTTCCTGGTGAGCACCAGTCCCCAGCCCCCAGTGCCCTTCCTGGAGGGAGCCCGGTACATGTGACCCAAGCTGGTCAATCAGAGTTTTCTCAAAGATTTCACACATCAGTTACAGAGGGCGAGGATCTCTTGCCTCCTTTTGGACCACTGACCTTACATTTAGAGGCTTGTTTGCCTGAGTTTGCCTTTTTCAACACACAAAACTGGCCTTATGCAGAAAGCCAGACTCTGAGGGAAACAGAGGGGAGAGATTGGTGGTAGGAAGTGTTCTGATGACAAGATTCAAGCTCCTAGATCTAGCCATACTTGAAGCTAGGAACCCTTTAAATAGTCCAATAAGAGGAGCCAATAAATGCTTCCCTGTCCACCAAGCTAATTTACTTACTGTCACCTGAAGGAGTCCTGGCAAGTCAGGGGATAAATGGCTTATAAATAGAAAAAAATTATAATTGTGGTTGCACTTTATTTCCAATTTAAAAATGGAGGCAAGTTGAAAACCGGCTACAAACACTTTGCAGCTTTGCTATCTAGCCTATTTTCCCACCCTCTAAGTCTGGGCTGGCCCTGGGACTTCTTTAACCAACCGAAGGTAGTGGAAGTGTGGCTGCATGATCCCCAGGCAAGTTCTTACAGGCTGTGAGATTGTGTTCCAGCCCCCTGGGAACCCTGAGAGCACTGTGCTATGATGAAAAACCACAAGCAGAAAGGGGGGCACCAGTCCAGGCATCCTGGCTGAGGCTCCAGTCCTGGGAAGGAGGCCATCAGAGAGACCACTGGCTGGGCCAGGTCACGGGCTGACTGCAGTCTAGTGAGTGAGGTCAGGGGACAGGAGCAAAGGAAACTTCCAGGTCAATCCGGAGAGTCTGGGAAATAATGAGTTGCTGTTTTAAGCCCCTAAGCTTTAAGGATGGCTTGTTACAGAGCAAGAAACACAGAATCTGAGCCTGGCTTCTCACCTCCCTGCAACAATTCTTACAGTTTTGTCTCAGGACACCTTTTTTGGAACCCCCTACCTCCTGAAGTTTGGATTCGTGTCTGACAAAGACCCCAGGTGGTTCTGCTCCTCACAGACTCCAAGAATTGCTGCAGGCTCAGGCCCTGGCCTTTGAGGAAAGCGAGACATTGCAGATTGCTTCTTTTAGAATAATTTTCAGGTCATGTCTAAGAGGAGAGAAATCAGCCTGGGTCCTTCCCAGGATGGTCTGAATTCACCTCTTCTCCTTCTTTGAACCTCCCTAATTCTTTAATGAGTATCTTTCTTTGCTTGGGCCTCCCTGACTTCAGTGTTCACTTCTTCCTGCCAGAAATGTATTTATCTATCATCACTGTTCCATCACTCGAAGCTGATCAAGTGATTACTATGTGTGTGTGTTAGAAGTACCTGCTGGGAAGTTAACCAGACCTAGGTTTGAATCCTAACACTGCTCCTTACCCTGGGCAACCTTAAACAAGTTACTTAACCTCTCTGAGCTTCAGTTTCCTCATCTGCAAAGTGAAGGAGATAAAATCTATCCTGAAGATGATAAGAATTAACAAGCCAAGGGAATGTCAAGGGCACAGGACATGGCCCAGCACACAGGAGGTGCTCAGTACCTTGCAGCTGCTGCTACTGCTGCTAAGTCACTTCAGTCGTGTCGGACTCTGTGTGACCCCATAGACGGCAGCCCACCAGGCTCCCCCGTCCCTGGGATTCTCCAGGCAAGAACACTGGAGTGGGTTGTCATTTCCTTCTCCAGTGCAGGAAAGTGAAAAGTGAAAAGGGAAGTCGCTCAGTCGTGTCCGACCCTTCGCGACCCCATGGGCCGCGGCCCACCAGGCTCCTCTGTCCATAGGATTTTCCAGGCAAGAGTACTGGAGTGGGGTGCCATCGCCTTGCAGCGGTAGATGCTATTTGGGATAAAATGAGCAGTAACCAAACTTTTGGCTGAATGTCTTGGGAGCAAGAGGTGATTTCTTGGAAGTAGGAAAAAAAAAAAAAAGGTACTTCTAGAGCCACAAAGAGCAAGAGGCAGTGGCAATCCCTTCGTGGGTCCCTCTTGCCACTGCAGCTCTGTCCTCCCCGAGATCCCTCACCTTCTCCTGCTGGGCCAAGTCATGATCCACAAACATCTCTCTGGCGGATCCTGCCCCGGGAATTTCCTCGGCCACTGGTTGGTCTGATAGGTCCGCGGCGTTGGTCCACACTAACACACGGGCGACAGAGAATGCAGAGGAGATGGTAAGTGTCCCCAAAATCTTAGGGGATATCTTCAGATTAACCTTCACATTCATGAAACTCATGCAATGACATCACGAACAGGAATGTTGGTAAGGGGAAGAGCCGTCTCTTCCTCTTCCCCCAGGTTAGCTGTGCTGATGCACTTTGATGCAGCCCTTTCCAGACTTATTTCTATGCCGTGTAAGAGCTGAGGACCTGTGCACGTCGTTTAATCTCCCTCAGCTGCATATATAATGTAGGGACACTAACAGTCTCTATTATAAAGGGCTCTTTGGAGAGTAAATAGAATAATGATGTAGAGCAGGGGTGGGCAAACTGTGGCCCTACAGCCAAACCTGGCCCTCGGCATATTTTTAAATCTATCTGATGGGCTTTTCTCTACTGCAGTGAGTGGGAGCTGCTCTCTAGCTGTTGCGCATGTATTCCTCATTGCAGTGGTTTCTCCTGTTGCGGAGCACGGGCTCTGGGGAGCGCAGGCTCAGCAGCTGCAGCACATGGGATCAGCAGTTGTGGCGCATGGGCTTAGGGCTCCATGGCAAGTGGAATCTTCGCAGACCAGGGACTGAACCTGTGTCCCTTGCACTGGAAGGCAGATTCTTATCTATTGCGCCACCAGGGAAGTCCAGCTATTTTTAAACTGCAGTCCCATCTTTTATTTTATTTAAGATTTTTTTTTTGAGGCTGACCTGTTTTCCTTTTTAAGTCTTTATTGAACTCATTACAATATTGCTTCTGCTCTGTGCTTCAGTTTTTTTGTCCATGAGGCATATGGGATCTTAACTCCCCTACCAAGGATCAAACCAGTACCCCTTGTACTGGAAGGTGAAGTCTTAACACTGGACCACCAGGGAAGGCCCTAGTCATATCTTTAACAAAAAACGAAAATGGGGGAATTCCCTGGCTGTCCAGTGGTTAGGACTCTGCTTTCCCTGCCAAGGGCTCGGGTTCAATCCCTGTCTGGGGAACTAAGATCTCACAGCCAACAAACAAAAACAAAAATGGATTTACATAACAGAGATTTTTCTCCAGCTTACTTTTCACCTAACAATATTAAAAAAAAAATCAGCATTTGTAGCTGTACTTGGTTCTTTTAAAAAATATTTATCTTTGTCTGTGTTGGGTCTTACATGTGAGTGAGCAGGCTTCTCTCCAGTTGTGGTGGGTGGGCTCCAGAGCATGGGGGCTCTCTAGCTGTGGTGTGCAGGCTTAGCTGCCCCTCGCCACGAGGGAGCTTAGTTCCCTGATCAGGGATCAAACCCCCATCCACTGCACTGGGAGGCAGGTTCCTAACCACTGGACCACCAGGGAAATCCCCTGGTTCTTTTTAATGATAGCATTGTGCTCCACTGTACAGCCCTACCCGATGTATTAACTGGAACCCACTTGATAAACATACAAGCTTTCCTGATTGTTCGCTTATTAATCCCATTATTACAAGGGTTGTTTACATGACTTTTGGGGGATGTGGCATTATGTTTGGGGATCTCACTCTGAATCACATCAGACACAATTCACATCAAGACTGAATAATTTGTCTTTTTTTTGGTGTAGAAACTTTTGTAAAGATTTCCATAATTCTGCTTGTGAGATCACTTGGCTCCAGCAGTGTATTTTAAATTTTCAACTGACTCTGGTTTCTGGGCAGTCACTGCGCATTCGTATCTTCTTGTGAAGTGAGAAACTGATCCAATTGTTTTCAAAGTCAGTGAAACTTTAATGGGTGTTAACATGAATGATGAATGAAGCATGCACCGACGCGTTTGTGGCCATTTATTCCATCATTTATTCATTTGGCTTCTGCATTTTTTATTTATGCACTTCAGAGTCAATGATTCCCAAGCTTTTAAACATGTCTGTGGATCCTAGAACCTCCAGTGGACACAGCCTATTTAAAAAAAGAAATCCTCTCCTGGTACAGGTTTGACTATAACGTGCAGCCAACTTCTGGGCCCTGTCATGCATCAAGGATCGTCACAGGCATGCACCTTAGTCTCTAAATATTCAGCATAGTGTGCTTGGTGCTATATGCACGCGGGTCATTTACCTTGCAGG
Source organism: Ovis aries (assembly GCF_016772045.2). Classification (NCBI taxonomy): domain Eukaryota; kingdom Metazoa; phylum Chordata; class Mammalia; order Artiodactyla; family Bovidae; genus Ovis; species Ovis aries. The sequence continues at coordinate 51,492,963 of NC_056065.1, forward strand.
CTAGAGGTGGTCAGATCCTTAATCTGTGGTTCTCAGTCCTGGTGTGGCCAGGCAGCACTGCATTAGACAGGCCATAGACCAGAGGCAGTTGTGCCTCCCGAAGGTCAGAAATGGGTTCTTCCTGGTAACAGTGTGGCCTGTTACTTGGCATGCTGAATGCTAGAAACTAGCTCCCAGGGGTCCAGTGGAGGAAGGGACTGCCTAAGCTGTGCCCCGGGGCAGGCCCTGGAGTCTGACCCTAACGGGGTGAGTGTCCAGTCTCGGCTTAAAGCTCTGGCGTCTGCTGCTGTCTCTAGGGGTAACTCAAGATGCTCTGAGACCCTGTGAGTTGATGGTCGGAGGGGGACATCATCAAACCTACAGAACAGGCTGAACGACGGGATCCCTTTGCTGCAGAAGGTGTGTTCACTGAAAGTCTTTGTCGGGGCAGAACGTGCTCAGAGACTCGCTTTCCTTACACCCAGGCTGTGAGGCGCTGCGGCAGCTTCCCCTCACCCACACCAAACGTCTTTACAGGCTTCTATTCGTTGTCAACACTGGAGCAGGAAATGGCAACCCACTCAGCATTCTTGCCTGGGAAATTCTGTGGACAGAGAGGCCTGGCGGGCTACAGTCCATGGGGTCACAGAGTCGTGCACAACTGTGGGACTGAGCTATCTTTGTAGCTCTTCCTGTTTCCCTTGTTCCTATTAATATTGTCAAAAAGGACCTAAGGGCCACGTCTGACCAAACCGGTTTAACTCAGTTCAAAACAGCCTCTCTTGGCTGCTATAGACGTGTTATACTTTGAAACAAATTGAAAAAAATCGATCCCTTGGAGATCCTCGTGGGGAGAACCCCCAGGGAGGGCCAGGAGGGCTGGGGGATTGGTGGGATGGCAGAGGTAGCGACAGGGGCACTTTAAGAAGTTTCCAGCAGGACCTATTTGCCAACTAGCAGGAGAGTTACTTCAGTATTTTAACAACCCACTGCTTGTCCTGGTGTGTGTGTGTGAAAGTCTCTCTGTTGTGTCTGGCTCTTTGCTACTCCATGGATTATATGTCCATGGCATTCTCCAGGCCAGAATACTGGAGTGGGTAGCCTTTCCCTTCTCCAGGGGATCTTCCCAACTCAGGGACTGAACCCAGGTCTCCCTCATCGCAGGCAGATTCTTTACCAGCTGAGCCACAAGGGAAGCTTGCCTGTCCTGGTGCAATCATCAGTCTACAAAGGGGCAGCAAGTGTGCACCTTAACTGTGTCTTATTTTTTTGTCATTTCTTTCTTTAAAAAATTTTTTTTCAATTATGAAAGTATAACACATCTATAGCAGACGTGGAAAATACAGAATAAAGTTACATATATTAACTGTGTCTTCAAGACGTTGCTACATATGGTAAGTTGTAAATAAAAGTTAAATGACAATCATGGGTAGATAATCATTTAATTTTTTTAATATTTCAACATTTATTGAGTGTTCAGTATGCATCAGGTACTGTGCTTGGCGCTAACAGGCAGAATCTGATTCTGTCTTCATGACAACCTGGTGAGACAGGCATTACTATTTCCATCTCTGGTGAAGGACACGGAAGCGTGGCTTGATACCGTCCATGGGGTCGAAAAGAGTCAGACACGACTTAGTGACTGAAGAACAACAACATTCCTGTTTCCATTTTATAAGTGAGTGATATGCAGTACAGAGATGCCAAGTCACCTACTCAAGGACACACAGCTGGTATGTGGGTATGAGCCCAGGTTTGTTGGATTCTGAGCCCAACCTCTCCTAACCTCTATGCAGTAAATTTACTGAAGTGGGAAGACATTTATGATGTATTATTGAATTTCAAAAGGCAGGTCACCAATGTTAGGTTCACAGGATCCCATTATTGGGAGAAAAATTATATATAAATTGGATGCTATTTAAAAAAATTCACCCAATGTATTTTCTGTTCCCGGTAATTCTTCTCCACCTCCCATGAGCTCTTGCCATTAAGATTTGGTGGTTTTGGAGCTGAGGTTTTATTGCCTTGTGGGAAAGGAAGGATGATTATTAACTTAGAATGGGGTGATTCAGCCTCCAGACACAATGATGTTTTGACTTCTGACAAAGACTGGAGACATTTCTGAGTATCACAGTTGGAGGGTCGGGGGGGGGGGGTGGGGTTGCTGCTGGCATCAAGTGGGAAGGAGCCAGGGAGCTGCTAAATGTTCTAAAATGAACAGGACAGATCCTACAACAAGGAGTTATCCAGTCCCAAATGTCACTGTGCCGAGATGGAGAAACCCTGACCTGGCCTACGATAAATAAGGCCTTGGCCTTGGGTTTTCAAATAGGATTGTTCAAATCTATAGCAAGGCAACAGTCTAACAGTAAACCAACTTTAGTTGAAAACCCCAGCTTCATTAAGAGGGGAGGGGTGTTTTTTTCAGAGCCCTCAATGCTCCAAAGAGTGGCGTACAGAGGCCCAGACAGGAAGGAGCTCTCCATCACAAGGGAAGTTGAAAGTCCTTCTCAGAGGATGGAGTGTCAGGGAAGTCAGGGTGAATGTATGGAAACAGATGAGATATGGCTGGGAGGCTGAGGGGATAGAGGCCCAGGAAGATGTGAAGGCCTCTAAGCCATAGGATTCATCCTTCACTTCTCCAGGGGAGTGTACATCCCTTAGAGAAGCCCCATTTTCAACATGGCATTGGAAAAACTAATGGCAAAATCCACTGATTACAGTTGTTTAGTTGATCAGTTTTGTCTGACTCTTTGTGACCCCATAGACTGCAGCATGCCAGGCTTCCCTGTCCATCACTATCTCCCGGAGTTTGTTCAAACTCATGTTCATTGAATCAATGATGCCAACCAACCATCTCATCCTCTGTCGCCCCCTTCTCCTCTTGTTCTCAGTCCTTTCCAACATCAGTCCTTCCAATGAATATTCAGGGTTGATTTCCTTTAGGATTGACTGGTATGATCTCCTTGCTGTCCAAGGGACTCTCAAGAGTCTTCTCCAGCACCACAGTTCAAAAGCATCAATTCTTTGGCGTTCAGCCTTCTTTATGGTCCAACTCTCACATCTGTACATAGTCAAGGTGTACAAACCATAACTTGGACTCTACAGACCTATGTTGGCCTGAGACTAGGTCATAAAAGACATTGTGGCTTCTGCCTTACTGTCCAAGACCACTTGTCTAGAGGAGTCAGCAGCTGTGTCACAAGGACACTCAGCAGCCTACGGACAGGTCCACCTGGTGAAGAACTGAGGCCTCCTACTAAAAGCTGTGGAGGGAACCATCACAGAGATGGGCCCTTCAGCCCCAGGAGGGCCTCCTGGTGATCACAGCCCTAGCTGAGACCATGATAGTAACCTCATGAGAAACCCCAAGCCCAAGTCACCCAGTTCAGCCAGTCCCCAATTCCTGACTCAGAGAAACTGTGAGATAATAAATGCTTCAGTTCAGTTCAGTTGCTCAGTCGTGTCCTACTCTTTGCGACCCCATGAACCACAGCACGCCAGGCCTCCCTGTCCATCACCAACTTCCAGAGTTCACTCAAACTCATGTGCATCGAGTCGGTGATGCCGTCCAGCCATCTCATCCTCTGTCGTCCCCTTCTCCTCCTGCCCCCAATCCCTCCCAGCATCAGGGTCTTTTCCAATGAGTCAGCTCTTCACATGAGGTGGCCAAAGTACTGGAGTTTCATGCTTACTGTTGTTTTATTTTAAATACATTTATTTGGCTGTGCTGGGTCTTGACTGCTGTGCTCGGGCTTTCTCTAGTTGCAGGGAGTGGGGCTTACTGCTTAGTGTGGGCTTCTCACTGCAGTGGCTTCTCCTGTTGCAGAGCACGGGCTCTAGGGCTTTGGGGCTTCAGTGGTTTTGGCTTGTGGGCTCTAGAGCACAGGCTCAGTAGTTGGGATGCACGAGCTTAGTTGTTCTGTGGCATGAGGGATCTTTCCAGACCACGGATAGAACTGTGTCTCCTCCTTTAGCGGGACGATTCTTCACCACTGAGCCATGAGGGACACTCCTTACTGTTGTTTTAGACCCTCACACCCTGGAGTAACGTGTCAGCTGCAATGAGTAGTGAATACCGACTTTTGGCAGCAGGATTGGTGTGAAATTTAACAAAACCCCTGAATGGTGGAGTGGTTTGGGGCGGAACAGTGGCCAGAAGCTGGAGGACTTTTGCTGAGAGTCTTAGAGAAGGCCTGTTAGAAGGTTTGTTAGTAGGAGCTCAAAGGCCTTTGAGGAGGCAGTGAGGGGACGTTTCCAGGAAAGGGAGGAAAATGTTACTGGGGTCAAGGGATCCTTGTTAGGTGGTGGCAGAAGTTTTAATAGCACATTGCCTGTCATCATGTGGGAAGAGAAAATGTTCCTGATGAGCTGACTGACCAAGCTAAAGAGAGCTCCAGGCAAGAGTTGTGGAAGGAGCACCTGGTTACTTCTTACTATTTATTTACAGTGAAATGTGAAGGGGTGCTTGGTCAGTCATGCCTCTTTGCGGTCCCATGGAGTGTAGCTCTCCAGGCTCCTCTGTCCATGGAATTTTCCAGGCAAGAAATACTGGAGGGGGTTGCATTCCTACTCCAAGGGATCTTCCTGACCCAGGGATTGAACCTGTGTCTCTTGCACTACTTGCATTGGCAGACAGTTTCTTTACCACTAGTGCCACCTGGGAAGTCCATGTGAGGGGTAGAGACAGTTAAAGAAAGGGCTATTCAATCAGGACTCAGTGCTCTGGGCTTGAAAGTTCCCTGCCTGTGCAGGTGGCAAATGACACGTAAGAAACAGACTCTGGGCAAAGATCAACTCAAGGGCGCTCTCAAGAAAACACAATCTAAAGAAGAAACTGAAGTGACTGTAAAAATCCTGTGTTAAGAACACAGACTCAGGGCAGTGTCCCAGAGATGTTTGGTCTAGGCACTGGGCTTCTAAGAAGCTTGGGCAGTGTTGGAAGAAGGCCAAGGTGGAAGGGCTTGTGTCAAAAAAAACCTGTGAGCATGGGTTTTGCCCATTGTCAACCTGCTTTTTTAACTTATATGCAGAGTACGTCATGCGAAATGCAGGGCTTGATGAAGCACAAGCTGAAATCAAGACTGCCGGGAGAAATATCAATAACCTCAGATATGCAGATGACACCACCCTAATGGCAGTAATCAGAGAGGAACTAAAGAGACACTTGATGAAGGTGAAAGAGCAGAGTGAAAAAGTTGGCTTAAGACTCAACATTCAAAAAACGAAGACTGTGGCATCTGGTTCCATCACTTCACAGCAAATAGATGGGGAAACAATGGAAACAGTAAGAGACTTTATTTTCTTGGGCTCCAAAATCACTGCAGATGGTGACTGCAGACATGAAATTAAAAGATACTTGCTCCTTGGAAGAAAAGCCATGACAAACCTAGATAATGTATCAAAAAGCAGAGACATTACTTCACTGACAAAGCTCCGTGTAGTCAAAGCTAAGGTTTTTCCAGTAGTCACGTATGGGTGTGAGAGTTGGACCACAAAGAAGGCTGACCACTGAGGAACTGATGCTTCTGAACTGTGGTGTTGGAGAAGACTCTTGAGAGTCCCTTGGACTGCAAAGAGATTAAGCCAGTAAATGCTAAAGGAAATCAACCCTGAATTTTCACTGGAAGAACTGATGCTGAAGCTCCAATACATTGGCCACCTGATGGGAAGAGCCAACTCATTGGAAAAGACCCTGATGCTGGAAAAGACTGAAGGCAGGAGGAGAAGGGGACTACAAAGGATGAGATGGTTGGATGGCATCACCAACTCAATGGACATGAGTTTGAGCAAGCTCCAGGAGATGGTGAAGGGCAGGGAAGCCTGACATACTGCAGTCCATGGGGTCGCAAAGAGTTGAACACAACAACATGGGTTTCACCTAATAGGATGAACCCACATAAGAAGAACTGGCAACGGAGACCGACAGAGACTCACAAAACTAAAAGAAGCTTCTGGACCCACAAGCTTCTGCAGGCAGGAAGCAGACACTGGTTACAGCTGCAACCATGTGATACCTTTGATGGGAAAGGCAGGACAATTCATAGGGCAGAACTTAGAGACGGGAGGGCAGAACCAAGAGCACTGGAATGTCGTTTCTGTGCAAAAGCTGGACTGAGGCCCCATCAAGGAACTGCTAAGATTTTCCCAGCTGGATTTCAGAATTGCTTTGGGCCATTGATGCCTGTGTGTTTCTTATCTTTTTCCCTTTTTAATTAGAGGAGGGTATGTAGCAGTTATGCTGTGTCTGTCCCACCATTGTATGTTGGGTTATGTGAGGGACAGACACTTTGTTCATCGGTCTTCAGATTTCTGAAATAGTACTTGATGAACTGAACTTAAGGAACTACACCCATGAGCCTCATCTGTGCCTGGACTTGATTTAGATGAGATTCTGGAATTTGAGCTGATGCTGTAATGAGGTGAGATTTGGGGGAGGGGCGCAGGAGAGGGTCGGAGGAGGGTGAGTCACTGAGGACCAGAGGGCAGACTGCAGTAGCCAGCCTTCAAGATGAGTGCCGATAATTCTTGCCTCCTGGTCTTCAGCCCGTGTGCAGTCTTCTCCCATCCTGGAGGGGGAGGCCCTGTGTAATCAATAGGACACTGCAGCAATGACAGGGAGTGACTACTGAGGCTTAGTCATAAGAGATGTTGCCATTTCCACCTTGCTCTCCTGGATCACTCGCTCAGGAGGAGCCAGCTGCAGACTGATGTTCATGAGAACACTGGAGCCTCTCTCTGGGGAGATCCCCATAGTGAGGAAGTGAGGCCTCCTGCTCACAGCTATGTGAGCAAGCTATCTTAGAAGTGGATCCTCCAGCCCTAGTCAGGCCTTCAGATGATGCAGCCTTATAAGGGACCTGAGCCACTGCCGACCTGCTAAGCTGCTCCCAGATTCCTGACCCACAGAAACTGTATATAATAACATGCTTCTTTCTTGCTTTAGGCTGCAAATTCTGGGGAGAATTTCTTATGCAGTCATGATAACAAATACACATTGCATGTTAATCTCACATGAAAGAGACAAAAAACACTGAATTCTAGTTAATGGTATATATGCTAAAATATTTAGGAGGAGGACTACAGATGTGTGCAATTTATTTTGAAATGCATCAGAAAATAAGATGGATTAACAAATGAATAAGGCTTCCCTGGTGGTTCAGTGGTAAAGAATCTGCTGGCAATGTAGAAGATCCAAGTTCAAACCCTGGGATGGGAAGATACCCTGGAGAAGGAAATGGCAACCCACTCCAGTATTCTTGCCTGGGAAACCCCAAGGACAGAGGAGCCTGGTGGGCTACCGTCCATGGAGACGCAAAGTGTCAGACAGAACTTAGTGACTGAGCAGGCAATAAATGAATAGAAGGATGGATAGACAGAAATGTAACAAAGAATACAGAAATATGTTAATAGTAGAATTAGGAGGGGAGCTGTTCTCTTTAAAATTCTTTTTACTTTGCTGTATGTTTGAAAATTTTCACATTAAAATGTTAGGGAGAACTGCCTGAGTAATTTCTTAACTTGGGTGGTAGATAAGTGAGCGTTCCTTAGAGGATGATGATGTAAACTGTAGAGACAGGTCTCATGTGCTCCTTAGTTTGTATGTTTCAGAATAATAACTATTTGAGTTCTGGAACATTTCATGCAAAGATGGGCACAGTAAAGGACAGAAATAGTATGGATCTAACAGAAGCAGAAGACATTAAGAAGAGGTGGCAAGAACATACAGAAAAACTATACAAAAAAGATCTTTATGACCCAGATAACCATGATAGTGTGATCACTGGACTAGAGCCAGACATCCTGGAAAGTGAAGTCAAGTGGGCCTTAGGAAGCATCACTACAAACAAAGCTAGTGGAAGTGATGGAATTCCAGTTGAGCTACTTCAAATCCTAAAAGATGATGCTGTGAAAGTGCGGCACTCAACATGCCAGCAAATTTGGGAAACTCAGCACTGGCCACAGGATTGGAAAAAGTCAGTTTTCATTCCAATCCCAAAGAAAGGCAATGCCAAAGAATGCTTGAACTACCACACAATTGCACTCATCTCACACACTAGCAAAGTAATGCTCAAAATTCTCCAAGCCAGGCTTCAACAGTACATGAACCAAGAACTTCCAGATGTTCAAGCTGGATTTAGAAAAGGCAGAGGAACCGGAGATCAAATTTTCAACATCGTTTTATCATTGAAAAAGCAAGAGTTCCAGAAACACATCTACTTCTGCTTTATTGACTATGCCAAAGCCTTTGACTGTGTGGATCACAACTAACTGTGGAAAATTCTTCAAGAGATGGGAATACCAGACCACTTGACCTGCCTCTTGAGAAATCTGTACGCAGGTCAAGAAGTAGCAGTTAGGAATGGACATGGAACAATGGACAGGTTCTATATTGGGAAAGGAGTACGTCAAGGCTGTATATTGTCACCCTGCTTATTTAACTTATATGCAGAGTGAAAGTGAAAGTCGCTCAGTTGTGTCTGACTCTTTGTGACCCCATAGATTATACAGTCCATGGAATTCTCTAGGCCAGAGTACTGGAGTGGGTAGCTTTTCCCTTCTCCAGGGGATCTTCCCAGTTCAGTTCAGTTCAGTCTCTCAGTCATGTCTGACTCTTTGTGACCCCATGGACTGCAGCATGCCAGGCCTCCCTGTCCATCACCAACTCCTGGAGTTTACTCAAACACATGTTCATTGAGTCAGTGACGCCATCCAACCATCTCATTCTCTGTCATCCTCTTACCATACCTTCAATCTTCTTCAGCATCAGGATCTTTTCAAATGAGTCAGTTCTTTGCATCAGGTGGCCAAAGTATTGGAGTTTCAGCTTCAGCATCAGTCCTTCCAATGTATATTTAGGATTGATTTCCTTTAGGATGGACTGGTTGGATCTCCTTGCTGTCCAAGGGACTCTCAAGAGTCTTCTCCAACAACATAGTTCAAAAGCATCAATTCTTTGACACTCAACTTTCTTTATGGTCCAACTCTCACATCCATACAGGACTACTGGAAAAACTACCTTTGACTAGATGGACCTTTGTTGGCAAAGTAACATCTCTGCTTTTGAATATGCTGTCTAGGTTGGTCGTAACTTTTCTTCCAAGGAGCAAGCGTCTTTTAATTTCACGGCTGCAGTCATCATCAGCAGTGATTCTTGAGCCCCCCAAAGTAAAGTTTTTCACTGTTCCATTGTTTCCATTGTTCTGCCATCTATTTGCCACGAAGTGATGGGGCCAGATGCCATGATCTTCGTTTTCTGAATGTTGAGTTTTAAGCCAACTTTTTCACTCTCCTTTTTTTATTTTCATCAAGAGGCTCTTTAGTTCTTCTTCGCTTTCTGCCATAAGGGTGTTGCCATCTGCATATCTGAGGTTATTGATATTTCTCCCGGCAATCTTGATTCCAAGTTGTGCTTCCTCCAGTCCAGCGTTTCTCATGATGTACTCTGCATAGAAGTTAAATAAGCAGGGTGACAATATACAGCCTTGACATACTCCTTTTCCTATTTGGAACCAGTGTGCTGTTCATGTCCAGTTCTGTTGCTTCTTGACCTGCATTCAGATTTCTCAGGAGGTGGGTCAGGTGGTCTGGTAGTCCCATCTCTTGAAGAATTTTCCACAGTTTGTTGTGATCCACACAGTCAAAGGCTTTGGCATAGTCAATAAAGCAGAAGTGTTTCTGGAACTCTTTTGCTTTTTCGATGATAAACGATGTTGATCTCCGGTTCCTCTGCCTTTTCTAAATCCAGCTTGAACATCTGGAAGTTCTTGGTTCATGTACTGTTGAAGCCTGGCTTGGAGAATTTTGAGCATTACTTTGCTAGTGTGTGAGATGAGTGCAATTGTGTGGTAGTTCAAGCATTCTTTGGCATTGCCTTTCTTTGGGATTGGAATGAAAACTGACTTTTTCCAGGCCTGTGGCCACTGCTGAATTTTCCAAATTTGCTGGCATGTTGAGTGCTGCACTTTCATAGCATCATCTTTTAGGATTTGAAGTAGCTCAACTGGAATTCCATCACCTCCACTAGCTTTGTTTGTAGTGATGCTTCCTGAGGCCCACTTGGCTTTGCATTCCAGAATGTCTGGCTCTAGGTGAGTGATCACACCATCGTGATTATCTGGGTTGTGAAGATCTTTTCTGTATAGTTCGCAACCAGGATCTTCCAAACCAGGGATCAAACCCAAGTCTCCCAGTTTTCAGGCAGATTCTTTACAAGCTGAGCCACAAGGGAAGCCCTATATGCAGAGTACATCATGTGAAATACCGGGCTTGATGAAGCACCAGCTGGAATCAAGATTGCCAAGAGAAACATCAATAACCAATAACCTCAAATACGCAGATGACACCACCCTTACGGCAGAAAGTGAAGAACTAAAGAGCCTCTTGATGAAAGGGAAAGAGGAGAGTGAAAAGGTTGGCTTAAAACTCAACATTCAAAAAACTAAGATCATGGCATCTGGTCCTAATGTTTCCATTTGGGAAACAACGGAAACATTGAAAGACATTATTGTCTTGGGCTCCAAAGTCACTGCAGATGGTGACTTCAGCCATGAAATTAAAATACGCTTGCTCCTTGGAAGAAAAGCTATGACCAACCTAGACAGCATATTAAAAAGTAGAGACATTACTTTGCCAGCAAAAGTGCATATAGTCAAGGCTATGTTTTTTCCAGCAGTCATGTATGGATGTGAGAGTTGGACTATAAAGAAAGCTTAGTGCTAAAGAATTGATGCTTTTGAACTATGGTGTTCGAGAAGACTCGAGAGTCCCTTGCACAGCAAGGAGAACAAACCAGTCCATACTAAAGGAAATCAATCCTGAATATACATTGGAAGGACTGATGCTTAAGCTGAAACTTCAGTACTTATGGCCACCTGATGTGAAGAACTGGCTTATTGGAAAAGACCCTGATGCTGGGAAAGATTGAAGGCAGGAGGAGAAAGGGACAACAGGGGATGAGATGGTTGGATGGCATCACCGACTTGATGCATATGAGTCTGAGCAAGCTCTGGGAATTGGTGATGGCCTGGCGTGCTGCAGTCCATGGGGTCACAAAGAGCTGGACACAACTGAGCAGCTGAACTGAACTGACCTGTAACCGACTGTGAACAATCAATTGAGATAACTCACTATCTTCAGAGTAGTCTAATAACTATTACTTGAATGGCTGAGTGAGGTGACTAGGTGAGTAGTCCTGAGGGAGACCAAGGGAGGGTGTGGAGCCAGTGAGAGATCTGGGGACTCAGAGGGGTCTGGGGTGGGACCCAGGGGATAGAGAATGGGACCTTCTTGACAGCGGCCACAGAAGAAATCTGGGAATCATGCCAGGGACTAAGTCGACCTAGCTACTCTGCCAGCGAGGCTGATGAGGCCGAGGGGATGGTGACAGACAGGAAGTCTCCTCCCCAAATGCCATGAAGCCTTCTGGGGCGGAGGAGGGGGAAACGAATCCCTGATGGCTTTCTGCCCCCAAAGTGACCAGGCTGTGAGTGACAGTCCTCGAGATAACCAGCCTTAAATTTCACCGAAAAGCATCAGGTGAGATTAGATTGAATGTATCACCTCTAGAGAAGTAATTTTCTCCATAAGCCTCTGTCTCCTCTAAGTTGCAAAATGGTAATAAAATATTTAAAACCTCCGAAGGCAGGAGGGATTTCAGTTACTCATATTTCTGTCAAAGTATACAAATATAGATTCTAATACACATTCATATATATTCATGTATATGTACACACACACACACACACGCACACACACATTCATTGCAGAGGTACTGACTGATATGGGTGGATGGGCACAAAATCTGAAGGGATTTGTACCAAAAAGTCAACAGGGGGCAGTCCAGATGGTAAGGATGAGATCTTTCACTGTTTTCTGTTTATCCCAATTGTTTTTTCACAATTGATAATGTTCCACTTTAGAATTGGAGAAAATAAGCAAAAACTGAGCCCCATCCTCCTGTCCATGAGCCCATCCCTGAAGCCTCCACGGAAGTGCCCCTGAGTACCTTGTTTGATGATGGGAACCCCGTGGGCAGTGCCATCCACCATAAAGGAGAACATCTTCCCGCTGGCACTCATGGGCCGCTTGTGAGAGGCAGGCGGGACCACGGTGGGCCTGGGGAAGCCCTGGGACCAGCTCCTCTGCACTGGCACCGGCCGGACGCCCGGGTGGAAGGGGACCTGAGGTGGCGAGGGTGACTGGTTCGGCTGCTGTGTGGCCCGAGATGGCTGTGGCTGGGGCCAGGGCGCTGGGCCCATCGCCCATGGGAAGGAGACCTGCAGGGGCAGACAAGAGGGTCAGGGGAGGTTACAAGCAGCTGGGGTGGTCCCCACCCTTCTGTCCCAGCGACGTGATTGCTGTCCTAGGTTTCATCATATAAGTCACTTCCTCCAGGAAGCCTTCCCAGACTCTCCCCAAATCTGGGATGGTGATCTCCACATGGGTCACATGGCACATCACTGCACCACCATTTGTTGGGTGCAGCCTTCATGCCAAGCACCCTACCAAGAGATCTGCATCCATTACCTCATTTAATACACCTAACACTCTGTGATGAGCCTGAGGCTGAGTAAGACTTAGTGACCTTCCTAAGATTGTAGATTTGGTAGTGAGTGGCTGAGTTGGTAGAATGCCATCTCTAAGACATAAGAGCGTTTTGTCCATCTTGCTCAGCACTGTATCCTCAGCACCTAGAATAAACCCTTGGTGCATACAGAGTAAGCCCTCAAATATCGGTTGAGGACTTCCCTAGTGGCCCAGCCGTTAAGAATCTGCTTGCCAATGCAGGGTACACAGGTTCAATCCCTGGTCCGGGAAGATGCCACATGCTGCAGGGCAACTAAGCCCGTGCTCCACAACTACTGAGCCCATGCTCTAGAGCTCTCGAACCACAACTAATGAAGCCTGTGTGTCTAGAGTCCATGCCCTGCAACAAGAGAAGCCACTGCGATAAGCCCACACAAGGCAACTAGAGAGTAGCCCCCCACACCATAACTAGAGAAAGCCCGCAGACAGCAATGAAGACCCAGTGTCACCATTAATAAATATTGTTTTAAAAAGTACCGGTTGAAAGAATGAATTGACAAATCTCCGAGACTCAAGCCCAGCTCTCCAGGACCCCACGGCCTCTTTCTTTCCATCCACACTGCGTGTCTTTCTGGCATTCCTACTACATCTGTCCCCCAAAGTCAAGAGCTCTGGGGTGGCAGCTGGCTCATTAGCTTGAGATCCTCAACACCCACCCTATTCTTGGCAGATACTCCATAAATATCTATCGAGGGACCCCAGCAGATGTTTGTAGCTACTTTCAACAGAGAGCACATCAAGATCTGTCTAAACTGGGAGAAGCAAATGCTGAGAGAGGTGCTGACACCTGGCTTTGTCTTGGCTTGATGCTGTCATGGCGGTTTCTCCCCTTGCCTAGTGGTTAAGACATGACGTCATGAGTGCTACCACTTACTGTACTTTACTCATATTCCTCACAATAGGGGGAGGAGATCTCTTTATGCCCGGATTACAAATGAGGCTGGGAGGGGTTAAGGCAGGGGTCCCCAGCCTCCGGGATCTAATGCCTGATGATCTGAGGTGGGGCTGATGTAATAATAATATAAATAAAGTGCACAATAAATGTAACGCACTTCAGTCATCCCAAAACCATCCCCCAGCCCACCCCCCTGCCACCTGGGTCCATGGTAAAATTGTCTTCTATGGAACTGGTCCCTGGTGACCAAAAGGTTGGGAGACTGCTGGGTTAAGGAACTGATCAAGCTCAGGTGATGGTGGAGGGGGTGGTCGGATTGGGGTCTGATGAGCTCTTTCCCTCTTGGTTTCTCTCTCCTTTCTTATCACCCATCCCCACCCCTCCCCCTAGACTCCTGGAAGAAAAAGCAACACACTTTTCAAGTAAGAAGCTAAGTTTAAAGGTCCGCCGCCTGTGTGGGGTCACGTGTCTCTTTCCCCAGACAGGGACACATAATGAGAAACAGGACAGAAGGCTTCCGAAATAGGAGCACTGGCAGACAGAACTTCCTAGAACTCCAGCTGGACCGTGTTCAAGAGGAAGTTTCTCCACTCGCTTGGGCTCCCAAACCAGTCTTTTAGCTACAGCTTTTCCCAGCCAAGTCAAGAATCCGGTGAATTCCTCCAAAGGCTTTTTTTGGAGTCAGTGAGAGCAGTGTTCGAGGAAATTAAACTCCAATTGTCTGGGGACGCCTGGCCCAGCACTTTTTTGGGGGGGCTGCATCGCGCCTTAGTTGCGTCATGCCGGATCTTTTGTTGTTGCGAGCGGACCCTCTAGTTGTGGTGCGTGGGCTCTCCAGGTGTGGCACTCAGGCTTAGTTCCCCGCAGCATGTGGAACCTTAGTTCCCTGACCAGGGATCAAACCCCAGCCTCCTGCATTGCAAGGTGAACTCTTAAGCACTGGACCACCGGGAAGTCCCTGCTCCAGCATTTATAATGACACTGGCCCTGGGCTTCCTTGGTGGCTCAGAAGGTAAGACTGTCTGCAATGTGGAAGATTCGGGCTCCATCACTGGGTTGGGTAGATACCCTGGAGAAGGGAATGACTACCCACTTGCCTGGAGAATTGCACGGACAGAGGAGGGTGGCAAGTTACAGTCTATGGGGTCACAGAGCTGGACAAGACTGAGCGACTAACAGCCAGCCTCTAGGCCCTACTGACACCTGTTTCAGGAATGGACTTGGTGGTGTTCCAGAACTCCGCTACCTTACATGTAGATTAAAATTTCTCTCCACTGTGGACACCTCTGTCTCTACCTAAGCTCTCTTCTTTTCTCTCCTTTCAGAAGCTGAGATGCCCTGCTCCTGCCTGTGCTGACTTCTCCATCCATCCTCTCCCTTCCTCTTCTCTGGGGCTCACCTCAATCATTCCTATCATTTTTTCCCATTGATTTAATCAAGTTTTAGAGAATGAATGGGCTGAAGGTGGGAAGGGGTAAATTCAAGTGTGTTCTATCCTCTGCTAGCTAGAAAACAAATCTAGAGACCACAGGTAGTGGTGGAAGAATTTTCTTTCATGCTGAGATGCTCAGGTAGCTGTGCCTCCCTGCCCACTAACTGCCAGGCTGCTAAAGGGAGTGGTCACATCTCACTCCTCAAGTGAGAACAGGCCAGAACCCACTCGGCTCTTTGGACATTTCAGGAATCTCTCTCCCAATCTCAGTCCATTGCTGTGGGTGGGGCTCAGCCATCAGCCAGTCACACTCCTTGGTGCACTCATTGGTGCACTGGTGGGGCAAGTGATCCAATCAGAGCCAAGCAGACCCAAGAGAACTTGGCTGGACACCAGGGTCTGGAGTGCCCTGGCTGGACTTAAGAGTGCAGCCAGCATGAAGGAGTGGAGCCCAGTCAGGGAGAGAGAGAAGTTGTTTCTTATTTTCAAAATTGTGGTAAGTAACCTATGTGTATGTGCTCAGACTCTCAGTCATATCCAACTCTGCAATCCCGTGACTGTAGCCTGTCTGGCTCCTCTGTCCATGGGATTTTCCAGCCAAGAACACTGGAGTGGGTTGCCATGCCCTCCTCCAGGGGATTATCCCAACCCAGTGATTGAACTCATATCTCTTATGTCTCCTGCACTGGCAGGAGGGTTATTTACCACTCCAGTTCATCCTAAAGGAGATCAGTCCTGGGTGTTCACTGGAAGGACTGATGTTGAAGCTGAAACTCCAATACTTTGGCCACCTGATGTGAAGAGCTGACTCATTGGAAAAGACCCTGATGCTGGGAAAGAATGAGGGCAGGAGGAGAAGGGAACGACAGAGGATAAGATGGTTGGATGGCATCACTCAATGGACAGGGGTTTGGGTGGACTCCGGGAGCTGGCGATGGACAGGGAGGCCTGGCATGCTGCGGTTCATGGGGTTGCAAAGAGTCGGAGGCGACTGAGCAACTGAGCTGAACTGAACTGAGCATCACCTGGGAAACCCAAAACTTTTATGAATAGGTTTAATAATAGTGGTTTACATGTGAAGTGAAGTCATTTGGTCGTGTCCGACTCTTTGTGACCCCATGGACTGTAGCCTACCAGGGTTCTCTGTCCATGGGATTTTCCAGGCAAAAGTACTGGAGTGAGTTGCCTTTTCCTTCTCCAGGGGATCTTCCCAACCCAGGGATCGGACCCAGGGATCGAATGCAGGTCTCCCGCATTGTGGGCAGATGCTTTACCCTCTGAGCCACCAGAGCTTGATTTTTTTGTTTGTTTTGCTGATTTCCTAGACTTAAGAAGGTAATGGGGAAAACCTTAACAGCGCAGATGACAAAAGAGCATGTTGCGCCTCACCCATTATAAGTGGCACACAAAATTGAGGGAACATTCCTCTAGTACTTAAAAACTACCATCTGATGCAGGAAAAAAAAAAGTCATGTCACTGATGAATGTGCAAAGTTCCAACGTCCTTCTTTTTTACCTGTATTACTCATAAATGCAAATATATCCAAAATACCCCCAAATATCCACAAGTGCTCAGGTTGGGAACTCTCGTATTCATCCGTTACAACAAGAAATTGGCTATGGATACAAGAATTCAACGGAAGTCAATGAAAGCATTCTGTGAGACTCAGCTGGCTGTGTGGAATTTACAGGAAAGAGTACTGCATTTCTCGTTATTTGGAAAGAAGGTGTTCACATTCTTGACACTCCTGACGTCATTAAACCTATGCTATTCGTGTGCATCATCTACATTTTTCAGAGAGCTGGTTGTTAAACATTTACTAGCCAGTCGCTGTCTGTGCCAGGCACTCAGCAGAGTGCCTGGTACTTACGATAGGTGTTCACTGCTGACTGACCTGAACAGTTGGCAAAAGTACTGTAAGTAAAAAGGTCTTTGATTCTGGGGCTGGGACGGGGGAGGGGGATACCTGCTAAGCCTGGAGAATCTCGTAATAGCAGACAGTAAAGCAGTGCCCAGAGCAAAAGTATGGGGAGATGCTTAAGGGCACGGCAACCAGCCTGAAAGAGCTCCCAGAGGCCGAGGCTGGAAGAATTTGAGCAACAAAACAGATAATGAGGGACATCCCTGCTGGTTCAGTGGTTAAGAATCCGCCTTCCAATGCAGAGGACACAGGTTCAATGCCTGGTTGGGAAACTAAGATCCCACATGCCATGGGGCAACTAAGTCCATGCACAGCAACAGGAGAAACCCTCAGGCTGCAGTGGAGACCTACTGCAGGCAAAACAGAAATAGAAAAGAAGGGCTCATGACCCAGAGTGTAAAATACACCGAGTCCACGCTGACATAGATGTGTGAGTGAGTCAACACATGAAGCAGGGAGAAGAGACCATCTTCCTTACAGAAGAATCTAGCACATGTAGATGTTGAGCTTAATTCCCACAGTCTGGAAGGCCTGGGGGTGGGGGTGACAGGGCAGGGGAGAGGCATACTGACCACAGCATGGAGGAGCCATGGATCTCAAAAGACAGGACGGAGACTGCAGAACACAGTTACTAGCTCTCAGAAGCTCGGGGAGGGGCTATTTGGTGCTGGGCAAACGGCTTTTTTTCTGATGCGGAAGGTGAAGCTCCAGTATTTTGGTCATCTGACGCAACTCATTGGAAAAGTCCCTGATGCTGGGAAAGATTGAGGGCAGAAGGAGAAGAGTGTGTCAGAGGCTGAGATGGCTGGATGGCATCACCAATGCAAGGAACATGAACTTGGGCAAACTCTGGGAGATGGTGAGGGACAGGGAGGCCTGGTGTGCTGCAGCCCATGGGGTCAAAAAAAGCTGGACATGACTGGGCAACTGAACAACAACAACAACAAATGGCTTTTTACCTCAACAGCTCCCAGGATGTCACCGTAACTCAAAGTGGGGTAGTAATTCTATGTCCCCAAGAAAAAGGTAAATTATGTTCAGGATCTTCAATGTGAAAAATCAAGATGATACATTCAGAACACAGAACCACCAAGTTGTACATTACTTTTAGGTTTTAGCACTTAAAAGAGGTCCCGGCACTTCCCTGGGGGGGGGGGGGGTCCAGTGGTTGAGAATCTGCCTGCCAGTGCAGGGGACATGGGTTTGATCCCTGATCCAGGAAGATCCCCATGCCTCCGGGAAACTGAGCCTGTGGGCCACAACTACTGAGCCTGTGCTCTGCAACAAGAGAACCCACCTCAATGAGAAGGCCAAGCACTGCAACAAAGGGGAGTCCCTGCTCGCCGCAACTAGAGAAAGCCTGTGTGCAGCAATGAAGACTCAGTGCAGCCAAAAAACAAAAAGAATTAGGTCCCTTTGAGCTGTTCAGAAAAGTCATTCATTTGGATTTTGGGGTTAAAGGAGACCTGATCCATCTAATTTTTCCATTTTTTTTTTTTGTAAATCTTCAATCTTACAGTTCTTTCTTTCAAGTTCTAATTAGCTTTCTGGTTGGTTCATAAAATGGGAAATAGAATCTAACCAGAAAACAGCTGGGTGTTTGCAAATAGCTTTCACTACCCCTAGACTTGACCTCTTTCAGTTCGGTCTTGCCCAATCGAGAGACTGAATGCAAGAGTGAATGACCATCGACCAAGTAAAGAGAAGAGAAGCAGCAGTGTGGTTCAAGTTTGGTAAACCAGGGTGTGCTCTGCCAGAGGAGCCAGGAGGCAGCCACGCTGATCCCCAGATTCCTGGCTGAGTCTGGGTCCTGTCTCTCCAGGGTGCTAAGCCTTCCACCTGCACTCCTGTCTCCACCCCACCCACCAAGGTTGTCCATAGACATCGGGGGATGACACAGTCCTCAAGAGTCCTCCTGTTTGAGTTTTTGCTGAGGACCCTGTGCCTGAGACCATCTGCAGCCCCCTGCCCTCTACTTCACTGGCCATGAGAAGTCGCCTTTGATATGAAACATGTGATGGTCTCAGGACTTCTCATCCCATCAGCAGGTCCCCACAGGACCTGTAAGAGCATGGTGTAGATGAAATCCTATGAGGTCAGGTTGGAGATGACAAAGCTTGACTAGCAAGAGGTTTCGTTCTGAAGAGGACCTTGCTCTCTGGTCATTCCCTCTACCGCCAGCCAGCTCCTCAACCCCATGTACAGTAAGGCCACATCCTCCTCAAGGCTGGGCTCTAGTCAAGATCCAAGCCACGCCGAGGAAGATGCTGGCTCCTCCTCTGGAGCTGCCAGTCTGGAGCATGCTGGTGCTGATGGTGGCCACCTTCCTGCAGGTGAGGCGGCAAGAGTCTGCCAGAGACTGGGAAGCTGGCAGAGCAGAGTCAGATTCCTGACCATCGTTTGGGCACCTGGGCCTGAAGCTGCAGCTTTTGGCCTTTTCGGTTACATGAGCTATTTTTTTCCCCCTAGGGTAGTTTAAGTTAGTTTTATGACACTTGCAACCAGTAAAATTTTCTGGACAATATATTTATTGAGACTTTGGCATAAGCATCTCTATGTGCTCTATGTCCTATGAACACTATGGTGAGACTCTATGGTACTCAGAATGAAAGCTGTCATAAGTTGTTTGTCATGTTCAAATAAAATCCACCAGTCTGTACTCATGCACCAAATTTAAACCTATAAAAGTAAAGCAGTAGCCCCAGAGAAGAATGATTTAAGACCAAGGAATCAATAATAAGACAAGTACTAAAGCACTGCCTAGAGAAACTTTGAACAAATAAATAGTTCTTCAGCTACAGCAGGCTTTGGACTATAAACCCCAAATTTCTTCTTCAGAAATTACCTAGGGAAGACATTCCACAGTTTTATTTATTTATTTCTGACCTCACTACTTGGCTTTCAGGACCTTAGTTCCCAGACCAGGGACTGAACCTAGGCCACCAGAGTGAAAGTGCCGAATCCTACCCACTGGACCACCAGGGAATTCCCAACATTCCACAGTTTTAAAAGAAAACTTTCCAGTTGAAGAAACAGGTAAAACTTAAAATATGCAGTAAACTTACAATATGCAGTAAAAAAAACTTACAACTTACAATATACATAACTCTGTTATATATAATATTCTAGTATCTAGTACATTTATCAGATATATGTCAATGTAATTATACTATTACTATATGTGCAAATACACGTATATGTGGATGTATATTTACTTGCATTTATTTATTTATGGCTATGCTGGGTCTTTGCTGCTGCACATGGGCTTTCTCTAGTCGTGAGTGGGCTTCTCATTTTGGGGGCTTCTGTTGTTGCAGAGCACGGGCCGTAGAGCAGATGGGCTTCAGTAGCTGTGGTGCACAGGTTTAATTGCTGCAAGCAGGCTTTCTCCAACTGCAGTGAGTGGGGGTTACTCTCTAGTTGCATTACACAGGCTTTTCCTTGTAGTGGCTTCTCTTATTGCAGAGCATGGGCCCTAGGTGCACAGGCTTCATTAACTGTGGCTTGAAGGCTCTAGATCCCAGTGGGTTCAGTAGCTGTGGCGCATGGGCTTAGTTGCCCTGAGGCATGTGGGATCTTCCTGGACCAGGGACCGGACCTGTGTTCCCTGCATTGGAAGGCAGATTCTTAACCACTGGACCACCAGGGAAGTCCTGTTTGTGTATATTTAGAACCACATATTCCAGTTATTTTTTTAAGAGGTGATGAAAAGATTGCTCAAAATCTGTTTTTTCAGCTCACCTATTTTTTGTTGTTGTTGTTATTTCTCAGCAAACTAAGTAAGCAATTAACAAGCACAGCTGCCAGCAGTGGGGCTTAATCTGACTGAGTTCTTTCTCCCCAGCTTTCCCTCTATTTTTAGTTCTTCTTTCAGAAACCAGTAAAAGAGACCATACAGAAATCAAGTAAAATAAAAGAGACCATACAGTGTAATGCAGAGGCTAGTAAACATTTTCTGTAGAGCCAGACAGTAAATATTTCCAACTCTGTGTGCCATACGATGTCTTTCCCGTTTACTCTGCAGTCACAGCAGACAGCATAGGGAATATGGAAATAAAGGGGGTGCTTGTGTTCCATTTGGCCCTGGGCCTAGTTTGCCAACCTCTGGGTAAAGAGCTGGGGATCTGGCATGAAACAGAATCTGGTCCAGCTTCCCGTTCTGCTCCTTACATCTGTGTGACCCTGACGAGTCTGCTATTTGTGTGCCTCGTCTGTAAAATAGGGAGGAGAACAGCTATTTCTTAGACTGGTGAGAAGCAGGTGAGACAGAGCACATGGAATGCTTGGAGCACTTCCTGGTCTGTAATAAACGAGCATCAAACATTTGCCATCAGGTATCATCATCATCAAGAAAGAGGGCAACTAAATGTGTCCAGGGGAGACGAGGAAATGAGGGTTCGATCCCTGGGTGAGGAAGATCCCCTGGAGGAGGAAATGGCAACCCGCTCCGGTATTCTTGCCTGAAAAATCCTATGGACAGAGAAGCCTGGCTGGCTACAGTCCATGGGGTCGCAAAAGAGCCAGACATGACTGAGTAGCAGCAATAGCCCAATAACCCTGGTGAAAAATTAGTGAGGCCAAACCAGGAAGCCAATATTGAAAATGCATTTTCTTCTATTACCAGTGGCTTTCGCTTTTACCCATATGATGGATCATTCCTTGTCAGGCATGTGAAATTGCAGGTTGAACTGGGAATTGTGAGACCTCCCTTAACCAGTGGGCAGTGGAGGAGCTGCCTGGGCTCACATGGTACCGTGATGCTTCATGCTATTAGGAAAAAGCCTCCAAGGGACTCAGGAGAGGTAGCTTTTAATCCTGGCTCTGGGTCTATATGACTGATACCTAACCTTGGGGAAGTCACTGAAACTCTCCAGGCCTCAGCTTATACAATGATAGGGGTGGTCCCAGGGACCTCTATGAAAAAACTTAAGGGCGAAAGGGGATCTGTGATTAATGAGCAGTTCCTTGGCAGAAATTAAAAACAGACGCTCAGAAAGGTAAAGTCAGTTGCAGTTAGCATTTGAACTTGGGCCCATCAAACCCCAAAGCCTTTGCTTTTGATTTTATTCTGCAGAGCTTCCTCATGAAAGCAGCGAGGAACAATGGCCGACAGAGGGCGCTCTTCCCCCCTAGACATGACGTCATGACATTGGAGGGACAGAGAACAGTATCCAGGAACCACAAGGGAGTGTCTAGTTGGACTGAGGACAGGGCAGCACAGGCTAAAGGGAAGGCCAGTCACGGGCAATGATGGGGGTGGGAGCTCCTGCCAACGAGCCCACAACACCTTCATGGAACAACTCGACACGTTATTTGTGGCACCTCGCTTCCGTTTTCATTCTCGCTATTTCCATCAGTTTTGCCATATACTTCAGAACAGAGAAAAACACGATTTATACATTTGGGTGATGAGGGTTTCCTTACTCAGCTGCTTTATGAGAACACCGTCACTGTGACTAGAACAGCTTGTTTCTATACCTCCTTTCCCAGAGTTCAGGAAGCACAAAGAAAGGCAACTACCCACAAAACGCACCGTATGGCAGGCACACCTGACTTTGTGACTTCAATTTCCCACACCTGGTACTGAGACTGTATATTAATCAATGGTTGCTTCAGGGCATTGCAAACGGCCCTGCAGGTTATGTCCCGCACAACCCCAGGGGGCGCCGTCTACGTGGACTATACTGTGAATGGTGACTGTGGCGTAATGCTTCCATGAAAGAGCTGTGATTTACAGAGCATGGTCCTAGGCATATGCTGGCTGCCGATGTACTTTGTCAAACGAGATTATATTTTTCCATCTTCTATGTTATTCTATGGATAATTTATCTGCAAATATATCTGTCTGCTAGTCGGGGGAGGGCTTCGGAGGTTTCCTGTCCAAAGGGACACTTACAAAGGAAGCATCTTGGCTGCTACCCGCTGGTTCGCTTGATTCTAACCAAAGTTGAGGGTGGGGACTTCCCTGGCAGTCCAGTGGTTAAGACTCCATACTTCTAATGCAGGAGATGCAAGTTTGATCCCTGGTCAGGGAACTATGATTAATAATAGGATCTTACATACTTGCCATGCAGTGCAGCCAATAAATAAATAAAACTGAGGATTTTCATGTGTTTATCAGGTGCCAGACGCTGGACTCAACAATTTACATTCATTGCCCACTTAATACCACAGTTGTTCCGTGTGGTAGGAACTATATTACAGAAATGGGGACCGAGGCTTTGAGGGAAATGACTTGGGTGTGTCCAGTATAAACGCCAGTACAAGAGCAGGGCTGGGATTGCTCTGGAGTCAGCCTGGCCTCGGGCATGTGCCCTAACCACGTGACAGCTGCAAACACGTCTAGACTCCTAACCCAACCCACCCCCCTCCCCAAAGAAATGCTGCCACAGTCCTCTCTCTTGGTTACTGCCACCACAGAGCCTGAAACAAGTGTTCTCATTTGGGAACTCTCTGTCAGGAAAAGAACAGTTCCTATCACACTTAACCTGGGTGATATCAGGGTGGTCCTCCTGGGAAACTCTACCCTGGGAGTAAACACAGCACCCTGACCTGGGACCTGCCAATCAGTGGGAAACAAGAACATCCAGGAAGCATGATGACGTCAAAGAATTTCTTAGAAAAACTAGACCTTAAAATATTTTCAATTTTTATTTATTTATATTTGGCTGTGCTGGGTCTTCATTGCTGCGCATGGGCTTTCTCTAGCTGCGGTGTGTGGGGCTTCTCATTGCAGTGGCTTCTCTTGCTGCAGAGCATGGTCTCCAGTGCTCCCAGGCTTCAGCAACTGTGGCTCGTGGGCTCAATAGTGGCACGCAAGCTTAGCTGCCGCGCAGCATGTGGAATCTTCCCGGACCAGGGATCAAACCCATTTCTCCTGCAGTGGTAGGCAGATTCTTAACCACTGGACCACGAGGCAAGTTCTGTATCTGAGAGATGCTCTTCAATACCTTTCCTTTTTCCCCCTCTTTCTTTCTCTTCTTTTAAACAGTTCACACTCTGAGTTATCAGCAAGTGGAATTCATAGGAAAATGTTTATCAGTCCATAGGCTGCCCCCAGGGAGGCCTTGCGAAGGACCCCTCCACGAATAACAGCTTAGAGGATGCAAGTTTCTCAGCCTGGGGACTCACCAGCAGAAAGTGTTTTTGAGAAGATGAGATGGGGGAAGAGTCCTGCAAAGTCACCTGGGCACAGGTGACTGGGAAACACCTCTGCAGGCAGTCAGCGGAGGAATGAAGCAGGGCACAAGTGAGTGTAGAAATAAGAACTGAAAAAGTTTGTGTATATTTGAGTGACCGTGAAAGTTTGCTTTGCTCTTTGTGAAGACCAACTGAGGCTACTGCTCTAGCTAGCAATAGACTAAATGGTTTTCTCCCTCCCTTTATCTGCAAGTGGGGATAGTGTTTCATTCGTGCTGACTAGCTGTATGACCTAGGGAAATTACTTAACCTGTCTGAGTTTTGGATTCCTTGTCTGTAAAATGGGGATCATGGGAGAACCCAAGTCATGGGTTGCTGTGAGCATGAAATAAGGGAAAGCAGGTGAATTGCTTAGCACAGTGCTGTCCACGTCAGTGATTCCTCCTGTTGCGTACTGGTTTCTCTTCTTACAAAGCATCTTCTTCCTTCTCATCTACTCAAGGTCAGAGATTGTCATCACTGTTTCCCATGCTTATATAACAAGCACCTCGTAAAATAGAGTCCCCCTTCCATATCTGTACACCCGTGTTCATAACAGTCTTACTTGAAATGGCCAAAAGGTGGAAGCAAATGGCCATAGATGGACAAAAGAACAAACAGACTGTGGGGAATACACACCATGAAACATTATTCAGCCGGAATGAACCTCGAGGACATCACACTAAGTGAAATAAGATGGTCACAAGAGGAGAAATCAAGTAAGATTCTACCTATAGGAGGTACCTAGAATAGTCAAATTCATAGACACAGACAGACTGTGGGATGGGAGGAAGGAAGAAGGAGTTTTTATCTGATGGGTGGAGAGTTTCAGTTTGGGAAGATGAAGAGTCGGATGGTGGTGGTGGCTGCACAACAGTATGAATATATTCAACGCTACTGGACTGTACTCTTAAAAAAGGTGAACACGGTAAACGTCATATTTTACCACAATTTTGAAAATTAAAAGGCAAACTAAAAAATGAAGTGCCTCCGAGGTTTCCGACATTTGGGGTGATAGAAGAGGATGAAAATGTTCTGAAAGCCGGTTGTGGTGATGGCTGTACATGTAAATGTACCAAAATTGAACTAGACACTTAAATGAGTGAAGTTTATGTTATGTAAATTGTCCTTCAATGATATGGGACTCTGTTAAGTTATAGGAGGAAATGGCAGCCCACTCCAATATTCTTGCCTGGAGAATCCCATGGACAGAGGAGCCTGGCCGGCTACAGTCCATGGGGTTGCAAAGAGTCAGATAACACAGAGATTGAGCATGCACACACAAAGCTATTAAGAGCAAGCAAACAAACACACACATGCTGTGATCCAGAGGAAACCTTGGGGGATGCAGGATTTGTTCACTGTCTTGATTGTGGCGATGTTTCATAGGTGTACACATACGTCAAAGCCCATCCAAGTACAGATTTAAATGTGCAGTTTATTGTATGTTAATTATATCTCAACAAAGCTGTGTTTTTATTTTTATTTTTTTTGTTGTGCTGTTTCTTTTATTTTTTTTTTCCTTTATTTTAATTTACAATACTGTATTGGTTTTGCCATACATTGACATGAATCCACCACGGGTGTACATGCGTTCCCAAACATGAACCCCCCACCCATGTCCCTCCCCATAACGTCTCTCTGGGTCATCACCATGCACCAGCCCCAAGCATGCTGTATCCTGCGTCAGACTTAGACTGGCGATTCAATTCTTACATGATAGTATACATGTTACAATGCCATTCTCCCAAATCATCCCACCCTCTCCCTCTCCCTCTGAGTCCAAAAGTCCGTTATACACATCTGTGTCTTTTTTGCTGTCTTGCATACAGGGTCGTCATTGCCATCTTTCTAAATTCCATATATATGTGTTAGTATACTGTATTGGTGTTTTTCTTTCTGGCTTACTTCACTCGTATAATCGGCTCCAGTTTCATCCATCTCATCAGAACTGATTCAAATGTATTCTTTTTAACAGCTGAGTAATACTCCATTGTGTATATGTACCACAGCTTTCTTATCCATTCATCTGCTGATGGACATCTAGGTTGTTTCCATGTCCTGGCTATTATAAACAGTGCTGTGATGAACATTGGGGTACATGTGTCTCTTTCAATTCTGGTTTCCTCGGTGTGTATGCCCAGCAGTGGGATTGCTGGGTCATAAGGTAGTTCTATTTCCAGTTTTTTAAGGAATCTCCACACTGTTCTCCAAAGTGGCTGTACTAGTTTGCATTCCCACCAGCAGTGTAGGAGGGTTCCCTTTTCTCCACACCCTCTCCAGCATTTATTGCTTGCAGATTTTTGGATCGCAGACACTCTGGCTGGTGTGAAGTGGTACCTCATTGTGGTTTTGATTTGCATTTCTCTAATAATGAGTGATGTTGAGCATCTTTTCATGTGTTTGTCAAAGCTGTGTTTTTAAAAGGCAGCATAGTATTCCCTATATAAACGAACTCCTTATGATGTATTAAACAATGCCCCCTTTTTTGAAGATTTAGGCTTCAAATTTTATGCCCCTATAAATGATATTTCAATAAATATCTTGGTGTGGAAAAAAAGAAAAAAATGCAGATATCATTTGCTGCCTCCTTCTCCCTCTCTCCCACTTCCTCCCACTAAAGGCAAGCCAGAAAGTCAAAATTTCCCAGGGAGGGTGCCTGGGAATCTGTAATTTTACTGAGCATTTTGAAAAATTCTTATAATTAGACATGTTAGGGAAATATTGACTCAAACTTCACAAACTTGGATTTTCAGACTTGGGGGTCTGGAATCCCTTTTTCTTTTACCCCTAAACAACTCTATAAGTGTTCCACACAAATGATTGTAAATTTGGGTTTCCCTACTGTTGGGGGTGAGCTTGAGTGAATACATATTCCCAGGCCCCACTCCCAGGGAGGATGTGTATGGTTGCCAGATTTTGCATAAATAAATGAATAAATACATAAATAAAATGTAGGGTGCCAGTCAAATCTGAGTTTCAGACAAAGAGCAGATAACTTGTTCTAGCATAAGTGGTTCCTTGCAATATCTGGGACACACATGTATAAAAAACGCCTGGTTTTTACCTGGGCATCCTGTATTTTACCTGGGAACCCTAAGTATGAGTCCTCAGGCCTGGGCTGAGCCTCAGATCTGCACTGTGGGTCTGCTCCCCACATGGTTCTGATGAGGGGATCCCTAGAGCCTGTGTAGAGGATCCTTGATTAGATCAACACATCAGGGTCAGGAGCCACTCCTCAGGGCGGCTAGAGGTCCCCGGTGTATCTCACCAGAGAGCACCTTTAATGCTGGTCCAAGGAGGAAAAGGAGGCTGAGCAGCGGTAGAAGAAAACTGCCCCAGATCTGCAAAGCTGAACGTGATGGATGTGGTGTCATTGCCCCTGAAGCCCGAGGGACGCTGCTGATCTCAGAGTGAGTATTTAGGGCTGCCTATGGGAGCCACACCCTAGGAGTCTGTCCAGAGTCTCTAAGCTTTGTTTATTTATATCTAGTCTCGTCCCAGAAAGGATTTTACACCTAGGGGGTCTCAGTCCATGCAGCACTCTTGGTGGCAGAGGTGAGATGAACACGCTGTCTCTCTGGGACATGCACGACAGGTGTTTACTGGGTGCTCCCAAGGACCGGGCACTGGGCTGGAGGTTTTGCAGTTATAACCATCTCTTTCAGTCCTTGAGACAAGCTTGCAAAGACATTACTGCCATTGGCCCCATTTGTAGGTGAGGAAATGGAGGTTCTGAGGGGTCCAGTGGCTTGTGCAAGGGCACACTGAGTGGGCCAGTGGCAGAGCTGGGGTTCTGACCCAGGCCTGTGTTGCTAACCACCCTCCATCCTGTCTCCCCACTGAGCTTTGATGGGCGAGTTTTGGGTTATGTTCTGATTAACCTGGGGCCATACTTTAGGTCCTGATCCAGGAACATTTCTGATCCAAGGTGTGAGGACAGTTACCAGGTGTGGAGTGTCTATTTCCACCAGACACTGATTTTGACTTTTTACACATAGTTACTGAAAGGTTACGGCCGTGAGCGGTGAGTTACACTGGGATTCGCTGAGGAGAGGAATTCAATCTGGGACCAGAGATGAGACTTGATCACTCGGAGCTTTTGTGTAGCAAAGTACATGTACACCCGTGGCTGATTCACGTCAATGTATGGTAAAAACCACCACAATATTGTTAAGTAATTAACCTCCAGTTAAAATAAACAAAGTATAAAAGGGATAGAGAAAGCTTCTGAAACAGACATCAGAAGGGGACAGAAAGAGCGCCCCCTTGCTACTTGTTGGCAAGGCATTTTATACCTGTTAGCAAACTGCTAATCAGATAAAAGAAACACCTCAAGACTGAGAGTTGCACCAGGGCCCTCTCCTACAACATGTATTTTGAAACAGCATTGGAACAAGGGGAGTCATCTCTGGGCATCAAACGATTGACATGAATCTTGAAGAAAGGCATATTCCAAAGCAAATACATAGTTTCATTAACATAGCTTAAGAAAAACATTTCCATAAGAAAAACACATTGGTTAGTTCAAGGTTTGAGAAAAGTTAAGCTCAGGCAAAACCAGGTATCACCATGAAACACAGGATTAGAAGAAAAAACATCCTTTAATTTTGTATTGTTCAGTCACTCAGTTGTGTCCGACTCTTTGTGATCCCATGGACTGCAGCACACCAGGCTTCCCTGGCCTTCACCATCTCTGGGAGCTTGCTCAAACTCATTTTCATTGAGTTGGTTATGCCATCCAACCATCTTTATCCTCTGTCGTCCCCTTCTCCTCCCACCTTTAATCTTTCCCAGCGTCAGGGTCTTTTCCAGTGAGTCAGCTCTTCGCATCAGGTGGCCAGAGTATTGCAGGTTCAGCTTCAGCATCAGTCCTTCTAATGAACACCCAGGACTGATTCCCTTTAGGATGGACTGGTTGGATCTCCTTGCAGTCCAAGGGACTCTCAAGAGTCTTCTCCAACACCACAGTTCAAAAGCATCAATTCTTCTGTACTCAGCCTTCTTTATCATCCAACTCTCATATCCATACATGACCACTGGAAAAACCATAGCTTTGACTAGAGGAACCTTTGTTGGCAATGTCTCTGCTTTTCAATATGCTGTCTAGGTTTGTCATAGCTTTTCTTCCAAGGAGCAAGTGTCTTTTAATTTCATGGCTGCACTCACCATCTACAGTGATTTTGGAGCCCAAGAAAATAAAGTTTGTCACTGTTTCCATTGTTTCCCCCAACTATTTGCCAGAACGTGATGGGACTGGATGCCATGATCTTAGTTTTTTGAATGCTGAGTTTTAATTTTGTAAAGAGAAGGGAAAAAAACGTCTACCACTTGCAGTTTATTTCCTCCGGCTGCTTGGGAACCTGTGGCCTTCCTAACAAGGCTGTTAACCCTTTCTATACTCTCTCAATGCCCTGCACCGTTGATAACACCCAGACCCAAGCATGCAAAGAACCCTGGCCGAGGTCTCAAAGCTAGGAAGTTGTAGAGCACTGATCTGCCTAAAAACGAAGCATCCATCTCTGCATCTTCAAAAGCACACACGTGCTTTCCATCTCTGCTTGCAAGCTTCACTTTTCAGGAAAATACACTAGCTCTGGGCTGGTTGCTAGGCAACTCTTGCCTGTAATTCTAAGAAATTACCAGTAGAGGGCGCTGTGATTCGCTCCTCCCTGGGGCCCACCGGATGGGTCTGACCTTCACAGAATTGGGTCCTGTGGCTGCCAGAGTGTGTGTAGCTGAGGGCAAACTGATGCGCTCTGGACCACCTCCACCTTTGGCCACATCTGAGCCCCGAGCTGCACAGACGGTACCTCTGCCCCACAACCCCACCCCGCAGGGGCCTGGACTCACCGAGGCTGGGTTTTCGATGACCAGTTCGTAGGTCAGCCCTCCAGTGCCGAACCTCAACAGGTCTCCCGGTAAGAGCTTCACAGCCACGTTCTGAATGTGGCACTCATTGACAAAGGTGCCGCTGCGGGAATTGAAGTCCTGGAGAACAAAGCTGCCCTCAGCCTCATTATATTCGATGAGCGCGTGATGGTTGTCGATGTCTGCAGACTGAAATGGAGAAGGGGGGACAGTCAGAGCCAGGAAAGTGGGAATAATGAGGGGGGCCTTAATACTTACTAGTGCTACTGACACTGGGTGCCTCAATGTGCTAATGGCTTCATTTGACTGGATGGCCACTGCAGTCGGAGGATGCTGAAGTTCAGAGAGGTTAAGTGACTAGCCTAAGGCCACACAGCAAGTGAACAGAGGGCCATGGGCTTTGTCTGACACCAGACCCAGAATAGTTGCCCAAGTCGTTGGACAGGGAGTCAGCCACCACAGAGAGGCAAGAGGGAACTTGGGGGAACTAGTCAGGAATTGGCCAGTCTTTCTATGATCCCACGTGAGTATACTTTGGGTTGTCCCAAATGGCAAGACAGCAGAAATGGCCCAACACAAACCAGAAAGGTCAGTTATTTACTGCAAGTGTTAAAGTGAAGGGGAGGTTTTATAATGATTATTGTTATCATTTGTTTGTTCTATTCATTTTTTAGAAAAACACGTTTTTTCTTAACAATGCAGAAAATGAGAGCTAGAGAAAAACATAAAGAAGACATTAAAATCACTTAGACTCTTGTTCCCCAGAGGCAGGCTCTGTCTGAACACAGCGATTCAGTCTTTTTCCTATGTTTACGATCTTTCTATTTATTAAATTTTATTTTCTCACCTTTTTCTTTTTTGTTAATTTATATCCTACTAATTTATTTATTTTTGGCATGGCATATGAGATCTAGTTCCCTCACCAGGGATCGAACCTGCACTCCCTGCTTTGGAAGATCAGAACCTTAACCATGGGACCACCAGGAAAATCCCACAACAGGTTTTATAGCTACTTTTGAAAAGTCTTGGTTTTCCCATGTGATTAATTATTTCTAGTGCTTCTTAAAAGCTAGTCAGAATTTATCTATCCAAAGATGATCTGGTCTTCAGTAGGTGCCCTGGTGTGACCACATTGCCCCCCAAAGAAAGGGATTTCAGACAGTGAACTGGCAGCGGGGGCAGAGGGCTCCTATGCAGTTTCGCTTAAGAGGGAGCAAAACTCAGCCCCAAGGAAGAAATATCACATTCACCTGCCTGGGTGCCCTGGACTACGGGCTTCAGGGCGTATGTGAAGTTTTCTGTCTTTTCAGCACACTGCCTATGAGCCATCCACTCCAGCCTGAGACTTCGCAATTATTTTCTAAGTTAATTCTTCTCAGAGTTCCTCACTCAACTTTCATACAGAGTACTTGGACTTAGAAATCTATACTAACATCCCACTTATATATACATCCCACATCTTCACAATAATCCAAAGGGGCACTGCCTCATTTAAACATTTCCCTGGTGGCTTAGATGGTAAAGAGTACACCTGCAAGGTGGGAGACATGGGTTCAATCCCTGGGTTGTGAGGATCCCCTGGAGGAGGGTATGGGAATCCACTCCAGTATTCTTGCCTGGAGAATCGCCATGGACAGAGGGGCCTGGTGGGTTACAGTCCACGGGGTTGCAAAGAGTTGGACACGACTGAGCGATAGAGCACAGCACAGATAGTTGATTTACAGTGTTGTGTTAGTTTCTGGTGTATAGCAAAGTGATTACATTACACACACACACACACACACACACACACACATAATATATATCCTTTTTCAAATTCTTTTCCATTACAGGTTAGTACAAGATACTGAATATAGTTCCCTGCGCTATGCAGTAGGTCTGACAGTTCCTGACTTTCTAGATGAGGAAACTGAGGCACAGAATGATGAAGTGTGCCCACAGTCACCCAGCTTGACTCGCCTGGCTTTGTACCCAGGTTTGCCTGAGTACTTTGCAAACTCCTACCAATCACTTTGACATTTAAATATTGAAACACAAGAAGAAAGCAGGAGTAGCTACATTAATTTCAGATAGAACCGACTAGAGCAAGGAAGGTTATCAGGGATAAAGAGAGGTGTTACATTATGCTAATGGGATTGATTCTCTAGGATGATGTAACAGTCCTTCATTACATGTGCCCAACAACAGAGCATCAAAATATGGGAGACAAAAACTGATAGAACTGCAGGAAGAAACAGACAAATCCACCATGACAGCTAGAGACCGCAGCATCCCTCTATCAGCAGTGGGCAGATCCAGCAGGCAGAGAATTAGTAAGAATACAGTCGAACTGAACAGCACTGTCAATCATCTGATCTAACAGACAGCCACACAACTTCGTGCCACAACCAATCACACACCCTTCTCAAGCTCATGTGGAACACTCACCAAATAGACCACATTCTGGGCCACAAAACATCAACAAATGTAAAGAGAATAGAAATTATGCAAAGTATGTGCATACTGGACCACCTGACCTGCCTCTTGAGAAACCTGTATGCAGGCCAGGAAGCAACAGTTAGAACT
This sequence comes from Ovis aries, assembly GCF_016772045.2. Classification (NCBI taxonomy): domain Eukaryota; kingdom Metazoa; phylum Chordata; class Mammalia; order Artiodactyla; family Bovidae; genus Ovis; species Ovis aries. The sequence goes on from NC_056065.1 coordinate 51,525,394, forward strand.
GGACATGAAACAACAGACTGGTTCCAAATAGGAAAAGGAGTACGTCAAGGCTGTATATTGTCACCCTGCTTATTAAACTTATATGCAGAGTACATCCTAAGAAACACTGGGCTGGAAGAAACATAAGCTGGAATCAAGATTGCTGGGAGAAATATCAATAACCTCAGATATGCACATGACACCACCCTTATGGCAGAAAGTGAAGAGGAACTAAAAGCCTCTTGATGAAAGTGAAAGAGGGAGAGTGAAAAAGTTGGCTTAAAGCTCAACATTCAGAAAACAAAGATCATGGCATCTGGTCCCATCACTTCATGGCAAATAGATGGGGAAACAGCGGAAACAGTGGCTGACTTTATTTTTCTGGGCTCCAAAATCACTGCAGATGGTGATTGCAGCCATGAAATTAAAAGACACTTAGTCCTTGGAAGAAAAGTTATGACCAACCTAGACAGCATATTCAAAAGCAGAGACATTACTTTGCTGACTAAGGTCCTTCTAGTCAAGGCTATGGTTTTTCCTGTGGTCATGTATGGATGTGAGAGTTGGACTGTGAAGAAGGCTGAGCACCGAAGAATTGATGCTTTTGAACTGTGGTGTTGGAGAAGACTCTTGAGAGTCCCTTGGACTGCAAGGAGATCCAACCAGTCCATTCGGAAGGAGATCAACCCTGGGATTTCTTTGGAAGGAATGATGCTAAAGCTGAAGCTCCAGTACTTTGGCCACCTCATGCGAAGAGATGACTCATTGGAAAAGACTCTGATGCTGGGAGGGATTGGGGGCAGGAGGAGAAGGGGACGACAGAGGATGAGATGGCTGGATGGCATCACGGACTCGATAGACGTGAGTCTGAGTGAACTCTGGAAGTTGGTGATGGACAGGGAGGCCTGGCGTGCTGCAATTCATGGGGTCGCAAAGAGTCGGACACGACTGAGTGACTGAACTGAACTGAACTGAGATAGCATATTAAAAAGCAGAGACGTTACTTTGCCAACAAAGGTCCATCTAGTCAAGGCTATGGTTTTTCCAGTGGTCATGTATGGATGTGAAAGTTGGACTATAAAGAAAGCTGAGTGCCTAAGAATTGATGCTTTTGAACTGTGGTGTTGGCGAAGACTCTTGAGAGTCCCTTGGACTGCAAGGAGATCCAACTAGTCCATCCTAAAGGAGATCAGTCCTGGGTGTTCATTAGGAGGAGTGATGTTGAAGCTGAAACTCCAATACTTTGGCCACCTGATGCAAAGAGCTGACTCATTTGAAAAGACCCTGATGCTGGGGAAGATTGAGGGCAGGAGGAGAACGGGATGACGGAGGATGAGATGATTGGATGGCATCACTGACTCGACGGACATAGGTATGGGTGAACTCCAGGAGTTGGTGATGGACAGGGAGGCCTGGCATGCTGCGGTTCATGGGGTCGCAAAGAGTTGGACACGACTGAGCGACTGAACTGAACTGTTTTCAGACCACATTGGAATTAAACTAGAAACCAATACCAGAAAGATAGATGGAAAATCCCCAAATATTTGGAGATTGGACAGTACATTTCTAAACAACAGATGGGTCAAAGAGGAAGTCTCACAAGAAATAAAACAAATTATCTTGAGTTAAGTGAAAATGAAAATACAAACTATGAATATTTGCAAGATGGAATGAAAGCAGCTCTTGGAGGGAAATCTGTGGCACTGCACACATATATTAGAAAAGAAGAAAGACCTAAAATCAGTAATATAAGCTTCCACCTTATAAAACTAGAGAAAGAAGACCAATGCAAGCCTACCACAAGCAGAAGAAAAAAAAGCAATGAATGAAATAACAAAACAGGAAAATAACAGAGAAAAGTCAGCAAAATCGAGAGCTTTCTTTAAAAAAAAAAATCAATAAAATGGACAAATTTCTACCAGGATAATCAAGAAAAAAAGAGAGAAGATACAAATTACTAAAATCAGAAATGAAAGAGAGGCCATGATCCTATGGACACTGAAGGGATAAAAAAGGGATATTATGAATTCTGAGGGGCTTCCCACATGGTACAGTGGTAAAGAATCCACCTGCCAATGTAGGAGATGCAAGAGATGTGAGTTCCATCTCTGGGTTAGGAAGATCCCCAGAGTAGGAAATGGAAACCACTTTAGTATTCTTGCCTGGAAAAATCCCATGGACAAAGGAGTCTGGTAGACTACATTCCATAGGGTTGCAAAGAGTCGGACATGACTGAGCGTGCACGCAATGCATGAATAATTCTATGTCCACACATTTGATAACTTAATGAAGTGGATCAATTCTTTGAAGGACACAATCTGCCAAAACTCACACAAACAGAAATAAATACCCTGAGTAGACTCATATCTATTAAAGAATTTGAATCACTAATGAATAACCTTTCAAAATGGAAAGTACCATACCTGGGTGGGTTCACTGGAAAATTTTACCAAATATTAAGGAAAGATCATGAACTCCTTATTGCCAAATTCAGACTTAAATTGAAGAAAGTAGGGAAAACCACTAGACCATTCAGGTATGACATAAATCAAATCCCTCATGATTATACAGTGGAAGTGACGAATAGATTCAAGGGACTGGATCTGATAGAGTGCCTGAAGAACTATGGATGGAGGTTCATGACACTGTACAGGAGGCAGAGATCAAGACCATCCCCAAGAAAAAATAAATTCAGAAAGGCAAAATGGTTGTCTGAGGAGGCCTCACAAGTAGCTGAGAAAAGAAGAGAAGCAAAACGCAAATGAAAAAAGGAAAGATATACCCAGTTGAATGCAGAGTTCCAAAGAATAGCACAGACAGATAAGAAAGTCTTCCTCAGTGATCAATGCAAAGAAATAGAGGAAAACAATAAAATGGGAAAGACTAGAAATCTCTTCAAGAAAATTAGAGATACTAAGTGAACATTTCATGCAAAGATGGGCACAATAAAGGATAGAAATGGTATGGCCTAACAGAAGCAGAAGACATTAAGAAGAGGTAAAAATACACAGAAGAACTATATTAAAAAGATCTTCATGACCCAGATAACCATGATGGTGTGATCACTTACCTAGAGCCAGACATCCTAGAATGTGAAGTCAATAGGCCTTAGGAAGCACCACTACAAATAAAGCTAGTGGAGGTGATGGAATTCCAGTTGAGCTATTTCAGATCCTAAAAGATGATGCTGTGAAAGTGCTGCACTCAACATGCCAGCAAATTTGGAAAACTCGGCAGTGGCCCAGGACTGGAAAAGGTCAGTTTTCATTCCAATTCCGAAGAAGGACAATGCCAAAGAATGTTCAAACTACAGTACAGTTGCACTCATCTCACGTTAGCAAAGTAATGTTTAAAATTCTCCAAGCCAGGCTTCAACAGTATGTTTTGAACCCTGAACTTCCAGATGTTTAAGCTGGATTTAGAAAAGGTAAAGGAATCAGATATCAAATTGCCAACATCTGTTGGATCATTGAAAAAGCAAGAGAGTTCCACAAAAACATCTACTTCTGCTTTATTGACTACACCAAAGCTTTTGATAGTGTGGATCACAAACTGTGGGAAATTCTTCAAGAGATGGGAATACCAGACCACTTGACTTGCCTCCTGAGAAATCTGTATGGAGGTCAAGAAGCAACAGTTAGAACTGGACATAGAACAACAGACTGGTTCCAAATTGGGAAAGGAGTATGTCAAGGCTGTATATTGTCACCCTGCTTACTTAACTTACATGCAGAGTACATCATGTGAAATGCTGGGCTGGATGAAGCTCAAGCTGGAATCAAGATTGCCAGGAGAAATATCAGTAACCTCAGATATGCAGACCCTTATGACAGAAAGTGAAGAACTAAAGAGCCTCTTGATGAAAGTGAAAGAGGAGAGTGAAAAAGCTGGCTTAAAGCTCAACATTCAGAAAACTAAGATCATGGCATCCAGTCCCATCACTTCATGGCAAATAGATGGGGAAACAATGGAAACAGTGACAGACTTTATTTTCTTGGGCTCCAAAATCACTGCAGTTGGTGACTGCAGCCATGAAATTAAGATGATTGCTCCTTGGAAGAAAAGCTATGACCAACCTAGATAATGTGTTAAAAAGCAGAGACATTACTTTGCCAACAAAGGTCCCTCTAGTCAAAGCTATGGTTTTTCCAGTAGCCATGTATGAATGTGAGAATTGGACCATAAAGAAAGCTGAGTGCCGAAGAACTGATGTTTTTGAACTGTGGTGTTGGAGAAGACTCTTGAGAATCCCTTGGACTGCAAGGAGATCCAACCAGTCAATCCTAAAGGAAATCAACCCTGAATATTCATTGGAAGGACTGCTGCTGAAGCTGAAACTCCAATACTTTGGCCACCTGATGTGAAGAACTGACTCATTGGAAAAGATCCTGATGCTGGGAAAGATTGAAGGCAGGAGGAGAAGGGTTCGACAGAGGATGAGATGTTTGGATGGCATCACCGACTCGATGGACATGAGTTTGAGCAAGCTCTGGGAGTTGGTGAAGGACAGGGAAGCCTGGCATATGGCAGTCCATGGCATCGCAAAATATTGGACATGACTGAGTGACTGAACTGAAATGAAGAATATCAGTTCTCTATAATCTCTTTTGGAAAACAGAAGAGGGAATACTCCCTAACACATTCTGTGAGGCCAACCTTACTCTAATACCAAAATCAGATAAAGATATTACAAGACAGGAAAACTGTAGACTAGTTCTTCCTTTCCAGAAAGATGCAAAATCCTCAACAAAATATTAGCAAATTGAATCCAATAACATATAAAATGAATTATACCACAATCAAGTGGGATTTATTCCAGGTATGCAAAGATTTAGAAATCAATGTAATCTATCACATCAATAATGTAAAGAAGAGAAATCCCATTGCCTTATCAGTAGATTGAAAAAAGAGCATTTGACATAATTTAAACACCCATTCATAATAAACCTGGTGGGTTCCCTCATGGCTCAGATAGTAAAGAATCTGCCTACAGTGTGGGAGACCTGGGTTCAATCCCTGGGATTGGGAAGATCTCCTGAAGGAGGGCATGGCAGCTCACTCCAGTATTCTTGCCTGGAGAATCCCCATGGACAGACAGTTGCAAAGAGTTGGACACGACTGATCAACTAAGCACAGCACCCATGATAAACCAACAAACCACCACCACAACTCTTGGAAAATTAGGAATGAAGGGGAACATCCTCAACCTGATCAAGTACATCAATAAAAAGCCTAAAAGCTAACATCATACTTAATGGTGAGAAACTAAAACCTTTCCAATTAAAATCAGGAATAAGGCGAAGATGTCCCCTTTCACCACTCATTTTCAATATTGCCTTTTATGTCATAGCTAATGCAATAAGACAGGAAAAGAGAATAAAACATTATAGATTGGGAAGGAAAAAAAGTCTTCTTTGGTGAGGTGTCTGTTCAGATCTTTGGCCCATTTTGTAGACTGCATGATTGCTTATGCAGAAAATCCCAAAGAATTGACAAAAAGCCCTCCTAGAACTAATAAGCAATTATAGCAAGGTTTCAGGATACAAGATTAATATGCAAAAGTCAATTGCTATCTTATAAACCAACAGTGAACAACTGGAATTTGAAATTAAAAACACAACACTGCTTAACATTAGCACCAAAAAAAAAAAAAAAAAAAAGAGATAGAAATGCTTAGGAATAAATCTAACTATAAATTTTATTCACTAAGTATAAATTTATTTATTCAAATAAAATACTTTGCTATATGAAAAAAAGAGCTATATGAAGAAAACTATAAAATGTTGATGAAAGACATCAAAGTAGTTTAAATAAATGAAGAGATATTTCATGTTTATTTGAAATTCCTTAATGACATATGATATTTAACATCTTTTCATATGCTTATTTTACATCTGTATATCTTTTGAAAAATATTTATTTATTTGGCTGTACCAGGTCTTAGTGCAGCATGCGAGATCTAGTTTCTTGACCAAGGACTGACCCCAGACCCCCTACACTGGGAGCCCAGAGCCTTAGCTACTAGACCACCAGGGAAGTCCATGCATATCTTCTTTGGTGAGGTGTCTCTTCAGATCTTTTTCCCAGTCTTAAGTTGGGATGTTTGTTTTCTTATTGACTCATTTATTATTTTACACTGATTTACAGTGTTATTTACTTTCTGCTATACAGCAAAGTGATTCAGTTATAGATATATACAGTCTTTTAAAATACTCTTTTCCATTATGGTTTATTACAGGATGTCGGATATGGTTTCCTGTGCTATATGGTAGGATCTTCTTGTTTATATATTCTATATGTAATAGCTTACATCTGCTAATTCCAACCTTCCACTCCATCCCTCCTCTGACTCCCCTCCCTTGGTAACCACAAGTCTGTTCTCTATATCCACCAAGACTCATTTATTTTGGATTTGTACTTTTAGCATCTTTATTTCTAAGTGCTTATAGCATCTGTATTTGTAATTGCCATAAACTGGAAGCAACCAAGATATCCTTTAAAAGGTAAATGAATAAACAAATTATGGTACATCTCTACTATGAAATATTAGTGATTAAAAATAAATGAGTTATCAAATCATGAAAAGACATGAAGGAATCTTAAGTGCATATTGCTTAGAGAAAAAACCTAGTCTGAGAAGGTTACATACTGTATGATTTCAACTGTATGAAATTCTGGGAAAAGTAAAGATTATAGGGACAGCAAAAAGATCAGTGCTTGCCAGGGGCCCAGGGGCCCAGGGGCTTGAGGAGAATAGGGGATTTTAGGGCAGTGAAATTATTCTGTATGATACTATAATGGTGGAGACTTGTCACCACACATTTGTCAAAACCAAACAATGTACAACACAAAAAATGAGTCTTAATGTAAGCCATAGACTTAGTTAACAATAACACATCAATATTGGTTCGTCAATTGTAACAAATGTACTGCACTGATACAAAATGTGAATAACAGGGGAAACTGTGTTGGGAGTGGTGGGATATATGGAAACTCTCTGTACTATCTGATGAATTTCCTGTAAACCTAAACCTGTTAGAAAAAAATAAGGCATAAAAAAACATGAAAACACATTAGTTCTTTGGAAAATGCCACCCATATCGTCATCATCACCATCCCCCTTGATCTTTGTGTCCTATGGACCTTTAGTATTTCCCATGAGTAAGAGAAATTCTGTGTGTTACATTTTGCTTTTCTCTTCCCAGGCTTCACTACTTTCAGTTCCCCAAAAGCTGACAAGCCACTATTAAGAAATCAAAGCAAGCAGGAAGTTTTAAATGACTTCACAAAATTGCGTGAACCTCTACCACATGTTAGGCAAGGAAAGAGCTTCCTAGTTCTCCCCGATAATATCACTTCTTCCCTTTACTTGGAAAATTGCTAAATGCTCCTATCAGACAGAAGTCTGCTGCTGATGCAGACTGATTATATAAGCTCCATCTTGTTGAGCTGTCCTACCATGAGATAAACTGTTATTATTATCATCATCCTCTAACATATTTTGAGAACTTCCTATGAACTGGGCCCTGTTGAAGCATGCTGTATGCATTCTTTCATTTAATCTGCATGACAGCCCTATACAAGGGTCCTATTACTATCTCCAATTTAGAGATGAAGAAGCTGAGACTCAAAAGGTGAAGAGGACAGCATTATTTCGATACCAAAACCAGACAAAGACACTACAAGAAAACAACAGACCAATATTTCTTATGAACACTGATACCAAGATCCTCAACAAAATATGAGCAAACGGAAGCCATCAGTACATTAAAAGGATTATACACTATGACCAGATGGGATTGATTCCTGGAATGAAGACGTGATGGTTCAACATATGAAAATCAATCCATGTAATATATCACATTAACAGAAAGAAGGAAAAAAAGTGATCATCTCAATTGACGTAAAAAAGCATGTGACAGAATGCAACACTCTTTCCTGATAAAAGCACTCAACAGAAAGGAAATAGAAGGGAATTACTTCAACATGATAAAAGCCAAATATGAAAAGTTTGCAGGTGGCGTCATACTCAAAGGTGAAAGACTGAAAGCTTTTCTTCTAAAATCAAGAACAAGATGCCTGCTTTTACCACTTCCATTCAACAAACTACTGGAAGCCTTAGCCAGACCAAATAAGCAAGAAAAAGGAATAAAGGAATCCAAATTGGAAAGGAAGAAGTAAAATGATCTCTGTTCAGAAACTACATGATCTTATATGTACTAAATCCTAAAGCGTCCATGAAAACACAACTCTGTTAGAACTAATAAACAAAAATCAGTAGCAAAGTGGTAGGATACAAAATCAACACACAAACACTGGTTGTATTTCTCTATAGTCACAATGAACAATCTGAAAAGGAAGTTAAAAGTATAATTTCAGAGACTTGCCTGGCGGTCCAGTGTTAAGACGCTGCAATTCCACTGCAGGGGGCGCAAGTCTGATCACTGGTCAGGGACTAAGATCCCACCTGCGGCACAGCGCAGCCAAAATTTTTTTAAAAGTTAAAAGAGGAAATAATTTCACTTAAAATAGCATCAAAAAGAATAATACTTTAGAATAAATTTAACCAAGGTGGTAAAAGATGTATACACTGGAAACTATAAAGTGTTGCTGGCAGAGATTAAAGAGGAGACAAATAAATGGAGAGACACCTGTATTCATGGATTGAAAGACTTATACTGTTTAAGATGCCATTACTACCCAGAAGGATCTACAGATTCAGTGCAATCCTTATCAAAATCCCAATAGCAATTTTTGTAGAAACAGAAAAATCCATCCTAAAATTCATACGGAATCTCAATGGAACTGAATAGTCAAAATGATCGTGAAAAAGAAAAAGTTGGAGGTCTCACACTTACTGATTTCAAAACTTACTTTTGATAGGTGCAAAGCTACACTAATCGAAACAGTGTGATACTGACATAAGGTCAGGCATATAGACCAATGGAACAGGATGGACAGCACAGAAATAAACCTTTGCACGTATGGTCAAATGATTTTCCACAAGGCTGCTAAGATCATCCAGTGGGTGAAAGAACAGTATTTTCAACAACTGATGCTAGGAAAAACTGCAAAAGAATTACCTTGGACTCTTACCTTACACTGTATACAAAAAGTAACTCAAAGAGGATCAAAGACTTATTGCTGTGCTTGCTCAGTCCTGTCTGACTCTCTGTGACCTCATGGACTCTAGCTCACCAGGCTCCTCTGTCCATCGTATTTTTCCAGGCAAGAATACTGGAGTCAGTTGCCATTTCCTCCTCCAGAGGATCTTCCCGACTCAAGGATTGAACCCGTGTCTTCTGAGTCTCCTGCACTGCAGGAGGATTCTTTACCACTGAGCCACTGCAGAAGCCTGGCTCAAAGACTTAAACATAGCTTAAAACTATAAAACTTTTAGAGGAAAACATAGGAGGAAAGCTTTATGACATTGGATTTGGTAATGCTTTTTTGGATATGGTACCAAAAGCATAGGCAACAAAAATAAAACAGATAAATTCAACTATATAAAAATTTAAAACTTCTGTGACTCAAAGGACACAATTAACAGGGTGAAAGGCCATCTACAGAATGGGAGAAAATACTTGCAAATCATGTAACTGAAAAAGAGTTAATATCAAGAATATGAGGCTTCCCAGGTGGTGTTAGTGGTAAAGAATCCGCTTGCCAATGCGGGAGCTGTAAAAGACACAGGCCGATCCCTGGATCGGGAAGATCCCCTGGAGGAGGGAGTGGCAACCCACTCCAGTATTCCTGCCTGGAGAATCCCATGGACAGAGGAGCCTGGTGGGCTACACCACATGGGGTCGCAAAGAGTTGGACTCAACTGAAGAGACTTAGCATGCACACACATCGAGAATATACAGGGACTTCCCTGGTGGTCCAGTGGTTAAGAATCTATTTTCCAATGCAGGGGACATGGATTTGATTCCTGGTCAGGGAACTAAGATCCCACGTGCTATGGGGTAACTAAGCTTGCATGCTGTAACTACTGAGCCCAAGCACCACAACCAGACAGAAGGCCAGGCACCACACTGAAGAGCTCGTGTGCTGCTCCCACGTGCTACAACTAAGGCCTGACACAGCCAAGTAAATACATAAATATTTTAAAAAGAGAACTCCTATAACTCTATAGCAAAACACCCCAAATAACCTAATCGAATATGGCAAAGAACTGGAATAGACATTCTCCAAAGAAGATACACAAATGGCCAACAAACAGAAAAGATGCTCAACATTACTAATCATTACGGTAATGCAAATCAAAACCACGAGATATCACCTCATACCACCTGGATGGCTATTATCAAAAACAAGGGAACAACGGAAAATGACATGTGTTGGCAAGGATGTGGAGGAAGTGGAACACTTAGGCACTGCTGAGAATGTAAAACGGTGCGGCTGATATGAAAAAAAGTATGGTGGCTTCTCAAAAATTTTAGTATAAAATTATCACATGATCCAGCGAGTCCACTTCTGGGCATATACCCGAAAGAATTGAAATCAGGAACTTGAAGAGACATCTGTACACTCATGTTTATGGCAGCATGATTCACAGTTGGGCTTTCCTGGTGGCTCAGACAGTAAAGAATCTGCCTGCCATGTGGGAGACCCGGGTTCAGTCCCTGGGTTGGGAAGATCCCCTGGAGAAGTGAATGCCACCCACTCCAGTATTCTGACCTGGAGAATTCCATGGAGAGAGGTTATAGTTCATGGGGTCGCAAAGAGTCGGACACGACTGAATGACTGACACTAACTATTCACAATTGCCAAAAGGTGGAAGCAACCCATGTGTCCATCGACTGATGACTGGATAAGCAAAATGTGACCCACCCATGGAGTGGAATATTATTCAGCTCTAAGAACTGGGCTCAAGTTCAGCTCTCCCATTTCCTAGCAGGGTGACCTTGGGCAAGTGATACCTCGGTTTCCTCATCTGTAAATGAGGGTAACATTAGGACAGTCTTATAAGTTATTGGTGATATAATACATATAAAAGCATGCATGTTTTTAGAAGAAAACATAGAGCGAATGCAGTGTTCTCTATTGGGAGCAGGAGGATGTGCTCTGGAGTCGGAAAGCCTGGAGTTCAAGCCCCGTCGCTGCTGCTCTCCAGCTGGGCAGCCCAGGGCATGGGTCTTTGCTTCTCTGCTGTTGCTTCTTGAACTGTAAAAGTGAGTTTCATAAGCTAGGCTTCACAGAATTGACAAAAGGTACTGCTTGATGAAGTGTTCAAAGTAGTAGGAAAACATTTTTGAAATTAATGTGTGTGTGTATGTGTTTGACCTATTTCTTTTTAACAGGTTCTTTGCTGTCTTGTCTGTCCCCTTACCCCAGCCCCCCACTGCCTCAGAAAGCGATGGAGTGCAGAAATAGTAGGAAAACAGGGTTTTCAAAAGAATAAGCATATGAGGAAATGGCCAGGGGCTGGTGGGACGGTGAGTCTGGGAGTGGAATGAAACAGGAAGCTTCTCTGCTTCCCCATCGGCTGGATCCTCCCTCCTGGTCTCCCTGGGAGAGCCCTCAGGATGAGCAAGGCTCCACAGAGGCTGGTACCAGCACCCCAGCCTCTCTCTGTGACCTCAGGCAGGATCCTCAGCCTATCTGTGCCCCAGTGACCTCACTGGGGCAGACTACAGCCCTTACCTCCTAAGGATGGAATGAGTTAATACACTCGAAAGTGCAAAGAGCAGGGCCTGGCACGAAGCAAGCCCTCGGTAACCATCAGCTGTCTCTGTTATTAATGCCCCTGACCCAGCAACAGCTTCCTGGCTCCCTCACCTCTCTGTTTCCAGGTCTCCACGCCAGGCTCCTCTCCCCTCAGACGCTCCCTGGGATTCTAGGGTTGTATCTGTTTCCTCCTCAGTCTGTTTCTATGGGCTGGGGCTGCTGCACCACCCCTTGGACTGTTGGATGCGTATTTCCAACCCCTGGTTCATCTCCAGGTCCCAAACTGCCCGGCGGCTTCCTGAATGCTGAGGTGCTCACTCAGCAATCCTGCCCCCTCCATTCTTGATAATCATATTATCACCCCCCAGCTCATCCAGCCATGTTTCCCCATGGCCCCTGTTGTTGACCCACTACTTCTCCCAAAAAACTGTCAAACCAGTCCCATAGCAATGGTCCAGGCAGGAGGGAGTATTAATGTGGTGGGCAGAATGGTCTCTCAAAGATGTTGTTCAGTCACTAAGTCGTGTCTGACTCTTTGTGTCTCCATGGACTGCAGCACACCAGGCTCCTCTGTCCTCCACTATCTCCCGGAGTTTGCTCAAATCCACGTCCATTGAGTCAGTGATGCTATCTTACCATCTCTTCCTCTGCCATCCTCTTCTCCTTTTGCCTTCAATCTTTCCCAGCATCAGGGTCTTTTCCAATGAGTCAGTTCTTCAAATCAGATGGACAATGTACTGGAGCTTCAGCTTCAGCATCAGTCCTTCCAGGGAATATTCAGGGTTAATTTCCTTTTGGATTGACTGTTTTGATCTCCTTGCAGTCCAAGGGACTCTCAAGAGTCTTCTCAATCCACAGTTCGAAAGCATCAGTTCTTCGGTGCTCAGACTTCTTTATGGTCCAGCACTCACATCCATACATGACTACTGGAAACACCATAGCTTTGACTCAGAAATGCCCATGCCCTGATCTCTGAAAATATAATCCATTATGTGTCAAAGGGACCATGCAGATGTAATCAGTGACCTTAAAAGAGGAAGGCTATCCTAGGTTATCCAAGAGGGAGCAGAGAACTTCCCCTGGCTAGGAAAGAAGAGATGGGGTTCTTGCTGTGCCTTCACTTAACAGCCCCAATGCGCCTCTTCTGGGAAAGGAACTAGTAGTAAAGAATCCATCTGCCAATGCAGGAGACACAAGGGATGCAGGTTCGATCCCTGGGTCAAGAAGATCCCCTGCCGCAGGAAATGGCAACCCACCCCATTATTCTTGCCTGAAAAATCCTATGGACAGAGGAGCCTGGCAGGCTACAGTCCATGGGGTCGCTAAGAGTGGGACACAGAGTGAGCTGCTGCTGCTGCTGCTAAGTCGCTTCAGTCGTGTCCAACTCTGTGCGACCCCATAGACGGCAGCCCACCAGGCTCCCCCATCCCTGGGATTCTCCAGGCAAGAACACCGGAGTGGGTTGCCGTTTCCTTCTCCAATGCATGAAAGTGAAAAGTGAAAGTGAACCACGCACACACATTTCCTCTTACCCAGATCCCCACTAGATGGCGCCATCTCAGTCTGTGGTGTGAATGAGGATCACTAGACTATACCAGGGACGGCGGAGCCTGATGGGCTGCCGTCTATGGGGTCGCACAGAGTTGGACACGACTGAGGCGACTTAGCAGCAGCAGCAGCAGCAGACTATACCTACATGTTTCACTGACAAGCCCACCCTGGATTCCACAGGGTGCAATCTCCCTAGCTTAGCCAATTACCTTGTCACCTCAGTTAACCTTCAAGGAATTTCTCATATTTAGATATTAGATGTTCCCAAAGCTAAATTTACACGCAAAAAGCTTTTTAGCTTCTTTTTTAGAAGCTTGAGTCAGCCCAGACTGAAACTCAGCCCCACCTCCCCGGGCTAGCTATGTGATTTGGGCAAGCCCCTCAACCTTCCCGAGTTCCACTTCCACAGCTTCAAATGAGGATAATAACGATAAGAGCAGTTCTTACCCGCACAGGATTTGTTTTGAGGATATAATTTTATAAAAATATATGGAACATACATAGGAGATACGTAAAGTCATGAGAGAGATGATAAGCAGTCCATAAATACATGCTATAGCTTTTGTGTATTCTGTACGCTATTCAAAAGATTATGATCTTTCTTTCACCTCATATCAGTCAGAATGGTTACTATAAGCAACAACAACAGGAAATAACAAGTGTTGGTAAGGATGTTGGGAAGGTAAAAGCCCTGTGCACTGTTGGTGAGGATATAAATTAGTGCAGCTGCTATGGAAAACAGCATGGCAGTTCCTCAAACAACTAAAAATAAAATTATCATGTGATTCAGCAAGTCTACTTTTGGGTATATATCCCAAAGAACTGAAAGTAGAGGCGTGAAGAGATAGTTACACACCCACGTTCACAGCATTGTTTGCAACAGCCAAAAGGTCAAAACAACCGGAGTGTCCACTGGTAGATGAATGGATAAACAAAATGTGGCAAATCCATACAATGAAATATTATTCAGCCTTCAAAAGAAAGGAAAATTCGGATACACGCCACAGCATGGATGAACCCTGAGGTCACCGTTGTTGTTTTTCAGTTGCCAAGTCGTGTCTCTTTACGACCCCATGGACGGCAGCATGCCAGGCTTCCCTCTCCTTCACTCCGTGAAATAAGCCAGTCATGAAAAGACAAACACTATATGGTTGTACTTCTGTGAGGCACCCAGAGGGGTCAAGCGCATAGAGCGAGAAAGCAGAATGGTGGTTGCTGGGGGCTGGGGGGGGGATGGGGAGTGGTTTCATGGGGACCGGGTTTCAGTTCTGCAAGATGAAACATGTTCTGGCGATGCATGGGGGTGATGGGTTGCACAACAACACAAACATATTTAATGCCACTGAACTGCATACTTTAAAAAAGTAGTTAAGATGGCAGATTTTATGTTATGTGCATTTTATCACAATAAAATAATGAGAGGATGATCTAGTCCTTTCCTCTGAACTTTTTCCTCTTGGAAGCCTTCCACCTCCAAGTGAAAAAGCAGCCCCATCAACCGCTGTGGTGGGAACTGACCGATGAAATCAGCTGCCAGTTCTCAAACAGGGGACAAAAAAAATTCCCTGAGGACTGGTGAGATCAGACAGGTGAACCCCCAGAGTTAGGAGCACTTGGGCAGGAGTCAGGGGTAGGATGGGTGGGGGTGGGGAACGGGGTGGGAGAGGAGTGCAGTCCAGGTAGGATGACACGGCGGGTGGGGGGTACAGACGGGGAGTCGGCAGGTGCCCCCTCCTCAGGTCTGCTTCATGCCATGGGTTTCCCCAGAGAGTCCCCTTGCCACCTGACATCTCAAAGTGCAGATGTTCACTCAGAATAAGAGAGTGTGAACAAAAATGACACGGGTACCATACTTCACCCTGCAGATCACCGAAGATCCAGTGGGTAGACAACACCCTATGCTGGGGAGGGAGTGGGAGAGGACGCCCACTGCTGGCAGGACACCGCATCTGGAACCTCTGGTGGGCAATGTGGCCGCGCTCGTCTGAGTTACAGCCGTACGTGTCCCTGGACACAGCAGACGCACCTTCCCATCCGTGAAGTGCTGATAAACACAATTCCAGTAATCTTGTTTGAGAATAATAAACAAGATGATGATGTCAGAAATCTTTGTACAGACATAAATTTACATTTCTTTTAGAGGAAAAAATGCTTGGGTAAATTTGCTTGTTGTTATTGTTCAGTTGCTCAGTCGTATCTGACTCTTTGAGACCACATGGAGTATAGCACACCAGGCCTCCCCATCTTTCACTATCTCCCAGAGCTTGCTCAAACTCATGTCCATCCAGTCAGTGATGCCATCCAAACATCTCATCCTCTGTCATCCCCTTCTCCTCCTGCCTTCAATCTTTCCCAGCATCAGGGTCTTTTCCAAAGAGTCGGCTCTTCCCATCAGGTGGCCAAAGTATTGAAGCTTCAGCTTCAGCATCAGTCCTTCCAATGAATATTCAGGACTGATTTCCTATAGGATTGACTGGTTTGATTTCTTTGTAGTCCAAGGGACTCTCAAGAGTCTTCTCCAACACCACAGTTCAAAAGCATCAGCACTCAGCGCTCAGCCTTCATTATGGTCCAACTCACATCCACACATGACTACTGGAAAAACCATAGCTTTGACTAGATGGACCTTTGTTGGCAAAGTAATGTCTCTGCTTTTAATACGCTGTCTAGGTTGGCCATAGTTTTTCTTCCAAGGAGCAAGTTTCTTTTAATTTCATGGCTGCAGTCACCATCTGCAGTGATTTTGGAGCCCAAGAAAATAATCTTTCACTGTTTCCATTGGTTTCCCATCTATCTGTCATGAAGTGATGGGACCAGATGACATGATCTTCATTTTTTGAATGTTGGGTTTTAAGCCAGCTTTTTCACTCTCCTTTTCACCTTCATCAAGAGGCTCTTTAGTTCCATTTCACTCTCTGCCATAAGGGTGGTGTCATCTGCATAACTGAGGTTATTGATATTTCTCCCTGCAATCTCGATTTCATCTTGTGCTTCATCCAGCCTGGCATTTCGCATCATGTACTCTGCATATAAGTTAAATAAGCAGGGTGAAAATATACAGCCTTGACGTACTCCTTTCTCAATTTGGAACCAGTCCATTGTTCCATGTCTGGTTCTAACTGCTTCATGACCTGCACACAGGTTTCTCAGGAGGCAGGTCAGGTGGTCTGGTACTCTCATCTCTTGAAGAATTTTCCAGTGTGTTATGATCCACACAAAGGCTTTAACATAGTCAATGAAGCAGAAGTAGATGTTTTTCTGGAATTGTCTTGTAAGAAAATAAAAAAATAAAAAAGAGTATGATATCAACGCTGGTTCTTTTCTAAGAGGCAGCCCAGAACCAGCAGGTGCCGTGGTCAGAGACAAGAGCCACCTGGTTGTACGAATTCTGGTCGGTGTGAGAGCAAGCCTCAGATCCTATCTGAGAAGCGCTGACACAGGCTGGACAGATCGCTCCACCCATGAGAAGGAGCAGTCCCAGGACGCTGGTCACTGAGGGTTAGAGGTGCGGGCATCAGCATTTCATCCCCCAGGGCATTTCTGTCCTTTCTCCTTCTCTTCCATTTCCACCCTCCCAGCCACAGCTCTGAAATGACTTGGGCTGTCCTATAGCTCAGTCTTCTAGGGGATCCTGGCACCTCCCCAGGATGGGACTGGGGGTGTCCCTTAAATGGGGAGTTCTTACACGGTCAGCCCTTCACTGTTTAACCTTCGCTTCTCTCTTCCTCAAAACAAACGTTATTGAAATAATACACACACACACACACACACACACACGCACACGCACACGCACACACACGCAGGAGCTCCCAGAACATCAGAAGGGAAGAAGCACCGATCAAGAAGGGACCGGAAGGGAACACTGGTGGTTCTCAAAGTGTGGTCCTGGAACCAATTCCAGGGGACCCCACTCTGCCCTGAACCTGGGGAGCATATAAATATGAAGATTCCTGGGCCTTACCCCAAACCCACTGGGATCAGAATGTCTAGGAGCCCATGTTTAACAAGCACTCTTATATACAGTGTTTATACACTCTTACACAAAATGGTGGCTCAGATGGTAAAGAATCTGTTTGCAATGCAGGAGACCCAGGTTTGATTTCTGGGTCAGGAAAATTTTTCCCTGGACAGGGAAATGGCAACCCACTCCAGTATTCCTGCCTGGAGAATTTCATGGACAGAGGAGCCTGGCAGGCTACAGTCCATGGGGTTGCAAAGAGTCAGACACAACTGAACAACTAACAGTTTCACTTTATACCAATGGAAAATCCAACTGTTGGCTTGTGGTATTTCTTTATTCTGGAAGAAACGAGCCCCTTTCTCAGCAGACTATAGATAATAGCCACATCCAACTCTAAAAAAAATTATAGTTTGCAAGGCACATCAAATCATATAGATTATAATTTGAAAGATTTAACTCTGAAATGAGCAAGGCTGAGGCTTTGGAGTGTGTAAAATGGGAGGAAGGGAGACATGGCAGCCAGGATGGGCACTGGCAGGTCTCCTCCTTGCTTGCACATGTGTGTGCCAAGTCGCTTCAGTCACGTCCGACCGTTTGTTACCATATGGACCGTAGCCTGCCAGACTCCTCTGTCTATGGATTCTCTAGGCGAGAATACTGGAGTGGATTGTCATTTCCTCCTCCAGGGGATCTTCCTGACCCAGGGATTGAACTCATGTCTCTTATGTCTCCTGTGTTGGCACGCGGGTTCTTTACCGCTAGCGACACCCAGGAAGCCCACTCCCCCTTGCTTACAGTCCTTCAAATCTTCTTCCACTGCTTTTCAGATAAAGGTCAAAATCCTTAGTGTGACGTGAAGGAGGCCTGCTCGTCACTAAGCCCTCCTCCTTTCCGATCTGACTCCTAGACACCCTGGTTTTCTCTCAGTCCCTTGGGTCTACCCCAGGACCTTTGCATATGCTGTTCCCTTCTCCCTCTGTCAAATCCTCTTTGTTCTCCATATTCCTTTGCTTTAGAGCCCCAGTTTTGGAATGGAATTAGTCACACTTTTGTGGGATCATCTGACTTATGTCCCTCTCTCCTGGCAGCTTCCTGATCGCAGGGCCCACATCCAGTCCCACCATCACTGTATCCCCCCAGTTTGGGAATGGAATTAGTCACACCTTTGTGGGATCACCTGACTTATGTCCCTCTCTCCTGCAGCTTCCTGATCGCAGAGCCCACGTCCAGTCCCACCATCACTGTATCCCTAGGCTGGCCTTGGTGCTGTGGCTCCAGGTAAATACTGTGGAATGAATGAATGATAACATTTCTTACTGTTGACTATGAACAGTTCTCACTAGCCTGGCTATAAACAGGTTTCCTGGGCTTCCCTAGTGGTTCAGTGGTTAAGAATCCATCTGCCAATACAGGGGACATGGGATTGATCCCTGGTCTGGGAAGACTCCACAGGCTTTGGAGCGACTAAGCCTGTGTGCCACAACTTCTGAACCTGTGCTCTAGACCTATGCTTGGCAACAAGAGAAACCGCTGTGACAAGAAGCCTGTGCACCTCAACGAAGAGTAGCCTCCACTCGCTGCCACTCGAGAAAACTCGTGTGCAGCAACCAAGACCTAGCACAGCCAAAAATAAAATAAATAAACAAATAAACAGCCTTCCTATGGCTTTTAGGGAATTAAATTTCTTGCAGGATACAAGGAAAAAAATCTGGACAGTAAGGCCCTGCAGATACCAATATTGATTTTCCCCTGAACCAAATGATTACAAGTGACTTTTATTTTTTTCCTTATACTTTCCCAATTTTTAAAAACAAGAAGCATGGAACTACTTCCCATTATCAGAAAAAGTAAACAATGTCAAACTATTATAAAACAAACACTCCAAACAATATTTCAGCCTTGCTGATAAATAGAACTCTTTAGAAGTGTGACTGCCTATTTTTTAGGATTGATCCAGATAAATAAAACAGTCTTTTTTATGTGCTAGATGTAACCTCTGTATAATCTGAAGGATGACTTTTTTATCAATACATATCCCTGAATCTTGGCTTTGGTGGCTCAGCTGTAAAGAATCTGCCTGCAATGCGGGAGACCCGCATTTGATCCCTAGGTTGGGAAGATACCCTGGAAAAGGGAATGGCTACCCACTCCGGTATTCTGGCCTGGCAAATTCCATGGACTGTATAGTCCATGGGGTCACAAAGAGTTGGACACGACTGAACGACTTTCACTTCCACATCTACTAAATAAGATTCCATTCTGATCCATTCTGAATCTTATTTAGTAGAATGACTTCTAGTGGCATTAATAACATAAATTATAAATTGACTGCTGAATGATTCTTCAGGATGGGTCACAGCTGATCAAAGGTGATCCTCCTGGAACTTCCCTGATGGCACAGTGGATAAGAATCTGCTTGCCAATGCAGGGGACATGGGTTCGATCTCTGGTCTTGGAAGACCCCACATGCTGGGGAGCAACTGATCCTGTGGGCCACAGCTACTGAGCCCTCACCCTGGAGCTCACAAGCCGCAACTACTGAAGCCCATGTGCCTGGAGCTTGTGCTCTGCAACAAGGGAAGCCTCGGCCATGAGAAGCCTGTGCACCGCAACAGAGAGTAGACCTCGCTCGCCACAGCTAGAGAAATGAAGGCCCAGCACAGCCAAAAATAAACAAATAAATGAATAAAAACTAATTTTTAAAAAATGGGTGATCCTTCCGAACAGAAAGGCCCAATGAAGTCAGCAGAGGGGCGATGTTTACCTTGTCATGTTTTATAAAACTGGAAAATGCTGACATGTCTGCAGGTTTCAGTTCTTCCAAGTAGACCCATGTCCCCACACCCCTCTTTAGAGCAACTCTC
Source organism: Ovis aries (assembly GCF_016772045.2). Taxonomy (NCBI): domain Eukaryota; kingdom Metazoa; phylum Chordata; class Mammalia; order Artiodactyla; family Bovidae; genus Ovis; species Ovis aries. Next base: position 51,545,419 of record NC_056065.1, read on the forward strand.
CTCTGCCAAACCCATTTAAACCATGGGAAGGTGATTCATCTAAGAGAAGACAGAAGTGCTCATCAGAATTCTATCCCCAAAACGCTTGGTGATTCGTGTATCATCTGTACTCCAGGAAGCCAAAATGAGCTCACACTTCTGGAAATGCAACTGATTCCTTCATAAATTAACCTGACTGTTGCTGGTGGTGACTTATTTCTTAAACTAAGTTCGGGGAGCAGTAAGCTGTCACTTATTTTTATACAATGAATGCAACTCAGTTTCTGTCTGGTTAGTAACTGTCCTCACTGGTTTTCTTTTCCAAACGGCTTGTTAATGTCAGTGGATCCTCATCTCAACCCTCTGAGGATTCTTCTCTTCTTCTGAGAAGAGTCTCTCCATCTTGTGAGCCCAAAACAATGACCACTGTGTCTTTTACTGGGCACCACATGCCAGCCTCTTTATGTGTATTTTTCACTTAACCCTCACAACCATCCTGTGAGGTAAGAGGTTTACAGACAGGGAAAATGAGCTCAGGGTGATTAGTCTGGTTGAAATCACTCAGCCACAAAGCAGCCTAATGAGATTCAAACCCAGGTCTGCCTATCTCCAAAGCCTCCACTTTTAAAAATTGCTAGTTTCCTCAAATGGACCACTCTGCTGTGGATGGATAGTCTGGGAGGCTTTGGGCATGTGTGTTGGTTGGGAGGATATACAGGATATCTATAAACTTTTTTCTTAATTTTGCTGTAAGCCTAAAATTGCTCTTTAGAAAATAGTCTTTGAGGAAGAAAAGATGATAGACATTTTATCACATCTTCAAGCAGCTCACTCTCCATGCTCTTTAGGAGAAATACACTATACACTCACTGATGAAACCTATCTGGAAAGGGCAAGTATACATCACCAGTAATAAAATGACCTGTTGCATTACAAAAAAAAAATTACTACAGTTTTAATATCATAGTCAGGTTCAAAACAGAGATCTCTGTCTCTACTTTGGCCAGACAGGAAGTAACGTGTGTCCTCAGTCACTCAGTTGTGTCTGACTTTTTTGTGACCCTATGGACTGTAGCTTACCAGGCTCCTCTGATCATGAAATTTTCCAGGCAAGCATACTGGAGTGGGTTGCCATTTCCTTTTCCAGGAGATCTTCCAGACCCAGGGATCGAATCTATATCTCCTACGCTGCAGGTGGATTCTTTACCGCTGAGCCACCGGGGAAGCCCAGAACAGGAAATGAAGCCACCCCAAATCTATGCCTTGTTATGATAAAGGAGAAACTGCAATTCTTCTTTTTCTCCCCCCCCCACCACCCCAAACTTTGCACACTGCACAGATTTTTCTGTGTCTTTGAAAGGAAACCACATCATAGAGAAGACTCTCAAGGGGAGGTTCATGGAGTTAATTTTAAATCTGTTGAGCTTATGATAAACATTATCAGAAAACTAGGAATAAAGGGGGGAACTTGCTCACTTAGTAAGAACATGTACAAAAAACCTACAGCTTACCTTGTACTTAATGGTGAAAGACTGAATGCTTTCCCTAAGTTCAGGAACAAGCAAAGATAAAGATTTATACTGGGCCCCTGGTGGTTCAGTGATTAAGTCTGCCTTGCAATGCATGGGACATGGGTTCAATCCCTGGTCAGGGAACTAAGATCATACTTGCCATGGAGCAACTAAGCCCACGCTGCGACTAGAGAGTCCATGCATTGCAACGGAAGATCCTGCATGATACAACAAAGATCCTGCATGCTGAAACTGAGACCCAATGCAGCCAAATAAAATAAACAAATATTTTAAAAATTTATGCCACTCTTATTCAACAGAGTCCTCGAAGTGTTAACCAGACAAAAAAAGCAAGGAAAAGGAAATGAAAGGCATTCAGATATCCTTTTCTGAAAGGAGAAATAAAACTAACCTTACTGTAGATGACATGATTGTTTGTGTATAAAATCCCAAGAAATCTACAAAAACCCTTATATAGAGAGTTCAGTTAATGTTGCAAGACACTAAGAAGCATACAGAGATCAACTGTATTTCTATATAATGTCAATGAACATGTAAAAATAAAAAAATGAACAAAATAAAAAAATAATGCCTTTTGTGTGACAGTGTGTGTGTGCGCACTAAGTCTCTTCAGTCGTGTCTGACTCTTTCCAACCCTATGGACTGTACCCTGCCATGCTCCTCTGTCCATGGGATTCTCTAGGCAAGAATACTGGAGTGGATTGCCATGCTCTCCTCCAGGGGAATCCTCCCGACCCAGGGATCAAACTCGAGTCTCTTACGTCTCCTGCATTGGCAGGTGGGTTCTTTACCACTAGGGCCACCTGGGAAGCCCAAATACCATTTACAATCACTCAAAAAAAAAAAAAAAAAAAGAGAGAGAGAGAGAGAAATACTGAAGTGTAAATCTAACAAAGCACATACAGAACTTGTGTGCTAAAAATTACAAAACACTCACGAGAGACATCAAAGATCACCTGAGTCGGCGAAGAAATAGACCATGTTCATGAACTGAGAGACAGTGCAGCAGAACATCCATTACTCCCACACGGAATGAAGGACTAAACACAATTCCAATCAGAATTGCAGCATGATATTTTGTATACACAGACGGCTTACACTGAAATGCAAATGAAAAGGCAAAGGAACTAGAATAGGTTAAAAAATTTGAAGAAGAATAAAGTGGGAGGAGTCACTCTACCTGATTTAAGACTCTCACAGCAATAGGAATCAAGGCTGTGTCATGAAGGTAGAGGGATTGCCTCACAGATCCATGAAACATACTAGGGAACTCAGAAACAGCCCCTATAGCAGTATGGCTGGATTATATTTGACAAATTTGCAAAAGCAATTCAATAAGAAAGGACAGCCTTTTTAACAAATGATTCTAGAACAACTCAATATTCACATGCAATAAAAGTGAACACTGACCTAAATCTCACATCATAAACAAAAGTGAACCCAAAATGGTTCACAGATTTTAACATGAAACTATAAAGCACTTCAAAGAACATATAAGAGAAAATCCTCAGGATCAAGGACTTGGTGGCATGTTCTTAGACATGATACTAAAAGCATGATCTATGAAGGAAAAAAATAATGACCTGGACTTCATCAAAAGTTAAAACTTTTGTTCTGTGAAATATCCTGCTAAGAGAATGAAAAGACAAGCTATGGATGGGAGAAAATATTTGCAAACCATCTATCTGATGAGGGACTCATACCTAAAGTACCTAAAGAACTCTCAAAACTCAATGGTGAAAAAACAATTGGGTTAGAAATGGTTAAAAGACATTAAGAGATACGTCACCAAAGAGGGTATGTAGAAGGCAAATAAGTACACGAGAAGACATTTAACATCACTATCGATTTGGGAAATGCAAATCAAGACTATGATAAGAAACCACTACACACTTACTAAAACAGCTAAAATAAAAAACAGTGTTTATACTAATTGTTGGTGGGGATGCAGAGAAACTTATCTCATACATTGCTGGTGTGACTAAAAAATGGTGCATCCACCCTGGATAAGATTCTGGCAGTTTCTCCACAAACCGATATATTAACATAAATGTTGATCCATGCAATCATACTCCTGAGCATTCATCTCAGAGAAATAAAACTTATATTCACAGGAAAACCTGTTCACAAATGTTTATAGTAGATTTATTTGTTACAGCCCCTAATGGAATCACAATGTCCTTCAATAAGTGAATGGTTAAACATAGGTGGTACATCCATAACATGGGCTATTACTCAGCAATAAAAGAACCAGCTAATAACATAGATCGATGTCAAAGTCATTACACTGAGCAAAAAAAACCCCCAAAACAATGGCAAAGGTCACAGATGTTAAGATTCCATTTATGTAATATTCTCAAAATGGTAAAAATTATAGAGATGAAGAACAGATTAGTGGTTGTTGGGGCTTGGGGATGGTGGTGGGAGAAAGTATTGCGACCATAAAGGGAATATCATGGGACTTTCTTGGTGGTCCAGTAGTGAGATTCTGAGCTCCCAAAGCAGGCGGCCTGGGTTCAACCCCTGGTCAGGGAACTAGATCTCACAAGCTGCACTAAGACCCAGTGCAGCTAAGTAAATAAATACATTAAAAAAAAAAATGTCACAGGGGAGATCTTTGATGATGGAGTAGTTCTATACACCATGGTGTGTGTGTGTGTGTTCAGTTGTTCAGTCGTGTCCAGCTCTTTACGACCCCACAGACTGTAGCCCACCAGGTTCCTCTGTCCATGGGATTTTCCAGGCAAGAATACTGGAGCAGATTGCCATATTCTCCTTTAGGGGTCTTCCTAACCCAGGGATCAAACCTGCATTTCCTGCATTGGCAGACAGCTTTTTTTTTTTTTTCTACCCCTTGAGCTACCTGGGAAGTCAATTCTGTATCTTGGCGGCTACACACAAATTCATACATGTGATAAAATGCACAGAACAATACACACACTTTGTGCCATTCTCTCTCTACTGTTTGTGAACCTATCATTTCAAAATAAAAAGTCTTTTAACAATCTGTTGAGTGAAGCCTGAAAGAGACCTGCCTTTTAAAGTTGTAAATTCCACTGCATTTTTCTTTCAATATTTTAACCTCTAAAATATTGAAATATTTTAAAAGGCTCAAAGCAACTGTTGTGTGTGTGTGTGTGTGTGTGTGTGTGTGTAGCAGAGTTTTATTAAAGTGAAAAATGACAGAGAAAGCTTCTGACACAGACATCAGAAGGGGGACACAGAGTGCCCCCAAAGCCACTGTTTTGACTAACTCCTTACTTTCTCCCAATTTCTTTGGGTATCATCAAGCTGGGACTGTGGACCAAGCCACAGCTAACACAGAGAATGAAGTGAAATGAGAGGATACTGTGGCTATGCCCAAGGCTTACCCTGATTTACTACCTGGAGGTGGGGGTGGGGGAGGGCCCCAAGGGACCCACAACAGTCTCCAGAAGCTCTGAAAAGGGCAAGAGGCTGTTGGTCAAGCTGGGCACTTCAGGTGGCTCTGGCTGCCAGACCTGGAGCAGGTGAAGGTCAAGCACCAGCTCCATGCCCACCTTCCAAACAGCCCCATCAGGCAGCGGGGGAGGGGATACTGGGTGGGACATCGCAGAACAGACACGGTCAGCGAAGGACGGAAGGCATATCTCACTCTGCATCCTGCTCACTCTTATCACGTGAGCCAGGGGGCTCCAGCACACCTGACAATTGGTTATTGGTAGCACACCGAAGATGAGACGGTTAGATAGCATCATGGACTCAATGGACGTGACCCTGAGCAAACTCTGGGAGATGGTGAAGGACGGGAGGCCTGGCGTGCTGCAGTCCATGGGGCCGCAAAGAGTAGAACACGACTGAGCAACTGAGCGACAACCACAAAGCACACAGAGGAAGGCAGAGGATGTCAGCCAGAGGCTGGGCTTCAGAAGCGGCCAGAGTCCGCAGCGGACTGGACTTCTACAGAGACGAGGGGCTGGGCAGGAAGAGGTCTTACCTCTAAAACAAGGTCTGAGTCTCCATGCCTTCCAATCGTAGTACTTTTATTCAAGACAAAAAAGCCTTCCGCGCTCTTTAGATAGGCTTTCATACTCTCTGCTTTCCCTAGAAAAGGTTTGCAGAAAAAAATCTGGTTAGAAAAAAGAGTCCTTTAATTATTCAATATCATATTTAGAATGAGTGAAATATACCATAATGTCATAAGAGGAAAATCAGCAGAGGTAGGAGTGGATAGATGGATTTAACAATGATCATAATTACAGTTCTTCACATTTTTAAGACTGTCTTTTCAACACTGATATCTGTCATAGATAAGCTTGGTTCTGATTATCAGAGGACACCCTTTATGTAACTCAGAGCACAAACATGCAATAGCAAAAACAACCCAACAACAAATCTGAATTCCATGGACAACCATTCTCCAACTCCCATTAAGCTTAGTTTGAGGTTAGTTATTTGCCATGATCAAGTACTAAGAATTACTGAACTACCACTTACTAGTTCTGCGACCCTGGTTGAATTACTTAATCTCTCTGTAAACCTCAGTTTTCCCATCTGTAAAATGGGGCTAGTAATACTCTGTATCCCAAAGGGTTTTGTTCAAATGCAGTGATACATGTGAAGCATCTAGAATGGTGTTTGCTAAACACACTGTTTTCCTACTGTGATTATTACTATTACTAATCTTGGGTTTCTTGAACTTTGAATCAAGGAACCCCAACCTTATAAAGAGTTTCTTAAAGTGCAGAGAGTAAATCATCAAGGAAATGGGCATTAGATGATACTTTCAAGTCACTGTATTTTGTTATACATTTAGGTAGAAAAACAGAATGATTTCCAAAGACAAAGTATTAAGATTATAGCTTAGTCAGGACTCTGTACCTACTTTTTCCTGGTGTTTTATTTATGAAAATGTGAAACACACAGAAAAGTTCAAAGAAGTAGACAGTGAATTCCTATATAACCACCACCCAGATTCCACGATTGACCTTTTGCTATATTTACTTTATCACATATCTACCCATGTATCCTTCCATCCATTTTATATTTCAACGCAGTTCAGAGTAAGGCCTATACATGTGTTTTGGTTGCTCAGGCAGTAAAGAAACCACCTACAATGTGGGATCCTGGGTTCGACCCCTGGGCTGGGAAGATCCCCTGGAGGACAGCATGGCAACCCACTTCAGTATTCCTGCCTTTGGCAGGTTCCAAGATGTTGATGATAATTCACATGACACAATATTTGAATTCCAGTTTGAGAGATGTCCAGCTACACAGTGTGACAACCTCCATCTTAACGCCTTGTAAAGAAAGTCTCTTTTCACCTGAGAGGTCACTGAAGTGTGAAGCTGTTGTACTGTGGATAAAAACAAAAGTCATTTAGAGGCTTCCATGGTGGTCCAAGATCCTGTATGCCACCATGAGGCTCGAAGAACCCACGTGCCACAACTAAGACCAGGTGCAGCCAAATAAGTAAAGATTTTTTTATAAAGAAAAAGGAAAAACCCTACTATTAAAAACAAAACAAAAAAACAAATGAAAACAAAAGTCATCTGGGCGTGACTGTAACAGGCCTCTTGTCTGGTTCTGCTTTCCATCCACATCTCCATCATTGCATCCACTACTAAGTATGAGGATGAACCCCTTCAGCCCAGTGAAGTGTGAGGCACTGGGCTATCCTTTTATAGACATTGCCTCTTTTCATTCTCAGAACAACCCTGCAAGGTAGGTGTCAGTATTGTCCCACTTTACAGATGAGGAAACTGACTCAGAGAGGTTAAGGTCACGCAATAGTAAGTGTGTGGCAACTCTGGACCTTAGTCTATAACCACTGCACAAACCTCCAGTGTTGCTGGTGGGGCAGAGTGGGGTAGGGGAATTGCGCGATCTATGATGCTTGGGACATGCAACAACAGAAAGTCTTCAAAACCAGCATTCTATCTGCTGAAAGGAAGATGAGATCCTACCTGGGGATAAGAGAAATAAAAATAAGCAGGATAGTTTATATCTGTAAACTCTGAGGTCTGTGGATGTCCCACTAATACTGATGCTTCCATATAATGAGAAATAAAATTTATTAAGTTCACTGTCATGAACATAGGGGAAAGACATTTCCTCTTTCCAAACAACCATGCTCTACCGCCTTCAGTTATTAATCTTCATTGGCAGAGCACCATGTTATCCACCAATTAATCTAAAATGTAAACTTTCAAGAAATGTCTCTGTTGTAGGAAAACCACAGGACAGGCCACTAATTTAAAACTTAAAACTTGGGTCATAAATATATTTGTTTTTCAGCTGTCACCGGAGACGACCCCAAAGTTGATGTCTTCTTTCTGCTTAGATGCCCCCCTTTGGGGCAACCTCATGACAACTGTGGCGAAAGTGAAAGTGAAGTCGTGTCTGACTCTTTGCGACCCCGTGGACCCCACCAGGCTCCTCTGTCCATGGGATTCTCCGGGCAAGAATACTGTGGCTAAAGTTGCCCTCAATCATGTTACTCCCCTGTTAGTTTTCCCCTGCTGGGTTTCCTTCCTGATACTTATCATTCTCTGACTTTTTCTTGTTCCTTTATTTAGTCTTGTTTGCTGTCTGTTTCTCTTTCATTCACTAAGATATATATTCCTGGAAAACCAGGACTGTGTTGATTTTGTCTTGCGTTTTGGGCCACACTGTGTGGCATGTGGGATCTCCTGGACCAGGGGTTGAACCCTCTCACCCCCTGCATTGGAAGCGTGGAATCTTAACCACTGGACCGCCAGAGAAGTCCCTTGATTTTGTTAAGAAGCAATTCTTCATGGGTTTCTTGTGCTCATCATATCCATCTTCAGAGCAAAGGCATTGAAAGATTTTGTCCTGCACCATCCTTCCAAGGATGCTTATATGACAAACAGCCTGGAGAATAAAGGTAATGTTTATAATAAAGACAATAGCTCCTTCTGAGGCTAAAGTCAGGCAGGTTTGCTAGCAGCCCCTTTCAAAGACTGAGATTTTCTAAGTTTGGAGTTTCTTATCTGGGACACAGACTCACCGCATGCACCAGCAGCCACCTTGGCTGTTCTTCCCTACCCCGAGGGACTTTCAGGGCAACAGGGATCCCTGTGCATACGCAGCTCTGGCTGCTGGTTGCATGCTGTGCTGTGAGCAGTCACGTTCTTAGTTTCTGGCCTAGGAGTCTTGCCTTCTGCCAGTACCTATAAGGTGGGCAGGCTAACTTTCAAACAAGGTGAAACCTCACAGCCTTTGCAGTTGTTCTGTGCAGGGCACCATCTCCAGCGCCAGGGCAGTGCCTGGTCAGCAGGTGCTTGGTCAACACTTGCTGACTGAGCGAAAATACAAATGACACCTACAAGCAAGCCAGTGTGGCTAGGAATCTCTGACAGTAACTACCTTTCATTTTTCCTTTCAGCATCTATCCTAGATAACTTCTTGGAGAACCTAAATTCTATCTCTAGCTTTTGGACTGGACAAGATTATTCCACCTTAATCTTGCCCTGTGCATCACTTCTTTGTCTGAAAACACTGCAGAAAGTAATTTGAATGTGTTTAGCTCTGTGAATTCGTTCTTACTCAGCGTCATGGGGCACCCACTACAATAAAAAGCAAAAGAGCTAAAATCATCTGCATTCCCCCTGACCCCTCTGGATGGCTCAGAACTGGGCTACAGGAGCAAAACTTCTTTTGAGGACATTAAAAGGCCTCAAAGTTCCTTAAAGAAAGACAGGTGAGGTAAGGGGTGGCTGAGTGGGTGTGTATCTGACCATTGGGTGGGTATTGGCTATAAATCAGGAGAAACAAGGGTTCCTCTCAATTTCAGCGGTACCCCCAAGGACATCCAGAAGCTGGTGCCAAGCAGGGGCCTGAAGTTTCCTCGCAGGCTACCTCGGGGTGGGGGTGGGGGCTGCACTTAGGAAGGAAGGGCTGGTGTTGGGATAGCTTCTCTGGGGTGCTCCCGGCGACCTGAGCCTGGATCGGAGAAAAGTTCAGCCTCGGGTGGGGCGGGGTCCCCAGCCTACCGCAAGCCCTTGACCTAGCAAGGCTGGCCTCTTCCGGCCCGGGTTTCCGTCCGCCACCTCCTTAGGTGTCGCTCTCACCTGGCCAGAGGAAGAAGCCCACGTCCCGTCCTCCGCCAAGAGCCCGGCCCGCTCGGGAGGCGCCGGGCTCGCTCCGGGCGAGGCCGCCCGGCCGCGCTCCCGAGGAGTCTCCAGCCGGCGGCCCGCAGCCCGCGCGCCCTCCCGGCCTGTGTACGCGCGTCGCCATGGCAACGCCGCCGGGCCGGCTGCCCGGTAAGGGGCGTGGCCTGCGAGGGGCGGTGCGCGGAGAGCACTCGGCGAATTACAGCCTGTGGCAGCTCCGCGAGCCTTCCCGGATCCGCGGTCCAGCCCCATTTCATGGATGGGGAAGTTGGCTCGGTGGTCACAGAGGTAGTCCAAAGTTTTACATCGAGGAAGGAGCAGACTCTAGAATCCTTCCTCCTATCCTTTGGTCTAGGCTGGGTGCGTTGGGAGGGGGTGGTCAGGCGTGGGAGAGTAATGGAGCTGAACTAGCAGCCTGGAGGTTAGTACCCTCCGCCCCTGCCAAATATCTAGTTCTCTCTGTTGCAGAGGAGAAAAGAGTAGGGTACGGTGGGGGTGGGTGGGGGGGCCACCACTTCTGGGGGTGGGTGTGGAGACGGGAGACGGGTGGGAGGAAGGAATACCTTTGAAAGAATGAAGGATTCTCCCACTGTTGTTCAGTCGCTCGGTCGTGTCTGACTCTTTGCGACCCTGTGGACAGCACCACGCCAGGCTTCTCTGTCCTTCACTATCTCCCGGGGTTTGCTAGAAAGAGGTTATTTACAAGCCCACCGTCCTACTGTTCTGTCCTTCCCTGTCAGAACTGACTATTCATTCATTTGCTCTTTATTTCTACAAACATCACCTGAGTCCCTACAAGTGTCAGACGGTGGCCCCACTGTTGATGCGGATCAGATCTTTAAGAAGCCCCCCATCTACCCATCCACGGGCCTAGGACTGGGTCGGGGGGTGGGGGATCGATGGAGTGTGTGGAGAAGACATGCCAATCCCATCTCCTATCGCCTTTTTCAGGTCAACCCCTTCTGTCTGAGAGCAGAACAGCCCTGCTGACCACCTACAGAATGCCCCATTTCCCTGGCAGGAAATGACTGACAGGTTGCCCCCAGAGAAACTCAAAACATTTATCCAAAAAAGATGAAAGATGGCAGACTCCTTCCTTGTCAATTAGAAGATAAAAGAGAGAGAAATCACAGAGATTGGTATGGGATGGAATATACGATAAAGATGCTCACACATGCCTAGACAGCTCTTAGAAATGCAGATTCCCTGGCACAGACCACAGAGGTTCTGATTAAGCAGGTCTGGAGCATAGTCCAGGAATGAATTTGATGCATTATTACTAATTCCTTGTGCATTGTTAAAAGCATGGCAAAACCCCAGGATTTACTCAGCCCTGCAGTTGTGTTGCAGAGACCTGGGCTTCCCTGGTGGCTCAGACAATAAACAATCTGCCTGCAATGCAGGAAACCCAGGCTCTATCCCTGGGTCAGGAAGATACCCTAGAGAAGAGAATGACAGCCCACTCCAGTATTCTTGCCTGGAAAATTCCATGGACAGAGGAGCCTGGCGAGCTATAGTCCATAGAGTCGCAAAGAGTCAGACATGGCTGAATGACTAACACTTTCACTTATACTTCCCAGAACCTGTCCCTAGAAATTTCTTGCAGGCCCTCAGTCAGCCCAGAAGGTTCTGCCTTCGCTAGTTCCCTTCAACCAGAAAGACTCGAGGAAAGAATGAGGTGTGACTGCAAAGGCCAGGACCTGAGTGGCAACTTCAAAGGAAAAGGGAGGGTCAGGTTCAACTCCCCAGGAACATTCCTGCTTCTGGGCCTTCGCATTTACTTAACCCCCCTGCCAGTGCAGGAGACCTAAGAGACATCGTTTGATCCCTGGATCAGGAAGATCCCCTGGAGGAGGAAATGGCAACCCACTCCAGTCTTTTTGCCTGGGAACTCCCAGGGACAGAGGAGCCTGGCAGGCTACAGTGCATGGCATTGCAAAGAGTCAACACAACTTACCAACTAAACAGCACTTCCACTGCCAGGGGCTGAGGTTCAGCCTCTGGTCAGGGAACTAAGCTCTGGCTCACCCCCTCCAAAAAAGTCAGCATGAATGCAAAACAGAAACCTCACTGTATTGCTCTTCCCTTTGTCTTACCACGTATCACCTAGCATGCCATTTATTTAGTTTATTTATCTTATTTATTGTCTATCTCCCCACTCCCAACTCCTCCCCCAACCCCAACTTAAGCTCCACGAGGGCAGGGATTTTTTTTTCTGTTTTGTTCACTGCTGAATCCCCAGTGCCTAGAACAGTGCCTGAATGAATGAATGAGCAGGGGAAGCCTTTGCCACCTGCCCCAGTCTTTCCTACTATCTCTTGGGCTGCTGGAGCTGAGCTGTCCTTACCCAGGACCTAGGCTTCTCCAGCCAGGACCCCTCTCCAGCCCCATTCCTATCTCTATGCTTGTCTTTAGTGTCATCACCATGAGCACAGAATATGACTTGCTCACTGCCAGCCCGACCCTATGGAGCCCACCCGGGCTGGCCTTAAGCTGGAGCAGCCCGTGCCCCCTGATAGGCTTGGGAGAGCACATGTTGCCACTAGTCCATCTCTCAGTGAGGGAATACTAAACCGAGAACAAAGTTGACATTCAGACTCACGAGCAGAAAATGCCAAATCTTGATTGGACACCGTTCCCCACAAGTGGCCACATCTCAAAGGGTATGGGAAAGTCTTGGAACCTCATTTCTTGTCATCCATTTAAATTTCAAAAACAGAGGATAAATCACCCTAGTTACCTTATGGCTTTATATCAGCATATCCTGGGATGAGTGAGAGTTGTACTTTGCAATGATGGGGTATTAAAAATACTGCCCTTGGGGAATTCCCTGGTGGTCCAGTGGTTGGGACGTGATCCTTTCACTATCGTGGCCTGGATTCAGTGTCTGGTAGGGGAACTAAGATCCCGCAAGCCACAGAGCATGGCAAAAAAAAAAACAAGCTAAAAACCAAAAACAAACACCCTGAAGAAAAAAAAAAATTAGAGATTTCTAGTTTATATGGGCTCCTTGATGCCTGTAATCAGTCAGTCTTACTGAGCTCTGGGTGGCTACCAAGGCTGATCTGTATCTCCATGAACATCGAAACACTGGGGTCTGAAGGGCCTGGGTTTAGGACCCAGCTCTGTCGTTCCCGGCTGTCCTCATGATACTGGAGCAAGTGATGTTAACTCAGGGGTTTCCACCTGCTGAGCAGGGTCTCAATCCTTCTCTTGGATCATCTCACTTAATCCTCACCATAACTTGGTGCAGTAGGCATCAGCGAAATACCCAGAACTGTGAGCTCTGCAGAAAAGAACTCAAAGGTGTCATGATGAGTATTATTTCTATCCAATGACTCCCAGTTTAACAGGAAAATAAGACTCAAGAGACATGGAGGTATGTGCCCAAAGTGGCACAGCCAGAAAATCTGGCAGGATTCGAATCGAGATGACTGTGACGGGAAGGTATTTCCCTGGGGACTTACAGGTGACAGCTGCCCCACCACAGGACACCCATGCTCACCACCTGTTTTCCCTCAGCCCTGAGCAGGCTGGGCTCCTGTCTGTCCTGAAGGCTGGGCCCTGCCTGAGGCTGACGGAAGGGGGACTGAGGCTAGGAGGGAGCACCTGGGGCTTGTTAGCAAGCGCTCCTGCTACCCACCCGGCTTCCTTCCTGCAGGACCTCTGCCCCATAAAATCTCCTTCTGCCCCAGTTAATTTCCTTGGATGGCCCTTATTGTTATTATTATTATTCATTTGTTTTTGGGTGCCCTGGATCTTTGTTGCTGCGTGAGGACTTTGTCTCGTTGCAGCAAGGGGAGGCTACTATTCGTTGTGGTGCGTGGGCTTCTCATTATGGTAGCTTCTCTTACTGTAGAGCACGGCCTCTAGGCATGTGGGCTTCAGCAGTTGTGGCTTGTGGACTCTCAGCAGGAAGGCTTCCTCGGTTGTGGTGCCCAGGCTTAGCTGTTCCGTGGCATGTGGAATCTTCCTGTACCAGGGATCAAACCCGTGTCCCCTGCCTCGGCAGGCGGATTCCTATCCACTGAGCCACCAGGGAAGTCCCCTGGACCGTCCTTGACTGAGGAGAGCACACCAGCTGTGCCCCTGCCCCAGACTTGCCTGTTTCCCCCCTGCATTCCTACACGAAATGAACGCTGGGAGAGGCAAGGAGGTTGCCCAGACTTTAAGGGGTGAGAGAGAGCCAGGGAAAGAGCTGGAACAGGGGAAAGGGAGAAAAAGAGAGAGGGAGCATGAAAAGCAGGAAGCAGCTAAGCTGTTGAGTAGGGTGACAGATGGAAGAGCAAAGAGCCACTAGAGGCTCCACAGTCCATTAATAACCTGATCTTCTGGGCTAAGGAAATGCAGGTTTATACAAACACACACACACTCACAGACTCTCAAAAATAAATTCATACCACAAAACTATAGCTGGTAACTGAGACCCTCTGCGCCTGTGCTAACCCCCTGCTTCTGGCAGAAAATGAGAAAACACCCACTTTTTTTTTTTTTCTCTCTCAGAAGCAAGGCTGGTCTGAGACATTCATTTCTCTTGCAAACCAAAGTTTCTCCAGGGGAGACAGTCTGTCTCTTCTGTTTGAAAACTGCAGATGAAGTATGCTGATCCCATTTATGATGGGCCTGATTTTGTGTGTTTTATTCTGTCTTTGCCTCACTTCTGTCACCTGTAAAGTGGAGATTAGTAACAGCATTGATTGTAAAGAGCCAACATGTTAATAATGTGTGTGATGTCCTGAACTATGCCCGATACAACAGATTGCATTATTGCCTGTTTTTGTTTGTTTTCTGTTGTTTTCTTGATAATATGGGAGGATAGCCCAATCCCAAGCCTGGGCACAAGTTCTCTCCCCTGGGGAGAACTTTGATTTGCATCTTCTCAGTCCCAACCCAGAGCAAACTTGACCTCTGAACAGCCCCGTATCATCTTGCTTGTTGCTCAGGGATCTTTCTGGGCGTGGGTGTCAGAGGCAGGCTGAGCTCCTCCCCTGAGCACTGCTAGAGGGATTCTGAGAACCCAGCCGGTCTCTGTGGGGTGGTACCTGCAGGACAGCTCAATAAATTTGACTTTCAGGCATCTGGGCAAACAAACCTCCACTACCTTTTTTTTTTTTTAGATTAACGATGAACCATTATGAATGAGGATAACATAACTAGCTAAGATTTATTGAGGCTTGTTAAGTACCAGCCACTATGCCATGCCCCATTTTATTTAATTTTTTGCCCAACCCATTTTACAGAAGTGGGCATGGAGAAGTCAAATAATTTGCCCAGTTACAAATTTTGTAAATAATGGGTCCAGGATTTGAACCCTGGCTGTTTGACTCTGCATACTCTCTTTTTTGTAAACTTTTTTGTTTTCTTTTTTTAAAAAATAATATACATCTTGAAAAGTGCACAAATCATAAGTATATACTTGAAGAATTTTCACAAAATGTATGCACCCACCCAAACCGGAACTCAAATCAAGAAGCAGAACATCTCCACCCTCCTGAGAAGCCTCCCTGTGCTCCCTTCTGGTCATCTCCTTCCCACTAGTCTGACTTCCAATATCGTAGATTTGTTCTCCTTCTTTTTGAACTTCATGTGAATGGGATCATACAGATTCCATTTGCTGCCTGAATGGTGTGAGATTCAACCATGCAGTGTGACATAGGTGTGATTCATTCATTCTCATGACTGTATTGCATTACACTCTGCATGCATGCTAAGTCGCTTCAGTCGTGTCTGACTCTTTGTGACCCTATGGACTGTAGCCTGCCAGGCTCCTCTGTCCAGGGATTCTCCAGGCAAGAATACTGGAGTGGGTTGCTGTGCCCTCCTCCAGGGAATCTTCCCGACCTAGGGATCAAACCCGTGTCTCCTGTGGCTACTGCATTGCGGGCAGATTGGGAAAGCCACGTTATACTCTAGTAGTTTATCTATTTGCGCACAGCAAATTATGACAAACTGAGTGGCTCAAAACAATGCATACTCACCATGTCATAGTTTCTATGGGTCAGGAATCCAGGCACTGCTTCTCTGGGTCCCCTGCTCAGGGTCTCTCCCAGGTTTCAATCAGAGAGGTCACCAGGGCTGGGGTCTCATCTGAGGCTCTGATGGAAAAGGATCCACTTTCCAGTTCATGCGATGGTTGGCAGGATTCAGTTCCCTGAGAGCTGTTAGTTTGAGAGCTTCGCCTCCTTGCTGGCTGTTAGCCAGAGATCCTGTGCTGTTTCTTGCCACGTAGGTTTCTCTGTAAGGTGGCTTGCTTTATCAAAGAAAATGAGATCCATCCAGAGAGTCTCCTGGCAAGGTGGAAGTTACAATCTTATGTAACACAATCACAGAAATGACATCCCCGTCACCTTTGCAACATCTATTGATTAAAGGAATGATATGGTCCTGCCCATACTCATGGGGAAGGGATTACACAGATGTGAATACCAGGGATAGTTGGGGGCTATTTTATATGCTTTAAAGAAAAACTATTTATTTAGGCTGTGCTGGGTCTTCGTTGCATCGTGAAGTTTTCTCTAGTTGCAGCATATGGACTTAGTTGCCCTGTGGCTTGTAGAATCTTAGTTCCCCAACCAGGGATCGAATCTGTCTCCTGCATTGGAAGTCAGATTCTTTATCCCTGGACCATCAGGGAAGTCCCTGGGTATATCTTTTGGTGTTGCACATGTCTCTTGGGTATATATGTTTGGGAGTAGAATTTCTAAGTCAAGCATATGTCCAAGTTTACAAGATTCTACCAAACATTTTTGCAAAGTGCTGGTACTCTCTGTGCTCCCTCAGCAGGCTCTGAGCTTTCCAGTTAGAGTACATGCTTTAAATACACTCCTCCTCACTCTTTGTACAGAGAGGGCTTTTGACCTGGGGCTCCCTGGGTGGGCAGGTCCTGATCCTGGCCCCATGTCATAATCACAAAATGCCCTGTCTATTTCTCCAGACTTTCTGATCATCTGAGGGCTCAAATATAAACTGAAAGGTCCTCTCCATGAATCGAGGATCTCTGTGTCCCTGGTGCCCAGAGCAATACCTGGAGTGCAGTTGGCACTCAACAAATACTTTCTTGATTAAGTGAGTGAGTTTAGGAGCTGTTGTTCAAGAGACAGCCCCCGGGGAGGGTATAAGCTGCTTAAACAGGGAGTTAACTTTGATGTGTCTGAGCCTGTGTGTATTTTTCTGGGAAGAGGGCCCAGAGCCTCAACCAGATTTCTCCCCAACACAGGTTAAAAGCTGGTGCAATTGGTCCATTGTTCAGCTTAGGTATTTCATCACAGGAAAAAAGGATTGGTCCCTGGGTAGGAGGCCTGGGAACTATGTAAGAGAGCCCATGGTCCTTAAAAGTGAGAAGCTAGACAATGCTTGCCTGGGGCAACTCATAAACTGACAGATATCCTGCTTGCTTTGACCTTTGACCCATGGTAGCTCTTTATGGTACGATGGGCAATTGCCTGGCCTTCTGGAGCCCTCCCTGTGTCTGTTTGTTGAACAGAAAATTCCAGAAGGCCTTGGTGCCCTGACTTCCCGGCAGTGGCAAGCCAACACGAGCCCTACCTTTTGAGAAAGCCTCTCAATCAACAGAAAGCCTCCCCGTTCATCTGGTTTGAGATGACCTCATTCCCTGTCACCTTCACTCTTGTTTTCTAGAGGTTTCTCAGTGTCTTGGTGCTGTCTGCATTCTTTTCTCATGTGAACAGTGCACCGATTTTGAGCATTTTGTTGTCGTTCTGGGTCATTCCCGTCACACACTTTTTATCTTCCTTTCCAGGAAGATCAACTTTATGCTGCTCTAGACTTTTCTTCTCAGGTTTCCTCTGAATCATTTCATTTGGTCTAAATATGTCCAATTTTTCCTCCTTCCTCACCGTGCTCCACACAGACACTCTCTTTTGCCCAGAACAATTGTTCTTTTCTTTCTAATCCCTCATGCAAATCCTCATCTTTCACCGTGTTTTCTGACTTCTCCTAAGAACTGATTGTTTTATGAAATTTAAGCCTCAAAGATCATCCCTTCTGCTCTGGGTCTAAATTTGGATCACAGTCAAGAAGCAGGGGAGTCAGGAATGTTGCTGGGTGATTCAGATCAGAAGGGCTAAGTGCTCATCAGGGGGTCAGAGGGACCTGCGGATGGAGGGGGAGGCATTTAGGGGGGTGGGGTTTGGGGACGGGGTGGGGTATCTGGAAAGGATCTAGGAAAAAAGGAAGATTTGACCTGAGGGGTGTGTGTGTGTGTGTGTGTGTGTGTGTTTTTGGCTGCACTGGGTCTTCGTTGCTGTGTGCAGGCTTTCTTCAGTTTTGGAGTGCCGGCTTCTCATTGCAGTGGCTTCTCTTGTTGTGAAGCATGGGCTCTAGGTGCTCGGGCTTCAGTAGTTGTGGCACACTGACTTAGTTGCCTGGTATGTAGAATCTTCCCAGACCAGGGATTGAACCCATGTCCCCTGCACTGGCAGGCGGATTCTTAACCACTGAACCACCAGGGAAGCCCTGACCTGAGTTTTGAAGGATAAGTGGGATTCAGGAGGTAGAGGAGGGAAAGAAGAGTATGGTATAAGGAAGGAGCAGCAGGAATGGAGGCTAGGAGGTGACTAATCAGAGAAGCTAAGTACGGAGGAGGGGTGGCCAAGTGCTGACACTGCAAACAGGAGATCAGCCCTCAGATGCATTTGTTTGGCTTTTCCAGCATGTTAAAAAAAAACACAACTTTTAATTGGTTGCTGAAGGGATAAGCCTTTTTCTGTGGAGTGAGAGAGAAGCCAAATTCAAATTGGCTTCAACTTGAAAGCAAATTCACTGTTTACCATAAATGAAAAGTCTAGAGGGAACTTCTGGGTTCAAGCCTAAATGATTTCACAGTTTGGTCTCTGCCTCTCTCTAGTTCTCAAGAATGCTTTTAGCCATGTAGATCCAACCTTAGACAGAATTTCTGTATAATAGTCACAGAAAGGCTGCCATAGCTCCAGCCCTTCCATCTTCTCAGCTTTGAATTCCTTGGGGGAAAGATGAGAGTCTCTTTTCCTAAGGTTATCCCAAAGGCCCCACAGCTTCTCATTCTCTTTGAGTGGGTCATAAGCCCATTCCTGAGCCAATTATTGTGGCCTAGGAGACTGCTGTGCTCTGACTGGCTGAGTCTGAATCACATGCCCATCCATGTAGGCAGAGGTGGAATCGATACCATCTCCAAGAGATTGGATGGAGACTTGGAGAAAGTAGGTTCCCAAAGAAGGATCATAACACCATAATATTTTAGAAGAGAGGTGAATTGTTAGGTGACAAAAGTTTCAGATGTCTACTGCAGTGGCCAACATGTTCAGATCATTAACATCTGTATTTTGCTTTTTTGGAGAAAATAGGAACATCTGGCAGTACCTAAGCTCTCTTCTTGCATATAGATCAACAATCTACTGGAGCTGAGGAGAGGCTGCCTTCATTAGACACAGCCTGTGTTCTCTCTGCCCAATACACTGCTCACCTTTCTCTTTGGCTTCTGGAAGCACTTGAATGTTTATCCCCAGAATAATTTGACTCCATAAACCTGTTTTTCCCACCAGAACAGAAGTGCCAAAATTACGGGGGGTCAAATAGCTCTCCTGTGCTTCCACAAAGTCCTGAAGTCAACTGCCTGGCCATTTTTTATAGTATCATTCCTTACTCATTAAAAAAAAAAAAACAAACCTTCTTCTAAAAAAGTACTGAATACATAGTGATTGTAGAATCTGTTTTCTGATAATTCTAACATTTGAAATCCTTGGGTGGAGATGGGGAGCGTCTCAATCTCTTTTTTTTTTTTTATCTTGAGAGTTTTATTTAATTATGACCATGACTTGATTCATTTCATGTGAGTACACCATTATATTATACAATTAATCATTTTTTAAAAAAGAAATCCAAGTATTAATGCTGAGTTTTCCCCCACATTTCACCTTTTACGTTCCCAAATCCTCGACTTGATTTTATTTATTTATTTAATTTTTAATTTTTATTTTTACTTTACTTTACAAAAGTAAAGTAACATTGACATGAATCCGCCACAGGTGTACATGAGCTCCCAAACATGAACCCCCCTCCCACCTCCCACCCCACATCATTCCTCTGGATCATCCCCGTGCACCAGCACCAAGCATCCTGCATCCTGCATCAAACATAGACTGGCGATTCGTTTCTTACATGATAGTATGCATGTTTCAATGCCATTCTCCCAAATCATCCCACCCTCTCCCTCTCCCTCTCCCTCTCCCTCAGAGCCCAAAAGTCCACTCTACGCATCTGTGTCTCTTTTGCTGTCTTGCATACAGAGTCATCATTACCATCTTTCTAAATTCCATATATATGTGTTAGTATACTGTATTGGTGTTTTTCTTTCTGGCTTACTTCACTCTGTATAATCGGCTCCAGTTTCATCCATCTCATCAGAACTGATTCAAATGTATTCTTTTTAACAGGTGAGTAATACTCCATTGTGTATATGTACCACAGTTTTCTTATCCATTCATCTGCTGATGGACATCTAGGTTGTTTCCATGTCCTGGCTATTATAAACAGTGCTGCGATGAACATTGGGGTACATGTGTCTCTTTCTATTCTGGTTTCCTCAGTGTGTATGTCTAGCTGTGGGATTGCTGGGTCATAAGGCAGTTCTATTTCCAGTTTTTTAAGGAATCTCCACACTGTTCTCCATAGCGGCTGTACTCGTTTGCATTCCCACCAACAGTGTAAGATGGTTCCCTTTTCTCCACACCCTCTCCAGCATTTATTGCTTGTAGACTTTTGGATTGCAGCCATTCTGACTGGTGTGAAGTGGTACCTCATTGTGGTTTTGATTTGCATTTCTCTGATAATGAGTGATGTTGAGCATCCTTTCATGTGTTTGTTAGCCATCTGTGTGTCTTCTTTGGAGAAATGTCTATTTAGTTCTTTGGCCCATTTTTTTATTGGGTCGTTTATTTTTCTGGAATTGAGCTTCAGGAGTTGCTTGTATATTTTTGAGATTAGTTGTTTGTCAGTTGCTTCATTTGCTATTATTTTCTCCCATTCAGAAGGCTGCCTTTTCACCTTGCTTATATTTTCCTTTGTTGTGCAGAAGCTTTTACTTTTAATTAGATCCCATTTGTTTATTTTTGCTTTTATTTCCAATATTCTGGGAGGTGGATCATAGAGGATCCTGCTGTGATTTATGTCGGAGAGTGTTTTGCCTATGTTCTCCTCTAGGAGTTTTATAGTTTCTGGTCTTACGCTTAGATCTTTAATCCATTTTGAGTTTATTTTTGTGTGTGGTGTTAGAAAGTAATCTAGTTTCATTCTTTTACAAGTGGTTGACCAGTTTTCCCAGCACCACTTGTTAAAGAGATTGTCTTTACTCCATTGTATATTCTTGCCTCCTTTGTCAAAGATCTCAATCTCTTGTTTGTTGTTTCTGCTTATTCTAGCTTTTACTGTTTCTCAGATGTTTAGTAATTTGATTGTGATTTCATTTTTGATTGAATTTAATTTGTGGGAATCCTGCAGGGTCTGATTCTTGGTCACTTTCCTCTAGGAAGACTTTTGTTGTTCAATTGGATGCAGGGGATGCTAATAACCTGTGACCATTGATATTTATTTCCTCAACTTGGAGTTTTCCTGCTGAATACACTGAGTATGAACTTGAGCCCCAGACCCACAAGGTTACAAATCCTTGGGGTGATAATCATTATTGTCTTGTTGTTGTCTAGTAACTAAGTAGTGTCTGACTCTTTTGTGACCCCGTGGACTGTAGCCCACCAGGCTCCTCTGTCTGTGGGATTTCCTGGGCAAGAATACTGGAGTGAGTTGTCATTTCCTTCTCCAGGGGATCTTCCCAACCCAGGGACTGAACCCTCCTCTCCTGCCTTGGCAGGCAGATTCTTTACCACTGAGTTGCCAGGGAAGCCCATTATTATTGTGGCCATTATTAATTTTCCCCTTCAGAGCCACATTGAAAATGACAGGTTTTCATGGGCTCCCTTTTCTGAAAGTTCAGGGAAAAAAAATTTTTTTTAAGCTTTCCTCTTGCTCAGGTGTATAGCATCTTTGAGGCTGCCAACTTAATATGGGAATCATAGACTTGGCCAACTCACTTTGCAAAGGCCCCAAGCTTAATCTCCTGTTTCCTACACTTATTCTTTTTAAAAGATATTTTATTTCTATTTATTTATTTAACTCCTCTGGGTCTTAGTTGTATCACGTCGGACCTAATTTCCTGACCATGTATTGAAGCCGTGAAGTCTTAGCCACTACCACTAGGGAAGGGCTGGTGGTCACTCCCTCCTGCACTTATTAATCCCTCAAATTGGTAGAGGCATTTTTTCTCAGGAAGCTGTGGCTTCTTCATTTTCTTCTGCTTTGGTTGGAGCTTACTCTGTTTGTTTTGTGTGTCTGTCTGTTCCTTTGAGATTGCCTATATAAAAATTGTGTTTTTTTCCCCAACAGTTAATAGTTTATTTATTTATTTATTTTAAATATAAATTTATTTATTTTTAATATAAATTTATTTATTTTAATTGGAGGCTAATTACTTTACAATATTGTATTGGTTTTGCCATACATTGACATGAATCCGCCACAGGTGTACACATGTTCCCCATCCTGAACCCCCCTTCCACCTCCCACCCCATACCATCCCTCTGGGTCATCCCAGTGCACCAGCCCCAAACATCCTGTCTCATGCATTGATCCTGGACTGGTGATTTGATTCACATATGATAATATACATGTTTCAATGCCATTCTCCCAAATCATCTCACCCTCGCCCTCTCCCACAGAGTCCAAAAGACTGTTCAATACATCTGTGTCTCTTTTGCTGTCTCGCATACGGGATTATTGTTACCATTTTTCTAAATTCCATATATATGCGTTAGTATACTCTATTGGTGTTTTTCTTTCTGGCTTACTTCACTCTGTATAATCGGCTCCAGTTTCATCCATCTCATCAGAACTGATTCAAATGTATTCTTTTTAACAGGTGAGTAATACTCCATTGTGTATATGTACCACAGTTTTCTTATCCATTCGTCTGCTGATGGACATCTAGGTTGTTTCCATGTCCTGGCTATTATAAACAGTGCTGCGATGAACATTGGGGTACATGTGTCTCTTTCAATTCTGGTTTCCTCGGTGTGTTTGCCCAGCAGTGGGATTGCTGGGTCATAAAGCAGTTCTATTTCCAGTTTTTTAAGGAATCTCCACACTGTTCTCCATAGTAGCTGTACTAGTTTGCATTCCCACCAACAGTGTAAGAGGGTTCCCTTTTCTCCACACCCTCTCCAGCATTTATTGCTCGTAGACTTTTGGATCGCAGCCATTCTGACTGGAGTGAAATGGTACCTTATTGTGGTTTTGATTTGCATGTCTCTGATAATGAGTGATGTTGAGCATCTTTTCATGTGTTTGTTAGCCATCTGTATGTCTTCTTTGGAGAAATGTCTGTTTAGTTCTTTGGCCCATTTTTTTATTGGGTCATTTATTTTTCTGGAATTGAGCTTCAGGAATTGTTTGTATATTTTTGAGATTAGTTGTTTGTCAGTTGCTTCATTTGCTATTATTTTCTCCCATTCCGAAGGCTGTCTTTTCACCTTGCTTATAGTTTCCTTTGTCGTGTAGAAGCTTTTACTTTTAATTAGATCCCATTTGTTTATTTTTGCTTTTATTTCCAATATTCTGGGAGGTGGGTCATAGAGGATCCTGCTGTGATTTATGTCAGAGAGTGTTTTGTCTATGCTCTTCTTTAGGAGTTTTATAGTTTCTGGTCTTATGTTTAGATGCTGTGGCCAAAACTTGTTGAATAGTAGTGGTGAGAGTGGGCACCCTTGTCTTGTTCCTGACTTTAGGGGAAATACTTTCAATTTTTCACCATTGAGCATAATGTTTGCTGTGGGTTTGTCATATATAGCTTTTATTATGTTGAGGTATGTTCCTTCTATTCCTGCTTTCTGGAGGTGGTGTTTGGTTTTTTTTTTTTTTATCGTAAATCGATGTTGAATTTTGTCAAAGGCTTTCTCTGCATCTATTGAGATAATCATATGGCTTTTATTTTTCAATTTGTTAATGTGGTGAATTACATTGATTGATTTGCGGATATTGAAGAATCCTTGCGTCCCTGGGATAAAGCTCACTTGGTCATGATGTATGATCTTTTTAATGTGTTGTTGGATTCTGATTGCTAGAATTTTGTTAAGGATTTTTGCGTCTATGTTCATTAGTGATATTGGCCTGTAGTTTTCTTTTTTGGTGGCATCTTTGTCAGGTTTTGGTATTAGGCTGATGGTGGCCTCATAGAATGAGTTTGGAAGTTTACCTTCCTCTGCAATTTTCTGGAAGAGT
This sequence comes from Ovis aries, assembly GCF_016772045.2. Lineage (NCBI taxonomy): Eukaryota > Metazoa > Chordata > Mammalia > Artiodactyla > Bovidae > Ovis > Ovis aries. Next base: position 51,569,366 of record NC_056065.1, read on the forward strand.
TTGAGTAGGATAAGTGTTAGCTCTTCTCTAAACTTTTGGTAGAATTCAGCTGTGAAGCTGTCTGGACCTGGGCTTTTGTTTGCTGGAAGATTTCTGATTACAGTGTCATTTCCATGCTTGTGATGGGTCTGTTAAAATTTTCTGTTTTTTCCTGGTTCAGTTTTGGAAAGTTGTACTTTTCTAAGAATTTGTCCATTTCTTCCAAGTTGTCCATTTTATTGGCATATAATTGCTGATAGTAGCCTTAAAAATTAGGGCAGAAATAAATGCAAAAGAAACAAAAGAGACCATAGCAAAAATCAACAAAGCCAAAAGCTGGTTCTTTGAGGGGATAAATAAAATTGACAAACCATTAGCCAGACTCATCAAGAAACAAACGGAGAAAAATCAAGTCAATAAAATTAGAAATGCAAATGGAGAGATCACAACAGACAGCACAGAAATACAAAGGATCATAAAAATTGTTTTTTATTATGGGATTTTGGAAATACATACAAAACTAGAGAAGAGTGTGGTTAACTTCATGGAGTCATTATCCAGCTGCGACATTTTCCCGATCTTCTTTCATTTCTATTTTCTTCCTTTTTGATTTTTTTTTTTCCCAAAAGGTAAGAACCATTTCAGGTTCTTCCACGCAACTCTCTTATAGCCTCCTATCAAACAAGTTTGTTTTTTTTTTTTTTTCCCAATCACCTTCTAGAAAGTAGAAACTATTGAGTCTGTTTGAGATGAATTGTGTTGTACATCATTTAAAATTTTTTTCCAGATTAATTTAAAACAAGTTGTGTCACTTCACCTATTTGTCGTTTTTCAGTTGCTAAGTCGTGTCTGACTCTTTGCAACACACCAGGCTTCTTTGCCTGTGGACTGGCTCCTTTGTCCTCCACTATCTCCGAGAGTCTGCTCAAATTTATGTCCACTGAGTCCATGATGCTAGCTAACCACCTCATCTTCTGCTGCCTCCTTCTCCTCCTGCCTTCATTCTTTCCCAGCATCAGGGTCTTTTCCAACGAGTCAGCTCTTTGCATCAGGTGGCCAAAGTATTGAAGCTTCAGCTTCAGCAACAGTCCTTTCAATGAATATTCGGGGTTGATCACCCATAAAGGCTGCCTAACAGAAAGGAGGGATTTTTTCCTTTTGTATTATCCACACTTCAACAGTATCACAGCTAAAAATGTAATCATTCCTGAATACCATCCAGTATTCAGTCCATGCTCACATTTCCTTGATTCTCTCAGAGATATCTTTTTAACTGTTGGTTACAGTCAGGATTCAGACAGGATCCACACGTTATGTTTGGTTGTTTCGTCTCTGAAATGTCTTTTAATCTATAACAGCAATTCCCTGTCGCTGACCTTTTTGTCCCCCAGCCACTGATGTGTTGGAGAAACTGGTTCCTTTGTTCTGTAGAACATTCACACCCTGGATTTGGCCGATCGCTTCCTCTTTGTTTCATTTAACTTGTTCTTCTTTTCCCCTTGTTTCCTGTTAACTAATATTTAGATCTAGAAGTCTGATTAGATCAAAGTCCAGACAGACGCCTTCTTAGGTGGTGCTGTGTGATCCTTCCTGCATCACACTGTGAGCACACATTTGGTCATTCCATTATTTTTATTTTTTTTTAATGATTTTTTGGTGTGGACCATTTTTATTAACTGGTGTGGAACAGTCTTTATTGAATTTGTTGCAATGCTGTTTCTGTTTTATGTTTTGGTTTTTTGGCCAGGAAGAATGTGGGATCTTAGCTCCTCAACCAGGGATTGAACCTGTGCTCTTTCGGCATTGGAAGGTGCAGTCTTAACTGCTGGATGAGGGAAACACCTGGTCATCCCATTTTTAACAATATCAAGATTGAAAGGTCGGTGCTGGGTTAGAAGACTGACCCAGCCATTACAAAGTTCCCATCAGTTTTTCTTTCCCCAATAATTTAAAGAATTTTTAAAAAATTATTATAAAATATACATATATAACATTTACCATCTTAACCATTTACAAATATACAGTTCACTAAAGTTAAGGATATTCATATTGTTGTATAACCAATCTCCAAAACCTTTTCATCATGTAAAACCCAAACTCTGTACCCTTTAAACAACAACCCTCTGTTTCCCCCTTAGCCAACTCCTGGCAACCATCCATCTATTTTCTATTTCTGTGAATTTGACTCCTCTAGGTACCTCACATAAACGAATCATACAGTATTTGCCTTTTTTGTCATTAGCTAATTTCACTTAGCATAATGTCCTCAAGGTTCATTTATGTTGTAGCACGTGTCAGAATTTCCTTCCTTTTAAGGCTTAATAATAACACTGTTGCTATGCTGTGTGTAGACATCATATTTTGTTTATCCATTCATCCATCAGTGGACACTTGAGCTCATCAATGTTTTACCTAATAATTTTAGCATCCTTTGAGGATCATTCCTTGGATCTGCTATTTCTTTTGAGGCCACAAACTTGTGATTTTTTTTTTCTGATTGTTATTCCTTTGGTAATTATTAGCTAAAGTCCTTCATCAACCATTTGTTTATTTATCATAAAATAAAGTTGGTTCAGGAAAGGCAGACTAAGAGATTGGTTCTTTCCTTTCATGTGTCAATATTCAAATAAAGAAGCAACTGCCAAAGTGACCAGTGAGTTTTTAAAATATCATGAGGAATCTTTGATTTAAAAAGGTGTTGATGTGTTTCAACCCACTGAAGTCATTGTTTGGTTTGAGGCTCACTCTACACTATCTCAGGGGTTCATGCAGGTTGGCGCCTATGTTTTTGTTTTTCCAGGGGGAAGCCACACGGTAATGAATTGTAACCACCTATGTTTATATTGCATTGCTGTGTTCTTTAGACAAACAACTCTGCGTCTTAGTTTTCCTTCCTGGTACGAGGAAGTTGGACAAAATAAGCTCTAGCACCATTCCCACTCAAAACTCCATTTTATAGTATTTTCACCACATATAACATTATAGTTTAGTCACATGTGTATCCAGTCGTGTCTGATCTTTTGCGACCCCATGGACTGTAGCCAGCCAGGCTCCTCTGTCCATGGAATTTTCCAGGCAAGAATACTGGAGTGGTAGCTATTTGTTTCTCTAGGGGATCTTCCTGACCCAGGGATCAAATCCATATCTCTTGCGTCTCCTGGAGTGGCAGGTGGATTCTTTACTACTGTGCCACCTGGGAAACCCTTCCAGCCTTGTAACTAAATGCAGTTACTGACGTCTTTTACAACCTTTACAACCTTGTGGCTCAGCTGGTAAAGAATCTGCCTGCAACATGGGAGATATGGGTTCAGTCCCTGGGTTGGGAAGATCCCCTGGAGAAGGGGAAGGCTACTCACTCCACTATTCTGGCCTGGAGAATTCCATGGACTGTATGGACCATGGGGTCACAAACAGTTGGACATGACTGAGCGACTTTCACGTTCTTTCTTATTTTACAAACATGGAAATTACCACCCAGTGATACTATTTTTTTCCCTACTTTTCATACTTTATTTTCCCCCAGTAGACTTAAAGCTGTAGTCCTCAATTAGGGACATTTTTCCTCCCAAGGGACTTTTGACATTGTCTAGAGATATTTTTGATCATCATACCTGGGAGGGCTACTGGCATCCAGTAGGTAGAGGCCAGGGATTCTGCTAAACAGCCTGCCATGCATAGGACAGTCTCACCCCTTCATACAGATGCTCCCCAGCCCCAAATGTCATTAATGCCAAAGTAGAGAAACCCTGACTTGAAGCAATCCATAGAGATAAAATCATATTTCTTTTACTACTATGTTTATTCAATGAAAAGAAGTACATATGAAAGTGTACACATCTGAGAATTCAGCTACACGCGTAGAAGGACGACGGGCCAATCTGCTTGCAACCTGTCTATAGAATTTGGTCATTTAATGTGCTTTTCCGTACCGTTTCTCCTTAAATCTTATTTCTGGCTCCTATTTTTTTCCCCTTGAGACCTTTCTATTATTGGCCTAAGGGAGATTAATGGACAATTTTTACTGCTTTCAGGCCAATGGAAAAATCTTAGGTCTTAAACTTTTTTTTTCCTAAACTTGGGAAATAAACAATAAAAACAAATTTTATCCTAAACAGCAGTTAGATTTTTTGGGGGGGAGGGGGTGTCTCAATTCCTATTTGCCATTTTAATTGATTGAGTGGATATTTTCAACAAACTTAGCATTACCATTCAAATTATTGTGCTGTTCTGCTCACAGCATCTCCTGTGAGATGTATATTCCTATATCTTGTTCTCTGGTGTATTTGTGCTGATTTAAAAGGAACCATTTGGGGCTAAAATGAATTTATCATTGGCAACTGCTAGAACAGTGTGTCCTTTTCTGTTAAGAAAGTCAATTTATGGAGTCATACTTTGAATCTGATTTTTAGAACAGACGATTTGTCAGGAACAAAAAAATTGCAGCTTTTGTCTTTTTTGTGGTTGTTGTTCAACTTTGAAAGAGGCAGCATTTAGATAAGGCAGGTACATTTATTCACTTGTTCATATCGAGTATTCACACAATTTCTTTTATCACCACATATATTCACAGCTTGTCAAGTTTTACCGAAAAAGTGAAAGAAAGAGCTTGCTATCACTTTATTATATTATTTTTCTCTCTTTTGTGGTTTGTTAAAGTATATGCTGATGATTTTTCTTCACTGGACACAATTGTCGAGGATGCATTCTGAAATAAGACATCTTGAAGACAAACACTAAGAACATTTTCTTGGGTTTAATGTTCCCACCCACCTCCCAAATTATATACAGTATTGAGCCCAGCTTATGGTAAACAATCTGCCTGCAGTGTGGGAGACCTGGGCTTGATCCCTAGGTTGGGAACATCCCCTAGAGGAAGGCATGGCAACTCACTCCAGTATTCTGGCCTGGAGAATCCCACGGACACAGGAGCCAGGCAGGCTACAGTTCATGGCGTCTCAAAAAGTCAGACACAACTGAATGACTTTCACTTTATCTCTGAGATGCATGCTGTATTGTTTGACATTGTTTTTGTTTTGTTTTGTTTTTCCTGATAAGGAAGACCTGTTGCCATAACTTTTCTTCCCAAATTGTATTCTAGTTGTTTTGTTACATACCCTTCCATTAGTTCTAAGTAGGCTTTTAAATAATCTAAAATTTCTCAAAGTTGACTTGAGTTTGTAACTACTACTGACTTTATTTTCTTTCTCACATTTTTTACATTACAGTTAATAAATTCCAGGTTTCAATGCACAGAGTTAGGACTAGGGAATAGAGAAAAGGAGAAAGGGAAGAGATATTTGTTTATATCATGCCCTGGAGAATTCAATTTATAGTCTGCATTGGGCATGGATCGGAAAACAATCTTTGTAAAAGTGACAGTTCTTTAAAGTTCTTAAAAAAGGTAAGTACCACCCTCAGGCTGATCTCCAAGCATGATTGTTTCCTGCTTCTTTTAAAAAATATTTAATTTTTATCTATTTATTTGGGGCTTCACAGGTGGTGCTAGTGGTAAAGAATCTACCTACCAATGCAGGAGACACCAGAGACGTGGGTTCCATCCTTGGATCATTGGAAGTAGGAAATGGCAACTCACTTCAGTATCCTTGCCTGGAAAATTCCATGGGCAGAGAAACCTGGCAGGCCACAGTCCATGGGGTCCCAAAGAGCCAGACACGACAAAGTGCGTGCGCGCGCACGCACACACACACACACACACACACACACACACACACACATTTATTTATTTGGTTGCACCAGGCCTTAGTTGTGGCATGTGGGATCTAGTTTCCCAACCAGGGATGGAATTCAGGCCTTCTGCTTTGGGAGCACTGAGTCTTAGCCACTGGACCACCAGGAAGTCCCTCCTGCTTCTTCTTGATGTAACTGAAGCCAGGGGAGCCAGGCTCTATGAGCAGAGTCCTCACTGCCCAGGAGGATGGATTTTCCTTTGTCCAGAGCAGAGTTTTTCAACCTTGGTTCTGTTGACTTTGGGGTAGAACAGCTCTTTGTTGTGGGGACTGGCCTGTGTACTGGGGGGTGCGTGGCAGAATTCCTGCTCTCCTAGATGTCAGATGTGACTTAGTAGTAGCAGCAGCTCCCGCTCCAGCCATGAATTTGCCGAATGCCCCCTGGGTGGGGGGAGGTGCAAATCAATCCAGTGGTTAAGAACCACTGATCTAAGGTAAAAACATTCAGTTCTGGCATTGGCTTGAGTCCTTAGCAGTGTTACTGGGAGCCGAGAATCTTTTGTCTCATGTTGCGTCTGGGAGTGGGTCGGCTTCCACCTAGCTGCCTTCCTGGAACCTGCAGAGTTCCAGGGGGTCTGATGAGACACACAGCAGTCAGCTGGCTTGGCCCCGAGGAAACTTCTGCTGCCAGGGCTAAATTTTAAAGGTGTCTGGTGTGGGCGTATATGTGTTCTCTCCGGTGGCTTTTCTGGATAAATTTGTATCTATGTATAGCACAGTCTGTATTTCTGTGTCTTTCCCTTCCTCTCTTGGTCAGCTTGCTTCACAGTGTCCAAAGAGAGCAGGTTTCCTGACCTCTGCCCTCCATCGATTATTGGAGGATCTGAGCCTGATGTGCTGCTGCTCACTGTCAGGTACCATCCAGCTTCAAGTGCTCTAGGACATCGTTTTCTAGCCCAGCTGCATTGCGGCAAAGAGATGGGGGAATGGCTTTCTCCTGTCGGCTCAATGTGAACGGTACCTCTGAATGGTCCGGCTGTGTCTCGTGAACCACCACCCTCACAGGTGGCAAGAACTTTGGAGAGCATCCACCGCTCCACCGTGAGGCTCTCATGAGGGGATGCAGGCTTCCCATCAGAGGCACAAGCTTCCCTACCGGGAAGTGGACATGAGGTCTGTGCTGGGTGTTCTAAGTACAGGGACCCATCCTGGACCCATCAACCTGGTTCTCCCTATTGCCGTCAGGTGCTGGGACATCTTGGTAGCTTGCCTTCGTTGGTGATCTGCGATCTAAATGCACACAGAGAGAAAGCTGATGGACAACTTCGTCAGTGAGCTGTAGGACTTCGGCCAATCCTTGTCTGTTCTGGGCCTGTTTCTTCCCCTAGAGAATATTGGGTTTGGTTCAATCGCTATTCCTTGAAGGATGTTCTGTGAAAGCTGACCCTGAAAGATGCTTTGTGGGTAGAAAAGTTTCAGTGGCCAAATGGGTTTGGAAGATGCTGCAGCACCTGGTTGGAGATTCAAAATGTGCACAAGTGTAGGAGAGATTTTCTGGAATTCTCTGCACCCAGATATTTATGTGGCTCACTTCCCACTTTTCCTCAGTGTTACTTCCCTCAGAGACTTTTCTTAATGACCCAGATTGGTGATCCTCTCCTGCCTCATTTTTCTTCACATCCTTTTAGTTTTCTGCCATGACATCGTATTTTGATTTATTTGTTTATTATCTGTCCTCCCTCCACCCAGAATATGCTTCTGTGTCAGCCAGGACATGATCCACATTTTTTTTTTTTTTTTTGTAGATTATCCCTACTATACGCATGCGGCTCATAGTAGGTTCTCTATAAAAATGTGTTGAATGAATAGACTTTGCTTAACTTGGGGATTCCCAAATACAGCTCATCAAGGGTGTTTTCCCCTTCTACCCATTATAATCCAGGGAAATATGGTTGGGGACTCAAACAGGAAGAGGGTGGCTAAAACCCTTTGAGTTGTGCTCACGTTCTTAGTACCAGCCACTCAGTTCTGAATACACTGACAACTCGCCATTAGATTGAAAACAAAGTGGACTGACTTGTCCACTCTGTGCAATAAGAGTTGCCATCATCTACCTTGAAGACCAAATCTTGCAAGGCTGACCCCAGGACTTCCTCAACTGGCCTTACCTATGCATCCCTGCAGCTGTTTCCCTGGAGATGGCTTTCTGTGAGGATTCCTTACAAACTATTGGTGGCACCTGGTGAATTGTGCCCAGACCTGTTTTCAGAAATGATTGTGAGGACTGCCTGCTTGTAGGGAACTAGGTTTAAAGAAGGTTGAGAAGTGCTTGCAAACGAGACTCTCAACCAGGGCTGGACATTCTTGCAAACGAGATGTTCTGCCCAGTGTAGGGAACTAGGTTTAAAGAAGGTTGAGAAGTGCTTGCAAACGAGACTCTCAACCAGGGCTGGACATTCTTGCAAACGAGATGTTCTGCCCAGTGTAGGGAACTAGGTTTAAAGAAGGTTGAGAAGTGCTTGCAAACGAGACTCTCAACCAGGGCTAGACATTCTTGCAAACGAGATGTTCTGCCCAGTGTAGGGAACTAGATTTAAGGAAGGTTGAGAAGTGCTTGCAAATGAGACTCTCAACCAGGGCTGGACATTCTTGCAAACGAGATGTTCTGCCCAGTGTAGGGAACTAGATTTAAGGAAGATTGAGAAGTGCTTGCTAACGAGACCGTCAACCAGGGCTGAGCATTCTTGCAAACGAGATGTTCAGCTAAAAATCCTGTTTGTTCCCATGGGAAAAGAACATTGCTTGCACACAAGGATGTTTCTCTGATTCCTCAAAAGGAACAGACCTTGGGACAAAATGGATTCTAAGTTGATAAGGACGTTCCCCAAAACAAAGTCTTAGCTGCAGTAAATAAGCCAAGGTAAAGGTTATCTCGCCCTGCGCCTGCGCGCTGTATAGTCTCTGAATCATAGTGCTTGGCAGCTTGCCCTGTAGGGGGTTGTGCAAAAGATATAAAAATTAAGCAGCTGTAAGAAGCAAGGGTTAAAAATATAAAGATTTAAACCACTCTGCAGTGTTGATGTGTCATTCCGTCGCCGACACCTGCTAATGCAGGGAACAAGGGTTCAATCCCTGGTCCAGGAAGACTCCACATGCTGTGGGGCAACTAAGCCCATCCGCCACAACTACTGAAGCCTGAGAGCCCTAGAGCCCACACTCTGCAGTAAGAGAAGCCACTGCACCTAGAGAGTAGCCCCCACTCACTATAGCTAGAGAGAGCCTGCCCACAGTCACAAAGGTCCAGCGCAGCCTATTATTTATTTAATTAATTAAATAAATTAAAATCTTATAAAAGAGAAATGGTTGTGAGGCTCACGCTTGGAGTAGCGCTTGGATCGTCAAGTTCTCCATCAGGGGATTGCCGTCTAGTCACAGCCACCACATGGCCCCCACTGTCTGTGCAGCTGCCACTTCGGCACTTTACCTGGCACCCGTCTCAACATGAGTCACCTCCATTTTGCTGGTGGAGAGATCAAGGCTCAGAAGGATCCAATTATTTGCCCAAGATCATCCTTCTAGTGATAAAGAACCTGCTTGCCAGTGCAGGAGACTTAAGAGATGTGGGTTTGATCCCTAGGTTGGGAAGATCCCCTGGAGGAGGACATGGTAACCCACTCCAGTATTCTTGCCTGGAGAATCCCTTGGAGTGAGGAGCCTGGTGGGCTTCAGTCCCTAGGGTCGCACAGAGTCCAACACGATTAAAGCAACTTAGCATGCACGCATCCTTCTAGGAAGCAGCGATGCTTGGATTAAAACAAAATCCTCCCTGATTGAAAGCCCATCTCTCACACTCTGAGCTTGCAGACAGAACAGAGGCTGTCCTTTCATACATCTACACTTAAATACTCAGTGCGATTTGTGCTAGAAGCTAAATGGGCCTTGTCAGGGCCCTTAAGGCAAAGAATGAGACCATTAATCCTCAGAAGGGCTCTTTGAGTACTGTCCTTTGTGGCCTTTGGCTTGACTGATCCATCCATTTCCAGGGATAAAGCTGTGTTGCCTTTTCAATTTTGCTCTGCACTTGCGGGGTTACTTTGGCTTTGCCATCTCACATGTGTCCATCCAGAACCAAGGCTTTGTTGTTGCTGTTCAGTCGCTAAGTCATGTCCGACTCTTTGCGACCCCATGGACTGTAGCCCTCTAGGCCCCTCTGTCCATGGGATTTCCCAGGCAAAGGATCCTGGAGTGGGTTTCCATTTCCTCCTCCAGGGAATTTTCCCTACCTTGGGTTTGAACCTGCGTCTCCTGTGTTGGCAGGCAGATTCTTTACCACTGAGCCACCTAGGAAGCCCAGGAACCAAGGTATCCCAGGACATTTGGCAGCAAGCAACAGAATCCCACTCCAACTCATTTCAGCAAAAATAGTACTTACTGAAAGCAGCCTGGGGCATCCTATAGACCCAGAGGGCAGTGAATGAGGTCAGACAAAGGAGAACCCAGAACAGGGAAGCCAGCCAGCTGATCTTTCTATGGACCATTTTAACGAGTCTTTTCTTGCAGACCAGCTTTCTCTGTGCACCTGGCTGCCTGATGATTTTCAAGTTTATTATATCCAGAGCAAGTAGCCAGTCCAAAGTGACCAAGATCATTGTTACCCAAGGCCATGGGACCCACTTTGGGAAACAGTCCAAGCAAGACCCTTTCCCATGGAGAGCAGGGCTTCATGTTATCCCCAGAGCCCAGAATGGTACCTGGCTTATAAGGTATTTGTGGAGCTCGATATGTATTTGTGGGTGCACCCAGCTGACTTAGCTGTGCACACACACAAACCAGGCAGTGTTCTGGGCTGCAGTTACAGTCATGTTCCAACATGATCCTCTGCCTCTGTCATCTGCTTGTGGCTCCCCTTCATCAGCACTGTAACCAGTCTGAGAAAAGTGAAAATCAGAACCGAGACCAAGTGGAGTGTCCACTGTGAGAACAGCACTGCCTATGATGCAAAGGCAGTGCCCGCCTTCAAGGGCTTGGGCTAAACTTAGGATCCGAGCTTAAAGGGGGTAATTTACTGGCATGACACAGCATCTTTTGTGGAACCCAGGAGCAGATGTACAGCAGGGCTAACCAAGGGACCAGGACCAAGGACCAGAAAGTCGTCGAGAGACAGTCATCTCTGAAGTCTCATCTTCACCTCTGCCTGTTTCAGTACTCAGCTTCCCTCTCTGCTGAGCAACTTGCCCTGCTTCACTCACTTGTGGCCCCCTATTCCCTGAGACCACATTGCCCGGCCAGCCTCTCCATTCCAGGAACTGGGAGAGATGAGCCTAGCCTAGCCCAGCTTCTGATTGGTTCTCCTGGGTCAGGTGAACACATACCTACCAGCTGTGACTTGAGAGGGTGGAGGTCACAGGACACTGACATGGCTGCTGAGATTCCTCCTTTTGGGTGGGGTGGGAGTGCTAATGGGGAATTTTCTTTGCTCTTTCATAGCCTTGGGACCAGTTAGTGTCCAAGAAGAGGTGGGTGGCTTCTTGACTTTTCCCCCTTGCCCTGCTTCTCTGCCTTTCTTCCTCTTTTATAAAAGATTATTTATTTGGCTGTACCGGCTCTTAGTTGCAACATGTAGGATTTTTTTAAAGTTGCAGCATATGGAATCTATTAATAGATTCCTGACCAGGAGTCAAATCTGGGTCCCCTGCATTGGGAGTGTGGTGTCTTAGTCATTGGAGCACCAGGAAGTCCCTGCCTTTCTTATATTTTCCTTAAGAACAAAGCCACAATGGAGAGAAAAGGGCGGGCCAGGGTCTTCTGGTTTTTACCTTTATAGCTCTCTTTTTTTCTTAATAGTCAATAGATGGAAAGCTCTGATAAGTCTGAACCAGTGAACAAACAGGATGAGTGTGCCTTGGGGAATTTTAAGGTGAAAGTGACATCCTGCTTTGGCTTTAACATTGCAGATAACTTATTGCTACTTTCCCAGCTAACATTCTTTCTGCCTTGCTTTTAGACAGAGGTGAATCCATGCTCCATAGTTTACCTACTAAGTGTCCACAATCTATTCTCTGAGGAACATAAAATAATTTTCTACTTGATTGTTTCCAAACATACAAAACAAATAGGGTCGTTGATGAAATTTCCGTGTGTGTGTGTGTGTGTGTGTGTGTGCATGTGCTCAGTCATGTCCGACTCTTTTTCAACCTCATGGACTGTAGCCCATCAGGTTCCTCTATCCATGAAATTTGCCAGGCAAGAATACTGGAGCAGGTTGCCATCTCCATCTCTAGGGGACTGTTCCTGACCCAAGGATTGAAGCCACATCTCTTGTTTCTCCTGCTTTGGCAGGCAGATTCTTTACCACTGTGCGCCACCTAGGAAGCCCCCAATTTCTACAGCACTCACTTATAGGATGAGTCCAGAAGCATTCAGATCAAAGCAAGGGCTGGTCTCTAATGAGTTGAAGATTGAGTCCCTTGTTGGTTTCCTAAAGTCACTGCAATGAATTCCCATGAGTTTTGTGGTCTAAAACAACAAACTTACTCTCTTAACGGTTCTGGGGGCTGAAAGCCCCAAGTCAGCATCAGCTGGGCTGCAATCAAGGTGTTTCAGAAGGACTGAACTCCTGTGAGTGCTCTAGGGAGGAACGGTTCCATGTCTCTTCCGGCTCTGGCGGCTGTGGGTGTCCCTTGAGTTGTGGGTGCATCACTCCAGTCTCTGCCTCCCTGGTCACTGTCTCCTCTCCTGTGTATATTAGCCTCCTCCTGTCTCTTCACGCATACTTCTGGATGGGTTTAGGACCCACTTGGATAATGCAGGATAAGCTCAAGTCAAAAATCCTTAATTTCATTGCATCTGAAAAACTTTACCTTGTAAGGTGATGTTCTTGAGTCTTAGGGATTAGAGCCTGAGATCTTTGGAGCCATGGATCAACCTAATGCAAGTCCCAAATGCCCTTCTCTCCTGAGGAGGGTCTAGGCTGGGCAGACCCCTGACAGATGTCTGCCAGAGACCAGATCAAGAGCCCGTGTAGAAGGTCACTTGTTTTTTTTAATTGTGCTTGTGCTAGCTCTTCACCGTGGCATGTAGGTTTCTCTTGTTGCAGACCACAGGCTCCAGAACGCAGGCTCCATAGTGGTGATGCGTGGGCTTAGTTGCCCTGTGGCATGTGGGATCTTAGTTCCCCAACCAGGCGATCGAACCTGCGTCCCCTCCATTGGGAGGCAGATTCTTAATCACTGGACCACCAGGGAAGTCCCTAGAAGGTCATTTCTCATCTCATTTGGAACCTTGCTCCTCCCCTTTCTTTTTTCCTCCTGTTTGTCCTCCAATCAGGGGGAAGCATTAGGAGTAAATGAAGAGCAAGTCCAGCCCAGAGATACATGGAGAGGCCCTGGGTGGCTCAGGGGTGGGCTGGGACCAGACCAGGCCTCCAGGTATCCCAGGCCACCAAGCAGACACTGGTAGCTTCCTGTTCATAGATGGATTTACATGAGGAAATGAAAGGTTGGGATTTCGGCACTGCAGCCAATTCTGTTATAAGAAGGTGCTTGACCTTCTAATGGCTGCTCCTTCCCTCCCACAGGAGCTTTTAGGAAAACATTCAGGGCCTGAGAATTTGCTCTCTCAGCCATGCTCCTAGCCACACAGACCCCTAGCAGCCAGCTCCAGGCTCATCAACACCAGGAAGGGAACTTTGTGTTTTATTTTGGCTTTTATTTTTGGCCATGCCACATGGCATGTGGAACTTCCTCAACCAGGAACTGAACCCATGCCTCTGACATTGGAAGCATGGAGTCTTAACCACTGGACTTAACCATATCCCAGAAAGGGAACTTTGGACTTGCTGTCTAAATATCCAGAACTTTCTGTTGGGCATGTGGGTTGACAGGGACACTCTCAGCTCTTGGGACACACAAGTCCTCATTTAAAGTCTGAAAGAGCCCTTTCCACTGAATGGCACAGTAGATTGTGGAAGAACTCAGGCCCTGGGGGCCCAGGTTCAAATCCCAGCTCTGCCACTTATTAGCAGTATGACATGGGGCCCCTTAATTAACCTGATTCTCCATGAACTAACCCGCAATAGGAATACCTGGCTTGTATGGGTGTGTGCTCTGTTGTGTTCGGCCCCATGGATTGTAGCCTGCCAGGCTCCTCTTTCCACAAAAGTTTCCAGTCAAGAATATTGGCGCAGGTTGCCATTTCCTACTCCAGGGGATCTTCTTGACCCAGAGATTGAAGAATCTCTTGTGTCTCCTGCATTGGCAGGCAGATTCTTTACCACTGGCACCACCTGGGAAGCCCAATACCCGGCTTGGGTACATTTGAAAAGGGATAAATATGTGAAGGGCTTAGCATAGCACCTGGCATATACTAAGTGTTCAGGATATATTAGCTCGAATTGTTCTCATTGGTAAGATTTCTCCCTAAGCAAGTCAGTGTTGGAAGAGCTGTTAAGGTAATCTAGCACCAAATGTACGACATATAAAATATTTTATTACAAAAAGCTCAGTTGCACGGCATTTTAGAAGGAACAGAACATCTCAGATGGCTTTCCTTTTTTTTTTTTTTTTTTTTGCCAATACATAGGAGAGACTAGTAAAAGCCTACCAATTGAGACTAGGATCCTACACATTCTCAGGTCTTGAGGCCTCAAAACAACCGATGGCATCAGGGGCTCTGAGAACCCCACCTGGGTCTCACCCCCATGTAATCATCCAGCCTCTTCTTTAGCTTAATTCATGATATGGGCATGTCCTTTCTGTAAAGCCAGTCACCTTTCCTACCGACAGGGCAGGACTCTAAGGAGAAAGTGAAGACATAACTTATTTTCTTTGGGAAACAAACAGTCCTAGTGGAAGCAAAACAAAACCACGATCTAAGCCAGTTGCTACATATCCTTTCCTAATCAGAAGGAGGAGTATTGTCCCCAGAAATTCAACGTCAAGGAAGGACAAAGGGGAAGATGCCGGCACTGCTTCCCTGGATGGGGTCACAGCTTCACAAGATCTGAGGCAGCAGCTCTTTCTGATGCACCTGCGACTGGAGGTCCCGGGGACCCAGAGTCACTCCCCAGTCCTAGAACGCCCTCAGCTCCTGGCCCCATCCAAATAGCTAAGTACACACCTGGCCCCTCCGCTTCTCAACTGTGGCTGAAGTGGCTTCATTCGGGGTCTGTTGGTGCAGAGGACGAGAAACAGGAGGGAATCTGCCCGGAAGGGGCCATCAGTCGGGGGGCCGGGCATCAGGGGCCTTCTCCTGGACCTCATCGTACTGTGGGGGGGGTGTCAAAGGCTCGATGGAGGGAGGAGGCACGTTTTTGTCTGGCAGGTTGATCCTAAAGTCTTTGAGGTGAAGCTTTTCGGATTTTATCCTTCTCACTTTCAGTGGCTTCAGGCGTTTGGACAACTTGGAGTTCTGCCTGTCAGGGGGATTCCCTGGGCTGGTCTCCACGTCGGCCCTGGTTGTGGTGGGGCTCGTCTCATCCAGCCCCGTCAAGGACTCGTAGGAAGGGAGAGAGATGCTCATCCGGGGGTTCTGGTCCACGTCCCTCGCTTCTGCATAGTTTGTGTTCATCACTTCCTCGTAGCTGGGGACGTAGTACCGTGAGGAGGCCTCCTCCTCCTCCTCCTGGCTGCAAGACAGCAACACAAACATGGGACGGTTACCATGTGCTCAAGTCACTTACGATCACAAAGAGACGGATCCCAGACCACACATTGCCACCGGGACCCTGGATACCAGCCTTGTTAACAACAGGTGTATCCAAGGAGGAATAAGAGCTATCACTTCACCTGTTGGCTACAAGCCAGACACTGTTCTGCTGCTGCTGCTGCTAAGTCACTTCAGTCGTGTCCGACTCTGTGCGACCCCATAGATGGCAGCCCACTGGGCTCCCCCGTCCCTGGGATTCTCCAGGCAAGAACACTGGAGTGGGTTGTCATTTCCTTCTCCAGACACTGTTCTAAGTACGTATAAACTAATGTCATCTTCCTAAAGACACTATGAGTTAGGTACTATTGGGTTAGCCAGAAAGTTTGTTTGTGTTTTTCCATTGGACAATATGGAAAACCCAAATGAATTTTTTGGCCAGACCAATATTAGTATACCCATTTTATGGATGCGAAATTACAGAATAATTTGAGATACACGTAAATTCTATATTCCAGATATTCTTTCTCCACCCAGGAACAACCATTTTGCTTCAAATTGGCACCTGTTTCATGTATGTTTATGTTGTCTATGGTCAAAGGACGTCCATCTGGGCATCAGAATAGCCCATCTGGCATGCTGTTACATATGAGGCTAAAAGGCAGGGGATGTTAACAGTTTTCATTTTATGGATGGGAAAACAGATACACTGAGGTCAAGTGACTTGGTCATACCTTTAATGATAGGTGACTAGTTTTCCTTCTTTGTTCTTTTTTGTATTTCCCAAGTTTTCTAGAATATGCCTGACTATCTTTCACTTTCAGAAAATTTGTTTAATTTTTCCAAAATAAAAACAATTCCCATCCCACTAGAAAGATAAGACATTCTTACTGAAAATTCAAACACTACAGAAAAATTTAATAAAGAATATAAAAATACTTAGATTGCCGGGAGAAATATCAACAACCTCAGATATGCAGATGATACCTAATGGCAGAAAGTGAAGAGGAACTAAAGAGCCTCTTGATGAGGGTGAAAAAGGAGAGTGAAAAAGCTGGCTTAAAACTCAACATTCAAAAAACTAAGATCATAGTATCCGGTCCTATCACTTCATGGCAAATATACGGAGAAAAAGTAGAAACAGTGACAGATTTTATTTTCTTGGACTCCAAAATCACTGCGGATGGTGACTGCAGCCACAAAATTAAAAGACACTTGCTCCTTGAAAGAAAAGCTATGACAAACATAGACAGCATATTAAGAAGCAGAGACATCACTTTGCCAACAAAGGTCCATATAGTCAAAGCTATGATCTTTCCAGTAGTCATGTACGATGTGAGAGTTGGACCACAAAGAAGGCTGAGCACTGAAGAACTGATGCTTTTGAGTTGTGGTTTTGGAGAAGACTCTTGAGAGTCCCTTGGACTGCAAAGAAATCAAACCAGTCAATCCTATAGGAAATCAGTCCTGAATATTCATTGGAAGGACTGATGTTGAAACTGAAGCTTCAATACTTTGGTCACCTGATGGGAAGAGCCGACTCATCGGAAAAGACCCTGATGCTGGGAAAGATTGAAGGCAGGAGGAGAAGGGGGCAACAGAGGATGAGATGGTTGGTGGCATCACTGACTCAATGGACTTGAGAATGAGCAAGTTCTAGAAGATAGTGAAGGACAGGGAAGCCTAGTGTGCTTCAGTCCACGGGATTGCAAAGGGTTGGATACAATTTAGCGGCTGAACAATAACAACATTCTGCTATACACCTTTCTAGATCCTTCTCTAGTCCCATAGCCACAACGTCTGATGTGATGAAGACCTTAACATGCTGTGTTATAGACCTCCTTTTCTCAGAGATACAGATTCACATTAGCAAATATAGATTGGCAGTGGCTGCAGAGAATTCTACTGAATGGGCATGTTACAATTTAGCTCAACTGATGGATATTTAGTAGTCACATCTGTCTATGCTATTTTCAGCAATGCTCTGATAAATCTATGAGTACAGACCCCTTTGCACTTGTGTGACTATGTCCCAAAGATAAGCTCTTAGGAAGATAATTGATAGGTGCACACATCTTTAAAACGGCCAGTTACAGTGAACTTCCCTTCAGTAAGGTTATGTCAATCAGCCCCTCATTAGCAACCCACTTCCTCACAAATCTCTAATCCGGAGGATAGTCTATGTTGGCCAGTAGATAGGTAAAGAATTACAGTGCCTTTTGTTGGTTGTTTGTATTTCCTGACTAATGAGACTGAACAACTATCATTTGAATGTCTATGAAATGCTTGTTTGTGTTCTTGGTCCATTTTCCAACTGTGTGTTCTTTAACATTCATTTGTAAGGGATCTTAAAAAAAAATTTTTTTTTATTTTAATAAAAGTCACATAATATAAAGCATACTATTTTAACCATATTTTAACTGTATATTTCAGTGGTGCTAGCACATTCACTGGAGCAGGCGATGGCAACCCACTCCAGTACTCTTGCCTGGAAAATCCCATGGATGGAGGAGCCTGGTGGGCTGCAGTCCTTGGGGTTGCAAAGAGTCGGACACTACTGAGCTACTTCACTTTCACTTTTCACTTTCATGTACTGAGGAAGGAAATGGCAACCCACTCTAGTGTTCTTGCCTGGAGAATCCCAGGGACGGGGGAGCCTGGTGGGCTGCCGTCTATGGGGTCGCACAGAGTTGGACATGATGAAGCGACGCAGCAGCAGCAGCACATTCACAGTGTTGTGCATGTCTCACCATCATCCAGTTCCCAAATTTTTCACCTCTCTAAACTGAAACTCTGCCCATTAAACACTAAGTCTCCATTCCCCATCCCTACCCCTACCTCCCACCTCCCCAGCCTCTGGGCCCTGGCATCTATCAATGTACTTTCTAACTCTACGAATGTGAGGTACTATTCTAGGTGCCTTGTATAAGTGGAATCAAACAGTATTCGTATCTGCTGTATATTGGAATGCATTTTTTAGGTTAACTTAATATCTATCCTACAAACAGACTGTCTAGTCAAGGCTATGGTTTTTCCTGTGGTCATGTATGGATGACAGTTGGACTGTGAAGAAGGCTGAGTGCCGAAGAATTGATGCTTTTGAAGTGTGGTGTTGGAGAAGACTCTTGAGAGTCCCTTGGACTGCAAGGAGATCCAACCAGTCCATTCTGAAGGAGATCAGCCCTGGGATTTCTTTGGAAGGAATGATGCTAAAGCTGAAACTCCAGTACTTTGGCCACCTCATGTGAAGAGTTGACTCATTGGAAAAGACTCTGATGCTGGGAGGGATTGGGGGCAGGAGAAGGGGACGACAGAGGGTGAGATGGCTGGATGGCATCACTGACTGGATGGATGTGAGTCTAAGTGAACGCCAGGAGTTGGTGATGGACAAGGAGGCCTGGCGTGCTGTGAATCATGGGGTCGCAAAGAGTCGGACACGAATGAGTGACTGAACTGAACTGAACAAACGGACTGTACCTTCTTTCCCCCACCCCACCCCATGCTATACAGTAGGTTCTCATCAGTTATCTGTTTTATACATAATAGTGCCCTTTTTATACTTGGGGTATCAACTTATGCCCCCAATTTAGCACTTGCTTTTTAAATGTAGCACTTTTGGTCAAATAGAACCTTGCTTCCCAACCTTTCATCTCAAAGCATAAACATCCAGGACACTGGGGTAAATGGACAAGCTTGCAGGGGGCAGGCTCCAGCCACCCCAGGTGCCAGGCAGATTCCCTGGGAGGGTGTGTCAAAATCTTGACACAACTGTAATCATTCATTCAAACTGTATTATTTGGGAAACCCTGGGATCAAAAGATAAAGTCATTTGTAAAACGATAAACTTTCACAGAAGCGGTCATGGGAGACAGCCCCTTAGATTAAAATGTTCTCACCATTGCTGAGTCCTGAGCCTGTGGCTATGCATGTGGGTGTGCATGTCCATCCCCTGTCCGGGTCCGGTCAGCCATCCTCACCTGTCCTCCTCGTGGGTGTGCGGTTCGACCCCCTGGTGCTGGATGTGTGCCAGCTCCTCGCTCTGCCTCTGCTTCCTCTTGTCCCGGATGCTCAGGCAGATGGAGAGCAGGAGCAGCATCACGCCGGCCCCGACCAGCACGTAGGCCACAGAGAAGGTCTTGCTCTTAAGGATGCCGCTTCCTACCTCTGTCTTGTTCCCTTGAGCAGCCGGCTTTTCCGCGGTGCTGAACCCAGGGACCAGGTTCCACATGGCCATGATGATCCCAAGGACCAGCATCCCCAGGCCGATGGCGGTCAGCGCATAGTGCGAGCCGTTGGCTTTGGACTGGGCCATCATGCCAGCAGGAGCGGGGCAAGGTCCGGGTTCAAAGAGAGAAAATAAATAAATAAAAAGCAGCAGCTGCAACAAAATGCCCTGAACGAAAGCCCTAGGGCCACACTAAAAAAACGGCAGCTGGACTCTCGAGGGATGATTGCAAGCCAACATGAGGCATCCTGTGTGGACGGCTGCGTCCGGGAGGTCTGTGAGGAAAGCAGAGAGGAGAGAGCAAAGTCACTTCTGATTCAAGGCGCTCCGCTGAATGCGGTGGCTGTACTCCTCACTAGGGGTGGGGTGGGGGGGGGGGTGGGGGGTAGGGGGAGGCAGGACTGAGTCACGGCCCGGGCTGGGCTCGCCTCTGATGCATTCCAGACGTCTTACGTGCCCCTGCTCCTTCTGTGATCTGCCTCCCCCATCTGAAAAGGAGAAGCCAGACCTTTCCCTGCAGGAGGCCAGAAAGGTCAGAGTTACAGGTCATCCAGATATTTTCTGGGTTTTAGTGAAGTACAGTACAATCTCACCCTCTCACCAGCTACGGCGAGTGAACCATGGCTTGCCTGAGCCATGTCAATATTGCCTGGCTGACCGGCATCAGTCGTGATGTGACACAGTCGAAAGGGCCTACTGTGATGTGTTCCACCCTCAGTGGCTTCCCATTGTCTGCAGCACAAAATCCAGGCTCCTTGGAATCCTGCTCGTGGTGGGCTCAACCTGACCCCGCCTCTCCCACTCATCTTGCACCTCGACCCCCTTCGCAAACTCCCTCCAGCGTTTCTGCCCTCCTCTGATCAACCCTGCTCAGCTGCCCTTCTGTGTCTCCCACAAGCCCCCAGGATCTTCTGTGGGAAATCTCTTTCTTTCTGTGACCACATCTTTTTCACTCTGCTCCTGGAACATAGCAGCACCCTCCCTCCCCCAATGCCTGCTGAATCAAATGAATGAAATAGCCAGATGAAGCTGTCCTACAAGGCATGCTTCTTTTCAGCCACATGGAGTTTTACCTTCCCCCCCCCCCTCTTTTAAAGGGTGCTTTTCCATTTATTTTTGGCTGGCACGGCATGTGTGGCATGCGGGATCTTAGTTCCCCAACCAAGGAATGGAATCTGAGTCCCCTGTATGCGGAGCAGGGAGCCTTAACCACTGCACTGCCAGGGAAATTCCGAGTTTTGCTTTTCTTAAAGGGGCAGAAACCTGCACATCCATCATCTTAGCTGTTGTGCCCAGCTGGATGAAAAACCCTCTATTGTGAAGCAGCTCCAAGACCTTACGCTCATGGGATCAATCAGCTGGGAGTCCGTAACAATTTGCCGGCTGGGAGAGGGGGCCTGATAGGCCAGTGACTTGAAGGTTTGTGATTAGAACACTTTCAGGGGGCTGGAGGACCAGCGAGTGAGGCTCCTGGCTAATTACTCCTCAATACATTATCCCTGCCACAGCAATCTTTGCAGAACAGTAAAACTTTACAGCTGTTTAGATGGGCAAGGCCCTATTTGCCATTCCACATTCTTTCCGCTCCTTGCAAGTCCATTCCTTCTTCTTTTTTTTTCTCTCACTCAAAAAATATTTCACATGTACCTGCTAAGCAGTGTTCAGTGCTAGAGAAATACTGATGAACAAATTAAGGATTAGTGGGGAGGTTTCAGGCCAGCAGAACAGTCCACAGGGAATAACAATTAAGTAGGGAGAGAGAGAGAGGAAAAATAAGGCATAATCTGTTTTTAGGACATATATTAAGTTAATCTTAAGAAGGCATTCCAATTACATTGGGTGCTAAGTTGTTTCCGTGTCCGACTCTTTGGGACCCCATGGACTGTAGCCCGCCAGGCTCCTCTGTCCATGGGATTCTCCAGGCAAGAATACTGGAGTGCATTGCCATGCCCTCCTCCAGGGGACCAAACCCACATCTCTTACATCTCTGCACTGGCAGGCAGATTCTTTACCACTGGCGCCACCTGACTCCACTTATATGCTGCTGCTAAGTCACTTCAGTCGTGTCCGACTCTGTGTGACCCATAGACGGCAGCCCACCAGGCTCCCCCATCCCTGGGATTCTCCAGACAAGAACACCGGAGTGGGCTGCCATTTCCTTCTCCAACGGGTGAAAGTGAAAAGTGAAAGCGAAGTCACTCAGTTGTGTCCAACTCTTCGCAACCCCATGGACTGCAGCCCACCAGGCTCCCCCAAACATGGGACTTTCCAGGCAAGAGTACTGGAGTGGGTTGCCATTGCCTTCTCCCCACTTATATAAGGTACCTACAACAGTCAAATTTATAGAGTCAGAAAGTACATTGGTAGATGCCAGGGGCCAAGGGGTGGAGGTGGGGAGGGGGAATGGGGACTTAGTGTTTAACGGGGACAGGATTTCAGATTCGGGAGATGGATGATGGTGATGATGGTGAGAGCTGCACAGCAATGTGACTGTGCTTAGTGCCACTGAACTGCACAGTTAAATATGGTTACAATAGTATGCTTTATGTGATTTTTATCACATCAAAAAGTATTAAAAAGGCCTTCCCTGGTGGCTCAGTGGCCAAGAATCCGCCTGCCAATGCTGGAGACACGGGTTCGAGCCCTGATCCAGGAAGATCCCACATGTCACGGGGCAGCTAACCCTGTGGGCCACAAGTCCTGAGCCTGCGCTCTGGAGCCCGGGAGCCACAACTACTGAGCCCATGTGCCTGAGAGCCTGGCTCTGCAACAAGAGAAGCTACCACAGTGAGAAGCATTAACTAGAGAAGCCCCCTCTCACTGCAACTCAAGTCCCCACAGCAACAAAGACCCACAAAATAAAACCAATGAAGACCCACAGCCAAAAATAAAGTAATAAAATTTTTAAAAATTAAAAAAATAATGAGAAGAAAGTATAGGAACTGTGGCCCTAGGCAGCTGGGGGTCCTAACTCAGGCTAGAGGGCATATGGAGAATCTTGTGAGAGAGAAGCCCCACTTCACATATTAGGGTCTGTCTCCTGAATGTGCTATACTATATGGGTGGGCACAAGTGCGTACATACATGCACACACATGCCCGTGTGCCGGTGTATGACCATGCACGTGTGTACACGCAGAACACTGAACAAGAATCCTGTTGGAGACACTTGCAGTGAGTCCAGCTGCTAATCGCCTACTGTATACACAGGGTGGTATGGTTCTCACATCACTCATGGCCAGTGAAGGGAAGGCTGAGGGGTTTTGCAGCCCTAGTAATGCCTCGGTTCTGCCAAATGGATTGGAGACAAAAGTCAGAATTGGGGGGCTCAGTGGTAGAGAGATGCAGCCTGAGCCTTGTGCTAGAAGCAGGAGAGAAGAAACTATTTACTGAGCACCTGCTCAGGGCTGGACAGCCAGGCCTCTTACCAGGGAGGCTGACAACCTGTTTATTAAAGCAGTGATGTGGCCGCGTTACCCTAACTGGCTCCTTGTTCTCATTCATTCTCAATTCAAGTTTTGCCTTATGCTGTCACATGAGTAAAACAGGCCCCTGATGAGGGACACGGGCAGAGATGAAAAAGCTCAGAATGAACACATTTTTGGCCTGTTGTCAATGACTGAAAACAGGCACTAATACTCAGTGTGGGTGAGGGTGTTGGGATGGGCGATTTCATACACTTTTTCTGGGTGGCAAGTTTTGGCATTTAGGGATCAAAAGTTTCAAAAATGTTTATACCCTCAGGCTCTGTCATTCCAACTTCTAAGAATTATGTACAGGGCAAGGATATTCATCATAACTTGATAGCAGTGGGAAACTAGAAACTACTTAAACACCCAGTAGTCTGGATCTGGTTAAATAAAATATGCACTTACTGAATTATGGTCTCAAAGCAGCTAATGATACATTTTAAAATCAAATAAGAGTATGTTCAGTGTGATCCTAATTTTTATAAAGCTCTATACATGGGCATGTATTAGTCATATAAATATATAGGGGAAAAGGCTGGATGATTTTACTTACGTTAAAATAAAGAGGCAATATATTTTCATATATGTAAACATATATGTAAAATCCCAGATGAGAGACACATTCCAAACTTGTGCCAAAGATTGTTTCTGGGGATGAAGGGGGCCTAGGAAGTGTAACTTTTACTGTTTCTGTATTTTTTTAGAGACAAAAGACCTACATACTCTATTTCTGTAGTTTGAATTTTTTTACAGTTAGAATGTGTTGTCTTAAGGCAACACAGCTTGGTGGTTAAGTGTGAGCTGTGGAACCAGGCTGCCTGGGCTCTCTGCACCTTCCCAGCTGAGTGACCTTGGACAAATGACTTAATCTCTCTGTGCCTCAGTTTCCACAACTGTTAAGATGCAGATAAAACTCTCTAGGACTCAACCTCATAGGAAAGTTATGATAAGTCAACAAGTAAATGTACATAAAGCACTCAGAACAGTATGTGACCAGCACATAGTGAGTTCCTACAGGAAGGTTTGTTATTTAATATTATTTAAAGCCTGCATTCTCCATGGGGTGCGCTCACCCCACAAGGGGGGAAAATTGGCTCTTGGGGATGGTGTAAAATAATCTTAGTTGTTACAAAAGTCTGTGGTCCTCCATGTGGCCTATCTGGTATTAAAGTTTTATGGAGTGGTGGGGTGGGGAGCATTACAAAAGGAACATCTAAAAAGAAAGAATGATGGTGGGGAATAAAAGCCTGGGAGAGACACCACTGAATGTGTTATATTAAATTTCAAAACACTCAAATGATACAAGCCACAATGTTTATAGCTATTTTCTCTGGGTGTTGGGATCAGATTGTTTTTTCTTTTCTTTTTCTTCTTGGGAGGAAAACACAGAAATGTGTTGTTTTTCAAATAAGAAAACAAAATGAAGGCATTTGTTTTTTGGGTTTGCAGCAGGGTTTTGTATCCAATGGTAGCTTCAGATCGTTTGCTGGTTCCTCCCACCCTCTGGAAACCAGGACCTCGAAGGTTCACCGAGGGGCGTGGAGACCCAGCTCCCCAACGTGCAGCTGGTGGCTATTTATCTTGTTTCTGGCTTGTTGACCCACGTTATATTTAGCATGGTGTTCTTTCCCTTTCAAAAATAATGGAAAGAAGCTAATTTTGTGCTTAGAGGATTTGGGCCACATAGTTTCCAAGATGTCCTTAAAACAGAGCAGCCTTGGTGAGCAGCCTGGGGTCCCAGCTGGCCCAGACTCACCTCGGGACCCAGGAATTGGATCCGTCACAGCTCAGGTTCGAGGCAGCCCTAAGAGATGAGCGAATGATCCTGTATTTAGGTTTTCAAGACAGCTGTGAGCCAGTTAAGAGAGGCACCTACCTGTGGTTAGCTGGGGAGGCAGTTGACAACTCTTCATGCTAAAATCTTGTGTTAAGGACCCACCTGTAAAAAAACAGAAAAGCAGCTTTCTAAGTACGCTGTGAGCATGTCAAGCTGAGGTACTCACGGGGGAGGCACTGTTTTCTTTGCTGTGGGGGAGAAGGCACATGCGAGAAAAGTTGTATCAAAAGAAGCCAAGACTCTGAAGCAAAGAGTGGGGCTGCAAAAGGATGATGATATGGCAGTCACACTGATGAAATCTTTCCATGGTTTTCTCTGTCTTATACAAGTGCTCTGGAGAGTAAAAGGAGAAACACTCCCCAGGTCACTTTATGGGGAATGTGCAATCTTGACCCCAGAAGCAACAAGGCAGGAAAGGAAAATGACAGGTCAAGCTGCTCTGCCAGTGCGGAAACAAAAATCCTAAACACAATATCAGCAAATGGAATCCAACCACAGTTTTCAAAACAGGTTTATCCCAATAATGCATAGTTGATTCGACATTAGAAAATCGAATAACGTCATGTCCCGGGAGAAAAGATAAACCCTGACAGTAGCTGAGTGTGCAGTTATGGTCCAGTGGAGTACGATGCAGCAGAGAAAGGAATAAACCACAGGTCCGTGGTGCACGGACCATTCTGACAATGTGTGAGGTTGAACAGGAAAGCAAATTGCAGAAGAGCACACGTAGCATGGCTCTGTTTATATGTAGTTCAAAACCAGGCAACGCGTTGCTTTATCTCTGTGATTATTAGGAAGAAAGGCAAAATTGTGAATTAAAGTTGAGGACAACTGCTATCTCCCTGGAGGAGTGAGAAATGGTGTCGAGGAGGAATAGTGAAGGGTACCTGGGTGTTCATTATATTATTCATTAAACAGCACATATATATACACTTGTATATACTCTTTTGATTGGCTGGAATATTTTACAGTAGGAGATTCTAAGAGTTGGTTCCTTTCCATTATTCTTAGCATAAAATGCGAACTCCTTTGCTGTGGCCTTCAAATCCCACCAGATCAGACTGGGCTCTTGCCTCTCTCATATCTTATCTCTTGACTCACCAACCCTCAGGGGGCTTCCTGTCTGTTTCTAGTCACATTAAGCACATCCTGCTGCACAGCCTTTGCACTTACTGTTCCCGATACCTGAAACTCTTCCACCTGTCTTTTTTTTTTTTCCTGGATTTGAACATGATTTTTTTTCTGGATTTGAGCATGATGTATTAATTTTTCTAGTTTTCCTTTTATAAACTTCCTCTCCCACCCCTTTTAAAAAAAATCTTAAAAATTTTTTAATTGCAAGATATTTGTTTTATAATATTGTGCTGCTTTCTGCCATATATCAACATGAATCAGCCACAGGTATACATATGTCTTCTCCCTCTTGAGCCTCCCTCCCACCTACCTGTCCTTTCTGTTTATCCACTTCCTTACCTCTTCTGTCTTGCAGCTCAAATGCCACCTCCTCAGTGAGGATTTCCTTGATCACACTATAATATCCTCTTTCTTACCCAGCTACTCTCAAGTCCCATGCTTTGGTCCTTATGACATTCCTTCCTATGGATGGATGATGTTACCTCAGTCCACAACAGCCTTGCTTTGCTTTCCTATTGCCTCCTTGTCTCCCCACTGGAGTGTAAACGCCTTGACAGAAAAGTCCCATTCGCCTTGTTCATTTCTGTATACCCAGCACTCAGCACCTCGTGTCAAGACTATAACAGGTGCTTAATCACTATTGTAGAATGAATGAATGACTACCTAGGAAGTTAAGAAGTTTAACTGATGTCCTGTATCCACTGGGGAAAATGCCTAGTCCAAGGTTGGCACCGAGGGGGACAGGATTATATAGATTTTCAGGATATCCAAGTCTTGTGTCCTTACGCAAATAACTTCCCAACAACATGGGAAAGTCACCCAGGTTAAATGTGACTTCCATTCTGACCCAAGACGGTGACTCGGTCAGTATTTCCTGGTGGGGTTTGAGGTTTCAGCTGGTCCCTGGTCTTCCTAGCAGGTAGGTGAGCACCCCTGAGCCTTGCTCCTCCAACCTGGGCATCTGCTATCTTTATTCCCACACACATCCTTGGCCAACTAACTACAGCCAGATCAAGGGATTTCCCTGGAGAGTTGAGGGGAAGAGAGGACTGAGCCCCACCATGGCTCTGACATCTGAGTGCTCACCTGGCTGAGACCCGAGTTGCAGAGAGGGGTGGATACTTATCACCAGTCCACACTTACAATCTCTTTCTATACAGACGCGGGCTTCCCTGGTGGCTCAGCTGGTAAAGAATCTGCCTGCAATGTGGGAGACCTGAGTTTGATCCCTGGTTTGGGAAGATCCCCTGGAGAGGGAAAAGGCTACCTACTCCAGTATTCTGGCCTGGAGAATTCCATGGACTGTATAGTTCATGGGATTGCAAAGAGCTGGACATGACTGAGCGACTTTCACTTTCACTTTTCAGTATATAGACAAAGAGACAGTATGTGGTGGTGGTGTAGTTGCTAAGTCGTGTCTGACTCTTGTGAGCCCATGGATCTGCCAGACTCCTGCATCCATGGGATCTTCCTAGGCAACAATACTGGAGTGGGCTGCCATTTCCTTCTCCAGGGAATCTTCCTGACCTAGGGATTGAACCCGGGTCTCCTGATTGCAAGAGGTCTGCTGCATTCTTTACCAGCTGAGCCCCCAGGGAAGCCCTAGAGACAGGATAAAGGTAACAATTTTAATAAAATCGAACAACAGAAAACAGCACTGCTCTGGCTGAAACAGCACAGTGTCCCAAGTGTTGATGGGCAAGCCTTCCCTTGCCCCTCTCCCGCCGAATCCCAGCAATTCTCTGGCCCCGGAAGGCACAGTTCCAGAAGTGTCCAGCCTGCCCGGCTGGCTTTAGGGGGAGGAGATCTCAGCAGTCGGAGGTGTCTGGCAGCATAACCAGCCCCTGTGACAAAGAGGCTCCTTGACCATTCTCCCTGCGCCCCAACCTCTCTCTGCCAAGCTGCATAATTGGGAAAGGGATCCCCGGCTCCATTCGCAGGGACCAGGCTGTGCTACATTTCCGTCACAAAGGAAGAATTCAGTGAGGCCCTTTCTGCCAAGTTTCAGCTCACAATCACTTTTGTCACTGAGCTCCAGTCCCCTGTCGTGGGGAGGGGGCGGGGGCTGGAAGAAAGGCTCTGAGCAACCTCTGCCGCTGCCCCTGTCCCTCCTGGGAGTTTCTCTCCTAAGGTCAAAGAGTGTCAGATTCCTGTTCTTTTAGGACAGGTTCTTGTAGACTGTGCACTCAGGAAAAGATGAAAAGCCCTGTGCAAACGAGTCATAAAGGCAGAGGAGAGGGGAGGGCCGCCTGAGCCAGAGAGAGCTGACAGGATAACACAAAAGAAAGGGTATTGAGTGGATTCAGAGACAGAATAAGGATAATAATAGCAACGGTTCAAGAAGGAGACAGGTACCCTTTCTAAAGGCATCCAAGCCTCAGAGGTGCCCTTCAAAGAGGATTAGCCCCAGGACCTCTGAGTCTCAGAGAGGTTAAGCATTTTGCCCTGGGTCACACAGCTGTAAGCTGCAGAGTCAAGATGCACAATGGAATCTGACTCTGAAGCCCACTTCTTTCCCCTTGTATCACATCAGTTCCCACAAGGCCTAGTCCCTGTGGGCCACTCCCGGCGAGGGGGGCAGGGGGTGCACATAGGCTAGAAATGGGCAATGTACAGTTGACCCCTGGAGATACTTCATCACCAAAGCATCAGGGGTAATAGGTGTGCATTTCTTTTAAACTGGCTTTTTAAAGAATCTAGCCCCAACAACTCATGGGTCCCTACTGTGTGCCGGGGGCTTTGGAGGATGCACAGATGGGTGAGACTACTTTCACAGTCCAGCAGAAAGACAGGTTACTCTTCTTAGAAGGGAAGTCAGCACCAGGTGAGAGGGAACGTGTGTTGAATGCCGACTCTGTGCCAGGCCCTCTGTTGAGATCTTTCCATGCCCAATCATTAAATAGTTATTAGTTCCATTTAGGACAGTGAAGTTCAGAGAGGGAACATAACTGGTCAGATGCCATACAGCTAGTACAAGGCAGAAGTAGGTTCTGTCTGACTCTAAAGCCCATGCTTTTCATCATTACCCAGCACTGCTAAAACAGGGTGTATCCAAAGAGCCTATAGAAAGAGTGACCAATTCGCTTTGAAGCGGGCTGGAAGGAGGAGGATAAAGCAGCAGCTCTGCAGGGCCTGGAGGCATCTGTAAACTTCACTGGGGCAAAGTCTGGGGACAGGAGGAGATAAAGTGTCCTGTGGGAAGGGCTGAGTCTGGAAAACTGCACAGAGATGGGGGAGGAGATGGGCTTTCCTGGTGGCTCAGACGGTAAAGAATCTGCCTGCAAGGCAGGAGACCGGAGTTCGATCCCTGGGTCAGGAAGATCCCCTAGGGAAGAGAAAGGCTACTCACTTCCATATTCTTGCCTAGAGAATCCCATGGAGGAGGAGCTTGGCAGGCTATAGTCCATGAGGTCACAAAGAGTTGGACATGAATGAGCAACTAAGCATACATATATATGGGAGCAGATATATATAAAGAGGAGCAGACACCTCCCAGGATTCACCATTTCTTGAAGAGAAAAGAGGCAGCTTCCCCTCCCCCACATAAGACATCAGTGATTTTTATAAGGTCTGATGTCCTCAGTCTCGTTGCTAATCCGCTAAGTGTTGGTGAAATTAAGGACGGAAATTAAGGAAGACTACCTTATTCTGAAGACTCCAGGAGCCATAAACAGAAGGAGCAAATTAACAAACTGGGTATCTTTTCTTTGGGACCTTGACTCGTCAAGAAACTGTTTTTGTCTAAGTTTCTCAAGAAACGTAGAAAAACTAAGCAGGCAGCTGGAATGTGACCCTACTTACAGGGCTGGCACCAGGACCTGATCTCCAGGGCTCCCGCCACACTCAATATTTCTTGGGAAATGTGACATCTCTCTGTGTTTCCCTGCCAGGATGGAGTCTGAGAGCTCTTGTCACCATCAAAGCGAGCCTGACTCTTTCTCCAGGCTCTGGGAACGAGCCAACAACAGCCTCCTGCTATGGCAAGCGGGGCTGAACACAGGCACTGATCACCCTACCTGGCCTCCCCAACTTCAGCCCCAGCCCACCATCAGCAACTAGGAAATATCTGCGGCTACTTCCTGGACACGACTGCATGCCAGGCTCACACTAAGCACTCTGCACAAGTGAGCTCATTTATCCTGCCCCACGACCAGAAGAGGTGGTCCCCACCTTTGTCCACATTATCACTGAATACACTGAGGCACAGAGAGGTTGAGAAACTTGTCCCAGGTCTCACAGTTTAGAGTCGGTGGCCCTGAGCCCAGCTGCTTGTACAGATCTTCCTCATCTGTGGGGTGATGGAAAAGCAGCCTTTCAGCCAAGCTGGATGAACTCCACTCAAGGCAGGGCAGCAGTGCTATTATTAAGGGCTGGGTCTATGGTCCCACCACTGAGGCTATCCTCTGCGCACGGGGAGGAAGTGAAGTCAGACGTCACAGCCGACCTTCTGGGGACCAGAAGCGCAGGCATCCGACGTGCAGCTCTGAGTCTGGGAAGGTGGGAGGACTAGGGGGATAGATGAGAGGATGGAGCGCATCTCACCTCACTGCCCCCCACCCCCAGCTGCCAGACAGGCTTGTGTGAACCTGGGCACGGTCTGGACACACCGTTTGTCCTTGTGTAGCAGGCTGTTTTGGACACCAGCTTGAGTCCTTTGGTTCTTCCTTCTCAAGAGTCATTTTGTAGAGGAGGGCAGAGGGGAGAACTTCTAAAATCAGGGACTATGGACGGCGACTGCAAGGGTCAACTCCACGCTCCATGTGGTGGGATTCCCAGAGTGGGCTCCGGGCCAAAGATGCATTTGCATCTCAGCTCTGCTACTGAATCATTACCTAGAAAGGTGAATTCTCACCTCTCTCCTCCTGTTGCCTCATCTGTAAGAGGGGACGGATGGCTCAGAAGTAATGAATCCCCTTGTAATACAGGAACCTGCAAGGCAGTAGATGCAGTTTCAATCCTTGGGTCAGGAAGATACCCTGAAGAAGGAATGGCAACCCACTGCAGTATTCTTGCCTGGAAAATCCTATGGACAGAGGAGCCTGGCAGGCTACAGTCCATGGGGTTGCAAGAGTCAGACACGACTTAGCGACTGAACTACCAACACCACCACCACACTGGGATTTACCTCCCTGAGCTGTTACAGTGGGAAAGACAAGGACTGGGATTCTCCCCTGAGCCTCCAGAAGCAACTAGCCCCTCTGACTTTAGCCCATGAACCTGACTGCAAGAGAATAAATCTGTGTTGTTTTCTGTCCCCAAGTTTGGGGTAGTTCCTTATAGCAGCCACAGGAAATGAATACAAGCAGCATTCATGTTCTATGGCACCTGCCAACACTCGGGCTGTTTACTTACCTAACAGTTGGTTTAATCAGGCACAGTTCCTTACTCTTGACCAAACCAATCACTTGGTGAATTTTGCACCCATTCCTTGTGGGACTGAGCTGGAGGGAGGCTGGGCATCCTGGCACTCTTTGACCTGGTTTACAGATTAACCCACGATTCTGCTCGTGAGCCAAGTCAGCACCTGTTCTAACTCTGCTCGGACAGAAAGTGTGATAAAAGGCAAACACTCTCAGGCTTGTATCAGCAGGCTCCCCTGGTGGCTCAAGGCTAAAGCTTCTAAACTGTGAGGCCAAAACAAGGCAGATGTTTATTTTACTTGGTCTTTCTATGAGGGGCTTTTAACAACCAAGCAGAGGTGTGTGGAGGAGACAGACAGACCTCTGAGGGCCAATGAATCCTGCAGATCCAAACCCTCCCTGTTCCCAGGCCTTTATCAGACTGGCCCTGATTCTGGAGATTAGGACACAGTTTGAGAAAGTTTATCCTGCCCATATCTGGACATTTTCTTTTTTAGCTACAGCAATGTTGCCTCCATAGGAGTGGTTCCCAAACCTTCTGCCAAGAGCCCTTTGGGAACACAGTTGAGCCGCCCAACCCCCTCCCTACCCCCTCCACTCCACTTTCCACCAGTGATTCCCACTGGAAGCATTTTAGCCAGAGCTGCCATCTCCAGCCCCCTGTCTCTACCAGCTTCTGATTTTTAGGAAATCACCTGTCACACTCAATTCTTTCTCCAACAATTACATTTTGGAATTGTAGCAACACCCTTGAATATTTCCTAAGCACTTACCAAGTGCCCGGTAGCTCAGCTGGTAAACAATCTGCCTGCAATGAAGACCCTGGTTCAATTCCTGGGTTGGGAAGATCCCTTGGAGAAGGGATAGGCTACCATTCCACTATTCTTGGGCTTCCCTGGTGGCTCAGACAGTAAAGAATCCACTCGTAATGTGGGAGACCTGGGTTCAATCCCTGGGTTTGGAAGATCCCCTGGAGGTGGGCATGGCAACCCAGTGCAGTACAGAAAGGTTGTTGCTGACCCATGAAAAGACGCTGGGATTCTTGGCCTCCAGAAGAGAAGAATTCAATCCGGGGCCAGTGATGAGGCTTGATTGCTCAGAGCTTTTGTGCAATAAAGTTTTATTAAAATATAAAAGGGATAGAGAAAGCTTCTGACATAGACATCAGAAGGGGGCAGAAAGAGTACCCCCTTGCTAGTGTTAGCAATGGAGTTATATAACCTTTTAATTAGTTATTACAATGAATCTAAAGAATGTCTCAAGTTTGTGAAAACTTTACCAGACCTACTCCAGCAATTTACATTTTAGGATAACAAGATTAGAATTTAACAATAGAAAGATCCTCCAGACCACTCCCATAATATACATTCTAAGATATCAGGATTAGTCAGAAGGTTTTCAGGAAGGAGAAACTGTCCTGCATCCAGATACATTGTTGTTGTATAATCCCTAGTACAGAGTTTAAACTGAGTTGTGTAATTGACTAAGACTAAGGAATGCGGAGGAAAAAAATGTTTGTCCTTTTCCCCTCCTTAAGAATTTCAGACCCCCAGTCTCTACTTTGAGAGCCCCAGACCCCTTTCTCCTCCTTGGGGACCCTGAACTTCTTATCATCTGCCTAGGAATCAACTCTCTCAGTATTCTTGCCTGGAAAATCCCATGGACAGAGGAGCCTGGCAGGCTACAGTTCATGGGGTCGCAGGGTCAGATAGGACTGAGCGATCAGCATGTGCACACACCGAGTGCCAGGCACTGTGCTGGTGCTCTCCGTGCAGTTATCACTATTACGACTAATTTCATGTTCGGCTTCCCTGGCGGCTCAGTGGTGAAGAATCAGCCTGCAATGCAGGAGATGCGGGTTTGAACCCTGGGTCGGGAAGATCCCTGGAGAAGGAAGTGGCAACCTACTCCAGCCTTTTTGCCTAAGAAATCCCATGGACAGAGGACCCTGGCAGGCTATAGTCCATGGAGTCTCAAAAGAATCAGACATGTCTTAGTGACTAAAGAGCAACAACAAATTAATTTCATGTAATATTTTATTTATAAAATTTAGAATATTTTACGTTAATATTGATAATTTATCATTGCTATTTAATATAACTACATTTTAATTTATTATTTACTATTCTGCTTCCCCTGCCCCAAACTCTAATGAGAAAGTATCTAGAATAATCTCCATTTCACAGATGAAGAAACAAGTTCAGAGAAGTTAAGGTACCTACTCCAAGACACACAGCAAATGACACAGTAATAATTCAGACTGGTTATGTCTGACTCCAGAGCTACCATGCCCCACCACCCATGGTCTCCCAGTCCCCACACCCCATCCACCAGAAGCCCTGCCTAGGCTGACCTCAGCCTCTGCGGTCAGGAGGTAGAATTTCTTGTTTTCCTTCCTCTCATTTCCCCTCCATAAGAACCAACTTCCCCTGTGTGAGTCACTCAGTCCCCTGCAACCCTGATACTCATCTGGACAGACTGTAAATAATTGACACCAATGTTTAATCATAAAACTGGAAAAGAGGTTAAAACAGGGCAGCCTGCAGGAGAGGGGAAGAAGAAAAACAGCCTGGGGAAGGGGGCTTGCTCTGGGGGCCTTGACACCTCTTGCACATTGGGAGACAAACAAGAACTACCCCTGGCCTAGAGCTTAGTACCTTCATGACATAGCTCATGCTTTCCAACGTCTTCTCCCTGTGAGGGCTGGGCTGCTTCCCCAACTCTGCAGAGAGGTCAAGGCATAATCAGTGCAAGGGTCAGAGTGAAAGCCGTCTCTTTCTAGAGGTGATCAGAATAGACAGAATTAACCTCACAGGGTTGAGGAGTGACTGTCTGATTCATGTTAAGTGTTCTATGCTGGGTATACAGTAAGTGTCAAGACATGGTGCAGAGAGGGAAGGATGACATTTGGACTTCACCAGCCTGTTCCTAGCCCACACTCACTGCCACCCACTCCCCCAGGCTTTTTATTTCTTTTTGGCTGTGCTGGGTCTTCATGGCTGAGCAGGCTTTCTCTAGTTGTTGTGAGCGGGGGCTACTCTTTGTTGCAGTGTGTACAGGCTTCTCACTGGAGTGGCTTCTCTTATTGTGGAGCACGGGCTCTAGGGTACACGGGCTTCAGTAGGTGTGGCGGGTGGGCTCAGAAGTTGAGGCTCCAGGGCTCAGGCTCCATAGTTGTGGCACACAGGCTTCGTTGCTTGGCAGCTTGTGGGATCTTCCCGGATCAGGGATTGAACCTGTGTCTCCTGCATTTGGCAAGAGGATTCTTTACCACTGAGCCACCAGGGAAGCCCCTCCCCCACCCCAGGTTTTAAAGTCTCTTAGGAACTGAAAAGATCATCCCAGGAACTGAAAAAGACTCATCTGTTTCCTCTGCATCCAACAGGTGATCCTGCAGAGGGCCAGTCATCTACTGTAGAGGCCTCCTCATCTACAGGTAAGCCCCAACGAAACTGCCGAGATGCAAAACGATTTCTCGGGGGCCTCAGAGTGTGAAGCTCAGCTGTCTTTCCTCTCTGCCCTCTGATCTGTAAGTGCCAGTCAGGACCCAGCTCAGGGCAGGGAAAGGGGCCGGCCTTTTCAGGGATGTGCCAGACTTAGATAGCTGAGGTGAGATGACAACTCACCAGCCTGATACTCAGCAGGATGGTTTTGTTTTGCCTGCTCGTGGCTCCCACATCCACTCTTCCCTTCCTCCACTGTTAAGAAAACTCCCGATGCTCAGCTTCCCATGGTTTCCCAGAGTAAAGACAGCGTTATCCGGCCTCTTGGCAGCTAGCTGTGCCATGTGACCAAGGTCTGGCCAGTGGGTTATAAACATCAGTGCCTCTGTGGCTCCTGCTGCTGGAATCGGAGCCCATTTCCCTGTCCAGACGGGCAGCAGCATCTTGGAGATGAGGCCCCGAGCCAGTGTCAGCTGCTACTGAGGACCGGGGGAGGCATGCTCTGTGGGCACCTGTAATGGCTGTGATTGAGGAACCCCCAGGGTGACACAGGGCTTCCCCGGGGGCTCAGATGGTAAAAGAATCTTTCTGCAATGAGGCAGACGTGGGTTGGGAAGATTCCCCTGGAGAAGGGAATGGCTACCCACTCCAGCATCCTTGCCTAGAGAATTCTATGGGCAGGGGAACTTGGCGGGCTACAGACCATGGGATCTCAACGAGTTGGGCATGACTGAGCCACTAACACATTCTATGGGGCTTCTCAGAGGCCTTTCCAGAGATTAAGTCAGTGATGAAAAATGCATCTGCATTTCAGATATGCTCATGAGAACATGGATGCCCAAGGATAGGGGTAAGGAGGCCGCAGTAACACCCAGCAGGGGGCTCCCAGAGCAAGGTGAGATGCTGGGGACCAGTGACTGTTCATCACCTGACTGTCAACATAGTCTGAAAAGCTGATAAACACCTATGTGCCCAACCCCCACACCCCAACCCCAAGAAGGGCTATTCATCGCCTGTTGCTGCTATAATATATTACCATAAATGCAGTGGCTTAAAAGCAACACAGATTCATTCGCTTACAGTTCTGGAGGCCAGAAGTCTAAAATCTAGGTGTCAGCAGGGTTTTTATTGCTTCTGGAGGGTTCAGGAGAGAATCTGTCCCTTGCCTGCTCAGCTTCTAGAGGCTGCCGGCATTCCCTGGCTCCTGGTCCCTCCTCCCATCTTCCAACCTCCGTCACATCCCCTTCTTACTCTGGCCCTCCTGCTTCCCACTCACAAGATTCTTGTGGCTACATCATGCCCACCTGGATACGGTGAATACGCAGAGGCCCTATAACCAAATAAAGTAACATATTCACTGGCTCTGGGATTAGGAAGCGGACATCTCTAGGACCATTGTCCATTCAGCATACCATAAGGGCACCTAGGCACTCTCCTCCACAGTTTCAGGGGTTCACTGGCCTTTCACCAACCCTCTGCCAGAAAAAGCGTCTTCAGTCAGGTATCAGGAGCACCTGGATATAGACAAGCTGTGTCAATACAAATGGGAGGAGGGTGTAGGCCTTTTGATTCAGAAGCTTGCAATTTTCCATCATGGCAAGAACAGCTAACATGCATTGAATGTTTACTCTGACCCTGGATTATCTCATTTAATCTTCCCAAATGCGCTGCCATCACCCCTGCATTACAGATGCCTAGAGAGGTTACAAGATTTGCCCAAAGCCTCACGTTAATAAGTAGCAGAGAGAGGCTGTGAACCAGACAATCTGAGTCCAGAGTCCCCCTAAAATCCTTCTTCTCACCTGCTCTCAAGCCATGCTCTAAAGAGTTGAGTTTTTAAACATCTACATGCTGCTTCCACGAATATGGCAGTCCTTTGTCCAACATCAGAATCAGAGATTTGCTGATGATGGAGAGTTGGAACGGGCGTGTCCAGGATGACTAAGTGAAAAAGACGCAAGTCAGTGTCTTAAGTAATCTGCTTAGAAGCTAAGGGTCCGGGCTGACTGCTGACCCTGCACCCCTCCCCGACTTGCTCAGCCCCTGGGACCCAGGGCTCGTGGGGCTGCTTGAAGCCACGTCTCATGTGCAAGGACTCCGTCCCTCTCTGACCTGCCACAGTACCATGTTAGGGGTTGTGACCCAACATCCACACTCAGTCTCTTTCCTGGGCCCGGGGAACTGTGCTGGACACTGTCACAGATCCTCTTTGTAACCCAAATCACCAGCACTCTCCATGGCTGCTCTCTCATTCCTCACTGTAAGAGGAGGGAAGAGGGCCGGGCATGGTGACCAGTCAGAGAGTCTGGCTCTGGGGTTTCAGGGACTTCCCTGGTGGTCCAGTGGTTAAGACTCTGAGTTCCCAGTGCAGGGGGCCCGGGTTCGATCCCTGGTCAGGGAACTAGATGCCACATGCTGCAACTAAGACTGAAAATTAATCCCGGGTGCCTCAACTAAGAGGCACCAAATTAAAAACAAAACAAAACTGTGTTTCAGAGATTCTGGCTCCGACCAGATCCAAACCTGGATCACCCACCCAGCAGCCTCACAGAGGGTGTCACAGTCTCCAGCACATCTGTGGGTGTTCCAGTCATGTCCCCTGTCCCCTTAGGCCAGGGGCTATGACATGTTGTCTCTGCCTCACAAGGGGCCTGGATGCCACAGGAGTTTAAGTATCTGCCAGGTCTAGCCCTTTGACCACCCTGTAGGATGTTTAGCGGAGAAGGCAATGGCACCCTATTCCAGTACTCTTGCCTGGAAAATCCCATGGACGGAGGAGCCTGGTGGGCTGCAGTCCATGGGGTCGCTAAGAGTCGGACACGACTGAGCGACTTCACTTTCACTTTTCACTTTCATGCACTGGAGAAGGAAATGGCAACCCACTCCAGTGTTCTTGCCTAGAGAATCCCAGGGACAGGGGAGCCTGGTGGGCTGCCATCTATGGGGTCGCACAGAGTTGGACACAACTGAAGCGACTTAGCAGCAGGGTGTTTAGATCTGAGGATCAGCTAAGGAATCGCGACTCCATGCATTCTGGCACAGAACGTTATCCCTGAAGCAAAGGTAAGCAGAGCAGGTGAGGGTGATCAAGACGGCTGTCTGATGCACAGGCACACACTGCTGTATTTAAAATGGATAACCAACAGGGACCTTCTGTACAGCACAGGGGACGCGTTCAATGTTATGTGGCAGCCAAGATGGGAGGGGAGTTTGGAGGAGAACAGATACACAGATGTATGGCTGAGTCCCTTTGTTGTTCATCTGAAAGTATCACAACATTGTTAATCGGCTATACCCCAATAGAAAATAAAGTGGGTTTTTAAAAAATAAAACAAAATAAAACAAAAGGTTGCTCCCTGAGTTGGGAGATACTTCTAGGCTGAACAAAAACAATGGCCATGCAGTCACAGAGACATTACTTTGCCGAAAAAGGTCCATCTAGTCAAAGCTATGGTTTTTCCAGTAGTCATGCATGGATGTGAGAGTTGGACTATAAAGAAAGCTGAGAACTGAAGAATTGATGCTTTTGAACTATGGTGCTGGAGAAGACTCTTGAGAGTCCCTTGAACTGCAAGGAGATCAAACCAGTCAATCCTAAAGGAAATCAGTACTGAATGTTCATTGGAAGGACTGGTGCTGAAGCTGAAGCTCCAATACTTTGGCCACCTGATGTGAAGAACTGGCACATTGAAAAAGACCCTGATGCTGGGAAAGACTGAAGGCAGGAGGAGAAGGGGATGACAGAGGATGAGATGGTTGGATGATATTACTGACTTGATGGACATGAGTTTGAGCAAGTTCCGGGAGCTGGTGATGGACAGGGAAGCCTGGTGTGCTGTAGTCCATGGGGTCGCAAAGAGTTGGACATGACTGAGTGACTGAATTGAACTGATCCAGTCACAAAAGAGTAACCACCACCATCAATAATTATAATGATGGTAAAATAGCTGAGTGGCTCTGAAAGCTGGGCAGGGATGGAGGGATGGTGCTGCCCAGTGAGGGTGGGTCCTGAGGGGCAGGAGCAAGGCCTGTGGTCCCCCTCCAGTCACTGATTCTGCAAACACTAACTGCACACCCACAACACACTGGGCAGTAGTCCAGGTGTGTGGGGACATGGCAACAGGCATATCAGAGAAACTAGCCAGTGATAGGCATTGCACAGGGATGCCCTGTCTTTATAAAACTCCAATATCAAATAGGAAAATCCCAAACAGGTAACATGAGTGGTGCCTATTGTTATTCCAGAAGTCTCTACAGAGACCCTTCGAATAGTGATCCAGAGCCTGTTGCATTGGTCACTCCTGAAGAGGGTCACTGGAGGTCCGGAGGAAGGACCACACTGGGCTGGGGGAGCCAGGCTGCCCAGTAACACCTGCTGCTGCTGCTGCTGCTAAGTCACTTCAGTCATGTCTGACTCTGTGTGACCCCATAGATGGCAGCCCACCAGGCTCCCCTGTCCCTGGGATTCTCCAGGCAAGAACACTGGAGTGGGTTGCCATTTCCTAGAGGGGTGCATAAGGCTGAGTGCCCAACCCCCTTCTCCTGGCTCTAAGACTAGGTGTGACCAGGTCTGGCCAATCAGATCTTCCTAGTTGTCAATGGGTGGGGCCTCAACCCAGATAGGACCAATAAGACTCAGATCTCCACTGTTCAGGGACTACTGGTTAGAGGAGTCCTGTCCTCTCCTGAGGGGCCCTCCCCTGTCAGGTATGCTGGAAGGACAAGGTGTAGCTTCCTTGTTGGTGGCCATCTGGGCCTCCTAGGGGAGAGGCTGCTCAAGGAGGGGCCCAGCATGGAGGAAAGGAGAACGGTGACGCACAGTGAGCAAGACTTGAACCCATGAATCCCTTCCTCACTAGGACCGAGTACCACCCACTCCTCTTCCTCCTTTCCTGTCTCCACTGCCCTTCCAGGGTGAGCCCTCATTCCTCCCTACCAATGTTTCTGCTACATGAACCAAAGCATACTGTTTTTGCCTGATAAAAATTTTAAAAAAAAAAAATAATGACTAAAAAATGAAACTAGCCAGTTGCCCCCAACCTTCCCTTTTTCCCAGGCAAGCTGGTGCTGACAGAGCCACCCACCCCTTGGACATCCCCCACTCCTGTACCCCCAGACAGCAGTGTCAGGCCACAAGTGCGAGTTCTGGAGCTTGAGGGGAGAGACAAGGCCTGATTCCAGGGTTACTGGGTCTGTTTCCTTGGCTGGAATGTTTTGATGACGCTTGTCGGAGTCAGTCACTAAGAGAGGCCTGTGACTGTGGGTGTGATCAAGGAAGGTCACCATCACAGGGGTGAAGAGTTGACAGATCTGCCCCTGGGACACAGCTGTAGGACATGCTACCTGGTAGATACTGTCATAAATCACTGGGCTGGGAATGCCTCTAGGTAGTCAGCAGGAAATCGAGGGCAGGAAAACCAAGCCTGCCTTGAAAATGTCACTGCCAAGGTTATAAGTTCCTTCTTGCAAATGGATAAACACATGGGAGAAAAGGAAGGAGGAAGGGAATGCACCGGAAGGGCATGTGGGGACAGGAAACAGGCCGCCACGCCCGAGGGGACACCATCTGTGCCCTGTGGGCCAGGCACTGTGCCGGGCACTGAGCTAGCCATCAGCAGCAAGAGGAGGCAAAAGAAAAGAAAAACTAGGAGAGTTGACACACTGGGGAGGGAGACAGGAAGGAACAAAGGGGCATTAATAATCCAAAGGGAGAGAAGTGAGCAAAAATGACGTGCACACCGTGAAAGCACAGGAAGAGGAAGACGAGAGAGGGGAGGCAGCAGAAATGAAGAGCGGGTCTCCAGTGAGGCAGGCCAGTGGCGAGGAGACTGCTGGGGGCCGAGGCAGGATGGGGAGCTGGGAGGTGGGGCGGTGGGGCGGGAAGTTCTTTGAGAGGAAAGTTAGATCTGGTGCTGGGCCTCATGTTCCCAAGAGGCAGCTGCTGCCTCTCTGGTCAAACACCCAGGCCTCTGCTATCCAGGCAACTGTCGCAGCGGCCGGCCCAGGGCATGGTTTGTGTGCACAGACACGGTCACCGAGAGCCCCAGAGTGGGGTCTCTGGGACCCATGCCTGCCACCCTCCATTCATCGCACTGGTTGCCTGTGCACAACGGGGACAAAAAGCAAGCTGGGTCCTGGGGTAGGGGTGGCCATGTTCCAGGAGGGCCCATCACCTCCTTGCTTGGTCCAGGCCGACCTTATACTTCACCTGACAATTGGCCACAGAGGCTTCCTGCACAGCCTCCCTGCTGCCCAGCCTGCCCTCTCTCCATTGCTCTCGGGGGCTGGTTCCCAAAGGCAAATATGATTATATCACTGGCTGTCAAAAGCCTTCCATGGACCCCCATGGCCCTTAGGACAAAGCCCTGCTCACAGCTCCCTGGCACCTGTCTGCTGCTCCCCTACGGCCTGCATACCCATCTCCCTGCCCCCCGCCCAACTCCATGAGCCGATCTCTGCAGATAATGTTACTGAGGCTAGGAGAGGCTCTGTGACCTCTGCGGACTCCCCCACTGGCAAAGCCACCATCTTCCCCATCGGCGCTGGAAAGCCTGTTCATCCAGACGGGGGCTCTCCCTCATCCAGGCCTGAGTTTCGCCCTCTCCTCTTCTTCCTGCTTTTCGGCTTCTATTGCTGCCACTCCAGAGGCAGCCCTCACACCTGCCCGTGCCCACCTGGCTTCCTGTCCCAGCCCCGCTTCCAGTCAAATTCCTGGAATTGGCTGCTGCCATTTTGAGCTCCCGGAAACAGCCTTTTTTATTCTGCTTCTCGCCTGCTCAGAAGCTTCAGGGGCTCCCCTGTGCCAAAGAGTCTAAGCCAAACCCCTTAGCTCAGAGTTCAGGCTCCCCTCCACCTGAGGGATCTGGGGAAACAGGTACGGAGGACGCCCAGGGAGTCTTCCTAATGCGGCCCCTCCTCACTAAGGTTCTCATCTCGCTCACTAGCCAGTTGTTGTTGTTCAGTTGCTTAGTCATGTCCGACTCGGTGACCCCATGGACCACAGCACGCCAGACTCCTCTGTCCTCCACTATCTCCCAGAGTTTACTCAAATTCATGCCCACTGAATCGGTGATGCCATCCAACCATCTCATCCTTCGCTGCCCCCTCTCCTTTTGCCTTCCATCTTTCCCAGCATCAGAGTCTTTTCGAATGAGTCAGCTCTTCCCATCAGGTGGCCAAAGTACTGGAGCTTCAGCTTCAGCAACAGTCCTTCCAATGAATACTCAGGTTAATTTCATTTAGGATTGACTGCTTTGACCTCCTTACTGTCCAAGGGACTCTCAAGAGTCTTCTCCAGCACCACACTTCGAAAGCATCAATTCTTCGGTGCTCAGCCTTCTTTATGGTCCAACTCTCACATCCAGGCTTTCCTCACAACTCAGTTGGTAAAGAATCTGCCTGCAATGTGGGAGACCTGGGTTCGATCCCTGGTTTGGGAAGATACCCTGGAGAAGGGAAAGGCTACCCACTCCAGTATTCGGGCCTGGAGAATTTCACAGACTGTATAGTTAATGGGGTTGCAAAGAGTTGGACACAACTGAGTGACTTTCACTTCACTTCTCACAGTCATATATGACTACTGGAAAGACCACAGCTTTGACTATATGGGCCTTTGTCAGCAAAGTGATGTCTCTGCTTTTTAATACACTGTCTGGGTTTGTTATCACTTTCTTCCAAGGAGTTGGCCAGGCAGGGTCTCACGTCCTTTGGGGAGAGGGGCGGGGAGAGGCCTATGGAGACCACAGTGGATTCCAGGTGTGGGCGCCCCCACTGCTGCCAGATGACCGCTGAGGTCCATGGGGTCCTCTCTTGGAGTCCTGCATGGGCAGGGATCACGCTTTCCACCTGGGGGCTCCCTGCAGCCTCGTAAAGGACAGGAGCTTGGTGATGGGAGGATGATGCCTGCAGGGAACATGCCATACCTGAGACAGCATTAAAACCCGACCTCCCCGAAGCTGTGAGGCTCCTCAGTGGGTGTTGGAAAATGACAGCAAGCCCTGCCCTCAATTCAGCCAGTGAAGGGATTAAACCAGTACTTCCTAGACCTTGGGAGTTCACAGACCAATAAAATCCCTCCTGCTCTTTCAAGAAGACTGCCATTGGGTTGCAACCTTTCTTTTCCACCTTTTAAGGGCACTGAAGCCAAGCAAATCTGAACAGAAAAACTCCTCCCCTTTGCTATGGCCATCCTTTAAAAGCAGAGAGGGACTTTCCTGGTGATCCAGCAGTGAAGAATCCACGCTCCTGATACTGGAGGCATGGGTATGAACCCTGGTTGGGGAGCTAATACCTTGCAAGCCACATGGCACAGTCAAAAAAAAAAAGGTAGGAGATAATTTTGGAGTATAGGACATGCTCAAAAACAATTCTGATTTCAGGGAAATTTAATACACTGTTGTTGCTCAGTCACTAAGTTTGTGTCCAACTCTTTGTGACCCCATGGACTGTGGCATGCCAGGCTCCTCTGTCCTTCACTGTCTCCCAGAGCTTGCTCATATTAATACCCATTGTGTTGATGATGCCATCCAACCATCTCATCCCCTGCTGCCCCCTTCTCTTTGTGTCTTCAGTCTTTCCCAGCATTAGGGTCTTTTCCAACAAGTTGGCTCTTTGCATCAGGAGGCCAAAGCCACTGAAGCTTCAGGTTCAGCATCAGTTCTTCCGATAAATATTCAAGGTTGATTTTCTTTAGGGCTGACTAGTTTGATCTCTTTGACAGAACTTTTCTCTATGACCCATCCATCTTGGGTGGCCCTGCACAGCATGGCTCACAGCTTCACTGAGTTATGCAAGCCCCTTTGCCATGACAAGGCTGTGATCCATGAAGGGGACATTGTCCTTAGTGTTCCAATTTTGCTAAAATACATCCCCTTTGTCAGCCACTGTAACCAACCTCACATATGG
The DNA here is from genome assembly GCF_016772045.2 of Ovis aries. Classification (NCBI taxonomy): domain Eukaryota; kingdom Metazoa; phylum Chordata; class Mammalia; order Artiodactyla; family Bovidae; genus Ovis; species Ovis aries. The sequence goes on from NC_056065.1 coordinate 51,613,046, forward strand.
ACATTTGCAAGAAGAAAAATCAGGAACATAAGCTGTCACTGCGCATTACAGTGGAAGTCTGAAATTAAAGTCCCATTAAATGAAGCAGAGACTGATAAAAGGATTTTTCTATTTACAGAAAGTCCTGGGCCTCGGTTTTCCCATCTGTGAAATAAGAGGTTGGGTGGGACTATTATCTCAGCATGTCATCCTGTGCTAAAATCCTGGACTCTGAGTTAGTTCCAGTTAGAGAGGTGGCCTGCATTACAACGTGCAGTTTTCAGAGTGCTCTTTGGAGAAAAGAAAGAATATCACAGTTTATAGAGGTATAAGGCTTTAGGAATTCCAGTTGAACTATTTCAAATCCTGAAAGATGATGCTGTGAAAGTGCTGCACTCAATATGCCAGCAAATTTGAACAACTCAGTAGTGGCCACAGGACTGGAAAAAGTCAGTTTTCATCCCAATCCCAAAGAAAGGCAATGCCAAAGAATGCTCAAACTACTGCACAACTGCACTCATCTCACACAATAGCAAAGTAATGCTCAAAATTCTCCAAGCCATGCTTCAATAATATGTGAACTGTGAACCTCCAGATGTTTAAGCTGGTTTTAGAAAAGGCAGAGGAACCAGAGATCAAATTGCCAATATCCACTGGATCATAGAAAAAGCAAGAAGAGTTCCAGAAAAACATCTGTTTCTGCTTTATTGACTATGCCAAAGCCTTTGACTGCGTGGATCACAATAAACTGTGGAAAATTCTTAAAGAGATGGGAATACCAGACCACCTGACTTGCCTCTTGAAAAATCTGTATACAGGTCAGAAAGCAACAGTTAGAACTGGACATGGAACAACAGACTGGTTCCAAATAGGAAAAGGAGTAGGTCAAGGCTGTATATTGTCACCCTGCTTATTTAACTTCTATGCAGAATACATCATGAGAAACGCTGGACTGGAAGAAACACAAGCTGGAATCAAGATTGCTGGGAGGAATATCAATAACTTCAGATATGCAGATGACACCACCCTTATGGCAGAAAGTGAAGAGGAGCTAAAAGCCTCTTGATGAAAGTGAAAGAGGAGAGCAAAAAAGTTGGCTTAAAGCTCAACATTCAGAAAACAAAGATCATGGCCATCATCACTTCATGGGAAATAGATGGGGAAGACTTGCTGACCCCAGCAAGTCTTCTCCGCACAGCAGCCAAAATGAGCTTCTGGAAGTGTCCTTCAGCCACGTCACTCTCCTGCCTGCCTTCCTACTGTCTTCGGGAATGAAATCCAAGCTCCCCACTGGCCTTCTGGGTGCTCTGCCACCTAGATCCTGGCTCCCTCTGTCTTCCGGTCCCAGCCACAGTGTGGTCCGTGGACCAGCAGTCTTGGAGGCCCTGGAGTTGGTTAGCGAAGCTGAACCTCAGGTCCACCTGGGCCTGTGGGAGCAGCACCTGCATGTCCACAGGTGGCGCAAGGTGCATCTCAAGTCTGTGAAGAGCTGCTCCAGGCTGCTCCTCGCCCCCACCCCGTGTTCCAACCACTCTGCCCCTCAGCCCTGGCTCCTTCTCATCTGTCACTTAAATATCGCTATCACACTGAGGTGTTCCAAGTCAAATGTGTGCAAGTACTTGCCCTACATGATCCCGCATCTTAACCTTAGCTTCCTGCTGGTTTGGGAAATAGCTATGATGGCAACCTGCATTCATCTTGTTTGTTTAGGTTATGTTTTGCCTGACTTTTCCCTCCACCTGAACCATATGCCACACCCTAGAATAAGCTCCACGAGGGCAGACACAGGGCAGAGAGCACCAGGCACATAGCAGATGCTCTGTAAATATTTCTGGAATTAATAATAGCCACAAGTATCGTGCCCCTACTATGTGTCATTAACTTTTCTTCACATGGGTTATCAGGTTTATTTCTCCTGAAACCGGTAAGGTGAAATAGGTGTTATTTATGATAATACCCATCTTGCAGATGAGGAAGCGGACGCACATGACACATGGTCCCCTGGGTGGTAACCGGCAGAGTAGGGGTTCCACCTGGGAAATCTGACCCTGTGACTATGCCTGCTACCACTGCACAATCCTGCCCTCTTATTCATAAGTCAAATCACATTTTACATCCACTAGAGGCGCTTGACATGGGGAAGAATTTCCTTGAGTGCTTCAATAAAGTAAAGAATTCTGCTTTTGGGGAATCCTATTTCCTTCATGTGCTTTTTGGGTAAATGACATCTTTGTATTCAGAATCCACGTAAGCAAGTTCTGTCTATCCATATGTTCTCAAAGACTGCCGCTATAAAACATTTTACTTCCAGACATGCATCCAGAAACAAGCCTGACACAGAAGACCCAGTGCCCACTCAAGCTAAAGAACAGTTGCTATTTCCGTGCCCTCTGTCTGGAGCTTCTTTACCCCTCACCACCACCTGGTAAGTAACTGATGTTCATCCCTGGAGATTAGTGTTTTTCTCAGGCCCTTTGTGCCTGGCCTCTCCCTCACTCTAAGAAGCATCAATCAAGTTCCTTCTCACTTGGGGCTGGACCAGGTACCCCAGCATCGCTGGGGGATGCTTATGACTTTGTTCAACCTCCCTGAAAGTCAAGGCCATGTACCCCCAGCACTGCATGGTCAGCACAATTACTTGAATATCCTAAGGACAGTGCCAGGCTGCCTTTAGGAGTTATCTTCCTTAATTTAGTCCTCAGGACAAGCTTTTACATAGGTATCATGAGGTCTCACTTTTGCTAAGAACCTGAAGTTCAGAGAGGTGAAGTAATTAGCCCAAGGTCACACAGCCAGTTGGTGAGATATCCAGAATTTGAACAGTTCAACCCAGAGTGGGGCTGGCAAATCGATAATCCCTTTGGCCCATGCTTGTTGAGTCTGTACTGTGCGCCAGGCACTGTGCTAAGACCTTGACAGCCTGATCTCACAGCAGCCTCAGGACGTGGGTGCCACAAGTGTACCCATTTAATAGATGAGGAAGCTGAGGCTCTGAGAGGCAGACTGGCTTCTCTTCAGGCCAAGAAGAGAACAGGGGTTAGAATTCAGAAGAGATGCACTGCGCTGTGTGGCCCCTCTGCTCTCAGTTTAGTGAGGTCACACATTTTTCAATGTAAACCAGTCCTCGGAGTCTCGTGCAGGCGTCAGGATGTTCTGGTTTAATGGTCTGCCTTTTATTTTGTTTTCAACCCAAAGAAAACAGAACAGCTTGAGAAACCCACACTGCGGTTCCCAAGATGCAGGCAAAAAAAAAAAAAAAAAAAAAAATCCACAAAGTCAATGAACAAAAGGGTTGTCTGTTCACCTTGAGCTCAGTCCCGTCCAGCACCTGCTACCACCCCATCCCCCAATCTGAGAACCAGCGTCAGTGAGGAGAGAAGCCTGTCACCGTCCATTTAGACATGATGGTGACTGTCAGCCCTGAGTCTCTTCCAGGGGAGTAAACATGAGGGTTAGGACCCACGGGACGAGGCTGGGAACAAGGCTTTGAGTATTTAAAATGAGAAAATCCATGAGAGGGTTCAACCACAGAACCTCAGATTCTCTGCATGTGGCTCAAAAGGCTTTTGACTCCCCCTGTTGCCACAGGCTGCCCTGGAGAGACGTGCGTGCTCTCACAGTGGCGGTAAATAAAGCTGGCCGGGCTGACGGGCTGACCACGTGCAGGGTGCTATTCTGGGTGGCACACACATTCTGACTCATTTCATCCTCACAGCAGCCTTTTAAGGCCAGGATTAGCACTCCCATTCTAGAGATGAGGAAACTGAGGCGGTTAAGCAGCTTGCCCAGCATTCCACAGCTGCTCGAGCCACGACGTGAACCCCCTTTCAGAACCAGTACACGCAACCTTCCTGAAGGAGGACACATGTCTTGTTTAACCAGCGATGGAGTCTCATTCCAGGATGGAGGAGGGGGGATGCTTCTGCACGGATCCCCAAAAGTCTGATGGCAGACTGACTTGAGCTCTCAGTTTTGGCTCTGTAAAATGGGCATACGAATAGCACCTATACCCACAGGTTATTATAAGCATCAAGTTTGGCAATAATAGTTGTAAGTCAACATTTACTATGCTTCCCCTGCTCAAGGCACCATGAAGCACTGCCATCTTCTTCATTTCACAGATGAGGAGCAGAGAGAGTTGAGTGACTTGCACAAAGACATAGCTAACTATGGAGATGTGGGACCTAAGCCAGGCTGCCTCTGAGCTGAGGCACCTAAGAAACATCCTAAGAGCAGCCTCTTACAAAATTCAGCTGTTGTGTATAACACAACAGCTCCTCAACACACAGCCAAAGTCATGATTTTTCTGGCGGGCAGGGAGACAGAACCCAGAGAAGGTCTGTCTAGTTCTGCCTGCTGTCCAGCACCAGGCAGATGTCTGCCGCCCTGTGCAGGAGTCCCGCCCTCTTGCCCCCGTACGGCAGACCCTGTGATGCCTGGCACACAGCCAGGATCAGTCCGGCGACTGAGGGTGCTTTGTGCAGGGCTTAGAGCTGGTCTTGCCAACTATCAGGAGTCAGCCCCAGGACCAGACTTTGACTGAGTTAGGTTTATGCTTAGAAACAGACCAACAGTAAATGCTCAACATCTTCTAAGACTCAACTGTTCTGGTCAGAAGAGACTTCAGCAATGAAAGTCCAGGGTGCCCACCCAGGGCTGAGGCTGTCTGTGCCAGGTACCCCGGGACCCCACTCAAGACCGCTGACTCTGAGTTGCCAGGGCTGGGGTGGAGGCATCTGCTCATTTACTTGATTACTTAAAGTATAACTCGTAGGCATCTCGTAGATGGCATAGGTCTTAGTGTACAGTTTGATATGTTTTAACAACATCTGTCCATGTAACTACCGCTGGGATCAAGACACAAGCCATTCCCAGAAAGCTCCCTGTGTGCGCTTTCCTCTGGTCAACCCCTGGCCCAGGTAATCTCATTCTGTCACTACACGTTAGTTCTGCCTGCACTAGAAATTTACCTAAATGAGCCAAGAGAGCGTGTGCCCTGTCTGCTTCTTTGTTCATCCACCGTGTCGTCTGTGTCTGTAGTTCATTTGGTTCCTTTCCTTCGTGCAGAAGTCCATCGTGTGGTTGCTGTTGTTTAGTTGCTAAGTCATGTCCAACTTTTTTATGACCCCATGGATTGTAGCCGGCCAGGCTCCTCTGTCCATAGGATTTCCCAGGCAAGAGTACTGGCAAGGGTTGCCGTTTCCTTCTCCAAGGGATCTTCCTGACCCAGGGATTGAACCCGGGTCTCCTGTATTGCAGGCAGATTCTTTACTGTCTGAGCCACCAGGGAAGCTCAAAGTTGTAAGAGGGGAATAATAAAAAGTGTGTCTGTCTACTGGAGCTGCCAGAGGAAGTCATGAGCTCAAGTGTGTGGGGCATTTACCACCATCAGTTGGTACTGATGCAGTACTAGGACTTTACCTTGCTTCTATCTTAGGTTCAGGGATGCAGTGGGTGACTGCTGACAACTGAGAAATACTCCCCAGTGCACAGAATGTGGGCACAGAAGACAAGGCTGTCTTGTGTACCTGGCTGTTCCTTCCAAGTATTTTCTCCCTCCACTGGATCTCAGCTTGAATCCACCTTGTCCACAATAATAATCCATGTGCTTAGCTCTCTAGAGCTGAACAGTGAGGTCTCCTGAGAGTCAGGGGGCCCCAGCTTCTGCAACCCAGGGAGGGAGGGGAGCAAGCTACTTAACTGAGTCTCAGTTTACTCATCTGTGAAGTGGGCATCATAATAGAACAACCTTTAGTGTATTGTCATGGGATTTAAGTATCCACTCAGTTCAGTTCAGTTGCTCAGTTATGTCCAATTCTTTGTGACCCCATGGACTGCAGCACACCAGGCTTCCCTGTCCATCACCAAATCCCGAAGCTTGCTCAAGCTCATGTCCATCAAGGGGGTGATGCCATCCAACCATCTCATCCTCTGTTGTCCCCTTCTCCTCCTGCCTTCAATCTTTCCCGGCACCAGGGTCTTTTCCAATGAGTCAGTTCTTCATATCTGGTGGCCAAAGTACTGGAGCTTCAGCTTCAGCATCAGTCCTTTCAGTGAATATTCAGGACTGATTTCCTTTAAGACTGACTGGTTTGATCTCCTTCAAGAGTCTTGTCCAACACCACAGTTCAAAAGTATCCACTGCTGCTGCTGCTGCTGCTAAGTCGCTTCAGTCGTGTCTGACCCTGTGTGACCCCAGAGACAACAGCCCACCAGGCTCCCCTGTCCCTGGGATTCTCCAGGCAAGAACACTGGAGTGGGTTGCCATTTCCTTCTCCAAAAGTATCCACTACCTTCTGCCATTTTTCAGGCAACTTCACAATTCCATCTTTCCAAAGCTTTCTTTTTGAACAAAGAACTGTTCCAGGTGCCTCTTACAGTCTTCCAAGGAATTAAAATATTGTTCCAGTAAGAGAATTTTGTAAAGACCACAATAAATGGAAATCTGAAAGTGCAATGTCTGGTGAATTTCAGTGTGATGAATCAGAACTTCCCAGTCAAGCTCAAGTGTTTGCCTGGTCATCAAAGAAACATGTGGTTTTGCATTATCCTGGTGGAGGATTACGTGTTTTCTGTTGACTAATTCCAGATGCTTTTCATCGAGTTCTGCTTTCAGTTGGTCTAATTGGAAGCAATACTTGTTTGAATTAATCATTTGGTTTCCTGGAAGGAGCTCATAATAGTGGACTCCCAGTCCCACCTATATACAAGATCACCTCCTCTGGAAGAAGACCAACCTTTGGTGGGGATGGGGGTTCATATCACTTGCCCCTCAATCTCTTCCTTTCCACATTATTGTACAGTATCCACTTTTCATTGCCTGTCAAAATTCATCTTAAAAATGGAACATTTTTGGCACATTATTAATAAGTAGAGAACTGCATGTAGAAATATGATCAAAAAGGGTTTTTTCATTTAACTTACGTGGAACCCAAACATCAAATTGATTAATATAACTAAGCTCAGTGCAAATGATTTTCAAGGCTTGCTTTGGACATTTTGAGTATGTCAGCTATTTCCTATGTGGTGTAACATTGATTGTTCTCAATTAATGTCTCGATTTGATCGCTATCAACTTCATCTGGTCTATCCAACCATAGAGCATCATCTAGTGAGAAATCGCCAACATGAAACTTCACAAACCACTTCTGACATGTTCAATCCGTCACAGCAACTTCTCCATATATTGCACAAAAACTTTCTTTGCCTTTCAGTTTTGTTTTGACCTTTTCTGACATAATAAAGCCAAGTATGCCAAAAATGTTGCTCCGCCCACCCATTTTCAATATTAAAACAACTAAGCAAACATTCACCAGTTTTGATAAGTTTTTTTTTTTTTTAATGCACGCTGATATGAGAGTGGTCACAATGCAATCTAACAATTATTTCGAATGAAGTCAAAGACAACTAAACGCTGCTAGAGCCATCTTCCAGAAAAAAGCAAACGAACCTTTTGGCCAACTCAATAAGTAATCAATAAATGTTACCACAAACACTGTCGTCTGGTGATAGTCCTGAGAAGCCTATGGCACCTTTCATCCTGCCAGAGGCTAGAAGCTCCATGAAGACAAGGCCCTTGTCACACAAAACTACCTGGAACTGGTGTCCACAGCCTCAGGATGTTCTCTGGCTGCACTGAACCAGGAGGAGGCCACTCACTGTTCCTCAGGACCCCTCCAGGAAGGCTGAGTCCCCAGTAGTGAAGGGAGTTTCTTCTGGATGTTGAGGGTGTGCCACCACTCTAGGTGGCTGAGGGGGCAGCCCCACTGGGGGAGGGGAGAATTCACGAGGCTCAGATGGGATGAAGGGAACCAGGAAGGACCCTGTGTGCACCCCATGCGAGCCCCTTGTTCCAGGAGAGGACACTGGGGTCCTGGGGAATGAGGGTTGCCAGCAAACAACTATTTCAGTACTCTTCACACTTAATAGACAAGAGTGTAGGCCGTCCCAGAGGGTGAGTGCAGCCTCGAAACGTGGTGTGGTCAGCTTTTCTGTGCTGGGTAATTTCATAGGCTAATGAGTGAAAGGATTATTCCAGCTGTTTGGGGGAAGGAGTGAAGATTTCCAGGAATGGGGCCGCCACCCACTTTTTGGTCTTTGATGGTCTGAGAACTGTAATGGTGCCTCTGGGTGTGTGATTTAGCTTGCTGATGTGCTACTGTTGTTGTTCAGTCACTAAGTCGTGTTCCACTCTCGGTGACACCATGACTGTAACACGCCAGGACTCCCGGTCCTTCACCATCTCCCGGGGTTTGCTCAAACTCGTGTCCATTGAGTCTAGGATGTCATCCAAGCATCTCATCCTCTGTCATTCCCTTCACCTCCTGCCTTCAATCTTTTCCAGCATCAGAGTCTTTTCCAGTAAGTTGGTCCTTTGCATCAGGTAGCCAAAGTATTGGACCGTTAGCACCAGTCCTTCCAATGAATATCTAGGGTTGATTTCCTTTAGGATTGACCAATTTGATCTCCCTGCAGTACAAAGGACTCTCAAGAGTCTTCTCTAGCAGTACAGTTCCAAAGTATCAATTCTGAGGCGCTCAGCCTTCTTTATGGCCCAAATTTCATATCCATACATGACTACTGGAAAAACCATAGCTTTGACTATACGGACCTTTGTAGACAAAGTGATGTCTCTACTTTTTAATATGCTGTCTAGGTTTATCATAGCTTTTCTTCCAAGGAGCAAATGTCTTCTAATTTCACGGCAGCAGTCACCATCTGCAGTATATTTGGAGCTCAAGAAAATAAAGTCTGTCATTGTTTCCATTGTTTTCCCATCTATTTGCCATGAAGTGATGGGACCAAATGCCATGATCTTAGCTTTCTGAATGTTGAGTTTTAAACCAGCTTTTTCACTCTCCTCTTTCACCTTCATCAACAGGCTGTTTAGTTCCTCTTCGCTTTCTGCCATTAGAGTGGTATCATCTGCATATCTGACATTACTGATATTTCTCCTGGCAATCTTGATTCCAGGTTATGATTCACCCAGCATTTCTTATGATGTACTCTGCATGTAAGTTAAATAAGCAGAGTGACAATACATAACCTTGACTTATTCCTTTCTCAGTTTTTGAACCAGTCCATTTTTCCATGTCCAGTTCTAACAGTTGCTTCTTGACCTGCATACAGTTTCTTAGGAGGCAGATCAGGTGGTCTGGTAGTCCCATCTCCTTAAGAATTTTCCACAGTTTGTTGTGATCCACACAAAGGCTTTAGCGTAGTCAAAGAAGCAGAAATTTTTCTGGAATTCTTTTGCTTTTCCTACGATCTAACAGATGTTGGCAGTTTGATCTCTGGTTCTTATGCCTTTTCTAAATCCAGCTTGAACATCTGGAAGTTCTTGATTCACATACTGTTGAAGCCTAGCGTGGAGGATTTTGAGCATTACTTTGCTAGCATGTAAAATGAGTGCAATTGCACAGTAGTTTGAACATTCTTTGGCATTGCCCTTCTTTGGGATTAGAATAAGACTGGCCTTGACCACAATATCATGGTTATCTGGGTCATTAAGACCTATTTTGTACAGTTCTTCTGTGTATTCTTGCCACGTCTTCTTAATCTCCTCTGCTTCTCTTAGGTCCTTATTGTTTCTGTCCTTTACTGTGCCATCTTTGCATGAAATGTTCCCTTGGTATCTCTAATTTTCTTGAAGAGATCTCTAGTCTTTACCATTCTATTGTTTTCCTCTATTTCTCTGCATTGTTCACTTAAGAAGGCTTTCTTATTTCTCCTTGCTCTTCTCTGGAATTCCGCATTTGGCTGGGTATATCTTTCCCTTTTTCCTTTGCTTTTCGCTTCTCTTCTTTTCTCAGCTATTTGTAAGGCCTCCTCAGACAACAGTTTTGCCTTGCATTTCTTTTTCTTGGGGATGGTTTCGGTCACTATCTCCTGTATAATGTTACAAACCTCCCATAGTTCTTCAAGCACTCTATCAGATCTAATCCCCTGAATCTATTTGTTGCTTCCACTGTATAATCATAAAGGATTTGACTTAGGTCATACCTGAACGGCCAAATGGTTTTCCCTGTGCTGTGCTTAGTCATTTAGTCATGTCCGACTCTTTGCAACCCCATGGTTATAGCCTGCCAGGCTCCTCTGTTCATGGGGATTTTCCAGGCAAGAATACTGGAGTGAGTTGCCTTGCCCCCTCCAGGGATTTTCCTGACCCCGGGACTGAACCCAGGTTTCCCGCATTGTAGGTGAATTCTTTACCATCTGAGCCACCAGGGAAGCCCAAGAATATTGAGTGGGTAGCCTATCTCTTCTCCAGGGCATCTTCCTGACCCAGGAACTAAACTGGGCCTGCATTGCAGGTGGATTCTTAACCAGCTGAGCTACCAGGGAAGCCCATTTTCTACACTTTAAGTCTGAATTTTGCAATAAGGTTTTCACGATCTGAGCCACAGTCAGCTCCTGGTCTTGCTTTTCCTGACTACATAGAGCTTCTCCATCTTTGGTTACAGAGAATATAATCAATCTGATTTCGATATTGACCATCTGGTGATGTCCACATACAAAGTTATCTCTCGTGTTGTTGGAAGAGGGTGTTTGCTATGACCAGTGCATTTTCTGGCAGAACTCTGTTAGCCTTTGCTTTGCTTCATTTTGTTCCCTAAGGTCAAATTTGCCTGTTACTCCAGGTATCTCTTGACTTCCTACTTTTGCATTCTAGTCCCCTGTGATGAAAAGGACATCTTTATCCGGTGTTAGTTCTAGAAGGTCTTGTAGGTCTTCATAGAACTGTTCAATTTCAGCTTCTTGTGGCATAGACTTGGATTACTATGATGTTGAATGGTTTGCCTTGGAAACAAATGAGATCATTCTGTCATTTTGAGACTGCACCCAAGTATTGCATTTTCGACTCTTTTGTTGACTATGAAGGCTACTCCATTCCTTCTAAGAGATTCTTGCTCACAATAGTAGATATAATGGTCATCTGGATTAAATTTGCCCATTCCCATCCATTTCAGTTCACTGATTCTTCAAATGTCAATGTTCACTTAGCCATCTCCTGTTTGACCACATCCAATTTACCTTGATTCATGGACCTAACATTCCAAATTCCTATGCAATACTGTTCTTTACAGCATTGGACTTTACTTTCACCACCAGACACATCCTCAACTGGGCATCATTTCTGCTTTGGCTCAGCCTCTTCATTCCTTCTGGAATTTCTCTGCTCTTCCCCAGTAGCACATTGGATACCTACCAACCTGGGGGGCTCATCTTCCAGTGTCATATCTTTTTGCCTTTTCATGGAGAGAAACACTCTTCACAGACAAGAGTGAGGGCTGTCCCAGAGAGAGAATGCAGCCGCAAAACGTGGTGAAGTTAGCTTCTATGGGCTGGGTAATTTCACAAGCTAATGAATGGGAGGATTATTCCAGCTGTTTTGGGGAAGGGGCAGAGACTCCCAGGAATTGGGCACTGTTCACTTTTCGGTCTTTGATGGTTGGTCTTAGAACTGCCATGGCGCCTCTGGGTATGTCATTTAGCTTGCTGATGCGTTACGGTGAGTGTGTCCTGAGGAGTTGACTTGTCTGCCATCGTGGACCCATTCAATTCTAATCAGTTTGTGCTGTATCCTCGGCCTATATCATTCTTTCAAAGGTTGTACCCTGCCTGCTTCCCTCCTGTTTCAGTCCTTCCCCATGGACTTCACCTCCAGACTTCCTCATTACAGTGTGAAAGGCCACCATTCTCCCAGTGACTTGGGCTGGAAATGTCAGTGTCCTTGAGCCTTCTCTCCCCTCCTCACTCCATTCCCAACCCACACACACACCTAGGTCTCAAACTGGCCACCTGGGGGGTGGGGGTGGGCCTATATCTGGCCCACCGATATGTCTTATTTGGCCAGTGAAGTTTTATTTATTTTATATATTATAGAGTAGCTGCCAATATTGAGAACATGGTGATCTCATACATAAAACTTGAAAACCTGGCAACCCTGGGCCTGATTCTCACATGTAACAGGCAGCTGGTGCTGAGTTGCAGCTGTCTCCTAGGCAAGGGGCCTGCCTTGTGCTTTGCCACAATCCCCACCACTCCCTGCTGCCTTATCTCTGGCCTGACACTCTCAAGGCCCACTTTCACATTCCCTTGGTTCCCAAACTTGTTTCTTTTTTTTTTTTTTTCTCAAAGCCTCTCTTTGCAGTGATTCTTCCTGCCCCACCCACCTTCCCCTCCTATTTCTCAGGACTGGCTGATTTTGAGACTTACTAAAAACCTGCTTCTCTAAGGCTTTCTCAGCCTATAAGTGCAGCCACACAGCCCTCCAGCCATTGTGTCGGTCAAAACATCAAAGGAGTCCCCTCATAGCCTACAGGACAAAGTCCAAACTCCTGGGAAGGTGTGGACTGCCCCATGCTTACTCAACCTTACTCCTGGTGTTCCTGAATGAATGAGCCTTGGGTGCAGGGCTCTGTACCAGGCACCCGTGGTACCAGCATGGATTAAAAACCTGCTCTCTAGCAGGATCAAGATCAGTGCAACGTCAGGGATACATCCAAGGGAAACAGTCCTGATGTCAGCCTTCACGTCACATGGGTCTGTCTCCCAGCCTCTGCACACTGAGACTCTGGCCCTTGGCTTCCTCCCCTCCCTCCAGCTAACCAGGAAGGCCACGCCTCTTTCCCACATCCAGCTGATTCCCCTCCCCTACAGCCAGCAGGAAGCAGCTCTCCTCTGAGCCATTGATGGGAGGCACTGGTCTCAGCCAACTGCAACTGGCCACTTACACATGTCTTGAGGAAGTCATTTTCACCCCTACCTTCTGTCTTTTGTTGTTCAGTTGAATTCAGTTCAGTCACTCAGTAAAGGGGGAACACGGTGCTTCAGGCAAGGTGATGTACGAAGATCTCTCAGAAACAGGGACATTTCAGCTGAAACTGTCAAGGTGGCAACCCAGCAAGATGGGGAGTCCCAGGCAGCCCTGAATGACTTGGTGGATCTTAAGTCGCCCACCCAACATATTAGGTCCTGACCTACTAAGTCTCTTAAGCTGGTGAAATGTGGGGTTGTTTGCACAGTAGCTGGCATACTCCAACCTCAGTTTCCCCATGTTGTAGAACTATTACGAGGATCAAGGAGTTAGGGGTTAATACATGAAAAATGCTTACAAAAGTGTCTGGAGCAATTGCTACAAACATTTAAACTAATATTAGAAATACCTTGTAAGGTCAGACCTTCTGGCCAGTCAGCCTGCCAACCCAAAATGGGGGTGATGTAAAACGTGGTTACCCTCCCTACCATCCCCCACCCCCGCAACTCCATCAAGGATATTGACCCCATGAAGGATATTTCCCCAAACATTTGGGACTTTCATGACCCACTGGATATGGCTCTGCCTCCCAGGAATTTCCCTAAACTCATTTTGAATTATTTTTCAGCCTGAAACTCTCTGTTAGGAAGCACTTTGTCTTGCTCCTGTCCATGAGAATTTCCCAGTAGCTGGACAACTTCAGTCCAGTTCTGAGTAACTGGACAAGAGCATAGAAGTGTTCTAAAGCCTCAGTCATTAACTTCCCCACATGCGATGAGTTAGCAGTAACACTCAGGGCTGAAGAACTCCTCAAATTTCATCCCTGGTGGCTCAGCCAGGCACACTTCCCTGTTCAACCTATGGCTCCATCAGTTTCCAATCACAAAGTTAATCACCAATGATCCATGAATTCAGAACTTGTATCCCCCATTATCTTCTGTTTATCTGTAAAAGGTTGTTTCTCTTATACCACTGGCCATGCTTCTCCCCACCCCCCCTATTTTGGTACATAGACCCCTTTAAAAAATCTTATGGAAGCTACTGACCTCCCACAAAAAATGCAGAGATGGAAGGTCTGACAGGAAATTTCAGGTGGTTAGTGGGTCCTTAACCCTCTTCTGAGGATCATGATATGAGTTATTACAAGTCTAACATTACCCAACAATTTCAAAATGATCCAGACAACTATAATGTTTTATTGTTTGATTTCCAGGAGAATATCCAAAAAGTGCCTTTACAAGCATCATTATATGCATAGAAAATTTCTGGAACCATATATAAGAAATTATGAACCATGGTTCTTTTTGGGAAAAGGGATCAAGGGTCTGGGATGAGAGGGAGATTTACATTTTTTCATTGGCTATGGTTCTACACTGTTCGACTTTTAAAATCATATATAAAAATATTTTCTAATTAACTGCTAATTAAAAAGTTAGTAAAAAGTTATTTAAGTTAGGAACTATATATATAAGCCATCGTTACTTCCTCTTCTGTGACACAGGGAAGGGGGAGGTGGTCAGCAGGGAAAAGTCAACTTACTTCCTGACAGAGCTGAATCCACATCAGTTGGGGGATAATGCAAAGTATCAGTCAAGGAGAGATGGCAAATTGTTTCTACTGGGTATTCAACCCAGGTCATTAATGTTCCACATTGCAGAGGAGGCTGCTATTAATATTTCATTAGGTGTCAGCAGATTTGATGTCTGCTGAGGACCCACTTCCTGGCTTGTGGATGGCAGCCTTCTCACTGTGTCCTCATATGGCTTTTCCAGGAGATCTCTCTCTTTCTCTTCATGTAAGGGCACTAATCCCAGGAGGACAGTCTCACTCATGGCCTAATCAAAAGCTAATCATCTCCCATAAGCCCTGTTTTCTAATACCATCACATTGGGGGTTAAGGCTTCAACATGTGAATTTTGGGGGAACACAGACATTCAGCCTAGAACAGACAGCTTTCATACTCACAGATGAGTGAGCTGCTGCGGTTCCCGCCTAACTTCTATCTCAGCTTCCTAAGCCTCCCGCACAATTGCACTCATCTTGCATGCTAGCGAAGTAATGCTCAAAATTCTCCAACCCGGGCTTCAACAGTACGTGAACCATGAACTTCCAGATGTTCAAGCTGGTTTTAGAAAAGGCAGAGGAACCAGAGAACAAATTGCCAACATCCGCTGGATCATTGAAAAAGCAAGAGAGTTCCAGAAAAACATCTATTTCTGCTTTATTGACTACATCAAAGCCTTTGACTGTGTGGATCACAACAAACAGTGAAAAATTCTTCAAGAGCTGGGAATATCAGACCACCTGACCTGCCTCTTGAGAAATCTGTATGCAGGTCAAGAAGCAACAATTAGAACTGGACATGGAACAACAGACTGGTTCCAAATCAGGAAAGGAGTACGTCAAGGCTGTATATTGTCACCCTGCTTATTTAACTTATATGCAGAGTACATCATGCGAAATGCTGGGCTGGATAAAGCACAAGCTGGAATCAAGACTGCCGGCAGAAATATTAATAACCTCAGATATGCAGATGACACCACACTTATGGCAGAAAGTGAAGAAGAACCAAAAAGGCTATTGATGAAAGTGAAAGAGGAGAGTGAAAAAGCTGGCTTAAAACTTAACATTCAAAAAACTAAGATCATGGCATCTGGTCCTATCACTTCATGGCAAGTAAATGGGGAAAGAATGGAAACAGTGAGAGACTTTAGTCATGTATGGATGTGAGAGTTGGACTATAAAGAAAGCTGAGTGCCGAAGAATTGATGCTTTTGAACTGTGGTATTGGAGAAGACTCTTTAGAGTCCCTTGGACCGCAAGGAAATCAAACCAGTAAATCCTAAAGGAAATCAGTCCTGAATATTCACTGGAAGGATTAATGCTGAAGCTGAAACTTCAATACTTTGGCCACCTGATGTAGAGAACTGACTCATTGGAAAAGACCCTGATGCTGGGAAAGATTGAAGGCAGGAGGAGATGGTTGGATGGCTTTACCAACTTGATGGACATGAGTTTGAGCAAGCTCTGGGAGTTAGTGATGGACAGGGAAGCCTGGCATGATGCAGTCCATGGGTTCACAAAGAGTTGGACACAACTGAGAAATATTAATAACCTCAGATATGCAGATGACACCACACTTATGGCAGAAAGTGAAGAGGAACCAAAAAGGCTATTGATGAAAGTGAAAAAGGAGAGTGAAAAAGCTGGCTTAACTGAACTGAAGCCTAGGAAAGGAAACCCAGATGTTCAAAGTTAAAAATGGGAAAAGAATCACCTGGAATGATGGCTACTATTTGCAAATCCCCCTTGTGGCTCAGCTGGTAAAGAACCTGCCTACAATGTGGGAGACCTAGGTTCAATCCCTGGGTTGGGAAGATCCCCTGGAGAAGGGAAAGGCTACCCACTCCAGTATTCTGGCCTGGAGAATTCCACGGACTGTATAGCCCACCGTCACAAAGAGTCAGATATGACTGAGTGACTTTCACTTTCTATGGCTTACAAAGTACTTTACCTAGGAGTGACCCTTAGAGGATTTGCAAAACCCTATAAGACTTGTAAAAGTAAAATATTTTCTCTTGTCATAAAACACTGCTTGTTTATTAAACAAAAATGAATAAACCTAGATTAGCACAAAGAAAATTAAAATCATCCATTGAGTAATGGATGTTATTCTGTTAACTACTGATTTGAGTTATTTGCAAATAGACTTATTTCTCTTACAAAAATGAGATCTTAATGCAATATGCTTTGTGACCTTGAAATTTTTTGATATATAATGAACAATTTTTGCACATCCTCAGTATTCGTCTAAACTGTAATTTTTAGTGGTTGAGGACTATTCCAGTACATGACAGACCCCTAGTTTATTTAACCAATTCTCTACTTCCAGACATACAGCTGGTTTCTAATTCTATTGTTATTATTAAAAAAAAATAACTGTTGAAACTAACTTCTTATACAATCATTTTTCCTCTAGATAAATTCCTGGTATTGAAACTGCTATGTATCTTCAAGCTTTGATATGCATTTTCAGAATGTCCTCCAATTTATATTCCCTCATCAGCTCCTGAAAGCACTGCCTCCCCACATTAGCATTCCCTTTTTAGTTTAAAATTGTTTAATTTTAAAAACATGTAAAAATTTTACATGTGAAAGATGGCATTGTTTTAGTTAGCAATTTTCTTTCTTTTTCAAAAAAAATTTTGGCTGTGCTGGGTCTTTGCTGCAGTGAGTGGGGTTCTCTAGCTGTGGCGCACAGGCTTAGTTGCCCTGTGGCTTATGAGATTTTAGTTTCCCAACCAGGGATTGAACCTGCATCCCCTGCATTGGAAGGCAGATTCTTAATCACTGGGCCACCAGGAAAGTCCCAGCCTTTTCTTAATATGATGAGGTTGAATGTGTTTTTTTCTTCTTCCTCCTCTTTTTTCTCCTATGTGCTTGTGGGCCAATGGCAATTCTTCTTTATTCCATTTCTTGACTACAGCCTTTAGCCTTTCCTTATGTGGGATGTGCTCAGCCACTCAGTCATGTCCAACTCTTTGAGACCTATTGGCTGGTGGCCCATCAGGCTCCTATGTCCATGGGATTTTCCAGGCAAGAATACTAGAATGGGTTGCCGTTTGCTACTCCTGGGGATCTTTCTGACCCAGGGATCGAACCTGCATCTCCTGCATTTCAGGTGGATGCTTTACCACTGAGGCACTGGGGAAGCCCTTAGTCTTGTCTTTCTGAGTAGAAAAGATCCTGTCTGTGTCCAGAAAACAGCCTCTTGTCTGGCTGTGTTGCAAATATTGCAGCAGTTTAACATTTGCTGTATCAAAGTTTTTTAATTTTAGGAGCCAAATCTATCAATCACTTTTTAGAATTCCTTTATAATTTTATCTCTCACTACAATGCTTTAAAAGCCTTTTCCTAAAAGGGGCCTGAGTAACTTTATAGTGGAGAAATCTTTTATGCATCACTTTGACCAAATGATCATGGTTAACATTTCCCAAAAGTCATGCTGATACCGTGGAAATCCTGACATGATGTCTTGAGAACACTTCACCTCTGCAGGAATCTTTCTGCAAACCTCAAACCTCAGTCTAATCATGAAAAGATATCAGACAAATCCAAAGTTAGGGACATCCTACAAAGCACTGTTCAGCACTCCTCAAAGCTTTTAAGGTCATGAAATTTAAGGAAAGACTGAGAAATGGTCACAGATCAGTAGAGATGAAGGAGATGTGAGAACTGAGTACAAGGTGGTATCACGGACTAGATCCCGATGCAGAAATGCGACAGTGGGGACACTGGTGAGAGCCAAGTCAAGTCTGTCATTTAGTCAGTAGGAACGTGAATTTCTTCACGTTCAGTCTTTAGTCAGTAGGAACGTGTGCACTTGGGTTATGCACAATGCCCCCCAACCCCTAGTTTCTCTTTTAGCTTTGACTGGGACAGAGAGCAGTCCCGGCAAAAAAGCCACCGAAGTCTGGGCTATGGGCAGCGGTGGAGGAGGAAAGTGAGTTAGGGAGTGCTTCCTGGTTCCTTCAGACCAAAGCACTGGGACTGTGCAGGCTTCAGAGCTTTGACAGCAAAGGGGCCTAGCCCAGACTTGATCTTGCAGACAGAAAAGTGAAAGTGAAAGTGTTAGTCGCTCAGTCTCGTCTCACTCTCTAGGACCCTATGGACAGTAGCCCACCAGGCTCCTCTGTCCCTGGGATTCTCCACGCAAAAATACTGGAGTAGGTAGCCACTTCCTTCTCAGGGGATCTTCCCAACCCAGGGATCGAAACCAGGTCTCCTGCATTGCAGACGGATTCTTTACCATCTGAGCCAGCAGGGAAGACCAGACAGTAGTGAAGTGGCAAAGATTTTAGTTCCCTGCCTGATGTGATTATTGGTTTATTTCATTTGTCTGTTTCCTAACTTACTGACCCCTCTCCCACCCCCACCCAATAAAGTGTAAGCTCCAGGAGAGCAGGGAGTGAGTGTCACTTATGGAACACTTCACCCCAAATCCCTGAACACGTGGCCTGTAGAGAGAACTCAGCAAATACTGGATGAATGAAAGAAATCAAGTAAATGGCTTTCCCCACCCCTCCCCATTGACTAGATGTGAATTTAGTGCCAGCCCATGTGAATTAAACTGTTTTATGCCACTGAGGCTTTGCATAGGCTGTGCCTCCGCCAGGCACAGCCACTGAGCTTCTGTTCCCCATCTAGGCTTCAGCTTAGACTTGGCCCTTTCTGAAAATCCTTCCTTGACTCTCCAAGTTTGGGTTAAACCACCTCCTTCAAGCTCTTGGGTTTCCTCCTCTCTGGTCAGCTAATTGTAATGGTGACTCCTGGGAAGACTGGCCTACCTATGGGAGCAGAACTGGCCTCTTCGGTTTTCCACCAGCTCTGTGATCAAGACACAGTACTTGGTTCAGTTCAGTTTAGTTGCTCAGTCGTGTCCGACTCTTTTCGACCCCATGGACTGCCGCACGCCAGGCCTCCCTGTCCATCACCAACTCCTGGAATTTCCTCAAACTCATGTCTATTGAGTTGGTGATGCCATCCAACCAACTCATCCTCTGTTGTCTCCTACTCCTCCCGTCTTCAATCTTCCCTGCATCAGGGAAATGAGTCAGTTCTTTTCAAATGAGTCAGTTCTTCGCATCAGGTGGCCGAAGTATTGGAGTTCAAGTTTCAGCATCAGTCCTTCCAATGAATATTTAGGACTGATTTCCTGTTGGACGGACTGGTTGGATCTCCTTGCAGTCCAAGGGACTCTCAAGAGTCTTCTCCAACACCACAGTTCTAAAGCATCAATTCTTCAGCGCTCAGCTTTCTTTATGGTCCAATTCTCACATCCATACATGACTACTGGAAAAACCATAGCTTTGACAAGACACAATACTAATAGTACATTTATTTACATGACAGCCTGTGGCAGCCAAAGACAACTTCCTCCCCACCCTCCACAGTAGAATCTGCATCTGTCAGTGTTTGAAAACAATTACCCAAGGGCAACTCCCATACATATCTTTACCCAGCACACTGCAGCTAATGAAGCTGAGTATTTGGAGTTGAGGTGTGAGTGTTTTGTTTTTTTATCATATTCCCCCCACTCCCAAGTTTCAAGAAACCATGCCCACACCCTAACCAACACAAGCCTGGCTGTGGTTGGGGAAAATGTGGACCAAGAGTAAGGTAAGTAAACTCTGTCTCTTCTAGACCAGCTGTGAAAAAGAAAAAGCGGCAAAGACATAAAATCCACCAAGCATTAGAGCCATGTGGTTCTAGGTCTTGAATAGAAGAAACAGTAGAACCTTCTGGAGACATCCAGAACAATACATCACATAAGTTGTTTAGTTGCTAAGTTGTGTCCTCTTCTGTGACCCCATGGACAATGGCCACCAGGCACCTCTGTTCATGGGATTTCCCAGGCAAGAATACTGGAGTGGGGTAATGGCAAACTCCTCCAAAAGGACTTATGCCAACATGCCACGACTCCCAGGACTGCTACAGTCAGTGTCCCTGACCCCACGGCAGGCCACCGTTGACCCACGCCTTTAAAAAGGATCACAGTCTTTAAAAGGACCTCACTCATCCAGTGAATTCTCATCCTGGCTCTGCCAAGATTTTCTGGGTGACCTTGGGCCCACTGCCTATAGGATGTTCCCATTAGGGAAGCTCTGGGGACATCAAAAAAAGAAATGCCAAAAGGCTTAATGAACCCTTGTTGTTTAGTCACTAAGCTGTGTCTGACTCTTTGCAATCCCACAGACTGCAGCACGCCAGGCTTCCCTGTCTTCACTGTCTCCCAGAGTTTACCCAAATTCATGTCTGGTAATGCTATCTAACCAACCCTGTGATGTGTTTTAAATGCTGGCATTGAATAGGTGCCTGTTTTGTGCACTGTGACAATTTAAGCTAGACCGTTGGCCGGACAGTTACAGGCTTTATGATAAACGTGAGTTCCTACTGAACATACCAGTGTGGCTCAGAGGAGACTCAGGCTGCAGGGCCAACCTGTCTTCAGCCAGGAGCTCTGACTTTACTGACTTTCGCACCTCATCTGGAGACCCTTGTCAAGTGAGCCTGAGAGCCCACCTGCCCCGCAAAGGCCACTCTGTTTTCTGGCCTCGGTTTCTTCTTCTAAGAATCGAGGCAGCTTGACCAGCAGCAATTTTCTTTATTTAAAGTTGCAGAATCTCTTTAAAGGGATTTTTGCACCGTGATATCTGGAATATTTGTAAGCAGGGTTTCTTTCCAGCTGGCCCTCCATAAACCCCTGAGTTGCTTCTGGGACCCATCCAAGGAATCCCAAGTTTTCCAGGATCACAGTATAAAAACTGGTGAGCCAGAGCAGTGCTGCCCGAGGCTCTTACCCCGCTGCCTAGCTGCCTACAAATAATTGAGATGAAAGTTTCACTGAAGAATACTTCTCATGGCAGGAGATGCATTGCTTACTAGTTTACTTTCTTCTATTTCACTTCAAAAGAGACAGTGGAAAACCGTTTCACTGATTTTCAAACCCACGGATAAGTTGCTGCCTGTAGTCTGTAAGCACAGCCTAAGGAACTTCTGAGATCACTTCCAGTATTGATGATCTCTAGTATTGAGATCACTTCTAGTATTGGCATTAGTAAAGCTCTTA
Source organism: Ovis aries (assembly GCF_016772045.2). Taxonomy (NCBI): domain Eukaryota; kingdom Metazoa; phylum Chordata; class Mammalia; order Artiodactyla; family Bovidae; genus Ovis; species Ovis aries. Next base: position 51,634,414 of record NC_056065.1, read on the forward strand.
GACTTCCTTGGTGGCTAAGTGGTAAAGTGTCAGTGCAGGAGATATGGGTTCGATCCCTGGATTGGTAAGATCCTGAGGAGTAGGAAATGGCAACCCATTCCAGTATTCTTGCCTGGAAAATTCCACAGACAGAGGAGCCTGGTGGGCTATAGTCCGTGGGGTCACAAAGAGTCAGATATGACTGAACCACTGAGCATGTACGCAGGCATGCAGTAAGGCTGTGATCCTATTAGAGGCTGAGAGATGCCAGGAAATCCTGTCCCCAAGGTGGAGTGCCTGACCTTATCACCTGAGTTGGTGGTAACACATTTTCTGCACATCTTTGCCACTGAAATACCTACTGTCCAAGACGCAGGGCTTGGAGACGAGCAAGCCAAATACTGACTTTTCTAGGGACCTGCACTTGCCACCCTGGTGCCTAGTCCTGGGGAAATCTGGGGAAGGGGTGATGACAACAGGGTGGGAGCTAGGTTGAAACCAACACAGCAAAGGATTGGAAGAAACAAAGCTCCCTCCCTCCTATAATCTGTGGATCACATCCACCCTACCCCACCCTGATAACTGAGGTCCTCCATTTCTAAGAGGCTTGATGACAATGTTTGCTTTAGATCTGGTAAACAGGACCCTTTCCCCAACACCCACGGTGATGCAGAGAAATGGCCCCTGGAAGTCCTACAGTGGTGAGTAATTTGCATACGGTTACAAAATTTGGGCTCAGTGGTAAAGAACATGCCTGCAATGCAGGCAATGCAGGAGACATGGGTTTGATTCCTGGGTCGGGAAGATCCCCTAGAGGAAGGCATAGCAACCTACTCCGGTATTCTTGCCTAGAGAATCCCATGGACAGAAAAATCTGGCAGGCTACAGTCCATAGTATAGCGAAGAGTTGGCCACAACTCAGCAACTGGGCATGCATGTGTGCATAGGATTCAGGCTACTGGAGTGCTCTGTCAAAGCCAACTCAAAATTCTGGCCTCCTCAGTACCTTCCAGCCATCAGATAGTAGGAGCACACGAGACTGGCAGGTTAGAACCAGTGTGAAAAAGTTGTCACAAGAAAAGTACACATTATAATTATGAGTTTAAAAACCAGAGTATGAAATAGCAGAGCAAGCAAGCTAAAAAAAAAAAAAAGTCTGAATAAGACACCACCGTATGGACAGTGGGTGTCAGCACCTCGTGATATATTCCTTCCAAGTTTTCTACAATAAGCATGTACTTCCTTTGTAATCTGGGGGCAAAAATAACTTTAAGAGCCTGTCTCTCCAGGGGCACATGATAAAGTATGGTTCAGGGAGCAGCAAGTAAGTATAATCACTAGCTTAGTCCCTGGTGTGAATGTCAGTTTGAAGAGATAGGTCCTGAAAATGTCAAGACACATATATTCCTTGTTTTGGGCGGCCTCAGCATTTACTCCTTCTGGACGTGTGACTGTGGGTCTCCCCCTAAATTCCTGGCAGTACACTCCACACTGAGAGAGAGGTTCTTGGAGGCGGTGTGTGCTCTGATTTCTTTCTTTTTCCTTCAAGAACCATCCTTAAAATCATTCAAGACAAAATCAGGAAACTTGAATCCTAGCCCTAGCTCTGATCTCAGGCCTGTCCCTTCCCTTCCTTGGGCCTCAATTTCCCCATTTGTAAGGTCCCTTTTGGCTCTGATATTCTAAGAGCTAAAGGAACCAGCGCTTAGATTTAAGGGTTGCTAAGCCTGATGAATCTAGGGCAAGAGAGAATAAGGGAACTTTAGGCTGCTCGCCTGAGTAAACAACTCAGAGTAGAAAGCGAGGCCCAGCCTAGCATCCTGACACAGGGCTTGGGGCCGAGAGGAGGGAGGAGTTGAGAATCAGCCTGAGGTTCTCAGCAAATCCCCCGCCCCCAGAGCATGGCCTCTGGTCAGTGTCTTGGGGTTGTCTCCAAAGGGTAGGGCAGTCTGGCCTGGAGCAGGCAAAGCCAAACAAGTGACCTGTTTATTTGTGGAGCCAGAGCTCCCAGCAAGGGTGGCCAGTGCACCAAAGGCTCAATCCAGAAGGGAGGAAAAAGCATCGCAAGGCTAAACAGGGCCACCTGTCCAAACTGGGGAGGAGTGAGACATGTTGAGACAACCTCCTACCTGGACTAACCCAGGGCCTGGAACAAGCCTTTGACCTGACTGTGGCCAGTCTCCTGGGTAACAGGTTCTGCTGCTGACTTGCTGTGTGCCCTTGGGTGAGTTCCTTCCCTTCTCCTCAAATGAGAGGATATGCCTAGGTCCTCCTGTGGCAGGTGAAAGACTATGCATGGTCCACTTCCAAGTAAAGGAGACTTATAATCAAAAGAAGAGTACTCTTATATCTGTCAACTGCAAAAAGAACTCCTCTAAGATTCAGAGCAAACAACAAAAGTGAAAGCAAAAGCCAGCAGCCAGAGCGGACCCTTCACCTCGAAGGCATCTGAAGTTCAGGAACTTCCCCGGCACTTAGGAAGAAAAGCCTTTTCAGTGCCTCAAATGAGAAGCCCACACTCAAAGGTCCTGAAGCTCCAATCTTCTCCAGCCCCAGGGCTCGGAGGGCTTCACTACCAGCCCCACAGAAGGAGGGAAGAACATTTACCAGAACCATGACCCAGGAGTCCCCCAAAGGGGCAGGCTGTCCAGTGTAAATGCCAACAGCAGATGGCCTGCTGGCTCTGCTTCCAGCGTTGCCATTCCTCGCACAGACACAGGAACTCCTGGGCCCCATGACTTCTGGAGATGGAGAGCTGGAAAGTCACAACTGGACCAGCTTAGACCCTGCCAAGATCGAACCACCTCACTCTGGCAGGAGACAGGCTGGTAGTCTGAGCCTCACCCTACATCCACAAATCTCACCCTTGAGCAGTGGTCACATGTTAAGAGCACATGTTAATCTCTGCCTCCTGTATGGGGCTCCAGGTCAGCCTCCTTTATCATTCCCTCTGCCCCCACCAACCTGCAGGCCAGCCTCCTTCCTCTCTCCTATCAACCTTCTCCAAACTCCCACCTAACTTCTACACAGCTAGGTTTATCTTCCAAACGCATCAACAGGACTGAATCACTCTTCTGCTTAAAGAACTTGAACGGAATTTGTCCAGTGATGTATGCTGCGCACCCAGGACACTGCTTAGCCCACATAGGCATGCAGTCGACCTCTGTGGTTCCAAGATGTCTACTGAATAAAGTCCTACCTGTGATGACCTGGCCCTGCCTCTCCAGTCCAGTTCATCCCAGATCCTCCACTCCCTTTACTTCCCCTCATCTTCCCATAAACCTGCCATGACCTGAACACCTCCTAGTACATCCCGTGCACCTTCATACCTCCATGCCTTTGCCTGTGCTGTTCCATCTCCCCAGACACCCTTCCTACCCCGTCTCTCCAGGAGACTCTACTTCACTATTTAATATCCCAACATTCTTTTCTTAGCAGGATCTCCTGACATGCCTCACCCTGAGTTTCTTTCTTTCCTCTCCTCCTCCCTAACCCGGCACCACAGCTTCCTACAGAGGACTTGCCATGTGCTAGGCATGAATGTCCCACACCCTAGGTTATCATTCCCATTATACAGGTGTAGAAACTGAGGCTCACAGAGGCTGTGACAGCCCACTGTGGGTCACACAGCCAGGAAATGGTGGGGTCTGACTATATTGCCACCTCTTTAATACACTTGCCATTTACTATTCACTAGACTGGGAGCTCTCTGAGGCCCCTTGGCCTTGTACCCTCGGGGCAGGCCTGGGCCTTTGTCGTGCTCCAGAGGCCCTAAACATTGAAACACTGTCAGTTCAGGACACCTAGAGGAACAGATCACAGTCAGCCCCCTCCCCTCCTCCTGTCTTCCGTGTTTTCTCCCGGTCTGGGCGGCACTCCTGCCAAGTTGGGGAGGGACTCATTTGGAGGGAAAGGGATTCCCTGCCAATTGCATTTGGCCCCATCAACCTAGGTCAAGATCCCCGTGTGAGGTCTGCAAAGTGCGAAGGCCTTTCACAGGTCCCCGAGCCGACTAGGAAACCCATCCTCAAGTGATCCCCTCAAAACGAAAGCCAGAAGCCAGCAATCGCAGACGCCAATCCCTCTCCTGCGGCTCAGCAGGCTGGCTCCAGTCCCGCCCACCGCGCTCTGGCCACGCCTCGTTTCCGCGCTTCTGGACCATCGGCAAAGACAGGAGGGACCCGACCCGGGACCACACAGGCTTCTCTGGGCGCAGCACAGGTGCCCGGGGCTGCTACCTACCTGGAAAGTCCCGGACGGGACCGGGGAAACCGCAGGGACGTGCAGCTTTCCCCGCCTTCGTCCTTCGGCTAGGAAAGCTTTCTGAAAGTGATTATCCTTGTTAATCAGACCCGGCGTTCGGGTCTTCATTTGTAGATGAAGAAACCTGGTACACAGGTTTCTTCACACCCCATTCGTCACCCTTTGCCTCTAGTACCTAAAACACACACACTCACGAACTTAAATCCCTTAAAAGTCTCCATTTCCAAAAAGGATTAAGGGATGGGGGAAAGGGCCTCGTTCGGGCAGCGCCAAAGTAGTGTCCTGGGACCTAGTGAGAAGTTCTGCCCTAAGCACCCGGGGAAGATGCCTCTTTGGCTACGGGTTCGGAACTGACAGGCAGATGGCACCTGTTCCCACCCTCCACCCGCAACAGGGAGCCCGGAGGCCGGCTGTCTCCTCTCAGCCGAAGCCAGCTGGCCCCAGCGCGATGCCCGGGAGCCGGGTGGTCCAGAGAATGCGAGTACGGAGTTCCTCCGCCGCAGACCCCTGGCAGGAAGCTCTCAGACTACCCTACAGACAGACCTGGACAGCCGTCGACTCCCTGCGGGGCCCCGTGGGGAACAGTCCCTCCGCCGGGCGCGGCGGGGCGGAAGGCGCAGACTCACCGGGGCGGCGGCGCTTCCAGCTTGGTCTCCGTCGGGCGGCCGGGGGCTGGGGGCTCCACGACCCCGGCCCCCTCCCCTAGGCTGCCTCCTTAGGGTGCCGCGATCCTGGGGCTGCGGGATCAGGGGAGGCTCGGTCGAAGGAGCACGGTGGCTGAGAGCGCGCGGCCAGCTCTCGGACTGGGATGTGGACGCAGGAAGCGCGGCCCCCGAGCGCCGGCGTGCGGGAGGGAGGGACCGAGAGCCGGAGGGCGGTGCCGGCCCCGAGTGGCCTCCGGCCCCGGGAGGCACCGCCCACCCGTCGACCCTCCCCCTCGGGCCTCCGGGCCACCTGGAGCCCCAGGGCACCGAGAAACCAGCAGCGAAGAGAAGACACCCACTCCCCCGATCGGCTGGGGGTGTGCGGGCCGAGGGCGTTGGACCGCAAGCAGTTGGCTAACCCGGAATGGCGGGGAGAGAGCAGCCTGCCCCTGCCCCCCGGGGCAGCGTTCGTGTGGCGCCGGGTGGGAAGGGCGTGTCGGCCGGGAGTCCGGGTTTTAAGTGTTAAGGAGACCAGGGAGTCCCTGCCAGACCCGGTGCAAATGCAGAGGTTCAGCTCCGCCGGCCCGCCCGCCGCGCCTTTCCAGGTGGGGCGCTCACCTGGCCAGCTGGTGCGCCGGCCTCCCCGCCTCCCCGCCTCCGCCCCCTCCTGGGGAGGCTGCCCTCCCCTCTTCACCCTCAGGCAGGGTCTGGGCGCCCGCACCTCCCAGGGCTGGTCCCTGCAAGGTGACTGATGGGCGGAGGTAGGTAAGGAGGAAGCGAGTTTTTGAAAAGAGAGTCATCTCAGGCCCTCGACCTGCCCCCACCCCCCACCCCGGGTCCCCTGAGCGCCCTCTGGGTCTCATACTTGAGCCTTGGTCGCGGTGGAGCCCCTCCAGGAGCCTGAGCCCGTGCCCGGGATGGGGGCACCCTGGCTTCTGCCTTCCCAGCTGGCGTCTTGTGTCCAGCTTTGCCGAGAACTTGCGCATGGACGCTCCGGTTGGTGTCCTGCCGACTAGGTGGCAGACGGGTGGACCGCCTCTGCTTAGATCTTCAGAGCTGCTGCCCGAGGCCTGGTTCTGGGCAGGGTGAACCACAGCTCGGAGGGCACCTCTGCCTCCTACCTGGAGGTTTGCCCTAGACCTGCACTTCTGAGACCCAGCCCGATTCTAAACGCAGGTAGCCGTCCTCCTCCTCCTTCAATCTTAGACTGTTTTGCTTTCCAAGAGAGGTCAGGTCAGGGTCCCTTTCTCCGAGTGTCCAGCCCTTTAAAGTTCAAATGCTGAAAAAAGCTGATAGGCTAGGTGTCAGAGAATCTAGCTGAGGATAGAAGGCGCCTCCTACTGGGAATCTGCCCTGTCCAGGATGGAAAACAGATACCTTGGTGGAAATTGCAATCAGGTTCAGTTTCAAACTGCCAGCTTCATACGTACACATGATTCTCATGTGTGTATACCTACAGAGTGGTTTCACGTGGGTATTTTTTCCCCATTGCTGCTTCTTCATGCATATGTGTGTGTTAGTCCTTTAGTCGAGCCGACTCTTTGAGACCCCAGGGACTGTAGCCTGCCAGGCTTCTCTGTCCATGGACTTCTCCAGGCAAGAATGCTGGAGTGGGTTGCAGTTCCCTTCTCCAGGTCTTAACATGCATGATAATAGTTCGATAGGACCTTAGCATCTACAAAGAGGTCAGTTTGGGGCTGTCTTGTGATTTTGAGGAGAGAAAAGCATTTAAGGAACCAGTAATGAGTCTTCCTAAGTATATCAATAAGTGGTATTCTTCATTTATTTACTGTGGACCAAGAACCCAGTTACCACCCGCTTCCCTTGCACCATCTTATTTAATCCTTAACCCTGCAGATGGTTATTGGTTATGCTCACTTTATAGAACAGAGAGCTGAAGCTTAAGGGGATGAGGTCATTTGCCCAAAGTCACACTTTAGGCAAATGAGGAGTATCGGGAGCTTGACCAAATTCGTCCCCTCCAGAGCCTCTTCTCTCCCTACTATAGAAAAATCCTCCATCATGCTCTGGGCCCTAAGACAAGTTCCCTTGCGTCTCCAGTCTGTCACTCAGGAAGAAGACACCATTGTCACACTCTGCATAGTGATGTAATTCTTTACAAGTCAGTCTCCTCTTCTGAGAACAGGGACTGCTGTGCTCCCAACCATCTTTGCTTGACTCCCTGGAGGTGCTTAATAAATATTTACTGGATGAATGAAAGCTCCAAATAATATTATTTTAGCAAATGGGGAGAACATATGTGGAGAAGGGACCTGTACAACAGGCTCCCATTTGAAAGCTGTGTGTATCCATTGCAAAGTTTAGACAATGAATTTGGGAACCTTCCAGGCTCCAAAGAAGTGATGGGAAACAGTCACATAGTCCTCAGATAAGACCAGGGGTCTGGTTTTCATTTCACTCTGCAAGACTAACTTTGGAGAGGCCTGGGCTGGGGGTGATCATTTCAGACAGCTGCTTTAGCTCCTACCCAGAGGCAAAGGGCCTCAGTACTTTTCCATGCCAGGATCTGACTCTGGGTCCGCCCTGCTCTGCTGCACACCCAACTGGGCAGGTCACGTTTATCTGAGAATATCATCTTCAGAGTGTTCCTTTTAGTCAGGCTCAGCCTGGCTAATCTGGGGAGAGGCTGGAGAAACTCTCAAAGCTGAACCACAGGCAAAAGCCAGAAGCTGGCAAAGGAAGCATATTTCTCCTTGCCACCCTCCCCTCCAAGACTTTTCCCTCTAGGTGGTGAGTGTCTCTGAATCTTCCCAGGTTCTCTGTATCCCACTGAAGAGCCTGACAATGGAACCACCACCTTATCCCCCTGTCAGCTTTCAAGGGCTTGAGAAATGCCTTTGGGGAAAGAGCCATAAAAATAAATCTCAAAAGGTGGAGTTTCTGTTACTGTTACCATAACAGACAGAGGAGACGATGACAGTTACACCATCTACTGAACCCTATGTTTCAAGTGCTCTACAAGCACTGTGTTATCCAATCGCTACAACAGCCTTAGAAGGAGAATTCTATTACTCCTGTTTTTCAGGTGAGGCTAAGACTCAGAGAAGTTATGTACCTGGATCCATTAGCAAGTAGTTGAGCCAAGAATTGAACCAAGGTATGTATTTGCTCTTAACCGCTATGCTAGGAACCCTGTGTGGTAGGCAGAGTAATGACTGCCCAAAGATGTTACAGCCTGATCTCCAGAGCTGTGAATATGTTACCTTACATAGCAAAAGAAACCTCGCATATGTAATTGAGTTCAGGATCCTGAGATGGGGAGACTGTCCCGAATTATCCTGGTGGACCTCATGAGATCACAAGGGTTATTTATTTATTTATGGCTGCACTGGGTCATCATTGTTGCTCTTGGGCTTTCTCTAGTTGCAGTGAGCGGGGGCTACTCTCTAGTTGTGATATTATTTTAGCAAATGGGGAGAACATATGTGGAGCTTCTCCTTGCAGTGGTTTCTCTTGCTATAGAGCAAGGGCTCCAGAGCACATGGGCTTTAGTAGTTGTGGCACACTGGTTTAGTTGACCTGCAGCATGTGGAACTTTCCCCATTCGGGGACTGAACCATGTCCCCTATGTTGGTAGGTGGATTCTTAATCACTGGACCACCAGGGACGTCCACAAGGGTTCTTATAAGGGAGGCAAGAGGGTCAGAGAGATGTGACGCTGAAAGCATAGGTCAGAGTAATGCAGTGCTCCCTCTTGCTGGAGGGGACCATGAGCTAAGGCGTGTGGAAAGTCTCTAGAAGCTGAGAAGGGTCAGGAATGAATTCTCCCCTAGACCTCCAAGCAGAAGCACAGCTCTGCTGACACCTAAATTTTAGCCTAGTGAGACTAAAGTTTTGGACTTCTGACCTCTAGAACTGTCAGATAATAACCTCATGTTCAGAGATCAAATTACCAACATCTGTTGGATCACAGAAAAGGCAAGAAACTTCCAGAAAAACATAAGCTTCATTGACTATGCTAAAGCCTTTGACTGTGTGGATCACCACAAACTATGGAAAATTCTTAAAGAGATGGGAATACCAGACTACCTTACCTGCCTTCTGAGAAATCTGTATGCAGGTCAAGAAGCAACAGTGAGAAATGGACATGGAACAATGGACTGGTTCCAGATTGGGAAAGGAGTACATCAGGGCTGTATATTGTCACCCTGCTTATTTAACTTATATGCAGAGTACATTATGCAAAATGCTGGGCTGGATGAAGCACAAGCTGGAATCATAATCTCAGATATGCAGATGACACCCACCCTTATCGCAGAAAGCAAAGAGAAACTGAAGAGCCTCTTGATGAAAGTGAAAGAGGAGAGTGAAAAAGCTGGCTTAAAACTCAACATTCAAAAAACGAAGATCATGGCATCCGGTCCCATCACTTCATGGCAAGTAGATGGGGAAACAATGGAAACAGTGACAGACTTTATTTTCTTGGGCTCCAAAATCACTGCAGTTGGTGACCGCAGCCATGAAATTAAAAGACACTTGCTCCTCGGAACTAAAGCTATGACCAACCTAGACAGCATATTAAAAAGCAGAGACATTACTTTGCCAACAAAGGTCTGCCGAGTCAAAGCTGTGGTTTTTCCAGTAGTCATGTATGGATGTGAGAATGGGACCATAAAGAAAGCTGGGTGCTGAAGAATTGATGCTTTTGAACTGTGGTGTTGGAGAAGACTCTTGAGAGTCTCTTGGACTGCAAGAAGATCAAACCAGTCAATCATAAAGGAAATCAGTCTTGAATACTCAGTGGAAGGACTGATGCTGAAGCTGAAATTCCAATAATTTGGCCACCTGATGTGAAGAGCTGACTCATTGGAAAAGACCCTGATGCTGGGAAAGATTTAGGACAGGAGGAAAAGGGGACAACAGAGGATGAGAAGGTTAGATGACATCACTGACTCAATGGACATGAGTTTGAGTGCTGGGAGTTGGTGATGGACAGGGAAGCCTGGCATGCTGCATTCCATGGGGTCACAAAGAGTTGGACATGACTAAGTGACTGAACTGAACTGAACTGAACCTCATGTTGTCCTATGCCATGACGTTTATGGTAATTTATTACAGTAGCAGTAGGAATCTAATAATCCTGCAAACTCAGCCATGTAGGTAGATGCTTATTTCACACATCTCTTCAACTAACTATTCACTGTAAAGCTCTTCTCATACGAGGCACCGTGATACAACCTGTATCACGAATTTAGAAAGAAGGCAGGGTTACATCAAACCTCTCTGGTTTCTGAATCCTCTACCACTTATGAGCTGTGTGACCTTGGGCAAATATCTCATTCTCTCTGAGCCTCAGTTTCTTCATCTATAACAGAGTGAGGATCAGGTGAACCAAAATGTGGAAAAGTGCCTTATAAATGGTCCAGTGGTATCTGAACATGAGTCATTCGGAGCATTAGCCTGCCCAGCTCTGAAAGACTGGATTCTAGGAGGGTTGCATATTGTTCTGAGCATCCCTGGCATTCATTTTGATTTGCTCTGCCTGAATGAACAAGTAACTAATTTAAAGTGTTAGACTATCTCTAACTGGTGACTAGATCTCAGTCTGTTATGAAGTAAGCTGAAAAAATCCACCTAGAGGAAGCAATCATCTTGTAGAAAAACTCACACATGTGCTTAAGAAGGTGTGTTTAAAGATTTTCATTCATGATTATTTGTAATGATGAAAAATTGTTATCAACCTAAATGCCACCAAAAGGAGATATGCTAAATTAATTACAGCCCAGGCTCATACTGGAATACTATGCAGTCATGAAGAGAGAAGGAGCTAGAGTTACCTCACAGAGACGAATATCTAAGATGTATCGTTAACTGAGAAAAGCAAGAGACCAAGCATTTTGATGCCACACAAATGGCTTTTGAAAGAGATGGAGAAGGCTTCCCTGGTAGTCCAGTGGTTAAGAATCTGTCTTGCAATGCAAGGGACACCGGTTCAATCCCTGCTCCAGGAAGATTCCATACGCCGCGGAGCAATTAAGCCCATGCACCACAATTCCTGGGCCCTTGCTCTAGAGCCCAAAGTGCGCAGCTAATGAGCCTGTGTGCTGCAGGTGCTGAAGCTCACATGCCTAGAGCCTGTGCTCTGCAACGAGAAGCCACTGCCACGAGGAGCCCATACCCTGCAATGAAGGGTAGCCCCTGCTTGCTCCCCCTTGCTGCAACTAGAGAAAGCCCACATGCAGCAACAAAGGCCCATCACAGTAAAAAAATAAAATAAAATAGATAAATAAATAAATCTTTTTTAAAAATAAAAGAGATGGGGACACATATATTTGATTGAGCATAAAAATTGTTCAGGAGGGATCAACCCAAAGCAAAACATAATTATCCTTAGAAATTTAGGAGAGGGGTGTGTGTGCGTGTGTGTGAGTGTGATGGGGAGGTTATTATTATTTTTTCAGTAACAACATATTTAATAATAAAACTTAGAAAAATAGAGGGTCCAGGAACCACCTGTATGGTTCACCAAGAACACACCCTCCTTAGCCTGCCCTGTGTCTTCTCTTTCTTGCCATAGTCTTTCCCCACCTGCCATTCTTCCCTTGCTCAGTTCTAAGCAGATGACCCCATTTCCTCACCTTTACTCATTTATAAACTCTGAGAATCTGAGCAATGTCTTCACCTTGTGACTCTTAGCAAAGTCAGCGGTAAATCACATACCGGTACTTTAACCTGGCCTTCACCTGGAATGGCTCACACCCACCATGAAAGGATGTATCTTGTGTGCATATATCATCTATGACGTACCAGCCCAACCTCTCTGAAGGCTGAATCAGGTCTGTGTAGTGAGGAATTGTGCTCATATAGTACAAAGTGAAATTGGATCCTTGGACCATTTGTTTAAATAAAACCATTTTATCCATTTCCTGAAATTTTTTCATTCAAGAAATACATATCTTCCTGAGTTACCAATTTAATGGGGTCTGTGTAGACAGGTCAGATGGCCCAGAATGGAGTTGTTGAAGATATGGCTTGGAGTGCAGGTTCTTGGGACCCCTGAGCACAGAGAACCAGCAATTCTTTCTCCTCTTCACCCCATATTCTTCTGTGCCCCCACCTTGCAGAAATGCTTTCTCCAGATCTCATAACCAGTCAGTTCATCCAGCTACTTCCTAACTGTGGTCCTGTTCCCAAGCTCTCCCCTTGGATCCATTCTCCCTGTTGAAGGGTCAGCAGCGTGAAACACAGATGGGGCAGTGGTTCCGCTCTGCCGTTGGCATTAAGTCCAGGCTCCTCGACAAGGACACACAGCGCCTTCATAACCGTGCAGGCCCTTCTGGTGTGCTCAGCCTCGTTACTCATGCTGCCTCAGGCTCCCTGCTCTGTCACTGTCTCTTCCGGTGGGTCCCTTTCCCATCAATGATGAAACCCTTCCCAGAAGCTCCCAGTAAACTTCCTTGATCACTCCCTTCCTGGAGCTGGGTCACATGCATGCGTGCCCGTGTGGTAAGTCACTTCAGTTGTGTCTGACTCTTTGTGGCCCTATGGACTGTAGCCCACCGGGCTCCTCTGTTCATGGGATTCTCCAGGCAAGAATACTGGAGTGAGTTGCCATGCCCTCCTGCAGGGGATCTTGCCAACCCAGGGATCAAACCCTTGTCTCTTAAGTCTCCTACCTTGGCAGGCAGGTTCTTTACCACTAGTACCACCTGGGAAGCCCAGATGAGTCACATGCCCGCTCCTAAATCCATCACAGTGAGGACCCTCCAGACTGGAGTAGATGTTCAGAATGTACCTGGAGTCAGTTGGGACTGGTGCAGACACCTGAACCAAATGAAGGCTCTGCCAACAGGAGTAAGTCAGTGGTGGTTGGTAGCCCCCAGCAGGCACTATAGCAGCCACCGTCGGTACAGGAAGACCTCTGTGTTGGGCTGGCACTTGCCAAAGCAGAAAAACCCTCTGCAGAGAGAGTGGGAGAGAGATGCTTCCAGAATTCCTGCCAGCCTTCTGGTTCTTAAGGCTGAGCAGTATTCCTGTTTTACCAAGTTTCCTTTTTGCTTAAATTAGTCTGATGAGTTTCCGTTTCTTAAAACAAAAGGACCCTAAGAGAATCCTTTTGAAGCTTTTGCAAACAGCCTGGAAGAGGTCCAGAGACCAAGTACAGATGTCCTAATCCTATTCCCATTAACTAACTGCTTTGAAACCATGAGCAGCAAACACAAGGGCCCTGTGGGACTTGGATTTCAAGGAAAAACATTCACCTCTAGGATAAGTAAATAACTATAGCAGCCACAGAGCACTGACTATATGCCAGGCACTATTCTACCCAACTTACAAGTACTGTCTCATTTCAGTTCAGTTCCGTTTAGTTGCTCAGTCGTGTCTGACTCTTTGCAACCTCATGGACTGCAGCATGCCAGGCTTCCCTGTCCATCACCAACTCCCAGAGCTTGCTCGAACTCATGTCTATAAAGTCGGTGATGCCATCCAACCATCTCATCCTCTGTTGTCCCCTTCTCCTCCTGTCCTAAATCTTTCCCAGCATCAGGGTCTTTTCCAATGAGTCAGCTCTTTGCATCAGGTGCCAAAGTATTGGAATTTCAGCTTCAGCATTAGTCATTCTAATGAATACTCAGGACTGATTTCCTTTACGATTGACTCTCAAGAGTCTTCTCCAACACCATAGTTCAAAAGCATTAATTCTTCGGCACTCAGCATTCTTTATGGTCCCATTCTCACATCCATACCTGACTACTGGTAAAACCACAGCTTTGAGTAGTCGGACCTTTGTCGGCAAAGTAATGTCTCTGCTTTTTAATATGCTGTCTAGGTTGGTCATAGCTCTTCTTCCAAGGAGCAAGTGTCATAATTTCATGGCTGCAGTCACCAACTGCAGTGATTTTGGAGCCCAAGAAAATAAAGTCTGTCACTGTTTCCACTGTTTCCCCATCTATTTGCCATGAAGTGATGGGACTGGATGCCATGATCTTCAATTTTGAATGTTGAGTTTTAAGCCAACTTTTTCACTCTCCTCTTTCACTTTCATCAAGAGGCTCTTCAGTTTCTCTTCGTTTTCTGCCATAAGGGTGGTATCATCTGCATATCTGAAGTGATTGATATTTCTCCTGGCAATCTTGATACCAGCTTGTGCTTCATCCAGCCCAGCATTTTGCATGATGTACTCTGCATATAAGTTAATAGGGTGACAGTATACAGCCTTGATGTATTCCTTTCCCAGTTTTGAACGGCCTCATTTAATCATGCTCATAACTACATAAGGAAGATACTTTAGTTCTCCCATGTTATAGATGAGGAAACTGAGATGCAGAGAAGTTAAATGACCTGATCAAGCTCACGCAGCTGGTAAGTGGTGGGATCTGCCTATGACCCCAACCTACCTGGAGCCCATTCTCTCATCTACTTCTCTACCCTGGCTCTCATGTAAGTGGTGTTTATGTTACCCTGAGGGACTCCTTGATTCAGGTTTAGAAGATGAAAGACGAACCTGGGGACAGAGATTCAGCTTCGCTAGAGGAGAGGGGCCCCCAGGAGGAGCACAGCCAAGTCTTCCACGCCTGCCAGGGTCCTGGTGGCCCATTCATCTTGCCCAGGCTGCTGCAGTGGGCTAATACTTAGTGACATTGGTTTTTCTCCTTTTTGCTCTTTCCAGATCTTGGTGCCTTTTACTTTGGGAAAAGCTTAGTTCAGCAGGAACACTTGTGAATTTTGAGAATCAGGAGTTTGAGTTGCAAGAACGTGAACTTTGAGTTTCTAAAACGGAAGTCCTGGAGGCCCCTGGGTATAAGGTTTATGTAATTAAAAAAAGGTTTGGAGACTGAGACCCCAGAGCCATTTCCCCCAGCCCAGATAAGGTCAAGGGTCTGTGGGTTGGGGGCTCAGGTAGCAGGACAGAACTCTATCTGGGTCTCCAGAGAAGTGAGCAGTAGCTGAAACAGCGACCCTGTGCTGTCTTTGTGAGAGAGTGTGGGTTGGGGGCGAGCCTGGGAGAATGTCTCCACTTACCCTACATGGCAAGGGAGCAGGGGGGTAGTCACATAGAGTGATTGGAAGAGGGGCCAAGACAGCCTTGCAGGGAGTTGCCAGGCCCTGCCAGTGCCTCCAGTGTGCCCAAGAGGGCAGAAGAAGCAGAGAGAAGAGAGAGAAGCTGGGCCCAGAGAGGGCTTCCAGGAGGCCTAGGAGGGAACAACTGTCTTCTGCGATACCGAAGCAATGCCACCTCAGCAGGTGCCAGAGAAGATGAGATTGTTGCTGCCCCCTGCCCAGGCCTGGTCCTTCGTGAGAGCTGAGCTCTGCCCTCTTGTATATTTCTACGTAAAGGAGGGTAACGAGGACCTTCAGGAGACATAGAGGAGGCAGAGCGTGGGGCAAAGAAACAATACTCCTGCCCTTTCTGTATCCTCTTCTTTCTTTATTTTTGACTGTGCTGGGTATTCGTTGCTACTCACGGGCTTTCTCTAGTTCAGTGAGCAGAGGGTACTCTCTAGCTGCGGTTCGAGGGCTTCTCATTGTGGTTTCTCTTACTGAAGAGCATGGGCTCTATGTGGTCGGTTTCATTGTGGCGCAAGGCTTAGTTGCCCTGCAGCACGTGGGATGTCCCCAGACCAGGGATCGAACATGTGTCCCAGCATTGGAGGGCAGATTCTTAACCACTGGACCACCAAGGAAGTCCATCTTTTTAAAAACTATATGGATTTAATTAATTTATTTATTTGGCTGTGCTGGGTCTTGGTTGCAGCACACGGACTCTTTAACTGCGGCATGTGAACTCTTAGTTGTGGCATGCGAGGTCTAGTTCTCTGACCAGGGATCGAACCCCGGCCCCTGCATTAGGGCTGTGGAGTCTTAGCCGCTGGACCACCAGGGAAGTCCTTCTGCATCCTCTTTTGTGGAAGCCCACCCAGAAGTCTCTGTCTTTCACCGTTTCAGCTCTCACTGCACTCTCGTTTCCTGCAGAAAAGCCTCCAAGTACTGAGATAGTGGAGGTGATGGTTCTTTGTAGCTACTTCATAAGGCATCCCCCCATCAGCCTCCAACCTGCTCTAACCATGCTTGTCAAGTACATAATTGTGTCTGCTTGGGTGGAAATTCAATATGACACTGTTGCCTGGGTGACCGTTATCTTTGTCCATGACTCTTATGGCTCTTGAGACCAGAGTTTTGCACTGTCCTGGGCATTGTAGGATGTTTACCTGCCTCCCTGAGACTCTATCCACTAGATGCCAGTAGCTACCCTCTCTCAAGCTGTGACAACCAAAAATGACTCCAGTGTCAAATGTCCCTGCGGGTAGATCAACCCCAGTTAAGAACTGCTGTTTAGAACATTACATACAACATTTCCAGCATGTGCTTTTTGCCCTGATATTGATGTCTGATAACAGAGAAATATAATCAGAAAAGCAGTGGCCCAGAAATCAGAAGACCTGGGTTCAAGTCCAGTTCTAACATTTCTTACCTGTGTGACTGTGAACAGATCTTAGTTTTCATCTATGTGTAGTGGGAATAATAAATAAGGAGAGGGGTCTTAACTGGTTTCATTCACTACTGTAACTCCAATATCTAGAATGATGCATGGTACATAGTAAGTGTTCAAGAAAATTGTGTCTATTGAATGAATCTCTGCCCTGCCTTCCTCCTAGGGCTTCCAATGAAAGTCTGTGCAAAATTCTATGACTAAGGGGCCAGAGAAAACATTGTACCCTGTCCAAACTCAGAACACAGTTGCCCTGGCTGACATTTCCTAAACTAGCTTTAAATTCATTAAGGATCCATAGTAACCCCAAACTGGAAACAATCTAAATGTTCTTCAATAGGGGAATGGTTAAACTGTAGTATACCCATACCATGGAATACCATGCAGCAATCAAAATGAACAAATTCTCAATACATGCAACAATTTGGACAGAGCTGAAGGAATCATGTTGAGTAGAAACAGCCAGTCTCTAAAGGTTACATACTATACGATTTCATAGATATAATATTCTTAAAATAACTAAATTACAGATGAAGGTCATTGGCAGGGGATAGGGGAGAGGAGAAGGGGGAGAAGGGGACGACAGAGGATGAGACGGTTGGATGGCATCACCAACTCGATGGACATGAATTGAGCAAGCTCCAGGAGTTGGTGATGGACAGGGAAGCCTGGCATGCTGCAGTCCATGAGGTTGCAAAGAGTCGGACACAACTGAGCGGCTGAACTAAACTGAGGGGACAGGCTGAGGGAATGGTTGCATAAAGGAGCTTCTGGTGATGAAAAAGCCTTCTAGATCTTGACTGATCACATGTGACCATATTTATTTACACGTGTGATAAAACTGTATAGAATCACACACACACAAATACATGTAAAACATGAAATCTGAGTAAGCTCTATGGATTGTACCAATGCCACCTTCCTGACTATGCTATTATACCATAATTATGCAAAAGGTTACCATTGGGGAAAGCTGGGTGAAGAACACACAAGATCTTCCTGTACGTAAAACAAAACAAAACAAAAAAACACAAAAAACCTTTCTGGGACTTCCCTGGCAGTCCAGTGCCTAAGACTCCAAGCTCCTAATGCAGGGGGCCCAGGATCAATCCCTGGTCAGGGAACTAGATCCCACATGTTGTAACTAAAAATCCCACATGCCACAACTAAAACCCGGAGCAGCCGAATAAATAAATAATTAAATACAAATATTTTAACAATTTTTCCTGTGAATCTAATTACTTTGAAATAAAGATTTTAACCCAAATAATATATAAATAAACTAAATGAATATATAGAGACACAAGGAAGAAAAGAATTCTCAAAAAAAACCCCAAAACCCACAAACAGAATAGTGTTAGTATTAGTTGGTCAGCAGTGTCCTACTTTCTGCAACCCCATGGGCTGTAGCCCACCAGGCTCCTCTGTCCATTGGATTCTCTAGGCAAAAATACTGGAGGGGGTTGCCATTTCCTCCTCCAGGGGACCTTCCCAAATGTACATAAAGGAAACTTCATTAATGTGCATTAAAGGATACCCCAGGTTAACCTGTTATAGAAAACTGTGTCTTGAGTCTTTAAATTCTATACCAATCTATACCTCTGGTTGGCTGATACAAATCACCAGAGGAGATGAGACTCAGACCGCAAACTGGAGCTGGCAGGAAATGGAATTATTTTTCCATGACTCAGTCTAAATTATTTTACAAGTCCCTGTTCTGCCAGGTGCAGACATGTTCACCTACCCTCTTTGCTGGGGTTGCTTCTGAGAGCCTTGGGTAGCACTGCCCCACTCGCCCCACTCTAGGAGCATATCAGGGGCCAATGCCTTCCACCTAGACTGGCTGCCGGCTGTTGGTCCCTGCAAACCCCCACTGAGCCATTCCTCATCTCAACTCCCACCCCATGCTGGGCCCAGGGAAAACCTGGCAGGGAGACCAGCCCCTACCTGTCATCTTCTGATTCATATGTAGTCCACAGATAGGTTTGATTTGGCCTATATAGTATTGTTTTAGAATTTATTTCCTTGTGTCTATATGAGATGATGGATGTTCCTTAAACTTATTGTGGGCATCTTTTCATGATTATGTAAGTCAAATCATTATGCTGTACACCTTAAACTTATCCACTGCTGTATGTCAACTGTATCTTTTCAAAATTTTTTCTTAAAGTTTTTTGGTTTTTTGATGTGGATCATTTTAAAAATCTTTATTGAATTTGTTACAATATTGCTTCTGCTTTGGTGTTTTGGCCCCAACTCATGTGGGATCTTAGCTCCCACATTCCTTACATTAGAAGGCAAAGTCTTAGCCCCTGGACAACCAGGGAAGTCCCTGTCAATTGTATCTCAATATAAGTGGAAGGGGGGGGGGGGGAAAGAAAGAAATAGCACATTTTCAAATTTTTTTTTTACAAAAAAATTAGTTGCCAGTCTTTGAAAATTTAGGAGTTTTCACATAAGGATCTAGCTCCCTGGAGCTGAGGGCTCTGAGCACTGGTCCCAATACGGCAACAATCTTGGAACTGTGTCACGGCTGCTCTTTTAGACCAGGCATGTGATTCACTGCAGATTCCCTATTATGCATCCAGTCTGGATTCACTCATTTATAAAAACTGCCGGTCCGTGTAAACACTTGAGATGGTAACCCACATTCTTCCATACTTCTGCCACTTTTGGGTCCCTCGGGACGATTTTTCTCCTGCCCTTTCTAGTGCAGAGAAACATTATGGAACTCAGATATACTTGCCAGAAAAAACCTACTATTCTGTCTAAGGTTCTACTGCCCTCCCTGGCTCACAGGGAGAGACACCATGGGACACAGCCCGGGGCCCTTATTCTCGGTTAGTCTTGCTTGCTTTCAGACTCGCCTTCCTCCTGTTCTGGGAAGCTTTATTTTTGTCTTAAGAGGCAGGAAGCCTTGCTAGTCCAGCATTTGGGTTGTCCCCCCTGCCCCTCCCCTCAAGCTGTTCTGTTGTCTGCACACACTTGTCCACTGTTTCCCTGACTTCCTAGGCTTTCAAAATTCAAAAGCCAGGACTGTTTTAGCTCTTTATTCGCTTTGTCATCGCTTCCTGCAGACCTATGATAACAGCTGCCTGAATTTTATGGGTGGAGAGGATCTTGAAACAATAAGAAAAACTGGGAGTGAAGAATACCATCCGTTAAAACGTAACCCTTCATCATCTTTGTATATGCCAGGTGCTGTGCTAAACACTTTACATGCATTATCTCATTTCAGCCTCAAATTGGAAATAGAGTGTTTGTCCAAAGTCAACAGCTATCAGAGAAGACAATGTCAACCCACTCCAGTACTCTTGCCTGGAAAATACCATGGACGGAGGAGCCTGGTGGGCTGCTAAGAGTCGACACGACTGAACGACTTCACTTTCACTTTTCACTTTCATGCATTGGAGAAGGAAATGGCAACCCACTCCAGTGTTCTTGCCTGGAGAATCCCAGGGATGGGGGAGCCTGGTGGGCTGCTGTCTATGGGGTCACACAGAGTCGGACACAACTGAAGCGACTTAGCAGCAGCAGCAGCAGCAGTGGGGGGCAGAGCTGGAACTTGAACCCAGAGCCTATCCTCTTGGCCACTCAGTTCTCACAAAGGTATGGCTTTATTTCACCATCACCTTTCCTGCTTCCTGAACCCCGTGTCCCCGCCCTTCTGCACAGGGTCACCGCCAGTCACAAGCTCACCTGGGCCAAAGTGAAAGGCCATTGGTCGAAGTTTTCCAAGGCCCGCCTATCCCCTAGACGACTGGCAGAATGGCTGTGACTGACAGGAGGCCGTTATTGACGAGAAGTATATTGACCCTCCTCGCGCCGCTTTAACCGCAGTGAGAGTCCAGACAACAGAGGCAGCTCAACTCCCTGGAGAAGAGCAGGGATAAAAATGGAAGGCTGAAACAAGAGACCGAGTCTGAGAGTTGGCAGATCCACTTACAGGGAAGAGTAAATGGTGGCTGAGGTCAGTTTGTAAATCAGCAGCTTGAAAAGCTGGACAAAGCCATTTCTTGGAAAATCCAATTATAATGCAGAGCCTAGAAGGTGCCCTGGGTTTCTGCTCAGCTCTCTGCAGAGCCTCACCCCATGTCCTTTGGCTGTCACCTGTCAAAGGGCCCTGAGCAATCCAAGAGCTTGCTAGTCACTGGGGCTCAGAGGGCAGCTGTTTTCTCTAAGCGCTTGGGCAGGAAGGCATTCCTTTCTTCCTCATCTCTGATGCACAGGAGCACCTCATAAACCATCTGTGCCTCCAGCTCTCCACTCAGCCAGAGGCTCTGCTCTGAGGCTTTCTGCAGCCAGTGGGCTGGGGACAATGAGTCTGTGCAGCCCCTGCGGAAAGACAGACGTACCCCATGGCTTTGGATTTTCCCAGAGGTTGCATTCCGCTAGCTTGGCATGTGGACCTGGTTTGGACAGCACCATCAGGCTAACTGGTCCTCTGGCCAGAAAGGGAGAAAGTGGTTTTCTCTACACAATTCAATATAATTCAGAGTTTCAAATTTTGTATTAATTGGGATCATGATCCTTTCCTGTTAGAAATGCACCCATTTCTTTCACCTTATATTGTTGTTTAGTCACTAAATCATGTCTGACTCTTTTGAGACCCTATGGACTGTAGCCCACCAGACTCCTCTGTCCATGGATTTCCCAGCACTTATATTTAGACTTGTGCCTGTGTGAGGTAGTCTAGTTTGGTGCTGGGCACATGGCCCTGTAGTTGAGCTGCCTGAGTTCAAGTCCTGGCTCTACAGTTACTGACTGCAGTTCCTTGGGTGAGTCATCTATCCTTTTGGAGTCTCAACTTTCTCATCTGTAAAATGGGGTCAGTGACAATCCTGACAAGATGACATCTGTGAAATGAAGCAGCAAGTAATGAAAAGTTGCTCTGTACAAAGAGGCCCTTATTGTCACTGGAGAGAAATTCCCAACGTGAATGAAACCATTCTGGGTCAGGAAGTGGGTGAGTCGATGGGGTCTCTGAGGCAGGAGTCACTGGTCCCAGCGGACCTCTGATTTGAGTACCAAATACCTAGTCCTGGTAGATGAATTCAACTGTCTAGTCTTATTTATTCATTTAATTGGCTGTGTTGGGTCTTAGTGTTGGAACTCCAGATCTTTGGGACATTATGCAGGATCTTTTGTTGTGGTGCACAGACTCTAGTTATAGTGGTGGACTCCAGAATATGTGGGCTTCAGTAGTTTGGGTACATGGGCTTAGCTGCCCCCTGGCATGTGGGATCTTAGTTCCCCGGCCAGACACTGAACCTGTGTCCCTTGCATTGCAAGGGGGATTCTTAACTACTGGACAGCAGGGAAGTCCCTCTCAAGGGTCTTGGTTGGTACTGGAGAACCAGCTGTAGGTGCTCTGGAGAATTCACCCAGAGACCCACAAAGTCCAGGAGGAGAGTGCCAGGCTGGCATTTTCTCTCCATCTCATCCAGGATTATGGAATACTGTGTGGGGTGGTGGAGAGGAGGTAAACCAGCAAAAGATGAAAGAAGGGGGCCCTCTCTAAGGCTTTGGCCCTCAGGAAGGAGGGTGAGGGATGGGAAAGAGTAGGAGTGTAGTGGGTGAGTGACGCAGCCTAGACCCAGAAGCAGCTGTCTCCTATGCCCTCTTGGCTTCTGGGGACCAGGCTTCTCAGAAGGGGGAAGCAGTGACCAGATATGCCAAGTTCTGAGTCAGTGACCCTATGAGCTGACAAGGGTGGTGGAAATGGCCACCCAGTCTGTGGAAATCCCCTACAGATGGGTGGCCAAGAATCTCCTTCTGCTGGAACCCTCCTTTGTTCCAAGCCTTTTACTTATATTTATTTCTTCTTGGGCTTCCCTGATAGCTCAGTTGGTTAAGAAGCTGCCTGCAATGCAGCAGACTCCAGTTCAATTCCTGGGTTGGGAAGATCCGCTGGAGAAGGGGTAGGCTACCCACTTCAGTGTTCTTGGGCTTTGCTTGTGGCTCAGCTGGTAAAGAATCTGCCTGCAATGCAGAAGACCTGGGTTTGATCCCTGAGATGGGTTGCTTATATTTATTTCTTCTTTTTTTACTGAAGCATAATTTATATTCAGTGGGGATGTAAAACTCTTAAATTTTTAAGTAAAACTCAGAGATTTTACTTAAGTTCATGTCCATGGACCAACAACCCAGATCAAAATCAAGAGCATTTCCAAAACCCAAGAAGGCTACCTTTTTACCCTGTCCCAGTCCAAACAGTCCCAAGTAACTTTAATTCTAACCTTCATCACTGTAAATAAATGCTGCCTGTTTTTGAACTTCAAATAAACAGAATTATACAGTATGTACCCTTTTTTGCCTGACTTCTTCCATTCAGTGTTATGTCTGGGAGATCCAGGTAAGGTTTTTGTAGGGCTGTACTTTATTTCTTTTTCATTGCTGTATAGTGTTCCATGGTCTGAATATACTATAATTGATATTTTCATTCTTCTGTTGATAGACTTTAGGTTTTTTCTAACTTGGGGCAATTAAGAATAAAACAGTTATGATCCATTTTGTACCTATTTTTGGTGCGTAGAAGCTCTCACTTCTGTCAGGCATATACTCTGGAGTGATTCCATGCCTTATAGACATTCTGTTTGAAAATGCTTCAAAATAAGGGGAAAGGTACTACTGTGTTTCCTCCCACTCCCTTCCCCGACATAGGTGCTCTGGGGTTGCAGGTGTGAGGGTCTGAGAAGCAGAAAGGAGAGAGAGGGCACCCCACCATAGCAATCCCATTAAGAAGATGTGAAAAGATGTTGGTTACTTGCCAACAGCATTTCCCCTTTCAAAATGTCATCTGATCTTTTCTGGCAATGTGCATGAGAGAGTCTCTGAATCTTGGAAGAAAGTATCCCCCTCACCCTCCTGAGGGTGCCTGTTGAAGTGTTGACTGTCCTGTAGTTTTCAGAGGTGATCAGATCCCTCCTTCCTATTTAACAAGTAGGGAAACTGATGCCCAGGGAAGTGACTTGATGAAAACCTCACATCTGGTAAAAGGCCCAGAGCATGACTTCTGGCCTCTAGGGGCCTCATCTATAAATTGAGAGAAAGGGATTATATTCAGGACTGCAAGGAGATCAAACCAGTCAATTCTAAAGGAAATCAACCCTGAATATTCATTGGAAAGACTTATGCTGAAGCTCTAATACTTTGGCCACCAGATGCGAAGAGCTGACTCATTGGAAAAGACCCTGATGCTGGGAAAGATTTAGGGCAGGAGGAGAAGGGGATGACAGAGGATAAGATGGTCACTGACTCAATGGACATGAGTTTGAGCAAACTCCAGGAGACAGTGAAGGACAGAGGAGAGCGGTGTGCTGCAGTCCATGAGGTCACAAACATCTGTATTCTTTTGCATGGAGAATATAGATGAAAACAAGGACAGAAGCAGGGAGACGCCATTTAGGAGGCTGTGACAATAGTTCAGTGACAGATGATGGGGCTTGGCCAGGCAGGGACAGTGGAGCGAGATGGGTCCTGGTAATGTTTTGATGTCACACCAACAGTACTTCCAGCAGGTGAGCATTGGTCCTGGCAAGAGACCTTTGCACCTTATATGCAAAGCATATGCACTTTGCGCAGAAGGCTACTACTGAGTTTCAGGTACAAGGTCTTTCTCATTCTTCTAGATCCTTTTTTCAGTTTCCCTTTCCTGTAGTCAGCAGGGACAGTCTTACTGTGTCTCCTTCCAACATGGGATGGAGCCCTTCAGCCAAGTAAATGTCAGTGTGCATGTGTGTGTGTGTGTGTGTGTTTGGGGTGGAGAAGTCACTTTCTTTTTTGCCATGCTTGGTCTTCACTGCTGCGGACGGGCTCTTCTCTAGTTGCTGCTGTCAGGCTCCTCCCTGTGGTGGCTTCTCTTGTTGCCAAGCACAGGCTCTAGCTGCCCATGCTGCGGGTGCTGTGGCATGTGGGCTTACATGCTTTGTGGCATACGGACTCTTCCCAGACCAGGGGTTGAACCTGTGTCCCTGCGTTGACAAGTGGGTTCTTAACCACTGGACCACCAGGGAAGTCACTGTGAGTCTTCCTTTCCTGTCCCTTTACCTGCTTCCCCACTTTCTCTTTTCTCATTTTGACAAAGCTCTAACTGCTCACCAGGCCTACCAGTGCCTGCCCAAGGGCACTTCCTCTAAGGATGCTCTCTGGCTGTTGAAGACATTCCAGCTCCGCTGACCTTCCTCCTTTGACTCCTGCCAGCCTGTCCCACCTCTGGGCCTTTGCATGCGCTGCTCAGCCCTGCTCTTTGAGTGGCGTCTTTTTCCTGTCTTTCAGGTCTCAGCCCAGCTGTCACCTCCTCAGAAAGGCCTTCTCTGATATCCTTACTGGAGTTCAGTCACCCTAGGTACAGTTGCTGCTTTCTTCAGACATACCCTGATTTGTAATGATTTATGTATTTGCTCTGGCTTTCCTGGTGGCTCAGCAGTAAAGAATCCTCCTGCCAGTGCAGGAGATGCAGGTCTCCATGGGTAATCCCTGGAGAAGAAATGGCGATCCACTCCAGTAGTTTTGCCTGGCAAATCCCATGGACAGAGGAGCCTGGTGGGCTACAGTCCATAAGATTGCGAAAAGTTGGACATAACTTAGCAACCAAACAACAACAACAACCATTTGTTTACTTATTGATGGTTTCTTCCCTCACACTGTAAGGCATTAGAAGATCAAGGAGGGAGTTAGTCTTGTTGACTATCAATTCCTTAAGTACCAAGCTCAGGACCTAGAGGGCAGATCAGCAGGAAAGTGTAGCAGAGCTTCTGGGATGTCCTGAGTGACCCCTCTTCCTGGTATCCACTGCCCTTGGGCCATTTCCTGGACACAAGAGAGGGCTGACCCTGTGTGACCGACAGTGGGGGGATGGTGGAGGTGACAGCATGTGCCTTCCCTGCCAAATACATGTATATGTATATTTAAAGCAGGGGACCCCCAACCCCTGGACCACGTTCCCAGTCCATGGCCTGTAATGAACTGGACATGGCAGGAGATGAGCGGCTGGCAAAATTGAAACCATCCCCTCGTTCCACCCTGGTCTGTATGTATGTACATACATGCATACACACATTATGTAACATATATGTTATATATTGTATATATAATCTCTTACTGGTTCAGCTTCTCTGAATCCTGACTGGTACATAGGCCATCAAGGATATGGGTCTTAATGCCAAACTATCTGGGTTCAAAGCCCAGGTCTACCAGTTACCTCCTCTGGGACTGCGGATACGTTTTTAGGTTTTTTTTTTTTTGCCTTGATTGCCTCATTATAAAATGGGAATTACACCTACCCCCATTTTGTTGTGTGTATTAAGTGAATTAATTTAAAAGGCAGCTAGAAGAATACCTGGCACATGGAAATGCTATGTGAGTGTTAGCTGCAGCTTTTGGAATTTAGCATATAGTAGGTGCTCAATAAACATTCTCCAAACTCACGGCTGTCTGATGAATGAGAGGGGCCACCAGTCTTTGGGGCTTCTGAGGTGGCGCTAGTGGTTAAAGAACCCACCTGCCAGTGCAGGAGAATAAGAGACCTGGATCGATCCCTGGGTTGGGAAGATCCCCTGGAGGAGGAAATGGCAACCCACTCCAGTATTCTTTCCTGGAGAGTCCCATGGACAGAAGAGCCTGGTAGGTTACAGTTCATAGGGCCACAGAGAATCGAACACAACTGAAGTGACTTAGCACACACACACCAGTCCTGATATGCCACACTCCTTCCCAGGGTTGCTTCAGAGTTCCAAGTCTTTATATGCAGGCAGGCTTAAAGGCTATTTCTTCCCCCTTCTTTCCTTCCTCCCTCCCTCCGTTCCTTCCTTTCTCTCTGTCTCTTTCATACATACACTAAAAAAATTATTCACTGTTTATCTGAAATTAAAATTTAACTGGGTGCTAAGTTTTCCTCTATTTTATCTGGCAACCCTAAGCATGCCACATCTTCTCAGAGGCTTAGTGAAGTCACTTCTGTGTGTCAACCTGGCCAGGTTCTACTGCCGGTTATTCAACCAAATGCTAACATAGGTGCTGCTGCAGACATGTTTATAGATGTTATCAAAGTTCATAATGATCGACTTTAAGTAAAAGTGTGTTAGTCGCTCAGTCATGTGCAACTCTTGGTGACCCCAGGCTCCTCTGTTCATGGGATTTCCCAGGCAAGAATACTGGAGTGGGTTGCCATTTCCTTCTCCAGGGGATCTTCCTGACCCAGGGATTGAACCTATGTCTCCTGCATTACAGGCAGATTCTGTACTGTATGAGCCACCAGCAAGGCCCCTTAAGTAAAAGAGATGATCCTAAATAGTCTGGGTGGGTCTGATTCAATCAGTTGAAGAGAGTATAAGCAGAGCTGAGGCTTCTCTGATGAAGCGAAATTCTACCCATGGAGCCTGCGGACAGCAGCTTCTGCAATTGACTTCCTACTTTGTTGTTGTCTTTTCCGTTAGACTGTAAGCTCCAGGGACCTGTTGATTCAGTGAAATATCCCCAGTGTCTAACACAGTGCCTAGCATGGGGCAAGTCCTCAATTAAATGTTTGCTGAATGAGTATACAATAGTCAGGCCTGAAGGGGAGGCTGACTCCAGAATAACGGCTGACAGATTCAGTCTTCATGAGGTAAGTCTCGGGGTTTCCTCTCCTGTAAAATTAGGACAATGCCAATACCTACCTCCTGAAGTTACTGTGAGGATTAAATAAATCAATATCATGCAAGTATTTAGAATAAGACCTGGCATATAGGAAGCACTGTAAAATGATTGCTAACTGGAAAAACAGATAATTAATTTTTGTTTTGAGCAGGAGTATCAGCTACCGTCATTATTTAAGATTCACAGCATACCAGATACTGTACTAAAATCTTCAAAAAAATTTTTTTATTATTGGAGTATAGTTGATTCACAGTGCTGTGTTTGTTAGCTTCAAACAATTTTCAAACACTTTGCTGTCAGTATACAGCAAAGTGAATCAGTTATACATATACATATGTCTGCTCATTTTTAGATTTTTGTCCCATATAGGCCATTACAGATTACTGAATAGCGTTACCTGTGCTATATAATAAGTCCTTATTAGTTATCTACTTGAGATATAGTATTGTGTGTTTGTCAATCCCAATCTTCCAATTTATCTCTCCCCTCACTTACGCCTCAGTAACAAGTTGCTTTCTATATCTTTAACTCTATGTGATATCTCTTATATGTGAGATATTTTAAAAGGGTACACATGAACTTATCTACAAAACAGAAATAGAGTTACAGATGTGCTAAAATATCAATATACATGATCTTTTTATTTTTAACACCTTACATTTTCCAACCAAAAATAGATTGCCTTGTGAGGAAGTGAGTTTCCCGTCAGTGGGAAGGATGCATTTGTGTTCTATTTGTATTGGGCCTGCTGTCTTAGAGGTGGCTGTGTCAGGCCTTGGTGGGTGTTGGGGGTGCAGGCTGGCAGGATGAAAAGTCTGATAGAGTTTCTCTTCCCTCTGGTATGGGTCAGCCCTGTGGGGGCAGCCCCAGCTGTGTTGGCAGCTGTTATAGCCCAGCATCCAGTGGCCCCAGCAGTTTCTATCCAATACAAATTAATTGGCCAACCCTCCTTGATTTGTCTGGGACTTTCCCAGTTTTAGCACTTCAAGTCCTGTATCCTGGGACCCTCCCTTAGTGCTGGGCAGATCAGAACAATTGATCATCATAATTCAAGATGACCCAGAGGTGTCCTGACATGTGAGCTGAGCACAGCAATGGAGAAGAAGTATAGCTTGGTAGGTAGTGAGCGAGACACTTGTAATCATGTAGAAATGCTTTATTCACCAGTAGGAGGCTCAGGGGCAGAAGCCCCCTTCCAGGCTGATACCAGTCTGGGTATGGTCCAGTGAGTGAGCTGGGATGTTAGGTAATGTAATAGGATATCTACATCATTTCAGGTCTTAGAAAACCAATCACAAATTGACTTAAACAGAAAATGAAATGTAAAGTCTGACTATAACCAGCTTCAGGTATGGCTGGATCCAGGGCATAAATGACATCATCCAGATAAGGTCTCCATCTCTTACCTTTCCTACTTTCCGTGTTGCCTTTATCTCTCTTTCATCATGGTGTCTCTGGTTGCTGTAGGGCTGACATCTTGTCGGGTACAAGGGGGAGAAAGAGAGATTCTCTTGGCCAACAGTGTCAATATAAACCTTTTTGGCTCTGATTGGGCCAGATGCTCATTGCTGAACCAGTCCCTGGGAGTGGCGGGGCGGGGGTGCAGGTAGGAGAATGGAACAATACTCTGATTGGCTTAGCCTAGCTCCCATGTTCCATCCAAACCACAGGGGTATGGCACCTGGGATATGGGGCCAGGTGGGTTGAACTTGCAGCTATGACCAAATAATGATGATAACAATAGCAGCCAACATTTACAGAGTACTTAATCTGGTCTCAGTGGCAAGAAACAGGGAGGATGTCTGGGAACTCGGCTACATATACCTGTAAAGGCGTCTTAGGAAACTCTTACATTGAGAGGGAGTTTGGATTGAAAAATCAGCGGTGTCCAACTCCGACTGTATGTTTTGATTATCTTTTAAAGAGTAACTATGGGCCCCACTTCAGACCAATTGAGAATCTCTGACTTTGGGACCCTAATATTAGGGTAAAAAAAACAAAAAAAAACAAAAAAAAAAAAAACAAAAAAAAACCTCTCCAGATGTTTCTACCGCACCTAGCCTCCAGGACTAAGAATCACTTGGTTAGTTCAGTGTGTCTCGAGTTAGGCGTCTGTAGGTCTAACAACCAGCCAGGTGTTTCCTATGCTTATTTTAGCTTGAGGGCCCCCTGCTTTCCATCATAGCTTGGCACCCTGGGGTCGACAGAGAAGGCTGCTTTCTCCTGGGCAGAGGTGAGCAGCCTGGGTACACCTGCTGGCCACCTGAAGGTTGTGTGGATGAATATCTCAGGCACTGTTTTACCATTCTGCAGTGCGAACCAGATCCAAGTTCTCTTTTATGCATCTGTGAATCTTTAAAATTGCCGGACCCCAGTTTAATTATTTGATAATCTCATGTTCCTATGAAACTAACAGCGTCTTCCCTGGAAGGTTTTTAATTAGACTTTGCCTCTGCATTGACTTGAGAATTATTTCTCCTCTCCTGGGTGTGGATCTTCTTTAACAGAATGGCTACCGGGGGGGAGGAAAAGTTATTTTATCCTTATTCACCTGATGATATTACTAGTCACAATTGTACACTGAATTCTCTTGATTGTAATATTCAAGAAAGTTTTATGGGAGCTAGTTCTATTCCAAAGACTCCTTGATAGGTGGGTGACTGGGAATCAAATTTATTTTCTTACAGCGACTGTGTTATTAAAACCAAGGTGATTTTCTAAGCTAGCTCACAAAGATCTATTCAAGTCCTATGAATAATTGTAGAAAGTGCTGAAATGGAATAATAGGAATCACTTATCATTTACATAACTCATCTAACATTTTAGGTAGGAAAAAAATACTGATTCAGAGTTAATAGAATCTGTGTCATTAGAAAAATATTTATATCTCTTTCCTAATCTGTAAGTTTTGGGCATAATGCGTTTATCTTTTTTGTTTTTCCATGTTCTGTCTTCCACGTCCATTTTATTTCCCAAACTAGGATAATATTAGAACAGCAAATGAGTTGTGTGTGACAAGCACATTTATCAGGTGGCAGGGAGGGGTACCATCCTGATAATGACTGTCCCTCGTGGCTGACATGCATAACGGGGCCCACAGTCTGCAGCCCAACTGTTCACCCTCAGCTGAGCCCAAGGTGGCAATCACATGCAGGTCATTTCTGCCCACTCCTGACTATGCTAAGTAACCTGGCAGCCCCACGTGCTGTGTGTCATAAACCTTAATTACAGGGCCACTGCTTCTCAAGAAGAGCTACAAGGAGATGTTGGGGATGAGCTTGTGTGGGGTGGAGGACACCTCTGGGACAAAGGCAGAGAGCTGAGGGAGGGGCTGCCCCTCACCCCCACCCCACTATCTCCCTCAGGAATGCAGTCCAGCTGAGCCATCGAGTTCAGGGCCTGTTTGGCCGAGCATCCTAATTGTAACATCACCATCTTTTCTTGAATCCCCACAGTCGGGGCTGGCAGGGCTGCACTGTCCAGATGCTCTCATTTCTGGGTGAGAAGCTGAGGCCAGCAAAGGCTGCAGCTCCTGTGCTCAGGGTCACCCAGCCGATCAGAGGCAGCGCTGGACTTGAACTCTCCTGCTCTGACCACCAGGGCATGGCCCTTTCTAATCGGCCCTGACACCCCTCTCCTCTTGCCTGTATGTTTCTCAAATTCTGGTTGAAGAAAATAGCTGTTCTGTCGCCCCAGGCACGCATATGAGGCACATTGGACAGCCCCAGAAGGCCAGGGCATCCCTCTTTTTTTGTCCTTTTCTGAGCCTTGGGACCCTAGGAGAGCACCCATTACTCTCCAGGAAATTGATTTGCCCACAGGTCTTTTTCTGGCAGAACATATACTCCTTGAGCAGGGAGGGACTGCATCCCATGGGTTTCCTTATTGCCCATGACAAGCTTGAGATCCCACCCAGAGAAGGACATCTGATAAGCATTTGATGAATGGATGTGTGTGTCATAGTGTGTGTGTGTGTGTGCGTGCTCAGTCATGTCTGACTCTTTGTGATCCCATGGACTGTAGCTTCTCTGTCTGTGGGATTTCCCAGGCAAGAATACCAGAGTGGGTTGCCATTTCCTCCTCCAGGGGATCTTCCCGACCCAGGGATCAAACCCACATATCCTGCATTGGCAGGTGGATTCTGTGCCACTGAGCCACCCGGGAAGCCCTCATCACAGCATGATCTATTTTCATTCCAAATAGAATTTCAAACTATTTCTTTGCCTCCACCTGCTCCCTTCTTAGCTAGAACCACTCCCCATGCTGAACTCTAGTGCATGGGTGGGTACATGGTGAACTCAGTGGTGATTATTTTATGCTGGGATTTAAAGGCTTTGCTGCTCATAATTCTCCTTTATGTGAGCCCCCCGCAACCCAGGGAGAGAAAGATATGACTGTTCTTAAGTGCCTTCCAGATGAGGCCACTGAGATTGGGTTCTCCCCTACGTCAAGGCCGTGCAGGAGGTAAGGGGTGAAGGCAGGTCCCTGGTGCTGAAGCCCATCCCCTTTCAGCCGTGACTGAGCCTCCATGGACTGTCTAAAAGTACCTCCTGGCCGGGTGAGTTGCGGATCGCATGTTCCTAGTTGAGCTTGAGGGTTTCCTCAGAGCCCTCTGGGGTTCTGTGGAGCACAGTGTGCCCACCACTGCTTTAGGGATTTCTTCCTTAAGTGATGATCGTAGAGCTGTTCTCTCTGCCAGGGCTAAGAAGAGTAAGGACCAAAGTTGCAGTTCTAGTCCTGGCTTTTTTTTTTTTTTTTTTAATACCTGGCTTTGACTCTTGCAAGCTGTGTGACCTTGGCCAAGCCACGTCTCCTCTGTGGACCTCAGTCCCCTCACCTGTGACATGAGCTTGTCAGACCACATGCCCCACTGTCCCCGAGAAAGGCAGGGGCTCAACCAGCCAGCTCCTACATCCTGGAGAGCTGGTCCCAGGACCCTCTGCTTCTTCGGCTGGTGAGGGGTCTTCCTGTCTTGGATGATTCTGGAAGATTCCTGAAGAGCATTGGTTTTATGCCTGCAGCGGCTCCCTGACAAGGCCACTTCGGCTGAGGGGCTCAGAGGCTCAGGGAGTAGCTGGAGAGGAGCCAGGTTTGCTGAAGACAGGACAGGAGGCCTGGGTGAGGAGTGTTGGCAGGGCCGCCCCAGGGCTACCTCCCAGGCTCTGCTCTTCCCAGTCGACCTGCGTCCCACCTCTCATCACAGCCCTTCCTGAGGAGCCCAGAGAACAGCATCTTGTTTTTACCTTGCTCCAGCTCTTTGGCCTCAGCCTGGAGATGTCCCCCATAGTCCCTGAGGCAGGAATCTCCTGGCTGGTTACAAGGGCTCACTTGGACAACAGTCAGTGTCTTTATTGGACAACAAGGATAAGAGGAAAAATTACAAGAGCTGTAATTGATAGACCCTAACAGCCACCCGGGGGAGACTGTGTCCCAGGGCCTATGGGTCCCTTACCATTTCATCCTCATGACAACACAGGAAGGGTTATTGCCACCTCATTTTACAGATGAGCAGACTGAGGCCCCGAGAGGTAACACATGTCTGAGGTCCCACAGTTGGTAAGAGGCTGCGTGAACATTTGAAGGCAGGCAGGCAGGCTCATGGGCAGGGTCTTAGTTGCCACAGATCCTCTAAGGAGAGGCCCATTTCCCTCAGAATCAGACCTATAACCAGAAGCCGCAATTCAGAGGATGAGCTCCAGCGGCTGAATACGCCCGGCTGGGGCAGGGGAAATGATCTCCTCTGTGCCTGCATAGCCTTGGGACCCGTCATTGCTAACTGCGTTCCCGGCCATCATTTGCAAGTGGTTCATGGGGCAAGAGTTAGGGCCAGAAATCAGGAAAAGAATGAAGAATATTTTCTCCTTTTTGAAACGTGGAGTTCAGACCTGCTGAGTTGTACCTTGGTGACACTTATCCCAAATGTTATTTGGATAAACTGGGAGATTAGGAGCAACTTAGATGCATGACTATATAGAAAACATAACTATAAAATAGGTAACTAATAAAGACCTACTGTAGAGCACAGGGAACTCTACCCAGCACTCTGTAATGACCTACACGGGCAAAGATTCTAAAAAAGAGTGCATATATGTGTCTGTACAGCTGATTCACTTTGCTGTACACCGGAAACTAATACAACATTGTAAACTAACTATACTCTAATACAAATTTTTTAAATAATAAATTTGAAAACTTGAGGAAGATTAAAACCTTTGGTACCTGTTCCCTCCATTGTCAGCTCCATGAGGGCAGCGGCCAGGTCACTCTTATTCTCTCGATGAAAGGCCAGTGCCCATCACAGTGCCTGGCATGACGGAGATGACTGACAGATGTTGGCCAATCTTCCCGGAGGGAGGAGGATGCCTCTTTAACATTAAGCACAGGGCATGCAGCATGGTGTGAGGGTTTTCTCCGGTCAGGTGCTGAGATGTTAGCCTGGAGCTCTGCGACCTGCCCCGGGCTCCCTCGAATGTCCCTGTGTTTCAAGCCGGGGCTGTTTGTGTCCCCAGCCTTGTGCTGTGAGGGTTGGTGGCCTCTGTCCTGGGCAACATTTTCCCACAGGGACACCAGTTCACTTGTGGCCGGAAACCCCAGGCTCTGTGTGATGCCATGTCTCAGACTCTGCCCTGCCAGGAACAAGGTGGGGCCCAGAGAAGGATGGGTGCCCCCAGGACAAGGGGCAGAGCTGGAGCCACAGCCTGGCAGGCACAGACTTGCTGTGCAATACTGTGGTTTATCTTAAACAGATTCATGCAACTTTGACAGTCTTCTCAATTAGACACTCACATTTGAGTGCATAAAATATCGAGACTTCCCTGATGGTCTTGTGGCTAAGACTCTGCGCTCCCAGTGCAGGGGGCCCAAGTTTGAGCACTGGTCAGGGGAATTAGACCCCCACAGGCCGCCACTAAGACCCAGCACAGCCAAATAAATGAATTAATTTTAAAAAATCAGATGTATTGATGGATTGGTACAGGCATAAGAGATAGATGAGTGATAAAGTATAGAAAAAAGGTAACTAGTACAATCCAGAAGGCCAATATACCTATGCTTGTTAGAGAATTCTTTCACAATGTCTGTTTTAACATTTTCACAATAATGATGATCTGAATGGCAATGCACTCACATTTGCTTTAATATATACAGTACAAACTAACTTTTCCATGCCTCAGTTTCTTCATCTGCAAAATGTGATACTAAGAATACTTGCTTGTGGTTATGCTGTGAGGACTGAATGAATTTTATTATAGTTAAAGAACTAAAGTGCCTGGCACCGAGTAAGCACTATTTAAGATGAGCTATTATTATTTTTAATTTCTATTAAATGATACAAATGGACTTACCTACAAAACAGAAAGAGACTCACAGACTTAGAAAAGAAACTCGTGGTTGCCTGGGAAAAGCAAAGTTGAGGACTTTGGGAAGGTCATGTACACATTCTCTATTTAAGCTGGATAACCAACAAAAACCTACTGTGCAGCACATGGAGCTCTGCTCAATGCTATGCGCCAGTCTGGATGGGAGGGGTGATTGGGGGAGAATGGAAACGTGTATATGTATGGTTGAGTCCCTTCACTGTTCACCTGAAATGCTCACAACATTGTTAATTGGCTATACCTCAATACCAAATGTTTTTGGTGTTAAATAATAATAAATTTCTGTTAGCTACCAGTTGGAGTAGGAAATGGCAACTTGCTCCAGCATTCTTGCCTGGAAAATTCCAAGGAGAGTGGAGCCCGGCAAGCTACAGTCCACGGGGCTGCAAACAGTCAGACACGACTGAGTGAGCACACACACACCAATTAGTCTTTTATCAGTTTTCATCAAACTTTTAAGTACATTTTGGAAAGGAAGTGCTGTGTTCCTGTAAATCATTATTGTCTTGGTGTATTAGTTATCTACTGCTGTGTAACAAAGTTTCTCCAAACTTGGTGGTTCTGGGAAAAACAACAGTCACTATCTCACAGTTTCTAAGGGTCAGGAGCCAGGTGTGGCTTAGCTGGGGGACACTGGCTCAAGGTCACTCACAGGCTGCAAAGAAGGTGCCAGCTGAGGCTGCATCAGCTCAAGTTTCCATGAGGCAAGAGCCATCTCCAGGCTCATTCCCTGGTAGGATTCAGGTCCCTGCTGGCTGTTGGTCTGAGATTGACCTCAGTTCCTTGCCATATGAGTCTGTCCGTAGCTCAGCTTACAACTTGGCAGGTGGCATCGTCGATGAGAGCAAAGAAGGGACAGAGAATGAGAAGAGAGGTGGAGAGTGAGTGAGTTCAGTCTTTTATAACCTAACCTGAAGAGTGACATCCCATCCTTTTTGCTGGATGACATGGTTAGATAGCATCACCAACTCAATGGACAGGAATTTGAGCAAACTCTGGGAGTTAGTGAAGGATGGAAGAGCCTGGTGTGCTACAGTCTATGGGGTCGCAAAGAGTCGGACATGACTGAGTGACTGAACAACAACGATATTCTCAGAAGCAAGCCACACTCCTGGGAAGGGGATTTGATCAGAGCATGAACACCAGGAAGTGGGGCCATTGGAGCAATTATAGGAGCTGCCTGTCACCCATGGGCATCAATTTGAGATCAGGTGCATTAGAAAGAACACAGGCTTGGAGTGAGGCAGAAACAGTCTGATGCCAGCTTTTTCTCTTTATCGGTAAAATAGCACATTTCTCAACCTCACTGAGCCTCATCTGTAAAATGGAGGCCGTTTCAGCTGCCCCACTGGGGCTGAGATGTGAGTCAAGTGTGATCCACTGTGGTATGCTGCCTTGCTCAGTGTACTAGATTCCTAGGGCTGGTGTAACAGTTCCCAAGTTTAGCAGTTTAAACAACTAAAATGCATTATTTTAGAGTTCTTCTCTGGTGGCTCAGCCAGTAAAGAATCTGCCTGCAATGCAAGACACCCAGGTTTGATCCCCGAGTTGGGAAGATCCCTGGAAAAGGGAACGGCAACCCACTCCAGTATTCTTGCCTGGAGAACTTCATGGACAGAGGAGCCTGGACAGAGGGCTTCATGGACAGAGGGCTCCAGTCCATGGGGTCACACAGAGTTGGACACGACTGAGTGACTAACACACACAGAGGTCTGTAGGGCAGAAGGCTGACATGGGCCTTTGCTGTGTTGAGTCGCTAAGTTGTGTCTGACTCTTTGTGACCCCAAAACTGCAGCACACCAGGCTTCCCTGTCTTTCACTGTCTCCCGGGGTTTGCTCAAATTCATGTCCATTGAGTCGGTGATGCCATCCAACCACCTCATCCTCTGTTGCCCCTTCTCTAGCCCTCAGTCTTTACCAGCATCAGGGTCTTTTCCAATGTGTCAGCTCTCCTTTTCTGACTCTCTCATCATCTTTTAAGGCCACACAGGATTACCGTGGGTCCACCCGCACAATCCTAAAGTAGGATAATCTCCCTATTTTAAGGTTTCCTGGTTAGCAAGCAGTTCCACCAGCAACCTTGATTCCTTATTTGTCACGTAAGTTAACATAGTTCTAGGGATTAGGAGGTTTGGGGGCCATAAATCCTCCTATAGTCCTTCCACAAACATGTCTTCATTTGCCCCGAGGTGTCTGCCTCCCCACACCCCACACTCCATACACAGCTGCCTGATTGTCCCTGTGGCATCCTGGCACCCAAGAGGGAGAGGTCCTCCTTGGCACACCCAGAGGCCAGGAGGAAGGCCTATTCATTCTGTAGGAACATGGGGAGGAGGCAGGTGCTGGACAAGGTGAAGTTTATGGACATTCCTCAGGCGCCCCAGCTGTGTGTCTGATTCCCTCCGGGCTGCTCACACAGTCTCCAGAGGCTGTTTTTATCCCTCTCGTCCTGGGAACAATGGATGGCTGCTCCCCACCTGTTCACCACATGTGTCCTGCTCCTGGAGGCCACCCACCTGGGACTTTCTCGGAGAAGGGAAACAGCTGGTGCCTCCTGTTGAAGTTGCATCACAGAGGCAGGCCTCCTGGTTGGAACTGGCCCCTTACTGCAGCTGGACTTCTGCTGGGCGGGGGTGGTGGGGTGGTGGGGTGGTCTCCTGGGTGGAAGGGAATCTGGGTGAACAGGTGGCAAATTTGTCCTGAGGCCAGCTTCCAAATTTTGCTTGTCCCATTGAAGATGTGTTCCTTGTCTTCTGTGTGGAAAGAAGAGTGGCCCTTTTCGGGCTGCAGGAGAGGGCACGGATCCCCCTCCAGCTGGCTTGCTGGGCCTGGATTGCTGGGCCGTCTGTGCTGGTTTGCTCTTTCCTGGGTTGGGCGGGGCTGTGGTGAGGAGTGTATCATCTTGCCATCTAGTGGCGAGTTGTGGGACTGCAGGCCGTAATGGCCTAAACATGATCTCTGGCTCAAGCGGACTCTTTAGGGCACCACGGACTGTATGTAACCTGCCAGGCTCCTCTGTCTATGGAATTCTCCAGGCAATACTGGAATGGATTGCCATTTCCTCCTCCAGGGGATCTTTCTGACCCAGGAATAGAGCCTGTGTCTCCTGCATTGGCAGGTAAATTCTTTACTAATGTACCACCAGGGAGGCCTGGCGTGCTGTGGTTCATGGGGTCGCTCAGGACACGACTGAGCGACTGGACTGAACTGAACTGGACTGAACCAGGGAAACCCAGCATCTACCCTGGCTTTTAACCCAGGGCGGTGGTCCCAACCTCTGGCGGTGCCACAGAATCACACAAAGAGGTTTTGAAAAATACATTTGCTAGAGCCCCACACTACACCTCCATCAGAACACTTGCCATTTAGCTTTAGAGTATAGATCCCCAGGCCCTACCTCTAAATTCTAAATTACTAGGTTTGGAATAAGTCCTCGGAATCTGAATTCTTAACCAGACTTCTCCAGTGACTCCAAGGGCAACTTGACTTGAACACCACTGATTCAACAGCTCGTAAGATAAGTGAGCCAACTGTGGGACGTGGACTTTAAAGAAAAAAAAAAACCAACGATGTTCTCTTCAGTCATATTATTAGAAACATGCCATCTAGATTAAACAAGGATATAATATAGTAGTTAAAAGCATCTAGGTTCGTGTCCTACTTTTGCTGTTGCTGGTTTTGTGACCTTAGGCCAATGTCTGTCGTTTGTTGGAAGACTTGATACAATAAATAATGTACAGAGCGCTTAGCACAGGGCCTGTGTTTATGCTAAGTCACTTCAATGGTGTCTGACTCTATGGGACCCTATGGACTAGAGACCTACAGGCTCTCTGTCCTTGGGATTCTCCAGGCAAGAACGCTGGAGTGGGTTGGCATGCCCTCCTCCAGGGGATCTTTCCAACTCAGGGATCCAACTTGTGTCTCTTAAGTCTCCTGCACCGGCAGGCGGGTTCTTTACCATTAGTGCCACCTGGCCCTTAGGAAATGGGCCCTGTGTTAACAGTCTACTGGACAGATTGCTTAGATCTGTTGGGAGTTTCATTTCAGTGACATATTTATGAAAGGGATGTCCAGAAGAGGAGGAGATGGAAGTGAGAGGAGAGGAGACCTTGAGGAAGAACCAAGGGCAAGGCTTGGGGGTCTGTATCCGGGAGGCAGAGGTCTTGGGGAGCAAGGTGTGCGTGTTGTGTAATAATCACCAGGTTGCTGTCACGGAAACCTTCAGTCGCTGAGTGAGAACTCTTGTGCAGTAGAACATGAGTGGTTCCAGTGCCTCACCTGTACCCCTCATGGAGTGTGATCTAACCATGGTGGACACACAGACAAACATTTGTTGTGACAGCCATTTACATAGTTATGGCACACTTGTTACACATAGGGACATATACATTGTATGTACATGTGTACATGTATGTATGTATGCATGTTGATATATTAGAAAAAATAAAGTCAACATCCCAGGGCAGGACTTCCCTGCTGGTTCAGTGGTTAAGACTTTGTCTTCCAATGCAGGGAGTGTGGGTTCAATCCCTGGTCGTGGAGATAAGATCCCAAATACTCGAGGCCCAAAAACCAAAACATAAGACAGAAGCAATATTGTAACAAATTCAATAAAGTCTTTATAAATGATCTAAATGAAAAAAATCTTTAAAAAAATCCCAGGGCTCTGCTTTCATAGAGATAAGTAGCAATGTGGGGCCTGAGCCACATTTAAAATACATATATATTTGTTACAGACTGAATGTTTGCACCCCCAGCCTAATCCCAGTGTCTTGATATTTGGCAGTGCCTTTGGAAGATGATTAGGTCATGGGGGTGGAGCCTTCATGAATGGGATTAATGCCCTCATTATAAAAGAGAACCCAGAGAGCTCCCTCACCCCTTCTGCCTGACAAGGACGCAATGAGAAGACACCTGTCTTCCACCTGGAAGAGGGCTCACACCACAGCCTGGCTGCATCACCACCCTGATCTTACATTTCCAGCCTTCAGAACTCTGAGAAACATATTTCTGCTGTTTTGAAGCCCTCCTCACCCCTGTCTGGGGTGCTTGGTTATCGCAGTCCAAATGGACTGAGATGTGACGTCACTAATGTAGAGCTGGTCTGAGGGTGTGGCAGACACAGTCCGAGTGGCATTGGGTAACCTGGCCTCAGAGGAGCTGTCCACTCGGGTTTGGAGGTGGACGTCGGTGATGCTCCTGGTTGCTTTCCCATGAATGTGCACTGAACCCCATGATTCCACATACCCAAGGGGCTGCATCTGTGAAAGGGGGGCCATCTTTAGCAAGCCAGCCTGACGCTGCTGACCACCTCAATGCTGGTGTTCGTTTGGTTAAGTGCCTGCAAAACCGCAAACCTGGACAGTTCCAGAGAACGAAGGTGCCAATGAACCTGTCTGCTTGGCCCCCTGCCCACCTAGTGGGCATCTCTTGCAGGTTTCCCCCCTTCCTGGATTGTTTGTTTTCCTCACAGACCCTGCTTTCATGTTGTTTCTTTTATGTCCACTTTTTATTATTTATTTTCTTTTTTTTTTTAGTTTTTTATTTTTTAATTTTAAAATCTTTAATTCTTACATGCGTTCCCCCTCCCACCTCCCTTATGTCCACTTTTTAAAACATTATTTTAAAAAGATATTTACTTATTTGGCTGTCCTGGGTCTTAGCTGTGGCACGTGGGATCTTCAGTCTTTCTTGCAGCATGTGGGATCTTTTTTAGCTCTGGCATGTGGATTCTTAGCTATGATGTGTGAGCTCTAATTCCCTGGCCAGGGATGGAACCTGTGTCCCCTGCATAGGTAGCTCTGAGTTTTAGCCACTGGACCACCAGGGAAGTCCCTTTTTGTCCATTTTTTGAGGTCTGAGACCTTATTGGGTCCACCATCTACTTCAGACAATGCCATCTGCCTGGAGCACAAGGCTCCAAGTGATCGCAGGCTCAGTGTTGCCAGGGTAACACTAGCTCTGCCCTCGTGGCTCCAGACTGACCTCTCTGCTGAGCCAGAGCTGAGTGGTTCTGGAGAAGACCCTGCTGAACAGAGCAGCACTGAGACCCATCAAGAAATGGAAAGTGAGGTGACATCCCTTGGGGTGTCCAGACAGCAGGTGGCAACAGGAGACACAGGACAACAAAGGCATATCCTCCGCACATGCAGTTTGGCCTCTGACTTTGCAACATCACAAGCTCAAGGGAGGGCATCTCTAGCTAGGAAGATTGGGTCAATTAAAAAAAAAAGGATTTAAAGATTATTTCATCTTTCCATTATTCTGTGTAATGCAGACAGAATGCTTGAAATGCAGGGGGAGGTTGTGTGTCCGCATGCATGTGAGCATATGTGTGTAGGTGTCTGGAAAGTAGCGGGTGGGAAAAAGGGCAGGGATTGCTTTGGGGTGAAGCCCAGTGGGTGGAGGGGTCTCTTTTAGGGTCTAGAGATTGAAACCCAATTCCAGTCGATTTAAGCAGGTGATAGTGGGCCTGTATGGGAGTGTCATGGACTAAATTGTGTGCCCCCCAAATTCGTATGTTGAAATCCTAAACCCCATACCTCAGGATGTGACTATTTGGAAATGGAAGTCTTTTTCTTTTTCCTTTTTTTTAATCGAAGGATAATTGCTTTACAGAATTTTGTTGTTTTCTGTCAAACCCCAACATGAATCAACCATAAGTATAAATATATCCCCTCCCTTTTGAACCTCTCTCCCATCTCGAGATGGGAGTCTTTTAAAGGGTGATTAAGTTTACATGAGATCATTAAGTTTACATGAGATCAGGGTGGACCCTGATCCATGTGACTGGTGTCCTTATAAGAAGAGATGAGGACACCCACACGCAGAGGGGCTACACAGGGAGAAAATGACTGTCTACAAATCAAAGAGAGCCTCAGAGAAAACCCACTCTGCCAACACCTTGGTCTCGGATTTCTAGACTCTAGAACTGTGGGACATTAAATTTCTGCGTTTTAAAAAGCCCTGATGTTATGATGACCCTAGCAAACTAATATCGGGAAGGAGTGAGACGGGTGGGAGAGGGGAGAGTGTCATTTAAGCAACCCCCCAGGAAGCAGGGGTGGACTTGGCTTCAGGGACAGTGGGATCCAGGGAATATGACAATCCACCCTGCTCCCTCTCCCATCTTATACGAGGCTATGGTTTGGCCTCCTCCTCTTGGGTATCTCCTTTGTGGGAGGGACATGGCAGCCTGCACTCTGGGGCAATTTCATAACTCAAGATCTAAAAGGAAAGCAAGAGCTAACCTTCCACTCATGATCTGAAACCATCCAGGAAGGGATTCTGATTTTCCCTTCTCAGGTCTCAGGGCCCACTCCTGGGGCCATCTGCAATGGCTGGGGGGAGGGGGGATGCAGGGCTGGGTTAGGGTTCCAGCCTGGATCACCTGCTCTCCCTGAAGGCAGGGGGCGGGGCTGATGGTGGAGGCTGCAGGACAAGAGGGCACGTGATCAACAATCCACAAGGCCAACAGAAGAGGGGAACGTGAGATCCTGAGGCCCAACAGGGAAAGGAAGCAGCCCAGGTCATACGCTCTGTGTCTGTGGCCGGCCGAGCTAGCAGGGAGGAAAGTGGGGGGAGTGGAGGGAGGCAGGGGGCATTACTCCCTGCCAGGTCTACAACTGCCAGCGTGGTTGAAAGAGAAGGCAAACTGGCACATCAGCTGCTGTCAGACTCCATCACTAATTTTCTTGTTTCCTGTTTTGTTTGTTTGTTTTTTAAGTAAAACGGGGAGGATGGAGGAGGATGAGCCATTATAAGTACTCACTCAACCAGACCATTCTGATCCCTAAATTGTTACCTTGTTTGAAGTCAGGAGCTCAGGAGCTGACTTTGCCCTTTAAACCCGTAATTTACAGAGCAATTTTCTGCTAGGCAGAGAGTGGATCTCGCCTTCCAGTAATGCCCCCACTTAATCTTGGAAAGTCTCTTCAGCCCTGCAAACATCTGGCTTGAAGAATTTTTTACTGTAAACAGCTGGGTGTGGCCGGCCAGCCTCAGGGCAGTGGGTACCAGCGCAGACTCTGCAGATAGCCGGTCTGCGGTGCTAAGATCTCAGCTCCCACGGGCCAGCTCGGGACTCTGGGAATCTATGTAAAGTCTCCGTACCTCAGTTTCCCTGTTTGTCAGATGAGAAAAGTCAGTGTTAGTCATTCAGTTGTGTCTGACGATGGACAGGGAAGCCTGGCACGCTGCGATTCATGGGGTCGCAAAGAGTCGGACACGACTGAGCGACTGAACTGAACTGTGTCTGATTCTGTGGCCCTGTGGACTGTAGCCCTCCAGGCTTCTCTGTCCATGGGATTTCCCAGGCAAGAATACTGGAGTGGGTTGCCATTTCCTTCTCCAGTGGATCTTCTTGACCCAGGGATTGAACCCTGGTCTCCTGCATAGCAGGCAGATTCTGTACCATCTGAGCCACCAGGGAATCCCAGATGAGAAAAACAATGTCTATCAGAAAGGGGTTCTGGGAGGAGTAAATGGGCAAAACCACATACAGATGTGACTCTCAATTGTAGATGATTTTGCCTCCATGGGGGGTATCTGGCACTGTCTGGAGAAACTTGGGGCTGTCAGGTCTAGAGGGGGTTACACTCTTGTCTTCTAGTGAGTGGGGGCAAGAGATACTGCTAAACATCCTGCAATGCACAGGACATCACGCCAACCCCCGAAGTACCTCCAGGGTGTCAGCAGTGCAGAGGTTGAAAAACCCTGTCGTGAAGGCTAAGTGTCCGATCAGTGTTGGCTATTAGACCCGATCTCTGAATTCTCACTTTTGTTTCTGGTGCTGTCAGGCACCTGGACTCAAAGTTCTTTTTCCTCTCTGAACATCAGGGGCTCCTCTTCCCTGGGGATCCCTGCCCCACTGCAGGAAGAAGCATCTTTCAGGAAAGACCAATCTCCCACCTCTCCTCCCGCAGGCCATATGAAAGGATCCCACACCACAAAGTCCCCTGAGAGTCCCAGGGCACTGGGTTCTTCAGTCGGTGCACGTGCGGTCCCCTCAGGACGTGACACTCTGGGCTGATCCCACCCCTGGTGGGCTTGTGAGCCTAGTCTACTCAGCCCATGGGATTCCACCCTGAGACTTTACTAGAACTACTGGATGAGAGCCTCTCTTATGTATGGATAGCTAAGCTGGGAGTCTGTGTGTCTTGTGGCAATTTTGCCTGGAAATGAAACTGTCTGTGCTGGGAGCCAGCGTGAGGAATCCCACCCGTGACAAGGTCATGTGGCAGAGATCTGATGGGCAAGGCGAGTTAGATCTCAGGGTGTCCCCCTGGAATTTCCTGAGCATGTACCCCCAAAACCAAAAATCTGCCGGCCTTTGTACTCTGCTTTTCCACTCTTCTGACACACTCTGGAAAAAGTCAACCCAGGGCTTTAGTCTTCTGCATTTGAAAGGGATGTTTCAGTTAAACCCCCTCTGATAACTCTCTAGCTTGCCTTAACAGGTTCCCCCGGACCTCTTACAGCTTGTGAATTGCTTACAGCCCCCCAGCTGCGAGAGGCACAAAGCTTAAAGCATCTTAAAGATACAGAGCCTTTTCTAAAGAGCTAAAAATCATATTAGTGACGGGTTTTCACTGTTGACTCAATGATTGCCGCCAGGCCTCCATATTCTTTATCTTTTAGGCACCTGGGAGGGTGTTAATCAATGTAAACAGGATATGGAAAAGGATATA
This sequence comes from Ovis aries, assembly GCF_016772045.2. Classification (NCBI taxonomy): domain Eukaryota; kingdom Metazoa; phylum Chordata; class Mammalia; order Artiodactyla; family Bovidae; genus Ovis; species Ovis aries. Next base: position 51,678,455 of record NC_056065.1, read on the forward strand.
TAATAGTTTTGATGTTAGCAACACTAGACTTTTGAGTTAATAACTTTTCTTTTGTTATAAATCACTGTACTCCTTTTACTTGTTATAAATTGCTGTATCTTTGCTATGTAAGAATGTAACTTTATTTAGTGCTTTCTGAGAGTGGCACCAGACTTTGGGAAGAACAACACAAATAAGTCTTCTGGTTGACAAACCCTTATCAGAAAAAAGGCTGTAAAATGTTAATTGGCCCTTTTGGCTGGAAGATGATGTAAATCACCTAAGACTTGTGTATACAACTAGGTATGCAGAGAGAAAAGCCTGGTTTTGATAAGAGCCTGGGCTGCTAACGCTGCATAATTTTGTGCTACCCATTGATCTCTATGTACAATCAAAAAGGTATAAAAGGCCTTGCTAGACAATAGAGGCCGGGCCAGTCGCTGGACTGGTTTCCCCCGTGTCTTCTCTTTACTCTAATTTCTGGCTGAATTCCCATCTGGGGCGTGGAGGCTCGCCATGTCTACTTACTTGTCCCGGCTTCTAAGATCCGTAAGAGAGAGAGCCCAAGGCGGGGCACTCTCCGATATTCAAACGGACGCCAGTGGCCTAACGTAGATGGTGCAAGCTCCTTGTCTGGAACTTTATTGGCTTTCCATGTAAACCAAGTTATTCAGCCTCTTTTCTCCACTTAATTTTCCTACTATACTATTATTTCCTAATCTTATATTAATAAATAAATAAGTTTTTTCCTCGCTAATGCCGTCCCCACTTCAAATTCCCTGGATCCACCAGGGCTGGACCCCAGCATGTCTGGAAATGAACCTGTCTGGGAATGAATCTGACATAGAAAGGCAAAGCCAAGGGATGAGGAAAGATGAAGATCCTGAAAATATCACTTGCCACTTTGGATCCAAAGCCTCTGTGTTTTAAACTTATTTATGGCTGCGCTGCCGTTTATGGGGTCGCACAGAGTCAGACACGACTGAAGCGACTTAGCAGCAGCAGCAGCAGCAGCGCTGGGTCTTCATTGCTGTCTGTGGGCTTTCTCTAGTTGCAGTGGGCGGGGGCTGCTTCCTCGTTGAGGTGCGTGGGCTTCTTTTTGCAGTGGCTTCTCTTGTGATGGAGCATGGGGCTTCAGAAGCTGTGGCATGCAGGCTTTAGAGCGTGTGGGCTTCAGTAATAGCTCACAGGCTTTGTTGCCCCAGGAATCTTAGTTCCTGGACTAGGGATCGAACTCATGTATCCTGCGCTGGCAGGCAGATTCTTAACCACTGGACTGCCAGGGAAGTTGCATCCGGCACTATTCTTTACAGATGCTGATCAATTCCTTTCTGTTCTTAAGCTAGTTTTTGAATTGGGTCACTGGCTACACAGAAATACACTTGTCCTAGAATTTTTCTTCCCCCAGTTAAGTTTTTCTAGGGCCTTGCCTACCCTCTCCCCATCCATTCATCAAATCATAAGCTTCTTGAGGACAGGGATTGTATAGACAACTAAATTCTCTCTGGGTTCTATGTGGCAACAGAACTTTCTGCCATGATGAGAATGTTCTGTATCTCACAGGCAGCTATGAGGTGCTTGAAATGGGCTGGTGCTACTGAGAAATGGAATTTTAAATTTTACTTAATTTTAATTGGTTTGTAATTTAAATTTAAAGTGGCTTGGCTGCCAGATCAAACAGCATAGTAGGATAGCATCTTGCCGTGGTGGTGGTGGTGGTGCTCAGCTGATTTTTATTGATTGATGGATTGATCTGTTCATGTGCTTAATGAACAGGGAGAGGGTGACGATGCTGTATTGGTGGATATAGTACGTGGGCAGTCACGGCCCCACAGGTCCCAGGCAGATAAATGTAATGCAAAGTTGAGAATGTAGAATGTTTCAGAGGAGGCCCAGATCAGATTCTTTGGAAGTTCAGGGAGATCACTGTGGTCCAGAGGGAGACTGGGGGTCGGATCAAACAGTGTTCTCAAGGGGATTAATCAAAAATGGGATAGATGAGTCTGTGTGTTGCTGAGGGGTTGTTCTGGGAGGCAGGCCTATATCTGCAGTGCGCATAGAAGGGTGGGGCCAGGCAGGATGGTGCACGTAGGTGGGGCTCTGGTTCTCAGCTCTGAAGCCTGGGAGAAGCCCCTTCACTCGCCATGCCTGTTTTCTCATCAGTAAAACAGAGTGAGTAACAGTATGCCTGCCTCCTCGGTCCGTGGGATTTTTCCAGGCAAGAGCACTGGAGTAGGTTGCCATTTCCTTCTCCAGGGGATCTTCCTGGCCCAGGATCGAACCTGCATCTCCTGTGTCTCAGGAGAATTGCAGGCAGATTCTTTGCCCCTGGGAAAGCCCCACATGGATAGAACAAACACACAGTCTTAGCTACTAATGATGATGCAAACTGGGTCCCCACCTCTGGGGGGCATGGTGAGACTCAGGACCCTCCCAGAGACCCAGCCCCTCACCTCAGCCCTGCAGTGGGCTCTGTCCCTCCATCCAGCAGTGCATGGATGCTAAGTTGCTTCTGTCATGTGTGACTCTTTGTGACCCCATGGTCTGTAGCCCACCAGGCTCCTCTTCCATGGGATTTTCCAGGCAAGAATACTGGAGAGGGTTGCCATTTCCTCCTCCAGGGGATCTTCCCAACCCAGGGATCAAACCCACATCTCTTGTGTCTCCTGCATTGGCAGGCAGGTTCTTTACCACTAGCGCCACCTGGGAAGCCATCCATCAGTACACCCCCTACATGCTAGGGTTGCCTGGTCTATGGGAAGTCAACCCCAGGAAGACAATCTTGGGTACAGATGAATAGAGAGGAGCTGGGCATTTCATTCAGGTTCAATCAAGTTTCATTCGAGGTTCCTTCCTTACTCTTGGAAACCAGCAGCACATCTGGCAACCAGAATGGCCTAAAATAGACATCTTGGGTTTCCACGTGGGGCAATAGAAGAGGCACTTGGCATCTCTGTTGCCTCCAAGTCATCTGTGCCCTGGGAGCCCTAGTGCCCATGGGGCGATTGCATCATTCTGCAACCAGGGAACCTAATTTAGCCAAGAACCACAGCAAAGGGAAAGAAGGACCCATTGTGCAGAAGGTGGGGGCTTGTGTCCGATTGTGCCACTAGGGAACATTCCTAATTGCATCAGGGATGGCACAGATGGGCAGGAGCCAGCTCAAGTGCCCTGGGAGTGGACAGAGACCCAGCAGAGGCTCTGCTGCTGCCTGATGCCCCTTGAGCCCCTCCAGAGATAAGCCTCTCTCTCCCTCACTCCCTTCACTCCAGCCATGTGGGCCTTTAAAAAAAAATCTATTTAAATGTTTATAAAATTTGGCAGTGCCAGGTCTTAGCTGTAGCATGTGTGATCTAGTTCCCTGACCAGGGATCGAACCTGGGGCCCCTGTATTAGGAGTGGGAGGTCTTAGCCGCTGGACCACCAGGGAAGTCCGCACATGGGCCCTTTTTTCAGCCCTATTTACTGTGCTGCTCCCACAGGACCTTTGCACACGCTGACCTGCTGTCTGGAATCCTCTACCCTTTCCTCATCACCTGCTGAACTGCCTTCAGCCCAGGCCTCACTTCCTCTCGTCTACGTTAAATCCTCATAAGATAAGCTCTCTGACTACCAGCTACCTTGGCTCTCTTGGTCAAGGTTACAATTTCACGCCGCCCCAGAATATTTCATTTATGCCTCTCTTCCTTCAGTTCAGTCACTTAGTCATGTCTGACTCTTTGCGACCCCATGGACTGCAGCACCCCAGGCTTCCCTGTCCATCACCAACTCCTGGAGCATGCTCAAACTCATGTCCATTGAGTTGGTGATGTCATCCAACCATCTCATCCTCTGTTATCCCCTTCTCCTCCTGCCTTTAATCTTTCCCAGCATCAGGGTCTTTTCAAACGAGTCAGTTCTTTGCATTAGGTAGCCAAAGTATTGGAGCTTCAGCTTCAGCATCAGAACTTCCAATGAATATTCAGGACTGATTTCCTTTAGGATGGACTGGTTGTATCTCTCTGCAGTCCAACGGACTCTCTAGAGTCTTCTCCAAAACCACAGTTCTAAAGCATCAATTCTTCAGTGCTCAGCTTTCTTTATGGTCCAACTCTCACATCCATACATGACTACTGAAAAAACTACTCTCTTACCGGCTGGACAGTAATTTCTGTGTGGACAGAGGCTGGGCAGAATTTCATTCACATTGCCTCCATCCAGAAGGGGACGACAGAGGATGAGATGGTTGGATGACATCACTCAACTCAAAGGACATGACTTTGAGCAAACTCAAGGAAACAGTGACGGACAGGGAAGCCTGGTGTGCTGCAGTCCACGGGGATGCAAAGAGTTGGACACGACTGAGTGACTGAACACCTGCGTACTGGATGTTCTTCCCCCAGATCTTTGCAGGGCTGGCTCCTGCTCAAAACTTATATCTCAGCTCAAAAGTTCTCTGGGGCCTCCACCCCTCCATCACACCTACCACTTTTCACATCCAACATCAGTCACCCCAGTCATGGATGAGGTTCTTGTCTTCCTTCGCTACATTATATGAGTTCTACCCTTGTATCCCAAGCACTAAGAACAGGCCATGGCACCCGAGAGGATTCAGTAAATACAGTGCACATGGTCAGCCTGCTGAGGCTGGCTGTGCCCAGGCCCATCTCACAGTGTCTTCTAACTCTTCCAAACCTTCCCTGTTCAATGCACATTTCCTGAGTGTCCACCCTCTGCCTAAGCTTAGCAATGAGTTGGAGAGTCAGGCTGGGCTCCTGTCCTGGGACAAGCGAACAGTTGGGTTCACTGGGTTGGAGCTCCATCAGGACCAATTGGACCTCTGGGTGGAACCCTCAGACCAGCCCCCACCTCCTGTGATTTGGGCTTTGCCAGAAGGGCCCAGCTGTCAGCCAGGATCTTAATACTCAGAGTATGTCTCTGAACCAAAAGTACAACCTGGGAGTATATTAGAAATGTGAACCCCAGACCCCACTACAGACCTCCTGAGTTAGCATCTGCATTCCAGAAACACCTGTCCCTCCCAGGTGCACACTGAAGCCTGTGTGTTCCACCACTGCAGACTGAATGTCTGCATCCTCCCAGAATTTATATATTGATAAACCCTAACCTGCAGGTGTTGGTATTAGGAGGTGGGGCCCGCCTGGAGGTGATCAGGGCATGAAGGTGGGGTCCTCATGATGGGATTAGTGCACTTGTAAGATGAGACGTCAGGGAGTTGGCATCCTCTCTCTCCCACTCCAGTCCGTGAGGGCACAATGAGATATGAAGACACAATGAGAAGGCCACCATCTGCCAAGCAGGAAGAGAGTGCTCACCACGGGCTGTATTGTCTGGCACCTGGATCTTGAACTTCCCAGCCTCTAGAACCCTGAGGGATGAATGTTGGTTGTTTAAGACCCCTAGTCACTGGTATTATGTTGTAGCAGCCTGAGCCACTGAAACGACCACAAAAAAAGTCTATTCTGATCGTCTGGAAATATGAATTCCCTGGAGGAGGGACACAGCAAAGCGAATGATACCAAGGGTGTGGTGACTTGTTTCCCCCCTGACAATGTGGTCCCAGGATATAACGCAGCACTCTGACAGGAGGCACCAGACTTTTCCAATAGGACAGAATGCATCAGAATGCATCCATTTTGAATCCTACCACCTGGAAAGGTTAAGTGGGTTAATCCACCTGCTGGAAGGTGGGGGTAGGGGTACTCAGCGGGGAGGAGCAAGTCCAGGATTTGGAGGCGGGTGACTAAGTTTGAGTCCTACTCTGTAATGTATCAGCTTTTTGGAGCTAGACAGGCCTCTCAACCTTAGTCTCAGTTTCTCCATCTATGAAATGGGTTAATAACACCCCGTCAAAGAGACTGTTGAGAAAACTGAATGAGAACACACAGAGGAAAAGGCCAGCTCATCAGTGAAGTGCTGTGAAGTAGTATTTATTGTTACAGTGTTAAAATTCACTCTTGGGAAGACATTCAGGGCCATGACCAGCAATTAAATGTCAGGAACATCATCCTAGTTCATGGACAACTTGTTTCCTTTGTAGCCAAAAACTCCTGGGGGTGTTAGGGCTCAGGAAATTATTCTCATCAGCCAACTGCTGGGAAGGATGTTAGTGTCAGAAGATGCTGTTTTGCACAGGGCTTCTTTTTCTTGCCACTCAACTGCCAGGAGCCCACTGGAACCTCGAAGGGCAGAGCAGAAGTGATGGTGTCCAGAACATATGGGCTGTGATGGGAAGGGGGAGAACAAGGCTTGGAACATCTTGCCAAATCGTCCCATTCTGCTGGACCCAGACCCATTCAGTGGCCTTGAGATTTGGGGTCACTGCTCTGAGGCCCCTCCATGCTGGCTGGGCTGCGGGGAGAGCCCTTCCCCTCAGCTTCCTCTGGCCCAGGTGCTTCTGCAGAGTCTCCCTGTCCCTGTCTCCTGCATCCTGGGGTCCAGTGACTACAATGATGAGACAGATGGATTTATGGGAGAAAGGCCCTGCTCAGCCAAGGCCAAGAGAGCTTTCCAGAGGTGCAGAGGGTTAGAAAGCTGAGCCTTCTTATGGCTCCAGCCCCCAGGTACTAGGAGGAATATGGGGTGTGTCTGCCTACCCTGGTTTTCCCCAACCTCTGGCAGCAACTATCTCTTTGGAAAGGGCCAGCACCCATGGGTACAGGTGACATCACCTCAGAGAAGCACATGCATATGGTTCCCAGGTCCAGGTGTCATGTCACCACCCTTTAAGGACCAAAACCATGACCCAGGCTGTTTGGACAGGATGTGGCCAGTCAATGTTCCATGGGTGGCCACACTGCCAGCCTTTGCTAACCAGCTACCAGAACCTCTGCTGAGATCACACGCCCTGCTCTTCTTGCCTGCCCTGTAGCAGGGCTGACATTTAGGATTTTTCCAACAGACAGAGCTTTTCTTGGTTTAACTCTGTGTAGAGCTTGTTCATTTATCAGCCAACCCATCCTCATGTTGAAAAGTCAGTTCCAAATGCTCACCTGACTGCCAGGGACACAGAAAATTGGGCAAGTGAGAATGTGAACTTAGAGCATCATTTGGACCAAAAGGCGCATTTGAGGTTGCCCATGTTGCCCCAGGCCTGCTAGCTGAATGCTGAGAATGTTTCGGGCAGTGCCATTCCTTCCAGTGACCCCTCAGTTGTCCACTTGCCCATCTTGCCCCCAGTGGGCCTGAGTGGGGAACAATGCATTGGTTTCATACAATCAGACCCACATTCAGGCACCTCCCTGTCTGCCACTCCTGCTCACCTTGTGAGAAACACTGCCTTTCCGCTTTGCTGCTTCCTGAGAGGCAGATCCTGGCGCCCCCCAGTCACCCAGCCTGGATGCTGGCCTGGGAGTGACCCGCGGCATCAGGTTAGAGGGAGGTTTTACTCCCCTCTCTGGGCTGTGAGCATTGCAGCCTCAAACCCCATGTATGTGGCTTGATGACATAAAGATAGTGAGTTTGGAGCCTCAGCAAAGCCAAGTCAGGTTCCAGAGCCTCACTCCTTGGGCCCAGGAATCAGACATGTGTCCCTAGGAGGTCAAACGCTCAGACCAGAGGGGGCATGCCTGTCTAAAAAGCTGTGCTTCTGTTAAGTTTAGAATATAATGGTCTTCGGCCTCAGGGAGGAGGAATTTTTAAGCTCATTGGGCCTAGGTTTGTGCTTTTCCCTTGAGGGGAAATCATTCATTGGGTTGAAGACCAGGCGCTTTGATGGTTCTTGGAGGCCAACCCCTGCTTCCAGTCCTGGAAATTCAAACCTTTTATAGACTGGTGGTGCCAAAGGCCTCATTGGAAGTCAACCATTGTGGGTCCAAATGAATCATGTGCTTTGATAACCAAAGTGTAAGTGGACCCCCAATACTGTCTGTCCACCCCTAATCATTTCTTAGTAATGAGGTCAATGAATTCAAGTCTGAACACAGGAATCAAACTGGTTTTCAAGGGCTGCGGGATTTTCCTCTTTTGGGGGTCCAGTCCCATGGGGGCCCTAGAGAGCTTGCACATTAAACATGCCTTGCCCCCTGGTGCACACTGCTCCAACCAAAGAGTTGGAGAGAACGAGTACAGTATCAATTCTGTGTTGTAAATGGGAAATGAGACACCCATCCCAGATCCCATAACTTCCCACTTGTCTCCTGAGAGGGTAAGAATGTTACAGAGGTTAGCAAGTGTTAATCCTCACAACATCCCCAGGAGGGAACCAGAAGTATTGTAGATGAAGCTGCTGAGGCACAGAGAGGTGAGGCCACTGGGAATAAGCCACACAGCAAAACAGCAGCAGAGTCAAGAAGAAGGCTGGGGGTCCTCTCCGTCACCTCAGTGACTGGTGAGACTCAGCTCCGTTCGGGCACTGCTGAGCACACCTGTGTGTCAGGTGACAGCAAGGTGTGTCGCGTCAACGAGAAGCATTTCCCTGCTCCACTGTCACACTCGGGACAAGTTGTCACAGACCGAACTCAGTCACTCCCAGTCTTGTTGACACGATGTCCTTCATCCAGATGACGGGGTACCCACAGTTCCTAGGAAGGCTGCTGCTCAGCCCCACCTCTACAGGGATCATCGCCCTCCTTCACCCAGTGGAGCTCCTCCCCCAGGGAGGGGCCAGGTAGCCCTTCAATACATCCACGCTGACATGACACAAGGCTTTTAAGATTTGAATGACACTCCTGTTTTGCATTCTCCCAAGGGAGATTCAATGACCCAAGTCAGAAGCTAAGTTCTCGGTCATAGAGGGCATGTATGTGGGAGCTGAGACCACCACCAGGCTGGCTGGAAGGGTCCACATGAGGATGGTTAGCCCCCAGCCTTGCAAGCTCCTGGCATTGCTACCACTGGGCTCTGTGTATCTTGCTAGAGTCCTACCTGCTCCTCTTGGGATGGTATCTTGGGGAACTCTGTGCTTCTTTACACCCAGGAGGCTTAGTTCAAGGCTCCCAGGATCACCTGGACTGCTCAGTGGCTGAGTCACTCAGTGGCAGAGCCTTGATAATGGAGGTGCTGGGCACCCTGATTGGTCCTTCGGGCTAGTCTTATTCCAGGGAGCAGGGAAGTCCTCAGTCCGCTCCAGGCAGGCAGGCTGGTGTCCCCTCGTTCTGTGGGGATCCCATTCAAAGTCACGGCAGTCTGCTGAGATTTCTGGGGACCAGAGGAGCATCCTCAGGCCGAACTGACTATGTACAGTGGTGACGGTCCCGGGATGGCCTGCCTCCCCGGGTCTTTCCATGTTGGGTCTGGTGGGACATCTGCTCCTTACACGTTGGTGACCTCCAAGCCATTATAGCCCTCCAGACGGCACTGCTCCAGCCTGCCCTGGGAGTCCTCGTCTCCGCAGTCTTCATTTTGAAGAGAGCCATAGTCATCATGGAAATCGGGGTCTTTGTTGCTGAAGCCCCTTCCTATCTTTCCCAGGGGCAGCTGAGAAGAGAGGAAGGAGAACAAAGGGCAGGAAGCAGAGAAAAAAGAATTGAGTGTTCTTGGATCTGGGAAATGTGGTATCTCTAACTGCTGTGTGACCTTGAGTAACTTATCTAACCACTCTGTGGTTCTATGAGTAACAATTCTCCCTTGCTCAGGGAGACTGAGAGGAGGATTTCTGTGAGTTAACCTTATGTTGTGTCCCCAACCTGAAGGAACCAGCTGGTTCCTGAGAGTGAGGACAAGTATAGTCTTTCTGATTACCCATCAAAATTTCTCTCTTCCTCCTCAGCAGGAAGAGAGGGGAGAATGTGTGGGTTTGAGGTCTGACTGCATTCCCAGGTCAAGAAGAAATATTCTAGATGTGGCAGAAAAAGTGCGGGTTTTGGTGACTCAGAAACTGGGGTTTGGATCCCTGCTCTGCCACTTCCCAGCTGTGTGACCTTAGACAAGTCACCCGCCTTACACGTTGGTGACCTCCAACTACAGTTTTCTCAGCTACAAAATAGAGCTGGTAATTCCTTTCTCTCAGAGTTTGTGCAAAGAGTAGAAATCCCATCTGGGAAGCACGTAGCAAGGTGCTGGCCATACTGTGCGTGCAAGCTCAGTCACGTCCAGCTCTTTGCAACCCTATGAACTGTAGCCTGCCAGGATCCTCTGTCCATGGGATTCTCCAAGCACGAATACTGGAGTGGGTTGCCATTTCCTCTCCCAGGGGATCTTCCTGACCCAGGGATCCAGCCTGTGTCTTGTGCATTGGCAGGCGGATTCTTTACCACTGAGCTGCATGGGAAGCCTCAAGGCACTGGCAGAGAGTAGCTATTGTTATCAGACATGGTGGACCCACAATAAATATTTCTCTCTTATTTTGAACAGATGTTTATTGGAGTAGTTGTGACAACGTTGTATAATTATATATTTGACTGCCTTTCTTTCCAGACCAGTGTTTCGTAACCTTTATTTCTATTGTTGTCCCCTTTAAAAAGATGACCTTTTACATATTTTTTCCCTAATCACACCCCCAGCATGAAATTTTCATACCACAGGGCCTCTGTGCACGTGTTTATGTGCCATGTGTATATCTGTGCTTTACACATAAAAAGAGTAAGACTTTCTGCATCCTCCACTCTGAGAACCAATTCTGACCGCCTTGGGGGTGATAGGACCCCCAGGCGGGAATGTACATTCTAGACTGAAAGCATCTTAATGGTGAGGATGGCCATTTATCCATGCTTGTCACCCATCCTCAGGACATGTCTGGGATGTGCTTAGTACCCAAAACTGTCAGCTGAACGAATGGAAGATTTTGAATTACCCACTTCTGCTGTCTGTGTCTACACACCTCCGTTTAAGAGTCTGTGTTGTCTCTGAGGCCCAAATGCTCATGGTCTCATGCACCAGAGGCTCATCCACTGCTCTTGGTCAGGCCGCTGGAGTTCCAAATCTAAGGCAGTGGCCCATAGAGTTTGGGGTGCATTGGAACCCCCTGGGCAGGCTGGCAGCATGCAGGTCCCCTTCACCTCAGAGGCTCCAGCGTCGGGAGGACCAGGTGGGTCCTGGAGTCTGCATGTTAAGCAGCCGCCTAGGTGAGTTTTATGCAGGCAGGTTGAGACCCGCACTTTGAGATACAGTGTCAAAAGCCCCACAAGGCTGAGTGTGTCTTAACCATCATGTGGGTCCCTGAAGGTGGCTTCCCACCTTCAGCTGTGCGTGTGACCTGGTCCATCAACACCACTCCACAGGGAGAGCTGGGAAAGGGTAACATGGGCCCAGACAACACAAAGGCTGGGGGACCCCCAGGGAAACACATGGAGTGACCTACCCGGCCAGCCTTGTACTTGATACCACCGCTGTTCTCCTCCTTCCCTGCCCGGGTGATGCTGGAGGCCCTCCCGGGGGGCGTTCCAAATCGCTCAGCTTCCCGGATGCCTGTGCAGCTGGGGAGACACCCATTGCAAGTCAGTGTGGGCAAGGTGGGGGGCTGTCAGCTACTGCGACCCAGAGACACAGTCACTCAGTCACTTACTCTGGTCACAATGACCACAACTGTGGTTCACTTAGTACCTCCTATGTGCCACCACTGTGCTAAGCTAAGCACTTTACAAACATAATCCTCACAGCATACCTAGAGGTCCAGCTTCCATCTCTGCTGGAGAAAAGGGGGGCACAGAGAGGTTAAGCAATCTGCCCAGGATCACACAGCTTGGAGTGTGTGAGCAAATCTTGCAGAGCCAAGATTTGAACTTTGGGGTCTCAGAGTCTCTCTTCAGCCCCCAGGACTCTGCAAACCCTATCAGGAGAGGCAAGACGTGATAGGAGAAGCCCCACATTCCAGCTTATTAGGTGTAGCTTGAGAAGCATCAGGAAGGTTTCCCCCACTTTGCATTTGAAATCTGTGTCCCCCACTGACTTGTTGTCTGAAGTTACCCCCATCACCTCCTTCCCTGTATAAAAGCATCAAAGGCTTGTTAGACTAGGACTTGGTGACCTACAGCCAGTGGCCAAATGCAGCCAGTGGACTGAGTTTGTAAACAAGGTTTTACTGAAACCTAGTCCATTTGTTTGCACACTGTCTACAGTTGCTTTTTTGCTATCAAATCTGTTTTGATGAGCCCTGTGTTAGAATCTCAGGGATAGTGTGTACGGGGTATGGAGTTGGGGCAAAAAATTGGTTCAGAGCCAGGAGTTTGGAACTTAGTTCTCCCATTTGCCTTCCTTCTCTTTTAGATTCTGGGTGAACCTCAGTGTCCCTGGGGCTCCTGTCCTTTCTTTGCCTGCAGGGTCCTCCCCAGCTAGGGCACAGCCTTCCGCACCTCTCCTGCCAACCTCGCCAATCCCAAGACACTAATGTCCAGTTATCTTCCTTGAAGCTTTAGCTGCATTGAAATCCTGGCTTTCCTCTTTACTGGCTGTGTGACCTTGAGCTCATCACTTTGTCTCTCAAAAGCTGGGTTTCTCCAGTTTTGACTCCTCCAGCTGCCAGGTGGAGAAGGTATTAGAGCCGACTTCCTCAAGTGATTGGAAGGTTAGTTAAAAAGTACTTTGGAGCTGAGCTGAGCATCTAGTGAATGGCTACAATGATAATAGCTCAAATTAACAGTTATAAATTGAATGTCAGAGGAATTGGCTCTGGCTGACAGGCGGTCAGGAAGTGGCTTCGCCACCACGGAAGTAGACACATGGAGAGAAACGAACCTTCTAACACCTGCCTCAGACATGCTCTGCTTCTTGTGGCATAACTTCTGCTGAGAAAGTTCAAGGGAGGGGAGGGTGCCAGGCAGAGACCCACACTGGCTGCTGGATGGCAGATGAAGCTGAGTTCTCAGGTCCCCAGGTGCCAAGGCATCCCTAGCACAGGGAGGTTCTGGCTCTGTGGTGGGTCAGGGACCGACATGTTCACTGATACCCATCCTCTGTCCTCCTCATGGGGATGGAATGCCCTGGGTCTAGCAGGGAAGCTGTTCGAACTGCAGAAGGCATGACAATCTAAACTCATGCAGCCAAATCTGTTTGCTGTCTGGTGGGAAGGACATTAACCCCCCATTCCCAATTTATGGAATATTAGTCATTCCATGAGCTTGGGAGGACTCCAGAGCCCCTTCTTTGGTTTTCACTGAAAAAGAGATGGGAGTTCAGAGGGGATGTATGTCTCATCCAAGGATACATAAGACATACAGTGGCAGGGATGGAACTTGAACTTGAACTTCTAGGAACAAGATCTAGACCTTTTTTTCTTCCCACCTTGGGGGGTCAATGTAAGACCGTGGACTCCACATCAGTGGCCTGGCCCCACCCCCTTAGCAGTCATGTCCCCTGAGCTGTGTACTCTGTGAAGTGGGGTTAACAACCACATTTCTCTTATAAGGTCACTGGAGGATTAAATGAGAGGACACATATAACATGCTGAGAAGGGGCTGTATATCATGAGTAGTTGCTGTGACCAACACAGGCATTGAGGGGTACAGACCTGGCTTGAATCCCCGCTCAAGGCACTGCATATCCCCTAGCTGTGCCCTTGTGTGAGCTGATTCCCTGGCTGGGTCTCAATTTCCTCATCTGTACAATGGAGTCCAGTACTCAGTTCTGGTCTTAACAGACCATACCCTGTGCAGAAAGTGGCATCTTTGTGGTGTAGACAGAGGACCATGGACAGCTGCTGCCCCCACTATGCTAAAACACCTTTCCTCTTGCTTTTCCACAGTGGCTAAAATCCTACCCTGTTCCTCCCGAGGATTAAAATGCAGATGCTGCAGGGACTAGGTCAAGTGCAAGGCTATGGCCCTTGGAGGTTTGAAATGGCTTACTGAGTATTCCTGGTCTCTCCATCAAACCTTGAGGGAGTGGAATGCTGGAAGGATACACTTTAAAGAGGGAAGTTTCTGGAAGACAGAGCACCTCCATGCAATTTCTTGAGTCAACACAGAGGGCGCCTGGGGCGCTGGAAAGGCATCCTGTGTAGGTAGGAGGTGGTGGGTGAGAATCAGACTCTGCCAGCTGGGCGTCCTGAGAGCTGAGTCTCACCCAGTTAAACGAGGGTTTACGAGGCCCACGAGGTGCAAGATGCTTCGGTGGAGATGAGTGAAGTAGGGGAGGACAGAGTCCTAATTGGTCGCCTACTGTGTGCTGGGCATGATGCCAGGTCCTTCCCGCGTGATAGCTCCTTGAACTCACCCCACGGTTCAGGAGGAGTGATTATTTCCCTTTCAAGATGAGGGAACTGAAAAACCTCAGATGATGGAAGGGGAGCCAGAATTCAGCCCCCAAAGATCTTGCCAGGCCCTCTCCTTACAGAGGACCACAACTGCAGGCACTGACTACCCCAGGGCCTGGGCTCACAGCTCAATGATCATCTGGGTTGGGGTGGGGCAGAATATTATAAACACCACCTTCCTGTGGGTGCCCCCAAATCTCAGTGTGCCCCCTCCCACTCCAGCTCTGGTGATCTGCCAGGTGGCCCAGGACTATTCCCCTTTGCCTGCTGCTGGGATCTCTCAGACTGGGGCCACATGCCAGGCCCAGAGGCAGAGCTGTGACAAGGCCTCTTACTCTCTGTGCTTGGGAGTTGCGTCTGTCTGAGTTCATAATGAAATCACTCTCCGCGGAAACACTAATGAGAAAACTGGAGCAAAGTGACAGAAAGCGGAGCCCTGTGTAACTAACTGGAGAGGAAACAGCTCACTGAGACACTCCAGCGCCCCTGGGAGGTCAGGGCAATGGCTTCACTGAGACACTCCAGCGCCCCGGGAGGTCAGGGCAACTGCTCACTGAGACACTCCAGCGTCCCTGGGAGGTCAGAGCGACGGCTTCACTGAGACACTCCAGCGCCCCTGGGAGGTCAGGGCAACTGCTCACTGGGACACTCCAGCGCCCCTGGGAGGTCAGGGCAACTGCTCACTGGGACACTCCAGCGCCCCTGGGAGGTCAGGGCACGTGACCTGTCAGTTATCATGGGCATCTCTGCCTCAGGCACTGCGTTCACTCTGCCTCACCAGTCACACTCAGGGATGGAGGCTCAGTACAGCAGGTGCACTTCATTATACACAACACAGTAAAGCGACTATCTCTTCAGTTGCTCAGTTGTGTCTGACTCTTTGCGACCCCCTGGACTGCAGCACACCAGGCCTCCCTGTCCATCACCATCTCCCGGAGCTTGCTCAAACTCATGTCCTTGAGTCAGTGATACACTCAACTATTTCATCCTCTGTCATCCCCTTCTCTTCCCACCTTCAATCTTTCCCAGTATCAGGATCTCTTCTAATGAGTCGGCTCTTTGCATCAGGTAGCCAAAGTATTGGAGCTTCAGCTTCAGCATCAGTCCTTCCAATGAATATTCAGGACTGATTTCCTTTAGGATTGACTGGTTTGATCGCCTTGCTGTCCAAGGGACGCTCAAGAGTCTTCTCCAACACCACAGTTCAAAAGCATCAGTTCTTCGGCACTCAGCCTTCTTTATGGTCCAACTCTCACATCCATATATGACTACTGGAAAAACCATAGCCTTGACTAGAGGGACCTTTGTTGGCAAAGTGATGTCTCTGCTTTTTAATGTGCTGCCTAGGTTGTTCATAGCTTTTCTTTCAAGGAGCAAGCATCTTTTAATTTCATGGCTGCAGTCACCATCTGCTGTAGTTTTGGAACCCAGGAAAATAAAGTCCCAGTTTAAAAAAAATGGGGGAAAAAAAGGAAATACCCAATAATCAGAAAGAGACTTATTAACCCAGAATTTCTGGATCTAGCTATTCCACCTTGAATGTACCTAATTCCTGAGCCACTAGTAAACTTTTGTTTCAACTGAAGACTGATGTAAAAAAAAAAAAGTTTCCCGGGGAGGGCCCAGGGGCAATTAAACCACTGCCGGACAGGTCCTCTGTTGTTCTGACTACTCTTCCTGCTCTTTAGGAAAGCAGCAAAGTGTGGTGCTTTGAATCCCAGCTCCTCATTTTTTATCAGCTCCTCAGTTTTTACCTAGGCAAGATGTGTAAACTTGCTACAGTATCTCAGTTTCCTCATCTGTGAAATGGGGCTCATGCACCCACCTCCAGAAGGTGGTGACAGTGTGCTAGTTTCTGAGCGTGGCCCAAGGCAGAGCTCAGGAAACAGTTATGGTAGTTTGATAACCTCACCTTATAACTGCTTCTGGAGGGGGAAGGAGGAGAGAAGGGAGGGAGATGCTGGCTGACTCTTGCATCCTTGGACATATAAAGGCACACTTTTTGGGGCTGTGGGTCATAAGACCACAGGATGGGAAGGGGTATTTACAAGAAAGATGCAAAGCTTGTCTGAGGCCTAAAGCTTCAGAGGCCTAAAGGCCACTCTTCTCAGGCCTAATATTCAGAATCTGAATGAACTACAGGCTGAATCCCCCTTGGCTCTGACCTTCTGTTAGTGACAGAATATACCATCCTTCAGGCAAGTGCTGGCGATGGTCATGCATTTTCATCAAGGCTTTTCTTCTGGCTCCTGTGATGCTCCAGTGAATGTCTTTGGGATAGCATGGCTACCTCCTGCATCCTTTTGGTCCACTGGTTTATTTCTCTCTCTTTTAAAAAAATTTTCTGTTTCTTTAACTTAAGCACAGTACTATGACAGAGTTGGTAGTGGACCAGTGTTCACCAAGAGAAATAATAAGTCAGTGCATGTCAAAGCAGACATCACGAGATGATGTGAGAAACTGCTCTGCCTTGACCCCTTTGGTTATATGCTTTTCAAGGCAATGAGAGGAGGCTGGAGAAGATGATGTCATATGGGAACTTAGGTCAATGTGCCTTTCTAGGAGGAGGATTGGGTGCTAATATTTCCTGTCTCCCTGGTCATGGGACATTAACACATGGCGCCTATAATCTCCCTAGATGCTTTGAGCCAACTACCCTCCTATGACTACAGGCAACACATTGCCTGGGTGATGTGGGGTCACAGATGTGATCAGGGGTCACATCTCCTGGGGAGCAGAATCAGGCAATCATTAGCCCCTCTCCAGGCTTCCTAGTGTGGTGGAGGGTCAGAGGTGGATCGATTACAGCATTGCCACGGACTCCTGACTAGTCACGAGCAGGTCACAGCATCTCTCTGAAGCCTGAGGTTACGATTCCTTCTCACTTAGCTCCCTTCGTGAGGAGTAGGAGCGAGTGAAACGAGGGATGTGACAGCACTGTGTTGAAGATGACGTATGGTATTAATGTGAAGGGTTGTTGTGATGACCATCATCCTGGCCCACCCAGCCTGGGATTCAGCTGGGATGGAGTCCTGGGTTGGTCTGCAATCCTGTTGCAATGGTTCAGGATGTTTTCTCAAACTGGAATCTTTCCACCCAACCTGATCATTTTGGGAAGACTCACCCCAAAAGACCAGCACCACCTGCCCTGCCCTTTCTCTGGAAAGCTGCCCTGCCCTTCTCTCAGCAACAGAGAAGGAAAAGGAGCAAGAAAGCAGAAGACAGGATGAGATGCTGAGACCATGAAAGACATGTCCTGGGCAAAGCGCATAGATCCTGGTTAATATAAACCCAGCAGACCTTCCCAAGTGTTTCACCACCTGCCTGGGGATCACTATTTCCTTGGTGTTTGGTTTAGCTGGGGTCTCTTGTACCAACAGAAGTGGGCTCTAAAATTCCTTAGAAATTCATGGAGTTTGTCTCCACCCAGCCAACTGCAAGTCTGCTCCCCTGGCCCATGGCAAGGTCTCAGCAAAGGGCCGCGAGGTTCCAAAATCCCACATGAAGACTTTGAGTCATCAGCCATGATGTCGACTCATGGAGAGAAGCAGCATCAAGGAAAGCAGTCCTTACAGGGAGACCAGCTTGAGGTCTGGTGCTTCTAGTTCCCTGCCTGAGCAGCCTCAGACTCCTTAGAGGTAAAATGAGGAACCTAAACGGAGTCAGTTTCCCTCTTCTTCATCCTGATACTTGCCTGCATCTAGTTCTTGAAGGAGTCTCTGACCTCCCAACAACGTAAGAACCCACCCTATCTGTGCCCCCCTCAGAAACTCCACTAGTGTCCATCCACTAATCTTAGATACCTCATAGGAGGGGGGTCAAGGGTTTAAGTATCACATGAATGCTAATGAATTAGGCACATGGCTAACGTTTAGCTAGACCTACCCCTCCAGGGCTCAGAATACCTTAAGCTTGTTACAGATTACATGGCTCCAGAAGGAAGGTAGAGGAAAGTAGAAAATTCTGGGGAGAAAAACCTTTTTCCTGACCTATCGATTCACAGCTCATGGAATAGGGTGAAAGTGAAAGTCGCTCAGTTGCGTCCAACTCTTTGCAAACCCATGGACAATACAGTCCATGGAATTCTCCAGGCCAGAATCCTGGAGTGGGTAGCCTTTCCCTTCTCCAGGGGGTCTTCCACAGGGATTGAACCCAGGTCTCTCACATTGCAGGTGGATTCTTTACCAGCTGAGGATAGGGTGCTTGTCACAAAAACCACCTAAGCATGCTTAAAGTGCTGAAAATGTAGATTCCTGGGCTCTGCCAGCAGATACTGGTCCTGCAGGTCTGAGCAGGGGTGCGGGAATATGCAGTTCACAAGAGCACTGATGACTCTGCTTGCAGGGTCTATGAGAACTGCCTGGGCATGCGCCTGCTGTTGGCAGAGGGCGGCCCAGGGCACCTGGACCTTGTGACAGCTGCGTAATCTTGTTCTACTTGCATGACACGGGGTGTGACTTAGCTGCTCTCTGAGGCCCCACGTAGTTTGGGGATTGAGTACTCAGGCCTGACGCATAGAGCCTCCGTTTGAATCTGGTGTGCTAAGTTGCTTCAGTCATGTCCAACACTTTGTGACCCTATGGACAGTGGTCTGCCAGGCTCTTCTGTCCATGGGATTCAGGCAAGAATGCTGAAATGGGTTGCCATTTCCTTCTCCAGGGGATCTTCCTGCTCCAGGGATTGACCCTGTGTCTCTTGCACTGGCAGGTGGGTTCTTTACCACTAGCACCACCTGCTAAGTCACTTCAGTCGTGTCCGACTCTGTGCGACCCCATACATGGCAGCCCACCAGACCTTTGTGCCCATGTCAGTCCTACCTGGAATGACCATGTAAACCTCTTCAGTTCAGTTCAGTTCACTCAGTCTGGTCCAACTGTTTGCGACCCCATGAATTGCAGCATGCCAGGCCTCCCTGTCCATCACCAACTCCTGGAGTTCACTCAGACTTACGTCCATCGAGTCAGTGATGCCATCCAGCCATCTCATCCTCTGTCGTCCCCTTCTCCTCCCGCCCCCAATCTCTCCCAGCATCAGAGTCTTTTCCAATGAGTCAACTCTTCTCATGAGGTGGCCAAAGTACTGGAGTTTCAGCTTTAGCATCATTCCTTCCAAAGAAATCCCAGGGTTGATCTCCTTTAGAATGGACTGGTTGGATCTCCTTGCAGTCCAAGGGACTCTCAAGAGTCTTCTCCAACACCACAGTTCAAAAGCATCAATTCTTTGGCGCTCAGCCTTCTTCACAGTCCAACTCTCACATCCATACATGACCACTGGAAAAACCACAGCCTTGACTAGATGGACCTTAGTCGACAAAGTAATGTCTCTGCTTTTGAATATGCTATCTAAGTTGGTCATAACTTTTCTTCCAAGGAGTAAGCATCTTTTAATTTCATGGCTGCAATCACCATCTGCAGTGATTTTGGAGCCCCCAAAAATGAAGTCTGACACTGTTTCCCCATCTATTTCCCATGAAGTGATGGGACTGGATGCCATGATCTTCATTTTCTGAATGTTGAGCTTTAAGCCAACTTTTTCATTTTCCTCTCTCACTTTCATCAAAAGGCTTTTTAGTTCCTCTTTACTTTCTGCCACAAGGTGGTGTCATCGGCATATCTGAGGTTATTGATTTTTCTCCCGGCAGTCTTGATTCCAGCTTGTGTTTCTTCCAGTCCAGCGTTTCTCATGATGTACTCTGCATAGAAGTTAAATAAGCAGAGTGAACAATATACAGCCTTGACGTACTCCTTTCCCTATTTGGAACCAGTCTGTTGTTCCATGTCCAGTTCTAACTGTTGCTTCCTGACCTGCATACAGATTTCTCAAGAGGCAGGTCAGGTGATCTGGTATTCCCATCTCTTTCAGAATTTTCCACAGTTTATTGTGATTCACACAGTCAAAGGCTTTGGCATAGTCAATAAAGCAGAAATAGATGTTTTTCTGGAACTCTCTTGCTTTTCCATGATCCAGAGGATGTTGGCAATTTGATCTCTGGTTCCTCTGCCTTTTCTAAAACCAGCTTGAACATCAGGAAGTTCATGGTTCACGTATTGCTGAAGCCTGGCTTGGAGAATTTTGAGCATTACTTTACTAGCATGTGAGATGAGTGCAATTGTGCAGTAGTTTGAGCATTCTTTGGTATTGCCTTTCTTTGGGATTGGGATGAAAACTGACTTTCCCAGTCCTGTGGCCACTGCTGAGTTTTCCAAATTTGTTGGCATATTGAGTGCAGCACTTTCACAGCATCATCTTTCAGGATTTGAAATAGCTCAACTGGAATTCCATCACCTCCACTAGCTTTGTTCGTAGTGATGCTTTCTAAGGCCCACTTGACTTCACATTCCAGGATGTCTGGCTTTAGATGAGTGATCACACCATCATGGTTATCTGGGTCGTGAAGATCTTTTTTGTACAGTTCTTCTGTGTATTCTTGCCACCTCTTCTTAATATCTTCTGCTTCTGTTATGTCCATACCATTTCTGTCCTTTATCAAGCCCATCTTTGCATGAAATATTCCCTTGGTATCTCTGATTTTCTTGAAGAGATCTCTAGTCTTTCCCATTCTGTTGTTTTCCTCTATTTCTTTGCATTGATCGCTGAAGAAGGCTTTCTTATCTCTTCTTGCTATTCTTTGGAACTCTGCATTCAGATGCTTGTATCTTTCCTTTTCTCCTTTGCTTTTTGCTTCTCTTCTTTTCACAGCTATTTGTAAGGCCTCCCCAGACAGCCATTTTGCTCTTTTGCATTTCTTTTCCATGGGGATGGTCTTGATCCCTGTCTCCTGTACAATGTCATGAACCTCATTCCATAGTTCATCAGGCACTCTGTCTATCAGATCTAGGCCCTTAAATCTATTTCTCACTTCCACTGTATAATCATAAGGGATTTGATTTAGGCCATACCTGAATGGTCTAGCAGTTTTCCCTACTTTCTTCAATTTAAGTCTGAATTTGGTAATAAGAAGTTCATGATCTGAGCCATAGTCAGCTCCTGGTCTTGTTTTTGTTGACTGTATAGAGCTTCTCCATCTGTGGCTGCAAAGACTATAATCAATCTGATTTCGGTGTTGACCATCTGGTGATGTCCATGTGTAGAGTCTTCTCTTGTGTTGTTGGAAGAGGGTGTTTGCTATGACCAGTGCACTTTCTTGGCAAAACTCTATTAGTCTTCGCCCTGCTTCATTCTGCATTCCAAGGCCAAATTTGCCTGTTACTCCAGGTGTTTCTTGACTTCCTACTTTTGCATTCCAGTCCCCTGTAATGAAAAGGACATCTTCCTTGGGTGTTAGTTCTAAAAGGTCTTGTAGGTCTTCATAGAACCGTTCAACTTCAGCTTCTTCAGCGTTACTGGTTGGGGCATAGACTTGGATTACCGTGATATTGAATGGTTTGCCTTGGAAACAAACAGAAATCATTCTGTCGTTTTTGAGATTGCATCCAAGTACTGCATTTCGGACTCTTTTGTTGACCATGATGGCTACTCCATTTCTTCTGAGGGATTCCTGCCCGCAGTAGTAGATATAATGATCATTTGAGTTAAATTCACCGATTCCAGTCCATTTTAGTTTGCTGATTCCCAGAATGTCGACGTTCACTCTCGCCATCTCTTGTTTGACCACTTCCAATTTGCCTTGATTCATAGACCTGACATTCCAGGTTCCTATGCAATATTGCTTTTTACAGCATCGGACCTTGCTTCTATCATCAGTCACATCCACAGCTGGGTATTGTTTTTGCTTTGGCTCCATCCCTTCATTCTTTCTGGAGTTATTTCTCCACTGATCTCCAGTGGCATATTGGGCACCTACTGACCTGGGGAGTTCCTCTTTCAGTATCCTATCATTTTGCCTTTTCATACCGTTCATGTAAACCTCTTAGGCCAGTGCAAATCCTCCTCAGCTCAAACCGCACACTCACATGGCCTTCCTCATACATGCCGACCTTTCTCCCTTCTCTAAATGCCCAGTTTGTGTGTGTGTGTGTGTGTGTGTGTGTGTGTACGTATGAGCAATCAGTTGTGTCTGACTCTTTGCGACCCCATGGACTGTAGCCCACCAGGTTTCTCTGTCCATGAAATTCTCCAGGCAAGAATATTCCACTGGAGTGGCTTGCCATTTCCCACCCAGGGATCCATCCGTGGGTCTCTTGCCTCTTCTGTACTGGCAGGCAGATTCTTCACCCCGAGAGCCACTTGGGAAGCACCACACACTTTATTCAAAAGCTGATTCACTCCTCCTTTACCTCTTTCTAGTTTATGACATTGAGGCTAAAGCACTTCACTTGTCTGAGCCTGGATCCATAAAATAAGAACGCTGTGTTGCAAAGGAACAAGGGGGACCCAGGAAGGGCGCGGCCGGGACCAACCGGAAGTCAGGACCATCTGCTTCGAAAGCCGGAAGCTGTGGCCCGCAGCCCACACTCACTTGGCCGGGTGGAAGATGGCGCTCATCTCCTCCGCAAGGTGCCTCCGGAGGATGTGCTTCCCGCTGGGGATGCCCAGGGCGGTGGCCATGGCCTCAGCGTTGAACGTGGGTTCCAGCACCAGCACGGCGCCGTGGACGCCACTGTTGGTCAGGTTGTCTGCGTACTCCTGAGGGCAAGGCACGGGGCTGGTGAGCCTGGGGGGCCATTCCGCTGGCCTGAGGGCGGGGACACCCCAGGGGGAACATGTCCTCAAGAGCAAGGGCTTGACCCCGCCCCTTGGGGACTAGTGTATTTAATCCTCAGGGGAACCCCAGCCTCACTCTTTTTAGGGCCTTCAGAATAGCGACTGGGCTATTTTGTCACTGATAGACCCCAGACCTAGGCAGGCGACCCATAAATGCTTGTTGAGGGAGAAGATGGCTGTGGATTCAACCCCCTACTGACTTCAGAGAGGGAGGATGGCTCAGCATCCGCACCCTCAACTATGGGATGGGAAGGGGTGGGCAGGGAAGTAGTTCTGGCCTCTTGAGTGACAGGAAGCAGGCTCTTCTTGCCAGCCTGGGAAATGATGCCCAGCCCACACAAAGATGGATACTGAATTTGGATACAGACTGGCATGGGATTTGCATACGCCCAAGGGTCACCACCCCCCCACGCCCGCCATCACCCCTCACCTTCAAGTCAATGTCTCGCACCCATTTGAGCACCCGCTGGTTGGTCCAGACCACGGGGTCTATGTTCTGTGTCTCGCAGCGGGCCCGGCGCTCCTGGAGAGCCTGTGGGGAGGGAGAGTGGGTCAGCTGGGGGTCAAAAGGGGCATGGTGAGATCACACACAGAGCGAGGTTTCTGTGGTGCTGGCAGGGACCTCGGCATGCTGATGTGAGGGGTCCTGGCCAGATCACCCACGGCTGCTCTAGCCATGTCAGTCCTTTCCTTCTGGGAAATGGGGAGAAGCCCACTTCCAGGGATGGAGGAGCCTAGAGGCAGAGCCACCTGCATGCAGAGTGTGGGGCCAGGTGGGACCCAGGGCAGCTGCTTAGTTTGTGTAGCCCAGCCCCCGCCTGCCTAGTTTGTATAGCCCACCCCTGCTCACCTGATCTGAGTAGGGCCTCAGCGCATGTCTCTTGAGGGATGCCCCAAATGAGGCTGCCTATTTCCACACTTCACTGTCACGTTCTTCCCACACATCACCTCCTGTACCCGACTGGGGCTCACAGGGGGCCAGGGCCTGTGTCCTCATCTCTTCCTGTGCCCAGGGCTCTGGCTTGGGTGTTTGAGAAGGCCAAAAAGCTCCCTCTTCTGTCCCTCTCCCCCTGACCCTGAACTATTTGTGTTCTGACAGTGCTCTGAGAAGAGTAAGCCGTTTGCACTCAGCCCCGGCAGCCCAAGCCCCTCCCGAGGGGGAGTAGCTGGGGAGATGTACTAGGTTTGGGGGAAGCTGAAGCAGACACCCTGTGCTCTCTGGCTTGGCAGCGATCAGAACAAGGGGCACTCAGAGTCTAAACTCTACAGTGTGCCCCCCAGCCCCCTGGTTACCATCAGCATCCCTATTCACTCCTCCACCTCAAACGCAGCACAGAAACACACAGGACTCTCAGTTCTGCTGCCATAGATCTATCTTCTGGGTCTTGGTCTATGCTATTCCCTTGCTAGATTGCTTTACCCCTCGTACCTTCTATTGACTGACACCCAGAATTCCTCCCTTCAGGTCTCAGTTTAGCTGTCACTATCACTGGAAAGGCTTCTCTTGTCCCTCTAAAAGCTTTTCCTCTGGATTTTCATAAAACCCTGGGCTTCCCTCATTGGGACAACCTTCCATGATGTTGTGGCCACAAGCTTCTTCGTGGTTGCCCCGGATATGCAGTGAGTTCCTGGAGAATGAGTGTTTCCCTTTTCCCCTGAATTGAGCACAGGGTCTGGTCCATCCCTAATAAACAGTTGTTGAAAGGAGGGAGGGGGAAAGAAAGGGATGGATGCGTGGATTGATGGAAAGGTGGATGGATGGATGGAGAGATGCATGGATGGAGAGATACGTGGATGGGCAGAGAGTGGATGCATGGAATGATGGACAGGTGGGTGGATGGATGCAGAGACGCATGGATGGGCAGATGGTTGGATGGACAGACAGCGGATTCCAGAAGGGAAAGCAGGGCTGCGGAAGGTGCCCTGTCCCCTGGTTCTCACCTCCCTGCTGAAGTTCACTTGGTACAGCAGCTCGATCCCCAGCAGGATGCTGACCTGGTGGAACTTCTTGGACACATTCAGGTGCTTCTCCAGGTCCCGCTTCATCAGGGAGTTCAGCATCCGCCCGTCAACCAGGTGGTTTTGGAAGGCCTGGGAGTACTGGGACAGGCCGATGTCGTTGAGCCAGGCCTTGGCCACCCAGTGATGGTCCAGGTCCGCGGCTTTGGACAGGCTGGTGAGGAGAGACACAGCCGGAGAGAGGGATGGGTGGGGAAAGGTGGCAGAAACAGAGAGACGGGGAGAAATGGGGCAGAGATGACCAGAGAGAGAAGCAAAATAATGGGGTGAGGGGGACCAAGAAAGTCACAGAGATAGATAGGAACAGTGATGGAGAGACACAGAGAGAGACAGGGCAGCAGGGGGAGAGGCAGACGCAGGGGAGAGAGAGGAGGAGACAGGGAGACACATGGGGAGAGAGGGACACAGAGGGGAGAGACAGACGGGGGGGGGGCAGAGACAGACAGGGGAGGCAGAGACAGAGGGGGAGACGACGCAGGGCGCGAGCCCCGAAGAATAACAAAGAATCAACAGACAGAGGGTCCCGGAAGAGGAAAGGCCACATTCAGACACACTGAGAGTGGGAAAGGACAGTGGCAGAGCCACAGGAATGGACGCAGCAGTAAGCAGCGCCTCTGGGCACCGGGTACCTCCCAACCCCCGCCCCGCGCCACCCCCATCCCAGAGGCCACTGCAGAATCCCGGAGGCCCACAGAACCTCGTCTGGGTCCAGTCTCTCCTTGGACTTCGCCCAGAGTCACAGAGTGGCACGTCTTGGAATCAGATTTAAACCCCCAGTTTTGCTTATTCCAGCTTCTCTCCTCGCCACCGTACCTTAGGTTTTCCGTATCCCACACTGAACTTCGCCCAGTGCCGCATGTGTGCGTGTGTAGTGGGTGCACAAGGAATACTTCCCGAGTGGACAAAAGGACGGGCTCCTCAGCTGTTATTCCCCTGTTCACCACAGGGTGGCAGCCTCGAAGAAGGAATGAGGACAGTGCCTCCCACCGGCGGAAGGACTTTAAAAAATGAACTGAGGTAATGCCAGGCTTCAACAGTACCTGAACCGTGAGCGTCCAGATGTTCAAGCTGGATTTAGAAAAGGCAGAGTAATCAGAGGTCAAATTGCCAACGTCGTTGGATCATCAAAAAAGGAAGAGAGTTCCAGAAAAACATCTATTTCTGCTTTATTGACCGTGCCAAAGCCTTTGACTGCGTGGATCACAAAAACTGTGGAAAATTCTTAAAGAGACGGGAATACCAGACCACCTGACCTGCCTCCTGAGAAATCTCTGTATGCAGGTCAAGAAGCAACGGTTCGACCTGGACATGGAACAACAGACTGGTTCCAAATAGGAAAAGGAGTACGTCAGGGCTGTATATTGTCACCCTGCTTATTTAACTTCTACACAGAGTGCATCATGAGAAATGCCGGGCTGGAGAAGCACAAGCTGGAATCAAGATTGCCAGGAAAAATATCAATAACCTCAGCTATGCAGATGACACCACCCTCATGGCAGAAAGTGAAGAACTAAAGAGCCTCTTGATGAAAATAAAAGAGGAGAGTGAAAAAGTTGGCTTAAAGCTCAACATTCAGAAAAATAAGATCATGGCATCTGGTCCCATCACTTCATGGCAGGTAGATGGAGAAACAATGGAAACAGTGACAGACTTTATTTTGGGGGCAGATAGTGACTGCAGCCATGAAATTAAGTGACACTTGCTCCTTGGAAGAAAAGCTATGACCAACCTAGACAGCATATTAAAAAGCAGAGACATTACTTTGCCAACAAAGGTCCATCTAGTCAAAGCTATGGTTTTTCCAGTAGTCATGGATGGATGTGAGAGTTGGACTATAAAGAAAGCTGAGCGCCAAAGAATTGATGCTTTTGAGCTATGGTGTTGGAGATAACTCTTGAGCGTCCCTTGGACTGCAAGGAGATCCAATCAGTCAATCCTAAAGGAAATCAGTTCTAAATATTCATTGGAAGGACTGATGATAAAACTCCAATACTTTGGCCACCTGATTAGAAGAACTGACTCATTGGAAAAGACCCTGATGCTGGGAAAGATTGAAGGCAGGAGGAGGAGGGGACAACAGAGGATGAGATGGCTGGATGGCATCACTGACTCAATGGACATGAATTTGAGTAAGCTCTGGGAACTGGTGATGGACAGGGAAGCCTGGCATGCTGCAGTCCATGGGGTCGCAAAGAGTCGGACACAACTGAGTGACTGAACTGAACTGAATGCTAGGCTGTGAACTGCATTGCCTAAGTGGGAGCCTTGGGGGACCATGAAGGGATCTGGATGTGAAATGGAAATGATGGGCCTACAGAGTGACACTGCCCCCCACAGCTGGCAGAAGGAGCGCCCCAAACCCACTCCCCGCGGGGAGGTGGAGTGGAGACTGTGAGGAGAGCACCCTACTGGCCAAGCTGGAGACCTAGGTAGGCTTTTCCACCTGCTGTGACTCAGCTTCCTCCTTTCTCCTCTCCTCTGCTCGCTCTAGGCACCATCATTTCTCCCCTGAACTTCGCCCTCTCACTGGTCTTCATGCCTCTAGAGCCCCTCTAGTCTCTTCCCCAGGGTGGAGCTAGCGGATCATGCCGCTGCTCCTGCTGGTGTCCTCCGGGGCTCCTTGCTTCCTTCCTTCCAAGAATGTGTATTGAGCTCTGTATCTGGGTAGATGCTGCCTTATAATGGGCACATCTTCCGTCCTCACCCCTTCCTTTCTCCACCCCTACACTCTCCAGTCTCTGGCTGACATCCATTTCTAGGGCTCCAGATCACATCTGTTAACAAACACTCCCAATTCATAACTCTCCTCCCTCTTCTGAGCCTGAGATCCTAATGGGCTGCCCTCTTGACATCTCCTGGCTGTCCCAGGCATCTCAGACTTAACAAGCCCCAGATGACATGCCCGTCCTGTCTCCCAGTTCCAGGTTCTCACTTGCCCTGCCTCTCCCCTCCCCCACCCTGTCCATCTATCAACCACTCTGGTCAGTGTGTCTGTCCCCTTGCCTCCTTTTCTGGGGTCAAGTCATGGCCACCTCTGGCATAGATTTCTGCAACTGCCTCCTGACTGCCCCCACCCCACCCCTTTGCTCCTTCTAATCCATTTCCCCTGCGGGTGCCAGATGGCCTTTTAAATATATCCATCAGATCATGTCACCCCTCTACTTAAAACCCTCTCTCAGAGGAACCTTTAATGCATATTACTAAGTGAAAGAAGCCAGCCTGAAAAGGCTACATACGTATGATTCCAACAGTGTGACGTTCTGGAAGAGACACAACTATGGAGACAGCAAGAAGACCAGTGGTTTCCAGGGTTTGAGGGAGAGGGAGGGATGACTAGGTGGAGCACAGAGGATTTTTAGGGAGGTGAAACTATTCAGTGTTGTATGGTAATGATGGACGCACTCTACTGCATGTTTGTCCAAATCCACAGAATACACAGCACCCAGAGTGAACCCTGATGTAAACTACGGACTTTGGGTAACAATGGTGTGTCAGTGTCTGTTCCGCTGAAACAAATGTTCCATCTGGTGGGGGATGATGATAACGGGGGAGGCCACGCATGTGTGAGGGCAAGAGGTTTACGTGAAATCTCTAACTTTCCCTCCGTTTTGCGGTGAAACTAAAACTGCTCTAAAAAATAAAGTCTTTAGAAATGAGGGAAGAAACAAAGACTTTTTTAAGCAAGCAAAATTCAAAGAATTCATCATCAGAGGAATGAACTACAAGAAATGTAAAAGGCATTTCTTTAGGAGGAAAGAAATATTAATAATAACCACATGGAAATTTGGACTACACCAAAGAAGAAAGAGAAGTCCTAAACCTCAACAATACTCCAATACTTTGGCCACCTGATGTGAAGGGGTGATTCATTGGAAAAGACCCTGATGCTGGGAAAGCTTGAAAGCAGGAGGAGAAGGACAGAGGATGAGAAGGCTGGATGGCATCACTGACTCCATGGACATGCTGCTGCTGCTGCTAAGTCGTGTCAGTTGTGTCCAACTCTGTGTGACCCTACAGACGGCAGCCCACCAGGCTCCCCCGTCCCTGGGATTCTCCAGGCAAGAACACTGGAGTGGGTTGCCGTTTCCTTCTCCAGTGCATGAAAGTGAAAAGTGAAAGGGAAGTCGCTCAGTCGTGTCCGACTCTTAGTGACCTCATGGACTGCAGCCCACCAGGCTCCTCCATCCATGGGGTTTTCCAGGCAAGAGTACTGGAGTGGGGTGCCATCGCCTTCTCCGGACATGAGTTTGGCTAACTCCGGGAGATGGGGAAGGACAGGGGAGTCTGGAGTGCTGTAGTCCATGGATTCGCAGAGAGTTGGACATGACTGAGTGACTGAACAATAGAACTCAACAAAAAAACCAAACAATCTGATTCAGAAATGGGTAAAGGACTCAAAGAGACATTTCTGCAAAGAAGATATAAAGATGACCAACAGGCTCATGGGAAAATGCTCAGTATCACTAATCATTGTGTGTCTGTGCATGTGTGCTTACATGCTCGGTTGTGTCCGACTCTTTGTGACCCCTTGGACGGTAGCCTGCCAGGCTCCCCTGTCCATGGAATTTTCCAGGTAAGAATATTTGAGAGGGTTGTCATTTCCTACTCCAGGGGATAATCCTGACTCAGGGGCTGAACCCAAGTTACCTCAGGTGTATTCTTTACCACTACACCACCTAGGAAGCCCTTCACTAATCATTAGGGAAATGCAAACCAAAACTATGATAAAATACCACTTCATACTCATTAGGATGGCCACTATTAGAGAAAACAAGTGTTGGCAAGGATGTGGAGAAATTGGAACCCTTGTGCACTGTTTGTGAGGACGTACAGTGGTACGGTAGCTGCGGAAAACAGTATGACACCTCTGCAGAAAAGTAAAAATAGGATTAGCATGCTGCTGCTGCTGCTGCTGCTGCTAAGTCGCTTCAGTTGTGTCTGACTCTCTGCAACCCCATAGACAGCAGCCCACCAGGCTCCCCCATCCCTGGGATTCTCCAGGCAAGAACACTGGAGTGGGTTGCCATTTCCATATGATTGGGCAATTCCACTTTTGAGTGTATATCCAAAAGTATTGAAATTTGGGCCTTGAAGAGATATATCAGCACACCCTGTGTTCATAGCAGCACTATTTACAAGAGCTAAAAGGTAGAAGCAACTCAAGTATCCATAGATGGATGAACAGATAAACAAAATGGGCTTGTATTCAGCCCCAGTGGAGCAGTATTCAACCTTAAAAAGGCTGACACTACACACAGATGAATCTTGAGCACATTATGATAATGAAATAAGCCAGTCACAAAAAGGCAAATACTGTGTGACTCCACTTATGTGAGGAACTTGAGGGTAGTCAGATTCAAAAGTAGAATGATGGTTGGTGGCTTGCTTGGGGAAGAGGAGAATGGAGAGTTAGTGTTTAATGGGAAAAGAGTTTCCGTTTTATAAGATGGGAAGAGTTTTTGGAATGGATGGTGGTGATGGCTGCACAACAATGTGAATGTATATAACACCGCTGAGTGAGTGAGTGAAAGCCCCTCAGTTGCGTCCGACTGCGACCCCATGGACTATACAGTCCATGGAATTCTCCAGGCCAGAATTCTGGAGCGGGTCGCCTTTCCCTTCTCCAGGGGATCTTCCCAACCCAGGGACTGAACCCAGGCCTCCCGCATTGCAGGAGGATTCTTTACCAGCTGAGCCACAGGGAAGCCCAAGAACACTGGAGTGGGTAGCCTATCCCTTCTCCCGCAGATCTTCCTGACCCAGGAATCAAATTGGAGTCTCCTGCATTGCAAGTGGATTCTTTACCAGGGAAACCAGTAAAGTAACACTGCTGAATTGTACTCTAAAAAAAGATTAAGGTGGTACATTTTATGGGTATTTTACCACAATAAAACTTTTTTGAAGAAGAAGATTGGAAATGGTAAATTATCTTGGTAAATATTTTCCTTATTTGCTAATCTTCAAAGATAATGGCCAGTTCAAAAAAATAATAACAATGTATTACGGCGCATACGAAACTCTCCCATGGCGCCCCTTTGCAGAGATAAAATCAGAAGTCCTCAGGGTGACCTCACAGGGTGCAGGCTGCCCCTCCCACCGGGCTGGAGCTGGGAGCACTTCTGGGATGCATTGTGCTTGTCCTCAGATGGTGGGGTCTCTGCCTCCCAGGCACCCATTTTCTTCCAGCCCCGCTTGGGCTCTCTCCTCCCCTCCTAGGCATCAGCTCCCATGTTGCAGAGGCTGCCTGTGTGCTGTCTGAGCTTGCTCCCTGACCTGTTTGCTCTGCCTCTTTAAGAACTCCCTTCAGAGTTCCATCACACAGGGAGCTTTACAAATGACTTATCTGAGCACAGGGACTGTGTTCTCTAGGCTGAGTCAGACTGATGCTGCAAGCATAGTAGCAGACACTTCACTGGAAGATGGACTGAGAGCAGGAAGGTGGGCTCCTGGCTTTGCTCCCCTCCTCTTGCCCCTCAGCCTCCCAGAACCTCTGAATCTGCCCCCAAAGAGCCAGGACCTCCCCCCTCCAGGTCTCTCATCTCACCCTCTTCCCCTGCTTAACTCCTGTGAGACTCTGCTGAGATGTGGTTCTCCCTAAAGCCTCAGGACCCCTGTGCTAGGTCAGGACCCTTCCTGGTGCCCAGAGTCTCTGTGGAGCCCTTGCACTGTCATGCTGGGTAACTGCTGCTCAGCAGGCCAGCGGCCCACTGGATCATCAGTTTCTGGAGGGCAGGACTGGGGGTGGTGCATGTGGCTCTCCACCTGGCTAATGCCCCGGAGCTTCTGATTTAGAGTCCAGTGGGCTACCCAGGTGACACTAGTGATAAAGAAGCCACCTGCCAACACAGGTTAGACATAAGAGATGCAGGTTCAATCCCTGGGTCAGGAAGATCCCCTGGAGGAGGGCACGGCAATCCACTCCAGTATTCTTGCCTGGAAAATCCCATGGACAGAGGAGCCTGGTGGGCTAGAGTCCATAGGGTCACAAAGAGTCAGATACGACTGAAGCGGCAGCACACACATAAGCAAGGAAGACAGCAAGGCCAGGCGAGGTGGGGGGGCACCAGCTCCAGTCTTCCAGGAGGCTCCCCGAAACCTAGCTCCCAAGCTGGAATCTTCTGGCCAAAACAAGCTCCCTTTGAAGATGGGAAGGTGCATGAGTGACCTGCTGCAGCCTCATCCCTTTAGAGGGACCCTTGCCAGGCCCAGCTGTTGTTGGTTTCTTGCCCAGGGAAGGGGCTGAAGTTCCTGGCCTCTGAATCATATGCTTTCGGGGCTTTGATAGGGACTAGAAGACTTCTTTTCCCTCTGAAGGAAGGGTCTGCTTGGCAAATCAGTGGTGTATTGGGATGTGGGGTGCAGGATGGGAGGAGGCACCTTGCTTAACCTATTTGAGGTCCATTTATAATCAGCAATATCCAGCTGCATGCTGATAATTAATGCAAGCCTGCCCTTCCAAACAGTTCTCTTTTCATTAAAGTTGTCCCCATGGGGCCTCGGTTTGGCAACACTTGCCCAGCTATTGGTGTGAGCTACTGTAAGTGCTGAAGGTGAATAAAACAGGATGACTTTAAAAGTAATTCAAACATTTTATAAAATTTGACACTGATGCTCCCCAAACAGGAAACAGGTCAGATCTTGAAATGTGAGTTTGGGCCCAGAATTTTGAAGTCATCCGAGTCATTATTCAGCATAAAAAATATGAGGCCTTTCTGGCTCCATCACCCTTAGATCTGAGACATTGCACCCCAATTTCCTCCTCTATAAAATGGGGCTACTCCTGCTTGCCTCTAGGACTAAAAGAGGTAAGAGAGGGTAAAGCCCTTAGCACGGGGTCTAGGATGAATTCAGTGTTCCAGAAAGAATAGTGGTAGCTGCTGCTGCCGTAAAGTCACTTCAATCGTGTCCTACTCTGTGTGACCCCACAGACGGCGGCTCACCAGGCTCCTCTGTCCATGAGATTCTCTAGGCAAGAATACTGGAGTGGGTTGCCATTTCCTTCTCCAAAGAATAGTGGCAGGAGCTATTAATACATCACTGATGTTCTTAATACAAAGGGGCCTTGGGAGAGTGGAAAGGAAATATACTTTGAAGTCGAATCTTCTGTAGTATGACTTTGTGCCCATTATTTCTCTGGTCTCATTTTCTCCATCTTTAAAAGGGGGCTAAGCATATCTATCCTGTCTTGATGTCGTGGTGGTCAAATAAAATAATGTCCATAAAGCGATGAGTAATAGGTTGGCAGGGGTTGGTGGATTATTTGTCATTAGTATTTTAGAGATAGGACCTTCCCTGGTGGCTCAGTGGTAAAGAATCCGCCTGCCAATGCAGGAGACGTAGGTTTGATCCCTGGGTTGGAAGATTCCCCTCGAGAAGGAAATGGCAATCCACTCCAATATTCTTACCAGGGAAATCTCATGGACAGAGGAGCCTGGCAGGCTACAGTCCATGGGGGCGCAAAGAGTCGGTCACAACTTAGCAGCTAAACAACAACAATAAATTTTAGAGATAAGGGGAACCAGGCCCAGAGAGGGTAATGTCATGCCTAGAGTCACACAGGCTGTGTTCTCAAAGATGGCCTCACTGGGGTCCTTACCCAAGAGTTCACAGACACCTCAAAGTTCCATGGATGGGTTAGAGAGTCCCAGAATGCAAAGTTGTGAAGCTTTTGTATTTCTTCTGGGGCAAGTTTCAGAAGTTTTCATTAGATTCTCAAATAGGCCATGATTGCCCACGGTTAAAGAGCCACTGTCCTAATTTAACCCCCTTCACTTCACAGGTGGAGAAACCAAGTTCCACAGAGCACAAGGTTACAGGGCAAGTTAGAGACAGGCCAGGATTCTGCAGAGAACAGAGCCATTAAATGAAGGCTCCTCCCTGCTCCAGAGGCCCTGGGTGTCTAGTGCCGAAGCCCTGGTTTTGGGAAACAGTCCTGCTTAGGGCTCTTGCTGCTGCTGCTGCTGCTGCTGCTGCTAAGTTGCTTCAGTTGTGTCTGACTCTGTGTGACCCCATAGACGGCAGCCCACCAGGCTCCTCTGTCCCTGGGATTCTCCAGGCAAGAACACTGGACTGGGTTACCATTTCCTTCTCCAATGCGTGAAAGTGAAAAGTGAAAGTGAAGTCGCTCAGTCGTGTCCGACTCTTAGCGACCCCATGGACTGTAGCCTACCAGGCTCCTCTGTCCATGGGATTTTTCAGGCAAGAGTACTGGAGTGGGTTGCCATTGCCTTCTCCGCTTAGGGCTCTTAGAAATGTTTAAAATCTATTCACATCTGGCTGATGAGTTGACTCCAACCCTTTTCTGGCTCTCGGAGGTTCTCAGGGGTCAGGTGGATTTGGGGGGAACGTGGGCAGCGACCCTGAATTTTGAGAGATGAGGCAGGAAGCACCACCCTGCTCAAGTAACAGCGACTGTATTGGGAATGGAAGGGGGTGGGGTAGGGGCGGGGTTTCCAGCTTGGGTGACCCAGAGTGGTAAGCTTTTGGGGACTGGGGGCAAACACTGGGCAGACACTGGGTCTGTGGTGGGTGTGAGGTGCTTGTGGGACACTCAGGAGGGGAAGCTCAGCGGAACCGCAAGCTCTGCCCTGCCCTGCCCTCCTCCCCGCCCCGCAATCTCCCCACTCCTCCACCCCTCCCCCACCATGTCGTTTAGGAAGGTCCAGACCTTCTGATAAGGGCCATGACCTTCTTACTTGGCTTTCCTGGGAATTACTGCCTGAGTTTCAGATCCCGTCTCATCTCTTTTCCCTGCCACCTCAGAATCATTCCCCAGGACACCCAGCAATTTGCTTTTCCGGCTTCTAAACCAGCCTGCCTTCCTACCCCCAGCCCCTTCTTATTTTTAATCCACAAAGCTGCTTCTGCAAATAATAGCACACACCACCAGGTTTGATTAATTAACTGCACAAAAATGATGGGGAAACCAGTGAAGGAGATAATTATGCAACACAGAAAAGTGTCAGCTTTACCAGCTAGTTTTCTTCCCCTTCTGCACGCTGAGGACTGGGTAGGGGGCTCCTTTCCTTTTCCCTGGAGCTGCTTGGTGAATGAGGGGCTCCCCAGTAAGTCCTGCTCACAAAGGTCAGGAGAGAGGCCGGCAGGAGCTGGGGGCGGGAGGGCGGCCTCGCTGGGGACCCACTTGATGGGCGGATGGTCAGCCCTCCCCAGGTGTGCTTGCTGACAGACGTCCCTTCCCTCCGGGCCCTCAAACACCCCCTCGCACTTGGCCCCAGACAGGCCCATTTCCTTTCGTCCTCCCAGCCTGTAGGCTGTCTCTTACTTGGAATGGTAAGAGCTGGGGTTTGAGGTGGGAGTAGGCAGAACAAACATCTTGGCCAGATTTCCCAGGTCCACCAGGACTGGCCTACCCTCGGAGTTAGAGGAGTTCTGGGTTGCGCCTGAAGACTCGACTCCCGCACTGGGACGATCCTAGGGCTCCTGGAGCCGCCCTGAGTTTGTTCTCCATCTTTCTACAGGGGGGCTCTACAGGGCGGGGCTCTACAGGGAAGGCCCGCCCAGAGCGCCGCCCAGTGGCGTCCCAGGACCTGGCACTCCTCACCTGGCCCCAGCCACACGCCCGCCCCCTCACCCGTGTGACCCCGAGGCGAGGTCTCTGGCGGCTCATCTCCCAACTCCCCGGGGCCGGGGCGCCGGCTCACCTCCTGCCCGCCTCGGCGTCGCGGTAGTCCTCGATGGCCAGCCGCAGCTTGCGCCGGTGTAGCGAGCTACACACACCCAGGCCCAGCTCCAGGTCTTCGTCGCTCAGGCTCAGCAGCACCTGCGCCCGGGGGGTGGGGATTGAGCGCCGAAGGGAGGCGTGGGAGCGGGGACCCAAGGAATCCCTCCCGGCGTCCCGGGCAGAGCAGTGGGAAGAGCTCTGCA
The DNA here is from genome assembly GCF_016772045.2 of Ovis aries. Taxonomy (NCBI): domain Eukaryota; kingdom Metazoa; phylum Chordata; class Mammalia; order Artiodactyla; family Bovidae; genus Ovis; species Ovis aries. The sequence goes on from NC_056065.1 coordinate 51,714,129, forward strand.
GGCCCCTCGCCAGAGGGCTGCTGCTACGGGAGGCGGTGGAATCCCCGAACGGACTGAAAAGGTGCTCAAGTCCAGCCCTGCCTCCCTCCAGTCAGGTAAGGGAAAATTAGTCCCATTTTAAAGATGAGGAAGCTGAGGCTCAGAAGAGCTATGAACCTTGTTGGAGAGACAGTGATTTACTGGAGTCCCTGGAGCCTGAATCCGGTTCAGCCAGCTCCTGTAACCCTGGTGTGTGTGTGGCCGGGGCGGGGTGTGGGGGTAGAATCCCCACCGGGGTCCTACCTTCCCACTCTTGACGTTCTCTGCGCAGGCCTTGACGTACATGGGCATGGCCATGACTACCTCCAGCCAGGCCTGGACAGTTCCCGCCTTCCAGTGGGACATGGGAGTGGTCCTGACCAGCTCCACCTGCTGCAGCCGGTCCATTTGCTCCTCGCCCTCCGACAGGCTGAGGCTCTGCCGCGTGGGGCTGCACTGGCTGTCGGAGTCTGCAACACACAAGCACACAGGGCCGTGCTGGGGAGTGGGGTGAGGGGCAGGGCGGGGGGGCAGGCTGCCCCCTCTGAGTGCCGCCCCCCATGTCTTCCCCTCCCCCATAAGGTTCTTTTCAGAATCAAAATGGCTTTTGTTTTGTTGTGCTGCCCCTCCCCCAGTACAGTAGTAACCTATGCCCTCTAAAAGGAAAAGAATTTAAAGAATTAAAAATCCAAAAAAGAATAAAAAATAAAACAGAGAATCACCCCCAAACCCACGCTACCCGGAGACAGCAGCTGCTGGTATTTAGTTAAATATTCTTTGAGATACACAGGTGCCAACACTTCCTCCAATTAAAAAGTAAATAAATAAATAAAAAGTCTACGGGGCTTTTGCTTTGCTTTGAAAAGAACAAACTGGTATTATTAACCTGTGCTTAATCTGACTACATATCCTCATAAAAAATAAACAGCATTATAGCCACTGGAAAGAAAAACACACACAAAATGCCCACATTTACATGGTCCATCCCGTTTTGTAATATGCTGTTCTCATTTACACCGTGGAGGACATGCCTCCTTCTCAGCAGTGATCTGTAATATCTTTTGACCACACAGGATTCGTGGAATGGATGCTCTATGATCTATTTCACCTGCCTCCTGTCGGTGGGCCTGGTCGTCCCTCGTTTTTCACTACTGTAAACAACACAGAGACAGTCATTTTTGGGCAACTGGGTGATTCATTTTTTTAGGATAAATGGAGCACCAGCTCTATTCCTGTACACACTGAAATGTGTTTCTGGAGTGGCCCTCACAGGCAAAAATGTCTTTCTACCAGCATTTTCCAGCCCCATTCCTCAATCCACGGTCAGCTGCATCAACACTTGATAAATATACCAAGTTCAGGTGGTGAGGAGTCAACAGAGAAGGGAAAAGAATCTTTTCCCAAAGCATGGTTAAATGAAAACCCAAATGGATAAACTCAGTACTGTGAGAAATGACGAATATTAAAAAATAAGCCTGATTTGAAAGGACCCTATATTGTGTATTATACAACATTATAACAAGGTAAAAATTACATAGCCATCAAATCAGACAAATAGTAAAACAATCAGTGTGGAAAGCACAAAAGTGTTATAGTTACTGAGTTTGTATGAGGTTATTTCCCTCCTGCTGTACCTCTAAGTATCATTAAGGTTCCATAATAAACATATATAAATTTATAATGAAAAAAATAGAAACATTTAAAAACTAGGAAGCAGTATAAATGGTTATGGGTGAAAGTTTAAGCTGAATGAATGATACTTCATTTGTATGTTGGCATATAGGCAGTTCGTTGAGAAACCTGTCATGGGAATATATTTTATATGAGAAAATGTGCACAATCTATTGCAAAATGAAAAAGCACAGTACAAGATAGCAGGTACAACATAATCCCAACCATGCTAAAATATGTATGATAATATATATAATGTGCATATACTACACGCGTTAGTCGCTGAGCCGTGTCTGACTTTTTGCAGCCCCATGGATTGTAGCCCGCCAGGCTTCTCTGTCCATGGAATTCTCCAGGCAAGAATACTGGAGTGGGTTGCCATTCCCATCTCCAGGGGATCTTCTGTACACAGGGATTGAACCCAGGTTTCCTGCATGGCAGGCAGATTCTTTACCGTCTGAACCACCAGGGAATCCTAATAATTGTATCTATATAATATATACGTATATTACATTGTATTAGATGGTTAAATGCTAAAAGTCTTTATCTCTGGAAAGGGATGATTTGTGTGTGAACATGTATGTGTGTGTCATGAACTTGTGAGTGTGCCAGAATGTATGTGCATATTTCTCTGTTTTCCAAGTTTTCTGCATTGGCTATATTATTTTTGAAATTGAAAAAAAAAAAAAAAAAGAAACCCACAGACTAAAGACCTTACTTCTTCAAGTCACAATGCCCTTTCCCCCAGTCACTTGCCTCCCTCCATTGAAACGCCTTGGACGACTCTTGGGGAACTGCAGCTTGGTTACCATACCCACCTCCCTCATCCCAGCTCCACTGAAATCTTTCTCCCCAACACCTAACTGCCCAGCTAAGAGCCCTTCGGGGCCCACAGCCACCTGGCCTGGAAGATGCCAGGCTGGTCCAGCAGGGCGCCAGGCAGAACGACCTAATGCAGGGTGGGCAGAGATGGTGCCTCGTGCCTCAGTGTCCATCTCTGCACATTGTCATGATGCTGTTCTCTGCTGCCTGCCTCCTCCCCTGGGCTGCTCTGTGGACTCAGTGACAGTGGGGCTGATGGGGCCTTTCTACACTGCATAGACAAGGGTGAGAGGTCATTGCCACATTGCTATATTTCCTTTCTCAGGCAGACAGAAGGTGACCCTGCAACCCCCAGCCCCGAAGACAGCAGATGGTACAAACTCTGTGCGGGTCACCAATTTGAACACTCTTGTTGCCATGGCGCCAGGGAATGCAGAAACAGCAGCTGCCTCTGCAGCCCTGCCTGGGAGGCTCCAAGTCCCTGCCTGGTTAGGGGCCTCAGCCTAGGTGTTCCCCTCCCTCCACTGCTAGAGCTGGACCCCCAAGGACAGGCTTGACTGGCAGGGAAGCCTCTCTGGTTGGGTGTACAGCTGCTGACCACTGGCATCCAAACAGTGTTTCCACCTGTTGGCTAGACTTGAGAACCTCTGCCTTATTCCTGTATTGGAGTCCTGTCTCTGTTACATGTTTCTGGGGAGATGAGAGACCAAATGTGGCTGAGTATGGTTGTCCCAGATCCCAAGACACAACCCATGTTGTCTATTTGGACCAGCCCTGTGGGAAGAGACGGGGCTTCCCCAGTGGCTCAGGGGTAAAGAATCCACCTTCAACGCAGGAGACACAGGAGACGTGGGTTTGATCCTTGGGTCAAGAAGGTCCCCTGGAGGAGGGCATGACAACCCACTCCAGTATTCTTGCCTGGGAAATCCCATGGACTGAGGAGCCTGGAGGGCTACAATCCACAGGGTCGCAATAAGTCAGACAAGACTGAAGCGACTGAGCATGCGGGAAGAGACTAGGCTTTGGAGTTGAACAGACTTTGGTTTTAAGCAAATTCCTTTACTTCTTGAAGCCTCAGTTTTCCCACCTATAAAATGGGAATAATAATAATATCTACCTCTTAGGGTAACATGATTATTATAAATTCTGAATATGAAGCCATAGTAGATACTCAGTCAAGGTGGCTATTATTGGTAATAAAGGGCCTCTGCCCTGGGGCTTGGGCAATCTTTTTGGCTACACCTAGAATTTGGCAGAGTTGCCTCATCCCCTTGTATTCCTGGGATGAAATGTGGTTTGAGTTCAGCAGGTGCTTAGGGAGGGAACCTAATTGCACTTCTTGCACCTGGGCAGAAGTTCATTGTCTTGGTTAGAATCAAGCCTGGTCCAGGTGGGAGGGGCAGGGGTGTCTGTAATGGGAGGGGAGGATTTTTGGATTCTCTGCCGAGGTGGGCAGCTGGGGGTGTGTTTGTGTAGCTTGACTATGTGTCCCCAAGTAGGGGAGATCACAGGGCATGGGAAGGGGAGAGAACGGAAGAGAGACTCAAAGAGCAGAACTTCAGGAAAAGAAATAGTGCCACGGAACACAAAGACAGCAAGATAAACAGGAAGAAGGAGAGACTGATAAGTGGACCAAAAAAATAAAAAAGCAAATTTCCGGTGTGTGTGTATGTGTGTGTACACACTTGTGAGTGTGTGTTTTCCTGAACTTGATGTGTTTTTGTGAGTGTGTGTGGATGATTCTGTAGCTAACAGGCCTCAGGCCTGTGCAGGGAGCTGGCTTTTCAATTCACATTATTTATGGAGTCCAGGCTCGAGGAATGCCAGAGGCCAAGCTGGGTTCATATAAGCAAAACCACACATTTTGGTTTCTGAGAAACCAGCTATTCACTAGCCCTCCTCTTTCACCCCTTCCCTGTTCCCATCCCCAGGACTGATCACCAGGGAGAAGATGCAACAGAAGGATGAAGGTTGGCGGTGGGGAGGGAATCTTTGTAGCCATAAACCATTAATTAAAGGCAATTTCCAAAATGTAGGCATTATGGTGCCAGATTTTATGTCTGGGATTCCATCAATCCTGGCCTTTATTTCCCCTCTGTCTCAGCCCTGAGAGTGGGAATAACTCATGTTTATAGCCAGGAGCTCAGTGGAGGCTACAGAGTTAGAGGGGCTGACCGAGCCCCTGGCAGAGTCTGAAGAGGTGTCACCAAAACATAGCCATTGTGGATCCTTCTGAACATTGGGAGGGCCATGGTGGTTCTGGAAAGAGAGGGTCTCATCCTTCGAAACACTCCCGACACATGCACATACCACAGAACATCAGCAATTAGTCATTGAGGTCTCCCTGAACCTGGGCCTCCGGAGGCCCAGTTGTGTTAGCCTAGCACAGGGATTGCAGACTACAGCCCAAAGGCCAGATCCTGCCCTCTAGCATGCAATGGCACTGGGACAGAGCCACGCTCATTTGTTCACACATTGTCTAAGGCTGCTGTCCTACTGGGGCTCCCCAGGTGGCTCAGTGGTAAAGAATCCACCTGCCGGTGCAGGAGACACAGGTTCAATCCCTGGGTTGGCAAGATCCCCTGGAGGAGGAAATGGCAACCCATTCCTGTATTCTTGCCTGGATAATCCCATGAACAGAGGAGCCTGGTGGGCTACAGCCCATGGATTTGCAAAGAGTTGGACATGATTGAGCACGCACGCATGCCGTCTTGTTACAAGAGCAGAGCTGAATGGTTGTGACAGATTGGTTCCAAAAGGCTAAGATATTTACTATCTGGCCTGGGTGTTCATTGGAAGGACTGATGTTGAGGCTGAAACTCCAATACTTTGGCCACCTGATGCAAAGAGCTGACTCATTGGAAAAGACCCTGATGCTGGGAAAGATTGAGGGCAGGAGGAGAAGGGGACGACAGAGAATGAGATGGTTGGATAGCATCATCGACTCGATGGACATGGGTTTGGGTGGACTCTAGGAGTTGGTGATGGACAGGGAGGCCTGGCGTGCTGTGGTTCATGGGGTCACAAAGAGTTGGACATGACTGAGCAACTGAACTGTTACAGAAAATCCTTTATACAAACCCTGAGGTTCTGACGTTGGCAGTGGACTATGAGAGACCTGGCTTTGAAGCCCAGCTCTGCCACTTGCTAGCCAGATGATCCTGGGGAAATGTTTTAAGTTTTCTCAGCCTTGCTATTCCCCATCTGAGGTGATACTAATGCTAATTTCTCAGGCCTATGTGGGGACGAAAGGAGATGATGTATGATGTGGACAAAGTGCTCACCCTGGAGTCTGGCATTTCGTGGGCACTCAGTGACTGTGTGGGGCCTCTGTCCTCTGCAGGCTCTCATCCCTTACAGTCTAGACCCGCTCTGTCCAGGGCTGTAGCCACAAACTGTTTGTGGCCATTGGGTACCCGCAGGGTGGTCAGTCCACATTGAGGAGTCAAGGCTGTATATTGTCACCCTGCTTATTTAACTTATATGCAGAGTACATCATGAGAAACGCTGGGTTGGAAGAAACACAAGCTGGAATCAAGATTGCCGGGAGAAATATCAATAACCTCAGATATGCAGATGACACCACCCTTATGGCAGAAAGTGAAGAGGAGCTAAAAAGCCTCTTGATGAAAGTGAAAAAGAAGAGTGAAAAAGTTGGCTTAAAGCTCAACATTCAGAAAAATAAGATCATGGCATCTGGTCCCATCACTTCATGGGAAATAGATGGAGAAACAGTGGAAACAGTGTCAGACTTTATTTTGGGGGGCTCCAAAATCACTGCAGATGGTGACTGCAGCCATGAAATTAAAAGACTCTTACTCCTAGGAAGAAAAGTTATGACGAATCTAGATAGTATATTCAAAAGCAGAGACATTACTTTGCCGACTAAGGTCCGTCCAGTCAAGGCTATGGTTTTTCCTGTGATCATGTATGGATGTGAGAGTTGGACTGTGAAGAAGGCTGAGCGCTGAAGAATTGATGCTTTTGAACTGTGGTGTTGGAGAAGACTCTTGAGAGTCCTTTGGACTGCAAGGAGATCCAACCAGTCCATTCTGAAGGAAATCAACCCTGGGATTTCTTTGGAAGGAATGATGCTAAAGCTGAAGCTCCAGTACTTTGGCCACCTCATGCGAAGAGTTGACTCATTGGAAAAGACTCTGATGCTGGGAGGGATTGGGGGCAGGAGGAGAAGGGGATGACAGAGGATGAGATGGCTGGATGGCATCACGGATTCGATGTACCGGGAGATGGTGATGGACAGGGAGGCCTGGCATGCTGTGATTCATGGGGTCGCAAAGAGTTGGACACTGCTGAGCAACTGAACTGGACTGAACTGATAGTGTAAAATACACCCTGAATTTTGAAGACTTTGTACCAAAAAAAATAAATAAAGTGCCTCATTAATACTTTTTGAAATTGATCGCATATTGAAAGATAATATTTGGGATATATTGAGTTAAATAAAATACATTACTAAGACTCGTTTCACCAGTTTCTTTTTACTTTTTTAATGTATCTACCTTATGGCAGAAAGTGAGGAGGAACTAAAAAGCCTCTTGATGAAAGTGAAAGAGGAGAGTGAAAAAGTTGGCTTAAAGATCAACATTCAGAAAACTAAGATCATGGCATCTGGTCCCATCACTTCATGGGAAATAGATGGGGAAACAGTGTCAGACTTTTATTTTTTGGAGGCTCCAGAATCACTGCAGGTGGTGATTGCAGCCATGAAATTAAAAGACGCTTACTCCTTGGAAGGAAAGTTATGACCAACCTAGATAGCATATTAAAAGCAGAGACATTACTTTGCTAACAAGGTCCATCTAGTTAAGGCCATGGTTTTCCCAGTGGTCATGTATGGATGTGAGAGTTGGACTGTGAAGAAAGCTGAGCGCTGAAGAATTGATGCTTTTGAACTGTGGTGTTGGAGAAGACTCTTGAGAGTCCCTTGGACTGCAAGGAGATCCAACCAGTCCATTCTAAAGGAGATCAGTCCTGGGATTTCTTTGGAAGGACTGATGCTAAAGCTGAAACTCCAATACTTTGGCCACCTCATGAGAAGAGTTGACTCATTGGAAAAGACTCTGATGCTGGGAGGGACAGGGGGCAGGAGGAGAATGGGACGACAGAGGATGAGATGGCTGGATGGCATCACCAACTCAATGGACATGAATTTGAGTGAACTCCGGGAGTTGGTGATGGACAGGGAGGCCTGGCATGCTGCAATTCATAGGATCGCAAAGAGTTGGACATGACTGAGCGACTGAACTGAACTGAACTAGAAAAATCTAAAACCACATAATGTTAATGTGGTTAGCATTATATTTTTACTGGGCAAAGCTGGTCTAGATGGAAAAGTTTTGTTTGTTTTCTGATTTCATTTGACACCCCTCTGTTGGTTTGGAAATTAAGCACCCTATTTCCAAAACTATTGTTTTGGGTTCAGTAGTTCTTGAAGTGTGGTGCCTGGACCAGTAGTGGCAGCAACACCTGGGAATTTGTTAGAAATGAAAATTCTAGAAACCCACCCCAGATCTCCTGGAACAGAAATGCTGAGGGTGGGAGCCAGAGATCCATGTTTTAACAGGCCTCCAGGAGATTCTGATGTCTGTGGATGTTCTAGAACCTTCTAAAATACTGTGTTTTGATCAATATCTTAATGCCCTCTCCTAAATAGTAAGAATTATTAAAAATATATTAATTCTGATCATTCTTCCTGACTTATACTACCATGTCCAATATTTTAATTCCATCCTTAAAAAAAAACAAACAACAAACAACAGCAGCTCTAATTTAGACATTATGGGTTTCCTAGGTGGCACTAGTGGTAAAGAATCTGCCTGCCAGTGCAGGAGACCAAGAGGCTTGGGCTCAATCCCTGGGTCGGGAAGATCCCCTGGAGAAGGGAGGGGCACCCTACTCCAGAATTCTTGCCTGGAAAATCCCGTGGACAAAGGTGCCTGGCAGGCTACAGTCCGTGGGCTCTCAAAGAATCGGACATGACTGAGCACACACAGACACACACACACTTTAGATGCTGTCATCACGATCACTTTGTATCGGTAATACTTGCTTAAAATAATTAACCTACATGCTTACCAGTTTCTTTGTTCATCATTCCTTCTTATGTCTCAGACCTCACTTCTAGGAAGAGGTATATTCATATTTATGAAGAATATGTTTAAAAATTTCCTCCATAAAGAGCTTTTTGTTGGTAAGCCCTTACGACTTTTGTTTATATGATAAAAGTCTATATGTCACCCTTGTTACTAAAGAGTTCTTCTGGGTACACAGTTTTAGGTTGACAGTTTTTTCCTTTGCACTTGGAAGACATTACTCGACTATCTGTCTCCTTTTTGCTAAAGAGAAGTCGGCTCCAGTTTGATTGTTCTTTTGGTAGCTGCTCTTCAGATTGTCTCTTTGTCTTTTTTGTTCAGTTTCAATATGATATGGCTAGATGTGGATTTCTTTTCATCCATCCTGATTTATATAAATTGTGCTTCCTGCATCAGTGGGTTCGTTTTTGAATATTCTCAACCATTATTTTTTATGATTTTTTTATTGTAAAAAAGACCATTTTTAGAGTATTTTTACAGACTATTACAGTTATTTTTTAAAAGACCATTTAAAAAGTCTTTATTGAATTTGTTATAATATTGCTTCTGTTTTATGGTTTTTTTTTTTTTTTTTTGGCTGCAAGGCATATGGGATCTTAGTTCCCCGACAAGGGATTGAACCTACACTACTAGTATTGGTAGGTGAAGTGTTAACCACTGGACCTCTAAGGAAATCCCTCAACCATTACTTCTTTCTCTTCTCCATTCTGTTTGATCTCCTTCTGGGATTGGACTTTCTTCCCTATCTTACAACCTAGTCTGTCCAACAGAAATTTCTCTGATGATGGAAATGTTGCATATAGGCATATCTTGCCTTGTTACACTTTATTTTATTACACTTTACAAATATTGCATTTTTTACAAATTGAAGGATTGTGGCAATCCTGTGTCAAGCAAGTCTATTGGCACCATTTTTCCAACATTTTCTCACTTCATATCTCTTTGTCATATTTTGGCAATTCCCTTGATATTTCGAACATTTTCATTATTACATTTGTTATGGTGATCTGTGCTCAGGGATCTTTGATGTTACTATTGCAAAAAGATTACCATTTGCTGAAGGCTCAGATGACGGTTAGCATTTTTTAGCAATAAAGTATTTATAAATTAAGGTATGTACACTGTTTTTTTTTAGACAGAATGGTATTGCACAGTTAATAGAAAACAGTACAATGTAAGCATAACTTTTATATGCACTGGAAAACCAAAAAATTCATGTGACTTGCCTTATTGTGGTATTCACTTTACTGTGGTGGTCTGGAACCCAATCCATAACATCTTTGAGGTCTGCCTGTAATATACACTGTCCGGTATGACAGCTGTTAACCACATGTGGCTATGAGCACTTAAAATGTGGCTAGTGCAACTGGGGAACTGACTTATAAATTTAATTGTAATTGATTCAAATATAAGTTTACATGGCTGTATGTGGCTGGTGGCTATTGCTACAGACCAGATTTCTCCTTTATGGGTTTCATCAACTTCTCTCTCTGTATTGCATTTGGGTAATTTCCTTAGACTTATTTTCCATTTTTAATAGTCTCTCTTCAGCTATTTAGTCTGCTGTTTAGTAAATCCTTTTTTTAAAAATGTTACCAGCTATATATATTTTTAATTTCTAAAATTTCTATTTGGTTCTCTTTTAACTTTGCTTGGTCTTCCCAGATAGTCTCATGTTGTTTGTTCAGGTCTATGATTTTTTAGATTTCCTTAAATATTTAATCTTAAATATTGCATGCACATTACCATGATGTTGATAATTACTGTGTCTGAAAGGGCTTGGAGGGTCCAGATTGCTGTTTATTAATCTTTCTGCTGACTCTCATGCATGGACTCATATTTGATCTTATGGGAATCTCTGGCTTCTAAATAGCAATGTTTTCCTCCAGAGAGGATGGACATTGCTTCTGCCGGGGTGGGGATGAGATAGAGAGTGGGGATGACACCTGGGAGCAGGGACCACTTCACTCCCTGTCAGAGGCCCTAGGAGGATAAGAGTTGCACGTTCTGATGCTTCACTTTGCCACATCCCAAGGAAGAAGGGGGCCGCAGAGGACGAGATGGTTAGATAGCATCACTGACTCAATGGACATAAATTTGAGCAAATTCCAGGAGTTAGTGGAGGACAGAGGAGCTTGGCGTGCTGCAGTCCATAGGGTCACAAAGCACTGTACATGACTTAGCGACTGAACAGCAACAACAAGGCTTACTCCCCTGTCACTGGTCCTGATGTCAGCATCTGTCCTTAGGACAAGCCCCAGTGTTTGCATTTGGTTATTGCGCACTGCTCTGGTCCTGGTATTAGATCACGGCCTTTTGTTTTCAGGTGGAAATGCCTTGGGAATTTTGATGAGGCCAGTGATGTGTTACAAAGTGTTTTGTTTCAGATTTAGTGGTTTTTGTAGAGGGAGATCCTTCAGAGTCCGCTTTCCCCCTCACTGCCCAAGTGGACATCCCTCCTGCGATGGGCACTGTCCATCCAGAATTCTTCCTGTTCTGCTGGCGCCACGTGCATGGGTCTGTTCACCTGCCCTGCCCAAAGGAAATCCCTAAGTCAGAGGGCAGACCTATCCATCTCTTTATTACCCAGGCCTGGTTCATGGCGATGCTTAATGCCATTAGTGGCGGTAAACCCCAAAGCTATAGGAAAGGGAGGGACAATTTAGTTTTGTTTTTAATTTGAATCTACCCAGGGATCTCTTCTGCTCAACACCCTTCACCAGCTGCCTGGATAAAACCCAAGTTCCTTACATAACAGCGCTCTGTGTGGCCCACCCTTGCCAACTTGATCAGCTTCTCCTCGGTCTCTCATCCCTCCCTGGGCTTCTTAGGAATACTTCCTCAGTCCTCTTGCCTCTCCTAGCCCTCATACCTAATTGGCTGTGCCTGCTGCTGTCTCTGCCCGAAAGGTGATCTGTTGTTGTCTAATCTGCCTACAAAGCCGTCAGGGCCCTATTTAAATGTTACTTCTTCCAGGTCACCTAGCTGAGGCCAGTCACCCCCTGAAACGCACACCTGCTCCATAGCCCCCAGCCCACACTTGTGCTCACACAAGCTCTCATTATCCCAGACACTGAGCCTACACTTCTCAGAGCTGAAGTTCATTAACAGTTACGTAATTGAAGGAAATACAACCAGTCCATCCTAAAGGAGATCAGTCCTGGGTGTTCATTGGAAGGACCGATGCTAAAGCTGAAACTCCAATACTTTGGCCACCTCATTGGAAAAGACCTTGATGCTGGGAGGGATTGGGAGCAGGAGGAGAAGGGGACGACAGAGGATGAGATGGCTGGATGGCATCACTGACTCGATAGACATGAGTTTGGGTAATCTCCGGGAGTTGGTGATGGACAGGGAGGCCTGGCGTGCAGCGATTCATGGGGTTGCAGAGTCGGACATGACTGAGCAACTGAACTGAACTGAATTGTTTGAAGAATGTCTGACTTCCCACTAGATATCAACTCCACAAGGACAGGAGCTGAGCCCAGTCTGTTCCCTGGGTATCCCTGATTCCTAGTAAGGACCCAAGTTAGTATTGTGCTGGTAAATGTGTAACAAGCAGGTCTCATATTTTTAAAAAGCGCTTTGGTTTATAGCATGTGTTTGCCCATCTCTGTGATGTAAATATGCCCACTGTGGCCAATTTCAGTTGCCCACATGATGCCACTGGACATGGGTTGGAAATCAGTTTATGAAGCTCTGTGAGCTCAGCTGCCTGAAACGGAAGGAGCTCTGTACACTTTGGTTAAAAGAAGGCAGGAAGGGCGGGAGGTGAGGAGGGAGGGGGAGGTGAGGGAGGGAGCAGGTCTCCCTCTCTGACTGACCTTCTGCCAGCCCCACCCCCTTGAGGCCACCTTAAGATGCTTGTAGTTCTTTAAATGTACACATGGTCTCAGGAACTCTCAACCTTGGCAGTATTTTAACAACATTTTTTTCTTTACTTTTAATTGAGGGATAATTACTTTATAATGTTGGACTGGTTTCTGCTATATATCAACAAGAATCAGCTGTAAGTATACATATATTCCCTCCCTCTTGAGCCTCCCTCCCACCCCGAGATCCCACCCCTCTAGGTCATCACAGAGCACCAAGCTGAGATCCCTGTAGCAGCTTCCCACTAGTTTTCTATTTTACACAAGATAGTGTTTATATGGGGCTTCCCAGGTGGCTCAGTGGTAAAAACAAAACAAAACAAAAACCCTGCCTGCCACGCAGGAGACGATGATATGATGTCTAAGTCAGGAAGATCCCCTGGAGAAGGAAATGGCACCCCACACCCAGTATTCTTGTCTGGGAAATCCCATGGACAGAGGGGCATGGGGTCACAGAGTCAGACACGACTTAGCGACTAACCAGTAGCAGCTGCAGCAGTGTATATGTGGCAGTGCTACTCTGTCGATTTGTCCCAGCCTCTCCTTCCCCTGCTGTGTCCACAAGCCTGTTTTCTCTATATCCGTGTTTCTATTCCTGCCCTGCAAGTACGTTCATCAGCACCGTTTGTCTAGATAACCTTGGCAGTATTGAATGACGTTTGAGACTGGCCCAGTCTTTGTCATGGGGGCTGTCCTGTGTTCAGCACCATCCCCGGCCTCCACCCACCAGAGGCCAGTGAGCGTGTGGTGTGGCTGCTGGCAGTGCCCCCATTCTTCCACCTTGGGCCCCTCCCATCCTTGCGCCGGCCCTGCTCAGGCAGCGGACTCCAGTTAAAACTCCCTGCCCTTGGGCAGTAATGGGGGAGCCCCTGTCAGCACTTTTCAAGCCAAACGCTGAATTCTCATTTTTTAAACACTGTATTATAATGTGAAATAGTGACGTTTTATGTCCTGATAATGGCCACTGCATTGGATGGAGATGCTTTCCCCAAGCCCTCGGTCACAGCTCCTATGAGATGGTAGGTGCAATGGTCAGGCCTCCTGAGCCCGGGCTGCCAGGACCGCACAGTGTGGTCTAAATGGCATCGAGTCACTAACTGTGCAGCTGCTAGAATGATGGCAGGACCCCGAGTGGGCCGCCCGCAGCACCCCGACCCCAGAGCCAAGCGGGCCATTGGAAGCCCTGAGCTAAGAGCTGATAGCCCTTTCTCCCCAAGTGTCTCTTCAAATATACTAACCCATGAGGCACCCTGAGAAATCCCAGAGCTCTGTTTTCACCCATGACAACTACTTTCTGCTTAAAAAAATCAAATACTTCCCTTCCCCCTCATTTGTGATGCTGCTGCCCAGCAAGCATGTAGGCTGTTCTCACAGTATAGCCCCACAAGTCCCTGTCCCCAGCTTGGAGGACATCCTCCTCCAGCCACGCTTCCTGCCAGCCCCTCCTCCCCACACCCCAAGAACTTTCCCAGACAGCAGGGCACCTGTTGAGTTGACAAGGCTCCACCCTGCTCTACACTCATTTCCCAGGTATGTGCTAGGCAAGTATTTCCCAATTTTACTTTGGAGAAAGGTGCTCAGAAGAGGTCCGAGGAAGGCAAATGTACTATGATCCAATGACAACTGCTGTATGCTTTAAAAAAAACAAGTACTATAATGTTCCTTTTTCTTCCTTGCTAGCCTGTTGTCATGCTGAAGAGTGCTCACATTTGGGAGAGAAGTCCTTCTTAGAGTCTAATCTGCAACTGGTGTCTCCCACCCCACCTTTTTTTTTTTTCCCTCCTACCTTCCTGATTTGACATCCCTGAGAACCAGAAGTGCCCTTTTCCTGAAACCCTAAAAGCGGAAGTTGGACTTGCTAGAACTTCAAAGAATTGATCACTACAACAGGGCAGGCCACTCCGAGTTTCCTGAAACACCTATGTCTTCTGTGTTCTGCTCCAGGAAATGACCATGATACTACTGTTGCAGGAAAAGGGAACGCGAGAGGATGGTCATATCCCAGGTCTCAGGTGAGTCCCTGGGACGGGCCACCATACGTGAGGGTCCTTGGCTTCATGCAGGAAAGAATTCGCTAGCGAGCCGAAGTAGAGTGAAAGCAGGTTTATTCTGCATACTCTGTAGGGTGTGGGCCATCTCAGAAGACAAGAGGGCTTCTCTCCTCTGTTTTGCTTTCACCAGCTGGCTGCTGGCCTCTGCGTGTATTCCCACAGTTAATCCTCTTTTCCAACCTGCTTTCTTGGCCAACTTCTCTATGGGTGAGTGGGCCTTAAAGGTGAATTCTGTGGAAAGTGAAGGGGCTCTTTGAGCAGAGGCCATGGGCAGGAGGAGCGTTCCTATCCACGTGTCCATGTAGGGACAGTGCACGTTTGCATCTGTGCAGTTCTTGGAGGCAAAGCTGGGGGAAGTGGATACTTGGAGAGTGATGGATAGCTGTGGGGTCTGAGGACCCCCTAATAGATCTGCCTCTTCCCTTCACTGACCCTCTCATCTCCCCTTCAGGCCTCAGGACCTCTCTGCTCAGCCTGCTTCCATGAGCCCCAGGGACAGTGATTATTGCTTTGGCCCACCCATTCACTTGCTGGGATGAGGGACCACTGCTGAGTCAGATCCATGAACCTCCCGCTTGGGTGTAGCATTTGGAGGTGATGCCTCCTTTGGGATCATCCTCATTGAATAATGCACCTTTCCAACCCCCTACCTCCTCAAAATGCCTTGCAATTAAATTGCCTCCTGGAAATTTCTTGCCCCAGTGGTGAGCAACCGTATTTCTTGCCCCAAGGCCAATAGGAACAGGAAAGACATTTAAGAGTGGTGGTTTAGTTGCTAAGTTGTGTCCGACTCTTGTGATCCTGAGGACTATAGCCTGCGAGAATCCTCTGTCTGTGGAATTTTCCAGGCAAGAATATTGGAGTGGGTTGCCATTTCCTTTCCCAGGGGATCCTGTCAACCCCGGAATTGAACCCAGGTCTCCTGCACTGCAGGCAGATTCTTTACCAACTGAGCTATGTAGTGTCTGTTTGCTGCTGCCGCTGCTGCTAAGTTGCTTCAGTCGTGTCCGACTCTGTGCGACCCCAGAGACAGCAGCCCACCAAGCTCCCTGGTCCCTGGGATTCTCCAGGCAAGAACATTGGAGTGGGTTGCCATTTCCTTCTCCACTGCATGAAAGTGAAAAGTGAAAGTGAAGTCAATCAGTCATGTCCGACTCCTAGCAACCCCATGGACTGCAGCCTACCAGGCTCCTCCGTCCATGGGATTTTCCAGGCAAGAGTACTGGAGTGGGGTGCCATTGCCTTCTCCGGGTATCTGTTTAATTTCTTTCAAAACAGAGTGCTTTGGTAAGGTTCATTTTGCGGGCCTTTCGCAACTTAAGATGCTACAGGAAATGTCAAGGAGAAAACTGATGCTGGTTAGGCCATTCCTCATGCATCCTGAAACACGATTCCTGGGGGTGTCTGTATCCAGGGCTGGCGGCCACCATGCTCACTGTGGACGGACACCCCGTTCAAGCCCATCAGTGTGTTTAGCCGGAGCCTTGGCACAAGGCAGAGTATCCTAGGAAGTTTCCACCCATTTGGGGAAGTGAGCCTCTCCCTGCTTTTAGATGAACTCCTTTAATTGTGACACCCCTTCTCTGCCTCCCTCTAGGACTATAATTGTTCTAAAGGCTCATGGGTTTATCAGATTCACTCATATCTGCTTGGAAAATGGTGTAGGGCAATAGTCTGCTGGACCCCAATTCTTAGCCTGGTTCCATTGCTGACTACATCTCCTTGGGTTGTTTATGTTGCCCCTTGGGGCGTCAGTTTCCTCAGCTGTAAGGCTGAGACAGTAACACACACTTCATATGATTTTGGTGAGGGCTATGTTAGAATGATCTCACTGTTTACGTCTGCATCCTCAGCCCTAGGCCTGGCACATAGACAGTGGACCCCCATTGTTTGTTGAATGACACAGTGAGTGTATGTGAAGTGCCTCAGTGGCAGGCCCTCAGTGCAAGTCAGCAAGTCATATAATACTTTCCTCTCCCAGCTTCCATCTGTGCCCATACACCCCACCCCCACCACCCCCAGAAGCCAGTCTTTGGCCTCAGTCCTCAGCCTGACCCCTCTCTATATCCCTGGGCCTCGGGGTTACAGCTGTGTCCACCTTGATGACTGTGCATCCTGCTAGGATTTCTGGGAGAGCAAGGAGTGACCCTTTTGTGAGGCTCATCAGCGCCTTCACCTGAAGGTGGAGCACTCCCTCCCCCATACCCTCTCCATCTCCAAGTCCCACGAGCCCGGCCAAGCCCGTCAGAAATGGTCTAGTGGTCTGGCTGGGCACTCAGGCTGCAAGTGGTCTGACTCCGAGTCCTGCCAGCCATATTTGGCCTCCGGGGCCTCAGGATTCCTGTGCTGATTCCAGGCTTCTGAGGGTAGCTCCCCTGCTACTCCCCAAACACCCCAAGCCCTGGGGACACTTCTTGGGGTCAGAAATGATTGGTCCCCCTGCTGCCTGGCGGCTCAGGGAGAGATGGGCAGGAAGGCCCTCTGGTGAAGGAGGATATGGGCCAATGAAATGGGGATCTATGACCAGGCAGGCCCAGGAACTCTCTGGCCAAGGGGAAAGACGAGGACTGTCAACACTGGACCAGTCCACAGAGAGTCCAGATGGGAGGTGGTGGAGCCAGTGGTCTGGAGATATATTGAGGTCATGGAATTTTTTCCCCCCAAAGGATACTCTCATAGCTCAGTAGGAGACCCTGGTTTGATTCCTGGGTTGGGAAGATCTGCTGAAGAAGCGATAGGCTACCCACTCCAGTATTCGTGGGCTTCCCTTGTGGCTCAGCTGGTAAAAGAATCTGCCTGCAATGCGAGAGACCTGGGTTCAACCCCTGGTTTGTGAAGATCCCCTGGAGAAGGGAAAGGCTGCCCACTCCAGTATTCTGGCCTGGAGAATTCCATGGACTGTAGAGTATAGTCCATGGGGTCACAAAGAATCAGACCCTACTGAGAAACTTTCACTTTTCACTTTCAAAGGATACCCAGGTGGTGCTAGTGGTAAAGAACTCGTCTGCCAGTGCAGGAGATGTGAGATACTCAGTCTGATCCCTGGGTTGAGAAGATTCCCTGGAGCAGGAAATGGCAACCCACTCTAGTATTCTTGCCTATAAAATCCCATGGAGAGAGGAGCCTGGTGGGCTGCAGTTCATGGGGTTGCAAACAGTTGGACACAATTGAGCACACACCAAGGACACTAAACTTAAAAGAAAAGTAGATGCTGATATTAAAGAACTGGGGTGTATCATATGACATTTTTGGCTTCTCATGAAAATCTAGGCACTTTGGAAGCACTGGAGCCCGGCATGACTGCTTCCTTTAGACTTGACGGGAGGGGGCCGGTGTGAGCCCAGCACAGGGCTGGCCATGAGGGTGCTCACAGAGGTGGGTCCTCATCCTTGTCACTCAGACAGTGCTGCAGAGACGCTCAGAGCAGACAGCAGCGGTCACTGCACTCGCCTCCCCATCAGGACTGGCTGCCTGGTGCTTCGTGACACCTGGCTGGGAATGGACTGTGTCCTCACCCGAAAGTGGACACAGGTTCCCAGAGGCCCATGTTACAGATGGGGAAAGTTGAGCTCTGCCATATGCCAGATGCTTTTACCCACTTCTGAGTCCATCTTTGCAACAGCCCTGTGAGGTAGGCAGTCTGATTTCCATTTTACAGAGGGAGAAACTGAGGTTCAGAGGGACTGAGGGACTGGCTTAGGGTCACACAGCTGAGTGCCGGCTCTGGACTCAAACCCAAAGATCTGGCTCCAAAACTTGGTCTTTCCTCGACTCCTCCCTGATGGCTTGTCTGTGTGTGTGCTTAGTTGCTCAGTCATGTCCAACTCTTTGGGACTCTATGGACTGTAGCCCGCCAGGCTCCTCTGTCCATGGGGATTCTCCAGGCAAGTATACTGCAGTGGGTGGCCATGCTCTCTTCCAGGATATCTTCCCAACTCAGGGGTTGAACCCAGGTCTCTCGCATTACAGGCAGATTCTTTACTGTCTGAGCCGCCAGGGAAGTACCCCTCATCCCTGCCCCTGGCAATGACTTGGTTTTGATCAATTCTGCTGGTTCAGGCTGTCACTAAAGTGAATTTGTATTTCTTAAACATGTGTGAGGAGATGGAGGGGCCCTGTGAATGATTCACCATCCCGAGATGCGCTCTCTGACCCTCGGTTTGCAGACAGCCCTCAGATTCCTCTGCCTTGCAGAGAGCTTCCTCATCTGTCACCAGAACGCTGGTCCCCGTGGTGACAGCTGACAGAGTCGGCCTTCTCCCCTCCCTGGCCCTGGTCCTCCTTATCACGGGCTCCATGCCACCCCCAGAAACATCTGCCGCCTAACAAGGAAGGAAGCTGGTGTTCCTGGGCAGGCATGGGGTCAGTTTGGATGTGACTTCAGCCCCGCTGGCCTGTCCCAGGGAAAGCAATTAGGCAGCTCAGAGCTGGTCGGGGACAGGGCAGGTGGGCCAGATGTCTGTCAGGGTGGTGTGTGCACTTCTCTCCCTGCCCCGGGGCCCTGTGGCATTAGACTTGGCTCCTCTGTCTACACCTGGGACGGCAGCAAAATGAACACCTGAGACTGGAATTTCTCAGTCACTGTGGGGGCCTCTCTGCCTCTGCAGATGCTGCTCACTGACTCAGCTTCTTTCTGAGCAAAGGAGATGCTCAGGAAAGGTTCTGACTCCACCTGGCCCTGTGCCCAGCTCACCTCACCTCATTTTTTTTTTTTCTTTTTTTGGCTCTGCCATGTGGCATATGGGATCTTAGGTCCCCGACCAGGGATTGAGCCTACGCCTCCTGCATTGGAATTGCGAGGTCTTAACTACTAGACCACCAGAGAGGTCCCTCATGGGGATCCCACATGAGCCCCAGGGGCTTCTGTGGCTAAACCGTCAGAAGTGAGTCTGCCTGTTGTCGTTTAGTCACTAACTCGTGTCCAACTCTTTTGCAACCCCCTCACCATCACCCACCAGGCTCCTCTGTCCCTAGGATTTCCCAGGCAAGAATACTGGAGTGGGTTGCCATTTCCTCCTCCAGGGGATCTTCCCGACCCAGGGATCTAACCTGTGTCTCCTGCACTGGCAGGCGGATTCTTTACCACTGTGCTACCTGGGAAGCCTGTTTAGAGGTCACCAAAGGACCACTGGAGAAGGAAATGGCAACCCACTCCAGTACTCTTGCCTGGAAAATCCCAGGGATGGAGGATCCTGGTAGGCTACAGTCCACGGGGTCGCAAAGAGTCGGACACAACTGAGCGACTTAGCAGGTGCAAAGGACCACTGACTCAGTATCTCCAAGCACAGGATAAAGGGGGCTGTGGAGCCACCCATCCCGACGGCCCCACAGAGTGCTCCACGGAACCAGGTTGAAAGACGTTCTGTGCTCAGTTAAGTTTGGGAAACACGACGTGGAAAGCAGTGAACTATTTTTCTTCACTTGCTAGAGCCTTGAAAAGCTAGTGTTCATGCTGAATATACTTTGTGCTTCTTTGCTCAGTCGTGTCTCTTTGCGACCCCATGGACTATACCCTTCTAGGCTCCTCTGTCCAGGGAATTTTCCAGGCAAGAATACTGGAGTGGGTTGCCATTTCATTGTCTCTAAAACTTATTGACCCAGGGATATTTTTTTTCTCCAGCTGAATCTTGTGGTCTGCACCAGCTCGGGGCCCTGGCCTGGGAGTCAGCAGCCTCGGGTTCCAGAACTGGCTCAGCCACTGATGCTGTGCTTGGCTATGATGTGAAGGGAGCAGGAGAGAGGCCATCAAGAGCCCTTTCGGCTTTCAGATTCCTGTTCCCTCGAGCCCTCTACCTGGGCGGGCCCTAGTGGGTGGGGTGAGTTGCTGAACTAACCTGGGCCAAGGTTTGGCTTGTGTACAGAGGGGCCTGTTCTGCCTGTCACAGGGCTGGTGAGAGGCCAGAATGAGGTTGTCCTTGTCACCATTAACATCATCATTATGGCTAACATTTATCGCTACCTGGGCTAAGCCTTTTATACATAGTAACTCATTTGCAGCCACTCTGACAATATCTTACTGTTCCTATGTACAGGTGAAGAAACTGAGGCACAGCCTGGTTAAGGAACTTGGCTGTGGTCACTAGGTAGCAAATGTCAGGACTGAGGTTTGCACCCAGAGAGTTTGCCCAGAATCTACATCTTGTCCTTGATCCTAGCCTGCCTGTGAGAGGGCTTTGTAAACTGTAAAGCGTTGTGAGCTGGGAGTGGCATTGTTCAATGCAGTCTTGCTGTGGTTCATCCAGGGGAATGTGCCTGGCCTTCTGGGAGGATCTCCAGTCCTCAATTTGCAGGCTTTCAGAAGTTGGGGGGCCCAAGAGTGGCTCCCACTTCCCAGTTCTGCCAGGGTTGAGCAGGGAGGCCCCTGTATATCTCTCTGATGGGGAGGAGGGTAGGCAGGGAAGTCATGGGGTGCCCTTGTGTGCATGCGTGCTCAGTCGCTTCACTCATGTCCAACTCTGTGACC
The DNA here is from genome assembly GCF_016772045.2 of Ovis aries. Taxonomy (NCBI): domain Eukaryota; kingdom Metazoa; phylum Chordata; class Mammalia; order Artiodactyla; family Bovidae; genus Ovis; species Ovis aries. The sequence continues at coordinate 51,735,139 of NC_056065.1, forward strand.
CATTGAACTGTAGCCCTCCAGGCTCCTGTGTCCATGGGATTCTCCAGGCAAGAATACTGGAGTAGGTTGCCATTTCCTTCTCCAGAGGATCTTCCTGACCCAGGGATCGAACCCAAGTCTCCTGCATTGCAGGCAGATTCTTTACCATCTGAGCTACCAGGGAAGCCCTTCCTATCTCTGGTTGAACTTAAATCTGTTCAAATCCTGGGGAACACAGGCCATGAGGCCAGTGCTTTCAAGGCTCCAGAACACAATCAGCTGGCATTTCTGGGCCCACAAGGAAGAAAGGGTTGTTAAACAAACTTCACAGGTGAGAACACTGAGGCTCACAGGTTAATTGACTAGCTTGAAATCAGATGCTGGTCCAGAGCTGGGGCAGTTGATTACCCAGGCCTGGCCTGGCCTGACCCAGCTCCACTGGTGGCCTGCAAGGGTCCTCCAGATGAAGCAAGACAGGCAATCTTAGATTCTCTTGTTTAGGTGCAATTAACTGCTAGTGCCTGGTAACCCATTAAGAAAACAGTCAAAGATTTCCAGAGCCTGAAACTCAGAAATGCAAGCAAGCAGTCAGCCAGCGTTTTCCAGGGACTCTGATGCAGAAGCATGACTGATGCTCTGACAGTGTCAAAGGCTCCCCCTTGGGACATGCTAGGGACTAGGAGTCCTGCCATTTTCAAGAAGGAAAGGTCAAGGTTTTCAGTTGCTGCTAATCTTGCTTCTTAAGAGATTAATCCTCTTGGGATAATTTTCTTGTGGATTCAGTTTGTTGGGGAGGTAGAGTGCAGGGGTTCATATCTGCGTATTTTTTGGTAACTGGGCTTTAAGGCATCACACAGTTGTGGCTCAGGTATGGGTTCTCCATACACCAGCTGGCATCAGGATATATCCCCTCAAACTCTCTATACAGTGACACTTCCCTGGTGATGTGCTATGACTTCGATATTTCAACAACTTCTAACATGTGGGTCAAGATCAAACCCCTAAGTTATTTTTAAGCTTATAGGGCATTCTTTTATATTATAAAATTATGAACCTATTCTCTTATAATAGGAGAAGGAAGTGGAAACCACTCCAGTATTCTTGCCTGGAACATTCCAGCCTGGAGGGCTATAGTTCATGGGGTTGCAAAACGTCAGCCACGACTGAGCACATCAGCATCCTCTTATAAAGTTAATCATACATATTCCCACTTGATTCTTCATTAGCACCAGGTTCTTTTTCCTTAGGCACAGGTGGGAAGTCAGGGGACATAGCAGGTTCTGCGCCCCCTGATGGGGTTTGAGTTGAAAAAGCTTGAGTCATTTGTTCAGAGCAGATGAGTGAGGAGGTAGGGTGTTTGGGAGGAAATGCAAGTTTTTGGTGAGAGGGCCCGTTGATACTTTTAAATTCATATAGTCACAGGCCCGATGATGCCATCTCCTGCAGTCCCACTACACCTGGATTCCCCAGGAGCCCAGGTTGAGTGACGCACATAGCAGCTGCCCAATAACCTTGCGCACAGGTGTCGGGAGAGGCTCCTGGGACCCCCGGGCCTTCCTGTAGCCAGGAGGGGACCTCCTGTCCGCCCCACCGCCTCATCCCCACCAGGAAGCGGCAGCTCTGGTACAGAGAGGGGTTTCATAGCACGGCAGATGGAGGCCATGCCCTGCCTGAGATGGAGAGCTCGTGCTGAACCACAGTGCGTTTCTGTCCTGCTCTCTCCTCCAGTCCCTCTCTACAAGTGCGTTTTCTGGGCCTGGCAGAAAAAGACGAACAGAAATAGACTCTGTCACAAAAGCCAGGAAAGTGGTAGGCTGTGCCAGAGGCTACTGGTGGGTGAAAGTAGGGGTGGAGTCAAGTTCAAACCAGACCCAGCAGAGGGACTGGAGGCACCCACTGAGCTTGGTCCCAGCCCCTCACTGCCCACTCAGAGGAGTCGTTCAGGGCACTACAGCCTTGCTAGGTTGGAAGCCCAGTTCTGTTTCCTGGCTCCTTGATCCCAGATGATGTACTTTGCCTGTTTTCCCATTGCCAATGGAGCGTTTGGAGGGTTAACTGAGTTAATACATGTCAAGCGTGGAGCATGGAGCTTGGCCCATGGTAAGTGCCCAACAAATGTTAGATGTTATTACTGTTATCACTACTATTAGGTTGCGCCTGTTGGAGCCTGCCAGCATGGGTGGGGGAGCACGCAGCAGGGCCGCTGAGGAGGCTGAGCAGGCTGCATACTGCATACCATCCACGTGGTAATGCAGTGCGCAACCTGTGCAGCTGTCCACGGATCCTGCAGACGGGACAGCCCTACTCCAACTTCTGACTAATAGAGTGACGTTTGAAGTTGGACCTTTTGGGGCAAGGTCTGATTAACAAAGGAGGGGAGTGTGGCTTTTGAGTAGAGCTATGTGGATTTGAATCAGGTGTGGCCGGGCCCTTGAGAAGGCCATGGTATTGTAACACCGATGGCAAGGATCTTAGCCAAATCGCTCCTTTCTGGGCCAAGTTTTCCCTCATCTGTTCAGTGTAGGGGGTTGGGTTAGTTTTGAGAGGCAAATTGCCTTTCTCTTTGAATGCCAATGCTGATTGATCGGCAGTGGCTGTAGGAGGCTTTGTAAAGTGAAGACATGAGAGGTCATTTGGGGCTGGGTGGGAAGGGCTCTTTAATTGTTCAGTGATGTCTGTTTTGAGACCAGGGAGAGAGGAGCTGTGGCACGTGTGTTCGGGCCATTTGCGCTCCTCAGATAAGCCCAGTGGTTCTTAACCCTGGCTGTATCAGAGGAGGTTTTACCACACTGATTCAGCAATATAGCACCTGGCATTGGTCATTTTTTGTTTTGAAAGCTCTGCAGGTGATTCTGATGTGCAGCCAGGTTGACAGCTACTGGGGCACATGCCCCTCAGTTCCTGGCAGTCTTGCACTCTGTAACTTCTCGGCATGGTCTATACATTTATGGTACTTTGAGCTTTCTTCTAGTAGAAACGCAAGGGGGTTTTAAAAGGGTAGTCTTCCAGTCTTACTGTTGGAGAGGATTTGTTTTTAAGTTGGGAGGCAGAGGCTGAAGGCATAGCTGCAATTGTGGATTGGGGTATCCAGGTGGCCTCTTCTCAGGCTATACTGCAGAGTTTTCCTTGTGGGAGGACTGGGTTTTGCATCTGGGGGCGGTCTCATGGGGGCTCAGAAAAGCCCAGCCCACTCTGGCTTCATTAGGGAAGCCCTGTGGCTCCTTTAATTTCTCTCTCAAGCTCCTCTCAGTTCCCAGGGAAGGCAGGAAGTCAGGACAATGCAGAGGCCCACTGAGGTCTGCAGGAAGTAATGTGTCCCAAACTCACAGGGCCCCGCTCTGGGTCTTTTGAAGGAGCGCTGGGGGGAGAAGGAAGCAGATGAAAGCTGACTGGGGCCACTGGGCTGGAGAATGCAGGGTCAGGGTGCCAGGCTTGGAGGTGGTGCTTTAGGACCACGGGCAGCCCTGGATGCTGATGGCTCCTCCAAATTACAGTCAGGGTGGCAAAGATGAGATGTTTCTGGGAGGCCACCCCAGCCTCAGCCCCTCCATGGGCCCAGAATCCAGCCAGCTTTCCTCGGCCCCTCCCGTCACCCCCACAGGACCCAGCCCTGAAATTCCAAGGAAGGGGCAGGTCATGCCGGGCTTTGCCTCCCACCCGGAGTACGATAGAAGCAATCAAATAACATAGAATTCGATCATATTTTAAAATAAGCTTTATTTAGATTTTTTTTTTGTTTATATTTTATATTTGCATCCATGCCTTCAAGAAACCTTTCCCACGGGAAAGGTTATTTTCATCTAATGTTACCCATAACTCATTCGCTATTTGACGTAGTTCTCTTAAATAAATCATCCTTAGTAACTCTTAGAATTATCTCCTAATTTACAAAAACTGAAATGAAAAGGAACTACTAAATCATTATTACCAGGAGGGGTTGCAACCATATTTTCTTGTAAGTAAAGGGCAAAACAATAAAAATCAACCAAAAGAAAAAAAAAATTCATGGGGGGAGAAAAGCATTTCCTAAAATCTCTCTCGCTCCAGCTGCTCTCCCTTGCCGCCAGGCTCGGTGAAATGGCTCAGCCAACAGAGCCCAGAAAGATCCTTAGTAGGTACCCTGCCTACTTTAGATACCTTTTCCAACCCCATCAGGTCAGAAGGAAAGGGAGCAGCCGACTGGGGCTTTTCTGTTTTAGAGACTTTGGAAAAAATATCCTATCCCTTCTGATAAGAGATGCTTCAGCATTTAAAAATCTCTGTTTCTTGGTAAGAGTTGCAAACGTTACAGTTAGCAGAAAGCGCAACTACTGTTTAGAGGGTGTGTGAATTGAGCTGTTAGTAGTTAAGGTGGTTCAGAGCGGGAATTCACAGGTCAGAAGAAAAGGAAAGGCTAGTTTTAGGCCATGGGAGACCCTGGGTTAGAAGCCCACATGTTCTCCATCACCTGGCGTTACAATGCTCACAGTTCCTTTGCTGGTGAAGCCTCACTAGGACCAACACTGCTCCCCAAATAGGCAGGCGTTTCTGCCAGCCCTTCTCTCCTGGGGTGAGTGGGTTCAAGCTGCTGTGACAGGCTGGTGGACAGGGCCTGAGGAATCCCAAGAGGCTCCGTGAGGTGTGGGTGGAGGAACCAACCAGAATAGGGAGGGCAGAGGTGCTGGACGCTGTGTCTCCAACAGCCCTCCCCCTTGAGATGGGTGCCTCCCCCATGACACCTGCCTGGCCCATGTGCAGAATCAACCAAGGATGAGAGAGAGACAGCTGCAGGGAGGAATGGGGGCTGCTCCAGGATCCTTGGGGAATCCACTTGGGCCGAGTGTCCCTGGGGTCCTACCCTGTGGTCATGCAGTCGGCTGTCTTGCCCTGTATTCAGCCTCTCTCAAAACACAGACCCAAGAGAAGGTGACCACATCAGGCGCTCTGCTCACTGAGGTCAGTGCTCTTTCAGATAAATAAATATGTATAGAAAGGCCTGGAGAGAGCTCTAGGTGTGAGAAAGGCGGAGCGCACTTTCCATGCAGGGGCGGGACAATGGGGGAGAGAGAAGAAGAAGAACAGAAAAAAGCAAGCTTGGAAATCCAATGGTCCCTGGGTTCCGGCCACCCTAAACTCTACCTTGCACAGTTTGGCAGCAGCATGATCATAGAACAGACAAATCAACAGAGAACCCGCCTCCCGCCCGCCCCCGTGGAAAAATATACATTCCAATATTTATGTAATAATTTAGCTAGAATAAGTCTTCTGCATTTGTGCAAATAAATTAAACGGAACAATTTTCTTTTCCCCGTAAAGAAAGAAACGGCAACGCAATTTAAAAACTGGCAGGCCATTAAAAGGAGCCCGTTTGGCCTCTGACAAGCCGAGCCAGGACAGGGCCCCTTGGCCAGGCTTGCAAGTCTCTGTGGAGAGTGGACCTTACCCTGATGACGATGGCCTTTTGGGGTTAAAGTGACTTGGGTGTGCCCGAGAAAGGGTCTGGTCCCACGCGTTCACACTGGAGGGAGTGGGGGGCAGAGTGGGGTGGGGGTGGGGGGGGACATCAAAAACAGACCACATCCTCGGGGAGACGGGCTCCAGAAGTAGCAGTTTGGACGAGGGACATTTACAAGCACAGAGGGCACAATAGTTTTGTTATTTACAAATACACAGCAGTCCTTCAAGTTTTCAAGTTTCATAAAAAGGCAGGGAGGGAAAGGGACCAAAAAAATCCCCCAACGAACCGAACAAAAAGAAGGAAAAAAAAAAAAAAACATTGAAAAAAAACAAAAACAAACCCAGATTAACAACACAACTGTATCGCTCCGAGGACAACAAAGAGTTGACATGTTCACACACGGTTGTAGTATGTACATCAATTACAGAGGTGACGACGCAGGGGAGGGGCCCACGCGAGCAGGCTCGGCCACACCCACGCCCACGTGTGCGAGAGATCGCGCACACACGCACCACCACGCACGCCCAGCCGCACAGCCCAGCCCACCCCCACCCCACCCCCCAGCTCGCACGCACGTCCACACGCACAGACACGCCCGCCGGGCAGCAGGCGAAGGGAGGCGGGTATCACCAGTCCGCGTCCTCCTCTATGTAATAATCAGGGGCGGTACCATCAAAGAGGCCGGGGTCGAGGGACTTCCGCTGCTTCCCTCTGGCGAAGACACGCGAGATGGAGCCGAATCCCATCTTCTCTTTCTTCTTTTTCCGTTTTTGGTCTTCAAGATCCTCTAGTGACTGCGGAGTCGGGCCAGATGATGGATGAGGCGGGGAGAAGAACAAAGAAAAGCTGAGCTGGGGCGGAAGACAGGGAGGGGTGGGGGTGGGGGGACATCCGTGGGTAAAGATGCTAGGGTCTGCCCCTCACTCGCTGAGCGGACTTGGGCCTGTTACAGAACCTCTTGAGGACAACACTAGGACCCATCCAAAACTGTCATGAGGATGTCACTAAAGTGAAGATTAAAAACCGCTTAGAACAGTGCCTGGCACATAATAAGCATTCATGACAGCTGCTGTTGGGGTTTGTACTGTAATTTAAATTCAGTGTGCTGTCCACAGCCTTCCTGTGCTTGTAGAGGGCTTGCAGAAGCGCATCCATGCATGCTGCCACGGCGGGCCACAGGGCCCATGAGATGAGCCCTCTGGAAAAGAGGGCGTCAGGAGAACATGGACAACCAGGGAGGAGAAAATCTAAGCTTCATGTCAGCCAAGAGCAAAGACCCTGGACCATAAGTACTATACTTGTACTGACAAGAAGCAGTACTGGCCTCGGTAGAGCTGGGAGGCCAGGGTTGGGTTCTGATCTTGATTATGTCACTACCCGGGGAAACCTGGAGAGCCCCCACCTTCTCTGAGCCCAGTTTTCTTATCTTGTGACGCAGGGATTGTTAATAATGACAAAAACAATGATGAGGAGAAGGAGGAGATCTTTCTCTCAGGATAACTATGGGTTTGCAGCTTTGCAAACTGTCAAGTATTTTATACAAAGATGCAGGGTGGTCAAAAAGGTGGAGGTTAGAGTAATGGTTCCTCAAACCACATCAGAATTACCTTAATTCCAACCACCTTCCCCACACCCCAACCTGGCAGATTAGAATCTCTAGGGTGAAGGGCCTAGGAATCTGCAATAGGGAAATCTTCACTGGCAGACCCTGGTGCAGACAAGCAGTCCAGACGACCAGTGCGTGGGAACCCCAGGACTAGAAAGCTGACCTCAGAGAACCCCTCTGATCCTCACGTCCATGTTTTCCTCCCTACAGCCCCTTCCTCGCTCTTAGGATAGTATACTGAAATGTTAAAAATGAATTTTAAAATTTCCCGCAGCAAGAGGTCCAAAGAGCCCAAGGCCCCTATCACCAGCTTGTGGCTGCCAGGAGAAGACACTCAACAGGGCTGCATGGAGGATGTGGGATGCTCTTAGTAGGTCCACAGATCTGGAAGAGGACGTAACAGGGCAAATCCAGGTGCTGAGCCCAGCTCATGCACCAACCCACGTGTGACTGAAGTTGTGGCTTAACTTCTCTCTGCCCTGGGTGCCCAAGTATGGATGTGGGAATGCTGAGGGCCCAGGGGAACAAGTGAAGTCATGGTCAACGAAGGGTGCAAGGAGGGCCTGAGTGGCCAGGGAAGGCACACCTACCTGTACAATGGGGTTGTGCAGGTTCTTCTGAACTGGGCCGGGACTGTCGCCCTGTAGCCAAAGGAGAGGAGGAAGATGAAACAGCGGAGACACACAACATATGAGAACAGAGGTGGCCCGTGGAGCATGGGCTTTTCCCTGAGGGACTGCCCTGCCTCTGGGGAATCCACCCTCCACCCCTAAAGTAGACACTCCCCAATGGCTCAATCATGGCACCTCAGGTTCATGGAGATGCTGCCTGGATCCTGGCCAGAGGCCCTGAAGTGATCTGCCTGTTCTGGTTTCTTGACCCCTATTACCCTCTGACCAACAGAGGGTAATATTAATATTTCCCCCACAAATAACAAATAAATGTCTTATTGTGTGGAGGGGTGGACAGGGCTCATTAGCCTGATTTACAGATAAACAGAGAGGTTCCAGACAGTCCAACATAATAAAGCTAATTAAAACCAGAGCTACAACTCAAATTCAAGACCATTGTTTCTTCTTGGTCTAGTGCTCCTTCCTCTGAGTGTGCAAAAACCCTCACCATATCCCAGAATCAATCTGCCCTGCCTGGGATAGGGGCATAGATCACTGGGATCACAAGAGTCATTACTAGGGTGACTTCTGGTGCTCATTTCCAGAATTGCTAGTAAAAGGCAAGAAACAAACCATATGTCACCTGAGTGAATATCCATCTTCTCCAGCCTCTCTGTGCTGAGTCCCCACCTCTGCTCTAAATAAGTGACCAGAGCATGAAAGGATGGGGGTTGCTTATTCCAGGCCAGGCTGTTGTTGCAGGTATCAGGTCAGATGCCTGAGAACAGAGCTACACCTGGAGCTATTTTCAGGTTCTTCCTGGCTTACCTGTATGCACATCTGTTGAGATGGGGGATGAAGGTGGTTGAGGGAGGGCAGGGATGGAACAAACAGTAGTTTAGTCTTTAGTCCCATCTCAAGGTTTGCAAATTATCTATCTATCTGCCAGGCAGCTAAGGTAGGTTGGTTCTGTACAGGGCCATCTTTGCCAAATTTATGGGTGAGGGAATGAGGCTGGAGCCCACTGAAATATCTACATATAGATTGGCTTATCAAAGCATCCACTGCCCAGGGCCCTGTGTAAAGTGAGCTTGGGAATAAACATGCCAGACCTGCTCTCTGTAGCAGCAGGTTATGTGCCAAGGCCAAGTTGCACAAAAGGCTAGATCTGAGCCAAATGTAATTCAGGAGGCCTTTAAAGACACTTTCTGCAGGGTGGATTTCCCAGTGGCATTTTGACTGTCAAAGTCCCATTGGGAAGACAAAATAATGGCCCTTGGGAAGGTCTTATTTGAGGTGTGCTCAGATACTACAGGGTATCTGGCCCACACTAAGAATGAACGGCAGTGCTGGCTGTAGGTATAACTCAGCAGTGACTCCTCAGAAAGACAAAAATGTCAGAGGCCCCTCTACCGGCCAAACCTTCCTTGCCTTGGCTCTGTCAGGACAGCCTTTATCACCAGAATTCTCTTCTGGGAACAAAAGAAGAACAGATTGCTTCCTTCAAGCCCCAGTGAAAACAGAATCCCAGTCCTGAGTGGGATTCAGGGCCCCTTCTCATCCTCATGTGACTTCAAGAGGCCCTGGCCAGCAGTCTCTGGCCCCACACCACCAGGCTGAGTCAACTCATTTCAAGTTTAGTCTTCGCTATTAAGTGCTTTTCATTGTTACTGTAGATTTGGAAAAAAAAAAAAATTGCTTCCATTATGATTACTAATATAGAAAAGTTACTGATTTTTATCAATTGATATTGTAGCAGTACTGATATATACTTCTTATTATTGGTGTAATGACTTCAGGTTATTCTCTTGAGGTTTTCCAGGTAGATAATCACCCCACTGGCAAGTAACAGTTATTCTGTCTTCCTCTCCCACTATAGCCACCTCATTTCTTTTTTATTATCCATCTCACCGGTTAATAGAACAACATAAACTGTGTTGAGAAAGCTTGTCCATGCATTTGAAGACCTGACTGCTGTGTCTTTAGGACATGGCAGGGGAGCTGCTATGGATTATCAACCACATGATGGAACAAATATGAAAAGTAGTACCCCCCCCCAAAAAAAAAATAAAAAAAGAAAAAAGAAAAGTGGTCCCCATACCCTGACCCCAGTGTTTCATGTTCAAGCCTTGATGTGGAGGCTTCCTGTCCTCAGACGCTTGACCCACCTGCCTTTGTTCACCACCCCGATTCCTGGGAAGCCTGTCTCCCCACCAGTCATCAAGAGTTATATGGCTACTGACCTGCACCTCTTGGTAGCTGGGACCCAGTATACAATCAAAAAGCTTGTGATTAAGTAAGCAAAGCAAACAAACTTAGAACAAATTCACTGGATGCCTCTCCAGAAGCAAAACATGCAAAAACTCCTGGAGATTAAAAAGAAAAAAGTCTGGCTGATTCCTGGATAAAGGACCAAGAGCTGGTTCTACAGGGAAATGGGAGTGGTGGTGGTGAGATCCGGAGCTCGGAAGGTAGTCTGGGAGGAGATGCCCATGGTCCCAGACACAGCCCGCCACAGGTAAGCCCAGGCTGCTCAGCCCCTGTGTCCGACCCAGGCCCGCCTTCCTCTGGATTTTCCTCGCCCTCCCGGACACAAGGAGCCAACAGGCCTCATTTCTTTCTCTCCCCACATCCATCTCTTCTTGCAAAAGGAAAGAACAGAACAGGAAATGCCTCCGCCAGAATGCTCCCTGGGTGGACGAGAGGAAACAGCGGGTAGGTCTCCACCCCTCCACCCCCACCCCTGAGGTTTCCAGGGGGGCCCGTGGCCTGGGCCCTGCGGCTGCTGGCCTTACGTTGCAGAGGGAGTGTGTCCGGTGTCGGGGGGAGTTGATGTCGCTTGGCGTGGACGACCGGTCGCCTTCGGCGGCAGATGCGTCGGAGATGACAGAGGGCTGCCGGGAGTGGCAGGGGCTCACCCTGACCGCTGGAAAGCAGGGACAGTTGGTGAGTGGGGGAGGGAGAGGATATCCGTGCCTTCACTGCCTTGCAGGTTGTTCCACCCATTATACAGATGGGAACACTGAGACATAGAGAAGAGAACTGCCCCGCTCTTCGCCCCTCTATTCCACAGTCCCACGCATCACCAGAGAGCTGCTGCTGGCAAGAATCTCCAGTCCCTGGATCCAATAAGCCCCCTTCTAACCAGGATGAAGAGAAGAGCAAAGTTTTCAGGCACCTTGGTGACTGTTTTTCACAATGCTCCCGCTGCCTGGATGTTGCCTAGACCTGGTGCAATCCTAACAGCTGGTTAATACCAGCTTCCCAAGCAAGAAGCCTGGAAGCCACCACTGGCTCTTCTTTCTCTCTCACTCCCTCACTCCACAGCCAATCACCAGCAGCACCTCCAAATACAGCTTTAAATCTGGCCACTTCTCTCTAGCCCCACCACCACTACCCTAGCCCAGGTCACCACTGTCTCTTGCCTAGCAGACCATGGCAGTCTCCCAGACGGCCTCCACTCCTCACTGCAGTGAGAGCCAGGCAACCGGTCTCACTTTACCAGGGGCTAGAAATGCGGTCCTCCCGCAAGCGAAGGGATTCAGCCCTGCCCACCTCCACCCAGCCTCAGCTCATGTCACACCAGCTTTCGGATGGTGCCTGACGTGCACTCTTTCCCTCCTGCCTCAGCCTTCCCTGGTCCTGCTGCCCATAGGGCACATTCTCATCCTTCAAGTCTCAGCCTGACCTGAGAGAAACCTCTCCCCACCCAATTATCAGCTCTCCCCACTCTTTTTTTTCCCATCAAAGCACCTGCTTTCCATTGATTTCTCTCTCTGAACTAAGATCTGTAATCATACTTTGTCAGTTTAGTTACATGTTTTCTGTCTTCACACCTACAATGCCAGCTTGATGAGGGTGGGCATTCTGGGTTTCTTATCCATGTCCAACCCCAGAACTCATGGTACCTGGCATGTAGTAAGTGATCAGTTAATAGCAGCTGAATGCCTGTAAGCCCACCAGAGTCCCTCCAGCAGGTCACTCTCCTGGCTGTAGGCGCTGGCTCTGGATGGAGGAAGCACTGCTGGACAAGACTGAGGGCCTATGGTGTGCAGGCAGCGCCTCAGCAGTGAGGGCTACATTACTGAGAGGCGATTCTTGCTGCCAGGCGCCCTATGGAGGAGTGGGTGGGGTAGGGTTGGGTGGGTACTTTTGGAGTCAGAAGCTTGGGTTCCTAGCTAGGTGACAGCAGGAACCACAGACTCCAGAAGCCAGCTGCCTGTCTCCAATCTGCACCTGTCACATAAATGCCACTCACAGGAGGGACAAAAAAATGGAGCCAAGTGTGCTGCAGATGTGCAGAGGGGTTTGGGGTTTGTACGGTAGCCAGTGGGTCTAGATGTTGACCAGAGGCTGAGCCCCTCTCCCCACCAGTGCCCGGAGCAAACACCCCTAACATTTATTTCTGACTTTGCCACACATCCAGTGATTACCTGGAGCTGTCAGTCAAGAAACTCTCACTGTTTCCTCCGCCAAAGGATGCCCACGTGATCCGGGCTGTAGGATCAGGGTATCCACGGCCCAACACTGTGATTGGTCCAGGGGTGGGCATGTGAATTGACTGGCCAATCAGTGTAGCCACTCCCTAGACACAGTGATTGGTTTGGCTATAGGCACGTGACCCTGGCTGGCCAATCAGAGTCCCTTGGGATTTACTATACACACAGAGAAAGATTTCTCTTAAGAGTTGAGAGTTGCAGGGGCTCTAAAAGCCAGAAACTGCTGGAGACTGTTTTCTGCTTTGTGGCAAGAGGTAGTCTAAAGATGAGGCCACATGTAGGCAGGCAGAGCTGAGAGATGGAGCGAGTCAGACCCAGATATTGTCTGAACCTTGGTATCCAGCTACACTTGAGGTCCATCACTGGTTTTTCAGTTACCCTGAGCCATGGCCTTTGCCCCCCACACCCCCCAAAGCAGCGACAGTGTGTAAAGAGATGCTCGCCTCCTGAGATGCCTCCACAGCCGTGGCTGGGCCAGGTTGGGCTGGACTCACCTTGCCGGTCCGCAGGGTGGGGGGGATGGGAATGGTAGAGAGTCTGCTGGCTCTGTCGGATGGCTGCGGTCAGCGGGAGGTCTGCCTGCACCACCCACTCCTGGTTGCCGTTAAGCACCGTCTCGCCGGGCATGGCGAGTGAATGCCGCTTGGGGACGTCCTTGGTCAGTGTGGCTAAGGACTGCTTGGCCTGGAGAGAGAGCCGGGGAACAGGAAGAAGACCGTGTGATCAAGGGGACTCCTCTCCACCTACTGTGGGCCATCACCCACCATCCTGAGAAAGCCAGGCATCTGACACACCAGGGCATGTCCAGCTCTGTACCACCTGCCAATCAGCACATCACCTAGGGCGTGCTCTGGGGTTAGTCATCCCTTTGTTCCTGCCAACACACAGTCAGACCACAAAGGGGGATGGAGGACACACTTAGCACCCATTCTTTTGGTTTTTCTGAGGACCAGTTGGGATTTGAATGAGATGGTAAGAAAATGGTGTTTTGCCTTTTTTTCCCTTGTGCTAAGTCGCTTCAGTCACATCCAACTCTTTGCGACCCTGTGGACTGTAGTCCACCAGACTCCTCTGTCCATGGGATTCTCCAAGCAAGAATACTGGAGTGGGTTACCATGCCCTTCTTCTTCCTGACCCTTTATCCCCTTACCTCCTCTCAAATTCAACCTGTGATGGCTCCTTCACAAGGTGCTGTGCAACACAGGCTGGGAACAGGGCAGACCCTCAGCCTGGCTCCCAGGATTCCATGAGAACACGTGAGAAACACGGAAACCCGGGACACAGGTGTGGGGCTGAGTTTGGGCAGGCGAATAGCCAGAAAGCTCTTCCTTTCTCTGTCTCGTGACTGAAGTTATGGATCTTTGGGTTAGCTTTGGGTCAGCTCCCCACCAGGGTATAGGGGGTCTTATTAGAAGTTGTCCCAAATTATTCAAGGGAGAAAAAGGGTACATATTAGGGATGTATTAATGTGTACTTTCCATCATATTCAATTTCTGCTTTCCCACGTACTCCCCAGGCTCATGCCAGGGGAGGGGCCCATGGGCTCTAACAGAACAGATGGCAGAGCCACCATGAGTGCTGGCTTTGCCCCTAATATGAACACAGATGAAATGGAAAGACTTCATCTCCTCTTTCTCCTAGCTCCAGAACTTTCCATACCCTAAGACCCTGGGCTCCTCCAGGCAGAGAAAGAGAGTCGCTGAGAAATGAAGTCCTTAGCCTAAAGCCTGATACAGCCTTATCACACTGACCAGCTGTGTTATTTTAGATAAATCATTGCCTTCTCTGAGCCTCAGTTTCCCTATCTGTGTGATGAAAAGCTTGGACCAGTCTTTAGGGCTCTCTCTAGCTTGGGTACCCCAGGAGTCTATGAAATCACTCCCCTTCCACTGCCAGCCCCCAGGGAATATAAACCCCCTTGGCAGAGAGAGGCTGAGTTGAAGGAGTCAGCTCCTCATCCACCAGCCAGGTGATGATCGCTACCTGGTTTAGAAAACAGTCATGTGCTCAAGTGTAACAGCCCTGGGTCTCAAGTAGGGAGTGCAGGATTAGCTGTGCTTGCCAGAGGAGAAATTAGAACTCAGAGAGGTTAAGTAACTTCTCCAGGAATGCACAGCAGGCACGGTGTCAAAGTTGGGCCCCAAGCCTGGGAGCCCCACGGTTGTCTATGGTGCCCACCCTTCTCTGGGGCAAGGAAATAACCAGCACAAGTGATGCAGACTCTGAATCCATGAGGCAGGGAGTAGGGTGTGGCTGGTCACCACGGGATCCCCAGCACCTGGCTTGGGGCTGGGCACAAGTGAAGGGCTCAGGAAAACTGCAGAGGCAGCGGAAGCAGGTCTCTGCCACGGCCAGGCAGACAGCCCAGGGAATCTGCGCTGTTCACTGACTACAGGACAACGGAGCAATCCTTTCACTGAAGGCAGGAGCCGGGCTGGGTGTGTCTTGGAGCTGCCACGTGCCTGCAGCCGGCCCACCGGCATCATGGACTCGTTTCCTTTTTTTTTTTTTTTTAAATATTTATTTATTTATTTACCTGTGCTGAGTCTTTGTTGCAGCAAGTGGGATCTTTACTTGTGGCATATGAGATTCAGTTCCCTGACCAGGGATTGAACCTGGGCCCCCAGCATTGGGAGCTCAGAGTCTTAGCCACTGGCCCACCAGGGAAGTCCCATGGACTCGTTTCCTGGACCAGCGCGCCTCACTGGGGACCACATCTGCTCTCCCCTCCAGGTGTCTGTGCGCCTGGCCTCCCAGCCCTCCATCTGTGTAGTTGGCTGCCCTACAGGTGGACTCTGGTGGGAAGTGAGCACCCGTTCAGTCTGCCATCAGTGCTAACTAACTCTCAGCTCTGCCCTCTTGCAAACACCCCCTGCCACACACATGGAAAGCACAGGCAAGTCCAAGTCACCCCCTGAAATGAGCAGCCCCTTGAGGCAGCGTAGAAAGAGGCCTGGGCAGGACCACTCTCCTGTCCCTACCTGGCTTCCTTCTCCCAGGTAGAGCCTCACCTCTGTCTAGGCCTGAGAGCAGCACCTTCTGGGAATAACTCAGCAGGCAGCTTGGCATTATTAATGCCTGACAATGTGGAGGAGCCTACCTTTAGTCCTGCAGGACAGGGTGGGTGTGTCTGTGAGTTCTGAGCACAGGAACCTGTGACAAACTGTCCACTCATGAGTTTAAATCTCCAAGACTGAGCAAAACAGAGATGTGAACTGCAGGTGAGGCATATAAAGTCTAACTTAGAATACTTGCATGTACACACACATACACACTCTCTCTCTCATTGGTGCACTGGATCATTTTTTCTTTTTTTCTTTTTGGTGGCAATCTGCACATTTCTCTACTAATCTCCTCCACTGAATGCAATTCAACACTAGGAGCTCGCTCTTCTCTCTGTGCCTACACGCCCTGCTGGGCACCCTGAACCCACAGTTTTGAGCTCCTGGGAACTGGTGAATTGGCTCAAACACCCTCATGTGACAAAAGTCAGACAGAACACGGTGCAAACTCCATTTCAACTATTTGACTTGCTATGTGATCTGGAGCAAGTTACTCCACCACTCTGAGCCTTAGGTCTTCACAGTAAGATGGGGAACTAACAGGGATCATTGTCCGTAAGTGCGCCCCCTGGAGTTGTGGGACAAGGCAGCCTAGTACAGCGCCTTGGAGCCTGGGGTCTCGGATCCAACAGCCTGGATCTGAGCCTAGCTCTGCCACTTCCTAGCTGGGGGATCCTGAGAGAGGCCCCTCACCTGTGCCTTCACACCCTTGTCTGTCTGATGAGGAAACATGGCTGCTATGGAGAGCACTTGGCCTATGGTTTAAACAAAAAGGCTCAATAAATGTCAGTGATTGTTATTATGAAACAGTTGCTACTTCACAAGTAGGAGCCAGACATGGAATAATTCACAGGAAGGCCCAGGATACTATCTGGTTTGCTGTCCAACAGTAGCAGGCTGTTAGGATTATTTATGCCTCTGTGAGATTGGATAATCCAGGAAGTAGAAGGGAAGAGGAGTGTGGAGCCCTGCCCTGCTCCCCCTCAGGTTCCTAACTGCCTGAAGGCCAGGCTGTGTTTCCAGTCAGAGAGTTGGCCTGACCTGTGAGGGATGCTGCGAGTGAGGCTCACTGGCTTATCAAGGGATCTGTGCTTGTTGAGGGGCTTCCCAGGTGGCACTGGTGGTAAAGAACCCACCTGCTTATGCAGACATAAGAGGCATGGATTTGATCCCTGGGTGGGGAAGATTCCTGAGGGATACCTCTCCCGCCAAAGCCTGAGAGGATTTCAGGGCAGGAGCCTTTCAACCAAACATGAGAAGGTCATGCTCGGGGGGACTCCAGCTGCAAAAATGCTGCCTTTGCACTAAAGAGTCATCATGTTGGCGACAAGCGGACTCGACGACCGTCTTCCTGGGCTTAACCACTGTGACCCTGTCCCAGATCTCAGGATGTGGTGGCAGTGGGCCCAGCGTGGAGGCACCAGAATGAGCTGATAAGGCAATACTGGGTGCATGCCTTCTCCAACCAACCCACAGGGTGGAGAGAGGCCCTATGGGGGACAACGTCAGGCTTGGGTAGGCTCTGACCCTCACATGTGTGGCTGGGGGTCTGACCTCAGGCCCAGTGCTTGGAGCTGGCTGTGGGCAAAGGCTGGTCTGCTGGGCCAGGATGGCAGTGGTCCAGGGCTGGGAGGTGTGCTGTATGGCCAGGCTGATTTCCTTAGAGGGAGGGCAGGGGTGGTGCCAACCCAGAGCACAGCTGTTAAAAAAGGAACCCAAACCACCCTTGTACCCCTGCCACTCGACCCTGCCTCTCACTGGTCCTCAGTGTGTCAGCTGTCATTGTTCACATGTGAGGGAACTAAGGCCCAGGCCATTCAAGGTCACACTATGACTGGCTAGTAGACAGGACATGAGAATCCACAACTCTTCATCTCGGGGTGGCCTGAGGACAGGATGGTCTCCAACATCAGTAAGAACAGCTAACGTCCACTGATGGTGGATGGTGAGCCTACCTTCATCCCTCATCACCGCATCACACAATCACCCTAGGAGAAAGGTCTTATATACATGGACACAGGCTCAGAAAGTTAAGTCACTTGTCAAAGGTCACACAGCCATAAAATGCAGGACCCAAACTGGGACAGTGTTAGAACTGAACAATCAGGGTGCAAACAGATGCCAAGATGAGGGAATCCCACACTCCATTCTTGAGAAACATCCTGCTCTACAGAGGAGTGGTTCTCACCAGGGTGAATCCTCTCTCCATCCAGGGAACTCTAGGAAATGCCTGGAGACTTTCCTGTAGTTGGGAGGTGCTACTTGTGTCTAGTAGGTGTAGGCCAGGGATGGGTATTGTTGCACACCCAGAGACTTCTCTGACCCCAAATGTCAACAGTGTGGAGGGCGAGAAGCCTTGATTACAGTGTACACAGTAAACTTGAGAATTGTTTCCTGTTTTGGAGAAGCAATGTTGATACAAAACAACAAAAGTCTAGGCCACCAGGAACCAGGCTCCGGGGGAATGGCCTTGCACCTGGGATAGGTGGAGAGGGAAGCCTGTGACTGCTGGGCTGGCAGCCCTGTCTCTGGCCTGCTTGCTGATAAGACGGGGTGTCTCCTCCAGGCCAGCACCTGGGCGTCCTTTCAGAGGCCTCCCATCACGGAGCGCGAGGACTGCCGGACTCCCAGCTCTGCCTCTCAATTCTCTGGTCAGGTCTGGGTGAGCCTCCTGCATGCCAGACCTATTTCCACATCTGTGAAATGGGCACAGTAAGAATATACAGCTCACTGGAGTGACTGAGTGTTCTCGAATTAGGTAGTGGTAATGATGTACAACTTTGTGAACATACTAAAAACCACTAAATTGTACATCATAAAAGGATGAATTTTATGGTATGTGACTAGTATCGCAATAAAATAGCATGCTGAACCGTTTTTAAATGAACAAAACCACCACCACAGGGTGGTGCCGTGGAGCCAGTGTGTCTACAGAGGCGAAACTGCTCCTTGGGTGGGAATGCTGAGTTTGGCCAGGAGTTGTTACCAGGAGATGTCCCCTCCCCAAGGGTGGGAGCCTCAGGTGCCGTCACCAAACACCAAGAGAGGTGTTCATTTCTTGGGAAGCTGTGTCTCTCTTTCTTACTCAAGTGAAGCAGCTCTTTTCAGCTGCATAGGGTATGTGGTGAAACCCAGCGGAGGCTGGGTAGGGGAGGGATGATGCCTGATTTGGGACAGGGCCTGCTTGCCCCTCACCTGGCAGCTGCCTCGGGTCTTCAGTGTTGTGGGTAAGTCACTTAATGAAATTACCCATGACTGGTGCCATAGCCAGAACTCCTAGAGCAGGAATAAGCAGGTGACCCCAGATGGGCCATTTGGATATCCTGTACTGGATTAGACTTTTAAAAACTGAAGTGAAATTCAGAGGAAAAGGGGTTCAGGTTCATCCTCCTGGCAGGGGTCACTGAGCAGACCATTCCAGATGGAATCCTGGCTTCGCCACTGGCTGTAGCTGCCTTGGCTCTGGCCCATTTCCAAGCTGACCCTCTACTTTCCCATTGCACCTGTGAGCTCTTGACTTCCTTCCAGTGCACCCTGTGTGCTCGAACTAGCCAGAGCTGCTTTCTGTTGCTTACAACGCAAGGACTTGGGGCACACATGCAGGGAAAGTGCCTTCCATCTGCTCTCGACTGGCCAGCAGTGCAGTGAGGGAAGCCAGACAACACTGACCAGAGTCAGCAGTCTTGGAGGCCTCTAGGCTGTGAAATTCTGCGATAGAGGGGACCTCCAGGGAAGCGGACACACCAACAACACAGGGGTTGTTACGGGCTGTTGATGTGACAGCAAACCCACCACCTTGAGCTGCAAATATTCACCTCTCTATTCACACTTAGCAGAGAGGTGTGATGCTGGCCAGAGGGAGGAGGCAAGAGCCTAAGTGCCACTGGCCTTAGGCTCTTAGAATCAAAGCAGGCTGAGTCATCCGGGCATGCTCAGAGTGGAAGTAGAGGTGAGCTGGCTCCTAATCCTGAAAGACACCAGAGTTGCCCAGGATGCCTGCAGCTAGTGGTCCATGGTGATGAGGACCCATCTGTTCATCCAGAGGACACCAGGAAGACTTGTCAGAATAGCGGTCTTGTCTCACGCTGAACCCCCTTCCTAGATCTACAACTTGAAAGGTTTCTGTCTGGTCTGCATGTGGCAGCAGGGCCGCCGGCACCACTGACCCCACTGGTGGGAAGATCCCAGAGCCTCGGCAGCTGCAACTTCTTCTAGCCCGGGCAGCTCTCACCACTAGGGGTCAGCATTGGACATGGAGACTCAGGACGCAGAGGGTGGGATTGGTCCCAAGAAGTAGCCCATGGATCCTGACCTGCCCTGGGTGACCCCTGGTCCTGCAAGAAGTGCCTATTTAAATCCTTCCTGTTTTCATATCATCACTGACCCTGTACAGGAGTGGCTAAGTGCTTCTCTTGCATTATTTCATCGAAACCCTCACCAGAGCCCTATAGAGTATATGCAGGCTCCTCTGTCCACGGAATTCTCCAGGCAAGACCATTGGAGTGGGTTGTCATTTCTTTCTCTGGGAAATCTTCCCGACCCAGGGACTGAACCCAGGTCCTGGATTGCAGGCAGATTCTTTACCATCTGAGCCACTGGGAAAACCATGGGCTATATGCAGGTATCCCTACTGACACCTGAGGGAGCTGAGAGCCAGATGAGTGAAGGGTTCTGCCCAAGGTCACACGGCTAGAAAGCAATGGGGGCTGTATTTGAACCCAGAGCCCATGGCAGCAACCATGGGCTGGCATCAGTGCTCTCCAGAACACTGAGTTCTGGCTAAGAGCCAGGTGGGACTTCCCCAGGTCCTGTCCCAGGAATTCCCCTCCACACGCTCCTCCCACCCACCATTGCATTAAGCCTATGGTAGTTTCAAGGGCTTTAAATCACGAGGTCCCAGGACTTTCTCAAACACCTGGTGGGAAGGCAGGGTGGAATAAAGATCCTCACCCCTACTCCAGGACCAGGTAAAAGTCATGGAAGCTCACTGAACTTCAGTGAGCAGCCCAAGGTCACATAGGAGAAGGTAGAACAGAACTCCAGGGCTCTGGACCTTGGTTCTATTGCCTGACCAGGCTTGAGAACACCTAGACTCTATCTCCACAGGCAGGCTGCACATCTCCGAGGAAAATATAGTATTTGGAAGTATTCTGAAGGATTGCTTTAGATTAGTAAAAAAAAATTACATTTTTTTTCCCTTGAGGATCCAAGCAATAAGACAACAGGGCAGAAAAATAGGGAGGAAAAAAAAGGAAATAGAAGCCACTTCTGATCTTACTACCCAGAGATAACCATTATTAATTTTTTGGTGTTTTTCCTGCCAAGTGTTAGTGGATGGTCTCGCAGCATTCCCACATGTCTGGCCCCAGGCAGGCAGATGGAAGGCTGTGTGGTTGAGACGAAAAAAAGCAGACCATCCCAGGTCCCGCCCCTCCAGGCTCCCACGTGAACCCACCAGCAAGCCTTGTCTCCCAGCACCTCCTGCTCCCAGAACGTGACATCACTTCCGGCAGGTGCCCCACCCAGCCTGTGTGGGCAAAGGGGCGGGGTCTCACCATGGCCAGCTCCGCCTCCAGCTCCTTCATCCGGTTGTCCTTGAGGTCCAGCTGGGAGCGCAGTGCTGTGGCGTGGTCCGTGGCCTCCTTGGCTTGGCGCCGTAGCTCCCACTTCTCGCGCTCCAGCAGGTCCTTCTCCTTAGCCAGAGCTTTCACGGCATCCTCGCTTTCCTGCGGGGAGAGGCCAGCATTACCAGGGGCATGGATGGGGCCAACCTTTGGCCAGGAGATGCCTAGAGGCCCTTGACCCCTGGACTAGCAGAACGTGCGGGGGTGGGGGTGGGGGTCCCCCATGCTTGGGCCCTGGAGGAAGAAAGCCTTGGGTTCAAGCCAGTCTCTGCCACATACTAGCTGGGAGACTGGAATAGAAACAAACCATTAGTTGATGCTCAGCCATTATTTTTTCAGTGGATAAATGAGCAAACGAATGTCATGAATAAGTTCTTTTCACTCAAGTCTTCGTTTCTCCATATTTGAAATGGGGGCAAGGAATCAACACTACCCTATCAAAGAACTGTTATAAAGATTAAATGACTCCATGTGAAGGAAATAATTAAACGGAGTCTGATAAAAGGGTCAACAGTGGGTTTGGGCTTGGTCCTCTGTTCTATTGTTTGGTAATGTGTATGTCACGGGAAAACAGTGACGGAAAAGGCATCTACAGCCCGGCCACCTTGGGTGCCGTGGGGCCCTGTCACCATCTTACAAGGTTACAGCTGATGACGGGACAGGTTGGACCCTCAACTAGCTGTGGTGTCTGACTGCAGGGCAGTCCTCTGCCCTTCACCCTGGGCCCTGCTCCCCACTGGTCCATCTGCATGGGCTGTTTTCTCTGTGATGCTGAGGGGAGGGCCATGGGCTCCAGCTGTGCTCGTCCAGGAAATCCAGCAGACAAGGAATAGCTGGCTGGATCAGAGAACCTGACCTCTGTTAGCAAGAGCCAAATTTCATGGTCCTGGGCATCTTTCCCCTCTAGAGAAAGGTCCCAGCAGGGGGCCCTGCCTACCCAACCAGCCACAGTCTTTTCACCCACTAAATTAGGAGCCAAACTCAAGGTCTCTGTGTAGCTTGGGTCCGAGCTGGGAGTAGCATCCTGCCTTGTCTAACGGCCTTGCAGCCAAACGCCTGACTTCCAGATGGTCAGAGACAAAGAGGCTGAGAGAAACATCTGGCCCTCCCTCTGCGGCTGTCACAGAGCTGGAGCTGTGGCTTAGGGTCTAGGGGACGAGAAAGTCTGGGTCGAATTCTGGCTCTGAACGAACGAGTTGCAATGACTACTGTGCCTCAGTTTCCTCATCTATTACATGGGATCATAGCACCTATCCTTGAGGGTATTACCATGAGGACCGGATGAGATAATCCAAGTTCAGAGTTCAGCAGGGCACTGGGCACATAGCAGGGCTTCCCAGGTGGCAGCTAGTGGTAAAGAACCTGCCAGCCAACGCAGGAGACTTAAGAGATGTGGGTTCGATCCCTGGGTCGGGAAGATCCCCTGGAGGAGGGCATGGCCACCCACTCCAGTATTCTTGACTGAAGCATCTCATGGTCAGAGGCGCCTGGCAGGCTACAGTCCATGGGGTCCCAAAGAGTTGGATACGACCGAAGCAACTTAGCAGGGCACACAGCAGGTGCTCACTCATTCATTCGGGATGCTCCTCAAATGTCTTCTTCAGGAGGCCTTTCCTGACCATCCATCTAAGAGAGCAGCCCCAGCCCTTCCCACCCTGTTTCTTATACCGGTACCTGACACTGTCATCCAACCAATATTCATGCATGCCACCAGCAGGCACAAATCAGACAAAAGTCTCTGTGCCCATGGAGCTTACAGTGAAAAGCCCTTCTGCCTGCTCTAGCTCATCAGCAGACGTCAGGGTCCCAGAGCAGCAGCCAAGAAACACTGCTGAGTAAAAGGAAGCATTTGCGGCAGTTGCTGTGACTGACTCTGAAGGCCAGCACAGGACAGCTCTTCCAGCTTGGGTGCGGGGAGGACACGAGTGTCTGTGTCAGCAGCCCCTGGCTTCTCAGTGGAGTCTAGAGCAGGTGGGGTGTGTGTTGGGGGACGATCTCTTTTAGGACTGTCTCCTGGGGGCAGGATGCCTAGGTGTGAGTCTCCATTCTGTCCATGGCAAGCTGTGACACACTGAACAAGTGATGTTAACTTCCCCACACCTCAACCACCTCCTGTGTGAGCCAGAGCCACTATCACATCTCCAGAGTGACGGTCAGAAGAAGCTGGTAACGCAAGATGCAAAGTAATATGAACTTCCCCGGTGGTCCAGTGGTTAAGAATCCATCTTGTAATGCAGGGGGCAGGGGTTCAATCCCTGGTCGGAGAACTAAGATCCCACATGCCTCGGGGCAACTAAACCTGCCTGCCTCAACTAAGGCCCAATGTAGCCAAATAAATCTGTTTTTTAAAAAAGATGCAAAGTAACAGATGGCACCACTGTAAAATCCCAGGCAAGCTGTACCGTCAGGTTCTGGAAGCAGGCTCTCCAATGCAGGGAGGTGCTCCACCACTACTTATTTCTCCTTTCCTTCCCTTTTTGAAGCTTTCTTCAGGTGGGGTCAGTGCATCAGCTGACAAGTATGGCCCCCTGCGTCATATGATGGGCCAGCCAGCTCTTTCCCCAGAAGCTGGGGACCATGTCCCAGCATCCATCCTCAGTACCTAGCAGCAAGCCTAGTCATGGAATATCCCATGCTATGAAGTGTGTGGATCAGAACCACTGAGAACTGGTTGGTGTATAAGAGACTGCCTACCACATATTCCCAAATTAAAAAGAAGGTCCACTAGAACCCTCAGGATCAGCTTTGTCTCCGTGTCTCTTTGCTGTCCCTAGCTCCACTAGTTGTGAGCAGACTGGAGGTTCAGGCTGTGGGGGTTGGCGGGGGGTAGGTCAGTGGGTGGCGGAGGCTGTAGGTGCTTTCTACCTCAGTAAAGACTCTGACACCCACGACCACACCCCTGGCAGGAGTACAGGGCTCAGTAACAACTGTCATGGAATGTTCCGTACATATGTCAAGTATGGTGCTGAGGGTTTCAGCTGCATTATTATATTTAAACAACCACCTGTGAGGCAGGGACTGTGATTATCCCCATTTTACAGATGAGTAAACTGAGGCCATAGAGGTAAAATAACCTCTGCAGCCCCACAAATAGTGTGGTGGAGGTTCTCAATCCTTGATAGCAACAAAGGCAGGAAAGGAATTGAAGGAGACCTGCCCAAGGGGCTGGAACCTGATGGGGGTCAGGATGGCTAGAATTTATGAAGGTAGGACTTAGCCTGATTGTGTGGGGCCTCAGATGTCAAGCTGGCAGGTGAGGTCCCTTTGGGCAGCTGGGAGCTGAGCCCTGGCAGCCGGAGCTCACCGGACAGAAGTAGGGGCATAATGAGGAGGGGGCTTCAGGGGGAGACAGGCCTGGCCAGGGGGGTAATGGCAAGGTGGTCTGTTTTGACTTCACCACCCAAGATCTCTCTGGGCCCAGCCATTGCCCAGCTTGCTGAGACCTTCCTCAGTTGTGTTTATGGAGAGTCCCCCAGTCCCACTCCAAACCATGGACCTGTGACAGGGAACATGCCTCTGGCTTACCTTCCTGGGATACTGCAATTCTGTGAAAGTTCTGGTTGGGCCCCAAATCGCTCATTTCTAAGCCTGTGCCTGTGCTGACCTTCCCTGCCCATCCTCTCCCCTCCTACCCCCAACCCCCAGCTCAGAGACCTGGGCTTCTATTACCTGCTCTGGGTGAGGCCTGCAGGGGGGCCCCCAGAAGAGCTGGGTGAGCCATGGCAGGCTGAGTGGCTGGACATCAAGAGCGGTGGGCACCTGAGGTTCCATTCATCCTGTTCATTGGGACATTTTTTCTTGCACATAAAATGCAAGCCATTAAAACAAAAAAAAGTTGCAAGATCTTGGATGAGGTGGAATAAAACCAGAATTTGTGGTTTTAGCGTCTCCAAACTAGCCCTAAATATACAGCTCTGGGTCAGTTACTGGACGCCTTGGCGCCTCAGTCCTCCCATCTGTAAACTGGGGTTGGATTCAACAGTGAATAAATATCGTCACAGTGTTGCTGGACATCCCTGGTAGCTCAGATGGTAAAGACTCTGTCAATGAAGGAGACCTGGATTCAATCCCTGGGTCGGGAAGATGCCCTGGAGGAGTAAACAGCAACCCACTCCAGTATTCTTGCCTGGGAAGTCCCATGGACAGAGGAGACTGGTGGGCTGCATTCCACTGGGTTGCAAAAGAGTCGGACATGACTTAGCGACTAAACAACAACAGCTCCCCATAAAATAAGATAGCAGTTTAAAAAATTGAGTGTTTTCCAAATTCCGTTTTTCTGAATGACTCTGTAGTATCTTATGAAGCTATTCCATGCGAGTGACACTGATGCTCAGTGGTGATCATCTATGCCTGCCTGGGGCTGCTGCAGCCACAAGGCCTCAGCGTCACACCACACCTCTCTTCTTGGTGGACTTGAGATGCCCCCAGTTATCTGTGACTTAAGAAAAATGGCACCACGCTGGAGGAAGGTGGCTCCCCATGGGGATGTTTATTCCCAAGTATCAGCACAATTATAAAAATGAATTTGATGCCCTAGTTGAAAGATATTAATAGAAGAAATGCTTGTTATTAAACCCCAGGTCGGTCACAGTGCCACTGCCAGGCACAGCACACCTCCCACAGCTGATGGGGGTGGCCACCATCTCTTCTCTGTGGTTTGCCTAGGGTTGCCCTGTAAACAGTGAATCTCAAAAGTAACTCATTTGTTCATCTATACAGGTACAGAGCAGTGTGGGAGGCCAGTATGGGCCAGGTGTTATGCAAATGAGCACCAGAGCCTAAATGCCTGCTTCCCCTCTTTACATAACTGTGTGACCCTGCATGAGCGACTTGACCTACGTCTCAGCTTTCACCTCTGTAAAATGGGGCTAACAGGGACAATCATACCGCATAGGGTTGCTGGAAAAATACCAGATGTAAAGAGATTACGACAATGCCTGCATACAGTAAGTCATCCTGTGTCAGGGGGTGATAGGTGGCTTCTGAAGATGGCCATTGTCAGAGTGTGTGAAATGGCCTTTTCTTTTTGATCCTCTTAGCCTTTTATCATAAGCATCACATGCCTTCTTTTCTTATTTTATTTATTTACACCACACAGTTTGCAAGATTTTAGTTCTCTGACCAGGGATCAAACCCAGACTATAGCAGTGAAAGTGCCAAGACCTAATCACTGGACCACCAGGGAATTCCCCCCTCTTTGCTTTTCTGATCTGGCTCTATCCTCCTTCAAGGTGCATGTACCCTGGGAATACTTTCCCCACCCCCGTTCCTAGATCCTCTGGGACCCTCGGAACTTTCCAGAAGGTCCTGTCTGGGTTACTTTTCTGCGTGGTTCTTGCTTTTTCACCGAGACTCTCCCATTCTCCTGGAGGCAGGGTCCATGACGAGGGTCTGTGTGAGGCCAGCTAGGACCTTCTGTGAGAAACACTCTCATTAGCCCAAACTTAAAAGAATGCACTTAGAGACACAAGGTGTAGGGGGAAGCCAGGCTTTAATGACTGTCTTGCAAGATGGAGTGTCCGGTGGGCAGGAACACCCAGAGTCATTTCACAGAGCAAGTTACTGTAGCGTGCGAGTCCCTCCCCCAGGTTCTCACTGGCTGAGTACCATGGGGTGAACAATCTGCTGGGACACCACCTAAGTTTGTTCCCTCCCTCTTTATGGGCTGGCCTCCCTGACAGCCCTGCAAAGAGATCTAACCAGTCACTCCTAAAGGAAATCAACCCTGAATATTCACTGGAAGGACTGATGCTGAAGCTGAAACTCCAGTACTTTGGCCACCTGATGCGAACAGCTGACTCATGAGAAAAGACCCTGATGCTGGGAAAGGTTGAAGGCAGGAGGAGAAGGGGGAAACAGAGGATGAGATGGTTGGATGGCATCACCGACTCAATGGACTGAGTTTGAGCAAGCTCCAGGAGATGGTGAAGGAGAAGAAAGCCTGGTGTGCTGCAGTCCACGGGCTTGCAAAGAGTTAGACACTACTGAGTGACTGAACAGCCTCCTTGACATCTTGTTTCCTCCTTTCCTGCACACCCATTTACATTCTTATGTTTTGAATTTACCAATAGGATGAGCCCAGTGAAACCCTATTCCTGTTCTTATGTTTTAAATTCACCAATACAATGAACCCCTGTGAAAATCCTAGGCATCCCGCCCTCCCTTTTTTTTGCCCAGACTTTCTGGTTTTGTAAGCCTTATAGCTATCGGCTATTACATCAGCAAGCTGTCACTCAAAGCTAGCTATTCTTGAAAATAGACCACTTTGTCTTTTACTTCTTACACTGCTCCTGCCCAGCCAGGAGCTTCCTAACAGTGGGTGGCCATGTGCTTCTCTGGGTTTGCTGGGGGGACCATCACCAGGCTGTGGTGGATGAGGGGCCCATAGAAGGGCCCTGAAACCCACTGCGGAATTTCATGATCAAATGCCTGACTCTGAATCCACAGAGGTGGTAATAATAATAATAACAACAACAACAATAATAGCAAGCATCCCCCCCACCCGCCCCCTGCCCCGTGCTTTCTGTGCACCAGAAGCTTCAGTGCCAACAAGGCTGGGCTCCAAGTACTTGCTATCATTATCCCAGTTTTAAGGGTAAGGCCACTTGGCTAGCAACTGGCAGAGGTGAGATTCTAAACCTTATCTGGTTTTAACCTCTGTGTCACCTGCCTTCAGGGCCAAGTGTGATGGTTAATTTTATGTGTCAACTTCACTGGTCCATGGGGCGTTCAGATTTTCGGCTAAACATTATTTCTGGCTGTGTCTGCGATGCTGTTTCAGATGAGATCAACATCTAAACTGGTGGACTCAGTGGATGGCTCTCCCCAGTGTGAGTTGAGCATCATCCAATCCTTTTGAGGCTTGAGTAGAAAGTGGAGGAAGGAACTGCCCTCCCTACTTGAGAGCTGAACTGGGGATGGGTCTTCTCCTGCCCTCGGATGGAACTTACAGCTCGGCTCTCAGGCCTCTGGCCTCTGGCTGGATGAGGCACTGGCTCTCTTGAATCTCCAGCTTGTAGATGGCAGATCATGGGACTTGTCGGCCTCCATGATCATGTGGGCCAATTCCTTCTAATAAATCGTGCTCTCTCTCTCTCTCTCTCTCTCTCTCTCTCTCTCTCTCTCTATATATATATATATATATATATATATATATATATCACTTCTCTGGAGAACACTGACTAACACACAAGGAAGCTGATGACTTGAGGACAAGTGGTGTCAAGGACAAGGACAGCCTGGGGCCTGCCCCTCGCCCTTGGGGACAGCACATCCCTGGAAGCAGGTATCACTGTGGGCTGATTCTCTGGCCCCTGCCCTGTGTCACCTGGCCTCAAACAAGGGTGACCATATTTCCCCGTGGATGGGCATGGGGCCACTTGAGCAAAGGTTCTCTCTGTCTCACCTGCTGGAGAAAGATCAGGTTCTTGGGACCTACTACAGGTGCTTCAGCTAGGAAAGGAGAATGGACAGAGGTGGACTGAGAGAGGCAGTAGTCTTATAGTCCAAATGTTTGTCCCACCAAAATTCATATGTTGAAATCCCAGGGCCTTCCCTACTGGTCCAGTGGCTAAGACTTCACACTCCCAATGCAGGGGGCCTGAGTTCAATCCCCGATCAGAGGCCTAGATCTCACATTCCACAACTAGAGATCCTGCATGCCACAACTAAGACTGGGCACAGGCAAATAAATAAATACTTAAAAAAGAGAGAGAGAGAGAATGTGATTATTTTAGGAGGTGGGACCTCTGGGAGGTGCTTAGGTCATGAGGGTGGAGCCCTCATTAATGGGATTAGTGCCCTTATAAGAGACCTCAGAGAACTCCCTTGATCCTTCTGCCAAGTGAGGACACAGAGGAAATCTGGGACTCAGAGAAGAGGACCAAGAAAGCAGGTAGCAGTTGTTCCCATTCCTCCTCTCTGCTTCCACACGTTGCTGACTCAGTGCCACCCTCTGTCTGCAAGTGACAGGCATGGGGAGGCCAACTTCCAGGGACTGAGCTCACCCACTGTAGAAGGACAAGCATGAGAAGCTGGGGCCCTGCTGCTTGGGGCTGACACCAAGGGCAGCTGGGAAACTGTGGACCATTCAGAGGCTGTGGATGCCTGGCCCAGGGAGCTCCCCCAGGGCTGTTTTCATTCTGGAAAGGAAGGGAGCTGTATACTTGGGCAGTGAGAGGAAGAGTCAGTGCTGCAGACCAAAGAGGGCTGTGGGGATGAAGCATTTAAATTCAGATCCTGTCTCTGAAGTTCCTGCCTGCGGACTCTGGCTCAGAGGCAACCTGTGAGTGTACTCATGCAACCAGCCCACCAGCTGTTGGAAGAACTGCTCAAAACTCCTATGCCTGAGGAAACGTAAGAGTCTCCCACCTCCATTTTCTCTGCAGAGTACAAGCAAACCTCGGTCTCACTCACTGTCATGTGGTATCAGGCACAGGGCAGTTTTCAATAGATTTTCTGTCCTGCTCACCAGGAGGTTACAACTCTCCCCCTGCAAACACAGCGGCTCACAAGGCCTGCTTGGTTCTGGGGACGGACTCTCTTTCCTTTGTGTTTCAGTACTCTGAATGGCATGTACGTGTGCTAAGTCATGTCCGACTCTTTGCGACCCTATGGGCTGTAGCCTACCAGGCTTCTCTGTCCATGGGACCCTCCAGGCAAGAATACTGGTGTGGGTTGCCATGCCCTCCTCCAGAGGATCTTCCAACCCAGAGATCAAACCCACGTCTCTTACATCTCCTGCATTGTCAGGCAGGTTCTTTACCACTAGTGCCTCCTGAGAAGCTCTCTATGGCATGACCACAGAACATATACCAGATATTGACTGAACCAAATTCCCCAGTCATCTGACCAGAAACTCCTACTCACCCCACAGAGTCTGACTTGTACGTCACCACCTCTGTGAAGCCTTCCAGGACTCTCTCCTGGGAGGCAGAATTTTGCTATCTCATGGTTCTCCCCACTCTCTCTTCACACTCTTACTACACAAAGTTGACATTTACTGAGCCTCATGTGTAATGCTCTGTATCCATCATCTCACAGGGTCCTCATCATAGCTCTTCAAGGTCTGCACCATGATCGCCATTTTGCAGATAAGGAAACTGAGGCTCTGAGAGGTTAAGGAGATGCCCAAGGGCATACACATGGGGAGCTGGGATCTGAACCCAGACCAGCTGGAATCCGGAGCCTACATTGTCACCGACTGGGCCTCCTGTCCAGGCTGGTTTGCCCAGGAGACACAGAGCTATGATTAGGGGCTGAGTGTGTTCATCTCAGCACCCAGATCCGGGCCCGACACTTCAGGGATTTCCCCTGTGAGTGTAAGGGGGCACGAGTAGTCCTCCTGTGTTCTGAGGTTCGAGGTCAGGCCCTGTGCTGGGCGGGGAGCCAGGGTCTGGTGTCTGGAGGATCGGGGCTGGGTGGGGTGCCGACCTTGCGGTGCTGCTCGTAGTTGCGGATGAAGTCGCGAAGCTGCTCCTCGCGGCTCTCCAGCGTGGCATACAGCTGCTGCATCTGGTTCACCAGGTCCGTCTTCTCACCCTTTAGGCGCTTCCGGTCGGCTTTCATGGCTGGAGGACAGAGGACTGAGTCAGTTCCCGAGATCCTAGCTGCCTGTCAGCCTGAATGCAAACACTGAGAAGGGACCCTTTTCTCTACCCCTTCATGAACAGGGGAGGAAACAGGATTCAGAAAGAGGACGTTTCTGTCCCAGGCTCCCACATCACTCAGTGGCATTCCCTGGATTCAAACTCAGGCCCTCCTATCTCTAGAGTCCCAATTCTCATTTCTTACTTTTACTGACCCAACCGGGGGTTGGGGGGAGGCAGTTCCTGATTGAAGGTCTGTTCCCGCCCTGAACTGGCTAGATCGAGTGAAAGAGCTGGAGGCCTGGTGAGGTTGTGACTCCCTCCACCCGGGAAGCTGATGGGACCCTTTATTTCCTGCTGAAATGACCTCTCAGAGTCCAATATGAGCCACCAGAATTTAGCCCAGCCCAGCAGTTCACTGTGCCATTCCCATCATGGGGAAAAGTGTCTGATTAAAAACACTCAGCAAGTTATGGGACCAAAAGTATGAGCAACAGAAGCAAAAACAGAGAGATGGCACTTCATCAAAATTAAAAACTTTGTGCTTCAAAGGACATCATGGAGGAAGTAAATAGACAATGCAAGGAACAGGAGAACATATTGTAAGTCATATCTGATAAGGGGCTTATATGAAGGAAGAGCATATAAAGGATTCGTAAAGCTCAAACGGGCAAAAGACCTGAACAGATATTTCCCCGAGAAATGGCCAATAAACACCTGAAAAGGTGGCTACATCCTCAGTCTTCAGGGAAATGCAAATCAAAACCATAGTGAGATGCTATTTCATACTCACCAGCATGGCTAAAATATAAAAAGAAGACAGTAACAAGTGTTGATGAGGATATGGAGAAACTAGAACACTCTTACACTGCTGGTGGGAATGGAAAACGGTACAAGCTCGGTGGAAGACAGCCTGAGAGTTCCTCAAGGGATGAATCATCAAGTTTCCCTATGACCTAGCAATTCCACTCCTAGGCGTATATCTAAGAGCAATGAAAACATATGTCCACACAGAAACGTGTATACATGTGTTCACAGCATCTTTAGTCATAACAGCCAAAGGGGAAGGACCAATGGCCGCTAATTGATGAATGAATTTTCAACAGTGTAGCAATCCATAGAACACATATTATTTGACAATAAAAAGAAACAATGATTCATGCTGCAACGTGCTGAATCTTGCCAATATTATGCTCAGTGAAAGGAGCCAATCACAAAGGGCCACATGCTGTAGGATTCCACGCATATGTAATGTCCAGAATAGGGAAATCTGTGGAGATTGAAAGATTAGTGATTGTCTTGGGCTGGGGTGGTAGAAGGCGTGGGGGCTGGAGACTTGGGGTGTAGCCAAAGGGCTGGATTCAAAGTGATGCACCCCCATTTAAAGTGATGCAAATACTCTAATACTGATGTATAGCTGAATACATGTGAATATAATAAAAA
Organism: Ovis aries; assembly: GCF_016772045.2. Taxonomy (NCBI): domain Eukaryota; kingdom Metazoa; phylum Chordata; class Mammalia; order Artiodactyla; family Bovidae; genus Ovis; species Ovis aries. The sequence goes on from NC_056065.1 coordinate 51,766,987, forward strand.
CAACTGAATTATGTACTGCAAATGGATGGATTGTATGCTGGGTGAATTGTATCCCAGTGACGCTGTCTCACACACACACACACACACACACACAGAGCACAGGGCACTCCATGCAGCCTCCTGGCAACAGGTGCTCCCTCCAGACTCTGCTCACTGCACTGGCTCTGCAGTGAAGGGAGTGAAGACGGGCACGCTCAGGCTTGTGCAGGGCAGGCTCCAGCATCAGGGTGGCCCCCCTTGCTTTTCCAGGGTCCCCAGAACTCTGTCCCCCCCACCCCTGCTCTGTGGAGAGAACACTGAGGAAGGAACTGTGGAGGTGGTGGGAAGGGGACAAAGCAACTCCTCAGCTCTGGAAGCTTCCAGCCTGTGATGGCGCAGAGTGGTTAAGTCATTTGCTTGAAGTCACACAGCCACATCTGACCCCAAGGCCCAAACACTTGACCTGGCCTTATGCTGCCTCTACAGGGAAGCCCCCCAAATCCCAGAGGGTCCTGGCTCCACGGCTAGCTGAGGGCAATGATATGGGGCAGGCAATGGTGGTGCCCCCCATCTCGTCCTGGATGCTGAACTTACAAACTTAGCTTCTGATATGAAAAAGTATGGCATAAGGACCGGGGACCCTGCGCTGTGGCTCAGAGCCTGACGTAAGCTGCATTTCCACCCTCCTCCCCCAGCCCAGCACCACCTGCAGAACAGGGCAGAGGCAGGTCGGCTGAAGCAGTGTTGGCACGTGCAAGGAGCCACAGAGAGACCTTGCAGTGGGGACTCCGGGTCTTGGGGGTGGCTTTATTAATTAAAAAAATTAATTAATTAATGTCTGGGTCTTCTTTGCTGCATGTGGGCTTTGTCTACTTGTGGCAAGCAGGGCTCACGCATTGTGGTGGCTTCTCCACTGTGGAGCACAGGCCCTAGGGTGCGTGGGCTTCCACAGCTGTGGCTCACGGGCTCTAGAGCATGGGTTCAATAGCTGGGTGCATGGGCTTCGCTGCTCTGTGACATGTGGAATCTTCCCAGATCAGTGATCGAACCCGTGTCCCCTGCATTGGCAGGTGGATTCTGCACCACTGGACCACCAGGGAGGTCCATGGGGCGGGGGGCTTTAAATCACAGCTTTGAGTTTCCTGGCTCCTACAGCTGGACTTGTCTCCTTCATGGCCAGCTTGCCAGAGCAGCAACTTAGGTCAGCGAGGCTGGAATTCCAGGCCTGCTGGGCCTGACGCTGGGTTGGACCCCTGGCAGGCTGAGGATCGAGAAAATCTCTTTCTCGAGGACGCTGAATCTCTTGGAATGAACGCCAAGTGAAGACCACTTACAAATGAAGACAAAATGCCTCTGGAACCACGGTGAGAACCAAGAAGCTGCTGTGTTGTCCGCCCAGCTTTTCAGAAGCACATCCACAACCCAGTCTACGGAACTCACACAGAGGAGCAAGACCTGGGGGTGCCTGGGGATGCCTGTGCTGGCCTCAGGTAGGGAAGTGGGGGTGTGTCTCTCCATTGAGCCTGAACATGCCTGTGCATCCAGGTGCTGTCACCCCAACAGATGGGGGGCTCCCCAAAGGGGGAATCAGAATTGTAACTATTTAGGGAAATAGGGAGGTTAGCCTGACAAACTCCCCAAGAAATAATGTAAACTACAGACACACAGCTATGACAATTATACAATGAAAGTGTCCTTCCTTCCTTTGTCATAAGCATACTTTAATTTCTCCTTTAAAACTCTGTTTGACATTCTCCAAACGTTCCTAACACAAGACGAGGTGACAGGTGATGCTCCGTGAGCGTGAACGACGATCTCTCTCTGAGACCAGCCTCGTGCCTCCTCCCCAAGTTCCCCAGTGCTCTGTTCTCCTTCTCCACCACCCGGCTTCACCCAGGCGTGTCCCGAGCCGGCAGCTGGGCCACCGGAACCACTGCCATGGTGATGGAGATGTCATGCCCGGCAAACCTGCGGGAAACCAGCCAGGCTCCGGGGAATGTGGGGACTCCGGGGGTGGGAGGGAGGGTGTGTGGGGAGGGACTGATTTTTCTAACTCGAGGCCAGATGATGTATAGAGAGTGAGCTAGAGGGTGGAACCAGGGGCCCAGGCGTGGCCTAAGACCATGGCGCTTCTCTGGGGACCTCACTTTTCTCAAGCTCCTGAGTTCTGCCTTTCCACAGCAGATTCCTTTCTCCTTCCCTGGCTCGGTCCCTACAGTACCTAACCCAGACGCGGGGCAGGGTGAGTGGCGTCAGCCCCAGTTCGATTTCTGCAAACATGACTCTTAGGAGGTGGAGACCAGAGAGAGAAGAGATGTCCCCTGACCCCAGCACAGCAGACCCCCACCTCCAGTGCCCAGGCAATGCGAGGCCACAGCTGTCTTGTAAAGAGAACAGTACAGGTTAACTGTCGGCTTCTGAGCTTCCAGGGGCTGTGGGCCTGGAAAGTGAGGGATTTTACGGGGCCCTTCTGAGCGTGAGACACACTTCCCTGGAGGCTCAGATGGCAGAGAATCTGCCCACAATGCTAGAGACTCCGGTTCAATCCTTGGGTCTGGAAGATCCCCTGGAGAAGGGAATGGCAACCCACTCCAGTATTCCTGCCTGGAGAATTCCATGGACTGGCGGGCTACAGTCCATGGGGTTGAAAAGAGCCAGACACGACTGAGTGACTAACACTAACTAACTCTGAGCATGAGGTGAGGGGGGTGGGGGGTGGTCTCACCCACAGGGGCAGTGCTGCAGTGAGAACCCCACTGGGCAGACAGGGACCAGCCTCTCAGGTTTTCCCTTGCCCAACCTCAGTTCCCCCACCATCATGGGCGTGCTCAACTCTGAGCTTCCTTTGGCTCCTGAGGTCCTAGGAGACTTCGCTTTGATCACTGTCCCCCACAGACAAGTCCAAGGCCTCGGCCAACATCACACAGCCAGGTGGGATGGGCCCTGGTCTGAGGTCAGAGGATCTTGGTTCTAGCATTGGCTTGGAGTCCTAACCATTGGACGAGGAAATTCCCTGTCTCTGAGACCTCAGGCAAGTCATGTAATCTCCCTGAGCCTCAGTTTCTAAGATATCAGAACAATTCCCATGTGCCAGGCACAGCCCTAAGCCCCTGATGGGTTTTGTCACTTAACTCTCACATCCACCTTATGAAGTCAGTCCACGTTGTAGATGAGGAAGTGGGCACCCAGGGAGACTAAGGAACAAGGCCAAACAGTGAGCGGCAGCCTCCTGGCCCTGACACTCACCCACCCTCCTATCCCATGGCCTTGCTGGCTCCCAAACCGCCAACCCCCAACAAACCTGCATGGCCCACTTGGTCTCATCTGCTCCTCGGGACTTTGGGCTGGGGGTTGGGGCTGCGCCTACCTTATGGAGGCGGGAACTGAGGCTCAAAGGGTTAACTGACTCACCAGGACCCATGCAGACCCTGGCCCTGCATCCTTGGCATCTGACCTTGAACCACTCACGCTCCTCTATCACCCCTACTGTGAAAGCGTATTATTGTGAACACAGAACCTGCATCGATCCAGAAAACCAGGGGATGATCCAAAAATTCACACCAGTTACTCCTGCTACAAGACACTGTTTCTGCAGCTGTTTTACAACCCCAAGGGGGCTTTCTGAGGTTTCGATTAAGGGCGGTGTGACATTCTTACATCCCAAGACTGCTCCGTAACTGCTGGAAGGAGGGTGTGTGTGTGTGTGTGTGTGTGTGTGTGTGTGTGTGTGTGTGTGTGTGTGTGTGTGTGTGTGTGTGTGTGTGTGTGTGTGTGTGTGTGTGTGTGTGTGTGTGTGTGTGTGTGCGCGCGCGCGCGCGCGCGCGCATGTTTGTGTCTCCTAGGGAATCTTCCACCATCCATTCCTCCTACTTGCAGGATCCTCAGCCAGCCCAAGGCATGGACTCGTTCCACAGGGTCAGATTTCCCACTAGTCTGAGCTCAGAAGACTCCAGGCCTCGTTTTGGATGGTCCATGGACAAGAGACCTTGTGAAAATTCTAGCCTGATGATAAACATGGGCTCAGAGGTAGAGATGGGGGAGCCAGCAGGGTCAGCAGACCTGAGTCTGCAATGATGATCCCAGCTGCCGCCAGCAGGGGGCTCCCGTTCTTTTCCATTCAACATTCCTGACCGGTTAACCTCTTCAGCATCTACAGATTCTGAGAAAGCATGGGTGGGCAGGCAGGAGCCAGAAGGGCTTGGCAAACCACTCTTAATAAACACTCACCAAAATGTTCTTCCAGATCAACTTCCCTTTACAGATGGGGAGACTGAGGCCCAGACAGGGAAAGAATATCCACTATCACACAGCCGGTCAGCCCAGGTCTCCTGACTCTGAAGTCAGCACCGTTGAGTGAAATACACTGGCAGTTCTGCTCCTCCCAGATGGAAACCACCCCCCTTTCTTCTCACTGCCAGGTGAGGTGGGTTGATCCACTCACACGGCCAATGAGTAGCGGAGCTGACACCTGACCCCAGTACTCTGATGCTCAGGCCCACGTTGTTCAGTTGCTCAGTTGTGTCCGATTCTTTGTGACTCCATGGACTACAGCCCGCCAGGCTTCCCTGTCCTTCACTATCTCCTGGAGTTTGCTCAACTCATGTCCATTGAGTTAGTGATGCCACCCAACCATCTCATCCTCTGTTGTCCCCTTCTCCTCCTGCCTTTTATCTTCCCCAGCATCAGGGTCTTTTCCAGGCCCATGATCTCTGCATAATCTCCACAGCTGCTCTCTCCAAGTGCAGCCTAAAAAATTAGGCAGTGTGACCTTTCCAGCCTCCTGCCTGGGGTTGAGAAAGAAAATATCTGGAATATAGGTTCTCATTTTACAATCCTGTGTCAATGCAGACATGACTAATCAACCAGGCTCTACAGGAACCTGGGTTGATTGGGGATGTCTGCCTTGGGACTACAGTGGGTAAATTCAGATTTTCCAGCCCTGCCTCAGATGAGGAGGCAGAGACCATCACTAACTGATCAGAGTTGGCATGTTTGAAAATGGTTTGGTGAGCCTCTTCCAGGTCAGCACTGTGCTGATTACCACTGTACTTTATGGAACCAAGTTCAGCTCCGTTTAACCAAAAGGGAAAGCAGTTCATTCACATCAATGAGATGGTGGCAAACAGATTCCAACCTGCGTGCTTAAGGGTGAGAGAGCAGACTGTTTCCCTGAATTGAGTCAAAGATAAATGGATTGCTGAGTTTACTTACGTAACTTTATGTCCACCCCCAATGAGCAACATATGCTCCTTGAGGGCAGGGATCTGGTCTGCCTTGTTCATCACTGTATCCCCAGGATCTAGAACAGTATCTGGCACATAGTAAGTGCTCAGTAAAAACCAGTGGATTGACTCTCAAACGAACGACTGAACGAAGCAGATAGCCTAGGGAGGAGGGGGACCTGGCCCACGGCTATCACTGAGTAGCATCCAGTATTTCCAAGGTTTTGGGGGCAGACATGGTTCTGTTTGCCTTTATTCTGTCTCCCCCTGCCCTCCAGGGCTGAGGCGCATCCACTGCCCTTCTTCCATCCTCTGTGGCACGTGCTCTTCCCCAGGTCACCGATGACCTTTGAGCCGCAAACCCCACCACCCTTGCCTAACGCACTTGACTTCACAGGGAAGGTTGCTCCATGCCCTCCTGGCTCCTTTCTCTGTCTGATCTCCCCTCATTCTGACCTCTGGGCATCAGAGGTCTTGGCCCTTCTGTTCCACAGTTTTCTGACTGTGTTCGTCCAGCCTCCCAGCTTTAAATCTACCCATATCTTGATACCACGTAGCCTGGACCTTGCCTGGAATTCCACACTCAGAGCCAAGTGCCACCCCATCCTATCCAACATCACACGCGAGAGACCTGAGTCCCTGATCAGCCCCCCAACAACCTGCTCCTCTTCATCTCCCCAAACTCAGTTCATGGTGACCTTAACCTTCCAGTTCCTCTGACCCTAAGTCCCAGAATCTCCCTTCCTTGATTCTATTTCTCTCACGCCCCACACCCAACTCATCAGCAAGCCACGTCAACCCTGCCTGCAACATGTTACCAGAATCTGGCCTCTTCTCGCCACTCCTTGCTCCCCACCCTGGTCCGTGTCACCACCATGTGGGACTGCATTGTGCAGTGGCCTCCTAACTGGTCTCCCAGCCCTAAAGTCTATGTCAGCTCAGCAGGGAGTGTCCCCTTAACATGCAAGTCAGATCACGTCACTTCTCTGCTCCTCCCCTACAGCCCATCTCACTCAAGTGCGAGCAAAGTCCTTAGAATGACCCATCAGGGCCATGTGACCTGTCATCCCCCAACCCCCCATCTCATGATCTCCCCGACCATCCCTGCCCCACTGCTCCTCACTATTCCTGGTTCATGCCTATTCCCTCAGCATGTCTGGGCTGGCTGTTCCCCGCCGTGGTCCCTTTCCTGTCTCCTCTAGGTCTTGACTAAAACATCAACTTCTCAGCAAAGCCTTCCCTGGACACTCTCCTCACTCATTTTTTCTGTGCTGAACTCGCCACCATCTAATATGACATAGACTGAGCTTGTTGAGAGGAAGTGACATTTACATATCCCTGCCTTTCTGCCAGGGAATGCCTGCCTTTCTCTCTTCTTTGAATTTGGGGTAGTTTCTTTCTGGGTTTCCAAAGTCCACAGCTCAGGCTTCTACTCACTGCAGGGGAGCCCTGTCTTCCCCACAGGGATGTGTACCAGCAGCCTGGGGACAGAGGGACAGCTCAGGATCTTCCTGCCCCCCAGACTAGCCTAGAAGCTGCTTGAAGGCAGGGTGTGAGCCTCATCTGACAGTATTTCCAGGAGCTGGCACTAGGCATGGTCCATGCAGGTTAAGAAAGTAGGGGGAGTGATGACTTGGTGGCTTGACAGTGGGGATGCGGGCGTGCTCACAATTGCCAGCTATCTCAAGGTGCCTCTTCCTTCCCTGATTCTCCAGCTTAGGGGCTCAAGACAGGACACCACACCCATGCTAGAACATTCGACAACCACAAGGCCTGCCAGGGATCATCGTAAGAAAGGAAGGGCAGCTGTTCCATGACTGAATGGGGCCCAGGGTTACTGTACCTGCTGACTCTTGTAGAAAATTCCATAATCTAGATTTAAGTATCTCCTTATTTTTCAATATTGGCAATTAATCGTATTACCCAACCATGCCTATGAGCCTTGCATGGGGGCTGGACTGCTCATCTGAGCAGGTGCCCACAGAGGAGGTAACACAGGAAAGTGGGTCCAGGCATGGCTGAGGAACCAAGCTCTGCAGACAGAGACTTGGGTCCTAAGCCCAGCTCCACCATTCATGAGCTGTGTGGCTCTGGTAAATTCCTTAACCAATCTATGTCTTTTCCTCATGTGTAAAGAAGGATAACAGCTTCTATCTCATTGTACTGGGGTGAGCATTAAAGCAAAGTAAGAGCTCTAACTATGCCTGACAGTGCTTGCTGGCTTGTATTTTAGTACCATTCTAACAGTCATCACCATCTAAGGGGACCAGGTGGTCTTGGGAGGGAAGGGGCGCCCTCTTGGGGGAGTCTGAGCAGAGGACACAAGTGCATGAGGTTGGAAGGCTGTCTGGGAGCCTGGGCAGAGGGGCGATGAGAGGAGGAGCCACCTGGAGAGTGTCTGTCTCAAGCAGAGATGCCTGGGGCTCCCAATGGGAAAAACAATTTTTTTCTGCCGCGTGGCTCCGTTCTCCAACCAGGGATCGAACCCACGCCTCCTGCAGTGGTAGTGTGGAGTCCTAACCACTGGACGACCAGGAAAGTGCCCCTGGGTAAAAAAATTTTTTCTTAAAAAAAATTTTTTTTTGCACCCACAGCATGTGGGACCTTAATTCCCTAATGAAAGATCGAACCCTCACCCCATGCATTGGAAAGCAGGGTCTTAACCACTGGACCATCACAGAAGTCCTGCGGCCCTGGAAAAACTTGAGACGGAGGGCAAGGCCAACCCTCAGGAGGGGATCAGACACCTGCAGACACAGTGTGATAAGAGAGACTGTGGGGGGCAGAGGGGACCTGTCTCAGGCTGTTTGAGGTCCTACCTGAGGGCAGGGGCACACTGTTGCTGCCGCCTGTCCCTCAGCTCTGAAGAGCTCAGAGCTTATCCAGAAGCATGGAGGGTGAGTGGCAGGCCTGGGAATCTGGGCTCCCACTTCCTGCCAGGGAAACTGGGAGGGTGAGGGTGGGGAGGGGGTGGTGTTTGTTTTCCAGACTCTGAAGGCAAGTCCAGGAAAGTCCTCCTTCCTCCAGATCACCACTAAAAATAGTGGCAGGGGATGGGCCCGGAACTGTGACATTCCCTAGACTCCGGGGGCGGAGATTTCTGGAAACACAGCATCGGCCCACAGGCTCCACGCTCCACACAGTGTAAACTATTATTCAGGCTCATGTTAGTGTGTGAGGTCATTTCAGATGAGACCATGGTGCTGGCTGGGTCCTGAGAGGAGGCAGGGAATGCCCAGAAGTCAGGGAGGCAGGACATGAGGGTGCAAGCCAGTATGCTGTGTGGCCTTGGGAACTCACACACCCTCTCTGGGCTTTGGTGTCATACTCTCATGGTGGTCCATCAGGCCCTCTAGAACCTTCAGGAAGTTTCCCTGGGTCAGTGATTTGGGGACTGGTCTCGCCATGCCCTCTCTCCAGCAGAGGAGAGCAGCCATAGAAAGCAGATCCTGGAGCTAAACTGTCTGGGTTCAAAGCCAGTTTGGCCCCTCAGGAGAGGTGTGACCTGGAGGCAGTCACAGATCCCACGTTTTCATACTGTAAAAGAGGATTGAACAGTCCTACCGCAGCCCATGCCTGCCTGATAAACACACATCCATGCTCACCAAGGGACCTGCATGGAAGAGTTACACTAACCGTAGAAGCTTTAGGCTGCAAACTGCCCACGCAACCCCGAGCAGAAGTGTCAGACCATCACGGTCCCGTCATAGGGGACAACTCCATCTCAGGAGAAACAATGAATAATATGAATGGACCACTCGGAAGAATGCCAAGCCAGTGAAGCCAGATACAAAGCATGTACTGTTCTGTACCACTCCCTTTACGGCACTTCAAAAGGGTGGGATTAATCCACACGGTGAGAAATCAGGAAGAAGCTCTCTACAGAGGGGACAGTGACAGGAAGGGGACCCAGGAGAGCTTTCAGGAAGTTCATCATGTTCTACTTCTAGATCCGGGTGCTGGTGGGGCAGGGGGGTTCAGTCTGTGACGATGCACCAAGCAGTGAACCAAGCCTTGCGCTGTTCTGCAGGAAAGTCATACTTGAATGCTTGCTTGCTCAGATGCTCAGTCACGTCCGATTCTTTGCAACCCAATGGACTGCAGCCTGCCAGGCTCCTCTCTCCACGGAATTTTTCATGCAAGAATACTGGAGCACGGCGCCACTCCCTCCTCTAAGGGATCTTCTTGACCCAGGGACTGAACCCGCATCTCTTACGTCTCCTGCATTGGCAGGTGGATTCTTTGAAACAGCCTCCACCTCAAAGGACTGGTTTCGTATACGCAATGGGCTCAGAGTGTCGCTGAGCACAGGGACAGTAAACACCAGCTCTTATGATTCGGTGGGGAGGCAGCCCTCATGCTATTAGGGGCACCTGTGAGTCGGTAATGAAGTGGGGCAGTTCCAGGTGTGGGCAAGGTGTGCCCTACTTCTTCTGTGGCTGGAGAAGGAACATGAACTTGGGGTTGGTCCTGGATTCAAAGTCCTGGTTCTTCCTGCACAGGCAAAGACAACACCTTCTGGGGCTTTCCTTGTGGTCCAATGGCTAAGACTTTGCAGTCATGATGCAGGGGGCCCAAGTTAGAGTCCTGGTCAGGGAACTAGATCCCACATGCTGCAACAAAGATGGAAGATCCTGCATGCCACAACTAAGACCTGGCACAGCCAAATAAATAAATAAATAAATGGTGTTTTTTTTTAAAAAGAGAGACTTCCCCAGCGGCTCAGAAGGTAAAGCGTCTGCCTATGATGCGGGAGACCTGGGTTCAATCCCTGGGTTGGGAAGATCTCCCGGAGAAGGAAATGGCAACCCACTCCAGTATTCTTGCCTGGAAAATCCATGACAACTTCCCGGTGTGACTGCGGTGACAGTGAAAGGACAAAGCGTCCACAAAGAGGCACAGACAGAGCTTGAGGAATGCAGGCCTGTGTGGGCTTCCCCAGCCCCAGTGATGCTCATGAAGAGGAGGAGGACTGTGCTGCTCACTCGCGTCCAACTCTGCGACCCCATGGACTGTAGCACGCCAGGCTTCCCTGTCCTTCACCATCTCCCAGAGCATGCTCAGATTCATGTCCACTGAGTCTGTGATGCCATCCAACCATCTCTCTCTGCCTCCCTCTTCTCCTTTTGCCTTCAGTCTTTCCTAACATCAGGGTCTTTTCCAGTAAGTCAGCTCTTTGCCTCAGATGGCCAAAGTATTGGAGCTTCAGCTTCAGCATCAGTCGTTCCAATGAATATTCAGGACTGATTTCCTTTAGGATTGACTGGTTTGATCTCCTTGCAGCCCAAGGGACTCTCAAGAGTCTTCTCCAACCGACACCACACAATGCAGGGGCATCAATTCTTCAGCACTCAGCCTTCTTTATGGTCCAGCTCTCACATCTGTACATGACTACTGGAAAAACCATAGCTTTGACTATACAGACCCGGGTTGGGTTAAAACACTTTGTAAGTTTTCACTAAATTTTTTTTTTTGCAACAATCCTGTGAGGTAGTTACTTTCATGACCCCCAGTGCACAAGCAAAGAAATAGGCAAAGATATAGGCAAGTGGTGGACACAGGGTCCGGCCCAGGGACTCTGGGTCTGAGCTCTTCCTCTTGACTTTGTCCAGATGGGCAGTGGCAGCTGCAGCATGGCTGGGGTTGATGCCAGCCGTGGGCGTGGGGAGGAGGGGTGCTTGGTGGTCCCATCTCATGAGATCCCAACACCCTGCAGGCCCCAAGCCTTCCTAGGGAACCTTCTGTGTCACCTCAGAGTCTCAGGACAGCTGCTGGGGAAACACAGGTCACAGTCCAGGTGGGGGTCCCAGCAGGACATTGAGAATTCAGGCGATGCTCTGCCTCCTGCTGGCCATGTGCCTTTGGGAAGCCAGGGGATCTCAGAGACTCGGCGTTCTCCTTTGTGCAATGGGCACAATAAAACCTGCCAACCTCACAGTCCAAGCAGTACCTGAAGATGAGTTCTTTAATCCATGGAGGGTTTCAAAGGCGTGAAGATGGCTGTGACTATGAAGGGACGGCTTGCCGGGGGACTGGCGTCCAGCTGTGCCATCTGGGTAGGCACGTCGGTCTACTCCTGACATGAAGGGTTAATCAGCGGCCATGACTGCAGACCTGAGCCTCATTCGGAGCTCAGCTTTTGTGACCACAAAACTCACATTCTGACCTTCATCAGGCCAGAAAATACTCTTAAATACTCTCTGAAAATACTCCTTAACTTGGCAGAGGAAGAAAAGCACATTTTTATCAACCTCCTAAAGTCTCAGTAGCGATAATTATCATTTTTTATTTTGTTCTTGTATCTTTGATTTTCCTCTCCCTTTCTAGGAGGATGGTGACTTCAGTTAACAGAGATGTGGCAGCAAAAAATCACAAGAACCAATTTTCTTGTCTTCTCCAACTGTCTGCCTCGCTTCTGGGTGCGGCCAGAAGAGGGAGACCCCAGCCACCGCTGCCCCCTCCCCCTCCCTGCTAAAAGGCAGGTTTCTGCTGCCTCCCCCGCCAGGGCCCCCGAGCTACCTGACACCACCCCTTCAACTGGTGAGGCCCATGAGTTTTATGGCAAGATTGCAAGTCTACTGTAATTAAGACCTCTATAAAATATTTAGATCACTGTGCCAGATATATTAATGATTATACATTTCAATGTTAATGAATGTAATTAGATGAAATATTAGCCAAGCCTGTCACTAAATATACATTCAGGACTGCTAAACTCTCGTATGTCAAATTATATGTGTGAGCAGGTGTACACACTTAAGACTTCTTTGAGGGACTTAGTCTTACTGAAAAAAAGGCTCAAAGAGTTGTCCACAAGAGCGGGGTGACAGGTTGGGAGAAAAGCATGGGGGTCAGAGGGGAAAGACCCTAAAGATCCCACAAGGTCCTTGTGAACTATGAAGATCAGATCAGCTAGTATATGTAAAAGTTTGCATGCCTCCTTGGATGGAGAAGTCACTACGCCTAGAAGTATCCACATCCCAGAGGCAGGCATAGGCAAATGGTTTAGTAGGGTGACACAGGGGTCTCCCCTGGAAGGCTAAGTTTATCTGAAAAACCTGCTTTAAAATAATAAATCGGACCTCCCTGGTAGCTCAGTGGTTAAGAATTCGCCTGCCAAAGCAGGGGACATGGGTTCAATCCCTGGTCCGGGAAGATTCCATATGCCATGGAGCAATTAAGCCTGTGTGCCACAGTTACTGAGACCTCGCTCTGGAGCCGTGCACCGCAACTAGAGAATAGCCCCTCTGCTCGCCACAACAGAGAAAGCCTGTGCACAGCAACAAAGACCTAGCACAGCCAAAAATAATAGATTTCCTGACAGTGACAAATGTCCAGGGTTCCATGTGAGCCAGCGGGTGCCCTCCACTCAAGAAGCACAGAGCTGAATTTCTGGGGCTCTCCCCCTGGGTGCTGGAGATGCCCTGCCATGAAAATTTAATCCAGCAGAATTCAACTAGTTGACTGGAGACTTGGTCTGGAGATGGTTTGCCATTGAGACAGGTGATAGAATTATTAAAAACAACAACCATAGCAGCAGCAATAGCCGTACCTAATCTCTACTGTGGGGCACCGTGCTTCACAAACACTACCCTAGTGCTTCAGACAAACACACAGTGAGGAGGGCGGGCGAGGACTGCAGTCCCATTTCACAGATAGGGAAACTGAGCAAGGTTAGAGTCATCTGCTTATAAATCAGAGACTGGGCTGGATTCAAATCACAGACTTCTGACCCTGTAGGCAAATTCTCTCCCTGCAGAATCCCCTGGGTGTGGTTGACTCTGGGACTATCAGGGTAGAAGTAGTCTGAAGAATTCTGAACATATACAAAAGGACCAAGGGTAAAATTGTAACCCTTTTCTTGGACTCAAGAGTGGATCCTAGTTCCTGCTCAGTGTATGAGTCCAGCCTGGTGGTTTCCCTGTACAGAAGGCTCCCCAGGAATGAACACTAGTTTCCTGAGGCTCTTAGCCATTGGCTCCCTTGAGCATCCTGCCTGTGTTCCCTGAGATGTACGATAGTATTTATATCTATTGTGCTGTATGTGTGAGACCCAGAAGCAGAGGAAATAGACTAAAAGGCAAGAAAAAAATTTCTAAACAACAAAAATAAGTGTTTCTCTAATGTACCACAGGGCCTTTGCACTTACCATCTGCACTGCCTAAAACACCCACCCCAACCCCAAACACAGGGGGCTTGATTCCCTGCTTCCTTCAAGTTTGGAGTTACTGTCAGCTTATTGGAGAGGCCTTTACTGTCACCTCATTTCTAAAACTGAAGCGTCACCAGGCCTCTTAGCACTGACTATTTTCCTTGCACACTTTTCCCCCTAAAGCTCTTTTCTCTTCTGACATTGTAAATCTTTTGCATTTACCTGTTTATTGTCTAGGTCCCCCTCTAATTAGCATGGGCAGGGATTTTGCTTAGCAATTTTTCCCCCTGCTGTGCCCACAGCATTAAGATGAGGATCTGAGACATAGAAGGTTCGCAATACGTATTTGTGGAAGCATTTAAAAGGGGCCACAGTGGAGGTGAGCACAGGGTATAGAGGGACAGGAAGGCAAAAGCGCTACAGGAGGGAGGGTGGTTTTCGCAAATCCCTGGATGTGTGTGGGGACCTGGTGTGTCTGGGGAACTGTGCTCAATTCAACATTGCATGAGCTTTGCTAGACTGGGACTTGGGAAGAGGTGCCCCCAGGGGAGAAGCTGGCTGAATGCTCTAGCCATAGCTTGCTCAGAGACCACACTGGTGCCTTGGGCTTGCTGTTGTTCAGTTGCTCAGTTGTGTCCGATTCTTTGCAACTCCATGGACTGCAGCACGCCAGGCTTTCCTGTCCTTCACCATCTTCTGGAGTTTGTTCAAACTCACGTCCATTGAGTCAGTGATGCCATCCAACCATCTCGTCCTCTGTCGTCCCCTTCTTGCCTGTCTCCACCCCCTATCTTTTTTTTTTTTTTTCCTTTTTCCTGGTGCAGAAGGGACCTCTGCAGGGAAGCTCAGAGGTTTTCAAGAGGGTTTGCACCCATGTGCGGTCCTTCTTATGTCCAGATCCCTGTGCTATGCCCTGCGCTGGTGACTTGCTAGCTCTGGGGGAAAAGATGGAGAGGTGAAAACCTTTGTCTCTGAATGTAGAGGTTCCATCAACCCAGAGGCAAGGTGCTGACAGCCCTCCCTCTCTCATCACTGCAATGGAAGAGACTTGGGCATAACTGGGTCTATTTAGGACAAATTTTCTAACACTGCAGGCAGGGATCCTTGCCGATCCTCTTTCTCTACCAGTAAGCAGCTGCAGTAGTTGGTAAGAGCAGGACTCTGGCCACCTACATCCAAGTTACAGCCTCTCTACTTGGCCAGCTGGGTGACTTTGGGTGAGTCTCATTGTTTCTTTGTGTCCTTGTTTGCTCACCTGTAAAGTGGGGATGGTGAAAATACCTACTTCACAGGATACTCAGAGAATCAAAAGATCTAACACTTGCAAATACCTAGAACAGTGCTCAGAGTGTTAGCTGCCATCGTTATTAGTGGTGGCTGAGAACAGATCTGATCTGAGGCAAGGGGATGAATGGAGAGGCTTTGCCAAGTTCTCGGCACCCTGGGATTTCTGGGAGGAGCTACAGGCACTAGACTGACTGTGTCTACCACGAACCTTCCTGCTGCCCCTCCCCCTTCTGGGTTTAAGGATGCCAAGTGATCCTTTCTCATATCCTTGCCCCTCTGTGCCCAGTGCTGGGCTGGCAGAAGACAGAAGCATTCATGCCTTTGAAGGGTATACGGCAAAGTCAGAATGAAAGGTCTAAATACAAATGATGAAGGTTGTGTCTTTTTTTTTTTTTTCCTTTTGCTTGTTCATTCACTTGTTCTGGAAAACCCTTATTTCTTTCCTTAACCCTGGCACCACACTAGCACAGACAGAGAGATACTAAAGTCTTGGATAATAACCCGAGGCAGGGAGGAGACAATAAAGGTGATGGGGATATGAGGATGAGGGAGAAGAAGGGCTAAATCAGAAAGATCATGATCTCTGGAAAGGCTTCTGGGGCCTCCTCAAAAATCAGCTGGTCCTGCAAAAATGCAACCAACCACCTCCTGAGGCTGCGTGTCTTAGTGGCTGGCAATCAGTGCCCATAGAGCTGGGCCCTTGCCAGAACTCAGGGCATTTTGTAACAAGGGAGGAGAGTTTATGCAAGCCTCATCCGGAGGCCTGGATTCTAGAGACAACGTGACCATCTAACCGCTTCCTCTGTGTCTTGTGCACAACACCTGGGCTCCGACAGTAACTGGCCTCATCAACAGGACAGGGGCCAATCTCCAGGGCTCAGTCCTCTCATCAGCAAAGTGGGAATGAACCTCCTCTCTGGCTCTGGGCCGGGAGGCGTGCTCTGTCTACTAAGACGCCAACATCTACTACATTTGTGCAATGCCTCTGGCTACCTCAGTGGACATACCATTTTTAAAACAATTTTCTGAACAGTTGGGTCCTGACTGGCCCCGCTAACCATGGAACTTTTAATAAATATATTGCTTGAACCATTATCAGATGATCTAAGCTTTTAAAGCACAGTGATGAAAGTCAAGGCGGTAAGTCATTATTCTGAAAACTGGTAAATAATGGGAAAACAGTCAAGCTTTTATCCTGCATTTCCTATATCAACTGTGCCAGTGGGTAACCAAATGATAAATGGTGGGGAGTCTTTTTATAAAGAATCCCAGCTAATACATGAAGATGGGGTGACAGACAAGAACACCGTCCTTCTGCTGAATGTCTGGATTCATGCTGGGCTGCCAACATCACAAAACAGGGACAATCAGACAGCTCGTGCCTCCTGATGGGAAGGACCCAAAATCTTCTTTGAAGGAGTCTTGCAAAATATGAGTCAAGAAAATGATCAAGTCTCCAGTTCAGTTCAGTCACGTCTGACTCTTTGAGACCCCATGGACTGCAGCACGCCAGGCTTCCCTGTCCATCACCAACTCCCGGAGCTTGCTCAAACTCATGTCCATCAAGTTGGTGACGCCATCCAACCATCTCATCCTCTGTTGTCCCCTTTTCCTCCTGCCTTCAATCTTTCCCAACATCAGGCTCTTTTCCAATGAGTCAGTTCTTCTCATCAGGTGGCCGAAATATTGGAACTTCCAAGTCTCTAGATGAACTACCAATTTACAGGAATTTCAAAGGACAGAAGGGCATGGCAGACAACACCATGGGGATGCAATTAGCGAACCCAGGACTGCAGGAGACCTACCAGACAAACAACACGGCCCCTTCAACAGATAATTGGCAAGAATACAAACAAGAGGACTATTTAGATTAAAAAAACATTCCAACTAGGGACTTCCCTCGTGGTCCAGTGGTTAAGAATCTGCCCTGTAATGCAGGAGCCGTGGGTTTGACCCCTGGTTGGTGAACTAAAATCTCATATGCTGCGGAGCTATTGAGCCCACACATCACAATTAGAAAACCCAGGTGACACAACTACTGAGGCCCACGCAATCCGGACGCCTGCCACAACTAAGACCCAGAGAGTCAGATAAATAAATATTAAAAAAGAAATCCAACTAATTGCCCAGTGGCCATTGTACTTGGATCCTCATTCCAACAAACAAGGTTTAAAACACGAATCTATGAGTCCACTGTGAAATCTGAATCATGACTGGAGGCCTCATTATTTTAGGTGTGATAATAGTTTAGTGGTTATGTTTTTTTGTTTTAAGATTCCTCCTCTTTTATAGTGATATACTAAAGTATTTCTTTATTGTCTGAGCCACGGGTTCGATCCCTGGGTTGGGAAGATTCCCCCAGAGAAGGGATCCCACTCCAGTATTCTTGCCTGGAGAATCCCATGGACAGAGGGGCCTGGCAGGTTAGAGTGCAATGGGGTCACAAAGTAGGACATGACTGAGCAACTAACACTTTTCACTTCACTTTTCCAATGAAGTATCTATAGAAGGCATCATGTAGCTGGGATTTTCTTCACAATGATTCAGCGAGGAGGAAGTGGATAAGGATGGGACGGAGTTGACCACAGGGTGAAGGGTGTGAGGTCAGGTCAGGGTTCCCAGGATTTGTTACACTATTCTATTGACTTCCGTATATAACTGAGGCCATCCATGAAAGAAAAATGCCAGCAAGGCTAACAGAGGACAGCTTTTGCCTCAGTCGAGTGTCTCGGACTTTGGTGCTTTATAAAGTTTGGCTCTGGGACACTTGCCTGGCGGTCCAATGGTTAGGACTCTCTGCTTCCAGCACAGGGGCATGGCCTCGATCCCCAGTCTGGGAACTAAGATCCTGCACACTATGTGGCGTGACCAAAAAGAAAAGCTGGGCTCTGCAGGCTTTCCTCTGCTGTGTGTGAGGCTGACAGCTGCCCCACCTGTAGGAGTGCTCCGAGAAACCTCACCCAATACCTCCTCTAAACTGCTGTGGGCTGAACATGACCTCGGCTCTCTCGAGCGTGCGTAGAGCACACGTCACCCGAGTCCGAGCAAGGGCTGCCGTCTGTTCAGAGGTGCCCAGGAGCTGTGGCTTGGGTTCTGTCTGGTCCCAGGCAGGCTTCTTTTCAACTTCCTGTATGCTCTGCAGAGCCGAAATGGCTTCTTGGGGATCATGACGTCATAATGCTACCCTTGCCCATTTCCATCAGAATTCTGGCCACGGGAGGGAAAAGCCACTGTTGCTCCTGTCAGCAGCCACGGTCTCTTTCCCACATCTGCCCGTGCTTCGCCCTGGTTTAAATCGTTGCCTCGGATCGGTGGCAGTGGTCAGGACTCCGCGCCCCTACTGCAGGGCGCATGGGTTCAATCCCTGGTCCTGCTTGGGGAAGATCCTGTATGCCGTGCTGTGCGGCAAGAAAAACCAAACAAAACAAAAAAGTAAAATCATCCCTGACTTTGCAAATGTGCCCAGGATCCCACCTGTGCCATCAGAGGATGGGCTGCAGGTTTCCTTGATGCCCTCAGGCCCCTAGGTGGGGCTGCCTAGGACTGCACTGCAGGGGGCTGTGGGTTGATGCAGGGCGTCTTCTGCAGGCTGTTGTGAAAAACTGCCAACTCAGCAAGCAGGATTTATTTATTTCTGCACAGAGAAAAGCATTTGACCTCTTAAGGAAACATAAACGAAGAATTTCCTGGCTGATTGTCTGGGGGGAATAACAGGAAGTGAGCTAGTAACAGCCCCAACAAACGGCACAAAGTGAGGAGGCCCAGAGGGGGCGGGGCCTTGGCACTACCCCTCCGGGTCCCCAGCCACCACTGCAACTCTGCTGTCCCTGCCCAGGGCTCCTGGGGACCCACAGGAACCACTGAGGACCCGGTATGACTCTCAGGATAACAGCAGTGCCATATATAGACCTTGAACTTGGAAGGCAGGTGGGGCAAAGCAGAGAGAGCCTTAGACTTAGAGCTGGATACCAAAGCTAGAGGCCCTGTGACACCATGGGCAGGTCACATCACCTCTGATCTTTAATTACGCCTTCTCCATGGGGTGATTTCTCACATGAACTGACCTCTGTGAAGTGTTCTGCAAACAGAAAGGTGCTCTACAAACACAATGGAGCATCATCACTCCTCATCAAGATCTCACTCATCTGCACACAGCTCAGTGGGGAACTGTGGGGCTGGAGAAGACTCTTGAGAGTCCCCTGGGCAGCAAGAAGATCAAACCAGTCAATCGTAAAGGAAATCAGTCTTGAATATTCACTGGAAGGACTGATGCTGAAGCTGAAGTTCCAATATGTTGGCCACCTGATGCAAAGAGCAGAGGAAAAGACCCTGATGCTGGGAAAGATTGAAGGCAGAAGGAGAAGAGGCAACAGAGGATGAGATGGTTGGATGGCATCGCTGACTTGACAGACATGAGTTTGAGCAAGCTCCGGGAGTTGGTGATGGACAGGGAAGCCTGGCGTGCTGCAGTCCATGGGGTCGCAAAGAGTCGGACAAGACTTAGTGATTGAATAACAGTGAGGACCAGTGCTCTCATTTTATGGCCAAAGCTGGGAGGGGTTAAATGACTTGTCTTTGATTGCTCAGCTAGTGAGAGCCAAGGCCTCCTACTCTTAGGCTTGTCTAAGGCCTGCATTGTTCAGGGACCTATATAACCCTGAAAGCTCAGGCTACCATGCATCAGCTTGGAAAAGCCCTCTCCTTCATGATGTCGGCAGCCCAGGGGTCCAGAATCACAACCCAGGTCCCAGACTCGGATGATGAAGCCTGGATGGGTGAGGTCGGGCCTGGGTACTCGGCTTACGGTAATGAGCTTCGGGCTGAGCCCCCAGGAAAAGCAGCCCTCTGCTTCCACAAGCCTCAGCTGAAGATAGACAAAGCTTCCAGGTCCTCATTATGCCTCATGGGCAAAACAGTTTATTAAAGAGACAGAGGAGGCGATTCTTTCGCTCCAGACTGTGGTAGGAGGGGCTCGGCTGGCTCACAGGGCCTGCACCAAGGCCGGGCACTGGTTCCATCCTGTGCCGCCAAGGGGCACCCAAACCTTTTGCACACGGTGATGCCAGGAACTGATAATCCATTGGGAGAAAAAACTTCTTATGCAAATCGAAGCCGAGGCGTTTAACGGGTGCAGCAATCAGATTTGTTAGCACGCTGTAACGTGCAAGAAACCAGCGAGCTCTGTTCCCAAACAACCTCCTCTGCTTTGGAATTATCCACTTTCCAGGCTGCTTAAACATCTGCTACGAAGGCAGCCGGGTAGGCTAGGTACCTGCCTGTCAGAGCAGAAGTCCAGGGGAACAGGAGAAGGGAGGAGGTCCCCCAACTCCTCCAGGACCTCCCTCCTTCTCCCTCCAGTCCAGACACTGCTGGGTGGCCTGCACAGCAGCCATGTCCCAGAGAAAGCCCTAGGCTCAATATCTTCCCTATTTCCCAGTAGAGTGCTCTGTGCCTTGATGTTCTCATCTGAAAATTGGGACCCTGATGTCTAGGCCTCATAGTGTTGCTGGAACATTAAATCCCTAGCTCTTAAAAAAAAAATCCACTGGGGACTTTCCTGGTGGTCTGGTGGTTAAGATTTTGCACTCCCGATATGGGGAAAGCATGGCTTTGATTCCTGGTTGGGTAGCTAAGATCCCACATGCTGCAAGGCACAGTCAAAAAAAAAAAAAAAAAAAAAGAGATCCACTGGGAACTTCCCTGGTAGTTCAGCTGCTAAGATTCTGCACTTCCAATACAGAGGGCCTGGGTTTGATCCAGGGGGTGCAGCGGAAAAGAATCCACCTGTCAATGCAAGAGATGCAAGACACGTGGGTTTGATCCCTGGGGTAGAAAATGGCTACCCACTCCAGTATTCCTGCCTGAAAGATTTCATGGACAGAGGAGTCTGGTGGGCTACAGTCCACAGAGTTGAAACAGTGGGACAAGACTGAGCACACACAGGCACAACTAGATCCCACATGCCACAATTAATAAGCGTTTACAGGCTGCAACTAAACCCCAGTGCAGCAAAAAAAAAAAAAAAAAAATCCACTGGATTTGGAGTGCTAGCTCTGGGTTCAAGTCCTAACTCCACCATTCACTATGAGAATTTTCTCCACAGTAAAAAGGGATAATTATACTAATTAGAAGTAGTTACCATGTATGGTCTTGTACTATGAGTTGTGAGCATTTGCACATATTAACTCATTTAAGCCTCACAGCAATTCCTAGAGGTAGGGGTGACTGCCCTTCCCCCTTTGCGATCGGGGGACCCTGGTGCTGCCCACAGAGTGATGCTGGGTAGCATGCCTGGGTTCACTCCAGGACTGTGACATCCAGGCTCCACACCCATGACCTGCTCAGCCTCCCAGGTAACTCTCAGGGTTGTTATCAAGGCTACATGTGTGCAAGTTCCTTGCAGGGGCTTGGCTTCTTGAAGGCACTGAGCAAATACAGCTATTGTTTTTCTTATTAGTGTCATCATCACTTCCCTGGAAGTTTCTAGAACTGTAATCCCTGCTACTGCCTACCATTCTTCACTGCCTTTCCTCCTTAGAACTGAATGCTAACTACCATATCATATACTTTACTCATCACACCTTGTACTTTACTGGAATGTTGTCTCTGCAGGGGCAGGGATTTTTGTCTCTTTTATTAACTGCTATATCCTCAACACCTAGAACAGGGCTGGTACAGAGTAGGTGCTCAATTAGTATTTGTGGAATGAATGAGTGAATGATCATCATTGCCCTCCCTCTTTAGCAGACCTACTCGACTCTACAGTGACACCTAGGGGATTGGAGGAGATATGGCAGGGAAAAAGAGAAGGGCAGGCCCTACCCTTCTGCAAGGAACCACACACATGCTGGCAGTCAGGACCCACCTTGCCCAGATTTTTCTTGCCCACTGTCAGTCTAATCCAGTCAGCACTGAGCAAGCAGCTTCTACACAAAAGGCACCTGCTAGATCACCTGCAAACCTCAGCAGGGGACCGAGGGCTCTTTCCTTCCCTTAGCCCAACAAAGAGCCAGCTCAAACCTCCCACAGCCCAGAGGCCTGAGCCTCCTGTCCTATTTGGGAATCTTCTTTCATTTAAACAAGATGCTGGATGAAAGTGTTTAGTAAACTCTAATGTGTTTGACTATTGCTTTTTAACCCAAGAAGAGGACGCCCAGCTGGCTAGCAGGTAAGGGTGGCAGAACCCCACAGCACCCCAAGTGCCATAGCAGTGCCATCTGTCCCTGATCACAGCTCACCGGCCCAGGGCTCCAAGTTCAGACCCCCCCCCCAGTTCGTCCAGCCACCGCAAAATCTGCCTGCCTGGATATCCACCAGAGTCCAGCCATGTGGTAAATCGTGGGGAAAATGAAAAATGCAAGTGCCACTGGGTCCCCTGGGACGTCTGTCCACCAGAGAAGGGACCAAACAGTGGGCGACTGGCTGCCTGCCTGCCTGCCTGCCGTGGTGCAAACACCAGTCCTCTTCAGGTTAAGTGTAAACTCAGAAGGAAACGGGAAGGGGTGGGCAGACAGACTACCTGGGGGGGCAAGGAAAGCGGGACAGAGTTAGGGCAGAAGGAGGGGGCAGAACTCCGACAGATGGCGCCTGCCCACTGTTCCTGCACTGCAAACGCTGGTTATTGTTTAGAATCAGGTTGACTGGACCCCTAGGGGTTGGGTCCATGCCCAGCAACATGCAAAAGCAAAATCTGCAGGGCAGATTTAAAACATGTCTTTTCAGGGACTTCCCTGGCAGTCCAGTGGTTAAGACTTCGCCTTCCAATGTGGGAGCGTCGGGTGGGAGGGGGACGGCTCAATCCCTAGTCAGGGAACTAAGATCCCACATGCCTCTGGGTCAAAAAAAAAAAAAAAAAGTTAAAACAGAAGCAATATTGTTACAAAAAAGATTTTTAAAATGGTTCACATTTAAAAAATCTTAAAACAAAAAGCAAAACAAAACATGCCTTTTCCCCAGTGATGATTTTAAATAAAGTGCACCTGTAAAACTCTTAGCGTGTCTTTGCGGCTGAAACCTCCCACACTCTGGGACGAGGACTGGCTGTGGTCCTCGCATCTGCCAGGCTGGGTGTGGCTTGTGCATTCTCCTCCTCAATGTATGTAAGGTCTCAAGGGAGCGATCTTGACGTATCCACCTGCACTGTCCCAGCTCAGAAGAATAATCACCATTAATAACAGCAATAATGAAAACTGGATCCATATGCCTGGTTAATGTCCCTGATGAGTGCGTTTTAAGTGCCAGGCACCCTGTGTTGTTTCAGTTAATCCTCACACCCACTTTGGCCGGTAGGTACTATTATGACATCCATTTCATAGATGCAAAAACGGAGGCACAAGATCTAAGGGACTTGGATGCCAAACAGGGTGATGCTCGAAGCATCTCTGACCTCACACTTAGTTTCCCCAGAGACCAACTTTGAAGAGGCTCAGTCTCATCTTGAAGATGGTGAACAAAATTACCAGATGCCTACTAAATGCCCACCCCTGTGTCAGGGGCATTCACGCATGTTAGTTTATCAAATTCTCAAAACAAACGGAGCTAAACTTTACTGTCCCCATTTTATGAGTGAGGAAACTGAAGTTGTGAAAGATCAAGTCACTTATCTGAGACCAAAACAGCCAGAAAGGGGCAGAGCTAGGATGAAGACCATACATGCAGGCTCCGGAGTTCAGGTTCTTTCCATTACATGTTAATATCTGCACACTGCCAGGCCCTTTCCACTGAGTCTGTCCTCAGATCTAGGACGACAGCAGGTACAAGATGCACTGATATTCGAGGGACCACCAAGGAAGGATCGACCAATTGTACTCTGACACACCACCTGGGGGGATGAACCCTGATTTCAGATCTGCAAAATTTAAACAATGTGCATGTCAGAATCGATGAGATATGGGACCCTCTCATATGACCCAAACAATAGCCTTGTGAAATTACCATGATTGTACAGATGAGGAAATGAGACTTAACTTGGCTAAAGGGTTGCTCAGGATCGCACAGATCATATGAGACCACATCTGGACATGCAGCCAGTGACTGGGAAGCTTGGCCCCAGGCCTGTCCACTCACTGAGCTGCGTCTCTGACCCAGGTCTTTCCAGCACCTCCCACAGCGCCTGGAACACAAGAGCCTCAGAGGAAAGATCCTTTAAAGGAGAGAAGGTGGGTTTCCTTCACTCTTCCCCCAGCAGGGCTGGAGGCCTAGCCTTGCTGTCCTTAAGCTGATGTCACCAGCCAAAGTGTAAGCCAGGGACATTAAGGGGCAGCCCCTGGAGCAGCCCAGGTGAGGGGACACCAAGGGTGACATCTGGGTGCAGGAGGTGAACACCTGCTTCCATGTAACAGAGCCCGTGCAGCAGGCGGGTGTGTTTTACGTAAAACACACCTGCAGGAACATCATCTGACTGCTGAGGGTGTGTGTGTGTGTGTGTGTGTGTGTGCTGATCCTGAGCTGAGCGGCCAGGAGAGGCCAACGCTGCGACACTCAGGCAACCCCCAAGACAAAGGACATCCCCCATTTCCACAGCCCCCTTTATGCTAGAAATTGAGGGCAGAGGACACTGCCTGAAAACCACCCCAAAAACTGGGCCACCCTTTGGGCGGTACCCCCTTGGCCTAACCCACTGGACACAATGGATTTTCTGTTTCGTTGATGAACTTCCATTGTGTTTTTAAAAAACAGCTCTATTGACGTATAAGTGACATAGTGTGAACAACCCACATGTTATTTAAAGCACAAAATTAGATGAGTTGATGTATGTATAGACTAGGGCTTCCCTGGTGGCCTAGCAATAAAGAATTCACCTGCAGTGCAGGAGATGTGGGTTCGATCCCTGGGTCAGGAAGATCCCTTGAAGAAGGAAATGGCAACTCACTCCAGTATTCCTGCCTGAAAAATCCCATGGACAGAAGAGCCTGGCAGGCTACAGTTCATGGGGTTGCAAAAGAGTCAGACACAACTTAGCGACTGAACACCACCACCACCACCACTAGATCAAAATACATTTTTGACTCTCAAAAGTTAGAATGGATATTGCCCTAGCCTCTGAAACCAAGCATCTTTGGTAACCTGGATAATAGAAACAAAAGCCAAAAACAGGAACTGTGTGCTCCTTTCACACAGTACTGCTGCTTCCCATTCTACACACATCATGCAGAAAAGCCTGGAGGCTGCACACACCACCCCCGTTATCCTCGAGGCAGGAGGCTGCAGGCGTAACAAGGGCCAGGTGGCCGGGGTCCAAATCCTGGCTCTGCCCCCTTCCTGACACTCTGGGTACCTTCCTTTACTCCTCAGTGCCTGCTATGCCCTTCAGTTCAGTTCAGTCGCTCAGTTGTGTCTGACTCTTTGCAACCCCACGGACTACAGCATGCCAGGCTTCCCTGTCCATCACCAACTCCCAGAGCTGGTTCAAACTCATGTCCATCAAGTCAGTGATGCCATCCAACCATCTCATCCTCTGTCGTCCCCTTCTCCTCCTGCTTTCAATCTTCCCTACCCCCTTATTTGAAACTAACTAGACCAGTCACCTCACGGGTTTTATGCAGTAACACCCATCGAGAGAACTCAGGACAGTGCCTGGCGCATAGTAAGTGCTCCACGTGTCAGATGAAGAAGGTGATGATGAGAGTGATTTTTTTTGAATGGGAAAACAGGTTCCAGGAAGTCAAGTGACTCACCCAAGGTCATTCCTCAGCTACCGGCCAAGGGCTTTAATGCAGGTGCTCCTGACCCTGTGCTGTCCTCCCCAGGACACGAAAAGGTGCTCTGGCCTCTGTGGTTGCAGTCGCTGGCTCCGGCACCGACTGGCTGGGCAGTGGTGTCAGCAGGTCCTGTGCACAGTTCTTTCTCTGCAAACTCAACCGAATCTCTTCCGACTGCCTTTCAACGTTCTGGGTCCTCACACATGCCAAATGCATCTTGGCGGGGACAGTGGGCATCTGAGACCCATTTCACTGGGACCTTCTCCTCCCACACCTTGGCAGAGGATTCCTGCCCCAGGTGTGTCATCTTCCACCTCCAGAGTCCTTAGCCAAGACGGGGAACAACCCCCACCACGGCAGTTAGTTAACATTTCAGCTTTGCTGGACAATCGGGAAACCGCAGGAAGAAACCACTTCCCACCCTAAATTGACCTCTGGTGGGAAAGATGGATTCTCAAGGTCTTCTCGAATGATGACTAATATCATGAGAAAACGCTGCATCCAACAGAGGTCGACCCGGGAGGCTGGGAGCCCTCCAGCTGCTGAAGGAGGCGCGTGGCTGAGCTCCGGGTGGAGAGGACCCGGGGCAGCTGACCAAACCAGAGCGGAGGCTCCATTCATCCAGCTGCACCGCGGGCCAGGCTCCTTGCTCTGTGGTCTGTGCCTGTGTATGTTCCCTCAGTCCTGGGTCACTATTCTCCCCTCCTACAGATGAGGAAACTGAGGCCCAGAGGCACTAGCAACTCTGCCAAACATCACTGAAAAACTTCCCTGAGTTGGCTGAAGCTGGAGTTTGAATCCAAGTGTCTGTATCATCAACCCAAACACACAAAAAACGATGCTCATGCCTCACCCCCAACCTGGCTTCTTTGCAGAGAAGCAAACAATAGGCACGGCTCAAATATTTTCACGTTTACTACACGGCAGGGGCTGGGTCAGGTCCTTATAGCCTCAAAAACTCCTCCTGATGCGCTCAACCCTGTGCTCTGTGATAACCTACAGGGGTGGGATGGGCCGGGGGTGGGAGGGAGGTTCAAGAGTGAAGGGACTTATGTAGACTTATGGCTGATTCACCTTTTTTGTATGGCAGAAACCAACACAACATTGTAAAGTAATTATCCTTCAGTGAAAACAAAAACAAAACAAAACTCCTTGCAACAATTCCGGGGAGAATGAATCCTGATTCTCAGAGGTGTCATTGGAGGCTCAGTGCCCTGTGGCCCAGCTGGAAGTGAGGTGCTCCAATGAGGGAGGGGACAGCAGGCTATGTATTAGGTTCCCATTGCTGCTATAACAAATGAACACACACTTAGTGGCTTCAACCAACACAAATCCATTCTCCTACGGTTCTGGAGGTCAGCGTCTGGAATAGGTTTCCGGGACCAGAATCAAGGTGCTGGCAAGGCTGTGCTCCCTCTCGAGGCTTCAGGGGGAACCCACTTCCTTGCCTTTTCCGGTTTCTAGAGCCTCCTGCATTCTTTGGCTCGGGGCCCCTTCCTCCATGCTCGTGGCCATCAGTGGAGCACTTGTAAATGTCTCCCTCTGATTTTGAACTTCTGTTTCGGGCATCACCCCACATCTCTCTGGCCCTCCTGCCTCTCGCTCACAAGGACCCTGGATGTTGTTCAGTCGCTCAGTTGTGTCCGACTCTTTGCGACTCCATGGACTGCCACATGCCAGGCTTCCCTGTCCTTCACTGTCTCCTGGAACTTGCTCAAACTCATGTCCATTGAGTCAGTGATGCCATCCAACTATCTCATCCTCTGTTGTCCCCTTTTCCTCTGCCTTCAATCTTTCCCAGTATCAGGTTCTTTTCTAATGAGTTGGCTCTTCGCATCAGGCGGCCAAAGTACTGGAGCTTCCACTTCAGCATCAGTCCTTCCAATGAATATTCAGGGCTGATCTCCTTCAGAATTGACTGGTTTGATCTCCTTGCTGTCCAAGGGACTCTCAACAGTCTTCTCCAACACCACAGTTCAAAAGCATCAATTCTTCAGCATTCAGCCTTCTTTATGGTCCAACTATCATATCTATACATGACTACTGGAAAAACCATAGCTTTAACTACACGGGCCTTTGTTGGCAAAGTAGTGTTTCTGCTTTTTAATATGCTGTCTAGAAAGGTCATAGCTTTTCTTCCAAGGAGCAAGTGTCTTTTAATTTCATGGCTACAGTCACCACCTGCAGTGATTCTGAAGCCCAAGAAAATGAAGTCTCTCACTGTTCTCACTGTTTCCCCATCTATTGGCCATGAAGTGATGGGACCGGATGCCATGATCTTCGTTTTCTTAATGTTGAGCTTTGAGTCAGCTTTTTCATTCTCTTCTTTCACCTTCATCAAGATGCTCTTTAGTTACTCTTTGCTTTCTGTCAGAAGGGTGGTATCCTCTGCATATCTGAGGTTATTGATATTTCTCCCGGCTATCTTGATTCCAGCTTGTGCTTCATCCAGCTTGGCATTTCACATCCCAGACCACTGGATAATCCAGGATGCTCTCCCCATCTGTAAAGTTCCTTCTGCCATACAAGGAAACATAGTCACAGGTTCCAGAGATAAGAATGTGGACGTCTCTGGCGTCATTACTCAGCCTACCACACGTGGGGATCATTGCACCCTAGCCAGTACTCCCAAGGGCCTAGACCCACAGGCAGGAAGGAGTCAAGCTGGACAGGGCAGACTGAGGGTCTCCTGCATCCAAAGGAAAGGCCCAAGGGGAGCAGGGGGTGGGGGTGGGTGAGCCAGGGCAGGGTGCCCACAAGCCTTCTGTCCAGGCCTGGCTCCAGTTGGGGCTACAACCACAGGCTCATTCCTCGAAAAGCAGAATTACTTTTAAGTTCTAAAAATACCACTTCATTGCTAAACAAACACCGGGGCTCTTGTGAAATAAAGCAACAACATGAAAGCCCTGGCAAGGGGGCCCGGAGATCCTGATCTGCAAGCGGATCAGGGCAGCTCCCTCCGCTGGAGCAGCCAAAGTCATTTCCGAAGCCCTCTTGGATCTCAAGGCCAAGGTCAGGCTCTGGATGGGGGCCAGTGCCTGGGGCTGAAGGCACGGGGTGGGAGGAAACCCTGGAGAGAGGGAGTAAACACACACTTGCGGGATGCTGTGGGGGAGGGGCCTTTGCTATCTTGTTCTACCCTCTGAATAACCCTGCAAAGAAGGTATATTCATGTCTATTGTCCTTACCATAAAATGAAAGCTCAGAGAGGTGAAGTGACTTGCCTAAAGTCACACGGCAGTAAGACATGGGATTCCAAACAGCTCCATCTGACTCTAGGACCAATGTTCTTTCTACTTTAACACCCAAATTGCTGCCAGGTTCAACACACGAACTTGATGAATACATGTTGACAGTTGCTCCAAGCAGGATTCAGGGTGGTTGAAAGTGCAGGTTCCTTGAGCCCAGTGGTGTGGTTCTGAATTCAGGCTCTCTGAACCTGGGGACTCTTGGCTTCCCTGGCCCTCGGTTTCCTCATCTGTAAAGTGGAGTCAGTAAAAGCACCTGCCTCATGGTGTGCTGTGACATTTTACTGCATTAAATCAGGTATAGTGTTTGGGCAGGGACAGTGACACTCCCCAAGGATGTTTCTCACCTAATCCAACCCTCCAGAGTCTCTCCATCCTATGGTTGTTTTCCCACTAGAAGTTAGCAACATCCTTATTATCTTGGGGCTGATACATGGCGAGAGATGGAGCAGAGAGGACCCAGGCCCCCATTCCTTAGATAATCCCCAAGCCCACGCCAGCCAATCTTCAGAGCACCTTTTAGTCATGAAACCATACAACCCATCAGCAAACCAGTCAACTAACAACTGAGGAGTGCCCACTTCTGGCTCTGCCCCACCCTCGCTGGCTGGGGAAGCCTCTGGGGCACTTCGGGTCCTTGGGGGAGCAAGGGGGTGGGGGGTGGGGGTAAGCGGGGGGAGATCCAAGCCCATCTTGTTCCTGAGCACAGAGCCACATTTCTACTTCCTGTCTGCCTCATTCCAAACTAAACATCAGGCTCACTTGTTGCTCAGTCACCAAGTTGTGTCTGACTCTCCGAGACCCCATGGCCCGCAGCAGCCCAGGCTGTCTGTTCTGTCTTTCACTGTCTCCAGGCTCACTACTGGATAACAAATTACTACGTGCTTAGCCTATTCAGGTGCTATGTCTGGACAGGCCACATACTTTACTTACAAACATACTTCAGGCTTACTACTTACATGACTGCAGCCTGTGAGTTGGAAAGTACACCCACTTCACAGATGAGGAAGCTGGAATTGAGAGAGAGGTTAAGTAACCTGCCCAATGCCATGCAGAAATGAAGAAACTGAGCTGGGATTTGATAAGGCCTGCCTGATGCCTTTGCTCTGAGTAGCCCACTGGACCCCAGGTGCCCGGGGGCCTGGTCAGCCCCTGAGGCTCCAGTCTCTGCTGCTAACCCTCAGCTCAGGCCCTTGCCCCGCATCCTCAGCGGGCTGACCAAGTAAGCATTCATTCTCCCAGCACCAGCTTCACCAAGAACCCACCACCTTCTAACTGTGTGCTGCTGGGGACAGAGCAGCAGTCAGCTAGACACCACCTCTCTGCCCCCTCTAGCTAATAACTAAGCCCCCAAACAGAAAGTCATCAGAAACCACGGAATATGCCATGGGAAGGAAAGCATTTGAGGCTGACACTGAGAATAACTGGAGTTTGGGGGTCTGGGGTTGGGGGGACAGGACAGACGGCCTTGGGAGAAGAAGCAGCTCTGAGGATCTCTCTGAGCTGGTCATGTTTCACCTTGGGAGCAGGAAGGCTGAGGAGCCAGGTGCTCCAGGAGGCAAGAAAGAACATTCCAGGCTGGGGGAGCAGCAAAGCGAAAAGGGCCCTCAGGAACAAACGCCCTGAAGGCATGTGAGGAACAGTTGGGGCAAAGTGGCTGGGAGGCCACACGGAACAAACACACCTCCCTCCCAGCAGCTGATGTGAAGAACTGACTCACTGGAAAAGACCCTGATGCTGGGAAAGATCAAAGGCAAAAGGAGAAGGGGGCAGCAGAGGAAGAGATGGTTAAATAGCATCACCGACTCAATGGACATGAATTTAAGCAAACTCCTGGAGATAGTGGAGGAAGGAGGGGCCTGGTGGGCTACAGTTGATGAGGTTGCAAAGAGTAGAACATGACTTAGTGACTGGACAACAACCGCCCAGTGCCTCACACACAAGGCCCTGGGGTGCTGGGAGACAGGGCTTCCCTAGCCCAGCCTTCCCCAGATGGTTTCTCCTCGGAATCAGCTCTCTCTCCGGGGACTGGGAGAGGCTGGCGGGAGGGAAGGCTGACTTGGAGGAAGCGCCCGGTCCAGCATCTCCGTGCATGATCCGCATGCCCCTCGGAAGGCTCCGCTACCATGCATGTCACTATAAGACGTCTCCCCACCCCAAGGCAGCAGAGTCGGGGCGGCTCTGTCTCCCTCTGAAGCCCCGAGGGGAGGATGGGAGCGGACCTTATAGCTTTCTCAACATCTCACTCAAGCATTCTCTGCTCCTGGAGCACCCGCCATAGGCCAGCCCCTGAGCTGGATCCGGGTGAGAAGGCGATGACTCAGCCACACACCCAGGGTGTAAAAATACAGCTACCAGAGAAGGACCCAGGGAGGTGTGGGGAGAGGTGTGAGTCACTGCAATTGCCGGTCTGGGTGGAGGGAGGTGCATGGGGTCAGCAAGCGGAGAGAGAGGACATGGCTTCAAAGGAAAGAGAGAAGACAGCCAGCCCAGTGACCACACACCAAGGCTGCTGGACACTGGTGGGGAGGCCGGGGAGCAAAGACCCATTGCATTAGGCCAGTTCTGCTGTCTGCAAGAGACTGCAAGCTGACATGCATCCTTGGGGCTGCTGCTTGGGGTACCAAGCCAGGGAGGCTGGCTGAAGATGCTGGGATGCGGAGGGCTGTAGACTAACTGCCCCTCATGACCAGCTGACCCTTGGCCACAAGGCCCAGACACGCTCGTTTTCCAAGAGAAGGTAGTAATCCACACTGGATACTTTCCAACTTTTAAATGGCGGTAACACATTCAAAAAATTTAAGAGTAGCATGTAGGCTCAAGAACATAGCTGTAGGTCACTGACTTCACAGCCTGGAGTAAATGAAGGTAAATAACTTCATCTCATGACTGTGTCTGAGATGCCCGAAGTGGCTCAGGCTGGGCAGGAGAGGGTTTCTGGCAAGAGGGACCCGCAGTGCTGAAGGCAGGAGAAGAGGAGCAAGGAGCAGACTGGTGGAGAGAGAGGAGCCTCCAGCCAGCCCCTTCTGCTGGGCCCCTGCTTTATTCTCTGCAGCTGGTGGGAGTATGCACGCTGGATCCAGCCTCCTTTTGACAGCGAAGGTTGGGAACAGAGGCACAGCTCAGGGAGGTTGTCCCCTGGGCTCTGGTCTAAGGGAACTGGGACAAGGTGCAGTGCATGCCAGCCAGGCTCTGTGGGGAACCTGGTGGAAAAGTAACATGAGCTCCTGGGCCAAGTTTTCCTTGCTGCCAAACAGGACAGACTGGCCCAGCCCAGTGCTGGCATCTCCAAGGCTCCTGGGAGGATCAGACCTCAGCCCAGGAATGCTCCTGAAGGCACTGTATGGGGCTCAGGTCTCACTTTCAAGACATACGACCCATCTCTCCTGCCCAGACAGGGGCCCTTCACCTTCTGTGGTTAAGTGCCACAACCCAAGCCCCCACCTTCCCTGACGATTCGCGATCCTCCTGCCGCCCAAGGAGACCTCCCTGTGCTGCTAAGCACTGCTGGGGCAGCACTGGCTTTGGTGGCCCTTGGTCTGCTCCATGCTGGGTCCGAAGCTTGGGAGGGTGGGCAAGAAAGTATGAGGGGAGGGGTCACTTCAGTCACGGGGGCTGCTCGTGCCTAGGGCAGTCGGCTGAAACGACAGTCCATCTTCACATCTCCTGTGTCTGGCAGGTTCTATCATCGCCCCCACTTTGCAGATGAATAAACTGTGTTTTGGAGGGGCTGAGGGACTGGCCCAAGGCATGGGTACTACTCAGCAGAGCCAGGGTTTGAAGCCAGGGGCCCTGACCCCAACCCCCACATAGTACTGCCTCCATCAATGCCAAGACGAGACCCAGTGACAACAGACATGTGACAGTCGCAGCCTGAGAGGAGGGGAAAGAGAAATGAGCAAAACCAAATAGATTGTACCACCTTATCATCCAGGGACAAAGACAGATATTCCCAGGGCGACCTTGAGTCATCAGGAGAGGCTAACCTGTGCTCCTTCGAGTCTGGATGGGAAGGTGGGGCGCACAAGGC
Organism: Ovis aries; assembly: GCF_016772045.2. Classification (NCBI taxonomy): domain Eukaryota; kingdom Metazoa; phylum Chordata; class Mammalia; order Artiodactyla; family Bovidae; genus Ovis; species Ovis aries. Next base: position 51,799,605 of record NC_056065.1, read on the forward strand.
TTTGTGGACGCTTGCTGTCCCAGAAGACAGTCACATGCGGGGACCCCAAGAGCCCAAGCGAGAGGAGGCAGTCTTGAGTGCAGTAATGCCTCAGGGTTCAGCAGGCCCGCAGCCAGCCTTCCCTCAGTTCAGCAGCCTCTTGTGTGAGCTGAACATCAGACCCCACCCAGGTCCAGGCTGGCCCTTGTGACCCACATGTCCGCTGGCTAAGTGGGAGCTGCAGGTGGCGATCACAACACAATCCACTGGCTGGAGTTTACGGATCCAATCAGCACACATCCGGGCTGAACGTAACCCGGGGTGATTGGATTTTCTCGCATCAGGAAAACCAGAGCCGAGGACAGCAATTCTGAGTGTAGCGTGTCATTACTCTAAGTGCAGCCACCCCGTTTTTAATTACAATTCCCTCCAGCAGGACTGGGCAGGGCCACGATGCTGGGCAGAGCTCTTTCCTTAAGTGAGTCCCAGCTCTGCTTCGGCTGGCTGAAAGCAGAGCCAGCTGGGTGGGGAAGGAAACCAAGATGCCTTCCCCCACTCTTCAAGGAGTGCAGGGGAAGCCGGGAGGCGGAGGAAGAGGAGGAGACGGAGGAGATGCTGTGAGACCCCCATTCAAGGGGTCTGTGGCCAAATGGAAGGAGGAAACAGGCCCTGCCTGCAGCTCCTGCCTCCTCTGAAGGGGGGACCACCTGCCCTCATTCCCCTCCGCTCCCAAGTCCAGGTCCTCCCACTCACAGCTGGCTTCCCTGCCTCACTCTGCATCCCCGGACTGGCTTCGGAAACCCCAACCTGACTCCGTCACTCCCTGCCTAGAGCCTGCAATGGCTCCCTAGTGCCCTCAGGCTGGAGGGGAAACCACTCTGCATCTAAACTGCCAGCAAGTCGTGTGTATTCTCCACCCTGTGCTACCGGAGGCCCAGCCTTCCGCAACCTCCCCCACCCCCACCCTCACCCACTATTCTTGATCTGCAGCCACAGGGGCTGCTTCCAAAGGCCAATCAGATTGAGTCGCTTCCTTGCTTAAAACCAGAGCATCCTGCCACGTGCCTAATAAAGTCCAAACTCGTCACTAGGATTGCAAAGCCCCACATGAACCACCCTTCATCACATCTCCGCATCCCCCATATCCCGTGCCCTCCAGCCACACAGAGGTAGTCTCAGTAACCTCTGTTTTGGGTTAAAGGTCTCTAACTCCGGAGAGGCCGGCTCTGGCCACTGCCTGCAGAAAAGCCCTGTCCCCCCCGCCCCCCCATCCCCTCCCTGCCGACCTCCACACCTCATTTTATGCTGTATGGCACATACTACTAACTCTCTCTTTTTCTTGCCTGCTCATTAATTTATGACTTGATTCCTCTCTAAACTGCTGGGCTGGGAGGAGGTGGCTACAGAATGGGTTTGCTCTCCATGACACCCTCAGCCCCTTGCCCTGGGCCTGGCATGTAGCCAGGGGTCAATCAATACTTCTGGAATGAAAGATTACCTGCGTTTCTGATAGCTGGCAGAGTGCCTGCTGGTGTGAGTTTGATGCAACTGAAAAGAATAAAGGATCAGCAGCCACTGCTTATGGAAGACTTACTAACCACTCAGCTTGGTGAGTGTGGGCTGGGCACGGGGGACCAGCCAGGGCTGGGCAGAGTCCCCCACCCCCACCGCCCACACACAGCAGCAGCAAGGAGGAACTTGCCTGCCCAGGGATCGAACCCAGGCCCCCTGTACTGGACCACCAAGGACGTCCCACTGCAGCCTCTCTGTTCTGAGATTCTGAGTTAAGCTCTTTTCCTGAAGTGACATCACAATAAGAAGACCACAGTTTATCCCCTTGAGGTCCTGTGAGCCCCACTCAGGGTGGGATGGGGGCACCAGGCTGGAGCTCCCCCTCTGTCACGCAAAGAGGCTACTTGCTCCTCTGGCGACACTCTCTCAGGCTGGTACCCAGTGGGCCTGTGGAACCGCTTGGAACGTGCCAAGCAAGGAAAGCTTCAGGTCAGCACTTTCCGGGATTTGCCACTTCAATATTAAAATATTCATAAAGAGAAGTAATATCACTGTACATGGGCTTCCTATCTGCAAACGAGGATTCACATTTGCTCCTGGTGCTTGGCCAGTGCAGCGCAGCGCAGGGCAAGGAAAGAGCGTTACACATAATCAGGGCTGCCAAACTGGCGGAGCCCCCAAGACAGGCCGTGGGGGCTGCGCCGTCCTGAGAGCATCAAGTTCCCAGCAGCCTGCCGCCGCTGCAGTTCACTCTGCACTGATGTGATAATACCATCCATGGTCCATACTCAACACACGGTCCATACTCAAGGGTCCCCAAATACATGGTCCTTATTCAAGACCTGGAGATCAAGCGCTGCAATGAACTGCCAGGGTTCCTGACTCTCTAATCTGGGAGGTGCCCTTTGCCTTCTGTGGGTCTTTCATAACATGGAAGCTGCCTGGCTCCCAACCCAGCTAATCCATAGATGATGCTGTATGTTCACAGTGTACCCCATCAGGAGGCCGCTAAAGGCAGTCTGTCCATAACTGATGATTTTCAATTAAATCTACACTTATTAACTCGTGTTCATCTTTTCCCCTCTATTCCCCGCTTCGCTTAATCTATTCCTCTCATTCTTTTGGACGTTCAAACTGTCCCATCTTTGCCAGCAGGAGCCTCTTGAAACCAGTGCCTGGGTCTTTCCGACCATCTGTCTTTGGACGCATCCCTGCTTTTTAGAGCGGCAAGATGTTCTAGTCACACTCTGTTACTTTCCACTGCCTCACACCTGGAATCCTCCATGTGTCCAAGGGGCCCTGGCTCCTCCTCATGGGGGACAGCGTTGAGAAACACAGCTACAGGCACTTGGCGTATTCACTGCTACTGGGGGTCACACTGCTTCCTTGTCCCTTCCATGATTACAAACACATATGTCATCAAATATGCATACTGGGGACTTCACTCGTGGTCCAGTGGTTAAGAATCTGCCTGCCAATGCAGGGGACACAGGTTCAGCTCCTGGTCTGGGAAGATCCCACATGCCGTGGAGCAACTAAGCCCGTGAGCGACAACTACCGAGCCCACGTGCCCAGGGCCTGTGTGCTGCAACAGGAGAAGCTTAGCACCACAACTAGAAAGGAGCCCCCAGTCACGGCAGCTAGAGAAAGCCCGCGTGCAGCAACAGAGACCCAGCGCAGACAGAGGGAAGAAAAGGCATCCTGATGTCCCCAATCCAATCCCACACATTCCTCCTTTCCACATCCCCTTCTTCTACAGACAGAACCTTGTACCTGACAGAAGGTATTTACTTATTAGCTCTATTCCATAACAACAAAATAATTCAAGGATTATCACACCAAAAGCACTGTCAACAAATCTACTAGGTAAACATCAAGATATGCTTCTTGTTTTTCCCTTATTTGAACCCTCTGAACGTATTCTGCAGTGTGGATAATAACTTGTTTCATATCCGTGATGTTTTATCCTCAGGGTCAATCCCTCTGCTGAGTCAGAAGGTAAATGCAGATGAGACTTTGTGAATTGTACCTGAATTTCCTTCTATGGGGGATCACACCACCCAGTGTTTCCACCAACCATGGGTGAGGTGCGCCAAGAGCGTGCTCGTGTGATAAGATATTTGGATTTTTGCCCATCTGAGAGGTGAGCAGTGATATCTCTGGGTTGCTGTAGTTTGCATTTTCTTAATCTAACTGCATCCTCTTTCAGCCCTGGGACCAAGCCCAGGGCCCACCTGGAATGTGCTAGGCTGGGCATCCCAGGCAAGGTAAAGGTTGGGCTGCGGGTGGGGGGTACACAGTTTCACCATGCCCACCCAGCCCCATGTGAACAGTGCAGTCAGATGGTGCCCTAGATAAAACTCTGGCACCTGGGGAGGGGGAAGGAGTTCTCTGGGTATCTAGAGAAACCTCAGAAACACGCCCTGCTCATTTCTGGAGTAAAGAAAAGGCTCCTTGCTGCCTTGAACAGGCCCAAAGGACATTCTGGCCTTCTGCTCTGACGGTCATGGGCAAGCTGCAAGACTCCTGCCAGGGGGCCAGTGCTCCCTCAACAGAGCTCCGAGTAGGAGCCGAGGGTGTCAGCTGGAGGGTGCCCTGCAGGCTGTCATTACTCGCTGGGACTTCTTCCCGAGCCTGCATCTGTGCTTCCTGCGCTAGGCTCCTAGGCCAGGGGAAGACATCTTTAGGAACTGAGGTGGTGGGAAGATGCGGCAGCACTGTGCCTCCAGCCTCCCTGCCAGGACATGGGGACCATCTCTGGACAGCCCTGTGCCAGGTGCCCCTTCAAGGTTTCGGGGTGCTGAAAACAGCAGGGGACAAGCTGAGAGGCCTCACCCTTCCCGAGACCAAGACTGCCTGCCTCCATCCAAATCCACATTTTTAAGGGCTCAGGGAAACTTCAGGTGTCAACAGACAGATGGTACAATGGTGAGGAGTGTAGGATCTAGAGGCAGAATGAATGGGCTGGGGTGCTGATTCTGGCTGCGCCAACCATCTGAGTGTCCCATGCAAATTCCTTTCACCTAGAACCTCAGTGACCTCCTCTGTGAAGTTGGGGTGATAACAGAACCCCTTCTCATGGGCTGGCTGTGAGGATAAAATGGGACATGTATCAGAGAGCCTGGCATACACCAGGCATTCAATAAATGCTAACTCCCTCCAGAGGACAGCCCCTTCTGGACTTCTGCTGGCTGCCCAGGATAAGTCCCTTCTAACAGGCACTTCACTTCTCATTTCCTCCAAGTGAGAAAGGTACCCTGGATGGGTCACCATACCTGGGGCATCATGGTTTGAGCAAGCTTGGGGGGTGGCATAAAACTCAGTTAAAAAGGCATTGCTTTCCATCCTAAAATTCTCAAGATGAAATCAAGATGAAACTGGTCTTTATGCCAAACACAGCCAGCCAAGATGGCCGTGACTCCCACCTAGGACCACCATAGACAGTTGCATAGCTGGTGCTCTGCCCCAAAGTGCCTGGTAGCTCAGCTGAGTGGGAGATAAAATCCAGCTGGTGTTCCGCTTGTCAAATGGTGCAGTTTAGTGCAGGATCACAGCTATCTGGAGCAGAGGCACCTCTCTGCCCCACTGCCAAACCCTGCAAAAGGACTGCAACCCCTTAGGAATGTGGCCACACACAGGTGCTGCCTGCCAGCGACAGGCGACAGGTCAGCAGGGCTGTGCTCAAGGTGGGGCATGGGGATGCACCTTTTCCTAATCTGTCTATGTGCCTTTTTCTCCCATCCAAGTACTAATCAGGCCTGACCTTGCTTAGCTCCCGAGATCAGATGAGATCGGGTGCGTTCAAGGTGGTATGGCCATAGACTACATGCCTTTTTCTAATTTGCACAGAGGTTATTAAATTAGGCTAGCAGGAGTCACATTAATTTAAAAAATACTCATTTACAATCCACAGACTGGTGACTGGCCTGTCCTTCTTGAGGTAAGATCTTTACGTACAAACTGCTCTACCGGGTTCAAGATTCCATTAGAAAGTTTAGAAATCTGTTTTAGGACCAGAGACGGTAAAAAGTGAAGAAGCTCAGTGAGCATTCAGGGTTGGGAGTTAAGATACAGGTCTAGGCCGCAGCTTCTAGCTTCTAGCTGGGGGACATCATCTCCCCACACAGAGCCTGGCCGACAGCTCCGGTCACTTCCCCTCACTCCCTGCTCCACGGGGGAGGCTGCTCTGACCCCTCTGGGAACCTGAGCCCCCAGGAACGCCTCGCTCCACTGCGAGACACCAGGTCCCTGTGGGTGGGTAACAACGGTTGTCTGGAAACCCCACCTTCTCAAGGCCTCACGTGCTCTCGCTGAGGTTTACGAGGAAAGCCACGCAGGCTGGAGACAGGAGTCTCCTCCCGTCATTCCACCTCCCTCGTCCTTTCTTCTGGAGCCGCCACCCGAAAGCTTTGTTCCTCTGGTGTCAACTGGAGACGCGCTCTGCGAATTCATAGCATCCGTCTCCACCTCTGCTCCCTCCTGCTCGACAGGGTATCAGAACGGCTTCTCGGGTGTCATACTATGTTGCTCTGTCGTGGCAGACATCACGCCTTTTTCTGGTCCACAAAGAATGGAAGGGTCCACCGGGCTCTTGTAAATCATGATGCTGGCTGCGCATGTGGCCTCAGAGCATGTAGATGAACCTGGGGTGAGGGAAAGATGCTCTCTGGGCCACGGGCTCAGGGTACAGGTGGAGGGATGTTGTTCCTCCTGTCCAGCGGGGCAGGGGGCCCCCTCAGCCACCTCCTGGTCACCTGTGTGTACAACAAACATCCTCCATACACAGCTTTGCTTATGCCTTCCTCTGACCTGAAGTACCTATCTGACACCTGTCACCTCCTCACAGCCTGTCTGTGGCCAAGGGCTATAGATCCCGTCTGTCTGAGACAGTCCCAGGTTGCGCTGACTGTTGGAGGACAACTTTTATTAATTTTATATTGGAGTATAGTTGATAAACACTATGTGTGTTTCAGGTATAGAGCAAAGTGATTAAAGTCTACATATACATGTATCAATTTATTTTCCCATTTAGGCTGTTACATAATACTGAGCTGAGTTCCCTGTGCTATACAGTAGGTCCTTGTTGGTTATTCATTATACACATAACAGTGTGTACACGTCCATCCCAAATTCCCTATTTATCCCTTACTATCAGGACAACTTTTAGTAGACCCTCTTTCTCTTATAAAACTTTCCTTGTTTGGAAAATAAAGTATACAATCACTCTGAACCCAGAAAAAGAAAAATAATAAAGGAAGACTAGCAGATATTTAATTATTAAATATTTACTGTCCCAACCTCTTTTTATGAATCACCTCATTTAATCCCTACAGCCACTGAGTAGATGCTATTATGATACCAACGTGGATATTCTACCTATGGGGAAGGAGACTTGAGCAACTTGTCCAAGTTCAAGTGGAGGGGACAAGCCTGGTCCTGATTCAACTACCCACATGCCCCTGAGCATGTCATGTGACGCCTCTGAGTTTATGTTCCTCACATGGAGAAAAGGAGAATAGCAGGGATCTTTGTAGGATGGTGGGATGCTGAGCTGGCCCCCGAGTGGTCCTGGGAAGCATGTGAGCCTACCGCCTCTGTGGAGGCTCTCCAGAGTCATAATTCTCTGGGAACTCCAGCCAGGAAACTGCCCTGCCTTGATAGGACTGGCCGAGGCACCCAGTCCCTCTCCCTCTGGGTACCACCCCAGCCCGTTCTACCCTTGAAGGAAGTGATTCTCCCCCAATCTGCAGTCACTTGACAACAAAAAAGAGGTGTACCTACCTACCTAGGCCATCGCCCAGACTGGGGAGGAAACAGGGAATATAATGCACTCCACGGTCATCCTGGCAGAAGACAAAGGTCAGGGCTTGGATGGTCCCAACAGGTCATGAAACCAGAAAAGTCAGGCTGAGGAACACCGCCCGTGACCAGGCCCTTCAGACCAGAGACACCCCGTGCACACGTTCACATGGGATGTGAGCCCTCCCCCTGCTCTTGGTCCATTTCCTGCACACCTACTGGGTGCCAGCCCCGTGGGCTCAGCACACATCCCGTCTCTGCTCTGTCCCACTTCCCCGGCCTTGCTCGCTCCCGGGCAGCAGGAGTGGGACAATCACAGAGACACAAACACGTTTCAGACCCTGACTTCAAGGCGCCCCCAGCCTTAAAGCGCTGGGTCAATAGCCGCCTCCCCAAGGAAGGTACTGTCCTGAGGGCTCCGTGTTGCTTTCCTCTTCCTCCTTCATCTCAGGCCACATGCTGCACCCAGTGCTGAATGCTGGTGGGAGACAGCAGCGCCAGGATGAGCATCTCCCCAGGCCTGTCTCCAGGCAGCTGGGGGCCGAGACCGACTGGGAGAAGCTCGCTCCAGCCGCTTCCTGGAGGGCTTGGCAGCTGTTAGGAACATTGACTGATCACAGGCAGCATCCCGCAGCTTGGCTTTTCTGGTTATGTGACCTGTTGGTACCATCTGAGCTCTGACCTTCGTCTCCTGCCAGGAAGACCATGGAGGGCACCGTGTTCCCTGCTCCCTCCCCAGCCCGAGTGATGGTGAGTGGAGACCAAGCAAGGATGTGCCCCTTTCTTGTCCTCAAGTGACTACAGATGGGAAGAATCACTTCCTTTGCTCCATTCCCTGCCTTCTGCCTGAGCCCAGGGTTTTTTTTTTTTTTTTTAAGATTTCTTTTTAAGTCTTTATTGAATTTATTACATTATTTCTGTTTTATGTTTTGCTCTTTTTTGGCTGTGAGGCACGTGGGATCTTAGCTCCCCAAACAGAGATCAAACCCTCGCCCCCTGCACTGGAAGGCGAAGTTGTAACCACTGGGCTGTCCAGTAAGTGCCAGCCCAGGGGTTCTTGCTGAAGTCTTTCTTTCCTTGTGTACCACTCTTCTGGCAAGGCCTGAATCAGAAAGATGCTTCTCGATCTTCATGGCCCAGAGCTCCTAGGTGAGCAAGTTTCTCTGGAGGTAATGGGCTGCAAAGGTCAGAGGCTGAGGGCTGCTGGCTGGCCCTGGGGTGTAGGTCTTGGTCCTGGGCTGGGGTGAGAGTGGCAGGCCTGGTGGCAGGCAGAGGCCCAGCTGGTGTGACGGGGGGACACGCCATGCTGTTACCACCTCTATCACCACTCTGCAGGCAGCGTTAAGCTGCTGTCTCGGCTTTCTCAGAGGTTGGCTCGATCTCCCCGACACACAGATATTTCCCCTGCATTCTGAGTCTGCTGCTTGAGGTACATTACAACAGGGACTCGTAAGAACACTTAGCCCAACCCTCCCACTTTCCAGATGAGGCCCACAGAGGCTGGGGAGCCCTGGACCCTGGACTGCCGGTACCACTAACAACACTGCCTCTAATTCACAGGCCCAGCCTGTCACCAAGAAGCACATCACAAATGACTCATCATTAAAAATCATAGAGACACGTCACAGAGAATGGACATGCAGACACAGAGGGGGAGGGAGAGGGTGGAAGGAACTGAGAGGGCATCACCGGCATGTGGCATGTATATTCTATATTCGACGATGAAAGAGCCGGCAAGTGGGAGGCTGCTCCAAAGCACAGGGAGCTCAGCCCCGGCTGTGAGGGCCTGGAGGGGTGGGGCGGGAGGGAGGCTCCAGCGGGAGGGGACGTATGTATACACACAGCTGATTCACACGGGTCCGTACAGAGGGAACTAACACAACATTGCAAAGCAATTATCCTCCAATCAAAAATTGAAAAAAAAAAAAAAAAAGAATAAAGAGTCAGCAAGCAGAAAGGGCTAAACAAACAAACAAACAAAACCCTGTTAATCATTTAAACAAGCAGCTGCGGGCTCCCCATGGGGCTGTGTAGGGCACTGGCTAAACCCCCGAGGTCCTAGAGTCAGGCACACCTTCCCTCCATTCAGCTCCACCTTGCAGCAGCTTACTTCTCTGGCTCTCCATCTTCTCATCTGAAAAATGGGGAGACCTCTCTGAGATCATTCATGGGTTTTACAGCCTATGCGTTCCTGGCCCAGAGCACTATTGAATAAATACACAAAAAACTGCATTCATTCCCTACACATTAAACATAAGTGTTAATCTTTAAAATACTCTGAAGCCATTGGATTTTAATCTCCCTCTTTTCCCTAGCATGGTACCTGCTCCCTGAGCTGAATCAGAACACTCCTTTCTAAATTGCTGAGTGTTTCGTTTAGGGTTTCCCCAGAATGCCTCTCCTCCTTCTGTGCCCCCACGTCAGGCTCTGGGCATGAAGCTTGCCAGGCTGTTAGCAGCTTCTGTCACAGCCACTGGCCAGCTCATGTGGTTGGACCTATTTAAAGAGCTGGGCTGGGAGCTCAGGCCAGAGCACACGCAGCCTTGGACCTCACTGATGTCTGCCTGTTCGTGGAGCCCAAGAGCCTCAGGTGCTGAGGTCCCGACAGGACAGGGCTCTGCCCACCTGGGGCTGAGTCCCCTCTGTGGCCAGCATGAAGGCTAAGCTGCAGGCTGCCTGAGTGGGGCCCGCAGGGCGATGAATGCCCTTCACTGCAAAATGCCCCCTAACCCAGGATTCCTAAGCCACCAAACCCTCTTTTTTTTTTTTTTTTTAAACACCTCTACAGATAATAAATAACATATAATAAACTGCACATATGTAACCCGGACCATTTGATATAACCTGACATACGTAAACATCCGTCATCCCAAAGTTTGTTTGCTCTTCCCCCTTGAAAGCCGCACTCCTGCCCCTCCTCCCATCTCCCAGGCAACCACTGATCTCTCTGTCTCTGCAGATCGGGTTTCATTTTCTAGAGTTTCATGTGAATGGAGCCATACAGGATACACTTTTTTTCTTTCTGGACTCTGGCACTCAGCATAATGAGCCTGAGATGTACCACGTGCCTGCACATCTCAACAGTTTGTTGCTTTATTGCCGAGTGGAATTCCACCGCAGGTTATGTTGGTTTGTTTATTCATTCCTCTGTTGATAGACTTTTGGGCTGCTTCCAGTGTTTGGATATTATAAAGAAAGCTGCTAGGACCATTTGTGTACAAGTCTTTGTGTGGATATATATTTCCTAGGTGAATAAAGACCTAGGAGTGGAATGACTGGGTTTCCTATCTCATCCCACTGCAAAAAATTTCCATGTCCCCCATAGTACTGATAAGCCCCTAACACTTATGATTTTGTTTTTCTATGTTCCTTGTTTGCTGTTGGCCTTCTCCTTCCCCTGTGTGGCAGATGGTATTTTTGCAAAGATGGACACAATAATACTTCCCATACGTGCTTTTTATAGTGCGGAGTCTGGCTGGCCTTGTGGCTGGCCTGTCATCAACAGAATGTGGCGGAAATGACACCAAGTGATGCCTGAGGCCGACAAGCCTTAGAGCCTGCTCCTTGATTTCCTGGAACCCTTTCTGTGGGATCCCTGAGCCTGCGTAGGAGGTTTGACTGCCTTGAGGAGGGGCCACAAATGGGTGTTTGGGTTGTCAGTCTCACCAAGGCCCCAGACATGTGAATGAAGCTGGCTTAGACTTTGCAGGGGAAAAGCCCATCACAGCAGGACCCCACCCAACCAACGCCATCCACCATGTGGAACTGAGAAATCTCCCAGCCAAAGAATTGCCCAGCTGCCAAGTTCCTGACACATAAAATCATAGGATGTAAGAAAAATGCAGGTTGTTTTGTGCCAGTAGGATTTGGGGGCTCTTTGTTACACAGCAGATCCACGAAAAATGGACCTTCTATTTTGCTCATAGATATACCCCAAAGGCCCAGAACAAAGGCTGGCAAATAGCAGAACCTCACTGTTTGCTGAATGAATAAATGAGTGGGGTTCTAGGTAAGATTTTATCAACACTGGAGAGATTTCTACTGATCAGAATTGAAAGCAGGACAGGATCTGTGTCAGGCAGGAGACTTCAAGCTCAAACACTGAGATGTGCATGCTGTAAACCCCTTCAGAACCTCAGTTTACCCAACTGTAAAGCCAGGCTAACTCCACCTACACTGTGCACTGGATCTGAGGAGCAAGTGAAGGTGGGGTGTGGAGGGCTCGGCACAGGGCCAGCCCAAGAGGTCCCCGGAAGGCCTGCTGTGTCTGACCGGACCTGTGCCGCCTCTGTCCCCCCTTGCCCCACGTTTCACTGAAGGCCCCCGAGGCCCTGCTCCCTCCTTTCCTGTCTGACCATCATTGGGGGCATCTCCCAGAGGACCCAACCAGGACTGAGGAGAATCACAGCTAAGGCCCCTGTCAAACTTGACCCCCTGTCCATGGCCACCTTGGGCTGGTGCCCACCACGGCCGCCCCAGAAGGAGGGCCAGCTCTGAACACTCTTCCCCTACTTCCGCCCTGGCCTGCCTCAGGCCAAAGCTCTTTTCCCAGGACAGAGGCCAGTGTGACTCTCTCACTCTCTGCCACAGATTCAGGACCCTGTCCTGTCCATCACGGCAAGATGGGCTCACACAGTGATGGAGGCCACGGCTCCAAACAGGGTTGAACAGGGTCTCGGGCAACGTCTTCTGAGAGGCAGCTCGAGAGCCTGGCTGTTCTCACACTGAGCTCTGCTCTCCTCCTCTCAGCAGATCAGTCTCTGACCTTCCCGGGAGGGGAGTGGGGATTAACTAAAGCAGTGGCTCAAGGTCCGCAGCCCATGCTCACACCTTAAATATGGTGGCTGAGGCCACTGGCATGTCCCGGGGCTGAAGTGTGTTCACTGAGCTGCGCAGGGAGAGGAGGCTGGGAAGAGAAGCTCTTGGCTTGTGTGTCCCAGAGACCAGCCTTAATACTTCCACCCCCTGGGACAACCTCCAGAACAATGACTAGGAATGAATCCATAAATTCCGGTGCCTCAAAGGGCCCCAGAATGACACTCAAGGATACTGTGCTTCCAAATCCAGATCTGGCCCTCTGTCTTCTTTCTTCCCAATTTCACTCCCTTCCTCTCTTCTACTATGACCACCCCTAAGACCTTAGAATCAAGAGAATCTGTAAGAACAGAGATTTCGAAACCAAGGTCACTGGGGATCAAGTCTAACAGCCAGGAAACTAGAAAAATCCGAGCCTCTCTCATCCCCATTTTGTAGATGGAGAAACTGAGGCTAATAAACACTATTCATCTTCTAACAAGGGTTGTTGGGAGGGTCAGTGGATTCATGCAGCAAAGCTAAGTCCAAGTGCTAAATAAATGTTAGCTGATAGAGAGTGAAGTAAGTCAGAAAGAAAAAAATATCATACATTCACACATATATATGGAATCTAGAAAAATAGTGTGTGCATGCTAAGTTGCTTCAGGCATGTCCAACTCTTTTTGACCTCATGGACTGTAGCCTGCCAGGCTCCTCTGTCTATGGGATTCTCCAGGCAAGAATTCTGAAGTAGGTTACAATGCCTTCCTCTAGGTCAGGATCTTTCTGACCCAGGGATCGAACGTGCATGTCCTATAGCTGCTACACTGCAGGCGGATTCTTTCTCTGAGCCACCAGGGAAATGTTACAGATGGTCTTATTTACAAACAGAAATAGAGACAGAAATGTATGGGCACCAAGCTGGGAAGAGGTAGGTGGGATGAACTAGAAGGTCGGGATTGACATATATACACTATTGATACTATGTATAAACAGGTAACTAATGAGAATCTGCTTTCTAGCACAGGGAACTCAACTGGATGCTCTGTGGTGACCTAAGTGGGAAGGAAATTGAAATAAGAGGGGATATAAGTATACACATAGCTGATTCACTTTGCTGTACAGTAGAAACCAACTCAACATTGTAAAGCAACTGTACTCCAATTAAAAAAATAATAAAGAAGCTAGCCAAGGTGATTATTGCTCAAAAGGGATTTATTATGTGTTCACACCTCAGTCATCCCAACTACAAAATGGGTGTATGAAGTATTTTTTCCTAAATAGGGAACAGTGGTTGGGCTGTGGTACTTGCTTCCTAAACAGATATGTGGAGGGTAAGTCCTGGAGGGTGTCTGTGTATTTTCAAACTAACCAGTCTTGCTGCTTTTCTCAGGATAAATGGAGTGTATTTTATATTATTTTATATTATAAAATATATTTTATATTATAACTGCCAATGTATTTTATAACTGCCACAATCAGAACAGTAATACATAATGTAATCTACTGAGAATTCAATTCAAAGCATTGAAGGAGACCCCAGAAAGAGTAATTGCTTGAGGGGCCACAAGAGTAGACTCTGGTCTAGGGACGCTGAAACGGTGACAAAGGGTACATGAGGGGAGGGACTGGACTGGCTGCCTTTCTAATTCATAGAGTCAAGGACCCAGGGGGAAATCCCCAGACAGGGCGAGGAGACAGGATACTCAGATACAAAAATCTATAAAAAGCAAAGAAGCCCAAAGGGACAAGGCTGATGCCATGTGTCACCAGAACCCCAGATTCTAAGCAAATTCTGGATATGGTTCTAGTTAAAATGTTCTCTGTGAAAGACAATTATCACGTGATATCACTTATATGTGGAATCTAAAAAAATAATACAGATGAATTTATTTACAAAATAGAAACAGACTCATAGATATCAATAACAAACTTAAAAATGATACAGATGAATTTATTCACAAAATAGAAACAGACTCACAGATATCAATAACAAACTTACAGTTACCAAAGGGGAAAGGTGCAGGGAGGGATAAGTCTGGAGTCTGGCATTACCATATATACACTCATATATAAAACAGATAACCAGCAAGGACCTACTGAATAGCATAGGGAATGCTCCTCAATATTCTACGATTACCTAAATGGGAAACAAATCTGAAAAGAACAGATACATGTATATGCGTACCTAAAGCACTTAGTTGTATGCCTGAAACTAACAGCACTGTAAATCAACTTTAATATAAAATAAAAATTAAATTAAAAATAAACAAAAAATGCTCTCTGTTGTGGATCCACAGTCACGGCCACCAACAAACTCCACTTTCTGGGAACCAGAGCCTCGAGAGCCTCCGCCCACACGGGGCATGGTCATGTGACTTGCTCTGGGCAATGAGATCTCAGCAAACAAGCAGCAGGAGGAGGCTTGAAAAGCACTCTTGCAATGTGCTATAGCATCTAAGGTGCTGATGATGGGCAAACTGGTCACACAGGGACTCTGCAACTTTTCTGGAAATCTCAAACGACTCCAAAGAATCATTTATTAAAAAAAACATATGCATCACAGAATGTGCTGTTTTTTGGGACTCTAGCTGCCATGTGAAGCAGCTAACCTGCCAGAGACACATAGCCTAGCCAGAGCTGTGACAGACAGCAAAGATTCTGGACACTTCTTTGACCTGACCCCAGATTATTTTCACCTGGATCAAACCTAGAGTCTAAGATGCTTCCAAGGGGGATCTGTTAACTGTTAAAAAGTCAGTAGCATATTTTGAAGATATTCTGTCAGTAGAGTTAAAACTCTCTGGAAGCTTCTACCAAATTCTAAGATGTATCACATAAGTGTCTTTGACATCAGGGCTGTGGGACAGAGGGGCTGGCTTTGGGTGGGCGGGGGGCTGCAACAGCCGCCAGGGCATCAGGCTAGATGGCCCAAGAAAACAGTGGAAGCTTCTGTGTATGACTTACTTATCAAAGGGGAGCATATAAATTCAACCCAGGGCAATAGACTGCCCAGAAGATGAACAAATCCTTTGATGCAAGGAATGAGACAAAGAATGGAGTGCGGATGTGGGAAGGGAAATAGGAAACATTAAGTTGCTTTTCAAACCCACACAGTGTTGGAGACAAGGATGTGTGTGTAAAAAATGCAGGTGGGCAGAACCATCCAAGGAGCGATGATACATTATTCTATTCAACAGACACTCAGGCCACCTACCGCCCCACTGTCTGCAGGCCTAGTTACTCTCACAAAGGCAGCCAAGACATGGCCACACCTGCTAGGAACAAAGGACACTGGTGTCCCCTGCTGCTCAAGGCCTAGGACATTCTCTTCACCCCAGAACTGCTCAAAGCAGAGTATCTGTGGCACAGATTCTTACCTGTCAGCCTGTCTGGTCATTAAAAAATATACTATTCAGTGAATGTGCATTGAGTATGTTGTGGGTTTCCGGCGTGCCACTGGGTTCTGGGCAGGGCCTGGGTCTGATCCGCCTCCACACAGTCTGAGCCACAGGCACAGGTTCTGTTGTGGGGAAGCTTTCAGGAGACATTTGTTGACCGAGGAGATTAAATAGTAAGGCTCAGATTAATAGAAAGGCTCCCTTCCAGGAGCTCAGTGTAGGACAGGTGACTCGTTGTGAGGCAGGGACAAGGCCCTGCCAGGGATTACTCCTCACCCTGAAGAGAGGAAACCTGGGCATCGTTTCTCCTTTGCCGCGCTCACTAATCATCAGCTTTGTTCAGAAAATAAGGCTACATCTGTGCTGGGAGCTGCGCCTGTAGGAGCCTGGCAAGTGGCAAACCCGACAGGAAAAAGACACCCCTGCAGTGTGTGCTGAGGCCCAAGGGAGGCCAGTGTCTAGGGCTGTGAAGCACAGGGAGGAGGGGCCCTTACTAGCCTCTTCCTCCTGTGGCAGTAAATTACTACAGATTTAGTATCTTAGAGCTCTAGACATCAGAAGTCTGAACTGGATCTTGGGAGGCTAACATCAAGGTGTGGGCAGGGCAACCTTCCTTCTGGAGGCTCTAGGAAAGAATCTGTTTCTGTCTTTTTGAGCTTCGAGAGGGCATGCACATTCCTTGGCTCGTGGCCCTGCCTCCATCGTCAGTGCCAGCACTGGTGGATCGAGTCCTCACGTAAAACCTCCAGCCTGTTCTCTGAGCTGCTCTGACTCTGACTCTTCTGCCTCCTCTTTCACTTTGAAGGACCCATGGGATTACACTGGGCCCACAGGATCATCTCTCCATCTTAAGGATGTCTGATTAACAACTTTAATTCTCATTTGCCATGTAAACCGCCATATCCACATGCTCTAGAAAACTGGGAGGCAGACATCTTGGGGGTGAAGGGGTATGATCCTGCCAACCACAGGCCCTGGACCCATCAAGTGGGGATGTCCAGAAAGGTTCCTGGAAGCAGAGCCTGAATCGGGAGTTGGAGAAGAATGACCCTCAGGAGGCTGGGGGAGAAGAAAGGGCAAATGCAAAGACCCAGAGAAGGGAGAGGATCCACAGGCATGTCGGGGAACTACACATATGTAACACGTGTATCCACAGGCCAGGAGAGAGAGACGAGGCTGCAAGGCAAGGAGAGGGTGGGAAAGGGCAACAGGACCATCTTAACACCTCACTCCTCATACTTGCCTCCTGCTCAAAACCTCCATGTTCCTGAACCCCAGGGCCCAACCCTTGGGGTTCACTGTGATCATCCCCTACCACCCTCCACCTCCCCACTCCCGTACACAGGCTGGCCTCCTTACCATGCTATATCCCCTAAAGTAATGCCTTCTCTGTCCCCGCTGAAGTCTGAACCTGGCCCAAACCAGGTACTGCTGTATAATTTTGGCACATTCATAACCCACCTCATACTCATGTGAAAATTAAATGAGCTAAAGTGTGTGGCATTTTGAGCTAAAAGTGCTCAGAAATGCCAGCCGTCACCACCATTACCACCACCAACATTTCAGGGGGTCCAAGAGGAAGACTATTTCATAACAGTACTTAGACATTATTTGCCTCTTTTACTGTGTAAATATTGGTAATGTTGGTAAAAAAAAAAGCTATGCTGGGTAAAATGCGGACATCCTTGCAGAAATCACGACAGCGGCATCAAACTGCATAAGTAGTAACTACGTTCCTTACACAATGCACCCATGGTTGGAAAAATGGGAGGGGCAGTTTTACTTAAGAATATCCTTGAGGAAGAGGTAAAAATAATTAATTCTATTCAAACTTGATCCCCAAGTACATATTTTTTAAATAAAATGGAAAGTACACTTAAAGCTCTTTTGTTGCATATCAAAGTACAATGGCAGTCTCAAGGAAAAGCATTTGCGAAACTGAGTTGCTAGCTAGTCACTTTTTGTAGGACAAAAATTTGTAATTGAAAGAATGACTGCTGCTGCTGCTGCTGCTAAGTCGCTTCAGTCGTGTCCGACTCTCTGCGACCCCATAGACGGCAGCCCACCAGGCTCCCCGGTCCCTGGGATTCTCCAGGCAAGAACACTGGAGTGGGTTGCCATGTCCTTCTCCAGTGCATGCAAGTGAAAAGTGAAAGTGAAGCCACTCAGTTGTGTCTGACTCTTAGTGACCCCATGGACTGCAGCCCACCAGGCTCCTCCACCCATGGGATTTTCCAGCCAAGAGTACTGGAGTGGGGAAAGAATGACTAACACACACTATAGTATCTGGCAAACTACTGAACTAATAAGTTACCAAATAAGTAAGCCTATTACTTCTGGGAAAACAAATGACAGTATTTGTTGCCACTGATAAAACTTGAAATTTTGAGTGAAAATCAGAATTTGGGCAAACTTGATCTGCCATGAGGATTTTACCAGCTCAAGACTTAAAGACTTTTCTAAAGAGATTGGTGGTGATGTTAACAGATGTGACTTTTTGATGTTGGACAATGAAATATATCAACCTTTGGAGGATTCACATCACTCAGGGAACCATTATTTTCTGAGTGATCAATGTTAGATTCCAAAAATCATGTATGGGTACAATCTCCACATGTGTGTGTGATAGTTGCTCAGTCATGTCTGACTCTTTGCGACCCCCATGGACTGTAGCCCACTAGGCTCCTCTGGCCATGGAATTCTCCAGGAAAGAATACTGGAGTGGTTGCCATTTCCTTCTCCAGGGCATCTTCCTGACCCAGGGATTGAACTTGGGTCTCCTGCCTTGCAGGCAGATTCTTTACCACTGAGCCACAAACTCCATTCAAAATGCCAATCTGACCAATGGTTTTGTCCATCCAGAGCACAAAACCTTCATTGGATATGGATTTAGATTCCACACTCAGCACACCTCTAAGAAACTACCATTTGGTGAGTTCTAGTATAGCATCAAGAGAAATATCCACAGTTATCTAATAAGACAATTAATTTACTCCTCCCTCTTCCAGATATGTATCTGTGTGATGCTAGATTTTCAATCAAAACAACAAATCACAGTAGCTTGACTGAGGAGTAACTATGAAAACTCAGCAGTCTTCTATGAAGTCAGATATTAAAAAGTTTTTGAAAACTGTGAAACAATGCTGCTCTTCACCCTCAAGTCTTTTTATTTAGGAAAAAAGTCATTTTTCACTTAAAAATTATGTTAACACATAATAGGTTTAGTATTGTTATTTTAAAATAAGTTACTGATAATATAGACATGTTTTGCTTTTAATTTCTAAGATAGCAAACACTGATAGATCTAAACCATATAAACAAAAGCTCTTTGAGGTCATCAATTTTATGCGTGTAAAGTGGTCCAGAGACCAGAAGGTTTGATAAATGCTGTCCTAAGAAAACAGATTTACACAGATCTGTAGAGTGCAGTGCTACATAACAGCAAGAATGAAGAGAGAAAAAAAAAAGTGGAAACAACTTAAATATCCAATAACAGAAAGTGGCTAATAAAATTACAGGGCTTCCATTTGGCAGAACATTATGGAGTCACTAAAAATTATGTTTTCAAGGAGTATTTATCCTTGTGGGAAAATGCTCAACACACTTGACATGCCATTAAGTGATTAAAAAAGGGAAGAAGAAAATTTTCATGAGTATTGTTTCTGTAATGCCTTGAATCTTGAAATCAACGAAACTGAGGGGGAAATCAAGACACCCTAAAGGAGTCCCCCAGGCAACAAGCTCACCACGTGTGTAGGGCTGGGGTCATGCAGGGACTCTGGGGTAAGTTTATAAACTCGACGACACCATTCCTTATTAAACAATCATTCGGAGATTCTGCCTTTGAACTAAGGGTGAGACCAAGGTCCTAAACCAAACATTCCCAGACTCATCCCGGTAGAACCTTCTAAACCCCAATTCTCCCAGACTTGATTCTTTTTGTTGGATTCTTTGATGTTGGAATCGCGGCCTGATGTCTTGGGTGTTTGCTTGGGTTCCCAATCTTCTCATGTCCTGAAAAATGCCAGTTTGGGGACTTCCCTGGTGGTCCAGTGGCTAAGATTCTGAGCTCCCAGTGCAGCAAGAAGCCTGGGTTCAATCCCTGATCTTGAAACTAAAGATTCAGCATGTCTCAACAAAGACTGAAGATCCTGTGTGCTGCAACTGAGACCCAGTGCAACCAAATGAATATAGAAATATAGAGAAAAAAAAATTCTAGCTTCAACCAGCCCAAGCTACCAGACTGAGGGTGGCCAGGTGGGGACCACCAGAGTGGAAGTCTTTGGGGGCTCTGCATTTTCCCACCGTAGGGACACTGGTTGTTAACAAGTGTCCACCATCTGCAGCTTTCTTGGCTGGTGCATTTATTTTCATCTTTCTCATTAAGGGCATATAAATTCCTTTTCATGCCCCAGTCTCCTTCTGCCCACATCTGTCTGCAATTTACTCACCACGTGCTGTGGCCAGGGAGGAAGAATCTTTGTGACTTTGTAGAATGGCAGGGAGGATGCTTGAGGCCGCTGAAGGTGATCACCTCACTGTTTTTCAGGAACACTTGCTACCTTGAACGCAGATGGGCTCAGGGGGTCTAGGGTCTGGGCCACCCTGAATGGGAGTCAGGTGACCAGTATCTCCAAAGAGATCCAAGGAGGTCTGCCAAGCCCGCTCTCATCTGATCATCACTAAATATTTGCACTAATGGTACTTGGCACTGTGCCAAGTGCTTCATATCTCTAATCCTCCCGAGAATTCTGTGAAGTAGCTACCAGTTATAACTGGTCCCAATTATAAGAAAAACAGGTATTATTACCTTCTGCAAGAGAATTATGGTTCAGAGAGGTTAAGGAATCTGACCTAGGTCACACAGCTAGTAAGTGACAGAGCTGTGATTCAAGCCCAGATCTGACTCCAGAATCTGCTGTCCCCATTACTGAGCTAGGGTGGCCTCCAGTCTCTCCTGTCCAGGCTGACTTCATCCCTAGTGACCTCATCCAGAGGGAAGAAAAGGGGTTTAGCACAGTGGATAAAGTTTTGGACTCTGCTGATAATTAGCTTGTCACTTTGGCCAAGTTACTTAATCTCCCTGAACCTCATTCAGCTGTGTCCATCTGTGAAAGGGGTTAATACCTCCCAGCAGGACTGGGGTGAATCACAGACCAAACACGTAGAACAGTGCTGGAACACAGTAGGAAAAAAAGAAAGTGAAGTCGCTCAATCGTGTTTGACTCTTTGCAACCCTATGGACTGTAGCCTACCAGACTCCATCCATGGGATTTTCCAAGGCAAGAATACTGGAGTGGGTAGCCACTCCTTTCTCCAGGGGATCTTTCCGACCCAGGGTTCAAACCTGGGTCTCCCATACCACAGGCAGACTCTTTACTGTCTGAGCCACCAGGGAAGCCCGCTGGAACACATAGCAGGTGTTCAATAAAGCTTTCTTTGGATGAATACTGACAAATCCCTCTTGATGAGATTATTGTTCCTACAAAGGAGCTGCCCCATCAAGGGGATCTCTGGGTCCCTGAGCAAGGCCCAGAGATGGATAAGAACTCATACAGCACCGAGTTGGAAAGAAATGCCTGCAAAGCGCTATGCCCTGTGGGCTGCACAGAGAAGGATGCATATCATGGTAACAGTCTTCACAGACATAATCACATGTAACTCACTGTTACTGTCCCATCATTCAGATCAGAAAGCTGAGGTCTGGAGAGTGTAGGCTGGCTGTCCTAGGAGCTGGGGAGTGGAGGGTAAATGAGCCTGCCTGCCCATTCCCCTGGGCCCTGGAACAGCAGACGGAGGGATTCCTCCTCCTCACAGGTCCAGAAGGCAGAATAAGGGTGAGAGCTCTTTCCTTGGCCCAGGACACAGAAGGCAGGTGTCTCTGTCCTGCAATGAATACCAGCTGAGGAGGCTGAGACAGTGTCTGGCTGCTTTCCCAACTCTCTGCAGGATCGCAAAGCCTAGTGAGACCAAAGGACACCAGCTCATATGTCCCAGGCCCAGGAACACGTGCCCCGTACGAGAGACTCCTGAGACTTGGGTTCTCCTTCCTGAGAAAGGTAGGGATGTTCCAGGGCCTCTGGGAAGCTGGGAGTGGAGGGGACTCGCACAGATCTGCCTGGACGGCAAGAGGCTTGTGTAGAGAAAGTGTGCGTGCCTGGCACAGGGACTTCTGATCATGTGGCGTCAGCTGGACCATGACACAGACCACCTGCCAGCCATGGCCTAAACAGACCACCTTGAGCACTGTCCAAGTGGGCCCACCAGAAGAATAACACGTACTGCTGAGAAGGATTCAGAAAGGGGCTGGAACACCTGGATGAGGGCTCAATGGTTTCCTAAGCTTCCTAGGTGGTGGGGGTGTTGGACAGACAGTTGGCTTAACCAACGTTCTGCTGCTCACTTCACATCTCCGGTCAGGGAAACCCAGGAGGATAGAGTCAACTAACCATCTAGCAAAATCCCTTCTCCTTCTCCACCCTCCACTCCTACCCCTCCAGAGCCTTGTAGCTGGGACACAGACCCCAAGCACTCCCTGCAGCCAAATGATCACACTCCTGCCAAAGACACTCTCTGACCTTGCACTTCAGTTCTTTCCCTGGATCCATCACAGGCCAAGGGGAGCAGAGATGCCCACCAGCCTGAAACACCCTTGGGATAGTTACAGAAGAAAGGGACAAACAGATTCTTTAAGCCACCCTGTTCTGGGGTCTTTGCTACAGCAGGCCGAAATCAATGTAAGGAATAAACCTGTTTTGGCTTCAGAAACAAAATCTTCAGAGAGTATTTATCGGTTCTAGCCAGTGGTAAGTGGGAAGGAGCCTGCCAAGCTTTATTGCCTCTTTCCTCCCCAGGAGAATCAAAGATACCAAGAGAGGCTCAAGAGATCAAGGTAGACCTCCCCAAATATTTTCTCCCCCAATGTTTCCTGTGACAGGACTATTTGGAGAAGCCTTCCAATCTTTCTCAAATAACCTTTTGAGACACAGTGTGGGCAGGTGGCTCCCAGGAGAGAGAGGTATGTCAGCCACCAGTATCCCAGGCCAGCACTAAGGAAAGCAGGTGACACGTGGGCCCACTGACCTGTCTCCTCAAGTGGTTTCTCTCCCAGCTCCTCCCCCACCCCCACCCAGGGCTGGGTGCTGCATGTCTTAGAGGGGAGCTCCTTCAGAACAAGTAAAAGCAAGAAGAGGCCAAGCCCTCCCCTGCGGAGCCCACCATGGTGAGCATGAGTGAAGTGGTGGATGGACGTGTCCTCCAGCACAGACCCCACACATCCACTCTGTCCTGCAAGGGAGGCACCGCAGGACCTGGAGAGCTCTGGGAAAGAGGAGACCCAACTGCTGGGGCAGCACCCTGGGTCAGCAGAGATAACTGACCACCTGCCAATCACGCCTCGGAGGGAGGCGCCCCATGACCGGCCGTGATGGCAAACCTGAGGTGGTCACACCGCAGGAGGGAATGACACCTGTACCCGACCCAGCACGACACAGGATTCCACCAAGAAGGAAGGGGCAGCCCGTGCTGGGAGACTCCCGGGTCCACGCCACTCCCCCTGCAGACGCAGGACCCTGGCTCGCGGCGCCCCGTGGCCCCGGCTGAGCTCCAGGTGAGGGAGAGGAGGGAGCTGTCCCCGACTTGTCACTCACCCTGCAAGGCTTCTTTGGCTCTGGCTAGCTCTTGCTCCTTCTGGGCCAGCTGGACCCTGAGCTCGGTGGCCGAGAGGACCTCAGAGGACTTGCCACCCTGCGACTCCTCCAGGTCCTTCATCAACATCTCCTTCATCTGCCGGAGAAGGTGGACTTCCTCCTGGAGCCGGGACACTTCCTCCCGCAGGAGCGCTAGGGGAGAAGGGCATGTAGTTAGAGCAAGGGACAGGGGGCGCTGGCTGTGCTCGCTCACTTTTCTGGGGACAGTTTGAAGGTGCTTTGGCTTTTCCTGTTTCCTCTGTGCTCAGCACCTTTCCTACTGTGCGCAGGAAGAAAACCCCAAAACAAACTTCTTGCACAGAGCCTCTGCCCCAGCCCTGGGCCCCACCCACAGTCTGCAGAGCACGCTGAGTGGGGTCCCCACCCCTGCATCCCTCCGCACTGTCTAGGGCTCCACTGAGGCTGCAACTAGAGCATCCCTCCAATGGCCGGGGTCTCCCTCCCTGAAGAGGGCAGGAGCATTACAGTCACACCCAGCTACACTTTACATGCTTTACCTCATTTACCAAAACCTCTGGAGGCAGGAGATCTCAACCCATTTCACAGGTTAGGAAGTCGAGGTGCAGAGAGACTAAGAAACTCCGTGAGTTCATAAACTGTGTAGGTAATGGAGGTGGGGTCTGGACCCAGACCTGGTTGACTCCAGGCACAGTCGGCGCAACAGTAACTCAGGACAGTGCAGACCCAGGTAAGATGCTCACCTCACTTAGAGACTGATTAAAGGAGGTTTCGAGAAGCTCATGGAAGCAGGCCCAGAGCAGCTGGTCTTGGAAGCATCACTACGCTCACCCCGTCCTGCAGGTTGGCACCTCGCTCTGCCACAGGCCAAGCTCTTTCCATCCTTAGGGGGGCGGGCACAGTCCTTGCCTGTGAGGGTCAGAGGGCATAGCTGCAGCACAGCTCTTGAGGCCCCAGGGTCTCTGGTCTGGCTACCTCACTGACCACGAGTGTGGTCACAAGCAAGTCCCTCCCCCTCTGAGCCTCAGATGCCCCTTCTGTAAAATGGGTCTAACCCTCATGGGGTTAGTGGTGAGGCTCCCTCCTCTCATGGGGCCTGTTCTAGGAGATGGGCTCCGTGTATACAGCAAGTGCTCAGTGCCAGTGAAGCGGGGCTGTTTTCCCAGGCTCCTCCCAGGAGCCAGGACCCAGGACCCCCAGGTGCGCGGTGTTCTCTAAGGTCCCACAGCCTGCACTCCTGGACCCAAAGGCAGAGTCAAGCTTGTGGGGGCAGGCTGGGGGCGAGCAGAGCTGAGGCCTCAGGGACTTGGGGTCCCTCCACCCCCAGAGGCCTGGGGAAAGGTGGCACCAACTCCAGCCCCTGTTCCTGGTCCACCTCAACTACCTCCTCTGAGGCCACCTGGGTCCAGCTGCCACCCACATGAGCGGAGGCCTCCTTGGCCACACAGCTCCTCCTCAGCCCCCAGCAATCTCCAGCCTGAAACACAGGGCGCAGCACCTCACTCTGAGCTCTAAACCCTCCCTCCCTGGCTGCCCATCAGCCGCTTTGTCACCCCATCAGAGGCCTTCCTCAGGCCACCTGGGGGACTTTCAGTTCTGAAGGTGCTAGATTCGTCCTGCCTCTGGGCCACCAGAAGGGTTTCCTTCTTCACAGGTTCCTCCCTGTCGGGCAGTCTCAGCCCCACAGTTAAATCAACAGCCCTAAAACGGCCCCACCCACGGTCCAATTCTGACAGCGCTTTGGACGACACGCCCCAAACCCCTCATTAATGTGGGAGGCCCGCATTCACTGAGGGGTCTCAAGAGTCCTGAACACTGTATGACGACATGTGACAATCAGACAATCCCCTCCATCCATCCATCCACCCATCCATCCATCCAGCAAGAGTTCACGGGCACCTACTCCAAGCCAGTTGCTCCTGCAGGCACTGGGAACCCCTGGGTGAATGTCACAGATAGGTCCTACCCTCAGGCTGGTGCTCCCAGACCCCAGATGGGCTAAAGGAACCCAAACCTGCACCCTGGGGAGGCAGGCTGTCTGCAGAGGAGGTCTTGATTGCTCTGACATGAACAGACCCAAGTGCAGGCTGGGAAATGTCCAAGTCTCTTAGCAAACCTACAAACTAGGAAGTTTGCATTGGGGGTCCCTCCCCTGCCCTTATTCCAGGCAAACATTTGCAAGCTGTCTATACTGCAGGACTGCCTGGTGTCTAAAAAGAAGGGAACACCCTCAGCCTCAAAAAGTCTGCTGCGTGTAGAAGCAGCAACACAAGTAATTATAAGACAAAGCAATGGCAGTTCCCGCTTGGGGCACAGAATATTTGAAACAGGTCTTGGAAGACTGGGGAGGGGGCGGGGGCAGTGAGTAGAGGGAACAGCCTGAGAAGTGCTGGGAAGCCAGAGTTCCCTGGGTAACCAGTGAACAGTTACAGGGGAGGAGGAGCAGGGGGAAAGGAGAGGTAGGCCAGGGTCAGATTATAAAAGATGTTAACCCCAGCCACACTCTGTGCCCCAAGCCCTGGCTTGCCATCTCCAGCTGTACTGAAGACTCTAGAACTTTCATTCTCGCTTTCTGTCATAGACTGAACGTTTGTGGTCAAAATTCGTATGTGAGAGACTTCCCTGGTGGTCCAGGGGCTAAGACTCCACGCTCCTAATGCAGGTGGCCCAGGTTCTATTCCTGGTTGGGGAACTAGATCTCACATGCTGAAACTAAGAGTTCGTATGCCACCACTAAGGGTTTGCAGGAGGCAAGTAAAGATTGAAGGTCTTGCATGCTGCATCAAAGACTCAGTGCAGCCAAAAAAAAAAAAAAAATCACATGTGAAACCTAATCCCCAGGTGATGACAGTGTGTGAAGAGAACTGATCAGATCACGAGGGTGGAGCCACCATGGGATGGAACCTAATGGGCTTAGCGACCCGTCCGCCAGGTGAAGATGCAGCAGAAAAGAGGGCTATGAATCACCACGAGGGTCCTTACCAGACATGGAATTTATCAGTGCCTGGTCTTGGACTTCCAGCCTCCAGAACGGTGAGACAGACATTTCTGTGGCTTATAAGCCATCCAGTATTTTTGTTATAGCAACCCAGATAGGCCAAGACACTTTCCTTCATCAACTCTCCCCAGTCACAGCTGCCAGGGACTGTTCCCACTCAACGGTCACCAAATGTCTATTTCACAGTAGGGTGTGAGTGACTGCTACGTATCCCATTTATATTTACATTACCAGGCAAGTAGAAGCCAGAACTGTTTTTTATTTTAGGGCTTTCTCAAACCGCCCAGAGGAAGTCACTGAGGTTGTTTGCTATCTATGCAGAGGGCAAAGGATTCCAAGAGACCTGGCTTCAAATCCAGGCCCAGGGCCTTGTTGTGACCCTTGTTGTGATTTCTCTGGCTCTCAGTTGCCATGTGCACTGTGTGGGGACCATGTCACCCCTCTGTGGTTTCCAGACTGAGCAAAACAAAACAAAGTGAAGCAAAGTGAACCAAAAAAGCCCAGAGGCACAGTTAAATTTGAATTTTAGATAACTAATACTTTTTAATGTAAGTGTGTCCTATTACACAGGACATACTTGTGCTGAAAATTGATTCGATGTTTATCTGAAATTCAAATGGAACTGGGCGTGCTGTGTTTTATCCAGCAACCCTACTTCCATCACAATGAAGCGGGGTCATCATGAGAAAGGGCTGCGCTAGATGATGTCCCAGGAGGAAGGAGGTGAAGGCATGGAGCAGCCTGGCACAGCCTTCTCTGCCCTCTCACCACCACTACTTGGATGAGAGCAAGATGGGGCTGCGTGTCCCTCTCCTGAGCTCACAGTGGCAAAGGCGGATTTTTTTTTTCCCCCTGTGCTCAGGTTGCTAATAGGTATACCGGACACCTAGGCCCTGCCCCTTGAGTCAGGTTCTGAACAAGCAGGAGGGCGGGAACCAGGTGTGGCTCTTGCCAGAGCCAAGTCTCAGGAGACCAGGCTGGAAAAACAACTCCACAGAAAGAGAGAGGCTTGTCCAAGCTTAGTAACTGCCCCTGCCCCCACTAGACTAGATCTTGCACCACCTGGACCCTTCCAGGGGTAAAAAGGGGTGACAGCTCTGGGACTGCAATCAGAGAACCTCACAAGACTGAAGCCCATTTACTGGCTCTGGGACCATCTGCAGGCACTTCCCCTCCCTGGGGGCTTCCCAGGTGGCGCTAGTGGTAAAGAACCTGACTGCCTATGCAAGAGATTCAGGTGTGATCCCTGGGTTGGGATGATCCCCTGGAGGAGAGCATGGCAACCCACTCCAGCATTCTTGCTTGGAGAATCCCATGGACAGAGGAGCTTGGTGGACTTCAGCCCACGGGGTAGCAAAGAGTCAGACATAACTGAAGGGACTTAGCGTGCACGCATGCCCCTCCCTGGGCCTCAGTGGCCTCACCTGTGAAATGGAATGATAGGAACGTGTGATACACTTAAACGTGTGCACGATGAGGACTGTGTGTGCCCTCAACTCCCCTTCCCCTCTGCACTGAGGGGAGTGAACTCATCCCCCAGGAGCAATGAAGAACTGAGAGTTGGAAGACTTGGGTTTCTGCCTCAGAAGGTCAGCTACCTCGCTGTGTGACCTAGGGCAAGTCACTGTCCCTCTCTGGGCCTTCATAATGTTAGGTAGTTAGAATAGGAAACTGGAGTCCAAAATGGTGGCGGCTAAAAGACAAGGAAGGGAAAAGCCCATGAAAACAGAACAAAGGAAGGTCAAAGGAAGGTCCGAGGACCGGCGTGAGGACCTCAGGCAGAACAAACAGCACTCCTGGCTGGCCCAGTTCACACAGCGCAGGCCCAGGGAGGAGAGTTCACACAGCGCAGGCCCAGGGAGGAGGTCGGAACACAAAAAGAGGAGCCAAGGGGCGGGAGCTCTCTCTCCTCTTCGTCTTCGGGTCGGCATGCCCTCACGCCTCGAGGATGTATTTTCCTGCTATTTTCTAAATAAAACTGAGCTGTAACACGGAGCTGGAACACTGATCTGTCTAAGAGCTATAACACGGTCTGTTCAGAATGGAGAGCTATAACACGGTCTGTCCAAGAGCTGTGATGTGCCGAGGTCTTTATGTCCGTCGCTTCAAATTTTTGTTGAGACAGAACCGAGGAGATTACACTCACCTGACATCTAATGTCAGTGCCCTTAGAGGAATGCACTCTTCATGAATCTAGAGGAATGCTGTGCTCCTCCCCTTCGCAGGGCAGGGGTCCCTGCTCTGGCTCATGGCTGCCCTGCTCAGTGAGACACACATGGCTACTTAAGTGTAAATTAGTCACAACCTACTCAGTTCCTTGGGTGTGCTCACCTCATGTGAAGAGCACAGAGTCTCTCCTTCAGGGCATGGAGCTCTGGGGTCAGCACTCGTCCAGGGACACGAAGCAGGGAAGGGAAGAAGTGAGGTTCGTGAGGCATCTGGCACAGAGCCGGCTAACTCACGGACAGGAGGGAGCCTTGTGTCGAAAGCTGGGGAAGGAGCCACGTTCCTGGAGAAACTGTTCTAGCCTCTGCGGAGGGACACAAACAGCAAAGACCGACTGTGTTCCTTTCTGCCTGTCACTGGGCAACCACGCACCCTCGGATCGCAAGGCAGGGGGCGAATGGTGGTGAAAGGTGTGTGTGTGTTAGTCGCTCAGTTGTGTCCAACTCTTCTTGACCCCATGGACTGTAGTCCACCAGACTCCTCTGTCCATGAGATTCTCCAGGCAAGAATACTGGAGTGGGTTGCCATGCTCTCCTCCAGGGGATCTTCCCAATCCAGGGGTCAAACCTTGGTCTCCTGCATTGCAGGCATATTCTTTACTGTCTAAGCTACCAGGGAAGCCCGGTGGTGAAAGGGCCTGGTGCCCAAGAAGCCACAGACACAGCAATGTTCTTGGCCAAGGAAGCCGGAAGTAACTGTTGCCTGGGAGATGGCTCTTCCCCTGCCGCCCTCCTCCAGGAAGCCACCAGTCACCAATGGTGCTGCCCGCAGGGGCGGCCTTACCAGCAGGCAGGCCATGCAGTGGAAGCCTCCAGGGCCTTCTTCTCAAGGGCAAGGGGGTGTGGCATACCTATCAGGTGGCAAAGGGAGCTGGGGAGACCCTGTGCCTCCCAGCACATCTTTTGTTTGTGAGAGCAGTGAGTGTTCTGCATTTTAAAAAGTGCCATTTCCTGGCCTCCCTTGCAGCTAGAATTGTCTGTGTGACTCAGCCTGGCTAATAAGATATAGGAGATAGTCCCTGAGACTGCCGTTTAAGAAAAAAGGACTTTGTTCAATGGTAAAGAATCTGCCTGCAATGCAGGAGGCAGTTTCCAACACTGGGTTGGGAAGATCCCCTGGAGAAAGAAATGGCAACAGACTCCAGTATTCTTGCCTGGAGAATCCCAAGGACTGAGGAGCTTGGGATGGTCTGGTGGTCTACAGTCCATGGGGTCTCACAAGAGCCAGACTTGACTTAGTGACTAAACAACAACCAATGGGAAGGAAATCCAAAAAAGAGGGAATATATGTATATGTATAACTGATTCATTTTGCTGTACAGTATAAACACAACATTGCAAAGCAACAATATGACCAAAAAATTTGTTTTTAATAAAAGAAAGAAAGGCTTTGTCTCCTCCCTGCCTTCTTGCCTGGAAAGTAGATCTGTGGTCAGAACTGCAGCAGCCATGTTGTAACAAGGAGGTAACATGCACAGAGGGCAAGAAAAGATGCTAAGGGAAGAGAGCCTGGGGCCTGGCGAGCACAGCTCAGCCCTACACCTATGTGGAGACCTGCAGCAGCACCAGCTGGGCAGGGCCACCTGGCACTGGAGAGCCTTTGATTTCCCTGCTGATCTACCAGTTTCCCGGAACCAACCACCACTCCTGGCCCCAGGGAAGAGCCCCAAGTACTTTCCTGGCTTAATTTTTGTGAGCTCATCAAGTTGGGACGAGAGAGGAAGAAGAGAAAGGAGAAAAAAGCTTATTTTCCTTGACTGTAGGGCAACATCCAAGAGTCCTCTGAGCTGTCTCCATTTGAGAGGTTTGTGAGTCTGTCCTTCCCAAGCCAGCGGTCCAAACAGCAATGATACTGTAATTACTGTGTGTCAATGACAATGACTTCTTTACTAACATTTCTAGAGCACAAGGTATGTGCTCCAGGCTCTGTTTTAAGTATGTCACATGCCTAACAGATACTAGTGAATTCTCACAATAACCTCATGAAGTAGGATCACCCCATTCAACAGATGGAGAAGTTGAGGCACAGGATTTAGGTGACTTGACCAATGTCATTCGTAGTAAAAGGCAGAGTCAGGGGTAGAAGCTAGCGGTCTAGCTCTAGCACCTGCCCACACTATACCGTCTTGCAGGAGGAGAGGGCAACAGAGTCCGTGGGTGACACAGAGGGAACCCAACACTGCTGTGCGCTCACCCTGGTAGATGGCAGGCGAGGCAGGGTTGCCCCCCCAACACCCCGCCAGCAGGTATGGGCTCATTCTTGTTTCCTACGTGGAGCTGGAGGGTCACAGAGAGCCACCACTCCATGCACCACCCTCCCCAGGGGCACAGTCCCCATGTAGCTCCTTAAGGACGTGGCCACGGAGGCAGCAGGGGCCCTGCGGACACCCAACGCCCAGCTCCAGCCCAGCACTGGGCTCCTGGCAGGCCCACGCCGAGCATGGTGCAAGGCGAACGTGGGCTAGGCAAGTCTGGGTTAGCCACCGAGGTCCAGTCCTGGTTCCCCAGCTTCCTGGCTATTTGACCTTAGGACAAGTGACCTCTGAGTTTATCTGAAAATGGAGCCAAGACCAGTCTCCCAAGCCTGTGGTAAACATTAAAGCAATCATCTAAGTGAAAACATTCTGGAAGGTTCTAAATGGGGGTCACATGTCACTTGTCAAAAAAAAAAAAAAGAAAAGAAAAGGGCAAATCTCCCCAACGTTCTGAGGAAAGGCCTTGGCCTCACTGACCTCAGAGCCCTGACCTGTGGGCCTCCCAGCCTGGGAGGGGTGGCTTAAATGGCAGAGAAGGTGCAGTCACCCAGTCTGCAGGGGGAGGGCAGAAGCCAGAACATGGAGGGGCTCCAAGTGGAGCCTAGGCTGGAGTGACAGTCCCTGGCTGCTCGTCATAGACGGACACCTTGAAAAGCTACCACAGACACACACATCTGTCAAAACTCACCAAACTCCAGCTGTATCCTTAAGACCTGTTTACTTTGCTGTAGGGAATTCTACTGCCAAAAGAAAGGCCGGGGTGGGGGGTGGGGGTGGTGGGGGGAGAGGCAGTAACATAGTTCAGGTTTTCCATTAACTGACTTTTATAGATCCTCCTCCCCAATCCAGGTACCGGGCCCAGCAGCCCCCTGACCTCCAGCAGAGCTCAGCGAAAGGGGAACTTGAATCCAGCCCCAGGCTAGGTGGACTACCTCCATTCACTTGAGCTACACCTGCTCTGTGGGAGAGAAACTGGATGCCCTGAGAACCATGCGCAGCTGGCCCTGGCTGGATGGAGGTCACTCCGGATGGCATGATGCTCTGCTTAGCGACACCACGGTTCTCTCCCAGTCCAAACACCCTCTCTGGCAGAGACAAGGGCTGATGCCACTGGCACACTCTCAGACCCTGACTGCAGGATGCCGCCCACTGGACCACAGGCTTCATCTCACTGGATCCTCATAGCACCTAGGCAGGGCTGCAGTGACCCCGCCTGAGTTCAGAGACACAGTGGGCTGTGGGATGGAGCCCAGGTCAGCCTGGGGGTCATAAGCCCCCCGCCAATGGGTTGGTCCAGCAGCGCCCGGCAGGCTGTAAGTGTTCAAAGGCACTACTGCCGCCATGACTGCTGTTATTTTCATCACTGCCAAATCTGGTCCAGGAAGTGATCTCAGAACATCAGGATGATATTTGTTCCAAAAATTAGGAATCAGGGACTTCCCTGGTAGTCCAGTGGCTAAGACTCTGCATCTCCCAATGCAGGGGGGCTCCAGGTGGGATCCCTAGTCAGGGAACTAGCTCCCACAAGCTGCAACTAAGGGTTCTAGTGCTGCAACTGAAGATTCTGCATGCTACAATTAAAAAGATCCTGCATGCCATAACTAAGACCCAGCACAGACAAATAAATATTAAAAAAAAATTAGGAATCAGGCTGTTCATGGAGTGTTTAAATGTCAAGACTGAGGCACAATGATGCATATCAAATCCCCGTGAGAGACGGGTTCCCAGGCCCCAAGACTAAACAGGATCACGTGTATTCAGGTCCCAAGAATCCAGTGCCTGATTGCAGAGGGGAATCTTGAAAAGAAAGATTCAGAGAGGGGTTTGCTGGCAGAACGCACTGCCAGGCAGAGGGGGTAAAGGTCTTTGCTGGTGGTCTAAGGGCACTTCCTCTGTTTTCCCTTTAAGTGGGGGGAGCACATGATGAGAAAGAGGTCAGCTGCATTCCTACAATGCAGTCTCTCTATTCTTGAATTCAAGAATCATCATCATCACGGTGAGCCTCTCCTCTCATGCATGCCAGTTCAGTTCAGTTGCTCAGTCGTGGCCGACTCTTTGCGACCCCATGAATCACAGCACGCCAGGCCTCCCTGTCCATCACCAACTCCTGGAGTTTACTCAAACTCATGTCCATTGAGTTGGTGATGCCATCCAACCATCTCATCCTCTGTCGTCCCCTTCTCCTCCTGCTCCCAATCCCTCCCAGGGTCTTTTCCAATGAGTTAACTCTTCGCATGATGCGGCCAAAGTACTGGAGTTTCAGCTTTAGTATGAGTCCTTCCAATGAACACCCAGGACTGATCTCCTTGTAGTCCATGGGACACTCAAGAGTCTTCTCCAACACCACAGTTCAAAAGCATCAATTCTTTGGTGCTCAGCTTTCTTCACAGTCCAACTCTCACATCCATATATGACCACTGGAAAAACCATAGCCTTGACTAGACGGACCTTTGTTGGCTAAGTAATGTCTCAGCTTTTGAATATGCAATCTAGGTTGGTCATAATTTTCCTTCCAAAGAGTAAGCGTCTTTTAATTTCATGGCTGCAGTCACCAACTGCTGTGATTTTGGAGCCCCCCAAAATAAAGTCTGACACTGTTTCCCCATCTATTTCCCATGAAGTGATGGGACCAGATGCCATGCATGCCAAAACTACCTCTAAATCCTCACACCATTAATTCTTGATCCTCACAGTAACCCAAGGGGATATTCCCATTTTACAGAAGAAACCAAGGCAGGGAGAAAACATGTGGTTGAACTCAGAAAGTCTGGCTGCAGAGCCTTTTCCAGTCACCCCTGAGCTATATTCTACCCCTTCTCCTCTGGGTCCAGGTGCCAGTCTGCAAGCTCTCCCCAAGGCCAGCAAAGCCTATGTTCCCTCTCAGGGCCCGCTGTGGTTAACAGGGAGCCCTCAAACCCTCCTGGATAGACACCACTGTTTGCATCCCCGAGCTTGGAAGGCCTGAGGTCACAGAACCTCTTGGCTAAGCTGACCCTGCAGCCAAGCAGGGCCAGGAATCCTGGATTCGGTCAGGTCAGCAGGGGCAACAGAAGCAATGTGGCCCTCGGTTCTAGACTCAGCCTCAAAGGTTCCTCAAAGCTCTGTAAATTACTGGAATTCCACAGGGACATTAAGTCAGGTGGGACTTGAATGTAATGGTCTGTGGAGAGACAAATCTGGGAAGAGCAGCCTGAGGGCTGGGCCTCCAGGACTAAGAAGAGACTTGAAATCACTTCCTTTTGCTTGATTGGTCCTCGCAGACCCAGCCTGGGCTCCCCTCCTGCCTGGTTTTTGTATAGTGAGCTGAAAACAGCCCTCTTGGACCACCTCTGTTCATCTTGCCTACTCTGCCGTCCCTGCCCTCCTGCCCCCTGCACATGAGACAGACCCAAGAAACCAGGAACAGGGCAAATGGCAGGCAGACAAAAGCTGGAACCATGCTTTGCTAGAGATTTCCGTGTTCTTTCTGTCTCTGTTACATGATCCTGAGGCTTAAAGTTTTGGGGGTGATGGGACACAATACAGCACTCACCAAACAAGAGGAGATTCTCAAAAACCTCCCAGCCACTTCTCAACAGTATTAATCCCAAGGCCGCGCCAGGGCTCGGGAGAACCACCTGGTAATTTTTACTACAAGTGGGTGGGGTGGGCCTGGCAGGTACCAGATGATGCAGCCTTTGTCTTTTGCTCAGATTTCACAGTAACTGTATTTTCTTTGAGGCACTGTTTAATCCGTCTTTCCTGCAGAGCTGTTTCAGTGCAGCTGCTGGTGCATAAACACACCTTCCGGCCACATCATCCCAGGCTCCTGACTGCCAAGCTAATCCTCTTCCACAGTCTTGAGAGGGGGAAGCCCCTGTTTCTCATGAAGAGCTGTGCCCATCCAGCTCCGCACCCCAGGAATCTGATTCTCTCCAGGGAAGGGATTTGCTTCCTTCAACCGTACCTCATGTGTGTGTGCGTGCTAAGTTGCTCAGTTTGTCTGACTCTTTGACCCCATGAACTGTAGCCTGCCAGACTCCTGTGTCCCTGGAATTTTCCAGGCAAGAATACTGGGGTGGGTTGCCATGCCCTTCTCCAGGGGATCTTCCCAGTCCAGGGATCAAACTCAGACCTGCCTGCATTGCAGGCAGATACAGCTGAGCCACCAGGGAAGCCTTCGACTGTCCCTCACCAAGCACCAACTCAGCAGCAGTCATGTGCTAGGCACCAGCCCTGGAACGATGATGGTCACAGGTTCTAAAGCAGAGATGCCCTGGGGGAACTGAAGGAATCACAAACCTCCAGAACGTATAGCTTCCTTGTTCTCAGGCACAACCAAACCCGAGGATCTGTGCTGCAGAACATGGGCCTGCAGGCGGCCTGGCCTGATCTTTGCTTCCTGTGTCCATTGTTCTTGAAGCCCAGAAAGAACAGTCTCTGGCAGACTTTCTGGGCATGTGGCTTGATGCTGCCAAGCACTGACAGCCAGCAGGAGCCCCAGAGTCCTCGGGGGTCTGCAACAGTCACTCAGCGGGTGATTCTAGCTTCAGAAAGAATACACATTGCCCAAATACAGCATCTGTCTGAGGGTGGAAAGGCAAGGCGAGCCCCCCTCCTAACACCTAAATGCTAAGTCCCTGATGGTCTGCAGCAGCAGTGATTGCCTTGTCCTAAAGCCAGGTGTCCAGGCCTCCTTGGGGCCCTTAAGGAGCCCACTCCTATCCACTTGCTGGGCAGGAGTCATGGGAACGTGGTTCAAAGGTGGAGATAAGCCCCAAGCTGACCAATAAGAGAGCTGAGTTGCCCTGGCCACTGTGATTGGTTTAGAAGGGGAAGCACATGACATAGGTCAGTCCAATCAGTCGGTATCTGGACTGGGAGATGCTCTTTTTAATGATGGATGAGAGGATGGAGCCTGGAGGTGCTGGTGGCCATCCTGCCACCAAGAAGGGAGCACCAACAAGACAAAGACTGGATCCAAATAATATCCGTGTCCTGGATCACACCACACCTGAAGCCAGAAGCTACTCCTGAACTTTTCAGTTATGTGGGCCAATACATTCTTAAGCCAGTGTAAGTTGCATTTTCTATCCCTTGCAACTGTAAGATAACTCTGATAAACTACTGATAAACTACTTCTGTCAGGAACCACTTTCTGGGTGCCCAGCAACCCACAAACCTAAGGCCACCTTCTATGCGCTAAGCACACGAAGTTATATCACTGTCTTTCAGAAACCAGACGAGCAAAACGGACAATGGAATTCACCTCCACAAAACCAGTGAGAACCTACCCCCACGTGTACTTTAATTCTAGCTTTTCTTTGACAGCAGTGACCAGTCCCCCTGGGTTGAAATCCTGGAAGGCACAAACCTCCAGGTTCTGCCTTGAGGCCATTTCCAGACTTCTCCTGCCCAAATCAGCCTTTCTCCTCTTCTCTCACCTGGTGAGGTCTGCGAGCACTGACCCCTCAGCCTTCCTTGGCGTGGGGCTCTAGGTCCCCTTCAGGCGCTGACTATGCCTGGCCCTGAGCCTCGGACTACCCAATTCTCTCAGTGGGAACAGGGCTACATCCTCTCCTTTTTGCACACATGCAAATGGAGGTGGAGAGATGGAGACCAGGACAGGTGGACAGCCTTGTTTAAGGGAACAGGGCTGGTCCAGGTGGCATGGTGGATCCCAACTCAGATCCCACGCCTGTTTGATTGCAAAGCTCATGTTCTTAACTGGACTAGGCTCCCAGCCCTAAATGCCATGCTGTGCATATTTCTCAAACTATTAATAAATGCCAGGTCAAAGAGTGGGACAGAACTGGAACTGGGCCTTTTTTCAAACTTTGGCAAAATCAGCTGGGTCCTCCAGCGTTCGCTCTCACCACAAGCTTCTCCCTTCCCCAAGGCTTGGCTTATAAAGGAACAGATCCAGGAGAGGGGCAGAGGCCACCGGGCGGCACTGCCCATCTCCCTATCCACCCTCCCGTATGTGACTCCCTCCTCCCATCCAGCCTCCCTCTTCTCCACCCTTGTCATTGTTGTTCGGTTGCTAAGCTGCGTCCGACTCTCTGTGACCCCATGGACTGCAGCACGCCAGGCTTCCCTGTCCCTAACTATTTCCCTAAGTTTGCTCAGACTCATGTCCATTGCGTCAGTGATGCCATCCAACCATCTCATCCTCTGCTGCCCCCTTCTCCTCCTGCCCTCAATCTTTTCCAGCTTCAGGGTTTTTTCCAATGAGTGGGCTCTTCATATCAGGTGGCCAAAGCATTGGAGCTTCAGCTTCAGCATCCACCCTCTAGGGGAAAAAAATTACCAAAACCCAAGGAGGAAAAAGAAAGAAGTCCCTGCATTGGTTACACCCACCAACTCATGATGTGGCCCATCCACGAATCAAGCACAAAGCTTATGGCCAACCAGGAGGAAGCAACTTGACTGAGGCCTCGCCACTGCAGGGAGAGCCCAGCCCTTGCCTTCTTTTCCACCCGAGTCTGAGTCAGCAGCAAAACACCTGCATCTGTTTCCTTCTCCACCCGTTACCAGAATACACAGAGCAGACTGAAGCTGCTGGCCGACTGGTCAGACAGCGGGTTCTCCCTGGCCTAGTTCCCAGCAGGGGAGCTCCCTTCCTAAGAAGCCCGGGGGAAGGAAGACATTTATACCCCCATTTTATTTTATTTTTTTTCTGGCCACACTGTGTGGCAAGGAGGATCTTAGTTCCCCAACCGGGGATTAAACCCTTGTCCCCTGCAGTGGAAGGACAGAATCTTAATCACTGGACCATCAAGGAAGTCCCATATATCCCCATTTTATAGATAGTCAAACTGAGTCTCTGGTGGTTCACACAGAAAAGAATCTGCCTGCAATGCAGGAGATGCTGGGTTTGATCCCAATCCCCTGGAGGTAGGAATGGCAACCCACTCCAGTATTCTTGCTTGGGAAATCCCATGGACAGAGGAGCCTGGTCGGCTACAGTCCACGGGATTGCAAAAAGTTAGACACGACTGAGCAACTAACACTTTCTACTTTAAACTGAGGCCCAAAGGACGGTGTCTGGAATCTACTGCCTTGACTGCTAGGCCACTGGCTACTACAACCTGGAAGCAAACTGGAAACACTCTAGCTGAAACACGCTGCTCAGTGTTCCTTAGGCATCAATCAACTCAGGGGTTAAATACGTGTGCAGCAAGCTGCAGGCTTCCGCAGATGTAAATAATTACAGAGAAGTGGGCGACCAGGGCCCAGCCAGGGCTCTCCTAACGACGCCAGCACATGAGGGCGGCCAAGTCTGAAATTCCCGAATCTTCAAATTCCCAAGATCCGTATCTCAACCAGATCTGGGCTTTCAGAAGAATTTAAACCAGATCCAGGCTGCAGCCCAGACAAACGGCAAACCTGCAAGGCCCACTGTCTCAAATGCTGCTTCAAAAGATGAACTAAGAACGGGCGTCTCCCACTATGACTTGACCTCTACGTCCTTCAAGTTCCTCACCTATAAAATTGCAAAAATGATGGTTCAGAGCTGCAGTCCTGGAACCGGCTACCTGGATCACATCCTGGCTTAGTTCCTGACTAGCTGTTGGACCCCGGCAGGTCACTTCTGTGTCCTCATATGGGGAATGACGGTAACAATGGTATCTGTCTCCCAGGGATGCAGTGACAGCCTATGGGCAACAGATAAAAAGCTCCAAGACGTGCCTGGCACGGAGTGAACCCTCAGCCAATGCTGGCAGCCAATTCTGATGCAATCAGGAGGGTGCCTGACCCCACGGAGGGAGCAGGAAGGAAGAGGGCATCTTGGGCTCCCACAGTGGGAGGTGCCCAAGGCCGTGGAGCCTGTGAGCTGCAAGGGTGGTAGACTGATCCCTGTAACTTGCTCCTGATTACTCTCCAGCCCAACTGAGCAGCTGCTCCAGGAAGAAATAAAATATGCTTTGCATACTTTAAATGTTTCACTTATGAAAACTAGCGGGGCCGCCTTTTGAAATTGTTTAGCAATAAAGTCAGTAATGAAACCTCCCGAGGCTCTCACCGCCTGGAGCCCGGGTCAGGGAGCCTGGGCGGGGGCAGGGGAGGAGGACAGGCCGGCCGCCAGCGCGGAGCCCACAGGGGCTTCCAGAAGGCGCCATCTGGGATTTTTCAGAGGGGCACTGGGATCACGTCTTGGTGTCCTGATGTGAAATTGGATCCTCCCGCTGGAAGTCAAGCCCCAAGCCAGCGGGGGGCAGAGGGGAGGGCCCTTCCGGCCTGGGACTCTTTCCCACACTCCAAGGGTGCCCCGGTTTCCAGCCAATCAAGTTAATTGAAAAATTACCTTGGGCTGAGAAAGAGCAGGCCCGGGACACATGGGCTGGTTCACAGGAAACCCTG
Source organism: Ovis aries (assembly GCF_016772045.2). Classification (NCBI taxonomy): domain Eukaryota; kingdom Metazoa; phylum Chordata; class Mammalia; order Artiodactyla; family Bovidae; genus Ovis; species Ovis aries. The sequence continues at coordinate 51,838,578 of NC_056065.1, forward strand.
CTTGGTCTCTGGCATGACTATATCTTCAACAACCTGTATCTGGAAGGCCAGGGACCGTGCTCAGCAACCCAGGAACAGAGGAAGCTCCACGTGCCAGGCACACCTCGGAGGGTGATGTGATGCCCACGTTACAGATGAAGAGACAAAAGTGCCGAAACCAGGGCTGGCTGGCTCCCCTGAGATGCTTCTTCCCAGAATGCTCTTCTTCCACTTGCTTGGGGGCCCCCCAACCCCAAATCCTAACAAACAGGGCTCAAATGGAAATACAGGATGTACACCAGCTAGCAAGGCCGGCTGGAGGCCTTCTGCCCAGGCTGGAGCAAAAGCATCTTCACATTCAGAGGCTGCCTGCACTCGGGCTGATACTGTTAAGCCAAGTACAGTGCTTTTCACTTTTTCTTCACAGTGCTCTCACCTCTCTTATGCTTATCACCCAAATTCCTGGGAAGATTACAATGGTGGGTTTTACTGTCCTTATTAAGGGGCAGTCAACCAAGGCCCAAGGAATGGCTTCTCCACTTGGTCAGTTCACCCAGGGATTCTGATGCATGAGGCCTGGGCCCACTTCTCCCCCCTTGGTCTTCCTCCTGACATCCTCCTACTCCACCCATGCAGACGGCTAGGTACAGCCCTGCCTCTCTGGACTGTGATCCATTCCCATCCTCCTAGTTCCCCAATCTGTTCAAAGAGCCTGGAGCACCCCCAGTCCATCCCATCTCCAGAGGCCTTTGCAGTCACCGATTCTGAGGCATCAAGTGCTAAGTCGCCTTAGTCGTGACTGACTCTCTGCAACCCCATGGACTGTAGCCCGCCAGGCTCCTCTGTCCATGGCATCCTCCAGGCAAGAATACCAGAGTGGGTTGCCATGCCCTCCTCCATGGGATCTTTCCGACCCAGGGACTGAACTTGCGTCTCTGTCTCCTGCACTGGCAGGCAGGTTCTTTACCACTAGCGCCATCTGGGACCAGCGGAGGCCCTAGAGCTGTGTCCATTCTCCCACTGCACTACAACTTTCAGGATTTAAATAACCTTATTTAACCCGGGGAATTTCAGCAGTGTGGTCTATGAACCAAATGTATGATCGAGACACAGAAAAATAAGTGATATTTGTTTTGGTGGTTGGGTAGGGGGAGAGCAGTGGGATGAGGAGGGCAAACTCAAGTCCCTGCGTTACTATGTCTGCGCACAGAACTTCTCCCTGCGTAAGAAAATGCCACCTGAACTCAGAAGCTGCACACCTGACCTCTAGCTTTGACAGATCCTCACTAAGTACCTGAGCTGAGTGACCAGAAACACCTCAGAGGCGAGTGGACCTGAATTTGAGTCACAGACACTTACTCACCTCTTTCTGCCTCAGTTCCCTTACCTGTAAAATGGGACAATAACAGTACCCATCTTATGGGCTGCTGTGAGGATGACATGAGTGGTTACACACATGCAGCCCATATAGACACACGGACTGTACACATCTAAGAACGGCGCTGGGCACAGTCTGAGTGCTCTGTGCAAGTTAGTTATTCACTCTGCCCCTCCACCTTCCAGAAGCCACATCCTTCTGTTCTGAGAGCCCCTTTGCACCCTCTGTCCAACAGCCTTGTCCCTGGATCCCCAGGGGCTTCTCTCGGAAACTCCTGACCCAAACCCCCTGGGTAGAACATTTCTTGCTGAGCAGTCTCCGGAGTGCGGCTCCAGCAGCTCAGGCTGGTCGCTGAGGCAGTGCCCACAAGACCCTAATCTGGAGGCGTGGAAGGCCCCTCTATCTTGCCGCCTACCTCCCTCACTTTTGCCTGTTTATGGGCTGAGAAAGGCAGAGATGCAACTTGAATTCCTGCTTTGAGCTGCCGCCAGTTTGCCACCAAACATCTCCCCCTCCATCTGGCCCACTCCACCAACATTTCACAAAGGTCAAATGCTTACTCCACTCCGCACGCTGCCTCCTGGGAGAGCAGAGGAGAAAAGAATTCAAAAAATGTAAATTGAAAAAACCCCACTGCTCACCATCCCCCACTCCGCCCCACACACACTGGTGCACGCATGCACAGCTCACCCCCAGTTCAACAAAACACACAACTGTGTCCCAGCCCCCCAATCTTAAAAAAAAGTAAGAAGACAGAGGGACGATACAGAATTTCCACCTACAGTGACCAGTGCCTAGGCTGTCTTCCTTGGAGGAATACAAATGACTGTGCCAATCCAGACTAGGAAATCTCTCGCACAGAACAGCATCCTTCCAGGTCTTTCTGGAAGCTCCTGGCAGGAGCCATGTAGTATGTGTCTCAGCACCAAGTACCGTCCTGAGAGCTGAGGTTAGTACTGGGCATGAGCTGGGGGCAAGGGAAGCCTTACATCAGGCTGAAACTCCCCAGGACCGTGATCTTCTGGCCAGAGGTGCTTTCAGGACCAAACATGCTTTCCTTTGAAGTCTCTCTCTTCCACAGCCCTCCCCCGATCCCAAGGGGAAATGACTCCAATGAAAGAAGAGCAGGTTCTAGGCTTGCCTGCAGCGGAATCCAAGTGTCTGACTTGAATGAAGGAACAAACAGAATGAGAAAGAGAGGAACTGGAGGTGAATGGTTCTGAGCAGGTCAAAGATGTTTTGTTGGTCTATACATAGCTGCGTGCGTGCGAGCTAAATCGCTTCAGTCAGTCGTTTCTGACTCTCTGCAGCCCCATGGACTGTAGCCTGCCAGGCTCCTCTGTCCATGGGGTTCTCCAGGCAAGAATACTGGAGTGGGTTACCATGCCCACCTCCAGGGGATCATCAGAACTCAGGGACTGAACCCACGTCTCTTAACGTCTCCTGCACTGAAAGACAGGTTTTTTCCCACTAGTGCCACCTGGGAAGCCCATAGACAGCTGGCCCTTTGACAACTCGGGGTTAGGGCGCCTACCCTCCACAGTCGAAACTGCATGTAACTTACAGTCAGCCCTCAGAATCTTGTTAGATTCCACTATCTGAAGATGGTGTAATAGTGTAGTATTTTCTATTGAAATAATCCATGGATAAGTGGACCTGAGCAGTTCAAACCCATGTTGTTCAAGAGTCAACTGTATTTATTCTCACAAGCCAGCCTCCTCCTGCCCTATTCTAGAACTTCTAGACTGTTCCTCTTCCTCCTCCCCCATCCACAAACTTCAACCCTGGAACATCCGGCCTTTCATGTACATCTTTCCTGATGCATCTGAAACTGTCCGCATCACTGAGGCTGCTCAAGGAGAAAGAGAAGAGATATGTGTAACTTCCCAAGTAGCTCACTGGGTAAAGAATCCGACTGCCAATGCAGGAGACACAAGAGATGCAGGCTCAATCCCTGGGTCGGGAAGATCCCCTAGAGAAGAAAATGGCAACCCACTCCAGTATTCTTGCCTGGAGAATCCCATGGACAGAGGAGCCTGGTGGGCTAGAGTCCATGGGGTTCCAGAGTCAGACACGACTGAGCGCATATGTACCTAACTGGGGTGCATGGGCCTGGGAGGCTGGGGAGTGTACACAAAACAACACACCCACATCACACTTTGTAGATGCGTCAAAACTGCTTCTACAGTTGGGCAAAACAGCTGAAAACAAGCCAACTGAAGAAGCAAGTATCCTAACCAGGAGCAGGTGTTAGCATTGTGACTGGACTTGTAACAAGAAAAAGCCCCGCGTGCTGTGGGCTTCCTACCACATCCCTCGGGGAACTGCAGGCGGCTCACCAGCCCGGCCTGGGAGGTCACTCCTTCCCTGGTGGCGGAGGGCACATAGCTGCGGGCATTCCAGGAATCCGTAGTGAACCCCCACGCACACTCTGGTTGCTCTTCATCCAGGAGACCCCGGACAACAAAGCCCAAGCTCAGGAGGGGGGGGACAAGGGAACAGCAGCCCTCTGGCCCTTCTCCAGGTGGGCTGACAGCACAGATTTCAGCAGAGACCATGGGCAGGCAGGACCCAAGATTCTTCCGCTAAGTTCCCTTCAGTAATCATGAAAATTAACCCACAATAACCCCACTGCCCAGGAAATGGTTCCTGCTCCTGATCTCCGGAGAAAGCTATAAATCTCCTTTCAAATTAACATTTGCTCTGCGCGCACACCTGCAAAAAGCTCATACGGGGGAAGCTGGGGGGCGGGGAGAAAAACCAGATCTCCAACCCAGGCTGGTCTGGTTTGGAAAGGGAGGTAGGTGGCTGACTCAAGTTAAACATTTCCAAGCAGAGAAATTCAATCTCCTATTTCAACGGGGCGGCATTGAATGTATTGTTTTTCTCTCCAACCTCCTCTTTCTGTATCTCCTGGTTGCATGCACACGTTCAGAGGACCCCCTTGCCAAGAGGCAAGTGCTGTTTATTTGGCCGTGGACGTTGCTTACGGACCCCAAAAGGAGGACGTGAACTCGTCCCTGGATGTCTCTTCCTTCTGACCTAAGAGCTCTCAGTGCTGGGGGTGGGGTGGGGGCGGGGGGTTGCGGGGGAGGGGAGCGGAGAGGGTGGTGGTAGTTGGTGGGCTGCAGAATTGTGACTTAATTCCTTAGCCCTGCATGGAGTTTCTAGTTCCCTCTCTCCTTGCCTGCTGCTGGGGGGCCCACCTGACATTCCCAGGGTCCTGAGGAGTCTTCTTAAACATCAGGAGAGCCAGGAACACACATCTTGGTCTGGGGAACATTCTTTCCTCGGATGTGCGGGAAGCCAGCAGCTCTCTCTGCGCTCACAAAGGGCTCCCGGTGGGAGACAAGGAGACTAGAAGGTTAAGTCAAGCTGGGCGGATCAAGGCAGGACATCCCGTCCTCTTACTTCCCCGGCACAATCTGCTCTCCCCTGGCTGGGAAAAAAAAAGATGCTAAGAGAAAGGAAGCTGGTGCAGGATGGTGTACGGGCTCATGGGCCACAGCAGCTGTCGGGGGGTCAGCATTCGAGGAAATAGATTTAGCACGTAAGATCCTCAAATGGTAGGACATGGGCCAAGGGTGGATGCTACGGTGAGATCCATTCGGGGCTCAATATAACAGTGAACGCTTAAAAGGAATCAAAGACTGTAAGGGCTGCTAGAGAGGAAGTGTGTTTCCAGTTCCTGCAGGTGTGCCTGCTCAGGAGGAACACCTGTACTGGACACGATGAGTCAGTCTGTCTCCCTAACCTAACTGCTTTCCCACAGCCCTGGAAGGCAGCAGCTCCATATATCAGGGACCCCGCCTACCCTGACAGACACAGCAGATGGAACAGTCACCTGACCCAGGGTCTCACAGGCTATCGATGAGGCTGAGACCAAGCAGATTCTCTGTCTCCCAGGCATCTCAGAGGATTGGAAAGAGGCATGCAAGAGCAGACCCCCTGGCAGAGCAGTAAAGCAAGACGGGCAGTTAGTTAGGGAGAGTCCTTGGAAATTCTTAGGGGGAGGGAATGGAGAGAGGACACTGTCCCAGGCCTCCACTGTTAGCACCCAGACCCCACGTGGCTGGCCTTGGACTTCGCAAGGTTGCCTGTGTGTCCTTATAAAGCAGCCCTCCTCTGATTTGAACGCCTTCCTGGAAGCACCTGCTGTTTGCAGCTGAAACACCGGCGCACCCCTGGCAGGGCACCCTGCAGTGGGCGGCAGGGCCCTCCCTGGGGGCGGCCGGGCTGGGTGAAGGCTCAGCCATGGCCATCAGACCTGGCAGTCCTGCGTCTGTGAGGGGACGAAGTCCAGCGACTTCGCCAAGGCTCAAGGCTCACTCGCGCATCCTCTCACTCTGCAGCTCAGCCATGGTTCTCTGCGCCCACCCCCGCCATTTACCTCCTCTCATCACTGCTCAGCACAGAGGCCGGACATGGACTGTACACCACGAAAAACAAAGTGGAAGCTCAGTCATGGCCGAGACTCAATATCCCAGCAGGCAGAAGAGTACCCGGTGAGTACACGGCCGGATGCACACATTTCCCACCCTATGGAAAGGCACCTCCAGTACTGCCCGCACCAACCAAACCCCGTACTTAACAAACATCTTATTATCTGCAACCCATTCAACCTGGCTTATTAATAAAGCAGCATGCTGCTGCTGCTGCTAAGTCGCTTCAGTCATGTCCGATTCTGTGTGACGGCATAGACACCAGCCCACCAGGCTCCCCCGTCCCTGGTATTCTCCAGACAAGAACACTGGAGTGGGTTGCCATTTCCTTCTCCAATGCATGAAAGTAAAAAGTGAAAGTGAAGTCGCTCAGTCATGTCCAACTCTTAGGGACCCCATGGTCTGCAGCCCACCAGGCTCCTCCATCCATGGGATTTTCCAGGCGAGAGTACTGGAGTGGGGTGCCATTGCCTTCTCTGAAAGCAGCATGCATGCATGCTAAAACACCTCAGTCGTGTCCGACTCTGTGCTATCCCATGGACTGTAGCCTGTCAGGCTCCTCTGTCCATGGGATTCTCCAGGCAAGAATACTGGAGTGGGGTGCCACGCCCTCCTCCAGGGGAGCTTCTCAGCGCAGGAGTTGAGCCCTCATCTCTTATGACTCCTGCATTGGCAGGTGGTTTCTTTATCACTAGGGCCACCTGGGAAGCTAATAAAGCAGCGACTCCATTTATTAAGTACCTACTGTATAGCAGGTCTTGTCAGGTGGCTTTCCTCATTCCGACTACAAGACGAAGAACCCGAGGCTCAGAAAGATGAAGCACTGTCCCCAAGGGCCCCACTGTGGGCTTCTCGCAACTTGTAAGTCTCTGACAACTGCAATGGGTCCTATCTCTGAAAATCTCATTGACAAGATTCACCTTGCCCCACAGATTTTATCTCCTACGGGTCACTGACCCTGGACTTTTCCAACCTGGCACCTTTCCAGCAAGCCTCGTATCACTCCAGTGCCTGTTATGGTATAAGGCTAGTATAAATGATGCTTACTGAGCACCTACTATGTGCCAAGCATCACGCTAAGTCCTGAGCACAGGTTATCTCATTTCATCCCCACAAAGCCCTGCTGGATAGGAATAGCATCCCCAATTTACAGATGGAGAAACTGAGGCTCAGAGGAGTTAAGGAGCTGGGAATGATTTATACCCAGGCAGCCTGGCTCCATGGCCTTGTGCACCTGGTACATGATCTCCATCATCCCCATATTTACGGCACTAGATCCAGGGACTTGTCTTAGGGCGGGGGCTTGTTCTCCTCCCTGGAGCTGATACTGAGTGAAATGGGAGCCAGGACCTATGCCCTAGGCTACACCAAGAACAAAGGCAAGCCAACTATGCCCTTTTGCTAAACTCTTGGCTTCCCAGGCTGCCCACTCCCTGCCCTGCTGTGAGAAGGTAGCCGCTGCCGGCTGGGGATGCTACGAATTCAGGTCATCTCCAGAGGGAACCAGTCAATGCTCTCCAGGGAGACGGCCAAGCTCCAGATGCAGACCAGAAAATCTGACTCCTGTGGGAAGGCTGAGCAAAGCCAGATGCTGGCTGAAGCGCCCAGAGCACCAGCTGCTGCCACTGACCTCAGTGTGCTCAGCAGTACCAGGGACACGGCTGGTGAGGGGCCCTTCACAGCATGTGGGGGAGCAGGCACATGGGGTGGGGTGGGGTGCTCAAATCAAGCCCACCTAGGCTCCACACTCAGGAAGCCAACAGTTCCCGGGGTCCTCCTACTAGCCTTCTTGGGACAAGTGTGACTTTAAAAAAAGAGCTTAAACAGAGGGATGGGAGAAAGAGAAAGAAGGGGTCGTGATGACTTATGCCCTGGAGACTATGAAGAACTTCAGAGACAGTGAGTGTCCAGCTGGTCCTTGAAAATAAGGAAGGAAAGGGGGAGACAGTAACAGCTGACAAAAGAGAAAGCCTGATCCTCCACAAGCTCTCGAGCAGGGCCTGGCCCAGGCTAGGCGCTCAAGGAAATCTGCAAAATAATCAACCGACAGTATCTACATCCAAGGCTTTCTTTGATCTCACAACATCTAGTGAGGGGCACAAACACACTGGCTGAAGGAAGGAATCCTCACATTTCATAGATGACAGCTCCTGCCTCTGCCTCCCAGCTTCCATTTCTGCGACGAACATTCTCCCTGACTTTCCTTTGGCTAGTACCCCACTCTCAGCTTGTGTGTTTCCCTGGAGACTCACAAATCCCTCCCCTAATCTATTCCAAAAGCTATGGTTTTTCCAGTGGTCATGTATGGATATGAGAGTTGGACTATAAAGAAAGATGAGCACCGAAGAATTGATGCTTTTGAACTGTGGTGTTGGGGAAGACTCTTGAAAGTCCCTTGGACTGTAAGGAGATCCAACCAGTCAATCCTAAAGGAAATCAGTCCTGGATATTCATTGGAAGGGCTGAAGCTGAAACTCCAATACTTTGGCTACCTGATGTGAAGAACTGACTCATTGGTAAAGACACCGATGCTGGGAAAGATTGAAGGTGGGAGGAGAAGGGGGCGACAGAGGATGAGATGGTTGGATGGCATCACCAACTCAGTGGACATGAGTTTGCGTAAACTCTGGGAGTTGATGATGGACAGGGAAGCCTGATGTGCTGCAGTCCGTGGGGTCACAAAGAGTTGAACAGACTGAGCGACTGAACTGTACTGAACCTATTCCAAGGAAAGGCACATGACCTAAGCCTGCCAATCAATGCATTCCTTGCTACTGGACTATGTGACTGGCTCAAAGCTACTGAATAATTAAAACTAGCCAATGAGAGTCAGACCTGGGAATTTTTTCTAGAAATACTGGAAATGAAGGACTCTCCTCATTGGAATCTCCAAAAGATAAAATGTTGCTTAGACTTGTTTGGGGTCATTTTTGCCTCCTAACTAGAAAGGACAAAGCTCAGATGAAAGGAGAGCTGGGAGATGACAATCCTCTGAGCCTGCGGATGCAGACGTGCCTGAAGCTTGCTTGTGACAGTGTTAGTCACTCAGTTGTATCTGGCTCTTGTATCTGGCGACCCCCTGGACTGTAGCTCACCAGGCTCCTCTGTCTATGGAATTCTCCTGGCAAGAATACTGGTACTGGAGTGGGTTGCTGTTCCCTTCTCCAGGAGATCTTCCCAACCAGGGATCGAACTCCAGTTTTCTGCACTGCAGGCAGATTCTTTACCATTTGAGCCACCAGGGAAGCTTGCTTACCTCTGACCAATTCAGTTATTGGGAGCTACTGATTTCCCTTACTATAAGTCAGTTCTGGTAGTGTTTCTATCATTTCCAACTCAAATAGTCCTGTAACTACATGACTCTGGGCAGCCAGCAGGAAAGTAGGAAGTGCAAACAATACAAAGCCTAGTGTTTTTTCTTTAACAAATAGTATTAAGCTTTAAGGACAAACCTCTCTGAGCCTCAGATGCCACCCTGAATGCTGGTGATCAAGCCTCCCTAACTCACAGGGTGAACAGGGAGAGTAGCCAAACCCTCCCACAACCTCTGTTATCTTTATTTTCTTATCTTTTTCTCACGCTGCATGGCATGTGAGATCATAGTTCTGCAACCAAAGAGCAAACCCATGGCCCCTGCATTGGCAGCTCAGAGTCTTAACTACTGGACCACCAAGGAAATCCCAACCTCTGTTATCTTTAACATGTTAAAGCCAAGAGAAGCAGGAAACCCACAGCCCTGGGAGAGATAGGCTGTCAGGGACACCTGTGTAGCGCCCACCACACCTAAGCCTCTGGCTGGAGTTTGCAGAGCTGCCCCACGACCCTTCCACTTGACAAGGAGCCCCACCCAGTCCAGACCCACAGGGCAGGCACAAAGAGCTTCCCACCAAGGCTGGCACCCTCGAGGGACAGAGTCCCTTTGTTATTCCTCACTTCAGACTCTGCTGTAGCTCAGGACAGACACAGGTGAGGCTGCAGAGTCGGTTGCAGTGGGGACAGGAGCGGTGGCTACCGTGGGCTCCAGCCAGGCTCCAGCTGGGCTCTGAGCTGAATCCTACCCCCTCTGCTTCCTGGCTGTAGGTCTTGAGGTGAGTTTCTTAACCTCCCTGTGCCACAGTTACTCCATCTGGAAAATGGGATGATTAACGTACCTAATTTATTTCAGTTGTTTAATGCAGGCGACCCTGCAATGCAAGAGTTTGGGCTTCCCAAGTAGCTCAGTGGTAAAAAAAATTGCCTGCAATGCAGGAGCCATGGGTTCTATCTCCGGGTTGGGAAGATCCTCTAGAGGAGGAAATGGCAACTCACTCCAGTATTCTTGCCTGGAGAATCCCATGGACAGAGGAGCCTGGCAGGCTACAGTCCACGGGGTCACATGGAGTTGAACATGACAAGTCACTTAGCACGAGCGACTAACACTTAACACTTAGACCAGGCTCCCCTCCGTGATGTTCACAAGTGCACATAAAGTGACGAGACCTTCCAGAGAGTCTCTCAGTGACAGGGGTGTGGAGGGGAAGCAAGAGTCCCTCAAAGCAAACAACTGCTCAGAACACTGGTACATCCACCTGGCAAACAGCAAGTCTCTGAGAAGAACCCACAGAACAGAACCAGCAAGTCAACCCAGAACCAGCAAGTCAGCCCAGAAACCAAGGAGGTGGAGCTGGCTCAGTGACAGCAAGAGGGCGGGGCTCTGGCCCACGGTAATCAGGGCTGGCCACAAGCATAAGCCCGATTACCTTGGAGAGATGGTCACACAGGGACACGTGGTCTTTGGGGAAGCCACTGCTGCCACCACAGGAGCCCAGCAGGGAGGGGAGAAGAGCTGCTGGTCATTCTAAAACCCCTGCAGCTGCAAAAACACACAATCAAGTCTCCTCCAGCTGGGCCCCAGCTAGCTTCCACGCCCAGTGAACCAGGATCCTGGCTTAGGCTTGAGGACAGAGAAGCAAACAATGAAAAGATTCACTGATGTAATGGATTCTTATTTTCTTCCATGCAAGCGGCAGGGGCGGGGAAGGCTTCCCTGTTGGTTCAGTGGTAAAGAATCCGCCTGTCATTGCAGGAGACGTGGGTTCAATTCCTGGGTCAGGAAGATCCCCTGAAGGAGAAAACCCACTCCAGTATTCTCACCTGAAAAATTTCATGGACAGAGGAGCCTGGTGGGCTACAGTCTATGGGGCTGCAAAGAGTTGGACATGACCAAGTACAACCACCAGTCCTAAGATGCTCAGCTTCTGAATTAGGACCCCAAAGGTCTGCAGAAGCATAATTCTAAGAAAGGAATTGTCCAGGCTCTGTCTGGACAAGTTGGGGGAGCAGAGGGTACCTTAGGAAATTTTCAATGACAATGGAAACACAGAGTTCTTGGTGCCTAATTTTCTGAAAATAACCTGACGGATGCTGTTAAGACTTGCTGGCATGACATTCATAATTCCCAGTAGAGTATTTGATGTGTTCAATAAATATAAGAAAAAAATTTTTTTTTCTCGAAAATATCCTTGACTTTAAGCACAATGAGGGGAAGACTGTTTTGTGTAGGACTGTTTTATCTACAACTGTTTGCTGGATACTAAGCAAGGATTCTGACACTGTTTCCACTGTTTCCCCATCTATTTCCCACAAAATTTTTTTGGGCTCCAAAATCACTGCAGATGGTGATTGCAGCCATGAAATTAAAAGACACTTACTCCTTGGAAGAAAAGTTATGACCAACCTAGATAGCATATTCAAAAGCTGAGACATTACTTTGCCAACTAAGGTCCGTCTAGTCAAGGCTATGGTTTTCCAGTAGTCATGTATGGATGTGAGAGTTGGACTGTGAAGAAGGCTGAGTGCTGAAGAATTGATGCTTTTGAACTGTGGTGTTGGAGAAGACTCTTGAGGGTCCCTTGGACTGCAAGGAGATCCAACCAGTCCATTCTGAAGGAGATCAACCCTGGGATTTCTTTGGAAGGAATGATGCTAAAGCTGAAGCTCCAGTACTTTGGCCACCTCATGCGAAGAGTTGACTCATTGGAAAAGACTCTGATGCTGGGAGGGATTGGAGGCAGGAGGAGAAGGGGACAACAGAGGATGAGATGGCTGGATGGCATCACGGACTCGATGGACACGAGTCTGAGTGAACTCCGGGAGTTGGTGATGGACAGGGAGGCCTGGTGTGCTGCGATTCATGGGGTCACAAAGAGTCAGACACGACTGAGAGACTGAACTGAAGCAAGGATTCTGTTCCACACAAGCGCGCTGTAATAATCTGAAGAATGAATGAACCAAAGACCCTCAGGGACTCCATCACACTCAAAGATTCTGGAAACTGAAATGCAAACTTTCCACATGTTTGTGGAGATACAGTGACCAGGCAGTAAGAATCAGCCTGCAATGCACGAGACCGGGTTCGATTCCTGGGTTGGGAAGATCCCCTGAAGAAGAAAATGGCAAGACATTCCAGTATTCTTGCCTGGAGAATCCCCTGGGCAGAGGAGCCTGGCAGGCTAGAGTCCATGAGGTCGAAAGAATCTGATATGACTGAGCGATTAAACCACCAACCACCAGTAACTAGGCGATACAAAGACGAGGGCAGGGGTCAGACTCAATGGACTCATCATCTCACGTCATCAGACCTGGGCCTCTGGCTGCTGGGCCTGAGAACAGGGGCCAGGGCAGAGGAGTGAGGCCAGCAGCGCCCAAGCCACACTCCCCACCTACCCCACTTCTGCCTCTTTCTGTGGGTCGCAAATTCCAGGAGGGAGGAGGGACGGACGGACTTTCCAAACCCAGCAAGTCCTGGTGGGGCTGCAGGTGTTCTCCATACGCTGCCCTCCCTGCCACAGGAGGTTCCTGTGCAAAGGTGCGCCAATACAGCTACCAGATTCAAAGTTGCCTAAGGCCCTTCCTAGGCTTCCCTGGTGGCTCCGTGGTAAAGAATCTGCCTGCCAGTTCAGGAGACGATCCTTGGGTTGGGAAGATCCCCTGGAGAAGGAGATGGCAATCTACTCCAAGATTCTTGCCTGGGAAATCCCATAGACAGAGGAACCTGGCATGCTGCAGTCCATGGGGTCACAAACAGTTGGACACAACTTAGCGACTGAAGAACAATAATACCAAGGTCCTTCCAGCTGAGAAATCTACATGTGTTTTCTCCCTCTCAGAGCACTTCCTAGAGCTCGACTCTGTGCTCCAGGTGAACGAAGGGAGCCAGATATGTAGGTGCCTTGTGGCCCTGCCCACTTGGGGGTAAGTGCAGGAGGAAGGCCCTGAGAAGCACCCGGGTAGGACCCTGTGGCAAGGCAATGACTGTGCACAAAGGGGCTGGAATGAGCAAGACAGACTTTACAGCAGGGTCGGGGCCCAGGACAGGGTGGAATTTGGATTTTGTACGGGGTGGAGACATAGGAAGGAGAAGGTGAGGGGTAGGAATGAGTCAGCTGGTTCCTGGAACAACGAGGAGACCCCAAGCCCCTCAGCAGCATCCAGGAGAGGAGCTGACGTGGTTCACGGCTTTAGCACCACACCGCTGCGGATCAGGTACTCAACATCTGCCAGGCGGACGAACCTGGAACTTTGTCGGATGCACGGAGAGGTTGGGGAAGGGCATCCTTCTGGTCCCAGCTAAGGGTTCTAGATAGAAAACCCTAGGTGAAATGAGGACAGGGCTGGTTTGGCTCAGCTTGTTAGTACCAGGTACCCACTCAGGGCCTGATGAGTATTTATCCAGTGAGTGATCCAGTACACAAATGGGTAACCGTGATTTAATAAAGACGTGCTCAGCTGGAATCTGAGTGGTGGGTCAGCCAGACCATCAGTCGATGCCCAGAGACCTGAATGAGCTGGAAGTGAGAGCAGAGCCAGAAGCTCAGTGCCGTCAGTGGAGGTGGGTAGGGGGTCAGGAGTCAGACAGGTGAAGCCTTCACTGCTGGGAGGGTAGGGTTGGGAGGAGGATCTCTTTCTACACGGCAAAAGCAGCTGGGTATGGCGGCCAAAGCTGAGTGTCTGGAAGCCACTGGGGTACAGACAGGGAGACCAACTGTTCTAGTTTGCCTAGGACTGAGGGGTTTCCCAGAATGTAGGACTTCCAGTGGGCTTCCCAGGTGGCTCTGTGGTAATGAAAGAAAAGGCAATCCACTGCAGTGCTCTTGCTTGGGAAATCCCACGGACAGAGGAACCTGGCAGGCTGCAGTCCATGGGGTTTCAGAAGAATCAGACACAACTTAGCAACTAAACAACAATAACAGAACTTTCAGTGCTGAAACCAGCAATGTTCCAAGTTAACCAGGAGGAGTTGGTTCCCCGAGGCACAGGGCTGCCCTTACCAGCATTGATGTGGTACGAACCATGTTTGCAAGGTGCCTCTGAGCGTGCAAAACTCTCCCAGATTCACAGGCTCGGGTAAATGCAATCACAAACCTGTGAGCTAAGCCAAGCTGGCACTACGAATCTCATTTCATGGAACCAGGAAACTGGGGTTCGGAGGTGAATGATCTGCATAAGGAAGGTTCCACAGTGGATCAGGAGCACAGCCATGTCTGAGCTGGCCTCCAGCTTCCCTGCTTTCTGTAAACACTGGGAAGACATGAAACAGATAAGTGCTGTCTGTTGAGCACAGCTGTGAGCTGTGCCAACTTCCTTCAGGCTGATGGATGCCAAGGGAAGCAGCAGGGGCCTGCCCCACGAAGCAGGCCTAGGGGCCCCAGGGAAATTGGCCCATCTGGCCCTCTGCTCTTCTGAGATTCTGGCATCGGGTGGACAGCTGGCCACCACCTGGGATTCTGGGAGAGACGATGGGGGTGGCGGTCTGCTGGCCACCGCTCTGCTTGCCTCCCCTGTCACATCCTCATGAGGGCCACCCCTCGTGTAAGGCCAGGATCCCCGAAGACCCTTGTAAAAGGCAGATGGATCATCTCGCCACACACCCAGCAGTCCCTGGGTGCAGAAAGGTCTTGGCAGCTCTTGGAAGCTGGAAAGAGGACAGGCCAGGGTACAGAGGGAAGGGGGAACAGGAAACAGGATGGGGAGAGGAAGGAGAAGACAGAAGACATTTGGGGGAAATTTTTAAGTTGAAGGAGCTTCCTAGAGCAGTCTTGCTGAGTGATTGGTTTCAAGCTATAACTGCATTAGCACTGCCTTGAGGGGTCTGTTAAAACCCAGACTGTGGGGCTCACTCTAGGTTTCTGATTCCGCAGGTCTAGGGCAGGCTGAGGGTTTGCAGTTCCCAAGTTGTTAGATGAGGCTGATTTACTGGTCTTGGCACCCTATCTTGAAAGCCACTGGCCTGGTGCAGGTAGTGGGGTTGGGGTGGGGGGACAAAGGCAGAAAGGCACTGATGGACTGCTGGAGGCTGAGAAACCCCCTGACAGTAAAGATGTAACATGCTGGAGCCTTTGGTTCACAAATTTCAGAAAAGATCAAAATCACCTCGGGGGTGGAGGTGATGAGTTTAAAGAGAAGATTTCTGGGGCCACCCTAGATAGCTATCTGACTGTCCAGGTTTGGCAGAGGATCCAGGAACTTAAAAACCTAAACAGCTCTGAGTAGTTTTGAGGCAGGTGATCCGGAGACCACATGGAGAAGCGGGACAGCCTTAGAGGGGCACAGTGGGAAAATACACCTTGGGCTTCATGAGCTGTGATGGGCCATAGCCCCGTCTGCAGTATCAAGCCCTGACTCAGGACCAGCTGCACCAGCCAATACCGTAGCCACTGGCCACATGCGGCCTTTAAAACAGATTGAAATTCAGCTGTGTGGTCGTACTAGCTACATTTTAAATCTAGCGGCTACCACACAGGACAGTGGACCATTTTCAGCTTGGCAGAGAATTCCATAAGATGGTTCTGGCCCAAAGAGATCACAGTGTCTGCCTCTATTTCCCTTTCTGTAAAAGGGGGCTGCTTGCTATTCTCTTCTGGGGTACAAAAGAGGGGAAACAGTCTACCCAGGGCAGCCATTGCTAGCCCGCATCTAAAGACCCCTGTACCTGCTGCTGGGAGGAGGCAGTCCAGCTTGGTGGGGGTGGGTCTCCCAGCTAGAGGGAGACCACAGACAGAGTGGGGACCTCCCACTCTGCCACCCAGGCCTCTTGGCCCCCCACCCTGAAGAAGCTGACAAAGTCCACAGGGTATAAGGTGATAGAAACAGTCCCATGGCTCCCATCTGTCCTGTGGACATGGCAAGAGATGCCAAGAGGAAGCACAGAACAGGCCACTCAGCTGAACACGTCTGTCATGGGCGCAGCGTTCAGACTAACAACAAAAGGGACCCGCGGCAGGGGAGGGGGCAGCCCGGGATGGTGGGTTTGGTACCAAGTCTGAAGAGCCTGGATGAACCGTCAAGAATGTGGTCTCCTCTGACTCTCAGCACCCAGCCCAGGACCTGGCCTCTCGGAGGAGCTCAAGGAAAGAGGAGTATTGGTGGAGTGAAAGGTTGCATGAGTGCTAGTGGCAGCCTAGGACACGGAGCAGGACATCCGAGCAAAAAGGCCTAGCTGGCGGCTTTCTCAGCATAGCACAGTCTTGTGAGAGGGCAAGACAGAAATCCATGTGCCTCTTTTTAAGAGATTCTGGGCAAAGGTGGGGGCAGGGGGGCGGCGAGAGGGAGGGGGAGGAGCAGGAAGAGGTGGAGGCGGGAAAACAGATTAGAAAAGAAAGAAGTGGGATTGGAATAGGATAGGATACCTGATGTCCACTCTGGTTCACCTGTGGGAGGGGAAAACGATGATGCCAAGGGTGACGTCAGGGAGCAGGGGGTAAGCAGAGTGTGCGGCTCCCTCATTCCTTGCTCAAAAATTAACTGAATCCCAGAGAAGTGGGCTTCCCTGGTGGCTCAGCCGGTACAGGATCCACCTGCAATGCAGGAGACCTGGGTCCCATCCCTGGTTTGGGAAGATCAGCTGGAGAAGGGAACGGCTACTCACTCCAGTATTCTGGCCTGGAGAATTCCATGGACTGTATAGCCCATGGGGTTGCAAAGAATTGGACATGACTGAGCGACTTTCACTTCACAGAGAAGTGAATGGCAGAGGTTCTCCAAGTCTGATCCACGGAAACCCCACATCAAATTCACCCAGGGCACTTGATACAAAATACAAGATTCCCAGGCCCTTCCATAGACCTACAGAGTCAGAATCTTGAGGTGAAGCCTGAGAAGGTGCATACTAGCAGTCACCCTAGACTGCTGTGATCCCCAAAGTCTGAGGCCCCCTTCAAAAGATCAGAGGGAGCTAGGGAAGAGGGTGAAGGGAGAGAGCACCCAGCTCTGCCAAGACATCCAAGTACCTTTGTGAGTTTTCACGTCTCTCCCTGGAAACTACCCCACATGACACCTTGGAGCACGGTCCCTTCCTCGCTCCGGGCCTCAGTTCCCGAGCTTCGGAGAGGGAGTAAATTGACCCCATCCCGGCCCAGGTTTCCCTCTCAGGGCTCTGCATCCCAGCTTTCCAAATGGCCAGGGTCAAACCTCCTGTCACAGGCCAGCTGGCCTCTTTGGATTCTTGCCGGGCTAGAGGCGTGGGCTGTCTTCTGGGACCCCAGGGACCCTCCTTCTAAAGGTACCCAGCTTACTGGATGCTGTTATGCCCAAGATGAGAAAAAAAAGAGCATCACAGCCTCCTCCTGGTGCCCCAGTAGCTCTCAAGGCATCGTCAGCTGATGAGTGAAACCGCAGGGAAGAAGAACAGGAACACAGGTAACACAGTGCCTGGCTCCTGGGCGGCCCTCAACACAAGTAAGGATTCTTCCCTGCCTGGGCACACAGGACTTCAAACTTAGAAGTACCCTGGCAAGGCTGAGGGAATAAAGCATACAGGAACCAGCAGCTGTTGTTTTTACTTCTCTCCAGGCCCCCGGGGAGAGCTTTCTGAAGCTTCTGTACAATTAAAAGGTACTGAACACAATGCCTGTGATAAAGTTACAGCCCAAACAAGCTGGGAGCCTGAGCCAGTCTCCAAATCTAGGCGATAACAAAAGACAGGGCAGTCAGCACCTGCAGATTGGCCACTGGGCGGAGAGTGTTCACCGAAGCAGTCCCCGAAGCCCAGCATGATGCACTCGGAGGGTCGCCACACCGAACCCACCAGCTCCCCTTCTCCCTGGCCCAGGCATAACCTCATCCAGTTTAGGGCCAGGACACTAGGTAGGTGGGACGCACATACCTGTCGCACCTTTGTGGCTGTTAATTTCTTCTAAATTTGGGGCTCTGGCAGCACCGGCTAGGCTAATGCCATGTGGTGAGGGCTCCAAGGAACTGCCACAATCAGCATCTTCTAACCGGCTTCTCTTGAAGGCATCCAGACAGCAGACAAGAGAAAGTCTGAAGTCCCCACCTTCATGGTAGCTGTCCCAAGAGGGACAGAGGGCCTGGTCCTTGAGAATAGGAAGCAATCCTGACTTTTCTCCTCCTGGACAGGCACTCATCTGATGCGCTCAACATGAAACACATTTACGGAGAGTCAATTCTTAAAAAATAACTATACACACAGGCACCCACACATGCATGCGCACACCTTGTAACCACAGCTTGCCATCCTCTCTGGAGTGTTTATAGCCCTTAGTGACTCACAGCAAACACAGGATCCCCACGGCAATTGCTTTGGACAGCTTTAATGACACGCTTGGTATGCTTATCTGCTGAGGCTAAAATCTGTGCGCACGCCAATGTGCCTAATTTTCCACTTTGGTCTACGGGCTGTGTTCTGGGGGAGAGGCGCTAACACTGAGGGGGTGTCTGCTACCATCCATGAGCCACGCGTGCTCTGTGGCTCTTGAGATGATGGGAAGGGAAAGAAAATCCTCTTTGCCCAGAATGGCTGGAGGGTCCTAGCAAATCTCCCAGTTGACTCAGCTGGAATATTAACACAAAACACAGAGGCCATTCTGGAAATTTCCCGATGACTCAGAAGGCCAAATAAGCAGCTTGTACTCTGTCAATAACACCTGTCCCATCAAATCCCAATATTTCAGACTTCAAAAGTTTAATGCATTTTTGAGACTTCTCTGGCAGTCCAGTGGTTAAGACTCTGCACTTTCCCTGCAAAGGGCATCAGTCTGATCCCTGACCGGAGGATGAGAAGGTTACGTAGCATCCTCAACTCAACAGACATGAATTTGCGCAGACTCCGGGAGATAGTGACGGTCAAGGAAGTTGGGTGTGCTGCAGCCCATGGGGCCTCAAAGAGACACAACTTAGTGACTGAACGAGAGCAACAACAACGGGGAGCTTAAGATCCTGTATGCTGCATGATGTGGTCAAAAAGTTTTTTTAAATTTCACACACACACATTTAATTCCTTTGTACTCTGGATAAATGGGAATCCCCCCATCCCTTATGGCATAGGTAGCAGCAGGCCCCATGGGTATGAAGGATGCTAACCATACAGATTCCTGTCCAACAACTCTGAGGTGGCTAACAGGATCCCATTTTAGAGATGCGTAAACTGAGGCTCAGAGGAGCCTGGAGGGCTGCAGTCCACTGGGTCACAGTGAGTCAGACACGACCAAGTAACACACACACACAAACTGAGTTCAGGACATTAACTAACTTGCTTGGAGACAAACAGCCAGGAAGCAGTAGAGCTGGTGAATTCAACTAGCAGGTTGCATTTGATTCCAAACCTGGTGCCCTGTACCCACTGCCTTGGCAGAAGGATCTTTCAGTTCCTCTCCCTGAACAGTCACATAGGGTGGAGGGGGCTGGGCCACAGCAAACTGCCTGAGGGAAACCAATGGAAAAATACATTCAAACAGCAGTGACTTTCATTCCTGAGTGTCCAGAAGAGCCATAAGCCCCCAGTCGTCTCTCTCCCACCCCATTACAGAGGAAGCTCACTCGAAACCTTCTCAGTCCTAGTGGCTGACTTTCAAAGACCATCCCCAATTCCAGTGTGGAGACTGAATCTCCCCCTCATCCAGCAGAAATTCTTTACAGAAGGGATCACACAAAGCTGACCTAGTGAGGAAATTGCTAAAGGCACAAAGATAAGCAAATGTTTGAGTTGCTTAAACTGAGGAATGTCAAGGAGAGGACAAACTTTTTTTTAGAGATAAAAATTTAAAGGAAAAATGGACCTGACACTTACCATGGGTCTACTTTCTTGAGATCACAGTGAGGTGCTCTGAGGTTTACAACGTGGGGCCAAGTCCTGGCTGTGACACCTACTAGCTGTGAGATCTCAGCCAAATTTTCTGAGCACCAGTTTCCCCATCTGTGGACAGAATTAGCAACCGCATCTACCCCTGGGTTGCCGGAGGACTAACGAAGACAAAATCTGGCATTTGGTGAGCACCAAGCCTGGCCCCTGGACATCCAAGGTGGTGCTAGTGGTAAAGGACCTGCCTGCCAATGCAGGAGACATAAGAAATGTGGGTTTGATATCTGGGTTGGGAAGATCACCTGGAGTAGAAAATGGCAACTCACTCCAATATTCTTGCCTGGAGAATACCATGGACAGAGGAGCCTGGTGGGCTACAGTCCATAGGGTCGCAAACAGTCAGACATGACTGAAGCGACTTACCATGCAAGACTGGCTCCTGGGAGGGCAAGGGATGGGAGCCAGCATACAGGTACACAGGGCCTGGCCCCCTCCTCCGGGGGGCTTTAGGTGAGAGGGAGGGGCAAGAGAAGATCAGAACTCGAATGACTAATAACGGAGGAAGCCTGGGAGGCTTCAGATTTGGACAGATAAAGTGCCCAGTCTACAAAAATACTAATTTACCAACAACTTAAAAAAAAAATGACTTGATTGGGAATTCCCTGGCAGTCCAGTGGTCACGACTTGGTGCTCTCACTGCCAAAGCCTGGGTTTGATCTCTTGTTGGGGAACTAAGATCCCATAAGCTGCGTGGCCAAAAATTAAAAAAGAAATAAAAAGACTTGATTTCCTTTGTCGACCAGCAATATCCTCTCGTCTTAGGAACTCAGCACCCACGCAGCTCCCCTCATTCTTTTCTAACCACTTACACTAAAAACCACCCGCTCCCACTGCGCTAACCCCTCACCTGTTTTTCTCTCCTGCCTAGCCTTTCCCATCCCTTGACACTTGCTGTGGGTCTTTGCCTACTGGAAATCTCCTCCCACAGAATACAAGCTCCATGGAAACAAGGGCCGCAGTCTTCTCGCTGCTGCTACAGCCCTGGCAGCTACAACAGTGCCTGGAGGGAGGAGATGCTCAAGAGATGTGACTGAATGGAGGGACCATCACAAGGGAATCATTCAAGTTCTCATCTCAGAAGGCTCTGGGACCACCTGAACACTCTGTGGGGACCCTGGAAGGAGCCTCCCTCTGGTGGAGTCACTACACCCCACACCAACAGGGAAACCGAGTTACAGAGTACCTCAAGGTCAGACAGATTTGGGGCCGCATCAGGTGCAGACCAAGCACTGTGTCTCATTTCTGCATCACCTGCTCTTGTCCGCTGTATACACGCAAATGGTAACCTCTCCTGGAAGTGGCCCCGCCCTGGAGGCCAGGGGTCAGCAGAAGTCACCAGCACAGAGTCTGTCACCCTGACAATCCCAGGATATCACCTATGAACAATATCAAGGTACCAGGCCTCCATCCCACCAAGCGAGCATCCCCTCTCCCTTTCCCCTTTCCCAAACACTTAAAAGTGCCAATTTTCAGACACTGTCACCCAGAAGGGCACTCTTGCAGTTTCTTAAACTGAGCTTTGCATTGGGCTGGGGAGTAACGTTCTAAGATCCTGAAGTGAGTCACCTCACAGCCTGGCTAACGTGTCTATTTCAGTAGTAATTCTGACTTGCAGTTCTAAGCCTGAAGACTTTCCATTGACCTCCCAGAGGAAAATCCCTCATGACAGCAAATGGTATGAGCACCCGTGTCCGTGATAGGCTGTTTGAGAACCTGTGTCCATGCAACTACCATGGACCTTCGCAGAAACTGCATTTGGTCTTTAAGATCCAGAGACCAGATGAGGGTGAAGGGTGTGGGGTAGAGAGAACTCAGAACTTTCTGGTTTAGCTGCTGGCTTGATCCTATTTCATACCAGTGATGCCAAGTGTAGATCAGGAAAGGAGATGCCAACTGCTCTCTGCCCTAAAGGGACACCAAGAGGGCCACTGGAGTAACAGCCACCCCCAGATCTCAGGGACAGGCTTTTCTCAGCTACATCATAGTCATTAGGATGCTGTTATCATGATACACAAGGGAAGTCTAGACAGACAAAAAGTAAACAGATTTATCTCCAACCAGCCCTCTTCTACATGTATACATAATAACAGCCTCCATTGGCCCAACAGTCACCTTGGGATCACGGAAGTACTTTACAGACAAAACAGATGTCATTTCAACGTAGTTCAGGAGCGGGGAGATGGAACAGATTAACAGTTCATCCTAAAGAAAAACTGAGTCAGCAGGGGCATCAAAAGGTACCCCACAAGTAAAGCTGATGGCTTACATTCATCAGCATCAAATACGAACTAGGCAAGGTGCTTTGCAGACATGAGCTTCTGAATGATCAAAATGTATCTGACATGATTAATATCTCCACTTTACAGATGGGTAAACAGTCTCAGAAAGATCAAACGACTTGCCCAAGCCCTCCCATTTGCTTATTCTCTGCATCTATGTTGTTTCACAGCAAGCTGTCTTGGGTTCTAACTGCTCTTTGCAACAGGGGAGGAGGTGGGATTGGGTCCAGCAAGCCCAGCTCCTAAACCAAAGACCCAGGGACTCAAACTCCTTCCAGTCCTCAGTGTCCCACTTCCAGACCCTTGGTGCTCCAAGACACCAGTGCAGCTCAGCTAATCAGAGTCAGTTGATTGGTGGTCCCAGCTCCTGTGGCTAGAACTCTGACCTCTGGAATCCCATCTCCTGGGGAAACCAATATGGGCAGCCTGGAATTAGGAGGTCTTGCAGTTGGTTGTTTTTAGGAAAGAATTATTAGGTGAATAAGCCTGGTGTTCCCAGCTGGTAAGCTTGTTGCCTGGGAGAGGCATTCTGGTGCCAAACCAGACGGAATTTGAAATTCCAGTACCAGGGCTTCAGGGATTCGGGACTTGGGCAAGTCCCTTAAACTCCAGCCTTTTCTGACCTCATCTTCCTGGAGATAACATAGCCTCACTGCCAGGGTCGTAATAAGATGTTAAGACACAGCAAGTAAATTACTGGAACACATGGGTGTTCAAGAAATAATGAATAATCATGTGATCCACCTATTCCCCACCCCCACCCCATTTTTCCTAGAAAAAGTATTCGAACTTCAAACTGTTGATGACAGTCTTCTCGGAAGCCCTTCCTCTTCCAGCTTCCTACCCTAGAGTCTGGAGGATCCAGGGGTTCCTGTGCCCCACCTTCCATGACCTAACTTGAGCTGGGGAGGGACCAGCTGAGGCCGGAACAGAATGGAACCGGAGCATCCACTCGGAACATTCAACGCTCAAACGCTGTTCTCCGCTTGGGGCGGATTAGCCAACGATACACAATTAGACCATTGCATTTGTGTCTCCTCCGCGGCAATTTCTCTTTCTGCCTTAGCCGTTCAAGCGTACGAGAAATCTCTTCGCTCCTAGCAAAAGCGAGTCATCACTTTCGTCTGAGAGGGGCGACGGGAAGGCAGCGCTCCCCTCGGCACTTGATGGGGTTGCCAGGTGGATTACAGGTGCGGTCACAGGGGGCCTCCCCAACACTGCGCGAGGCTGGCCCCATTCCCACGCTTCCCAGAACAGGCACGGGATCCGACCCAGACCCGGGTCTCCCGGCGCCGCGGGATCGCACGGCTCCCGTGGCCTTGACCTCCCTCGGCAGCTCCCTACGGGGCTCTGCCGGAAAGCCGCCGAGCTCCGAAACCCCCAGGCTGAGGACTAACTCCGTGTCCCGCGCGTCTCCTCCTGCACCCCGGCCGGCGCTCGGGGATCCGGGTCCGGCGAGAACTTTGCCACCAGCGGCTGCCGGATCCCGGTGGGGAGCGCCCCCGCGCGCCCGGCCCGGCGCTCCCGGGCCTGCGGCCGCGCCGCCCTCTCCTCTCGGCGCGCACCTACCCGGCTGGCTGCAGTCGCCATCCGCTCGAGCTGAGGGTGCCCCGGCGCGGGGCCGATCGCTCGATCCCGCCGCGTCCGCACTCGGCTCGCAGACTGCGGGCCCCGGGGGGCGAGCCGGCCCGGCCCCTGCCCCGCAGGAAGGCGCCGGCTCGCCCTGCGCCGCGAGCTGGCGGACGCGCTCCCAGGTGCCAGAGTCGGCGGCCCGCATGCCGCGTGCCCGGGGGGCGCAGCCCGCGGCGGCGCGGGGGGCTCCGACGGCGGGCGCCGGGCTCACAGCCCGCGGGGTCGTCGCCGCATCGGGGCGCAGCCGAGCGCCGCCCCGGCCGCCCGCCCGGCGGCCCGCGCGCGCCGGACCAGAGCTCTCAGTCCGGCCCGACGCCCGGCTGTCCGCTGCCGCCGCACGCGAGGAATTCGGCCGCCGAGTCTCTCACGTGGGAACGACTCTCACTCCCGCGGCTCCTCCTCCCGCTCCTTCCGGGCTGGCGAGCACCGCCGCTCGCCCCGCCCCCGGCCCCGCCCCCGGCCCCTCCGCGGCGCCCAGACTCGCCCCAAGGCCGGGCAGAGCGCCGCGACGCCCCTTTGTGCGCCGGGTCCTGGCCACTTGATACGCTCCCAGCACGGTCATTCCTAGAGAAACTCAGGGTTAGAAAGAAGGGCAGTGTCCCAGCGCTTGGGAGTGACAGGCCTGAATCCAGGTAACCCAGCCTGCATGTGTCTCTCTACTTTTCTGACACCCTTGAGACAGCCTTGCTGGAGAGCTGAAGTCCCAGCAAGTGGCCGGGAGAGGGCGGAAAAAGCAGGCAGGAAAAGGGGTGGGCCCTCTGGGACACTTCCTTCACTCACCTGGACTGTGCGGGCCGTCTTGCCTTAAGTGCACACAGTACTGAGCGCAACGGCTGTGCCAGTGGGGAGGAAAACTGATACGGTCCATACCCGTGAGGAAGCACTGGTGGGGGACCCTATATCTGCACCTCAATCCTCCGTCTCAGCTTCCCCATCTATAAAATGGGACATCACGACTTCCCACCCATCATCAGTGCTAGGTATGAACTCCCCTCTGGTTGGTGGGGGCGGGGGGGGGGGGGGGGGTGGTTGGCGCATGTGGCAAGGGAAGTGGTTCCAGGGAAGACCAGGGTCTGGGTCCCTGCTCTGTGGGTTATTAGGCCAGCCAAGCTCTGTAGGAGGTGACACACTGAAGGGGCTGCAAATCCGAGCCCACCCACTCCAGTGGGTGCTCCTGTGGCTGGCAGAGTTCACTGTAAAGTGAACCCAGCAGCTCTGAACCCCCTTTGATCTGGGGATTATGATACACTTTAGAAGGACTAATTACCTCCTTGCAGCCCCAGGAGGCAGGTCCCGTAGACATGGGAAGGTGAGGCTACCTGGCTGGGTGAGGAGTCACACACTTTCTCTGGTGTCCTCAGCCTCCCCCTCCAGACAGCATGCACCCCAGCTCCTCCAGGCCTGGCTCAGTCACCTATGGATTCCACTGGCCCACTCCTGAGCTCTGGGAACTTCTAGGTCCTGGCATATGGCTCTCTGACCAGCGATGGGAACCAAATTCTCCCTCCCCTCCACAGCGCACCCCCCCCCCCCCCGCCCGTCCCCCACCGGTGCAACTCTGGCTGCCTCAGATCCTCTGTCCCTGTGTAATAGGATGCCCGGCTGCCCAGTGGAGAGTGGACAGGTACATAAAATCTTAGTGATGCTCCCAGCTGGGGAAGAAAACCATCCATGGGGTTAATTAAATGCCCATACCGCTCTGGGAGAAGGAAACTGACCCCACACCAAGTGACAAGAGATGCTGAGAATCCCCCATGTCCTCTGCCTTTGCTGGGAAAAATGGCAGAACAGAACAAAAGAAAGATCACTCTGAACCCTCATGGGAGGAGAAGCTGGGAGGGTCTTTCATTCTGGAGACATCTGGTCCTGGAGACTCTGTTTCGGATGATTTCAGGGACATGACTGAGGGAAAGGAACAGCAGAGACTGCTGTGGTCTGCTTTATAGGGCATTTCGGTTGTTCTTTTTACTGAGAAAGTCTTTGCATATTAAACTCATAAGGAGGTTCTTCACTTCTACAAAGAAACACGCTCTTTCCCATATTTCTTGAAGTGCATGGAACTCTTGGTCAGTCTCTATTCACTTCCCTCTTCACTTCGTAAGGAGGACACAGCAGTGCAAGCATGGATATGAGCACTTGCCACTTGGATTCAATGTCAGGGAGACCTTAGGGAGTGTTGGGGACTGTGGCAAACAGGAGGGTTAGGGTTAGAGTTAGAGGAGGCAGTAGATGGTTGTCATACAGGAATTTGGCTCCAGCGTTACCAGAGGTTCCATTTTTTGTTTGTTTTTTTCTGGAGCTACGAGGAATGTGAATTTTGATATGAAATCTAAGTTTGAAATATTGGCAACTTTTAAAAACCTAAGAAGAAAGAGGAGAAAGAACAACGAGGTCAATATGTCTAGAAGTTTGTTTGGCTCACCGGCCACAGGTGCTCATTGGTGCCCTGTGCAGCCTTTCTAGAGTCTGCACATGTTTGCTACTGACGTTTCAATGATCCAAGCTATTTCTCAAGCTCCCAACCCTGGGGAGTTTCTGCTGCTCTCCGTTCGCAGCTGGTGTGTGTGTGTCCCCCACACTCAAGACTAGGACTTCACATGGCATTTGGGCCCACCTGCCCTCACTTTCTGGGATTTTCTGATGACCCAGGCCTCCCCTAGTCAACCTCAGCCTCTCTGTCTCCCCGTTCACAACTCTACTGGCAGGCAAATCAGTGACAGCAGCGGCAGCCTGCAGCCTTCCAGAAAACCATCCATCTGCCTCGAGTGGGAGGTCTTTCCTCTTTGAGGTATGTTTCTGATTATGAGGATGTCCTGGGCCCAGGAGACATTTCTGCTTAACTGCAACAGGAAATGCGGGAGCCAAGGAATGACAGTCGTTTTCCAGGAATGGCACCTCCAGGGTGGTTTGTATTGAAGACTCCAAGACCGGGCTGGCTTCTGAATGTGCTGCCTTGCAGAAGGGCCCTGCACTGGGGTTTTGCCATCGCTTTGATATTCTTAAATTAGTTTTGAACTAGGGGCCTCACACGTTCATTTTGCATCGGGACCCGCAAATTATGTAGCTGGGCCTTCTCCCAGAAGACCTGCTGGCCTCCCTGGCGGATGCTGAGAATTGATGTTGGAGACAGCTGGGCCTGGGGTTTGGCTCTCTCTGTCCCTCTGGGTACACTGTGTCCAGCCTCTGTAAGGCAGTGGGAAAGGAAGATTTTGGGTGAGGAGAAAGGCTATAGGAATTGTCCCCTCCAGTCCTCCTGACTACTCATAAGGAGCAAAGGCATAGTGAGAATTCAAAGTGGGGGCTGGGGGGTGGGGTGGGGATTGGCAACCCAGCCCAAGGGTTGGGAGGCTGCTCTAGTTACAAGCTCTGGGGCCAGACAGTGTCCCCTTGACCCTGACCTCAGGCCAACAGGGCACCACCAAAGAAAACAAAAAGGAGGCTGGGGGTCAGGGACATCAGGGGTCAGTGCAGTTCCCGTTCACAGTGCCTCTTCATTCCCAAGGAAACTTCCTTTAGGTCACAGGAGCAGGTGATGTGACAAGATATGTTTGACTTAAGGAACAAAACCCAGAAACCTTATATTAAAAACTTCACTATATTCAATATCTGGTTGAAATTGAATATTTGAATCCACTGGGATTTTTCAGGGTTTTTTTTTTCTTGACTATGTTTTTAGTATTTGTAGAAGAGGTTTAACTGATATCTTCCAGCCAAAATTACTCTCTTCAAACACCTGGCACTAAGAGAAGGTAGCAACGGTGGATTCTCAAGACTGTACCGTTTTGTCTGTAACACCCTCGTGAAGTCCCGGAGTCTGGAGACCTTGGTACCAATCCCCTAGCTTGTGTGTAACTGTGGAAAAGGATTGTTCTGTCTCTGCATCTAAGCGCCTTCATGGGCAAAAGCAAAATGAAGGGCTGGATTAGCAGAGGAGGGCGTTCCCAGCTCTGCCCAATATGAGTGAGTGGGTCTTTTTTAATCCTTCTCATGGTGGCTGTGGGGGTATGTGTGTTTTGTGTGTGTTGCTAGTAGTGATAGCAAGTGTATTGGTTATCTATTGCTGCGTGACAAATCACCCCAAATTGCAGAGGCTTGAGACAACAAGCATTTATTATCTCCCAGTTTCTGTGGGTCAGGAGACCAGGGTGGCCTAGCTGGGTGCCTCAGGTTCAGGGCTTCTGTGTAGACTGCCGACAAGGTGTCAGCCAGGGCTCCATTCAACTTAGGGCTCCCCTTGGGGAGCAACTACTCCCTAGCAAGATACAGTTTCTTGTGTTGGACTGAGACCCTCCACACCTCCTTGGCTGTGGGCCCTGAAGCCACCCTCCATTCTTGGCCATAGAGCTGTAGATCTTCTCAAAAAATTGCAGCTTGCTTCCACCTTGGGCTCCAGGAAAGAGCAAGAGAGGGCGTGTACAAGATGGAGACTGCTGTCTCTGTAACCTAATTTTCTTAAAAAATACTTTTTATTTTGTATTGGGGTCTAGCCAATTAACAATGTTGTGATAGTTTGAGATGGACAGCAAAGGGACTCAGCCATATATATCCACGTGTCCATCCTCACCCAAACTCCCCTCCCATCCAGCTGCCACATTGCATTGAGCAGAGTTCCCCCTATGCAATACAGCAGGTCCTGTTGGTTACCCATTTTAAATATAGCAGTGTGTACATGCTGATCACAAACTTCCTAATTGTCTCTTCCTCCTCCATCCTTCCTCCCTGGCAACCATAAGTTCATTCTCTAAGCTTGTGAGTCGGTTTCTGTTTTGTAGATAAGTTTATTTGTCTCCTCGTTTTAGATACTGCGTATAAGGGATGTCATAAGATATTTCTCCTTCTTTCTCTGACACTGTGACCTAATCTTGGAAATGGCATCCATCACCTTTTCCCTGTTCTGTTCATTAGAAGGGAATCACTAGGTGCTGCCCACAGTGGATGGGAGGGGTGACAAGACGGTGTGACCACCAGGAGGCAAGGATCAGGGAAGGCCATCCTGGATGCCGCACACCCCCGGAGGCTGGGGACACACTCTCTGGTGGCACAGGGACCAGGACTCAAATCCTGGCTCTGACACACACGAGTGTATAATCTGGAACACACGATTTCAGCCCAGAAGCCTCGGGCTCCTCATCTGTCAGATGGAGGTGATTGTGGTCATTACGTTGTAGGGTTGTGGTAGGCAGTTTTTGCACATGCAGAGCTCTGAATTGTGCTTGTTGTTGTCATCGCTAAGTTGCATCCAACTCTTTTGTGACCCCATGAACTGTAGCCCGCCAGGCTCCTCTGTCCATGGGATTCTCCAGGCAAGAATACTGGAACGGGGTGTCATTTCCTTTTCCAGGGGATCTTTCTGACCCAGGGATCGAACCCACATCTGCATTGGCAGGCAGATTCTTTACCACTGAGCCACTGGGGAAGCCCTGAACGGTGCTTCAAACAAAGTAAACCCTCAAAAAAGTGAGCCTGAAGACATGGCTGGAGGAGGCCAGGCGACGTGTGTTTTGCTTTTGAGCCAGATAAGCACTCTGCTATCTCCATGGAGATCTGCAGCTTGTGATCTATTTTTCAAAAGTCCTTCCAGCAGGCCCCAGGATGCCTTTGTGGCTGAGGCCACCGTGGGGATGGTACCGATCTCCTCTCTTCACTCGGCCATCCCCGTAGGACTCCGGGGCACAGGTGCAGTGGGAAGGATTAGACTGGTATTTTCCCCTCAAACCTTCTTAGACCTCAGCCCTTGGAGGCTGGAGGATTTTACCCCCTGTCCATCTTGCCATCTGTCCTGGGGAGGCCTTCTTGGCTGGAGACTTTTGTGTGCCTGTCATGGGCTCACTGATACCTTTGCTGATCTTTCCTGGGCCCCAAACGACCTGTCGAGGATCCTGATCCTCTCTAGAGGTTTCCAAAGGACCTGCCCTGGAGGCAGATGCTTATCCCAGATCCAGACATTGAAGTGTTTTTACCAAGTACAGCCGTGCCCTGCCTGTCAGACCATCTTGTATCCCAAATTAGATTCTGAATTGCACCAAAAGGAAAAATTCCTTCCTCATCCGGAAGCCATATCTCTCCCATTTTCTCTAAGGCTCTTCTGAGCAAGTTCATATCAAACAGAGAGGTTTCTACAGAAAGTTGAAATGTTGCAGCTTATTCAGGATCATTGGGCTTCCTGGGTGGCTCAAGTGGTAAAGAATCTGTCTGCCAATTCAGAAGATGCAAGAGGCACGGGTTTGATCCCTGAGTCTGGAAGATTCCCTGGAGAAGGAAATGGCAACCCACTCCAGTATTCTTGCCTGGAAAATCTCTTGGAGAGAGGAGCCTGGCGTGCTACAGTCTATGGGGGCCCAAAGAGTTG
Organism: Ovis aries; assembly: GCF_016772045.2. Lineage (NCBI taxonomy): Eukaryota > Metazoa > Chordata > Mammalia > Artiodactyla > Bovidae > Ovis > Ovis aries. The sequence goes on from NC_056065.1 coordinate 51,868,774, forward strand.
GACATGACTTAGCAACTGAACACACACAGCATTCAGAATAAATAACAATAACATCAAAATACTATGACTTCTAATAATAATATTGGCAAACATTTACATAGTGCTTACTATATAACCTTCCCAACAATTCTGAGAATTATATGTACTGTTATTATCATCCTCATTTTACAAACTTTACAAACAGACACAGAAGTTAAGTCATTTACCCAAAGGCACACAGCCAAGAAGTGATGTAGGCAGGACTGAAGCTTAATGTAGTCTGGCTGCAGAGTCTGGGCTAATAACCATCAAGCTACCTTGGTAACAGTGTCATTGACTGAGCACTTACTTCACCTCAGGGACTGTCCTTTCTAGCTCATTCAACCCTGCACCCTATCCCTATGTCCCAGATGAGAAAACTGAAGTTTAGGGAAGACAAAGGGACTTATCCCAGGTGATGTGGCTGGTAAACATGGGGTTGGGATTTTAACCCTCAGAAATGAGGGGTGTTCTCTGGTAGAATACCTTGCACCACAGGGTTATGGAGAATTGTGGGCATAGTGGAATGGTCAAGCCTTCCATGATTAACTCCTGAAGTCAGGAAAACATCACAGAACCCTCAGGAGGCATCTGGGGATGGGGCCTCTGCTGCCCCCAGTGGCCACTGGCAGTACTTCCCCTTCCTCAACTGGGGTCCTCAACTGGGGCTGCTGGTTCCTGGGAACAGGACCACTATGTTCACCACCACAATTTTCAGGTCCCATGTCTCCATGTCCTATGTGTGAGTCAAGAGACACAGAGGCTATGGGCCAGCGAGTGCCCAAAATAAGAATAATGTTTACTGGGACTTCCCTGCTAGTCCAGTGGATAAGAGTCTGCCTTGCAATGCAGGGGACTGCATGATTGATCCCTGGTCAAGGGACTAAGATCCCACATGCCCCAGAGCAACTAAGTCCACGTGCCGCTATCAGGGAGTCCCTGTGCTGCAACAAAAATCCCACATGATGCAACCAAATTAATTAATTAATTAATTTTAAAATAAAGAATAATGTTTACTGAGCCCTTCCACCTCTGTACCAGGCACTCTGCCATGTACTCATTATTGTTCAGTTGCTAAGTCATGTCTGACTCTGTGACCCCCCAGCATACCAGGCTTCCCTGTCCTTTACTGTCTCCCTGAGTTTGCTCAAACTCACGTCCATTGAGTCAGTGATGCCATCCAACCATCTCATCCTCATTACTTCAATGTTATAATTTAATTTATCGGCACACAGATAGAATCATCATTGTTAAGGGTTATTTATAGTATTCGGATGGGCTTCTCAGGTGGCTCAGTGGGTAAAGTATCCATCTGCAATGCAGGAGAAGTGTTCAGTCCCTGGGTTGGGAAGATCCTCTGAAGAAGGAAATAGCAACCCATTTCAATATGCAGAATTCCATGGACAGAGGAGCTGGTGGGCTACAATTCACAGGGTTGCAAAGAGTTGGACATGACTGAAGTGACTGAGCACACAGGCACGTATAATATTAGATAGAGCACTTTATACATATTAGCTCATTTTAATTCTCACAGCGCTGTGTAAGTACTCTCACAATCCTCATTTTATCAACGAGGAAGCCAAGGAACAGAGAGTTTCAGTAGCTTGCCTGAGGTCACACGGTAGACTAGGATGAAGCCAGGAGTTACAAGCAGGCAATTCTGCCTCCAGAGCCAGTTTTCTTAATTATTATGCCACTATTTTGTATTATTATAAAAATTATTATTTTTCTGATCTTACGGAGAAACCAAGAAAGGATTTGTCTAAGATCACATAGCTGGTAAGTTTAGACTCAGTATTTCAACCACGTCTGTCTTCATTTATTCATTCATTGACTCAACAAACACTGACTGGGTACCAACCACGTGCTAGGCATCGTACTGGGCTTCGGCTGTAAAGCACCATGCAGGTTAGCGTGCCACGGGCACCCGGGGTCTACCAGCATGTGACACCACGTGGTGGGTGGCCATTTCCTTCTCCAGGGGATCTTCCTGGCCAAGGGATCGAATCCTTGTCTCTTCCATCTCCTGTACTGGCAGGCAGGTTCTTTACCACTAGCACCACCTGGGAAGCCCCAGGCCTAAGGTAGACTCCCAGAAAGACCGGCAATTTCTGTAAAGAAGAAAGTGTTCTCCCTTCCTGGAAACAAGAAGGACCTGGATTCCTAGATCACCCCTCTCCCAGCTTCATCTCCACAGCAATTATCTGCAGAATGGCTCTTAGAAGAACATGGAAAAGAAGACAAATTAGACTTGGGAGAGGCTTGCAAGGGTCTGCGGTGTAGAGTCCTACACTTCTCCTTCAGAGTTGGGCAAGTCAGACCACCTTCCTGGGGCCTCAGTTTCCCCATCAGTGAAACAGGGATAAGAACACTTGCCTGCCTCCACAACTGTCCTGTGAAGAACAAAAGAGACCAGGGGTAGGAAAGCCCACGTAACTGCAGAAGGCCAAATAGACAGCCAGGCTGCAGGGCTGGTTCAGTTAAGGAACCATTTGCTTATTTCCTTGTTTATTTCCTTGGGTCCACATGTGCCATGAGTCCACTCCTGTCTTAGATACTATGGGGAAGGTCCCTGAGTGTAGTCAACCTGGATATTCAGATGAGACAGGAGAATTGCTGGCAGATATGACTTTGATTATGACTGACTGTGCTGCAGAGGCCTTACCAACTGGGGCAGTGACGAGTCCTTCCCTAGGGAAACAGAACTGTCCCAGAGCTCAGGCTAGCAAACGGCTTCAAGGTTCGTGCATGCAGGGTGAGCACTGAGGCCGAGAGATCCTGGCCTGGTCTGTCTCTTTAAGGCTTACAGTGCCAGTCTCTCCTGAAGCAACTGCTGTCACACTGGCCACAAGCAAGTTGGAACCATGGAGAAAGACCCTCGTGCAAAGGCCTGTGAAGGTCTCTGTTGTTCAGTCACTCAGTCATGTCTACCTCTTCAACCCTATGGACTACAGCACACCAGGCCTCCCTGTCCTTCACCATCTCCCAGAGCTTGCTCAAATTCATGTCCAATGAGTCGGTGATGCCATCCAACGATCTCTGAGCTACCTGCAAATAGTAATTAGGCATCTCAACACCGAGGTGGGGTTTATCTGTTCAAAGAAAAAGCTGGCTTCTCCCCCTGAGAGGGGAAAAGAAAAAGTCCAGAGAGGCTCAGATATTTGCCTAGAGACACACAGCGAATCAGGGGCCCAAGTAGACTGACTTCAGAAAGCCCTACAGCAGTGGTTCTCAAAGTGGCATCCCTGAACTAGCTGTATCAGCACCCTTCCTGTGCATTTTTGAGAAATGCAAATCCTCTTCCCCACCCCCACCTCCTGAGTCAGAAATTCCTGGGGTGAGGCCTGACAAGTCTTCCAACAGCCCTCTCCAGGTAACCCTGATGCTGATAAAGGTGAGGGCCACCGCCATTGCCTGGAGCAAGGACTGCTAGTTCTTCCCGTCCTTCTGAGTGGGTGGGGAGGAAGGGGGCCTTGGAGTGTAGCGCCAGTTTTTCAATGGCTGTACCACCCACTTGGGTGATCTTGCCTGGAGAATTCCATGGACAGAGAAGGGAGTCATACACGACTGAGCGACTAACACAGACACAGACACACACACATACACATCGCAGTTACATAACCACCCCTCCCCCACCCTTATGGCTTTTTGCACGCGGAGTGTGAACCCTGGGGCCCTCCCTAGTTGGGAGGCCACCTGCCTGGGCTCCAGGAGGCCTGTCCGCACATGCCCCAGGCTGCTTTCCTGTAATTATGGGCTTTACCTGCCCGCCCGCCCACCAAAACTCAGGCACGTCAGCCAGAGCGACTCCAGGCTTCTCCCACCCTGTAGGCAGAGCTCTCACAGCCTAAGTCAGCACCGCACAGCAGATAAAGGGTTCTGTGGCTGCAAGGCCTCCAGAAAAGCCAGGAATGGGCCTGACGCTGCCCCCAGTGGCCCCTGTGTGGGCCAAGCCCAGGAGGAAGAACGTTTTGCATCCTGGACATCAGGATGTAACCTTAGGCCCTGGTCTCTGGGTTCTCAGGGTAGAAATTGTCCATGGCCCCTAATCCCACAGGGACTAATTAGAACTTGTTCTAAATTCTTCTTTTCCCAGAATTGTCCTTTTAATATCTTTGGAACTTGTTTTCTGGAGGCAGATTTGTTGAACAGATATGTAGGAAGGACTGTCATTTTCCCCGTGAAGTTTCTCATTGAAAAAAACAAGCAGAAATGTGTTTCTAATGTAAAAAGAGCTGCGTTCTTTTTGTTTTTAAAGACCTGACCTTTGAAAGTAGGGTGTTTCTCTCGGATTAGAGGCCCACTGGAGGGATGTTCTGAGATTCCTGGGATGAAGATCAGCCCTGCCTCCCCTGTAAATTCAGGGCAGGGACAGGGTTGTTGTTTTTTTTTCTTTTTTTTAAAATATAAATTTATTTATTTTAATTGGAGGCTAATTACTTTACAATATTGTATTGGTTTTGCCATACATCAACATGAATCTGCCATGGGTGTACACGTGTTCCCCATCCTGAACCCCCCTCCCACCTCCCTCCCCATAGGGTTTTAAATTGACACATGCCCATGGCATGAGGTATGCAACACGTGCTCAAGTTTGCAGAATGATGGAAAGATCCCAAGTTCTGGCTCAGGACCTCCCAGTTGCCTTGTGCTGAACTTAAAGCCCTTCCCATTTCTCCTATGAAAAGTGTCTTAACAAATAATAGCTGCCTTTCACTGTGGGCCCAGGGGTAAGATAGGCCCTCTAGTGGTTTCATTTCATTTAATCCCTCAACTGCCCTCTTGAGAGAGGGATTCTGTTATGATACCCATTTTAAAGCAGGGTAAACTGAGGATAAGAGAAGAGAGCCGAGGTTGCAAACTGGTAGCCCTGGAGCCAACTGTGGCCTGTAAATGTGTTTTCTTTTCCTAGCACTCCAATAGAAGGCATTTAAAACACCAGTGGCCAGCATTTAAAACTGAGGATAATTTATACCAAAAAACTCAGCTATTTAGCTTTATTTTGGAAAAATCAGGAGGCCTGGTGATAGAACCCCCATTCCAGCGCACATGGCAACAGTGTGTGCCCCGCCTAGGTGTTCCTGTCCACAACCACTGGTCTTAAACCACAGTTGGTGACAGGCAAAGTCAGTGCTTGTCTGCGTCTGTCTGTCTATCTGTCACTCTTTGTGCTTCTCACCAGCGCCCACTTCCGGAATAGCCCGATGATAGATCAGAAGGAGCACTGGACAGGGAGTCAGGAGATGTCGGGGTTCGTTCTGTTGTCTTGGTGACCTTGGGCGTCAGTTCCCCAATCTATACAATTAGGAGGTTGGATGAAAGTTCTCCCAGAACCCCCCGACTCCTGTCAGCTTAAGGAAGGCTCCTCTCAGCTACAGAGCCCCCTGGGAAACTGCCCGAGGCTTGCGGACAGGCCACATGCGGGCTTGCCCACCTGAGCCATCTTGTGGCCATGAACACCTCTGGGCAGGATTGAATTTTTTTTTTTTTTTTAAATAGTAGGCTCTTGTTGTTTATCTATTTTATTTATTTTAAAATTTATTAACTTATTTATTAATTTATGGCTCTGCTGGGTCTCACTAACCCAGAACTTTGCCATCGGCACTAGCAAGGTCTACAGTCTGACTCTTTCTAGCGACAGGATGGTGGATTCCACTCTTGGAACAACCTCCAGCATCCATAACCCGATTGCACAGAGGAAAGAGTCCATCAGGGTGACCCAGACTCCCCGCTCTGACATGCAAGATTCCTGAGCTGGGCGGTGCAACCAGCTTGTCCCTGCCCAGGTCAGTCTGAGGACAAGAATGCCCGTTGGGCACTGGGGGCCAGCTGGGACTCTGTGCTGCCGAGAGGAAATACTCATTTAAGTCCCAGGAATAGAGAGCAATCATCCTCCCTTCTCTTTCTTCATCCTACAAACATGTGACAGAGGAGGAAACTGAAGCTCAGAGAGGGCAAATGATTGCTCAAGGTCACACAGCAAATCAATGCCAGGGTTGGATGAGAGCTCGGGCTTCTTGATCCCCTTCCAGGGGTACTTGTCATATTCTCTGTCACTTGGGAATTTAGAACCTTCCACTTCTTTGGAACTGGGCTTCAGAAGGGGGCTGGAGGAGCCCGTGTGGGCTCAGAGACTATCTGTGTGGTCCAGAGTCCCAGTGTGGGGCTTGTGCATAGTGCCTGAGACATCAACCACTGCAGAGAGAATGGGGACCCTCCGGCCTCGGAGGTAGGAGCTGCCTGAAGCTTCTAGGATGGAAGTTCAGTCCATAGGAAAGGTTGCAAAACTCACAGACATATTCTGGTTTTCCCACATGTTAAATAAAAAAATTCATATTCGTTGCCAACATTTAAGAAACAGAGAATTTTTTAAAATTCTTTTTCCCCTTACAGTAGGCTCTTATTAGTTATCTATTTATTTATTTTTGGCTGTGCAGGGTTTCAGTTGCAGCGAATGGGGGCTACTCTCTAGCTGCAGTGTGCGGGCTTCTCATGCAGGGGCTGCTCCTGTTGCAGAGCATGGGCTCTACAGTGCGCTGGTTTCAGTAGCCTCAGGACGGGCTCTAAAGCACAGGCTCAGTAGCTGTGGTGCATGGGCTTAGTTGCTCCTCGGCATGTGGGATCTTCCTGGATCAGGGATAGAACTCATGTCTCCTGTATTGGCAGGTGGATTCTTTACCACTGAGCCACCAGCGAAGCCCTGGTTACCTGCTTTAAATATAGCAATGTGTACATGTCAGTCCCAGACTCCCAGTCTATTCCTCCTCTCCAACTCTTCCCCACTGGTAACCAACCATACATTCATTCTCTAAGTCTGTGAGTCTGTTTCTGTTTTGTAAATAAGAATCAGGGAATTTCATGTAAAAGATAGGATTTCTGGCTTCTTTTGACGAGTTTCAAGATATGGCAAAAGCTGGACCACATTTCCACCTGGCTGTGACGGGCAGGAGGTGGGTACACTCCTGCTCATTCACCATCTCAACCACCCTTCCTGGTCTCTGCGACCTCCCTGCATGTAGGTTTGGGGAATGCAGGCTTCCCCTCTGCACCCTCCCATGCTAAAGTCGACCCTTGCTCATCCTGGCCACCCCTGGGGAAGTTCTGGTTATCAGTGGTTCTCAATGTGGGGCAGCTTTGCCCCACAGGGGACATTGGGCCATGCCCGGAGACATTTCTGCTTGTCACAATGAGAGAGGGGAGTTCCTACCAGCATCTAATGGGTAGAGGCTGGGGATGCTGCAAAACATCCTACGATGCACAGGACAGTCCCCACAACAAAGAATTATTGGGCCCCAAACATCAATAGTGCTGAGGTTGAGAAACTGAGCTGAATCCAAATAGCCCTGGGCCAGGAACCAGATCCTAAGAGGGAGGGTCACCCATGCTGGAAATGACGGCACTCTGAGCATCGTGTTAGACAAGGTGGGAAAAAGCCAGGATGCGTAAAATGTGGCCTTGGCTCTCGGAGTGCATGGGGGTGGGAGGTGGCCAGCTGAAGAGGAGGCACCCAGAAATGCAGAGGAGGGGCTCCCCCCACCTGATATATCCACAGGGTCTTGGGGGCAGAGGTCAGGATGGGCAGAGATGGGGAGGAGAGCATTTTGGGCAGAGGAAACAGCCTAAACAAAGGTATGGCGGCCATAATAGACACAGCGGCGCACATCCCAGACGGGCGGCTTCTGTTAGGTGGGAAGGGTGCTGGTGGGAAGCAAGGGCTTGATGGGGGAGGAGACTGTGGGTAGGGTGTAAAGGCCCTCTAAGTCCAGCTTGTAAGGGCTCTAAGTCAAGCCTGGGAGAGAGAGGGCAACCCTTGCGGAATCCTTGCAAACCTAGGGGAATATTAACTTTGTGACCTTGGAGAAATCGCTTAAATTCTCAGAGCCTCAGTTTCTTTACCTGTTCAACGGAATAATAAGAGTACTAACAGTTATCTCACATAGAACTTACTACACAGAACTTCAGTACCAAGTACTGAATTATATGTGATGAATTTAATCCTCATAGAAGTCCTATAAAGTATATACTACTATTATTCCCAATTCTATAGCAAGGAAACTTTGAGATATGGGTGGTCAATTAACTTTCCCAAGGATACTACTAATAAGGAAAGAATGTGAGATTTGAACTCAGGCAGTCTGGTTCCAGCACATGCTCTTCTTTTTTTTAATTAGAGTTTTCATTTTGTATTGGGGTATTGGTGATTAGAGCTTCCTTGGTGACTCAGATGGTAAAGAATTCGTCTGCAATGCGGGAGACCTGGGTTTGATCCCTGGGTCGGGAAGATCTCCTGGAAAAAGGAATGGCTACCCACTACAGTATTCTTGCCTGGAGAATCCCATGGACAGAGGAGCCTGGCAGGCTATAGTCCATGGGGTTGCAAAGAGGCAGACACGACTGAGTGACTAAGCACTCACTTAGAGCTGATTAACAGACAATGTTATGATAGCTTCAGGTGAACAGCAAAGGGACTCAGCCATATATACACTTGTATCCATTCTCCCCCAAACTCGCCTCCCATCCAGGATGCCACGTAACATTGAACAGAGTCTCCTGTGCTATAGAGTAGGTCCTTCTTGGATATCCATGTTAAATATAGCAGTGTGTATGTCAATCTCAAAATTCCTAACTCTTGCTTCTCTGAATCCTTCCCCCTAGCAAGCACATACGCTTAACTGTTTTGCGGTTGTGAATCTCTAGAACATTCTAGGTGAGTTGTCCTCAAGAATAAATGAAATAAAGCAGGCAGATGCCCAGCACGATCCTGGCGCAGAGTTAGTGCAGAAGATGTGACTCATCGGATAGAGTCCTAGCCCAGGCTGAGAGAACAAAGCCCAGTTCACAGCATCCATGGAAACAGGCACCGGGACGGTCAGTAGGGGGCATACCCCCTACAGGGGAAGGTGAGGGTAGAGGCAGGGTGCCCCTCCACTCAGGTGAGAAACAGCTAGCTCCATTTGCAGGGCCCCTGCTTCCCCGCCCCAACCCCGGCTCTTTAACGTCGCCAGGACTTTGCTCACTCCATGTCTCCTGCCTGCCATGTTCTCTCTTCCATTAAACCCCTTTTGTCTGTCCCTCCAACTGAGCTCAGAGGACACTTCTTTCCGGAAGCAGTTTAGGACATGCCTGGGCATGCCTTATCTTTGTACCCAGAGCATTTTTTCAAACTCAATTGGCCTCCTGGGGCAGCATCTCAGGGCTGTCTCAGCCTTTACCAAGCATGTGCATCCTATTTCTATTTATTTTTGGCTGTGCTGGGTCTTCCTTGCTGTGCTCGGGCTTTCTCTAGTTGCAGCGAGCGGGGGGGCTAGTCTCTAGTTGCAGGGTGCATGGGCTTCTCATTGCGATGGCTTCTCTTGTTGCAGAGCATGGGCTCTAGAGTGTGGGCTCAGTAGTTGCAGCACATGGTTTAGTGGAATCTTCCCCATGGCGTGTGGAACCTTCCCGGTCCAGGGATCGAACTGATGTCCCCTGCATTGGCAGGTGGATTCTTAACCACTGGACCACCAGCAAAGTCCAGGGCTTCATTTTAAATGCCAGCACAGGAGTGGGAGCATAGGGAAGGGAGAGGGTGGAGGGAGGACCAGATTGAATACTTCAATTTGACCCACACGTTCTCTGTTTCAGAGACACCTCCCCTTCCAGGTCTTCAAAAGAAGGAGGCATATCGAGTGGTCCCATGATGAGGGCAGCCTGGGATTATTTCACTGTCACCTCCCCTCAGGGATGAGCACCGAGGGTCACCAGCTTGTCCTCGAGAAAGTGATGAGATCACTAGGGGAGGGAGACAGTCGGTGAACACCATGATTTTCAGATTTCTTTCGTGTTTCAACTAATCATCTGTGCTTTCACTTTTTACATTTTGTGATGCTGAAAAAATATTAACACGCCCCTGTTAACATTTTCATTTTATGGAGCAGAAAGCAAAATGTCTGGATTATTCAATGAACTCTGGACTCCTGTTCAGCATTGGGCTACTTCTCCCAGGTCACCAGCCATGCAATGGCTTGCTTCTTTCTTTCTTATTTGCTCAACACCCTCTGTTTTATTGAGACATAATTGACATGCAACATTGTGTAAGTTTAAGGTATATAATGTGATCATTTGATACATGTATGTATTGCAAAATATTTACCATGACAAGGTTAGTTAACACATCCTTCACCTCACACAATTATCGCTGTGTTGTTGTTATGGTGACAATACTGAAGTTCTATTCTCCTAGCAACTTTCAAGTATATAATAGAATATTGTTAGCTATAGTCACCATGCTGTGCATTAGATCCCCAGAGCTTCCTCCTTTTATAACTGGAAGTTTGTCTCCTGTGTTAAACATCTCCTCATTCCCTCCACCCTCCTGACCCCACTGCCCACTAACCCCTGGTAACCACCATTCTCTTTGTTATTATAAATTTGACTTTTGTTTTTAGATTCCATGTATAAGTGAGACCATATGGTATTTAGGTATTTGTCTTTCTCTGTCTGGCTTATTCCACTTAGCATAATGTCCTCCAGGCTCATCTGTGTTGTTGGAAATGGTAAGATTTCCTTCTGTTTTTAATGGCTGAATAATATTCATATATATACATATATACATTTGTATATACACAAATATATATATACACATATGTATATATACACAGATATTTACATATATATCTCACATCTTTATTTTTAGCCATGCTGTGTAGCTTGTGGGGTCTTAGTTCCCTGACCAGGGACTGAAGCTGCTCCCTCCGCAGTGAAAGCACGGAGTCCTAACCACAGGTGCGTGCTAAGTCGCGTTAGTCACGTCCTCCGACCCTGTGCAACCCTATGGACTGTAGCCTGCCAGGCTCCCCTGTCCACGGGATTCTCCAGGCAAGAATACTGGAGCGAGTTGCCATTTCCTTCTCTAGGGGATCCTCCCGACCCAGGGATCAAACCTACGTCTCTTCTGTGTCCTGCATTGGTACGTCTCTTTACCACTAGCACCACCTGGGAAGAAAGCATGGAGTCCTAAGCACTCGACAGCCAGGGAATTCGCCATGACTTCTTTATTCATCTGTTGATGGACACTTAGGTTGGCTCCATGGCTTGGTTATTGTAAATAATGCTGCAATGAACATGAGGGTGCATCTGCATTTTCGAGTTAGTGTTATTATTTCCTTTGGATAAATACCCAGAAGTGGAATTGATGGATCATATGGTAGCTCTATTTTTAAATGTTTTGAGGAAACTCCATACTGTTCTCCATAGTCGCTGTACATATTCACATTCCTTCCAGAGCATGAGAGTTCCCTTTTCACCACATTCTTGCTAACATTTGTTATTTCTTATATTTTTAAAAATAGCAGAATATAAAAAAAAATAAAAATAAAAATAAAAATAAAAATAGCAGAATATAATGACAGGTGTGTGGTGATACCTCACTGTAATTTTCACTTGCACTTCCCAGATGACTAGTGATGTTGAGCAGGAGAAGGCAATGGCAACCCACTCCAGTACTCTTGCCTGGAAAATCCCACGGACAGAGGAGCCTGGTAGGCTGCAGTCCATGAGATCGCTAAGAGTCAGACAGGACTGAGCGACTTCACTTTCATTTTTCACTTTCATGCATTGGAGAAGGAAATGGCAACCCACTCCAGTGTTCTTGCCTGGAGAATCCCAGGGACGGGGGAGCCTGGTGGGCTGGCGTCTATGGGATCGCACAGAGTCAGACACGACTGAAGTGACTTAGCAGCAGCAGCAGCAGTGATGTTGAGCACCTTTTCGTGTATCTATTGCATGTATGTCTTCTTTGGAAAAATGTCTGCTTAGGGATTTGGCCCATTTAAAAACTGGATATTTGTCTTTTTGCTATTGAGTGGTATGAGTTCCTTTCATATTTTGGATAATTAACCCCTTGTCAGGTATGTGGTTCAGAAATATTCAACCCCATTCTAGAGGCCGCCTTTTCCTTTTGTTGTGCCCTTTGTTGCACAGAAGGCTTTTAGTTTGACATAGTCTCACTGTTGACTTCTGCTTTCGTTGCTTGTGCTTTCGGTGTCATACCTCCAAAAAACATCGCTAAGATCAACGTCAAGGAGCTTTATCCCTATGTTTTCTTCTAGGAGTTTTATAGTTCTGTGTTTACACCTTATTTAATCCATTTTGAGTTAATTTCTGTGGAGTCCACTTGCATTCCTTTGCATGTGAACATCCAATTTTCCCAACACTATTTATTAAGTATTTTCCCTACTGAGTATTCCTGGCTCCCCTATCAAATGCTAGTTGACTGGATAGCACATGGATTTATTTCTGAGCTCTCCTTTCCATTCTATTGGTCTGTGACACTGTATTTCCTGCAGGGCTCACTTCTGAGCCTTATGACCAGGAATGCTCCTGGTGGCCTGCTCCAGTCCCAACTCTGCCAAGCAAATCAAGGAATAAAAATGCATTTCAACATCCGCTTAAGACAATTAGGAAGGTCACCCAGCTTCAGGGAAGAGAGTATGAGAAAGTGAAAAAAACCCAGTATACTCTGAATGCAGTCACATTAATTGTCAAAGTGTCCACCATTCACAGAGAAGTTCCACTGGGCAGTCAACAGTAAGCCGAATTCACATATGCTATTTTCTTTTTGGGGGGAAGCATTTTTTCTTTTTGACCACCCTGCACATGGCATGTGAACTTCCCTAACCAAGGACTGAACCTGTGCCCCTGTAGTAGAAGCTCAGAATCTTAACCCCAGGACCACCAGGGAAGTCCATGTGTGTTATTTTCTTATTAAATATTTGCATGAACTATTTGGTTCATCCTTATTATTAATGTTTGGTTAGCAGACCCTTGGAGGATGTTCTGGATGCGGGCCTGGGGCCCTTTCTTTCTCCAATGCAGGCCCTTGGCACTGGGTCCTGTTTTGCAGGTGGCTGCAAGACCCACCAGTAGGAGTTTTCCTACTCAAAGTGCATTTTCTGCCCCATGGGGAACAGCCAGCTTTGGGCCCAGCCGCGCCCACAGGAAGGTGCACTTGAGGGATGGATGGAAAACAACTCCGTCTGTGCCTGGAAAGACGCGAGCAGTGGCTTCTCCAGCAGGGAATGGACCTGTCTGTGCTGAGACCTGGGGCCAGCACGGCTGGCGTGAGTCCTGCAAGCTGATGTGCTGGTGTCACTTTCTAGGTACTGCGATGCAAAGCTGCACTGACAGCTGGGGCACAGCCTGGCAGTCAGGGGTCCCCAACTCTGGGCCAAGCAGTGGTACCGGCCTGCGGCCTGTTAGGAACTGGACCACTCAGCAGGAGGAGAGTGGTGGGCGACTAAGCAAAGCTTCATCTGTATTTACAGCTGCTCCACATCACTCACAGTGCTGCCTGAGCTCTGCCTCCAACCGATCAGTGGAAGCACTGGACTTTCACAGGAGCACAAACTCGACTGTGAACTGCACATGTGAGGGGTCTAGGCAGTGCACTCCTGATGCGAACCAGCCCAAACTGCAGCACCCCCCCAATCCGTGGGAAAAAACTGTCTTCCATGAAACGGGTCCCTGGTGCCAGAAAGACTGGAGACTGCTCTCAGTGACCATTATTGAGCAGCTGCCATGCACCAGGTTTTTATATGCAGTTATCTCCTCTAATCCACAACCCAAACCCTACAAGGTAGGGCAACTCCTCTGCCCATTTTATGAATGAGGAAAACTGGGGCCCGTGGGGGGAATGATTCCCACAAGGCCACACAGCTAGGCAGTGGCTGCACTAATATTGGAACCTGGGTCTGTGGACTCAAAACTGGGCCCCTAACAATTCTTCAGCCTAATCAGACCAAGTAACCCATCACCCTGCTAACCAACCGATCAGCTAGCCAACCTCCCACTGGCGATAACAGTTTCTGGGTGCTTACAGGGTGCCAGGCACTGGAGACAGGGGGAGATTAAGAATCCTGGCTTCTCTGGTGGCTCAGTGGTAAAGAATTGGCCTGCCAGTGTAGGAGATGGGGGTTCAGTTCCTAATCTGAAGGAAGATCACACATGCCATGCAGCTAAGCCCATGCCCCACAACTACGGAGTCTGTGCTCTAGAGCCTGGCAGCCACAAATGTTGAGCCCATGTGCCACGGCTATTGAAGCCCACACACTCTAGAGCCATGCTCTGCAACAGGAGAAGCTACTGCAATGAGAAGCCAGTGCCCACAACTAGAGTAGCCCCCGCTCTCCACCAGAGAAAAGCCTGCCCAGCAACAAAGACCCAGCACAGCCAAAAAAGTGGATGGAATCCTGCCCCAGCTATATGACATTAAGCAGATCACTTAAGCTCTGAGGGTTTTAGTTTCCTCATCTGTAAAATGGAGCAATAGAGTTGCTTCCCCCATTGGGTTAAGTGCGTAAATACATGTAAAGAAAGTACTTGGAACAGCATCTGCTGCAGAGTAAGTGTTCAAGGCTGCAGAGTAAGCGTTCAATAACTGTTACCTATTCATGTGAGATTAATAGGGTTGTGATTTTGTAAATTACATTTTGTTTCTGGTGCAATGTTTTAAAATTGATTTTCAAATAAAGCAACTTTCTACAAAGCCTATACCCAGGGGTGGGCTTCCCAAGTGGCGCAGTGGTAAAAAATCTGCCTGCCAATGCAGGAGACGCAGGAAATGTGGGTTTTATCCCTGGGTTGGGAAGATCCCCTGGAGGAGAAAATGGCAACCCACTCCAGTAATCTTTGCCTTTGGGTCCCAAAGAGTGGGACACAACCGAGCACGCACGCACGCACGCATGTGCCCACCCAGGGGTGGTGGGGGCACAGTGCACCTGTCTTTCAGGCCAGCAAGCAGATTCACACTTCACTCTCCAACATCCCTATCTTTAGTCACCAAGAGACAGACAAGTGGGTCTCAGTCTGTTTTCATCCTCTGGCTGCCCAGCTGGCAAATGCACTGGGGAAGAGGAATCCTGACCTCTGGTCCCCTGAGTGCCTGCAGCAAAGCCTGCCCCTCGAAGCCAAAGCAGAAGAACTGCAGGCAGGGAGAAGGGGTGCCCCACCTAACTGCCACGACCCGAGGGTGCCCACCTGCGGGGTTGAGGCGAAAGGGGACTCTACACTGGAAGCTGGTGCTCAACGGTCCTCAGGGCCACTGGACAAAACCTGCCACTTCACAGCTTCCTTCCTCAAAAAGTACAGTTTGGATCCTGTGTTTGAGTTAATAAGCGTGAACGTGTTGTCAGCAGTTTTTTTTTTTTTTTCCTTGCATATTCTGAGCCTGGCATCCTAAGGGTTATTTATAATTCATTTGTCTACCAGAACAACCGCTTCAATTTTCTAAACCCAAAGTGACAACAGCAATAACAAAACCAGGACGTTTTCTGCTCCCAGGGGGCCTACCTGTCTGCGCCCTTTATTTCCTGTGGGTGGGAATTTCAAACGAGGACTTTTGCTGCCTTCGCCTGGGCTCCATGATGCCATTTTGCAGGATGGCCATAAAGCTGGTACAAGGTCTTGTATTTTTCTAACTCCAGCTGCATATTAGGCTTCCTTCGGACATAACGTGGAAGGTGAAAAAACTGCAGTTCTCAGCACTTTGGATTTTCTAGCCTATAAAGACTGTGTCCATCAAAGCATGCCCCCGGTCCCTGTTTGCCCCCAGCATCCTCAGATAGGCACACACCTGACTGTTAGCACAGGCTTTCCAGGTGCCGCGCCCTTGGCTGGCCCCGGTGTCCCTATGGGGCCCAGAGGATCGGCCGCTTCTGCACCTGCATATTATATACACCTGCATAAATTGCCTTTATCAGTTTTATTAGCAGAAGCGCCTGCCACCGCTGGAGACCCTCGCTGCACTCTGAAGAGAGGGGAGCCGTGGGTTTCCATCCCCTTAAGTTCGTGTGTCACTCTGCTTTCCTTGAGTATGTGCACCCTGTCTGTTGGGAGACAGAAGGGTGAACCTTTGCCACGCCAAAGAGAGGCAGCTATGGGAACACAGATTTAACAGTCCTTTGAAACTTGACCTTGGCCCCTGGGCTGTGGGGGAGCTTCTCCCACTGTGACTGTTCTCGGGTGTGACCTGGACGGACCTACCCACTAGCAGGTCCTGTCGGCTCCCGCTCCAAATGTATCTTGAATCCAATAGCTTCTCATCACACCACTCCAACCGCTGCCGCCCTGGGCTAAGCCACTGTCATCTCTCTTCAGGGACATCGCAATAGCTTCCGGGTGGCCTCCCTGCCTCCATCTTATCCCCACTCTATCCACTTTCCACCCAAAAGCCAGACATAAAGCGAGTCAGACCATGGGACTCTCTGCCTAGACCCCTTCACCATCTTCTCCTGGCTGTTTGGATAAACTCTGAACCCCGACAATGGTGTGAAGGGCATGCTATATCCCTGCCGCCCCCTCCCCCGCCCCCCTCAGCTCCAGCCTTTCCCGCTCTGGACTTCAGTCACTAATCGCCACTGGCCTTTCTGTTGTCTCATGACTAAGCTGAGCTGCTCCCTATCTCAGGGCCTGTGCCTTCCGACTGCTCTGTCCTGTCACGGCTGTGCCCAGGTCCCTCTCCCTATCCGAGGCTCAGTCAGATGCCAGCTCTCCAGAGGGGCCCCGCTCCCACCCTCCTACCTGGAGCAGCCTCTCCCCCCAGTCCTCACCAAGTGATGGCTGTGTTTTCTACTTGGCACGGCACTCTTGCATCTCTGAGATCATTTGTTAGTGCTCAGGGAGTGTCTTTCTCCACCAGACAGTGAGCAACTTGAGGACAGCGGCCATCCCTGTCTTGTGTCCCCACTGTGTCCTGGCCCTTGAGACAGTGTCTCCTACAGAGTAGACGCTCAATTATTTGTTGAATAAATATATTTGTGGGCAGTTAGTGCAACATACCCAAATGGGCACTGTATCCAACCTTGGAATCATGGTGGTCTGGGTAAGAAGACTTTCTTCTCTGAATTAACCATGCCTGCATCCTTCTCCTTTTAGGATCTTCCCATTTCCAGATAACAGAAGACACCAGATAGACCTCATCATGGTAGCAGCTGAACCCACTTACTAGGCTCTTCCTGAGACAGAGCCCACACCTAACTTCTTTACACACATGCAGTCCTCCTGATGACCCTATTGGGTGGTTACTACCCTTGTGCCCATTTTGCAGATGGTGAAATGGAGTCACTGATTGGTCTCAATTCATGCAAAGTGGCAGAACTGATTACAGAGCCAGAGCTGTTAGCCCCTCCCTAAATGCATATGAAAAGTACAAGATATCTCCCAGGGGGCGAAAACCAGGCTTGGCTCAGGGGTGACAATGGCTCCCTAAGAAGCTGTTCTGATTTGGAGGCAGAACGCTGGCTCTGGTGGTGGCTCTGAGTTGGCCCCCTCCTCTTGGCACTGTCTCTACCCACAACACACCGCAAAACTGAAATGTGCAGCCACCAGGGTGAGCAAACAAGAGTGAGCCCCAGGGGCATGCAGGTCACCAGCCTCTGCCTCCCTGGCCATCCCAGGCCTTCCTGATGAACTTGGCTAAGCCCCAGTGGCCTGCTTTGAAAGCAGCCACAGGGCTGGAGCAGGGGAGGAAGAATGTGGGAAGAAAGACACTACTTTGGAGGATGGAGGGGGCGGGCAGGAAAGTAGGATTACAGGCGGGCTGGCTTTTGTTGGCAGAAAGGAGAGGGCGGTGGGAACCTGCCACTCTGAATGCCCAGGGCGGAAATACAGGGTCACAAAGGGAGAGTGAAATGAGGGCAGCACTTCTTAAGGGGCAGCTCCCACCTCCTGAGGGAGCAGCGTGGGCTGAGGTGTCTTGGGGACATTACAGGGACCTGGGGGAAGAGGAGGAGGCAGGAGGAGAGGAGAGTAGGGAGGAGAATGAGGCAAGGAGCTGGAGGAGGGCAGAGGCGAGGGGGAAGTGGGTAATGCATAGGAAAGTGGAGGGCCACATCCTGGTTTCATGATCTTGGCTGAAATACTGCACTTCTCTTTCAGTTTCCTTGGGACCATGATACCTACCCTATGGACAGGAAGTCACATATGTAGTTAAAACATCTGACAGTGGCTTGATGTATCACAGGTCCTCAGTAATCATTCACTCCTTTCCTATTTGACTCTCCAATTCCACATTGGGATGAAAGAGATTGAGCCTGCGACCAAAATTGGCTTCTTTTCCTTCAGATCATTCCTCACAGTCCAGATCCAAGTTCACAGGCCTTGGGACTTCCCTGGAGGTCCAGTGGTTGAGAATCTACCTTCCAGTGCGGGGGACATGGGTTTGATACCTGGTTGGGGAACTAATATTCCATGTTCCACAGGGCAACGAAGCCCATGCACCACAATTACTGAGCCTGCAGGTCCTAGAGTCCCTGCTACACAACAAGAGAAGCCTGTGTGCTGCAGGAGAGAAAGCCCATGTGCTCCTACAGAGTTCGCTTACACACACACACACACACACACACACACACGCACGCACACACACACACACACACACACACACACACACAGGTTCACCGGCCTTACTACCCGAATATCCAGTTGGAAGACCTTGATCTTTATCAGGTCAGAAGCTGGCAAACACCTGTAGGTTCACCAGGATAAAGGGCTGAGATGGGACATGTCGCCAGGTGTAGAACCCCAAAGTTCCCAGGTGCCATGACCCTTGGCTGGCTTACTGTCTCCCTAGTCCCCCCGTGAACATGACTTGGTGGAATACTCCACACTGCTTGCTGCTGGGCCCCCAAACCCCTCATTCAGCATGCATTCTTGGATGTCCTCCCTGGGTGGATGCTTTTATCCACCCACAGATGGGAGACCTGAGTCACCACGAGGGAAGGTGACAAGCTCTAAATGACACAGTGACCTAGTGCAGAGTGGGAGCTAGAGCCAGTGTCCCCTGAGCTTCAAAGCAGAGCTCCTTCCGCTGTCTGTGGGGGGAGCAGGTTCTGAGCCCCAAATCCAAACAGTTTGTCAGCTAAAAGCTTTGGGAGCTATTCCTGCAAGCAACGGTCAGTCTGGGAGATGCAATCAGATGCTGAAGCATGGGAAATTCTTGGACATTTTGTTGGGGATACAAGGTCCTACCCTCTTAGTGTCTTTTAAAACTGGGTCACTCTGAAAGCTGTGCTGTGTGGCCAGTCTATCACACCATCACTTTCTCCTCTCAGCCCTGTACCCTGTGAACACATGCACACAAGTGCTGTAGCTGCTTCCTGCAAGCCAGAAGTTCTGACTTTGGTCTGAATTCTCTAGCTCTTCTCCCCGAATCACCAAGGCCCCCTGTGCTCTCTCTGGCCCGGCTCTGACTTTCTGATACCATCTAGTTTTCGGATTCCCATTTCCAACCCCAGCTTGCTGACGGGGTGCTGGACTCCGATGCTTTGCTTTGGCCTCTGGACCTTGGACTGTATCTTGCTCTATCTGCACAGCCACTCCTGAGAAAGGGCCTCCATTCTGCCCTTGTGAGGGACCGTCGACAAATCTGAGGCTCACCCTGATCCCCAGCTTGCGTCAACTCTGGCTTCTGCCTCTCTTTCTGTTCAGGGAAACACTGATTCTGATCAGGTGCTTGAGATGGACAGCTTGGTCTGATCTTCCCCTCTGTTGAACAATGCCCTCATTTTCCTTTCCAGGGCAATTTTGTTGTATTTCTGCTTCCAGAGATGTAGCAAGAATGGCATAATGGGATGTGTGTGGGTGGAGGGACCCTGGGGAAAGGAATTGAGAAGTCAGTTCTTCTAGGTAATGGATTGTTACCTGAGGCTTTTACCTGAGGTCCTTCCTCCCTCCCAGACACAATTTACTGAACCCAGTGTTAAGCAATTTACATACATAATCTCCCTTAGTTCTCTCTCAACAATGCTATGAAATAGGATGATTATTATCTCTGCAAATCTTGCTTAGCTTAAGCAAGTGGTTGTCAAGGTGTATTCTGAGGACAGCTGGGGTTCCTGGGATCCTTCTAGGAGGTCTGTGAGGGCCTCCCCTTCCCAACCACGTATCTGCATGAGGTTGAATTTTCTTCAAGTACAACCAAAATAACACACTGAGACAACCTGAGTGCAGAAGCAGGTATGAGAGCCCCGCTGTCTTCTGTGGAGTGAGATTTCAAAGAGATTTGCAAAAGTAGAAAATAACGCTACTCTTCTCACTAACTTTTTTGGGGGAAAGTATAATTCTTATTCATAAAATAGGTTATTTATAGTAACAAGTATAATGGGTTGTTTATTGTTATTTTAAAACCAAATATTTAATCTTTTTGAGTTTTAATTTCTAAAATGGTAAACATCAATAAATATAGTCCACACAAACAAAAGCTTTTTGGAGTCCTCTCTAATTTTTGAAGGTGTACCATCAAGATGCTGGACAAAAGTCTGAGAGCTGATATTTTAAGCCAATGGTGATAATCTCATAACCCTGGCCAGTGATTGGTTCAGAAGTTTAGGCCCAAGCCTATCAGTATATGGTATTCTCTTGGTGACAGCTATTGGCTGGAGAATGGTCATGTGACTGATTTTGAACCAATAAGATGGGTGGAGTGTTTGTTATAAACTGCTGGGAAAGCTCTTCCTGACTGGCTGGCTTACAGGAACACCTTTTCTTTCTCTGAGGTTGTCCTGACCAGAGGCAGTGTCAGAACTTCACCAGCTGTCTCACTTCCAGCCTGAGGAGGGAGCTGATGCCCAGAGGAGGGCAGAGCCAAGAGAATCACCAAGAAAGGAGACAGAGCCAAAGGTCAAGTTGAACTACATCTTCAAGCGCAGTGTCATGACTCCAATGAATATCTTCATTTTTTAATGTCAGCTGGAGTTGGGTGTTAAGTATTTATAGATGACAGCATTTCAACTGCTATTCCCTAGTCCATATACGAGGAAATGGAGGCTCAGAGGGATTAAATGAGTGCTAGTGGATGGAAAAGCCAAAATCCAATACTCAACCTCTCTTCCCTCCACCTCCACCCCCACATTATGTAGCTTTCAAAAAAGTTAGGTTCTTGCCAGTCTATGTCTGGAATCCAGATCACACGAAAATCCTGTGAAGGCTCAGGTGGCTAAGCACTCTCAGATCCTCAGGAGTGTCTGCCAAAGTCCTTCTCTTTGCCCCAGAAATGACAGCTCCCTGCCCCTCCTCTGGGAGTTTTGAGGCTGTCCCTTGGATCTGCTTGGCACAATCCTCTACCCCAACTGGAGTTCCCTTCTCTAATGACCTGATGAGGCCTAATGACAGTGTATTAATTAGAGCTGTTGGTTGCAAGCAACAGAAACCAATTCCAGCTAATTTAAACAGAAAAGCGATGTTTGTCTGGCCAACTCATACATCTCCTGGAGAATGGAAGAGTCAGGTTTGGAGGGTTGAAACCAAGATTAATGCCCCAGGACTTCCCTGGTGGTCCACTGGCTAAGACTATGTGCTCCCAATGCAGGGGACCCACGTTTGATCCCTTGTCAGAGAACTAGATCCCACATGCTGCAACTAAAGATTCTGCATGCCACAACTAAAGATCCCACGTGCCTCAACTAAGAGCCAGTGCAGCCCAATAAATAAATAGTTTTAAAATTGTTATAAACAAAATTAATGCCCCCAAATCAAACCACTATGAACTAGTCCTATGATCAGTCCATGCTGCTGGGCACAGAAACTCTATCTTGACCGCCATCACCGACAATGGGCTGACATGTGCTACCACCACAGTCTTTGGAAACTGGATACAAATTTGCACTACTTGCCTCTTCTTTGGGTTTTTGGCTTCCAGATGTTTGCATCTGATTGGAGACTAGGTTACAGATTCATTCCTTAGCTGCAAGGGATGCTGGGAAAACAAATATTTTCAACTTGATTGTAAGAAGCAGGCTCTGCCTTAAAGCAACTGGAGCTTCTCCAAGCATAGCAAGGAAGTTTGCATGCAGTGTGGCCCAAATGAGTGACAAATGTTTACTGTAGAAAGATACTCAACAATCTGGATAGCTGCTCTGAGCTTCCAACCGGCAGATCTGGTGGGTCAAAGCTCCCCAGTGCCCAGGAACAAGTTTTTCCCAGGGACAAATACATGGCTTTGGCAGGAACTTGGGCAGCAAGTCATGGAGCACAGCAGGTCTGCTGGCTCCCTAAGCAAATGCAAAGACGCAAGCTCACTCAGTAAAAGTCAGGAGCATGTATGGGCCCATTGCCGGGCTCTATCACTTATGAAGGGTGTGCCTTGGTCAACCAATTTAACCTCTCTGCACCTCAGTCTGCTGACTGTACAGTACCCCACTGTAGGGTTGTTGTGACAGCCAGAAGTTCAGGTTTTTGGTGGCTGGTTCAATCACTGGGACTCGTCATAAAACAGTTAGGAGTTCCACCAGCATCAACACTGTTATAACTGTCTGAATCTCACCTGCCACTGTCCGCGGTCTCCCTCTTCTCTCTCACTGCACAGAATCTGTTCTATGACAGGGGAGCAGAAGGAAGCCTCGTGTCTTCTAGAAAGTTTCCCTCATTATCCTGGTTCCTAGTGGTTTCTTATTGCTTTCAATTAAAAACAAAAATTATTTGGCTGCACCAGATCTTAGTTGCGGTATGCAAACTCTTAGTTGTGGCATATGGGATCCAGTGCCCTGCTGCTGCTACTGCTGCTGCTGCTGCTAAGTCACTTCAGTTGTGTCCGACTCTGTGCAACCCCACAGACGGCAGCTCACCAGGCTCCCCCCTCCCTGGGATTCTCCAGGCAAGAACACTGGAGTGGGTTGCCATTTCCTTCTCCAATGCATGAAAGTGAAAAGTGAAACTGAAGTCGTTCAGTCGTGTCTGACTCTTAGTGACCCCATGGACTGCGGCCTACCAGGCTCCTCTGTCCGTGGGATTTTCCAGGCAGGAGTACTGGAATGGGGTGCCATTGTCTTCTCCACCAGTGCCCTGACCAGCATTCAAACCTGGGAACCCTGCTTTGGGAGCATGGAGTCTTAGCCACTGGACCACTAGTGAAGTCCCTCACTGCTTTCAACTCTGATTCATTCAATCATTCACTAGTCCTTCCTTCACCAGACTAGTCCTTCCTTCTCATTACCTAGCCCTTTCCAACATCCTACCAAGCTCTTTGCACATGGGCCTTCCCTTTTTTTAAAGACACATCTTTTTTTCTCATTTGCACTCACTGTCCCTTGTCTTGGAACTCTTCTCCTCCAGAGAGTTGTCTGGCCAACTTTTCCTTGTCATTCACATCTCAGCTAAAATGGCCCCTCCTCCGAGAAGCCCTTCTGATTACCTAAACCTAAGCAGCTGCTGCTCACTTTCCCCTTCACTTGCTCTTATTCTCTGGCCTCGGGTGCTCTCAGCTGACCTAGCTACACCCCCAGAGCGGACCAGTGAAGGGGGTTGTGGCAGAGGTCCAGGCCACAGAGCAAGGGCTTGGAGGAAGAGATGGAGCTTTCTTTCTTAAAACTGAATGTATTTATTTATTTTTGGTTGTGCTGGGTCTTCATTGCTGTGCACAGGCTTTCTCTAGTTGCAGTGAGTGCGGCTACTCTCTAGTTGTGGGGTTTGGGCTTCTTACTGTGGTGGCTTCTCTGGTTGAAGAGCACAGGCTTCAGGGCACATGGGCTCAGTAGTTGTGGCTTCCAGGCTTAGTTGCCCCATGTCATGTGGAACCTTCCTGGACCAGGGATCGAACCCCGTGTCCCCTGCATTGGCGGGCGGATTCTTAACCACTGGACCACCAGGTAAGTCTGGGATGGACTTTACTGATACTGAGCATCATGACCCATATCAGCATCTTTTGCAGCTCCTAGCACAGACTCATTGCATAATGGAAGGGCAAAAAAGACTTGGGACAGGAGGCCTGCATTGAACTTCCAGAGGGGCCTCCCCCGGCCCCCACCCAGCCCCAGCCCTGCCCTCCAGGATGATGAGCCCCTGCCGGGGTTACACATCAGCAGATGACAGGGCATGGGATGGCCCTTTTTGGCTGTCACTCCCTCCCCCACCACTGAGTCCTGGTGATCCTGGGGGAAGGTTGCTGAGGGACAGGCTGTGGGGGCTTCAGCAGCTGAGACACAGATCGGATCAGAGTTAATGAGAGGCCCTGCTGATCTGGCGGCTTTGCTAATTAGGCTGCAACAGCTCCAGACCCAGCCAAGGAAAGCACGTTGCTTATGCTAATCAAGGGCGGTAGGCACTTCCTGGCTGGCAGAGTTGCCCAGAGTCTGGAGCATGTGCTCAGCATATAAGGCATGGCAGGGGAAAGCTGGGAATTGGTTGGGGGGAACCAATGCTAGAAAGATCCAAAGATAGCCCCATGGCTGCACTTTAGATTCTGGGGCTGCCCGTTGGCCCAGTATAGGGAGCAAGAGGCATGGAAAATGGGAGAGGTCACCAGTGAGGAAGAGGGAGGAAGGAGGAAAAATGGCAAGACACCCTGCTCTGGAAGGTGGGGAGATGGAGCGTGAGGCTCACTTTCAAAAACTCAGCCTCGAGTGATGGCGGGCAGACTGTATCGGGACATTCATGGAGCCAAGATAGACTCTGTCTACTGTTCCTAAGGGATCAAGTGCCCCAGGGCAGAGGGCAGCCTCTGGGGCAGTTGAGTTGTAAGATAGCCAGACAAGTAAAACTACTTCACCCCTGGCAGGGTCAGATGGCTATCTTCTTCAGCCCAAGTAACAGATGTGAAATATTCTGAGTTGATTTTCCCATAATCAATGTGTCATCAAGTATCTCAGGCCCTGAGATCAAATGTGCATTAAGATTCACTCGCTCAGTTACTCATTCATTCATTCAGCACCTACTGCAAACCCAATTTCAGCCACAAGGAATGCAGAGACAAATGATGTCATCTCTGTCTTCAAGAAGCTTAGGCAAGGACCACAAACCAGCAATCTGAGTAACCATGCAATCACATTGCACAGGTTTCAGTGCTTCCTTACCTGAGACTGGGAGACCAAGAAGGCTCCAAGAGGAGATGATGCTTGAGCTAAGTTAGGAAGGATGAATAAATTCAATGCCTAACGTCTAGAGAGTAAGTATTAATGTGCAATGCAATGGTCTATGCCCTTGACATCCCTAACATGTCCTGTCTTCCCAGTGACCCTACTCAGTGGTGACTATTACAGCTTTCCCATTTTACAGATGAGAACACTGAGGTACAAAGAGATGAAGAAACATTCCTGGAGTTGCACAGTGTTAAGAGGCAAGTCAGGGAGCAGGAGAGGGCCAGGTACTCAAGGCGGAGAAAGGATCCCTGAGAAGAAGGACCAGTGTGTGCAAAAGCTCAGAGGGATATTGCAGCGGGAGTGGCCATGCGCAAGGCTGTGGGCTGGGGAGGGAGACAGGGGGTGACGAGAGGCATCGAGTTTACAACTGGATTCAAGCCCAGCTGATTGAATGGCTGCACTCTGGGCTCTGGTGGGTCAGAGACGTGCATGGGGAAGAGTTAGCTTGAAGCCTGCAGCCAGAGGGCCCTAATCACCGATGAATTATGCTCTTCATCAACTATTTAGCACCTCCCTTGGTAGCTGGGTCCAGAGCTGGACTCTGGTTGCCACATCAGTATTTCAGCTGTGTCTTCTTTTCAGCTAAAACTGAGCTTGTCATTTGCACAACTTTTGAGATACCTCAGTAAGCAAGGTTTTCTGCTTCTAAACTAGGGCGAGGTTTTTTACATTCAGAGGCCCCCCCCCCCCTTATGAGAGGGACTTTCCCAACAACTCTTGTACCTGCAACACAGGCTTAAAGGGGACAGATTGATTCTGTCCCCTTTGAGTTCTGACCCTCTCTGGCTTCCAGGTACTGGGGTCTTAGCCTGAGTGTCATAAAAAGCTCCAAACACAATATTGCCGGAAAGAGTTATTGGAGTCTGTACTTTCCCAGCCACTGTTGTGTCTGTAGAGAAAGTGGAGGTGGGTGAATGTGATGGGGAGGGGGGAGGGAGTGGAGCAACCAGTTAAAGTTAGGGCCTGGGTTGGGGGTCTTCATCAGTGCTTTCCCCTCCCACCCTTCAGCACTCATTGAGGGCTTTGCTTCCCCAGGAAGTCCCCAACACACACCCCAACCAACTCCAAGGGCCTCTGCCCCTCCTGTGCAGCTCTTGTCATGGGGGCCATTTTTCTCTAAATTAAAAAAAAATGATTATTTGCTTATTATGACTTCCTCCTGTAGACAGTCAGCCTTATGAGATAGGGTGCAGGTCTAATTTTGTTCATCATTATACCTTTTGTTGTTGTTTAGTTGCTCAGTTGTGTCTGACTTTTTCTGACTACATGGACTGTAGACCACCATTCTCTGTCCCTGGGATTTCGCAGGCAAGAACACTGGAGCGGGTTGCCATTTCCTTCTTCAGGGGATCTTCCTGACCCAGGGATCGAACCTTTGTCTTCTGCAGTGGCAGCAGATTCTTTACTACTAGCATCTAGAATTGTGTCTGACACATAGTACACGCTCACACATACTTGCAGAAAGGATGCAGAAATAAGGACTAATCTTGAGAGACTGACGGTTCCTCCTTCCTTTCCTTCCATCTCTCTCCCTCCCATTCTTCCTTCCGGAAACTTTTTCTATGTGTGTACTTGGCCTGGGGATCACCATCAGATGGCTGGGCCTGCAGGAGGCCCTCACAGCCCAATGCCAGGAGCTCCTGGGCTTATCTGCCCCCACTGAGAACGATGAGCAAATCTAACCCTCAAAATGGACAAAGGGTGGGTGGTGATGCAGGATGGAAAGTAATTCCAAAGTCTGCTCTGAAGACACAATCTGGGCTTTCCCTGTAAACTTCAGTGCCTCCCTTTGCACATTGTTCCTTGCAGACCCTATAGGGAATGTCTGCAGGGTGGGCTCCTGTGGGCTGTCAGAGGAGGGTAGGATGCTGAGGATGTCATGGGGGAAACTAGCTTTCAAACAACCCAGGGATTGAAGGATACAAAGAGCGAAAGGGAGAGGCAGATGCCTGTAAAAGACAGATGCTCCCCTTCCCACAATGAGGATGAAGAGAGAGCATCCAGACACCAAGTCAGCAGAGACGGCCCAGAGGCAAGCCGCAGGCAGGGACTCTATCTGCCAGGACTGCTTTCTCTCTGGGGCTCTGGGAGAATTTAGCGCTTGTGGCAGGTGCTACACTGGGCTCCCTGGAGACCTTGAGATGCCATTTAGGCTGGGAATGAGAACACAGATGACATAGGGCCACCACCCTCCGGAGGGGCTCTGCTAGCTGCCTTGAGAGGGCATTTACTTCTGCCTGTCTGCGTGGCTCATGGACCCTTGAGAGGGAAGCCAGAGGCAGGGAGTAGGGAGGGGAGGGGGAGTGCCAAATGTAAACACTAGAAAGCTACATTAAAAAAAAAAAAATTCCAGGACCCCTGTGGAGACGCATCAGTGGATCTGCAAGTCTATATATTGGCAAAGCCTCCAAGACAAGTCTGATGCACAGAATCCTGACCTCTAGGATGCTTTTATTTATTTATTTGGCCACACTGCTCAGCATGCAGGATCTTAGTTCCCTGACCAGGGATGGAACCCACGTCCCCTGCAGTGGAAGCATGGAATCTTGACCAAAGGAAGTCACCTAGGATGCGTTTAAAAACACCCTTCCTCTCTTCTGGAAGGCAGACATAGTGAAAACAAGACTTCAATTTGATAATAGGAATTTTCAAAATTTCAGCTTTTATAGGTACTGAGGATTGAAATACTTGGCTGCAACTTGTGTTTTACTGGTTGTCTTTATATTTTTACCTGATAATTAACAAAGTTTTGGATCATTGAGGATGTGGGATGTGGGTCACAACCACAGGGGTAACTCAGGGCAACTGAGGAAGAGAGATTTTTCCATGGAAGGGATCGTGTTTGGATCATGAATGGAAGAAAAACTAATTTAAGATGAGAAAGAGATTTCACCTTTGGGGAGAGGTCACAGGTTTGGCAGATTCAGTTTCACTGTCTTCGCTTTCTGAGGCACAATGTCTCAACAGTGGGGAAGTGCCATCCTTGAGCAATGGAGAGCTTCGACATTTGCAAGGTGAACTTCTCTATCAGGAAAATGGGCTTCGCACACAATTGAAACATCTTTTCCTTGGGGGGGGGGGCAATGCCAAAAGGACTGTTTTGCTCAATCTTCTATTAAAGAGAAATTTCAATTGCCCAGATCAGCCTGTTTCTGGAGTGGTGCATTCCAGCTGACCAAACTTGGCTCACTTACCCCAGACCCAAAATTGCTGAGCTGGAAAAGGAAAGGTGATTGTTTGGCAAGTTCTGAGAAGCCCCTGCGTGGTTCTCATCGCAAGAATCCTGAGGCATCTCAAACTGGATTCTGCCTCCAGTGTGTGGTTTTTTACTTGTAGGAAGTTTTCAATGATGCTGCTACCCCTCTGATGGTCACTGCATTTTGTCATGTTAAAACAAAGATTGATAAACTTTTTAATAAAGGACCAGATAGTAAATACATGGGGGCTTCTCTGGTGGGTCAGATGGTAAAGACTCTGCCTCCAAGGCAGGAGACCTGGGTTTGACCCCTGGGTTGGGAAGACCTCCTGGAGAAGGGAATTCTCCAGGAATTCTCCAGTGGAGAAGGCAACCCACTCCAGTATCCTTGCCTGGATAATTCCATGCACAGAGGAGCCTGGCGGGCTAAAGTCCTTGGAGTTGCGAAGAGTCAGACACGACTAAGCAACTAATGCAGATAGTAAATATTTAGGGCTTTGCAGGTCATATGGTCTATGTCCCAACGACTGATCTCTGCCATTGCAGGGCCCAAACAGCCTTTTTCATAACACGCGGGTCCCACTTTCCCATGCAGGCACAGCTTCCCTTCATCTTGAGCTGGAGACCTGAGGCTACCTTGCTAGTGTCTTTTCTGGGCCTCAGGGCTCTGTGTCTGCAGGCAGTACCTCTATTGCACTCACCAACTCCCAGGGGACACGGCCAACCCAGCCTTAGCCCATTTAAGTACTGTGAAAGGGCATGGCCTCAGGTCAGTTCTATATTCAACACTAATTAATCAATTACCACTGACTATAACATCGTCTTCCCTTTTTAAAGCATTGACTATATGTATTATGCTAAAAGCTCTGTGTCATTTACATCCTCCCACACATCCTGGGAAGGAGCTTTTATCATTCCCACTTAGCAGATGGGATTAGGCAGACTCCCAAGGTCAAGAGGTTAGAAAATAGTAGAGCCAGGATTTGAACCCAGGTCTGTGTATTTCCAAAGTCCATGTTCTTTCTTTCAAAATAAATTCTTATATTATATTTGATACATAGAAAATAATATATTTAGGTGGTGGCCAGGGGTAGGGGAAGGGAGAAACAGGGAGTTAGTGCTTCTTGGTTGGGTATAGAGTTTCTGTTATGCAAGATGAAAAGAGTTCTGGAGTTGGATGGTAGTGATGGTTGTCTTACAATGTGAATGTATATCACTGAACTGTGCACTTAAAAATGGTTAATTTTATGTTTGTATTTGACCACAAGAAAAAAATGTATGTAATATACCTATAAGTTGTTGTTTAGTTGCTAAGTCGTGTCTGACTCTTTGGGAGCCCATGAACTATAGCCCACCATGGAAATCTCTCCATGGGATTTCCCAGGCAAGAATACTGTGGTGGCTTGCCATTTTCTTCTGCCCGACCCAGGGATTGATCCTGAGGCTCCTACATTGGCAGGTGGATTCTTTACCACTGAGCCACCAGGGAAAGCATATATGTAGGTTTTATGGATTATAATAATGAAATAAATAGCTGTGAATCAATATAATCACCTCTCTCTTGTTTTAAACCCTTGCTGCCTCCATCATAGGGTGCTGCTCTCAGAGGTTTTGGGGTTTATTAATCCCTTTGTTTAGTTAATTAATGAATCCCTATCTTGAGACTTCCCTTGTGGTTCAGTGGCTAACACTCTGAGTTTCCAAAGCAGGGGGCCCAGGTTTGATCCCTGGTTAGGGAACTAGATCTCCCACGTCATAACTAAGAGTTCACAAGCCACAACTAAAGATCCCGTATAAAGCCAACTAAAGCCACAACCAAAGATCCTGCAACTAAGACCCAGCCCAGCCAAAAAATTAAGTGAGCTGCATTTGTAATCATCACTTTAAAAAAATCTTATTTAATTAATATGTATTAACAACATACTTTTTAGTTTCACTTTTTTTGAGTTTTAAAATAATACCACAATATACACAGTCTTTTATGCCTTGATTTTTTTCACTCAACGTTGCATTCTCATATTCTTGCCTGTAGCCATTTAACTGATCTATATTATTCCATTTAGTAAATATATCATTTCTAATTTTTTTACTTTGTTTATTTTTGTAATTATAAACTATAAACCCATCATGGTGACTGGATTATTTTTCAGAAATATTTATTGTTCCTCCTAGGGGAGGATTATACTTTCCTTCTAATGATGGCAGACTTGGCTTTGCAACTTTCTTTGGTCAATGAAATGTGAACAGAAATTGACATGTGTCCCCTCTGAGCAGAAGCTTGTAGAGTCAGCACATGATCTGCCTGTTCTCTTTTCCCCACTTATGTCTTAGATGGAACCTGCTCCATCAGCCTGGGTCCTGAAATGAAGACGACACAGAGCAGAGCCACCACTGAATCACGCTGGACACATAGCATAAGTGAGAATTAAAGATGTGAGAGATGGACCATAAAGAAAGCTGAGTGCTGAAGAATTGATGCTTTTGAACTGTGGTGTTGGAGAAGACTCTTGAGAGTCCCTTGGACAGCAAGGAGATCCAACCAGTCAATCCTAAAGGAAATCAGGCCTGAATATTCATTGGAAGGACTGATGTTGAAGCTGAAACTCTAGTACTTTGGTCACCTGATGCGAAGAGGTGACTCATTTGAAAAGACCCTGATGCTGTGAAAGATTGAAGGCGAGAGGAGAAGGGGACAACAGAGGATGAGATGGTTGGATGGCATCACCGACTCAATGGACATGAATTTAAGCAAACTCTAGGAGATAGTGAAGGACAAGGGAGCCTGGCGTGCTGCAGTCTGTGGGTTCGAAAAGAGTCAGACATGACTTAGCAACTGAACAACAACAAACCCTTGTTGAAAGCTAGTGAGATTTTGGGATCATTTGTTACTGCAGAATAACAGATCTATCCTAACTGATACATCATGCTCTTTCCACCACAACACAGTGATTCCCAGTGAAGTGGAGTGGACAGAGGGAGTGGACATTTTCCTATGAGACTGAATTAACCAATAATGCATAAAGCCACGTTTTAACAGGTTAAATAGGGTTAATATCATCCCTGTCCACTGTGTGTATTGAGAGTGATTCACATTAACAACTAGAAAGTACTTCCGAAGATACTTAGCATTGGGGGGACTGAGTGGCACCTCTCGCCTGATTTCTGGGCTTTCTTCCTCCCCACTTCCTATAGGTCTCTCTCTCTCTCTCTTTTTTTGGCTGTGCTGGGTCTTCCTTGCCGTGGATGGGCTTCTCTAGTTGTGGCGAATGGGCTTAGTTCCCCAACCAGGGATTCAACTCATGTCCCCGGCATTCTTAACCACTGGACCACCTGGGAAGTTCCCCTGAAGGTCTTCGAAGTAACTCTCACGTACAGAGGTTGCAGGAGGAAGTGGGGCCAGTGCAGAAATTCTGCAACCGTGGAGTTCAGGTGCTGGAAACGCCAGCTGACATGCTGTGGGAAGAAAACAGTCTGAGTAGGGGAGGGGAGGATGTGCTCAGGCAAAGAGACTCAGCGAGCAGACAGGGCAGAAGCAAGTCTGGGCAGAGGCCTCTGTGTTGGGAGCGTATACAGCGCAGCTCAGGCGAGTGAGTTCAGCTGGGACCTCACAATGGTGCTCACAGTGCAGGAAGATGACAGGAACGTCCCCCATCGGTCAATTTCCCTTTCTCATTAAAGCCGCGGCGATGAGGAAGGACAAATGGGGCTGTGTTGTGCTTTTCCCATTCTCAATTATCATCCAGAGGGGCTGTCGAGAGAGCGGCTCATTTGGTGCCATTTTCATTCCTTGTCACTTTTCTTCCTGTTTCTTTCTCTTGTTTCTTTATTCCCAGTTTCTGCGGAGGTCCCCTTAACTATTCCCATCCACAAGGCGAGCAGAATCACGCACACACAGACACACACCACGATGAAATCATAATGAGAGAACAAGAGAGAGCCCAGCACGGGAAACTAATCCATCCTAATGATAAAGATCATTATGGAGACAAAGAAGGAAGGGAAACAACACATTTCATTCTAATTAGGCCGGAAAGCTCATTACTGGGAACAGGGAGAGAAAGTGATCAAGTAGATGTATCTTGAAAAAAACAGCTCCTCTGGGCTCCAAGGCCTGAGAAATAGCATGGGCGGGAGAGGCTGATGGTTCCCAAACTGGGGTTCCTTATGGTAGCCGAGGTGGAGGGGATCTGCAGGAAAGGGTGTTTTTTCAAAAATGTAAAAAGGGGTTAATGGAAATTATCATTTTGCTCCTAATAACTCAATATGGACAGATAAACTAAACATTTCAAGTTTCTTTGTTTAGGGCTGGCATTTCATCTGCTCAGGCATAACTAGCTTGCTTATAACAGAGACCTAAACAATTGTTGAGAACATAAGAATTTCTGGGTTTGCAGTGGTGGCCTATTTACAGCTGGGATCACGGTATTCCTACTGCAAGGAACCTTGGGTTCTTTATGGGGAGGCTGATCCTACTGCACCATTAACCATGTCTGTGCTTCATAACACAGGGAGAAAAGCAATTTATTACTTAGTGACTTCTCTGGTGGTCCAGTGGTTAGGAATCTGCCTGCCAATGCAGGGGACATGGGTTTGATCCCTGGTTTGGGAAGATTCCACATGCCGCAGAGCAACTAAACCCATGAGCCCCAACTACTGAAGCCTGAGCACTCTAGAGCCCACGCTTTAGAACAAGAGACGCCGCCACAATGGGAGCAGCTCCCGCTTGCTGCAACGAAGACCCAGTACAGCCAAAATAAATAAATATTTAAACTGATTTAAATATTTAAATAGGCTTCCCATTAAGAATCTGCCTGCAATGCGGGAGACCTGGGTTTGAACCCAGGATTGGGAAGATCCCCTGGAGGAGGGCATGGTAACCCACTTCAGTATTCTTGCCTGGAGAATCCCCATGGACAGAGGAGCCTGATGGGCTACAGTCCATTGGGTTGCAAAGAGTCAGACACGATTGAGTGACTAAGCACAACCAGCACAAAAAAATATTTAAATAAATATTTGAGCTGACTTAGGCAACCTACTCCAGTGCTCTTGCCTGAGAATCCCAGGGATGGCGGGAGCCTGGTGGGCTGCCGTCTATGAGGTCACACAGAGCTGGACACGACTGAAGCGACTTAGCAGCAGCAGCAAACTGCACTGGGTCTTTGTTGCAGCGGGCGGGGGCTACTCTCATTATGGTGGCTTCTCTCCACGGACAGAGGAGACTGGCAGGTCCATGGCATTGCAGAGTCGGACATGACTGAGCACACGCCTCAAAAAATTTAATCAGTTTAGAAAAATAAGAATCTTTCAAAACATGGAGTTCATAAGGAGTAAAACAATAAAAGAGGTTCTTGGCAGGTAGGGAAGGGGTGAGAAAGTGGGGAAAGACAGGAGGAAAGGAGAAAGCGGTTATTGTTCACTTACGTCATGATGTACTAATTACATAAATAATCTCATCTAATTCTCACAGTCACACTGGGAGTGGTGGTGGTGGTGGTGGTAGTCCATCCATTCATTCACTTACCAAGTATTTCTGGGTACCTCCTTGCTGTTGTTATTCAGCCGCTCAGTCACACCTGACTCTTTATAACCCCATGGACTGCAGCATGCCAGGCTTCCCTGTCCATCACCAACTCCCGGAGCTTGCTCAAACTCATGTCCATCACGTTGGTGATACCATCTAACCATTTCGTCTCTGTTGTCCCCTTTTCCTCCTGCCTTCAATTTTTCCCAGCATCAGGGTCTTTTTTTTTTTTTCTCATCAGGGTCTTAGGATCCAGCTATTGTTCTAAGTGTTGGAACTATAGCAGTGAATGAACCAAAGACTCTGCCCTCATGGAACTTACAATAAACAAGTAAACAAAGACACACATGTTTAAGTATAGGTGTAAATATACATACATATAATATACACATAAACATATATGTGTGTGTACATGCATACATACACAAACATTAATATTATACTTGTGTGTGTATATGTTGTGGGAACTTTGAGCTCAGCAGGTGCAAAAGTCTGAAGGTGCAAAAGTCTGGGAACTCTGGAGACCCTAGAAGGAGGTCAGTGTGGCTGGGAGAGGGGGGCAATGGGAGAACAGGAGGGGTTCCTCTCCCTCACACCCAGGCTGGTCTCCTGGGGTTAACACAAGCCAGAAAGCTGTGATTATCTTCTCATCTTTAGGTTAATGAAGGAGAACTTGGAGGTAATGTTATTTTTGTTGATTCTTGATTTCTTGTTAAAACATTTTTCGGAGAAGAGTTGATACCAATAGATAATAGCTCCCTCTAGGGCATTTTCCCATGGACAGGAATGCCCTCCCCTCCCTGGCCAACTCCCTCAGTGAGCACAGCTTTATGCTTCATGTTAAACCCTGTCAGTCTCTGGGTCCTCTGCCCCCATCCCGTCAGCAGACCTCCTCCACCACCAATGCTCCTTTTGAGAAACACGCGTCTTTGGAAGCATTTGGATAACACTTCCTGCTCAGTTATGAAACATTGTTCAGGGAAAGGCAAGAGGATGGGTGAGTCTCTGGAACTTGCTAGAAATGCAGACTCTTGGGCCCCACTCCAGAGCTAGTGAATCGAATTTTGCATTTTCACAAGAGCCCCAGGTGACTGTTGTGAATATTAAGTTGAGAAGCCCTGCTTTCAATGACCTTCAAAAATGCACTCAGCTGTGGGCTTCTATAATCCCCAATTTGGAGAGCTTGACAGTATATGACAGTATATACATATTTTCAAAGCAAAGCCAAACAGACCATACTTCCGTTACACACACAGTATTAAATGCTAATTTTACCCTTTAATTCAGTGGCACAGTAGAAAGGAACGTTGTGGTGTTGGATGCTTTTGGGCTTTATTATTCACAGGGTATGAAACCCTGGGAAACAATGCCTGCACCCAACAACGGCTGGAGCATTATTTCTGGGAGCATTATCTCTTTTAGGCTCTGTTTCTTCATCTGGGAAATGGGAAAAACAACATCTCCCTCAAAAGATTTGTGGCAGCACAAAAGAAAACATCTAAAGATGTAAAATGCCTGCACCCAACTCCTTGCCCGTGCGCTTTCCTGCTAAGCAGATTGGGGCTGGGGTACCCAAGGGATAAAAAAGGGTTTCCTAATCATAAACAGTAAGGTCAGGGGATGTTTACTAAAACAAGTGATTTTCAAGTAAAGTGAAAAGTGCAAGCGTTAGTTGCTCAGTTGTGTCCATGAGACCCCATGGACTGTAGCCTCTGATATGGGATTCTCCAGGCAAGAATACTGGAGTGGGTTGCTATCCCTTCTCCAGTGAATCTTCCCAACCCAGGGATGGAACCCAAATCTCCTGCACTGCAGTCAAATTCTTTACCGTCTGAGCCATCAGAGATTTTCAAGTAGCTTGTATGTAAATAAGCGGTATGCTAATTACAGAATTATCGCTCAGATTTAAACAAGACCCCTAACTATCTCTATTAGCAAATAGGTTTCTGATTTTTAACTGGGATTCTTGTCTGTGGGCAAAATGGGGAATGAGCTAGCTTGGGAGGGGGTGACTCCCTTGAAACTGTATCCAAATATGTGCAATGTTTATTCTTTTAAGTTATGCCAGACTCTACCCTGAGACGGGGGTGTGTGAACACGCCCGAGGCTTTTGGCTGCGTTTCAGGCTCACTCTTGGAAAGAGCACAGCCCTGGGGAAGATGCTCCAGGCACATTCGTGTCCTGTGCTCAGTTTCCTGGGGGCGGGGTCATCACTTCCATCATAGGACTAAGGAGACCTAGGCCTCTCAAAAAATAGCTTAAGAACCACTGCTGGAGTTACCAACAATGGCTCAGGAGCAGCCTTGGAGAAAAACACCTGGATTTGATTTCCAGCTCCCCACGTAGTCCCTGAATGACCTCTGACAAATCTCTTCACCATTCTGTGCCTCAGTTGCCTCATCTGTAGAAGGGGGTGATGGTAGGACCTACTTCACAGGGTTGTTATGAGACTCAAATGATTAATAATTAATGTAAAATTCTTAGAGAAGATTTTGGAAGTTAGTAGGTACTCAATAAATGCCAGTTCATTTTTTAAAATGTTCTATAATTGCTTTTGTATTGCAATCCTTCAAACCTGCCATCCTGAATGCAGGGATGAACAGAGATTTTAGAGAAGAGCAAGGTTTTGCTGGATGGTGCTCCAAGAACTGGACCTCCGAATGGTGCTCTGTCATCACCCTGGCCCCTCAGAGCTGGGGTCTCCCCTTGCACTAACTCCTCTGCTGCAGCGCTTAAAGATCCGGGCTGGTGGAAGTATTAGATCCAGAACAGCAACCTGCAGTTATCAAAATCAGCTGTGCACCCAACCCCAAGCTTGCTTTCTGTGCACCATTTCCCATCCTGACAGCCCCCCATCAAACAGGTCAGCCCCCTTATTACCATCAAAGAAACCAAGGCTTAGAGAGATTCAACAACTTGCCCAAGTGAGAGGCTAGAGCATGGGAAGCGAAAGTGAAAGTGCTAGTCACTCAACCCCAGGGACTGTAGTCCACCAGGCTCCTCTGTCCATGGAATTCTCCAGGCAAGAATACTGGAGTGGGTGAAAGTGAAAGCGAAGTCTCTCAGTTGCGTCCGACTCTTTGCGAGCCCATGGACTGTAGCCTATGAGGTTCCTCCATCCATGGAATTTTCCAGGCAAGAGTACTGGAGTGGGTTGCCATTTCTTTCTCCAGGGGATCTTTCCGACCCAGGGATTGAACCTGGGTCTCCTGCATTGCAAACAGGTGCTTTTACCATCTGAGCCACCAGGGAAGCCACCATGCCCTTTCCTGGGGAATCTTCCCAACCCAGGGATCGAACCCAGGTCTCCCACATTGCAGGCAGATTTTTTACTATCTGAGCTACCAGGAAAGCCCCTGAGAACATGGGAAGAAATTTTTTTGTGTCATTTTATTTATTTTTTAATTGAAGGATAATTGCCTTACAGAATTTTGTTGTTTTCTGTCAAACATCAAAAAGAATCAGCCATTGGTACGCCCATGTCCCCTCCCTCCCATCTTCCTCCCCAACCCATCCTTCTAGATTGTCACAGAGCCCCTGTTTGAGTTCCCTGAGTCAAATTTAAATTCAGGAATGTCTTACCAAGCCACCCTCATCAAGCAGAGATTTGAAATTCTTTTTTTTTTCTGTTCTAGGAAAATTTGAAGTTTTGCTAAATACGTTCTAGCCATGACTATTCAAAATGACCTTCAGAGTCACAGCAAAATTTTAGGTTCAGCTCTAATGACTCAGGAGGTATTTATAGAGTGTCAGTGCCAAGGGCAGCTCAAAGTAGACCCTGAGAGACACACAGGAGGAGCAGAAAACTGCCCTTGCCCCGGAGACGCTTATAATGAGTCGAGAGAGAGGAGGAAGTTGCCACCAGCATCACTGCCGTCAGCAGCTGCATTTGCAAACTCATCTCGTTTGAACAACCATACCTAGAAGATCCTATTCTTACCCCCAGTACATTGATGATGAAACAAATTCAGAGGGAGCAAAAAAGAGGTTAAAGGTCTCCTGTGAGGTCTTCCAGGCAGCACGTTGTCGAGCAGGAACTCAAACCCAGGTAAGATCTGATGACAGACCCTAAGCTCACCATGCAGTGCCCTGAAACTTATAAACCACAAGACTGTCAGCTCCTGAGGGCAGGGACAGCTC
This sequence comes from Ovis aries, assembly GCF_016772045.2. Lineage (NCBI taxonomy): Eukaryota > Metazoa > Chordata > Mammalia > Artiodactyla > Bovidae > Ovis > Ovis aries. The sequence goes on from NC_056065.1 coordinate 51,906,533, forward strand.
TGCTGTGCTCACCGCCAAGTCATCAGGGCTTAAGACAGTGCCTACACACCTGTGGGATGAAGGAATAAATGAACAGTGGAAAGGACTTCCCTGGTGGTCACTGAGTAGGAGTCTGCCTGCCAGTGCAGGGGGCATGGATTCTGTCTCTGGTCTGGGAAGATCCCACATGCCTCGGAGCAGCTAAGTCGGTATGCCACAACTACTGAGCCCCGACTCCGAGAGCCTGTGCCCCAAAACAAGAGATGCCACCACAGTGAGAAGTCCTCGTGCTGCTGCTAGAGAGCAGCCCCTGCCCACCGCAAGAAAGCCCATGCGCGGCAACCAAGATCCAGCACAGCCAAAAATAAATAAACAAATAGTGGTTCTTTTATATAAAAACAAGAAAAAACAATAGAAGATCAAGGCCAAGGCAAGGTAGCAAACTGTGCCCTGGTCTTGGTGGCAAAAGGCTGGAGAAGGGGGCAACAGAGTTTGAGATGCTTGGATGGCATCATAGACTCAATGGACATGAATCTGAGCAAACTCCAGAAGACAGTGAAGGACAGGGAAGTCTGGCGTGCTGCAGTCCATGGGGTCACAAAGAGTTGGACACAACTGAGTGTCTGAATGACAACCCCTCACATGATTTCCAAGGTCTTGAAGATGGGATTCTGCTCCTGGGGTCAAAGTTTCACAAGCCAGTGGTATTTTCTGCCCCTAGTTGTGACAAGGGTTGGGAAGTGCATTGTGGGAAGCTAGGGGACCAGTCACTCTGCTGGCTTTTCTGGTACAGCTGGAAACACCCTGTTCATTGCGGGAGAATTTACCCTTGGGAGTCTGCAGTTTAACCTGGTCATGAGTAACTCCGAGAATACGGCATAGCTGGCTAATGGTTCGGAGCAATTAGGCATGGATGCAGTCAACACACACTCTAAGAGTTAGCTCCATGCCAAGTTCCCAGGGTCCTCGGGAGCACAAGACGTGCTGAGCTGGGATTCCTTTTCCCCTCCGTTGTTTCCCCGCATGTACTGGGAACTCCTCAAGGGCAGGCAAGTGGCTCACAGTTCTCTCAGTCTACAGTACTAGCTCACAGACCAGGGAAAGTTAGGTCCCATCACCTTGAATTTGGGCTGGCTAGTGACCACTATCGCTCTGACTGGAAAAGCACAGGAGAAGCGATGTCATTGACTTCTAAGGTCTGTGGTTTCCCACTGGTTCTCTTACAAATTTCCCTCTTGGAATCCGGCTGCCATGCTCTGAGAAGCCCAGGGGATGTGGAGAGAAACCATGCATGACCTCACACTGAGCCCAGCCTTTGAGTCCAACCTGTCAGCTTCTTTTTTTTTTATGTTTTTATTTATTAATAATTTGGCTATGCCAGGTCTTAGTTACGGCACACAGGATCTTTAGTTGAGGCATGCCAACTTTTAGTTGCAGCACATGGGATCTAGTTCCTTAACCAGGGATCGAACCCAGGCCACCCTGCATTGGGAGCATGGAGTGTTAGCTACTGGGCCACCAGGAAGTCCCTTGCCCGCTTCTTTAGATGAGTGAAGATGCCATCTCAGAAGTGCACCCTCTGACCCAGCAGGTCCAGCTCCCAGCTATTTGGGTCACCCCCAGCTGAGGCCCTAGACACCATGGGGTAGAAACAAGCTACCTGAGCCCTGTTCAATTACCTGACCCATAAAATTCATGAGCATAATAAAATTAATAGCTAAAATAATTATTAACTCATAATACCTCACTGAGTTTGGGGTGGTTTGTCATGCAATATGGGACAAGAATAGCTCTGGAACCAGACTGTTCAGTCACTCAGTGGTGACTGACTCTTTGCGACCCCATGGACTGCAGCATGCCAGGCTTCCCTGTCCATCACCAACTCCCGATGTTTGCTCAAACACATGTCCATCGAGTCGGTGATGCCATCCAACCATCTCATCCTCTGTTGTCCCCTTTTCCTCCTGCCTTCAATCTTTCCCAGCATAAGGGTCTTTTCCAATGAGTCAGTTCTTCACATCAGGTGGCCAAAATATTGGAGCTTCAGCTTCAGCATCAGTCCTTCCAATGAATATTCAGGACTGATTTCCTTTAGGATTGATTGGTTGGATACCCTTGCTGTCCAAGGAACTCTCAAGATTGCCTGAGTTGAAATCCTACCTCTACCAAATTACTACAAACATTTCCCAAGGCAAGCCATGAGCCCTCCCCAGACCTCAGCTTTCTCATCTACAGAATGGGCAGAAGACCATTCTGTCTCAGAAGGTTGCTGCACCAGGTTAAGCCCAGGTCCATGGCTACTTGTATTGCAATTCTTGTCATGTGATTTGATCTTTCTGAACCTTCGTTTCCTCATTTACAACCAGGGGTTAAGAGAGTTGTAAGCACTCACGAGATAGGGTGAGCAAAGTACACAGATTAATGTGGTGGCTCGAATGTGGAGCCCATTCCGTGGTGGTCGCTAGCTCATGATGGCATGGTTAAGCCTGACTGTATCTTGAGCACGTCTATTCCATGCAGGAGTGGCTACATTCAAGTACAGTCTCACACTTCAAATTATATTCCAGTCATCCATTCTGGAGCCCAACCGATCTTCAGAGATTCTTGGGCACAGTTCTGAGGTGTGGGCTTTTCAGAGCCAGGCTTTGAGTTAATCTGAGCCAATGCATGCACTTCCTGAATGAGATATAGGAAGGAGATGTACTTCCAGTTAGAGAGCCAGGCTGTTTCTGACCCTGAAGCCAGAGTAAGCCCTGTCTGATGCTGACGGACTGTGAACTTGACAGTTCATACTTGGCTGTTTGCCTCAGGAAAGCTGGCAAGGTGATATTTCTGACACTGATGACATCTCAGTATTATTTACACTTGCAGGTAGCACTGAACAACTTATCAAGCGCTGGATTTAAATAATCTCATTTGACTTCTTAATCACAACATACATTTGTTGTTGTTGTTCAGTTGCTCAATTGTGTCTGACTGTTTTCAACCCCATGGGCTATAGCATGCCAGGTCTCCTCGTCCTTTACCATCTCCTGGAGCTTGCTCAAACTCATGTCCATTGACATAATGCCATCGAATCATTTTGTCCTCTGTTGCCATCTTCTCCTCCTGCCCTCAATCCTTCCCAGAATTAGGGTCTTTTCTAATGAGTCGTCTCTTTGTATCAGGTGGCCATACATAATTGTTGGTAAATCATTATATATTGAGTATTTACTATGTTAGGAACTATGCTAAGTGCTTTACATGTATTTATTTAATTCTAACCACAACCCCACAAGAATGGAGAATTGACTCCATTCTTTGTTAAATAGATGAGAAAATTGAGGCTCTGAGAACTGGTGACCTGCCTATGGTCACCAACCAGGTACTGACCCAGCAGGGACTGGAACCAAGACCTCACTCAGAGATCCAGGTGTCAAATGCAACGCCATGCCTCTGACAGGTCCTTCTGCTCTTGGCAGAAACATGTGGGGATTTAAAAGGAGAGGAAAAGCTTCTTAATTTTCTTAGCAAAGTTGAGCTGCAAGATTACCTTCCAAGAAAACCAGGACAAAGTCCTTCAGAAAGATGGAGCCGGTGCTAGGAGGCCACCTGAGGGAGATGAGGCCATTTCAGACACCAGAAACCAGATCAATATCAACCATGAATTCACCAACAAATTCACTAATATTCAAGTGACTCCCCTATTTTCATGGGGATGGAGGAAGGAAAGATGTTTCTCCCGTTCCCCTACCCACCTGGGCAAACATGGTAGCCAACAGGAATCTTGGCCATGAAGGCCCAGAGCATGAGATGGGGTATAGAAGGAGGGTCCACGTGAGCATCTGGAGGACTGCATCTCTGTCCAGCTGAAATGCCAATGGCCTTTCTTTTTCTTGTCCAAGCCTGCTGGTGGAACTTGGTGGGATTTCATCATAATACCTGGGCCTGGGGAAAACTCTGTTCTGGGGAGATCTGTGGTTATCCATCTTCTGGGTCAAGCCATTCATTTGACAGAAGGGGAAACTGAGGCCTGGGGAGGGACATCCCAGACCAAACACTTAATCAGAGGAATTCTTCCAGAGCAGTGATTCTTAATTGGGGGTGGAGGGGGAAGGTGGATTTTGCTCCCAGGGGACAGCTGGCAATGTCTGGAGACACTGTTGGTTGTCATGACTGGGGCTATCTAGTGGGTAGAGGCTGAGATGCTGCTAAGCTAAATATCCTACAATGCATAGGAAGTCCCCATGGCAGAGAATCATCCTGCTCAAAAATGTCCACAGAAGGACCTCCCTGGTGGTCCAGTGGTTGGGACTCCACGCTCCCAAAGGAGAGGCCTAGGTTTGATCCCTGATCATGGCACTGGATCCCACATGCTGTAACTAAGAGTTCACGTGTCCCAGCTAAACATCCTGAGTGCCACAATGTGACCTGGCATGTGGGTGCTCAGTCATGTCCAACACTTTGGGATCCCATGGACTGTAGCCTGCCAGGCTCCTCTGTTCATGGAATTCTCCAGGCAAGAATACTGGAGTAGGTTGCCACTCCCTCCTTCAGAGGGATCTCCCTAACCCAGGGATAGAACCTGGGTCTCCTGCACTGCAGGCAGATTCTTTATCGTCTGAGCCTCCAGGGAAGCCCCAGCCTCATGAAGTAGTTGCTATTATTCACATGTTACAGATGAGGAAACTGAAGCACAGAAAGGAAAAACTGTCTTGTCCTAGGTGAGCAGCTGGGAGATGGAGGAGCCAGGATTCGGACCCAAGTGGTGGGAAGCCTTTGGAGCCTTTCCCCTAACCATGAACTAGCGGTGGACCTGTCCTGCATGTCTGTCCCAGCTCTGCTTTGGAGAAGCATCCCTCTTCCATCTTGTGGGCTAGACTAGGCAGAGCTGACCCCGTCTGTTGACCTTTCAATCCAGGGTTTGGTCCATGACTCAGCTCTACCAAGACCAATGATGGAGAAGGGAGTGCGAGAGAGTTCAGGTGACACTGCTTAAGCTCCTGGATCCAGCCATTCCCAAAGGGTCCACCCTGGCATTTTTGAGCCCCTGGATCCAGCCATGCCTGAGGGACCTACACTGGTGTATTCAATTACCTGAGCCATAGCTATTGCACTTTTTTTTTTTTTTTTGGCTTAAGATAATTTGGATTGAGTTTCTCTCACCTGAAATTCAAGGATGTCTGACTAATACAAGTTGGTTTCAACTTGCCCGAAGACCTTTTTATTATCATCTTTAGTTCTGATTTCAGTGTGAATGACTTTGCAGTATCCTAAGTGGTAAACAGAGCTTTTCCAAATCCAGACACGCCCATCTATAAAGAGGCCTGGAAAAGAAGGATAACAGCTGACATTTATTAAGCAATATGTAGCAGGCACTGTTTTAAATGTTTGACATAGATTACTTATTATTCCTTACAAACACATGATTTTTTTTGGTACTATCATTTATTATTATCATCTCATTTTATGGGTGGGTAGATTAAGGTATATAAGCAGGATAAGAAAGGTCCTCAAGGTCACAGAGCTAGTAAGTGGCAGAACAAGATGTGGACCCAGGCAGTCTACCTCTATCATAATTAACTACTACCTAACCCCATGTCTGCTTTCCCTGCACAGACCTGCATAGAAGAGTTGCACACCTAAGGTGTTTCCTCCCAAATATCTGTTCTTTGCTCTGTTGCCAAGAGCATGTTTAGTCATCCACCTAAGGCTCCCTCCCCAGCTTGCATCATAATGAGCCCACAGCAGCTGCTATCACTGAGGCCATCCTAGTTGTTGGCAGCATTTACACATGTAAGAAACACACCTAGCAACAGATCAGAAACGGGACAGGTGACAGCAGAGGTGGGGACTGTGCAGATCAGATTGGGGACCGGGAACTGATAACACTGACAATCCCACAAAGCCATCTTCTCATCTGTCGCCTCCTGACTTTGCAGCTAAGTGTTAGTCGCTAAGTCGTGTCTGACTCTTTGCGATCCCATGGACTGTACCCTGCCAGGCTCCTCTGTCCATGGAATTCTCTAGGCAAGAATACTGGAGTGGGTTGACACTCCTCTCTCTGGGGGATCTTCCCAACCCAGGGTTTGAACCTGCTTCTCCCACATTGCAGGCAGATTCTTTACCATGTGAGCTACCAGGGAAGCCCTAACTTTGCAGCTAGTTGTTTTTTTAAATTTATTCTTAATTGGATAATAATTGTTTTCCAATGTTGTGTTGGTTTCTGCTGTACAAAAATATGAATCAACCATAAATATACATATATCCCCTCCCTCTTGAACCTCTCTCCCACTCCCCTATCCCATCCCTCTAGGTTGTCACAGAGCACTAGGCTGAGCTCCCTATGTTGCAAGTCTTTGAGGTGCCTTGACGAGGTGACCTAACATCTGTAAAGGTCACAGTCCCACTCAGTTTCATTCTTCCTCCTCTTCTCAGCCAAATAACTGCTTTGAATCTCCCCACTCTCAGGAATTACACTGCCCCCTCCCCACTGTACCAAAACCTTGCAGAGATCGAAGTAGGGGACATCACTGTGAAAGTTTGTGGCCAACACATTGTTTTCTGCCCCTCTGTTTATGTAGCCGTCACAGCTGTGCTGAAATCTCTTCCTTCCCAGGAAAGCAGGAAATTCCGGAGACCACACTTCAGATAGATCCCAGAGGATCTCTGTCCTACTGTTCCAGGCCACAGGCAGCCACAGGCTTGTAAATGCTTCACCACCAGCTCTGGAGTTGGGGAGGAGTGCTAATTTGTAGTCATTGCCAATTGCCTTGGTATAAATGCCCTTACCGTCAATTGTCAATTTCAAGCTACCCATGTGAGGCACACAACATTCCTGAAAAGTTAACCCTTGACTCCCATGAGCTTGGAACAGCTGACTCCAGCACACCCTGCATAGAAAGCCTGGTCTGAGGCGCATGCCTCCAAGTTATCTGATTTTCATTAATAGAAGGGAGAAACTGCTGCATGGAAAATGGGCCTTTTTATAAAAAAAAGGAAGAAAGAAACAAAAACCTAATGATAATGGAAGACAGGCTGATTGTCTGAACTTCAACCTCCATGCTTGCCCAATGAATGATAACAACCAAATAAACTCATAAAAAGATAACACTTTACATAAGCTCTCCAATTCGCCAACTACAATTTCTAAGCATATTGCAAACCTTCTCTCACTTGCCCATAAAGTGAAGGAGATTCACCAGGGACTCCTGCTTGCAGAGGTACAGATTTTGCAAATCTGCTCCCCGTTGAAAGGCGGGGATATTTGGCAAAGCAACAGTTTGGCAAATGCAAGTACAAAACCAAGTAAATCCAGAATCCCAGACCTAGTCTTTCATCTCATTTTCTCCTCTTTCTTTCCCTTCTCAAGCCTCAAAAGAGGGAAAAAAGTCTACTGAGAGCATTATGCAATCAAAAGAAGGACAATCAAACCAGAAAGTGCCAAGATTCTAATCTTAGAGTCCAGGGTCACACCAACATTTCTGGGCTGGATCTAAAAAGACGGGAGAATGGAGAAGGGGATTAGTCCTGACAGTTTGGGCTCTGGCATCCAGGGCGCCAGGCAACATCTGCTTAATTGTTGTTACAGGTGAAGGGATGCTGCAGTCAGCTGCATTAGTTAAGTTAACCTTTCATCCAGCCGGCCAACTGGCCAGCAATTCATGCCAACATTCCTCTGAATAGCGCAAGGTCACCAATGACCTTCATGCTGTTAAAGCCAGTGGCCAGTTTTCCAGCCTGCCCTTCCCATCCTTGTTTGACTTCTCTGTAGCACCTCACAGCTGATCACTCTTCTCTGACACACGTTGCTTCGGGGCTTCAGTCTTCACTGGCTTTCTTCCTGCCTCACCCGCTGCTCTGCTTCATCAGAGTTCTGTTGGCTCCTCTTTCTCTTTCTGACCTCAAACTGTTGGCAGCCCTAGAGTTCCATCCTCAGGCCTTTTCTGCGTCTATATTCACTTGTTTGGTATCCTGGCTTTAAATATCTCTATGCTGATGATTCCTAACTTTATATGACCAGCCCTGACCTCTCCCTTGAATTCCAAGCTCTTGGATGCTTAACAGACATCTCAATTAACATGCTCCAGACTGATCTCCTATATTTCCCTGTGTCCCGCACCCTCTAAGCTAGTTCCTGCCCCCATCTTCTCCAGCTCAACAAACAATAACGCTTTCCTTCCAGTTATTCAAGCGTTCATCCTCAGTCATCCTTGACCTCTCCTTTTTTCTTTTACCGAACATCCAACCATTAAATTCTGTGGGCTCCAAATTTAAACTGGATCTTGTTTCTCACCACTCTGTCCCACTTTGCACTGCCCCTCTGTGCTCCCTGCCACCATTGTCTCTTGCCTGGATTACTGTGACAGCTTCCTGATTTGCTGCCTGCTTCTGCTTCCCTCCCCAAGAGGCTGTTTTCAACACAACATAAATGTATGTCAGATCCCGTCTCTCCTCCAGACTAGAGATGGGCTTCCTACTTTGCCTCCCTAAGATCAGTGGTTACAATAATTGCGAGGATGGTCCTGGCCTCTTCGCATAGGATCTGGCCCTTCCTGTGGGCTTTTCCATTTGGATATGCAATGACTATTCCTTATTGTTCTTTACAGTTTACAGAGCAATTTCACATGCATGACCCCACTGACTACTCATAACTGAACTGTGCAATATGGCCACTGCTAGCCCCATGTAACTGTTTACATTTAAATTCTTTAAAATTAAATAAATTAAAAAGATCAATTCCTCAGTCATACTGGTTGTATTTCAAGCGCTCGACACCCACATGCGGCTAGCAGCTGCCATATTGGACATACAGATGTAGAGCATTTTCATGATCCTAGAAGGTTCTTTTGGACAGTGCTGCTACATAATCGCCCTATGAAGCAACTTTTAGTTCCCATTTTGTAGACAAGGAAACAAACCCAGAGAGGTCTGTAACTAGCATGAGACAGTGGCTACCTTGAAGTCTGGCCTTTGGGCTCCAAGTTCTTCCCAAAGCAGGGCTGCTTAAGGGCCTGGTCCTCAAAGCATGAATTTAACTTCTGACACAGGAAGTGAGGTGTTTATCTGCTGGTGAGTGATGGCCTCTTGCCATGTTGTCTTGGTAGTATCCATGGCCCCCATTTCTGGCAACAGCACCCCCATTACCCTCCAACCCTTCTTTCCCTATTCTCAATTGGTGAACCTCAGGTGGGGTTCACTCCACTCTGATTTCGGGGGTGAGCATGGGAGACAAGTCTGGTGAATGAGAGGACTGCATTTCTGCACTCAGCAAATGAATTAATAATGCTATATAGGGCCTTCCCTGGTGGTCCTGTGGCTAAGACTCCATACTCACAGTGCATAGGGAGGGACCAGGGATCTATCTCTGGTCAGGGAACTCGAGCCCAGATGCTGCAATTGAGACTCAGTGGAGCCAAACAAGTAAACAAATAAGTAAATATTTAAAAAAAAATGCTACACAGAGTCACACACACACACACACACACACACACACACACACACACACACACACTTCTGCTTGCATTCATGTTGATGGCTCAGGCTCACTGCAGGTGGTACCTTTGGTTCATTGGCATGGGGGTGAGGGGAAGATGTCCAAAAAGCATCTTCTCACTCCCCCATTACAGTCCTATGGATAATAAGGGGTGGCGGCCCTACTGAAATAATACTTTGTGAATGATCTCAATGCTGTAAAACTCCAGACCAGAACTATCTGTACAGTTCTCTTCACTCCCCTCCCCTGCTCTGAACGACAGTGAGTCCTTCAGGGCCCTTGCCTCACAGGGGTTTGTGTGTGGAAGGAAAGCAGGGCTTACATGAAGGCCTATCTATCCTTCCTAACTTTTGTTCCCCAGACAGGAAGCTCATGGAAGGAATTAGGCCTAGAGAATGGCAGAGGTGGTGCTTCTGGGAGTGGTGACATGGACCATTCTAGAAGAGAAGAGACTGGTCAGTTCCTCAAGCCCTGGAACGGGAGTTTGCCAGTGAGGGGACTTGTGTCTGGTCTCTGCCAACATGGCGAGGAAGTGGCGGGACAGAAGGGAATGGACCCATGCAGGTATCGTGTTGTAACAGTGGGTCTGGATATCATTCCTAAAGTCACCAAAGATATACCCAGGCTCAGGCTGGAGTGCTGTCCCCCTTTAGGGGACCAAGTGGGCCTGGGCAAAAAGCAGGTCAGCTGAGACCATGGTGGATGGAAGATTCCAGGCCCCTTCCTCGTTCTTCAGACATCAGATACATTCCTGCAATAATATGCGACTCCAGGCAGGTGTGCAAGAGCCCTTCTGTATGGTGAACCCTCATTTCTCATCACTCTGGCGGAGCTAGGCCTGATCAGATTCTTGCACACTTGGTTATGGAGTAAGATTCATGTCAGTAATAATAAAAACAGCAAAACCACAGCCAGTTACCGCTGTCACCCTCATAGCAACTGCCCTCAGTCAAGAGCTATGTGAGAATCACTGGGCCAAATTCAAACCTCTCTATACTTCATCTCATTAGACATCATAGCAACCCATGAGGGAGCTGCGACAACCAGCTCCATTTTACAGATGAGGAAACTGAGGACCAGAGAAGTTAAGCCATTTGGTCAAAGTCACACAGCAAGTAAGGAGTAGAACCTCAACCCTCAGTCTGTCTTAACTCTGAAGGCTGCAGCCTTTTCTTTTGAGTGTACGGGGCTTAAGTTTCCCACAGCCCATGGACCCCTCCCATCCCCGGCTCAAGGAATCTGCCCAGTGGATGCCTGGGAGGTCAAAGTCAAGGGAATCCAAGGCCAGGATGGATTCTGGGGTTTTCTAAGAGATGAGACCCTGAGTCCTCACCTCAGTGGGACAAACATCTGAACCCGTGACCCTCTCTTCCTCTTCCCTAGACACCCTGGGGCAAGTGCACGGGGACAGGGGTGGGAGCTGGGTGGCTGCAGGCAGGCAGTGTCCACGGGCAGGGCACTGGCCCAGCCCAGCAGCCAGCACATGGAGTGAGGCTCTTAATAACGCTGGATTTTTCCAGCAGGTCTGCTTGCTAATTAAACCTGCTTCTCACAGTCCCTGCAAAATGCAGGCACCTCACTTGAAAGCCTGTAATTTGCCAACATGAAGGAGAACAGAAGTGAGTATTCAAACATTACCCCCAACCAGGGCTCTGAGATATTGATTAGCAAGACATGGAGAAGCAGGCCCACTTCCAACCCCTCGAACCCAACAGGAATCAATATTTCTTTCCTTGAAGGGGAGGAGGAGCTTCTTTTAATGTGGAGCTTGGAAACAGTGTTGGGGATGTGCCATGGGCCAGCCCAAAGCTGTGTTCTGCCTCATGGCAAACGCCATCCTAGGTGAAGCCGTAAAAATTACAGAACGCGTCAAAAGATATTATAAAGTCCCAGCCACACGTCCTAATGACTCACAAAATGACTGGTCTCCAGCAGCAGCCTGTAATTAGAGCTGCGTTGTGCCAAATATATATATTCGCAGGCCCTGTGCTGAGGTTCCATAACGAGCCCAGAGTTGGCCCCCTGAATTGTGCTCGCGCAGGGAAGGGCACGAAAGGTCACCAGCTCACCCCGAGCAGTGAGAAAAAACATCAGAGGCTGGAAAAGCTGGGCACTGCCCAAAACTTAAGTGGAGGGTTAAAGGAACAAACTGGAAGGGTCAAAACAGGCAGGAATCGGGTAGGTGCAGGAGGGGATGATGGAAGCTGGACTACGAAAATGATGCTTTAATCCCCAGCTGGAACAGGAGGCGGCTGCAGAGCTTCGTCAAGATGGGCGTTCCCATTTCCCAGAACATCCCAGGATGCTCACAGGGACTGGTGCAGGGAAGCCTGGCTTCCTGCTCTGAAATTCATTGACCCCAACAATACTACTGCATCAAGGTGGAGACGGGTAATGGAAGAACAGAAAAGACAAACTAAGCAGACTAGATAACCTCTAATTCAAATTTCACTTCTTGGCCCCCCATTTCTGGAAGGACGGGCAAAGGCGAGGGTGGCAGCAGAGGAGCCCACTGGATCCCTCAAACTCAAGGCCTGTCTGTTTGCATGATATTGATCTACGTGACCCCAGGCTGCCCAGCTGAGGAGTGGCAGGGGTTAGGGATTCGCTTCCAGCAGCAGTGCCCACCAGCAAGTGGCCTCTGGGGTTGGTAACCCTGGGCTCAAGTTATAGGTCTGTTCTATGTGGCCTTGGGAGAGTGGTTTCACCTCTCTGATCCTCAGTTTTTTTATCTATACAATAGCCCCACTCCAGGGAAGGTGTTACAGTAGTGTCTGGCACTCAGTATATGCCCAAAACACGTAGCAATGGTTACAGATCTGTCTCCATTTATGATGAACTTTCATCCCGAAAAACCTATTATAAATTGAAAATATCCTAAGTTGAAAATGCATTTAACACACCTAATCAATGGAACATCATTGCTTAGCCTTACCTACCTTAAATGTGTTCAGAAAACTTACATTTGTCTACAGGGGAGTGATATCATCTGTACAAAGACTACTTTGCAATAACGTGTTGAATATGTCATGTAATTTACAGAATACTGTACTGAAAAATACAATAGTTTTCTGGGTGCAGAATGGTTGTAAGTGTATGAGCGGTTTATCCTGGTGATTGCATGGCTAGCTAGAAGTGTTGGCTCTCTGCCCAGCATTACAAGCGAGTGTTAAATAGCATATCGCTAGCCCAGGAAAAGATCCAAATTCAAATTCTTCCTTTTTTTGGTCAAGCCATGCTAGTATGCAGGACCTTAGTTCTCCAACCAGGGATTGAACCTGGGCTCCAGCAGTAAAAGCACCAGGTTCTCACCATTGGACTGCCAGAGGATTCCCCTAAATTCAAACTTGACTTTGGGTTTCTACTGAATGCGTATCGCTTTTGCATCAAAGTTGAAAAATCATAAGTGGACGCATCATAAGTCAGGGGCTGTCTGTGGTAGTAGCAATGAAGCCAAGTATTACTGGAAAGGTCAAAACAGTCCTTCTGCCTGAGGCCTTGCAGCAGCCCCGTCTACGCTTATGTGAAGTCACCCCTATTTGCTCCTGTCCTTCCTGTGATGAAATTGTGTTTCCATCTCCCATCTGCTCGCCTGAGCCTCGTCTGGAGCCTTCTGTGTATCACAGGCTCTGCATGGAAAAGCTGAGGGCTCAGGGCCATGCATGAGCCCTCCTGCATCAGGGGCCATGCTGGCTAATCTGCCTGCTGTTCACCCAGGCCCCCATGCTCTTGGAGTCTGACCTAGAAGGTGGAGTCTTAGTGAGGGCACTTGGCAGGGTGACTGTTGTTATCACTCACAACACAAACAACAGCACTGGACCTTGGTGGAGTGTGGACTGTGTGCTATATCATTTCATCCTCTCAGACCTGCGAGATGGATCATGCAGCTTCCCCACTTTGCAGAGCAGGAAACAGGCACGGAGGAGAAAATGAGACTGCCGTGCCTGTGGGCCAATGGCAGTGGCTAGATGGATGCCTCTGGACGTGCCAGTCACTCGCCATCAGTGTGGAGGCTGGAGTCTGTCCCAGGGAATCAAATGCTCCGGGATTTCTATTTTGGTCCCACGGTCTAAGTCGAGTGTAGCTTTTGTCTTCTGTTCCCCACTCAGCTTGTTGAGCCTGAATGCAGAATAAATCTCCCTGCTCTCGCAGATCTCACAAAACAACAAGTCTTCAAGGGAGAGGAGGAGGGGAGGGAAGCCAAGAGTGGATTGGAAACAGGTTTCTGTGGTCCAAGACTTGGGGGCCTGAAGCTGGCAGGTCCCCCTGCCCAAGGGGGACCCGGCTGGGCCACGGCCAAGCATGGTGGCCAAGGGGACCCAGGGAAAACGAGCCTGAACTCGAGATTGAGGAGAGGGGCACTGCAAAGTCGAAAGTCCACCGCCATCGGGGTAGGGGAGTGGGCATCCTCACTCAGTTCTTGGCTTCCATTCTGTATTTTCAAGTCTGAGTTTATACCCTGGCAACACCAGAGTTCTCTGGGGCACCAGTCCCAAGAGTTCTCCATAGACTAGGGTCTCCTGGGCAGAATCCCATGCTGGGAGCCTCAGGATAGGTGCGCAGATGCTCACAGAGTTGGGCCTGAGTCCTTAAAAAGGCAGAAAGGACCTACTGATTTCTCTGGGTTTAGCAAAGTTAGGTTCTAGCATTTTCTATGTTTGCCAGGCTCCAGGGACAGAGGGATGATAAGATGAGCATAGACCTTACCCACGAAGAGCTTATGGAATGAAGCTGGCGCTCCAGCTGCATCCCAGTAAAACCAGAAGCTTGTTTTCTGTTTCGGCTGCCTTGCTTTTTTTTTTTTTTTAAAAATTTATTTACTTATTATTTTTGGTTGCGCTAGGTCTTTTCGGAGAAGGCAATGGCACCCCACTCCAGTACTCTTGCCTGGAAAATCCCATGGGCGGGGGAGCCTGGTGGGCTGCACTCCATGGGGTCGCTAAGAGTCAGACACGACTGAGCGACTTCACTTTCTCTTTTCACCTTCATGCATTGGAGAAGGAAATGGCAACCCACTCCAGTGTTCTTGCCTGGAGAATCCCAGGGATGGAGGAGCCTGGTAGGCTGCCATCTATGGGGTCGCACAGAGTTGGACATGACTGAAGTGACTTAGCAGCAGCAGCAGCAGGTCTTTCTTGCTGCACACAGGCTTTTTCTAGTTTCAGGGGCTACTCTTTGTTGGGGTACATAAAAACTTCTCAGTGTGGTGGCTTCTCTTGTTGTAGAGCACCGGTTCTAGGCACCTGGGCTTCAGCAGTTGTGGTGCACGGGCTTTAGATCTTTCCAGATCAGGGACTGAATCCCTGTCCCCTTCACTGGCAGGTGGATTCTTACCCACTGCACCTCCAGGGAAGCCCCACCTGGCTTGATAGAAGGTAACTCATGAAACAATCATCAATGAACAAAGGACTCACAGAAGAGAAGTGCAGGGGGTCCAGAGAGCTTAAGACAAAGGAACCTCACCCCATGGAGGTGACGTGTCATTTGCCCGGATCTTCAACAGCCCAGTGAGTGAGGTCGCAGAGCCTTTAGTGAACCGAACCAGACAGCGCCTTCAGCCACAGAATCAGAGATGTCTTGTTTCCTGTCGTGGAGGTGGTGGCAGAGGCCAAGAGGAGCCCACAGCACAGCTAGTAGTGACCAGGAATATAGCTCAATTCTGCTATCATCACACAAAATCCTCCCAAGGTCCTATTAAAGGCCAGGGATAGAGCCAGGTCCTGGGGACAAGCCAGTGGACACTCCCACAGTGATGGTAACATCCTCAAATCAAGGGTCTAGTGGTGAGGACGGACATGGACACACAGCCGTGATAAAGCATGGTAAGTGCAGGGCTCTAGGGGCATCCGACAGAGGGGGCCTCCAGTAGTGATGGTTCCCCGACAGTGGTGGCCCCCCAGAGAGGTGGTCTCTCAACAGTGGTGGCCCCAAAAGAGGTGGTCCCCCTAGAGAGGTGGTTCCCCAAGAGAGGCGGGCCCCAACAGAGGTTCATGAACAGAAGTGGTCTCCAACACCAGTGAACCCGCTAGTCTGGAAAATCCAAGAGAGAGCCTCATCTGACTTGAGACCAGGAGCAGAGGCTGGGCAGGTGACATGTGATGGGCCAGTGACATGCGACGGACAGGTGACACGTGATGGGGGAGCAGAAGAACGGAGGGCACAGGAAGCTGAAAGAGTGTCCCAGGCAGAGGGAACAGCACGTGCAGGGCGTGGAGCCGGGAGAGCGCTTCAAGAACCTGAGAGCACAGCGCTGCCGCAACCAAGCACCACAGCCTGGGGGGCTTGACACACAGTATATTCTCTCACAGTTTTGCGAGCTGGAAGTGTCGGTGAGCCGTGCTTCGTCTGAAGGCTCCAGGAAGTCTTTTCTTGCCTCTCCCAGGGTGTGGAAGTTGCTGGCAATCCTGGTATTTCCCAGTTTCTACGGTTTACAGACGCATCACTCTGACCTCTGCCTCTGTGGTCATGGGGTCTTTCCCCCTGTGCTTCTTCACATGGGCTCCTTACAGGGACATCAGATCTTAGGGCCCATCCTTATCCAGTATGACCTCCCTTTAACTTGGCTAATTACACTGGCAAAAATTTTATTTCTGAATAAGGTCATATTTTGAGGTTCTTGGTGGACACAAGTCTTTAGGGGACACTGTTCAACCTATGACAACACTCTGGAAGGCAAGGAGGAGGGCAGTCTTCATGGAGATTTTAGGGGATCATACATTCAGGGTTGGGGGACCAGCTGTCTCTCTGGCTTGGTAAGGGGGGCTCTCTGGCAAGAAGAATGGTGTTTGCAGGTTGCAACTTCAAGGCTCCTCCGGTGGGGGAAAGTCTATCTCACACCAGATGGCAGAGGAAGGGGCGGGAGTGGGGGGAGTCCTGGAGAAGCCAGTGTGCGAAGATCTTGCTTTAAAATACACCAGATCGGGAAGATCTGTCAAGCCCGCGAAGCAGATGCCTTGTAGATTCTATTAAAAGCACAAATGAACTTTAGAAGACAGGTCCTAATAAGCAATTCTAATTATCATCTTCATTAGCCACTCCAGTCCCAGGGCAATCTATTTTCATACTGGGAAGGCATGACATCCATGTTTGTCTGGGAAAATCTGTTCTTTTGGCATATCCCAGATGTGGTGTATACTGTGCAGAAAGGTGTCTCTAACCTTGGGCAGGGGGCAGAGGTAGAAGTTTCCCCCATGAACCAGAAGCTGCACATTTGATGTTGACTTAGTTTCCCACTGCATTCCCGATACATTTTGGAGGGGGAAAGATCCAGCAGTAAGATTCGGTGTGCCTCGCACAGTGTGAGACGACAGCAGTAGCCAGTGGCACTGAACAGTCGTGTGGCAATGCCCTGGAAGGAGCCTGTTCTCTGTCGTGACTCATCTGCATCTCAGAACATCATGCCCACCCTGCAGGAGAGGTGTCAGAATCTCCCCACTTCACACATGGGAAGACAGTGGTCCAGAGAGGTGAACAGTGATCAGAGAAACGACACAGCTGCTGTATGGCCCTGGCGATCTGAATCGGAGACGATCCTCAACATGTAACACTGGGTCAGATGTGGCCAGATGCTGTGTGGGTGAGAAACAAGCTCGCCTGCTGCCTGGCTTCTGCCCCCAGTTCCCTCTCGAGGTGTGGGGCTGTGTTCTGCCCACCCTGAATTTAGCAAGTCCTGGTTGGGAACCATTGTTAAAACAGTCCCTTGACATTGTATATCTGCAGCTTTCCTCACTTCTCAGTAGGAACCCATTTCTGAGATTTAACAGCTGTCCTGTAAAGGAAGATTTCAGCTCACTTGACACTTACTTTATTAGGTCTTGAGCTTGTTGGTGGGGTTCCTGGGTTCCAGGGAACTCTGCAGGTACACACCAAATGTCAGTGTTGAACTTGGGATTGCCTTATGGTTATTTACAGTTATTTACATGCCTGTATCTCTCTTTCACAGGGACATCCCCGAGATTAGGAAATGAATCCAATTCATGTCTGACCCCCTGACCCTAGTGTTTAATAAGTCTTTGAAACTTAAACAGAAAATTTAAGCTGTGCATCTCTGGCTGAGTTGAAAGATGGGTAAGGACCATGTTCACTGGGCTCTATTCTGTACTTCTGCTCAAAGCTGTCTTTGAAACACAGAGACACCTGTGTTCTCGAACATTCCAGGGAAGGGCAGAGGTTTCATCAATCATATCTCCCCCTGGCATGCACCACCAGCCCCAACACACAAGAGCCCTAACACCTCACCAAACAGTAACGTATCTGCATTGAGAATCTGCTTGCTGCATGGAGGGCTGGTTCTCTCCCTGTCTTTTCTGGACCACTCAGCAGTGCCTGAGACCCTTTTATGTACATTCACTGCTGATGCCTTTAGTTGGACATCATATTCTGCCCTGGATGGTAAACATGTGGGAACAACAGCTACACAACACTCTGGGTGTTTCAAGGCACAGTTCTGGGACAGATGTAGTCCTCAGCTCTAACACTCATCATCTGACAGCTACGAAAAAAGGGATACAGACTCAGCTGCAGAAAATGCCTCATCCTGGCATAAATGGAGCTATAGGAGAGACTGGTCCTACATAAGATCAAATTCCAGCTTTGTCCCCTCCCAGCTGTGCAGATAAACTCTCTTCCATCACCTACAAATGGGTAAACATAGTACCTGTCTCCGTGTTGTCATGAGGATTAAAGGAGACACTGTATGTAGTAGGGGCAATAATACAAACGATTAAGAATAATAAAGCCCAGGCATTGTGCCAGTGATCACTGACCAGTGAAACTGGCCCTGTGACCTGATTTGCAAAGCTGAGTGCACCCTGGATCATAAGGAAAGAGCTCAGACAGAGTCCAGTTTGCATACTTTGGAGCATTCAACAAGCAGCAGCTCCTATGATGACCTATGACAGTTACTGTGTGATAACTGACCCAAAGTGCACCAATCACCATTTGTCAAAAAGCCTGCTTGCATCCTAGGTACACTCAGGGATGCTGTTTTAAAATATTTGTTTAAATCATCTTCACCCCTGACTGATTTTCACTCTTGTCAGTAGGGAAACTCCTGGAAGTGACTAATCTCTCTTTGTCCCTGGGCTGGGGGTTTGGAAGGCACCATTGGCAAAAAGAAATCAATCCAAAGCAATTAAACTCTGGCTAGGTGTGATGGGAAAGAGCTGGATTGATCGGAAGTGCACTGGCATGGGAAACCCTCACAGGTCTCTGCCCTGTGGCACCCTCAGAGGGCCAGGTGCCTCTTCCCAGCTTCAGTGTCCCAGTGAAAATGCCCCTAAAGTCCTCCTGAACCAAAAGCTTAGTTATTTCCTCTTCTGGGTCCTTGGCTGAGTGCCGAAAAATGGATGTTTTTGAACTGTGGTGCTGGAGAAGACTTTTGAGAGTCCCTTGGGCTGCAGGAGGTCAAACCAGTCAATCCTAAATGAAATCAGCCCTGACTGCTCATTGGAATGACTGATGCTGAAGCTGAAGCTCCAATACTTTGGCCACCTGATGCAAAGAGCTGACTCATTAGAAAAGACTTTGATCCAGGGAAGGATTGAAGGCAAAAGGAGAAGAGGGTAGCAGAGGATGAGATGGTTAAATAGCATCACCAACTCATTGCATCTGAATTTGAGCAAACTCCAGGAGATACTAAAGGACAGAGGAGCCTGGTGTGTTGCAGTCCATGGGGTCTCAAAGAGTTGGACATGACTTAGTGATTGAACAAAAACAGAATGGGACTTCCGCACTTAATTCAAACACTTATTTCAGCAACTGTCAGGTTCTACTTGAATGATGATTTCAGATCTGCATCATTATCACTCAATTGTTAGATCCTTGACAATATAGGGATCATTGAAAAATATAGGATCCTTGAAAAAACAGGGACCATTTCTTGTTATAACTGATTTACAGTGTCGGGTCACTGCCAGGTTTACAGCAAAGCGATTCAATTATATATATATATATATATATTATATATTATATATATATAATATATATATATATATTCTTTTTCAGATTCTTTTCCCTTACAGGTTATTACAAAATATGTAGTTCCCTGTGCTATACAGTAGGTCCTTGTTGGTTATCTATTTTATATATAGTAGTGTGTCTATGTTAATCCCAAATCCCTAATTTATCCCTCACCTCCCTTTTCCCCTTTGGTAATCAAAAGTTTGTTCTCTAAACCTGTGGGTCTATTTCTGTTTTTTACATAAGTTCATTTGTATCATTTTTTAAGATTCCACATATAAGTGATATCATATGATATTTTCCTTTCTCTGACTTGCTTCCTTCACTCAGTATGATAATCTCTAGGATCATTCATGTTGCTTCAAATAGCATTATTTCATTCTTTTTTATGGCTGAGACCCAGATAATCATGATGATGTGATCACTAATCTAGAGCCAGACATCTTGGAATGTGAAATCAAGTGGGCCTTAGAAAGCATCACTAAGAACAAAGCTAGTGGAGGTGATGGAATTCCAGTTGAGCTGTTTCAAATCCTGAAAGATGATGCTGTGAAAGTGCTGCACTCAATATGCCAGCAAATTTGGAAAACTCAGCAGTGGCCACAGGACTGGAAATTGTCAGTTTTAATTTCAATTCCAAAGAAAGGCAATGCAAAAGAATGCTCAAACTACCGCACAATTGCACTCATCTCACATGCTAGTAAAGTAATGCTCAAAATTCTCCAAGCCAGGCTTCAGCAATATGTGAGCCGTGAACTCCCTGATGTTCAAGCTGGTTTCAGAAAAGGCAGAGGAACCAGAGATCAAATTGCCAACATCCACTGGATCATCGAAAAAGCAAGAGAGTTCCAGAAAAACATCTATTTCTGCTTTGTGGACTATGCCAAAGCCTTTGACTGTGTGGATCACAATAAACTGTGGAAAATTCTGAAAGAGATGGGAATACCAGACCACCTAACCTGCCTCTTGAGAAATCTGTATGCAGGTCAGGAAGCAACAGTTAGAACTGGACATGGAACAACAGACTGGTTCCAAATAGGAAAAGGAGTACGTCAAGGCTGTATATTGTCACCCTGCTTATTTAACTTATATGCAGAGTACATCATGAGAAATGCTGGACTGGAAGAAACACAAGCTGGAATCAAGATTGCCAGGAGAAATATCAATAACCTCAGATATGCAGATGACACCACCCTTATGGCAGAAAGTGAAGAAGAGCTAAAAAGCCTCTAGATGAAAGTGAAAGAGGAGAGCGAAAAAGTTGGCTTAAAGTTCAACATTCAGAAAACGAAGATCATGGCGTCTGGTCCCATCACTTCATGGGAAATAGATGGGGAAACAGTGGAAACAGTGGCAGACTTTATTTTTCTGGGCTCCAAAATCACTGCAGATGGTGACTGCAGCCATGAAATTAAAAGATGCTTACTCCTTGGAAGAAAAGTTATGACCAGCCTAGATAGTATATTCAAAAGCAGAGACATTACTTTGCCGACTAAGGTCTGTCTAGACAAGGCTATGGTTTTTCCTGTGGTCATGTATGGATGTGAGAGTTGGACTGTGAAGAAGGCTGAGCGCCGAAGAATTGATGCTTCTGAACTGTGGTGTTGGAGAAGACTCTTGAGAGTCCCTTGGACTGCAAGGAGATCCAACCAGCCCATTCTGAAGGAGATCAACCCTGGGATTTCTTTGGAAGGAATGATGCTAAAGCTGAAGCTCCAGTACTTTGGCCACCTCATGCGAAGAGTTGACTCATTGGAAAAGACTGTGATGCTGGGAGGGATTGGGGGCAGGAGGAGAAGGGAACGACCGAGGATGAGATGGCTGGATGGCATCACCGACTCGATGGATGTGAGTCTGAGTGAGCTCCAGGAGATGGTGATGGACAGGGAGGCCTGGTGTGCTGCGATTCATGGGGTCGGAAAGAGTTGGACACGACTGAGCAAGTGAACTGAACTGAATATTCATACACACACACATACACACACACACACACACACACACACACACCCCAGATCTTTATCCATTCATCTCTTGATGGAGATTTTGGCTGCTTCCATGTCTTGGCTATTGTAAATAGTGCTACAGTGAACACTGGGGTGTATGTATCTTTTTGAATTATAGTGTTCTGTGGTATATGGCCAGGAGTGGGATCACTGGATCATGTAACTATAGTTTTGGTTTTTAAAGGAAATTCCATACTGTTCTCCATAGAGGCTGTACCAGTTTACATTCCCACCAACAGTGTGGGTACATTCCCACCCTTTTCTCCACACCCTCTCCAGCATTTATTATTTGCAGACTTTTTGATGATGGCCATTCTGACCAATGCAAGGTGATACTTCACTGTAGATTTGATTTACACTTCCCTAATAACTAGTGATATTGAGCATTTTTTTCCTTTGTCTGTTGACCATCTGTATGACTTCTTTGGAGGAATGTCTATTTAGATCTTCTGCCCATTTTTTGATTGGTCTTGTTCAAATTTACATGATATTCCTTCATGTGTCCAGCACACTTTGTAAGCATTGGTGTCAGTCAAGATTTTCAATTACAAAGTTGACAGACAGCTCAAATCAAGCGGTTTAAATAAAAATAAAGTTATAGGCTCACAGACGTGCAAAGTCCAAGGTCAGTTCTACCTTTAGATAAGGCTTGACCAATGAGCTTATGTGATACCGCCAGCCCTGGTATTATCCCTGGTATATCTCCCTCAGTGTTTCTTGGCTTCCCTCGCTGTGTTGCTTCACTCCTCAGACGGGCCCTCTCCTCCTGGTGGCAAGATGGCTGCCAACTACTTCGGCCTCATCTCTCTCATTCAAGTTCATTGAGTAAGCATGCATCTTTTGTCCAGAGGTCTCAGTAAAGCCTCATTGTGTCTCTGTAGCTCTGACTGGATCAAATGCCCATTCTTAAATCAATCAGTGTGGCCTGGGTCAGTAATTCTCAGGGTTGGAGTGAACCCCACCTGCACTAAATGGATTAAGAGGTGGTGATGGGAAGGGTGATTTTCTAGAAGGAAACTAGAGTAATGGGTGGTGAGCGAACAGGGCACAGCAAAGGTCTACTTTAGCACCAAGTAACAAACATTGGGGAGGAAATCGGACCCTTTATTAGCATTCCTTATAGCTCAATGATAATAACTCATTGTTACTTCTTCCCTTTCCTTTTATTATTCTAGGGCAAGAATTCCATATTGGGTTTCTTTCTTTCCACTGCTTCTCATAGGAAGGGTTTTTCAAAGCACATGCACCAAGAACAAGAGGACTGGGTGAAAGAAAACAACTCTTGTGGCAACTTGAATCTGATAAGAGGTAATTATTTTCACGACCAACCCAAGCACTAAAATGCAGACAGATGCTTCATTAACTAGATCAAGCTTCTTCCAATAGTTTATTTTAGGTCTATTGAGAAAAGACATTACATTCTTCAGCTGATAAACTTTGTTTTACTATGATGTATTCTGAAGACACAATTAACAAACTCAGTATAGTGTATGCGTGTGTGGTACAGAGTATGTGTGCGTGTACGTGGACTGTGTTATATGTGTGAGTACCAAACAGAAAACACCTGCCTTCTTTCAAATGGCCATGGAATATTAAACAAAACTGATGACATACTGGACCACAAGGAAAATCTCAATAAATCCCAGAGGGAAGTTTACAGGGCTCCCTCCCTGACCACAATTCCAGAAAGAAGAAGAAAGGTTTAAAAAGGCATATACACAGCTTTCTTATCCATTCATCTGCTGATGGACATCTAGGTTGTTTCCATGTCCTGGCTATTATAAACAGTGCTGCGATGAACATTGGGGTACATGTGTCTCTTTCAATTCTGGTTTCCTCGGTGTGTATGCCCAGCAGTGGGATTGCTGGGTCATAAGGTAGTTCTATTTGCAATTTTTTAAGGAATCTCCACACTGTTCTCCATAGTGGCTGTACTAGTTTGCATTCCCACCAACAGTGTAGGAGGGTTCCCTTTCTCCACACCCTCTCCAGCATTTATTGCTTGCAGATTTTTGGATCGCAGCCATTCTGACTGGTGTGAAGTGGTACCTCATTGTGGTTTTGATTTGCATTTCTCTAATAATGAGTGATGTTGAGCATCTTTTCATGTGTTTGTTAGCCATCCGTATGTCTTCTTTGGAGAAATGTCTATTTAGTTCTTTGGCCCATTTTTTGATTGGGTCGTTTATTTTTCTGGAGTTGAGCTGCATAAGTTGCTTGTATATTTTTGAGATTAGTTGTTTGTCAGTTGCTTCATTTGCTATTATTTTCTCCCATTCAGAAGGCTGTCTTTTCACCTTGCTTATATTTTCCTAGATGTCCATCAGCAGATGAATGGATAAGAAAGCTGTGGTACATATACACAATGGAGTATTACTCAGCCATTAAAAAGAATTCATTTGAATCAGTTCTGATGAGATGGATGAAACTGGAGCCGATTACACAGAGTGAAGTAAGCCAGAAAGAAAAACACCAATACAGTATACTAACACA
This sequence comes from Ovis aries, assembly GCF_016772045.2. Taxonomy (NCBI): domain Eukaryota; kingdom Metazoa; phylum Chordata; class Mammalia; order Artiodactyla; family Bovidae; genus Ovis; species Ovis aries. The sequence goes on from NC_056065.1 coordinate 51,930,443, forward strand.
TATATATGGAATTTAGGAAGATGGCAATGACGACCCTGTATGCAAGACAGGGAAAGAGACACAGATGTGTAGAACGGACTTTTGGACTCAGAGGGAGAGGGAGAGGGTGGGATGATTTGGGAGAATGACATTCTAACATGTATACTATCATGTGAATTGAATCGCCAGTCTATGTCTGATGCAGGATGCAGCATGCTTGGGGCTGGTGCATGGGGATGACCCAGAAAGATGTTATGGGGAGGGAGGTGGGAGGGGGGTTCATGTTTGGGAATGCATGTAAGAATTAAAGATTTTAAAATTTAAAAAATAAAAAAACTAAAAAAAAAATAAAAAAAAATAAAAAAATAAATAAATAAAATAAAAAGGCATATACAGCTACATTTGCATTCTACCTGGAGAAGGGATACAGGGTCTCTAACCCAGGGAGCAGAGGCCCTGCTCCCATATGAGATGCTTGCTGAGAGTACCATGATGTTCTCCTTCACCTGACCTTGCCCAGCCATCCCAGCTGCCCAGGATTTAGGATTCAGAGACAGGGGAATGAACACTGGGGCAGGGGACATCCAGGTGAGCCTTCAAGGCAGAATGGTTCTACATGTATGCTCCTTGTCCCAGGACATGAATCTGTGTCTCTTGTGTCTCCTGCACTGGCGGGAGGATTCTTTACTCCTGAGCCACCTGGGAAGCCTAGAATGATTCTATACCACATCCTAATTGTTATCTTATTGAAATTTAAAGGTTGCTATAAAAGGTCTAAGGAAGCATAACGGAAACAGAAGGAGAAATAGTAGGAATGCTTTAGACATTTATAAAAGCCTAAAAGGACAAAATAATTCTGCCTTCTTTATTAGCTCAAGCAACTGATTATAGCTGTGATAGAGCAAAGACATTGACATATAAGAGCTTCTGATATCAGGTCATCTTGATGGTCTTAACATACCAGAAGGACATTCTAATTAGATTCAGAGTGGGTGAGTGATAATCAGATTTGGGATCAGATCAGGGTTAAATTAAGCAGTGAATGAAAGAAGTTAAAGATTAAGGTGATCTATACCTCTCCTACACTTCTCAGAAAGGATTTGAAGTGGATTTTCAAAACTGCATACAGTCATGCAGAGAGCAATTCAGAGCCCAGACTTTAGAATAAAAAAAGAAGTAGACATAAATCATAGCTCTGTCCCTCCTGCCACGTGACCTTGGGTAAGTCATCCACCTCTGATTTCTCATCTGTATGACAGGACTCACATTATTCCTGCACCTCGAAGGCTGGTGGAGGGAAATATGGGCTAATGAAGGAAGATTCCTTGGTACAGACCCTGCCTTGGCTCCAGAACCTACAGGAACTGGCCTGGAAATTTGCCTCTGGACACCCTAGTGACTATGGAAATGAGAGAAGCATGATCAGCAGTAAGGTTCAGCATCCATAAGCTGAAAATAAATAATTAACTTAGAATTACAGTTCTTCTTACACTGACTTGAGAAAGATTTGAGAAAATTTGATCTCATGGTTCTTCAAAGGATAAGACAGGGGAGAGTGTTCAAGATGACATATTTCCAGTAAAGTCACTAGGCCTGTGGAATAAGAATGCAAATATAGGTACTGGGGAATTGTTCAATCTTTCTCTAAATTTGCATCCTTTTAAAGTATGTTTTCTTTGGGGACTTTCGTGGCTGTCCAGAAGTTGACTTTACCTTCCAATGCAGGGGGTGCAGGTTCAAACCCTGGTCAAGGATCTAAGATCCCACATGCCTAGCAGCCAAAAAACAAGAACAGAAAAACAACTGAAGCAATATTGTAACAAATTCAATAAAGAATAAACTTCCCTTAAAAAAATAAAAATAAAGTAAGTTGTCTTCAATTCTAGTTAAGGTTGCCAATATTTAGTTGCTTCCATGGAGATCTAATTTCAAGGGAGCAGCAGAACTGAGTTGAAAACTTGCACAGGAAGGTTCCCAGCAGCATTACTCATATGGCCAAAAGGTGGGAACAAACCAAGTGTCCATCAACTAATGAAAAGACAAACAACATATGTGCTGCTGTGCTTAGCTGTTCAGTCATGTCTGACCCTTTGCGACCCCATGGACTGTAGCCCGCCAGGTTCCTCTGTCTAAGAGGATTCTCCAGGCAAGAATACTGGAGTGGGTAGCCTATTCCTTCTCCAGGGGAACTTCCTGATCCAGGAACTGAACTGGGGTCTCCTACACTACAGGTGAATTCTTTACCAGTTGAGCTACCAGGGAAGCCCAAACAAAATATACTATATCCATATAATGCAATATTATTCTGTTATGAAAAAGGAATGGAGTACTGATGCATGATACAACATGGATAAACCTCGAGAGTGAGTGAGTGAAGTCGCTCAGTCGTGTCCGACTCTTTGCAACCCCATGGACTGTAGCCTACCAGGCTCCTCTGTCCATGGGATTTTCCAGGCAATAGTACTGGAGTGGATTGCCACTTCCTTCTCCAGGGGATCTTCCTGACCCAAGGATCGAACCCTGATCTCCCACATTGTAGACAGACGCTTTACCGTCTGAGCCACCAGGGAAGTTGACGCTAAATGAAAGAAGCCAAGTCACAGAAGATCAATATTGCATGATTCTGTTTATCTGTAGCATATGAAATTTCCAGAATAGGCAAGTCTATAGAGTTGGAAAGTAGAGTAGTGATTGATTGCCTAGGGTGTATTGTATAGTATGTGATTATATTTCAGTTAAACTACTACAATAAGAAAAAAAAAGTGGGCCACCCTTACCATCAGCCACGCTTAAGGGATTCTGAACTGAAACAGCTGAGGTGTTTTTTTCTTAGAGCAAAATAGCCTTAGGGGAAACCAAGTGACCCAACATTTCAAAAGATATCATTGGGAGAAAGTCCACAAATTGCTACCGAATCTGTGGACTGGCCTCCAGAATATCTAAGGGAGCCCCCTTTCCAAATCACCATTACCCCAATTTTTAGAGTCCTGAAATCCCAGAGTAGGGTGCTGCAACTCGCTGGGTCCACAGGCTTGTGAATGACAGTAGCAGCTTCACAGGGTCTATCTCCTTTTTGGAGCTCCCCCCCGCATTCCCACAATGCTCATCCATTTGACATTCAATAATGGTACTACTAATAGCAGTGAGCTCTAGGTCAGACATGGCGCTGAGTGCTTGACATACATTATTTCATTTTATCTTCTAATACCCTTTGCGGGGGGCACTCTCACCCCCATCTTACAATGGAGATAAATGTGTCTCAGAGAAGCAACTAGCCTTGTGTAAGGTCTTGACCTCGAGTCTGTGGGACCCCAGAATCTGTGTTCTTTACCTTCCACATTCTTGGCTCCCTTCTCCTCCAACTTCTAAGCTAAATCTCTCTGGTGTATTTAAGTCCACCTTCTCCTGTTCTGAGTACAAACTGGTGTCCTCTGCAGAAATTCCTGTAGAGATGGCTGAAGATAGATTCCAAAGCATATCTTAGCTGTCTCTGCTTAATTAAGCAATGCCAATTCACCCCCTCCCAAAGAGAGCATCAAGTGATGGCAAGAGAGGAAAAAAGTCTGAGTTCCTATTGAATTGTAAAATCTCTCATTGAGCCTGCAACAGCCAGACAACAAACATACACTCATATTTATCCTGGAAGGATGGGCACAATGGCTCTTGTTGTTATGAGAAATAAACTAAGATTTAAGAAACAGGAAAAGTACAGGTTCCTCAGAGACTGAGATCTATCTAGGCAGGGAATATATATTCTCCCCTTTCAATTTATTTATTTTTTGACCGTGCCACACGGCTTACAGGATCTTAGTTTTCCCACCAGGGATCCAATCCTGAGTTTTGGCAGTGAGAGTATGGAGTCCTAACCACTGGACCGTCATGAACTCCCTTCACATTTCTTCAGCAAGGGTATGGCTACCTCTTTCCTTCTTTGTACCCCATCCCCAATTTCTGTAGCTGTTATCCTTACCAGAGTCATAGCATCTCTGAAAAACATCCGTGGTGTTCATCTGTGTTAGATTTTATAGCTTGGGCCCTCGTGATAACTATTACAGAACTTAAACTCAAGGCCCCAAGGATGTAAATCATATTATCAACTACCTGCCATGTCCCGACAGCACGCTCCAATTACTAACGTGCTCCTTGTCAGTAACATAAGTAGTAAATGTACCATCATTTGGGTGGCTATTGAAAGATCAATCCCTCTACCGAATTGCTCTGACAGTGGCCGTGGAAGCCTCTTCCTCTGTTGAAAAGGGGAGGCGGTCTTCCTCTTCCACTTCCCCTAGAAACTCCTGTTCCAATTGTAGAGCCAGCTGGTGGCTCAGCGCAGTCAGGAGCGATCTCAGAGGTGGTTTCAAATTCCAGCCCTGCCTTTCATCCTGTGCGCTTAGGTCAGCTCTACCTGGATTGTAGTATTTCCCTGTGGAAAGTGGGACAGATCACTCCTGCTTTGCTGGGTGGTGCAAAGTGCCCAGAACACAGGAGAAGCTCAGTGTGAGCTAGTCCACTGCCCGGCTGCACGATGACCACTGGTTCTGTGTGCCAAGCTGATTCCAAGGACAAGGCAGACCCAGGACATTTCACTCAGAGCACAGGCCCTGGCCTCGTCAACCAGAGGGCCACAGGCTGGTGCCGGGGATCCATCTCAGTACAATACCACCCTTGGTCACTTGCCTCGCAGGTGGCAGATGAATCCAAAGGTGAGGGGCACAGATTTTGAAGGATGGAGTTGGGGGTGTTGGGGGAGGTGCTGGGGAGAGCTGCAGGGTGTTGAGAAAAATAAAAAAAGGCAGCCATTTAGCCTTTAGGCGAGGTGCAAATTCATTTGGAAAGTCTCCTGATCAGCAGGGCTGGGAATGGATAATTCCACTCAGAACAAGAAGCAACAGATAAAAATACCTGTGGTACACCACGGAGACAGATATTAAGGTAAGGAACCACACAGGGGAACCTACTATTCTTAAAAAGTCACAATCATTCTGAATTTTTTTTTTAATTTTTTATTTTTAATCATAAATTTATTTTAATTGAAAAATAAATAAAATGAGTAAAAAAAAAAAGTCACAATCAGTTTAGCGGGTTGAAAGCAGGCTGCTAACAGCCCTGCTAAATTCTTGAGTCACAGGCCCCCTGACTGCTGCTGCTGCTAAGTCACTTCAGTCGTATCCGACCCTGTGTGACCCCATAGACGGCAGCCCACCAGGCTCCCCCGTCCCTGGGATTCTCCAGGCAAGAACACTGGAGTGGGTTGCCATTTCCTTCTCCAATGCATGAAAGTGAAAAGTGAAAGTGAAGTCGCTCAGTCGTGTCCGACTCTTCGCAACCCCATGGACTGCAGCCTACCAGGCTCCTCTGCCCATGGGATTTTCCAGGCAAGAGTACTGGAGTGGGGTGCCATTGCCTTCTCCGAGGCCCCCTGAGTGCAGGGCTAAATTAAAACCAGCTACCTTCCTACCGCCCACCTCCTCAAAGCTCCCAGAATAATTGCACCTGTGCATCTTTCTAGCCGGCTTCCAGAACCAGGTGAGTTCCAGCCCACAAAACCATCCAGTGTTACTATTTCAGCAAGTCTAGTTCCTGAGAATACTAGCTGGGTCCTAATGAGCTCAGAAACACCAGAATGACTGGCAAAGATGCCTCTCTTGCCCTGAACTGGGCCTCGTGGTTTATGGAAGAGACCCTTCCTTTCAGAAACTAGGGGAAGGGGTTCAAATACGGCAAAACATATGGTTCAAATAAACATATGGCAAAACATTTGGTTCAAATAAACCAAAACATACACAGGTCTTCCACCAAATGTGCGAAACACTGTCTACGTGCTTGGTAGCTTGGAAGACTAGTCCACGGGCAGACTCCATAAAAATGTATTGGGCAAATGTCTTTTTCTCTCTGGGCCTCAGTTTCTGCATCTGTAAAATGGGAGGGCTCACTCACAAAGGGCCAGATGGGGCAATTTGAAGATTCTCATGACACTGAGACTACGGCCTGAGTCCTCGGGGGACCCCTTCCCCCACTGCCCAAGGCAGTCTGGTAAGGGACGCACACAGGCAATCCACCAGAGGCCAGGTTAGTTACCACTGCCTGAGATTCTGCAGCTTCCCTGAGGCTCTAATCCAGGCCAGCCCTACCCAGAAGCACGTCTCTGCTCCCCAGAGTGGGCTGTCTTCATTCTTCCTCTGATCTTTGCTCCTCTGCCAAAGGTGGTCCACAGGCTACTGATGCCCATCGGCTGTGGTGTCTCAACTGCAACAGAAGAATTTGAGCAGGTAGAGGACTGTGTTGGCACCAATATGAGCCAAGCGGCCCCCGTCCAGCACCCCCCAGCTTCCTCGAGCAGCTAATTCTGGGTCAGTGGCAGGACTGGCTGGGAGAGGGGCCAGGAAGTGCGGCTGGAGCCCAGGGCAGTCACCAAGTCAGAGCTATTTACTCACCAGGTAAGGAAATTCCTTTCTTTTGTTCATGCTTTTCCATCTGCCTGGAACATTGTTCTCCCACCAAGAGGCAGAACTGTGTGGGGAGGAGAGCCAGACTGCCTGGGTTCAAATCCCATCTCCACCACCTGCGTTAGCTGCAAGACTATGCAGATGACCTGTGCCTCAGATGTTCACCTGAGAAATGGGGCTGCAGGTGGTCCCTTCTTCACCCAGGGGAGCGAGGACTCTGAATCAGTGCGTGCACTGTTTTGGGAACGATTCCAGCACCCAGCAGGTGCTGTCTGGCAGGTCCCGCTGGTTGTTTGTTCATTTTAGTTGCAGCGTGCAGAGTCCTGTTAACTGTGGCATGTGGGATCTAGTTTCCCAACCAGGTCAGCACCCTGTGGACCTCGAGGGAAGTCTCTCTGGCATGTTTTTTGGACCTCAATTGTCCCCTCCTGTTGGACATCTTTCCTGGACTCAGCAGCCCGTGAACCTTCTCATCACAGCAACTGCCATAGTGATCCCTCCAAGGACACCCCCACCCGCTAACCCACAGTTCCAGAGGAAGTTTCCTCTGGACCCTCCAGAAGAGCCTGTTAAGTACAGGAAGGATGTACTTGGAAGCAAGCCAGATGAATTCACAGCTCAGCCCTGCCCACTCCCCAGCTGCGGTTTTAGGCAACTCATTTCTTCTTTCTGGCCCTCAGGGTCCTCACCTGGGAAACTAATACAAGATCTGGCTCAGTGTTTCTCAAACCTCTGTTGAACACAAGAATCACCTGGGGGCCTGGTTAAAATGTAGATTCTGATTCAGCAGATCTGGGAGGGGCCTGGGATTCTGCGTTTCTTTCTTTTTTCAATATTTGTTGTGTCAGGTCTTCCTGGTGGCACGTGCGGTTTTCACTGCATCATGTGGGATCTGCCACTGCTCCACGGCATGTGAGGTCTTAGTTACCCGACTAGGGATTGAACTCACGTCCCCTGCATTGCAAGGATTCTTAACCACTGGTCCACTAGGGAAGTCCCTGGGATTCTGCATTTCTGACATGCTCCTAACGGATGCTGCTGGTCCATGGCCACGCTTTGACTAACAAGAGGCTAAGCTCTCTTATATAAAGATGTCTGGAGTCTGGCACACAGGGATACTCAATAAAGGGTAGCTCACAATTTATCACAGAGGCAAAAAAAAAGTCTCTAATCACAAGTTGCAGTCCATACTCTAGAACCCCCAGGCCCCATTTCAAAGCCACTTCTCTGAAGCTTATATTTGTCATCTCCTGCCAGTGGCATGAACTCTGGGCAAATGAACCCAGTGAGACCATCTGGCCTTTTGGAAATATGCCCAGCACTGCTGATCCTGGCACAGGCACAAGCCGGAAATGCTACCCAAGACCAGACACACAGCAGCACCTTGTGTGGGGCCGGGAGGGAGGGGGTGGAGCTTGCAGGTGGGGAGAGGGCCAAACCTTCTGATGCGGGAACATCACAGAGCTGCTGCCTCCGGGTAGGACCCAAGCTCTGAATACCCGAGCTCTGACTCTTGCCGTGTCTACACACCCTCCCAGCCTCAGCTCAGCTCTCAGGGTTGACTGGATCCGCTTCCTCTCTAAGACTCCAGGAAAGTCAGACCCTCAAACACAGACACCTGGAGCTCTCCAGATGCCAGCCCAGGTGGAGGGAGATGGGAAGCATGGGGAGCTAGAGATGGAGAGAAACAGAAGGAGAGGTGGAGGAGACTTTGAAGATACAGCCCCACAGAAAGATACACCTCCAAGATATAGTCCCAAGGGAAGAGATCGCATCTCTTGAGCAGTTATGTATGTCCAGTGCTCTTGTGCCTGCTTTATTTATCTTTTAAAAAATATTTATTTATTTGGTTACCGCCTACCAGTGCAGGAAACATAAGAGATGTGGGTTTGATCCCTGGGTTGGGAAGATCCCTTGGAGTAGAAAATGGCAACCCACTCTGGTATTCTTGCCTGGAGAATTCCATAGGCAGGGGAGCCTGGTGGGCTACAGTCCATGGGGTTGCAAAGGGTCAGGCATGACTCTAGTGTACACACGCACACATTTGCCTGCATCGGGTCTTAGCTGCAACATGTGGGATCTTTGTCGGGTCACACAGGATCTTTTGCTGCGGGACTCTACTCTCTAGTTGCGGCACTCAGGTTTGATTACTCCAAAGCATGTGGGATCTTAGTTCCCGGACCAGGGATTGAACCTGTGTCCTCTGCATTGGAAGTCCTCTCTTCTCCCTGCTTTGCATGCGTCTCCTTATTGGTGCAGGCCTTGCCATCCCACTTTCTGACTGAGAATACTGAGGCCTGAAGAGGCTAAGCCAATGCCCAGGTGGTGGGGAAGAGCGAGGATGCAAGCACAGCAAGGTGACACCAAAGACTCCCTAACTGGGAACCGCAGTGAGCCTCTGGACGTGGTACCTTTATTCCTATTGTTCTCCTCGCCCGTCGGCTCCACCTGCTCCCTGCCCAGCTGCACAGTGTCCCTCCTTCAGAGCCCACAGTTGGGTGAATTTGGCCCCTGGGAGCTGGGACAGGGTCAGAGGAGTTGGAAGAAGGTTCTTCTCCAGGGGCAGAAGATTCTGTGCCAGGAGCAGGGGCTGAGGATGGCTGACAGCAAGTGGGTGAGTGGGACCACCACTCACCACTGGAGATCCCCTCGCTGTGGGGCAGGCACGATGGGCCTGGCAGCATCCTGAGCAGCAGTCCCCTGGGCAGACCCCAGCTCAGTGTGATGAGGTGACAGCAAGATCTATCAGAGGCGGCTCCATCACTGTGCGCTTAGGAGCGAGCATCTTTGATTTGCCTGCAGAGACGTTTCCCGGGAGGGAGGCATGAGGCTGGGGCACACGAAAGGAGGCACACTAAGGACTGATTCACGTGACAGTGGAAGGGCCGACTGGGCAGAGGCCCCGTTAATCCAGCTAAGTGAACATGTGTGAGGGCTGCTCTGAGTCTGGCATGGTGAGGTCCCTGGGGACACAGAGCAGGGAAAGGCTGAGAAGCTCCCTGTAAGTGCTGGAAGGCAGGCCCTTGGCCCCATACTCCAAATGGGGATGCAGGTTTCTTTCTGTGATTCTTGCTTTCATGCAGGCACACCTGTTATACTGTATGTCATCACTTTATTGCACTTCACAGATACTGTGTTCCTTATAGACGGAAGGTTTGTGGCAACCCTACACTGATCAAGTCTATTGACACCGTTTTGTCAACAGAATTAGCTCGCTGTGTGTCTCTATGTTGCATTTTGGTAATTCTCACAATATTTCAAAAGTTTTCATTAACATCATATTTGTTATAGTGATCTGTGATCAGTGATCTTACTGAGCAAAGTAAGTCAGACAAAAGAAAGACTAATAAATATATGATATCGCTTACATGTCGAATCTTAAAAAATGGTACAAATGAACTTATTTACAAAACAGAAATAGAGTCACAGATGTAGAAAACAAGCTATGGTTCCCAAGGGGGAAAAGGGAGGGATAAATTGGGAGACTGGGATTGACATATACACATTACTGCATATGAAATAGACACCTAATAAGGAGCTACGTGTGGCATGGAAAACTCTACTCAGCAGCCTGTAATGATCTATCCGGGAAAAGAATCTGCTTCCCTTGTGGCTCAGTGGTAAGGAATCTGCCTACAGGAGACATGGGCTCGATCCCTGATCTGGGAAGATCTCACATGCCTCAGGGCAACTCAGCCCACTTGCCACAACTACTGAGCCTGTGCCCTAGAGCCCAGGAGCTGCACCTATGCAAGCCCATGAGCTCTAGAACCTGTGCCTCGCCACAAGCGAAGCCACGGCAATAAGAAGCCTGAGCACCACAGCTAGCGAGTAGCCCCTGCTTACCGAAACTAGAGAAGAGCCTGAGCAGCTCAAAGATCCAGCGCAGCTAAACAAATAAATAAAAAGGAGTGGATATATGTATACGTATGCGTGATTCCGTTTGCTGTACTTGTGGAACACAACATTATAAATCAACTATAATCAACTGTAAATCAACTCCAATAAAAATTTTAATATATTACTATTGCGATTCTTTTGTATTTTTAAATCACGGCATGTACATTTTTTTGTTTTTTAGACATAATGCTACTTTACTTAACAGACTATGGTAGAGTGTAAGCATAACTTTTATATGCCCTGGGAAATGAAAAAAAAATTGTGTGATTCAATTACGACATTTGCTTCATTGCCGTGGTCTGGAACTGAATCTGCAGGACCTCTGAGGTCTGCCTGGATAGAACTCCCAGGGGCTGGGACTTGGGGAACTCAGGGAGGTGCACAGTGCTTAGGGCATCATTCTGGTGCCTGGAGAGGCAGGGCCACCTCCCCTGGGCAGGGACGGCCCTCTCCCCATCTCTGAGGGACTTTCTAGCTGAAATCTGTCTAGTGTGATAGCCATCCAAGAAAATGTTTCCTGGTTTCCTGGTCTGTGCAATGCATCCTGCTGGGAGCTGAGGCTGCAAAAAGGAGTAAAATACAGCCCCTGTCAAGGAGTTTAAAATGCCTAATACAAACGCACATGTGGGGATTTCCCTGGTGGTCCAGTGGTTAAGACTTCACTTCCATTGCAGGGATCGTGGATTTGATCCCTGGTGGGGGAGCTAAGATAGTGCATGGAGTGCTGTGTGGTCAAAAAACAACAAGAAACCAACTAACCAAACAAACAGGAAGCCAAGTGCACCGTGAGTGGTGTGGCAGTGAGGTGGAGGGTTACTTGGGGTCAGTGAGGGAGAGTCTTGACCTAATTCCTATCAGCATAGGTTAAGCAAGTGATAACATTTCCTAAGCCTTGGTTTTCTCATCTGTAAAATAGGGATGATTTTAGTAACACCTGCCTCTTTGGGTTAGGATGAGGATTTAAAGAGCACCGAACCACTTCCTATGTGACTGGTCAATAAGGGAATAGGATCTGAGATTGCAGACATCTTGTTGATTCACGTTTTGTTTTTTAAAAATATTTTTGGTTTCTCACTTTTTTTCAGTTTTTTTAAAGAACCAATTTTATTTCATTGACTTATTTATTATTATTATTATTTTAAAAACCTTTTGACCATATGGCACGCAGGACCTTAGTTCCCTGACCAAGAATCAAATCCTTGTCCCCTGCATTGGAAGTGTGGAGTCTTAACCACTGGGCCGCCCTGAAAAGTCCCTGATTCATGCTTTGAAGCAATCTGTGGCAAGCTTTCTTAAAATTAAAGAGAAAGCTTTAGCAGCATATGAAAGTGAAAGTGAAAGTGAAGTTACTCAGTCCTGTCTGACTTCTTGTCCACCAGGCTCTTCCATTCATGGGATTCTCCAGGCAAGAATACTGGAGTGGGTTGCCATTTCCTTCTCCAGGGGATCTTCCTGACCCAGGGATCGAACCCTGGTCTCCTGCATTGCAGGCAGACGCTTTAACCTCTGAGTCACCAGGGGAGCCCCAGCAGTGTATGAAGATCTTAACTAAAAATGTTGAAAATCTACCCAAGTGCTTTCCTTTACTGCAAGTGGTGACTGATTTAGTGGCTTCCAGAAGTGTGCGTGATCTGTTCTGTGAAGCTATCCGGGCGAGCTGTGAGTGAGATGAAAAGCTCCAAGACACTTCTCTTTTTATGAAAACACTGGATGAATGATAAAGGCGACAGCCTGCATCTGATTTTTAATTTTGGTGAAAATGGTCTCTATCAGAAGGAAATGCCCTCCAGGATCAACTTCTCAAAAGATAAAGCAGAAGTCTTTATATGTGTCCTTTAAGATGCAGAGAAATGACCCCTAGGGAAGCTGGATACAAATTGGCTGGGCTAGTCCTTGCCTATGAATCTTCTTCATCTTTTCAGAATGCTCCAGTTACCAAGTTCCTGCAGTTTTGGAATGGCCTTCCCCCTGAATTTTTCAATGCATGATTTTATAGAAGGTGGGGTTTCTAGGAATTCACAGATGACATTACAGCAGAAATACCCGTGTTAATATGACACAAGCTTAGCACAGTGCCTGGTCCATGGTAAACACTAAAAAGATGCTACAGCTATTATTACTTTTTTGTTATTATCCCATTGATGATAATAGTGGTTAGAATTAATGAATGCCAGTGGTAATACACATTCAAATGAGGGGCAGGAGACTTCAGCTCTCACTCCAGCCCAGTGACCCTGAGACTCTGGCTACCACTTCATGCAAGTCAGCAAGCATGTAGGATCCCTGTTTCAACTTGAACTGAAAGGCCTTGAAGCAGGGATGGGGGGCTTGGCTGCCCCAACCTCAGTTTGCTGGTGTGTAAAATGAGGGCAGGGACTGGAGGGCCCCCAGGTCCCACTGCTTGGATTCCCAGCAACCTCTCCTATCCCAAGACCCCACTTCCTTGAGCTTCAGCATCAGGCCCTCTTAGCTGGCCCTTCTCTATGCACCTGGCCCTTTCGCTGCCTTTCACACTTTTGCGGGCTTTTGTTTCCAAGGTGCTCCCGGGACGCGCGGCACAGATGTCTTCCGCCAACCCTGCCTCCGCGCAGCCCTCGGAAGATGCGGCGGACGCCTGGCGTTCACACAGCCCTTGATGAAGTGCCAGGCTGGGGAGATGATATATAGAGCATGGGATGGATGGCGACATTTTAATCACTCACGTGGAGAGCGGGCAGCTGCCTAATGGAACTGTCGGTCTCACTGACATCCGACATCTGCAGCTTCAGATCCTTGGAGTGGAGGTTTGTACTCTCCTCTTGGGGTGCCTCCTGCAGAACTCCAAAATCAGAGCTCCTGGCACCCCATTATGCACCCCAACATGCACTGAGAGAAAGCTACTGCTTCCCTGGCAAGGAAGGGTCTGGTAGGCAGGAGTACAGCCCCCCACATTCCTGACTCCTCTGCATTCACCAGCCCACCCTCATCTGCCCTTGTACTGCCTCTGCGGGAGACACAGCAGTGGACACACTCTCCCCATTTTACAGATGAGGAAACTGAGGCTCAGACAGAAAGGACTCAGACTCAAAGCTAATCAGAGGAAAAACTAGAACTGAGTCTCCCTATCTCAGATCCTTATCTTGAAAGTCTGAGCTTGGTGACATCCTCTTGGGGAGGAGAAGATGATCAGAAAAAGGCAGCAAAAAGAAGGGAAGAGACAAGAGACGGGAGGGCTGGGAAGGCAGAGGAAAGACGTGGTAGGGCTTGAGTGTGGACATGGAGAAACATCGAGAGAGGTAGGGCCACATCCTGGGTGTGGGGGCCCCCTTGTCCACTCCAGAAATTCATATCTGTCTTCTACGTGCATGTAACAATTTTTTAGTCATTCAACAAACCTTCACTGACCACCTACTATGTACCAGACACTATTCTAAGCCGGGGGACACTGCACTGAATGGAACAGATAGATCTCCAGCCTCATGGAGCTGTGACTCTCATTGGAGGAGAGGCTGATGGGCAAACACACACAGGGAGCACCTGTCGCTGGAGCTCCTTTCTCCCTCCTGTACTGCGTGGATGCAGACTGACCTACTTTATTGTGAACCCAAGGCTCAGACTGGAATGTGGAGGTGGAGTCAAAGGAGCAGACTCTTCCCAGGCCTGGGATCTCTCTTCTTTGGCCTTAGAAGCCAAAAATCAACTCTAACAATTAAACCAAGATGGCTGTCAGTAGATCAGAGGCCCTGGTCAAAGTCCACCTCTGGAGCCAGCAGATGGGGGTCACAGCCACCTCCTGAGCTTGTGGCCACCCGGTGCGGATTGATGATGGCAACTTCAGAGGCCCCTGGCAGGCCCAGAAGACTGGCACCATGAAGTCTCCGGGATCAGAGTGTGGCATAAATCCAACAGCTCAAATTCTGGAATTGCGTAAGCTTTTAAACAGATTGCCAGCGTATCTTTTATTTTTATTGTGCTAGAGACACAAACGAAAACAGCAATGATTTGTCCCTCAATAAACAAAGGCAGTAAAAGAAAGGGGGAAAATCACTATCTACTTTATATTCCCTGAGCCTACTTCTTGCTGTGATATAGAGCTGGTTATAAAAAGCTGCTCAGAGGCGGCTGCGTATTCCTGCTGCTGTGCTGGTCAAGGAAGGGGCCAGGAGAGGCCAGAGGGGCCGTGCAGCTTATTTGCTGACAGGGGACTAGGGTCAGATAGAAGTGGGTTTGGATGAAGGTCTGTAACTTGATGGCTGTGTGACCTTGAGTCAGTCACTTAACCTCTCTGAGCTGCAACCACCTTCCAGTGCAAGAAAAATCAAGTTAATAAAGGTGAACTTGTTTAAGTTAGTGCCAGGCATTTAGTGAGTGCTCAGCGAATTCAACAGTTATTAATATTATCACAGTGATCAGAGTCACTACTAGCAACAAAATGAGGGTGATAACTCTGAAGCCCAGGCTTACTTGCAGGGCTGGGGTGATACTCCCAGGAGATGGCAAATGGGCAAGAGCCTTATAAACTACAGAGCACGGTGCACACAGAAGGCATGATTGCTATTAGTCAAATGAAACCACTTTGTTTTCTATGCTAGCCCTGAGCAGCAATGCCTAGATGCCTTGTGTGTGTATTTTATTTTTGGTATCTCATGGTGTGTTGGAAACAACCAGTGACATTCTATTTCTCCCTTGACTTGTGTTTTTGTGTTGATTCTCCCTCTGTCTACGTGCAGCTATTTCTCTCATACATTTCCCCCTTCTCTCTCTCTCTCTTTTTCTTTTCTCTTTCTTGGCCTGGGAACACCTGGGCTACACTTAGACCACTGGATTTCAAACTCTATGCCTTAGAACCATTCTATGAAAAAGAGGTTCCGTAGTCAAATAAACCTGTGCTGTGCTTAGTTGTTCAGTCGTGTCCAACTCTTTGCGACCCCATGGACTGTAGCCTGCCTGTCCATGGCGATTCTCCAGGCAAGAACACTGGAATTGGTCGCCATGTCCTCCTCCGGGGAGTCTTCCCAGCCTGGGAATGGAACCCTGGTCTCCTGCATTGCAGGTATATTCTTTACCATCTGAGCCACCAGGGAAGTCATTTGCCAAATAAACTTTGAAATGCTGAATCAACAGACTGCTTTATTGCAAGGCTTCTTGGCCACTTTCCTATGCCAGCACATCCTGAGTCCCCAAGACTATAGAATACAGCAATCCCAAAGCTTATATGTCTATACAAATTTCCTACGTTGGTCATGGGAATATGCCTAGCCTGCTTCCAAATACAGGGAATGCCATTAATCCGGGGACCTTGCTGCTGTCTTTGTACAGAGGCCACACTTCCCTGGAGTTATTCCTAGCCAGTGATGGAGCATGAAAAAGTCAGGCCCATTCCTGGGAGACAGATAACTACTTTGATGACCAGTGTTGGCTTGAGGATTCCTGGATAGCTTTGCAAAACCTTCCTTAGGTGGCAGGGCAACCTAGAATGTGTTTATCCAATGCTTCTCTATCACTGAGGGATGACAAACCAGGCTTCTCCAGCTCCCTCCAGTTTCCCTTACATAGACATTTCCCCTAATAAAATCCTTGTATGTTTAATCCCATCTTGGTGTTTGCTTCCTGGAGGACCTGGACTAACACAAACCTTTTGAAGAGCACCTATTAACATCACAAAGAATACATGTGTACTGTATTCAGTCATGTCCAACTCTTTGTGACCCCATGGACTGTAGCCCGCCTGTCCATGGGGATTCTCCAGGCAAGAATACTGGAGTTGGTTGCTATGTCCTTCTTCAGTGAGTCTTCCCAACCTAGGGATGGAACCCTGGTCTCCTGCATTCCAGGTATATTCTTTACCATCTGAGCCATCAGGGAAGTAATTTGAGTTCTGATAAAATGTGGTCCACTGGAGTAGGGAATGGCAAACCACTTCATTATTCCTGCCTTGAGAACTCCATGAACAGCATGAAAAGGCAAAAAGAAAGGACACTGAAAGATGAACTCCCCAGGTTGGTAGGTGCCCAATATGTTACTGGAGATCAGTGGAGAAATAACTCCAGAAAGATTGAAGAGACGGAGCCAAAGCAAAAACAACACCCGGCTATCAGTGTGACTGGCGATAGAAGCTAAGTCCGATGCTGTAAAGAGCAATATTGCATAGGAACCTGGAATGTCAGGTCCATGAATTGGAAAGTGGTCAAACAGGAGATGGCAAGAGTGAACGTCAACATTTTAGGAATCGGCGAACTAAAATGGATTGGAATGGGTGAATTTAAGTCAGATGATCACTATATCTACTACTGTGGGCAAGAATCCCTTAGAAGAAATGGAGTAGCCATCATAGTCAACAAAAGAGTCCAAAATGCAATATTTGGATGCAATCTCAAAAACAACAGAATGATCTCTGTTCGTTTCTAAGGCAAACCACTCATTATCACAGTAATCCAAGTCTATGCCCCAACCAGGAATGCTGAAGAAGCTGAGGTTGAATGGTTCTATGAAGACCTACCAGACCTTCTAGTACTAACAGCCCACCAAAAATGTCCTTTTCCTTATAGGGGACTGGAATGCAAAAGCAGGAAGTCAAGAAACACCTGGAGTAACAGGCAAATTTGGCCTTGGAGTACATAATAAAGCAGGGCAAAGGCTAATAGAGTTTTGCCAAGAGAACACACTCATCATAGTAAACACTCTCTTCCAACAGCACAAGAGAAGACTCTACACATGGACATCACCAGATGGTTAATACTGAAATCAGACTGATTCTATTCTTTGCAGCCAAAGATGGAGAAGCTCTATACAGTCAGCAAAAACAAAACCAGGAGCTGACTGTGGCTCAGATCATGAACTCCTTACTGCCAAATTCAGACTTAAATTGAAGAAAGTAGGGAAAACCACTAGAACATTCAGGTATGACCTAAATCAAATCCCTTATGATTATACAGTAAAAGTGACAAATAGATTCAAGGGATTAGATCTGATAGACAGAGCGCCTGAAGAACTATGGACAGAGGTTTGTGACATTGTACAGGAGACGGGGATCAAGACCACCCTCAAGAGAAATGCAAAAAAGCAAAATGGCTGTCTGAGGAGGCCTTACAAATAGCTGTGAAAAGAAGAGAAGCTAAAGGCAAAGGAGAAAAGAAAACATATACCCATCTGAATGCCGTGTTCCAAAGAATAGCAAGGAGAGGTAAGAAAGCCTTCCTCAATGATCAGTGCAAAGAAATAGAGAAAAACAATAGAATGGGAAAGACTAGAGATCTCCTCAAGAGAATCAGAGATACCAAGGGAGCATTTCACGCAAAGTGAAAGTAGTGAAAGTCACTCAGTTGTGTCTGACTCTTTGTGATCCCATGGACTATACAATCCACAGAATTCTCCAGGCCAGAATACTGGAGTGGGTAGCCAGTATTCTTCTCCAGGGGATCTTCCCAAGCCAGGGATTGAAACCAGGTCTCCCACATTGCAGGCGCAAAGATGGGCACAATAAAGGACAGAAATGGTATGGACCTAACAGAAGCAGAAAATATTAAAAGAGGTGGCAAGAATACAGAGAAGAACTATACAAAAAAGATACTCATGACCCATATAATCATGATGGTGTAATTACTCACCTAGAGCCAGACATCCTGGAATGCGAAGTCAAGTGGGCCTTAGGAAGCATCACTATGAACAAAGCTAGTGGAGGTGATGGAATTCCATTTGAGCTATTTCAAATCCTAAAAGATGATACTGTTAAAGTGCTACACTCAATATGTCAGCAAATTTGGAAAACTCAGCAGTGGCCACAGGACTGGAAAAGGCCAGTTTTCATTCCAATCCCAAAAAAAAGACAATTCCAAAGAGTGCTTACACTACTGCACAACTGCACTTATCTCACACACTAGGAAAGTAATACTCAAAATTCTCCAAGAAGTATGTGAACCATAAACTTCCATATGTTCAAGCTGGATTTAGAAAAGGCAGAGAACCAGAGATCAAATTGCCAACATCCAGTGGATCATCAAAAAAGCAAGAGAGTTCCAGAAAAACATCTATTTCTGCTTTATTGACTATACCAAAGCCTTTGACTGTGTGGATCACAACAAACTGTGGAAAATTCTGAAAGAGATGGGAATACCAGACCACCTGACCTGCCTCCTGAGAAATCTGAATGCAGGTCAGGAAGCAACAGTTAGAACTAGACATGGAACAACAGACTGGTTTCAAATAGGGAAAGGAGTACATCAAGGCTGTATATTGTCACCCTGCTTGTTTAACTTATATGCAGAGTACATTATGAGAAACGCTGGGTTGGATGAAGCACAAGCTGGAATCAAGATTGCTGGGAGAAATAACAATAACCTCAGATATGCAGATGACATCATCCTTATGGCAGAAAGTGAAGAAGAATTAAAGAACCTCTTGAAGAAAGTGAAAAGGAGAGTGAAAAAGTTGGCTTAAAACTCAACATTCAGAAAACGAAGATCATGGCATCTGGTCCCATCACTTCATGGGAAATAGACGGGGAAACAGTGGAAACAGTGACAGAGTTAATTTTGGGGGGCTCCAAAATCACTGCAGATGGTGACTGCAGCCATGAAATTAAAAGACGCTTACTCCTTGAAAACAAAGTTACGACAAACCTAGACAGCATATTAAAAAGCAGAGACATTACTTTGTCAACAAAGGTCCTTCTAGTCAAGGTTATAGTTTTTCCAGTGGTCATGTATGGATGTGAGAGTTGGACTGCGAAGAAAGCTGAGTGCTGCAGAATTGATGCTTTTGAACTGTGGTGTTGGAGAAGACTCTTGAAAGGCCCTGGGACTGCAAGGAGATCCAACCAGTCAATCTTAAAGGAAATAAGTCATGAATATTCATTGGAAGGACTGATGCTGAAGCTGAAACTCCAATACTTTGGCCACCTGATGTGAAGAGCTGCCTCATTTGAAAAGACCCCGATGCTGGAAAAGATTGAAGGTGGGAGGAGAAAGGGAAGACAGAGGATGAGATGGTTGGATGGCATCACCGATTCTACTGACATGAGTTTGAGTAAACTCCAGGAGTTGGTGATGGACAGGGAGGCCTGGTGTGCTGCAGTTGCAAAGAGTCAGACACGGCTGAGTGACTGAACTGAACTGACCTGAACCAAGAACAAACTAAGAAAGTATAAGCCTGCCCATCAAGGACACTCAAGACTAAAGAAAGGAGTTTTTCTCTTCCTCTTGATCCACCCAACTGTCCACCCTTCCATCTATCTATCCATCAATCCACTAATTTATCCATCCACCCATCCATCTATCCCTCCACCCATCCATCTATCTATGCATCATTCCATCCATTTGTCTATCCACCCATCCATCTATCCATCTGTCTGTCCATCCATCCATCCATCCATTCATCCTTCCACCCATCTATCCAACTATCCATTTATCCAAGCACACACACATCCATCTGCTTATCTACCCTCCCAACCCCTAAATCAACCAAACACTATGTTGGGATGTTGAACAAGTCACTGAAGCTCCTAAGTGTGAAGCTGCTAGCTCCTCAGGCTGCCCTGCCAGCACAGTGGAAGACAAGAAGACACCTTGGAAGAAGCTCCGTTTTCCCTGTTGAAAAGGGGCTCTGTCATGTGAGCTGATGCCCATTTGGATGGAACAAAAATACATCCTACGGCTGCTCATATTTTCTCCATCAAGAACAATCTCATTTAAATCTTGGCTCTGTGCCCACAGGAATGCCTATAAGACACACTTCTTATAGCACATGTTCAGCCAGGCTGACAGCCGAGGAAGGATGCGGTTTTGTAAAGTGGAGTCGAGAAAATGTGAAGCATGTTTTAGGAGTCACTGTCAATAATCGGAAAGGTGAGGCAGGGAATGAAAGGAACAGTTGTCAGGTACCCAGGACATTAGCTTGTAGCACTTTATCTACCACAGTGGCTCAGAGGTTAAAGCGTCTGCCTGCAATGCGGGAGACCCGGGTTTGATCCCGGGTCAGGAAGAGAAATGGCAACCCACTCCAGTATTCTTGCCTGGGAAATCCCATGGACAGAGGAGTCTGGTGGCCTACAGTCCACAGGGTCACAAAGAGTCGGACACAACTGAGTGACTTCACTATCACTATCTATCACTAACCTTTATAGGAGGCCAGTCTAGTTATTACCCCTATTTCACAGATGAGAAGACTGAGGCTCAGAGAAGCAAAGCAACTTGCCTAAAAGGTGAGTCTGGGGAAATGCAGTGAGGGTGTGGATGGGTCAGAGCTCTTATACACACCCAAAGCAGCCCCTGAGGCTGGGCCAGGGGTGCTGCACACAGAAACAGGCTCAATCCAGCTGAGATGTCAGAGGCTTGCTGATGAGAGCTGAGAGCATACACTTCAGGAAAGGAAACCGGATCTAACTGTATGGGAAGGATCAGGAGGGAGGGGTGGGTGAAAGGGGTCCCAAGAGCATTGCATTTTCACCCACCATCACAGGACATCAAGAGATACCGTCTACCATGGATAAGCCAAGAAAGAGCGACGTACAGATTATCTCAAAATACGGAGACAAGGAGCAAAAGAAACAGCTACAGTGTGGGAAGGAGTTCACTCTGGGGAGCTGGTAGCAGGAGGGAGAGGTGGGCATGGGATTGGCATTTTTCATTATGAGCCTTTTAGTACGCTTTGATTTTTTAATTATGTGCATGTATTACATTAATAAAAGTAAAAATTAAAAAATTAAGAAAAGTGCAAAGGAGAGAGAAAAAAACAAACACCGCACAGTGAATTGCATTGCTCCTCTGATCCTTCTGTGTAATGTGCCCTAGGATGATAGCGTGGCATCAAGGCAAACAGACTTCACATGGAAATGAGGAACGGAGGGATGATGTAAACAGATGTCAGTCCTGTTCAGCACAATAATGACTTTCAGATATTAAAATTCTAAGGGGAGTATCTCACTAGATGATGCAGGACAATGAGGCATTCCCAGGGCTACTACCTCGCGTGACAGGATGGAGTCACCCTGGCTCAGACCTTCACTGCAGGCCAGACCCCCACTCCTCCCATTGTGCTGCCTTAGTTTCCTCATTGAGGTCTGCTTGGCCCTGCATGATCTAAGCCACAGTCAGCTCCTGGACTAGTTTTTGCTGAAGTTGGCTTAAAGCTCAACATTCAGAAAACAAAGATCATGGTATCCGGTTGCATCACTTCATGGCAAATAGATGGAGAAACAGTGGAAACAGTGCTAGACTTTATTTTTGGGGGCTCCAAAATCACTGCAGATGGTGACTGCAGCCATGAAATTAAAAGACGCTACTCCTTGGAAGCAAAGTTATGACAAACCTAGACAGCATATTAAAAAGCAGAGACATTACTTTGTCAACAAAGGTCCATCTAGTCAAGGTTATGGTTTTTCCAGGAGTCATGTATGGATGTGAGAGTTGAACTATAAACAAAGCTGAGTGCCAAAGAATTGATGCTGTTGAACTGTGGTGTTGGAGAAGACTCTTGAGAGTCCCTTGGACTGCAAGGAGATCCAACCAGTCAATCCTAAAGGAAATCAGTCCTGAATGTTCATTGGAAGAACTGATGTTGAAGCTGAAACTCCAGTACTTTGGTGACCTGATGCAAACAGGTGACTCATTTGAAAAGTCCCTGATGCTGTGAAAGATTGAAGGCTAGAGGAGAAGGGGATAACAGAGGATGAGATGGTTGGATGGCATCACCGACTCAATGGACATGAGTTTGAGTAAACTCTGGGAGTTAGTGATGGACAGGGAGGCCTGGCGTGCTGCAGTCCATGGGGTTGCTAAGAGATGGACATGACTGAGCGGCTGAACTGAACTGAACTGAACTGGCCCTGCATGTTTACCTGGTCCTGGAAATAAGAGACAATACCAGACAGAGGGATCCACTGAAGAGAAAAGAGAAAAAACACAGACCAAGCCATTCGTTCATGCACTCAGCAGAAGGTGAGCAAGCATTAACTGTGTGCCTGGCACGGTTTAAAGTGCTGGGTATAAAGCAGTGAGGGGCTTCCCAGGTGGCTCAGTGGTAAGGAATCTGCCTGCAGTGCAGGAGACGCAGGTTCGATCCCTAGGTCGGGAAGATCCCCCGGGGAAGTAAATGGCAGCCCACTCTAGTATTCCTGCTTCAGAAATCCCATGCAGAGGAGCCTGGTGGGCTACAGTCCCACAGAAGAATAGGACACAACTTAGTGACTATGAACAGTGAAACAGTGAACAAACAGAAGAAAATCCCCCCTCCCTCCCCTTTCCTCTTGGCACTTACCTTCTAGCTGGAAGTGAGGCAGAGAATAAAATAGAAAAATCAGGACAAGATACATGAGAGAGATGGCGTTGGGCATTACGCAGCGGGGCTGCGTGGGGTGGGGACAGAAAGTGCAGGGAGGGGACCATTAGGGAAGGATTCACTGGGAGGAGGTGTCTCAGCACAGCCTCACGGAGTTCAGAGTGCCCAGCCTGCAGAAATCTGGGGAGAGAGGGACAGCGAGGACAGAAGTCTGGAGGCCAGAGCCCATCCGGCCAGTTAGAGGACTGGCCAGAGCCTGGAGTGGCTATAGCAGGATAAGCAGGGGAGAGTGGAGGATGAGAGGGCTGGCCCAGGCCAGTGCATTCATTCCCCGGGAGACCCTGTAGTCAGAGGTGAGCTGGCAAATGTTTAAAAGCTGGCTTTACAATCCCCTCTCCCTATCGGGGCGTTTCCTGATTTCTACAGGGATGTCACTGAAGGTAGAGCTGGGAAGGGATGGGAACATCCGCCTCCAGTATCTAGAATCCAGCACCCCACTGCCCATGTCTGGCTTTATACCTTGAAGGATACAGTGATTTTTAAAAAGGCTGCCCCCTGTCTCCAGGACTCTTCACTTAAATGCTTTAGACAAGGTATATCCTTCCCAGATTTCGAGCCTTGCGGATTGACAAAAAGCCCACATATGGCTCTATTTCTAAGTGAACTCCCTGTACAGCCCCATACCTGCCCAGTGTAGTGCCCTTTAGGCCTTCACAATTGTTCTTGGCGTCTGGGATATTCTTCCCTTGATCTTTGTGTGACTGGTTCATTCTCAATATTCAGGTCTCAGCTCAAATGTCCCTCCCTGAGAGTTCTTTTGTTCTCCCCTGCTTACCACTGCTCTCTTCATATTTACCCTTCTAAATTTTCTTCACATCCCTTATCGCCAGCTAAGTTATCTATCTGTGTATAAATGTATGTATCTACCTATCTATTTCTACTACATGAAAATGACTACGGCCTTTGATATCTGGCATCCCAGCATAGTTATTTCCATTCCAAATGCTTAGATAGCATCTGGTGCATAGAAGTAATGCACTTAGTAAATAAAAAAATTTAGTAAAGGAAAAAAAAAATCCACGACCCTTCTGTTTGATGCCTACAAAAAGTAGTGAAAGTGTTAGTTGCTCAGTTGTGTCTGACATTTTGTGACCCCATGGACTTTAGCCGGCCAGGCTCCTCTGTCCACGGAATTCTCCAGGCAAAAATACTGGATTGGGAAGCCATTCCCTTCTCCAGGGGATCTTCCCGACCCAGGGATAGAACCCAGATCTCATGCATTGCAGGTGGATTCTCTACTGCTGAGCCGCCAAGGAAGCCCTGATGCCTACAATATGGGCACTTAAACAAATGAGCCCCTGCATGGATTTGAAGCATTTGTCTCCATCAGGGACTAGTGAGAGGCAGGGTGGACAAGAGGTAAGTCAGCAAGAGGCAGCCTCTGAGCTAAATGACCAAGAGGATGTGACTCTTTCTGCCTAGATGAGGGTTAGATTTTCCAGCTTCAGGGCAGCCTGCAGTGGAATGGCAACTCCCATTTAATATAGTTCAGAAAATCACATTCCGAGCCCCTCTGTCACCCGTCAGGAATGGCGAGAGTCATTTCAGTAGGCAGCTTGCAACGCAATCTCCTCTCGGCATCAGGAGAGCCTTCACCCTCGGGTTTGTGTTGAAGAGAAACTGAGCGTGCTTGCTAAACGTTTCTCCTCCCTTGCACCCGGATTCCTACAGACATGAATTCTGGAGCAGGGACAGTTGGGCCAAATGTTCCAAAAGGAAGGAGCAGCTGTGATGAGGAAGAAAAGGCCAAAAAGAGATATGCCAGTGATTCTGTGTGATTAGACCTCCTACCCCTGCCTTCCTGTGGCCTAGCCACTTAATCGTTTCAACAGCTATTATTTAAGTAAAGGAAATAATTAACCTCTCCAGAGGAGCATGCTCATCCTGGTCGTCACTGTGTAAGTCCTCTCCTAGACTTGATTAAGAATCCAAAGGGAGTCAGTCTAAATCAGCCAATGAGAACAACACAATTTGAGGGGAAGTCAGTTTTCTGTGATGCCAGCTGGTGAGGAGGGTCAGGAGAAATAACCGGTTGGGGGCGGGTTTGGAGGCTCAGCTTGGCATCTGTCTAGAGCTCCTGGAGAGACTGGCCAGGGCAGAAGGCCGGACAGAGACCATTTGGCTCTTCCTCCCTTAGAATTACTGCAATGACTAGGAAATGAATGAATGAATATGGTTGGGCTGGCTCTCTTTCTTGCCTCTTCTGCAAGCACATTGCAGGGATCCCGACATGCCTCCAAGACCCAGTGTTCTCTCGACTTTGTTCCTTTATTTCAGAAACTGAGCACCTGCTCTGTGCAGGCCATCAAGGACATAGGGATGAGAAAGAGAAACACAGTCCCTGTCCTGGAATACATCATATCACCAACAGCAACAAAACCACCAACAGAGAAATAGAAACACCACCGATAGATGGGATTGTGAGCTCTGCACTAAATGCTGTCAGAAGAGAGAGGGAGGGATATCTCAGCTGGGTCTTGAAGGATGAATAGGAGTTTTCCTAGTAACTATAATAATCACATCAATAGCTTGTATTTATTAAGGACTTGCTTTGCTCAAGAGAGTCTGCTGGGTACATGCTGGCTATTAATTTTCCAAAAAAAATGATGCCTGGCATTTATTGAATGTCTCCTCTATGTCAGAGTTCTAAGCATATATTGGCCTCATTTAATCTCCATGTTGTTGTTGTTCAGTCACTAAGTTGTGTTAGACTCTGCAACCCCATGGACTGCAGCATGCCAGGCCTCCATGTTCTTCACTATCTCCTGGAGTTTGCTCAGATTCATGTCTATTGAGTCAGTGATGCTATCTAACCATCTCATCCTCTGCTAATCTTCATGATGAGACTCAATGGACCTCTTCATCTCCAGCACGTGGAAACTGAGGCCAGGGAAAGTAGGGGAACTTTTCTGAAGTTTCCCAGCCAGTGGAAAGATAGGGCTAGAATTTAAACCCAGGCAGACCACTCCAGAGGCCCTGGTCCTAACCACTACCCCATACAGCCTTCTCATGAAAGCATTTCTTCTATGAGTATGAGAAATAATACAGAGGGAAAGCTAAGCATTAGACCCTGAGGTGGCAGAAGGGGGCAGTTTTGGGAAGCAGACTGATAGCTGGACAGTTTTCTTCCTATGGGCTGAGCTGAAGCATGGAATTTGCATGATGCCCCTGGGAGGAGTTGATTATGGGAGATGTGGGCAGCTTACCCATCTCTCTTTTCCCCAAAGCTAAGTTGATAAAGTGCAACCCCAGAGCAGGTTTAAAATTCAGGAAACTAATTCTGCTTGCGACCAGGGCATGGAACAAGAGGGCCACTTTGGAACCCAGTGGAACATGATCTTGTAAAGTCAAATGAGTGTCGCTGTTTCTCCCTGGCTGAGACTTGCCAATTCACCGTATATCCTACAGCTCATAGATGTCACTTCCAGCTCTAAACCCAAGAGACATTCCAGAAACATCCAAGGCAGCGTTGCTGATAATCGTCGACTCCCACCCGAGACAGACCACAATATTGCATCATGGGTAAAATGATTACGGATATTCACACAAAAGAATATTACACAGCTGTGAGAATGACGAGCCACAACTATATGAAACAACATGGATGCATTTGAGCAAGTCAATGTCGAGTGAAATAAGCAAGGTGCAAAAGCCTACATAAAGTACAACATTTTATAAATTTTTAAAAAATTCAAAACCAATTATTTAGAGATCGATAAACATGAGGTGAGATTTTAATGAAAAATAAGCAAAGAGGTGATAAAATTCAAGACAGAACCTGTGTGTGATTAGGTCAGATGAGCTGAGAAAGACAGTACTCAGGACACTGATTACCTGGGGTGGGGGTTGGGATGAGGAAGGAATCCTTGGTGACCTCAGCAGCGTGGCTCACTTTCTACTTTCTCAATGGGGTGGTGGGTCTGAGGGTGCTATTTAAACACTTTTGACTTAAAAAAATTTCATATTCACTAATAGTGTCTTTTGGGCTTCCCAGATGGCTCAGTGTGAAAGGATCTGCCTGCCAGTACAGGAGATACAGGTTTGATCCCTGGCTTGGGAAGTCCCCCTGGAGAAGGAAAAGGCAACCAACTCCAGTATTATTACCTAGGAAATCCCATGAACAGAGGAGCCTGGCGGGCTACAGTCCTTGGGGTCACAAAGAGTCTGACAGGACTTAGTGACTAAACAACAACAATAGGATCTTTTAAATGTACTAATTAAACATAATGAAACCAATTTAAAAGAGGCAATGCCTGGGGGAACTCAGGCTGAAACCCCACCCCCACCCCACCCTCAGATCTCCTCCAGCTCTGTCTACAGGGGATTTTGAAGAATGTAGAAATGCTCTCTGAACTGCAGTTCTGTCTTCCTTCTTTCCTTTTTGGATTTGCTCTGCAGTAACCAAGAAGCTTTGGGCTTCCCGGGTGGCGCCAGCAGTAAAGAGCCTGCCTGCCAATGCGGAAGATGTAAGAAATGTGGGTTCGATCTCTGGGTCCAGAAGATCCCCTGGAGGAGGGTGTGGCAATCCACTCCAGTGTTCTTGCCTGCAGAATCCCATGGACAGAGGATGCTGGCGAGTTGCACAACAGGAAACTTTACTGTATTTGTAATTTTTCTCAAAGAAAAATAATGATGGCCACAGATACCATCATCTTTCCTTACTGCAGCCTTTAGGGCAATACATTGATGGTGACCACAGGGCAAAGCAGATATAAAGGCAGGTAGAGAATTCTAGAACCTCCCTTGATAAGAATACAAGATCCCTCTGGGAGTGAAGAACCTAGTCCTGCTGGGGGATGTACACTTTTAATGAATGAATGTCATAGACTCATTGGTTTATGGCAAAAACGGTTTTAAAACTTCTTTGTCAAAATAGCTTTAACCAACTACAGACAGACATGGAACCATTAGGGAACATACTCTTTATAGCGTGGTCCAGCTAAAAGAAGTCTTCTTCCTCAGAAAATCTTAAAAATAGAAAAGTACCCAAACCAGCACTTTAAAATCTACCCAATCCAGCCTTAATATTATTACAATGGCCACTATTAGATCATCACTGTATAATAATAATGATAATAATTCCACTAGGCTTTACGTTTCATGAAGGCAGCCATGTTTGGCTACTTCCTGCCCTCCCAACCCCCAAATCATATGTTCCCAGTGCCTGGCATAAAGTACTCAATAAATTTTGTTGAGTTGATGATAATAAACTTTAAATGATGATTTCTATTACATTTTCATGGTTTTCAAGATGTCTACCTGTATACTATCACATTCTCATAATATGTCATAATGAGGGGCAAGAGGAGGGCATAGATGCTGCTCAGAAGGACAGAAGTCCTCTTAAGTGCAAACAATAGAGCTGTGGCTGACAGCATCCTCATCTCCCAGAGCCTAGGCTTCTGGTAAACCCGAACTCCAGGCAAAGAACTGAAATGGACCATCATCAACTGCTTGTTATGTGCATAGCTCACCAAAGCCTTGAGGTGGGTAACATAGTTGCTCTGGTGTCTCCCAGCAAGGGTTGGGTGGAGAAGAGAGCTTTCATTTTTAGCCTCTCTTTCTCCCAGATGTCTGTGCACTGAGGAGACTTAATTAGCCACAACCAGATGAAGGATGGGAAAGGAAACTCCCTTGTCATCACAGAAGAGACAGACCCATATGCTCAATGATCAGGACTGGTAGGGGTTGGAGGATGGACACCCTGCCTCCTTGACCCTGGACTGGGGTCCATGAGACATGTGCCCCACACTCTCTCCCAGAGACCCTTCAACATGATGATCCCAGATGCCCATGGTGGGAACCACTCAAGAGAGTACCCTAAATTGGCCTCTTTCTCCTCCCTCCCCTTCCCTGTCTCACTCCCCTCCACCCCTACCCATGCTCCTAGGACACCCTCCACCACTTAACAGACAAGTGCTCAATACTTGTCTCAAAGTCTACTTCTGGTCTAAGCTGGAAGGTAGAGTGGGCATCGATTGTTCTGGCTACAGCACTCAAGCCCTTCCCTCTGAAGCCCCTTGCTCCTCTCATCCTGTGGTCTGCTGGGCTGACTCCACCCCTACCCAGCCTCCCCACCCCACCCGACTCCCATCAGACTCCAAGGGCAAGCTCTTGACCCAAGCATCCTATGGATCCTTGGATGCTTGACCCAAACATCCTTGGTCCCACTTCCCTTAGGGGGCCATAGCAGCTTACACAAAGTGTGTAGACCAGGGCTGGTAGACTTTTCTGTAAAGGGCCACATGGCACATATTTTCAGTTTTGGGAGCCACGTAGTCTATCTCAGTTACTCGGCTCTGCCTCAGCTCCAAAGCAGCCTTAGACAATACACAGACAGGAGTGTGGCTGTGTCCCATGAATTTGAATTTCATGTAATTTTCATACGCTACTACTGCTCTTCTTTCCTTTTTTCACTCCAACCATTTTAAAGTGTAAAAAGCATTCTTGGTTTGTGGGCCATGCATAAACAGGCAGTGGGACTGGGGTAGACCCTAGATCCGTGACAGAAGTTGAACCAGCCCAAGACAAAGACCATCAGCGGCAGGATGTCTACTGGGAAATTATGAAAGAGGCAGCCTTTTCCTTTCGAGGCTGCGAAGCTGTAAAGATGTAGCATGGAAATCCCAGGGGATAATATGGAGACACCCAGCTTCAAGACCACACATAGGACAGCAGATTCCAGAGATAAGTGGATTGGGCTGGAGTGGGGAAGAGGGAGAGAGATGGAGAGAATCTAGCAGTGATGACAACATTTAAGCCCCAGGATTCAGCCATGCCCGAAGCCAGATACTCTTGGATTTTCCCTTTCAAGAACTAATAAATTCACTCATTTTTGCTTCTGCCTTTTTAAACTGGGTTTCTGTCACTTGCACCCCAAAGAGTCCTGAGTAACATAGTGAGGATTTCAGAAGAGGCTTCCTAGAGAAGGTGAAACTGGAGGTAGCCTTAAAGGACAGATGGGGGTGGCGTGCACCTCTGCAAAATTGCTTGCGACTTGTCTGTCTCACTTTCCCATCGATCAGGCAAAACACTATTAACTTGGATTCCAGATGGCTTTGTATTCATAATTCTGTAGAACCTCAGAGGTAGGCTCAATATTTCCTGTCAGACTGAGAGCACTAACAAGTGGTGCTGTATGTGAGGCAGAATAAATCAATGCCTTTGTAGGCTAGGCTGCTGAAAATCTCTACTGAACCGAAGACAACACACAGGGCCCATGTCCCTGCTTTATGAAACACAGGAGGCTGTAGCATTTTTCCTTATTAATGACAGAGCTGACCAGTGATACTGGACAGGCTCTGCCAGGTTGGGGAGAGGTGGCCCCAGAAAGGGTGGGGCCCCACTTCCCTTAGGGGGCCATAGCAGCAGAGCAGAGGGAGCTAAAGATGGGGATTATCCAGAACATGAGAGGCACTTCCCACCTGGGTGCAGGATGAGCGAGAGTCAACATGGGGGAGCTCAGGTTGGAGGGACGGGCAGCAGGAAGGGGCATGGGAGGCCAGGAGCCTGTCAAACCCAGGAGTAGTCTAGACAATGATTTTTGTTGTTCAGTCACTCAGTCGTGTCTGACTCTTTGTGACCCCTTGGACTGCAGCACACCAAGCTTCCCTGTCTTCACTATCTCCCAGAGGTTACTCAAATTCATGTCCATTGAGTCGATGATGCCATCCAACTATCTCATCCTCTGTGGCCCTCTTCTCCTCCTGCCTTTAATCTTTCCCAGTATTCAGGTCTTCTCTAATGAGCTGGCTCTTCGCATCAGATGGCCAAAGTAGTGCTGCTTCAGCTTCAGTCCTTCCAATGAATATTCAGGACTGATTTCCTTTAGGACTGATTGGTTTAATCTCCTTACTGTCCAAGGGACTCTCAAGTGTCTTCTCCAGCACCACAGTTCAAAAGCATCAATTCTTCAGCACTCAGCTGCCTTTATGGTGCAACTCTCACATCCATACATGACTACTGGAAACCAGACAATGATAGGTGAGGTGAGAATGAGGCAGGAGGGGCCCTTGGCATTCAGAGTCTACCAGAACACGATAGCACCTCAACCTCTACTGTCTCCTGTCTCTCTTGGCTCACTCTGCAGGCTCCTGGGGCAGGCACCTGACTCGTGCCTGCCAAGTAAAGAACAGCATCCTTGGGCCTCAGTGATCAGCTCAGGGATGGCCATGTCACCCAAGATGGGCCAAAGAGAGCTCTCACTAGAGCTGGAACTGCTACTGTTTCCTTTCTGGTCCAAGATACATAGAATATAAATTCAGAGCTTCTAGTGGCCACCTGCTATGATTTAGGGAGAGCCTGTGTGAGAAGAAAGTCAACATAAAGGAAGAAAGAGTTTAGAAGAGAGATTCATAATGACATCACTTGAACCTCTGGATCCAGCTGTTCCAGAATCCAACAACCCTTGGACTTTCTAATAATAGGTACCAATAACTACCCTTCATCTTTTAAACATTGAACCATTCCCCACTACCTAACCAAGAGAGTCTTGACCAATACTGCTATGATGAAGGCTCACGTGCAGGGGGTCAGAGGCTAATTCCACTTTGACTTGCCCCCTCCCCACCACTAGCAAGAGCTAAGGCAGACGAGACCTTTAGGACAAAGTCTAAACTCAGTTTGGCTCATAAGAGCCTCTGGTCTCTGTCTTTCCAGGCTCATTTTCCATGCTCTGGCTATGCCTCCTTTCATTCCTGGAAATGATCCTGCATCTTTCTCAAGACCCTCAGACATGTCATTCCCTGCCTCTAACATTCACCTCTCCTCCTGTTGACATCTGATGCATCTACCTGTGCATCCCAACACACACACACACACACACACACACACACACCACACACACACACTACACACACACTACACACACACACACTACACACACACACACACACATACAGAGGACAAGGTGGCAACCTTTTACTTACATTTTATTCTTGGCTTAGATGTCACTTTTCCTAGAAAGATTTTTGTGATGTCCCCAACCCCTATTGTTTATTCCTAAACAATTCTGTTCTTTTCCCCCTATCCCGGCATCCACTAGACACTGATTAAATATGTGTTGAATGCATAAATGAATGAATGATAAAGTCATCTATAGCTCTATTACTGATGCCTGTCAGTAGGGTATGGTCTCCTGGCATACTGGACACAGACACTATTAATTGTTTATCCAATTTCTAGGCTCTCCTTTTTTGTTAACAGAATCCCTTCTGTTCAGAGTGACAACAGACTCAACTCCAGAGGAAGGCTCATGATCGGCCTAAGCCAAGCAGGATACCCTGTCCCCCACTTCCCCAGTCTCCCTTGCAGCAAGAGTGACCATGTGACACTGCCCCGGCCAATGAAACACAAGTAGAGGTCTCCCGGGGGCTCTTCTCAAAGAAAAAGGACAGATGTTACTGTCCCTGTCTCATCAGCTTTCTTCCTGCCTTAAATGGGAATGTGGTGCCGGGAGCATCAGCAGCCCTCTTGCAACCATGAAGTGACGAACCACCAAACTCTGGATGGCAACTCAGAAAAATGGAAGCAGGCTGGTTCGGAGTGTGGCTGTTGAAATGCTGCACCAGTTCAGTTCTGCTGACCTCTTGGATTACAAACCCCACAGTTTAAGCTGCTTTGAGTCAGGGTTTCTGTAGCCTTCCACTGAAAACACTAGTCATAGATGTGGCATCTTCCTCTTCATGGCGACGAGGGACTGTTGTCTCAACTTACAGTTGTCAACATGACTGCCTTGGAGTTCAGGATTCTCTCTTCCAGGTTCTGAGACTCTGCTAAGCAGAGGAACCAATTCCAGAACTCATACCCTCCTTTCTCAGGCCAGGAAGAATCTCATTATCCATCAATTATTGTAATTATTCCATCCAATTGATCGGTAATCGCCGTGATTCCTAAATGTGGTTTTCCATTAATAATTTGCAATGCATTTATTGTTTATACTCAAGTAAAATAGGCTGATAATAAGACTATTGAGATGGAATCCCCAGGGTCCTGAACATTTACACAGTGCAGTGGTACATGTTTTAATTGTAATATGTATACTGTTTTCCCCCTTTTTAAAAAGACAGTGTTTGCTAATAGGAAATGTAACGATTACAGTTCTGACCTTCAAGTTCCCTGCACTGTGACTGGTAGTCCATACCAAGGGTCGACTACTTGTGCATCAGACAGTGCCATGATTGATTGTGGATGTCTGCAGTGAGCAGGAGATGGGTGAGTAATGGCACACATGCTGGCATTTGTCATCAATGGCTTAAAAACTGGCCTTCTGTTTCTAGCTGTACCAGTTAACCCTAATCCTCAGACAAGACGGGGACATAGCCGACTTCTAGGCAAACACAGGTGGAACAAAAGGAACCCCAGCCTATTTCTAGCGGCACGTGAAACTCAAAATATGGGCTCCTGTCCCATCTTAGGAAGGTAATCCTCAAAAGGGCTGAAGGTTCATAAACCCCATAAACATTTCCATTCGTCACCTGTTCCCAACCCACTCAAAGTTGGACGCGTGCTTTATCCAGAAAACTCGCTGGCACTGAGACCCTTGTGAACGTTCTGTGAAGGATCTGGATGAAGGGGACCATCTGGAGTTTGTACTAAAGCAGCCATCCCCAACCTTTTTAGCACCGAGGACCAATTTCGGGGAAGACAAGTCTTCCACAGACTGGGAGGAGGGGGTGGTTTGGGGCTGATTCAAGCACACTACATGGATTGTGCAGTGCACTTGACTTCTAATCTGCGGTGAGGGTGAAGCTAACAAAATCCCGCACTGAGTCCATTCTCGAATCTCTGCAAGTGGGTCACTAGCTCGGTCAGACCCCCCGAGGCTGTGTTAGGGGAGGTTACTTGTGACAACAGGTGCCTCAGGACTGGGCCCACAAGTCCCTGTCCTTTTCCCAGGTAAGGAGAAAGGCTGAGGTGTGCAGAGCCCTCCGAGCAGGATTTTTATTCAGTCCTGACACCAACTCCTCTGGGTGGGTTGAGATGGATTCCCCTAGTACAAAAAAAAGACACTGAGACTTGAAGGGGTTGAAGTGAGTGAAAGTCGCTCAGCTGTGCCCGGCTCTTTGCAACCCCATGGACTATACAGTCCATGATATTCTCCAGACCAGAATACTGGAGTGGGTAGCCATTCCCTTCTCCAGGGGATCTTCTCAACCCAGGGATCGAACCCAGGTCTCTCGCATTGCAGGTGGATTCTTCACCATCTGAGCCACCAGGGAAGGTCAAGAATACTGGAGTGGGTAGCCTATTCCTTTTCCAGGGGATCTTCCTGACCCAGGAATCAACCCGGGGTCTCCTCCATTGCAGGTGGATTTTTTATCAGTTGATCTACCAAGGAAGCCCTTGAAAGGGTTGGTGGACCCCAAATCACATGGCAGCTGAGCCAGGATTGTTAAAACAATATTTACTTATTTGGCTGAGTCACCTCTTTGTTGCAGCACAGGGGATCTTTAGTTTGTGGCATGTAGGATCTAGTTTCCTGACCAGGGATCAAATCCAGGCCCGTTACATTGGGAGGGCAGAATCTTAGCCACCGGACCATCAGGGAAGTCCTTGAACTTGGATTTGAACCTGTTTAGTCCAAACCCAAGTCTTTATTCTTCCTGCACTAACTTATTCTCCATGAAACTATATGTGGGCGATTAGAAAAAAGCCACCTGAGTTCTTTTTGTGTTTTTAAACTGGGGTATAGTCATTTTACAACGCCGTGTTAGTTTCTTATGTACAACAAAGTGAGTCAGTCAGCTCTACGTATGCAAATCTCCCCTCTCTCTCGGACCTCACTCTCACCCCCATCCCACCCATCTAGGTCGCCACAGGGCACTGCTGAGCTCTTTTTAACCTTGGTTCCCAGCCAGGTGTTCCTGCTCAATCACTCAGTTGTGTCCGACTCTTTGCAACCCCATGGACTGTAGTCTGTCAAGCTCCTCTTTCCTTGGGATTCTCCAGGCAAGAATACTAGAGTGGGTTGCCATGCCCTCCTCCAGGGGATCTTCCCGACCCAGGGTTTGAACCCAGGTCTCTCGCACTGCAGGTGGATTCTTTACCATCTGGGCCACCAGAGACACCAGTGGTAAAGAACCTGCCTGCCAGTGCAGGAGAGGTAAGAGATGCGGGTTCAATTTCTGGGCACCAGCTATAAAGTCAAAAAAATTGGCATTCATCCTTCAACAGGTGCACCTTGGCAACTGAGATAAAAAACAACAACAACAACAAACCTGTTGCTGCCCCAGAAGAACTTAGTGTCACTGGGGAAACAGATATAAAAACTGACAAACCACTGATGTGACAGAGGAGGGGCCAAGATGGGTCTGGAGGCTCAGGAAGCCCAGAGGAGGGGCTGGCGCTCCTGGGGAACAAGGCATCTGCCCCCAGGGAGCAGTGAGGGCACGCTGTCGAATTTTCTGGTGAAGGCGGTGTAGTCTGGGATGCAAGTGCGGAAGCAGACGGTGACTCACCCTGTGTTTAACAGCAACTCTAGTTCGCAACACAAGATCTACAAAAATAAATCCATATGGCCAGCCTCAAGAGCGCCTGACAGTGCGTCAAGTTCCTGACCGCTCTGAGCATCAACAGATCATTCATACATGTCTGTCATCAGATGCTAGGACATTCTTCCCTTCTTTTCACCTGTTCTTCCTTTCTCAACCTGGGAGGAACAATCAGAGAAGGCAGCCAGGGGTGTGGAAGCAGAAGGCTGCTGAACCAACATTTCCATGCAGCTCCCAAAAGACGGGGACTCGAAGGCTGGCATGGACCTGCTTTCCCAGTTTGGGACTCGAAGGCTGGCATGGACCTGCTTTCCCAGTTTGGGACTCGAAGGCTGGCATGGACCTGCTTTCCCAGGTCCTGGGAAAGAGTCCAGCTGTTCACAGCTGCTCTCTGCAGCCTTGGGTGAGTTGTTCAACCTCTGGGAGTTTCCTGGCCATGCACCCAGCGTGTCCCCCATGTGCCAGGCCTTGGGCTAAGTGCTGGGACATCCCAGTGTCCCCCTGGAGGGATGGGCTGGACAGACAGTTAAACTGACAATGGCCAGTGAGGGGAAGGGGGGTGATCACAGGGCCCCTGAGAGCAGGGAGTTGGAGCAGGAAAGCCAGTCCTGAAGGGTCAAGGACATGCAGGATAAGGTCCATAGGAGGGACAAGGGGCTTGGGGAGTAAGCAGAGGCTGGGCTCTGGAGGAAGAGATGACTGGGCTCTAGTCCAAGACACATGTACTAGCTTTGTGTCCTTGGGCAAGCGACTCTGCCTCTCTCTGTCTCAGTTTGCTTCCTCTGAAAAATGGGCTGATGATTAAAGTGACCCATTGAAATGGCAAGAATAACGTGAGTGAGTTCTGCTGCAAAGCACTTACTCCTGGATACAGAGACTATTCTATTACATGCAACACTGGCAGAAACCACAAGAAAGGAGCAGAGCTATCATTTCCAACAGTCGAGGAGAAATGCAGCTAGCAGAGACCTGTCAGATGGGTGGGGGTAGGGAGTCATGTACCTGCATCCTGTGGGGTGTCTGAGCATCCCAGGCTTCCTAAGAGCTGGGCTGTGCTCTGTGGTTCAAAGCCTTGACCACCTGGAATGGATGACCCAGGCCTTCGGGTTAACTTGAGTTGAGATCAGTTCTTGCTTTTGCCAAAGGTGTGAACATCCCCTAGTTAGGCCTGGGGCAGCAGTGAGGGCTGAGGGAGACTGTGGGGAGAAGCAGGGGCTCTGAGAGCACCTCCAGGGGCACAGAGAGGGGACGAAGCACAGCGCACTCAGCCAAACCACCAGAGCCTGCCCCAGTACCCCATCAGAGAAGTCTGCAGCCCAACAGCTAGTAAACACAGGACTTGAAAACCACCACCTTGGGAATTTCCTGGTGGCCCAGGGGTTAGGACTCGGCATTTTCACTGCCAATGACCGGGTTCAGTCCCTGGTCAGGGAACTAACATCCTGCAAGTTGCGTGGTCTGGCCAAAGGAAAAAATAAAAGAACTCTCATGGTTCATGGTGCCCAGCCAAGGAATTCAGTGCCGCAGAAGGTCATGAAGCCGACATACAGAACTGGATATAGAGGCTACAAGGACGAAAATGCCAGAGAGACCCGCCCCTGACGTCAGTGGTGAGGTGACAGGGGCATGGTGATGGTGATGATGACAGATACACGACAACCTCGGCCACCGCTCGCGAGACTGCGCCCACGACCCGGAGACCACACCAGGTGTCTTCTTTTCTTAATCCTCAGAACAACCTGTGAGCAGGCAGGTGAGGGTCACGGTGTCCCCTTGACTCTGAACCTTGTGTCATCTCCTCCCTGTTGCTCGGAGCTGCACCCTCTGCCACCTAACTTGGGCTGTGTGCACCCGACCCTCTGAATTCTCCATTCCTTCAACTCAGGCTAAAGCATGGCAAAAGGCTCTCACTGCTTTTCTTAAATTCAACTGTCAGGATATATAGAGTTCATCTATTTTATTGAGAGTGTCTTCAGAGAAAGCTCATGAAAGTCATAACCCAAGTTTCTCTCTCCCTTCCTCCCCCTCTCACTCCTCTCCCCTCTCCCTTCTCTCCAGCCTCCCTCGCATCTTCCCAGAGTCACTAATAGGATCTAAACCCTTCCCTTACACTGCACCCCTTCCTGAACCGGCATTTTAAATGCTGGTTCTGACTCACAGACCCAGAAAACAAACCTATGGTTACCAAAGGGGAAAGGCGGTGGGGTAGGGGTAAATTAGGGGTTTGGAACTGGTTGATACAAATGACCATATATACAATAGATAAACAACAAGGTCCTACTGTACAGCACAGGGAATTATGTTCAATACTCTATCATAAACCATAATGGAAAAGAATATCTATCTATTATCTACCTATCACTTATCTATCATTTACCTATATATATATATATATCTATCCATCATTTCTCTACCTGGGTATCTATCAACTATCTACCAACCTATGTACTTGCTTATCTATCATCTATCATCTATCTATCTACCTACCAGCTATCTATCTACCTATAATTGAATCACTTTGCTCTATACCAGAAACTAACATAAGATCTTGGCATCTGGGCCCATCACTTCATGGGAAATAGATGGGGAAACAGTGTCAGGCTTTATTTTTTGGGCTCCAAAATCACTGCAGATGGCGATTGCAGCCATGAAATTAAAAGACGCTTACTCCTTGAAAGGAAAGTTATGACCAACCTAGATAGCATATTGAAAAGCAGGGACATTACTTTGCCAACAAAGGCCTGTCTAGTCAAGGCTATGGTTTTTCCAGTGGTCACGTATGGATGTGAGAGTTGGACTGTGAAGAAGGCTGAGCGCTGAAGAATTGATGCTTTTGAACTGCGGTACTGGAGAAGACTCTTGAGAGTCCCATGGACTTCAAGGAGATCCAACCAGTCCATTATAAAGGAGATCAGTCCTGGGTGTTCTTTGGAAGGACTGATGCTAAAGCTGAGACTCCAGTACTTTGGCCACCTCATGTGAAGAGTTGACTCATTGGAAAAGACCCTGATGCTGGGAGGGATTGGGGGCAGGAGGAGAAGGGGACGACAGGGGATGAGATGGCTGGATGGCATCACTGACTTGATGCAGGTGGGTTTGGGTCAACTCTGGGAGTCGGTGATAGACAGGGAGGCCTGGCGTGCTGCAGTTCATGGGGTCGCAAAGAGTCGGACATGACTGAGCGACTGAACTGAACAGAACTGAACTGAACAGAACACTGCAGATCAACTACGCTTCGATAATAAAATGCTGCCTCTGCTTCCACCCACACACTGGCCTCATTTTCATCCCCTCTCAGGTCATCTTCCTGGGCTTTCTGGAGCTCTAAGAATTATTCCCCTTCTCCAGCCCCTAACCCAAGTGACCTTCCCAGTTCTGGCTTCCATACACGACATCTATCTCCTGTCCCCAAACTCCACGAAATATTCCTTCTCTAGCTCTTATTTTCTGCCCGTGGCATAACGGAGGGGCAATTCTCCTCTGTGCGGGACTGTCCCCTGCGTTTCAGGGCCCTCACCACTACCTTCTCAAAGCCAGTAGGTGTCCCAGGCTGGTGACAAGCACGGCCCCTCCTTCCTTATTTCTGAATCCTTCCTGTTGGTGGTGGTGTGGTTGGACACCAGCCATGGCTGACAAGCTCTGTGTCTACCATCTTTAATCTCCATCTTCTCCAAGGTTGCAAGGAGGGACCCCTGGGGTATTTTCACAGTCACAGACAATCTCCTTCTGAACACAGCCCCTTCTCTCCCAGAGGTGACCCCACAGCTGTGCTTGTGGGGCTTCACTGTGATTGAACAGGGTGGTCACCTGACTTGAGCTGGCTGTAAACTCCCTCTTCTAGGAATTAGAGATTGGGAGCTGGAGCTTGCCTGCCTGTGTCTGAGGTGATGTGGACTTGAGAAGTGCGGTGCGTGTGCAGATGGGGCTGCTTTGCAGAGCCCAGAGAGCCAAGATGGGTTCAGAGGAGCAGAGCACCCTATCCTGCTTTCCAACAGAATTCCTATTTTGTTTCGGAAGGCTGCTCTCTCCATAGGACCATAGGCTGATCCCATTCATCCTGCCAGCGATGAGGATTCATCCTGACTCAGAGATGAGCGTGTGGACCAGTGAGGTCTAAGGGAGGGCTGGAGGGAGCTCCTGGGAGGCTAATACAAAGGAGACGCACAGGAAAAAATGGTCCTCTTCTTGGGTTAGAGTTGCCCTGTCTTTGTGTGGCAGCCACTTTGAGACCATGAAGAGATCGAGCTAATGAACTTGTGATGAAGTCAACTACTGAGCTTGGCCAAGGGAAGAGATGGGAAAATTCAGAGGCCTGTCAACACTGCAGAGCCTCGAAACAAACCCACTGGGACCACTCTCCTCTTGGATGTCTTGTTAGGTGGAGGAATGCGTCTTTCTTACTGCCTGGGCTGGCTGACTCAGGGTCTTCTGTTTCATGCAAAGACATCAGAACCGAGGCATGGGGACAAAAGGGCCTGCGGCTCTGGAGTCAGAGACCAAGGGAGGGGTTACCTAGTTTCTCCACCGCTCCCCACCCTGTCTGAGGCCTGAATGCCCACTTTCTCTTTGGAATCTGTGAAATTCC
Source organism: Ovis aries (assembly GCF_016772045.2). Taxonomy (NCBI): domain Eukaryota; kingdom Metazoa; phylum Chordata; class Mammalia; order Artiodactyla; family Bovidae; genus Ovis; species Ovis aries. Next base: position 51,970,156 of record NC_056065.1, read on the forward strand.
AGTGTCTTCTCCACAAATCCTCCTCTTCACTCAAGCAAGCCTGAGACAGATTCTCTTGCTGGACCCCAGAGTGTCTTGAGGAAGACACATTTTCTCCTCTTGCTCTTGTGAACTCTTGCCTCTCTGATTTCACAGTGTCACAATGCTCCAGACCCACATCTCCAGGCTGACAGCTCTTAAATGACAGCTCTGGTCCAGTCTCTCTCCTGAGTATAGCTCTGCTCTCCTGATTGCATCATGGAATTTTCTGTCTGAACGCTCCATGGCACTTCCACCACCAAGGGTCACAGGAGAAGCTCCTCAATGTATCACCTGAGTGGGATGAAAACTCGATTTTCCTGGGCTGGGCTGTCAGGACTGGAAGTAGAAGGGCTTGAGAAGGGCAGGGCAAGGCTGTGCTGATGGTCCCTGCAGGATCTGAGAGCTCCGGGAGAAAATCATTACTTAAAAAAGCAAACAGAGGCCGGTTTGCTTTAGTGGCAGCAAATTGTTTGAACAAACTAAACCGTAGGCAGGGAGATGGTCAATATTTCATGATGGAGGAGGCAGCATGGTCCAGGGACAAACAACCACCTGCTTGAAGCCAAGAGCCCTGTATAGAGGCCTGGACTCTGCCACTTGGATGGATGGCATTCCCTCCCCGGGCCTCAGTATTCCCAACTGGGTGAAAGCTGGAGATTCGACTGGGTGACTGTGTTTGTTTTCTAGGATTGTCATAACAAAGTGCCAGACTGGGTGGCCTGAACAATAAACATTTATCTTCTCATAATTCTGAAAACTCGAAGTCCAAGATTAAGGTGTCAGCAAGGTTAGTTTCTTCTCAGAAGTTTCTTCTCCTTGGCTTGCAGATGGCCGTCTTCTCTGTGTCTTCATGTGGTCTTCCCTCTGTGTGTGTCTGTGTTTTAACTGCCTCTTTATTAAAAACTTTCATTTCTTTATCTCTGGCTGCACTGGGTCTTAGTTGCTGCGCGGGCTTTCTCTAGTTGCAGTGGGTGGGGGACTCCTCTTTGTTGCGCTGCACGGGCTTCTCATTGAGGTGGCTTCTCCTGTTGCGGAGCGCAGGTTCTAGGAGCAAGGGCTTCAGTAGTTGCGGCTCATGGGCTTGGTTGCTCTGTGGCATGTGGAATCTTCCTGGACCAGGGATTGAACCCACGTCCCCTGCATTGGCAGGCAGATTCCTATCCACTGTACCACCAGGGAAGTTCTTAACTGCCTTTTCTTAAAAGGACACCAGTCATGTGGGATCAGGGCCCACTTTAATGACCTCATTTTACCTTCAGTTCAGTTCAGCCACTCAGTCGTGTCTGACTCTTTGCAACCTCATGGATTGCAGCATGCCAGGCTTCCCTGTCCATCATCAACTCCCGGAGCTTGCTCAAACTCACGTCCATTGAGTCAGTGATGCCATCCAACCATCTCATCCTGTTGTCCCCTTCTCCTCCTGCCTTCAATCTTTCCCAGCACCAGGGTTTTATCCAATGAGTCAGTTCTTTGTATCAGGTGGCCAAAGTACTGGAGCTTCAGCTTTAGCATCAGTCTTTCCAATGCATATTCAGGACTGACTTCCTTTAGGATTGATGGGTTTGATCTCCTTGCAGTCCAAGGGACTCTCAAGAGTCTTCTCCAACATCACAGTTCAAAAACATCAATTCTTTGGCACTCAGCTTTCTTTATGGTCCAACTTTCATATCCATACATGACTACTGGAAAAACCATAGCCTTGACTATATGGACCTTTGTCAGTAATGTCTCTGCTTTTTAATATGCTATCTAGGTTTGTCATAGCTTTTCTTCCAAGGAGCAAGTGTCTTTTAATTTCATGGCTGCATTTTATCTTAATTATCCCTTTAAGGACCACAGAGTCCAGTCAGCCAGGCACTGACAACTTACTGTGGGCAAGAGTGGGAAACCCAACTTGATAATCTGTGTGGTTCATTCAGGCAGCTGTGCAGCCCAGGACCTGGGTTTGCAGCTGGGAGAACAAACCCAGCTGTGCTAATGGGGACCAGTGAAACATGTTCCATTCACCATGGCTGCTTCCAGGCTTGCAGGATACCCAGACGATGTGGCACTTGGTATTGGCAGAAGGCTCCAAGAGCAGAAGCAGTGACTTAGCTAAGTAACCCTCAAAAGCACTGAACCCCAAGAGGAAAAGTCTGCGTAAAGAGGACTGAATGGATTGTGCAGTGTTACTCCAACGGTCGTTCATGCTCGAGGAGCATCAACATCCTGCATGAACTTGCTAGAAAGCAAACTCAGGCCCCGCCCCCTCCTCCTGGGCTGGAACCTCTGGGGATGGAACTTGTATGTTTTCACAAGTTCTCCAGGTGATTCCTGTGCACATTTAAATTTTTTAAAATTTATTTTTATTTTATTATTTTTTTAACCTGTGCACAATAAAGTCAGAAAATCCTTGGATTAGGGAGTGAGGTTAGAGAAGGCAGGGAGGTGAGAGGTAGACCATGTGAGGCTTCGGAGGCCAAAGCATGGAGTTTGGGATCATCTTACTCGTAATGGGAAGTTGTTGGGGGTGTAGCAGCTGGGGTTCTCCAAAGTAACAGAATCAATAGGAGATATCTGTTTGCTTGTTTATTTATTTTAAGGAATTGGTTCACATGATTGTGGAAGCTTCTCAGATTTGAGGCGCAGGCTGGAAACTCAGGCAGGACTTCTACGTTCCAGTCTTGAGGGCAGTATTCCTTCCTTCTTCGGGAAACCTCTGTTTTTGTTCTTATGGCCTTTGACTGATTGGACAAGGCCCACCTTCATTCTAGAGGGAAATCTGCTTTTCTCATAGCCCATTGATTGCAGATGTTAATTTCATTGACCCAATATCTTTATAGTAATAGCTAGACTGGCATTTGACTGAATACTGGGCACTAGAGCGTGATCATGCTGACACATAAAATTCAGCCACTACAGTTATGCCTAGCTCTTTCTGAGGCTGGAAGATCTGGCTTTTTCTGGGTTCTCTGACAGTGACCTCCCAGTGATTTGAGGTAAATTAAATGACTCCCTTATCCTGCAACTACAGCAACTCATCATGAGGTGCTTTTAAGATTTTTGTAGATGGATCCACTCCCCGAGGGCAGAGGACACAAGCCTACTTGTCTTGGACCCCGCTTTGTGCTGGATTATCTTCATCTCGCACCATTTCTCAAAACTCGGGGAGGCTGACCTGTATGGAATGCATCAGCGACCTTCTCGGACTTCCGGCCCCCAGCTGGGCTGGGCCAATGCGGGCTACCAGGAGGAGCCTGGAGGGAGAGAGGAGGGGGCAGGAGTCCCTCACTGGTTTCAGGGGTTGGCTACATGTCTGCAGCTCAGTGCTGTGGCTCCTATGGGCCTGCCCCCACCTGTGCAGGTACACTTCCCACATGCTACTGACGTCTCCCTGCCTGTGCTCCTTGAGCTGCCATCAGCTCCCTGCTGGCACATCCCTGGAGCACTGCACTGTCTCTGTGCGCTTCTCTACATTCAAACTGAGCCCTGGTAACCTTTGCTCTTTTAACTGAGTTTTCTATGGACTAAACACTTGTGTTCCCCACCAAACTCATATGTTGAAACCCTAGTCCCCACTATAACAGTATTTGGAGGTGGGGCCTTTGGGAGGTGATTAGGTCATGAGGGTGAAGCTGTCAGGATGGGATTAGCATCCTTATAAGAAGAGACCCAAGAGAGATGACCTCTTTCTACCTGTGAAGACACAGCAAGATCTGCAAACCAGACACTGAATCAGCCAGGACCTGCATCGTGGGACTTCCTGGTCTTCAGAACTGTAAGAAATAGATGTTTGCTATTTGAGCCACCCAGTCTAGGAATTTTGTTAGAGCTGCTTGAACTAAGACAGAACTCTTCTCAAATCACCCAGTTTGAGTGCACCATCTGTTTTTGGCCATCTGACCGATAGACCTTGGCAGCTCACACAGGACTGGCCATGTGGTGATTAAATGATATCTACTGACTGAATCAAAAGAGGGAGAAAGACACAGAATCTTCCAGCAGGCTTAGGAGAAACAAACTCCCCAGATCTTTCAGCTAGGGGCCCAAGTTTTAACTCCACAAATATGTTGCTCAAAAACTTGGCCAAGCAGTAATTAAGGTGGGGATCTGGGAAGGAGGAGAGATGGACAACACTGGGTGTGGAAGGAGTTAAGCTTCCAATGCAGAGATGGCCAGGACAGCCCACTTCACGATTTTCTGCCAAAATATTTTAAATGAAACAGCTGTGTATGAGCAAAACTGCCGAGAATCGTTCCAGTTCCAAGCATGAATCTGAATCACTCATGTTCGGTATTTGACGGTCTGTGTAATTGCTCTAAACCCTATTATCTTCCCTAGCAGTTGTAGAAGTGTCATTAGGACACCTCAAATGAAAGGCTAAATTCTCCTATATACACAATTTTAATAATTACAGTCTTTGTCTTTTTTTTTTCCTCTTTCGAAATGCAAAGCTCTGCTCCAAAAGGGAGGTGCCAGGATCTGAGGATTGCATCAGAGACTTCCAAAGCCAGCGTAGAATGTCATTATGTACTTTTTTTTTTTAAACTTTCTTTGGATTTTCCTGAGCAGTTAATCTCTTATGATTTTTATTTTCTACCCTCTGCAGAAGAGAAGAGAGCAAGGCATGCTGGGTAAGGGGACCAGAACAGTCAACAAACATTACTGGGTACCTACTATGTGCCAGGGGCTTCCAAGGCAGCTCAGTGGTAATGAAACCAGCTGCCAATGCAAGGAGATGCAGGAGATGTGGGTTCAATCCTTGGGTCAGGAAGATTTCCCTGGAGGAGGAACTGGCAACTCACTCCAGTAGTCTTGCCTGGAGAATCCCATGAACAGAGGAGCCCGGCAGGCTACGGTCCATGGGGTCGCAAAGTCAGACATGACTGAGTGACTGAGCATGCACACACTATGTGCCAGTCACTGTGGCAGGCCCTGGGGACGCAGGGGTGGGCAATCCTGAGGAGGGCACACCACACTATCTCGTAGCTTATTTATTTATTTCACGTCTCTGCTCTGCTAGAGGGTGAGGGGCTTGTGAAGGCAGCATTGTGTCTTGGTCATCTTTGTTTCTAAAGTAGGCAGTCCAGCTCCACCAGTGTCTGTTGAATGACTGAATGACTGTTCACAGAATGTGTGCGATAGGCCAAGAACCTCTCTAGGTAGAGGAATATGGCCACAAACAAGATGAAGGCAGTCTTTGCCTTTTGGGGGCACAGGGTAGGGTTGCAGAGACAAGACACACACTGAAGACATGCATTCTCAGCACGATGGATGCTGCCACTTAGAAAGCACTCTGGCCCCACTTGTCAAAATCTGCACGCTGGTAACCAGCACCACTCGGCCAGGGCAGGGAGAGAAGTGTGGTCACGATGGTGAAGAAGAAGCTTCCATTGAGAAGTGGGCCAGCATGGCCTGAAACGCCAGTGAGGCCATAGGATCACTCTTGGAGCTTGGGCAAGTTCTCTCTCTAAGCCTCAGTTTCCCATCTAGAAACGAGAAGGATGCAACTTAACTCTCAAGGTGCTGGTTTCAGCCACAATTCTTAGACTTCCCCCTTGACCTCCACCCCCCTATATCACATCAGGTACCATCTCCTCCCCTTGAGGGTGACTGGTTTACAGTGACTAGAACATGGTAAAGATGATAGGATGGCACTTTCACGATTAGGTTATTATCTGTCTATCTGTCTGAGCTTCCCAAGTGGCTCAGCGGTAAAGAATCTGCCTGCCAGTGCAGGAGATGTGGGTTTAATCCTGGGTTGGGAAGATGCCCTGGAGAAAGAAGTGGCAACCCACTCCAGTATTCTTGCCTGGAAAATCCCATGGACAGAGGAGCTTGGCAGGCTACAGTCCATGGGGTCACAAAGAGTCAGCATGACTCAGTGACTAAACAACTACAAATCTATTTATATTTATGTGTCTGAATATATATGTATGCATCTAATCTTATCTATATTTATCAGTTATCCATCTATCTCTACCTACCTATCTTTATCTCTCTATATGGGTACACATCTACATTTATCTACCATCAATCTCTATATTTATCTACCATCAATCTATGTCTGTATCTATACCTGTCTGCACACACACACATCTACCGATCCATCCATCTATGATTCTGTCTTGCTTGTCCACACTAGAGAGATCCTTCCTGGCTCTATGATGTCAGCAGTGGTGCTGAGGAAGCCCACGTGGCCTGGAAGTGCAAGCAGCCTCCAGCACCTGGGTGCCGCCAGCTGACAGCCAGCCAGATGCCAGGGCCTCACTCACTCAGCCGGTGGAAAATGGATTCTGACAACAGCCCAAGGGAGCTTGGAAGCAGATTCTTCTGCAGTCAAGCCTCCACGTAAGAATGCGGTCTGGCCACCTCCTTCGCTGTACCTCATGTGGCCCTGGGCAGAGGACCCAGCTAAGCTGTGCCTGGACTCCTGACCCCCAGGAAACATGAAACAATAAACGTGTATTTAGGCCACTCAGTTTGGGGCAATTTATATGCAGCAGTGGATAACTAATAGATGGTGGTGCACAGTAGGTCCTGAAAGCTGGAGGTGAAGGACAGCAGGGGACAGATCAATTTAGCCTCCTGACTTCCTCTTGTGTGTCTCCTCCCCCTGCTCCAGCCGAAAGATCAGAGGTGGGCATCCTGAGAGGCTCTAGGCTTGCTGCAAGGTCAGCCCTGCTAAGGTGCCTGGGTTTGGAATGAGAAGCATCACCCAAAGGCACTTCCTAGAAGAGCAGATGCTCCAAGCTGGGTGCATTCTGGTCTCACCAGCCTCAAGGCAGGCAGCTGCTGCCCTGCAGCTGAGAAGAGGCACTGGGATCCCCAAAATCTACCCAGAACTTCAGGACCACAAGGCCAATGATAACAGACTTACTGTTTCCACAGCATGGCCTAAGGTGGACTGCATAGAGCTCCGGCTTGCCATCTGCTTGAAAGATGCTTCTGGCTGCCCAGGTTTGTGGGCATAGAAAGGGGGACAGATGCCTGGTATGTTTCCAGACTCACCTGATTTAAGCTCACCATCGTTTCTGAAATGGTTCTGATTTCTCTCATGTTCAGAACATGATTTGTTCTGCTCCTCCTGTGCCACCCAACCCTGCCCAGGTCTGGAATGATCAATACTGAATTTTCTGAGCCTCCAGTTCTCTGTCAGGGTGGAGGAAACAAGATTCACTTCAGAAGGTGGTTGGAAGATTCTCATGAATATTATCACCCAGAAGTTTGTACCTGAGGCTGGCCAAGGCTTAGACAATCTCTCATTTAACTCCCTGGACTCCTTGGGAAGTGGAGGCTCTGGCTAACCCATGCTTCAGATGAGTAAGGCTTAGAGAGGCCAAATGACTGCAGCGCCACCACTTGAGGTAACAGCCAGCACCCAGAGGGGCAAATTCCTGGCTTTGCTTCCACAGACCCCCTTATGCACTTGTGGCATTTTTCGTTATTACATGATCAACTTCCCAATGACCTACAGAGTCCCTGCTTTGTGACCTGGTTGCTACATGAGATGTGTCTTGGCAGGTGGCAGTCCATCAGCCCCTGCCCCATTGTTAGGAGTGTGAGAAGGACACTGAAAGCCTAAGTCCTAACCAGAACAGGCCCCCAGATACTTGAAGCCCACCCAACCATTCCCACCTCACTGCTCATGTCTTCCATCACCCTTGCTGGGCTGGAGCTCTGCTGGGAGAGCACTGCAGATATAATAAACTCCAAGAGCACAAGGAAGCCTCAGTGTGCCCCTGTGGGCCTGGGGCCAGGGGTGCGGACAGCTGGACACTTGGTTCCTGCTCTGGAATAGGGCCAGGTGGGAGCCCTGGTGGGGTCTTTGAGGGAGTCTCTGAGTGACCAGGAGGCCAGACTCCTGCTTGCCTTTGGTCAGAGCACAGGCAGTGACCTGGCAGTAGGGAACGAGAGAAGATTCAGCCTTTGATGTGTTATCATATCCACCATCAGTGATGACCAAGGGAAGTCATCAACATTAAATCTAAGGAAATTTTCCTTATTGGGCATCAGGGGAAGATGGACTAATGATGATTTGTGTCCAGCAGCAAACGTGCCCTGTGATGACTGATGAGGCTGGCCTTAACCATTTACAGAGGGCAATGAGGGGTCCAATCAGCCCTAAGTCAGGGTGATGCCCTGAACCCCACCTCTTCCCGCCCCCACCACCCAATTCCTCAACCAACTAGGCTAGTCCCAGCAGGAGTGAACAACTAGTAACAAAGTGGACCCCACACTAGTTAGGGGAAATGAACGAAAACTCAGCTTACCCGGATGTCTCCTCTGTGCTGGGTACCACATTCACTGCTAGACATACAAATTTCCTTTACCTCCCAACACAAGCCCTGAGTGAGCTGTTATTCACAACCCCATTCCATTTATCCATTTCTATGTGACAAAAGCTATGGTTTTCCCAGTAGTCATGTATGGATATGAGAGCTGGACCATAAAGAAGGCTGAGTGCAGAAGAATTGATGCTTTCAAACTATGGGGCTGGAGAAGTCTGTTGAGAGTTCATTGGACAGCAAGGAGATCAAACCAGTCAATCCTAAAGGAAATCAACCCTGAATATTCACTGGAAGGGCTGGTGCTGAAGCTGAATCTCCAGTAATTTGGCCACCTGATGGGAAGAGCTGACTCACTGGAAAAGAGTCTGATGCCGGGAAAGACTGAAGGCAAGAGGAGAAAAGGGCGACAGAGGATGAGATGGTTGGATGGCATCACTGACATCAATGGACATGAGTTTGGGCAGATTCATGGAGACGGTTAAGGACAGGGAGGCCTGGTGCGCTGTAGTTCACGGGGTCGCAAAGTCAAACACAACTTAGGGACTGAACAACAACAAAGTACACTTACCTTTAATCTGCTGACAGTGATGAAAAGTGAGAGTGTTAACTGCTCAGTCATGTACGACTCTTTGGAACCCCATGGACTGTAGCCTGCCAGGCTCCTCTGCCCATGGAATTCTCCAGGCAAGAATATTGGAGCGGCTCCATGGTATCTTCCTGACCCAGGGATCGAACCTGGGTCTCCTGCATTGCAGGTGGATTCTTTACCGTCTGAGCAAATAGGGAAGCCCTATCTTTAATCCCCTATACCTATTTTACAGATGAGGAGACTAGACTCAAGTTTCAGGGACGTTAACACTTTCTCATAGTGAGCAGCTGGAAAGTAGCAAAGACCCAAGTCTGAACCCAGCTCTGCATAAGCTCTGAACATAACCTCTTTCTACTCTACCAAATAGTAACTCCAAACCAGCAAGCTAATACTAGTGGTTGGTTGGTTTAGCTAATCAGGTGTATCTTCAAGAAATAGGCCCAGACAGACCATTAAAAATAAAACCATGTTTGAATTTCTTAAATCTGTATGAGTTTTCCCAAGTATTAAGCTTCTTTTCTGAGAGCTAAGCTTGGTCGAAGTGTTCACAAGCTAAGACTTCACCAGAACACCCAAACCAGGCTTAAACAATGAATGTGATCTGAACTAGAAAACTATTTCCTGAATTTGTCCACACTTCCTTGTCTCTGTCAAGCATTCTTGTCCTGCCACCCCCCTCCCCACTGAAGACTAGTTGGAGACACGGGGGTCTACAGAAATGCTGTGTACAGTTGCCCAGGATGCACACTGTACAAGGTGTCAGTTGAGCAGTAAAAGCGTTAAAATTCAGTTTGTGCTTCTCTCTCTAAACCTTGTGTCTGATGAGGGACTGAATCCATCTGGAGTCAGGGTGTTGTTTCCTAATTTTCTCAAGTGAGTTGTCAAGGGCTAACCTGCAAAGCCAATTTCAAAGCAAGCAACCTAAATTATCCTGAGGAGAAGCTGAGCATTTCAAGGGAAAGATGGAGAAGAATATGACAACTTTTGATCTCTTTTCTAACATCTCAAGCAGCTCTGCTTTGGTACCAAACTCTCATTTTGTTCAGAAAAGCAAAAGCTTCTCAGTTATTGAGACCACCTTCCATAAAGGTGATCATGCATCCTTGGGCTATCTATATGCCCTTTAGAGCAGCGGTCCCCCAACCTTTTTGGCACCAGGGACCGGTTTCATGGAAGACAATTTTTCCTTGGACCAGGGTGAAGGGGTGATGGTTTGGGGATGATTCAAGCACATTACATTTACTGTGTACTTTATTTCTATTATTATTACATCAGTTCCACCTCAGATAACCAGGAGTTAGATGCTGGTGGTTGGGGACTCCTGTTTTAAAAGACTCGCCCTTCTTGAGCTCAAGTGCTGATTCTTCCATTTACTCACTGCGTGACTTTGGGCCAAATCTGTAACATCTCAGGACATGTCACCTCCCCTGTGAAACAGGGATCAAATAATATGCATTTCATTAAGTCTAAGACACTATCATTTAAAACATTCACCATTGTCTTATGGATCACTAAGGAAATAAAGTTGCCAATTAAACTGACATGTCTTTGATTCTAAGGTGTATCCTGATTTCAGAGAGAAAAATGGAAACAAAACAGGTCTTAGAATTGATGGAATTTAATTAAATAGCTTGTCCGCCTATATAAAAAGGGTGTCGTGAGGGATTAAATTAAATAACGGGCAAAAAAAAAAAAAAAAAAAAAAAGAAGAAGACTTGGTAAACTGTAAAGCACTAAAAATATTAATTCTTCTTAGGCACAGTAACTTTCAAATGACTTCATCCTAAAGACTGATGCACTATTAGATCCTTCAAGCCTCATGTAATTGTTTTAATGTACTCACTAAGTAGTTCAAAAAGCTGTATTTACAGCCTTATGAGTCTGAATTGCCTTTCTCCATTTATAACATTCCCACCCTCTTATGATTTATCTGTGTAGAATCAACTTGTGAGTTTTCCCTTGAATGAGATTCAAGATTTGGGGCTTGATTTATGGTTAGAATTGACTAACATTTGGAAACAATGAACTATGTTGTCTAAACACGTAAAGACTTCGAGAGAAAGCTGAAGCGCTAATTACTGTGAGGGGAGGGGGGTGGGGACGCAAACACGCCACAAAATCCTGGTCAACGTCAGGGTTTTCTGACAGTTGCATGTGGGTGGGGGGAGGCGCGGGCTCCTCCAGCCCCGTTTCCCATGCTGCTTTGGGGGCGGGCACGACTGAGAGATTTGGATCGTGGTTTTCCCCTGGAAAGAAAAAGAAATAGTTTGGAGGCCACCAAAGAGCACTTGATCCATAATTCTTCCAATCTGAAAAACGCATAAGCTCTCTGGGGCCTCGGGCGTCCCACGGCCCCAGTAGGACAAAGCAGCCTTGGCAACGCATCAGGTGCTGGGGAAAATGAGCTCTGGTTTCTTGGTCCTGACCAGTCACAGCGCAGGAAACAGCCCCTCCATGCCGGTCTGGGGTCTTCAGGGAGGCGGCCTGGCAGTCCCCAAACCGGCCAGGCCTTGGAATCAGACAGATCTGAGTATATATCCTGCCTTCATCATTTACCAGAGATTTGTTACGGGACTTTTCTGTGCCCCTGTTTCCTATTTGTAAGGCATAATGAGCTTGTGTAGGGGAAGTGTCCTTCTTTTTTTTTGGGGGGGGGAGGTGTCCTTCTAAGTGTGGGGAACAGTGTGAAAGTGAAAGTCGATCAGTTGTGTCTGACTCTTTGTGTTTGGTCAGTTGTGTCCAACCTCATGGACTTCTCCCATGTATCCCCATGGAATACAGTCCATGGAATTCTCCAGGCCAGAATACTGGAGTGGGTAGCCATGCCCTTCTCTAGGGGATCTTCCCAACCCAGGGATCAAACCCATGTCCCCTGCATTGCAGGCGGATTCTTTACCAGCTGAACTACCAGGAAGCCCTGGGGGAACAGAATGGGGCTTATTAAAAGATTCCTAGTAAGATCCCCCCATCTGTTGAATTCCCACCAGGTGAAGACACTGTCAGGTGTTGGAGATGCTGTGATGAGGAAGCCAAATCCAGTTACTGTTCCCACAGAGTCTAGGACTGGGAACAGATAAGCAAACAAACAAAATAAGATACACTCAGTAGGTGATGAGGGCTATGGAGAAAACAAAGCAAGAAATGAGACTGGAGAGAGATGTGATGTGTAGGGGGCCCACAGTGGTACCTTAGGAAGGGCGATCGGGGAAGATCATGCTCACTAAGGCAGCTCAGCCCCCAGCCCATGATTCTCCAGCCCAGAGGTTCTCAACTAGGGGTTATTCTACCCTCCAAGTGACATTTGGTAATATCTAGTCATGACCAAGATAATCACAATGGTGTGATCATTCACCTAGAGCCAGACATCCTGGAATGTGAAGTCAAGTGGGCCTTAGAAAGCATCACTATGAACAAAGCTAGTGGAGGTGATGGAATTCCAGTTGAGCTGTTTCAAATCCTGAAAAATGATGCTGTGAAAGTGCTGCACTCAATATGCCAGCAAATTTGGAAAACTCAGCAGTAGCCACAGGACTGGAAAAGGTCAGTTTTCATTCCAATCCCGAAGAAAGGCAATGCCAAAGAATGCTCAAACTACTGCACAGTTGCACTCATCTCACATGCTAGTAAAGTAATGCTCAAAATTCTCCAAGCCAGGCTTCAGCAATACATGAACTGTGAACTTCCTGATGTTCAAGCTGGTTTTAGAAGAGGCAGAGGAACCAGAGATCAAATTGCCAACATCCGCTGGATCATGGAAAAAGCAAGAGAGTTCCAGAAAAACATCTATTTCTGCTTTGTGGACTATGCCAAAGCCTTTGACTGTGTGGATCACAACAAACTGTGGAAAATTCTGAAAGAGATGGGAATACAGATCACCTGACCTGCCTCTTGAGAAATCTGTATGCAGGTCAGGAAGCAACAGTTAGAACTGGACATGGAACAACAGACTGGTTCCAAATAGGAAAAGGAGTACGTCAAGGCTGTATATTGTCACCCTACTTATTTAACTTATATGCAGAGTACATCATGAGAAACGCTAGGCTGGAGGAAGCACAAGCTGGAATCAAGATGGCCAGGAGAAATATCAATAACCTCAGATATGCAGATGACACCACCCTTATGGCAGAAAGTGAAGAGGAACTAAAAGCCTCTTGATGAAAGTGAAAGACGAGAGTGAAAAAGTTGGCTTAAAGCTCAACATTCAGAAAATGAAGATCACGGCATCTGGTCGCATCACTTCATGGGAAATAGATGGGAAACAGTGGAAACAGTGGCAGACTTTGTTTTTTTGGGCTCCAAAATCACTGCAGATGGTGACTGCAGCCATGAAATTAAAAGATGCTTACTCCTTGGAAGGAAAGTTATGACCAACCTAGATAGCATATTCAGAAGCAGAGACATTACTTTGCCAACAAAGGTCCGCCTAGTCAAGGCTATGGTTTTTCTAGTAGTCGTGTATGGATGTGAGAGTTGGACTGTGAAGAAAGCTGAGCACTGAAGAATTGATGCTTTTGAACTGTGGTGTTGGAGAAGACTCTTGAGAGTCCCTTGGACTGCAAAGAGATCCAACCAGTCCATTGTAGAGGAGATCAGTGCTGGGTGTACTTTGGAAGGAATGATGCTAAAACTGAAACTCCAATACTTTGGCCACCTCATGCGAAGAGTTGACTCATTGGAAAAGACTCTGATGCTGGGAGGGATTAGGGGCAGGAGGAGAAGGGGACGACAGAGGATGAGATGGCTGGATGGCGTCACTGACTTGATGGACGTGAGTTTGAGTGAACTCCAGGAGTTGGTGACGGACAGGGAGGCCTGGCGTGCTGTAATTCATGGAGTCGCAAAGAGTTGGACACGACTGAGCGACTGAACTGAACTGAACTGAGTGACAACATTATTACTGTGGAGTGGGGGTGGTCAGGGGCAGGTAGTGGGTGAGGCCTGGGATGGCACTCAACATCCTACAGTGCACAGGACAGTACGCCTCACCACTTCCCCCCAAACCTTCAAGATTCATCTGGCCCCAAGTGTCAAGTGCTGAGGCTGAGAAATCCTGACCTAGTCCTTTACCCTGTGTTATGTTTTTTCATGACACCACAGAGTTGATGACTCTGGAAAACCCTCATGGAAGGGACCTGGCTTAACGAACAGAGCTGCCAGCATCACGGCCTGTAATGGGTGACATCAGAGAGCCACTCCCCAGCCCCTACATCTCCCGTGATGGTGGGCATGCAGCAATGCTTGCCTGTGCAGGGTGCCCTGTAGAGACTGGCTTCATATGTCATCCCTCCTGGCCTAGGCTATCCCAATAAAGTTCATTCTGCTAAGTAGAGATTAAAAACAAACAACAACAACAAAAATCAAACAAAATAGGAATCTAGTCAGCTTTGGGGAAAATGGACTCAGGAATACTTCTAGACCATGCCCCTGGAGTTCAGTAACAGACACTGAACAGTCTAGTCCAGCAAGTGCATCCCCTGAGTTCTAGACTCATATATGTTTAAAGGGAAAAAATCAGGATCAGGGAGCAATGCTGCCTCTAACAGCACGGAGGCAAGAGCAGGAAGTGACAGCAGGCAGCCTGATAGGGAAGGAAGAAGAGCAATGTGGAGGGAGAGAGAATCCAGAGGCATGTGGTCGGGAGTTATTTGGACTCTCCAGGCACCTCTGAATCACACAGCATGGAACTGAGACACTAAGGCCAGGGGCACTGTTGCAGTCTCCCCACCAATACCCATGATCCTTATTCCACGCCATCAGGACTCTGATTTTGTCTGGGAGATAATGCGCTTAGCCACAAGACTAGCTGAAATAAGCCATGGCCAACCCCTTCCTCTTTGCCAGTGGTTGGCTTAGGAGTAGACACCCGACTCTGTTCTAATCAATAAGATGTAACAGTATGTCAGCCTGAGAGCTTCTGGGAAAGATTTGCCTCTCTGATAAAGCAGAGAGCCACATGACTGGAAAGTCTTTTTTAAAAAACAATCTCTCCTTCTTTTATATTTCAGAAATGAGTATGTGAGATGAGATGTGATGTTTGGAACTGTGGCAGCCATTTTATGACCATGAGGAAAGGCTTTCCCCAGTACATTTGAGGATGGAGGGAAGGAAACACAGAAAGAATCTGAGACCTCAATGACATTGTTGAATTTCCTTATGTAAGAAATTAAATGCAGGCCTTCCCTGTTGATTCAGTGGTTGAAAATCCACTTGTCAATGCAGGGAACAAGGGTTCAATTTCCGGTCCAGGAAGATCTTGCATGCCTCAGGGCAACTAAGCCAAAAATAAATAAATAAATAAATAAATAAGGAAAGAAATTAAACACATTAATTGTTTAAGCCTCTACCACCATGGCTCAAAGCAATCCTAATATGGTTTCTTTTTGTAATAATACTCTCAGAAACATGTCCATGCCTGGAGGTTAACATTTTAAAAGATGTCATCTCTAAAATGGACAAAGCATCAGTTATTTAGAAACTTCTTTAATCTAGGATACTATCCTCCACCTGCAAGGGTTCCACAAAGTACAAAATTGCTCTGTTTTAATGTACCCAGAGCATGTAAGCTATGACATGAACCATCTCTGCTTTCACAGAGTAGTTTAATGCATATAATCTCCAGTCACAGACTCACAGACTCTCAATGTTGAAGCATAGCACTGTGAGCCAACTCCCCTCATAACCTCCTCATTCACTGACCATCATCTCTGTTCCCAATGGAGTTAGGTCTGGTTTATTTACCTGGTAAGCACAGGATAAAGAACTGGGCATGCATAGCCAGTTCTTCCTTCATCCTTCCTCTTGGGAGTGAGCTGCCCAGAAGGTTTACATTCTGCTCTGCTCCCCCACAAACTTATAAGGGCAGCCTTTCCCTGAGCAGGTGGGGCTTGCTCCAGGCCAGTGCTGCCTGTGCTTGGGTGGGGGAATATATCTAATTAGGGGCCCTATTTGCTGCCAATATAGGACACATTCTCCAATGTTAGCTCTATTTGTAACAAAGACACTTTGGTTTAGCATTGTGTATTCAGAGTCAGTCAGTTCAGAGACCAGACTCTCTTCTGGCAACTTTAAAACTTTAAGGTATTTATTATAGGATATTAAATGAGTGATAGCATTCTAGGAAGAGCCGAAGAAACAACTTTCAGGAATGAAAAGCCACACTACCAAACTGAACCACTAACAGCTCTGCTGTCTTCCACAAACCAGATGCTAGCAGCCCTGGTTTACCTCCTCGGCCACGGTCAGGAAGATGCCCCTCCTGCTGCTTCTGAAACCACACATCCCTGCCAAGACCAGCATCAGCACAGTGGATGTACAGCAACATGCAAGCCTCATGCTGTTCAAGGACCACTGCTGAAGTGACCACAGAAAAAGTGAGCGCTTCAGGAACATGCTGTCCTGAAAGTGCAGAAGCACCAGGAATGTGCCTCGGCCTCAGTCTCTCTTCCAAATGTCATGGGAATTCACCTGCATGGCCAAACCTGAATCACCTGCAGAACTCAAGCTGCAAGGGAGTCCTGACATCTAGTTAGTTCCCAGCTTTCCTGCTTCTGCAGGACAGGGACGTTCATGAGAATGAGGGTAGAATAGTTGATGAGTTCATATTCTCCACATGCATGATGGCTATGGTACAAATGCAATCAGACCACCCAGATTCAAACCCAGCTCTGCCTTGTACTAACCCAGTGGCCTTGAGCACGTCACATAACTCAGTATGTGTCAGTTTCTTCATCTATAAAGTGGGGATAATAATAGGGCACATCTTACACAGTTGTTAAGAGGATTAAATATTCCCTCTATTCAAACCCTTGCTGCTTGTTATCAGAAACTCAGAGACAGAATCAATACAGATAGAGAGGGAAGCCCAGGCATGTAAAACAGGCAGAACTGTAGCTGCACATTGTAAGTGCCATGGAAGTGTTTGCAAAGTGTGAAAGTGTTAGTCGCGCAGTAGTGTCTGATTCTTTGCAACCTCATGGGCTGTAGCCCGCCAGGCTCCTCTGTCCATGGGCTCTCCAGCAAGAATACTGGAGTGGGTTGCCATTTCCTTCTCCAGGGTTTCTTTCTGACCCAGGGTTTGAACCCAGGTCTCCTGCATCGCAGGCAGATTTGTTACCATCTGAGCCACCAGGAAAGTCATGCAAGGGTCTGCTATTATGGGTGCAAAACTTGGCCCCTCTCAAGCTGGTCCCTGATAACAGCTTAAGATTAGACACACGTGGGGGTGCTCAGGATGGAGGTGTGTATTCAATTCTGTACCAATCAACACATAATTAACTATATTCAAATTCTTTAAAAATAGCACCATCAAGAGGCTTGGTATGGTTTTGGGGTGTCAATGACAGTAAAGAAAATGGAAGGGGGTGCCTGGCTGTGCACACTCTGACTCCAAGGATCTTCCCTGCCAATCAGCCTTGTATCTGTTTTCTCCGAGGGCCGTAAGCTGAGAAGGCCCAAATAAGAAGGTGTCTGCAGGGGATGACTGGCTTCAAGCATAATTCAGCGACCTGTCAGGAAGCTGGCCTGACAGCTGATGAAAGGGAAATATAATTAAATGTCAACAAAAATGAACACAGCAGGGCACTGGCTGACATGCCAAGCTGGTCCCCAAGACCCCCTCCCACAGGATGCCAATCATACCTAGCTGCTCCTCAGAGGTGATGGGACTGAAAGGAACCAGCATCAGATGCAGAGACAAAGGGAGCAGAGGTCTCCGGAGCACCTGGGAGAAGTGGGGTTCCCCCCATCTTGCTGGGGGGGCTGCAGGCTCCTCCTGCAGGCCAGAGGGCCCAGGGGGAGTTCTTCCCGCATTCTGAGGCAGGTGAGAGGAGTGGCCTTGAAGAAAGAAATCAGGGGCCAGGTCCTCATATCTGGGTGTCAGAAATGGAACCCTGAGATGAGCAATCTTTGCCTGCCCCTCCTAAGAATTCAGTCTTCCAGAAATGACAGCTACTATTTGTTGAGTCTTTACTCTGCACTAAGGCTGTGCTGATTGGTTTTTTTTTTTTTTTTGAATATAATTGCTTTACAATGCTGTGTTACTTTCTGCCATACAGCATTGTGCGTCAGCTATATGTATACATATGTCCCCTCCCTCGTGAACCTCCCTCCCAGCCCCTGGATCCCGCCCCCCCAGGTCACCACAGAGCACTGAGCTGAGCTCCCTGTGCTCCACAGCACCTTCCCACTAGCTGTCCATTTTACACACAGTAGTGTCTATATGTCAATGCTACTCTCTCAGTTCGTCCCACCTCCCCTTCCTGTGCCACAAGTCCATTCTCTCTGTCGGTGCCTCTATTCCTGGCCTGCAGTAGGTTCATCAGTACCATTTTTCTAGATTCCATATACATATATAAACACACACACATGTGTGTGTTAATACACTGTTATGATATTTGTGCAGTTATGGGACGTTCCCTCCAGCCCCTGCTCCTGCACTCAAGCTCCCATAATCTAGCTGGGAACACTGGAGCCCAGACACCCTAGTTTTCCAGTTTTCTTTGCAACTTAGTTTGGCCACGTGACATGCTCTGGTCAATGGAAGGTTACCAGTAGAAGTTCATGACCTTATGGGTCACAGCTCTTTAAAGAATCCATCTCCACTTCCCCTTCCCTGTCCCATGGGCTGCAAAGGGCATGGGCAGTCAGCTTCACCCAAGGGGCAAGGCCTCAGTGTGTGCAGAGCAACAAGGTAGAAGGAACCTGGGTCCCTGGAAAACCAGGGCAGAGCTACCCTGGACCACGCTCCTCCAACTTTCATGAAAGAGAACATGCACTTGCAGCTTGTCTGCTGCCTTTCGGGACTTTTGTTACAGCATCTCAATCGTTCCCCTGACAGACTAATACATCTTCAGTGTCTACAGTAGCTCTGCAAGATAGGTATTATCTTCTCCCCAGAGTCTGACCACCACCAGATTTGGAACTGGGTTCCAGCTCTGCCATTTCATACTGCTGTGACTTAGGGCAAGTCATCTAGCCTCCCTGAATCTTGGAGTTCTCCTTGATAGAGTGGGGAGAAGGTCATACCTATCTTTCAAAGCTGCTGTGAACACTGAAGATGTATTAGACTGTCAGGGGAACAGATTGGGGTGCTGTAACAAAAGTCCCGAAAGGCAGCAGACAAGCTACAGGTGCATTTTCTCTTTCATGAAAGAGAAATCTGGCTATGACCAGTTCCAAATCTGGCTACGACCAAAGTGTGTGCCCTCTAGGACTCAGAGCTCATGCCTCTACCTGGAGTCTCTGTGGTAAGAGTGCTTTCCTTACAACTCTTCATTTTAAAGAGTTGGGGCAAGGCTTCCCTGGTGGCTCAGTGGTGGAGAATCTACCTGCTGATGTAGGAGACACAAGTCTGATCCCTGGTCCGGGAAGACTCCACATGCTGTGGAGCAACTAAGCCCGTGTGCCACAACTACTGCACCCACGTGCCCTGGAGCCTATGCTCCCCGACAAGAGAAGCCACCACACTGAGAAGTCCGTGCCCTGCAACTAGAGAGCAGTCCCTGCTCACTGCAACTAGAGAAAAGTCTGAGCAGCCACGAAGACCCAGCACAACAACAGCAGAAGTCAGGACAAAGAACCTGGTATGATTCCCCCTCAAGAGGAAGAAAGAGAGGAAGACTCCCTTTCCTTCCTCTGCTCCTGGCACTGGAGTTTCGGGGGAGACACATGAAATCTTCATGGGCCCAGAGTTCATTCATCCCAGTGGCAGATCCAGACAAGACCATCCCTGCTTCCCGGAGTTCTGGGCTTCTCTGAGTACTGACCCTTCCAAGCCTTGCTCATCAGCTCGTCCTTTGACTGGAGAGCTCTGCCACGTCCTTCCACTCAATTTCCCCTTGACTTGTATTTTTTCTGAGGCTGGTCTCTCTTCCTTGCAAAGATCCCGCCTGATGTTAGTTAGAGCTGCTCTGAGCCAAGGGCAGAGGAGAGCGGCACAGAATCCCATCCAAACACGGCACGAAGGTTCCAATCAAACCATCTGGGAGCCCCAGAGCTAGACTCAGAGGCCAACGTCATGAGGTCAGGAGCTGGCAGGCCCAGGAATGGGACTGGAGACAGGAGGGAGGCTGGAAAGAGGATAAAGGACCAGGACTGAGTTGGGGTGGAGGGTGTTTATCTTGCTGGGTTCTGGGGTATAGGTACGTTCAGGTAGAATGCTCCATGTTCATTAGGAAATGGGGTCTGCCCTGGGGGCTCTGTATGTCCTGGCATGTGATGAGACTCTGGAAGGAAGGCCACCAAGGCTCTTGCCTGCTGGCTGTGCCCCATCGCCCTGGGGGACCACAGTGAAGTGGTGGCCCACTGGAGCAGAGGGCAGCGGAGTGAGGCCAGCACTCCTCACCCCAGTGAGAGCAGAATTCAGAAAGTACAGTCGTAAAGCACTGGAGTGACTCCCCAGGTGGAGCTGCATTTATGGGGCTCCCTTATGGCTCTGCCTCATTTTGGATGCAGAGACTCGGTCAGGGCATCCTTCATGGAGAATAGCCCGAACTACAGGCCCCTGGGACAGAGGTCGTGCTTGGTGGTGGGGCTGGGTTGGTGTTGCGGCTTCAGCACCTTGATCATTGGTCCCGTTTGGAGAGACCTCTGATGCAAGGACTTTCTGATTCTGAGTATCAGGGCCATGGAGCATGCAGGGGGTCTAGGTGACAGTCAAGCATGGCACTGGCCAGATGGTGGGACTGCTCATCAGTCGTGGAGACAGCAGGGGATGGTGGTGAAGAGTCAGTTGGTCTGAATGCTCCCTTTGTTAATCCCCAGCTAGGTGACCTAAGACAACTGGCTTCACTTCACTGAGCCTCAGTTTCCTCATCTATAAAATGGGGACAACAAACTATCTTCTTCTGGACACTCTGTGGATGAAGGGGGGGCCTTCAGTGCTAGATTTGCTGTATAATTAGCTCTCAGTAAGTGGTAGCTGTGACACAGTATTAGGCATGATAACAAAAAGATCTCAGCTTTCTTTTGAATCACTTTTGAGTTCTGTCTTCATGACCATGCATTATTCACAATAACCAAAAGGCTGTAACCCAAATGTCTATCCACTGATGATCAGTAAAGTAAAATGTGGTCTATCCGAACAACGGAATATTTTCAAGTCATACAAAGAAATGAAGGACTTCCCTGGTGGTCCAGTGGTTAAGAATCTGCCTTGCAATGCAGGGGACGCAGGTTCGATCCCTGGTCAGGGAACTAAGATCCCATATGCCACAGAGCAACCAAGCCTATATGGACATAGGTTTTCACTTCTCTTGGATATATACCTAGGAGTGGAATTGCTAGGTCATACATAGCTCTTTTCAGGCTTCCCAGGTGGCGTTTGTATAAAGAATCTGCCTGCCGGTGCAGGAGACATAAGAGATGCAGGTTCGATCCCTGGGTCGGGAAGATCCCCTGGAGGAGGAAATGGCAACCTACTCCAGTATTCTTGCCTGGGAAATCCTTGGAGAGAGGAGCCTGGTGGGCTAGTCCATAGTGTTGCAAAGCATTGGACACTACTGAGCATGCACAGACACACACACACAGCTCTTGGTTTCAAGAGGATAAAAACCTCGAGATCACAGATTGGGGCATTTCTAGGTTGGAATTCTGCACCCCCTAAATCCCTGCTGTCTTCCCATGTGGCTCATCATGGAACTGCCATTTTACCTTCAATACAACCAAATCTTTTAGAAGCTATTCATAGCGCAGGATGAGTTCCTTCCCATGACACTTGTTCTCCAGGTACATAGATATTCTGACATTGTCTCCATAATTCAGAAGAATCATGTCAAATACTTATAACTTTAATATGGCCTTTGGGGACCTCTATTATCTAATGCTGTTTTACTAGTTGCATGAAGATATGAAAATAAAGTAAAGGAAAAGAACTCTGATTAGGGTCTCTGAGGCTTCCTGTATCATGTAAGATTCCAGAAATGAAACTAAATTGTACATTAAAATTTTTAAATTTAGTTAAAGCCTACTTTTCAAAAAAGTGTTCTTAAAGGGCTTCTGGATAAAAGTCAAATTCATTTGTTAATTCATCCTGAGCCCCACCCATGACATGAGGAGTTTTGTTTTCCTGACATTGACTTGATCTGATTAAGTTAACGGTCTAGGAGACAATAACATCCTCTCCTTGCAGAACTGGCTCTGGTCAGGCCCATTTCTGATCATTTTAACAATTTGACTGGTTCTTCTAAAAATTAAATGGAAGTTAGCCTTGGACCTGGAGGTACTTTTCCATTCATTTACTGCCGGACCATGTCAATATTCTAAAGAGGTTTTGGGTGTTACTCCATTTTGAATAATTTATCATAGCTAATGAAAGTTTTAAAAATCAGCTAACATCAAAGAAAAGCAAAACAGTCATTCCCACAGGTGTCTCAAAGGAAGCCTTTCTGGGCAGAAGAGATGAAAATACCCATTTCTGTTTCTGGAGCCCTGAAGCAATTGCAAGGATGGAGTTCATTTCCACCTAATGAGTAGTCACGGCACACCTACTGTGAACATGTACTGCATGGATGAGACACACAGTAGTACAGGCTAGGTTATCCTGCAGTAACAAACAACCCCACCAAACGTCAGCGGTTTAAAAGGTGGGACATTTCTTTCTGCATCTATGTTCATCTAACTCTGAAAAAGAAAGCAAAGCTCACCTACCAGGACTATTGATTTCTGTATGGAGAGGAGGATGTTTGCTGATGGACTTCCCAAAGTTGCCTGGGTGCTACATCGTTGCACCCAGTGGCTACATCGTTGTCTCTATGTTCTGTGTTAAAGACTTCATGAGACAGTGAGCTCTCTAATGGGAATGAAAGCCAGGTAAAGACAGGATTGTGTTTTCTGCTCCTTATCTATCAGCTTTGGTGCATTGCCACAGGGCCGAGCATGCTGCAGGTGATCCAGAACTGTGCAAAAGGGGCACAGAGGCAGAGGTTACACTTGTGGGTGTGAACCCTGCTCCCAGCACTCCCGAGCTGTGTGACTCAGTTTCTCTCAACCTCTCTGTACTTGTCCTTATCTGTGAATTAGGGGAAATAACAGTCCCTCCCTGCTAGTGTACAGTGTATAATAACTGAATTAATGCCTCTCAAACACCTAGAAAGGCCCCTAGCACATTGCAGCACTATATTAGTATTTGATAAGAAAATCAGGAGTTAGCAGCCTTTGAGTCTGATTTAGGAACTGAACTAGGGATTGTTTTATTGAATCTTCACAACAATTCAATGAAGTAGGCATATTAGGATGACCATTTAGCAGATAAGGATACTGAGTCTTAGAGAGGTCACCTCCCTGGGGTCCAATAACCAGAAGGTGGAGCTAGAATTTCCACCCAGGTCTTCCTGACTCCAGGGCTGACATCCTTTTGCCTTGAGGCTGTAAAACCTCTATTTGCAGAACAAACTAAATAAAAAGGCTTAGGTGAGGATCGTGGTGCCCATTTTTCTTGATCTAATGCATTGTAAACTCTGCACTTCATCTTCATTTAGTCCCTTAACATTCTTGGTTCCAACATACTTTCTAATCCTCTCCCATCGATCCATTTTTGTAGACCCTTGTCTCCTGGAATGGACTCTAGAATCCCATTGCACTGTCCTCCTGTTAGTACTTCTTGGACAAAACACAGTTTAAAAACAGCACCAGGGACTTTCCTGGTGGTCCAGTGGCTAAGACTCCATGCTCCCAATGCAGGGGGCCCAGGTTTTATCCCTTGTTGGAAAACTAGATCCCACATGCTGCAACCAAGAGTTCATATGATGCCACTAAAGATCCCGCCTGCTGGAGGATGGACGATCTCAAGTGTTGCAACTAAGACCTGGTACAGCCCCAAACAACAACAACAACAACAACAACAACAACAACATCAACAACCCAACCCCGCCCTCTCTCTCTCGACCTTCATGTGTGTTACTCAAGTGGTCGCCAAATGATACATCCGTAGAGCTTAATTCACAGCTTTGGAACCCAAGGCTGTGGTCACTATTTTCCGCCCACAGAGGATCTGGGAACTGTTTTCCCCGCTGAGCTGCCTGAAGTCTTGCTTCCCTGCTGCAGACGAGCTGCAGAGAAAGGGCAGGTCACGGCGTCTGTTCAAGCCTCTTTTTTCCTTCTGTCAAGTTTGTGTCTTTCTTAAGTTCACCCCCTTCCTTTCTCACTCCTACAGGAGACAGAGGGTGAAGACTGTTAATATTCTACAAAAGGCAGTCCTTTGAAGAAACATCCAAGGAACAGACTTTCATGGTGTCACACTTGCTAACAGTGGGACAGATGTCTTTCGAAATACAGTAACCCGCAGAGCTGAGCCTGAGCACAAACCCCTGAGCACAGAAAGAGCTCTTCTGTGCTCTTTCGCTGCAGAAACGCACCTAGAACTCTCCAGCACACACGGGGCTGCTGGAAGAACTGTCAGCTCCCCCAGCTTTCCTCACACACCCATGAGGTGCCAGCTCTGTTCTGCAGACGGGAGGGTCAGAGCTGGACAGGATGAGGTCCCTGTCCCCATGGGGCTCACATCCACATGGCAGGTGGACATGTGGCTGTCCTGGCTGATCTGAGACACATGGCTTCACTGAGAGGTCAGCCTTGAGTGTGAAAAATGGGGGAACCTGATCTCTGGCTGCAGAATGCCGAGGCTCAGAAGGGGAGAGGGGTGCCAGAGAGGCCCATGTGCAGGTCAGTGCCATTCTGGATGGAGGCATACGGTGCTTGATAGACTTCCTTCTGTAAGGAGCTTACCATTCGTGAAGGGAGTGGGGAAGGACGGGCAATAATCAGACAAGCAAACCTATAATATACAAGGCAGAAAGAAATATTAGGCAGGCTGTACGGATGAAGAATGGCATGCTATAGAGGGGTTCCTACTTCAGACAAGGCTTTGTGAAAGGTGACATCTGAGCAGAGATCAGCTTCGGGGGAGGGAGGATGAGGAGAGGAGCAGAGAGCATGTGCAAAGCCCCTGGGGGAGGCAAATGCTAGACCTGTCACAGGGATAGCAAGGAGAACACAGGCTCATACAGAATGAGCAGGGGTGCGTGGCAGGAGATGAGGACAGAGGAGTAGCCGGGAACCAGAGCCCATGGGCAGTGGTGGCAGGGAGGAGCTGGCAGATGCAGGGTTCATTTCAGAGACTGTGATGGATGGTAGACAGCACCCACTTTGAGGCTTGCCATGAAGTCTGAGTTTGAAGAGAGACTGTGGGGAGCATAGCAAATCTGTGAATCAAAAATATAAAAGCCTTTTGAATCAACATCCATGAGCCAGGTGAGCACTGCTCCATGCCTTGCACATAGTAGAAAAGCTTGCAACTGGGCTTATGCCCATTCCCAGCAGCTGTAAGACCTGGGTTCCTGATCTCCTGGTGGTCCTGGTTTGCACACCGCTCAGTGTAGTGAGTGTTTGCATATGCTGCCTCTTATGTAGTCCTTACCCTGTGAGGCAGGTGCTGCGTTACCCAGGGGTGTGCTGGAGCCAGCTTCACGCACCAGCTTCCTGCGCTCTTCAGGGCTGACTTGTGCGTCCTTCCTAGCTCTGCCACTGGGGATGTCAAGTTAGTAACTTAAGTATTTACTCCATGGAAACTGATTTGAAGCTAGTGAGAGCTTGGGTTCAAAAAGACCCCTGAGCAGCTCCCAAGAGTGTGATGAATGCTACAACTAGCCATCCCCTCCACCACCCTGCAGAGAGCTGGTTGTTGATCACTTACCAGCAGACCACTGGCTACAGCCATTTTGGGCTTAGGAGGGTAAAGACCCACAGCCTTGGGATGCCTCAGGTCAAGAGATCTGCTGCCTTTTGACAGTTTGTGAATGACAGTGGATGATTCTAATAGCAGAAACTCCAGCGATGGTATATCATTTTGGATGCTCTGGGAATTTTTAGGCATTCCCCAAATCTCTTTGTTTCTTCACTGCGTCTGGTTTACATTAAGGCCAGAAATCCCTGTCAGGCTTTTCATGAAGTGGGTGACCCTTTGCTGACCCCTGATGCTACAATCATAAGAGGGTACCTAGAAAATCCTGTTTGGGGGGAGGTTGGGGGAGCCACTGCCAAGCCAAGCTGTATCCTTAGGAGCCAGGAGAGGAAAGCAGAAAAGCAGAGGCTCAAGGTGGAACGTTAGCAAATGCCACTTCTATAACTGTTTGTGAACAAAAGGTCAGGCCCTGTGGTATTTCTTTCGGTTACGCTGAAAAAACCAATCCAGTGTTTAATTTCCTCAAGTGGAGGCTGCAGGCTATGTGGGTTCACAGGGCGCTGGAAGAGGAGTGGGTAGCCTGAGATGGGAAGGCTGATATTCCAGAGAGACCACGTGGAGGGCGCACTCTTGGGAGCTACTCAGGGGTCCCTTTGACCCCAAGCTCTCACTGGCTTTAAATACAAACTGAGTCCTGTTCTGACCTGTCTTATGCCACAAAGCTAAGGAAGGCTCCATGACAGGGGGAATAAGAGCAGGTATTTATTGAGCACTTACTGTGTACCATGTACTTTATATACATATTTACACATAAACACACTCGAGTCAAGAGGATGAGATGGTTAGATACCATCACCGACTCAATGGACATGAATCTGAGCAAACTCGGGGAGAAGTGGAAGACAGAGGAGCCTGGTGGGCTACAACCCATGGGGTCACAAATAGTTGGTCACGACTTAGTGACAGAACAAGAAGAACACTCAAGTCTTCCTCACATGCTCTATGACTAGACTCTTCCTATCCTCGTCTCCGTGTTACAGCCGATGGAACAGATGCAGAGAGAGGTTAGGTAATTTGTCTCAGGTCACACAGCTAATAGGTATTATACTAGAGCTGGGTTTGAACCCAGCTAGTCTGGCTTCAGATTCTGAGCCCCTAAACCACTCAACTGTATGGGATAGAGGGATGCAAAGATTAGCCACAACACCTTAGGAAATGCTCTGAATGTATATAACATCTTCTCCAAGGAAACTGGGAGGTTGCTATGAGTGCCCGGGGTCGCTTCAAACCCCTCTGTTCTCTGTCCAACAAAGCGAGGCCGCCCCCAGAGATGCCTGGCCTGAGTCTCATCTCCCTTTGCGGCCTCCCCAGCACTGTCCCAGCAATCATGTCCCTCGCGCCCACGGCTCTCGCTACCTCTGTGCCTTTGTAACATACTGTTCCCTCTGCTCGGAACATCCCTCCCATTTTCTGCACCCACTAGTTCCTCATGATGCTGCTTAAGGTTTCTCTCTTCCTGGAGCCATTCTATCTTCCAAGTTGACGTAAAGGACCCTCAGGGCTCCCACTGTACCCTGGAGATGGCCACAGAACTCCTCTACCCCTGTGTGGTCACTGATACTCTGGTCTGCCTGCTTGCTGGGGGCTGTGAGAGTCTTTGCAGGCAGGGAGGGAGTCTCACACATGTCTGTTTCCTTAACACCCAGCACAGTATCTGATACACGGTGCGTGCTGCATGCTGAGCTGCTTCAGTTTTGTCCGATTCTTTGCCGTGCTATGGGCCATAGCCTGAAAGGCTCCCCTATCCATGGAATTCTCCGGGCAAGAATACTGGAGTGAGTAGTTGTTCCCTTCTCCAGGGGATCTTCCCGACCCAGGGATTGAACCTGCATCTCTTAAGTCTCCTACACTGGCTGGTGGGCTCTTTACCACTATTGCCACCTGGGAAGCTCTGACACACAACAGGTGCTTAATAAACACTGACTAAATGAATGCATGATGAGCGAGTGAGTGGCCATCTTTGGATGATCTGTCTTTTTAACCAGGTAGTAATTCTGATTACTGTCTTAAACCTGACAGCCAAAGGCAGGCCGGTGCTCTGACAGTGGGCGGGGGTGAGGAAGGGTGTTTGAAGATGAGGATCAGGCGGAACTTGAAAGGGTCCAGAGTAGGCGTTTTGAAAGGGCAGTCACAGTCGTGGCAATCGAGATCCCTGCAGCACTGACAGAGGTCACAGAGGCTAATGCAATTGCTCCTGCGGAAAGGCGCACCCCACCCCTATGAGGGGAGATCACACGCTGACAACAAGAATTCTGCAGCCGCTGCCCCAGGATCAAGCGCGTGGGGCTGTGCGCACGGAGATTAAAGGCTGCGGTGCTCCTTCTGCCCAGGAGGCCCTGGAGCCGCTCTCCCGTGGGCGACACGACGGATTAGGCCTTGGATGTTCCGGAAGCTCGCCCAGCCTTGTATCAGCGCCTGCCTTCGCATTCTCTCCAGAGCTCACGCTCACGTCCTCATGGAGCCCTGGGTGTTTTCAGTGCTTGGTTATTGGGTGCTTTCGGGCCAAGGGGAAGGAGATGACAGCGAGACAGAAGGCATGTCCAGCAAACCGACTAACATTCCTCCGCTAGGTCCCGAGGCTCGGGGTTTGTAAATCATGGGGATGTTTCCAGGCAGGGCATGCCGGTTCCTCAGCCTAGGAGAGTTCACTGACCAGGGATATTTTCAGTGCTACCGACCAGCTAACAGGTGTGGAAAGCCATCATCTCCGAGGCCGAAGCTCAGAGTGATATTTTGGGACAGAAAAAGAAGCGAGCTGAGTGCTTTCTGACACGTATGTTTCCCCATGATGTCTTCCCAGCACAGCCCTGGCCAACCCCACCCACCTGGCTTCTAGGCAGTAGGAGGAGTTCCCCACCCTCTGGTCCTTCCTGATGCTTCCCTGCCTTTAGGATGCGAGTGGGGTCCCCTGGTAATGTCATCTTAATAAACCACGCTGGGAGGAAGGCTGTCCAAAGAGATGAAGAGGGATCGGACAGAGTTCAAAGAAGGATAGCTCATGATGATTTAGAACATCTCAAGGCCATTGAGAAAGGAAACGGAGGTGGACTAGGATGAGACTCAGAAGCTGAGGGAGCAGGATGGATAAAATGCCAGCCCACCTCTCCCAGACGCCAGCGGTCCTTCCAGCTCTGAGAAACCTGGCCAGGAAAGCAAGTCCCAGCCTGGAGGGACTTGGGCAAATGACACCAGTGATTCTCAAACAAAAGAACCATCATACACTTAAAGTTCACTAGAACCCTTCATTTTTCTAGAGGCTGTGAACATCCTGGAATCAGATAACACTGACGGTTGCCCAAGTTTGTGAACAGAGTGAAAACCACCAAATCATACTTTCCAAAAGCAGGCTCTATGGTATGTGAATTACATCACAATACAAAAAAGTGGGAAGAGCCCCCTTATTTTGTATCCTACTGTGGATCAGTGAATGCACAGCACACCAAGATGTGGTGACTCGGTTATAGAAAACCATACTCCCCAAGCATGGAAACAAATAAAAGAAATCTTTGAAAGATGATGGGAGGAGGTGTCACCTATTGAGTACCTTTAGCAACGGAACATCCTTCAATTACACCAACACATTTACCGTGCGCCAGATATTGTCTAGGCTTTGGGGTTAAAGGAAGATGAAGAGGGCTGCCCTGGTGGCTCAGTGGTGAAGAATCTGCCTACCAATGCAGGAGACACATGTTCGATCCCTGGTCCGGGATGATCCCACATGCCTTAGAGCAACTAAGCCTGTGTGCCAGGACTATCGAGCCTGTGCTCTAGAAACCCGGAGCTGCAACTGCTGAGCCCTGGCACCACAGTTATTGAAGCCAGTGGTCCCTAGAGCCTGTGCTGTGCGACGAGAAAACCACTGCATTGAGAAGCCCATGCACTGCGACTGCAGAGTAGCCCCTACTTGCCGCAACTAGAGAAAAGCTCATGCGGCAACAAAGACCCAGCAGAGCCAAATAAACAAGCAAAAGAAAAGAAAGATGAAGAGATCAGGGCCTTGTGCCTCAGAGAAAGAACGGGGAATGAGCCAGAAAAACGAGTCACGAGGGCAGGAGATGGGACTATGCCGTGGGCAGCAAGGGGCTCTCCACGTATAATTCTAAGGACCCTCATAGGAGAGTGAAGTCCCATCAGGTCACAGGGACCAGGAAATGAAACCACGGGGCTTGGGGTGGACCTTAAAGGACGGTAAACATCCTAGAGGTGGAGAGGCTTCAAGAGGGTGGTCCAGGGGGAAGGAATAACAGTGGCAAAGGCTCAGCAGCTGGAAGATACAAGCTGTTCTTTGTTTTTAATTAGTTAATTGGCTTCTTTGGGTCTTAGTTGTGGCACACAGGATTTTCTATCTTCATTGCAGGATCTTTAGTTGCGGTATGTGAACTCTTAGTTGCGGCATGTGGGATCTAGTTCCCTGACTAGGGATCAAACTGCAGGCCCCTTGCATTGGCAGCATGGAGTCTTAGCCACCACTGAGCCACCGAGAAAGTCCCTACAGGCTGTTTTAATCTGCCTGCATAGCAGGATGTGTGTAGGACAGCAGCAGAAGGTGGGTCTGGAAAGAAGTAGGGTTGCACTTACTAGTGGATGGGAGTGGGGTGATCTTGGTCTGTTTCAGGTGTGTCCTTCCTCGCCTTCAGGGTGTTTCTGGTTTGAAGTAGTGAGGCAGACATGGTTTCCTTGAGGTGTCCTCCTGGCAACCCTCTGCCCTCTGCCCTCAGCTTTGGCCTGCATTTCGCCCCCGAAGGGGCTCAGTGAATATCAGATGAGAGAAGGGATGAATGAACAAATGAACCATGAGTGCTGCTGACATGTAAGACTCTCACCCCATATCCAAACTAACCTGTCCGTGGGGCTTCCCTGATGGTCCAGTGGTTAAGACCGTGCTGCCAATGCAAGAGGCGCAGGTTCAATTCCTGGTTGGAGAACTAAGATTCCCGCGTCGTGTGGTACAGTCAAAAGAGATTTTAAAAAAATGTCAAACTAACCTGTCTGTGTTCCATCCTTCCAGGACTCTGCTGGAAAAGAGCCAGATAATCTAGAGTGTTCCCGGGAAGGCATTGTAGGAAGTTAAGAGTAACCCATTAAGATAAGATAATGGCATTTGTAAACCCAGGGGGTTCTGGCGGCAGCATCCTAGGCATGGGGTATACTGGGCAGAGGTGCCTGTCCACACGCCTCAGCTTACACTGCCTCCCTTCTTACACTTGACCTTCTTAAGCATCTTAAAGGTGATGCATTTGTGGGGGGAAAAAGCCATCTCTGGCTTGGCAGGTGAGTGTTAGAGCAGCGGGTCCTGGTGGCCAGGCCTCTGCACTGCACGCCTTAACGGGCCCCTCATGCCTGGTGCTCTCAGCACTTACCCATTCTCTGTGCATCTTTTATTCATGCAGACAGGTGACTGCAACTCATGCCTCATCACTCTAACAGCCTGATGTAGGGCAAAGAAAACCTTCTGAGCATTTGTGCTGCATCAGTCTTCTCGGACAGCGACTGTTCTGGAAGATTCTGTGAGCTGCCACCTCAAGAATTCCATTTACCCATCCTGGCTTCCCTGGGGCACCCATTAGGGTCCGTGGATAATCACAGTGCATACTGGCTAAAGATTTCTCTTCCATGCCCTACTCCTGTTGGAGTCCAAACCACCTTTTTCTATCTATCACACACTTGTCTTTCAGCTGGGAGAAATCTGAGACTAACCAAGCAGATGAACTGATGAGGTTGGAGGTCTGGGAGCCACAGCTGGCCCACCTCTAGCTCCTGGGGTTGGGGTGGGGGTTAGGATGGTGACACAGAGGCAGGGCTGGCTTCCTGAGCTACACAACCTGTACAGCTGCAGTGGACCCCATGCTTAAAAGCACCTTGTAGTTGGTTTAATGCTCTGCTGTTGCCATCTTGAAATTCTTAGTACTTTTTGCACGCAGGGTCCCGTGTTTTCATTTTGCATGGACCTGCAAACTACATAGCGGGTCCCGCACAAAGGAAAAGGTTTCACTGCTGACTGGCTTGGTTTTCTTCTGTGGCCACTGACATGGTGCTCACTCCAGTTGATCCTTCAAAAATGTTGAATCACAGGTAATAATAATGATGCGTCTACGGAATTAGTTCCTCTCATGTTTCCCACGTCCACTGCCCTGGTCAGGTCTCAGCATCTCTTTCCTGGGCTACTGTGGATTCCTGTCTTCCTCCAGCCTCTAGCAGCTCTGAGCCATTCAGAATGATGCCAGTTAACAGGGCTATTGGTGAGGCATGGCTTCAGAGGTGTCAGTCAAAGGTCCCCAAAGAACCCTGGGAGTTGAAGGCAGAGGCCCTACGAAGCAACTGTTAATTGCAGAACAGTCAGCCTTAATTGACCCGCATTCCAGGTATTACACTAAGCATTTCACCTGTGCCTGCTTGTGTGCTCCGTTGCTCAAGCTGCATCCGACCCTTTGTGATCCCCTGGACTGTAGCCCTCAGGCTCCTCTGTCTGCTGGATTATCCAGGCAAGAATACTGGAGTGGGTGGCTATGCCCTCCTCCAGGGGATCTTCCCAACTCAAGGATCCAACCCAAGTCTCCTATGGCCCCTGCACTGGTAGGCAGATTCTTTACCACTGAGCCACTTGGGAAGCCCTTAAGCATTTCCCTGCTTGGACTCAAAACATTTAATCATTACAACAACCCCAGAAGCAAGTGTTAGTACTCCTGTCATTTTATGGATGGGGAAGATGACACTCCAAGAGATTAAGCCAAACACACTAGGTAATAACAGGGATTCCAGAGGTGAGAACTCTGATTCAAATGCCAGCTTGGTTGTGACTACAACTAGACTTTGGGCAAATTATCAACTATGCCTTGGCTTTCTAGTTATAACATGGGAATTATAAGAAAAACACCTACTTCCTAGTGTTGTAAATCTCAGGATTAGAAGAGTCAATATAGGTAAAGTACATAAAATATTCCTTACTACCGGCCAAGTACAATATATGTGTTAATACACATATTGATATTAATACATCCAAGGTCACATGGGTAGAAAGTGGTCACAATAAGACAGACCCAGAGAATCACAGCCCCAAGCCTATGAGTTTAGTCACTGGGCAATTCTGCTTCCTGGGAAGGGTGGTGAGGGACGTCCACAAAGCATGCCTAATTCAGTCTAAATCTAGAGATGCTGAAATCAAGAGTTGGAAATTAAAAAGCAGAACATGATTCCAAATGTTGACTCTTATCCCTAAATGTATGCTGTGTGCTAGCTCTGAAATGGGTAATTTCGCAGCACTTCTGACGGTGCTTCACTATTTACTAGAACATTCACCATGGCACATTTCCACAGACCACAAATGTCGTTACAGTATGAAGTGTCAGCACAACATCTTCCTGTTAAACATCTTGTAGGAGGGGAGAGTGCCAGGGTTATGTGAGAATTACAGGGTGTGCAAATTGTTCAGGCACTGCTGTACACAGAAGTCTTTTTTCCTTTATCCTGATTTAGTGAGTCGGGAAAGAGAGAGAGCGAGCGCATTTTAAAGACAGGCATCAGGTTATTTAGATGCAGGGCAGTGGCTTCCGTTGTTATACACAGATGAAAATGAAGTGTGCTTACAGGGGGTCCTTATTTGAGCTAAATTTTCTTGCCATCTACTCAAGGTTCCAAATCACCATGCCTAATTTGGCTCAGTGTGGGGTTTCGGCTCTGTGTTCCCAGAGGACACATGATTGAGGAAGTGTGTGCCCCAAATTAACTCCAATCCCGGTGAAGAACAGATCACTTCAGTGCCATATGCAAAAATCGCACTGCCATTCCCCAAACGACAGACGTCCTTGAAGCCAGTGACACTGCCATCCAGCTCAGAAAACATTCACCATAGAGTCACCAATGGGAGAAGGCAAATGAGTCAGAATTGTTAATAACCATCAGCCAGTACTGCAGGTGCCCAAGATATGAATGACATCAGATTTCGAAAGGACATCAGATTCAGACTGTTGTAAGATGAAGTTGGGGAGTCATGCTATGTAGGGCCTTATTTGACTAAGTGGCTTAATAGTAAAAGTTATAATTAATTAATTTATTTGGCTGTGTTGGGTCTTAGTTGCAGCACATAGGAGACTCTAGTTGTGATGTGGGCTTAACTGCTCTGCAACATGTGGGATCTTAGATCCCCAACCAGGGAGTGAATCTATGTTCCCTGCACTGCAAGGTGAATTCTTAATCACTGGGCCATCAGGGAAGTCCCAATAAGAATTATAATAATGATAAGAGTTCCTTTTTATTGAGCATCTACTATATCCTAGGCACTTTGCTAAGCACACTATGCATAGGGATTCACTGGATCCATATAAGGACCCTGCAAGGTTTCTATACTACTCTCGTTTTTCAGATGAAGACAAAAGTTCAGAGATGCTGAGTAACCTGTTGCATAGACTCTAAGTGGCAGGGAGGGGTTGCAATCCAGATATAGCTGGAGTCCAACACAACTTGGCAACTGAACAACAACAACAAATCTACCTCTTTACAGTGCCCTATGCTCTTAATGTTTCTAAGCTCAGCAATTGCTACTACTATACTAATTACAATTAAATAACAACAATGAAAACAATAACCACTTTTAAGAGCGAAGAGCCCAATGTATATTATTTAATCTTCCCAACACTTCTATAAGATAGGTAATATTTTCATACTCGAGATGAGGAGATTGAGGCTTACAGAGGGTAAATAATTTGTCCGGGCCATATAAACAGAGAGTTGACCATAAGGTCTGCAGTGGGGCAGATGGAGAAAAGATGAGAAGGTATTGGTTAAGGTCAAGGTAGGAAGGTCACTGAGGGTAGGGAGCACTAGGAAGCCCCCACTGAGGAGGTGTGGCAACTTTCTCCAATGCCAGAATGGACCTTTCTTGAGGTGTCCATGTGTCCATAGGGTAAGACGTGGCAGCCATATTTTCCTTAATGACACCATCCTTGGGCCATAGCTGATTGGATCCTAGGTGAACATCTGTCCCAAGCCATCCAGTGAGGTTCTTTCTCTCAAAAATTTGAACTGAGAGGCACTGAGCCTGGTGCCTGTTGAGTGCTGAGTCTGGTCAATGGCCAAGTATCCAAGGGAGGGTCAAAAAAGCCTAGTTATGGAGGTCCATGGAACTGTCCTGCTTCCCAGTATCCTGAGACTTGGCTGTCCAAGCCTCAGGATTCCATGAGACACACTAATATTCCTCCCATGCATTCCTTTTTTACTTAATTTAGCTCATATTGGTCCCTGTTATTTGTAGCCAAATGAGTCTTAGTTAACTTTCACCACCTCTTATTAAGTACTTTCTATAAGCTTGACTGAGCTTCCCTGGTGGCTCACTGGCAAAGAATCTGCCTACCAATGCGGAAGACATGGGTTCAATCCCAGACCTGGGAAGATCTCCTGGAGAAGGAAATGGCAACTCACTCCAGTATTGTTGCCTGGAAATCCCCATAGAAAGAGAAGCCTGGCATGCTACAATCCATGGGGCGCAAAGAATCACACACGACTGAGCAATTGAACTGTCTATGGTGTCACAAAGAGTCAGACATGACTGAGCAACTGAAGAGCAACAAGCTTGACTAATGTTTGCTTCTTAACCTACTAATATACCTCTAAGGTATTATCTTATTTTATAGATTAAAGAAAATGTAGCAACATGGATGGATCTAGACAGCATCACTAAGTGAAGTAAGTCAGAGAAAGACATATATGATCTCACTTATATATGGAATCAAAGAGATGAGACAAATGAACTGGTTCACAAGACAGAGAGACTCACAGGCATAGGAAACAAACTGATGGTTATTAAAAGGGCTGCAGGTTGGGGAGATAAATTAGGAGTTTGGAATCAACAGATACACACTAGTATATATAAAATAGATAAACACCAAGGTCCTACTGTATAGCACAGAGAATTCAATATAATAACTTATAAGGGGGAAGAATCTGAAAAACAATATATATATGCATAGCTATATATGGGGCTTTCCCAGGTGGCATTAGTGGTAAAGAATCCGCCTGCCAATGCAGGAGATGCAAGAAACACGGGTTTGACCCCTGGGCTGGGAAGATCCCCTGGAGTAGGAAATGGCAACCCACTGTACTTTTCTTGCCTGGGAAATCTCATGAACAGAGGAGCCTGGCGGGTTACAGTCCATGAGGCTGCAAACATGTATATACACATACATATATATAACTGAAGATGTATATGCTGCTGCTGCTGCTGCTGCTAAGTCGCTTCAGTCGTGTCCGACTCTGTGTGACCCCATAGACGGCAGCCCACCAGGCTCCCCCGTCCCTGGGATTCTCCAGGCAAGAACACTGGAGTGGGTTGCCATTTCCTTCTCCAGTGCGTGAAAGGGAAAAGGGAAAGTGAAGTCGATCAGTCGTGTCCGACTCTTCGCGACCCCATGGACTGCAGCCTACCAGGCTCCTCCGTCCAAGGGATTTTCCAGGCAAGAGTACTGGAGTGGGGTGCCATTGCCTTCTCCGGAATATGTATATAACTGAATATAAGTATATAACAATATAAACATATAACTGAATATAAACATATAACTATACATATATAACTATAGTTATATAATATATATTATATACCTATATATAACTATAATTATATAGTCATATATAAATAACTATGTATATAAAACTACAGTTATATATAAAACAGAATCATTTTGCTATACACCTGAAACTAACACAACTTTGAAAATCAGCTATGCTTCATGTAAGCAGTCAAGCTGGGCTTGAAATCCAGATGTATTAGATTTCTAGAACTATGTCCATTTAGTCGCCTGAAGAGGCTGGCTGTGGGCTTGGTGACGGCACTCCAGAACAGCAGCTGCATTTATTCCCGACAGCCCCAGAACTGTCCTTCTTTAATTCGCAGACTTCTCTGGTGCAGGAGCGGTCACTTGCGCGACGAGATGCTGCCTGTTGTGCCTCATTGTTTATGCAAGGAGAGAGGTGGAGGTGCTGCAGAAGCGTGCCCCTCCCCAGAGCCCTTCTGTGATGGTCCTTGTTATGAGCCAATGTGGCTAATCTCCAGTCTCCAGTTATACCATCACCTAGGTGTTGCTGTCAGAGAAGGCGATGGCACCCCACTCCAGTACTCTTGCCTGGAAAATCCCATGGACGGAGCAGCCTAGTGGGCTGCAGAGTCGCGCACGACTGAGCGACTTCACTTTCACTTTTCACTTTCATGCACTGGAGAAGAAATGGCAACCCACTCCAGCGTTCTTGCCTGGAGAATCCGAGGGACGGGGGAGCCTGGTGGGCTGCCGTCTGTGGGGTCGCACAGAATCGGATATGACTGAAGTGACTTAGCAGCAGCAGCAGGTGTTGCTGTGAAGGTATTTTATAGGTGTGATTACAGTCCATAACGAGTTGACTTTAAGTAAAAGAGATTATCCTAGATAATCTAAGGGGGTCTGATGTGATCAGTTGAAAGGCTTTAAGAGCAGAGCCAAGGCTTCCTTGATGAAATTCTGCTAAGGTAACAGCTTTACCCTGTACTCAAGAATTCCAGCCTGTCCTTCAGATTCAGACTTGCCTTGCAATAAATGTGCTGCCTTCTGATAAATCTCTTAATACAGATATCCTCCTGGTTCTGTTTCTTGAACTGAACTCTGACTGGCTCCAGACTCAGCAAGAATACTGGAGTGAGTTGCCATTTCCTTCTCCAGGAGGTCTTCCCAGACCCAGGATCGAACTTGTGTCTCCTGCATTGGAGACATGCCCCTCCACCCGTTACACTCCCCACACAGGCCAGGTCTCTCATGCTTCTAGGCCTTTCTCTCTGTCAGGAACCCCTCCCCATGCCTACTTGCCAGAAAATGTCTACTGGTCAGCCAGGACTCAGCTCAGGCCCACCTCCTCCATGAAGCTTTCCCTGACTTCTTCAGGCAAGCCATAGTGCTTTTCCCGTTACACTCAAGACTGACAGCAGTAGGATAATTTCTTAGTAATTTTTCTTTTTCCATGGTTTGCCAATTCGCTCTTCAAGGACAAAAAGTGTCCCTTTCAAGTCTTATCTCAAACTTTTCTAGCTCAGGATCTGGCACACAGATACGATTTTGTTCAATAAATGCATGAAGGCAGGCATTCGTGCCTCGGGTCTGGATTTTGCAGAAGGGATGTTCTGGGGGTAGAAAGAGGTCCATCCAACTACACCTGGCTTCTCAGGGTCACCTTGAAAAGGCCAGTGGTCTTTATCAGTGCTCTGCACATGGGCTCTTCCTCTTGGTGGGGGCTCAATCTGACAGAGGAGCGCCTGTTGATAAGCTTTCCCCGGTCTTTCTGCTTGGCTTGGGGCTCCATTATTAGGGTGAATTTCTGCGTGACCTTTAAGATTAAAACTAAATGTTCTGATCTTTCCCCAGACAGGTATTAGGTGCCGGAAATGGCATTCTGCAGGGACTATGTTCAGTAGCAAATTCCAAATATCAGCCTCATCACATCCTGACATGTTACAGCCCATCTGAGCTGGGGCTACGCTGTGCATTTTAAGACTGTGCACTGTAAGGGCAGCAATTTTCTCCTTCTCACACTGGCTCTACCGGCAGCCCCACTAAGTCCTCTGAAAAGCTGCAGACCCGAGACCCGTTGGTGTTGCCTCTCTCTGATGGGACTGCCAGAGAGAAGAGGGTCACCAGCAAACCAAGTTTAGCAGGGCTGTCAGGAAAAACTCGCCCTTCTGAAGATGTTACTAGGCCTTCTGCCATCGTCTGTAATGACTGTATTTGTGCCAAAGCTGGGGGGATGCCTCCACTCTGGGGTTCCTCCGGCAACTCAGGGAAATTGCACATTCCCTTAATCAGGAAACATTCAGGGAGTTCCTAAATTTGGACTCCTTTGATTAAAGGAAAGACCTAATTAGATAATTGTCTCCTTGGAAACCTAGGTATATTTATTATTGCTTTTATAAACCTCTTCAATTACTCAGAGAAGGGAACACACTTTCACTGTGGTCCATGTTCGCAAAGGAGCTGCGTCTCAATGAGCCACTAAGAACCGTGAATAAGCAGCCGCTCACTTTAGGTAAATATATTTGCTTTGCCTAAAGAGGGTGGAAGTCTCATTTTCAGCCTTGCAAACAACTCCTAGTTCCAACTAATAATAATTGATGCTAATAATAGCAAATGCATATAGAACATTCTGTAAATGCGCCAGGCAACTGTAACCCTTCACAACAGTTCTGTGTAGTTGGCTCCATTCTTACGCCCACTTTACAGATGAGGACACCAAGGCTCAGGGAGATGAAGAGACTTGCTCAGACACAGAACTAGAAATGGTACAGCCATGGCTGGAAGGTACTCAGCACAGCCCTGGAGCTCCGCCTGCATGTGAGTGAACAATTATTGAAGATATTTTATTACTGGGGATAGAGTTCATATGAAGTTAAAACATAACAAAGCTTACATTCATTGAGCACGTGTGGTGCCAGGATCTGTGCTAAGGGTTTTTCATGCATTGTTAATTCTCAGAACACGGGGAAGTGGGGCTGCTTTATTCAATAGATGAAGAAAGTGAGGCTCACAGATTGGAAACTCGCTCTCTTGATGGGTTTTAAAGAAACAAGTGATGATTGGGAAATGAATAGCCTTGTCATTGCCACCCGGCCTTGCATGTGTCTGAAGACGGAGAAAATCGCTGCCCTTACAGTGCACAGACCAATCTGTTCGCACCCATCACCTCCCAGTTTCCAGCCTCTCCATACGCTGTTATACATTAGGCCAGTTTACGGCTGTTCAGTGTGAATTCAGATCCTACATTCATAAAGGCACAGATGTTCACACTTGTAAACATTCTCTTCTGAAGTTGACCCTGTGCTGAGAAAACCCAATTATTTGTTTTAAAATCCGAGAGTCAAAAAAAGGCTTTAAAATGGAGGGGTGTGTGTGTGTGTGTGATTTCTTAGCACTTGAAACTGAGGTTTATGCCTTTTAATGTGCATTATTTACTCCCGGGCTCCTTCGCCCCACCCCGCGCCACCTCCATCCCACCCTGCCCCTGCCAGCATCTTCTGGGCTCCTCTAACTGTGCTGCAGGCCTGCTGGAGTGCTCTGGCTTTTCCACAACACTGGATCTTCTGAGCTTTTTCCCCTCTTCTCTGAACTTTACTAACAGAATTTTATTTGTATCTACCTCAGTCAGTAGAGGAGAGCAGGATCCAATCCATTCCTGACTGGGGATCATCTGCTATACATTTCATTCCTAAAATGCCAAAAGGAAAACTGTGTACAATCACCGTTTAGTGCTCACACTGTGCCAGGCACTGTGCTAAATAATCTATGTTCATTTTGCTCACATATCCTTAGTATCTGGGCTTCCCCGGTGGTGCTAGTTGTAAATACCTATAAATACCTTCTGTCAATGCAGGAGGTATAAGAGATGCAGGTTCGATCTCTGGGTAGGGAAGATCCCTGGAGGAGGGCATGGTAACGAACTCCAAAATTCTTGCCTGGAGAATCCCATGGACAGAGGAGCCTGGTGGGCTCCAGTCCATAGGATTGCACAGAGTTGGACACGACTGAAGCAGCTTAGCATGCACGCAAGCATCCTTAGTATTTAGAATAGTACTTTGCTTTAGCTGCTAAATGCCTATGTCCCACGAAAGACCTAAGACGTTTATTTATAGTGTTTTGCTTAATTCTCACATGAACCCTAGGGGGCAGATTCTAATGAGTATTCCCATTTGACAGATGGGACACTTGAGGCCCAGACAAGTTCAGTAACTTGCCAAGATCATGCAAGTGGTGAGTGGGTGGGAGGACATGGGTTCATCCATTCACTCAACAGATAGTTTTCGAGCTAGCGAAGAAATGAACCCACAAATTAGCTCCTCGTGTATTCCAGAAGGGAGGCGAGATGCTGTAAACGTCCAAACAGAAGAAATATCTACTAGTTAGAGGGACGAGCTAGGAACAAAATTAAACAGGGAAAGGGGCTGGGGAGGCATGATCCTCTTGGAGGATATGACATCTGAGCTCTGAGACTGGAAGGCTGAAATGGAGGGACCGTGCAGAGAGCAGAGATAGGGCCAGGGCTTCACAGCAGAGGCAATATCAAGTTCAAAAGCCTGAAGGAAAGAACATGTTTGGCTTAAAAAAATCATTTGGCTCTGATGCCCCAAAGCCTTTCCATATTCTGAGGCTCTCCTTTTGGACCTCTACCACACCTGGACTAGTACCAGGGACTATAATAGTACCTTGTGGTTTTGTTGGGAGGAATTAACAAGATCAAGCTTGTCAAACACTGAGCAGTGAGCCTGACACACACTAAATGTTACCTGTTGCCGCAAATTTATCACTAGCCCTCCGGTACACTGCAATTAGCATCAGCAGAGGAGGGGATGATTTACACCCCATCACTAGCATTGTTGCAGTTTCTGTTAAGGATGAGTAAGCAAACTTCCTGCATGACGTTTAGCCTGTCACTTCACTTTGGGAGAGATCACTCGTAAATCGGCTGCCAGAAAAGAGCAGTGGAATGAATTCTCTGTCGAATGATTGGGTTGTTTAGAATACATAGCACCTTAATCCCAGGAAAGAATAACAAAACCCAGGAACTATTCAGAGAAGAGAGCCTGTCAAAAGGAAATTAACAAAGTGCATAGCAGATAATCAATAGTAATCAGCCCAGGAAATCAAAAAGAAAGCAATTGCCCTGAAGACCTACATCTTGTTTGTTCAATATTTTTGCGAGGTCAGGAGCCAATGCCAATCCATTATGGTTCTTAAATTCAGAAGTAAACATAGTCATGAGCATCCCGTAGCAAGTGGGGAGCCCTGTTTATCATCCAAGAGGGCAGCATGTGCAAAGGCCCAGGAAGCCCTGGAGGGCTCCTTAGAAGCTTCTGGTTCTGCCTTCCAATGCTGGGACCCTGAAGGCACCAGGAAAGCCCCAGAGTGAAGCCAGAGGAGCCCACAGTGCCTCCTAGGAGCAGGACACACAAAATGAGTGATAAATTCTGTGGTCTAAAAGATGCTAATCTAGAAATTGTGTTTTCAAAGCTATGACAAACCTAGACAGCGTATTAAAAAGCAGAGACATTACTTTGCCAACAAAGGTCTGTCTAGTCAAAGCTACGGTTTTTCCAGTAGTCATGTATGGATGTGAGAGCTGGACCATAAAGAAAGCTGAGCACCGAAGAACTGATGCTTTTGAACCGTGGTGTTGGAGAAGACTCTTGAGAGTCCCTTGGACTGCAAGGAGATCCAACCAGTCCATCCTAAAGGAAATCAGTCCCGAATGTTCATTGGAAGGACTATTGCTGAAGCTGAAGCTCTAATACATTGGCCACCTGATGTGAGGAGTCAACTCCTTGGCAAAGACCCTGATGTTGTGATGAGGCTGGAGCAGAAGGGCAGGGCCAAGTCACATGGGAGCCATGTGGGCCACTGAATGGACCTTGACATCAATCCAGCAGCAACAGGAGTCTTCGGAGGTGGGAAGTATGGCCTCAGGGTGTTTATACCCAAAGAGTCTTGGTTAGACCTGGGTTCAGATGCTGGCATTCAGTCCTGCTGGCTCCTGGGTGCACTGGGAGGAACAAATGCAAGCCCGTTACCAGCCCCTGCGAAGCCCCTGCTGTGCCTCTGTGCTAACCCCTCGCCCCCCACCACCAGCCGAATTTTTGCTCACACTCTCCGCCTTCCTGCATTGGAGTCTTCTCACCGGCTGACCCAACTCTTCACAGGGCCAGCTCCTCTTGGTCATCTGTGTCTCAGTGACAAAACCACCTCCCGGGTGGGGACTTCTCAGGCCTCCCTG
Organism: Ovis aries; assembly: GCF_016772045.2. Lineage (NCBI taxonomy): Eukaryota > Metazoa > Chordata > Mammalia > Artiodactyla > Bovidae > Ovis > Ovis aries. Next base: position 52,012,538 of record NC_056065.1, read on the forward strand.
GCTCTCCTGTCATTTCCCTTCACAAAAACCTGTACTCCCTCTATAGCACCTATGAGAGTATCTCGCTTATTTGATGGGAGTGTTTATTATCTGTTTCTCCCGTTGTTAGGAGTTGAATCATGTCCCCCACAAAGGTGTGCTGAAGTCCCAACCCCAGGTAGTTGTGGATATGACTTATTGGGAATGGCCAGGCTGTTTTCCAAAATAGTTGCAGGATTTCCCATCCCTCCAACTAGGTATGAGGGGTCTAGTCTCTCCACACCTTCAACCACACTCCTTATTCTTCTTTTTAAAATTAATTTTTACTGGAATATAGTTGCTTTAGGATCTCCCTGGTAGCTCAGAGGGTAAAGAATCTGCCTGCAATGCAGGAAACCTGGGTTTGATCTCTGGGTCAGGAAGATCCCCTGAGAAGGGAATGGTAACCCACTCAAGTATTCTTGCCTGGGAAATTCCATGGGCAGAGGAGCCTGGTGGACTACAGTTTATGGGATCCCAAACAGTCGGACTTTCAGAGCTGCTTTACAATATTTTGTTAGTTTCTTGCAGTCTCTTTCTTTTTGATTCAGCCATTCTGGCTGGTGGGAAGTGGAACTCCAGAGTCAGTGGGATCCCATTTAATGACAAGGGCACGAGGTGGGGGTGGGGAGCTCTACCATGAACACATTGTCCTGCTTGTGGGGAACTCCTGATTCTGATAAGTTATCACTCTAGACTTGTTCCTCAAAAAAAAAGGGACCCCCTTCACTGAGAAAAATGAAGGATGAGAAGGAAAATAGTTAAAGACACAGAGAAAGACTGACATAAGCCATCAGGACCAGACCACAGTCTCGCTTTCTCCACCAGGTTAGCTGTTTCTATCATCTTAGAGAAAGCAAAAGTTCCTTTCCTCCCTTCTGCCTCAGCATCTCAGAGATGCTCTCAGCTTTCATGGCATCTTTGTTTCAAGATCAGCATGATTTTTATATCCTTTGTCTCATCTGTCTTCAGAACTTTCTTTGCATGAGTTTGGGGAGGGTTTCTGTTCTTTTATTAGGCCTTGAAAAAATCTCTCTTCCTTGGGGTCTTCTGTTTCTGAGAGAGCACACTGTGATCATGTGGCAGTGATCACAGCGGGTCATGCTTGGCAGGATGTGGGTGCACCCTCTTCCCACAGGGAGGGCGGTAGGAAGGGCAAGGTCGTGTGGGTGAGAGCCCAGGATTCGGGGATTTCCAGGCATCTGTTGGTTTATTTGGACACTGAGCTGGTATGTGTCTTAAGACATCTAACTGGACCCCTTACTCTACTTTTCCCAGTTCCTCGGAATGCTCTAATCTTAAAGGTAATTCCTGCTTCTATTTGGGGGAGGGGAGGAATACTGTTTTCTTTTAGTAATTTCTGAAAGGTTGAAAGAAAATGCATATTTTATTTTTTCTCAGAAACATTGAGGGCCTGGTTCTTTTCAAGGCCTAACTACTTTGAAAATTCAATTTCCTGACGTTGACCACTTTTGGTCAGATGATAATGGAAAATTACAACTGGGGTTTTGGAGATGTTTTGCTAATTTCTTTGTTAAACCCCAGATGAAATCAGTCCCTTCCTCTTAGCCCTTCCTCCCAGGGCTGCTTTGCGGTAGCGCTCCAGGGAAGACACTGACACTATAGTGTCAGTCATGGCCACTCAGAAAACGGTGCAGCCATGGCACACACCAGTGGCCCAGTCTCAGCAAATGGTTGCGATCACTACTTCCTCACAGGTTCTCAAGGCAGTCACCTTCATCTTCCGCAGTCAATCAACAGACAAGTCATGTTGATTCTACCTGTTAAATAGTTCCTGTGTCCCTGGCATTATCCCTGACTTTCACCACATCCTAGTCTAAGTTAGTACTCTCCCTCTTGCCTGGACACACACACCAACTCCCAATATAGATCCTACATTCATTCTTTTATTTAGCTATTTATGGCGGTGCTGGGTCTTTGTTGTTGCACACAGGCCTTCTCCGGTTGTGGTGAGTGGGGGCTACTCTCCACTTGGGATGCACGGGCTCTCATTGCTGTGATTCCTCTCGTTGCGCAGTCAAAGGCTTTGGCATAGACGATGAAGCAGAAGTAGATGTTTTTCAGGAACTCCCTTTCCAATTTCACTGCTTCTGCTGCGTCCTCTTACTCTTAGGCTGAAGCCCAAACTCTCACTATGACTTACTGCATGATCTGACCTGGGCTGTCTCTGCCACACCCTACTTTCCTCTGTGCTCCTGGCTCTGTCTGCCCCAGGATCTTTGCACACCCTGCTCCCTCTGGCTCCCTCTACTACAGTTCACTTGCGTGTAACCCTGTTCACCCTCCACCCTTCAGTTACACATCACCTCCTCAGAAGGACCTCTTCTGACCATCAAGCTGAGTAACACCCAACCAACACTTGTGATCCTAAAGCCCCGTCCCAAACCTGGCATGTTCCCGGTTCAACATATACTTAACCCATCAGACTGTTAGTTTTGAGCAAGTCTGTCACCACTGGAACCCTCTTGGCAACACACAGTGATGGTTCATCCATATTTGGTGAATGAATGAACAAATGAAGGACAAGCTTTGATTTCACTCATTCATTCTAATGTTGTTTTTCAGTCACCAAGTCAGGGCACTCTTTGCAGCCCCATGGATTATAGTGCACCAGGCTCTTCCATCCCCCACTATCTCCCTGAGTTTGCACAAATTCATGTCCATTGAGTCGGTGATGCTATCTAACCACCTCATCCTCTGCCACCCTCTTCTTCTTTTGCCTTCAATCTTTCCCAGCATCAGGGTCTTTTTCAGTGAGTCATCTCTTCACATCAGGTGGCCAAAGTATTGGATTTAGCTTTAGCATCAGTCTTTCCAATGAATATTCAGGGTTGATTTCCTTTAGGATTGACCGGTTTGATCTTCTTGCTGTCCAAGGGACTCTCGAAAGTCATCTCCAGTGGTGACTGCAGTGGGGACTTCATTGCTCAGTGAAGCTATGATGAAGCATGGTGCACTGAAGAAGGGAATGGCAAACCACTCCAGTATTCTTGCCTCGAGAACCCCATGATCAGTATGAAAAAGTCATTCTTATCAGGATCAAAACCTGTTGATAACAGGACCCGACTCAGGCTGCTTTTCCTCCTGTGGCTGGTGATAACATGAAGTGCTCATCTTACTGCTAATGAGCAACAGAAGTGTGTCCAAAGGGCTGGGCCTTCAAACGAACTCTTTGCCTAGTGATTCGCTCATTCATTAACTCAAAAGTTTTCATGGAAAGGGAAGTAGTTGTAAAGAACTCTGCAAGACTCTGGGGAAGAGGTGGCTGCACATGGGCTAAGTTCAGCCTTACATGGTGGTACTTGGTCCACATTTTGAATGAGTTGCCGGTGACTGAAAAATTGAGAGATTTCATGGATCTGGACTCCTGAGTATCTCTTGAAAGAGCCAACTATTTGGCCACACAGGGCCTGCAGTCCCACAGCCCTGCAACCAGCTGGAGGTGAGTGGAAACATCTTCCCTTCGATGGGGCAAGCTCTCTCTGCTGACTCATTACTCTCAACTGACTTCCTGGGGCTCCATCACCTGAGGCTCAGGCTTCCATGAGCACTGGAGTTGGCATCCCATGCTGCTCTGGGATTATTAACAGGTCAGCAAGGTGTGGTGCTCACCCCAGAGGATCTCAAGGGAATGTTCAGACTCTGCCCCTCAGTCCAGGCGGGTCACACGATAAACAGGGAGGGTGGGAGACCTTGGCAAGGGACAGTTGAAATCCTGTATTTGCTTGAATATCCTATGTTTTGCATTTTAAGGCCAGGCCCCAGTCTTAGACAACCTGTCCATAGGCTACCCTTTCCATATGCTTCCTGGGGCTCTTGTGGCAGGAACACTGGCGTGGTTTGCCATTTCCTCCTCCAGTGGACCACATGTGTCAGAGCCCTCCACTATGACTCATCCGTCTTGGGTTTCCCAGCACAACATGACTCATAGCTTCATTGAGTTGCACAAGCCCCTTCCCATGACAAGGCTGTGATCCATGAAGGGGTTGAGATGGTTCGATAGCATCACCAGCTCAATGGGTATGAATGTGAGCAAAAGCCAGGAGATAGTGGAGCACAGAGGAGCCTGGCATGCTGCAGTTCATGGGGTCACAGAGCTGGACATGACTTGGCGACTGAACAGCCACCACCGTAGGCTAGCAGCACTGAGGTGAGCACAAGGTCTTGCTACTGACGTTCTCTAAGCCTCTCTTTCTATGCGTATGACATGGGTGATTCTGCCTCCATATGCAACATCACAGGGTTATTAAAAAATTATACTCATCCTGCCCATAAAGCACCAGGCTCGTAAGAAGTGCTGCATACAAGCTAGTCTTATTAACATCTTCACAAATTCATTAAGAACAAATAGTATTTCTCAAAATAGCAGTATAGATCAAACCCTCATCGCTAAATCTTTTTTCAGCTCTGTTTATTTTTATTTTAACAGGAGTCCATGCTTTTTACAAAAGTGCTTAGAGAGAAATCCATACCATAGCAAGAGTGGATTCCCAGACTTTCAAATTGCTCTTGTTCTCTGTTCATTGATAAAAATTTAAATCTCCATGGTGACATAGATACATATGCATCAGGACCAAGTCAAGGCTAAGGCTCTCTCTGCCTGAACCTGGCCCTTAGGTTGAAGAAAAGGCTTGGAAAAGAAAATTGGACTTTGCAGCCACCTCGGTAATATTCTCTAGAATGAAAGTGACATTTATTTCCCTCGGGGCTATCACTCCAGCACTGCTTCCACATCCTGGCAGTTCAATTAAAATTCTGGAGTCCTGGCCAGGAGGGCCTGTTTTCAGGTGGTCACCCTTGGACATCAATTGCTGAGGCCTTTTCCAGCGTCAGCTGAGCAGTGCAGGCTCCTGTCTTCTGACCCGCCTCCCTCCCCCCAGACCAAACAAACCAAGCTAGGAGAGGCCCACATTCCACCCAGAACAGGACTATCCACAAAGGCATTTTCCCTTTGATGGGTGTCTGGCTGCTCTGAGACACTCTTCCGGGCTGGTTTTCCCAGGAAGGAGCCGCTCCCAGGTCTGGCTCTTTGACCCCTGAGGGTTATTTTGGCCTTGCAGTGAGTCAAAGTGAAAGTGAAAGTGTTAGTCGCTCAGCCATGTCCGACTCTTTGTGACCCCATGGACTACTGCCCACCAGGCTCCTCTTCATGGGATTCTCCAGGCAAGAATACTAGAGTGGGTAGCCATTCCCTTTTCTAGGGCATCTTTCTGACCCAGGGATAGAACCCAGGTCTCCTGCATTTCAGGTAGATTCTTAACCATCTGAGCCTTCAGGGAGGCTGCAGTGAGTCAAAATAAGTAAAAACTGGAAATCTTGCAACAGAGACAGCATCAAGTCTCCAGGCTTTGCCTTTCAGCAAAACCAAGTCACCAGGAAAATAGAGGCTGGGGCCTTTCCTGTCCTGTAGAATTCAAAGTCATCTCTTCTCTGGGTTTCAGCGTTACAAAGAGAGCCATGCTTGGCTGTGGGTTTGGTGTAGGTGTTCCCCCCACGCAGGGTCATCATTTCAGATGGAAAACAGAACAGACCCAAAAATGTGGTGGGAAATTGCCAACAATGGGCAGATAGGAAGATGGCTATTATTAGCAAATCACTCTAATCTCCCCCCTCAACCTTCCCCATACTAAGGATGCTTACATGTTTAACTGTTAAAGGACCACAATCACCAGGGTCTACAAGATGGAAAGGAAAAGAAAGAAAACACAGGAAGTGCACCCCTTTCTAGCTTCATCTTTAGCACTGAAGCAGATCCTCAGTGAGGCCTTTCGTGACTTCCTCTTCCCATGTCCCTCATTCCCCACCCCAATTGATTTAGTCCCTCAAGCCTTTATTCTCTCCAGGGTGGGTGTGCGTGCTTAGTCATGTCTGACTCTTTGTGACCCCATGGACTGTAGCCCGCTAGGCTCTTCTGTCCATAGAATTCTCCAGGCAAGAGTACTGGAGTGGGGTTGCCATGCCCTTCTCCAGGGGGTCTTCCAGACCCAGGGATCGAACCCGAGTCTCCTGTGTCTCCCACACTGGCAGGCGGTTTCTTTACTACTGAGCCACCTTGGAAGCTCTATTTTCCTCTAGACCTTGTGTATTTCTCCCTTAGAGCAGTGACACCTAGAATAATAACTTGTTTGGTGGTGGTGGTGGCGGCTTAATCACTTAGTCATGTCCGACTCTTGTGACCTCATGGACTGTGGCCAGGCTCCTCTGTCCATGGGATTTCCCAGGCAAGAATACTGGAGTTTACTGAGGGCTAACTGTATATGAACACAGGAGGCATAAACCCTTACAGATATCATCTCACCTAACCCTCTCAATGGTTCTATGAGCAACCGTAGATATCTTTAGTTTACAGAGGAGGGAACTGGAGGTTCAGAGCGGTTAACGGCAGTAATGCATCCCTCACTGTGCTATGTGGACTCTCATCGTAAACTGTTTATACTTACTGATGCCTCTTGTCTGTGAGCTCCGGCAGCAGGGAGGAGTGACTCTCAGCATTTCTGTCTTTCCAGGTAACTGCCTGGGACACACTGGGTGTTCCGTACTGAAATGGACCAGTGATGGATGCAGCTTTTTAGGACGACTTCCTCTAGCTCTCCAGAGCCTCTTGCTGTGATTCCAGGGCACTAGGCAGTATACTTTCATTATAGATTCTAACATCTACTAACATGATGATATCATTTTTCCTTCCTTCCTTCCTTTCCACCCTCCTCCCTTGCTTCCTTCCTTCCTTCCTTCCCCCAAACCCTTCCTTCCTTTTCTTCTGCCGTCTCTATTTCCCTGAGACTGTGAGCCTTTCTCAAAGTCCTTCCCTTGTCCTTTCATCTTCTGTCTCAAGTGCCTGGTGCTGGGGGAACTAAACATCTCATCCCACAGAGAGTGGTTTCCTAGAGCCTCTTTGGGAAGGTTTGCGAGACCCCAGATGGTTCCAGGGGAAGGTGGGACCCTATCAGAGAAGAGTATCTGCTGTGGGTTTGCCAGGACCCCATATTGCACAACTGCAGCCATCAGGGTACAGGGCTGGGAGAGCTTACTCAGCCGGGACAGGATCTAGAGACCAGCTATATTGGCCATGCATGCTTAGTCATATCTGACCCCATGGACTGTAGCCCCCCAGACTCCTCTGTCCATGGGATTCCCCAGGCAAGAATACTGGAGTCAACTGCTGATCCAGGAGGATCTTCCTAACCCAGAGATCAAATCTGCACCCCCTGCATTGGGAGGCAGATTCTTTACCACTGAGCCACCTTGGGAAGCCCTTCTTGGTCACAGGTGTGCAGAAGTGGAAAGCGGAAGGGATAGTTTCTCAGCCCAAGAAGATCCTTGTCCATGCAGGTGGCTGGCAGGTCCAAATGGCCTTGGTCTGAAGACCCAGGAGGGAAGTGGGCAAGGATGGATATGTGTAAAGGCAGAGGGAGGCTTCGTTAATTTATTTATTCAAGAAATATTTGCCGAGAGGCTGCCAAGGGCCAGGCACTGTCTCCAGAGCAGGGGACACAGAGATGAACCAGACAATCAAGGTCTAGACTCTCAAGGCGTTTATGGGCTGGTGGACCAGATTAGAAAGAGTGGATCTAAATATATGACCACAGGTCAGGTTGATGCTTTTACAAACAACTTCTACCTGCTTTAGCTGGCTTTCTGCTTTTATTCATGCACACAGCTAATGATTCCTGAGTGCTCACTCTGTGACTCAAGCAGAACTGGGTTCTGGTCACCAGCAACAGATAGTGATACGGGAATAAAGGAGCCTGAATCTACAATTCTGAACATGGGGAGGATCAGAGAATCTTCCTTTAGGAAGCCTGTGACCGTCATTTCTGGGGCGGGTAGGGGCGTGTCTATGGGACCTCCCTGGTGTTGCAGTGGTAAAGAACCTGCCTGCCGATGCAGGAGACGTGTGCTTGATCCCTGGGTCGGGAAGATCCCCTGGAGTAGGAAATGGCAACCCATACCAGTATTCCTGCCTGGGAAATCCCATGGACAGAGCAGCCTGGTGGCTTACAGTCCATAGGGTCACAAAAGAGTCAGACACGACTTAGCAACAAAACAACAACAATAGGGATGTGCCTGGGAGGGAAAAGGCTCATCCCAGAGGCCCCGACTTGAAGGAGAGAGAATAAGAGTCTGTTAAATGTTGGTATCTATGGAAACACCAGGTCTCTGGATCAGCAGACAGACCAGTAATACTCACAGAGCATCTTAGCAGCACTGTTCTCCCTGCCCCTGCTCCTCCTGGGTGACGGCACGCAGGCCAAGGTCACCTGTATGTGCCATGGTTGCACCACAGGAGAGGAACACCAACATGATAACACCCAGAGCTTGTACAGGGTGGCCTGGCTATCTGCCCCTTCTCACCTCTGGAGAGAGATGGAAAGAGAAGCCTGACCCTCTAGCATAAACACCTCCTCTCGGGGGAGAGGAAGGGAAGATCCCTTGGTTTTTATTGCCCTTAGAAAGTATACAAGTGTCTGCAGGGAAAAGAAATCTTTAAATCCCTCCAGACCAAGACACCATCTCTGGCTTCCAAGGCATGTTTGCCATTTAATCATCTTTTCATTCAGCTTGCCAGTAGAAAGTCTGAACCATGCAGAAATATTAAAATATTCATGGTCCAACATAATCATCATCACGGTGCTTCCTAAATGCCTAAGGCTGTTTTAAGTTGCACACAAACACACACTGATGGGGAGTTCCTGCTGAGCACAGCCTGGCTTCCCATGTGTGCATTTACCATCAGCTCGGACTGGCTCTCTGCCTGACTCCATTCCTTAATGTAAATAAAGACAAGGGATGTATGTGACCAAGCCACTTGGAGCCTCAGTCTCTTCATCTGTAAAGTGGGGATAGGAACTGTACATACCTCACAGAGTTGTCTGGAGGATTGAAGTGCAGTGGCTAACCTGAAGCTCCAATACTTTGGCCACCTGATGTGAAGAGCCATCTCATCGGAAAAGACCCTGCTGCTGGGAAAGATTGAAGGCAAAAGGAGAAGGGGTTGGCAGAGGATGAGATGGTTAGATAGCATACCAACTCAATGGACATGAATTTGAGCAAACTCCAAGAGACAGTGAAGGACAGGGAAGCCTGGCATGCTGCAGGCAACGAGGTCACAAAGTGTCAGACACAACTTAGCCACTGAGCAACAACAATAAGCTAACCTGGCAAATGACAATACTGCTGACCTGCAGGTATCCCCAGCACTTACCTCTCCCCTGGCTTCCAGGCCCAGGGCCTGCTGTTTGCCATCATGGCTGCTCTGCCTGAAGTTTTTCTCCTAGACTCTGGAGCCAGCTCAGTCAGTGCCCAGGGCCAACAGAGGCCAAGCCCAGCTGTGAGCATCTGTGGCCCTTTTCCTGAGAGTCCTCTGTTCAGGCAGCCCTGGAGCGTGACTGAGAGAGTTTGTGGGGAAGATCCCAGCTCCTCTGCCCCTCAGCTGGGAAAACTCAAGGCATGTGTCCTGCACCGTTTCCAGAACTCTCCAGCAGGACTGGGCTCCAGGTGCCTGCAGTGGCAACTTGCTGGATTTTGTGTCCTTACCGGCTTCCCTTCTTCCCTCTCACTCTCCTGTTCCCCTTTTAGGGTTTCATGGGAGTCTCCTCCCATATATGTGCCTTGAATCCTTGTCTCAGGGTCGGCTTTCACAGGCACCTGAGCCAAGACAAGAAATGTATGATGCATACTGGCTTCCAGTGTGAGTTTGGTTAGGGTGTTGATGGGACCGGCAGCAGCAGGAGCATGACTTGACCAGCAACTTCAGCTGCCCCCCTCTGCAGCCACTACCGCGTCCACACCCAGGCCAAGGTTCTCCTGAGTTGTTCTCAGGAAGACCAAGCAGGACAGGAGCCCTGGTGCAGCCCATTCCTGCAGAACATGAGACCCTACTCACTAGAGGCCCTAGCTGAGACTTTCCCAAAGCTGTGCGGAGGTCTGAGGCTCTTCCAACCCAACCCTCCTTTAGGGGTTCTGGGTATTTGAGATATTACAATCAATAAAAGAGGCAAGGGACTTCCTAGTGGTCCAGTGGTTAAGAATCTGCCTGCCAGTGCAGGGGAAATGGGTTCGATCCTGCTCTGGAAAGATCCCACACACTGTGGAGCATCTAAGCCTGTGTGCCATGACTGCTGAGCCCTCACTCTAGAACCCAAGCTCTGCAGTGAAGAGTAGCCCCCTCTCAACACAACTAGAGAAAGTACGCACACAGCAATGAAGACCCATTGCAGTCCAAAGTAAGTAAATAAATAAAATAAATTTTAAAAGAGGCAAAAGTCTGCCCTCATGGAACTTACATTCATCCAGGGGGTGGGGGGAGCAGATAACACAGAATAGGATTATTAATAAATATATCTTATAAGATAACGGTTGGGGAAAGAAAGAATAGGGAAGAAATACCAGGAAAGTGTAACTCTGTGTGTGTGTGTGGTTTGCAGTTTAAAACAAGACTGTTAGGGGCCCCTGACTAAGCAGGGGACCTTTGAGCCCAGACCTGAAGGAGGATGGGTCCAGCTGTGGGGCATCTGGGGGAAGGATAAAGCCCAGATAAAGGCCGGAGGCCTCAGATGCTGCCAACGGTCCTGTGGATCCCTTCCCTCCTATAGGTCTTTCTGAGGAGATCCGTCTGCTCACAGTCCATGAGAACCACACTCAGTCCTTGTACTTCACTGCAGTACAATAAACCAGTGCTTTAATTTTAAACAAGTATTAATATCTACCCCCTGCCTTAGGCACAGAGTTATGACTAGGGCTAATAAACCACATCATATCAGCTGACACTGCTTCCAAGGAACAGGCCAGTTGTCCACTTGGTGAATTCCTGCCTGGAGCAATCACGGATAATTAAAGCATCGCCCAGCGCTCATTAAAGTTGAAATCAGGCCCCTCAAGATCAATGTTGTTGTATTTAGCTTGGAGGGGATGAGGCAGCTAGGATTCGATACTGGATCCTGCTCTCAGACAGTTTCACAAAGTGGTAATGCTGGCCAGGGGCTAGCACCATTTCAGGGGCCCTGACCAGCCAAGAACATGGATGAGGACTTCCCTGGTGGTCCCGTGGTTGGGATCCACCTACCAATGCAGGGGACATGGGTTCAATCCCTGGTCTGCGAAGATCCCATATACCATCGAGCAACTACGCCTGTGCGCCACAACTATTGAGCCTGAGCTCTCTTGAGCTGGTGCTCGGCAACGAGAGAAATCCCCACACTACAGTGGAGAGAAATCCCCACACTACAGTGAAGAGTAGCCCCTGCTCGTTTCAGCTAGAGAAAGCCCACACGCAGCAATAAAGACCCAGTGTAGCCAAAAATAAATTGAAAAGAAAAAAAGAACGTGGGTGAGTGGGATCCTGTAGGACATGGGAACCAATCAGACAAAGTGTGACGCTAGCAACTCAAATCAGGAACACAACCAAAGAGGCACTCCTCCCTAGGGCCTGATCTCAGAACTTGCCTCGGGTGGAAGCTCCCTTTAACCAAGATGCTAAAATGCGTGTTGGGGCTTCCAAGGTGGTGCAAGTGGTAAAGTCTTTGCCTGTCGATGCAGGAGGTGCAGGTGTGAGCCCTGGGTTGGGAAGATCCTTTGAGAAGGAAATGACAACCCACTCCAATATTCTTGCTTGGGCAATTTCATGGGCAGAGAAGCCTGGAGGGCTACAGTCTATGGGGTCGCAAAGAGCAGGACACGAATGAGCACATATACATATACAGGAGTGCTGTCTTTGGTGCCAAGAGCACCCGCTTGCCCCCATTCCTAATGGCATTTCTCGCATGCTGTTGATTTACTGGTGTGACTGCTGTGTTGGCAGCACTGACTGCCACTTTTATCAGTCGACCTACCAAGAGGCCTCCTGGGATCGCGACTCGGTGTCACACGAGGATGGGGAGAAAGTCCACAGAGAACTCACGTACTGCCCAGCTCTGAATGGCTCTGTCTAAATGAAGCATCATGAAATGACACCTGATTAGTTCACAAAAGGCCTGGTACAAATAAGTTCAATAAAGACACTTACTATTGTCATCTTCTCAATAATCCAGAGAGGCGGGTCTCATTCTGATCACTGTCAGCACAATAAAAGGCTTCCCATTGGCCCATGGTGACCTCGCTGACCTGCCCCCCAGAGGGTGGAGAACCCTGTCCAACTGTACATCCTCCTCTCCTTTCCTGCTGTCATGATGCCAGTCAGGTCCCATTGCCCCCACCTGGAGCCCTAGAGCAGCCTGGGCTCCTTCCCATTGATGCTGTGCCCTCAAGCCAATCTTCTCACGCTGCCACTGAACATGGGCCAGCGTTTCCCATCCTCCCCTGCCAGGGTAAACCTCATGATTCTCAGCCTGACATTCATTGATGATGGCCTCCACCGTCTCGTGCCCGCTGCATCCCCAACCACCTCTTGAAGGCCCCTTGACCCTCACAGGCTTGCTGTTCTGGAGCCACTACTCTGCAGTATTAAGTTATAAAAAGGGGGAACCACCATTTCTGGGGGCACAATCATCATGATGCCACACGGCTTGCTTACCCGAGCGGGAGCCATGACTTCCACCAGGGCTTCCCAAGTGCCACTGGAGTAAGGAACCTGCCTGCCAGCGTAGGAGACGTAAGAGATGTGGGTTCGATCCCTGGGTTGGGAAGATCTCCTGGAGAAGGAAATGGCAACCCACTCCAGTAGTCTTGCCTGGAGAATCCCATGGACAGAGGAGCTTGGTGGGCTACAGTCCAGAGTGCTGCAGGGAGTCAGACATGACTGAAGTGACATAGCATGCACGCATGCACGACTTTTACCACTCAACTTGTCAGACGCCTGGGCACCAAGGAAGCTGAAAAACCAGAGGCTTGTCCTGTAGCAGAATGAAGCTGCATGAGAATGGAGCCAATGGAGTTATCAGACACGTATATCAGGCGCATCATGATTTTGGCTTCCTTTCTGGAGCTCAGTAGAAAAAGAAAAAAAAGGAAAGAAACCCTGCCACCCAGATGTTAACTAACTCCTAAATCCCTCTTTAATTAACTGGGTAATCTCAATGCTGCATTGAAAGAATGCCTTCCTCTTGGTGTTTTTAGCCTTGAGGATGGAGGTCTGTAGTTCTAGGCTTGGGACTGAGAAAAAAGAAAAGCAAGGATTTGCTTGGGCAAATCCTCCTATGAGATGTAAAGTTTAATGGGATAACTGACAGGGAGAGAGGAGGCGAGGAAGATTATTTGGGATTTTGTAGGTTTGCCTTATAACCAAGATAACCATCTGACATTCCACTGGTCTTCATCCTTCACCGCCTTCCCAAAATGGGGCATGCGTATGTGCTAAGTCCCTTCAGTCGTGTCTGACTCTTTGTGACCCCATGGACTGTCGCCCTCCAGGCTCCTCTGTCCACAGAATTCTCCAGGTAAGAATACTGGAGTGGGTTGCCATGCCCTCTTCCAGGGGATCTTCACAACCCAGGGATTGAACCTAGGTCTCCTGCCCTGCAGGCAGAGTCTTTACCAACTGAGCTATGAGGAAGTGCATATAATATATATACGAAATATATAATTTGTATATACTATAAAATAAGTACAAATATTTATTGAGTGCCAGGCCCTGTGCTGGGGGGCTGAAGGTGCTTCAGGGTGGGACTTTCCTGGTAGTTCAGTGGTTGCAAGTCCACCTGCCAATGCAGGGGACATGGGTTTGATCCCTGATCCAGGAAGATCCCATAGGCCTTGGGACAACTTAGCCTGTGTGCCACAACCACTGAGGCCCGAGTGCCCTAGAGCTGGTGCTCGGCAACAAGAGAAGCTACCGCAAGAAGAAGCAGGTGCGCCACGGCAAAGGGCAGCCCTTGCTCCCTGCAACTAGAGAAAGCCTTCCTGCAGCAATGAAGACTCAGTGCAGCCCTAAAGAAATAAACACATCTTTAAAAACAGAGACGCTGCAGGAAACAATCAGATTATATTGAAGCTTGCCTTCCAGAGGGACAGACAGACCCCACACAAGGGACTAAGGGAATAAATTAACCACTGAGATGATGCAGAGCATTGAGGGTGGAGCGGGGAGACCTGCTGAGATCTGCAGGCATGTGAACATCTCCTTGAGGTGACACTGGGGCTGACGCCTGCAGGACCAGCAGGAGCCAGACATACACATGGCTCCCGGAAGCGGGTCTCAGACCCAGGGAGCAAACCACTTGGCACAAACACCTGATGCAGGAAAGTGTTAGTGCTCGTCAAGAGGCCAGCGTGGAAGGAGCCAATGAAGGGGAAGAGAAAGTGGGTCAGGGTGAGGCCAGCGGCTGGTGAGGGAGGCAGGTGTCTTGGAGACCCAGGGTCAGCAAATCACAACCTGTGGGCCAAATCTGGCCTACTTCCTGCTTTTGTGAATAAAGTTTTATTGGAAGCAGCCAGGCCCATTTGCTGGCATGGTGTCTGTGGCTGCTTTGGTGCTGCCATCAAAACTTGCTGTCCCAAACTGAGTAGCTGCAAGAGAGTCCATAACGTCCACAAAGTCTAAAATATTTTACTACCCAGGTACTCCCTACAAAGTTTGCCAACCCCATTCTGGTCATGCAGGAAGTGCGGATTTAACTCTACAATTCTATGTGCAATTAAGGAGCGCTAGAGGGTCTTACGGAGAAGGCAATGGCATCCCACTCCAGTACTCTTGCCTGGAAGATCCCATGGATGGAGGAGCCTGGTAGGCTGCAGTCCATGGGGTTATGAAGAGCTGGACATGACTGAGCGACTTCACTTTCACTTTTCACTTTCATGCATTGGAGAAGGAAATGGCAACCCACTCCAGTGTTCTTGCCTGGAGAATCCCAGGGATGGGGGAGCCTGGTGGGCTGCCATCTCTGGGGTCGCACAGAGTCGGACACGACTGAAGCGACTTAGCAGCAGCAGCAGAGGGTCTTACTCCTTGGAAGAAAAGTTATGACCAGCCTAGATAGCATATTCAAAAGCAGAGACATTACTTTGCCGACTAAGGTCCGTCTAGTCAAGGCTATGTTTTTTCCAGTGGTCATGTATGGATGTGAGAGTTGGACTGTGAAGAAGGCTGAGCACCGAAGAATTGATGCTTTTGAACTGTGGTGTTGGAGAAGACTCTTGAGAGTCCCTTGGACTGCAAGGATCATCCTAAAGGAGATCAACCCTGGGATTTCTTTGGAAGGACTGATGCTAAAGCTGAAACTCCAGTACTTTGGCCACCTCATGCGAAGAGTTGACTCATTGGAAAAGACTTTGATGCTGGGAGGGATTGGGGGCAGGAGGAGACGGGGACGACAGAGGATGAGATGGCTGGATAGCATCACCAACTCGATGGACATGAGTTTGAGTGAACTCCGGGAGACGGTGATGGACAGGGAGGCCTGGCGTGCTGCGATTCATGGGGTCACAAAGAGTCGGACACGACTGAGCGACTGAACTGAATTGAACTGAACTGAGAGGGTCTTACTGGCTTCCCTGGTGGCTCAGATAGTAAAGAATCCGTCTGCAATTCAGGAGACCTGGGTTCGATCCATGGATTGGGAAGATCCTCTGGAGGAGGACATGGCAACCAACTTCAGTATTCTTCCCTGGAGAATTCCATGGACAGAGGAGCCTCATGGGCTACAGTGCATGAGATTGCAAAAAGTTGGACACAACTGAGCGACTAAGCACACAGCACAGCACAGAGGGTCTAACAAGGGCCTTGCACATTGGACAGGTGTCTGTCTTCAGAAGGTTGTTTTTTAATATTTACTTGGCTGCATCAGGCCTCAGCTGTAGCACATGGGTTTCTCTAGGTACCTGGCTTCTCTCTAGGTGCAGCATTCTGGCTTAGTTGCCCAGCTGCATGTGGGATCTTAGTTCCCTGACCAGGGATGGAACTTGTGTCCCCTGCATTGCAAAGTAAATTCTCAACCACTGGACACCTAGGGAAGTCCCGACAGAAACAGTTTCGTCTGTTGTTGTGTGCAGGAGGATTGGGAAGGGGCAGGAGGGTCCAGGGAGAGAAGTGAGAGGGAGATGTGTTTCCCCCCCGCCCACACTGAGACCGTTCATGTTTAGACTGAACCAGTGCACGCCAAATTGCTGCTGCTGTGTTAGTCCCTGTGCGTATTGTTTCTAGAGACCTTGTTTCTTTATAACAACATTAAAAGAGATAATGCATTTTGAATCCTTAATTCCACACCTGGCACACCAAAGCGTTGAGTAAAAGTTAATAAAATAGTTTGTAAAAAATTGGCAAGGAGCACCAGTCTGCTATTAAAGATGGGATTTTTCAGACATAGATCCTGAGACAAGGATTGGGCACAAGTGATGTAGGAAAATGTCTTCCAGCAGGAGAGCGGGGTAGAGGGTGGGGAAGGAAGGGCAGGTAAGTGAGGGCTGATTTCAGGCAAAGGGGAACCTGGGAGAGCCTCTGTCTAAACCAGTGGAGGGGAGGGAACTTGGTGGAGTGTAAGTTACACCTCAGAGAGTATCCTGTTGTGAGTGAGGGGACTGGGCTTCCACACTAATCAGTGACTGATTCAGGGTTGCCTCGAAGGGACATCAACTCCCAGGCATTTCCAGCTCTGTGGGTAAAGCAGCTCCGGAGACCAAGGGGCATTTTCAGAAGAGATGTCTCAGGTATGCGACATGGGAAGGAAAAGCATGCAGAAGCAGGCCGAGGGGGTGATGCACAGGAAAAGGCTTAAGAGGACAAGAGTAGACACGGGTGGTGTGTTATCTACACACACACATTGCCTGGATGCAGAGACCAAGGCATGTGGACCGAGGCTCCTTGACCTGCTCTCCAATGGCAGTCAGGACTGCGGTCTCAGTCTGATTCCAAATCCCACCCCGTGCCCTCTTCCCTAGCAAACCCCTCTTTCCTCCCTTCAATGCTCATGAAAAAATTAAAGCCCGCTGGTGCTTCCTACTGCATGAAACAATCCTGCAGATACACGAGCCGTGCTCTCCTGCAGATTGTCTTTCAATGCCTATAATTGTTTAATCAAAAACAAATGAGGGTCGTAAAAACTGGGAGTGTTCAATGTCCTCGGAATCGCCAAGGAAGGTTATCAAAATACCAAAGTTTGGACAAACATAACTTCTTTATAGAGTCTCTCGAACAGCAGACTGTAAAACAGTCCTCTCCAAGAGGGACTGGGAGATAAAGAATTTCTTCTTCCAGCAGTAATAAATCAAACAACACTCCGTGGACAGTGGAAATTGATTTTTCTCCCTCTTCACACAGCCATGCCACTACCAGAGCCACAGCATGATGCCCCCGCAGTGACAGGCTTCAACATGGCCACATCAATTATCAAAATAAGAAATGTCAGGCCTTGGCACGGCAACGGCCCTACATATGTCCCCACCCTGAGGCCTTTTATTTAAAGTTTAACGAGACTCAACCAGGCCAAAGCCCAAAGCTAATCTCCAAGAGAATCCTGCCTCCCTTCTGAAAATTCCCTTCAGTTGCTCAAGGCATCCTAGGTTGGCTGCAGGATTAAATTCCAGGTCCAGGTGATCTGGTCACATTCAAGTCTGTGTGCAACCCCGCCCCTCTCTACTTGATCTCATGATCACATTCTCACATTCCTTTTCATTCACTTCAAATGACCCTGCTTGAGAAAACTTGCTGTCCAGAATAAAATGGATAGCCAACTGAAAACCAAGACAGATCCTCAAAGCCCCAGTCTCCCTAGAGGTTCTGATTCCTTCCATTGCTTCCCAGCCCATCCCAAGAAAGGAGGCATGAAGACTGTGGGAGGGGAGACTATAGAGTCAGTCCTCCACATCTGAGGGTTCCACATCTACACATATGGAGGAGGGCCTGCTTGTTGTCTAGTTGCTCAATTGTGTCCCACTCTTTGTGACCCCATGGACTGCGACCCACTAGGCTCCTCTGTCCATGGGATTTCCCAGGCAAGAATACTCGGAGACACTCGGAGCTCGGAAGGCAGAGAAGGGTCAGCCGGGTCACCATCAGGGTCCCCAGGGCTCCTAATTAGAGTCAGTGGTGACTTTTCCCAAAACAGTGTCTGCGGATCCTGGCTGGAGGCAGATTGCTGAGGACTAGGAGTAAATGGGCAGAGAGGATTCAGAAATGGGACAGAAGACTGGGCAAGAAGACCCAGGGATCAAACTTGTGTCTCCTGCATTGGCAGGCAGACTCTTTACCACGGGGCCACCAGGGAAGCCCGAGGGCCCACTGCATCGCACCATATAATATTCTTGAGCATCTGTGGATTCTGGTATCTGCAGGGCTCCTAGAACTAATCCCTTTCAGATACCAGGGGATGACTGCACAACAAAGCTGATTCAAAAGCGCAAGTTCATTTCTTGCTTCTGCCTAGCTCACACCGACTAACATCTCATTGGCTAGAGCAAGTCACATGGTAGGGTCTAAAGTTGGTGGGGGCGGGGGCAGGAAGTCTACTCTGCCCACCATGTGGCCATGGCAACAGTGTGGATGAGAAATACCACTCTAGGAAGCAAACACCGGGGACCAGAAATTCAGGTTACCACATGTTCCAGTCAAGGCAATGTGGTTATTGTTGTCCAGATATTTCCCTTCCCGCTTCCTCCCTTCCTTCTAAAACAGAAAGCAAATCATGGTGACAAGGGATTACATAAACAATTAGACCACGCCTGCTAAAACACAGCTTCCCTTGTGGCTCAGATGGTAAAAGTAGCTAGTGGTAAAGAACCCATCTACCAATGCAGGAGACGTAAGAGACACAGGTTCCCCCCTGGGTTAGGAAGATCCCCTGGTAGAGGGTGGGGCAACCCACTCCATTATTCTTGCCTGGAGAATCCCCATGGCCAGAGGAGCCGGGGCGGGCTACAGTTCTAAGGTTGCAAAGAGCTGGACATGACTGGAGCGACATAGCACATGCTGAAACATGAATTCTTAATCTTTACTCAACATGCAGCAGACAGATGACATCAGAAGAGACCCCTGAGCCTGTAGAAAAAGGAAAGGAAAGTGAAGTCGCTCAGTCATGTCCCACTCTTTGCGACCCCATGGACTGTAGCCCACCAGGCTCCTCCATCCATGGGAGTTTCCAGGCAAGAGTACTGGAGTGGGTTGCCATTTCCTTCTCCAAGGGATCTTTCCAACCCAGGGATTGAACCCAGGTCTCCCACATTGCAGGCAGATTCTTTACCCTCTAAGCCACCAGGGAAGCCCCTGAGCCTGTAGAGATGTCAGGGTGATACGAATTATTACAAAGTTTCATCTTAGTCAAAAAGCAATGGTTTCCTTTCTACACTGTCCTCCACATAACAAAATGACTAACAGTAAATCACCTATACTTTAATAAAATAAAAACTTTAGATAAACTACTAACACCATGTAATATTTAAGCATTTACTATGTACTTTTCACCAATTTTATCTGTTTTTTGTTTTTTTTTCCCCCATAAAACTCGGTGAATTTGTCATTGCCATTTTATTGATGAGGAAACTGAAGCTCAGAGAGGCTGGTTAATTGACCCAAGGTCACACAGCTATTATGTGGAAGAGCTGGGACTCAAACCTAGACTCTGAATTAAAATTCCTTTGGTCATTCCCATATATTTCAATCCTTCCTTCCAGCTTCAGCAGTCAGCTTTGTCTTTCTGTCAACACTCAGAAATGGGACACTGCAGAGAAAGTAGGAGCAGACAGGCACTGAGTTAGCTATGGGCTATGGTAACACATAATTCTGCATATAAAGTGCAGTTTGTGAACACTGAAAGAAACACTCATGCACTGTAACAATTAATTTCCCATGGACACTTGGGAACAGAAGAACCAGGTTAGGTGATGTTCCAGATGTAAGTCATCCAGAACAGCATCCTCAGCCTTGAAAGTCTTTCTCTGCAGATTCCTGAGTTTCTGCAGGGGGAATTCAAAAGTGAGTTTCACAACCCTGTGGCAGACAAGCAAGGGGCAACAATTTCTCTCTCTTGCAACAGAATATCCAAAACCTCAAATGCACAGATTAAAAGGCCAAAGGACACTTAACCAACAATGTCTGCAAAATGACAAGCCTATCCCTTCCCCCTCCTCTGGCAGAAATACAAAAGATTCTGTTCTATTTGTTTTTTGTTTTTCTTTTCAGTATTGAAATGTGGCCAAGCCAGTTATGATAAAGAGATTAGCTATTCTTCTTTCAGCAAACTCCTTAGCGAGAAGATATTCAAAATGCAAGATTTCCCCCTCCTATTCTCAATGCACAGATTTGGGGAGAGGGAAGAGAGGAAGTCTGGCTGATTTGATTTCATTTCAGCCCCCGGTTGGGGCACAAGGAGGCTGCACTGTGAAGGGCTCTGGGCCCAGGAAGAGGCTTGTTCCAACTGTCAGCTCACAACTGACTTTGACTGCAGTGCATGGTAATGAGAAATTAACATTCTCAGGCACTACCGCGGTGAGCACTTGGTCTGAAACCAGAAGGGTCATTTCCAAAACCTCACCCCTAAACCTACCGTATTAATCGTCATACTGCCTGGGACCCCTGGGGGCCAGGCAGAGGCTCTTCCAAAGCTGGGTCAACCGGAGACAAAGTTGGCTTTCCTAATGCTGCAGACTTGCTTCCCTTGATGTGTACGTGTGTGCATGGGTTCAGTTGTTCAATTGTGTCCGACTCTTTATGACCCCATGGAGTACAGCCCAGCAGGCTCCTCTGTCCATGTTCTTGGCAAGAATACCGGAGTGGCCATTTCCTCCTCCAGGGGATCTTCCAGACACAGGTATCGAACCCACGTCTCTGGTGTCTCCTACACTGCAGGTGGATTCCCTGAGCTACCAGGGAAGACCTCGGAATGAAGACTAAATCAGGCAGAAGCCATCTTGAGGTGGGGGACAAATAAAGATGCCTGACTGGCAGGAAGAGCCTCCAGCAGGCTCTTCTGAGGGCAGGTGCTGAAGAACATGGGCTCTAGAGTCAGGAAAACCCAGGTTCAATTTCAGCGCTGACCTGAGACAGGCTGGCTTCTGTCACCGAGCTTCCCTGCTGCGCGTGCTTCATGTCACCTGGGCTTGTGGTGGGGGGCTTGTGAGGAGGAGGGGTCTGGCTTAATCTGTTCAGCTGCCATGACAGGTGACCAGAGGCTGGTCATTCTAAACCACAGACAGTTATCGCTCTTGGTTCTGGAGGCTGGAAGCCTGAGGTTAGGTTCTGGTGAGGACTCTCTTTTCTCACATGGCAGGCAGAGAGAGAGAGAGAAGAGAGAGGGAGAGAGAGAGAGGGAAAGGGAGAGAGAGAAAGGAAGAGAGGGAGGGAGGGGTAAGGGAGGGAGAGGGAGGGAGGGGTAAGGGAGGGAGGGGTAAGGGAGGGAGAGGGAGGGAGGGAGAGTGAGGGCGTGCTCAGGGGTCTTCATCTCCTTGTTGTTCTTGTTTAGTCCCTAAGTTGTGTCTGACTCTTTTGTGACCCTATGGACAGTAGCCCACCAGGCTCCTCTGTTCATGGGATTTTCTAGGCAAGAATACTGGCGTGGGTAGCCATTTCTTCCTCCAGGGGGTCTTCCCAACCGAGGGGTTGAACCTGGGTCTCCTGCATTGCAGGCAGATTCTTTACCATCTGAGCCACCAGGGCAGCCAGGGAGGACTCAAATCCAATCACGAGGCTTCCATGCTCACAACCTCATCCAAACTTCCTCCCAAAGACCCCACCTCCAAATAATACCACATTGTAGACTATAGCTTCAACACATGAATCCTGGGGTGACATGAACATTTAGACTATAGCATGATGTCGCAGCGGAAACCAACAGGCACTGAGCCCAGCAGAAACGCAGTGGACATGGCCTCCCAAGTTCAGGTGGACAGTCCTTGGTACAATTCCCGAGTGAGGTCAGCCGTGCAGCCAACTTCCTCTTTAACCAGGGGGGTGTCTGGAAGCGTTCCAGGCCTCCTGTCCAGCCAAGAGGTAGTTTTGTGCGCCCGATAATTCCCTGGGTCCCCCCACGTAGGCAAAGTCCCCGGAACATTGACCCCACTTGGCCAGTGCTTTCCCCCTTGCTCTTGATTAGAAGCTAAACGCCATCTGAGTGATCATTAAAGCACCATTGCCGGGGGCACCTCTCGGGCGTGGACATGGAGGAGCTCCAGGCCAGGAAGGCACTTCCCTCCACCCCACGGCCCTGTGAGCAGCAAAAGAGCAGCAAGCCTCGGTAGCGACGCAGGTCTGTCTAGAGGCCGCGTCTCATTTCCTCTTCTGCAGCCTGTGGGCATCTGCTCTGAGATCTCCCTCTTAACGAAGGTTAGTTATTTCTGAAGATTACAATTTCCCAGGAGTTGTAGGCAGATTCTGAACCACTTTGCCACCAGGGAAACCCATATATGTGTGGGTGCGTGTGTGGGTGTGTGTGTAATCCATACTGGGCTTCCCTCATGGCTCAGTGGTAAAGAATCTGCCTGCAGTGCAGGAGAGGCAGGAGACTCTACCAGACTTCTAAGCCCCTTCTCTTTCCCCTGAACACAACTTCCTACTCCCCGCACAAGAGCAATTCCTACATGCCATGAAGTGTGAACTTCAGCCACAGACTTCACCCACCAACACGAACTCATATAAAAATCTGGACTCGTGGATTTGAATTTTGTAGACCTGCTCAATTTACTTGGCTGTGTCTTATAGCTGACTATGCCCAGCATGATCCTCTGCTGGCCACCTCATTGTATCCCACATAAATCACTGTCCGTCCTCATCTGAATCCAAGCCCAGGGTACTGGTCCTCCATCCTGTCTGCCCAAACTCACCCCAACTCTCAGGCCCAGGTCAGGGGCCCTGCACCAAGAACTCTTCCCAGTGGCTAAAGCCAACATCCATTTCCTTCTCTGAATCCCCAAGGTCTGTGCCAACTTATCACAGGCTGGTTAGAAGGCAACTCCCAAATTCTGGCCAAGTGTCCCTATGGAGGGAGCCCCAGGCACTCATACGTAGGGACCCCTCTGCCCCTCACTCACTCCTGTCTGGTTGGGAGAAGGAAAACCACCTTCCCAGAGCCTGTCTGCCCACTGGACATATTCATCCTGGTCTGTTCTCTGCCAAAGTTAAGCACTAAGGGAAACGATGGCTGGAGAATCAGAGGCCTGTGGTCCTTCAGCCTAGCCTGCCACTGGGGTGGAAAACTGGCCAAAACCCAACTCTGGTTTCCCAGTCACTCAGCTCTGTTGGTAATGACTGTGGTCTCCGTCTATCTCCTACGTCTTTAATTCTCAGTTGAAACCAAACTGGCGATGGAGAGAAGCTTGTCCTCTTCAAACACAACCCCACTAATACTGTCTGGTATTATTTGTAACTGGGGCTTCCCAGGTGGCACAGTAATAAAGAATCTGCCTCCCTGTGCAGGAGACACAGGAGACATGGGTTCGATCCCTGGGTCGGGAAGATCTTCTAGAGGAGGAAATGGCAACCCACTCCAATATTCTTGCCTGGAAAATGCCATGGACAGAGGAGCCTGGTAGGCTACAGTCCATGGGCTCACAAAGAATTGGACACAACTGAGCTACAGAACACAGCAACACACACACATGCATGGGAAATAAACCCAATTTCTGTGCATAAACAGGAGGTGCTTAATATGTTTGTTGTGTGAGTGAACATTAGCTGAAGGCATGCTTCCTGGATCTCCTTGGTGGCCTCCAATCACCGATATTCACAGTAAACTCTTGACGTTAGCCAAGGTTTGCTGCTCTCTGAGCTGTGGTCACTGTACACATTTAAAGTACATTGATATCACTAATGCACTCTATTTGGCAACACTTTTCATAAAGTACACTGTGATAAAATGATCCTTTGTGGCCTATCCATCCTCTCTACTTAACTCTAAGTTGTCCAAATGCAGTTAGGCCGCAACAAAACTCTGTTGAAGATGAGTCTCCAGAGGTAGCCACTGTTTATTTTGTTAGATTTGGGGAAACCATGATATCTTAACGATGATCCTCAAGAAGAAAGGGGCTACGATCCATTAGTGATGTCTGCCATGGAAACAAAAAGTAGAAGGCGTTCTGTGTGTCAAGCATTTACCATTCAGGAGCCAGAGGAGTTCAAAGACGGCTGGATTCAGGATTGAGCAGCAGTGAAGCCCAGTGGTTACGAGCATAGATTCTAGCAGCAGACTGCTGGATTCAAGTCCCTGCCCTGGCCTTTACCCTGTGACCCTGGGTAAATCTCATACCATCTATGTGTTTCAATATTCTCTGCTAAAAATGGAGACAGTACTCATTTTATGGGATTAAATGAGATGATGTGAGACGTTCTGGGAATAGTGCTGAGCACCAAGTGAGGGTTACATGTGTCAGCTATAAATAAGATGGTGATGAAAGAAAGAAAGAACTCACTGATCATAAAGAAAAGAATGGCCATGTCTCTAACAATGCAAACGACATGACAGGTTTCTGAAAGGTATGCAGGGATACACTAATGCAATATAGGAAAGTTACGACCAACCTAGACAGCATATTCAAAAGCAGAGACATTACTTTGCCAACAAAGGTCTGTCTAGGCAAGGCTATGTGGTCATGCCTTGGTCATGTATGGATGTGAAAGTTGGACTGTGAAGAAAGCTGACCACTGAAGAACTGATGCTTTTGAACTGTGGTATTGGAGAAGACTCTTGAGAGTCCCTTGGATTGCAAGGAGATCCAACCAGTCCATTCTAAAGCAGATCAGTCCTGGGTGTTCTCTGGAAGGACTGATGCTGAAGCTGAAACTCCAATACTTTGACCACCTCATGCGAAGAGTTGACTCATTGGAAAAGACCCTGATGCTGGGAGGGATTGGGGGCAGGAGGAGAAGGGGACAACAGAGAATGAGATGGCTGGATGGCATCACCAACTCGATGGACATGAGTTTGAGTGAACTCCGGGAGTTGGTGATGGACAAGGAAGCCTGGAGTGCTGCAATTCATGGGGTCGCAAAGAGTCAGACATGACCGAGCAACTGAACTGAACTGATACATTATATCCACATGTGTATATAATATCCACATGTGTCTTAGAGGCCCGGAAAGACCCAGAGATTAACTGTAATTATAGCAGGGTGGTGAAATGTAAAATTAACTTACAGTGAGCATGTATCATTTCCCCAAGGCAATAAAGTTATTTAAAAAATCCAAACCAACGAGCAAACACAAAAAGCATCACATTTCCTCTCTGAAGGAAAAAGGCTGAAGTTTGGGTCATATTATAAATGAAGCCCCCACATGACCTGACCATGATCATGGAACAAAAATAGTACCTCTTAGTTTAAGGTGGGCCCCGCCGTGAACAAAACAGATTCTGTGGCTTCTTTCCAGTTATAGTCTCACGATGTGAGAACCCTACCAACAAAATCTCTAAAAGCGTGTGTTTTCTAAAGTGCAGATACCCTGCTTGCTACCTGACCCAGCAGCATGGGCTCAGATAGAAGTCATCTTTGTGCAATTAGAATAGGTTTAGAGGTTTCCTCATTGGAGAAGGAAATGGCAATCCACTCCAGTGTTCTTGCCTGGAGAATCCCAGGGACAGGGGAGCCTGGTGGGCTGCCGTCTATGGGGTCGCACAGAGTCGGACACGACTGAAGCGACTTGGCAGCAGCAGCAGCAGAGGCTTCCTCAATACAAGAGTAATTAACAAGTCTGTGAATTGATCAACCCTTTCCAGGCCTTGGGCTTCTCAAAGCTCTGCAGAGGAAATGGAAGGCTTTTTCAAAATTCAAAATTGAATTTTGAAGGCTTTTTTTTAAACGAAAGAAATATTGTCATGTACAGAAATCAAAGAAACAATTGTTAAAATAGAAAGCTCCTGAACTTCCCAGATTATGAGTTTGCAAAGAAAAATATGCCCAGTGATAAGCTTTCCCAGGTATATGGGATTACTTTGGCTGAGGCCTCAGTGGTCACATCTGGAATATGAAACAACTAGAACTTTGTTCTTCCTGTGAAACCAGGTAAACAACTGGCCTAAAAGATGGGCTGGGATATTCAGACTCTGGTGTTGGAAATGCAGAGGCTGTGACCACTCTCTTTAAACAATACCCTAAACTGGGAACCAGGCAGGGGAAATGCTGTTTGTGGTTACAGCCCATGGGTACGGTCTTGAGATCTGTTCCATGCATTTTCTAGGATCTTATTTCTAAAAACCTTTTATTATGACATTGTGACATACTCACACAAAGTTGAAAGTTGTACAGCAAGGTCCCTTGTATTCATAATAAGGCTTCTATCATCTTTATAACCCTGTGCTAAGTCACTTCAGTCATGTCCGACTCTTTGTGCCTGCATGGACTGTAGCCCACCAGGCTCCTCCGTCCTTGGGATTCTCCAGGCAAGAATACTGGAGTGGGTGGCCATGTCCTCCTCCAGGTTTCACAACCATAATATCAAAACCAGGAAACTGATGTTGCTGCCATGTCTCAGATTTCACCAGTTTTTAACACGTACTCTTTCTTTCTTCTTGGTGGTGAGTATGTTGGTGTTTCATTTCATCACATGTATGGTCCCTGACAACTGGCCAAGGCTCTCAGGGCAGGAAGTGGAAAAGCCAGAGCTGTCTGTCAGCCTTCAACACAAACAGCATGCTGGTGCCCTTGGTGGGAAGGCACAGTCTCTGGGCACCAAGGAAGAAGTGCCTGCACAGAAAATCCAACTCAAGAGGTAATATGCCCCCTTCCTCATTACCAACTATAGAGACCCCTCCGCTGCAGCCAGTTCCCCTCCATTACCTGTGGCCGAACCTGAAGGTCCAGGCTGCAGAGGGTAGCTGCATCTTCTTATCAGTCTGTTACTTCCCCTTAAGATTAATTCCTTGCCAAGCCGAAGCCCTCTTCTGGAGGAAGTGTAAGAGTGGCTTAAGAGCACTTCTTTTTCTATTGAGGGTGTTCTCAGACACCTGGCCTAGTGGAAACATTCAGGGGCTATGTCTAACAAGACAGTTTTAAAAGAAATCTGGGCATGTCTGCCCATGTTAATGGGGGTGCAGGAGAAGAGCTTATGAACCGAATTGGAATTTCCCCTGAAAATATCAAATAGGTTTCAACTCATTAACTGGCAGTTGATTGATAGTTGTTGCCTGTAGCACTGTGCTGAGAAGGATTCTGAGGTTAAGACTGGCTCAGTGGATAGGAGTGCTGGGATCAATAGGGAATGTGGGCCACAGCGAGTGATGGCTCGTGGGTCATGTTTATGTATCCTCTTGGATGAGGTCCTTTAATAGCAGGAAATGGACGCTTAGAGGCTGGAGTGCCTTGCATGTGGTGGAACAGAAAACTGGAGACAGAGCAGAGAGGAGAACATGTATCTTTTGACTGATTAGCGTTCTTTTTCTTACAGAATTCAGGAGACCATTCTGAGGCTTGCAAAGCTTCCTCCTCACCAGTTATGGCTCAATCAACTGAGGTTGGTTATCATCAACCAGCAGTTTTTCCAGCAGTCATGTACAGATGTGAGAGCTGGACCATAAAGAAGGCTGAGCACTGAAGAACTGATGCTTCCAAACTGTGGCGTTGGAGAAGACTCTTGAGAGACCCTTGGACGGCAAGGAGATCAAACCAGTCAATCCTAAAGGAAATCAATCCTGAATATTCATTGGAAGGACTGATACTGAAGATGAAGCTCCAATCCTTTGGCCACCTGATGCAAAGAACTGATTCACTGGAAAAGACCCTGATGCTGGGAAAGATTGAAGGCAGGAAGAGAAGGGGACAACAGAGGATGAGGTGGTTGGATGGCATCACTGACCGAATGGGCATGAGTTCGAGCAAGTTCTGGGAGATGGTGAAGGACAGGGAAGCCTAGCGTGTGGCAGTCCATGGGGTCGCAAAGAGTCAGACGTGACGGGGCGGCAAAACAACAACAGATCATCACAGTGCTTTGAGCTAAGGGTAAACATCTGCCTATCTCAGGGCCCTGGGGGCAGCACTGACAATCCTGGGGGTGACAACATGACTCAAGCTTGCTGAGCAGCGATTATGTACCAAGCCCATGGCAAGAGCTTTACATGCATTGGCTCCCTTAGGCTACACACTGACCTTTGAAACATACACTTATATTACCCCCATTTTAGAGAAGAAGAGATTGAGGCTGAGAGACACAAAGCTCAACAAAACTAATGCGAGTTAACAGATCGGGAACACGCTCTCTAGGTCAGACACTTACAGGTGACTTATAGGCAATGCTCCCGCTCATCGAATCCTCCCAACAACCATATGAGGGGGACCAACTATTACCACCATTTTATAAATGAGGTATCACTAACTGAGGCACAAAGAGATTACAGGAAAAAGGACTGAACAACTCCCCTTGAAACAGAGCAAGACCTTTTGGTGTTTCTCCCCCCATGTCCTCTGCCTGCTTTTTGTCTGTGGAAAAAGTTTAGCCAAAGAATAATTTTAAGCAGAGAAATGAGAAAATGCAGAAACAAAGGAAAACAATCTAAAAGAACTGAATAATGATAGTTGAGTCATTAAGCATAGGGCCTCCCAGGTGGCACAGTGGTAAAGAATCCGCCTGCCAATGCAGGAGAAGTGAGTTCGATCCCGGGGTTGGGAAGATCCCCTGGAGATCTCCAGTATTCTTGCCTGGGAAATCCCAGGGACAGAGGAGCCTGGAGGGCAAGTGAGACACAGCTAAGCGACTGAACACACACACACAATTAAGTGACCGAACACACACACACACAACTAAGCAACTGAACACACACACGCTCACGCACATATTAAGCATCGTTAAGGACTCTAGTTACTTTTCAAGGGTTGCAGATAATATTTTGAGCCATATTCCGTGACTCTCTTGTAGACACCGAAGCTTCCACCAGGTGGAAGAAGTTAACTACATGATGACTAGACTGTAGCCACGCATAAGGTGCCACGATGCTGAGAACTGGCCTCAAGGAAATGGGAACAAACCGGCCGTGGAACTGAGGATTAGGCGTAGCTACAACGATCAAGATGAGGCTGACCAGACCACTGATGACCAGTCTCGATGGCTGTGTTGTTTCTGCATGCAGCCCCCTCCCTCCTTCCATAAAAGCTCTTACCCCCGACTGTCTAGGGAGTGGAGTAGGCTTTTGGACAGGGGTCCTCCCTGCTATACTCCCTGGTTGCTGGCATCCAAAATAAAGCAAACTTTCCTTTCAACCAATCTGGCCTCTTAATCAGCTTTTGAGCGGTGAGCAGCTGGACCCCACTCTGGATTACACCCCTACCAACCTCCCCACTTCCAAGAAAACAAAAAAGATCAACTTGCCCAAAGTTACAAAGCCAGTAAGTCCTTGGACCCAGGTCTGTGGACTCCTGACCATGTGACATTCACAACACTTTCTGCTTTCCACAGAAGAGGGCTCATTCCTGAGCTGCATTCCTCCCACATTCCTGTGAGCCCAACACTGTCAGAAGGATGAGAAACATGGTTTATTTATTGCTCATGTATCCTTGAGGGCTCACTTAGATTTGTTTATTAAAACATGATTTTCTGGGAGAAAAAGCAGGGGATTCTGAAGAAAGGCGCCTTTCTTCGTTAAAAAGAACTGGGTGGAACCTGATAAACTGTGTCCAAGTCACAGGGAAGAGGGATGAGAGGATGGGCTGTCTCTAAGCCAACACTGGACGACCAAAAGCTGAGCTTCTCAAGGCATCTCCCTGGTCATTTCACCACCGTTTTGTTCAATGGAGGAAAGAACAAAAGTTGAAATCTTTGAAAAACTGGGAACACAATCAAGCTGAAAACTTAGAGGACAGTGCTCAGATCAAAGAAGTTGGCGTTGGAGCAAGTATCAACCTAATACTGCCTCATGTCTATTAGGAAGGCTGTCAAACCACCCCAAATGGAAAACAGCAAGTGTTGGTGAGATTGTGGAGAAATGAGAACGCTTGTGCAGTGCCGGCGGGAATGTGAAATGGTGCAGCTGCTGTGAAAATATTTTGGTGGTTCTTCCAAAAGGTAAACCTAAAATGATCCCATGACCCAGCAATGCCACTTTTCAGGTGATCCCATCATCACATTGTTCACTTGAAATATATACAGTGATGTCTGTCAACTAGTCCTTACTAAAGTAAATTTTAAAAATATCCTGTGATAAACCATAATGAAAAAGAATGTATGTGGATGGCATCACTGACTCAATGGACATGAGTGTGAGCAAGCTTCGGGAGATGGTGAAAGATAGGGAAGCCTGGCGTGCTGCAGTCCATGGAGTCGAAAAGAGTTGGACATGCCTGAGTGAATAAGAACAACAAATGAATAACTGAGTCGCTCTGCTGTGCAGCAGTAAGTAACACAACACTGTAAATCAACTATACTTCAATTTAAAAAAAGAGAGAGAAAATCACCTATCTTTACTGACCATAACGATGATTGTGGGACTCCTCTCGTGGTCCAGTGGCTAAGACTCTGAGCTCCCAATGCAGGGGGCCCAGATTCAGTCCCTGAATATGCTGAAACTAAGAGTTTGCATGTTTCAACTAAAGATCTTGCATGTCGCAACTAAGACCTGGTGCAGCCAAATAAATAAATAAATAAATAAATAAAATATTTTAAAATGGCTATTGTGTCATGAATTAGTCACAGAATACCCACACTCACACCTGCATACAGGCCCATCGGGGATTCCATGGGTGATTCTGAATGCTACAGTCTAGTTTGGGGTATGTGCAAACAGCATTTTAAAACCAAGTCAGTTCATGACGAACTGTACTGCACAATTAGGAGAAGATTCTTCCTTCATGGCCAACGCCGGTTATCTTTCTTTTCTGCTGGGTTATAACTCCACGGGGGCAGAGGCTGCTGATGTCCTCAGAGATGCACAGAGCAGCCTCTTGAAGACTGACTGTTGGCAAATGAGGATAGGTAGTGACGGCAGTCCAGAAAACAATGTCTTTGACAGCATTTGTCTAAACCAGTGGTCCTCAACCTTTTTGGCACCAGGGACTGGTTTCGTGGAAGACAATTTTTCCATGGAGTGGGTGGGAAGGATGGTTTCGAGATGATTCAAACACATTACACTCATTGTGCTCCTATGAGAATCTGATGCTGCCACTGATCTGACAGGAGGCAGCGCTCAGGTGGTAATGTGAGCAGTCGGGAAGCAGCTGTAAATACGGATGAAGCTTAGCTCCCTAGCCCACTGCTCACTTCCTGCTGTGTGGCCTGGTTCCAGGCCACGGACTGCAGACCCCTGGTCTAAACAAAGCTCCAAAGGATGAGCTGTTGGTAATATCGTTATCAGTGGTAATGATCTGGTGATGATTAGGAACCCCCTTCCACACCTTCATTATGGATCATGGCTCAGATGGTAAAGAATCTGCCTACAATGCAGGTGATCCAGGTTTGATCCCTGGGTTTGGAAGATCTGGAGAAGGGAATGGCTAACCACTCCAGTTTTCTTGCCTGGAGAATTCCATGGACAGAGGAGCCTGGCGGGTATAGTTCACGGGGTAGCAAAAGAGTAGGACATGACTGAGCAACTAACACACCTCCCCAGTCCAAGCGAGAGCATCACAGAGAAGAACCCCTGCCAAGTTTCTGACCTGAGAAGCAGAGGCTCTCCGCGCTGAACTAGATACCACCCCAAGCAGTCACTCAACGGGGAGATGAGAAAAGCCTCCTTTTGGTTTTATTATGACATTAGTAACTGTTAATTAGAGAGTTGTTGGAGCAGCAATCACTTCCCTGCATTCTCACAGTGCTAATTTCTCTTGGCTTTGCTAATAGCAAAGAAAAAAAAAAGGCTCTGCTATTGTTCTGGGGGACCCTTTATTTACCTTACTGTACTATCAATCCTATCTATTCTGAGCGGCTTATCATCTCAAAACAGTTGTGGAGAAGCCCTTTTGTTAAAGGAAGAATGTGTTTTTCTTCTTTGGTGAGAGAAGCCTATTGGGCTGCCAGGCTGGTCTTGGCACTGGGTGCTCAGGTCCGAAGGGCAGGGTTGAAGCAGGGTCTGTCTGAGTTTCTGGCCAAAGCTTTTGGTTAGGACGTGAGGCAGTTTGATTCATCTGAGTCATTGCCGGAGGTTTTAACAATGAGATTAGTCTGTGAAAATGGGTTAGATAGCATCACCGACTCAATGAAGAAGAATCTGAGCAAACTCCAGGAGACAGTGGAGGACAGAGGAGCCTGGCATGCTGCAGTCCACGGGGTTGCAAAGAGTAGGATGTGACTTAGTGACTGAACAACAGTGTAACATAGCCCACGGGTGGACAGGAGCTCGGCTTCAGGCCAGACCACCCCAGCAGCTGTAGGCCAGCGGGCGCTAGAAGTCTGGACTGCGGCTACCTTGGGGACAGGAGGGGCTGTGACTGCCTCTGGGTGCTGGTGATATCCTACTGCTTGATTTACATGGGTGCCTCTTTCCGTCACTGGTGCTAAAATTGTTCAAGAAAACCAGGAGCAGCAGAAGGTAGAGAGGACCTGGGGGACATGAAAACAAAGCAACAGGAAGGACAGAAGGACTGGACACCGAGGAGACAGACCACGGATGCTATGACCTCCTACACTTCCTTAGGTCTGAGAATGAAGTAAGGTTTCATTCTGTTTTGTTTTGGTTAACCAAGCTCAGAAATCTGGGTTGCTATCAAAATCTCCTTGCTGTAATGGCCTTTTACTACCCGTGAGCACACCTGTTCATGGAGGCAACCTTGGTGCCATCTGACGGTAACCCCTAGCGCTGTCTCCTGAGTCCCTGCCTGAGAAGCACGCTCCTTGCCCCACCATAGCATCCTTCAGCTTGCTCCTCCCTGCTCCTCATTTCAAATCCACTAAAGCAAAGACTTCCAAGGCTACACATCTCACATGTGCAACCACTGAGTTAATGCAGGGGCACCTGTTTGATCAGACTCAGCTCTGGGTA
This sequence comes from Ovis aries, assembly GCF_016772045.2. NCBI lineage: Eukaryota > Metazoa > Chordata > Mammalia > Artiodactyla > Bovidae > Ovis > Ovis aries. The sequence goes on from NC_056065.1 coordinate 52,045,322, forward strand.
CTCTGTGTGTTTACAAATGCGGGGATCTCTGTCTCAGAACCATGGTGCTTTTACAATCCAGGCAGGTGGGACACATGCTGAACACCAGTGCCTCCTAGGGTGGAGACTGGCTCTTTGCTATCCCTGCATCCCTGGTTCCTGCCCCCATGGCTGCCATAGAAGGGGCTCAGCAAATGGTTCTTGAACTGTGCTCAACTGCTAAGATAAAAGGGGACAGAGCAATTCAAAGGGAAGACAGTTCACTTCACACCAGATGGGGTGATTCAAACAAATGTTATCTGAGCTGACACTTCCTAGAGGCTTTGGTGGGCTGAGGTGGGGAAGATTCATTGGGGAGAGCAAAGTAAGGGGGAAGCAGTAGAGGGGGAGAATTCTCTAGACTTAGCACTCCAGAACTGGAACAAAGGGAGATGAAATTGGTTATTGGCGGGTGGATGGATAGGCTCATTATTTTTTTTTTTCATGCATTTGTTTCTTCATCCATTCAATCATGTATGCTTGGATGCACCAGATAATTCAACAAATGCTCCTCCAGGGTCCTGAGTAATCTCTGGCACATGGTAGCTGCTCAGTGAATGAATGAGCTTCTATTCTGTGACTGTGGTGGAAACAAACTCATGCATAAAATGGGCAAGAACGTGGTCCCTGCCATCCCAGAATCTAGCAGCTTGCAGCTTGTTCACAAACATTTATTCAGCATCTTGTCTGTTGTAGGCACAGTTCAAGATGCTGGGGACGAGCAGTGAACAGGGCAGAAGAGGTACCTCGTGGAACTGATACTACCATAGTGGGAAAGAACCCCATTAATGGGCTTGTCCCTTTGTTTATCCTGCTGTATGAATGCTGGAGGGAAATGATTCCTGAATTAAGTTCTTTCCAAGTATGAGGAATCTGGGGATGATTCTGTTACTCTACATAGTTATCTTGGAGCATCAAGGAGGTAAGTGAGCCTTCCAACAAGGAAAATTCTAAGAATACTCCTACAAAACTCCAAAACACACACACACGGTAGAGAGGCAACCCTGAGTTAGTTAATGGAAAGACACTATTTGCATTCTGGCTCAAAGAGCAAGATTTAAATATATTTCAGGGTTCCTCATCAGTTTCTCATAAAACAGGCCACTATACCTAAGTTTATCCAGGTTAACTTTTGTTTCATTTGCCTTGAAAGAGTTTTTAATCTCAAAGGGCCATTCTGGAAAGCTGATCCTGGGTGAGGAACAGGAAGCTACCCTCTGCTTTCTCTTCATGGAAGTTCAGTGAGTAGATCAGCATCTTTTAAGAGAAAACCCCCACAGGTTCAGAAATAGCAAAACCCTAAAGAAACTACCTATCACTTTCACCATGCACATTGTTATTGTCTCAGTTCTCCAAACTGGTGGGAGATTCTGCTGGACCTTCTCTTCCACAAGATGCAGGAGAAGGTTCCAGAATTGTTGGAACAATACAAGGCAACAACCTAAGAAAACATTGTCAGTCTCTGGGTCCCCAAATGCACATGGGACTTGCCTGGACTGAGGTAACTGTGGGGACCAATGCTGTCGATCCACCCGTTCTCCAGCATCCTTTCCTCTGATATTTATTGAGCAGTTATGTGATTCAGGCACTGTTCTGAGTGCTAGGGAGGTGAAGGTGATCAAGATAGGATCTGCATCCTGAAGTAGCCCACAGAGTGGGTAAGGCAATCCCATCCATCCATCCATCCATCCATTCACTCACCCATCTGTCCACCCATCCACTTACCCATCCATCCACCCACACCCACCTGTCCATCCATCAACCCACCCACCCATCTATGCACCCATTCATCTGCCCACACATGTATCTACCATCTATCCATCCATTCACTGATTCAAAAATCGAGCACCAATTATACATGGGCCTTGGACACAGTAGAAGCAAATAAACGACCAGCTCCAGCACAAGCTGGAATCAAGATGGCTGGGAGAATTATCAATAACCTCAGATATGGAGATGACACCACCCTTATGGCAGAAAGTGAAGAGGAACTAAAGAACCTCTTGATGAAAGTGAAAGAGGAAAGTGAATAAGCTGGCTTAAAACGCAACATTAAAAAAACTAAGATCATGGCATCTGGTCCCATCACTTTATGGCAAATAGACGGGGAAACAATGGAAACAGTGACAGTCTTTATTTTGGGGGGCTCCAAAATCACTGTGGATGGTGACTGCAGCCATGAAATTAAAAGATGCTTGCTCCTTGGAAGAAAAGCTATGGCAAACCTAGACAGTGTATTAAAAAGCAGAGACATTACTTTGCCAATGAAGGTCTGTATAGTCAAAGCTATAGTTTTACCCAGTAGCCATGTATGGATATGAGAATTGGACCGTAAAGAAGGCTGAGCACCAAAGAACTGGTGATTCCAAACTGTGGTGTTGGAAAAGACTCTTGAGAGTCCCTTGGACTGCAAGGAGATCAAACCAGCTAATCCTAAAGGAAATCAATCCTGAATATGCATTGGAAGGACTGATGCTGAAGCTGAAGCTCCAATACTTTGGCTACCTGATACGAAGAGCTGACTCATTAGAAAAGACCCTGATGCTGGGGAAGATTGAAGGCAGGAAGAGAAGGGGACAACAGAGGATGAGATGGTTGGATGGCATCACCAACTCAGTGGACATGAGTTTGAGCAAACTCTGGGAGATCGTGAAAGACAGGGAAACCTGTTGTGCTGCAGCTCATGGGGTCACAAAGAGTTGGACACGAGCAACTGAACAACAACAACCAGCCTCGTGTGACAAGTGCTCAGCCAGCAGACAGGAACGTAAAGCAGGACGTGTAGGACATGATTCTGCTCCAGCTGCGTGGGAGCGTGCAACTTTCAAAGAAGGCTTCTCTGCCACCAAGGGCATCATCCGCAGAGCCCTCTCTCCATGATCTCCAGGTCTGTAAGCAGAGAGCAGGACCACCACACCAGGACGTGGCAAAAGTGAACTCCCAAGTGCTCCGTTAGTCCTACATTAGTAACCAGAACGCGCAGAGTCCAGTAAAGGGGCACTCTGGGGATTGGAAGGAAGGTGGACTAAGCGGATTCCAGGCAAATGAAGGAGAAAGAGTCAAGCGCAGCCTGGGGTGTGGCTCGAAGGACAGCACATGAAGCCTAAGGCAGGCGGGGCTGGCAGCTGAGGCGGGGAGGTCTGCAGAGCCCAGACCACGCCATGTGTGTGGGTGGCGTGTCAGTCACTCAGTCATGTCTGACTCTTTGAGACCCCACGGGCTGTAACCCACCAGGTTCCTCTGTCCATGGGGATTCTCCAGGCAAGATTACTGGAGTGGATTGGCATGCCCTCCTCCAGGGGATCATCCCAACCCAGGGATCATACCTGGGTCCCTGGCATTGCAGGAAGATTCTTTACCACCTGAGTCCCCAGGGAAGCCCTAGACCAAGCTATCAAGGGGTTTAAAGGAGTGATATATTCAAGGTTCTTTTTTTTTTTTTTTTTTTTCCCCTTTAGGTGAAGGGTAGGATGGACTCGGGCTTGGGGAGGCTTTTGGCAGGAGACAGTTGGAGGTGATAATCAGCTAGAGAAGAGAAGCATACATTGGCATCATGGAGAGAAGGCAAGGATGAAGAGCAACTGGAGGGAAGCTGGTGAAGGAGTTTGCATGGCCCTGGCTGACAGGGGCCTGTCATCCCCTCCCTCTCTCTCCAGCAATGCTCTGCGCATCAGCTTGAAGGCCTCTGGCCTAGGAATACTGTCTGTGTGCCGAGGATTGCAGCTCTCCACACAGCCCAGCATCTTTAATGCTATTATCCACCACTCCATTGGTTAAGTACTCAGAGCTGCAAGGATTTCTGAAGCCACGGCTCCCTGGGGAGGGACCAATTTGGCACTGGGGGCTGCTGGGTATTCACCATAACTCCGGCATGCCCAGCTTGGTTCTGACCAGCAGAAACTCAGCCTTGCAGGGCAGATGCTCTCCTGCTTACTGCAGATGTGTCTCGGTGCCTCCTTCAAGAAAAGGCTGGTTTCTGTCCCCGTTGTCACTGCACAGCAAACTGCTCAGTAAAACAGCATCTCACCTCCCCTCCACCAACTAAAAGGGTACAGGGTCATACTGCCTCCAGCAGAACTGGGCAGGCTCACTTGGAACCATGAGAATAAGCCTCCTGTCTGCTCACAGAAGCCCCACAGTAGACGCAAGCCTTCCTGGAGTGGGCACAGGTATCCCTCCCAGCATCTGCATGTGTTCTGAGGCTAAGTTTAGTGGCTGCTGCAGTTTTTCCTGCTCTTTTGAATACCCTGTGCCTTTAGTTCAGCTGATTTGCCCATGGATCAGTTTACCCTCTTGATTTGAACTTCCAGCGATGGTGAAAAAAGAGGGAACTGGGGTGTGAAGACAGTCTATCATTCAGAAAGTTTCTGGAGCTCCTAAGATGAAAACACTACATCCTCTACTTTGTGAGCCAAGGGTGAGAGCTTCCCCACCTATCCAAAGGGGAGGGAATGCTCTGGCTTATGCAAGAGTTTTGGGAATTCAAGGGCTTTTAAGAAGTGACGAGTTATCCCAGGAACATGAGAATGTTCTTCCAAAGAATGAAAATCCACCAGAGAAGGCTCCCTCTTTCTCACTTTCACTGCTGACATCAGCACCTAAAAAGGCTAAAGGTCCAGTGGTTAAGAAGCCACCTTGCAATGCAGGGGACACGGGTTCAAACCCTGGTTAGGGAATTAAGATCCCAAATACCACAGAGCAACTGAGCCTGTGCACCACAACTAGAGAGTCCATGCGCTGCAGTGAAAGATCTTGCAAGATGCAAAGAAGATCCTGAGTGCAGCAGCCATGTAAATAATTGATTTTCACAAAGGCTAAGCTATAGGAATGATGGTGGAGGACAGCCATTCGAATATTTTCTCATTTTGCACAATTCTGTTCTTCAAATTTGGCTCCGCAGTTGAAACTATTTCTTATTTAGATCTACATTTCTGGCACAACATAGAGGGCAAAGAACATAGCTCTTAAAGCTAGATAAGCCTAGTTTTGAACCCAGATCCCACCCTCTATTTGCTGTGTGACCTTTGGCAATTTGCTTAACCTCTCTGGGGCTTGACATCCTTGCTTGTAAAATGTGCACCATAGTCCCTACTTTGTAAGGACGTTTTCGTAAATGAAATTCGGTCCATAAACTTCTTGAGGGGGGCACCCCACTCCAGTACTCTTGCCTGGAAAATCCCACAGATGGAGGAGCCTGGTAGGCTGCAGTCCAGTCGGACACAACTGAGCGACTTCACCTTGACTTTTCACTTTCATGCATTGGAGAAGGAAATGGCAACCCACTCCAGTGTTCTTGCCTGGAGAATCCCAGGGACGGGGGAGCCTGGTGGGCTGCCGCCTATGGAGTCGCATAGAGTCGGACACGACTGAAGCGACTTAGCAGCAGTAGCCACAGCATAGAAAGCACAGTTCCTGGGGCTTCAGCAAATGCTGTAGAAATCACCATCTTCCTTCTCTTCTCCCCACCCACCCTACCTTCCTTCTCTTCTCCTAAAGCTTGCTAGATGATGTACATAAAGTCTAACGAGGTTTAATCAACTCCAGTGGTCAGGAAGCCAGGAAGAAGCCTCTTTGCTGCTCTGAGTGAATGGCCCTGGGTTTATGATTTATTTGTTGATTAATTGGATGCTTGGAGACAATTCCATTTCAATTACCCTATTGGCATGACAAGATATACAAAGGCTGCCAACGTCAATACATTAAGACTGAGTGTGCTGGGGCAGCAGCCACGGTTCACGGCAGCGTGGTGTCATCTGGGCCATAGCCCACGGGTGGCTTAGAAAGCACTTTTGTCTGATTGCTTCCTTTCCCCTGGCTCTTGGGGAGGGAAGGTTCCTGCACACCACGGGCAAGTGAGGCTGAAATCGAGGCGGTGTCTTTGGGACCCCCATCCCATCACAGTCTCAGCCAAGGTTCTCTAACAGAGGTCCACTGGGGCCAGCTGAAGTGAAAGTGGTCATTTATCACACGGAGCTGTGTCCATTTTGTGGGGCCCATGGGAGAGAAGGCCAGCTCCTGCCATTCGAGCATTAGAAACCGGAAATCAAGCCGGAACCAAGGATGGAAGCTGGCCCTGGGGTCCCCTTCCCTGGTCTGCTGAGTCCAACTCATTGCAACCCCTTGGATGGCAGCCCACCAGGCTCCTCTATCCATGGGATTTCCCAGGCAAGAACACTGGAGTGGGTGGCCATTTCCCTCTCCAGGGGATCATCCCGAACCCGTGATCAAACCTGCATTGGTAGGTGGATTCTTTACCACTGAGCCACCAGGGAGGTCCCTCCCAGATGTACACGCCCTGTACAATTCACTCCCCTTGAGCGCAGGCAGAACCTGCACACCTGATGGGACTTCACTTCCATGAATAGGGAACAGTCAGTTGATTCTGAGTTCATTGAATGGGAGAGGATCCAGGTGGGCTTGACCAGATCAGGTGAGCCCTCAAAAGGATCTGGGTCCTTCCTAAGAGTCTAGAAGCTGAGCGGATCCAGAGGGGGCCATATGGCAAGGAACTGCAGGCAGCATCTAGGTGCTATGAGCAGCCTCTGGCAAACAGCCATCAAAAGAACGGCCTCAGTCCTACAGCTGCAAAGAACAGAATTCTGCCAGTAACTGCATGATCCTGACAGAGGATCTAGAGTTCCAGAAAGACACACACCCCAGTGAATCCCTGATTTCAGTCTTAGGACACTCTGAGTAGAGAACCTGGTTTAGCCATGGCCAGACTTCTGACCCTCAGGAGCTGTGAGATTATAAATGTCTTATTTTTTTGGCTGTGCCATATGGCATGTGGATTCTTAATTCCTGCACTGCCGGCATTGGGAGCTTGAGGTCTTAACCTCTGGACCACCATGGAAGTCCCATAAATGTCTGTCTTTTAAATCATGAAGTTTGTGGCAATTTCTTACACAGCAGCAGATAACAAACCCACAAAGCTTTCGCCAAACAGCTGCTCCCCCAACCTGTCTCCCCTTGGAGCACGCTGATGTCTGTGTCTGCCTGTCCTGCACATCTGCTTTTTTGTTCTGTTCCTGTAGACTGGGCCTCTTTAGTTCTCTCTGCGCTCTGCAGATGAGGCCCACCCTACATCTCCCAGAAGGATTCACGCATTTGAGAAATATCTGCTAAACAGCAACCGCACGTCAAGGCTTGTTCTCAGCTCCAGCCACAAGCCCTCCCTCTGTGAAACCCAGGTTCCAAAATCCGAGAGCGAGTGTGCATGGCCCAGTTTGATTCATTCAGTGACCAGGATAGCAGGGTCACGCCGAGCCAGGTGTGGCTGCTACAGCCTCACCTGTGGATGCTGCAGCAGCCCTGAAAGGCTGGGGTCATCGTAGGGGAGGTCATCACAGGCAGAGGGGCGGGGTGCTGCTTAATAAGCCACAGAGGATCTTCTAGGGCAAAGAGCAGCAAACACTTTCCGTAAAGCACCAGATAGTAAATATTTTTCAGCTTTGAGGACCATATGGTGTTTGTCTAGTTACTCAACTCTGCTCTTCCAGGGTGCAAGCAGCCTGAGACAGTATGCAAACAAGTGAGCATGGCTGTGTGCCAATAAAACTTTATTTACAAAACCAGGCAGTGGGCCATAGTTTATTGACACTTCTCCAAGAGTTAGGGTAAAAGCGAAGTCCTTCTTTCCAAAGTCCCTTGCTTCTAAGGGCAGGAGGGCCGAAAGTTGGTCAAGCCATGGGCCACTTAGCTTCTACTTGTGCTGTAGAAAGTCACCATAAACTTAGTGACTTAAAAGAACACCCTTTTATTGTTCTATAGGTCAGATGTCCAGATGGGATTCTTTAAGGCAGGGGTCCCCAACCTCTGGGATCTAATGCCTGCTGATCTGAGGTGGAGTTGATGTAATAATAGTAGAAATAAAGTGCACAATAAACATGATCTCAAATCATCCTGAAACCATCCCCAAGCCCTGTCCGTGGAAAAATTATCTTCCACGAAACTGGTCTCTAGGGCCAAAATTTGGGGGACTGCAGGTTTACGGGCTAAAATCGAAGTGTCAGCAAAGCTGTGATCTTCTGGAGGCTTGAGGGGAAGAATCTGTTTGCGTTTTCCAACTTTCAGAGGCTGCCTGCATTCCTTTGCTCGTGGCCCCTTCCTCCATCTTCAAAGTGCATCACTCCAGCCTCTGCTTCTCTCTGGGGACACTGACTCTCCTGCCTCTTTCTTGGAAGGCCTCTTGTTATCACATCAGGCCCACCTGTATAATCCAGGGTAATCCTCCCATCTCAAGTTCCTTAATCAGCTTGGCAACATCTATGTTACCATGTTAAGGTAACATATTCAGAGGCTCCGGGAATTAGGACATGGATGTCTTTGGGGGGGGGGGTCATTGTTCTGTCTACCATACCAGTGGGAGTGTTACAGCTACCTCCAAAATGTTCTCCTTTCCTCTACCTTAGGTGCCCCATAGTCTGTTCTCAATGGAGCAGCCAGAGCCTGTTCTAATCTAATGAAATCACATCACTCCTCTGCTCAACCATCTAAGGATTTCTTAACTCCCTCAGAGTCCAAGTCCTTACAGTGGCCTCTAAACAGGTAAACAGATAATAACGTTAATTGTTCAGGCTGAGCATTTTTTTGTTCTTGGCTCTGCTGGGTCTTTGTTGCAATACATGGCTTCCCTTGTTATGGAGTGTGGGCTCTAGAGCTCACTGGCTCAGCAGTTGTGGCACACAGGCTTTCTAGTTGTGGTGTGTGGGTTTATTTGCCCCAGCGTATGGGATCTTATCTCCCCAACCAAGGATCGACCCCACATCCCCTGCATTGGAAGGCAGATTCTTACCGATAAACCCTAACTTTGGGCTACCACGGAAATCCCCAGGCTTGACAGTAAAATGGGAAACCATTAATCTGGTATTTGGAGCTTATGCTGGGACGTGCCTTGGACATATCGGACTTGCCATCACCCTGCCGTGCTCCCTGCTCTTTCAGTGACCCTCCTGTGTTCCCCATTATTCCTCCAATACCTACAACACCCCAACACCATGTTGGAGTGCCCTGAGGTCTCAGGGTCTCCGTGCTTTACCTCAGACAACCACTCAGCCACAGCCCGCCCACCCCCTCACCTCCAAGTGGCTGCTTAAATAGCACTTCCTCAGTGAGACTATTCCAGAAACTCCCAACTTAAAGTTGCAACTTTTGCTTCCACCACCCTCTCTGCCTGCAAGGTTTCCCCCTCCCTAGCTCACCACCTTCTTGTCTACAAATGTGGTTAATGCACCCATGTCCTTAGTAACCTTCCATACTGTGAGCTCTTCCATAGTAACGTCAGCTGTCTGAAGTCAAGATCCTGTTCTGCCTTGTTCACACATCCTCAGCACTTGGAATGGCAGCTGGCACACTGTTGGTGTTTGAGAAACATTTATGGAGTGAATGAATGAAGGACATGGAGATACAGCCACGCCTCCTCTGATTCTGCAGCCTCAATCTGTTCTGGAAAATGTATTTCAGACCATGGGAGTGAATAGATCACTCCTCTTCCTTGACCATCCTGAGCTGGACACCAGAGCAAGCACCAAAACCCCCTGCGGAGCTTGTTAAAAATATACGCTCCTGAGCCCCACCCCAGCCCCACCAGGCCAGGGGCCCAGGCATCTATAAGGATCATTTTCTTTTCGGCTGAGCTGCACGGCTTCAGGGATCTTAGTTCCCCAACCAGGGGCTGAACCTGTGCCCGCTGCAGTGGAAGCACAGAGTCAACCACTGGACCATCAAGCAAGTCCCCAGGAGTCTCTCTCTATATATATATACATATTTTTTTTTTCTTTAAATTTTTAAATGGATTTATTTTAATAGGCTAATTTTTCATAAAATGACTATATTTACAATATCACAAATCACAACTTAATCAATATTTTTTATATTGTATAATAATTAGAATATAGGAGAAATTGATCAAAACAATGCAACTAAAACTTTCAAAAATTCTCACTATTTTCTACATAGTTTCAAAGATAAACTCATAGAAAAGGTGTTTTTTTTTTCATAATTGGAAGTACGCCAATTAGGCAAAGAAAGGAGGGTTTGTTTTTTAACTATATGAAGTACAATGTAATTTTATGCTTAGTTAGCTCCTACAGTTGAGATCTTTCCACCTGGTTATATAATATTACAAGTACCTCATCTGCAGGGGAGTTTGGAAGAGAATGGAAACATGTATATATGTATATATATGGCTGAGTCTCTCTTCTGTCCACCTGAAACTACCACAACATTGTTAATCAGCTGTAAGTAACTGTTAGTCACTCAGTCAAGTCCAACTCTTTGCGATCCCATGGACTCTAGCCCGCCAGGCTCTTCTGTCCATGGGATTCTCCAGGCAAGAATACTGGAGTGGGCTGCCATTCCCTTCTCCGGGGGATCTTTCTGACCCAGGGATCGAACCCAGGTCTCCTGCCTTGCAGGTGTGTTCTTTACCATCTGAGCCACTAGGAAAGTGCAATTGGCTATACTCCAATACAAAATACAAAGTTTTTTTTTTTTAAAAAGTACCTCCCCTGTCGTAGTTTTAGGCACACAGAAGTTTGAGAATACTGGTTCACAGGAAGCGCACACCCTCTATACCTCTACCTCTATCTATCTTCTGAGCCTGTGGACAATTTCCAGTTATATGCTGACCTCATTTATCCTTTGGAAGTAAGAAAGCCAACCACCACTGCCCACAAATGAGCAGATGGGCTTGGGATTTCAGCTGGCCCATCTTGTCTCCAGATGGCATTCTCACTGGATGCTCCAAAACTTTTATCCTCGGGGCAGTGGGAGGGGAGACTCATCTACCTGCAGGGGCGCCACGTCCCTGCCCCCACCTCATGCTTTTCTTTTTCTAAGGCCACAGGTGGAGACCACCGCCACTCAAGCTGGAGGCTTACAAATCACAAAGTGCCTGGAACAGCAAGTAGTTATTTCACAGCCAGTTCCCTTTACAATGTATCAAACGCAGAGTGAGAGAAGAAGCTTGCTCTTAAAATCGGTGCCGTTTCTCCTTTTTTGGTGCAAAAGTGGCTGTTACCCAGTGTGCTGCTTTGGAAATCCGGAACAGGTGGTAGGGATAATGGAAAATGTCTGATAAGTAGCTTGCCCGTCTCCCGCTGCTTCTCCCTGCAGCAGCCGGCTGATGTTTGGGTATTTGGATCTCGATCTGGGGGCCCACCATGCGAAAATGGGTCATGAGGTGTGCTGGGGTTTGGCGTGTTATCTCAGAGACTGACTGCTTTGAAAGCTTTAATACCTGGGCCTTGTGGTCAGTGGGTGGCCTTGGGGTCCAGCCCAAGCACTCAATGTGGGGGAAAACCTCGGTGGGGCTGGCCAGAAGTAAATCCCATTCCTCTCCTGTGTTCCCTTAAAAAATAAGTGCCTCTCTGCAGACACCAGCATGACCTGTTCCACATCATAAAAGCTGAGATGTGCATCTTCACACCTACTACTTTTTTGATGTTTCAGGCCTCAGGAACTTTATGACCTACATGGAAATTGGGGAACCCAACAGAATGGCATGGAGGCATAGAGAGAAGAGGCAGAAAGCAGTAGTGGTGCATCTAACCCCAGACAGGGAGATGCTCTGGACACAGAGCCAGGCCAGGTTGCCCAGAAGGAGGGTGGGCTACTCTGGAAGCCGCCCATCACACACAATGAGAGCTACCACTGGCGGCCACGCACCAGGCACGTCCTCAGCACTTCCCATGCCCCACAGCATGCACTGCAGTGAGATAAGCCTTTGCTATTCAAAGTGCGGCCCCTGGACCAGCCCTATCACCATCACCTGGGAGACCATTAGAAACGCTGCATGGACATCCCTGGTGGCACAGTGGATAAGAGTAAGCCTGCCAATGCAGGGGACACAGGTTCAATCCCCGGTTCAGGAAGATTCCACATGATGCAGAACAACTAAGCCAGTACCCCACAACTACGGAGCCCACGTGCTGCAGCTACTGAAGCCCGTGTGCCTGGAGTCTGTGCTCTGCAGCGAGAGAAGTCGTTGCAATGAGAAGCTTGTGCACCGCCATGAAGAAGAGCCCCCAGTCGCTGCAACTGGAGAAAGCCTGCGTGCAGCAGTGCAGACTCACACAGCCAAAAGTGAAAATATATAAATAAATAGTTATTGTTTAATTACCTTTATTTTTAATTGAAGGATAATTGCTTTACAGTATTGTGTCGGTTTCTGTCAAACATCAACAGGAATTAGCCACAGGAATACCTATGTCTCCTCCCTCTTGAGTATCTCTTCCACCTCCCTCCCCATCCTGCCCCTCTAAGTTGTTACAGAACCCATGTTTGAGTTCCCTGAGTCATAAAGCAAATTCCTATTGACTGTCCGTTTTACATATGGTGACGTATGTTTCCATGTTACTCTCTCCCTTCGTCCTACCCTCTCCTTCCTCCAACACCCCCGCACCCCGTGTCCATACGTCTGTTCTCTGTCTGTGTCTCCATTGCTGCCCTGCAAATAGGTTCATCAGTACTGTCTTTCTAGATCCCATATATATATATATGTGAGTATAGCATAAAAAAAGAAAAGAAATGCAGAAATCCAGCATCCTCCGCAGTCCTGCTAAGCCTTAACCTGTGGCTTAGCAAGATCCCTGAGTGGTTCTGCTGTACCTAACAGTTTGAGAAGCACTGAGTCAGGTGCTATTTTTTCCTCATTCTAGAGGTGAGGCAGCAGAGACATTACTTTGCTACAAAGGTCCATATAGTCAAAGTTATGGTTTTTCCAGTAGTCATGTACGGATGTGAAAGCTGGAAAATAAAAAAGGCTGAGCGCCAAAGAAGTGATGCCTTTGAACCTTGATGGTGAAGAAGATTCTTGAGAGTCCCTTGGATAGCAAGGAGATCAAACCAATCAATACTAAAGGAAATCAATCCTGAATATGCCCTGGAAGGACGGATGCTGAAACTGAAGCTCCGATACTTTGACCAACTGATGCAAAGAGCTGACTCACTTTTCCAGACCCTGACATGCTGGGAAACATTGAAGGCAAGAGGAGAAGAGGGCGACAGAGGATGAGATGATTGGATGGCATCCCTGTCTCAATGGACATGAATTTGAGCAAACTCCAGGAGAAAGTGAAGGACAGGGAAGGCTGGCCTGCTGCAGGCCATGGGGTTGCAAAGAGTTGGACATAACTGAGCAACTGAACAACAAAGAGGTGAGGAAGTTGAGAAAGGCCGGAGGGATTAGTAAGGAGTGAGGTAGGACTTGAACTCGAATATTCTGACCTTGATTCTAAAGTGCTCCCCTGAGAGGAGGGAACGCTTGAGTTGCGCAGGTGTTGAGAGGAAGGGCACTCTGGGCAGAGGGAACAGCAGAACCAAGGCAGAAGCTGCACATGGCCCTCCACGTGCTGGGGACACAGAATGGTCTGGACCAGAGGGGTTTGGGCTGCAAAGTGAGCAAGGACAAGGTCCCATCTGGAGAGATCAGCAGGGGTCAGGCCCCCAGAGAGGTTGTTAAACACAGCTCTGATATCTCAGGCTACTATTTCCCCTGAGACCCCACCATGAACGTCAAATTTGTTGTTGTTGAGTCTCTAAGTCATGTCCCACTCTTTGTGACCCCATAGACTGCAGCACACCACGCTTCCCTGTCCTTCACTATCTCCTGGAGTTTGCTCAAATTCATGTCCATTGAGTCAGTGATGCTATCCAACCATCTCATCCTGTTGTCCCCTTCTCCTCCGGTCTTCAGTCTTTCCCAGCATCAGGGTCTTTTCCAATGAGTCGGCTCTTCGCATCAGGTGGCCAAAATATTGGAGCTTTAGCTTCAGCATCAGTCCTTCCATTGAATATCCAGGACTGATTTCCTTTAGGATTGACTGGTTTGATCTCCTTGCTGTTTAAAGGACTCTCAAGAGTCTTCTCCAGCACCACAGTTTGAAAGCATCAATTCTTCAGTGCTCAGCTTTCTTTATGGTCCAACTCTCACATCCATACATGACTATTGGAAAAACCATAGCTTTGACTACACAGACCTTTGTCAGCAAAGTGATATCTCTGCTTTTTAATACATGGTCTAGGTTTGTCACAGCTTTTCTACCAAGGAGCAAGCATCTTTTAATTTTGTCAAATAGGTCCTGGGAAAACATGGGACCCTCCTGCCCCAAGGCTTGGAGAAGCGCTCCTATGCTGAATCTCCCTTGTGCATTCCTGCAAGAAGGGTCATTTGGACATCTCACAAGGAGCACTGAGCCGACCTGGAAGACTGCAAGGTTCCACCTACTGCCATGTGGCTGCTTTTCTGCAGTCATTAAAGCAGTGATAGATCAGGTGCAGAGGTGGCTGGCAGATTTGAAAATCAACCCAGCAAAGCAGTGGAGTGGGAAAGATCTCCTTAGTCTCTCCATTTCACTGAGTTCAAACTCAGAGTCGTGTATTTGAAACACCATTTGCTCTGCATCAGCAAAGCTTCTCTGGGACACATCTCATCTTGCTTTTTCATCTTAACTCCAGAGCAAAGGCTGTTGGGAACATGCACCAGCCAATCAGGAATCACTTCAACTGCTTAGTCACCCATGCCCAGTGCAGCGGGGTGGAAAGCCCCTTGGATGGAAAGCCTGGGGGCTGAAATCAGAGCTGACCTGTGGCAGCGGATCTTGAGAAAAAATCTTAACAGCAAGTGTTAAATACTCAAGCTGCTTGTCTTCCCAGAAAGCGGTCTTTTAACTCTGAACCCCCATGGGGCTGTTTGGAGCTACATTTTGAAAGAGAGGGCTGCAGCTTTTTCCCAGATCTCACGGGTCACTCTTCCACTTCTCCTGAACATACAGTAAGGCAAGAAGGTGGGCTTCCATTTCTCTGCTCATTCAGAAACGGAGAAAATTAATTCACAAAGGACACTGGGAAGCCACTGGATGTGCCTTAGGGCAGAGTTGCCAAATTTTCTCAGTTCCTGGCACTCTTAGAGTCTTAGTAATTTTTTTCATGGCACCCATGGGCCAGAAGAAATCCATACAAGTTTTAGTAGTTACAACCAGAAGCTTAATAAGCATTTATTTTCTAAACGATAGTCAGATGAAAAAAATTATATGCAGACTTTGAAGGCAAAAACAGTAGTTTTATATTATTTTTAAATTATCACAAGTGTGCATCCAAGGAATGTGTGTGCCTGTTGAGCACTGCACAGCTCCTCCAACCTTGAACTCACACTGGGACTCCACCAGTCAGTTCCTGTTCTATACTCATTTTGTTGGTATTTGCTTTTGATCAAAGTGACTGTCAAACTCCAGCTTCACAAAGAAAGGAAGTCATCAAAAGCAATGTAGCTGGATCTACTGTGACAGCTACTATCTTGACCTGGCAGCTCACTCAGTGTCCAACAGGTATCACTATGTTTACTTTGAAAACTGTAAATATCATACAGCACCCTAGAGACTTCACCTTGGCACCCTCAGGGTGACTCGCTGCACGGTTTGGGAACCATGACCTGCCAAAGCCCGCCATTTAATAAGTACTCACCATGGGCTTTGTGTACATGATTTCATCAAATGCTCATAACCACCCATGAGGTCAGTACTATAATCATCCACTTTTACAGATGAGGAAACTGATATTCAAAGAGATTAGAGGACTTGCCCAAGATCACCAGGCAGAGCTGGGACTCACACTCAGGCCCACGTGGAGCCAGAGCCCATGCTCTTCACCTTCCCAAACCCATCACTGCCCGCAGATGTGGCTTCAAGTCCAGGCTCTGCTCCTCGCTAGTTGTGTGGCTTTTGGCAAATTTCTCAGTCTCTCTGGCCTTTGAGTCCACATCTGCTGTTTGTTTGCACATCTCAGGGAGCTATCATTCAAATAGACAGTCTTTATGACAGGGGATATAGGATACACAAAAAAGGCTCAGCACTAACTCAGAAACAAACCCTCCTTGGAAGAGAAAAGGAAAAGTGGGAGCAGAAGAGAGAGAAGGCAAGAGGAAAGACCTGCCGAGCGCAGACCCTAGAGCAAGACTTTCAGGCCCGTGAAGACATCCTGGGACTTGGGACCAAGCACCCTTAGCCTGCAACTCAGCCAAGTTGCCTCAGGCATCTTGACCATCGCCTGCAGCTGACAATGCTAAGGATGATTTTATTAAAAAAAAAAAAAAATCCAGCTCAATATGAGTGCTGCTTGATTAAGACTTTTGGTCATAATTGCTCAAAATAATAATAAAACCCTACTGGCCTCTTTAATTACTCAGCAGTTTTTCTTCTTTTCTTAAGGCATTTCCATTTGTTCTTGACAGGATTGTAAAGTATTTATCAGTGCTACTGATGCAGCCCTCCAGAGCCCCATTTCATCAAAAGGGAAATTGTGAAGAAATATATTTCCTGTGCTACAATACATCACAAAGGAAAGTGAACAGAGAAATAGCCAGGGCCTTCTCCTTGGCTAATGGGATGTCACCTGCTGGGGTCTTGGATCCACTAGTCCTGAGCATCTGGGTTCCCTGCTACACCCACATGGGCATCAGAGCTCCCACATACACGTGGAAGAGGCCGCCATCTTGGAGGGACCGAAGATGAGATCAGAGATACCTGAGTCCCAGGTCGAGCTTCTGATACGTATTATTGAATACAGAGGGAATGTTCTCCCTGAGGTCTGAGATAGCATCAGTCCCTCTGGGCTCTGATAATCAGGAAGAGATGTGGCTACTTGCACGGGAACATCTAAGGACCTTACCTCCTGAATGCTTTGTCTATAAGGATAAACTTATGCAGCAGCTGGTCAGAAAAGGTAGTGTGACATAGTGGTCAAGAGCATGACTTTGGCTTCTGACTGCCTGCGTGTGAGTTCTAGTTCTGCTCTTTCCTAGCTAGTGACCTGAGGCAGACCACAGGAAACTCTCTGCCTCTGTTTTGCCACTGGGAAAATGGGTATTATAAGAATACATGTCTGGAACTCTACTCAGAGTAGTACTCTGTAATGATCTATATGGGAATAGACCTAAAAAAAAGGTGTATATATCTATATGTCTAACCAATTCACTTTGCTGTACACCTGAAACACAACACTGCAAAACAACTATATTCCAATAAAAAGTAATTTCAAAAAGAGCACATGTCCTTGGATTGCTATGAGGGTTAAACAAGTTAAAATATAGGGAAAATACATAGGAAGAACCCAATATGTCCGTGAATAAATGCAAGCCATTCTGATAAAATGTCTTTTGTGAGAGGAGTCAGCAGACTCTACAAATCCAGATGGTAAATATTTTGGACTTTGCAGCCAACACAAGGTCTCTGTCACAACTACTATAGAGGAAAAAATGAAGGTGACTTCATTCCAATGCAGCTTCATTTTTGGATACTGAAATTTGATTTTTACATAGAATTTTCACACGTCATGAAATAGTCACATGTACTCTTTTGGGCTTTCCCAACCATCTAAAAATGTAATCACCATTCATGGCTGCAGCCTGGCAGGGTCATAAAGAGTCGGACACAACTTAGTGATGGAACAATGACAACAAATGCGTGCTCACAGACCATTCAAAAATAGTTAACGGGTAGTTTCCCAACTCTGCTTTAGGATCTTAAGTGTTATATTTACAGTCAGTTAAATCTTTTGTCTGAAACATGTTCCCTTTTCTTTTGTTCTTCACTTACAGCCAGTGACTCCTCCAAAGGAAAATATTGGGGACATACATGGAGTAGGTCCTGATTCTAAGGGTGAAATCTTTACCAACAGAGTTGGGTTCATGAGCCAAAATAAGGGTCTGAATTCACACATCTTCCAATTTCAGAATTTTCAGTTCCTTCTCTGAAGATCTTGATAGGGAGGGAGGGGATTATTCTATAGACCACATGCTTAATACAACATCTCCCCAAACCCATTAGGAGCTCCCATAAAAGCATGCAGTGGAACCGATGAGCGTGAGAGAGAAAAAGGCAGCTTGCAGTGCTGGCTGGGGAAAAAGCAGGGGGCTTTACAGGGCTATCTGCTCCGTGGTGCAGGCTCTGGGTTAAGTCCCCAATTTCCTTATAGATACTCAGTTGGTCAGTTATACTGGAAGAAATGTGACCAGATGGAGGGAGCCACTAAGTCTGCTGGGTCACTGTGGGGAAGAAGAAAGCCTGGGCTCTCCCCCATCTCTTTGCTGCCCTATGTGACCTTCAAAGGCCCTAGGTAATGCATATATATACACTACCATGTGTGAAATGGATAGCTAGAGGGAAGCTGCTCTATAACACAGGGAGCTCAGCTTGGCGCTCTTAGAGGGGTAGGATGGGGGTGTGGAGGGAGGTTCAAGAGGGAGGGGCTATGTGTATACACATGGCTGACTTACACTGTCATACAGCAGAAACCAACACAATATTGTAAAACAATTATACTCCAGTAAAAAATAAAATAAAAAGCTCCAAAGACCTTAGTCATGTCCACAGGTCCCAGCACCTGCAGCAAGAGTGCCTCTTGCCCACCCTGACCCTGTGCTGGAGAGAGCAGGGCAGAGGATGGACGGGAAAGCTTGTGAGCAGTGCTGGGGTTCATGTGGGGGGGCTCTCTCCATCTGTCACCTAGAAGGGACATCAGAAACAGTCATCCAATCACTGTCTGAGGATAACAGAACAAATGACTTTCGGAAGGTTCTAAAATTGCCTATTGGCAATCAAAAAGAAGATCTTATTGATCTTAAATGTGGGCCAAATGCACATTTATTCATATAACTGTTACAAAGAACTTTACAAGATAGGGACTATTATCGCCCATTTTACAGATGAGAACACTGAGGTTTATACAACTTGTGTATGTGAGTGTGTGTACTGTATGCTCAGTCATGTCCAACTCTCTGTGACCCCATGGACCGAAGCCCACCAGGGTCCTCTGCTCATGGAATGTTCCAGGCAAGAATATTGGAGTGGCTTGCCATTTCCTCCTCCAGGGGATCTTCCTGACCCAAAGTCTCTTGTGTTCCTGCATTGGCAGGCAGATTCTTTACTACACTAGCACCACCTTCAACAGCTTAAGGAATTTGTTCAGGGTCATATAGTTTGCAAGCCCCAGAAGCAGGATTTGTGACCTGTGACTCTCTCAGCCCCAAATCTGTGTCCTGAAGCATCAGGCTAGCCGGCCACACTCAGGTGTGGGTTCAAGACCTCTGCAAACACGGTGTTACTGCAAATGAAAAGGCTTCAAACACAGGAAGCCAAGCATCCTGACATTCAGCAGTTACAGGAACTGGCTGCATTAGAGTCATCTTGGGGCAGGGGGAAAAATGTTAACATGCAG
The DNA here is from genome assembly GCF_016772045.2 of Ovis aries. Taxonomy (NCBI): domain Eukaryota; kingdom Metazoa; phylum Chordata; class Mammalia; order Artiodactyla; family Bovidae; genus Ovis; species Ovis aries. The sequence goes on from NC_056065.1 coordinate 52,064,552, forward strand.
GTTCCTGGGCCTCATCTTTGATGCCCCGAGTCAGCATCTCCAGGAATCTGAATTTTAACAAGCACCCAGATGATGCTGAAGATCACCGTGCTAAGCCAGTCAGGTTTTACCAACTTAGTTCAAAATTATTCATCCAAAGAATTTATCAAGAGGGGTCTGGAGCACCAGGAAGCAAACTGACTCCAGAAGCCTGGGTTCAAGTTCAAGGCTTATATTTTGTTCCCCTCTGGATCTGCATCCCTCTGCCCAGTGCCGGGTTATCCCACTGGCGGGCCAAGCATGAAAAAGAGAAAGAACATTTTGGGGAAAATCCAATGAGATATATGTATATATGTACATAACAACTTAATTTTTTAAAGACACAGGGAAAAACGATGTCATTTAAAAACAGTTTTAATTGGAGTGCAATTGCCGTACAAAGGCTGTGCTGGTTTCTGCTGTACAATAAAGTGAATCAGTGATATGTATACATAGATCCCCTCCCTTGGGAGCCTCCCTCCCACCTCACTCCCATCCTTCCCCTCGAGGTCACCACAGAGCGCCAAGCTGAGTTCCCTGTGCTCCACAGCAGCTTCCTGCTGACTGTGTTCCACACATGGTAGTGTATATATGTCAATGCTACTCTCTCAATTTGCCCCAGCCTCTTCTTTCCCCACTGTGTCTGCAAGTCCATTCTCTGTGTCTGTGTCTCTAAATAGGTTCATCAGAACCATTTTTCCAGATTCCATACATATGCATTAATAAATGATATTTGTTTTTCTGACTTACTTCACCCTGTATTACAGACTTTAGGTTTATCCGTATCATTACATGGAGAAGGAAATGGCAACCCACTCCAGGATTCTTGCCTGGAGAATCCCAGGGACAGAGGAGCCTGGTGGGCTGCTGTCTATGGGGTCGCACAGAGTCGGACACGACTGATGTGACTTAGCAGCAGCAGCATCATTACAAATGACCCAATTTCATCCCTTTTATGGCTGAGTAATATTCCTTCATATGCATGTACCACTACTTCTTTATTCACTCGTCTGCTGAGGACACCTAGGCTGTTTCCATCCCCCAGCTATTGTAAATAGTGCTGCAATAAACATTGGTGTCTTTTTGAATTATGGCTTTCTTAGGGTAAATGCCCAGGAGTGGGACTGCAGGGTAAAAACCATGTCATTCTGTTTGATGTCCTCACATGTTTTGTGGCTTACATCCAACACCAGTTTTATGGGAGTGTATGCGTGCTAAGTCTCTTCAGTTTCGTCCAGCTCTTTGTGACCCCATGGACTGCAGCCCACCAGGCTCCTCTGTCCATGGGATCCTCCAGGCAAGAATACTGGAGTGGGTTGCCATTCCCTACTCCAGGGGATCTTTCAGACCCAGGGATTGAACCCGCTCCATCTCTTACGTTTCCTGTGCTGGCAGGTGGGTACTTTATGACTGGTGTTATCTGGGATGCCCCTTTTTTTGGAAGTAACACTTGCAAATGTGCAAACCACAGCTCAGAGCACAGCCTCTGGAGCTGGGCCAGAGTCTGAACACTGGTGCCACCCCTTAACAGCAGGGTGACCTTGGACAGGCAACTCCAGCAATCTGTACCTACCAGGGTTGCTTATAGGATTGAAGGAATTAAACTCAGTCTGAGGTGCTCAGGTCTGAGTGCTTATCAAGATCACCTGGAGGGCTGACCTGTCAAGTCTGGGATGGAGCCTGGGCATCTGCATTTCCTCAAGTTCCCTGGTGATGCCGCTGCTAGTCTAGGGACTAAACTTTGAGAACTACAAACGGAGGTAAGCAGTTAAAGCAGTGTCTGACCCTTAAGTACTGCATAGCGTTTATTGCTTTAGCCCTGTTCTATGTGTGTGCTAAGTCGCTCAGTCACATCCAGCTCTTTGCTACCCAATGGACTGTAGCTCGCCAGGCTCCTCTGTCCATGAGATTCTCCAGACAAGAAGAGTGGAATGGATTGCCATGCCCTTCTCCACAGGATCTTCCTGACTCAGGGATCAAACCCGCATCTCCTGTGTCTCCTGCATTGGCAGGCAGGTTCTTTACTGCTAGCGCCACCTAGGAGGTTCTTCTTCTATGTAAGTGTGGGTGCCATAATCTTTGTAGGGCTCACAGTTGCTTTTTCTTCTTTTTTCTTTTATCCTTTTCCGAAGAGTATTTATCGTTTGTTAAGTCATGATTCAGGGTTCCAGGGCAGGGATCCATCAGCCCCACGACCCCATCAATATCCTAGGAGAAGGAAGGGGGAGAGAGGAGATGTAGGGCGAAGCCAGATCAGATATTCCCAGAAATGTGCCTTCTGCCTGGTGATCATCCAGGGTGACACCCGTGTAGTTTTGCCAGCAGTTCTGGGCTTAGTTCTGGATGGGGAAGCAGCTGCCAGTGACATTTAGGAGGTCTTGATTCTGGTCTTGACCAGAATCTGGTCTTGTGGTTTTCAGCCACAGTGCTGACTCTTCCAGATGCCCCCAAAGCAGCTCCAGCTCAACTTCGTGGGGCTCACAGCTTCTAAAGGTCCTTATACAGCCCAGCCTGGCCCAGCCCAGCCTCTGCCCACCAGACAAACACTCGTGGAAGAGCGACTACAGACAGCATCCGTCCTCTGATGGCCCAGGAAGGGCGATCAAGACTGAGGGAGATGCCAGGGGTCCTGGGGAAAATGCACACATCTGCTGAGATGCTGGGACCACATCTCCCAGGGGACACCTCTTCCTGGCAGAAAGTGGGGACCCCCTGGTGATGAGAGGCTCCACCAGCCTGCACGGACCCCATGGACCCCATCCTCCAGCTCTCCTGGTGTTTGTGCAGATGGAGGTCCATCTGCTTCTGCCAAGAACCAGCTGTCTGTGCCCTACTGGGAGCTGCCTTCTCCACAAGAGCCCAGGTACCTCCATAGCAAGGGCTCCTCACAGGCCTTCATAGTCCCCGTGGGAGGCCTTGCTTAGGGAACAAAGCCACCGGAAGCCTCATTCACCAAGACAGTGGCAGGGGAAGTGAATACGCGGGCATTCAGAACCTCCTCCTGCCTAGGCCCCACTTGCTTGAATGTTCAGACAACTCGCACAATGCTTAGGGCAGCTTGGACTCCTCTGAATCTGTTTATCAGCTTTGAGTCTGTCCAGTTCGCTCCCTTGAATAAGTGAAAGTGAAAGTGTTAGTCACTCACTCATGTCCGACTCTTTGTGACCCCATGGACTGTAGTCTGCCAGGCTCCTCTGTCTGTGGAATTCTCCAGGCAAGAATACTGGAGTGGGTAGTTATTCCCTTCGCCAGGGGATCTTCCTGACCCAGCGATCGAACCCAGGTCCCCTGCATCGCTGGCAAATTCTTTACCATCTGAGCCAGCATAATACCTTAGAGCCTCAGCATTCAAAGAGTGCTCCAGGAACCAGCAGCCTTGGCATCACGAGAAGTGTGTTTGAAATGCAGATTCTCGGCCATCCCAGACTTGCTGAATCAGAATCTGCACTTTAGCAAGATTCTCAGGTAGTGTGCATGGCCTTTCCAGTTTGAGAAGTGCTGAGCTAAGCCACATACCAGGGATGGCAGCCATGAACAACTAGGGGTTGAATCTTGGCTCCCCAACTTGATAACTGGGTAATTAGTATGCGTAATCTCCTTATGCTCTCTGAGCCTCAGTCTCCTCATCTGTAAAATGGGAATGATAGTAACACAGCAGCTACGAGGCTTAACTCATTCCTGTACCAAATATTTGCTTGCCCACTAGGTGCCAGGAACTATGAGAGATATTGGAGATACAACAGGAAGGGGGAAAAAAAAAAAAAAGACAGCCTCCTCCCTCATGGAACTTATGGTTAATTATGGGAAATGCTGAAGAATTACACAAGCAAATGACAACCTGCTTTTGCAGTAATTACCAAACAGGAGAGGTACAGAGTGTCACGAAGAGCCTGGAGATGGGGGTCCTGATGGAGTGAGGTATGCATTGACACATAACGAAGAGCAGGTGAAGGTGAGGAAGCAGAAGAATGTTTTAGATTGGTAAATAAAAGCACCAGGCATGCAGTAGGTGCCCAGCAAGGAAAGGTGTATTAGTTATCTATAGCTGTATAACAAATTTCCCCCCTTCCCAACCCCAAACTGCTCTGTATTTAGAGTTAAAACTGGGTGCACAGTTATCTTCTCTCCTTTGGTAAATTATAAGTTCAGTGAAGGAAGAAGCCTTGTTTGTATTTTTTCCCTTTTTGCAGTCATCTTCTACGTGCCTTGTACAAACAGGGACTCAATAAACATTTCTGAATTAGCTTTTTGTGTGTGTCCCCAGGCTTCCTGGTCATTTTCTCATTCCTAATGAAGGCATAGGATGCTGGGGAGCTGGGCAATGGCCCTGACTTCTTACCAACTTGACAGGGGAGGTGAAAATTGATGAAGCCAAGTGAGGAAGGACAGAAGGGAGTTTTCAAAGTAATTGGAGAAACTAGACAGACCATGGAAGAATTATAAACAGAAAGCCCAATTCCACTGCAGCCCATCAATGCTCAAGGGACAGCACATGGAAGGGAGGAGGAGAGAAAGCCAAAAGACCTGGTTGGAAACAAATTCGTTTTAATGGCACATTTCAGTTCTGGAGAAAAAGGGGAACAGCAAGTAGAAACAACAGCCCAGGCAACAAATATATGGAAGGATCATCCAGTCACAAAATGGGGCAGAAGGAACCAGAAGAGCAATTGGTTTAATTTTTCAGATTAATTGTGAGCAGTCAATAATGTGACTCATTCGGGGACCCGGAGGCGTCTCAACTATGCTGAGTAATCTACTTACGTTGGTAATTATTGTTTGCATTCAAGGAATTAAGGCCACAAAAAGGTGGTTTAGAGAAAGCCCCACAGAGCTGGGGGACTGTAATCTCAGCTTCCCACAGCACATCTGCGCCCTGGAGTGAGGCATCGATAGTGCAGTTACTATGTAGCTACGAGAAGAAAAAGAATCTTTCTTTCATTTCTTGCTTTGCAGCTGATTCTTTGCCAATTCCCAAGAATTCACTTTTCCCCCTATCTCATTTTTATTAAAATTCAAAAACAGCTTGGGGGATTTAAAAAGTACAAAAACTAACAAATAAGAAACTAATAAATGCATCCTCTCACCATCCAGAATGAATTTCAGTTAATTTCTTGCCCTGTGTGCTTTCTTTGTTGTGGCTTTTAAGGAAAAAAAAAAAAAAAACCACTTTTTTTTTTTTTTTGGTAAACATGAAACAGACTCCTTTTAAAGAAATCACCGAGTGCAGAAAATTGCAGAGATGAAAGTGCAAAGATTATGCCCCATTCTACCATATTTACTGGATGTTACTGCAAACATCTTTCTACACTCCCCTGTGTGTGGAAACTTCGTGAGGGCAGGAGTGTTGGTCTGCTTCGATCACCCTGGATTCCCATTCCTACAATAGTGTCTGGGAAACAGGAGGTGCCCAGTAAAGTATCTGTTAAAAGACTGGCTGAGTGGACACACTGTCAGATGAGTCATGGCATTAGTACAAGAAAACCACCATTCACGAATACGCACCACGCTCAGCCTGCAGTTCTAATTCACTGCCTGCCTCCCTAGCCCCATCCTGCTGATGTTCACCCCTGGGGGCCCATGAGTCCTAGTGGGAAAGCAGAGATGGGTCCAAAGGAGCAAGGGTGAGATTGACAGGGACAGGTTGGGGGCTATTTACAATAGCCTTTTTGTAGCAGGCAGTAGAGTCTGGATGTTCCACTTCATTCCCCAACATGGCATAAATTGTTCTCGTTGTCTTAAGCTGTATCCTACACTTTTGTGATCCCGTGGACTGTAGCCCGCCAGGCTTTTCTGTTCATGGGATTCTTCAGGCAAGAGTACTAGAGTGGGTTCCCAATTCTTTCTCCGGGGGATCTTCCCAACCCAGGGATTGGACCCACATCTCCTGCATTGGCAGGTAGATTCTTTACCACTGAGCCATCAGGGAAGTCCTGGCATATAGACACATGATAATATTTGTACAGTTCACTGGTATCGAACTGATGAGGCCCTACGAGGCCAAGGTCATGTCAGCCAGCTTGGCCCAACTCTGCCTGCTGCCTGCTGAAGACACTGACAGTTTGGTGTGCCTGCAAGCCCTTCACAGACCTCGGTCATAGGCAAGCAGTGCTGGTGGATGCATTTTAAGGCAGGGCTCAGATTAGAGTGTAAGAAGGTCACTCTGGGGACAGTGTGGAGGCACACAGCAGGAAGGGAGGCTTAGAGGTTCAGATTAGGGTCTTGCTGCAATAGTTAAGCATCAGAGGAGGTAACCCTCATCAGTGGCAGGGCAGCAAGGTCAGGAGGAGGAAATGGATATGTTTAAATGATGCCTGGGATTTGCTTCAACTTTACAGAGGACCAGGAGCTGGGGACGTGGAGAAGGCAATGGCACCCCACTCCAGTACTCTTGCCTTGAAAATCCCATGGGCAGAGGAGCCTGGTAGGCTGCAGTCCATGGGGTCGTGTAGAGTCGGACACGACTGAGCAATTTCACTTTCACTTTCATGCATTCAGTTCAGTTCAGTTCAGTTCAGTTGCTCAGTTGTGTCCAACTCTTTGTGACCCCATGAATCGCAGCACGCCAGGCCTCCCTGTCCATCACCAACTCCCAGAGTTTACTCAAACTCATGTCCATCGAGTCAGTGATGCCATCCAGCCATCTCATCTTCTCTCGTCCCCTTCTCCTCCTGCCCCCAATCCCTCCCAGCATCAGAGTCTTTTCCAATGAGTCAGCTCTTCATATGAGGTGGCCAAAGTACTGGAGTTTCAGCTTTGGCATCATTCCTTCCAAAAGAACACCCAGGGCTGATCTCCTTTAGAATGGACTGGTTGGATCTCCTTGCAGTCCAAGGGACTCTCAAGAGTCTTCTCCAACACCACAGTTCAAAAGCATCAATTCTTTGACGCTCAGCTTTGGAGAAGGAAATGGCAACCCACTCCAGTGTTCTTGCCTGGAGAATCCCATGGACAGGGGAGCCTGATGGGCTGCTGTCTATGGGGTCGCACAGAGTCGGACATGACTAAAGTGACTTAGCAGCAGCAGCAGGAGCTGGGGATGGGGGTTCCAGGTCTGGATGGATTCCAGGACTGGCCAAAGGTTAATGGTTACTGGGGTTGAGTGATCAGTATGTGAATCTTTCACTAAGTCGTATATGTCCCTGCATGTTCAAAATTCTCTTCAATCGAGAGTTAAAGAGACAGAGAGACACAAAGTAAAGTAGCTTTCCACTATATATATTTTGTTGTTGTTATAGAAAAAAGATATGTTCATTGGGAAAAGATCTTCAGCAATCTAGACGTGCAGGTTGTAAAAAGTATCAATTGCAATGTACAAATATTTATCTGGATGTGTAACTTTAACTTTTAATTTTGTATTGGGGTATAGCTGTGAACTCAAGTAGGCCTTAGGAAGCATCACTATGAACAAAGCTAGTGGAGGTAATGGAATTCCAGTTGAGCTATTTCAAATCCTGAAAGATGATGCTGTGAAAGTGTTGCACTCAATATGCCAGCAAATTTGGAAGACTCAGCAGTGGCCACAGGACTGGAAAAGGTCAGTTTTCATTCCAATCCCAAAGAAAGGCAATGCCAAAGAATGCTCAAACTACTGCACAATTGCACTCATCTCACACACTAGCAAAGTAATGCTCAAAATTCTCCAAGCTAGGCTTCAACAGTATGTGAACTGCACACTTTCAGATGTTCCAGGTGGATTTAGAAAAGGCAGAGGAACCAGAGATCAAATTGCCAACATCTATTGGATCATAGAAAAAAGCAATAGAGTTTCAGAAAAACATCTACTTCTGCTTTATTGACTACACCAAAGCCTTTGACTGTGTGGATCACAACAAACTGTGGAAAATTCTTAAAGAGATGGGAATACTAGACCACCTTACCTGCCTCCTGAGAAATCTCTGTTTGCAGGCCAAGAAGCAACAATGAGAACCAGACATGGAACAACAGACTGGTTCCAAATTGGGAAAGGAGTACATCAAGGCTGTATATTGTCACCCTGCTTATTTAACTTCTATGAAGACTATATCATGTGAAATGCCAAGCTGGATGAAGCACAAGCTGGAATCAAGATTGCTGGGAGAAATATCAATAACTTCAGAGACTCAGATGACACCACCTTTATGGCAGAAAGTGAAGAACTAAAGAGCTTCCTGATGCAAGTGGAAGAGGAGAGTGAAACAGTTGGCTTAAAACTGAACATTCAGAAAACTAAGATCATGGCATCTGGTCCCATCCCTTCATGGCAAATAGATGGGGGAAACAATGGAAACAGTGACAGACTTTATTTTGGGGGGCTCCAAAATCACTGCAGATGGTGACTGTAGCCACAATATTAAAAGACAGTTGCTCCTTGGAAGAAAAGCTACGACCAACCTAGACAGTATATTAAAAAGCAGAGACATCACTTTGCCAAAATGGTCCATCTAGTTATAGCTATGGTTTTTCTAGTAGTTACATATGAATGTGAGAGTAGGATAAAGAAAGCTGAGCACCAAAGAACTGATGCTTTTGAACTGTGGTGTTGGAAAAGACTCTTGAGAGTTTCTTGGGCTGCAAGGAGATCAAACCAGTCAATCCTAAAAGAAATCAATGCTGAATATTCATCGGAAGGACTGATGCTGAAGCTGAAACTCCAATACTTTGGCCACCTGATAGGAAGAACTGACTCATTGGAAAAGACCCTGATGCTGGGAAAGACTGAAGGCAGGGGGAGAAAGGGACAACCATGGATGAGATGGTTGGATGGCATCACCGACTCAATGGACATGAGCTTGGGCAAGCTCTGGGAGTTGGTGATGGACAGGGGAGCTTGGAGTGCTGCAGTCCATGGGATCGCAAAGAGTCGGGCATGACTGAGAGACTGAACTGACTTTACAGTTAATTATCAAAAAATGTTATGATAGTTTCAGGTGAACAGTGAAGGGACTAAGCCATACATATACATGTCTCCATTCTCCCCCAAACTGTCCTCCCATCCAGGCTGCCATGTGACATTGAGGGAGGCTTCCTTGTGCCATACAGTAGGTCCTTGTTGGTTATCCATTTAAAATGTAGCAGTGTGTACATGTCCATCCCAAACGCCCGAACTATCCCTTCTCCGTGGCAACCATAAGTTCAGTCTCTAAGTCTGTCTCTTTCTGTTTTGTAAGTAAGTTCATTTGTATCATATCTTTTTATATTCCACATATAAGGGATATCATATGTTATTTCTCTTTCTCTGACTTCTGGATGTATTAATATAATTTTTGAAGGTAACACTTTTTCATGTTTATTGAAAACGAAACAAAACAAAGTTATAAGAAGTATCTATTTCTTCTCACTCAAGCAAACCTGGGCCATGAATGATGTTCTTCTGGGTTTAAAACTTACCTTTTATGTTAATTAGATAGACTACTATAACCACCTAATGACCTGAGAATGCCACAATGTTTAAGATTTGTGAAACACCTAATTTCTTTTAAAAACAACACCCCACTTGCTCTAAAGTGGATATGTGATTTTATTTTACAAAAATGAATCAATGACCTCAGTATATGTACTCCTCACCAGTATATGTACTACTATTTATTTATCCACAGCAACCTGCTGATGGATTGATAGACAATCAGGATTTCAATTTACTCTTACAATAAATACTGCTGCAGTAGGCAGTCTTGTACACAAATCTCTGCAAAACCTGCTTAGCATTTCTGAAGTCCAAAAATGTGTTGAAAATCTGAACAGACATCTCCAAGGTGCCTTTCAAAAGGCACTGTACTGATGTCAGGCACTCCTTCTGTCAGACCGGTAATCAGTAACATCAGCTTTGAGGTGAGTACCCAACCACAACTGAATCTCAGAGACGGACGAGGCAGCTTTCAAGGTTTTTGTCTGGCCGGTTCATAGCTGCATGGAGCTTTGTGCATCTCCATAAGAGGTACCATCAAAACCACCTCCCAGTCCTGGTTTCCTAGGAAAGCTGAACAGGGCTCTCCACGCATGAAGTTCCTATCTCTATGTGTATGTTCATGTGTGATCAGTCAGGTCCAACTCTTTGTGACCCTATGGACAGTAGCCCTCCAGGATCCTCTGTCCAGGAGATTCTCCAGGCAAGAATACTGGAGGGGTTGCCATTTCTTCCTTCAGGGGATGTTCCCAACCCAGGGATTGAACCTGCGCCTCTTATGTCTCCTGCATTGGCAGGCAGGTTGTTTACGACTAGCATTACGTGGGAAGCCCCTAAGTAGGACCAACAAAGGCCCCACAGCTGTGTCCATTCTCCCATTGGGCTACAACTTTCCAGATTTAAACAACCTTATTTTAACTGGGGAGTTTCAGCAGTGTGATTTACGAACCAAATGTATAATCAAGACACAGAAAATAAGGGATTTTTTTTTTTTTTTTTTGGTGGAGACAAGGAGAGAGCGACAGTGGCCAGCCCAGCACTGTGAAGGCCATCCAACAGTAAACAGGTCAGAGGTCTCCAAGGTCACTCACCAAAGAGGGAGCAGAAAACACCTTCAAAAGTTAAGACAAAGCAGTGAGAGAAAACAGGATAGATTTCCAACGTGAGTGAAGGGCAGTCCCTAAAAAACGGTAAGACAAGCAAAGATGGGAGATGGGAAAGGAGACTGCACAGAGGGTTAAGCAAAGGAAAATGTTGCCAAACGGGAGGCAGGAAAGGTCAGCAGAGGAAGATGGTTTTGTCAGAGCAAATGAGAAGAAGTAATTTCCTGACTGTGCAGGTAGGTCCCCTGAATTAAATGTATTCTTGGCTTCAGTGACAAGCCTGGTTCCAGAAGGAGATGAGAACATTGAGGGCAAGAAAGAAAATGCAAGGAGGAATCAGAGTCGTTGTGGCATTGGACAAACGAGAAACACGTATTTAGGGATCTGGAAGCCTCTGGGATCCAGATGGAAGCTTGGAGGAGAGCTTAGATGGAAATACTTGAGCCACCAAGACTTGTCCCACAACCCAAGGGACTCCCAGGATCCAGGAAAGGAAATCCAATTGCTCTTCTCCCCAAGTTACAGCTGCAGTAGGTTGGCTTGGAGGGTGTGAAGACACAAAATCGCTCCCTTCCAGGGCACCCTCTTGTCATGTTGAGAAGTAGCACAGGAACCAGATTCCAACCTGGGCTCTGAACTGCCACTAACTGGTGGTTCAAGGCATTGCCTCAAGGATTCCCTGAGTTTTCATCGCCTCATTCACCATGGTCGGGAGAAGGCCCTTTAACTCAGTGCCGTGGATCCGTAGTGGTCTGTGGCTATTAGGAACTGGGGCGCACAGCGGGAGGTGCGCAAGTGTGAGTGAACAAAGCTTCATCTGTACTTGCAGCTCCTCCCCATAGCTCACATCCTCCCCCACACAGGCCCATTCAGTTGTAGGAAAACAAGCTCCCACTGATTCTGCGTTATGGTGAGTTGCACAATTATCTCATTACACATCACAATGGAATAATAGTAGAAGTAAAGTACACAACACATGGGATGTGGTTGAATTATCCCCCAAACATCCCCTCTTTCCCTCCATGGTCTGTGGAAAAATTGTCTTCCACGAAACTGGTCCCTGGTGCCAGAAAGTTAGGGACTGCTGCTTTAACTCACTGACCTCCCCTCCTCTACTCTCCCTCCTATTCACTCCAGTGCCCCTGACATCCTTGTTGTTTCTCAAGCACACCACAGGACGTTTGCACTGGCTGTTCCCCTGCCTGGAAGGTCCTTTCTAGCACCTGCATGACTCAGCTCTCCGTCTTTGTCATCTTTCATCAGTATCTCAGAGGGGCCCACTGTGAACACTCATTCCGCTTAAAACTGCACCCTCCTCCTTCCTTTCATGTTTTTTCATAGTGCTTCTCATTTCTAGCAGACCACTGACGGTAATCTACTTATTTAGAACTCTTCCTCTAGAATCTCAGCTCCATGAGGGCAGGAGGTTGGCCTGCTTTGTTCTCTGCCACCTCCCCCACAGGGGCCTAGCCGATACAATGCACTCTACATAAATCTGCTGACGAAGGCAATGGATGTATAAACTCATAATAATAGGAATTATTTCATTACTTCAGCCAAGATTTCTTCATCACCTACTATGTTGTACCCTGGACATAAACCCTGAGACCAGCAAACAGACAGACATAATAGTGTTTGTGCAAAGTGGAGCGTGAGTTTGCCCCGTGACGACTGTGCAGACTGTGGCCGTAGTCCTAGTCTCATGGTCCCTGTTTCTCAACTTCCTGGAAACTACAGCTATCCTCTTAAAGGCACAGACAATCCAGGTCTAAGCCCCAAATCAGTCAGATGTTGAGAATGTTTAGAATGGCCATCATCAAAAACATCTACAAAAAAATACACGCTGGAGAGGGTGTGGAGAAAAGGGAATCCTTTTACACTGATTGTGGGAATGCAAATTGATACAGCCACTTTGGAGAACGGTATGGAGGTTCCTTAAACAAGCTAAAAATGTAACTACCATATGACCCATCAATCCCTCTCCTGGGCATATACCCAGAGAAAACCATAATTCGAAAAGATACATGCAGCCCAGTGTTTGTTGCAGCACTGTTTACAATAGCCAAGACACGGAAGCAACCTAACTGTCCATCAGCAAAGGAATGGATAAAGAAGATATGGTACACAGACACAATGGAATAGTCCTCAGTCGTAAAAAGGAATGGAATTGTGTCATTTGCAGAGCGATGGATGGACCTAAAGACTGTGATACAGGGTGAAATAAGTCAGAAAGAGAAAAAAAATTTTCATATAATTTAGCTGCTATATGGAATCTAGAAAAATACGCAGATGAGCTTATTTGCAGAACATAGACACAGAGAACAGTAAGGACGCCAGAGTGGGAAGGAAGGTGTGGGACGATCTGGGAGGCTGGGATGGATGCAGATAGACACTACTCTGTATAACACAGACAACCAATGAGAACCAACTGTATACAGCACAGGGAACTCCACTCAGTGCTTCGTGGTGACTTACATGGGAAGGAAATCCAAAAAGGAAGGGATGTATGTCTACGTATAGCTGATGCACTTTGCTGTATAGCAGAAAGTAATATAACATAGTAAAGCAATTAAACTCCAATAAAAATTAATAATAAATAAAAAGAAAAATGTTGACCTCAACCACCTTACCCTCTCTTTCTATACCCTGTGGACCAAGCCCTCCCAGCAGGCACGCCTAAGGAATCCCCTTGCCTCCATCACACCTTCCAAGGACCCAGGGCTCCTCTCTATCCTAAGATCTGGCAGAAAGGAATGGGTGAAAGCTCAGTAAGTGCCGACAAAGATCCGCATAGTCAAAAATATGCTTTTTCCAGTAGTCTCATGTATAGATGTGAGAGTTGGACCATAAAGAAAGCTGAGTGCCGAAGAATTGATGCTTTTAAACTGTGGTGTTGGAAAAGACTCTAGAGAGTCCCTTGTACTTCAAGGAGATCAAACCCGTCAATCCTAAAGAAAACCAGTCAATTCTAAAGGAAATCAGTCCTGAATATTCATTGGAAGGATGGATGCTGAAGCTGAAACTCCAATCCTTTGGCCACCTAATGTGAAGGACTGACTCATTGGAAAAGACCCTGATGCTGGGAAAGACTGAAGGCAGGAGGAGAAGGGGATGACAGAAAATGAGATGGTTAGATGGTATCACCAACTCGATGGACATGAGTTTGAGCAAACTCCAGGAGTTGGTGATGGACAGGGAGGCCTGGTGTGCTGCAGTCCTGCAGTCCATGGGGTCGCAAAGAGTCGGACACAACTGAATGACTGAACTGAACTGAATATGGGGCCTCCCCCGCAGCTTCCAGAACGTGGGAATCAGGAAGGCTGAGGGCACTTGCCATGGGTAAGGTCTCCTGCACTTCCGGCTTGTGTGAAACTCCCACGGCTTGAGAACCAAGTGGCAGAAGGAACCAGGCAGTTAATAGCTTAGAGGTAGCACCGCAAGCAAATGAAATGTTAGGACTACATAAAAAGGGAAAATCACATATAATTCAGAGAAAATTATTCTTGCCAGAGCCCACATTTGTGAAAATTGTCAGCAATTCTCTTTCTTTTATTACAAAAAGGGTATTGTGATATAAAGAAACCCTCCAAAAAAGAAAAGTCTCCACAAGGATGCCTGCACGTCGGATGAGGGAAATCCAGGCTGTACTAATTGAAAAGCAGATGATTAAGGGGCTGCATAGGCATCGACTAGGGTCAAGAAGGCTCTGCCCACCACCATCTGATGTGGGAGAACAAAGGCAATGGTAGCACGGACCTGGAGGGTTGGCACTTAGGGGAAACGAGCTACATTTTCTTTACAGAGAAACACAATCACCCATTAGGAGCAGTGCTGACAGCAGCTGGGAGATAATGGCATAAACACACTGAAATGTGACCAGACACAAACCAGACTCCCTAGGGTATTTGCCTGTTTGTGCTCAGCCTGCAGTGGGCAACCAGAAGTTCATGCCCTCGGTCTTCAGCGTGGTTCCCCACATCATCACAGGGATGCGACCAGGTTCAGCAGAGGGGTGGACTCCTTGTCTCCACGGCTGCAGGTCCAGTCTCTGACCAGTGGGCTGGGAGGCCCAGTGTGCTCTTGTATTCTGATCCCAGGAGCAGGCTGAGAGCAGGAGGCAAGGTGACAGCGGCAAGACTGGCCTTCTAGCAGGGGCGGGTGTGTGTGTAGGGGGAAAGCATCCACACTGGAGTTGAAAGGCTTGGCTGGAGCCCTCAATGGGCCAAGTTCAGCTGTGAGTCCTGGGCCTCGCTGGACCTCCATTTCCATGTTCACCCACATGGATGCTCCAAGGGGCACTGCAGTGGGTTCAATAGCACTCACTACCCCCAGTTCACATCCAGTCTGAACCTTGGAATCCTATTTGGAACGAGGATCTTTGCAGATATAATTAAGGTAAGGACAGAGATGAGGTCCTGCTGTGTCAGGGTGGTCTGAAATCCAATGACAGAGAAGAAGACAGACGCAAGGAAGAAGGCCATACGGCCTTCTTGGAATGATGCTGCCACAAGCCAAGGAGCACCAGGAGCCACCAGAGGCTGGAAGAGGCCAGAAAGGATCCTCACCCAGGGGCTTCAGCGGGAGCAGGGTCCTGCTGGGGCCTTGACTTTGCATTCTGGCCCCCAGAACTGGAAGAGAATACATTTCTGTTGTTTTGGGCCACTCAGTTTGTGGCAATTTGGTACTGTAGCCACAGGAAATTATTATGGTCACGAAAACAGACTGAGGACCCTGCCCAGCATAGGACCTTATGTATAGCAGGTGATCTTTTTACTTCCATTATTTAAACCGTCACCTGCAAACAGCACTCGTACTTGCAGTAAGACTTGCCCCAACTCACCCACTGCTAACTCCAAGGGGTCGGACGCCAAGACTCTGCGTTTCTACCCCAGCTCTCAATCACCAGGCAACAGGTATGAATCTCACTGTGCGCCAGGCATGGGGGCTTCCTGCCACTTTAGGACAAGCCCCCAGGCCCTGCCTCTTCCTGCCTCCCTTTCCTTTCCTCCCTCCTGCCTCCACCCCTTCCCCTCCTGCTTCACTGGGTGGTTCCCCACTGACCTCACAGGTTCTGGGGGCTTCAGACAACTTCCCACTTCGAGTGCATGTGAATCTGGGTACGGGCACGCTTCCCCACTCCCTCAGCTCAGGCCCTTCACCTGGCTCATTCGTGCCCACTATCTTCTCTGTCTCAGCCACAGTGACATTTCCTCCAGGGACCTCCAAGGCCTTTGAGCAGTACCCCCCGCTTTGCAAGAAGGATTCTCCTTTGCAGTTCTCCTTCTACTTGTTGTCTCCGTATTTCTTTTCAAAACTCTTTTGGGCTAGAATGTCCATAAAGATAGATGCCTTACGTGGTCACATCCCCAGTGCCTTGTACAGGAGGCGCTTGTGCTGGGGGTAAACGTTTGTTGAATGAATGGATGAAGGAGAGATGGATTCAAGAGATGGATGAGACAACCTTGTGCTCAGAGTCTGCATCCAGGAAGTGGAGGAAGCAAGTGGCCAGGACACAGCAATGCTGTAAGGTGGTGTGCACGTGCCCCAAGGAGACAGAGATATGTCAGACACTGGGGGAGAGGAGGCTGGCATCTAGGGGGGTCATCAAGGAAGCTGCCTCTCCCTCCACGGGCAGGGGGCCCCCCACCTGAGCTGGAGGGGGAGGCATTCCAGGAGGAGGGAGAGGAGTGAGTCAAGGCACAGAGAAGAGAAAATGCAAATGCCTCAAGGGAGCCAGGTGAGAATACTCCCCTCCAGCTTCCATGGCAGAGGCTCTTCTTTAGGGACAGCGGGCCGGGAAGCCAGCAAATATATAGGCTGAGATGGGAGCTGTAGCTGACAGAGCCAGGGCTTGTTGGGCTGGCTCTTCCTTCAGTCGCCCGGCTTCCCTGTCTCTCTAAGATGGGGTCTGCAGCCCAGGGGCCAGGATGGACAGGGGCAGCAGAGAAGGCAGAAAGGAAGGCTTAGATCAAACACTATAAGGCCAGCCCATGGGGCTCTGAAGACAGGAAAGGTCTGCTCACAGGCGGATAATTTATCCAGTGCAGAAGCCAGGGTGGAGGCGAGGAGAGGCTGTGGTGGGGGTCCCTGCAGCAGTCCAAGAGAGGGTGAGCAGGGCCTGGCTGCCGGGCGGCGGTGGGAATGGAAAGGAACAGAGAGACGCGAAAAAGACTGGAAAGCGGGACAAATCTGCCTGACTGATTGTGATCCCTCGAGTGAGGGAGACAGAGATGGAGACACATGAAGGATTCATGTTTAGGTGACAGGAGCTTCGTGAGAATACAGCGCTCGCTGCTCCGTGAGAGATGCCTGGGGAAATCTGCTGTCCTTAATTTAAACGTGTCACAACCTCTATCTACAAGTGGAGGTGAGCTTTGTGAGCAGAGAACGCTGGGTGGAAGTGAAGAAGCCCCACCAGCACACACGTACCACACACACACATACATCACACCACACACACATCACACCACACATACCATACACACCATATACACACATACAACACCACACACACACCACACATCACACACACCATACACACACACACCCACACTGCCCCCAACACTACACCCCCCCACACACACCTCCCACACACCACATATACACACGTATTTCACACCATACACATATACACATACCACACACCACACACACCATACACACACATACCACAACACACAAGTACACAAACACCCTACCACACACCCCAAACCCCACATACACCCCCCCAAACACCACACATACCACACAACAAACCATACACACACACCACACGCACATCACATCACACACAGCCCCACACCTCCCTATACCACACCACACACACGCACATGTCACCACACACATACCACACACACTATACACACATAAGCACATATGCCACACAGACACACATAATGCACCATACCTGTGAACACCCACACAGACACACATTTTCTCTGGGCTCAAGTAGAGAAATCATGGAACTTCATCACTACAGTGGAAGCCAGCATCCCACCTGGGTAGAACCTGGGGTCCACTCGCTCTCCTGGTGAATAAATCCGGACCTCCCAGTGATTCAAGGAAATGTCCTCCCTTTTCTGTGCTGATCTTGGGGGAGCACGTTCATCCCCAGCCTCAGAACATGCTCCAGCATCCAGGGGAGGGCGCTGTGGACTCAAAGGTTTGGGAACAAGAATCCAGGACCTCTTACCCAGCATGGCTGGGGCCCCTGCGATGGAGAGTTGGAGACTTTTACATGAGAAAGAGCTTCATTCTTCAGAAAGGCCTTTCAAATACGACTTACCCCAAAGGAAAAGGAAAAGGAAGCCCCAATCCTTTAGTTCAATCAGAAAAATGGTTCTGACTACACATTTGCTGCAGAGCCTTTCCGAGTAAAGGAAAAACATCAGCCTGAATTAGGCCCTACAAGGCGATCTGGTCCTAGGAGAAAAACGTGCTCTTGAGATGGGAAACATTCATCGCTGATTTATCTGTCAACCCTGCACACAGAGCCACACACGCAGCCTCAGTTCTCCAAGCGCTATAGCTTCAGACAAGCCTTTCCAAGGATAACGCCTGCAGTGCTTGCTCCCAGGGGCTCTGCCCTGAGCGCAGGGCAGCATTCTGCGTCATTCTCCAACTCCAAATCTCACCTCATTCTCATCTTATCAACTTGGCCAACCTCCCTTCAGAGGAAAAGCACTGAAGGCAGATACCACATCTATCCGTCAGCCTGTAAGCTCTCGAGAGGCTGGGAGAAGGTCCCCTGGACAGGGATTCTGGTGGAGATCAAGACAACACCCTCAAGGCTTTTGGCTTTTCCTACAACCACGCTGTTTCTGCCCATATAGACCCTGGAAAGCGGCAACATCTAACACCAGATGCAGCAAGACACTCAGCCTGAAGGGCAAGAGGACCACGGGTCTCTAGGGACCATGGATATGGGAGCCTGTGTTTCCTCCGACCCGATGCTCATCAGGGAAGAGATGGATGTGGCCACACGATGCTGGGGCTGCTCTGACTGCTGGGATGGTGCAAACCCAGTTTGGGGCCTTTTCAGCTGTTATTTAACTTAACCTCTTTGGGCCTCAGTTTCCTTATCTGTAAAATGGGGAAGAATAGTTCTTCCTCAGAGGGGAAACTGGGAGGATAAAATGAGATAATACAGTAAAGTATCTGCCATCATGCTTGACATATTACAGGTACTTCATAAACATCCATGACGACTGTCACTGTTGTTTGTATATTATTTATCTCTGATTCCCTCATTGTTGGCACTCACCAGCATTTACAAGGGGCTCAAGAAATGCAGCTGAAAAAACATCATGTATTAATGAAGGTCTTAATAAACTAAGAATGGTTTGGAAGGGTAAGTAATCATTTTCTCTATTTAAAAAAATTTATTAATCTATTTCTTTATGGCTGTGCTGGGTCTTCGTTGCCGTGTGGGCTTTTATCTAGTTTCCGTGAGCAGGGGTGACTCTCTAGTTGTGGTGCACCTTGTGGGCCTCTCATTGCAGAGCATGGGCTCTAAACAGCGGGATTAATTGCTGTGGCATATGGCCTTAGCTGCTCTGCAGCACATGGGATCCTCTCTGACCCGGGATCGAACCCGTGTCCCCCACATTGACAGGTGGATTCTTAACCACTGGTCCACGAGGGAAGTCCCATTTTCTCAAACTTAATGCCAAGCTTTCCCCCAGTTTTCAATGCCTCCCACCTGCCTAGCATGTTTGCTGCTTGCCAGTCTGCTGGCTCCAAAATTTAAATCTGTGTCTTTAAAACCAAAACACACACAACTTGCTTCCAGAAACCCCATGAAACAGTAATTTGTTAAACACACCAAACACAAATGCCCTGAAAACTGTGTTTGGGGATAAAACATCCCTCAAAGAACCTATTTCTGTTCCCTACTGACTCATGAAGGAAAGATCAATCATTTCTCTGGTGAATGTCGTCCTGGGCATCACTATGCAAGTGTGAGCTGGCAGTCTCTGTATGTGAGTGAGTGATCCACACACAGAAACGAAGCCATTGGCTCCAAGGAGTCCCCTCTTCTGTGTTTCATTAAAGGTGAGGGTCGGCATTGTGCAGAGCTCCCGAGGGTGTGGGATGAGCTTCCTGGCTTATCCAAGTTTCTGTTTTGACTCTGACAAGGTGAGTGCCTTGAGGTGTTCACTCAAACTCTGGGAGCCTCAGTTTTCACGTCTGTACACTGGGGATTCCAACATCCTGAGCTTAAGCTGTGCCAGCTCTTCTCCCTGGTGCTTCCCTCCCTCACCTCACTGCAGCTGCAACATTCTGAGACATCACTGCAGACCACAGTGCTGTATCATACAGCCGTCTTACCTGGGGTGCCCCCTCCCTTCACCTCCTCTTAGTAACTTCCACTTGCCTCCTTGGGGAGCCTTCCTGGTCCACCCTCAAGCTAGGTGGGGTCTCTTCCTTGCTCCTCTTACTCTCTGCTCTCACATACCTCTCCTGCATGGTAGACAGAACTCTAGAATGGCCAGCAAGATTGCCACCCCCACTCATGTTCACAACTGTATAATCTCTGTCCTGAGTGTCAGTGGGACTTTTAATTGGCATTTCACTCCTGTGATGGGGTTACATTAGATGGCAAAGGTAAAGGGATTCTGCAGGTATAATTAACACCCCTAATCAGTTGACCTTGAGCACATCAAGAGGCAGATGATTGTAGGTGGGCCTGGACTAATCAGGTGAGCCCTTTAAACAAGAGTCTAGAGGAGAGAGTTGAGAAGCCACAATATATGCCCTCCCATTGGCCTTAGAGGAGCGAACTATCACACTAATGAGAGGGCTACATGGCGGGGGATGACAGTGGTCTCGAGGAATGGAGGGTCTTGGTTCTACAAATACAAGGAACTGAATTCTCCCAACAACCACATGAGCTTGGAAGAAGAATCCGAGCTCCAGAAGAGAACACAGTCCCACCGGGATCTTGATTCTAGCCTTGTGAGAATGTAAGAGGACAGCACAGTTCAGCCCTGCCTGGACTCCTGACCTACAGAGCCTGTGAGATAACAAATGGGCATGGTGGCGAGTCTGTGGGACCTAGCTATGCAGCAAGGGAAAGCTAATACACCCTTCAAGCTCCAAATCATACTCACTGAGGGTAGAGACTATGTCTTTTTTGACATGTCTTAGCAACTGACACATAGTTTAATGAATAAACAATATTTTAGAAAGGCAATAGAGTGAAATAGTTAGGTGCATGATTCTAGAGGACCTGGCTCTGTCACTAGCTGTGTGACCTTGGGCAAGCTGCTTGACTCCTCTGGGCCCTGGTTTCCCAGTCTGTAAAATGAGGATACTAAAGGTACACACCTTACGGGGTTGCTATGAGAATGAAAGAGTTAATTTATATGAAAAGCACTTATATGGTGCCTAACGTGAGCCAGGAATTCTCAGTTAGGTGTCATCGCTATTTTGTGATGAGAAGGAAGGAAGCCTGATGGGAGTGAGCAGAGGGTATTGAAGCAATGAATCAAAGGAAGATGGTTCAGGACTGGGGTATGGGTGTCCAGGTTCAAAGCTCAGCCATGTCATCTGATAGTGGCCGAGCCATGGACCTCTCAGAGTCTCAGTTTTCTCATCTCCAAATTGAGGGTGATGACCTTGCCCACCTGTCTGGTTGGGAGATTCTCATGGGAGAAGGTCCCTGGAAAGAAAGTGTTATCTGCTCAGTTGTCTGACTCTTTACGACCCCATGAACTGTAGCTTTCCAGGCTTCTCTGTACATGGAACTCTCCAGGCAAGAATACTAGAGTGGGTTGCCATTTCCTTCTCCAGGGGATCTTCCCAACCCAGATATGGAACCTGCATTTCCTGCATTGGCAGGCAGATTCTTCACCACTGAGCCACCTGGGTATCAGTGGCAACCTATCAAATGTCCTAGATGCCGCCTAATAACCTCTCCATGAATGATGTTTGGCACAAATGGGATAATGGAGCAGAAGCACCCTGCTTCGGGCCTGGACAGCAGTGGGTCCTCAATACCTCACCCCTTTCCTTCCACACTGGGGTCCATGATGTGCCCAAGACCTCCATTCACCCAGAAAACACTAACTGAGCAACTACTCTGCACCAAACACTTGGCAGCTAGGGCTGTATAGGACAAGACTCCTCGGGCTTCAGAGGTGAAGCACCATGTCCTGGTGAAATGAGGCTTTGGAGCCAGCCTGCACAGCTCTGACTCCCAGCTCGCCTGGCTGTGTGACCTGCACTGAGTAGCTTCCTGCACCTCAGTTTCTGCACCCAGGAAACAGGGATAATAACAGGTCCAAGGGCTGTTTTCTGGAATAATGGATGTGTGTGTGTGTGTTAGTCGCTTAGTTGTGTCTGACTCTTTTATGACCCCATGGACTGTAGTTCACAAGCCACCTCTGTCCCTGGAATTCTCCAGGCAAGAATACTGTAATGGGTTACCATTTCCTTCTCCAGGGGATCTGAAGTGAAAGTGAAAGTGAAGTTGCTCAGTCGTGTCTGACTCTTTGCGACCCCATAAGGTGCGTGCAAAGTGCTAACCAGGCTGGTGGAGCCCAGATGCTATTGGCTCTTACTGTTAATCCTCAAGGAGCCTCCAGGGGGCAGGGCACAGTATTCTCATTCAAGCTGAAATGAGCCTGAGAACTGTGAGTCAATTCTCTTCCGCATTCACCGGGTGGCGACTGGGTGGCTTCAATACTGTCTTTCTGTCCAAAGAGCAAGAAAAGCAACACACATCCACATCTCTCTCTTCCTCACGGAGAGAGCAGAGAGCACGCGCTGCAATCAAGCCGTGCCTCAAGGATCAGCAGCTGCTGTTACAAACAGCAGCCCCTCCTCAAAGGCCTTCAAGACCTTCATGTGCAGCTCACGAGAGGATGGGAATGACCTGATGTGAGAGGAAAGGACATGGAGAGTGGACTGTGGTGGAGCCTGCAATCATGACAAGCGTCCCCAGCCCCGCCCCCTCACCATGTGCGCTCTGTAAGTATGCTGCACACCTGGCGGGAGGTTCTGGGGGCAAGCTAGCATCCTGCCGCTTAGAAATGTTTTTCTTTCCCTCTGAATCCCTTTACTAGGACCTCTGCAGCATCGCCAGTGAGAAATCCAGTGCAGAACCAATTACCCAGCTAATTGAGAACAAGAATGCTCAAATACTCTTCACCTGCTCTGAAGACAGTCCCACCAGATGCTTCTTGAGAAGGGATTTGTCCACCCAGTGTCCAAGCAGAGGGCAGTGCCAGTACCTCCTTGGGAGTTGGGCTAAATGGTAGGAACAACACGGAACGGGTATGAGGGTGACCAGACTGCACAGATCTGGGCTCCAATCATGGGCAGCCTCCACTGGTCAGTCCCAGAGGTCAAGACTAGGAAGTGTGGATAAGGAAGGAAGAAAGGGAATTCCCTGGTGGCAAAGGGGATAAGAATCTGCCTGACAATGCAGGGACATGGGTTTGCTCCCTAGAGCGGGAAGATCCCACATGCTGTGGGACAACTAAGCCTGTGCTCCACAACTACTGAGGCCGCGCTCTAGAGCCTGAGAGCTGGCAAGCACCAAGCCCACGTGCTGCCAGCTACTGAAGCCCGCGCACCAAAGCCTGTGCTCCCCAGGAAGAGAAGCCAGCGCAGGGAGAAGCCTGCGCACCGCAGCTAGAGGGTAGCCCCGATCCCCACACTAGAGAAAGCCTGTGTGCAGTGCAGGAACGAAGACCCAGCACAGCCAAAAAGAAACACGTAAAATTTTTTTTTAAAAGAAAAAAGCAGTAGGATAAAGGAGACGGCAGGGTGGGGCAACCATAATAGAACGCTGGTCTTCAGAGCCCTAAGGAAAGTGGGGGTCAGTCCCTGCAATGCCAGGGGAAAGGGGTTCCTGGCAGATCAGCCAGCCAGTGCAAAGGCCCAGAGGTGGAACCACCTTAGGGTGTGCAGGAAATAGCCAGCAGGAGGTGGTGTGGGTAAGCTCTAGCACCATGGGTAAGAGGGAAGACGAGGAGGGGGAGGGAGCTTGGGCCTGTGGACCATGGAAAGACTTTGAGTTCTTCTCTAATTGGGGTGGGAGCTTCTGAGGGGTTTGAGCAGAGCAGCGATGTAATCAGATTTAAGTTTAAGAGATCCCTCTGACTGGCCAGAGTAGCAGCAGAGAGACCCGTTCAGGGACAGCAGAACCCCAGGAGAGATATATGTTGGCTGGGACCAGGGTACCAGCAACAGAGATAGGGAGGCGTGGGTAAATCATGAACATACTCTCAGGCACCCAGCCTTCTCTTTGGTGGCGCTTACTGCAGCTGTAAATAAGCAGTTGACTGTGCAGTGTGTCATTATTTACTGTCTCTCTCTTCAGTATTAATTCCATGAGGGCAGAGGCCGTATCTGGCATGTTCTCTGTATTTAGAGCCTGGGACATGATAGGAATTAATGGAGGGGATGATTTTACAGTGTACAACACGTGATCTCTACCACAGTAAGGCCTGCAGGTGCCACATGCACAGTGGCGAGAGTGATGTGAAGTCCTGACACTTTCCCTGGATCGAATCCTCATTCCATCTCTTACTCCCTGTTCAGTTTTGGGGAATTGTCTTCACCTCTCTGAACCCTATGTTCCTCATGTGTAACCTGCAGAGCAGAAAACCTATCTCAGGAAATGAGAAACGTTAATAAATTGCACATGACAGTGTCCTGGAAGACACTAATACACATGAGCTCATTTTCCAGCTGACCTTCTGTCTAATTTGCTTCTATTAGTTGGGAAGGATGGAAATGGCATTCCTTAACACTGTCCCCTCTTCATGACAGTGTCCTAGAAGCAGCAGCCTCTCAGATACTTCCCCATAGGAAGGTCCAGCCTTAGTTCTCGCTGCTGGGCCAGCTGAATGACTTTCCTTGGTAGGCTGTTTGGTGCAGCTTCTGCTTCCGAAAGGAGTACTGGGTCCTTTTTAGGGGGCACCTTGCCCCCCCACCTCCCCCGAGGATTCGGCCACTGGCAGCACGGGCAGACCAAGAACCATATCTACAGAGCTGATGGGACTTATTAGTCCAAGTGTTCATGGCTCTGAGTCAGGAGTTCAATGTGTGTGTGTGTGTGTGTGTGTGTGTGTGCACATGTGCACTCAGTTGTGTCCTAGTCTTTGTGACCCCACAGACTCTAGCCCACCAGGCTCCTCATGGTGCCTCTTAAAGGCTGGTTTCAATGCATCCTTCCTTACATATGCCCTTGGATAGGGAAGAAACAGAACTGGAAGGACAAACATTTTGCATGTCCGGAATGTGGTCTTTTGTTTCAGGATTCAAGGCTAGAATTTGGGCTCCGGAGTGAGACCCACATGGGTTTGAATCTCAGCTTCCCATCCACTGGCACGTGCCCTTGGGAAGATCATGGAGTCTCTGAGTCATCTGATTCATCTGTGCAACAAGGTGGTGATGGAACCTCACCTCCTCGGGTGGCTGTTAAGATTCAATGAGAAGAGGCAGGTAGGTCACCTGCTCTGGTTCCTGGTGAAACACTATCTCGTGTGTGCTCAGTCAAGTCTGACTGTTTGCAACCCCACAGACTATAGACTGCCAGGTTCCTCTGTCCATGGGGTTTTCCAGGCAAGAATACTGGAGTGGGTTGCCATTCCAGTCTCCAGGAGATCTTCCCAACCCAGGGATCGAACCCAGGTCTCCTGCCTTGCAGGCAGATTCTTTACCACTGTGTCACCTGGAAAGCCCCTGATGCAATGCTAAACCCTCAAAAAAACAAAAACAGTACCTGACACCTTTAGCTTCATCATCACCATCATCAGGGTCATCCCCTAGCACACCCCACTGCCCACTGCCCAAGCCAGGGACTCTGAATACAGAGGGAATAAAACACAGCTCTGGCAAATGAGATGCTCATGAGCTTGCTTACTTCAATGCTCAAAAAGTGGCTCTAAACTTAAGGGCCCGGTGAGGGCAAACAAAATGATAAAAACACAAAACAAGCAAACAAACAAAAAGTCTGGTGACAGCCTACAGATGGGCAACTTCGCAGAACAACAACCACCCCCCTCGCCCCCACCTCCCCAACCAAACTCCTTGAAATGATCATATTGGCTGCCACCAGTTGAATGTTCCTCAGGCAAAAGGGGACACTGCAGGGTGAGAACCAGTTGCTATTGATTGGATGGTGCTATTCGCAAACATGTGGCTGGAGCCACGGGTGCTGCTGTGAGTGCTCAGAGCTGTGGGCACCCTCTGCTCCATGGATCAGGGTCTCTAAGAAGACCTTTATGGGGCTCAGAGTGGAGACTGTGTGAAAACCTCCTGACGCCAACCTTATACAATTCTTAACCAGACACTTGGCACGTTTAGGATGAAAAGACAAGTCCATGGGAATTACTTAGGAAAACAAGATCTTAATATCCCCCATGTGGTAATTAAAGGAAGAAAGTTTTTGTGCTTTGATGAAATTAACAGGGACCCAGGAGAGTAGGCTCTAAATCAGCTCCTTGGTCAGGATCAGACTCTGAGTCTGTGAAACAGAATCAGCAAAGCAGGGCGTCACTGGTTCCCATTGTTGCTAAGTTGCTCGTTGTGTCCGACTCTTTGCCACCCCATGGACTGCCGCGTGCCAGGCTTCTCTGTCCTTCACTATTTCTCAATGTGTATCTGTGTGTGTTAATCGCTCATCCTGTCTGACTCTCTATGACTCCATAGACTGTAGCCCACCAGGCTCCTCTGTCCATGGGATTCTCCAGGCAAGAGTACTGGAATGTATTGCCATTTCCTTCTCCAGGGGATCTTCCTGACCCAGGGATCGAACCTGGGTCTCCTGCATTGCCGGCAGATTCTTTATCATCTGAGCCACTAGGGAAGTCCCACGATCTGCCAGAATTCCTTAGAACTCTCCTCCCCGTAGCTTCAGAATCAAAAGTCCTAAATCTGATTGCACCACGGGCACAGGAGCAAACTTCGGTGCTTAGGTCTGCACATCGACAGAAAGGCACAACCAGGTGTTAGGGGGGTAGCAGTGAAAAGGCTTCAAACAGAGGGAACCAAGCCTTCCGGGATGCATTGCTGAAGTGACTCCAGCTGGGAAGAAGAAATCCAAAGGCCTGAGATGGTGAGGAAAAGCAAAGGCCACAGTGGCGGGATCTGGAAACTGCTCACACACATGGACCTGGAGTTTGAAAATGAGCACTTAGCACCCCGATTTCATTTCATCAGCTTGTGGCAGGGAGGTTCACGCTGCAAGTTCCATGAAGGAAGGGTTTGTGTTTTAATTTTCCCTGCATCTCCAGTGCTTGGCATGTAGGGCTCCTAAGTGTTGGATGAACTGCATTTAATTAAAGAGGAACACAAACCAGAGACAGAAAACCTTTACAGACTTCAAACAACGACTCAAAACGCTGATGACTCTGGCGTCAATGAATCAGAAACATATGGTCTAGGTTTCCTGATAATTTATAGGACAAACAAACAAATATAAAAGAACAGGGGGCCTTGGAACAAAATCTCAGAGTTTGCAAAGCATCCAAAGTGGCAGCTGATGATGCCAGAACACTAAAAAATAAAAACAAATCCCTAGGCTCATCAATAGCATGACGGGGTGAGCTGGGGGAGTTACGTTTGTGAATGAAAGGAAATACAGACTTTAAAGGAAGAGCAATACCACTATCAAGTGGGCTTGGAGAATTCTGGAAAAGAGACCTTCAAACACCAGGAAGCCAATGGAATGGCCTGGCATAGATCTCAGGATGGGGACTGTTTCTCAATACTCTAGAAGGCCGGACACTGCCGCATGGTTATTGCAACCTGCGCTTTCTGGCCCATCCCCACTTGCTGTAGTTGAAGCAGAACTGTAACCACCTCATATCCTCATAGGTACCTACTCATTACCTCCAAATGCAAAGTTCTCATCTGGTCACAGGAAGCCAGGCCCTTTCCTCTCACCTACCGGGAGCTGTGTCCTACGCTCCCCATTGCACCTGACAGACCTCACCATCACAGGCCCCATCTTCAGCTGTCACAAGAATATACACCAGTCACAGCTTGGTGATGCTCAGGCAAAGGTTCTCTTGCATCAGCGTGCACTGGTTTGAGAATCATTTGTTGGGGAGCTGGGTCGGGGGCGTGACTTTAGAACAGGGGTCCCCAACCTCTGGGATCTAATGTCTGATGATCTGAAGTGGAGCTGACATAATAACAATAGAAATAAAGTGCACAATAGATGTAATCCACTTGAATCAGCCCAAAACCATCCCCTAGGCCTGGCCCATGGGAAAACTCTTCCATACAACTGGTCCCTGGTGCCAAAAAGGTTGGGGGCTGCTGCTTTAGAAAACACCATGCAAGCTGTGGCTTCAGAAGTTACCTAAAGAGAAAAGCATGGTCCCAAAGAGAGGCCAAGCATGGGGGCTTCATGTGAGCAGGAGTTCGCTGGCTCCATGCAGAACTTGGTCCCAGTTTATACACTATAATTCCAATTCCTGGGCTTGCAGAGGAGACAAGGAGGTGATTTGGCACAAATTCCTATCGGAAACAGCCCAAAGCACATTCCTTTATCCGTCAGGCAGCAGGAAATGGGTTGCACATTCAGACTCAGACAACTGATTAATAAAGAGTGTGACGAGCTGAATTGTGTACCCTCAAATTCCTATGTTGAAGCCCCAAATGCCAGTACCTGTGAATGTGACCAATTTGGAGATAAGGTCTTTAAAGAGGTGATCAAGTTAAAATGGGAACCCACTCCAGTACTCTTGCCTGGAAAATCCCATGGATGGAGGAGCCTGGTAGGCTGCAGTCCATGGGGTTGTGAAGTCTGACACGACTGAGCAACTTCACTTTCACTTTTCACTTTCATGCATTGGAGAAGGCAATGGCAACCCACTCCAGTGTTCTTGCCTGGAGAATCCCAGGGACACAGGAGGAGCCTAGTAGGCTGCCATCTATGGGGTCACATAGAGTCGGACACGACTGAAGCGACTTAGCAACAGCATCAGCAGCAAGTTAAAAATAAGGCCACTGGGTGGGGGTCCCGATCCAATATGATTGCTGTCCTTGGAAGTAGGGGGACAGGCACTGGGGCAGGTGCACACAGAGGGACGGCCATCTTCAGGCCAAGGGGGGAGCCGCAGAAGAAACAAACACGCCGGACCTTCAGCCTCCAGGCCGTGGGATGACAGGGTTCTGTGGTCTAAGCCTCTAGTCTGCCGTGCTCTGTTAAGGCAGCTCAAGCAAACCAATACAGAAGCCAGAAGCCACACAGGACAGAGCAGGAACTGGGGCCATAGACAGTAACCAGCTGTGGGCGCAGACCAACGGCAAGTGGGGAAGCGGCCTTGCAGGGACCTTTGGTGCAGGGACCTTTGGTGCAGGGACCTTTGGTGCAGGGACCTTTGGTGCAGGGACCTTTGGTGCAGGGACATGGCCTAGGCCCACGGTGACAACCTGGGGAAGGAGTGAGTCCAGTGAATGCTCTGACCTTACCCTCCTTCTCCATCTGAGCTCCTGCTGGGACCCCCTGTGGGCAGAACTCACTGATGTCATCTGTATAGGTCCCCTTTTGTGGCAGAGAGCAGGGGACAAACACAGAAAAGAACCTGGAGAAGAAGATGAAAAAACACCTCCAGTCTCTGTAGGATGTAGAGACTCTCTAACCCAAAGAAAAGCACATGAGGCCATGACGTAGAGGGCATGAAGCCTTAGGTCTCACCTTGCTTCCTACAAGACGTGGTCAAACACTCCCCGTTGCCCCATGGACACACTTCTCGGCTTTGCAGAGGATTAACTAAATTTTTCAAAAGCACACTAAAGTGAAAGTATTAGTCACTCAGTTGTGTCTGACTCTTTGTGACTCCACAGACTGTAGCCCACCAGGCTCCTCTGTCCATGGAATTCTCCAGGCAAGAATACTGGAGTGGGTTGCCATTCCCTTCTCCAGGGGATCTTCCCAACCTGGGGACTGAACTTGGATCTCCTGCATTGCAGTCAGATTCTTCACTGTCTGAGTCATCAAGGAAACCTCCAAAGTGAAAGTGGTAGTCACTAAGTCGTGTCCAAGTCTTTGCGACCCCGTGAGTCTGTAATGATGCCAGGGTTTTGGTGATACCAATGACCATACCAAGTTGGGCTGACTCACTTGTCCTTCCAACGATGTGGTGCTTGCTTGCCTTCATGGCAGGATGAAAGCTCTAGAACTTTGTCCACAGGGACC
This sequence comes from Ovis aries, assembly GCF_016772045.2. NCBI lineage: Eukaryota > Metazoa > Chordata > Mammalia > Artiodactyla > Bovidae > Ovis > Ovis aries. The sequence goes on from NC_056065.1 coordinate 52,094,220, forward strand.
CAGTGTCTCGGACCCATGGGGGTTACAGGATGCTTGTGGTGGTTGGGATGGGGAGCACTTCTTCCCTACTCTAGATATTTCCTTCCATATAAAGGGTCAGCAGGACTGTTTGCTTAACAGAGTAAATATCTAGAAAACAGTACGCAAAAAACTGCCAAACAAAATTTCACATGTGTGTGAGGGAGTAATGTGGGAGTGAAGAATTTTAGGTGTAAATTCCTGGTTTTCTCATTCTTGAGTGAAGAAAGATGAAACAGTAAGAAAAAGGATGCTAGAAGGAGGGTACAGGCCAAAAGCATAAGTTAAACGCCTCAGCAGAGCCCCAAAGCTATTTTACATTGTACTTAAAACAGTGTGTTGTCAGGGGACCCTCAAAAAGCAAAGAACACCAAACAGAAAACCAGGAGGTAAGAGGTGGGGGGGCCTCACCCACCACATCCACCTTTCCAACTCCAGCTCTGAGACAAATGAGTCGGGGGTTGGGGATGGGACTTCATGGGGGAGTGCACGGAACTCTTGCAGTTGTGTGCAAATTTTTGTTTCCATCTTGTCTGGTCAGTCGGGGGCATCCTATACCTTTGATATTTTATTTTTTACCTTTCAGGAGCCATAAAACCACAAAACCCTTTGTGAATGAGATACAATCTGTCAACTTTATTCTTTTTTTTTCATAATTTCTTTTTGGCTTTTAATTTATTTTTTATTGAAGGATAATTGCTTTACAGTCAACTTTCTTGATGAAAAATAATCCACACTCAAAATTTTGCAAACAATTTCAGAGCATCCTACAAACCGTTGAGCCCTCTGAAAATTTCCTAAATTCAGACCCCCTTGAAACAGGTTTCTTCCTCAACCTTCCTGAGCTGCCCAAGCCTCGGAACCTTTTAAAAACACCAAACTGAGGACCCAAAGAGAAATGGCAAGCAAACACAGGACACGGCCCCTCCTCCCCTTCACCTTTCTCCTTTTCCTCCGTGTTGTGCTAGGAGCACAGGTGATAAATAAGCAGACAGCAGACCCATCTGTTCATATGGGAGAATTGACCAGAGGCCAGAATATGCTGCAGCATAAAAAACAGCAGGGTAGTGGGGCCCACAGTCCAGGGAAGAGGGTGGGGAGACACACCCAGGGCACCCGACATTGTCGGGAGGCAGCGATGCTAAGATGCAGTGGGGGTGGGGCGAGGTGTGCAGAGATGCTCATGTGCAGCTGGAGGGACAGCCAGGAAGGGACCGGAACTGTCCTGAGACGGGTGGAGGGGTGGGCAAGACAACCACCTTCTACCGCCTCTCTCGTCTAAGCATGGATCCTGGTAGAGTGGGCCTGGAGGATACTTTTAAAAAATTATACTAATGATACATGTTTTAAATTATATACCCAGGCCCAGAGGGCACGGGGGAAGGAGAAGCGTCTTTTGAAAAGTCCAATAAATAAATCAGCAGCCTTAATTGAAACCTCCTCTGGCTTCTACACCGCAACACACTTCCTTTGAAGCCAGCGCGTTGCTGCCCGGCTCCCCTGAGTCGGCAGAGGCTTCTGGTGGAGAGTGGGGACGGCAGGCAGAACTGTCAAGCAGGCATCCCCAACCCAGATCTGGACTCACTTCTTAGAGGGGCTGATGCCTTGCTAGGAGCTAAGTACTGTTCATTCCCTTCTCGCTGGTCCCTTCCTGGCCCCTCAGCCGGACCCTTAAAATAGGGGAGAGGCAGGTGCGAGGAGGCTGCTGTGTCGCACTCTGTCCGGCATTCTCGCTGCCCCTGGTAAGTCGGGCTGCTGCTTTTTCGGATGTGAGCCAGACGCACATGCTCAACTTCCGTCCCGCTGACACTTGCAAGCAGAGGGTGGGTGTGTGGACACATCAGTCACAGCAATATATATATATATATACACATTTTCCAGCTGAAACAGTCACTCCTCTTAAGTAGTAAACAAATGCCTCCATCAGACACTAGGAGGAGAGGAACTGAACTGGGGCTGCGAGCAGGGTCTCTGACTCTTTTATCAAGAATGACTTGGGCAGGTCCTTCTGGTCCTCATCATGCTGTCTTACCACTGTTGCCGTTGTCCGTGATATTGCTGGCAGCACCATCCCAGGAACTGGCATTGCCACTGATGGTTTCCAAAGACTCTTCCCAACCGTAATGCCTTCCTGTGGCCCACAAGGCCCTATGTGGTCTGGCCTCTTTCCAGCATAACCCTTCCTACCCCTGGCTCCCTATGACCAGAGCACACTGATCTTTCTGCTCCTTGAACACATCATTCTTACTCCTGCCTCAGGGCCTTTGTATCTGCTGTCTCTTCTGCCTGGACCACTTATTCTCCAGATCTTCGCATGGCTCACAGCTCACTAGAGCTGACTGTGCATATCTCTTTACGACATCAACTCAAAATCGGCCATGGTAGGAGTAATTATACCATGGAAGCTGGCAAATTATTAATCAGTGCTCTTTTTATTTTTTAAAGACAGGATTGGTAAGCATTTACCAGCATACCGCTGACTGGCTCCCCGCCTAGTACTTCTTCAAAGAATCCTTTGCTACTACCCGTTGTAAACCAGCTTTCCTGTCCATCATCGCTTTCCCTCATATTGCCTGTTTTTATTGTTGTCGTAGCTTTTACAGCCTACAACCAGGTTATTTATTTGCTGCTAAGTTTTGGATGGCACACCCCTTCCCCACTAGGCTCCAGAGAACAGCCATCAGACTGTTTTTTCCCCTAGTCTATTCCCTTGGCTGACCATAGGGTCAGGCACAATGCATATATTTGTTGAAATGGACACAGGCCTGACAATAAGCTCTTTTGAAGCCTCAAGCTAACTGGGGAGGGCTGGGGAGGGACAATGCTTCCCGCTAAAAATGTGGGCCTTCAACGCCTGGGGTCCAAGAGCAACCTAGGTCTTCCTGGGTCCAGCCTGAAATCTGCAAGGTCATCCTTGCCTTTTTTCTTTGGCCAGACCATGTGGCAGGTGGGACAAGGGATCAACCCACATTCCCTGCAGTGGAAACACGGAGTCACTGGACCAGCAGGGAAGCCCCCATCCCTGTCTCTCAAGTTTACCACGGTGAACAGCTCTCCAGCGGTCAGCTAAACCACCATCTCCTATTGTCCATCGAGGATTTCACGACCTAGACCTTCAGCTAGGAACTCCCATGGGGGTCAGGGTTCTACCTCTGTCCTGCTGAGGGACATCCGAGAGTCATCTGCTGGGGCTTTCTCTCCATGTGTGTGCTATGGTCAGAGCAGAGACAAACAGGGCTGAACTGCAGGCCCAGCTGTCACTTCCTTATGTCCTCATGAATTCAAAAGCTCTCGCCCATTTTCTTTTTCTCAGGGACTCTGGTGGGCTACAATCTAGGGTCGCAGAGTCACGCGAAACTAAAGCGACCAAATGCACATACACACAGGGAGATAACTGGGCTTGTTTCCTATTTCCTATCAGGATTCCTACCAGGATTGGGGATTGCCATCTCCAAGTGTGTGGACATTCTTTGCATTTTAATTTAGCCAGCCCTGCCCACTCTTTTGCCAGGCTGGTGCTGGCCCCTAGAGGGTACTTCTTCTCTGCAGAGGCCGATCCATTGAACAGATTCTGAGCAGGACAGCTCATGCTGAGTGCTACTGCTAACAGAAGTTTCTCCCAAGTATCAAGAAAAATGCCCAAGGGGGACCCCTGGACCACTTTGTGGAGAAGATAACACTTGGGCCGGCCCTGGGAGATGAGCCTGCTGAAGCCCCATGGGTGGGGAAGTGGAATTACCTCCAGGAGCAGGGGGAGAGCCTGGGCGCAGCATGCCAGCCGCCTGCCCTGAGGGGCAGCTCAGCAGCAGCTGGTGGCTCCCGGCCGAAGGCCAGATGGGATGACGGCGGGCTCGGCAGATGTCCGGGTGCACAGAGGGCAGCAGGAACAGATGCCCCTGCCACCTACACCCCCACCCTGGCCCCCACCCGCGGGCACTGCAAGTGTCTCCCACCGCCACCTGAATGGACTGATGGCACATTTCCACACTCTGGCTAAATGGGGCTGGAAGCTGAAATTGGAGACGGATGTGCTATAGGAGGGGCTTCCCAGGTGGTGCTAGTGGTAAAGAACCTGTCTGCCACGGCAGGAGACAGGAGACGCAGGTTCGATCCCTGGGTTGAGAAGATCCCCTGGAGGAGGGTATGGCAACCCACTGCAGCATTTTTGCCTGGAGAATCCCATGGACAGAGGAGCCTGACGGGCTACAGTCAATAGGGTCACAAAGAGTCAGACACAACTGAAGTGACTTAGCACGCACGCACACCTGTGCTACTGGAGAATCTTCCAAATGTGTCCAAGAAGTGGGCCTGATTTAGCTGACTGAGATTCCCAGCTGTTCCGCAGGTATTATGAACGGGAGACTCACAACTGTCCTTGGGGAGGATCTTGGAGAAGCCTCTCCTCCTACTCCAGAGAAGGGGGGCTGGGTTCTTTAGCAACTCTGGTTTATTGACCCCCATTTTTCCATTTTTTTCTGATGGCTCTGGGCTCCGGGAAGCAGCCTGTCTCCTTGCTGGGTCCTTTGGTGGGAAACATAGTAGAATGGGGTATGACAGGAGACAGAATGGAAGGAAAGGCAGGTGGCAGGCGGTGGCCTAGCCCAGAAGGCACCATCCTGGGGCAGCGTGGCTGAGTCTCTAAGACCGTGGTCTCAACATAACAAAACTACATGTGTATGTCTGGCTGAGTCCCTTTGTTGTTCACCTGAGACTACCACAGCATTGTTAATCAGCTATACCCCAGTACAAAAATGTTTTCGGTGTTAAAATAATTGCTGCTTCTAAAAATAAATAACTAGAAAGAAAAAAAATGAACATTTCAGAGTGTGGAGCATGGCTTCCTTTTATCAAATAAGAGCTTTGTCTCCAGGCTCCTTGATACCAACACTTCCAATGAGCAGAAGTGTTTGATGGATCGTGAACTTTGAGGGTGGGAGGAAGACTAAGGAGAGGCATTTAGGCTGTGAAACTGCTACGTTTGGATGATGCGACCTAAGGTGACCAGAAAGCCGCGAGAGGCTGTAAACCAGTGAGGAAGCGGGCTTCAAGATGCAATGTTTACTCTCCAAGAGGACAGAGAAGATTAGAAACACAAAGGGAAGTGTTTCCAGAGGCACTCAAGTTATATACAGTTACGAAAAGGAGGTCACTGTCTCCTTAACATAGCTGTTGCCAAGACGAGCTAGATGAATCTGGGGAACTATCACTTGGGACCAAGAGTGTGAACCCGAGGACAGACACCCCGTCTGTGGGCAGCTGCTCTGACGTGGCTCCTGGCCTCTTCCCTCTTCCTTGCTGGTTTCAGGGCCCACCACTTCCCCTGGTTGACCTCATGGAGCCGTGCTTCTCAGAGTATGGACCCTCGGCCAGCAGGATCGACCTTGCCTGGGAGCTTGTTAGAGAAGCTGATTCTTAGTCCTGCCCCAGACCTGCGGAATCAGAAACTCTGGAGGTGGGACCCAGCCATCTAGGTTTATCAAACCCTCTAGATGATTTTGAAGCATGTTCAAATTTGAGAACCACCAGCAAAATAATTGGCAAAACCAACCCTAGGAGGATGCCATGGGCAGGAAGCACTACTTTGTTGCCCAAAGTCCTCACTTGCCCACCTTCGTTCATGGTATTAAAAAAAAAAACCATATGCACGTACATGCAAGTTCAGTCATGTCTGACTCTCTGCCACCCCCACGGACTGTAGCCTGCCAGGTTCCTTCTGTCCATGGGACTCTCTGGGCAAGAATACTGGAGTGGGTTGCCATTCCCTTCTCCAGGGGGTCTTCCTGACTCAGGGATCCAACCCACTTCTCCCAAGTCTCCTGCATTGCAGGCAGATTCTTAACCACTGAGCCACCTGGGAGGCCCCCTTTTTAATACAGTATTTTTATAAGTACTTATTTGACCGCACCAGGTCTTAGCTGCAGCATACGAGATGTTGTAGTCGTGGCATGCAGACTTCTAGTTGTGGCATGTGGGACCTAGTTGCCTGACCAGGGATTGAACCCAGGCCCCCTGCACTGGGAACACGGAGTCTTGGCCACTGGACCACCTGGTCACAGAAGTCCCTGTTCATGGAATCTTCCACCCATCTCTCTGGTATGATATGTAAGGTCCTGCATGACCTGGCTTGTCCGCACCACTTCTGCTTATTCCTTTAAACTCAGCAGCGTCGACCCACTTCACATCACACAGTCCCCTACCTTCTCACCAGGCTCTGGCTTCTCCTCTGTCTAAAATGCCTGCATCATTTGCCCAGTGCCCCCAGGCTGCTGATGCCACTGATTCCCTATACAAACCTCTTAGCACACTGTATAATAATTCCCTGTTCACGGCTGTGAACTCCCTGGAGATGAATGCTGCTGTATTCACGTTCTTCCTGCTTTTCTGAGTGCAGGGTTTGGCACACGGGGGAGCACTCATCAATACTTCTGAATACAGGGGTCAGACCTGTATGAGGAGGAAGGAGGTGAGGGAAGGGTCCTCAGACCCTCTGAGGTCTCAGGTTCACATGGTGCGGGCTAGCCCGGCAATGGTAGCAATTAAAAACACTGTGCCTGCAAAATTAACAGCTAAAGGAAAACTGAATTATGTATAACATGTTGTGTATTAACACGTCTTTTGAAAGGTCTTTTAAACTGTATTCAGTAAAACAAGCAAGATGCCTAAGCAAAATTTCAGGCTCACAGCTCTTGTATAAGTTATCAATGCATGCATGGGCTTTCCAGGTGACTCAGTGGTAAAGAACCTGCCTGCCAAGCAGGAGATATGGGTTCCATCCCTGGCTTGGGAAGATCCCCTGGAGAAGGAAATAGCAACCCGCTCCAAAATTCTTGCCTGGAGAATCCCATGGGCAGAGAAGCCTGGCGGGCTACAGTCCACGGGGTTACAAAAGGGTTGGACACGACTTACTGGCCAAACAACAACAGCATCAGTACATGCGTGCTAGCTAATTTAGGGGGTTACAGTCCCCTTAACAATTCCAACCTGTGGAGTGAGTGGTGCACAAGACATGGGCATAGGCCAGGGAACGAGGTGTCATTCCATAGGTGTCTTGACCCCTTGCTCCCTGCATTCTTCTATAATCCTTTAACCACATGGGCAGCCTGTGGGGGAGTGACCATCCTCCTGACAGTACAGAAGGGAGTTCTGCGCCTTGGTATTTCACTGGGCAATGATGCAGCAATGTCATATGGGGAACCAGGTACATCTGCTGGAGTATCCCCAAGCCGTGTCAGTTCAGTAGCTCAGTCGTGTTCGACTCTTTGCAATCCCATGGACTGCAGCACGCCAGGCTTCTCTGTCCATCACCAACTCCCAGAGCTTACTCAGACTCATGTCCATTGAGTCGGTGATGCCATCCAACCATCTCATCCTCTGTCATCCCCTTTTCCTCCGCCTTCAATCTTTCCTAGCATCAGGGTCTTTTCCAAAGAGTCAGTTCTTCGCATCAGGTGGCCAAAGTACTGGAGTTTCAGCTTCAGCATCAGTCCTTTCAATGAATATTCAGGACTCACTTCCTTTAGGACTGACTGGTTGGATCTCCTTGCAGTCCAAGGGATTCTCAAGAGTCTTCTCCAACACCATGGTTCAAAAGCATCAATTCTTCAGTGCTCAGTTTTCTTTGTAGTCCAGCTCTCACAGTGCACTTTAGAGGTGCTCAATAGATGTTTGATGAAGACTAAACAAATGAATGAACACTGCAGCTGGGGAGATCAGAACAGGAAGGGCAAAGGCAAGGGGACCATCATAACTGGAATTCTGGGTTCTTCAGCATGCCTGACCACCTCCCCTTTCCTTTTTTTTTTTCTTTTTTCCTATTTTCCAGATGTGCTTTTTCTTCTTTCTTTTCTCAACATGCCAAGTAAAGGGTACCAGGCCCACTGACCCCTTGCTTGGTCAGTGACAGATGGGAGAGCAGAGGCAGCTAGGTGCTGCTGGAGTTTATCTCAGAGCTGTTGAGGTTGGTGGAGCGGGGTCAGCTAGCAGGCTGAACCCAACCGGCATCTTAAAGGCACAGACCTGGGCAATGTTTTGCAGCTTCAGCACAACAGAGGTCCTGCTTTCGGAGGGAGACCGATAAACAATGGCCCCACAGCTTAACAGGATTGAAATATGACGCTATTCAAAGGGGATGTCAAAAGGATTAATAGCCCATCTCCTCCTAGCTTGGTGCTAAAGCCACGCTCCTGCCTCAAGTTAAATCACGCTTAGCCTGTGTGCTACATTTTAAATCTTCTCCATTAAGTGCAGACCATTAGCATCGCAGCGTGGGGCTGGTTCTCCGGGACCCTCTGCACACTAGTACAATGCTCCAGTTGCGTCTTTTTAATGGGGACCAAGCTGAGCACCTGGATAGCAAGCACAGCTCAACATATTGAGTCTACAAATAGATATCTGGCCCCTTTCTTGGGACATACTTCTGGACTTGGGTCGAAACGCTCAAGAGAAACAAAGTGTCTCAGAAAATAAAGGGACAATGATGGACTCCACTGAATGCCAAGTGACAAGAACTGAAGCTTGTCACACATCCTGCACAGAAACAGACTTATGGGGGAAGAGGGTAAGTCAAGGCAAGGGTGATGGAGCAGCTTGTTTAAACAAAGACAGTCTAAGCTTCTATGCCAGCAGTGGCTGGGTCCTGTGTTCAGGCAGGCACACCCCATGAATGTGCTCCGTGTCCAAGTTCACGTTAAAATGGACAGGACTAAGCAACTAACACTTCACTTCACTTCAGGTTAAAATAACACAAGATGATAAGTTCAGCACCTATAGATTTAAGAGTTTCATTCTCCAACTAGGATACTCCTTTGCCGAGTGGTGGTTCTTAGCACACAGACGGGACCCAGAGATGATGGTTCTCCATGTGGTCTGCTGAATGAAGAGCAGTTTATAATCCTGATGTTTAGGCTGAGGACAGTGTGGCCTCCTTGCTTCCTGGTGGAAGGAATGATTCACTCTATCCTTCCCTTCGTATCCCTTTGTGAGGAAAAACGACTGCCTCCCTCACAAAAAAGTGGACTTTCCCCCCACTTTATTGAGGTATGAGTGACAAAATTGTAGGTATTCAAGGTTTATAAGGTGATGTTTTGATATACATCAGTTTGAAGTGATTACCACAGTCGAGCTAACTCACATGTCCTTCATCTCATATAGTTACTTCTTTATGGTGAAGACATTTGAGATAAGCTGTCCTCGCAACTTCCGAGCATCCAGCACAGTATTATTACCTCTAGTCACATGCTATGCACTAGGCCTCCAGAACTTTCTCGTCTCATACCTGAGTCTGTACACTTTGAGCCGCATCTTTCCGTTTCCTTCCGCCCCGTTGCTGGTCACCGCCGTCCTGTTCTCTGTCCCTGCAGACCCCACTCCCTCTGTAAATATAAACGATACCATATGGTATCTGTCTTCCTCTGTCTGGCTTATTCTTTTAGCGTAATGTCCTCCAGTTTCATCCATGTTGTCAGCAATGGCAGGATTCCCTTCTTTTTCAAGGCTGAACAATATTCCACTGTATATCATATTTTCTTTATCCATCTGTCAACAGACATTTTGGTTGTTTCCATATCTTGGCTGTTATGAAAAATGCTGGGATGAACTTGAGGGTGCAAATATCATCTCCAGATAGTGATTTTATTTCCTTTGGATGTATACCCAGAAGTGGGATTGCTGGATCAATTTTTAATTTTTTGAGGAACCCCTATACTGGCTTCCATAGTGGCTGTACCAATTTACATTTCCACCAGCAGTGTACAAGTGTTCCCTTTTCTCCACATCCTTGCCAACAATTATCTTTTGACTTTTTGATAACAGTCGTCCTAACAGGTGTGAGGCGATATCTCACTGAGATTTTGATTTGCATTTCCCCAATTAGTGGTGTTGAGCATCTTTTCATGTTCCCGTTGGCCATTTGTCTTCTTTGGAAAAATGTCTATTCAAGTACTTTGCCAAATTTTTAATAGGATTATTTGATTTTTTATTATTGAGCTGTGCGAGTTCTTTATATATTTTGAATATCAACCCCTTATCAGATATATGGTTTGCAAATAGTTTCTCCCATTCAATAGGCTGCCTTTTCATTTTGCGGATTGTTTCCTTTGCTGTGTAGGAACCTTTTAGTTTGATGTAGTCCCACTTATTTGTTTGAGTTTTTGTCTCCTGAGCTTTGGGCATCAAATCTAGACAATCACTGCCAAGACTGACAACAAGCTTATATCCTATGATTTCCTTGTGGAGTTATTTTATCAGGAGGAGATGGTAGGGAGGTAGATAGTTCTCCTGTTCTATCCAAGTGCCAAAAAAGCTTGAAGAAAACTGTCCTTTGGAGAGGGGAGACAGATCATCCCCACTTAACCTCCTTAATCAACACAGAGCTTTCAGACACCAAAGTCAAAGTCAAGGGTCGTTGTTTTGTGATCTAAGTACATAATATCTCTCCATTCCCTTTTAAGACCTTTGATAAGATCCAAACTGGTCAAACTGATATCCATACCTAAATAAGGAACTGACAGACAAACTGTGATGGGCCCTACTCCCTACTCAGGTGGTCTGGATAAGCACTTTCTTCCCACCTGGCTCATCTCACGGTGGGCCCTCCAGAAACAGAATCAACAATTGGGTGTCACAGGAACTGGAGCTGCGGATTAAGCTTGATTGAGATGACAACCTCCCAAAAGCACTGAGACTTCGTGGCAGAGCCCATGGGGGAGAAGCCAGTGGGAAACCTGGCCGGGATTGGCGAAGTCCTGGGCAAGAAACTGGAGGAAAGGGGCTTTGATAAGGCCTATGTGGTCCTCGGCCAGTTTCTGGTCCTAAAGAAAGATGAAGACCTCTTCCAGGAATGGCTGAAGGACACGTGTGGCGCCAACACCAAGCAGTCCTGGGAGAGTGTCTGCGAGAGTGGTGTGACGCCTTCTTGTGATGCTCTCTGGGGAGCCCCCGATCCCAAGCCCCAGCATCGAGTCTCCAGAGTTTGCAGCCTAGTGAGGACTCCTCCTCCGTCCTCTGCAAAAGAAGAGATTGCTGTTGTGCACACCTCCCTGTACTCCAGGGCCTTTGGGGAGTTCTCTCCCCTCACCATTTCACCTTTTTTGGAATTCTCACCCTTGCATGCATTTTCCTTCGCCTTTCCCTGCCAGTTTCATGACAATAATTACCAGCTTTTCTGAGTGGATTCCTGGCCCTGGCCCTCACCCCCACCCCCACCTGTGGTCTCTTTTATGACATTTGGTAGTCTTTTTGGCAGAACAGTCACTGTCCTTGTAAAGTTTCTTAAATTAATAAAGCCAGTGGCCTTCAAAAAAAAAAAAAATTGGGTGAAAGACAGCAAAACCGCATAAACCCAGCGTTAACCTCTGCTAATACTTGTACTTACTCCTCTACATACGCATTGATGGATGTCTGGAAGAAAGAATACACACACATACTATGTGCATAAATATACTATGTATATAGGTATACAAGTACTCATAAACTATAGATATATACTATATATATATGTGTATATCTACATATATTTGTATAGTTTATATGCTTGTGTACACTCACATATATATAGGATCATAGTATATACTTATATATGTATATACGTAAGTATATACATGAACTTATATACATGTGTATACTTAATACATGTATGTGTATATGCTAAGTCACCTCAGTCACGTCCAACTCTGTGACCCTATGGTCTGTAGCCCACCAGGCTCCTCTGTCTATAGGATTTTCCAGGCAAGAATACTGGAGTGGGTTGCCATGCCCTCCTCTAGGGGATCTTCCTGACCCAGGGATTGAACCCACATCTCTTATGTTTCCTGTATTGGCAGGCGGGTTCTTTACCATGAGTGGTACCCGGGAAGCGCAACATAATTCATAGTATATCTTATATGCTTACATAGTATAATATATATCTTATAAACTTACATCTTGCTTGGTGCACTCAGCAATAAATCGTGAGTGTATTTAACAAAATAGCCACATTTCTGAGACACCTAGTGTAAAGTGCAAAATCAGGAGAGTTTCTTTTCCTGAAATTTTGGAAGGGCCAAATCATTCATCAATGTCATCAACAGCCAAAAATCTCCAAAGCTCTAAAAAAGTTAAAATTCAGTTAAATATCAGAGCCAGTGCTTGTTCTGTCAGCAGAGCAATCCCTAGTCACGAATAAAAATTAAATCTCTGCCTTTAATTGCTACATCATTATCCCTGGACACCTGAGATATATATGTAAATTCAATATTAGCTATTAAAATGTGCATTTGTTTTCAAAATGGCCTTATCCAGAAAATGACTTTGCAAAATTAGGAAGAATAATAATGGATCAGGAGTGAGGAATAATAATCACATATCCCAACATCCCTGTAAATCACCGTGCACACCCTGGGTGGGGGGAAAGTAATTATATAAAAATAAGATGAAGCACAGCGCGGCCTCCAGAGTGTGCCGTCTTGAATGAATTTCAGATATTGGAGTCCTATCTAAGAGAAGTTATTAAGGAGGTTTTATGGCTGGCGTGGGCTTCCCAGGTAGCTCAGTGGTAAAGAACCTGCCTGCAATACAGGAGACATTCAATCCCTGGGTTGGGAAGATCCCCTGGAGGAGAAAATGGCAACTCATTCCAGTATTCTTGCCTGGACAATCCCATGGACAGAAGAGTCTGGCGGGTTACGGTCCTTGGGGTTGCAAAGAGTACAATATGACTGACTACGCATGCGCACATGCTGGCGTGTGTCAGGAGTCTAAATAAAAGCGAACTGTCTTGGTAAGAAAGGGCTTTGGGTTTGCTTGGGAAGCAGCATTCCTATCTCATGGTTAGGCTGTGCCCTAACCCAGAGTGTGACTTTCCTTTCTTTGAAGCAAAAGAACCAGCAAAGGAGAAAGAGCATGAAGGGAAACTCTAACATCTGCAGGAGTTGCTGCCACCCCAAGTCAGTCACTGGAGCCATGACTGGCTTTGGTGACAATGAGGAGTCTCTCGGGAGAACTTCCCATCAGTCTTCAACACAAATTCATATATGGGGGGGTACCCCCTCTTTCCCTGATGTCTACTTCTGCTTCATGGACTCTTTCAGCCCTGGGTTCCCAAGGAAAAACATCAGCCGGCCAGGTGTCTCAGGTTCACCGCCATGTGGGATAGCACCAAGTATATTTTTTTTTCCTCTTTAATTTATTTATTTTTAATCAAAGAATAACTGCTTTACAGTGTCGGGTTGGTTTCTACCAAACATCAACATCAACCAGCCATACCTGTGTCCCCTCCCTCTTGAACCTAGAGCCTATAACAGAGTGAAGTAAATCAGAAAGAAAAAAACAAATATATACTAATGCACATATATAGCATCTAGAAAGATGGTACTGATGAAATTATTTGCAGGGCAACACTGGAGATACATAGAAAACAGACTTACGGACATGGTTGGCGGGGAGGGAGAGGGTGGGATGTACAGAGAGACTAATATGGAAACATACGTCGCCATATGTAAAAGAGATAACCAATGGGAATTTGCTGTATGACTCAGGGAACTCAACCCAGGGGCTCTCTAACAAGTATATGTTTTTCTGCGACAAGCACTTGCACAAGGGAAGACAAGGAAAAAACCCAGCAGACCTAAGAGATGCATAATTCATGATGGAGGCTGAAAGTGCCGAGCACTACAGCCTCGGGTTGAACCGTGTAGCCGTCCTCGTTCACTCACAGAGGGCAGCCAGCTACCCGCAGTAGGAAGTGACGGTGTGCACGCAGCAGGTTGCTTTGGCCAGAAAGGGAGCTTCCTGCCACCACTGAGCAGGGTCTCCAGCATCCTGCAATCCTGTCCGGCTTTGAAAACGGACTTTGTCAACAGTTCTTCCCTGGTGGTTCAGACAGTAAAGAATCCCCCTGTGATGTAGGAGACATGGGTTTGATCCCTGGGTCAGGAAGATTCCCTGAAGAAGGGCATGGCAACCCACTCCCATATTCTTGCCTGGTAAATCCCATGGACAGAGGAGCCTGGCAGGCTACAGTCCATGGGGTTGCAAACAGTTGGACATGACTAAGCGACTAACACTTTCACTTTCTTTCACTGAAGGGGAAGCCTCTGCAACCCTGCTAGTCTGTTTCCCAGAGAGAAGCCCTGTAGGCACTGTGACGTTGGTTCACTCAGTTTAATGAGAATAACCCCGTGAAACAGTGTTCTTTCGCTCAGTGACACATGCGCCTGTCTCCACATGGAGCATTTGTTTTGCACTAGCTGCTCTGGGAGGGGCTCCTGACATCTAAGAGTCTCTCCATGGCCTCTGCCCCAGGACAGGCTGAACGTCGTGAACTGAAGCTCCAGCACATCCCTGCTGAGGTCTAACCAGCTCTGAAGAAGTGGGCTCTTCTGGATTACCTGCTCCTTGCCATCTGGTGAGGTGGACTTGGATGATGCTCTGGGCTCTGGCTGCTGCGAGGGCCCTGCACCGGTTTCTTTCTCCTCTTGGCCATTTTAGGTTTTCACTGGGAAATTAACTCCTGGTTCTTCCAGTAGGATTGACAGAGTCCTATGGAGCAGTATTCCAGGCAGAGCTTCCTCTCCCGTTTTATCCATCTACTACCTACAACCCCCACCCCTTGAAACACAGGCACTCTGAGGGCTAGTATTTGCTGGGCCAGAAAGTGTTTCCATGCTCTTAACATCCTCCAGGAGCTTTGCCCAAACCTCGCCCATGAGGTGAGCTCATGGAAGAGCCTTTACAGTGGAGGGGATGAGGAAACTTATTTGCAAAGCAGAAACAGACACCTATGTAGAGAACAATGCAGATATCAAAGTGGGGAAGAGGAGTGGGGGATGGATTGGGAGACTGGGGTTGGCACACACACACTACTATGTGTAAAACAGACAATTAAGGAGAACCTACTGTACAGTACAGGGAACTCTATTTGGTGTTTTGTGGTGATCTACATGGAAAGGAAATCTAAAAGAGGGGATATATGTATATCGAAGAAAAGCTATGACAAGCAAAGACAGCATATTAAAAAGCAAAGATAACACTTTGCCAACAAAAGTCCGTACAAAGCTGTGGTTTTTCCAGTGGTCATGTACGGATGTGAGAGTTGGACTATAAAGAAGAATTGATGCTTTCTAACTGTGGTGCTGGCAAAGACTCTTGAGAGTCCCTTGGACTGCAAGATGATCAAACCAATCAATCCGAAAGGAAATCAACTCTGAATATTCATTGGAAGGACTAACGCTGAAGCTGAAACTCCAATACTTCGGCCATCTGATGCAAAGAGCTAACTCACTGGAAAAGACCCTGATGCTGGGAAAGACTAAGGGCAAAAAGAGAAGGGGACAACAGAGGATGAGATGGTTGGATGGCATCATCAATTCAATGAGCATGAGTTTGAACCAACTCTGGGAGATAGAGAAGAACAGGGAAGCCCGCAGACTGGTGCGCTGCAGTCCATAGCGTCACAAAGAGTCAGACATGACTGAGCAACTGAACAATAACAGCATATGTATATGTGTATCTGACTTACTTTGCTGAGCAGCAGAGCTAACATAGCATTGTAAAGCACCTATACTCCAATAAAAATTGATAAAAGAGAAAAGAGGGGAGGGGCTTCCACTCCTCTAGGATGGGAATCATATCACAGGCCAGGTCCTAAGCAGCCCTCCAGTGGTAAGTCTCACAAAATCTCATACACATGACTGAGGACAGTTTTACCTATAAATGCTTATTGGCACTTGAAAAAAATGAGATATAACTGATATAGACTTGGCTTTTTTTTTTTTAAACAAAGTATTTTCTTCTCCAAATTTGTCATCTCAGTTGCAAAAGGGAATATGTGCTTGATACGTGCTACTCTGTGCAACTGGAATAACAAGTAACCATATCCACGGATGGGGTGATGACGGACACGTGAATGTCTGGTGCTCTTGGCGATGCCCCACTGTAGGCAATCCTGCTGGGTTTCCTGCATTTGCTGAGAGTCCTCTACCGAGATGAAATGGAATAAAAGAATGCCACAGAGCAGCCCTCTCCCGCTGCCACGGGGTTTTCTCCTTATGTTTTATACCGTCTTGGATCATATTCTAATTATTCACTTCCACATTGATTTCTAACGCTAGAGGTAGAAAGCCTGGACGACAAGTGTCTCACTTGGTTTCTCTCCTTGATGTTTGCCCAGGGGCAGATGCTGCCTGGCACGTGGTGGGTTCTTTGGGCATTCATTCTATAGTTCATACCAAGTGCCTGCTCTGTGTCTGGCACTGAGGGGCACAGTGGTGAACAGGACACATGGCCTCTAAAAGAACTTGAGAGTCTGTCTAGTTCAACACTTTCTTTTAATAAATGATGACAAAGGCCCAGGGAGGGAAAGTGCCCCAGGTACCACAGCCAGAACCAGACACAGTCCAGTGCCCTCTCCTGGACCGACCAGCTAGACGGCTGCTTGATGAGTGAGCAGTGTCTCTACGAGTCAGTCCATTCAGCGCTAGAGGGCTTCTCAGGTGGTCCAGTGTTAAATAATCTGTCCGCCAACGCAAGGAGACACAGGTTCGATCCCCGGGTCGGGAAAATCCACTGGAGGAGGAAATGGTAAACCACTCCAGTTATTCTTTCCTAGAGAACCCCATGGACAGAAGCGTCTGGAGGGTACAGTGCATAAGGTCCCAAAGAATTGGACAAAACTGAGAACACACGCACGCATGCACAAATTTGGTGCCAGAAGCTGGCTATGAAGACCAGCAAAAGCAGAAGGAAGGGGGACATAGTAACAACAAAGGATCTGGAGAGAAGAGATAAGAATGGGGGAAGATCCGGGCCAGGTCAGTGCATGCTAATATGAGCGGCAGGACGTCAAGTCCTTGCCCCCCAGGAAGCAGGGGAGCTGAAGAACTCTAGCACTAGTCACTGGTAGGGGGCCAGTGCCCAGACTCCGGTCTCCTTGTTGAAAATGAAGAGAAAAACTCTTGCCTCTTGAGTTTGCATAATTAAAACTGAAGAGCTGAAATTGCCTATCAACTTAAGCCCCATGAAAATGCATAGACAAATCCTAAAATATGACTCATTATTACACAGATAAATCATGCAGGTCCCTTGACTCCTACTTGCAGCTGAGTTTTATGCTGTAAAAAGAGCAGATACAGCTATTGACTACTTCCACGGTCGAAACTCAGCTTCTTGGCAAGATCCAAAGGCCTCACTGGCTGGAATTTGTCTGCATCTCCAGACTGCTCTTCTCCCACTTCAAGCCTACATCCTGGCCACAGCAAACTCCCCAAAGTTCTTATACGCCATTTTGTTCTGGCCTCTCTCTTTTGGGCGCTTCCCAGGTGACTCAGTGGTAAAGAATCTGCCTGCCAATGCAAGAGACATGGGTTTGATCCCTGGGTCGGGAAGATCCCCTGGAGAAGGAAATGGCAACCCACTCCAGTGTTCTTGCCTGGGAAATCCCATGGACAGAGGAGCCTGGAGGGCTACAGTCCATGGGGTGCAAAGAGTCAGACAGGACTGAGAGACCAAACAACAACCACTTTTGCCCAGACAGCCCAGAGCACCCTTTTCATCTTCTCCACTTGGTTAATCTAGACTCATCCCTCCCAACTCAGCTCCCATGTCACGTCTTATGGGTATCATTACTATGCCCTAACCCCACACCCAGAGCTGGAGAAGCTATCCACCCTCCTACAGGTCTCTATACTGACCTTCCTTGTAGCACTTACCACATGCCTGTGGCCTCATCTCTTGTCCAGCAATTATGTCCTAGCTCTATGCCCCTGGTGCCTCTCCCAAGGCCTCACCATATCAGGCACTCAATAAAGGTTACCTGAACGTGGTCCATGCCTTCCCCAATCCAGCCTCATAAAAGGCTGCCATTTTTTTTTCTTTTACAGCATAATTTGTAGTTGCTTTGAAGTATTGTACCACACAAATACCTTTGTAGTATCATACCACGCAAATACCTTATGAGTTATTTAACTGGCTTAGAAGATTTCCCGGAGAAGGGAGTGGCACCCCACTCCAGTACTCTTGCCTGGAAAATACCATGGACGGAGGAGCCTGGAAGGCTGCAGTCCATGGGGTCACTGAGGGTCGGACACGACTGAGCGACTTCACTTTCACTTTTCACTTTCATGCATTGGAGAAGGAAATGGCAACCCATTCCAGTGTTCTTGCCTGGAGAATCCCAGGGACGGGGGAGCCTGGTGGGCTGCCATCTATGGGGTCGCATAGAGTCGGACACGACTGAAGTGACTTAGCAGAAGATTTCCTGGAAGATTTCCTACCTTATGACCCAGCAATCCCACTTCTGGGCATACACACAGAGGAAACCAGAATTGAAAGAGACACATGTACCCCAATGTTCATCGCAGCACTGTTTATAATAGCCAGGACATGGAAACAACCTAGATGTCCATCAGCAGATGAATGGATAAGAAAGCTGTGGTACATATACACAATGGAGTATTACTCAGCCGTTAAAAAGAATTCATTTGAATCAGTTCTGATGAGATGGATGAAACTGGAGCCAATTATACAGAGTGAAGTAAGCCAGAAAGAAAAACACCAATACAGTATACTAACACATATATATGGAATTTAGGAAGATGGCAATGATGACCCTGTATGCAAGACAGGAAAAAAGACACAGATGTGTATAATGGACTTTTGGACTCAGAGGGAGAGGGAGAGGGTGGGATGATTTGGGAGAATGGGAATTCTAACATGTATACTATCATGTAAGAATTGAATCGCCAGTCCATGTCTGATGTAGGGTGCAGCATGTTTGGGGCTGGTGCATGGGGATGACCCAGAGAGATGTTGTGGGGAGGGAGGTGGGAGGGGGGGTCATGTTTGGGAACGCATGTAAGAATTAAAGATTTTAAAATTAAAAAAAAAAAAAAAAAGATTTCCTGGAGAAGGGAAAGGCTTCCCACTCCAGTATTGTGGCCTGGAGAATTCCATGGACTGTATAGCCCATGAGGTTGCAAAGAGTCGTACACAACTAAATGACTTTCACTTTCACTGTTGTTGGACATTTAGATTATTTTCAATATTTTAAGACTCCCATTTTGATACTGAAGGGGTTACCATAACCATCAACTAGCCAAATGAGACTTCCCCTAAAAACCAGCAAATCAAACCTCAGTGAAAGTAAGCAAAGCTCCTTGGGATGCTGGTAATCACAGTGTGAGTTGATCAGTGTTCCATTTGCAGGAGAGCAAGGACTGCCTTATCAGAGCAGCATGACACGCACCCCAGATTCGTCTATTGATAGGTCTCTGGGTACCTCTTATCAAACTAGTTCTCTTGGTGGGGGTTCTGTTCCTGAGTCACGTCTGCCAGGAATTCCACATAAAATGGAAGAAGAACCTCAGCCAGCTGAAGGTGCTGGTGGCCTGGTTAAGAAGCTCTGCCTTGGCGAAGGCTTTTTCTCCTCCCCACAAACGGAATCCCAGATGGAGCCTAGGCTCAGGCACTCACAGGTAAGACAGCAGTCCCGGGCCCTGCAGACCGCAGGACTGAGGGTCTGTTGAGGTTCATTGCTGTTGCTATCACAGTCCCAGACCTAGAGGTCTCCATGAAAGCCAAGGCCAGTATCAAGGCTTTTTCTCCTAGCCTTCTGCTGCACCCTGATATCAGGCAAAGCAGAGACAGACCACCCAGAATTGCTGCTAGGTCGTCTTTGATGGGAAGAAGGTGACAGTGAGGCTGACTTTTTTACAATCTAGGGGGTGGTTCCCATAGTCTATTAAGAAGCAGTAGAAGTTCATTAACATCAAAAGAACTTAAGAAAAGGTGGGGGACATCCCTGGTGGTCCAGTGGTTAAGAGGCCACACTGCCAATACAGGCAGCACAGGTTCGATCCCTGGTCGAGGAACTAAGATCCCACATGCCATGGGGCACAGCCAAAAGATTAAAAACAAAATGAAAAGATGGATTAAAGAGATCATCCTTCTTTGTCCATGAAGGAAGCTCCCAGATTGGGGGAGGGTGGAGAAAGGGTTGCCTAGAGTCTTTCCGTGGAGAAGGCAATGGCACCCCACTCCAGTACTCTTGCCTGGAAAATCCCATGGACGGAGGAGCCTGGTGAGCTGTTTATGGGGCTGCACAGAGTCGGACATGACTGAAGCGACTTAGCAGCAGCAGCAGCAGCAGCAGCAGAGTCTTTCCTAGCGATGTGGGATGGTGTCAGTTCTACGAAAGTGGTCAGACTGAGGTGGGTATGCTGGAAATTCTGATGAGGCCTCTAAGGGGGGCAAGGAGTATGGTTCTGTTACTTACTAACATCCGGGCCTTGGGGTATTTTGGTCTTAGTTTCTCCACCCATAATCTATAAAATGGGAATCATACCTACCTCATGGACTTAAGAGAATAGAATACACACAGGTGCGCACCCACAGAGCATACCTATAACTCATCAGCGACGATTTCCAACTGCAGCTCCTTTGAAGGGAGAGACAACGACCTCTTCTGGAATTCTGTGGTTCTTTCTCTCTACCACCATTTATAGCTTTCTTGACCACCTCTAATTGAACTGCAATTATTTATTTATTCGGCTGTGCAACATGTGGGATCTCAGTTCCCCGACCAAGGGCTGAATCTGTGCCTCTGCAGTGGAAGAGCAGTGTCTTAACCACTGGACTGCCAGGGAAGCCCCTGAACAGCATTTTTGAAAAGCAATTTACTCCCAACAAGTCTTTACCTTAGTTTCATTGAATATGTGTACGACAGGCATAAACAGGTTTTGCAATAACCACAAGTGGCTCTTAGGAAGCAAAGGACTTGGCTGCTGGGAGACAAGGGGCCCCGGCAGGGTGGTCAAGGAACTGCCAGCCACGCAGAGGCTCCGTATCTCGGTGGAAAGCAGTCAGTTGCTCTGCCCACGCGCCCTTGCCCTGAGCACATGGGTGTGCCCTGGCCCTACTTCCAGCTGCCCTTGTCCTCAGTTCTCTGCCTGAGGACCTCCTCTCCCTGCTGGAGCTCACGTTGCCACTTGCACAGCAGCTGCCATAGAACAGTGGACATTCTGACAGCAAGGACAGACAGGAGCTGGTGTGTAAAGACCCCAGGCCCCGCACCTATAGCGCTGGATAACCCCGAGGCAGGTTCTGCATGGGCTCCCCCTGTTTCTCCAGCAGGTCCAAATTCCTGTCTCCCACAGTAGTACCTGGCTTAGAAGCGCACCCTTGCTTGCATGGCTGCCTCCCCTTTCATGTCTCATTTTCCTGAAGCCCTTCTGGTGTCCTCCCACCTCTCAGATAAACTATTTTTTCCTGAATCCTAGGCTCAGTTTGCTTTTGCAAAAACCCAAACTATAACAGTCTCAGATGTAAGCCTTGCTCTGGGAATGGAGCAAACAGGGCAGTGTGGTGCTGTAGTTATATGAAGGTCGCCATATACACAATCCTGTCTGTGGGGGGCTGAATAATGGCCCCCAGTGATGTCCTGATGCTAATCCCAAGAACCTGTGTATATGTCACTCTGCATGGTAAAAGAGACACTGCAGATGTGACTCAGTTAAGGATCTGGAGATGGAGAGATGATTCTGGCTGATCTAGCTGGGTCTGATCCAGTAATGAGTCTTTTTAAGAGTCAGGCAGCAGGGAGTGAAGTGGAAAGCAGGCCATGTGACAACAGAAGCTATGGGAAGCACAATCAGAAAAAGAAGATGCTGGCTTTGAGGATGGAGGGAGGCACCACGAGCCAGGGAATGCAGGCAACCTCTAGGAGCTAGAAAAGGTAAGGAAATGGGTTCTCTCCTGGAGCCTCTAGAAGGAATCAGCTGTTGACACCATGAGTTTAGCCCCCTCAGACTTATTCCAGGCTTCCAACCTCCAGAACTATAACAGAATAAATATGTGTTGTTTTTTTTAAGCTGCTGAGTTGATGGTAATTTGATACAGTAGCAAAAAGAAACTAAAGCTTACCATCCAGTCCTTGCATTACCTTACAGTGGATACTGTATCCCCATTTTACAGATGGGAAAACTAGAGCTTGCTCACCTGTGGAACAGCTTGGCCTCAAGGCAGAAAAGCTGGTAAGTGGCAGAGCTGGGATCAAGCTAGTCTGTCCAACCTGGACCATCAAGTTCCCTCCACCCATGATTCCAACACTGATTCCAAGAGACCCACTTGCAAAGCCAGCCTCTTAAGGTTGGGCTTCCTGGTTCTACTGTGTCCACTAAAAGGCTCAACAACAAAGAAACATGCCAAGGCTTACAAAGATGATAGGAAAAGCTCCCAGGAGCTTATATGAGGCCAAACCCTACCTCGATACTCAAGTTATAACCTGCTTAGATGAGGCTCAGGTCAGGTTCACTCATTCTATTCTGGACTGAAATGGGATAGTCAGGTGCTAAACAGAATACAATTCTAATCATATTTCGTAAGAAATATAAATACTCCAATGGGGACTTCCCTGGTGGTCCAATGGTTGAGAATCTGTCTGCCAATGCAGGGGACACAAGTTCGATCCCCGGTCTGGGAAGATCCCACATGCTACAAGGCAACTAAGCCCATACGTCACAACTACTGAGCCCATGCTCTGTAACAAGAGAAGCCCCTGACTGCGGCAACTAGAGAAAGCCTGCGCACAGCAATGAAGACCCAGCACAGCCAATAAACAAATACTCCAATGGGTAAGAAAAATGGAATTGCTGCTCAAATATTACTCAATGATAGTATGCATTTTATTGAGCTCCTGCTATGTGCCAGGTATGTGCTAGATGCTGGGGAAATCCAAAGAATTATAAAGTACTGCCTTAGTGGAGTAGAAGATGCAGGGCAGGAGGCAGCACACAGACACACACACAGATAACTAGCATACAACAGGACAGGCCCTGTATTTCTAAGGCAGCCTGGGGAACTGTTCCTGAGGACCTACTGTGTGCAAGACAATGAGTTGGAGCTGGGAGAAGATAAGACCATCCCTGCTATGAAGTAGCTAACAGGCTTGGTGAGGTTAACAAAGAGGTGATGAACACATATTACTCATTCTTCACACATTTATTTGACAAATGATTACTGAGTGCTTCCTATATGTCAACACTGTGCCATGGATGCTAGAGTGATGGAAATGTACTGGAAACAGTGGAGGCTGAAAGGAGAGGATGGTCGGTGCTCCTTGGAGGGTCGAAGGGAGCCCAATGGTAACATGAGTTGCAGTCCAACAGCTGAGAAGTATCCCCTGGATGCAGCATGGGTGAGAAATCTTAGCTTCACATCTCTGCTTTAATATCCCTTTACAGTAACCTAATTGGTGCGTTTGACCTATGCATCTTCTCTGGGGGAGGCCACAACTGTCCAATAGTGGTGACAGGGTTTTAATTGTGGTCATTACTGTATCTCTGCACATGTGGAGTGACTCAATGCCCAGGCAATTGAACTCAGCCTGTTTTTCTCAGGTTCATTCCCGCCACTGAGACACTGTCCATTTCCAGTTCCCAGGAAGGTGCTAGGGGTCAGAGCCTATACGGCTTTCAGCTCACATTTTCCTTCCCATCATGCATTCAGCAGGCTCTTGCTCTCATATCTGATAGGAAACTTGCAGGATGTCAGATGTGACAAACAGGCTTTTAAAACAGCCAAGGGAAATATAAACAAAGAGATCTGCTTTTCAGATTCTGGTATGAACAGTTCTGGAAAAAGAAATGGGGAAAGGATTTTAATGGACTTAAAGAAACCAGTTCAAATGAGACAGACCAGGTGCTGTTGGTGGAGCTACTGATACTCTGTATGTATCTTATCTTTTATGATAAAAACAAGTGTGACATACACCCTGTGTTGAGTTGTCTGCATTTTGAGATCTCCTGGGTCTCGAATATCATAAGCATTAACATAGCCAAACACATCCGGGGGGAGTGAGGAATTTACAGTTTCAGGGTTAGGGAATTGTGCATTCCTTTAAAAAAACCTTTTAAAAAATGAATTTTTTTTTTCACTAAATGTATATAAGGACTTCCATGGTGGTCCAGGGGTTAAGACTTTGCCTTCCAGTGCAGGGGGTGTTAAGACTTTGTCTTTCAACGCAGGGGGTGTTAAGACTTTGCTTTCCAATGCAGGGGGTATAGGTTCAATCCCTGGTCAGGGAGCTAAAATCTCACATGCCTCGAGGCCAAAAAAATCCAAACATAAAACAGAAACTGTATTGTGACAAAGTCAACACACTTTAAAAATGGTCCGCATAAAAACAAATCTTAAAAGCAATGAAAAAATATATATAACAACAAAATGTGGTATATACACACAAAGAAATATCATTCAGCCTTAAAAAGGAAGGGAATCTGACAAATGTGACATCATGAATGAATCGTAAAGACATTATGCTAGTTGAAGTCAGTCACAAAAGGACAAATATTGTCCGGATCCACTTATATGAAGTACTTAGAGTGGTTAGTATTCACACTGACAGAAAGCAGAATAGTGATTACGGGGAGCTGAGGGAAGAGAGGAGTGAAGATAGTATTTAACGGGGACAGAATTTAGGTTTGAGAAGAAAATGTTCTGGAGATGGGCAGTGGTTGATGGTTGCACAGCAATGTGAAGGTATGTACTTAATGCCACTGAACTGTACACGTAAGAATGGTTAAAATGGTAAATGTTATTTTACAGCTATTTTACCACTATAAATAAAAATGTAACAACTGCAAATGCCACTTTTGAGCTGAAATAGAATCAGTAGGATTTGATCTGAAGGGGACTGTAGTCATGAGTTGATCAGTTTGGAGTTTCCAGATGTCCGTGTGAGGTGGCTGCAATGAATCAGCCAGGGCTAACCCAGTCATTCCAGTCCTAGATATGCACCCAGGAGAAATGAAAGCATAATTTCACAAAAGACTACTTGTATACAAATATCCACAGCAGCTTTATTCAAAATAGCCCCAAACTGGAGCCCATCCAAATGTCCATCAGTAGCAGAATGGATAAACCAACTGCAGTGTATCTGTACAATTTACTCTTCTCCAGTTCTAAAATGAATGAACTGTTGAAACACACAACTTGGATGAATCTCAAAATATTTTGCTAAGTGAAATCATACATACTGTAGGATCCATTTATATGAAATTCTAGATTAGGCAAAACTCATTTATATGGATAGAACTGAGAACAGGTGTTGCCTGGAGGGAGGGCAGTCTGGGGTAAGGGCCCAAAGAAATTTTCTAGGATGATGGAAATATTTGGTTTCTCAATAGGGGTGTGAGTGGCATGAACGTAATTCATTTGAGCATTTGTCAAAACTCCTCAAACTGCATACCTAAGATCTATGCATTTTGCTGTGAGTTACATCACAATTAAAAAATGTTTGTTTTGTTCAGTCACCAAGTCGTGTCCAACTCCTTGCAACTCCATGGACTGCAGCATGCCAGACTTTCCTGTCCCTCACCATCTCCCAGAGTTTGCCCAAGTTCATGTCCATTGAATGGTGACTCAATTTTAAAAATATATAATTATAAAAAAAATATCACTTCCCAGAGTTTCTGGTTCAATAGGTCTGGAGTGAAAGCCAGGCATCTGCAGGTTTAAAATATCCACAGTCAGCGGGGTTCCAGCCAGCCCACTCCATCTCACCACATTGGCCTAAGGTGGGAAATGCCTTCCCAAACCCACTTCTCCCTGCATCCTTCACCCTTGAAGGAGGCAGGTGGTGCCTCCTTGAACCTTGGCTCACAAGTCACAAGTCATTTCTTCCCTTTTCCCCTATCTTTTGGCCATGCCACACAGCATAGAGGATCTTAGTTCTCTGACCAGGGATGGAACCCATGCCCCTGCAGTGGCAGCAGAGTGTCCTAACCACTGAACCACCAGGAAGTCCCACAAGTGACTTCTTAGATGTGCTCAACAAGGCTGGAAACCATGTCCTTTCTCATGCAGAGGCCAGGGACAAGGTCCTTGAGAGTGCAGACTGCGGGGTCTGAATGCCTGGGTTCCAATCCCACCTCATCTCTGACCAGCTGAGGTCCCCTGGGCAAGTTCATATGCCTCAGTTTCTTTCCCTGTAAAATGAGGAGGTTGATGCTATTAGGGCATCAGCAACCTTGGAGGGCAGCTGTGAGGATTTAAGAAGTCAATACAAAAATGTAACCATGCTTTTTATTTTCTACAATTTATAATGCTTTGACATCTTGGGGGTCTTTGGACCTGGGGAGGGACTGCTGCTACCAGGGTTGGCTAATTCCTTGAGATAACAAACAACTTGCCTCTGACCATGACTTTTTTGAAATTGGAGGATAATTGCTTTGCCATATTGCGTTGCTTTCGGTTGTACAACCACATGAATCAGCCATAAGTTTACGTGTGTCTGGGCTTCCCTGGTGGCTCCGCAGTAAAGAATCTACCTGCAGTGCAGGAGACGCGGGAGCTGTGGGTTCAATCCCTGGATCAGGAAGGTCCCCTGGAGGAGGAAATGGCAGTCCATTCCAGTATTCTTGCCTGGAAAATCCCACGGATGGCGGGGCCTGGTGTGCTACAGTCGATGGGATCACAAAGAGTCGGACACGACTGAAGCAACTGAGTACAGTACGGCACATACATATGTCCCCTCCCTCTTGAACCTCCCTCCCACCTGCCACCCCATCCCACCCATCTAGGTTGTCACAGAGCACCAGGTCGAGCTTCCTGTGTTATACAGCAGCTTCCCACTAGCTATCTGTTTTATATATGGTAATGTATATGTTTCAATGCTATTCTCTCAATTTATCTCATCCTCTCCTTTCCCTGCTGTGTCTCTGTTCCTGCTTTGCAAATAGGTTCATCAGTATCATTTTTCTAGATTCCATACATATGCATTCAGTTCAGTTCAGTTGCTCAGTTGTGTCTGACTCTTTGCTACCCCATGGACTGCAGCACACCAGGCTTCCCTGTCCATCACAGTCTCCTGGAGCGTGCTCAAACTCATGTCCATTGAATCAGTGATGCCACCCAACCATCTCATCCTCTGTCGTCCCCTTCTCCTCCTGCCTTCAATCTTTCCCAGCATCAGGATCTTTTCTAATGAGTCAGTACTTCACGTTAGGTGGCCAAAGTATTGTAGTTTCAGCCTCAGCATCAGTCCTTCCAACGAATATTCAGGACTTATTTCCTGTAGGATTGATCGGTTTGATCTCCTTGCAGTCCAAATTTGATCTCCTTGCAGTCCCAATAAAACATATGTGTGAATATATGATATTTGTTTTTCTCTTTCTGACTTACTTCACTCTGTATAATAGGCTCTAGGTTCATCCACCTCGCTACAGCTAACTCAAATTTGTTCTTTTTTTATGGTTGAGTAATACTCCATTGTATATATGTACGACAACGTCTTTATCCATTCATCTATCAATTGACCATGACTTTGATATGCATACACACCAATCCAGAGCCCATACCCCAACCAGTTCCTTTCTCAAACTCCTACATACCAAGTTAATGTTCCCTTGTCCTGAGTCACCCTGGGCCAGGTACTGGACAGCTAGGGGCCACCTGTATAGTCCAGAGCCCGCTGAAATTATTCAGACACTCCAACCCTGTGCTCACTAACCCTGCCTCATCCATTGTTTCTGAGCAAACCCTAATAAAGGCTGTAGCCCATGCTTTCTTCCTTCTTAACCACCCTAGTACTTCCCCATGTGGCCCTGCATGTTTTGGCATGATGCCCTACTCTTGGAAACCATTACTAACAAATCACCTTTTCAACAGCAATCATCTCCCAATCTGATAGCTTTGCTATACATGAATAAAGCCAATATTCTGGGTAGTCGTTGCTCAGTCACTCAGTCGTGTCTGACTCTTTGCGACCCCATGGATAGCAGCACACCAGACTTCCCTGTCCTTCATCATTTCCCGGAGTTTGTTCAAACTCATGTCCATTGAGTCAATGATGCCATCCAACCATCTCATCCTCTGTCACCCTCTTCTCCTCCTGCTTTCAATCTTTCCCACCATTAGGGTCTATTTATTTTATTTTTTTTTAACAAAACTTTTAATTTATTTATTTAGCTGTGCTGGGTCTTAGTTGTGGTATGTGGGATCTATTGTAGTTCCCTGACCAGGAATCGAACCCGGGCACCCTGCCTTGGGAACACAGGAGTCTTAGCCACTGGACCACTAGCAAAGTCTCTACACTTTAATGCAAGCATAAGAAGAGTGCCTGGCATGTGGCAGGCCTGCAAAAAGTAGAGTCTTTGTGTAACTGAACCCTCTGCTGCTTTTTCCCAGCACTTACCATGATCTGTAACTATGTAGGCTAGGGGTTGTTTGCTCTCTATCTCCTCTAACCTCTAAACTCGGAGAAGAAAGGCCCATGTCCATTTTTCAAATTCGTGCTATACTATATTCCCAGCACCTAGGCAAGAGCCAGGCCAAGAGAAGGGCTTAGCAAAGACCTGATGAACAAAGGAGAACCCACTGGTTGTGCAGTTAAACCCTCTTTTCATAGTTAATGAAATCTAAGCCAGGGAGGGGAGGAGACTCACCACATCACACCACCCATTGGATTGGAGCTAATGTGTCAGGTCCCTTGACTCTCAAGAACCCTTCTCCCATTCCAGGTAGTTGCCCCAAAATCTGAAGTCTGACTTTGTAAGACGTGGGGAGCAGATAAGCCCTGAGAACAGTTCAGCTGTGCAGATGACAAAGCGGCATGGATGCCCAGGAAGCTCTGCACTGCCCTCTTGCTGGGCTGCTGTCCTTTGCCCACCCCACTGACACTGTTTTTGGTCCTTGCAGTTTCCTGTCACCACTCAGCAGCTTTTATCACTGGTGCAGACCATGAAACTACGCCGCACTTGGCAGCCGACAGCCTTGTCACTCTTCACAGGGGAGCTGGCTCATGGGATCCCACATCAGTCATTCCCGAGACATGGATATGGCCTCCTCTTCACATGATATAATTGCCAAGCTTATTGTGACCCTTCCTGGAGGGAACCCTGGAGCAGTTTCCCTTGGCTTCTGGGTGGTGGGTGCCTGTCATCACCAAGACCTAGCAATGGGTCCCTGGGGTGACTTAGAGGCTGTCATCAACTCTTGGAATTCTTGGATTCTACTCTTAAATCTCCAAGCCAAAGAAACTGGCTGCTGGTCTCATGGGTGAGCGATTCATGGGACAGTCAAATTCTACAACTTGGAAGGTTCATTTAAGTTGATCAGGGAGATATTTCTGCCTTCACCGGGAGTCTTGCTCATTACTATTCAGGGTCTAAGAACCATTTTAAGTTAAATAATGGCCAGGTCTCTAAAAAATGAGACATTTGATTATATTAGAAGTCCTTGAACACAGGAGACAGCAGCCTAGGGTAAAGGAAGGGGTTGAGGCTTTGGGGACAGACAGATCTGGGTGAAGGCCCCAGGCTGGCCTTTTGGCAGCCCCATGATTTTGTCATGTGACTTAATCTCTCTGATTCTCAGTCTTCTTTACAAAATAAAAATGATAAGATCTGTTATGCAAAGCAAGGCACGCAAAGCGCTTGTCACAGTGCCAGGCACACAGTAGATTCTAAATAAACACTGAAATATGAAGATGATGCTGTTGATGATAACACTCCAATGGCATGCATCCTTTCAGCTTACTCAACCCTTTTCTTATATATATGTGTATATACTTACTTATTTTGTTATTGAGATATAATTCTCATGTCATTAAATTCACCCTTTCAAGCTATATAATTCAGTGGTTTTTAGGATATTCTGAAAATTGTGCAGCCATCTCCACTATATAATTCCAGAACACTTTCATCAGCCCCAAAAGAAACCCCATACCTATTAGCAGTCACTCCCCATTCTTCCCTTCCTCCAGCCCCTGGCAACCACTAATCTGCTTTCTGTCTCTATGGATTTGCCTAGTCTGGGTATTTCCTATGAATAGACTCACAAAGCATAGCCCTTTGTGTCTGGCTTTTCTCACTTAGCATAATGTTTTCATGGTTTGTTCATGTCATACCAGGTAGCACAACTTCAACCCTTTTTCTTGCCAGATAATATTCCACTGTATAGCTCTACCACTGTGCTTTGTCCATTCATCAACTGACGGGCACTCGGGTTGTCTCCACTTCTGGGCTCCCATTCTTTTTTATTTGCCTCACAACCTTCTCTGTAGGAGAAACTAGAAGGACACTTTTGTTCACTACAGAGAGGGAACGGAGGCTCAGAGTGGCAAAGTGACCGCCCTATGGTCACTCAGCTGCTCAGACACATGTTAGGGATCCAGGTCAATCCTCCTGACCTCCTCAAACTCATTCAATGTCTCCAGGCAAAACAAGAAGCATGGTGTTTGTCAGTGTTTGTATGTGGAGGGAATCCAACAGCATATTACAGAGCATTTCACTGGCCTTGAGGGCAAAGGAATGAGCATAATTAAGGATCATCTTGCTTTGTAACCCCAGCAGGGGAGACAGCAGCGGATTCCAAGTGGATCTGTGCCAGCATCTGGGGAGGGAAGGCAGCCCATTCTCACTAATGAGAAACCCAGGAACAATCCAATCTCATCCTTGGGCTTTGCCTGGGGATTCTCAGTGGCAGGTGCTGGTTGCCCTTCCTTCCTTCTTCACCCCAACACATCACCTTGGATTTTCCATCATATCCTTTACATTCTTTGCCCCTTTTCTGTGCTTAGGGATCTGGAGGGCCAACCATACACGAGAGCAAAGCCAACAGCAATCAGAGAAAAAGAAGATGGAAATAATCCATATGGCAAGGGGGGAGCCTCTATCCTATCCAAGACAGGGGCTGGGATTTTCTTTGGACAACCTTGGCTATTCCCAGAAAGTTCCTATTCTCATGTGAGTAACGAACAAACAATGACTGAGCATGCACTTTGGTTCAACATTCTTTCATCAAAATATTTCTTGGCACCTACTGTGTGCCCGCCAGACGTGGGGCACCAGAAGACAGCAGAGAAAGACAAATGGGTCCAGCTCTGACATTCAAATTCTCATGATGGAGACAGATTGTGAGTGCGTGCTGTGTGTGAAGTGACTTCAGTCATCTCCAGCTCTTTTGCAACCCCATGGACTGTAGCCTGCCAAGCTCCTCTGTTCATGGGATTCTCCAGGCAAGATTACTGGAGTGGGTTGACGTGCCCTCCTCCAGGGGATCTTCCTGACCCAGGAATCAAACCCAGGTCTCCAGCACTGCAGGCAGATTCTTTCCCATCCGAGCCACTGGGGAGACAAATCAGAGGGATGCAAACAAGGGAGAAAAAAGGACGTAATAAAGGAAGGGAAAGAGAGCAGGGAGAAAAGGTGGAGTCAGGCCGCCCCACCTGACCAGGTGCTACACTGGTCCAGTCATCGAGGGTATGGGGTGTGAAAGACCCAGAAGCACCTTCCAAGCAGAAGGGCCAATATGGCAGGGAAAGTGTAGCCGAAGCAGGGGCGGGGGGAAGATTCCCAGGGAATGCCTCCTTCACTAAAGTCCTGACGGCTCCATCCCCTCTCCAGTCATCTTCTACCACATGTCTAGGGGTCACCCCTCAGGCTCCCTCCCACCGCTGAGCATCTGTGACTCCCCTGAGGATGTGACTTCTGGGTTGCCCTCCCAGCTGCCCCTCCAGTGTCAGGTCTGGGTGTAGCCAATCTTACTGAGTGAAGGCTGCACAGCCTGGTGACAGCCTGTGGCTTTTGCTCCTGCAGCTGTGACATCCTCAGAGGAGAAACAAACCAGCTGTCCCAATGGGTCACACAAAACAGCCTTAGTCAAGTCACTCGTTTCAAATAACTGACACCAAGGGACTGACCCCACTGCCAGCACAGAGCACCTCCGAATGAGGGAGCAAGGGTGCTTGATGATGAAACTGCGCTCGGGGCGTCTGCAGATAACTGATTTTCTTTTTATGCCAAAACCCCATCCACTGCTGCCACAGAAACACTGATAGCAGCAACCCCAGTCAGCTGAGAACCAGTGGCTGTGACTTGGCCTCGGTCCTCCGTTCAAGCTTAGAACTGCCAAATCACCCTAGCGCGTGGCATGGCCTGGGGCTGCATGTTGTATGTGTCCAGCGGCAGCAGCACTGGGGTCTTCACAAAGCAATTCTGCAACAAGACCTGGGCAAAGGACCTACTACACCCCTGCTGTATGGCTGCCCTGAGCCTGGCCGCCTGACCTCCTGGAGATCCTGTAAGCTCCTTCCTGCTTTTGTGTTTTCATATTTGCCAGAAGGCAATTCTGTTGTCTGCACCAAAGCACCTGGATACAGGTGATATGTTAGATACAGGCAGAGAGGGGGAGAATGGATTCTTTAGGTGGGATCAAAGATGACTGAGCTTTTAAAGGTCTTCAGTCTGGGGACTTCCCTGGTGGTCCGGTGGTTAAGACTTTGCCTTCCAACACAAGGGGGTGTAGGTTTGATCCCTGGTCAGGGAGCTAAGATTCCATATGCCTCATAGACAAAATAAAAACCAAAATATAACACAAGCAATACTGTAACAAATTCAATAAAGACTTTATAAATGGTCCACATTTTAAAAAATTCTTTAGAAAAGATCCTCAGCCTGAAACTCTTCAGAAAGAGATAGACAGCTAAGGAACTGACCTGTCAAAAGGGAAGGCCGGACCCAATCATGTCCAAAGTTCTTCCTTCTCTTGATATGACAATGACCAGTCCACATTACAGCCTGGCTGGGAATATTGGACAGAGGATACTGGAGAGAAAACCTGACTTTTCTTAGTCTCCTTGTCAATTTGGAGGAAATGGATGGAAATAAGTGAATCATGCAGTGAAGGCTGTGGGGTGGGCGGTGGGCTTTTATGTCAGAGCCAGTGAGTGAATGCAAATCAACTCAGAGCTCTTCTTCTTATTGTGATCTTGACCCTTTTGACGTCACACACGTCACACAAATTCTGCCACTTCAGGCTGCATCAATAACTCCTTGGGGATAATGTGTCTCCCCAAAGAGAAAGAGGACAACAATCTCAGGCAAGGATGTTCATTTCTAGGCAGCAGAAGCTCCAAAGTCATAAAAGGCCAACAATAATTAGAAAGTGTTTTTGTAATATTCTTCCCTCTGAAGGGAGTACCTTGAAGGTGCCTGGAGATTCAGGCTAATGGGAAAATAGAAGGTTCTGAAAAGAGCTCCTTTGAATCTGCGCCCCTCAGCTTGTTCTCTAGCAAAGGCAGACACACAAATGAAGGATCTGATTTTCCAATTCTCAGAAAATACAGGGCAAGAACCTTCTGGGTGGAAACAAGGTTGACAAAGAAAAGAAAGGCAGTGAATTAAAAAGGAGCTGTAGACATTCATTTTCATTTGTACTTTCAGATTTGTTCCCAAGCATCACGACACTAGGATCTTTTGAACAGTCCTTCAAACAAAGGGATGAGTGCTTTGTCCACTCAGGGAAACCCTCCCACCCTGCTCGGAATATCTGAAGGCAAGAAAAGTGGATGGTGGGCATATCTCATAGCCTCACATGAGCAAATCAAGTGTGTGCCCAGGGGATTTCCCTGGCAGTCCAGTGGCTAAGATTCTGTGCTTCCAATGCAGCAGGTTTGATCCCTGGTCAGGGAACTAAGATATCACAAGTCACACAGCATGACATTTATATATATATATATAAATGAATATAAGAGTGTGCCCAGGGAACAGGTGCAAAGCAAGTTTTTAATACATGGGTAAAGGAAAGCATGATGACATAAATTTCTGCCTTTCCCCAGGCCTTTAGTCCAGCACCCGCTTCCTTTCTGTCTCTCCAAAGACCTTTGAAGTCACTCAGTCATGTCTGACTCTTTGCAACCCCATGGACTGTAGCCTACCAGGCTCCTCCATCCATGGGATTTTCCAGGCAAGAGTACTGGAGTGGGTTGCCATTTCCTCCTCCAGGGGATTTTCCCAACCAAGGGAGCAAACCAAGGTCTCCTGCACTGCAGGCAGACTCTTTACCATCTGAGCCACCAGGGAAGCCCAAAGACTTTGAAATCCACTGATTCATTTAATAATTACTTACTGAGCACCTACTATGTGCCAGGCACTGTTCTAGGTATTATGGATAAGGAAGTGAACCAAACAAAAGTGTCTGTCCTTCTGAAGTTTACATTATCATAGAAGAAGCAGGTTATAAATAAGATACATGTAAGGAAAATATGTGGGCTTCCCTGGTGGCTCAGTGGTACAGAATCTGCCTGCCAATGCAGGAGACTTGCAGGAGATGCAGGTTCAATTCTTGGTCCAGGAAGATTCCCTGGGGAAGGAAGTGGCAACCCACTCCGGTACTCTTGCCTGGAGACTCCTATGGACAGAGAAGCCTGGCGGGCTATAGTCCAAGGGGGTCACAAAGAGTCAGATACAACTTAGAGACTAAACAACAACAAGGAAAATATATATACTAGATCTAAGCACTTTGGAGAAAGAATAAAACAGGAAGGAGGGAAGGAAGAAGCAGAGGAGAGTTGAAATCTCACAATTACATATCAGCCCTACTGTCTCTCAAAGAACTTAAAATTGGACAAGAGGCCTAGTTAAAGTATTCTCTCCTCCAGGAAGCCTTGGCTGACCATGTGGCCCATTAATCAGTGTTTAGCCAACCTCTCAATGTCTTTGTCTACCCAGGGTTTATCGACTTCAGCACTACTGGTATTTGAGGTTGGATCACTGCTTGTTGTGGGGACTGTCCCGTGCACTGTGGGGTGTTTGGCAGCATCCCTGGCCTCTACTAGATGCCAGTAGTACCCTAAGCCCCAGCTGTGACAACCAGAAATGTCTCCAGAAGTGGTCCAATGGCCCCTGATGGGTAAATTTTCCCCTGGTTGAGAACCATCGGTTTACCTCTTCTTATTCAAAGTATGTCCCTAGGCCAGCTGCGTGGGCACTGCCTGGGAATTGATTAGAAATGCAGAATCTCAGGTGCTATGCACATATCTACTTAAATCAGCATCTGTATCTTAACAAGAGTCTTGAGGGATTCATATGCACATTAGCTATTTGAGAAGCAGGGGTTTATGCCACTTCCCTGACCCTCAGAACAATGATTCTAAGCCTCCTGGTGTGCATAAGATTCACCTGGAGGGCTTGTTCAAAATGAAGATGCACAAACCCCTCCCCGGATCTAAGGAGTCAGAATCTGGGGGCAGAGGGTCATGGCATCTGGGGGTATTTAGCAGCTGCCCAGGTGAATCTGATGTTCACTAAAGTTTGAGAATCATTCCTTCAGACCAGTAGTTCTCAAAGTGCCTCTTAGAAATTCAAATTATCAGGGGGTTGTTGTCTAGTTGCTTCAGTTGTGTCCGACTCTTTTGTGATCCCATGGACTGTAGCCCATCAGGCTCCTCTGTCCATGGAATTTCCCAGGCAAGACTATTGGAGTGGATTGCTATTTCCTTCTCCAAGGGATCTTCCAGTCCCAGGGATCGAACCCATGTCTCCTGCATTGGCAGACAGATTCTGTACTGCTGAACCACCTGAGAAGTCCACAAATGATCAGGGGAGGGTCAACAATTGGTTTTAACAAGGCCTCCAGATGATTCTGAGGCCTGCTCAAGTTTGAGAACCACTGTCTTAGACTAGGCGGTGGATAACACAATGGCTTTCAGGGGCCGGATATGCACACAGAGGGCTGATGAAGTTGAACTATCCTGGGAGAACTTGTGCATGCATGCTAAGTCACTTCAGTCGTGTCCGACTCTTTGCAACCCTATAGACCATAGCCCACCAAGCTCCTCTGTCCATAGGATTCTCCAGGCAAGCATACTGGAGTGGGTTGCCATGCCCTCCTCCAGGGGATCTTCCTGACCCAGGGATCAGACCCAAGCCTCTAATGCCTTCTGCATTGGCAGGTGGGTTCTTTACCATTAGCGCCATCTGGGAAGCCCAGGAGTACTTGTAGTTTGCTAGAAAGACTAAAGCATTTGAATTTAAAAAAAAAAAAAGATAAAGAAAAGGAAAACTTGCTGGCCAAACAAAGCACCTCTGCAGACCAGATCAGCTAGAGGCCACCATTGTGCTCTCCTGCAAGAGATGGCACCTTATATGGCTATTTTCTTCCTAGGAACACCTGGATGACTCTCCAGGTGAGCAGTAATCTCCTTGAGGACACATCTCTACTCTTTGCTCGTCTGAAGGTGGTACCCAGGAAAGTGGAAGTGAGTTGGCTGTTGATTCATTCTTGTTGCACCAAACCGCCTCAAAGCAAACAAAGACACAAAGCATGGTTTCAGCCAGGAGAGGTTTGAGTGTGGAAGGCCAGGTTCTTGGAGCCTCAGTTCTATTATCTGAGAATCATAAGGGTTGGATTAGAGCAGGGTTTCTCAGCACTGCCTTAGCACTGTGCACACTGGGACCAGGGAGGTCTTTGTTATGGAGGGACCATACTGTTCATATAGGATGCTTAACAACATCTTGGACCTCTGCTCACTAGATGCTGACAGCACTTCACCCAGTTATCACAACCAAAAATGTTTCCAGATGCTGCCAAATTTCCTCTGGGTGGGGGTTGGGGGGGGGGTTTCCTGTGGTTGAGAACCACTGCATTATAGGTAGGAAAGGGCAAAAAAGAGAAGAGTAATCAGCCTCAATGTTTAAGCCAAGGATGCAGCCAGGAGGGAGTCCAAGGGCCACCCAAAAAACAACTCCTCTAATGGGCTGTCTGCTTTGGAGCTCCCTCTGGGCTTTGCCAGGTCTCCATCAAGGCCTCCTCATGTGACCCTCTCCCTCCCTTGCCTTTCACACGCGCTGCTCCCCAATAGCCTTCCCCACTCCTAACTCCACACGTAGGTCTGGTTCCAACATGCAAAAGTCTGTAACATGCTGGGATTGAGTTTTGAGTCTGATCTGCCCCTCCTCTGTATCCATTCAGATACTTGTGAGCCAAGAACCCTTGAGAGGTTCCAAGCAGACTGAAGATGCAAGTCCATCCTCCCAGAGAAGGGAGTAAGGGCTTCCCACACTGGGGCAGGAGCTAGGGTGGATATACCCCAGATTGGGCTCCTTGCCTTCAGTGAGGGTCCCTACTTTATTATAGTTACCTTAACAACATCCCATCATTCTCACGCAATGGAAGAGGCTCCTTGACCACAATGGGTTAAAAGATATTTACAAACAACAGAAATCTTTGAAAATCCCCCTCTGTCCAAGTCCATGGTTAATGTTCTGTCTGAGGGGGTCTCCAGGGTCTCTGCATGCTTTCTATTCTGTGTGCTGCTCCAACAGAAGAGAATTCCAAATCCCAACTCCTTTTAAATACCTAACCGATTATAGTTACAAATTGATGTCAAGCGGAGTAAGTTGCAGCCAGCTCTGTACCATTAGCCCACACCAATTTCATTATTCATTTCTTCAAAAATAAGAGCTCTCAGACATGTGTCATAGAGGGGAGAGTGAAGTCACGGTCTGAATTCCTGCGGCAGACTCTCCCCTTACCTGGATGTGGGTTAAGTGGCTGCTGAAAGATTTTTAAAATTTATTTTATTGAAGTATAATTGATTTACTATGTTAAGTTAATTTCTGCTGTACAACAAAGTGATTCAATTATACACACATACATATTCTTTTCCATTATGGTTTATTCGAGGACATTGCATACAGTCCCCTGTGCTATACAGCTAGGACTCTGTCGCTTATCCATCCTGTATATTTGTAGTTTGCATCTGCTAATCCCAAATTCCCAATCCATCCTTTTCCCAACCTCCCTTCTCTATATCTGTGTTTCTGTTTCATAGATATATGGTATTTATTTTTCTTTTTCTGACTTACTTCACTTAGATGATAAGGCAGCAGAGGGGGTCTCCTCCTAATGGGTCTATCCTTGCTGTTGTAAATGGCATTATTTCATTCTTTTTTATGGCTGAGCAGTATTCCACTGTGGCTACTATAATGGAATACTACATAAAATATTCTATATATGGC
This sequence comes from Ovis aries, assembly GCF_016772045.2. Lineage (NCBI taxonomy): Eukaryota > Metazoa > Chordata > Mammalia > Artiodactyla > Bovidae > Ovis > Ovis aries. Next base: position 52,132,007 of record NC_056065.1, read on the forward strand.
TGAGTAGTATTTTACAATATATATATATGTATACATACACACACACACACACAATGGAATACTATTCAATGGACATGCACTTGGGCAAACTCTGGGAGATGGTGAGGGACAGAGGCCTGGCGTGCTGCAGTCTATGGGGTTGCAAAGAGTTGGACATGACTGAGTGACTGAACAACAGAAACTACATATATATATGTTATATATATACATACATTGGAGAAGGAAATGGCAACCCACTCCAGGATTCTTGCCTAGAATATATGGACAGAAGAGCCTGGCAGGCTATATTCTGTAAAGTCACAAAAAGTTGGACACAACTGAGCGAGTATCCACACATATACATACATACCCCATCTTTTTGATCCATTCATCTGTCGATGGACATTTAAGTTGTATCCATGTCTTGGCTCGTGTGAATAGTACTGCTATGAACAGAAGGAGCATGTGTCTTTTTGGATTACAGTTTAAAGCAGGATCTACATTTTATGAAGAATGAAGGAGGCAACGCCTCCTGCTTCACAGAGAGATGAGCAAGGAAGGGAGGAGAAGCAGGAAGGAGGTGACCATGCTCCTTACCCTGGTGTGCTCTGGGGTGGAAACACCGGCTGCCCTCTATAGTCCACTGCTTCATCCAGAGAGCTCTGCCCTGAGGCCCAGGAAATGTCTGCAGGTCACAGTAAAACTTTACACCTGAGCTTCCTCATCTGAGATACGGGGCCAAAAATCCTCCTCCTTGTCTTCTCATGAGTCCTAGAGAGGTCGCACAAGAGCTTCGCTTTGAGTGCACGAGACAGAAGAGCCTTGTGAGACCAAAGGAAGAGAGGGACTGAGTGGTCCCCTAGATTCCTGAGGGGGTCTTCTCAGTTCAGCTGAAGTCGTCCCAGTCTAAGCCACAGATGGACGTCTTGTACAGCCTGAGGTCAGCTGCACGGCAGCAGCCCCCGCCACCTCACCTCGCTGTCCAGAGCCTCCAGCTCAGTGGGTGCTCTCCTGCATCTCCATCCTGTTGACTCAGGAAAGGGAGGCAAAATGGGGCCTGGGAGATGTGGGGTGGAGGGCGGCCAGGCAGCGGAGGGCGTCTCCTCCTAATGCATGCATAGGATTTGCACAGCCTTGGATTTTGCAAGAGAAATTAAAGGGTGAGAACCTGTCTTTCTTTCCATTTTATTTTCTGTCTTGTCTATTTTTATTATTTTTTAAAATTTATTTTATTGAAGTATAGCTGATTTACCATATTGTGTTAATTTCTGCTATACAGCAAAGTGACTCAGTTCTACACACACACACACACACACACACACACACACACACACACACACTCTTTTATACAGGGAACTATAGTCAATAACATGTGGTAGCCCATAACAGAAAAGAATATGAAAAAGAATATAAATATGTATAACTTCTTTTCCTTTTTAAAAAACAACTTTTAATTTATCCATCTATTTGGCCGCGTTGGGTCTTAGCGTTGGCACATGGAATCTTCGTCGCGGTGCGTGGGCTTCTCTCTCACTGTGGCACGCAGACTTAGTTGTCCTCCGCATGCGGGATCTTAGTTCCCTGACCAGGGATCTAACAGGTGTCCCCACCCCTGCATTGCACAGTGAATTCTTAACCAGTGGGCCATCTTTCTTTTTAAAATACTGAGTCTAGGAGCCAGGGCAGCAAGCAGCAAAGACATGTCAAATGAGCTGGAAGAGGAGGCCCATCACGTGGCAGATGGCTGGGACACAGGATGGGCACTGAGCTGCCGATGGACTCACCCAGTTGCTGGGCAGCTCCTGAAGCAGGACCCTGGGCTCCCACTGACCACAGTGAATGACATGTACTTGAAAATGTTTATTCAAGATCGTCCTACTTGAAAAGAAAGTACAGTTAAAGTTCTCGAGTTTCTTACAGACACTTTGATTCCTCCCCTCTCCCCATTTCCTCCTTGTTGACTACAGACATTTCTGTAGAAGTGCGAAAATGTCTCTCTGGAGCCATAAAATCAAAGCATTTTGAAGTTACATCAGAATCAGCAGAGTTTTTGCCCCCAGTTATCTTCTTGTCTGAGCATCGGTCACGTCAGGGTTCATGCCTGCATTGGGCCTTAAAGGATTTTGATTTTCAAAAGGAAGATGAAGAAGATGGCTTTGAAGGCGTTAAGTGTGGAGAGTCAGGGTTTTGTTCTGGTTTGGCTCCAAGGAACAATGTGATCACCAAGAGTTGCATAGAATGGTATCTAATCTGAAAAATGAGATCTATTTTCATTCCTTTTCTTTCTTCCTTCCTTTTTTTTTCTTTTTTTTTTTTTAAATTTGAGGACTCATCTACACAGAACAGGGAAGCAGGACTTCGGATGGCAATTATCCAGACCAACATAAGGACACAGTTTTGAAGATTTTCAGTAGGAATCCTTCCATGCAGGGAGCGTTGTGGTTCCCACGGAGGGGCTCCTTCCTATTTTCTCTGTTTGTTCCAGAATAATTACAACCTGAAGAGAAATCTGCCTGGGGTGAAATTCAGATGTTTGGTTCAGATAAAACACAGTCAGCCTGACTGGAAAAGCACAATGTATTCAGCATCCCCGTGCTGCGGATTAATTCAGACCCTCAAACGCATAATCAGAGGAACACATTTAAAAGAATAGCACGATTCGCTAATGTTCTCGCTAAAACAACAGTTTCCCCCACTTCTATCTGCTCGGGCAGGTGGAACCAACTAATCCTTAGTGGAATGGGTCTCCAACATAGACTCATCTTCAAGTCTCCTCACTGGGGCAATTCAAACCCTTTGGAAGGGTCACATCTCCAAGGGAAGCCACAGAGCAAGTGTTCTGAGGATGTTTTAGCTCCACAGAAAGCAAGGCTTCCTCCTCTCGCTGCAATTTCCCCCCTCTCTCATGTGGGCATCAGGACTGGCAATGCAGTTAATACCTGAAGTAGGTTGAAAGATATCTCCCTCCAGACTCAAGTCTACCTGGAAGCTCAGAATGTGAACCTTACTTTGAAAGAGTTTTAGAAAAACCTTTCTTGGAACCTTATTTGTAGATGTAATTAAGAGTCTAGAGATAAAATCTTGGACTTAGTCTGGGCTTTCCTGGTGGCTCAGTGGTAAAGAATCCGCCTGCAATGCAGGAGACGCAAGTTTGATCCCTGAGTAGGGAAGATCGCCAGCAGAAGCAAATGACAACCCACTCTAGCATTCTTGCCTGGGAAATCCCATGGACAGAGGAAGTCTGGCGGGCTACAGTCCATGGAGTTGCAAAAGAGTCGGACACAACTGAGCAAGTAAACAATGCCAAAATCCAATGACTGGTGTTCATGTAAGAAGAGAGGCAGAGGGACTCAGCAGGATAGCATGTGACGATCAACAAACAGATGTTTGCTAGAGACAGACACTAGAGTGATGCTCCCACAAGCCAAGGAAATGCCAGGAGCCACCAGCAGCTGGAAAAGGCCAGGAGGGATCCTCCCCTAGAGCTCTCAGGGGAGCACAGCCCTGCTGATACCTAGGTTTTATACTTTCGGCTTCCAGAACGATGAGAGAATAAATGTTGTTTTAAGCCACCCAGTTTGTGCTCATTTGTTATGGCAGCCCTAGGAAAGTAATATAATATCTTAATCATGTGTCACTCTCCAAATTTTGAACCTCTGGGTTTCTGCCTCTATAAACCTCTTCCTTCATGTAGCTTCCAAATTGCCAGAGGAAGTTGAAACCTTTGGATTCCACAGTGGGGAAGTGAAGAGCTAGCTTTTTTTTTTAAAATTTTGTAGATTCTTCTAGACTTTTAAAAAAATTGGAGCATAATCACTTGAGATTGTTGTGTTAGTTTCTGCTGTACAATGAAGCGAATCAGTTGTATGTATGCATATATCCTCTCCATCTGGGGCCTCCCTCCCACACCCCACCCCCACCCCACCCCTCTAGGTCATCAGAGAACACTGAGCTGAGCTCTCTGTGATGCACGGCAGCTTCCCTCCCTCTAGCTATCTGTTTTACACATGGTAATGTATACAGGTCAATGCTGTGCTTTCAATTCCTCCCACCCTTTCTGTCCCCCTATGCCCACAAGTCCATCCTCTATGTCTGCATAGGGAATATTACTCAGCCATGAAAAGGAATAAAATGGAGTCACTTGTAACGATGTGGATAAACCTAGCATCTGACATACAAAGTGAAGCGAGAAAAACAAATATCACATATGAATGCATATATATGTTGTTGTATATTTTTAATGGAGAAAAATTTCAATGAAAAGAAGAGTTTTAAAAAGAACATACAATTACCCAACCCCAAAACTCTATAAATTCTTTCCTTACTCACCCCAGATGTATTTGGCTATGTTAATGGTTACGATATTTGAGATCCAGGAGATTTTAAAATGCAGACAATTCAACAGACGGTAGATGCTACTCCCCCAATTCACCCCTTTCTTGTTCCCAAAGATGTGGTACAGATATACAATCGAATATTACTCAGCCATAAAAGGAACAGAATTTGGTCATTTGTACTGATGTGGTTGGACCTAGTCTGTCATACAGAGTGAAGTAAGTCAGAAAGAGAGAAACAAATATACATGTACATATATATGCATATATACATATAATGCATGTATATACATATATATGGAATCTAGAAAAATGGTACTGATGAACCTAATTGCAGGGTAGGAATGGAGATGCAGACAAGGAGATAGTTCTTAACCAGATGAGGTGGCTCTGTGTGTGTTAACAAAACCACAGGAGAGCTACAGGAGAACAGAATCCCCTGGAGAACTACAAAGAACTACAATGCTCATACTTGGTGGGGATTCAGCTCATGACAATGGGTCAGTCCTGGGCCAAACACTCTCTGGGCCTCTTCTGCTCAAATCCTCAGGAGGTCGGAATGATCATCACCTTGCTATACCTCACCTAAGAGAAACCATCCCCCAGAGGGAGTTTTTTGAGCGAGCAGAAGCAGCTTTTGATTCCAGGCCTGGAGTGCCTGTGTCCTAACCCATCATTCCCCCTCTCCATCCCATCCCAACCCTAACAAGCACCCAAGGGTTGACTCTTGTGACGCCATGTTTCTCAACAGCAAATATAACTGTATGGCACTTCAATAATTGATTTTGATTGGAAATGAAGCCATCACATTACTTACTCATCAATCACTGCATCAGCAGAGTCAAAAAGTGTCATTCTACTGATGCCCAACTACTCCATGGATGAAAAGGCTACAGAGCAAACAGTGGAAGTATATTTCCAATGCAATCTTCTTTTGGTTTTTGCATTTGATTATTTTTTATGTTTAATTGGAGGATAATTGCTTTACAGTGTTGTGTTGGTTTCTGCTGTACAATAATGTGAATCAGCTATAAGTATATATATAGCCCCTCCCTCTTAAGCCTCCCTTCCCCACCCCATCTGACTCCTCTAGTTCATCACGGAGCACTAAGCTGAGCTCCCTGGGAAACACATCAGCTTTCCACTAACTATCTGTTCCACACATGGTAGTGCCTATATGGGGCTTCCCAGGTGGCGCAGTGGTAAAGAATCCTCTTGCCAATTCAGGAGATGTGGGTTCCACACCTGGGTTGGGAAGATCCCTTGGAGAAGGAAATAGCAACCCACTCCAGTACTCGTCTGGGAAATTTCATGGACAGAGGAGCCTGGCAGGTTACTATCCATAGGGTCGCAAAGAATCAGACACAACTTAGCAACTAAAGAACAACAAAGTGTCTATATGTCAATACTATTACCCCATTTGTCCCACCCTCTCCTTTGCTTGATCTGCCCACAAGTCCATTCTCTACATCTGTGTCTCTATCCTTGCCCTCCAAATAGGTTCATTAGTACCATTATTCAATATATATGCATTAATATATAATATTTGATTTTCTCTTTCTGACTTACTTCACTCTGTACAACAGGCTCTAGGTTCATCTGCCTCACTACAACTGACTCAAATTTGTTCCTTTTCATGGCTGAATAATATTCCATTATATACACACATATATATACACATATATATATGTGTGTGTGTGTGTGTATGTATGTATATAAAATAACTTCTTTATCCATTAATCTGTCAGCAGACATCTAGGTTGCTTCCATGTCCTGGCTATTGTAAATAGTGCCCAAAGGTAGCCACTGGATATACTTGGAGATTGCGAGAAGATAACACAGAGAGGTCTGCTCAGTCCGCTCAGATCTCTCATTCATTTGAACACTCTGTTGTCCTTTTCACAGGAGATCCTCTTGGCGTGATGCAGGAGGGGGCAAGTCACAGGCTGTGGTTACAGCGTCTGTATAGACAGGACCACCTTTTCAGGGCAAGGAGTGGAAACAGGCAGGCAGCTCCAAATGCCTCACTAAGGCTACAGAGCTGGTCTTGTTTCTGGGAGGAGGAATGTTTATCCTGGTTGTTTTCAAACACTGGGTACCAGAATCACCAAAGAGCTTAACAAAAATACAGACTCCTGGCCCACATGCCAACGGGGATCTGAGCGGGGTCAGGAATCTGCCTTGTATTTGCCATAGTAACTGATTTATAACAAGGTTACCAGAGGATTCTGATGCATAAACAGGGGGGGAAAATCACTATTTTTCTTTTTTTTTCACTAAAGCAAATACTATTCAAATTGATATCAAAACAGTTGCCTCTAGCAACTACCATTCTACTTTCTGTGTTATGAATTTTACTACTCTAAAAGTGCCTCATATAAATGGAATTAAACAGGATTTATGGCTTATCTGGACTTAATAGGGACTGGCCTATTTCACCGAGCATAATGTTCTCATAGTTTATCCATGTTGTAGTCTGTGTCCGAATTTCTTCCTTTTGAAGGCTGCATAATATTCCATTGTAGGGAGATACCAGTCATTCACCAATGGATACCTGATTTGTTTCTACTTTTTGGTTATTGTGAATAATTTTGCTATGAACATGGGTGTACAAATATCTCTCTGTGACCACATTTTCAATTATTTAGGGTATGTACCATGAAGAAGAATTGCTGGAACATGTGATTGTTCTATTTTTAATCTGAGGAACTGCCATACTGTTTTCCATAGTGACTGCACCATTTCACAATCCCACCTACAGGGCATAAGGATCCCAATTTCTCCACATCTTCATCAACACTTATTATTTTCTGTTTTTCTAAATAATAGCCATCCTGATGCATGCAACTAATCTTCTTTTAAGAAGAGGCTATAAAATGTGCAGGTATCCTTTTTATTTGATATGGAATATAAAACTATATTATAATATACATATTGGAACAACAACCATGAACACTGGCTTTGCAGGGGACTAGTTAAAGGGGAAAGTGACTGATTGGTGATCCAGAAAGAAAGAATATATTTCTGTGCTGAGTAGCCCTGAGCTTGGCCTTGACCTTTCCATGTTTTGTCTGGGAGGCCTTGGAAAATCAAGTTCCCTTCCTCTCTCAGATTCAGTTTCATCATTTGCAAATAGGAGCAATAAGGCCTAACATGTACCTCTTGGAGAAGGAAATGGCAACCCACTCCAGTATCCTTGCCTGGGAAATCCTATGGACAAAGGAGCCTGGCAGGCTACAATCCATGGGGTTGCAAGAGTCAGACATGACTTGGCAACTAAACCTTGTACCTCACTAACAACATGTACCTTTTACAAAATACGTAAGTATTGGTAGCAAAGAGTAAAAAGCAGCTGGCACACAGTAGATACTGAATAAATAGCATCATCTTTAGGAAAATGAAAAGTTAAAGAGAACAGAGAGTAAACTACTTCTTCTACTTCCCCAACACATCTGCACTTATATTCACACACATGCACACTCATACACACACACACGTGTGCACACACACACACATGACCCAGTAAAAGAAAGCTACCACAAAAGATGGGTCAATATTTGTAAGACATGTAAAGATACTCACATTAAGAAAATAGAAACCAACATGCACAGACATTCTAAGAACGAAAAGACTCATGCTTTTGAGGGAAGAGCTGCTAAAACCAGTGCCTGGGACCCAGCGTGCCAACTGTATATCTTCTTCTGCTCCTAAAGATGACACCCGTGCAGACCCAGACATCGGACAGTCATAAGCTTCAGAGGCATGTGGCTTCCCACTCTCTAAGGCTGACCAACAAGCAAACTGTCAGCAGCCCACTGACTTGACATTGCAGTTGGCCCAGAAAGTCTCTTTTGGACTTCCTGGTCCACACAGATGCCTGCTAACAGGGCAATCGCTCCCAAGGCAATGGCTGCTGTCCAGCAGAGCCTCTACTAAACCCTGCCTGCTGCAGAGGGGATAAAGAAGTGAATGCAGCAGACCTCTCTCCTGGGAGCCTTCTCTCCTTCCTGGTCCAGGGCACACAAGAATCCTATGAGGCAGGTAAGAACACAGAAACACTATGTATGAAGAAATTAGGGCTCATGGAAGTAAAGAACATTCCTTAGGATTGCAGAGCTGGTAGTGGTGAAGCTGTGATTCTACCCTAGGCCTTTCTGAGCTCAGAAGCCAGCCCTTAATGGTGTCAGCAGACCGGGGCCCACCACTTTTGTAAATAAAGTTTTATTGGAACACAGCTAAACCCATTCATTTACACATTCTCCATGGCTGGTTTCCTGTTACAACAACAGAGCTACAGAGTTGCAACAGACATCACACAGCCCACAAAACCTAAATTATTTATTATCTAGACCTTCACAGAAAAAGTTTGCCAGCCCCTGCCCTTAACTCTAATAATGTTCAGTTGGTCAAAGTTTCCAGGGGCCTCAGCAGACAATCCAGGGAGGGTTAGAGAGATCTTCCAGTTGGAATCAACAGAGATGAGACTTGTCCTCTTATCCTTTACTCACTGCCTCTGACCTTTCATGTTGAGAATCATCCCTTCTCCTTGGTTCAAGACTCATTCAGCTTCTCAGTGCCTCAGTTTTCCCATCTGAAAGTGGGAAAAACAGCATCACTTCCCTCGTAGAATTTGCACAACATTTAAATGAGCTCTGTTAGATAAGAGGCTTGCGACAGGGCTCAGCACAGAGTCAGCACTCAACCAACACTTATTTTCCTCTTTGCTTGGGCCCTGAACCAACAAGGTTATTCTGGGACTTCAGGAGGCCCTGTTACCTGGAGGATGCACCTGCCACCAGCCTGCCATTCAGTGGGCCATTTGGCCAAGGTACGGAGAGGACTCTGCTTTCTGGACAGACACAGAAGCTAAAGTCAACATGCAGCAGACATGAGGAGCCTCTTACCCGGCCACTGACTGTGCCTCATGGGCACGCATTTAGGCAGAGATCACAGCCCTCTGGCTCTTAGGCTGCAGGGTCGGGGCTGGGGCCTGCTATTAAATAAAAGCCTTCCATCAGCCCTGAGTGCGTTTCACGGCCCAACCACCCAACCTACAGCTGTAAAGAGGAGGGCTCTCCGTGCTCTAGAGCCCATGCACCACCACTAGAGAGGCCTCGCACTACAACTACTGAGCTTGCACGTTCTAGCGCTCATCCTCTGCAACAAGAAAAGCTTGGGCACCATACCTAGCGAAGCTTCCCACATGCCGCAGCTAAACAAAGCCCACAAGCCAAACGAAGACCCAGTGCAGTCAAAAAGAAAAATAGGGTGGACTGTCCTGCTGGCCAGCCTGGGTGTGAATCCCAGCTCTCCTGCTCATCAGTTGTGCCTTCAGGGAACTCACTGCCCCTCAGTTTTCTCATCTGAAAATGGGGGGAATGGGTGGCTATAACAGTATCTACCTAGAGGGCAGAAATAAGATATAGATGTTATTATTCATCTCACTCTTAAGGCCCTCCAACCCCTCTGATGGCAGGGTCCACCGCACAGTCATAGGGAGAATGAGGCATCTGTGTTCCAGCCACGACTGCTGGCAGTGGCTCAGTAAAGCTTCAGCTTCCACCTCTATCCTTCTCTTTCGCTCTCAGCCCCATTCAAGCAGGCGCTAATCGCATTATCAAGATTATCTCCCGGTAGTCTCAGAGCTCCTGCCCTGGGACTCCAGTTTAATTCCGTTTTAATAACAGGTTCTTAAACACATTTGAAAACAAAATTATGATGCCCTTTCATCCCTTCAGTTGGGAAAAAAAAAACCCTTTGCAATGTACAATAATGTGCTGGATTTTGTGTTGTTTATTGTTCTGCTTTACTGTAAAGAATGTATATTGTTTTGGAGATGGTTGGGGGCTGGGACACGGGGTGTTTTCCATTTCGAAATGATTTCCCTGGCAACAAAGGAAACAGCTAGTCTTCCCAGATGCCAGGACCTGCCTTATTTGAAAATTGCCTTGTCTGTAGGCCATAGAGATCACGGTTTCTAAAAGCGACAAATTCACTTTAAGATGATATACTCAGTTCAGGAACAGGCTTGGAATGCTTTGTTCATCTTGTGTTTACGGAAAACATAACATTTTATTTTCCCAGGCAGAACCAAGGAGGTAGTTAACTTTCTAGAAGTTTCCATCTGTTATAAAGGATACAACACATAGTGTTGCCTGTGGGGGAGATGAATGGAAAGAGAACTAATTGGACTTGATGGTAAGCAGAGAGGCTAGGCAACTGATGACTTTTCCCCTCTTATCTTCTGATACTTATCCCCACTGCTCCCACCCCCATCCCTGCAAAGAAAACAGTGTCCTACATTTCATCAAGGTTAAATAGCCATCTCTTCTTGGTGATCTGTAATTCCACCATTAGTAAGACACTCCTTTAGCTAGATCTGTCTTTACCCAGCAGCCTCCTTTAAAACATTAACATCATCAAAGCAAAAGTAGAAGTTTTTGCAGTCTCTAAACATCCCTGGGTGAATTAGGATAACTCTAGGATTACCTGGAATGCCCTGCAACAGCCTGGAGTGAACATAACCTGGTAGAGATGGTACTGGGAGTTTGCGGTAGGGGGATATGGGGTGAAGAGAAGGAATGTGGGGTCACTGAGAACTCACCAGTGGACAGTGGCCTAAGTGACCTGTTGTGTGAGTGTCCTTTCTACTGCAAATTCTAAACCTGGTTCTAGTGATGGCTTAGGGGGCCAAAGTCCCTGACCCCATATGCATAACATCATTACATATGTATTTTCCTCCATGTCTATAGTTTCTATCAGATTCTCAAAGGCAAAGCAGGTTGAATTGGTCACCCTGCTGTGAGCAAGCAGCTCCCTCCCAGCCTCCAGACCCCACCATAGTTGCTGCCAGGTTCCTACCAGCATGCAGGCACAGGAAGCTAAATTATTTAGACCTGAACAGAAATGTAAGAGGCTTTCCCATTCTGACAAAACAGCTCTGTATCAGAGCCACCAAAATGTCACAGTTTCTCCATCAGCAGAGAGGCAAATTGTTCTAATCTATATGTGTCTCAGCAGCTAAGCCTGCTTATAATGAAGCATTATCCAAGCACTTGCCAGAGAAGGCATTTCAGACATCCAGTGATTTAAACCACCTCTGTTAAGCTCAAACAAACAAAAACCTATAAAGAGGGATTCCACTAATTCACTCTAATGACCGGGCAACCCATCCAAATACACTACATTATCAAGGGGCCGAGGAAAATAATTAAAAAACGAAGAAGCTGGTTGGCATATAAATTCACTTTATTGAACCAGGAAAGTACTGCATAGCAAGTTACAATTTAACTCAATGATATGATACTTGGCTAGAGTCTGCTGGTGAATTAGTCAGCCTCAGGTAGAGAATCCAGCAAGGGCTGGACAGGCATTGCTAAATCCTCCCAGCCTCCTGAGCTCTGGAGGGAGGAACCAAGTGGAGGAAGGGAGCTGGGATCTTGACTGGAGCCTAGATGATGAGTGGTCCTCAAAGTGTGGCCGCCCAGGCCAGCAGCAGCATGCGTATATGCTCAGTTGCTCAGCGGTGTCTGATTCTTTGCAACCCCATGTACTGTAGCCCACCGGGCTCCTCTGTCCATGGGATTTTATCAGCAAGAATACTGGAGTGAGTTGCCATTTCCTTCTCTAGGGGATCTTCCCGACCCAAGGATCAAACCCATGTCTCTTGCATTTGCAGGCAGATTCTTAACTACTGAGCCACCTAGGGACCTATAAGAAATGCAAATTTTCTTGGGACTTCCCTGGTGATCCAGTGGTTAAGACTTTGCCTTCCAATGCAGAGGCTGTGGGTTTAATCCCTGGTTGGGGAGCTAAGATCCCACATGCCTTGAGGCCAAAAAGCCAAAACATAAAACAGAAGCAATATTGTAACAAATTCAATAAAGACTTTAAAGATGGTGCACATCAGGCAGAGCACACTCTGACATAAATCACAGCAAGATCCTCTATGACCCACCTCTCAGAGTAACGGAAATAAAAACAAAAATAAACAAATTGGACCTAATTAAACTTAAAAGCTTTTGTACAACAAAGGAAACTCTAAGCAAGGTGAAAAGGGAGCCTTCAGAATGGGAGAAAATAATAGGAAATGAAGCAATTGACAAAGAATCTCCAACATACACAAGGAGCTCATGCATCTCAATACCAGAAAAACAAACAACTCAATCAAAAAGTGGGCTCAGCCACTATGGAAAACAGTGTGGAGATTCCTTAAAAAATTGCAAATAGAACTCCCTTATGGCCCAGCAATCCCACTTCTGGGCATACACACCGAGGAAACCAGAATTGAAAGAGACACATGTACCCCAATGTTCATCGCAGCACTGTTTATAATAGCCAGGACATGGAAACAACCTAGATGTCCATCAGCAGATGAATGGATAAGAAAGCTGTGGTACATATACACAATGGAGTATTACTCAGCCGTTAAAAAGAATTCATTTGAATCAGTTCTGATGAGATGGATGAAACTGGAGCCAATTATACAGAGTGAAGTAAGCCAGAAAGAAAAACACCAATACAGTATACTAACACATATATATGGAATTTAGGAAGATGGCAATGACGACCCTGTATGCAAGACAGGGAAAGAGACACAGATGTGTATAACGGACTTTTGGACTCAGAGGGAGAGGGAGAGGGTGGGATGATTTGGGAGAATGACATTCTAACATGTATACTATCATGTGAATTGAATCGCCAGTCTATGTCTGACGCAGGATGCAGCATGCTTGGGGCTGGTGCATGGGGATGACCCAGAAAGATGTTATGGGGAGGGAGGTGGGAGGGGGGTTCATGTTTGGGAATGCATGTAAGAATTAAAGATTTTAAAATTTAAAAAATAAAAAACTAAAAAAAAAAAAAGTGGGCTCAGGAACTAAACAGACACTTCTCTGAAGAAGACTTACAGATGGCTAATAAATACATGAAAAGATGCTCAACATCACTCATAATTAGAGAGACACAAATCAAAACCACAACGAGGTATCATCTCATGCCAGTCAGAACGGCTGCCATCAAAAAGTCCACAAACAAGAAATGCTGGTGAGGGTGTGGAGAAAAGGAAACCCTCTTCCACTGCTGGTGGGAATGCAAACTGGTACAGCCACTATGGAGAACAGAGTGGAGATTCCTTAAAAAACTGGAAATAGAACAGCCTTATGACCCAGCAAACCCACTGCTGGGCATACACACCAGGGACACCAGAATTGAGAGAGACACATGTACCCCAAAGTTCATTGCAGCACTGTTTACAACAGCTAGGACATGGAAGTAACCTAGATGTCTATCAGCAGACAAATGGATAAGGAAGTTGTGGTACATATATACAATAAACTATTGCTCAGCTATAAAAAAGAACACATTTAAGTCAGTTCTAATGAGATGGATGAAACTGGAGCCTATTATACAGAGTGAAGTAAGTCAGAAAAAGAAACCAATACACTATATTAACACACACACACACACACACATATATGGAATTTACAAAGATGATAACAACAACCCTATATGCAAGGCAGCAAAAGAGACACAGATGTAAAGAATGGACTTTTGGACTATGGGAGAAGGGGAGGGTGGGACGATCTGAGAGAATAGCACTGGAACGTGTATATTACCATATGTAAAACAGATAACCAGTGCAAGTTCGATCCATGAAGCAGGGCACTCAAAGTCAGTGTTCTGGGACAACCCAGAGGGATGGGGCGGGGAGGGAGGTGGGAGGGGGGTTCAGGACAGGGAGACACACGTGTACCTGTGCGCGATTCATGCCGATGTACGGTAAAAACCACCACAATATTGTAAAGTAATTAGCCTCCAATTAAAATAATTAAATAAATAATAAAACAATATTATGAAATAAACATTAACTTTTTAGTACAAACAGAGAGTTATAAACCCTGGGGTTGTCTCTGTCCCCATAACAGAAGCATAACAACTATATGCTGAGATTAGAAATTACTAAGACTTGAACGCAAAAAATAAGGAATAAAATAAGTCAATTTATAAGCCAAAAAAAAAGGTCCGCATCAAAAAAAAAATCTTAAAAAAACACAGAAACATAAATTCTCAAACCCCATTCTCAAACCCCTAGAGTCAGAAACTCTGGGCCCAGCAGTCCTTTTTTTTTTTTTTTTTGACACATGTAGAATGGAATATTGTAGTGTCAGTACTGAGGTCGATTGCTATAGATATATTTAACCTCTTTGAGAACTGAATGATTACACCCTAATTATTTATACAGAACACTGGTCCACAAACAAAAAGAATAGCAGCTAGAAGTTTATCTCATTCAACGTTTAGAGGTAAAAGGGTTAACCATTCTTTTCATCATTTTCTGCAGACAAGTCCTTTTATTTATATTGAAATCTGATGGCAAGTGAATTCTGGCATTTTCCCCAAGCTACTCTATGAGGAGGATACTGAAGGCTGTCACAAATCAGCATACTTCAACAGAAGACTTTTCCGTTCACCTGTGGGTCTTGGAGAGTCTGCAGAGAGGCAGGAGTCAACTGAGGCTCACCTTGGGGACACAGACATTGGTGGCAGCTGCTCCTGGGAGCTCCCTACCCCACATGGACACTGGTGATGGCAAGCGCCATTGCGGAAACCCTCGCAGTTCTTTTCAATACGTCCTCCAGGCGATCCTTTATTTATTTATTTTTTAATGTTTGTTTTGGCCGTACCACATTTTAGTTGTGGAACTCAGGATCTTCAACCTTGTCTTTGTGACAACATGCCACCAAAGCACTGGAAGCCTTAGCTGCAGCGTGTGGGCTCTCGTCCCTGACCCGGGATCGGACCCAGGGCCCCTAAATTGGGAGCACAGAGTCACAGCCACTGGTCCACAGGGGAAGTCCCTCCAGGTGACTTTTACTCTCAAGTTTGAGAACCACCTGCCTGAGTTAGTAAAGGCCTGTCGCTCAGTAAATAGAATGCAGCCTACAGGTGTGAGCAGTGCTCAATAAAGCTAATAGTAGTTTCTGCTTTCATTACTGATACCATCAAAGACCAGGGCAACAGGGTGGCCTCCTCATCCCCGTGGACCCCGTGGAGCACAGGGATTACTCTGCCAGCCCTTCTCCAGCAGGTGGGTGGGCCAGGTGTGTGTAGCTGTGAGCAGCTGTGGAACAGAGCTGCAGGTACGCTCCATCTCTCAAGGTGCTTCTGTTAAACATTCATTAACCAAAGAGGTGACTTGGGCCTTGAAAGGCTAAACTCCTTGGAAGCAGCAGAGAGTCACAAAATGGCCTCTATCCAGGAAAGAGGGGCCCAGGTGTCTGTTCTGGGGAGACCAGGAGGACTTAAGGAAGCCTGTCTGACTCTTGCTGAATTCAGCACCTGGGGCTGACAGCAAGCAGGCCACAGCCAAGTTCTCATGGCACTGACTTAAACTGTAATTTGCTGGGAAAATCTTGGAAACATCTGGAAACACCTTGGTTGGCACAACTGGGGGAGGAGGGAGTGCTACTGGCATCTAGTGAGGAGACGCCAGGGAGGCTGCCAAACACCCTACAGGCCACCGGGCAGCCATACAACAAAGAATCATCTGCCCCAGTGTCAATCCTGGGGCTTCCCAGGTGGCTCAGGTAAAGAATCCGCCTGCCAATAAGGCAGACACAAGAGCCTCAGGTTTGACCCCTGGTTCAGGGAGATCCCCTTGAGAAGGAAATGGCAATCCACTTCAGTGTTCTTGCCTGGGAAACTGCATGGACAGAGGAGCCTGGTGGGCTACAGTTCACGGGGTCGCAAAGAGTCGGACATGCCCGAGCGACTAACCACACACACATTCATTCTTAACCAATATTTATGGAGCACTCACTGTCTCCCAGGGACCATATCGGGTATCATGAGTCTTCACTCATTCACCCCTGAAAAAACATGTCAGAACACTATAGAATGCAGCCTACAGGTGTGAGCAGTGCTCAGTGTGTTTTAGTTTGGTTTCTAGAACATATACAGTTAAGTCCCCTACATACAAATGAGTTCTGTTCCAAGAGCGCATTCGTAAATCCAGTTTGTTCTTAAGTCCCACAAAGTTAGTCTAGGTACCCAACTTACGTAACTGACTATATATTGTACTGTATAGTAATGGGATTATAATACTTTTCACACAAATAATGCATAAAGACAAACACACAAAAATAAAACATTTTAAATCTTACAGTACAGTACTTTGAAAAGTACCGTAGAACCGTTCAACAGCCGGCATACAGGAGTCATCTGTCTGGCATCAAGTGAACAGACAAGAAGAGTTACTGACTGGAGGAGGGGAGGCGGTGGGAGACGACAGCGCTGAAGGATCGCCAGCAACAGGAGATGGAGCGTGACGTCACTCACACCTGACGTGAATGGCACAGGTTTCAGATTCTTGCCGGATTCAGTTATATCTACCCTCTTGAAAGAAACAGTCCAGTGGTGTCTGGGTAGTAGCTCTTTCTTTTTCGCATCACAGATGACATGGCAGCACTGGATTGCTTTCTGAACGGCTGCTGCAACCTTCGTGTACCGTTCCACACTCGGGTCCTTTGACTCAAAAATTAACAGTGCCCCTCAAATAGAGAAAACGCCCTTGCCATTGCCTGCATCATGAATCTCTTAGGTTCCTCACTTACTTCTTCCTCTTGTCTCCCTTCATCCTTTCTCTGGGCCTCCTGTTCCATGGTTATCGCTTGGCACGTCTTAGCAGTACCAGCTATATCACTGCTGCTTTCACGCTTGTTTCTGGACATCCTGGGCTTGAAATAAAGATCGATACTAGTGTTCTCTATACACTACTGTGGTTGTTGTTCAGTTGCCAAGTCATGTCCAACTCTTCGCTACCCCATGGACTGCAGCCCACCAGGCTTCCCTGTCCATCACCAGCTCCTAGAGTTTGCCCAAGTTTAAGCCCATCGAGTCGGTGATGACATCCAACCATCTCAACCTCTGTCGCCCTCTTCTCGTCTGCCTTCAATCTTTCCCAGCATCAGGGTCTTTACCGATGAGTCGGCTGTTCACTGACTGTACAGTACACAAAAGCACATACACGTGTGGAGGATGCACACATGTGACAATGACAATGTACACCAGACACGTGAACAAACAGGTGACCGGACACGCGAATGCACACTGACGTCTTTGAAAGTTTGCAGCTTGAAGGGACGTATGTAGGGGACTCACTGTATTGAATCAGTTAACATTTATTTATTTTTTTATTTTTTTAAAATCTTTAATTCTTACATGCATTCCCAAACATGAACCCCCCTCCCACCTCCCTCCCCATAACATCTTTCTGGGTCATCCCCATGCACTAAAACTCAGGAGATTTCATACGAAGTCTGGGCTTCTAACTTCTCTTGAAAAATCATAAGGGTAAGGCCACACTGGGCCTGCATTCTTGGATGGGGGCAATTGCCTGGAGCCACTGCTTGTTTTGGCTCTTCTGAAGTTTGCCAGGGTCCCCAGGGAGCTGTCTCAGCTGCCATCTGTCACTGTTCTCCTTACCTAACCTGGCATCTGCAGGGGCACGAACTTGTTACCTTTCCCTCAGAGTCTTCACCCACCTTTATGGTCCCAACCTTCACCCCAACAATGACATGACCCAAACCTGCATCTCAATGCTTTTGTTCACCCAACCTCTTTCCCCCGATATCCAATTCCTACTGGACCTCTCCAGAAAAGACTCTTCTCATAGATCCATGAAGGGACTCACTGCTGAAGCACCCTCCGAAGCAGAGATGAAATGATGGATAACACTTATGACCTCACAAGTAGCATCAGCACAATTCCTGTTTATTTGCCAATGTCTCCTGCAATACTGTAAATTTCATACGGCCAGCTACCCAGCTATTTATCTCTGAATCAGCAGAATGTCTCAGCCTCAGCATTATTATATTCAGTCAGATAATCCCCTGTTGTTGGAAGATGTCCTTTGCATTGTGGATGTTTATCAGCATCTTTAGGTTCTACTCACTGGAGGTGAGTAGCACCCCAGTCACTCTCAGTTATGACAATCAAAAATGTCCCCAGACATAGCCCTAGGAGGGCAAAACTGTCCCCACTTGAAAATCACTAAGCTGATATATGGCCTGGCACAGAGTCAGCAAGGAAATGCTTTTTGAATGGTTGGGTGGAAGGAAGGATGGATGGATGAATGGGCAGGTGGATGGATGGGTGGATAGATAGTGGATGGGTGAACTGACAAATTTATGATACCAAGTCTAAGGAGTGGGGGAGGAAGAAGGTTGAAAAATTCAAGACACAGCCAATTGAAAAGCAATGAAGGTAAAGTTAATACAATGACTCTGAAATGGAAATTTTAAACAAGAGCAAATTGAGTTAAAATCCCACTCAACTTTTTAGGGTTGCTGGTAGTTATTTAAAGTGAAGACCAATTGTCATACATTCATAAGAGGATCAAGATGACGTGGCTGAAGTAAGAGTTTGCACACTTAGAGACAGCTTCCTAAACAGAATTTGCCTTCTGCAACTTAGCTTTTTTATTTTTAGGTTCCTAAATCTGGCCCTGATTTGTGGCCTGATGATCTGTCCTGTGCAGACCCTCATTTTAGGACCAAAATGAAGTTTCTGTAGGAATTAATTTAAAGCAAGCATAGGCAAAGTTTGAGAGACTACAGAGCGCTGAGTGATTTTTTCCCCTTAGGGAGACTATTTCTAGCTCAACAGTATCTTGTGGGACCACCAATGTCGCTCAAACTACCCCTCTTTTACTTAGAGTTGAAAGGGTGAGTAGGGACTCGGGGTTCAGGCTCACTGGCCCTTGAATCAGGGCCAACTTAAGATGCATTTCCCAACCATCAAACGTCATCAGCTCTAAGATTTGTCTTTTCTACTAATGCTCGAGTTCAAATGGTTCATTTAGACTCACCAATTTTTCTTTTTGGGGGAAAAAAAACCCAGACTCAAAACAAATTTTGGAAAAAGAAACCAATCAAGTATTGTCCTTTTCAATGATGCTTCCACAGAATAACTCTCATTAAGACTGAGTTAATGGTTTTGTACCAGGTGATTCCTGTGTTTTCAGAAGGATTTGTAGTTTCAGAGATGAGCGTGGGGATAAACCCTGTCCTCTAGGATTTATACATATAACCCTATCTGGCTGGTAGAAAAGAGTTGGAGAAAACAGGTAGATTTCTCACTCATTGTGTTCTGGTCCCTGTTCATAGGGTTTCCTTGGTGGCTCCGATAGTAAAGGGTCTGCCTGCCAATGTACGAGACCCAGGTTTGAACCCTGGGTTCAGGAAGATCCAATGGAAAAGGAAATGGCTACCCACTCCAGTATTCTTGCCTGGAGGATTCATTACATGGACAGAGGAACCTGGCAGGCTAAAGGGGCTGTAAAGAGTGGGAGACAACTGAGTGACTAATACACTCTCTGTTCATTAACAGATACAGAAATTAAAGAAAACCTTCCCCAATCATCACCAGCAAACAGGAAGCTCACACTTAGAGAGACACCCCCCATCCCCACCCCCGGCCCAGGATAAAGGAAGGCTCAGACTTCCTGCCACCAAAGCAAGTCTAAATGTTTCTTCTAAACACCACAGCTAGTGAAAACAACGTTCCATCTGCAACAACAGCTTCTTTCTCAAAGTTCATAAAGCTAAACAAGGCAAGTTGAAAATGAGATGAGGAATTATTACCGGGAAGTGCTTTCCCTTTAATTGTGATCATGCCTAATTTGGTCATTTAAAGAACAAACGATTTTATCTTAATGATGCTCTTAGATTTAAAATGTGTTGAGTGAGCTTTAGTGACTTTCTCTGAATTTGAGTCATACAGTTTTAGGAAAATCTCCTGACCTCCAGCACGGCAGTAACACACGCTCCTGCTCCTTACGCACTGGAGCGCCAGGGGACCGAATGTTTGATGTGTCCTCTCTGTGATTTTCTAAATCACGGCTCTCAACCTGCAGAAACACAGATCCCAGCAGAGAAGGGTCCTTTTTGGACGTATGGTCCCAAAAGCCATAGGTGCACCAAGCAGTATTTTTTCTTTTTTTTTACTTTTTATTTTGTATTGGAATATAGCTGATTAACAATGTTATGATAGTTTCAGGTGGACAGCAAAGGGACTCAACCATACATCTATATGTATCCATTCTCCCCTAAACTCCCCTCCCATTCAGGCTGCCACGTAACATTAAGAAGAGTTCCCTGTGCTATATAGTAGGTCCCAGTTGGTTATCCGTTTTAAATAGAGCAGTGTGTGCCTGTTGATCCCAAGCTCCCTAACTATCCTCTCCTTCCATCCTTCCCCTCTGGGTACCCTAAGTTTGTTCTCTAAGTCTATAGGTCTGTTTCTGTTTTGTAAGTTCATCTGTATCATTTCTTTTAGATCCACCTATAAGGGATATCCGGAGAAGGCAATGGCATCCCACTCCAGTACTCCTGCCTGGAAAACCCCGTGGACGGAGGAGCCTGGAAGGCTGCAGTCCATGGGGTCGCTGAGGTCGGACACGACTGAGCGACTTCACTTTCACTTTTCACTTTCATGCACTGGTATCATATGATATTTCTCTTTCTCTGACTTCACTCAGTATGACAATCTCTCGGTCCATCCATGTTGCTTCAAATGGCATTATTTCATTGTTTTTAATGGCTGAGTAATTAATACTCCATTATGTATGTGTACCATATCTTTATTCATTCCTCTGTTGATGGACACTTAGGTACCAAGCACTACTTTTGGATGGGGTGACCAAGGTACCCATAACGTAAACACATGTGCTTTTCAACTGTATGAAAAAGCTGCTGATTAGTAAACATTTACCTGAAACACTACTTAATTCATAACCTCTGGGTTAGTCATTTTTATCAGTCAAAAGATGTTAAAAGTTGAACTATATCATATGGGATGGGAAGTGTTTTGATAAGAAAAAGTTCTCATACACAAAACTAGAAAGCACTACTGTTCGTTTCTGGAACCACTGTAATTCTGTAATGAATGTTTGATTTAATGTTTCCTTATAATTAATTTTTAATATGTATTTAGTATAATGATACATGACAGTGGATATGCCACAAAAATCTATCGGCTTGCTCTGCCACAAATGCGTGTGCACCCATACACACACACAAATATAATCATTTTTGTCACTTATTCTGTTACTTGCTGTATGATATGACTCTGGACTCTGGGAAAGTTACTAAACCTATCTGGGCTTCAGTTACCTTATCAGTAAAACGGGGGTGCCAATAACAGCACCCCCTTTCATGGGACAGCTGAGAAGGTTAAATAGCAAAGGATTTAGGGGGCAAGCATTGTGCCTGGCACATACCAGATTTTTTTCAAAAAACTGTATCTCCCTAACCTGTATTGTCTCTCCTTTAGCATCATTCCAATTCACACTACATTAAAATGTACAAACAAAAAGCAAGTTGGCACGAAACATTTTTGGAGTTATGGAATCACGATGACAATTAGAATAAAATCATGTTGGAGTGGGATTTCCGGCCTTCTCTCCATCTCAGTTCATCATAGTTCATGCTGTATCTTTTTTCCTACCCTGGAGCTAAAAACTACCCATTAACTTCCCAGTTGCCTTTAGAATCAGCCTGTTTTAAAGAGGACACTTATTAATGTTTCTGTAATATGCTGGCAGACAAAGCCTAAGACCTCCCTGGGGCTGCACATGTGTAGAAATACCCTCAGGCACTGTAATAGGCAAAATGTGAATTTGGCTTATGGCAGTGGATCAACAGGCTCTAGGATGTAATGTAAGACAACAACAGTATTTCCAAGATCAAGAACTCTCGAGAAAACAGCTGGGGTTAAAATTCCAGTTCTACCAATTATGGGCTGTGTGACCTTGTACAAGTCACTAACCTCTCTGTGCTTCAGTTTCCCATCTATACGTGCAAAAAACAATAATGCTATCCTCAGCTCTTAAATGTAAAGAGTTTGTGCCTGGATCTGGCATAAAGTGGCCTGAGGATTGTACCTTCTAAAACGGTATGAAACAGAGACTGTGAGGTGCCTTATCCTTGAAGCCTTGGGAACAAGGTTTTACTGGGCTGAAGAACTCAGGACCTGGTTACCATCAGGGGAATACTGTGATGCTGGCTTTAGGGTAACAGATGCCTGCTTGGTTATGGTCAGATCCAATGGCAAACAATTCAGGATGTACTCCATTATTCTAACAGGTTCAAAACACCATTCTGGAAAATTCAAACATGTGGACAGAACTGATACATGAATTCAAACTCCTTTGCTGCCAACTTAAAACAACTGGGTGCACCAAACTGCCTATTTTTAATGCGAGGCTCTGAACGGAGTTGTCTACCTCGGCGCAGAATGTGCTCATGCCCCAAAGATTCAAGTAATCTTAACCATTTGCAATTCACCCACCAGGACACGACCTAAGGCTTGTACTTCACTTTACCAAGCTCTATTATTTTCCCACTTTTACCACGGTGACGCCTATTCTCTCACTCTTGTAAACAATCATGAAAGGAAACATTTTGAGTTGTGGGCTCCATCCGTGTGTTAAATGATGGACTGTAAGTTACTCTTCTCTGAAGCATTCCAGTTTCAACCTCTCTAACTCTTCCCAACAGTCCTGTCCAAGATGTATGCTGTGGGGAGCAAGCCTGGTTTGCTGAAACCAGCTAAGTTCAGCCTCCCTACCATCAGGCAAGTTCAATAAACCTGTGGATATCCATCCATGAGTCTACACTGACTAAATGTCACTATTGAACTTTCTCTTTTTCATGTTTCTCACTTAGGCTCCAAATAAGATTTCCTTTAAAAAATGTTTTCCATTATAAATTAGAAAGAGCGCATTCCCAGCATGAAGCACTTAAAATATACAAGAAAGCTGATGGGGAACGAAATAACCTCTATTTTCATGCCCAGAGCGAACCCACTGTCAACATTTTGCCATATTTCCCTCTAGTCTTTTTTTCTATTGATAATTTTTTTCAGCTTTATTGAGACTGTAATGGACATATAATATTATATCAAAGTGTACAATATAATGATTTGATATAGTGTGTATTCTAGTTGCTCAGTCATGTCTGACTCTTTGTGACCCCGTGGACTACAAACCGCCAGGCTCCTATGTCCATGGAAATTCTCCAGGCAAGAATACTAGAGCGGGTTGCCATTTCCTCTTTCAGGGGATCTTCCTAACCCAGGGATCAAACTTGTATCTCCTGTGTCTCCTGCATTGGCAGGAGGATTCTTTACCACTGAGCCACCTGGGAAGACCCTATTATCACAGTAAGCTGAGTTGAAATTCATCACCTGTACGATATATCCCCAGAACTTAGTAATCTTACAACTGGAAACTTATACCTTTTGATCCCCTTCTACCCATTTTGTCCACACCCCCATGGTTTTGGGAAAGTACCTATCTGTTCTCTGTATCTGAGTTCAGTATTTCAAGATTTCACGTATAAGTGAGATCATACAGTATTCATCTTTCTCTAACTGACTTATTTCACTTAGCACAATGCCCTCAAGGTCCATCTGTGTAGTTGCAAATGGTGGGATTCCCTTCCTTTCTACAGTAGAAAAGCATTTCATTGCATAGATATATACCACAATGTATGAATGCATTCACTTACAGATGGACACTTAGATAGCTTTCATATCTTGTGTGTGTGTGTCAGTCCCTCAGTCATGTCCAACTCTTTGCAACACCACGGACTATAGCCTGCTAGGCTCCTCTGTCCATGGGATTCTCCAGGCAAGAATACTGGAGTGGGTTACCATTTCCTTCTCCAGGGGATATTCCTAACCCAGGAATTGAACCCAGGTCTCCTGCATTACAGGCAGATTCCTTACCATCTGAGCCACCAGGGACGTTTCCAGGTCTTAGTGATTGTAAATAAGGCTGCAGTGAACATGGGGGTGCACATATCACTTCAAGACAGTGCTTTGATTTCCGTTGTGGTGGAGAATCTTTTGGTGTATGCCCAGAGGTGGAACTGCCGGATCATATGGTAGCTCCTCTTTCGGTTTTTTTGAGGAGACATTCCACAGTGGGGGCACCAATTTACATTCCCAGCTTCTTGGCTGCAGCTTTTATTTTTCTTTTTGTTTGTATTGCACCACATGTGGGATCTTAGTTCCCCAACCGGGGATCAAACCCACACCCCTTGCAGTGGAGGCTCAGAGTCTTACCTGTTGGGCTGTCAGGGAAGTCCACTGTTGCAACCCTTACATACTCGGGACCAGTTCATCCATACAGTTCCATACCCGCTTTTCTTCACTTGGGCTTCTTGTCTGTGTACTTGTCTTGTGCTGCTGTCATTAGGGTTACATGGAAAAGTTCCATCTGAGTTTAGTTGAACAGTCAGGAGAAGGGACTCATTCTCATCTCGGTTGGGATGATTAGAGTAGTAGAAGAAACTGAAGGTCAACTGAGAAGGAAGGACCCACAAGCACTGGGAGATGAGGGTGAATGAGGCTGATGGCGGAGGGAGTGACAACATCCACATTTCTGTTAAGCTTTTCTCTCGGGATTCCTGCAGAGTTGATCTTCAGGGGATTGAGTCACAAAAAGCCACAAACTTATTGGCTCCAGGACACAGCAAGACACACTTCAGACTTGTTTTTCCCCATCTGAATTGATTGCAGCATTTACTAATCAGAAGAGGCTAAATAAAGATGCTGGTTTACAACTTCTATCAAAAACATGTAAGAGGACTTCCCAGCTGGTCCAGCGAACACAGGTTCAATCCCTGGTCTGTGAAGATTCCATATGTTCCAGGGCAACTAAGCCAGTTAGTGACAACAAGATACTCACTGCCACTAGAGAAAACCCACTCACAGCAATGAAGACCCCAAACAGCCAACACACACACACACACACACACACACACACACGAGATTTCACAACACTAAGTTGGGATTTCCACATGGCAACAATGACATAGACGTGAGAAGCCACTTCAACCCAGGCATGGACCTTCTAACTTATTCACTGTAATTTCCACTCGACCCGCTTCATCATTTTCTTAGCAGCCTAGAGTCTGAAAGCACTGCAGTTTGCAAGCAGAAATCCTAAAGTAACTTCTGCTCCTCTTATATTCCCCTATTTTAAGACAGTCCAGTAAATTCCACTGCTGGTTCCTAAGTTAAAGACAGAAATGGACTGGTCCTTCTCCAGCCCATCTACGGTCACCTGTGAAAGAAGGGAAGCTCCTTTGAAATAAAGACTTGAGTGATGACCACATCATCTTTATCCTGGGCTAGGGAGTGTGCAGAATAGGAAATGCAGCACCAAAGCTGAGGTGGTCCAGAGCAATGGAAGGTACGTGGGTCTGGATTTCTTTCCATTACTTTTACATAACTTTGCAATTGGCGGCAGGCTGCTTTGACCATTATTTTTTCATGCAACAGGAAAAACTATGCTCCAGGGTATGATTATTAAAATATGTTACTCTTCTATATTTAAATAGTGGAATGGCTTTTCTGTGGTTTAAAATGAGCCAAGGGAAATACCTATGGCTTAAGATGTAACTTGTACAAAGTAGGCTTAATACTCCACCACTCAGAATCAGTAACTGCCTGGGACTCAGTCGTTTTTGCCATGTGATGGATATGGGGATAAGAGTATGGAGAAAACGTTATAGAAGCTGGGGACCTGTGGGATGACTCAGCAGACTCACATGCCCCTCACCTATTCTCAGATGTATCCAACCTACACCTTGCAAGTTCTTGGGCAGCTGTCACCAAAAAGGCAATGAAGACAGAACGAAAACAACAAGGTTTCTGAGAAAGGAAATGACCAACTGAAGGTTCTCTAGTTGTAAGTAACTGAAATACACTCAGTTCTCACCGGAAAGCAGCTGTGGTCCCCATGGACATTTAACAATGTCTGCAGCCATTTTTGGTTATCACATCTGGGGATGTGCTATGGTTCTGGCATCTAGTGGGTAGAGGGTAGGAATGATGCAAGCAACCTGCAAGCTACAGGTGAGCCACTGAACAAAGAATTATCTGGCCCCAAACATCAATAGCTCTGGGGCTCAAGAAGCCCTGCCTGAGCCCAACAAAGAGAATGTGCGGGAAAGAGAGGTGTAGGTGGTCAGACTGCTACTGCCCACCCCCAATATTCATGCCTCCTTTTTAACATAGCAATAACACTTTTATAATCAAATCAACTTTTTTGAGGTGTGCAATTATGAATTTTAAAACATGTATAGATTCATGTAACCAGCACCACAATCAGATCATTTCTATCACCTCTCAAGTTCCCTGGCACTGTCCTTCAAAGTCACACCTCCCCCAACTATAACCCTCGGCAACCAGGAATCTACTCTCCATGTCTTCTGAAGGACGTCATATAAATGGAGTTGAGACAGGTTGGGACCTGGGACCCTTTGCTGCAGTACTGCAATGCTTGTACTCAGACACACCTCTCCTGGAGCAACAAAGAAACTATAAGGGAATAAAAATAAACATGTGCATACAGTTGGGGCAAATTATGGACAGAAGATACAAAAAGATTAAAAAATCCCTATTGGAGCAAAAACTGGGTGACAGGAACAAAAATCTAGGTACGGCACATGTCCCCAGCACTCACCACCCCTCCGGTCTGTCCCCTGGACACACACCACTACCTCCATCCTATATAAGGAACAAGCTTGCCTCAGCAAGTGAGCAAACAAGGGAAACTGTTGCTTGTTCTCACACCCACCACTGCAGCAGGGGCTCCAATAATGCCTTGCCTGAATTTTCAATTTGGCCTCTGATCAATTTCTACTGACTGCAGAAGGCCAGGAACCCTGCTTGGTATCAGAATCATACAGCGTGTAATCTTTTGGGACTGTTTCTTTCATTTGCCATAATGCCTTTGAGATTCATCCAAATTGCATTATGAATCAATAATTCATTCCTTTTTATTACTGA
The DNA here is from genome assembly GCF_016772045.2 of Ovis aries. Classification (NCBI taxonomy): domain Eukaryota; kingdom Metazoa; phylum Chordata; class Mammalia; order Artiodactyla; family Bovidae; genus Ovis; species Ovis aries. The sequence continues at coordinate 52,159,183 of NC_056065.1, forward strand.
GCTGTTTTGCAATTGTATGGATGTACCACAATCTGTTTATCCATTCATCTGTTGAAGGACATTTGGGTTGATTCCAGTTTCACACCAATATGAATAGAGCTGCCAGAAACACTCATGCACAGGTTTTTGTATAAACACAGGGCTTTATTTCTCTGGGATAAATATCCAGGAGTAAGACTGCTGAGTTATGTGGCAGATATATGGCAGTTATAGGACACACACACACACACATATATATATATGGCATATATGTGGCATATAACTTTATAAAATACTACCAAACCATTGGCTGCACCATTTCACATTCTCATAAGAGATCCAGGTGCTCTGCATCTTTGTCAGCATTTGGTATTCTGCATCTTTTCATTTTTATGCTTTAAAATTTTTATCGTATTGAAGTATAGTTGATTTACAATGTCGTGAAGTTTCAAGTGTACAGCTAAGTGATTCAGTTATACATACATATACACACATTCTTTTTTAGATTATTTCCCGTTACTGTCCATCTTTTTCATTGCAGCACTCTAATAAGATGTGTAGTGGTACTTCCTTGAGGTACTAATTTACATTTCCCTAACAGGCAATGAGGGGCTTCCCAGGTGGCACAATGGTAAAGAATCTGCCTGCCAATGCAAGAGACACAAGAGATGCAGGTTTGATCCCTGGGTCGGGAAGATCCCCTGGAGGAGGAAATGGCAACCCACTCCAGTGCTCTTGCCCAGGAAATCCCAGGGACAGAGGAGCCTGGCGGGCTACAGCCCATGGGGTCGCACAAAGTCAGATACGACTGAGGACACACACAGACACAAATAGGCCGTGATGTTGGGCGTCTTTTCATGGGCTTATTTGCCATTCAAATTCATTTTTTTTGTGTGTGTAAAGTGTCTGCTTTCATCTTTTGCCCATTTAAAAAACTGGACTGTTTATTTTCTTACTGCTGAGAATTCAAATATTCATATATTCTGGATACAAGTGTTTTGTCAGATATGTGACATGCAAACATCGTCTCTCAATTGGTAGTTTGTTACTTCATCTCTTACAAAGTCTCTCTCACAGAGGAAACGATTTTAATTCTGCTAAAGTCTAACCGCTCAGTTTTGTCCTCTATGGATTATGCTTTCAGTGTCACACCCAAGTGTGACTGAACTTGAGTGACTCATGGCCACGCCTAGTTTTTCCTGCCAAGCGTGGCCATGTCACCCAGTTCTGGCCAATAGAACATGTTTCTGTAGATGCTCCTTCAACGTCAGCCGCTATGGTTGCTCTGCTCCTTCTCTGGCCTCTTCCATCTATCTTCTTAGAGTGAGGTTGTGATATTCTTGCCGTGACCCTGGGATAGGCTACATCCTGGGACTGTACCGTGGAAAGCTAAAGACAATGCACTTTAAAAAATACTTATTTACTTATTTTTGGCTGTGTCGGGTCTAGATATGGCATGCAGGACCTTGCGTTGCAGTGTGTGGGCTCAGTAGCTTCAGTGAACAGGTTTCTAACTGTTCCTCACAGGCTCCAGAGTGCACAGGCTCAGTAGTTGCAGTGTTCGGGCTTAGTTGTTCTGTGGCATGTGGAATCTTAGTTCCCTGACCAGGGATCGAACCCATGTTTCCTGCATTGGGAGATGAATTCTTAACCACTGGACCAAGAGGGAAGTTCCAGACAAAGCACTGCTTTTGAGGACTTTGTGGAGCTGAACCCTCAAGCCAGTCTTGGATCGCCCACTTCTGGCTTTTATGGGAAAAGAAATAATGAACATCTTTTTTATTTAGACTATCATTATTTGGGATCTTTTATCATCCTTGGCCAAATCTAGACTGATCTCATGCAGGAGAACAAAGGGGTAGCTCATGTAACTCACCCCAGCATCCTGTGAGCCACTGGGAGCCAAGGTGGCCATCTGAGGTTTTCGACTGTCCAGTATACCTCCTTATTTTGCTACTAATAATCTAAGTGTTCCTCCTAATTCTGATATGACCATGCCAGTGTATTACTTGGATAAAATCATACAGTTTGAAACGGATTGCTTCTACTTTTTAACTCAATGACCCAGGACTAGCCAATCAGATTCACAGTGGAACTGCTTCACTGAGGGACAAATGACTAAACTTAGAGGCAATATATCTCAGACCTGAAGCAAGAAGAGGAATTAACATGTAAAGGGGATGGAGGTGAGGATATGGAGGGTGAGGATAAAGGGCTGTATAGGCAGCACAAATAGCATTTGCAAAGGCCCAGGAGCAGCCTGACTGCCAGGTCCGAGCACAGGTTGCAAACTTTCTGTCTGGGCTGAGCTTTGCAATGAAAGGGTGGATCCATACTAAATTGTAGCTCTCAAGGAACCTGCAAAGCACTAGGTAGACACTTCTGAAAAGTACAGCTATCAAGACAACAAGTTATTCATTACATAGGGAGGTGACACTGTTAACCCAGCATAGAAACCAACTATAGCAGATCTCACCAATGTCTGCCCCTGCTGATGGATACAATTAGAGACTGATTCAATAGCACAGAGTGCTCTGGACCCTTTGTCCTTTGCATTTAAGAAGCCTTCCATGGAATGATGAAAATCCCAAACTGCTGCCTCCCCTACGGCAAGAGAACACAGGTTTACTCCACCTGCACTGGATCAACAATATCAGAGCGAATCCTGGCAGGTCCCAGACGGTTGAAACCTGGCAAACACAAATGAGGCAGCTCATTAGACCACGATTTTATTAAGCAGCATTTAATATAGTGAATAATTTTGAGCTTTATTATCTAAAACATAAAGGGGTATTTTTAAACTTAGCTGAGCAACAGATTGGGTTTTACAAAATATTGCTGTTTCAGGCCCAACAAACCAAGAGCATTTCTCTAACAACCTCTGAGGCTTTCCAGCTCCCAAGCTGTGCCAGTGGTTCCTGCCTTGCCATTGTGACCCGGGGGTGCTTAGAAACCATGCACATTACAGAGAGAAGTTCCAGGCCCCCATCCCTCCAAGGCACCTTCCCTCTGCCCTCACAGGGATGGGGAAATGGAGGTAGGGAATTACAGATTCTGGAAGCCTGTAAGATTCATGGTTGATCGATGGAGATGGGCAGCCTAGCAGGCAGCCAGGGGAATGTGAGCCTCACCTCCTTGCCCCGGATGGCAAAAGAAATACCAAAGGAGATGGCTCTGAGTCCAGTGGCCACACGGACTGGCCAACTTCTGTTCATCTACAGGCCTGCTCTCTGCCTTGCAGGTGGAATCAGGAGAAGAGAAGGAATTAGGAGAGGAGAGACGATCATATAAAAAGCCTCTGAAATTAACAAACAGCTGGAGAGGGCAGAGATCAGGAGCTTAAGAAGACAGAAAACTCAGCCTCTCGCCTAAGCCACCTAAGCCTGACTCACCCACAAATGGCCTCTCGTCTTCAGGGCATTTACACCCTCCCAAATCGGCCTACAGCTACAGGCCCTGATGCCTGCTATGGGGCCAATTTCCAGACACTAAGCTCCGTGGAGGACATTTGACCACTGAAAAGTGTTGATGTTCAACATTAATTTTTAATGTTTCAGAAAATCATTAAGCTGGTTTGTATTATGGATCGTATTTTTACAGCTGGCCATTTCATTTCCAGCATGGAAAGTGGCTGGAGGAATCTCATTGGGGATATTTACTAGTTTCTTTGCCCTCAAGAAGACTTAAAAGAGAGGCCCAAATAGGAGGCTTGTTCTCACTCTCCTCTGCCTATGGGGGAGCGGAGCCCTGAGTGCATTAGCCTTTGGTGTCCCTGAGCTTGGGATTCTGTCCAGCCTTCCAGGAGGAGGGGCCACACAAAGGACAGCCTGCAGAAAGAACAGAAGAGCTGTGTTTTAGAGACACAAGCATCTTCAGGATGGGGAGGAGCATTAGGTGATGCTGGAGGAGTAGCCCAAGGAGGTTCCTGTGAGGACAGGAGGATCCTCTGGAGAGACTTAAGTGAAGAAGTGGCAAGTTTGGATTTGTCACTTAGGAGACCGGTTGAAAATGAACTGGTGGAATGGGGTGGGGCAAGGGCTGGCAGAGTATGGAAGATAGGAGGCATTTTTTCTGCAGGTGACAGATGGTGGCAGCTTGTTGGGTGAGTATCCATGGGAATGGAGGGGAGAAGGACACAGATCCATTCAAGGGGTACAGTCAACCTCATCCATGGGGAGCGGCCCCACCTCCCTGCTGTTTCCCCCTCCACAAATGCACACAGTGGTTTTCTACTGTGGCAGGGTCTTGCCCTAACAGGTTCCAACAGGACAGCCATGTCTTAGAGCAGCTTCTATTTTCTATAGACACACATATAGTGGATTGAGGGCTTCCCTGGTAGCTCAGCTGGTAAAGAATCTGCCTGCAAAGCAGGGGACCCTGGTTCGATTCCTGGGTTGGGACGATCCCTGGAGAAGGGACAGGAAGAGCCTCTGCAGAAGGTGGACCCAAAACCTAATGCTTGGGGTCCTCAAAAGACAAGGAATGGACACTGAGAGAAAAGAGACACATAGGGACCACCATGTGAAGACAGAGGCAGAGATTAAAGTAACAAGTCCACAAGCCAAGCAAGGCCAGTGTTCAGTTGCTCAGTTGTGTCCGATTCTTTGCAATGCCATAGACTGCAGCCCACCAAGCTCCTCTGTTCATAGGATTTCCCAAGCAAGAATACCGGAGTGGGTTGCTGTTTTCTCCTCCAGGGGATCTATCTGAACCAGGGATCTAAACCATGTCTCTTATGCCTCCTGCATTGGCAGGCAGGTTCTTTACCATCAGCACTACCTGGGAAGCCCAGAAAAAGGTATAACCATGTATAAAAGCTCACGGGTGACTCTGCAGAAAGCCAGCCTCGAGAACCCATGTTGTGAGATATCTGAGCAGAGTGGTAATCCAAAGTGAAGGCTCTGGGGTTCAGTTACCTGCGCCTCCACCATTTTCCAGCCTACGATGCTAGAAAGTCCTGAAAACACTTCTGAGCCTCAGTTTCCTCATCTATAGAATATGGATAATAATCTTGGGACTTCTTGTCTGTCAGTGGTTAAGACTTTGCCTTCTAATGCAAGAGGTGTGGGTTTGATCCCTGGTCAGGAAGCTAAGATCCCACATGTATCATGGTAAAAAAAAAACAACCCCCAAAACATAAAACAGAAGCAGTATTGTAACAAACTCAATAGAGATTTTAAAACAGTCCATATAAGAAAAACAAAAAAGACTCCCACTTGCCCACTGGGACTGTTGTGGCATTAAAACGAGTTAATGCAAGCAAAGAGCTCAGCCCAGGACCTGGCATGGAGTAAGCAAACAGTAAATGTGAACGCTCACATGACTGCATTCCTCTGAAAAGAATCAGGTCAACAGTGACCTGCCTCTGTCCATGTTTATCACCTCTTACCCTTTCTGATGAGCTCAACGCAGGTTACCACTTTCACTGCACACCTCCCCAAGGTACAGGGGAAATCCCAACACACAGATACAGACGGAGAATATGCAACTGGCTCACAAAGGAATGAGAAAGTCAGAAAGGGCCTCCGGGCTCTCCAGGCAGCCAGGCATGAAGTGTCAGCTCACATTCCTTGGCAGCGATATCCAGCCTCCTCTCCAAAGGTGTCCTTTGAAATTACAGCTCTCAAGGTTTTATCTTCCTGTGAAATGTCTGAACTTCAGGTTGGATTTCCCCTCAAATTTATTAGCTTGCATCAGGGGTGGATGGGTGATAGAACTTCTGTTACAGTAAGTCCCCTACATATGCACCTTCAAGCTGCATACTTTCAAAGATGGGAACATACATTTGCACGTCCAGTCACGAAAGTTAGTTCACTTGTCTGGCATACATCGTCACGTGTGTGCGTCCTCTACAAGCTGTTGTCCTTTTGTGTACTTTACTGTACAGAGTACAGTATCTTTAGAGATAGAAATGAATCCAGCAAGGAGCCAGAACCCAAGCCATCAATGTCAGGCATGAGTGGAATTGCAGCTTGCCCTCCGTCCCCTATTGCTGACGATCCTTCAGCTCCACCATCTCCCACCTCCTCTCCCTCCTCCAGTTAGTAACTCTTCTCACCTGTCCACTCCATGACAGCCCCTGAATGCCAGCAGTTGTACTGTATGTATTATTTATGTGAAAAGTATTATAAACCTATGACAGTACAGTACTATATAGCCACCTGTGTCACTTAGGTATCTAGGCTAACTCTGTTGGACTTAAAAACAAACTGGACTTCTGAATGGGCTTTCGGAACAGAACTCACTTGCATGTAGGGGACATACTGTATTTCCTCTGTATATTTCCTATGGTCTTATCTCTCCCTTCCAAAGAGAGTAGTATCTCACAAATTAGCTTCACTGGAACATTAAATGTTTAGGCTCTCCTTATTCAAGCTGAGTGATAACGTGTGGGCTCAGATTTGCTTAGAGAGGGTCCACTGTTTGACACTGGCATAAGCATCTCTCCCTTCCTTGCTGTCAAGGCAGCAGCCTGCCCAGCTCTCCTGCTGGGGATCCACAGCGGTGGAAAATGCCTTCTCTTGCCTCTGTTTCCCTGTGCCTGGGGGAAATGGTGGTCCCTGCCTCCTGGGACTGATGAATGGATCAAATGTTTTCATACAGGAAACTATTCAAATAATGCTGGTGCCCAGTGAGTGCTCAGCGCTAGTGGCTGTCATTACTCTCATCATTATAAGGGTTTTTCGGGACAGAGGAGCGCCAGAATCACCTAACACACACAAGCAGCCCCCCATCCACATGGCTCAAGGCATGGCATAGACAAAACATGAGTTCTTTTTACCTTCTTTGATCTGGTGTTAGACAACATGGTCACCACCATCCAAGGAATTCCCCACCAGCACCTTCTAGAAAGACTGACCTCTGGGTCTGATTTCAGAATTATAGTTAGGGGACTTCCCTGGTGTTCCAATGGTTAAGAACCCACCTTCCAATGCAGAGGACTCAGGTTCGATCCCTGGTTGGGGAACTAAGATCCCACATACCTCGGGGCAACTACACCGGAGGACCACAACTGCTGAGCCCATGTGCTGCAAAGAAGCTCCGGTGCAGCCGAAAGACATTAAAATAAAAAATAAAATTATAGCGAGGAATTTTAGACCAGAATGGTCGCTTATGTCTCCTCCCACCCTCTCACGTGACAGATCAGAAGCCTGAAGGCCAGAGAGATAAGGTGACTTGTTTAAGTCATCTTACCCAGGAAGCATTGGAGATAGGGCCAGAATCCTGTGTTCCAGTCGGCTGTCCGGGTCCTGCTAACACTGTCTCTTCTAGCTGTCTATTCCTCTTTCAGTTGGAATAATTGTGGTGGGGAAGGAGAGCATATTTTCACTCTTTGCTTGACAAACATCATTTTCCATATGCCAACAGGCCAGAATGTGAACAAACACCATCTCTATAGTAAAACAAACCAACGTGTCAAAAACCATCCATCACCGGGGACGTTATCTACTTCAGGGTTCCTCAAGCTTGGTACCATTGCCATTTGGGGTTGAGAGCTGCCCTGTGCATTATAGTTTTTTAGTAGCATTCCTGGACCCCACCTGTTGGATACCAGTAGCATCTCCTCCTAGTTGTGACATCCAAAGATGTCTCCCAACACTGCCAAATTGCTTTGGTTGAGAACCACGGGTCCAATTATAGGCAGACCTTGGAGATACTGCTTGTTCAGTTCCAGGCCACCGCAATCAAGTGACTTATCACAACAAAGTGAGTCCCACAAATTTTTTGGTTCCTCAGTACATATTAAAGTAACGTCTTCACTCTACTAGAGTCTGTTAAGTGTGCAACAGTGTTATGTTTAAAACACATTGTACATGCCTTAAAGATACTTTATCATTAAAAAATGCTGACTATCACCTGAGCCTGTAGCAAGCGGTTATCTGTTTCCTGGCGGAAGGTTTGAGATACTGTGAGAATTATCAAAATGTGATACAGAGACAAAGCGTGAGCAGATGCTGTTGGAAAAAATGGTGCCGACAGGCTTGCTCGATGCAGGGTCGCCACAAACCCATCTGTGAAAAAAAATGCAGTGTCCACAAAGCACAATAAAACGAGGTGTACTTGTATTTCACACCAGCTACAACCCATCAGCAGTTGCCCCTGAATCATGTATTAATAGCATGAGTACAGGGAGTGCTGCGTCTCCTACAGCTCCCTTGGAGAAAGAACATGGCAAAAGGCCAGGACTGTTAAGAGGGGCACGAGAGAAAGGACTGCTAGGAACAGCAGGAGTAGTAGCAGCAGCTGGGGTAGTAACAGCAGCTGAAGGAAGGCCCAACCTGGTGCCGGCGGGGTGTCCAACACTGACCCGGGCGCTTGCCAGGGATCTCACGTCAACCCTTGGGGCTGTGTAGGAAGCTGGCCCAAAGCGCCAGGGCTAGGACGCTGCACAGAGGATTTCTGACTTTCAGAACCGAGTGCTCAAGAGACCCATTCTATGAGTCTCACACAATGAATACCAACCAATCAACAAACTATTATTTCTGAACACCTGGAATTACCTAATACAAATCACTTGACTGGACATTCATTACATCCTCCCCCTTATGGAGTAGGTAACATTCTAATCCTCCCATTTTACAGATGGGGAAAACTGACACTGACAAGTTGGGGGACTTGTCCAACTTTACTCAGCTATTACAAGAAAAAGCCAAAACAAAGCTACCCTAGGCATCTGGACTCCACAGCCCAATTTCTGAACTACTTAGCTCCTAAACATGCTTTAACGTGCACACAATAAGCAGGGGTGAACTTTTAAAACTATCCATCCCTTGAGTGGGTTTGTGCTGAAGGAGAGGTGTCAGCCAACTGCAGGGGAAGCAAAAGGGAGACTGGAAGCACTCTGTGCATTCCAGCCCTGGGAATCGGCTTTCTTTGTCAACACTCCGTGACCCTCAGGACCCCAACTCTAAAGCCTGAGGCTTAGCTAGTCAGAAAGCCCCAACTGCCCTTGCCTGCCATCCCTTATAAAAGGCAACTTCACTAACAAAGCCAGCCTGTCCTGGGCTACATAAACAGGATGTAACTGAATGGGTGGGGGGAAGGAAGATGAGCTGTCCAGACCCACAGCCCCAAACACAAGCAGGCAGGCGAGAGCTCCCAGCAACATAGATGACAAGAACCGATTCCTCGCCTTCAAATTGGTATGCTATTGAGTGACCAGGGATTGGAAGAGATAAGATGACTTATTTACAGTGGTGCAGGCTTAACTGCACCTAAATAGCCAACCTCTTGCTAACGCATAATCCATTTTTAAAGACAGATTTTCTGTGTATGGTTAAGAAATGGACATTTTTAAGACAAAAGAGAACAAATGCTTAGTGCTATTTCATTTTCTATCAGCCAGGCTTGATAAAAACTAGAGTTGGGAGGCACTTGATACATACTACTCAGGAGAAGGTTCACTTGGAGGGAATAATTCAAGTGTGAGCTTGGTGTTAAGTGCAGTATTTTGCGCAATTGGTTGTATTACAATAAATGGCATCCACTGCCTTCTAAATAAACACACATAACTCCTCATGACATTAATAGGAAGTAGGCATGCAAAGAGAGGGAAAAGAATGGGTCCCTCTCTGCAAACCCCAAATTTAACGGTAACCCCAGTTCCACAGTGTTGGACACTCCTAGAGGAAGCCTGAAAAAGCAAGAAAGGTAGGCAAGATGCCATGGAAATCAGAACAAAACAGGGCACAGACCAGAAATCAGGTTCTGGGTTATGTAATTCAGGCATTTTTCTTTCCACTCCAAATGATCATTTTTTGGTTGGTTTCTTAAGAACAGAACAGAAAAGGCAAACTCGTTTCACATCTGTCAGTTCACGCTCTCACTTAACCAGCATTAATACAATAGGAACTTATTTTCATAATCATGTCCCCAAGGTACAGTAGGAACCTGAAGTATCTTCTGAATCATCAAAGGAAGAATGAATTATGTTGTGAGCCTGAAAGTGGAGGACTGTCTTATTCTAATGCTTCACACAGTGAATATCTGTACTAGTTTCTGACTGCTGCTATAATAAATGACTACAAACTTAGTGACTTAAAAGAACACATCGTTATTACCTTATAGTTCTGGAGGACACACATCTGAAAATGGGTCTTACAGGACTGAAATCAAGGCATCTGCAGAGTTGTGTTCCTTCTGGAGTCTCCAGGGAAAAATCTACTTCCTTTAATTTCTAGCTTTTGGAGACCACCTGCATGTCTTGGCTTGTGGCCCCCTTCCAGCAATGCCATCTCTCTCCTCTTTCCATCATTGTGTCTCCTTCTGAGTCTGACCCTCTTCTGTGAGAATCTCTGTGATGACACTGGGCTCAGACACTCCAGGATCAGTTTCCCACGTCATGTCTGCAAAGGCCCTTCTGCCATGTGAGGTTTCAAGGACTAACACACAGACGTCTTTGAGGGACCAGTATTCAGCCTATTGCAGTGTCTCTTAACTAGAAGATCTGATCATTTGAAGATCATCCTCCCTGGCAAAGAGGGGACCTTTTGTAATAAAAGATGGAGTATCCTGAGTTAACGGGGCTTCCTAGGTGGCACTAATGGTAAAGAACCTAAGAAATGTGGGTTCAATCCCTGGGTCGGGAAGATCCCTTGGAGGAGGTAATGGCAACCCACTCCAGTATTCTTGCCTGGAGAATCCATGGACAGAGGAGTCTGGTGGGTTATAGTCCACAAGATCACAGAGTCAACTGAAGTGACTTAGCATGCACACACGCATCCTGAGGTAGGGCAGGAAAATGGGAAGAACTGAGATGAGCAACATAAAAAAATACAAATACAAGGGGAATTCCCTGGAAGTCCAGGGATCAGGACTCTGAGCTTCCACTGCAGACAGCATGGGTTCTGTCTCTGGTTTGGGAACTAACGTCCCATCTGCTGTAGCATGGCCCATAAGATCCCATATGGGAACTAAGACCCCATAAAGTAAAATAATTAAGCATTTTTAACAGTAAATAAATAAAGGACAGCCCCAAAGGAAGGATTCTTCTGCTGGTCGACTTTCTCAGAACACTTTGTTTCTCTCACCCTAAATCTTCAGTCTACTTTTAACACTGACAGTTCTTCATCATTTGTATGTCGCCAAAGAAATAAAAAGACGCTTGCTCCTTGGAAGGAAAGTTGTGACCAACCTAGACAGCATATTCAAAAGCAGAGACATTACTTTGCCAACAAAGGTCCATCTAGTCAAGGCTATGGTTTTTCCAGTGGTCATGTATGGATGTGAGAGTTGGACTGTGAAGAAAGCTGAGCGCCGAAGAATTGATACTTTTGAATGTGGTACTGGAGAAGACTCTTGAGAGTCCCTTGGACTGCAAGGAGATCCAACCAGTCCATCCTAAAGGAGATCAGTCCTGGGTGTTCATTGGAAGGACTGATGCTGAAGCTGAAACTCCAATACTTTGGCCACCTCATGTGAAGAGCTGACTCACTGGAAAAGACCCTGATGCTGGAAGGGGTTGGGGGCAGGACGAGAAGGGGATGACAGAGGATGAGATAGATGGATGGTATCACTGACTCGATGCACATGAGTTTGGGTAAACTCCGGGAGTTGGTGATGGACAGGGAGACCTGGCGTGCTGCGATTCATGGGGTTGCAGGGTTGGACACGACTGAGCAACTGAACTGAACTGAACTGAATCTAGCTTTTGGGGCTTCCCAGCTGGTGCTAGAAAAGGCAGAGGAACCAGAGATCAAATTGCCAATATCCGCTGGATCATGGAAAAAGCAAGAGAGTTCCAGAAAAGCATCTATTTCTGCTTTATTGACTATGCCAAAGCCTTCGACTGTGTGGATCACAATAAACTATGGAAAACTCTGAAAGAGATGGGAATACCAGACCACCTAATCTGCCTCTTGAGAAATCTGTATGCAGGTCAGGAAGCAATAGTTAGAACTGGACAGGGAACAACAGACTGGTTCCAAATAGGAAAAGGAGTACGTCAAGGCTGTATATTGTCACCTTGCTTATTTAACTTATACGCAGAATACATCAGGAGAAACGCTGGACTGGAAGAAATACAAGCTGGAATCAAGATTGCCGGGAGAAATACCAATAACCTCAGATATGCAGATGACACCACCCTTATGGCAGAAAGTGAAGAGGAGCTAAAAGCCTCTTGATGAAAGTGAAAGAGGAGAGCGAAAAGTTGGCTTAAAGCTCAACATTCAGAAAACGAAGACTATGGCATCCGGTCCCATCACTTCATGGGAAATAGATGGGAAACAGTGGAAACAGCGGCAGACTTTATTTTTTGGGGTTCCAAAATCACTGCAGATGGTGATTGCAGCCATGAAATTAAAAGACGCTTACTCCCTGGAAGAAAAGTTATGACCAACCTAGATAGCATATTCAAAAGCAGAGACATTACTTTGCCGACTAAGGTCCGTCTAGTCAAGGCTATGATTTTTCCTGTGGTCATGTGTGGATATGAGAGTTGGACTGTGAAGAAGGCTGAGCGCCAAAGAATTGATGCTTTTGAACTGTGGTGTTGGAGAAGACTCTTGAGAGTCCCTTGGACTGCAAGGAGATCCAACCAGTCCATTCTGAAGGAGATCAGCCCTGGGATTTCTTTGGAAGGACTGATGCTAAAGCTGAAGCTCCAGTACTTTGGCCACCTCATGCGAAGAGTTGACTCATTGGAAAAGACTCTGATGCTGGGAGGGATTGGGGGCAGGAGAAGGGGACGACAGAGGATGAGATGGCTGGATGGCATCACGGACTCGATGGATGTGAGTCTGGGTGAACTCCAGGAGATGGTGATGGACAGGGAGGCCTGGCGTGCTGCGATTCATGGGGTTGCAAAGAGTCGGACACGACTGAGCGACTGAACTGAACTGAACTGAGGTGGTGCTAGTGGTAAAGAACCTGTCTGCCAGCATTTTTCTCATGTAGAAACCAGGGTAAGTCTTCCCCTGATAAAAGGATCCTTCTATTTACAATAAGATTTACATCTAATTCCCTTAAAAAGCAATGGCTAAAGAGATGTTATGCTTCATAAAAGTTTGCTTTAAAATAAAAACAAGTACTCCCCCTCCTGGAATGCATTCAAAATGGTTTAACTGATCACACTATTATAAACATTCTCCTGAGGGAGGGGAGGGGTGCCACCCCCACCCACCCCAGAAAGCATCAGCTGCATTAAGTGAGGTATACCTGGAAGCGATAATGAGGGGGAATGAGAATTATAGCAAAGCCCCCATGAAACTTGAAATTGCTATAGGGTTGCTTCACAAAGCTGCTCCTTTTCCTGTCTTTTTTTTTTTTTTTTCTTTTAACTTAACAGTTTGGCAATCATGCTTTGGTTTGACAGGGAGCTGTGAAAATGTGTCACTTTGTCATCTCCAAACTTCTGAATCCAATCAAAATAACATTTATTAAAAACCCGGGCATGCTTGCGAGAATTTGTGGTGTAATATGAGGAGGGTTGACCCCCAGGTCTCTCTCACCATTTTCCTTTATAAAAATAGCAGAGAGTTTCAGAGACCCAACCCACAGAGCTTCATTTTATCCACAAGCTTCCTTGGCAACACAAGGGAGCTGGTCCTGGGAATCTTCTAAGGAAAACCCAAACAGCCAAGGACACAGGCTCATGTGCTCCATCTCCCCCTCGAGTACACAGTGTGATGTGAGAAGCTGTGATGTGCACAATCTGGAGTCAGTGTCCCCACTGCACATGCCTCAGCAGCCGGCTAGAAGCTGAAGAACGATCCTGCAAGGGTGGCAGCAGAGCCCGGGGGGGCGGGGTAGGGGCAGGGGAGGAAGGAAATGGGACCTGGAGCCAGAGGGCCGGACCTCATCTCTGCCCCACCGCTCCCAGCAGCGCGGCCTCTTCCCGCCTGAGTGATATTTCCCAGGCTCAGTTTCTCCAGCTGTGATATAACAAACAAGACTCTGTTGGTTGCAATTGATTTAGATTCCCAGCCCCAACTAGCTTAAAGATAAAATTTAATGAAATATCCAAGGATAAGGGTTGTGATCCAGGTGCAAATGATGCTAGTAGGCTACTTTCCATCATCTCTTGGCTCATATACCATTCAGCTCTTACCTCCTGGTGGCAAGGTGGAGGCAGAAGCTCCACCCTTTTCATCTTCCAGGTCCCAGTGCAGAGAGGGAGACTTCCTAGTAATTTCCACAGAAGCTCCCAGATTCATTCTGCCTGGACCTCTAAACTAATATGGGTGGTCAGGGGATATAACTATACTATTTGACTTACATAGCAGGATATGGAATGGGGGTTGGGGGGATGGAGGATGTTTCACAAACCTTAGAGCCTAAGAGTCAGGGAAAGATGGATCTCAAACAAAAACTGGGGACTTAAGCCAGAACAGCAATGGATTAGGGGGTAGGTAATTAGTGTGTGCATGCATGCTAAGTCACTGAGTCGTGTCCAGCTCTTTTTGACCGCTTGAACTGTGTAGCCTTCTGGGCTCCTCTATCCATGGGATTTTTCAGGCAAGAATGATAAAGTGAGTTGCATTTTCCTCCTCCAGAGGATCTTCCCAACCCAGGGATTGAACCCACATCTCTCATGTCTCCTGCACTGCAGGTGGATTCTTTACCTGCGGAGCCATCAGGGAAGCTGAATTAATGAAATTATGTCATAAAATAATGACTTTTACATTTATTGTGCCCTTATATGCTTTATCTTATTCTTTTTTTTTTTTTTTTTTGCAGCAACCCTTCCAGAGAAGGGTGAACACTATTATCCCTCTTCTTACTGATGAGGAAACAAAGTTTCAGAGAGGTTAAGTGTCTTCCCTGTAGTCACACAGCTCATAAATTGCAGTGCTGGAATGTGAACCCAGGCCTGTCTGACTTCAGAGTTCATGGTTTGTCTGCTGGACAAAATTGACACTGGTGTTAAACTGTGGTCCATGTGGAGTGGGAAATACATTAGAGAAGAATAATGGACACATCTTATATTTATACAATCCACCCTTGAATAACACAGGTCTGAACTGCTCAGATTCACTCATACATGGATTTTTTCCCATTAATAGGGTGCCTGTGTTTGGACTCTGCATATCTTTAAGTACGGGGAAAGGTTTTGTTTGATTAGCAAACACAATCGGCATGCATGCGCATTCAGTTGTGTCCAGCTGTGTGTGACCCCACGGACTATAGCCCACCAGGATCCTCTGTCCATGGAATTTTCTAAGCGAGAACACTGGAGTGGGTTGCCAACTGTTCCTCCAGGGGATCTTCGTGATATAGGAACCGAACCGGTATCTCCTGCGTCTCCTGCATTGGCAGGTGTATTCTTTGCCACTGTACCACCTGGGAAGCCCAAGCAATCACAATATGTGGAATCAAAAGAACTAGGGCTTAAGTCCCGGTTCTACCCAGATGTTTTATCTTCCTGCCCTTGGGAGAGTCGTTTATCAATTCCTTTGTTTTTGAAGCAGAGACAGTAGTACTCAGATTTTCAACTGTGGGAGGGGTTGGCACCCCTAACCCCTGGCTTGCTCAAGGATCAACGGTATAAACGTAGCATCCTATGGTTTTCAAAGCACAGCCACATCACTGAATCTTCATGATGGCCCTGTGGGACAGAGGTTATTCCTATAATCTTTTATGGTTGAGGGTACTGTGAAAAGCGAAAGGACTTGCTTAAGGGCCCCAGGTTGACCCTGGATATTAGTCTGAGTTATTTTCTGCCCACTGTCTCCACTGTTGGGGTTGGGGCTTCCCAGGTGGCATAGTGGTAGAGAATCTGCCTGCCAAAACAGGAGATGCAGGAGTCAGTTCCGATACCTGGGTTGGGAAGATCCCCTGAAGGAGGAAATGGCAACCCACTCCAATATTCTTACCAGGATAATCCCATGGACAGAGGAGTCTGGTGGGCTACAGTCTGTGGGTTACAGAGTCAGACATGACTGAGTGAGCACGCACACACCTACAGTGTTGAAGAGAAACAGAGAGACGTCCACTACACTAACAGCTGGCATAAAGACGGACAATGAAGGACCAGTCCGAACACAGCATTGGGAGAAAGCTAGGGAGGGTGGGTTTTAGTGGCCCCAAACCCATGCCTTTCCCCTTGCTTTGCTTTTTGTTTGAGGATCCATCCTGCCCTCTACGTGGTCCACACATGTTAGAGGAAGCAGCGCTGTGCTGTGCTGGCCTGAGAGCCAACTGCAAGCTTCTGTTTCCAACAGTATGATCAGTGGCGTTGCGTCGATTGCTTAAAATCATCCACGGCAGGAGCGTTCACGCTACAGGAATCGGCAAATGCCGCACTTCTCTTTTTGTTGGTTGGTTGTTGTTACTTTCTGTTTGTTTGTTTCTTAGAGAGCCAGGTGCTACACACTTACCAGCTGGTCACTGGATTTAGGCCAGCTCCGGGTCCATTGCATGTGGCTTGGGTTTAAGCAAACTGCATGAAAGGGCAAGTATCAGTCATTCAGTCTTGTCCGACTCTTTGCGACCCCATGGCTCCTCTGTCCATGGGATTCTCCAGGCAAGGATACTGCAGTGGGTTGCCATTCCCTTCTCAAGGGGACCTTCCTGACCCAGGGATCAAACTCGTCTCCTGCACTGCATGCAGATTCTGTACCACCTGAGCCACCAGGGAAGTAAACAGCATATCAAGGCATAATCTCCCTCACCCCTGCCCCTGCCTCTGCTTCAGGGACTGCATTAGAGGTAGGCATACGATCCAACTGATCCACTCAGACCCAAGTCTGGGACTTTTTCTCGAAGATCGGACAGAGTTAGCTCTTACCCACTGGGTATGAGCAAGGAGGCAAGGTTCCTTGGGGCCAGTGGCAGCCATCTGAGAACAGGAAAAGAAAAGACCTCTATAGACGACAGAATCTGCGCCCTGGAGGTTGGGCCACCCTAGTCAGGTTGTGGCATTGGGCCGTGCTAGAAGGGCACACAGCCTCTAAGGTTTTCAACCATGGGAGACCCTCGCCATTGCAGTCAGCTTCACTTGGAATTTCTATTCTTTGCAACTTAACCACATCATAAATGACGCAGTTGCACATCAAAGGGACCAGCCTACAGAGATGGGGGCTCCGGTGGAGAGCAGCAGTGAATAAGGCAGACCGATGCACAGAAAAAGCTCTCAGAGAAAGAGAAGATGCTTCTGACAATGTCAGATACAAACAAACATGTAAGAGTGGCATTAAGATTGATATGTGCTGTGCTTGGTCCCTCAGTCGTGTCAGACTCTGCAACCCTGTGGACTGTGACCGACCAGGCTCCTCTGTCCATGGGACTTTTTAGGCAAGGATACTGGAGTGGGTTGCCATCTCCTTTTCCGAGGGATCTTCCAAACCCAGGAATCAAACCCACATCTCCTATTGTTTCCTGCATTGCAGGCGGATTCTTTACCCGGTTGAACCATTTGGGAAGCCCACAACAAAGATGCCAACACCAAGAACACCTTTCACTGGTTTTCCGTGAGATCTCTCCAGATGGCTGCCTTTACGATGAACGTTTAAAATGTGACAATACTTCCAGTTTTACATGTTGGTGGCAAGAATGCAGTTGATGGGAAAGGCTCTCCTTATCTCTGATACAGGGACGCTGGGACCCACCCCTCGTACGGTTACTGTGGAGATGAAATCAGGCAGGTTTGTGAAAATAGATTCCAAAGCAGCCCCGGCATTCTCCAAGTGAATTCCATTTACATGTGCATCTGAACTATTAAACCACATAAAATGCCTTCGTTTCACTTGGGACAATAAATGAAAACTCTTTTGACATTTGAAGCATTTCATGTCTCTGGGCTTCCAGAGAACGGTTCCATTTAACTTGAAAGGGGTTTTCAGTGTAATTCACATTTAATGTTATGAAAGCATTTCTCTCTCACATTGGGCTTTATCTAAATTTTTAAACAAGGCCTAATTTACAGGCCCCAAACGACTTGGCAAATTTCCTGCAATCTCATTGAAAAAAGTCCTGGCCGCCTATAGGCTGCGGGTGTGTTGAAAGACTGCTTTGTCTCCGGTGCCAACTAAAACTAAAATTACTCCATCAACAAAAGGTCGTCTTTTCAAACAAACCCACAGAACCCATACGCACACATGGCACTCAGAGCTGACCCTGAATCCCCCCTCACTCCCTGGCAGTATGAGCAGCAGGCCAGGTGTTCTTTGTCATTTTCCATAGCAGTGGGGGCAGGAGGCTCCATACCAAGTCAAGACGATAACTTCAGAGCAGCCCCCAAATTTGTTCCCGAGTGGAGGAGAGTGAGAGAAAGTCAGTCAGTTGCAGAGACAGAGGAAGAGAGGGAGAGAAAGTGTCATATTTATCCTGCCCATGCTCAATGCGGATGGTGACAGCAGCCATGAAATTAAAAGATGCTTGCTCCTTGAAAGAAAAGCTATGACAAGCGTAGACAGCATATTAAAAAGCAGAGACATTACTTTGCTGACAAAGGTCCGTCTAGTCCATCTATGGTTTTGCCAGTAGTCTGTATGGACGTGAGAGCTGGACCATAAAGAAGGCTAGGTGCCGAAGAATGATGCTTTCAAACTGTGGTGTTGGAGAAGACTCTTGAGAGTCCCTTGGACTTCAAGGAGATAAAACCAGTCAATCCTAAAGGAAATTAACCCTGAATATTCATTGGATGGATTGATGCTAAAGTTAAAGCTCCAAATACTTTGGCCACCTGATGCAAAGAGCTGACTCACTGGAAAAGACCCTGATGCTGGGAAAGATTGAGGGCAGGAAGAAAGAGGGCAACAGAGGATAAGATGATGGGATGGCAACATCGACTCAATGGACATGAGTTTGAGCAAACTCAGGAAGACAGTGATGGACAGAGAAGCCTGGCGTGCTTCAGTTCACAGGGTCACAAAGAGCTGGACACGACTGAGACAGTGAACAGCAAACATAGTCACCAGCTGTTGAAAGCAGCATCTGTATTTGCATGTAACCCTAATGCTGAGGAGGAGTGTGATGAGCAGAGAACACACTGGTACCCCCTGAGCACGGCCTGCTCCCAAGGCACCTGTATGCACACAGCAATGCCAGGCCTGGGAGTGGAGCTGCTTTCTGGGTGGTTGGTTTTTGAGGGGGGTGGTCACCCTACACAGAACTCAAATACCCTATCCTCTGCTTTGTCAGTGGTCTTGGAGGGAGCAAGCTGGGGTGGGAACCACTGTACACATACTTAGTAGGCATCTTCTCAGAGGCAGGAGTGTGCTAAACCCTAAGGATAGACCAGCAATCAAACCACACAGAGCCCCTGCTTTCACTGAGCTTATGGCGTGGCAAGAGATAGAGCAGATTCAATCAACAGCAACACAAGGGGAGGGAAGGGTGAAGCCTGAAAACCCCGAGTCAGACTGTACCAGGTCTGCCTGTGTAGAAACGCCTCCTCGGGCTTCCCACATTCTCATCCACTCTGTACGCTCTGGCCCAGCTTCTCCTCTGACTGTCTCTTACTGACCTCTCCACCCCACCCCAGCCCCTCCTCCTGGCCCCCACTAACATGCTGAGCTCCAGCTACACCAGCCTTCTTGCAAATCTCAGACATCCAAAGTGGTTGCAGCCTCACAGGCCTTTGCACCTGCTCTTCCTTCTGCTCAGATGCTGGTCTCCAGGGCTCACTTCTCGCTTTCCTTCCTGCTCTCTCTGTAAGGGCCATCCCCAACCTGAACGAGCCCCCCCTCCCCACTCTCATTCCCTGTCTCCTATGGCCTGCTTATTTTCCTTAGCATCACCAGACATATCACTGATACATATGTTTATTATCTTTCCCCTACTTGTCTGTCTGTTCACTGCTTTCTCCCCAGGGCCTCCAACAGCACCCAGAACGCAGTAGGTGCTCAACATATAATTCCTGAGAGTCATGATAAGAGAAGTGTCATGGGAGCACAGTCTCCAAGAGACCTTGGCAAGCCTGCCGGAGGTGGCGCTTCAGGGTCAGCGGGGCTTTAAGTGAAGAACAGAACAGAGGGTTGCAAGCAGCAGGACCAGCTTTGAGAAGTCTGAGAGAGGCTTAGAGAATGATGGCGTGGCTGGAATGCAGGCCATCAGTGAGAAAGGGAAGAGATGAAAGCCAGGAGGGAGGCAGGGGGCAGACCCTACAGTTCCCAAAGAGCCACAGACAGGTTTTCTAAAGCAGAATCATACAGAAAGACTTAGATTTCAGAAGGCCCTTAGGAGGGTGGGAAGAACTAAATGAGCAGCATTGACCCACGTGCATTACCATATGTAAAATCAGATAGCAGGTGGAAATTTGCTGGAAGATGCCGCGTGCTCAAATCTGATACTCTGTGACACCGTAAAGGGTGGGATGAGATGGGAGGTGGGAGGGAGGTTCAAGAGGGAAGGGACATATGTATACCTACGACTGATTCATGTTGGTGTATGGCAGAAACAACATAATATTGTAAAGCAATTATCCTCTGATCAAGAAAAAATATATATATACATATATATTTAAAAAGAAGGCCCTTCTGGGCAGCAGCTTGGAGAGATGAGACAGGACAACAGGGTGGAAGTGTTATTGCAGGGGGACCAGTGGAGAGAGATACAGACCCCAGCCAGGTGGCACCCCTGGAGAGGCCAAGCCTGGCTCATGCTCAGGAGCCCCCGTGCCCTTGGACAAGTCGCTTGACCCTTTGGACCTCCACTGTCTTATCTGCCAAACAGGCACAGTCCACAGTTGTAGGAATTTGTGTCAATGATGTTGCTTCCGCAGGAGTGCAAAGTTAATTGTTCTACAAAAGCAAGCTGTTAGGCTGATGACTAGCTTTTCTGGCTAATGGCTGAAGCTTTATATTTTCATCCTAGCTTAGCACTTAGCGAAGGTGTCAGAATTGAAACTCAGATGAATCTGAATAATGGTGCCCCTTGATTGACAGCCCGAAGTCATTAATTCAGGAGAACGTGTACAGACAGCAGGAGAGGAGCAGGGCAGAATGAAAGGCCTCTAATGGCACTTGCTCGCTCCCAGCAGGGCTCAGTCCCATTGGCTGGAGCTTTCATTCTTCTGCTCCACCAGGTATGATCAGCAACAGAAGAGTTCTTAAGAGCACAGTCAGCCCTTCCTGCTCAAGGCTATGCGCAGAGAATGGCATCTGGATCTAACTCGATGACATATCAAATATCTCTCAGAAGCTCTTGGGGCCCCTGAAAGGTGAAACACCAGTAGATGTCTAGGTACGAATACGGGTGCAGCCAGGGAGAAAACATTTAGATTCCTTGGCCAGCTCAAATGACTGTCCCCACCCCATGCCCTCTCATTTCCAAGTTAGCGGAAAACAGCACACGAGAGCGAGCATGTCTGTCCCTGGGAGGAAGTCACACTGTACACTGTGTCAACCTCCCGCCCTCTTTCATGTCGATTAACTGCCTGCCAAGTGGAGAGACTTTTGAAAAGGAGGATGATAATTGAAATTTCACATAATTACATTTTAAAGGAACGCTTTTAGCTTCCCCTGACTTCAGTCAAAACTCCATCTTGTCAAAATAAATCTTAATTTTTTTTTTTTTTGTTAAACAAAGATTGATGAAATATCACTGGAAATCTTTTAGCTGCTAATTATAAGTCAAGCCTCTTTGGGGTTTGTTTTTTTTTTTTTTCTGGGATGTTTCTTTGACTTCTCAAAGTGATTAGTTTGGTCCTCTGCTTTTAAACTGTTCATTTTCCACTTGCGGGGAAGAGTGAAATTTCTTCCCTGGTTTTAATTACAATCGGAGTATTATCCTCGGATGGTATGAAGGGAGGCTGTGTGACTGGGGGGGAGGGGTGCTGCTCTGTTAATCAGGGGTAAATCTAGTATATGGTGAAGGCTTGTACCTTGTCATTACATTACCGTGTTGGTCTAATTAATGGTATTACCCTCTGAACTATGTGTAGAAGCTTAAAGAAATTCAACACAGGCAGAAAACACCCTCAAGGGGAAAGCAGAGAAGGCCTAATAAAGTACTGCTCATCGCACGTAGGGTGCTGCTGCTAATTCCTTCCGTGATTACTACCTGACGGTGCAGAGCATCCTCCAGGTAACACGGGCTGGGCTCATGCAGGTCTCTTAGAAATGACAGTGATGCCTGCATTTTGGTTTCTGGCATGGGCCAGCAATTTACCTGTGATATTTAATTTTAAAAACCAGACATCACCTCATCAAAAACTAAATGTTGTTCCTGCTTGTTCAGGTGAAGTTTTGGGTAATGTCTGGGGAGAGTGAGGGTGAGGGGTGGGGGTAGGTAGGAGGACTGAGCTGAGGGAAAGGAGGTCTTTCTCTCTTGGGTCACTAACCCACCATAAAAAGCAAGGTTCCAGTGAAAGGCTGAATTGACGGTGTTCATTACCACAAAGCCACAAGCTTCACCATTAGCATATAAACTCTTTGCAGCCTGGGACCAGATCACATTTAGCATATTGCTGTTGCTGTGTAATCACTAAATTGTGTCCCACTCTTTGTGACCCCATGGACTGCGGCACGCCAGGCTTTCCAGTCCTTCACTATCTCCAAGAGTTTGCTCAAACTCATATCTATTGAGTTGGCGATGCCATCCAACCATCTCGTCGTCTGTCACCCTCTTCTCCTCCTGCCCTCAATCTTTCTCAGCATCAGGGTCTTTTCCAATGAGTTGGCTCTTCACATCAGGTGGCCAAGTATTGGAGCTTCAGCTTCAGCATCAGTCCTTCCAGTGAATATTCAAGGTTGATTTACCATATGGGGAGGACTTGATAAAAGGCTGTTGAACAAATGAATGACCTCTCTTTACTGAGTCCTTAGCTATCAAAGGCACACTGTTTGGCCATGCATGGTCCATGGGGCTTTTGTTGAGTCCTCAAAACTTTGTTTGGTAATTTAAAAAATATATGTTTTAAAACTGGTATTCTAAGAAGTTAAGCAAACTTTTTAAGGTCAT
The DNA here is from genome assembly GCF_016772045.2 of Ovis aries. Lineage (NCBI taxonomy): Eukaryota > Metazoa > Chordata > Mammalia > Artiodactyla > Bovidae > Ovis > Ovis aries. The sequence continues at coordinate 52,182,007 of NC_056065.1, forward strand.
GTAGTTTTTTAAATAACAGAGTCAGTGGGGAGTATAGCTCAGTGGTAGAGCATTTTAAGTAACAGAATCAGGATTTGAACTAGGTTAGCTAGATTCCAAATGCCCCCATTACAAGATGAATCAGAATGACTAAATCAATGCAGGATTTGAATTTCATTTCAGGTCTGGCTTAAAGGTGAGTAAGGGGAGATTCTGAGAGGTATTAACATTTTACAAAAGCATAAGAAATCTCAAAGATACCTTATTTTGCTAAGCATAATACCATTTATCATTAAGGTGAGATTTTTTAATTTTATTTATTTTTGGCTGCGCTAGTTTTTCATTTCGGCAGGCAGGCTTCTCTAGTTGCGGCTCAAGGGCTTAGTTGCCCCTCATGATGTGGAACACAGAAGAATTGATGCTTTCAAACTGTGATGCTCAGGAAGACTCTTCAGAGTCCCTTGAACTGCAAGGAGATCAAACCAGTCAATCCTAAAGGAAATCAACCCTGTATATTCCTTGGAGGGACTGATGTTGAAGCTGAAGATCCAATACTTTGGTCACCTGATGTGAAGACCTGACTCATTGCAAAAGACCCTGATGCTGAAAAGACTGAGGGCAGGAGAAGAAGGGGGTGACTGAGGATGAGATGGTTAGATGGCATCACCAGCTCAGTGAACATGAGTTTGAGCAAACTCTGGGAGACAGTGAAGGACAGAAAAGCCTAGCATGCTGCAGGTCCATGGGGTTACAGAGTCGGACATGACTGACCGACTGAACAACGACAGCACGTGGGGTCTTAGTTTCCTGACCAGGGACTGAACCCACATCCTCTGCATTGGAAGACAGATTCCTAAACACTGGACCACCATAGAAGTTCCTGTTGCAGGTTGTTTTTTTTTTAAATGGCCCATAGAGGCCTAATATTAAACACATTATTTCCAATTAATAGTCTCCCCCTCTCAAGATGGAATTTCAGCAGGTTCACCTTTAGAGACTTTTGATTAGTCAACATCTATTAAATGCCCACTGGTTTTCACTCCAGTACTCTTGCCTGGAGAATTCCATGGACAGAAAAGCCTGGCAGGCTACAGTCCATGGGGTTGCAAAGAGTTGGACATGACTGAATATACATACACACACACAGGATTTCAAAAGAAGTCAGAAGCATATCTGATCTCAGGAAGCTCATGAGGAAAAGGAGGAAACAAACCTGTGCATTCTTCTTCTAAAATTGCCCCTTTGATGCCAGGGAGGGGAGATGCTGACTTGTTAGCTGATGGTCTAACAATGGACAAGGTTGGAAGATTCTCGTCCCTGTGCCCCCACACTTCATGCTCTGCCTAAGCAGGGAGTCCAGGCTTCCTAAAGTTCCTTGGGATTTGCAGACTCACACAGCCCAGTCTGCAAAGAGGCCTCTGGGAACCAATGTGGTCCTGAGAGGTAGTTAGGGGACTTCCTTGGTAGTCTAGTGGTTAAGACTCCATCTTCTAATGCAGGGGACACGGGTTCAATCCCTGGTCAGGGAACTTAGGTCCCACATGCTGTAGGGTGTGGTCAAAATTTTTTAAGAAAAAGGAGATAGTTAGGGAGGAGAAGCCCCAGTGATTCCTAATACTTCCTTGTTTTGCAAACCAGAGAAGGCTAGAGGCACAATAGAAGTTAGGAGAGTCAGAGCTCCACTTAAATGAGCATGTGGATTAAATACACATGCTTTCTGCATTCAGAAGCAACACAAATCTGTGAAAGGCAGCATATATTTTTGAGAAAAAAATACACCTGCAGCAGAGTCACCCTGAAGACCACGGTGAGGGCCTGGTTGCCACATGCAGCAGCCCCCCTCCTTCCACCCTCCAGCCACTGATTAGCCCCATTAGCAGATGACAAATGACTTGGGAGGCCTTGGTCCAGTCCCAGGTGGACCAGTGCACAAAGGATTCAGCCTCCATCTCTAGTAATTGTCTTTTCACTTGGCAGCTCCCTGGGGAGGTCAAAGGGGAAAGTGTGCCCCAAGATGCCCAGCTGCCCATCTGCTCTGCGGTCCTTCTCCAGGCCAGCAAGGAAGTTCCTGCACAGACAGGCTGTTAGGATGCCTCCAGTTTCAGGACAGGCAGAGGTGATGAAGACTCATCTACACCACCGAACTGGCACACTGATGATGATAAAGACCCTTTCACTGAAGTTTAATGAGAGGGGCTCCCTGAGAGATTTTTACATGCTTTGTCTCCTAGCATCCTCACAACAACCCCCAAATGCAGGTACTAGTATTATTTTTATTTTAATGATGATAAAACTGAGTGAGACTCAGTGAGATTATGTACTTTGCTCAAGGTCACACACAGTAAGAGCCAAGACTGGGACTTGAACTCACAATAGTTTAACTCCAAAGCCTCTTACCCACTTGGTATCCAGCTAGCTCCTGCCACCCTACATGTTTCTTGGCCTGTTTCTTTTGAATCTGCAGTGCTGTACACTCACAAAATGCAAATTTACTTGCAATTTAAATTCCTCACAGAATGAGGTTCCATCAATGGCTTATCTACACCAAAGCATCTTCCTGATGGCAGGAATTACCCACCTGGCATTGAGGTTTGCTTCCAGGTCACATGCTAGGGGGTACTCTAGGCAGGCAGCACTTCTACGCTAGGTGACCTTGGGCAAGGCCTTAGCCTCTACAAACCAAGGATAATCAATGCAAGAGTTGGACCATAAAGAAGACTGAGTGCCAAAGAACTGATGCTTTAGAATTGTGGTGCTCTCAAATTCAAATCCTTGGACTGTAAGGAGATCAAACCAGTCAGTCCTAAAGGAAATCAACCCTGAATATTCACTGGAAGGACTGATGTTAAAGCTGAAGTTCCAAAAAGACTCTGATGCTGGGAAAGATTGAAAGCAAAAGGAGAAGGGTGGTAGAGGATGAGATGGTTAGATGGCATTACCAACTCAATAGGACAAAAATTTGAGCAAACTCCGGGAGACAGTGGAGGATAGGGGAGCCTGGGGTGCTGTAGTCCATGGGGTTGCAATGAGTCAGACATGACTTAGGGACTGAACAACAACAACAATACCTCACAGGATTGTGAGAAGGTTTAAAAATGTAATCCACCCCAACAAAGGACACCACTTGGTAGGTAGGTAGGCAAGTATAATAAAAATTAAAGGTGCTTAGCACAATACCTGGAACATGATAAGCACTGAAAAGTTAGAGCTGGTGTTCTTTCCTCACAAGGTTCCAAATCAGATTTTTACAGTCCACTTCAGCCAGAGATATGGCTCTTCTTTGAAATTCTAAAGGATGCTGAAGCTTCTCTTGTATTCCTTTCCAATTCATAGTATGTAATTTGTGCACATAATGTTTTCTCTTCTTTTCAAAAGATATGAGCTAAGAGCCTACTAGGTGCCAAGCACTACCAAACAACCAGGCATTCAGCATTGCATTCCAACCTCACACTGAGCTAGGCTCTACTGTATTGTGCCATTTTACAGATGGGGAAAATCAGGCCCAGGGAGAGTAAAGAACTTGCCGACACCATGCAGCAAGCAAGCAAGCAGTGAGGCAAGGACTCACTTCCAGGCCACTAGCGAGGCAGCCTGGGCTTGTCACTGTCTGTTGCCATAAATGCTAGATTATAACCATCCTAAATAAAGACTTAGATCCTAACTACTGCCTACCTCCACTATGAGGCACAGCGACGTCCCATACCAGGGGCTCTACAAATATTTTAGAAAGAACAGGCAGAAAGAAGAGGAAAGTTTCCACAGTTACACAGTCACAAGTCTCCTCTGACAACATGCAGCCAAAATCTGCACAGCAGGGCTCCTTCGTGGACTGGCCGAGACCCAGAAAACCCATCCCAGTTTCCCGCAGCCCAGAGAACATGGGGCGGGCAAAGTGGATATTTTGCCAATAATAACAATGATGATAATTACAGTAATGATCACAACCAACATTCACGGGGTGCTTCCGCTATGCTGCACACTGTTATCCATGCCTCCCATAAATGCACACACTTAATAACCTCAGCAACTCTCAGAAGTGGGTGCTCTTATCACTCCCATTTTACGCCTGAGGAAACTTTCAATTTAAATAGAATTTTTGGAGCTTCCAAGAATTTCAAAGTTATCTAATTTTCCCGTACACTTATAATTTAGAGAGGCAGATGGCACACTTTTGGAAAAGCATATATACAAATATAGACGCATGCATATATACATAGATCTTACCATAATACAGATGGGCAAACTGACACTTAATGGGGTGAGGGTTACAGTAAATTGATCTGAGGAGCTGCTGCTGCTGCTAAGTCATTTCAGTCATGTCCGACTCTGTGCGACCCCATAGACGGCAGCCCACCAGGCTTCTCCGTCCCTAGGATTCTCCAGGCAAGAACACTGGAGTGGGTTGCCATTTCCTTCTCCAATGCATGAAAGTGAAAAGTGAAAGTGAAGTCGCTCAGTCGTGTCTGACTCTTTGCAACTCCCTGGACTACAGCCTACCGGGCTCCTCCATCCATGGGAGTTTCCAGGCACAAGTATTGGTGCGGGATGCCACTGCCTTCTCCCTGAGGAGCTGAGCTGAGGCCAAAACTTAAAATAATTCAATGGTACTATTTGCGATAGCCAAAAAGTAAAAACAACTCAAACGTCCATCAAATGATAGACGGAAAAATAAAATGTGGCATTTGTTGTTATTGTTCAGTCACTAAGTTGTGTCCAACTCTTTGTGACCCCATGGACTGCAGCACGCCAGGCTCCCCTGTTCTTCACTGTCTCCTGGCGTTTGCTCAAATTCATGTCCATTGAGTCAGTGATGCTATCTAACCATCTCAGCCTCTGCCACCTCCTTCAATCTTTCCTTTTGCCTTCAATCCTTCCTTTTGCCTTCAATCTTTTTGTCCAATCTGACTTAAAGCATCAGGGTCTTTTCCAATGAGTCAGCTCTTTGCATCTGGTGGCCAAAGCATTGGAGCTTTGGTTTCAGCAACAGTCCTTCCAATGCATATTCAAACAATATTATTTGGCATGAAAAAGAATAAAATCCTGACACATGCCACAATGTGAGTGAATCTTGAAAACAGGATGCTAAGTGAAATATGCTCGGCACAAAAGGTCATGTGCTTTATGTTTCTATTTATAGGAAGTGATCAGAAAAAGCAAATCCATAGAGACAGAAAGCAGATAGATGTTTGCCATGAGCTGAGGGGGAGGTAAGGTGAGTGTCTACTTAATGGAGCACAGAGTATCTTTTCAAGTTGGATTAGAAAGTTCTGGAACTAGACATTGGTGATGATTACACAACACTGTCAATGTACTTAATACCACTAAATTGCACACTTTCAAATGGTTGAAATAATAAACTGTGGGCTATGTATATTTTATTGTAATAAAAAATGATTTAATGCCTTTCTCATTGTACCTGGGTAAAATCCAGATTCTTTATCTTAGTTTACAAGAACCTTCTAAATCTAGCCTCTCCACCTTACACACTCTTGTTCTCTCTCAACTCTCACTACTTACTTTTCCCATCACACCCAGACCTGGAGTGTGGCTGTTCCCCGCCTAGCCATGCATCACCCTGCCGCATCTTTCATCCTTAAGGAAGCCCTTCCCAGAGCTCCCCCCTTCCCCCCCGACACTTTCTGTGCAAAGAGAAGAGCCACTTGTCTTTCAGGACTCAACTCAAGCACAGCCTCCTGGGATGTCTGCCACTGAGCTCCTCAGAGAAGTGTCCCTTGTCGACACTTTTACATACCCTGCAGGTATGACTACCATGGTACTCATCACAGAGTATATTACTCATCATAATGTATGGTTTCAGGCAAGAATGGAGCACTTAGTGCTGGTTAAAAATATAGGCTTTGGAGTCACTGGGCCACCATTCATATCATAACTCTACCTGCTGTGTGAAAGGGAAAAAATGTTAGTTGCTCAGTCATGTCTGACTCTTTGTGACTCCGCGGACTGTAGCCTGTCTGGTTCCTCTGTCCATGGGATTCTCCGGGCAAGAATACTGGAGTGGGTAGCCATTCCCTTATCCAGGGGATCTTCCCAACCCAGGGATCAACCCAGGTCTCCTGCATTGGCAGGTAGATTCTTTACCATCTGAGCCACCAGAGCTGTGTGAGCATGGACACATTATTTAACCACTTTGTGCCTCAGTCACGTCATTGGTAAAAAGAAGGCTAATAATAATATTTGATGTGAGGACTGAACACAGAAATACATAGACAACTTTGAGAACAACATCTTGTCCCTCCCAAGCACCCAGTAAACATTAGTGTCATTAGTATCCCCTTCGTCATCCTCTTCCCTCTGCCCAGCACAGGACCTGCACACCAGCACACGCCCAAGAAAGGTACATGTTAAAGGAAGTTAATGATCCAACTGCTCTGTTCCTCTCACTTTACTGATGGGGAAAATGGGGCTCAAACATGAAAGCGATTTGCCAGTCTTGCAATCAAATGGAGGCAGAAGGGGATCACGGACTTCCTGTGGCAAATCCTCACTAGGACGTGGCGGGGCAACAGTCCATCATGTTTTCATGGACATGGACCATCCACCTTACAAACCCAATCATGCAGCCCAAGTAAGACTGACCAACGAGAGAGAAGATGGCAGTAGATGCAGCCGCCACCTCCCAGCACTTAACGACTTTCTTTGCTTCATAACAAGAGCTTGAAATATCAGCCGGCAAGCTATAAAGAGAAAAAATAACGCAGAATTTAACTGAGGGTCTGTGAGCCAGTCAGTGGGGCTCCCTCTCCTGGGGAGGATGATGCACGAGCTGTCGGAGATAAGACTTCGGTCATGCATACGTAAGCGGAGCACAGAGAGCAGCGGGCACTCAGGGAGTCCCTTCTGCCACCACCAAATGGGAAACCTCATAGATCAAACCACAGAAGAAATGAGGACATTAAGCCTTCAGAAACCCTGGGATTTGTATTTGATATGCCAAGATTCCTACTTAAACTAGCCCCTCCTTAAATGATTTTTGTTGTTGCTTTCAAAAGAAGTCACTCTTTGGTCCTAAAGGTCTTCAGTGGGACAGACTTTGGGCCATAGTTTTAAAAACTCACAGTGATATTTATGGAATCCTTAGCACATATGTGCCAAGTACTTAATACAGGGCTTCACTCATATGAACCCACTTAATCTTTATAAAAATCCTCTAAGGTATAAACTATTATCAGCCCTGCTACATAGATGTTATATGAGCCAACAAGATGACATGCTAGGAGGTAGTGGATTTGGTGGTTAAACTCAGGAATCGGAGTCCAGATGAAGGAATGTAGTCATACAAACAAGGCTGTTGTCTTGTGGTGTCCTTGAGAGACTAAAGAGAAGCAAAATGGGAAGTTCTAACATCACAGTGGCTCCTGACACCAATGGAATGCCCGAAGGTACGAGCCATCTTATCCCCTGAACTTGTAAGAGGCAGCTGCAAGAGCCCTCTGAGGAGCTGGCTGAAGAGTTAATAGCTATTTGATGGACACCCACGACTATATTACAAAAGGTTGGGAGCAAAATAAATGCAAATGAAGCCACAGGGGCAGAAAACCAGCCTTCCCAAGTGTATCCTGCCTGCATTGAAATGCCCTGGTTCTATCCCTGAACTTAATATTTCATGCAAAAGGCAACACTGAGATTACCACTCCAAGGAACCCAGGGGAGGACAATCAGGATGACAAATGGAACCCTCCCCCTTGTATCTCAGAAATGCCAAGAGGTGTGGGTGATGGGCTGAAATCCCTAAACAAACCAGAGGAATGAGCCTGTGACTGAAGCTGATTAATGGACAGAGGGGCCCAGGCCTCACCTTTATTTACATTGCTTGGAGCACATAAACTCCAAGAAAATTTAGTGTTTTAATTTGGGCATCTGGCTTGTGCTTTTCTTTTTCTTTTTTTCTTAAATCATTCTTGCCTATACACAATGGAAAATAAGACTAAACTGCAGACCCCATACTGGAGGGCTCCTCTGTTTCCCACTTGCCTGGTTCAGATGGTGAGTCCTGCCAGGGCACAGACAGGAAGTGTTTATGGTGCACGAAGGGTTCTGCTGGGAGCTGCAGCATGCACTGTGCATTAGTGTGGACACTGCATGAGGAGATGGTGGGGTCACGGGGCCAGGTCCTGGACAGGAGGACACCACCACCAGTCTAGCCTGGGCTCTGCTACGAAGTGCTATGTGGCCTCAGTCAGCTCACTGTGCTTTCTGGCCTCCGTTTGTCCGACTGCAAAACAAAGCCCAGATGAGGTCTTCAACTTCCCTTCCAATACAGCAGACACATTCTGTGATTCCATAACCCACAAGAGGGCTTTCTCTGGTACGACCACCTTCTCTCCATCCCAGGTTTCAAGTCTCTCCTAAACAGGGCTACAACAGAGTCACAGGTTTATATTATCTCTGCTTAAGCCAAGAGAGACAATATTCCCCAAATTAAACAATCTATGCTATTCTTTAAGGCGGATCTGATTTTCTTCGGGATACTGTTAAAGGTCACGAGGTGCGGAAACTCAGAAACGGGAGGACCTTCGGTCAGGTCTCCTCCAACGGGCTCATTGTGACTGAGCCAGTGACCCAGCCCCTGCACAGCCTTCCAGAACGCCTCTCTCAAGTCATGGCAATGGAGGTGGGAGTGCTAGACCCTGGTCTCTGCTTAGATAGTCGGCATTACAAATCAGGGCAGAGGCTGGAGCTTCCTTTTCTGTTCCTTCTTAGTCTCAGGGACAGTCAGGGTTAGTGTCAAGTCCTCTTGGTGGTCTGTTGGGTCCTTCCCCCATTGCTCTCTCCTCCTCGGGCCTCCAGCAAAAGGTAAGCACCTTACACAACCTAGTATCCCAGTGCCCAGCATCAGGCTTCATCGATCAGAAAACGTGCCTAGAGGGTGCTAACTTTGCAAACAAAGCACAGCTCAGACCCACCCCGGTGCCTGCTGGGAGGCCATACACCTAGGCACGTTTACCGCACGCAATTACGACCTATAGGACGTTTCTGGAGGACATGGTAAGTACTAAATGGTGTGCTCGGCTCTCTGAGGCACCCTCTCCTGTGACCTTGAAGCTCTGGGGTGTTGAGGTTAGTGTTATCCCTAGGAGCAAACTAAGGGCTAGACTGTAAAGGAGCTTGCCCACCATTTCTGTCCTATGCCATAAACTCTGAACTTACCTGTGTCTGCATCTTGGTTTGTTTAAACAAGTCATTACAGTGAAAGTCAGTGAGACCCTTTCCTAGTCATTACTGTCTCTCAACTATCTCTGCATTACACCCAGATGACAGCACACTGTTGCCGCTAAGTTGTCTTCAATGGCCCATCTGAATGCAAAGCACAAGAAAGGGAAGATCACGTTTGGTACTCCGCCTGTTTTCTCTCCGGAACTCTTTCTCTTTTTTTTGCCTTGCCATGCTGTTATCTTAGTTCCCCCAACCGAGGATCAAACCTGGGGCCTCCTGAAGTAGAAGTGGAGAGTCTTAACCACTGGACCACAAACGAAGTTCCTTCTCTGGAACTTCTAAACCCGGTGTGGGAGTAATTTTTCCAACAGGCCTGGCAGATGGTCATCTAGGCTCTAGTGATGACCACATCCCTCTGGACAGCTCTCATCCCTAGCAAGGTTGGCCTTCTCTAACTGGAAACTTGACTCTCTCAAATGTTCCTTCATAAGTCCCAGGTGACCCACCAGCTAAATACTAACCAAACACTAAAGAAAAGAAATGAAAACTATTTACTGGGTCTTCCAGGTGATTTTAATTGCAAGTTAGAAACCATTGTTAAAAGGAAGGTTTATAATAAGAGGATGCCTACTAGTGTAGGGTGTTTGCAGTGAAACAGTGAAATGATTTTGTAAATGCCATCTTCTCTAATAAACCTGAATGCTGCTGGAGAGATTAGGCCATTATCCAGTGCTGGCATAAATGAGAAAATGATATGATGGATCACATGCTTGAGGGGTTTTAGGAATTAGATGGAGATGGGGCAGGATGACGCTAGTTAGCGATGGCAGTTGGCCAATCAAATCATATTGCCTGAAATCTAGTTTAGGGCCAGTTCTGTTATTCTGACTATAACTGGTACTCTCCAATATTCATACAGGAAGTCACTGTAGAAATGTTTGTCTAAATAAAGACGAGTTTTCTTAAAGCCTAGGGCCCAAATCATAGATTTATCTGTTTGTGTCACAGTGAGGCAGAGTTTGAGGAATGGAAGAATACCTTAAAATCAGAAGACTCAAAGGCCTGGGGCATAATTTTCCAAGACACTTATCAAAAACACCTAAGTGCACGTAGAATTGCTCAGAACGGCATTGCACAGGGCTGAACACACATGTCCAGCAGATGCATTCTATCGCCACAGTTCTCAAGCTGCAGGCCACAGAGACTCCGGGTGGCCAGAGAGAGTGACTTACAGGAAGTCCCAAATCCACATGTCTCCAATGTGCTGCCTGTGGACAGAATGAATCATTTTTATTACATATAGTACCATTATCTTTCAAATATATGCAGATGCAGAAGAAGCAGCCACTTGACAATGCTACTGAATTCAATGCATTCTTTTGCATTTATGTATTTTCTCAGAGAGATAGACAAAAAACACAACTACTAATATGCAGGGGCCAGAATTCATTGAAAATGCCCCGGCATTAAACAGAGTATATGTGGAAACTGGGAAGGAACCACTGCCCCACTGGGAATATGCAGGACAAAACATTAAATCCAGATGTAAATGGAATAGCCATCTTGGCTAAAGTTTAAACCACTGAAAATTGGCCCCTGGATAATGTTAGAAGCACGCGTGCTCACGAAAGAAGTGATGATTTTGTTGGTATTTGTTTGAGGTACATTATCTGTTTTCTCTGAATAACACCCACTACCTCAGCCTGCCAGCCTTTGTAAGTTAACACTTTCAGTCCTTAACCCTCCCTGTTCATTTATGTTGCAAATATCCCTATGATTTCTCATATGAACCATTTAAGAATTCTGACCATGACCTCAAATACAAGTCTAGGTACATGTGTGTTTAAAGGGCTGGATAGCATACTCAGCAGGGCATCATGGGAAGCCTAGCTCCTTCCAGGAGAAAGACCTCTAAGAAACACAGAAGTATTAAGAGAAAGACCTGGGATCTGGGGAAAAAATTCCAATCTTGAACCTTTAGGGGAGAGAAATCGACTGAAGAAGGGAAGAGAATTTCATTCAAAGGGAGGAGAATCCAGAGTTCAATATCCTATTAATAATGAAGAGTTCTGTCTATTGAGCCCCGAAGTCCACCAAGCTTCATGCCAGGTGCACTGTGCGTTATTCCTCTAACTCAGGGAGTAATTTCCACCCAGGGAAAAGCACACTGGGCAACGTCTAAAGACTTTTTTGGTTATCATGTTATAGGCGTACTACCAGCATCTAGTGATGGAGACCAGTGCGTGCGTGTTCAGTCACTCAGTCATGTCCAACTCTCTGCGGCTCTATGGACTGTAGCCTGCCTGTCCATAGCATTTTCTCAGCAAGAATACTGGAGTGGGTTAGCATTTCCTCCTCTCGGGGATCTTTCTGACTCAGGGATCGAACCCACATCCCCTGCATTGCAAGTGGATTCTTTCACCGCTGAGCCACCAGGGAAGCCCGATATAGAGACTGGGGGTGCTGACAAATCAACCCACACAGCAAAGAATTTTCTGGTTCAGAATGTCAACAGTGCTGAGAAACCCTGCACCAAACCATCCTGATCACTCCCTAAAGGAGAAAGTATCAGCCTCTAGTCACAGAGGTGGAAACTGAGAGCTGTAATGTCCCACAACCTGTTATATCTCCAGAACTGGGATCAGATCTGTTTCACCCCTTTAAGCCCATATGGGACCTCCCAGGTAGCGCTAGTGGTAAAGAGTCTGCCTGCCAATGCAGGAGACGTAAGAGACTCGGGTTCGAGCCCTGGGCTGCGAAGATCCTTTGGAGAAGGAAATGGCAATCCATACCAGTATTCTTGCCTGGAAAATCCCATGGACAGAATCCCATGGTGGACTACAGCCCATGGGGTTGCAAAGAGTTGGGCATGACTGAAGTGACCTAGCACAGCAATCTGCTATATATACTGAGGATGGAAATGATCTCATTTCATAAATAAGGAAACTGAGGCTCAGATGTCAAGCGTCTTGCCCTGTATCTCACTGTTAACTGGTGGTTCTTTGTGTCTTCATAGTTCCTTTAAGGTCTGTGATGATGACTAAACACAAGTGACTTTACCTCTAACCACGAAGCTGCTAACAAATGTTTCTTTCTCTTGTCCATTAACTGTTACACCTCTAGTAATTAACTTTTTGTTTCTGCTCCTTTAACACTGTAATCTAGTGGTTTTATTGCTCACATCTAACTTGCTAGCTTAATCAATCAATATTAAGTTCCTTCTGTATGCTAAGCACTGTAAAGGTGCTGGATATAAACGGGTCAGAACGCAAATGGAAGAGAACTGCAAGTTCAAGGGGTTGACAAACTAGAGCCCAAAGGGCGCCTGCTTTTGTAAATAAAGTTTTATTGAAACACAATCACACCCATTAATTTGCCTATTATCTATGACTGTTTTCATATTACAGCAGCAGGTCTGAGGAATTATAATAGATACCCTTTACTCCACAAATACTATAATATTTACTATCTGGCCCTTGACATAAAAAGCTTGCTAGCTCCTATCCTGGATGTTGTCACTTTGCTTATTTAACTTATATGCAGAATACATCATATGAAATGCTGGATTGGTTGAGTCACAAACTGGAATCAAGATTGCTGGGAGAGATGTCAACAACCTCAGATATGCAGATGATACCATTCTAATGGCAGAAAATGAAGAGGAACTAAAGAGCCTCTTGATGAGTGTGAAAAAGCTAGTTTACAACTCAGCGTTCAAAAACTAAGATCATGGCATCTGGCCCTATCACTCATGGCAAGTAGAAGGTGAAAAAGTAGAAGCAGTGATAAATTTTCTTTTCTTGGGCTCCAAAATCACTGAGGCTGGTGACTGCAGCCATGAAATTAGGAGACGCTTACTTCTTGGAAGGAAAGCCGTGACAGACCTAGACAACATATTAAAAAAGCAAAAACATCACTTTGCCAAGGTCTGCATAGCCTAAACTATGGTTGTTCCAGTGGTCACATATGGACGTGAGAGTTGGACCATAGGAAAGGCTGAGCACCTAAGAATTGATGCTTTCAAATTGTGATGCTGGAGAGGACTCTTGGGAGTCCCCTGGATTGCAAGAACAAACCAGTCAATCCTAGAGGAAATCAACCCTGAATGTTCACTGGAAGGACTGATGCTGAAGCTGAAGCTCCAATACTTTGGCTACCTGATGCGAAGAACCAACTCATCTGAAAAGACTCTGATAATGGGAAAGACTGAAGACAAAAGGAGAAGGAGGTGGCAGAGGATGAGATGGTTGGATAGCATCACTGACTCAATGGACATGAACTTGAGCAAACTCCAAGAGACAGTGTAGGATAGAGGAGCCTGGCGTGCTGTAGTCCATAAGATCTTAAAGAGTCAGACTCAACTTAGCAACTGAACAGCAACAACAATCCTAGCACCATCATTCAAGCCACAAGAGCAGGCAATGAAGTGAACTCAGAGCAGAATCAGGAAGTGCTTTCTTTCATGCCCTGTGCAATATTATCTCTTGGCAGAGGTGGGAATCCTAAGTGTTTAATGCTAATACAAATCTAAAACTTAAAAAGTACCAAAACATTTTGATCCTTTAAAAATACTTTCTGCTTTTCTAGAGCCTACTATAAATAGATCTTCAAACGAAGTTCAAATGTATATTATTTCCATTTTGCTGTCAGAGGTTTGGGAAGCCTTTAGTGACTGTTCCTCATCACATTGAAATGAAACAGAGATCAGACTCCCAGCCATTTCATTAGCTGCTTAGGTGTCAGTTAACCACAGTGGGCTGTGTGCTGAGCTTCAGAGGCTCTGGGCTGATCTTCCCCTCGGGTGCACAGCAAAAGACCCCATTCTAATTTTCCCTGAGTTTTCTGCCACACTGTAGGACTTTGGTCTGCGGATGAAATTCCACTGATCTGAGTACAAGGTCTAGACATGAACTTGGAGCAGCAGGAGGTTCCCCCAACTACTCAGGTAGTTACAGCCACAGCAGAAGTGAGAACACGCACCTATACAACCAGCAGGTGGAGAATTTAAACCAATATGCTTTGGTTATTGTTCATTCAAAGACTCTGATAAAATAGACCCTGAAGGTTTCATAGCGTCTCCCTGAAGGGACAGTGAAGAGAAAGAAATTAGGCAGATTTACTGTGATGGCTACATCCTGCCCCCAACACTCAGAACATACACCCACATGCTAAGGCCTCACAGATGTGCTTCCCATATTCAGAAATCCTAAATGGTAATGGTATCAGGTGCAAAAAACTGTCCTCAATGTGGGAGTCATTCCCAGATCCAACTGATTAAAACAAACTGGAAATTCCCCTGCTCTGGTTTACAGGTCCCTAACTGCGTTAAGGGAGGCTGCGTGCTGTGCTTAGTCCCTCAGTTGGGTCCAACTCTTTGCAACCCCATGGACTGTAGCCTACCAGGCTCCTCTGTCCATGGGGACTCTCCAGGCAAGAATACTAGAGGGGGTTGCTATGCCCTCCTCCGAGGGATCTTCCCGACACAGGGATTGAACCCAGGTCTCCCACATTGCAAGTGGATTGTTTATCGGTGAACCACCAGGGAAGCCTTTAAGGGAGGCTAGAAGAAGAGAAAGTCTAAGCTAGGATAGGTCATTAAAAGAGAAATCAAATAATTGTAAATCCTTACAGAGATGATGGAAGAACTTAATGTAAAAAAATAAGACTGAATCTGTAAAACTGATTGTCCGTTCACCATGGAAGGACACTGGACACGGGAGCTCAGGGTATGAGAGCATGGTCTTGGGGTGATGGTGTCACTATCCAGGCCTTAAAAGACAGAGGGCCCATGCTCAAGCGGGAGTGGCCAGGACTTCCCTCATGATCCAGTGCTTAAGAATCTGCCTGTCAATGCAGGGACATGGGTTTGCTCCCAGGTCTGGGAAGATTCCACATGCCACGGGGCAACTAAGCCTGTGGGCTGCAACCACTGAAGCCCGCATGCCCTAGAGCCCATGCTCTGCAACGAGAGAACCCACCACAAGGAGAGGCCTGTGCACCACAACTAGAGAGTAGGCCCTGCTCGCCGTAACTAGAGAAAATCTGCACATAGCCATGGAGACCCAGCACAACCAAAAACAAACAAATGAATATTTTTAAAAGGGAGATAAAAGTCAAGGCAGGGTCAGATCTCACCCCATCAAAAGTTCTGGAGCCGCCCTCTGCCACCATTGTGCAGTCACAGTGGGAGAAACAGGAGAATTTGGTTCAGTGACCAACTCAACAATCTTGAACAAATCAGCCTAAACCACTGTGCCTCAGTTTCCTTATTTGAGAACGAGACTGCCGTGTCTACCTCAATTCCATCCTACGCGCCAGCAGGTAGGATCCACAGAGACTGCCTATGCAAGTTTTTGTATGCTGCAAAGACCTGGGTAGAAAAACTCTAGTGCTTCCCTAGCAACTCCTGGGTGCAAAGGAAGAAGAGTGGGTGAAGGCAGCAGGAGCCTGGAGACAGGATTCTGAGCCTTGGCTTTGTGAATGGAGGATGCTAGCCAGAGCTTTTGCTTTAGAGGCAAAGTAATAACACTGAACGAGTTGAAGGATGGGTTTTGAGTTATCCCATGGTGGAACGAGGGCTTCCGGTGGCTCAGTAGTAAAGAATCTGCCTGTAATGCAGGAGACTCGGGAGACCGGAGGTTTGAGCCCCAGGCTGGGAAGATCCCTTGGAGGAGGAAATGGCCACACTGGTTCAGTATTCTTGCCCGGACAACCCCCAGGACAGAGAAGCCTAGTCAGGCTACAGTCCATGGGGTCACAAAGAGTCAGACACAACTGAGCAACGAGAGCACGCACGCATGGTGGGATCAACCCGTGTGTTAACCAGCTGGGTTTTGACGAGGCTCTGTTCTACTGGTTGAGGACAGTGATCCTCACTGTAGAAAAGCCAACCAGGAATTATGCTCCTTCTTCAGAGGACATCTACTAAGACTTAAACACGCCTTCTTGCAGGGCTACCTGGTACCAAGTTAGACTGTGAACACAGCAATCAGAGCATGTCTGCTAGCCAACAGGCTGACAGTCTCCACCAAACAGCCTTCCTGTTGATTCTTAAATCTAAGATGTGTCAAAAGATAGTCCCATTTTTTTCTCATTTCATACGGTAAACCTTGTAGGAACAGGCAACGCAATCCACCTGATGAATGCATTAATTCAGATAATCAATATACATATAATCACAGGTCAGTTCTCCTCAGCCATCATTCATCAAGCTCTATGGGACAGCTGCACTCTCCAGGGTCAGTATCAAATTTCTAAATTTCGTACATTGCTATCTTCAGGAAATAGTGAGCACAGAATTTCAAATGGCAAAAATGATAAGGAAAGGGTGACCTAAATCCCACTGTGTTCCAAATTGCACTAACTGAATTAAAGACAGCATCCTCAGTGGTTTTAAAAAAAATTCAACCTAATCAAGCAAAGTGAGCTACGTTGCAGCTGATAAGAAGCCCCAGTCCTGACCAGGAAGATAACAGAGGGGGTGAGCAGAGCTTCACCTGCATTGAAATTCATATCTTTTCTTTGGAGGAAAAAAACAACTATCATTCAAGATCTAAACCCTGTGTCATTCACATCTTCCTTCTTTGGGGGAGAAAGTCTCAGCCAGGAGCTATTCTCTGCAGGATCCAATCCCAATCTACCTCCAAAGTTGCAATTTTTAATAGTCTCTCATGGTCAGTTTAACCTTAGTAGGGAAATCAATGTATTTTCCCGGCATGCTTTTATTATATATTGCCACTGTCATGCACATCTGTGAAGCCTTCTCTATTTGTCACTCCATCATCTATTTTCCCATTACACCTGTCTAGACCTTTATTATCAAGTGTAATTATATTTCCACGTCAGTCACACCTACTAGACTATGAGCGCCAGGATAGCTTGCTCCATATCTTATTAAATGTCTGGTTCTTGAACCTATGTACCTAATCTCTCAAAATAGATGGAGACGGAGAGAAGAGAGGGGGGAAAAGAAGAGGAAAAAGAAGAGGAAAAAGAAGAAGGGGAGTGGGTAAGTAGCTCTGCAGGCAAAAAAGACGAAACCGTACTCCTGGCCTCTCCTTGTGCTGCCTGCCTGGTATCTTGCTATTTTATTGTAGAGAAGCAGGTGGGCTCCAGGGTCAGCTGAACCTGTATTTCAATCCCGCAGATGACCACAGTCTAGAGCGTGGAAAAACAGTGAAACAGTTTTGAGCCTCAATTTGTTCATTTGTAGAATGGAGATGAGAACATTATCCAACTCACTGTGATAGGAAAGTAAATGAAACAGTGCTATCAGTCACACTGCACAGGGTCTGGGAGAGTCACGAAAAAAGCCTCAACAGATGCCGGCTATTGCTGTCACTGTGCTCTTGGATGGCCTCCAAGGTCTCTGCAGCTCCCCAGTTCTGCTCCTGGAACATCCCTTTTCCTCAAAATGAGTCAAGCCCCTGTTAAGAAGGTCCAGGGTCCACTGTCCCCTTTCCCAGACAGTTCAGTCCTCTCTGTGACTCTCTGCAGCCTAAGCCCAGCAGCCAGGCAGACAGGAGGAAGATTCGTACATTTGAACACGGCTCTGCCACTGAGCTGCCCTGTTACCTCTGGCCAGATACCTTTCTGGCTACAGACTCCCTAGCAGTGACAAAGCATATTTTGTTCTGTGGAGCTCTAAGGATTTATGATGAACAACTTAGTGTCTGACATGCAAATCCTAACTGCAACCGCCATGATGCCAGCTTTAGAACAAAAATGATTTCTTGGGCAGGAATGGGACAAACTATGTAAAGTTGAACAACATCCTAGCTGGGGCAGCAGGCAATCTCTGGAGTCACATTTACTTGGGTTCATCTCCTCGTTCTGCCACTTGCTGGCTTGGTGACCCCGGGAAAGTCATATAACCTTTCTGGGCCTCAACTTTCTCATGCGTAAGGTGGCAAACCCAGTGCTTACCTTGGAAGGTAGTTTAAAGGATGAGTTGAGAGAATACAGAAAAAGGGTTTAGAACATGTTAGTGCTGACATGTGTCAAATAAAGACTCAATTAAAACCACATGTCATTACACCTAGACAGCATATTAAAAAGCAGAGACATCACTTTGCTGATAAACGTCTGTATCGTCAAAGCCATGGTTTTTCCAGTAGTCATCTGTGGATGTGAGAGTTGGACCCTAAAGAAGGATGAGTGTTGAAGAATGGGTGCTTTCAAACTAGTGCTGGAGAAGACTCTTGAGAGTTCCTTGGACTGCAAGGAGATCAAACCAGTCAATCTTAAAGGAAATCAATCCTGAATATTCATTGGAAGAACTGATACTGAAGCTCCAATACTTTGGCCACCTGATGTGAAGAGCTGACTCACTGGAAAAGACCCTAATGCTAGGAAAGACTGAAGGCAAAAGGAGAAGAGGGCAGCAGAGGATGAGATGGTTAGACGGCATCCCTGACTCAATGGACATGAATTTGAGCACTCTGGGAGATAGTGAAGGACAGGGGGGCCTGAAGTGCTTCAGTCCATGGGGACACAAAGAGTTGGACATGACTGAGCAACTGAATAACAACAATCATTAAACCAAGGAGCTTCATGTAAAAACATGACAAAGTCTGCATATTCTATAATTCAGTAATTGAGGATTCATTCATTCATTTATTCATTCATTCAGTAATCATTTACTGAGCTCTTGCTATGTGCCAGGCACTGTTCCAGGTGCTGCAAAAGGAGCAGAAAACAAAGCAGATGAAACTCTACTCTTACAGAGTTACCGTTCTAAGATTCACAGCTGGGGTCCCCTTTAGTCTGTGGCATAAAAAATGGTTTTCAGCCAGGGATGATGTGGCCCCCAGTGGATATCTGGCAACATCTGGAGACACTGTGCACTGCCACAATTGTGCCCACTGACATCTGGTGGGCAGAGGACAGGGATGCTGCTAAATACCCTACAGGGCACACAATGTCCCTTCAACAAAGGATTATCCTGCCCCAAATGACAACAATGCCAAGACCGGGAAAGCCTAGCATAAAGGAATCTGTGAGTAGTTATAAGTCTTTTGTGGGGCCTGGTCCTGGGCCATTGGAGACCACTGAGGTCACTAGGAGAGAACCTAGGAAAGGGAAATGTATGGCGAGGAGGGAGCAAAACAAGACTGCAGGATGCCAGTCTTGCCTGGAATCATCCTTCCCAATGGAGAAAGCATACAAAGTCTAGGGAGTAGGAGGCCCCAATCCCTGGATAAAGTTGGTTCTTTTCATTGGTGACAAGTGACCTTTGGGTTGCTAACCTTGCAAGTAGGACCCAATTTTCTCTTTGGCAGTTAACCTCACACTTAAGGGAGAAGTATTTCTGTTACCACAGATGAGACACAGGTTTTATCCCCAGGTAGGGAAGATCCCCTAGAGGAGGAAATGGCAACCCACTCCAGTATGCTTGCTGGGATAATCCCATGGACAGAGGAGCCTGGCGGGCTACAGTCCATGGGGCTACAAACAGCCGGACAACACTTAGCGGCTGAGCATGAGCATGAAGATTTCACATAAGGACCCAGAAACTAACATCAGTTTAGGGAAACATAATCAAAAATGGAGACAAGCCTGTAGTTTCCTCAATCTTCCTAACGAACAAGGCAAAAGATGTTTCTGGTTTAGGAGACAATACAGTTTTAAATAGCAGAGAGATCTGATGGGTTTGAATTCCTGGATCAGTCACTACCAGCCAAGTGACCCTGAGCATCAGAGTGGGATGAGTTTAAGAGCAAGGACTCCAGAGCCAGAGCTTGGTTACTTAATGGCCCTTTGACAAGCAACAGGTCATTTTTGTGCCTCAGTTTTCTCATACATAAAACGGGTGCAAATTGTTGTTGCTTAGTCACTCTAAGTCACGTCCAACTCTTTGCAACCCCATGGATTATAGCCCATAGGCCCCTCTGTTCATGGGATTTCCCAGGCAAAAAATACTGGAGTGGGTTGCCATTTCCTTCTCCAGGGGATCTTCCTGACCCAGGGATCAAACCCGTGTCTCCTGCATTGGTGGTAAGCTCTTTACCACTGAGCCACCAGGGAAGCCCCAGATACAGTGGTACCTGCCACATATGTCATTACAGAAGTTAAATGCATAAATTCAGAAAAGCACTTACAACAGTACCTGTCTCCAAGACTATGTCAAAGCTTGCTGGCCTCATCCCTATTGTAGTCAATACTATGTGGTGGTAGACAGGTGACTTAACTTTTCTGAATCCCAGTCAGTTTCCTCTTTAGAAAAATGCGCATATTCGTTGTCACTTCATTGGGCTCCAGGTACAGTTATGCATGTGAGGCATCAGGAAAATACTTGACATGTTGTTAGTCTTTGTTGTTATTATTTATTGACAAGTTTGACAAAGCACGGAAGCTAGTTCCCATTTAGTTCTACATGACACTACCTACCTTCATTGAAAAGAAAACTCCATGGCATCAGAACACCCCGTGCCTTGATGTACCCAAGAGGTGACCTCTGACAACCATAATGACATGCCAAAGATGAGTATAAAGTGTTAGCTCTGGACCCACCTTCCTTTAGGGGATACTATGTTCTTAATGATACACATCACATACTTTAAACAATCTGTAGAGCTGAGACAATATTGGGAATGGAGGTTCTTTATGCCCCCTTTTCCTCCAGCACTTGCTTTGGTGGAAGAGGAGAGGTTGGGGGGAGCTGGGCAGATGGCTCCCCCCCTCATTTCTCTCCATCCTCCCAGCCTGACTCCCTATCACAGAAGGTGCAGAGGCCTTGGGGCTGCTTTGCTTGCAGACCTGCCTGTAGCAAGCTCCATCTCAGCTCTCGTGCTAGGGTCTCAGTTCATCAGAGGGTAGAGGGGACAGGGGCTTTTCATAAGTGTGACCCAAAGGTCCAGCAAGGCCAAGGCAACAAAGACACTAAGACAAATTGAGAACCCATGATGTCCCATCACACAGAAGCCACCTGCTCTAACAGTTGTTCTTGCCAAACTCATTAAAACTATATTCAGCATCTTTCATGTTTCCAGCACCTTAGGATTCCAAGGGAGAAGCAAGCGCATCTACCGCGCACAGCCTGGAGTCTGCCACCTAGATCTGAGGTGCATCAAACCAGCAAGGCTGTTACAGACTCATTCAACCCATGGGGAGGAAGAAAAGATTTCTTTGCCTGGATTCCCTCCAGCTTCATCATAGTCAAGATGGGCCTGGTAGGGGACCTTGAGGATGGTGACATGGGCCAGAAGGATGCTAACCTGTCCTGAGTTGTCAGGTATCATCTGCCACAATAGATGGTCAGTTTCTTGGGTTGGGAAGATCCCCTGGGGAAGGAAATAGTAACTCACTCCAAATTTTGCCTGGGAAATCCCATGGACAGAGGAGCCTGGTTGGCTACAGTCTGTGGGGTCGCAAAGAGCTGGACACGACTGAGCACACACACGCGCACACGCTCCTGGCTTCAGAGAAGCTGTCTTTTCCTAAATGATTCTGCCTGAAGTTTCTTTGCCTGCATTTCGGATGACTAGGACATTGCAATGACTGCTGGTGGTGGCACCCCTTGTCATCCCATGTGTTACTCACCCTAATATCCAGCCCAAACAGTATGGACTCATTTTCATTTACAAGATCACTTAAAAACCCATTCCTTGGCCTCAGCAGGCAGAACAAGTTCCACTCTTGCCTGATAGATGGCAGGGGGGTAAGATGCCAAGCACTAATGCTCACACAAACCCACACTGGATAAAGTCTGAAAAACACTGAGAAATTCATGTGATTTCACTTGCCTTTGCTACAACATAACTCAGGAATAAATATAAGTGAAATATGCAGTGAATATGGCCAGGACCCCAGGCTCGACCTTCTGGGCCCCATATGACTTGCACGGTCAGCCGGCAGCGTTCCAATGAGCATTCCCCACCTGCCAAGTCCATCTGCTACAAGCTCACTGGCAGCCAGGAAGTCACAAATTATAACCTACAGGATTCCTCAAAAGTGCCAGCAGTCTTGGGGAGTAGAGAGGGTGAAGGCATGGAGAGAACATGCCTTGTCTTACATGGGGAGGATGTGTGACTAGGCTCCTATTATAAAAATCAGATTGGCTCAGACTTAGAATCAAAAAAGTTTTGAAAAACCTCAGTCAATTCTGAAATGTTGGAAGCATGAAATTAACCAGAACCAGAAACTTTACTTAAGGGGTCCTCCAAAGGCATTTTCCAAAGACACTACAAAGATAGTAAATACTAGCCAATCAATAACTAATTTCATTCACGCTGTACTGATCTGAACATAATCTCTTGGTGACCATGCACGGTGATTTTCAGGAAGAATTTTGAAGTCCCATCTCATGACAGCCTACCAGATTAGGAAAAGACAGACAAATCTCTTATAGCCCATGGATATGACTGGAAAAACCAAGGCATAGGTTCTGGATGAGCTCTGTAACTTAGGGGTGAGCCAAGAGAAGTCTCCAAGATTCCACTGCACTTAGTCTCATCCTCTCTACCACATGAAAATTCTCTTTCTCAAAAAAGATAAAAGTCTACTTGAGAAAACAAGAGTACACAGAGGCAGAATGAAGTGGGAAGGGGTTGCCAAAAGACAGAACTCATTTTGCAAAGCAACAGTGTCTAGACACTCCGCAGACTATTCACACATTCAATTCAGTCCCAAGGTAATTTATGCTTCACCAAAGGGTTTCCCGTGTTATCATAATGCTAGATAAGAGCCATCAGGCCTGAAGTAACAGTCTATTTTAATGTCTAGGGAGAAAAAAAGAAAACTTGCATCCATTTATGGAAATTTACAAAGGTGTAAGAAAACGACCCTTTTCCCCATCCTTAACAGATGCAGTAGACAGTAAGCCCTCAACACACACGAAAGATGCTATGAACATTTCCACTTACATAGGCATAGAAATACAACTATTTCCTTAAAAAACACAAAAATCATGGCAGTAGGTATGTATCCTACCGAGCATAGGTATTTTATGTTATATACAGCTAAACACCTATTTGCATTGGGTACACTGGAGCTTAATTGTTTTATTCTATGCACAGCAAAGCAATCAATTGAATCTAATATTAGCCATTCATCAGATAAAACATTTTCAGAGAAACAAACTGCTATATTTTCCCCTCGAAGAACAGCAAGTATTTTAAACACATTTCCCAGAGATGTTACGCTGAGGAAAACAGCTTAGAAACGTTACTTTAAACAAATCCGTTCTCTGGCTACCAACAACAAGACAAATTGGAACAAATGCTTGGCTCTGTTCTTTCCAAGCCTCCTTCTGTCCACCTGTCAAAGGCAGTCGTGACCTCACCAACCCAAGAGGCAGCTTTGGAGCCTTGAGAAGAGCCACCCTGCACGGATGCCCTGTGCTCCGCATGCCAGCATCCTCATTAGGGATTATCCGACTCACTTGAAGCTGGGAGAGAGAAGATGGGCTG
Source organism: Ovis aries (assembly GCF_016772045.2). NCBI lineage: Eukaryota > Metazoa > Chordata > Mammalia > Artiodactyla > Bovidae > Ovis > Ovis aries. The sequence continues at coordinate 52,205,568 of NC_056065.1, forward strand.
GCTGCCAAGCGTTCTTTCAACACAGATTCTGAAAGAAGATCCTGCAAAGTGTCGAAAGCCCAGATTTTCAGCAGTTCACTTTCCAGACTTCGTTACGTAGCAACCATGCCCGTTCACAGAGGGTACCAACCAAGGTAATATTTTGTTTAAATGACACACTGCATTAACTCTCTAGGAAAACCCAAGTTTTCTTCATCGACTTACCTGCTGTCAGATATCCTCACTGGAACAAAACATATACTGATGGATTGGTGAACTTGTTTAATTCATCAAAAATAAAATTTTAACAAAAGTATCTGGAAACGGATCCAACAGTTTCTCAGCAGGGAAAGCAAAAGATGACTCTTCCTTGTAACCATTTGTGCTAATATTATTAAAAGGACATTAACATGCATTTCATATGTGCATAATGCCCTTTAGTTAAAAGATAACTTATACAGTTGCATGACAGAGGACAAGACGGTTGGATGGCATCACAGACTCGATGGACATGAGTTTGAGCAAGCTCTGGGAGCTGGTGAGGGACAGGGAAGCCTGACATGCTGCAGTCCATGGGGTTGCAAAGAGTCGGACACGACTGAGCAACTGAACACTTGCATTTTGAAAGATACTTATTTCATTCAAATCTTTGATTTGAAAAGGGATAACTCAGTAACAGTAAATACTCATGCGCTTTGAGCCCATTGACTTGCACCAACACAGACAAAATTAGAACAGAAGACCAATTCGGAAGAATAGTCAGGAACCCCCAAGAACTGAGCTTCTGAGAGCCTTCCTGGAGGTATGTTACAAAGAAGCGTAAGAAAGCCAACCAACCACACTTTGAAATTAACTCAAGAGAGCCCAGCGTTTCCCTTTAGGAATAGGAGAGCACTAGCAGAAGACACTACCAGACCACCTCTGCAGGAGGTTTCTGTTCCAGCAGAATGCTGCCACATGTCATGAGAACACAAAGCAAAACAAAATAAAAACAAACCCCAAAACACTCACAGAGGCTAAATAATGCGAAAGTACTGTATGAAGAAATGGTTACTATATATAAGTAAATGATGCCCCACTGAATGTATATGGGGGTCTTGTTTTCTTTTCAACCATCACATCAGTTTAAATTGACATCAATTTAGAGGGCTATGTGGCCAACCATTAAGCTGAGTTAAAATCTTCAACATTTTATTTTCTGATTATAAAATCATTACTCTCTCCGAGTAAAGGTTTTGAAAAATACCAATGGTACACAGAGGAAAAATCAAAACCATCCTTCATCCAGCCACCCACAGACAGCCCCTGGCCTGGGGAGGCACGCGTCTCAGAATATGAGGGAGCTGCTGGTTTTGTGTGTTTTTAGGGATATCAAGAGATCCAAAAGCCATTTCCATTTCCACGGCCTTGTGCATTTTTGTAGGAAAAAAAGAAAAAGGAAACAGCCCCCGATTGAATTTAACCATCAGCTAAGTATCACAGTTTCCAAGTTGAGTGTGTAGATCATTGTGGCCCGACCTCCTTAGCGTGCTCAGACCGCACTAGACCCAGGACTCAGATAAAAGCCACTTAACTTTTCCTCGGCTGAGAAAGGGGCGGACGGTGGGAAATAAACCAGCATTGTTCAGTCTGCTTTACCATGGCTTTTGATTCTCAGCAAAATGCCAGTTCTCTGCTATATTTTAAGGCTGGAAGCATCCCTGCTGATAAAAAGTAAAGCCTGACCATGGAGTCTAACTTCTCTTTTTTTTTGCCCAGGTGCCAGCAGAGAGCATCTTCCACACACAATGACATAACAAGGGATAAACGACAGAATAACCAGATACCCACCTTGAAAACTGTGCAGCCAGCACCATTCTCAACACCTTCCCACCATGACGTCATGCTACTCTGGTACCAAATTATTGCCCCAATTCCTAAGACTCTTGACAGAGTCCGGAAGTACCAAGTTAAGCTATGAGTTGAACATAAACTGCTAACGTTCAAGCTTAACATCTCACACACACACACACACACACACACACAGCATGCCTACTGCAGGAAGGTAAGGAAGAAATAGAAGCTAACAGAGAGAAGGCATTCCTATGAAACCAGGCTCGCCCGCTCTCTCTCAACACTTAGGAGAAGCCTTTGAAATAACAACAAAACCAGAAAATCCTTCTGGGCCACTGGTACCTCATACTTCATCAAGTGACATATTTACACAAGTGACCCTCCTAGACTGGATTTTTTTTTTTTTTTTTTGGCACATCCAGGATTTCAGCAGTTTAAGTTTGCAATCAAATGATATTAATAATCAGTGACAACTTTTCTTAAAGGGCAATCAGACAAAAAAAGAAAAGGGGAAAAAATCCTGAAAATCCATTCTGCACTTCTAATTCACAGAAAACAAACAGTATGGATTTTTTTTTTCTTTTTGATGCTTCCTCCATCTTTAACCCTTGTATGAGGGTTTCAGAGCTTCATCACTGTCAGTGTCAACACAGACTGTCCTTTCCCCCCCTTCTCCTCCTAACTGCAAAGAGTCCCTTCAAGCAGCAGCTACCTGGAAACCCATCATCTACAACGCCTTCATTTCGCCAGGAGCCCATCACTCAGCCTTTGAGGTCTAAGATTTCCCCCTGGAAAGTGCTCTCAGTGTTTATATTTGCTGGAAATTTTAACTCCCTGCTGAGCACAGCATCTACTGTTGCACTGATATAATTCCACTGCCTGCGCGATCTCAAACGGGGAGAAAATAAAGTCCAGATGCAATCGAGACAAGGGATTTGGCATCCGTGGAGAAAAGTGCAAACCAGTCCAATCCTCTACCCCAAACGCGGCAGCAGAGCCTGGCGCTCCCTCTTGGGCAGTCGTTCCAAGGAAAGGAGCCTCTGGAACTGGGGGGAAGCTGTGGCATTCACCCCTGCAAAGGCCCGGGCATGAAAAGTTTGCCCACGGAGCTGTGGGCTGTGTATCATCTAAAGGGCACTTTCTGCTGCCGGGGGGGTACCCGCCGGCTGCGCCTAGCTTGCGCTGGCCGGGGCCGCCGTGACCGTGTGAACCCGTGCACGCTGCGCCCGGGTTTTCGTTAATGACAGCAGACTGCAACTCCCAGCAAGGGAGCAGTACTGGCCACCGCCGGGCGGAAAGGGTTACAAGCCACAATGCAAGGCGGTTTCGCCGCGGGCGTGGGGGGCAACGAGTCCCCGGGCACCTCCGGGTCTGGCTCGCTCGCCTCTCCTCCGCCCCGGGCGCCAGGCGATCCCTACCTTGCGCGCTGTGCTGGTGGTTCTCCATGTTCGCCGCCGCCGAGTCCGCCGCCGCCGAGGCGCTGGCCGCCGCTCCCGGGCCCGGGCCGGGGCCGCCGCCGCCGCTCAGTTCCGCCAGTCTCCGGTTGGTGGCTGTGAGTTCGGCTCGCAGGTTGGTCACCTCCTGGCTGGCCGACTGGACCGCCCCATCGATGCGGAGCGCGAGCTGCTTATTGTCTTCCATCATGCTCAGGATTTTGGCCTGGGGGCGAGAGAGGTGACAAAGAGCTGCATGATGCGCGGGGATTGGGGGGCGCGCGGCCAGGCACCCCCGGCTCTACCTGTTGGGTCCCCCGCGGCCCGGCTTCCCGAGCCCCGACCCCCAGGCACCGGCAGCGCCGGCTCCTCCGGCGCAGGAATGACAGCGGCGCTTCCAGCCGGAGCCGCGGCGGAGCGAGGCGGAGGGTTGGGGAGGGGGGAAGGGGGGAGGAGAAAGAGGAGGAGGAGCAGAGATCGCCGAGACCCCGGCGCGGAGAGCGACTCGGAGAAGGACACCGCGCGCCGCCCGGCACTCTTTCAATGGAGCCTACCATTCGCCGCGCGCTCGGGAGGGGGCAGGGACCCGGGGCGGGGGCGCTGCCTCGGCCTCCCGCGCCCCCCACCTCCGGGACACACCCCCTCGTGGGGCGGGTGCGGCGGGCGGTGGCCCAGCGTGGGCCGAGGTGGCGCCCCTGGCGAGGCGTGGGGGGGCGCCTGCTCCCAGGCCCGCTTTCGGTCCCCTCCCTGGAGCGGTGGGGCGGCCCCCGCCCTGGCGAACTCGCGCCTAGCGCCGGTGCAGGGACTGGGGAGGAGGTGGGTGCTTGGGAGAGAGGGGTGCTCAGAAGAGGGGCCCGGGAGGGGAGTGGAGATGGAGCTCCGGGGGAGGGGGCTGCTTGCCCGCGCTCTGGAGTGGAGTTCTTGCTTAGCTGTTTCCTTCAAATGCTGCTAGGAATGTTCAGCTGGGAACCGGGCTACTGCCCCGCGTGCCTCTCACTATCCACCCCCACCCTACTCCAGCCCACTCCACCTGAACCTCCAGCGCCCCAACCTGCGTTGTCCCCCATTCCTCCGAAGAGTCTCCCTTTCTTTCCCCAGGGTGGATCACTGGCGCTGTGGCCTCCCCACCGCCCGGAACCGGTGGGTGCATAGATCGGTGGCCCTAGCCAGTCTTAGGCTTCTTAGCGGGGCTAAATATTGGGGGGCAAAAGGAATTCGGCCAGGAGAGAAGTCTGGAAGGCTCTTTGGGGCTTCCCTCTTCCTCCCCCTGCTAGGAGTGTGGAGTCCCCGCTGCCTCAGTTTACCTCCCTCCTTCTCCCTGGGAGAACAGAGGTAACCTTAAAGTTGATACACCCATCAAGTGCCTCTTTCTCCTGGAGGAGCACAGGCTTTGCATTTTTCACTGGGGCCCTGGATTCCAGCCACCAGACCTTGTTACCATAGCAAGCTTCCTTCCATGCAAATAGGACCGTTTAAAACAGTGTAACCGGAACAACTGAACAAGCTTGCACCACCATTCCAACTGGTCAACCTCAGGAGGACAGCTCAGAGCCAGTTGCAGGAGCTGAGGGTCTTCTGCAGGCCCTGGAGGTTGCTCACCCTCCAGATTCAACAGCACTTGTTGGAAGCCTACTGTGTGCAAAGTACTCAGGATGCATTGTCATCTCTTTGAAGTAAGGATTATTGTTCCCAATTTGTTCATTCACTAAGTTGCCTCTGACTCTCTGCGTCCCCATGGACTACAACATGCCAGGCTTCCCAGACTTTGCTCAAATTCATGTTCATTGAGTCCGTGATGCTATCTAACCATCTCATCCTCTGCCGCCCTCTTCTCCTTTTCCCAGTTTAAACATGAGGAAACTGAGGCTCTGGGCAGGGTAAGCAGTTTACCCCAGGGACCCACAGAAATCAGGTGAAAGCTGGACTGGGAGTGAATAGTCATTTGATTCTAGTTAGCCTCACTGTGCCTTGGGTGCCAGGTGTTTCGTTTTGTTTTGCTTCCTTTTATATGGAACCATAAAAACCAGGACAGGGAACCATGGCATACTGCAGTCCGTGGGGTTGAAAAGAGTTGGACAGGACAGAGCAGCTGAACAACAAATAAACTGACTCTTGCTCTATCCCCCTGTGAGTACTAACAAGCTTTTGTAAGAGGGCAGGTCAGTGTTAATGGAGCTGTGAGAGCAGACTGAAGTTTTTACTCTGTGCACTCTACTCAGCTGACTGGCCAGCTGGGTCTTGAACGTCTGACGTTAGTCTCATTAGCACAAGTTGTGACCCACTGGACCAACAAAGGAACTTAGACTACTTGGGTTTTGGTAAACCAGAATTTAGTTCTTTGAAGTATTTCAGTTTCATTATGGAGAAACCATCAAAAATAGAACTTTGTGGGTCTTCAAAAGGCAGGTGTGTGTTATGTTCAGCCAGTGTGCCACACAGTTTGGTTCTTTAAACAGTTAAACATAGAACTACTCATAAGACCCAGCAATTCCACTCCTGGATATATACCTCAGAGATAAAACAGGTATTCAAACAAAAGTTTGCTCACAAATGTTCAGAGAAGCATTATTTGCAACAGCTGGAAGGTGAAACCACCCAAATGTTTGTCAACAGATGAATGTATAAACACATTGTGGTATATCCATACAATGGAACATTACTCAGCTATGGAAAGGGATAAAGTACTGACACACACTACAATATGGCCAAACCTCCATAACATTCTGCTAAGTGAAGGAAGCCTTTGACTGTGTGGATCACAACAAACTGGAAAATTCTTAAAGAGATGGGAATACCAGACCACATGGTCTGCCTCTTGAGAAACCTGTATGCAGGTCAGGAAGCAACAATTAGAACTAGACATGGAACAACAGACTGGTTCCAAATAGGAAAAGGAGTATGTCAAGGCTGTATATTGTCACCCTGCTTATTTAACTTTGATGCAGAGTACATCATGAGAAACACTGGGCTGGAGGAAGCACAAGCTGGAATCAAGATTGCTGGGAGAAATATGAATAACCTCAGATATGTAGATGACACCACTCTTATGGCAGAAAGTGAAGAAGAACTAAAGGCCTCTTGATGAAAGTGAAAGAGGAGAGTGAAAAAGTTGGCTTAAAGCTCAACATTCAGAAAAATAAGATCATAGCATCCGGTCCCATCACTTCATGGCAAATAGATGGGGAAACAGAAGAAACAGTGGCTAACTTTATTTTTCTGGGCTGCAAAATCACTGCAGATGGAAGGAAAGTTATGACCAACCTAGACAGCATATTAAAAAGCATAGACATTACTTTGTCAACAAAGGTCCATCTAGTCAAAGCTATGGTTTTTCCAGTGGTTATGTATGGATGTGAGAGTTGGACTATAAAGAAAGCTGAGCACCAAAGAATTGATGCTTTTGAACTGTGATGTTGGAGACTCTGGAGAGTTCCTTGGACTGCAAGGAGATCCAACAAGTCCATTCTAAAGGAGATCAGTCCTGGGTGTTCATTGGAAGGACTGATGCTGAAGCTGAAACTCCAGGACTTTGGCCACCTGATGCGAAGAGCTGACTCACTGGAAAAGACCCTGATGCTGGGAAAGATTGAGGGCAGGAGGAGAAGGGGATGACAGAGGATGAGATGGTTGGATGGCATCACAGACTCGATGGACATGGGTTTGGGTGGACTCTGGAAGTTGGTGATGGACAGGGAGGCCTGGCGTGCTGCGGTTCATGGGGTTGCAAAGAGTCGGACACAACTGAGCGACTGAACTGAAGGAAGCCAGACACAGAAAGTTACATTTTGTAGGATTTCATTGATATGAAATATCTAGAGTAGTAAATCTATGAAGACAAAGCAGATTTGTGGTTACCAGGAGTTGTGGGGAGGGAAGAGTGTGCAGAACTACTTAACAGAGACTGAGTTTTATTTCGGAACTAGAGAGAGGTTGTGTTTGCACAACATTGTGAATGGACTAAACGTTATCTAATCGTTCACTTTAAAAGGATTGATTTGAGTCTTCCCTGGTGTTCCAGTGGTTAAGAATCCACCTTGCAATTCAGGGGATGCCGGTTTGATGCCTGGTCTGGGAGGATTCCATATGCCAGGGGACAACTAAGCCCGTGAGCCACAACTACTAAGCCCACTCTCCCTACAGCCCGTGGTCTGTAACAAGAGAAGCCACCACAGTGAGAAGAGTAGCCCCCGCTCGGCCACAACTAGAGAAAGTCCAAGTGCAGCAACGAAGACCCAGTGCAGCCAAAAATAAATAAATTTTTTAAAAGGTTAATGTTGTGTTTTATGAATTCCACTTCAATAAACAAAAGTATGTATGCAGATACCAAAAAAAGAAAAAAAGAGAAGGGTATCCTGGAAACAAGCCTTCTGAGAAAGCAAGAGCAGCTCTTCCTGAAGTGTGAAGGACAGGGGAGCCTGACGTGCTACAGTGCATGGGGTCGCAGAGTCGGACACGACTGAGTAACTGAGCAATGACTTCTTGAAGAGCTGTGTGTATGCTAGAGTGCACGTGCGTGTGTGCTCACACCTCTGTACAACACTCATCAGAAAGCACAGTAGTTGATCTGTTACGTGTTTCTCTTCTACTTCCCTGAGAGCCCTGCTTGGGAGGTGGAGGGTGGTCATTTGTTTACGTGTTATTTCTCTTCCCATCCTTGCCACCTAACCCATAGGAAGCGCTCTACAAATGAGTGTGTGAGTGGTTTGTACAGTAAACAAACTGACCAAGTGTTACTCATTTTCCACTTCAGTGAGATTATCCCCACGCACCAGAATCTTCAAATCAAGTCAAAACAAAACAAGCCACACCCCAAAATCTAACCAGGAGAAAAGAAAGCAAAGACCCGTTCCTTGGGCACCTTCTCAGCTCTCTCTGCCCTCCTCTTCCCCAACTGTGGTACAGCCACTGAACTTGCAAGAAACTCTCCTTAGAAACTCCTGGGGTGCCTCCTAGGATTTTAAAGAATTTTATTTTTTGAGATTTGTTCTCTAAACATGAAAAAAAGGAGCTTTTCCCAGCTGTGTCTCCTTACGTTTACGCACATGCAAAAGGATCAGATCTCAGACAGAAAACCTGAGATTAATTACCCTCTAGAATCCACTTGATTTAAACTGAAAAGCTTACTTAATCTATCTTCCCCACCCCCTCCAGCTTCCACTGGCACTTTTACCTAGGTGATCTCAGGTAACAAAATAGTCACAGAATTCGTGTCCTTTTCCACTTGCCTATCTGTAGGGCAGATATGTATTTACAATTCATTTCTTGGGAGACATATACAACCTGTTGGGTGATGGGCTCCAGACCTGTCATCCTTAAAGCGCTCTGGGATTCACAACTGTGAGAATTTAACAGCACTGTGTGTTCTGTTTCAAGATTCTCCCTTCTGTATGTTCCTAAAGTAGCCCCCACCTCCCACCCCAGTAAACTGTTGTTAAGAACCAAGCTAGAAAAATGTGTTCACTTCATAGAGACCTGATGCTGTTTTCCCAGTGTCACCATCAGCCAAGCCCCATCCGAGGCTCAGGCAGTGCACCGGCCAGTATGTGCTGAAAGTCTGCTCTGAGCAGCATGAGCTAACTATGCCGTGCGCATGGGATGCCTGTCAAAGCTTGCCTGAGCATTTTGGAAAGTCTGTAAAACCATCCCAGCTCAGAGAAAGAAAATTCCTAATAAGAACCAAGACAAAGACAACTCATTGCTGACAGCAGTGTCTTCTTCACTTCCCTTCTTCCATAAATAGAGTGATTTTATAATGTAATGTCCAAACTGGGACACTTTTGAGAGTGAAAGAGGGTGTTATGAATAGTGAAGCTGGGACAAGCGGCATAAATTGGAACTGTCCTAGGAAACCACTGAGCCACCTGGGAAGCCACCCCCGGAAACCTAATGTGTATATATACAGCGTGGGCCGGGGTGTGTGTGTGTGTGTGTGTGTGTGTGTGTGTGTGTGTGTGTGTGTGTGTGTGTGTGTGTGTGTGTGTGTGTGTGTCTGTGTGTCTGTGTGTGTCTGTGTGTCTGTGTGTGTCTGTGTCTGTGTGTGTGTCTGTGTGTGTGTCTGTGTGTGTGTGTGTGTGTCTATGTGTGTGTGTGTGTGTGTGTGTGTGTGTAGTTGCTTCACTCTAAAACCAAATGATGTTATTTGATCCTAGAAGGCAACTTTGGGACCTTTTACTCCAATACCCTTGTTATTTACTGCTGCTGCTAAGTCACTTCAGTTGTGTCCAACTCTTTGTGACCCCATCAGCTGGGGCCCACCAGGCTGCCAGGTGCCAGCCCACCAGGCTCCCCTGTCCCTGGTATTCTCCAGGCAAGAACACTGGAGTGGGTTGCCATTTCCTTCTCCAATGCATGAAAGTGAAAAGTGAAAGTGAAGTCGCTCAGTCATGTCCGACTCTTAGTGACCCCATGGACTGCAGCCTACCAGGCTCCTCTGTCCATGGGATTTTCCAGGCAAGAGTACTGGAGTGGGGTGACATTGCCTTCTCCATGTTATTTACTGAAGGAGAAACAAAGACTTTGATTCTCCCACACGTTGGTGGTTGATTGCACAAGCTCATCTTCCCATCCTCCGTAACTTCATATCCACAAACATTGTTGCTTCTGTCACGAAAACCTTTCTCATCTTGGGTCTCCCCAGGAATTCTAGCCACATATAACTTTTCAAAAATACTTTCACATCTCTCCTCTTATTTTATCTCTGCAGCAACTCCATGAGAAAGAGGAGGTAACTGGAATCTGCATTTGGCAGGTTAAAGAGTTTGTCTTAAGATCATGAAACTGAACTGAAAGGTCCTTGAGACCAGCCCCCTTCCTGCATGTCCTTCCTCCTCTTAGGCCCCAGGACTCAGTACATATTTGTCGAGTGAATGAGCTGAGATCAGGACTAGAGCATCCCCACGTGTGGCTTCACATTTTCTCTCCGAGTCAGTCAGCCTCCTGGTTAGGCTGGCTCAGGTCAGGAACTGGAAGCAGCATTCAAATGTTTTCTCTTGCTAGGTTAAGTTCCTACGTGGAACAGGGTGATACAGGGGAGGTCTGAAAAGAAGCCCAGGAGTCAGTGTCCTGAGAAATCTCGATGCTTCTTTGGGTCAATATGTGGCTGCCTATAGGAGCCGGGGAGAAATGTGATCCTGCCACTTTTCCTTGCTGCAAATAGTGTCCCTTACGAGGCTGTAAGAGGCACACCTCTGGGCTTCAGGCTGGTTTCAGTATTTCTTAAAGTGAGGCTGCAGATGGCTTGATGTGGAGTTCCCAGACAATGCTTGTAGATCCTGAGCCCTAATCCAGATCTAGAAGAATCTCTCGGGGAGGCTCTGGGCATCTGCATTGGCAACAAACTTCCCAGGAGCAGCTGGTGCACAGTGAAGTCTGATCCTCACTGCCAGTTCCTGACTCACTGCACTAGGCACCCAGCACCGGTGCTCATAAAGCTCACGCACACGTGTCAAGTACATAAATTCCAGGAAGCCCTGAGCCACAGAAATGAAGACAAGGACTCCCTGCTCTTTCTCTTCTCCATGCTGTCTGTCCTGTGTCTTCCCAGCCCCCTCCACCCGAGAGTCCCCAAGGAATTACCCTCCCTCTCTGCAGATGGATGCTCTGTTTATTCAAATTGTCACATATGAATCCTGGCCAATCTAGGAAATGTATCTCTTGTTCATTTACATGGTTTACTTTGGCTGAGTGGGTTTTAACATGTGCTCTGGGGAAAAGGGCGAAGCATCTCAGAAAGAGGCAATCAGGTCTCGGTGCTCTGGGTGAGAGGACCAGGAGCGGGGCAGAGTCAAGGACATAGAGACGAGTAACCAGGTGGGGAACCCCAACGGCTAAGTTATATTCCCTTCCAGCAATGCCCCACCCACTTACCACTATGAGTAGCCCTCAAAACCAGCTATGAAATGAAGGGATATAAAGAAAGAGAAACCAGGAGGGAAACAGGGGAGATGATTGTGGGGCATTGAGAAACAGCCCACAGCTTTGAGATGAGGATGTATGTTTCCAGGTATCCATTAATATATAGGTGTATTTATACATATAGATGGGCTTCCCAGGTGGCTCAGTGGGTAAAGAATGGCAGGAGATTCGGGTTCAAGCCCCAGATTGGGAAGATCCCCTGGAGAAAGGAATGGCAACCCACTGCAGTATGCTTGCTCGGCTAATCCCACGGTCAGAGGAGCCTGGAGGTCTCCAGTCCTTAGGGTTGCAAAGAATTGGACATGACTAAAGTGACTGAGCATACATACAGACATAAACAAAGATAGATATGTACAGTATACACACAAGCACAGTTACTAATGTGAAGACTGCCATTCTCCTCTTCCTAAAGAATTTCTCATCAAATATCATATATTAATGCAATATGGGATCTAGAAAGGTGGTACTGATGAACCTGTTTGCAGGGCAGCAATGGAAGACACAGACATAGAGAACAGACTTGCGAATACAGTTGGGGAAGAAGGGGGTGGGACAAATGGAGAGATTAGCATGGAAACATATCCATTACCGCATGTAAAATAGATAGCCAGTGGGAATTTGAGAGGTAGGGAGCTCGAACCAGTGCTCTCTGACCACCTGGGAGGGGCATGGGCTGGGAGGTGGGAGGGAGGTTCAGCAGGGAGGGGACAAATGTAGGCTTATGGCTGATTCATGTTGATGTACAGCAGAAACCAACACAGTACTGTAAAACAGTTATCCTCCAATCAAAAATAAAATTTAAAAAAGCTCAGAAAGTTGGTCATAATGCATCCTTTCTGTGTACATACTTAACCAACCAGGTCACTTCTGTGCATTTGTCATTTGCAAAAAGTCCTTTAATAATCAGAAGCTGCTACCTATGAAACAGATAAATATTAACCATACATAGTAACCATAGTCTAAAACACATAAGCATATATACTTAGACCATCTATTTTTGAAAGAAGTGCATTTCCCTCCCCCCGCAACCCCCGTTGAAGGTTTCTTGGATATTAAAAAAAATTTTTTTTTCCTTTTTATTTTTTTATTGAAGGATAATTGCTTTACAGAATTTTGTTGTTGTTTTCTTGGGGTTTTGATGTGTTTCTTACTTGGTTTGGCGTGGGGCCTACAAGAGAACGTGCCTGACGGTCTGTTCTCTTGGCTCTGTCATAGCCTCAATGGACAAACAGAGACAGCCAAGCAAAATACAGAAGGGAACAACAGAGGATGAGATAGTTGGATGGCATCACCGACTCGATGGACATTTCCCCTATGATCCATGAACACAGTCTTATCCCAGTGCACACTGATGCGCAGAGGGATCGCCCGCGTCCCTTTGAACCCCATGACCTTCATCCTCTGCAAAGGCACTGATCTGATGGAGAGGCAGGAGAGCGGTCAGTGCATTAGTCCTCTGGGCCCCAGGGACCCATTTGGTAAATTAGTTCTTTTGGTTTATGAAATGGTACCCCAGTGGCTTGAAATACTTAACAGATCTATCCTAAATGGGTAATTTATTCTTTTATCACTGATGGTATTAATTGTGTGATCTCTAGCCTATAAAAGTTGTTTTCTGTGGGTAGGGGGAGGAAGGGGACAATGATTTTTTTTTTTATTTTCAACAGAAGTGCCTTAGACTTGGTGAGGAGCAGAGCAGAATTTTTCAAGAATGGAATTTCTAGGACTTCTTTCTCCCCATATCGTGCCCTCTCTCTCATTTATTTAACAAAATGATATCTTTAGCAGAGTTTTCCTGCTCATTTCTTCTTTTACCCCTACCCCTCACCCAGACTCGTGTGAGCGTCTGCATCCTTCTTAGTTCTTTTTTTTCTCACTCCTAGGATAAGTTACATGCTAAGTCTCCGCTAAGGACCAGTGCTTCCTCTTCCAGGCAGGAAAGAAGAAGATGACCCTCAGTCAAGGCCGCAGAGGAGACACTATTATTAGACACCAACCAACCAAAGGAATTAAGACCCTAAAGCCCCTCAACAACTTATTTTTATAGAAGATTCTCAGATTTGGCAATGTGCACGATCCTTTTTGAGGAATTGGAAGTAGTGAGGGTAGGAAAGGGCCTTGGAATCTGCCCCTTGAGTCCACACTCAGCCTTCTCAGCACTGAAGTGTGCTGGGAAAAATATGGGTGTGTTGCTGCTCAGTCGCTTCAGTTGTGTCTGTGATGCTGTGGAGTGCAGCCTGCCAGGATCCTCTGTCATGGGATTCTCCAGGCAAGAATATTGGAATGGGTTGCCATGCCCTCCTCAGGGGATCTTCCCAACCCAGGGATCAAACCCGTGTCTCTTACGTCTCCTGCACTGGCAGTGGGTTCCTTACCACTAGAGCCATCCGGGAAGCCCCCCTTGGAAAAATATGTATTAGCCAAAGAGTATAGGCTGTTCAGTTCAGCATGCCATGGAGGCCTGTGACCATCTGCCCTGATATTAGGATTATCTATCTGGTTGTATACATAACTAGAAGACGGCTATCTTATCCAACATTTGGCTCATTGACTAATGTGTGCCCAGCCAGTAAATTGTGAAGTTGCTGTATTTATTTTAATTGACTGCCCTTTTATATTTTTTTACCCGCCTTATTTGATGCTGGGGAGATGTAAAATAATTTCTAATCCAATATTTGGAACCACAAGGCTGTGTTATTAGGCACGTGTGCAGTTCAAGAGGGAACTGTATTTGCTCAGAGCAATATCAGTTACGGTGCTTTCCAACCGCACCCTCAGTCATGTTGGTAGTAAAATGGTACTCTGACACCTTTCCCCAGGAACAGCTAGCTACCAGTGTTTGTTCCTTTGTTTGAAAAACAAACAAAAGAATAGGAAGTTTGGTTTTAAAAGGGATGAGTGGAGATAGGAAAACAAGTACCGAGGGGAGGGACTCACTCTTTCTCTTTGCCAAGTGCTCCCTGGCATCCTGTCCGCACGTCCACAGCCCTGCACCCTCCATCCAGCACACTTGTTCCATCCCTACCCCCTCAAAACATAGGGATCCTATCTACAGGCATCCATCTGCTCAGGCTCTGAAACAGCTGTCCTCTATCAAAGAGATGAGACTGTCTGGAAAATAGAAACAGAGCTGCGTTCCTCCCCCAGCCCATGAGGAGCCCCCAGGGAGTCCTGCAGAAAAGTCACTTAACCCTGGGAGTCTGATAGCTTTGAGGAAGCGTGGTGAGCCTGAGTCCCCTAGGCAGCTTTTGGGAGGACAAGACAGACAGATCTAGGTTCTCATCCTGTCATTCATTACGAGGCATCAAATCAAAGTGTGAACTTCAATGCCTCCTAAAAGATGGACCAGTCCAGGGCCCTGGCTAGCCCACAGAAGACCTCAGTGCAAATTAGAAAAGATGGGTCCCCTTCTTATAGATGAGTAACAGCCTTGATTAGAGGCACAGAACCAGAGAATGGAGCCCAGGCACTCTTGTGTGTTAGTTCCTTTTGGAAACTTAATAGGAAGTGATCACCAGTTGGATTTTCAACCTAAATCAGAGGGTTTCTGTGATGGAAGAAGTGTTTGTTTTTTATTTTAAGATTTTTTTCTATTATTATTGTCTTACTTCCAAGAAACAAATACTTTTACAAATCTATATACACTTTTATACGAACAACAGTGAATGAAGAGTTTTCATTAAATATCAGCAATAGTATAAACCCTTTCTTCTTGAAAGTGTTCTAAAAAGAAGAGACTAAATATTCATCAGAAAGACTGATGCTGAAGCTGAAGCTCCAATCCTTTGGACATCTCATGGGAAGAGCTGACTCATTGGAAAAGACCCTGATGCTGGGAAAGACTGAAGGCAAAAGGAGAAGTGGGTGGCAGAGAATGAGATGGTTAGATAGCATCACCAACTCAATGGACATGAATTTGAGCAAACTCTGGGAGATAGTGGAGGACAGAGGAGCCTGGTGTGCTGCAGTCGGGGGGACACAAAGAGTCGGGCACAACTGAACGACTAAAGAACAACAAACAGGAGGAGCTGGTAGATTCAGAATCCAGTTTTGCCTGAAGGTGTGCATGGAAGAGGTGCTAGATAATGACAATAATGCTAGTGAGCTCTTAACCTCATCACTAAGCACTTAACTTATTATTGACCTGGAGATTTTTGTAGAAACTAACACATATGGAAGGAAATTCTTATTTTGGGTGGCCCCAAGTTAATTCTGTTATTTCACTAACACTTTGTGGGCTATTATATTCAAAAGTCACACCTGACACACCTGTAAAGCTTTCTGATTTTCATGAAATGTTGTCTTCAATCCACTCATTTGTAGAAGAAAGGAGCTTTCTCTAGCACCTTGCGTTTTATCTTCACCTTTTGTATCAGAATCAATCACTAAGGTTTTACGTCTTTCTGTTGGCCTCATATTCACAGCGTCTGAATCAGAACGTATTTTGAAGATCCTTTGAGACAATAGTATATATGTCACTTGGACAAGCAGAGAAAGTATATGAATAAAATTCACTGATAATTCTTTTTCATGCAAAATTTCACGATGCATCATTTTTTAAAATTTTATGTTTATAATATACACAGGGTTGGAACAAAAATCTGACAAAGCAAAACGTGAATGATAACAACAATCATAAGTTGTATTATGAACACTTGATTGGTATTAAGCTGTAACAACTTCACATGGTGATGTTAATTGTATCATTCTCTGTAAACATGTTGATACAACTCTGGTCAACAACGTGGGGTAGCAAACGATATATTAATGCATCTCTAGTCAATAACGTGTTTTTAACCTATGTCCTTTACAGCAACCCTCTGGGGAAGGTGCTACTATGATTATCCCCATTTTACAGATAATAAAACTGAGGCTCAGGGAGATAAAGTTACCAAAGTTCAGACAACTTGCGAGTGGCATAACCAGGACTCATTTCAATGGGATGTCAGTGGATTCCACTTTACTAGTATTTTGTGTCACCTCCTTTTATGCCAACTTGCCATTTGCACTGTTGAAGTAAAAAGCATAGTAGAAATGGGATTTATGTACAGTGCTGAACTGAGGATGGCAATGGATCAATAAACCCTTTTTCTGGAGAGAAGGGAGGAAGGGGAATGATGACTATGAGTACTGTCATCTGTCATCTGTGCTAGGAATTCCTAGTTTTACCAGTGGGAGGAAATTCCAACAACCACGATCAGTCCTAGGATGCTCTTGGCTTCAGCAGCTTTGACTTCCTTCCTGCATATCTTTGCCACTTTCATTATCAGCAAGTGAGAAAAGAACATTCCCCAGTTGATGGACAGATTTTAGATCGGGAGAGGACCACAGAGTTCATAGGTCAAACACACCTTCTTTACAGATGAAGAAACTGAGAGCCGAGAGATAGTGTGACTTGCCCAGATGACCCAGCCATGGGGCAGCAATCCTATTATTCCTGTTTGTTTATGTTTTTATAAATGAGTACATGGCCAGGGGAGATGTTCAGTAAACATTTATTGAACTGAAATAAATTGTGACATTTGATGTATGCATCTGAGGGATGTATCCAAAAAAAAAGCAAAAAAAAAAAAAAAAAACCCAAAAAACCAACCAGCTCTATTTCTGATCATTCTGTTGTGAAAAGCTTCCAAACTCAATATGGGGTGGAAGTGGCTCTGAAGCATCTCTTTGATCTTTAGACGACTTTTACTTGAAAATGATAGCAAAGCTGGCAACCAATTCTTCCAGAAATTAATAATCAAACCTTAAAAGTCTCTTCGATTTTTCTGGCAACTTGAAACAGAAAGAAACTAAACATTTCCCATCGTGTCTCTCCCCTCTTCCTTTTGACACCCCGCTAGGGAACAGCTGTGTCTATTTAAGATGGATTTTGATCTCTCAGAAGGGATATGGTTTCTGTGCATACGGAGCTGCTGCCTGGAGATGGCATGTGCAGTTCTGAGAAGGTGTTGGGATTCAGCTGACTCTGCTCTAATTCTAAGAGGCGATCAGCAGAAGTCGGTCTTCTCTTCAGGACATGGGTAACATGACACCTTGGCTGACACAGGTGTGCTGGGCTGTGATGTCCTGCTGCCTCGGGCATCATTTGGTACCCTCTCCTCATCCTTCTGGCCTCTCTGTGATAGGTTGACTTATTGTTCCTAATTTCTCACTGCCTTTCAATAATAATATTACCCATACTGTACTCTCCCTTGTGACTTTTAAGCAGCTCTGACCAGCAGAGGTGGAGGACATTTTCTGCCCCATTGATACTAGGCTTGGCCACATGACTGGCTTTGGCCACTGGAATCTTAGTGAACTCACAACAAACTGTGACCTTAAGTGTATTCACAGTCTGACCTGGCCTCCTGTGCTCTTGTGATCCTCCATAAGAAGACCATGGCTTAGGCAACTGCCTCTTTAGTTTCAGCCCCAGACAAAGACAGATAGAACAAACCTGAACCAGACCTACAGACTGGAATAAAACCTAGCCAAATCTGAGTCGTAGTCTCACCAATATGCAGATGCATAGATGAGAAAAATGAGCATGGTTGCAAGCCCCTGAGATTCCAGGGCTGTTTGTTACACAGCAAAGACTGACTAATACATTATTGAAATTAGCACCTTGACATAGACTGTGATTCTGCCTGCAAGTGAAAGAAAATCAATGTGTATGAGCTTATGTACCAACAGGAAACGTATTAGCTCACAAAACTGGGAAGCTTAGATCTAAATTAAGAATTCTAGAAGCTTGAGTAATGCCATCAGATCTCTATCTTTCTTGCTTCTCTTTTCTCATTCTCCCTTGTGCAAGTGGTCTTTCTCTACTTAGAGAAGGCTGGAAACATGGCTAGAGGCAGCTCCAGGCTCACCTCCTTCTACATTAGCTTTGTGAGCCTCAGAGGAAGAAACTTGTCTTGCCAGGGTAAGAGCTGACCTATACCTGGGCAGGGCCCAGTGCTACACAGTTGACCAGGCTTGATATGTGAGTCCACCCTGGAGGCCCCAGTGAACCAGGTTGATGGCCCCACCAGAGGTGCTGGGAATGGGAAGGAGCACAAGCTCAAGGGAGGGGGAGGATTCAGCAGAAAGAGATGGGACCCTGGGAAGCCCCAGGTGGTGGAGTCCATGCCACCACACCACCACAGCACTGCCCCAGTAATAAAATGATGAGTGCAGCAACTTAGGGTGATGACTGGGCCATTCACTCAGGTCCAGCCTCACCTCCCTAAGTGATGAGCTTTAGGCAAGTTGCTTAACTTCTCTAAGCTCCAGTGTGTTCTATTATAAAGAGAGGATAACAGACGAATAATGCATTATAGGATGGTATGAGGATTAAATGAGATATTATGCTAAATGCTCAGTCTGTCTAGGGGATACCACAGAGTTCTCCCTAGGGCTCCTTGTCAGAGCCCTTGCACTCACCCAAGTTGCATCCCCCAACCAGTGAATGCCCTCTGCTGCAGGAGCCTGCCTCATCCAAGGGTATACCTGCACCCAGGGGCCAGCCCTTGCCCAGTGACTTGGATACTGCCTCCACTTGGGACTCCTCTGAAGGACCACTCCAGCTCCAGAGTCCCCACTAGGCATCAGGGGCAAACCATACAGCTCGCCAACTTTTCCCTCTGTCCGATTCTGACTTCCTCACTCCCTTACATGAGTATTCCCCTAAAGCAGCAGTTCCCAACCTTTTTTGGCACCAGGGACCGGTTTCATGGAAGACAATTTTTTCACAGACAAGGGGTGGAGGGGATGGTTTCAGGATGATTTAAATGCATTACATTTACTGTGCACTCTATTTCTATTATTATTACATCAACTCCGCCTCAGATCATCAGGCATTAGATCCTGAATGTTGAGGACCCATGCCCTAGAGTACTCTCCAATCATCTGTCTGCATGCAGAGAATGTAATCTAAGGCATTCTGACAGATAGCATGCGGGGGTGCTCATGGGCACTAGTTATAATCAATGTCACTCACTTATTCATTCATTCATTCAGCCACCACCCCTCTGCCAAGGGGACCCTTATATGAAGTAGGATAATATACTGGTTAAGAGCACAGGCTTGCCTCTGAAACCAGACTTCCTAGGTTCAAATCCCTGGTCTCCCAGGCCTGTGACCGTGGGAAAGGCATTTGGCTCCTCTATGCCTCAGTTTATAGTTTCTACCTCATTGGGTTGTTACAAGGATTAAATAAGATGATGAGCATAAACAGTTTAAAACCGCACTGGGTCCAGAGCAATTTCTTCCTAATATCTGCTCCTCCATTTTTCACTGGGTGGTGGATTAGGGGCTGGAGATCTAGGCGTGGAGGAAGTCCATTCCCTGTCCTTATACTGTCACAGTCTAGTGGCCAAAATAGATAAGTAAGTGGCACAAAGGCTCACAAATATGAGAGTCCTTGGCTTGTCTGAGAAACAGTTAAGAACTTATAAGGACTTTGGCTTTTACCCGAGTGAGATGGGAGCCACTGAATGGCTTTGAGCAGAAGAGTGGCATGAGATAATTTATTCTTTAAAATGCTCCCATGGATGCTGCATGGAAAAGACTCTAGGGGGACAAGAGTGGAGGCAGGAAACCATTTAGGCAGCTGTTGCTATGTCTAGAGAGATGTGATGGTGGCTTGAAAGATGGTAGTGCAGTGGAAGGAAGCCCGGAAGAGCATGGAGAGAGAAGACTGGCTTCTAGAGAGATGCTGAAGCCACAGGACTTGCTGACAGCTGGTTGCAGCATGTGTGACAGACAGGAAGACAGGAGTCAAGGAGGAGCTGGAAATTTCCTGGTGGTCCAGTGGCTAACACTCTGTGCTCCCAGTGCAGAGGTGGTGGTGGTGGTTTAGACACTAAGTCATGTCCAACTCTTGTGACCCCATGGACTGTAGCTTGCTAGGTTCCTCTGTCCGTGGGATTCTCCAGGCAAGAATACTGGAGTGGGTTGCCATTTCCTTCTCCAGAGGATCTTCCTGACCCAGGGATCAAAGCCGGGTGTCCTGCACTGCAGGCAGATTCTTTACCAACTGAGCCTCGAGGGAAGCCCTCATAGAGCACCCAGGTTCAATCTGTAGTCAGGGAACTAGATACCACACACCACAGCTAAGAGTTCTCACACCACAACTAAAAGAGCTTGCATCCTGCAACCAAGACCTGGTGCAGCCCAATAAATGAGTACTTTTAAAAAAATAAAGGGAAGAGTTGAATGAAAAATTCAGAAGACTGAAAAATTCACTTGCTGAAAGCGGAAGACTGTGAGAGGATCAGGTTGGGGAGGAGGTTGTATGCTCATTTGAGATGCATATTCGACATCCAAATGGAGATATTAAGTGAGCAGTGGGATACACATGTTTGGAGTTCCAGCAATGGATCTGAGCTGGAAATATGAATTTAGAAGTTATCAGTATCTAGATGTCTTTTAGGGGCTTCCCAGGTGTCACTAGGAGTAAAGAACCTGTTTGCCAATGCAGGAGATGGAAGAGATGCGGGTTTGATCCCTGGGTCGGGAATATTCCCTGGAGGAGGAAATGACAACCCACTCCAGTATTCTTGCCTGGGAAATCTCATGGAGAGGAGCCTGCCGGGCTACAGTCCATGGGGTCACAAACAGTCGGACATGACTGAAGTGACTTAGCATGCATCAGACTGAGTGAAACTTCTGAATACATGCTTGTTGGTGGAGAATGACTGAGCCCTGGGTCCTCCAACATTTAGAGGTCAGAGGCAGGAGGAGAAACAAGAAAAAAAAAGACTGAATGGGAAGGTAAGAGAAGCAGGAGAGGAAAACTCGGTGTGATATTCTGAAAGCCACATGGAAAAAATGTTTCAAGGAAGCCTTGTTAGAACTTTCTCACGGGCCAAGTAAGCAAGACAGAGGATCTGACAATCCTCTTCACCGAGGGCCCAGAAGAGGATTTCATACGGAGTTTAAGAGGATGAGATGGACTGACATACAGAAAGCACTAGCCTAAAACCTGCTGTCTCATGGGCGCTCATTAAATATTAGTCCTTTTTATCTTAACCCTTCACCGATCATACAACTTGTCCAACTCACCCTTAACCCCACACATACATTTATTAATATCATTCGCACAATTTTTCATTATGCATGACTAGGTAATTTATACATATATATGTATATATTTGTGTTGTTTTTGTCATTGTCCAGTCTCTAAGTCATGTCTGACTCTTTGCCTTCTCTGGGACTTCCAGGATATCAGATCGTGTTGCAATCCACTCACTATTCACCATCACCTGTGAGTGTACCTTTAACGTATATTAATAGCCTAAGGGGGTGAGAGGGAGGTCCAAGAGAAAGGGGATATATGTATACATACAGCTAATTCACTCAGTTGCACTAGCACAATATTGTAAAGCAATTATGCTCCAATTTAAACATATCTGCTAAGTCACTTTAGTCATGTCCGACTCTGTGCGACCCCACAGACAGCAGACCACCAGGCTCCCCTGTCTCTGGGATTCTCCAGGCAAGAATACTGGAGTGGGTTGCCATTTCCTTCTCCAATGCATGAAAGTGAAAAGTGAAAGGGAAGTCGTTCAGTCGTGTCCGACGCTCAGCGACCCCATGGACTGCAGCCTACCAGGCTTCTCCGTCCATGGGATTTTCCAGGCAAGAGTACTGGAGTGGGGTGCCATTGCCTGCTCCAAAAACATATATATATATATGTATATGGCAAAGAGTTGGACACAACTTATCGACTCAACGACAATATATATACATATATATATGTGTTTTAATTGGAGTATAATTGCTTAACAATGTTGCATTAGTTTCTGTTGTATAGTGAAGTGAATCAGCTATATGTATACATATATCCCCTCCCTCACGGACCTCCCTCCCACCTCTCAGGCTATTAACATATCTTAAAGATACACTCACGAGTGATGGTGAAAGTGAACTGATTGCAACACAATCTGATTCTCTGGAAGTCCCAGAGATGGCTAGTGAATTTGCAAATATCCAAATAGTATGCTATGATGATGTAGGATTCCTGTGGCTATGAATCACAATCAGTACTAATTATCCCTTCCTTGGAAATTAAATGAGCAGATTTTCCTCCCCACATGGCAAAAGGTTGATACGATGTCCTAGAAGATAATAAAGTGAATGGACCCAGTATGAAAGCCAGCAGGCAGCCTCACACCGGCTTCCCTGCTGCTTATTAATACCAGTGAATTGCATTAAATTAGAGGAAAGGTTTTTCACAGGAGCTCTAAGAATTTCGGCCTGGCTGCCATGTGAGACCAGAGAAGGCAATGGCAACCCACTTCAGTACTCTTGCCTGGAAAATCCCATGGATGGAGGAGCCTGGTAGGCTGCAGTCCATGGGGTAGCAAAGAGTCGGACACGACTGAGCGACTTTACTTTCACTTTTCACTTTTATAGATTGGAGAAGGAAATGGCAACCCACTCCAGTATTCTTGCCTGGAGAATCCTAGGGACAGCAGAGCCTGATGGGCTGCCATCTATGGGGTTGCACAGGGTCGGAAATGACTGAAGCAACTTAGCAGCAGCAGCAGCAGCAGCCATGTGAGACCCCTAGATTCTGCTCCTCATCCAGGGACACACCAGCTACTCACTTTGTTCTCAGTAATTTTGAATCTGATGATGAAAGCATGCTTAAAAAAAAATCAGCAGTGGTCAAAGAGTATGCTTATCCTAGCATTTCTAAGTATACTCATGAGATAGTGAAAACTATAATTTTAGAGCATTACTATGTGTCAGATATTGTACTGAGTATTTTACATATCTCTCATTTTATCATCTTGAAATTTAACTATTATAACAACTCCATGAGGTAGGTATTATTAACACCGTTATAAGTTAATGTTCCCAGGAATAAATTCCGAAGGTCACATTGTCAGTAAGTGGCAAAGCTGGGGTTTGAATTCAAGGACAACTGATTGTAAAGCTGGAGCTTAACCCTGTGTTTTAAGTTGCCTTTTACAAAAGATTGATGTCTTAAGCAGAACATTTAGGAGTTTCTGCTATACCATGCGAGTTACATTTTTATTAGTCAGGCACCAGGGATTAAAAAAAAAAAGAAAGACAAAAAGTCTTGGTCTCTGCCCTCAATAAGTATAGATTATACTCTCCTATAAAGTGGGAATAATATCTACCTCTGAGAGTCATTGTAAAGTTCAAGTAAATTAATGGATATGAAACCATCCTATTTCCTAAATAGGAGTGTAACAGGAAGCTGATTTAAAATAATACATTCATAAAGTGCGTGAATATCAACATATTTTAATCTGCTGAACTAAATCCTGACAAATGACCAAATTTATCACTCCATCCTAAATTGCAACTTATAGATGAATGGACCAATTTTTTTATGGCACTTGACACAAATCTACTCAGCTCCTATGACTTGATTCATTTAAAAATTCTTTCCTTTTCAATTAAAGAATCACTCAGAATTTTAAAAGGCGTATTTCCATTAATAGACTCCCAAACAGATGACCTTTGAGATCACAAAGGTTTATGCAAATTTTTATGATTGCTTTTTATGTTCTTGTATCTCACTTTCCCTAAAAATTCTGTCAGTCGGTGTATTTAAATTCTTTTCTCATCTCCTCATTGCACCGCTATTTACAATAATGAGCCACAGCTGAAAGGGACTGAAATATCATGGGCTTCTTTTAACATATGCCAACAAGAAGGGTGCTTCACGGTTGGGAAAGGCTAACACATAGCAAGGCTAAGGTTTTCTTCTACTAGTGTGAAATGAAACTAAATTTTTCATTAGTTACTTTCCAGGCCTTGTCCAATTTTTTAAAAATTAATTTTTATTGGAGTATAGTTGCTTTAGGGCTTCCCAGGTAGCTCAGTGGTAAAGAATCTGCCTGCCAATGCAGGATACATGTGTTCGATCCCTGGGTCAAGAAGATCCCCTGGTGAGGGAAATGGCAACCCACTCCAGTATTCTTGTCTGGGAAAATGCATGGACAGAGAAGCCTACTAGACTTCAGTCCATGGGGTCACCAAAGAGTCAGACATAGCGACTAAAACAACAACAAAAAATCGTTGCTTTACAATGTTGTGTTAATTTCTACCGCAAAATGAATCAGCCATACATATACATAGATCCCCTCCCTACTGGATTCCTTCCCCTTCAGGTCACCATAGAACAATAAGTAGAATTCCCTGTGCTATCCAGTATGTTCTCATTAGTCATTCATTTTATATATAGTATCAGTAGCATCTATGTGTCAATCTCAACAATCTGATATTCTTTATGAGTGAAAGCAACCGTGTATTAAGGGCTCTCTTTGCACTGGATCGTTAAGAGTTCATTAAATCTCCCAACCAGTAGGAGATAACTTATTCTTACCAGGTCCACTTTACAGTTGAGAAAACTGAGGTTTTGGAAAGGCAAATAAACGATCCAAGGACCTATAGCCAGTATGTCACAGAGTGGGGAATCCTGAACCCAGAGTCTGGGCTTTTGACGATCAGGTTCTTGACCCTAGCTTTGCCAGCTGCAGGATCTTGGGCAGATTATTTAGCTTTCTAACTTTCAGTTTTCTCATCTGTAAAATGGGGATGATAATAATCTAAATTTCAGCTTTGTCTCTCCGCAAATTGCCGTAGGACTAAAGAAGTCATCGGCTGTGAAATGCTTTGTAAATTGTCAAGAACACAGTGATGGTGATCCTCATCATTGAGAAGCGAATGCCATGGGGAAAATCAGTCAATGGAACTGAAGATCGCTCAGTAAGTGGGTTCACATTTAAGACTAGAGCTAGCTTTGTTCAAAGAACCAACTGCCAGCACTGCCTGTGTGCTGACCCTTAGCTGCAGAGGAACTGGCCGTCAGAGGCTCTCATCTCCCCAGTGACCCAATCTTGCTGCCCAAGTATTTAATACCCTTGGAAGTCAGCCCTTAGCAACCCTCCGAAGCTACTTCTCACCTCCCCTATGTGCCAACGAGATTAGTTTTGCCACCCTCTTTGATTAGTGGCACATTTCCAAGCTGAGGGTGTCTGTGGAAGCAATCTTTATGCTCAGATTTATTAAAGCCTCTGTGGCTTTAATGAATTACCGCAATCCAATGAGCCCATAGATAGCTTGTATTTAACTTTTATGTGGCTGCCCCAGAAACCAGCTTGAAAAGCAGAAATCAATGATTGTGACAAAATCTCGATACAATTTATTTTGAATGTTCAGTTTGGGATTTGACGTATGCCATTGTCAGATATATTTTATGCTCTCGGATGAATTTTATACTTACTGATTGAAGAGGGTTAGCAATATCAGTAAGATACAATTTGACAAACCTTAAAAGAAATGTTGTGAAAGTGCTCCCATTCATTACATGTTAGTTTTCAGCCAGATTTGCTTCACATTTTAATCAGCCGCACTAGTAGCTGCATCTTCAAACTACCAAAGGGAGGCCCTATTTACCAGTTCTTAAGTTAATTAGCGAAAATGCATTTAATTAATTATACCCACTGTGAATATTTGACTTGGCAGTAATTGGGTAGGAACCCAGGTGGTATGGGAGGAGTGGACAAATTGACTAGGAATCGTCCCATTGGAGACCTTGGTCTCAATAAATATTTTTTGCTCTTGAAGTTCTTTTTTTTGAGGGGGGTGTTAATCCACCAGCTACTATTTTGAAATAACCTGTTTAGAAGCAACACCTGCAGATTAACATAAAGTGCCTATTTAGAGTGGTGTCTAGACACAGCCTAAAATAAGAACTGTAAATCTTCAGCATTCAATGGCAGCAGACCATAAGACTTTCACAGCAACCAAGATCAGGTAGCTTTTAAAGTTTCCAGACTAATAAATGTATTACACGGATGCTCACAGAATAGGATTAAGTTTGGCCAGAAAAAAGCATGACTTTATGGACAGATACTAATCAGAATATTCCTTTCATGTGTCCACTCATCTATCACTAATATGTCTATACATTTATTATATCCATCCATCATCTATCCATTCATCCATCCATCCATCCATTCATCTCTCCACCCACCCAGCTATCCATTCAGTTATTCACCCATTCAACAATTCATCCCGCCACTCATCCTTCTCGTCTGACTAGCATTTATTGTTTACTTTGTGCCAGATACTCGGCTAAGTTTTTGTTATGGATAACTTCATTTAGTTCTCACCTCAATCTATGAGGTCCAGTACTTTATTCTTTATTTTATGGTACTTCAACTTTATTTTACAGATGAAGAAGTAAAGGCTCAGGGACGCAGTGACTTATGCAAGTCACACAGATCATACAGGAAGGGTAGGGACTTGTGTTCATCTTCCAACTTCACATCAAGAGCTCTTGGCTTGGCTGCCTCAGGTAAGAATTCTGAATTGCCCAAGTCCAGATTTCTTCTGAAGCCTTGGTTGAATAAGGAAGCCCCTGTCCTGTCCTCTTGGAACATCCCAGAAGCCTTTCCATCCCTGTGCTTCCTCCATCATTCCATAACTGTCAGTGTCCTCTGCTAGGATGAAGGCTCAGGAGGGCAGGAATGAGTCCTCCTTCACCTTTGTGCTCTCCATACCTAAGCATCCAGCCTGGCCCACTGTATGTGCCATGAATGATGGTTGAATAATGAAGACAGAGCTTCTGCGGACAGAGATAACTGGGTTTGAGGGCAAGAGAACTCCCTCTATTTCATGACTGGTGATGAAGAGTCCGCTCAAAATACACCTGGGGCCTGCCTAACACAGAGATGGAATGAGCAGGTCTGAGTGTATCTCTGCAACCGAACAGTTCTCCTATCTGACCATGTTCTCTCTCTCCTCCTGAGCACAACCTCTTCTCCTTCTCAGGAAACATCTCATCTCCGTGAATCCAGGGCGTTAAAGTTGAGGCATCTATTTCCTTCTTTCTCTGCCTAAGAAATACACATATTTCAAGGTCAAGTTGAAGTTCCACCTTCTGGGTAGAAATGTCCCAAACCACAGTCAAGATCACTTTCTCTGAATTCCTACACTCACTTATTCCCTGTCACAGTTCGTCTTTCACGAATTCATCCATTCACTCAAAACAAATGTTTATTAAACAGGGTGATAATAAACAGCCTTGTCATACTCCTTTCTCTATCCTGAACCAGTCAGCTTTTTCATACAGGGTTCTAGCTGTTGCTTCTTGACCCGCATACACGTTTCCTAGGAGACAGGTAAGATCGTCTGGTATCCCTATCTCTTTAAGAGTTTTCCATAATCTGTTATGATACACCCAGTCAAAGACTTTATCATAGTCAATGAAACAGAGTTAGATGTTTTTTGTGGAATCCCCCTGCTTTTTCTTTTTCTTTTTTTAATATGGAACGCTTCACGAATTTGCGTATCATCCTTGCGCAGGGGCCATGCTAATCTTCTCTGTATCGTTCCAATTTTTTAGTATATGTGCTGCCGAAGCGAGCACTCCCCTGCTTTTTCTATGATCCAGTGGATGTTGGCAAGCTGCTCTCTCAGGTTCTGTGATGGTAGAAAATTTACATGCCTTTGAACTTGCCACAGCACTCAGGCCAATGACTTGCATACAGTAAGAACTCAAAATGCATTGTTGACTAAATGCATTTTTGCTTTCTATTTATGTTTTTTCTCCTTTTTAAATGGTAACAATAGATGCACAGAAAGGTCACGATATGCGTAGCAAACTGAGTGGCAGGTAGCTGTGCTCACTGACCTGGGAGATATCATGAGATACAGCTTCTCATGATGGTAATAAATAAGGAGACTGAGGCCAGAGGAAGCGAGTAGACTTGTTTAAAGTTATCCAGCTAGTTGGAGACTTGTTTCCATCCTATTCAGCCTTCACATTTATTTTTCCCAAATAGGGAACTTCTCAGAATCTCTTTTGAGTTTTTGAGGTGCATCCTTAAAATTTCTCTTTGAAAACTTTAGGTCATGAAATCACTCCTGCTTAGAATAATAGACGTTTTTAGAAGAAAATGAAGTAGACCAATAGGAATGGTTGGACTGAAAGCAATAAAACAGAACTCTGAGCCGCCTTTGGCATCGACAGTGCTACTGCTGCGATTTAGTCACCAAGTTGTGTCTGACTCTTTTGTGACCCGATGGACTGTAGCTGGCCAGGCTCCTCTGTCCATGGAATTTTCCAGGCAAGAATACTGGAGTGGGTGCCATTTCCTTTTCCAGGGGATCTTTCTGATCCAGGGACTGAAACTGTGTCTCCTGCTTGGCAGGTGGATTCTTTACCACTGAGCCACCTGGAAAGCCCAACATTGATAATACATTTACCTTAATGAAGATGCTTCTCTCAAGTAAGGCATCTTCTCTCAGTCAAGATATTTCCTGTTTCAAGTAACAGTTGTAGGTACCAGTATTTCTCTTTCTTTCCTTACTCCCTGAAGTAGAAATCGTAGGCATAAAATACAATGGCCAACAAGAAACCACCTTTATATACAGAATGTGAGAATGCTATTCATCAGGTTTATAATATACTTGAACTTGGCTTGGTTGAGTTCTGATCCACATTCATTTAGAGTTTAAGTATATTTCTAAATGATTCCATTTTGTAGAAAACAGGTTATGGGAAAACCTCAAGTAGATTTGAAAATGTACTTGGAGCTTTACAAAGCTACTTAATTTCTTTTTGATGAGCGCACTATGCATTGTTCAGAATTGTTCAGCTAAATTTCCCTAAATACACATGGGGGCTTAAAGGCAGAGTATGGGAGGCTCTAACAGTTTAGGAGAAGTGGGTTTACTGACCCCGAGGAGAGAGGAGCTTAATGAATCAGAAGCGTATTGCTTCTCATGCGTGAAATAGGACTTCCACCCTCTCCCCATCCATCAACTCTGACGAGCACTTGAGTGGTCTGTTACATTTTCTGGTCTGTGGCATCATCACTGCTGAGGGGTTTCTACAGGTAGATCTCCAGGTACCAGGGAACACTCCCTCTGTTCAATGTCTTGACATCACCATGCCCAGAAAGAGTGCTAGGTATACAGTAAGCACTTAATAGTTACATAATGTAAGTGGGCTTTTCTGGTGGATCAGAGGTTAAAGCGTCTGTCTGGAATGCGGGAGACCTGGGTTCGATCCCTGGGTTGGGAAGATCCCCTGGAGAAGGAAATGGCAACCCACTTCAGTACTGTTGCCTGGAGAATCCCATGGAGGGAGCAGCCTGGTAGGCTACAGTCCATGGGGTCACAAAGAGTCGGACACAACTGAGCGACTTCACTTCAATGTAAGTGCATCCAGTAAGTGGATGTGCTTACCTAAATAAATGATGAGTCCAAGGAGGGGTACTTTATTCTTGAGTCTTGCCTGGGCACCTCCAATGTTTCCCACTGCTCTTCCCAGAGCAGGAGCCAAGAAGTCATAAATAGAGTTCACACACGTACTTCTTAAAGGCCCCTGCTCTGCCCCATCTGGGATCATGACTTTGTAACTGTATTTAGACAAAGGCTCAGGAATAGCCTCATTCTGTGTGTCCTGCTGGCCCAGGACACACAAGGACAGAAGGCAAACTGAGCTATAAACTTTTAAGTTCCTGTTCCCCAGGCCTGAGCTCAGAGCCCAAAGTCGTTACAGACCAGGAGTCTGGGGAAAGAGGCAATTATCGAGGGTCTCCCCCTTGGGAGTCTAGATGAAAAAGAAAAGCTTTTGAATCTTGGAGCCATTTTCACCCAGGAAGGCTCAAGGAGCTGGGCACTGTGCGGCCCTTTCCCCTGGGTTCTGAACTGGTGCCAGCACCTTCCGAGGACCCTTAGTCTGATGGCTGGCTACGTGAATGCACAGTCTTTGTACGATGCATCACTAATCTGCATCAAGAAATACAAAGCCCTAAATGTTCCATTGGCCACCATTGAAATAACCTGAAATGCTATGTTTGAATGTAAAATGTTACCTACTGAGTCATTTGAAAGTCTCCCCCCCACCCGTTAAATGATGAAAATGACTCGACCTGCCCCATAACAGCTGGTCACAGAGAAACAATGGGAATGACATGAGGTGCTTCTTCCAAAGCTCCAGGGACAGCCTTCCCATAGCACTGGCTGGGTCCTGTTACCCAGAGGGGCTTCCCCAGAGGTCAACAGGAAGTCCAAATCACCCCTCCTGGCCTTTGCACTGGAGCAGGAGGAGGCTATTGGTTGAATTCCAGGTGGAGTTGTTAACACTGAACTTACTGTCAGCATTGCTCTCTGGTGCCAACTTGCCTCCCCTTCTCTGCCATCCCTATGGCTTTGCTCTAGCTGCCAGCCCAGTCAGAGGGATGGATCATTTGATTAAGGGTAAATCTCTGTGGGATCTTGGTGGAAGGGGAGGTGCTGCTCCTCTCTCTGGCCTGGATTCTCACAGGCTATAGTGTTCCCAGTTCAAGCAGCACAAACGGATGTGAAATGATGGCTGACTTTATTAGGAGGCAGATACCTCGCTCTCATGCTAGTTTCTTTAGCCTTAAATTAGTTTGCTGAAAGATTGGCAAGGGTCACACCAAGCAGGTGCACACAGTCATTGATCTCACATGGGCATACAAACAGGCTGTGCTAAGAGAGATTAACCCCCAAAGAGCCCATTTGACTGAATTAGGCCACGGCAAAATCAGAAGCTTAAGAGTACTTGACAATTTCTACAGGGTAAATTTGGTGAGGAGAGGACAGAGAATACATGAAAAAGATGAAGAATTATGGGCAATGATAACTAGTTTCTTCCTCTTTGCTGTAATTATTATATGAAGACAGCATTATACTAAACCTTTTAATGCTAGACCTAATTTCATTCATGACTCTACACATGGACATCACCAGATGGTCAATACTGAAATCAGATTGATTATGCTCTTTGCAGCCAAAGATGGAAAAACTCCATACAGTCAGCAAAAACAAGACCCAGAGCTCAAATCATTAGCTCCTTGTTGCAAAATTCAGGAAAGTAGGGAAAGCCACTAAGCTACTGAGGTATGAACTAAATGAACCAAATAAAATCCCTTATGATTATACAGGAAAGAGATGAGAATACCAGACCACCTGACCTGCCTCTTGAGAAATCTGTATGCAAGTCAGGAAGCAATAGTTAGAATTGGACATGGAACAACAGACTGGTTCCAAATAGGAAAAGGAGTATGTCAAGGCTGTATAATGTCACCCTGCTTATTTAACTTATATGCAGAGTATATCATGAGAAACACTGGACTGGAAGAAACACAAGCTGGAATCAAGACTGCCGGGAGAAATATCAATAACCTCAGATATGCAGATGATACCATCCTTATGGCATAAAGTGAAGAGGAACTAAAAGCCTCTTGATGAAAGTAAAACAGGAGAGCGAAAAAGTTGGCTTAAAGCTCAACATTCAGAAAACGAAGATCATGGCATCCGGTCCCATCACTTCATGGGAAATAGATGGGGAAACAGTGGAAACAGTGTCCGACTTTATTTTTTTGGGCTCTAAAATCACTACAGATGGTGACTGCAGCCATGAAATTAAAAGATGTTTACTCCTTGGAAGAAAAGTTATGACCAACCTAGATAGCATATTCAAAAGCAGAGACATTACTTTGCCGACTAAGGTCCATCTAGTCAAGGCTATGGTTTTCCAGTAGTCATGTATGGATGTGAGAGTTGGACTGTGAATAAGGCTGAGCGCTGAAGAATTGATGCTTTTGAACTGTGGTGTTGGAGAAGACTCTTGAGAGTCCCTTGGACTGCAAGGAGATCCAACCAGTCCATTCTGAAGGAGATCAGCCCTGGGATTTATTTGGAAGGAATGATGCTAAAGCTGAAACTCCAGTACTTTGGCCACCTCATGCCAAGAGCTGACTCATTGGAAAAGACTCTGATGCTGGGAGGGATTGGGGGCAGGAGGAGAAGGGGACGACAGAGGATGAGATGGCTGGATGGCATCACTGACTCGATGGACAAGAGTCTGAGTGAACTCTGGGAGTTGGTGATGGACAGGAGGCCTGGCATGCTGCAATTCATGGGGTTGCAAAGAGTCGGACATGACTGAGCGACTGAACTGAAGATTATACAGTGGAGGCGATGAATAGATTCCAGGGATTAGATCTGGTAGACAGAGTGCCTGAAGAACTATGGATGGAGGTTCAAAATGTACATGAGGCAATGACCAAAACCATCCCAAAGAAAAACAAATGCAAGAAGGCAAAGTGGTTGTCTGAGGAAGCTTTATAAATAGCTGAGGAAAGAAGAAAAGTGAAAGGCAAGGGAGAAAGGGAAAGATATACCCATCTGAATGGAGAGTTCCATAGGGTAACAAGGAGAGATAAGAAGACCTTCTTAAATGAACAGTGCAAAGAAACAGGAAAACATTAGAATGGAGAAGACTAGAGATCTCTTTAATAAAGTCAGAGGTATCAAGGGAAAATTTCATGGAAGGATGAGCAGGATGAAGGACAGAAATGGTAAGTACCTAACAGAAGCAGAAGATATTAAGAAGAAGTGGCAAGAATACACAAAATTATCTAAGAAAGGTCTTAATGACCCAGATGACCACAATGGTGTGGTCACTCACCTAGAGTTGGATATCCTGGAGTGTGGAGTCAAGGGGGCATTAGGAAGCATTAGTACAAACTAAGCTAGTGGAGGTAATGGTATTCCAGCTGAGCTATTTCGAATCCTAAAAGATGATGCTCTTAAAGTGCTGTACTTAATATGTCAGCAAATTTGGAAAACTCAGCAGAGGCCATAGCACTGGAAAAAGTCAGTTTTCATTCCAGTCCCAAAGAAGGGCAATGCCAAAGAATGCTCAAACTACTGCGCAAAATTGCACTCATTTCATATGCTCTTTGTGACCCCATGGGCTATATAGTCCATGGAATTCTCCAGGCCAGAATACTGGAGTGGATAGCCTTTCCCTTCTTCAGGGGATCTTCCCAACCCAGGGATCGAACCCAGGTCCCCCACATTGCAGGCAACTTCTTTACCAGCTGAGGGACAGGGGAAGCCCAAGAATGCTGGAGTGAGTAACCTATCCCTTCTCCGTGGATCTTCTTGACCCAGGAATTGAATGGGGGTCTCCTGCATTGCAGGCAGATTCTTTACCAACTGAGCTATCAGGGAAGCCCCCTTTCATATGCTAGTACGATAATACTCAAAGTCCTTCAAGTTAGACTTCAGCATCACATGAACTGAGAACTTCCAGATGTGCAAGCTGGGCTTTGAAAAGGAAGAGGATCAAATTGCCAGTATTCCTTGGATCATGGAGAAAGCAATGGAATTCCAGAAAAACGTTAAATTCTGCTTCCTTGACTATGCTAAAGTGGATCACAGCGAACTGTGGAAAATTCTTAAAGAGATGGGAGTATTGGATCACCTTACCTATCTCCTGAGAAACCTGTATAAGGGTCAAGAAGTAACAGTGAGAACTGGACATGGAACAGTGAAATGGTTCAAAATTGGGAAAGGAGTATGACAAGGCTGTGTATTGTCACCCTACTTATTTAACTTATATCCAGAGTACATCATGTGAAATGCCAAGCTGGATGAATCACAAGCTGGAATCAAGATTGCCAGGACAAATGTCAACAACCTCAGACATGTAGATGATACCACTCTAATGGCAGAAAGTGAAGAGGAACTAAAGAGCCTCTTGATGAAAGTAAAACAAGAGAGTGAAAAAGCTGGCTTGAAACTCAGCATTCAAAATACTAAGACCATGGCATCCAGTCCCCTCAGTTCATGCGAAATAGATGGAAAAAAAGTGGAGGCAGTGACAGATTTTATTTTCTTGGGCTCCAAAATCTCTGGATGGTGACTGCAGCCATAAAATTAAGAGACGTTTGCTCCTTGGAAGGACAGCTATGACAAACCTAGACAGTGTATTAAAAAGCAGAATCAATCATTTTGCTGACAAAATCCGTATAGTCAAAGCTATGGTGTTTCCAGTCATCATGCACAGATGTGAGTCGGACCATAAAGAAGGCTAAATGCCAAAGAATGGATGCTTTTGCAGTATGGTGCTGGAGAAGACTCTTGAGAGTTCCTTGGACTGAAACGAGATCAAAGCAGTCAATCCTAAAGGAAATCAACCCTGAATATTCATTGGAAGGACTGATGCTGAAGCTAAAGCTCTAATTCTTTGGCCACCTGATGCGAAGAGTTGACCCACTGGAAAAGACCCTGATGCTGGGAAACACTGAAGGCAAGGAGAAGGGGCAGCAGAGGATGAGATGATTAGACAGCATCACAGACTTAGTGGGATGTGAATGTAAACAAGCTCCAGGAGATAGTGGAGGACCCAGGAGCCTCATGTGCAGCAGTCCATGGAGTTTGCAAAGAGCTATACATAACTTAGGGACTGAACAAAAACAACAAAATTTCATTCCCCAACAGAAGTTTAAAAAGACAGCATTCTGAAAAATTGTTTGTGCTTTCAGTTCTTAGTTTTGAGTTCTAGTGGGTTAGCCAAAAAGTCATTCAGGTTTTTTAGTAAGACAGCACAGAAAAGCCTGAAGGAGCTTTCTGATCTACCATATATATATGTGTGTGTGTGTGTGTGTGTGTGTGTGTGTGTGTGTGTATATATATATATATATATATATATATATATTTCTGTCAGGTTACACTTGGTCTCAGCTTTTAAAACAAAACCAAAAATCCAAGTAGAGTGAAGGAATTTTGTCAGGTACAGACCTTGGTGGTTATAAAGTTGGGGTTGTGAGGATTATTTGATTGAGTTCTGGGCCTAGTAAACTAGTTTGTACATCAGAAGTTGGTTAGAAATTAAAAGACCAAGTTTACAGAGAACAGGGAGGGACTGAATTTGAGGAACACAAGTAGGTGGGCAAAGACTCAGACAGAGGTCAGGAGTCAAGAAAGAGTTGTGAAATCCAGGAGAGTTGGTCATTTAAAACAAAGGTACCGTGGAGAAACTGGAACCTTTGTACAAGGACATTGCATGAAAAATAAGTACATTTGGTTCCTGGGTAGGGACAGGGAGGGGACTAGAAGGATGATGCAATTAGGGAGGGTGCCCAGAGGCCTCTGTCTAAATGGGTGAAGCTGTGAGGTGGGTAGACCAGTATTATTATTATTTTTTTGGGGGGCCGCGCCCATGTAACTTGTAGAATCTTAGTTCTCCAATCAGGGATTGAAGCTGTGCCCGCTGTAATGGAAGCAGAGTCCTAACCACTGGACCACCAGGGAATTAATTCCCCAGGGTTCTTTAATTTTTTTATACTTTTGATGTATGCAGTCTCATAATAATTTTTTCATATCTCCTTCTCACCCTGTCCCTCCAATATGAAAATTCTCTTCGTATAGGAAATGTTGTTGATAGTGTCTTAGTTATGTTTTCATGGATATTGTATATAACAACAATAAAACAGTAATTACTTATAGCACTGAATGTTCTAGCATAAACATACATGAATTCATTTAATTCAGACACCAACCCCATGAGGTTGCTTCTACTATCATCTCATATTGGAGGTGAGCACACTGAGGCACAGGCAGGTTAAACAACTTAACCAGTGCCACCCAGTGACTAAGTGGTGGGGCTGAAGTTTGAATCTAGACAGTCTGGCTACAAGCACTACACCAGGCTGCGTTTTATATGGATCCACAGTCACAGATAAAAGCTTTCTATTTCTCTTTCTGACAAGGGACTAAGTAGGAGTTCCCCAGAGGAGAAAGCAAGGGAGGGCAAATCCATGCAAAAGGGAATGCTATAGAGTGAAATATGAATTGCAGGACGTCCCAGTTGGGAAGGGGAGCCTTGGGAGATGCAAGCAGCCAGGAAGGCAGGAGGCTGGCACTGAATGTCCTCTGATGCCATGTGCCTCAGTCCCTTCAGTCTGCAGTAACAAAATACCATAGCATTTGGGGTAGCTTAGAAATGTATTTCTCACAGTTGTGGAGG
The DNA here is from genome assembly GCF_016772045.2 of Ovis aries. Taxonomy (NCBI): domain Eukaryota; kingdom Metazoa; phylum Chordata; class Mammalia; order Artiodactyla; family Bovidae; genus Ovis; species Ovis aries. Next base: position 52,241,535 of record NC_056065.1, read on the forward strand.
CTGGGAAATCCAAGATCAAGGCCCTGGCATGGGAATTATGCTGAGCCCCCTCTTCCTGGTTCATAGCTGGTGACTTCTTCCTCTGTCCTCACATGGGAGAAGGGGCAAGGGATCTCCTTGGGTTCTCTCTTATTAAAATCACTAATCCCATTCGTGAGAGTTCCACCCTCATGACCTAAGCACCTCCTGAAACACTTCCCAAGATCACAATGAGCACTGGGATTTCAACGCATGAATTTCACTGGGACACAAACAGTTATAACATAGGGCTTCCCTGGTGACTCAGTTGGTAAAGAATCTGCCTGCAATGCAGAAGACCACCTGCAATGCAGGAGACCTGGGTTCAGTCTCTGGGTTGGGAAGATCTCCTGGAGAAGGAAATGGCAAACCACTCTAGTATTCTTGCCTGGGAAATCCCATGGACAGAGGATCCTGGTGGGCTCCATGGAGTCTGAAGGGTCAGATAGAACTTAGCAACTAAATCACCACCGCCACCATGTTGAGGCATTTGAACCACATTCAGAGAGCAATTGGGTACCACGAAGGGATCTGGGGCAAGAGTGTGACAATCACATTTGTACTTCAAAGCATAGCACTGGTAGCTCTACAGAAATAGGCAAACAAAACCCAAGAAAAGGAGGCCAGTTGGGAAGCTCTTGCAATAATCAGAGTGAAACGTGATGCACTTGAACTATACGGCAAGGTCAAGATGATGAAGAGGAATGGATAAATCTCACTACTCTTTAGGGGATGGAGCTGATGGGACTTGAGAAGGAAGGAGAATGAGGTGCTCAGGATGATGAGTTTATGAGGGTGACTGCCAAGGTTCTGGATTATGGGTGAGAGTGGGAGGTGCCACCATCCAAGGAGATCAACCCAGGAAGAGATTGAGTTCACCATGACAGGTTTGGGACAGTTTGGTACCAATGTTGGCAGTTCAAGGCAGGTGTTTAGAAGACAGACCATCATAGGAGCATCTTATGAACCATTATTTTCAAAGTTGGAAAGATCCCCTTGAGGAGGAAATGGCAACCCACTTCAGCATTCTTGCCAGGAGAATCTTATGGGACAGAGAAGCCTGGTGGGCTACAGTCCATTGGGTAGCAAAGACCTGGACACAAATAAGCACGCTAGCATGCAGAGATTCTCTGCGGAATGGAGGAACATCTGACTGGAATACCCTGGAATATGGCTTAATGCACCTTGCTAGGTTCTGCCAAGGTCGAACTTCTGAGAGTGAGACCTGGGAGTCTTTATCTTTAACAAGCTCCCAGACAGTCTTGTGGGTGCCAAGAAGAACTTCATGGGAATGGAACTGGCTCCAGGAGCCACCTGTGATTGGCTGCACTCCAAAAAAGGGCCAATCAAATTCTAACCAAAAAAAAAAAAAATTCTAACTGCATTTTAAGTTTTTCACTAGATTGGGAGAACCTTATGGTGGGAGGCCCCAGGGCTTGGAGTAGAACTCCTCCACCCCAACCCCCCTCCTCCACCCCAACATGGCAGGCTTCACATTTGCACAGGGGGTAGCCACCATCTTGCTCTTCTGGAAGTCATGGGGTGAGCTTTTGTCCTTCTGATCTGACAATTATCCTGGTCCTCCCATGCCCGCCACTTAGCAAACATGTCAAAGCACCACTTCTAAGTCCTCTTAAATGATCCACAACACTGTCTTCCACAAATCCCCTCAGAGATGAGCTGTCTTAACTAAGCACACTCCAGAGTGCTATGCGATCAAGTATTTGGCTCACTGATCATTAACACAGCCATCTCCTGCTTTCAACTGGAATGTCTAGAAGGCACTTGCCATATGGACATGTGGGAAGAATTCAAGCTCGTTCGTTAATAAACATTTACTGCAAGAGACCAGAAAATAAACACAGGGTGTTCTTTGCACCTTAGTAGATGTTCAATAAACATAAGCAGAAATTGGTTGAAACTACGCATGCATTGTTCCAGCACTCATGAGCCTGGGGAGAAATACATTTTTCCGAACATCTGCAGCTATTTCAGACACTGAAAATGTGATGTGAGAAAAAATCCACCAGGGAGCCAGAGGATTTTAGGATCAGCTTAGGACATCAATGAGAATCCTCTGCAATAGGTCTCAGGAACCATGACTACTTTGAAGAGATGACAGGTCTTTCAGAGCCACGCTTGCAATTTGCTGAGGTCTATATAGTTAAATTTATCCAGGTGAGTCAAGCTATAAAATGTCTATGACTTTAGAATAGGTATCAGTTACCCAGAAAAAAATCAAAGCCAACATACTTTCCTCCTTATTCCAAATATTGCAGATGAGTTTCCCTCCACTTCCTTATTATTGGGATCTGGTCTCAGATGCTTTGACTCCCAGGTAATTGTTCACAATTAATACACTCTTTTCTAAATTAGAAGGTAGAAGCATGGATAGCTCCAAATTAGCTGGAAGATTTCAATCTATTTGCCGATCAAACAGAATGGCAGTCCTATGTCCCCAAAGGAGCTGATGCTCACCTAATGAAAGATTAAGATGTTACCACTTATCTGGTGAGTAATTGTATGGCTTTGACCGGGCAAATTGATCTCTGGGGCTCCTGGGTTTTTCTAGGGCTTTCTTTGGGGAACCAGTTTTTTCAGTACAGAGGCATTTTAGGGGCTCTCTAAAACACTATCCACATAGGGAAAGCATGGCTGTCCCATCTCAGATTAAAGGTAGCTCCAGATTTACAGAAGGAGAACTCCCACTTGCAGGCAAGGTTCGCCTTTCCAGTGACATGACCCACCCTGTCCCACACAGATGATTGGCCCGTGCTAGAGCACCTCACAAGGAGAGATAAGGAAGCCTTCCTCCGTGATCAGTACAAAGAAATAGAGGAAAACAATCGAATGGGAAAGACTAGAGATCTCTTCAAGAAAATTAGAGATACCAAGGGAACATTTTATGCAAAGATAAGCACAATAAAGGACAGAAATGGTATGGACCTAACAGAAGCAGAAGATATTAAGAAGAGGTGGCAAGAATACATAGAACTGTACAAAACAGATCTTCATGACCCAGATAACCACGATGGTGTGATCACTCACCTAGAGCCAGACATCCTGGAGTTAGAAGTCAGGTGGACCTTAGGAAGCCTCACTACGAACAAAACTAGTGGAGGTGATGGAATTCCAGTTGAGCTATTTCAAATCCTAAAAGATGATTCTGTGAAAGTGCTGCACTCAGTGCGCCAGCAAATTTGGAAAACTCAGCAGTGGCCACAGGACTGGAAAAGGTCAGTTTTCATTCCAATCCCAAAGAAAGGCAATGCCAAAGAATGTTCAAACCACCACACAATTGCACTCATCTCACACACTAGTAAAGTAATGCTCAACATTCTCCAAGCCAGGTTTCAACAGTATGTGAACCGTGAACTTCCAGATGGGTTTAGAAAAGGCAGAGGAACCAGAGATCAAATTGCCAACATCCGCTGGATCATCAAAAAGCAAGAGAGTTCCAGAAAAATATCTACTTCTGCTTTATTGACTACACCAAAGCCTTTGACTGTGTGGATCACCACAAACAGTGGAAAATTCTGAAAGAGATGGGAATACCAGACCACCTGACCTGCCTCCTGAGAAATCTGTATGCAGGTCAAGAAGCAACAGTTTAGAACTGGACATGGAACAACAGACTGACTGGTTCCAAACTGGGAAAGGAGTACTTCAAGGCTGTATATTGTCACCCTGCTTATTTAACTTCGATGCAGAGTATATCATGAGAAACGCTGGGCTGGATGAAGTGCAAGCTGGAATCAAGATTGCTGGGAGAAATATCAATAACCTCAGACAGGCAGATGACACCACTTTTATGGCAGGGAGCAAAAAAGAACTACAGAGCCTCTTGATGAAAGTGAAAGAGGAGAGTGAAAAAGTTGGCTTAAAACTCAACATTAAGAAAACTAAGATTATGGCATCCAGTCCCATCACTTCATGGCAAATAGACATGAAACAATGAAAACAGTGAGAGACTTTATGTTCTTAGGCTCCAAAATCACTGCAGATGGTGACTGCAGCCATGAAATTAAAAGACACTTGCTCTTTGGAAGAAACGCTATGACCAACCTAGACAGCATATTAAAAAGTAAAGATCACTTTGCCAACAAAGGTCCATCTAGTCAAAGCTATGGTTTTTCCAGTAGTCTTGTATGGATATGCTGCTGCTGCTGCTGCTGCTAAGTCGCTTCAGTTGTGTCCGACTCTGTGCGACCCCATAGATGGCAGCCCACCAGGCTCCTCTGTCTCGAGGATTCTCCAGGCAAGAATACTGGAGTGGGGTGCCATTGCCTTCTCCAATGCATGAAAGTGAAAAGCGAAAGTGAAGTTGCTCAGTCATGTCGACTGTTAACGACCCCATGTATGGATATGAGAGTTGGACTATAAAGAAAGTTGAATGCTGAAGAATTGATGCTTTTGAGCTTTGGTGTTGGAGAAAACTCTTGAGAGTCCCTTGGAACTCAAGGAGATCAAACCAGTCAATCCCAAAGGAGATCAACCCGGAAAATTCATTGGAAGAACTGATGCTGAAGCTGAAACTCCAATACTTTGGCCACTTGATGTGAAAAACTGACTCACTGGAAAATACCCTGATGCTGGAAATGATTGAAGATGGGAGGAGAAGGGGATGACAGATGGTTGGGTGGCATCACTGACTTGATGGACGTGAGTTTGAGCAAGCTCCAGGAGTTGGTGACGGACACGGAAACCTGGTGTGCTGCAGTCCACGAGGTTGCAGAGTCAGGCACAACTAAGCAACTGAAATGAACTAAACTGAGCACCTGACCCCAAAGTAGCCAATCAAGACAGTGCTATAAAATAAGCCTCCCAATCCTGATTTCTTTCATCTCCCCCCCCTCCATCCTGGACATTTTTGTCCTTTTTGGTCCCCTTCAAAGGCCTTATCTCGCCCTTTCAGCTCTTATTAGCTGTGCCATTACCTAGAAGATTCTGGTAAACACAAGTGGTACCCTTTCTGGAGCATTCCCATTTCATTTGGAGTTTTGACACCACTCTAGGATTTGACCATGCCCCTGCTGCAGCTGATTGGATGTCAGGGACACCTAATTCAAGGGCAGCCAATCCATGGTTTGGCCACCACTGGACAGGTAACATCGTTGGAGACTTTTTCCCATAAATGTTGATAATGCTAATGGAACCAAATGGTCCCCCACTCCAGTGTGACTGCCAGCAGGACTCAGAGAGGAGAGGAGCTTTCTGTTCTTCTCCTTTTCCCTCCTTGCTTCTCTCCCCTCATCTCCTTCCCATTATCTTTGCTATGGTTACTCAGGGAGCGCTTTATTTGTGCTAGGCACAGCCCAAAGCAGTTTGTATCTTTGAACGTGTTTAATCTTCACAGCAACACCATCAGGTGGGTAGAATTATTATTCCCATTTTTAGATGAGAAACAAGGAGGCTAAATAATTTACCCACAGTCATAGGGTTCTAAGTATTGGGGTCAGACTTTGAACCCAGGTTGTCTGGCTCCCAGGTCTGTGCATTCTTATGCCTTCCTTAGAATCAGATCCTCTCAAGGATCTTCACTGGTGGTCCTGGTTAAGACTTCATCTTCCAGTGCAAGAGGTGTGGGTTCAATCCCTGGTTGGAGAACTAAGAGCCCACATACATCCCAGCCAAAAAACCACAATATAAAATAGAAGCAACATTGTGACCAATCCAATCGAGACTTAAAAAAGGAAAGAATCAGAGCTTAAAAGGTCTATAGAGGTCATCTCATCCACTAATTGCCATACTTAGGGATTTCACAGACCAATAAAAATAAACAGAGGATGGACATGGAGCTGCCAGCCTCTGATTTCCTCAAGAGAGACAACAGGAGTGTTAAAACAAAGTACTACCTTCACCATCGCTAAAGAAAGGCCAACTAAACACGAAAAGAGTAGGGAGGGCTTCTCAGGTGGCACTAGCAGTAATGAATCCATCTGTCAGTGCAGGGGATGCAAGAGATGAGAGTTTGATCCCTGGGTCAGGAAGATCCCCTGGAGAAGGAAATGGCAACCCACTCCAGTATTCTTGCCTGGAAAACTCCATGGACAGAGGCGCATGGCAGGCTACAGTCCATGGGGTCATAAAGGGTGGTCATGACTGAGCAGGCACACGCACACACACAACCTCAGAATAATGTACAGTCCTTTGAACTGAATGGACTATTTTTTCTAATTCTGCTCCTCAGCAATTAAAACTGAATGAGTGTGTTTCTTTGATTGGTGGGTATCTCTGGGTATCTCTTCCATTTCTCCCTATTACCTGTGACAAAACAGGGGCCTGGTGAGGGTGTGTGACATTGTTGAGGTCACACAGGAATAGCAAGCAGGTCTGGAACATGATTTCAGGTGTTTCGACTCCTGTGGCTGAACAGTATTACTTCCTGGGGTTGGGGTGGGGGGTCACCTTCAAATAGCAATGACTGAACTCCATGAAAGTTGTGCTTTCTGAGCCCTCAGTGGCAAGGGTTTGGAGGCCCTGGCCTTGGGCCTGGACTCCTGACTTTGTCAATCAATGTGTAGTCCCTTCTGCTACTGACCTCTTTTAATTTTCACAGCTACCCTGTGGGGCAGGGAATTCTGTTCTCATTTTAAAGGTGGACCAGCTATAGCTCAGGCTTTCCAGAGGGTCCAGTGTCATCTGCTCTGAGGGTAGAAATTAGTTGTCTTGCAGGACGGACTGTGAGACCTGCCTTTCCCAGGACACAGATGTCACTAACTCATTTCCAGTTGTTTATTTCTCTTCCTCTATTTGTTAGGAGGAAAGACTCTGTGATTGGTGAGCTGACTCGCCCATCATGCATTTACTGTCAAACACCTAGAACAGATTTACTTCCTTCTTTTACTTTTTGCCCCAGAAGGGCCCACCTTACCCACCCAACATCTCTGCTACTCTCCCCTCAGGTCCAGCTTAGCTGATTGGAAGATGAAACCCGAGGGACTGGCTTGGACCAATCAGATTCCTTTTAAACCAAGAGATAGAAAAAGCAGTTCCAGTTAATAGCAGATGCCTGAGCTAAAAGATCCTCTATCCTTGGATCACATCTCATTGGAACTGGAGCAACCATTTTGGACCTGGCCGAGATGAGAAGGCAGAGGAGGCAGAGAGGAGGTGGGAGAAGAGGAAAAATGAGAAGTGGGAGGAAAGAAGAAAGAAGAGAGTCCTGAGTCCCTCCTCCACATGGGACTTTGGATGCTTGTAAAGCCCCACTTTTATCTTGAGCTACTTTGAGTGGATTTCTGTTCTGTGAAATGAAAAGATCCTTAACCAGGATGGCTTGCTTTGGACCATATGCTGGTCTAGTTGCTGGAGCACAGAGAACTGTGGATGAGAGCTGTCAAGAAGCTCAGGTTCCAGCAGGAGCAGGAAACAGGTCCTCCTGTGTGCACACACTCCAAAGTCCACATGCTGCTGTGTGAACCTGACATCTTTTTATGCCAGAGATGGAGGCTCCATGACTTTCTCCCAAACAGCTGACCCAGAAACAAGGCGTGGCTCCATGTTTGAAAGGTACAAGAAACTAAATGAAGCCCAGCTAAGAATGCATTTTAAAATTCTCTCAGTACCCCCAATTTGTATTTACCACAATGGATGGCTCATCCTAAGATCTCTAAATAAACATTAATCCTTGTTAAGCTCCTTGATGGCAAATGAGTGACAAGCAGTAAAAACAGAAAGGACGCGGTATACATGCCTCTTGGGAGGCTGGGCTGCTCCTGAAGCGTATGCATTACTGGCGCCTGGAGCTGTGCTCTGCAGATCTGTTTGCCTTTTGAATTGTCTCATGGTGGTTCATTTTGGTGCCTAGTATAACATAATGGGGATTCCCATGTGGTGCAGTGGTAAAGAATCCACCTGCCAATGCAGGAGGACCAAGAGATATGGGTTTGATCCCCCAGAAGGAGGGAAGATCCCCTGGAGGAGGAAATGGCAACCCACTTCAGTACTCTTTATTTACGTATTTTCTTTAAAAAAAAAAAAAAACAAAAAACCCAAAACCACATATTCTGTTTCTTGCAAATCAGGCATTGTGCTAAATGCTTTTTAAAATTGTTTTTAATTAGTTTATTTTTAACTGGAGGATGATCGCTTCCCAATATTGTGTTGGTTTCTTCCATATCACTCCAGTACTCTTGCCTGGAAATTTTCAAGGACAGAGGAGCCTGGCAGGCTACAGTCCATGGGGTTGCAAAAACTCAGACACGACTGGGCATGTACACACTCAACACACAGGGCATAATGATAAAATACCACGGCTACTGTGGAATTGCTCCTGAAGACAACTGATCACAAGTCCTCCAATTCAACGTGAAGAGCTGGACCTTCCCCGCAGAATGTCTGGCACCCACCTCCAGGCTGCCTGAGCAAAGGCTGTCATTGTTTTATGTTGACACATAGCTTCAGAACTCAAAAATGAGACCGGATTTGTCATTTCCTGTGTCAGGGTGTTATCACGAGAGTGGCAGTGGAACTGGGAAGACTGCTCCCCTCTCCTTGGCGCCAGGGTTTGGTGGTGCTCACATCAGCATAAGTTAAATTTGCAAAGTCGTTTGTGCTCTTCCAATGCAGGGCATCGATGAAGGTCAAGTTCTATTATTAGTGTACTTGCTGGTTTCTTATTCTGGAGTCAACCAGTCTTCGACTGTTTACTGAAAGCCAGACTCTGTGGCAGGGACTGGGCACATAGCCATTAATAAGATGTCAAGGGACTTTCCGGGTGGGTCAGTGGTTAAGACTCTGAACTCCCAATGCAGGGGGCTCAAGTTTGATCCCTGGTCAGGGAACCAGATCCCGTATGCTGTAACCAAGAGCTTGCATGGCACATTGAAGATCCCGCATGCTAAAGACCCAGCACAGCCAAAGGGAAAAAAAAGTGCAAAGTATCTCCCTACCTTCATGGATCTCACGATCTAGGGTAGAGGATGAGAAATTGGGTGTCTGAGTTCAGGAGAGAATTATTGTATCCCAGAGGCTTGTTCTATTTGGCCCCCAGTGTGCTTTGAAAACCTTTGAGATCTGGCTGCAGACACTGAGCCCATCCCCTCACGGCCACTGTCAGCTGGCACTGACTGAGCTGAGAAAGCTCCCGTCTTCATTATGGTCCTCACCAAGGTCGGCTGTCACGTGACAAGCCTCGCCAAGCTTGTCCTTATCTTATGGTAGGAAATATTTGTGTCCTTGTCTTATGAAAAGTAGGAAAACATAGACCAAGAGAACCACATTTATCAAGAAAAAAATGGCAAAGGCTAAACTTTTTCATGATGTGAAAGACTATGCTCTCTGTTTATTTATTTATTTATAAATATTTATTATTATAAATATATTTAATAAGGAAAAATGTGTCTATGCCAGCTTCTCTGACACCTGGACTATTTCACTCATTTGTATCATGTATCCAGCACCTTTGGACACATATTTTTGATCTTTGATACAGCGATTTCAAAGATTTTCCCTCCAACTGGTATCCAGTTAGGTAGTTGGGGTACACAAACACTTTGGGGCTTCCCTGATGTTCAGTTGGTAAAGAATCTGCCTGCAATGCAGAAGACTCCAGTTAGATTTCTGGGTCAGGAAGATCCACTGGAGAAGGAAAAGGCTACCCCGGTCCGGTATTCTGGCATAGAGAATTCCATGGACTGTACAGTCCATGGGGGGTCACAAAAAGTCAGACACAGCTTAGCGAATTTCACTTTCACTTTTCACACAAAAACTTTACAAATAGCTTCATTTAATGAAGGCAAAAGATTGGGGTCAATCCAGGTGTCTCCCATATTGTTTCAGTTTAGAAAATGACCGCTATTGCCAGGTGTTGGGGCTAAATTAAGATTCGCACTGATTTACGGCCCGCCCCCCACCCGCAATATTCCCATCTGTGGCTCTTGGGCACAAAATGGGTTCTTAGAGTTTCCAAATGACTTGTTATTTATTGCTTTCTGAATTTGATGGCAAACTCTCTTTTAAGACAATGCAGATCAACCATGTAAAGATCCTTAGGACTATTTTGAACTTGGCAGTAAGTGCTACCTATTAGTAGAATCAGGATTCAGAATATCAGAGACAAGTGGGCCGTGGAAGCTCATGTAATCTCATTGTCTCTTCTTAGCGATAGGGACACTAGGAGCCAAGAGACCCAAGGTCAACTGTTTGCCAAGGTAATTATAGTAGGAAGATATAGACAGAAACGCTTCTGTGCAGTTACTTATCTGACAAGCAGCTACTATCATTTTTGGGTGAAAAGGAATGTAAATTGAGAAAAATGTCCTGGAGAAAAACTTTTTGGTCTTTCATGGGTAAGTATGAAAAGAAAGAGGAGAGAAATTTACTCTCAGTTGATTGGTTTGAGGTTTGAAAGATTTAGCTTTAATTTTTGTAATTAAAATTACAAAAATTTTAATTTACATATACATCCAAGTTAATGGTATTCCTAGGTGACTCAGTGGTAAAGAACCCATCTGCGAAGGCAGGAGGCACAGGAAACTCAGGCTCAATCTCTGGATCAAGAAGACCACTTGCAGGAGGAAATAGCAACCCACTCCAGGTCTCTTGCCTGGAAAATCCCATGACAGAGGAGCCTGACAGGCTACAGGCCATAGGATTGCAAAGAGTTGGACATGACGGAGTGGCTGAGCACGAGCACACATAATCGTTTAACAACCGCCTTTCTGCACAAAAGCTGCTGTGACCTACGGCATTTGTCAGCTTCTGCAGTGCCAATACCCCTTCTGAGTGGTTGGAGTATTGATATCACAGGTAGCATTGCTTCATGCATGCACACAGGTTGCTCTCTGATATTGTCTTTGCAGCCATATTGTTCAGAGGTCACCTGAATCTTGATTTCTGGCAATTTTCCAATCTCTCTGGTGTGATGCCTCAGAAGAAGTACGAGGCAAGCCCATTACCCTCACCACTGCTTTGTACAAATACCCAGGTCACTTATCTAGATGGTCAGCAAACACAGATAGAGAACCTACTATGTGTCTGACCTTGTGTAAAACCTAGCAGATTCAGGAGTGAAGCAGACATTCATGGTCCCTGGCATACCTAGAGCTGATCATCAGGCAGAATTCAGTAGAGCTCTATTGTCTGGTGGCTGAGCTATCTGCCCTTGTATACCTAGCCAACTTTAGAAAGTAAAGAAAATAACTGGGGACTTCCCTGGTGATCCAGTGGTTAAGAATCCACCTTGTAATTCAGAGGACGTGGGTTCAGTCTCTGGTTGGGGAACTAGAATCCCACATATCTCAGGGCTACTGAGCCAATGAGTCACAGCTAGAGAGAGAGAAGCTTGCATGCCATAACTAAGACATGATGCAGCCAAAAAGATAAAAATAGAGCAAATGACGGTAAAATGCCCGGGAATCCCTTTTCTTCTCCATTGAACTTGCAAACCCAACTTGCCTACTTAGCGTTTAGATGTCAGGGATGTTGGAAAACATTCCCTTTTGCAAAACATCTTTAATGTAGATTCATTGTAATTCCCGAAGTAAAGTGACTTCCTATAGCATTATTAGGAGTGGAGGCCTTCCCCACCACAGCTGCGGGGAGAGTGGAGATCTTTCTTTATATCTTTTTTGGCAAATATGTCAATGGCAAATCACTTACCAGTGATTGCTAAATGATCCTTTTTGTTGTTCTAGTAATACACTGCTGTTGTTGAAAGACTAAGTCCCCAGTGTTCCTGGCCCAAATGTGTAGGTGCCAAGGCTGCAGGTGCAGATAAAGTAAGCACAGGTTTCCCTTGTGTGAGGCTTTGGGCAAAGCAGATTTGCCGTGTAAGCTCCATGCCCCATTCAACCGCTAATCGGAAAGGGGAGTCCATCCTTGGGGTAAACACACAACGAACCTGCACTTGTCAGTTCTGACAGTGGGTCAGAGACCTCAACCCAAAACTATTGGAGACGTGCTTGATGACAGACCCTCCCTGGCTATAACTATTAACAGCTTATTCTTTGAAATCAATATAATCCCCAAAAAGAGCTAAAGAATTCTCACCGTAGCAGAATTGGAGGCCCGGGGAGCTGGTCTTTCCCATTAAACGTATTCAAAGAAGCAACACTTTGGTCTGTGCAGTTGTGGACTGGTTTGGGGCTTCCACGATAGCTCAGTTGGTAAAGAATCCACCTGCAATGCAGGAGATCCTGATTCGATTCCTAGGTCTGGAAGATCTGCTGGAGAAGGGATAGGCTACCCACTCCAGTATTCTTGGGCTTCCCTTGTGGCTCAGCTGGTAAAGAATCCACCAGCAATGTGGGGGATCTGGGTTTGATCCCTGGGGTGGGAAGATTCCCTGGAGAAGGGAAAGGCTACCCACTCCAGTATTCTGGCCTGGAGAAGTCCATGGACTGTATAGTTCATGGGGTCACAAAGAGTTGGACATGACTGAGCGACTTTCACTTTCAATTCACTTGTGACTCAGTGCTTATGTACAAATCATTGACCACTAAGAATGATTTGTTATCTTAGCCGAAGCTTACTTGGAGGGCTTGGGAAAGCAGGAGGGGGTTTCTACCAGATGAATCTATTTAGACAAGAGAGAGTAGTTTTAACCTAACTTTAGGAGAGTACTGTTCATGAAAACATGCATTCCACTACACCGATCTTTCTAGAGATGTGAGTACCCAGTTAATGTTCCTAAGGTGCTTTCCTCTAAATTGCCTTTGTCTCCTTCAGAGCACATCTATTATAAGAGTTAGGAGGATGCTGGTGATGGAGTGGACTTGGCTGCTGAAAGTTTCAGTTGGGGACACATATGTGGGTCAGCTGATCCTACAGATTCTTCTTCACTTGGCTTGAAGGAGAGGGAAATTAAGAGTAAGAGTTTAAGACATTCTCCAGGAAGGGTGGTTTCTCGCATCAGGAGATTCATCTGGGAATGGGCTTCAGGGACATCTGCGGCTCAGCTGTGAACTGACATTAGGTGTGTGTGCCTATGATTCAAGCCTCCCAAACTCTGCTCAGATATGCAGATCATCCTACCCTAATGGCAGAAAGCAAAGAGGAACTAAAGAGCCTCTTGATGAGGGTGAAAGAAGAGAGTGAAAAAGCTGGCTTAAAACTCAGCATTCAAAAAGCTAAAATCATTTGGTTCCATCACCTCATAGCAAATCCATTAGGGAAAAAATGGAAACAGTGATAGATTTTTTTTTTCTTCTTTGGCTCCAAAATCACTGTAGACAGTGACTGCAACCATGAAATTAAAAGATGCTTGCTCCTTGGAAGAAAAGCTATGACAAACCTATACAGCATATAAAAAAACAGAGACATTACTTTGCTGATAAAGCTATGGTGCTTCCATTAGTCATGGATGGATATGAGAGTTGGAAATAAGGAAGGCTGAGCACCAAAGAATTGATTCTTTCGAATTGTGGTGCTGGAGAAGACTCTTGAGAGTCCCTTGGATAGCAAGGAGATCAAACCAGTCAATCCTAGAGGAAATCAACTCTAAGTACTCATTGGAAGGACTGATGCTGAAACTGAAGCTCCAAAACTTTGGCCACCTGATGTGAAGAGCTAACTCGTTGGAAAAGATCTTGATGCTGGGAAAGATTGAGGGCAGGACAAGGAGGGCAACAGAGGATGCGATGGGTGGATGGCATCACTGACTCGATGGACTCAATGGAGTTTGAGCAAACTCCAGAAGACAGTGTTGAACAGGGAAGCCTGGTGCGCTACAGTCCATGGGGTTGCAAAGAGTTGGACACGACTTAGTGACTGAGTAACAGCAACAAAACTCTGCCCAGGTTCACTGTTCTTTGCCTGTATACCTATGTGACTATGGCTGACTGCTGTGCCAGCTGAAGGCTGACTTTCAGTGAATGCAGACATGTGCCAGGTACCACTTCATTCCCACACCATCGTGTAAATTCTTCACGAGAACTGAGTGGAGTGTTTATTGTGATCCCCATTACAGAGATGAGGACACTGAGGCCCAGAAGGTGAACTGATTCCCCCAAGCCTTCTCAGCTGGGAAGCAGTGGCTCTGGGACTTGAATCCAAGACTGTTTGGCTCCAATACCCTTCCTCCTAACTACTCTTCTGCCTCCTCTTATTCACAGAATTTGACACTTAAGCAAGGGGCTGGTCCAGTGGTCATCACTCCCTGGATATACGTTAGAATCACAGGGAGAAGTTTTCATCTTTTTTTTTTCTTTTAAAAAATACCAGTGCCTAGGACCATTCCAGATGATCAAATCAGAGTTCTAGAGGTGGGATCCAGGCATTGGTCATTTGAAAGAGCTCTGCTGGGTGAGTTCACTGAGCCCGAGAGCTGCTGGTCAGCCCAGTGTTTTTGAGACGGTATTTGGATTTCAGTTGTCCACCACTGCAGAGGAACAGTAGAGCCAAGCTGTGGACTTTGGAGCTCCAAGGCAAGGAGAGGGGTTTCTGAAAATCCAGGCGGCCCAGGTAAACTTGCCTACTGAATACCAATGGGGAGCCACATAAGCACTTAGAGACTGAATATCCCAGTCTGGAACATGGAACTCACGCCCTCTCCCTCATGGAGTTTTAAGACCAAAGTTATAAACTGGGACTAAGGAATGGCCCAAGGATGGTCCCTGACCCACTGACATATTGACCTCTCTTCATTGGTTTGAACTTGGTTTTTGAATTAGTTACTAAGCTTTCTGGGCTTCACAGGTGGTGCTAGTGGTAAAGAACCCACTTGCCAGTGCAGGAGACATGAGAGACCTGGGTTCAGCCCCTGGATCAGGAAGATCTACTGGAGGAGGGCGTGGCAATCCACTTTAGTATTCTTTTTTTTTACCTTAAAATGTTTTTTTTGCCACTCTATTTTTTAATTGAAGGATAATTACTTTACAGAATTTTGTTGTTTTCTGTCAAACACCTACAAGAACCAGCCATAGGTACACTCTAGTATTCTGGTCTAGAGAAACCCCGTGGACAGAGGAGCCTGGTGGGCTACAGTTGTAGGGTTGCAGAGTCAGACATGATTGAGGAGACTGAGCATGGATGTACTAACTTTTCAGAATTAGGAGATTACATAGTTATACTTCAATTACAAAAAAATAAACAGAATCACAAAATTACACATAAAAATCTGTATTTCCAACTTCTCTTGGAAAACTGGAAGATGTGCCTCTGTGTTAGGGGAACCACTGACTAAAACTGCAAACCTTGGCCAGGCCCGATAGTAACCACTTGCGTGAGTTATCTTCAACAAGAGGTCCTGGTAAGGAATGTGGAACAAGCTACCAGCATCCAAAAGGATTCAGCAAAGGTCAAAAGGAGTGAGGCGACACCAGTCTCTATGTCCTACCAACCTCCCAGAATCCTCCTCACTGGAATCCATCACGGCTGAGTGATGCCCTCGTCACCAGGAAGGACCCTGAGTCAGAGGGATTGACCAGAAGCAACCTGAAACACACTCAGTTACTGTAAAAGCTGGAACTGTAAGCCACGTGGCAGAGCAGTCCTCCTGGGTTCAATTCATTTCCAAGGGTCAGACAAGAGCCCACTCTCTGGCCCTGGAAGGGGGCCCCTTCCTGCAATATCTGCACCTCAGTTTTCTCATCTCTGTAATGGGTCTGTGGTCCAGTGGGCACAACCAGAGGACCTTGGCTTCCTCTCTGAGGGGACACAGGTGCCTCCAGCATCCCCCTGGCTCCACCGGCTTTATGGCCTCACATTAGCCTGGATGCTTACTTTCTTTCCCAGACTAGCCCCAAGGCCATGTGAATTGGTGACCTCCTACTGAACATTAAATTAGATAATATGTTTTTAGAGGCATAAGCATTGAAATTCCTCTTGCCTGTGTTTTATTACTATTATTCTCTCTTACCCAGCTTTTCTAGTTCTGCTGCCTCCCTTGGAATGCTCATGCCCAGTCTTTCACGGAGGCATTCTTGGAGCTCTCCTCCAGCTTCTGTGATGGGAGGAGGGAACTCCTCTTTGAACATGTCCCTGGTTCCCACCAACCCAGCTGCTATGCACCAATGACCACAGTTTCCACCAGAAAACACAGGGAGTGGTTGCCCTGGCAACCGCCAAGTTGTCACTTCAGGTTGGCATACTTTGCCATTGGAAACCAGAGCAGCCAGTTGCCAGAAGGGGAGGCAGTGGATGCAGAGGGCAGAGATGGGGTGTGGGTCCCAGGAGGCGGCTCCCAGTGCTCCTGCCTGGTGTCCTGTCTGCAGGGGGCCCTCTGCTCGCCCAGCCCGCTCCTCCTGTGACAGGGGTGACTCACCACCCAGGGGCTTTTCCCAAAGTGAAATGGTAGTAATGTGCCAGAGAGTGATGACAGAGAGAGAAACGCTGTTCACTTTGAGAAACCTTCGCTTCTTGGACTGAAAGCATTCTGAACCATTTATATTTGTGTGTGTGCGTGTGCTGTGCTCAGTGGTTCAGTCGTGTCTGACTCTTTGCGACCCTATGGACAACAGCCCACCAGGCTCCTCTGTCCATTGGATTTTCCAGAATACTGGAGTGGGTTGCCATGCCCTCCTCCAGGGGATCTTCCCGACCCAGGGATCAAATCTGCATCTCCTGTATTGCAGATGGATTATTTTTGGCTGAGCCACTGGGGAAACCATTTATACTTATAAAATTTTCTCTTTATTTATAAAGAATAAATTATATTTTAGGGGCACCAAATGAATAATTCAGATTCTCAGCTTTGAACCCAGTCCCAAAAATCTTGGTTACAGGTACTCTAACAAATGGGGGCATTTAGAAAGAGAAAGAGAGGGAGAGAGACTCTTCTTCACGTTCTCTGACAATAATGAGCAGAGAAGAGAATATGGTGTCGATGCCCCTTGGGGGCAGAGGAGCAATGAGAAGGATCCAGGTAGCCTTTTAATCCTTTTCCTAATCTTTGGGTGGATTATACCTGCACTTTCCTCCCTGTGGTTAAACATGGCTAGTGAAGGCCTTTGCTGTTTCTGCTGGGGTTTGAGTGTGAGGACCAGGCTGGGTGGCTTAGATGCCACCAGCCTGAGAATCCCTCCCTCCTAACGGCCCCCACTGCTGACTCACTCAACCCAGGCTGCTATTAACATATTGAAGGCCTTGACCTAGAAAGGAATGAACCCCCAGAGCAGATAAGAGTTGCTCTCATGGTGCTTTGTTATTTGTAGCCAACCAGCCAACAGATATTTTATTGAGCGCCTCTGTACAAGGTGCGGTGCGCGCACAAATTGCGCAGAGCTTAGCATATTTACAGAATATTAGATTTGTGCTGGGCCTAGCTGCATAAATAGAGATGCCCTGAATCCTCTACAGGGGTTTAATTTGATTCCTTCAATCCTAGAGTGCTGTGCAAAGTCTTACAAGGAGGACAACACATCAGTAATTGTTCCTCAGGGTAAGGAAGTGGAGGAGGACCATCTTTACTGTGATCAGGGGCCTCCCTCTGTAATTAGAAGTGCAGGTGGAACCTGTGTATGTCTCTGACAGTGCCTACGTGAGTTTCGTGGATACTGACTTGGTGATGAGTCTGAAGCTGATTGCCCAGGGGTGGAAGAGTAATAGGGCTAATGGAGTTGAGACCCATGGGGCCTTATCTTTTTATATTCATAATATATTTAATGTAAATGGACATTCAGATTTATGTTGATCTATTTGCATTTCAATTTACAACCAGCCACTCGCTGGATAAAGTAATATTTCTGGGGAGCAGGGAAGTGTGAACAAAGCAGAAATTATGGGGGAGGGAATGCTGTGTGAGAATTGAGGTTGCAGTGGCATGGGGTGGGGGGGCGGTAGGAAAGGATGGAATTTGTAAAAGTGGCATTGCTGGACAGAGTGGGGGCAGCACCCTAGCTGGAGAGAGCTGGAGAGAGGTTGGTTCCAGAGAACTGGGCAGGGGAAGGAACCACCATCTGCTCAGGTTGGGGGTCTGCCTAGCTAAGGAATTTCTGCTCCCAGGGTTGTGTCTGGATAAGCAGGAGGAGGGACTGAGAGAGAGCCAGACAGAGAGCGAGAGAAAGCAAACTAGTACTTCGTCAGGATGCCAACCTCTTACATGGCCCCTATACCCCATAGAGTGAGGCACCACCCCATCTTCTCAGTCTCAACACTGGCCTCTCCCCACTGAGCATTTTAGCTACCCTTGACATGTAGTGATATTGGCAAAGGTTTATTTAGAAATCAATGTCTGACATTATGGTAATGATCTCATTTCATCCTAATGGCAAAGCCCCATGTGAGGAAGACCGTCTCATGATTCCGTCACTTGAGGACGCTGACCAGTGCTGACAGAGCAGAGGGCTTCCTGGTGGCTCTGTGGTGAGGAATCCGCCTGCCAATTCAGGAGATGCAGGAGGCATGGGTTCTATCCCTGAGTCAGGAAGTTTCCTTGGAGAAGGAAATGGCAATCTGCTCTAGTATTCTTGCTGGAAAATTCCATGGGCAGAGGGGCCTGGCGGGCTACAGTCCATGGGGCTGAAAAGAGTCTTTCAGGACTGAGCATCTGGACATGAACAATAGACCAGAAGTTGATTGCCAAGGGGCAGAAGAATAGCAGAAGCAGATCCCATTCCAACAGGAGAAGAATATTGGATACTGAGGTCCAGAGATGTGAGAGCTGATTGAGGCTACAGAGCCCGTAAGTGGTGGAGCCAAGGGGTCCAGAAATCCTGGTTCCCCAACTGGCCACACCTTTCCTCCTTCTTTGCCCATCTCCTGGGACACCCTCTGCTTCTCCCAACTTGTCAACATTCACCCTCCACCAAGACTCAAACAATACCTCCTCTCTCACGTCCTCTCCTGCTTGGCTGCGTTCATCTAGGTTTCTCTCCCATTGGCCACAGTGAAAACAGCACAACATTGACAAGCAGCAGCCATCTCTCCCTTCCACCATCATCATCAAGTCCTGACTGAAGAATCTGCAGGAAACAATGTAACCTTGCCTGCAGTCCCATGGCCTGTGTACTGAGCGCTCCTCTGGGTAACACCCTGTCTGTGGGTTTTGATAATTGCGTATACTAAGGATTGTATTCCCTTTCCTCCTTTGTTATCTTAAAAAAAAAAAAATTAGATGAAGGAAACTCAGGCTGTTTATGTTTTGGCTGTTTGGCTGATACTAATGAACTTATCCTTTAAAAGAAAATCCCCAAATATCCCTAGTCTAAATTAGACATCTCTTTAAGCAGGAAGAATATATTGTACCCACCATTGGCTCTGGAACACTGGGAAGAAAGAAAATAGAGAATGATGAAATATATCCCCTTTACTCCAGCCTTGCAGAAACCTGCCAGTGTGTTTTTCAGCCTCAGGGTTTTTGCATTGGACAGTCTCTCCACTTGGACTCTACACCTACCTCTCTACTCAGCT
This sequence comes from Ovis aries, assembly GCF_016772045.2. Classification (NCBI taxonomy): domain Eukaryota; kingdom Metazoa; phylum Chordata; class Mammalia; order Artiodactyla; family Bovidae; genus Ovis; species Ovis aries. The sequence continues at coordinate 52,260,846 of NC_056065.1, forward strand.
GGTTTCTAGACTCAGGTCTCAGGTCAAATGTCTAGATTACCTTGGCTAACATTCTTTCTCATTCAATCCTCTTTTGAATTACTCTGTTTTCATTTTCTTCCTAGCATTTCTCTCTCTCTAAAGTTGTCTTGGGACTTCCCTGGTGGTCTAGTGGCTAAGAATCTGTACTCCCAATGCAGGGAGCCCAGGTTCGATACCTGGTTGGGGAACTAGATCCCACATGTTGCAACAAAGGGCTTCCCAGGAGGCTCAGTGGTGAGAAGTCCACCTGCCAATACAGGAGCTGCAGGAGACGTGGGTTCAATCCCTGGGTCAGGAAGTTCCCTTGGAGGAGGAAATGGCAACCAGCTCCATACTTCTGCTGGGATAATCCCATCGACAAGGAGTTGGACACGATTGAGTGACTAAGCATGTATGCCGCAGCTAAGAGCTCACATGCCACCATTAAAGATCCTGCATGCCACAACGAAGATTGGAGATCCTATGTGCCACGACTAAGACTCAGCACAGCCAAAGAAATAAACAAGTGGCAATAAATAAATACTTAAAAATTAAAGTTTTCTTGTTTCTTTCCTTATTCATTATGTGTCTTCCCATTAAATATGCATTCCTTGAGCTCAGAGAATTGGTTTGCCTTTTTCAACTCTGTGTTCCAGGTCCTCAACAGTGCCTGGCACAAGTAGGTGCTTCAGCTAACACTTGCTGAAGGAGTAGCTCCTGCTGTGCAATAGATATGCTCCATAACATGTGTCTGTACATCGGAATTTTGTAACTTGAGCCATGGACTTAATTAATAGCAGGAGGTTCTTCCATTTCCAATCTGAAGACTTCCAAGACCAAACATCTAGAAATATGGGACAAAGTATAACAAGTCCCTTCTCAGATGCTTCACTGAACTTGCCAAAAAAAGGGAAATTTCCAAAAACCAAGCATTAAGAAGAAGCTGAAAACCAGAGTGGTGTGTGGGGGCTGAGGTCTTGGCTGTTGCAGATATTAGCAACCTTGGGGACCCTAGAGGCTTGGTTTTCCATGGAGACAGGAGACAAGCCTTGGACCCAATCAAGGTGGGAAGATGGAGTTAAGGCCAGTGTGCATTTGGGATTCTTAAAGGGTTATGAATCATGGGGAAAATATGTACCTCTTATCAAAAGGAGAGAGCAAGCACATGGTGTGCTCTGTCCTAAATAAAAAAGAGCTTGCCCAGAGAATTCTCAACAGTTTGTTGGCTCAAAAGTACAAGGTTCAAATTTACATTGTCCATGTGGTCCAGGAAACCTCAAGATGAAAAGGGAATGCAAAGAGCTGCCCGATGTCTGAACCACAGGCAGGAGTAAGGGCAGCCCCAGATGAATTCTTTCCCAAAGAGTAGTCTTTTACTTGAGAAAGACCTTCACCTTCAGGGACTTAAACTTACATCCTATTGGCCAGATGTACCTCCCTTCTCCCAGCTGCAAGGAGACTTGTGTGTTGAGTATTTTTAGCTGGGCACAGTGCTGAGGGAATAATTTTGGATTCTGCTAACAAGAAAGGAGGAGGAACAGGCACTGGTTAGGAAGCTGGTTTTGTCAGACATTAGGTATAAAGATAGAAAGATAGACACTAAAGTATCATGATAATATGATTATCTACATACACAACTTCAAAGACTCTACTGAAAAGTTAGAGTTAATAAGTCAGATCAGCATGTACACTCATAAGACAGGTATACAAAAATTAATTGCCTTCCTAGAGATAGACAAGAGCTTCACAGATGGCTCAACAAGCAAAGAATTCACATGCAATACAGGAGACTCAGATGTGGGTTTGATCCCTGGGTTGGGAAGATTTCTTGGAGGAGGACATGGCAACCTACTCCAGTATTCTTGCCTGGAGAACACCATGGACAAAGGAGTCTCGTGGGCTACAGTCCATAGGGTCACAAAGAGTCAGACATGACTGAAGCCACTGAGCATGCAGGCATAGACTGACAACTATTTACGATAGCAGCAGAAACACTAAAGTATCCAGGAATAGATTAGTATATGCCAGCAGGGTATGGATAAAGTTGTAAAATTATTCAAAGATACAATGTTAGACTTAAATGGAGAGATCAGTCATGTTCATGGATGGAGAGATCAATCATGTTCATGGATGGGGAAGACCAACAGCGTAAGGATAAAAGGAGCAAATACCTTAAGATTTCCAATCCCATGCAATGCCTTAGAGAACTCTCAAGTGTGTGCTGTAGATGATGAAAGACCTTTCACAGCAGTTTTGTCTCACTAGTGAAAAGTAAGAAACAACCTAGTTTCTATCAAGTGAGTGTAAGTAAATTTGGTATGTTCATTCAGTGAAATAATCTACAGTAGTAAGCTATGACAAACCTAGACAGCATACTAAAAAGCAGAGACATCACTTTACTGACAAAGGTCCATATAGTCAGAGCTATGGTTTTTCTAGTAGTCATGTGAGAGTTGGGCTATAAAGAAGGCTGAGTGCCAAAGAATTGATGCTTTCCTTGAGAAAGTTAAGGAGAAGAAAATGCATTATACTTTTTTTGCAGAGTTCCAAGCTTGCTTTGCTTGCCAGGCAAGAGGCCAGTGAATTTGAGAGACGAGCTGTTGAAGCAAGGCATATGACTTTAGTTGGAAAGCTGACTCACTGAGAAGACGGTGGACTAATGTCTCAAAATCACCATCTTGTTGGGGTACGGATGCTAGGTTACTTTATGGGTCAGAGATTGGGGGAGGTGAGGAAAGAAAGTAAAAAGGCCATTTAATCTTGCAAGAACCTCCTAGAATGGCGAGCCTCACACAAAGGGATGTGTTAATTTCTTTCTTCCTGCCATCTATAGGTGGACAGGATTCTGAACAAAGGCACTTTAGCTTAATAGTCAGGCAGAGGGGCAGGATTCTCTGAGGCAGGCCATTATGTATGATTATAATAACAAAAATGGCCAAAGAAATAGATGTAGCATGGGAGAGTCAAAACTGACTCTTCCTTTTTACACTTTGATAGCATTAGGATAAATGTATTGACATGTGGTTTACAAGGGGAGATCCTAGAGGAGGAACAGACACCTGGGGTTTTAAATGTATGCCAATTCCAAGATCCTGAGAGTCTCTGACTGTTTAAATGTATGCCAATTCCAAGATTCTGAGAGTCTCTGACTGGGGTCAGAGGGCTGGATTTGAGCTAGGATTCTGTCCCTGGCTCATTCAGCACCCTTAAGCAAGTCCCTAACATTCAGATCCTCCTTGTCCCTAGGCACACAGAAAGGGGGCCGAACACTATGCTTTTTCAGGTGAATTCCAGATCCAAGAGAGTTTACTCTCAGGAAGTGAGACTGCTTTGCAATTGGGACTGGATGTTAAAGCAGGAAAGATGCTTCTTGGGGGAAAAAAAAAAAAAAACAAACCCAAAACAAACTCCCTAAAGTTGATTTGCCAAAGCGGATAAACATCCTCCACATCTGTTCACGTCGGAGTGCGAGGCCTGAGTTTTCTAGGAAAGTCTATTTAGACCCTGACACAGATTGCATTTCCTTTTAAAGCAACAAGAATGATAAAGTATCTTAGTATAAAATCAATAGAAAGCAGTTTAGTGGTCTCTGAAGTCTTCCAGGCAGCCTGTCCTTCTAGTCCTCTCTACAGGAAAGATCAAATGAGAAGTTACCAGCTTCCTTGTATGTTTTAGTTGTTTGCTACCTAAATCACTGGAAAACATTTACGGAACCACTTAGAACTGGGGAGAGCTCTTTTCTGCTTCTGGCACCTCTCACCCCACAAAGGATTTGAGGAAAAAAAAAAAGGGCCATTAATTAAGCTAGTTGACAGGGATGAGAACCTGGGGGCTATATTTCTTAAGCACTGTGTCATTACTTCTTAAGTTTTGGAGGAAGAAAAGAGGAGTTGGCTTCTATTTTCTCCCTGGAAGCTTTTTCCCCCATCTGTCATGAAACGAGTATGAAATGTTGCATTAAAACTGCTCAAAAATGATTGGCTATTGACCATGCATGTTATAAAAAAATACTGCAGGGGGATAGAACTGCAGTCAGAAGAGAAAATGTTCCTTGCTATAGTCTATGCTGGGCTTGGACAGATAACTGAGAGTCAATTCCAGGCACAAGCTATCTGTTTTCTACTGCTGACATTTTGCATTTTTGCTTGTGAAACCCTGAAGGGATATTGCATGAGAGTCACTATCATAATAATATCAGCTTGCTACTACAAGGTGTGGTCAGTAGTATCAAAACCCCAATACTTGTTTTTTAAAAAAATTTACTATTTATTTATGTTGGCTCTGCTGGGTCTTCCTGGCTGCACAAAGGCTTTCTCTAGTTGCGGAGAGTGGGGACTACCCTCTAGTTGTGGTGCTCGGTCTTCTCATTGCAGAAGCTTCTCTTTTTGCAGAGCATGGGCTCTAGAGTGCTCAGGCTCAATAGTTGTGGTGCCTGGGCTTAGTTGTCCCGAGGTATCTTTCCAGACCAGCGATCGAACTCATATCCCCTGAGCTGGCAGGCATTCTCAACCACTGAACTACCAGAAAAACTCCCCCAAACCCAATATTTTCTGTTCTCCCAACTTTTAAGTGTGTTGGTGTGGAGCTAAGTGGGGCCTTCCTGTCTCAGTGGATCTAAGTGGGGCCATGCAGTGATGCGATTTAGATGATGAAATATGCACAAAAGTTCCTTGTATAACTTCCAGTGAAAGATTTAAGGACCAGCATGACTGGTCACTTTCTTTCTTTCCTTTGTACATGACATACAGGTGGCTGCTTTTTAGCCTCATCTCCTGAGTGGCTTCAATGAACACAGACTTCTGCCTACCAGTATGAGCACATGGCATGAGTGAATAATAAAACTTTGTTTTAAGCCACTTGTCCCTTTTGTTACTGCAGTATATCCTTGCCTGTACTGATAGATACACACTTAATAACCGCTTGCTAGGGGTCAGATATGGAGAAGGAAATGGCAACCCACTCCAGTGTTCTTGCCTGGAGAATCCCAGGGACGGGGGGAGCCTGGTGGGCTGCCGTCTATGGGGTCACACAGAGTTGGACACAACTGAAGTGACTTAGCAGCAGCAGCAGGGGTCAGATAATACACTAAACAATGTGATCTCATTTAGTTCTTACAGCAAACTTGTAAAATGGATACAGTGATTACCTTCCTTTTTCTGATGCAGTATCATGGACACTAAGACATTAAGTAATGTGCCCAAGGTCGTGGAGTGGGGCATGTCATGGGGCTAGGATTCCAACCTGAACAATCTGCTTCCGAGAGCCTGCAGTGAAAACTACAAGGCTACAGGCTGATTAGGGAAGCTGGAGTGCTGCAGATGGTGAAGAAGAAAGAACATTCCTTAAAGCCAGCATTTGACCATGTCCCCTCCCATTTTGCTCCCCCTGTGGATAGTGTTGCTCAGTTATGTCCGACTCTTTGCGACCCTGTGGACTGTAGCCTGCCAGGCTCCTCTGTTCATGGGATTTTCAAGGCAAGAATACTGGAATGGGTTGCCATTTCCTTCTCCATCTTCTGCCATTTTCTTCTGTGAATACAGGTAGTTTGTTAATAAAGGCAATGACTCCCTAAGGCCAGGTACGAAATAGAAGGATGGAGCTGCTCTGTCCTTACGGAATAGTGGGAACTTCTTTCTAAAGGCAACTTGGAAAAGAAATCAGGAGATCATAAAATATATCTTGGGACATTTTGTGGGGGTTGGGGGGAAATGTCTGGTATCAACATTCAGATCTGACTTTATTGTATCAGAGCCTTTGCTAGGCTTAGTGGACTCAATGTTCAGTAAGACGCCATCCCTGTGTATATCTGAGCATTGTAGATGAATGTGCCCAGTGCTCCAGAAAAACAGAATAGGGCTCTTTGAACAACCTCAGTGTCGGCAGGGGGAGGGGCTATGCTGGGTGCCAAAGGGCAAGCAATGTCCTCTGAGCATCTTTAGTTCCTTTTCAATCACTGGACATAGATAAGATTCCCAGGGATGCATCTAAAGTCATCTCTGAAGCTGCTTGCATTTTTAGCCCATACTACATCTTGCCTAAAGGAAAGCTATTTAAAATAGGGCCTCCTTTAATTTATCCTAAAACTGTCTCTTTTATGTTCCCAGGCAAGAAGGGAAACACGAGTATTTTTGAATTTCATGGAGAAGCCTACACTTGGATTCTACCCACTCATATTCTTAGTCACTAGGGATGAAAGGGAACCGACTTTATCCTCTTTTTACATTTGTGAGAAGTTTCTTTAAGAGGAGACCAACAAAGCAAAAAAATAAAAACAAAGACAAAAAAACCTCCAGACCGCAAAGTGCTTTATCTACACTGTAGTTGTTGAGATATGAGATACTCTGAGAAAATCTAGAAGAAAAGAAAATAATCCTTCAATTCTCTATTCAGAAATCTCCACTCAAAGCAGTTTCCAAATCAAAGGAAGCTTTGGGTGTTAGTTTTCCAAAATTATTCTCCTTATAATGAGATTTTTCTTTAAACTTCTGATTTCCATGGGTGCTCTCTGAAAGGATAAGAGCTCCTTTCTAACCTTTGAAAAAGCTGTTTCAAAATTGGTTGGTAAAAATATGCATTTCATGAAGTCATAAAAATTATGATTCTATGCTTAGTGGAATCTGATTAAACATGCTTTTAACCCAGTCTTAGAGAACCAATGCATTATCTTCATGAGCAACAAAATGTACAAAGATGGGTAAAAACCTACAATTAATTGTCTTACTAACAATGCCTGGGTAGTCCTTTCATTTAATTGGTCATCTAATAATTATGATTCCTTGCTTGATTTATTTGCTTATACAAGCAGCTCTAATATATGCAACTTTCCGTCTTCTTAATTCTAATGTATGAAACACACATCGTATGGTGGCCTCCAATGACCCAATGCTGCCAAAATGGACGCTCTCACATTACTATGGAAACGACTATTGCACAAGTCCCTTAATCTTGTGATTTGTTCTTATTTTTTTATTTACTTAGCTGCACTGGGTCTTTGTTGCTGCGCGCGGGTTTTCTCTAGTTGCAGAGAGCGGGAGCTACTCTGCAGTTCCGGTGCATGGGCTTCTCATTGCAGCGGCTTTTCTTGCTGCAGAACATGGGCTCTAGAGTGTGTGGACTCAGAAGATGGGGCTTTCGGGCTCTAGAGCACAAGCTCAGTAGTTGTGGCACAGAGGCTTAGCTACCCCTCGGCTTTCCAGATCAGGCATTAAACTGGTGTCCCCTACATTGCAAGGCAGATTCTTACCCACTGGACCACCAGGGAAGCCCTAATCTTGTGACTTGTTTGCTCTTGAATCAGTGCACAATTATGAAGCCATTGCTATCACAAAATGAAAAGGGTGCTATTAAATACTAAAGGGGACCCTACCCATGGGAGGGGGACCACCCTTTAATTAGCTGATATAAACTTCTAAGGGTAACAGTGAGCCATGGAGTACACAGGAGGAAGACACTGACACTCTCTGCCCTCTAGCTCTCTTGGCAGAACTGGTTCACTGCAGGACCAGCCAATGGCACAGCTCCAAGATTGGGGGGGCAGGGTGGGGGCAAGCTTCTGGTGGAGCAGAGCCTGAGGATCCATGATGCCTGGGGTGCTGGGGCTGCTCTGCAGGAACTGATCTGTTATGTGTGAGGCCAAATTCTTGTATCTTTTAATTCAAGAATGGCAGGGCTCTTCCTTCTCTCCAGCCAACCCATGCCTTCATTTTACTGACCAAACAATTTTACTTCCAACATCCTTTATGCTGATGAATAAACCCTCTGATGTAGACCTTGAAGGAGTTACCCAACTACTCCTAGAATGTGTATTCATAATTAAAGCATCCTAAGTTCCCGGGTGGTGCTAGTGGTAAAAAACCCACCTGCCAATGCAGGAGATATAAGAGATGCAGGTTCAATCCCTGGGTCAGAAAGAGCCCCTGGAAGAGGAAATGGCAACCCACTTCAGTATTCTTGCTTGGAGAATCCCATGGACAGAGGAGCCAGGCTACAGTCCATAGGGTTGCAAAGAGTCAGCCATGACTGAAGCTACTTAGCACACATATAGCACAAATACTCCTTAGTGGCCTCTAGGACGTAGGTTGCTGATAAATTCCATACATGTCAAATCACAGTTTGTGATAAAGGATGTTTAAAGTACACATGACCAAGATCATACAGTGCGATTAAAGATGAGGAACTGAGGCTTAGAAAGGAGAGGGAATACCTGGAGTCCCGCAGCTGGTTCTGACCTTGTGTTCCCCCTCATGCGGCGGACCAGCAAGTCACACGTGGAGACACCTAGGAAAGAAGTAACCTCCCCCTTGCCCCCAGTGTTAGTCTCCTTTCCTGTCTCTTCTTTTTTTTTTTCAACATTCATTAGCAGGGCTGCCACTTATATTTGGGCAGTAAAATCATGCATGACTCCAGACAGTGTGGGCCTTGCCCACTGGAGCTGTGTGGTGGTAATGACACTGTGACCTCAAGCAGCAGTTCAGTTTACTGCTCCTTTACTGCCCAGGGTGAGTCAACATTAACACTGGGCAGAAGGTACAGGAAAAGAGCTGTATTTATGTTTGCCTTTTCTGGGTCCTTAAAATATGAATATTTATGTTTATTACTTATTTACTGTATCATGGATCACAGCCTTGTCGTGGCAAAGGGGCTTGCATAACTCAGTGAAGCTATAAGCCATTCCATGCAGAGCCACCCAGGACTCTTCATAGTGAAGAGTTCTGACACAGCGTGGTCCACGGGGAAAGTGAAAAGTGAAAGTGAAGTTGCTCAGTCGTGTCCGACTCTTTGTGACTCCATGGACAGTAGCCCACCAGGCTCCTCCATCCATGGGATTTTCCAGGCAAGAATACTGGAGTAGGTTGCCATTTCCTTCTCCAGGAGATCTTCCCCACCCAGGGATCGAACCTGGGTCTCCCACTGGAGGAGGAAGTGGCAAACCACTCTAGTATCATTGCCTTGAAAACCCCATGAGCAGTAATAAATAAATAACATTTACTTATTTACATATTTAGCAGAGACATCATTTTGCCAATAAAATTCCATATAGTTAAGGCTACGGTTTTTCCAGGAGTCATGTATGGACATGAGAGTTGGATAGTAAGGAAGGCTAAACACCAAAGAATTGATGCTTTTGAACTGTGGTGCTGAAAAAGACTCCTGAGAATCCCTTTCACTGCAAGGAGATCATACCAGTCAATCCTAAAGGAAATCAGTCCTGAAAATTCACTGGAAGGACTGATGCTAAAGTGGAAGCTCCAATACTTTAGCCACCTGATGTGAAGAACCAACTCACTGGAAAAGACCCTGATGCTGGGAAAGGTTGAAGGCAAAAGGAGAAAGAGGTGACAGAGGATGAGATGGTTGGATAGTATCACTGACTCAGTGGATATGAGTTTGAATAAATTCCAAGATATAGTGAAGGACAGGGAAGCCAGCTGTGCTGCAGACCATGGGGTCAGAGTCGGACAAGACTTAGTGACTGAACAACAACAGTTTATAAAGTTTTCATTTTAAATACAAACAAAAACTTTGTATTTGTTTACAAAGTTGCTGCTTTGTTCTTTTTTGGTATTCCTGGTATTTGTATCACTGAGTTCACAGGTCTTGGGTGAGCAAAAGAAGCCTCTTTGCTCAGTGGTAAAGAATCTGCTTCCCAGTGCAGGAGACACTAGTTTGATCCTTGATTCAGGATGATCCCATGTGCTGCCGGGCAACTAAGGCTGTGTGCCACAACTCTGAGCCAGGGCTCTAGAGCCTGGGCTCCAAAGCAAGAGAAGCCTCTGCAATGAAAAGCCCATGCACCACACTAGATTAAATTCATGCAAACCTGGCTAATTTGTCAGTGCCTCCATGTTGGAGCAAATATGATGAATTTGAGATGCTGAGGACTGCCTCAGTGCATTTCTGCCTGGAAGTCTGATTGCTGTGCTGTTAAGGAAAATAACCAGAATTTTTGCCTAGGTGCTCCTGATCACCAGATGAAACGTCTCAATGTGACAAAGGAAGCTGCCTTTAAAGATGAGGCTGAGCAGTCATCTCACCTTTCAGCCTCAGGAAAGAAAAACAAAATTTTTTTTTTCGTGGATTTGAAAATTGTGGATCAACAGAGATTAGAACCCATAACTCAAGGGCCAGAAACAGACAGAAACGCATGTAAGAGTAGCCAGCTAGGAACTAGCTTTGCCGGATGGACACCAGTTCTTCTGAAATGCGCTGGGCCCTCCCCAAAGCTCATCTCCTTTATTCTCCGCACACTTGGGCAGGTTCAGAGAAGCACAAAGAGGTGAGTGATTTACTCAAGGTTACCTGGTTCGTCAGTAAATTCTGGATTGGCGTGCTGGCCCCAGGTGCCTTCTCACACATCCTCTCTGGAAAATGCAATTTGGGGATTCGCTTTCACTATATGAAGCTGAACTTACCTTGACCTCAATGTTTTTCTGACTGAAAATGGGGGAAAACATACATTTATATGTCCCAGGAAAGAACTTACTGTCTATCCACAAATCATTGTCATAGACATTGGTTCCTTTCTCATCTGTCTAGCCCCTAAATTACCTTGGGGGTCTATTTTGGCTTTGCCATTGCCATCTGGAGAAACTGGCTAATTTGTAGCTATTTCATTTGTCCTTGGAGGAAGCAGAAGCATAAGAAAAATGGTGAACTTCACCTTGGTATCCGCTGACAGACAAATTAAGAAGTATTGGAAACAGCTGGATCTCGGGAGTGCTACATTTGAATGTTGTTGTTTAGTCGCTAAGTCATGTTCAACTCCTTTGCAACCCCATGGACTTTAGCTCACCAGGCTCCTCTGTCCAAGTGATTTCCCAGGCAAAAATACTGGAGTGGGATCCTTCTCCAGGCGATCTTCCAAACTCAGAGATCAAACCTGCATCTCCTATATAGCAGGTGGATTCTTTACCACTGAACCACCTGGGAAGTCCACTACATTTGAATACTTCCTGTGAAAAGAAAATTGTCTTATACACTTAAGTAGGTGGGTAAATACGTGGCTGGGGTTGTTGCCTGCTCCTTGGAAACAGCGCAACTTCCTGCAAAGGATTTACATCTGAAATGGACTTTAAGCTCCCTTTATTATCTTATTGGATTATTAACAGGGCTTTAAAGAGCGGACAAGATGGGACTTCTCTGGTGGTCCAGTGGCTAAGACTCCCAGTACAGGGGGCCTATATTCTACCCCTGGGCCAGGGAACTGGATCCCACATGCTGCAACTAAAGATCCTGAATGCTGCAACGAAGACCTGACACAGCCAAATAAATAAATATTTTAAAAAATAAAATAAAGAGTGGAAAGAGGAGAGGGCTGAAAAGGCAGAAGCAGGGACTAGAACCTCTCTTTTTGGATATATATGCATGCTTTTATGTATTATAAGAACCCTGTGACCCAGAATTTGCTAATATAGAAAGGGAAAGATATTAGGACTTACATTAGCACAAAGTAAATTTATCTTGCAAAGTGGCAGGAACCTATTACTTAACCTACCTTTTAACCTGGAGGTTAAAAGTTTCCCAACCTGGAGGTTATAGAGAGGCTGCCCACGGATGTACACTGACTGCAGACTTGACTTATTTGATACCTCTGATCTGGGTTTAAAAGAGTCAGACGGGGACTTTCCCAGTGGTCCAGTGGTTAAGAGTTCATCTTCCAATGCAGGGAGTGCAGGTTTGATCCCAAGTCAGGGAGCTAAGACACCACATGCCTTGAGGTCAAAAACACCAAAACATAAAACAGAAGCTATATTGTAACAAATTCAATAAAGACTTTAAGAATGGTCCACATCAAAAAACATCGCAACAAATAAAAATTAAAAAGGAAGTAATAATGAAAGAGTCAGACAAAGAAACGCCACGGGACAACTTCACCGGGAAATTCAGAGTCCTGGCTGCACTGGCCGTGTTTTCTCGGGTGGCTGCCTCCTTTGGACGTGTGCACTGTGCTGTGCTCAATTGCCCAGTCACGAATGATTCTTTGTGACCTCATGGACTGTAGCCCGCCAGGCTCCTCTGTCTGTGGGATGTTTCAGGCAAGATTACTGGAGTCGGTTGCTATTTCCTCCTCTAGGGGATCTTCCCAACCCAAGGCTTGACCTCACGTCTCTTGTGTCCCCTGTATTGTCAGGCAGATTCTTTATCACTCTGCCACCTGGGAAAGCCCTTTACTATTTGGATAGGCATATCTTTCCCAGTTCACTGTGGCCCCATCACTCATCCTGCAAACTCTCCTCCTGACAGCCTGCAGAAACTTGTGAGCCTCAGTTGTCATCCATAAAATGGGGTGATCCTGTCTGCCTCATTAAATGATTTCAGCTCATTTCAGAGATAAAGTGGGTGATAAGCACTTCTCAATGCAGGGCTGATTCATGGGGTATCCAGCATGTAACCAGACCATCTGGCATTCATCTTTAAGGCCAGTGTCAACATATGTCTCATTAAAAACCCAAAGCAAAACAAACTCCTACCCTAAAGCAGTGATGCAAAATGGAGATTTTATTGAAGGTCTCTTGGGGACAATGAGGTGAAGTGAAATCATATTTCACTCAGTAACACTTTCCGGTTCTGTCAATCTCTCTATTATGTAAAGCCTTTTCGTTTTTTCTGGGTTTCTCACATTTCCCCTCTTCCCTCAGCACTGCAGAGAATCACATTTAGAATGCTAAGGATGGGGAGGGAGTTTATACACCCTGGAAGTCGTAGGGAAGTCCATTTATCCACATATCATTGGGATGATAGATGACTTAAAATGCTTTCACTTGGGCCTTCCCTGGTGGTACAGTGGTTAAGACTTCGCTTTCCAATGCAGGGAGTGTGGGTTAAACCCCTGGTCAGGGAGCTAAGACATGCCTTGTAGCCAAAAAAGCAAAACATAAAGCAGAAGCAATATTTTAACATATTGAATAAAGACTATTAAAGTCATCCACATACAAAAATTTTTTTAAAAAAGCTTTCACTTAATGGGTGGGGGTTTCAAAATAAGCAGTGGGGCGGATGCATGATTGATATTGGGATTTCATCTTGAAAAATGAAACTAAAGATCATGAAAATTAATTTGCTATCTTGCACTGAACACAATTTAAGTTATAATTGCAACTAGGCACTAATTCTTAGAATCAACAGATGGTGAATCAAATAAGGATTAACAGAAAATTTGGGTATATTCTTTTCTACCAACTAGAACACTCATCCTTCACATTTGAGATTCATAGAAATATCATAAAGTCAAGTTTTGCAGAAATATCTGGGGGCCTTATTAACTCCTGCCAAGGTGCTGCTAGTGGCAAAGAATCCCCTTGCCAATGCAGAAGCCATAAGAGACGTGGAAGGATAACCTGGGTCAGAAAGACCCCCTGGAGGAGGGCATGGCCACCTGCTCCAGCATTCTTGCCTGGAGAATCCTCATGAACAGAGGAGCCTGGTGGGCTATAGGCTATAGGGTCCCAAAGAGTTGGACCCAACAAGCAACTGCGCATGCACACAAGGGCTCTTAATTTTATGATGTCAGTCATTCTCTTTGTTTTGGAATAACTTTATATTTACAGAAAATTTACAAAGAAAAATATGGAGAGTTCTCCTATACCCTTCACCCAGTTTACCCCAAAATTAATATCTTATAGAATAACAGTACATTTGTCAAGACTAGCTAATTAATACTGGTACATTGAAAGAAGTCACTCAGTCATGTCCAACTCTTTGTGACCCCATGGACTATATAGCCCATGGAATTCTCCAGGCCAGAATACTGGAGTGGGTAGCCTATCCTTTCTCCACTGGATGTTCCTGGCCCAGGAATCGAATCGAGATCTCCTGCATTGCAGGCAGATTCTCTACCAACTTAGTTATCAGGGAAATACTGGTACATTAGTATTATATAAGGATATTCATGGAAAAACTGGTGAAATCTGAATAAAGTTTATTGTTTAGTTAATACTAATGAAAACTGGTATTCATTATACTGGTCAGTTCAGTTCAGTCACTCAATCTTGTCTGCCTCTTTGGGACCCCATGAATCGCAGCACGCCAGGCCTCCCTGTCCATCACCAACTCCCAGAGTTCACTCAAACTCATGTCCGTTGAGTCGGTGATGCCATCCAGCCATCTCATCCTCTGTTGGCCCCTTATTCTCCTGCCTCCAATCCCTCCCAGCATCAGGGTCTTTTCCAATAAGTCAACTCTTCACATGAGGTGGCCAAAGTATTGGAGTTTCAGTTTTAGCATCAGTCCTTCCAATGAACACCCAGGACTGGTCTCCTTTAGGATGGACTGGTTGGATCTTCCTGCAGTCCAAGGGACTCTCAAGAATCTTCTCCAACACCACAGTTCCAAAGCATCAATTCTTCAGCGCTCAGCTTTCTTCACAGTCCAACTCTCACATCCATACATGACCACTGGAAAAACCATAGCCTGGACTATACAGACCTTTGTTGGCAAAGTAATGTCTCTGCTTTTGAATATGCTATCTAGGTTGGTCATAACTTTCCTTCCAAGGAGCAGGTATATTACTATTAACTAAACAATAAACTTTATTCAAATTTTACCAGTTTTTCCACAAATGTCCTTATATTGTTCCAGGATCCAATGCAGGATATCTCATTTAGCATTTGTCTTCTGTTGAAGCATTTCTTTTCTTAGCATCATCTTTTTCAATTATGACTGATCTCACTCTGCAACTGCTTTTGTCAGTGACTTGCCTGCAGTGTGATCCACGTAATCTTGCATCATTCCTATTGACTTCATAAAATCATAGATCAGTTGTTAAGACTTGCAATTCCAGTTAGCAAGAGACGGATAGTAATAAATTGCTGTTTCATATTTTGGGGGGTGGTAGGGGAGCTTACTGCCAGTGTTAAGCCAGATTGGTTTTCAATCCATGTGCACTGGTATAGTCCTTTGCCTGTTAAAATAGCAACATATTTCTCTAAGTTTTAGTAAATATCTATGCCAGGAGTCCCTCCATCTCACTAGTGCAGCAACTGAAGGGTACATTCTTGGCTAGCGGGGGATGCCCAATGCCCTGGAGAAGCCTGGTACACTGACTCCTTCTCTAGCTTGCTCCAATAATTAGGGAGTTCTAGTTCAAGTTTATTAAGAGATTGTTTTGACCAATCCAGACATCCGTGGTCACTTCATTTAATAAATATTTACAGGGCATTTTATTTTCATTAAGTTGTCTTGGAGATCTGGGCTCCAGGTTTGGTTCCACAGTGGGAAAGCAGATTACCCTTGGTTTTGACTGATGGTTGAATTTTGGAAGCCACAGATGATCACTCTCTATATTGTGAGAAGCAAATTGGGGAGTATGAATGTTCAGGGTGAAGGGTCTCAGAAATGTGGAACAGAGGAAAGTGCCAAGATTCTCCATAGAGTTCAAGCACCAGTCTGGGATAATTTTTTTTTATAAGGACATGATGGATCTGATACCATAGTTCTCAATGCGTGAAATCAACACAGGATACCAGCCCACTGGTAAAGTTTGCAGGTCCGTTCAGTGTCATTATTTCTACAAAGATGAGATGGGGCTGTAGGGGTGATTCAGGGCTGGGGATTGTCATAGTATATGACCAACAGGTTGACAGAGCCTGGGATGCTGGTGAGATATTGAAGTGATATTGCTGAGTGATATTGAAGAGGGTGGCTGTGGAGTTTAGGAAGGCTGGCTAATTCATGAACTCTGAGTGTAATATATATCAGGTGACTAATTATGCAATGGTCCCAGAGAGGACAAAGAGTACATTCACTGGATGAAGGAGAAAGGGGCCAAAGTCAGAAGAAGGGAGCCCCAGACTCAAGATCTAGTCTGAGGATGAGGGATTCAGGATATGGCCGGTGTAAAACGCAGGTGGAAGTCAGTGAGGCTGAGGAAGATGAAGTCAGTGATGGCTCAAAGGGGCATGTGGGACATAGCCTCTTCCATAAGTAAGTTTCAGATGTACTAGTGAAGGACTTTCCTGGTGATCCAGTGGCTAAGACTCAGTGCTCCTAATGCAGGGAACCAGGGTTCGATCCCTGGTCAGGGAACTAAATCCTACACGCCTAAACTAAGAGTCTGCATGCCACAAACTGAAAAAAGGTCTTGGATGCTGCAACTAAGACTTGATGCAGCTATATTAACAAACAAAATTAAAAACAAAAACAAATGTAGTGGTAAAAATAATCAGAGAATCAGAGATTTTGAACTTGCTTAGGTAATTGTCAACATCACTTTTCCAACAAGAGTCTGCATAGTCAAAGCAATAGTTTTTCCAGTAGTCATGTCCGGATGTGAGAGTTGGACCATAATAAAGAAGGATGAGTGCTGAAGAACTAATGCTTTTAAATTATGGTGCTGGAAAAGACTCTTGAGAGTCCCTTGAACTACATGGAGATCAAACCAGTCAATCCCAAAGGAAATCAACCCTGAATATTCATTGGAAGGATTGATGCTGAAGCTGAAGCTCCAATACATAGGCCACCTGATGCAAAGAGCCAACTCATTAGAAAAGACCCTGATGCTGGGAAAGATTTAGGGCTAAAGGAGAAGGGGGTAGCAGAAGATGCAATGATTAGATAGCATCACCAACTCAAAGGACATTAATGTGAGCAAACTCTGGGAGATAGTGGAGGACAGAGGAGCCTGGCATTCCAAAAAGTTGGACATGACTTAGTGAATGAACAACAATAACAAAAGGACTTGCGGAAGATCCCATGGGTCAGAACCTTCATTGCTAGCTGCTCATCCTGGGAAAGAAGGTGTGAGATCTAGGGGGTGTCATAAGTGGCTGGAGATGGAAACCTGAGTATTTGGACAGTGGCTACAGTTTTAATCGACTTTTCAAGAGTTATGCACACCTGTAGTTGGGTTGCTTCCCAGAGACTGTACTGGAAATGGACTGTCTGTCTTTGATCATATATCAACAGCAATTGGAAAGACTTTGTTGAGTAACTGAACCTAGGCTCAGAGAGAAAGGGCACTGTGTAAATTAGTGGTATCTGCAGTAGATATAGGATAGATGAATGGGATTATCCTTGTCTAGTACACACTACCGTTCTTGTTCTTGTCCTTTTGAAAAGGGTTTCATGGAGCAGTAAGGGAAAGGCTCTAGAAAAGAGCACCTCTACGCCAGTACAGTTCAGGTTAGGGGAAACCCGTAAAGAAACAGAACTTTTGAGGCCATCCATAAACTCCATGACTCGTTGGAAAAGACTTTGATGCCAGAAAAGATTGAAGGCAAAAGGAGAAGAGGGCAGCAGAGGATGAGATGGTTAGATAGCATCATTGATTCACTGGACATGAATTTGAGGAAACTCTGGGAGATAGTGGAGGACAGAGAAGCCTGGTGTGCTGCAGTCCATGGGGTTGCAAAGAGTTGGACACAAGTTAGTGACTGAACAACAACAATATAAACTCCATGACAGTTTATCTTTGTTGGCTAGGTTTGCACCCAGAGCAAGGATGCTTCTTTGCAAGTCTGAAAGACAATCCCCCCTCCAGGTTTCTTTCATAACCATAATTCTTGTGTGTGAGCAGAATTAGAGGATAAGCAAGGTACAGTATGCTGAAGTCCC
The DNA here is from genome assembly GCF_016772045.2 of Ovis aries. Taxonomy (NCBI): domain Eukaryota; kingdom Metazoa; phylum Chordata; class Mammalia; order Artiodactyla; family Bovidae; genus Ovis; species Ovis aries. The sequence goes on from NC_056065.1 coordinate 52,278,396, forward strand.
CCAAAGAAAATTCCTGGTAAGATATACCAGAGTTGTTTATGAAAAGGGGAGAAAATATGAGTCCTAGCCTTTTAGAAATCTCCATGAAAGCTGGTGAAACCTGAGTGTAATCATGAAGGACAGGTGGAAACTGAAACTGTGGGGTGGGAAGTAGAGACCACATATGATGGATTCCCCTGCTAATTTAAAAGCAAAGAGCATAGCCAGAAAGAATCTGTTATGGGTCTGAATAGACCGTGAGGTGGGGGAATAGCCGTCGTGTTGCCGACACGATCATAAATACCAGGAACCTTGAGACAGGATGCAGAGCTGTGAGTTTGGAAAGATTGCTAGCCTTGGGACATCAAGACGCTGATTCTTTAAAATTTTACCAATATCCAATATGCTGAGTCGGTTGGCTGGGAAAGGCCACCCAGGCTGCACGTAGTACGTGGAGAGCATTCTGCTGCCTTGAGCTAGGAATAGGTGAATTTTTCTGCCTGTAGTTGCTAGACACGAGGACTTTTCAATGTATCTCATTCTTCCCCCCACTTTTCTATGTCTAATAACTTGTCCTGGGGTATTGTGTTTATCCCAGAAATGTTAATGACTTCATAACTCAGTGTGAAATGCTCTGGGCAATTTTTGTATTATTAAGGATTCTATGAAGTACAAAAAAAGAAATGCTGTTAAGGTGCCAGGCCACAGTTAATATTTGATTCTCATTTTGGAGAAAGGAGGAAAATTAAGCTTTTGAAACATACATGTTTTCAACTGGGAAAGCAGTTCATTTAGGCATAATGACAATCATCACCCTTTGGAAAGGAGGCACAGGTCTCCAGAATGTCCCTGGACAGTGAATTTTATCTATTTAGCAAAGCCTGTCTGAGTCCTGCCAGAATGTGGGCTCCAGGAGTGAGGGCAGGTCTGTGGATTTGAGGGTTGAGGTCGAGGGACCTGGGTTTAGGGTTTTGGAGGGGTGGGTGGATTGAGACGCTGTTTCTGGCATCTGATCAGGGAGTCAGTGGCAGCGTGGAAATTAAGAGCAAAGAAGGTGGCAAGTTGTTCTAAGAGGGATGGGTGCTTCCGTGTCCACAGTCAGCTCAGCACCCTCCTGCTTGTACTGTTTGCTTGTTTTGATAGTAATGCCTTTTATTTATTTTTAAAATTTATTTTTAACCGGAGGATAATTGCTTTATAATACTGTGTTGGTTTCTGCCATACATCAACATGAGCCAGCCAGAGGTAAACATATGTCCCCTCCTTCTTGAACCTCTCTCCCACCTTCCACTATATCCCATCCCTCTAGGTTGTTACAGAGTGCCAGGCTTGAGATCCCTGCATCATACAGCAAATTCCCACCAGCTATTTATTTATTTGGCTGAGCTGGGTCTTCATTGCAGCATGTATGATCTTTGATCTTTAGCTGTGGCATGTGGGACCCAATTCCCAGAGCAGGGATCGAATCTGGGCCCCCTGCATTGGGAGCATGGAGTCTTAGCCACTGGATCACCAGGGAAGTCCCTGTACCACTTGCTTGAAATCAGCAAATTTCTAACTTTTTTTTTTTAAGCCAGGAAATCTTGTCCTTCCAGGAATCCAGAAAGGCATGAGAACCCCATAGAAGCTCTGCTGCTGTGCTGGCTGAAATGGTGCTCGGAGGTGAGAATCTTATGCCCCCAGGACCTTCTCTACCCCAGTCTCCTCTCCCAAGGACAGGTACAGGAACCCTTGGGGATCCAGAGAACACAGTTTGAAAACCACTGCCTAAAATACTTTGAGAAGAAAATGTATGTGAAAGCATCTTGCAAATAGTAAAATCCCTTAGAAATCTTCTTGTTATTATTAGTTTCCTTGTTGTTCTATTGAACTAGTCAGGTATTTTGAGTGATAATGATGAAACAGTCTTTCACAGATAAGGAAAACTGAGGGGTTTGGGAAGATAAAGTAAATGAATCAAACTTTTACTGTTACGGAGTTAGGCACAAACCCTGTCTGTGAAGTACAACCTTCCTCTGTGCAAAACCCCACCTCACACTCTCAAATTTCCTCCCAGCTTCTTCCTCCCATCTCCGCTCCACCAAGAAGAGCCTTCTCAGCACCTGCACCTTTGAAAACATTTCCCAACTTAAATCATTAGCTCCTGGGACTTCCCTGGTGGTCCAGTGGCTAAGACTCCATGCTCTCAATATGCAAGTGGCCTGGGTTGGATCCCTGATCAGGGAACTAGATCCCACGTGCTGCAACTAAGAATTCATATGTCACAACTAAAACATCCTCCATGCCACAAAGAAGGTAAATCTCGAGTGCTGCAACTATGACCCAGCACAGCCAAATAATAAAAATAAAATAAGTGTTAAAAACAAAAACAAAACGCTGGCCCTGCAAGAGTGATCCTGATTACAAATTGTGCTTGAACTTTGGTAGCCCATCATGCTTTTGTTGTTATCTGTGGGGTCTGAGGATGGGATGGTTTCCATGCATGAAGGTGCATTTAAGTTCAAATGGGTGACCTCGTGGGATCTCTAGTATATGTGAGGGAAACTCTCCAACTGGTTCCATCTTTGACAGCTTGGGAGAAGCTCAGCTTAAGATAGATTAATTTGGATCTGCTCCTAAGAAGTTTCTGTAAATGACACGTTGAACAGTTGGCTGCAAAAAAATGGAGCTTGGGCTCTGTAGGGGGTGGGAAGTTTCTACTCTGCAACTCAGTTGTGCCAACTTTATTTTTTTTTTTTTAAAGGAGCTTTCTTTAAATGCCCTTATCTTGCTCAGGAGGCCTGCAGCAAAGGATAAAACCTACATCCTCTTCACTGGAGGTGCAAAAGGTGTTAGTCGTTCAGTCATGCCCGACTCTTTGTGACCCCACGGACTGTAGCCCACCAGGCTCCTCTGTCCATGCAATCCTCCAGGCAAGAATACTGGAGTGGGTAGCTGGTTGCCTTCTCCAGGAGATCTTCCCAAACTGGGGATTGAACCCGACTCTCCTGTATTGCAGGTGGGTCCTTCACTGTCTGAGCTACCAGGAAAACCCAAGAATACCGAAGTGGGTAGCCTATTCCTTCTCCAGGGGATCTTCCCCACCCAGGGATTGAACCCTGGTCTCCTGCATTGCAGGCAGATCCTTTATCATCTGAGTCTCCAGGGAAGCCCTGGTGGTACAGTGTCCTCTGGATTACAGAAAGCCTTTCTGGGTTAACTGAATCTGCTTTGGGTAGGTGTGGGATTTTCTATTGTTCCTCTTGTTCCTGCTTCCTCTTTCTGGGGCATTCTGGGAAAAGAGGAGCCCGCCCACCCTCCTGCGCTAGGGGAAGGCAGTTTGCTTATCATCCTCTGTGTCTTTGCTGGTTTCTATGCAGGACCACTGGCTTCACCTGACCTCTAGGGTTCCAGCGATGGGAGCTGCAGAAATGAAGTTAGCATCATCTTGGTTTTCTGGGTGCTATGCTGTCACTGACTGCTGAAGTGTGTGGTCACTGTCCTAGGGCTGGACCAAGGGGTATACCTCCTGTTTGTTCTATTTTTTAAAATTTTTACTTTATTTTAAGCAACAGTTAGAACTGGACATGGAACAACAGACTGGTTCCAAATAGGAAAAGGAGTACATCAAGGCTGTATATTGTCACCCTGTTTATTTAACTTATATGCAGAGTACATCATTAGAAACACTGGACTGGAAGAAACACAAGCTGGAATCAAGATTGCTGGGAGAAATATCAATAACCTCAGGTATGCAGATGACACCATCCTTATGGCATAAAGTGAAGAGGAACTAAAAAGCCTCTTGATGAAAGTGAAAGAGGAGAGTGAAAAAGTTGGCTTAAAGTTCAACATTCAGAAAATGAAGATCATGGCATCTGGTCCCATCACTTCATGGCAGAAAGATGGGGAAACAGTGGAAACAGTGTCAGACTTTATTTTTGGGGGCTCCAAAATCACTGCAGATGGTGATTGCAGCCATGAAATTAGAAGATGTTTACTCCTTGGAAGGAAAGTTATGACCAACCTAGATAGTATATTCAAAAGCAGAGATATTACTTTGCCAACAAAGGTCCATCTAGTCAAGGTTATGGTTTTTCTGGTGGTCATGTATGGATGTGAAAGTTGGACTGTGAAGAAAGCTGAGAGCTGAAGAATTGATGCTTTTGAACTGTGGTGTTGGAGAAGACTCTTGAGAGTCCCTTGGACTGCAAGGAGATCCAACCAGTCCATTCTAAAGGAGACCAGTCCTGGGTGTTCATTGGAAGGACTGATGCTAAAACTGAAACTCCAATACTTTGGCCACCTCATGTGAAGAGTTGACTCATTGGAAAAGACCCTGATGCTGGGAGGGGTTGGGGGCAGGAGAAGGGGCCGGCAGAGGATGAGATGGCTGGATGGCATCACCAACTCAATGGACATGAGTCTGAGTGAACTCCGGGAGTTGGTGATGGACAGGGAGGCCTGGCGTGCTATGATTCATAGGGTCACAAAGAGTCGGACACGACTGAGCGACTGAACTGAACTGAACTAGAACAAAACATGGAACAACAGACTGGTTCCAAATTAGGAAAGGAGTATGTCAAGGTCATATATTGTCACCCTGTTTATTTAACTTCTATGCAGAGTACATCATGTGAAATGCCGGGCTGGATGAAGCACAAGCTGGAATCAAGATTGCCAGGAGAAATATCAATAACCTCAGGCATGCAGATGACACCACCCTTATGGCAGAAAGCAAAGAAGAACTAAAGAGCCTCTTGAAGAACGTGAAAGACGAGAGTGAAAAAATTGGCTTAACACTAAACATTCAAAAAGTGAAGATCATGGTATCTGGTCCCATCACTTCATGGCAAATAGATGGGGAAACAATGGAAACAGTGAGGCTCCAAAATTTTGGGGGGGCTCCAAAATCACTGCAGATGGTGACTGCAGCCATGAAATTGAAAGACGCTTGCTCCTTGGCAGAAAAGCTATATTCAACCTAGACAGTTTTACTTTGCCAACAAAGGTTTATCTAATCAAAGCTATGGTTTTTCCAGTAGTCATGTAGGGATGTGATGGTTGGACCATAAAGAAAGCTGAGTGCAGAAGAATTGATAGTTTTGAACTGTGGTGTTGGAGAAGACTCTTGAGAGTCCCTTGGACTGCAAGGGGATCCAACCAGTCCATTCTAAAGGAGATCAGTCCTGAATATTCATTGGAAGGACTTTGAATGTATGGATCACAACAAACTGTATAAAATTCTTAAAGAGAAGGGAATACCAGATGACCTGACATGCCACCTGAGAAATCTGTATGCAGGACAAGAAGCAACAGTTAGAACCAGATATGGAAAAATAGACTGGTTCCAAAGCAGGAAAGGAGTATGTGAAGGTTGTATATTGTCACCCTGCTTATTTAACTTCTATTCAGAATTCATCATGCAAAATGCCAGACTGGATGAAGCACAAGCTGGGATCAAGAGTGCCGGGAGAAATATCAATAACCTCAGATATGCAGATGACACCATCCTTATGGCAGAAAGCGAAGAGGAACTGAAGAGCCTCTTGATGAAAGTGAAAGAGGAGAGTGAAAAAGTTGGCTTAAAACTCAATGTTCAAAAAACTAAGATCATGGCATCTGGTCCCATCACTTCATGGCAAATAGATGGGGAAACAGTGAGAGACAATGGAAACAGTGAGAGACCTTATTTTCTTGGGCTCCAAAATCACTGCAGATGGTGACTGCAGCCAGGAAATTAAGACACTTGCTCCTTGGAAGAAAAGCTATGTCCAACCTAAACAGCATATTAAAAGACAGAGATATCACTTTGGCAACAAAGTCTGTCTAGTCAAAATATGAGTTTTCCTGTAGTCATGTATGGATGTGAGAGTCGGACCATAAAGAAAGCTGAGTGTGGAAGAATTGATGCTTTTGAACTGTTGTATTGGAGAAAACTCTCGAGAGTCCCTTGGACTGCACAGAGATCAAACCAGTCAATCCTAAAGGAACTCATTCCTGAATAGTCATTGGAAGGACTGATGCTGAAGTTGAAGCTCCAATCCTTTGGCCACCTGGTGTGAAGAACTGACTCATGGAAAAGACCCTGATGCTGAGAAAGACTGAAGGCAGGAGGAGAAGGAGATGTCAGAGGATGAGATGGTTGGATGGCAACACCAACTCGATGGACATGAGTTTGCACAAGCTCTGGGAGCTGGTGATGGACAGGGAGGCCTGGCTTGCTGCAGTCCATGGGGTTGCAAAGAGTTGGATAAGACTGAGCGACTGAACTGAACTGAACTGAATTATATAGTGGTTTTCTGGTGACTGACAATAGTCCCAAGCGAATGAAATTTTGATACCCGGAAGGAGAGAGGGATTGAGGATACAAGTAAAAATAAGTTACACTATGAAACTGAAAAAACTGGAGCCAAGATTAGGGAGATAAAAATGGAAAAGGGGACAAAAAAGATTTATTTACATCGTTATCTACTTCAATTTGTCCTTTTTATCTGTGACTACCATGACGTTCTTTGTTCTCAGCAGACTTTGTAGCTTGCATGAGCACTAAAATTTTACTGATGATGGTGATGATGAGATGTTTTATTCCAATAAAACACAGTGCATGGCTGTAATCCTTGTCTATACACAAGGCCTTGATTCCTTGATTTATGACTCACCTACATATGTTGGAATGAACCCCGAGGAGTTCCATATATGTTCTCGTCTTTTCTGCAAAGACAGTCTTCCTTTACCCTTTGTTCCTTCAACTGGATCAGCTGGGAAATGATTGACTTGTCTGCTCTTAGGCAGAGGAAAAGTGTGGATAATTAAAGAGTCAATTTTACTCACACAGGAGAATTTCCACTCTTTCTTGCAAAATGGCGCTGCTGGGATATTGAAAGGCAGAGAGGGGAAAATGTTGGGGGCATTCCAGGTTGGAACTCTGACTGAGGAAATGGTATCCTAAGAGGCAATTTAGCAGTGTTGAAGGCGTACAATTAGTGATAATGATGACAATGATGATAGCTGACATGCTCCGAGGGTTCACTAGCCACCAGGCACCATCATTTTATAGGCATCACCACCTTGCCTTTATAATCAAGCTGTGTAGCTTTGCTGTGAATATTATAGCTCTGAAATCCCAAGACTTTGGTTCAAATCCCAGCTCTGAAACTTCTTAGCTGAGATGAGCAAGTCACTTAAACTCTCTAAACCTGTTTTCTCATAGGATTGTGCTGAGAATTAAGGGAAGTAAAAAGTATAAAGGGCTTTGCACAGTCCTAAGCATAAACATTAAAAAATGTTAGCTATTCTATATGCCATATTTGGGGTTCTTCACGGATTGGATTATCTTTTGCACATTGATCTGGTAACCCAAATAATGTCCACAATCACTTTGGTCCTATGGGAAATGGCATGCTAAATTATATACTGGCAAACTATGGCCCTTGACCAAATCTGGTCTGTTAACTGTTTGTGTATGACTCCCTAGCTCAGAATAAGGTTTGCATTTTAAATGGTTGAAAAAAATCAAAAGAACCCAGTATTTTATAATATGTCCAGGATATGAAATTCAGATTTCAGTGTCCATAAAGCTTTACTGGGACACAAGCCTGCTCATTATTTGCATACTGTCCATGACTACTTCCACCTTGCAATGGCCAATCGAGTAGCTGCAACAGACATGGCAGGGCTCACAGCCCTAAAATATTTGCTATCTGGCTCTTTACAGAAAGGGCTTCCCTAGTGGATCAGACGGTAAAGAATCTGCCTGAAACATCTAAGACTCGGGTTTGATCCCAGGTCAGGAAAATTTCCTGGAAGAGGGCATGACTACCCACTCCAGTATTCTTGCCTGGAGAATCCCATGAACAGAGAAGCCAGGTGGGCTATAAGCCATGCGGTCACAAAAAGTCAGATATGACTGAGTGACTGAGTACATACAAGTACCTTAATAGAAAAAGTTTGTCCAACCTCTGTTTCAAATGATAAAAATGAAACTAACTTCCAAGCAGTATATGAGAACATAGCTTTCAAAACTGGCTATTAAACCCTCCTAAATGTATGTGTATTGCTCTTTTTCCATACTCATGCACACACTTACTCAAACACACTACAGTACACATTAGTGTGGAACAACCCAGGCGTGTCTTCTGCTCTGACCGTGAGGTGGCTCTGGGTATCCCTGCTGGTTGACCTGCTATCCAAAGCCTGTGTTACTTTACTCAGCATCTGTCCAGCCTGGGTTTGTAGGAAAGCATTAGAGATAAATACATGTGGCAGAGTTAAAAATGGCTGGCTTTTTCCATACCTTCCAAAGAAATATACAAATATTTGAGAATTTTCCTTATGGTAAAAATTTCCATTTTCCTTATGAGCTCCCTTTGCTAGAGTTTTGAAGAACCTGTTCTTAGGCACAAGAACTATTTATCACACATATGAGAATCAACACGAATAAAACACCCTTAGGTACTGCTCACATTTCTTTTGCCTTCTCACTTTTGGGCTGCTATTAAACTTTAATACATAGAAAGTTTGCAGGGTTTTATAGAGTCAGACGGTGAAGGTACAGAGCAGACTGACATGCCTGGGGGTTAAAATCCATCCAGGTTTGCAGTTATATAATGAGCAGTTGCCCTAATCACCATAAAAAGGCATTCAAAAATGTTGTCAGCTTGGAAAAACTAGCACCAAAGACTGTCAAAACTGAAAAGAGCCTGGTGATCAATTTCTCCAACCCTTTGTTTTTAGAGATGAGTAAATTTAGGTCAGTTCAGTGGATGGGCTTGCTCAAGGGTCCATAGGCTCCTTTGTGGAAAAGCCGGGTGTAGATTGCTGGTCTGGAGAAGGCAATGGCACCCTTCTCCAATACTCTTGCCTGGAAAATCCCATGGATGGAGGAGCCTGGTAGGCTGCAGTCCATGGGGTCGCTAAGAGTCGGACACGACTGAGCAACTTCACTTTCACTTTTCACTTTCATGCATTGGAGAAAGAAATGGCAACCCACTCCAGTGTTCTTGCCTGGAGAATCCCAGGGATGGCAGAGGCTGGTGGTCTGCCGTCTATGGGGTCGCACAGAGTCGGACACGACTGAAGCGACTTAGCAGCAGCAGCAGCAGATTGCTGGTCACTGGCTTCTAGCCCTGGCCTCTCATCCTGCCTCCCTGCTTTCTGAATGACACTGAAGCACAGAAATAACATCTAGTAAACCACTCGGATATATACTTTCAAAATAAAGCATTGCTTTCCCTTAGCTGTTCAATTTGTCTGACATGTGTGGCATTTTTATTCCATCTCACGTGGCAGTGTCATGTCCCCTTGGGTTCTTGCTTCAAAATCATGGACTCTGACACTTCCTGGGGCTTCTAGCACATTCTGTGCAGCCTCAGGACCAGGCGTGATGCTCATGGCCATTAGATTTTTGTGCCCTAAGATCTACCAGCCCATGCTTCTCCCTCCCTGCACTCAAGAGAAAGGAAGGGGTTGGGAAGGCAGAGGGAATCTGCTGTGAAATATTAGCCAAGCAACAGAGCTATAAGACTCAGTTAAGAAACTGCCCAAGTATATGTGAAGGCTGCTGGATTATGATACAGGACAAGGACACGGTGAGGTTCCCCATCCCTGCAGTGATATATAACTTTGTAACATTTATACATGTGGGGCTGATCCCCGTTTATCTATATCTATGTGTATTGTGTATTTATAAATATATGTGTGTATTTGTGTAAATGTGTACTTGGATATTACCTCTCCATTTCCCTCTTTCCATTTCTCAGATGGGCTTCCCTGGTGGCCCAGTTGGTAAAGAATCTGCTTGCAATGCAGGATACCTAGGTTCGATCCCCATTGATAAGATTCCCTGGAGGAGGGCATGGCAACCCATTCCAGTATCCTGCTTGGAGAAGGCAGAGGAGCCTGGTAGGCTACATTCCATGGGGTCACAAACAGTCAGACAAACTGAGTGACGAAGCACAAGTACATTTCTCAAATAGAGTGTAAGCTTGTAGCTGGGAGCATCAGGGAAGCATGGAGAGTTGGAATTGCCTGCCAGGTATTTCTCTTTTTAGCTTTGTTTTGCCAAAGCTGAAAATCACAGAGGTGGATAGTTTGAGGGAGAAGAATGCCTCTGAGATAGAAGTGAAGTGAGAGAGTCTTTGAAAAGACTATTCAAAATAGTCTTTGAGTAAAATTCTATTTACTTGAACCAGAAGCAGAGAGTATTCTGAAAACCAGAGGAAGCAGCACCCTGGCAGGGTCCAGACCCAGAGGGGTGACAAGCATACCAAGAGGCAGGGCGAGGTGCTTCCCAGTCTCACTACAATCCTCCAACCTCCACGTGAAAAGTGGGAGCAGCAGCCCCAGACCTGAAGGGATGGGTAGACTGGGATGATGTGTGTCTCCATGGCAACCAGCGTAGTCTGGTGACTCACAGCTTGTACATGCTGGGGAGTCAGGGCAAGGACTGGGGGATGGGGACCTTCCCAACACCTGCGTACTAGGAAAAGACCTGACGGGGTAGGGATGGAGGAGTACTGAGAAGTGCAGCATGGGATAGTCAGAGCTGACATGAAGCCACTTGGAAGGAAATAAAGGGATCTGATACTTCTTCCACATTTGAGTCTGTGGCCTGCGATTCATCTATTCCTTCAACAGCTGAAACACAAAAATCCATACTTTCCCCCTTGAGTTGTCCAATGCATACTAAGTGTCCAGGTAATTGTGGATGCACTAGCTATTGCTTTGTTGTAGCTACTGTTCATATTCCATGGCTCCTATGAAAAGACGGGCTGTCTACATCAATGCATATTTCTATTTCTTGTCCTTGTGGACATTTCTTAAAACTAGGCTTTAAAACAATGTGGATGGACCTAGAGTCTGTCATACAGAGTGAAATAACTCAGAGAGAGAAAAAGTATCATATATTAATGCAGATATGTGGAATCTAGAAAGACAGTATAGGTGAACCTATTTGCAAGGCAGGGATAGAGACACAGACATAGAGAACAGATGTGTGAACGTGGTGAGAGAAGAAGAGGGTGGGATGAATTGGGAGATTAGGATTGACATATATATCTACACTACTATGCGTAAAATAGGTAGCCAGTGGGAAGCTGCTATATGGCACAAGGAGCTCATAGCACTCGGTGCTCTGTGGTGACCTAGAAGGGGGGTGGGGTGGGGGTTGGAAGGGATGTCCAAGAGGGAAAGGATATATGCCTTCTAACTGTGGCACTGGAGAACACTCTTGAGAGTCCTTTGGACTGCAAGGAGATCAAACAAGTCAATTCCAAGGGAAATCAACCCTGAACATTCATTGGAAGGACTGATGAAGAAGCTGAAGCTCCAATACTTTGGCCACCTGATACCAGGAGCCAGTTCATTGGAAAAGATTCTGATGCTGGGAAAGGTTGAAGGCAAAAGGAGAAGAGGGCAGCAGAGGATGAGATGGTTGAATGGCATCACTGGCTCAGTAGACATGAATTTGAGATAATGAAGGTCAGGGGAGCCTGGTGTCCATGGGGTCACAAAGAGTCAGACACAACTTAGTGACTGAATAACAACAAATAGCTGACTCACTGTGTCGTACAGCAAAAACTAATACAACACTGCAAAGCAACTATACCCCGATTAACAACAACAACAACAACAACAACAACAACAACAACAACACAGGATTACCGCAAGACACCAACGATACTGAGGCACCAGGCTGCACGTGTCAGAGGTTTAGACCTTCAGGCGAGTCTTCTAAAGAGCCTGCTCTTTGATACTTTTCATTATTATCATCATGATCAAGTTACAAAAGACCTAAAGTAACAGCTGCGAGAAGCTGGATCTACTCAAATCTTCCAACTGAGCCTAGCTTTTATTCTAAAAAGCAAACCTTTGTAACCAATAAGGCATTTTAGACATAAGTAGGTCTCAGATGGTTTGTCCTTCCAAAGATGGAATGCAGACCTTACTTTCCTTTAAGTTAGGTCAGTTACAGCCATCTCACTGGGGAGAACAAAGCAGAGATGGTGGAGGCTGTGAAAATTGTTTCTTGCTTAATGAATGAAGTTGATGCTGGAGCAGAAAAACTCATTGGTAAAAGGAAGGAGGCTTCTGTGCAGCTTGGGGTATGAGTTTGTTTGTATTTTTTCCATGTGCCTATGACATTCTTGGTGGAGAAGGCCTGTGTGAAAGATTTGAAATAACAGAGCTGAGTGTACATTTCTCAACACAAATTTACATCTACACTAGAATCTCAAAAGTGCACATTCTTTCAAATTTAGCTGCTACACTCATTGAAATGTGCTGATGTCTACAAATACGAGCTTCTTTTTCTGGTGCACTTTTATCCACTTAAAAAAATGCAGTTTTTAGTGTACATTTGCCAAAAACATCAATTCTGATAACCCAATCTACAATGTAATAACCTGACCTCTAACTAGTGGGTGATGTAAGCTGAATACTCAGGAACTATATTTCCTCTCTCTTCCAGACTTTTAAAGAAAAGCAATGTTTCAAAGACAGGATGAAGCCAACTCAAAGTCTGGACTGATCTTCTACTGAGAGGAGGTGGTGCTGGGTTCCAGTTCAAAGCCAGGTGCTTGGCTGCTGTCTTCCTTGAGCTGCTCCACGGCAGCGTGGACCGCAGTTCAGTCTCAGGCAAGAGGCTCAACTAAAGACAGTACCGTTTTTTTAGGACTAAGTTTCAAAACACAGAAGCTAATTTCTCAGCATGACAAAGCTCCCATTTCACTAAAAGACTTGGCCCCATTTAATCCCCAGTTCACCAAGCCCAACTTTCCTTTTTTCCTTTTTTTTCTTTCTGTTTTTATCAACAGTTTCCACTTTGGATAGAGACCATGAATGAACCAACCCGAGGACAGCAGGGTTCTGAAGGGTTTGGGGACAGAAATGTCATGAGGGTGACATTTCTGTTTAAATATCACATTGGCCACGCCACGTGAAAAGGGATTTGGCTCAAGCAGTCATGGGCATCTCTGTACATGTCAGAGTCCAGGTTCACCAGCGTTTGGAGGGCGTCCTCAGAACCCTGCCCCCAGACCCTGTTCTGTATTTCCATTTCTCTTAATGATGTTGGAGCTGTAGAATGCTCCCCGTCCCCTGGCATTGATCAGCTCACATGACCTTGTGGCCGGACACACATTAGCTCATCTGAGTCTTGCCTGCGGGCTGTTACAGGAGTGGGGAGCCCACGGGAGGGGACTTCTTCCCCTCCTCCTCTCCTAGTGTGGTCACGGCACGTGTGTCTCAGCTCTAGCCTCTCACATGCCTCTTTTTCCCTTGAGGGAATGAGGCTGAGTGAGTGAACAGCATGCTTCAGGCTGGGATCATTCTGTCCCTCCGGTTTGGTTTTGCTCTTTTCTTTTCAGGATGCTGTTCATTTTTAGTTGGGACCAGTTAGACAGGTGTTGAAATAAAACCTTTGGTTTTGTGTAGGAGAATTGAGGTTAGAGGGAGTTTCAGAGGGTGATCGCACGTTGTTAATGGTTCAGTTCATTTCCATACAGAGACGGGAAATTCTGGGAGGCGGCTGCATCTGGAGGGAGGAGAACCCCAGCCAGACCGTGCTCAGCTCTTCCCCAAGCCTCCTCCCTGGCGCCATGGCTATGCTCTTGCTCAGGAAGAGGAACCCTGCTTGGCTTTTTGTGGCAGGTGGTTGTCCTGTAAGCTGCTACTTTTTATAGTGAGGTGCACTGGGTTGGTGTGCACCTCCATTTGCTCCCCTGCTCCCCCAGTTCCTAGGTGCCTGGCACCCCGCACACAACCGCCTGTGGGCTCCTGCAGACCCGGTGCCCGTTTCCCTCTCATTCTCACTGTCCTTCCCTCCCCACTCCTGCTGCTTCCTGCCGCCATGGTTTTCCATTCCTCTCAGTCTTGGTAGGTCTGTCTCCTCCATCATGCAGTGACTACTGGTGGGAAACCGTGGGGACCCTGCTGCGGTCATCTTCATCCCTGTGTTTCCAGCCTGGCCATACCCAGTCCATCACGCTGCTGTCCGTAGAATGAACAGCCAGGCCCGGATACCCCCGGATCTTGTGTCCTCCACCCATCATACTGGCAGCTCGGTCTGAAGTTCTCTGTTTCCACCTTGTATTCCTGTCATCAGACTGCTCATGTCACTAGGTCCTGCCTCGCCCCGGCAGTGGGGCATCTTTCTCTCACCACCTGTGGCATGACAGAGGACACACCTGTGTCAGATACCCGGTCCCATGGAAAGGAGCCATGGTGCCCACGCCATCCTGTGACCCTGAGGATACCTGGAAGCACTCTAGGCCTGGAGCACTTGGCACAGGAGTCATCTGAGGCTGTGCCAGGCCCATTCACTCCTCACTCAGACATTTCTCCTGCTGCTGAGTCACACCAGCTGCAGGAGACTCCAGGATGTTCCTGGTTCTCTGAGGTCCATCTGTGAGGTGGTTTGCCCCCAACTCTCTGAGGCTCTCCTGGTGGCTCAGAGGGTAAAGCATCTGTTTGCATTGTGGGAGACCTGGGTTCAATGCCTGGGTTGGGAAGATCCCCTGGAGAAGGAAATGGCAACCCACTCCAGTATTCTTGCCTGGAAAATCCCATGGACGGAGAAGCCTGGTAGGCTACAGTCCATGGGGTCGCAAAGAGTCAGACATGACTGAGCAGCTTCACTTCTCTGAGGCTCCCAGAGTGACGCAACCTGGAGGGCCCTGATTAGGGCTCACTGGCACCTACATTTCCTCTGCTTCCCCTCTTATTCTTTCCTCCTCTGGGTGGGAGGATGTTTACCATCTGGAATTCCATATCTTCTATGTTGTGCCTCAGTCTAGGCTTCTGAAATTCAAAATGCAAAAATAGATTTTGTTCTGTCCCAGATCAGCTGTCTTCAGGGGCACTGAGTACTACAGGGGTCAGACAGCCTGGGAGGGTCAGAGCCTCAAAACTGCTGACAAACACCTGCAAGGGCAACTGTCATGCAGCGCCCTCAAATCCCTGCTGTTTGCACTGTTTTCTACTGCTTTTCTCAACACCCAGTTTTTGCCTCCTTTTTCCAGGATTGTGTCATACTTCCTGCATTTTCCCTGCAAAGAACTGGGGTTTGAGACCATTTAAAGCAAAGCAGAAGCCTTCTTTCTTCCAAACTTCTAAACCATGCATCCTTCCTACATAGAGGCCCTCTTCTTCTCATGGAGTTTCAGTTGAGCTGTGTAGCCAGGGGCTCTTTCTTTGACACTAGACACTTTTTATTTATTTATTTTTACTGTTTAAAAATAAAATTAGGGCTTCCCTGGTGGCTCAGATGATAAAAGAATCTGCCTGCAATGAGGGAGACCTGGGTACAATCCCTGGTCAAGAAGATCCCCTGGAGAAGGGAATGGCTACCCATTCCAGTACTCTTGCCTGGAGAATTCCATGGACAGAGGAGCTGGAGGGCTACAGTCCATGGGATTGGAAAGAGTCAGACATGACTGAGTGGCTAACAAAAATAAAATTAATTTACAATTATTTAGAACCACAGCAAGTCAGAGCTGAATGGGACTCACAGGCTCAGGTTATTTCTAATCTTTGCTCCATTGGCCCCTCCCCTCACTGTGGCTGAGAAAATGTTTCTCAAAGAGGACAAGATACCTGCCAAGTTTGTGTAGAGTTCCAAGAGCAAGAAGATCATAGGAGGTGGGGATCTGCACAGATGATGTTTTATTTCCATATCTGTTTCCAATAATTTTAGTTATGGCATGTTCTAGCATAGTTCCAGCATAAAAGTACCTGCTTTGGCTCTCAAAATATGAATTACTAATATTAGCATTTACTGAACACCCAGGATTTTCCTAGAAATATGAACAGTTCTCAAAATAGAGTGCCTCTGTGGATCCTCCAATAACCCCATTTTACTGATGAGGAAACTGAGTTTTGCCCAAGGACAGGCAGTATGTGTATGCTGAGGCAGGACTTGAGGCCTGGCCTGTGTGACTTGATATCTATCACACAACAGCCACGAAAAGGACTGCACTGATCATTCCAAATATGGTGGGCCAAAAGATGAGAGCAGATCGCCTCTTCCTTGTCAAACTCATCACTTGGAACATGAACAGGCTTACACTGCTAATGCTTTCTTACTTTCCCTTTAAACATGCCTTCCAATAGACTCCAGTTAGACAGAGCACAGTTCTCTGATAGTGATAAATATTTATTACCCCACTGACAGACGAAGAAGCTAAGGCCAGAGCAGCTAAGTGGCTTGGTCAAGGTCTTGCAGCCCATCAATGGCATATCTTGGACCTGAATCCTGGACTCGAATCCCAAATAGAGTGAGTTAAGAAACCTAAAACACCCATCACTAGTTCTGGAACACACATAGGTATCTGGCAAAGCTCTTTCATTTCCCCTTCTCTTTATTCCTCACATGGTTCCCAAGGGTTGAGCACACACAGCTAATGCAATCTACAGTCTCTGCAATGTTTTATGGCAATAAAAAAAAAGTGTAAAGCCATCCAGCTACTTTGCTGCTGTTGAAAAATAATCACTGGATGATGTTCCCCTTGGCAGCTGTCTGGGCCTGGTATTTAAGCAGCATCCAGTTCCAAAGAACTGCCCTTTAAAAGGAGATTAGAATTGCACATCCACGGTGTATGAGCTGGAAGATAAACAAATGTTCTTTTTCACCCAAATATTTCCAGCTTTTGCTTGAAGGTATTTCTCATGACTGGAGCCCAGCACATTCTATATGCAGAACTGGAAGAGCTTAAGCTCATACTGTGAGCCACAAACTATGCAAAGGCAGTTCACTTTTGGTTCTGGCATTAGCCTCTTGGTTGCAGATGACACAAACTGAACACATAATCACAAGGGACTTTTATTGGCTCATTAATTGAAAAGTCTGGAGATAGACTTAACTTCAGGTATAGCTGGATCGAGGGATTCCAAGAATGTCATTCTCTCCTCTCCTATACGTTCTTTCTGCCTTGCTCTCCTTTTTTCTTAAAAAAAAAAAAAAAAAAGAAAGAAAATGTATTGAAGTATACTTGCTAGGACTTCCCTGTAGCTCTAATGGTAAAGAATTTCCCTGCAATGCAGGAGACCAGGGTTTGATCCCTGGGTCAGGAAGATCCTCGGAGAAGGGAATGGCAACAGCAACGTACTCCAGTATTCTTGCCCAGAGAAGCGCATGGATAGAGGCTACAGTCCCCGGGGTCACAAGGAGTCGGACGTGACTGAGTGACTAACACACACACACGCTTGCCTTACGATGTTGTGTTACTTTCTGCTGTGCAACAGAGTGAGCCAGCTATATGTATATATATCCTCACACAGGATCTTCCTCTTGGCGCCATGGTGGCCACTACCAACAGTAGTAACAGGCTTATAGTCCACTAGCTACGCAACTCCCACAGGAAAAGAGAGCTCTGCTTCCTAGCAGCTTGCATAAAATCACAGAAGTGACTCTCATTGGCTCGACTTGGGTCACAGGTTCATTTCTGAGCCAGTCACTGTGGCCAGGGGAATGAACAACAATGATTGGTCAGACCTGGGTCATGTGCCTTTCTCTGCAGTGAGGTGGGTCCAGAGGAAACCACTATGAGTTGCTCATAAGCAAGGACAGTTTACCTCAAGTAAAACCAAAATTCTGTTACCAGAAACATAGTGAATGAATGACTGGCAGTCAACACAACAGCTGACCATGGCAATTAGATTCCCCATTTCTAAGAGATGCAGATGATTCCAAAAAAAGATTTTGCTGACTGCTTTTTCTCATCAAGAAAGTCACGTGCAGAAATTCAAGGGGATAGAAAGAAGAGGAAGCTTGGTCCCAGTTAGGGAACTAGAACTGTGGGTCATAGAAGTGAAAGAATTAAGAGGTAAGTGTGGATTCCTTTCTTTTCTTTGAAAATATAAAAGTGAGATGGCACCTGTCCTAAAGAAGCCTTTGCCTGCAAACAGTTGGAGCCACAAACCTACAAGATAGTATACTTCACCACAACTAAACGGCTTTAACATCAGTCATGCACTCCTCAGCCCTTTATTCAGTTAATGTTGAGGATCTACTGTGTGCTCAGGTGCTATTAAGACCTTAGGGATACAGGACTGAAGATAAGCAGAAGGCAGACTTGAATCCTACTGATGGAGCTTATATTCTAATTGGGAGAGAAACAAAACAAACAAGTGAGCCAGAGAAACAAAACAAACAAGTGAGCCAGTTCATGAGCAGAAGCATTTCATATAAGCATGACAACTGCCGGGAAGAAAATAAAGCAGGTTTGATGTATAATATCTTGGAGATGGAAGTGGGGGGCCCTTTGGAGAGACAGTTAGCAAAGACATCAGAAGCAGTTTACAGCTGAGACTTAAGAAAAAACAGCCAAGAAGGTCGCATGGAGATGAGGGCTCCAGGCAAAAGCCCTGAGGCAGGAAGAGATGTGTACGGCTGAGGACCAGAAAGAGGGGACACAGACTGGAGCACGTGGGTGATGGGGGCACTAGAGCAAAAGGACAGAGGGGAGGTAGAAGCCAGGTCCTATAGGGAGGGTTCTGCTTCTGAATTTCCCGAGTGCTTTATTGATGAGCGTGTCTTGCTGCTTACAGGCTTCCCTGGTGGCTCAGAGTATGCCTGCAATGCAGAAGACGCAGGTTTGATCCCTGGGCAGGGAAGATCCCCTGGAAAAGGGAATGGCTCCCCTCTCCAGTATTCTTCCCTGGAGAATCCATGGACAGGGGAGCCTGGTGGGCTACAGTTCATGGGGTCGCAAAAAGTCAGACGTGACTGAGCAACTAACATTTTATTTTTTCACTTGTTGCTACATTTGCTGAGAATGATAGCCAGTTCCACGTCTGACTCAGACGAGGACACGTCTGCCCCTACCTCTTCCATGTCATTCACACTGCCTGGCATCTATCAGACAATCTGTGAGTATTTCCTGCAGTGAGAGAGTGTGGTCCAGTGGAAAGGACTGGATTAAAACCCTAGTTCTGTCAGCTTGTAACTGAGGAACACTGGAGAGATTGTTTAAAATCACTGGACCTCTCATCTGAAAGTGGGTAATATGGGTCTCTTAGGGTGTTTTAAAGATTAAGCAAGACCATGTGGGAGAGAATTCATAGTGAAAGCTTTCATTAAATGATGGTTTTTCTTCCTGATTTCATTGGCAAGAATGGGAATTGTGGCCTAGCATTGGGTGGGTTTGGTGAAAAATCCACATTCCCAATTTTTATTCATTCTAGAAGACTAGACACCTGGTGATAACGGTTTGAAAATGGATCATAGTATGGAATAACAAGGATACAGAGAAGGTAAGAAGATCAGAATGGTGTGGCATATACATGAATGATGACAACAGCACACAAAAAATGACCGTTTCTTTAGGTCACTTTGTGAGCCAGGGATGGGCTAAGTCTCTCCATGTACCATTTGATATAAGCCGTCAACCTGAAACAATGACCCTAATCAAACATCAACCCTATCAGACATGTTGGTTTATTAGTCCCATGTTATGAATGAGATTCAGGATGGAAGGACAGGAAGATAAAGTCACTTGTCAAGATCATATCTTAACTAGTAAACGGTTGACCCTATGCTACCCTGACTTCCTAGGTGAAATTATTAATGTGGCCACAGATCCTTGCTATATTGTTGTTTATTTTTTTCTCAGATGGTTCTTATTCCTCAAAAATCCCAATGTTCCCTGACTTCAGTTGGTTAAATAAGCAGCATCTTCAAATGAAGGAACTAATGATACTGAACCTCAAAAAAATTTTTAAGGAATTAAAGATACCCCTAAGAATGGTTTCCTAATTGTAGAAGCCTGCTACATTAATGCTGAAAAACTCATTTACAATTCAGCTATTAAATGACAAACCATTACCACCATTTTTATTGCTTTATATTCCCTAACAAATTTATTATGTAATTACCCTGCATAACAGTATCATTTTAGGATGTAAAGTTGAAATAAGGTCCCTATTTTAAAATGCTTACTATTATGTGTTTTCAATATCTAGTTTATATAAAATATCCAGCATCGAGAAAGTTTTCCCTTCTGTTAACCAGGGCTCAATAAATAGGTTTGCAACTCCTTATTTCATGAATCTGATTCTCTTTTGCCCTCTGCAACCCATTAGAAAGGGGGAGAAATCGGACAGAGAGGTTGCCTTGCCCATTCTTCAGCTTGGCAACTCATTAGTTGAAAACATTGGGGGATTATGAAAATGGCTACTATTCCCAGCCGCCCAGTGAGTCTGGGCCCAGGTTTAAACAGAAGCATATCCACAAAAGAATGGGGATTTAGGAGTGACTCGAACAATTTCTCCCTGATGGTGTTTTTGACTGTGGGAGTCAGGGGAATCCCCCAGACAAGGTTTGGAGGTGAGGCGGGCAGCTGCTAGCACAGAGGCATAAGACAATAAGATATACAAGGCCCAAAGGAGAAGCCAGCTCACACCAATACTCCTTTTCCTAAAGGCAGGAGAAATTGAACTTGTTTCCAAGGAAGAGGGGCAAAGGAGGGAGCTGAGGGATGTGCCCAAGGGGCCTGACTTCTGCATTTTTGTGGATAATGAGATGGGAATCAACTATAAAGAGATCTTTTCTAAGTAAACTCAATCACATGTGATATTTTCTTTGCTTTTTTGTTCCTGGGGCTGATTAGGAAGACAACCTGGGGAGGGACTGCATTCTAAACCTGGCTGCTTTTCAGTCCCGAGAAAGAGAGGTATGCTGTTTCTCTCAGCGGGAGAGGAGTCCGCCTGATTACCTATGTAAAGTGTCATCGGAGACTACGGCCTCAGTTGTCAGATCTGAATAAACTTGTACGTCTTTGCAAATACTGCCATGAATAGGGATAAGACAATCTGCTGCGTGGCTTTATCTTAGTTTTAACTTCTCTCATAAACTCAGACAGGTGGAATCTGGGCAGAGAATGTGCCAGTGAGAGTTGGAAGAACAGCCAGGAGATAGCTCTTGCTTGGCTGGCTGGGTGAATTTGAGTAGGAAACTGCCTTTCTCTGGACCTGTTTTCTTGCCTGTGAAAGTAGAGGATTGGGACCGATGGATGCTCGGCAGGCCTTTCTTGAGTCAATGATTCGTAGCATGCTGAGAGTCCAGAGTCCTGAATCTTGCTATGCAGCCCAATTCAGCGTATCTCAAAGGTGGGTTCTCAGTGTTACCTAGAGATATCACTTTGCCAACAAAGGCCCATATAGTCAAAGTTATGGTTTTTCCAGTAGTCATGTACGGATGTGAGAGTTGGACCATAAAGAAGGCTGAGTGCCAAAGAACTGATGCTTTTGAACTGTGGTATTGGAGAAGACTCTTGAGAGTCCCTTGGATAGCAAGGAGATCAAACCAGTCAAACAAAGGAAATCAGCCCCGAATATTCATTGGAAGGACTGATGTTGAAGCTCCAATACTTTGACCACCTAAGGCGAAGAGCCGACTCATTGGAAAAGACCCTGACTCTGGGAAAGATTGAAAGCAAAATGGTAAGGGGGCAACAGAGGATGAGATGGTTGGGTAACATCACTGACTCAATGGACATGAGTTTGAGCAAACTCTAAGAGATAATGGAGGACAGGGAAGCCTAGCACACTGCAGTCCATTGGGTTGCAAAGAGTTGGCTAAGACTTAGCAACTGAACAACAACTGTGCTCCCCAGGGGACATTTGGCAATGTCTGAAGACATTTTTGGTCATGACACTGAGTAAAGAGTGCTACTGGCCTCCTGTGGGAAGAGGCCAGGGATGCTGCCTAACATTTGAGAAATGGAATATTTCCTGCTATATCAGAATACATGAACATCACAGTCATCAGTGATTGCATCCCTCCAATGTGGGCCAGGTTACCCTGAGGACACTCAGGAAGGAAAAGAATACCTGCCATTTAGCAGCCATCAGACTGCAGCCACTCCTCACGGTGAGCCTGAGGAAGCTCAGGATACGAAACACAGGAAACCAGCCCCAGATAGCTAGGTGCATATCAAAGGAACTATTTCAGTGGGTCCAAACTCTTGGAACTCCCCATACACAGAAAATCACTGAATTCCTTAACTTGAGATATCTGGTTTTCTTTAATTCACAATAATCTTTTGACATTCAGACTTCCCACCCTTTGTTACAAAACTTCTATAAAACCTAGCTCCTCCCCTTGCCTCCTCAGAGAAGTTCTCTCAGAGTTACTTGAGATGCTGCCTCCCAGGCTTACGTCCTAAAAATTGCCACTGAAGAAAACATAACTCTCAACTTTCAGTCTGGAATACTTTTAAAGTCCAATCATCCTACAATACACAGGACAGTCCCTACAACGAAGAATTATCTGATCCCAAATGTCAATAGTGCTGAGGCAGAGAAACACCACCTTAAACTATCAATTAGACATAAACTCATATCATCCCTTCAAGTTAGCATGTATCCACAGAAGATGTCCTGAGTAAAGTTCCTCCCCAAGCCCTGCAAACACACAGAAAGTCACCCTGAGTGTTATGTCTGCGTGAATTCCTTGGGGGAAAGCCATTCCATGAGTCTGGAAGCATCTGGTATGAAAAGTTAATGTTAAACATGCATTTGCACTGATAGGAGAAACAAGCAGAGCACCATCCATATTTTCTCCAGAAGGAAAAAGTCTACCTTGACCTCCCTTGCCACCCCCTGAAAAACTGTCCTGTGGCCTTCCCCAGCTGCCTGAGTTATGCAGAGAGGATAAGCAGCTTTGTTTCTTTCAGTCTTCAGAATTCTAATGTTTAAACTAATGTATTTATTTATGCTGAATGCAGCTTTCCACCCAGAACATTATGAATCTTTCTTCAGGAACCCGGAGTGAAATCAACCTCCCCAGTCTTTGTCGAAGCCACTGGTTTCTACTCCCTGTGTTAACAAGACCTGACTTTGTGGATCATTTAATATTTATCCCAAATATTTGATACACATATAATGACATAATCACTCAGTTCCTTAGCCTGACATGGTTGCCTAAGCACCTACCAGCTTTGAAAATCTACATTTTTCAGAATATGTTGTCAGTTAGTATAATGTATTCCAGAGCATAGATTTCTTGCCAAAATAATTCTGCCTGGTGAATGATAAATGTGTTGTGATTATTTCTTCAGCTTTTGTGAAAGCATACAGTAGGGATAGTGTCTTGAAAGCAACACACAGACCAGAGGAACACAGTGCTCCTTTGTTTGGTTCTGCCATACTCAGGATTTGTTCTCTACATTCTTTCCCCAAACTCTCTTTAACTAGTTTCTACTCCCTGAAGTGATTGGTGCTGGCAATGGAAAGCTGTGTTCAGCTAATAAGTTCTTCTTGGCTCCAGCATGTGTCTCTTTTAGTTAAGCCCACAAGAACTTAACGAACTGTTGTGTCTCTCCTGGGTAAAGGTCGTTGTAGCTCAGGTTTTAAAGTAACCTCATCTTTCAAAACTGGCTTGACAAATGGAAAAATCCAGAGCCCCAGATGTCTGCAGTTTCTGGCTTCTTCCAGGATAAGTGAGACTGAGTATCTCATGCAGCATGGAAACTGGGAGTCCTGAAAAGAACTCTAAGGCACATGATGTTTGATTAAAAATGTAAATGACCAACTTGTAGACTGTTGGCCAAGGCTATAGAATTAAGGGGAAACCAAAGACCACTGAAATCACCATGTGTCTGGACCACCAAAGAGACCTCTTGGGTGACTTCAGTCCACCTGAACACTTGAGAAGCTTCTCTAGGTATAAAAAGCAGATGATATTCTGCTCCAATAGCAAATAGTCATTGTTGATTCTCCAGTTTCCCTCCCCCACCCCTTCCCATCCATCACAAGCTCTACTCCCAAAGCATCTCCTGAACTACTCTACTTTGCTCCAACCCCACAGCTAACCCCTCATCCAAGCCACCATCCATCTTTTGCCTGAATGTCTATAGTAATTTGGGGCTTCCCAGGTGGTGCTAGAGGTAAAGAATCTGCCTGCCAATTCAGGAGATGCAAGAGACGTGGACTCAATCCCTGGGTCAGGAAGATGTCCTGGAGGAGAAAATGGCAACCTGTTCCAGTATTCTTGCCTGGAAAATTCCATGGACAGAAGAGCCTGGGAGGCTACAGACCATGGGGTCATAGAAGAGTCAGGCATGACTGAGCGGGCACGTGTGCACATGGACGTGCACACACACACAGACACAGATGCACAACAATATCTCTCTCCCACTCCTCTTGCTCCACCACAATTCACTTTCCCCATAGCAGCCAGAAAAATCTTTTAAAAATGTGAATCAGTTTGTGTTCGTCAATGCTTAAAGTCCGTCAATGACTTCCTGTTGTTCTTAGAATTGGTTCCTAAGAGCTCACTATGTAGGGTTGCCTAATATAGCAAACAAAATACAGAGCCAGGGACTTCCCTGGTGGTCCACTGGTTAGGAGTCTGCCTTGCGCTGCAGGGGACATGGGTTTGATCTGGTCAGAGAACTAAGATCGCACATGCCTTGGGGGCAATTAAGCCCATGAACCACAGCTAGAGAATCTGCACGGCAAGGAAAGATCCACATGACACAGTGAACCTGAGGCAGCCAAGTAAATAAATAAGTACTAAAAAAAATACAGAGGTCCAGTTATATGTGACTGTCAGATAAACAATGAACCCCACTTTTTAAAGCAAAAGGATGTCCCATGTTTGTTTAATCTATACGCTGAGCACATCACGAGAAATGCCAGGCTGAATGAGTTACAAGCTACAATCAAGATTGGCAAGAGAAACATCAACAACCTCAGATATGCAGGTGATACCACTCTAATGGCAGAAAGCAAGAGGCACTAAAGAGCTTCTTGATGAGGGTGAAGGAGGAGCGTGAAAGAACCGGCTTAAAACTAAATATTAAAAAAACCAAGATCATGGTATCCGGCCCCATTACTTCACTTCAAATAGAGGGAAAAAGGTAGAAGTACTGATGGATTTCCTCTTTTGGGGCTCTAAAATCACAGCAGATGGTGACTGCAGCCATGAAATCAGAAGACATTTGCTTCTTGGCAGGAAAGTTATGACAAATCTAGACAGTGTGTTGAAAAGCAGAGACATTACTCAGCCAACAAAGGTCCATACAGTCAAGGCTATGGTCTTCCCAGTGGTCATGTATGGTTGTGAGAGTTGGACCATAAAGAAGGCAGAGTGCTGAAGAACTGATGCCTTCGAACTGTTGTGTTGGAGAAGACTCCTGAGAGGCCCCTGGGCAGCAAAGAGATCAAACTAGTCAATCTTAAGGGAAACCAACCTTGAATAGTCATTGCAAGGATCAATGCTGAACCTGAAACTCCAGTATTTTGGTCATCAGACATGAACAGCTGACTCATTGGAAAAGTGCCTGATGCTGCAGAAGATTGAGGGCAGAAGGAGAAGAGTGAGTAGAGTAAGAGGATGAGATGGTTGGATGGCATTGCCAATGCAATGGACATGAACTTGGGTAAACTTCTGGAGACGGTGAGTGACAGGGAGGCCTGGTGTGCTGCAGTCCATGAGGTCACAAAGAGTAGGACATGACTGGGCAACTGAACAACAACGATATTCCATGCAATATTTGGGACATACTTGGCAAAAAATTATTTGCTGTTTATCCAACATTCGGTGTAACTGGACACCCTGAATTTTATTTAGCAACCCTACTTAACAGACTTTCTATGGCCTGGCACCTGCCTACTTTTCCAACTTCATCTCACACTCGTTTCCCTCTCACTCACTCCAGCAACATCAGCCTCCAGTATCTCAATATTTCAAGCCTTTGGTTTCCACTCCCCGTTAACAAGACCTGACTTTGTGGATAATTCCAGCTTCTGGGCCTTTGTTCCAATGTCTTCCTCTGCCTGGAACGTTTTGCCTTTGGTGCCGTGTGTGGCTTTCTCCTTTCCGTTTTCAGGTCTCAGTTCAAATGCCCCTCCTTAGAAAAGCTTCTCTTGATCACAGTAAGGACTCCTTTGCCCATCCCTTAGAGCTCTTTATTATCTCACTTTGTTTTATTTTCTTCATGGTGATTTAGACACTAAGTAGCGCCCGACTCTTGAAACCCCATGGACTGTAGTGTGCTAGGCTCCTCTGTCCATGGGATTCTCCAGGCAAGAATACTGGAGTGGGTTGCCATTTTCTTCTCCAGGGGATCTTCTCTGACCCAGGGATCGAATCAGGGTCTCCTGTATTACAAGGAGTCTCCTGCATTGCAGGCAGATTCTTTACCAACTGAGCCACCAGGGATGCTTAGGTGAGTCTATATTTATCTTTCATCTGCTCGCTTGCTTTTTGCCTGCTTCTTCTAGGGGAAGAGGAACAGGGCTTTGTTCTAGAGTCTGACACAAGCCTGATGCATGGCAGAACCTCAGGGAATAACTTGTGAATGAGTGAATAAACCTATGTTTATCCTTTTGCTCTTAGAATAAAATTCATTCTTTTCCATGGCCTACAAGGTTCTTTGCCTTTTGGTTTAATATCATCTCAGATGGAACCCTTTCTTTTCTTTTCTAATTTTTTTTTTAGTGGAGTATAATTGCTTTATAATGTGTTAGTTTCTGCTGTACAACAAAGTGAATCAACTGTATGTATACATATATTCCCTCCCTCTTGAGCCTCCCCTCACCCCTCTAGGTCATTACAGAGCACTGAGCCAAGCCCAGATGGAGCCCTTTCTAAGGAATTCTAGAATGTGTTTCGTCCATTTGGTAAACTGAATCACACTCACATCAACCATGGAGAAGCTGCATTGGTTGGTGGAAAGACCGTCAGTTTGGGTGCTGGAAAGATCTGGGGTTGAATCTCAGCTTTGACTTTGGTTAAGTCACTTCATCTTTGAGACTCAGTTTCCTTATTTATATTATGAGGGATATCCAGATGTTGTTTGTGGGAATACAATGAAAAATGCAAGGATATGTGTAAGGCACCTGTATGAGGCCTGACACACAGTAGGCCCTCAAGAAGTAGATGTTGAATCTGCCCATCACAAAGGGCTCTCTCAAACACCGTGGTAGAACATTATGCTTCAGAGGCTGTTAAAACCCTCCATGTACCATAGAATCTTCTGCTAACATGTATACAGCTCTGTTTGTACAGCTTTGTGTTGTCTGCTTTCTTAGAGGATAGAAATAGGCAGGGGTTGATCCCAGAAAGACCCTTTCTAGTCTCCTGCTTGTTTCCAGGTTGGTACCCATTCCTGTCTGATCAGGTGCTGCTCCTTAAATATCCTCCAGGCTAGATCTGCTGCAGATGTTGCCGTTGCCATGGTAACTATTATGGATGAGATTTTCTCAAACTATGAAAGAATAGCAGAGTTCCAAAGAGCAAATATAATTACTCTTCTACTTGGCTTCAAGGGCTCCACATTAGGTGTTGGATGATACATACCTGGACACTTGGGTCCTTTAAACCCTCTTCTCATGATAACCAATCACATCATATGGATTCATTGGTTAGTGGAGAGAACTTCCATTGAAACCAGGCCATTCACTAAGTTATTGTTATGCTGTAGTCAAAAATTTATTGTTCATGTTTAGTCACTAAGTTGTGTCCAACTCTTTGTGATCCCATGAGCTGCAGCATGCCAGGCTTCAGTGTCATTCACTGTCTCCCGGAGTTTGCTCAAACTCATGTCCATTGAATCAGTGATGCCATCAAAAATTATTATCCATCTTTTAGGAAATTTTCTCTTGAAGTTTGAAATCATTTAATTAAGGTCGTAAAGTACATCTGTAGTTTATATTTTTAACTTTGGCCCAGAACTTCTCACCCTTTCACTGAGAAGTCTGAACTATTTCTCCACTCCTTGAATCAGGGATCAAGTTTAGTAACTGACTTGTAACCAAAGGTATGCAGTGGAACTGACCTTTATGCTATGTGACCTTCAAGGCTGCTTCACAAAATGCCTTGCTTGCATGGGCTTTTGGAATCCTGATTGTCCCATAAACTTGCCTACTCTGAGGCCACCATGCTGTGAGGAAGCTCAAGCTGCTTGGAGAGACAGGTAGATGATTCAGCTGACAGCCCCAGTGGAGGTCCCAGTCATAGACAGCTAGCATTAGTCACCAGACATGTGGCACCACCAGATGTCTTCAAACCCCTGTCATTGATCACCTCCAGATGTTGTCTTCCCACCTGG
Organism: Ovis aries; assembly: GCF_016772045.2. Classification (NCBI taxonomy): domain Eukaryota; kingdom Metazoa; phylum Chordata; class Mammalia; order Artiodactyla; family Bovidae; genus Ovis; species Ovis aries. The sequence continues at coordinate 52,306,409 of NC_056065.1, forward strand.
GATGAAGCAGAGACAGCTCTGCCTCACCTGGATCCCTGATCCCTAGAACCTGAGAGCCTAATTTAAAAGATCCTTTTAAGCCACTAAATTTGAGGATCCCTTGCTATTCAGAATAGTATCTTAAACAGATGGGCTGACTCTCATTGGTTGTCTCAGGGGCACTTGAGATTCAGTCTGTTCCAACATGGAACCATGACTTTGTCCTTCCTGGTACAAGCTGATGGCTTTGCATGCATAGCATTGGGCTCTCTTGGAGTAATATTTCCAATGCCACTGAATTCAAAGTCCTTCAGCCTCCAGGAATAATGATGCTTTAGAGACTCCTACATTGGAAGGACTGATGCTGAAGCTGAAGCTCCAATACTTTGCCCACCTGATGCAAAGAACTGACTCATTGGAAAAGGCCCTGATGCTGGGAAAGACTGAAGGCAAAAAGAGAAGAGGGCAGCAGAGGATGAGATGGTTAGATAGCATCACCAACTCAATGGATGTGAGTTTGAGCAAACTCCAGGAGACAGTGAAGGACAGGAAAGCCTGCATGCTGCAGTCCACAGGGTTGCAAAGAGTCAGACCCAACTTAGTGGCTGAACAACAACAAGAGACTCCTGCAACAGTGAGGGGTTTCCCTGGTGGTTCAGTGTTAGAATACAGGAGACATGGGTTCAATCCCTGTGTCAGGAAGATCCCCTGGAGAAGGACATGGCAACCCGTTGTAGTATTCTCGCCTGGGAAATCCCGTGGACAGAGGAGCCTGGTGGGCTGCAGCCCATGGTCACAAAGGGTTGGGCACAACTTAGTGACTGAACACGCACACGTGCAACGCTAGGGGGAGAAGGGGAAGGCAGGTAGCATGGTGGGCTGCACAGTCCTGGGGCCAGAGGAACTGGGTCCATTTGAGGAGGGTCTTTGGAAGATTTTGCTTTGAGTGTGGGACTTCAAACCTTCATTAGGTTTTCAGCACTTTTATTGGACACGAGAGTGAAGTGCCCATGGGTATAATTGTGGACTGAATTCCATCAATCAACTGTTCATTGCCCTGAGGCCTTCAATTAAGAAAAGAAATATAGTTTCAATTTGGGACTGAAAAGACTGCCTTCTCTCATATTGATTATGCTAGGGGGTGTCCATTTTAGCCAAAATCTTACATGCGTTCTGTTTTCCTCTCAAAAAGAATTTGGGGTTATTGGTGTGATCCCTGGTGGATGCACTCACTATATATTTAGCATTCGATTCCTGGAATACGGGCTCTTAGGTCTTGCAGCCATTGCTCTGCAACTTTTGTTTCCATAGAAACTAATGTTTATGTTTATATCTATGCCAGTTCTGTTTCTATCAGATTTTACTTCTTGAAGCAGCTGTTGTAAGTCATTTCACCAAGATGGACATTAGTGATAGGGAACAAAGCCCCTACTCTACTGAAATGAGCGTTTTCTTTAGCATCAGTATAGGCTCAAAAGTCAGAGTGATCCCCAATGAAAATAAAAGGGTTTCAAGGAGGGATCTCAAGCATCAGTGTGGTCTAGAAAGCAAGGGGTCCAGTTCTGAAGATGATGGATCCTGTGGACAATTAAGCCCTCGCTCTGCAAAGCAACAGGAACTCTATCAATCTCTCTCCCGAGGGAAATCTAATGCAATGTAGTATTTAAGCATCAATCTGTTCTCTGCAGCCAAAGGATATAGCAACTAAGTGGAATGAAAATCTGTATTCATATAGGGCCATTCTGGGCATCTCTTTTATGCAGATGCATCACAAGGGGAATGACTAGTTAACATTCTCTGATGTCCTTATCAGGGTTCGGCCTAATATATCTTGAACTGCCTTTGAAAACAGGGCTTCCCAGGTAGCACTAGTTGTAAAGAACCTGCCTGCCAACGCAGGAGACATAAGAGACATAGGCTTGATCTCTGGGTCAGGAAGATGCCCTGGATAAGGGAATAGCAACCCACTCCAGTATTCTTGCCTGGAAAATTCCATGGACAGAGGAGCCTGGCAGACTACAGTCCATGGGGTCACAAAAAGGTGGACATGACTGACTGACCGAGCATGCATGTACACCTTGAAAACAGTATATTCACAGTCTCCTTTGCAAAGCTGAGGCCGCAGTCAGGTCTAACAGGCAGCCAACATAGCTTATTCTACTTAGTCTTGTTTGTTTTGTCATGACTGACAATTTATATGTATACGTACACAGGTTTTTTTTCCCTTATTTTGTTCATCCATTCAACAAAGACTGAGTTGCCGCATGTCCCTGATGCTGTGCTTGACAGCGAGTGATCACAATGAGGACAAAAATTTATTGAGCATTTAAAGTAGGTTTGCAATGCTTGCATGGGCTTCTTCATTTAACCCATATAGGTACACGTGATACTGACCCCATTTTTACATTTGGAGAAAGAGACTAAAGCCTAGAAGGTAATTTGCTGGAGGTCACACAGTGGGGAATGGCAGGCTGGGAGTGGGGGCTCAAGGGTCTGCTGTCTGAACAACAATACTCTATGGTTCTCTGCTCTGAAGTTCATAGGCCAGTGAGACAGACAAGTGTATAGAAAACACTTATGGCATATGATATACAGTAGTAGCTTCACACACTATATATGCTGCCATAGAAACAGAAAAGACGTGATTAAGTCTGCCTGGGGGACTGTAGCCAAGGCTTAAGCGAGGCGGGTTATATCAGCTCGGTCTTAAAGACTGACTAAGAATTCCCCAAGTAAAAGGGGGAAAAGTGCAGCTCAAGCCAAGGGAGTAACCCGCGAAGTGCCACGGCTGCACAAAAGGAGAAGCTGAGTCATCTTTGCTGCTTTCCCTGCATTGGATCCCGAATGAACTTCTTATTTTATCCTGTTCTGTTTATTGTGGCGAAATACACATCACATAAAATTTACCATCTTAGCCATTTTTAAGGGTAGAGTTCAGTGGCATTGAGTACATTCATATTGTGCAAACATCACTACCATCCCACTCCAGAACATTTCATTATCCCAGACAAAAACTTTGTAAAAGTTAAACAGTAACCCCCACTCTCACCAGTTGTTGGTCACCACTTCCCTGCATTCTGATTATAAATTTGACAACCCTAGTTGGAATCACAAAGTATTTTTTTTTTTTTCCGTCTTGCTGACTGGACTTAGCACAACGTATTCAACCCTAGTTACCTTTTGAGCTTGTGGTTTTATGTTTTCATTGCTTTAGTCAATATTGCCATCCAATTGTGGATGAAGTTACATGTCACAGTAGGAGAAGGTACAGTGGACATCGCTCGGCTTGTCTGCACAGAACATGTCTTCCTGGATATGCCCCTCTACCTCCTTCTATCTACTTGCTCACAAGGGGAGGAGCCATATTCAGACCTCACCTCCTGACCTTGGTTGATTGGATCAGAATGGCCTCTGATCTAAGCTGACTCTTAAGCCTCTTCTCTGGGAATTTGGAAATGGGACGAAAAGAATACCACCCCTGTGGCTATTCTTGGAAATGGGGGAGACATCAAGGAGGAACATATTCAAGGTCGTTATTTCCCACCAGGGTAGCAGAAAAGCCCTTTTATAAAGTAAAAGGCAGAAAAAAGATGAAGGAGAGGCTTCCTGAGTTCCTCACTGAGCTGCAGTTTTGGCTGATGTTTCCTGCCCGAGGTGAAGCTTGTTACTGTCTTCAGAATCTAAGGGACACTCGGTAACTTTGTAATCAGATCTCCTTTCTGGTGAACTATCTCAAGTCACATCCTACTACCTGCAACCAAAAGAGTTCCAGTTGATTCAAGAAGAATATGAAACCCCTGCTCTGCTGATACCCACCTGAGCCATGCGCTTGGCCATGAGCGAGAAAGAAGCGGCTCAATTTACAGCTCTTTACCTGGGGGCAAAACTGTTGATCAACTGGAAAGAACCCTGGGACTTTTGAGAAGATGCCTCACACAATTCCAGAGTGATGCATGAATTCAAAGCTTCCACAGGAAGATGGGTTGTTTCCAGAGCATTTTCCCTCCTGATGTCCATCACCCATGAGTAGCTTCTCTTCCTACAAATGGCTCTTCCTCTGAGATGTTCTTATCTCTCCTTGGGTAGCAGATCCCATCACATCAGCTGCTGCCACTCCGTGCAGCACCTTCTCCCGACTTCCTTTCTAGAATCCAGTTTTCCAGCTTAGAATTCATTTGTTGGAATTGCTTACTTGATGACTTCTTTCGCCACAAGCAGGATGCTTGGCATTAATCCTCATCACGCTAGTTTCACTTCTTTCCATGAATTCCCCTGTCTATGCTAACATCCTGTAGCATTTTAACTCAAGGCCACTGGCTTTCTTAAAACTCTTCTCACTGCCAACTTTAAATCAACGGTGAGTTTGGTCAGTGCCAGCTGCTGAATTAAACTGGACTCGGTGTCGACTCTCGCTTCCCTATTACCCCCAAGTCTCTTTCCATTTTGTAGTTTAGAGACACTGTAATTTTGGCAACTGCAAATACAAGCCATGACACTTTGTTCTCAGTGTGTTAAGAGCTGTAGGCATCTTGAGAGGGGATATGATCCAATCTGGGATTAGGATGAGATGGGATTAGGATTTTTAAAAACTTTTTATTTTATATTGGAGTATAGCCAATTAACAATGCTGTGAATAGTTTCAGGTGGACAGCAAAGGGACTTAATCATATACATGTCATATACATGTATCCATTCTCCCTCAAACTCCCCTTCCATCCAGGCTGCCACTTAACATTGAGCAGAGTACTCTGTGCTATACAGTAGGTCCTTCTTGGTTATTCATTTAAAATATTGCAGTGTGTACATGTTGATTTCAAACTCCCTAACTATCCCTTTCTGCATCCCTCCCCACAGGAACCAAAAGTTCATTCTTCAGGTCTATTTCTGTTCTGTAAATAAGTTCATTTATTTCATTTCTTTTCAGATTCTGCATATCAGTTCAATTCAGTTCAGTTGTTCAGTCATGTCCAACTCTTTGTGACCCCATGGTATCCAACTCTGTAACTCCATGGACTGTAGCATGTCAGGCCTTCCTGTCCATCACCAACTCCCGGAGCTTGTTCAAACTCATGTCCATCGAGTTGGTGATGCCATCCAACCATCTCATCCTCTGTCCTCCCCTTTTCCTCCTGCCTTCAATCTTTCCCAGCATCAGGGTCTTTTCCAATGAGTTAGTTCTTTGCATCAGGTGGCCAAAGTATTGGAGTTTCAGCTTCAGCATCAGTCCTTCCAATGAATATTCAGGACTGATCTCCTTTAGGACTGACTCGTTTGATATTGCTGTCCAACGGATTCTCAAGAGTCTTATCCAACACCACAGTTCAAAGGCATCAATTCTTCGGCACTCAGCTTTCTCTATGGTCCAATTCTCACATCTATACATGACTATAGGAAAAACCATAGCTTTGACAATGCCCAGTTGTGAATGTGACTGGTGATGGAAGATTCTGCACATGAGGGCTATCATATGATATTTCTGTTTCTCTGTCTGACTTACTTCACTCAGAATGACAGTCTCCAGTTTCGCCCATGTTGCTGCAGAGGGCGTTACTTCATTCTTTTTAATGGCTGAGTAATATTCCATTGTGCATATGAACCACATTTTCACCATCCATTCCTCTGTTGATGGCCATTTAGGCTGCCTTTATGTCTTCACTATCGTAAACAGCACTGCAGTGAACACTGGAGTGCACATGTCCTTTCAGACCATGTTTTTCTTCAGATATACTTAGGGCACAGAATTTAAGGCGGTGGTCAGTCTCACTTGCCACCCTCGCCCTTGAATGACCCTGGTAGTGAACAACTCCTTAAGTTTTGTGTCCTAGGTACCCCACATATTTCATCCTTGTTATGGCCCCGGTTTCAGCTTACCACTATCCCCTGGTATTGTTTAAATGCCATCATGTGATCAGACCTTAAAGGTGAGAAGCTATCTTAAGAAGGAAGCTGTTCCAAGCCCTGAGGAATGTGATGGGTTCTCCCAGCAGGGAGGCTAATGACATCAAGTTGCCAAATCTGTTTCGCATCTTACCCTCAGGTTTCTCATCTGGAACATACGAAGAATGACTCTTCTCTGCTTTCATAGAGGTTAGGTGGGTTGGATATGGGGGCTGGAACATGTTCACCTGGTGTCAGGCATCAGATAAGTTGATCAGATCCATTGTAATTGCTATTAGGCCCATGGCATTTGATGAGGGAATGTAATTGATATTTATTGGTGATGTTTATAGCCAAACCCTTCTCTAAGCACTTTACACACATCAGTTCATTTATCCTGATAATAACCCTCTGAGACTGAGATTGCTATTGACCCATTTCTTAGAGGAGAGAATGGAGGCAAAGAGACGTAGCTGGCGGGTGCAGAAATCTGAAACAACATCTGCCCCAGGGCCCACACTCTGCATTGGTGATTTATTTCTTTGCATCGGTAAGGCTTTTAGGTATTCTGAAGGCAGAACAAAGATGGCAATGCAGGAAAAGGGAATGCTCATGGGTTTTGGAGCCAGGTGAAGCTGAAGTGAAAATTCTGGCTCCTCAACCCATTGACTGTGTCACTGGGCAGTTGTCTATGAAAGGTGTCTATAAAATAGGGACTGTAGGATGGAATGAGATGCTGCTTGCCAAAGTCCCATGCGATACCTGGCCTGTATTAAATGTTCTGCCAACATTGGCCATTTGCTGTTGCTGTGACTCACCTTGCAGGGTGGCTGTGGTCATCACACAGTGTCTGAAACCTACCAAGGGCGCAACTGACATGGGGGTTTTCTCCCCTTTGAGAGTCCCCAAATAAAGCAGGAAGTACCAGAAAGGTAAGCATTTTAAACTGACCTTTTGCCAAACAGGTGACATTGTGATAAGCACCATGGATTGGATCCACCAGGTACTTGAACTAAAGGCCCTAAAAGCAACAACAAAAACAAATTGTTTCTCTGCTCCTGCTCCTACCCTCACAAGTGCAAGAAAATGTTTAAAAAGATGAAATTTAGAGACAAAATTCAAGTGAATGTGAGCGACTGTAAGTTTGCTGAGGGCAGGGACCTCGTCTGTCTTCTCTAGTTCTCTATCCCCAGGGTCTAGCACAGAGCATGCATGACATAGGGTAGGCACTCAGGTGATATGCGGCAAATGAATGAGTGAATGAATGGACACATCAAGACTCTTTGGTGCAGAGACTCATTGTTAGCAAAGGGATGTCTTGAAGGGGATGGAAAGAATGAGCACAGATTTCATTTAATTAAAAACAGACCCATAAGGGGCATTCCCAGCAGTGACTCCCAGCAAGGACATTTTAAAATATAACAATTTTATTGACCTATAATTCACATATGACAAAACTCCCCCCCCCCCAACTTTTTTACTTTAAGCAATTTTATTTGTCAATTTCACCTCAAAAAAAGCTGAGGGAAACAAAGAAGATGGAGTTTGAATAAGCAAATAAGAGAATAAATGAAAGGGCAAGGATGATTAGAAAACTCACCCTTTAAAAAGCATAAAATCCAGTAGCTTGTAGTGTATTCACTGTTGTGACACCATCACTATCACCTGATTTCAGGACTTTTTCATCATCCCTAAAGGAAATTTTACCCATTAAGAGTCTCTGTCAGCAACAGAAATAAGTCAGAAAGAGAAAAACGAATATCATATATTAACACGTATATATGGAATCTAGAAAAATCATACTGATGAACCTATTTGCAGGGAAGGTTTATAGAGACTCAGACATAGAGAACAGACTTATGGACACAGCAGGGACAGGAAAGGCTGGGGCGAACCGAGAGAGTAGCACCACCATGTATAAAACACACACATACATGCTGCTGCTGCTGCTGCTGAGTCGCTTCAGTCGTGTCTGACTCTGTGCGACCCCAGAGACGGCAGCCCACCAGGCTCCCCCGTCCCTGGGATTCTCCAGGCAAGAACACTGGAGTGGGTTGCCATTTCCTTCTCCAATGCATGAAAGTGAAAAGTGAAAGTGAAGTCATTCAGTCATGTCCTACTCTTTGTGACCCCATGGACTGCAGCCCACCAGGCTCCTCTGCCCGTGGGATTTTCCAGGCAAGAGGACTGGAGTGGGGTGCCATTGCCTTCTCTGACATACATACATCACCACATGTAAAGTAGATAGCTAATGGGAAGTTGCAGTATAACACAAGGAGCTCAACTTAGTGCTCTGTGACAAACTAGAAGGGTGGGGTGGGGTAGGAGCTGGGAGAGAGGGTCAAGAGGGACAGGACATATGTATACCTATGGCTGATTCATGTTGATGTATGTTAGAAACCAACACAACATTGTAAAGCAGCTGTTGTGTGTGCTCAGTTGCTCAGTTGTGCCCGACTGTTTGAGTCCCCATGGACTGTAGCCCATCAGGCTCCTCTGTACATGGGGTTTCTCCAGACAAGAATACTGGATCAAGATGTGCAAACACATTTATCTTTTTAATCTGGAAAGCTTTTATGTTCTCTTCTTGCCCAATGGCTAGAACCTCCAATACAGTGTTGACTAGAATTGATGAGAGCAGACATCCTTGTCTTGTTGCAAGAATACTGGAGTGGATTGCCAGGCCCTCCTCCAGGGGAATCTTCACAACTCAGGGATCAAACCCAGGTCTCTTGCATTGCAGGTGGATTCTTTACTGTTTGAACCACCAAGGAAGCCCATAAAGCAATTATCTTCCAATTAAAAATAAATAAATTAATTAAAAAGAGTCTCTCTCCACTTACCCCTCCCTCCATTAGCACCACCTGGGAAGTTCTCTCTGTCCCTATGGACTTGCTATTCATGTAAACAGAATCATAGATTTTGGTAACAGTCCTCTTTCACTTAGCTTGATGTTGTCCAGATTCATCCACACCGCAGCATGTATCAGTACTTCATTCTTCAAGGCTGTACGACATTCCACATTTTTAGATTGACTGAAGTTGGGATTTTGGTAGAGGTTTTGAGTTGAATCTATCAGTTTGGACAGTACTGTCATCTTAATATTAAGTCTTTAAGCCCATGACAAGGGATACAATTTTCATTTAGTTCAATCTTCTTTAATTTCTTTCAACATGTTTTGTAGTTTTTAGCATAAAATTCTTACACATCTTTTGCTAAATTTATTCCTATTTTATTCTTTTCTATTGTAAAAGGACTTGCATTCTTAATTTCATTTCTGGATTATTCATTGCTAGTGTAGAGTAGAAATACAATTAATTTTCATATATTGATCTTGTATCCTGAAATCGTACTGAACTCATTTATTAACCTTAATGGTTGTATGCGGTGTGTGCATGTGTGTGTGCATGTGAGTGCGTGTGTATTCCTCATTGTTGTTGTTCAGTCACTAAGTTGTGTCCAACTCTTTGTGACCCCACGGACTGCAGCACATCAAGCTCCTATGTCCTCTACTGTGTCCCAGAGTTTGACTCCATTGAGTCAGTGATGCTATCTAATCATCTCATTCTCTGCCGCCCTCTTCTCCTCCTGCCCTCAAGCTTTCCCAGAATCAGGGTCTTTTCCAATGAGTTGGCTCTTCACATCAGGTGGTCAAAGTATTGGAGCCTCAGCTTCAGTGTCAGTCCTTCCAATGAATATTCAGGATTGATTCCCTTTAGGATTGACTGGCGTGATCTCCTTGCTGTCAAAGGACTCTCAATAGTCTTCTCCAGCACCATGATTTGAAAGCATCAGTTCTTTGGCACTCAGACTTCTTCACGGTCCAACTCTCACATCCATCCACGACTACTGGAAAACGATAGCTTTGACTACACAGACCTTTGCTGACAAAGTGATGTCTCTGCTTTCTTATATGCTGTCTAGGTTTGCCATAGTTTTCCTCCCAAGGAGTATATTTAATTTCATTGCTGCAGTCACCGTCCTTAGGAAGATCAAAATGTGTAGTTATGTTTATCTTTCTAATCTGGAAGACTTTAATGTTCTCTTCTTGCCTAATGGCTAGAACCTCCAATACAACGTTGACTAGAAGTGATGAGAGCAGACATCCTTGTGTTACTGCCAATCTTAAAGGGATAACATTCAGCCTTTACCATTAGGTAGGATACTAGTTGTGAGTTTTTTGTACATGCTTTTGATGAGCTTCTGGAAGTGCCTTCGATTTATAATTTGTCTTAGAGGCTTTTTTGGCATCTGTTAAGATTGAATGAAGAGTGAAACTCGCTCAGTCATGTCCTACTCTTGGTGACTCCATGGACTGTTCTGGAATTCTCTAGGCCAGGATACTGAAATGGGTAGCCTATCCCTTCTCCAGGGGATCTTCCTGACCCAGGAATTGAACTGGGGTCTCCTGCATTGCAGGCAGATTCTTTACCAACTAAGCTATGGTTTTGGCCCTTTATTCTGTTAACATAGTAGACTTCATTGATTATGTGTCAAACCACGCTTGCATTCTTGGGTTCAAATCCACTTGGTCATAATTTGCAGTCCTTAGATATATCATTAGATTCAATTTGCTAGCATTTTGTTGAAGATATTTGTGTCCATATTCATAAGAGACCTTGGTCTATCGTTTTCTTGTGTTTTTTGATCTGGTTTTAAGTATTGGGGTAGGTAACACTGGCCTTATAAAATGATTTGGGAAGTGTTCTTTCTTCTTCTAATTTATGGAAGAGTGTGTGAAGAATCAATTTCAATTCTTTTTTTAAACATTTATTAGAATTCACCATTGAATACACCTGGGCCTGGGATTTTCTTTGTGGGTAGTTGGCAGTTTTTTGATTAGTAATTCAATCTCTTTACTTGTTATATCAGTCTGTTCATAGTTTGTATTTCTTTGTAAGTCAGTTTTTATAGTTTGTGTCTCTTAGGGATTTTTCCATTTTATCTAAGCTGTGTCATTACTTGGCATACAATTGTTCATGGTATCCTTTTATAATTAATTTTGTTTGTAATCAGCTTTATTTTTATAAGGTTGATAGGAATATCTCCTCTTTCATCCCAGGTTTTAGTTGTTTGAGTCTCCTCACTCTCTTTCTTGGTCAGTCTAGCTAAAGACTTGTCAATTTGACTGATCTTTTCAAAACTTTTAGTTTTGTTGACTTTCTCAGTTGTTTTCTATTCTATCTTTCGTTTGTTTCTGCTCTTACCTTGATTTCCTTTGGATTTACTTTACATTTTTTTTTTCTAATTTCTTAAGTTAAAAGTTTATGTTATTGATCTGAGATCCTGCTTCTTAAAAAAAAAGTAGGGATTTATAGTTTTAAATTCCCCAGAGGGGCTTGAAAATAAATACAAGTTTGTACTATTTAAGTTCTGAGAGGTTATTAAGTCTAGAAAGAGAAATAAAACAAACATAAGTATTCTGAAGTCAAGTAAGTTTGGAACTAGCTGACTTAAACAAAGAGGAAGTCGATCCCTTCACAGCGAGATGGCTGTGGTCCTTTGATTTGCTATTGTATGATGTGACTCTTCCAGGGGAGGTGGTGCCTTGGGCTTCCTAGATTTCATTCGCCCCAGGAGTGTCTTCAGGGCTGATGTTCTGCAGAGCAGGGCAGTATTATCACTTCTGTGCATCTTTGGCACTTTTGTCTTTGTGGGTCCTTGCCTTCATAGTGATAGTGAAAGTGAAAATGAAGTCGCTCAGTCATGTCCGACTCTTTGCGACCCTTAGCCTACCAGGCTCTTCCCTTAGCCCTTTAGCCTAGCTGACTCTTAGCCTACCAGGCTCCTCCCTCCATGGGATTCTCCAGCCAAGAGTACTGGAGTGGGTTGCCATTGACAGTATTAAAAATTACATCAAACAAATACACTGACATAAAACAAGTATAATCCAGGCTGGAGTTTATATTATATATTTATGATTATTGTTTTCACCTTTTCTTCTGAGTTGAAAAGAATTTGTATGTAAAACATTTTCCCATATCTTGAATAGTACTATGGGTCCCAAAATCAAGTGGGTACAGAGAACTCCCAGGAGAAGTGAGGGACCTACTCAGGTCAGCAGAGATCTCTAGACAGGCTGGGAATACAGTTTTATGAGGCCCAGGCCACATGGGCGAAGCCAGAATCATTGCCAGGATGACAGCCCTGAACCATTTTCAGCCTTCAAAAAATATATATACTTGGTCAGGAGTAGAGAGTATTTTCATATGAAATAGAATAACTTCTCTCTGTGTATACCTGCCCCCTCTTTTTAAAGACTTTATTTGCTTTAGGAAGGAGGGAGAAGGAAGCGGGTATGAAATGCCCACCAGTTCTAACCCAGTTAGACCGCAGAACAATCGATAATGAGACAGCGGGCCATTGTTGTTCAGAAATACTGCCCTTACACACAATTGCTAAGTCTACAGTCAGCTCCTCACACAAAGAAAGGCAGGACAGCCATTGTCACGGGATCAATATCTCTTAGCTGAGGAGGCATTGATCCCATGGCAGAGCCTCAAGGCTGACTTCTCCCTATCTGAGCCTCACAGAGGGTGGGGAGGGTGATAAACATCCTCCCCAAAAGCAAGGTGTGCAAAAGAGGTGCACGGGGTCATGATGGGGATTGTAGAATGGGTCTCAGAGCTCTCTACATCTAAGTTCCCTTTTATTTTGGAGACAATCTGGGAGAAGCAAAAGCTGTTATCATACCCAGGCTGAAGCGGGGAGGAGAGATTTCTAGAATGTGAAGAATTTGAACGCTGGGGAGCACCCCACTGGAGTGCTGTGTGTGCTCAGTCATGTCTGACTCTTTGCAATCCCATGGACCACAGCTCACCAGTGGTCTTTTTTATTATTATTATTTTTAGTTATTTATAATTATTTTTACTGATTTATGTGCGGGGTCTTAGTGGTGGCACTCGGGATCTTTAGTCTTTGCTGTGGCATGTGAACTCTTAGTTGCTGAATGTGAGATCTAGTTCCTCAGACCAGGGATTGAACCCGGGCCCCCTGCATTGGGAGCTTGGAGTCTTAACCATAGGACCACCAGGGAAGTCCCTAGAGTGGTGGTCTTAGATAAAGGTTTATAGCCACTGCCAACACATGGCTTATAGGAAGAGAGTCATGGGAATAAAAACCCTGACCCTTCTTTCTTCCCATCCTCCACCTTCCATTTTTTATCTCTCTCTAGCCTCTGGTCTGGAAGCCAGAGGACAATATTCAGTTTAGCATGTTTTAGTTTTTACAAAATACATTCAACAGATGATGAGCCTACGCCAACTAGAAAGCCAGAGCAATGCGCCGGCGTGATATTCTACCCTGGGGCACAGAGCAGGGAGGAGAGGGTGGAGAATGGTCTGAAGTGGACAATAATCAGAAGAACACAATAAATATAAGGATGGAAGAGCCTGTCCTTTGGGCCAAGAGTGGAGGGAACATGAAAGAAAAACGCTGAGGACGTGACCAGTGAGAGAAGTCAGAGGTTCCCAAAGACCGAACCTTGAACTGAGTTTTGGATGTTGAATATGAATTAAGTGATGGAAGAGCAGCTTGCTAAAGTGCAGGCATGGGAGCCATAATGGGCCATTGGCAGAAATAGGTGCCAGGCTGCAAAGTTTGAGTTCTAACCAGAGGTAATGGAAAGGCATTAAAATGTATTATGTGTCCACGGGCAAAAGATTGAGATGATTCCTTCCTAACAGTGGGTTTTGGTCACTCTGGCTTTCCCTCCATATAGTGGACCTATATTCCACCACACGTTGTTTTAGTTGCCCAGCAGTTCCCAAGGGGCCACTCCACAGTCAAAGCATTGACCCAGCAGTTGTGTTGGAATGTAAGTCCTAGCCCTCCAAGTGTTTCAGATTCTTAATTCCCCTTGGCAATCTACTCTTCCAAATAATATATCTTCACAGGCTGAATGGGATAAGCAGTTCTCAACAAGCAGTATTAAATTCCCTACCATTTCACTCTGTTTTCAATTCTGTACTCATTTGTATGGCCAACTTTAAATTCAAATAAATTATTTTCCGTGTTATTCATTCTGAAGTTAAAAACCTCCGGAAAGTAATAGAAACTCAAGTTCTAAGGTAGTCAAATGACTGATTTACTTCTGCAAAATGTTTTCCCTTTTAAAATGACTTATAACAGTTTGCCACTATTCAAATCTCTTAAAGTTTTTATAGCTGAATTTTAAAATATATATATGTATATTTTTCCTTTAGTAACAAACTAGATAAAGTATTTAAAAGACCAAACTCCATTAAGTGTAATATCTCTCATAATTGAGATTCAATTTCACTTTCTCCTCTGTCTCTGCTTATTAGTCAGAATCCCAGAGCAAAAAGGGTGGAGCTGGTGTTTTATTGCTATCAGACTTGGAAAGGGAATGAGCCTTATCGGGTTTTCTGTACCTCCTTTGTGCATGCTCTCTAATTGTCTAGTGTTCTTTTGGTGGATATTCAATACCAGTAGATTGAATTTTGGCAAATAAAACACAATGTTGCATTCAAGTATATATAATACTTTCGTCTAAGCAAAAGAATGATAAAGATGTATTTCTCAGTTGTCAAGTTCTAAGATCAACGCAAGGAAACGGAGCCAGCAGCTTCATAGATTCCACATGCAGCTGATTCTCAGCCCCTGGATTTTGAATTCCAGCCCTTCTGCGAAGCCTGTAAAATGCTGATTCTGCATGTTCTGTGGGTAACTGTGTACATGTGAATGGCATGCTTTACGCTCAGGCATGCACACATTTTCATGTATGTCTCTGCTCTGAAGAGCTGCTTCCGTGTGATTGAGAGTACCACGCAGCATCCTTAGAGTCATTGCCAAGTTGTTTTAGAGCTGAAAATTTTCAAGGGAATAGCAAATTAGGCTTTTATTTCCTTTGTCACTGCTCTGCATCTATCATTGTAACAAATGTATCCAAGAGTGATCACAAACCTTTTCAAGAGCAATAATAATTAGTCTTTCAAGAACCTTCTCTGGTCTCCAAAGGAAAAAGGCTTATATTTCTCTGGGCTTTATAAAAATAAAAAATATCGAGGATAATATACAGTCTCCTGCCTCCTAACACCTTATTTACCAGCCTATGAATATCAATCTGAAGAACATATTCACACACATAAGCCCTATCCAACAATACTTGATTTATTTCCTTCCCCCATAGAATTTTTGCATTCCTTAATGCACTTTATGTATTGTTTCCAACATCCCTCGTTTCCATTTTGATTCGTGATAAGCAAGGGGGAGAGGCTCAGAATCTTTTTCCTTGTTAGATTCACAGCAGGATTTTTTTTTTTTTTAATATGGAAACTATGGCCGAGTTTGATTGTGTGTGAACTGGCAACCAGCAGCCCCTTCAAAGTATAATTTATGAAAATAAAAAAAAAAAAACACATGGCAACAGGGATCCTTCTTCATTCTCTTGACTCAGTGAAAAGTGAGTCTGTGAAAATAAAGAGCAAGCCTTGGAAAATCCTAATAAACTCAAAATACTGGGTTGGGTAAAACATACTTTTAGAAAAGTCCTTGACTATCAAGAAGAGAAAAGAAGCAAAAAAATAAATATATATATTTTTTACTTCTAAAGACCCACAATTTAGGGTTCCATGGGCTTCCCAGGTGGCACAGTGGTAAAGAATTTGCCTGTTAATGCAGAGGACGCAAGAGACGCAGGTTCAATCCCTGGGTTGGAAAGATCCCTTGGAGAAGCAACCCACTTCAGTATTCTTGCCTGGAAAATTCCATGGACAGAGGAGCGTGGCTGGCTACAGTCCATGGGGTCACAAAGAGTCAGACATGACTGAGCATGTATGTACTCACCCCTGAAGACAAGTGATGAGAAAGAAAAGCCCCTTAATCTTCAAACGATGTAATTCCTGAATTCATTTTGCAAGAACTTGAATCACTGTAAGACCTAAAGGCAATTTCATTTTCTAGAAACCCTTTTCTGCTCTAATTTCCTAAGCAAGTCAATGGTGGATCACTGAATTGCAGGTTCCTGGGCATCTCATTTCTTACTGATTTCCCGAGGCACCTTCTAATAGAGCAGGAGAGATAGAGAGACCCACTCACACACAAGGAGCCTAATAAAATCAATTCTGTCAAACTAAAATTCCAACTCATACTAATTCACCATCACTGATCATTGGGAATTCAAGAAATAAGCTGGATCTACACTGTTAATTTAAATTATTCCAATATGCCCCATCTACCAGAGAAGAAGGGAACATGAGTTTCTTCTCTTTGCCTAAGGGTGTGGACTGAACCATCTGAGTTTAGAGGGGAGCTAACACTCACTTGGGGTGAGGTTCTTGATGGAAGATAGAGCCTGGCACCCTTGCCTTCATTTATAGTATAGCCTTCCTCCAGTGCTCTCCAGGTCTTAAGGAAGGTCTGATTGAGCCAAAAAGATTACTGTCACAGAACTTTTTTTATGGTTTTCTTTTAATCACCAAGCCTGGATAAAATTACGTATTGATTGACCTTAAATGAAATCTACTTTAACCTGGGAACTCCATTAAAAGAATAATTCAGGAGGCTATCTCCCTACCAGCTAGCTCGTTGTTAACCTGACTGCTTGGGAATTAATGATACATACTATTTCAGGAGGCTCATAATTCCTTCCTTGTTTAAATATTTATCTGAACTCCTTGAAACCTTGGGGCTTCCAGGGTTTCAGTGGCCAACTTCCCAGGTGGCTCAGTGGTAAAGAATCTGCCTGCAATGCAGGAGATGTGGGTTCAATCCCTGGGTCCAGAAAATCCCCTGGGGGAGAAAATGGCAACCCAACTCAGTATTCTTGCCTGAAAAATCCCATGGACAAAGGAGCCTGGGAGGCTACAGTCCAAGGAGCCACAAAGAATCAGACACGAGTGAGCAGGCGCACATGCTCAAAACCTTGCTCTATCTTCGTTCTTCACTTTTGTTTCTTCTTCTTTCTTTCTCAGAGAAATGAATTTTTGGTTTCCCCTCCTTAGAATCAGATACATTGGTGCTGTCTGGGCCCCAGATTTTAGTGGGTCTGTTGTGGGAGCAGTTCCTCAACTTACTTACCTCTTCACATCATCCAGGATGTCTCTATTAATGACCAGAGGGCATCAGAAATGGAATATGACTTCCATAGTTTCCTTGAACACCACACCAAATACATTTCAGTAATATTGGAAGGAATTGGAAATAATTATTATTGGAATATAATTATTGGAAATAATTTCAGTAATTTTGGAAGACACTGTCTATTTTGGACTGATTTACTCTAGGAGAGTCCTAGAAACAATGCCTGCTGGAGATTTCAATTTTGCATGGACAACACAGTTGATTCAGGATGCCAAAGAGCAAAGGGTTGAGGGCAGAAGATCCTACTTAACGTCAGCAGAGAGAGGAAATAAGAATATCTGCTTCTCTGTGCTGGAGGTTGGACCAGATGCTGCGGACATCCACCTGTCACCTGCCTGGGCATCTGAAAGGACATTCGAATGACACTCAAACACCTAGTGAGAAGAAGGGGAATTCACAACATTCCATCTGTTACTACATAAGAAGCTCGCGTCAATCAAGGCTCATTGAATGCAACTGAAGTAAGGAGAAAAAAATGCTCAAACTCAACAACACAGGCTGTGAGAAAAAATATCTCAGGGTAAGAGAAGGTAGTGTCATCTCCCCAGTTCCATTTCTGTCATTGACAAGATTAGACATGACTACTGTGTGCCCACATGTGCCTGTCCACAGCATATTATTGAATTGCTTATATCGTTTAGTTCCTTTGACTCTACCATTTGTGGGGACTTGCTGGCTATCAATTACCTCCTGGTAATTAGTTCAGGGCTAGGTACCGGGGAAATAGTCAATGCATTTCATGAATGCATTTCATGAATGAATGAATGAATGAAACATCCATAATATTCAAAGGAAATGTATGCTTCCGAAAAAGATTACTTCAGCAACCAGAAGAAAAGTGTAGAAAAGGTTAGAAGACAATGCAAGAAGACATGCAAGTGAAGAAAAGGAACAGAAAGTCCTAGGAAAGAAGGGGCTGAGGCCGAAGACTGCCCGAGGCACAAATATTACTTGGAGATAGGACTGGGGAAACAAGGATGTACTGAAAGGAAACAGCAGAATTTAAATCCACTCTTGAGGTGAAAAAAGACAGAATCAACACTGCAAAAAAAACCACAAACCAACCAACCAATCAATGACCCTTGTGTGAACTTGAGGAGCTTTCCCAGAATGCAGAACAAGAAGAAGATCTATAAAGAAGTACGATAGAAAAACATTAAATATAAGACATCTTTCAGGAGCCAGAGAAGGGCTTGGGAGCAAATAAAAACAACACATCATGTTTCAGGCTAAATGAATAAAAAGGGTACCATTTCCAGACACATTTTGGCTAAACTTAAAGAATAGAGGCAAAAGTCTGTATGAAATGCATGGTGAGGAGAGAGGACATTTTCCCTCTTCCTCTTGTCCCACCCCTCATTCCCTCCCCAATGGCACAGAGCAAGGCCTGAGGGGTTCCAGAGAGGAATGAGGCTGGGGTAGCTCAGCCCTTTCTCCCTTCCCCCACTCTTTAGGATCCACCTGCAGAGCACGCCCTCCCTGCCCATCATTCTCTAGCACCATCACCGCCTGTATCACACACCACTTCCCTCATTCATTCTTTCACAAATACTCATCGAGTCTCTACCTAGTGCTGTGCTCTGCTCTCTGAACCAAAGATCCTGCAAAGAAAGATCTTGCCCTCAAGGAGAGAGTGTGTGTGTGCATGCTGGGTCGCTTCAGTTGTGTCCAGCTCTTTGTTACTTGCCAGGCTCCCCCATCTATGGGGTTCTCCAGGTATGAATACTGGAGTGGTTCCCTGTGCCCTCCTCCAGGGGATCTTCCTGATCCAGGAATCAAACCCTCATCTCTTGCATCTCCTGCACTGGCAGGAGGGTTCTTTACCACCAGGGCCACCTGAGAAGCCCCACCACTCGAGGGAGACAGACAATGAACAAAGACACAGATAAATATATACACCACAGAGTCAGGCGGTGCTTAGAGTGATGAGGCAAAACAAAGCAAGGCAAAGGATCTGGGTGAATCCGAGGGTTGGGGGGAAGGGGTACTTCCTTATATGGAGAGGGTGGTTGGCAAAGGCCATATTGATGAGTAACATTCAATCTGACCTGAGATGTGGGGAAGCTTATGGAACATCTTGTGGAAGAGCATCTAGGCAGACAGAATATCCAATACCAAAGCAAAGAGAGAAGCATACCTGGTCTATCTGAGGAGTGTGGAGACCAAGAGGGTGGGACTTAGACAGCAAGGCAGAGGGAGGAGTTGAAAAGCTAGGAGGTGGAGGAGGGTGTCAGTTTATGCAGGACCTAAGTGTCATGGAGGAACTTTGGATTTTCTTCTAACTATAATGAGAAGTCATTAGAGGAGGCTTCATCCATGACACCACCATTTGCAAGTATCCTGTCCTTTCACTTAGTGTCTGCTCCTGCCTCTAGAATGTGAGTTTTGTGATGGCAACTATTTTTCATGTCTTCTTCACGGTTGACTTCCCGGTTCCTGACTGACACCTGATACATAGAAGGTGCTGAGAAATTATTTGCTGATGGAATGAGTGAGTGAATGAATGAAAGAGAAGCTATGAATAGGTAGAAACTATAAAGTGGAGAAAAAGAAAGTAGAGGAGGAGCAACTAATTTCCTGAATTAACGGTGGTGCCCTAGTGTGGGATCTGCAGGTTCCATGGGGCCCTAAAGTTGTCTGGGTACAGAAGTAACCAAACCCCTATTCTCCCTGAGGCCCAGCTGATTGACTCTCCTTGGGTTATCTTGTGTGCATATCTATGCAATACACCTCCTATCACTCTGGGCAACCTTGCCAGAGCCCCTAACTGGGCCAGACCCTCCTGGGAGCCACTGCTGCCCCAAATCTCCCACAGCAGCACCCGTTTCAGTCTGGACTGTGGTGCATCCTTTCTGGCAGGTTCTCTCTTTTTTGTGTCCCAGGGACCTGATCCAGCATTTGGCACAAAGTAAGCATGGAAAAAGCAAGAGAGTTCCAGAAAAACATCTATTTCTGCTTTATTGACTATGCCAAAGCCTTTGACTGTGTGGACCACAATAAACTGTGGAAAATTCTGAGAGAGATGGGAATACCAGACCACCTGACCTGCCTCTTGAGAAATCTGTATGCAGGTCAGGAAGCAACAGTTAGAACTGAACATGGAACAACAGACTGGTTCCAAATAGAAAAAGGAGTACGTCAAGGCTGTATATTGTCACCCTGCTTATTTAACTCATATGCAGAGTACATCATGAGAAACGCTGGACTGGAAGAAACATAGGCTGGAATCAAGATTGCTGGGAGAAACATCAATAACCTCAGGTATGCAGATGACACCACCCTTATGGCAGAAAGTGAAGATGAACTAAAAAGCCTCTTGATGAAAGTGAAAGAGGAGAGTGAAAAAGTTGGGTGAAAGCTCAAGATTCAGAAAACAAAGATCATGGCATCCGGTTGCATCACTTCATGGGAAATAGATGGGGAAACAGTGGAAACAGTGTCAGACTTTATTTTTTTGGGCTCCAAAATCACTGCAGATGGTGACTGCAGCCATGAAATTAAAAGACGCTTACTCCTTGGAAGAAAAGTTATGACCAACCTAGATAGCATATTCAAAAGCAGAGACATTACTTTGCCGACTAAGGTCCATCTAGTCAAGGCATGGTTTTTCCAGTAGTCATGTATGGATGTGAGAGTTGGACTGTGAAGAAGGCTGAGTGCTGAAGAATTGATGCTTCTGAACTGTGGTGTTGGAGAAGACTCTTGAGAGTTCCTTGGACTGCAAGGAGATCCAACCAGTCCATTCTGAAGGAGATCAGCCCTGGGATTTCTTTGGAAGGACTGATGCTAAAGCTGAAACTCCAGTACTTTGGCCACCTCATGCGAAGAGCTGACTCATTGGAAAAGACTCTGATGCTGGGAGGGATTGGGGGCAGGAGGAGAAGGGGACGACAGAGGATGAGATGGCTGGATGGCATCACTGACTTGATGGACGAGAGTCTGAGTGAACTCTGGGAGTTGGTGATGGACAGGGAGGCCTGGCATGCTGCGATTCATGGGGTTGCAAAGAGTCGGACACGACTGAGCAACTGAACTGAACTGAACTGAAGCATGTGGCTTGGGGCTTCCCCAGGGGCTCAGCGCGTAAAGAATCTGTCTGCAATGCAGGAGACACAGGAGACCCAGGTTTGATCCCTAGGTGAGGAAAATCCTCTGGAGAAGGAAATGGAAACCCACTCCAGTATTCTTGCCAGGAAAATTCCATGGACAGAAGAGCCTGGAGGGCTACAATCCAAAGGGTTGTCAAGAGTCAGACAGGACTGAGCCACTAAGCACACACACACAAGCATGTGACCCATGTTTATGAATTGTCGAATTGAACAAGATGCTGAATATCAATGACACAAAAAATTAAAAGTGGAGAGATAGGCAAAAAAAATTAACAAATACAAACAAGAAGATTAAAAAGAAAAGGCAGTAGTGGCAGTATCCATTTTAAACAGAGCAGAACTCAAGGGGGAGAAACCATTATCAAACAGAACAAAAGGGGGATATTATATAGATAAAAGGTATAATCAAAGAATTTATAAATAGCCAGGTGCTGACAGTGTATTAGATAACATTTAACACCCACTCCTAATTAAAAGGGGGCAGAAAACCTCTTTGAGAGCTAGGAATGTAAGTCTACTTAATCAGGATGATAAATAATATCTAGTTTAAACCAGCAGCTACTATCATATTTAATGGTGAATACAGAAGATACTCTCATTAAAATCAGAGGAAAGCCAAATGTTCCTGATGACATCAAGAGTTTCACCTGGAAATCTCATGGAGCTAATCAGTGTTTGATAAAGTGGATGGATTAAGTATAAAACAGAGAAAAAGCAATAGCTTTACTTATATCAGCAATAACCAGTTAGAATATCTGAAGAGGGAAAAAAAAAATCTCACTTTCTTAATTACCTTAGCAAAGCAAAACTACTTAGAAAAAATACATTACAGGATCTCACTTTATTCAATATGCTGAAAACTAGGAAAATCTTTTTGAGATATACAAAATGAGACACAAATGTATGAACATATTTTTCTAGAAGAAAAACCTAAAATTTGTGACAATGCCAAATCTCTTTATGTATCTATAAACTTATTAGCTTCTCAATCAGTCACTTAAAAGGTAAACTGCAAAGGAAAATAAATTATAGTGAACACAGGAAAAGGACAAATTTCTTTCTTATACAAAGAGCTCTTAAAGATCAAAAAAAGGGCTTTCATCCATTAGCAGAACAAAAGGGCAGAAGATATGAACAGAAAATTCACACAAGAAAGAGCTCCACTTGACTAGTAATCAAAGAAATTAATAAATCAAGTCACTGCCTTTTTATGCCAATCAAACTGTCCAGGATGAAAAGGCTGAAGGATGGAGAAGTTAAGATTATCTGTCTTCCTTCTCCATTTGGCATCTGATGACTTACAGGGCTACACTCTTTCTCAAAACCAATTTGACAATAGATGGCAAGAATTTAAAATGAGTTCACATCCTCTTACAGAGATATTTCATTCCCAGGAAGTCTGTCCTGGAGAAACAGATATCCAGGCAAAGATTTATAAACATAGACATTAATAGAGATTAATATTAAAAACCATATTTTGAATAGTATTTGAACTATGAGGAAATTCACCTGAAATAATATTAATTGAAAAAGTGATTTCAAAACCATTTATTCAATTTGATCTCAAGCTATATAGATATATAGAACATAGGTGTGTAGAATATAAATAGATATATAGAATAATAGATGTATAGAATATATGTAATCTTAGAACCCCAAAATATTGTCAGCAATTATCTCTAAATTCCATCATTCCATCATTTAGTGGAATGATGAGTAATTATTACTTTAGTTATATTATTTTATATTTTTTCACTTATCTAAATTTTATACAATGTACAGAGACTGCCTCAATAATAAGGAAAAGCCAATGCTATTTTCAAAAAACAAAATAAAACACCAGTACCAACAACTGCCAAGATATTTGTTCTTTGAGGTGTGGGACAAAAGTTGACTCTAGCGATATATGTTCTCCCCACTCTCTCAGTCAAATTCAGGGAAACTCAATTAAGATAATCATAATAGATATTTGGGGGCTTCCCTGGTGGCTCAGATGGTAAAGAATCTGCCTGTCATGTGGGGGACCTGGGTTCGATCCCTGGGTTGGAAAGATCCCCTGGAAAGGGGAATGGTAACCCACTTAAGAATTATTGCCTAGAGAATTCCATGAACAGAGGAACCTGGTGAGCTACACTCCATGGGGTCACAGAGTCAGACATGACTGAGCAACGAACACACACACACACACACACACACACACACACACACAATAAATGTTTATTACACCGCTAGTGTATTTAAGGCACAGGGCTAAGAGCAATGAAGGAATGCAAAGATGAGCAAGACAGGGATCTGGTCCCCAGGTACAGAATAATCAAGTGTCAGGAGATGGACTCCACCTTGAAAGCCCAGAAAACATGCAGACTGGGTCAACGGGTGCTGAGAAGCCAGAGGCAGATGGAAAGGACCAGTGGGAAGGATGTCTGGGGCAGAAACACCTCATACTCCTCAGGAAAGTGAAAGTGTTAGTCGCTTCAGTCGTGTCCGACTCTTTGTGACCCCATGGACTATAGCCCACCAGGCTCCTCTGTCCATGGGATTTCCCAGGCAATACTGGAGTGGATTGCCATTTCCTCCAGAGATCTTTCCAACCCAGGAATCAAACCTGGGTCTCCTGCATTCCAGGCAGATTCTTTACCAGCTGAGCCAGCAGGGAATCTCATACCTCTCAGGTCTTACAGGAAATGCAGTGAAATGGAGAATACTTTATTCTCTGTGACTCCTTTCAGGAACAACATTTTATGGGGTTGGAAGGCAGAGGTGGCTGATGAAACAAACAGCCAACGTTTGGAGAGTGTTTCCCATGGGCTGGGTTCTCTGCTAAATGTTTAATTGTTCTATTTTGTTTAATCCTTAGACCAAGTCAATAAGTTTGTTACTGTGATAAACTCCACATTTTACACAAGGAAACAGAGGCCCAGCAGTTACATAACATACTTAGGGTCACACAGTCAGGACATTGCAGAACCAGGATTTGAATCCAAGCAAGTTCGCCTTGGGTTGGTGGTGCCGGGCGGGGGGTGGGGAGGGCGGCTTCCTCAATGCTCAAGCAGTAAAGAATCCACTTACAATGCAGTAGACACAGAATACATGGGTTCGATCACTGGGTTGGGTAGATCCCCTGGAGGAAGAAATGACAACCTGCTCCAATATTCTTGCCTGGAAAATCCCATGAACAGAGGGGCCTGGTGGGCTATAGTCCATCAGGCTGCAAGAGTTGGACACGATTTAGCAACTAAACCACCACATGGTGACTGTAGTTAATAATACTTTATTGTATATTTGAAAGTTGCTAAGAGATAGATCTTAAAAGTTCTCATCACAGGAAAAAAATTGTAACCATCTCATATATTTTTGAGTTGTTTCACTGGTTGCTATGAGCATGAGTTAACTTTATAGTATCAGGAAAGGAAATTAATAAAATATGTTTAACATGTTGGCCATTATTTAAAGAACGGGAGTCATTTGGTTAGTTATATGGAAATCTTTAACATAATGATACTTGCTTTCTCGTTTCCAGTGGTTTCCCAAAGAACCAGGTCAAAGACAATAGGAAGTAAGGAGGTGGCTTGAGCACTCAAGTTGAATCAAGGGTTTTCAACTGGGTATAGAAGAAAATAGTAACCCTGTTTATTTAGCCCTAACATCCTGAAGTGCTGTGAGAGAATTCGTGACTAGCTTTTGGTGCTGATTTATGGAATCTCATCTAGACCATTTTCAGCCCCACCGAAAAAAAAAAAAAAAGGTTGGTATCCCTGAATGCACATGCTGCTGATGGATTCCTCTGTTTCAACTTGGCCACAAGCAAAACTAAACTGAACATGAATAATTGCTTCAGATAAAATGACAGAACCCACAATTTACAGGAAGCTACCAACGAATTTAGGATGGAGGTGAAACTCTTGGCCCGACAATATTATGTCTGGTGCTTCTCGGTGGTTGGTATTTTGGAATTCAGCCAGGCAGCTTGTGAAGTTCGGCACAAAGGAAAAAGGACAGAATTCTCCTCCCAAACCAGAAGGTATTAGTGGCATGGTGTCAAATCTTATTACCTAGTTAAAAATTGATTATCAAAATGTCTGTCCTCTGAGTCTATCTGACTCAACCATCTTTACTGCACATTATCTTTTATGGATCTTAAATGTACAGGCTATTAAAGTGGCAGCTCCTCTTATAAAACAACACAAGAAAAGGAGGAGTGTTTCTCAGATCTCAGATAGCTTCTACATGAGAAACACACTGTCAAGAAGGAGTCTTGATTTTCATCATGGATTTTACTTTCCATCTTCAATTCATTTCCCTGGACTCTATAGGAGGCACCAGGATTTCAACCACAAGGCATGGTTAATGCGGACCAAGAGACCCACAACATATATCATGTTCAAAATGACTTACCCATATATCATTTATGACTTACCCAGAGGGTCTTAACTGAGAGTTGGTAGAAGAGAAGAGTCGAGGGAGAGTTCTCAAACTTTCACGCCTAAATTAGAGTCAGACCTCTTTGAAATGGGGAGAAATCTTGATTTCTTTAATGTTATTTTTTTATTTTCACATGGATATGCAATTCCTGGAACAGTAAGGTCTTGGAACAGGATGACTGGAAAATGGTTCTCTGAAGGCATATCTGGATTCATTCAAAGTAGGTGGGACTAGAAATGTTGAGAGAGATTTTAAGATGGAAAAGAGTGAAATGTGAGAATTGGTGTTTGACTCTGAAAGGTCTATAAAAGATTTAACACCCTCATTTAATCCCCTCAAAGTTGCTTATTTTGCTTTCCTTTCAATAGATTTGATCTCTTTTATAATTTTTTTCTCTCCTGCAATCAATGTTGGCAAGTTCTTTGGGATATATGATTGATCAACTTGATGGGCTCAATTCTTTACCCCTTCCTGGTCCTAAACCCTTTGCTGTGTAACTTTGAATCATTCCCCATACCCCTGCATCACCCTGATTGTGCATATGTGTGTGTGTATGTATGCAGGTGGCATTCTGTTCCATATCTTGACTTTGTGCTCAGTCATGTGAGTTCTTTTGGCCAAAGAAATGACAGCAAATGTGAGACAGAAACTTAACCACGCATTTCTGCATTTCCACTCACTCTTTGCTCTTGCTGTGGAGGCATGCCTGGGCCAGTCTGCTGGAGGATGAGGTCCATGGAGCAAAGCTGAACAACCCAGCTGAAGCCCCAGGTGTGTGACAGCAAAGCTGCCTGAATTTCTTACAGCTAATCATGGACTTCTGAATGAGCCCAGCCTCAGATCAGCAGAACCAGTCAGCCGGCACACAGACCCATGAACCAAAACAAACGTTTACCATATGCCACTGAGCTTTTGAGGTTGATTGTTATGCAGCATTATTTGGACCATAGATAACAGATACAAAATGTAATTATTTTCCCCTTTCACTCAGTTCAAGGAAGAAACACAAGCACAGAATATCTTCCACGAAAAAGTTGTTCTTTTGTTTCTCTGATTGGTTTTATGTTAGTGTGTTCCTCTGAGACTAGGAGCCCCTAACTTTGGGTAGGAGGCACCTTTGCTGATTTTTATGCTCCTTTCTGAAGCACAAGTGAGAGAGATCACCCGAGTGTATGGAGGAGGAAAGCCCCACTTGCTATCTTCATGTGATTATTGGTGGCTTTGAAATTTTTATTTTAATGTGACTCTCCCTTCCTGGAAAATGGCCTGGAGTTTGAATGTTTTTTTTTTTTCTTGAAAAGAAATCAAATTTGAGATCCTGAGGGATTTTAGCAGCTAAAGTGTAAACTTGGATGGAAGCGAAATCAGAATAATAATAGCTAATGTTTAGAGCATGCTTTAACATGCCAGGAATGAAAGCTTAGAGATGTTACTTACATATGTTCGTCAATTTTAAGCTTCAGGAAAACTTTATGGAATAGGAACAATTATTAATGACCCCCCTTCTACAGATGATGAAACTAAGGTACAGGGAGGTTATGTAACTTACCCAAGGACACTTGCCCAGCTAGTAAATAATGCCAACCCAGGCACTAAGATGCCAGGGCCCATGACTTTGACTACAAAATTATATTAGCTCTGACCAGCTTGGAGCACATGGGAACCACATACTTGGTTGGTACACATGTAAATTCTGTTCCTCTGCCCCCTCAGCAATTCAGCGAGGGACACACCATGTCCTACGTGGGGTCATTCTAATGCATCTTTACCTCCAGAACTAACAACTCCATGAAGACCTCCCCCACAACCCTTACCCAAGACTCCTCCCCAATCCTTCCCCTTTTCATGATGTACTAGCTTATTTGTTAGCCTATATTTATTGAATACTAGCCCTCTAGTAATGTAATTTATAATTTAAAATTAATGTAATTTCTCAGTTTAACACATACAATCAATTAGGGGGTTTTATATTATGCCCATTTTACAGATGAGCAAAAAGACTTTAGAAGAGAGTAAGTACCTGATCAGCTTACAAGAGGCAGAGCCATGACCAATCTTTTAAACTCCAAAGCACCCCATTCCTAACCTAATGGGTTCTATCCACTGTCTCCATACAGGGCTCTCTGATTCAGTGTTTGTTCTGAGTAGCTACGAGATATGCATTTCTATACTCGAACCTATTTTCCTTTGGGCCCTAGTTCCTCTACTGTAGAAATTTCATCTCCATCTGGAGTTCTCTGCTTTTCTTTCAAGTGAGAAGGGGAGAGGATGAGATGCTGAGGATGTGTTCTCAGTTGCTGTCATCTGTCCAGGAGGTAACTCTCTTCCTATCTAGCTTTGGCCATCCATCCATGCAGTTCACTGATGCATCCTCTCTGAGCTGTCAAGCATTACCTCATGCCTGCTGGTTCTCAGGGCTGCATTTGTGCAGTTTGGGGGAAGTGTTACAGAGTCCCTGGCCACTCTGGGCTGAGGAAAGCTGTGAGGGTATCTCAGACTTGTGTGTCTGGATACTCACTCCATGCAGTTGTATAATTTGCTCCCACACCCCTGGACCTGTGTGATTCTTCACTGACCTGAGGCTCCCAGTGGTCTACCTGGGGATGGGAATTCCAGAACATTCTCCAGGGAGTTGGGTCCTAGGACCCCTTCATAGGCATCCTCCAGCATCCCCTCTCACTCACTCCTCCATCCCACTTTGAGCACACCACTCACTTAACATTCTCTCTTATCATTCTTTCTGGGTGTTCTATGTTTACAGGTCCTATTTTTCCAAATAGGAAAAATTTTTCCTATTTTTTGGCCTGAGACGATGAAGAACCACAGTAGGCATACTTAGTAAACTACTAATTTCAAACAAATGAAGAACTGTGCTGTGTTCCTCCACACAAAATTAATTTGCCAGTTGTATTCCTTGTTGTCTGAAAACTTGGGATCAAAAAATAAATCAAGGGGGCAAAGATGAGTGCTATCACTGACCTCTGAGATTCAGCAGAGAGAAGTTGGAACCTGTCTCCCTCATTAGACTAAATTCTCATATTTTTTAAAGAGCTTTCTAGAAAATTGGCATTAGCACTCTGCTCCTAAGTATTGTGTATGCTTAGTCGCTCCGTCGTGTCTGACTCTTTGTGACCCCATGGACTGCAGGCTGCCAGGCTCCTCTGCCCATGGGGATTCTCCAGGCAAGTGGGTTGCCATGCCCTCCTCCAAGGGGTCTTCCTAACCCAGGGATCAAACCCAGGTCTCCCACATTGCAGGCAGTTTCTTTACTAGCTGAGCTACCAGGGAAGCCTGTTCCTATGTAATAATCTTGAATAATAATGATAACAACAAAACCATTAATAATAACAGCTAGCCTTATTGAAGGCTTATTATGTACCAGGTGCCTTAAAAGCTTTTTCATTTACTAACTCATTACACCTTCAGAAAAATTCTATGAACCAAGGAATTTTATCATCCCCAATTTATAGATATGGAAGCTAAGTGGGCAGATAAAATGCCTAAGATGACACAACATGTAAGAGCCAAAGGATTTGAATATATAGATGGTTGAGCACTGTAGCCTTCCCTTTTAAACATTTGCAATTGACCCATTCATTATAGGCTTACTCAGCTGGGTTAAAAAGAAAAGGGGGAAAAAAAAATCTGTGTTTATGGAATAAAAGACAGGAAGTACAGGATGGAAGGGCAATTGACCAAATATCCATTCATTTGTCCTAGAATATTCTGTCAGCGTAAATTTCTCCTAGAGCTTCCATTATCCCTTGCAGATCTGTGCAGGCTCTGTACACAATATGCCTTATATTGAGTGAGTGAGTGAAGTCGGTCAGTCATGTCCAACTCTTTGCGACCCCATGGTCACCAGGTTCCTCCATCCACGGGATTTTCTAGGCAAGAATATTGGAGTGGGTTGTCATTTTCTTCTCCAGGGAATCTTCCCAACCCAGGGATCGAACCCAGGTCTCCCGCATTGTAGACAGACGCTTTACCGTCTGAGCCACCAGGGAAGTCTATGCCTTATATTGGGTTGGCCCAAACTGAAAAAGCTGAATGAACTTTTGGGCCAACCCGGTATTATTGTGGTTGTGACATCACCCTGTCATGGTGTTCCTGGACCCTTGTCTTGGCTGCTAGAGTATAAGGGACCCCTGAGGGCAGGGCTGGTCCTCCTGTGGACACAGTGGCAACACATGCCAGGGGCTTAGTAAAATAACTGTTGTGGGTTGTAGCTACCTGCTTGTGACAGGAACCGCCCTGCCTGTAACAGTCTCCCTTACAGATTACAGGTGAATGGCTCAGCTGGCTGCCCTTGCCCCAGGTGGGTGCCTGCCTGTGAGCACAGAGGCTGGACCCTGCCTATGACACCTGAAGGCCAGCTGCCTGGACAGTCTATCTCTGCCCTCCTGTGCAGCTCCCCAGCGCTGGTCACACAGATGCCCTCAGGCACACCAGGTATTTTTATCTCATATTCTTATCCTGTGTCTAAAGCAATGACTCAGCTCTTCAGCTGTCCAACAAATGTTTGTTGAAATTGAATTCCCTGTCAGAGCTGTCACCTTCTTGATGGGCACATGGGAAATGGTTTACGTGTCCTTAAACAATGGTGAACAGATGGTACAGACTATTCAGATCAGAATATAGTGAGACATCAAATCAAGATGCCCTTCATTCTGTGGGCTTTGCTTCCCCTTGAAGGCACGATCCTTTCTAAGTAGCCGTTACCACTTTCTGTTGAACAGATATAAAATAAAGACCATCTGCCCCAGGAATTCCCTGGCTGTCCAGTTAGGACTCAGTGCTTTCACTGCTGGGATCTAGGATCAATCCCTGTTCGGGGAACTAAGATCCCACAAATAATGTGGTATGGCTGAAAAAATAATAATAAAATGAAGCCCCGAGCTTTTGTGTATGTGTCCAGCCAGCCATCCTTTCAGCAATTGCTCCTCTGTGCTAGGTCTTCCCTGGGAACTGGGGAAACCAAGATGAAGAGGACCCTGCCATTACCCTCTACGAATTCACCTCCTCAGTGGTGGTGGTGGTGGAGGAAGTCCCTGAACTGGAGATAATTATTAAAACTGCAGTGGGAGCAATGTTAGAAACATGTACAGCGGGTCTCATTCTCCCTGAGAGTCAGCAGAGGAATCTTGAAAAGTCGTCTAGAGAAGGAATGCAAATGGGAAGAGAATTCCGGGCAAGGGAACAGCACAGGCAAAATCATGAGGTGAGAATCGTGAGTGGTGTGGAAAGTGAACCCAGAGTGGGCAGTGGCCACGAAGGAGACACCAGCAGAGGCTGGGCTGGAGGATAGATCTTTGGCAAAGACCATCACAATATTGTAAAGTAATTATCCTCCAATTAAAATAAGTTAATTAATTAAAGAAAAAAGAAAGCAGGACATTTCTCTCTAGGCTCAGGGGAGACATCAGGGGGTCTTACCCATTGGGAAACACAGCTGCATATGCACCTAGAGATGGTTCTATAGCAGACAGCTCTGGGACTGTCACACACATCCCTCAAAGCACTTCTGGTTTCAGCTGTAGCTGCAGTGTGCAGTTTCTCAGAAGCTCAGACTCACCAGTGGCCTGTATGTCCTTTTCATTTTCTGTCCCAGGGTCTTTTCTACCACCACAGGGGCCCACTTAACCTGAACACAGGTCTGAAAGTGTAGGGCAGTTAATGCCACCATGGGCAAACCTGAACTGATGGAGTGGAGGCTGGTGGATGAACGCTCCCGCTTCCCATTCTCCAGGTGGGGAATTGTTAGTGGCATTCTGCATGCTTCCCAGGAGGTCCCAGGGGACCTCCACAGCAGCAACCTTGATAATACACCCTATGTTGATCCGATTTACCTTCTTACCTGATTCTCTCCCTGCTTCTCCACCCCTGTTTTCTGGGATCTCTTGGGGCTTCCCTCGTGGCTCAGAAGTAAAGAATCTGCCTGCAATGTGGGAGACTTGGGTTCAATCCCTGGGTCAGGAAGATCCCCTGGAGAAGGGAATGACTACCCCCTCCAGTATTCTTGCCTGGAGAATTCCATGGACAGAGGAGCCTGGCAGTCTAGAGTCCATGAGGTTGCAGAGTCAAACGTGACAGAAGGGACTTAGCACATACAATCACATTGGCCCTTGAGTGCCTGAAACTGCCATCCTCCTGTTTGTCCATCCATCTAACCTT
The DNA here is from genome assembly GCF_016772045.2 of Ovis aries. Lineage (NCBI taxonomy): Eukaryota > Metazoa > Chordata > Mammalia > Artiodactyla > Bovidae > Ovis > Ovis aries. Next base: position 52,338,073 of record NC_056065.1, read on the forward strand.
CCATCTATCATCCCTTCATCCATCTATCCATAGCCACCCATACCCCACCTCCACCTGTTCATCCATCCAAACTCTATATTATTGATTGAGTGCTTCATAAATACTAAGAAATGTTTCCAGTACTGGAGATTGCCTTGGCCTACATTCTCCAGGAAACAGAAAGGCAAAGATTAAAATACTAATGTTTCCCAGGTCTGTTCTCTATGTCTTTTTCTTTATTCCTGCCCTGCAACAGGTTCATCAGTTGTTGTTGTTGTTCAGTAGCTCAGTCGTGTCCTACTCTTTGCGATCCCATGGACTGCCACATACCAGGCTTCCCTGTCCTTCACCATCTCCTGGAGCTTGCTCAAACACACGTCCATTGAGCCAGTGATGCCATCCAATCAGCTCATCCTCTGTCACCCCCTTCTCCTCCTGCCTTCAATCTTTCCCAGCATCAGGGTCTTTTCCAATGAGTCAGCTCTTCACATCAGGTGGCCAAAGGTTCATCAGTACCATTTTTCTAACAGTGGGGGAAGGAGAGGATAGGACAAATTGAGAGGGTAGCGCTGACATATGTAACATATATACGCTACCATGTGTCAAAAATAGGTAGCCAGTGGGAAGCTGCTGTATGACCACAGGGAGTGCAAACTGGTGCTGTGACAACCTAGAGGGGTGGGATGGGGTGGGGTAGAGGGGGAGGTTCAGGAGGGAAGGAACCTATGTGTACTTGGGGCTGATTCACACTGTTGTATGGCAGAGGCCAACACACTATTGTAAAGGAATTATCCTCCAATCAAAGTTTTTTTAATTAAAAAAATACTAATGTTTCATTTTCAAAGTACAAACCCAGGGCAGCGGGAATGAGGGAAAGGAAGTGAGGTGAGCAAAAATATGAATGATATGTTACTGTGTTGACTTTTGCTTAATGATGAGCTTTGGAGAGACAAGGCTAGTTGCTCAGCAGATGCACCAAACTTGCCATACGGAACTTCTCTGGATGGCGCGCAAGTAGAGTAGTTCCCGGGAGCAGAAGGGAGAAGTGATTTATATGCTGACTCCTCTGCCTCATTCATTTCCTGTTTCCTGTTGGTTGTATGTAGTTTCTCCCATGGAGAGTCAGCTGTGCTGGACATTTAGTCCACAGTTAGTCCTTCTGGTGGGTTGACCTTTGATGGTTACACAGCCAGATACCATGCTCTGTACCAGGTGCTTCTTTCACATTTGGAAATGGCAGAAAGGTTGGGCATGGGACTGGTTAGCCTCCTGCAGAAGGCAGAACCCAGTGCCTTGAATGGGCACAGTAGGGCATTCAGTGCTGCTCAGTTCAGTTGCTCAGTCGTGTCTGACTCTTTGCGACCCCACGGACTGCAGCATGCCAGGCTTCCCTGTCCATCACCGACTCCTGGAGCTTGTTCAAACTCATGCCCATTGAGGCAGTGATGCCATCCAATCATCTCATCCTCTGTCATCCCCTTCTCCTGCCTTCCGTCTTTCCCAGCATCAGGGTCTTTTCCAATGAGTCTGTTCTTTGCATCAGGTGGCCAAAGTATTGGAGTTTCAGCTTTAGCTGAATGTCCTTCCAGTGAACATTCAGGACTGATTTCCTTTAGAATTGACTGGTTTTATCTCCTTGCAGTCCAAGGGACTCTCAAGAGTCTTCTCCAACACCACAGTCCAAAAGCATCAATTCTTCCATGCTCAGTTTTTTTATGGTCCAACTCTCACATCCATACATGACTACTGGAAAAACCATAGCTTTGACCAGATGGACCTTTGTTGGCAAAGTAACGTCTCTGCTTTTTAATATGCTGTCTAGCTTAGTCATAGCTTTTCTTCCAGAGAGCAAGGGCCTTTTAATTTCAAGGCTGCAGTCACCATCTGCAGTGATTTTGGAGCCCAAGAAAATAAAGTTTCTCACTGTTTCCTTTGTTTCCCCATCTATTTGCCATGAAGTGATGGGACTGGATGCCATGATCTTAGTTTTCTGAATGTTGAGTTTTAAGCCAGCTTTTCCACTCTCCTCTTTCACTTTCATCAAGAGGCTCTTTAGTTCCTCTTCACTTTCTGCCGTTAAGAGTGGTGTCATCTGCCTATCTGAGGTTATTGATATTTCTCCTAGCAATCTTGATTCCAGTTTGCGCTTCATCCAGCCTGGCATTTTGCATGATGTACCCTGCATAGAAGTTGAATAAGCAGGGTGACAGTAAACAGCCTTGACATACTCCTTCCCCAATTTGGATCCAGTCCATTGTTCCATATCTGATTCTAACTGCTGCTTCTTGTCCTGCATACATATTTCTCAGAAGGCAGGTAAGGTGGTCTGGTATTCCCATGTCTTTAAGAATTTTCCACAGTTTGTTGGGATCCACACAGTCAAAGGCTTTGGCATAGTCACTGAAGCAGTAGGGTGTGATGTGGATCAAATGACTGGCAGCTCCAAGAGAATCAGAGGAGGTGCAGAAGATTTGTGTCACATACAGAGGAGAGCAGAAACAAGACAAGACTGTGCCCAGTGAGAAGTAAATGTGAGAGATGTGTTCCTGATGCGTCCAAGGGGAGAGATGCAGTCCCTGTCCATCTTCTCCTCTGCCACCCTCAGAAAACCATAGTTCAAAAAGACCCCAATACTCATAGCAGCACTATTTACAATAGCCAGGATGTGGGAGCAACCTAGATGTCCACTGACAGATGAATGGATAAAGAAGCTGTGGTGCATATGTAAGGCTTCCTGATGGCTCAGTGGTAAAAGATTCTGCCTGCAGTGCTGGAGACACAGGAGGTGCGGGTTCAATCCCTGGGTCAGGAAGATCCCCTGGAGTAGGAAATGGAACCCATTCCAGGATTCTTGCCTGAAAAATCCCCTGGACAGAGGAGCCTGGTGGTGTACAGTGTACAGGACTGCATAGTGCTCATGACTGAGCACACACACAAAAGGGTACATACATACAGTGGGATATTAGGAATGAATTTGAGTCACTTGAAGTGAGGTGGATGAGCCTAGAACCTGTTGCACAGAGAGAAGGAAGTCAGAAAGAGAAAAACAAATATCATATATTAATGCACATATATGGAATCTAGAAAATGGCACTGATGAACCTATTTGGAGGACAGGAATAAAGAGACAGACAGAAGAAGGAGAAGGTGGGATAAACTGAGAGAGTAGCAATGACATATATACTCTACCATGTGTGAAATAGATGGCTAATCTAGGAAGCTGCTGTATAACACGGGAAGTTCAGCCTGGTGCTCTGTGACAGCCTGGAGGCAGGGGATGTGGTAGGAGGTGGGAGGGAAGTTCAGGAGGGAAAGAATATATGCATACTTATGGCTGATTTATGTTGACATATGGCAGAAACCAACACAACATTGTAAAGAAATTATCCTCCAATTAAAAATAAATTAAAAAAAATGAAAATTAAAAAAAAAAAGTAAATGTAAGAGAGACAGAGAGGAAAAAGGATTACCTGGGTGGATAAGGTACCTTAGGCAGTCCCTTTCAGGTGGGTGACATTTGCATTGAGACGTGGATGATGAAAAGGAGATGGTCAGACACAGGCCTTCAGAAAGAACTTTCTGGGCAGAGGGGGTGGGAGGTGAAAGGCCTTGAGGTGGAAACAAGTTGGTAAAGTTGAAGAACAAATAGAATGCCACCATAGCTAGAGAAAGTGGAGCAAGGGAGAGAGTGGAAGGAAGTAGGCAGGAATTAAATCATGGAGATCAAAGAGCCTGGAGCCCCACTGCCAGAGGCATCATCATATTATCCACACATTCCTAACTGTCTTTCATCCAAAAGGGGGGTTAATGGGGTTTTAGATTGGAATTAGTTTTGATCTGGAAGTTGGATGGGGATGGCAGCATTTGAGAATCAAGTCATCATCTTGAAGAGCTTTTAAGCAAACCGAATACATAACATCTGAATTGTACTGAGAGATGAACTGTTATAGTTTATAGGAAATTGTCATTATCAGTAATTATAACTACATCAAGGAAAGTAATTACTGATTCAAGTTTGAGAAGTTCTTGGCTACATTCTGCTCATTCCCTGCTATCTGTTCTCTGATAGCAATCCCACAGAGCACTGGGTGGAAAAAACATATTTAATCTAATAAAGGTTGCCCTCACATTGCTCCTGTTCTGTGACATGCCATTTACTGAATCATCTATTATTGCCCAAAGAACAAAGATGAGCTTCACTAAGCAAAGGGATGATAAAGTTCACTTGAAAATTGGGGAAGAAATTGCAAAACTATTTGAGGCTAAGGGTACAATCACGCACAGAAATCAATAGCTGTCAGCAAACGAGGAGGGAGGAGAATGAATAAAAACAGTAAGTAATGCTGAGAAATGACTCAGAGGCAAATAGCCAATCAAGCAGAAGTCTAGGAGCACTGCTAAGAGCTCTTGCCCTGGAATCAGATGGGCGTGAGTGTGAAACTCTGCTTTGCTACATGGGTATCTAATGTATCCTTTGAAAGCCTCAGCTGATTCATCTGCACAATAGGAAGAGTAATTCTACCTGCTTCCCAGGTTACAGGGAGCACCTCATGACACAATGAGTATGAGTTCTTCATGTGTGTCCGTAGTAAAAGTTCAGACAATGAGATCGTCATTGTCACCACTGTCCCAGTCCTCCTTCTCTCCTTTCTCCTTTAGTCAAGGTTTACCAAAATAACACAAAAGATAGGCTAGTGTAGTGAGGAATCTTCCAAAATCTTACTTTCTCAAACTGTCTGAGAAGAGAGGAATAATTTTTTTTTTAATCCTACAAAAGTATTTATTGTGAAAAAGGTGCCCTTTGGGCTTTCCTTTACCTCACATCATTGACAGTTAAATGAGTTTCTTCCACTTCATGCTCAAACTCCAAGTTTAATTATTCACACATACTCACAAGAGCCCTCCCTATATTAAAAAACTATCAAAGGGAATTCAGGATTGTGAATAAAAAAATTGAAATACTGAAGAGTTTATACCTCTTCCCATACTGCATCGTTTCTCTCTTTCATAAAAAACAAACAAACAAACTTTAAACATTTGATGTAAATGTTTTTGTTTGTTCTGGATTTTGGTGCAGGCTGGGAGTGTGAACAACATGAAAGTAAGTGATTGTGAGAGTGATGAAAAGACAGCTTGATTGTTACAAACTGATATGCAAGATACTAGAGGTAAATAATAATAACCACTGTGTTCTGGCACTGGCATAATGCCTCAGTAGACATTATCCCTTTTACGCCTCATGCCTTTTTGATAATGCGTATATTACTATTCCCTTTCTTTGCAAATAAAGAAAGTAAGGCTTCTTAAAGTTGAGCTAGTTCTTCAAGGTTGCCCTGCTAGTAAGTGTATCAGCTATAGGACTCAAAAGGCGATTGGTCAGAATTCAGAGGCTAGGCTTTTAAGCAGTGTGTTCTACTTCCTCATCCATCTACCACTCATCCACCCATCCATCCACCTATCCATCTGCCCATCATCTACCATCCATTCGCCATCTTCACTCATCTTCCTATCCATCCATCCATCCGTCCATCCATTATGTATCCACCCTTCTACTCAGTCATGCATTCTTCCATTAACTGAGCTATTTTTTGATGGCAATGCCTCACACTTAGGTCTTAAATGTGTCTCAGTCTCTCTCCCCTGCCAATGTCAAAACCCAGACTAACCCACCATTTTCTCTTGCCTGGATGGCTGCAGTGGCCTCCTATCTGGTCTCCATATCTCCACACTTTTTCCTCTACAGTCTGTTTTCATTCCTATACCCATCTGAATGCAGAGTTCCAAAGAATAGCAAGGAGAGATGAGAAAGACTTCCTCAGTGATCAGTGCAAAAAATAGAGGAAAACAATAGAATGGAAAAGACTAGAGATCTCTTCAAGAAAATTAGAGATACCAAGGGAATATTTCATGCAAAGATGGGCTCTATAATGGACAGAAATGGACCTAACAGAAGCAGAAGATATTAAGAAGAGGTGGCAGGAATACACAGAAGAACCATACAAAAAGATCTTCATGATTGAGATAACCACAATGGTGTGATCACTCACCTAGAGCCAGACATCCTGGAATGTGAAATCAAGTGGACCTTAGGAAGCATCACTATGAACAAAGCTAGTGGAGGTGATGGAATTCCAGTTGAGCTACTTCAAATCCTGAAAGATGATGCTGTGAAATTGCTGCACTCAATATGCCAGCAAATTTGGAAAACTCAGCAGTGGCCACAGGACTGGAAAAGGTCAGTTTTCATTCCAATCCCCCAAAAAGGCAAAGCCAAAGAATGCTCAAACTACTACACAATTGCACTCATCTCACACACTAGCAAAGTAATGCTCAAAATTTTCTAAGACAGGTTTCAACAATAGGTGAACCATGAACTTCCAGATATTCAAGCTGGATTTAGAAAAGGCAGAAGAACCAGAGATCAAATTGCCAACATCTGTTGGATGATTGAAAAAGCAAGAGAGTTCCAGAAAAATATCTATTTCTGCTTTATTGACTCTGCCAAAGCCTTTGACTGTTTGGATCACAACAAACTGGAAAATTCTGAAAGAGATGGGAATATTGGACCACCTGACCTGCCTCTTGAGAAATCTGTATGCAGGTTAAGAAGCAACAGTTAGAACCAAACATGGAACAACAGACTGGTTCCAAATTGGGAAAGGAGTACGTCAAAGCAGTATATTGTCACCCTGCTTATTTAACTTATATGCAGAGTACATCATGAGAAATGCTGGACTGGATGAAGCACAAGCTGGAATCAAGATTGCTGGGAGAAATGCCAAAAACCTCAGATATGCAGATGATACCACCCTTATGGCAGAAAGTGAAGAAAAACTAAAGAGCCTCTTGATGAAAGTGAAAGAGAGTGAAAAAGCTGGCTTAAAACTCAACATTCAGAAAACTAAGATCATGGCATCTGGTCCCATCACTTCATGGCAAACAGATGGGGAAACAGTGGAAACCATGATAGACTTTATTTTTCTGGGCTCCAAAATCACTGCAGATGGTGACTGCAGCCATGAAATTAAAAGATGCTTGCTCCTCAGAAGAAAAGTTATGATAAACCTAGACAGCATATTAAAAAGCAGGGACATTACTTTGCCAACAAAGGTCTATCTAGTCAAAGCTATGGTTTTTCCAGTGGTCACGTATGGATGTGAGAAAACTGAGTGCCGAAGAATTGATGCTTTTGAACTGTGGTGTCAGAGAAGACTCTTGAGAATCCCTTGGACTGCAAAGAGATCAAACCAGTCCATCCTAAAGGAAATCAGTATTGAATATTCACTGGAAGGACTGATGCTGAAGCTGAAGCTCCATACTTTGGCCGCTTGATGCGAAGAACTGACTCATTGGAGAAGACCCTGATGCTGGGGAAGATTGAAGGTGGGAGGAGAAGGGGATGAGAGGATGAGACAGTTGGATGGCATCATTGAAAAGAACCAATGGACATGAGTTTGAGTAAGCTCTGGGAGTTGGTGGACAGGGAAGCCTGGTGTTCTGTAGTCCATGGAATCACAAAGAGTTGGGCACGACTGAGCGACTAAACTGAACTGAACTGTTTTCATTTCAGCTACCAAGGTGATCTTCTTGAGCAACATATTACTCCCTTCATTAAAGTCCTCTAATGTATTACTCTTGTATTTCAGGTAAAACTGAAACCAAACCCAACCTTCTCTGGCTGTCCTCTGCCCAACCTCTCTCACTGGCTGCTTCTGACTGATGTCCTTCTAGCCATGCTGATCTGCTGTCTACTCCTCAAACAAGGCTGTTCTTGCCTTAGGAACCCTCCAATTACCACTATGCTCTGAATAGTCCTCCCTTGGGTGGCTTCTTTCTTTTCACATAGAGAACTCAGCTCACATCTCTTCATCAGAGATGCTTTTCCTAATCACTTCAATGCAAGTAGAGCCTATCTCACTTAGCATCCCAGCTGACCTTCAATTCACTGATCCACTCATTTTTTTTTCACCACGTTTATCCTTAACATAAATTACATCATTTGCTTTCCTAATTCCCCTCTTTTTAGGCTTCCCCTCCCCTGTTGTTGCTTTAGTCACCAAGTCATGTCCGACTCTGTGACCCCACTAACTGTAGCCGGCCAGGCTCCTCTGTCCATGGGGTTTCCCAAGCAAGAATACTGGAGTGGGTTGCCATTTCCTTCTCCACCCCTTCTCCTAGCCCAAGTATACCCAAAAACTAGCCAACAGGAGCCTAGAGCAAATCAAAGCATAATTCAATTCATAGATGCTTATTGCTCAGCTGTAGTCCATGCTTATCGCCCTGTTGTCAATGGTAGGATATAGTGAAGAACAAAACAGACATGGCCCCTGCTCCCAGGGAGGGCACATTATAGTGAAGATAGACACACACACACAATGGAACTAGGATAACTGCAAAGAGTCGTAACTGCTATAAATTCAGAGATGTGATACAGAGTGAAGGCAAGGCAAGAGGGTTCAACTTTACATCATCTGATCAGAGGAGTCTCTCTGGAGTAGCAGCATCTGAACTGAGGAGGAGAAAGAAGTGGAGGGGTCAGCCACTCAAAGAAACATGCAGAGGGAAACACATGCAAAGCCCCTCAGGTCAGCTCGTGCCAGGTGCGTTAAAGGAACAGAAATGAGGTCACTGGGTCTGGTGTGGCACAGTGGTGTGGTGGTAGCAAAGGAAGTGATACAGAATGAGGTTGAAGGCTGTTGGTGCTTCCGTGATGATACAGGATTTTTAAGATAGGGTTGCCAGACCTAAATGTTCATCAACAGAGAAATGGATAAAGAAGATGTGGTACATAGATACAATGGAATATTATCCACCCATTATATCATTTGTAGCAACAAGGCTGGAACTAGAGATGATCATACTAAGAGAAGTTAGTAAGACAGAGAAAGAGAAATATTGTATGATATCCCTTATATGCAGAATCTAAAAAGAAATTATACAAATGAACTCATTTATAAAGCAGACTCACAAGTTTGAGAATAAACTTATGGTTACCGGAGGTGGTGGTGGGGGAACTGGGGGAGGAGGCATAGTTAGGGAGTTTGGGATGAACTTATAAACACTGTTATATTTTAAAATGGATAACCAACAAGGACCTACTGTATAGCACAGGGAACTCTGTTCAACATTATTTGGCAGCCTGGATAGGAGGGGAGTTTGGGGGAGAATGGATACATGTATATGTATGGTTGAGTCACTCTGCTATGCACCTGAAAATATCATAAATTTCTAATTGATTCCACTCCAATATAAAATACAAAGTTAAATAAATAAGATTGCCAGATTTAGCAAATAAAAAAAGTGATGCCCAATTGCACTTGAATTTCAGATAAAAATCAGAAACTTTTTAGTAGAGGTATGTCCCAAATATTGCATGACATATGCTTATGCTACAAATTATTATTTGTTCATCTGACATTCTAATTTGACTAGGTATCCTGTGCTTTATCTGGGAACCTTGGTTGAGGACAACATTTCACATCTAATCAAGGTGCATATCCCAGATTCCTGGACCATGCTGCTATCCATGATCATAGAAAAGAATTCAGAGAAGCCTAAACTGCCAATTAATTGAATTATACTCACTTCCATCTACTTCAGGAAAAATGATGCTAGGAATTTGGAAAGTGTGTTTACCTCTGGAACATATTAAATAATGATTATTCCAGACAATTTACTCTCATAATTGTGTTAAAACAAAGAGGCCATCTGCTTCCCTTAAGGGAAGGACCATACCTGATTGACTTTTATCTCTTCTACAGCACCCAGCATAGTACCTTGTATATACATAGTTCCTTAGTGAATAAGTGTTAATTCATTGAGAAGAAGATAAACCAGTCTAGGACTCACCTCACTTTAGTTCTGTCTCCTTGAGAGACAAAGATCTCAGGGACTCAAACTGCAGTTCCCAACTTCCTTCTTACTCTTCTCATTAAAGTATGAAGAAGAAGAAGAAAAGAAGCTTCCTTGTTGTAGGCATTACTGATACTTGTCAATATTCTGTTTTTTCTACTTCCAGGCATGGGTACAATAACACTTCCTCACCTCCTGGAGGATGGTGCCTCCTGGAGGAGGATGTGACTAGCTTTGGCTAATGATATGTAGGGAGAAATGCCATGTGCCACTCCTAGGCCAAAGCATTTAACTCCAACCATCTTTCCTCTGCTGTAGCAGACCAGAAGCCTCATGTTAGTGGAGTCACAGGATGCTAGAACATCCATCAGCTCAGGAACCAGAGTGATCACAATAAACAGAAACTCCTCCACACTGTACTGGACATGTAGCAGGATCAAGAATGAAACTTTTTTGTATTAAGCACTGAGCTTCAGGGGTTTGACTGATACAGTTCCTAAACCTTCTGAGAGTATATGCTGTAACATTTCTAATGGGTCTTCAGGCTAAGTTAGGCAGTCTCAGAGCCAAAAAACAGGATGGTTATAGCTTTTCTGAAAATTTTCAGTTAAGCAGAATGTTCTGACTCTCCCCCTAGTTATCATTACCTATTGAGGATAAACCCTAAGATACAGTCCAAAGGGAAAGGAGGAGTGATAGTTTTCCTGATGGGGTTGAATGTAAGTGAGCCTGGGAACACCTAGAGGGCAGAGGCAGAGAGCCCTTGGCACATATTTGAATACACAGTAGTAAATTACAGTCTTGTCTCCTGGACACATCAGTTCTATTATGTCTCTTCTCTGCTCAACACCATCCAATGGCTTTTCCATCTCATCCAGAGCAAAAACTGAAATCTATGCAATGCCCTGCTGCTGCTGCTGCTGCTGCTGCTGCTGCTAAGCCACTTCAGTCGTGTCCGACTCTGTGCGACCCCATAGACGGCAGCCCACCAGGCTCCCCCGTCCCTGGAATTCTCCAGGCAAGGACACTGGAGTGGGTTGCCATTTCCTTCTCCAATGCATGAAAGTGAAAAGTGAAAGGGAAGTTGCTCCGTTGTGTCCAACCCTTAGCATGGACTGCAGCCCACCAGGCTCCTCCATCCATGGGATTTTCCAGGCAAGAGTACTGGAGGGGGGTGCTACTATAGACCTTTTACGTGATGTAGTTTAGACCTCCAGATGAGATTGCACACATAGGATACTGTTTTATCTGGCTCTTGCTGTGTAGGGTAATACATTAGGGCATGGAATTTTATCCCATTTATACCTAAATTTATGTTGCTTGTTCTATTATCTTTTCATACAAAAGCTTGATATACTTTTCAATTATAATTACAGAAGCAAATCCCAAATCAAGAATTAGAGTCAGTTGTATTAGTTAGCTCTTGCTACATAGCAAATTACTCTAAAATTCAATGGCTGGAGACAAACAAACAAAAATTATTATCTTGCAGCTCCTGTGAGTTAGGAATTTGGAAGTGGCTTAGCTCAGGAACTCTGACTTGGAGTCTGCCATAAGTTTACTGTTATGATGTTGGCTGGGGTTGCAGTCATCCTGAAGGTAGACTGGATACGGAGGATCCACTTCCAACAGGGCTCGTGTACGTGGCTGTTGGTAGCAGGCCTCCGCTCCTCAGCACATAGGCCTCTCCAAAGGGCTGCTTGAATGTCCTCACAACATGGCAACTGGCTTCTTCCAGAACAAATGATCCAGGAGAGCAAAATGCAAACCACAGTGGTTTTTTTTTAAAAAATAATGTTATTTATATATTTTGGCTATGTTGAGTCTTTGTTGTGAAGAAGGAAATGGCAACCCACTCCAGTATTCTTGCCTGGAGAATCCCAGAGACAGAGGAGCCTGGTGGGCTGCTGTCTATGGGGTCGCACAGAGTCGGACACGACTAAAGCGACTTGGCAGCAGCAGCAGCGTCCTCGTTGTTGCGCAGGCTTTTCTCTAGTTGTAGAGAGGGCGGGGGTTACTCTCTGGTTATGGTGCCTGGATTTCTCACCGCAGTGGCTTCTCTTGCTGCAGAGCACAGGCTCTAGGGCACACGGGCTTCAGTGGTTGTGGCATGTGGGCTCAGTAGAGGTCCAGGGGCTTAGTCGCTCTGGGGCACATGGGATCTTCTCAGATCAGGGATTGAACCCGTGTCTTCCGCATGGGCAGGCAGATTCTTCATCACTGAGCCACCAGGGAAGCCACATAATGTCTTTTATGACCTAATCTCAAAAGTCACACTCTATCATTCTTGCAATATTTTTTCGGTTTTACAAGCCATCCTTATTCAGTGTGAGTGCAGATCACACAGGACATAAATAACAGGAGGTGAGAGCCACCTTAGAGACTGACTATATTTAGTGGATGGTACTACAAGAGAGGAGCACTAAGGAACTCCAGAAAATAGCTTCCCCTCACCATCCATGCTGCTGTGTGTGCGCTCAGTTACGTCCAACTCTTCAACCCCACAGACTGTGTACAGCCAGGCTCCTCTGTCCATGCAGTTTTCCAGGCAAGAATACTGGAGTGGGTCGCCACTTCCTCCTCCAGCGGATCTTCCTGACTCAGGGATCAAACCCACATCTCCCTTGCATCTCCTGCATTGGCAGGTGGATTCTTTACCACTGAGCCGCCTGGGAAGACCATAACTTCCTTTGCCTACAAAAGTAAACTCTGGCCCATGTGGCAAGTTATCTATGTAGACTTTCCAAGAAACACAGAACACAACAAAACATTCTCTCTCCTCTCAGGATAGAGCTGAAAACTGTTGGCTAATATGGCTCTTCTACCTAAATAAACAAACTTAGACTCAGTCTAACATTTTCTCCTAAGAAAATTGCCTGCTCTTGATTGACAGGTCTGGATGGTCCAATGGAAGAGTTGATACATCACCTCTCTGTGCTTTGGTGTAGGAAAATTGCTGGTTTTCCTTCTTTTTGTCTTCTTCCTTGTACCCTGGCCCATTTCCATGGCCACACCTCTTTCTATCTTTCTCAATTATTTGTTGCTGTCAAGAACTAAGTCTTTACAGAGGGGACCATGGACACACCTCTTCTGAGGAGGCTGTTTTGTTTTTCATCCATTTTGCTGACATAGTATTTTGCCTGTATCTATATTTCCTGTTTTTCATAACGGGACTTTCAAACTGGGCTATCTGTCTTAACTCAGCATTCATTCTAACTCTATTCATTGTACCTCAAAGGACATTTCTCAAGCACACTGTTTATGAAACATGTAAGCACATGGCTTTAAAAAGAACCTGTTCCTATGAAATGCTCAACAATGGTAACTTTGCTGTTCAACATTTTCACCAGGCAGTCACTTATCCCCTTCAAACAGTGTTGGCGATATCAATGTAACAGCATCCATTTTGCTCTCAATCACTCACCATTTCCTGGTGTTTTACAAAACAAGACATTATTCAAAGCCAAAAACCCACACAAAATACTGATAAAGAAGAGCTAACTCAGCAAGGAGAGAGCCAACAGTCACTCAATCCTGACTCTTAGTCCCACATCATCCAGGGAGATTTGTCATCTAAGATTCAGAGCTTTTTTTCAAGCAACTCATTACTAACGCTAATAAAAAGCTGACATTACGACCTATTGTCCAGAAAACTCCGGTGTCCACCAGGACAAGCTCAGGGAGAAAACATAATCCACCACCTACATTTCTTCCTAGGAGATCAAATTCATTATTACTATCCTGGAACCTAGAATTTTTTTTAACTTGTTAATGCTGCTGAGGATGGCAAAATAATGTCTCTGGCAACCCTGTATATTTGCTGTTGCCATCTTCACTGATAAACTGCCCAATTTTCTTAGCAAATTCAGCAACAATAACAGTTTTCTGCTAGCAAAATAACCTTTCATTTCATAGGGAAAAAATGGGATGAAATGGAAACGAATGAGAGAGGTTTCATGTCTCTTAGAAAGCCAAGTTTCTAATTTTCAGTTTTCACTAAGCCATGGGTGGGGACTGAATTTTCATTCCTGATAAATGAAAGTGCTACATTTTACATTCAGACAATTGCTGTCCTTGAACTGCTGGCCAAATAATTTTGGTACAAAAGATCTATTGCATCACTTTATATTTTCATAGAGAATGTAGTGGGTGCTTTCTCTTTTGGTCTACCTGACATTCAGCCCTCATAATCTGATAGCATCACCCCACTTTTTATGGCTGAGATTTTTGGTAATTGTGTTCGGCAGAACATATTGTAGGAATTGTTGCCTTAATCCATCAAAAATGGGAGAAGTGCTTTCAAGAAAAGATCTGGATGAAGGGAACGATCTGATTTCAACGTTGGTTATCCACCTCTGCCAAAGAGAAGGCAGAAGGATGAAAAGAGAAAGAAAAAGTAACTGTGACAATCCCAGTTTTCATCACAATTCATCCCTGATAACTAGATGAAGCCAAAGACCGAAACTTTGATGTGATATGTGCTGGAACCAAGAGACAAATAAAAGCAAGAAGCATGAGCCACGCCATGAGGAGACCATCTTGCAAACTGCTGACAATGCCTTACTTCAAAGATGTGTGGACATGCAGAATATGAATACACTAGTTATACAAACCAATAACCAGACATTTATGGTAAATTAATTTCCTAGTAAAGTGAAAGACTAGGAGTCCTGACTTTGTGATTCACTGGTGCTCAATCTTTAATTCTGCTGCTTTAGCTATAATCCTAATGTTTAAACCCAGGTTTGCAGTGAAGCCAAACTCTCCCTGGGCACATCTGTGCCTTCTTTCTAGTTCTCACTTGAACATGGAACATGCAGGAAGACACACAGCCGAGGCATGCTGCACAATATGGTGCAGACAATGAAGTATAGAGAAAAGAGTTCCAGGCTCTGAGGCCAGGTTGACTTGGATGGCAATCCAGACCCTGCGTGCATGCTAAGTCATTTCAGTCATGTCCGACTCTTTGTGACCCCATGGACTGTAGCTCGCCAAGGTTTCTCTGTCCATGGAATTCTTCAGGCAAGAATACTGGAGAGAGTTGCCATTCTCTTCTCCAGGAGATCTTCCCAACCCAGGGATCAAACTCAAGTCTCTCGTGTCTCTTGCATTGGCAGGAGGGTTCTTTACAAGCAGCACCACCTGGGAAGCCCATATCCAGACCCTACCACTTGACAAATGGGCGCATTGACCAAATGAATGATATCCTTCTCCCCAGTTTCCTCATCTTCAAAAGGCTGAGAATTCCATCTAGTTTGGGCTTCCCTGGTGGTTCAGAGAGTAGAGAATCTGCCTGCAATGCAGCAGACCTGGGTTTGATCCATGTATCAGGAAGATCCCCTGGAAGAGGGCATGGCAATCCACTCTGGTATTCTTGCCTGGAGAATTCCATGGACAGAGGAGCCTGGCAGGCTACAGTCCATGGGGTCAAAAAGAGTCAGACAGGACTGTAAAACTAACTCTTTCACTTTCAGAAGAGTGTCACATAGCTTGAGTAAGATTAAGTATGTAGAAGGTCCTGGTATAGAGTCTGAAGTGAAAGTGAAGTCGCTCAGTCGTGTCCGACTCTTTGTGACCCCATGGGCTGTAGCCTACCAGGCTCCTCTGTCCATGGGATTTTCCAGGCAACAGTTCTGGAGTGGATTGCCATTTCCTTCTCCAGGGGATCTTCTCAACCGAGGGATCGAACCTGGGTCTCCTGCATTGTAGACAGACGCTTCTATGCTTCAAAATATGAGATTCCTTCTTCCCTTTTCCCATTTTCTTAGAACTCCACTCAAGTATGTTCTACACATCAAGGCCACTGAAAAGACTCTTTAATGGAGAAACTCTTTTGTACAATTAAAATATGAACATGAAGGCATAGTTGAAACTCTTCAGTTTACTTAGCTTTGCTCTTTTCCGTAGTCAAAAAACATCCCTCCAACTCCAGTTGACCCAAAGCATGTGTGGTAGGCACTTACTGTTTAGTGCCCAGCTGATCGTTCACTCTCCCTTATTCTGGTTATAGCCTCCTGGACTTCACTGTTGAAGCACCCCTCATCTACCCTCAGGCATATTGTTCAGGAGAGGCTAAGCCAAA
The DNA here is from genome assembly GCF_016772045.2 of Ovis aries. Lineage (NCBI taxonomy): Eukaryota > Metazoa > Chordata > Mammalia > Artiodactyla > Bovidae > Ovis > Ovis aries. The sequence goes on from NC_056065.1 coordinate 52,353,986, forward strand.
CTGCCTCTGAATCCAGATATGACACATGCTTGATCATGAAAACTGGCTTAGGTGTGGACACTTAGTCCAAGCAGACCAATGGAACTCAAACCAGGAAGTTTACTGTTGTAATAGAGAAAGATAAGGCAACTTGCCATTGAAGTTGCTAGGCCAGAATCTTCAGGAAGGGGCAATCAAGGGAAGCCGAATCACTCAAAAATGGAATTTACATAGAAGAAAGTTAAATGAGTGAGACAGTCCTGACCACATCATTTGAACTCTCAGAACTAGCTGAGCTTGGTGTAGGGTCTGCACGAGCCTTCTTGGATACGTGAGTCAAGCACTTATTTCTCGTTCTTTTACTTTCCATCTAATTGTGCCTTTGAATCGAAGGTATGGCCCTTGTAGACAATACACAGTTGAATCATTTTTTTTTTTAAATCTGCTCTGTTAATCTCTCTACCTTTCAGTTGGAGTGTTTAACCCATTTATATTTAATGTACTTACCAATAAGGTAGAATTTACATCTGCAACTTTATATTTTGTTTCTGTATAGCTCATGTCATCTGTGTTCTTTCATTTCTCCATTAATGATTTATTTTGTGTTAAATACATATTATCTATTTACCATTTTACTCCCCATGTCTTTCCTTTGCCATATATTTTAAATTATTTTTCTTAGTGGTTGCCCTGGGGATTGCAATTAGCATTTTAACCTAAAAGGATCTGATTTTTATAAATGCTAACTTAATGTTAATAGTATACAGAAACTTTGCTTCAAATAAAGCACAATTCCCCCTGTCCTCCTTCATGCTACTTTTATTATATAAATTGCACTTTTATGCATTATAAGACTTTGACTCAGTTTTATAATTAATGCTTTATGTTGCTGCATTTAAAATCAAATAGAAGAGAAGAATGAACAAAAACACATTTATACTGTCATTCATATTCACTTATGTATTTACTTTTATTGGAATCAATAATTTCATCTCTTTTTTTTCTTACAAAAGCTTGGAGTGCAATTACTTATATTCTAAAGTGTTCTGTGTGATATTGAACGCTATGGGGACCATCTAAACGGGAAGTGGGCATGTACCTCCTATACTAACCTATCTTTCTGCTTCAGGGATTAGAGGTATCATGTTTGTGAAATGTAGTGAATTATTATAAGATACATTTGTTTGTCCTAATCTGTATTTTCTAATTCAGGAGAGCAGAATTTTAATAATAAACATGTAGATTAAAGATGCTATAAATTATTTTGACACTTCCTATTGAGTTTAATTCCCATCCCCATGACCAGGATGGCCTTAGTGACTTGCTTGACCAATAGTATGTGGCAAAAATGACTAGGTCGCAAGAGGTGCTGCAGCTTCTGCTTGGGACTTCTGAATTGTTCATCCTGGGATCCCTGAGTCACCACATGTGTCCTCCTACCTTGATCCCATGCTGTGCTGGGGAAACCACAAAAAGGTGCTTCCGGTGACAGATGTGGGAAAACCTAGACTTCCAGCCATGCCTGCCAAGGCCCTAAATGTCTGAGTGGAGTCATCATGGACTCTCCATACCGGCTCAATCACCATATGAATAGTGAGAAGTGACTTTGGCTGACACCAAGTGAAGCAGGAGACATGTCCATCAACATTCCCAACCCACAGAATTGCAAGATATCATAAACAGTGATTGTTTCAAGTCCCTGTGTGTTGGGGCAGAGGGACCATTATAATCATTTAGACTCAGCATCTCAAATGCCAATAAAGGTAATGCAAATGAAGGCTGGGGCTTCCCTGGTGGCTCAGATGGTAAAGCGTCTGCCTACAATGCGGAAGACGAGGGTTCGATCCCTGGGTTGGGAAGATCCCCTGGAGAAGGAAATGGCAACCCACTCCAGTATTCTTGCCTGGAAAATTCCATGGACTGAAGAGCCTGGTAGGCTACACTTCATGGGGTTGCAAAAGAGTCGGACACGACTGAGCAACTTCACAAATGAACGGCTAACCTGGGAGAAGGGGTAGGATTTATGTAAACTAGAGAAGATAATTCAAGCCTGGAGAGAAAAGCCAATTGTTGCCTTAACGGAACACACAACTAGTGTTCTCAGACTTTTCAAGAGCTGTCAGATTTTTTAAATGTAAAATTCCTAACATTTAACTGTTGGGAACCAATTTTTAAAAATTCTAATGTTACCTTGCAAGCCAAGTAATATACACCTTCAGGTTGTGCTTTCTCCCCACCTACTTGTTTGTAATCTGACTGAATCCTCTTAGGTTCATGAGCAAACAGTCATCCAAATGGGGGACATATCATGGTGGAACTGTGTGTTGCTGCTGCTTCTGCTAAGTCGCTTCAATCGTGTCCGACTCTGTGCGACCCCATAGGTGGCAGCCCACCAGGCTCCCCCGTCCCTGGGATTCTCCAGGCAAGAACACCAGAGTGGGTTGCCATTTTCTTCTCCGATGCATGAAAGTGAAAAGTGAAAGTGAAGTTGTTCAGTTGTGTCCGACTCTTAGCAACCCCATGGACTGCAGCCTTCCAGGCTCCTCCGTCCGTGGGATTTTCCAGGCAAGAGTACTGGAGTGGGTGCCATTGCCTTCTCTGGGAACTGTGTATTAGCATCCTACAAAAGTTGGAAGCCCAGGTCTTCACTGCATGGTCCAGGGCTCTTGTCACTGCTCCATAGTGTTTGGTCAAGACAGAGAATTCTTAGATAGGTTCTACTTTCAAAAATTAGCAGAATCACAGCCCAGAACTCCTGAAAATACAAGATGATATAGGCTTCAAGACTTCTGTCTCATTTATATGTGCTTGCCAGTAACATTCGTTTGTGTCACAATTTTATCGAAACATGTAAAGTGTTTATTAGAAGGAAAATGAGTACATGTGGATAGATACATGAGTGGGCTCAGAGAGAGAGACAGAGCTGCACCCATGTGGCAATTTAAATCACTTATATAGGACATTTCTTCCAGGTTTTCTTTGGCGAATCATTTTGATTTTCCTGGTTCAGAGTCCATATCTGATACAGCTCAGGATCCTCCCATGTGTGTGTATGCATGTCTTAGCCAAGATGAATTCCACCAACGAGGCCTATGGGTAGTTTTCATCAGTTAGCATCCCTCCCCTTTTGATCTTCAAGGAGCCTGTCCGGGCATGTGTGTACCACAAATTTTTATGGTAAAGGATAGTATATAAACTGATATCTTGGTTTATCAGAACCTATTGGGGTGGCACCCCTGTAATTTACTTAAGTTGCCTCCAAAAAATGAAGATATCTGTATTAATTAAGGTAAGTTCACTTCTATACCCCTAATTTTAAATACCTTAACATAATTTTAAAAATTGCTCTTGTCCATACAGCAGTTCAGTGTGGGCATGAGGCTTGGACGGCTCTTTGTGGCCCTTTAAATGGAGACTTGCAGGCCAATCTTTTTCTGTCTCTTGCATCTGTTGTCACCTTGAGTCTTCGTGACACTTCCAGCTTCATGGATGGGAAAGTCTCAAATATGGAGAGTTGCTTTGAAAAGTTTAAAAAATAGGCTAGGCCTGAACATCCGCGCACATCAGTTCTGCTCGCATCTCATTGGCCAGAACACAGTCATGTGAGCCTACTCTACCGCAAGGCCGCCTGGGAAATGAAGTCTAACTGTGTGTCCAGGAGAAAAGGGAATGGGGTCCTTGCAGTAGCATTGTTGTCAAGCTTCTTCAACATTTTAAAGACTATAGAGCTACCTGCTGCTTTTATCATAGAAAGATTCCCGAGATGGGGACTGCATTCAGATTTTATCTTGCTGTTGAGATTAGACACAAAAATAATTTTTATAGAACATTGTCTGGAAATTGTCATTCTATATATTAAAAGCTCAAGGGGAACATATGCTGCTGATTCTAAGGACTGTATTGTTAATAATAATCACTAACATATATTGAGAACTTACTATGTGCCAGAAACTGCTAAAGAAAACTACTTTACAGGAACAAACTGATCTTAATTAGACAGATTCACATAAGGTAAAGTGGGAGCTGGTCAAAGAAGCTTCATGAAGAGGAAGGGATTTAGGTGGGTTTAAAGGACTTTGGGATCATGGTTGGAATGGAGGTACTTGAATAGTGTTCTAGGTCTTGATAGAGTGAGGTTCATATTAGTGGGGTTGATAAATGGGTTGATCTCCATTACTTTTGAAATATACAAGTGGAATAACAATTGGCAAATACATAGGTTATAGAAAATCTACCCCATACAAACTAAAGCAACTGAACTCAGAGTTGTCTGGAATTAATCTAGGGCCCCCTTGCCTAAGTTATAGACATTCTTCACTCTCAGCCCCTTGCCCTGGTAGTCAGGAGATCGGGGAAAAAGAAGGGAAACCAATGCAGTTCAATTCTCTCCCTTGTGCAGATAAGAAGGGCATTGAGGTTTAGCCTTGCATGGAACTGTAGGAGAACAAAAATATTTAAAACCAGAAGGCTCCTCTTGTTTTTTTTGGGAGGGCATCTCAGGTTGATGATCAAAGAGTCAGGCAGGGCCCTTTTAGGAATGCTTCCAATTTCTGTTTTCTTGATTTGCTTTATTTTAACCCCTTCCTGGCTTCATGAAGAACTTTCATGATTCTGGATGTAACAGGATGGGCAAGGTCAAGTTCACAAAGATGGGCATCATTCCTGCCCTCCATCCCCATTCAGCCTCTTTCTCTGCTTGTGTTAACTGCAGTCATGACCTGATAGCTCAGTTCAAAAGAGAGTGTTGAATAAATTAATTCCAATTAAATTGTAATTATCTGAATGTCTTATCTCTCCTAGGAATATCTAAACCCTGGAAAAAAGGATGACAGCTGGGAGAGGGTAATTTCTCTGTTGCTAGATTTCAGGTACAATGAAGGAGTTAACTCTCTGTGGGGCTAAAAAGCATTGACAACTTCATAAGACACAAAAACCAGTCCTAGGAACCATGTTTACAGTTAGTGTAGCTGCAGATGAAAATTTAGGCCACACTGCCTGGTTATAGGCAAAAGATTAAGTATGGAGTCCAGATGGGCTGGGTTTGAGCCCTAGCTCTGCCACTAACTCATTGCATGGCCTTGGGCAAGTTATTTTACTTTTATGAGACTCAGCTACAAACAAGCCATCTTGCAAGTGTTTTGTGATTTAATGAGATAAAATTAATAATGAGATCACATTTGCCAAAATGCTTTTGAACTGTAAAATGTTGTATCAAAGTGAGGAATCTTTGCTTTCCTAAGGAGGCTCTATTTCTGATTTCTCATTGGAGAGTTATTCATTTTTTCTGTCTTTTCATTTATTAGAGATAGAAACATACACACATAGGAAGAGAACCTGTGAAAACTGATGCTCAAATAATGGAAACTGGCCTGGGACATCCATCTTTCAGGATGTTTACTGACCCATTTTATACCCCAGTCTATTTAGAAGCCACTGAGTTTAATTGGTACCACATACAACATCCGATCCCAATAGCATTTTCTGCCATCTCTTGTCTCTTTTGAAACTTTTCCTTTAAATTAATTTTTACTGGAGTATAGTTCCTTTACAATACTATGTCAATTACTGCTGCTGCTGCTGCTAAATAGCTTCAGTTGTGTCTGACTTTGTGCAATGCCATAGACGGCAGCCCACCAGGCTCCCCCGTCCCTGGGACTCTCCAAGCAAGAACACTGGAGTGGGTTGCCATTTCCTTTTCCAATGCATGAAAGTGAAAAGTGAAAGTGAAGTTGCTCAGTCGTGTCCGACTCTTAGCGACCCCATGGACTGCAGCCCCCCAGGCTCCTCCGTCCATGGGAGTTTCCAGGCAAGAGGACTGGAGTGGGGTGCCATTGCCTTTTCTGGTGTCAGTTACTACTGTGGAGCAAAATGAGTCAGCTATAGATATACATATTTGTTGTTGTGTAGTCACTAAGTTCGGAGAAGGCAATGGCACCCCACTCCAGTACTCTTGCCTGGAAAATTCCATGGATGGAGGAGCCTGGTAGGCTGCAGTCCATGGGGTTGCTAAGAGTCAGGAATGACTGAGTGACTTCACTTTCACTTTTTACTTTCATGCTTGGAGAAGGAAATGGCAACCTCCAGTATTCTTGCCTGGAGAATCCCAGGGACAGAGGAGCCTAGTGGGCTGCTGTCTATGGGGTCGCACAGAGTCAGACACGACTGAAGTGACTTAGCAGTAGCAGTAGCAGTCACTAAGTTGTATCTGACTCTTCTCCGACCCCATGGACTATATAACCCGCCAGGCTCCTCTGTCCATGGGATTCTCCAGGCAAGAATACTGAAGTAGATTGCCATTTCCTTCTCCAAGATATCTTCCTGGTCCAGGGATCGAACCCATATCTCCTGTATTGGCAGGCAAGTTCTTTACCACTGAGTCATCAGGGAAGCTTCTTCTTCTTTTTTTTTTTTTTTTTGGATTTCTTTCCATTTTGGTCACCACAGAGCACTGAGTAGTTTCCAGGGAGGCCTGTGCTATACAATAGCTTCTCAGTAATTAGGTATAACAGCCTTTGACTGTGTGGATCACAATAAACTGTGGAAAATTCTGAAAGAGATGGGAATACAGACCACCTGACCTGCCTCTTGAGAAACCTATATGCAGATCAGGAAGCAACAGTTAGAACTGGACAGGGAACAACAGACTGGTTCCAAATAGGAAAAGGAGTATGTCAAGGCTGTATATTGTCACCCTGCTTATTTAACTTATATGCAGTGTACATCATGAGAAACGCTGGGCTGGAAGAAGCACAAGCTGGAATCAAGATTGCCGGGAGAAATATCAATAACCTCAGATATGCAGATGACACCACCCTTATGGCAGAAAGTGAGGAGGAACTAAAAGCCTCTTGATGAAAGTGAAAGAGGAGAGTGAAAAAGTTGGCTTAAAGCTCAACATTCAGAAAACGAAGATCAAGGCATCTGGTCCTATCACTTCATGGGAAATAGATGGGGAAACAGTGGAAACAGTGTCAGACTTTATTTTTTGGGGCTCCAAAATCACTACAGATGGTGATTGCAGCCATGAAATTAAAAGATGCTTACTCCTTGGAAGGAAAGTTATGACCAACCTAGATAGCATATTCAAAATCAGAGACATTACTTTGCCAATGAAGGTCCATCTAGTCCAGGCTATGGTTTTTCCAGTGGTCATGTATGGATGTGAAAGTTGGACTGTGAAGAAAGTTGAGTGCTGAAGAATTGATGTGTTTGAACTGTGGTGCTGGAGAAAACTCTTGAGAGTCCCTTGGACTGCAAGGAGGTCCAACCAGTCCATTGTGAAGGAGATCAGTCCTGGGTGTTCTTTGGAAGGACTGATGCTGAAGCTGAAACTCCAATATTTTGGCCACCTCATGCAAAGAACTGACTCACTAGAAAAGACTCTGATGCTGGGAGGGATTGGGGGCAGGAGAAGGGGATGACAGAGGATGAGATGGCTGGATGGCATCACCAACTCAATCAATGGACATGAGTTTGGGTGAACTCCAGGAGTTGGTGAAAAAGGGAGGCCTGGCATGCTGCAATTCATGGGGTCGCAAAGAGTTGGACATGACTGAGCAACTGAACTGAACTGATCCATAATATCAGTAGTGTACACGTGTCAACCTCAGTCCCTCATTAGGGACTCTTGATGTGGAAAGACACAGTATCTTCTTCGGTTCCTAGAGGGACTCACGCTTGCTGTGTGCAGCACACAGAGGTATCCTGGGCAGGAACTTACAGGATATCAGGGACAAGAGAAGAGGAGAGGTGGGGCATTCCAGGCCTGCAGTAAATGGTGATGGGTCATCTGGCCAGAAGAGGTCAGGACACGGGGCATAGAACATGGCCTGGGGACCCCATTCTGGGTCTAAGTTGATGCTGGTGCCCTTTGAAGGGTGAGCAGAGCCAGAGAAAGAGAAGCAAATATCTCTGAGAAGTAAACAGCCCTAAAGCTGGATTCTCAGTGCCATGCTGGACCTTCTGGGTGCTACCAGGATCCGTGTGGGCCCTGTCAGCTGGGCTGAGCACCCGGGTATCCCACATGGGGATTGGCTCAAACAGGCAGAGGGGGACTATGTGTCCCTGTATGCTTGGCTGGATGTTGTCTCACGGATTACTGATGATCTTGTTCCCTGTTAGGGTGGCAGGGCCACACAAGTGCACAGACGCGTGGTGTCAGCTAACAGCCCCCAGGCTCAGGCACTGGAGTGCCTTCCAGTCTCAGAAACTCAGGAACTTGAAAGCAACCCCTATCAACTGATTTGAATTGGCGGATAAGAAGCAAACTGATCTGCTGTTCTCTCTAAATGCATCACCTGCCTAACACTTACTCCACTTGTTGAGTATTAATTACTCATGTGGCTATGGTTTCCATGGGATCATATGAATGCAAGGAAGAGAAAAGAATGAAAGGGAAAAAACAACCCCAAAGAAATTAGAACATGGGTGACAGCAGCTCAAATCTTGCCTTTCTATCCTTCCTCCCCTTTCTATTTGTGCAAACACAGCTTAATTATTCCCTGAAGCTATTTAGGTATGTGTTTATGTTGCAATACACAAGGACCTTTGTTTTCCCTGGGAGGCCAGAATATTCTAGCACTTTCATTGCTCTGAGGCTATAGGACCAGCATCCTGCTGTGGCTTGTAGATAGCTTGTCAGTTGCCACTCACCTTTCCTGTGCTCAAGGAAGACATGATTAATTGATCATGTCATGCTTTTCTGCTGAGCTGGAACCCAGCCTCAGAGTCCATCATGACACAGCAGTCCAGACAGACAATACCAATTGATTGAAACTCGTGTAAGAGGTAAAATGGTGTGCCATCCTCGATTTAATTCCCCCCACCCTATGTTAACTTGGTAAGGGAAAGAATGCAGGAGCCGACTGCCTTTTCCCACCCGCTTCCTTGACCATGAGGTCTGCTTCCCATTCATCAGAGAACTTTGGCTCCATGAGGGGTGATGCAGAGGTAAGAGCAAAAATTTTGGAAGCTGCACACACACACACACACACACACACACACACACACACACAATCACATGCTTCATTTCTCTGTCTCCCTCTTCATCTCTTTCTCCTTGAATTTTAACTCCCAGGGCAGTGGGAGGTCTGGGATAAGAGGGTGGGGAGAAATGCAAAGTATAAGAAAGAGCCCACTAGTGGGAGAGGAAGCTAGAGGGCTCAGTAGTATCTGTTTCTCTCTGAATTTAAGCTAAGGAAATGGGCCAAAGCTTGGAGGAGCCCAATCACTGAAGTTGCCAGGCAGGAAGCGTGTAATGGGGCCACCCAGTTCGAAGAACAAAAAGGAAACCAGGGTTGCCATGGCTTCCTCCTTCTTCAAGTTTGAATTTTGCCAGAGTTGGCTAACGTGAGACCCTTCAAAGACTGAGTCCTCTCTTTCACTAGATGTGTTTCTAGGATTGCTTCTTCGTTCCTTCATTCAACAATGCTTTCTGAAGACCTGCTAAGAGCCCTGTCCTATACCAGTTACTGAGAATATTTCTGTAAATAAGAAAGACTCACTCCTGTCTTCAGGGTTGCCTATAGGCAATCAGGAAAGACTGATATAAATGTGTGCTGTGCTGTGCTAAGTCATTTCAGTCATGTTGGACTCTTTGAGACCTTACAGATTATAGCCCACCAGGCTTCTCTATGGGATTCTCTAGGCAAGAATATTGGAGTGGGTTGCCCTCCCCTCCTCCAGGGGATCTTCCAGACCCAGGAATCGAACCTGTGTCTCTTATGTCTCCTGAATTGGCAGGCGGGTTCTTTACCACTAGCATTACCTTGGAAATCCCTAATATCAATGTGTAGATGTCATGAAGTCTGATGAGGTCCACAAAAAGGAAAGTGCAGGCAACTGCAGGTGCACCTTTATCTAAACACACATCTATGCACTGGCATAACGTATTTCAAACCCATGGATTGCTTTGAAATCATGGTAATTTTCTTTTTCTTTTTTGGTAATATTCACTTTAAACTCTGCCCTTGGGAGCTAGGACAAGAACAGTATCAGAGAGTTTGGTCTGCTGAGATAGCATCTGACTTGCGGTCTCTTGTTCATTGAACAATAATGCATTAAGCACCCACTAATGGACTTTCTTCTTCAACAAAATCTGCTTTCAGAGAATTCACAGAGAATGACCATTTAACATTTATAGCCAAACCCCCCCGTGAGCCAGAGGAGCATAAATGGGACACACAGTTCAGGTCCTTGAGGAAGTGAAATTCTTCTGGCCTGAGGAATGCTCAAATTTGTGTGTCAGTCTCAGCTCTGAAAGCACAATTAGACAGAAGTGCTTCTCATTAGCCCCATGAGGCTGGAAAAACAGAGATTATCTTCCCAATGTTTTTCTGGAACAGCATAGTCCAACTGACAGATTTTTTTCTTTTGAATCACTGTTCAGGTTCACTCAAGCTAATATTCCCACTTCTTCAATAGAGAAATCAATTTTACTCGTTGCCCATGCAAAGAGAAGAGGAAGAGCTGCAGATAGAGGAGCAGCAAAAAGGAAATTCTTATATAGTTTTCCAAGACAGGAGTCTCCAAGCCTCTTTGAAAACAATACTGATTATTGAATACACTCATTTAACAAATGTAGCCCCCAAGAGGGCCCCCAATGGTCCCAGCCACCTGATATTCCTGACCTTGTATTTTTCTCTTCCACACTGGTATGCGATTTCTTAGAATGCAAATGTATGTGTGCTCAGTGGTATCCGACTCTTTAGGACCCCATTGACTGCAGCCCACTAGGCTCCTTTGTTCATGGAATTCTCCAGGCAAGAATACTCCAGTTGGTTGCCATTTCCTACTTCAGGGGATCTTCCTGACCCATGGATCAAAGCTGCGTCTCTTGTCTGCATTGGCAGGAGAATTCTTTACCACTAGCACCATCTGAGAAGCACAACATAACTGTTTTATTTTTTTCTATAACCAAGAATGGCCAACACACAGTTCAGAGGAGATAACACCTCTCTCATTTTAAGGGCCTTAAAATGTGGTAGATTTATTAACCAAGTAGGTGATTTATTTGTCAGTGAACATGTTTGCATTAATATATCCTCAAAAATGGCAAATTTCCACTGAACTCCATAGTCAGTGGAGTTTAGTTACTCAATCAACTTTACTGGAGTCCTACTATGGGCAAGGCAGTGCCTGTGGGCTGGGATATAGATGAATGAACACATTCTCTCTAAAGAGGTGAGATATTTCATATAGGATCATAATGCAGAGTAGAACTTTTCAGATTATCTGGGAATTTGAAATGAGACATGACATCTCTGTCCTCAAGTAGCTCACTGGATTCCAGTGGGGAAGATAAAACTTCTAAATCAGAAACAAGTAGATACAATACTCTGAGCACAATGTCTGAACTTGGTAATTTTATGACAGCTGAATGGATATATAGTTGCTAATAAATAAACACTAAATGATGAGAGATTATGTAAATATGAAATATTTGCCAGGTTCTTATTTTTTAAGTTCCTTAGGGTTCACAACTTAATGGAGAAAAATATATATATAACAACAACAAAACCCTCCCATTCTATCCCTGGACAAAGTTACACCTCTCTCTTCCCCTAACAGGACCCCATGGACTGTAGCCTGCCAGGCTCCTCTGTCCATGGAATTCTCCAGGCCAGAATGTTCCCCCCTCCAGGGGATCTTCCCAACCCAGGGATCAAACCTACGTCTCCCGCATTGCAGGCAGATTCATTACCAGCTGAGCTACCAGGGAAGCCCGTCCCTACTGCAGGTACAGAAAATTAATCCAAAATGTCTCAATTTTGTAAAGCTCCATGGAGAATTTCCTATATTGGCTTATGCCACCCTATTGTTCAGACGAAGGAAGGCCTCATTGCATGTGAAATATACCAGAACCTCACTATAATACTGTCCTAGATATGCATGTTGTAAAAATTCTTTGTTGCAAGGTTGTTTTATATCTTTGTTGAATATGGTAATAGAAAAAGCTACATGAGAAGTTTTATGTCTTGTTTTCATCTCCACTTATATTCTTGGTTTGGGCCTATGACAGATTACTGAATGTAGAGTGCACATGGTGGGGCAAGCTTTACAGTCATGGTAGACCAGATGTCTTAAACTAGTACATTTGGTCTGCATGCTGCGGTTGTTGTGGATGTTAGTATTTTTAATTAAGCAATAAGTGAATATTTATATTCTCCATTATTACTCTTACGCTATGGCTAAGAAGTACTTAAAAAAACCCTTATAATAGAGAAACATTTCTCTCTACCCACATTTCTATCAAAATGGGAAAATTAAAAGCAGACTTAAAAAGGTGCATGTTTCAAGAAGAATGGGAATGGTAAAACATTCATTTCTGGCCTGCTTTACTCATTGGTCCTTGTAGGCAGTTAAGCCTATGACCCCAGCATTGTGTCTTGAGATGGCTCCTTCCTAATACTCTTGGGAATCCCTTGATGCTTGGTCCTACTATAGCATATAATGTCCCCCATAAAATGCAGTCAAAGGTAACTTAACCAGAGTGACTTAAGCAGAGTGTACATGTGAATACAGAACTCAGGGGTGAGATTGCTACATTGGGCTGTCAGCACACTGACTCCACAATGCCCACCGTTAAAGGTCCTGCTTTTGCCAAATGGCCACTTGCTACCCTGGGAGGGCCTTGGTGAAAAGTCACACGTCCAAATCTAAAAGATCTGTGTGACTGTGTCCCAGAACTGTGTGTCCTTTGCCTGTCCTTACTAACTAGATCCACCAGGCTCTGATAAATAAATCCCCTTGGGTAAAAAGCCAGACAAACTTTTTGTTAAAATTGGGATTCACTCTATAGTGATTAGCTATATAATCAGAGGCCAGTACTTTCCAAAGGTGCAGGAAAGTCTCTTCAAATAGAGGACAAATGGATGCTCAGAGAGGGTATGCCAAAAGACCCATTTTTAAGATTGCCCAGCCAATAGGATAGTGAGACAGGTGAGGGCTGTTTGCACATCTCATTTGGGGCAGAGCCCAATAGTGTGTTTACAGAGCTTTCTGTAATTATTAAAAGTGAATCTGCCTGATTTTATTTATCAAACTCTGAGTTTCAAATCTGTCTTATCCACCAACCAATATAATTTAATAAAAGAGGGCAGAATTAAGGAGGAAGAAAAAGGGAACTGACATTGGCAAATTCCTTACTATATGGGTCAAGCCCTACACCAGGCTCTTTTCATATCTAGTCTTAGCCTGTGAGGTAAGAATTATGTGTCCTTTCCTTCAAATAATATAAGACCCCAAAATGTTAAGCAGATTGTTCAGTCTCAATAGATAAAGTTTCAGAACCAGGACAGGCTGGCTGCATAGTACAGTCTTCTCAGGAGAAGCAACTAGAATTCTGGTGCATGCATCCATGCTATTTCCTTTTTCCCTCTGCTTAGAATTTTCTCATCTGTCTGCTTCCTACTCTGTGTTCCCTGTTCATCTTTCAAGATCCACATCAATTTCACCTTCTGGTGAAACTGCCCTGGAACATTCATCCACCTTGACATCTCCTTTCTCCAAACACTTCTGTCTTTGAAGAAGTTCCCACTGGGTAAATGTCTGTTCTGCATAATGTAACACTTTATTATATTGGTAGAAAATGCTATAATATATGGCACTACCCTTTTTTAAAAATCATTTTGTGCTTGACGTTGTGCCTCTTCAGCTCCTTGTTGTGCAGGGAGCTTATTTTATTTGTCCTATACTTGATTTGTGTGTGTGTGTGTGTGTGTGTGTGTGTGTGTGTGCGCGCGCGCGCGCGCGCATGGGCTTCTCAGCAAACATTCCTCCTTCCTGAAGCACCAGAGTCTTCGTTTGGGGAAATACCAACTCCCCATTGTGCATGCTTTTAGACAGAAGAGTACAGACAGTGGCTTTGAAATAGGGAACTGAGGAGGCTAAATCCTCTTTCTTGGTGCCCTAGTACAACCAGAGGTGAGCCCATGACCTCAGCTCAGACAATCAGGGGCTTCCTCAGTGGCTCAGTGGTTAAGAATCTGCCTGCAGTACAGGAGATGAGAGTTCAGTCCCTGGATAGGGAAAATCTCCTGAAGGAGGGCATCGCAACCCACTGCAGTAATCTTGCCTGGAGAAACCCATGGACAGGGGAGCCTGGCAGGCTATGGCCTATGGGGTTGGAAAAGGTCAGACATGACTGAAGTGACTGAGGATGTCCACACGCAGCCAGTTAGATGCTCTCTTCTGAGGATGGAAGGTCTAACTCACATGTCCGTCAGGCTGTCCTGCTATGAGTCCAGGGCTGAGCTTCCCATTCTCACTGCTGCCTTTGTTCTTGCTCAGTTCTAGGCCTGGTCCTCTGGCTGCCCACCAGTTCTGTGGGCCCTAAGACCTTCCAAAATTGTTCCATTTGCTTTTGGTTTGTTTCAGTTGTTTATAACCATATGCTCCCACAGAAACTCAGCCCTGGGCTGGGCTCAGTTAAGCAGTGTAAGTATAAATTCTTGCTGATTGCCTTTTTGAGGTCACAATATAATTTCCACCCAACATATGTGATGAATAATGGGTATTTGAATCTGTTTCAAAGCCTAAGCTTATGAGGGGGCTGGGGAATGAGTTTCAGATAATAATTGGGTGTTCTCTGAGCAGCCAACACCCTTTTCCCCTGTCCCCCCTTTGCAAATACAGACAGCTTACCCTGTTTTCCCTGCACTTTACTCCTGGCCTGTGTATGGCTTCAAAAAGTGGTGGTGAAGACCATTTCTTCCGCTTCCTCCCATCATCACAATGGCACTGCCACACAGCAGCTCTGTTAAGTCAAGGGCCCTGTGCTAGTTTGTCATGAAACCATATCCCATTCCTCAAACCAGTCAGAGCCTGCGGAAAACAGAAATTAAATGTGAAGCAAGAGGGATGGAGACTGGCCCGGAAAGGATAGGCCAGGTGTGGACTGATGACATGCAGGGGGAGCTATAGGAGGGGTGCACTGCTCTCCCCAGCATCTCCTGGAGCATGCTCTGCCTCATATTTGCATGAGAGGACTCGCCCAGGAAGAGCAAATTGGAGCACCAAATTGGAGCCAGGCACAAAACGATAAACTTCTCCCCAGAGAGCCCATTAAGAGTTAAACTGGCAAAATTCTCTTCACCACAATTTCACTAGAAGCTGGGAATGTATGCCATCATTTTTTTCCCCCTCAAACTTAAGAGTCAGAGGGGGCTCATTAAAGTCACTTACACATTCTCCAAGTGCATTGAAATAACAGGGATGAGGTCAAGGAGGACTCATCTCTCGGTAACAGCCTGATGCTAGAAAAACAGCAGACTGGATGGCCCCTGACCTTGCAAACATCCCTTGTTTCTAGGTGATTATGGTTGAATATGACAATATTTGAAATTCGGTCCTTATCCCAAGTGAAATTCTCCAAATAATCCCAAAGGAAATTTTAGTTTTGTTGGTTCTCTACCCCTTGGAGAACACACTCCCCCACCCACCAACACACATCCATATGGATGCGCACACCCGACTTTGCATAGAGTTACATTTAGGAGAACATCCTTATCCTTGCAGCTGAGGGTAACAAAGGTGCTCCCCTCTCCACCCCAATTGAGAGCCTCTGATGCATCCATGTGGAATCTAGAAAAATGGTATAGACGGACCTATTTGCAGGGCAGAAATAGAGATGCATATGTAGAGGATGGGTACATGGACACAGTGGGGCAAGGGGAAGGTGGGATGAACTGGGAGATGGGGACTGAGATATGTACACCATGTGTGAAATAGATAACCAGTGGGAATGTGCTGCATAGAACAGAGAGCTCAGCTCGGTGCTCTGTGATGACCTAGAGGAGTGGGATGGAGGGGATGGTCCAAGCAGGAGGGGTGACATATGTATAATATAGCTGATTCACACTGTTGTACAGCAGAAATGAATACAATATTGTAAAGCAATTATACTCCAATAATAATAATAATAATAATAATAAAAGAACCTCTGAGCTAGGAGCCAATGCAAGAATATAACCTAAGTTTCTGAGGGCAATGGTGAAAGATTCCTACAGACTGGTATTCTGTTCTGCACAAACCCTCAGTCTCAGGAAGAGAAGCAACAACTCAAGAGAGGGGTTGATACAGATGAGGCTGAGATGCAAGAAGAGTCCAGGGCTGCCAGCACCCGTTTAAACAACTTGTGGGGCAGCTTAGTTGATAATGAAGCCAACCCATAAGAAACTAGAGACAAGAGGGGGAGGGACCAAGTCCTCATGGCATGGTCTAAGATCCAAAATCCAGCTATTCCTGAAGCCATCCCCCCTTGAACTTTCCAGTTATGGGAGCCAGTAAATCTTCTTTGATTTAGCTTATCAGACTTAGATTTCTGTTAAAACCCATGCAGTCACCAATATTTTATCATGGTGTTTCATGAAACCAGGTCAGGATCCCCGGAGTGGCCAACCTAAACTAGCCCCTGGCACTGGACCCACTTTGGGCAAGTGTTTTCTCTGGTTGTCTGTTTTCCTACCTGTATAATAAGGGAGTTGAGGGGAGATGCCACTTTGGCATCTGATTTTCATTTTCTTTTTCCAGTTTTCAAGTTCTGTGATGAGGAGCTGAAGTGTGACCTTGTCCCTCAGCCACTTGTGAATGACATAGGTTGGGAAGAGTGAAAACTGTGCGTGTATGTACATGGCAGGAGAGGTGAAGGGAAGGAACCATACGTCTCATCTGGAACTGTTAGAGGACACCTGGAGTCCTTAGCACCTGTCTCTACCAGCCCTGCAGGCCCCTTTGTTTGCTGCTGTTCTGTGCAGAGCCACTCCTGTGCCAACAACCTCTTACTCTCTCTCCAGGCTGATGTTGTTGGGAACGCCTGAGAGGTGACTGAAGTTTGGAATGTGTGTTTGGTAGATTTACCAAGACAGGGGTGTTCAGATCCTTTGCACTGGTCTTTGTTTGCTTGTGTTTTTATTTTTATTTATCTGTTAATTAATTTGTTTGCCGTGGTGTGCAGCATGCAGGATCTTACTTCCCTTACTAGGGATTGAACCCCCGTACCCTGCAGTGGAAGTATGGAGTCTTAACCACTGGACTGCCAGGGAGGTACTTTCTTCGCCTGTGCTTTTAAAGTTAAGTTTCCAAAAATACAGTTAGAACTGAAACCGGAGAGAATGAAGCAGGGCACAACATTTAAAAGGAGGACATAACCCAAGGATGTGACATAAACTGATTAGAACCAAATGGATTCAAGATGGTGGACTGGTTGATTTCTTCTAGACCTTGAGTATGAACTTATTATAACACATCAGCATGCTAATTGACACCCCCACAGGTGCCATGGCAGTTCCAAGGCTGACCATCAAGGTCAGAAAGTGGCCAAATTTCTGGAAATCGCCTCTCCTTTCCCCAAATAGCTTGAATTCTCCTGCAACTCATTAACCTATGAAATTACCCACGCCTATAAAAACTGACAACCACATACCCTGGGGCCACTCTCGCCTTCTGAGATGGCCCACACTTGTCTGTGGAGTGTGTTTCTCTATAAATAAATCCACTAACTATCATTTTGTCTCTCACTGAGTTCTTTCTGTGATGAGACATCAAGAGCCCAAGGTTCATTAAGTCCTGAGGCCAGGTGTGTAATTTCAGTTAAAAGACCGTGGGTTCAAGCCCCAGTCTGAGTTACATGGTTTCAGCACAACCGTGTAAGCAATGAAGATTCATCTCAGTGATAGAGGATGCATGCCAGGTCTCTCCTGGTTAACACGGACATAGGAAGTATCAGAACAGGTCCTTCTGGTCACTGCTTCCCACCCTCCCTCTTGTTCTCTGCCCACCTCCTGATCCCTTAGGTGTAAGGATGGCACTGTCTGGTGCTCTACACACTGGGCTTTGGACCAGAAAAAATATAAGTTCAGGTCCCTGCTCTGCCACTTACCAATGGTATGACCTTGAGCTAATGACCTAAACTCCCTGGGTCTCAGTTTCCGCTTCTGTAAGACGGGCAATTGTATTGATGGACTGCTGTATTGCAGGGGAGCAATGCCCAAAGTTCTTGGCATAGACCTTAGCACATTGTTGTTGTTATTCAATTCGTGATTCCAGGAGCTGCTGAGAGTAATTTAATCCCACTTTGTCCTATGAACAAGCTTCTGAGTGGGCATCACACTTACTGACTTTCCAGAGCTCCTATCACAGATGTTCTATTCTCTCCTGTTGTCCAGCTACATTTGACTGCACCTCTGTTCTAGGTTTTATGTTATAATGTGACAGTGATCGAGATGACTTCTAATATCTCCTCATCTACTTCGTAGCTGGATGACCTTGGGCAAGTTATTTAACTTCTTTCAGCCTCTTATTTTTTTCTGTTTCAAAATGCAAATCCAACTGACCCTGCAGAGGAACTGTGAGAAGAAGTGGGCGATACTTCTAGAATATACAGGACAGGGCCTGATCTGAGAAGAGATACACACATGACTGAGGAGGTGAGCTGAATTTCTGAGCCAGAATGCAGGCTGTGCAATGACAAACTGTGGCCTATAAACATGGCAAAAAAGTGAGAGACAATAGAGGAAAATGAAGCATAGGGTGCATGTTTTCTGCACAGGGTGCAGGAAAAGTTGTAACAGAAAAACCAAGATTCTAAATGTCTGGGACCTGCTCAGAATTAAAACATCAGCACAGACATTTGAAGAATTAAATTAAAGATCTTAATAGACATAGCTAAAGAAGTAGGTACATGCTATTTTGTAACTGGAACCTTCACTACTTTATAACAATTGAGGATTTTAGGAGGAAAAATTCTCTACTTTCCTCCTTTGATTTTTCTTAGCTATCTAAAAGACATTTAGAACAGTCTCAAAGTCAGTTTTTATTTGTTTTAATTAAAATCATGAATTTCGTTTATTTTGGAAATGGGGGAGGAGAAGGGTAGGTGATCCCAAAGAAACCAGACAGTAAGAATCACTGTTCCGATGAATTTTGATATCATTTTTCTTAAAAGGTATATATCTTATAAAGGTTTCCACTGAATATTTTTGCATCTCCAAGTTTTAGAGTTTGTATAATATACCATGAAATCTGTCAAGAAATAATACTCTTAAGATCTAAATACTTTCAGGGGCTTTCCTGGCAGTCCAGTGGTTAAGACTCTGCCTTCCAATACAGAGGGCACAGTTTGCATCCTGAGTTGGGGAACTAAGGTCCCACGTGCTATGGAGTGTGGCCCCAAATTAAAAAAAGATCTGAGTATATCCAAAAAGAAAAATAATGCTCTGCAGTTAGGAAAGGCATCAAGGTGACCAGATTCCTTCACTTTTACAACTTTCAATTTACCTGTCTCTAAATTCAGCAAAATCTTATTATTTCTTGGGAGGGGGTTATGCTTATTTAAAGAAAAATTTTTTGAAAGGACAGTTGAAGCCCTGGGAACCCTTATATTCAAAGTGCAGGAAGTGGGAACAACCCTGTATAAAATTAACAAGAGAAACACACCAGTTTGGCAAGAGGAAGACCATAGAATGTGATTAGAATTCTAACAAAGGCAGCAAAATACATAGGTCAGAGGAATAAACAATGCACCTCTAGTGCCTCCGCATCCCCGTGGGAGGCTCAGAAGGAATGAGTCACTGGGGATTAGCTTCTGGAACTGAGAAGACGTGCTTCTCTCCATTAATGACTTCTAGCCTTATCTCCCCATCCCAGGGAATAACACAATCACATTCCATCCAAGCTCCAGAGGGTGGCAGAAAGGCCAGCAGCCTCCTACCCAATGGCAACTCTTCCTTGCTCTTTCAGAGGTTGGCAGGACCCCTGCTAGACTGATTTCTCTTTGCAAATAGGATGGGCTGCTCCTGATGTATTTCATCGCATTTGCAAAGCTCCGCCCTTCATCTCTGGATGTGTCTTGTGTCTTATCTTCCCAGAGTCCCTTGGTCCGCAGAGGTAGCCTGCTGGCTGAAACTTAATTAGGCAGCGTTTGAAGATCGGGTGGCCCTCTGGCAGCCAGCTACCTTATCTCCCAGTGCAGAAATCCCTTGGGGAACTGTTATTGCGGAGCAGTGGGGCCTGATCAGGAGGGGCTAGAGATGGATTTCTGATTTGCCAAACAAAACAATAAAAAATAAAACCTATCTTTTAGAATATTATCTGGAACACTCAAGTCACCTTTTGGGAAAAATAAAAATATGTCAGGGTTGCACGAAATCTTGAAGGTTCTATAATTTGGGGGGTGAAGGTGCAAGGAAAGGTGGCGGCCAAAGAGAGACCTGACTGATGGGCCGAGTTCACCCTGATTATCCAGGTATCTCAGTGACACAGGCTAATGGTTCTTCTGTTCCTCAAAATGGAGACTGGGGAAAATAAAACACAGGCGGCATTCCCAAGGAAGGGAAATTCTACACATGTCCCAAGTAAGTGCCCAGGAAGCAGGTGTCAGCGCCCCCTGACCAACGCTACAGTGCAAAGCTGCCACAAGGTAGCAGTGAGCAAGACCACACTTGCTTTTACAAGAAAACGTGCTTTTGATGCTCTATTTTTGGTACTGAAACTTATGAAATCAGGCTTCCCTGGTGACTCAGTGGTGGAGAATCTGCCTGGCAATGCAGGAGGCTTGGGTTTGATCCCCGGGTTGGGAAGATCCCCTGGAGAAGAAAATGGTAACCCATGCTAGTATTCTTGCCTGGGAAATCCCACGGACAGAGAAGTCTGGCAGAAAAGGGTCCCAAAAGAGTCAGACAAGACTTAGTGACTGAACAACTTATGGAATAAGGTCATCGGGGATTCTGCAGTATCCTAACAAGGACATTTGTTGTCCCCAGCACAAATATTAGAAAGGGTCTTCTTTCCTCTCATGTGTGTGCTAAGTCACTTAGTCGTGTCCAACTCCGCAACCTCATGGACTGTAGCCCGCCAGGCTCCTCTGTTCATGGGATTCTCCAGGCCAGAAACTGGAGTGAATTGCCATGCCCTCCTCCAGGGGATCTTCCTGAACCAGGGATCGAACTTGTGTCTCTTTCGTCCACACCACCTGGGAAGCCCCGTCTTTTCCCTTAAGCAGAAGTCCAGGCCTGGCTTACCTCCACAGGTCTGGTGACCTGAGCCTCTGGCTTCCCAGGCATTTGGCTCTCTCCCTCCAGGTAGCTCAGCTCCAACAAGGTGAGTCCCCAAGCATCTGCCACTAAGTACTCAGACCTACTGGTTGAGAAGGTTCCGCTATAACACCTTATAGACCATTAGAGGCCTCAGCCAGTCCTTTGTGACTGTCTCATAAACTGGCAAAACCTGCAGCATGTAGTGAGCTACTGTGAAAGTCCCTTTTCCAGAGACTGACATGTCTTGCTGGCTTTTCAACCATGCCAGTGAGAGCTTTGGTAGATGGGTAGTGACTTGTGTTCAATTAACATATCAGGCATTCAGTCTGGTTGAGTGAAATGGCATACCATTGCGGCAACAATCAAAATGAGGTCCTATTTTTTATTTATACAACACCTTGTAGTTTTGAAATTGCTTTCTCACTCATTATTTCTTTTGATCCTCTAGCTCAAGCAGGCAGGCAGAGACAGGTATTGTCAGAGCCTCAGCTGATTCACAGGGAGCCTCTGGGTGAAACAGACAAAGATGCTCCCTCATCTGGGTTCGGGGGGAGGTGGTGGCGGCAAAACCTGGCTCAGCTGGACACCAGCTTCCACGTCCCCTCAGCTGATCCTGTTGTGTGGTGCACAACCTGTCCAACCATACATAGCAGCCCTGGGTATTCTCTCCATTTTTGGTAGAAAAAAAAATTAAGACTTATTTAATTGACTTGTTAAGGTCACATGTTTTGTAGATCTCCTGGCCCTTTACCACTATACATCTATCTTCCTAATCCTCTTCTAGCTTTATATCAACAAACAGTCCTTTAAAGAACAGACTACTCTGGTGGTCCAGTGGTTAAGGCTTTGCTTTCCAATGCAGGGGGTACAGACAGGTTCAACCCCTGGCCCAGGAACTAACATCCCACATGCCTCATGGTCAAAACACCAAAAACAAAACAGAAGCCATATTGTAAAAAATTCAATAAAGACTTTAAAAATGGTCCACATAAAAAATCATTAAAAATAATAAAAAACACTTAGTATGAGCATTCACCTTTCCTCTCTTATTCTTATCCAAATACCCTACTTCCTGAGATGAATAAAGGCCTATATCAAGAGCCAAACTTGTAGGATTTTGACTGGCTATATAAAAGTCTATCACAAAGTTTATTTTATTTTATTTTTTTTAATTTTAAAATCTTTAATTCTTACATGCGTTATCACAAAATTTAATCCTTCTAAACATTTAAGACTGCAGCTGCAAACTATTAATCTGTGTTAAAATCCAAGGGCATCTGGACATGCATTCTACTAGGTCACTGCTTTCCAAACTGTCTTCCTTAGAATACTAGTACTCTCAGATGAGGCTTTCCCGACAGCTCAGCCAGTAAAGAATCTGCCTGCCAATGCAGGAGACACAGGAGATGCTGACTTGATTCCTGGGTCAAGAAGGTCGCCTGGAGGAGGAAACGGCAACCTGCTACAGTATTCTGTCTTGCCTGGGAAATCCTATGGACAGAGGAGCCTGGTGGGCTACAGTCTGTGGGGGTCACGAAGAGTTGGACATGACTGAGCGTATATATACACTCTCAGAAGAGGCGCATCAGAATCACCTGAAGGGCTTGTGAAAACCTGAATCACTGAGCCCCAGCTCCTGGCTCCCTGATACAGTAGGTTTGGGGTTAGGCCTGAGAATTTACAAATTTTACATTTCTAGAAATTTCCCAGATGGGGCTGAGGTTGCCTCTTCCAGAACCAAAGGTTGGGAAGGAAGTTTCCAGAAGACACTACTTTAGGAGTTCAATATGACTTTAGTATTTTGTTTTTTTTAAAAACATACTTATTAATGTACTCATGGAAGTTAACTCAGAATGTAGTTTGAAAAATCCTATCACAGGCCATAAGGATCCAACATTGCCCGTCTTGAGTTAATTTATTAATTTATCCTCCAGTCATTTAAATAGACATTAATTGAGTTCTGAAAATGTTCCATGGTCTGTTTATGTCCTTGGGGACACAAAGGTTTGGTCCTTGTCTTCCTGAAATTCTCAATCCGTCTGGCACAGAGGTGCAAACAGACCATTACAACCCAATGGGTTACTTACTCTGCCTAAGTAAGGAGGATGATAGACATCTGAGGGCTGGGAGCAGGGGGTGGTTTGTGAGCCAATAGCAGGAAAGAGGAAAGTGGACACCCACCCCAAAGAACCTGATTTGAGTCTCTCTTTGCCTTAAAGGCAATGACTTTTACATGACCTGGGGCCACTTCCTTCACAGGCTTAGGCTGCCCAAGGAATTGACAGGACATCAACAGTGGCCAGGGCCAGCTCAATGGATGTCCAGCTGGTGTGGACCCACAGTTCCTGTGCATAGGAGAGGCCCAAGCTGGGTTTAATGATC
The DNA here is from genome assembly GCF_016772045.2 of Ovis aries. Lineage (NCBI taxonomy): Eukaryota > Metazoa > Chordata > Mammalia > Artiodactyla > Bovidae > Ovis > Ovis aries. The sequence continues at coordinate 52,377,379 of NC_056065.1, forward strand.
TGCTTTAGCCATCCTGGCAAGAGATGCGGGTTCGATCCCTGGGTCGGGAAGATCCCCCAGAGTCGGAAATGGCAACCCACTTAAGTGTTCTTGCCTGGAAAATTCCATGGACAGAGGAGCCTGGCAGGCTACAGTCCATGGGGTTACAAAAGAGTCAGACACAACTGAATGACTGAGCAGAGCAGCACATTGCTGTCTTGAAAGGCTTAATAATGTTTGAACAAGGGGCCCCAATTTTCACTCTGCATTAGGTCCTACAGATTATGTAGCAGATTCTAATGATGACTACATTAGCCATTCCACAAAATCTTTTTGACCACCAATCTAGTGTTAGTTGCTGAATTGGGAATTAGAGAGTCTTGATTTAATTGGATGGGGTTCCTGACAGAGGAGCTATAAGCTGAATACAGAAGACAGGAGTGAAAAGGAATTGACAACCCCGTGTTGGAAGTTAGAAGAGAGCATAACACACCCAATTCTTCATGCCCACGGGAGAGAATTTATCTCTGCCAAACCATGTCAGGCTGTCAGCATAAAGCTCTGCATCTCCTGCCGCATCCACGGAGGACTGGGTTACTCGCCCAGGTAATTTACAGTAAGAGGAGGGGGGTTCTCCATCACACAGAACACCACCCTCATGCCAGGCTCAGCATTCATCAAAGTAATGTCATTAATGTGCATTTTTGTCAGAGGCTTGTCCAACAAGCCAGGTAGTTCTGGCACTGTAACAGATTTACATTTAAGAGAAAAGTCAGCTTCTGATCTTGACCCTCAAATTGTACTGAATCACTATAGCTGTTTGAATATAAGTCAGGAAATACATAACTCCAGTTGGTTGACTTGAAATGGAACAATAATCTAGATGATTGCAAGTTATTGGGGGCTTGCTTGTCAAGACTGTTTTGAAAAGAGTGGTTCACAGACCACATGCATGAAGACCACCTGGCACGAGTGTGCTCAGTCACTCAGTTGTGTCCAGCTGTTTGCAACCTCATGGACTGTAGCCCTCCAGGCTCCTCTGTCCATGGAAATTTCCAGGCAAGGATACTGGAGTGTGTCGCCATTTCCCCCTCCAGAGGATCTTCCCCACCCAGGGACTGAACCCGTGTCTCTTGCATCTCCTGCATTGGCAGGCAGATTCTTTACCACAGTGCCATCTGGGAAGCCTCAAGGATCACCTGGGGTCCTTGTTGAAAAGGCAGATTCCTAAGCTCCAATCCATTCTGGGATCTGGCATTTTAAAAATTTTACTTGCTCTCCTGGAAATTCTTAAACACACAGAAGTTTGAGAAGGTTCTTAGGAGCCTTGACAGGAATGGGGCAGCAGAGCCCTGGAATTTTGTAATAAGGATATTTATTACACTCTCCAAAATACTCAGCAGCCTATTAGGGGATGTCAGAGGTGAAATTCCCCACCGGAAAGTTGACTTCTGTGGAAACAAGACTCGCATGTGGGCAGAGACCAGAGAGGGCAGAGCTGGCACGAGTGTTGCAGGCCAGAGGGCTCTATGGAGAACAGTATGGAAGTTCCTTAGAAAACTAAAAATAGAACTATCACATGACCCCGCAATCCCACTCCTGGGCATATACCTGGAGAAAACCGTAACTGCAAAGGGCACACGGCCCCCTAAATGAAACCTAAATGTTTATCAGGAGAGGAACAGGTCAAGAAGATGTGGTGCATATACGATGGACCATCACTCAGCCACAGAAAGGAACAAGGTTGTTCCATTTTCAGAGATGTGGATGGACCTAGAGACTTTCATACAGAATGAAATGTCAGAAATAGAAAACCAAACGTTGCATATTAATACATATATATGGAATCTAGAAAAATAGTACAGATAAACCTATTTGCAAAGCAGAAATAGAGACACAGAAAGTGTTAGTCACTCAGTTATGTCTGCCTCCTGTGACCCCATGGACTGTAGCCCACCAAGATCCTCTGTCCATGGAATTCTCCAGGCAAGAAGCCTGCAGTGGTTAGCCATTCCTTCTCCAGGGGATTTTCCTGACCCAGGAATCAAATCTGGGTCTCCTTCCTGCATTGCAGGTGGATTCTTCACTGTCTGAGCCACCAGGGAAGATGCCAAGGGAGACACAGATGTAGAGAACAAATTTATGGACACAAAGGGGGGAGGGTAGGATGAATTGGGAGATTGAGATTGACATTACACACACACACACACACACACACACACACACACACACACTACTATTTATAAAATAGATAATTAATGAGAACCGAAGTTGCTTAGTCGTGTCTGACTCTTTGCAACCCCATAGACTGTAGCCTACTATAGACTGTAGCCTACAGGCTTCTCCATCCATGGGATTTTCCAGGCAAGAGTATGGGAGTGGGTTGCCATTTCCTTCTCCAGGGGATCTTCCTGACCCAGGGATCAAACCCAGGTCTCCAGCATTGTGGGCAGATGCTTTACCTTCTAAGCCACCAGGGAAACCCACTATATAGCTTAGGGAACTCTGCTCAGGTCTCTGTGATGACCTAAATGGGAAGGAAATCCAAAAAAAGGAGGGATATATGTATACATATAATTGATTCACTTTGCTGTACAGCAGAAACTAACACAAAATTGTAAAACAATTATACTCCAATAACAATTTTTAAAAAAGCACCTAAAATGTTTGGGGTTGATGAAATTTCTTAAGGAGTCATCAGAGGACCTGAGAATTAGCAGAAAAGGTGGAGCTCCAGGCCTCAGTCTGCCACCAGAATAGTTTCACTTATATCTGCTATTTGGGAGCTTCTGTATAAGCTCTCACTTGAAAATGTTTCACAGTTTAAAAGGTGTTTGAGACAACGAATATTCTAAGAGCTCAAGAAAGAAGGAGATTGGAGCCAGCTGCAGTGACAGAAGAAGAAATCATAGACCTGGCATAGCTTTGCCTGAACTGGGCCTGGTCCACCACCCAGTGATCAACCTCATCTCAGACCACCCAGAATCTGTCTCAGCTACCCATCACATCCTAGAATCTGGCTCCTTCTCATGGCAGGGCCCTCAACTTATGTCTCTTCTCCTCTTTGTGGCACCTCTTCCTGGCTTCCATTTAGCCAGGTCCTTCTCTTTCTTCCACAGGGCCTCTTTGTTCTCATTTTCTAGGTTCAGCCCCTTGACCACCATCATTTTTCCCCATCACTGCACTTGCTTCTTTTTAGCACTTATCACACTCTCCCTACCCCATTTGCCCATTCAGGGTCTATCTTCTGAAGCAAATGTCCACTCCCTTGCCTGCCCTGCCCACTGCTGTCTCCAGAGCCCTGATGCCATGCCTGGCAAACAGCAGGCAGTCTTTGATTATTTGATGGATGAGGAATGAATGTGGTTGGAGAGGCGGCAGGTAGCTTTCTGAGAGGGTAAAGGCAAACATAAGCATGACTGATGAGGACCTGGAGCCGGCAGGGAGTGGCCAGACTTCACTGATTTAGCTCTTTTTGCAAATATTTATCAAGCACCTTCTGTATATCAGTGCTCTTCAAGGTGCTGGGGACTCAGCAGTGAAATAGATAAAGATCTGTCCTGGTAGAGCTGGCCTTCTCGAGAACAGTTACAAAACAAGAGACCTAAGAACTGAGGGAATTATGTAACCTGTTAGAAGGTGAGATGCATTGTGAACAAGAAATAGTAGAGTAAGGCAAGGAGGATGGAAATGAATGAGGGTGAGGGAAGCTGTACAGCAAAGGCAAGAGCTGCCGGAGGCAAGGCGCTAACCATGCAGACATCTAGGGAAGGACCCTCCAGGCAGAAGGAACAGAACCTTGAGCAGGACTGAGCCAGATATTTTGGAGGAACAAATGGTAAGAGGTCAGAGTAGCTGGAGTGGATAGGTGTGGGCAGCAGCAGACAGGAGAAGAAGTCAAAGAGCTAGAAGGGGCCAACTCCTTAGGCCTCATAGGCTTGTAGTGTCCAACAAGGTAGCCACTGGGCACATGTGACTGTTGAAATGGAATACAATGTAAAGTTCCCAATCTCACCGGGAACTTTGTCAAGGGCTTAGTAGGCTGTGGCTATGATATTGGACATTACAGATAAAGAATGTTGCCATCACTGCAGAAAGCTCTGAGTTGGACAGACAGTTGTAGACTTCCAACTTTTACTCTGAGTGAAATGGAGAGCCATGTAGGGCTTGCGTGGAGGAGTGGCATTCTGGGTTCTGTGTTGAGAATAGAGTCTTGATGGGTGAAATCAGAAAGCTCCCAGTCACCATCAGAGACTGTGGTGGAATTAATGATGGCGGCTCAGGTCAGGGCAGCAGCAGAGGAGGTGGTGGGCCGTGGTCAGAGCCTTGATATTCTGAACGTAGAGGCAGCAGGACTGGCCGACAGATTGAATACAGGAAATGATACAGGAGAGAGAGAGGAGTCAAGAATGATGCCAAGGTCTGCATAGCCAGAAGGACAAGGGTGCCACCTTTTGGGTGGGGGAAGGCTGTGGGAGGAGCAGCCTTGTGGTATGGATATTTTTTGGGTTATTTCTGATAGACATCCATGTGAAGACACTGATCAGATAGTTGGGTATATGAGCCTGGCATTCAGAAGGATCTGAACCAAATATATATACTTGACCATTGTTAGAATATACACAGAGAAAAGGACCCAAGACTGGATGAGCTCATCAAGGGAGTGAAGACAGAAAACCTTTGAGGAGCAAGCAGAGGGCTGCCTGGCACTAAAGGCCTCCGTGGGGCAAGAGCAAACCCTAGGGTAAGTAAGTCTTCACATTGTGAAGACACTTCTATTCCATCCCAGCAGCCCTGGGGACTTTGGAAGGTTTTTATCAAGCACATCACAAACCCACTCTGACTCTTATTATGATTTCTCCTTCATTTCACAAGGTTAAGGGAATATCTGAGTGAAGCTTCAGTCCTTACAATGGCCGACAGAGCTCTACATGAACAATTCCCCAGTCCGCTCACTTCTTCCATCTCCTGAGATGCTCCAAATGTGCTCACTGTGCTCCAGCCACACCCTGACCACCTGCAGTCCCTCCGACACATCAGGTCTCTCTGCCCCAGGGACTTTGCACTGACTGTTTTCTTGATCTAGAATCCCTGGGGCTTAGTTTCCGACCACTTCACACTCCCTGTCCACTTACTCCACTTTTTCTTTCCCTGAAGGACTTGTCTCCATCTGGCATACTAAACATCTTTATTTTTTAGGTCTTTATTTATTTTAAAAATATTTACTCATGTGCTCATTCATTTGTTTGGCTGTGTCGGGTCTTGGTTGCACCAGGCAGGGTCTTTGTTGCATTGTGCGGGCTCTTTCGTTGTGGTGTCTGGACTCTCTAGCTGTGGTGCTCGGGCACTGGAGTGCATGCACTCAGCTGCTCCACAGCATGTGGGATCTTAGTTTGCCGGCTAGGGATCGAACCCACGTCCCCTGCATTGCAATGTGAACAACTAGGAAAGTTCCTTCTTCCTTCATTTATTGACTGTCTCCTTTCAGCAGAAAGCCAGACCCTTGAGGGCAGGGATGCTTGTTTATTTTTGCCCAGTGAGGTACCTCTGGCATAGGAGACAGTGCCTGGCATGTGGGAGACACTCAGTAAATACCTGTGTTGAATAAATCAACATTAGAGTGTGGCCACAGGACCGTAAGAAACTATCCACAAATGGGCAAATCATACACAGGGAAGCAGGGTACATTGTGTTTCTCCATTTTTTCTCAGCCTCAGGGAAATATGGACTTTTGACCCCTCTCAGAATTTAACTGGGGGAAAGGAGGATGAAGAAAGCAACAAAATAGGGAGGGGAATCTGAGATAAGAGCTGACTTGTTGCTTTCAGGAGAGCTTGTGTCATGCTACCACCTTTCAGGGGACACGGGAAGGTGGCAATGTGTCATCCCATCTCCGGAGATGACAGCAGCTCTTCCTCCTCCATCTCCACCTCCTCTTTCTCTCCCATCTCTCTTTCTTGCTGTCACTTCAAATGCTGCCCTCTGTGGCTTCTTCTACATAGCCAGGGTGGGAATATACAGGGGGGAGGTATCAGGGTTCCCTTTGAAGTCTGGCCTAGCTACTGTTGCCCCTGTACATCTCTCAGTGGGACAAACGCCCGGCTTCTCATGTCTGATGGTGGGTGGGTGTGGGGAGGGTCTGCAGGCCACTCAGCTCATTGCAGATGCCTTGACTTTGACACAGACCCTGAGAGGTGGAGGCAAAGCGTGGGGAGAAGAGAGCTTGCTTGACAGTGGCTCCCTTCTTTTCTTTCTTTTAAAAAATTACAGCAAATCGATCGTGTTGGAAAAATTGGACAATTATTTTGACAGCGCCTTGTTTCTGACGGCCAGGGGTGAGGTGACAAAGAGAGAGAACAAAGATGCAGGTCTCCCTGTCTAATTCTCTTTGTCCAGCATAAGCATCATTTCTCTTGATTGTTGAAAATGCCTCCCCTGCCTCAGCAAGGACTTTGAAGAGAAGTTGAGGCCCTGAAACATGCACATTTCACAGGCTTTGTTCTGAATATTATACTCATCACTGCAGATATGCTTGAGTCTTAGGGGTTAAGGAGCAGGAATAGACTGGGAGCAGCTCCAGTTCCTGGCTGCAGGCTGTGGGCTGAGTGGGAGTCGGATGCCTTAGAGCAATGGGGGAGTGATTCTCAGATCAGAAGCTGACATGGTTTTATCCAGAAAAGACACATGGTTCTCTGACTCACCGCATTTCCATGCAGGCTTGAACTGGGACACATCAAGGGAACATGAATGTTTTTAGAACCAGCTTCATGGAGGAGGAGAATGAGACATGCTTTTTACCAAATTCCCCTGAAGGACAAAAGGTCTTGATCCAGGGTAGATGGTGAAAGAAGGTAAAATGTCAGGCAGAGAGAGAGAGGACAGAAAATGATAATAAAGTCAAAGTAAAAACAGCTAGGAGTGCTGGTGGCATCCACGTGTAGCATCTTGTTGTGAAGTAGTGTCTGGAATCGGACCCATGTTAAATCCTATTTCCTCCAATGACCAGTTGGCCAGCCTCAGGGCTTCCTCCTTCCTCTCTAAAATGGGTAAAATAATAGTACCTGAAATGAAAGTGTAGTCACTCAGTCATGTCCAACTCTTTGAGACCCCATGGAGTGTAGCCCACAAGGCTCCTCTGTTCATGGGATTCTCCAGGCATGAATACTGGAGTGGGTTGCCATTTCCTTCTCCAGGGGTTCTTCCTGACCCAGGGAATGAACCCAGGTTTCCTGCACTGCAGGCAGATTCTTTACCATCTGAGCCACCAGGGGAATCCCACTAAGGTTCCTGTAAAGAAGTCCTACTTCCTGTGCCTCAGGGACCCCGGTGTTCTCAGCCAGCTGTTATCTACAATGACACAGCCAGGGCCCGCCAAGCTGTGTGGTTGGCCCTCTAGCAGAACTTGTCTTGGAAGAGAGTGCATAACCCACTAGAAGTAATGAGGGGAAATTTCTTCCCCCAGATGCACAGGTAAATTTTCTGTCCCTCTTTTTGTTCTTCATGAGAATTTCCAGTACTAGGCAACCAAAGAGATGTGAAAATATAGCACTGGCTGACTCTCGCCAACTCCACTGACTCTTAGAACCCAAATTTACCCCGGTGTCCCTGCCAAATGGACCCCCAGTCCTGGGAGCTCCCTTGGAGAACATCCGAGAGCCAGATGTTCTTTCTCAAAGAGGCTTACTCTTTTTGAGACAAGACCTCAGGGAAGAGGCCTGGGTCACCTCTCAAGCAAACCTTGCAAAGTCTCACTTTCCCAGGAGCTTTTCAGAGGTATGGCCAGAGTCCAGAAAAGTTCCAAAGATTTGTCATGTCTCTCCTCTTTGATCTGGGCACGGATGTCTCAAGATAAGAAAACCTACCAGGTGTGATCACAGAGTTGCAAGAATATCTCATTAACCCCTCTGGTGGAACAAGCTATGTATCCCAAAGGGTAAGCTGAGGAGCAGGTTGTGTTAGACAGTGGCTGGAATCTTAGCTCCAGCAGTGGAAGGCCTGAGTATCTTTGCATTTACCTGTGAATCAATTATTTTAATGTTTTGAACCTAATGCTAGGTGTTTTATGTTATTTTGTATTCTTACTTTAAAGCACTATATATGCACAAGTCAGTTTTCCCTTCTACATTCCTTACTGTCTAATATAGCCTCAAAATATCATGCTCATTTGAAATATTAGCTGACCACACCTCCTTTCTTCTTTGCCTTTTCTCTGCCCCACTTCTTCCCCTCATCTTTGCCTCTGATATCCATAAGACAATGTCAGAGTGCATTCTACCCAGTGGACCCTCATTAAGGGCCATAAATAACCATAACCTTAATGAATGTGGCTAGTTAGCTGAATCCAGAAGAAGGGCAGTAGTGAAATTGCGAGAGTGCAGATACCTGTGAGTCCTTGGTGCCAGGCTCCAGGCCCTGGAGGGATGGTGGGGCAAGGAGTTTGTGCTCTGGCCGCTTCCCTTCCTAGATTTCTCCCTTCTCATTTTGTGCTCTCTATTCCCCTCTCTTTGGGCTTCCCTGGTGGCTCAGTGGTAAAGAATCCACCTGCCAATGCAGGAGATGTGGGTTTGATCCCTGAGTCAGGAAGAACCCCTGGAGAAGGAATTGGCAATCCATTGCCTTGCCTGGAGAATCCCATGGACAGAGGAGCCTGATGGACTACAGTCTTGGGGTCGCATAAGAGTCAAACATGATTTAGCCACTAAAAAACAACAGCAAATTTCCCCTCTCTAGAAATGCAGACTTGAACGGCTAGGGAGAGATTTTCATGAAATGCAGCTAAAATCTTTGATGGGTGGGAGTAGGAGTGGGGTGGTGCAGAAGAGTACATCTGGTGATAAGCACCCCTGGGCCTGAGCATCCTTCCAAGACATCCTTGTGAAGATGTCAGGGGGTTCCAGGAAACTTTAAGCACAAATTCTCAACCAGTCAGAGAAGGGGCAGTGTGGGAGGGAACAGAGAGGAAAAATCAATCAGTCAAGGGTGTTCTTAGTAGTTTGATTTGTGACAGCCCCAAACTGGAAATAACACAAATGCCTATGAGCATGAGAGTAGATAAACAGATTGCAATAGGTTCCTACAATGCAATGAAACGGAAGTAAAAAGAACAAATGTATTACTCTACCCAGGCTGCCATAACAATACAGCAGCCACCGTTGTGCCTGTCAACAACAGATGCCTTCATAGTTCTGAAGGCTGGAAGTCTCAGATCAGGCTGTAGGTAGGGCAGGATTCAGGCGACGGCTCTTTTCCTGGCTTGCTCACTGTCCTCAAAAGGCCTTTCCCTGTGCAAGTGTTCAGAGAGAGAGCAAGCTCCCTGGTGTCTCTTCTTATAAAGGCACTAATCCCAACCTGAGGTCCCCACCCCTATGACCTCACCTAACTCTAATCACCTCCCTAAGGCCCCATTTACAAATATCATCATATTTGGGGGTTAGGGCTTCAACATATGAATTTTGGGGAGGTATTTCAGCCCATAATAGTGAACTCTGGATAAAAGGAGCAATATGAGTGAATCTCAAAAAATATTTTGCGAAGCAAAAAAGGGAGCACAAAAAATGAATACGCTGCTACTTTTAAATGAATTTTTATAATAACAAGATCTTTGATGATAGAAGCCAGAAGAGAAGTTGCCTCTGTGGAGAGCTAGGCATGTGTGCCAAGTTGCTTCAGTCCTGTCTGACTCTTTGCAACTCTATGGATGGTCACCAGGCTCCTCTGTCCATGGGATTCTCCAGGCAAGAATACTCGAGTGGGTTGCTATTTCCTCTTCCAGGGAATCTTCCTGACTCAGGGATCAAACTCAGGTCTCCTGTATTGCAGGTAGATTCTTTACTGTCTCAGCCACCTGGGAAGCCCAAGAATACTGGAGTGGGTAGACCATCTCTTCTCCAGGGGAACTTCCTGAGCCAGGAACTAAACCAGGGTCTCCTGCATTGCAGGCAGATTCTTTACCAGCTGAGCTATCAGGCAAGTCCTGTGGAGGGGTAGAGGGTGAGTATTGATTGGGAAAGGGTATGACAGAACTTTGTGGGACGATGGACATGGTCTAGATTTTGACTGGGGGAGTGGACTCAGGGTGTACATGTTCAGAGCTAATTGAATTATACACTGAGAGCTGTGCATTTTAAGTAAATTATGCCTCAATAAAAACCAGCATTGGGGAAAACAAATATATATTAACCCTTACATGTGGAATCTAGAAAAATGGTACAGATGAACCTATTTCAAATTGGGAGATTAGAATTGACATATATACATGACCACGTGTAAAATAGGTGGTTAGTGGGAGCCTGCTATAAACCACAGGAAGCCCAGCTCAATGCTCGGTGATGACCTAGAGGGGTGGGATGGGGGGAGGGGTAGGAGGGAGGTCCAAGACGGGGGATATATACATATATTCATATGTATATACATACAGCTGATTCACTTCATTGTACAGCAGAAACTAACAACATTGTAAAGCAATTATACTCCAATAAAAAATATGTATATATATAACAGAAAAGAAACCAGCTTCGGCATAACATTGTAAATAAACTATAATTCAATTTAAAAAATGAAAAAAGTAAATAGGTCTATAGGAAGAGTGTTATGAGGTCCAGGGAGGAGAGAGAGAGGAAGACTTATTGTCCGTGTGTATGTGCACACATGTGTGTGAGTGTGCATATATGCACGTATGCACGCCTCTACCTCTACATGCACATACAGATACAGATAATTACCAAGAAGGAAACCAGAACCAACCAAAACAATGCAACAAAGAACCAAAGGAGAGCACGCCCCACGCCCCTGTAGGAACCCTGTACGTCTCAGTACCAAGAGAGGGATTTTTGCAGGTGTTACCAGGAGCAGACACACTCATGAACCTGGTGAACTGAATTCAGCCTGGATGACAGGTGTGATTAAAGGGCCACCACCCACTGAGTTATACTAGAGAGTTCCATAGCAAATAGAAGGGGGAAAAGTGGAAGCAGTGACAGATTTTATTTTCTTGGGCTCCAAAATCACTGAGGACAGTGTTCACAGCCAAGAAATTACCAGACACTTGATCCTGGAAAGGAAAGCCATGACACATTTAGATCCATATAGTCAAAGCTATGGTTTTTCCAGTAGTTATGTATGGATGTGAGAGTTGGGGCACAAAGAAGGCTGGGCACCAGAGAATTGATGCTTGTGAACTGTGGTGCTCACAAGAACACTCTTGAGAGTCCCTTGGACAGCAAGGTGATCAAATCAGTCAATCTTAAAGGAAATCAACACTGAAAAGTCGTTGGAAGGAATCTGATGCTGAAGCTAAAGCTCCAATATTTTGACCACCTGATGCAAAGAGTTGACTCATAGGAAGAGACCTTGATGCTGGGAAAGATTGAGGGCAGGAGGAGAAGAGGGCAACAGAGGTTGGGTGGCATCGCTGACTCAATGGACATGAGTTTGAGCAAACATGAAGGACAATGAAACCTGGTGTGCTGCAGTCCATGGGGTCACAAAGAGTCAGACCCAACTTAGTGAGTGAACAACAACCAAAACAGAGAACTCGTCTCTTTGCTTTTCCATACTGGTGAAAATAATTGTAATTTTTCACTGCTGAAGAATTGAACTGTGATTTAATGCTTTGCAATTTACATAGCTGATTTCATGTGTTTCTGGCAGTTCTGCCACATTTTCAGTCATTACTAGAAAAAAGTTGTTCCTCTAGGGAGTTATAAGAGATGTCTGCTCTACTTCCCTATTCCTCCCCACTGGCTCCTCCTTCCTACTAGGCTCATGAGAGAGTCAGAGTTGAAGATGAGAGATATGACAGTGACTTTGGGAGACATATTCTTCATGCCAGCATTTGGGTCCCTGTTATCTGCCCACATCATCTGCATTAGCCAAACGGGGGCTTGGAACATCCCCAGTGCTCAAGTAAAAGTGTTGCCTCCACAATTCCTTAACAGTTTGGTCTTGGATGTGCACTCGGTTGCTCAGCTGTGTCTGATTCTCTGCAACCCCATGGCCTGTAGCCCTCCAGGTTCTTCTGTTCATGGGATTTCCCAGGTAAGAATATCGGGTGGGTTGCCATGTCCTGCTCCAGGGGATCTTCCTGACCCAGGGATTGAACTCAGGTCTCCTGTATTGGCAGGAAGATTTTTTACCACTGAGCCACCTTGGAATCATTTGGTCTTGGATAAGTTAACTGATTTCATCATTTGTGAAATGGATCAAAAAAACCTGCCCATCTCCAATGGATACTCTGAGAATTAAATGAGAAATTGTCTAGCACCATAGCCAATGCTAAGTGGATGCTGGAGGCCAGAGTTTCTCTTTGTACCCAACTTTCAATATCATCACCTAATTCAGATGCACAGGCCTATCTTTAATTTTATTTATTTATTTTGGCTGTCCTGGCTCTTTGTTACTGAGTGGTCTTTCTCTAGTTGTGGTGAGCAGGTTTCTCACTGAGGGGGCTTCTTTTGTTACAGAGCACGGGCTCTAGGGCATCCCACACATGCGCCCATTCCAGCCTCGATGGCTTTGTCCAGATAGTTCCTTACTCAGGAATGGGCTTTTCCATCCATTCCACCAATTCCAATCCCTTAGAGACCCAGATTGACTCCTATCTCTTCCATGAAGTTGGTTCCTAATGAGGCTTGCTTGTGCTCAGCACCCTGATGTGGATTCCTGTAGGACCTTGTGTCTGCCTTACACAATCCACAAGAGAACAGACTGTGTTATCCGCTGCTTGAACTGTGTGTCTTATCTCCCCAACCCAATCATAAGCCCTGAAGAAGAGTGGTCATTTTGTTGTTCCACCTCTCATATAATCTTTATGATGCTGGAGGATGCGCTGTGCTGTGTATGCTTAGTTGCACAATCATGTCCGACTCTTTGCAACCCCATGGACTGTAGCCTGCCAGACTCCTCTGTCCATGGGGATTCTCCAGGCAAGAATACTGGAGTGGGTTGCCATGCCCTCCTCCCAGGGATCGAACCCAGTTCTCCCACATTGCAGGTGACTTTTTTACCATCTGAGCCACCAGGGAAGCTGGAGGATGAGAGGTTATGAAAGAACTCCTTGCTGCTTGGACTTCTGTAAGGACAAATGTCACATCATGAATGAACGATGTTGGCACTAGCTGTGCATGGAGGCGGTTGGTGTTCCTAAGACCTTGAGAGCCTGGTCGTTCATGGACTAATTTGTTTTTTCCATATATCTTCACAGATTGTAATAGGTCAGATGTGGTTTCAGGTGTAGGGAATGTATGAACAAATCAAAAGTTTCTGCTCCGGGAGAAGCTCTCATTTAGTAAAGCCCAACGCATATACAGAAAACACATAAATAAGTTAATTCTATGTAGGTTAGAAGGTGATAAGAGTGAAAGGGAAAAACAATTGGCCAGGGTAAAGAAGTTTGGGAGGTCCCAGAGCAAAGGTGGTAGTAGAACCTTAAATAGGGGAGTCACAGTAAGTTTCTTTGAGAAGATAACATTTGGGCACATTCTTGAAGTTAGTCATGTGGTCACTGGGGGAAAATGTTCCAGACAGAGGGGATGGCCCATGCAGGAGCAATGTGGATTCTGTGACATGGCCACATGAGTAAGGCTGGAACTGAGTGATCAAAGACTGATGGGGAAACAAGAAAGGCAGACAACAAGAGAGACAGGATCAAATCAAGGAGGTCCCTGTGGGCATCACAAGGAACTTGGCTTTTACTCCAAGTGAAAGAGACCTGTGTCTCGTTGCTCTGTTAGCTGTGAGAACTGGGGAAGTCAGTTCACTTCTCCAAGCCTCAGTGTTCTCATTTGAAAAACAGAAATGATGGTGCTGATGATACTTCCCCTATAGGTGTCTGTGGTGAGGACTATAGGAGATAAAGCTCTAAGCCTGACGACTGGTACCCAGTAGTCCCCCAAACGCAGACAATCATTGTTTCCATGGTTGCCGTGCCATATCTGTTATTGTCATTGTTGTTTAGTCTGACCCTTTCGTGACCCCATGAACTGTAGCCTGCCAGGCTCATCTTTCCATGAGATTTCCCAGGCAAGAGTGTTGGAGTGGGTTGATATTTTCCTTCTCCAGGGAATCTTCCCCACCCAGGGGTCAAACCCATGTCTCCAGTATTGGCAGGCAGATTCTTTACCTCTGAGCCACCAGGAAAGCCATTACTATTAGCTCTATTAATCTTGGAAAGTGAAAGGCACCACCCTGTAGTGAACTCATTCTGCTTGTCAGAGACTGTGCCCTCCATTGTATACCATATGAGCCAGGGGGCTGCTGACTTTGAGATCTAATGCCTGATGATCTGAGGTAGAGCTGATGTAATAATAATAGAAATAAAGTGCACAATAAATGTAAATGCACTTGAATCATCCCGAAACAATACTCTTCCCCGCCCTCAGTCCAAGGAAAACTTGTCTTCCATGAAACTGGTCCCTGGTGCCAACAAGATTGGAGACTGCTGTTCTAAGCCACTTCCTAACACTGTGGAAAGAGATCATACTCCTCCTTTAAGTAATGAGTAAACAGATAATCATGATGGTGTGATCACTCTTCTAGAGCCAGACATCCTGGAATGTGAAGTCAAGTGGGCCTTAGGAAGTATCACTACGAACAAAGCTAGTGGAGGTGGTGGAATTCCAGTTGAGCTGTTTCAAATCCTGAAAGATGATGCTGTAAAAGTTCTGCACTCAATATGCCAGCAAATTTGGAAAACTCAGCAGTGGCCACAGGACTGGAAAAGGTCCATTTTCATTCCAATCCCAAAGAAAGGCAATGCCAAAGAATGCTCAAACTACCGCACAATTGCACTCATCTCACATGCTAGTAAAGTAATGCTCAAAATTCTCCAAGCCAGGCTTCAGCAGTATGTGAACCGTGAACTTCCAGATGTTCAAGCTGGTTTTAGAAAAGGCAGAGGAACCAGAGATCAAATTGCCAACATCTGCTGGATCATTGAAAAAGCAAGAGTTCCAGAAAAACATCTATTTCTGCTTTATTGACGATGCCAAAGCCTTTGACTGTGTGGATCACAATAAACTGTGGAAAATTCTGAAAGGGATGGGAATACCAGACCACCTGACCTGCCTCTTGAGAAACCTGTATGCAGGTCAGGAAGCAACAGTTAGAACTGGACATGGAACAACAGACTGGTTCCAAATAGGAAAAGGAATACGTCAAGGCTGTATGTTGTCACCCTGCTTGTTTAACTTACATGCAGAGGACATCATGAGAAACGCTGGGCTGGAAGAAGCACAAGCTGGAATCAAGATTGCCAGGAGAAATGTCAGTAACCTCAGATATGCAGATGACACCACCCTTATGGCAGAAAGTGAAGAGGGACTAAAGAGCCTCTTGATGAAAGTGAAAGAGGAGAGTGAAAAAATTGGCTTAAAGCTCAACATTCAGAAAACTAAGATCATGGCATCCGGTCCCATCACTTCATGGCAAATAGACGGGGAAACAGTGAAAACAGTGGCTGATTTTATTTTTCTGGGCTCCCAAATCACTGCAGATGGTGATTGCAGCCATGAAATTGAGACACTTCTTGGAAGGAAAGTTATGACCAACCTAAACAGCATATTCAAAAGCAGAGACATTACTTTGCCAACAAAGGTCCTTCTAGTCAAGGCTATGGTTTTCCACTAGTCATGTATGGATGTGAGAGTTGGACTATAAAGAAAGCTGAATGCAGAAGAATCAATGCTTTTGAACTGTGATGTTGAAGAAGACTCTTGGGAATCCTTTGGAATGTGTGGAGATCCAACCAGTCCATCCTAAAGGAGATCAGTTCTGGGTGTTCATTGGTAGGACTGATTTTGAAACTGAAACTCCAATACTTTGGCCGCCTGATGCAAAGAGCTGACTCATTTGAAAAGACCCTGATTCTGGGAAAGAGGGCAGGAGGAGAAGGGGATGACAGAGGATGAGATGGTTAGATGGCATCACCAACTCAATGGACATGGGTTTGGGTGGACTCCGGGTGTTGGTGATGGACAGGGAGGCCTGACGTGCTGTGGTTCATAGGGTCACAAAGAGTCGGACACGACTGAGCGACTGAACTGAACTGAAACAGGTTTCAGAAAAGTGAAGAGGCTTGCTGAGTGTCCTAGAGCTAACTTGCAGCTAAGGAAGACTTTGAACCCAGGCATTTCTGACTTGACTGATTAACCACTTTCTACCTGAGCAGAACAAGAGAAAAGGGAGCAGAACATGACTGAAACTGGAGGAGGAAATGACAATCCACTCCAGTATCCTTGCCTGGAAAATCCCATGGGCAGAGGAGCCTGGCAGGCTATAGTCCAAGAGGCTGCAAAAGAGACAGACACAAACTAGTGACTGAGCACACAGACATTGACATGTAACACTGTGTAAGTTTAAGGGATGCAACATGATGATTTGATATATGTATGTGTTGCAGAATCTTATCACAATAATCTTAGTTAACAACCCCACCTCACATAGTTACAGACTTTCCTTGTGATGAGAAGTTTTAAATTCCACTCTCTGAGCAATTTTCAAATATACAATGCAGTATTTTTAACTATGGCTTCCCTCGTGGCTCAGTGGTAAAGAATTTACCTGTCAATGCAGGAGATGTAGGTTTATCCCTGGGTTGGGAGGATCCCCTGGAAGAGGAAATGGCAGCCCACTCCAGTATTCTTGCCTGGAGAATCCCATGGACAGAGGAGCCTGGCAGGCTATAGTCCATGGGGTTGCAAAGAGTCAGACATGACTGAGCAACTGAACAACAGCAACAAACAAGACTGCAGGGTTGGAATGTTTCTGCAGCTGAAGCTCTCCCTCTTTAGTGTGAACAGAGCCCAGAGACCCAGGAGGGCTGCGTGGGGCCTCATTTCTCAGACATGCTGATGTGATTTCACACTCTATTCTTAGGAGGTGAGCATCCTCTCTATTCTGTTTATAACTTAAAATCCAATTTTCTAGAGCTTTGCTGAAAGATCATAAAACTATATGACACTGTCCCTCCTTGAATTCGAAGGAGAATAAAAACCATCATGAATTCCAAGTATCGACAGAGACCTAGATATTTAGATATTTCCTGAAACTATTCTGGCTTCTTCATGGAAGAGAAAAGAGATGATTTGTGTCTGGCTCCAGTAGTTCTGCCCTTGTCCCGAAGGAAGAAATGTTGGCATATAAAGGTAACAAATTAAAGGCTTTGCAGAACTTAGAAGAGATCTGTGTGGAGTTCAATTTAAGCTCAATAATAATGAATTGTTTGTACTGAAGTCTTGCTTGAGCTGGTTGAATGTATCTATCTCTTTCATGTCACTCCTATACATTTTGATGTCCAGAAATTGCAGTGACCCTCTAGAAAGAATTATGGTTTCTGGTTAGAAATTTTTTTTTTTAATTTGTGGGGTGTGTCCTGCAGAATGTCTATAAGAACCTAAGTCATTGGTATGAGTTCCCTTGATGGAAAGCATGGACCTTTCTGAGCTCATTTATTAACCTAAACTCCTGAGTTAGCACCTTGAAGAGTCATGGAATATTCGGAAATTAAGAGCAGAGAATGTGCTAACTTCATCTTGCTGAATGAGTTCATTCCTCCCCACAGTCTTTAATTAAGATAAGCTATCATATAGGGTATTTTAGATTTGACATAAATCAGAATGCGAGAGTTACGTAGAATATAGCTATAACTTTGCCAGAACCCTCGTTCAGACTTGATAGATTCCAGGTCAAGGAAGCCAGCCAAATGCTTACTGAATCCACCGAGTAGGGCTGTTGCCAATGGCCATCTCGACAGAAAGCCATTCTGAAGATCGTGAGCTGCAGTCCATTGCAGTAGAATGCATTAGGAAGAAGACAGTCTGAAGTTCATTTACAGGTAATCCATTATGAATTGGAGTCATCATTCATATCACTGAGGTCCTAGAAACCTGAGTACAACCACAGGGTGAGGAAACCTTCATAATTTTGCCTTGTGGTGGGCATGGGCTTGCTTGCTGGGCAGCAAATATACAACCAAAAGTATTCTTCCTAAACTGTAAACCTCACTTAAGAGTGACCATCAATTCTATATAGACTATATTTTGTACCTACATTAATAGTAATATATATATATTATAAAACATATATATCAATTCTAACACACATATATACACACATGGGCTTCCCTAATGGTTCAGATGGTAAAGAATCTACCTATAATGCAGGAGACCTGGGTTTGATCCCTGTGTCAGGAAGATCCCCTGGAGAAGGGAATGGCTACGCACTCCAGTATTGCTTGGAGAATTCCATGGACAGAGGAGCCTGGAAGGCTACAGTCCATGGGGTTGCAAATAGCTGGACACGACTCAGCTATTAACACACACATACAACATACACATGTATGTATATATTAAAGACTTTGCTACTTATTTTTTCCTTTTCTTTATGGTTGGTTGAAAGGCTGGGTGAGTTGGGATCAAAGGAAGTCCCCCCAGATATTTATAATATTGCCTACCCTGTGTTATTTTCATACTGTTCATGAAAAACCAGAGACATTACTTTGCTAAAAACGTTCCATATAGTCAAAGCTGTAGTTTTTCCAGTAGTCATGTATGGATGTGAGAGTTGGACTGTAAAGAAGGCTGAGTGCCAAAGAATTAATGCTTTCAAATGGAGGTGCTGAAAAAGGCTCTTGAGAGTCCCTTGGACTGCAAGGAGATCCAACCATTCCATCCTAAAGGAAATCAGTCCTGAATATTCATTGGCAGGACTGATGCTGAGGCTGAAGCTCCAATACTTTGACCACCTGATGTGAAGAACTGACTCCTTTGAAAAGACTGTGCTGCTGGGAAGGATTGAAGGCAGGAGGAGAAGGGGACGACAGAGGATGAGATGGTTGGATGTCATCAACTCAATGGACATGAGTTTGAGCAAGCTCTGGGAGATGGTAAAGGACAGGGAATCCTGACATGTTGCAGTCCATGGGGTCACAAAGAATCAGACACAACTGAACAATTGAACAACACCCTGTGTTGTAAAATTTTGTGTATACTAAGCACCATAACAATACAAGGAGGCAGGAACTATTATTATCCCCAGGTCATGGAGGAGGAAGAGAGCTGAAGTAATTTGTCTGTTAGTAAGTCTTCTAACAATGACTGGGGAAATCAGAAGACAGACACTATGAACCTCAGCCTTGATGATATTAACACACACACTAGAGGTTCTACCTGAAAATTCTCTTTCTTAGAAGAGCATCTTCTGACCCCTGCAGACAGTCAGTTTCACTTTAGGGCTCCCTTTACAGTTTTCATGAAAGTTAATGATTCTATACCCACTTGTGGGACTGGTGGGTTAATATTGGTCTCCACCAGTAGGGGCTGCTGGAGACACATGCTCACCTTTGCATGCCCAAGACCTAGCCCAATGCCTGGCACACAGTAGGCGTTTTGTCCATAACTGCTGACTGAATGAAAGAATAATCTAGAGAGAAAAGTTAAAGGAAATGAAGGGACAGAAGACATCACAAGAGCAGTCCCTGAAGTCATAGCTGGTGCAACCAGAAGCAGACAAAGCATTCTCAGGGCTGACTTCCCTTTCCTGAGTTAGATCTGAGCATCACAGCCTGGAAGGCACTGAGCTGGAGCCAGTGGGGTTGGACCCAAGGTTCTTTACTTCTTTTGTCTCCCTCCTGACCACTGTGGGCCCTGCAGGACCAAGCAGAGGGCTTTGGGCAACACTGGGCTTTGTAGTCTATTGGCTCAGCATGGCTGATGAGCTGATTCTTGAGTCATTAAATGTAACTAACTGCTAATCCATGGAAAGGGAATGCTGCAGCTGAATCAGCCTGTGGTCTCAGTGTGTCATTCGTTCATTCATGGACACTCATTGAGCAATTCTTGCCCAGCTGGGTTCAGGCTGGTATCCAATGAAGCCATAAACCCAGGAATGACCGCCTTTGACCATTTCAGCCCTAAACAATGCACTTTCAGTGAGTCCCAGAAATCCATCTGGTCAGGTATCTTTGAAAGCCAGAGGGAACTTTGTTCTGTTAAAATGACTTATAGTTTTTCATGATGTGCTTTTGCCTAACTTTCTTCTCTGCTGGAGAAAGTCAAAGAATAGAGGATGATTTATCTGTGATATTGGAATTGCTTACACTAAACCAAAGCCTATTTGTCAGCACTCAGACCAGGCTGGCAGTGGCTTAGCAAGCTGTGGGGACCCGGGAATCTGTCTGCCCTTCTCTCCTCTGGCAATGTAGCTAAGGAGACTTTAGTAGGACCAGTTGGAGGCCTCGGCCAAACACAGGAAATGGGAAGATATTGAGATGAGGTTTAGATGAGCAAATGGGTCCTTTGCAATGTAAACATCCTGAAGAGCTCCCTGGTGGTTGTCCTTACAAGGTCCCCTGTGTGTCTGTGGCTTTTAGGACAATTATGTATGAGACAGTTGTGCACTGCACAACTCTAGAGAGCACCATCTGTGTCAGTGTCTATGTGAATGGCCCCCAGGCGGACTGGGCAGTGGTGGCTCTGAGCAGTGTGGATGAACTTCACCTTGCAAGAGAGGGGGCCTGCTCACCAGGAAGCAGTGCGCCTTGGTGAAAAGTGATGAAAAGTGCCTGGGTTCTGGGATCAGACCGACCTGCACTTAAATTCTAACCCTGTCTTGCTATAGACTCTGGATGAAGGGGTTCATCTCTCTCTGCTATAGTCATCTGATCTGTGCAGTGAAGATAATTCACTTGTGAGCTCAGCTATGGAGAGGATTAAATGAACAGCATAAGTGAAGTATAATGGTCTTGAGACATTATTTGTTGGGTGTGATCTTTGTGCTACCACCTCCTTTAATCTTCACAGCCTCTGACAGGTGCATTCCCATTCCCTAGAAAAGAAATTCAAGGCTTCAAGAGATTAACCATATCACATTAGTTGGGACTCTCTTTTTTTAAAGAAAATTTTTTAAAATTGGAGTATAGTTGCTTTACAATGTCGTGTTATTTTCTGGTGTACAATAAAGTGACTCAGCTATATGTATACATATATCCTCTCTAGTTTGGATTTTCTTTCCATTTAGGTCTCCAGGCCAGAGCACAATGAGTAGAGTTTCCCGTGCTCTATAGTAGGTTCTCATTAGTTATCTGTCATAGTATATATGGGGCTTCCCTGTTAGCTCAGTTGGTAAAGAGTCTGCCTGCAGTGCAGGAGACCTGGGTTTGATCCCAGAGTCAGGAAGATTCCCTAGAGAAGGAAATGGCAAGCCATTTCAGTACTCTTGCCTGGAAAATCCCATGGACAGAGGAGCCTGGTGGGCTGCAGTCCATGGGGTCGCAAAGAGTCAGGCATGACTGAATGACTAACACTTTCACTTTCACTTTTCATAGTGTATCTGGGCTTCCCCAATGATTCAGTGGTAAAGAATCCACCTGCAACGCAGGAGGCGTGGGTTCGATCCCTGTGTTGGGAAGATTGTCTGGAGGAGGGCATGGCAACCCGCTCCAGTATTCCTGCCTGGATAATCCCATGGACAGAGGAGCCTGGCGGGCTACAGTCCATGGGGTCACATGAGTTGGACATGACTGAAGTGACTGAGCACCAGCATCTATAGTATACATATGTCAATCCCAGTCTCTCAATTCCTCCTGGCCTTTTCCCTCCTTGGTGTCCATACATTTGCTCTCTACATCTGTGTCTCTATTTCTGCTTTCCAAATAGGTTCATCTCTACCATTTTTCTAGACTCCACATATTTTGATTATGTCAGAAAGGCCGCTCAAACTAGCTCAAGCCAAAAAGTGACATGTGTTGTGTCAGGTAACAAGTGTCCAGAGATGGCTTCAGGCATATTTGTATCCAGGGGCTCAAGTTATGTACCTAGCACTCTGTCTCTGCCACCTATTTTTATTGTTCTTGTTCTTGGCTTAATTCTCTTTTCCAAAGAGATTCCATATTTACTAGTATTTGCTCTATTGTTATTTCAGGGACATTTTAACAAGAAAGGAAATGAACAAATGTGAAAGTACGGTGAAAAGCACAAAATGACCATGACGTCAACTGTTTCATTATATTTGAATATATCCAGGATATCGCAATCGCCCTGTAAGAAAAGAGGGCACATGCTATTTTCTTCTATTTTACAGAGAAGAAAAGAGAGGAACTGAGAGTTCAAGTAACTGGGTCAGCTTCAGCCTGAGGTTTGTGGTCCAACTTGGGTGACATCCACATTTCTTGACTTTCAGTCCAGAAGTCTTCTCATCAGATAGTGTTTCTCAAATTCTATTCCAAGGAACACCAGGGTTCCAAAGAAGTACATGGTGGGCAGCAGGTGCTAAGTAAGCAGGGACGACCTTAGGATCTTCAAAAGTCTCCATGAGACCGGCTCCTGGCCTTCTCTGTTTATAGAAATAAGAATTTGAGCAAGAATTTATATGAAAAAGGTTGCATTTTTTTTTAAATCTGGAAAACCATTGCTATAGACTAAGAAAGCCTTTAGGCAAAGAAACCTCAACTTGAGTTTCATAGTCAGAAGTCAACCAGAGTTGTGGAACACAATCAAATGAGGCTCCACAGGGGAAATTTTCTTCCACTAGAATCATAAGGAAATCCTGAGGGAAGAGAATCTGAGACAAGACTATGGTCTCAGAATGTTGACAGTGCCCTAGTTTTGTCTCTTAGAAACCTTCCTCCTGTAGGACCACACAATAGAAGGTCATGAGGGATGAGGTTTTCTCTATGTTATACTTTCTAGGTGTAAGGATGTTACACAGATGCCATGTAAGTGAATTTGAATATAGGCATCATCTGACTGGATGAAGCACAAGCTGGAATCAATATTGCCAGGAGGAATATCAATAACCTCAGATAGGCAGATGACATCCACCCTTATGGCAGAAAGTGAAGAAGAACTAAAGAGCCTCTTGATGAAAGTGAAAGAGGAGAGTGAAAAACTGGTTTAAAACTCAACATTCAGAAAACTAAGATCATGGCATCTGGTCCCATCACTTCATGGCAAATAAATGGAGAAACAATGGAAACCATGAGATATTTTATTTTGGGGGCTCCAAAATCCCTGCAGATGGTGACTGCAGCCATGAAATTAAAAGACACTTGCTCCTTCGAAGAAAAGCTATGACTAACCTAGACAACATATTAAGCAGAGACATTACTTTGCCAACAAAGGTCCGTCTCAAAGCTATGGTTTTTCCAGTAGTCACATATGGATGTGAGAGTTGGACCATAAAGAAAGCTGAGCGCCAAAGAATTGATGCTTTTGAACTGTGGTATTGGAGAAGACTCCTGAGAGTCCCTTGGACTACAAGGAGATCCGATCAGTCCATCCTAAAGGAAATCAGTCCTAAATATTCATTGGAAGGACTGATGCTGAAGATGAAACTCCAATACTTTGGCCACCTGATGTGAAGCACTGACTCTTTGGAAAAGACCCTGATGCTGGGAAAGATTGCAGGCAGGAGGAGAAGGGGATGACAGAGGATGAGCTGGTTGGATGGCATCACTGACTTGATGGACATGAGTTAGAGCAAGCTCTTGGAGTTGGTGATGGACAAGGAAACCTGGCGTGCTGCAGTCCATGGGGTCGCAAAGAGTCAGACATGACTTAACAACTGAACTGAACTGATCATTTGTTTTTAACCCTTTCTGGGGCATCTGGACCAAATATAGCCACACAATGAGATTTTTCATTTCCTTCCCTTCCATGTGCAAAGCATGAGACAGAGGTCAGATACAAAGACCTGCTTGATGTTCAGCGCTGCAGATTAAGAATCTCCTTTAGATTCTGGATGGTACGACTTGAGCCCACATCTCGGACACTGTGTGGTGCTTTGTTCCAGGCCAGGATAAGACTTTAAGTCATCTGCCTGTGCTGCTGAAGGCAAAAGGAGAAGTTCTTCCCCACTGGGCTTTTCACAGTGATTTAATTCATGCTGTCGTGGTGACCGAGCAAGTGTTCTCAGGTCAGTTAGCTGAGTAAACTCAGAAGATAATGGGTGTTCTTGGAGGCACACGCAGATCACATCTCATCAGAACCCCAAATATGAAACTCACCAGCCAAAGCCAAAATACAGACTACGTTTTAAGCGTAAAATAACAAAGGTAATACATGAAATTGCTTATTTTCTTCTTTTCCGTATGACCGAGTTTTTTTACTGGTGAAATGTCTCAGCACCTCTATGACAAAGCACAGTGGGAATGCCCAACATAGACCTTCCGAGTTGCAGTCACAGGGGTGAACAAAATTCACTTTACAGAATAATGACACTGATTTTAGAGGATTAGCTTGACAGCCCACACATCGCCCAACATATTTATTACTTGGTTATATATACAAGCTCATTGGGTGGTTAAACCAGCTTAACATTATACTACTTTGGAACCAGGTGGATGTTTAGCAGTTCATTTGTACCTGTTTATTCAGACTTTGGAAAGGAGTGTCCCCTAGACCTAAGGCTATACATAAGAGTTGGAGGGCTCAAGGCCTATGTCAGCATTTCAAAAAGTGAGTTTTGCCAAATATTAAAGATATACATAAGAATTCTGTGGGTAGAAGAGTTTTGGAGACTCTTCTGTGAGTCACAGTGCCCACTTGCACAATGAAGGACCTGAGAAATTTTGAAGGGAGACAACTATTCAGCAATACTTAACAGAGAATCTTTTAAACTTATTGATATAATTTGCTTATGACCTAAAGACTGTGATTTGGGAAATATGGTTTTTAAACATATGTCTCACAACTGTCGTTTGCTCACTATTCAATGATAACAGTAAAGAAAACAATTAGCTGTGCTTAGTAGGGTCTTTATGGGGAAGTATGTTCCAGGTCCTAACTAGGGGACACAAATGTGCCATTTCTTAGTGATGCTTTCCTTGTGTTCCCCAGGACAGAGATTTCAAAGCCACTGTTGGTAGATAGATCGTTTAACACTCCCAATAAAAATATATAACAAGAGAACATAAGATGATATGTGATCGATAACCAAGTGTTAAATGTGATGTTAACAGTGCTCCTGCTATACAAGAACCAGGCCATTGATTACTCCAATTAATGTTTCAGGACTCATTGAGAGCTCTTCCCTGAATAATATGAGAAAACAATTATTTATGATTGATGTAAGTTGATTACATGCAATTTACATCCTTTTAACTGGTGTAGTAGCTTTCGCTTTAACTCCAGGCACACTGTGTATGACGAATCCTCATACAGAGAGAACAAGCCCACCCCTCTACCCCAAGTCCAGGAGAAAGCTAAATGCTTTGGGGAGTGGCTTGGACAGAGCCACTGAGGCACTCGTGTCTTCTCTGGGATGGATATGACTTCACAGGCGATGGCATGGGAGATGGCAGGGCAAGGTAGAAAGTATACAAACTCCAGGCCAAATAAGGTTCAGATTCTGCCTTCCCACTGTGTGACTTGGAGAAAGTCATGGACCTTCTCTGAGCCTAATTTACTCATCTGTGCAAGTTTACTCATGTTACTGTACAACAACAAGAGACAAACTTCTTCCTGTTGAAGATGATCAATAAAACTCACATAGGAATGGAAAACATGGCATCAGTTATCCTTTTCTGTATGCTTACTGAGCACTCAATACGGTCAGCAGCATCTGAATGGCAGGCAGGGTGGGGGTTGCAGATAAGAATTCACAGAGGGACAAGTCCTAGATGGGGAGTAAAGTGAAGTGAAAGTTGCTCAGTTGTGTTTAACTTTTTGTGACCCCGTGGACTATACAGTCCATGGAATTCTCCAGGGCAGAATACTGGAGTGGGTAGCCTTTCCCTTCTCCAGTGGATCTTCTCAACCCAGGGATCAAATCTAGGTCTTCTGCATTGCAGGTGGATTCTTTACCAGCTGAGCCACAAGGGGAGCCCCTAGAAGGGGAGGGCTCACCCCAAACCCCCATCTGGCCATCACTGTTACAGATGCAGAAGCCTGATTTTTATTAAAACAGAGAGGCATCCTGGTGACCAACTCACAAGTCACAGAGTTTTGAGCCAAAAGCTGATTTCATGACTTCAGTGGGAGAAAGGCCTAGTTTCAGAGTTGGGGACAGCCATCTGTTCTGGCTTCCTTAGATCAAATCACAGACTAGAAAGTTGCTTGGGGAGTATACAATTAAAAGACAGGAGTTAGATCTCCTGAAAAATTTCTCCCTTTAGCCAGGAAAGTCAGGTTAACTGTCTAAAGAGTGAGGCTTGCTGTCTAGAGAGTCTCATTTTCCTTGCTTGATGCTGATAAATTCTGACAAATTCCTAATATCCAATTTCCTTTTCCTTTGCTTTGTACTGAGAGTGCCAGAAAATTTACAATGTACTTATGGGGCTACACTTTCCTACAGAATTCCCTATAGGTAGCATTTTCTTTCCATTGGTTACATTATGATAGTAATAATAACTGTAGCAGCCACTATCTACTGAGTACTTACTATGTTCCAGACACAAGTTAAAATACTTTAACATATAGTATCTCCTTTAACCATTGCAACAAGTGTGACTTTAGAATTTACTGATGAGGAAACTGATACTTGACTCAGAGAGGTTAAATAACATACTACCATGAAACTGTGGGGTTGGAATCTGAACTTGGATCTTCATGATTTGAGCTCCTTTTAGACCTTGCCTTTGGTAAGATCTCGCCAAGGTTTCATAATACTCACATCAACTGGACCCAGAGATTCTTTGAATGGCTGTGGGATGTACCCTGGTTCCATTAGTAACTCTGTGGACCATCTGCTATGGACACATCTAGAGGTGGCAAATTTTTACAGAGTTTTCTTGTAGTTTCCATTTCAGATAATAAGGTTTTCTGGTGGCCCCAAAGATCAGGCCTGCTCTTCTGGGGATCTCCCTGCATAGCCTGTACCTACAGTGGCCACCAGGTTCTCTGCTTTACTCCGGCCAGCAAGGAGGAGACAATATCTCAGGCTTCTTCACTGATGATCATCTGAACCGATATGTTTCATTGACTCCACAGCACTGTTTAAATACATTGTAAACTGAGAAAGCCAAACTGATTTCCCTAGGGGTTTGTTTATTCACCTTTGTGAGATGACAAAGTCAAGTTAAGTATCTTTCCTTCCAAATCAGCAGCCAGAGACATGCCAGGAAACTCACCACAGTGCTTTTGCTATTGATAATAGTCAGATTGACTCAGCTGCCAGGTGCAGTGGATTTAGAGTTTAAAAAAAATCACTCTGCTTAAAGGTGAAGTGTTATCTGCAGAATAATACATGAAAAGAATACCTACGGCCTTATTTGTTTGTTTACATATAACAGAATTTATAATTTGAGCCATCATTTTTTATGTTACCGTCAAGGCAAATATTTTTTAATCCACTGCTGAAATCTCCACGTTGGGGAAACTGGACTGATGCTTTATCAGAAAGTCATTCTCTAGTGACATTCAATAATATTTTCTATCAAAGCAGAATCCATCAGCACCAAATCCTGCTCTGTAGACATGTCTGGAATGTGAATGCAAATAAATTACATTACAGTAGGATTAGACATAGGATAGCAGGCAATAAAGCCGTGTTAAATTCCTAACTCGGCCAAAGGAACCCCCAAATGAGGCACCGTTGTGAAGGCTAGCAGAGGCTCAGAGCTGCTGCCATTGGAATTTCACTTATTTCCATGCTGCAGGAAGGCATCATCATTTCTCTACAAATTCTTAAGCAGCCTGTTGTCTCTACTGCTCCTCAGTCATGCTTTCCATCTCTTGCATGTGGCCTGTCACTCATTCGCCTGCCCAGAGCCTTTGTCATCTTTGGGTGTTTCCCCCTCCCCTTGCCAGGCTGGGAGTGACATCATGGTGCTTGGTGGCATGTTGGCATGCTTTGGAAGTGGGCGTGCTTGGGCAGTATGCTTGCTGCCTTAGTGTAGGCTCTCCCAGAAGTAGATCCAAGACAAAGACTCAAAAAATAGTTCATTGGGAGAAGTGGGGCTAACACTGATTGGCAAGTGAAGAAGGGATAAAGGGAAGGGAAGATAACCTAAAAGTGAATACTATTAAATCTACTAACTTGGAGGGTGCCTAAAGCTTAATTCTATGGGGAAACTTTGGAAAATGGTGTGAAGCACAAGCCTCAGAATTATCCTAGCTAAGAGGTGTGGGAGCTAGAGTATTTACAAGCCAACTTCTGAAAACCACTGGTTGATGGCTGCATTCCTTAGCACGACCTGAGTGCAGTGAAGCTTTTGACAGTTGGAGATAGGTAGGGGGAGAGAGTTCATCTTTCAGTGTCTTATCTTCTTGCCCTTTCATACCGTTCATGGGGTTCCCAAGGCAAGAATACTGAAATGGTTTGTCATTCCCTTCTCCAATAGACCACGTTTTGTCAGAACTCTCCACCATGACCCATCTGTCTTGGGTGGCCCTACAGGGCATGGCTCATAGTTTCATTGAGTTAGACAAGGCTGTGGTCCATGTGATCAGTTGGGTTAGTTTTTTGTGACTGTGGCTTTCATTCTGTCTGCCCTCTGATGGATAAGGATAAGAGGCTTATGGAAGCTTCCTGATGGACGAGACTGACTGAGGCTGAAGGTGAAATTCTATTACTTTGGGCACCTGATGCAAAGAACTCTGACTCATTGGAAAAGACCCTAATGCTGGAGAAGATTGAAGGCAGGAGGAGAAGGGGAGGACAGAGGATGAGATGGTTGGATGGCATCACCAACGTGATGGACATGAGTTTGAGTAGGCTCTGGGAGCTGGTGATGGACAGGGAAGCCTGGCGTGCTGCAGTCCATGCGGTTGCAGAGTCGGACATCGCTGAATGACTGAACTGAACTGCGCTGAGGGGGAGAGAGACCTCAGCACAGAGATGCAGACACTGGTAGTTGGGAACCTACTGGAGCACCCAGAAAGGGCAACAGAGCGTGGAGCACGGACAGGACAGCGGCTGCGTCTGCCATATCTGTTGTATGAGACAGCAAATTTACCCAAGACCATCAGTTTTGCCTCCAACATATCTTGGCTGAATCCGTTTCTCTGTCTTTTATTTGCACTCCTGGCCCACGTGTATATTATTTCCCTATTGTCTGAATTAATACGATAGCATCTGGACCGATCTTTCTACTTCAGTTTTTAAAGTGTTAGTCACTCAGTCGTGTCTGACTCTTTGCGGCCCCATGGACTGTAGCCCACCAGGCTTCTCTGCCCATGGGATTCTCCAGGCAAGAATCCTGGAGTGGGTTGCCATGCCCTTCTCCAGGGGATCTTCCCAACCCAGGGACTGAATCTGCGTCTCCCACATTGCAGGCAGATTCTTTCCTATCTGAGCCACCAGGGAAGCCCTTTCAATTTTTAAAAGTAAAATACATTTTAAAATTAATTTTAAAAATTTTATTTTAAAAGTATTTCTTGCACATAGGAAAATAGAATAATGTGTATATACCATTTCAACATGTTATCTAATTACTTCACTTACTTACTTAACAGCATTAAAGTTTTACAGATACCACTGAAGCTCCCTGTATGTTCCTTCTTGATCTCATTCTCCTTCAGTCCTCCCAGAGGGACTGATACTTATCACTGACATGCTTGCTCTTCTACTCTTGTTACATATGCGTATATCTGATGCACATGGGTAGAGTACTGTACATAAGATTGCTTTACCTTTTTTCAATGTAAAGCAATTGTCATCATGCGGATAAATCATAAATTATTCTGAATTTTTCTTTTTCATTATGTTTTTGCAATTGCATCTATGTTGGTACAGTTAGCCCTAGTTCAATGATTTTAACAGCTGTAAGATACTGCATTGTACAAATATACTACAAATTATTCATTAGTTTTCTATTAGCAGATTACAAACTCCCACTCTTCCCCACCACAACCAAAAGCTCTCTCTCTTTTTTTTTTTTTTCCTGTTACCAATGGTGCTACAGTCAGTACTCTTCAGCTTTACCAGTTTCCTTATAAAGGTTCCCTTATAAACACACGGGAGCCTTTTTTGGGTATATTCCTTAAAATGGAAATGCTGAATCCTCCAGTGTTACTAAATATTGCCAAATTCCTCTCTAAATTGAACTAATTTGCTCTTGCATGGACAGGGTATAAAGATTCCTACTTCTCTACATCCCTATCCAGCTCTTGATGTTGTCATCAGCATTCCTGCCAATCTAGTCTAAAACAAGTCATGTGCCTTGGACATTGCTCTGCTCTGGCTTTCTTCCCTTCCTGCAGCATCTGGGCAGAAGGGCCTGCCAGAGCTGACAGGGGTGGAAAAGATCTCTCTACTTTAGTTTGCATTTCCCTGATTTCTAGTGGGGCTCAACATCTTTTTTTTTTTTTTTTTGGATGCTGAAGGGACATTCCAGTTTGACTTTTTCAAATTTTCTATTCATATCTTTATCTTGGTTGTCTTGCTCTCACTGAATAGGAGGTATTGTTTACATATTATGGATACTAACTTTTTGATTTTATATATAAGTATCTACTCCATTCTAAATTGTAGATATATCCTCTGTACAGTCTAGATGCTAACTTTTTTGCTTTTATCCATAAGTGTCTACTCATTCTGTGATTGGTATTTTTACTGTTTGCAGTGACTTTGTTTTCTAGATATTTCAATTGTAACATAGTCAGACTTATCATATTTTCTTAACCCTCTATATGTTTTAAAGAAATTATCAAGAAATTATAAAAATATGTTTCTATATTTTCTCTTAAACATGTTAAAGCTTTGCCTTTTTTATTGAGGTTTTATCTTCGTAGGATTGATATTTGTGTATTGGCATGTGAATCTAATTGATTTTTTTTCCATATGGAGAGACGGCAATCACAATACTACTTACTGTCAGTTCATCCCTTTTCTCACTGATTCATAATGCCAAACGTATTATAGAGTAAGTTCTCATACACCTGTGGGATTACACTGGAGCACTCTATTTCATTTCACTGATCTATTTGTTTATCTCTGAGTCAATATCATTGTCTTTATTACTATGACTTCATATTGTCTTGATACCTAGAAAGCTAAGCCCCTTCCCCATACTGCTCTTTCTAAGAATTACTTGCCTCTTTGATTTTCCTTATATGATTTTCATGGAAAATTCTTTTAGAGTTGTAATTAGAATTATATTAACTTATACAATGATTTGGAAGAATTTCCATTTTACAATATTGATTCTTTAACTAATGAATATGACCCATCACTTTTATTTCTATTCTTCCATTTTTCTAGGTCTTATTTTATGTCTTTCAATAAAGTTAAAAATTTCTCCGTAAAGGTTTATTCCTAGGTATCTAAGCTTTTATTGCCAGCGTATATGGTGTCTTTTAAAAACTATATTTTCTAATTGCTGTGGCTGATGCATAAAATTGATTTTTGTGTACTTGAGCTTGTTCCTAGCAAGAGCGTCAAATTCTCAACTTAGCTTTATTAGCTGGGAGATGTATTGTGTTGGCCAAAAAATTCATTTGGATTTTTCAATAGCATTGCCCAATAGAGTCTTTGAGTTTTCTATGTAGATAATTTTGTCTTTGCTGGTGCTAAGTCACTTCAGTCATGTCTGACTCTGTGCAACCCCATAGACGGCAGCCCAGCAGGCTCCCCCATTCCTGGGATTCTCCAGGCAAGAACACTGGAGTGGGTTGCCATTTCCTTCTCTTCAAATTTTGTCTTTAAATAATGAAAAATCTGATTTTTTTCTTTCTAGGTGAGTATTTGAGTTCTTTACTTTTAGGTATTTCCTAAAGTGAAAGTTAAGTCATTCAGTTGTGTCCGACTCTTTGTGACCCTGTGGACGGTAGCCCACCAGGTTCCTCCGTCCATGGGATTCTTTTCCAGGCAAGAATACTGGAATGGGTTGCCATTTCCTTCTCCAGGGGATCTTCCCAACCCAGGGATTGAACCCAGGTCTCCTGCACTGCGAGCAGATGCTTCAACCTCTGAGCCACCAAGGAAGCCCCCAGGTATTTCCTAAAACATAGAGCAAATAGATTTTGTTTGTTTACCAAGGAGTTGTTTACACCTTTTGTGATTTTTGATAAAGTTAGATTTATTTACTGATACACAGATTTTTTGCTGCTCTTATTTTGCACTTGCTGTTCACTGTGTATTTTTATTGTAACCTTTCCACCTCTTTCCTGCTGCCTATCAGGGTGGTTAAATTTCTTTATTGTATATATATTTTACTTAATAAAATCTAAACTTAATCAGTATCCTTCGTCTACTGCTGGACAAGGCAATGGCATTAGAACTTTTAGCCTCAAACATTTCCCTTAAATCTAACATATTATTAGTTTGGTATTTTAATTTCACCTTCTTTTTTACAGTCTCTTTAGTCATAGTTTTATTTTTGTTTTTGCTGTTTCATACATTTGATGCTTATTTATATTTTATCACATACTTTCCAGTTTCATCACTTAGTATAGCTTCTCATATCTTTCTATGTCTTCCTGGTTTTTTTTTTTTTTTTCCACTTCTTTCTGATGTTTACCTCTTAGCAGTTCTTTAGGTAAGATTCTATTAGTGCTAAACTCAGCCTTATCTGCCAGAAAATGTCTTTATTTCATCTGCACTTTAAAATAATAATTTGTCTTCATGCCTGCACGTGTGCATGCTAAGTCGCTTCGGTCATGTCCAACTCTGAAACCCCATGGACTATGTGTAGCCCACCAGGCTCCTCTGTCCATTGGATTCTCCAGGCAAGAATACTGGAGTGGGTTGCTGTGCCCTTCTCCAGGTGACCTTTCTGACCTAAGAATTGAACTTGAGTCTGTTATGTCTCCTGCATTGGTGGACAGGTTCTTTACCACTAGTGCCACCTGTAAAGATAACATTTCATTGTCTTCTAGATTATATTAACACTTTGAAAAATATACTATCTTCCTGGTCATTGCTCCCCTGTACTTTTCTCTCTGGGTACTTTCAAAGGATTTTCTCTGTATTTGGTTAATTCTCCAGTTTCATTGCGTATCTAGTCATATATCGATTTTGTTCTTCCTGTAAAACTGTACATTCTCGATATATAAATGCATGTGTTGTTTTATAAGGTTGCTGTAACAAATTACTACAAACTTGGTGACTTATAAGGACTTAAATTTATTCTCTCCAGTTCTTAAGGCCAGAAGTCCTGGGCCAAAATCCAGGTGTTGGCAAGGCCATGCTCCCTCCAGAAGCTCTGGAGGACAGTCTGCTTCTTCTCTCTATCAGTTTTTGTCCTTTTCAGTGGCTGCTCGCATTTCTAGGTTTTATTGGCCATGCCACTCCCATTTTCAAGGCCAGCATCTTTGATCTCTTTCTACTCCATCTTGCCATTATCTTCAATGTGTGTGCCCCTTCTTAAAAAGACAAGTGTAATTTTATTTAGCTCAGTTCAGTTCAGTCACTCAGTCGTGTCCGACTCTTCGTGACCCCATGAATCGCAGCACACTAGGCCTCCCTGTCCATCACCAACTCCCGGAGTTCACTCAAACTCATGTCCATCGAGTCAGTGATGCCATCCAGGCATCTCATCCTCGGTCGTCCCTTTCTCCTTCTGTCCCCAATCCCTCCCAGCATCAGACTCTTTTCCAATGAGTCAACTCTTTGCATGAGGTGGCCAAAGTACTGGAGTTTCAGCTTTATCATCATTCCTTCCAAAGAACACCCAGGACTGATCTCCTTTAGAATGGACTGGTTGGATCTCCTTGCAGCCCGAGGGACTCTTAAGAGTCTTGTCCAACACCACAGTTCAAAAACATCAATTCTTCAGCACTCAGCTTTCTTCACAGTCCAACTAGGGCCCTATGTAATTCAGAATAACATTTCCATCTCAAGATCCTTAACTTAATCATAACTGCAAAGACCCTTTTTCTTATAAGGTGACATCTAAAGGTTCCAGGGATTAGAACTTGGTATCTTTGTCGATGTTCAGTGGCTAAGTTGTGTCTGACTCTTTGGGACTCCACACTGCAGCATGCCAGGCTTCTCTGTATTTCACCACCCCCTTGAGTTTGCTCAAACTTATGTCCATCAAGTCAGTGATGCTATCTAACCATCTCCTCTGTCTCCTCATGCCCTAAATCTTTCCTAGCATCAGGGTCTTTTCCAATGAGTCAACACTTCGCATCAGGTGGCCAAAGTATCAGAGCTTCAGCATTAGTCCTTCCAATGAATATGTAGGGTGGATTTCCTTTAGTATTGACTGGTTTGATCTCCTTACTGTCCAAGGGACTCTCAAGAGTCTTCTCCAGTACCACAGTTCAAAAACATCAGTTCTTTGGCACCTAGGCTTCTTTATGGTCCAGCTCTCACATTTGTACATGACTAATGGAAAAACCAGAGCTTTGACTATATGGACCTTTGTTGGCAAAGTGATGTCTCTGTCTCTTAATATGATGTCTTTTCTGATATCTTTGGGTGGCCATTATTGAGCTTATTGTACATGTCTATCATTTAAATTCTGAAGATTGTCAGTCATAATAATGTTGAATATTCCCTTTCCCCAATTCTCTGTATTCTCAGCTTCTGGGAGTCCTAGTAAAAGTAAATTGGACCTTTTCATTTGATCTTCTCTTTCATTTAACCTTTCTTTCATGCCTTTTACCTTTTACCTCTATGCAGTACATTCTGAGTAGTTTCCTCCCATCTTCTAATTTATTTTATTTTTAAATCTGGCTAACCTGTTGTTAAAACATGTGAACATTTGATTTAATTATTATTTTAAAACTGAAAATTCAGTTGTCATTTTAAAAATCTGCTGTGTTTTTAATCTTTAGAGGATCTGTCCTCTAAAGATCTTTATGTTTAATGGCCTTTTTATGACTTCAATCATTTTAGGTCAAATCCCTTATGATTATACAGTGGAAGTGAGAAATAGATTTAAGGGCCTAGATCTGATAGAGTGCCTGATGAACTATGGAATGAGGTTCGTGACACTGTACAGGAGACAGGGGTCGAGACCATCCCCATGGAAAAGAAATGCAAAAGAGCAAAATGGCTGTTTGGGGAGGCCTTACAAATAGCTGTGAAAAGAAGAGAAGAAAAAAGCAAAGGAAAAAAGGAAAGATACAAACATCTGAATGCAGAGTTCCAAAGAATAGCAAGAAGAGATAAGAAAGCCTTCCTCAGTGATCAGTGCAAAGAAATAGAGGAAAACAACAGAATAGGAAAGACTAGAGATCTCTTCAAGAAAATCAGAGATACCAAGGAAACATTTCATGCAAAGATGGGCTCAATAAAGGACAGAAATGGTATGGACCTAACAGAAGCAGAAGATATTAAGAAGAGGTGGCAAGAATACACAGAAGAACTCTACAAAAAAGATCTTCATGACCCGGATAATCATGATGGTGTGATCACTCATCTAGAGCCAGACATCCTGGAATGTGAAGTCAAGTGGGCCTTAGAAAGCATCACTACGAACAAAGCTAGTGGAGGTGATGGAATTCCAGTTGAGCTATTTCAAATCCTGAAAAATGATGCTGTGAAAGTGCTGCACTCAATATGCCAGCAAATTTGGAAAACTCAGCAGTGGCCACAGGACTGGAAAAGGTCCATTTTCATTCCAATCCCAAAGAAAGGCAATGCCAAAGAATGCTCAAACTACCGCACAATTGCACTCATCTCACATGCTAGTAAAGTAATGCTCAAAATTCTCCAAGCCAGGCTTCAGCAGTATGTGAACCATGAACTTCCAGATGTTCAAGCTGGTTTTAGAAAAGGCAGAGGAACCAGAGATCAAATTGCCAACATCTGCTGGATCATGGAAAAAGCAAGAGAGTTCCAGAAAAACATCTATTTCTGCTTTATTGACTATGCCAAAGCCTTTGACTGTGTGGATCACAATAAACTGTGGAGAATTCTGAGAGAGATGGGAATACCAGACCACCTGACCTTTCTCTTGAGAAATCTGTATGCAGGTCAGGAAGCAACAGTTAGAAATGGACATGGAAAACAGACTGGTTCCAAATAGGAAAAGGAGTACATCAAGGCTGTATATTATTACCCTGCTTATTTAACTTATACGCAGAGTACATCATGAGAAACGCTGGACTGGAAGAAACACAAGCTGGAATCAAGATTGCCAGGAGAAATATCAATAACCTCAGATATGCAGATGACGCCACCCTTATGGCAGAAAGTGAAGAGGAACTAAAAAGCCCCTTGATGAAAGTGAAAGTGGAGAGTGAAAAAGTTGGCTTAAAGCTCAACATTCAGAAAACGAAGATCATGGCATCTGGTCCCATCACTTCATGGCAAATAGATGGGGAAACAGTAGAAACAGTGTCAGACTTTATTTTTTGGGGCTCCAAAATCACTGCAGATGGTGATTGCAGCCATGAAATTAAAAGACGCTTACTCCTTGGAAGAAAAGTTATGACCAACCTAGATAGCATATTCAAAAGCAGGGACATTACTTTGCTGACTAAGGTCCTTCTAGTCAAGGCTATGGTTTTTCCAGCAGTCATGTATGGATGTGAGAATTGGACTGTGAAGAAAGCTGAGTGCCGAAGAATTGATGCTTCTGAACTGTGGTGTTGGAGAAGACTCTTGAGAGTCCCTTGGACTGCAATGAGATCCAACCAGTCCATTCTGAAGGAGATCAGCCCTGGGATTTCTTTGGAAGGACTGATGCTAAAGCTGAAACTCCAGTACTTTGGCCACCTCATGCGAAGAGTTGACTCATTGGAAAAGACTCTGATGCTGGGAGGGACTGGGGGCAGGAGGAGAAGGGAACGACCGAGGATGAGATGGCTGGATGGCATCACTGACTCGATGAACGTGAGTCTGAGTGAACTCTGGGGGTTGGTGATGGACAGGGAGGCCTGGTGTGCTGCAATTCATGGGGTCGCAAAGAGTCGGACACGACTGAGCAACTGAACTGAACTGATGTAGCCTCTTAGATAGTTCTTTTAACTGGAGTTCTTAGGGAGAAATATCTAGTCTACAGTTTATTATACTTTGTGACTCTTACACATGGTGAAAAATTTACTTGTGCATTTATAATTTGAGATTGAGAGCTCATTCCTGGCAGGCCCTTAACTGATCTGTGGGAATTTTGTGTGACCTGGGTTGATGGTATGTCTTTCTCTGGAATTTTTGTGTCTGATTCTTCTAGATTCTCCAAGGATATCCCTTTTTGGCACTGATGTTTGAGTTCCTTGTCAACTTGAAGATTCTAGGGAGTTGTGAGTAGTATATAAATTTGAACCCCAACCTATCTTGGTATTGATTTTCAGAGCATTATTTTCTTTTAACAGGACCTACACAAGGTAATACAAGCTCTGTCACTATCTACCTGGGTGCACAGGTAATCTCCCTTCATCTACCCTTTTATGGAACAGGGGCTGTTATATTCTCAGAGTTCTAGCTTCATAGGGAGACTCTCCTTTCTCATAACCTACTTCCCCTGACTCTAAGACTTCAATTTCTATACCTTTCACTTTTGTTTGGTCCCTTGAAACACTTTTACTTTCTTGGGAGCTCATCTGTGCATTTAAAACGATGCTTGCTATATTTGTGATGCATTCTGAAGTGTTTGTGTGGGAGAGTTCCCTCCTTAAAGACTATGCTCAAGCCATGCTAGTCTTCCTGACAGTTCCTAGAACACATTGTGATATTCCTTGAATAAAGGCTCTGCATTTAAGAAAATTCCCTCTGCCTGAAATGTTTTCCCATGACTGGCTCTTCCACATCCTTCTGACCTCAGTTTCAATGTCATCTCCTCTGGAAGGGGCTTCTTGATCTCATCTCCATAAACAACTTCCATTATCCTCAGTCACACCCTCTCTACTTCCTTCATGGAATTTATCAGGATCTATTGATAGCTTACATGATGTCATGGTCTCTGAAGAAGAAGATTTAGCTTTGGGACCAGGGAGCAGCCTGATCATTCAAGAGCTTTTGTGTAGCAGAGTTTTATTAAAGAGAAAGAGGACAGAGAAAGCTTCTGACATAGACATCAGCGGGGGGAGAGAGAGTGCCCCACTCACCAGTATTAGCAAAGGAGTTATATACTTTTGAAATTGGTTATTACAACAAATTAGAAGAATGTCTCAAGATTGTAAAGACTAGACCCACTCCCACAATTTACATTTTAAGATGACAGGATTAGAACTAACAATAGAAAGATCTTACCACACCTACTCCCATAATATACATTTTAAGATAACAGGATTAGTCAGAAGGTTCTCAAGAAGGAGAAACTGTCTTCAAGCAGGATTGTTGTTATATAATCCTGAGTACAGAGTTTAAACTGAGCTGTTTTGTTGCATAATCATCAGCTCTGGGCTTAAAGAAAAACAAAAAAAACACCTTTATGTGACTAAGACTAAGGAATGTAGGAAAAAAATTTGTCTTTCTCCTTGAGAATTCCAGATGCCTATCTCCTCCTTCAGAGCCCCAGACCCCTTTCTCCTCCTCAAAGACCCTGGACTTCTTATTAACCTGCCTAGGAATTGACTTTCTCATTCTATAACTGCCTTATTTATTTATGTATTGTTCATGGTCGTCTTACCTCCTGGAATAGATGATGAAGCAACCTTATTTGATTTGCCCCACTCTGTATCTATAGCATCTACAATAACATAAGACACATAGCAAATTTCCAATAAGTGTCTACTGGATGAACAAAGGAATGTACCCAAAACTGCAGGCTTTCAATAAGCTCCATTCATGCCGAGGACATGCTCACGATAAGGCCATGATGCTTTACAGAGCTAGGAAAGTTACATCCCCATGGCCTATGGGCCTAAACTCTTCCCTTGTTCCCATGCACAAACTCTTAATACTCAGAAAATCCAGGCTCCAGAAAAGGTAGAACAATGGAATTTGCATATAACTTTTAATTACAATCAAACTATTAGGTTTCTTCTTCCTTATAGGTCCCTACTGGAGATTACGCTTACTTTGTGTAAGCCTTGGACGTAGAGATGGCCTCTTGGAAATCAGGTACCTGCCTGTGTTAACTGAAGTCCAACAGCTCTGTGCCCCGGCTCCCCATAGAGGGGATGCACTGAGCTGCGAGGTGTGTGAGTAAATAAAAGTAGCACATGGCAACCAAATAACATAGCAAATATGGAATCTTTAAAAAGACAAGTTCATTTTCCTATTTTGAAAGTAATAGAATCACTTTCCAGGAGCTCTACATATAGAAAAAGAAACCACTCCTAATTTAAGACCTACATAAGCCTCAGTAATCATTCTAGTGCCTATTTGTCAGATTTTTAGAATTATGTTTGGCTTCTTTTGGGCCGTCAGTATTGAGTACTTACTATATGCATGAGCTCAGTTTATATGGTACTCTGAACTAGGTGTGATTTATTACTCCTATTTTAAAAATGTGATCCCAAGGGCAATATAGAGATCAAGTTATTAGCTCAAGGTTTCAGTCAGGCAGTGGGCAAGTAAAGGCTTGACCCCAGGTCTGTCTGATTCCCAGACCCTGTTCAAGCCTTTTCTTGCAACTCTGATATTATATTGCCTCTTATCTATGGAGCTGTGATCACATTTAATTATAAGCTCTTTTTTTCCCTACTTAATATCATAAACTATTTTTGCCCATTCTTGGATAGTCTTTATAAGTACCCATTTTAATGATAAACAAGAGGATCATTATTTCCTCATTCAACAGGGCAAAATGACCACTTTGGGGAACAATTTACCCTGATCTTATAAAATGAAACACTTGCCTATCTGTGACTCAGCAATTCCACAGCCTAGAGAAGATCACACTGGCCCCACTTACTATAGCAAGACTACTCACAGGAGCAATGTCCGTAATGGAGAAACTAGGAAAGAA
The DNA here is from genome assembly GCF_016772045.2 of Ovis aries. Classification (NCBI taxonomy): domain Eukaryota; kingdom Metazoa; phylum Chordata; class Mammalia; order Artiodactyla; family Bovidae; genus Ovis; species Ovis aries. Next base: position 52,417,037 of record NC_056065.1, read on the forward strand.
CTCCAAATCCATCCACAGGATGGATATTCTCAGTAGTATCTGAATACCTATAGTTACATGCAATAACATGGGTGAATGCTGCTAATATAATATTGACTGAACAAAGCAAGTCTCTGAAATGCTAAAAAAGCAAAAAGATGCTTACTCTTTGGAAGAAAAGCTATGACAAGCCTAGACAATATATTAAAAAGCAGAGACATCACTTTACCAACAAAGGTTCATATCGTCAAAGCTATGGTTTTTCCAGTAGTCATGTGTGGATGTTAGAGTTAGATCAGAAAGAAGGCTGAGTGCCAATGAATTGATGGTTTTGAACTGTGGTGCTGAAGAAGACTCTTGAGAGTCCCTGGACAATAAGGAGATCAAACCAGTCAATCCTAAAGGAAATCAACTCTGACTATTCATTGGAAGGTTTGATGCTTAAGCTGAAGCCCCAGTGCTTTGGCCACCTGATGGGAAGAGCTGAATCAGTAGAAAAGAACCTGATGCTGGGAAAGATTGAGGGCAGGAGGAGAAGGAGGCAACAGAGGAGGAGATGGTTGGATGGCATCACCAACTCAGTGGACATGAGTTTGAGCAAACTCTGGGAGATAGTGAAAGACAGGAAAACCTGATGTGATGCAGCTCATGGAGTCACAGAGACCTGGATACGACTTTGCAACTGAACACAAAACACACGTAATCTACTGTTTAGAAACCCAAACATGACTAGTAAAACTTTATAAAAAAGACAAGAAAGTGAGAAACACAAAATTATGACTGAATGCCACTCTGAGTTCTGTGTACTAACTCATTTGGTAAATATTTATTTAGCATCTACTAAGTCGCAGCTCCTCTGTGTGCTCTTTATAGACACCAACTTATTTACTCCTTATTTCAACTCTATGAGCTATTTATTAGTATTGGTAGCCTTTTACAGATGAGGAGACTAGGGCTTAGAAAAGCTTAGTGTAGTGGTTAATTGTATGGATCAATTGGACTGAGCCAAAGGATGCCCAAAATATTTGGTCAAACCATATTCTGGGTGTTTCTATTAGGACATTTTTGTGTCAGGCTAATATTTGAATTAATAGACTGAATAAAGCAGAATGCCCTCCCTAATGTAGGTGGGCTTCATCTAATCAACTGAAGGCCTGAATAGAACAAAAAGGCTGACCCTCCCCTTGGGTAAGAGAAAATTCCTTCTCCCTAGCTGCCTTTGATCTGAAACATCAGGTCTTCCTGGGTCTCCAGGTTACCCACTCACTCTGCAGATCTCGGGATTTGCCAGTCTCCATAATTGCATGACCCAGTTCCTTGTAATAACTGAATTACTATGGATATAGACATACATCTCCTTGGCTCCGTGTCTCTGGAGAACCCTGACTAATATAGTAAGTAGTCTGCCCAAATGTCACACAGCTAGGCAGCAGGGAAGCAGGGTTGACCCCAGAGTGAGAATGCTTATCCACTCCACTGTACTGCCTCTCCAACACAACACAAAACTAGTCATATAGGACTCCTAAGATTCAGTGAGAATTGTAAGTGTCAAAACTTTATAATCTGAATGGACATACAGGTTTCCTGAAAATCTCTATAATTCTTAGTTTAGATGCTTCACAAATCATACACTTTCTTCTCTGCTGGGCATACAACCAATTTCTAACATCACATTTGGACTTAAACAGGCTCATATCCAACACAAAGTATCCTGCATTCCACACTGGTTTCCATCAGAGTAAAAGAGGCATAATCTGCATTTCAAATCATTGTATTTGTTGTTATGACAACACAGCCTGGATCTGTTCTGAGAGGCAGTAGGCAAAGTTCTAAGTCTGAAAGCATTTCGATTATGTGATTCAGAAGATTTCTGAGAGAGGTGAGTCTAATTCACACACACTGCCCCCCTGCCCACCATGCACAAAGATGAAAATGTTTCTCTGCTACCTTAATGCAAGGTAGAAAACATAAAAAATGCACAGAAGCATCACACAAAAGTATCATAAGTGAAGCTCTCCCAGCAGGGAGGCTGAGCAGTTTGCTCTTTCTTCCGCACTCATCTTAACAATAAAGTGACAAAATGTCAGGCACCAGAGAGCACAGGGAACCTGATTTCTTCTACTGGATTATTGAGTGTCCTTAAGTCGTTTCCTTATTCTTTTATGTATATACATATTAGTGACAGTATACGATTTTCATTTGCATACATGTGTTTTATTCCACGGTTTGAGGTGTTTGTTGTTACTGGTCACTCACGTTTTTGAGAAGTTTTGATGCCTCATTCCTTTAGTTGTGTAAAATAATCTTCTTATGAACAGAGCCCATTATTTCTCTCCTATTTATAGATGCTTAAATTGTTTCTAAGTTTTTGTTTTCCTTCTCTGAGTAAACAGTACTGCAATGAACATCTTCATGGATGCATTGTACACTTTTTCAGTTTAACTAGATAAGCTCAAGATATTAACTAGATCCTGCCAAATTGCCCATCAAGGAAGTTGTTCCAGCATATTCTTTCATCAGTAGTGTATGCAAGTTCCTGTTTCCCCATCCCTCATTGATGCTTGATACTATCAGATTTTAAATTTTCCTCTGTGGATAGCCATAAAATGATATCTGATTGCAGTTTCCACACTGTCAGTGAGGTTGAGCCTCCCCTTCTGTGCAACTGGCCCAATCAATTCACATTCCTTTACTGTTCTGCTTGTTTTTCGCTTGTTCATTTTCTTTTGCTCTTACTTGTTAGTCTTTTTCTTATTGATGACTTGAAAATTGTTTATATATTCCAGATACTAATTCAGCTATATACTGCAAATATTTACTTCCAGTCTATAGTCTGTCTTTAAACTTGCTCACAAAAGTCATGTGTTTGGAATGAACAAAACTTATGAATATTTCATATGCTGATTTTTTGTGGGGAGGGTGGTAGATCAGTGGTCTTACTAAGAACTCCTTTCCTTGCCTGAAGACTTAAAGATATTTTGTTTCATTTTTTTCTAATAGATTTAAAATTTTCTTTTTTGTATCAAGGTCCTTGACCCATCTGAGTTTTATTTTGTGTATGGTGTGAGGTGTGGCTATAGTTTCAATTTTTTTCTTCCTATGGAAAGTTAATTCTCAGAATCATTTGTAAAGGTATTTAATGGATCATATTTTCCCTGTTAGTTTGCAATGTAAATTCTTTCATTTATGAAGTTTATATATGTATTTATGTTTGTGTCTATCTGCGAGTTCTTTATTCTTTTCTATCAATCTATTCAACTATTTTTGTATTACTCTCATGTTTATGAGAATACTATGAGAATGTTAGTCTGGTAACTGATAGAGCAGGATTCTCTTCTTTGTCTTCATCAGATTTTTTTTTTTTTTTTGGCTGTTCATAGATGTTTACTCTTTTCTAGGAATTTTAGAATCAATTTGTCTAGTTTTGTTCCCCAGAACTTTCTGTTAGGACTTTGATTGAACTCTATTGACTTTACAAACTAATTTGGGGAAAATGGATGTTCATGATTTTATATGTTGATTCTCTCATCAAACTTATTTGAGCCCTTTATGCCCTTTAATAACATTGTTTAATTCTGTCTATAAAGTTCTTCTGTCTTTTGTTAGATTTATTCATAGTTAGAAGTTATAGAATTGTTAAGAAAATTAAACAGAAGAATGTAAATCCTTAGAACACTAGAAATAATTCAATAAGTGTTAACAATTACTGTCTCATAAATTTGTTGATATTGTAAACAAGCTACTTTTGAAATTATATTTTCTAGTATTAGTTCAGTCCCTCAGTCATGTCTGACTCTTTGTGACCCCATGAACTGCAGCATTCCAGGCTTCCCAGTCCATCACCAACTCCCGGAGCTAGGTGCAACTCATTGAGTCCATCAAGTCGGTGATGCCATTCAGCCATCTCACCCTTTGTCATCCCTTTCTTCTCCTGCCTTCAGTCTTTCCCAGCATCAGGGTCTTTTCCAATGAGTTAGTCCTTCGCATCAGGTGGCCAAAGTACTGGAGCTTCAGCTTTAGCATCAGTCCTTCCAATGAATATTCAGGGTTGATTTCCTTTAGGATTGACTGGTTGGATCTCCTTGAAGTCCAAGGGACTCTCAAGGGTCTTCTCCAATACCATAGTATATTTTATAGCATATTTTACGGTAAAGATTCTTGTGCTTCTTCTAAACATTTTTTATAAGAAAAGGATTATGTTCTTTTTTTAAGCTTTGGTAAAATTCTTTATCACCTTTTGGACTTAAGAGTTATCCTCTCTACTTAGAATTCTCCTTCCTGACTTGAAAGTCTCACTCAAATGTCATCAGCTCTTTGAAGCCTTATATGAATCCTTCCCTTACCACCACTCCACTCCCTTACTGACTTAGGAAATCCGTCATTCTTGTTCTCTCCCTGGCAGCCTCAGACCAATTTGTTTGTTCCATGCTTGTAGAATTTATCCTCCATTTTGGGAGAAATATCCCCATCTTTCTCAAAGTGCCTAGCACAGGCCTTTATCTTAGATGTTTAACATGTAATTTGTTAAATGAATGTATATATAACATTATTGCTCTTGTTCCACATTCCAAATATAGACACACATACATACCAGGCAACTAGGAATATCATGAGAAAAATATGTTTTTATTTTTAATAGGTTTCTGATGCTAATTCTTACGATTTTCCCACATCTGGCAGAGCCTTGCTCTTATGCAAGAAATGCCATTACTTAGGCTCCAAAGTGATGGGCAGTGCAGCAAGGGCCAGGCTTGGGAAAGCATATTAGGCAAAAACATTTATTGAGGGTTAATGGGCCGAATAAACTTCTGCATTGCATACTTATCACAGAGGTTTATTACTCTGTACCAAGTAATTACAGCACCTGTTACAGTCAATGGCATACCTTGGACACACTAACCCATTCCCTCCCTGCAATCCCAGCTCACCATGGGGTGGTGAATGAGCACTAGTTATGAAGTTGGAGAGCTAGATTTCAGTCCTGGCCCTACTACTGGCTCTATGTCCTTGGGCTACATGCATTTGTACAATGCATGAACCCTGAGAGAAAGTATCTCCCAAAGAATGCATATTTTAATGGACGCACTGGACAAGATGACTTCTAAGTGTCTGTCTAGCTCTATGTGTTTATGATTTACGAGAACTTAAATTACGAGGAGCTTAACACCAAGAGCCTCACTTGACACGCTTTAAATTCACTGACAATGGGACTTCTCTTTGCCAAGTTATTTTCACATTGCTTTTTTTGTTTTAAAGTCTTCTTCTCTTAGTTTCTTTTCTTTATTACTATTATTTTTTTAATTTTACTTTATTTTACTTTACAATACTGTATTGGTTTTGCCATACATCAACATGAATCTGCCCCGGGTGTACACGTGTTCCCCATCCTGTACCCCCCGCCCACCTCCCTCCCCATACCATCTCTCTGGGTCATCCCAGTGCACCAGCCCCAAGCATCCTGCATCGAAAATTTATTTGTTTGGCCATGTTGGGTCTTAGTTGCCACATGCAGGGTCTCCGTTGCATCACACAGCATCTTTCATTGAGATGCATGGACTCTCCAGTTGTGGGGCACAGGTTACAGAGTACGTAGGCCTCAGCTGTTGTGGCATATGGGCTCTCTAGTTGCAGCCTGCAGGTTTCGGTAGTTGTGGCATGTGAGTTTAGTTGCTCCACGGGATCTTAGTTTCTGGATCAGGGATCAAGCCCCTGTTCCCTGTATTGCAAGTTTGAATTCTTAACCACTGGGCCACCAAGGAAGTTCCACACTGCTCTTAAAGATGCTTATATTTCTTCCTTTGTGATTATTTTAGGACAAACACTACCTGAGATGGCATCAAAGAAAGACGTTAGAGCGAAAGGGCATGCTAGCACTTTGTCCCTGTCCCATATACCCAAGGAGGATAGGAGAAATGGTTCAGTACTTCTGGAAGCCAGAGGAACATACCCGAGGCACGAGTTTTGGGGATTATCACATATTTATGGGGAAGGACACAAGGAGATTCAGGGCATCTGTGGTGATGGTGGTGGCAGTCCCAAGAGTTTGGAAGGGAGGAAAATCTTGGGCAATTTAATTGAAAAAAAGTATAAGAACCCCAAGTGCCTAGATGTGGGGAGAAAAGGGAGGAAACAAAGAGGGGTCTGCACCTTTTAGGTGGTTGTCCACACTGGAATCACTTGGTTGCTGGCTTCTCTCTTCCCCATTACTTCTACATGGGAGAAGGAGTAATGCCATCAAAACATTAATGCCTATTTCCAACAGATTAAAAAAAAAATAGTTATCTCAGAATTCTAAAGCAGTCTTGATTGCATTTCCTATATTTGGAAAAGTGAGCTCATCTCATGTTAAAATGAGAGATCACTTTTATTTAACAGTAGAGTTAATGCTACCTGGGCATTAACCAACTTCACTTCCAGCCAGCTCTCTTCAAGTCTCAAGCACTTTGGAAGGGATAATAGCAAATGCTTATTCAGTGCTTGCTCTGCATCAGGCACTGAAGTACTTTATATGCATTAGCCCATTTAACATTCATAATTGACCTATATGATACTGTTATCATATCCATTTTATAGATGCGAAGATTGAAGCACCTTGCCTAAGGTCGCACAGACAGTAAGTGGCCATGGTTGGTGGTTTAGACGCATCCGACTCATGTGACCCCACGGACTATAGTCCACTAGGCTCCTCTGCCCTTGGGATTTCCCAGGCAAGAATACTGTAGTGGGTTGCCATGTTCTCCTCCAGGAGATCTTCCTGACCCAGGAATCTAACCCAGGTCTCCTGCATTGCAGGCAGATTCCTTGCTGACTGAGCTGCCAGGGAGGCCCATATAAGTGGCAGAGGCAGGAATAAAATTCAAGAAGGCTGGATCCACTTCATGCTTTTAAACACTGCACTCAACTTCCATTCTAGGAAGAGTATAAATAATAATGACTATCCAGTAACCAAGCTATATTGGTCAGCTATTGCTGCATAACAAGCCGCTCTAATATTCAGCAGCATAAAACCACAATCATTTATTACTATAACTTGTGCATTTGTAGGTAGGTGAGTGAGTCACCTGGTGTAGGCTGGACTTGGATGATCTTGGGTAGGGTCCTTCATGTAGCTACAGGTCAACTGAGAGCTTAGTTCTAAGCCAGAAAAGGCTGGGCCACCTTAGCTAGGGAGTTTGGCACCATACGTCTCTTATCCTCCTGTAGTGATGCAAGAGAGCAAAATAAACCCCACGAGGACTTCTGAAGCCTAGTCTTAGAACTGGCTCACTGTTTTCTGCCTTCTACTGGTCAAAGTTAAGTCACATGATATCATGGAGTGAATGCTTGTGTCCCTAATAAACCCACATGTTGCAGCCCTAACCCTTAGCATGATTGCATTGGGAGGTGGGGCAATTAGGGTTAGATGGGACACAATCAGGTTTAGATGAGGTCACGAGGGTAGGTCCCCTGTGATGGGATTAGTGTCCCTTTAAGAAGAAGAAGAGACAGATGAAAGCTCTCTTTCTCTGCAATGTGAGGACATAAGATAGTAGCATCTGCAAATCGAGAAGAGAGGTCTCACCAGAAGTCAACCATGCTGGTACTTTGATCCTGGACTTTCAGCCTGCAGAACTGTGACAAAGATGTTTCGGTTGTTTAAGCCACCCAGTCAGTGGTAGTTTGTCATGGCAGCCCAATCTGACTAAGACAAACAGGAGACAAAATATCCTCCACCTTTAGGTGGCTCAGATGGTAAAGAATCTGCCTGCAATGCAGAAAACCCGGGTTTGGTCCCTGGGTCAGGAAGACCCCCTGAAGAAGGGAATGGCCACCCCCTCCAGTACTCTTGTCTGGAGAATTTCATGGAGAGAGGAGCCTGGCGAGCTACAGTACATGGGGTCACAGAGAGCTGGACACTACTGAGCGACTAACACTACTAATACCCATGAGAAAGGGGACAGGTATACAGAGAACTGAGTGGAGCCGTTAATGAAATCAGTCCACGTGAGTCTTCCAGAGACAAGTTGACTCTAGGCTCTTGAAAAAGGGGAGAAATAAATCTTCAGAATCCAATGTCACTGAAGTCTCTGAAGGAAGAGTATATTGGAATAGATATGGAGACAACCACTTTCTATATATCTTACTTTATTTTTTAGATGCCAATCTTGTTCTAAGTAAAAAAGGCTCCTAGAGCAGAGAAAATGGAATCCGTCTAAAAAGACGGCTGGCGTTAGTGGAAAGACATTTAGGTGACAGCACTTTTTCAATCTCATTGCTATAAACAGACCTAGGCTGTACAGCTTTAATTGAGTGGCATATTCCTCCACATTTATTGTAGATATTCATGACCCACCCAAAATTTTCTTCTACATTTATAATAATGTGTTAAAGGGGTAAGATGAGGACAACACTGGCCTGTTTCTCCATTTCAGATGATCTTCCAGAAAACTCAAGTACACAGCCGTAGAAATTATCCCCAGTAATTTCAAGTTGGCGGAGCCAGGCTAATTATCTGCAATTTTATCTGTCAAAATAGTTTGGAAAACCATCACGTGCTAGGGGAATTAGTTGGATGGAAGAGTTTCTCCGAAGCTCTGGAACTTTCACAAGTTTGAAATGGTGTTAGATGTTGGTCTTGCACCATCCATTTTGTGTCTCCCCCCCCCACCCCATCTAAGCCATGTAGTCACATTCTGTGGCCAGTGGGGACTTGATTCTGTCCTGTCTAAACCACAGTTGAGGACACAGAAATTCCTATAAGTGGCCAAAGTAGAGAAACTGTGTGCACAGTTATATGAATTGCCCTGGACGCATGATCATGCCTTTTCCAGGGGCTCACCTTCAGGGTGCACCAGTGTGAGGCTTCAGTTCTACAAAGTCTCATTATGCCTGGTACTGCTCTGATTGACCATTGCTGTTCAAGTTGCTAGATACCTAACAAAGGACAGAGTTAAGTTGCTCTTCCAACTCTGTCCAGGATATTCTTATGTCTCCAAATCTACTCTCCATCTTTCCCTGGGAGGCTGGTTTTGATCTTAACAAGGCAGCAATGAGCAGTGGCATGAAGTGAGACCTTAATTCTCTGCCCAGGAATTGAACCTGGATAACCTGAATGAGAACCAGGTATCCTAGCCACCAGATGAGTAAGGGCTATCGGTTGGAAGCTATTTTTCCCTGAATCTTTGCCCTCAGTGAAAAATGCATTTATCACAGAGGCAGAAACTATAAATGCAGGTACAAATTTTATTATTAGAGATATAGCACAACAATAAGTGGGAGAGCACTCAGAGAAATGATTTGTTTAGTTAAGACAGAAGCAAGGCAGAGATGTACTCCTGGAGAGAACGGGTGTGGGTGTGCCCCCTAGTGAGGAGGAAAGCAGTAAAGAGTTAAGTCATTTACATAGGTCGGTTCTTCTGGGTCTTTGTCTCCTTCAGGCCAATTACCTGGTTTCTTCCTCCACACCTGACCTACCCTGGGACACTCCCCTGGGGTGCACACTCACCTCTCAGACAAGATGGGTCTCAGAGTGAAGGCTTCTGGGAGGAACAAGACTCATGGTCTGGTGTTATCCCCTAACTTTTGACCCACAAGGAGCCTTTCTGCATATACATAGGGTCTCCCTTGCCCCAAAAGAGGGGAGCAGATCTCCCGTAATCCTTTACTGAAACAGGGGTTTTCCCTTCTTCGTCCTTGTCGTCACTATTACCTTGACTATTGCTATGATTATCATCTTAAGGTGTTCACAAGAGACAAACGCTGGCTATTTACCCTGTTTCTATTGTTATTTCCATTTTGGAGGGCAAACAGGAAGCTGACTGTAAATGTCTTAACTGGAGCCCACCTATCTCTTGTCTCAGAAAATGGTCAACACTTGGCCGTTGGGATGGCCGTGGTAGGAAGTGGGTACTGCCAGGGACTGAAAGGTGGGAGGGAAGGAGTGGGTAAGTTAATCCCACCAGTTGCCTTTTGTCATAGCTGGGCAGCAGCTGCGCCCCCCACCAGGGGCCACAGCTCCTTCCAGTCCTAGAGCAGCTCCTTCTCTGGTTTCCAAGAAGCTCTCCTGGAACCCTAGTCATAACAGCACTCCCTCAGCCCAGAGTGCTTCCCGGGCTCTCAGTGGTCTCCCTTAAGCCTGATCTCACCTTTGTAAATAGACCCTAAATTAAAATCTCCTCAATGATCCCATTTGACTGCACCATCTGTTTCCTGCTAAGACTCTATTAAAAAAAAAAAATAGTAGTGACAGTGGAGAACCCAGTGATATGGCTTATATGTTAACAGAATAACAATGAACAATAACAACATCAGCGGAGACTGCTTATTCTATTTCAGAGATAAGGAGATGCTTTACAACAGAACTGCTTCTTTCCCTCCCATTCCTCTCTATCCCTCTCTTTTACCTTCCCTCCCTCCCTCTCTTCTAAGGGCCTCCATCTCTTTCTGTCTCTTCCCCTGTCTTCTTCCATTCTTCAGCCCTAATTAGGGCCTGTTCTCTACTAGGCCCAGTGCAAAGTTCTGGAGAGGGAGAGATAAGTTAGATAGTTTTGACCTCCAAGAACTCCCAGCCTAGCACTTCAGTCATCCTGGAAGCACAAACCCTGTACTGAGCAGAGGTACTGAAGTCTGCAGACACTGGGCCACATTCCAGTTGTGTTGCTCACCAACTGGGTGACCTTGACTATATCTTTAGTCAAACTTTTCTGAAGCTGTTCCCATATGCATGAAACAGGAACACTTCTTGCCTATCTCACAGAGCTCTTGAGAGTTTTCAGGGTGATAATATATGTAAATGACCCCCCTGCTAAGCATATAATAGGTGCTGATAAACATTGGGATTGTTCACTTTTCTTTGTTTCTGTGTGTGTGCTCAGTCATGTCTGACTTTCTGCGACTCCTTGGACTGTAGCCTGCCTGGCTCCTCTGTCCATAGAATTTCCCAGGCAAGAATACTGGAGTGGGTTGACCTTTCTTGCTCCAAGGGATCTTTCTGACTCAGGGATCCAATAGGGAAACAATGAGAGTACCATTTAATGATAGAGCGTTAAGATCTTATGCAAGCTACTTAACCTCCAGGTTTAATGGGGCAAATAGAAACTACTTTCTACCCATAACTCAGAGGGGTTATGATGATTATACATGCACATGTGATTACTTAAAGTATATGCTTGTTCTATATAAATCTGTATATGTATATTATATATGTATGTAGAAAGTTCCAGATAATAAATATAGTAAATATCAACCAAATACCAGTACATATTGTTATATAATGCCGGTGCATTTTTTTGAAACAACTTCTTTACTTATTTTCTTCAATCACTGGACAGGTGATTTCACCTACCATCTCATTCCCAGGCCCCTCATTGTTTATTTATTGAGTACCTTGACATAGTCTGACCAGGAGAAAACTGGAAATCAATTTGTCTGCTGAAGTGGCAGGGGTGGTAAGAGGGTCCCCAGGTTCCAGGTCATTGTCATCACCCTGGACACAAGAGCACATGACATTTTTATCCCCGGTGTGAGCTCCCATACCTTGTGAACCTACTAAGGAAACAGGAAATCAGGATCATGAACACTGATTCCCTTACTAAGCTCAACCCTATGCTGCTGGGGGAGGGGGATTCCTCCATCAGAACTGAGCTTTCCCTCCATCCTGCCTATCTGATGGCAGGAAGACATCAAAAAGCCCAAAGCAGCTGCACAATGTTAGATAAATGCCAGTTGGGCCGGCCTGCCTTTGATAATCACATCCTTACAGCAAAGCTCTAATTCGCCTGGTATAATTAAAATTAGTTTAAAGGGTTCCCAAATGCTTCTCTAAAAAAAAAACAACAAAAAACCTTGCCTCCACATGAAGTGAAGTGAAGTGAAGTCATTCAGTTGTGTCCGACACTTTGTGACCCCATGGACAGTAGCCTACAAGGCTCCGCCGTCCGTGAGATTTTCCAGGCAAGAATACTGGAGTGGGCTGCCATTTCCTTCTCCAGGGGATCTTCCCAACCCAGGGATTGAACCCGGGTCTCCTGCAGTGCAGACAGATGCTTTACCGTCTGAGCCAGATCCAAGTTCAGTTTTCATGACTTTCATAAGATTCACCCAGTTCTGGTGCTGTATGATACCAGTGGCATCCGAGGGTTTTCTGAGAAAACATCTGTCAACGTTAAATGTCAGGGAGCAAAATATGAATCATCGGCAATTGGGGAGGGGTCCATGAGTCACTCTTGAAAACATGTGCCCTGGAAGAAGCATGGAATAGCAGGACACCAATTATGGCAAACTCACGGTGAGACTGTGTTATACACAAAGCCTGCATTTCCTTGGCATTGAAAGTTAGCTGCTCAGTTGTGTCTGACTCTTTGCAACCCCATGGGCTTTAGCCTGCCAAGCATTTCTGTCCATGGAATTCTCCAGGCAAAAATACTAAAGTGGGTTGCTACTTCCTTCTCCAGGGGATCTTCCCAACCCAGTGATGGAACCAGGCTTTTCTGCATTGCAGGCAGTTTCTTTACCATCTGAGGCACTGGGGAAGACCTCTTTTAACATTAGAAGCACAGCTTATTGTCATAGTCCTGAAGGCACAGGGAAGATACTTAGCATCATGTGACTCCTCTGAAACTAAATCATGTCTGCAAGAGTTTATGATCTAAATGTTTCTTCTTATATACATTTATTCTTGCTATATATTGATACAACTATTATAAGGATACTAACACAGCAACATCTATCATTTGGTGAGCATCTGCTCTGAGCCAAGTACTTAAATGCTTTACAGGAATTATCTCAGGGTTTTAAACTTGTGGAATAAGAAGTGCCACCAAAAAAAAAAAGGGGGGTTTTTTGGGCAAAGAAGTTTGAGACGGGCCTTTTACAAGTCCTATAATCTGTGTGTGAAGGCTGGCCATTTGGTTTCGTCTTGATCAACATTTGCCGTGGAGCCCAGAGCAGCTGTGTTAGAACCTTAAAGGAAACCATGTTTTGAGTTTGGATAAATTATCCAGCAGTGAAAAATAGCCTGGGGTGGGGGGGTGTGCAGAATGCTCCCTTCTCTCTGCATTTGACCATGTGTGCATTACTCTCTGTATATATTGAAACATATCCTTAGGGCAGAAAGAAAGTCAAGGGCAAATGTCCTCCATTTCCACCAGAAGTCCCTCAACTTGAAAATAGATGGACCTACTCTGTACACTGAAGTAGTAATGCTCTGCCTGCCTGCATTAGAATCACCTGGGGACTTCTGAAAAGAGAAGGGTGTCTTCAATTGGGCCAGATGAGCAGTTCTCAGGGTAATTTACATTCCCTCCCCACCCTAAGGCAACATTTACCTATGTCTGGAGACATTCTCAGTTGTCACAACTGGGAGGGGGGTTTGATGCTGGCATCTAGCAGGTAGAGGGTAAGGATGCTGCTAAATGTCCCACAATGTACAGGGCAGTCTCCCTCCCCTTCCCACCCTCTGTCTCCCAACAAAGAGTTATCTGGCTATGGATGTCAATAGTGCCACAGTTTGGAAAGCCTGTCTAGATTGAAGTTCAGTAAAATTCAACTAAATAAGATTGAACCCTGTCTACCTTATTGGATGCTGTGTCTCCAGCACCCTACCCAGGGGCTGGCATGAAGTAGGCCTGTATTAAATGCCCGAAGACTGATTAATCAAATATGAACTAAATTCAGCTAGAGGAGAAATGAACATGCCACTTCTAATAGTCACAGTAGGGTATTCTTCAGTCTCTCCCTATTAGGAGCATCACAGAGACTTGAGAAAGGTAAGTTATTACAGAATATACTTTAATGTACATTTCTAACTCAAATACCCTTACCTTCTCCCTCCAAAATATTTGACAAAGAAATAACATTTTTCCTCTATATGGTTTTCTTGTTTTCTCCGGAAGTCTATACTATCAATAAAATGCTTGTGTGAAAGAATGTGTGAAAGTCGCTCAGTCATGTCCAACTCTCTGTGACTCCATGGATTGTAGCCCGCCATGCTCCTCTGTCCATGGGACATCACAGGCAAGAATACTGGAGTGGGTTGCCATTCCCTTCTCTAGAGGATCTTCCTGACCGAGGATCAAATTCAGGTCTCCTGCATTGCAGGCAGAAGCTACTGTCTATACTATCAATAAAATGTTTTTGTTACCCTCAAATTCATATGTTGAAGTTCTAAGCCCCAAGACAACAATATCAAGACAATAATAACCTCTTTGGGAGGTTATTAGGTCATAAGGGTGGAGCCCCCATGAATGGCATTTGTGCCCTTATAAAAGGGACCCAGAGAGTTGCCTTGCCACCTCCACCATATAAAATTACAGGGAGGAGATGGCTGTCTATGAACCAGGAAGCAGGCCTTCACCAGACAGTGGCTCTGCCAGTGCCTTTACCTTGCTCATCCCGGCCTCCAGAAACATGAGATAAATACTCGTTGTTTATGCCACCCAGCCTGGGGTATTCTTATTACAGTAGCCTGATGGACTGAGACGGAGGTGAAGAGGTGAGAACTGTATTTAATGAAGGAAAATCAGACATTGTGCTTCCACGCCTTGGCCACACTCACCATGCTCTCTATGACACTGAAGGGGCCTGTTGCTGCTTGAATCTATGGAAACTCCCAAGGACAAGTCATGTTCTTGGCTGTCAAAGTCCACAGCTAGCCAGGAATGACTTGTTCCCAATGGGGATTTGAAGACATGAGGCTGAGAACTGTGTGCAGGTAGTGTAACACTGTATCTACTGATTAATGGGCAAAGAGGGATAAAAAGACTCAGAAATACCCTGGCTCCACAAAAAGAGAAGAGCCAAATGCCCAGCCAGTTGCTGTGAGAATTCAGGGTTCTGGTATGTGTCTCTTGATCCCACTTCTGTCAATGATTACATACACAAAGTTAATGTGTGGGTGGCTTACACAAGCTGTTAATGGAGAGGGTGGGATTGCTGGAGACTCTGTTTCTAATCACTTTCCCAGTTATATTTTGAAGGTGATGCCAATAAGATTGCCTGGCAGATCAGAGGTGGGTGTGGGAGAAGGAACGAGGGGCGGGATGAGGTCCCACAGAGGACAGGTGGGAGGAGCAGGTTGGGGTGTTGGGTAAGTTAAGGTTTGAGACGCCTAGCGGACATCCAAGCTGAGAGATGGGGCAGGTGGTCAGCTATCTCTATGAGTCTTGAGAGAAGTTGACTGTGGATACAAAGATGTGATGAGATCGCCAGGAAATGAATGTGGTTAGTGAAGAGAAGAGGGCTGAGGACTGAGCCTCGGGACCGTACCATTCAGAACCAGAGCCTGAGAGGATCCCTCAGAAGCGACCGAGGAACAGCCGGAGCTGAAAAGGAGAGCCAGGAGAGCGTGACCAGCCTCTCTGAGCTGCCTCCAGGGTCCTCAGTACTCCAAGTGCCAATCACTGCCTCCCCACACTCACCCCACAACCCTGCCTCTTCCTGAGCATGGCAATGGCCTCCTGCTTACAAAGCCTTATAAACCCTACCCCAGCCAACTCTCAACACCTTCACCAGGGCAGCCCTGTCTGTGCACTTTCAAGGGCTCCTACCTTACTCCAAGTCAAAACCAAGGTGCTCACAAGGAGCTGGCCTCACCATCTCCCTGACTTTACCTCCACCAGCAGCACAAGGCCAGTCCCCCACTCAGGGCTCTCACACTTGCTGTTCCCTCTGCATGGAATTCTCTTTCTCCAAATATCTGCACACTCGCTCTCTCACCTCCCTTAGATCTTTACTCAAATGATCCATCTCAAAGAGGGCTCCCACAGAGCACTGTACCTCCCTTCATCTTGGATTATTTCCCCCTTGCCAGGGAGGTAGGGTTTCTTCCTTAGAAGTTTATACCATAGATCATACTATGCATTTTTCTTATTGATCTTATGTTCTGGCTTTCCCACTAGAATACAAGCTTCAGATGGGCAGAGAGATTTGCCTCGTTTATTCACCACTTTGTCCCCAGAGCTTGATCAATCTCAGCATGTAGTAGGTGCTGGATACAGGATTGGTCTACAACAAAACTTGCTATAATGTTTATTTTTTCTTACACGTAGCAGATTTTGTTGTAACTGGGGGAAAAACAATGGAATTCACCTATCTATTTGTTTATCACAATCTCAACTATATCCATATACTTATTTGGTTTGTCCATTTGCTTTTAAAATACATTTTCCTTAAAAGATATTTATTTTTTTGACATGGATCATTTTTAGAGTCTTTTTTGAATTTGTTACAATGTTACTTCTGTTTTGTGTTTTGATATTTTGGCCATGAGGCATATGGGACCTCAGCTCCCTGACCAGGAATTGAACCTGTACCCCCTGCATTGGAAGAATGGATTCTCAACCACCAGAGCCTAAGCCTAATCTCTAAGTAAGCCTTTCATTGTAGCTAGCTTCGAATGAATTTTTGCGTATGAATTAAATAATCAAATTTTATTTCTAACATGGATAATTGCATCCCGTGAAATTTATCCATTCTTGACGAAAGAAACCCTATAACTGCCCTGGTTATGTTTTTCTGTCAGTGTCCCGCCCAGAAAATCAGCTCCACTGAAGTAGGAACTTGGTTCACTATTGAATCCCCAGTGCTTACAATGGCACCTGTTACATATTAGGGCCTTACTGAATGTTCAGTGAATGAATGAATGGATAAATAACTGAAGAAATAAATTTCAAAATACTGACCCCTGAAATGTTGGCTTATAAGGTCATAAACCAGTGGTTCTAAACTGGGGAGGTTTTACCCCCTCAGGGAACACTTGGCAGTATCTGGAGATGTTCATTCTTTACCTTTTTTTTTTTTTTTTTTTGATGTGGACCATTTTTAAAGTCTTTATTGAATTTGTTACAATATTGCTTTTGTTTTCATCGTTGTTGTTTTGTTTTTTGGCTGTGAGGCAAGCAGGATCTTAGCTCCCCAACCAGGGATAGAACCTGTACCTTCTATATTGGAAGGCAAAGTCTTAACCCCTGGACCATCAGGAAAGTCCCCCTAGAGGTGTTCTTGGTTGTCTCATCTGGGAAGGGGTGGTACTTCTGGCATCTAGTGGGTAGAGACCAGAGATGATGCTACGCATCCTATAACACACAGCACAGTCCTCATGACAAAGAATGATGCAGACCCCAATGCCAATAGTGCCGAGGTTGAAAAGCCCAGACTTGAATCAAATAGGCAAGTTGTTACTGTGTGCTTGGGACCTAGCTTTTGGCAGTGGAATCGCAGTGGGTCTCCCCACAAGGGCAGTCTCTTCTCTGCCCTAAAAGACATAATGTTTTGAAGTCTTGGTTCTGCTGCCCTGACTCACCAGTAGCCTGAGCATTAAGTCAGCTGCACAGGTACCTCCCCTTACTGTTAGTGACCTGTCCCATTGTGAAAATGGGGTACAAGGAGTTGGGATCCTTGACAATGGGAAAGGGTAGAGGCTGGCTTCTCCGCTTGGTGGGATTGCTGCTTCTTACATTTTCTGACTGTCATTGTTGCCATGGAGAGCATTTTCTTTGAGCGAAAGGAGAGTGGGACTGATAGCCCTCATACTTCACAGTCTCCACTGACGTGCTGGCCCCTTGGACCTGCCCCCTCCGGTTCCTACAAGGCTCTTCCACATCTGTCATCTCCGAAACAGACAGAAGCTTACAGAGTGACTGACTGATGGATAGGAAACCAATTACCAGTTAAAATGATCTTTAAGGTGGGTTGATTCCCACTCCCATGCTATTTCAAAATGTCTATATTATACTGAACAACTAGATACCTTAGAATGTCTCCCGTGTAACTACCACAGCAGAATGCTGTCATTCCCATAAGCTGGCACACAGAAATAACAGGAAAGGGGAAATGGATAAGTAGCTGCCTTTCTTCAATTATTATGCAAGATAGTATTTCTTTTCCAACAACAAAAAACTACAGAAATGTCTGGCTGATAGGGAGGATTCCAGTATTAAAAAATCCCATTTACTACTCGGCACCAGTAGACATTTAATGCCACCGGGAGTATCTGCTTTGCAAATGAAAATGCACACGCCCAAGACAATCTCATTTCGCATAATGCTTCGTGGTTTGCTGTCACCGCTCTGCTGCAATTATTTCACACCCAGAATCTAAGGGCTGATTCGATAGTCCCCATTTATTGAGCACTTACTACAGTTTATCCAGATTACTGTATTTAACTGCAGGACATAACTCTGGGCAGTCATGTGATCTGCCCAAGGTTTTATAGCCAGGATGTGGGGTTGAGTGATGCCAGCTCCTACTGCTGCAGCTTTTATTTCTTATTATAGGAGTGTGCTGTTTCTGGGTACTCTGCATGTACTGGCCACTGATGTTCAGGAGCTGAAAGTACATTTTCTTTTTTTTTTCAAGTTTTAATATTACATTGGAGTACGGCTGATAAACAATCTTGTGACAGTTGTCAGGTGGACAGCAAACGGGCTCAGCCTTGTTGGTTATCCATTTTAAATATAGCAGTGTGTCTATGTTTATCCGAAATTCCCTAACTATCCCTTCCCCCATTCTTCCCCTTTGGGAACCATAAGTTCTTTCTCCAAGTCTGTGAGTTTGTTTCTGTTTCGTAAATAAATTCATTTGTATCATTTCTTTGTAGATTCCACATTTAAGGAATGTCATAAGGTATCTCCCCTTCTCTGTCTGACTTACTTCACTCAGTGTGACAGTCTCTAGGCCCATCCATGTTGCTGCAAATGGCAGTATTCCATTCTTTTTAATGGCTGAGTAATAGTCCATTGTATACATGTCCTGTGTGTGCATGCTAAGTTGCTTCAGGTGTGTCCGATTCTGTGCAACACTATAAACTGTAGACTGTTGGGCTCCTCTGTCCATGGGATTTCCCAGGCAAGAATACTGGAGTGGGTCACCTCGCCCTCCTCCAGGGAATCTTCCTGACCTAAGGATAGAACCCAAGTCTGTTACATCTCCTCTACTGGCAGGCAGGTTCTTTACCACTAGCACCACCTGGGAAGCCCCATATATGTACAATGTCCTTATTCATTCCTCTGTTGATGGACATTTAGTTTGCTTCCATGTCTTGGCTATTGTAAACCATGCTACAGTAAATATTGGGGCACATGTATCTTCTTCAAAATATGCAGTTTAGCTAAAATATTCTCCAGAAGCGCCACACCCTTGCCTTGAGTGGATATGAGAACCATGCAGGCACTCTTTCCTTCTCCCTTTGGGATGGGGCTTGAGACATGAACCCCAAACTGTCCTGGGTCCAGCAAACAGGAAATGCTGTTTGCTTGCTGCCCACTGTGAGATTAGTTTCCTCCTGAAAAGTGTCTCATTTGCCTGGGGTGAGGGCTCCATCTGTGTGCAAGTCAGGAAGCAACAGTTAGAACTGGACATGGAACAACAGACTGGTTTCAAATAGGAAAAGGAGTATGTCAAGGCTGTATATTGTCACCCTGCTTATTTAACTTCTATGCAGAGTACATCATGAGAAATGCTGGACTGGAAGAAACACAAGCTGGAATCAAGATTGCCGGGAGAAATATCAATAACCTCAGATATGCAGATGACACCACCCTTATGGCAGAAAGTGAAGAGGAGCTAAAAAGCCTCTTGATGAAAGTGAAAGAGGAGAGCAAAAAAGTCGGCTTAAAGCTCAACATTCAGAAAACGAAGATCATGGCATCCGTTCCCATCACTTCATAGGAAATAGATGGGGAAACAGTAGAAACAGTGTCAGACTTTATTTTTGGGGGCTCCAAAATCACTGCAGATGGTGACTGCAGCCATGAAATTAAAAGACACTTACTCCTTGGAAGAAAAGTTATGACCAACCTAGATAGTATATTCAAAAGCAGAGACATTACTTTGCCGACTAAAGTCTATCTGGTCAAGGCTACGGTTTTTCCTGTGGTCATGTATGGATGTGAGAGTTGGACTGTGAAGAAGGCTGAGTGCCGAAGAATTGATGCGTTTGAACTGTGGTATTGGAGAAGACTCTTGAGGGTCCCTTGGACTGCAAGGAGATCCAACCAGTCCATTCTGAAGGAGATCAGCCCTGGGATTTCTTTGGAAGGAATGATGCTAAAGCTGAAGCTCCAGTACTTTGGATACCTCATGCGAAGAGTTGACTCATTGGGAAAGACTCTGGTGCTGGGAGAGATTGAGGACAGGAGGAGAAAGGGACGACCCAGGATGAGATGGCTGGATGGCATCACGGACTCAATGGACGTGAGTCTGAGTGAACTCCGGGAGATGGTGATGGACAGGGAGGCCTGGCGTGCTGTGATTCACGGGGTTGCAGAGTCAGACACGACTGAGCGACTGAACTGAACTGAGGGCTCCATGTGTGGTGCGTCCAGAGCTCATACAAGGACATGTAGGTGGAATTTTGTGGAGCTCACATTGAACACATTTGTTTTATGGTCTGATGTCAGCTTGCTACTATTAATAAATGTCTGCCTGTGGTTCAGGGTTTGGTCTGAAATGTGCTTTCATTATAACCCGGTAGCTAGGCTGCAGGTGAGTAACTAATTCCCAACTCTCTTGAACTACTGTCAATAGCTACCAAAAAGTACTTAATAGATGCACAGGCTCAACTTGGCTTATGTCAGTTTATAATACTACCTGGTTAGTTTTGTGAAAATGGTAGGGTTCTTTTTTTCAATTCTCTACAAGATTCATTTAAGAAACCTAGATAACCAAATCCCTAGCAAATTTCACCCTGCTTAGCACAGAGGTATAACTTTAATCTGTGGAAAAAACTCTCAATTCCCTATGAAATTGGAAGCCGTCTTTTCACCTGATGCATTACCTTGGAATCAGAGAGGCAACATATCACCAGGCCTGTCGCCCCATGCTCCAGGACTGTGTAGGATTCACTCTTCCCTAGAAGAAATACTTCCCCCAGGCCAATGAGGTTATATCTGACTCCTAGAAAACTGCCTCTTATAGTCCTCATGTACTGTTCTTTCTTTGCTTCAGTCCTTCCCCCTCCTGCCTTTTTCTGCATGTACTGTAGTTCCTCTAGCTATTCACATGGCTGCCTCCTACTTATCCTGCAGGATTCAGCCTCAATGTCACCTCCTCAGGGAGGCCTTCTTGGATTACTCTGCCTGCATAGGCTGTTTTTGTGTTAGCCTCTAACCCAAATCATTGTTTTCATCACATGATTTTATATCTTACAATTAATTACTAATTTGTTTACTTATTGGCCACTTGACCATCCCACCAGGATGTAATGTTCTTTAAGGCAGAGCCCAGGAAAATATACTGAGCACAATTCACCATTCCTTCACGACTATAGAAACATTTCCATTGTTTTATTGACCTCAGATTGATGGTATAGCAATCATGAATCGACAAAAACTTTCGCTAGAAGGAATCACAGAGATGGCCTGAGTTGACCCAGTAAAATTCACAGCAGACATTTAACAATGAATCTCTGCTATAAACATATCATTTGCTTTTCCCAAAGTAAGAATGCCGACAAATTCCTCTTACTTGCATTTTCAGACTCTTCAAATCCCAAAAAAAAAAAAAAAAAAATCGAAGCTAATAAGGTCGATAAATGAGAGGGACAATTATTCACATTAGTGAGTGATCCTTTGTTTTTCAGGATTCTCTGCCAGGTTCCTTTAGACAGTTGGCTCTTCTCATGCGTTTGAAATCTAACTTGGTTTACAAAAGCATTAATTTATGTGCACACTTTCAGGCCCACTTCCACTGCGAGATGCGAACTGCATCTTTCATGGGACGTACATCAGCCTCACCTTCCCCTGTTTCTTGGTTTTCTTTTCAGAATATGGTCTCTTTGAAGGGCAAGGTCCATGTCTCTTGGATGTTTGGTTCTGCTTCCAGCATCAAACATTTTAGGGAACTAATAAATATTGATTGATTGTGTTGAGGCGAACAGAACCAGAGAGGTGTTTTCTCTTATTCTTGCCATATTCTTGTCAGCATCTGCAAAACATGCATCAAGAAACTCTTTTCTGGGGCTTCCCCGGTGGCTCAGTGGTAGAGAGTCCATCTGCCAGTCTGGGAGACAAGGGTTCAATCCCTGGTCTGGGAAGATCACACAGTTGCAGGGCAACTAAGCCCGTGCACTGCAGCTACTGACGCCTGTGCACCTAGGGCCCACGCTCTGCAACAGGAGAAAGCGCAGCAACCGGAAGCCTGCAGACTGCGACTAGAGAGGAGCCCCTGCTTGCCGTAACTAGAGCAAACCCCGTGCAAAAGCACAGACCCAGCACAGCCAAGAAATACATGAAGAGAATAAAAATTTAACCATTTTTCTTCAAACGTTCAGCCTCTCAAAGGGACTGGGATGATTTCTAGAGGTCCTGTGACCGCATGTCTCCAATTTAGCCCTTGTTCATCTCCTATCACGGAGAAGGCAATGGCAACCCACTCCAGTACTCTTGCCTGGAAACTCCCATGGATGGAAGAGCCTGGTGGGCTGCAGTCCATGGGGTCGTTAAGAGTCGCACACGACTAAGTGGCTTCACTTTCACTTTTCACTTTCATGCATTGGAGAAGGAAATGGCAACCCACTCCAGCATTCTTGCCTGGAATCCCAGGGATGGAGGAGCCTGGTAGGCTGCCATCTGTGGGGTCACACAGAGTCGGACATGACTGAAGTGACTTAGCAGCAGCAGCATCTCCTATCAGATACTCTGTAGGCATAATTCCCTGCCCACACATAGCATCTCAGCTGCAGGGAATGGGCTTAGCCTCGACCACTAAGAGCATAGATACCTTGGATAAGATGGGATTACGCATGGACTTAATGTCTCAAGATCTTGAAGAAGAACTCAGAGACTAGTAGAATTTTTTATTTGCTTTCCATTTGAGGAGTGGAAGAACAATAGCTCTCAAGTGTGGTCCTAGGACCAGGAACATCAACACCTGTTTTAACTGAATCAGTATCTCAAAGCAGAGACCCAGGTTCTCCTACAGGTGTGTGGAGATGTCGGATTTACTTTATGTAACTGGAACTAGGGCTGTGGTCAGGTTCAGTCCCTTGAGGTCCTTGCTCTTGCATGAAACATCTTCCCAGGAGACATGCTGTTTCTATCGATCAATGCTGTTCTGAAAGAGCAGTTCACAGTTCTGAGCCCATCCCAGCCTAGGAAGCCTTCTCATCCTTTCCTTGTCACTCTCTAAACACCTCTCTTCTCTGTTAACCACTTTGCCGACAGAGAAGTCACTTGACAAACATGGGAGAATATACTGAAATGTCCTTCTTTGAAGCAAAATATATTCTGCGATAAAGTGTCTCCTTTTGGGATGCCAACGTTTTAAGCACTAGGTATGCACATGCTTTAAGATAAATACGGGCAGGAAAGCATTTGGCTAGTATTAAACTTAATGACCCAGTGTTGAGTGAGGAAATTAAAGCACGAACAATACGCTTCTGACATTTCTGCCACCTAGACAGCAGCGGCAGGTTTGCCATCACACGCACAACATAAAGAACCTTTCTTCTCAGAGGAAATGCTCAGATGGAGGATCTCTCATTTTGCATTTAGAAATGTGTCCCAGGCCTGGCTCTTTCATGGGGCGATCCTGTAGAAGCACATCTCTGCACTTCTAGTGGGTGCGTGTCGGAGCTGATGAAAGCCAACACTGTTGATTCAACTCCTGGGAAGCCTAAGCTCCATATTAGCTGCTGTTTGAAACATGGTCCAAAGAAAGTCGAGCTAGGTAAGATACGGACAAGAAATGAACATGCAGAACACAGGGGCTGTTAATATGCATGAGATGGGGAGAGAGAAAGAAAGGGAAAGAGAGAGAGGTGGTGGGGAGCAGGGAGAGGAGAGAGAGGTAGCTAGTATTTCTCCACTTGACCATCTTACTTTTCTTTTTTTTTTTGCAATGAATTCTGCAGCAGATAATTTGATGAGTAGCTTTCAACAACTATGAAAACCCAATTGCTGAAAATTAAAGCAATGCGTTCTCTCCCCGCCCCCCCCCCCACGTTTTTTTTTCTTTTGGCTTGGTTGCATACTCTAGGCAAAAGACCCCAGGAGCCAAACAGCCTGAAGCAGGATTGAGCTGGAGGCCCGGCAGGTAGGAGGCACATCACAGGTGATGCCCACCTATGCACACTACCCAGATTGCAGCATGTACTTCTCAGCTATCAACTAAGTGTTTTTTTCAGCCCCCATGGTGGTTCCAAGGGTCCAGTTCTGTTATAAAAATTGTGAGAGTCGATTCTGTATTTTGACAGAGTCAAAACTGTCAGGGATCTAGAAGCTTCACTGGCCACTGCATCACGGGAGAGCCTAATGGATGGTTCATTCATAAACACTCTGATAACACAGTGTCAACACATGCTTCTCAGTAAACAATTGCTTTTCAGGGACTGATGCTCAGAAGTTAAACTCCAGCTTTCTGGGATGTGTCCCATAAGTAAACAGATTTACACTGGGGTCACTGCTGCTTTCCAAATACAAGATTGCTTTCCAGATCACAAAGAAGTGCAATGTAGTGGTTGAGAAGAAGCCAAGCCTATCTTTGCCTCTATCTTGCACTGTCCCTCATAGCTGTGAACAATCTCATATCAAATGCCCTTGTGTCTGGGGTATCACGCTAGACATCTGCTGTATGTTCTATCTAGCTATTTAGATTGAGATAAAGTCAGCTATGCATGTCTTCACAGTAGAGCTGGATGGTGAACTTGGATGGTAAATTTCACATTCACAAGTAACTAAAGCTAGGAAATGGAACAGAGCTCTGAACTTAGATCAGACCTCCCAGCTCTGGCCACCTTTCTCCTTTTAGGCCTCTCATACTTCACATGCCCTGGTTCATTCTGATATAATGGGGCCAAAGTTCAGACACAGTCAGACAGAAGCATCTCCATGGAACTGAGAGAAAAGGGAGCACTTAGGGAATACAGTGGAGGGATGTAGGGGGAATACAGACATAGGTGGGGATACATATGCAGCAACAGGAGTCTCCCTGGGGTCCCTCAAATCACGTAACACAGTGGAGTGCCATTGCCTATGTACTAATCCAGGGAAAGTCTCAGCTTTTGGCTGGTTTGCATGAAAGCCAAGAATCTCACCGGGGAGGGAGTTGACACCAGTGACTGATAGGCTGGATCACTTCCAGGGTATCTATGACACTTTCCTTGAAAATCTTCCAAATTTCCTATAGATGGATGAAGAGCACTGACCATTTAATCGCCTAAAAACTTGCCACTCCCTGCACTTCCCCCACCAAAATTTGAACTGGGCATACTGGATGGCTAACAGCCTCCATGGGGAGTTAGTCTACAAAACTTCATTTTCCATTTGAACATCCAGAGGGCTCCATAACAGTCACATACACCAAATAAACTACACTTAATTGCTAAACCATTTCCACAGACTGCATGAACATGTTCTCTATAACTTTCCACTGTAAAAGATTATGTTTAGATCTTTAGTTTTTAAATGGGAACAGCTGCAGTGGACTCACAGGCAGCTCTAATGAACAGATGTGTATTTCTAGAGAAATCGATTTTCCTTTTTATTATTATGTCACCAAATTTGGTTGACTTCCAAGCAATTTACATTTTAAGTGACGACTCGCTTATGAACTAACAATAATAACTATGTCCTCCAGGTAGGGAAATTTATCTCAGCAAAAAGGTCTAAGCAATGCAAAATTTTTAGTTATTAATATTAGCAATATGCCATAGATTTTACAATGTAACTGCAATGCTAGCCATTTCTGCAGTCTCTCCTCGGAGTAAGTCTTTTTGTTTTGAGTTGGGGTCCCTGACACCTGGTACTGTAGCCAGTTAGGCTGCACAGCTGGAGGTGGGCAGAGGGCAAGCAAGCCAAGCTTCCTCTGCTGCTGTCCATCACCTTCATTACCACCTGAACCATACCCCACCTCTGCCTCTGCCCCAGTCCATGGAAAAATTGTCTTCCATGAAAATGGTCTCTGGTACTAAGAAGTTTGGGGACCACTGGTCTAGAAAGTACCATATTTTTAATCCAGTAGTTCTTAACTGGGTTAAGTGATATCTGGAAATAGCTAGAGACATTTGTGATTGTTGTGACTGGGGTGGGGGATGCTGCTGGTATTGGTTAGTAGAGGCCAGGGAAGTTACTAAACATCCTACATGTACAGGGTGGCCCCACAACAAGGAATTATCTTGCCTCGAATGTCATTGGTGCCAAGGTTGCAAAACATTGCTGTTGAGTTGAATTAAGTTGAGCTGTTGAGCTGCTGAGTTGAGTTTCCCTACAAAGATATGCTTAAGTCTGGACCCTCAGAATACGACCTTATTTGGAATAAGGATCACTGCAGGTGTAATGAGTTAAGAGGAGGTCATATTCGAATAGGGTGAGTCCTTCATCTAATGTGACTGGTGTCTTTTTATAAGTGGAGGAAAGATGGACTTCCCTGGTAGTCCAGTGGTTAAGAATATGCCTTCCAGTGTAGAGGACGCAGGATCAATCCCTGGTCTGGGAAGATCCCACATGACTTGGAGCAGCTAAGCCCAAATGCCACAACTACTGAGCCAGTGCTCTAGAGCCTCAGCTCCACAAGAGATGCCACAATGGTGAGAAGCCTGCACACCACAACTAGAGAGTAGCCCCCACTCACCACAACTAGAAAAAGCCCATGCACAGCAACAAAGAAGGCAAAAATAAATGAATAAATCCCATTTAAAAAAGATGAGGTAAGACAACATGGAGACAGACAGAAAAGGACACCACCACATGAAAATGGAGGCAGAGATGGGAGCGATGCTGCCATGGGCCAACGGATGCGTGCAGTCACCAGAAGCTGGAAAAGGCCAGGAAGGGCCCTGCCCCAGAGGCTTCATGGCTCAGGTGGTAAAGAAACTGCCTGTAGTGCAGGAGACTGGGTTTGATCCCTAGGTCAGGAAGATCCTCTTGAGAAGGGAATGGCAACCCACTCCAGTATTCTTGCCTGAAGAATTCCATGGACAGAGGAGCCTGGTGGGTTACAGTCTGTAGGATCACAGAGAATTGGACATGGCTGAGCAACTATCACTTTCACGGGATCATGGCCCTGCTGCAGCCTTAATTGCAGACTTCTGGCCTCCAGAACTCCAAGAGAATACTTTGTTTTAAATCACTCCATTGGAGGTATCTTCTTACAGCAGCCCTAGGAAACTTACACACTTCCTTTAAACAAGTGACGCTCTCTTTTTCTTCACTTCTTTCTTTTTCTTCACTTCACTTCTTTCTTTTTCTTTAGCAGGCGTCACGAGTCTCCTTGTAGAGATGTGCTGTGCTCTGCTCAGTCTGTTGTGCCTGACTCTTAGCGACCCCATGGACTGCAGCCGGCCAGGCTCCTCTGGCCATGGGATTTTCCAGGCAAGAATACTGGAGTGGGTTGTCATTTCCTCCTCCAGGGGATCTTCTCAACCCAGGGATCGAACTTGCGTCTCCTGCGTCTCCTGCATTGCAAGGAGATTCTTTATCACTGAGCCACTGGGGAGCCTTGTAGAGATAAATATTAATGACAGCAGTAGTTGCCATTTCTCCAGAGCTTACTCATCCCAGCCTCCCTGCTGTGATTTTTACAATCCTCATCTCACGTGATTGTTGCTGTGACCCTTGGGGACAGTTGCCATGGTTACTTCATTTTGCAGTGAAGAACACTGAGGCACAGAGAGGTAAAGTGCATTTCCTAAGGTCCTACAGGCAGTAAGTGGAGGAAATGTCAAACCCAGTAAGACGCTAGAGCCTGAACTCTACCACAAGCTCTCTGGCTCTGAAGTATAGCCAGTCAATGACAATGGCAGGCCCTTGCCCAGCCAAACTCCTTGGTCTGGTTAAGAACACACCCCTGGGACTTCCCTGGTGGTCCAGCAGTTGAGACACCATGCTCCTAGTGCAGGGGGCCTGGATACGATCCCTGGCCAGGGAACTAGATCCTTGCATGTGGCAACTAAAGATCTTGCATTCCACAACTGAAAACCCCATGTCCTGCAACTGAGACCCATCACAGCCAAAATATAAAACAAAAACACATCTCTAACGAAGAGGGCGTCTTAATATAATGCAGTTCCAGAACCTCCTCCCACAAGAAAGGAGGCAAAAGGAGTATGGAATCATTTCATACTATATCCCTCTCTTTGAGATTCAAAAATGTTTATTAATAAAGGCTCTGATAAGGTGTGCATTTACAAAAGACTACTAAACCCTGTTTGTTGTGTTAATACAGTAACAGCAATATGGGGAACTAGTAATTTGGTTCCCCAAGTTATTTGGCCATGAAAATATTTTTTTCTTTTGTAGGACACTGTTATTAATATTATCTAGATCAGGGAACAGCAAAATTTTTCTGTAAAGGACCAGTGGCTTTGTAGGCCCCATACTGGAGAAGGCAATGGCACCCCACTCCAGTACTCTTGCCTGGAAAATCCTATGGATGGAGGAGCCTGGTGGGCTGCAGTCCATGGGGTCGCGAACAGTTGGACACAACTGAGCAACTTTACTTTCACTTTTCACTTTCATGCATTGGAGAAGGAAATGGCAACCCACTCCAGTGTTCTTGCCTGGAGAATCCCAGGGACGGGGGAGTCTAGCGGGCTGCCGTCTATGGGGTCACACAGAGTCGGACATGACTGAAGCGATTTAGCAAAAGCAGCAGCAGCAGCAGCAGGCCACATATGGTCTCTGTCACTTATTTATCTTTTCTTTAAACAAGCCTTTAAAAATGTAAAAACCATTCTTAGCTTGTGCTCAGTCATCAAGTCTCACTCTTTGCAGCCCCATGGACTGTAGCTCACCAAGCTCCTCTGCCTGTGGAATTTTCCAGGCAAGAATATTGGAGTGGGTTGCCATTTTCTACTCCAGGGGATCTTCCCAACCCAGGGATCAAACCCAAGTAGCTTACATCTCCTTCATTGGCAGACAGATTCTTTACAACTAGCACCACCTGAGTAACCCATTCTTAGCTTGAGGGTCATAAATAAAAACAGCCAGCTGCTGGCTGAAATTGGCCTGCTCAAATTGGCCTGACACCCCTAGACTCCTCTGGAAGGATAGAGTTCAGAACACAAACAGAAGACAACTTTTTGATATACTGTTTTTCATTAGGACAACATTGAGAAATTCACTGTTAGATGTCTAGGAACAGAAAACCAAAATTCTCTGTTACTAGTGTTCTGTGTAGCAGATGAGAAAATAAAAGTCTGAGCAATACCTTGTTTTGGATTGAGATTCCTCCCTTAGAGGGAAAATGACTCATGGCCAGAGGGTGAGTGGGTGTGAGCTTACACCTACTCAGACCCTTGAAATGTCCTTCTACCCATGAGGTGGGCGATGGGGATGTTTAAACATTGTCTCGACATTAGGCAGATGATTTTCTCTCTGTCTACCAGGCTAAGGTGGATGCTTGCCAGGAGTAGTTTACAGAGATTCCAGCTATTTCAGAGTTCCCAACTGCCAACCTTAGCAGGATAATGAGGACTTTTATGGGCACCAAATTGATTTCCTTTAAACATGCAACTATGGCTCCCTGGAGTTTCACTCCAGGGCTTTCTGGAGCCAGGATGTCATCTTGGAGATCTATTGAGAGGTAGTTGCTTCTTTGTGGAGGAAATATCCTGTAAGATAAATCATGGGCTACGATGCAAAACTTGGAATCCTGTGTGGGCTCTGCTAGCACCTCACTGAAGGACCTCCTAGAGGCAGACCTCCTTTCTGTGTCAGTTTCACTATCTGTAGGTGAGAAGTGGTTTCTCATTTTGGCTTAAATTTGCAATTTTCCTATTGGTATTGAGCACAGATGTTGAACACATTATCACATCTTTATTGATCATTTATATACCTTCTTGTGTGAACTATTAAGCTGTCTATTCAAGTGTTTGGCCCCTCTTTAAAAATTGAGTTGTCTTTTTATTACTGATTTATAGAATTTTCTTACATATGCTAGATACAAGTCTTTTGTTAGAGACATTGTGAAAATTTCCTTTTAGCTTGTGGACTGTCTTTGCACTTTCGTAATGGTGTCTTTTTAAAAATTATTTTATTATTATTTATTTTTACATTTTTTGGCCATGCTGATCAGCATGAGGGATCTTAGTTCCCAGACCAGGGCTTGAACCTGTGCCCCTGAATTGGAACCATGGAGTCTTAACCACTGGACCCCCAGAGAAGCCCCCCTTAATGGTAAGAGAACATCTCTTATCTCTTTCGGTAAAAGAACAATTTTAAGTCTAATTTATCAATATTCTTTCATGTTTTGCGCTTTCTATGCTCTATCCAAGAAATCTTCGCCTAACTTGAGGTTGTGAAAATATTTCCCCATGTTCTCTTCTAAAAGTTTCACAGTTTGTGTCATTTATGTTATTAGGCTTGGGCTTCTCTGGAGGCTCGGATAATAAAGAATATGCCTTCAATGTGGGAGACCTGGGTTTGATCCCTGGATGGGGAAGATCCCCTGGAGAAGTGAATGGCTACCCACTCCAGTATTCTTGCCTGGAGCATTCCATGAACAAAGGAGCCTAGTGCACTAAGTCCATGGGATCTCAAGGAGTTGGGCATGACTAAGTAACACTTACCAGTTCAGTTCAGCCGCTCAGTCGTGTCCAACACTTTGCAACCCCATGAACTGCAGCATTCCAGGCCTCCCTGTCCATCACCAACTCCCGGAGTCCACCCAAACTCATGTCCATCGAGTCGGTGATGTGATCCAACCATCTCATCCTCTGTCGCCCCCTTTTCCTCCTGCCCTCAATCTTTCCCAACATCAAGGTCTTTTCAAATGAGTCAGCTCTTCACATCAGGTGGCCAAAGTATTGGAGTCTCAGCTTCAACATCAGTCCTTCCGATGAATACCCAGGACTGGTCCTCTTTAGGATGGACTGGTTGGATCTCCTTGCAGTCCACGGGACTCTCAAGAGTCTTCTCCAACACCACAGTTCAAAAGCCTCAATTCTTCGTGCTCAGCTTTCTTTATGGTCCAACTCTCACATCCATACCTGACCACTGGAAAAACCATAGCCTTGATAAGACGGACCTTTGTTGACAAAGTAATGTTTCTGCTTTTTAATATGCTGTCTAGGTTGGTCATAACTTTCCTTCCAAGGAGTAAGGCCTAATACTTATAATCTATAACAAATTAATTTTTGTGTATAGTATAAGGTAGGGATTAAAGCTGTACCCCCTGCCCAAGATATCCAGTTGTTTTGGCCCTTTTTCTTGAAAAAACTTTCCTTTTCTCCTTGAAATGGTTTGGCATTCTTGTTAACCATATATGTATGTATCTATTTATATTCCTGAGTCTCCAGTCTTCTTAAAATGTCACACTATCTTGATCACCATAACCTTATATTTTATTAAAAAAATTTTTTATGTGGACCATTTTAAAAGTCTCTATTAAATTTGTTACAATATTGCTTCTTTTTTTGTGTGTTCTTTTTGGCTGAGAGGTATGTAGGATCTTAGTTCTCCAACCAGGGATCGAACCACACCCGCTCTACTGGAAGGCGAATTCTTTGCCTCTTGACTGCCCAGAATGTCTCAATTGCTATAAATTTAAAGGTGCATTTTGAACTTGTAGAGAGTACATACACTCCTTGCTTTATTTAATATTATTTTAGCAATTATTTGTCTTTTGAATTTCTGAGTATAATCATCTTACTCATCCCCTGAGGAAAAAAAAAGCCAGCTAAGATTTTGATTAGAATGGCTAGAATTTACAGCCAATTGTGGGAAAACTGATACTTTTATAATACTGAGTAATATATATCTATACTTATTTTGTTCTTTAATTTCTAGCCATGAGTTTTTATATTTGTAAAAATCTTATTAAAAAATGTAAAAATGTAAAAATCTTGGCATTAAAAAACAGTATTCCTGAGTATTTTTGTGGGTTTGGATGCTATTTTAATTAATTAATTAAAATGTCACAGATTGTGACAGTGATAAATTCACTTATTAGGTCTAGTAGAGTTCTTGGTAAATTCCTTTAACTTTCTACATACAAAATTAGATCATCTGCAAAGACAGTTTTACTTCTTCCTCCCTAATTGTTGTGCCTTTATTTTATTTTCCTGCCTTCTTGTACTGGCTAGGACTTCCCATAAAGATGTGAGCAGATACTGCTTGACTAATCTCCAAATTTAGGGGGAAAATGGTCAGTATTACAACAGTATGTATGCTGCTTACCACTAAATTTTCAGAGATACTCTATGACAGATTGATAAAATTTATTCCTATTTCTAAATTTGCAAAGTATATTTCATTTATAACTAGGTGTTAAATTTAGTAAAATGCTTTTTCTCCATCTAGTAAAAATAATTGTGTCATATTTTCTTTTCATGTGTTAATACCATGAATTTCTTAATTGTTTTTGTTGGTTAAATAAACTTTGCATTTCTGGGATAAACCCCAATCAGCCATGATATATTATCCCTTTTAATAAGTAGGTCTGTGATTTTCTTATCTTGTAATATCTGTCTGGCTGTAATTTTTCATTTATTTGTTTGTTTGATTAAAATGCGTTTGTGTCAAGAACCAGGGAATCATGTCTTTTTGGCTCACTTTTTTTCTTATATGTTAAGACTGTAATAATAGTTTGTTGAATGAATTAATGAGTGGATGAGTAAATTATTTCTCGTTATAATATGTGAAAAGTACTTTATGAGCCCTGAAACATAAAACACACACATAGTAGATTAGGTTTAGATGGGAAACATGGGTTTCACAGTAGTAGATTAGAACTATATTGGTACTTTTATAGGGCTCAGAGTCTGAAGTAATCAATTTTATTATAGTGAATGAATTCAGAATCAGGAAGCTTCACCTAGCTTGACTTCAAGAAGACTCTATTATTTTATTTTCTTTCTTCTACTTATGGGGCCAGTAGGAGCTCAGGCAGCACTTTGCTATTTATACACACAAATGTTTAAGACTCTCCTTTTCCACAGTGGGAAACAATTCTACTGATCTGATTCTGTGTCTGAATGTACATAACCCTGCACATCTACAGACCTATAAAACTTTCCTTTCACAGTGAGATCTGTTATATAGGCGTATTGTAGAGGACCCACAAGATTTTTCAGGGATGTATAAAAATGTCTGCGACCTGAAAATATGTCATGGCTTTAATATATTGTGAATGTGTGTGTCTATGCTCAGTCCCTAAGTCGTGTCTGACTCCTTTGCAGCCCCAGGGACTGTGGCTCACCAGGCTCCTCTGTCCATGGGATTTTCCAGGCAATAACACTGGAGTGGGTTGCCATTTCCTTCTACAGGGTATCTTCCCAACCTAAGGATAGAACCTGAGTTTCCTGCATCTCCAACATTGGCAGGCAGATTCTTTACCATTGAGCCACCTGGGAAGCCCCATATATATATAAAGGAAAAAGAGAAATAAACAAATACACAATGTTTATGAAATGTCATATTATCCAAACTTCACCAACTATTCAATTTGGTGTTCAAAATTTTTGTGGCATTTGAAAATAATCTATATGTTTAGTTTTTAAATTTTCTGCTTTAGAAGAATTCCTGGGTATATTATGAGTCCCTAAGTGATCAGAGCCAATCTTAAATTAAAATGGGCTCATAGAAGCCAATTAATTTCAAAAGCTTCAAAAGTTATAAAAATTCTTATAAAATTTATGCAAATCAGCAGTTGCATCTAACATGTGATCCAGTCACTGGTCACGGTGTTTCGTGTGGTGTGGGATGGGCCTCAGACAGAAGAGTGCCTCCTGTTAGCCTAGAAAAGATCATGAAATGGCCTGTTTTTTGTCTGGGGGAACACGTGTTTCCGTTCAGAGATGATGGACTGTGCTTTTGCTTATGATGATCAAGTCTTTGGTTCTGATTATTTTATAAGTAAAATATCCTAAGTTTCAAATGAGAGGAAGGAGTTTTCCCTTTCTTCCAATGCCTTTTGGCTGTTGGTTAAATGACAAAAACGTCTGAGCTTATGTGTGAGAGATTTGTTGAAAATAGGAAGGCAGCTTCTGGGTTGAGGCAGGCTGATGGAACTTTAAGGGTTTAGAACACAAGACTGCTGCCCATGTGAAGGACAGGCCAGGTTCTGGTCAGGTCATACACTCCTCTTTCACACACAGGTCTTATGTATCTACTAAGTCGAACCAGACTAAGCTCGTTCCTCCCAGTGGACCACAGACACCTCTGAGAGGCACGCCTCAGTATCCACAGGACACCTGGTCCTGGGAGACACCAGAGTGCATGAGAGCCTACTGCCTTTTGGTCCATGACTGCCAAACATGGCTAAGGAGCGGAACTCTGGGGAACTTTGCTAGAACATGAACTGCAGGGCCAGCTTCCAGATGGGCTGACCCAACATCTTGGGAGGAAGGGCTAGGAATCTGTGTCCCCAGCACATTTGCTGGGTGATTCTGTGAAGCTGGTTCTAGGCAACAATCGTTCTAGACAGGCTTTCTCTGTCCACACTATGGACACCTGGGGCTGGATCATTCTTTGTAGTGGGGGCTGTCTTGTGCATTGTAGGATGTTTACTAGCATCCCTCTTCTCTCCTTGCTAGATGCTAGTGGTACCACTTCCTGAGCCCCTCCCAATTCATGGAATCATGACCAAAAAGTAACTCTGGACGTTGCCACAGTGCTCAGGGGGGCAAATTCCCTCCCCTATGGTAGCCACTATTCTAGACCATTCTGTATTGTGTCAACTACAAATTGGCACTTGCCATGGGCATTTGCCATCTAACTCTCCAAGGATTAAGTCATGTGCTGCTGCAGCTGATGACCTTCAACAACCCCTGAAAGGAGTTCAGGATGGAGAGCAACGAGGTACTCCAGTTTTTCCACAGGGAAAAGCTGGCAGGACAGTTCTTCAGATAGTTAGATATTTGCAGGTGCTGATTTTATGAGCCCAATTATAGTATCTCCCCATATCTAGAAAAGCACTAATATCCTGCATGATAATGACTCCTTATGACTAGCAAAAGCTTCACGAGACTAGTAGAAATCTGCTGGAAAAATATATGCTTGACTGCGTGTACTCATCCTCTCCCTAAACCACATGTATGCTGTCTTTTCCCCCTACCTCTTTGGAACAATTTCTCAGGGCTATCTGAGGTGCTATTTCCCAGGCTACAGCAATCATTCTGCCCCAAATAAAACTCAACTTGCAACTCTCACATTGTACATCTTTTTTTAAGTAGACAATTATAACATTAATGCTGACAATGATGATAATGAAGACAGAGATTATTCAGAACCAGGCTCTGTGCCAACAAGTTACTACAGCTTATTTTGCTTAATTCTCATGATAATATTGTTAGGCATCATTCTTATCACCATTTTATAAAGTTTGGAAAAGATTCAGAGCATTTAAACACTTTTCTTAAGGTCCTGTGTAATCAGTGACCATAGTTTGAATCCATCTGTGTTTGACTTCAAAGTGGGTGCTGGTGTCAGCTAGATCAGAGGGGCAATGAGACTCATCCTCATCCTTATCCTTCAGTGTGTGTTCTTGCCACCATTTAACAACTCACAACTCCTAGTGTCTAGTCCACAAGATCCGTGTTCTTTAGCCTGGCAGGCCAGGCTGGCTTTGATCTGCTGTTCTGTTCTGACCTTAGACCAATCTCCTCTCTGACCCTGAATGTGTCCTGCTAATTTCTACTCTAGGGCTATTTCTTTCATTCTAAGGTCTCAAACTCAAAAGTCTACAGGGAGCTAGAAGGCAAAAATCAAAAAATTAGTACAAGATGCTTAACGGCATCATTTAGGGAGAACTTGGGAATGGTGGCTGCTGCTGCTCTGTAGTGTCTAACTCTTTGCCACCCTAGGGACAATAGCCTGCCAGGCTCCTCTGTCCATGGGATTCTCCTGGCAAGAATACTGGAGTGGGGTGCCATTTCCTACTCCAGGGGATCTTCCCAGCCCAGGGATTGAACCCAGGTCTCTTACATCTCCTGCATTGGCAGGCAGCTTCTTTACCCCTAGTGCCACATGGGAAGCCTTGGGAATGGTAGTGACTGTGGCAAATTAGAGGGCAACTGCTTCTCCATGTCACCCTGCGACAATGTGTGCTGGAATTATTGGATTTTTGCACTATTTCAAGAAAACCTGGCAATTGTAGTAATGCATATCACACCAATTTTTAATTTTGGTAGATCATTTAAGTTAAAAAAAAAAATTCCTGTGGCCTGGTTCTGGGCTGAATCCAGGCCTTCACTTTGAAACTTCTGCCCTTAACCTCCTTTCTAAGACTTTTGTGCATTTATTGGGGTCCTTCTCATACTCCAAGGCTGGTCTCAGCGCCCACAGCCATGTATCTTCCCTGGATCACTCTGGACTCCTCTCCAGTATCTTTATCATTTACACCAGATATCCTGGCCCTTGGTGATGTAAATGGTTTGATCTGTCCTTTATTTCACATGTTCTTTCATTTTGTCTCCCCAATACCAATTAAAGTTGCTTCAAGAGATAGGACTCTGACCTCTATTTTCTTTTGAATTCCTTACAGCATAGCGCAGAATTCAACACTCAAAGCACACTCAGTAAATATGCATGTCTGCCAAGTCACTTGGTCATGTCCGACTCTTTGAGATCCTGTGGACAGTAACCCGTCAGGCTCCTCTGTCCATGGGATTCTCCAGGCAAGAATTCTGGGATGGGTTGCCCAGCCCTCCTCCAGGGGATCGTCCTGACCCGGGGATCAAATCCACATCTCTTACATCTCCTGCACTGGCAGGCAGATTCTTTACCACTAGCACCACCTGAGAAGTTCCAGTAAATATGTGTTCAACTAAATAAACATCCTTCTTCACAGCCAATCCTGATCACTTGGGTTGGCACGTAAACCTGTTTCTCTCATTTGTTCACTGCAGACTATATGACAGATCTGCATTCAGCCTAGAAGACCTTTTATAAATGTAAAAAAACCATAACTTAATCACCCTTAGCCTTGTTTAACTCTCGGCTAAAAGCTCCAAATGCTTTGAGAAAAGTATATGAGGCCTTGATTTGCTCAACTTTGGTTATTGTTCAAAAACTAGACCCATGTATGTATGTATGTGTGTGTGTGAGTGTATATATGTATATATATATGTAGTTTCCTAATTCTTTTTCAGTTTCTCAATTTGAAAAAAAGGTAAAAATATAGATTATTCCCCTCCTCACCCTTTCCTAGTTAAAGTGATAGATTTCAGAGATGTATAAAACTAAGGTTGTTTTGTTGATCATGATGCAGAGAAATGGCTAACATTCAAATCCTCAACAGGCATTTGCAGTACCATCACTTGAGAACCCTCTAGGAAAATGTAAATTTATTAATAACTTTTTTACATTTATTTATTTATAAATGGAGCATTGGCTCAAAATCCCTATGGTCTCTGTTAGGTGTAAGCTATGTGCAGACTTTAATTTTCCTGTTAAAAAGTAGTACATGATCCTTATACAAACTTTAGAAGATACAGTTAATCAAAGAGAAAATAGAAGTCATCTGTCATCTGAGTACCCAGAGAACTGGGTTTTTTTAGTCACACACACATATTCATATATACTCATGTATTGGGTTGTCCAAAAAGTTGTTCAGGTTTTTCTCTAAGATGGTACAGCAAAACATGAACAAACTTTTTGGCAAACCCAAGAGTGTAGGTGTAATATATAATATTATATATATATATATACAGTATAATGTATAATATTATATGTATAATATATGTATTAGAGTCAGATGGTAACTGGTAACTATCAGTCAATGGTAACTCACTCCAATATTCTTGCCTGGAGAATCCCATAGATAGATAGAGGAGCCTGGTGGGCTGTAGCCCATAGGGTCACAAAGAGCTGGACACAACTGAAGCAACTTAGCACACAAGCATAATTTTTATATAAATGGAATAATTTTATACATATCATTTCAACAAGGAAGCCATCAGAATTTTGTTGTTGTAAGTAACAGAAACAACTCTGACCTTTGCAACAAAAAAGAACCTATTGGAAAAACACCGAGAAGGCTCGAAGATCAAATACTAATCTGAACAATCAGGCTGTGAGGAGGCTGGGGGGTCAGGTGAATCTTGGAATCTAGGTAACAGGACAAATTTTTCACAGTTTCCGTTGGGAAGACTCAGTTCCCTAGACCACATGCTTGGACTGCTGGTATAATTTTCCAGGTTTTTCACAACATACGCCTTGGGAGCATCATCGCATTGGAATCTAGGAGGGTGTAATGATCTGATAAAACCACCTACATGGTGGCTTTACATATAAATGCTCATTCTGAATGACAGGTCCCATCCCATGTCACTGGGGTGGGGGCAGGGAAGTTGCAAAAGCCAAGGTGATCACCAGTAGAAGAGAGAGGAAAGGACTTCCCTGGTGGTTCAGTGGTTAAGAATCCTGTTGCCAATGAAAGGAACAGGGATTCTATCACTAGTCTGGGAAGATTCCACATGCCTTGGAGAAACTAAGCACAGGTACCACAACTACTGAGCCTGTGCTCTAAAGCCCATGGGCCACGACTAGAGAAAGCCTGAGAGCAGCAATGAAGACCCAGAGCAGCCAATAAGTAAACGAATTGCTTTGAAAGAGAGAGAGAGGAGAAATACTGGGCCACCAAAACCCAAAATGTCCACTGCATATATTTTCTTGAGTTATTATCTTATAGGCATCCAGGATGTAATTGAACAGTCTCCCTTAGCAGTTTATCTTCTGGTTGTATAACATTCTGTGACATGGCTAGACCATACTTTATTTGGTATAATTAGACATTTTTGTCTATTTTTTTCAGTACTGTATCCCTACCACTTAGTCCCTAGCACAGAGTAGATGCCTAGTAAATATTCATCGAATTAGTTTGTATTCTAATTGTTTATAAACTGTTACAAGGACAACTTGGGAGTTGTTCTTAGGACACACTCATGATTATATCTAATAGGGTGACCAAATTGCCCTGGCTTGCCCAGGGCTTTCTTAAAATCCCATGTACTGGGCCCCACCATGCCCTGGGCAACCTGTCACCCTATAAGGGGTTCTGCACCCAATTCCAGTGTGGCAGGGTGGGGGGTGCTACCCTATACCATCAAGCAATTACCGGATATCCAGTTGGGAGCCTTACAATTCAACTCAATTCTAACTGTTTACTTGGAGATGGATCCTATAGGTTAAGGGCTTAATCCTACTGACCCCCCAGTTCAGAAGACAATCACAAGTCCAGGTTGTCACTTGTGCTTCAGACCAACTGGCTGAGGTCAGACATTCCAATAACTCCAACTTGGGTTTGATTAATTTCCTAGAGTAGGTCAGAGAACTCAGAGAAACCTTTTACTCACTAGATCACTGGTTTATTATAAAAGGATATAACTCAGGAACAGCCAGACGGAAGAGGTATATATGGCAAGGCATGGGGAAAAGGGACACAGCTTCTAGGCCTCCTCCCCAAACTCCCATGTGTTAACCAGCCCAGCAGCTCTCCAAACCCCCTCCTTTTGGATTTTTATGGAGGCTTCATTACACAGGTATGTTTGATAAATCATTTGCCATTGGTGATTGCTTCAACCTCCAGCCCTAC
This sequence comes from Ovis aries, assembly GCF_016772045.2. Classification (NCBI taxonomy): domain Eukaryota; kingdom Metazoa; phylum Chordata; class Mammalia; order Artiodactyla; family Bovidae; genus Ovis; species Ovis aries. The sequence goes on from NC_056065.1 coordinate 52,456,463, forward strand.
TTTCTTCCCCAGAGGTCACCCTCTAATCACTTGACTTGTTCCTCTGGTAACCAACCCCATCCTCAGATGCTTCCAAAAGTCACTTTATAAACACAATAAGAGATACATTCTGCCCTCATAACAGGAATTCCAAGGGTTTTAGAAGCTCAGTGCCAGAAAACAAAACAGGCTGAAGACCAAATATATATTTCTTATTATACAACACAGTATCCCACACTACTAAGAAACCACACTCTGAACTGCATTCTGGAGGTCTTATCTGCTGATGGTGAGTGAACATACAGAAAATTCACCCAAGGATAAAGAAGGCTGCCCAAAGCTCTGAGAAGCTACTAAAACCACCCCCATCATACCTTCTTCTCTGTGACCCTAGTCTTCTTCTACCATGCCTACCCAGGGCCAGTCATGAGGAGGGGTGAGAAAGAACATCAGGGTAAAGGCAAGGCAGGGGCCAGCTGAGAGGCATAGTCTCCAGCCTGGAGCTATGACTCATCCCTTAGTCATCCCTCTTGGAGCTCCACTCTGTCATCAGGCACCCTAGCTGTACCTTAGAGAACAATAGTGTTAGAGGAAACACTGACTGAAACCACCCAACCTAGCCAGGTACCATAGTAACCATTTGCATGAGTTATTTCATGACAGGAGGTTCTGATAAGGAACATGGAACTAACAAGCCACCACCAACCAGAAGAATTCAGGAAAGGTCAAAGGAGATGCCAGCTGTCCTACCAACGCCCCCAGAATCCTTCTTGCTGAAATGCATCCTCGCTGAGTCAGAGTGACTGGCCAAAGACAACTGGAAACTAATCCCATCACCATAAAACTTGACACTGGGAGCCATGTGGCATAGCAGTCCTCCTGGGTTCCCTGACCCTCCTGCTCTCCTCCCAGGCACCCCTTCCCAGTAAAGTCTCTTGCTGTTTCAGCACGTGTGTCCCCTCAGACAATTCATTTCTGAGTGTTAGACATGAGCCCACTCTCAGGCCCTGGAAGGGGGTCCTCCTTCCTGTAATACCTTTGTCTCAGTTTTCTCATCCCTCTAATGGGGACTGTGGTCCAATGGGCACAGTCAGGCAGGGCTGGACCTTAGCTTCCTCTCTGATGGGCCACAGGTGCCACCAGCATACCCCCGGCTCCACCAGCCTCATGGCTTCACATCAGCCCGGGTGCTTACTTTCTTCCCTGGATTGGCCCCAGGACCATGTGAACTGGTGACCCCTTACTGAGCATTAAATTAGATAATATATTTTTACAGGGATAGCCATTGAAATTCATCTTGCCTGTATTCTTTTTTTTAAAATTATTTTTAATTGGGGGAAAAAATGGAAACAGTGACAGACTTTATTGTCTTGGGCTCCAAAGTCACTGTGGACAGTGACTGCAGCCATGAAATTGAAAGATGCTTGCTCCTTGGAAGAAAAGCTATGACCAACCTAGAGAGAGTATTAAAAAGCATAGACATTACTTTGCTGACAAAGGTCCATATAGTCAAAGCTATGGTTTCTCCAGTAGTCATGTACAGATGTGACAGTTGGACCATAAAGAAGGCTGAGCGCTAATGAATTGATGCTTTTGAACTGTGGTGCTGGAGAAGACTCTTGAGAGTCCCTTGGACTGCAAGGAGATCCAACTTATCAATCCTAAAGGAAATGAACCCTGAATATTCACTGGGAGGATTGATGCTGAAGCTGAAGCTCCAATACTTTGGCCACCTGATGCAAAGGGCCAGCTCACTGGAAAAGACCCTGATGCTGGAAAGGATTGAGGGCAGGAGGAGAAGAGGGCAAAGAGGATGAGATGGTTGGATGGCATCACTGACTCAATGGATATGAGTTTGAGCAAACTCCGGGAGATAGTGAAGGACAAAGAAGCCTGCTGTGCTGCAGTCTATGGGGTTGCAAAGAGTCAGACAGGATGGAGCAACAAACAACAACAAATAGTTAATTTGAGGATAAGTGTCTTATAAAATTGCATTGGTTTCTGGCATATAGCAACATGAATCAGCCATAGGTATATATACGTTCCCTCCCTCTTAAACCTCCTTCCCACTCTACCCCATCCTATCCCTCTAGGTTGTCACAGAACATGGGTTTGATTTCCCTGCACCATACAGCAAATTCCCACTGGGAATCTATTATACTTATGGGAATGTATATGCTTCCATACAACAGTAAAGCCAACCATTTCTTTCTCCTGCTGAATAAACTGAGTTCAGCAGTAGGAAAAGAGCCTGTGCCCCTCTCCAGGCAGTGATGAGGCCCCCAAATCTCAGGAAGCACCCAGGAAGACTGTCCAGCTGGGGTCACTGTGGGACCAGGATCCACCTGGAGGGTGGCCTCTTAATATTACCACACCTCAAGAATGCACATCAGGAACAACCTACTGCCTAATAGCAAGTGCCGTCTTTTCAGGGTTTTTTTTTTTTTTTTTCTGAAAATCCATCTTTTATTTCTATAAAATAGTATATATATGAAGTTTTTAAAAGCCCAACAGTACCCATAAGGCTTATAACAGACATTAGCAGCCTTCTTCCCCTCCTCTCTCACTCCTGATTCCATCTTCCCTAAGACAAACCTCTTTTTGCTCTTTGAACTATTTCTCACATTGTCATCACCACGTTTTCAGATAGCACACTTATTCTTCCACTTGTTGGTTTAAAAAATGTATGTGTTGAACTTCCTTGGTGGTACAGTAGGTGAAGAATCTGCCTGCCAATGCAGGGGACTTGGGTTTGATCCCTGATCTGGGAAGATGTCACGTGCCGAGGAGCAACTAAGCCCGTGTGCCACGACTACTCAGCCTGGACTCTAGAGCTTGGGAGCCACAGCTACTGCAGTCCATAGAGCCTGTGCTCCAAAACAAAAGAAGCCACTGCAATGAGAAGTCCAAGCACTTCAATGAAGAGCAGTCCTGCTCGCTACAAATAGAGAAAAGCCTGAGCTGCAAGGAAGACCCAGAGTGGCAAAAATAAAATAAGTAAAAAGATGAAAAAAAAGGAATGAGGTACTGACACATGCTACAACCCTGGATGAACCTTGAAAACATTATAAAAATACAGTAATAAAAAATATATATAGGTGTCCTCTAACACAGTGGTGCTCAAAGGGTGGCCCCTGGACCCCTGGCACGAGTAGCACCCAGACACTTACCAGAAAAAGCAGATTCTTGGGTCCATCCCAGACCTGTGGCATCAGAAGCTTGGAGGGCTTCAGACAAGTCCTCAGGTGATATTGATGCAGCAGAAGTTTGATAAACACTGTCTTGTGTCTGCCTGCTGCAGATATCAGGATGTAAGAGAGACTGGGGATGGTGAGTATTTGTGTGTTTAGAACCGCTGAAGCCAGCTCCACCCATGAGCTCCCCATCTACAAGAGATAAACTAAAGATTCCTTTTTTATCCCCCCTTAACCTGGTAGGAGTTTTTGTCAGTTTGAGAGTCCTGACCAGTGAGGGTGCTATTAACATTTTCTTCCCTGAAATGGTTTCTTGCAAAACAGTCTCACTTAGCACTGGCTGTTCCCACACTGAAATGCTTTTCTCCCCAAAGAGTCTCAGTTTTGTTGCAATCTTCCTGAACTCCCTATTTAAACGATCTACCTGTTTCCTCCCCCTCTTTAGCCTCCTCTCCCAGTCCATGGGGTCACTAAGAGCCGGACACGACTGAGCGACTTCACTTTTGCTTTTCACTTTCATGCATTGGAGAAGGAAATGGCAACCCACTCCAGTATCCTTGCCTGGAGAATCCCAGGGATGGGGGAGCCTGGTAGGCTGCCGTCTATGGGGTTGTACAGAGTTGGACACGACTGAAGCGACTTAGCAGCAGCAGCAGCAGCCTGTTTTATTGTATTTTCACCACAGCATGCATCACAGTTTGACAGACTATGCATTTTAATTCTTTTTGTTTTCGAAGTCCATACTCTCTCCACTAGAATGGAAGTTGCACGAAGACAGGAATTTTTAATTTGTTTTCCCTGGTAGATCCCCAGTTCCCAGGCCAGCATTGTTTCATTGGCATGTAATATGAAACCACAAATGTAATAGTACCCTTAAGAAGCTGATGGTTACTGTCTTAGCACGGGCCTACGTGGGGTCTAGGCTATAGTGTCCTTTAGTGTGTATTTGGTGAAAGACAGATATAGCATCTGAAAAATGAATAAATACTCCTTCTCTGGAGGTTAGAATGCCTGTAATACAATTCGCAGGGTAAGATCTTGGAATGTGACGCTATTGGCATCAATAGGAGAGTAAAAATTCTGGCGGGTGGGGCCAGAGGATGAGGTTCTGTTTCTGGATCCATCATCCAGCAAGAGAAAGAACAGCTGAGCTGGAGAAAATTCAGAAACTCATTCTAATGTTACATAGCCATCGCAGTTAAGGTCCAGGGCTTTTAAAAAACAAAATGGCACCCAATTTCTTTACATGAAAATGCTATAATGTATTTTTAATTGGATGAGTTCTCTAAAGGAGATAAAAGGGAAGTGGCTGCCTGCCAGTGTTAAGTGTCTCAAAATGGGTCTCAAAATCAATTAAAGCTAAAACTAATTAGCAGAGGAATTAATTGAAAGAGAGATTTTAAAAAATTCTGTTGGTTTCCAAACTACCTTATGAACAAAATTCAGTTTGTGGCTCCAAATTAAATCAATACAAACTGAACATGCTTCTCAAAAGTAGGGTCTCCAGGACTGGAATGATGATCTGCTTTTAGGGCAGCTGGTTAATGGACCTGAAGTTTTACAAGCATGGCACTTACAAACAGTGTGGTGCCACATGAGGAGACGGGAAACGCCAGCGACGGTGCCACTCGGAACACTGTCACAGAAATCCATCACCCACATCTGCACTGGCTGACCTTCATATCAATAGCTCTTAACCAAGGAAGAATTATCTTTCACTCCTGCAATCAAGCACTTCAGCACAAAGCAATCTCCATTTATTTGCGCCAAGTTTCCTAAATTGCTCGAGTGTGGCAGAAAAAAGGCAAGAAGTGGACTCAAATCATCTTTCTGATGTCTTTCCTCGACATTCCCCCTCCCACACCCAGAATGATTGGATGCTCTTACAAATTTATGGTTTTGACTTTAGAAGACAGCACTGGCTAGGACATGACATTTGATTAGGACAACTGCAGCTCTAGGTTTCCCTTTGATGGTTCTCATCCCTTAGGTTTTCCTGAAAGTGCTCCTGACTTGTGTTCTTCCTCATTTCTTTAGAAATCTACTCCTTCTCCCAATCTCCTTGCAGGCTGATGCTCCTCTCCTCATCCTGTTTATTTACAAGTGACACAGGTGATCATTTTAAATAAACAAGATGAGGAGGTGATATGTGGGGGCCCTTCCTATCTATATATGCCAAGCATTGGACTAAGCACTTTACGTGAGTTATCTCAGAGCCTCCAATTATGGAGAGCCACTATGTGCAAGGCATGTTGTTGTTTAGTAGATAAGTCGATGTGAGTTTCTAGGAAAGAATACTGGAGTGGGTCTGCTGGTGGCTCAGTGATTAAGAATCTGCCTGCTAATGCAGGAGACAGAGATTTGACCCCTGGGTAGAGAAGTCCATGGCAACCCACTCCAGTGTTCTTGCCTGGGAAATCCCATGGACAGAGAAGCCTTCTGGGCTATAGTCTACTGGGTCACAAAGAGTCAGACACAACTTAGAGACTAAAAAACAGCAACTGTGTGCAAGGCACTGCTGTGGGCACTGGGGATATAGTCATGAACAAATGGACAAGAATTCTCCCCCTCATGGAGCCTAGATGCTAGGGGGAGAGGCAGGAAATGAATGGGATATATTAGGACTGTATTCAGATTGTTGGGAAGGGGTCAGCACTAAGGAGAATGGAGGAGGACAAAGAATTGGAAGTATTGTTTGGGGGGAGGTGAGTGGATTGAGTTTCTAAATGAGCAGCTACAAGAGGCTTTCTGTGAACATGAGAGCTGAGTCAAGAGCTGAAGGATGTGAATGATTAACTACATGGGTGACTGAGGGCAGGGTACCCAGGTAAAGGGAAAAACCTGTGCCAAGGTCTGAAATCAGGAGCATCCTTGAGTGTTTGCAGAACAGCAAAGAGGAGCCTGCAGCTGGAAAGGATTCACAAAGGAAGAGTGTGCGGGACAGTGAGGGGTCATGGGAGCACGTGGACTTGATGGGCTGGGAACCACTTCAGCACTCTGAGTCAGAGAGCAGCATGGCCTGACTTAAGGTTCCACAAGGGTCACAGTCTGTATCACGAAGAATGTGGCAAAGAGCGTAAATACAGGTGGATATTGTATCTGATCATTAAAACGGCCCCTTGAGGTCATCACTGCTATCACCCTATTTCACAGATGAGTGTTTTGTAAATACTAACTTAAAAGGAAAACCACGGGGCTTCTCTGGTGATCCAGCGTTTAAGAATTCACCTGTCAGTGCAAGAGACATGAGTTCAATCCCTGTCTGGGAAGATTCCATACACCCGAGAGCAACTAAGCCCATGTCCCACAACTACTGAAGTCCGTGAGTCCTGGAGCCTGTGCTCCGCAACAAGAGAAGCCAGAGCAAGAAGAAGCCCATGTACTGCAACAACAGAGTTGTTCCTGCTCCCTGCAACTAGAGAAAGCCCTTGCAGCAACAAAGACCCAGTGTGGTGGGAAAAAAACAAAGAATGAAAACCATGACACTCATGCAGAGAGGTTGTGGTACTCAGTCACTCAGCTGTGCCCGACTCTTTGCAAACTTTTGGGCTGTAGCCCACCAGGCTCCTCTGTCCATTTTTCAGGCAAGGATACTGGGGTGGGTTGCCATTTCCTCCTCCAGGGGATCTTCCCGATCCAGGGATTAAACCTGGGTCTTCTGCATCTCTTTCATTGCAAGTGGATTCTTTAACCACTGCATTTTATATCATTCAGATATAAAATAAACAAATAACCCCAAAATGTTAAATTCACTCAGAATGAGTGAATCAAACAAATGTTAAGAGGTCAGAAAACAAGCACATTTGTAGCTCAAGAATGTTGAACGAATAGCAGATGAAGGAAAAACTGGCTTCGCCCACAATGGGCCAAGAAAGATCAAGATACCTCTACCACCACAGGACAGAACATGACTTGCATGTCTACCGACAAGCAATATTTTGGATTGCTATTGGTTGTTTGCAACTTACATGAGATCAGAATCAGGTTAACTAGAGAGGTGTCTCCTAGACAGTACATAACTTTGGGAAAAAGAATGCGTACTTCTTTTCCTCCTTAGAGGGAAAAATAATCTAAGGCTTAGAGAGGTTAAGAAACATGCTAAGCTCACTGAGCAACTGCTACAGCTGGGGTCTGAATCCAGCTCTTTCTAACTCTCAAGCTGGTGCCCCCTATGTTCCACACTGACCAAGAAGATGCCTAGTGATTCAGGAAGAGCCCTGAGAATGTATTTTCAGGGATTTGGAGGGCAGTAAAACTTGGTTATATAAAGCAAGCCTTTTAAAAAGAAATGCGTAGCTTAATATGTAAATCAACAAATATTTCAAGAATGTCTTCTCTGTGCAAAGCATGGAAATAGGGCATGGGGGACCCAAAGATAAATAAGAAATAGATTCCAATGAGCCAGCAATTTAATGATGCAAAAAGCAACTCTGGCACAATGGAGATGTTTATAATTCACTGAATGTATTCATCCAGTGCACTGATGGAAGACCCTTCAACCTTCCCTCACATCTGTGTTGTTTCCAGTTATGTATTCAGTAACAAGAGGAGTAGAACACCCAGATATGTAAATGTGTCCATTGCCCTGCAGAATTCCGCAGAATACTACAGCTGGGAAAATTCATAGTGAAGTGTGCTGGGACTGATGCTTAAAATAGCTGGATAAGGAAGACAGGCATCTTGTGTATATTTGCATCCCAATTTGAGAGGTGTTTTATTAACCATGGTAAGAAGTTAAGGGCTTATGGGCAACTTGTAGAAGGAGGGAAGACTGTATTTTGGGAGAAAACCCACTGCTGCTTGTGATGGTAAATTTCATGTGTCAATTGACAAAGGCCATGCTGGGGTGGGAGGGCTGATATTTGGTCAAACATTATTCTGAGTGTTTCCATGAGAGTGGTTTTTGATGAATTCAACACAATAAAGGACTGAAATGATATGGACCTAAGAGAAGCAGAAGATATTAAGAAGAGGTTGCAAGAATACACAGAAGAACTATACAAAAAAGACCTTAAAGACCCAGATAATGACAATAGTGTGATCACTTACCTAGAGCCAGACATCCTGGAATGTGAAGTCAAGTGGGCTTTAGGAAGCATCACTATGAACAAAGCTAGTGGAGGTGATGGAATTCTAACTGAGCTACTTCAAATCCTAAAAGATGATGCTGTGAAAGTGCTGCACTCAATATGCCAGCAAATTTGGAACACTCAGCAGTGGCCACAGGACTGGAAAAGGTCATTTTTCATCCCAAAGAAGGGCAATGCCAAAAATGTTCGAACTACCACACAATTGCACTAATTTCATATGCTAGCAAGTTAATACTCAAAATTCTCCAACCAAGCCTTAAATAGTACATGAATCGAGAACTTCCTGATGTTGAAGCTCATTTTAGAAAAGGCAGAGGGACCAGAGATCAAATTGCCAGCATTCACTGAATCATTGAAAAAGCAAGAGAATTCCAGAAAAACATCTACTTCTGCTTTATTGACTATGCCAAAGCCTTTGACTGTTTGGATCACAACAAACTGTAGAAAATTCTTAAAGAGATGGGAATACTAGGCCACCTTACCTGCCTCCTGAGAAACCTGTATGCAGATCAAGAAGCAACAGTTAGAACTGGACATGGAAAAACTGACTGGTTCTAAATTGGGAAAGGAGTACATCAAGGCTGTACATTGTCACCCTGCTTATTTAATTTCTGTGCAGAGTACATCATATGAGATGCCAGGCTGGATGAAACACAGGCTGCAATCAAGATGGATGAGAAAAATATCAATAACCTCAGATATTGATGACACCCCCCTCAGTAGATGACACCCCCCTCATGGCAGAAAGTGAAGAGGAACTAAAGAGCCCCTTAATGAAGGTGAAAGAGAAGAGTGAAAAAGCTGGCTTAAAAGTCAACATTAAAAAAACTAAGGTCCCATCACTTCATGGCAAGTAGATGAGGAAACGATGGAAACAGTGACAGACTTTATTTTCTTGGGCTCCAAGAAAATCACTGCATATGGTGACTGTAGCCATGAAATTAAAAGGTGCTGACTCCTTGGAAGAAAAGCTACGTCCAACCTAGGCAGCGTATTAAAAAGAAGAGACATTACTTTGCGAACAAAGGTCTGTACAGTCAAAGCTATGGTTTTTCCAGCAGTTATGTATGGATGTAAAAGTTGGACCATAAAGAAGGCTGAGTGCCGAAGAATTGATAACTTTGACCTATGGTGTTGGGAGAAGACTTTTGAGAGTCCCTTAGACTGTAAGGAGATCAAACCAATCAATTCTAAAGGAAATCAATCCTGAATATTCATTGGTGGGACTGATGCTGAGGCTGAAGCTCCAATACTTTGGCCACCTGATACAAAACAGCCGACTCACTGGAGAAGACCCTGATGCTGGGAAAGAATGAAGGCAGGAGAAGAAGGGGCTGACCAAGGATGACATGGTTGGATGGCATCTCTGACTCAGGGTACATGTGTTTGAGCAAGCTCCAGGAGATAGTGAAGGACATGAAGCCTGGCACGCTGCAGTCCATGGGGTTGTAAAGAGTTGGACATGACTGGGTAACTAAACAACAACACTTAAATTGGCAGGCTGTGTGAAGCAGATTGCCCATCTCAATGTGGATGGGCCCTTCCCAATCAGCTGAAGGCCAGAACAGTGCAAAAAGCTGACTCCTCTCTAAATTAGAGGAAATTCCTCCTGCCTGCTTGCCTTTCCTTTAGACTTAAACTGAAACATTAGCTCTCCCTGGGTCCTGAGTCTACCAACCTTTGGGTTGAAACTATACCATCGTCTTTCTTGAGTCTCCAACTTGCTGACTCACCCTGCTGATCTTGGGACTTGTCAGTTCCATAAGCATGTGAGCCAATGCCTTATAATAAATCTCTTTCTATAAATATTTATGTTTTATTGGTTCTGTTTCTCTGGACAACCCTAACACACAGCTCCACACAATCTAATTTCCCTCCCCTCCTGTGCCTAATATATAGTAGATACTTAATTCATATTCATGGGATACTTAATTTGCTGAGGGTCTAAAGTGGTTCAAGCACTGATTTTTGACTGCCGTTTTCTCCTCCTCACCATTCAGAGAATGAGAACAAGAGCATCTCCTAAGGGACAATACCAGTTGGGAGTTTTGAATGTCTATGCCGTGTTTTTTTTTTTTTTTTTTTAAATTTCACAAAGAATCCAATCTCTCTCTTTTTACCACTAATCATGCTCATCTATGAATTCTAATAAAAATAAGAGCCTTGTTGATTTTCCCTTTATTGGTTTCTGGGTAGTGGAATCTTGACATCTTTTCTACATTGGTCCTAAGGGTTGATTGGGTTACCTGCCCAACTAGGAGAATGCTGCTTCCCACCATGGGTTGCATATGTGGGTCTCTCCTGATATGGGCTTCTCTGCTGGTTCAGCTGGTAAAGAATCTACCTGCAATATGGGAGACCTGGGTTTGATCCCTGGGTTGGGAAGATTCCCTGGAAAAGGGAAGAGCTACCCACTCCGGTATTCTGGCCTGGAGAATGCCATGGACTGTATAGTCCATGGGGTTGCAAAGAGTCAGACTCTTTTTGTGACGTTTACTTTCACTTTCCTGATATTGTGCATCCTTTAGGGTGCTTTTAATTATCAGCAACAAGAAATGGAACTGAAAGTGTGTTTAGAACTGTTTGCACACATAACTTCCTGTGTGTAAACAGGAAGGACATTTGTCATCTCCCCTCTCTATCCTGGATTCTGAAGATGGGATGAATCCAGGGTTGCCTCATTTGCTCAGCACCACCAACAGAAGATCCAGGTCTTCTGTGTCACTGTATTTGACGTGGTGGATTCTACTTGGGGTCACATATTGGCTAAAAGAGTTCCTGCCTTTTTCTGCAGACATAATGGCATACAGCAAGAAGAGGAACATTTTCTCCCATCAGCTCTCTTTATTTCTAAGGATACCTTTCCCAGAAGCCACATAGAAAGCTTTCTTTTACATATTATTGGCCAGAAGAAGGTCAACGCCATTTCTAAACCAATACCTGGGCAAGAGGACAGAGAAACCTCCTTGACTAGCTCAGGAAGATGAACTTCTCTCTTTGGATTATTGGAAAGGTCCAAGCTCACCAGATGATATGACTACTCTATGGAATTTTGATATAATCATCTACTAGGATCAAAGAATAGGCTTGTGGTTCAGTAGAAAAGAATCCACCTGCAGTGCAGGAGTGGAGGGTTTGATCCTTGGGTGGGGAAGATCCTCTGGAGAAGCAAATGGCAACCCACTTCAGTATTCTTGCCTGGAAAATCCCACGAACAGAGGAGCCTCATGGGTTACAGTCCATGGGGTTGTAAACAGTCAGACATGACTAAGCTACTAGACAACAACAACAGGATCAAAGAAAAGAGGGAGATAACCTCTTAGGTAGATAATCAAGAGTGGCAGCCACAGGCAGTCCTGAAACAAATTTCTCAGATGGAGAAGGCCACTTCTTTCTTACACAAAGCTGCTTGCTAGAGAGGTAGAAAAGGAATAAGGGAGAAGAATTTTAGGGATCTCCAGACCTGTGCATGCATCTAGACTCAGCTTTAAGTCTTGACAACAATAAAACTGACTGAGGAAAAATAGTATTTGTAAAATAGAATCCTAAACATATTTTCCTCCCTAAAGCCTGAACTATTAAACTATTGCCAAGTCAAAAAAAATTCAGATTCTTTTCCACTAGGGATGCTTCCAATACCATTTTCTCCCTCTCTCCCCCTAGACAATCTACTTACTCTGGACAGAGACCAAGAGACAGAATGCAGCATCTGTCTGTACCATATTTATTCTTTCCCAAATTACACATCAAACACTTGTGCTAGACACAAATAATAAGAGTTAACATTTATTAGGCACTTACTCTGTGCTAAATGCTTGGTATGTGTCATCTCATTTAATTGTCTAACAACCTGTGAAGTTGCTAATTGTGGTGGATGTTTGTTGTTTTGCCCACTTGGCATATATTCTCACCTCATTCTGATAAAGCCATCATATTTTTGACTTGGATAAGATTTCACCTGCTGTCCAGACAAGCAACAAAAGAAAAATGGGATAACTCAGACTTTATCAAAATTACAAACTTCTGTGAATCAAAGGACACTATCAAGAAAGTGAAAAAACCTACAGAATGAGAAATGGTATTCATGAATTATGTAATTACTAAAGGTCTAGTATCCAGTTATACTTATATTCCAACAAAATGATAAAAAAGCAAATTAAAAAAAAATGGGGAAGGGCTTGAGTAGACATTTCTCCAAAGAAGATACACAAACGAACAAGAAACACATAAAAGGTATCGGACATTATTAGTCATTGTTGTTGCTGTTTAGTTGCTAAGTTGTGTCCAACTCTTTTGCGAGCCCATGAATTGCAGCTTACCAGGCTCCTCTGTCCATGCGCTTTCCCAGCCAAGAATACTAGAATGGGTAGCATTCCTTCTCCAGGGAATCTTCCCAACTGAGGAATCAAACCTGAGTCCCCTGCATTGGCAGGCGGATTCTTTACTACCTGCAATGAAGCCACCAGGGAAGCCACTAGTCATTATTGAAGTGAAGTCACTCAGTCGTGTCTGACTCTTTGAGACCTCATTGACTGGGGCCTACCAGGCTCCTCTGTCCATGGGATTTTCTAGGCAATAGTACTGGAGTGGATTGCCATTTCCTTCTCCAGGGGTCTTCCCAACCCAGGGCTCGAACCCGGGTCTCCCGCATTGTAGACAGACGTTTTACTGTCTGAGCCACCAGGGAAGTCATTACTAGGGAACTTCAAATCAAAAGCACAGCGAGACACCACGTCATAGATTCTAGCATGCCAAAAATAAAAACCGACAATAACAAGTGTTGACAAAGAGATACAGAAATTGGAAGCCTCATACATTGCTGGTGGGAATGTATTAATAAGATAGTGAAGCTGCTGTGGAAGAGTTTTATGGTTCTTCAGAAAGTTATCCATATAACACAGCAATTTGACTCCCAGATATATACTCAAAAGAATTGAAAATAGATCAGCATTTGTACATGAATGTTCTTGGCTGCTGTATTCATTATAGCCAAAACATGGAAACAACCCAAATGTCTATCAACTGAAGAATGGAGAAATAATATGTGATATATCCATATTATGGAATATAATTCAGCTGTAGAAAGGAATAAAGTACTGACACAGGCTAAAAGGTGGATGAACCTTGAAAACATTCTGCTAAGTAAGAGAAGCCAGATTTAAAAAGTGACATATTGTATGATCCCACTTAAATGAAATATCCAGAATAGAAACCGAAAGCAGATGTGTGGTTTCTAGGCACTGGGGAAAAAAGGAGGGATGAGAACTAACTGTTTAATGGGTACAGGGTTTCCCTTTAGGGTGATGAAACTGTTTTGGGAACTAGATTGAAGTTAAGATTGCCAACATTGTTAGCATACTAAATGGCACTCAATCACACCCTTTGAAATGTTAGTTCTATATTATGTGAATATCACCTAAAATATTTCCCCCAGCTCCTATCCTCCCGACTGCCAAAGAGAGACCATTCACTCAAGCTAACTAAGCTACTCAAATCTGCTCCCCCTGGAATTTGCATCTTCTTTTCCAAACTGTCTAGGCAGCATTCATGTCCAAACTGTAGACCTATTTTCTCTTCCAATCCTGAGCTGTGCTGCTGCTGCTGCTGCTGCTAAGTCACTTCAGTCGTGTCCGACTCTGTGCGACCCCATAGACGGCAGCCCACTAGGCTCCCCCATCCCTGGGATTCTCCAGGCAAGAACACTGGAGTGGGTTGCCATTTCCTTCTCCAATGCATGCAAGTGAAAAGTGAAAGTGAAGTTGCTCAGTAGTGCCAAACTCTTAGCAACCCCATGGACTGCAGCCTACCAGGCTCCTCCGTCCATGGGATTTTCCAGGCAAGAGACTGGAGTGGGTTGCTGCTAGCTATTATTAAACCCTCTCAAGTAAGGGCAACTCCACCCTTTAGCTAAAACCCCTGGAGTCATCCTTACCTCGTTTCTTATTCTCATACCTCACATCTAATCAGGCAGGAGATTCCCTTGACTTTATGAACACACTATACCCAGAGTCCCATGATGTCTTCCTCCTCTGCATCTGCTTCCCTGGTGAGGCAGGGAGCTCTCTCCTGAATCACTGCAGGAACCTTCTAACCAGTTTCTCTGTTTCTGCCTTTGTTCTCCTTGTCCTAGGTTGTCTCCAGAAGGATCCTTACCCCCTGGTATTTGTTCTCTGGTTGAATCAATCTCTTCCTGTTGAGTGTGGGGCCGGACTTAGTGCATTGCTCCGAAGGAACAGAATAAGGCAGGAATGACAGTCTCTCTGTTTTTTGCCTGTCTCTATTTTATCTCTTATTCTAGGAGAAGCCAGTTGCCAACTTATGAGTGAATCCATGGAGGGGTCCACGTGGCAAGGAACTAAAGCCTCTGCCAACAGTTGCATGAATGAATTTGGAAGCAGATCCCCAGCTCCAGTCCCACCTTCATCTGGTTGCCACCTTGTCCCATCCCTCCTCTGATCCTAACCCCATGTTGACTTCCCACATAAGACTTTGTGATGGCTCACTGTCCCCTGCAGGATCTGACTTCTTGTTCCTTACTGCCCTGAACTCTCTCTCTTCTCTGTCACTCACTCTGCTCCAGTTGGGTTCTTGGGGCCAGATTAAGCCTCAGTCCAGGTCTTTCACCCAATTTTCCTTTGCCTGGAACACTCCCCCTCCAAGGTGACCACATTCTCCTTCTTTCCCCTCTTTCAAGTCATTCCTCAGATGTCATTCCCACAACAAACTCCACCCAGTCCACCTTATTTAACATACACAGCACCCTCCCCCTCACCACCTGTAACCTTTTTTCTTGTTGTACTCTTTCTTTACCCATGACACTCATTGACTTCTAATACAGTCTATACTTACTGATCATGTCCATTGGCTTTTGTCTATCTCCCACTAGAATGTCAGCCCTTCAAGGGCAGGGATTACCATTTTATCCTCTGTTGTACTGCAAGCACCTAGAATGGTCCCATCACTTCATGGCAAATAGATGGGGAAACAATGGAAACAGTGACAGACTTTATTTTCTTGATCTAAAATCACTGAGAGTTGGACCATAAAGAAAGCTGAGCACTGAAGAATTGATGCTTTTGAATTGTGGTGTTGGAGAAGACTCTTGAGAGTCCCTTGGACTACAAGGAGATCAAACCAGTCAATCCTGAAGGAAATCAACCCTAAATATTCATTGGAAAGGTGGATGATAAAGTTGAAATTGCAATACTCTGGCCATCTGATGTGAAGAGCTGACCCATTGGAAAAGACACTAATGCTGGGAGAGATTGAGGGCAGGAGGAGAAGGGGATGACAGAGGATGACATGGTTGGATGGCATCACCGACTCAATGGACATGAGTTTGAGTTAGCTCAGGGAATTGTGAAGGATGGGGAAGCATGGCATGTTAGTCAATGAGGTCCCAAAGAGTCAGACATGACTGAGCGACTGAACAAGAGAACAGCCTGGCAAGAAGCTGTTGATGTTGTTGTTTAATCACCAAGTCGTGTCTGACTCTTTTACAATGCCATGGACTGTAGCCCACCAGACTCCTCTGTTCATGGGACTTCTCAGGCAAGAATACTGGAGTGGGTTACCATTTTCTTCTCCAGGGGATCTTCCTGACCCAGAGATCAAACCAATGTCTCCTTTACTGGCAGATGGATTCTTTACCACTGAGCCACCAGGGAAGCCCTTGGCAAGAAGTCGACACACAATAAATATTTTATGAGTCAATGAAAAGTGGAGTAGTCCAGAGCCCACACCAGGTTCTGCCAGGAGCAGAGTCCTGAGGAGAGTTCCACTAGGCTCTTCTATGAGTCCCAGAGAGGCTGTCACTTCTCTGGTTCTTACTTATGCTTCCATCCAGTTTCATTTTCCTTGGTACGTAAGTGATTTTCTCTTCTTTACCATCACATAAGGAACTGGGGCACTAGGATTCTCACTCCTTTACAGAGGTAAAAATTCAAGTTCAAAGCTGCAAGTGACTTGCCCTTGGTCAAACAGCAAGAAACCAGCAAAAGCCCAGATACAAGGCCAAGTCTAACGCTGGAGCCCATGTTTATATCCATAGGACGGTAGTACAATCACACTGCTCCAGGATGTGCCTGGGAAGGAATTACATTTGAGCTGGGTTGTGAAGGCACAAAGATAAAACAAGCAGACAAAAAAAGCAACGTAATACATGAATATCCTGGAGCACAGACAGCCAGGGAAGTCATTTCAGAGACAGCAAATTTCAACGAGAGGAAGGTTGGTACATTTGCTGTCCTCAGCATTCCTCCCGAAGATGGACGTTCACATCTCCCATTACTCAGCAATTCCACTCCTGGGAAAGTTCTCCAAAGCAACTCTTGCATGTGTAATACAGGAGATACTAAGAATACACTTTGCTCAAGAGCAAAAGCCTGGAGATAAACCAAATATCGTTAATGGAAGAACCCATTAATAAGTCATAGTACAACTAATGATATAGTAATCACAATGGATGAACCAGAGCAGGGGCCAGCAAACTAGGTGGCCTATTTTTGTATGGTCTACAGGCTAAGAATGGCTTTTTATGTTTTTGTGTGCATGTGGGCTAAGTCACTTCAGTCGTATCTGACTCCTGTAGCCCACCAGGCTCCTCTGTCCATGGGATTCTTCAGCCAAGAATATGGGAGTGGATTGCTATACCCTCCTCCAGAGTTCTGCTCACGTATCAACCTATAAATGTATATGCATGCACCTTTATTTATGAAACTGTATATACCCTACATAAGCTATTACCATTCTGTAGGTTGAATATTTCAGATAGCAATATATTCTACAAGTTTTTCCAGATGGCCGCATAGAAGGTGTCTCATTTGAAATAATTATGCAGTGTTTTATTGCATGTATGTAGCATAATGTATGGGCTTCCCAGGTGCTTCGGTGGTAAAGAACCTGCCTGCCAATGCAGGGGACACGGCTTTGATCCCTGGGTCAAGAAGATCCCCTGGAGAAGGAAATGGTACCCATTCCAGTATTCTTGCAGGAAATCCCGTGGACAGAGGAACCTAATGTACATAACCATCCCTTTTCATCAACATTTTAGCTTTATCCAGTTGTCTGGGTTCTTCTGAAAGACTTGACAACCACATGCATGTATTTAAGAGGGTCACAGTTCCTGATGAGAAGTCCAGCTTTCCAGGTGTGCATCCTGGAATGGCCCTTCCCGCTTCAGCTTCAAGTCTTCAGCTTGTTTCGGACGCAGGCACTGGAGCTCCCAGGGCGATGGCTGTTCCAGCTGTTCCACACAGGAAAGTCTGTGAGTCAGTCAAATGCTACTTCCTCCATGGCCTCAGGGCATGGCTGGAGCAGTAGGGATGGTGAGCACTTCACTCTTCTGAGTCAGCCAACACTAGCTTTGGGGAATTTTGAGAAGAGGGAAAAAAAAAGAGATGCTAGTAGAAAGAGAAACAGGCAGTGAACTCTGTCCTCTAACTGGCCAGCAAGCAGTTGTCTGCCACAGTAAGATGAGATCTCCTCTCTTCTCAAACGAATAGCGTTTCATTTCCCCCCATCTGACACGACGATTCTCTCTTTTGTCATGGGGCTTCCCCTGCTTCTGTACTGCAGAGGTGTCATTCCAAGGAATTCACAGAGAACCCACACAGCTGTCACAGCTGTCGGGAGCCGAGGGTGCCCCAAGCAGCTTCCAGGTGTTCGGAATTGGCAATACTCTGTCCTTGTTAATGCATGTGATTAGCAAGCTTTAGGAAGTGTTAGGGATTCTTTAATTACAAGTGTTATTAAATTAGACGCTTCCGTCCCACAAGGCAAACCTGAAACAAAATCCTATGCAACATGCTGAAAGGGGAGGGGTGAGAGAGACACACAATGAGCGATAACGCCTAGGGCTGAGCACTGAGCTGGCTGGGGGCCAAGCACAGGCTCATCAGTGACCTTGAGACTCATCCTTTAAACTGGGGGAAACTGGCATCTAGGAAGTTAAATGACTTGGCTGAGTTACTTAGAGGCAGGGCTGGGCTTCAGCTTTGGGTCAGGTTGGCTTAGTGGCCTTTGCTTTTGCTATCCGGTCAAATGTGCCCTGCAGGATTTAGAAGTGGCCACACCCGGCTCACTCCCCCAGCTCACTCCCATTCTACTGCATTCCTGTAGGTTACATTTAAGTGATCTTCCCCCACCAAGCCTTTCACAATATGTTCAGTATTTCTTCATATGAAGTACACTACTTCATAGGGATAGGCATCACTTTTGTCTGGTAATATCTAGTCCTTCTCCAGGTAATAGCATCTGAATTTCCATGGGGGGCCATCCCCTCGCCCACTGTCAATTTACAAGATTAAAGTGAGATTGACCTCAGCCTCCTTCGCTGGCCACAGTGAATGGCTCAGTGGTGAGAATATTCTCCAAAGTGGGCAAAGGGAAGACTTCCCCAGGAATTGTTCTGGAACCATTGGAAAAAAGACAGTCTCCTTCTGCAGGAACTTCTAACCTGACAGATTGCAGCCTCAGTGTTCTTAATGGCCACTTCATCACCTTGTGGGAAGGTCATCCCTAAAATTGATGCCAATAAAGGCGAAAAAGAGATCTGAAAGAAGGAGAGATTTCTGACAATGCTATTTCAGCACCTGGGTCTATCTAAGTCTGAAGCTGGGATACACAGATTGTTTGATCATCTGAATAGTTAAAATTCCTTCTTTGGTTAAGGTGTTAACAGTTTGAATTTCTTACTTTTCGTTTTTTTTGCACCCAAGTCTTGAATATATGTTCTTTATACTTCTACAAGTAGTGTTAATCACTCAGTTGTGTCCGACCTTTTGTAACCCTGTGGACTGTAGCCCACCAGGCTCCTCTGTACATGGAATTCTCCAGGTAAGAATACTGCAGTGGGCCGCCATTCCCTTCTCCAGGGGATCTTTCCAACTCAGGGATTGAACTCAGGTCTCTTGCATTACAGGCAGATTCTTTACCATTTGAGCCTCCTTCTACAACCTGATAACAACTTCTTCTGTGTAATCATTTTACTAATGTTTCTCTTAAATGTGGCAGCCTTCCAATAAATTTTGCAAATTGTGTTTTGGAAGTATAGTTTTATAGGGATATCTTGATTAAGATACAATCCTTTGATCCACTAAGTATACATAGAATCTAGAGTTTCTCAAGTTATGAATGTCTTCTCCACGTGTGTGTGTGTGCATGGGCACACACACACACACAAACACGACTTCACAAAGTACAGGGAGATTTGGAGGGGGGAAACTGAGAGCAGAAAAGAGATTCAGAGAAAAATGGAAAAGCATAACAAACACAGCAATGTATTTCCTTTGAAATTCATGCATGTATATTTACTGCAGCTAAAGAAACTTAAGACTGGCAGAAGGAGGAACATTTGGATCAAGGACAGAGAAGACTCGAAGTAGTAGGTGAAGGGTAGCATAGACATTACTGGAGGCTTAAATTGTAACTCCATAGGGAAAATAGGATTTTTTTTTTTTTTTACTTTCTGGTCTATAGTTGCAGAAAAAGATTAAAAGTTATTCCCCTTACATAAGCCAGAGACATTTCTGTTCACTGAACATACAAAAATATTCATAAGGAAAATGCAAGTGATCCAAGGGCTTAGATAGCAGAATTTCTGATGCTAATGTGATTTTATTCAGCTTAGTAAGTCCATCTTATTTAATTTCCCCCCTCTTGAAGCATCCTTATGTGAGCACTATTTTTCCATGGTTCATGAGAGGAGACCTTTATCTGTGGCTACTTGTGAATTTAGTATTTTAGATGCTGGATGAGTATTTGCACAGGTGACAAAGTGGGGCAGGTGACAGCCCATTCTCCTTTAAGGAAATACAAGGATCACACCCAAGGTCCCAGGAAAGAGTCTTAAACAGCGAAGTGGGGAATCAGTCCACTGCAAACTCACAGGTTCTTTATTTTTTTAATTAAAAAATAAAATTGAAAAAAAATTTTATTATTTAAAAAAATTTTGATGTGGACCATTTTATTCTAAAGGAGATCAGCCCTGGGTGTTCTTTGGAAGGAATGATGCTAAAGCTGAAACTCCAGTACTTTGGCCACCTCATGCAAAGAGCTGACTCATTGGAAAAGATTCTGATGCTGGGAGGGATTGCGGGCAGGAGGAGAAGGGGATGACAGAGATGGCTGGATGGCATCACTGACTCGATTGACACGAGTCTGAGTGAACTCCGGGAGCTGGTGATGGACAGGGAGGCCTAGCATGCTGCGATTCATGGGGTCGCAAAGAGTCAGACACGACTGAGTGACAGAACTGAACTGAACTGAAAACTTAGTTTTAGGTGGAGGATTACTGCTTTACAATACTGTGTTGGTTTCTACTTTACAACAACATGAATCAGCCATAAACATACATATGGATCTCTCTTGAACCTCCCTCCTGCCCCCTACCCCATCCCACCCCTCTAGGTTGTCGCACAGTACCAGGCTGAGCTCCCAGTCTTATTCAGCAGCTTCCCACTGGCCACCTATGCTATGTATGCTAAAGTACATGTTTCAATGATACGCTCTCAGTTGTCCCACCCTCTTCTTCCTCAGTTGCATCCACAAGTCTGTTTTCTACATCTGCATCTCTATTCTTGCTCTGCAAATAGATTCATTAGTACCATTTTTCTAGATTCCATATATATGCACGAATATACGATATTTGTTTTCCTCTTCTTCCTCTTCACTCTATATAACAGATTCTAGGTTATTTCACCTCACTAGAACTGAATCAGATTTATTTCTTTTTATGGCTTCTGTTTGATGTATTGTTTTTTTGGCCCTGAGGCATATGGGATTTTAGCTCCTTGGCCAGGAATTGAACTCACAATCCCTGCATTCAAAGGCAAAGTCCTAACCACTGGACCACCACTGGTTTTTGATACACAAATCTTTATGGCTACCTATGTTCAAAGTGCTATGGGGAAATCAGGCATGAATAGGAGATAACTCTCAAAGAATCAGACCCTAGGAACTGAGAAAGGCAGGCCCACACATTATCAGGCCACAAAGATAGAAAAGGGATAGAAGTTTAGCTCTAAGGGAGAACAGAGAAGGGAGAGACAGAGGCCACCTGGGGGAGTGAGAGGGTTTCTCAAGCAGGTGGCATTGGAGCCAGGAATGGGATTAGCCTTGGCATGTGAGTTGGGCTGAGCATGCCAGACAGGGGGGTCATAAAGAGTGGGAAGGGCAGGGCATGTGGGGCAACAGTAAATACAGTCTGGGATGGCTGGAGCTCAGCATATGTGTGGTCATTGATTTCTGACCTGCCAGCTGTAATTCTACCCTTTCTCCACTATTCAAGAGAATAAATGAAAATACAAGCCAGTTACAGGAACATAGGATTATTGCTAACTTTGAAGCTCCTCTAGTTTCTAATAAGATGACCATTTGGAAACATAGACAGTTAATCTTTTTAAAAATATTTACTTTCTTATTTGTGGCTGTGCTGGTGCTTTGTTGAGGTGCATAGACTTTCTCTAGTGGTGGTGAGTGAGGGAGGGGGGCTCTTCTTTGCCGCAGTATGTGAACTTCTCACTGTGGTGGCTTCTCTTGTTGCAGAGCATGGGCTATAGGTCTGCAGGCGTCAGTAGTTATGGTGCACAGGCTTAGTTGCTCCTCGGTATGTGGACTCTTCCCAGACCAGGGCAGCCCCAGACACTTTATATTTCTAAATACAGTTTCTTGGGGCATACCTCTTAACTGACACTGACATATTTCTCCAGTTATTGTGTAAAGCATTTGCTGAGCACTGACTCTGTTCCAGGCGCTCTTCCAGGCACTGGGGATGTGTGAACACAAAGGACAAAGAGCTGCCCTCATGGAGCTGATGTGGAGAGGAGACCCATGATGAACAAACCAAGAAATAAACATACAGCATGAAGGCTGTAGAGCAAATGCAGCAGAACAAAGGGAATAGATAATGAGGAAGGGGGCTCGTTGTATATGGGACAATCACAGAAAACCACCTGAGAAAACTAGAAGCTTACAGATGAGCTTAGTCCTAGAAGAAAGGAGGGAAGGAGCTGCACACAGACTGGGTGGATGGAGGTGCACAGCCCTGAACCAGGGGAGTGCTTGGCATGGCTGAGGACACACAGGGCTCAGGTAGGTCGAGGAAGCAGAGACAGGGAAGAAGTGAAGCGAGAGCGAGCAGGGAGGCCAGAGCATGCACAGTCTTGCTGGCAGGCATAAGGATTGAGAATTTTGAGTGAGATGGGGAAACAAAGGAGGGATTCGAGCAGAGATATGCCTTAAAAAGGCTTCCCATGGGGTGCTAGTGGTAAAAGAACCTAACCTGCCTGCCAGTGCAGGAGATGCAAGAGACATGGGTTCAATCCCTGGGTCGGCAAGATCCCCTGGAGGAGGGCATGTCTACCCACTCCAGTAGTCTTGCCTGGGAAATCCCATGGACAGAGGAGCCTGGCAGGCTACAGCCTTGGAAAATCCCATGAACAGAGGAGCCTGGCAGGCTACCGTCCATGGGGTTGCAAAGAGTCGGACACGACTGAGCGGCTAACACAAACACATACACACACACACATGCCTTGAAAAGGGTCATTCTAGCTTCTGTTTTGTTAAGAAACGAGTGCTGAGGGCAAGGATGTGAGGAAAGAGACCCATTAGAAAGCCATGGGCTATAATTTTATACAGCCTAATGGAAATTGTACATTAATTTTCAATAAGGTTATGCAGATAGTTTTGATATTGAATAACTATTCAGAGAAAAACATCTATATTCGCACCTGTAAAGCCTGAATATTTTAAATGGAGAAATGATCACATAATTAACATGGTTTGGCTGGTAAAAATCCTTAACAACCTGAAGGAGGGGGCTAGGCAATAACAGTGATAGGGTAGAAATCTATAGTTTGAGCACTTTCGTCCTTTTCAGAAACTTAGCAGGTCAGTACTCCCATGCATACCTGAAGTCAAACAAAGTCACATGTCTTGTTTTAGACAAAGAAATGTGAATAGCAGGGATGCCTGGTAATTTCTAGAAAGGAGCCTTTAAGAGTCAGTGTACCTTCATTTCCCTGTCATGGTTACTGGAGATATTTCAGATTGCCAAGGATCCATGACCGTGGGTCCCTGAGTGAGAGCTTCATGGAGCAGAGACTTCTTCTAACCGGAAGTGGACATGTGGTATAAGTAGGAAATGAGTCTTTGTTGTTTAAAGACACTGAAATTTAAGGATGCCTTTTTACTGCAGCCTATGTAGCCCATACTCACTCATCGAGAAACTGGTACCTTGCAGAAGCTAATTCAAACCTAAAACCCGTGGCACGGGGTCAGCAATCACTAATAAGTAGCAAAGAAACTGTAGTCCGAGGTTGAGGAGATGGTGACCCACGTTAGGGAGCAGAACTGTCATCTGTGGTGACATTGGGAGGTGCATCACACCCCTAATGAGGTGACGGACATTTAGGTGAATTGGTTGGAAAACAGAACATGACTAGGGTGTAAAGATTGCTATTGACTGCATTTGACAAGTATGAGATTAACTCAGAAAAGTGCTGGCCACTTGCAAACAGGAAAGGAAGGAAAAGGGTCTGTGAACTCAAAGACTCATAAGGTTGGAATGAACAACTGCTTTTCAGCTATAGGCACTATGGATTCAAATCTTGGAACAGTAAACGTCAAAA
This sequence comes from Ovis aries, assembly GCF_016772045.2. Lineage (NCBI taxonomy): Eukaryota > Metazoa > Chordata > Mammalia > Artiodactyla > Bovidae > Ovis > Ovis aries. Next base: position 52,480,355 of record NC_056065.1, read on the forward strand.
GCAAAACTCAGTCTGAGGCAAGGATGAGATGGAAGGTGTAGACATCATACACAATGGTTAAATCTATGACTGGATTGAGGCGTCTTGAGTAAAAGCAGAGACATCATTTTGCTGACAAAGGTCCGTATAATCAAAGCTATGGTTTTTCTAGTGAGAGTGAAAGTCACTCAGTCATGTCCGACTCTTTGCGACCCCATGGACTGTAGAGTCCATGGAATTCTCCATGCCAAAATACTGGAGTTGGTAGCCTTTTCCTTCCCCAGAGGATCTTCCCAACCCTGGGATTGAACCCAGGTCTCCCACATTGCAGGTGGATTCTTTACCAGCTGAGCCAAAAGGGAAGCTCCTTGTGGTTTTTCTAGTAGTGAAAACAGACGTGAGAGTTGGACCATAAAGAAGGCTGAGTGCTGAAGAATTGATGCTTTCAAATTATGGTGATGGAGAAGACTGTTGAGAATCTCTTGGACAGCAAGGAGATCAAACAAGTCAATCCTAAAGGAAATCAGTCCTGAATATTCCTTGGAAGAACTGATGCTGAAGCTGAAGCGCCTATTTTTTGGCCACCTGATGTGAAGAGCCAACTCATTGGAAAAGACCCTGATGCTGGGAAAGATCAAAGGCAAAAGGAGAAGGAGCACCAGAAGATGAGAGGGTTAGATAGCATCAACAACTCAGTGGACACAAATCTGAGCAAACTCGAGGAGATAGTAGAGGACAGAGTGGCCTGGTGTGCTGCAGTCCATGGGAATGCAAAGAGTGACATGACTTAGCGACTGAAAACAACAACACAAAAGTAAAGATACAGTGAATCCCACATAGTGAGGCAAATATCACAGGGAAAAAAATAAGGATGCAATTCTCTCAGGAACACCTGATAGGTTTTAAATGTAGTGATTTATTTTGAGAAAGGAGGAGGCAAGCAGAGAAACATAGCAACTATGAGGATTGTATTTTGAAACGAATGATGGGTGTGACTATCCACACAAGTTGTTGGGGGAAATTCAAATGATAACTAGGCATCTGTTTGGGAGCCAAGTTGTAATAATAAGAGATCTATCTGACTAATAGAGGATGTGATGGTTGTAGACATCAAATGACCTTTTGGGTCTTAACTCTGTACATGCAGAGAGTGAGCTGAGAAAAGCATTCCTCTCTGAAGGACTTATACCCTGATTCAAAATGTGGCCAAGGGAAAAGTTTGCAAAGGAAGAATCTCTGGGAGGATACAGATGGGGTTCTCAAGGGACAATGGGCAGAGGAGAGGCTCCCAGAGATGAGATCATGCTCTTTCCTTTGGGGAGGGAAATCTCATAATATCTGCCCGGCAGGATTATCGAATTGCCACAGACCAATGTCCTTGCCCTTTCTGAATGGAAGCACTTATTAAGCTTACCCTGTCCCTATGCCATCATTACAGAGTACATGTGAGATAAACAGCTTCCTCATCTTCTCAGTGCTGGATCCAGACTACATAGTACAGAGATTCTGGACCTTGACCTTGAAAGGAATGTTCGTAAGGAACTCGTGGTGTCTGACACTTTGTGACCCCCTGGACTGTAACCCATCAGGCTGCTCTGTCCATGGGATTTTCCAGGGAAGAATACTGGAGTGGGCTGCCATTTCCTCCTCCAGTGGGTCTTCCTGACCCAGGGATCAAACTCACGTCTCCTGTAATGGCAGGTGGATTCTTTACCACCGTGCCACCTGGGAGCCCAAGGGACAAGGGTATTTTTGTGCCTAAGAAAGAAGGGAAACTGTTCACTTCAGATTGAGACTTGAACCCATGTGCCAGGACTAGAACCCACGTGGCTAGGACTTGAGCCCAGCCAAAACCCACAGTCTTCCAACTGAGATCACATACCTGGTCTTAGGACCTAATGAAGCTCAGGTTCTTGATATCTCATGGCAGAAAGAATTCAGTGAGAGACAAAGTGATACATAAGAAGTGGATATATTCAGATAGAAACACACTCCACAGACAGAGTATGGGAGTACTCTGTTTCCCATACTCAAAAGGTAAGAGAAGTCTCAAAATGTGGTGTGGTTAGTTTTTACGGGCTGGGTGATTTCATAAGCTAATGAGTAGGAGGATTATTCCAACTATTTCGGGGAAGGGGCAGAGATTTTGAGGAACTGGACCATTGCCAACTTTTTGGTCTTTGATGATCAGCCTTGGAACTGTTATGGTGCCTGTGGGTATGTAATTTAGCTTGCTGATGCACTACAATAAGCGTACACTGAGGCTCAAGGTCCAGTGGAAGTCAACTGGTCCACCATCTTGGGCCTATTCAGTTCTAATCAATTCATGTCGTGTCCTTCAGCTATGTTATTCTTTTAAAGGTTGTGCCCTGACTGCCCTCTTCCCTCCTGTTTCAAAATAGTAGATGATGTGGTTATTTGTGCTGTTCACTGATATTTTCAGGTCTTCTCTGCCTGGGTCTTTGGTAGGATCACACTGCTTTGCTCATCCATCAGGTAGCTTGATGTGACCTTGTGCAATGGAAGCAGATGTACTTGTAAGAAAAAGTCTTTCAAGAGAAAATGTGTGATTTGCTCTGTCCCCTCCTGCTGCTGCACTGATTGTATGCCATTCCAGATGGTGACAGTGGCTCCATTTGTCTTGGCTCTTGAGTGAGAAGATATTAGAACCCCTGCCCCATCACCATGACTTAAAACTGCACCTATTATGAATGAGAAATAAAGCTCTGTTGTTCAGTTCAGTTGAACTGCTCAGTCATGTCCGACTCTGTGACCCCGTGAACTGCAGCATGCCAGGCCTCCCTGTCCATCACCAACTCCTGGAGTCCAACCAAACCCATGTCCATCGAGTCGGTGATACCATCCAACCATCTCATCTTCTGTCATCCCCTTTTCCTCTTGCCCTCAATCTTTCCCAGGATCAGGGTCTTTTCAAATGAGTCAGCTCTTCGCATCAGGTGGCCAGAGTATTGGAGTTTCAGCTTCAACATCAGTCCTTCCAATGAACACCCAGGATTGATTTCCTTTAGGATGGACTGGTTAGATCTCCTTGCAGTCCAAGGGACTCTCAAGAGTCTTCTCCAATACCACAGTTCAAAAGCATCAATTCTTTGGTGCTCAGCCTTCTTTATAGTTCAACCCTCACATCCATACATGACCACAGGAAAAACCATAGCCTTGACTAGATGGACCTTTCTTGACAAAGTATTGTCTCTGCTTTTTAATGTACTGTCTAGGTTGGTCATAACTTTCCTTCCAAGGAGTAAATGTCTTTTAATTTTATGGCTGCAATCACCATCTGCAGTGATTTTGGAGCCCCTCAAAATAAAGTCAGCCACTGTTTCTACTGTTTCCCCATCTATTTCCCATGAAGTGATGGGACCAGATGCCTTGATCTTCATTTTCTGAATGTTGAGCTTTAAGCCAACTTTTCCACTCTCCTCTTTCACTTTCATCAAGAGGCTCTTTAGTTCTTCTTCCCTTTCTGCCATAAGGGTGGTGTCATCTGCATATCTGAGGTTATTGATATTTCTCCCGGCAATCTTGATTCTAGCTTGTGCTTCCTCCAGCCCAGCATTTCTCATGATGCACTCTGCATATAAGTTAAATAAGCAGGGTGACCATATACAGCCTTGACGTACTCCTTTTCCTATTTGGAACCAGTCTGTTGTTCCATGTCCAGTTCCAACTGTTGCTTCCTGACCTGCATACAGGTTTCTCAAGAGGCAGGTCAGGTGGTCTGGTATTCCCATCTCTTTCAGAATTTTCCACAGTTTATTGTGATCCACACAGTCAAAGGCTTTGGCATAGTCAATAAAGCAGAAATAGATGTTTTATCAGTCACGAAATTGGGGAACTAAACTAGTCAATTCCACTAGAAGAGCCCTTTCCTTCAGATAAAAGATGGAAATAACTCACACTGAGCTCAGATGTCACATCCCTATAACGTGGCAATCAAGAGGTTGTGTAGAGAATGGACCTGAGACAAGGAAAGCTGATTCCAGGAGGCTGTTTGGAGGCTGCATGGGGAGCAAGGAAGGGCAAATAAAGTTATAGGAATGGAGAGGAGACCTAAATAAGTCTTCAAACATGAACAGAAGTTTGCCTCAGATACAAGACTATTTTCTCCAGTTTAAATGCATCTGGTGGGATAAAGTGATAAAATATCATCATTCCATACCATAAGTCCCCTAAATGCAGATGCTTAAGTTGCAAACTTTCAAAGATGCAAACACATTACTACCTAGACATCACTAGATCATTTTTTTCAAGAGGGTAAATAGAATCGAGTCCAACAAGGAACCAGAACCTGAGCCATCAATATCAGGCATGAGTGGAACTGCAGCCTGCCCTACCTCTCCTATCGCTGACGATCCTTCAGCTCTACCATCTCCCTCCTTCTCTCCCTCCTCTAGTCAGTAACTCTTCTTGCCTTTTCAGTTCAAGTTTTTCAGATAGCCTCTGATAAGTTTGTTAGGACTGAACAAACAGTGGATAATTTGGATGTTAAAAATGATGTCTCGAGTCTTCACAGTCATATTTGGCTATAAAGCCCTTTGTTGTTGGTGTTTAGTCATGTCTGATTCTTTGTGACCCCATGGACTGTAGCCCACTAGGCTCCTCTATCCATGAGATTTCCCATGCGGAAATACTGGAATGGGTTGCCATTTCCTTCTCCAGAGGATCTTCCCAACTCCAAGATCAAACCCACATCTCCTGCCTCTGCAGATGGAATCTTTACATGGAATAAACTGTGAAATGTCTAACACTGGAGTGAACTAGTCCTTGATAGGCGAACTAGTGAACTTGTGCTGAAGGAAGCCAGCGAGTGTTAGTTTCTCTAGGGATGCCCCTGGGTGACAGCTACTCTTCTAGAATCTGGTGTCTGCCCTCTTTCTAGGTCTGGGACTTCTGATTCTTGCATCCTGGCATTAAGCATTCATTAATAGGAAATCTGCTCTCTTTAATGAGCTGTAATCACTGAATTTGGACTATACGATTAATCATAGAAAAATATAGCCCCACCACCTGCCATTTGAAATTCTTGGCAAGATCTGAGTGAAACTCTCTGGAGATCAATGGTAATAAGAAATGAATGATGCTTTTATAGTACACGGTGATCATGTTCTGATCAAGTAAATGCAGTAACTTTGACTGCACAGCTGGCTAGGGCTGCGTGAGTGAGTCAGGGACAAAATTAAAAATACTAAGTTCCATTACTGTCTTTCACATCCCTAGTAATAAAACACAGGTTTGGGCTTTAAAATGCTGCTTGTCCCTCATAGAGGAGCAATTAAATACCCTCTATGCTACACTTTAAGTAAAAACTACTCAACAATTCACAGTGTTTTAGAACCCAAACACTCTCATTTGAATTTGAATAGGAGAAAGACAAAACCACATCTTAGCACAGATAAAAGTCTGGTTTTTTTTTTTTGCTTGGCCATTCTCCATACAAAATGTTCTTGGTTGGTTTTGACTTTAAGATGGATCTTTTTTAAAAAAGACAAACACTCAGCATTTCCTTTGACTGTTTGGCTACACCTTGATCAATAAATCTTTACCTTGACAAACCAAATTTTGTAAGCCCTGATGAATGAACATTTCAGAAGAGGAAAGGGTATTTCATGGTATACTTTGATCATGGGGTCTCCAGGAAATGCTACTGTGCATTCTTGTGACTGGCTGTATTAATTGCAGAGAATATAATTTTAAAACAAAATCTCTTTAAAGTAGTTTAAAAATAAAGTGAAAACACTGATAATTTTTGTCTATTAAAAATTAATATTTTAAATAACAAAACTTTAGAGCTGCAAGAGACTTCAAATATCTAACCCACTAATTTGAAAAACATGGAAAACTTGAATCTGTAGAGTTGAATGCCTCAATCCAAAGTTTAAAACACTATGTTCTGATATAAGCATAACTTTGTAGGTGGAAGATTTATGATTCAAAGCAAGTGGTATTGAAGTTAAAGGAAAGCTAGCCAACTGTTAGTTTTTTTCTAACAAAAATGTCATTATTCATGCATGCTAAATCCTGTCAGTCATGTCCCATATATACAATGGAATATTACTCAGCCATGCATACGTGCTTAGTCGCTCAGTCGTGTCAGACTCTTTGTGACCCCATGGACTGCAGCCCACCAGGTTTCTCTGTCCATGGGGATTTTCCAGGCAAGAATACTGGAGTGGGATTGCCATGCCCTCCTCCAGGGGATCTTCCCAACCTAGGGATTGAACCCAGGTCTCCCACATTGCAGGCAGATCCTTTACCATTTGAGCCAAAAGGAAACCCAAGAGCGCTGGAGTGAGTACCCTATCCCTTCTCCCAGGGATCTTTCCGACCCAGGAAGTGAACTGGGGTCTCCTGCATTGCAGGTGGATTCTTTACCAGCTGAGCTATCATTTATTCAGCCATAAAAAGGAACAAAATTGTGTCATTTGCAAAGATGTGGATGGACCTAGAGACTGTCATACAGAGTGAAGTAAGTCAGAAAAAGAAAAACATACATATTAACACATATATGTGGATCTAGAAAAATGGTATACATGATCTTGTTTGCAAAGCAGAAATACAGACATGGATGTAGAGAATAAATGTATGGATACCAAGAGGGAAAGGGGAGAGGTGGGGTGAATTGGGAGATTGGGGCTGACATATATATGTGTATATGTGTATTGATACTATGTATAAAATAGATAGGGCTTCTCTGGTAGCTCAGCTGGTAAAGAATCTGCCTGCAATGTAGAAGACCCTGGTTTGATTCCTGAGTCAGGAAGATCTGCTGGAGAAGGGATAGGCCAGCCACTCCAGTACTCTTGGGCTTCCCTCGTGACTCAGATGGTAAAGAATCCACTTACAATGTGGGAGACTTGAGTTCGACCTCTGGGTTGGGAAAAACCCCTGGAGGAGGGCATGGCAACCCACTCCAGTATTCTTGCCTGGAGAATCCCCACGGACAGAGGAGGCTGGTGGGCTGCAGTCCACGGACTTGAAAAGAGACAGACACAACTGAGCGACATAAAATAGATAACTAGTGAGAACGGCACATAAAATAGAAAACTAGTGAGAACCTACTATAGAGCACAGGGAACTCTGTTCAGTGCTCTCTGGTGAACTAAATGGGGAGGAAATCCAAAACAAAGAGGGGATGCATGTATATGTTATGCTGATTCACTTTGCTGTATAGCAGAAACTAATACAACATTGTAAAGCAACGATACTCCAATAAAAATTAAAAAAAAATAGTGATACTGTAAAGAATAACAGTAAAATGCTTAGCACCATAGCTGACAAATAATAAACATTCAATAATGGATAGTTATAATTCTTTTATGACTTCAATAACAGTAACAATCATGACAATAATATTCTGACCAAATCGATACATAAGATTACAGTCGGAATAAATTATTAATGGGTCAGGGTTAATAATAAGATAATCAAATTTTACTCTGCTTAAGCATGTATTCTACTAATGACTTCTGCTTCCAGTCATAATGGGAAAACTGGGAGCTTATTTACTATTCTGCTGTCAACAATTGGAAAATTAGACACAGTATATGAAACTGTTTTCAGACATTGGACAACAGACAAACCAGATCTGTGATCCCTGAGAGAATGGAAACAAACAGGGCAAGCCTTATGAGCGCCCTGACTTTATGCCTTGAGGCTTAACTCAGACTGTGGAGAAGGGAGGTGGAGTCCTGAGCAGAGTTCTGAGGACTTGCTGAGTTGAGGTGAGGAGACAGAAACACTGAGCTAAGGGAATGGAATATGAGGGCTGAGTCCTGGAGAACTTGGAGTTTGCAGGAAGAGAACACTCCAAATCTGCACAGGGGTACCCCGGAGTCTTTGCTGAAAACAGAGACATGTATGTAGAGAATGAATCTCCATGAAGCAGGCAAAGACTCAGCAGTGAGCCATGAGCTGACCAGCTCCCAGAGCTCACACAGGCTTGTGATTCATTTGATTCCAGACAGAGTTATCACTGGTGATTCAGCAGTCACTTGGGATATTCAATAAAGACCATCTCTCCCCTCTCTATGAAAGGCTACACCTAAGAGCATTTTAGGAGAGTAATGGCTATCATGTGGAGAAGGCAATGGCACACCACTCTAGTACTCTTGCCTGGAAAATCCCATGGACGGAGGAGCCTGGTGGGCTGCAGTCCGTGGGGTCGCTAAGAGTCGGACACGACTGAGCAACTTCACTTTCACTTTTCACTTTCATGCATTGGAGAAGGAAATGGCAACCCACTCCAGTGTTCTTGCCTGGAGAATCCCAGGGACGGGGGAGCCTGGTGGGCTGCCGTCGATGGGGTCGCACAGAGTCGGACACGGCTGAGGCGACTTAGCAGCAGCAGCAGCAGCAACGGCTATCATAGACCCACTATAACAAAGCTTAAAAACAAGCCTAGGAAGGATGAAACTGACTTGCATGCAAGTAAAATGATACCCCCATCCAAAATAGAGCCCAGCACTTATTAAAAGGAGACAACAAAATCTAATCCCAGAAATGTAAAATTTATATGTCCAACAATCAATAAAAACTACTTGACAGACACGGAAGTGGGAAAATAATACATGATCAAAGATATCGGCCAAGAAATAATAAAGATGATGGAATTAGCAGAGAAGGAGATTAAAAAGTTATTTTAGCTATTTTCAAGTATTGAAAGGAAAACATGAATATGTTGAAAAGAGAAATCAAAGCTGTAAAGAGACCCAGTGGAACTTCTAGAGATGAAAATATCTGAAATTAAAAATTCACTGGGTAGGATTAGCAATTTAAATGCCACAAATTAAATACTGAAGAATAAAAGGTTAGTGATCTAGACGACGTAGCAATAGAAACTATCCAAAATAAAGTATAGAAAGAAAAATGAACAGAATTTCATTGAATTATAGGATAATATCTAGTGGTCTGATATATGCTTCATGGGGAGGAGAAAATTATTAGAAGATAATAGATTCATGTATTTTCCAAATTTAATTAAAACTATAAATTGCAGACCCAAGAAACTCAATGAACCCCAAGCAGGATACACACAAGGAAAACCATAGAGGGGCTTCCCTGATGACTCAGTGGTAAAGAATCTACCTGCCAAGGCAGGAGACATGGGGTCAATCCCTGGTCCAGGAAGATTCCACATGCCACTGAGCAACTAGGCCTGGGAGCCACAGCTACTGAACTCATGTGCCACAATTACCGAAGCCTGTGCACCCTAGAGCCCATGATTGGCAGCAAGAAAAAACACTGCAATGAGAAGCTCATGCACCATAACTAGAGAATATCCCCCCTCACCACAACTAAAAGCCCACATAGCAACGAAGGCCCGGCACACTAAAAACTAACCAACAAACAAACAAACAAAATTAACATTATATTTTTTAAAAAGGAACCCATACAAAGGTACATCATAATCAAATGATGAAAACTAATTATCAAAGGAAAAAATCTTAAAAGCAGAGGGAAAAAAGACATATTAAATTCAGAGGAGTAAAGAGAAATATGACAAAAATATTCTTGTCAAAAACTGTGCAATCCAGAAGCAAGTGAAATGACATTTTCAAAATGCTGAAAGAAAAACAAACAGTTAATATAGAATTTTATAGCCAGGAAAAATATCTTCCAAAAATGCCAGAATCAAGACTTTTTAGACAGATGAAATTTGAGAGAATTTGTCACTGAAAGGCCTGCACTCCAAAAGATAAAAAACAAATGTACTAATGAATAAATAACTGAAAATCATGAATAAGTAGATACATATTAAAAAACAGCATCACTATTTACAATATCCAAGACAAGGAAGCAACCCAAGGGCCCATCAACAGACACTTGATTTAAGAAAATGCAGTGTATATATACAATAGGCTAGTGTCCAACCATAAAAAATTAATATTGCCACTTATCACAACGTAGATGGACATAGAGAATATTATGCTTAGTGAAATAAGTCAGAGGAAGACAAATACTATACGATACAACTTACATGTGAAATCTAAAAAATAATACACATGAACCTAAATTTGAAACAGAAATAGACTCACAGACATAGAAAAAAAAGGTATGGTTACCAAAGGGAGAAACAAATTAGGAGTATGGGATTAATAGATACAAGTTACTATGTATAGAATAGATTTACTGTAAAGCACAGAGAATTATACCTAATATCTTATAATAACCTATAATGGAATATAATTTAAAAAATCACTATACTATATACCTGAACCCAACACAATATTGTAAATCAACTAAGCATGTATGTGTGCTAAGTTGCTTCAGTCATGTCTGACTCTTTGTGACCCTATGGACTGTAGCCTGCCAGGCTCCTCTGTCCATGGCATTCTCCAGGCAAGAATACTGAAATGGGTTGCCATGCCCTCTTCCAGGGGATCAAACCTGCGCCTCCTGTGACTCCTGCATTGCAGGTGGATTCTTAACCGCTGAGCCACTGGGGAAGCCCGAATCAACTATACATCAATTAAAAAAAATTATTTCCCATTTTAAATTTCTTTAAAAGATAATTGCCTATTTAAAATAAAAACAGTAACACATTTGAAGGAAGGTTATAACATATGCTGAAGTAAAATCCAAGATAAAAGTAGCACAGAAAATGGGAGGGAGAAAATAGAAGTATGTTGTTATAAGATTCAGGAAGTGCTAACATATCATTTGAAATTATACGTGATACCTTAAAGATACATAATGCAAACCACAGAGTGACATTTAAAAATAAAGTATAGATAATAGATAATACATCAATAATGGAGAGGTAATTTTCTGGCAGTCCAGTCGTTAGGACTCCATGCTTTCACTGCTGAGGGCCTGGGTTCAATCCTTTTTTAGGGAACTAAGACCTTGCAAGCCACACAACATGACCAAAAAAAAAAGGGGCGGGGACATGCAGGGTAAAAATGGAACCCTTGAAAATACTCAAATAATCCAAAAGAAGGGAGGAAAAGAGGAACAAAAGACAGATGGCACAAATAGAAGACACTTAGCAAGATGGTAGACCTATCAGTTCAGTTCAGTTGCTCAGTCATGTCCAACTCTTTGTGACCCCATGAATCGCAGCATGTAAGGCCTCCCTGTCCATCACCAACTCCTGGAGTCCACCCAAACTCATGTCCATTGAGTTGGTGATGCCATCCAACCATTTCATCTTCTGTCATCCCCTTCTCCTTCTGCTGTCAATCTTTCCCAGCATCAGGGTCTTTCCAAATGAGTCAGCTCTTCACATCAGGTGGCCAAAATACTGGCGTTTCAGCTTCAACATCAGTCCTTCCAATGAACACCCAGGACTGATTTCCTTTAGAATGGACTGGTTGGATCTCCTTGCAGTCCAAGGGACTCTCAAGAGTCTTCTCCAACACCACAGTTCAAAAGCATTAATTCTTCAGCACTCAGCCTTCTTTATAGTTCAACTCTCACATCCATACATGACCACTGGAAAAACCATAGCCTTGACTAGACGGAGCTTTGTTGGCAAAGTAATGTCTCTGCTTTTTAATGTGCTGTCTAGGTTGGTCATATGTGCACGTGTAAATAATACATCAAATGAAAGTGATCTAAAAGTTACAATTAAAAGGCAGAGACTTTCAGACTACAATGAAAAATGCCATACCCAACTACATATTATGTACCAGAAACCTTTTTTAAATATGGAGACACAAATGGGCTGAAAGTCAAAGGCAGAAAAAAGTCATAGCTTGTAAACTAGAATCATAAGAAAGCTTCAGAGGTTATACTGACATCAGTAAAATAGACTTTTCAACAGGGTAAAGATGAACATTACATAGTGATACTCAGGTCAGTTCATCAAAATGTCATAACAATCCTAAATAACAGAGCTTCAAACTTGATCTTCATGAAACAAAATCTAAACAGAAAAAAGAAAGCCACATACCTACAATAGCTAGAAACTCCACCACTCTTCTTTCAATAATCAATAGAAGTAGACAGAAAATCAGTAAATATATGGAAAACATGAACAACGCTTTTAACCAATGTGACCTAAGTGCCATTTATAGACTGCTCCAACAACAGCCGCATATACATGCACTTCAAATACATATGCAATGTTCATCAAGATAATTCAGACACTGAACTCCAAAAAGAGGCTTTCAGCACATTTAAAAGATTTAAAATCATACAGACTATGTTCTTTCAGCATTCATTCTAGAATTAAATAAGAAATCAATAGCAGAGCAATATGTGAAAAATTCCTAGATAATTGGAAATTGAAGAAAATACTTCTAAATAATCTATGGGTCAAAACAAGAATTGTATGAGAAATAGAAAATATTTTGAACTAAACTAAAATGAAAACACAACATACAAGAAAGGGGTTTATAGCTTTAAATGCTATAAAAAGATTTTTTAAAAGGCTCATAATTAATGAATCATGGAATCATGAAGAATCTAGATAAAGAAGAGAATATTAACCCAAAATGAGTAGAAGAAAATAATAAAGAGCAGACATCAATGAAATAAAAAGTGCACAAATAATAGAGAAAAATTAATTAAACTAAAATTTCTGAAAAACCAATAAAATTAATAAACGATTAGCTAGACTGATTAAGAAATAAAAAGAAGAGACTATCAATATCAGGAATGCAATAGGGGACATCACTGGATCCTACATTATTAGAGATTCTATAGCCAGTAAAAGAATGGCAAAGCATTTTGAACAATGCTTGTCAGTACATTTTAAAACAATTTAAATAGATTTTTTTTCTTTTTTAAAATCTTCATACAATTTTTAAAGGTTACTTTCCATGTACAGTTGTTGCAAAATATTAGATGTAATACATCCTGAGTCTATCTTACAACTGATAGTTTGTGGCTCCCACTCCCTTACCCTTATATTGCCCCTCCCCATTGCTGGTAACCATTAGTTTGTTGGTTAGAGAGCATCATCAACTCAATGGACAGGAATTTGAGCAAACACTGGGAGATAGTGAAGGACAGGGAAGCCTGGCATGCTGTAGCTCACAGTCAGACATGACTTAGTGACTGAATAACGACAAACGCTTGTTCCCTGTATCTGAGTCTGCTTTTGGCGGGGGGAGATATATTTAGTAGTTTGTTGTATTTGTTAGATTTCGCATGACATTATACAGTGATTATCTATCTCTTTTATTGCCAAGTCCATCCACATTGCTGCAAACAGCTGTGGCTGAGAAGTATTCCACTGTGCATATACACCACCACTTCTTCATTCATTCATCTGTTGATGGACACTTAAGTTTCTTCCATATCTTGGTAATTATAAAATATGCTGTTGTGAACATTGGGATGTGCATATATTTTCAAATTAGTGGGGTTTTTTTTTTCAGATATATATCCAGGAGTGGAATTGGGTCAGGTGGTAGAATCATGTTCCCTGATCTCAGACTATACTACAAAGCTATAGTAATCACAATTGCACAAAACAGACTTATAAATCAATGAAACAGGATCAGTCAGTCAGTTCAGTCTCTCAGTCATGTCTGACTCTTTGAGACCCCATGGACTGCAGCACTCCAGGCTTCCATGTCCATCATCAGCTCCCAGAGATTGTTCAAACTCATATCCATTGAGTCAGTGATGCCATCCAACCATCTCATCCTTTGTCGTCCCCTTCTCCTGCCTTCAATCTTTCCCCAACATCAGGGTCTTTTCCAGTGAGTCAGTTCTTCACATCAGGTGGCCAAAGTATGGAGCTTCAGCTTCAGCATCAGTCCTTCCAATGAATATTCAGGGTTGATTTCCTTTCAGTCAGTTCAGTTCAGTTGCTCAGTCGTGTCCGACTCTTTTTGACCCCATGAATTGCAGCACGCCAGGCCTCCCTGTCCATCACCAACTCCCGGAGTTCACTCAAACTCACGTCCATCGAGTCAGTGATGCCATCCAGCCATCTCATCCTCTGTCGTCCCCTTTTCCTTCTGCCCCCAATCCCTCCCAGCATCAGAGTCTTTTCCAATGAGTCAACTCTTTGCACGAGGTGGCCAAAGTACTGGAGTTTTAGCTTTAGCATCATTCCTTCCAAAGAACACCCAGGGCTGATCTCCTTTAGAATGGACTGGTTGGATCTCCTTGCAGTCCAAGGGACTCTCAGGAGTCTTCTCCAACACCACAATTCAAAAGCATCAGTTCTTCGGTGCTCAACTTTCTTCACCATCCAACTCTCACACTGATACATGACTACTGGAAAAACCATAGCTTTGACTAGATGGACCGTTGTTGGCAAAGTAATGTCTCTGCTTTTTAATATACTGTCTGGGTTAGTCATACCTTTTCTTCCAAGAAGCAAGTGTCTTTTAATTTCATGACTGTAGTCACCATCTGCAATGACTTTGGAGCCCAAGAAAATAAAATCTGTCACTGTTTCCATTGTTTCCTCATCTATTTGCCACAAAGTGATGGGACCAGATGCCATGATGTTTGTTTTTTGAATGTTGAGTTTTAAGCCAGCATTTTCACTCTCCTCTTTCACTTTCATGAATAAACAGAATAGAAAGCCCAGAAATAAACCCATGCACTTATGGTCAATTAACCTATGACAAAGGAACCAAGACCATACAAGGCAAAAGAGACAGTCTCTTCAGTAAGTGGTGCTGGGAAAACTGGACAGCAACACGTTAAAGAATAAAATTAGAACATTATCTAATATCATATATAAAAATAAACTGAAAATGGATCAAAGACCTAAATATAAGACCCAATACTATAAAATGCCTAGGGGAAAACAAGGCAGAACATTCTGATATAAATCACAGTGATATAGTTTTGGATCTGTCTTCTAAAGGAAATAAAAGCAAGAGTAAACGAATGGGACCTAATTAAACTTAAAAGCTTTTTCACAGCAAAAGAAACCATTGATAAAATGAAGACAATCTACTGGACGGGAGAAAGTGTTTGCAAATTATATGACTAATGAAGGATTACTATCCAACATATATCAACAGCTCATGTAACTCAACATCGGAAAAAAAAAAAAAAAGAAAACAAACAACCCAATTAAAAAAGAGGCAGAAGAACTAAATAGATTTTCTAAAGAGGAAATACAGATGGCCACAAGCACATGAAAAGATACTCAATATCACCAATCACCAGGAAAATACAAATCCAGAAACGCAAAGGCACAACATGATATCACCTCATACCTGTCAGAATGGCTATCCTCAAAAAGAACATGAATAACAAATGTTGATGAGGATTTGGGGAAAAGGGAATCTTTATACATGGTGGCAGAAATGTAAATTGGTGCAGTCACTATGGAAAACAGTATGGGGATTTGAAAATTTTCTTGAAAGACACAAATAAACAAAATGGAACCCCAAAAGTAGAATGTATGAATAGCTCTATATATACTAAAGAACTTAAATTTATGTTAAAAATCTTATTATAAAGAAAACTTTGTGCCCAGATGACTTCATTTATGAATACTATCAACCATTTAAGGAAGAAATTAACCAACACTACCAAACTCTCTCAGAATATAGAGGAGGGAGCTCGCCCCACCTAATTTTGTGGGGTCAGAATCACTTTGACATCAGAACTAGACAAAGACATTGTAAGAGAAGAAAACTACTGGAATACAAATGGAAAAATTCTTAACATAATTTCAGTAAGTAAAACTGTACATTATATATAAGGAGTACTACACTATGATCAAGTAAGATGTATCCTAGGAATGCAAAATGAATCGCCAGTCCAGGTTTGATGCAGAATACTGGATGCTTGGGGCTGTTGCACTGAGACGACCCAGAGGGATGTTACAGGGAGGGAGGAGGGAGGGGGGTTGAGGATGGGGAACACATGTATACCTATGGTGGATTCATGTTGATGTATGGCAAAAACCAATACAATATTGTAAAGTAATTAACCTCCAATTAAAATAAATACATTTATATTAAAAAAACTTGAAAATCAATCAGCTTCACTCACCTTATTAAGAGAATAAAGGAGAAAACCATAGGATAAATACAATGCATTCATTTGATTTTTTCAATGTACTTACATGATAAAAAGTAAAAAACCTCACAGATTGGAAAAGAAGAAGTAAAACTTTACTTTCAGATGATATGATCATCTGTACAGAAAATTAAAAGGAATCTTTTACAAAGCTACTATAAATAATAAATGTCTAGCAAGATAGCAGGATATAAGGTCAGTACATGAAATCAATTCAATTTATATATGTTAAAATGAATAATTAGAAATTAAAATTTAAAAATAATTAGAAATTAATATTTTAAAATAGTAGCATACAAATATGAGATACGTAGGGATAAATACATGAAAACAGGTATAAAATCTATACCTATATCTTAAAACTATAAGATATTGCTGGAAAAATTTAGAAAACCTTAAAAAAAACTCTGAGAGATATAACATACTCATGGATTGAAAGTCTTAAGGTTTTTAATGTGTGAATTCTACCCAAATTGACCTGCCCATTCAATACAAACCCAACCAAAATCATATGAGGATTTTCTTTAGAAATTAATAAGATTTTCCCTAGTGGCTCAGAGGTTAGTGTCTGCCTCCAATGCGGGAGACCCGGGTTCGATCCCTCGGTCAGGAAGATACCCTGGAGAAGGAAATGGCATCCCGCTCCGGTATTCTCGCCTGGAGAATCCCATGGATGGAGAAGCCTGGTGGGCTACAGTCCACGGGGGCCCAAAGAGTAGGACACGACTGAGCAACTTCACTATACACTATAGAAATGCAAAATACTTATACTAGTAAAATAAGTTTTATAAATAACAAAAGTGGAGGATTTATACTATCAGATTTTAAGACTTACTGAAAAACTGTAGTAATCAAGACAATATGGTATTGACATAAGGACAGACATGTTGGTCAATGGAACAGAAGTAAGAATTCAAAGACAGATGTACACATGTATGATTAACTGATTTTCAACAAGGAGCCAAACAATTAAATGGGAAAAGAATAGTCTTTTCAACACATGATGCTGGACCAAATGGGTACAGATGAGTAAGTCTCAACCCTTACTTTATATCATATACAGCATTAATACAAAGCACACTTAGACCTTTACATAGAAGCTAAAACCATAAAATTTCTAGAAGAAAACAAGAAAAAAGTGTTTATGATCCTGACAAAGGCAAAGAATGCCTTAATTGGGGCACAAGAAAGCATAATCCATAAAGGAAAATAGGAGAAAGTGATTATTGGATTGTACCAAATTTAAAATATTTTGTTTTTTTGAAAAACTATTAGGAAAATGAAAAAAAACACAAGCCAAATATGAGAAAATATTTCCCATATATATATATGAGAAAGGACTTAGAATCAGAATATATAAAGAACACTTTAAGAAAATAAGCAACAAAAGAATGGGCAAAAGATTTAAACTGATGCTCACCAAAGTAAAAAACAACAAAAAACAACACATGAAGGGATGTTTAATATCATGGAGCCATGAAAGAAATTCAAATAAAAACCAGAAAGAGATACCAATACATATCCACCCAGATGACTAAAATATAAAGATGGATAATATCAAGTGTAGTGAGTATGGAGAGCTTTTGGAAAGTTCATGTATTGCTGATAGGAATATAAAGCATTGTAACTATTTGGGGCAGTTTCTATAAAGTTAAATGAGAATTTCCACTGATGCAACAATTCCACTTGAGTTTATACATAAGAGGGAACAAAAATGTCTCACACAAAAACTTGTACACAAGTGCTTATACTCACATTATTCATAAAGCCCCAAACTGGAAATAATCCTAATACACCTTATCAAATGAATGTATAAATACATTGTAGAATATACTTCCAGTGGAATACTACTCAGTTATAAAAAGGAACATGCAACTGATATCAGAGGGCTTCTCTGGTGGCTCAGATGGTAAAGACTCTGCCTGCCAATGCAGGAGAACTGGGTTCAGTCTCTGGGTTGGGAAGATTCTCTGGAGAAGGGAATGACTATCCACTCCAACCAATATAGGAAAGAAGAGATTTGTATCAGAAAGATGTTAAACAAAAGATTTGAGACACACAAAATACATAGTATGTGAGTCAGTTGATACAAAATTCTAGCAAAGATCTTGTTCAGTAATAGAAAGCAGATCACTGTTTGCTTAGGGTGAGAATTGGGGGTTAGACTTGGACTGAAAGAGACAGGAGAAAATACTTTAGGGTCATGTAAATGTTTTACATCTTGACTGTTGTGTTTTAAATTTTGATTATGATGGTAGTTATACAACTGTTTACATCTGTCAAAACTTACCAAATTGTACACAAGTGTATATGTCTTGTACACAACTGTACACAAGTGTATAAAGTATATATGTCTTATTGGGTATAAGGTTTGTAAGTATTTCATGAAATTTATTGTAACAGTAAAGTTAGTTTGAATCAGTTCTAATGAGGTGGATGAAACTGGAGCCTATTATACAGAGTGAAGTAAGCCAGGAAAAAAAACCCCACCAATACAGTATACTAATGCATATATATGGAATTTAGAAAGATGGTAATGATAACCCTGCATGTGAGACAGCAAAAGAGACACAGATGTATAGAACACTCTTTTGGACTCTGTGGGAGAGGGAAAGGGTGGGATAATTTGGGAGAATGGCATTGAAACATGTATAATATCATATATGAAATGAATCACCAGTCCAGGTTTGATGCAGGATACAGGATGCTTGGGGCTGGTGCACTGGGATGACCCAGAGGGATGGTATGGGGAGGGAGGTAGGAGGGGGGTTCAGGACGGAGAACACATGTACACCCGTGGCGGATTCATGTTGATGTATGGCAAAACCAATACAATATTGTAAAGTAATTAGCCTCCAATTAAAATAAATAAATTTATATTAAAAATATATTCTATACTATCTGCTTCATTGTTTTGATATTTCTGTGTTCACTTATCATATATTCAGTTACCAGGCACAGTAACAAGGTTTGGGGGAAACAGCAGTAAATGAGACAGATGAAGAATCTACCCTCATGGACATTCATAATAATTGTGAAGACAGAAAAAAGAACAAGTGAATAGAAGAAAATAAATGTCACACAAACATTTGCACATGAATATTCACAGCAGCATTATTCATAATTATCAAAAAGTGGGAAGAACTCAATTATCCATCAGCTGATTAATGGATAAGCATATGAGGTATAACCATACAACAAAATGTGGTATATTCTTACAATAGAGTTGACAGTGTATTAAAAAGCAAGGACATCATTTTCCTAACAAAGCTATGGTTTTTCTAGTAGTCATGTGTAGATGTGAGAGTTGGACCATAAAGAAGGCTGAGTGCCAAAGAATTGATGCTTTTGAACTGTGGTATTGGAGAAGACTCTTGAGAGTCCCTTGGACTGCAAAGTGATCAAATTAGTCAATCATAAAGGAAATCAGTTTTGAATATTCATTGGAAGGACTGATGCTGAAGCTGAAGCTCCAATACTAGGCAGCTACCTGATGTGAAGAGCCAAATCGTTAGAAAAGATCCTGATGCTGGGAAAGACTGAAGGCAGGAGGAGAAGGGGATGACAGGATGAGATGGTTGGATGGCATCACCGACTCAATGGACATGAGTTTAAGTAAGCTCTGGGAGATGGTAAAGGACAGGGAAGCCTCGTGTCCATGGGGTCACAAAGAGTCAGACACGATAAAACAACAATAAAAAAAAAGTGGAATAAAATTCTGATACAGGCTACATGTAGAGGAAACTGGAGAACATGCTGAATGAAAGAAGCCAGATACAAAAGACCGCATATTATAGGATTTCCTTATATGAAATGTCCAGAATTGACAAATTCATAGATACAGAAAGAAGATTAGTGGTTTCCAGGGGTTTGAAGGAAGAGAAAATTGGGAATGACTGTTTCTTTCTTTCTTGTTTTTTTTTTTTTTTTTTTTGACTGTTTCTTTTTGAGTGAAGAAAATGTTTTGGAAAATATTCTGGTGATGATTGCCCACCTTGTGAATATACTAGAGTCCATTGATTTGTACTTGTTTTTTAAAATTTGTACTCTTTAAAAAGGGCAGTTTATGGCATGTAAATTACAGTACGTCCCCTACACACAAATCTTCAAGTTGTGAATTTTCAAAGATGCAAACATACGTTTGCCTGTCCAAACACGTAAGCTAGTTCACATGTCTGGCGTACATCGTCACAAGTGTGCATCTTCTACAAGCGGCTGTGCTTTTGTGTACTTCACTGTGCTGTGTGGTATAGAGTACAGTAGTGCAATAGCTTTATTTCAAGCCCAGGATGCCTGGAATCAAGTGTAAAGGCAGCAGTGATGTACCTGGTAGTACTGTACTTTTAAAGGTACAGTACTGGAATTGAGCTGCAGGAGTTGCTCATATATTTTTGAGATTAATTCTTTGTCAGTTGCTTCATTTGCTATTATTTTCTCCCATTCTGAAGGCTGTCTTTTCATCATGCTTATAGTTTCCTTTGTTGAGCGGAAGCTTTTAATTTTAATTAGGTCCCATTTGTTTATTTTTGCTTTTATTTCCAATATTCTGGGAGGTGGGTCATAGAGGATCCTGCTGTGGTTTATGTCAGAGAGTGTTTTGTCTATGTTCTCCTCTAGAGGTTTAATAGTTTCTGGTCTTACATTTAGATCTTTAATCCATTTTGAGTTTATTTTTGTGTATGGCATTAGAAAGTGTTCTAGTTTCATTCTTTTACAAGTGGTTGACCAGTTTTCCCAACACCACTTGTTAAAGAGATTGTCTTTTCTCCATTGTATATTCTGGCCTCCTTTGTCAAAGATAAGGTGTCCATAGGTGTGTGGATTTATCTCTGGGCTTTCTATTTTGTTCCATTGATCTATATTTCTGTCGTTGTGCCAGTACCATGCAGTTCAATTCCAGAAAAATAAAAGACCCAATCAAAAAGTGGGCCAAAGAATTAAACAGACATTTCTCCAAAGAAGACATACAGATGGCTAACAAACACATGAAAAGATGCTCAACATCACTCATTATCAGAGAAATGCAAATCAAAACCACAGTGAGGTACCTTTTAATGCCAGTCAGAATGGCTGCTATCCAAAAGTCTGCAAGCAATAAATGCTGGAGAAGGTGTGGAGAAAAGGGAGCCCTCTTACACTGTTGGTGGGAATGCAAACTAGTACAGCCACTATGGAGAACAGTGTGGAGATTCCTTAAAAACTGGAACTAGAACTGCCATATGACCCAGCAATCCCACTGCTGGGCATACACACCAAGGAAACCAGAATCGAAAGAGATGCGTGTACCCCAATGTTCATCGCAGCACTGTTTATAATAGCCAGGACATGGAAGCAATCTAGATGCCCATCGTCAGATGAATGGATAAGAAAGGTGTGGTACATATACATAATGGAGTATTACTCAGCCATTAAAAAGAATACATTTGAATCAGTTCTAATGAGGTGGATGAAACTGGAGCCGATTATACAGAGTGAAGTAAGCCAGAAAGAAAAACACCAATACTAAAGCATATATATGGAATTTAGAAAGAAGGTAACAATAACCCTGTATGTGAGACAGCAAGAGACACAGATGTATAGAATAGTCTTTTGGATTCTGTGGGAGAGGATGAGGTTGGGATGATATGGGAGAATGGAATTAAAACATGTAAAATATCATATGTGAAACGAATCGCCAGTCCAGGTTTGATGCATGATACAGGGTGCTCGGGGTTGGTGCACTGGGATGACCTAGAGGGATGGGATGGGGAGGGAGGTAGGAGTGGGGTTCAGGATGGGGAACACATGTACACCCATGGCAGATCCATGTCAGTATATGGCAAAACCAATATAATATTGTAGAGTGTAATAAATAAATTAATTTAAAAATAAAACAAGAGGCTTAAAAAAAAAAAGGTACTGTACTATTAAGATTAAATAAAGGCACTGTACTATTAAGAGGAGATGAGCCCTGGGATTTCTTTGGAAGGAATGATGATAAAGCTGAAACTCCAGTACTTTGGAGTACCTCATGCGAAGAGTTGACTCATTGGAAAAGACTCTGATGCTGGGAGGGATTAGGGGCAGGAGGAGAAGGGGACGACCGAGGATGAGATAGCTGGATGGCATCACTGACTCGATGGACGTGAATCTGAGTGAACTCTGGGAGTTGGTGATGGACAGGGAGGCCTGGCGAGCTGTGATTCATGGGGTCACAAAGAGTCAGACATGACTGAGTGACTGAACTGAACTGAACTGAACTATTAAGATTAAAATGTTTTTCTGTTAGTTTATTTCTTAGGTATTATTTGTGTGAAAAGTATTATAAACTGATTACAGTACAGTACTCTATAGCCAATTGTGTTACTTGGGTACTGAGGCTTTGTTGGACTTAGGAACAAACTGGACTTAAGAACATTCTGAGAGCATGTCATTTGTATGTGAGGACTTACTGTATATGTAATAAAGGTTTTCCTTTTAATCAACCACAACAAAATGAATGGAAAGATGACAGTCTGTCATTGTAAGAACTGGGATGCTGTAAGAGAGATGACCGGGGAGGAAGATACTGGTTAGGGTGGGTAGGAGATGCTTCTTGAAAGTAGCATTTAGAAGGGGCCAATCATGTGCCAAAAATCCTAGAAGCTTGAAAGTGTCTTGTCTAAGTGTTCCTCTAAGAACTGATGGGAATCCATGTGACCAGTGCTTAGAGAGCAGAGGCGAGGGTCATTCACAATGAAGTCCATGAGGAACGAGGCAAGTTCCAGAAAAACGTGAGAGTAATGGGTTTGGAGAAAGTTTCTTTTCACTTGCTTTAATAAAAAAGTGAGTTTGTAGATAAGGTGTGGAAATTTTACGGTTCTAAGTTTGATCAGGCTTAAGTAGAAAGCTACCATAGAAATTTTAGACAAATCTAGCTGCAAGGTGACCCCAAGAGATGTCCTAGGTTCAGGACAAAATCAACCACTGAGAACTCACTCTCCTTTCCTACAAGTAGTACCATATTTTCTTGGTGTGAGCATAAGCAAACACAGGACTCTACAAATTCCAGATAACCAACAGAAAGTATTACATGTACAGAAGTAGAAAGAAATTGCCCATGGGAATGAAAGTGTTTTTATTCAAGGCTAAATTTTCAAGTCTGTGTCTAATATCACAGAGCAAATGGCCTTTTCTGGAACTAACTGCCCAGTTACCCACTTACCCATAATTTGCCACTGATTAGAATTAGGCAATTATCATTGTAATTTGTCTTTATTGGCCTCATTTTCCACTTGAAAAAGCTAAGCCATGATTTTTTTCCAGGCCTATGATTCCCAACCCTTTTGAATTCACATCCTATTTATTATTTATTTCATTTCATAATCTCCATCCCAAGTGGTCAATTTTGTGTGTGTTCAGGATGAATTAAAATTAAACTAGATTTTGAAAATTACTTATATTTGTCAACATGCCTGAGTAAAGCGGAAACATTACAGGGTGTGTCATGATCTAGAGGTTCTCCTTGTAAGTTTAGGACTCCACAGTGGGAACTTAAAATTAGGTCAAACTGCCTAATTTTGCACAAGAGAAAACCTTGGCCCAGAAAAGTTAAAGTGACTTACCCAGAATGTCCTGGTGAATTTAGGACAACAAAGGACAAAAACAGAATCCCTTAAGGGTTGTTCAATTTCCTTAAATGATTTTTATAAAAAGTATAAGCATCACATCTCTATAGATAGGAAAAGCTGAGCCTTTTCTCAGTTACATTTTGGGGATATTTGCTATGTGGAATGGATAGAATTATTATATGGGATAGATAAAATACACAGAATTAGTTATGTGGGATAAAGATCATAGCAAGATAAGACAAATGAAGATCACTTATTTAAGGGAGGAAATTTAAGGGAGAGATTCAGAAGTCAGGGCCCAAGACAGAAGTCACACCCAAAGGGTACTTACTCCATGATTCCATTTTTATGAAGTTCAATATCAGGCAAAGCTAATCTATGGTGACAGAAATCAAAAGAAAAATTTTCTTTGGGGTGGAGGGGCATGGGGACCAGGAGGTGTTATGAGCACAGCTTTTGGGGTCCTGAGGTGAAGTGTTAGTTGCTCAGTTATGTCTGACTCTGCAACCTCCTTGGGCCGTAGCCCCCGCCAGACTTCTTGTCCATGGGATTCTCTAGGCAAGAATACTGGAGTGGTTAGTCATCCCCTTCTCCAGGAGTTCTTCCTGACCCAGGGATTGAACCCAGGTCTCTTGCACCGCAGGCAGGTTCTTTACCACTTAAGCCACCAGGGAATATTTTATCTCTTAATTATATCAGTCAGTTCATGATTGCAGTGCTGATTACACAGGTGTGCTTCCTTGGCGAGAATTCATAAAGCTGTCCGATAATGATTAACATCCTTTTCTTTATTCCTCTTGTATTAGTTATCTACTATTACACAACAAATTATCCAAGAACATAAGACCTGAAACAATACCATGTATGATCACACAGTTTCTGTGGGTCAGGAATCTGACTGGGTTAACTAGGTCCCCTGCTTTAGAGTCACAGAAGGAAGATGTCATCTGGGGCTGCAGCCTCATCTCAAGGCCCAGCTGGGGTGGCTCTACGTTCACCTCACACGTGGTTGTGGGTAGATTCAGTTCCTCATGGGCTGTTGGACAGAGGGTCTCCCATTACTTGCTGGTTGTAGACTAGAGGTCACCTGCACGTTCCTGCCATGTGGGCTTCTCCAGTAGGCCAACTTGCTTCAGAAAAGCATCCAAGCCAAGAAGGAAACAGAAAGGGTGCTGCCACGGTGGCAATTTCAGTCATTTGTAACCTAATCATGGAAGTAACATCTCATTACCTGTCATCTTCCACTGAGAGAAGCAAGTCACTAGGTCCAGTCCAAACTCACTGGCAGCGGCTTATACACAGATGTGAATATCAGGAGGGGGTAGTTATTTTAGGAGGCTACTCACCACACAGATCACATGAGAAATAATGTACCACGACTTCCTTACTCATTCGTCTGCTGATGGACATCTAGGTTGCATGGCACCAAAAGCTGGTGCTCTGCGACAACCCAGAGGGATAGAGTGTGGAGGGAAGTAGGAGGGGGGTTCAGGATGGGGTGGACACATATATACCTGGGACTAATTCTTGCTGATGTATGGTGAAAACCATGGACAATATTGTTAAGTAATTATCTTCCAATTAAAGTAAATCATTAATTAAAAAAAAAGAAATAATGAATGCAACATCAGGCATCATGCCAACCTGAGTTTAAATCCTGCCTCTCTCATGAGCGGAGAGAGATTGCACTAATCATTAAGCTTCCCTAAATCCGTTTCTCCAACTATTAAATGGGGGCAACAATATCTGCTTCCTAGAATTGTTGTAAGCATTAAGTTAGGGCAAGAAGACAAAGTCTACAAAGCTCTGATACAGAGCCTTCCACTAAGGAAGTACTCAGTATTAAGTGTTATTATTATTTAAAGAAAGTTCCAAAGCAAATTTAATTGCAAGGAGAAGGGAACGGAACTATGTGTCAGGCGTTCTGAGGAAACACAGACTCTGAGATGTTAGGCAACATGTCTAACATGTCCTGGCTTCACACAGCCAAGCCAGGATTTGAACCTGGGCCTGCTAACTCCTAAAGTCATTTCTATTTCGTGCACCCTTTGCTTCTCCATAGTAGCCTCTGGCTGGTTTGTCCTCTTTCTGTTACCTCTACGTCTTTTGTTCACACTGCTGTCAGACTATAACATCTCTTTTTTCATCTAATACTCTCCAGCTGAAGGTGCTCCAGTTACCTTTTTTTATCAGGTGAGCATTTCTTCTCAGCCTACAGAGGACCCTGTGTTTTGTTCTAATTTTGAGACATTTACATTCTTGTGGTTCCCTAGTACACATCCCTTGTTCCAAGCATCTTGAACTCATTGTTAACCAAAGCAAAGTCATGGCCCATCTGATTCCCATGTCCATATATTTGCAGTGCTTTCTTCTTTTTTAGGATGTTAGTCTCTTAACATTTCTGTCATTAGTTCCACCCACTCATTCATCCACTCATCTTTCCATCCATCTACCCACTCTTCCATCCATCCGCCCAATATATATTAGACCATTTAAGGGTTCCTTTTTCTATGCGAAGCATTGGAACTACTACAAGGAAGAATCAGGCATGTTCCCTGCTCTTTACACTCCAGTCATATCTCAGTTGGAATACACAACATTAAATTCTATAGGAGAGAACTACAAAGCCCTGTTGACATACTTCTTATGACTCAATACCGAGTTACAATTTCTGATCTCCATGATGCCTTCCTGATTATTTCAATTTACCAATGCTTCTTTAAATTTCCTCACCCCTCTGATTCCTATTGTCCATCTAATGGCTTAATATAGAGAACTGCGTTCAATATGGTTATAAGAGAAGGGGATTTTTGAAGCATTATTGGGAACTTATTCTGAGATAAAAACTGTGTACAAGTAATGAACCCCAAAATTTCACAAAGTAATTCTTACTGTGTGATTGTGCAGGTAAGGAAATGAGAGACTTTGAGAGGTAAGTTTCAATGTCTTCATGGCTAATACAGGATAGAGCCTAGACTCAAACCAGGTCTATCTGCCTGCAAATTCCTTGTTTAATCATAATCTTTTACCCTACTCCTTTTTCCCTCTTGTGGTGCATTCATATTGGTCCTGCAGCTCAGTAAGTGATGAGAACAACTTTTAACCCTTAATTTCTCAACACAGTCATGAAGATCTTTCACATCCACTATTTCAAATACCTACTGAGTGACTGAATGTCCCCCAGAAGCCCCAAACAGATCATCTCATCAATGGGACAAAAAGCCCGATGGGTTCTTATCAATATTGTCACTGTGGTCATCCTTTGCTGTTGACTTCTCAAAATAGTTGGCCACACTGCCAGGTTCAGTGCCTCTGTTGTGACAGTTTCACTCCATCACAGCATCTATGAGGCACCTTTGGAAAGAACCGAGGCTGTCAGGCCTTTCACCAACAAAACCCTTTTTCTTAGGAATTCTCAAATGCAGCAGCGAGCAGATGTGCTCACAGAGTCTCTGAATGCAAGCACAGAAGGAACACTCTGCATAGAAATTGCAAGTAAACTTCACAACTGGGAAACATAAAGATCTTTTATTCGCAGAAGTTGGAGGTTGTAATTTGAATGTGTGGAATTGCCAATAGTCTGGTAAATGCGCCGACCCACCAGCAGCCTTAAAAGGGAATTGAAACCGTTTTAAAAATCGGTGAGCTAGACAATGTGTGCATGTGTGTGTTTTCCATGGAACCAATAGAGAGATTTGTGCTGGATGCAAAATACTCTTTAAGTCATTGATTACAGAATGGGTCATTAGGAAGGTGGTGGACTTGGTCTAACCACTGGAGGCCTGCTGAGAATTTTCTAATCTGTTCAGTCCCACGATGGCTCCATGTTGTCTGCAGAAAGAAACTCATTTTATCTAGTTGGGCACATTCTAGCTCAAATCATATACCCCAAACTTTTCCCTTTGGCATGTTGTTCTCCAGAAAGATTCCAGTTATTCCTGCTTCCTTGGTCATGGGTGCAATTTCCTCACTTCATGCTCATACTTTTCTTCCTAAAACATCATCCTTCCCACTCCTGCATGTTAAAATCCTATTCTTTTTTCAAAATTAGGACCATTTTTGGCTCCTGCCTTTCTCTCATTGCCTGTCACTCCAACCCAATCTAGTGCAATCCAGTCCAACACAACCCAATCTCACTGGCAAGTCACAATGGCTCTACCTGCAAAATAGCTATGGAATGGAACCTGGGCTCTCTCCTCATTGTTCATCACCAACTAGCAGCATCATCATCCCTTGACTGATAAACTATGACAGCTTCATATCAGATCTTATTTTGGACTTGACCCATACAACTACCAGAAATTTTTGTTTTCAAAATGTAAATCAGTTAATACCACTCCTGTGCCTAATACTCTTTAGTGGGTTCCTGTGGCACTTAGAATCAAACCCAGATTCTTTCCCACGGTGTTCAAGGCCCCAGAAATCTGGGTCTGTCCATTACTTTGAGTTCATCCCCTCCACTTTCTTATGCTGGTCACTCTGTTCCAGACTCTGAAGTCCTCTACTGTGTAATTTGAGAATAGGTCCATATCTTATTCACCTTCAAGTTCCCAGTTATGTCTTGCACAGCACCTTACAACTATTAATAGTGGGCATAAAGTAGTCTTTAGACTGAGGTTTTAGACTTCAATTTAGTTTTGGTGCATCACCAAAATCTAACTATCATTTTTAAAAGGGCCCATCCTGTTGCATTTTGGGGAGACTCCATTTCTTTGTTCAAAATTATAGTTATTTTTCTCAGGTTCCCAAAACTGTCAGGTAACTGCCATTTGTAAAAATAAATACATAAATCAGGCAAGCCTACAGGTGGCATTGCTCCGGGAAAAACGCAGAGACTTAATTAGCAGTAAGACTCTACACATTTTGACTGGGCCAAAAATATGAGGCTGCCAATGTCTCATTAATTATTGTTAACTGCACTGCATTCTAGCCTTTCAAGAACAGCGTGTGTTTGATAAAATGGCCTCCAAATCTAAAAACAATTGGCTCATCTTTAGAACTGCACCCCTGGAGGTCATCTGACAAACCAGGAACTCATACATATCAGGATGACACCAAAGAAACTGGCATAGTTGACCTTCAGACTTATTGAAAGTCTTGGCTGACACTTAGTGAGTGCTTGTCAGATACCAAGTTTTAATCTATATGTACTAGTTCATTTAATTATCAGAAAATCCTATGAGTAAGTATGATATTAGCTCCAGTTTGCAAGAAAGGAAACTGAGACACAGAGAGGTTGGATATCTTGCCTAAAGTCACACAGCCAGTACTAGGCAGATCCAGGATTTAAGACCAGTTAGTCTATCTTCAGCGCCTATATGTTCAATAGCTACTCTAAAAATGTTTTCAGTTAATTTGGAAAATTATGAAGTTGTAAGAATTGCACATGAAGCTCCTACACGCCTTTATCCAGATCCACCTACCATTTCTACTTTGTTTCACTGGCTTTATTATTCTTTCTATATATTTTGTATACATATGCACATTATGTTTTTCTGAACCATTGAGTTAGTTGGAGATATTGTGCCCATGTAACTCTAAGTACTGAAGTATGCATTTCCTAAGAACAGTCTCCTATATAATCACAGTACAGTTATCAAAATCAGAAAATTTAACATTGATGCAACACTGTTATCTAATTACAGTACATGTTCAAATTTTACCATTTGTCTCAGTAACGTCCGAAACAACTATTTTTGCCCTGGTTCAGGCTACAACCCCAGAACATGCATTGTACCTAGCTACCTTTAAGCTGGAATCTTTAGTCTCTTTTAATCTGGGACCACCTGACCTGCGTCTTGAGAAACCTGTATGCAGGTCAGGAAGCAACAGTTAGAACTGGACATGGAATAACAGACTGATTCCAAATAGGAAAAGGAGTACATCAATGCTGTATATTGTCACCCTGCTTATTTAACTTATATGCAGAGCACATCATGAGAAACATTCGGATGAAGGAAGCACAAACTGGAATCAAGACTGCTGGGAGAAATATCTATAACCTCAGATATGCAGATGACACCACCCTTATGGCAGAAAGCAAAGAAGAGCTAAAGAGCCTCTTGGTGAAAGTGAGAGGAGAGTGAAAAAATTGGCTTAAAGCTCAACATTCAGAAAACTAAGATCATGGCATCTGGTCCCTGGGAAACAGTGGAAACAGTGGCTGACTTTATTTTGGGGGGCTCCAAAATCACTGCGGATGGTAGCCATGAAATTAAAAGATGCTTACTCCTTGGAAGGAAAGTTATGACCAACCTAGACAGCATATTTAAAAGCAGAGACATTACTTTGCCAACAAAGGTCCATCTAGTCAAGGCTATGGTTTTTCCAGTGGTCATGTATGGATATGAGAGTTGGACTATAAAGAAAGCTGAGCACAGAAGAATTGATGCTTTTGAACTGTGGTGTTGGAGAAGACTCTTGAGAGTCCCTTGGATTGTAAAGAGATCCAACCAGTCCATCCTAAAGGAGATCAGTCCTGGGTGTTCATTGGAATGACTGATGTTGAAGCTGAAACTCCAGTATTTTGGCCACCTGATGGGAAGAGCTGACTCATTTGAAAAGACCCTGATGTTGGGAAAGATTGAAGGGGACGACAGAGGATGAGATGGTTAGATGGCATCACCAACTCAATGGACATGAGTTTGGGTGAGCTCTGGGAGTGGGTGATGGACATGGAGGTGTGGCCTGGTGGGTTCATGGGGTTGCAAAGAGTCGGACACGACTGAGCCACTGAATGGAACTGAACTGAACTGAATCTGGGATAGCCCTTTAGTCAGTCTTTCTTTGTGTTTCCTGACCTTGATATTTTTGAACATTTGCCAGTTTTTTTGTAGCATGTTACTAACATTTCCTCATGATGAGATTGGTCTTTGCAATACTTTGGCTACCTGATGCAAAGAACTGACTCATTTGAAAAGACCCTGATGCTGGCAAAGATCGAAGGCAGGAGGAGAATGGGGCTGACAGAGGATGAGATGGTTGGATGGCATCACTGACTCAATGGACATGAGTTTGATTAATCTCCGGGTGATCGATAGGGAGGCCTGGTATGCTGGAGCCCATGGGATCGCAAAGAGTTGGACACAACTGAGCGACTGAACTGAACTGAACTGAACTGATTTTTGGCAGGAAGATCAGAATGATGCTGTATCCTTCTCAGTGTCTCACACCAGCAAGCACAAACTATCCTTTTTCTGTCCGCATACTGATGATGTTTTCTTTGATCACTTGGTCAATGTCGTATCTGTCAGTTCCCTCCCATGTGAAGTTACTATTTCTCCCTTTCTCAGTTCAGTTCAGTTGCTCAGTCATGTCCGACTCTTTGCAACCCCATGAATCACAGCATGCCAGGCCTCCCTGTCCATCACCAACTCCCAGAGTTCACTCAGACTCACGTCCATCGAGTCAGTGATGCCATCCAGCCATCTCATCCTCGGTCATCCCCTTCTTCTCCTGCCGCCAATCCCTCCCAGCATCAAAGTCTTTTCCAATGAGTCAACTCCGCATGAGGTGGCCAAAGTACTGGAGTTTCAGCTTTAGCATCATTCCTTTCAAAGAAATCCCAGGGCTGATCTCCTTCAGAATGGACTGGTTGGATCTCTTTACAATCCAAGGGACTCTCAAGAGTCTTCTGCAACACCACAGTTCAAAAGCATCAATTCTTCTGTGCTCAGCTTTCTTTATAGTCCAACTCTCATATCCATACATGACCACTGGAAAAACCAGTCCAAGGGACTCTCAGTCTTCTCCAACACCCCAGTTCAAAAGCATCATTTCTTCAGCACTCAGCCTTCTTCACAGTCCAACTCTCACATCCATACATGACTACTGGAAAAACCATAGCCTTGAGTAGACAGACCTTAGTTGGCAAAGTAATGTCTCTGCTTTTGAATATGCTATCTAGGTTGGTCATAACGTCTCCTTTTTAGTTAATGAATAATTTGAGGGGAGATATTTTGGGACTCCACACCCATGCTGTTACTCATCAAATGTTCACCCACTACTTTAGCACCATTGGTAGCTAGCCACTATACGTTATTGCTTCTTTGTATGGAAAGTTTGTTTTCCAACTCAGTGGTGGGAAACATTGCCCAGCTGGAAGCGCTGTCATGGGTATTTGAAGACAGTCAGTGTCCCAGCAGGATTAATAACACAGTCTTAGGAGTTAAGTAGATTGGAGTTCAAGTCTGGCACTAGCATAGTTAATGACCTTGATCTTGGGGGAAGCACCTCAGTCTCTTTGAGCCTTGGCTTTCTTATCTGTGCGTGTGTGTGTGTGTGTGCGCATTCATGCTCAGTTCCTCAGTTGTGTCTGACTGTCTGTGACCCCTATGGACTGCTGCCTGTCAATCTCCTCTGCACATGGAAATTTCAAGGCAAGAATACTAGAGGCGGTTGCCATTTTCTACTCTAAGGGATCTTTCTGACCCAGGATCAAACCCATGTCTCCTGCACTGCAGGCAGATTCTTTTCCACTCAGCCACCTGGGGAGACTATAAAAAGGGATAATTATCTTCTCCACTAGAGGGCTGTAGCAAGAGGTATACATACAGGATGCAATGTAGACAGACTGCCTGGACCACAGAGGTGTCAGCGATAGCTGTGTGATTATCATTAAAGGGGGAAGCAGCTCAAAACATCAGGCTTGCTAGACTTTAACCAAACTCTTCATGCTAGTTATTGAGTGTCTAACATGGCACTGGGAGAAT
This sequence comes from Ovis aries, assembly GCF_016772045.2. Classification (NCBI taxonomy): domain Eukaryota; kingdom Metazoa; phylum Chordata; class Mammalia; order Artiodactyla; family Bovidae; genus Ovis; species Ovis aries. The sequence continues at coordinate 52,512,600 of NC_056065.1, forward strand.
ATAGCAAGGGGACTCCCAGGGGAAGGAACACGTCATGCTAAAGCAGTGTATTTTGTCAGACAAGTACAGAGGATGGCAGCTGTGAGAGGGAAGAAATGATTTATTTCAATAGGAGGATGAGGCAGGACTTCATAGAGGAGGTGGCAGAATATTAACTCCTGGGACCTCTTAGAGTCAAGATCTCTTTGTTAAATACCCTGCTGTGTACTCTATTTTCTGCTCCATGCTTTAGGGTTCAACTCAGCATAATGAGATGAACAGATCCTGGAGAACAAAAGAATAGGAACGGACGGCAGAATTGCACTCCCTGACCACAGCATTGAGTGAAGCAGAATAAGTTGGGGACGTGAAGGTCAAATTATGCTGACTTCATCCCTAAACTTCCAACAGGGGCCAAATGCCTGAAAAAGCCAATCTGAACCTGGTGTCCTCCAGTCCGTGGAGCCCCAAAGAGCTGGCCATGACTGAGCGACTGAACAACAACAATCCTGTCCTTCAAAGAATTGACTTTGATCGTGAAGGTGTCTTTGTAGGTAGAACCCTGGGCTTTACAGATGCCGCTTGGTTTGGAGCTAAATGTGGCAATGTCTAGGCCTTTTTGGGAGAGGTAGTGTCAGCAGCTTACCCATCATATGCTGGTCTGTGCCTGGCTTCTTTTGGTTACTCTGCTCACCTTGGTTTCTATCCCCTGTGATCAGGGAGGGGATTGTTCCTCATGGTGGCATAGAACTAGGCATTGCTTTTCCAGGAGTCACATGGGATTGCTTACTTTCACAGTGAGGGAGGGCTGGGCAATTTTCAATAGCAGGATCTCAGATCCAAATAAGCTAGAATCAGGAAGGGCTATAATGGAGACCAAAGCCCATTTCACCCCAGGTTCACCTCCTCTCTTCTGAAACATCCCTCTCACCCCTTTCTATGTGGCCTGTTGGATAGGCTATAAGCCTCTAAAAACTGGCTGTGAGCAGTGAGGGCCACAAAGCAATGACCAACTGAGATGAGCTTGTGTATGGTCCAGGGGCTCTCAGAACCAGCCTCAACACATTGGCCTTTGCCAAAGCCTCCTTTAAAAGGCTGCACTTAGGGAGCAGTTGCAGAGATGGAGAAATATGGGGTTTTAATTTTCCCACAAAACACTTTTGCCCAAGCTGTGCTAATGCTCTCCAGTTAAATACCTTTCAAAATGATCCACAAAAAAAAAAAAAAAAAAAAAAAAAAAATTGCAGCTACAGATTCCATTAACGATGTCTGCTCTTGTCCCACCCAGGGCCACAACAGTCAGCCAAGCAATCTAATCTCTCGAAACAGAAATTGTTATGTTTCCTCCCCTCATGGGGAGAAGGCACAGTGAACAGACAGACAAGATGAGTGTGCTTTCCAGAGGGACGTAGAGGTCTCCTATTTTCTGAACTCTCATGTGGTTTCCAAAAGCTGCAAGAGAATCTCTATCCCATTCCATTAACACTGGAGTTCCTTGCTGCTGAACCCAAGCTGCTTCTGTCAGATTTTTCCTGCAGCAGAGCAAAAATACATGAACCATCATTTTAGAAGCAGAGCAGATTGCCTTGCCTCTCACTTAGACTATGAGCCCATTAAAGACAAAGCTGAGGCCAATCCATCCTTGAAACTTTGGTTCCTAGCCAAGACCTTCCTTGCCACCCAGATGTTCAGCAAAATTTTCATAATTTTCTTTTTTTTAATAAATAGAAAAGCTTACTCCTATCCCTTATATCAGGGGTCCCCAGTCTGTGGCCTGTTAGGAACTGGGCTGAAACTGAAACTGTTAGTTGCTTAGTCACGTCTGACTGTTTGTGACCCCCTGAGCTGTAGCCTACCAGGCTCCTCTGTCCATGGGATTTCCCAGGCAAGAATACTGGAGTGGGTTGCTGTTTCCTTCTCTAGGGGATCTTCCTGACCCAGGGATCGAACCTATGTCTCTTGCATTGCAGGCAGATTCTTTACTGTTTGAGCCACCAGGGAAGCCTTAGGAACTGGGCTACGTAGCAGGAAGTGAGCAGTGGTGAGTGAGCGAAGCTTCGTCTGTATTTACAGCTGCCCCCCATCACTCACGTTACCATTGAGCGCCACCTCCTGTCAGAGCAGCAGTGACATCACATTTTCACAGGGACTTGAGCCCTGCTGTCACTGCCTCCCATCACCCCCAGATGGGACCATCCAGTTGCAGGAAAACAAGCTCAGGGCTCCCACTGTTTCTGCATTATGGTGAGTTATAGAATTATTTAATTACATATCACAATGTAATAATAATAGAAATAAAGTGCACAGTAAATGTAATATGCTTGAATCATCCTGAAACTATCCCCCACCCTGCCAACCCCGGGTCCGTGGAAAAACTGTCACCCACATAACAGGGCCTTGGTGCCACAAACACTGGGGACTATTGCCTTATATCATTCTCTAGTCAGCCAGCCAGATCCCCTGCATGACCCGGCTTAATGTCAGATATTTCCCTCTATTGTCTTCAGAATTAATGTTGCTTTGACATATGATGCAGCCTGTTTTTAGGTTCAGCAAATAGGCACACTTGATCTCGAATGAAGGATTACTTTTCCCTTTTCAACCTTTCCTGGGGATACAGCATGTGTGCTAAGTTACTTCAGTCATGTTCAACCGTTTGCAATGCTATTAACTGTAGCTCACCAGGCTCCTCTGTCCATAGGATTCTCCAGGCAAGAATACTGGAGTGGGTTGCTATGCCCTCCTCCAGGGGAGCTTCCCAACCTGGGAATCAAACTTGTGTCTCTTATGTCTCCTGCATTGGCAGGTGGGTTCTTTATCACTAGTGCCACCCGGGAAGCCCAGGGGTCACAGATTCCTTTGAAAATTGAATGAGAGTTAGACCCTTTCCCCATTAAAACTTCAGTGTGCACACACATTTGCAGTCTTGCTTTTATCTTCGGGGAGTTGTCAGATCCTCTAAAATATCCCTAAATATCAAGGTATAAATTGCTTCAATAATGTTGATATTATGGCTTATATTTTATTTCCCAAAATATGCAAGCAGATTCTGCTCCCAACATGGGTGTTTTATTGAGTTGTACATTGCTATAGTCCTAGGTTATTGCAGTCTTTTTTCAGCTGGCTGTTTTCTAGTGAGGAAGAGCTCACTCCAGTCCAAGTTGCAAAAGTTTATCTGAAACAGGCTAATGAAAATGCGGTAGAGTAGAGTTATATGCTTCTCAAATGTAGAGGTGTGTGAATATGTAGAAAAGGAGAAAAGTCATGTTATATGTGTTATTAAGTTTTTCATGTTAATCCTTCTTTCAAAGGTAAGAACAAGCTTTGGCTGCGGAGTAATCATGCTTCTTAAGACTTCCAAAAAGAATGTTTTTTTTTTGAAAGATGACATGGTCCTATGACTTCATCAGCTTCCACAGTTGACATCTCTGTTATGAGTTCCAAGAATGGCTACCAGGCCAACTGTTCAAGAATGAAGGGGAAAGGCAAACGTTTATTATGTCATTCACTAAGACTGGTGTGGTAATGCCCCATGCACTAGGAAAGAGATTTTGAGTGGTTTTATAAAACTCAGATGTACCCTTGGGAATATATTTAAAGTCCGCTAGTTTCAGAAGCCTAATGGATCACTGGAAATGCACTGAAATGAATCTGGTGTCCAGTGCTTTATGGATGACCCCTGAAAGAAAAATAGCAATGCTTGACATGATTTTGGGGAATGACCAAACTTCCTCAGAATGGAATGTGATTTTGGCAAGCTTCAAAAATTCCAGATGCTTACTGAAGCTTACAGGCCCCATGAGATAGAAATCAAGGGTTAAAGGGTGATGAGCACACAGATGTGCAGCCATCCTGTGTATATTTTGGCTTAAGCCCCAGTCAGATTTTTTTCTCAAGATCCTGACCAAGTACTCAGGGAATGCTGAACTCAACACCCTTTCCTTGAAGTCTTTGAGCCTCAAAGAAGAGCATCCAGTTGAGGTATTATTGTATGAAAACAAACATGAGTAGGTGAAACTCTTTGAGTTTCTTTGCAAACTACTGAGCCAACCAGTTTCTTGCACCAACTCTTTGCACCAAAGAATGGAACTTGAGTTCTTTTGGGCTCATTTCCTATCATTTCAAAAGAAAATACCACCAGGAAGGGCAGCCTTGGGAAACGAAAAGGAGGAGATTGGGATTTCCAAATGAGAAGACATAGCCACCATTAATACTTGAAGTTGGTAAACTGTTGGGTTGCTGTTTTGTAGAGTCTAAAATGTGCTTGCTAACATTTTGAGAAAAAGGTATGCTCTGGAGGAAGTGTTGTTTATTGAAAGTCCTTCTTGCCCCTAGAGATAAACGAGGCGCTGGGTAGAGTGCAAAGCAGCCTTTGAGGAGGAGCCCATTGCTTATAATGGAATTGAAGGGATCAGAGTTACACATGTGAAAAAGAGCAGAAGGCAAGAATTTTAGGTGCTGGCTTCATTTTTTAAAAGTCAGTGAAAGCTGAAGAAGTCTCAAAGCTGAAAAAGGCTTCTTGGATGCAATGGGAGATGAGATAAGCTTGGAAGACAGATAGAATTGGACAGACATCATTAGGAAGGGAGAGGACTCAAGCAAAGGCAGGCTTTGTTCACTCTGGGGTCAACTTGGAAAACATTTGAGAGCTCCTACTAAGACTAAGATTCACATTTTGTTGTGCATCAGAATGATTTGAGGATCCTCCTGGACTTCCCTGTTGGTCCAGTGGTTAAGAATCCACCAGCCAACGCAGCAGTCATGTGTTCCATCCCTGATCTGGGAAGATTCCACATGCCACAGGGCGACTATACCCATGTGCCACACCTCCTGGGCCTGTGCTCCACAACAACGGAAGTTACCACAATGAGAAGCCCACACCGCACCAAAGAAGATTCTTGACAGTGCCTTTGACTGCAAGGAGATTGAACCAGTCAATCCTAAAGAAAGTCCATGTATAGCAACGAAGATTCAGCACAACCAAAAATAAATAAATAGCCATTTGTAAAAAGTATGGATTCCTGTATTGTTGTCGTTCTTTGGTCACTAAGTCATGTCCAGCTCTTTGCGACCCCATGGACTGTAGCCTGCCAGGTTCCCCTGTCTGTTGGAATTTCCCAGGCAAGAATACTGAAATGGGTTGTCATTTCCTTCTCCAGGGAATCTTCTGGACCCAGGGATCAAATTCAGATCTCCTGCAGTGGCAGGTGGAGTCTTCACCACTGATCCACCAGGAAAGCCCATAGATTCCTATGCCACCCTTATAGAGCTCAGACCCACTAAGCCAGTCTATAGATACCTGTACACCATCCTTATAGACTCTGATTTAGTGGGTCTGAGCTAAAGCTCAGACATCTGCATTTCTAACAGGTATCCCAGATGATGGTCCATGGACCACACTTGATGAAACGCTGACATCAACTGCCTTTGGCTTCTTTGTTTGATCATTGAAAACACCAAGCAAGAATACAGTCCTTAGATTGTGGACTAATCCTTAGTCTATAACCTGGAATGAAATGTATTTCAAAGAGTTAAACCAAGATGGGATGTGGATGGCCAAGGCATCTAGGTAAAGATATATGTAAAAATGCCATGAGCTCATATTATGTTCTACTTTCCCCCCCGGCCCACCATATAACCCCATCTAGCCACCCTCCTTCCAATTCAGACAGTTCTCAACAATTGGAAAGGCAAGGGAAGGGTTGATTGTTGGTAATCAAGAAGCAAGATGTATTTTTACCTTTAGTTTCTATGAATTTATGATCTAGATGATTGTCTCCATAAGGGACCTATTAGTAGCAGTCTTTAACCTTTCCTGGAGATCATAGACATTTTTTGAGAAAATTATGATCCTCTCCCCAGGTAGCTGTATGTGGACACTTGGCTGTATATTTGGCATATAATTTCATGGAGTCTGGGCTTCCCTTATGGCTCAGCTGGTAAGGAATCCACCCGCAATGTGGGAGACCTGGGTTTGATCCCTGGGTTGGGAAGATCCCCTGCAGAAGGGGAAGGCTACCCATTCCAGTATTCTGGCCTGGGTTCGATCCCTGGGTCAGGAAGATCCCGTGGAGAAGGAAATGGCAACTCACTCCAGTACTCTTGCCTGGAAAATCCCATAGACAGAGAAGCCTGGTAGGCCATAGTCCGTGGGATCACAAAGAGTCAGACACGACTGAACGACTTCTCTTTCTTTTCACGGAGTCCAAAAGGAGTAATCAACTAAAACATTCTGGTTAGAGGGGCCTAATCTTTTCCAGTAGTCACATACAGACATGAGAGAGTTAGACCATAAGGAAGGCTGAGTGCCAAAGAATTGATGCTTTAGAACTGTAGTGTTGGAGAAGACTCTTGAGAGTTCCTTGGACTGTAAAGTGATCAAACTAGTCAATCCTGAAGGAAATCAATCCTGAATATTCATTGGAAGGACTGATGCTGAAGCTGAAGCTTTCATACTTTGGCCACCTGATGAGAAGAGCTGACCAATTAGAAAGGACCCTGACACTGGGAAAGATTGAAGGCAGGAGGAGAAGGGGATGACAGAGGATTGGATGGTTGGATGGCATCACTGTCACAATAGTCATGAGTTTGAGCAAGCTCTGGGAGATGGTGAAGGTCAGGGAAGCCTAGTGTGCTGTAGTCCATGGGGTCACAAGGAGTTGGACATGTCTGAATGACTGAACAACAACAACAGTCTTATTTATTTTTAAATTGGAGTATAATTGCTTTACAATGTTTTGTTAGTTTCTACTGTACAACAATGTCAATCAGCTATAAGTACACATACATCTGCTCCATCTTGAGCGGATGCCTACTCCCACATTCTCAATCCCATCCTTCTAGGTCACCACAGAGTACTGAGCTAAGCTCCCCATGCTCTACAGCAGCTTCCCACTGGCTATTTACACATGATAGTATACAAATGTCAATGCTACTTTCTCAACTTGCCCCACCCTCTCCTTCCCCACTGTGTCCACAAGTCCATTTAGAGGGGCCTAATGTTTAGTCATACAAGTTCCTTAATGTTAACGATCTCATCCACTCAACCTCTGGGCAGATACATCTGTTTCAGAGTCATCGCTATATGTCCTGACTTTTTTTTGGGATTCTGGAGCAATGCTCATGAACCTCCATTTGAGATTCCCGCTTGCCTACTGATCTCAACTCACTTTCTCAAGTCCTTCCTGGTGCAAGATGGGAGATACCATACCTGTTTCCACAATACGGTCTGTTGATTTGAGAATAAGTGACAACTTCATTACAGACCTGTCTGCTCTCTCCCACTCTTTGCTATGACTCAAGGCACTTCAGCTCCGAACTTGTCATGCATTTCAACTATAGCGTGTAGTTGGAAAGGTTTTGGGGAGGTCTGTCAGTTCTAAAACAGGGAAAGATATTATCAGTGAAGAATGGCCTTGTTCCCTGTGCATGTTGCACTTTCTCACTCATATATTTATGCTTCCATCAAATGTCCAGGTGCCAGATCCTGTACTAGGTAGCAGGACACAGAGAAGGAGGAAATTTCCATCTTCCTAAGGGCTTGATGGACGTGAATCTGAGTGAACTCCGGGAGTTGGTGATGGACAGGGAGGCCTGGCGTGCTGCGATTCATGGGGTCACAAAGAGTCGGACACGACTGAGCGACTGAACTGAACTGAAGGGCTTCCCTGGTGGCTCAGACAGTAAAGAGTCTGCCTGCAACGTGAGAGACCTGGGTTTGATCCCTGGGTTGGGAAGATCCCCTGGAGAAGGAAATGGCAACCACTCCAGTATTCTTGCCTGGAAAATCCCTTGGATGGAGGAGCCTGGTGAGAGACAGATAAAACACAAATATACAAAGAAGTAAGTTCTACAAAGGGAAAACAAGTTGGTGTAATAGGAAGTGACACAGGGATCCTGACTTTGGCAGAGCAATCAAGGAAGGCCTCCTGGCAGAGGTGACATGTGGGTCGAGACCCAAAAGATAAGAAGCGGGCAGCCTTGGAAAGCAAGAACTGCCTCAGCCTTGATTAATTTCCCATGTCTGGGACCTGGTTTCCGTGAATGCCTGCCAAGTGTCTTCTATTTAGAATAGGACTGTACAATCATGATCTGAAGAGGTTTTCGTGTTTAAGGCATACTTCCTGCTGCTGGCATCTGTCTCACTTCATCTGCTGACAGGGCTGTGAAGCATCTAGCCAAGTTTCCCAAAAGGAAGAACAGGCTTTTCTAAGAGTAAAGAGGGGACCCCGAGCCTAATATGAGTCCTGGGAACAGATAGATCCCTGCAGGGCCCAGCTCGGGGTCATTCTGAAGGGGTACAAAGAGTCAGACACAACTTGGCAGCTGGACAACAACTGTTCTTTTCCATTGAGATTGCTGCCTTCTTTGTCAAGTCAAGGTCATCATCTCTAATCTACGTTCCTTGGTGAAGCTACAAGGACCTTTTGAAAATACAAATCAGATTAGAAATCTAGGAACTTTCCTGGCAGTTCAGTGGTTAAGACTTCTCCTTCCAATATAGGTGGTGCAGATTCAGTCCCTGGTTGGGGAGGTAAGATCCCTGTCTCTGGGCCCTTGCATTTGTGGGAGGTCTCTCTGCCAAGCACACCCTTCTTGCCTCTTCACAGGGTGGATATTTTTCAGCTCCAATGTCCCCCAGCTCTCCCCAAACAGGTCTTTCTTTTTTCAAATATATTGATTTATTTGGCTGTGCAGAGTCTTAGTTGCAGCACACAGGATCTTTGCTGTGTTACGCAGGACCTCTCGTTGAGACGCATGGGCTCTGTGGCTGTGTCAGTAAACTCAGTAGTTGCAGCACAGGGGCTTCTCCAGGTGTGGCACGTGGGCTTAGTCGTCCCGAGGCAGGTAGGATCTCAGTTCTCCAACCAGAGATCAAACCTGAGTCTGCTGTATTGCAAGGCGGATTCTTAACCACTGGACCACCAGGGAAGTCCCCAAAGAGGTCTTTCTTAACCATGTTACATGAAACAGCCTCCCAACCACTGCTGCTGCTGCTAAGTCACTTCAGACGTATTCGACTCTGTGCGACTCCATAGATGGCAGCCCACCAGGCTCCCCCGTCCCTGGGATTCTCCAGGCAAGAACACTGGAGTGGGTTGCCATTTCCTTCTCCAATGCATGAAAGTGAAAAGTGAAAGTGAAGTCACTCAGTCATGTCTGAATCATAACGACCCCATGAACTGCAGCCCACCAGGCTCCTCCATCCATGGGATTTCCCAGGCAAGAGTACTGGAGTGGGGTGCCATTGCCTTCTCCAATGCATGAAAGTGGAAAGTGAAAGGGAAGTCGCTCAGTCGTGTCTGACTTGTAGCGACCCCATGGACTGCAGCCTACCAGGCTCCTTCGTCCATGGGATTTCCCAGGCAAGAGTACTGGAGTGGGGTGCCATTGCCTGCTCCCACTAACCACTGCTGCTTCCTTCTTAATACTTGTGATAAACTCGACGACTATTTGGCCAGTATTTGCGCTCCTCTTCCTGGATATTCCCTGCCCTGCTGACTTGGGGCTTGGCCATATGACTTGTTTTGGCTAACAGACTTTAGCAAATGTGATCTGAGTAGAAGTTTTACAGGCCAGGACTGTCTTCTTGAGGGCTCCACAGGGGGCGCTAGTGGTAAAAAACCCAGTCTGCCAAAGCAGGAGACAAGAGAGACGTGGTTTGATCCCTGAGTGGGGACAATTTCCTGAAGGAGGGAATAGCAACCCACTCTAGTATTCTTGCCTGGAGAATCTCATGGTCAGAGGAGCCTGGTGGGCTACAGTCCATGGGGTCCCAAAGAGTCGGACGCAACTGAAGAGACTTGGCATGCACACACTGACCTCTAGAACTCCTACAACTCCCCATGAGAAGAACTGAGCGCTGTTTTCAAGTACTGCTGAGCCAAGAAGGATGAGAGTCTCAAACCTGAACTTGATCAGCAGAACCCACAGTTTCCCAGCAGACCGCAAATGAGAAGCAAGCCCCTGGGCTGTAGGAGTGGTTTGTGATGCAGCTTTGTTTCCAGCAATGATGGATGAAATACAGTGCTGTAGCATAGTCTAATAATTTTTGCTATTTGTCTCATTTCTTGTTTATGTCCCCTAGCTTGTAAGCTCTAAGAAAGCAGGAATTATCTTTCTGTTCTCCCTTTGTATGCTTCCCAACCTCCAGAGTCTAAAGCCTGATGATCTGAGGCGGAGCTGATGTAATAATAAAAGAAATAAATTACAGAGTAAATGTAATGTGCTTGAATCATCCCAAAACCTTTCCCCCTGCTGCCCTGGAGCATGGAAAAATGGTCTACTGTGAAACAGACACCTGGTATCATAAAGATGGGGGACCACTGCTCTAAACTGAAGACAGTGCTTGGGACATAATAGTAGCTCAGTAAAGAATTGTTGAGTGAATTGATACTTCTGTGTGTGTGTACTAAGTCCCCTCAGTCATGTCTGACACTTTTTAACTCTATGGACCATAGCCTGCCAGGCTCCTCTGTCCATGGGATTCTCTAGGCAAGAATACTGGAGTGGGTTGCCATGCCCTCCTCCAGGGGATCTTCCTGACCTAGGGACTGAACCCCTGTCTCTTATGTCTCCTGCATTGGCAGGCGGGTTCTTTATCACTAGTGCCACCTGGGACCACCCCAACTACTCACTTTATATCAGCAATAGCCTGGCTCCCCTTTGTGGGTGTGTACTCAGTTGCTCAATTCTGTCCAACTCTTTGCAACCTCATATACTGTAGCCCACCAGGCTCCTCTGTCCATGGGATTTCCCAGGCAAGAACACTGGAGTGAGATGCCATTTCCTTCTCCAGGGCATCTTCTTGACCCAGGGATCGAACCTGCACCTCCTTCAAGGCAGACAGATTCTTTACCATTGATCCATCAGGGAAGCTGCTCTCTCCTTTGGCTACAGGTAAAACATGTTTTCCCTTAGCCACAGTATTCTGCTCACCACAAGGACACCCCTGCCCTTATTAAAAATCTTGAACAGCATGCTACTAAAATACCAGTGGATCAACGATGAAGTCAAAGAAAGAATTAAAAGTCTTGAATTTGCTTCAGGTTATTAAAAAGGAAAAGAGTAAATAATTTGTCAGCTCTATTATTAGTAACCGATTATATGCACAATACCTCCTACCATGGTTGAGAACCAGCGCTCACCTTTGACAAAGCAAGGGGGGACTTGACCCCTGCCTCCGCCATTTCCAAATACTTGGATGTCTGTACAGAGAAACAGCATTAAGCAGAGACCACGGGCTTTGTGCCAGGTGTGCTTTTATTCCTTTCCAAAATTTTAGTTTGCGAACTAAAAATAATTCGTGGAGTAATTAAATGAAAATAAGAGACACGAATAACAGGCAGAGATATATATCAAAAGAACATTAAAATTGTGTGTGTGTGTGTGTGTGTGTGTGTGTGTTGCGGGAGGAAGGAGAGGTAGTTCATAAATCTAAACTCATAAAGAACTTCATTCCCTTAACCATAAATCAGAGGTGTATCCTCCATTTTCAACATCATCTGATGAGTCTTTATGTACACGCCATCTTGAGTTTCACTGGAGAGGAGACAGAGGAACCCAGAGATGATTCAATGAGTGACATGAGCCTATGACATTTGGCCTGATTTCTGCGCCATTTACAAGGAAGATTATCTTAAATAACAGCCGTGAAGACAGAGCCAGTTTTACTCACTTTAAACTGATTCAATGGCCGCGTTTTGGCCATTTCCACCCGCTATTCTCACCCACGATGTCACAACCCACTGAGATGTCTCCTGTAATTTGTTACTCATCAGAAACTCTGATGCTTGTACCAGACTTATATTTTTAATGTAAACTTGAGTAAATTCAAGGCCATGTGTTTTATTCTGTATTCTAATGAGGAAGAGTGAAAGTGAGGGGATGAAGCTGTTGGCTAATGTGGGGGGCAGGGGAATGTGCATCCGCAGGGCTTCCCACAGGGCGGGTGGTGCAAGAGAACAGCATCTGGGACCAGGACTGCCGCTGAGTGCGGGGGTGGGGATGGGTAAGGACCATTGTCGGGGGTGCCAGCCACCTGAGCCCCCAGCACCACAGGTGGCTCTCCCAAACTGCCATCCTGATACAGTTCTGGCTAATGAGACACCGGCGGGAACCTGTGTTTGTTTTTCTGACAAGAGAGGATGGACCCACTTGTGCCACCCTTGCTCCATTTTCCCACCTTGATGTAAACTTGATGCCTGGACCTAGCCCAGCACTTCCTTTTAACAGAAGCAACAATCCAAGGAAAGACCTAGAGGACTACAGCAATGTTGGCCCTGACGTGGAGGAGACCGGGAATCCTGCTGGCAGCTGCCCATGTTCTGGTCCCTTATTGTTTAGTCACTGAGTTGTGTCTGACTCTTTATGACGTCATGGATCATAGCCCACCAGGCTCCGCTGTCCATGGGACGCCCCAGGCAAGAACACTGAGGCAGGTTGTCAACTCCTCAGGGGATCTTCCTGACTGAGGGATTGAACCTGGGTCGCCTGCATTGGCAGGTGGATTCTTTACCACTGAGCCACCAGGGAAGCCTTCTAACTCCTTATTAGCAGAGGGGAAAAACTAAGCCTCCTATGTGAGCCCCAGGAGTCAAGTTTTCTGTTTCTTGCAGCTGAAGTCATTGCTAATTGATATATAACTAAGCCCAGGGCCTTTGCCTCTAGATAATTTCAACACAACATGGCATGCCACACACATACACATACGTAATCATGCTAGTCTTTATTCACAACAATGACACAACTCATCTTCTGAAAAGGAAATGCAAAAATTCAGGTCCATTTTATTTCCAAGGAGTAAAATTTTGAGGGGCTTCCTTGGTGATCCATTGTGGGCTGAATGCCTGGTCAGGGAACTAAGATCTCACATGCCACAGGGCAGCTAAGCCCTTGCACCACAACTAGGGAAGACTGAATGCTGCAAAATAGATGCAGTACCAAAAACAGGAGCATCATTTCGAGATGTCTGGCCAGAGCAAAGGTAACAGCCCACGGTCATCAACAGTAATGGTGGGAGGAGGGGGAGTTTCCTTTCTCTGACTGTGGACCATGAATGAGGCACATGAGTGAGCTGGTCATGTACAGGGTGTCACCTCATCCAGAACTCACAGCAAGCCTATGAGAAATGCAGTGAGGCTTGCAGAGATTAAAGCTCTGGCTACAGAATTATAGACATGAGGCTTAGACCACAGACAGGCTGGTGCAGAATCCTAACATCTTACCCACTGCTTACACCTCTCTGCTGCTGCTAAGTCACTTCAGTCGTGTCCGACTCTGTGTGACCCCATAGACAGCAGCCCACCAGGCTCCCCCATCCCTGGGATTCTCCAGGCAAGAACACTGGAGTGGGTTGCCATTTCCTTCTCCAATGCATGAAAGTGAAAAGTGAAAGAGAAGTCGCTCAGTCGTGTCCGACTCTTTGCGACCCCATGGACTGCAGCCTACCAGGCTCCTCCATCCATGGGATTTTCCAAGCAAGAGTACTGGAGTGGGGTGCCATCGCCTTCTCTACTGGAGAGCTAAAATAACCAGCTAGTAACATGCTGACCCACCACTGCAGCACTCACCTGAAAAGGTGACCCACATGCAGTGATAGTAATAATAACATGAGTAGTCACTACCATCTATTCAGTAACTTATCTGTGCCAGACATCCATTCATTCATCAAATAACCATAGATGACTCTCACACAGTATTTCTTTGAAGGCTGGCACTGCTTTAAGTGATGTCACTGGCATAACTCATTTAATCCTTGCAACCTTTGAGGTATATACTATTATTTGACATTTTACATATGGAGAAACTGAGGCACAGAACAGTGACTTCATCCAGAGTTACACAGACAGTTAGCAGTGGAGTCAGGATTCCAACCTGAGCGGTCACGGTAGTGAGCAGATGTGGGCTCCTGCCCACCATGGGAGAGGAGCCGGGGGTGCTCTGGGATTCGGGAGGGAGTAAATGCAAACAAACACAGAGAAGGGAAGGAATGTGGCTCTTTGCAATTGTTTAACCAAGAAGTCGGACCTCTGGAAGGATTCCCTGAGAAAAATTAGCTGAGAATTAAAGAATGTGTAGGGATTAACCAGGTAGTGTATGTGCCTCCTGCATCCATGTGAATGTGTGTGCCTACATGAGCGTGTGTGTGTCTGTCTCTGCAGTGTGTGTGTGTGTGTTGTGTGCACATATATACGTGTATATGTGCATGCATGTATTTGTCAAAGGAGAAGCTGGGAGGGTCTGTGTTTTTGGCAGAGTACGGACAGTCTTCCCTAACAGCTCAGCTGTGAAGAACCTGCCTTTAATGCAGGAGACACAAGAGATGCAAGTTCAATTCCTGGGTCAGGAAGAGCCACTGGAGAAGGAAACGGCCACCTATTCCAGTATTCTTCCCTGAGAAATCCCATGGACAGAGAAGCCTGGTGGGCTCTAATCCATGGGGTTTCAAAGAATTGGACATGATTGAGCACACAACCACAATAGACAGTCTAAGAAGCAGCTTATGAAAAGGATTTTGAGCAGGAGAAACAACTATACATTTGAGTAACTGAATAAAAATTATTGAAGACCTCCTTAGAGATACAGAGGCTATGTACGGAGAGCCAAGATGCTGTACTCAGGGATGCCTGGCACAGGGGTTGGAGGTAGGGTGGGGAGGTCAGTGGGACCTGAGGGCCGCAGCTTTGTGGTTGCAATAAGGATGTGTAATTATGTTCTCTACCTCTTCATTCACCCTTTGACTTAAGTATCTGTATCCTCATTTGATAGATGAGGAAGCTGAGGCTCAGAGAAGTTACATAACTTGCCAAAGATCACACAGCTAGAAGGTAATTGAGTTTGTCTGACTCCAGAGCCACATATCTTTCTATGACATCAAATGTGGTCACATCCATTGGGAACTGCTGTGGAGCACAGGGAGCTCAGCTCAGTGCTCTGATGACCTAGAGGGGTGGAATAGGGAGGGAGGCTCAAGAGGGAGGGGATATGTGTATACATGTAGCTGATCCGTGTTGTAGCACAGCAGAAAATAACACAACATTGTAAAGCAATTATACTCAAAAATATATTTACAAAAAGAAAATTAAAAATTTTGTCTCTATATGAGATGATGGATGTTTACTAAACTTGCTATGATAATCACTTCATGATGTGTGTAAGTCAAATCATTACATGGTACACCTTAAACTTATACAATGCTGTATGTCAATTATATGTCAATAAAGCTGGAAGAAAAAGAAAAAAAAGAAATAACTATCTGCAGGATATGGTACCAAGCCTGACACACAGGAACTGCCAACCATGCCAGAAACTATTTGTTTCATTGCATCTGGGCCCAGGGACCTTTGTATGGAGAGCAGAAAGGGGAAGGTCAGTCATACTCCCTCACAATGCACAGAGACCTACTGTGGTGAGTGCTTCTGCTTTCCAGCTGCACTGATGACATACAGGCACAAAACAAATTTGCACGATGGTTAATCAAATGGGCTCTGGGCTCCAACTGCCTATGTTCTTCTGGGTCTGCCACTGACTAGCTGTGTGACCGAGACCAAGTTATTTCACCTCTCTGAGCCTTAGTTTTCTCATCTATATGTAGCAATTATAGTAGTTCAGTTCAGTTGAGTTCAGTTGCTCAGTCGTGTCTGACTCTTTGCAGCCCCATGAATTGCAGCATGCCAGGCCTCCCTGTCCATCACCAACTACTCCTCATCAATTTATGGCGAAGGTAAGTTAATTCATGCAATACACTTAGAACAGAAATGTCAGAGTGAATATGCAATGCAGTTCACTTCCACTGTTATCTTATTGGTCTGTTGGAAAACAGAATCTCATTAGGGACACCTCTGAACAGAGGTGGGCAATGGATTTACTTATGGCTATTTTTAATGCTTGCTGCTGCTGCTGCTAGGTCGCTTCAGTCGTTAGAAGCTTCCAAAAGGCTCCTCACCTCCTTCAAGACACAGAGGCTGTGTATGGAGACCCAAGATGCTGTACTCAGAGAGAAGGCATGTGGATACCAGCTCTCTGGGGGCTGCAAGAAGATGCTGATCTATGAGCCTGGTGACTCCAACAAAACTGTTTTGTAGTCACTAAGTCAAGTCTGACTCTTTTTTTGACCCCATGGACTGTAGTCTGCCATGAGATTTCCCAGGCAAGAATACTGGAGTGGATAACCACTTGCTTCTCTAAGGGATCTTCCCAACCCAAGGATCGAACCTGCATTTCTTGCATTGGAAGGTAGGTTCTTTACCAACAGGGAAGCCTCCAGAAAAATTAGTCAATTTTAACTTTGGACCATTTTACTCTACATCTTTGGTGCTTCTCAGATATATAAATCAAATGAGACAGGAGAGCTTGGTATGAACAATGGACCAAGATCAAGCACTTGAGGTAATCTTGACAAAGATAAGGAAAATGGACAATATCTATCCCATCTTCTAAATGGTTTCATGAACCTGCGAAGGTATGTAGCAAGACCCCAGCCAACAATGTCAACAAGGGATTCAAAATGTATAGAGATGCTGAATTTCCTTAAAGGAAGAACAAGGGGAGGAAAATATAAGAACAAAAAGAGGGAAAAGAAAGCAAAGAAACTAGAGATGGAATTCTTGGGGCAGAGGGAAGATGCTAAATGTTAAGGCATCATTTAGTGCTTTAGTAGCTCATGTCATCCATGGTGGCCTCAAAATACAGAATCTCAGATTTGAAGGGATATTTCATAGACATTTAATCTACTCCTTGGCAGTCTTTGGGGCTAGAGAAGTCAGCTTAAATTCTAGCTGTTCCATTTAGTATCTGTGCCAGATTCTCATATAAGCAATATAGTTTGAGACTGTTTCTTTGCAAAGTAGGAGCAAACCTGCCAGGGTCAAGTGAGACTTAAACACAACCAGACTGCAAGTTCTGTCTCACTGCTGGTTCTCATAAGCATTAGATCAGCTGTCATCTCCCCAGCCTCACAATCCTAGCATTGCTCAGCGGTCACCAGGACCTGTTAAGTCCACCTAATACAACATAACCACATGCCCCAGTGGTGTTTTTCCACCCTAGCTAGGCTGCCCTCAGAGCTTGCCAGAGAGAAAACTGAGGCTGTGGTGTCTGCTATGGGAGTGGGGTGGGGGTGGCATTGAAGGAAACAGGTGCTCAGAGGAGACAGCAGCATTCCAGCTCATCCATCAGCGTGCGCCCGCGTCTGACATGAGGAATGATGCGCCCCGCGCAGACACACAGAGAGAAGAGGAGAGGGGCGAGGCAGAAGCCCATCCATCACCCAGAGCCTGTCATCCCCGCCTCTGTGCCTCCGCAGGGGAGGTGAGCCCAGTCAGCCTGGCAGGCGACTTCTGGAAAGTCAGATGCCCACCGGGAGGCCGCACATCCACTCGACACCTGCCTTTACTCACTGAGTATAGATCATTTCCTGCCAGCCTGCATCAGCCCAGCCCTTGGAGATTCTGCTTACCCTCTGGTCTCATGACTCCTTTTCCTCCCAGCTTTTGTGGAAGGAGAATCCCAGAAGGGCCCCTAAGCAGAGGAGTCCTGCTTAGGGCATGTGGGCAAGTTTTCATGAGGCTCTTCCTTGGGGTGCCACCCAGCATCTCAGCCCATCTATCTCCTCCCTGCTTCCTTTGCCCCATAACATCACTACAATGAAAAACAGCTGGACTGTTCAGAAAACAAAGGAAATGCTAAAATGCTGTGCAAACCTCTGAGTGAAGTGCACACATGGCTGGATTCTACTGCTGCTGTGACGGGGCAGCATGGGAGCAATGTCAGCAGACAGCACAAACAGACAACACAGGCTGGCAGAACAACGCAGCCCATTCTTTGCTCTAGCACTGCGGAGACCCATAGAGAAAAGGTGCTACGTTTGCAGTCATCCTGGGCTCCCCTTCCTAATTCACCCACATCTCCACCCCAGCCTCAGCTTTTTCTTGTTGCTTTCTCACTGTGGAATATCACTGCTTCTGTTTGGGCTGAGCCCACTTGGTCATCTACCTACGCTATTCCCCTTGAGGTCATCTAAACCCTAGTTCAGGGGTTTCTCTGGATTATGTCTATAGAAACTTTCCTGAAAAGTACTCTGTAAGGCACTGAGGATGTCCATAGAATTACATGTCCATTGGGAATGCATGTGACTGCAAGCCTCAGAAAACCTGCCAATGGTGGCTTATGTAGATCAGGTTTATGTTCTTATGTGACAAGGTGTTCAAAGTTGGCTCAACTGCTTAAGGACTCAGCCTCTTGTCTTCCCATTCTGCCATCTCTAGCATTTTATCTTGTTGCCTTATGGCCCCAACATGACTCCTGCAGCCTTAGATGTGATATCTGTACTCAAGTACAAGGGTGAAATGAGATTGGTGTACTCAAGCGTAAGGGTGAAATGAGAGATTGGTGGTGGCAGCATCTTCTATTCTTTTCATCCAAAAATGAAAACGTTTTCTAGTATCATCACCTCCAGATCTCTGCTTGGTCCTCACTGGGTCAGAATGGTATCACATGACTTCTTCCGGTTGCAATGCAGGATGAGAAAATGTTTATAGAGAAAGGCAAGTGGGAAGGAGCCCAGAGCAGATGTGGGTGTTGGACAAATAAGCCCGCAGTGTCTGTTACAGACCATAAGCCTGGATAAAGTTCAGGGAGCCAATCATCTTCAAAAGTTTCAAGGTCAGTGGTTCTCCCTTCCCCACAGTTCTTATCATCCTAGGCTCACCTGAAGAATATAAAACTGTCATTCAATTTCTAAGTCATTAAGTGGATTTGCAAACACTAATAAAAATATTAGCATATAGTTAAAAATCTTATTCCAATTACTGTCCCCCTCATCAGATTAAATTTCCCCTCAATTCATATATGGTTTCTTACGAGGAGTAATTTCCTCTCCCTGCACACACTAAAGAACAGTTAAAATCTATTAGCACAATTCACACAAATACCTACGGACAAGATTTATGAAAATAACCACAGGCCTACAAATTAGAAGACTGAAAAATCACGACTAATATAAAGAAAATTCAAACAATGAGTTATCATCCTGAGCTCCTCACCAAAAAAAAAAATCAGGTCAATTCTGTGCTATATCAAGAATTTGAGTTCTCCAGGAATGTTGATCTAGGGGCTCTGATTGATCCAAAATATGAGTTTAAAACTGCATTCTGGAAATTGCATGGTTTTTGAGGAATTATTTACATATAATTTAAAAATAAATATTGTACATAAATAAGTCTTTTAGAAATTAATTAATTAACTTATTTGGCTGAACCAGGTCTGAAATGCAGCACATGGGATCTTTAATTGCAGCATGCAAACTCTTATTTGTGACATATGGGAACTAGTTTGCTGACCAGGGATCAAATCTAGGATCCTTTCATTGGGAGCATGGAGTCTCAGCCACTAGACCACCAGGCAAGTCCCTTCAGTTCAGTTCAGTCACTCAGTCATGTCTGACTCTTTGCAACCCCATGAACTGTAGCACGCCAGGCCTCCCTATCTATTACCAACTCCCGGAATCCACCCAAACCCATTGTGTCAGTGATGCTATCCAATCATCTCATCCTCTGTTGTCCCCTTCCCCTCCTGCCTTCAATCTTTCCCAGCATCAGGGTCTTTTCAAATGAGTCTGCTCTTCACATCAGGAGGCCAAAGTATTGGTTTCAGCTTCAACATCAGTCATTCCAATGAACACCCAGGACTGATCTCCTTTAGAATGGACTGGTTGGATCTCCTTGCAGTCCAAGGGACTCTCAAGAGTCTTCTCCAACACCACAGTTCAAAAGCATCAATTCTTCAGCTCTCTGCTTTTTTTATAGTCCAACTTTCACATCCATACATGACTACTGGAAAAACCATAGCTTTGACTAGATGGACATTTGTTGGCAAAGTAATGTCTCTGCTTTTAAATATGCTGTCTAGGTTGGTCATAACTTTTCTTCCAAGGAGTAAGCATCTTTTAATTTCATGGCTGCAATCACCATCTGCAGTGATTTTGGAGCCCAAAAATATAAAGTCTGACACCGTTTCCACTGTTTCCCCATCTATTTGCCATGAAGTGATGGGACCAGATGCCATGATCTTTGTTTTCTGAATGTTGAGCTTTAAGCCAACTTTTTCACTCTCCTTTTTCACTTTCATCAAGAGGCTCTTTAGTTCTTCTTCACTTTCTGCCATAGGGGTGGTATCATCTGCATATCTGAGGTTATAGATATTTCTCCCAGCAATCTTGATTCCAGCTTGTGCTTCTTCCAGCCCAGTGTTTCTCATGATGTACTCTGCATAGAAGTTAAATAAGCAGGGTGACAATATATAGCCTTGACATACTCTTTTTCCTATTTGGAACCAGTCTGTTGTTCCATGTCCAGTTCTAACTGTTGCTTCCTGATCTGCATACAGGTTTCTCAAGAGGCAGGTCAGGTGGTCTGGTATTCCCATCTCTTTCAGAATTTCCCACAGTTTATTGTGATCCATATTTACCCATAATTTTCAGACTGAATGAACAGGCTATGTGAAAGCTGCAGACGGTTTTTAATAACGCTTATTAGTCACTGAGTGCCATGTGCTAAGTGCTTTACCTGGGATATCTAATAGAATCCTTGTGGCAGTTGTAGAAAGTACCTCCCTTTTTCAGATGTGAAAAGTCAGAGCTGGGATTGCAGAGCCATTTTTTAAAAAATTATTATTTGTCTGTTCTTAGTGCCACCCATGTAGTATTTTGCTAGATGCAAAAGCCTGGTAGTAGGTGAGCAGAGCAGAGAACCTGGATTTAATGTGGGCCTATGAGACTTGTGATCACTGACAAGGCAGACATCCTGGAATGAGAAGTCAAGTGGGCCTTAGGAAGCATCACTACAAATGAAGCTAGTGGAGGTGATGGAATTCCAGTTGAGCTATTTCAAATCCTAAAAGATGATGCTGTGAAAGTGCTTTAGTCAATATGCCAGTAAATTTGGAAAACTCAGCAGTGGCCACAGGACTGAAAAAGTTCATTTTTCATTTCAATTCCAAAGAAAGGCAATGCCAAAAAATGTTCAAACTACAGCACAATTGCAGTCATCTCACACACTAGCAAAGTAATGCCCCAAATTCTCCAAACCAGGCTTAAATAATACGTGAACCATGAACTTCCAGATGTTAATGCAGGTTTTAGAAAAGGCAGAGGAACCAGAGATCAAATTGCCAACATCCGCTGGATCATTGAAAAAGCAAGAGAGTTCCAGAAAAGCATCTACTTCTGCTCTATTGACTACGCCAAAGCCTTTGACTGTGTGGATCGCAACAAACTGTGGAAAATTCTGAAAGAGATGGGAATACAGACCACCTGACCTGCCTCTTGAGAAACTTATATGCAGGTCAGGAAGCAACAGTTAGAACTGGACATGGAACAGCAGACTGGTTCCAAATAGGAAAAGGAGTACATCAAGGCTGTATATTGTCACCCTGCTTGTTTCACTTATATGCAAAGTACATCATGTGAAATGCCAGGCTGGATGAAGCACAAGCTGGAATCAAGATTGCTGGGAGAAATATCAATAACCTCAGATATGCAGATGACACCACCTTTATGGCAGAAAGTGAAGAACTAAAGAGCCTCTTGTTGAAAGAGAGAGGAGAGTGAAGAAGTTGACTTAAAACTCATCATTCAGAAAACAAAAATCATGGCATCCAGTCCCATCACTTCATGGCAAATAGATGGAGAAACAGTGGAAACAGTGACAGACTTTATTTTTCTAGGCTCCAAAATCACTGCAGATGGTGACTGCAACCATGAAATTAAAAGATGCTTGCTCCTTGGAAGAAAAGCTATGACCAACCTAGACAGTATATTGAAAAGCAGAGACCTTACTTTGCCAACAAACGTCCATCTATTCAAAGCTATGGTTTTCCAGTAGTCATGTATGGATGTGAGAGTCGGACAAGATAGCTGATAGCTAAAGAATTGATGTTTTTGGACTGTGGTGTTGGAGAAGACTGTTGAGAGTCTAGGACAGCAAGCAGATCCAACCAGTCCATCCTAAAGGGAATCAGTCCTGAATATTTACTGGAAGGACTGATGCTGAAGATGGAACTCCAATACTCTGGCCACCTGATGCAAAGAACTGACTCACTGGAAAAGACCTTGGTGCTGGGGAAGATTGAAGGCAGGAGGAGAAGGGGATGACAGAGGATGAGATGGTTGGATGGCATCACTGACTCAATGGACATGAGTTTGAGCAATCTCTGGGAGTTGTTGATGGACAGACAAGCTTGGCATGCTGCAGTCCATGGGGTCTCAAAGAGTTGGACATGACAGCGACTGAACTGAACTGCACTATGATACTCGTTTCAGAGGCTGAAAGCAAAGCCTTTGTGTGAATTCTTATATCAATAGACACACATGGATGTGGCATTTGCCATCCCAAGGTCCTGAGATGGCCCCATCCCTACTCCCTTTTTAAGAAGCAGTTGCCATCTCCAAGGACACGGCCATAGGCTGAAATATGGCCTCCTCTACATTAGTCAGTGTTCTTAGAACCAATTGGCTCTTCCTAGATGTATACCCAGGAACAGGTTTATTACAAGGAATTAGTTCATGCTATTTTATGGAAGATGTGAAGTCCCATGATTTGCTGTTTGCAGGCTGGGGACCCAGAGACCTGCTGGTGCAATTCAGTGAAATCTGAAACCCTGAGAATCAGGGAAGCTGAGGGCAGGAGAAAAGAGTCTCATCTCACTCAGTCAGGTGGGTAGCAAATTCTTCCATCCTCTGCCTTTTTCGTTCTATACTTTGTTGTTGTTGTTCAGTTGTTAAGTCGAATCTGACTGTGACCCATGAACTGCAGCACACTAGCCCTCAACAGATTGGATGATGCCCACTCACACTGGAGAGGGCAAATCAGTTCATTGAGTCCACTGACTCAAAACTTACTTTCATCTGGAAATATCCGAACAGGTACTCCTAGAAACAACATTTAGCCACATATGTGTGCAGCCCAGGATAGTTAAGATGACATACTAATTAACCATCACACACTCAAACTCACAGTTTGAAGTCTTAACCCCCACTACCACAGAAAGTGATCTTATTTGGAGATAGGGTTTTTTAAGAAGTAATTTAGTAATGTCATTAGGGTTGGTGCTAATCTAACATAACTAGTGTCCTTATAAGAAAAGAAGATATGGACACAGAATACACGAGAAAGTGTGTAGATATAGGGAGAAGATGGCAATCTATAGTCGTGGAGAGAGGCCTTGATCTTGGCTGTCCAGCATCCAGAAGTGTGAGACAACAATTTCACTCATTTAAGCTACCAGTCTGCTTACTTTATTATGGCAGCCCTAGGACATGAACTAGGACGTGGTTCTAGTTCTTAGCCTGAAGAGGTCTTGTCGTTTAGTTACTAAGCCACGTCTGACTCTCTGCAATTCCACAGAATGCAGCCCATCAGTCTCCCCTGTCCTTCACTATTTCCCAGAGTTGGCGCTAATGGTAAAGAATCTGCCTGCCAAATGCAGGAGACACAAGAGAAATGGGTTTGATATCTGGGTTGGGAAGATCCCTTGGAGGAGGAAATGGCAACCCACTCCACTATTTTTGCCTGGAAAATTCCATGGACAGAGAAGCCTGGCAGGCTACAGTCCATGGGGTCACAAAGAGTCAGACATGACAGAGCACACACACAGGTTCCCTTGTCCTTCAGAGTTTGCTCAGATTCATGCCAATTGAGTCAGTGATGCTATCTAACCATCTCATCCTCTTCTGTCCCTTTCTCCTTTTGCCGCTGATCTTTCTCAGTATCAGGGTCTTTTCCAATGAGTTGGCTCTTCACATCAGGTGGCCAAAGTAATGGAGCATCAGCCTCAGTATCAGTCCTTCCAATAAATATTCAGGGTTGATTTCCTTTAGGATTGACTTGTTTGATCTCCTTGTGGTCCAAAGGAGTCTCAAGAGTCTTCTCCAGCACACAGTTGATGTATGGCAAAACTAATACAATATTGTAAAGTAATTAACCTCCAATTAAATAAATAAAATTTTTAAAAAGCACCACAATTTTAAAGCATCAAGTTTTCAGTGCTCAAACTTCTTTATGGTCCAACTCTTACATCTGTACATGACTACTAGAAAAATCATAGCCTTGATTATATGGACCTTTGTTGGCAAAGTAATGTCTCTGCTTTTTAAAATGCTGTCTAGGTTTGTCATAGCTTTCTTTCCAAGTAGCAATGTCTTTTCATTTCATAGCTGCAGTGGGGCACTAAACAGTAAGAAGGAGGGAGGGAGAGGGGTCGGCGAGGAGAAAAAGAGAGAGAGAGACAAGAGAATGTTTCCTGAGCCCTCTTTGCCTCTTGGCTACTTTAATCTTAACAACTGCCTCAAATCCTTGCTTAGAAGGCAAGCATATGCCCACAGCCATAGCCTGCAGCACGTGTCCCTTGCTTAATCTAAATAAGCTAATAGCTGGTCTCCTCTACCACCACACATCCTGCGCCTATTCGTAGCTGGAGAGGCATCAGTGTCACACTATAATGATACAGTTTTCAGGTCCCAGTGTAAAAGGAAAAGGCTGAGAGGACCCCTTGTTCAAAAATTACTAAGGATTTCAAGACAGTAAGAGCAGAGAATTGAACCAAGCGTTGGTCCCTCGAAGAACACGATTGTAGGTGACTACACAGAACGCACACCCAGGAAGCCAGCCCTGGTCTCATGTCTGTGCTTGACTGAAGCGGTCAAAGATCATTTTCGGAGGGAGCCTTCTACTTCCACAGGAATGCAACAGGGACAGTGTAAAGATGCAAAGGGGCAGACTGTCCTTGGTCAGGGACTTTAGATCCGCATGAGACCTGCCCACCAGAGCACCAGCCTCTTGGGCCTCTGTCTTGGTCAGTTCTGGCCAGATTTTGAACTGCTGGTTGCTGCACAGGAAATGCAAGAATAGAGTTTTGCTTACAGAGGTGCCAGTGAAATGCAGAAGCCATCAAATGCTGGGATGGGAGGAGGAGCCTGCTGTTGTATGTCTGCTTTTTGTTCAGAGTAATAATAATTGTAAAAACTGTAACCGTGGCCAACTTTTATTGGGCACTTGACATATACCAGGCTCTGTCATAAGTTCTTTATGGAAATTATTTTACTTAATTATCTCGACACTGCCCTCCCCCCCCCCCCACCCCGAGCACTGTTGAGTGAATCAACAGTTCAGTGACTGGGAGCCTGATGCATAGAGAGGTTAAGGCCAAGGTTCTTCAGTGGGTGAGCTGGGATTCCAATGGAGATTGTGTCTCCTGGGTGCATAGTTATTTTGCCTTGTGACATGTACTTTCAGCAAATCCAGGAGAGAACAGTGCCAACTTGTCACCAGTCAAGAACCAAAAGAGACCTGTCGTTTCAGGGGTGAGGGTGAGGGGAGCGGGATTTCCTGTTTCAATTAAGGGTAAAATGGAGAGGGTCAAGAGTTAAAATGAACCTCACATACAACCATTTCTTCATGTGTCAAATGAAGATGGTAACTGTGAAACAGGAGAGAAGGGAGCAGGGTACAACCTTTAAAAGAATGACGTGACCGTAAGATATGACAAAGACGAGTTAGAAGCAACTAGGCCCAGGTGAGTGGAAAATTGGACTTCTAGTAGATCTTGAGCCTCATTATATGCTCACTGTAATGCATTAGCTTAATGGCACACCCACCAACACCATGACAATTCTGAGGCCAGCCATAAAAGGTCAAAAGGTGGGAGGTGTCCCAATTCATGGAAATTCCCTCTCCTCTCTCAAAATAGTAGGTATAGAACTCCCAGTCATTAGCCTATGCAATTACCCAGCCCATAAAACTAACCACACCATATTTCAGTTCTCTCACATTCTGAGATGGTCCACACTCTGTGGAGTGTTTCTCTCTAAATATATCTACTTCTCACCTATCACTTCATCCACAAATTCTCTGGAGATGAAGCAAGAACCTCAGATTCACCAGCAACAACTGCTGGTGTGCTTACTTTTCAAGGTGCCTGTGATGACCAGACACTCCCGGGTGCTGTTTGCCATCGATGTCTGATCTGCTCCATGATCTGCCAATGGTCCTTCACTTTCCTCTCTACCTTCGCTCCAATCTGTTCTCCACACTGCAACTCAGTCCATTTTCTCATAAAGTAAATCTGATAGTCATTTCCTGTAACAATGTTCTGTGCTCTCAGGTTAAAGACAAAACTCTTCCCTGGCCTGTAAAGTTCTCTAAGACCTTGCCCCTCGCTGCTGCCTGTCCTCCCCTCACCATTTGCTTTTCATCACTTCTTGGGTTTCAGCCCCACCGGCCTTTTTCAGAACCCTGAACTCACCATGCTTTCTCCTGCCACAGGGCCTTTGCAGAGGCTGCTGCTGGAAGGCGCTGCTCTTCATCCTTCACCTTGATGACTATCACTCAGTCCTGCACAACCACTTCCAGAATCAGTTCCTTCCTTTCATTTCCTTTCTCAAGCAACTACTTTATAGAGATTTTATTCAAATACCATACAATTCATTTATCTAAAACATACAATTCAATGGTTTTTGGTACATTCAGAAGATTATGCAGCCATTATCATAATCAACAATTTTAGAACATTCTCATCATATCAAAAGAAATACCTTGTCCATTAGAAGTCACCCCCCTCATTTCCCCCTTCTTCCCTCTTCCTTACTCCCTGTCTGAGGCAATCACTGACCTATTTCTTTCTTTATGGTTATAAACAGAATCATACAATAAGTGGTTTCCTATATCTGGTTTCTTTGACTTAGCCTAAGGTTTTTAAGGTTTATCTAGATTATAGCATGTATCAGGACCCATTTCTTTTTATTGCCAAACAGGATTCCATTATGTGAATATACCACATTTAATTTATTTATTCAACACTTGAAAGTTATTTGCATTGTTTCCACTTGAATAATTCTGGTATGAACATTTACATATGAGATTTTGTGTGTATATGTATTTTCAATCCTCTTGAATTTCTGGGCCACATGGTGACTCTGTTTAACCTTTTGAGGAACTGCCAGATTGTTTTCCAAAGTGACTGCACCATTTTCCATTTCCACCAGCAAGGTATTAGGGTTCGAATTTATTCACATCCCCGACAATGCTTGTTATTATCTTTTTTTTATTACAGTCATCCTAGCAGATGTGAAATGGTATCTCATTGTGGCTTTGACTCACATTTCCCTGATGGCTAATGATCTTGAGCATCTTTTCATATGTTTATCGACCCTTTGTGTATGTTCTTTGGAGAAAGGTCTATTGATCCTTTGCCCATTTTTTTTAATTGGGTGGAGTTATTTCCTCTTGAAGTCAGTTGCCTCCATTATCAACAACCTCTTTAAGCAAAGCCTTAGAAAATGGGGCTTTTCCTCTTAGAATGAAGAACACGTTTCTGCTGTGACAAGTGGGAGTTTGGTCTCAAAAAATAATTTAAAATCTGGGGACTTGACAAAAATGCCTTGATAGAGTCAGCAAGTCCAAAAAGGAGGATTCAGACTTCAGGGAATTGTTCTGTCTAAAAAAAAGGAAATGGCAGCCCAATTAATATTCTGTGAAAGTAAAAAAGAAACTCTTGGAAGTGCCAACTTCTGGATATTATTAATTGTGGTTTGCTCCCCAAATCTGCCTTTGCTCTGCGAGCCTTCCATTCTGGTAGTCACCCAAGAGAATAAATAAACTCATTTGTCTGACCTCATTCCCCAGCAAGGGCAGATCACAATTCCAGGGGGAAATTACAGAAACAGCACTCCATTTCTTGCAAGGTGATTCTCTCCCAATTCTGATTCTTTCCCCTCAGGGTTCCCCTTGTGACATTAGCATCTATTATCTTCCTGGCTGAATTCTTCCCTAAAGGACACCCAGTGTCCCTAGGCAATGCCAGTGTCAAGGAAACCTCACAAACTGTGAAGGAAGTGCGACCTCCTGGAGGAGGCAGAAAAGAACCCTGGTGGAAAGATTTTGGGGTCAGTGCAAAGCTGTCCTGACTTCTGCAGTGAAATGAGTTCCAGGAGCTTGAGGTACACACCATGTCAAGCTACTGTTTCCTCCGTAAAACTGTGTCTGCCCAGGCAAGAATGCTCAGAGCCTCAGGGCCTCTATGTTTTTGTTGAGTGGGGCATCAGTGTCTTGGAAGGAATTAGAGCATCCTTTAATGAGGATCGTTGGCCTGAATCCCTAGAATGGCAGAGATGCTTAGAAATACCCTTGCAGAGCAAGATGCTTGAATACACTCAGGCGCAAAGGTAGGCTGTGGCTTCTTTATTCTCACAAATAAGGTCTCATTCAATAGTAAGGAAGAAGAAATCATTCAAGCACATAGATAAACTGAGAGGACTTCCTGTCTAAGACACATGTTTCAGGTGGAGTTGTATTTACAGCAATAATTTTCAAGTTCAAGGGATTGTAAGCTCTCCTCCCAGTGGGAATTTTAAACAAGTACTGATAACCCCATTTTGTAGATGGAGAGAGCAGTTCTGCATGTGCGTCCTATCCAGCAATTCAGTCACATCTGGTGCATGAGAGTATGGTATGAGTAAAATGTGTGTAAAAGAAACAGCTCAGAGAATAGGGCAAGGAAGTGAAGGTGTCCAAAAATAAAACATCTTTCATGCAACAAAAATATTTCTTCTGACAAAACCATCCTTGGGAATTCACTATATATAAGAGAGAAAAGCAGAACTAAGCTGATTCAAATGGATTACTTAACACTATATAGTAAGTGCATGGGCACTTAGTAAGGGCATGGGGGGAGCTGGGGTGTTAGAACAAAGGCTACCAATGATTCCTCTTGTAATGTGCCCAGGACCTTCCTAATTTTAGCCCTAGGTCCCAGGAAACTTTTTCAACCCTGAGCAAACTGGGAGAGTAGGTCACCCCTTGTGGGAAGTGGCCTCAAGGAACCGGTAGGCTGTAGCTTCCCATGTCCCATTGGAACTTCAAGGGCTCCAGCAAGTGACACGACAGTAGGGACCAGGGTTTCTGTTGTTCATTTCTTTACCCCTTGTGCCAAGCTGTGTGCTTTGTTTATGGAAAGTACTGAATCAGTGTTGCTTGAATTGAAACAACATGACCCCCAGAACATTAAATCTCACTGTCATAGAGGAAAAGGCAGAAAGAAAAGGGGGTAAGGCAGGTGCATCTATCAAACTTCTAGAATGCTCCAGGGCCTGGGCCAGATGCTTCATATGCATTGATCTCAGCAAACCTATATGCAGGATTTTAAAATGTATTTATTTTGGGCTGTGTTGGGTTTTAGTTGCAGCAAGCAGGATCTTCAATGCAGCATGTGACCTCTCTCTAGTTGTGGCGGGCAGGCTTAGTTGCCCTTCAGCCTATGGGATCTTAGTTCAGGATCAGGGATTGAACCCACATCCTCTGAACTGGAAGGCAAATTCTCACCCACTGGACCACCAGGGAAGTCCCTGTGGTAGGATTTAGAGATGGCAAAGTGAGTTGGTGCGGAAACGGGCCTGGAAATGCAGGTGTGTCTGTTCCAGCACCTTTGACATGGTCATCACTGTATTTTTGTGCAATTCAAAGGCATCCCCAATGGCTCCCACTTTCCTCACCACCTTCTGCACATGCCTGGGATCACCATCCTTTCCACAAGCTGACTTGCCCCCAACTCCCCACCACCTACCAGGGCTGCTGGCCAGGATGCTGTTCAGCAATGGTGCTTCACCTGCCCACCCATCCATCCACCCCAGGGCTTGGAGATGCTCAGCCACTTTTGGCTTCAGATGAGGGCTGGTCAAATAAAACCCCAGATTCTCAATCAAATAGTTTAGGGCAGCTGAAAAGCCCCAGAGTGCAGGCTGGGCCAGGCTCTGCAAAAACCCCAACCGAAGGGTATGGTTCAGGGGGACAAAATCACCTGGTTGGGGTCAGAGGTGGGGGGCAGGAGGCAGCTCAGCCTCACACTACCCCTCAGGGTCCTGTTTGATGACAAAACAACAGTGCTTGAGTCCTGGGTCAAGTCAGGCAATGGCAATCCTGGGATTCCTGTCCTGCTCAGTGGCACTAAAGTTCCTTCAAAGGGATGTGGCTGCAATTTGCCTTTCAGCCGGCTTGCCCTGTGTGTGTAGCAGCAATCCCTGAAGCCGCTGCTGCTGATAAAATATACATGTGCATCTCAACCACCTTCACCCTTCAAATCTGGTAGAGAAACAGGCGGGCGATTTTCAGACTTGGAGGCATATGTGCTCTTTCAGAGAAACCCAAGTGGGCTGGCCCCTGGACTTTTGTTTTGACCAAAAGGATTTAAGAAGCTAAGCAAAAGAGAACATCTCTTGACATGACATTGTGCCAGTCGAGAATGGTTAGAAATTGTTCCAGAAATATCCAGTGAAACTGTTTTCAAGTGCCTTTGGACAAACACTCAGTGCTCTGAGTGTAACTGGGATTGTGTGAGCTTAGAGTTTGGGCTCGACAGATTCCAGACATGCTGGCTTTGAATCCTGATTACTTACTGCCTATGTGACCTCATGGGGGCTGCTTGACCTCCATGCCCCAGTTTCGTCCTCTGTAAAATGGTGATGATAACAGTATCCACCTCCTAGTGTTGTCATGAGACATAAGTGAGATGAAGCAGCACTTACAGAATGCTTGGCATGGACAGGGGCTCTCACTCAATAAAGGTGGGCTACTGTCTGGTGGCTCAGACGATAAAGCGTCTGTCTACAATGCAGGAGACCTAGGTTCTTTCCCTTGGTTTGGAATATCCCCTAGAGAAGGAAATGGCAAGCCACTCCAGTATTCTTGCCTGAGAAATCCCATGGTCAGAGGAGCCTGGTGGGCTACAGTCCATGGGGTTCCAGAGTCGGACATGACTGAGTGACTAACCAACAGCAATTGTCATTTTACCAAATGAATGGCTATGTTTGGCCATCTGAGTTTGTTAGGGCTACAGTGCCTATGTACCCCAAACTCTGTGGCTTAAACAACAACAATATTTTTTTAAACTTCCAAAAAAAAGGGGGGTTTATGTATTTATTTTTGGCTGCGGTGGGTCTTCGTTGCTGAGAGTGGGCTTTCTCTAGTTGTGACTCGTGTGGACTACGCTCTAGTTGTGGTGTTTGGGTTTCTCATTGCAGTGGCTTCTCTTGTTGCAAAGCATGGGCTCTAGAGCTCAGGCTCAGTACCTACTGCCCCTGGGCTTAGGTGCCCTGCAGCATGTAAAAATCCTCCTGGACCAGGGATGGAACCTGTCGCTCCCGTGTTGGCAAGCGGATTCTTAACCACCAGACCACCAGGGAAGAACTTTGTTACCTTATAGTCCTGGAGGCTAGAGGTCCAAGACTAAGATGCTGACAGGGATGGTTTCTTCTGAAGGCTGTGTAAGAATCTGTTCCATGCCCCTCTCCTAGCTGCTGGTGGTTTTCTGGCCATCTTGGGTATTCCCTGGCTTGATCTCTGCCTTCTCATTCACATGCATGCATGGCTCTGTGTCTAAATTTCCTCTTTTGTAAGGATAGCCATCATACTGGAATAGGGGTCCATTCTTCTCCAGTAGGACCTCCTCTTAATTATATCTACAATGATTTGTATTGTATTTCCAAATAAGATCACATTCTGAGGCCCTGGGGATTAGGATTAGGATGTCAGCACAGGAGATTTGAGGAGATAACATTCAACTCCTAACAGGGATTTACCCTCTACACTTGTGAGTTCTTTTCTTGCAGTAAGGGGGTGAAGAGGGTGGTCAACATCCCACCCCACTCCACATCTTCTAGAACAGCCAAGATGCTCCTGCTCTGCCCTGTAATCTCCTCCTACATCCTTGCTACTACTGGATGAGT
The DNA here is from genome assembly GCF_016772045.2 of Ovis aries. Classification (NCBI taxonomy): domain Eukaryota; kingdom Metazoa; phylum Chordata; class Mammalia; order Artiodactyla; family Bovidae; genus Ovis; species Ovis aries. The sequence continues at coordinate 52,544,350 of NC_056065.1, forward strand.
TCAAGGCCCATCTCCCTCCTTGTGGCATCTTTTCCTTCTCTTTATCTTTCCCTGCCCATCTCAGGGTCCAGGACACTGCCTTGCACCCAGCCGACATGCCATAAATATTTAAGTGAATGGATGTTCCTTAATCCTCAACGACTCCAGGGGGTAAGCATCACTTACTCAGAGCTATTGTCTTTGGACTGAGGCATCACTTGCATAACTGCTGGTTTTTTAGAACCCTTCACATCCCTGACAGTACTGAACTCATATGACAGGACTACCTGACATATTCCAGGGCCCCCTCCATGAATCTCTGAATGAGAATCTCCTGACATGTCCATTTCTAACATCTCAGAATTACCTGTGATTCTGAGACCAGCTCTGTTTGAGAGCAACTGCCTAAGGATGTAAATATAAGGGTAGAGAGTGCAGGAACCTCTTTTCTTTTGATTTCATGTTTTCCGCAGAAGGAACAGTAGTTTAGAACTATCCCAGGTCTCTCTCCATCAGTAGTTCAGTGTCTTCTCTGATTTCTGGGTTGGGGATAAGGGACTGGGTATGCCTAATTAAGCTCCTTGCACGGTCTTCCTTTCTCAGTCTGCCTGCTAAGATCTCACATGCTGTCTGCTCCCTGCCAGGTGATACAGGGACTTGTCAGGAAGATGGGGGAGAGGATGTTAAATTACTTTAGTGTTTAGACTACACTGGATAAATTTAAATGAGTAATATGACATTCTTCATCAATATTGATAATATGCCAGAAGTTATATCCTTTGAAACTCCTTAAACCTATGATAAATACAAATTATATGGCCACTCAAAAACTCTGTGAGATAGTTTTACAAAACAGACATTCTATGCCTCCTGATTGACACAATACGCAGAACCATTAGTACTGAGGAATTAGTCTTGCCAAAAAAAGAAACTGAATCTGATCAAGCGTCTAGATTTACCTAACACTGTTTTACAGAAAGTACAGGAGAAAGAAGAAAATGTTAACTGATACCATGTATGGACTTAAATATATCCAGAATGTGGGAAATTAATAGGGCAAATGATTTAGTTTCTTCAACAAATAAATGGTCCAAAATGAAATACAGAAAAAGAGAGATGAAAACTAGGCATGTCAAAAGTCATAAGAAGCAGATCAACTAAATGCCACATCTAGATTTTGTTTGCATTTGATTCAGATACATCAACAGTTAAAAAAAAAATCCTCAGACATAAAGGGAAAATTGAACACTGATTAGATTTGATCAGATTAAGGAATTATTGTTAATTTTTTGGCATGCTAATGTACTGCAGTGTTCTTAAAGAATAGAATCCTTATCAGTTAGACATAATATTAAAAATTTAAAGGTAGAATTACATAATGTCTGGGAGTTGCTTCAAAATAATTTGGAGGGGGTAATGGGTATGAATTGAAATGAAACAAAATTGGTGATGAATTGATAATTATCAAAGCTGAGAAATGTACAGATGGGAGTCCATTATACTGCTTTTTCTAACTTGGTATAATTAAAAAAAAAAATTAGGTGTTGTAAGTGGCATTGTGGCTGTGTTTTTAAGAAGACACTTTACCTTTTAGAGATAGGTACTGACATATTTTTGGATGAAATGATATGATCTATGGGATTTGCTTTAAAATAATTCAGAGTTGGGTGTCTATTATGGGCTGAAAGTTTGTATTCCTCCACAATTCATGCGTGTGTGTGCACTGGCTCAATTGTGTCTGAAGCTTTGCAACCCCAGGTACAGCAGCCCTTCAGGCTCCTCTGTCGATGGAATTTTCCAGGCAAGAATACTGAAGTGGGTTGCCATGCACTCCTGCAGGGGATCTTCCCAACCTGGGAATCGAATCCATATCTCTTGTGTCTCCCGCATTGGCAGGCAGCTTCTTAACTGCTGTGCCACCTGGGGAGCCTGCAAAATCCATATGCTAAAATCTAATCCCTAATGTGGCATTTGAAGGTAAAATCTTTGGGAGGTAATTAGGTCATGAGGGTGGAGCCCTCATAAATGGGATTCGTGCTCTTACAGAAAAAGACACAAGGGAGGTGATCTCTCTCTCCATCACATGAGGATATACCAAGAAATGCAGTCTTCTACAAAGCGGAAGGAGGGTCCTCACCAAGAACCAAATCAGCCAGTATCCTGATCTTAGAGTTTTTAATCTCCAACCAAAACTAGGGAATAAATGTTTGTTTAAGTTGCCAATTTATGGTCATCTCCTATAGTGGCCCAAGCTGATATAGTATGTAATAGATAAAATATAACTGGTCATATATTGTTAATTTTTGAAGCTGAATAATGGGTACATGAGGGTTCTTTACATTATTTCCTTTATCCTTATATGTTTGAAAATTTTCATTAGTAACTTTAAAGTAGAAAAAAGAAAAATAACTCTTCTCTAAAACTTATTTTGTGAAACTCCTATAACTTTGATATCCAAACCATACAAAATCAGTTCAATGAAGAAAATCAGAAGCCAATCACACTGGTGAATATGTATAGAGGCATCCTAAATTAAATTTAAATAAAATATTAGGAAACTAAAGGACTGATCCTGAAGCTATAGCTCTAATACTTTGGTCACTTGATGTAAAGAGCCAACTCACTGGAAAAGACCCTGGTGCTGGGAAAGATTGAAGGCAAAAGGAGAATGGGGTGACAGAGAACTAGATAGCTAGACACCATCACCAACTCAATGGACATGAATCTGAGCAAACTCCAGGAGTCACTGAAGGACAGGGGAAGCTGGTATGCTGTAGATCATGGGGTCACAGAGAGTTGGACACAACTTAATGACTGAACAAAAACAACAAACCCAGTAATGTATGTATCAAATACTAACATGATAAAGGAACGCAAGGTTAGTTCACTATAAGTAAATTATTAGTTAGTTCAAAATCAGTAAACCATTAATGTCAATCATTATGGGTTGACTTGCGTCCTTTCAACAGATGTTAAGGCTTAATCCCAATACCTATGCTGCTGCTGCTGCTGAGTCACTTCAGTAGTGTCCAACTCTGTTACTGGATTGGGTTGCTATTTCCTTTTCCAATGCATGAAAGTGAAAAGTGAAAGTGAAGTCGCTCAGTTGTGTCTGACTCCTAGCGACCCCATGGACTGCAGCCCACCAGGCTCCTCTGTCCATGGGATTTGCCAGGCAAGAGTACTGGAGTGGGTTTCCATTGGGAACTTATTTGGGAATAGGGTCTTTGCAAATGAGCAAGTTAAGATGAGGGTTATTAAGACAGACTCTAATACAAAATGACTGTGTCCTTATAAAAAGGGGGAATAAGGACAAAGAGACCAATGCACAGAGAAGATGAGATGAAGAAACAGGAAGTGCACATCTACAAGTCAAATAATGCCTGGGGTTACCAGAAGGTAGAAGCAGGCATGAACAGACTCCCTGGCCCTTAGAGGGAATCAACACCGCCAACTCCTTGATCTCAGACTTCTGGTCTCCTGAACTCTGAGACAATAAATTTTTGTTGTTTAGGCCACCTGGTTTATGATACTTCTTATGGCAGCCCCTGGAGAGTAATACAGTGTAATTCATCATATTTATAAAGGATAGAAAAATATAAGATCATCTCAATACATATTGAAAAAGAAATTCATAAAATTCTGTTGCTCATCATAAAGATGACAATGATGATGATGATACAACTTTTAGCAAACTAGGAATAAAGGGACTTACCTTATTTTAATAAATGATATGTACCAAACTAACTGCAAACAACATACTAAGTGTCAAATTCTTTAAAACTTTCTCTTTTAAATAAGAAATAGCACAAGAACACACCTACTGTCAAAGCTTCTATTCAACTGCAAAGCAATTACTCTCCAATTAAAACTAAATAAACTTGAATTTGAAAGAAAACAAACTTCTATTTAAGATCATACTGGAATATCTAGGTAGCATAGTAAGATTTTTTAAATGACAGTAAAAAAAATATAATGATTTGAATAATAAAATTATTAATTTTCACAAATAATTTTTAACAGAAAATTCAGAAAAATATAGACAAATTATTAGAATGAATAAAGGAATTTAGCAAGTCTCCTCATGTATAAAAGGCAATGAATTCTATACACAGCAATGGAACATGCAATTTAAAAACAGCACTTATCTTAGCATATATTAACTAAGTACCTAAGAATAAATCTAACTAAAGATGTAAAAGACTTATGTGTAGGAAATTATAAAATTTTATTAAAAGGCATTAAAAATATCTTTGTAAAGAGACATCCAATGCTCGGGGATATAAACGCTCAATATTATAAAGGTATAACTTATCCTAAATCTAATGCACTTACAAGAAATAAATCGAATAGAATTTTCATAGACCTAGATAAATGGATTCAAAAATTCCAAAAATGGAAGGAGAAAATACTCCCAATAGCCAAGGCATTTCTTAAAAAAAAAGAAAAAAGCCACATAGGAGAATATGCACTCTTCTCACTATCTATAATTATAAAGCTATAGTGGGGAAACAATGGAAACAGTGACAGACTTTATTTTATTCAGCTCCAAAATCACTGCAGACGGTAACTGCAACCATGATATGAAAAGACGCTTGCTCCTTGGAAGAAAAGCTATGACCAACCTAGACTGTGGTGTCAGGCAAGACTTTTCAGAGTCCCTTGGACTGCAAGGGGACCAAACCAGTCAATCTTAAAGGAAATCAATCCTGAATATTCATTGGAGGGACTGATACTGAGGCTGAAGCCCCAATACTTTGGCCACCTGATGCAAAGAGCTGACTCACTGGAAAAGATCTTGATGTTGGGAAAGACTGAAAGCAGGAGAAGGGGATGAAAAAGGACGAGATCGTTGGATGGCATCACCGACTCAATGGATATGAATTTGAGCAAGCTCTGGGAGATGGTGAAGAACAGAGAAGCCTGGCATGCTGCAGTCGATGGGGTCACAAAGAGTTGGACTCGACTGAGCAACTGAACAACAAGAAGTGGGAAATAAAATGTGATATTCATCGAGGGATATAACACAGAACAATGGAATAGAATAGAAGCCCAGAAACAGACCAACACATACATGGAAACCTGGCTATGACACAGGTGACATTACAAATCTGTGGGGTGCTCAAAAGACTGGTTATCCATAAGCAGAAAACATTAAACTGGGCCCTTTCTCACCACAGAGAAACACCAGTTGCAAATGGCCCAGCAACTAAAAAGCAAGACAGGATTCCAAAACTTCTACAAAACAATATGGGATAATATCTTTCTCACCCCGATAAGGAAGGATTTCTGAAAGAAAACACAAAACTCAAATTCCATCAAAACCTAAAGGAATAAAAAGACAGATCATCCAAAAAGGTGAAGATACGTGCCATGTGTAACTAGTGACAAAGGATTATGATCCAGAATGGGCAAAGAACTCTTGAAAATCAATGTGATATTTACATACAACTTCATTTTAAAAAGCAATGTTCATCGCAGCACTGTTTATAATAGCCAGGACATGGAAGCAACCTAGATGTCCATCAGCAGACGAATGGATAAGAAAACAGTGGTACATATACACAATGGAGTATTATTCAGCCATTAAAAAGAATACATTTGAATCAGCTCTAATGAGGTGGATGAAACTGGAGCCGATTATACAGAGTGAAGTAAGCCAGAAAGAAAAACACCAATATAGTATACTAACACATATATATGGAATTTAGAAAGATGGTAATGATAACCCTGTATGCGAGAGAGCAAGAGAGTCACAGATGTATACAACAGTCTTTTGGACTCTGGGAGAGGGAGAGGGTGGGATGATTTGGGAGAATGGCATTGAAACATGTATAATATCATATAAGAAATGAATTGCCAGTCTAGGTTCAATGCAGGATACAGGATGCTTGGGGCTGGTGCACTGGGATGACCCAGAGAAATGGTAAGGGGAGGGAGGTGGGAGGACGGTTTAGGATGGGGAACACGTGTACACCTGTGGCGGATTCATGTTGATGTATGGCAAAACCAATACAGTATTGTAAAGTAAAATAAAGTAAAATTAAAAAAAAAATTAAAAAATAAAAAGTGAGTTGAACACATGAACAAGCATTTCATAGAAAAAGAAATAAAAATTGATAATAAACTCTTATTACTCTTTTTAATAAGCAGTTGGTGGTCTAGTTGCTATGTCATGTCTGACTCTTGTGACCCCATGGACCACAGCCTTCCAGGCTCTCTGTCCATGGGACTCTTCCAGGTAAGACTACTCAAGTGGGTTGAGATTTCCTTCTCCAGGGGACTTCCCGACACAGGGATCAAATCCCAGTCTCCTGCAGTGCAGGTGGATTCTTTACTGACTGAGCTATCAGGGAAGCCAAATCTTTTAATAAGTAAATAGTGTAGTTACTAATTACATCTTTATTGGTAATAAATAAAAATGCTCATCAAAACTGCAATAAGGTATTATTTCAGACTTTTCATACCATTTCATACCTTGGCCAAAATCAAAGGGCTTCATAATACTTGTTACATGTGCCTTAGGACAACAATCCTGTTATCCTCAGGGAGGCAGGTAGACTTTGGGGATGGATGGAATTCCAGGGTCACTGCTCGTGGCCATAGATTAGTCAGGGCTTAATGCCTCAAGCGCTTCCCTGGTGGCTCAGAGGTTAAAGCGTCTGCCTGCAATGCAGGAGACCTGGGTTCGATCCCTGGGTTGGGAAGCTACCCTGGAGAAGGAAATGGCAACCCACTCCAGTATCCTTGCCTGGAAAATCTCATGTACTGAGGAACCTGGTGGATTGCAGTCCTTGGGATACTGGGAGCAGGGCTATCCAGGTGGCACAGTGGTAAAGAATCTGTCTGCCAGTGCAAAAGACTCTGGTTTGATCCCTGGCTTGGGAAGATTCCTTGGAGGAGGAAATGGCAACCCACTCCAGTATTCCTGCCTGAAAAATCCCATGGACAGATAGATGCATCTGGCGGACTACAGTCCATGGGGTTGTAAAGAGTCGGACACAAGATTTAGAGACTGAGCATACAATGCCACAAACAAAAGCCATTCTATGTTTTTAAAACAGAGAGCAATTTACCACTGGAAGTTAAGTGCTTAGAAAATTTTGGAGGGATTAACATTCTTGCCATCATGACCCCTCAGGAAAATACAGAATGGAGCCACTTTGGGATTTACTGCCCCTAAATGATGCTTCAGGCAGTCATTTTCATGTTCCTTGAAACTGCTGGCTACATCTGGAAGAGAAGATAGGAGATGCAAAGCCTCTTCAGTTCAGTTCAGTTCAGTAGCTCAGTCGTGTCCGACTCTTTGCGATCCCATGAATCGCAGCACGCCAGGCCTCCCTGTCCATCACCATCTCCCGGAGTCCGTGATGATATCCAGCCATCTCATCCTGGGTTGTCCCCTTCTCCTCCTGCCCCCAATCACTCCCAGCATCAGAGTCTTTTCCAATGAGTCAACTCTATGAATGAGATGGCCAAAGTACTGGAGCTTCAGCTTTAGCATCATTCCTCCCAAAGAAATCCCAGGGCTGATCTCCTTCAGAATGGACTGGTTGGATCTCCTTGCAGTCCAAGGGACTCTCAAGAGTCTTCTCCAACACCACAGTTCAAAAGCATCAATTCTTCGGCGCTCAGCCTTCTTCACAGTCCAACTCTCACATCCATACATGACCACAGGAAAAACCATAGCCTTGACTAGATGGACCTTAGTCGGCAAAGTAATGTCTCTGCTTTTGAATATACTATCTAGGTTGGTCATAACTTTTCTTCCAAGGAGTAAGCATCTTTTAATTTCATGGCTGCCATCACCATCTGCAGTGATTTTGGAGCCCAGAAAAATAAAGTCTGACACTGTTTCTACTGTTTCCCCATCTATTTGCCGTGAAGTGATGGGACCAGATGCCATGATCTTCGTTTTCTGAATGTTGAGCTTTAAGCCAACTTTTTCACTCTCCTCTTTCACTTTCATCAAGAGGCTTTTTAGCTCCTCTTCACTTTCTGCCATAAGGGTGGTGTCATCTGCATATCTGAGGTTATTGATATTTCTCCCAGCAATCTTGATTCCAGCCTGTACTTCTTCCAGTCCAGCGTTTCTCATGATGTACTCTGCATATAAGTTAAATAAGCAGGGTGACAATATACAGCCTTGATGTACTCCTTTTCCTATTTGGAACCAGTCTGTTGTTCCATGTCCAGTTCTAACTGTTGCTTCCTGACCTGCATACAGATTTCTCAAGAGGCAGGTCAGGTGGTCTTTCAGAATTTTCCACAGTTTATTGTGATCCACATAGTCAAAGGCTTTGGCATAGTCAATAAAGCAGAAATAGATGTTTTTCTGGAACTCTCTTGCTTTTTCCATGATCCAGTGGATGTTGGCAATTTGATCTCTTGTTCCTCTGCCTTTTCTAAAACCAGCTTGAACATCAGGGAGTTCACGGTTCACGTATTGCTGAAGTCTGTTTTGGAGAATTTTGAGCATTACTTTACTAGCATGTGAGATGAGTGCAATTGTGCGGTAGTTTGAGCATTCTTCGGCATTGGAATGAAATTGGAATTGGAATGAAAACTGACAACTTCCAGTCCTGTGGCCACTGCTGAGTTTTCCAAACTTGCTGGCATACTGAGTGCAGCACTTTCACAGCATCATCTTTCAGGATTTGAAGGGGGCCTTAGAAAGCATCACTACGAACAAAGCTATTGGAGGTGATGGAATTCCAGTTGAGCTGTTTCAAATCCAGTTGAGCAAAGCCTCTATCCTATGATTAGGAAACCAAGTCTAGAAGTGAGCCCTTCCCATTATTTCTTTTTAAAAAAAAATGAGAATCTAATTCACATACCATGAAAATCATGCTTTAAAAGTGTACAATGCAGAAGTTTTTAATGTATTCACAACTTGTGGGACCGTTGAGGGGTATGTGTGTGTGCTCAGTAGCTCAGTCATGTTTGACTCTGCAAACCCATGGACTATAGCCCAGCAGGCTCCTCTGTCCATCGAATTTTCCAGGCAAGAATCCTGGAATGTGTTGCCATTTTCTACTCCAGGGGGATTTTCCTGACCCAGGGATTGAATTCATGTCTCTTGTGTCTCCTGCACTGGCAGGTGGGTTCTTTACCACTGCACCACCTGGGAAGACCCCCTCCAGAACATTTCCATTTCCTCTAAAAGAAGACTATTAATAGTCAGTTCTGATTCATCCCTCTCCCCTCCCACCCTCAGCAACCACTGATCTACTTTCTATCTCTATGGATTTGCCTGTTCTGGACATTTCACATAACAGAATCATAGAATATGCAGTCTTTTGTATCTGACTTCTTCCACTTGGCATACTGTATTTAAGTTTTATCCATATTTATCCACTTCATTCCTCATCCGTGTATCAGTTCTGCAGTCCTTTTTTATGGCTGAATAATAATCCGCTGTATGAACATACCACTTTAAAAAAATTCTTCAATTGGTGGACATTTGGGTTGTTTTTACTTTGTGGTTGGCATGAATAATGTTGCTATCAACATTCATGTACAGTTTTTTGTGTGGACACATGCTTATATTTCTCTTGTGTATATACCTAGTGTCAACTGGTAACTATGTTTAACCTTGGACAGGCTTTTTCAAAATGCTATGCTGTGTTGTTCAGTCACTAAGTCATGTCTGACTTTTTGGGACTCTATGGACTCTATGGAGCATGCTAGGCTCCCCTGTCATTCACTGTCTCTTGGAGTTTGCTCAAATTCATATCCATTGAGTTGGTGATTCTATCTAACCATCTCATCCTCTGCCATTCCCCTCTCCTTTTGCCCTCAATCTTTCCCAGCGTCAGGGTCTTTTCCAATGAGCTGGCTCTTTGCATCAGGTGGCCAGATTATTGGAGCTTCAGCTTCAGCATCAGTCCTTCCCATGAAAACTCAAGAGCTGATTTCCTTTAGAATTGACTGGTTTTGTCTCCTTGAAGTTCAAGGGACTCTCAATAGTCTTCTCCAGCACCATAGTTTGAAAGTACTAGTTCTTTGGTGCACAACTCTCACATCCATACATGATTTACAGGAAAAACCATAACTTTGACTATACGGAGCTTTGTCGGCAAAATGATGTCTCTGCATTTTTCAAAATGCTATACCATTTTCTTTGTCTGCCAGTAAGGAATGAGGGTTCTGATTTCTCCACATCCTCACCAACACTTGCCATCTGTCTAATAACAGCCAGCCCCACAGGTGTTAAGTGGTATTCCATTGTGGGTTTGACTGGCCTTTACCGTGCTATTGTTTCTTGTATCTCAAATACATGAGGAAAGGCACAGGGAGGTTATCACAGGGAACCTGCAGGAGCATCCAGAAACAAGGTTGGCTTTGGACCCTCTAAGACCTTCCCCAACTTGGGGGAGTGCATCTAACTGGCAAAGTCTCATTTGTCTCTAGAAGCCCAGTCACAAACCAGTCTAGGAGTTTTGGAGTTTTGTGTAGATTTCCTTCCCATCCACACCAAAGGACAATTCAAAAGGAGTTCAGGAATTCCATGATAGACCCTAAGAAGCCTATTTGCCCCTGTTTACAAATATTATCATTTCCCATATTCACTATGACATGAAAAAAAATCTGAGAAGCACTTCCCTAGAGAGACTCTCTTTTACACAGGTGCATCAGTTAAATATTCAAGAATGTTCATGGTAGCACTGCTAAACACAGAAAAGCATTAGGAAAAAATCCAAATGTTTTTTGGCTGCAAAATATATAAATAAATTGCCGTATATTCAATAATGGATACTATAACTGCCAAATGAATGACCTTATGAGTATACATATGAATACATATGAACATCAAAATGCATAATATAGGAAAAATATCAACAAGCAAATAATAAACAAAGGATGATTTCATTGACACAAAGGTCAAAATCAGGTAAAAGTAAATCACACACTATTTAATCTCTCTCTCACACACATACTACTTGCTGCAAAGCTGTGGTTTCCAGTGTGCATCACAGTCACCTGGGGTCTTTCATAACCCACATTCCTGGGTCTTTTCCTCAGAGCTTCTAATTCAGTGAGTCTGAGATGGGGCCTGAGAATTGATATTTCTAGAAAATTTCCATGAGCGATTGATGCTGCTGGTTCAGAGATTATAGTCTAAGGACCACTGCTCTAAAGAATGCATGGGAATGATAAATACCAAATACTGGACAGTGGTTTCCCTGCCACTGGGAAGGCAGGGGAGGCAGACAAAATTAGGAAATAGAAAAGAGGAAACTCTAAAGATCTTGGTCATGTCCCATTTATTAAACCAGGTGGCAAGTGCCTGGTTATTTGGCACAGGTGGTTTTTAAAAAGTTATTCTTTAAAATATTAATATGCATTATAGTTACATTTTATAACTATAATCTATGGTGTCATTTTAAAGTGTAAGCAAAACAATACCTGAAGGAAACTGATCCCATGCAATTCTTTCATTTCATGCTAACTTTTCTCTGATGAGTCATATTCTTGGATAAGAAATGAGCCATGGAACACTGGAGCTAAACTTAAGAACTATTGAGGAGATTTTTTAAAAGGAACATTTATTGAGCTCCATCTGGATACCACAAACACTCAAGCCTCATGATGGTGCTGCAATGTAGCTTTTGTTTAGTTGCTCAGTCGTGTCCGACTCTCTGCAACCCCATGGACTGCAGCACGCAAGCCTTCCCTGTCCTTCACCATCTCCTAGAGCTTGCTCAAACTCTTGTTCATTAAGTCGGTGATCCATCCAACCATCTCATCCTCTGTTGTCCCTTCTCCTCTTGCCTTCATTCTTTCCCAGCATCAGGAATGAGTCAGTTTTTTGCATCAAGTGGTCAAAGTATTGGAGTTTCAGCTTCAGCATCAGTCCTTCCAATGAATATTCAGGACCTATTTCCTTTAGGATGGACTGGTTAGATCTCCTTGGAGTCCAAGGGACTCTCTAGAGTCTTCTCCAGCACCACAGTTTGAAAGCATCAATTCTTCAGCATTCAGCCTTCTTTAAGGTTCAACTCTCACATCCATGTATGATTACTGGAAAAACCATTGCTTTGACTACACAGATATTTGTTGGCAAAGTAATATCCCTGCTTTTTAATATGCCGTCTAGGTTTGACATAGCTTTTCTTCCAAGGAGCAAGTGTCTTAATTTCATGGCTGCGGTCACTGTCCACGGTAATTTTGGAGCCTGAGAAAATAAAGTTTGTCACTGTTTCCATTGTTTTCCTATGAATTAGCTCTGAAATAATGGGACTGGCTTTCAAGATGGTAGTTTTTCTCAATTTTGAGTTTTAGGCAAGCTTTTTCCACTCTTCCTCTTCACCTTCATCAAGAGGCTCTTTATTTCCTCTTTATTTTCTGCCATAAGGATGGTGTCATCTGCATGTCTTAGTTCAGTCACTCAGTTGTGTCTGACTCTTTGCGATCCCATGGACTGCAACATGCCAGGCTTCCCTGTCCATCACCAACTCCTGGAGCTTGTTCAAACTCATGTCCATCGAGTTGGTGATGCCATCCAACCATCTCATCCTCTGCATGTTTCAGGTGTAAACATTAACACTTTATTTTGCAGACGAGGAAACTGAAGAACACAATGAATAGTAATTTGCACTCAGAGCATCGCAGTTACTCTATGATGGAGCTAGAATTCAAATCCAGTTTTGTGGCTGAAGGCCCACACTCTATGGGCAGACCAGTGTTTCACAAAGTCTTATCTACTGATGATCACTTGCATCAAAATTGTGCAGCATTTTGTAAATCAGATAGATTCCCAAACTTCAAGTCAGCGTATCACAGTAGATTTTGTGCAGGTGGGCCCTGGAATTGGCATTTTATTGAGTTCCTTGAATGCTTCTTTTGTCTAGATGAAGTCAGAATCAGGATCAATGTTTTTCTATAGCATGGTGGACAATAAAATTCATTAGATTCTTGGCTGGCCTCACTCTGTAGGCCCTTGAAATGAGAAGAAATACAATTTAAAAAATATGTATATCTAAGGTGAACGTAGAGTCTGGGCCAAAAAAGGTGTGAGTGATGAAACACACTCAACAAGAGAAGCCAGGCGACTACAGTCATAAAACATTAAGATCATGCTGACATGAGCAAAGGAACTATTTTGCTCCATTCATTCAACAAAGTGCATGTGTGCTAAGTCGCTTCATTCATGTCCAACTCCATGGACTGTAGCCCACCAGGCTCCTCTGTCCATGGGATTCTCCAGGCAAGAATACTGGAGTGGGTTGTCCTTTCTTCCTCCAGGGGATCTTCCTGACCCAGGGATCGAAGCTGGGTCTCCCACACTGTGGGCAGATTCTTTATCGACTGAGCTAACAGGGAAACACATTCAACAAAGTACTTCTACTTTAAAAGAGTTGTAATAATTAGAGATGTGCAAATGTCCATTCACCACACTTTTCATTTACAAAAATATTCACCCTGAGGCAATGTTTGTAGCTCATAACTTGCATCTTTTTTAATGTTCCAAAGCAGACAACAAAGACATCAGAATCACATGCAGTGCTACAGTCTTTGTGTGCCCTAGCACAGGGTACCTTGGAAAGAAATACATCAATAAGAAAAGCAAACCTCCGGCTCTCCCAGATGGGAGAATCTCATTTGATGGCAATAGAGTTTGGCTCCTGATATGACTACCGAATGAGTGTTTCATAATTTGCATATTTTGAATCTGTTACTTTTACCCAAGTGCTTTTACTTAGATTTTTTTTTTTTACCAAGGCCCGAGAGAATAATAAAAATACTTTCCCCAGCTTTCAGAATTTGAGAAAGATCTTGTTTCCAAAATGACAAGCTTGGCCATCAGAAAGGTTAAGAGAAGAGGATAGAGAAGAGGGTATAAGTGAAGAAATGGCTCAAAGGAGGGCATTTTTCTTATAGTTAAGACGGCTCTTTGTCTTTTGTGAGGTGGAGAACATTAGGATTTATTTTTGCCTTTTTGTATATTTATTAGCACTTGTCTTGCATTTAATTCTGTGAACTTTGAATGTAAACTGTATCATTTTTTTAAACTAGAATGATCATCTAACATTTTCTTAATCTCTGATTCCCCTACCAGTCATTCTATCAAGGTTCATAATCAAATCCCAGCGGTAGAGAAGCGCAAAGAAGTAATTTAGAAATTAGAGGTTTGTATCTGTAAAACTGCACGCATGCATGCTAAGTAGCTTCCATTGTATCTGACTCTTTGCAACCCTATGGACCGTAGCCTGACAGCCTCCTCTGTCCATGGGATTTTCCAGGCTAGAATATTGGAGTGGGTTGCCATTTTCTCCTCCAGGAGATCTTCCTGACCCAGGGGTGGAACCTGAGTTTCCTGTATTGGCAGGTGGGTTCTCTACCATAGTGATACCTGGGGAGCCCGTAAGTATACTGCTAAGACTTATTTCATAAGGAGTTTTAGAGCCAGGAGACTGATGAAAAAGCTGGAGAGCAGGTAGAATATAATCTTCTCAGTGTGGCAACTGAACTGCATGTTTCTATATTCCTATCCCACTTACCAACTCATACCTTTCCACTGAATTTCCAGATGGGGGCCCACGAAACAACGAATAACACCTCTAAGCTGAACCAAGTTAGGTATGATCCAAGACAAAACTACAAAAATCAAAAAAAAACCCAGGTATATTACTGTTAACCTCCAGTTCCCAAGCAGCATTTCCAGATTTAGCCTGATCCATGTTTCATTCAGATCAATAATAAATACATCTGGACTTCCCAGTGGTGCAGTGGATAAGAATCCATGTGCCAATGCAGGGGATATGAGTTCCATCCCTGGTTCAGGAAGATTCCGCATGCCCATGCGCCACAACTACTGAAGCCTGCATACCCTAGAGGCCAGGATGTGCAACAAGAGAAGCCACTACGATGAGAAGTCCACGCACTGCAATGAAGAGCAGCGCCTGTTCACTGCAACTAGAGAAAGCCAGTGCACAGCAATGAACAACCAGCACAACCAAAACACACACACACACACACACACACACAAACACACACACAAACACACACACACACACACATTTGGACACTGGGAACTTCTTTTGAGGCCCTGGATAAGTCATTTCAGCTTTCCAAGCTTCAGTCTCCCAGGAAATGAGAGACACTAGGTCTTTCCCAAGTCTCAGAGCTCTAACTTTTTCTTTTGAATTCTCTATTTAAATAAACAAATCTACAAATTCTACATTGCTGAATAAGTAAAATTTGATTGAATTCACAAGGACCTTGAACTTTATGTGTCTTGCTTTTTGGAGTAAGGAGCCTTTGTGAAAAATCACACACTCACATGAATTCAAAGGAAACCCTGACTGTATTTTAGTTTTGACCATGAAAGTGTTAGTGATTGATTTGCCGCACATATAACATTTATAAAGCTATGACCCAGATGGTCCAGTTCTAGGATGGTATCACATTTAAACAGAAAAAATATTAAAAAAAGAAAATTAAAAACAGATTCCTGAGATTTAAGATGCCTTACTGCTTCTACTTGCATTCTTGAACTTGGCCATCACCATCAGGAGGATATACCCTAACTTATTCACTGGTCCCAGGAGGAGAACCACACCCACCTGAGTTCAGCCTACATTAACCAACATCAGATAACTGAACGATCCATGAGAACAATGATTGTTTCACGTCACTGGGTTTTGGCGTGACTTGTTTCACAGCAATTCTGTGCTGAGAGGTGATACAGTGCTGTGCTGTGCTTTAGTTGCCCACTCATGTCCGATTCTTTGTGACCCCATGGACTGTAGCCCACCAGGCTCCTCTGTCCATGGGGGTTCTCCAGGTAAGAATACTGGAGTGGGTTGCCATGCCCTCCTCCAGGGGGGATCGAACCCAGGTCACCCACATTGGAGGCTGATTCTTTACCATCTGAGTCACCAGGGAAGCCCAGCTGAATCAGAGACATAGCAATGTAATTTGTAAGCTCCTGTTGAACTCTGCACAAACTTTACATGGTGTAGGTCACCAAAGAACTCTACAGCTCATTGTTTCATTTATTCATTAGAATGACTCGGTGCCATGTATATTATCGCATCTACTTCACAAATGAGAATGCCAAAGTTTATGTTACACTGTATACACTGCTTGTTCACGCCTCCATTCCCTTACATGGGAGCTCCCTGCCTTAGTACTTGCTGGATGGACTGGCCTGAGACATCAGTTCTCAATTACACCGCCCAGCTCCCTTATGGCTCAGACACAGCTGATTAGAACAGCACTGAGGACTGGCTTAAGATCAACCAGTGAGGGCTGACCAATGGCCAATCAGCTTTTTCTCTTTTGGGAATTTCAATTTAAGACTTTAGAGATCAAAACTGTTTAGTGTTAAAGATTATATTATCTTGAGACTAGGTGTCTTGTCGGACCCCATGGAAATAGAAAACAAGATAGAAGGAGAGAGAAACAGAGAGAGAATATGAATAATAAAGCAGTGATAAGAAACATGTTGGGAGAGAGATAGAAACGGGACAGATGGAATTCAGTTGCTGTCTCAGGGGATTACACCTTGCAGCTCTCCAGTAAACTCTCCTTTTGCATGCAGTGGCTTAAGTGGGTTCCAGTTCAGTGTATCGAAAAGAGTTTTAATCTGCTTGAGTGGTCTGGAGCCCTGTTGGTGGGACCATAGCTTATAAGAAGCTCTTACAGGCTGCACTGTGTTTTCCAACTTCATATGTTGAATTTCTAACCCACAGTACTTCAGAATGTGACTATATCAGAGATAAAGTCTTTAAAGAAGTCATGAGGGCATTAGGGTGAGCCCTAATCAAATATGACTTGTAACCTTATAAGAAGAGATTAAAATACAGACATGCACAGAGGGACAACCATGTGAAGACAAAGAGAAATGATTCTCATTTGCAATCCAAGGAGAGAGGACCTCAAAAGAAACCAATTCAGGGACTTCTTTGAAGGTCCAGTGGTTAAGACTTCACCTTCCAGTGCAGGGGGTGTGGGCTTGATCTCTGGTCAGGGATAAGAAAAAATCTTTATAAAGTTATAAAGAATTAAAAAAAAAAATGGTCCACATCCAAAAAAATTAAAAAAAAAAGAAAGAAAGAAAGAAACCAACCCCACTGGAACCTTGATCTCAGACTTCCAGACACGAGAACTGTGAAGCACTGCGTTTTCTATTGTTGAAGCCTCCCTCTTGAGAGTCCCTTGGACAGAAAGGAGCTCAAAGCAGTCAATCCTAAAGAAAATCAATTCTGAATATTCATTGGAAGGACTGATACTGAAGCTGAAGCTCCAATACTTTGGCACCTGATGCAAAAAGCCTACTCATTGGAAAAGACCCTGATGCTGGGAAAGATTGAAGGCAAAAGGAGAAGAGGATAGCAGAGGAAGAGATATTTGGATAGCATCACTGACTCGATGGACATGAATATGAGCAAACTGTGGGAGACAATGAAGGACAAGGAAGTCTGTCATGCTTATAGTCCATGGGGTCAAAGAGTTGGAAATGACTTAGTGAACAACAGCAACAAGCCTCTCTGTGGCTCCTTGTTACAGCAGCCTTTGCAAATCAATACAGGGGCAGATCCTTCCTTGCTGCACCTTGAGGACTCTTCTCGTCTTCACTGGCTACACCCCACTTCCCGGCAAATGATGTTATTACCAGGCACTAATCTGCTCAAAATTCTCCAAGCCAGGCTTCAGCAATACGTGAACCATGACCTTCCAGATGTTCAAGCTGGTTTTAGGAAAGGCAGAGGAACCACAGATCAAATTACAAACATCTGGTGGATCATCGAAAAAGCAAGAGAGTTCCAGGAAAACATCTATTTCTGCTTTATCGACTATGCCAAAGCCTTTGATTGTGTGGATCACAATAAACTGTGGAAAATTCTGAAAGAGATGGGAATACCAGACCACCTGACCTGCCTCTTGAGAAACCTATATGCAGGTCAGGAAGCAACAGTTAGAACTGGACATGGAACAACAGACTGGTTCCAAATAGGAAAAGGAGTACGTCAAGGCTGTATATTATCACCCTGCTTATTTAACTTATATGCAGAGTACATCATGTAAACGCTGGGCTGGAAGAAGCACAAGCTGGAATCAAGATTGCTGGGGGAAATATCAATAACCTCAGATATGCAGATGACACCACCCTTATGGTAGAAAGTGAAGATGAGCTAAAAAGCCTCTTGATGAAATTGAAAGTGGAGAGTGAAAAAGTTGGCTTAAAGTACAACATTCAGAAAATGAAGGTCATGGCTTCTGGTCCCATCACTTCATGGGAAATAGATGCGGAAACAGTGGAAACAGTGTCAGACTTTAATTTTCTGGGCTCTGCTTACTCCTTGGAAGGAAAGCTATGACCAACCTAGACAGCATATTCAAAAGCAGAGACATTACTTTGCCAACAAAGGTCTGTCTAGTCAAGGCTATGGTTTTTCCAGTGGTCATGTATGGATGTGAGAGTTGGTCATGTATGGATGTGAAGAAAGCTGAGCACCGAAGAATTGATGCTTTTGAACTGTGGTGTTGGAGAAGACTCTTGAGAGTCCCTTGGACTGCAAGGAGATTCAACCAGTCCATCCTAAAGGAGACCAGTCCTGGGTGTTCATTGGAAGGACTGATGTTGAAGCTGAAACTCTAATACTTTGGCCACCTCATGCGAAGAGTTGACTCATTTGAAAAGACCCTGATGCTGGGAGGGATTGGGGGCAGGAGGAGAAGGGGACGACAGAGGATGAGATGGCTGGATGGCATCACCGACTCGATGCACATGAGTTTGGGTGAACTCTGGGAATTGGTGATGGATAGGGCGACCTGGTGTGCTGCAATTCATGGGGTCACAAAGAGTCAGACACGACTGAGCAACTGAACTGAACTGAACTGAATCAAGTGAGGATGGCAGGAGAAAAATATCAAAATCAAAGCAAGACAAAATATTGAAAGGAAGATGAGAATATATCAGTGCCTTCTAAGATCCAGAAAAGAAGAGGGATATTGAAAGTGAAGAAGACAAGTAACCTTGTTGAGAATTCACGAGTTAATAAGCTCATTGAAAGCACATAGTTAATGAATTATGAATTTCATCACTGATTCTCCTCATTCAATTACTTATTGTGGACACATATTAATCAACATAAACTACACCTTTGTGGTGGTAGGACAGAATTCCTCAGTAGGGAGGAAGAAGGCTCACATTTACCAAGGACTGACTAGGTGCCAGCAACATGACCTACACTGAATCATTCAGTCTTCACCATAATCCTGTAAAGCAGGTCTGTTATCACCCACAGTTAATATGAAGGGTGTAAGCGAGGCTCAGAGACATGGAGTATTTTGCCAAGGCGCCAGCATTGGAAAGCAGCTCTGTGTGACATGATAGTAATCAGCAGTCTCCCTTCACCCAACCTCAATATTCAATCTCTGTTTTTTGGCAGTAACACATCCTAATCTAAATCTTCCTCCGTTCACTCCCCACATGGTTTGATTGGGGCTGGGTTTTCTAAAAGGACTGATCAGGATTGAGCACATGAATTGAGCTGATCTGATTAGAGGTATTAACTAACAGTGGAAAAATGACAGAAATTTCAGAAATATGTCTTTGTTTATCCCCTATGCTATGGGCTTCGTAGGTGGCTGAGTGGTAAAGAGTCTGTTTGCCAATGCAGGAGATGGGAGTCTGTTCCCTGGGTGGGGAAGATCCCTCAGAGAAGGAAATGGTAACCCACTAAAGTATTCTTATCTGGGAAATCCCATGGACAGAAGAGCCTGACAGGTTACAGTCAGTTGATGGGATCGAAAAAGAGTCAGACATAACTGATCAACCTAACAATGCTACCTTCCCTAAAGTACCCATACAGAAATTCCCTGTCCCGCCTGCCCTTATGTGAGAGGGACGGTCAGCCCCATGACCTTGTCCATTATTTCATTAACTTCTGTTCCCTACCCACTGACCTCTAACTCGTACTTCCTTGGTTTCTCTATTGTCTCCACAGCTGATTCTCTGCAACACAGCTCTCTGAGTTTTTCAGGCATTTCCTCTCACCTCCATCGTTCCCTTTCTCTCATCCAACTCAGATGTTTCCAGCACTGTCTTCAAATGGCTCTTCTTGCCGTTAGTTCTTTCCTTCAAACCTGACTTTCTCCCAGTTCTCTAGCAGGATGTTCACCAGTTCACACCAACAATGGACCCTTTTTATTTTTATTTCTGTTTTGTTTTTTTTTTAAAACCTATTTCTCTGTTTTCTCTGTATAGTGCCTGTCTGAGCCTGTCTGGGTTGCTGTAACAAAGTATCCTCAACTCTTCAGCTTATAAATCTCTCTCTCAATGTTCTGGAGGCTGGAAGTGTGGGATCAGGGGGCTGACATGATTGGATTATGGTGAGGGCTCTTCTTTGGGTCTTATGGATGTTGAGAGATGGACCATAAAGAAGGCTGAGTGCCAAAGAATTAATACTTTTGAACTGTGGTGCTGGTGAAGACTCTTGAAAGTCCCTGGGACTACAAGGAAATCAAACCACTCAGTCCTAAAGGAAATCAACCCTGAATATTCATTGGAAGGACTGATGCTGAAGTTGAAGCTCCAATACTTTGGCCATGGATGCAAAGAGCCAACTCATTGGAAAAGACCCTGATGCTGGGAAAGATTGAGGGCAGGAGGAGAAGGGGGGGATAGGGAAGAGATGGTTTGATGGCATCACCAACTCAATGGGCATGAGTTTGAGCAAACTCCAGGAGATTCTGAAGGACAGGGGAGCCTGGCGTGCCGCAGTCCATGGGGTCTCCAAGAGTCAGAACTAAGCAAATGAACAACAACAACGAGATATACTCTATCACAAAGTAGATGGATGGTTCAAAATCAAGTGTAACTTAAGCCATCCTATTAGAGCAGATTTTCTCAAGCTTTGTAAAATCACTATCATCTCTCTAAGGAGTCTTTTCAGACAGTCTTTTCTTATTCACCACCCCATCCCATGAAATGTTAATACCACACATATACTATATACCTGCTTATGTATTGTGGCCCTTTAGAGGGCCATGAAATAATAACATATAAGTCTCCCCTCCCAAGAGCCAATTTTCACCCCTTTGGAGGAATTTTGCACCAATTAAAAATGCATGTTTGAGAAAGAGAGAATTAAAAAATAAAATTAAAAAGGTGATGATAGGTTTTTCTATTAAATGGTAGTTTTAGTTATAGAAAGAAAGAGAGAGAAGAGAAAAAGAAATTAAGATAACCTAGCCAAATCTAAAATTTACTTATACTAGTATTAGTCTCTTAGTCGTGTCCAACTATTTGTAACTCTGTGGACTGTAGCACGTCAGGCTCCTCTGTCCATGAAATTCTCAAGGCAAGAATACTGGAATAGGTTGCTATTTCTTACTCCAGGGCATCTTCCAGACCTAGGGATAGAACCTGTGTCTCTTTTGTCTCCTGCTTTGGCAGGCAGATTCTTTACCACTAGCACCACCTGGGAAGCACTGATACTAACATCAGCTTAATTATTCTGTACTTTATAACGGGCAGAGGTGGCCCCAGTCGCGAGTCTGGTAATTTGTGCTCAAACATACTGAAAGACATTAAAAATCTTTCATTTGCTTCTAGCACATTAATGCCTCTGAGCATGAGAGATAGGCTTATTCTGGCTTAGGGTACTCTTCTTTGAAAAATGATGGAAGTTGCTTTTTTAAATTAAGGTAGCAACACCATTGATAATTTAAACATTGCAGGCATTCCAAAATGCTGTGATTTGCAACACCAGTTTTAATTAATGCCTGCAACCCGGCTGTGAAAATTGGGACCTGTAATTTGTGAGTTATAGTAACTGCTAGTGTTTATTAACCTAGCAGGTCAAATTCTGGTTTCATGCTCTTATATATACATATATATCATCATCCTATTAAACTTCAAGTTGAAAGCCAACGGGAGAGGGGAATAATCACCCACAGGTAATGTGTCACCTTTGAAAAGAGGTGAGAGCACCTCCCATCCTGAGTCTCCTGGTTAACTCCTTCCTCTCATTGTGTTCTTTAATTTCTTCCTCCTTTGCCACATGGCTCAGATGATAAAGAATCTGCCCGCAATGAGGGGGACCTGGGTTCGATCCCTGAGTTAGGAAGATCCCCTGGAGAAGGGAACGGCTACCCACTCCAATATTCTTGCCTGGAGAATTCCATGGACAGAGGAGCCTGGCAGGCTACAGTCCATGGGGTCACAAGGAATCAGACATGACTAGTGACTAACACTTTGTGACATACTGGCAGCCCTATTACTGTATTGTCATTCTTCTCTTCCAATACAAAAAGTCCCCTGGTTTTCAAGCCTTATTGTCCAATAACTCCCGAGACTTCCTAACTTCCCTCCATTCTTTTGAGGATGAGCCCTCACTATGTGCTAGTCACTACCCTGGACCCTGGGTACAATGAGAATGACATTAATACCGCAGTTAGCTCTTACAGAGCACTGTGGACAGGTCACTATGCACATTGCTTTATATATATTAACTTGTTTAGTCCTGGCAATCTCCTATGAAAAACCAGACCTAATCATCAACCTCTGGGTGTTTATTATGCAAGAGAATCAACTGCATTAGCCTAGCTTGACTGCAGGTTCCTGAATGGTTCTCAGGGCCTTGCACAGTACAAGGACTAGGTTCAATATATGTTGACTGATCCAATTTAACTGGAAGGAAAATAGCTTGAGAACCTCTCCAAAGTGGGGCAGGGTGGGATGTAACAGAGAGACTTTAAGTATTGCTTTTGCCTTTGAAGAGACTTGTAGCTTGGTAATTAAAAACACAGGCTAAGATGTCAGGCAAATAGTGGCTGGCTTGCTGGTCCCAATATTTATGAGTTGGGTGACCCTTGAGCAAGTTTTCCAATCTTTCAAAGTTTGTTTCTTTATCTAAAAATGGGGATGATATCATTCCTAACACATAGGACCATGTGGTAATTCAATGACACAGACATAAGAAGGGCTTAATGCAGTGCCTGGCACTGATTGTGCTGTCAACCACAGTCAATATATTTAGCTACTATTAGTATAGTAATCCATCATGTTCTTTATGACAGCCCAAGGAGATCCTTTCTGTAATATCAAGGCACTTGGAGCTGTCAATTAAGTAAACATTTTTTGAGCATCTACTCTTTACAAACCACAATGCAGTCATGGTGGGGGTTGATTCAATATCTTATAATTTGCCTTATGGAATCTGAACTAATCTCAACTGTGGTTATAGATTTGTGTATGTGTTACTATCTGTCTTCTTCCTCCAGGGCCAGCTGCATGGATATGTAACCTGTGTAGTCACACAGGGCCCCGTGTTTGGTAGAGTCTCATGCCTGGTTTAACGCTCTATGGTTACCACCTTGAATTTCTGCTTTTGAACAAGGGGTCCCCTATTTTCATTTTTCACTGGGCCCACAAATGATGTCCTGACTCTATTAGACTGTAAACTCTGTGAAGATAGGTTCAAAATCTGTTCTGCTCACCCCTGTACCCCAGGTCCCAGCAAAGTAAAGGGTCAACAAAGTTATTGAATAGATAGAAGAATGCAAATGGCAATGCAGACACACTGGGAACTGGCACTCACGCTTTGGCTCCAGAATACCCTAGATGGGAATAGATGAGGGGCCACTAAAAACTCCATTGTGATTTGAGGGCTTGGTCCTAATACTGCCTTAAAAAAAAATAAACCAACCACATGTATCTTTGTTAATTAAGCCAACCCTAACAAGGTAAGAAATACCAAGGTATAAGTTTTACTTTCATTTGGGTTATGTCACAAAATTAATTTATTTTAAAAATATACTACCATCTCTAAGGGGGTATTGGTGGACAACAAAACATATATAAATATATAAAGGAACAGACATAATGTTTCTAGGAGAGCTGATGAGAAAAATATTGGATGTGTTGGATGTGTGGGGATAAAAGAATAAGACATTTAGATGTTTCTGTCCTTGGAAGGAATTTTTCTCCTTAAGTCTTTAATGGTGTAGAAACCCCTTAAGTATCATTGTGCTTTTTATGAGTCCCTACATTTGTTCAGCAAAGAGGTACTGTCAGGCTAACATGTGCAAAGCATTGCAGCCCTGTGTGCAGCAATAAAAAGAAGACTCAGACATGGTGACAGATGTCATTCAATCATTCCGGTGCTTTCAGGGAGAGATGTATCATTGTTGAGATATCACAAAGAAAGAAGTAGGTGACCTGATCTGAAGGATCAAAGGGCTTCACCAAGGATGTAGCGTCTGAGCTGGCTTCCAACTTATTTGGGATCTCCACTTGATTTCCTCATCTGAAAATGGGCATGACAACTTCTACTTGAAAAGGTTGCTATGATGATCAGAAATAGTAACTGCAATTCCTTTGCAAAGAGCCAGACCGTTGATATGCATGAAAGTGAAAATGTTAGTTACTCAGTCATGTCCGACTCTCTTTGCAACTCCATGTAAAGTAGACTGCCAGGTTCCTTTGTTCATGGGATTTCTCAGGCAAGAATACTGGAGTGGGCAGCCATTCCCTTCCCCAGGGGATTTTCCTGATTCAGGGATCAGACCTGGGTCTCCCGCATTGCAGGCAGATTCTACGATCTGCGCCACCAGGGGAAGCCCTGATGTGCATGAGTAGATATCAAGCGGCATTGTCCCAGGCACCAGTGTTGTTGCTCTTGAGAAGGGACCCCTGAAAACTCCTGGCTCCCATTAAGGATCTCTTATGCTTGCTCATAATCTCACTTGCCCACTAGCCTATTTGTTAATCAGGAAGATAAAAGCTGAACAGGGAGGGACCCTTAGAAAGAGGAGCTATGAAAGAGTAATTTACAATTGGAAAGGAAATGGTGTTGCAGAGAGACACCCAGGGTAGAGAGCTGGGTTTTGATTCTTAACCAGCAGTGTTAAAAACCACCAACAATATCCTCTCTTTACTCTCTCACCAGAGCACAGAAGAGTGGTTACCTGACATTAAAAATAGACAAAAACAAAGCAAAATGTCATGAACATGATAAAACAGCACACTCCTTATCAAATAAAGGGTGTGCATGTATATTTGTGTGTGATAGCAAAGAAGGTGGAGAAAATGTTAATTACCCTCTGCCACTAATCTAATGAATAATGTCTAACAGTGTAGGACATTCGGGATTCTGATTCCACAGGAAGAGATAAGTAGTTTCAAGAACACAAACCACAAGAACGGTTTTTCTGCCATGGTAACTTTCTTGGACATTGTTTCTTTTGTTCTTTTAATGATGATATATTTTCTCTATATAACTTCGCCATGCGTGCTCAGTTGTGTCTGACTCTTTGCGACCCCACCAGGCTCCTCTGTCCATGGGATATCTTAGACTTTGGTTATATATTTTTTTAGATCAAAGATACTGTCCTTTTTATGGTTGCTGAGGGGGAGGGATAGTTAAGGAGTTTGAGATGGATATGTACACACTGCTATATTTTAAATGGATACCTATTGAATAGCATATGAAACTCTGCTCAGTGTTATGCGGCAGACTGGATGAAAGGCGAGTTTGGGAGAATGGATACATGTATATGTATGGCTGAGTCCCTTTGATGCTCACTAGAAACCATCACAACATTGTTAATTGGCTATGCTGCTACTGCTGCTAAGTCGCTTCAGTCATGTCTGACTCTGTGCGACCCCATATACAGCAGCCCATCAGGCTCCTCTGTCCCTGGGATTCTCCAGGCAAGAACACTGGACTGGGTTGCCATTTCCCTCTCCAATGCATGAAAGTGAAAAGTGAAAGTGAAGTTGCTCAGTCGTGCCTGACTCTTAGTGACCCTATGAACTGCAGCCTACCAGGCTCCTCCGCCCATGGGATTTTCCAGGCAAGAGTACTGGAGTGGGTTGCCATTGCCTTCTCCAGGAGATCTTCCCAACCCAGGGATTGAACCCAGGTCTCCCTCATTGTAGGCAGATGCTTTACCGTTTGAGCCACCAGGGAAGTTTCCAGAAGCAATGCAGGAAACCCAGGTTCAATACCTGGGTTAGGAAGATACCCTAGAGAAGGAAATGGCTCCTACTCTGGTATTCTTGCCTGGAGAATCCCATGGACAAAGGAACCTGGTGGGTTATAGTCCATGTGGTTGCAAAGTGTTGGACATGACTGAGTGACTAACACACAAAGGCATACCAAGTCATAATTATCCATAATATTCATCTCTCCATATATCTACCTACCTTCTCATGCATTCATCTATCCATCCGTCTACCCATCCATCCACCCATTTATCTATCCATTGTCCATCTGTCCATCCAACCATCCATCCATCTATCCTCAGTGCCAGATAGTGTAAGATATTCAGATCCAGTGGAGTCAGGATTCAAACCATCATCTTTGCTTTAAAGGAAATGGTACTCCAGGGAGTATTCATTCTAGGTAAGCTCCAAACTGAAATACCTAGCAGTTGTTCTCTTTGGAGAGTCATATGTGGTTAGTTACTTTTCTGATTGATTCACTAAGAGATGAAAGTGAAAACTAAGGGAAAATTTCAATCACTGCCTGATTGGTAACCCCTACTAGAGAGTATCCCCCAACTGGCCACAGTCAGTAGTCCTGAGTCCTGGTCTAATTTTTGTCATGGTGTCGTCTTTGATAAATTACTTAATCACTGTCTGCATCTGTTCCTTCCTGAGTCACAGGAGGCTGTGGGGACATGTAGAAAATGGATTACTTGGGAGAAAGGAGAACACTTCCATGATGAGGAATAGATTTCTGTTTCTCTGGTAGGGACTAGAGGAAATCTGCTTTTCCAACCTGTTGGGGTTAAGCTTGAGTTGAGTAGAGCTGTTAGAAAGCATCCTGTTGACGATGCTCAATGTAGCTGCTTGAGTGTACCCAGAGGTACCTACTCAAGGACGGTGCTTTCTCTACTTTCATCACCACTGTGCATCTTACCCTAACCAGCAGGCTTGGGTACCCTCTTACTACCAAATTTGTGAGTTTATATCCATACCTACTATGGTTGTCATGAAGTACATGTGATATGATAATCTTGGTGCCTTTTATAGCCATTTTTCATATTATCAACTTGTCATATTTGATTAATTAAACCAATGTCCAGATTCCCAAAGTGCTATCAGCTCTGAACTTGCAAGACTGGACGTTTACAGGGAGGTCAGTCAGATGCCTTTAGACCAAGAACAGTAGACCCCTTTTTCTTTTTTACTTTGTGGAACTTCATTATTTTGAACCCCACTAATCTGGAATAATGAGCGGTAACTGAGATACTGCCTGGGACAAAATTTAACATAGTGCTATCTATGAAAATAGGCAGGAGGAGAAGGGGACGACAGAGGATGAGATGGTTGGATGGCATCACCGACTCGATGGACATGAGTTTGAGCAAGCTCCAGGAATTAGTGATGGGACAGGGGAGCCTGATGTGCTGCAGTCCATGGGGGTCACAAAGAGTTGGACACAACTGAGGGACTGAACTGAACTGATCTATGCAAAAGAAAGTGTTTGCTAAATTAAAATTATGAATGCAGATAATATCCAGGGGGGAACATTTAAACTATATGAAATGAAATATTTTTGTGCATGTACTGTGCTGTGCTTAGTCGCTCAGTCACGTCCAACTCTTTGCAACCCCATGGACTGAAGCCTGCCAGGCTCCTCTGCCCATGGGGATTCTCCAGGCTAGAATACTAGAGTAGGTTGCCATGTCCTCCTCTAAGGGATCTTCCCAATGCAGGGATCAAACCCAGGTCTCCCACATTGCAGGCAGATTCTTTACCATCTAGGTCACCAGGGAAGCCCAAGAATACTGAAGTGGGTATCCTATCCCTTCTACAGGGGAACTTCCCAATCCAGGAATCCTGACCGTGAGCTGAGGTCTCCTACATTCTTTACCAGCTGAGCTGCTAAATAGGCAGATTCTTTACCAGCTGAGCTACCAGGGAAGCTCTCGTGCATGTACAGTCATGTGGAAATGACTATTTATCCTTCTCGAAAGATGTTTATGCCCTAATCCCTTGAATCTTGTGAAGATGTTCTGTTACATGGCAAAAGGGATGTTGCAGAGATAACTAAGGTTATAGACCTTGAAACAGGGAGACAATCTTGCATTATTGGGACTGTTTCAATCTAATGACAAGAATCCTTAAAAGAAGAGAACTTTCTTCAACCAGGGGCAGAGAGCTGAGGCAGAAGAAGTTGGAGAGATGTGGAGTGTGAAAGGGACGTGACCAACTATTGCTGGAAGCGGGACACATGAGAAGGGTGCAGACAGCCTCTCAGAGCAAAGACCACCGCCTGCCCCTTGTCGCCATGACAGCCAACAAGGAATGGAGACTTTAGTCCAACTGCAAGGGACTGAATTTGCCCAGCAACCCAAACGAGCTTGGGTACAGATTTCTGTCTAGTATTTCCAGAAAGAAACATGGTCTTGCCACAGATCAGATGCGGTCTCCTCAAAGTAGAGGACCCAGCTGAGCCGCAGTGCACCAAGAGTTCTGATTTACAGAAGAGACCTTAATGAGTATTGAGATCCATTAACAAGATCATAAAGGAGTATCATATTAAGCTGCTAAATTTGTGGTAGCTTGTAATAGGAGCAACAGAAGATGAATACAATGGGGAAAGTGGCTATTAAAATTTTTTGGTAGCAAACAGAGCCTAGGAACTGATGGCCTATACATCAGAATGGCTAGAAGCTTGATTGACTGAATCTTGTTTGAATTATCAGTCTTGCAGATGAAGAAATTAAAAGATGGTGAGGAATCCCTCTTAGCTATTCCTGCCAGCAGGTCTCTAAAAGGGCTGTTGTTTAGTTGCTAAGTCATGTCCCACTCTTTTGTGAACCCATGGACTATGGTCCATCAAGCTCCTCTTGTCCATGGGATTTCCAAGGCAAGAATACTAGAGTAGGTTGTCATTTTCTCCTCCAGGGAATCTACCCAACCGAGGGATCCAACTCCTGCTTGGCAAGAGGATTCTTTACCACTGAGCCACCTAAAAGGACATCCCCAAGGGAAGCCCTTCTAAAAGGATACCCTAGGCAACATTCTATCAATTTAGGCTCTGTGTAATCCAAGTCCTTAAAAGAAATAAAAGGGATATTCCTTAGTAGTGGAGAAGGTGATGGCACCCCACTCCAGTACTCTTGCCTGGAAAATCCCATGGACAGAGGAGCCTGGTAGGCTGCAGTCCATGGGGTTGAGAAGAGTTGGACACGATTGAGCAACTTCACTTTCACTTTTCACTTTCATGCATTGGAGAAGGAAATGGCAACCCACTCCAGTGTTCTTGCCTGGAGAATCCCAGGGACAGAGGAGCCTGGTGGGCTGTCGTCTATGGGTTCGCACAGAGTCAGACACAACTGAAGCGACTTAGCAGCAGCAGCAGCAGCATTCCTTAATAGCAATTTAGCAATTTGGTTTACCTTTCCACCTCCTCCAAACAAAAATCATCCTGTTTGCATTTACAGTTTTGATTTGACACCACTCTTCCCCAGCACACAGCTTCTCCCCATCCTCTCCAGTCAAGATCCCTGCACCCACAAACCATTTCTAGATGGAACCAGACTTTGGGCTTTGAGTTCAGAAGCCTTCTTCTCTGTGCCACAGGGGCCAGTCAAGGCTGACATGGTTACATGGAAGCTCCATGTTGCCAGCATCATATTAGTGTGAATGAAATGAGGCTAATATGTTTGTCAGCCGCCAGCAAGCTCAGCCTCCCCAATTATCCTGTCTAATTAGATTAGAAGCTGACAGCTGAGGGCACACCCTGTGACATTTCAGCTTGCCATCTAGAAATGAGGAACACACAACCCAGCTTGTTTTCCTCATTTAAACCCAGTTCCTCTTTCAAGTTGTTAGAAGAAGTGATTTTTGTAATTAGCTGTTGTTTGTATTACATCAGTTTATTATCTCTGCTCAACATAAATCATGCCTAGAGGTGTAAAGAAAGATGATATGAAACCCTGGGCAGGAAAGCTGAGCTCCAGGAATCTTCAAAGAACTTTATAAAATGCATAGGGTCACTTAATTTGGGCTTGCCCTAAAATCTCAGAGTAAAATTACAAAAGTCATTACAAAAGTCGCAAACGGTCATCGGTGGTGTGTAAATCAGCTCGTAGTTTTGAAAACTGCCATACACACATACCTACTGCATGGTCTGAGCCAGAAATAGAGCTCATGGATCGCACAGTGGGAATTGTCTGGGTTATACACTATTATACGGAGGTTGCACAGATGGTAGCATATTTCCCCTCTAGCTTTAAAGAAGAATGAAACAGCCAACTCTCAGATGCTAACCTCCGGTCTAGCTGCAGGTCTGGTATGGCTGGAGGTTTCGTTATAACTTCTCATGGCCACAGCTGAGCGATTTACAACTCCTACAAACAACCTTACAAGGGAGAGCTTGAGGAACGGCTCGCAGAAAGGTCTGTATTTCTTACTACAGAACAGTTTCAAACAGTAAATTTGGAGAGAAGGCTTAACAAGGGTTTTGAAGAGAGATTTAAAGTGGTTTTATCAGGGGGTTCCTTCCAGGAGTAGATGACACTGGACAAGGTCCAAGGCAAGGTGACCTCCATGCATTCCACAGCATAAAACGAGAACAAAATAAAATGTTCAGACAAGGCTCTAGTTCAGAACTTCGTGAGCAAGGAAAGCAGGGTGACGGAGCTGATGTCACTAGCAACTAACTTTTGAAAGTCGTGATTATCAAAGCGGTGCCCCTGTGTTTAAGTGCCCACATGGATTGTC
The DNA here is from genome assembly GCF_016772045.2 of Ovis aries. Classification (NCBI taxonomy): domain Eukaryota; kingdom Metazoa; phylum Chordata; class Mammalia; order Artiodactyla; family Bovidae; genus Ovis; species Ovis aries. The sequence goes on from NC_056065.1 coordinate 52,575,029, forward strand.
TAGTGCCTCATGTGTTTTTCCAAATTTTTGTCACTTTTCCCTGCATACCATTTGCATGATTTGTTTAACATTTTCAAAATGCAACTTCTTTTTCTCTTTCATACAAATTTAATTCAAAAAGTGGGCACCAGGACTTCCCTGGTTGTCCAGTGGTTAAGAAACCATGCTCCTAATGTGTGGGGCACAGGTTTAATCCCTGGTAGGGGAATTAAGATCCCACATGCTGTGTGGCCAAAAAGTAATAATAATGAAAAATAAAACAAAAATTAAAAATAAAATGATGAATCATTAAAAACAAACAAAATCTAAAGTTTGCGCTATTTGTTTGATGTGCTGGTCATATTACTGTCTACTGTATGTCAGCTAAATGTATGACTGTTAAATTCTTACTACTTCTCCACATGTGCCCTAAAAGCACTCCATGGACAGCAGTCATCTGTTCGTCACCACTGGGGACTCTGGCATTTGGGTTAAATGAGTCTCCAGGTATCTCCCTGCCAATATCAGCAGGAATTGAGTCAGAGTTGTTGTGACTTTTCCTATCAAATTCTAGAACTTCTCAGACAAAGCTGTGTGGAACTCTGGCATGCCAGAACTTCCAGAACAGTTTGTTTGAAACTGTAGCTCAAATCACAGGACACTCTTAAGCTAAGACAGACACCTTTGGAAGAGGAGCAGGATCAGTCTTGGAGAGTGATGGGAAGGAAGGAGTTATGCCTCATGGTGACATGCACTTTCCACCCTCAAACGTCAAAGTGATCTTACAAATGACCATTCAACCTGCTCACAGCCTCCTGGAAGGGTCTCCTGGGTAGAGAATGAGCACAAAGGGAGGTGAAGCAACTGGACAAGCAGCCATGTGGTGAATCGATAGCTGAGAAAACAACTCTTGTGATAACAAATCTGATTGCCTGTGGGAACCGCCAGGCTTCAGTCCTGAGGACTTAGCTCACCTTAACCCAAGGCCTGGGCACTCAAACATAGTGGAGAGAATGTTAGGCCAGGAAATGGGGATGTGAGATAAAAATGATGATGGTAAGTTTATAGCTAAGATCAGAGCTGAAATTTACTGATTTCTTCTCTTTTTTAACTGAGTTCCAGGACTTTAGGGCTTCCCTGATAGCTCAGTTGGCAAAGAATCTGCCTGCAATGCAGGAGACCTTGGTTCAATTAGGGATACGCTATCTGCTCCAGTATTCTTGGGCTTCCCTTGTGGCTCAGCTGGTAAAGAATCCACCTGCAATGTAGCAGACCTGGGTTCTATCCCTGTGTCAGGAAGATCCCCTGGAGAAGGGAATGGCACCCCACTCTAGTATTCTTGCCTGGAGAACTCCACAGACAGAGGAGCCTGACAGACTACAGTCCATGGGGGCACAGAATCAGACACGACTGAGCGACTAACAGTTTCACACAGAACTTTGGGATACATTGTCTAATTGAACCCTAGACCTTCCTCCTGAAGTACACATTCTGTTACCTCCACCTGTAATTAGTGTGTCAGGCTGCGGTAACAAGGTGTCACTAGCTGGGGGACTTAAACAACACACACGTGATTGTCTCACAGTTTGCAGGCCGGAAGTTCAAGACTGAGGTGTTGCAGGATTTGTTCCTTCCAACGCTCATGAGGAAAAGACCTGTGCCAGGCCACTGCCTTAACGTGTGGTGCTTTGCTGGCTATTCTTGGCATTGTTTGGGTTGTAGATACATCACACCAGTCTCAGCTTTCATCTTCACATGGTGTTGTATGTGTGTGTGCATCCAAGAGTCCTTAAAAAAAAACACTTACTTATGCATTTAGTCTGTGCCAGGTGATAGTTGTGGCATATGGGGTCTTTAGTTGCAGCATGTGGGATTCTAGTGCCCTGACCAGGGATCGAACCCAGGCCCTCTGCACTGGGAGGCTGGAGTCTTAGGCATGGACCACCAGGGAATTCTCTAGATAACCTTCTTTGATAAAGACACCAATCATGTTGGATTAGGGGCCCATTCTCCTCCATTATGACCTTATCTTAACTTTAGCTGGGCTTCCCTTGTGACTCAGCTGGTAAAGAATCCACCTGCAAAGCAGGAGACCTGGGTTCAATCCCTGGGCTGTGAAAATCCCCTGGAGAAAGGAAAGGCTACCCACTCCAGTATTCTGACCTAGAGAATTCCATGGACTGTATAGTCCATGGGGTCACAAAGAGTTGGATATGAGTGAGGACTTTCAATTATAGGAGGCTGGAGTCTTAGCATGGACCACCAGGGAAGTCTCTAAATAAACTTCTTTGATAAGGACAGCAATTATGTTGTAGGGGCCCATTCTCCTCCATTATGACCTTATCTTAATTTTAGTTACATTTGCAAGAGCCCTACTTCCAAATTAGGTCACACACTGAGGCACTGGAATTTGGACTTGAATTTGGGGGGAGGGGTACACAATTCATCCCCTAACATTATTTTCAGTTCAGTTCAGTCACTCAGTTGTGTCTGACTCTGAGACCCCATGAACCATGGCACGCCAGGCCTCCCTGTCCATCATTGATTCCCAGAATTTACCCAAACTCATGTTCATTGAATCAGTGATGCCATTCAACCATCTCATCCTCTGCCGTCCCCTTCTCCTCCTGCCCTCAATCTTTTCCAACATCAGGGTCTTTTCAAATGAGTCAGCTCTTCACATCAAGTGGCCAAAGTATTTTACAGCTACAGAAACTGTGTCTCAGAATTTTAGATCCCTTGTCCAAGGTCACACACTATGCAGCCAGGATTGGAACCCAGAAAAGTCCAGTTCCCCATCCTATCTTCTTAAACAGTACTATAGGTAAAATGTTTGTCTTTCCCCCAGATTCATATGTGATGGTATTTGGAGGTGGGGCCTTTGTTTGGTTATAACCTAGACAGCATATTAAAAAGCAGAGACAAACTATGGTTTTTCCAGTAGTCATGTACAGATGTGAGAGTTGGACCATAAAGAAGGCTGAGCATCCAAGAATGGATGCTTTTGAACTGTGGTGTTGGAGAACACTCTTGAGAGTCCCTTGGACTGCAAGAAGATCAAACCGATCAATCCTAAAGGAAATCAACCCTGAATATTCATTGGAAGGACTGATGCTGAAGCTCCAATACTTTGGCTACCCAATGAGAAAAGTAGACTCATTGGAAAAGCCCCTAATGCTGGGAAAGATTGAAGGCAAAAGGAGAAGTGGGCGACAGAGGGTGAGATGGTTAGATAACACCAACTCAAGGGACGTGAGTTTGAGCAAACTCTGGGAGATGGTGAAGGGACAGGGGAGCCAGCGTGCTGCAATCCATGCAGTCGCAAAGAGTCGAACATGACTTAACAACTGAACAACAACAACAAAGTGTATGCATATCAGTGCTACTCGCTCAATTCGCCCCACCCCCTCCTTCCCTGTGTCCGAAAACCTGTTCTCTGCATCTGCGTCTCTATTCCTGCCCTGCAAATAGGCACGATACAGTTCTGATTTCCTAATATTTCCCACCCATGCTGTCTCCCCATCCCGACCCCAAACCTGCAGGAGTTTGGTAACCCATCTCCTGTTTCCATCCTCACCACTTTAGGACACATTCTCAGAACAGCAGCCAGAGGGAGCATTTTAGCACAGAAGTCAGATCATGTCCCTTCTTGTCTCAAAACCCTCCACTGACTCCTACACCAGTTAAGGTCAGCTCACACCCTTTGCCATGGCCTCTGTGTGATCTCTCTCCTCTCTCCCCACTGTTCCTTCATGTCTTGCTCTGTTCCAGGCAAACTGGCCATCTGGCTGATGTGAAATACACCTGAATGCTCCTGCCTCAGGGCCTTCACAGGTGCTGCTCTGCCTGCCTGGCATGCTCCATGGGCGGCTCACCTCCTCAAACCTCTGCACAATGTCCAGACTGCCCTCCCTCCCTCATGGCTCTTCATGTTCTCTGTGCACTTATCCCATCTGACATTCTGTGCATTGGGTTGGCCAAAAAGTTCTTTTGGATTAACCTGAATGAACTTTTTGACCAAACCAATATTTGATTTGTCTCTTGTCTCTTGTCTGACTCCTGTACTGGAATATCAGTTCCACAAGTGTGGGGATATTTATCTTCTTAGCTCATTTCTGTAGCTTCAGTGTCTAGAAGAGCATGTGACATATCCTAATAAGCATTTGTTGAATGAATAAGAAATAGAGAAGCAAATAAAGGAGGAGATGTCCTGAAAATTTTGCTGAAATACTGGAATGACTGTTTGGAGAAACCAAAAGCAATGACTGTTTAGAGAAATCAAAAGGGACTTTCTTGGTGGTTCAGTGGTTAAGAATCCACCTTCCAATGCAGGGGATTTAGACTTGATCCTTGTTTGGGAAACTAAATTCTCACATGCTGCGGGGCAAGTAAGCCTGCCCACCACAAGTAGAGAAGCCTGCCCACTCTAACTAGAGAAGCACGTGCACCGTAATGAAGAGTCTGCATGTCAAAACAAAGACCCCAAACAGACACAAAGCACATAAATCAATAAACAAAATTAAAAAAGAAGAAAATACTCCTTATAAAAAACAGTGATAACAGACAACTCAGAAAATAGAGTTAGCAGTGTACTCCATTTTCAAAAGAAACATCCACTTGCTTTGTGCCTCTGTAAAACCTCACAATTTGGCAGCAGCACATTCGTGCATTCAAGGAGAGAGTGAACAACATCTCAGCAGCTCTCGTACTTCCTAGGATCAGTCAAAAGGCTTGAAGCTACCCATCATCATACAATAGAGTGGGATTAAATCACAGAATTTCTGGAGCTTACAGAGGAACCCCTCAGTTCTTCCAAGCGGCTGTCTGTCTAGCCTTGAAGTAAAGATTCCTTTCACATCTCTGCGATTTCTTGATCTGAGAGATGGGAGCATTCAAGGGAGCCTTGTCTGCAGAAAGTGTGGAGTTTCTGAGACCTCCTTTGGGAAAGCTGATGAACCCCAGATGAGTGCAATGAATGTGCCACTTCCAGATGGTTACTGAACCAGAGCCAGGTCAACGTGATGGATGAGGGTCTCGCCAGGACACCTGGGGAGGGGTGCTAGAATGTTCCTAAGCCTGGAAGATAAAGGCATCCCACAGAGGGCTGGACAGTTAAAAAGGAGGCCTTGGTACGGGTGTCTGGGGAGCCTGGGACATCACGTGCCTTTTTCTGTGCCGTGGCTGTTGTCCCAGCTCTGCACAGTGAGAGCCTGTGCTCGGCTCCATCCGTCCCAGTTGGGGAAGGAGAGAGGACAATATACCTCCTACAGAGAGCCTGAGCCTTGGCCCTCAGAGGCTCACAGCTGTGTGCATCTGGGACAGACTGTCCCGTCCAGAGCCGCACAAGCAGTCCCAGGACTCTCCAAGCTTTCGAGGCTTCATCTTAGGGTTGACGCCATGCCTGCGAGTCATTCACCTGCTCTGTGGCTCATCTGATGTGTCAATAACCTGAGACCTTGGGGTCTCCCTACCAACCCCCATTACTACCTTTCCCTGCCTCCCGAATTTGAAGCCACTCTGATCTAAACTCCAACACAAGAGACGTTTATTGAACATTTACCAAGAAGTCAGCAATGTTGGTTTCTCTCACTTCTATTAAACCATATAACCCTTACATATTTCTGTGAGGTCACAGCTACAATTCAGGTGTGATCCCAGAGCAAAACCCACTTGCATGAGGCTTCACAGCCAATAAATGGCAGAGCTAGGACTTAATCTGGTCTAACAATACCCCTCCTTTGCTGCTCCATCCCAGCTGCCATAACATTCAGTCCTTGAGAAATGAATTTAATATTCTGAAGCCAACTATCTCAACTCACCAATGCATTTGGCTCTTCCTGGTAAAGATTCTCAATTAAGTTAATGGCAAAAGAAGTCCCTCTCCCAAAATTACAGTTGACCTCTGTCTTGAGAAAAAAACAAAAAAGAAGCAATCATCTACAGTACAATTTTAGGACTGTGGATGGTTCATTGTGAGATATTGCAATGAGGGTCTCTATCTCTCCTTCCCTGTCTTCTCTTTTTATCTTCCCAGCGCTGACACTTCATAGACACAACTAGCCTTCCATTAAATTGCCTGATTTTTCCTTTCTTAGCCTTCCCCCTTCTTTGCAATGCTGCTTTGAAAAATAAAGACATACTACATTCAGGGCTGAACAAGCAAAAAATAAACTAAATTATAGCAGAAGGGACTTAAGAGATAAGGATGAACTTTCTGGTCAAAGGGTAATTAAGCATTGACATGGCCTTAGAACAAAGCATCAGCTAGTCAGACATGCTGATTGTCATGTTGGGTGAATATAGCAAGGACTCCAATCGTACCACTTGGGGCAGGGAAGGGGAGAGGAAGAGTTGCTAAAGAAATAGGATGAATGCCTATGTCTTTATAAATCTTGCAATTCAATGATGAATTCACAAGTAGGCAAGACTCAAGCCCTTCCTGGGAAAAGAAACAAAATTTGGGGGGCAGGAGGACCTACTCTGTGCCATATCCATTGAATATGTTATCCCATTTAACTCTCCCAAAATTCTTTGGGGTGCATGCCATTATTATTATTATTATTTTTTTTTTTACCACTGAACAGATGACAAAGCCTTCCTTCCTCTCTTCTCTCCTTCCTTTTTCCTTCTCTCCCTCCCTTTCTCCCTTCCTTCCTTTTGGTTTCAAGATAAGACTATTATTTCATTACACAAAAGTTGGTGGGGTGAGATGGGGTATCTATGTTCTGACATCCATATGTATATTAAATGTTAACTGTGGGCAAAGTCATTTGGCTCATCCTTGAGGGTACAAAAAGCACTGTGGTAGGTTGTGATTCCATGAAAAAACCCTTGTAACTCAGATCAACCAGTAGATGGAGGGTTAGAGACTGTATCCTTCCTGAGTTGCAGGCATAGAAGGATCCTGAAGAGAACCAGGTAAGATGTTTTGATACTAAGGAAAGAGAAACTCTAGAAATGGAATCTAGAGTAATGAGCACTTTATTTGGTACTACTTGCATGTAGAAACCTAAGGATGCGAGAGACTGGAGCAGGGACACTCTATGCCAGAAATGAAAAACCAAGCTCCTCTTCTAGGGTTAGCTCAGTTCTATTCACTCTCTTGCCTGGTGTGAGGTCATTAGTGATGACCTCCAAGCAGTGAAGCACTTCGGAGGCAACCACGTCTTGGTTTGAATTATTCTGCTCACTATTTACTTAAGCAAATGATACAACTTTTCAGTAATTCAATCAGGCTACCTTATCTATAAAACAACCTAACTCATTAGGTTATTGAAAACATAAAATGATATCACACTTGTAAAAGATTAGCCCAGTGTTAGGCACATTGTAAGCGCTCAGTGAATGATCGTTGTCTAAGTCATACCACCTATCACTTACTTAGGGTGACTTCAACAGTGTAAATGTGAGACAGATGGATAGATCATTCTGATTGTTACAAGTAGATCCGCCCTCATTCCTCTCAATGTGGTGCATGGTGGGAGATGGCAGAATTACATGTGATTCCTTCAGAGATCTCAGTTTCTGTCGTTCTCCATCTTGCGGGGAGGGCTACATTTGACCGTATGTATGTGCCTATATAAAAGCTCCTGAGGAACTTCCCTGGTAGTCTAGTGGTTAAGACTCAGCACTTTCAATGGAAGGGGTCCGGGTTTGATCTCTGGTCAGGGAACTAGATCCCAAATGCTGTTACTAAGAGCCCCTCATGCCACAACAAATATCCTGCATGGCACAAATACAGCCTGGCACAGCCAAATTAAGAAGAAAAGCTCATGAAATAAGTTCCCTTCTATTTCACCCAGTGCTTGGCCATCAGAAAGCTATCTGTCCCAGTTCTAGGAAGAAAAGGCAATATACTGTATGGGCAGTTTAAGGGACTATATTTTGACCATTTGCAGTGTATTCACTAATTTCTGAACCTGTATTGTGATTGTTACTGATTTTGGGGTAAATAGGCCATTAGGAGGGTTGGCTTGAGTTGCCGATAAAAGGAATGGTTCCATGCATCTTTGACTTCTACAAAACCATGTGGAGAGTACATTCAGAAATGCAGGTCATAAATGCTGGGGTTGGCCTCTCTGACTTCCTGCAGATGTCAGTGCAAACTTCAAAGAGATGAGATTCCAAGTGCATCTTATTAGCACAAGTTGCTGGATATAATAAAGTCTCTCAAATTATTTGATAAAGATCTATTCATTATCCTTATCCAGCCAAAAGAAAAATATAATTGAAACACGGTCACACGCTATAATGGGCACGGGAATAAAACTTCCTCTTCTTGCCTCCTAATTAGAAAACCAGGGGCTTAGAAAAATGCAGAAAGGCAGATCAGATAGAACAGATTTTTTTATTTGTTTTTGTTTTTTAGATAGGAAATCTTTTCTGAGAGACTTGCCAGTTAAAACATTTTATAAACTCCAAAAATGAAATAGCCTGAACCCAAAATACGTGTTCCTCCCCTTGTGTTACAGAAACGGAATGACTCCTTCACTCAAAGAAACCACTCATTAAATATTTTTTGAGTGTTCCGTGATGGATAACGGCTGGAGGAGCTCACACATCTGCAACATGTCTATCCAGTCAGGGAGGGCTCTGTGAAATGAAAGGAAGCACACTGCTCAGGACGTCCAGGTCCTAGTTTGTATGCAGAAGGTGCCCTTTCGGCAGTCTGGAGAGGGGAGAATAAAAGATTCTACAGTGTGGGCAGTAGAAAGCCAGGGCACGCAGAGGCAGGGAGGCAGCCTCCCCTACCCAGAAGTGCCTGTTCTATCTTGCAAGGAGGGAGCAAAGAACAGTCTGTCATCAAGGTCTCCACTTGAACTTTACCTGCAAGGACAAGGTCACATCTTGCAGGAAGCCCAAATAGCTCCTCCTTCCCCGCCACCCACCCCAGGATTCTTATTTCAATTATACATTATACATTAACCCATTACTAGCCAATCACTCAGAACTAATAACTTTTTTAAAAAGTTGTTTTCTAATGTGGGGGGCATTTCTCTGTGATCATGGTTCTGAAGTTCTAAAGAAAGAGGATGCTGGGCACATAAGTGTCAATGGTTAGGAGGGAACTTAGGAAAGGCAAGGTACTTTCTAGGGAATACACGCCCAGACGGATTGCTAAAATGGGCCAATGGGCTTGGGAATAGCTATTATAATTGTAATAATGTAGCAGAAAACCTTAGTGCTCAGTAATAACCACAGCTGGTTCTTCTCCTCTTCTTTCTGGATGTATAGCTAGACTACATACATATCCCTACCCCAGGTAATAATGCGGGGCTATGCAGAAAGCCCAAGTGTTTGCTACTTCCAGGCCAGCCTACAAAATCTCTTACACAATCCTCTACCCTCTCTCCTCTCACTGTCCACTGGTGCAAATAGTTCAGTGGTGGATTCTGCAGAAGATGATGGAGCTGGACAATGAATGGAGTCTGGAGCCCTGAATGTCGCAAAGAATTGAGCCCCTCTGCTGGCCCATACTGGATTGTGAGATGAGGGTTAAGCCCTTGAGATGTTTAGGTTTATTTGCTGAAGCAAGTATTAGTTCAGTTCAGTTCAGTTCAGTTGCTCAGTCATGTCTGACTCTTTACAACCCCATGGACTGCAGCTTGCCAGGCCTCCCCATCCATCACCAACTCCCAGAGTTTACTCAAACTCATGTCCATTGAGTCAGTGATGCCATCCAACCATCTCATCCTCTGTCATCCCCTTCTCCTCAAACCTTCAATCTTTCCCAGCATCAGGGTCTTTTCAAATGAGTCAGCTCTTCGCATCAGGTGGCCAAACTATTGGAGTTTCAGCTTCAACATCAGTCCTTCCAATGAATATTTAGGACTGATTTCCTTTAAGATGGACTGGTTGGATCTCCTTGCAGTCCAAGGGACTCTCAAGAGTCTTCTCCAACACCACAGTTCAAAAGCATCAATTCTTCAGCACTCAGCTTTCTTTATACTCCAACTCTCACATCTATACATGACTATTGGAAAAACCATAGCCTTGACTAGATGGACCTTTGTTGGCAAAGTAATGTCTCTGCTTTTTAATATGCTGTCTAGGTTGGTCATAGTTACCCTAACTAATAATATAATAATATTTAAGATAATATTAAATTTAATATTTAATTTAATTTAATAATATTATAATAATTAGAGTTTCCTAGGTGGCCTAGTGCTAAAGAACCTGCTGGCCAATGCAAGAGATGAAAGAGACACTGGTTTGACCCCTGGTTTGGGAAGATTCCTGGAGAAGGACATGGCAAGCCACTTCGGTATTCTTGCCTGGAGAATCCCATGGACAGAGGAGCCTGACAGGCTACAGTCCCTGGGGTTGCAGAGAGTCAGATACGACTGAAGCAACTTTGCATGCATGCAATTATTATAGCTAACACCTACTGGGTAGTATCCAAGGGTTTGTTTGAGTATTTTAATCCCTTCAATAGGCATATGTAATATGTACTATAGATGCATGCTTAGTCGTGTCTGACTCTTTGCAATCCCATGGACTGTAGCCCACAAGGTTCTTCTGTCCATGGAATTTTCCAGGTAAGTATATTGGAGTGGGTTGCCATTTCCACCTCCAGGGGATTTTCCTGACCCAGGCATCAAACCCGAGTCTTTTGCATCTCCTGCATTAGCAGGTGGATTCTTTACCACTGGTACCGCCTGGGAAGCCCAATATGTACTATAATCCCATTTCATTGGTTGGGAAACTCAAGCTCAGAGAGACTAAGTAGTTTGCCTAGGACCAGACAGCTAGAGAATAATGAAAGCCCTGGGTCCCAACAGTAGAGAAGACAAAACATAGAAATGGAGATAGGTGGGTAACACATGACAAAGTTTACAAGCTTCCTGAGTTCATGAGGAAGCCTTAGGGCTCTGTGGAGACATGCTGTGTTATATTCAAGGGGCCAGGCTTTAGCAGCAGATGGAAGTGGGTGCTGATCCTGAGTCATTCATAGGCTACCTATGTGCCCCTGCCCAGACACCTAGCTTCCACAAGCTTCTGCATCATCACCTGACAGCAGGGTCAGGGAAACAGACCCTCCTTGGATGTCTGTGAGGATTACATGAGATCAGTGTTCATTGCCCCTATGGAACCAGTTGTGTGGTAGAACTGAATGAACGCTGGTTCCCTTCCTGCATGGCTAGGAGGTATTTTTGATGGAAGAGGACTATTAGGGGCTGGTGAGAGGCCCATTGTCCCCTGTGCTTACAGGTCCAGTTGCACACAGAGAGCCTTGAACCCACAAGAGAGGTGGCTAGTGGCTCATGGGGTCCTCAGCAATGCCACGAGATTTGTAATCCAACCAAATCAGCAGCACTCGCCTGATGCTTTCCTCTGGGATCCTTGCCTTGAATCTTTTCTCGTGTATTCAGTCACTTAATTCAGGTTTATTGAGTACACACCTGTGCCAGGCACAGGAGATACACACAGTGGTGAACCACAGAGGGAACACACCTGCTCTCAGGGACCTGACTTTATCACAGGGGCTGGAGGATGAGCAGATAGTAAGCAAACAATCCAATGAGATAGTTATACTTGCTGGGTCATATGTTACAAAGCATATAGACAGAGACATGGGAGAGAATAAATAGAATGGGGTTGGGCTTTATGTCAACAGAGGGACTAGAAGAAGTGAAACCTTGAACTAATGTTTGAAGGATGAGCATGAATCCCCCATGCTGTTGGTGGGAGGAGTATTCCAGGTGAAGGGAACAGTGTCAGCAAAGGCACTGGCTTAGGAAAGACCTTGGTATGTTGGAGATAGAAAGAGGCCATTGTAATTAAGAGAGCAGGGGTGTGAGTTTAGCTTCTTTTTTTTTCCAGGAAAAACTCAGTATCACTCACATTCTGGGCTGTAATTAAAGCCATGGTAATGAAATTCTGCTGTAGACTAATCACACTGGGTTGTGTGGATTCCAGTTTATCCAGCAGCTTGTTACTGCAAAGGGGACAGATCTGAATATAAAATGAAGCTCCATGTCCAACCCTGTGACTAAAATGGAAACCAGATGGGACAGGCATCCCTAGGAACATCTGGATCCTTAGAAAATAGTTCCTAGCTTGAAAAACACAGTTCCAGATAAAAATCATACTGCCATGAAGACACAGATACAATACATAATGTAAATGCAAGACAGGAGTGGGTTTATTCCCTCTCACTCTTGACCCTATGTTGGGGTCTGGGCTCCTCTGGCGAGACTGGGCTATCCTCTGATCCTGGCCATTGTCTAGCAATTGGAGAAACTTGAGCTTCGCCTTCATGGTCTGCCCTAGGGATCCAGGAGGAACTTCAGGCTGTGCCTGGATGTTCCTGTACCAATGCCAGAGACCAACTTGGCCTTCTGAGTCTTCCCAGATGTTACATGAAGGAAAACCTCAGAAAAGCACAGGAGGCTCCCTTTTCTCTTCCCTAAGATGTCTAACATGGAGTCTGAGCAATTTGACAGCAACCTGATTCTCTCCCTTTTCTCTATCCAAATGATAGCGGATCCAACATGATGAGAGGGGGAGGGTATGTTGCCTTCCTGAGGTGATGGCAAGACCAGGTCAGATCCAAAGGAAGGTAATGATTGAGAGCTTTCTAAGACTGAGAGAATTTTATCTCAACCAATCTTATCATATTGAAAGAGGATAGGAGCCTTTTCTTCATGTAATAAAATGATGGTAATCATAACAGATCAACAGATGCTGATTCAGGCAGTAATATCAATGCTATCACTTTTGTGCATGGGAATTCTAAGACACTCCCAAATGAGTAAGACCCCTGAATTATGCCAAGGAATTAAACAAACATAGGTCACATATGTTAGATTCAATTCCAGGGCCAGAATCTTTCCTGCCAGTTAGTTTAGGCTCACCATCGAGCATGGAGCTTGCCAGGAGGGGAGACATGGGCTTTTTGTTGTTGTTGTTTGTTTTTTTTAACTCTCATCATACAGTTTCTATCATGCAAGTTGTCTTTTTGCCTCCTTAGATCTTTGTGTTTCTGCTTCACCTTTTATCCATAATGTATAAGCTATCTCTTGAAAGACTTGCTGACTTTGGTTCTCTTTTTGTTCCATTTTATTGACTGGCCTAAAGAAAAAAGTCCTAGCTCTCATGCATATGTGTTTTAGAGTCCTGAAGTTGACAGTGAGATCCAACATGGAGAACTTGAAGCAAAGAAACATGAATAAAAGGTGTATACAGAGCTTGGCAGCTGTGCACTATATTGTTTTAGTAAAACATAATGATTAGAATAAGATCCTTGAAACTATTTTCTGATTTTTAACCAGAAACTATTACTTGGAAGGAAATTGAGATAAGCTATTTCAATGTTTAGTCCTGAATAAAAGTGTGCAGAGAACTCATTAAAATTCAGAAAAAGTGAAGTGAAAGTTGCTCAATTGTGTCCAACACTTTGTGACCCCATGGACTCCATGGAATTCTCCAGGCCAGAATACTGGAGTGGATAGCTGTTCCCTTCTCCAGGGGATCTTCCCAACCCAGGGATTGAACCCAGGTCTCCTGCATTGAAGGCAGATTCTTTATCAGCTGAGCCACAAGGGAAGCCCAAGAATACTGGAGTGAGTAGTCTATCCCTTCTCCAGTGGATCTTCCTGACCCAGGACTCAAACCAGAGTCTCCTGCATTGCAGGTGGATTCTTTTCCAACTGAGCTATCAGGGAAGCCCAAAATTCAGACATGTTTATTAATTAATGAAAACAACAACAAAAAGAATGATGAAAAGAGTGGATTAGTATTAGGGACCCTCAAAACTCTAAAGTCTGAGAAATACTTTTCTATAGCCTATATCAGAGATCTGTTTTGTTGCTTTGGTGTTAACAAAGCCCGTACAAAGGATAGTTCTATGAAGCCTGAGTAGTTTTAGGTTATGTCAAATGGGTGTCTGGTTCAAACAGAACAAGAAGTTTCTGCCTAAGAGGATGTATGTATGTATGTATATATATATATATATATATATATATTTTTTTTTTTTTTTTTTTTTTAATTTGGTAAGCAACCCTGGTTGCTAAGTGGTAAAGAATCTACCTTCCAATGCAGGAGATGCAGGAGATATGGGTTTAATCCCTGGTGGGAAGATCCCCTGGAGTAGGAAATGGCAACCCATTCTAGTATTCTTGCCTAGGAAATCCCATGGACAGAGGAGTCTGGCAGGCTACAGTTTATGCAGTCACAAAAGAGCTAGACACGAATTAGTGACTAAACAACAACAAAGCATCTATTTCTCCTTCTGATAAAACAAGAAATGGGAACCTTGTTTCTTCCACTGTTAGAAAGTCATAAACAATGTCTTTTGACTCAAAGGTGGAAATGTGGCCCGGGCCTGGCCAATCCAGGTACTTCTTTCCCATGGCTACAATTATGGATCAAAGGTAGCTGTGGAATCTGAGTGGGGTCCAGTCAAGACTAGTGAACATCAGTCAGCCCTGGGAGATGTGATGAAATTATGGAGAAAGACACCCTTTCTTTCTGTAAATGCTGATAGTAGCCATCTTACTACCACCTTGAGAGTGCTGACTGAAAAATGAAGGCAACACAGAGAAAAGCACAGGGCAGAATTGGAGAGAATCAGATTCTGATCATCACTTGAACACCTGGCAGCTGATCTGCTGGATTCACACCTTGATCTTCCGGTTGTGTGAATCAGACATTCTCTTTATGACTTAAATCAACTTGGGATTGTTTACTCTAATTTCTTTGGAGATTTCAATGTCTGTCCTGATGTTTCTACAACCATTTCCTCAAGCCAAAATTTCATGGAGTCAGTTTTCTTTTGGAAGAACAGAAGGATATATTTGGATTTTACACAACATCCAAATTTTAGAGCTGAAAGGGACTTGTCCTCATCCTTTATTGCTGGGTGGAAAACCACCTGAAAATGTAACGGTATTAAAAAACCACTGTTGCATGATGCTCCTGGATCTTATGGGTCAGGAATTCATAGAGCACAGCAGGGATGGTCAGTCTCTGCTTCATGATGTTGGAGGCCTCTGCAGACAATATGTCAATCATTTGAGGCTGGAATTATGTAGAGGTTTCTCTGCTTATATATGTGGTGCTAGGGCAGTTAAGATTCAAAGGCTGGGCTCAGCTGGAATTTCCAAACAGAGCACCTATCCATGGCCTCCCCAAGTGGCTAGCTTGTGCTTCCTCGCGGTATGGAGGCCCTGGGATAGCTGGATTTCTTATATGGCTGCTCAAGTTCCCGTGAATAAGATAAAATGTACAGTTAAGATAGATGGAACATAGACTTCCACCTGTCCATGGGAAGAATGTCAAAGAATTTAGAGCCATGTTTTAAGAGCGCCATGCATGTGTCTTTTTTTTTTTTTTTTTCCTTCTCCCTGTCTCACATTTCCTTGCCTTAGCACATACTTCTCCTGTTGGGTAATATTCTTCTCTCCCCCTTGTCCTCTCAATGGGGCCACTTCATCATTCATGGCCCTGTACCATGTTACTTCCCAAACAAGCATCTCTTTAACTTCTTCCAAGTTGGCCTAGGGGTTGATTTACTCTGCTGTATTCACACCTCTGCTTGTCTTGCCAAATTGAAATTGTCTCATTCATCTTTGTCCCTCTTCTCTAAATTATGCATATTCTAAGCAGTGCAGATTATGCTTTTTATTATTATAAATATTTTTTGGCTCCTGGCATATAGAAGATGCTAAAAAAATTACATATTTAGTGAGAATATCTAACCCCCTCACTTTGCAAATGACAGAATATCTGTCCAGAAAGGGACGTACATTGTTCAAAGTCACACGACTCATTTGTAGTCATCTAGAACTCACGTCTCCTGTCTGGAATTCTCATGATCCTTCACCTATACCAGCACAGAGTTGCAAACATAAAGCCCTGAGCGGTGCTCAGAAAGGCTTGCATATGGTGGTCATGAACCCAGGAGCATCTGTGCAGCCAGTCTCTGCCAGGAAAATCTCTGGCTTCCCAAACTAATTTGTGATGCTTTTAGACCAGGGAAAAAACACAATAGATTGAGAGTGGCATTGTACATTTGCAAAAACGAGAACCAATTGCGTTAGTTCACGCCTAATTACCTTATGCATTTTGTCAGCAGGCTCTGTACCTCAGCTGAAATGTGCAGTACAAACACCACTGGTTCCCTGCACATATGCGGCAGATGTTTGGCATGCCAACATGCAGGCAGGTTATCACCAGGAAAAAAACAAAGGTGAACAGTTGTTCTGAAATGCTTTAGAAGTACACTCTGAGCAACTTTCATTTTCTATGAACCTGTCCCAAATGCAAAGTAGAGCCATAATATCAAGGAAATCTACATATAAAGAATCTAAATAAAATCTAAATCTAAATTATATCTAAATTGAAGTCAAGGGTATGAGAACCAAGCCTGATTACTTGACAACCATGAAAGTAGCTGAGCTACAGACTCCAAAGGGCTTTCCAGGTGGCACTAGTGGTAAAGAACGTGCCTGCCAATACAGGAAATGTAAGAGACGTGAGTTCGATCCCTGGGCTGGGAAGATCCCCTGGAGGAGGGCATGGTAACCCGCTCCAGTATTCTTGCCTGGAAAATCCCATAGACAGAGGAGCCTGGTGGGTTACAGTCCATAGGGTCACAAAGAGTCGGACAGGACTGAAGTGACTAAGCACACACATACACACAGGCTTCAAAAAGGAAGAAGAGCGGACACATAGCAGTGTTTGAAAAACACAGGTCATAAATGATTATTTACAGTATGATCTTACTTACATAATGTGCAAAACCTTGTAAAACTAAAACCATGTTGTTCAGGAAGATATAAGTGTTAGCTAAAACTATAAATAATGGCCAGGGAATCATCAAATTCAGGAGAGTGATTAGCTTGGCTGAGGTGGGGAAAGGGAACTAATTAGAGTACTGGAAATGTTCCATTCCTCAAGATGGGTGATGGGTACACAGGAGTTTGTTTCATTATATTTTATATCTCTCATAAGCATCTTTTTTACATGCATGTAATATTTCATAATTTCTGAAAAAAAAATGGAAGGATTATATGGAAACATCCTTAAAAATTTGTAACATCCATGACAATATGTCTTTAATATACTAAGTGCTCTGAAAAACTACTTTTAAAAGTTCAACAGCCCAAATAATATATGTGCAACGTCATGAAATGGCCATAAAAACAACAAAAGATACCAAATTTTAATCTATGGAATTAGCAGAGAATAAAAATGGTGGTCATACCCAAAACTGGATGGGTGAGTAAGAAGACAGGCATATAGCTAGTGGGGTGTCCTATTTGCCAACCTGAATAAAAAGCCCTCGTGTATTGATAGACTTTGACCTAGTGAGTCTATCTCTAGGACTTTATCTCAAAAAAATACTTGGAAAAGTAAGTACTCAGGGCTGTATGTTTAAGAATGCTCACTGCAAGGATTGTTTATCACAGTGAAAAATGTGAAACTGCTGAAGTGTTTAATTCAAGACTGGCTAGATAAATTATGATACAACCATGCAAGAGACTAATACAAACAGATTAAAATTATGATAAAGCTCCATATTTACTGATATGGAAAGATGCAGATGACATATTGTTGAGTAAGGAGTACAGTGGTAGAATGGAATATGTGAGCACAAATTCGCTTCGTTGCAAAAGTGTAAGTGGATGCACATGTGTGCTCCCGAACGGATGCCTGCCTTCACCCTCCCTTGCCAGGGTGAAGGTCAGGGCCTCCTAACAGTCTTCTGCTATGCCTTCCTGCAGCCCCTTCTCAACATAATAGCCAAAATGGACCTTCTAAAACACAAGCCAGATCGTGTCACTCCTCTGTTCAAAATGCTCCAAGTGCCCTCTGAGTGTGTGCCCTCCGAGTGTGTGCCCTCCAAGTGTGTGCCCTCCGAGTGTGTGCCCTCCAAGTGCCCTTCAGCTCTTGGAAGTCAGGTCATTTTTGTCTTCTGCGGTATTTCCAGAACAGCGCTCAGCACATGGTAAGACTTCAATAAATAGCTATGGCATGAATAAGTCACTAAATAAAGGGGCAAATGAAGAAAGTCAATTCAGATGGTCAAACATAATGAAGAAGGTAAACAGATTAGAGAGTCCCTGTGAGGCCAGTCAGGCAGGTTGCTTCTTTAAATCAAGTGGCCAGAGGTGGCTTTTCTGACAAAGTGTCATTTGAGCATGACATGAATGAAGAGAAGAAGGCAGGTGTTCAAAGACCCAGAGGGCGAATGTTCCAGGCGGAGGGAATAGTGAGGCACAGGTATGTCAAGCCAGGAGATCTGGAAGTGTTCCAAGGGACTAAAAGAAGGCAATTCAGCACCCTAGGAGGTTATCTTGTTTTCTATAAAAGCTATGACAAACCTAGACAGTGTATTAAAAAGCAGAGACATCACTTTGCCGACAAAGGTCCTTCTAGTTAAGGCTATGGTTTTCCCAGTAGTCATGTATGGATGTGAGAGTTGGACCATAAAGAAGGCTGAGTGCCAAAGAATTGATGCTTTCAAACTGTGGTGCTAGAGAAGACTCCTGAGAGTCTCTTGGACTTCAAGGAGATCAAACCAGTCAATCCGAAAGTAAATCAGTCCTGAATATTCATCAGAAGGACTGGTACTGAAGCTGAAACTCTAATACTTTGGCCACCGGATGCCAAGAACTGACTCATTGGAAAAGACCCTGACTCTGGGAAAGATAGAGGGCAGGAAAAGAAAGGTATGACAGAGGATGAGATGGTTAGATAACATCATCAACTCAACAACGTAAGTTTGAGCAAACTCTGGGAGACAGTGAAGGACAGAGAAGCCTGGCACGTTACAGTCCACGGGGTGGCAGAGTCGGACAGGACTTAGCAACAACACCACAGTGACAATGTTGCAGGTGATTGTGAAGGATTATTTTTTCTCTATTTAATGGTTTTTTCCACTGTCTTAGCAATGAACATGGATTAACCGCAAAATCAGTAAGCTCAATTCTACTCATCTATCTGAGACTGAGCTCTGGGTCAGGAAACCTGGGTTTTTATGGGCCCTGAGGGTGGCTGTGTGCCTTGTGATCATGCATAAACTACACAATCCTCTGCAAGATGACAATATCAGGGCTCCACTGCCTATCTAGTTTGAAAAACCCGTAATTACATGTTTTCCCCATTCTCCCCAGAGTGAGATTAGAAACTCCTTTCCCCTGCCATGGAGCACAGACCCTATCTTCAATTTACAAAGAGATAAATAATGTTGTCCCTAGCAACAGCTGTAGGCATTCCTTTACACACTGGTTCCCAGAGCCAGCAAATTTATTATTTGTTTGTCTCTTTTACTGATGTAAGATTACTTAACATGAGATCTTTCCTCTTAACTAATTTCTAAGTGCACAATAACAGAGCATTGTTGACTACATGTAAATTTCTAACATGACTTTTACAATTTCCTTCTCTCTTAGATTCACTAGGAAAAGTTCACATGGAAGGAAGAGTTATGTGAAATCAAGACCCAGTATGGCTGCTTTGATGGTCTAAATGAAGGAGCCTAATTTTTTTGGTTGATGTTATAATAAATCACTCCATTCTCTCCCCTTCCTTCTCTTCCTCTCCCTCCTCCTCCTTCTCCCACAGATGGGATGGGGGTGGGAGGGAAGAGAAAGGAAGGAGGTTTTGCCTTCTGCCTGTGGGCTAGGGCAGGGCCAGCCTAGGAATCCACAGGTCAGCAGACTTATCTAATTGATGCTTCAGGGCTTGCAGGAGCTCTGAGGGAAGAGACGGTGAATATGTGTGTGCTCCAAGAAAAAAGAAGGCTGCTGAGTTTATGGAGGTGGCCCGAGAGGGAAAACGGTTTCAAACAAGAGAGAAGCAAACAGAAAACAGCAAAGCATTGTGTATGTGGTGGGGGGGCGGGGGGCGGTGCAAAGAGTTGGGGAGGGGGGCATGAAGTTACTCTATTGTTCCAGTTGGCAGAGAGTGGGTACTCAGTAAATATTTTAATAAACATGCAATTGTTTCCATGGGTTTTCTTTCTCTTCTTCCTTGAGAAATGATGCACAAATATGCTGGAAGATAATTCTCATGCAAGTTGTATTTGACATTGACTGGGCTTTCCCACAAAGAAACCTCAGACAACCTCTCTGAATTTGCCCTCTGGCTTCACAGGGTGATTTTCAGGTTGTCTTTTCCCCCATCTGTTACCATTTCCCACAACTGGCAGCTACAAGGCGAGGTATTATCTGTTTATCTGTGTAACTCTCCTCTCGGGTGGACAGCTTACAATATTGGGATTTACTTCCTTCTCCACTATTTAGAAGAAATTTTAAGTGTAGGAGTATGACATAACTTCAGAGGGAATCTGTGTCTTTTGGCCAAAGGAAAATGTGAGCTCAGGCCACACTTTCTGGAAAGCGTCATGAAGATGATACTTCACGGAGCAACAGGTCAGAAAACAGAGCAGAGTCAGATCAGGCAAATGATTTGTGTAAACGATGCACGATTTCCCCACAGCTGCTTTATGTAAGAGCCCCAAGCTGTTATCCACAGGGAAGAAGGTTTCACACACTTTGGAGGCAGGGTGGACAGGGGGAGATGGATGACAAAAAGCAAATATCATAACCTCATTTTAAGAAAGTTTGGTCTCATATAAACTGTTATATTTTAAATGGATTACCAACAAAGATCTACTGTATGAAACTCTGCTCAATGTTATGTGGCAGTCTGGGTGGGAGGGGAGTTTGGGGAGAATGGATATATGTATACGTAGGGTTGAGTCCCTTTGCCGTGCACCTGAAACCATCACAATATTGTTAATCGGCCATAGTCTAAAGTAAAATAAAAAGTTTTTTAAAAATTGGGTCTCTTCGAGAAAATAAGCATTATGAAACCCAAGTTCTGTTTTCTGACCCTTTCCAGGAATTCAATGTTTCTTTTAGAGCCCACTTTCTTTCTTGCTTCTGGACCACCCCCACTTGCCAATAATGGTCCTGATCAAGTCCCTCTCCAAGCCTCTATCTCTCCTATCTGTAAAATGGGCAGAATGATAATACTACCCCCATCCCCACACACACGTCGATTGGAAGAATTCAGTGAGCAAAAAGCATGGGAGGGTAGCAGAATCAGTGCTGGCTCATGCAAGATGTATAGGAACCACCTGGTCAAGAGATGAGTACTAACTAGTTTTATTAACAACTTTTATCATTACCATTATTCTGAGTCTGCTTCTGTCTTCCAAAAAGGATTGCATTTGAAAGCTGCCTTCAGCGCTGTAACCCACAGGAGACAACATGAACTTTTCAGGACCACTAGAAGATGAAGGGCAGCGAGGGCTTCTATTGGATGGGGTGGTCACTTAATTGCTCTTTTTTTAAATTAAAAAAAAAAAAACAGTTTATTAAAGTTAATTGATATTCTTAGAAGTGTACATATTTAGTATGTATAGTTTGATGAATTTGGACATAGGCAAACACCAGCGATATCATCACCGCAAGCAAGGGAATAGACACATGAACAACTCTCAAAGTTTCCTTGCATCCCTTCGGTTTTATGTTTCATTTTGTTTGCTTTGTGGTCAGAACACTTAGCATGAGTGCTACCCTCTTACCAAATTCCGAACTGCATAATGCCATCATACTAACACTAGGTATTGTGTTGTGCGGCAGATCTTCTAGAACCTAGCCATCTTGTGTAACTGAAACTTGTACCAACTGAGCAGCAACTCCCCACTTCTGCCTTTCCCCAGAGCCTGGTAACCACTAATGCATTTGCTGCTTCTATAGGTGATTCATACAGGTGGAATTATGTAGGATTTGTCCTGTGTTTAGCTTATTTCATTTAATATAATGTCCTTCAGCTTCATCCATGTTGTCTCAAATGGCAGGATTTCCTTCCTTTTAAGGCTGAATATTCCATTGTATGGACATATCACATTTCCTTTATCCATTCATCAGTCAATGGGCACTTGGGGGGTTTTCACATCTTGGCTATTGTGAATAGTGTTGCAATGGACATGGGAGCGTAGATATCTCTTTAAGATCCTGATTTCAGTCCTTTTGGATATATACCCAGTAGAGGGACTGCTGGATCATGAAGCATTCACAACTTTGAAGAGACAGCAGAGCTTTGTAGTGGAAGCCAGATCATGGTAGAAACCAGAAGTCGAGTACTTGTACTGATTCTTCACTTCCTAGAATATGACCTCTCTGGACATTGCTTTTTGTATCTGCCAAATGAGAGGGACAACAAAACCACCTTAGCCCAAGGTTTCTCATCACACTTGACAGATGAGACAAGTATGATAGAACCCAACACCCCAACACAATAGCCTCTGTAGCCTCCTTCATTTAGCCAGGGCTTAAATTAAACAGCTGGCATTTATGATTTCATTTAAATTCCTTGCCTACCTTATGAAGGGGGTACCACTGTGATCTCCGCTTTACAGATGAGGCAACGAGGTCTTAGAGAAATTTTTTTAAAACTTGCTGCAGGTTATCCTCAGTCATAGTGGAGTTGGGATGTGAACTCATGAAGTGTGTGTCCATGGTACTTCTGTTCATAAAATGTCCCTCAGTCAACAGAAATGGATTGTTCCTGATTTCCTGCAAAGCTGGCTTCTATAGGAGATTCTATAACCTCTAGTCTAGGCATAGATAAAATGAGATGGCACAGCTATGGCCCAGAAGGAAATTTGAGATCCCAAATGTGGACAATAAGCTCAACAGATGTGGATTTCCAAGTTGAAGAAAGACAGCTTCCCATGATGGCCAAGCTTGTGGATGCTGACGAAGTAGGTTCTTGTAGCAACAGTAGGGATCATGGCAGTGGGGTCAGGGATGGGGATGTCTGTCTGAGTCCTGTTATTCCTTTGTTTGGGGCACCTTGGGTCAGGTAGGTGTCTCATCCTGGGCCAGCTATCATCACCCCTCCTGGCATCTCCATGAGGAACAGAAAGAGAAACCAAGCAGGCCCCTTCTGGTGGCTGCCTGGTGGAAGTGTATGGAGGAGCTGAAATCTAGAGATGCCCTGCCTCTATCCTGTGCAGCTGGTGGGAATTCAATCTGTCTGGAGGATGGTGCCCGCAGCATGAGCATCCTTGTCACAGAGATGTTCCATGGGCATGGGAGGGCTCTTGTACCAGGGAGCTTGTCCTTGCCCAGATGTTTCCTGTCTTCCCAATCCTCAATTCATTTTTGCTGCTGATATAGTCTGGGCACACAAATGACTAGGACCCATGCCCTTCATCTCTGTTATCCCTGAACCCAGGTCCAGGCCTCTCATATTTGAAACACCTTCTCTGATCACTGGGCCATATTGTCTGTCTATGAGATCAAGTCTCACTGGGTAAGGCTAAGAGACAAAGGACAGCAAGTTGATCATCATCACCACTGGTCCAGGTGTCCATTATTATCTTCAGTAAACATACAATTCTGTCTCAACCTAAGCATGGTTGACATTTGGGACCAGAGAACCCATTGTTGGTTCAGGGGTGGTTGTCGTCCTGTGCTTTGTGTCATACTCAGCAGCACCTCTAGCCTCCACCCACTGTGAGCTCAGTCATTCACTTGTGTCCCATTGTTTGTGCTCCCATGGACTGAAGCCCACAGTGCTCTTCTGTCCATGGGATTTCCCAGGCAAGAATACCGGAGTGGACTGTCATTTCCTACTCCAGGGTATCTTCCCGGTCCAGGAGTCGAACCCAAATCTGCTGCATTTGCAGGCATATTCTTTACCACTGCACCACCTGGGAAGCCCTCTACCCACTAGATGACTGTAACCCCCATCACCTCTACCACCCAACCAAAAACATCTCCAGCAAATGTCCCCTAGAGGCAAAAATTGCCCTCACATGGTCTAAAGAATGATCTAAAGAACTCCAACTTATGTTTTTAATTTACTGACAAGGAAAAAGATAGTCAATTCAAACTCTTGCATCCTTTTTCAGATTTTAGGTTCCCGAGCTTTGAGTGCTTGGAGAGCAGACAGCAACGGTACAGAGAAAATGACACCAGGTGGACCACACTCCAACAAGGCTTCTGGGGTGACAGCATGGAAAACAGAAATTAAAAATCACTCTTTTGCTGAAGACTGGAGTCAAGGTACTGTCTCTGTAAGTCCCTGTCCATTAAAACAGACTATTGATTGCCACACTGAAGCAAAAAACAAAAGCATGAGTTACTGAAAATAAGGAGTTTTTGCCTATGTTCAATTTTTCAGTTTTGGGGTTGGAAAACACACAGTTCAGCAATGGAGTGCCAGAAATAGCGAGAACCATCCATTTGAAATTGCTCGAGAATGTATGAAATCACAGCCAAAGTTTTCATCCAACATGAAAGTAATCAAAATCCCAAAGCCCTTGGCTACCTGGGTGCTCACAGAAGTGACAGTTTTGAGAGCTTGTTTGCCATTCAGAAGAAAATGGTCAGCCTTGATGATGGATTGTTCCTCTGCCCAGGGTAACAAATGTAAGAGTGGTATTTGTGCTGGTGATTCAGCCACACATAAACACTCTAAAAATAATGCTGAAATTGGAAGAGCCTACACCTTCCATCCTCTCCCCATCAGGACCCCAAACAGAGCAGTCCATTTGGTTTGAAATACAACTGCTGTGCTTGGCCACATACCCTGTGCAGGCCAGCTGTACTGCTTTAACAAACGAGAACCATCCAGAGGGATGTCTGGCCTCCCATGGGCTCCAGCCATAAGGGCTAAAAAGAACTAAATTTAGCTTAACTATTGTTCATCTCAGAAGTATGTTGCTGCTTGTTTGTTTGTTAACATGTTGGTGTGTGGCCACCAGCCCTAATGATACACAATTTTGAATTTAATTCACCCAAGCTAGTCCCAAATGACTCCCATTGAGCCATTTTAGTTGGCTTGATATTGGGGCTGGAAAGTAACCCACTAGCTCTTAAGACAGACAGTCTGTCACTCCCATCTGGTAAGGATACCCAGGCAGTAGGTCCTGCGTGCTTCTTTCCCCTCACATTTGGCTCCATCACCTCATTTCTCCCATCTTCCATGATACAATCCCCAACTGCAACAGCAAAAACAATAATCTCCAGTAGCAAAATGTCTAAATGTCCTGCACTCTGTCTCATGCCTCATATATGTTATCTCACTGAAGCTCCAAAATGATTCGATGAAGAACCGGTGATGGTGGCTACAGCTGCATGAGTCTGTGAACATACTCAACACCACTGAACTGTAGACTTTAAAATGGGTGTGCTGTCTGGTATGTGAATTATCTCTCAATAAAGCTGTTAAAAATGTTATTTAAAAAAATTTGGAAGCTGCCAAAGAGAGAAATGTAGAGCCTTAACTTTGCATGTCAGAGAAGAAAGAAGGCAGAAAATTAATGAGCTCAGTATCCCACTTTATATGCTGGGAAAAAAGAACTGCTTGAGGCAGAATTTATTCCTACAGCCAGGGTCACGCAGCTTGCATGTGCCACAGCCGGATTCCCAACCAGGCTTCTCTGGTCCTGTGGTTGACATTCTTATAGACCTTTGAGAGCTCTCAGTTGCCCATGGTTCTGGCTCAATCAATCATGAACTAGGAGGGTAGAATGAAGACCAGGATACAGTATTCGTCTTCATATCCCCACAGCCTCACACTTAGTAGGCACTTAATAAATGTTTGTTGAATGGATTATCTGCTTGAATTATTTTATCACATTGATTACGCCAATCCATTCTATACTCAATTGCTCCAGTGCTTTCATGGGTGATTTATGCCGCCTTCTAACAGAGTATCTTTGTTCACTGCCAGGGAGAGGGCATCGCTAAATTAAAAATACTTAGAGAAAACTTTCTGCAAACTGAGCTCTCCAAATGGGTTTGGAAATGAAAGAGGCCAAAGATCAGGGAAGGCCTGAAATGATTTTCCTGGGACTAGGAAATGATTTAAAGCAAAAGGTCAGAGCTGTTTGCAATTAGTTTCCTAAGCAATTGGTACTCAGGGGCTTTCTAGGCCTGGCTCTCCCCTTAGCTAACGATCCCGTTAATGGGAAAGTACAGTGACCCTTCTGTCCAGGTCACTCCAGAGACTCATTAGCATTTCCTCCCCTCTGTTTCTTCTGTCCTGAACTCAATTTTCATTTTAGGAACAGGAAGAACTTCTGAAGATCAGTGAGTGAGAAGTTAAAGGTTTCCAAACAAATTCATATCCCTAGGCCCTCTCTTCTGAAAACAAATCTTAAAAAGGGTGAGGGAAACACTGTAAAACAGGAAAGAGATTTTCTGCTGACCTTGGGAGTTTTAAATTCAGGCATTTCCCCCATTGGTTAGTTTATTTTTGTTGTTTGTATGTTATTGTTTATTTATTTTTAAATTTATTTATTTCTTTATTTGTGGCTGTGCTGGGTCTTCATTGCTACATTTGGGCTTTCTCTGATTGTGGTGAGTTGGGGCTACTCTTTGTTGATGTACACAGGCTTCTCACTGCAGCGGCTTCTCTCGTTGCAGAACACAGGCTCCAGGCCTTCAGTAGTTGTGGCTCATGAGCTTAGTGGCTCCACGGCATGTGGAATATTCCTGAACCAGGGATCGAATCCACGTCCCCTGCACTAGCAGGCAGAGTCCTATCCACTGCGTCACTCAATTTATTTTAATAACACTTCCTTTTGTTGATGCTTAATCATTATAAACTATGATGGTGGGTGGGACTAGCCCCAAACTCTTGAACCCTGGATGAAAAGTACCTTGGAAAGGGGCTGGATGAAGCTGAGTAATGTGTTTCCTAGTCTGTTTCCACCCCTTGCATTAAGTACTGAGCACAGCTATGCCATCATGGCTTTCCAAGTGGTGCAATGGTAAAGAATCCCCCTGCCAATGCAGGAGATGAAAGAGATGTAGGTTCAATCCCTGGGTAAAGAAGATCCCCTGGAGGAGGAAATGACAACCTGCTCTAGTACCCTTGCCAGGAGAATTTCATGGACAGAGGAGCCTGGTGGTCCACAAATCATGGGGCTGCAAAAGAGTTGGACTTCACTGAGCATCTGAGCACAAGTCACATACTAAGAAACTCACTTTGTAAAGCATACAGTTCAGAGGTTTGTAGCATATTAAGAGTTGTATAGCCATTGCCACCATCAAATTTTAGAACCTTTTAGTCATCCTCTAAAGAAACCCCTTACCCATTAGCAGTCACTCACCATAAGCCATCCCCTCTTCCCAGTCATTAATTTACTTTCTGTATCTACAGATGACCTATCCTAGACATTTGATATGAATGGAGCCATACAATATGTTGCCTTTTGTGACTGGCTTCTTTTACTTAGCACAATATTTCCAAAGACAATCCACGTTCAGTACTTCACTCTTTATATGATTAAATAATACTCTATTATATGAATATACCCCACATCACCAATCCATTCATCAGCTGATGGAAACATTTGTTTGTTTCCACGTTTTGGCTCTTATGAATAATGCTTCTATGAACATTTGTACACAAGTTTTGGTGTGGACAAATGCTTACATTTCTCTTTGGTATATACCTATGAGTGGAATTGCTGTGTTATATGGTAACTAGATAGTCAACATTGTGAGGAACTGCCAAACAATTTTCCATTTTATAATCCTATCAGCAGTGGAGCTTTTCCCATTTTGAGGATTCCTTCCATACAATAGATTTCCAGATGTGGAATTCCAGACTCTAAGGGCATGCACATTTTAAAGCCTCTTGATACAGACTGTCAAATTTCTTTGCTGAAAGGTAGCATAAACAATTTTTTAATAGTTTTCTTTTGGCTTCTTTAACTCAGATCCATCACGTTCCAAATCAGGAACAAGTTTCGTTTGGTTGAGGAACCAAAGTTTATCCCAACTTGTCTTTTACTCTGCTCCTGTGTACCACCCACATCTGCCATCATCCCCACCAACCTCACACCCGGCCCA
The DNA here is from genome assembly GCF_016772045.2 of Ovis aries. NCBI lineage: Eukaryota > Metazoa > Chordata > Mammalia > Artiodactyla > Bovidae > Ovis > Ovis aries. Next base: position 52,602,841 of record NC_056065.1, read on the forward strand.
GATCCTCAAGTTCAATTTGTAAATTAGTTGGGAATTTTCTCAAACAGTCTTCATTTGTATGTGCTTTTCAAGCTCCTTAAGGTCAGGTACCATGCCTTCAATTTATTTTCTCTTTTGGCAGAACAAGCAGAGAAGGGCTCTGCATACAAAAGTCACTTAGTGAAGGCTTTCTGACCAGTAATTTAAAAAAAATAAAAATAAAAAAAAATAAAAAGCATGTGAGTTGGGCAAGTGGCACAGAATTTATATTATTAAGAACACTGCCCAACAGGACAGAGGTTCCTGCTTCCAGGCCCTCTGCTGGATTGAGGACCCTTGCAGGCAGAGAATCAGCCTGCTTCGGCTTTGCAATTCCACCAACCATGTCAGAAGGTAAGGAAATGATTCTGCAGTAGGCAACTACCATGTGCCAGATGCTTTTGCTACAAGCTTTATAATTTTCCTCAATTAATCTTCAAAAAGTCAGTGCAGAATTAGTAGCCAAGTACCACTGTTGTCATTTAGACATGAGAATACTGAGACCAAAAAAGTACATAGTCATGTAGAACACATGATGGCTTTGCATGGTCCATTGTGTCCGACTCTTTACAACCCATGGACTGTAACCTGCCAGGCTCCTCTGTCCATGGGATTCCCCAGGCAAGAATACTGGAGTGGATTGCCATGCCCTTCTCCAGGGGATCTTCCCAACCCAGGAATCGAATTCGTGTCCCGGCATCTCCTGCACTGGCGGGTGATCCTTTACCACTGAGCAACCTGGAAGCCCTGTAGAACACAGGGGTGACCACAAAACTGGATCTCATTCGGTGTTCTATGCTGCTTATAGGTACACATACAGGCCCTTAAAAGTCTAGGCCCACCATTAAAGTTATAGAAAAAAAAATCAGGTATTCCAAGTATGAAAGAAGATTCATTATTTTACCTTTTCTTTTATCTTTTCTAAAAGTTCTTTACCCTGAAAATGGTGAGCATATTTGCATGTGATATCACTGACTTCTTACCTAGCTTTTTCTTTGTAACTGTTATGAGTCTAGAGAAATTAGTATATTAAGCTATTTTTATTTTAAAATATTTGTTTTCTTTAAATTAGAAGTACTATGAAAGAAAATTAATAAACCAGTAATATAAGAGAGAAAAATCAAGCAACAACAATTAAGAACAGTGACAGGAGTATACAAGAGAATTGGGATGGTACAGAACATTCTTCTAAGCCAGAGAGAAATGCTTTAGAAGGATACAGTGAGGAAAGGGCCATTGTACCTCAGTTCTGTACCAGTTGGGATAAAGTCCTGTGAAAGCAGCCAACTCAAAGAGAATCTGTACAGACCTGAGAACCTAGAATGTGTGGAAGAGTGTTTGTGTTCTTGGTACCAGGTACTAGCAACAGGGGATGGAGTTTCCAGGTGATTTGTCAAGAGACTAAAATCTAAGAATCTACAAGAAGTGAAAAAATAATAATAATTCACCAACTATTTTCAACATTTCAAAAAGTTTAATACAAATGTCATATCTCCAAGCCACCCATAGATAGAAAACATATACACAAACACGCATACACACACAAGCACGAAACTACCCAAAGCTTCAAGTTTCATTGCTTTTGACTATAATAAGAGAAACCGAGGGTATGGAAAATTCTGAAAGAGATGGGCATACCAGACCACCTAAACTGCCTCTTCAGAAGTCTGTATGCAGGTCAGGAAGCAACAGTTAGAACTGGACATGGAACAACAGACTGGTTCCAAATAGGAAAAGGAGTATGTCAAGGCTGTATATTGTCACCCTGCTTATTTAACTTATATGCAGAGTACATCATGAGAAATGCTGGGCTGGATGAAGCAAAAGCTGGAATCAAGATTGCCAGGAGAAATATCAATAACCTCAGATATGCAGATGACACCACCCTTATGGCAGAAAGTGAAGAAAATCTAAAGAGTCTCTTGATGAAAGTGAAAGAGGAGAGTGAAAAGTTGGCTTAAAGCTCAACATTCAGAAAACAAAGATCATGGCATCCAGTCCCATCACTTCATGGGAAATAGATGGAGAAACAGTGGAAACAGTGACAGAGTTAATTTTGGGGGGCTCCAAAATCACTGCAGATGGTGATTGCAGCCATGAAATTAAAAGACGCTTACTCCTTGGAAGAAAAGTTATGACCAACCTAGACAGCATATTGAAAAGCAGAGACATTACTTTGCCAACAAAGGTCTGTCTAGTCAGTTATAGTTTTCCCAGTAGTCATGTATGGATGTGAGAGTCGGACTATACACAAAGCTGAGTGCTGAAGAATTGATGCTTTTTAACTGAGGTGTTGGAGAAGACTCTTGAGAGTCCCTTGGACTGCAAGGAGATCCAACCAGTCCATCTTAAGGGAAATCAGTCCTGAATATTCATTGGAATGACTAATGTTGAAGCTGAAACTCCAATAGTTTGGCCACCTGATGCGAAGAGCTGACTCATTTGAAAAGACCCTGATGCTGGGAAAGATTGAAGGTGGGAGGAGAAGGGGACGACAGAGGATAAGATGGTTGGATGGCATCACTGACTCAATGGACATGAGTTTGAGTAAACTCCAGGAGTTGGTGAGGGACAGGGAGGCCTGGAGTGCTGCAGTTCATGGTGTTGCAAAGAGGCGGACATGACTAAGTGACTGAACTGAACTGAACTGAACCGAACCGAGGGTGTTAGCACTAGTCATCTAATACTAATGAGAGGCTTTAGCAAAGGGACTAGTTGTTTACCACATCTATTTCCTCTTCCTCCTGGGTGCTCAGCCAGATGATATTTTCCAGTCTCAGCTTGTGATGAGATGTGCTAGGAAGCCTGAGTTCTACCAATGGAATGTAGAATATAGTTCTACCAATGGGCTGGCCCATAACCCCTCCCCCAACTGCCCCTCACCAAGCCATCATTCAGAATCTTCCTAGAAGCTGGCAACCTTGGAATGAATATTGAATATTTCAGGGCACAAAGCAAGAGCCTAGATTCCTGAGTCACCACTTGATGGAGCATTATGAGCTGATCAAGAACACCTGTTTAGGCTTTAGATGCATAAGAAATAAACTCTTACCGTGCTAAAGAAAGAAAGAAGTGAAGCTGCTCAGTCGTGTCCAACTCTTTGAGGCCCTGTGGACTGTAGCCCACCAGTCTCCTCCATCCATGGAATTTTCCAGGCAAGAGTACTGGGGTGGATTGCCATTTCCTTCTCCAGAGGATCTTCCTGGCCCAGGGATCGAACCCATGTCTTCCACAATGCAGGCAGCCACTTTACCGTTTGAGCCACCAGGGAAGCCCTTTACCATGCTAAGCTAGTGAAATTTGGATAATGATATGAGAGTTGGGCCATAAAGAAGGCTGAGCACCAAAGAACTGATGCTTTCAAACTGGTGCTGGAGAAAACTCTTGTGAGTCCCTTGGAATGCAAGGAGATCAAACCAATAAATCCTAATGGTAATCAACCCAGAATATTCGTTGGAAGGACTGATGCTGAAGCTGAAGCTCCAATATTTTGGCCAACTGATGCAAAGAGCCAGCTCATTGGAAAAGACACTGATGCTGGAAAAGACTGAGGACAGGAGGATAAGGGGATAACAGAGGATGAGATAGATAGCATCCCTAAGAGGGTTAGACAGACTCAATGAACATGAATATGAGCAAACTCTGGGATAAACTGAAAGACAAGGAAACTTAGTATACTGCTGTCCATGGGTCTGCAAAGAGGTGAACCAGGCTTATTGACTGAACAATAACAATTATAGTAGCTTGCATTGCCCTACCTCACCCAGATATAATTAAATGACTGTTAATAAAACAGTTATTGAATCATGATTGATGTACTGGACACAAATAACCAGTTATGTTATCACCATGGATTGTGTGATGATTTCTGGGGTTTAAATTCTTCATCTCACAGATGGATCAACTGAGGACTCACATAATTTGCATGGGGCTGTAGAGCTGGGAGTTCCCTGGAGGCTCATCAGTAAAGAATCTGTCTGCAATGCAGGAGACGTAGGATGCTCTGGTTCGATCTCTGGGTTGCGAAGATCCCCTGAAGGAGGGCACGGCAACCCACACCAGTATTCTTGCTGAGAAAATCCCATGGACAGAGGAGTCTGGTGGACTAGGGTCTATGGGATTGCAAAGGGTCAGACACAACTGAAGTGACTGAGCACGCAAGCAGAGCTGGGACTGAGATCCTAGTTTTTTTCATTCTTCCCCAGGCTCTTTCTATTTGGAATAGGCCGATTCCAAACTTGACCTTTCTTTATATTCTGCATGCTATACCGGCGTGGACAGATACAAGCTAGAGATGAATATTAAATAGCCAAGAATCTGGGCCATGCTGGGGAAATAAAACTCAGAAAGAGCCTCCTCTTCTTTGAGCATTTTGTTAATTACAAGAGAAACTAGCATTTTCTCATTCCCCCGCCCCCCCCCCCATTAGATACAAACCAGCAATTCAGGGAATCATTTTACTGTATTTGCATCTCAAAAGAGAGAAAAAGTCAGCTGACAGCATCTCATTGGCTGTGATTCATGTGCTTTCTATTGTCAAGATCTCTTTTCCCTGCTAGTAAAAATCAGGTAAGAAATGAACAGTCAACCCAGTATCAGCTGAAATGGATATAGAATAATAATAATAACTAACCTTTTAACATTTACTGAGCACTGACTTTATATTAGGCATTGTGCTAGGTACTTCAAATATATTCTTTCATTGACTCACAGAAAGGAATTCATGAAGTAGGAAGTATTATGCCCATTTTATTGATGACAAAACAGAGGTTCCAAGGATGAAGTAACTTGTCTGAGTCTACACAATGCCCTTAATATATCTTTGAGACCATAATCTGTGATCTAGCATGAAACTAGACTGCCATGTTACTATATAAATATGCAAATGCAATGTTTTTGAGCATCTCAAGGGGTCATGGATGACTTCTATAACTTTTGTACTGGAAAAATTGTGCCACTTGCGGGGCTAGCAGACATTTCAGAAACTTAAAAATTAGAGTCTTAGGGTCACCACCATGGTAGGGCTTATAATCTTATGAAAAGAATTCCGTGTGGAAATAGAAATTTCCAGTAACCAAAAGACAAAGACTGGCCAAATGGATACAAAAACAAGACCCTCTATATGCTGCTTACAAGAGACCCACCTCAAACAAGGGACACATACAGACTGAAAGTGAAGGGCTGGAAAAAGATATACCACGCGAATAGAGACCAAAAGAAAGCAGGAGTGGCAATACTCATATCCGATAAAATAGACTTTAAAACAAAGGCTGTGAAAAGAGACAAAGAAGGCCACTACATAATGATCAAAGGAACAATCCAAGAAGAAGATATAACAATTATAAATATATATGCACCCAATATAGGAGCACCACAATATGTAAGACAAATGCTAACAAGTATGAAAGGGAAATCAACAATAACACAATAATAGTGGGAGACTTTAATACCCCACTCACACCTATGGACAGATCAACTAAACAGAAAATTAACAAAGAAACGCAAACTTTAAATGATACATTAGATCAGTTAGACCTAATTGATATCTATAGGACATTTTACCCCAAAACAACGAATTTCACCTTTTTTTCAAGTGCTCATGGAACCTTCTCCAGGATAGATCACATCCTGGGCCATAAATCTAAACTTGATAAATTCAAAAATCGAAATCATTCCAAGCATCTTTTCTGACCATAATGCATTAAGATTAGATCTCAATTACAGGAGAAAAACTATTAAAAATTCCAACATATGGAGGTTGAACAACACACTTCTGAATAACCAACAAATCACAGAAGAAATCAAAAAGAAATCAAAATATGCATGAAATGAAAACACAACAACCCAAAACCTGTGGGACACTATAAAAGCAGTGCTAAGAGGAAAGTTCATAGCAATACAGGCATACCTCAAGAAACAAGAAAAAGTCAAATAAATAACCTAACTCTACAACTAAAGCAACTAGAAAAGGAAGAGTTGGAGAACCCCAGAGTGAGTAGAAGGAAAGAAATCTTAAAAATTAGGGCAGAAATAAATGCAAAAGAAACAAAAGAGACCATAGCAAAAATCAACAAAGCCAAAAGCTGGTTCTTTGAAAGGATAAATAAAATTGACAAACCATTAGCCAGACTCATCAAGAAGCAAGAGAAAAATCAAATCAATAAAATTAGAAATGAAATGGAGAGATCACAACAGACAACACAGAAATACAAAGGATCATAAGAGACTACTATCAGCAGTTGTACGCCAATAAAATGGACAACGTGGAAGAAATGGACAAATTCTTAGAAAAGTACAGTTTTCCAAAACTGAACCAGGAAGAAATCGAACATCTTAACAGACCCATCACAAGCACGGAAATTGATACTGTAATCAGAAATCTTCCAGCAAACAAAAGCCCAGGTCCAGATGGCTTCACAGCTGAATTCTACCAAAATTTCGAGAAGAGCTAACACCTATCCTACTCAAACTCTTCCAGAAAATTGCAGAGGAAGGTAAACTTCCAAACTCATTCTATGAGGCCACCATCACCCTAATACCAAAACCTGACAAAGATGTCACAAAAAAACTACAGGCCAATATCTCTGATGAACATAGATGCAAAAATCCTCAACAAAATTCTAGCAATCAGAATCCAACAACACATTAAAAGATCATACACCATGACCAAGTGGGCTTTATCCCAGGGATGCAAGGATTCTTCAATATCCGCAAATCAATCAATGTAATTCACCACATTAACAAATTGAAAATAAAAACCATATGATTATCTCAATAGATGCAGAGAAGGCCTTTGACAAAATTCAACATCCATTTATGATAAAAACTCTCCAGAAAGCAGGAATAGAAGGAACATATCTCAACATAATAAAAGCTATCTATGACAAACCCACAGCAAACATTATCCTCAATGGTGAAAAATTGAAAGCATTTCCCCTAAAGTCAGGAACAAGACAAGGGTGTCCACTCACCGCTACTATTCAACATAGTTCTGGAAGTTTTGGCCACAGCAATCAGAGCAGAAAAGAAATAAAAGGAATCCAAATTGGAAAGAAGAAGTAAAACTCTCACTGTTTGCAGATGACATGATCCTCTACATGGAAAACCCTAAAGACTCCACCAGAAAATTACTAGAGCTAATCAATGAATATAGTAAAGTTGCAGGATATAAAATCAACACAGAAATCCCTTGCATTCCTATACACGAATAATGAGAAAGTAGAAAAGAAATTAAGGAAACAATTCCATTCACCATTGCAACGAAAAGAATAAAATACTTAGGAATATATCTACCTAAAGAAACTAAAGACCTATATATAGAAAACTATAAAACACTGATGAAAGAAATCAAAGAGGACACTAATAGATGGAGAAATATACCATGTTCATGGATTGGAAGAATCAATATAGTGAAAATGAGTATACTACCCAAAGCAATTTACAAATTCAATGCAATCCCTATCAAGCTACCAGGCACATTTTCACAGAACTAGAACAAATAATTTCAAGATTTGTATGGAAATACAAAAAACCTCGAATAGCCAAAGCAATCTTGAGAAAGAAGAATGGAACTGGAGGAATCAACTTGCCTGACTTCAGGCTCTACTACAAAGCCACAGTCATCAAGACAGTATGGTACTGGCACAAAGACAGACATATAGATCAATGGAACAAAATAGAAAGCCCAGAGATAAATCCACACATGGACACCTTATCTTTGACAAAGGAGGCAAGAATATACAATGGAGTAAAGACAATCTCTTTAACAAGTGGTGCTGGGAAAACTGGTCAACCACTTGTAAAAGAATGAAACTAGATCACTTTCTAACACCGCACAAAAATAAACTCAAAATGGATTAAAGATCTAAATGTAAGATCAGAAACTATAAAACTCCTAGAGGAGAACATAGGCAAAACACTCTCAGACATAAATCACAGCAGGATCCTCTATGATCCACCTCCCAGAATTCTGGAAATAAAAGCAAAAATAAACAAATGGGATCTAATTAAATTTAAAAGCTTCTGCACAACAAAGGAAAATATAAGCAAGGTGAAAAGACAGCCTTCTGAATGGGAGAAAATAATAGCAAATGAAGCAACTGACAAACAACTCATCTCAAAATATACAAGCAACTTCTGCAGCTCAACTCCAGAAAATAAACGACCCAATCAAAAAATGGGCCAAAGAACTAAATAGACATTTCTCCAAAGAAGACATACGGATGGCTAACAAACACATGAAAAGATGCTCAACATCACTCATTATTAGAGAAATGCAAATCAAAACCACAATGAGGTACCACTTCACACCAGTCAGAATGGCTGCGATCCAAAAATCTGCAAGCAATAAATGCTGGAGAGGGTGTGGAGAAAAGGAACCCTCCTACACTGTTGGTGGGAATGCAAACTAGTACAGCCACTATGGAGAACAGTGTGGAGATTCCTTAAAAAATTGCAAATAGAACTACCTTATGACCCAGCAATCCCACTTCTGGGCATACACACCGAGAAACCAGAATTGAAAGAGACACATGTACCCCAATGTTCATCGCAGCACTGTTTATAATAGCCAGGACATGGAAACAACCTAGATGTCCATCAGCAGATGAATGGATAAGCAAGCTGTGGTACATATACACAATGGAGTATTACTCAGCCATTAAAAAGAATTCATTTGAATCAGTTGTGATGAGATGGATGAAACTGGAGCCGATTATACAGAGTGAAGTAAGCCAGAAAGAAAAACACCAATACAGTCTACTAACACATATATATGGAATTTAGGAAGATGGCAATGACGACCCTGTATGCAAGACAGGAAAGAGACACAGATGTGTATAACGGACTTTTGAACTCAGAGGGAGAGGGAGAGGGTGGGATGATTTGGGAGAATGCCATTCTAACATGTATACTATCATGTGAATTGAATCGCCAGTCTATGTCTGACGCAGGATGCAGCATGCTTGGGGCTGGTGCATGGGGATGACCCAGAAAGATGTTATGGGGAGGAGGTGGAGGGGGTTTATGTTTGGGAATGCATGTAAGAATTAAAGATTTTAAAATTTAAAAAAAAAACTAAAAAAAAAAAAAAAAAAAAGAAATTTCCAGTAAAAAGCTGTTCAGTCAGTAGACCCTTTGGAATTTTTAATTAGAAGAAATCGTGAATTCTAAAAAGCTATGAGAGTCCCTTGGACATTAAGGTGATCAAACCTATCAATCCTAAAGGAAATCAATCCTGAATATTCAATGGAAGGACTAGTGCTAAAGCTGAAGCTCCAGTACCTTGGCCACCTGATGCCAAGAGTTGACTCATTGGAAAAGACCCTGATGCTGGGAAAGATGGAGGGCAAGAGGAAAAGGGGAAGACAGAGGATGAGATGGTTGGATGGTATCACTAACTCAGTTGACGTGAGTTTAAGCAAACTTAGGTAGACAGTGAAGGACAGGGAAGCCTGGCGTGCTACAGTTCATGGGGTCGCAACGTCAAACATGACTGAGCAACTGAACAACAACAATTTAAGAACGTGAAGCCCTGTACACAAGCACTGGTCTCAGACCTGAGCTCACAGCCTCACTGTGCCCAAAACAAGCTGTGGTCTGAATCCTTTTAAGCCACATTTTTTTCATCTGCAAATAAAAAAGGTGGGGCGAGATCATAATGCTTCCTTCATAAGGAGGTTATGAAGGTTAAATAAACGAATAAAAGAAAAATGCTGCTGCTAAAGCTTTTACTTTACAACTTGCCTGGCTCTTGGATGGTGCTCGTTAAGCAGCAGTATTTCCAATGTTATGAGTTTCTTGAAAAAAGATAACCTCTCAGGTAATCCTGGAAGTTTTATTCGACTCAGACTGAGCTGATTATAAATATTAACCTTTGGGTCTCCCCCTCCCCACCACCCAGATTCCTGAACAGCATGGTCAATAGGTCAATATGGTAGTCACTAGCTTCACATATGAAGCTATTTTAATTTAAACAAATTCAGAAGTCAGTTTTTTGGTCATATTAGCCACATCCGAAGCACTCAAGAGCCACATGAGGCTCGTGGTTACTGTATGGAACAGAGCAAATGTAGGATATTTCCATCAGTATGGAAAGTTCTGTTGGACATCCTGGGTCCAGAGAAAGAAAAGAGTCAGAAAGAATTTAGGGAACATACTCATTTGCAAAGGGCAGTTTGTAGATAGTTCTGCTGAAGGACAGTTGATGGATCAGATAGGCCAAATGGGTCCCTCTGCATCGCTGAGAATTTAATGCTCCTTGGAAAGTTAATCAATTTTTTTTTTTTTTTTCAGAACATCTCCCTATGTGGATATTTCTTAATAATGACAGCAGATCTCCCAAGGCAGGAAATCTCAGAAACTAAGGTTGAAATCTCCCAAGTACTTGATTCTTGTTCAGGGCTTGGGTCCTGAATGGATTTAAGTGACAGTCAAGATATAGCTAGGACATCATCAGGGGGCCCTTGCATATAGAAGATATGCATATATTTTGTGAAAATACCATTCAAGGAAAACAAGACATTAGAGACACTGTGTGCCTTCGAATTAATGGTCCGAAAGCAGACAGGAGTATGAATTTTCTTTACATCTGTTCATCTTTCGCATTTTCCCCACAATATGACCATATTTTCATATAAAATATGTTACATGGGCATAAAATATGTTATATTCAGGCTGTTTTTTTTTCTTTAATTCAGAGAACAACACCAAGATAACACTTATTTATAAAGATGTTGTTATATTTCCAAGAAGCGTTTGAATACTTTTACAAACACACTTCTATAAAACAGATATGCAATGTTAGAGCAGGATATGTTATGTGCCAAAAAAGCATTTATATTATAATTTTTTTAAGCCAAAAGAGGAAATGCAGCTGGCTGCAATTGAATTAAAGAACGGTATGATATTTTTCTTTCTGTCTTTTTACAGTACACGGTGCAGTTTTATTTTTCCCATTTTTAAAGATTATACAAAATAGAGTTTATAAACCATTTTCTTGCTAAATGAAGGCAACTAACTCATTAGTAGATGTGCTGGTGCATAAACTATTTCTACGGCTTTGTATTTTCTTCAGTTGAGCCATAGATCTTCAAAGCTCTTCCGCTGGCATGTAATGGTGAGACACATGGATAATATCCTGAGCGCAGTTCTGGAAATGTGGACCAGTGGAGACAAGGAGAATGGTCTAGGCAGGGATACCTTGTCCGCCTAATAGTGCACAGAAAACCTTGCAGAGACCTCCTTGGCCAGGCACCAATAAATAGACAAACATGACTTCCTTTTTCAAAACACGATCTAGAATTTTTCATCAGGCTAAAGTAGAAAAACTTCATCTGCCTCCTTTTGTCCAGTATTAGAATCACATTTGCTTTATTTTCCAGGATTTCCAAAGAATATGGGTGGGATTCTGCCATCTTCTCAGAGAGACTAGGAGATAATTTATCTGGTCCAGGAGAGTAGGCTAATGTTTCCTGCTAATTTCCACATCTATTTTTAAACTTTAATTTCCTCTTGCCCATTGTACCAGAGATGCTGATCACTGTGCCTGCCTGTCTACAGCCCCTCTCTGGAGGGAATCACTCCCAGTTATATACAGGACACCACTTCTTTCCCCTCAGCCAAAGCTGATTGGACAGAATCTCAATGTCACCTGGTCTTGTCCAGAGCCCTGGAGAACATCTTGATTTCCCAGTTTCTAAACTTGTGATCTTATATAGGTTAAGTTTCCTAAGCCTTAGTTTCTTCATCTGGAAAACAAAGACAATGATGCCTGCCTCACAGTCATTGTCAGTGTACAGCGAGATGGTGCACACCGACATAGTCCCTGGTGAAATGGAAGCCCTTGGGTAAGGTTAGCTGCTGCTGGCACTGTCATGATCATCGCCAAAATCATCAACAACATTAATGTCATCACCAATATAAATATCAGGATCGTCACCATCACCATCATCATTACCATCCTGATCATCATCATTGTCATCACCATCATTGCCATTGCCAGCATCACCATCTGAACCCAGTTGAGCAGGAGCAATAAACTGAAAGGCTTGTAGACTCAGGGTTGAGAATGCCATTTTGGTCTATAAGCAATTTACTGAATAAGCAGTGGGAGCCAGTCTGCAGGAGAAGCAAGTGACCGTACTGACAGTACTGGCATTTAGTGATCAAAGGTCAAGGATACACAGAATCCTGCAATGTACAAGAGTATTATATATAACAAGGAAGCATCCTGTGTCCTGCACAATCTTTGAAAGTCCTACTGGACAATGAGTACAAAGAGTCAAGCCTAGAATCTGACTTTATTACCTATAACCATATTGTTTACAAGGTTTTAATACATGCTGAATTTCCCAGGAATGCAATTCATGTGTAACATAAAGAAAGGCCCCAGTTTGTCTTGTCAGCAGATTACTAAGAGCCAGTCACTGTGGTGGTTGCAAACAGAGCTGCAAATTCTTTGTCAGTCCTTCCATCTAGAGGTGGGATCTCCATAGTCACTTCCTCCTCCCTCCACCCCCAACCCCACGTGACTGCTTTGACTGGGACTATGGAAGAAATGATGTGACCTTCGAGGCTAAGTAATAAAAGCTTAGGCAGCTTCAGCTGGAACGCTTGTCCTAGGAGCCCTGACTGTCCTGTATGAAGCCCGAAGGCCCTGAGACTGTCATATAGAATCACCACATGCAGGCAGCACGCTCTTCAACCTTGCAGCTCAGAGGCCAGATGAGTAAGTGACATGGAACCATCCTGGATGTGATTCCTTCAGCTTCAGCTGTTCCAGGGTCAACCCCTGGAGTCCTCCCCACTGAGGCCCCACTGACATCACAGAGCTAGGCAGAGTCATTCTTGCTGTGCTCTTTCTGAATTCCTGACCTACCAGACCCACAAGCGTCATAGAGTGATTGCTCAGGGATGTTGAATTTTGATTTGTTATACTGCAATAAACCACTGAAAGAATCACCCTTTAGGAAAATTATATCACCAGCACAATCTGACTTTATCAGTTTATATTTGAAGTCATTTATTCATGGTGATTCTACACACAAGTGCAAATGTGGGGCTGTTTCATTTTTTCCATCTAAATGTTTATACAGTAAGCTATACCTTACTTTTTGTTCTAAATGAATTACTCTCCTTGTAATATTTTATCTTTCAGTTAGAACATTGTATCAATTTTATTTTATTTATTTTAATTGGAGGCTAATTACTTTACTGTATTATAGTGGTTTTGCCATACATTGACATGAATCAGCCATGGGTGTACATGTGTCCTCCATCCTGAACCCCTCTCCCACCTCCCTCCCCATCTCATCCCTCAGGGTCATCCCAGTGCATTGTATCAATTTTAAGATTATCTATGAAGTTCATTCCAAGATAGGGAAGGGGATACTGTACAAATATTTGTTACAAAAAGAGAGCATTTGGTCCAGTAGGTCAAAGCACTTTTCCCCCTGAGACCTGGAGAGGGCAGTCATTTCTGCTAGCCTCTTTCTTTCTGGTTCTCCTGAGACCCATCTGTACTTGGTTACCCTTCTCCAGTTACTTGAGACTTTCATTAGCATTCTCTTCTTTTTTTTTGCCTTTTTATTGGAGTTTCTTTGCTTTATAATGTTATGTTAATTTCTGCTGTACAATGAAGTGAATCAGCTATGTGTGCCTGATCGCTTCAGTTGTGTCCAACTCTTTTGTGACACCATGGACTGTACCCTGCCAGGCTCCTCTTGCCATGGAATTTTCCAGGTAAGAATACTGGAGTGTATTGCCATGCCCTCCTTCAGGGGATCTTCCCAACCCAAAGATTCAACCAGCATCTTTTATGTCTCCTGCATTGGCAGGTGAGTTCTTACCACTAGCACCACCTGAAGTGAGTCAGTTATATGTATACTTATATTCCTTCCTCTTGGATCCCCTCCCCCACCATCCCACCCCCCTAGGTCATCACAGAGCACCAAGCTGAGCTCCCTATGCTAGACAGCAGGCTCCCACTAGCTATTTCACACATAGACGGAGAAGGTGATGGCGCCCCACTCCAGTACTCTTCCCTGGAAAATCCCATGGATGGAGGAGCCTGGTGGGCTGCAGTCCATGGGGTCATGAAGAGTCGGACATGATTGAGCGACTTCCCTTTCACTTTTCACTTTCATGCATTGGAGAAGGAAATGGCAACCCACTCCAGCATTCTTGCCTGGAGAATCCTAGGGATGGCGGAGCCTGGTGGGCTACCGTCTATGGGGTCGCACAGAGTCAGACACGACTGAAGCGACTTAGCGGCAGCAGCATCATTGCATATAGAAAGTGAAAGTCGCTCAGTAGAGTCCGACTCTTTCTGACCCCATGGACTGTAAAGTCCATGAAATTCTCCAGGCCAGAATACTGGAGTGGGTAGCCTTTTCCTTCTCCAGGGAATCTTCCCAATCCAGGGATCAAACTTAGGTTTCCAGCATTGCAGGCAGATTATTTAACAGCTGAGTCACAAGGGAAGCCCAAGAACACTGGAGCGGGTAGCCTATCCCTTCTCCAGCAGATCCTCCTGACCCAGGAATCGAACCAGAGTCTCCTACATTGCAGGTGGATTCTTTTATACCTCTATCCTAATCCAATTTCATTCCACCCTCCTCTTTCCTCAGTGTCCACATGTGTGTTCTCCACATCTACATCTCTCTTCCTTCCCTGGAGATAGGTTCAGCTATACCATTTTTCTATATTCCACATGAATGTGTTAATATATGACATTATTATGTTTTCCTCTTTCTGACTTCACTCTGTATGAGAGACTCAAGGTCCATCCACATTCTTTCCTTAGCTATCTAAGATAGGTTCTTTCAACTCAGGGAGCCTTGACTAGGATGACCAATTTAGATCCAACCTCCATAGGCTATTTCTTTTCCCCTGACAGAGAAAATGAAAGCTCAAAGAGATTAAGGAAAGCTATGTTTTCTCCAGCATCTGTTGGCATTTCTCAGTTAGATCCAGGTGTCCTAGGTGTCCTCTTCCACCTTTATCTTCTTATTCCTGACATAACCCTTAAAAGTTCAATTATATTTCTTTTGGTTTCTCTTAGAATCTTCTACTCTTCTTTGTTTGATTTACTATTACCTTCAAAACCCAGACAATATTTCTGATGGTTTCTCTCAGCACATTTCTGCTCTTTATTCTGTGCTCTGGTTTGCCTTTCTTCCCACTGGTTCCAGGCTTACATTTATCCTTAACTATGCCCTGCTCCTTTTGTTAAGTCTGAGCTCATTGCATGTATCCTGGGTATTACATTAATATACCTCTTGACTTTCACATCAAAAGCAGTGGCAGTTGGGGTGTCAGAAATTCATTTTTGACAGTCATTCACCCTTTGGAGTCTTTAAAAAAAATCTCTGACCATGGACATACTTTTTTTTTTTTAAGCTTGCCTTGCTGGAATACAAAAAGGCTGTATATCTGTTTTAGGAGGTCAGTGCCCAAGCCCCAGCTGTCATAAATTCTAAATGGCACATGCAATCCCTCTGTGTTTGTTGAGGAGTCTTTCTGTGGTGTGTTCCCATCTTATGCGAATTGCTTTCCTTGTCTACTGATGTGGGATCCCAACTACTCTGTTTGTACCAAATATGACTGTGACCCTCTGACCACAGCAGTTTAGGTCCACAGTGGACCAATGATCAAGTTATACCAACAAGAATCCCTTTTCAGTTCACTTCAAATTGATTCTTAGAGATCAACAAGATTTTAGTGTAGTTTGGCCTGGTCACTTGAAGGAAAATAAAAGGAAATGAAGGGACCATGGTTCAGAGATGATCTCTCTCCAGAAAAAGAAGAAAAGGTCAGACATGTTGCAAGAGGTTTAAATGAAAGATAGACAGAGGGCTCTGGTGCTTTTGAGTTCCTGGTTTTAGTACCTAGCCAAGGACCAGGGACCTTGGGTTCCATTAGAAAGTTTATAATAATCTCCTCTTACTTTTTGTTCTCTCCCACCCAATCAATGACATTTCCCTCAGATGCAAAAAGTCTTACCTAATCCAGAGATTTCCATTTTGGATCAGTTCAAAGAAATTTAACAGCAATTTAAGCACAATTTCCTATCAAATGTAACCTAATATTTGGAAAAAGAATAGCAATTTGGGAGACATTCAAATTTTGGAGTTTTATCTTAGAGGAAAAAGGCAAATTGACCAAAGAATGCAAGGGAGTGAGATATACACAGCTGTAAACTGCCGAGTTCTGTCACACCAAAAGGAGCATGGGCAGGCAGCTCATGTTGCGGGTGAGCCAGCATCTAGCAGCACCAAGCGGGTCTCTGTCAAATGGCTTGTTGATGACAGTTCATAAAACCTGGCTTCATGCACACCCCAAATAAGTTCCTCAGGCACTGATACTGGGTTCATGGCTTGTACCAGGAAAAAGGCTACTATAGTTTTTGAATTTTTGCAAAGCTTAAGGAAGAAAGCATATTCATAAGATCTTGCTGCTAAGTAACCATTCCAGGCTGCCATCTTTGTTTCTGCAAGATTACAAGATAATAAGCTTTCCTTGCCCTCTCCAGTTGTTTCTAATTTTTCTGATGACTGTGTACCAGCTCTGCTCTTACCCAGAGGACTCCTCCAAAATCCAGTGCCTGAAACCGCACCTTCTCCAACATGAGCAAAACCCTATCCTGGGGAAGGGGCCCACATTCCACGTTTGTCCTTCCAAAGCTCTCTTCCTCAGCCCAAGTATATCCTGCAGGGTTCTGTTTATATCTTGGCAGTCAGTCTCCTCCCATAGCTTAACAATAATTTTTCAACAATATTTCTAGTTGAAATAATGATGATGATAAAAGGTTTTGGTTTTAGCTTGCTAAATACTAAATCATAAAATTATGTCAAAATATCTAGGCATCATGACATTTGCAAATTCAAAATACAGACAGCATAGGACCTTGGTCAATTCAAAGACCAAATCTGTCATTTTAAGGCTGCTATCCTTGGATTTCAGAACAAATAACCTGACATCCCTCTTGAGGGATCTGTATTTGATCCTCAATGCCAAGACTTCCTCTGTTTCACAAAGTAAATTTATTTTAATTCTGAGGAGGGAGACCATACCAGCCAGATAATATCCCGTGAAGTACCGTGAAGTATCATACTGATGTCCAGAAGGTTCTACAAATGTTTGGCCATGAAGCCAAGTCTGATGGCCCCAAAGGTAGGCTGAACTATGACTCATAACCATCACTACCTTCACCCAACCCCACCACAGACAAAAAGCTGGAAAATGTGTTCCTTTATGAAGGAACAGCAGGCAGTTAAGCAGGCAATTACTAGATATTGCAAGGCACTTATTGAGTTAAGTGTTAGTGTTAGCATTAGTCACTCAGTCATGTCTGACTCTGCAAACCCATGGACTATAGCCTACTAGGCTCCTCTCTCCATGGAATTCTCCAGGCAAGATTACTGGAGTGGGTTGCTATTCCCTTCCCCAGGGGATCTTCCCAACCCTGGGATTGAACCCAGGTCTCCTGCATTGCAGGCAGATTCTTTACCATCTGGGCCACCAGGGAAGCCCAAATGCAAAGAGGGGAGTGTGGAAAGAGGCTCTTAATGTCAGCTTCTAGTAAAGCATTGGCCTCCAATACATTCCACATCTCCCAGGGGCAGGGCTGCAACCAGCTGGAACATTAACCTTGCAGGTATAATATTATCACACGGAGGATGGAACTGGTACCCCCTGAAGAGATATCTGGAGCCAGAAATTCTGAGATTTTATACATTCCAGGCCTAAATTTGTCAAGGAACCAAGAGGAAATTAGCCTATTTCTCTACTCAGGAGAGAAGACAAAACATTTCAATCTTCACTCACAAGGTCTTCTGGCAATTTGGATGAATGACGCCGAGAGCATAAAACAATGGAATATGAACTTCCTAAATGAATTTCAAAAGAAACCCCAAACGTCACGAACCACAGCTGCTTTGTTTTCTTATTCATGACCTTCATCCACCTTCTCTTCCATAAAGCAAACGGAAATGTGTCATTCTGATTAACGGTGATTGCCTCCTTGTCATACATCACCTAAAATGAGATGTTTTATTGTGACAGATTTAAGGGGCCATGGGCATATATTTAAGAGGCACTTAAAGAAAAACACTCTTGATTATCCACAGCACTTAAAACACCCTGTTATCTTCTTCCAACCCTCCCTGCTTCCTGAAAATCCTTAAAGGTAGAGAAATTACACGGCATTCAGCAGTAGCTGATGACCACCTTGTTTGTGTAGCTGTATGGCTTAAAACACTGCTCTAATAGTATTGACCAGGATCAGGATTGTGATTAACCAGACTATAATCCTGCCTGGCAAGCTCTGCAGTGATTTTTCCTACAGAGAAATATCCCCAAATCCTGTTTTTAAGGAGAATTTTTGTGTGATGTATTATTTCCCTTCTTGGAAACAAGAGAAAACTAAAACAGTTTAGACTGGTTATGGTTACAGCAGGTATGATTTTTTAATATAACTTCCTAGAAGGCAAGGAGAGTATGGAAGCCTGTGTAATGTTCACAGAAAACCATTAGGCCTGGATCATGCTATTGGTTTATTACCGCTTTCTCAAGCTCTTGTACCGCATTTGTATAAAGTTTGGGACCCAGTAATTATCTGCTGAATATACTTGTGAAGGTCAAGCAAGGAATCTGAACACACTGAAACATCTACAAAGGGAGGGTAGCTAAGGATAAGACAAGAGGAGGAAACTGGAAAGGAAGTGAATGGGGGAATGAAGCAATGAGTGAGTGAGTACATCCTCAAGGCCAATAACCATTCAGCAAGCAGATAGAATTAGCACAACCATGACCTAGAAAAGGAACTCCTTGGGAGCAGGGAAAGAACCACATCATCCATCTGAGTGACCATCATCAAGCACCAAAGTCAGCTTTCAATAATGCTTGTTGAATGAACAAACAGATGGATAAATGGATGAAGCTGATTCAACCTAAACCTTTACCTCCAGGCACAAACAACATCTGCTGTGCCTGTAATAAATCTTAAAAAAAAAAAAAATCAATGTAAATTTAGGTTATTTCTTCTGCAGGAAAAGAAAAACCTGACAAGTATGGTAAGAAACAGAAGCCTTGAAGGTTAACTGTGGGACTGTCCATGCTTGACATCCACCTTCATAGAGAAAGTATTTGAAACTTTGTTCATTTTAAGCTCATTAGGTAGCATTGCTGGTCATGATAACTCTGGTACTCATTGCCTAGGCCAGAGCTATAAAATACTTAGTATTTATCTGGAATCTAATTACACCATCACCAAATGAGAGGCAGGCATGACATGATCCAGCAAAGAATGAGGGTAGATTTTGCCAATTAAGCCACCACAGGGAATCTTTTCATTGGGTTTGGAAGAAGTCTGTTTAAAGCCTTGCATAGGGAGGCTCCAAAGAGCTCATAAACAGACTCAATACAGAGAAATAGAAGCTGTCCACTTTGGGAACAGCAAACATATCCACAGCATAATTAAGGATGAGTCACAAAACCATTCAAAGTCAAGACCAGGAAGATGGAGAAGCTATTCACTGAACTGGCAAGGTCAGGAGGTCGATTTGTTTCGGGGAAGAAAGTAGATTCAATTTGGGGCATGTCAATTTTGATGTGACAGATGAACACCCTGAAAGAAATGATGAGTCAGAAGTGTATGTCTGGGGCTCCTGTAGGGCAAGAGTCTGATAGATATTTCACTGTTGATAGCATATGGAATGGCAGGTGAAGCCAAGGGAAGGGAACAGAGAGAGAAAGAACAGAGGGCATAACCATGGAGGTGGAAAGAGCAGCCAAAGAACCCTAAAAGGGCAGCTGGAAGATAGGAGGGAGGCCAGGGTATGTGATAGTTCAGAAGAGTTTCAAGGAGGCAATATTCAACACTGGTGATTTTGGCAGAGTTTATAGTGATAAGATTTCACTTGGGCAACAAGGAGATCAAACCAATTAATCCTAAAGGAAATCAACCCTGAATATTCATTGGAAGGACTGTTGCTGAAGCTGAAACTCCAATACTTTGGTCACCTGATGCAAAAAGCTGACTCACTGGGAAGGACCCTGATGCTGGGAAAGACTGAAGGCAAAAGGAGAAGAGGGCAGCAGAGGACTGGTTAGGTATCTATCTAACCAGAGATGGTTAGACAGCATCATCGACTTAATGGACATGAATTTGAGCAAACTCTAGGAGATAGTGAAGGACAGGGAAACCTGGCATTCTGCAGTGCATGGGGTCTCAAAGAGTCAGACATGACTTAGCAACTCAACAACAACGCTGTTACCAAGCCAAAGCACAATCCCACTGTCATTGGCCAAAAAAGAGCAATCCTGTGTAACCAGGCCACTCAAATGAAATTCAGTGAAATATTAAAATTCCTTCTTAAATGATACTGCCAATCCATGGCTTCAGAATATCAGTAGGTATTAGAATACTTGGTTTAAGGACTAGTGGTACTAAAGCAGATCCAAGAATGCAATGATATTCACATAGCTCTAAGTCTCTTCACCTCATATTAACTTAATGGGTTGGTGTCAAGTACAAAAAATTACTGGAAGATTTTCCAAAGCATTTTGTCACTTCAAATCTAAACTTTGTCTATTTTATAGCTTCCAACACTAGAAATGACTCTTACAGTGAATGCCTAATAATGAATTACTAATTAATAGATAAAATGAATTAATCATGGGGTTTCTCAGGTGGTGCTAGTGGTAAAAGTTCCCACCTGCCAATGCAGGAGGCATAAGAGACTCAGGTTTGATCCTTGGGTTGGGAAGATCTCCTGGAGGAGGGCGTGGCAACACACTCCAGTATTCTTGCCTAGAGAATCCCATGGACAGAGGAACCTGGTAGGCTACAGTCCGTGGGGTCTCAAAAAGTCAGACATGACTGAAGTGACTTAGCACACATGCCAGAATCAATGAATCTCCAAGAATACTTCAATTAGAAACAAGAGAATTTGTCTATTCATTATTTCAATAAGCGTTTATTGACCACACAGTGATTCAGATGCTGTCCTTGCGCTGGGATAAATCTGGGCACAAAACTGAGTCCCCACCTGCATGATCTCACCTTGAGCTGAGGACACTAACAGAAAACAAGTAAGGAAAAGCATATGTCCCTCCATCTCAGGTAACGGCACACACTCTGAAGACGAAGCCAGAGGAGGTGCGGTGGAATAGCAAGGGCCAAAGAATGACCCTCTGTAGGAGTGAAAATTAAGCAGAAAGAGGAGTGAAATGAGGAAGTAACCCATACACCTATTTGGAGAAACAGGGTTCCAGAGAGTGGGAACATTTAAGTACAAATGCCCTAATGTGGGAATGTGGGCCAGAGCAAGGTTGTTGGACCATTTTTTCAATTCCTTTATACTCACAGTTTTCATGATCTCATCCACTCTTAAGGCTTCAAGCACCAATGATACATTTACAATCCTCAAATTGAAATTTTAAGACTTACACGTCCAATTGCCTACTCTGACATCTTCCCTTGGCTGTCTAACAGGCATATCAAACTTGGCATTTCCAAATCTGGCTTTCTGAACTCCGCACCGAATCTGCACCGTCTTGACTCCCTTGGCAAATGGCCAGCTCCCGGCCACCTCCATCCTTGCATTTGTTCCTGCTCTTTCACATTGCACAAACTGGACAATCCATCTGTAAATCTTGTGGGTTCTTTAAAATAGGCCTAAACCCCTTCTTTAATCCATGTTGCCACCATCTCCCCTCTGGATTACCATCGAAGCACCTTAACTGGTCACCTTGCTTCTCATCTTCTTTATTCTCACATCGTGTAGACTCCACCCAACACAGCGAGAATGTTATCTCTAAACCTCAGTCAAATCATGTCACTCTGCCTCAAAACCCTCCACTAGTTTCCTGGAGTAAAATCCAAAGTCCTCATTAGGGCCTAAAAGTGACCTTTGCAGCCGGCCTGTCTCTGCATCCTGTCCAGTTTCTTCTGCTTCAACCACACTGGCCTTCATGCTGCTCTGCAAGCATAGCAGGTGTACTCTGGCCTCAGGACCTTTGCACTTGCTGTCTCAGTCCTAAAGACACCTACCCATACATTTCCAGGAGCCACTCTTTCATCTCTTTTAGGCTCAAAAGGCTTCTCCCTCATACCTGTCAGAACAACTTTCATCAAAAAGTCCACCGATAACAAATGCTGATGAGGATGTGGTGAAAAGGGAACTCTAGTACATGGTTGGCGGGAACATAAATTGGTGCAGCCACGATGGAAAGAGTATGAAGGTTCCAAAAAAAACAAAAAAAAAACACAAAAAAGCTTTAAAGAACTACCGTATGATCCAGCAATTACACTAGTGGGTATATATCAGAAGAAAATGAAAACACTGAACTGCATGCACCCCAATATTCATAGCCATTTACAATAGCCAAGCAATAGAAACAACCTAAGTGTTCATCAAGATACGAATAAGCAAGGTGTGATATATTAATACAGTGAATACTACGCAGCCATATGAAAGAATGAAATTTTGCCATTTGCAAAAATATGAATGGACATGGAGGATATTATGCTTAATGAAACACATCAGACAGAGAAAGACATATATTGTATGTTTTTATTTATATGTGAAATCTAAAAAAACCCAACAAATGAATGACTATAACAAAATAGAAACTGACTCACAGATAAGAGAGAACAAGCCAGTGGATGCCAGTGGGGAGAGGGAAGATGGGAAGGGATAAGAAAGGGATAAGAGATAGGAGGTACAAACTACTGTATATAAAATAAATAAGCTACAAGGATATATTATACAGCACAGGTAATATAGTCAAAATTACATGATAACTTTAAATGAAGCATACTTTAAAAATACTGAATCATTATGTTGTATATCTGAAACTAATATAATATTGTAAATCAACTGTTGTTGTTTTTGTTGTTCAGTTGCTAAGTAATGTTCAACTCTTTGTAACCATATGGACTATAGCACACCAGACTCCTCTGTCCTCCACTACCTTCTAGAGTTTGCTCAGATTCATGTCCACTCAGTGAGTGATGCTCTCTAACCATCCCATCCTCTGCCACCTCTTTCTCCTGCCCTCTACCTTTCCCAGCAGCAGGATCTTTTCCAACGAGTCGGCTCTTCACATCAGGTGGCCAAAGGATTGGAGCTTCAGTTTCAGTCCTTCCAATGAATATTCAGGGTTGATTTCCTTTAGGATTAACTGGTTTGATCTCCTTGCAGTCCAAGTGACTCTCAGGAGTCTGTGCTGTGCTTAGTCTCTCAGTCATGCTGACTCTTTACAACCCCATGGACTGTAGCCTGCCAGGCACCTCTGTCCTTTGGGATTCTCCAGGCAAGAATACTGGATCAGGTTGTCATGCCCTCTTCCAGGGGATCTTCCCAATTCAGGGATCAAACCCAGGTCTCCTGAATTGCAGGCAGATTCTTTACTGTCTGATCTACTTCAATCACCATAATTTGAAAGTATCAGTTCTTCAGCGCTCAGCTTTCTCCAAGATGCGACTCTCACATCTGTACATGACTAATGGAAAAACCATAGCTTTGACTATATGGACCTTTGTCAGCAAAGTAATGTCTCTGCTTTGTAATATGCTGTCTAGATTTGTCATAGCTTTCCTTCCAAGGGGCAACTATACTTCAATTTTAAAAAGGAGGCCTTCCCTGATTATCCTATCTAAAATTGCATTTCTACCTCTGTGGTAACATCCACCATGCTTCCTGCCCTAGCTTCCTGTAAGAATTGGAAGAAAACTAGTAAAAGAAAGATATTGGTAGTATATAGAAGTGCCCTGCATGGACCAGCAATGACGCAGCCAGCAACTGGAGCAGTACAATAAATTCAACCCTGCACGTCTGATATTCTTAAAATAAGATCTAAGTGCTGTAAAAATAAATGACTTTCTCTATCTACTTAAGAAATAATATGCTAAAGAAAGAAAGAAAGAAAATATTTATTCTTTAAATAAATAAAGAAAAAAATTTATTCTTTAAATAAATAAATTTACATGTAAGGAGATTTTCCCAAGTAAAGACTTAAATACAGGTGTACATCCTGCTTTATAAAATCAACATGTTCCTGAAAAGTAGAGTGTACATTTAATTTCTGAATACCAGATGTCATTTTGAATTCATTTTAAGAATTTATTACATGAAAGGATTCTCTAAGAATCCTAATGTAAAGTGAACCATCAGTATCTTCCTTAACTTCATGTATAAAACTAGATTTTCATGTATTCACATTGCATAAAATCAGGGTAGACAGACCCTAGAAGTCACTTGATATGAAGAGCTGACTCATTGGAAAAGACCCTGATGCTGGGAAAGATTGAGGGCAGGAGGGGAAGGGGACGATAGAGGATGAGACGGTTGGCTGACATCACTGATTCAATGGACATGAATTTAAGCAAACTCTGGGAGATAGTGGAGGACAGAGGAGCCTGGCATGCTACAGTCCATGAGGTCTCAAAGAGTTGAACATGATTTAGCAACTGAATAGCAAAAACTGAAACTAGATTTTCATGTATTAACATTCAGGGTAGATAGGCCCTAGAATTGACTAGGTGAGGTGGTGTTTTCTCAAAAATTTTAAGGAAAAAATTCATAAGATTTCCACTAGCAGAGACAGACATGTATAATGTGTTTCATTCCTGGAGGCAGGAAGTTAGAAACAGGAAGATTTCCTGATTTGGGATGGTGTTGGCATCTGATGACTAGATAGAATGGAATTCCTTCAGATTCATCCTACCTGTTCTCATTTCCCTGCTAGCACAGGGAGCCTGCAAAATTTATCAAATAGATCTCAGAGCTAGCTGATGTCACTTTCCATACATTCAAAAAGAATCATTATTTAGGGCTTAATTAAAAACAAACCCAAACAAAATCTCAATTTACTCTTTTTCCCCTGGTTTATCATCTGTACTATATCGACCCACAGAAAAAGAGCTAGTCCTTCTTAAAAGCCTTCTTTTGTTTATCTCCAAAATGAAATTTTAAAGAGAATTTGTGATCGTTTAACATAATTTCCCTTAATTTCTAAGGCAGTGAAAGCAGTGCCTAGAAGCAAATGAACAGATGGTAAGTGAGAGATCTGTAAATCACAGTTACCCATTCCCCCTCCTGAAAATATGGAGCTCTCATTAATTTCCAAATAATAGTAAATCCTTGCAGGGGATAATGCCAACCGTCTGCGTAAGGTAACCCATGCCAGGCCCTGGTGCGACTTTGTCTTCAAGTGAAGAGGGTGGGCTGCAGTTCTTAAACCATTTTACCAAAACGTCAGAGGCAAACACCATCCCTATGACATGGGCAGGAGTAAAAAGCCATTGACTTTTCAGAAGAGACGTTCCAACCCCCACACATAGAAGGGACACATGGAACCACAGAGAAAAACATAAATGCCTATGAGGTCAGGCTTACAGGAAAAGTGTCCACATCAATGTATGAATCAAGCCAGGGGTTAGGACAAAAAAAAAAAAAACTATATGAGGGAGCTTGTCTGCCTATGTACATGGCAGATTAAAACAATAAAAACAAAATAAAAATCTGCTATTCCCCATTAGCTCAGTGGGTAAAGAATCCACCTACTATGCAGGAGACACAGAAGATACAGGTTTGATCCCTGGGTCAGGAAGATCTCTGAGAGAAGGAAACAGCAACCCACTCACAGTATTATTGCCTGGAAAATCCCATGTACAGAGGAGTCTGGCAGGCTACTGTCCATGGGGTCGCAGAGTTGGACGTGACTGAGCACGTGGAAAATGCACACGAATGCACTAACAGCAATCAAAAAAAGTGGGGTGGGTTATGTCCTTGGCCGCCATGTCTGTGCGTGGTGGGCTGCTAAAGCAGCTCTCTGAGAATAAAAAGGCCTGGATATGTAAACTTCACTCATTTCCATGGTATAAATACTTCCGCCACGGCAAATTCCCAGCTACTAATAGTTTAACAACCGGCAAAATTCCTGAATGTTCAAAACTCAGCCAGCTCCAGAACATCACTGTCCCTCCTTTTCTGCTATCAATCTCTTGTCCAATCTCATTTTTCCTGTCTTGGTAATGAAAACTAAAAATTAAAAAAAAAAAGGAAAAACAGGTTTAAACTTTGAACAAATATGTGAATACTGTGATTCAGTTCCAAAGAACGCTATCACTTTTGGGTGCATGAGTATCTTCAGTAAATGCACATGTGTGATAGAATTCCATACAACTGGCATTCCCAGAGTGTCATCTGGGCAACACTAAAGGGCCCCCAAATCTTTTCATGGTATCTGTGAGGTCAAAACTCTATTTATGATAATTCTAAGATGTCAATTTGCCTGTTCACTCTTATTCTCTCATGAGTATACAGTGGAGTTTTCCAGTGCCTATGTAACATGTGATATTGCAACAGAGTAATTGTAGAAGCAGATGTAAGAATCCAAATGCCCCCCCATTAAGCCACACATTAAAGAGATTTGCAGAAACATAATGACACTCTTCTCAAGATTTTTTGTTTAGTAGGATAGCAATTTTTCATAAATTATTTATATTAACATAATACAGGTTTTATGTTGTTTTAAAATAAATTAATAAGCAACTATAAAATTCCTCAGGTTTGATTGCTGTGATGGTAAATTTAATGGACATAAGCAAAATCTTTTAGGGGCCATTAGGATTTCCTTGGTGGCTTAGATGGTAAGAATCTGCCTGCAATACAGGAGACCTGGGTTTGATCTCTGGATTAGGAGGATCTCCTGGAGAAGGGAATGGCTACCCACTCCAGTACTCTCGCCTGGATGGTTCTATGGGGTCGCAAAGAGTCGAATATGACTGAGCAACTAATACTTTCTCAGACAGACAGTAAGAGTATAACGCAGTTGGTTTTAAGACCAAGTTTAAAACCCACTGCCACATCGCAATGTGTCTTCAATTAATAATTAACATCATTAGAAAAAAGATCTAGGGTCCCTTGCTCCAGGTGTTTCACCTTTGCTGTAGCTGGCATCCCAGGGGAGGATGATTATAAATGGAAGTGTCTTCCACTCTCTCTAGGTTACAAGAGCCAGCACCACCACTGGCCCAGAGCAGGTATTCCAATGCTCTTGAAGGCATGAACAGGAGCAGGAAGGAAATAAATTCACATCACAAGCAAATATCAAACCTAAGAATCAGTCACCTGTTCCCATCATCCCAGCCTCTTCATTCTTTCTGGAGCTATTCCTCCACATAATAAGGAAGACTGAGCACCGAAGAATTGATGCTTTTGAACTATGGTGCCGGAGAAGACTCTTGAGAGTCCTTTGGACTGCAAGGAGATCAAGCCAGTCAATCATAAAATAAATCAGCCCTGAATATTCATTGGAAGGACTAATGCTGAAGCTGAAGTTCCAATACCTTGGCCACATGATGTGAAGAGCCAACTCATTGGAAAAGACCCTGATGCTGAGAAAGACTGGGGGCAGAAGGGAAAGGGGGTGACAGAGGATGAGATGTATAGTGAGGATCACCAACGCAATGGACACAAGGCTGAGCAAACTCCAGGAAACAGTGGAGGACAGAGGAGCCTGGTGTGCTGCAGGCCATGGGATAGCAAAGTCAGACATGATTTAGTGAATAAACAACAACAGCCTGATTCCTGATCCTGAAAACAGTAGTGTCTCATCTGTAAGGAACATCTCTCTAGGGTACCAAGTAGAGAAACTAGCCCCATGTAAATGTTCACAGTCTCATCCTTGTGGGGCTGCCATCACTCAGGACACAGCACCTCCATGCAGGCCACCTTTGCCTGGGTCTACCCAGCCAGATGCATGTTAACTGGATCCATCTGCCATACAAAGAGCTACAACAATCCATGCCAGGTACATACACTGTTATTTTGTCCATCACATTGGAACTTGGGTCCAGATCTAAAGATAAATT
Organism: Ovis aries; assembly: GCF_016772045.2. NCBI lineage: Eukaryota > Metazoa > Chordata > Mammalia > Artiodactyla > Bovidae > Ovis > Ovis aries. Next base: position 52,630,742 of record NC_056065.1, read on the forward strand.
GTTAGCAGTAAATGTATTATTGTACTACAGTTATCTACAAAAATCACCTACCTATTTAAAGTGATGTTTGTACCTTTATTTATTATTGTACTTGTTTCTATGAAAGAAAACACTTATAATTTCAGAAGTGTCTGTCAATGGCTGGCAGATTATTTTCAAAAGAAAAAAATCCCGTTGACATAGAGTTTTACTTATTGTAAGCAAGAAGGGATAGACAGAGATGGGTGCGTGTTGGGGAAAAAAATCCTTCACTGATTCTTGTATTTCCATGTGGAGGGACCTCCAGGCCTTGTGGAACATTCCCTTATATGCCACACCAAGGAGTAGTGAGTGAGTCACTTAATCTATAGATGAAAATTCAGTGGTCCCTGCTTCTCAAAGGGTGGAGCTAAGCTAGAAAATCTGTAAGCACTTGGGATGGGTTCTCATTTCAGTGAGTCAGAGTGAGGCTGTGATATGGGTGGCTACATACAACCCTTGAAGATTCCATAATTACTTGATGACCTACCCTCCATTCTAGAGTGGCATCATGGTGGGAGTACACGGGGAAGGGAGCAGAGAGTAAACAAACATACCAGTTGCACAGCAAAAGTATTCTCCAAACAGCTTTGTGCAAAAGGGACATTGTGATGTCTGCCCACTAGGCTTCTGTCAACTCTCAGGGTAGTTCCAAACACAAAGGCAGGGAGGCAGGAAAGTCATTTGTAGACCTCTTAGAACCTCAAAGGGCTTCCCCGATGGTGCCAGTGGTAAAGAATCCAGTTGCCAATACAGGAGACGCAATAGATGTGGGTTCCATCCCTGGGTTGGGAAGATCCCTTGGAGAAGGAAATGGTAACCCACTCTAGTATTCTTCCCTGGGAAATCCCAGTGACAGAGGAGCCTGGTGGGCTACAATTCATGAGGTTGCAAAGTGTCAGACATGACTGAGCATGCGCATACACACACACACACACACACACACACACACATACACATGAACCTCAAAAGGGAGGTAGGGTGGGAATTGGCTGATGAATGATTGGAGAGAAGCCCATAGGGAGATAAGACAAGGAGTCAGTCCGCTGGTATAAACCCACCTATACTCCTCCCTGGTTCTGGGAGACCCAGGGCATGTTGTTGGCCTATACCAGTCTTTATTTCCTCATCAGTTAAATGCACGAAATTATACCTACACTACTGGCATTACTCCGAGGATGAAAACAGAAAGCACTAATAGCCGTGCACAGGCCATCTGAAGGCTCTCAGAAGACTCTGCTCTTTTCTTAGACTCATTAAAACCTGTGATCACAAAGTGATGATTACAGTTGCTTATTATCTCTCTCTCCCACCCAACTGTCAACCCTATGAGGTTAGAGACTAGTGGCTTTTTAGTTCACCCCATTTACCCAGACTCTAGACACAGTCCTGGCATGGGGTAATTGCTCAGTAAATTTTGAATGAGTAATTTAATGAATGGGAGTTATTATTTACTGTCCCATAAATTACCTTTATGGAGCATTTTGTAATAGCTATTTTTTAAATCGGGGTATAGTAGTTTTACAATGTGTTAGTTTCTGCTGCAGAATGAAGCGAGTTGGCTATATGCATACATATATCCTCTCCCTCTTGAGATGGGAGCGGGGAGGAAGGAGGTGTAATAGCTATTTTTATATATAGCCTTGAGCACTGACAACCGCGTAGTATATATTTACATGAGAGACACGTTGGGATTAGAATGAGGTCTTGATTTCTAAATACAAGATGATCTTTTCCTTTTGTCTAGTTTGTTTCACTTTTTCTATTTCATATTCAGTGCTCCCATTTCATCTAGTTTATGGTTTTCAATTTTCTCCATCACTTATTTTTTTTAAAATGTTCTTTCTTAAGCTATTCCGAGAGGTAGTGAAGGACAGGGAAGTCTGGCATGCTGCAGTCCACGGGATTGCAAAGAGTTGAGTCAGGCACGACTGAGCGACTGAACAACAACTCAAGCCTTTATGAAGCATAGTAGAAAAGCTTTTGTATACATATATATACACATACTATGTATAATATATATATACATATTTTAGAAAGCTTGTGAATTTATGCCTAACTAAAAAATTTATGACAATTTGATTCCACTTGTTTGACTTAGTATGAATGCTAGATTTCTAATTTAAAAAATAGATATGCAACAAAGGTTTACTGTATAGCAGAGGGAACTGTAGTCAATATCTTGTGATAACCTACAATGGAAAACAACCTCAAAAATAATAATGTATATATGTGTAACTGAATCACCTTGTTGTGTACCAGAAACATTTTAAGTCGACTATACTTCAGTAAATATATATATATATAAAATACAAGACAGACAGCGCAATATGACCAGCTAGCACCTCTCTGCTGTCCATTAGCCTCTGCCTCTTCCACGCCAGGGGATAGAGAAGCATCATTAAGGGCACAGGAGATAATCCTCATTTTCTTTGTTGTTAAATCAGCACAAACAGCAAAGGAGCTCTTTTAGTCTGTGATCAGATTCAAAGAGATCAAAGCTGAAACTAATGGGGTACATGGCTCCAGTAAACGATATTTTTAATGGATGAGAGGGGAATGGAAGTCTCGGGAGAGATCTTTGTGAAGCGTTTGCATTGGGAGAAGAAACCAGCTTGTTGCTAAAGCTTCAGGGCAAGTAGTAGTGAACTTCCATTCTCTGCCATATGCCAATTTAACACCTCCTTAGTCTGCGCATGTTCCGCCACTTAGATAGTAAGTGTGCACACACATCCCCAAAGGGTCAAATCCCTCTGGTATTTGACTCTCCTTGATCTTTGCTTCTGCTTAGTCATGTCTCTTCTCTGGTGCTCTGTCCCTGAACACATCAAAACACCTATTGTGGGACTTCCCTCGTGGTCCAGTGGTTGAGACTTTGCCTTCCAATGCACGGGGTTTGGGTTCAATCCTTGGCTGGGAAGCTAAGATCCTACACGTTTCATGGTCAAAAAACTAGAGAATAAATAACAGAATCAACATTGTAACAAACTCAACAAAGGCTTTAAAAACAATCCACATCAAAAAATAAGAAAACCCACCTATGGGGGGGGGGGATATAAAGGATACCAACAACCTCAGTAATCAAGATAAATAATATTTTAATACAATTTTTTAAAAGTCAAGATTAATGCAAAAACAACCCATGAGACACAAAATATCACAATTTGAAATAAAGATAGGATCCAACACAGTCAGAATTAGGTAGGGGTGAGTGAAGTCTAATTGAACAACAGTAGTTTTGGATCCTGAATTTATTTTAGTTTTTGATATTTTGGTCATCATGACAAAGCTTTACAAAACATGAAGGTCTGGAGAGGATATTTACAACTGTTACCAGCAAATGCACTGGCATTCTAAAGGTCTGGAACTTGGCAATAAGCAATACAATTCTGTAAAAGTGTTCATTCCCTTTGACCTCCTAGAATCACCTTTGGCAATTTATTGGAAGGAAAGATTAGAAATGCACACAAAGATCCATTTACAATGAGATTTATCACTGTGTTATTTATAGCAATGAAAAACCTGGGGGGAGGGGACCCTTAGTGCCCAGATTCGCGGGAATGGTTAACTAAATGCTGACACAGCCACGCGATGACATGTTATGCAGCTGAAACACTAGAAAACACCTACAGCTTTCTTCCCGAATAGGGAAGAATCCATTTCTTCTCTACTGTGGTTCTCTATTGTGAGTCTCGTTTACTGCTTAGCATACATCACTTCTGACACTTCCAGTCACGAAATGCATATGGGTTTTTCACCACATCAAGTAATTTTCTTCAATGGCAGTTTGGTATCATATGATCTAATTTACCTGGAGATAACCAGACCCCACAGGTTAAGGGCTCAGACCTGTAAGGCTACTCCCAACTCACTTCAGATGCCAACTGCATAGTAGGTCCCCAGGTAACCCACAACTTCTGTCCAATTTGGCTACAAATTGGAGGTTCTCTGCCCTGACTCCTTCCTCAGTTCGATTAATTTACTAGAGTGGCTCACAGAATTCAGGGAAATACTTACTTAAACATGTCAGTTTATTAAAGAATATGATAAAGGATACAGATGAACAGCTAAATAAAGAGATACACAGGGAGGGCTCTGGATGCAGAAACTTTTGTCCCCTTAAAGTCACAGTGTGTCACCCTGCCAGTGTGGAAGTGTTCACCCATCTGGAAGCTCGCCAAGCCTCATATTTCCGGGATTTTTTAAAATAGAGGCTTCATCACATAGGCATGACTGATCATTAAGTCCATTTTTAGCCCTTCTCCCTGATCTCAATAGAAATGAAGGTTTGGGGCTGGAGATTTTAAGCTTGGTCTTTCCGGTGACAAGCCCTCATCAAGAAGCCACCCAGGAGATCACTCAGAGTCACTTCATTAGAACAAAAGACACTCCTACCATCCAGGAAATTGCAAGGGTTTCAGGAACTCTGTGTCACAGATGAGGGTCAAAGACCAAATATTATAACAAAAGATGCTCTTATCAATTAGGAAATTACAAGAGTTTAAGGACCTTTGTACTATAAACAGAAGACAGAGGCCGTATATTTTCTATTGTCTCACAGCAGCCACTAATAATTCAATTTTGAGAAATGCTTAATGACACGGGGAAAATGCTCATGATGTTAGGTAGAAAAAAACAGTACAAAGTGTATATGCAGAGAATACTTAACCAGGGTGCAGGGTGGTGGTGATGGTTTAGTCTCTGAGTCATATCTGACTCTTTGTGACCCTGTGGACTGCAGGGGATGATGTCTAATCACTGCAGACTGTACAGCAGTTTCCATGACACTCGAAGTAACGATAGGGGAGGGGTTGTTAGAAATTACCAAACAGCCCACAAAGAGAACTTCACAATTTTGCCCAAGATTTCCTTTCCTCCACTGGTATATGGCAAGGTTATTGCAATGAACAATAAGCAAGGAGCACTATAATTTTTTCTCTTATCCACTGAAAACCAAAACCGCACATAAGGTATAAACGCAACCACATGTTTTGGGGTGTTTATGCAGACACTTATATTCCTTCAGAAAAACAAACAAAAAACACCAAACTGACTCTATGGACTAGAAAACAGATATGATAAGTCATTAAATCATGAAAAACAAGTAAGATAGATACCCACCATGACCCCCACCTCTTGCTTTACCTTCTAGGTCTCCCTGAGTCCCAAAGAACATATTTAGTCAGAGGAGTAAGAAAATACAGAAACAAAGGAAAACAGCCAAGTAAGACAAAATAATGATTGTTCAGCCATAAAACAAAGTCAAAACCTTTAGTTCCTTCTCAAGGTCTGTAGATAATATCCTGAGCCATATCCTTGAGCTGTCTTTCAGAGACTAAAACCACCCCCAGGTGGAATAAGTTACCTGCTAACTACTAATATGTAGGGGCTTCCACAGGTGGATAATCCACCTGCCAATACAGGAGACACAGGTTCGATTCCTGGGCCGCGAATAACCCCTGGAGAAGGAAATGGCCACTCTTTTTGTTCAACTCCAGTATTTTTGCCTGGAGAATCCCATGGACAGAGGAGACTGATGGGCTACAGTCCAGCAAAAGAGCTGGACGTGACAGCAACTGAACAAAAACAGCAACCAGCACATAGATCCAATACTGGTTGGAACCAGAAGGTTGATGACTGAGATTTCTGAAACATCACCCTATTACCTCATCAACAACCAATCAGAGAACTGTGTATAGGCCAATCAGGCACTCTGCAGCCCTCTCCCTCACACTGTCATTAAAACCCTCTGCCAAAGGGATTGGGTCTTTGAGTATGTGTTGCCCATTCTCCTTGCTTGGCCCTGAAATAAATGCTGTATTTTCCTTCACCACAATCCAGTGTCAGTAGATTGGCCTTGCTGCATGTCACATACGGAGATCCAGGTTTAGTTCTGTAAATCTTGTATTTTCCAAATTTTCTTTCACAGTTAGAGCACTGAAAGAAATGAAAACATAGATGATGTGGACTGGATTCTGTAATTATTCCATTGCTCTCTCATTAATTTTATGTGTGAGTATATACTGCCCATGCAGTAATGCTTACTTATCTTTGAAAGGAATTTTAATTAGATATATGTGTTTACCAATAGAATAATGTGTTCAACTAATGTTAGTTATAGAGAAAAATACTGTTTTTACCACTGCAATGTATCATTTCTATTAAAAAAAATCTTTATGACAAACTAAGTTGGAAATTTTTATTTAGAAAGAATGAAGATGCAAGGCTTAAAATTCAACATTTAAAAAACTAAGATCATGGCATCTGGTCTGGTCACTTCATGGTAAATAGATGAGGAAAAATGGAAACAGTGACAGGCTTTATTTTCTTGGGCTCTAAAATCACTGAGGACGGTGACTGCGGACATGAAATGAAGAGTCTTGCTCTTTGGAAGAAAAGCTATGACAAACATAGACAGTGTATTAAAAAGCAGAGACATCACTTTGCTGACAGAGGTGCACATAGTCAAAGCTATGGTTTTTTCAGTAGCCATGTACAAATGTGAGAGTTGGACTATAAATAAGGCTGAGCACCAAAGAACTGATGCTTTTGAACAACTGTGGTGCTGGAGAAGACCCTTGAAAGTCCCTTGGACTGCAAGGAGATCAAACCAGTCATTCCTAAAGGAAATCAACCCTGAATAGTCATTGGAAGGACTAATGCTGAAGCTGAAGCTCCAATACTTTGGCCACCTGATGTGAAGAGCTGACTCATTGGAAAAGATCCTCATGCTCAGAAAGATTGTGAGCAGGAGGAGAAGGGGCTGACAGGGGATGAGATGGTTGGATGGCATCATCAACTCAACAGACATGAGTTTGAGCAAACTCCAGGAAATAGGGAAGGACAGGGAAGCCTGGCGTGCTGCAGTCTATGGGGTCAAAAAGAGTCAGACATGACTTAGGGACTGAACAACAAAGATGCAAGGAGATTAAACCAGCCATATAATTGGATGATCTTCCTTTGAAGATTAAAGTCACCTGCACTAACCCTTTCTCTACACCTCTGAGATTTCTTCTTCAGAGGGCAGGTGTGACAAATGAATCTTGGCACATCCTATACAAGGCATACAACAGAATTGTTCTATTTGTTTGTGAGGAGGAAGAATAACAGTAAAAAAGTAGTTTCTGGTGATTAGAAAACAATGAGGAAATTAAAGTGAAATGGGGAAAAAACCTCAAGTTTAATAAAGCAAGCAAATATTTCAAAAGGGAAAAATGTCAAAAATGGTCTAACTAGTCTTACCTACTCCCAGCCTTTCTCCTTCAAAAGAGTGATGACATTTAAGTTTACAAAATCATACTTATTAATGGGTTTCCCTGGCGGCTTAGTGGGTAAAGAATCTGCCTGCCATGCAGGAGATGTGGGTTCAAATCCTGGTTGGGAAGAGCCCCTGGAGAAAAGCATGGCCACTCTTTTAGTTCAACTCCAGTATTTTTGCCTGGAGAATCCCCTGGACTGAGGAGCCTGACAGGCTACAGTCCATGGGGCTGCAAAGAGTCGGACATAACTGAAGCAACTGAGCACACACTTATATTAATAGTAAACAAGCCATCATGATCTAACGCACAGGTTAATGAACAAGAGACAATATTGTACTATAATTATCTAATGGAATAAAGATTATTACATCAGCAACCATATTTACAACAAATAAATGGATCAAAGGGACAGGTTATACACCTTAAAGTTACACAATGTTGCATGTCAAATGTATTCAATTTTTTAAAAATAGCAACAACCCATAAAAGAAATGGGTAAAGCTTCTTTCTTTGGTTTTCTTTTAAAAGTTTAATTTGCAATGCATCCAAATATGGGTTCTGTTGCACTTTCTGGAGAAAATTGATGGACCCTCTGTCCTGGAAGAAGCACGGGTTGGTGGTTAAGGAGAGGCCCATTCATTTCCCTCCATGACAGGAGGCCAACCACAATGGTAGCTGCAACCATGCCTGCTCCTGTTGCTATGAACATTTGGGACACTAAAATAAATTGACTGCACAAAAAGATTCTTTCACTTTCCCTACCACATCATCTTAATGGGGAATTCATACCACTTTGAGCTGCATTTACTGCCAGAATGGAATAATGGCTTCTAAAATTACTTTACCATATAATGAATTGTACCTAAGTTTACTGGGTTATGGGACAACATTTTGGTTCTAGTGAAGGCCATTTTCCAGAAGGCCTTGGACTCTGAATCAATTATTCATTCATCAAATTCAGAGATGTGAATCTTTCCTTTAGCTTGAAATCTCCATCTCTTCTGCTTGAAATAGCTTCATTTCTTAAACTCACAAACATGTTCTCATAACAAAAACTAAGACTGAAAAATGTTACAGATCTCCGAAGTGGGCAATTAATTCAAATAAAATACAAAAGAGAGGATAAAAGGAGTGAAGGCAAACAATTGCAGGGTAATAGGGTAGCCTTCAGTTCTAAGTACACAGTTAGACAGGAAAGGTCTTACAACTTAATTGCTTGTACACTGAAGCTGTTTCCTATTCTCCACTTTAAAATATTTATTGAGCCCCTACTGTGTGCAGGTACTAGACATTTCATCTTGCACTCCCTTCTCGCAGGCAGATCTGCTTGGTGCATTACTTAGTATAATATGTGTTTCTATTTGAACTACTCCTTATATTTGCAAAGCATTTAATTTTGTAAAATACTTTGCTATTGATGATCATGATTTTTTTTAATTTTATTTATTTATTTTGGGCTGTGCTGGGTCTTCATTGCCACATGGACTTTTCTCTAGTTGCAGAAAGTGGGGGCTACTCCCTAGTTGTGGTATACGGGCTTCTCACTGTGACGGCTTTTCCTGTTTTGGAGCACGGGCTCTAGGGTTTGGGCTTCAGGAGTTGTGGCTCTTGGGCTTTACAGCAGAGGCTCAGTAGTTGTGGCACATGGGCTTAGCTGTTCCGTGGCCTGTGGGATCTTCCCAGATCAAGGGTTGAACCCATGTCTCCTGCCTTGGCAGGCAGATTCTTTACCACTGAGCCACTAGGGAAGCCCAAGTGACCATGATTTTTTTTAATGTATTTATTTTTTTAATTGAAGGATAATTGCTTTACAGAATTTTGTTGTTTTCTGTCAAACCTCAACATAAATCAGCCATAGGTATACATATATCTCCTCCCTCTTGAACCTGCCTTCCGTCTCCCTCCCCATCCCACCCCTCTAGGTTATCTTATAGTTATTGCAAACTTCAGGTGGAGAAATGTAAAAATATCTAGTGCAACAACATATGTCCTTCATAAATATTAGTTGCTTCCTTCATTACACTCTTGAGGCTGCTACCTAAAATAGTGGTGTCCCCATTTTTGCTGACATGAACACCAGCCCTGGAGACTAAAGGACATTTTAGAAAGTCATCTAGTAAGTGAATCACTGCCTGGAGCTGGAGCTTGTTCTCCCTCGACTACCCCTTCCCTTTCCCCTGCATTGGCTCTAGGTGCCCAGGGCATTTCAGAGCTCTGAAAGACTAGGGGAGCAGGCCCCCTTCTGACCAAACTCATTCACTGATAACTCCCTGCAAAGGCAAGATCGGATCAGAAATACTGTCTCAGCAAGTTGCGCAATATTTAGTATTAGAAAGCCTTCTCTGAAAACCTCAGGGAAAGAATGAGTGGAAATGGATGCCTGTTCCAAAGCCACTCCAGTTGTAGAGGAAGACAGCCAAGCCTCCAGAGGTTCTGACCAAGCTAAAGAGGACCCAGGGGTAGAGGGTGCAGGTTAAATGCAGGAGCTTCTGAATCCAGTGTCTTGGTTTTAAGCATGCCTCCAGCACTTACTATCTGCTGTTGTTTGCACAAGTCAGTAACTTCCCTCTGCCTCTACTGTGCAATCATAATATGGGAAAATTTTACATCATTTTATTGCATTTAGCAGATACTGTGGGGTTTTTTGGTTTGTTTATTTTTTTTTACAAATTGAAGGTCTGCGGTGACCCTGCATGGAGTAAATCTTTTGGTGCCATTTTCCAACAGCATCTGCTCACTTTGTGTCTCTGTGTCACATTTTGGTAATTCTCAAAATATTTCAAACCCTCCACCAGCAAGTGATTATGACTCACTGAAGGCGCTGACGATGGCTAACATTTTTAGCAATAAAGTATTTTAAAATTAAAGTACAGCAAGTCTCCTACATATGAACTTTCAAGTTGTGAACTTTCAAAGATGTGAACGTGTGTTCCCTCGACATCAGGCGCGAGTGAAACTGCAGCTTGCCCTCCATCTCCTATTGCTGACAATCCTTCCATTCTACCATCCCCCACCTCCTCCTCTCCCTCCTCAAGTCAGCAACTTCCAGCCTGTTCATTCGATGCCCGCCCCTGTATGCCAGCTATTGAACTACACTGTTGTACTTTTCAAGGGGCTGTATTGCAATATTTAAATGTTTTATTTTTTGTGTTTTTTATGTATTATTTGTGTGAAAAGTATTATAAACCTATTACAGTACAGTACTATATGGCCAGTTTTGTTATTAATAGTTGGGTACCTAGGCTAACTTTGTTGGACTTACAGATTGGACTTATGAACAAGCCCTTGGAATGGAACTCATTTGTATGTAGGGTACTTTCTGTATATATATATTTTTAAGGTATAATATTATTGTACACTTAAGTGCAACACTACTGTAGAGTGTAAACACAGTTTTTATATGCACTGGGAAACCAAAAGATTCATGTGACTTTCCTCATTCACTTTATTGGGAGTGGTTTGGAACTGAATGCACAAAATCTCTAAGGTATGGCTATATTTGCCTCATTGGGTTTTTAAGAGGATTAGATAAATAAACATGCTCAGAACAGACCTTGGCATTTAGGTAGCTCTTTGTATCTGTGAAAACAAAATAATTAAGTAAAATAAGGGAGGAACAATGTACCAGGGCAAAGAATCTCACTTGGCATCTTAGATCAAGTGAGTTGGTACTGAAGGGATTTAAGTACGGAGTAAACTTATGCTGGAGCTTTGCACATGGAACCCATCCACAAAGGCCCCTTTCAGGAGCAGGTCAGGCTGGCCCAGGTAGGATGTTGGTGGGGGAAAGTGACCTGACCTGCAGAATAGTTCTCTGCCAGCTGCTCCAGGGCAACCAGGGCCTCATGCCAACCAGCCACCTTGTCTGAATTGCTAGGACTTTCAAAAGCCCCTGAACAAGAGAGCTGGGTGCCAGATTCCTCAAGTGATAAGCACCCTATCCACTCCCTGGATAAAGAAAGAAAGAGACTGGAGATGCAGTGGGAGAGATGAAGAAGGAAAGGGGAAGAAAGGAAGGAGAAAAACACAGAGCTTTACCTGAAAAAGGAATGGCTCAAAAGAAAGTCTACTACAGGCATTTGGGAGCCAAGAATGTATTATTAGTCAAGATGCAAAGTCAGCCCTCTAAAGGCTCTTTTTGTTCAACATTCATTATCTAACTCATTGCCCACCCTTTCCCCCAAGATTAATTGGGTTGAGAGAGGCCACACACCAATCAAATGAGAGAAGCACAGGTGTGTTGGAAGCATTCTTAAGAAAAGATTGTGTCTGAGTAACAAATCCTGATGATCCTGGCAGGGGCTCCCTGGTCCTTGGTGGCATGAGCCAGCAGCTGGGTTCATCACCTTTCAGGAAAGTCTTACCACCACCAACAAAAAGGGAAAGTAGGATTATTGGTCTGCATTCACTTCCAGCCCAGGTGTGACAAGAAGGATTAGGATATGAATCGATTATCTGAATCAGATATGCATTAAGCATTTCCTTTGAAAAATAAAAAATCAGCTTCCCTGGTGCCTCAGACAGTAAAGAATCCGCCTGCAATGCAGGAGACAGAGGTTGGATCCCTGGGTCTGGAAGATCCCCTGGAGAAGAAAATGGCAACCCACTCCAGTATTCTTGCCTGGAGAATTCCATGGACAGAGTCAAACCCACCTTTCTCTAGTAACTCTGCAATTTTTGTCTTTATTCTTGAAAACTGAAATGTCACTGTGATATTTCAACATATGAGTTGTTCCTACTACTATTACTACTTGTACTATTACTACTACCACTGTTATTATGATCCAGCTCTGAGAGGAAGCTGGGAGCCAGTTTAGTCTGAGAATACATGGCCTCATTCACTCCATGAAAACTCCAGCTGTGAAGCCTTCCCATGTCGCCTGCTCTTCACCCCTCTCTTCTTTTCCCTATTTCTCCTGCTACCTCTGGTCCACATTGCTTCACTTTGCTTTTAGAGTTTGCACTTTTCTCCCTTTATGCTGTGTTCTGGGAGAATCTCAGTCTGACAGTCCTGCTGGCTCTTCATAACTGTTCATTCTTCTAGTCTCTTAGAAAATGAGATGGTGGTTTTAACATTTGTGTTTTTTATTTCCAGGATCTCTAATGGGTTCTTTCTTAAACTTTCTCCTCTTTGATAATCTATGCAAGGACATCACAGCTGCCACAATCCCACTCGTCCCTGCATGTCAATCCTGCTTTTTCTGCTTGGTCTTTCTCATTAGCAGGATGTAATATACCCCATTAAAAATAATGTTTTTAAGAAATTGTCTTATATTTCTTCTATAAGAAATTTTATTTTCTGTAAAAAGAAGTCCCTAATAGACTGACCTCTTTGGGCAAAATGCATTTTCCAGTCAAATGCACCAACAGTGTAACTGTGCTCCCTTGAAATGAAGCTACTCTTGAATCAATGTAAACCAGTGTAGCCACTTTGGAAAACAGTATGGAGATTTTCCCAAAATATTAAAAATAGAGCTATGATACAAGCCAGCAATTCCCCTCTGGTTATTTATCCAAAGAAAACAAAAACATTAATTCAAAAAACTACCTGCATTTCTATGTTCACTGCAGAATTATTTACAACAGCCAATATATGCAAGCAACCTTTGTGTCCATCAAAAGATGAATGGATAAAGATGTGGTACACACACACACACACACACACACACACACACACACACACTGGAGTATTCCTTAGATATATAAAAGAATGAAATTTTGCCATTTGCAGCAACATGGATGAACTGAAAGGAGTTATGCTAAGTACAATAACTCATAGACAAATACTGTATGATTTTACTTATATGTGGAATCTAAAAAAAAACAAATGAACACATACAACCAAACAGAAATGAAGTCATAGATACAGAGAAGAAACAGGTGGTTGCCTGAGGGGAGAGGAGAAGGGGAATGAGAGAACAGGTGAGGGAGATGAAGGGGCACAAACTTCCAGTTACAAGTAAATGAGTGACAGGTATGAAGGTGCAGAGTGGGGAATACAGTCCATAATTATGCAAACCCTTTGTATGGCGACAGATGGTAACTAGACTTACTGTGGTGATCATGTTGGGACGTACAGAAATATTGAATCACTATTTTGTATACGAGGAACTAACGTAGGGTTGTAGGTCCATTACACTTTAAAAATAAACAAACAAACTCAGGGAAAAGATATCAGATTTGTTGTCACCAGAAGCAGGAGTTGAGTGGAAGGGGAATTGGATGAAAACATTGAAAAGGAACAAACTTCCAGTTACAAATAAATAATATATAACATGATTTATATAACTAGTATATAAACGTTACTGAGAGTAAATCCTAAAAGGTCCCATCATAAGGAAAAAAATTTTATTAAAAAATTTGTAATCTATATGAGATAATAGATATTCCCTAAACTTACTGGGATAATCATTTCATGATGTATATAAGTCAAATCATTATGCTATACACCTTGAATTTATATAGAGCTCTTTATCAATTGTATCTCAATAAAATTGGAATTAAAAACAAATGCTATGCTTGAATACTCCAACAAAATCCAGAAATAGGTTGACACAAAAGAAACAAGATTGTCCTACAGTTAGACTAAGAAGACAGTCACTTAATAGGATGAGATTTCTCAACCCCAAATCTCTACCTACAACAGACCTTAATGATGTCCACACTAGTTGGATTCAAGCCTCTTGGAAGTCCTGGCCAGCATCCTTCCCCCTCCTGTCAGCTACTCTGACTTGGGTTCCTTACTCTCTTCCCAGCTGTCTACATTTTTTCTTCCGTGCTTCTTTCCACACTACCCTGCAGGACGAGAAAGAATGGGCAGCCACACTGTCCAGCACGTGCTGCTGCTGCTGCTGCTAAGTCGCTTCAGTCATGTCTGACTCTGTGCGACCCCATGGATGGCAGCCCACCAGGCTCCCCCATCTCTGGGATTCTCTAGGCAAGAACACTGGAGTGGGTTGTCATTTCCTTCTCCAATGCATGAAAGTGAAAAGTGAAAGGGAAGTCGCTCAGTCGTGTCTGACTCTTAGTGACCTCATGGACTGCAGCCTACCAGGCTTCTCCATCCATGGAATTTTCCAGGCAGTTGTGCTGGAGTGGGGGTGCCATTGCCTGCTCCGAGCACAGGATGAGCATGAAACAAACCCTTACTAGAAGAGTTGCATTTGTCCTGAGCCTTCCCTCCTTCACAATGTAAATGCTATAACAGATGAACAGCCTTCCCAGGGCTTGGTGAGAGAGTAAGGGTCTGGGGATACAGACAACAATGTGGGAGGGGTAAGCCTGATTGAGTGAGGCTCACTGAGAGTCAGAAGAGACAGAAGCCTGATGTGGATGAAAGGGGTGGCAGTCAGGGGAGGTGGAAAAGCCCAGGGGCAGAGATTTAATCTAAGCCACAATTCCCCCAAAGGCAGAAGATGCTGGGGGGAAGAATGACAACCAGTTTTGCCACACTGAGACAGATGCTCATTCCTGGGAGAGAGCCAGCATGCCTGTCTTGGGGTAGCAGCTGTGACTCTGTCTGAGGGCAACTGCACCAGTGAACTTTGCTGTTGCTGCTGCTAAGTCACTTCAGTTGTGTCCGACTCTGTGTGACCCCATAGACGGCAGCCCACCAGCTCCCCTGTCCCTGGGATTCTCCAGGCAAGAACACTGGAGTGGGTTGCCATTTCCTTCTCCAATGCATGAAAGTGAAAAGTGAAAGTGAAGTTGCTCAGTCGTGTCTGCCTCTTCGCGACCCCATGGACTGCAGCCTACCAGGCTCCTCCATCCATGGGATTTTCCAGGCAAGAGTACTGGAGTGGGGCGCCATCGCCTTCTCCAGTGAACTTTGCTAAATCTCCATTTCACTTGCTTATTTGCCCCCAGAGTCCTCCGAAAGTATCAAAGTTCAGCTGAAACTGATTAAGAGGCCCTCCTGATGATCTGAAATGTCAAGTGCTTCTCCATCCTAATAATATGCATCTGGAATACTTCCCAGATGAGAGAAGACACGCTTCCCTTTGATTTAGAGTTGGAAAGATGACAGAGTGGAGGCAATAATGATGATAAAAAGCAAAGCATAAGCCAGGTGACAACTCCCACGACACAGAGAAACCAACAATAGTGAATCAACAAATTATGTGAGATGTTGGCATCTGGGGCATAAACAACAGAGATAACACCTACAACAACTGCTGATAAAACACAGTCACCTGGTCCTTATCGGACTGTTTCCTGAGATGAAATACAAGCTTCTAGGTCCAGCATTCAGGACTGTTACTGCTTGGAGAGGAAGGAAACGTGCATGCTGGTCTTCAGTAGCAATCACTTTCATGCCATTAAGGAGCTTCCCCGGTGGCTCAGATAATTAAGAATCCACCTGCAATGCAGGAGACCTGAGTTTGATCCCTGGGTCAGGAGACCCCCTGGAGAAAGGAATGGCTACCCACTCCAGTGTTCTTGCCTGGAAAATTCCATGAAGGGAGGAGCTTGATGGGCCACAGTCCATGGGATCACAAAGAGTTGGACATGACTGCGTGACTACCACTACTGTATCATGCCATTAAACCAAAAAAAAAAAAAAAATACATAACAACCGAACCACACTGTACCTGGTATAAAAATGTCTCATTCTTTCTTAGTCTGTGATCTTTTCATCAGTAAGTGCGCATTAGTTTCCTGTGGCTGCCGTAACAAAGTACCACAAATCAGGTGGCTTAAAACAATAGTACCTTTTAACATTTTAATGTTAACTAATAATTTAACTAATGTTACGTTAGTTTCTGCCATACATCAACATGAGTCAGCCATAGGTATACATATGTTCCCTCCCTCCTGAACCTCCCTCCCATCCCTCTTCCCATCCAACCTACCCCTCTAGGTTGTCACAGAGCACTGGGTTTGAGCTCCCTGTTTGAGCAAGTTCCCACTGGCTATCTATTTTACATACGGTAATATATATGTTTCAATGTTATTCTTTCAATTAGTCCCTCCCTCTCCTTCCCCCACTGTGTCCACAAGCCTGTTCTCTATGTCTGCGTCTCCACTGCTGCCATGCAAATAGGTTCATCAGTACTATCTTTCTTTCTAGATTCCATATATATGCGTTAACACACAACACTTGTTTTTCTTTTTCTGACTTACTTCATTCCGTATAATAGGCTCTAGGTTCATCCACCTCATTACAAGTGACTCAGATGCATTTCCTTTTATGCCTGAGTAATATCCCATTGTGTCTATGTACCACAACTTCTTTATCCATTTATCTGTTGATGGACATCTAGGTCATTTCCATGCCCTGGTTATTTTAATAGTGCTACCAGGAACTTGGGATACTGTGTATTTTTATATTATAGTTTCTTCAGGGTATACGCCCAGTAGTGGGATTGTTGGGTCATACGGTAGTTTTATTCCTAGCTTTTTAAGGAATCTCCATACTGTTTTCTATAGTGGCAGTACCAATTTACATTTGCACCAAAAGGGCAAAAGGGCTCCCTTTTCTTCACACTCTCTCCAGCATTTTCTGTTTGTAAATTTTTTGATGGTGGCCATTCTGACCAGTGTGAAGTGATATCTCACTGTAGTTCTGATTTGCATTTCTCTAATAATCAGCTATGTTGAGCATTTTTTCATGTGTTTATTAGCCATCTGTATGTCTTCTTTGGAGAAATGTCTTTAGGTATAGTGCCTCCTTTTTGATTGGGTTATTGAGCTGTATGAGCTGCCTGTATATTTTGGAGATTAATCCAATGTCAGTTGTTTCATTTGCTCTTATGTTCTCCCATTTTGAGGGCTATCTTTTTACCCTGTTTGCAGTTTCCTTTGCTGTGCAAAAGTTTTTAAGTTTAACTAGGTCCCACTTGTTTATCTTTGTTTTTATTTCCATTATTCGAGTAGGTGAGTCATAGAGGATCTTGCTATGATTTATGTCAAGTTGCTGCCTGTGTTATCCTAGAAGAGCCAAAAATATTCCAACAAATAAAAGCCAAGGGCCAGATGGCTTCACAGGTGAACTCAACCAAAAGTTTAGAGAAGAGCTAACACCTACACTGCTCAAACTCTTTCAGAAAATTGCAGGAGGAAAACTTCTGAACTCATTCTACAAGGCTGCCAGCACCCTGATACCAAAACCAGCAAAGATGTCACAAAAAAGAAAACTACAGGCCAATACCACTGATGAACGTAGATACAAAAGTCCTCAACAAAATTCTAGCAAACAGAACCCAGCAATGCATAAAAAGGATCATAGCGCATGATCAAGTGGGCCTTATCCCAGGGATGCAAGGATTCTTCAGTATACACAAATCAATCAATGTGATATACCACATAAACAAATTGAAAGAGAAAAACAATAGCAATGTATAGGCTCACTGTCTTGGAGGTCAGAAGCCCCAAACCAAGGTGGTATTAGTTTTGGTTCCTGCTGAAAGATGTAAGGAATAACCTGGGCCATGTCTTTCTCCTAGCTTCTTGTAGCTCCAGTGATATCCATCACTCCAGTCCTTCTCCTTATGGAGGTCTCTCTCCATGTCTTCACATTGTCTCCTATTTGTGCACGTTTGTCTCTGCCTCCAAATTTTCCCTTTTTTATGAGGACGCTAGTCATATGTAATTAAAGCTCGTTCTAATGACTTTATTTAACTTGATTACCTTGGTAAAGACCATATGTCCAAAATAAGTTTACTTTCTGAGATTTAGAGGGTAGCACTCCAAGACACCTTTAGAGGACACAATCCAACCCATTAAAAAAAAGGAGTTGGTCCATTTTAATGAAGCTAGAAAAAAACAGTGTGGGCCATCTCTGTCCAAATTGTATTCTGCATAACTGTGGGGTTTTGAAGAGATACGCCAGAAGTTCTACACACATTGATTCAACTTTCATTTAAAAATACATTGAAAATTTGGACTTCCCTGGTGGTCCAGTGGTTAAGACTTTACCGTCCAGTGCAGGGGGTGCAGGTTTCATCCCTGGTTGAGGAGCTAAGATCCCATGTGCTTTGTGGCCAAAAAACCAATACATAAAAGCAGAAGCAATATTGCAACAAAGTCAATAAAGACTTTAAAAATGGTCCACATCCAAAAAATGTTTAAAAAGTACGTCTAAAACCCACCAAAGGCATTCAAATGTGATGTACCTCACTTGTAAACACCAGAGTACAGCTTGTGCTTCCAGAATAACACATGTTTTTTGATTGGTTGGTTTTTTGCCCAGGTCCAGAAATAAAATTCTTTGTGCCACATCTGTGCATATATTCAAACTTCAAACTAGTAGGTTGTTGATTTAACGCAATGTCACTCTGTACTGGTCTTCTTGGGATTCAAGCCCTGTGCTTGACTGCATAATTATATAAACAAATTGTATAATATCACATGCATTTGTAAATGCATTGGCAAGAAGTATCTTAGAACTTAATCAAAAGTGTCTAGATGCCTCTGCGTAGGGTTCTCCCTTGGCTCCATTGTTAATCATGTAAGGGAACACATGGCATATTGACGGGTGACACTGGGTACACTGGGTAGGAAGGACGGCCTTTCTATAAAACTCAGGTACCCTATTAATCAAGCCTATTTAGATCGCAAATAACAGATACTCAGGTCAATCAGATACTCAGGTCAATCTAGTTTAAGTGAAAAAGAGACTTTATTGGCTGCTCCCCAGAGTGTTTCTTCTTCTCCTCTTCCTCACTGTGGAATTCCCTTGTGTGATTACCCCTATGCTTATTGGGTGGGGAGGTGGGGACCACGCACTGGCATATCCATACGCATTCCAACTCTCGGGTCCACGGCCTTGGACTACAGAATATAGAAAGCCAAAACTACATTTCCCAGATTCCCCTGTGGTGAAGGTTCCCAGGTTCTTGCTGAATGAGGTGGAAATGGACAGAGAGGCAGCCACTGCAAGGGAGGAAACTGTCTCTTTCAGTGAGCTGCAGGCATAAGCACTTGGTTCTTTAGGACATTTCTGGAGGAGGCGCTATAAAGTCCTGTGCTCAGTGTCAGGGGCGCTGTGCTGTGTGAGGCAGTCGCTGTGGGAGTTACATGGTATCTCCTGGCTACTTTTATTCCTGTTTGCTGCTGTTGCTAAGTCGCTTCAGTTGTGTCCGACTCTGTGTGACCCCATAGATGGCAGCCCACCAGGCTCCCCCATCCCTGGGATTCTCCAGGCAAGAACACTGGAGTGGGTTGCCATTCCCTTCTCCAATGCATGAAAGTGAAAAGTGAAAGTGAAGTCGCTCAGTCGTGTCCGACTCTTTGTGACCCCATAGACTGCAGCCTACCAGGCTCCTCTGTCCATGGGATTTTCCAGGCAAGAGTACTGGAGTGGGTTGCCATTGCCTTCTCCTTATTCCTGTTTACATAGCCTCAAAACCTAGTTGTCAAGATCTTCTGGAGATTCTGTGGACTACCGAAATATCTCAAAGGCTTTTATTTTTTTCAAAGGCTTTTTTACTTAAGTTAGAGTAGATTCTGTTGCCTGCTGCTGAGAACTGTGACTGATAACTCCAGTTACCAGTACATACACTAACGACACCAGCTCTATCTCTACAGCCGACAGCTTTCTCTAAAGCTGGAGAGAGATATTTGACTGTTTCCTACCCAGTGCCATCTAGAGGTCCCATAAGTTCCTCAATCTTCATAGACCTGAAACCAAACTCCCCCTCCAAGCCCACTTTTCCTACTTCCTTTATCAGATGCTACCATTTTCCCAAGTAGGAAAAATCTAAGATCCATCCAAGCCATGTCTTTTCTTTTTCCCATCCAAATGTCAGTTAGTGACTGCTGCTGCTGCTGCTAAGTCGCTTCAGTCGTGTCCGACTCTGTGCGACCCCATAGACGGCAGCCCACCAGGCTCCCCTGTCCCTGGGATTCTCCAGGCAAGAGTACTGGAGTGGGTTGTTGTTGCCTTCTCTGCAGTTAGTGACAGTACTGCTTAATTTCTGAATGTTCCTTCTTCTTTAATCTTCCTGCCCCATGCCACAGTTTCCTGTCCTAACATCCCTTGCCAAAACAAACTGTCTCCTATCTGCAATCCCACTCTAATCCACCCATCACACCTCCTCCATAGTGATCTTTCAAACACCCAAATATAACGGTGTCATTCCTTCACTTGAATGCATTAAAGATTTCTCCCACCATTATTATGGTTTCAAGCTGGACGAATGGTATGAAACCAGAGGGCATGTGTGGCAGAGACTTACTGCAGACTCACCAAATCCAGTTTCTCTTTCCCCTGAGGTCATGGCTAGACCACATTTCCCTGCCCCTCTTCCAGTCATAGGACTTAGTCATCAGTTAAACTGACCTTAGATACTGGCTCTTCTATTATATCAGTTAGCTCCTGCCATGTAACAAACCACCTTGAAACTTAGTGGGTTACAACCCCACCACCACTTGTTATTTCCTACAGGTCTACAGGAGGATTGGTGATTCTGCTGCTCTGGACTGA
This sequence comes from Ovis aries, assembly GCF_016772045.2. Taxonomy (NCBI): domain Eukaryota; kingdom Metazoa; phylum Chordata; class Mammalia; order Artiodactyla; family Bovidae; genus Ovis; species Ovis aries. The sequence continues at coordinate 52,651,445 of NC_056065.1, forward strand.
GTTTGGGTGACTTTAGCTGGGCTTGCTCATACACTGACACTTTAGTAGGTCAGCTGGGGGCTACCTGGTCTGGGATGGGCTCAGCAGGGAGATTCATATCTGCTTCATTCTGGAGATTTCCTCTTCTAGTTGGCTAGCCCAGAAGCAAGGTTTCAAGAAACAGCAGAAAGAGGCATGCACGCCATCTTGAGGTCTAGGCATTGAACTGACTCACCTTTTTTTTTTTTTTTTTCTAGTCAGATATTTATTTTTAATTGGAGGATAATTGCTTTATAATATTGTATTGGTTTCTGCCATACATCAACTTGAATTGGCCATAGGTATACATATGTCCCCTCCCTCCTGAACCCCGCTCCTGTCTCCCACTCCATCCCACCCCTTTAAGTTATCATGAGGCCATCATCACCCTGACACCAGAACAAGACACAGATGCCACACAAAAAAGGAAGACCACAGGTCAATATCATTGATGAATATAGATGCAAAAATGTTCAACAAAATTCTAACAATTCAACCACACATTAAAGGGATCATACATCATGATCAAGTGGGCTTTATCCCAGGGATGCAAGGATTCTTCAATATACACAAATCAATCAATGTGATATACCATGTTAACAAATTGAAAGATAAAAATCATAATACCTTCTTAAGAGAGGCAGAAAAAGCTTTTGACAAAATTCAGCACCCATTTATGATAAAAATTCTCCAGAAAGTAAATATAGAAGGAATATATCTCAGCATAATAAAGGCCATATTATGACAAACCCACAGCAAACCCTTTTTCCAATGGTGAAAAACTGACTCACCCTTTTACCGCATTCTTTTGACCAAAGCAAATCACAGGCCACCTCAGATTCGAGTGGGTGGGGAAACAGACTCTCCTTCTGAATGAGAAAGGCTGCAGAGTCATAGTGCAAGAGAAGAAAGCAAAGGAATGCAGCTATTTTTATAAAGTAGCACACCTACTCCCTAGATGCATAACCTTAAGTAAGTTTCCTCTCTGGGCCTCAGTTCCTCTTCCATAAAATAGGGGAAATAACATGTACCTTACAAATGAGATAATGGAGGTATAAGATAAAGTCCTCATCAGAGGCTTTGGCACATAGTAAATATGCAACGATCTTTATTACTTATATTCTTCACATCTCCCTGCAATGTTTCCCATTGTTCCTTTCACGTGGTTGGAAGCATTTGTTGAACTAATCAGTCATGCACCTGGCTCCAATGCCCAGCTAGAAAAATGGTCTCTAAATGGCTCATCATGTTTCTAAAGCTAACATAAACCCACACTTCTCAACTTGGTCACGGGCCCATTTGAAATCATTCCGTCCAAACTTGACATAGATCCCTCCTAAAATATATCCTCCAGCTGTTCAAACACAGTCTGTCTTCTGTGCGTATATCAGGACAGGAGAATACAATTCATGTCCCTCTAAATAAATTGACTGGAGCAGTCTTTCCAAAAGAGAATGTGCATGAAGCTTGCTAATTAGGACACTTCAAACTCCCATTTCCGACAGATCAAAAATCATCCAGAATTATGTATGCTAAGAAATCATCTGATTTGCTTTACGTGATGGACTGATTGCATTGATGGCCCATGCTTCACTCCCTTTGGTGTTGTCTTTCCACATTCAATGGGTTTGCTCTGGCTAATGCAATGGAAGCAAGCTTGATACAAACGTGGTCTGGAAATGTAGTTGCTTTTGTCCATTTCCTCTTTATGGACCTCTGTCACCACAATGAGAATACTCCAGAGTTAGCCCACCAGAGGGATGTGAGAGATTGTGTAGAAAAGCTAAATCGTACCACATGAGGCTACCATAGACCACCCAGTAACCGCAAATATATGAGTGAGATCAGTCAAGACCAGCCACCCGTGTCATTTTAGTGGAATGACCTAATCAATCCATAGCCTTAGGGACTTCCCTGGTGGTCCAGTGACTAAGACTCTGAGCTCTCAATGGGGCCCAGGTTCAATCACTGATCAGGGAACTAGATCCCATGTGATGCAACAAAAACTGAAAATCCTGCCTGCTGCAACTAAGATCCAGCGATGCCAAATAAAAAATAAATATTTTTTAAAACTCCATAGACTTATAAGAAGTACATCAATAGTTATTAAGTCATTTTGTTTCAGTATGGTTTGTTACACAGCAGCAGTTAACTGATTCAAATCTATGCCAATATTCTCATTATCAGTTCTATCCTGAGAGTCTTCTCTTTGTCTTATACTTTGGGGGCCTGAGGGGAGAGGAATTAGGTTCAATTCAGTAGCCTGAGACAAGTATATTCACCCAGAAATTAAATACCTGTACTACAAAGCTGGCTAAAATGAATACATTTGTTTCAAGTTCCCCATGAATAAATGAGGACTTGGAATAGCCAGGTCACTATATCACACTAAATTGTTTTTAAGTGTGATGACTCCAAGACAATAAAGTGAAAGAACATGAAATCTTGGCTTGAGTTGGCATTTAGGAGAACCTGATGGCTCCACTCCCAGATCTAACATTGAATTTGAACAATGACACTTAGCAACACCATGCCTCAATTTACCTGGCTGCTCTATGGGAAATGTTTTAGTTAAACATGAATGGGAAGCCCCAAGAGCTCTGTACAAGAACTATTGTTCTAAGTGTAAGTTAATTTAGAATTATAACTATCTGGCATACACTAGACTTTCTGTTATCTGACTAATAGATGGGAGCCACAGCTTAAAAAATACCAAATAACCAATACCAAAAGTCTGTACTGAATTCCATAATAGTGAAAAAAAAATATATTGACAACAAAATTACCTTTCTAATTATGTCTCATTCAGAAGAGCATTGGTTTACATTTCTGGAGAGCATGCCACCAGGAAAGGAATGCTTTGCCTTCTGGTGATTTATAAAGTTACTAATCTATAGGTATATAATTGAGAATTAACTATTGACCAGGTGCTATACTGCAGCTCTTCAGTTAAGTAACTGTGGCTTCAGTTCATCGTTTTGTTGTTCAAAATAATTCTATGTCTTCCCTACTTTCCCTTCATCTATTCTGACCCCTATGTGTTAAGTAGCTCAAAGAAAGCATGCTAGCCTTCTGTTGTGTGTCTCTATGTCCTTAGATAGCAAGGAGATCAAACCAGTGAATCCTAAAGAAAATCAACCCTGAATATTCATTGAAAGCTGATGCTGAAGCTGAAGCTCCAATACTTTGGCCGCCTGCTGAGAAGAGCCAACTCATTGGAAAAGAGCCTGATTTTGGGAAAGACTGAGGGCGGGAGGAGAAGGAGGTGATTGAGGATGAATTCAAACAAACTCTGGGAGACGATGAAGGACAGGGAAACTTGGTGTGCAGTAGTTCATGGGGTTGCAGAGTTGGACACGACTTAGCGAATGAACAGCTATGTCCACAGCATCCAGCAAGAAAAGACAGAGATCCTGGTTCCTCAGTGAACATCCATAGGCAAAGGATGAAAGATTTTCTGTTTTCAAGGGACCAGATGGAATTTTTAAAATCCCTAACTTAAATGTAAATTTCTGGAATAAATAATTTGCTCAGATTTTTATGCAGCACTCCTGGATATCTACTTCCAGTTACTCATGGAGTAATGTTAAACATACACAAGTAAATTAAAGTACAGATATATGTCATAAAACACTAGAAGAGGCTGTGCACTTTCTCTCTCCCTTTCTCATCCCAGGTCTCCATTTAAATGTCACATTCAAAAGAGAAAGCATTTGAACCCTTATCGAAATTAGGTCCTAATACATCTTTAAGACAAATATTGAAACTCATTATTTGTTTGCTTACATATTGAGGCATTCTTCCCCACTTGAACGCAAGACCCATTGAGAGCAAGGATCTCTTTTGTGTTCACTGATGTTCCCCACAATCTAGCACAGAGCTCAGAACACTGTATACACTTAATGAATGAATGACAAATGAATAAATGGATAAGTAAGACATATCTTGAGGGTCAATTATAATCAGTTGTAGGGCTTCAAAGAAAATAGTTCTAAGGCTGGAAGAGTCCCATGATGAATGAAAAAGTCACCCTTGGGTCTAAAAGTAGGCTTTCACAAGGTTTACACTATTGACTTTGCGGCTGGCTAATTCTTTGCTGTGGACAGCCAGCCTGTGCATTGTAGGAAGTTTAGCCAAGAGGCCTGGCCTTGATAAACTAGATTCCAGTAGTACCGCTACCTCTCCCACTCTTATTGTGACAATCGAAAATATTTCTAGACCTTGCCAAATGCCCCCCAGGGGGGACAAAATTGCTCTCTTCCATCTCAACTCATCTAAACGGTAATGGTGAGGTTGGGTATTATTTTAGGAGCCAAATATTTGCCAGTGTGACAATGGGCACCATGAGGAGATAATAATATTTTGGAGGAAAAGGTAATATCTTTTATATTCTATTTAAAGATTTTTGAAAACAATGTTCTTGGTACCCTAAACCTTCTAGAATTCTGAGGGGGTAAGATTTAGCTTTGGGAATGTATATTTCCTACAATAGTTAAAAACATTTGAGTTATGAGTGCTGTTGCTTTCCCCAAATTACACCCTCTCTTTCTCCCTATTTAAAAACCCCTTCAGGAAGCAAAGACTGAGGGTCACCACCTCCAAGTAGAAAATCAATTGCACTTCTTTTTTGATGGGCTGGATGGAACAATATTAAAAAGGGCTATTTTATTAAAGCTTAATAGCTGGTTTGCAAGACAGAAATGATAGTAATACCCAACCTCCTGTACTTTTCTCATGGTTGAGTGGAAAAGATGAGAAAATGCTGGCAATGATGCTTTGTAAACAAGGAACTGATCTACAAATATAAGTATAGTTGGGTGTTTCTCTGAGATGCCAAAGCCACCTACTCCTGACCACAAGACTCTTCGGTGTCTGGTTGTCTGCCCCACTATATTCTGAGCCCTCTAGGGCAGAACCAATGTTCTGTCCCTCTCTGTCCCTAGACCTTAGTGCAGTGCCAAGCTCTGTGCTGTTTTCATAATGTCCATGGGTGCCGGGAGCCAGCGTGAGGAACTCCGCCCATGGCAAAGGTCATGAGGAAGGAGGCTTGGCATACGCAAAGGCGTGATCAAGCCTCAGGAAACTCCCTGTTCCCGAGCATCTAACCCCAAAACCAGAGTCTGTTTTATGCTCTCACCTAAGCCTCTGACTTTGCGGGGGGCTCTCCCCATAACCGTTTCTCTCGGAGAAGGAGTAAACGTGCAGCTCCAAGGCAATAAAAATTCCTGGGTGTGACAAGAGTGTTTCAGCTTACGGACTCCTCTGAAGGTTATCTAGCCCGCCTGTATAGGTTCGTCCGGCCACATGTGATTGTTTACAGCCTCCAAATCTGAGAGGCACGAGATGTTTTAGACTTACTAAAGGCAAATTCTTTTGGGGAGTTAGAAATTATTAGTATAGTGGGTTGGTTAGGAATTATATTGGTGAAGGGCTCTTCATTTGTTGTGTCAATAATTGCTGCTAATTCCCTGCTCTGGGTGGGACAAGGATGTCTCAGGTCAAACCTCTCTGCTGACAGACTAGCTTGTGTGACAGGATTATCCATACTCCTGCCACATGATTGTTTACCACCCCTTAACCATAAACAGCACAGAGAGTTTTGGAGCATTTTGAGAGTCTTAATTATCATAGCGCCTTTTCTTCTTGTTGAGTCAATGATTGCCGCCAGGCCTCTATATCCTTAGGCACCTGGGAATATATTAATCAATGTATTTAGAATATAGCAAAGGAAATATAGTAGTTTGATGTTAGCAATACTAGACTTTTTGAGTTAATGGATTTTCTCTTTTGTAATAGATCACTGTACTTTGTTATAAATCACTGTGTCCTTGCTATGTAAAAATGTAACTTTATCATCTCTTAAGACTAAATAGATCTTAAGGGGGGCATTGGTGAAAGGATTTTCATTTGTTGGGCTGATGTTTGCTGCTAAATCTCCATGTTCCCTACCCTTATAATGAATATAACTAGCATATAGGAAGAAATAAGTATTAACCTTTAAGCATATAGGAGAAATAAGTATTAACCTTTAAGACTAATCATGTTAACCTTGGGTTAAATAAATTCCTTTCTTGATTGTAACTCACTATACCCTCACCCTATAGGAATGTAACTTTACTTGGAGGGTGGTGCCTGGCTTAAGAAAAAACACCCTTGGAAGAAATAAGATTTTTGGTTATCAGAAAGAAAGGATCATAAAATGTCAGCAGGTCTCACTCATGGCCAGAAGATGATGTACCTTTGTTATACATTTATGTGAAGCACCTGATTTTGATAAAGGTCAGGACTGCTGACTCCCACGTGACTCTGTATTCATCCCTATGTGTAACAAAAGGTATATAAGCAAACCCAAAAATAAAGAAAATGGATCAGTTTCTGGAAAGACTGATTCCCCCATGTCGCTTCTTTCTTGCTCCCATTTTTCTGGCTGAATTCCCATCTGGAGCATGGATGTTATTCCACGTAATCCAAGTTATTCAGCCTCTTTTTCTCCACTAATCTTCCTACTACACCATCTGTTTCTAATCTCCCTCTATATCTGTAATTAAATAAGTTTTTTCCAGGACGCCAACTCCATCCCCACCTTCGAATCACCCTGGATCCACCGGGGCTGGACCCTGGCACACGGGGTTCTCCAGGCAAGAATACTGGAGCAGGTTGTCATTTCCCTCTCCAGCTATGGTTTTTCCAGTAGTCATATACAGATGTAAGAGTTGGATCATAAGGAAGGCTGAGTGCCAAAGAACTGATGCTTCCTAACTGTGGTGCTGGAGAAAACTCTTCAGAGTCCCTTGGACTGCAAGGAAATCAAGTCAACCAATTCTAAAGGAAATCATCCCTGAATATTCATTAGAGGAACTGATGCTGAAACTCCAATACTCTGGCCACCTGATGTGAAGAGCCAATTCATTGGAAAAGACTCTGATGCTGGGCAAGATTGAAGGCAACCGGGGGAGCTGGTGGCAGAGGATGAGACAGTTAGATAGCATCACTGACTCAATGAACATGAATTTGAGCAAACTGGGGGAGATAGTGAGGACAGAAGAGCCTGGTATGCCCCAGTCCATGAGGTTACAAAGAGTCAGATATGACTTGCACCTGAACAACCATAACAAGCTCTGTGCTAGGACATAAGCACCAGGTTTATGTAGGTGGAATATATGGTTGGTTTATTGTCTCCATCAGCCCCACATCCATGTACCATCTTGTAGTAATAATGCCTCCCTACACTACCTGTGGTTTTGGTGGGAACATCCATCAACATGTCCGCTCTCCCATGTCCACGGAGGAAGAGGATCCAACAATCTAAGACAGGTCAGTCTGACTCTTTAGAATTTGAATCTTGATCAAAGTGACACAGAGAGAGGAAATGCTTGGAGCCAACTTATCCCCATCACAGCACCCTACTCTTTAGTTCCTAATGCCCAAATCTCCATAGGTCCCCTCTTTCCTGTCTTTTCTGAGATATAGTTCTGCAGGTTTTCCTCTGGGCTACTCTATCTGCTTCTGTTAAGTGTTTCAGCTCTTATGTTAACCAGAGCTCATCTCTGCAGCTGACCAAAGAGTTATAGCCCATTCCTCACCCGTAACCTGCCAAGGTTTTGTTACTCTGTCAGATCCCCCTCATTATAACATGAACCATCAATGGTTAGACCAACATGAAGTCCATTATGTTATCATTTTCTCAAGTGCAAATTGGCACTTGCCATGGGGTCTTGCCATCTACCTCTACAAGGAGACAGGGAAATCACATGCTGCTATAGCTGCTGACCTTCAGCACCCCCTGAAATTAGTTCAGGGTGGAAAGTAGAAATGAGGCACTCTGTGTATTGGGAAAAACTAGCAGGACAGGTCTTCAGATAGTTAGATATTTTCAGGAGAAGATTTTATGAACCCAATTCTTGAATCTCCTCTTATCTAGAAAAGCATCAAAATCCTTCATGGTGATGACTGCTTCTGGTGACTAGCAGAAAGTTTCAGCAGACTAGAAGAAACCTTCTCAGAAAATGTGTGCTTGATTGCGTGTACTCCCCCTTTACCAAAGTCTCATACATGCTGTTCTTCTTTCCTACCTCTCTGGAGCATTTCCTCGGAGCTATCTGAGGTACTGTCTCTCAGGGGGCAGTCCTCATTTTGCCTCATATAAAACTTAACTTCCAACTCTCATGTTGTGAGTTAAGTCAACAATTCGAAAGATATATCATTCAAATAAACACTCAGTACCTAAAAATGTAACATAAAGGTTCTATGACTTGAAAATAAATTCGCAAATTGCTTTTTAGTCCTATGCAGATTATTAGAAACTAAACCAGTTTGGTACAGACTATTCCATTCAAATATTACCCATCCTGAGAGATTATCCTGAGTGTTCATTGGAAGGACTGTTGCTAAAGCTCCAATACTTTGGCCACCTGATTCTAAGAGCTGACTCACTGGAAAAGACCCTGATCCTGGGAAAGATTGCAGGCAAAAGGAGAAGGGGGCAGCAGAGGAAGAGATAGTTAGGCAGCATTGCGGACTCAACAGACATAAATTTGAGCAAGCTCTGGGAGATAGTGGAGGACAGAGGAGCATGGTAGTGCTAAGTCCATGGGGTCACAAGGAGTTGGACATGACTTAGTGACTGAACAACAACAGTATCCTGAGAGATGCTCCTTTCCATCACAATTTAGCAACGGACAGAAGTCCCACTTTTTGAGCCTTATTTCCAGTTAAATCTGGGCCTTTGCATGGTGAACACTGAAAGCAATGTTCAGCATTTCATAATTTCTCCTAAAGTTCTGCCTCGTGGATTTTGCAAAGGTGCCAGAGGTCTCAGAAGAGGCTGCCTTTCTCTATTATCTTAGAAAAAAAAAAAAACAACCTCAACACAAGCTTAATAGAGCCTGCATTACAATTTCATATCTCACCCTCCATTTCTCCTGAACAGGAAAGGTGATCGTAGAAGTTCTATAACTGATGGGATCACATTTAAGCCTGACAATGCCTGTAGGTTAAATTGTATTTATTTTTTTAAAAGACTTTAAAAGATCAAAACCATCATGGCAGAATGGGAAGTGGACTTGCACGCATTATATAAGACACTACAAGCTTTATACCTGCTGATTTTATAGTTTTGAATCTGAGAACGGAAAATAGCATTGCCTTTTCAAATGCACAGGGAGAGAATGGGTAACTGAGCCCAGGGATTACTGGAGGGGATAAGCTAAGACTCCTTTGAATAATCAGCTTACCACTGTAGCTTTCCTGTTAGCTGAACTTGATTCTTCAGCATCCATTTAAGTATTTCTTTCTTCTATGACCTTTAAGAAGTGAAAATCTGATGGCATGGGTAGACTTAAAAATATCCAAGGGTAATTTTCTTAGGAAAAAAACTTTGCCTCTTTGCCCTCATTCTAATTTCAGAGTCTCTTCTCTGCTTGTTACTACACTGGGGAGGGTTCCAAGTCTTGCCTAAGCCTGGTGGTGTCACATTTCAGAAGATAAGCAAAAACTGTTCTTGGGTTGCTACTCATAGGCAGTGTCTGTGACCTTGAGAAGTCAAACATCCATCTGGTGCCTTAGTTTGTGCAATGTAAGGACCAGACATTCTCCAGAGCTGCCAACAGGGTCTCGTTCATGACTATGAAGCCAGTCGCAGCTCTAAAGCACCAGATAATTGCATTAGTAATAACCACAGGGTCCAGACCATGAGCACAGGTTGAATTCAGAAAGGATGGAAAGTGCTGATAACAAGAGAAGTCATCATGATATTACCTCTGTAATGAGTGTGTGTCAACTACCTGACACCCAAGGTCCATTTCCCAGCATGTGTTGAAACCTACTGCGTAGATCTCACTGTCTTATTGGTCAGGAGCCTGAGCCCAGGTTTGTTCTGGTAGATGCTTTGCTCCAAACCACACTTCAAGGTCAGTCTTATCTTGGATGGCCTTGGCCTGCAGCAGCTTGAAGTAGGGCCTCAGTTCTCAGCCAGAAATTGAGGTCAGGTCACATCAATGAGAGCATCGAATCATCACAACTAGACCAGTGGTCAGTGACAAGGCTCTGGACCTTCAGCTGTGCAGAAGAGTTCCCACAAAGACAGAAAACAATGAAACAAGTACAGTATTTATTAGGAGGAAAAATGACAGTATGTATAGATAGGCCCACAGGTGGGCTCAGAGAGAGAGTAGTGCCCTGGTGGTACTTTCAATCACTTTTATGGGGTATTTCTTCCAGTTTTCCTTTGGACAATCATTTTGATTTACCTGGTTCATAGTCCATATTTGGCATATCTTAGGGTTCTCCCATGTGTGTGCTCGTATCTCTTAGCCAAGATGCATTCCACTAAAGAGGCCTGGGTAGTGAGCATCAGTTAGCATCAAGGACCTCCAAGGAGTTTTTCTGCATGTGTGTAGTTGGGGACGTCTCCTGAATTTAAGAATGAAAACCATGTTGTCTCTTCTCTTCTATCTGGCAGGGCCCAGCCTCCTCTCTCAATTGTCCTGCTCTTGATATTTTGGAGTATTGCTTCAAAGGGAATGAATCTCCCATCACGCCACCCTGGGGGACCCATCTACCTCCTACCTGAAGTCTAGAGAGGGAGGGTGTCCAGATAGCTCAAACAATCAAACCATTTCTGTTAAATCTGCCTGATTCTTGCCAGAAATCAACTTGAAAGCATAATCAACCAGGGGAGACTACTCTACAAAAACAAAACAAGAAAGGAAAATGAAGCCACCTAAATCACATCGAGTCTCTGATCCTGGCAGGGCCCTCATTGACCTCCTTGAATGCCAGGCTGGTCTCCTGCCCATTGCCCCCTCCTGATGTTCTCCTTCTTGTCTGGCAAGGGGAATATAGGTCCTTGGCAAATATGCTCTCAAGTTCCCTGAATACAAATAACAGAAAGACAAATGAGAGAAGAGAAGGTAAAGGAAGGGAAGGGGAGGGGAGAAGACACAAGGGAGAGGAGGAGAAAAGAGAAGGGGAGATACAGGAAAGGGAAAGGGGAACAGAATCTCATCCCACATCTCAACTAAGATTTATTTTGTCAACTGAGAAATGAGGTGGCAGGGGAGGAAGGAGAGAAGTGAAAGCTGAGAGAGGGAGGGAAAATGCTGAGGCATGGGGAGAAGTGAAAGAGGAGAGTGAAAAAGATGGCTTAAAACTCAACACTCAGAAAGCTAAGATCATGGTATCTGGTCCCATCACTTCATGGCAAATAGATGGGGACACAGTGGAACAGTGACAGACTTTATTTTTTGGCCTCCAAAATCACTGCAGATGGTGACTTCAGCCATAAAATGAAAGGACTCTTGCTCCTTGGAAGAAAAGCCATGACCAACCTAGACAGCATATGAAAAAGCAGAGACATCATTTTGCCAACAAATGTCCATCTAGTCAAAGCTATGTTTTTTCCAGTAGTCACATATAGATGTGAGAGTTGAACTACAAAGAAAGCTGAGTGCCTAAGAATTGATGCTTTTGAACTGTGGTGTTGAAGATTCTGAGAGACCCCTGGACTGCAAGGAGATCCAACCAGTCAATCCTATAGGAAATCAGTCCTGAATATTCATTGGAAGGATTGATGCTGAAGCTGAAACTCCAATACTTTGGCCACCTGATGTGAAGAACTGACTCATTGGAAAAGACCCTGATGCTGGGAAAGATTGAAGGCAGGAGGAGAAATGGGTGACAGAGGATGAGATGGTTGGATGGCATCATTGACTCGATGGATGTGAGTTTGAGCAAGCTCTGAGAGTTGGTGATGGACAGGGAAGCCTGGCATGCTGCAGTCCATGGGGTCACAAAGAGTCAGACGTGACTGAGTAACTAAACTGAACTGGGGAGAAGGAAGGATAAAACCAATACAATATTGTAAAGTAGTTAGCCTCCAATTAAAATAAATGAATTTAAAATCAAAAAAAAGAAAAGAAAAAAAAAAAAGGCAAGAAGAAAAGGGACAGTGAGGACAGAGCAGGGGAATAAGACAGCCCAGAAGATAAAGCATGTTCCATTCCTCTTCTGCCTAACACTTGACTTTTGTCAGCCTGTACATGCAGACTTGCTTAGAGAAGATGGTTGTACAGTTTATTTTTGTGTGTAAAGACTTGCTCACTTCATTCTTAGAGATAGTCCTCTGGGAAGGATGTCCCAGTGATTGAGTCTCACTTAAACTGAGCTCTCCCTTCAGACCTAGACAAGCCATGTTCCGGGCAGAGAAGGCTGAGGCACTGTCAGGCCTGGCCAGTGGCCGAGGGTCAGTGGAGCACAGGACCTCCTTGACCGCTCCATATCCCAAGTCCTGTGAAAAGAGACCCCACCCACAATGAGGCACAAAAGATCTCTGCTTTTCAATACCCAGCCTTCCAGAGAAGGACCTTACTGCCAACAAAGCGATCTTATTGTTTTCCCATGCATTTGTTTACCCCTTAATAAATAATGATATTAGGTCTTTGGAGGAAAGAAGGAGAGAACTGCCAATAGGAGATTTAATTTGCTATAATCAACCCCTCTTAGCATGCAGAGTCACACAGTACAAGTAAAAGAATTAATCTGTACCAGAAAGAATTGCCTCTTTGGTGTTATGAATCTAATCACTTACAAAGCTGAGTCGGCATTTTGGGTTTAGATGGAGCTCTCAGGAATAAAAGCCACAAGATCAGGTTTCAAATGTGATCTGAATGGTACCCTTCATTCAATTTGGGGGGCCTTTGGATTATACAGGGAATGAAATGCAAATAGAGGCACTGGGCCTCTTTTAGACACCCCCTAAATATTCAGACAGACATGTAGGGGATGAATAAACACTTGCAGGCCTCTGGGCTGCCTGTGTGAGATATTCCTTCTTGATCCCATTCTCTAGGATAGATTGTCAGACCTGCCAATCATCTCTGGAACCCCCATTATACTTGGGAGAGGTGTTTGCTCTGTGCATACTGTTTTATAATCCTCAGAGGTGGAATTTCATAGCCCAGCAATGCTTTTGCCTTTGACATTCTCCTAAGCAGGATTTATTGCTTCCAAGACAGATGTGACTTGAATCGATTATGTCTTTTAAGCAGTCACTCTGGAAGCAGCTTCCAGGTTCTCTGGAATACTTTTTGCCTGACTCCATTCAACTTGCAAGCTGATGTCAGAGTATTTCATCATAATCTAATACTATTAAGAGTCCTCTGGGTATGGAACTAAGAAGGCTATTACACCAACTAAGTTCAGGATGTGGTTGCTACTCTTGAAGAGCTTATGGCCTGCAACACACAAACATCTATTAATATCACAAAATGCAGCTGAACGGAAGGAGATATCTAGAAGTTATATTTACCTGCTATTGACCTCTCATTACTGATGAACTTAGAAAATGAAGTAAGTACATTTGTTCATCTTTGGAATTGAGACAAGAGGCAATGCCAAAAAATGAATGGAAAAGACCCAAATTTCCAAAATGCTCAATAAAGATTCTCATTAAAAATCATATAGCTATGGTTGTCTATTTCAGAACTCAAAACTACACATCACCCCAGCCATTCCAAAAATGTTGGGGTTTCTCAGTATTTTATAAGTTTGGCAACATCAATCTTGTAGAGAGTTATTTCAGAGGTGATCTGAGCCTGGGGGTATGAGATAACATGAATCTAACTGACTTCAGCCATAGACCTAGATTCATAATCACAAATAATGTTTCAAAAAGTTAATGCCTTTAGAAGAAAATAAATGAAGTTAGTATTTTTAGATTGATCACAACCCACCTCATCCTATATTAGTCCAAAAGATAAGAGGGAGGGATCTTTGAAAAAATAAGAGGCAAAGAAATAACATTTCCAGATACTATACCACTTTCTTACCTGAATTTCTATGATCATTTTTCTCTGGGGAAAGATCCAACTGATCTTCCTTTTAGAGTGTATGACTTAGCAGAATATCCACTATATCTTACTCCATGTTTCCCTAGCTATTTAAATGAGAAAACTCTAGCAGGCATTGATTTGGTACCAGGAGAGAATGAGATAATAAAATATTCCCACACAGTTCAGTTCAGTCACTCTGTCATGTCTGACTCTTTGTGACCCCATGGACTGCAGCACACTAGGCATCCCTGTCCATCACCAATTCTGGAGTTTTACTCAAACTCATGTCCATTGAGTCGGTGATGCCATCCAACCATCTCATCCTCTGTCACTCCCTTCTCCTCCTGCCTTCAATCTTTCCCAGCATCAGGGTCTTTTCCAATGAGTCAGTTCTTCACATCAGGTGGCCAAAGTATTGGAGTTTCAGCTTCAGCATCAGTCCTTCCAAACTGATTTCCTTTAGGATGAACTGGTTGGATCTTCTTGCTGTCCAAGGGACTCTCAAGAGTCTACTCCAAAACCACAGTTAAAAAGCATCAATTCTTCCCACACAGTAACCACATTATAAGATATTTTAGTCCCACTTGATAAATAAAGAAACATTTGTAATCAAAGCCATAAAGGATACAAGTTGTTAAATGAACCCTGTACTTAGGGGGAGAAAATATTTCCTTAAGCAACATTAAATTCTCAAAATCCACTTCTAGGCACTAGTAAGCTCATATATGAAGGAGAGGGGAAAGATGAATGATTTCTTCCTCCCTTAATATTTTGCAAACAGGAGTTTACACAACATCATCAAGGATGCATTCAGATGGTTCCCTCGGCTGTTGTATTAGCTATAGGATTGGGTCCAGGCACCGAGGAAAGCTAATCCTTTCAAGAACAATTTGCTCTCTTTTATTTGGTAAATTGTTCTAAATTTCCCTTTTTCCCCCTGAGTTTTAAAATTGGTTGTTGTAGCTTCACAATCTTCCCTTTCTCCGCTAGTCAGGCCTGGGGAGAAAGAAGAGGCTGAATGGGTTGCTCATAATAAAGGGGAAAGGGGAGAACAGTGAATAAAAATGAAAGGCTTTGCATAATTTGCGCCACCTCAATACAGGGCCTCAAAAATGCCATGGGACAGCTTCAAGCATTGACAGGTGAGAAATGAACAAAACTTTGCTGGTTAAAGTCTTATTGGTGCAAGATCGAGGCTTCACGATTAATTTTAAATAATAAAACATAAAAAACCACCATGATAGAAACAAAAGCAAAGAAACCATAGTAGAAAATCTGATACAGAGCAGAACACAGGAAACCACCAACCATTTTGACCTCTCTGCTGTTGAACAGAAAAAACAGCTCAGGAAGAAAGTTCTAAGAGAAAATAGAACAACATCACCAGACCCAAAGAACATTTTCTTAAACATTTCTAAATATGGAAGAGGCAGACACGAAAATAAAATCTAGTTCAGCTTGGCTTCACAAACACAGAAAATGATCAGTTCTCTTAAGACACCTGGTGTTTGTCCATCAACATATCGGGAGAGACCCACCAACAAAACCAGAAGGAGTAGATACATTAGTTTTTAAATATTTCAATAAAAGAGTGAACAAGGAATAACCTTGAAGAATCACATCTCAACAAACCATGCAATGAACTAAATGTCTTCTGTAATTAATTCACTGCTAGCATTAAAAAGAAAAAATAAGAAAAAAAGTAGCGCTGATTCGCTTACTGGTGGTGCACCAAATGTACCAAAATATTCATTAGTTACTCAGTGATGCTGTTTGGGATAAGTATTGCTCCACTCCAAAGCCTCTGCCAGCTTTGATGCCTGCCAAATTTGTATGTAAATGGGTTTTCACTTTCCAAGGCTAATGGGAGATCTGCTAAATTCTCAGAGACAACACATATATTATTTTAAGCCCTATTACTTTGACTTAAAAACAAGCCACTTTGATACTAAATCCAAAATAATACTTAATTAGAAATCCAATACTCAATATATCAGAAAGTCCATTATGCAGCTGTTTATCACAAAGTTAGTCATAATGAATGTGACAGATGAGTGTTTTTGTGCAGCCTATACCAAGAAGAAAACAAAAAAAGGTCACCACCTACTCTATATAGGATTTATTGATCTTTGTACCTGAGCATCCATTAAGAGGTGCCTCATCAATATCATGGAACTCTTGAGTGTCTCCTTCTCAGTGGGAAGAAAAGGGTCTTGGTCCTCCTCCAGCGCTTTTGACTTGGTGACAATAAAATGGGATATCTGGTCATTTAGGGTGTGCAGTGACTGGACTGCTGCAAAAAAAGAAAGAAAGAAAGAAAGAAAGTCGAATCACAGTAGGTAACTTTCAAAGAGAAATTGGCTATAATTTTTGAAGGGAGAATTGAGGGTGAACACACAAAGTATAACCCAGGCAGGTGTCAGGAACCCTTATGTCCATGGGTCTCTCCAACACATGTGTTTAACGGGTAATAGACTGAACACTCTCCAAATCATGAGCCTGTATGGAAATGCTTGGGGATGCAGTTGTGGGCAAAACCAGACTGGATGCTTACTCACATGGAGAGTTCAGTCCTGTGCCAATCACAGAAAACAAACAAGTTAGCAAACACTTCTATAAAGATGACACATAAGTGTTTATGAATTAGAGAGAGATTAGTAGGGCATGAGGGGAGAGCTCTATAGTAGATTTACATTTACAGTCATACAGTTGGCTATTTTACCTCTTAACAGATGGCCTCTATCATTAAGTTTAATGAGGTGATAGTGGCCATATTTTCCAATCAGTACTACGTTTGTACCAGGAGGATTATTGTTTCTCTATCATTCACGTGGCACTTGCCATCTGACATGATTTTAAGATTTCACTTTATTTATGCTTTTTACTTCCTTTTCTGCTTTCTCCATAGTAAATGTGGTAAGAGTAGAGATTTTCAAAATAATCTCTTGGTTTATGTTTGGTATATGCCCAATAACTAGGAAAGGTCCTAAAAGTTAGAGGGTGCTCAATAAATGTTGGTGAATTAATTTCCTTACATTCCCTTGAAATAAAATTTGTTTCCTTATTGAATTTCTGTAACTTCCAGGTAAATCTATCCTTTCAAACCAAGAATAAGTAAAGCCTACACATTCTCAGGAAATCACTGCACTAATCATCATTCTGAGGATACAAAGTAATAATCAAAAACTAGTATCCAATAGAATCACTCTGAGAACATCTGCCTTTGACCATGAGGGAGTAAGAATATTCAGATTACCCACTTGCTGCAAATAACTAGAAAACTGTATAATATATCAGAAACAAGTACTTTCAGACATTGAACAGCAGCAAAACACTGTGATCCTTTAGAAAAGATGAAAAAGTTGAGTTCTATCATTGCCAGCATTCTGCAAAAATGGAATGTCCAGACCATAACATGGGAAGAGAAATTCAAAGAGAACCCACCCCTCACACTGAATTGAGAAGATAGAGACTGGAAAGATTAAGTCTGCTCTAATTTGCAAGACAAATCACTAAGAAAGAAGGAATTACACAGAGATCTCTAGAAATCTGCACAGGAGTCTCTGAGTTGTTGGCTAAATATCAATTCTATATATGGGTAAGATTAAACCTTACATATCTGGCAAGGGAAAATTCCAGGAAAGGACAGTCACATTTTGGGGAGCTGTAAGCCCAATAATTCCAAGAGAGCTTACAGGAAAACAAATTGTTTTCACGCTCACTGGCCAAAGTGGAGGGTCTTGGTTGGAATTCACAGCATGTTCAGCAGGGCCTCCCAAAGGATAAAGGTTTAGAAACAAAGCTAAATGATCCTTAGAATAAAGGCAACTCCAGGTCTACCCAAAAGGAGTTTAAAAGTAAGCCTTGTAAGGATCAAACTAATCTTCCCATAACTAAAATACTTACCAGGAAAGAAAAATGAGCTTTTTTTTTTTTTCTGTAGAAGTATAACACAGTCTGTGAGGGATTGGGGGCAGGAGGAGAAGGGGACGACAGAGGATGAGATGGCTGGATGGCATCACTAACTCGATGGACGTGAGTCTGAGTGAACTCCGGGAGTTGGTGATGGACAGGGAGGCCTGGTGTGCTGTGATTCATGGGGTCACAAAGAGTCAGACACGACTGAGTGACTGAACTGACTGAATACAATCTGGGCTTCCCTGGTGGCTCAGACAGTAAAGAATGTGCTTGTAATACAGGGGACTCAGGTTCAATCTCTGGGTCAGAAAGATCTCCTGGAGAAAGGAACGGTTACCCAGTATTCTTGGTTATCCAGTATTCTTGCCTGGAGAATTCCATGGACAGAGGAGCCTGGCAGATTCCAGTACATGGGGTCACATAGAGTTGGACACGACTGAGCGATTAACATTTTCACTTTTCATAACAAAATCTAGCACTCAAAATGCAAAATTCATAAGGCTCTGTATTCAATAAAAAATTACTAGACATGTAAAGAAACAAGAAAGTGTAGCTTGTAGCCTGGAGAAAAATCAGTTTATGGAAACAGACTCAGAAATAACAAGTGATAGCATTAGAAAATATTACTATTAAGATAGCTACTATAGATATTCTCTGTTTGTTCAAGGTTGTAAAAGAAAACACTATTATGATGAGGAGAAAAATATAATATTTAGACCAGAACTAAATAGAGCATCTAAGGATGAAAAATGCATATCTAAAATGAAATTTTTACTAGAGGAGATGCATAGCAGATTAAACAATGAAGAAGAAAATATCAATGAAATTGAAATTTTATAATAAAACTCTCTATAATGAATAAACAGAGCATCTTTGACAATATAAAGCTGTCTGAGAAACATGCACTTGGAATCTGAGGGGATAGGGTAGTGGCAGGGACAGAAACAATGTTTGAAGAAACAGTGAAAATTTCTTTTTCCAAATTTGATAATACTATTAATCTCTGAATACAAGAATCTCAATAAATTTCAGGCAAGACAAATACAAAGAAAACTACACCAAGACATATTATAATCAAATTGCTAAACACACAGTGAGAAACAGAAAATCTTTTTTTTGCAATGGCATGGAGGATCTTAGTTTCCTGACCAGGGATCAAACCCATACCCTGTCCAGTGGAAATACAGAGTTTTAACCCCTGGACTGCCAGGGAAGTCCACAAAAATCTTAAAATCAGCCAGAAGAGGAAGGCACACTGCATTTGGAGGAAGAGAGAGAGGAATGATATCAGACTTGTCATCAAAATCTATGAAAACCAGAGAAGAATCTGTGACTGTTAAAAATACTGAAGAAAATACTTGTCAATCTAGAATTCTATAACCAATAATAGTATCTTTCAAAAAATGAAGGTGAAATAATGACTTTTTTCAGATAAACGCTGAAAAAACTTCAACAGCCCTTTCATTAAAAGAAATGTTAACTGTCCTTGCTGTGTGCTTAGTCACTCAGTTGTGACCAACACTTTGTGACCCCACGGACTGTAGCCTGACAGGCTCCTTCCATCCATGGAATTTTTCCAAGCAAGAATATTGAAGTGGGTTGCCATGCCCTCCTCCAGGGGATCTTCCCAACCCAAGGATCAAATCTAGGTCTCCCTCATTGCAGACAGATTCTTTACTGTCTGAGCCACGAGGGAAGCCCAAGAATACTGGAGTGGGTAGCCTATCCCTTCTCCAGGGAATCTTCCTGACCCAGGAATCAAACCAGAGTCTCCTGCAATGCAGGTGGATTCTTTACCAGCTGAGCTACCAAGCAAGCCCAGAGTAAGCACTGCTGCTGCTGCTGCTGCTGCTAAGTCACTTCAGTCATGTCCGACGCTTTGCGACCCCATAGACGGCAGCCCACCAGGCTCCCCTGTCCCTGGGATTCTCCAGGCAAGAACACTGGAGTGGGTTGCCATTTCCTTCTCCAATGCATAAAAGTGAAAAGTGAAAGTCAAGTCGCTCAGTCATATCCGACTCTTAGCAACCCCATGGACTGCAGCCTACCAGGCTCCTCCGTCCATAGGATTTTCCAGGCAAGAGTACTGGAGTGGGGTGCCATTGCCTTCTCCAAGAGTAAGCACTACAGATAGCAAATAAATCAATGATGATTTTGAACAATAGAGAATCAGTCTCAGACAACTGAGCATAGAGTTGTAGCTACAAGCCATAAAATAGGAAGAATACAGAATATGATATCAGAGCAGATTTTCATTGCACAGGAAGGCTCTAAAATATTTCCCTGGACTAGGGAATAAGCTTGGCTAAAACAGAGAAAGATGAACAAGAAAAAGAGGAAGTATGGGACCTGATTCCTGCCTAATTTGAATCCTTGTACTCAGAAGGAGATGGTAGAAATACACTCAGATAGACTTGGGGATCTGAAAGCAGAGTGACTTAATGTCTTATGTCCTACCCTGGGCACTAGGGGTGGGGACAACCTCGCAGTGCACCTGCCAGTATGAGGGTGGAAACAACAGGCGATGGCATTTCAGGTCCAAGAGGATCTGAGATGGCACTACAGCCCTACCACCCTCACTATCCCACCTCCAGTCTCCCTTAGCATCATGAGGACTGCAGATATCTCCAGTGAGTCCAGAAGTACCCAGAGGGAGATTCGTGGACCCCAAGATAGGATAGTCCACTAAGTCCCCTACATACAAACTTTCAAAGATGTGACCATGCTTCTGGTTCCAGCAAGAACCCAGAACCTGATGCCATCAACATCATGCATGAGTGAAATTGCAGCTGGCCCCTGACTCCTATTGCTGATGATCCTTCAGCTCAACCGTCTCCCTCCTCTTCTCCCTTCTCCATTCAGTAACTCTTCTTGCCTCTTCACTCAATGCCAGTCCCAATATGCCAGCTGACGTACTGTCTACTGTACTTTTCAAGGCACTGTACTATGAGCTCAAAACATTTTTGTGCGTTTATTTGTTGCCTATGTATTATTTGTGTGAAAAGTATTATTAACATACTACAGAACAGCGCTATATAGCTAATAGTGTTAGTTGGGTACCTAGGTTCACTTTGTTGGACTTGCGAACAAATTGGACTTAACACACTCTCAGAACAGAACTCATTCATATGCAGGGGACTTACTGTATATCAGCCTCCCAATAACCCAGAGAGAAGAGAAAGAGAATGGAAAGGGGAGTAATTTGAATTTATTTGATATTTATGCAGAGGTACAAAGTTTTCAACCAGAAGGGACTGAGTTATTATCAGTTGAAATGTTGGCTCCAGATCCAAGTTTAATTTCGTTATAGTAACGTGAAAACAACAACAACAAACAACTTTTTGGAGTTGTGACTATAAAATTTTAAACACTCTATATAGCTTTTCTCTCTTATTTAGACACAGGAAGGTTGGAGCACACTGAGCTACCAGTTCAGTTCAGTTCAGTCACTCAGTCATGTCCGACTCTTTGCAACCCCATGAACTGCAGCACACCAGGCTTCCCTGTCCATCACCAACACCCGGAGCTTACTCAGACTCATGTCCATTGAGTCAGTGATTCCATCCAACCATCTCATATTCTGTCATCCCCTTCTCCTTCCGCCTTCAATCATTCCCAGCATTGGGGTCTTTTCAAATGAGTCAGTTCTTCACATCAGGTGGCCAAAGTATTGGAGTTTCAGCTTTAGCATCAGTCCTTCCAATGAATATTCAGGACTGGTTTCCTTTAGGATGGACTGGTTGGATCTCCTTGCTGTCCAAGGGACTCCAGCACCACAGTTCAAAAGCATCAGTTCTTCAGTGCTCAGCTTTCTTTATGTACAACTCTCACATCCATACATGACTACTGGAAAAACCATAGCTTTGACTAGACAGACCTTTGTTGGCAAAGTAATGTCTCTGCTTTTTAATATGCTGTCTAGGTTGGTCATAGCTTTTCTTCCAAGGAGCCAAGTGTCTTTTAATTTCATGGCTGCAGTCACCATCTGCAGCTCAGAAACATACACAACAGATGAGACCCAAGGCCGTGACATGACTTTCCAACTCCTATCCTCATAATCTTGCCACAATACCCACACTCCTGATCCAAAATAATGTCTGGTTAGAGAACACCACCACAAATGGGGTGTTATACCACCAACACCAGCCAAGTGGGACACAATAAAAGTAAAGGCAGGGAACAAGTCTAGAGGGTTTTTTTTCCCCCTTTGGCAAATGTAAAATAAGCAGATGGCAGAGTGCCTGGCACAGTAAACATTTCATGTACTAAAAATATCTAGGACTGAAGCCCTTCGTTGATGTTCCCCTATCTATACTTCTTTGAATCTTCTCTTTCCATCACATAGTTCCTTCACTGATAATAATAATTATTATTAACAATATTACAGCAAACACCTATGGGGACTCAATATTTGCAACCATGGTGTTACATGTTTAATAGGCAATACCTCACTTAGTCACCCCAATGATTCTACTGAAGGGTCATTATCATCGTTCCTATCGTACAAATGAAGACACTCAGGTTAAGAGATTCATCAAGGATTATGCACCGGTCAGAAGAAGACAGGACTCATATCTACCCAGAGCCTGCACACAGAATTCCTGCATTATACCACCTCCACCCCACACACCCCTTGTTGCTCCATTGTGCTGTGTTCTCCTTTGGGCAAACATACTGTCCTTCTGGTCCCCTACCTATTGCCATTCCATTCTCATCATTTCCTTCAAGATGTAGCCAAGGAGGCTGAATTGATGTGTTTCCTCCTAGGGTACCACAGAGAGCAATCCAAGGCATAAAGAGTGTCAGGCTGGCTGTGGGTGATCACTTGGTGATATCCTCATAGTTTTCAAGGTGAGAAAACCGAGACCAAGAAAGATGATTCAGCTCTCTAAAGATGCTCTGGCAGTCAGTTTGAGAGTATGGATTCTAGAAGCCTGGTCTCAATCGTGTCCACCTCTCCAACTAGCTGTATAACCTTGAGTAAGCTGCTTAAGGCCTCAGCTTCCCCATCTCTAAGTGGGGATAATAATAGGAACAATTTCACAGAGTTTCTGAGAGTTACAATTAATCAGATCATTTGCACAAAGTATGTGGCACATGACTGTTACATGGTATTTACTATTATGATTATTCTACAGTTTATACCTCAAGTCTTTAACTTACTGATATTAACTAGTGGCTATGTTTGTAACTGAGTGTAATTACTGAATCTTTGTTATATAAATAAATCAAGATGGTCTCTGTGTATTAGTCTACGGTGTTTATTTCTTCACTGCAGGCTGAGACCCATTAGCTCAAAAGGCAGCAGGTGCCAAACGCAAATGTTTTACATCCAAATATTTTAAATACAGACTAAATAAGCAGATTGTTAACTATTTAGAGTCTGCCTGCTTCGCAAGGGCTTCCCAGGTGGGCTAGTGGTAAAGAACCCACCTGCCAATGCAGAAGACTTAAAGAGAAGTCTCTGGCTTCCCTGATGGCTCATATGGTAAAGAATCCACCTGCAATGCAGGAGACCTGAGTTTGATCCCTGGGTCATGAAGATTCCCTGGAGGAGGGCAAGGCAGCCCACTCCAGTATTCTTGCCTGGAGAAACCCTTGGATAGAGGAGCCTGGCAGGCTACAGCTGAAAAGGTCGCAGAATCGGACACAACTGAAGCAACTTCACACTCATACACCAACTGCTTTGCAAACCCCACAACACTGTGCCCAATCTCTGCTAGCCATTGGTGAGATAAGCCCTGGTACATAAAGACCCCAAGACCCTACTGGTCTCTGACCCAGACTCCCCACTGTGCTGGCAAGTGACATCACCTGGACACCTAAGTCCCCTGGAGGACCCCTCTCTCCCCCATGAGTTCCTTGCCCACCTCCCCCCTGAGTATTGACCTTCTGCATTTCTGGATAGTCTCCGGCTGTGCAGGATTTCACATGCAAACTACCAAAGGGTCATTCAATACAGCCTGTGTGAGCTACTGCCACCTAGTGGTCATATCTTTTCCCTTGATGAACCCCAAGGTCTCTTGAACACCCTCCATTACCCATTTGTCTATTCATTTTATATCCCAGTTACAATGAGTCCAGTGCATAATATAAAATGAAAATGCAATAAATTTAAGTTGAATAATTAGAAGTAATAGCCCAAGGAGGAACCTCTTCTTCAAGGCAGGTCACTCTGTGTTTTTAGCCTCATATGTGTGCTAAATCATTCTGTCTTTTTTGAGATTGCATCCAATTACTGCAGAGCTGGACTGTGAAGAAAGCTGAGCGCCGAAGAATTGATGCTTTTGAACTGTGGTGTTGGAGAAGAGTCCCTTGGACTGCAAGGAGATCCAACCAGTCCATTCTAAAGGACATCAGCCCTGGGTGTTCTTTGAAAGGAATGATGCTAAAGCTGAAACTCCAGTACTTTGGCCACCTCATGCGAAGAGTTGACTCATTGGAAAAGACTCTGATGCTGGGAGGGATTGGGGGCAGGAGGAAAGGGGGACGACCGAGGATGAGATGGCTGGATGGCATCACTGACTTGATGGACGTGAGTTTGAGTGGAATTCCGGGAGCTGGTGATGGACAGGGAGGCCTGGCGTGCTGTGATTCATGGGGTTGCAAAGAGTAGGACACGACTGAGCAACTGAATTGAACCTAACTGAACTGCATTTCGGACTCTTTTGTTAACTATGAGGGCTACTCCATTTCTTCTAAGGGATTCTTGCCCACAGTAGTAGATATAATGGTCATCTGAATTAAATTTGCCCATTCCAGTCTGTTTTAGTTCACTGATTCCCAAAATGTTGATGTTAATTCTTGCCATCTCCTGTTTGACCACTTGCAATTTACCTTGATTCATGGACCTAACATTCCAGGTTCCTATGCAACATTGTTCTTTAAAGCATCGGACTTTACTTCCATCACCAATCACATCCCACAACTGGGAGTTGTCTTCGCTTTGGCTTCATCTCTTCATTCTTTCTGGAGTTATTTCTCCACTCTTCTCCAGTAGCATATTGGGCACCTATGGATCTGAGGAGTTCATCTTTTGGTGTCCTATCTTTTTGCCTTTTCATACTGTTCATGGGATTCTCAAGGCAAGAATACTGAAGTGGTTTGCCATTCTCTTCTCCAGCGGACCATGTTTTGTCAGAACTCTCCACTATGACCTGTCCATCTTGGGTGGCCCTACATGGCATGGCTCACAGTTTCACTGAATTAGACAGGGAAGAATACTTGAAGTGTGCTAAGTCACTTAAGTCATGTCCAACTCTTGTGACACTATGAACTATAGCCCTTCAGGCTCCTCTGTCCATTAGATGCTGCAGGCAAGAAAACTGGAATGGGTTGCCATGCCCTCCTCTAGGGCATCTTCCAACGCAGGAATTGAACTCACATCTCTTATGTCTCCTGCATTGGCAGGCAGGTTCTTTACCACCAGGGCCACCTGGGAAGCCCTCATGGGTACTTCATGTAATTTGTCTGGTTACATCTATTGCCCTCTTCTAATAAAAGAAGCTCTCATTCCATCTTGGAGAAACACCCATCTCCACTTGTGGTTCATGTAGGGCTGATGCCATTCCCAGGTCACAGAGGTGCACATGTCATCCAGACCTTGCCATCCAAAGCATTTCATCTCCAAGGCAACAGTGGTTGGTCCAGGAGTGGCCTTGTGACCTAAACATGCCCAACAAGATTTAATTCCAGAATCATCTGATATAACTATTAAGAAAGAGGAAGCCTCTTTTCCAGTTGAGTTTGCTAAGAATGTGTAGCAGCTGGTGGTCTTCTTAGCCATCAACTAAGGAGCCCCAGCCTGAGAATAAAACCAGTGGAGTGAAGAGGTAATTCTCATCCACAGATAGGGAACAAGATTCTTGATATTATCATTACAGCTTTGGGATTCAGCCGCTAACTTCTCAGGTGGATTGCTAAATTTCCTTCTTTTCATTAGCACATTTGGGTTGGGTTTCTGTCATCTGCAATCAAGAAGTCCTGATTACTGGAAAGAAGCCTGTACTTTGTCTTCATTGTAATAGTTATTAACGTGGATAGTTTTTTTAAAGTCTGCCTCTCTGGCAGATTAAAGAGGATCTTAAATTTTGTGAGAAAAACCTGGAATCCAATCTTCCGCCATAAGTGAAACTTTAGACATATGGTTTCAGCCATCTCTAAGCACCCCAGATGACAGCCCAGCCACTCTGGAGCAGAGCTGAACCCCTTCTCTGGATGGTACCCTAATTCCTGGCCCACAAAACTGTGAGCATAATGAGGTGACATCCTTTTGTTTGGGGACGGCTTGCTCTGTAGCAATGAAGTTGTTCATTCATTTAGTCGTGTCCAGCTCTTTGTGACTCCACGGACTGCAGCACACTAGGCTTCCCTGTCCTTCACGATCTCCCGGAGTTTGCTCAAATTCATATCCATTGACTCAGTGATGCCATCCAACCATCTCATCCTCTTTCACCCCCTTCTCCTCCTGCCTTCAATCTTTCCCAGCATCAGGGTCTTTTCTAATGAATTGGCCGTTCATATCACGGGGCCAAAGTGTTGGAGCTTCCGCTTCAGCATCAGTCCTTCTGGTGAATATTCAGGGTTGATTTCCCTTAGAATTGACTGGCTCCATCTTCTCTGTGGGGCCTGCAATGCAAGAGACCCAGGTTCAATTCCTGGGTCAGGAAAATCCTCTGGAGAAGGAAATGGCAATCCACTCCAGTATTCTTGCCTGGAGAATCCCATGGACAGAGGAGTCTGGCAGGTTACAGTCCGTGGGGTCACAAGAGTTGGACACGACTTAGCATCTAAACTACCACCATCACCCATCTCCTCTGTAGCAATTGATAGCTGAAAGTTCCATGAGGTCAGCAACCAGGTACTTTCTGTTCATCACTGCCTCTCTAACTCTAAGCACAACACCTGGCACACATGGTGCTTGACAAAATAAACATTTATCCAAAAGAGAAAAATGAATCAACAAATGAAGAAAATAGCCAGCTTCTCTCCACTTTGTCTGCTCCACCAGCCCATCATCGTAGAATCAGCTGTTACGCATATTTTTCTCCATTTGACCTATAAAAATCTCAACCAAGTAATACTGTTCTTAAAATGTATGATGGATTATACAATGAAAAGCCATATATATGCTTTCTTACCTACCTGAGTTTAGGCAATTGAATCATAAAACCAGGTTTATTTGGTTGGTGGTTCTGCATGTGAAATGATGTTAAATTTATTTCATGTTATTCTGGTCTACAAATTTGAAGAAACATGTATTTTTATAGCAGGCTTATTTGTATGAAGTGCTCATTTGAATTTCACTGTATATTAATGAGTATTTATTTAGATTTCAGATAAGGGTAGCACATTCATGGGTTGGCAGAGGGAAAAATAACAAGTTTCAATATTTTGTGTCATTAGCAAAAATTGAAGGTACACAGAAAATGTCTTCATGTTTTCAGAAGAGGGATAGCAGCTTAGCATACTACGCCTCTGTATTTATAGATCAGATGAAGTGTAGGCATGAAATAATATTATGACCCTAAACACTCATTTTATACAGATGAGTCCAGAAGTCACTAAGATGGGCTATTGTACATTTTTACAGAAAAATATACCAAATGAATTATATCATGGGGCACAGCCCTGCCACAAGAAGCACCATGGATTTTATGATCTTGTCATTTATATGGTCCATAGATATGAACTAATGATCAAATTTATCCCTACATGTTAAACAACCTTTGCTTTTCATGTATCTCAAATTCTTTGATGCATTTTGCATGAAAATGCTAACCAGCTTCCAATTCTTGCTTTAACATAGTCTCATTAAATAAATGAAGCTTAAATAATTCAGGTATTTGCCCCCGCTGTTGTAATAAAACTCATTCTGCAAGTCAAAAGTTGATACTGGAGTCAAGGATGCAGAGAAATTGAAACCCTCATGCATTGCTGGTGGGAATACAAAACGGTTCAGCCACCATGGAGCACAGAGTGGCAATTCCTCAGTAAGTTAAACGGAGAAGTTCCATGTGAGCCAGTGATTCTACTTCTAGGTATATCACCAAGAGAACCGAATACAGGTGTTCAACCAACCACTTATCCATGAATGTTCACAGCAGCACTCAGTGGTCATAACAGCCAAAGGTAGAAAGAACCCCAAAGTCCATCAGCTGATGAGTGGGTATGCAAAATGTAGTATATTCAAACAGTGGAATATTATTGCAGAATGTGGCGCATTCTTTAAAAGGAAGGCTCCTTTTAAAAGTTCTCATACATGTTACAATGCAGATGAACCTCAAAAACATTATACTAAGGGAAAGAAGTCAGTCACAAATGCTACAAATTGTACGATTTCATTTACATGAAATGTCCAGAACAGGCAAACCCAGAGAGAGAAAGCAGATTAGTAGTTGCCAAGAACTAGAGGGAGAGAGGGAGGGATGAACTGACTATTTGGTACACGTTTTTCTTTCACAGGGACGAAATATTCTGGCACTAGACAGCAGTGATGGTTAGAACATCGTGAATCTACTAAATTCTATTGAATTGTATATTCTAGGAAGCCTAAGTGGTAAATTTTATGCACGTATGAGCTTCCCAGGGGGCTCAGTGGTAAAGAACCCACCTGCCAATGTAAGAGATGTGGGTTTGATCTCTGGTTTGGGAAGATACCCTGGAGAAGGAAATGGCAACCCACTATAGTATTTGTGCCAGGAAAATCCCATGGACAGAGGACCTTGGTGGGCTGCAGTCCGTGGAATCACAAAAGAGTCAGATATGACTAAGTGACTAAACACCAACATTATATATATTTTACTACAATTTAAAAAAAAGCTGGGTGACCAGCTCAAGATTACAGACGTAAAAACAATGATATTGGAATACCCCTCTAAATCAGACAATTTAGTGGTCCCTGGAGAAGGAAATGGCAACCCACTCCAGTGTTCTTGCCTGGATAATCCCAGGGATGGGGGAGCCTGGTGGGCTGCCATCTATGGGGCCACACAGAGTTGGATATGACTGAGGCGATTTAGCAGACCTCTAGGGATGAACATTTAGGACCTTTTAACTGTGGTTTGTCTTATGGCAAAATGTAGACAGGACCCAATATACTATCCTGGCACCAATGGAAAAGACGCAAATCACATACTTAGTCAAGTTTGAAAGTAGACATTAAAAAAACAAAAAACAAAAAAACAAAACCTTAAAACCAAGGATCCAAGGTGGTGATAATAAATCCATCACCAACTGCTTTAAGTGAATATGTTTTCAAGAGACCCAGAGTTACACGGTGGCTGCTGAGAAATGCATGCGGATTTGGATGAAAAGCAATAATGCAGCAGAAGTCACAACACAGGCGGAGACAAAGAGTGCGAGGGCGTGAAGGAAGTCCAGGCAAGGTGGTGACAGAATCAGGCCCTGATAGAGCCTGCAGGGCTTGAGAGCAGATGGCCTACAAGTCGACGGGGAGCTGGAACAAGTCCCAAGATGGGGGAATGCAGTTAAGGTTACATCGTGGAAGATAAATGTGGCCCGGGTCCAAATCCAAACCCATGGCCAGAGAGAAGCCTGGGGGGCTCCGACCTGCCTCCCGTTGAAGAGGGGCCTTTTAAGAGCTGTGTGTTTTGGAGTCAGAGATGCAGAGTCCAAGTCCTGCCTCCATCTGTTACAAGCTGTATAAATGACGTCAACTCTCTGGGTATCACTTTTCTTATCTGTCACATGGAGATAAAGCTATGTCTAATTCACAATCATGAAGCTTAGCCTAATTAATGCAAATAGAGGACTCAAACAGTGCCTAACCTAGAGTTAGTATTCAGTGATAGTACTCAACCATCCACCATGATTATTACCACGCCCACAGCCTTATTCCCATGAGCCTGGAGCAGGTGTGGTTCTGAATTGACCCTCTGAGTCTGCCTGCCACAAAGGGAAGCTCTAGGGGATGGATGCCCTGGTAACATCCAGGTTCCCTAGGAGTCAACGGTCCATGTCTATAGCCCTGGGTTGCCCCTACACCATGTCACCCTTTTTATTTCACTTGCAGCCACTGGGCCTAGACAGCACTGCCAGTGGTCTACAATAGGAGCTGAGACATGGAGTGAAGTGAGGTGGCTGGACATACGGCATGGAAATTCTGTGTGAATGGGTGACCATATTCTAGTGTGTGGTCTGGTTGTCAGAAAGGCATCTTGGGACTTCCCTGGTGGTCCAATGGTTAAGGATCTACCTGCCAATGCAGGGGACTCGGGTTCAATCCCTGGTCCGAGAAGATCCCACAAGTTATGGGGCAACTAAGCCCATGTGCCATAACTACTGAGCCCACAGGCTGCAACTACAGAAGCCCCCATGCCCAAGAGCCCATGCTCTACAATAAGAGAAGCTGCGGCAGCCAGACACCCACATACTGCAACAGAGTAGACCTTGCTCACCACATCTAGAGAAAGCTCATGCACAGCAGAGAAGACCCAGCACGGTCAACAGTAAATAAATAAAAGGCATCTAGAGAGACAAAGAAAGAAGACAACATGAAGGGGGAAGGATTCAAAGCAGCACAGAGCTGAGGCACACCTGACACCTTTCTCATCTTTGGTTTCAGTTCACCCTGAGGTCAAGCTGCCTCTGCTTGACCCCTTAGGATCAGTCCCCTCCTTTCCCTAGTTAGCTTGAACTGATGTCTGTACCAAGAGAGCTCTTCGTAATACAAGACCCAGATCTCAACTCCTTTGTACTCCTACACCATTTGCCTTCTATTTCTCAAGGCATCCAGACTACACAAGAACTATGCTAATTTCTTCGGTTGGTGCTGCCCACACCTTGCTCAGAGGAAGGCAATGGTAATAATAGAAACACCAGCACTATGGGTGATGGCAGCTGCTTTTAATACTTATTAAGTACTTATTGAATGTCAAGCATTTTGCTGAACATTCTTCATATATCCTCACATTGGATCTTCATGCCATGCATGCTTTAGGTACAATTGGACAGTAAAGAAGGCTGAGCACTAAAGAATTGATGCTTTCGAATTGTGGTACTAGAAAAGACTTCTGAGAGTCCCTTGGAC
This sequence comes from Ovis aries, assembly GCF_016772045.2. Lineage (NCBI taxonomy): Eukaryota > Metazoa > Chordata > Mammalia > Artiodactyla > Bovidae > Ovis > Ovis aries. The sequence goes on from NC_056065.1 coordinate 52,682,261, forward strand.
TGCAAGGAGATCAAACTAGTCAATCCTAAGTGAAATCAATCCCGAGTATTTATTGGAAGGACTGTTGCTGAAGCTGAAGCTCCAATACTTGGGCCATGTGATGAGATGAGCTGACTCACTAGAAAAGACCCTGATGCTGGGAAAGTCTGCAGGCAAGAAGAGAAGAGGGCAGCAGAGGATGAGATGGTTGGATGGCATCACCGACTCAATGGATATGAATTTGAGCAAACTCTGAGAGATATTAGAGGACAAGGAGCCTGGTATGGTACAGTCTAAGGGTTGCAAAGAGTCAGACATGATGTAATGACTCAACAACAACTACTGGCTTCATTCTCCTGTTGAGGAAACTGAAGCCACTATCTTTATCCACCACTGCCATGAGAAAGGTCTGTGCCTGCCAGTCCTGCCTGTTTCCTCCAGAGTCTGTATAAGAGGCCATCTCTACTGGAACAGAGCCCTGAGCAGGCTCAGGAAACAGCAGATGAGCTCCAATTAGCACAAAGATGATTAATAGGTGCTCTCACTTTCACTGTCTCCCTCTTGGTCCCCAAACACCATACAGAGCTAATGAATTCTCCATCATTCTGCAGTCACACCTAGACAGGATCTAACCAAGCACTGGCCTACTGGCCTTCAAAAAAAAAAAAAAAAAAGCTCCACTTCTGTTTGTGTGCAGCCTCCAAGCATTACCAAGGCCAACTCCACTTTAACTTCATCGAAGCTGCAAGGGGATAAGTTACAACAGAGTCACTCTGTGAGAAAGGAATTGTTACAAAATCATGTAGCCAGAAGACCTGCCTGGGCACAACATGCACATTTTCATTTCAATGTCACTGTTCAGGTAAAGACTGCAATGAGAAAATGGACTTTGGCTCAAGCAGGAGAAATCGGAGCCAAGGACACGTCAACCTCATGGTGACAGAAGATTGAATACCTTAACTGGGGTCCTGATGGAACGTGCACTCCACTGGTGGGAAGTTCACTTCACTCCTGGAACCAATTGATTCCCTGAAGAGAAGCTGAGAGGCCATCATCGTTTGGTGGTCAGTGCCGTTCACACGTGATAGGCATCCTAAGAGAGGTTTGGGGGCTCACAGTCATGGCTGGGCTATTTCTTCCAGGTCCTGATTTCAACCTAGAACTCTACCCCAAGACCTTTCTCTTCTTCCTTCCCTTATCCTTCCTTATTTCTCTAAATTCCATTTTCCAGATGTCCCTGGATTCTACCTTTGTATTCAGTGCAAGGGCTTGGCCTCTCTTTTCCTGTTAATACTGATTCACTGTGCTAGAAATGACTATGCCCCCATCCTCACCCTTGGTCCCCTGAAAGGGGATTAGGCCTTTTTGGGAAGGCCATTCTTTCCATCATAAAACAAACACCATGAAATACAGCAAGGAATGCAACATTCCTGTGAAATTTTAAGACAAAACACAAGATTTCCAGGAAGATTCCTGCTCTGTTCTCTGCTTTGGGTTCCTTCCCTCTCCGGTAGCTGTCTTTTTTTGTTGTTGCTGTTTCTTTTGGTTGCACTGGGTCTTAGTTGTGGTGCGAAGGTTTCTCCTGTTGCAGAGCATGGGCTCCAGAGTGTGCAGGCTCAGCAGTAGCTGTATTTTGATGGCAATGTTTGAGGCTCCTGGAGATTATAACCTGAAGTCCTGGAACATCTCAACCATTTCCCATAGTCAAGGGTGGGTGGTGGCCCTTGGGTTCTTCACACAGAATTTGTCACCTACTCTTCACTTTCTATGGAGCAAGAAATGGCAACCCACTCCAGTATTCTTGCCTGGAAAATCCCATGGACAGAGGAGCCTGGGAGGCTACAGTCCATGGGGTTGCAAAGAGTTGGACATGACTGAGCATGCATGCCCTGCACTTTCTAATCGAATCCATCACAGACATTCTAAGAAGTCTAAATTAAAGAAATTGATAAAGTGAATATATATTCCCAAGTACATAAAACTGGAAATAAATCAAACATATGTAAATAAAACCCAAGGACTTTCTTTGGATAACAGATAGTATTTGCAATCAGTGGGTCAACAATACCTAAACAAGTATTACTATAATTTTGGGAAGTGCTTAAAAAGTTGAGCTCTGTTACAATTCAAATATAGAAGCAATTTATTTAGCAAACACGCTACAATAAAAATAACTCTTATTTCCTCATAGGAGATGTGGGTTTGATCCCTGGGTTGGGAAGATCCCCTGGAAAATCCCACGGACAGAGGATGGACAGAGGAGCCTGGCAGACTGTAGTCCATGGGGATGCAAAGAGTCAGATATGACTAAGTGACTAAGCACACGCATAATGTTATCATAGTACCAACTTTCTGTAATAAAAACAACAGCTCTTGCTCATTAAACACTTTCTGTGTCCCCAGATTCACGCTTATTCAGTGTAACATAAAAATTGCTACAAAGACATGACAGGGGTCTGATGACCTGAGATTTGCAGATGAGAAACTTGAGGATAGAGACATGCCCTGTCCAATGTCACACAGGCAATCAAGATCAGAACTGACATCAAACCCAGCTTTGTCCAATTCCAAGCCCCTGGGCCAGCATGGGAAAGCATCACGCAAATTTAAATTGTTTAAAATTGTGAAATGAGATGCACTCTGTTAATTTCTTTTCTTTTTCACTTTGGGATGTTAAGTATTCTTTCTCTAGCCTTACTATGTTCCACACTGCTGTTGGCGCTCAGTACCATAGTGAAAACACCTGAGGGAAGGTGCTCGGTTTCTCAAAACAAGACAATAGTCATCTTCTGTGAAGAGCTTGTATGGCAGTTATAAAAATCCCCTCTTCCAGCACTGACTGTCTGACTGGCCCACTTGCAGAAATCACCCCATCATGAGATGTCTTCTAAGATGCTGAGCTGTGAACAAGGCAGACAATCCCAAGATTCCAGGCCGCTATAAAGGAGCAGTGTTTGCCCAGAGACGAGGAGGACAAGAGGGACAGCTCCGAGTCTGAGGATGTGGGTGACAAGAGATGGGTCTTTCCTTTTCAGAATGAATCCAAAGAGAAGCCACCCTGAGCAGCTTCCTGTGCTTTGAGGGGCAGCACCACTTCAACACCTGACATGAAGGGGCTGTGGACATCTTATCATGCAGGGCTGGACACAGAGTTGTGGAGCTCAAGGATGCTATCTGCATGCAAATACAATTTAGAGACTCCTAGAGACCTGAGCGCTCCATGGATGGGAGGCTTCCTGCCAAGAGTCCACGCTGAGGTGAAGAGCACAGATCCGGGGAAGTGAGTTGCATGTTAAAAATGTTGTGATTCTGAATTCTGCTTCCAATGGGGTACAGGGATGAGGGACCCACACATAGCATGACAAGGGGGTGGGGGCCGATGAGAAGCATAATGTCCTGAAATGGAAGAAAGGTTTAAAGCTGAAAGACGGGATTTCCACCTGGTGGTCCAGTCACTAAGACTCCACGCTCCCAATCCAGGGGGCCTGGGATTGATCCCTAGTCAGAGAACTAGTCAGAGATTCCAGAGATCCCTGATCAGAGATTCCACATGCTGAAACTAAAAACAGAAGATTCCATATGCTGCAACTAAGAACCCAATGCAAATAAATAAATATTAAATCAAAAGAAAGCAAAACAAAAACACCAAAACACTGAAAGGCACATTCCAAGACAGTCAGAAAGACATAAAACTATGTTGATGTGACTCCTGGTTCTATGCGTTCAGTGATCGACTTAAAATTGCACAGATGGCATTAAGACCGACAGTTTTAAAAGGAAAAACTATAATTGTTTTGCTGTAACTTAACATGTAATTATGGGTCTGTTGAACCGTCTCACAGATAGACCAACACCATGGGAAAAGAATCCACAACCTTCCCTGTCACTATTTTATTTTAGCCAGAGATGCTTCCAAAAATCCAAGTGAATATCCTTGGGACCAAAATGTTCCCAGTCAAGAGCTGCTCTCCTTTATTTTAAGAGAGAACTCAAGGATCCTGGAAGGCAGGCTGTGGCAGAGAAAAAGCCTGCACTGTCCGTGTCCATCTCATGGCATGAATGCTTCCACCACGTGTTTCCAAACAAGATTTCCTCTCCCCACAAATCATTTTACTATAATAGAACCGCATCACTAAGAGCCCAAGCAGAGGTCAGTCTAACAATCAGCCAGCTAATCAAGTTTCTATGCGACACTGAGCCCGGGGCCAAATTTCCAAGACTGCAGGAACCAATCTCACCCACAGAACTTTAAAGTCTCTATAGGGATCATGCTAATTGTTATTGTATAGATTAGGGTTGGGTGTGAGACTAGGGGGTGGCCATGTTTAAAAAAATCCTATAATCATTGTAAGGAAAAAGAAAAACAATAGTAAATGGGTTTTCTCTTCTCTAAACAAAAGGTGTAATTTATGGGCCCATGACCCTCTGAAATAATAAGAAGCACAAGCTAAATAAAAAAAAGAAATTTGGAGATCCTGTGATATCTTATTGCAGCCCTAGAGACTGTTGTTAATTCTTGGCTAGCAGAAAAAGTTTATCAAAGAAACCTTGTTCTTTTTTTCCTTGTTCTTGATTTTGATTCCCATCTATGCTCTTTAACTGGGGCTTCCCAGGTGGCACATAATCTTTTAGGCTGCACTCAATATGCCAGCACATTTGGAAAACTCAGCAGTGGCCACAGGACTGGAAAAGGTCAGTTTTCATTCCAATGCCAAAGAAAGGAAATATCAAAGAATGCTCAAACTACTGCACGATTGCACTCATCTCCCACGCTAGTAAAGTAATGTTCAAAATTCTCCAAGGCAGGCTTCAACAGTATGTGAACTGTAAACTTCCAGATTTTCAAGCTGGATTTAGAAAAGGCAGAGGAACCAGAGATCAAATTGCCAAAATCCGCTGGATCATGGAAAACGTGAGAGTTCCAGGAAAATATCTACTTCTGCTTTATTGACTATGCCAAAGCCTTTGACTGTGTGGGTCACAATAAACTGGAAAATTCTGAAAGAGATGGGAATACCAGACCACCTGACCTGCCTTTTGAGAAATCTGTATGCAGGTCAGGAAGCAACAATTAGAAATGGACATGGAACAACAGACTGGTTCCCAATAGGAAAAGGAGTATGTCAAGGCTGTATATTATCACCCTGCTTATTTAACTTATATGCAGAGTACATCATGTGAAACACTGGGGTGGATGAAACACAAGCTGGAATCAAGATTGCCGGGAGAAATATCAATAACCTCAAATATGCAGATGACACCACCCTTATGGCTGAAAGCAAAGAAGAACTAAAGAGGCTCCTGATGAAAATGAAAAGGAGAGTAAAAAAGTTGGCTTAAAGCTCAACTTTCAGAAAACTAAGATCATGGCATTCGGTCCCATCACTTCATGGCAAATAGATGGGGAAAAAGTAGAAACAGTGACAGACTTTATATTTTGGACTTCAAAATCACTCCAGATGGTGATTGCAGCCATGAAATTAAAAGACACTTGCTCCTTGGAAGAAAAGCTATGGCCAACCTAGACAGCATATTAAAAAGCAGAGGTATTACTTTGCCAACAAAGATCCATCTAGTCAAAGCTATGGTTTTTCCAGTAGTCATGTATGGATGTGAGAGTTGGACTATAAAGAAAGCCGAGCACCAAATAATTGATGCTTTTAAACTGTGGTGTTGGAGAAGACTCTTGAGAGTCCCTTGGACTGCAAGGAGAACCAACCAGTCCATCTTAAAGGAAATCAGTCCTGAATATTTACTGGAAGGACTGATGCTGAAGCTGAAACTCCAATACTTTGGCCACCTGATGCAAAGAACCGATTCATTTGAAGAGACCCTGATTCTGGGAAAGATTGAAGGTGGGAGGAGAAGGGGATGACAGAGCATGAGATGGTTGGATGCTAGCCAAGAATTAACAACAATCTCTAGGGTTTCAATAAAATATCACAGGATCTCCAAATTTCTTTTTATTTAGCTTGTGCTTCTTATTTTTTCAGAGGGTCATGGGCCCACCACCGACTCAATGGACATGAGATTGAGTAAACTCTGGGAGTTGATGACAGACAGGGACACATAGCATGCTGCAGTCCATGGGGTTGCAAACAGTCGGACACTACTAAGCAACTGAACAGAACTGAACTGTGGTGGCGCAGTGCTAAAGAATCCACCTGCCCATATGGGAGACACAGAAGACTCAGGTTCAATCCCAGGGTCTGGAAGACTCCCTGGAGTAGGAAATGGCAGCCCACTTCAATATTTTTGCCTGGAAAATCAGAGCTTGGCAGGTTACAGTCCATGGGGTCACAAAGTGTCAGGAGTGACTGAGCATGCATGCAGGTGCTATTTAATTGCATTTGATTTGTTAGCATTTCAAATGCATTTTGTTTTACTACAGACTATAAAGAAAGCTGAGCACTGAAGAACTGATGCTTTTGAACTGTGGTGTTGGAGAAGACTCTTGAGAGTCCCTTGGACTGTAAGCAGATCCCACCAGTCCATCCTAGAGAGATCAGTCCTGAGTGTTCATTAGAAGGACTGATGTTGAAGTTGAAACTCCAATATTTTGGCCACCTGATGTGAAGAACTGACTCATTTGAAAAGGCCCTAATGCTGGGAAAGATTGAGGGCAGGAGGAGAAGTGGAAGACAGAGGATGAGATGGTTGGATGGCTTCACCAACTCAATGGACATGAGTTTGGGTAAACTCTGAGAGTTGGTGATGGACAGGGAGGCCTAGCATGATGTGGTCCATGGAGTCGCAAAGAGTTGGACACAACTGAGCGACTGAACTGAATTGATTACCTGTATTCTAAAGTTCAGAAAACCACTTTGAATCTCAAGTAAATTTCATTCTTAGCTTAGGGTAGTTTACAGATTTATGGAAGAATGAAGAAACCAGTTAGCTTGGACTGATATTTTTTTCCAGATAAATATTTTCTGTGGAAGACTCTACAGTTATTTATTCAGTCAACAAACAGGAAGGCATTGTGGTTAGAAATCAGGCTTTGGAATTTCAGATTATTGCTTCTCTACTTCTTAAGGACAGGCCTTGAACAAGTCAGCAAATCTTTCTGAGCCTCAGTTTCCCCATCTCTAAGGCAGAAACCATAATGTTCAGTTCAGTTGCTCCATCACGCCTGCCTCTTTGTGACCCCATGGACTGCAGCCATGGCTTCCCTGCCCATCACCAACTCCCAGAGCTTGCTCAGAAAACTCATGTCTACCGAGTCGGTGATGCCACACAGCTATCTCCTTCTGTCGTCCCCCTATCCTCCTGCCTTCAGTCTTTCCCAGCATCAGGGTCTTTTCCAACGAGTCAGGTCTTTGCATCAGGTGGCCACAGTATTGGAGCTTCAACTTTAGCATCAGTCCTTCCAATGAATATTCAGGGTTGATTTCCTTTAGGATTGACTGGTTTGATCTCCTTGCAGTCCAAGGGATTCTCACGAGTCTTCTCCAACATCACAGTTCAAAAGCATCAATTCTTTGGTGCTCAGCCTTCTTTATGGTCCAACTCTCACATCCATGCATGACTACTAGGAGAAAACATAGCCTGACTATACGGAACTTGTCAGCAAAGTGATGTCTTTGCTTTTCAAGACATTGTCTAAGTCTGTCATAGCTTTTCTTCCAAGGAGCAAGCTTCTTCAGGGAGCTTACATTGCAACAAGAGACTGACTGTGAATAACTAATACATTGTAAGGAGTTCTTGAATCAAAGTATAGAAAGCAGGAATGGGAGGCATGTCCACCTGCAAATACAGATCAGAAACATCCTGTGGTTTCACAGTGATAATTTTTTATTTCCTACCATTATGGTGTACTTATGCATCTGTTCCCTCCCAGAGTACCAAAAAATCCACAATGAGCAGAAGCTCACTTAATTTTTATTGCTTTTAAAATATTTATTTAATAAATCCATTTCAGATTTTCAGTGAGAGCTAGATGGTTGAACCCATGAATTTACCTCCTCACTCTCCCAACATCCAACAAAATGACACTAAGTCAAAGTATTGTTTAAAAAAAAAATTCACAAGACAAAGGAAAAGGATGAAAGGTTACACAAACAAAATGCTAGCAGCTGAAAATAGAAGGACAACAGCCCTGAAAAACCAGAACCCTCAGCCAGTGGAGGAGTAGGCTGAGAAGCAACTTGGTTGGCAGCGTCAGAGGGAAGTCAGGGCTGAGAAGAGAAAAACTAACTCAAAGTCTAGTCCCTCCCCCCATGTGTACCTGGCCATGTGACTCCCCACACCACCCAGACTGAACACTGGACATTTACTCTCTGAAAAAGATGACAGAGTGAGTCTCTAGACTTGGGGACACCAGGCACAGTAGAAGGCAGGGGTGCCTTATTAAAAAGAAGGGTACATTGGCTGACATACTGAATGTTGAGATCCCCAACTTTATTTATTTTTTACATCTCCATGTCATCTTTTTTTTTTTTTTTTTTTTGAGGATAATCACTTTACAATATTGTGTGGTTTCCACCATACACCCACATGATTCAGGCAGATTCTTTACCAGCTGAGCTACTATGGAAGCCCTGAATCAGCCACAGGTGTACATATGTCCCCTATCTCCTGACTGTCCCTTCCCATCTCCCTCCCCATCCCATCTGTCTAAGTTGTCACAGAGCACAGTGTTGAGCTCCCATGTCACACAGCAAATTCCCACTTGCTATCTATTTTACATATGATAAGATATATGTGTCTATGCCATTCTCTCAGTTTGTCCCACCCTCTCCTTCCCCCTCTGGTCCACAAGTCATTTCTCTATGTCTGCATCTCCACTGCTGCCCTGCAAATAGGTTCATCAGTACCATCAGTTGATACAGGCACTATGGAGAACAGTATGGAGATTCCGTAAAAAGAAAAACTAGGAACAGAACTACCATGCTACTGCTAAGTCACTTCAGTCATGTCCGACTCTGTGCGACCCCATAGACGGCAGCCCGCTAGGCTCCCCCATCCTTGGGATTCTCCAGGCAAGAACACTGGAATGAGGTGCCATTTCCTTCTCCAATACACGAAAGTGAAAAGTGAAACTGAAGTTCCTCAGTCATGTCTGACCCTCAGCGACCCCATGGACTGCAGCCTACGAGGCTCCATAGGACCCACAATCCCACTACTGGGCATACACCCTGAGAACGTCATAATTGAAAGAGACGCACGTACCCTAATGATCATTGCAACGCTTTTTACAGTATCCAGGATTCGGAAGCAACCTAGAGGTCCATCGACAGATGAATGGATACAGAAACTGTGGTACATATACACAATGGAATATTAGTTATAAAAAGATCCCCAACTTGATTCCCTAACACATCAGATGGATTATTCCTACCTGATGAAGATACGGGTGATAGCATCATCTACTTAGTGTTCATTTTGTGCCAGGGACTGTTCTCAGTGCTTGATGTACAGTAACTCATTTAATCCTCACAATGCTATTATTAGGTAAAGGTAGATTCTACCAGTGTTCTCCATTTTACATATGAGGAAATTGAGGCACAGAGAGGTTAAATTACTTTTTCAAGATACACAGTAGGTGTTTGAATCGGGGTTTTAATCCAGGCCAGTAGCAGGAAGGGTGATTCTACCCAAAATATGAGACTGACAGTTGTTCTGGGAACTGAACCAGCTTAACAGACATGAGCTGGAGATGCTGACATAACAGATTCTCCAATGAAACAACACAGATTTACCTTACAAAGAGACCCAGAGTTAGTAAGTGGCCCCTATGTGCTTAGAACGTCTTTTTTTTAAATTTAATTTTTTAAAAATAGGTTAGAACTTCTAATGACATATTTAGTGCCTTCCCTGAAATATGAGCGGATAGCAAAGGATGGCCAGATATATGAAGAAAACCTGTGATAAGAAAGGAATGAAGGAAGGGAGAAGGAAAGAGGGATAGGAAGAGAGAGAGGGAGGGAGAAGAGAAAAGAAAAATGAAAAGGGAGGCAGGGAGGAAGAAAGAAGATAGGAAGGAAAGTGAGGGCACAAAGATTTTGCAGGGTGATGAAAATGGTTTACAATTCCCACTAATATCCATACAGAGTATATTATTCTCAGATATTACAGGTGAAGGGACGAGGAGGTGTGAACTACCAGGTATAAAATATTAATAAACAAGATGCAAGGATGCAATGCACAAAACACAGAATAGAGCCGATATTTTATAACAACTTAATATGGAGTATAATCTCTAAAAATATTGAATCACTGTCATAAACCTGAAATTCCTATCACATTGTAAGTTGACTGTGTGTGTGTGCGTGCGCATGCTCAGTTACTCAGTTGTGTCCAACTCTTTGCAACCCCCTGGATTGTAACCCAGCCAGGCTCCTCTGTCCATGGAATTTTCCAGGAAAAAATATTGGAACGGGTTGCCATTCCTTCTCCAGGGGATCTTCCCCACCCAGATAGCGAACCTGAGTCTCCTGCATCTCCTGAACTGGCAGGCAGATTCTTAACCACTAGCGACACCTGGGAAGCCCAGGTCAACTATTAAGTGAAAGTCATTCTGCTGCTGCTGCTGCTGCTGCTAAGTCGCTTCAGTCGTGTCTGACTCTGTGCGACCCCATAGACAGCAGCCCACCAGGCTCCCCCATCCCTGGGATTCTCCAGGCAAGAACACTGGAGTGGGTAGTCTTTCCCTTCTTCAGGGGATCTTCCCAACCCAGGGATCAAACCCAGGTCTCCCACATTGCAAGCGGATTCTGTATCAGCTGAGCCACAAGGGAAGCCCAAGAATACTGGAGTGGATACCCTTTCCCTTCTCCAGCGGATCTTTTTGACCCAGGAATCAAACCAGGGTCTTCTGCACTGCAGGCAGATTCTTTACCAACTGAGCTACCAGGGATTTAAATTTAAAAAATAAAATAAAATCAGAAACTGTTTCCCAAAGAAGCCATGGGTAATTATTCCAGATCCTTAAGTCCTAACAAGGAAGAGTCATTCTGTGCCTGCTGTGCTTTTAGAATTTGTATGGTCCAAGGACCTCCTTTAAAAATAAGAGTGTCTATAGCAGTTTTCCTATGTTTGTTCCATCCTTGTACATGTGGGAGAAAGACAACTTGCTTCTTAAATCTACAGATCTTTAAACTGTGAAGAATGATCCTAACAAAACTGTACCTAAGAAATTATAGCTGGGCCTTATTTAGATGACAGATTTCAGACTTTGAACTAATGCTCATAAGATGATATTTAGGCAGGGAGTGGGGAGGGCTGGAGGGAGAGAGTGTATTTTGTGCTTCCATCATTAGGCGCAGAAGGTGGACTATGATAATCAGCCTCCAAAATAGCACCCAGTGATTCACACTGATATTCACATCCTTGTCAGATCTTCCACACTAAACAGGCCTATTCTATCAACAGGGTATTGTAGAAATGTGGTTTGACTTCCAGAATGGGATTACAAAAACTTGTGGTTCCCACCTTGCTCTCTCTTTGATCACTCACTTTATGGAAGCTAGCTGCCCTGATGGAAGGAGTCAAGCAACCTTAGGAAAAGGTCCTTGTGCTAAGAGACCAAGGTCTCCTGCTAAGAGCTGGGACAAACTTGCCAGCCACGTGAGTGTGCCATTTTGGAAGCAGACCCTTCAGTTCCAGTCAAGTACCTAAGAACTCCAGCTAAGCCAGCTAAAAGTGTGACTGTGTCTTCAGGAGAGAAAGTAAGCCAGAACCCCCAGGCAAGATACTCCAGAATTCCTGCCCTGTAAATATTGTGAGACAATAAAGCTTTGTTACAGATTTAAGCCACTCAGTTTGGATGTAATTTTTATATACTGTAATAGATAACTTATGCAATGATTTAAATTCGATTGGAGTCTGAAGTTTTGACTTTGCTCCAATAACCTGACAAAAACCCATCTTTTGTGCAATAGTACTCTCAAAGCCTTATGTTTCAGAAGCACTTATTTCTGCCTATTCTTTCTTCATCTTCTTCCAGAGTAAATAAGTAGGGCCCCATCCACCAGGGAAATGGTTTCAGTACTGGTGTGTTTGAAGGACAACTCATAACACAGCCACCAAGACTCCATCACACCACATAGATAAGTCCTCTTATCAGCAAGGAATTATTTCCACTGATAGAACTGGGGAAAGATGGAGCTTTTTATTTGTCATCAGATGCAATCTTCTAAAAAAAAAATACTCATACAGAAAAAAAAAAAAATGGAGCTTCAAGAAATGGTAGCAGTTGAATAGTCACCTATCTACCCAGCATCATTTAGGATTTATCCTCCCTGTGAACAGAAAGATAAAATAAACTGGAACCCCTGAATGTGTTCACAAATTCACTTACTTCCAGATCAGCAAGAGCTGTAAGGCAAAACTTTTATTAAAGGACTTAAAAGAAATGGACAAAAACAGGAAACAAATTAATCAAATTCCCTTTCTTCAGGATATTATTATACTTTCTTTTTTTTTTTTTTTTGTCTTTCTATAACTGTCTCTGTATCATCTATCCCATGTGAAGAACTCCTTCTTGCCTCCAAAAATAAAGTTTGCCATTAGAGAGCTCTTCAGCTTGAGACAGCCAAGGCAGCAGAAATGAGTTACAGGTTTAACTGTAGCCTTCGATCCTCAGGGTGGCCAAAGCCCAAAGAAGGTGACTCCAGCCTTCTTGCAACCCTGTCCACTTCTTCCAATTTTCTGTAAAAATAAAATCACTTCCTCTGCATTCCAAGAGTTGGGGAGTGCTGGTCCATAGAAATCACTGTTAATTTGTTCATCACACTAGAAGCTCTATGATGAGTGGGATCATATTTTGTGTGTGTGATTGGTTGTTTTCCCCACATCCAAAGTGCCTAGCACAAGAACTGGAGACTCAGTTAATGGTAGTTCAATCAATAGTTTAACTTCCGACAAGAGCAATATATGGAGTCAGCCAATTCCTGACAGGCAGGCATGAAAATATCAAGCTGAACATTTTCATTGCTTCTAGAGCAACACACTGTTCCTAACCATTAGAAAGGAATTGGAACAAGAAAAACAACTCAGAAATGAAACAATCAAAGACCTTTCTGGGCACTAAATCATACAGAATGTGTCCTGAAAAACAATTAACCTGTGTTTCATAACTATCAATTGAGTGTCTTGCTGAGGATACTACTGAGACCATCAAAATGATCAATAGTTCATCTTGATCACTCATATTCCTTGAAAATTTCTTTTTCCTCTGTAATAGAAGATAGAATTAGTAAATGCAATGAAACCCTATGATGCTACCAAAATTGATATTGTACAAAAAGACTGCATGTCATGGGAAAATATGTTCAAAACAATGGGAAGAGCGTGACCTCAATATGCAGTTAAACTGAAAAGAGGCTGCAGTATCCATACAGTTTTGTAACACAGATAACTATATATATAGTTATATACGTGTGTGCTCAGTTGCTGAATCATGTCCATCTCTTTGTGGCCTCATTGACTGTAGCCCAACAGGCTTCTCTGCCCACTGAATTTTTCAGGCAAGAATACTGGAGTGGGTTGCCATTTCCTACTCCAGGGGATCTTAGTATATATATATAGTTATATATTCAAATATATATGAGTTTATAACCATAACTCATAAATACAAATATAACTCATTTATCAGTTCACTTCAATTGCTCAGTCATGTCCAACTCTTGTTGAATTTTAAGTAATATATTAATATATATGAGTAATATTTCTAATATATTAATAGTAATAATATATATGCTGTTGCTGCTGTTCAGTCACTCAGTTGTGTCTGACTCTTTGCGACCCCATGGGCTGCAGTATGCCAGGCTCACCTGTCCCCTTCACCATCTCCCAGAGCTTATTCAAACTCATGTCCATTGAGTTGGTGATGCCATCCAACCACCTCATCCTCTATCATCCCCTTCTCCTCCTGCCTTCAATCTATCCCAGCATCAGGGTCTTTCCTAATGAGTAGGTTCTTTGCATCAGGTGGCCAAAGTATTGGAACTTCAGCTTCAGTTCTTCCAATGAATATTCAGGGTTGATTTCCTTTAGGATTGACTGGTTTGATTTCTTTGCAGTTCAAGGGATTTTCAAGAGTCTTCTCCAGCACCACAGTTCAAAAGCATCAATTCTGGTGCTCAGCTTTATGGTCCAACTCTCACATCCATACGTGACTATTGGAAAAACCGTAGCTTTGACTACAAGGACATTTGTTGGTAAAGTAATGTCTCTGTTTTTTAATATGCTGTCTAGGTTGGTCATAGCTTTTCTTCCAAGGAGCAAGCATCTTTTAATTCCATGGCTGCAGTTGCCATCATGGAGAGGGCAATGGCAACCCACTCCAGTACTCTTGCCTGGAGAATCCCATGGATGGAGGAGCCTGGTGGGCTGTGGTACATGGGGTCACTAGGTGTCGGACATGACTGAGTGACTTCACTTTCACTTTTCACTTTCACGCATTGGAGAAGGAAATGGCAACACACTCCAGTGTTCTTGCCTGGAGAATCCCAGGGACAGGGGAGCGTGGCGGGCTGTGGTCTATGGGGTTGCACAGAGTCGGACACAACTGAAGCAACTTAGCAGCAGTAGTGGCAGTTGCCATCTATAGTGATTTTGGAGCCCCCCCAGAATTAAAGTTGGTCACTGTTTCCATTGTTTCCCCATCTATTTGCCATGAAGAGATGGGACCAGATGCCATGATCTTAGTCTTGTGAATGTTGAGTTTTAAGCCAGCTTTTTCATTCTCTTTTTTCACTTTCAAGAGGCTCTTTATTTCCTCTTCACCTTCTGCCATAAAGGTGGTATCATCTGCACATCTGAAGTTATTGATATTTCTCCCAGCAGTCTTGATTCTGGCTTGTGATTCATTCAGCCTCGCATTTTGCAAGATGTACTCTGCATATAAGTTAAACAAGCAGGGTGACAATATACAGCCTTGATGTACTCCTTTCCCAATTTGGAACCAGTCTGTTGTTCCCTGTCTGGCTCTAGCTGTTGCTTCTTGACCTGTGTACAGGTTTCTCAAGAGGCAGGTAAGGTGGTCTGATATTCCCATCTTTTTAAGAATTTTCCACAGTCTGGTATGATCCACACAGTCAAAGACTTTAGGTACTCCATGAAGCAGAAGTAGATGTTTTTCTGGAACTCTCTTGCTTTTTTGATGATCTAACGGATGTTGGCAATTTGATCTCTGGTTCCTCTGCCTTTTCTAAATTCAGCTTGAACATCTGAGAGTTCTATTTACAACTATATATTTATAGTTATATATATAACTCATATATATGTGAATATATAACTATATATATTTGAGTTATTTATATAACTATATATTTATATATATATTTCAGTATCTATATCTATAAGCATAAATATATACAGACATTATAGGACTTATCCCTACTTGATGTTATTACCTCTGTGCATCCATCTTTGCTCTTTTAAAAAAAATTTCCCAAGTTGACTATACATTGGTTATACTATGCAGTTAGATTACAGTTATTTATCGATTGCATTAAAAATAAAAATGAAGCTAATGCCAGTAACTATTAGGTCGAGTATAAGCTTGTCTCCATCTGGTGATGTCTCTTTAGTTATCTCCAAGTGAGTTAAAAAAGCTGCTGTCACATTTCAGTGGTTTGAAGATTGGCAATGGGAATGTGGAATTATCTCTCTCCAGACATAGATTCCAATAATAGGTGCACGCTGGTCTGGTACTTGATACCATCTTTTCACAGGCCCAGCTGTATTAACACACAAATGGATATGCAAGATGTAGGAACTGTTTCTCAGGGGATAATTCAGAGGAAAATGCAAAAGCGCAGATTTGAAAGCATAGATTTCATGGGCACAATGGAGTTGGAAGTTCAGAGGGCATATGGGTCTTTGTTGTAAGGCCAAGTGAAAGAGCATAGGTTTGGTTCACATGGAGATAACTCCTATTGTTTCTGGAAACCTTCTACTATAGAGGGGAATAAAATTGCCCCTGAGAAACAGTAAGCTGATACTAAGATTTTAGGTTGTATAAAGTTACACAAGTTACTTGGCACCAGTTTTAAGCTAAGTGACTCACAGGAGTTAATGCCATGCAAATAATTAACAAACAGAAGGGTGGGACTGTGGTACAGTAGAAATCACACAGGAGCAGTGTTTAGCCTGTTGTGTAACCTTCAGCAAATCCTCATTTTCTGTGATCCTGGATTTCTGTAGCTGAAACATGTAGATAACAATGCTAACAGGAAATATGGTGTCTTTATAAAGATGAGATGATGCTTGTGAAAATGATTTGAGAACCCATAAAGTGCTGGGGAAATAAACTATGTTGTTGCTGTTATGACTACAACTGCTGTTGGCATCATCATTTTCTGAATTAATAGAGAAATACTTGGTCCAGAAGATTTCAGACTGTTTTAAGAGTTTTCCTCTAATGGGCCTCTGAGTTGCTCTGAATGCAAACCACACAAAAGTGTACATCTTTGAAAACAATATGTTTTCATTCCATGTTATAGTCTTAGTTCTTCAATTAGGCTTTAAAAGCATCATGGTATTTGATCAAAAGGACAGACTTATATTTATTTATCTCCGTGCCTTGCTCCTTAAAATGATGGTAGGGAAATTAAAAGAGCGCAAATCCACATTCATGAAATGGAGGCTATCAGCAGCTTAGAGATGACAGCAAACTTTTGCATGGTATAAATCAGGTGATGTAGTGGTGACTAAAGAAGGGTACTTCAGGAAATGTAGCATCAAATAGACCAGGCAGTGGTGGCTAGGAAAATGAGAACACACTGGGCCAAAGCAGGAACCCCTTTGCTCTGTGGATGCCTGGAAGGACTCAGGACTGGACAACATCACAATAGAATGATCACTTTTTGACGTTTTGGCTAAGATCAAGTATAGTAAGGGGGCTTCCCTGCTGGCTTCATGGTAAAGAATCCACCAGCTAATGCAGGAGACACAAAAGATACAGGATTGATCCCTGGGTCAAGAAGACCCCCCTGGAGAAGGAAATGGCTACCTACTCCAATATTGTTGCCTGAAAAATTCCATGGACAGAGGAGCCTGGCGGGCTACAGTCCATGGGGTCACAAAGAGTCAGACACGACTGAGAGACTGAGCAGACACGTACCTGCAACAGTGAGATTAGCAGAAAGGTTGTGTGTGGAAGTACCAGTTCCTACCTTCACTCCAGCAACAGAACACCCTGCAGCCAGGCCTTAACTGATCAGGCCAAAAGATGAAAGCCAAAACCATATCCAGTTAATCAAACAAAAAGTACATTTTTCTTGTCAAAGGAATGAATTGAACTCTCTAAGAAGGGAAAGGGCATCTGACATGGGTGTTGGTGCCCTAGAGCAGAACTGCAGAACTGCAGGAATTCTGGCATTTGGGAGACTCTGGCATAATGGGTGGCCCCACCCATTCACCATAAAGCAAAGCCTGCCATAGTTCCCCATTTGCTTTTTCACCACCTTATTCTTCAACAAACAGACCACCAAGGATTTCTGACATTGAAGGACAGACTGAAACACTAAAGAGACATACTCAAAGAAAACAATATGGCCCTAGGGAAACATTTTAGGAGCAGAAGGTGACATACAAAACAAAACAAAACAGAGATTCTAGATTCTATTTTATCCATAAAATAAGAATGGATACTATGACAATGGGACAATGGAGAACAAGGAAAAGATCTTGGAAATTAAAACTTTTATTTTCAAAATAAAAAATTTAATATAGAGGCTAGATTTTGAAGGTATCATCTATCAAGTAAAACAAAAAGCCAAGGAAAAGATGTGGGGGCAATGTAAGCAACAGAGAGAATTATGCCCAAAGTCTCAGAGACAGAAAACAAGGATGATGAGAAAAGCAAAGATGAAGAAAGTTGTCAAACAGTGATGCAAGTCCACATCACAGAACTGAAATTTGTAATGTCTCAGGTTTAAAGATAGCCTTACAGTAAATGGCAGTAATAGTAACAATTGTTGTTGTTGCTGTTCAGTCAATAAGTCATGTCTGATTCTTTGTGACTCCATGGAATGCAGCATGCCAGGCTTCCCTGTATAGTAAAAATAGCCAAAGGTTGAGAACCAATTCTGAGCCAGGCACCACTCTCAATAGTTGTACACATAGTGACTTATTTCATCCTCTCAATAAATCGAAGCAGTAGCTACTATTTTCATCCTCATTTTACAGCTGAGAAAAACAGAATCACTAACTGGTTAAGACATTTACTCAAGTTAGTAAATAAAACAACCAGGATTTAAATTCAGGCATGCCTAATCTACATTCTTAACTATTATACTATACAACAAGTCAATCCTAAAAGAAATCAACCCTGAATAGTCATTGGAAGGACTGATGCTGAAACTGAAGCTCCAATACTTTGGCTACCTGATGCATAGAGCCGATTCATTAGAAAAGACCCAGATGCTGGGGAAGATTGAGGGCAGGAGGAGAAGGGGACAACAGAGGACTAGATGGGTGGATGGCATCACCGATTCAGTGGACATAAATTTGAGCAAATTCCAGGTGATGGTGGTGGATAAAATGTGTTCTACAGGAGAAGGGAATGGCAAACTACTTCAGTATTCCTGCCTTGAGAACCCCATGAACAGTATGAAAAGGCAAAAAGATAGGACACTGAAAGATGAACTCCCCAGGTCAGTAGGTGCCTAATACGCTACTGGAGATCAGTGGAAAAATAGCTCCAGAAAGAAAGAAGAGATGGAGCCAAAGTGAAAACAACACCCAGCTGTGGACGTGACTGGTGATGAAAGCAAGATCCAATGCTTTAAAGAGCAATATTGCATAGGAACCTGGAATGTTAGGTCCATGAATCAAGGCAAATTGGAAGTGGTCAAATAGGAGATGGCAAGAGTGAACGTCAACATTTTAGGAAACAGCTAATTAAAATGGAGTGGAATGGGTGAATTTAACTCAGATGACCATTATATCTACTACTATGGGCAAGAATCCCTTAGAAGAAATGGAGTAGCCATCATACGCAACAAAAGAGTCTGAAATGCAGTACTTGGATACAATCTGAAAAACGACAGAATGATCTTGGTTCTTTTCCAAGGCAAACAATTCAATATCACAGTAATCCAAGTCTATGCCCCCACCAGCAATCCTGAAAAAGTTGAAGTCGAACAGTTCTATAAAGACCCACAAGACCTTCTAGAATTAACACCCCAAAAAGATGTCCTTTTCATTATAGGGGACTGGAATCCAAAGGTAGGAAGTCAAGAAACACCTGGAGTAACAGGCAAATTTGGCCTTGGAGTACAGAATGAAGCAGGGCAAAGGCTAATAGAGTTCTGCCAAGAGAATGCACTGGTTGTAGCAAACACCATTTTCCAGAAACAAAAGAGAATACTCTACACATGGACATCACCAGATGGTCAACACCAAAATCAGATTGATTATATTCTTTGCAGCCAAAGATGGAGAAGCTCTATACAGTCAGTAAAAACAAGACCAGTTCACGCTTAGATCATGAACTCCTTATTGCCAAATTCAGACTTAAATTGAAGAGAGTAGGGAAAAGTAATAGATCATTCAGTTCAGTTCGGTTCAGTTCAGTTCAGTCACTCAGTCATGTCCGACTCTTTGCATCCCCATGAATCACAGCACACCAGGCCTCCCTGTCCATCACCAACTCCCGGAGTTCACTCAAACTCACATCCATCAAGTCGGTGATGCCATCCAGCCATCTCATCCTCGGTCGTCCCCTTCTCCTCCTGCCCCCAATCCCTCCCAGCATCAGAGTCTTTACCAGTGAGTCAACTCTTCGCATGAGGTGGCCAAAGTATTGGAGTTTCAGCTTTAGCATTATTCCTTCCAAAGAACACCCAGGACCAATCTCCTTTAGGATGGACTGGTTGGATCTCCTTGCAGTTCAAAGGACTCTCAAGAGTCTTCTCCAACACCACAGTTCAAAAGCATCAATTCTTTAGTGCTCAGGTGTACCTAAATCAAATCCCTAATGATTATATTGTGGCAGTAAGAAATAGATTTAAGGGACTAGATCTGATACACAGAGTGCCTGATGAACTATGGACAGAGGTTTGTAACATTGTACAGGAGACGGGGAGAAAGAGCATCCCCAAGAAAAAGAAATGCAAAAAATGCAAAATGGCTGTCTGAGGAGGCCTTACAAATGGCTGTGAAAAGAAGAGAAGTGAAAAACAAAGGAGAAAAGGAAAGATATACCCATTTGAATGCACAGTTCCAAGGAATAGCAAGGAGAGATAAGAAAGCCTTCCTCAGTGATCAGTGCAAATAAATAGAGTAAAACAATAGAATGGGAAAGACTAGAGATCTCTTCAAGAAAACTACAGATACCAAGGGAACATTTCATGTGAAGATGGGCTCAATAAAGGACAGAAATAGTATGGACCTAACAGAAGCAGAAGATATTAAGAAAAGGTAGCAAGAATACACAGAAGAACTGTACAAAAAAGATCTTCACAACCCAGATAATCAGGATGGTTTGATCACTCACCTAGAGCCAGACATCCTGGTATGTGAAGTCAAGTGGGCCTTAGAAAGCATCACCATGAACAAAGGTAGTGGTGGTGATGGAATTTCTGTTGAGCTATTTCAAATCCTACAAGGTGATGCTGTGAAAGTGCTGCACTCAATATGCCAGCACATTTGGAAAACTCAGCAGTGGCCACAGGACTGGAAAAGGTCAGTTTTCATTCCAACTCCTAAAAAAGGCAATGCCAAGGAATGCTCAAACTATCGCACAATTGTACTCATCTCACATGCTAGTAAAGTAATGCTCAAAATTCTCCAAGCCAGGCTTCAACAATACATGAACTGTGAACTTCCTGATGTTCAAGCTGGTTTTAGAAAAGGCAGAGAGATCAAATTGCCAACATCCACTGGATCACTGAAAAAGCAAGGGAGTTCCAGAAAAAAACATCTACTTCTGCTTCATTGACTATGCCAAAGCCTTTGACTGTGTGGATCACAATAAACTGTGGAAAATTCTGAAAGAAATGGGAATACAGACCACCTGACCTGCCTATTGAGAAATCTATATGCAGGTCAGGAAGCAACAGTTAGAACTGGACACAGAACAACAGACTGGTTCCAAATCGGGAAAGGAGTACATCAAGGCTGTAAATTGTCACCCTGCTTATTTAACTTACATGCAGACTACATCATGAGAAACACTGAACTGGAAGAAGCACAAGCTGGAATCAAGATTGCCAGGAGAAATATCAATAACTTCAGATATGCAGATGACACCACCCTTATGGCAGAAAGCAAAGAAGAACTAAAGAGCTTCTTGATGAAAGTGGAAGAGGAGAGTGAAAAAGTTGGCTTAAAGCTCAACATTCAGAAAACAAAGATAGTGGCAGACTTTATTTTGGGGAGGCCTCCAAAATCACTGCAGATGGTGACTGCAGCCATGAAGTTAAAAGATGCTTCCTACTTGGAAGGAAAGTTATGACCAACCTAGACAGCATGTTGAAAAGCAAAGTCATTACTTTGTGAACAAAGGTCTGTTTAGTTAAGGCTATGGTTTTTCCTGTGGTCATGTATGGATGTGGGAGTTGGACTATAAAGAAAGCTGAGCACCAAAGAATTGATGCGTTTGAACTGTGGTGTTGGAGAAGACTCTTGAGAGTCCCTTAGACTGCCAAGGAGATACAACAAGTCCATTCTAAAGGAGATCAATCCTCAATGTTCATTGGAAGGACTGTTGTTGAAATTGAAACTCCAATACTTGGCCACCTGATTCTAAGGGCTGACCCATATGAAACGACCCTGATGCTGGGAAAGATTGAAGGCAGGAGGAGAAGGGAACGACAGAGGATGAGATGGTTGGATGGCATCACCAACTCAATGGACATGAGTTTGAGTAAACTCCGGGAGTTAGTGATGGACAGGGAAGCCAGGCATGCTGCAGTCCACGGGGTCGCAAAGAGTCGAACACAACTGAGCAACTGAACTGAACTAGACTGGGTGATGGTGAAGGACAGGGAAACCTGGCGTGCTACAGTCTATGGAGTTGCAAAGAGTCGGACACAACTGAGTGGCTAAGCAACAACAATAAATACAATCTAAAACACCCTCAGACAAATCATTTGAAAATTTAAGAAGGCTAAAGATGAGGAATGCATCCTAAGATCTTCTGATCAAAAAAAAAATTGAAGATTACCAAAATGAATGAATATCAGACTGGTATTAAATCACTCTCAGCATCCTATAATGTTAGAAGACCATGGAGCAGTGATTTCCAAGACATGAGAGACAAATCATTTCAACCTAGAGTTTCATACTCAGCCAAATTATCAATAAACTCTGAGGACAAAATAAAGATATTTTTGGATTTGCAAGGGTTTTAGAAAATTTAGTTCAATATCCTCTTTCTTTAAAAGTTATTGATTTCTCTAGTAAAGGAGAAGTAATATTAGAAAAAAAATACATTGGATTCAGGAAAGTGAGACTACATTTAGAACAGTATTAAAGGACAGTCATGACCCCACTATGAAGAAGACATTCCCTAAAAAATTAAAAATAGAGCTACCAAATGGTCCTGCAGTCTGACTCCTGGGCATATATCCAGAGAAGCCATAATTCAAAAAAAATACATGCATCCCAATGTTCATAGCTGCTCTATTTGTAATAACCAAGACACGGAAACAACCTAAATGCCCCATCGACAGTGGAATGGATAAGGACGATGTGGAATACTACTCAGCCATAAAAAGAATGAGATAACACTGTCTGCAGCAAAACAGAAGGACCTAAAGATTGTCACCTAAGTAAGCTAGACAGAGAAAGACACATACCATATGGCATTACTTATATGTGGAATCTAAAAACATGATACAAGTGAATTTATATACCAAACAGAAATAGACCCACATACATAGAAAATAAACTTATGGTTACCAAAGGAGGAAGGGGGTGAGGGATAAATCAGGAGCTTGGGATTAACATAAGGCACTACCACATATAAAATAGAGAACCAACAAGGACCTACTATATGGCACAGAGAACTATAGTCAATATTTTGCAATAACCTATAAAGGAAAAGAATCTGAAAAAGATACACACGCACATCTGAATCACTTCGCTGTACATCTGAAACTAACACAACACTGTAAATCAACTCTACTTCAATTGAAAAAAAGGTAAGTCATGATCATGAAGGTGACCCAGAGAGACTGGAACAGGAAAGGAGGAAAAAAGAGGTCCTCAGAAGAAGCATATCCAGAAATAAAGATGAATCATGAGATTCGCTACTTTGAGAAGTAGAAAAAGTTAAGGATGAGATAAAAGTCAGTAAATTTTTTAAAGACAACTTCCCGGGTGGCACTAGTGGTAAAGAAGCCAATTCAGGAGAACAGAGTTCAACCCCTGGGTCAGGAAGATTCCCTGGAGAAGGGAATGGCTACCACTCCAGTATTCTTGCCTGGAGAATTCCATGTATAGGGGAGCCTGGCATGTATAGAAGATCCATAGGATTGCAAAGAGTCAGACACGACTGCGTGACTTTCACTTCACTTCACTACTTCAAAGCAATAAATAAACAGAGTTAATTATGGTTATAGAGAAAGGTTTTTATTTGCCATAAAAGTAAAAATAATATCAAGATAACATTATAAAGCAAGACAATATTGATGTTAGAAAGATCAAAAATGATAAAGGGAAAAGTAAAGGTAATAACTTTAACATAATAATTTTATCTTACAGGAGATATAGTCTGGAATAGATTTAAGAAGTAGAATTATTATAGCAAAGTAACCAAGAAATGAGCTAAAAGGGACATAACTATTATATTCATATATCCAGAGTCTCTTTTTCTCTGGAAAGTTCTAGCAGATGTGGTCCACTAGAGTAACAGTAAGATATGCTATCCAGGAACTAAGGGATCCAAAACAAAGCAAAAATCCAAGGGAATTTTAAGGATGATTATAAAGGAAAACCTCGCCTAAGGGGCAGACCCAGAGATTAACTAAAAAATGAAGACGAGAGATGACTTGATGTTCTTGAACAAATTTAGAGGAGATTTATAAGTACAGATGAGAGCTGGGGGATGCACTGCTGAAAGGTACATAGCCAAACAAAGGGAAAAATAAAAGGCAATTATAACCTCCAGGGAAAACAAATCTTTTAAGACAAAAAGTACAACGATAACTCAGTTGTTAAGAAAGTGTATGCTGTCATCTTAACAGAATCCCTGAATAGTCATTTCATGAACACTCTGACATAATAACACTGGAGGAACTGAGAGAATAAGGATAATTGTGTGTATGTGAAGGGGCAGGGAAGATGCATGCTCTAAACCCTCACCTTTCACAGTAGAAAATAAAAAATATGCAAGGCCAGAAAATAAACAAAACTGTAGTATAAGTGTGCTCATTATAAATATGGAGGTACAAAACTGGAAAAACAGCCCAGAGTTGACAATGGTTTTTCTAGGGAAGCAGTTCTATAGTGGGGTGGAGGAATTTGTAGAAGATTGGTATTTTTCATTTCAAGATCCAGAGAATTATCTGACTTCTTAAAAACTATGTATACATGTCTTGGGCTTCCCTGGTGGCTCGGTGGTAAAGAATCTCCTGCAATACAGGAGATGCAGGTTTGGTCCCTGGGTTGAGAAGATCCCTGGAGGAGGAAATGGCTATCCACTCCAGTATTCTTGCCTGGAAAACCCCATGGGCAGAGCAGCTGGTGGGCTACTCCATGGGGTCGCAAAAGAGTCAGACACGACTCAGTGACTAAACAACAATAGCACTTATATCCTAAAATAAAACCAAAAGTTAGATTAAAAATTTCAAAATCATTATATGTTATGGCTCAAGTAACAATGCTATTTCTACCTAGATAATCACAATTAGGAACCATTGTTCCAAGCAGTGTTCCCAGCCCTGGCAGCAGTCCATATCACTGTCATTGTGGGGGCCAAGATGAGAGGTGTCTTGGAACCCACACTGACCTCATTAGATGATGTCCCTGTAAGTGCTCCATCTCTGAGATAATTACTGTAAACTGTGACTCACATTGACCTCAATTAGACATGTCCTTCCTTTCAGGGGCATAACGGCATGGTGGCAGTCCAGGCAGAAAAATCAGTGAACACTTGAGAAGAAATGTGGGCCCATCTAACTGAAGGGATGAAGACGCAGCTGAGAGTGGCTTCCTCTAAAAACTTAATTATGGAGGCAACTCCTACAACTCAGCACTCTGAGAAAATGTACTTTGTACAGTTGTCAAGTCAAGGGGCCACAGAGGGGAGAAAGGATTTTATCATCTTCAATGAGTATGAGAGGTCTTCCACTCCAGTGAGCCCATCAGTCTCACGTGATGATGTCCATGAACATGAAGTGAGATAAATATCATTTAGAGAGTTCTTCCGCTCTCTTGAAGAGCTAACAGCAAATGCTGGGGGCTAAAGAGCTTTCAAGCTGAGTGCTTCCTTCACTCATGAGTCTTGGCAGGGATTTGAAAAGAGCACAAATCTGGCACCTGCTCCCCCTCCTTCAAGCAGCAGCCACCCCACCTACCCGGTAAAGGTACGTGAGCTATACATCCTGCAAAATGCATCAAGGCTTGTAAACAGGAAGTACTTGCCCAGTTGTGTACAAAAATATTGACATACTTACAAAGGCTTTGCTGAGAAGCTCAAGCTCTCCATCCGTTTACATTTCTTGTTAGGGATGACCTGGTAGCTAGAGCTAAGACATTTTTAGATTGTATGTTTTATTGGAATTTTAAATGCTTCTAACTGTGAATGCACAGGCAGGCAGGTATTGAAAGTGGAAGTTTTAAAGACTTCAAGCAGGCACAGCTAGACATCTCAGTTGAAGGCAGCATTTTCCTGAATTATATTTTGCAATGGGGACACATTGTTGAACCTATAATTCTACATCCATCTGGTTTTGTGTGTGTTAAGTCATTTCAGTTGTATATGACTCTTTGGGATCACATGGACTATAGCCTACCAAGCTCCTCATCCATGGAATTCTCCAGGCAAGATTACTGGAGTGGGGTGCCATTCCCTTCTCCAGGGGATCTTCCCAACCCAGGGATCAAACTCGCATCTCTTGCATCTCCTGCATTGGCAGGGGGTTTCTTCACCACTAGTGCCATATAGTTTTAAGGCAAGACAAAAAAAAAAAAGATGATGATGAATAAAAGAAAAGGAGGGAGGAGAGAGAGAAGAAAAGGAAGGGAAAGAAGGAAAGAGGAGGAAAAATCCTCGGTTCTAGAGTAAATAAATTTACTCGAGTAAATTAAATAAATTTACATAGACTTCTCATTAAAAGTATATCCTTTACAGCAATAAGAGAACAGAAAATGAAGCAAAAAACCCTCCAATCCCCACAAGTACCAACTCTTAACATTTTCACTCACAGCCTCAAACTTAACAGCATCCAGCAATTTTCCATCATTTCAGTAATGGCCACGACATCGCAACGTGCTGTGATAACAAACAAAAACACACCATTATCCATGCACAGCTGTAGCCTCATGCCACAAAGATTTTTCTCTAGGTCTTTAAAAAATTGCCTTCAGTTGCATAGGCTGCCAAAATATACTTATTTTTCTTCTTATTTTTGTTCTATTTGCCGTAGGCTAAAACTCTTGACAGTCCAAAGAGGGACTAGACTCCACAGGGTCACAAATTATTAAAACCAAATGGCTTCCAGGTCATTTTTCCCTCTAACTTCAATTCCCCAAGGCCCACAGAGTGATTTCTATGGGAATCTGTTCCACCATCATCACTCTGAGAACTCAGGTATCCCCAGGAGATCAAAGAAAACATTGGGGTTTTTTTGTAAATAAACACTTTCTTATGCCTTGTTCCTTCAGCAAGAGACATTTTACCTCCCCACAAAAGCACTATGGGCTTCCCTGGTGGCGCAGTGGTAAAGAATCTACCTGCAAACACAGGAGATGCAAGAGACATGGGTTTGAGGCCTGAGTCGGGAAGATACCCTGGAGTAGGAAATGGCCACCTGGAAAATTGCCTGGAAATTTCTGTGGATGGAGGAGCCTGGCAGGCTGCAATCCATGGGGTCACAAAGAGTTGAACATGACTGAGCAATGGAACACACCCTCACACGAAACACTATGGGTCTGTTAGAGAGGCTCTGGGCCAACAGGTGGGCTTCAGGAACCCCGTGCACACATGCCTCTCAGGCCATTAAGCTCAAGCACATGACTCCCACGAGAGTCCATGACCAGGGTTACCTAAGCTATATAAAGGCTCATGTCACCAACAGTGGTAAGCCTGTCAATTACTCCAAGCCACTATCTTTAGGTTTTACTGATAATCACTTCCACAGTGGCATGGAAGAGAGCCAAATACTTCCCCACAATTTCCAGGTTTTCGAATTCCTTTTCTGGGGATTTTATGGGGTAGTTTGGAAGAGTGATCTAGAAACAGCTTGGCAGGAGAATTAAGTGGCCAGAATGACGCCCGAGGTGGAGAGCTATTTGGCAGCACACAGATTCTTGGCATCACTCCTCCAGGGCCATGGGGACCATCCTAGCAGAGCTTGGGCATCTGCCCAGAATTGCTGAGCGGAGCCTCGTTCACATGCCACTCATTCCTGGCAGGAGGGATCCTGAAGGCATCAGTCTGCAAACATCCTCTCTCCTCCACTGCCTGCCAAGGATTAGACAGGATGCCTTTCTTCCCAGAAAAGGAGGGCATCTTTCCAGCCAATCTCTCATCACCTGGGCAGGTACAAGTTTGGGCTGCATGTCCTTAAAAGGCAGTATAATGAAGGGCCCTAAGTAAACCTTCAAAAGAAGCCAGAAGCTTCTAGGGAGGATTTACATCAAGCATAATACCCACAGGTGGAGTGGGTTTAAAGAGCCACTATATAAAATGTGTTAAACATGTATTAAAACTTTTAAAGAGTAAAATTGGGTTATTTTTCTTTTAAAAGTCAAGGAGAGGGAAAATAATTCATAAGAGCGAAAGAGATGAGGCTTCCTCTTCACATATACCAAGACCATAAATTAATTTTGTTGTTATCAGGAGGAAATGGAGGGTAAATAAACATTGTTTAATCAGTCTTTCAGTCCTGTCCTACTCTTTGTGACCCCATGGACTGTAGCCTGCCAGGTTCCTCTGTCCATAGAAGTTTTCAGGCAAGAATACAAGAGTGGGTTGCCATTTCCTCCTCCAGGGGATCTTCCCAATCCATGGATCGAACCTACAGCTCCTGTGTCTCTTGCGCTGGTAGGCAGATTCTTTACCACTGTACCATCTGAGAAGCCAATCAAAAACCTGTGCTGTGCGGTACTTAGCTGCTCAGTCACATCCCACTCTTTGCAATCCCATGGACTGTAGCCCACCAGGCTCCTTTGTCCATGGAAGCTTTCAACCAAGAATCCTGGGGTGGGTAGCCTATCCCCTCTCCAGGGGATCTTCCCTACTCAGGAATTGAGATAGGGTCTCCTGAATTGCAGGCAGATTCTTTACCAGCTGAGCTACCACAGAAGCCCCATCAAAAATCTACTTGACCATAAAAAAATTTTAAGAGACAATTTTATCCAATCCTTTCATCTCATGATTAAGGAAAACTGAGCCCCAGAGCATGGCCAATGCCACGTTGGAATTCTTAATTCCTCTTTTCCAGATGATGCTCTTTTTGCTGCACCCCAAACCCCATGCCCTGGCTGAGTCCTGGGTAGGAGGCAAATATAAAAGGTCATGGACATTGGCCTCTTCTCCAGAGGATAACTGTCCGAAGGAGACAAGGGACAAGTTTATCAATAACTGAAATATCGGTCACATATCCTGGGTGCAGTGGGAGTGAGACACAGCAACAGGTCTGAAGCATCAGGGGAGGGGAGAGCAACCCCTAGCAACCAGTCAGCAAAGAGGTCGTGTGTGAACCAGACTTGGAAGAACCAGTAAGACGTGAACAGAAGGTGATGGGAAGGACGTCGGCAGGAAGGCAGAAGACACTGATTTCAGACACACATAACAAAACAAACAAAGACACTTAAAGTACAACAGGTTTTGCAGGAAACCTGGGGAGCGCCAGCCAAGATCATAATTGCCTTAGTCCCCTCAGACTGCTACAACAAGTTACCATAGACTGCGCGGCTCCAACAACAAACACTTACTCCTCGCAGTTCTAGGAGCTGAGAAGTCCAAGATCAAGGTGCTAGCAGATCTGGTATTTGGTGAGGGCTTCCCTCCTGACTTGGAGAGGCTGTGGTCTTGTTGCGTCTTCACATGCGTCTCTTTTTATAAGGACGCTAATACCTTTCATAAGGTCTCCATCCTCCTGACATAATTACCGAAGGCCCCATGTCCTAATACATAATCCACATTGTGGATTAGAATTTCAATGTATGAATTTCGGGAAGATACAAGCATTCAGTCCATAACAATAGTAAATAGCTTGGTTTATCACTTCAGCCTGCTTTCTCCAGGTGCCTAGAACCTGCTCTCTACGGGCGGTCACTAGGGATGTGGGAGGGGCTGCTGCTTCTCTGGGCAACCCGGGTCCTGTGGGCCTGACCTGTGTTCATGGAGACCCTGACTCCACTGACATGGGATTGCCTGTGCATCTTTTTAAATTATCTTTTATCAAAGTATAGTTGAATTACAATGCTAATAATTACTGCTGTCTAGCAAAGTGATTTGGTTATACATATACATATATGTATGTGTGTATATATATATACACATCCATTTTCATATTTTCCATTATGATTTATCATAGGATATTGACTATAGCTGCCGTGCTATACAATAGGACCTTGTTTTTTATTCATTCTGTATACACCAGTTTGTATCTGCTGTATTCCCACTCCTACCCTCTCCCCTAACTCCCACCCCTGGCCAACCTTGGCAATCGCCAGTCTATTTATATGTATGATTCTGCCTCTGTTTCACGGTTCATTCACATCATATTTTAGATTCCACATATAAGTGATATCATATGGTATTTTTCTTTTTCTTTCTTCGCTTAGTATGATCATCTCTAGCTGCATTTGGGTTGCTGCAAATTTCCCCATGCATCTTTGAGCCCATCAGATCAGGCAGTCTCTATTAATCTAAATTTTCCTGAACCAATCACATGAAGTCTAAGACTAGATTCACCTTTAACACTGGAAGGACAACCCTGCTCTGAATGTGGTAGCACTTACTAGTATAGGAAACATGGGGCTGGGCTCATTCATTCCACTAGTGGGAATAAAGATGCCTGGGGAAGAACGAGCATGAAGGTGTCCTTTTAAAATCTGAAAAGGGGCTAAATAGGCCCTGGGTAGAGAGGGTGTGAGAGAGAAGCTACTGAAATATGAGTTTAGGCTCTGGGATGAATGTTGTTGTCTGCCCATTTTCTGTTCCCCTTCTCTGTTCCTAGGCTTCCCTGGTGGCTTAGAGGGTAAAACGTCCGCCCGCAATGCGGGAGACCCGGGTTCAATCCCTGAGTAGAGAAGATCCCCTGGAGAAGGAAATGGCAACCCACTCCAGTACTCTTGCCTGGAAAATCGCATGGACAGAGGAGCCTGGGAGGCTGCAGTCCATGGGGTCTCAAAAAGTTGGACACACCTGAGCGATCTCACTTTCACTTTCTCTGTTCCTAACAGAATCCCAACAGTGTTCATATATCCTCTCTCCCCTTTACAGAAAAGACCTCACGGTAGAGGTCTAGATCCTACCTAGATCTACCCTCTAGATGCAGGTAGATTGGTCTGAAGGAATCCCACATTCCCCTTTCAGTAACTGGATCTGGTTTAGACATGAGATATAACTATGGTCAGCGAGACACTAGATCAGTTCTGTTCGGGGTTGGGATACTTCCAGGGCATTTTTCTTACTCCTTAGAGGAAGCCACAGAAAAAGCTCATCTTTTCTCATCTCTGGATGTGGTCCTACCTGGATAATTCCTAGATATGCTTCCTCCATTTGGCTACCAACCTGGGAATGGCAGATCAAAGAAATGTGATAGAAAGAACCTGGGTCCTTAACGATATCATGGAACTTCTGAATCAAACAGCCCTGAAACGTACCCTGCCCTGGAACTTGCTGTTAAATGCTATGATACGTTTCTCTCTTAAGATAGATTCAGGTAGATTTTCTATTGCTTGTACCTGCATACATCTTAGCATACAGGATACATGTATTAAAACACACATACACACAAACACACATAAACACTGCAATACTTACTTAATGCTGGACAAAGTGTTTTACATGGAGTATCTCACTTAATCTTTCCAACAACTTTGCAAAATTGATGCTATTAATGATGTGATCCCCATTTTACAGTTGGGGAACTACACCTTAAAAAGTGTGACTGCTTTGTGCAAAATAGATATTAAGTGGTATAGCCCAAATAAACACCTAAAACCCTTGAAGAAAGAATTTCCTCATACTTAGGCCTAACCAAGTTTGGAATGGGCTGCCTGGAGAAGTAGCAATGAAAATGGCTCACATTTGTCAAAGGCTTATTATGCACTGGGGCTTCCCTGGTAGCTCTAATGGTAAAGCATCTGCCTGCAATGCAGGAGACCCAGGTTTGATCCTGGCTACCCACTCGAGTATCCTTGCCTGGAGGATTCCATGGACAGAGCCTGGTAGGCTACAGACCATGGGTTCGCAGACAGTCAGACATGACAGAGCAACTAACACTTTCACACTTTTACTATGTGCCAGATACTGTTGTATTTTATTTCACATCTGGACCAACATCCTCTGAAACAAGAATTATTATTATCTCTGTTTCACAGACAAGGAAACTAAGGTGCAGAGGGGTTGAGCAACTCGCCCAAGGACACCCAGCTGGGAGGTGGAAGCAATAGAATCAGAATCTAAGCAGTCTGGCTCTAAAGTCTGCATGCCTAAGCCCTCAGGGTCACCCCTCGCAGGGAACCTGCCAACAAAACATCTCCAGTTGTGACAGTAGGTGGTTGATCGTATGCCAGGAAAGGCCAGGACAGCAAAGCCGCCCAGGGCAGCAGGGCTTGCTGGCTCATGCACCTGGAGAGATTGTCTTACCTCTTACTGGAACTTGTGTCCTGGATTTGGGAAATGTCGCTCTTGGCTGCTTGGAAAGCCAGAGAGGAACCCATGGGTCTAAACCTGCCTGACATCTCTGGTGTGAATAACTCCACCCAGGCAAATTCCTAAGGGCTGGGCTTGGAAAAATTCCTAGGAGCTTTGGCTAGGATCTCTCCTGAACAAAAGAATTTCCCTTACACTTGCCAGCAGCTTCCCTGGCCTTTGTCCCTCTTTGGGCAAATTGGGGGCAAGTTAGTTCCTGCTTTGGAAAACAAAGAGCAGAAATCCTTCGCAAGAGTTTCAAAGGAAATTTTACAACCCAGAAGGGAGCAGTGGCCTGGCTCTGGGTGGCCTGTATTGACTCCTAGCTTTACCTCCTACCCTGTCCTTGTGCTAGTCTGATGAGCAGCCTCCTCTTCGGCAACCTCACTCCTCAGGCATACTCTGCAGCAGAGCTAGTGGCAGCAATTACTGATGCCTTGGCTCATCACAGGCTCTTCCCACTTGGGCAGGGGATTGGCAAAGAGTGGCAATTTGGAGCTTCTGTTTACAAACAAACTACCCTTGTTGACATTGAGCCAGGCGGCAGCAGCTGGGGAAAAGCACCACACTCCTCCCCTGCCCTTCTCCTTCCTGATGGTTGAGCTGTCTTCCATCATTTTGTAAAAGCTGTGCACCCAGGACTTCAGTGTCAGGGCTGAAGGAGACTCTTGGGTGTTTATGGAATGCCTTTCTGCAGCATTCTGTCCTATTTGCATGAGTAAGGAGGATTTCTGCAGCTGATCCACTATATTTCACCACAATGTCCCACCTGCATCTTCTTACAGATGTTTTGCAATAGTTTAATGATACTAATGTGCCAGGGGCTTCCCAGGTGTTTCAGTGGCAAAGAATTCACCTGCCAATGAAGGTGATGAGAGTTCAATTCCTGGGTCAGGAAGATCCCCTGGAGAAAGAAATGGCAACCCACTCAGTATCCTTACCTGGGAAATCCCATGGACAGAGGAGCCTGGTGGGCTACAGTGCATAGGGTCACCAAAGCGTAGGACATGACTGAGTGACTAACCAGCAACACAACAGTGTGCCAGGCTCTGGGTTAAGGACTTGATAGGTTTCACTTGAATCACCTTGTTAGTTCCATGGACACTATGTCAGGTGGGTACTGTCACTGTTCCTGCTTTAGAGGTGAGGCATCTGAGAGTCTCAGGGAGGCTGAATAATCTGCCCAAGGTCACAGACTGGGGGTGATCCAGGGGAGAATCTGCTGTGCATAGCTGAGCTGGGGACCCCCATAACTCTACATACTGCTTCCCCCAGAGGGAGATTCAGTGCAAACTAAATGGTCACCCTAGAAACTGACACACTGGGCAGTGTTACCTTTCCACCAAAACAGGTGCCTCTGATTTTGCTGTCTGAGGCCTTAACTGGTTACACAAAGGATCTCATCCTATCTTCCCCCCAATCTGAATCTCCTGTCCCTCCTCGTCTTCTGCAAAGACACCAAAGTTGGTCATTTCTTAGGAACCAGCCAAAATAATACCAGTTCCCTACCTGGCATGAACTAAATTTATATCAGGAGCTTTATGATATGAAAGTATTACTCAGAGCAAGGTCCTCATCTCTGTGACTTCAACCCACACCCCAAGTGTCAGCAAGACAGCAGATACTTCCTTTTGGAATCTTGAGCAGGCTCCATTTTTAATTCAAGATGACAAGTGAATCCATACATTAAATTTAAGCTACAAACCTGCCTCCTCTTTTAGAAGTAAAAAGCAGCACTCTTCTTCTCTAAAAGTTAGAGTGGGGAAGATGAACTAAAAAAACAAAATGCCCATGGAAGCTCCTCAAACGGGACCGTGCTTCATTCTGTCAAATAGTGAGAAATTAAAACGGCTTCCGAATAGAACCTTCAATGCCTCAGAAGGCAACTTTCTGGAGAAAAATCATGGCTCTTCAAGACGCTTGTAAATAACACCACAGTCCTCAACCTCAAAGGCCCCAGGATTCCTGAAATCTTTGATCATCTAAATGTAGCTGTTTTCATAAACAGTTCAGACAGCAGGCTAATTTTTATTCCCTAGAGAGCCTCGTGCAGTCAGACTGCATGTCCAAAAAGAATGTCAACTTTTTAGAAATAGCCGGAGCCGTGCCAAGACTAAGAGCCAGGTAGCAGTGAAGTTGGCTGACTTTAAATCAGTGTGATTACTCACTGTCCATTGGAGAGGATCATAAAATTTTACTATATGCTGCTTATAATTCAACCAATAATTACTGAGCAGGTAATATGGGCAAGGCGTTCAGGGTACTGTGGGTGAATCGGAGATGAACCAGGCCTGGACCCTGTCTTTGCAGTTCAGCAAGAGAAAGAATATATGATCCTATCTAACAAGCTGTGTGCATGTGGGTGTGTGTGTCGGCTCATACACATGTATGCGTGTGTGGAACTGGACACTCTAAGGATAGCTTCCTAGAAAGGAGGCATTTAGTCTGAGATTTAAAGAATAGATAGAACTACAGGATATTTTTCTGTCTTTCAGTATTTCCATTTTATTGCTGTCAAGTTGTTTGTGGTATTGATAACAATCAAGAAGGAGACAAACTTATGGACACCGCAGGGGCAGGAGAGGGTGGGATAAACTGAGAAAGTAGCATTGAAATATATATATTGCCATTTGTAAAATAGATGGCTAATGGGAAGTTGTCGTATAACACAGGACGCTCAACCTGGTGCTCTGTGACAACCTAGAGGGGTGGCATGGGGTGGGGGGTGGGAGGGAGGTTCAAGAGGGAGGGAACGTATGTAAGCTATAGCTGCTTCATGTTGATGTATGGGAGAAACCAATACAACATTGTAAAGCAATTACCCTCCGATTGAAAAATACATTTTTCTAAAAGTGAAAAAAATTAAGCGGGGGGAAACTGGGCAGGAGATGATCAGTGCCCTTCAAGCGCACCATGAAGACAGAAGCCTCGAAGCTGGAAAGCCCAAGGTGAGTCCCTCAGGAAAGGACATGCTGTTATCATCTTACTTTGAAAACAAAGGCATGAATGGGTACCTTATCCACCTGCAGCATGGTGTTTGGGCACCTCAACTGTCTGAAACACAGATTCCCATCATTACTCATGGACCTTCTCATAAGATGAAATGGTGATCTACAGTGAGGACCAAGAGGACCTGATGTGGAGTTAGCCTGTCTGCAGGAAACCTTAACTCTACTGAGTCCTGGCAGTGTGACCTTGGACTGGTCCCTTGATTGTTTCGAGTTTTTTTCCTCATATTTGATTTAAGAATAACAGTAGCACCTGCCTCACAGGGTTGTTGAGATTAAATGAAATAATCGGTCTAAAATGCTTTGTGGATTCTCAGCAGAATGTCCTATGAGCACCCATAGTTGCAGCATCCAGGGATGCTCATTTTAGGCCATGCTTTCATGAAGCTATTGCTTCATGACCTATACTGACCTATTAGATGAATTCTTTGACTGTGTCATTTAATGAATATAGGCAGCCATACCCATATTCTCTCATTTTACTTCATTTCACCATTTTATATTATCTGGCTTTGACCTTCTTGAAAATGGAACCCCAGTCACAGAGATAAGAAAATTGGCTTTGATTCCATCTCTAGCTGGAGAGTGATGGCACCAGGCTAAATCCTAGCACGTGTGATTTAAAACCAGTTATTTTCCCACTATTTGATACAATCTATTAAATATCTTAATGTCATGACTGTATTGATTAGGATTCATTTTGTAACAGAAGCAGAAATAAGAAATGTATTGTCTTGCATGATGAATAGCCCTCACTAGATTTTCAGACCCAGCAGGACTCAGAAGCCAAAAGGATGTGATTAAGCTGGCTTCCTGCCGTTGCATGCTGCTCTTTGTGTCTTCATTCTCAGGCTCCATGTGGTAGCAAGTGGCTGCCAGCATCTCCAGGCCTACATCTCCAGAGGCATTCCAAATGCACCACTGTGAGTCTGTGGGTCCCTCCACGAATCCATCATGGTGGCCAGTGATGGGATTGTGCCAATTGGCTAGGCCTGAATCACTAGCTCACCATTCAACCAACTCTTTGGAGAGGGGCAAGAGGACACTGGCCGAGAGCAGACCACATATTTCACCACTTGTCCATCCAAGCCTCGCCTGCTGAACACAAAAGTAGGGCTGGCTCCTCAGAGGTCATTCAGGATTCTGTTCCCTGACACTGGGGAGGTCAAACCAGCATTTGTCCACTGAGTTCCATTGCACAAAATGAGTCAACCTAGAGATAAAGCTTTGATAATAGTCAAAAGAGTTAGCCGGATTGGCTCAGTGGTAAAGTATCTGCCTGCCAATGTATGAGAGGCGGGTTCGATCCCTGGGTCAGGAAGATTCCCTGGCGTAGGAAATGGCAACACACTCCAGTATTCTTGCCTGGAAAAATCCCATGGAGGGAGCAGATGGGCAGGCTACAGTCCATGGAGTTGCAAAGGAGCTGGAAATGTCTTAGTGACTAAACAACAGCAGCTATTACTAGGTAATGCAGAAGGAAAGTATTTTCCAATTAATAGAGAGTAGGTCCTCTACTTTCAGATAATTAGAACATCATAGAATATTCTTCAAGTGACATCACAGGATGCCCACAATATCTTTGACCAGGGTTATCTGGTGCATATCCATTCTTATGATGGATCTGATTCCATCCTTCCTTCTGTGCTCAGTTGATGGAATAACAGGTTAAGAAGCCTAGTGATGGGGATGTTGGGAGGCCGGTACCTAGGATCACAGAAGGTTCTAGAAGCCATGTCATATAAAGAACAGTTAGAGACTTCCCTGGTGGTCCAGTGGTTAAGATTCTGAGCAGGGGGCATGGGTTCCATCCCTGGTCAGGGACCTAAAATCCTACACACTGTGGTGCTGCAAAAAAAGAACAGTTAAAGAAACCAAGTGTGTCTGAACTGGATTAGGAAAAAGAAGACCAAAGGTAGATATGCTAACTGTCTCCTAATACTTTAAGGGCTGTCACTTATGGGGAAAAACAACAACAAAAAAAAACCACTGTTGATTCTATATTCTCTTCAGAGTCAGCATTCATTCTAACTGATGGCCTGAAGTTGTGAGAAAACAGATTTCTGGCTCAACAGATGTGAAGATTTTTCAGTTTTTTTTCCCCAGCATGCTTCCTTCCTTTGTCTGGATATAGTAACCTTTTTTTTTTTTTTTTTCCTGATTTTGTTCTTGAGTAATGCTTTCTTTCATTTTCACCACATGTAGTTTGGGCAGCTTCCATTCCTAGCTTCAAGGACACAGCCCATGGTCAAGGTTTAAGCCAAGCAACTCAGTCCATGCCCCAGGCCGCCATCCCTGGTCAGTGGTGGCAGACAGCTTCTGTGCCCTAGGCCCACCTATGATCTCATCTAAGCTGGGGGCCCCGTTCCCAGGGCACTGGTAACGTCCTTCATCAGGCACCATCTGCATCTCTGCATTCTGCCTCAGGTGGTTTCCAGAAGCCCACTCCCCACCACAGCTCTTCCAGTCTGAGTTGAGGGCAGTTCAGAGTGGCCTGGGGAAGGGATGCAAGTGGCCTCTACAGATAATCTTCAACCAACAGGGATGGAAAATGGAGTATCAACGACCCATTGCCCTCTCCTTCAGAGGAGTAATTCAGACACATTCCACACAGTTTCTCAGGGGGTCCTGGTCCTCACTGGGACCGAGCCTTGGTTTGTTTATGGCAATAACCAACTCAGTAACATAAGCTTTATTTCCTTTTCCTTGTTTCCTTGGCCCTACCTCCCAAATTAATGACCTATACTCAGGTCTTAGTCTCAGGCTTTATGGATGCACTTAACCCAAACTAAGCCATTAATAAAGTAAAGTCGCTCAGTCGTGTCCGACTCTTTGTGACCCCATGGACTATAGCCTACCAGGCTCCTCCCTCCATGGGATTCTCCAGGCAAGAGTACTGGAGTGGGTTGCCACTTCCTTCTCCAGGGGATCTTCCCAACCCAGGGATCGAACCCGGGTCTCCCACATTCCAGGCAGACGTTTTAACCTCTGAGCCACCAGGGAAGCCCAAGGAATGGGTATATTATCCAGTTTGGGCCAATGAGATACATTGCTTTGTGTGTGTTTTGTGACTGGTGATATACGAATGAAACACCTTTGTAAGAGGAATTTTAATTAATATTCAAAATGATGTAGCAAAATGAAATTGGACAGATATGAAGGCCTAACTCTCTTGTGTTCCTTTCACTTTAATGGGTAACAGTTATTGAGGATGTGCCCAGTTTGGGCTAATGGGCTTCCCCAAAATTAGGAAGGAGTCATTGGTCTGATATCATTTAAAAAAAAAAAAAATCAACCTGAATTTGTCAGAGGCCATGAAGGAGAGCCTGAGAATGGAGTCATCTAGGAGGCAAAATAGTTCTGAGATGGGACCTGACAGTACCTTTGGAGTCCTGAATCAAGCTGCACCAGAAGCCCATCCTACCTGGAGTCTTGAAAGTATGTGAATCAGAAAAATTTCCCTTTAAGCTTTATTCGTTTGGGACTGTAGCCCACCAGGCTCCTCTGTCCATGGGATTCTCCAGGAAAGCATTACCGGAATGGGTTGCCATTTCCTCCTCCAGGGGATCTTCTTGACCCAGGGACCGAACCCACATCTTTTGCGTCTGCTGCATTGGTAGGTGGATTCGTTACTACTGTGCCACCTAATTTATCTAATTATTTATTTATGGCTGTGCTGGGTCTTCATTGCTGTCTGCAGGCTTTTTCTAGTTGCAGCGAGCAGAGCCTTCTCCCTAGCTGTGGTGTGCAGGCTTCTCACTGAGGCAGCTTCTCTTGTTGCAGGGCATGGACGCTACGGTGCCTGGGCTTCAGTAGTTGTGACACACACACACAGGCTTAGTTGCTCTGAGGCACATGGAATCTCCCTGGACCAGGGATCGAACCCATGTTTCCTGCGTTGGCAGGGAGATTTTAATCACTGGACCACCAGGGAAGTCCTCCCTACCACTTCCAACCAAACAATTCTTAGTCAAAATTAAAAAGAAGTAAGTTTCAAACTGTTAGTACTGTCTAACAATCAAAAAGTCTGACATGAAAAGTGTCTCATTCCCCGTAACTGGAGAGTTTCAGGCAGAACACAATTACACAGGCATCTGATGGGCTGGAAGCTTTTATTCTACCCTGAGTTAGTTTGAGGTGTTTGGGAGGTAAAACTACACAACTTCTAAGATCCATTTCATCTCTGAACTAGCTGATTGACTGAAAACCGAATTGGTGCCAAAGCTCTCTGGCTAAGAGACCAGGCGGCAGCACTTCCTACTCTGTCCTGCTCCGCAGCCTGCCATTCTAGCTTTGTCGTTAACCAGAGACATTTCCTTGCTGAGCCATTGTTTCTCCTGCTGTCTCCCTACCCTCTGGACAATCTGGATTGCTGATCCTTATTTAAAGATGTTCTGTTCAGAATTACATAAGGGCTTTATACTCTATTTGTATCTGAGGGTTGATAGCACAATCAGCTCAGATGGTATTAACATAAGGATCACCAGCCCCTCCCCCAGTAAGGTTTTTCGTGAAAGAAGAATCAGTTGACTTCAGAGGCAGTCAGAAGAGGGCTCCACAGCTTTCTGGGTACTCAAAGAATAACTCCACACAACATGCTCTCACTCGAGGCTAGCCTGATTATCATCTTAATGGCAGGAAGCTCAGATGTTCTATACACAGGTGCACTGACCTCCCCCAAAGACCTGCTCAGGCAAAGCATGCGACATTAATATTTATTTTTGTAGGAGTAACACGCAATAACCAAATGAGGAAGGAAGGAGGAAAAAAAAAAACTAATCTCAGAATTTTTTAAATTAAAAAAATGACCTATTAATGGTGAAAAATACACCAACAGACTCTTGTTCTTAAGGGTGACATTCCCACTTTGCATAGAGAACGAGTCGCTCAGCCTGGCTATGAGCTGTAGCAGATTACAGGTGGGAGCAAGTCCCCATTGATGGCTGAATGGAGAAGCACCAGTCACGTGCCCTCGAATGTGGAAAAGGAGACAATAAGTCTGTGCTCAGAGCTACATGAAGGAAGATAGGAAATAAGGAGATAGGTGGTATCTCTTTAAACTTTTGGCCAAAGGGAAAAAGCTTGGAATCAGAAGGTACTAATTCAGTTATGGCCAGCAGAAAGAAAATAAAAGTAAGAGACAGACTTACTAACTGCTGTAAAATGTATTGACATGGTTTCTGAATCTTATTCTTAAAAAAAAAAAATGTTCTATCTTATAAGCTATTACATGTACAGTTCGCTTGCTCTGTTTGTTCACTTTCTTTCAATTATCTGCACACATAAAATGTGACAAGGGCGGCCTCTCTTTTAATTTATTTTCCTGATCTGTTGAGTTTCACTCATCAGGGAGCAGAAACGTGAAATGTTTTCCTTTGTACAAAGGCTAGCATTTCGGTAAACTCACAAATGGGTAGAAACACACAGATTCATTTTCTCTCTCTCTCTTTCTTCCATTCTCTCCCCACTATCTTTCTTTCTTCCTGTTTCCTACCTGATGGGCTTTCTTTTTCAGTGACTGCTGGGGAAATGGAGAGGTTGGTAATACCTGTCACCCAAAGAACATAGAGAAGATTGATGGGATGTGCTGAATGAGCTCTAACCAGGATGCCTCCGCCTTGAGACTGCAGTCCCAGCCTCATTTTAGCTCCAGGAAGACACAGCGCAGCTCCACCAATGGGCAGCCAGCCAAGAACCACCCCCTCTCCCCAATTCTCTCCTAGAGAAGCAAAGGATCTGGAGAGAATCTGAGGGGAAGGAGTCACCACATGGTTGTTCCTGCCTTTCACATCCCAATTAATTAGGCCTGAAAAGAATATCCCTGGACTTGGCTGGTGAGAAGAGGAACTGGCATACTGACTGGATTTTTAGGATCGGCAGCGTACCTGCGAGACAGGGTCACAGGGACCAGTGTCAGGGCAACATGGGGTCCAAAGGCCGATATTTGTCTGGCTTCTCTGCCACTTAACCTCCAATTAAGCATCCCCTTTCACACCCTTCTTTCTAGGTACAGAGACCAACTCAACATCAGACAACAAATCCAGTTCCACAGTTTGTTCCCACTATGCGTTGGGCTTAAAGTCTCTGTCCTTTAGAAGCCTGTGTTTAGCAAGAGAAGTGCTCAGTCGCTTTAGTCATGTCCAGCTCTTTGCAACCCTATGGACTGTAAGCCCGCCAGGCTCCTCTGTCCTTGGGATCCTCCAAGCAAGAGCGTTAGAGTGGGTTGCCCTGCCCTCCTCTGGGTGATCTTCCCGATGCAGGGACTGAACCTGCATCTTTTGTGTCTCCAGCATTGCAGGCAGGTTCTTTACCCACTGAGCTACCTGGGAAGCCCTTAGCAAGAGAAGCAGATTCGTAAATAAACAATTAGGAAACAAGTGCATCAGCATTACCAGCTGTTGGGTTTGTGTTGAAATCCCCTGCAAGATGGCACAGCCAAGTTCAGGCAAATCTGAATTCACACAAAT
Organism: Ovis aries; assembly: GCF_016772045.2. Classification (NCBI taxonomy): domain Eukaryota; kingdom Metazoa; phylum Chordata; class Mammalia; order Artiodactyla; family Bovidae; genus Ovis; species Ovis aries. The sequence goes on from NC_056065.1 coordinate 52,723,705, forward strand.
TGTGTCTCTGGCTCCAAGAGAGCTTTGTGTTCTAAATTCACGATCCACCAGGGGTGTCCTCAGAGGACCCCAAACCTGCTGACACCTTCCCTGTAGACTTCCAGCCTCCAGAGCACTGAGGAAGTAAATTTCTGCTGTTTCATCCACTGGGTCTGTGGTATTGCTATGGCAGCTAGGCAGACTGATACAGCAGCGTTTCCTATTGTCACACCTTCCATCCAGAAGCAAGGAGTCTGAAGAGCTTATTGACCACATCTCCCCTCTCTGGCTGACCACCGAGGAGCATGTAGCCAGCCTGAGGCACCCCTTCCACTGGCTGCATGTACCACGAGCTGAAGCACCAAGGCAGTGTAGCCCTGCCTCAGTCCCACGGAAAGATACACTGGCATCCAGCACCAGGGAGATGCCATCCTGCCTGCTGTTCAGAGACTGGCACTGAGCCCTTGCCCTGATCAGCAACTGCCACTGAGTTCCAGTGACTCTCGGGCTTTATCTTTTATTTTTATTTCCTTATTTATTTTTGGCTGTGCTGGGTCTTTGTTGCTGCACTCAGGCTTTCTCTAGTTGGGGCAAGCAGGAGCTACTCTGTATTGTGGTGCAAGGGCTACTCATTGCAGTGTCTTCTCTGGTTGCAGAGCACAGGCTCTAGGGAGCATGGGCTCGGTAGTTGTGGCCCAAAGGCTTAGTTGCCCTGAAGCATGTTGGAATCTTCCCGGACCAGGGATCGAACCCGGGTCTCCTGCACTGGCAGGCAGATTCTTAACCACTGGACCACAAGGGAAGTCAAAGTCTTGGACTTTCTATTCCAGCTCCACATTCCCATTTAGCCTCTAGAGGGCTTTGAGATTTTAGGTTCTGCAGCATCCTGCCTGCTCTGACTGTGACTCCTTTACCTCCTGCCCCCAGCCCTTCTACTCGACATTGTGGGGACTACTCAGTTCTCCCAGTATCACAAGCTGACCAGGGTCCCTCTGTCTGTATCACAGCATTCACCCACCTCTCCAAAAACTCTCATCTCTTCCCACTGAACAACCCCATAAGCAGAGAGCCCAGTGTTTCCCCAGCACCCACACAAAGCCTGTCTCACAGAAGTGGCTTGATATCTATTTCATGATCAAATCTGTAGAGTGGATAAATAAACACGGGACAGTTTTTCTCTAATAACCATGTGCATTCTTCTCAAGGCAGGACTCAAGAGGCAAGTGATAGCATTTCAGATTATCTATTTAGAATGCAGTTTCTCTCTTATCGAGGATGAAGGGGTAAGGTTAAGAGACCCTGGAGCACTTTTCGACCAAATACAGATCTAGATGAGAGCACAGCATCCACAACTAATTTCCCCTGTGTGAGAAATATCCTGTCTTTCTTAGCATCACATCTCCTGGCCTCCTGCTTTATCACTGCTTCCTAGTTATGTGAATCTTTACTCTTACATTGCACACAACACAGATTGGGAAGGAAAACAGTTAAGGGTAAAGCTTTTCTCAGCTCTCAGGAAATGTATAAGTTTCATGGACCCCACATTACCTCTGAAATCGTTTTCAGATCCAACACAACCTACATTAACACCCTTCCTTTTTCTTTTTTCTTTTTAGTTGCAGCTTTCACTGTGAAATAGTTTTGCATCTGGACAATGAAATTGAACTTGCCTGAAGGGCAAGGAACACCATATAATCATAAATTGAAAACTTGTAAGTTGGAAAGAAGTCACCGGAGGCAAAGAAATGGTGAAAGACATTAAGATTTAGGTAGCTGTGTCATTCCCAGCAGGTGAAATTGACATTTCTGGGAGGGATGGAAGACCCAAGATTGATGGACACATCTGCCCCCTTGAAAGCTGTGTGACCTTGGGAAAATGACCTCACCTCTCTGATCCTTATTTTTTAATTTATAAATATTTTGCATTTATAGAATAAGAATTATGTGAGGGACAGGGAGGCCTGGCATGCTGCAGTCCATAGGGTTGCAAAGAATCTGACATGACTTAGCAAATAAACAACAGTTCATATCTCACAGGAGCAGTGTGCAAAATTCAAATGATACCCTTTGTCAATGTGCTACTGTGTACAATTAATGAAAGCTGACCAGGTAAGAACAGGGGGAGGGTCAGGGCAGGTTTCAGCTCTGCCTGTGAAAACTTACCAGCCTGAGGATGTTAGGTTTGTGTCATTTCCTCCTTTAAGTTTCAGTTTCCTCATCTTAACGTGAAATCAATGAATTAACTGTCTCTGGGGACTGCAAGGAGATCCAACCAGTCCATCCTGAGGGAGATCAGGCCTGGTATTTCTTTGGAAGGAATGATGCTAAAGCTGAAGCTCCAGTGCTTTTGCCACCTCATGCAAAGAGTTGACTCATTGGAAAAGACTGATGCTGGGAGGGATTGGGTGCAGGAGGAGAAGGGGACGACAGAGGATGAGATGGCTGGATGGCATCACCGACTTGATGGACGTGAATCTGAGTGAACTCCGGGAGTTGGTGATGGACAGGGAGGCCTGGTGTGCTGCGATTCATGGGGTCGCAAAGAGTCGGACATGACTGAGTGACTGAACTGGAACTGAACTGAACTGGGGTGTCTTTTCCTTTGTTATTGTTGTTACTCAGTTGCTAAGTTGTGTCTGACTCTTTGCAATCCCGTGGACTGCAGCACACCAAGCTTCCCCGTCCTCTACTATTTCCCAGAGTTTGCTCAAGTCTACGTCCATTGAGTCAGTGATGCTTCATGGATCACAGCGTTGTCGTGGCAAAGGGGCTTGTGTAACTCAATGAAGCAATGAGCCATGCCATAAAGGGCCACCTAAGACAGATGGGTCATACTGGAGGGTTCTGGCGAAACGTGGTTCACTGCAGGCGGGAATGGCAAACCACTAAAGTATTCTTGCCATGAGAAACCCATGAAGAGTACAAAAAAGCCTTTTGTCTTTAGGATCACATAAATGCCAAATGCAAAGCCTGGTCATTGGAATAACTAGAGGAGGAATTGTGTTCACCTGGGCTGCTTCCCCCAGGAACGCCCTGGATCAGAGGAAGGTCTGCAAGGCTCAGCTAGTCAGAAGCCAGTTAAACAGCAGCCCCATCCTGAGGAATCTCAGCTTTACTTCACTCCACCACACACACCGTCCACAGGGTAGTGGGGAAAATTGGCTAAATACATATGCTGACTTTCCTGAAAGCTTCTGTGCTCAACAGCCCTCACACTTGCAATAAACCCTACAAGTCCTATTTGCTGTGGCTCCGCCCACTTCTCTGGCTTCACTTCATTATGGTCCCAACCCTACCTCTGGTTCCACAGACTGGCTGCAAACTTTCTCACCTGAAAGCAATGGTTCTTACCAGAGGTGATTTTGTCCCCTGTATTCCTTTCCTGAGATGGCTGCAACAAACCACAGCTAGCTGGGGACTTGAAACAACAAAATTGATTCTAGGACATGCCTGATGGTCCAGTGGTTAAGAATTTGCCTGCCAAGGCAGGGGACACGGGTTCAATCCCTGATCTGGGAAGATTCCACATGCCGTGGGGCAACTAAGCCCGTGTGCCGCAACTACTGAAGCCCGCTCACCTAGAGCCCATGCTCAGCATCGAGAGAAGCCACTGCAACTGGAGAGTAGCCCCCCACTCACTGCAACTAGAGAAGACCCACGCACAGCAAAGATCCAGTGCAGCCAAAAACCAAATAAATCAAGTTTAAAATAAAATTTAAAAAATATTATTTTTTTGAAAGAAATTGATTCTCTGGAGGTGAGAAGTCCAAAACTCGGAAGTCAAGAGTTTTAGCTCCCTGTAAGTCTCCATGGGACAATCTGTGCTCTTCTCTTCCATCTCCTGGCGGCTGTCTGCGTTCTCAGCCTTCTCCTCCGCATCTGTGTCTTCCCTCTCCCCTGACTCCACTTTATCACTGGATTACCCCCACCTGGATAATCCAAGATGAAACTGTCTCAAGATCCTCAATGTAATCAATCCACAAAGACCTTCCGTCCAAATAAAGTCATGTTCACAGATTCCAGTGGTTGGGTCCTGAACATATTTTTAATTTTCTTAATTTATTTATTTTTCACTGTGCTTGGTCTTTTTTGCTATGCAAACTTTTCTCTAGTTGCGGAGAGTAGGAGCTCCTCTCTAGTTATGGTGCCTGGGCTTATCCTTGTGGTGGCTTCTCTTGTTGCTAAGCACGGGCTCTAGGGCACACAGGCTTCAGTACTTGAAGTACATGGGCTCAGCAGTTGTGGCTCCCGGGCTCTAGAGTGGAGGCTCAATAGTTGTGGCACATGGGCTTCAGCTGCTGCGAGGCATGTGGCATCTTCCTGGACCAGGGATCAAAACTGTGTCTCCTGAGTCACCAGGGAAGCCTATGAACATTTCTTTTGGGGGTGACCATTCAACCCAATATAGCCTGTCTTGCCAGATATTTGCCAGTGTCAGAAGACTTGCTGGCTGTGTCTCCCTCTTCCCTCTTACACACACACACACACACACACACACACACACACACACACACACACAGGCGCATGCACACATGACACACACACACACCAGACCACAAGCTCCACGAGAGCAGGACTTTGTGTTTTTCAGAACCACAACTCCATGCTGAGAGCAAAGTGGATGCTCCATACACCTTTGCTGATGGGAGGATGGATGATCAGGTGAACCCAAGAAGGGGATGGTACCCAGAGGCATCAGTCATGGCAACCATCTCCTGCAACTTTTCAATGTGGCAATGCCTTTGGGGGATGCTGCTCATGGGTCTCCAGGGACTGAAAGGGGCCACCAAAGATATATTGAAGTCTCCTTTTCCAGGGCTCTTAGGCAAGAAAAGCTTTTTCTTTTCCCTCTGATGAGTTTAAGTCAACACAAGGATTTAGTGTGTGTCTACTCTGTGCTCAGGATCATGGTAAGGAATGTGATATTACAAATGCAATTAGAAGCACTATCCTTGACTTCAACAACTAGATTCAACGACTAACTAGATTGTAGTTAAGGAGACACTACAACTGAACACTAAACAGTATTGGGTGAGTTAGGTTAGAGTCCTTTACGCACTGCCCTTGACCACTGGGATCAAGAGTATTGTTTGATACATAGATAATATGGTGTCACTGAAGGCTTTTTGTAAAGACTCAGTTTTCCTTGAGCAGTTTTAGGTTCACAGCAAAATTGACAGGAAGGTAGACATTCCCATATTCTCCCTGCCCCCAGGTGTGCACATCACCCCCACCCCACCATTACCAACATCTCAATATCCCTTAACAAAGTGGCATATTTGCTACAATTGATGAACCTCTACTTACACACCACTATCACCCAGGGTCCATAGTTCACATTAGGGTTCACTCTTGGTGATGTACATTCTATGGGTTTGAACAAATGTATAAGGACATGTATCCCTCATTATGGTATCATAGAGAACAGTCTCACTGCCCTAAAAATCCTCTGTGCTCCGTCTAGTCATCCTTCCACACCCTCCCTAGAGGCTATTAAGTCAGGGAGGGCACCAGAGAATTGATTTTGGCAGATTAATTTTAGAGAATGGAAAGATCAGGGGACCATGAAGAGGGGTGGCTGCCCTGGTCACGGGCCAACACAACAATCCAGGCAGGAAATGGTTAACTCCATTGGAACTGCCTGTTTATTTCACAAAGACATCCTGAACTGTGCTCACTTTTCCCTCCTATCTCTTCATTTCCTCTCCTCTTCTACATAGCAAAGATTCTCACTTAAAAGTTTATTTGAATATCCACACACTCAGTGATTCTCTTCTCTACAACAGTGCATTAATTTCCACTGATGAAAACAGGAATCACAGATGTACAGGAAGACACTATTCTCCTGATGATGCACCATAAGGTATATACGTGTTAACAAGGCTGACACCTCCAGAGACAAATAACTTACAGAAGTCTCCACATTCACTTTTCTTGACTTAGTTAAACTCTGTTGCTTTAACACTTCATAAATGTAGCTTAAAATAAAAGTCATGCCTTGGGTTTTATTTTGTGCATTCAAAGAGGAGAGTGCAGAGATGAGGGGGACACCCTCTGCAGGAAAATGGCAATGAAAACAACCATGTAGTTTGTCCCAACAGGAAATGCTCGTTGCCCAAGTAGTGATTTATTAATAGAAATAATGGTGGGAATTCCAGAAAGCAGCTGGATCTGTCCTTGGCATATACTCTCAAGTAATGTGTGCCTCTTTTTCTACATTTTAAAAGCCATTTCTGCCTACCACCCAAGCCTTCACTATCGAACATAGTCATGCTTATAAAACACCCTTCACTATCAAACATAGTCTTGCTTATAAAACAAGCAAAGCTTCAGCTTCTGAAAGAGAGATAATCAAGTTATTTGAATCAAACTAGGGAAAAACAAGGATGTCAGACAGCAGCAACCACAACCCCAAAACAAACAGCAGCAGCAGCAAAGGCAGGCATTCCAATCAAGCAGAACATAATACGTGTACATTTTTATATGAAAGCAAGGACAAAAACTCTCGATCTTAAGGCATGATATTGCAGAAAGTTAAAAGCAAATGGAGAGTGTGTTTAGAGAGACACCTTCAGAAGAACAATCCATTTCAAGGATTTTGATGGACTTGCAGCTTAAAAGTTATAGACCACATAGATTATGAAGATGAACCTGGTAGGGCTCCCCAGGTGGCGCAGTGATAAAGAATCTGCCTGTCAATGCAGGAGACGCAGGTTCTATTCCTGGGTTGGGAAGGTCCCCTGGAGGGGAAAATGATAACCCACTCCAGCATTCTTGTCCGAAAAGTCCCATGGACAGAGGAGCCTGGCAGGTTACAGTCTACGGGGTCACAAAGAGTTGGACACAACTGAGCATGCACAGGTGCAATTAGCTACCTTTATCACCAGGATATTTTTGCTTCTACTGAGACATAACTAAGCAGAACATTCTTCTACCACAACAGAATAAAACAGAGAATATCAGTTCATCAGCTATGTGATCTGGGTTGGATGAGCCAATCATCTTCTTGAGCTTCAGTTTCTCTGGTTGTCAAATGGGAGAAGAACCTCAAGGTTGGGGTGGGAATGAAATGGGATAATGAATATAGGAATTCTTTGTCGTGAAACATCATACTCCCCCCCAACACAGTACTTTTGCACAAAATAACACAAAAGTGACCCTCGACAAAAGAGGTTTGGTTCTTTGGCCATAGGAGTAAAGTTCAAAGAATGTGTCTTTAATTGAATTAGTCAAGCTTTTTGCCTATCACTGTTCACCTGAATTAGGGCTGTGTCTAACCACTGACCTCATGTTTCTCCACTTCCCTTCAACAGTCTGTTCTTGTTCAGCAGCCTGAGCCAGGCCATGTCCCTGGCCAAAACCTTGCTGGGACCACTCTCTTTATCCCCACCAGCTATCTCCCCACCCTCACAATTGCTTCTCTGACCTCATCACCAACTGCATACTTGGTTTTAAGCTCACCGAGCGTCCTACTGTTCCTGAAACACACCAGAGGTGCCCCAGCCTCTGGGCCATTGCACTGGCTCACCCTCCCATCTGGAATGCTCTGTGCTCAGATAGCCCTGTGGCTAAATCCTTGGCCTCTTGCATCCCACCTTCTCTAAGAGACCAAATCTGACCAACCTACTAAAACTCAGAACCCACCTAACCTGACCCCTTACTCCTTAACTGGTTTATATTTTTTCCACAGAATTTACAAACTTTTAACCTTACTTATTATTTTTGTTGTTTGTTTTCTATCTTTTCCATCCACAGACATACACGTCAGTGCTCACGCAATGAGGGAGGGGTCTTTTGTGTCTTATTCACTGATGTTTTCCATGGTGGATCCATAGTAGGTCCTCAACAAATACTCAAAGAGCATTGACTTGACCAAAAAGTTTATTTGGGGTTTTCCATAACATCTTACAGAAAAGTCCAAACGAACTTTTTGGCCAACCCAGTATTCATAATGATTAAGACTTTGAAGTCTTGGCCTAGGTCATCTGCTTTTGAATGCTGATTCTCCCATTTCTTGATGTAATCTTTCCATACCCGACTTTCATTCTGGACATTTACACTCTCTTTTCTTTTGAAATAATCCCTGTGGAATTGTTGCTTTTCACACCTCAAGTTGGTATGTGCTAAACCAGAATGTGAGGCTTCATTTACCATATTGACCAGGTAGATGACCAAGGAAAAGCTTTCTACGGGAAGGCTTAAACACCTTCCCCTAGCTAATCATTCTATAAAGGCATGACACGGATAAGCTCACAAAATCATATTGATATATGAGAGACTACATCAATTAAGATTCTTTGATGAAGTAACATAGATGCACAAACTCAATTACCCATAGTAGGCAAAGTTTTACATGAGGGTTCTCCACTCCATCTCTTGGCTCTCTTTCCACTGCTTTGGGCCTCATCCTCAGCCAGCTCTTGCCTCATGGTGGTAAAACTGCTGCCACAGCTTTAGACTAGACATATTTGCAGACTGTGATCAAGTGAAAGACTGCGAGGCATTCCCAGTTGATTCTCCTGCTGTTATCAGCTCCTGTGCCCATCCTTGACTCAATCGCTGTGGTAGAATATGATGCTCTGTTTATTGAAAACCTAAGTCAAATGCTTACTAAGTCAGGGCTGAAGTCACTAGAGGGGCCCACAGGTTGAAAGCAAGATCAGACAAAATTATCAGTAGACGGATACATGGATACTGGAAGCCAGAGTTGCACATGTCCTCTGTCCCAAGAATACTGCCAATACTCTCCGATGAGTCTTTCCTCCGTGAGGAATTTGCAATCTACTATTGTTTTAAAATTAATTAAAAGAAATTAAGAGATGCTTGCTCATTGGAAGAAAAGCTATGACAAACCTAGACAGCATGTTAAAAAGTAGAGATCTCACTTTGCCAACACAGGTCTACATAGCAAAAGCTATGGTTTTTTCAGTAGTCATGTACAGATGTGAGAGTTGGACCATAAAGAAAGCTGAGCACCAAAGAACTGATGCCTTCAATTTGCAGTGCTGAAGAAGACTCCTGAGGGTCCTTTGGACAGCAAGGAGATCAAACCAGTCGAACCTAAAGGAAATCAGTCCTGAAGATTCATTGAAAGGACTGATGTTGAAACTAAAGCGGCAATCCTTTGGCCACCTGATGCGAAGAGCCAACTCATGGGAAAAGACCCTGATGCTGGGAAAGATTGAGCACAGGAGGAGAAGGGGACGAAAGAGGAGGAGATGGTTGGATGGCATCACTGACTCAGTGGACATGAGTTTGAGCAAACTCCAGGAAATGGTGATGGACAGGGAAGCCTGGCGTGCTGCAGTCCATGGGGTCACAAACAGTCAGACATGACTTAGCAACTGAACAATGACTAAAGTATTGTTCCATGGAAATACAGATTCAGAGACCCTTGAGCCCAAGGACAAAAGATGGGGATTGAACATCTGCTGACATTAAGCCTAATCTTCAGGTAAGATGAAACCCAAACCCTTGTGAGAAAACTACATATACAAGCACAAATCACCGGCACCTGGAGTGGGTTGCCATTTCCTTCTCCAGGGCATCTTCCTGACCCAGGAGTTGGACCTGTGTCTTCTGTACTGTAGGCTTCCCAGGTAGCACTAGTGGTAAAGAACTCGCCTGCCCATGTAGGAGACATGAGAGACTTGGGTTCGATCCCTGGGTTGGAAAGATCCCCTGGAGGAGGGCCTGGCAACCCACTCCAGTATTCTTGCCTGGAGAATCCTGTGGACAGAGGAATCTGGTAGGCTACAGTCCATGGGGTCACAAAGGGTCGGACACGACTGAAGCGGTTTAGCATACACACCTGCACTTCTGCATTGCAGGCAGATTCTTTACCACTGAGCCACTGGGGAAGCTCTAGTCCCTTAATGTCTCCCTAAGATGAAAGTTTTCCTCAAGTGTCAGCTACCGAGACATTTACAGGTACACGTTATACCAACATCCCACTCAGGGATGGACTCTCACTAACTCAAATTAATCTGTATACTCAGTAAAAGACTCCAGCCTTGTCTGCCGCTGGCTTATAAAAAGAAGGCTGAGTTCATGGTGGTCTAAGACAAGCAGAATGGAAGATGGAAAGAAATCCACCCCTTAGGGCACCGGCATCAAGTCTTGGGAGAAGCTCCAACATTTGGTCCAAGCTCGACATGTACACACCAGGTGGCTGCAAATCCCTACTGACCTTTCTGTGTGCCATAATTAACTGTCTGAGCAGGGAAAGTAATGACCTTGACATAAGCAGCTTACCTTGATCTGATCTGTCTCTAGCTCCTGCAGACTCTGCTGAGGGCAGGGGACCCAAGCTCTGGACTTTGGTGGTGGAAACAGTCAAGGGTAAGCCTGAGACTGAGCTATGCTTATGACTCTTGATAAAGGTCTGCAGATAGGGAAGAAATGCTCTCTACTGCCCCAGCGAGAAGGGGTCTACCTGCTCCCCTGCAAACCCTTGGGCAAGAGTGCCTTCTCATTATGAAAACCCAAAATCTAGCCTACAGGAAAAAAGAAACTTTAAAAAGCATTTAAAGCGGAATGTTTTTCATGGGTGACTCACCTTATCTGATCTCTCTAGAAAAGACTGAGACTCTCAGCTTTAGCAAAGGATTTTAAAATGGACAGATTTTTTTTCTTTTTAAAAATACTTCCAATATTTTATTTCCTTTGTTTTTAGTCCGAGCATAATTGCATTCTGGGCTGGGCTTCTCATTTTATACAGCAGCTTCCCACTAATTATCTGCTTCACTTGTGGTAGTGTATATATGTCAACACTGCTCTCTCAGTTTGCTCCACCCTCTCCTCCCCTGCTGTGTCCACAAGTCTGTTCTCTTTGTCTGCATCTCTACTCCTCCCTGCACGTAGGCTCATCAGTACCATTCCTCTAGATTCCACATATATGCGTGAATATACGATATCTGTTTTTCTCTTTCTGACTTACTTCACTCTGTATAACAGGCTCTAGGTTCATCTGCCTCAGTTTAACTGACTCACATTCATTTGCCTTCATGGCTTCATAATATTCCATTGTAGATATGGATAACTTTTATAATACCCATTGTAGAATGGATAACTTCTTTATCCATTCATTTACTGATGCACTTCTAGGTTGCTTCCATGTCCTGGAGGCTGTAAATAGTACTGCAATCAACCCTGGGGTACATGTGGACATGGACAGACTTTCCAAGGCTAATACCATCCATGGATACCTTTCTGGTTATACTGCCAAGTCTGAAGCCAACTGTTTTCCAAACAATAATGCCTAGTTGTTTCCTTCCCAACTCTAGGACACCAACCTACCACATTCTTTCAAAAACCTTCACATTTTTAGTCAAACTGCAGGTCAGATGTTTAATCAGCAGGCAAAGAACCCAATGCCACAAAAACATTTCCAGTTCTATACTAAGTATAGGACTTTCCTGGTGGCTCAGACGGTTAGAGCATCTGCCTACAATGCGGGAGACCAGGGTTCGATCCCTGGGTTGGGAAGACCCCTGGAGAAGGAAATGGCAACCCACTCCAATATTGCAACCCACCATGATCCATTTGTTCCCCATGGCACTCAGTTTTTCCTTCTGTAAAGTGGGAGGATTAGACCTGACAAACTGGGATGAATTGAGATTCCGTCCTGGTCAAACATCCTCATGGGTGTTCTGCTTCTAAGAAAAGGTCAGCATTTATTGTCAGTAGGTAAGGCAAAAATTACCCTTATAAACTGTATATATTACACCCTGGCTTTGGGCTTCGTTTTCTCAATCCTATGCATCAAATTTCACCCAGTCCAAAGCTTGAGAATCATTAAATAAGACAAAAAGAAACCAAAGGGAAGTCTATCGGCTGGCATCTGGGCCTTCCAACTGTCCTGCCTTGATGATAACTACCAAACCTTTGGTGGGGTCAGGGAAGAATGAAAATTTGCTATTCAACTGTGAAATTTGACCTATTTCATTTTTAAAAACCTATGATTTGGGGGATTTCCTTGGTGGTCCAGTGGTTAAGAATCCACCTTGTAATGCAGAGGATGTAGGGAATTAAGATCCCACACGCCGCAGAGCAGCTAAGCCCACACCCAGTAATTACTGAGCGCTGCACATCCTGCGCGTCACAGCTAGAGAGTCCATGCACTGCAATGAGAGATACCGGATGCAGTGAAGAGCCCGTGTGCCACAACTAAGACCCAACTCAGCCAAATAAATCAGTCAGTTCATTTGCTCAGTCTTGTCTGACTCTGCGACCCCATGGACTGCAGCATGTCAGCCGTCCATGTCCATCACCAGCTTGGAGCATGCTCAAACTCATGTCCATTAAGTCGGTGATGCCATCCAACCATCTCATCCTCTGTGGTTCCCTTCTCTTGTGCTCAATCTTTCCCAGCATCAGAGTCTTTTCTAATGGGTTGGCCAAAATATTTGAGCTTCAGCTTCAGCATCAGTCCTTCCAATGAATATTCAAGACTGATTATTCAGCCAAATAAATATTAAAACAAACAAACAAAAACCTAGGGTTTTTAAATCTTAGCCCATGCTATGATTTGTTTCTTGCTGTAAGGATTAAATAATATTTTACATGTAAAACAACTGTCTAGCACAGGACCTCGCAGCTGGTAAGAAGGTAATACATGCTGGTTTTTAATCTAAAGTTTGCATTTTCAATATTCTTTGGAAAATTGTGGAGAAGAACATGGCTGCCTTTCAGCTGGTCTTGCAAACTCGATTTTCCCATCATGAGCCCACCGCACAACTCTGTCAAAACTGTGCCCTGGTCTCATGTCCACTGGACCCTGAGATGACATCCCAAAGTTAGTGGAAGAATTAATGATGCAGTTCCATGCTGGGCTCACATGCAGGAAACCTCTTGCAAACTAGGAAAGAGTACAACTGATGATGATAAAGTATTTTTACCATCCATCTGGCCAATGGGACTGGGCCAGACCCTCCTGGTTTGGTTGCTAATTAGCTAATGTTTGAGTCAATGATTTACCTTCAAAGAGAACCCTGAATACTACGAGGGGCTTGCCATCATTGCTGCCAGTCTAATTTGTTGGAGGAGGAAAGAAAAGATCAGACAGGCTGACTGCCTTGGCAAGGTCTCTCTTTCACAGCAGCAGAGCTACAATTTAGACTCAGGTGAAGTTGGTATTTAAGAGGAAGCCCACCTTTGTTCTTTACATCCCCACTCCCTGACTGAAACCTGCTGACCCTCCTCAAGACCCAAACTCTGCTAGGATCTGAATTGTGTCCCCCAGTTCATACACTAAAGCCCCAACCTCCAGTGTAAGGATATTTGAAGATCAGGCTTCTGGGAGGTGATTAAAGTTATATGATGTCATGAGGGCAGGTCCCTCATGCTGGAATTAGTGACTCTATAAGAAGAGGAAGAGAGACTTCCCTGGTGGTCTAGTGGTTGAAGATCTACCTTTCAATGCAGAGGATATGGGTTCAATCCCTGGTTGGGGAACTAAGAATCTGCATGCCTTTGAAGCAACTAAGCCTGTGAACCACAGCTAGAGAGTCTGTGCATCACAATAGAAGGCCCGCATAACACAGTGAAGATCCCAAATGTTGCAACTAAGACTGATGCAGCCAAATAAATAAAGAAATTTTTTAAAAAAGAAGAAGAGGGAAAGAGAGAATTTGCCATGAACAAGCTAGGAAGGGAGTTCTTACCAGAAAGTAACTCAGTTGGAGTCTTGATCTTAGACTTCCAGTCTTCCTAACTGTGAGAAATAAATGTCTGTGCTTAAGCCCCCTGGTCTATGGTATTTCGTTACAGCAGCCGAGCTGACCAAAGCAGATCCCAACAGAGGCAGGACTCTTGCATCTGAGACAGCACCTCCAAACAGTCACTGAGTAAGCCGGCTGACCTCCTGGTCTGAGTTTCCTTATACATACACAGGACTAGTAATAGCACTTACCTTATAGAATTATTGTGGGGACAAAATTAGAGGTTCTCAGCATTTTGTTGCACATAGTAAGCTCTCAATAAATGTTAGATTAAAAAAATAAGCTGACACCACTTCTAAACTACACTGTGTCATCACTTTTAGGGGTCAAGATTTTGAAAGTTTCTACTGAAATGACAACCTGGTAGGGACTTCCCTGTTGGCCTAGTGGCTAAGGCTCCACACTCCCAACACAGAGAGCCCAGGTTCGATCCCTGGCAGGGAACTAGATCCCAACTAATAGTTAACATGTCTCAACTAAAGATTCCACATACTGCAGCAAAGATCGAGGATCCCGTGTGCTGCAATTGAGACCTAGTTCAGTTCATTTCAGTTCAGTCATTCAGTCATGCCTGACTCTTTGTGACCCCATGGACTGCAGCATGCCAGGCTTCCCTGTCCATCACCAACTACCAGAGCTTAGTCCATTGAGTCGGAGATGCCATCCAACCATCTCATCCTCTGTTACCCCCTTTTCCTACCACCCTCAATCTTTCCCAGCATCAGGGTCTTTTCAAATGAGTCAATTCTTCACATCAGGTGGCCAAGGTATTGGAGTTTCAGCTTCAACATCAGTCCTTCCAATGAATATTCAGGACTGATTTCCTTTAGGATTGACTGATTGGATCTCTTTGCAGTCCAAGGGACTCTCAGGAGTCTTCTCCAACACCACAGTTCAAAAGCATCAATTCTTTGGTGCTCGGCTTTCTTTATAGTCCAAATCTCACAACCATACATGACTATTGGAAAAATCATAACTTTGACTACAAGGACATATGTTGGCAAAATAATGTCTCTGCTTTTTAATATGCTGTCTAGGTTGGTCATAACTTTTCTTCCAAGGAGAAAGTGACTTTTAATTTCATGGTTGCAGTCACCATCTGCAGTGATCTTGGAGCCCAAACCAATAAAGTCTGTCACTGTTTCCACTGTTTCCCCATCTATTTGCCATGAAGTGATGGGACCAGATGCCATGATCTTAGTTATCTGAATATTGAGTTTTAAGCCAACTTTTCACTCTCCTCTTTCACTTTCATCACGAGACTCTTTAGTTCCTCTTCACTTTCTGCCATAAGGATGGTGTCATCTGAGTATCTGAGGTTATTTGTATTTCCCTCAGCAATCTTGATTCCAGCTTGTGTTTCTTCCAGCCCAGCGTTTCTCATGATGTACTCTGCATATAAGTTAAATAAGCAGGATGACAATATACAGCCTTGATGTACTCCTTTCCCAATTTGGAACCAGTCTACTGTTCCATGTTCAGTTCTAACTGTTGCTTCTTACCTTGCATACAGATTCTCAGGAGGCAGGTAAGGTGGTCCAGTATTCCCATCTCTTGAAGAATTTTCCACAGTTTGTGGTGATCCACACAGTCAAAGGCTTTGGCATAGTCAATAAAGCAGAAGTAGATGTTTCTCTGGAACTCTCTTGCTGTTTTGGTGATCCAACAAATGTTGGTAATTTGATCTCTGGTTCCTCTGCATTTTCTAAATCCAGCTTGAACATTTGGTAGTTCATGGTTCACGTACTGTTGAAGCTTGGCTTGGAGAATTTTGAGCACTAATTTACTAGCGTGTGAGATGAGTACAATTGTGTGGTAGTGTGAGCATTCTTTGGCATTGTCTTTCTTTGGGATTAGAATGAAAACTGACCATTTCCAGTCCTGTGGCCACTGCTGAGTTTTCCAAATTTGCTGGCATACTGAGTGCAGCACTTTCACAGCATCATCTTTCAGGATTTGAAATAGCTCAACTGGAATTTCATCACTCCACTAGCTTTGTTCATCGTGATGCTTCCTAAGGCCCACTTGACTTCACATTCCAGGATGTCTGATTCCAGGTGAGTGATCACACCATAGTGGTTGTCTGGGCCATGAAGATCTTTTTGTACAGTTCTTCTGTATATTCTTGCCTCCTCTTCTTAATCTCTTCTGCTTTTGTTAAGTCCATACCATTTCTGTCCTTTATTGTGCCCATCTTTGCATGAAATATTCCCTTGCTATCTCTAATTTTCTTGAAGAGGTCTCTTGTCTTTCCCATTCTATTGTTTTCCTCTATTTCTTTGCGTTGATCACTGAGGACCCAGTGCAGCCAATAAACAATTTTTTAAATGACAATGTGATATGTGAAAGGAGAAATCCATCAAATCATTATCATCATTAATGGTAGATGGGTGAATGGAGGAGGGAAGGGGGGATGAAAGCAGTTAAGTACAGAGTAGGCGGAAGTGTGATTGTAGAGGGTGGGGAGTGGGAGGCATGGGGACTTGATATGGACACCTGGAATGTGGGATTCATGAGCGCTCCAGGCTAGAGAGGTGAGAATGGCTTCAAAAATCTGAACCACCTCCTTCCCAGTTCTAGAAATGGCCCGGGGTCATTCCTCCTCCCAGAGTTGAAAGGGAGCCATGGGGACAGTCAGAGCTCTGCTCCAGAAGTGGACTGGGCACTGCCTTGCCTCCCAAGTAGCTGAAACATGACAAATTCAGTCACCCCCTCACATGCTGTCCAAGTGGCCTTCATGTGACCAACCTACCTTGGGATCCAGGTTTAGGGCTGCTGCTCACACTGCCACAGCCTGGAGCCCAGCACTTCTGAGAGGCTGAAGGCCCTGTGGCGAGACTTCTTGCTGGAGCTGCACAGTGAGGCCGCAGGCAACTCACCCAGCAGCGAGATAGGAGCGCCCTCCCCTGGATGTTCATGGCCAGATTCACAGTTCTCCACCAAAACCACTGAGGTTCGCCCTTCCTCTCAAACTAGGGGACACATTCAGGGCAAAAGTCCCTCGATTCTAGAGGCCACAGAGACCCAACCAATAGATGCCTTGTTGTCTTCTCTGTCCCACTGTCCCACTGACAGCTTCCACTGTGCACAACCTTTCTCATTAATGATTTCACTGGGTTTTCACCAAAATTCTCACAAAACAGAAGACTGAGGTTCAGAAAGGTTCTGTGGTTGCCCAAGGCCTCAGAGCTCATCAGCCAAAGAGCTTGGATGGCTTCCCCAGCACCTTGGTTAGGAGCTCAGACTGCAGACAGATCACCTGGGTTCTCAGCTGATCCCTTTCATTCGTTGTTTAGTTGCTAAGTCATGTCTGACTCTTTGTGAACCCATGGACTGTAGCCTGCCAGCTTCCTCTGTCCATGGGGTTTCCCGGGCAAGAATACTGAAGTGGGTTGCCAATTCCTTCTGCAGGGGCTCTTCCCCACCCAGGGATTGAACCCACATCTCCTCCATTGCTAGTGGGTTCCTTACCACTGAGCCACCAAGGAAGCCCTGCCCTTTCATTTATTAGCTGTACAATTCAGGGACAGTGACTCAACTTCTCTGAGTTTCAATTCCCTTGGGTGGAAAACAGGGTAATCACTTTTAACATGGAAATATAGAAAAATGCCAAACATAGGGTAAACATTTAATAAATGTCATCAACTGTCACCCTCATTTGTCTGATCTCAGAGCCTGGCTAACTGTGCATCTGCATTCTTAAAGTTCTTTACATGTCACTATCTGTATAAAGACAGAACTTACAAAGTTAAGCTGAGAATGTAGCGTGATGTTGGCTCATCTGTCCCCGTACTCCTCAGCTTCATGTCACAGAGTTGGCACAGAATTTGCCCCTGCATATCTGCATTCTCAGCCAGCGCCGACTCCCCCACAGACCATATCACATTGCTTTCATTCCAGAGAAACTGCTGAGGACCTCTACTGCTATCACAACACTTAAACAGCCCCAAAGCTGCACAGGGGTTCCTGATGCTGAGGATGGGGAGGGGAGGAAAGAAAGAGTACCTCCCCAGAAACAAATCTACACATAGAAATAAAAAGTAAGGCTTTATTTTATAAGGATGCACATAGAAAGCGTGGAGGAACTTTGGTTGAGGTCCTCTTGGACCCACTACTGCCCTGGGCACTCTTCATGCATGATCTTCTTTGCTGCTCATGAGAGTTGGAGTGAGGCAGGACGACTATTACTCCCCTTTTTTGCGGATGAGGAAACTGAGGTTCAGTGAGGTGACTTGGTCACGATCATCTAGCTATGATAATGCCTTATTCCCTAGCTTAGACTCTTGGGCTGCACTCTGGGATGCAGTGAATGGGGAGCATTTCTACAAATCTGGCTACAGTACCTACTCCACTTACGGAGCCCTAGTCTCAAAGTCAAGGGCTTGCTTCTGTGTCCCCATGGCACAGAGCTCACAAAGCCGGCAGTAAATTACTGAGCCAAGATGACATGTAGAAGTAAGAGTGATACAGAAACACGCAGACCTCTTTTGCTTTCCTCCCTCCCTCCCTTTCTCCTTTCCTTCCTTTCTTCTTTCTTCCATCCTATTCTTTCTTAATGGACACTTGCTGTGTGCCAGGCATGTACTGGGTCCTGGTGATACACTGGTAAACAAGTTTGGCAAAACAAGCCCCCTGTCCACATGACTATATGGTCCTAAGTGGTGTCGCCGAACTTTTTCTGTAAAGAGCCAGAGAGTAAATTTACTGAGGTGTGCAGTCCTTAGTAATGACTATTCACCTCTGCCTCTGTGGTAGGAAAGCAGTCGTAGGTGATAGTAAAGGAATGAGAGTGGCTGTGCTTCAATAAAACTATAAAAACAAGTAGGCAAGGGATAAATTAGGGGATCAACAGGTACACACTACTATGTATGAAATCACCAACAGAGACCTACTGAATAGCACTGGGAATTCTACTCAATACTCAGTGTTAACCTATAATGGAAAAGAATCTGAAAAAAGAATATACATATATATGTGTACGTGTGTGTGTGCATGAGAGAATGGGGAGCATTTCAGTTATATAACTGAATCACTTTGCTGTACACCTGAAAATACACAATATTGTAAATCAACTATAATTTCAAAAATGTCTTTAAAAGGTGGTAGCCACCTTAGGCCTATAGAACATATTTACCATCTCTTGGTTTTATGGGTAAGACAAAGAAAATACAGGCAAAAAAATAAACAAGATCACTACAAGTCATTTCAAGTTGCTTGAAGAAAATAAAGGGTATTGGGATGGAGAATAAAGTGGAGGATTAAATCATAACTTTAGATGGGGTAGTCAGGGAAGACATCTCTGAAGTGACTTTTAATAGAGACCTGAAACAATGCCCTATTGTTTAGCACAGGAAACTCTGCTCAATGTTACGCGGCAGCCTGGATGGGGGGGGGGGTAGTTTAGGAGAGAATGGATCCAGGTGTAAGTATAGCTGAGTCCCTCTCTTGTGCGCCGGGAGCTGCCACAACATTGTTAAGTGGCTAATGGCAGTGTAACTCGTCAGTCACATCTGACTCTTTGTGACCCTATGGGCTGTAGCCCACTGGGCTCCTCTGTCCATGGAATGCTCCAGTCAAGAATACTGGAGTGGTTGGCATTCCCTTCTCCAGGGGATCTTCCCAACCCAGGGATCAAATCTGGGCCTCCCGCATTGGCAGGCCAGTTCTTTGCTATCTGAGCCACCAGTGAAGTCTCTAATTGGCTAGAGTCCAATATAAAACAAAAAGTAAAAAATAAATGAATGGAGAACTGAAAAAGAAATAAGACTGAAGAGGGTAACAAAGGAAAGAATTCTGGGAGGAGGGCCAGCTGGTGCAAAGGCCCTGAGGCCAGAGGGAACCTGAGGTGCCAGCAGGGAGGAGAAACCAAATGGCGGATATGAAGACACCACGGTGGCGCAGGACCTCAGAGCCAGGGCAAGGAGTGTGGACTCTGCTCAGCACTGGGTGGGCAAGCACACAGGGCCGAGGCAGGGGAGCGACAGGATCTGATTTATACAGCGCCCTAAAGCCCTAGCTTAGGAAAAGGGACTGTGAACCTGAGTTGAAACAACTTCTCCCAAAATGGTAGAGGTGCCAACATCACACACACAAAACTTTCAGAGAATCAGACAAATGAACAGTCACTCACTTCTGAGAAACAGTCTAAAAACATAAGTTCAGGAGCTGGGGACAAGTGCAGTCGTGGTCACATGCCAAGAACTCAGCTTCAACTTTCTGTGCCAGACATCCTCTGTGCCCGGTGACACACTTAACAGAGAACCACTTACAATGGTCTGATCAAAGCAAGATGGTGATATCACTACAGGCAGGCTAGATGCCAAGAGAGTTTTGCCAAAAGATCGTTCTAATCATAGCAAACACCCTCTTCCAACAACACAAGAGAAGACTCTACACATGGACATCACCAGATGATCAATATCAAAATCAGAGTGAGTATATTCTTTGCAGCCAAAGATGAAGAAGCTCTATACAGTCAGCAAAAACAAGACCAGGAGCTGACTGTGGCTCAGATCATGAACTCCTTATTGCCAAATTCAGACTTAAATTGAAGAAAGTAGGGAAACCCACTAGACCACTCAGGTATGACCTAAATCAAATCCCTTATGATTATACAGTGGAAGTAGATTCAAGGGACTAGATCTGGTAGACAGAGTGCCTGAAGAACTGTGGATGGGGGTTTGTGATACTGTACAGGAGGCAGGGATCAAGACCATCCCCAAGAAAAAGAAATGAAAGAAGGCAAAATGATTGTCTGAGGAGCCCTTACAAAGCTGAGAAAAGAAGAGAAGCTAAAGGCAAAGGAGAAAAGGAAAGATATACCATTTGAATGCAGAGTTCCAAAACATAACAAGGACAGAAATGAGCCTTCCTCATTGATCAATGTAAAGAAATAGAGGAAAATAATAGAATGAGAAAGACTAGAGATCTCTTCAAGAAAATTAGAAATACAAAGGGAACATTTCATGCAAAGATGGGCACAATAAAGGACACAAGTGGTATGGACATAACAGAAGCAGAAGATATTAAGAGGTGGCAAGAATACACAGAAGAACTGTACAAAAAAGATCTTCATGACCCAGACAACCACTACAAGGTGATGCTGTGAAAGTGCTGTACTCAATATGCCAGCAAATTTGGAAAACTCAGCAGTGGCCACAGGATTGGAAAAGGTCAGTTTTCATTCTAATCCCAAAGAAAGGCAATGCCAAAGAATGTTCAAACTACTACACAATTGCACTCATCTCACATGGTAGCAAAGTGCTGCTCAAAATTCTCCAAGCCAGGCTTCAACAGTACATGAACAGTGAACTACCAGATGTTCAAGCTGGATTTAGAAAATGCAGAGGAACCAGAGATCAGATGACCAACATCCGTTGGATCATAGAAAAAGGAAGAGAATTCCAGAAAAAAAAAATCTACTACTGCTTTTTTGATTACACCAAAGCCTTTGACTGTGTCAGTTCAGTCACTCAGTCGTGTCTGACTCTTTGTGACCCCATGAATCGCAGCACACCAGGCCTCCCTGTCCATCACCAACTTCCGGAGTTCACTCAGATTCACGTCCATTGAATCAGTGATGCCATCCAGGCATCTCATCCTCTGTTGTCCCCTTCTTCTCCTGCCCCCAATCCCTCCCAGCATCAGAGTCTTTTCCAATGGGTCAACTCGTCACATGAGGTGGCCAAAGTACTGGAGTTTCCGCTTTAGCATCATTCCTTCCAAAGAACACCCAGGGCTGATCTCCTTCAGAATGGACTGGTTGGATCTCCTTGCAGTCCAAGGGACTCTCAAGAGTCTTCTCCAACACCACAGTTCAAAAGCATCAATTCTTCAGCACTCAGCCTTCTGCACAGTCCAACTCTCACATCCATACATGACTACTGGAAAAACCATAGCCTTGACTAGATCACCACAAACTGTGGAAAATTCTTCAAGAGATGGGAATACCAGACCACCTTATCCGACTCCTGAGAAATCTATATACAGGTCAAGAAGCTACAGTTATAACTGGACAAGGAGCAACAGACTGGTTCTAAATTGGGAAAGCAGTATGTCAAGGCTGTATATTGTCACCCTGCTTACTTAACTTACATGCAGATTACACCACATGAAATGCTGGATGAAGCACAAGCTGGAGTCAAGATTGCTGGGAGAAATATCAATAACCTCAGATATGCAGATGATACCACCCTTATGGCAGAAAGTGAAGAGGAACTAAAGAACCTCTTGATGAAAGTGAAGGAAGAGAATTGAAAGCCTGGCTTAAAACTCAAAAATGAAGATCCTGGCATCTGCTCCCATCACTTCATGGCAAATAGATGGGGATACAATGGAAACAGTGACAGACTATTTTCTTGGGCTCCAAAATTACTGCAGATGGTGACTGCAGCCATGAAATTAAAAGATGCTTGCTCCTTGGAAGAAAAGCTATGACAAACCTAGACAGCATATTAAAAAGCAGAGACATTACTTTGCCAACAAAGGTCCATCTAGTCAAAGCTATGGTTTTTCCAGTAGTCATGTACGGATGTGAGAGTTGGACTATAAAGAAAGCTGAGTGCCGAAGAATTAATGCTTTTGAATTGTGGTGTTGGAGAAGACTCTTGAGAATCTCTTGGACTGCAAGGAGATCCAACCAGTCCATCCTAAAGGAAATCAGTCCTGAATTCCTTGGAAGGACTGATGCTGAAGCTGAAACTCCAATATTTTGGCCACCTGATGTGAAGAACTGACTCATTTGAAAAGACCGTGATGCTGGGAAAGATTGAAGGCAGGAGGAGAAGGAGACAACAGAAGATGAGATGGTTGGGTGGCATCATCAACGTGATGGGCATGAGTTTGAGCAAGCTCCAGGAGTTGGTGATGGACAGGGAAGCCTGGCATACTGCAGTCCATGGGGTCGCAAAGAGCTGGACAGGACTGAGTGACTGAACTGAACTGAAGCTAGATACCTTCCCCAACCAATTACAAGTCCCTTCAATGGCTGCATGTTCTATTAAAAGAAAAGAAGAAGAATCAAAAATAAGTAAACAAGAGATCTGAAAACTCAGAGCCATTAATATGGATTTACCTTTGTATGATCTGAGTAGGAAATCTTCAGAGCTGGGGACACTAATGATCAGCCTTGGTCCATGAAAGCAATGGTTTCTCAGGCACACATCTCAGGTTCATTCCTGGGCAGGCACAATGCTGGGTTTGCCCTCCCATGAGCTCTGTGGGATCTTTGAAGCTGTGGAGTCACAATGTAGCAGTGGCCTTTCAAGAATGTCTATGGCTCAACAGGTTGAGGCTGTCCCCCATCTGTAAGTGTTATACAGTCTCAGGAGCATCCCCTGGGCTCAGGGAGCCTTCTATTTCTTTTTATTTGATGCCACTGTCCCCAGCATCCAGCACAGATTCAGTAAGTAAGCACACAGTGCTTAATAAATGATACAAGAACTGGTTCACAAGCAGGAACAGGGCCCTTGCATCTCCATGTGGAGATGGCTCAGAGCTCTCTGTAGATACCTGTGTGTGTTAGTCACTCAGTTGTGTCCAACTCTTTGCAATCCAATGGACTGTAGCTCTCCAAGCTCCTCTGTCCATGGAATTCTCTAGGCAACTGGAATTGATTGTCATTCCCTTCTCCAGGGGATCTTCCCAACCCAGGGATTGAATCCAGGTCTCCCACATTGCAGAGAGTTTCTTTACTGTCCGAACCACTACCAAGAACAATCTGAATGTTGACCAACCTACCGTCTAAGGACATGTAAATACCATCAGTGGCAGATCCAGGAGTAATTATGAAAAAAATAAGTAATGCCCCCAGATACAGGTAGAATTCTCCCTCAGTGGGAGGTGTAATGTAAAGGTTGAGTTAATGATCCTAGAGCACAGCTCAGAAGGAAACTCTGCTCTAAGAAACACCTGGAAGAAAGAAAAGAATGTGTCACTTCTAGGTACTTGAGCAAGGCCCTCTGCCATCAAAATCCAAGGATGCTGTGAGTGGTAGGTGAGGCTCTGCCTTCCATCAGCACAGCACTTTGCATGGTCTTTCCCCTCTAGACCCTCCATTTGGGTGACATCAGTACTCAGTACGCTTCCCAGGTGGCACGGTGGTAAAGAATTCACCTGCCAATGCCAGAGACACAAGAGATGCAGGTTCGATTCCTGGGTCAGGAAGACCCCCTGGAGTAGGAAATGGCAGCCCACTCCAGTATTCTTGCCTGGAAAACTCCACCGACAGTGTAGCCTGGCAGGCTACAGTCTGTGGGGTCGCAAAGAGTTAGACATGACTGAGCATGCACACACACACATACACACAAACACACTACTCAGTGCATAGTTATCTGGAGCTTTCTACACGCCAGGCACAGGGCTAGGGGCTGAGATGCAGTGAAGATTGTAATTGCTCAGAAAAGATGGAGAGACAAGAGCAAAGCTGAAGGATGGCAGAGACACATGGGAGCCACCAGACCCCAGGCATCAGTGCAGCTCTGTCCCCATAGCTTGGGTGGGAAAAGGGGTGGTGAGGAAGGAGGAGGATCCACACACTCCCAGCAAAGTCTGGGAGTGTGAAAGTCAGGCCATCAGATGTTAGAAATGAAACAGATAACAAATGAAACAGTGACCAAAAAAGGCATAAGTATACCAACAGCTCCTCCCTCATCCCGGTGTGATGGATTTGCACTCTGCACTGCAGTCACAGAGCATCCCGTACACCCAAGCTGGGTTTTCAGTGCTGCACATGCCCTAAAGAGCACAGTACACAAGGAGCTTGCGTTCTAGTGACGGGAATCAAGAAAACAGTAAAGGACAAGATCATTTCAGACATAATAAGAGGACAAACGAGGAATCTTACTGGCCAGCCCCAGTGGGGCAGATCCACATGGGGAGGCTGGAACCAGCCTTAGGTCACGCGTGTATGGTCAGGCAAGGCGGAGCACTAAGCCTGGATGGTGCCAGGCTCAGGGATTCATGCCAGAGGTTAGAACCTAGGCAAAAAGTGGGGTTAACAGGCATAGGGCTCCAGAAGTCACTCAGGAGCCTGGGACTCATGATCTACCCACCCTGTGAGGGTGGAGACCAGGCTGTGTGTGCTTAGTGGCTCAACCATCTATGACTCTTTGCAACCCCATGGACTGTAGCCCACTGGGCTCCTCTGTCCACAGGGATTCTCCAGGCAAGAATACTGGAGTTGGTTGCCATGCCCTCTTCCAGGGGATCTTCCCAACCCAGGGATCAAACCCAGGTCTCCCACACTGCAGGTGGATTCTTTACCATCTGAGCCATCAAGGAGGCCAGAAACTGGGCTGGGGAGGCCCACAGAGGCTCATGTTCAAGGCGCCCTCGTTAGACAAATGCAGTCTCCAAGAGACATGGTTGGAGAGAGATTTCCCCATTGTGTGAATAAGAAAAATGAATCCCTTCCTTCAAGTATGACCTCCCTGCCCCAGAATCCCACTTAGTGGGCAAGGTATGGGTTAGACTGTCATATATGGCCAAATATGCTTTTGGCTGGCTCTGATGCAGAGGCCCTGGGCAAAGATGCTGTTTCTCCTGTCCTCCTTTTATCTCAAGCATTTTGCCTGACATCTGGCATGAAGCATGCCCTCAGTGAATATCTGTGTCAGTGGGTATCAGATAAACACCATTGCCTCCCTGGCAATGATGGCATATGTCATACTTTGAATGAAGGCAGAAACCAGATGAAGCTATTGTAACCCCTATGAAACTAAGATGTATTTTATACTTAGAGCACAACTCAGGTTAGCCACAGTTCAAATGCTCAGTGACTCATGGATACCATATTAGAGGAGGCAGATTTAGAACCTATCATTTCAAGGGGAAAACATTCTAGAGATCTAGGGGAAAACTTTTGCTATTCTAAACCTTGCAAATAAAACACCCTAGGAGAAACAGATCAACATGCAATAGAGATCAAGGAAAGTTATGACAAACCTAGACTGTGCATTAAAAAGCAGAGACACCACTTTGCCAACAAAGGTCCATGTGGTCAAAGCTATGGTTTTTCCAGTAGCCATGTATGGATGTGACAGTCGGACCATAAAGAAGGCTGAGCACCAAAGAATTGATGCTTTCAAACTGTGGTACTGGAGAAGACTCCTGAGAGTCCCTTGTACTTCAAGGAGACCAAATCAGTCAATACTAAAGGGAATCAACCCTGAATATTCATTGGAGGGACTGATGCTGAAGCTGAAGCTCCAATACTTTGGCCACTTGACATGAAGAGCCAACTGACTGCAAAAGATCCTGATGCTGGGAAAGATTGAGGGCAGGAGGAGAAGGTGCAGCAGAGGATGAGATGGTTAGACAGCATCACTGACTCAATGGACATGAATCTGAGCAGACTCAGAGAGACAGTGAAGGATAAGGGAGCCTGGCATGCTGCAGTCCACAGGGGCACAAAGAGTCAGACACAAGTTAGTGACTGAACAACAAAACAACAGAAAATAGATGAACATTGAGAAATAGATCAACATGCAATAAAGGTCAACTAGTTAGAAAATTGGATCATAAGAACACTTGGCTCCTAGCATTAGGTTTCCCTGGTGGCTCAGCTGGTAAAGAATCTGCCTGCAATGTGGAAGACCTGGGTTTGATCCCTGGGTTGGGAAGATCTCCTGGAGAAGGGAACGGCTACCCATTCCAGTGTTCTGGCCTGGAGAATTCCTTGGACTGTATAGTCCATGGGGTCACAAAGGGTCGGACATGACTGAGCAACTTTCAAAAAAAAATTACTGTACATTCTGTGTAAGTCAGGATCCAGGAGAGGGCTGGGAGCACAGCAAGATTTCTTCTTTAAAAAAAATTTTTTAAACAATTATTTTGTATTGGGGTCTAGCCAATAAACAAACAATGTTGTGATAGTTTTAGGTGAACAAGGAAGGGACTCAACCATACCTCTGCATGTATCCATTGTCCCCCATACTTCCCTCCCATCCAGCCTGCCATATAACAGTTATCAAAGTTTGCTGTGCTGTTGGAAAAGGAAATGGCCACCCACTCCAGTATTTTTGCCTGAAGAATCTCAAGGACAAAGGAGCCTGGTGAGCTACAGTTCATGGGGTTACAAAGAGGTGGACAGGACTGAGCAACTAACACTTTCACTTCCTTTCCCTGGGCTATTCAGTAGGTCTTTGTTGGTTATCCATTTAAAATATAGAATTCTTATGTCAACCAGTCAAATGTAACTCAAGTCAAAATTCTCATGTAGGTCTACTATAAAACTGCATTTAAAGTGGGATGTGGATGCGTGTGATGTGATGTGGGATATAGCCTCCACAAGCAAGTGGAGTTAAGGAAGCATTAAGCATTTCTGGAAACTATCCTCAAGCTGTGCAAGCTTGGAGTTTGCAGGCAAAGAGAAATGGAATAGCCAGCTAAACCAGGGAGCTAAGGGCCAAGGAGCTAGACAAAAACCATCCTGCTGACTATATACATTCTTCAAAAATAGAAAATTTGCACAGCAGCACTGATGCAATGAATGAGATTTGCTTTTTCCTGCCCGTCAAGCCACTTATTAATCATAACATATTATTGCTCTGCTAGTTCAATATGTGGAGTGAAACACCAGGATCCAGCTGAGAACAGAACTGAAGAGAAGAAAATTGGATAGCAAGAAAAGAGCAAAATTAACATAGGCTAAAGAGGAAAAAGGAAAGGGAAAAAACCCCTCCATCCTCTTAGAAAAGATTTTCCCAGCTATCAGAAAAATAAAGGAAGCTTCAATAAAAATTTTAGTGCAGCTACTATTTTATGCTTCAGCCTTTTTGACAAGTAATGGCATTTTGAGGAGAAGGGGCTAGCAGGTGAGGAGTTTAGGTTGAATGAAATAGTGGCTCCATCTTCGCCCATCACCTTTCTTATGTAGCTGCAAATTAGAGTAATTACCATCAGGTTCATGCTGGGCTGTGCAGGTAGGAAATCAAATTTATGTT
This sequence comes from Ovis aries, assembly GCF_016772045.2. Taxonomy (NCBI): domain Eukaryota; kingdom Metazoa; phylum Chordata; class Mammalia; order Artiodactyla; family Bovidae; genus Ovis; species Ovis aries. The sequence goes on from NC_056065.1 coordinate 52,751,348, forward strand.
CCAAGGAGAAATGGAAGAAAAATATCAGAGCGTAAAGAAGGGAGGATAAGGGTCAAAATCACTCTTGATAGAAAAGAAAAGACATTGTGGATTTTAGCAGAGAATAAATGACAAGAAAGGAGTTAGATTATCAGTCCTGGGAGACATCTGCTGAAACTTCAAAACAAGCTAAGGAACTGAAAGAAGAAGAAGGTTTAAACATACACACACACTGCTCAGATACACAATGAAGTCCTCAGGAAGTAGATCTACACACAGCTGTGGTCAAAATCTGTATACAGGATGGGAATAGAGACGCAGATATAGAGAACAGGCTTGTGGACACAGCAGGGGAAGGTGAGGGTGGGATGAATTGAGAAAGTACCATATGAAAACAGATGCATAACACAAGGAGCTCAAGCAGATACCTGACAACATAGAGGGATGGGGTGGGGTGAGAGGGCGGTTTGAGAGGGAGGGGACATAGATACATACTTATGGCATAAACCGACACAACACAGTAAAGCAAATATCCTCCAACTAAAAATAAATTTTTAAAAAAGGAACTTAGAAGGAGGGCCAGTTTTCATATATCACAAAGGTTTGAAATGATAAATGGATCGCTGCCAATACTGAAGACCACCAGCTCATCCCTTCACAAATTCCCTTTGTCCTCACTGTGGAGTCTTTCCTATGAAGAATGGACTAGGAATATCCAGCCAACTTGACCTCACACTGGACTTGATGTTGTCCTTTGGTCCAATTCACTCTTAACTCATCACTCAGGAATCTTTGGTACCCAGGTTCCCAAGCATGTCTCAGCAATGCAGCCTCTTTGCTACCATCAGTTCGGACTACGGTGCTTAACTAGTGACTTCACAGCCAAGAGTGATTCACAGATGCAGGCGTGGCCGTACTGCATACACAATTCACCCTGAACACTCCCAGTCCTGGCTGTGAAACACTCACACACACATTTTTTAAAAAAAAGCATCTTAAATTCCTCTGGCATAGGTGGCACACATCCAGCCATGCTTGATAGAATTAGAAATATGTTGGGGTTGGCACATGCAAAGCTGTGTGTTCTCCTTCCTGCCAGAGATGGAAGATGATTGACTGAATGGGAACAGGAAATCAGCTTGCCAGAATGCATCTAAAATGGGACGTGTGTGCTTGGTGGAGTGTTACCATGCTGTAAAAAGAAAAAATAAAATGCAGTCAAGTCCCCATGACTTCCAGCACTAAAGATAAAGGGTCACACCAGGGATACAAGGGAAGATAGGGTGCACAGGGAGTCTATTCCATCCCATTGGGAGATAGTTAGGTCTTTTAGAAAGCAGAATAACCATCATTTAGAAATAGTTTGAATCGATTCACTAGAGAGCCTTTGCAATGTGGTCCACTCCCTGCCCCCTGGGAAGAAGACGTGTGGTGGCATAATGCCATGTTCTGGGCAGCAGCACACCTGCTTAAAAATGGTTTAGGTGACAAACACTGACTGCTTGTCTGCTACATGCCAGGTACCATGTTAGGGCCTGGGACAATGTAAGAGGACACAGTCCGCTCCTTCGCGTTGCTTATGATTCAGTAGGAGAGACAGAGAAGTAAACAGGAAATCACACTATCCTATAGTAAGGGCTATGACAGCAGTCCTCCCCCAGGAGTAGAGGGGGTGGTGAGAAGGATTCTCAGAAAAATGTGACTTTCTAGTTGAGACCTGGAGGGTGAATAAGAGGTAGCCAGCTGAAGGAGCAGTGGGACCGGACGAGTTCCAGGCAGGAAAAAACAGCATTCACTGAGGTCTAGAGGCTGTGGCAAGTTTCCAGAGCTTTGTGTGGTCTGATATGGCTAGGTTGCAGCGGAACAGGGGTGCTTCCCCAGTGGCTCAGTGGTAAAGAATCTACCTGCATTGGTAGATGTTGGTTCAATCCCTGGGTCAGGAAGATCCCCTGGAGAAGGAAATGGCAACCCTCTCCAGTACTCTTGCCTGGATAATCCCACAGACAGAGGAGTCTGGCAGGCTCCAGTGCACAGGGTCACAAGAAGTCGGACACAACTGAGCACCCACGTCTGCAGGTGACAGGAGGAAGTGGCAAATGACAGAACCACGGGAGCCAGATCTTAAAGGGCCATGGATGCCTCACTTATAGACATGGACTTCACCTTGAAGTCAACAGGGAATTGTAGATGTGTTTTAAACAAAGGAGAACCTTGGCCAACCATGTACTCCAGAATGAATTTTCTAGCTACCACATGGAAGATAACTGGAGTTCAGACCAATATAGACACTCAGAAATGAAGAAGACAGAGAGTCTTAGAAATCTTGCCTAACACTCTTTTTTTATATGTAAGGAAACTAAGGCACAGAAAGAGAAATTACTTGCTCAAGAACATAAGGCTTGTGTGTGAATACAGGCCAGCTAGGTTTCTTGAATTCAGGTAATGGTGTTCAGTTGCTAAGTTGTATCCGCCTCTTTTCAGCCCCATGGACTGTACCACACCAGGCTTCCCTGTCCTTCACTATCCCCAGAGTTTGCTCAAATTCATGTCCACTTAGTCAGTGATGCCATCCAACCATCTCATCCTCTGTTGTCCCCTTCTCTTCCTGCCCTCAGTCTTTCCCAGCATCAGGGTCTTTTCCAGTGAGTTGGCTCTTCACATTAGGTGGCCCTAGTATTGAAGTTTCAGCTTTGGCATCAGGTGATCAGGCTGCATTTACAGAGTTACCTTGTTCCCTTTCCTACTTGGAGTCATCAGCAGGCTCAATTTCTCTGGGCCACACAGCACAGCATACATAGGAAGGACATGCATGTGCTTGCTCATGTCCAACTCTTTGTGACCTCATGGAGCTCACCAGGCTCCTCTGTCCATGGGATTCTCCAGGCAAGAATACTGAAGTGGGTTGCCATTTCCTCCTCCAGAGGATCTTCCCAACCCAGGGACTGAACCCACGTCTCTGGCGTCTTCTGCATTGGCAGGTAGATTCTTCACCAGTGAGCCAACTGTGAAGCCCACAGCATACATAGGTCATGAATTTATGGGCTTCGATCTGGTTTAGCAACAGTTTCCCCAAACACCATTTTATAGGATCTCCATCCTACTCATCTTAAGCAGTGTCATCTCAAGATCACACTCCTGAATTACTTGAGAAATCAACCAAAATGGCCTTGAGTAGAAGCCTGTCTGGGAACTACAGCATAGACAAGGAGACCACACACCATAGGTCCCTCTTCTTCAGCTTCCCCAAGTCTTTCAAATGTGTTCATCTCAGCCATTGAAAGTGAAAGTTGTTCAGTTGTGTCCAACTCTTTGCAACCCCATGGACTATACAGTCCATGGAATTCTCTAGGCCAGAATACTGGAGTGAGTAGTCATTCCCTTCTCCATGAGATCTTCCCAACCCAAGGATTGAACCCCGGTCTCCCACATTGCAGACGGATTTTTTACCAGCTGAGCCACCAGGGAAGCCCATTCCAGCCATTGTCCCACCCATAAATACAGGTGCATAGGCCTAGAAAGGGCTTCCCTGGTGGTTCAGGTGGTAAAGAATCCACCTGCAAAGCAGGAGACCTGGGTTTGATACCTGGGTTGGGAAGATCCTCTACAGAAGGGAAAGGCTACCCACTCTAGTATTCTAAAAAAGGAAATACTTTAATAAGATCTTCCTGCTGTGAAGAGGGATCTTGATGCAAGAAAACAAAGCAGGTAAAAAGAGATCTTGGGCTAATGGGAAATGACAGAGCAGTTGTGACAATTGCTGGTTCTGGTTGACTCCTGACAGCTTGCAGCCCACACCAGGTCCAAGTGCTGAAATAAGATGGTGGGGTGGTGTCACTGACCTGAGAAAGGCTCTCAGATTCGGGAAACAACAGACCTCTCACCTGGGAGCTGAACAGACCAGGGAGAAAAATCTCTAATGATGACCAATCAGCCTATAATACACACTTCTGAGAATAGGTGGTGGGAATAAGACAAGAAGAGTGAGAAGGAAGGAACGGAGAAGAGAAATAGTTGAGTGGACTATCAAAAAACAAGTGAAAAAGGACTTATTCTGCCTGCCCCGATCCCACTGATGTTCACCAAATGCATGCACACAGGCAGAGGCTACAAGATTCCCATTTTAGGGCTTCACAGAAAACTTAAAATATGGCCCCCGCACCTTCTGGAACCCCATCAAAGGGAGACTCACTTGGGTTTACCTATTTAGCCAAAGTGAAAATACCTCTCCAAGAATAATGGGGTTACCAGTTATCAAACCTCTGTAGAGATCAATTTAAAATCAGTTTTACATAATTATAATGCTAGACAACAATAGTATTGAGGAATATGGTGTGATTCTCTCCATTTGTTTAGCTTTCAAGTAATCCTTTAGAGCTTTCTTCATATAGGTGTTGCTTTTTTAAATTCATTTAAATCATATGTAGTTTTAAATTTCTTAATTATGAAAAATACAAACAAAAAAATTACCACTTTAACCACTTCAAGGTGTATATGTACAGTATTTTATAGCTTTTAGTTGCTATTGGAAATAATATCTTTTAACTTTTATGTATTTTGGTCATGTATTATTGGTCTGTAGAATTATTATTGATTTTTATATGTTGATCTTTACTGGCCACTTAATTCTCTTTTTCATTATAATAGTTTTTCAGTTAACTCTTTTCTAGGTACATAATGGCAACACTTGCAATTAATAATATTTTGATTCTTCCTTTCCAAAAAGGAGACTTTCTTTGTATCATCTTGGACCTTCTGTATAATGTTGAGTAATATCAAAAACAATGGACATTTCTGTCTTGGTCTTACATTTTATGGGACTGCTTTTAATAATTTAACATTAAGTATGCTACTGGTTTCTGGTAGTTTCCCTTTCTGTCATGTTAAGGAATATTGTTTTTTCCATTTCTGGCTTGCTAAAGTCTTGTTGCTGTTTAGTCATTAAGTTGTGTCTGATTCCTTTGTGACCTCATGGACTATAGCCCACCAGGCTCCTCTGCCCACTGGATTTCCCAGGCAAGAATACTGGAGTGGGCTGTCATTCCCTTCTCTGGGGGATGTCCCTGATCTAGGCATCAAACCCACGTCTCTTGCACTGCAGGTGGATTCTTTACCACTGAGCCACCTGGGAAACCTAATGAATTCTAATAAAGCTGAGATCCTCAAAAAATATAATAAATATATAAAATAAAATATATTTTATTCTCAGTATTGATCCTACTGAAAATTGGGAGCTTGGATGCAGAGGGGATGGAAGAGGAAGGGGACATTTTGGGGCCTGGGTCCATGGAGGGTGACCCTGAGCAGCTACGGGATTCAGTTCTCAAAGGGAGGGAATGGGGGCTGGCAGGAGGTAGGCTGAGAAAAGGGGCATGGATCACTACAAATGGAATACATCAAGCAGCCACATATAGACACTGGCTAGCTTTCCTGGAGACTAGTCTAAATACATAACAACTTTCAGCTGAGCCCCTGCCTCCCCCTCCCCCGCACCTGTTAAATCCATTTTCTCGAGCCACCTGGGGATTGCAGAGACACATCCCATTGTTTACTCTGAAAATACCAGAAAGGAAAGGCAGTGGGGGTCAGAGTTGTATTGGGCTTTGTTGGGAGGCTTGGAGAATGCTCAGAAACTGCTCAGATTTGCAAATGAAGTGAATTTAGGTATTTTCTGCCCAGGCTACCTGGTTTCATTTATGGCAGGTTAAAGAATTCCACATGGAACATTTTCCCCCTAATGTTCCCATCTTCTATTGCTTTTCTCTCCAAAACATTAGGTGGCTATGTCATAGTGCTTAAGTCAATTTCAAATATTTTATACCAAAAAAATTGCTGCACGGCACATGGCAAGTGGGTGGTGGGTTGAGGGTGAGTGGTGAGGAGATGAAGAACAGAAGTCATTTATTAGGTTATAAATATCCTTCTCATCACTTCAAATCCAACTGTGATTTCAATTTCTCACGAGCTCCTTTTGGGAGCTGTAGCTTATCTGGCATTCCAAACAGGACTCTGCCACCAGAAGACCTTTTCCCAGTCTCAACCCCCAGAACAGATTGGTTCCTTTTGTTACACACACTCAAGAATCCCCATTCCTTCCTTCAGATCGTGTCTCCGGATCTGTAACTACGAGCTCATACATGTGACTGTTTGAATTATGCCCTTCTCTTCCTGCCAGACTGATCCCTCCTAGATGGCAAGGGTCTGGTTTCTTGCTTAGCACAGAACTTGGCATGTAGTGAATTCTGAAAAGCACAATAGAGGAGCAATGAGACGCAGAAAGACGACGGTGCTACAAGAGTTCAAACAAGACCGCCCTGCACAGAAAAGGGAGATATTCAATTCATTTATCTAATGATAGTCTACCTCAGGCTTCCAAGAAATGAACAGACTTAACAAAATACACACAACTGCCAAGAAAAAGGAGGGAGGGTGCAGATAAAACATAGTTTCAGGCATGAGGGTAAAAGGAAAACTGATTTAGATAAATAGTAAAAATGCATTAGGAATAAAATGAAACCACTCAACAAACACATAACAAATGATTTGTTCCCTCAAGAGGGAAAAAGAAACCAGTTACCTGCTCTGAAAAATAACAAACGAGACAGACTGTTTAGACAAACACCCTTTAAATTGAATGGTCGCAAGGTTGATACTAAATGGCTTTAGAAACCTGTTATGAAGGTTGTAGTCGGGACACCTGGGGTTCAGGTTCTAGGTTGGCCATTAAGAGCCCAGGCCCTGGGTATCTTATTCATGACCCAAGGCTCCCCATCTCTTCTTTGATTCCAGCTCTGAGACTCTGTTCCACAGCAATAGCTAGAGCAGGGAGCTGCTCTCTCATCACCTTTTCTAAACCAGATGGCAGGAAACCTTTTTTTTTTTCCTCCTCATCAATGTACCCACTTGTGTGTCACAGTGTTCCTCAGGAGGGTGTTCAGGAGCAAAGTGGATAAATGCTTACCTAAGGCAAATCATTTCCCTCAGGAGGAGAGAAGTTGTCTGCATAGTTCGTGTAGGGGCAGAGCCAAGAGAAGATTGACTCATCCAGCCCTGGAAGACACGCAGGGTCCTAGGGGAGAGGAGCAGGTCACGTGGTGCAGAGATGGCGCACTCCCTCCCCACCAGCTCCAGGGCGGGGCTCCTCTCTCCTGCACCAGCTCCAGTGAGTTACACCCCATCTGGTATGCAGAACCCACTCACCCCTAGCAAATCATTACAATGCTGCAGTTAGTGGAGACTTGCTCTCTCCTAAAATCCCCACAGCCCTACAAGGGCAGTCCAACAAAATCTTTGTTAATAAGGTTCTCTTTTTCTTTCTGTCTGCCCATGAAGTAAAGGAATTTTCCCTACATTTGGTGAGCTTTAACATAGAGAGACAATCTGGGTTAAAACATACAGGTAATCTGGTGTGCTTGGCAGGATAATGGCCCCCAAAGATGCCTATGTTCTAAACCCTAGAATCAGTGACTATGTTGGGTTACATGGCAAAGGGGAATTAAAGTTCCAGATAGAATTAAGGTTGCTTATCAGCTGACCCCAAGAGTATCCTGGATTGTCCAGGTGGCCCCAATGTAATCGAGGTTCGTAAAAGTGGAAGAGGAAGCCAGAACAGGAGGCAGAGGGACTGTGGAAGAGGTTGGAGTGACATAATCTGCGAAGGACTCACCTGCTGTTGCTGGCTTTAAAAATGGAGAAAAGGTGCCTCAAGGAGTTGGAAGAGGCAAAGAAACAGATGCTATGCAGAGCCTAGAGAAATGAACTGCCATACCTTGATTTTAGCCCTGTGAGGTCCAGGTCAGATTTTGACCTACAGAACTGTAGCATTATAAACTTGTTTTGCCTATATTTATAAAACTTATACGAATCTGTTAAAGCAGCTGTTAATGAACTGAACTGTGTCCTCCCCACCAAATTCACATGTTGAAATCCTAAGCCCTTGACTTTGGAATATGACTGCATTTGAAGATATGATCTTTAAAGAGATAGAATGAGGTCATTAGGGTGAACAGTAATTCAACAGGACTGGTGTCGCTATAAAGAGACAGGGACAGACTTACAGAGAGGGAAGGCCATGTGAAGACACAGGGAGAAGAGAACCATCTAGAAGCTAAGGAGAGAGGCCTCAGAATGAAACCAACCCTGTTGACACCTTGACCTCAGGCTTCTAGCCTCTGGAACTATGAGAAAAGACATTTCTGTGGTTTAAGCTGCTCAGTTGGGGTACTTGGTTATGGCAGCCCCAGCAGACGGACAGAGCAGCCCTGGGAAGCTAATACACAGGGATGCACAGAACTCACCACAGAGGCCCCCAAGGCACCTAGATGAGAGACCCTAGCCCAAGATGCCAACTGGGGAGATAGGGGGTGACCTAGGTGAACATGGTGGCCACTGGACAAAGTGGAAAGGAGCAGGACCCTATGGTCCTTGTCCCCCACATCCTCTGCCTGACTTTTGTTGGTGGAAAAACTTTGGCCAAAGAAGTTTAATCAGAGAAGTGAGAACATGCCGAAACAAAACAGTCAAAGGAGACCGAATGATAATAATGCAGTATTAAGCTTAGTCAAGGACTTTAAGTTCCTCCTCAAGGGCCATGGATCATACTCTCAGCCATATCCTGTGAGCTGTCTTATAAATACCGAATCCCCCACCACTTGGAAGATGTTAACTACATGATGACCAGACTATAGCTGTGAGAATTCTGAGAACTGGTCTCAAAGAAATGGGCATAAACTGAGCATGGAACTGAAGATCAACTCTACTCAAAACAATCAAGATGGCCCAGGTCGGACCCCTGATGACCAACTTCAAGATGATCGTCAGGGCTGAGTGTGCTGTTTCTGCCTGTAGCCCCATCCCTCTGTCTACAAAATCTCTTGCCCCCTGACTGTCAGGGTGCTGAGTCCTAGACAGGCCTTTCCTTTTGCCCTGGTTGCTGGCCTCTGTAATGAAATAAACTTTCTTTTCCACCAGCCTGGCCTGTTTAAGGGCTTGTGAATATCAAGCAGCCAGACTCCACTTTCAGTTACAAAAGAACACAGCAGTGGTCTGCAAACCCAAAGACTCACAGAGGCTCACAGGAAGTAAACTCACCCCGTCTCTCCCAGGTCTCTGTCAGATTGAATTAACGAGGATCCTCAATTTCTCTTATTCCTCTGAGCAGCACACGGAGGCCCTTGTGGGCAGATGAACTGTATTGGAACACCGTGTGGCTTCCTTGCAACATTATATTTTGTGCTGTTGAAAAGTTGCTTTGGGTCTAGCTAGTCTGAGGGAACTCTGGGAGATGGTGATGGACAGGGAGGCCTGGCGGGCTGTGATTCATAGGGTCGCAAAGAGTCGGACACGACTGAGCGACTGAACTGAACTGAGTCTGTTTTTCCTTGCATGCGTGCTAATTCGCTTCATTCCTGTCTGACGCAACTCTGAGCTTGTAGCTCACCAGGCTCTTCTGTCCAGGCAAGAATGCTGGAGTAGGTTGCCATTCCCTTCTCCAGGGGAACTTTCCCAACGCAGGAATTGAACCCGCATCTCTTGTGAATCCTGCAATGGCAGGTGGGTTATTTACCACCAGCACAACCTGGGAAGTCCATCTTTTCTTGAATTATCTGTAAAAGTCCCATGGAATAATATCCCATTTGAAGGACACCAGGACCTCATTCACTCAGGTTGGTAAGAAATCATTTTTTATGATATTTTACAATATCTAAAGCTTGGGAGCATTGAGGATTGATAAAAGATCTTTACTTACAGTGATTATCCCCTCCGAGCTAATTCAGCTGGTGAAGCTGCCGTTTACCTCTGCCCTATCTTGGAAAAAAGGTTTTGCTAAACAAACACAACGTGTAAACAAGCATCATAAAGAACTTGTTTAACCTGCTCAAGAGAACAAACTGGCTTCAAGTAATTTAGCCGCATTCATTTGCATCCTGACGGTTCATTTGCCTTTATAATTGGGTTTGTTTATATATTAAAGGAGACTCACGAAAAATTCTACATCAAATTATTCTAAACTTTTCTGATTAAACAATGTGTGTCTATTGAGGAAGAAAAACGGATGATACTAATGCCCAAAGAAGAGACCAGAAATCATAATATTGTTACTTGGAAAGAACTATTATTTACATTTCCTCCCTACCTTGGCCTTCACTCCCTCCTTACTTCCATCCCCCAACAACCTTTCAGTAGACTTTGGAGTCAAATTAGCCTGGATTTGAATCCTGCCTTCACCACTTGGTTGCTGTATATCACCTTGTGCAAGATGAATGAATGGATGAATGAAGTCGCTCAGTCGTGTTTGACTCTTTGTGGCCCCATGGACTGTAGCCTACCAGGCTCCTCTGTCCATGGGATCTTCCAGGCAATGGTACTGGAGTGGATTGCCATTTCCTTCTCCAGGAGATCTTCCCAACCCAGGGATCGAACCTGGGTCTCCCGCATTGTAGACAGACGCTTTACCATCTGAGCCACCAGGGAAGTCTTGAGCAAGATAATCGATCTCAAATTTTTCATCTGCAAAAGGAGATCAAAATAGTGTGTATGTGCCATAATTCAAAGAGATGACTGATGCAGTGCAGTTCAGTCACTTAGTCGTGTCCGACTCTTTGCAACCCCATGAACTGCAGCACACCAGGCTTCCCTGTCCATCAGCAACTCCCAGAGCTTACTTAAACTCATGCCCATTGAGTTGGTGATGCCATCCAACCACCTCATCCTCTGTCATCCCCTTCTCCTCCCACCTTCAATCTTTCCCAGCATCAGGGTCTTTTCAAATGACGCAGTTCTTCACATCAGGTGGCCAAAGTATTGGAGTTTCAGCTTCAGCATCAGTCCTTCCACTGAATATTCAGCACTGATTTCCTTTAGCATGGACTGGTTGGATCTCTTTGCAGTCCAAGGGACTCTCAAGAGTCTTCTCCAATACTGCAGTTCAAAAGCATCCATTTTTTGGTGCTCAGTTTTCTTTATAGTCCAACTCTCACATCCATACATGACTACTGGGAAAACTATAACTGACTAGACAGACCTTTGTTGGCAAAGTAATGTCTCTGCTTTTCAATATGCTGTCTAGGTTGGTCATAACTTTTCTTCCAAGGAGTAAGCGTCTTTTAATTTCATGGCTGCAGTCACCATCTGCTGTGATTTTGGAGCCCCCCAAAATAAAGTCAGCCACTGTTTCCACTGTTTCCCCATCTATTTACCATGAAGTGATGGGACTGGATGCCATGATCTTAGACTGATGCAGTACCTTGAACATAATAAATGCTTAATAAATAGTATATAGTGGTTATGAGCTGTGGAGAGGCATTAATATAGCAGGAGTGACTGCTCTTCTTTGAAAATCCTTACAAGGTTGGTCCTTGGCTAACATCTGGGAGCTGAGATTTGGAGACAGTTCCAAAGCTTCCTGTATGATAAAAGTGGTTCTCTGTGCTTAAACTGTTTGTGCAAACAATACCGTCTAGGCTGAACACCTGGTTTCCTTCTAAGAGTCTGGAATCTGGGCACAGATAGGGAGTGCCTACATACTGTTGTTGTTGAATTGCTGTTGTATAGGACTCTTCGCCACCCTCATGGACTGGAGCCGCCAGGCTTCTCTCCATGGGGTTTTCAAGGCAAGAATACTGGAGTGGATTGCCATTTCTTTCTCCAGGGGATCTTTCTGACCCAGGGATTGAACCTGTATCTCCCACTTTAGAAGGCTGAATCTTTACCACTGAGCCACCAGGGAAGCCCAAGTCCCTACACGAACAGGCCCTTATAAAAATCCCAGTGCACCGAGTCTCTAAGGAGCTTCCCTTGTTGACATCATTTCCCACATGTCATGACTCAGTGCTGGGAAATTGTGTCCTGTGGGACTCCAGTGGGAGAAACTCTTAGAAGTTTGTGCCTGGTTTCCTCTAGATGACACTCCATGAACCTTTCTCCTGGGCAGATTTTGTTTTGCTGCCTTTTGCTGTAATAAATCACACCTGTGAATATGACTAGGTGGAGTCCTGTGAGCCCTCCTGGAAAATCACTGCACTTGGGGGTGGTCTTGGGGATCTTCCACGTGAGCATCTCTCTGAAGTCAGGCTGCTGGGCTGCAATCCCAGTTCTACCATCTACTGACTCTGTGTCTCATTGAAGTTCCTGGCGGGACTCAGACAGCCAGCTCAAGCAGGGGATTTCAAGAGCCTTTCGTAAAAGACTATGTATCCTTGTGAGGTCAGGACCTAAGGAACCAACAGGGATAGTGCAGTATCCTGGGGCTGGCTGCGGGGCAGGTGCTGGCAACTGGTGAAATGGTAGGGGTCAGGGGCAGTGGTGGGTATCATTACTGGTATTATGTTGGCTGCAGATGCAGTTTTCATGTGATTATTCCTCCATTGCTTTATATCCATCTCTAAAGAAATCCATTCTGAAAAGAGAGAAAGGAGAAGAGGGTGTTGGAGGAAGGAAAGGAGGAGGAAAGGAGGGAGGAAGGGAGGATGGATGGACTGAGCCTGGGCTTTTCCAGATTCGATTCTTCTCCTGCTCTACCCTTAGACTAGTGTTTCCAGAATCTAACATACAAAGGCTATTCATAGATTAAAACTCTTATTGGCCAGCCAAGGGACCTGGCTTCCGTTGTTACTGACCTCTGCTCATCACACCTCAAAGCGGGTATTTCATGTCACTTTTCTAGGAAAACTGTCACAGGCTGTGTGGGTGTGTGTTAGTTGCTCAGCCATGTCCGACTCTGCGACCCCATGGACTGTAGCCCGCCAGGCTCCTCTGTCCATGGGATTTTCCAGGCAAGGATACTGGAGTGTGTTGCCATTTCCTTCTCCATGGGATCTTCTTGACCCAGGGATTGAACCCGGGTCTCCTGCATTGCAGGCAGATGCTTTACTGTCTGGTCTACTAGGGAAGCCCAGTTAGCAGCAGCAGCAGCAGTCACAGGGAGGCTGCCCAATTAAATCCCAAGTGCGGATAATGCCTCAAGCCTGAGCCCAGGTCCCAAACTCTGAATCCCCATTTAAGAGATGGTAAACACCCCTACACATAGGGCTAATGAGCAGATAGAAAATTCTCCCCGCCTTGCCCTTTGAATTCTGTGTGCCTGGAGTGTCTGTCCCACAGGCAACACTTCATTACTCACTCCCCTTCCCTCCCTGTTGTGGCTGTGGTTCAGTCATTCAGTCATTTCTGACTCTTCGTGACCCCATGGACTGCCTGGCTTGACTTCCCACTGCACCCCTGTTCATTCCCCAGAGAGGGAGGAAACAAAAGGTATATACGAGAAACTATAAATTGAAGTAAATCAAAGATAGGCCTTGGGTAATGAGGCAGCTGGAGAGCCCCAGGGAAACTCAGCGGTGTCCATAATGCATGATTTGTTTGTAAGAACTTAAAGGCACAGTCTGAATGAAGCTCCAAGAGGGGAGGCCAAAGGGCCCCAATCCTTGAGCAATTATGCAGGAGCAAATCAAGTAAAGGAGAGATAAAGGGTAATGGTTCTGGGCAGGTGATACTGGAGGGCATTTTGAAGGTAAGCCAGGAGCAGAAACACAGGGAGAATAGAGTCAGTTTCTCAGCCTCCCAGGTTGCCCACAGCAGCCCTTTTCCTTGCGGTCATTCACAGAACGTTGCCACTGTCACTGCTGTTTGTCTTACTGCAAAGGCAGACTCAGCATCAAAGGAACCGAGGATAACCGCAGAGTTCAATCAATCCTCATTAACCACCGGCAAAATAAAATCCATTTAATCGCCTACTGAAAACTGTGTGAACAGCCCTATTGTGTTTGGAAGGGGGTTTCAATGGGCATATGCCTTCCAGCGAGCCACACCCTTGGTCCTCATCCAGGGATGATATGCTGAAATTTTAGAAGACACTGCCATCCGAAGGGGATGTAAGAGTCTTGAAGGTAAGACAGGCAGCATCAGGAGCCAGATCTATGCTGGCTAGGAGGCCTTGAGCAAGTTAACATCTTTGGGCCTCAGTCTCCTCTTCTGCAAAGTAAGACTAGTAATTTAAAAGTCCAACATATACAATTGTCTTGTTGCTGTTCAGTCACTGTGCTGTGTCCAACTCTTTGTGACCCCATGGACTATAGCATGCCAGGCCTCCCTGTTCTGTGGTATTTCCTCAAGTTTGCTCAAATTCATGTCCATTGAGTGAGTGATGCTATCTAGCCATCTCATCCTCTGTCACTGCCTTCTCCTTTTGCTATCAATCTTTCCCAGCATCAGGGCCTTTTGCAGTGAGTTGGCTCTTTGCATCACGTGGCCAAAGTATTGTGGTGAGGGTCAAGTAAGATAATATTGGATTGGACAAAAAATTCATTTGGGTTTGTCATATGTTAGAGAAAAACCCAAAAGAATTTTTTTGCCAACCCATATAAATTTCTCCAAATGTCCTGGCACATTCAACACATGCTAGTTACCATTATTTTTATTATAGTCCCTACTGCCACCACTGTCATGCCATACCACCGTGCCCAGGGGACACCATTTTCATGTCCAAGAAGCTGTAGAGGAAGATAAGCTCTTGACACATCTGAGGAACTGATTTAACGTCTCTGCCTGAATTTGCCAAAGGCTTCAAATCGCTTAACTGAACTTTTCTGGATATTAACTCAAATTGCTGGCCAAGGTAAACACATCTGAAGGCCATATTTAGCCAACTGACTGGATACGAGAGACAGCAAAGCATTCCATAATCCAAGTTCGATTCAAAAAATAGAGTAAATCAGATGGAGAAAGTTCCTGCATAATCAACAGACACATTATTCTGTAACGGGGGACTGGCGCTTACTACCACCATCTGCACAATATCAACATCTTTCAGGTAGAGAGAAATCCTCTGAACCAGAGCTATCAACTTGCTTTGACAGCAGAGTCTGCATAAGTAGTGCTGCATGACTTTCAAGGCTGGATCACATGGGACCATGGAGCTCCTGTTTATTAGTTTGAGGCTGCCACATTGTGAGGAACCCCAAGTCACATGAGGAAGCTGTAAGGAATCATAATATGCCACTACAAAATAGGAGGAGAGGCTCTCTGCCCCCTCCATTTTCATAATAGGCTTAGACTCAATCACTAGAGACAGACAGCTCCAATTCTTTGCCCAGAGGCAGCACTGAGAGGATAGCACAACAATCCTTTCTAAAATAGCTCTTCTCTTCCATTAGTTCCCATATATTTATCTTTGCTCAGTTTGCAGCCCTAGAGGCCTAAACCCTTTGTCTCATCACTTCTTATCACTTCTTTATAAATGTGCTCTTCTTTGTTAAGATGCTATGTAAACCTCAAGTCCTAACCACTCCTTTGAGTTACTTGGCACTGAGTTTCTCCCACACACAGGCACACTGCATGTGTTAACAAACTCTGTTTTTCTCTTGCTAATCTGTCTCTTGTCAGTTTAATCCACAGGGCCCCCAGACAATGAGCCAAGGAAGGTAGAGGGAAAACATCTTTCCTCCCCTAAAAGGCCACATGTAGGTGCTCTAGCCCCTTTGGGTGGGATGGACTGCTCCATCTCAATCCAACCCTGGAGTTCTTCTCAAATCCCAGGAGCTCAGGAGACAGATAAGTGAATGAAGATGCCTCTAGATAATTCCAGCCCCTAGACATTGCATCTAACCCAGCCTTTCAAGTCTTCTGATCCAAAGCCCCAGACACTGTAGAGCAGAAGCAAGTCACTAGGTCTTGTGTGGCCTCCTGCTCTATGGAATCCATGAGCTTAATAAAATGGAGTTTTCTTATGCCTCTATGTTTCATAAAGTTTGTCATAAAGCAACAGATAACTGCAACAGGAGGGTGACACCCCTGGTGCAAATAGTTTATATGAATTCAATTATGGAGGCTCAGAAAGAAAAAGTGAAAACCAAATCCTATTTAAACAAATAGAGCAGTGGACTCCTCTCAGTGGCCTTGCATTCAGTGAGCAAATGCCTACACAAGAGTGAGAATGAGCTAGAAGATGTAACGTCATTCCACTGGTGTTCAGACAAGGAAAGTACTGCCCCCTGGGAGGCATTGAGAAATCTTTGGAAGAATATTTGTGCATGCAAGCAAGTGAATGGTAGCAGTAAACACCCAGGGCAGTCAGGGAGGGATGCTAAATCTTCCACAGGGCCACCCAGCATCGACTGTCCTGACCTACATGTTAGATGCTCCTGCTGGGAAACGCTGCCTGGTCTCAGCTCTGGATGGCCTGCCGTGGTATGAGCATCGTAAAGACATATCCTTCGTTTTGCTTAAACAGTGGCCCCCTAAATGAAATCTGCCGTCTTCATCTGCTGCTTGGAGAAAGGTCCAACACAGCAGGAAACAATGCTAAACTGCATGTGACTTAGTACAGACACAGTCTGATTCCAAAGTGGCTTTTTCTTGAGGAAGTTGAGAAATTTTTTGACTACATCCAATTGCCACCTTGTTCACTGACTTGACTAGAATCTCTCTGTTATGTGACATTCATTACTACTAGAAGGAAATATATACATTCCATAATACAAATCCACAGAAATATATAGATTTTAGTGGGATTCATTTTTAAATTATAAATGGCATGACTAGTCATATTATTTCTAAATGTTTCTTAATTTAACAACATGTTTTGGAGACTTTTGTTACACTGAAACCAGAATAGGCCAATAGGGGAGTTCATCACCTAAGAATTCTGAGGAGAGGGAGATGGTTGTGGGTCCAGGTGTTTGGGACGCCTCCCTGGAGGAGGTGTGCCTCAAACTGAATATAAAGGTTGGAAGGGATTCACTGCTTGCCAGTGCTGGGGACACAGGTTCGATCCCTGGTCTGGGGGGATTCCACACACCCCAGGGCAACTAAGCCTGCGTGCCACAACTACCTAAGCCCCCGCTCTAGAGTCTGCGAGCCACAACCACTGAGCCCGTGTGCCACAGCTACTGAAGCTCATGAGCCTGGAGCCCGTGCTCCACAACAAGAGAAACCACTGCAATGAGAACCCCATATGCACGGCACCTGGAGAGCAGCCCCAGCTCAGCGCGACTAGAGAAAGCCCATGCACAGCAACAAAGACCTAGAGCAGCCAAAACAAAATAAAACTTTTAAAAAGGTTGGAAGGGATTCCATTATTTGAAGAGCAGGAGAAACAGAATTCTGGATGGGTGGCAACGGGAATGGAGCACAGGAATAAATGGCAAGGGAAAAGGATGGAGAGGTGGATCAGAAGGAGACAGACCAACATGAAGATGGGCATAACATAGACATGCATGTGGGGTGCTGGGGCGGAGGCAGCTCTGGTTTCTTTCTTGCTAACAGAGGGAAAGGAAGAGAGAAAAACAGCACAGGGCTAGCCTGAAGCCCAGGCACGTTCCTGCATCATTAAAGAACCTAGCCAATACCGAATAACAAAATGAAACTCGTTCAGAGACATACCCAACGAAGATAATTCCATAAATTGCATCTTTATTGATTTTAATAGCACAGAAAAATGAATGTCACAAAGCACATTACACAACACTTACTTGCAAATCGATGCAAAAATTGCCTAAATGTGTTGGACGACTACTCGACCAGGAGATATTAATACAAAACTGAGAGGAGAAAATAGAGAATAAGAACCACATTTTCAGTGCAAATAGGTGGTTACACTGTTGTAAATCCTTTTCAAAAATAAGTTATGTGTATACTTGCATATGTATATACACATTTACCTGTGTATGTGTACAAGTTTCTTATAAAGTTAAGAAAAAACTAAATTTTTACAAGAATTAACCACTATAAATGAGAATGATAGTAAGAATAGTAAGAGCAACCACTGTAAAAAAAATGCAATATGCTTCCATAACACACTATGATCTTTCACAATAACCCTGAAAGGTAGGGCAGGGAAGAAATTACAAATTTTTCTGGTCACCAAAGTAACACACAAAGCTAATAAAAATTAGAGAAGTTTCTTACCTGGAGAACAAATATTCCTCCTAGGTCAACAGGAGAGATTTAGATATTGGGTACTTTTTAATCTGCATGTTAATGTGTTTGTATGACCATGTGCATATATTGTAGTGAAAATGGCCCATGGATTCTCTAATGAATCCATAACCCCCTAAAAGTAAGAACTGCTGAAAGGGAAAAATAAATAGCTCCAAGCTTAACATTAACAGTGTTTTGAACATTCAAAAAAATGTTACATTAAGATATGTAATAATTTATCCCTTTTACATGTAGCTACAAAGATATATACAAATAAAGTAAAATCTATTATTTCTACTCCTGGCTATAATGGAATACTCAGGGCAAATTTTACATCTGATAACTATAAACTAATATATATATATAAATATATATATATATTCAAACATTGAACAACACACAGCACAAAAGAAATACCCTTGAAAGAAAAGAAGCCTTACAAAATTATAGCTTCTTTTGTAAGGTGAGCCTTAGAATTTTGTAGCTTATTTCCTAGAGAGAGTTCAGAGTTCAGTGAGA
Source organism: Ovis aries (assembly GCF_016772045.2). NCBI lineage: Eukaryota > Metazoa > Chordata > Mammalia > Artiodactyla > Bovidae > Ovis > Ovis aries. The sequence goes on from NC_056065.1 coordinate 52,769,759, forward strand.
GGAAACCAAACAGAGTCTGGTGGCTCCACTGAGCTGAAAAAACAGTGTGGAGTTTGAGAAGGTCAAGGTAGTTGGGATTTGTAGAAGGTTCCCTTGAGTCTTTGGCAGAATACTGACCTGTGCACATATGAGAGGAAACCATTTGAGGCCAGAAAAGAACAAAAGTAAAAAGACAGAAAAAGATACAGCATGCAACCACTAATCAAAAGAATGCTGTCAAAGTAACATGTATCTCATTCAAAGTAAATTTCTAAACAGGGACTATTAACAGGGAGAAAAGGGGGCATTACATAATGTTATGAGATGGTTGGATGGCATCACTGATTCAATGGACATGAGTTTGAGCAAGTTCCAGGAGTTGGTGATGGACAGGGAACCCTGACATGCTGCAGTCCATGGGGTCACAAAGAGTCAGACACCACTGGGTAACTGAACTGAGCTAAAAGTAACGTTAAACCAGTCAATTCATCAAGAGGACAAAAAGATACTATGAACCTAGTAACAAATTATCAAAGTAGAGAAAGCAGTAAATGGTAGAACTAAGAGAATAGACAAATCCACTATTATAATTAGAGATTCCAACATCCTTCTCTTAATAATGAATAAAAAGTATATAAATAATAAGATGAAAAAAACATGAACAACACTATCAACCAATGTGACCTAAACAGCTTTATAGATCACTCCACCCAACTACAGCAGAATACAAATTCTTTGAAGTGCATATGGAATGTTTACCAAGACAGGCCATGGTCTGGACCATAAATTAACAACTTCCAACAAATTTGTAAGACTTGAAACCAAGCAAAGTATATTCTTTAAACAGAACAGAATTAAACTAAAAGTCAATGACAGAGTAACAGAAAGAAATCTGGAAAATGCTAAATATTTAAAAATCAAACAACACAGTTCTAAATAATCCATTGTTCAAAGAAGAAATAATAATAGAAACTAGAAAATATTTCAATAAAAATGAAAATACAATATATTCAAATTTATGAAATACTTGTTAAATTTTATATTTTACACTTTCTTTTTACTTTATAGTGAAATGTAAAATATAAAATGCTATTCTATTCATGTGTATATACTTATAGTGTAAAATGCTATCAGAAAAGCAAAAAGGTCAAAGATCAAAGCCTTAGCTTCTACTTTAAGGAACTATTAAAAGATGAAAAGATCAAATCTAAAATAAGAATAAAGGAAATAATTCTGATGCTGGGAAAGACTAAGGGCAAGAGGAGAGGAGGGTGTCAGAGGATGAGATGGTTGGATGGCATTACCAACTCAATGGACATGAGTTTGAGCAAACTCTGGGAGATAGTGAAGGACAGGGAAGCCTGGGGTGCTGCAGTTCATGGGGTCACAGAGAGCTGGACACAACTTAGCAACTTAGAAGTCAATGAAATGTAAAAGAAAAAAATAATTCAGAAAATCAATGAAACCAAAAGCTGCTTTCTTATAAAGTTCAATAAAATCAAAAATGTCTCTAGCCAATAGTAATTAGGACACAAATGACCAAAATCAAGAATGAAACTACTAAAGTTCACTCAAAGGAAAAGAATAGACAACTGGAATAGTCTCATGTCTTTTAAAGAATTTAAATTAGTAGCTAAAAATAGTCTCACAAAGAAATCGCCATGCCCAGGTGGTCATTGATGAATTCTACAAAACATTTAAGAGTGAAATAATACCAACATACATTGAGAGGAGGAGAGAGAGAATCATTCCCAGCTCAATTAATGAAGCCAGCATTACCCTGATGCCAAAACCAAAGATAAAACCACAAACCAATATTTCTCAAAAATATAGATATAAAAATATTTCATAAAATTTTAGCAAATTAAGTTCAGCAATATATTCAAAGGATAATATGTTATTGCCAAGTGAGGCTAGTGCCAGAAATGAAAGGTTGGATTAACATTTGAAAATTAGTCAGTGCAATTCACCATATTAATGGGCTAAAAAGAAAAAACCATATGACTACCTCAATATACAGAAAAGAGGTTTTGAAAATTTTAACACCCACTTGATAAAAACTCTTAGCAAACTAGAAATAAAAGTATACTTCCTCAACCTGATAAAATACATCTACTAAAATAATACATCTAATGTTATTCTTAAAAGACTCAATGCTTATCTTAGAATATATGAAACAAGATGAAGAAGGCTACTGTCTCCACTCCCATTTTAACAGTGCTTAGGAGTTCTAGCCAGTGCCATATGGCAAGAGAAAGAAATCAGTTCAGTTCAGTTCAGTTGCTCAGTCGTGTCCGACTCTTTGCAACCCTATGAATCACAGCACGCCAGGCCTCCCTGTCCATCACCAACTCCAGGAGTTCACTCAGATTCATGTCCATCGAGTCAGTGATGCCATCCAGCCATCTCATCCTCTGTCGTCCCCTTCTCCTCCTGCCCCCAATCCCTCCCAGCATCAGAGTCTTTTCCAATGAGTCAACTCTTCGCATGAGGTGGCCAAAGTACTGGAGTTTCATCTTTAGCATCATTCCCTCCAAAGAAATTCCAGGGCTGATCTCCTTCAGAATGGATTGGTTGGATCTCCTTGCAGTCCAAGGGACTCTAGAGTCTTCTCCAACACTACAGTTCAAAAGCATCAATTCTTCGGCACTCAGCCTTCTTTACAGTCCAACTCTCACATCCATACGTAACTACTGGAAAAACCATAGCTTTGACTAGACGGACCTTAGTTGGCAAAGTAATGTCTCTGCTTTTCAATATGCTGTCTAGGTTGGTCATAACTTTTCTTCCAAGGAGTAAGTGTCTTTTAATTTCATGGCTGCAGTCACCATCTGCAGTGATTTTGGAGCCCAAAAAATAAAGTCTGACACTGTTTCCACTATTTCCCCATAGGTAGGCATAAATGTTGAAAGAAAACTAATTTCATCTGAAGGCTAAATGATTATCTATACAGAAAATTCAAAGGAAGCTACAGAACAGTCTTGGGCCCCCTCTTCTCTTTCCAGCTGACCCATTAACCCTGGAGACTGGGATTCCTCTCCCAAGACTGGCTAGGAAGTAGAATACAGCCACACCAGTGCTTCTTCCGGAGAAGGAAATGGCAACCCACTCCAGTATTCTTGCCTGGAGAATCCCAGGGACAGAGGAGCCTCGTGGGCTGCCGTCTATGGGGTCACACAGATTCAACACGACTGAAGTGACTTAGCAGCAGCAGCAGCAGTGCTCTTCCGCTCCTTGCTACTTCTGAGAGCATCAGGGTAGAAAGAGCAAACATGGGAGAGCTGCTTGGTCTCTCTAAGCCTCAGCTCCCTCATTGGCAAAAGCGGATCTGTCCCCCTTATAAGAGTTTCACTGAATTTCCACAGGAAATAGCTAAGGGAAGTAACAAAGTTAACCAATATGAGAAAGTTACAAAGTTTTCAGAAAACATAAGATTCTTGCAGTCCCTAGTTGTTTATATAGATACATAGAAAAAGTTAGAAATATTTTACTGGTAAATAGATTATTATATATGGTTAAATGTATGTATATTATATATGTAATATAAATATTAAAGATATTATATTGCTAAATATAGAGCTTCCTTGGTTGCTCAGATGGTAAGGAATCTGCCTGCGATGCAAGAGATCCAGTTTCCATCCCTGGGTGGGGAAGATCCCCTGAAGAAGGGAATGGCAATCCACTCCAGTATTCTTGCCTGGAGAATTCCATGGACAGAGGAGCCTGGCAGGCTACAGTTCATGGGGTCACAAAGAGTTGGACACAACTGAGCAACTAACACTTTCACTTTTACACACAAAACAATGAATATAGACCCTTCCACACCATATGCAAATTTGTGTGGAGAATTCTATGGACAGTTGAAATCCATGAACAATTCTCCAAATTGGTGCCTGGAGAATTCCATGGACAGAGGAGCCTCCCTAGTCTGTTGGGTTGCAAAGAGTCAGACATGACTGAGAAACTAACACACCATATGCAAATATTAACTCAAAATGGATCACAGACCTAAATGTAAAAGATAAATTGTGAAGCTTCCAGAAGAAAACAGAAAAGGAATTTTAAAATCCTTGGGTTCAGCAGAGTCTACTTAAATAGGCAAGGATTACTTAACAGTATAGAATGCAAAATAAATAAATAATACATTATACTTCATCAAAATTAAAAACTTTTGAACTTTAAAAGAAACTGGAAAGATTCTAGAGATTGATTGCACAATAGTGTGAATATACTTAACACAACTGAACTGCAGACTTGAAAATGGTTAAGATAGTAAAGTTCTGTGTATTTTAGCAATTTTAACTTTAGCAATTTTTTGCTAAATTTTAGCAATTTTTGCTAAATTTAAATTTAGCAATTTTAACTTTTTCTAATTTTTAAATATATATATCCAAACAAAATGATGCTAGGAAAAAAATGAAAATGAAAGCTACAGACTGGGAGAAAATATTTACAAAACATATTTGATAAAGTATCCATATCCAGAATATATGCTAAGTCACTTCAATTATGTCCGACTCTGTGCGACCCCAGAGACAGCAACCCACCAGGCTCCCCCATCTCTGGGATTCTCCAGGCAAGAACACTGGAGTGGGTTGCCATTTCCTTCTCCAATGCATGAAAGTAAAAAGTGAAAGTGAAGTCGCTCAGTCGTGTCCGACTCTTAGCGACCCCATGGACTGCAGCCTACCAGGCTCTTCCGCCCATGGATTTTCCAACCAAGAGTACTGGAATGGGGTGCCATTGCCTTCTCTGCCAGAGTATATGAAGACCTCTTAAAATTCAGTTACGTGGTATAGAAATTAAATAAAGAATTCAAATAGTCAAAAGTTTTGAACAGACACTTCACCAAAGTATATGAAAGGTAGCAAATAAGAACATAAGAATATATTCAAACTAAATTATCACTAGGAAAATGCAAATTAAAGCCACTGTGAGATGCCACTTCATACCCTGTGGAATAACCATAAATAGAAAGGATTGGAGAGAATCTAGGAAAACTGAAATCTTCCTATGGTGCTGAGGGAGAATGTAAATGCTACAAAGTAAAAGCCACTCAGTTGTGTCCAACTCTTTGAGACCCCACGGACTATAGAGTCCATGGAATTCTCCAAGCCAGAAAACTGGAGTGGGTAGCCTTTCCTTTCTCCAGGGGATCTTCCCAACCCAGGAATTGAACCCAAGTCTCCTGCATTGCAGGCAGATTCTTTACCAGCTGAGCCATGACAACTCCTTTGGAAAACAGGAATATTCTTATAAAGTCACAAACACTTACCTTATGAGTCAGTAATTTCAGTCCTAGGTATTTATTATGGAGAAATGAACTTCCACATAAAGACTTGTATATGAACATCAACAGCAGCTTTCATCATAACTGCCTAAAACTGGAGAGAACCCAATGCCCATCATTTGTAGCTTGTGATAGAACCATAAGATGGAATGTCACATCGCAATAAAAAGGAATAAACTACTGATTCAGGCAACAGTATGCATGACTCTCACACATCATGCTGAGTGCGACAGAAAAGTTCATATACTGAGTGATTCCAACTATGTAAAATTCTAGAACAGGCAAAACTATAGGGATAAGAAGCAGGTCAAGGGTTGTCAGTGATCAGGGAGTACAGAGAAGGGGCTGGCTGTAAAGGGGCCTGAGAAAACTCGATGGGGTGATTGGATTCGTTCTGTCACTAAGTTGTGTTCGACTCTTTACAACCCCATGGACTGAAGCACACCAGGCATCCCCCTGAGATGCCATCCAGCCTTGTCTCATCCTCTATTGACCCCTTCTCCTGTTCTCAATCTTTCCCAGAATCAAGGTCTTTTCCAATGAGCTGGCTCTTCGCATCAGGTGGCCAAAAGTATTGGAGCTTCAGCATCAACATGCTGATGGAATGTGCTGTATCACCACTACGCTGGCAATTACAAGATGACATGTGAATTCTCAAAACTCAAAGAACTGCACAGTGCAAATGGGTTAATTTATTGTATGTAAATTATACCTCAATAAGAGTGACAAGAAATCAGAGTCCAATATGCTAAGAATTGCCCAATTACAGTGGGAGCAAAATAACTTAGCTCACACAAACTACTGTGGTTCTCAAAGATGAATGGATTTATTTTAACATGGCAGCAAACTCAAGGGCATTCAGCATGACTGTTTTGCTCAGGGAATAATTGTCCAGTGGAAGTATTGGGAATCTTTGAATCAGAGAATCAGGGGTGAACCAGAGGCTTAGAAGACACCTTGGAGAAAACCTTCCTTTTTTGTAGGGATCAAATTTACTTGCTCCATCATAACAGATCCCAGAATCATGTGCTATCACAGAGCAAGAAATAATTACTGTTTTTTATGATGTTTACTTGAAGGATGAGTGTTACCTGTGTGTGGTTATACATATGTCTATGTAGAAGATTTAGGGATGCATTTTTCCATTGTAAATGGTCAGGTTGAATGTGTCAAAGAGAAGGGACAATCCTTCTGAGGCCCAGATAGCTAACATCTGATTGGCACCACACCTGGGTATTCAAATGGAATGCATGACTTTTGCTCACAACCTGGCCTTTTTCTGGATCTCTCTCCCCACAGAGCCATACCCAGAAGCCTCTAAGGGTCACTCCTGACCATGTCCATCTTCACACCCAATCCTAACCTGGTCTTCTTGACTTTACCTTCCGATCACTCATGGCCACTTCCTTCCATCCTACAGTGCAACACCCATCTGATCACCATTAATTATCTGGTTCCCCAGGGGCCTCCCTGCCTCCATCACTGCCTTCCATCCATGCTCCTCACTGAAGCAAGATGGGTCTTTAAAAATGTAAATCTGTATGTGATGATTTGATTAATGTCTGTCTGCTTCCAACTGGACTGTGGAACAGACCTTGTCTGTTTTGCTGACAGGTCCTAGTATAATCTGACACACAGTGAGTGATAAATATTTGCTAAATGAAAGGATATGTGGGAGGGTTGCTTGATTTTATGAAGATAAAGGGAAAAGAACAAGGCTGAAAATAACATCTGGGTCAGTGTCAGTCCTCATAGATGCTGTAAGTGACATCGCATATTAAAACTGCCATTCCATTATACCAGGCTCAGAGGAAGGTCTTTGAAGCTAGTGACCAATGTGTGTGTGTTTATGTGTGTGTGTGTGCATGCTCAGCTGCTCAGTCATATCTGACTCCTTGCGACCCTATGGACTATAACCCGCCAGGCTCCTCTGTACGGAATTTTCCAGGCAAGAATACTGGAGTGAGTTGCCATTTCCTCCTGCAGGGGATCTTCCCAACCCATGGATCAAATCTACGCCTCCTGTGTCTCCTGCATTGCAGGTGGATGCTTTACTGCTTAGCCACCAGGGAAGCCCATGTATATTTATACATGCGCATATTTCCAGGGAAGGGCAGCGATGGCTCCTGTGACCTTCCTAGCTCTAAGTTACTCAGATGCTTCCCGTTCCAGGACAAATTCATAGAAAAACTCTTAGTTACCTGAAAATACAACATTATTATCATGTCCTACTTAGAGACCACTAACTCTGAGTTGGACACTGTGCTAGGAAGTTACACAAAATCACTTATTCTTCAAAGCCATCCTATCAGACATTCATCATCCCATGTTTTAAGAAAAGGCAACTGAGGTTCCAAGAGATTTATAAATTTGCCAAACACATATAGCTGGCAGGTAACAGAGGTAGGATTCAATTCTAAGTTACTGATTCCAGAGTACACTCATCCAATGTCTAAAGTAAGTTGCTTTCCACATTTGTTTTATACTAAAATGTATCTCTCTTCCATCCATTGATGTTTTATTTTCACATGACTAAGCCAAATTGATAACCTATGAGAAAATGCTTTATGCACAAATAACTTAGACACAGAGATCCTGGGTGGCTTGCGAGCAGCAGGAAGAAATGGAAGGGTGAGGGCAATTTGGTTTGGTCTCCTGGGGAGACCTTCAGTGTCTGTTAGAGGTGGCAGGGGACCTCAGGTCAGCCAGCAAAGCACAAGAAGAAGCACACTGCTAAGAATGAGTGGCTCCAGTGCATAGGGGGTTTGGCAAAAACCACATCACCTGCTCCTAGGTAGCTCAGGAGTTCGCCCTAAGATTCAGTTATCATGGACCCATTGCAATTCTGCTTCCGCCTTGGGAACACACAACATTAACTCCACAGAAGGCAGTTAAGGGTTGGCTGGGGTTTCAGGACAGATGTGTAAGAAGGCAGACCTGGCCCTTCTTGTAAGACAAGGAGGGGTGTTCACTCTCATCTCCCCATAGCTGGTCCCTCTTGCCTTTGCAATTTCCACATTCCCCTTTCCCGGACTGCCTAGGGACAATGCCGGTTTTCTCCTCCTTCAGAAGGATGGCACCTGAGAAAAGACTGTGGGGGTTAACACATCTCTGAGAGATAGAAATTGATTCCCAGCAGGCCTTGTGCAGCCACGTCAAGACCACAGATGGGTTTACATTATTGATGATCCTGCTTCACCCTCCAAGGGATAAATGCACCAGGGAATGTTCAGTGTCAAGGCAGCCCTATTGGAGAGATTCTAGGAGAACGGAGAGTGAGTGAGTGAGTGTGTGTGTGTGTGTGTGTGTGTGTGTATGTCCTCAAGTCAAGCTTCAGTGTCACGTTGATTATTTAAATCAGGACAGGCCATAGCCAACATGTCAGTGAAGGGCTCTGTCTGTGTACCAATAAAATTTTATTTAAGAACACTGAGATGGGCCTAGAGATTATCCTACTAAGTGAAGGAAGTCAGACAGACAAAGACAAATACCATATGATGCCACTTATATGTGGAATCTAAAATATAATACAAATAATTTATTTACAGAAACAGACTCATAGACATAGAAAACAAACTAATGGCTACCAAAGGGGAAAGAGGGTGATGAGGGATAAATTAGGAGTTTGGGTTTAACAGATGCACCCTACTATATATCAAATAGATAAGTAATAAGGACCCACTGTATAGCACAGGGAACTATTATTATATTCAGCATCTTGCAGTAACTTATAATGGAAAAGAATCTCAGAAAAGAATGTATATGTACGTATACAGGTAATATATATATTTATATATAATATATATTTTTATATCTGTAAAACTGAACCACTTCACTGTACATCTGAAACTAACACAACATTGTAAATCAACAATGCTTCAACTTAAAAAAGGACAGTGAAATTTCAACTTCATAAAATTTTCATTTGCCATGAAATTTTTGTTTTTATTATATCCAACCATCTAAAAACATAAAGCCACTCTTAGCTCAGGGATCACACAAAAACAAAGGACAGGATGTTACCTACAGGCCATGACCCTAGTTTAAATCATTCTAAGAATGTGTCTCATCATTTAGAGAAAAACAGAGCTGTGCGATATTTACATAGCAGACTTCATCTTAAGTCTTCTTTCTTGTGCCCCAGGACGGTACCAAGTGGCCACGTCATGCATAATGCATTGCGATTCAGGACCATCTTCAACAATGGGACCCCAAGTGGCAGATTGATCCTGAAGAGTGCTTGGACATGGCCATTTTAATTAACACCCACTTTTAACTGACAAGTAATAGCCAGCAGGCTTTTCTGCTTACTAAAGCAAACAAAGGATATATTTGAAGAAGGATGAGCTTTTAAATTTAATTTCTCTCTCAAAAAAAAAAAAAAAGAAAAGAAAAGAAACTCTACATATGCCCACAGAGTGATGGAAAGAGATGTATCCATTGGATAATTTTTAATTAAGGTGAATGAACCTTCACTAGCTAAAAGGTTTTCTTAGGGGAAAGGTCTCAAACTGTTAACACATCAATATGTTTCTGTCCATTAGCTTTTCCCAGGGTGACAAGCATGGCCTTAATGGCAATTTCAAGGAAGGTTCTTTCTACATCTTCAGGGCTGTTTAGTGATGAGGTCTTAGAAAACATGGAAACTTCTCCAGAGAGGTCAAATTTCAGCTGTAGCTCTTAACGACAAATCATTACCTGGGGTTGTCAAAACAAGTTACACAAGCTGGCTCTGTACTGACCCTTGATTCAGATAGGTTTGTGTGCCCCAAACTCTATGTGCCACCGAGGTTTTTATAGAAGGATCCAGGAAAGGCGCCAAACAGAAAACACTCAGACCAGCATTATTGTGCCCCATGCCGTGACTCGTGCTGCGTATATGGTGAATTGGCACCCCACTCCAGTACTCTTGCCCGGAAAATCCCATGGACTGAGAAGCCTGGTAGGCTACAGTCCATGGGGTCGCAAAGAGTCAGACATGACTGAGCGACTTTCCTTTCCTTTAATTCTCAACATCATCAATGACGTAGGTACAATGAATATTTTCATTTTCCAGATTGGGAAACTGAGGTTCAGAAATGATAAAGGACTTGTCCAAGGTCTCTCAACAAATACTTCTTGAATCCCTGCTGTTTGCCATGGATGGAACTCACATCTAGTGGGAGAAGCAGACAAATAATTACAAAAACACATATATAATTATGGAGGCACAGTGGTAAAGAATCCACCTGTCAGTGCAGGAGACACAGGAGATTCGGGTTCAATCCCTGGGTTGGGAAGACCCCCTGGAGGAGGGAAGGGAAACCCACTCCAGTATTCTTGCCTGGAAAACCCCATGGACAGCAGAGCCTGGCAGACTACAGTCCCTGGGATCACAAAGAGTTGGACATGCCTGGGTGTACACATGCAGTACACATATAATTACAAACCGTGATAACTGCTAGGTAGAAAAAGTACTGGGAGCTGCAACAGTGTATAAGAGCTGGTAAGCGTCAACAGCATAGCGGACCTCAAAGTCACTTAATTGCTAATCCACACTGAGCAGTATAAGATGCAAAAATACATATTTTTCACAATAATTATAGTACAGTACGTCCTCTATATGCAAATGAGTTCCATTCCAAGAACGCATTCATTAGTCCAATTTGTAAGTCCAACAAAGTTAGCCTAGGTACTCAGCTAACACAATTGGCTATTTAGTACTCTACTAGATATGAGAGTACTGTAGATAAAATACTTTTCACACAACTAATATATAAAAAAAACACAAAAAATAAAACATTTTTAATCTTACAGTACAGTAATCTTAAAAAGTAGAGTAGTACAGTATAACAGTTGGCATCTAGCGGCTGGCATCAAATGAACAGGCAAGAAGAGTTACTGACTGGAAGAAGGAGAGGAGGTGGGAGGTGGTAGAGCTGAAGGATTGTCAGGAATAGGAGACGGAGGGCAAGCTGCAATTTCACTCACTCCAGATGTTGATCCATGCAGGTTCGCATCCTTGGAAGTTCACAACTTGAAGGTTTGTATGTAGAGAACCTACTGTATTCGTGTTTTTATTGTTGTTCAGTCACTCAGTCATGTCCACCTCTTTGTGATCCCATGGCCTGCAGCACGCCAGGTCTCCCTGACCCTCACCATCTCCCTCACTGCATCGGTGATGCCATCCAGCCATCTCATCCTCTGACGCGCTCTTCTCCTCCGGCCCTCAATCTTTTCCAGCATCAGGGATTCTTCCAATGAGTTGTCTGTTCACATCAGATGACCAAAATACTGGAACTTCAGCTTTAGCATCAGTCCTTCCAGTGAGTATTCAGGGTTAATCTCCCTTAAGATTGACTGGTTTGATCTTGCTGTCCAAGGGACTTTCAGGAGTCTTCTCCAGCACCACAGTTCAAAGGCATCAATTCTTTGGCATTCTGCCTTTTTTAGGACTGCTATAATCAAGTGCCCCATGGGTTAGGATACAGAAATTTATACTCTCACAGTTCTAGAAGCTAAAAGTCTGAAATCAAAAGTGTCAGCAGAGTTGGTTCCTTCCTGAGCCCTCAAAAGTGAATCAGTTCCCTCTCCTCTCCGTGCTGCTGACGAGAGTCAGCAATCCTTGGCATTGCTTGGCTTGTCGATACATTACTCCAATTTCTGCCTCCATCTTCGCAGGGCATCTCCTTGTGCATATTTCTGTGTCTCTTCTCCTTTCTTACAAGGACACCTCCTATACTGAGTTAGGCAGCCATCCCCAACCTTTTTGGCTAGGGACCAGCTTTGTGGAAGACAATTTTTTCAAGAACCTGGAGTTGGGGCATTTTCAGGATGATTCAAGCACATTACATTTATTGTACACTTTATTTCTATTGTTATTACATCAGGTTCATCCCAGATCATCAGGCATTAGATCCTGGAGTTTGGAAATCCCTGGATTAGGGTACACCATAATGACTTCATCTTAACTTTGAGTATCAAAGATTGTATTTCCAAATTGCATTTCACAGGTACAGGGTGAGGGGAGGATTTGACTTCCAACATATCTTTTCGGGGTACACATTCAATTTCAAACAACTATCTATACTAGCTTTTCTGTTTTTGCTTTGGTTTCCCCCCCGAGTTTTCAGTATCACCTCAGGAACCTTCTAGGTCTTAAAAGCAAGCCAGTCCCAGGGGAACAATGGGCAGCTTTAAATCGCTGTTGCTGTAACCACCAGGCTGAGGGCCAGAGAGATAGGAAATGAGGCTTAGGATCAAGCTTCTGAGTAACATGTGAGTCTTCTGAGAAGCAGCCCTCCCTAACGTGTCTATAAAACCCTTCTCCTAACTCACATCTGGAAAAAACTCTACAGGCATTTCTTGCAGAGGGCATTTTTAGGAAAGAAGGCTCCCATCACCTGCATTTCTGTGGATCGTCACAATAGCAAACTATCAGAACACTTAGGACCCATGGAACTGCAGGGAACAAAGTCCATGAAAAGAAAAAACAGGCATGCATGCTCAGTCTGACTCCTTGTGACCCTCTGGACTGTAGCCTGCCAGGCTCCTCTGTCCGTGAAATTTTCCAGACAAGAATACTGGAGTGGGTTGCCATTTCCTTCTCCAGTGAATCTTCCTGGAGGCAAAGCAGGGATCGAAACCACATCTCTTGCGCCTCCTGCACTGGCAGGCGGATTCTTTACCACTGCACTACCGGGGAAGCCCGAAGTCCACAAGGGGGCAGCCTAAAGCTCCATTTAACAGAAAGGCTAAACTGAGGACCTTTCTGACTATCATGAACTGTTACAAAAAGGCAACTGGTTCAACAAAAGATGTCCATCCCAGACAATGGAGCTCAATAGCTGTGTGAGAGGTAGGAAACAGAATAAAGGCGGAGAACGAGGAATGTGACGTCAGGACACCTAGATGGACTCCAGTGCAAGATGAACCACTGGCACGCCAACATCCTTACCCTCATCTTTATTTCCATCCTCTGAAGCTCATGGACCAGTTCTGCAGCCCCAGACTGAGCCAGGTGTGCCTCTAGCCCTGCAGTTCAGGGGCACCACAGAATAGTTTCAACTGGGGGTCCAGGCAACCTTTTCTATAAAGGATCAGACGGTAGATAGTTGAGGCTTTGCAAGCCATAGTCTCTGTTGCTGCTGCTGCTGCTGTTGCTGCTAAGTCGCTTCAGTCGTGTCCAACTCTATGTGACCCCATAGATGGCAGCCCACCAGGCTCCGCCATCCCTGGGATTCTCTAGGCAAGAACACTGGAGTGGGTTGCCATTTCCTTCTCCAATACATGAAAGTGAAAAGTGAAAAAGAAGTTGCTCAGTCGTGTCTGACTCTTCATGACCCCGTGGACTGCAGCCTACTGGGCTCCTCTGTCCATGGGATTTTCCAGGCAAGAGCACTGGAGTGGGGTGCCATCGCCTTCTCCAGTAGTCTCTGTTACCACTGCTCAACTCTTCTGTCACTGGATGAAAGCAGCCATGGGCAATATGTACTGCAGGCAGAACTCAGAGTTGATTACCCCCAGATGACATCTGGCAATGTCTGGAGGCATTTGGGGTAGCAGACTAGGGCCTGCTGTAACAAAGCACCACAAGCTAGGTGGCATAAATAACAGAAATGTATTGTCTTGCAGTCCTGGAGGCTAAAAGTCCAAAATCAAGGTATCAGCAGGGTTGGTGGCTTCCAAGGGTCATGAAGGAGAATCTGTCCCCATGCCTGTCTCCTAGCTTCCAGAGGGGTTTGGTCTTGTTTTGTTTTGTTTGTGTGTTTGTTGTATTTGGCATAGGACTCTTTTTTCTTTGAAAAAGATTTATTTTTTCAATTGGAATATAAGTGCTTTATAATGTTGTACTAATTCCACTGTACAACAACATGAATCAACTCTATGTATACATATATCCCATCCTTCTTGAGCCTCCCTGCCGCCACCCCATCCTACCCCTCTAGGTCATCACAGAGCACCAAACGGAGTCCCCTGTGCTATACAGCAACTTCCCACTAGCTGTCTATGTTACCCATAGTAGTGTGTATATGTCAATCCAACTCTCCCAGTTTATCCCCCTCTTCCCTCTCTGCGTTCATACATCTGTTCTCCATCTCTGTGTCTCTATCCCTGTCCTGCAAATAGTTCATCTCTACCATTTCTCTAGATTCCACATATATGCATTAATACACAATATTTGTTTTTCTCTTTCTGACTTAACTCAGTCTGTATGACAGACTCCAGGTTCATCCACATCACTACAAATGACTCAGTTCCATCCCTTTTTATGGCTAATATTCCATTGTATATATGTACCATATCTTCTTTATCCATTCCTCTGTTGACTGGTTGTCTCCATGTCTTGGCTATTGTAAATAGTGCAGCAACAAACTTTAGTTTGCTGGAAATTGTTGGCATTCCTTAGATATAGATGTTAAGCTAAGGTCTCTGCCTTAATGTTCACAAGAGTTCTCCCAGTGAGTCTGTGTCCAAATTTCCCCTTTTCATAAGGACACCAGTCACACTGGGTTAAGGCTTACCCTCAATGACCCCGTCTCAACCAACCACATCTGCAAAGAACTTATTTCTAAATAAGGTCACATTCTGAGATATTGTCACCAGCAAAGCTCAGTAACAATTCTTGGGAAATAAAAACAGGATCTGAGTAACAACATTTAAGTTTTTTTCCCTTTGTGCTTAAGTCTAGTAGTACTTGCTCCCACGTTTCCCTGATGGCTCAGGATGTAAAAAGTTCATCTGCAATGAGGGAGACCTGGGTTCAGTCTCTGGTCAGGAAGATCCCCTGGAGAAGGGAATGGCAATCCATTCCAGTATTCTTGCCTGGAAAATCTCATGGACAGAGGAGCCTGGTGGGCTACAATCCTTGGGGTCACAAAGAGTCAGACACGACTGAGCAACTAACACTTTGACTGTTGACTTGCGCCCAGGGTGTGCAAGAGACCTTGCACCTGGCCCTTCAGACCGGAGTTTCCAGTGCAAAAGGGCTGTGCAGACTCCTCAGCTTGGCCGGCCATGTGCAGAAAGGCTGCACCCGTCACCTCAATTCCAGAAGGCTGCAGTGGGCCAAGTGCAGAGATGCTGCGCTGAACACTGCATAGCATCTGGAACAGTCAACTTGCTTTGCCTGGGGAGGTCTGTCCTCAGTCATGAGCATTCTCATTCTCTGCCCTTTGTCCAGGGGAACACCAACCTCCAGTTTGCCTCCCATTAGGTGGATCAGTAGCTCCCAATTTATGAAGATATCTCTTTCTAGCAGGGATATAGGGCATTTAGGAACATACAGGAAGGAATGGGGAATGTATGTTCATCCAATTTACATCCTGATGGCTCTATGAGTGCCTGTTCTAGGGTCTTCCCTGATACCCCATCACTTTATAACTCTTATGACTAAGTTTGTCTGAGCTGGTGTTCGGAATAAAGTTAAGTGGCACCAGTGTCAACTAAGAGTTTGATAGGTTTGCCCCTCACATCCAGTGTCAGCTGGGGCTCCTCGGGAGTCAACTGCAGTGCTAACTCAGGAGTCTCCCGGCCCCATCATTCTCCATCTATGTGGACCATCTTTCTTCAAGGGTAGTGGCCAGAATCTGTCATTTCCATCCCCTTTTCAGGAGTCGCTGGGGCATTCTCTCTTCCAGTGTCCCTCTTGTTTGCATATGATACACTGATTCAGTCCTGTTTCCTTGGCCTGCTATCCCTCGGTGGGGATTAGGGTCACTCACTGGAGTTGGGAGTCTCTGTGGGTGGTTAATCTAGATTCCCCTGCTGATAGGTTGAGAGTGGAGGGCAACAGTCAGTAGGTGCGCTTGCCTCCAGGCCTTTTTATTGTCTGACCTTTTCCTCCTCTATATCTCAGTTATTAAACATTCAGTAGGGAACCTTGACCTGGTGAGAGGTGGGGGTATCTGGTTCTATGCTCAGTTTCTGAAGTTCACCTCTAATGTCAGAGGCCCTTTGGGTGACAAAATGCAACCTCAGGATCCTATTCCCTTGCAATGACCCAAGGTCAAGGGTGGTACAGATGTAGAAGCATTTCTTAAGGTGCTATTGGAATGCTGAAGGGTTTTCTGTTGGCTCCTGATTGATTTCCTTTATCTTGTTCCAGTTGACAGGTTTCTTTCCTGTTGCCTGGATTCCCTTTTTGGATCATATTTTTACAATAGGTCAGACTCTGCCTTCTGCCCTCATCTCCATGGTCTTGGTGGTCCCAGTTGGTTCGTTATCTGGGACCACTTGATTCTCTGGTCTGAAAGTAGCATGACCTGTATTGTTTCCGTTCTCCTTGTCTGCTTTTGGGGTGGGGGGGGGGCGGCTTTTGAAAAGAACAGGGCCTTTTCTTCCTGAGGTTAGGGGAAGGTTAGCCCCAGGAAGGCTCTGGATGTCAGCCCATGTGGGGTCACAGGTCTGAAAGATTTTCCTAATCAGATTCAGGAACCTCTCTGGATCTTCCCTCAACCCCTTACTATGATTCTCAGTACCACGGATCAGGAGTGGTCAATGGTGTGTGTAACTGGATAACCATCCTTCTCCATCAGGGACCTGCCTCAAAGAGGGCATTTTTCCCGGCAGGTTGCTGGCTCCTGGCTAATGATTAGCCCTGCTTTGTGCTGTTGCTGTACAGGATTCTGCAGGAGGGGGCTGGTGTGGAGGGAGTCCTTTGGGCCTGTGGCCCAAATTGGGACATTATGAAGGAAGGGAGTGGGGAGGAAGCGAGAGAAGGAGGCTGAGGGAGGAGATCAAGAAGGTCCTGGGGGAAGGTGGAGTCAAGGACTGGTATGACCTCACATCCTTCTTGAAGACCTCTGTTTTGATAGAAGACTATAAAAAACCGGACGTAGGAAATTTTATCACATTTCTTTTGTCTCTGTACAGTGGTCCAACTGTAAAATGATGCTGTAATTTAGAGACCCACTGACAGGCCAACTTCCTCCATCTCCAAATTGTTATTCAGAGAAGGCAATGGCAACCCCCTCCAGTACTCTTGCCTGGAGAATCCCATGGATGGAGGAGTCGGGTGGGCTACAGTCCATGAGTCAGACATGACTGACGTGACTTAACAGCAGCAGCAGCAGCTGTTATTGGGACTGGGTTGTATTGCATAGGAAGATTAAATGCTACCCAGAGAAACAGGGCCCCCTGGAGCTTGAATGTATAGAAATCCTGATGTATTCTAGATGCCCTCACCTAGGAATTGGGCCTCTCCCAAATGCCAAAGAGGAATTGTTTACAGATGAGAGCAGTTTTTATGAGGGGGAAAAAGTCAGGCAGGATACATATTAACCTCTAAGACCCGAGTCATAGAAACAAAAGCCCATCCACAGGGACTTCTACTCAAAAAGTGAAGCTGAGAGCCCTTACCTGATCTAGTTCAGGACAGGGAAGATCTCCTGTGCTTACAAAGACTCCTGGTATATCTATACCATTCTATACAATTGTTTAGAAGGAAAGAGGTGTGCTTATTATGGAAAGTAAACAGGTGAAATGTGGCTTAAGCATTTCAAGTTCTGAAGCAGCACAGCTTCCCAAAACAGGTGGCAGTGACTCACCGTAGGGGTCACCAAACAGGCATGCAGTGGTGTTATAATAAAGGGTATCAATAAAGTGGATGTAACTGCCAGAAGGGCGGCCCTAGAACCCACACCTGGCAACTACCCTTCAAACCCTGAAGGCCAGATCCACACCATTACTCCCTAATCTACACAAAGGAAGAATTAGGCAAAGCCTCCAAATGGGATTTCAATAGAGAACTGGGGTGGGGGGGCAATGGATGGCTAGTTAATTAAGATAAGCGATACTTTTCCCCTGAAATTCAGCTTGTCGAGCCATCAGGGAAGCTCATCAAAGCACATGCAATGGGAGGGAAGTCCTATATAACTGGTTAGTTGGGGTCATGGTAACTACTAGCATGAAAAGTACAATCAGTGGGATGGTCAAGACATACCCCTATTTATACAATGAACAATCCCAACACCAGATGCCTCCAGAGATCCCCAGATAAGGTCCTTTCAGACCAGAAGGACATGTCTTAGAAAAGACAGACTGATATCACTGTCTGCTGAGAGTACCAGGTAATTTCAGCTGTCTCTTAATGCTAGTAGATACATTTTCTGGGTGACTAGAAGCATTCCTTATTGAAACTCAAATAGCAGCTGAAGTGGCTAAGGCATTGCCAAAATAAAGAATCCCCAGGTTTGGCCTTCCAGGACCGCTGCAAAGTGATAATGGTCCAGCATTTGTGCTGCAAGTGATGAAGGGGATAACAAGTGTCCTGGACATAAAATGGGACTTCGCACTCAATATGGAGACCCCAATCATTGGGGAAAAGAGAGAGAACCAACCAGACCCTGAAACGGGCTTTGCTGCTGCTGCTGCTGAGTCGCTTCAGTTGTGTCCAACTCTGTGTGACCCTATGGACTGCAACCCATCAGGCTCCTCTGTCCACAGAGTTCCCTAGGCAAGAGTACTACATCGGGTTGCTATGCCCTCCTCCAGGAATCCTCCTGACCCAGGGATTGAACCCGGGTCTCCTGCATTGCAGGCAGATTCTTTACCACTGAGCCACTAGGGAAGCCAGAAACAGGCCTTAGCCAAGTTGTATCAGGAAACTCAACAAAACTGAATTAAGTTGCTTCTGATGGCCCTACTCTGCATGTGATTATCTCCAAGGGATTAATTCAAGTTAAATGCATCTGAACTCATATATAATAGATCCATTCCCCATCCCCAAGAGAAGGGGAAACTTAGTCTCCTTGAAATGGAACAACTCAAGTGTGTCCTCTGGGTAAGAGAAACCAGGTACCCTCTCACAGAATAAGGATTCCCACATCCCCAGGCACATTCCCACATTCTCCAGCACTTCTGGTCAGGAGCTTGCGTGTTAGTTGCTCAGTCGTGCCCGACTCTTTGCAACCCAGTGGACTGCAGCCTGCCACGTTCATCTGTCCATGGAATTCTCCAGGCAAGAATACTGGAGTGGGTAGCCATTCCCTCCTCCAGGGCATCTTCCTGACCCAGGGATCAAACTCAGTTCTCCTGCATTGCAGGCATATTCTTTACCATCCGAGCCACCAGGGAAATCCAGTCAGGAGATTGGGTTTGGATGGACCTTAAAACCTAGAAAACCAGCAGCCCCAAAGCCTAGCTCCTTCCTAAATAGAACAGACCCCAGTCCATGATCCTTAGCATGAATCTTGCCTTAAAGTTGCAAGGGATGGCTCATGGGCCTACCACACTCGAGTGAAAGAGGTCCCTTGAGCCCCAGACTCCACACAATCTGGGGCAACAGACCCCTATCATTTGTGCAGTCCTCTCTCTGACCTAAAGCTTCTCCTCTGAAAAACAACCAAAGTGCAACCAGGAAGATGTAAGCCCTGGCAGTGAGCCTCAACATAAGGGCACACTTGCCCACAAGCAAAATGAACATACCTTCATTTTTTCCTTTGTCTTAGAAAGGTTAGACAAATGGGGGTTGCTCAGAAATAGGAACAGTCAGGACCCAAGCCTGGTGACCACCGCACACAAATCTAAAGGAACTGGGGGAGCACTTCCCCCCCTCTGCCTAAGATTGTGACAACACCTACATTCAGCAGGAAGCAGTTACAGAAGCCGGACTTGCGCCCTTGAGGCAGGAGGTAGATGCCCTTCCCCGCCAGAGGTAAGCAATTTGAGTTCATTCCCTGTGGACAGAAGTTCCAAAATATTAATAGCAGGAAAATCAAGAGACATGGCTGGGCCCTGCACAGATAAAAGATAAGAGACCACGTGTGTCTCACACTGAAAGTCAAGGAAATCTTCTCGACCAGAAAAGTCCTTGGAGATCAAAAGGGGAATGATGTCAAGCCTACCCAAAGGCCTCTTGGTGGAATCCATTTTGGCTAAGAGATGCATGCACACACACTAGAAGATCCTGAGATATACTAAATACTGACTCAAAACCAGGCAAAGCAAAGTGATGGCCAAAAGAAACTCAGAACAAATGCCCCAAAAAAGTGATTTAAACTACCCCGAGGACACAAGTCTTCCTCTGAATCCACCCATGTTTCTATCC
Source organism: Ovis aries (assembly GCF_016772045.2). Lineage (NCBI taxonomy): Eukaryota > Metazoa > Chordata > Mammalia > Artiodactyla > Bovidae > Ovis > Ovis aries. The sequence goes on from NC_056065.1 coordinate 52,790,056, forward strand.
ACACATACCGTACTCTTCTTCCTCCTAATAAACTTTTCTTGTTTCACTACTTTCTGTCTTTTGGGGAATTCTTTTTTTCAAAGGCAATGAGCCAGGGTCTGGTCACTGACCACTGATCTTGTCGCTAGGATTTGGCTCCCTCACTGGTAAGAAGCCAACCTCAATCTCTAGCCAGGAACCGAAGCCCTGCTTCAAGCCACTGCAGGCCAAGGCCACCTGAGGTCACCCTTAGCACACCTCAAGAATGAGCAATGGAATAAAAGAAAGAAGAGAGATTTGTCACCAGCAAAGCTCATAACAAGTTTCAGGGAATAAAAATCAAATCTTGGTTGGTAAGAAAGTCTGAACTTTTCTCTCCCTTGTGCTTAGTCTGGTGTCACTTCTCAGAGAGTGCCACTTGCAAAGACTTTCAGGACCCGAGTTTTTAGTATCGTATGCCTGCTTGGACATCTCAGCTTGGTGGGTGGCACGCGTAAGCTCTGCTCTGCACACAACATTGCAATTCAAGATGGTGGCGAGGGGCTCTGTGTAGAGAGGAGCCCTCTGGAGTCCTGATCAGCCCAGCTGCACCCACCCTGTCCTGTGAGAGCTCTATCTTTCCCCCCTCCCACAATGAGAATGAACAAAGAAGCCCCACCCATGGCCTATTGGGGAGAGCAGAAGTTCTAGAGAATGAGCTCCTGCTTCTCCGATCTTCGATCAAAGAATAAAGCTTCCCTTTGCTTCTGAACCAAACCAGGTCTCATTCTATTGGTGCTAGGACACCAGCCAGGAGGACCCTTATTAGGACTCTACTCTAGAGGGTTACCGGTAATGATACAAGGGGTTATGACTTTAACATGTGAATTTGGGTGAGCACAATGCAACCCCAAAGAGATAACTATTGATATTTAGTGAGCAGAGTTCAGGGACCTGTTAAACATCTTAAAATGCACAAGACAGCCCCTCAGCAAAGAACCAAAGGTCAGTTATGCCAAGGCTGAGGCTCCCTGGTGCAGACCTGTTCTGGGTGGGTCACTTTCCAACAGAACTGTTCCCTGGGAAAGTGCAAAACAACCATTTGTAAAGAAAAACCTTCCATTATCATTCTGAGTTTGCCTGTGTCCATAAGCTTTGGTTCCTTTATTAAGGTTTACCCAAATCATTATTTTTTTTAAGTGCAAAATTCATTGCACCATCTTTATGTTCAATACCCAACCATTATCTGCAACGCTTCGAAATTCTCAAGGAGTACTGCTGGTGTTTTATTTTTTGTACCTTGATGTGTGCAGAGGTAGATTAATACTACTTCTAAAGAAATTCGTTTTCTCCTGTCTCGCAACAAAGGTGATATACAGGAGAAATAAATCACAGGAAACAACCATTAGTACAAGAGTGAGTTCCACCAGCTGCACCAGGAGGAACCCAGGCGGTGGTTGCTTTAACTTATGTATATTTCAGCAGGGAGGCCAAGTGGTAAATAAAAATTAAAATTAACATTTAAATGAACTCTGATTGCATTTGAGGATTTTTGTTATTCATGTGGTTAAGTGTTAGACTAAAAAGAGAAAAGATTTATATTCAAAGTCCCCATTATACAACCACTTAGTACAAGTAATTAGCAATTTGAGTCAAATATTTCATTCCTGGCATCTCTCCCACCCTAACTTTTTTCTCTTTAGTGACCGAAAAGATGAAGAAACTATTCTCAAATGAGAAATAAAATGGCAGATTTAAAATTACTTCCTCTCTTAACTTCTGCGCAAAATCCAAGTTTATCATGAGTCAATGCAAATGTCAGCAAAACTATTTCCTTTCAGGGGCTGGAAAATCATACTTTGGATGGCCTCATTCAAGACCCTCATTTCATGGATGAGAAAACTGAGGTCCACAGATAAACAATTTGTCCAAGGACACAAACTTAATCCAGCAGCAGATGCTAACCTAGAATTACAGTCCCCATATCTCAGTCCACTGCTGAGAGACGTAGTTGGGGTTCTTCTAGACATCTCATCAATGCCTACCAGAGACATTTCAAGCCAGTTCTGCCCTTGGACCTGGGGGACAGGGACCCTGCCTGGGCTGTACACTGTAGAGGACCTGCTCTTGTCCTTCCCCAGTGGTGCCCTCCCACAAGGCAGAGTGCAGAGGGCATATAGAGGCATGCCCACCCACAGCCTACAGCCCCAACCTGTGCAGACCTTCTGATACCTGGAACATCAGAATGACCCCAAGTTTCCTCCCAAGACTGAGGCATACTCTTACCCAAGTTCATTCCCAGGTGAAGGTCACATCAGTGACTTAGCATGCTCTGCACCCCCATTCCCCAGCCTCAGGGATGGTGAAGGGTGATGGTTTGCAGAAAATCCTACAGACTTCTGGCACACAGGTTAGGATGTGCACATCCTATGCCAGAAGCTCCTTGTGTGGCAGAACAGAGCCAGGGACAGGGAGAGGGGGCTGGAGACTGCAGAGCTGGGGCCAGAGGGCCAAGAGCCAGCACTCCCCAGTAGCCACCAGCCAATGTAGGCCTTAGCGGAGTCCAAGGTTCTATGTTAGAACATGGCTCTTCAGGTCAGCATGTAGGTGCATCTGCAAGGTAGGAGGATAGTATGTAGCTTGTTGCATAACTTCTAAATATTTAAACAGAGTATATGGGCATTTGTACTATTGTCCTGGAGCCCCACAAATGTTAGGGGTAAGGTAATCTGAGACACATTAGAAGCCTGGAGGGCTGGAATCAAGCTAGAAGAAATGTTTTGTTCTGGTCTCAGAATGTTGGCCAAAATAAATATATACATAGATAAATAGATTAAGATGATAATGAAATAAAATAGAAAAGAATCTGAATCTCTTTAGCTCTCAACCACATAGAGCTCTCTGCACACATTTATTCCTGTGCACTAGTTCGTGGCCACTGCTTAGCTCTGCAGCTCTGTTCACATACACACGGTTAATCATTCCTGTTACCCAGTCTTTGTAAACTTGCTGTCTTGGGTTCTCAGATTTCAGCAAGTATTAAAAACATTATCAGTATCTTTCCCTCTCTCTCCTCTCACCCATTGTTCTAGCTGCGTTCCCTTGCAGAGTTAATCACAGGAGCCTTGGGTGGGTGCTGCTTTCTCCTCCACTTGATCTCCTCCACAATGGCGGTGTTAATCCCCCATCATTCACTGTGGTTTAGCCCCTCGTGCCCTGAAGGGGCAATAGTAACTACAGTAAGTCCCCTACATACAAACTTTCAAGTTATGAACATTCAAAGATACCAACATACATTCACATGCCCAATCAGATTAGTTCATGCATCTGGCATACACTGTCACATGCATGCATCCTTTACAAGTGGCTGTGTTTTTATGTACTTTACTGTACTGTATCGTATAGAATGCAGTAACTTTATTTCAAGCCCATGGTGTCTGGAAGCAAGCGTAAAAGCAGCAATATATAGCTACCTGTGTTAGCTGGGTACCTAGGCTAAGTTTGTTGAACTTATGGACAAATTGGACTTATGAACACACTCTCAGAATGGAAACTGTTCATATGTATGGGACTTATTAAAGAAGAGACTGAAAAAGCTGGATTAAAACTCAACATTCAAAAAATAAAAGATCATGGCATCCAGTCCCATCATTTCATGGCAAATAGATGGGGAAACAGTGGAAGTAGTAACAGATTTTATTTTGGGGGGCTCCAAAATCACTGCAGATGGTGACTGCAGCCATAAAATTAAAAGATGCTTGCTCTTTGGAAAGAAAGCTATGACAAACCTAGACAACACATTAAAAGGCAAAGATATCACTTTTCTGACAAAGGTCTGTATAGTCAAAGCTATGGTTTTCCAGTGATCATGTATGGATGTGAGAGCTGGACCATAAAGAAGGCTGAGCACCAAAGTATTGATGCCATGGAATTGTGGTGCTGGAGAATACTCTTGAGAGTCTCTTGGACTGCAAGGAGATCAAACTAGTCAATCCCAAAGGAAATCATTCCTGAATATTCATTGGAAGGACTGATGCTGAAGTTGAAGCTCCCATAATTGGCCACCTGCTGCCAAGAACCGACTCATTGGAAAAGATCCTGACGTTGGGAAAGATTGAAGGCAAAAGGAGAAAGGGGCAGCAGAGGATGTAATGGTTAGATAGCATCACCAGTTCACTGGACAAGAATCTGAGCAAATTCCAGGAGATGGTAAAGGACAGGGAAGCCTCCCATGCTGTAGTCTGGGAGTCAAAGAGAGTCGGACATGACTTAGTGACTAAATAACAACAAGGGGACTTACTGTATTATACATTCAGGATCAATCTTGATTAGGTAAGGCTTCTGCCATTGGCTTCTGGCCATGGGAAAATGACCTTTAGAAGCTGTGACTTTTGGCTAGCAAGAGCAAATTTGATAAGGCAATGGACTCTAAAGCATGTTTGCGGAATCTTACAAAATCTTTCACAAAAACAGTTGTGTTAGCTCCTGATGGCAGTACCCCTTTCCCTCTTGGAATCCATGGGGTCTGGCCAAGTCCGGAAGCCTACCAGTGTGCCAACCCCACACCTTTTCCCTGCTCCTTCAGCCAAACAACCTGGCAAACTCTAATGCACTGTGACTGGAGAATAGATATCAGCGAAGTCCTGACTTTCTGGTTCTAAAAACAGACCATGAATCCCAGTTTAGCTCCATCTGAGATCCTCTAAATGCAGGAAAGAGTGACTTCTGCAGTTAAAGTCTGTGTCCTGAGTCTCTTTTCTATGACTGCCTGTGCCTGACTTCTTATATTATATGATTGTACATGTGGACTTCAATCTGGCCCTGCAAGAAAAAGAAAGCCTGGGGTCCTTCCAGGTGGGGTTTATATTTGTGAGAATCATCATAGGAAAACAGAAATTTTCAGGGGGTCTCTGGTTTGAACCCTGACTCAGCCTCTGAGTGGCTGTAAGATCCTGGGTAGATTGTTTAATCTCTCTGTCCCCCTTCTATACAATGAAATGGTGATACTCTGAGGCTTTGGAACACTCAAATAAGATAATTATGGTTTAGGTGAACCTAACATGGTGCAGTAACACGTTGGTTCTATAAACCAAATGCCTTAAAATAATCTGCATTGCCCATTACCTCAGAAATGAGCAAGACATGTGCAAAACTCTGACCTCTTGAGCAAACATATATTGGAGTTGCCAAAAACTTCATTTGGGTGTTTTTCATAATTTGTTATGGAAAACTGTACAGATATTTTGGCCAACCCAATATTTTATGATGCCTGCTTTAGAAAAGACCCTGATGCTGGGAAAGAGTGAAGACAAAAGGAGAAAGCGGCAGCAGAGGGTGAGATAGTTAGATAGTATCACTGACTCAATGGACATGTATCTGACCAAACGCCAGGAGACAGTGGAGTACAGAGAAGCCTGGCATGCTGTAGTTTATGGAGTTGCAAAGAGTCAGACAAGAATTAGCTATTGAACAACAACATCAAACGTTACTTCTGATATTAATAACAGTGGCAAAAGAGTTGCAGAAATGACTTTTTACAATGGGAAGGGGAAGGAGGTGTCATTTTAACCTTCATCGTTAAATTCTAACATCGTGCCTTCCTAACCACTTCTCTGCCATCAAATTATCCCTCCCAATGAAACAGTGATACTTTACCACTATCGAATTTCCAATACCTTTCCAATTAGGGTATACTCAAATGCTTTTCCTATCTTTATGAATTGGAGGATCTCTGAAATTCCTTACAAAGATTGTTTCTGCCAAGAGGTACAGCTTTGTTCAGGTTTCAGAATAAGCAAAGAAAAAAATAATCAAATCTCTTCCCTGGCATTTTCCACCTCTTTCCTTCCTCTGTCCTTCCTGTATCCCCTACACAAAGAGCAACAGGAGATGAAAACATTGATGGCATTCCCCAGCTTTCTCTTAATGGGCTTCCCTGGTGGCTCAGTGGTAAAGAATCCTCCTGCAACGCAGGAGATGTGGGTTTGATCACTGGGTTGGGAAAAGCCCCAGAGGAGAAAACGGCAGCCCACTCCAGTATTCTTGCCTGAAAAATCCCATGGACAGAGGAGCTTGGTGGGCTACAGTCCATAGGGTCACAAAGAGTCAGACACAGCTGAGCACATGGCTTTCTCTTTAGGATGGCCTTGTCCACAGCTGATAAGGAATAAACAAGCAGTCATAGTAAACCCAGAAAAGGTTCTCTTTCCTTCTTCCTAAACAGCTCCTGCTCTTCAGAAAATCCAAGGAGCATTTTTCAGAAATAAAAGTGAGAGATTAAAAAAGATGAGGTATGCTAGGCTGAAAATATGAGGCTTTCAACATTTCCCCTGGTTGCAGTTAGGTCTGCAGCCACTCTGAAAGCCTGTTAAATCTTCCAAGTACCACAGACACAGCCCTAAATAACAGATCTCTATCATTTGGCTTCATTTGGACAGCACAGATGAGTTGATATTTGTAATTACACCAGTTTGGAAGTCAACAGGTCTTACTTGTAACGCTTGAGTAAAAGCTTTCCGAGTCCCAGGGCACCGTGCATGAAAGCCAGCCCCGAAGACCTCTCGCCACTCTCTTCTAGGAAATAATCGCAGCTGTTTCAGGAGGTGTCATTACAGAATGAGCAGTTTTCATCATGGAACACTGCTAGCAAAATCGTGTAATCATTCCACTTGACATGCCTGGGACACATGCTGTCTGCCCCCACACTTAACTGAGGAACACGCATGATACATGTGGTTATGGATCTAGCTTGCCTGTTTCATTCTTTCCTATTGACCCAAATCAGCTCCTGGGTCAATAATGAAATCCATTAGTGGACAATTAGCAGAAGACCTTGGTTAAGAACTCAGCAACTCCTCACTTCTCCACTTCTTATCAGACACCAGACCTTGATAAAAGGTCAGAGTTGCTCTCTATGGTGAAGAAAGCTGCAATTATAACAAGATTGGGAGGGCAGTAGAAGTTTGAGAAACCCCCAAGGCTCTTGCCCACCAGCAAACCATGATACAACCCTTCCAGCCAACTCAGCCACAGAAATTCACCAACAGGTCAAGCCAATGGTTTTCTAACCTGGTTGCATGTTCAAATACTCTGATGAGATTTTTACAAATGCACATCCCTGACTCCACTAAAGACTTGCATAAACTCTTTTGAGGTGTAGTTTGAAAATCCATTTTTGCTTTTATTAATTTTATTGGCGTATAGTTACTTTACAGTGTTAGTTTCTTTTTTCATTTTCTTTTTTTAAATTAATTTGTATTGGAGAATAGCAGCTTTACAATGCTGGGTTAGTTTCCACTGTGTAACAAAGTGAATCAGTCATATGTATACCTATATCCACCCTTTAAAAGAATTTTCTTCCCATTTAGGTTACTACAGCTGAGAAGGCAATGGCACCCCACTCCAGTATTCTTGCCTGGAAAATCCCATGGATGGAGGAGCTTGGTAGGCTGCAGTCCATGGGGTTGCTCAGAGTCAGACATGACTGAGCGACCTCACTTTCACTTTTCACTTTCATGCACTGGAGAAGGAAATGGCAACCCACTCCAGTGTTCTTGCCTGGAGAATCCCAGGGACAGGGGAGCCTGGTGGGCTGCCGTCTATGGGGTCACACAGAGTCAGACACGACTGAAGCAACTTAGCAGCAGCAGCAGCAGGTCACTACAGAGCACGAAGCCGAGTTCCCTGTGCTATACAGTAGGTTCTCATTAGTTACCTATTTTATACATTGCAGTGTATATTTGTCCACCCAATCTCCTAATTCATCCCACCCTCACTTCCCACCTTAGCACCCCTAAATTTGTTCTCTATGTCTGTGACTTTGCTTCTGTTTTGCAAATACATTCATCTCTCAGAATCTGTGTTTTTAGAAGTTCCCCATCTGATTCTGAGATAACTCCCCTGGTACCTTTCCTAACTGGTGCTTAGGAATTACAGATTAGAAGCACAAGTAAGAACACTCTAGGAAGCAATGATAAAACTGAAACTCACTTGTACACAAAGGGGCTGCTTCCTCCAAAAGTTTATTACGTAGATGAATTTACTGGACAAGATAGGGATATCTTTGTCTCTAAGACAGAGTTCAGGATGAAGGAGGTTGGTAGGCAAGAAGACATTTGAGGTTTCTTAGACTCCTTATTGTTGCTGTTCAGTCGCTCAGTCATGTCCAGCTCTTTGTGACCCCATGGACTGCAGCACACCAGGCTTCCCCATACTTCACTCTCTCAAACTCATGTGTTTGCTCAAACTCATGACCATCAAATCAGTGATGCCATCCAACCATCTCATCCTCCATCATCCTCTTCTCCTCCTACCTTCAATCTTGTCCACAGCATCAGGGTTTTTTCCAATGAGTCAGCTCTTCACATTAGGTGGCCAAATTATTGAAGCTTCAGCATCAGTACTTCCAAAGAATATTCAGGGTTGATTTCCCTTAGGATTGACTGGTTTGATCTTGGTGTCCAAGGGACTCTCAATATTCTTAGGCTGGTAGTGGTGGTTTAGTCACTAAGTCGTGTCCAACTCTTGTGACACCATGGACTGTAGCCTGCCAGGTTCCTCTGTCCATGGGGATTCTCCAGGCAAGAATACTGAAGTGGGTTGCCATTTCCTTCTCCAGGGCAAGAGTCTTATACAGAACCACAATTCAAAAGAACCAGTTCTTTGGGACTCAGCTTTCTTTACAGTCCAACTCTCACATCCATACATGAAAGTGAAAATGAAAGTCAAGTTGCTCAGTCATGTCCAACTCTTTGTGACCCCATGGACTGTAGCCTACCAGGTTCCTCTGTCCATGGGATTTTCCAGGCAAGAGTACTGGAGTGGGTTGCCGTTTCTTTCTCCAAGGGATCTTCCCGACCCAGGGATCGAACCCTGGGTCTCCTGCACTGTAAGCAGACACTTTTACCATCTGAGCCACCAGCGAACTCGTAGTAGTCCATATATGGCTGCTGGAAAAACCATAGCTTTGACTATATGGTCCTTTGTTGGTAAAGTGATGTCTCTGCTTTTTAATATGCTGTCAATGTTTTTCATTGTTTTTCTTCCAAGGAATAAGCATCTTTTTAATTTCATGGCTGCAGTCACCATCCATGGTGATTTTGGAACACAAGAAAATAAAGTTTGTCACTGTTTCCATTGTTTTCCCATCTATTTGCCATGAAGTGATGGGATCCGAGGCCATGATTTTCATTTTTTGAATGTGAGTTTTAAGCCAGCTTTTTCACTGTCCTCTTTCACTTTCATCAAGAGGCTCTTTAGTTCATCTTCTCTTTCTGCCATAAGAGCGGTGTCATCTGTATATCTAAGATAATTGATATTTCTCCCAGAAATCTTGATTCCAGCTTGTGCTTCACCTAGCCCAGCATTTCATATGATGTACTCTGCATATAAGTTAAATAAGCAGGTGACAATATTTAGTCTTGATGTACTCCTTTCTCGATTTTGAACAATTCTGTTGTTCCATATCCGGTTGCTTCTAGATTTGCATGCAGGTTTCTCAGGAGGCAGCTAAGATGGTCTGGTAGTCCCATCTCTAAGAATCTTCCACAGTTTGTTGTGATCCACAGAGTCAAATGTTTTAGCATAGTCAGTGAAGAAGAAGTAGATGTTTTTCTGGATTCCCTTGTTTTTTCCAGGATCCAATGGATGTTGGTAATTTGATCTCTGGCTCCTCTGCCTTTTCTAAATCCAGCTTGTACATCTGGAAGTTCTCTGTTTAGAAACTGTTGAAGCCTAGCTTGGAGAATTTTGAGCATGACTTTGCTAGTGTGTGAGATGAGTACAATCATGTGGTAGTTTGAACATTCTTTGGTATTGCTCTTCTTTGGGATTGGAATGAAAATGATCTTTTCCAGTCCTGTGGCCACTGCTGAGTTTTCCAAATTTGCTGGCATACTGAGTGCAGTACTTTCACAGCATCGTCTTGTAGGATTTGAAATAGCTCAACTGGAATTCCATTGCCTCCACTAGCTTTGTTAGTAATAATGCTTCCTAAGGCCCACTTGACTTTACACTCCAGGATGTCTGGCTCTAGGTGAACGATCATACTCATGGTTATCTGGGTCATGAAGATCTTTTTTGTATAGTTCTTCTTTGTGTTCTTGCCATGTCTTCTTAATATCTTCTACTTCCGTTAGGTCTATACCATTTCTGTCCTTCATTGTGCCTATCTTTGCAAGAAATGTTCCCTTGGTATCTCTAATTTTCTTAAAGAAATCGTCAATCTTTCCTATTCTATTGTTTTCCTTTATTTGTTTGCATTGTTCACTTAAGTAGGCTTTCTTATCTTTCCTTGCTATTCTTTGGAACTCTGCATTCAGAAGGGTATATCTTTCCTTTTCTCCTTTGTCTTTCACTTCTCTCCTTTTCTCAGCTGTTTGTAAGGCCTTCTCAGACAACCATCTTGCCTTTTATCAAATGGTTGCCTTTTTGCAACCATTTTGTCCTTTGGTCTCCTACATCCACATGTTTGGAAATAGCACCTCAATTTTCCTTTTGGAATACAGTAAGTCCCCTACAGATGAACAAGTACCATTCCTAGAACGTGTTCATAAGTCCAGCAAAGTTAGCCTAGGTGCCCAACTAACACAATCGGCTGTCTAGTACTGAACTGTAATAGGTTTGTAATATTTTCACCCAGATACTATATATTAATAGAAAACAAACAAAAAATGAAGAAAATGTTTTTAATTTCACAGTACAGTACCTTGAAAAGTACAGTGGTACAGTACAGCAGCATACAGGGATTTGCACTGAGTGAACAGCAAAAAGAGCTACTGGCTGGAGGAAGGAGAGGAGGTGGGAGATGGTAGAATTGAAGGACCATCAGCAACAGGAAACAGAGGGGAAGCTGCAGTTTCACTCAGACCTGACACTGATGGCACAGGTTCTGGTTCCTTGCTGAAACCAGATGCAGGCTCGCATCACTGAACGTTCACAATGTGAAGGTTCATATGTAGCGCATCTACTGTGTCCCATCCCTTCTTCACTCTCTTGCCAGTGGGTAAGGTGGGTTTTACAACTCTGAGAGTGGGCATGTAATCCAGGCTCACCCAGCTGGAACATTCCTGGTGCTGGGGAGCCCTAACTGGTCAGGAACAAGAGTGTGATAAGTAAGACCAACCTCAGATATTCTTCCCGCAACACTATGGAGCAAAAATGCCTCTGTCTCCCAGAAGTGCTGGTTGGGCAGAAGCGGGCTCTCACATGAGGAGGATCTGACACAGAGAGACGGAAATGAAGCAAAGCCAATCCTAATGACATTGGTAGACCCTTTTGCCACTGTCATTACTCCAGACCTTTCACGGTTTGAAACCGATTCATCCGTCCCCCTTAAGATGCCTCACCAAGCTTGAGCTGGACTCCTGTCGACCAAAAGAGTCCAGGAAACAAAATGAGACAAGCCCGGAAGCCAGGGTGGAGCCTGGTGGCACTGGGGCCGAAGAAGCCAATATTAATTAATGTTTACAGAGCCCCCACTAAGCACAGGACTAGGTCAGGCACTAGAAATACAAGATAAATAAGCCTCAGTCTCTACCTTGGAGGAGCTCATGGTCTTGCAGGGGACACAAACACAGTCAGACAGTTGGGGTTTCATGGACTTCATTGTTTGAGGAAGAACTGGTTGGAAATCTACAGTTCTATTCCTCCAATTGTAGGAAATATCATGAAAGAACTTTCAAGTTTTAATCTCCCCAGAAGCTGAAATAGTTCTTACATGTTATCCCAAAAAGACATGGAAGAGTGTCATACTCTATGTTGTACCCAGACAATTGTTGTTGTTCAGTTGTTAAGCTGTGTCTGACTCTTTAAGACCCCCTGGACTGCAGCACATAAGGCTTCCCTGTCCTTCATCATCTCCAAGAGTTTTCTCAAACTCATGTCCATTGAGTTGGTAGCACTGTCCAACCAACTCACCCCCGTCACCCCCTTCTCCTCCTGCCCTCAGTCTTTCTGAGCATGAGGATCTTTTCCAATGAGTCAGCTCTTCACATCAGGTGGCCAAAGTATTGCAGCTTCAGCTTTGGCATCAATCCTTCTAGTGACTATTCAGAGCTGATTTCCTTTAGGATTGACAGGTTTGTTCTTGCTGTCCAAGGGACTCTCAAGAATTCAGCACCACAATTCTAAAGCGTCAGTTCTTCGGGGCTCAGACAGTAAAATCAGCAAAAGGAAAAAACATGAAAGAGTTCTTTCACTCATTCAACAAACATGTACTCAGTGCTGTCATAGCCGGGCACAGCGCAGGCTCTGTTTACAACAGTAAATAAGACAGCAAGCCCTGGTGCTCATGGGTCTTACTTGGGGGAGAGGGAGACGTAGAGGGAAGAATGAGCAAATAAATGTAACTGGATGGTGGTTTCTGATATTGAGGAAATAAACTGGGTAATGTGGTAGTCACCCAGTAACCAGGGAGGATGTAGGGAGCTACCTGAAGTGGATAGTGAAGGAAGGTGTTTCAGAGCAAGTGACATTGAAGCTGAGTCAAAATTATTTTTTCCTTTAAAAAAAATTTTTTTGATATGGACCATTTTAAAAATCTACTGAATTTCATATTACAATATTGCCTCTGTTTTATGTTTTGGTTTTCTGGCTACAAGCCATGTGGGATCTCAACTTTCCAACCAAGGACTGAACCATAATCCCTAGCATTGGAAAGGAAAGTCCTAACTACTGGACCACTAGGCAAGTCCCAAAATTGTTTCTTCTGCTCAGGGGGAAACTAATCCAAGGTGCTTGTTGAAACACGTAAGCACAGGAATCAAGGACTTGGCTAAGCTTATAGACTCGGGTTCTCAACTATTTCTATGCCAGGTTCCTTATACATTTTTGTATCCATAGCAGAATTTAACCTGAAATCTACTTTCCTTAACATATTGACTAATATGGAGGTTGTAGGGGAAGGGATAAGAGACTCTCACCTACCGGTTCCCCATATTCACCTAAACAGCCTGAAAGTCCTACCATCTTCCAGCATTGGGAGCACGTGGAGGACCTCAGCTAAAGGCAAATGAAGCTCAGCTCAGAGGACTTAGGCCGTGAAGAGTTTTCTGATGGTGAAAGACTAAGACCTTATCTTAACCATAAATTAACAGCTTGTTCTCCTGCCTAGAAACACAAAGCAAATCTCATACTCATTGGGCAAAAGACCCCCAACCTTTTGGAAGCAGGAATGAGAGGATTTGATGCCCATTCCTTTCCTACTTTGAGAGAAGTCACAAGCATGCTGGCAGCAGAGTATAGATAGCCAGGAAGATGCCAAGCCAGCTCATACGCATCGATCCTCAGACAAGTCCAAAGCAATGTGGATTAGGTACTGGCTGGAACCTGCTGAAGTAATTGGAAGATCAGACATTGGCTTTTATGTGCTATTTGAAGCAGTTTTCCTTTGGGGGTTTTCTTTTTTAATGCATTTCTGATTTGGCCCAGGATTTTAAGAATAACAGTAGCTTATGTGTGCTTAGAAAGCTAAGAGAAGAAAAACAAAAGATTCAAACCGTCCTTTTAGCTTTCAAAGGCAAGCAATCTTTTTGGCAGTGCCTAATTTCAAAATGCATTAGCCTCTTTTACCCTAAAACACTGTTTGCTCTTCCCAGTCTCGTATGTGTGTGTGAGAGAGAGAGACAGAGAACATAAAAGCCTTATGCTTTCTGTTCTAAGGTTTTAAGACCTGCCAAAACGATGCCAACACAGTCACCCCAGCACATTTCCTCCAAAAATTCTCTGTCCCTTTGCCACTCATGTGTCTTTGGGAGCTTTACTGCGCTATCAAAAATAGAGGGTGATGCTGAATGATGCCCCAGTGAGAATTTTGCAATATCATCACATTGCATGAAATCACACTCGTTGTCACAGCAGGCCCCACCATAACATTTTCAGGACCCAGGACAAGAGTACAAATGGAGCCCCACACATACTATGTCTGAATATTTAAAAGTAGCAATTGACATCTACCCAGGGTCCCCAGCATGTCCCCCAAAACCCATTCTCCTTGAACTGGAGGTTAAAGGAGACATGCTGTACCCTCAGTGGCCACTGGCAAGCCTGAGTGATGCCCTGAGCCCAGGGCAGGATGGAAGCTGAGCCAGGGGCCAGGATTCCTGGGGGTGAACAGACCTGCCCACACCTGGGATAGGGACAGACCTGAACACACTCCCCAGGGCGGGCAGTGTGCAGGTTTCCTTCTGCTGCCTGAGGATGCCCAGGCCTGTGGGACTTTCCAAACTACACTGCCCCAGGAGAAGGGGAGAGACAAGTCCAGTCACCTGGGGAATGCAGTCTGGGTGGTTTGAGGCAGGCAGCCTTAAAGCACTGACATTTTCCTGATTTCCTAGGCTTAGCTTCTGACTGTCTACTCCACCGACCCCATACACCTGTGTTCTCCATTCCACGCTGAACGGGAGCCCCATTCAGTTTTCCCACCTCTCGTGCATAATGCCTACTTGCTCAAATGGGTACCAGACATTCAAAATGCTTCCTTATAAAACCCAAACAAACAGAAAACATGGTCTTTATGATGATGGTCCTCTCGGACAGATCTAAGGATGAGTTGTAGCAGAATGAACCGAATTAGATGTTGTCCTGGCCAAAGTTTGCTGTGCCGTGGTCTCTTGTCTGATACTTTGTGAGCCCATGGACTGTAAACCACCAGGACCCTCTGGAGTGTGTTGCCATTTCCTCCTCCAGGGGATCTTCCCCACCCAGGAATCGAACTCACATCTCACGTGTCTCCTGCATTGTCAGGTGGATTCTTTACCACTGCACCGCCTGGGAAGACTGCCAAAGTTTGCTGGCCATTAAGGTGGGTACCAGTTGATGTTGCCTCTTTGATAATAGAACTTTGATCTTCCATTGAAGATGTACTGTCTCAAATCTGGCAAGAAGCCCTGATGTCACTATCTGCCAAGATAACCTGACTTCCACTGACCTGGAGGTGGACCACTTAGAGCTTGCTCCTGTGCTGGGGTCCAGCCCCAGTGGATCCAGGGTGATTCGAAGGTGGGGACAGAGTCGGCGTCTTTGGAAAAATACATATTTAATCACAGATATAGAGAGATTAGAAATGGATAGTGTAGTAGGAAGATTAGTGGAGAAAAAGAGGCTGAATAACTTGGATTACGTGGAATAGCATCCATGCTCCAGATGGGAATTCAGCCAGAAAAACGGGAGCAAGAAAGAAGCGACATGGGGGAATCAGTCTTTCCAGAAACTGATCCGATCTCTTTATTTTGGGGTTTGCTTATATACCTTTTGTTACACATAGGGATGAATATAGAGTCACGCGGAAGTCAGCAGTCCTGACCTTTATTAAAATCAGGTGCTTCACATAAATGTATAAAAAAGGTAATCATCTTCTGGCCATGAGTGAGACCTGCTGACATTTTATGATCCTTTCTTTCTGATAACCAAAAACTTATTTCTTCCAAGGGTGTTTTTTGTTAAACCAGGCACCACCCTCCAAATAAAGTTACATTCCTATAGGGTGAGGGTGTAGTGAGTTACAATCAAGAAAGGAATTTATTTAACCCAAGGTTAACATGATTAGTCTTAAAGGTTAATACTTATTTCTCCTATATGCTTAAAGGTTAATATTTATTTCTCCTATATGCTAGTTACATTCATTAGAAGGGTAGGGAACATGGAGATTTAGCAGCAAACATCAGCCCAACAAATGAAAACCCTTTCACCAATGCCCCCCTTAAGATCTATTTAGTCTTAAGATATGATAAAGTTACATTTTTACATAGCAAGGACACAGTGATTTATAACAAAGTACAGTGATCTATTACAAAAGGGAAAGTCCATTAACTCAAAAAGTCTAGTATTGCTAACATCAAACTACTATATTTCCTTTGCTATATTCTAAATACATTGATTAATATATTCCCAGGTGCCTTAGGATATGGAGGCCTGGTGGCAATCATTGACTCCACTAGAAGAAAAAGCCCTATGCTAATTAAGACTCTCAAAATACTCCAAAACTCTCTGTGCTGTTTATGGTTGAGAGGTAGTAAACAATCATGTGGCAGGAGTATGGACAATCCTGTCACACAAGCTAGTCTGTCAGCAGAGAGGTTTGACCTGAGACATCCTTGTCCCACCCAGAGCAGGGAATTAGCAACAATTATTGACACAACAAGAACCCTTCACCAATATAATTCCTAACCAACACACTATACTAATAATTTCTAATTCCCCAAAAGAATTTGCCTTTAGTAAGTCTAAAACATCTCGCGCCTCTCAGATTGGGAGGCTGTAAACAATCACATGTGGCCAGACGAACCTGTACAGGCGGGCCAGATAACCTTCAGAGCAGTCCATAAGCTGAAACACTCTTGTCACACCCAGGAATTTTTATTGCCTTGGAGCTGCACATTTACTCCTTCTCCAAGAGAAACGGTTATGGGGGAGAGCCCCCCGCAAAGTCAGAGGCTTAGGTGAGAGCATAAAACAGAGTCTGGTTTTGGGGTTAGATGCTCGGGAACAGGGGGTTTCCTGAGGCTTGATCACGCCTTTGTGTATGCCAAGCCTCCTTCCTCATGACCTTTGCCATGGGCGGAGTTCCTCACGCTGGCTCCTGGCACTCCTGGCCATCTGAATACCAGAACAGAAGACAGCTGGGGGTGCTCCATCCTGATGGTGACACCCTGGAAAGACCACCTGTGTGTCCACTGGTTCCTGCTTCCTGAATCTTCACAGCTTCCATGGTTTCTGCTCTTCCGAAGGCTCATTCTTCAGCTCTGCCTTCCACTCTGTGAGCTACAGCTTATATAACGTACAATAAATTCCATTCTATGAAGTTAGCCAGAGTTAGTTTCTATTGCTTGCATCCAAGAAGCCCTAACGGGCATGTTAATCATGCACCCTTCATGGTGTGGAGGACAGAGCTGAACTTCATTTACTCTAACATAGGAGCATAGAATCAAATTTGAAGGAATATTACTTTTCCTTTAGACTATGTCACTCGCCAGCTAAAAACTACCAATGGATGGATTGCTTTCCTGGTCTCCCCACCCAGCCACTGCCACAGTCCGTTCCCTCAACATAACCAAAATCTGAGTGTGTTTTAATGTGGCTCCCCAGCCTTATTTATCATATTCCTTATACAAACCCTCCCACCTACAAACTCCATGCTACTTAGTCACCTCTGTAGAAGTCCCACTGTAATTTACTTTTTCTTAAGATTTTTTTTTTTTGAGGTGGACCATTTCTAAAGTTTTTATTGAATTTGTTACAATACTGTTTTTGTTTTATGTTTTGGTTTCCTGGCGGAGAGGCGTATGGGATCTTAACTTCCCGACTAGGGATCAAACCCTTAAACCTTGCATTGGAAGGCAAAGTTTTAACCACTGGACCACCAGGAAATTCCCAGTAATTTACTTTTAAACACTTCTGGGTAGATAGTATAATATTAGGAATGTAGCAGGTGAATTTCCTACTCTTAAGGATCTGGGCTATTCTATAAGAAAAATCACCCTCTAGACCTGATTGTAACAAGGAGATAGTCTCATTTTGGAAGGCACTGGTCTCATTGTGTGCGTTTGTGTGTATACATTTGATCTCCATTTTGAACAAATGAAGAGCATGCCTTAGACTGAAAATCTTCCACAGGTAGCAAAATCAGTTAGGGAGGTATTACACAGCATGCTTTTTAATAATTATTTAATAATTTAATAATTAACCTGTATTGTTACCTCCCAGTTATGGAAAATAGCATTCACAGATGTTCAACTGATTGAAATGCTGGAGAACGCTTCTATGTTAGAGCTCTCTTATTAAGACATTACCTAATATAGGGCAGTGAGAATATTTTATTCATTGCTGCAAGTCTTAAGTACCCAGCCCAATGGCTGATAAATGGTAGACAATCAGAAGTTCAATACAAAATAGCTGAATTAATAACTAAAGACCCGATGCTGGGAAAGACTGAGGGCACGAGGAGAAAGGAGTAAGAGAGTATACTGTGACAGAGTATGAGAGTCCCACTCAATGGACCTGAGTTTGAGCAAACGGGGAGATGGTGAAGAACAGCGAAACCTGGCATGCTGCGGGGCATGGGGTCATAGAGAGTGGGACGTGACTTAGCAACTGAACAACAACAATAACTGAAAGATCGTTAACTCAGTGTCAACAATTGGGAATTGATAATACAGCTTAAGCAAAGAAAAATAATAATAACAACAATGTTAAGACATGCATACTGAATATACTAAAGGTAACATGTTTTTAAGCATTTTGTGATTCCTTTGCTTAAGAGTCGTTGCCTCCAATCACATCTCACTCTATTGATGGAAACAAACTTGGCTGGCTCTTGAAATGTTCTTCCTCAGCTTACCTATTAACTGGATTCACGGTGTGTGTTGGCTCAAATGTCATAGCATTGGAGTTGCCTGCTCTGAACACTGTCCCCACTCACAAACTCTAGTCACTGTTCATGCTAGTTGATGTCCTAGCTCTCTGAACTGTTCCCTTGTGGCAGTGATCACCATTTAATTATAGATTGATTTGGATGACCATGTGATCACTGTTTACCTTTTATGCTAGCCTCTCAGCTTCCTGAGCAGAGAGGCTGCATTTATTAATATTTTGTTTACTCTTGATTCCCAGCACCCAGCTTTGGGCTTTCTCGAAGTCGGTGCTTGATAAGTACCTGAAATATTAATGAACAAATGTTTCACGTGTGCCATTTAAACAATTAGCCAATTCGGGCTGTTGCAGCAATTCAGACTGGCCTTGCTGCCAATTTGCCTGAATAAATAAGTAAGGTTTTACAACCATCTATAACACAAGACCTGAACAAAGCCGTTTAGAAAGCACCAAGTTTAATCTCAGTGGGAAACTAAGAACTCATTTGTGCGCAGTCTAACACCTCACATAGGGCAGGCTACTCTTCTTACTGAGCCTTTGACCAAAGTATAAAATCACTGCAGGACAGATCTTCTGGGAACACCGGATACAACTTTGTCCTTGGCTTTGTCCTGTCCTTTGTGTCATCCTTGAAAATGTACTGTTTTGACCTGAATTGCTCTGGTGTTCATGCCTCAGGGATGTTCCCTCATACTTAGCCTTATGTTGTTATTCTTTTGTGGTTAATATTCCTAATGCAGAACTGATCCTTGTGCAGACTCTTCTCCTTTCTATTGTGCTGTAGTTTGGGACACCATTTCACCCATCTTCAGTGTCCTTTGTGTTGGGATTTGCAAAAACAGCATCCCGTGAGACTAATCAGATTTTCTCATGCCTCCTTTTCAGCAACAAGATTCTCTGGATTTGCAAACAGCATGCTGAACGCTGTGTTCACAATGCTCTTGAGGAGGAAAGGAACTTTTGCAGAGGAGCTCCATTACCGCTCAAATCTTTATGCATGAATTTCAGAGTATGACACATGCTTCTCCCTCAAAGTAGCATAGTAAATAGTAAAAGGTGATCATTCCCTCAGCTCCTGCCAAGCTGGCTCTTGGTGGCTGCAACAGCTGCCTGATTTCTCATTTCCTGGGTCCCCACTCCTCACATCCACTCCCCACTCTGCATCTATGTGACATTTCTTAAGGGAAAATCATGTTCAGCCCCTTGCTTAATCCCCTGCAATCTACCCATTCTCTTGACACATACTTACTAAGCACCTGCTATATACTAGGCACAGGACTTCTGAGAACACATCAAAAACAAGGTGTCACATCTTTGCCACCACAGTTTCTATTTTCTGTTGGGGGAGCTGCACATGGACAGGTATCAGAGTGCCCCATCACCTTTGGATGAAATCCAAGCCTTCCTTGGGAGGCATTCAAGGGCCTTCAGGATATATGTCTGCTTGCCTCTTTTCCAGATTTTTTTCATATGTTCTAGAACCTTCCTCAATGTCACGTTGAATGCCATGGGCATTCTGAACTCCTGGCAGTTCATCAGACATGCCATCTTCTTTTTCCAGCTTGGTCTTTGTCAACTCTGTCCCTTCTGTGTGTCTTGTTCTCTTTTTTTCTTTCTCTGATCTTTTTCCTAAAAAATCTCCTAGTCATTCTTCAGTGCTGGGCTTATGCTTCACTATCCATCTAGAAATCTTTCTTTAACACCTCCCTCCCCATCATCCTTTTTCTACTCTATCCCCAGGTAGGTATAAACGTCTCTGCTCTCAGTTCCCCGTGCCTTAAGACAGCCATGTCACAGCACACAAAATGTCACAGTACACAACCACTGGTCTTGCTCGTTGTCTATACTTCCCCATTGCCTGGCAACCAGCAGTGTTAATCTCATCTCCTCTCCTGGATCCATTACACTTTTAGACTTTTCTCTAGGGGAAAAGTTGATACAGAGCTTTCAAGGTTCACTGACATGTCAGAGGCAATAAACTGGTGTGAGGTAGGGATGGACTTGAACCCGTCTCCTGTCTCTGAAATTCACTAACTGCAAAAGGAGGAGATCACACTTAGGAATGGCTGACGAGGATTGAGGTGACTCATATGGTGACCACATGTCCCAATTTGCCCAAGACAGTCCTGGTTCACGCCTGGTGTCCCAGTATAATCATTTACAACGTTTTCTTTCACTTTCAAAAGTGACCCTAACTTATATGGCACCAGGTAAAATCTATGTGCCTATTTATATGGCATCAGGATGTCCTCTGAATCTCACTTAGAAGGTATCCTAAGAGTGTCGGAGATATAGCACATGGTTTCAAAAGCCCATAAACCAGTAAGAGCCTTCCTGACAACCAGACCAGGCAGTGTTCCTTCAAGACCTCTCTAACAAAGCCCATTTGGGGGTGAGTGTTTGGGACTCACTTGCCTAGAAGTTTACATGGCACTCTAGAAAACGTACATAATGATTACTAGGAAACCAACTGGGGAAGTATCCAGATTTGAAAGTGAATATGATTGTGATGGAAATGGAGTTTGGTTCTTTAAATAACACTGAGAAGCCCTGCAGATGGCACCAGCCACTTTGGCAGACTTTGCTGCTTAAGCAAAGCCAAGAAAGAAAAGTAGACTAAAAAGAAAGAGTACTCTCCAGCCAACGACAGAGAGGTTTTCCATGATGTCCAGTGAAGAGCAGACTGGCTCATCTCCCATGGGAGAGTCAGATAGAGGGAGAATGAGGGAAGCCTTTGTTTGAGGAACCTCCAGCCAGGACTGGAGACTTCAATAAGGTCTTCAAACATAAAGTTTCCCCTTTGAACAGTTACAGGAATCCTTCATCCTACTGCCCCAGGCTGCCTAAGGACAGTGGGCAGAGAGAAAAGAAGCCAGGCACCTTGTCTTTACCCTCAAGGAAATTCAGAGCAGAGACTGCTGACCCACTGCCCTCCACAAACTCTTCAGTTAAATCCTGATTGGAACAAGCACATTCTGATGATCTGACTCTAAAATGGCACAGTCGACCTTATGAGGAAATATTCGAGAACCAGCTTTAGTCTTTGTAGCTCTTGTAAAGAGAGAACATGGGGACTTCCCTGGTTGTCCATGACTCAGTTCTCCCAATGCAGGAGAGCTTGGTTTGACCCCTGGTCAAGGAACTAGATCCCACATGGTTCAACTAAGATCCTGCATGAAGATCCAGTACAGCCAAATAATTTAAGTAAATATTTTAAAAAGTAGAGAACAGGAAACTCTAACTCTTAAAAGAACTACAGAACCATGGAAACCCAAGCCATTTTTTGAGATAGTGATGGGAAGTCAGGGAGTTTAAAAAAGGGAGGTGAAAATTTTTCTACCAAATTGAGTCTGAAAGAAAGAAAGATGATGACTTGAAGTTATACTTCTAGACACCAGCCCTGGCTCCTCCAAACTAAGCAGAGGAAAGCAAGGGGAAGTGGTCCTTATCATCAGGACTCAATAAAAGGACTTAAAGTGTGTTGCAAGATGCTTCCCCAGAAACAGATCACAGTTTTAGCCCTGAAGGAACTCTAGAGTGCTGTTTTCTCCAGCTCCTGAAATCAACCCCTCCTAAGTTCCTTGCATTGGGGAGCATGTGATAGAAGGACCACAGTATCATAGAATTTTGAGGTTTGGAAATAGTTATAATTCAACCACAAACCCTGCTTCCTTCTTCTAAGTCCCAAGAACATTAAAGAGATTGCAACTTCTTTTATTTATCCCAAATAAGTTTTTTGAGGCAATTCTTCCAGTCTCATTTTATGCTGCTGCCAACACTAGCAATTTTTCGGTTCTTGAATATTATGAAGTGTTTCCTGCCTCTGGGCCTTTGCACATGCTGGTTCCTCGGCCTGGAAAGTCCCTTTCTTGGTATATTGACTCCTTTTCATCCCATAAATATTGCCTAAATATCATCTTCTAAGAGAGACCTTTTCTGATCACTCTGTTTAAACTAGGTCCCTCTTCTCCTTCTTGCTCTTATGTCAGCATGCTAGTCATTTCTTCTTGGCACATACCACAATTTATCTGCTTTGCATACTCTTGCTTCTAAAGGCCCTAAATAGTTACAGAATTAAACATAACTGAATTAACATTTCTTTGATTTCAGTTTCCTCTCCCAGATTATCGTATTAAGGATCACATCTTCCTTACTCATTGTCACATGTCAGCACTGGGCCTGGAGCCTAGGACACAGTAAGTATTTAGCAAAGAGTTGTTGTGTGTCTGGGTGTTATCTGGAGATACCAACCTAAGAAATTTCTCCTTCTTCTTCATCATATAGTTTCCTTTTCCCATGACCAATGCCATAAGGAATGCACATAGGAAACAACAGGAGAAAAGGAGCCCACATCTTCCTAGCTTTGTTTTTATTGCTAAGACCTAAACTCTTAGTGGATTTAGAAGTAAAGCAGAAAGTATAAACTTGGACGGGGAAGGATTTCTTCCAGGTTAAAGAAGGATTCCCTGGAGAGAGAAGGAAGGAGAAACAAGATGTAGGGTCTGTATGAGGGTCACTAGATCTAAGAGGACCAGCCCCTGTGGGGAGAGGAGAGAGAGTGGGAGAGAAGAGGGCTATGGCCCAGAAGTGGTACATGCAGGAGGCTAGGCTCTCATACAGCTCCACTTGGGTTCATAAATGGTTCAAAGGCAATATATACGGACAGTTGACAAGGGACCAGATGAAAAACCTCTCACCAAAATGCCTTGATGCTGCTCAAGCCACCAGAACTGCAATATGACCTGCAAAGCATGAAGGAAGCCAGGAAAGACTGAGGGCTCAGAACATAAAATGAAGTTAAGAGAATGAGTTTGCATATGGAGAGTCAGACCTGTGACAACAGACTAATAAATAATATACGGGTGGGTGAGCTTTACATGAAGTTTAGGGGTATGTCCTTTTGAGACCCCATCAAGTGCTATTAAATGCATGGATGCTCTTAAAGACCATGCACAAGGCAAGTCTCCCTACCCATGAATAATTTACACTCTAAGCAATAGACAAAAGTCCAGACTTTGGAGTGAGACAGCTCTGCCACTTTATGTATGTGACCTTGAGTGAGTTACTTCACTTCCTTGAGCCTCATGGTTTTTGAGTGGATCAATGAGCTAATGCTTACATTTATCCAATACAATATTTACCACATAGTAATGTCTTGTAAATCATCATTACAAAAAAAAATATTAAGTGAAATAGCTATGTATCTGGTCTCAAACACCAAAAGGTACTAAAAAAAGTTATATTTTTTCCCAATACAATGAGGAAACTGAAGAAATTTAGAGAAGATAAGAGCAAGCAAGTCACAAAACTAGAACTTGAACCCAAGTCCATGAGACTCTTAGTCTAAAATCCTAGTCACATTTATTTTTAAAGAAAAATATAGAAGAACCAGGTACTAAGTACACAGCAGAGAAATAAAAAATGCAAAAAAAAAAAAAATCCCTTCCTTCATGAAGCATATTTCTAGAAGAAATACCAAAGCCTAGCCTATCATTAACAAATCATTTAAGGGACTTCCTTGGCAGTCCAGTGGTTAAGACTTTGCCTTCCAATGCAGGAGGTATGGGTTTGATCCCTGGTCAGGGAACTGACAATATGTGTTCCACTTGAGGAGGTACTGGCAAACCACTCTAGTATTCTTGCTGTGTGAACCCCATGAAGAGTACGAAAAAGCAAAAAGATATGACACTGGAAGATGAGCCCCTAGGTTAGAAGTTTCCCAACATGCTACTAGGGAAAAGAAGAGGGCAATTACAAATACTCCCAGAAAGAATGAAGAGGCTGGGCCAAAGCAGTAATGACACTCAGTTGTAGATGTATCTGGTGGCAAAAGTAAAGTCTGATGCTGTAAAGGACAATATTGCATAGGAACCTGGAATGTTAGGTCCATGAATCAAGGTTAATTGGAGGTGGCCAAGCAGGAGATGGCAAGAGTGAACATTGACATTATAGGAATCAGTGAACTAAAATAGATAGGAAGGGGTGAATTTAACTCAGATGACCATTATATCTACTACTATGGGCAAAAAATCCCATAAAAGGAATGAAGTAGCTCTCATAGTCAACAAAAGAGCCTGAAATGCAATACTTGGGTGCAATTTCAAAAACGACAGAATGATCTTGGTTTGTTTCCAAGGCAAACCATTCAGCAACACAGCAATCCAAGTTTATGTCCCAACCACTGATGCTGAACGAGATGAAGTTGACCAGTTCTTCTTCAAATGAAGACCTACAAGACCTTCTAGAACTAACACCAAAAAAAGATTTCCTTTTCATCATAGAGGATTGGAACGCAAAAGTAGGAATTCAAGAGATACTGGAGTGACAGGCAAGTTTGGCCATGGAGTACAAAATGAAGCAGGGCAAAGGCTAACAGAGTTTGGCCAAGAGAACACACTGGTCATAGCAAACATCCTCTTCCAAGAACACAAGAGATGACTCTACACATGGACACCACCACATGGTCAACACCAAAGTCAGATTGATTATATTATTTGCAGCCAAAGATGGAGAAGCTCTATGCAATCAGCAAAAACAAGACCTGGAGCCCACTGTGGCTCAGATCATCATCTCCTTATTGCAAAATTCAAACTTAAATTGAAGAAAGTAGGAAAAACCACTAGGTCTTCTGAGTATAATCTGAATCAAATACTTTATACAGTGGAGGTGATGAATAGAGTCAAGGGATTAGATCTGATAGACAGAGTGCCTGAAGAATTATGGATGGAGGTTCATAACATCATATAGGAGGCAGTGACCAAAACCATCTCAAAGAAAAATAAATGCAAGGAGGCCAAGTGGTTGTCTGAGAAGGCTTTACAAATAGCTGAGAAAAGAAGAGAAGCAAAAAGCAAGGGAGAAACTGAATGTAGAGTTCCAGAGAATAGCAAGAAGAGATAAGAAGGCCTCTTAAATGAGGAATGTAAAGAAGTAAAGGAAACAATAGAATAGGAAATACTAGAGATCTCTTCAAGGAAAAAAAGGAAATGGAGATATCAAGGAAGCATTTCATGCAAGGATAGGCGTGATGAAAGAAAGAAACAGTAAGGACCTAACAGAAGCAGAAGAGATTAAGAAAAGGTGGCAAGAATACACGGAAGTTTTATACCAAAAAAAAGTCTTAATCACTCAGATAACCACTATGGTGTGGTTACTCACCTAGAACCAGACATCTTGGAGTGTGAGGTCAAGTGGGCCTTAAAAAGCATTACTACAAACAAAGCTAGTGGAGGTGATGGAATTCCAGCTGAACTATTTCAATTCCTAAAAGACAAGGCTGTTAAAGGGCTGCACTTGATATGCTAGCAGATTTTGAAAACTCAGTACTGGCCACAGGACTGGGAAAGGTCATTTTCATTCCAATCCCAAAGAAGAGCAGTACCAAATCATGTCCAAACTACCATACAATTGTGCTCATTTTGCATGCTGGTAAGGTTATGCTCAAAATCCTTCAAGCGAGGCTTCAGCTGTATGTGAGCCGAGAACTTCCAGATGTACACTCTGGGTTTAGAAAAGGAAGCGAAATCAGAGATCAAATTGCCAACATTCACTGGATCATAGAAAAAGCAAGGGAATTCTAGAAAAACATCTACTGCTTCAATGGCTACCCTAAAGCCTTTGACTTTTTACTGTGTGGACCACAACAAACTATGGAATTCTTAAAAGAGAAGACAATACCAGACCACCTTACCTGCCTCCTGAGAAACCTGCATGTGGGTCAAGAAGCAGCATTTAGGACCTTACACAGGACAACTGACTGGTTCATAATCGGGAGAGGAGTATGACAAGGTTTTATATTGTCACCCTGCTTATTTAACTCATATGCAGAGTACATCATGCAAAATGCCAGGATGGATGAATCACAAGTTGGAACTAAGATTTCCTAGAGAAATATCAACATCCTCAGGTATGCAGATGATACCACTCTAATGGCTGAAAGTGAAGAGGAACCAGAATCTCTTGATGAAGGTAAAAGAGGAGAGTGAAAAAGCTGGCTTAAAACTCAACATTCAAAAAACTAAGATCATGGCATTCAGTCCTATCACTTCACGTCAAATAGAAGGGGGACATGTGGAAACAATGACAGGCTTTATTTTCTTGGGCTCCAAAATCACCGTGGATGATGTCTGCAGCCATGAAACTTAAAGACCTGTATTCTTGGAAAGAAAGCTATGACAAACCTTAGACAGCCTAGACAGTGTATTAAAAATCAGAGACATCACTCTGCCAACAAAGGTCCATATCCTCAGAGCTATGGTTTTTCCAGTAGTCGTGTAAATGCAGGTGTACAGCAAGGCTTCAGCTGTATGTGAGCCGAGAACTTCCAGATGTACACTCTGGGTTTAGAAAAGGAAGCAAAGTCAGAGATCAAATTGCCAACATTCACTGGATCATAGAGAAAGCTGGGTCATAAAGAAGGCTGAGTGCCAAAGAACTGGTGCTTTCCAATTGTGGTGCTGGAGAAGACTCTTTAGAGTCCCTTGGACTGTACGGCGATCAAGCCAGTCAATCCTAAAGCAAATCCACCCTGAATATTCATTGGAAGGATTATTGCTGAAGCTCCAATACATTGGCCATCTGATATGAAGAGCTGACTCCTTAGAAAAGACCCTGATGCTATGAAAGATTGAAGGCAAAAGGAGAAGAGGGCAGTAGAGGATGAGATGGTTAGGTAACATCACCAACTCAATGAACATGAATTTGAGCCAACTCTGGAAGATAATGAAGAACAGAGAACCTGATGTGCTGCAGTCCAGTGGGACACAACTTAGCAACTGGGCAGCAACAACAGGGAGCTGAGATCCCACATGCCTCAGGGCTGAAACAAACAAAACATAAAACAAAACCAAAACTGTAACAGATTCAATAAAGACTTTTAAAAAAATGGTGCACATCAAAAATATCTTAAACATACCAAAAAAGTAGCACTAACATATGTATACACTGCCAAGTCACTTCAGTCGTGTCCGACTCTGTGCGATCCCACAGATGGCAGCCCACCAGGCTCCCCCGTCCCTGGGATTCTCCAGGCAAGAACCCTGGAGTGGGTTGCCATTTCCTTCTCCAATGCATGAACGTGAAGTCGCTTGGTCATGTACAACCCTCAGTGACCCCGTGGACTGCAGCTTTCCAGGCTCCTCCATCCATGGGATTTTTCAGGCAAGAGTACTGGAGTGGGGTGCCATTGCCTTTGTAAAGAGATAGCTAGTGGCAACTGCTGTATAACCCGGGAAGCCCAGCCTAGAGTGCTTTGATGACCTAGAAGGGTGGAATGGTGGTGATGGTGGGGGGGCTCAAGAGGGAGGAGATACGTACAATTTTAACTGCTTTGCATTGATGTAATCTGCTGTAGCACAAATCATCACAACATTGATCTGCTATAACACACATCATCACAACATTGTAAAGCAATTATCCTCCAATTGAAAAAAAAAAGTATCATTTGAGTTGTCTTTCTGTCAATGAGAATGGATCCTATCCTTTCATTGGCTCTCTTCATTCATTTCTTAGGAAACACAGATTTGCTGGATGGAGAAAGGATGCACGTTTGCTAAGCACCTATGATGTACTAGGCAATTTGCATGTACCCTTGTATTTATAGGCAAACTGGATTCAGGACCACAGACACACCCCTATATTACAAGGCAAACCTAACTGTGCCCATGACCTTGACCACATTCTAAACATTCCCAAATGAAAGAGCTCATAGCCATAAATTATGAAGAACTTTGAACATGCAAGTCCCCTTCTGTAACTGGTCCTAGCTTTGAGAGTTGATCTTCAAAGCTGAATGTTTTCTGTTTATTCATGTGCTTATTTACATTTGAGAGAATTGATGGTATAACATGAGACAAGTCCATAGTTAGTTGGGTCCCCAGCTGTGTCTGAGAAAGACTGCTTCCAGCCAGGTGTCTCAAGACAAACATGAGCTTTGGGGTCAGACCTGTTTGTGTCTCAGGATTCTCCCTCACCTGCTGTATGATCATGAGCAAACCATCTCAGCACTTCTCTGAACCTCTGTCTCCTCATCAGTGATATAAGGGTTGGTGTATTAGTTTCTGTGTTGTTGCTATAACAAATGGTCACAAACTCTTTGACTAAAAATGGTACAAACTTACCATCTTATACAGTTCTGAGATCAGAAGCCTGAAATGAGTCTCTCTGGATAGAATCAAGGTTTCAGCAGGGCTGGGTCCTCAATGTGGGTTCCAGGGGTGATCTGTTTTTTTTTTTTTTTTTTTTTCCTAGCTTCTAAAGGCTGCCCACTTGCTTTGAGTGAGTCACCGAGAAAAGTGTAAAAACTAAGAACTGGGATTAGGGTGGTGATGGAGTAGAAGGCAGGCTGTCTTAACCACAACTAAAAGATTAAACAGTGAAGGAAATAATTAAGACTCTGGCTGGGAGTAGGGGGAGAAAAACAGACTCAGTAGCAATTTTTTCCCCAGAAAGTGAGGGAAAATGCTAACATTTTCTTTTGCAGAACTGAGTACAAGATACACCCTTGAGGGCTGATTTTCTGTTGTAAACAGTACCATTCCTTTCTCCCCATCCTGTTGACTAGGAGAGTGGAGATTTCCGAGAGCAGCACCAGGCCCACGGTCCTCTGATCCACTCCCTTCCTTGCAGAAGAACTCCAGGTCCGCCTGCTGGGAAGCCACAGCAAGCAGTCTGGGCAGCCCTCGGTGCATCAGATTTTCAAGGAACCATTAGCAAATGCCCTCTCTGATGACACAATGGCAGCAGAAGGGCCTCCCTGTACAGGTCCCTGAGAAATTTCTACTCCCTACTAAATACAGCTCAGAAACCTTCAAGATCCCTCTCACCTCCTGACTCAGAGCTCAGA
The DNA here is from genome assembly GCF_016772045.2 of Ovis aries. Lineage (NCBI taxonomy): Eukaryota > Metazoa > Chordata > Mammalia > Artiodactyla > Bovidae > Ovis > Ovis aries. The sequence goes on from NC_056065.1 coordinate 52,819,223, forward strand.
TTTCTTCTGCAGGTAGTCAGGGCTTCCCATAATCATCAATCACTCATCCAATCAACATGCATGTGTCTTATACCCCAAAGCCCCTCAACACATGGATTATATACCCAGATCATCATCAAGTGCAGGCTATGGCCCAATCCAAACCATGTGCTCCAGCCTTTCTCTGCAATAATGATACCAATCGCCTCTCATGTTTCTTGGGTACTTACTATGTGCCAGTTGATATTCTAAGAGTTGTGCACACATCATCTCATTTAATCCTTTCGATAAGCCTATGAGGGGCTTCCAGGTGGCTCAGAGGTAAAGAACTCGCCTGCCAGTGCAGGGACATGAGTTTGATCCCTGTGTAGGGAGGATCCCCTGGAGAAGGAAATGGCAACCCACTCCAGTATTCTTGCCTGGGAAATCCCATGGGCAGAGGATTCCTGTGGGCTACAATCCATGGGTTCGCAAAGAGTCAGACACAACATAGCGACTAAACAACAAACATAAGCCTATGATATAGGTCCAATTTTGTCCCTAATTTATAAATTAGGAAACTGAGGCACTGAAAAATTAAATAGTTCACTTTAGATCACACTGTTAACTCTAAAGCAGTAGTTCAATCAGGGACAAATTTCTCTCCCTGGGGACATTTAGCAATGTCTTGAAACATTTTTAGTAGTCACTCTGGAGGATGGAGGGGGATACTATTGGTATATAGACAGTAGAAGCCACAGATGCTGCTAAACATCCTGCAATGCACAGGACAGCCTATAACAAAGGATCATTTGGCCCAAAGTTTCAACAGTGCCTAGGCTCAGGAACTGTGTGCTAAAACCAGGTTTTACACCCTTGCAGCTCTACTGAATATGCATTGATGATAGCCCTCACCACATGGTATTAAAATCATTTATCTCTTACACTGGCTCATGAGTTTCTCAAAGGCAGAGATCACTTCTTATAAACATTTATATCTCTCATGCATGACCTATAACTCAATAAAATGTTTGTGAAACAAATGAGCCAACCAATGAGCAATTGAACAAATAATTTCTGGAACAGAATCTTTTTTTTTCCTGAATGGTTTATCCCCTTTTCTTTCCTTTGGCCCTTATCACCTTCCATCTTACCACATTCCATCTTTTAGGGCTTCCCTCATAAATCTGTTGGTAAAGAATCCACCTGCAATTCAGGAGACCCTGGTTTGATCCCTGGGTTGGGAAGATCCCTTGGATAAGGGAAAGGCTACCTTTTTAGTAAATATTTTTTGAGACAGAATGCTCTCCATTTCTTCCTCTCCTTCCCATTTTCTACTTTATCTGCCCTGCGCTTATCTTATCTTCATTTACTCATTCAATCTACTGAAAATTCTGAAGTGGCCGACAGACTGGGGAGGTTGCAGCAAAGGTGATTAATCCATCAGGCATCCTAGGTACATACTGAGTACCCAACAGACATTTAAGAACACATGAAGGAGGAATCAACAGCCGCCATCTTGTCGCGGACCCGACCGGGGCTTCGAGCGCGATCTACTCGGCCCCGCCGGTCCCGGGAAAAAAAAAAAAAGAACACATGAAAATGTTCTCATTTTTTTAATCAAAAGAAAAATTAAATAGTAATGGTTATATAATGAAGGACTCATCCTACATTATATTTATCTTTGTAAAAGCATTGGTCCCTCAGGTTTATCCCACTCTTTGCAACCCCATGGACTGTAGCTCACCAGACTCCTTTGTCCATGGAATTCTCCAGGCAAGAATACTGGAGTTGGTAGCCATTCCCTTCTCCAGGGATCTTCAGGACCTAGGGATTGAACCCTGGTCTCCTGAATTGCAGGTAGATTCTTTACCATCTAAACCACAGGAAGTCTATCTTTATAAAAAGGCAGGCATAAAACATAATTCTCAATTTAAAAAAAATAAATGATAAAGCCCAAAGTGACAAAAGTGCCCAGGGCTGATGAAAGCCATAATGCAGCCCTGAGTTGTGGTCAGTACTGGAGCCTTCTGCTTCCTATCCTAATTATTGCCATCAGACACATTCCCTCACTGCAGAGCAGAAGAAAATGTTCAGGGCCTGGGATATTAATTGCACTGGTTATCTACTTCTGTTGCATGGATACATGTATTCATTCTCCCTCAAATTCCCCTCCCATCCAGGCTGTCACATAACATTGAGCAGAGTTCCCTGTGCTATCCAATAAGTCACTGGTGGTCATCCATTTTTAATGTAGCAGTGTTTACACATCAACCCCAATCTCCCTAACTCCTTTTCCCCACTTCTTACCCTCTGGCAACCGTAAGTTTTTTCTCTAAGTCTGTGAGTCTGTTTCTGTTCTGTAAATAAGTTCATTTGTTCGTTTGTATCATTTCTTTTTAGATTCTGCACATAAAGGAAGTCAGTCATATGGTATTTCTCCTTCTCTATCTTCCTTTGCTCAGTAGGACAATCTCTATGTCCACCCATGTTGCTGCAAATGGCATTGTTTCCCTCTTTTTAATGGCTGAGTAATATTCCATTGTATATATGTACTGCATCTTTTTTTATCCACTCCTCTGTCAGTAGACATTTAGGTGCAACAACCCATGTTATCTCATACTCCCTGTGGGTCCGGAGTCTAGGAGCATGGCTTAGCCAGACTCTCTGCTTCGGGATCTCACCAAGCTGTTATCATGGTGCTGGCTGGGCTGCCTTCTCATCTGAAGGCTCACCTGGGAGGAGTCTGCACCCAAGCTCACTCAGGTTACTGGCACCACTGAATTCCTTGTGGTTGTAGGACTGCATTCCTTGACACATGGGCTCCTTCACAACATGTCTGCTTGCTTCTTTCAGGGCAACAGGAGGGCAAGAGTGACTCTCACAAGACAAAGTCTTATATATAATATGATGTAATCATAGGGTTGACATCCTATACCCTCTGCCATGTCCTGGAACAAAATAATAGAAGTGGCACCTCATCTTCCTCACTGTATTCTACTTGGCCTTGGAACAAGCCACAGGTCCTGTCTATGTTCAGGAGAGGGAAATACACCAGTCCATGCATACCAGAAGGCAAGGATCATGCAAGTCACCTTGGATGCTGTCTGCTAGGCCAATGTCATGGGCATTCCACAAACAGTAGGAAGATAAGAGCCTGCCAACTTGCAGGTGGGTATGTGAGCATTTCACTGCCTAGATGTCTGGCTTCCCCTTGAGATACACACATGAATCACTCCCTTGCTTAATCCAGGTCTCTATTCACATGTCACTTCCTCAGAGAGGAGAAGGCATCCCCTGAAGACCTCCCTCCACCTTTGCTCTACAGCCCACCTCTGCTGCTCTGTCAGAGATGGTCAGAACTGAGCAAACAGTCCTTTGCTCTCGTGCACATCCCAGCTGCCCAGGCTATTGGAGGAGGGCCAGAACATTTGACCCCATAGAGCACACAGTGCAAGCATGTCACCCCCTGAGAAGCTTCTCTTATGCTTTGCACCTCAGCACCTCTCCTTCTTTTAATCAAAGAGCTTGTTAGCATCCTAGGATATAATCTCCATTGGAATCTACTGGAGGGCATCCTTGGTATGGCAGCAGGCACCAGCAGGCCACAAGAAATAGGAGACGAACAAATGACTTTTCTTTTTTTTAATTGGAGTATAATTACTTTATATGTGTTAGTTTCTGCTGCTCAGCAATGTGAGTCAGTTGTGTGTGTATATATATATGTCCTCCCTCTTGAATCTTCTTCCCAAACCCCTCCCCATCCCACCTTTGTATGTCATCACAGAGCACCAGTCTGAACTCCCTGTATTATATGGTGGCTTCCTACTAGCTATCTATTTTATACATGGTAACATATATTTATCAAAGCTTTTTTTATTATTATCATGATGCCTATAATCACTTTTATTTTTGGACCCAGCTCTGAAATACCGATGAGCTCGACTGAAGGAGGGGACTCAAAAAAGTTGATGTCTTTGCACAAAGCATAATGCATAAACATATGGATAATGATCACACACATAATGCTTTATAAAGGCATTCTATGTCAGACTCTCCCTCTGGCATTCAAACTTAAGACCCTGACTCAGCTCTCTGGTTGACCCCAGCAGAGAAAAGGAACAAGGCATAAGCCATGTACCAGCATTAGCGTCAGGAACACCTGGAGATTTTGGTTCTGCATTCAAGGTGCTTACCCTGCAGCTGGGGAGAGAATAGGCACACGAAATCGAGACCTCAGGGCTAAGCAACCCATCAAGTGATTGCTGCAATGTCCAGAGCCTGTGGTTGGCCTCTGCTATTCTAGTGCCTGTCCTTAGTGGAGGTGAGGCTTAGTAGAGCCCCTGCATATAATATGCACTTGGTAGATAGCAGCCATTTTCAGATTTCCTACCTTTTGGTTGAAAAGAAACAGAGAATCAATACACTGCAGTGCATGATGCATTCCATCATACCAACGTACCATCTCCCAGCAAATTTTCTCTTGTACTTTACCCTAAAGGGCAGCACAGAGGTGGGTGCATAGGAAAAAATAAACTACAAAGGCTCCCCCTTGAACAAACTGAGTCTTCTCTGAGCCGTTTCTCAGCTAAGTCTCGTCCTTGGGCCCTGTCCTCAGCTTGCACAGTTTTAGCAAGAACCCTGCTAAGTAAGTGTAGTAAAACCCCTACCCCCTGTACTTTGATGTCTCCTCTTGGTAATTTTCTATCCAGATTCCTTGCTGTGCACCTGGCTGTAAATCCCCACTGCCTTTGCCATATTCAAGGTTGAGCTCAGCTTGAATGACTCTCCCCTGTTGTAATGGTACTGAATAAAATCTGTCTTTACTGACTTTAACTAGTATTAGGCTTAATTTCTCTACTACAACAAAACGATATAAAAACCAACCGCTTTTGAGATAATTTTAACCAGATAATGCTTGCTTGTTGTAACACCATGCTATGGATTTTCTGGATAGTGCTTTCAGTCTCCTGCTTTGTTCCCAAGATGTGGAGGTGCAGCTGGGCTATGAAGCTAAAGGGAGGATGCTGCGAGACAGGCCTGCCTCTCCGCCTGTCAGACAGGCAGACCTGCCCTTAAGTCAGCTGGAATCTCAGTGGTGACAGGCAAAGAGACTGAGCTCAGTTTGAAGGTTCTAACTCAGTTGGTGGGTTGGCCTTTAGAGAAGTGGCAAGTACTTCAAACTAGCACACATACACTTGGGCACATGCACACAAAAGCACATATACACACATGCACACACACACACACAAGCACATATATGCACACACACAAATATACACAGAGTCCCTTCTCCTTTACTTATACCTGGCTAACTCCTCAGTGAATGCAGGGCCACTTTCTCTAGGATCTATCTGTAACTTCCTTGACCAGGTCAAATATCCCTATCCCTTCAGGTCCTCCAGGTAGCATGGTCAGAGCCTGTGACTGGACACTTGTTCTAAGATTCTTTGATCAATGTCTGGATTCCCATCTGTCTATCACATGAGCTCTCTTAGAGCAGGGGCACTGTCTGTTTTCCTCACCATCACACACCAGTACCAGACAGAGATCCTTGCTATTGAAGACCTCAGGAAATCTCAACTGAGCTAAAGAAGGGGACAGAAGGAAGAGAGGAAGGAAAGGAGGGAGAAGAGAAGGAAGGAAAAAAGGGAGGGAGGGAGGGAGGAATGAAGGGAAAAATGGAGGGGGGCATGGAGTGTGGGTACTAAGATCAGAGAGGGAAGCAGAGGTACCCCTGAGAATTATGAACAACCCAATGTTCCTTGCTGAGGAAGCAGAGATTTTTCCAGTAGGCAACAGGTAGTCATGGCAGGGTTTTTACACAGGAAGCTGAAGCTATTGCAGTGAAACATGCATTTTAGAGAAATCAGTTTTGCTGTTCAGAATGGAGTATTGTTACATAGTCCAGACCAGAAAGTCTGAATTAGGACAGGATAGAAGGCATGGAGAAGAAGGGTCTTAAGATGAACTTAGAAGCTGAGATGCATTTGGCCAGAGTTGTTGATGCAAAACTGATGAGAAGGATTAGCCAGAGCTCACCAAGCACTTCCTTCATGCCAGACATTATGCTCTAGGCTTTGCAAATATTAATACTATGCCATTTAATCCTTAAATACTCAATAGGGTAGGTACTCTTTGATTCTGTGGTGGATAAAATGAGTCTGAGATAGATGAAGTAATTTGCACAAATCACCCAGCTAGAGATTGGTATAGCTGGCTCCAGACCCAAAGTCTGGAGATAAAGTCACACCAGACACAAGTCCTGTATCCCATAATGGAGCTCACAGTCCAGTGTTTTTAAACCTTATCAAGCACAGAAATATTATACGAAACCAGTCTAAATTCCAGGCTTGGGCAAAGAGGTAGACAGTGGTACCATTAGTTAAAAGTAGAACAGAGGTTGCTTGCTTGAAGGTGATGGTTTGCATGTGGACTACTGTGTCTGAGCAGCTGTGGGACATCCTGGAGATACTGACCAACAGGCTCCTGGATGTTCAGGCCATAATTTAAGAAGGACCTAAATAGACACTTGGGAATTAAATTGGAAGTGAAAGCTAAGGATTAGACAAATGGCCAAGGTAAATGATGTGCTCCTCAGAGCCTAGGGTTCAGTAGAGCTTCAGGAGCCACCAGTGGGGGAAGAGAAAGGGAGTCCATGTTTCCCACTCTCTACTTTTACCAGGGCAGAGCTCTAGGTTTCAGTTTATAATTCCATTAACTCTGCTTCTAGGCAAAGAGTTTAAGATGGATATTTGGGCAAATGAATATTTGGCTGGATAGACAGATACATAGATGGACAGCTGTTCAATCGATAAGTTGTGTCTAATTCTATGCAACCCTGTGGACTGCAGCATGCCAAGATCCTCTGTTCTCCACTATCTCTAGGAGCTTGCTCAAATTCATATCCATTGAGTCGGTGATGCTATCTAACCATCTCATCCTCTGTCATCCCCTTCTCCTCCTGCCTTCAGTCTTTCCCAGCATCAGGGTCTTTTCCATTGAGTCGGCTTTTCATATCAGGTGGCCAAAGCACTGGAGCTTCAGCTTCAGAAATAGTCCCTCCAATGTATATTTAGGGTTGATTCCTTTAGGATTGACTGGTTTGATCTCCTGGCCATTCAAAGGACTCTGAAGAGTCTTCTCCAGGACCACATTCAAAAGCATGAATTCTTTGGCACTCAGCCTTCCTTATGGTCCAACTCTCACATCCTTACATGACTACTAGAAAAAACTATAGCTTGATTATACAGAAATTTGTCAGCAAAGTGATGTCTCTGCTTTTTAATACACTGTCTAGGTTTGGCATGGCTTGAACACAGATGGACAGACCAAGGAACAAATAAAGTGGACCCACTAAGCAGGGAATGCTTTGACCGAAAGGGCTCACACAATCTCCCCCTGCACCCCAAGCCCAAGCCAGGACATGCAGAGTTTACAAGAGTATTACAGATCTTTCTCTCTGATAGGAATGAAAACTCTGGCAAAATAGCTGCCTTGGTTAATGTTTGCTCAGCCAAATTCAGAGGCTATGAGTAATGAGACATAAGGCTTGTGACCTGCTGATCCTGAGAGAAGCCAAGGTTAAGCTCTGACCACACCCTCATCTGGGAAAACTCAGGGACTAAATGAGGAAGAGGTGCATGGCTGGTCCTGGATGCTGACCACACACATCTTGCTAAGTGAACCTCCATCATCTACTGTGATAGCAGTACAGAGAGACTGTGGGTCCACACAGTGAGTTAGACTCATGCAGCTGTCTTCAATAATCTCTGTAAGTGAAGTTCCAAAAGGTGTCAAAAATCCCATGCATACACCCTCAGACTTTCTTCCTTGTTTTCTTTTTTAGTGAGGGGAATTTTTTTGATTTAGTAATAAAACATATCTATGTACCTGTTGTTTAGCTGCTCAGTCATGTACAACTCTTTGGGATCCCATGGACTGTAGCCCATCAGGCTCCTCTATCCATGGGATTTCCCAGGCAAGAATACTGGAGTGGGTTGTCATTTCCTCCTGCAGGGAATCTTGCCCTCCTAGGGATCGAACCCGTGTCCCCTGCATTGCAGGCAGTTTCTTTGGCACCATGGAAGCCTATATGTGCCCCTGATGCTGCTGCTGTTTAGTCACCTCAGTCGTGTCCAACTCTGTGCAACCCTATCGACTGTAGTCCACCAGGCTCTTCTGTCCATGGAATTCTCCAGGCAAGAATACTGGAGTGGGTTGCCATGCCCTCCTCCAAGGGATCTTCATAACCCAGGGGTCGAACCTGGGTCTCCTGCATTGCAGGCAGACTCTTTACCACTGAGCCACCACGGAAGCCCCCATATGTGTACTTGTTCCTGCCTAAATTTTTAACAGCAGACATGGCTATTAAGCCACAAGGGCACCATCTCCTGTACCTACTTTGAATGTATTTTCACCATTTTTGACTCCACGAATGTTTGCTCTGGCTGCAACTTGGATGGATATTTTTAAATTAATTTTTCATTTGGGGAGAAAGAGTATGTCATATTGAAAGTGGCTCCCTGTGAACCTGTAACAGATGCTGTTGCCACACAGTCATCACTGGATGAAACCACCGCCCGTGATTCCTATTAAATTTTTTATCAAACTGCTGGTGATTTTCAACTGGATAATTGAAACTAATTTTTTTGAGAATTCACATAAAATGGCCTTACCTAGAAATAGAAAAATTGGGACAAATGGACCTTGTCTATTCTCTGTACAAGATAAAACTTTCAAGCCCTCCTTTGACAGTGTGTTCTTTCTCTCTTGATTTCATATCACACTCATTTGTGAGTAGGAGAGTAGTAGAAGTTGTAGTTCATCTGTACAACAACCCTATTATTATTCACATTGATTGTGTAGACGAAAAAATTAAGGATCAGTGACACGACTGAGCGACTTCCCTTTCATTTTTCACTTTCATGCATTGGAGAAGGAAATGGCAACCCACTCCAGTGTTCTTGCCTGGAGAATACCTGGGATGGGGGAGCCTAGTGGGCTGCCCTCTATGGGATCACACAGAGTCAGACACAACGGAAGCGACTTAGCAGCAGCAGAAGCAGATAAGCAATCTGATTGTAGAAATATAAACTAGGAAGTGACAAAGCCTGGATGAAAACCTGATTCCACGCACATACACACCCCACTGTAGGTCAGCTGCCAAGGAAGGGTTCAATCAGATTCAGAGAACATGGACTCAGATCTGCTATCAGTTACCACTTGTAATCATAACCATAGACATTTATTGAGTGTTTACTACATACCATTCATTTATAAAGCATATTATTTCATTTAATTTTTACAACTGGATTATAATATTTAAGATTAAGAATTTTGCTCCAAGAGCAAATTATTTCAACCCAGGCAATTGAGTCTAGAGTCCCTGCTTCTAACTTTCACACCAAACTGTCCTCAGTGGATGACCCTGCTTCTCCTCTCTGGATCAGTACCTTTCCATGTAAACATTCAACTCTTGGCTGTACTTCCTGTTCCAGTTATCTAAGAAGTGTTACAAACTCCCCAAGACTTAGTGGCTTAAAACAACACTTTTCTTTTACTTATGGATCTGTGAGTCAGGAAGACCTCTGCTGAGTGGTTCACCTCTGATGCACAAGGTGAGCTGGGGCCAGAAGTTATACTTCTGCATGACTTTGTCACCTGTAGATTTGGTCCCTTGGTACTCCTTGGTTTTTCTCTTTCCACACAGCATCTCATCCTCCAGGACTCCTCTGAGTGGTATAGGCTTATAGCACGATGGTCTTGGAGCAGGTGGGCAACTTTTACAATGATTGAATTTCCCCAGAGCATTCAATTCAAGCCACCTAGGCAGAAGCATCAAGTCTTCTTCTGACTCAGTTTCAGAAATCCTATAACATCACTCTGTCACATCCTATTGTCAAGCAGGTCACCAAAGTTAGCCCAGATTCAAGGGGAGAGGAATTATCTCTCAGTGGGAACAGCTGCCAAGAATTTGCTGCTGTTTTTAATCCATGACATGGTCTTATCTGTAGATGGAGAAATATATTCATCTCCCTTCAGTGGCAACACAAGTAATTGAGAAAAAGGAGCTTGTTTAAGTACATCTCCTGGTTTATCCTATGAGACTTGCCAGTCTCAATAGTAGTAGTAATAATAATAACAACAGTTATCCTTCATTGAGCCCTTATAAATGCCAGTCACTCTTCCCAGCACTTACACATATTAATTCATCCACTCCCCATCACAACCCTTTAGTCGGTTGTGCTACTAATACTATTTCCATCTTATAGAAAGAAAACTGAGCCATGTGAAATTTAAATAACTTGTACAAGGTCACATGGCTTAGAAGAAAGGAGAACAGTGAGTTCTCTTAGCCTGTGACTTTATGTGATTTACTCTTAAGTGCCTCATAAGTTCTCATTTCAGGAAAGGGCTCAATATTCTTTTTTTTGTTTTGTTTTGTTTTGTTTTTTGTTTTTTTTTTGTTTTTCTTTAATTTATTTTTTTAATTTTAAAATCTTTAATTCTTACATGCGTTCCCAAACATGACCCCCCCTCCCACCTCCCTCCCCATAACATCTCTCTGGGTCATCCCCATGCACCAGCCCCAAGCATGCTGCACCCTACGTCAGACATGGACTGGCGATTCAATTCTTACATGATAGTATACATGTTAGAATTCCCATTCTCCCAAACCATCCCACCCTCTCCCTCTCCCTCTGAGTCCAAAAGTCCGTTATACACATCTGTGTCTTTTTTCCTGTCTTACATACAGGGTCGTCATTGCCATCTTCCTAAATTCCATATATATGTGTTAGTATACTGTATTGGTGTTTTTCTTTCTGGCTTACTTCACTCTGTATAATTGGCTCCAGTTTCATCCATCTCATCAGAACTGATTCAAATGAATTCTTTTTAACGGCTGAGTAATACTCCATTGTGTATATGTACCACAGCTTTCTTATCCATTCATCTGCTGATGGACATCTAGGTTGTTTCCATGTCCTGGCTATTATAAACAGTGCTGCGATGAACATTGGGGTACGTGTCTCTTTCAATTCTGGTTTCCTCGGTGTGTATGCCCAGCAGTGGGATTGCTGGGTCATAAGGTAGTTCTATTTGCAATTTTTTAAGGAATCTCCACACTGTTCTCCATAGTGGCTGTACTAGTTTGCATTCCCACTATCAATATTCTTTTAATAGTTTTGAAAACCACTGGACTAAGTGATCCTTAATGAGTCTATTGGGTTGGCCAAAAGTTTGTTTGGGTTTTCAGTAAGATGTTATGAAAAATCCAGAATGAACCTTTTGGTGAACATAATATTTCTTTAGACTCTGACAACTCCAAGAGCAAAGATAAAATGAACAGGAACACAGGAGTCCACGTAGGTCTGGAGCCAGATGTTTGGAGGTTCAGATTCTGATAGTGGGAGGTTTTCTTTTCTAAGGATGGCAGTGCTAGCTTCGCCAGCTCCATACCCTCTTTTGTGATGTGCCTTCACTGCTCCTTCCTGAGAAGGTAGAATATCCTCCTCCACAGCCTGGATCTTAGTGGACCCTGTGACTGCATCCAACATGATGGGGGTGATGCTGTGTCGGTGCCAGCTCAGCCCTAACCTGACCTGGGAGCTACCACTTCTTACCTCTTGGAGCCCAGAACTTCTATGTAAAAGGTCCAGCTACTTGACTGGAGAGAAACCACATGGAGGAGCACAGAGAAAGCAAACATGTGCATAAAAAAAGCCAAAGAAAAAGGAGAAGGGGGAGCCACTGGATGTCCATCCACTGGACAAGCCTCCAGCTGACCCAAAGAACAGGCACCATCCAGCCCAACCATGTGGAAGACACACTTGAGAAGTGTCCAGCTGAGTCCAACCAACACACAGGGCTGTGAAAGATTATATAATAGATGCTTGCTTCTAAGTCCCTAAGTTTTCGGTGGTCTGTTGTACAGTGATGGATAGCTAGAACACTGCCTCTGCCTCTTACTCACTATATCACCTTGGAGAAATCACCTAACATTTTTGGGCTCCAGTTTTCTTATCAGTAAAATGGGAAGAGTTATATAGCGCCTTCGTCTATATAGAGAGAGCTGGTGTAAGGATTAAAGAGATAAGGCATGTGTTAATACTTTAAATGGCACTCCATAAAAGTCAGTATGTGCTTTTAAAAAGTCAATGAGGTTACGTTCATAATGATTAGGGTGATTGTTATTAAAAATATCCTGAAAAAAAAAAGAAAGAAAATAACAGAAGTCTCGGTGAGGGTGTGGAGAAATTAAAACTTCTTCTTTGCTGGTAGGAAGGTAAAATGTTACAGATAGTATAGAAAACAGTGTGGCAGTTCCTAAAAGTTTTCAAGTAGAATTACCACTTGAACCCCCCTCCCACCTGCCTCCCCATGTACACCCGTGGTGGATTCATGTCAGTGTATGGCAAAACCAATACAGTATTGTAAAGTAAAATAAAGTAAAAATAAAAATAAAAAAAAAAGAATTACCACTTGATCCAGTAATTCCACTTCTCGATATATACTCAAAAGAACTGAAAGCAGGCACTGGAACAAATATTGACACAACCATGTTCCATAGAAGCACTATTCATAGTAGCTGAAATGTGGAAGCAAGCCAAATGTCCACTGCTAGAGGGGGTGGATAAAGAGAATGCAGTCTACACATACAATGGGATACTATTCATCCTTTAAAAGGCTCCTTGAATATAGTATGTTGATCTTGTATTCTGCAGGAGCCATGAATACATTATGATAAGTGGAATGAGCTAGTCATAAAAGGACCAATATTGTATGATTTCACTTATAATCGGTATCTGAAGTAGTCAAATTCATAGACAGAGAGACAGAATGGTGGTTGCCAGGAGCTGGAGGAAGAAGCAGGATAGGTGGTTAATGTTAATGGGTACAGAGTTTCAGTTTGGGAAGGTGAAAAGTTCTAGAGATGGATGGTGGTGTTTGCGTAACAATATAAATGCACTGGATGCCACTGAACTATTCACTGAAAACTGGTTAAAAATGGTCAATTTTCTGTTATGTATATTTCACCACACACAAAAAATTGTCAATTACAATCATTATGGTGATAGATAATTAAGGCCAGTTAAGTAAAAGCAGAAACACAATTTGCACTCATTGCTAAAGGTCAGTAACACTCAAAATATTTGGAGGAATGATACTTTGAGGGCATTTTTTTGTACTTAAAGAAAGCTGAGTGGTGGATTCATGTCAATGCATGGCAAAACCAATACAGTGTTGTAAAGTAAAATAAAGTAAAAATAAAGACAGGAAAGAAAGCTGAACTTCTAATAAATAAAGCATGTACTACTAGGGATGGTTAATCTTGTAGCAAATGATCTTTCATTTTACTATCCAAAGAAGTAGCTTAAAGAACTCATTTTTTTTTAAAGCAGTTTGATTTCCAACTTCAAGATGGCAGAATTAAAAAAAAAATTCTGTTCCCATTTCCTCTCACAAATCAATTTACAACAAAAAAGAAAGATCCAAGTGCAGCTTGGATTAAACTAGATATTTTCTGTATCACTGAACCACAATACCGAAAATGAGAAAATAGAATGGGCAGAAAGTAAGTGAGAGAAAGAGTTCAATTTAAGATCTGGCAGAGGGATACATTGCTGATAAGTGAGTTGATTTGTCCTGGGAACCATAGAAATTCCTAGAAACCTAAGGCACCAGATACTGAGGCAGATGGGCTGAGGTAAGGACTGAAAACAGTAGAATGGGAAAGTCTGGAACAGGAGCTGTTAAACAACTCATTTTTCTGCTTGCCCCCAACTTAGCATCATTAGTTTCTACCCCTTCTCTATTCTTAGAGGAGATGTGGGTATATTTCCTAAAGAAATTGAACTAAAAGTGTTCTGGAATCAAGAGTATGATGTCCCATAAAAGAGCTTTCCCAGTGGATCAGCAGTAAAGGATCCACCTTCAATGCAGGAGATGTGGGTTTGATCCCAGGGTTGGGAAGATCCCCTGGAGGAGGAAATGGCAACCCACTCCAGTATTCTTGCCTGAAACATCCCATGGACAGAGAAGCCTGGTGGGCTATAGTCAAATGTCAAAGGTAGTCAGACATGACTGAGCACACAAAAAGGTAGACAGTTATACTGAGGAAATTTCCCATAATTGAAGGAGGGGGAGAAAAAGGAAAATAAGAAAGAAGATCCATCCTGGAAGCCCTTCATGTGACTAAAAGATTTGTGGAAACAGAACAAAGAAAATAGGCAGCAAATTAACAAAGGAAAAATACAAGAAAATTTTCCAGTACCAGCTATGAACCCCTGTCGAAGAAACAAAAGAAAACCCACACTAAGACCCATCATCATGAAACTTTCAAAGTAGACATAGAAAATACCCTAAAAGCATCTAGGGAGGAATAAAATGTCACATACAAAGGATGGGGGATCAGAAAGGCATTAGACTTCTCAACAACAGTAGCAGAGACCAGAAAATACTTGAACAATGCCTTCAAAATTCAGAGGGGGAAAAAATATATATCTGTAATTTCATACCCAGCCAAACTATCCACCAGCATGTGAATAAAACATGACACTTTTAGACATGCAAGGCCATACACAGTTACTTCTATTATACACTATAGGAAATTCCTGGAGAAGGAAAGCCACTAAAATGGGGGAAGTTAGCTAAGAAAAAATAAGACAAGGAAGCACAGAATCCGGCAAAAGAGAAAGGCAAGAGGAATTCTGAGATAACAGAAGAGAAATCCCAGGAGGAAAGAGGTGACAAGGAGAAAAAAGTGAAACTTACAGATTATCTGACAGGATTGGCTGGATGGAAATTTGTAGCAAAATTGAGAGGCATTTTGTAGAATTGCTGGTGAATATATGAAGACTGAGACACAGATTCAAAATAAATCTGGGAACCGAAATAAGATTTTATCTGTAGGCTGAGAAGGAAATGAAATCATGGAAGGATCATCTTAATATCCTCCTTGACTCAACAGTAAACAATATTGTCATAGTTATAATAATAGAAACACTGATAATTACAACAGAATGTACAGTTATACTATTGGGAGCATAAAGAGAAAGGACATAAGGCCATAAGAGAGCCAGCGATCCTTGTCTACACCTAATACAAAAGAAATGGACAATGTCCGAAACTGATCATTCAAGAGATGATACACTGATGTTATTTGGAAATATGGGAGCAATTACAGAAGAAATGATGGAAAATAGAGGTGGTTGCTTCTGAGGAGCATGATGGAGGAAGGGTGCAGAGGAAATCAGGGCATTGCTGTTTTTGTTAGCAGCCTTTCAGCACTATTTGATGCTTAACTACCAGATAAAAATCATCTTAAAAATAAAAAGTAGCTTCTCTGCCTACTCAAAAATGCATGTAATTTGATTTTCATATCAATTCTATGAACTCCCAGGATCTCAGGAGAGTATT
Source organism: Ovis aries (assembly GCF_016772045.2). Taxonomy (NCBI): domain Eukaryota; kingdom Metazoa; phylum Chordata; class Mammalia; order Artiodactyla; family Bovidae; genus Ovis; species Ovis aries. Next base: position 52,834,604 of record NC_056065.1, read on the forward strand.
TAAAGGGGGCAAGACCTGAAAGACTTCCTAAAGATCCTTAGGAATCTCATCTAGGCTTTTGTGTTTATTCAAGTCAGCTGGAAGGAGGCCCTACACTCACCCCAGCCCACTCTCCCCTAGCCACAAGGGCTTTAAAAGCTCCCAGGCTGGGCTCCTTTTACTACTCTTTCAGCCTATCCCTTTCCTCTCCATGAGCTTCAATTTCCTGCTCCAGAGCCAGCTGTCTCTAAACTGAAAAGGTCAGGTGTGAGTGCTATTTCTGGCATTCACATTTAGTGCAAATGGTTCAGGCAGGTTTAGGTTTATTGCCTGAGCCAGGTAAACATGAACTCTCTCTAGTTCAAATATCACAAGCAGAAAACTCTCCCTCTCCCTTCCTCTCTCCCTCTCTCTCTCTCATACACACTTAATTTATTACCTAAGTAAGATTTATTGAAAGTTAACATAAGAATCCCCAGCCTAAGGGTGATATGCATGTCAGTACCACTACCAGAAACTTGATGTTGAAACAGATTTGCAGTACAAGCTTGTCTAGATGGATTGGAAACAGGCACACACGATAATGCAGAAAAATCTAGATAACCACAGTCATCTGTGTTCCTCTCCTCTGTGCAAAAGAGGACCAGAGAGGTCACCCAGAGAGGTCCACATGCACTGATGGGAAGTCTGTTCTAAGTCTCCGAGGACACAACAAAACAAGGCTGTTTATATTGATCAACAGCACATGTAGAAGTTAACATAAATCAATTAGCAAAATGTATATGTGGCAGCTATTGCTAACCTGTACTGTTTAAATAACAGCTTTAAGCACAAAACATGATGATAAAATCTCTTAATGGAGATCAGCCTGGTTGAGTTCTACTGTGACCTTCAGCAGCAGAATGTTCAGCTGTCACTCAAAAGCCACTGCCGGCTGATGAGGACAATGTTCTCTGCTAGACACCAGGATCATCTCAGAACTTAACCCCAAGTCCCATCAATAGTAACAGTAACAATGTACATTTACACAGCACTTGACCATCTGCCAGCCCCTTTCAAATACTTTATTAGCTGACAGCCTTCCCTGTAAGTCTGGGAAGCTTATTAGGAGCAGGAAGGCATGGGGGAATTTGAAGGCGGACAGTTTCCTTCAACACTTGGCTCTGCCACTCTGGGGCTGGTATGAATGCAACAAGTTTATTTCCCTCTAATAAGTATACCATACTCAAAGAACAACTATTACTGCAATCCTCAGTTTTGGTAAAACTGAGAAGGTAAGTTTGGAGAAGGTAAGTAATTTGCAAATGTAAGAGGAAAAACTGGAGTTTGAAGCTGAATCTATGTATCTCATTTCCAGTCCCATGCTCTACCTTGCACTTCTTCCATGTGGGTTACTAGTGCCACTGCAGCTTCAGGACAGTGATGCGCCAGGATTCTTCTCAATGGAGCCCCAGAAGGGAGGTGCTAATGTCTAAAGTTGGCACCCAGCTCTCCACTATCCCATTTCCAGGACCCAAACAATTGCTGCCCTCTGCTGTGCTAACGTTACTGTCAACAGTGGAAGGTATGTTGAGCTAGAGCCTTTTGCTCAGACCTTATCTCCTCTCACTGCTGAGCTCATTCTGCCAAGGTCGTCTGTCCCAGGTGCTGTTCCCTAAACACACAGGATGCTCATCCTTAGGTCCTTTGCCCTGACTGTTCCCTTTGCCTGAAACTCTCTTCCTCCAGTTGCTTCATTCCCTCCTCTGGCTCATCTCTGGAGGGTTAATTCTTCAATGCCACCCACTATTAACAAATAGCTCATGAAGCTCAATAAAAAAAAAAAAAAAAAAAACCATGAGGGGAAGACCTTAGTAGACCTTTCCCCAGAGAGGACATACAGATGGCCAAGGGACACATGAAAAGATGCTCAACATCACTGACCATTAGAGAAATGCTTATCAAAAGCTACAGTGAGGGATCACCTCACACTGATCAGAATGGTCATCATCAAAAAAAATCTAGTCACTGTGGAGAACAGTATGCTGCTGCTGCTGCTGCAGCTGCTAAGTCGCTTCAGTCGTGTCTGACTCTGTGTGACCCCATAGATGGCAGCCTTCCAGGCTCCGCTGTCCCTGGGATTCTCCAGGCAAGAACACTGGAGTGGGTTGCCATTTCCTTCTCCAATGCATGAAAGTGAAAAATGAAAGTGAAGTCACTCAGTTGTGTCTGACTCTTCCCAACCCCATGAACTGCAGCCTACCAGGCTCCTCTGCCCATGGGATTTTCCAGGCAACACAGTATGGAGGTCCTTAAAAATTTAAAATAGAACTACCATATGACCCAGCAAGACATATCCTAGATATACAGCCAGAGAAAATAAAAAATAGGCACCCCAATGTTCACTGAAGAATGATTTACAACAGCCAGGACGTAGAAGTAACCTAAATGCTCGCCAACAGAGGAATGGATGAAGGAGATGTGCCACGTATATACAATGGAGCATTACTCATGCACAAAAAGGAACAAAACTGTTTCATTTTCAGAGATGTGGATAGACTTAGAGACCCTCATAAGGGGAAGTGAGTCAGAGAGAGTAGAGCAAATACCATATCTATGCATGTACATGCTGTCACTTCAACTGTGTCCAACTCTTTGTGACCCTATGGACTGTAGCCCACCAGGCTCCTCTGTCCATGGGATTCTCCAGTTAAGAATACTGGAGTGGGCTGCCATTTCCTACTCCAGGGGATCTTTCCAACCCAGGGATCCAACTCACATCTTATGTCTCCTGGATTGGCGAGAAGAATCTTTACCACTAGCACCACCATTAACACATACATTTGGACTCTAGAAAAATGGTACAGATGAAACTATTTGCCAAGCAGAAATAGAGATACAGACTGCAGAACAAACGTATGGATACCAAGGGGAAAAGGGCAGGGGTAGGATGAATTGGGATATTGGGGTTGACATATATACACTACTATGTATAGTCACTAACTCATTAGATAACTAATGAGAACCTGCTGTAGAGTACAAGGAACTCTACTCAATGCTCTACAGTCACCAAAATGTGGAGGAAATCCAAAAAGGAGATGATATATGTATACTTATAGCTTATTCACTTTGCTGTACAGCAGAAAATAGCAAAACATTGTAAAGCAACTATAGTCCATTAAATTTTTTTTAAAAAATTATTCAATGACATGCATTAAAGGCATGGTAAGGAAGACTTTATTCAAGGCAGAGGGGTAGAGTATTGCAAACAGGTACAGGGACTGGAGCAATGGGGTCTTGTAGCAGGGAAAAGTGATTGGACTCAACTAGAAATACAAGAGAAATTTACAGCCAAGGAGCCAGTGTGGAGATGAATGGTTGGGAAATTACTAAGAGGCAGCATCAGGGATAAGAGAAGATTCTGGCTAAACTGATCTACCAGGATTCTTGCCAAAGGCAGTGCAGGGTGGTCAGACATCCCCTGAGGGATGGTGCAGGATGAGGAGTCTGACAAGTATCAAGTATGGGGCTTTCTGGTTAAACTGACTTAGCAAGATTCTTACTAAAATTAGAAATGAAGAGATGAACATGGAAGTCCAAAAGTCAAAGCCTGGTTGGGAAAGAGTTTAGGAGAGCCAAACTTGAGTTTGGTCAAAGTGAGAATCTTTATCATTACCCTCACCCTAACCCTAGTTAAGATCACAACTGCACTTCCCCCTCCTGACTGGGGACCCAGAGTTCCCTCCACTGCAATTTTCCCAGATCCCTTGAAAGTGAAAGTCACTCAGTTGTGTCTGACTCTTTGGGACCACATGGACTATACAGTCCATGGAATTCTCCAGGCTAGAATACTGAAGTGAGTGGCCTTTCCCTTCTCCAGGGGATCTTCCCAACCCAGGGATCGAACCCACGTCTCCCACATTGCAAGCAGATTCTTTACCAGCTGAGCCACAAAGGAAGCCCAGATCCCTTCAGTTCAGTTCAGTTGTTCAGTCGTGTCCGACTCTTTGTAACCCCATGAATTGCAGCAAGCCAGGCCTCCCTGTCCATCACCAACTCCCAGAGTTCACTCAAATTCATGTCCATAGAGTTGGTGATCCCATCCAGCCATCTCATCCTCTGTCGTCCCCTTTTCCTCCTGCCCCCAATCCCTCCCAGCATCAGAGTCTTTTCCAATGAGCCAACTCTTCACATCAGGTGGCCAAAGTATTGGAGTTTCAGCTTTAGCATCATTCCTTTCAAAGAACACCCAGGACTGATCTCCTTCAGAATGGACTGGTTGGATCTCCTTGCAGTCCAAGGGACTCTCAAGAGTCTTCTCCAACATCACAGTTCAAAAGCATCAATTCTTCGGCACTCAGCTCTCTTCACAGTCCAACTTTCACATCCATACATGACCACTGGAAAAACCATAGCCTTGACTAGATGGACCTTTGTTGGCAAAGTAATGTCTCTGCTTTTGAATATGCTATCTAGGTTGGTCATAACTTTCCTTCCAAGGAGTAAGCGTCTTTTAGTTTCATGGCTGCAACCACCATCTACAGTGATTCTGGAGCCCCAAAAATAAAGTCTGCCACTGTTTCCACTGTTTCCCCATCTATTTCCCATGAAGCGATGGGACCAGATGCCATGATCTTCATTTTCTGAATGTTGAGCTTTAAGCCAACATTTTCACTCTCCTCTTTCACTTTCATCAAGAGGCTTTTTAGTTCCTCTTCACTCTCTGCCATAAGGGTGGTGTCATCTGCATATCTGAGGTGATTGATATTTCTCCCAGCAATCTTGATTCCAGCTTGTGCTTCTTCCAGCCCAGCGTTTCTCATGATGTACTCTGCATATAAGTTAAATAAGCAGGGTGACAATATACAAATCCCTTAGTACCTTCTAAATACTATGAAACATTTATTTATTATGCTCAAAGTGTTCTGCCTGTCTCCCATCATCAGATGTAAGTTCCAAAAGGGCAGAATGGCAGAACTTTGGTCACTTTTTGTCACTGAGTGTCTTAAGTGCCTTAAACAGAGCCTAGCATACCCTGTGTGTGCTTCTGAGTATGCTCTGCTGTGTCCAACTCTTTGCAAGCCCATGAATTGTACCAGCTAGGCTCCTCTGTCCACAGAATTTTCTAGGCAAGAATATTGGAGTGGGTTGCCATTTCCCATCCCAGCGGACCTTCCTGACCCAGGGATCAAACCCACCTTTCTTGCATCTCTTGCAGAGGCAGGTGGATGCTTAACTGCTATATCACCTGGCATACAATAGACATCCAGCAAATAATGTAAAATGAGTAAACAAATGGAGGAATGGGTAGATGGATGGACAGATGAGTGGATGTGCAAAAAGACAGCAGAATTATTCTACTTTCTCCCCCAAGGTCATAGAAAGGTGGGACCTCCCCTGCAGGCTTCTCTCTAGAGGTCACATGTAATAGACATGTGCAGATTTTCAAGCCCGTCATGAAGCTGGTTGCCTAGGTAGTCAGTTTCTTGCCCTGGACCTCAAAGCCCTCTGGGTCTATACACATGCCATGACGTGCACACACACACACACACACACACACACACACACACACACAGTGAATCCTCAAGATTTCAGTCAAACACAAGCCCACTAGCAAGCAGCCTAAAGAAATTCACTGATGCAGAAACACTGTTCCATTCGGCCAAGGTCTGCAGAGTGTGGGCACAAATGAAAAAAGCAACTCAGGCAGCATGGCCAGGAGACTTAAGGGGCTTAATTGAACCTCATTTCTCCACGATGTGGGTGGCTTGTTTCCAGCTAGGCTGCCACCATGCCAAATTTACCGTGACAAGCTGTCTACTGCCTCTGTGCTGTGGTTCTTGGAAACAGCTGGAGGAGGGGAATGGACACATCTGAATCAAAGACTCTTTCTCCCTACAAGCCATAGGAGCCATACATCCCAGGGACTTGGGATCTAAATTTGATCCCTATTCCTCCACTGACCAACAAGGGGGGTTAAGACAGAAAAAAACAGCAAAGAAGAAGAGCTTCAGACCAGAGTTAGTGCTGGTTTATATGAAAGCATCAGAAACAGTGTTTCTACCCTGTGGGTGTTGCTTTGGGTGAACTTAGAGAATAAGGAGATGCAAGCACATGGAATGTAGGTGGAGAGATACGGTGGCCTGTCCTGCAAACTGAGCACCTTAATAATCAGCATCTGGATAAATAAATTATTCTGCCTGTTATCAAGGGACTAGCATGTAGTCATTAAAACTAATATTGAGCTTCTTGGTGACTCAGTGGTAAAGAAGCCACCTGGCAGTGCGAGAGACATGGGTTCAATCCCTGGGTCAGGAAGATCCCCTGTGCCACAGGGCAACTAAGCCCGTATGCCACAACTATTGAGCCTGTGCTCTAGAGTCCGGGAGCCACAACCACTGCAGCCCACATGCCCTAGATCCCATGCTCCACAACAAGAGAAGCTACTGCAATGAGAAGTCCCTGCAACACAACTAGGGAGTAGCCCCCGCTCACTGCAGCTAGAGAAAAGTCTGCACAGCAATGAAGACCCAGCACAGACAAAAATAAGCAAACAAAAATATAAAAAACCTAACATCATGTATAGGAGAAGGCAATGGCACCCCACTCCAGTACTCTTGCCTGGAAAATCCCATGGACAGAGGAGCCTGGTAGGCTGCAGTCCATGGGGTCATGAAGAGTCAGACACGACTGAGTGACTTCACTTTCACTTTTTACTTTCATGCATTGGAGAAGGAAATGGCAACCCACTGCAGTATTCTTGCCTGGAGAATCCCAGGGATGGGGGAGCCTGGTGGGCTGCCGTCTATGGGATTGCACAGAGTCGGACATGACTGAAGCAACTTAGCAGCAGCAGCAGCAGCAACATCATGTATTGGCATGGAGAGAGGCTTATGTTGGGTTTAGTGGAAAAAGAAGATTATAAAATAACCCATACTATGTGATCCTATTTTTGTTCAGAAACTATATATATATATAGTTATATACATATATAGTTATATACATATAACTATATATATATATATAAACAATAGACCCCCAAAGATTATCAGTAGTTACCTTCAGATGATCAGATTACTCGCATTTCTATTTTATTGTATTTTCTAAAATTTCCGCAAATTTTTTGTCAAAAAGAGTTTAACATTCAAATATTAGGTTAATACATGGAATAAAACCTGTCTGCATGGGACATATTTGGACCAGTGTGCTCAAATACACGGACTCTCCACTCACTGCAGGACAGGCTGAACCACACTGAGCTTGGGGAGCCCTGTGTTCTGACCTCTGAAGCTGAATTAGTTCCTCTCAATAAAGGTCTTGCTCATCCCAGCTTCCTTCCTCCCACCCCAAACTGCTACAATCCCTATAAGCCATGGACCTGAGCACCCTAGCTGGGACACAAACACTTCTCCACCACACCAAACTCTAGCTTCTCCCAAAAGCATATTTTTGCATCGTAAGTGCTCATGTGCTTAGTAGAGATGCTCTTCTTTCCAAAGTTTACCTAGAAAATACCTCTTCATGCATCAAAACTCAGCTCAAATGATGCCTCCTCCATATACCCTGAGAAAACCATAATTCAAAGACATATGTACCCCAATGTTCATTACAGTACTATTTACAATAGTCAGGACATGGAACCAACCTAGATGTCCATTGACAGATAACATGGATAATGTTGTGGTACATTTATACAATGGACTACTACTTAGCCACTAAAAGGAACAAAATTGAGTTAGTTGTAGTGAGGCAGAAGGACCTAGAATCTGTCATACAGAGTCAAGTATGCCAGAAAGAGAAAAACAAATATTGCATATTAACACAAACATATGAAATATAGAAAAATAGTACTGATGAACCTATTTACAGGGCAGGAATAGAGACACAGATGTAGAGCACAGACTTGCGGACATAGCAGGGGAAGGAGCGGGTGGGACAAACTGAGACAGTAGCAATGACATACACATTACCATGTGAAAAACAGAGAGCCAGCGGGACGCTGCAATATAACACAAGGAGCTCAGCTTGGTGCTCTATGACCTAGATGGGTAGGAAAGCGGCAGGAGGGAGTGGTGGGATGGGAAGGAGACTCAAGAAGGAAAGGATATGTGTATACTTAGAGCTGATTCATGTCATTATACAGCAGAAACTATCACAGTATTACAAAGCAATTATTTTCCAATTAAAAAGTTTAAAAATGATGCCTCCTCCATGACTCCTTCCCAGATTTTCTCAGAGAAACAATACTGACAATCTTTGTAAATATTTAGCTCCAGCCAAAATAGATCTCAGACAGGCTAAAGCCTAAACTTGCTGAGGGATGCACCTAGGAAATGGTTTCCCCACATCACACAGTAAATATATTGGAAGGCTTTTCAGAAGATATTAATCTTTGCATCTAATGAGTGGGCAGACACATAGCCAGAAACCTTGCTGGGGGGACAAAGGATGGATAAGAGAGACCGAAAGTCCCTATAAGATTAGCAGAAGACACATCTTATGTCTGGCCAAACCCTTCTTTTGGGGCAGGTGACTTACCTTCAGCTCTAAGTCCCCAGGGACATTAGGATGACCTGGAAAGCCATCTGTTCCTCAATCCAGGAGCATTTTGTATAATTTCCTGCCTTATGATAAATAGCCTTTGGCATTAAGGAAAGTGTACATCCTCAAATGCTGTCTTTGCCAAGTTTTTGTCAATCACTGCACAATTCCAGAGTGGCAGCCATGGATGCCGCCAGCAGCAGCCTATTGCATGGCAGTGGAAACAGCTGCATGACTGTCTGCTCTTACATCACACTAGGACCTCTGGCAAGATCAGAGATGCAGTTATACCTCCTGGGGTCACTGTAGAAGAAACAAAAGAAGGTGTATGTTGTGGGGGAAGGGGAATGCCAAGATTTTCCTTATCACTTTGTAAAAGCTCAGTCTGGAGGTATAAGAGAAAGAAACTTGAGCCTACTGCCTCTCTGTCATCTCTCACCTAATGAGAACTTTGTTGTTGTTGCTCAGTCACTAACTTGCGTCTGACTCATTGTGACCTCCACGGACCACAGCACATCAGACTTCCCTGTCCTTCACCATTTCCCGGAGTTTGCTCGAACTCATGTGCATTGAGTAGGTGATGTCATCCAACCATCTCATCCTCTTTCATACCCTTCTTCTCCTGCCTTCAATCTTTTCCAGCATGACGGTCTTTTCCAAAGAGTTGGCTCTTTGCATCAGGTGGCCAAAGTATTGGAGCTTGTTGTTCAGTTGCTAAGTCATGTCTGACTCTTTGCAACCCCATGGACTGTAGCACACTAGGCTCCTTAGCCCTCCACTGTCTCCTGGAGTTTGCTCAAATTCATGTCCATTGAGTCAGTGATGCTATCTAACATCTCATCTTTTATTGCCCACTTCTCCTTTTGCCTTCAGTCTTTCCCAGCATCAAGGTCTTTTCCAATGAGTCAGCATTTCTTATCAGGTGGCCAAAGTATTGGAGTTTCAGCGTCAGTCCTTCCAATGAAAATTCAGGGTTGATTTCCTTTAAGGCTAGTTTGATCTCCTTGCAGTCCAAGAGACTCTCAAGAGCACCACAATTTGAAAGCATCAATTCTTCAGCACTCAGCCTTCTTTACAGTTCAACTCTCACATCCATACATGACTACTGGAAAAACTATAGCTTTGACTATACAGACCTTTGTCAGCAAAGTGATGTTTCTGCATTTTAATATGCTGTCTATGTTCGTCATAGATTTCCTTCCAAGAAGCAAGCACCTTTTAATTTCATGAAAGCGTTATCAGAGCCTTATAAACTCCCTCCCATAGTGCTGCCCCCTGCCAGTGCTGAGGGCACAGAATCATCGCCCATCTTTGTCACCTGCCCAATAAGTGCCATCGAGGATATCACCACATGGCCAACTCTGTCTTCAGAACTTAATGCTTCTGGTCAGTCCTCACTGGGTGAGGAAAGGACAGCAAGCCTGGCCTTATCCCTTAATTACACAGAGCAGGCTGATAATCAAGGGATAAATTGGATTGATGGCACTCTGCATTCTGATCAGGCACTAAATGTGTCCAATGAACCATGAACTCTCTCTTCTGGCTGTGTGTTTTAACTCCACCAGTCATAATCTGCAGCACTATGTATATAATCTAGTGGGAAAAATAAACACACCAAAGCCCATCAACTAACATTAATGACCACTAGAATGTTCAAACCCAGCACATTTAATTCAGAGTGTAAGTGGCAAATGCCTTGTCGGCTGAAAAACAAAGAACCAAATTGTGCGTGACCCAGACCAGCACCTTCGAATTATGCCATTTGTTAAGTATACTCTGCATGCATATAATTAATCCAATTTGGCTCCATGGAAAAGAAATCATTTCCCTTAATGGTGCAATATTAGAATTAACCAATTCAGTCCTTAGCCCACATGTTCTTGTTACAGCCAGGCTAGATGACATCTCCTAAGGGCTCCTGAAAAGTTTTTGCAAAAGCACAGGAGGGAAAAAATATTAACTAAAAGGTAACACGCACATGTCTCTTGCTACATTTAAATTAGCTCATGACACTCCTATATTTACAGTGGATAACCAACAAGGTCCTACTGTACAGCACAGAGAGCTCTGCTCAATGTTACATGGCAGCCTGGGTGGGAGGGGAGTTTAGGGGAGAATAGATACAAATCTGCCTGCAATGTAGGCCACCCGAGTTCAACCCCTGGGTCTGGAAGATCTCTTGAAGAAGGAAATGGCAATCCATTCCAGTATTCTTGCCTGGAGAATCTCATGGACTGAGGAGCCTGGAGGGCTATAGTCCACAGGGTCGCAAACAGTCACACATGACTTAGTGACTAAATCACCACCAGATACATATTTGGATGACTGAGTCCCTTTGCTGTCCACCTGAAACTATCACAACACTGTTAACTGACTATGCTCCAATAAAAAGTTTACATAAAAATAAATAAATTAGCTTATACTCATGTACAGTTCTTTTTCCCTTTGTGGTGTGGGCCTAGGTCCAGCTTTGCCACTGTGTACAGATGCCTGAGATAGGGTGTTTGGAGAGTCAAGGCAAAAAGGAGCCTTTAACTGTTAGGCATAGGAGATTTATATTTAGAGGACATTCTTAGTGGAGCTAGTAACTCGTTTGAGCAATCAAAGGCACACAATGGAAACACAGCCTTGCTGAGCCCTACATTATTCAGCTCAGAGATTTCCATGTTCATCCTCCTGACTGCACCGCCCTGCCTGGACAGAGGGGAAATCTGCTGGTTCCACCTCTGGAGTCGGGTGAGCTGGGTTAACAGGGAACTAAACCCTGCTCCCCAGGTTTATTCCCCTTTACAAATTCTGAGTCTCCCGTAAGTGTGTTTGAGGAGGGGAGAAGTAAGGAGAAACTGCTTTTGCTAGGGGAGGATTTCAATTTCACCTGCTTTGCTTGACATGGGCTTCTGGAATTTTGCAATGGCTGCTGTGATTAGGTATTTATCTAAACTTCCCAGCAGGCTGGGGAGAACCTGGGTGCTTCAAATTACCTTCCAGGCTCTCCATAGCTTCCACAATAAAATCACAAGCTCTTTGGCAAGGCTTTGCACCAGGCTGCCTTTTTTTTGTTGTTGTTGTTTTTTTAGTTTTATTTTTGGCTGCGCTGGGTCTTCATTGCTATGCACGAGCTTTCTAGAGTTGCAGTGAGCAGGGTCTACTTTCTAGTTGCGATGCGTGGGCTTCTCACTGCAGTGGCTTCTCTCTCTTGTTGTGGAGCAGAGGCTCTAGGACGTGTGGGCTCCAGTAGATGTGGTGCATAGGCTTAGCTGCCCCACGGCATGTGAAATCTTCCCAGACCAAGGACTGAACCTGAGTCCCCTGCATTGGTAGGTGGATTCTTAACCACTGGAACACCAGAGAAGTCCCTTCACCAGCCTGCTTTTAACAGCCTTTGCCGTTGTTTTTTAGTCACTATGCCTTCTCCGACTCTTTGTGACCCCATGGACTGCAGCATGCCAGGCTCCTCTGCCCTCCACTATCTCCTGAAGTTTGCTCAAATTCAAGTCCATTGAGTTGGTGATGCTATCAAACCATCTCATCCTCTGTCTCCCTCTTCTCCTTTTGCTTTCAATCTTTCGCAGCACCCCATGTCTAACATGATACTTTCGCAGCCAAGGGAAGATGACCCCTGCAACTCAGTCAGTCAAGGGGAAAGAATCGATTCTTCAGAGTCAACTGAGCTGCTTTACTGTCTCCAGGAATGACACAGCCGCCCTCATCCCACTTTGTGGCATTCAGAGCCTCCCAGTTTGACACCTGACTCCCACAGATCATCTTGCTGTCTCTTCCCTATGTTATCTCTCAGGCTGGAGACAAAATCAGTTGCCCACTTTGGGTCTCAAGTCCTGTCTTCTTTTCCCTCTGATTTTTACTCTTCCTCCCTAGGCAGTCCTCCTGATCACTGGCTTCTCTTTTGGTTTGATTTTGGTTTACTGGACTTGTTTCCTGCTCTGATACATTGCTTGGTGGCTCAGATGGTAAAATAATCTGCTTACAACATAGGAGACCTGGGTTCAATCTCTGGTTCAGGAAGAACCCCTGGAGAAGGCAATGGCTATCCACTCCAACACCCTTGCCTGGAGAATCCCTTGGACAGAGGAGCCTGGAGGGCTACAGTCCATGGAGTCACAAAGAGTCAGATACGACTGAGTGACTAACAAACACACTGATATATCAGTGGCCCTAGTGGATTCTGAACAGTATGGCATCTTCTATGAAATTCTTCCATTCATTCAACAAACATCTTTATGTAGCAGGCATAATGCTAGGCATGGGGAGGCTCAAGGTAAAGGCCCAGAGGTGAGATAACACATAACCCAAGGGACACTGCAGTTTGCTCAGTACACCTGGGGTGCAGAAGGCATGGGAAGAAAGAGGAGTGGTTAAAGGTCGAGGGCCAGGAGTCACACAGCCCCCATCTGAAGCCAATCCTGCTCTGGTTGGAGTTGCTGAGAGGATCCCATGAGAAGATCCCCACCATTCATCTGGCACTTTGTATATGCTTTGTCAATCCCGGTTTTCATTGTTATCAAGTTAATGGACATTTTCACTATCATTTTCACACAGGAGTCACCTACACAAGGAGTTAGGGCCATATCCGGGTGGCATTGAGGTTCCTTTGAAGGGGTTGACCTGGGATGGGAGGGGGTGTAACTATGATGGAAATTTAGAACAATCACTATGGTGGTTGTGTGAAGAACGGATGGGTGACAGGCCAGACTGAGAGAGAAGAATAGGTTCAGGAGGCTGGGGCAATGATTTTAGCAAGAGACAATGGGACTCTGAGCCAGGGTGCTGGTGATAACAGAGGTTGGTGGATTCTATAGGCACAGAGGAGCCAGGATGTGGGTCCTGCAGTTACAGTGGTTAAGAGCACAGGCTCTGGGTTTGAACCTTGACCCTGCCATCCCTATTCTATGTGATCTTGAGCAAGTAACTTGGCCTTCTTAGGCCTCTGTGTTTCTCTCTACATGTCAAAAAAAATAAAATAAATAAGGAATGTGATCAACCTCACAGGGTTGAGCCAAAGTTAAGTTTGATATTGCACACCATGCACTCAGGATGGTGTCTAACACTGAGAAAGCACTCAACAAATGTTGCTTATCACTCTAAAACTGACAAGACATGGTAACCCATCAGACAGGCCAGACGGGAAGGATCTAAGAAGATCCCAGGATGCATAGAAGGTTGGATGTACCAAGGAAATAGAAGGTATCAGTGATCATTAAGAATTACCAGCCATCAGATGCAATGTCCCCAAGTTGAGAAATGATTTTCTTTGGGGAAAAATGTATGGCCCAGCAGTTCTGAGAGATGTTAGGTATATGAAAGTGATTTTGTTAAATGAGAAAACCAAGTTTCTTTTTTTATAAGCCTTTTTTAATAGTTTTATTTATGTATTTATTTTTGGCTGTGCTGGGTCTTTGTTGCTGTTGTGTGGGTTTTTCTCCAGTTGTGGCGAGTAAGGGCTACGCTATAGCTGCAGCACACAGGCTTCTCATTGCAGTGGCTTCTTGTTGCAGATCACAAGCTCTAGGGCACTCAGACTTCAGTAGCCGTAGCAGGTGGGCCCAGCAGTTGTGGTTCCCAGGCTCCAGAGCACAGGCTACACAGTTGTGGCGCACTGGTTTAGTTGCTCCCCAGCATGTATGATCCTCCTGGACCAGGGATTGAACCCACGTCTCCTGCATTGGCAGGTGGATTCTTTACCACTGAGCCACTAGGGAAGCCCCAAACCAAGTTTCTTTAGATTTTTCTCTCAAGCACAGAGACTCAAAAATTCCACTCTGTCATCATCCAGGAAGCCAGGCAAGCCTCATACCTGCTCCTTCATCTTATACATAAGCTGCCAGTCTGTGTGGCCTTGAAGCCATTTTGAGAAACTTCCAGCAATTCTTTAAATAAAAGTAGCATCGAGAAATCAGCTACAATATCACAACTACTGCACAGGATGCATTGCCATGACAACCCAACTACATTATTTTCAAATCCTATAGCCAAAGTCTAGCCAGCAATAGGACTGAAAGGAAATCTCTCTGCCTTTTATTCTCAGGAGGGAAGAGTGCATGTCCTAAAACATATCTTCTCATTTTTCTTGAAAATTAGACAAGACCAAAGCATCTTCCCCATGCATTCCCAGAACAAAGGGAACCATTCTCTCTGCCTATGCAAGGCACTGAATTCCATCAGTGCTGGCCACCTGCAGAATCTTCACTGGACCTCCTTCATCCGGCCAGAGCTAGCCACTCTGGAGGGATTCACTCATGAAGCCTCATGACAAGGAAGGATACAAAAATTATTTGTTCCAGGAGTTATCCCTGCACTACTGATCAATTCTTTTTTGCATATATCAACATAGGACCTTATTGAAATTAACTTACTGATACACACATGGTATTTGGACATACTGCTTCACATGCCTCAAAACCAACCCTGTGAAGTAAATGCCTGATGATTATGAATAGATGATAAGCAAATATTAGCACATGCATGCTAAGTTGCTTCAGTCATGTCTGACTCTAGGGACCCTATGGACTATAGCCTACCAGGCTCCTCTGTCCATGGGATTTCCCAGGCAAGAATACTGAAGTGGGTTGCCATTTCCTTCCCCAGGGTATTTTCCCAACTCAGGGATTGAACCCACATCTCATGTCTCCTACATTGGCAGGTGGGTTCTTTACCACTAGCACCACCTGGGAAGCCCCAAATATTAGTCAAGCCCTCCAATTATGAGGGCTACAATTTGGCACACCAGGTGGCATGTAAAAGTCTGACAAATGGCTTTTTGACCAATTGCTGATGCATGTTTGAGTTAGCAAAACATCACATCTATTTTTAAGTCAGGAGAAACAACAGGCACAAAATATATCAGAGGCTTGTGCAGAGACATATAGAATTCAGGACCTTAAAATAAATATTCATTAAATGCCTACAATGGAGCAGTTACTAGGTCAAAAGGCATAGCTGCTGGTTTAGAGGAGATTGTAAATTCAATTTTCCTGCATACATAAAACAGGTAGATCCCCTTATTCCTGTAAAACCTGCAAAGTCATTTTTTAGCATCCTGTCCTTAAATCTTTAGTAACTTGTGGTACACTCATTCCTGTAATTCTTTATTTGGCAGTAAACACCCATCTGCCCAAGTTGGAAGAGAAGTGGTTATAACTTCAGGAAAATGGATACATTGAGAGGTGTGCGCATGTGCTATGTAGATGTTGTTGGTGTCTTTTTATTTTTCTTTTCTTTCACCTCTCAAGACAAACCTTTGTAAACTACAGATAGGAGCAAGGTTTGACAGAGGAAATATTTAACTTTGGAAGATAAAAGTCTTTAGCGACTGTAGAAAGTCAGAAGGGGGTCTCCACAAATCAATAATAGAAATGATAAACCTGTATTGCTCTTCAACAAAATCCCAATGAGAAAGAAGGGGGTCATGTCCCGGCTCTAATAGAGATAGGCTTTGGGCAAATTTTGCTTGTTCACCTCTCAATCCCCAGAGCCTAACACAGAGACAGGCCTGTGCAAGAATGCACTTGTTCAACATCCAGCTCATTGGATGGATGTGCAAGGGGTAGGTGATCAGAGGGTAGACAAATTGGAGCTCCAGGATCTATAAGGATAGAAGGTATCATATATAAGGCTTCAACATGAGCAGATCTCTGGCACACCCAATTTAACAAGCGCAATGTTGAGTCACTGGTAGAAGCCTGAGTGGCCATCAACCTTCCCATAGCACCACTTCCTGCCAGAATGAAGAAACTAGCCATTGGAAAGGTCAGTGGTATTCACCTATGTGCAGTTTCCCAGACACCAGTTTTTACTTTAAATAAAGGGCCGTGCCCCAAAGCTTGGAGAAAGAGGCCAGTATGCTTAAAGCTATGGAAAGAGAGTCTGGGTGAAAATAAGTTGCTTCAATAAGATTAGCAAAGCACACATTAAACTTGGCAACCTCTGCTGCCCTCCAGCTAGTACAGATTCTAGGAACATAATCTCATTTGGAGGAACCAGCTTTCCCATCATATCTACAAAGACAGAAAGTAAAGAAAGGCAAAAGTTGGCCTAGAATCCATTGGTGTGTTTGACATTTCTCTGAAACTAACCTTTTGGGAACCATGATTCCTGAAACGGGAACTCAAAGTTGCAGGGGGACATCATCACTAGCCTGAGAGAGAGATGGCTGGGTACTGAGAAAACACAATTGAAAAATGAGACATACTGAGATAGTCAACACAATTAGTTGTATTAGCAGCCACGGTTTTTCCTTCCAATATTTTGGCTACATATTTTATTTTTAAAAATCCAAATGGTTATAATTACACATTAACTATCTGACAAGACGGCTGACTGTAGACCTGTGAAAAGCAATTATTTTGACATTGATTACTTTCTACACAGGAGCAAAGTATTGTAATTGCAGTTTGCTGGAAGCTATTACAACCTTCTCTGATGTGCTCCCAATTTGGCTGGAGTTAATTAATGGGTGTTGGGGGAGGAGAGGGTGAAGTCAGCATGCAGCTTAACACACAAATTAATTGACATGAAATAAATTAATATGTTTAATTTAAATGTTATTAATTTACCAAACAGAGAGAAACAGGCACATGGTTTGGGGAGCTAAGGCATTAGCATCAGCTACAGAAAGATGTCACCAGGTTACCATGGCAACTGCCTCATTAGGCTTCCAAGGGACGCCAGCATATCGCATGGGGCTGAGGAGCAGTGGGCAGAGAATTCTGAACATCAAACGGGAAATCAGAAATATCAACTAAAACCAAGCAGTGCTTTGAGGATGGGATTCGGAGTAAGCTGTTTATCTTCAGGTGACCTGGGCGCTAGCCTGCAGCCAAGAAAAGGCAGTGTTTGAAATCCAGCACGCCATCCTTTAAATAAGGTGTTTGCCCTGGGAGAAGCAGGTGCACCATAGGGTGTCAAATGGTTTTCTTATGCCCAGATGCTCCATCCTAGCTTAAGCCTCCCACTCTTTTCGCATGCAGTTCCATCTTCCTGGAACACCCTTCTGAGACTTTCTTTACGTGCCTCACCTTGTATGCCTGTTTCATTAATAAGTCTCAGCTTAATGTCACTTCTTCCAGGAATCGGAATATACATTTCAACAAGAACTTTAGGAGATTCATATGCACATTAATGGTGATGAAACACTGATACACACCAGTGCTTCCCGAGAGTGTGGCAAATGGCAGGCAGTCAACAAACATTTAAAAATCAAGTCTTCCCTTTATATCTAAACATCGTCCCTGCCCCAGGTAGCATAGGTGAATCCAGAAGCTGCAGCAGGTGGGCCATCATTTATTAATGTGGTTAAACAGGCTGTCTATCCATGCATGATGCTGAGGTGGGATTTGGAGCTCTACAGAGGCTTAAGCACTACAGAGACTTAAATCTTTGCTGTGTCACTCTATGGCCTCAGGAAACTTACTTAACTGCTTTGTGCCTCAATTTTGTCATCTAGAAAATGGGGATACTAGCTCATCCATCCATTTAACTGTTACTTGAGCATTGGCTATGTGCCACTCCCTGTTTCAAGCACTTGGAATCAACAGTGACCACGATGACAAAAATTTCTATCCTCTTGTTGTGAAGATTAAATGAAATTATGAATATAAAGGACGTAGTCTGGGACACAGGGAAGGTTCAATACATTATCATTCTTATTCTCTCAGTTCAGCTCAGTTCAGTCGCTCAGTCGTGTCCGACTCTTTGCGACCCCATGAATCACAGCACGCCAGGCCTCCCTGTCCATCACCAACTCCCGGAGTTCACTCAAACTCATGTCCATCGAGTCGATGATGCCACTTTAAATATCTTTTTCCTGCCTACAACACATTTTCTTTGCTTGTTCAAATGGAGTTACATAGTCATAACTGTGGTCTGTCTTGCTGGCATAAGCTGAAGGTGAGCTCAGTTGTAGCGAGAATGGCGATCAGTCCTCGCATAGTATAGCTCCACACTGTTTACACTCAGTTGAAGAGTATAGCTAGAGGATGATTTCTTTTGTTTTGTTTGTTGTAAATACAAGTAACCATAATGCAGAAGATACACTAGAGAGGTAAGATGGAGCCACATTTTTAGAAAGAATTAGAACCATCCAACACGGTAGCCACTTGCCATACATTACCCATATGGGCTATTTAAATTTAACATGATTTAATAAAAAATTTAATATAATTAAAATTAAATCTAAAATTCAGCCCCTCAGTTGCACTAGCCATATTTCAAATGTTCAGTGGCCATATGTGGCCAACAGCTACCATATTGAACAGTCCAGATATAGAAATTCCTATCATTGCAGAAAGTTTTATTGGCTAGCACTGGTCTACCGCCATGTTTCCCCAACTTGAATATGCATATGAAATCCTGAGAGCCTGTTAAAATGCAGATTCTGATTGAATAGGTTTGCCTTAGAGCTCAGAAGTTTTGCATTTCTACTTCTAGATGATGCTAATCCTGCTGGTCTATACTTTAAGAAGAGAATATAGACTGTTATAATGAAGACACAGAGTCAGAAAGATAAGGAATTTCCAAATCTTATTAAGACAATTCTCAGTAAAGTTCCCTCAGAGTATGACTTATTGAGCACTTGACCAGTAATCTTCTGTTGATAAGTGGTGTAAATTAGGGTCTGCAGAGGAGCAGTAAGAATATAATGATGACTGCTGAGTGAGATATATAATGTTCATATTCTTGACCACTTCAACCTCTCCAAATTAAAATCCAGAAAAACCTCTTCCCACATGGACCAACTCACCAATGGCCTGTTCTGCTCAGAATTTCAGAAGGAACTTGGTTCAGAAAAACTTAGTGGAAATACAGGAAAGTTATTCCAAATGATACTAACCTAAGACAAAGAAGATATGCTCTGATCTGACCTAATCTTATTTTAGTACACCACCAAAAGTATCACTTGGGTATTGTCTAAGGTTGTTCTTTCCCTCTTTGGCACCTTAGCCTTCAACCTCAGGTGCATATTATAATTAGCTGGAAATATTGCTTAAAATATGCATTCTTCTACATAAAGATGTGGTTTATATACAATGGAATACTATTCAGCCATAAAAGAAAATGCCCTCTGCAGCAACAAGGATGGACCTGGACATTATCATACTGAGTGAAACAAGTCAGAGAAAGATAAGTACCATGTGATGTCACTTATATGTGGAATTTAAAATATGATACAAATGAACTTATTTACAAAACAGAAACAGACTCACAGATTCAGAAAACAAACATGATTATCAAAGGGGAAGAGGGAGTGGGATAAATTAGGAGTTTGAGATTAGCAGATACAAACTACTATATCTGCTCTGCTGCACAAGCATAGTTACTCAGTCGTGTTCAACTCATTGTGACCCTTTGGACCCTTAGCTCACCAGGCTCCTCTATCCACTGGGATTTTCAGGCAAGAATACTGGAGTGAATTGCCATTTTCCTCCTCCAGGGGATCTTTCCAACTCAGGGCTCAAATCCATGTCTCCTGTATCTCCTGCATTGCAGGTAGATTCTTTACCCTCTGAGCCATTGAAGGAGTCCAAACTACTATATATAAAATAGATAAACAACATGGTCCTAGTGGATAGTGCAGGGCACTATATTCAATATCTTCCAATAAACCATAAGGGAAAACAACATAAAAAAATTATACATATATATACACACACACATACATATACATACACGCACATAACTGAATCACTTTGCTGTATACTAGAAAGTGAAATGAAGTGAAGGAATGTGAGCTTGCTCAGTCGTGTCCGACTCTTTGCGACCCCATGGACTGTAGCCCACCAGGTTCTTCCATCCATGGGATTCTCCAGGCAAGGATACTGGAGTGGGTTGCCATTTCCTTCTCCAGGGGAACTTCCCAACCCAGGGATCGAACTCGGGTCTCCTGCATTGGAGGCAGGCGCTTTACCCTCTGAGCCACTGAGGAAGCTGTAAATCTACTGTACTTCAATTTTAAAAAAGAATGTTATGTGAAAAAAAACTTTTTGTGGTACTAGAACAAAAACAGAAATGCAGATCAATGGATCAGGATAGACGCTCAGAGATAAACACACACACCTATGATTACCTAATCTATGATAAAAGAAGCAAGAACTTATGATGGAGAAAAGACAGTCTCTTCAATAAGTGGTGCTGGCAAAACTGGACAACTACATGTAAAAGAATGAAATTAGAACACTCTCTCTAACATCATGCACAAAAATAAACTCAAAATCCATCAAAGACCTAAATGTAAAGCCAGACACTATAAAACTCTTAGAGGAAAACATAGGCAGAACATTCTTTGACATAAATTGCAGTAAGGTCACTTTTTACACACCTACTATAGTAATGAAAATAAAAACAAAAATAAACAAATGGGACTTAATTAAACTTAAAAGCTTTTGCAGAGCAAAGGAAGCCATCAACGAAATGAAAAGACAACCCTCAGAATGGGAGAAAACATTTGCAAATGAAGCAACTGACAAGAGATTCATCTCCAAATCATACAAACAGCTCATGTAGTTCAGTATCAAAAAAAACCCAAACAATCCAATCAAAAAATTGGCGGAAGATCTATAAAAATATTTATCCAAAGAAGATATATAGATGACCAACAAAAAAATTTTGTAATGCATTACTTGTTGACACTCCCAGAGATTGGTTTAATCGATCAGGAGGAGAGTCCAGGAATCTGTTTTTAAGCATCATCCAGTTTATTCCAATGGGCAGCAAGGGTTGAGATCCTCAATTCTGAAAAGCAAGTTTCCTCATACAAATGGGTGGCTCCTTCCTCTGGGTTTATCCTACAACTTGACTACTGCTCTGCTACCCTCCACACTGACAGAGGATGAGATGGATGGCATCACTGACTCAATGGACTTGAATTTAAGCAAATTCCAGGAGATGGTGAAGGACAGAGAAGGCTGGTGTGCTACAGTCCATGGGGTTGCAAAGAGTCGAACACAACTTAGCAACTGAACTACAATCCTCCACACTGACAACCTGGGGTCTAACTTGCTTTGAGCTCCACATCTGCCCCAGGAATTCACCTTCCAGTTCTGTGTGCCCTGACAATTAGTGAAAAACACCTTCTCCCTCTGATTCCTGCCCCTTGCCAGGTAACCACTGTCACAGGGAGAGGGACTGAATTGATCTTTCTAAAGTAATGAAAAGACATGATACAAACTGGATTATTTTTTAAAGAAATAAAGTATCAGTATCTTGATCACTGCCAAGGGATTTGCTGATTTTGTTTGTTTCTCCTTAGTTCCTATGCAAGAATATATGGAAGCTTTCAAATACTTTAGATTTTGAAGGTTTTCTGTTAGCAATATTTTCCATGAGGCTGTCATTTTCATGGCCATCACTTTAAATGTTTGCATAAACTCTCATTTAAATGATTAATCATAATTTATTTCCATGCTGTTGCATGTTGAGGTTGCCTTCAATTTGTCACTGTTGATACACAAAGCTGCAATGAAAGTCTTTCTGTACCAAACTTTTTCTGAGTCATGGGTTTTACATTTCTGTCTTGTCGGCCCATGTGAATTGCCAGCTTTAGTCATGCCACACCTTCTCTTTGTCGCCAGATCTACATGACTTAACAAGAGAAGCCAAAGCAGAATTTCCATGGATGTTTTCAATGGGGGTGCTCTAGGCATTGGGTAAAATGATGCTTTACTGAACGAGATTTCCCTATGCTCTGTAGGAAGTTTGGCATCCTTGTCCCATCCATGAGATGTCAATCGTGTCCCTTGTTTACCATGACAACCCAAAGCACCCCTTCTCTGTGGCCTGAGAAGCCAGGGTTTGTTGACCCCTGCACATTGCCCATTGGTTTCTGTCTTGCTTTTTCAGACTCTAGTCAGAGTCCCTCAGGGGAGAATCTCAACAAAAAAAGCTTTAAGAGTTGGCCACACAAATGCAAACTAGTACAGCCACTATGGAGAACAGTGTGGAGATTCCTTAAAAAATTGCGAATAGAACTACCTTATGACCCAGCAATCCCACTGCTGGGCATACACACCAAGGAAACCAGAACTGAAAGAAACACATGTACCCCAATGTTCATCGCAGCACTGTTTATAATAGCCAGGACATGGAAACAACCTAGATGTCCATCAGCAGATGAATGGATAAGAAAGCTGTGGTACATATACACAATGGAGGATTACTCAGCCGTTAAAAAGAATTCATTTGAATCAGTTGTGATGAGATGGATGAAACTGGAGCCGATTATACAGAGTGAAGTAAGCCAGAAAGAAAAACACCAATACAGTATACTAACACATATATATGGAATTTAGGAAGATGGCAATGACGACCCTGTATGCAAGACAGGGAAAGAGACACAGATGTGTATAACGGACTTTTGGACTCAGAGGGAGAGGGAGAGGGTGGGATGATTTGGGAGAATGACATTCTAACATGTATACTATCATGTAAGAATTGAATCGCCAGTCTATGTCTGACGCAGGATGCAGCATGCTTGGGGCTGGTGCATGGGGATGACCCAGAGAGATGTTATGGGGAGGGAGGTGGGAGGGGGTTCATGTTTGGGAACACATGTAAGAATTAAAGATATTAAAATTTAAAAAAAAATATTTCTACTTGTTCTGGAACTGCTTGTAAAGTATAAAATCTAACTCATTTTCTAGATACTGATTTTAACATTTAGCTGGATTCTATGATGTTATTAAAATTTTATAATATTAAAAAAAAAAGAGTTGGCCACACATATAGGATCAGCTCTAACCCCTACCCAGGCAGGCATCCTCATTCTCACTCACCCACCTCTCTTTCCAGCATCTTTGAGTTTGGCTTTTGGCCACTCCATTATACCCACTTTCACTTTTGTGTTTTTTGGTCACGCTGTGTGGCAAATGGGATCTTAACTCCTTGACTAGGGATCAAACCCACACCCCCTGCATTGGAGGGACAGAATCTTAACCGTTTGACCACGAGGGAAGTCCCACTATTCCTTTGTTAGAAGACCATTTCCTTTACTCCTTTCCTTAATTTTTCCTCCACCGACATCTCCTCCTGCATCTTCTCTTATGCAATCTACATGCAGGACACTTTCCAGCCAGTATCTAGCATAGTCTATGGGTTAAGATTACAAACTCAAAACTTGGGTTTGAATCCCTCCTTGTACACTTTCTAGTTTGTCACCCCAGGCAAGGAGGGTATTTGAAGCCCAGAGAGGCACATTTCCTCATCTGTAAGACAGAGTGATGATACTAATAAAACCTCATGGGGAGCTGGTTGAGGAATGGGCTTAAAAGTCATCAAGATACCTCAGAGTGGAAGTGGGATTTAAACCCAAGGCAACTGCAAGAAAAACATCAGTATTTTTCCACCAAACTAGTTCACCCCTCTTTCATGAAAATATGGAAATCTTTTTTATGTTACACCATCATTAACTATTTAAGCCATTTGGAAGAAGAATATTGGAGCTTCCCTGGTAGCTCAGAGGGTGAGGAATCTGCCTGCAATATAGGAGACCTGGGTTCAATCCCTGGGTCCGGAAGATCCCCTGAAGAAGGAAATGGCAACTCCAGTATTCTTTCCTGGAGAATCCTATGGACAGAGGAGCCTGATGGGCTGCAGTCCATGGGGTCACAAAGAGTCAGACATTGAGGGGTGGTATGGGGAGGGAGGTGGGAGGGGGGTTCAGGATGGGGAACACGTGTACACCTGTGGCAGATTCATGTTGATGTATGGCAAAACCAATATAATATTGTAAAGTAACTAGACTCCAATTAACATAAATAAATTCATATTTTTAAAAAAATAACACTTTTACTTTCAAGATTGGAAATAGTACAATCTTGAGAGATGTAAAGAGAACAGTTCTGTGTTTACACTACCTGTGTAAGGAGTGCTGAGGTCTTTGCTTTTCAGTTACAAATACAATGATATAGAAATGCTATATCACATAACATTGAAATCCAGAGTTTGTTTGTTGCTTCAAATAAAAGAGTTGTATAATGCACTCCTCTATTTTCAAGACCCGTATTCTGTATGGGTCAAAGACTTCTTGATAATCAAGACTGCTATCATTCATTCTGTCCTTGCAGTTCTCTTATAATTGCAGCCTTCAGGCTAACATTTAGACAAAGCTTAAAATGGATTTGCAAAGGTGAAGTTATTGAAAAAGATTTTAAACCACTCAGATTAGATATAAACACCATGACTGAATTTAATAAACTGGAGGAAAAGAAAAGTCAATTTTTGTCATGTATTATATAAAGAAATAGCTAGAAAGAATGTGTGTTCATGCCACACACAATGCCAAGATCTAAGTTATTATGCAGTCCCACCTACCCCCACCATCACTCAAAACGATATGAAATCAATTGTCATCCCCTCTCTATTTACCAGGTGTAGCATGGGTAGACTCACTGACAGTGATGTTTATCCAACGAATAGACAGATGCAATGCACCTGAGAAATCTGGGCAAAGAAAAAACAAAGAAAAGCTTGTTTATCCACATCCCATTTCCTCCTGGAGAATATCAACCCCAGAGAAAACCACTTTCAGTTTACATCTCATGATTGCAAATACTTCCTGAATTTCTGTTTGGAATGCAGCCCTTGGAACAAACTTGCTCTCCCCAAAGAATGTGAAGTCTATCCCCTCCAAAGCTTGAGGTGTGATGAGACGCTGGCCACCAGGATACCTTGCTTGGTCCTTCAACATGATTACTGCATCTAAGCTTTCCCTTTCAGAATTTTAAAAGAATATCCAGGCACTGATCTCTGCATAGACGCTGGTTTATTTCCTGATCTTGTGGTTTTATGGCAATGATTCTCAAACTCAGTATCAGATCACCTGGGAAACCTAAAAAGGACACAAGTAGTTTCTCCCCTACTTCAACAAGTCTGGTGCCTGCACTATTTCTTAGCTCTCAAGGTGATTTTGATACACACCAAAGTTTGAGAACTACTACTACCGTAAGTCATTAAACTACTAAGCTCCTCCAATTGTTGCATATATCCATGCTCAGTCACTTCAGTCATGTCTGACTCTTTGCTCCCCATGGACTATAGCCCACAAGACTCCGCTGTCTATGGGATTCTCCAGGCAAGAATACTGGAGTGGCTTGCCATTTCCTCCTCCAGGGGATCTTCCCAACCCAGGGGTCAAATCTGCATCTTCTGTTTCTTAATGCATTGAATGTGGATTCTTTACCCACTGAGCCACCAGGGAAGTCTCCTCAAACTGTTGTTTATATATCACCTGGGAATTGAGTTAAAGTGCAGACTGTGATCCAGCGTGCTAAGGGAAGATTCCAGAGTCTGCATTTCTAACCACTCAAGGGGGAAGCAGTGCTGCTGATCTATGGTCTACATTCTCTGCTCAGGATGATTTTGCTCATCCCCCTCCCCCCAAAGGGGACATTTGGCAATATTTGGAGACATTCTTGGTTGTCAGATTTGGTGGGGAGGCTGGTATCTAGTGGGTACAGTTGGTTTTGTTGTTGTTTAATCACTAAGTCATGTCCAACTCTCTGGGACCCCATGGACTGAAGCCTGCCAAGCACCTGTGTCCATGGGATTTCCCATGCAAAGAATACTGGAGTAAGTTGCCATTTCCTTTTCTAGGGGCTCTTTCTGATGTGGGGATCAAAACCTCCTCTCCTGCATTGGCAGGCAGGTTCTTTACCACTGAGCCACCTTGGAACCCCAGTGTATATAGTAGAATGATGCTGAATATCCTTCAGTGAACAGGACATCCCCTCATCCCACCCCTGCCTAACCAGGAAGTGTATAGCTCAAAAGATCAATAGAGTTAAGATTAAGAAACCCTACTCAAGGACATGTATACTTAAAAAGAAAAAAAAAAAGGTAGGAAACCAAGCTCATAAAAGAGAATTAAAATAGCAAAGTTACCACTTTGCTTAACTAGAAGAAACAGTAAAATGAACATCTTCTCTCAGAGTTGCAGCCACAGAGGGATTTGTAACTTACAGAATATAAAAAGAAACCTACATGTTTGCCCCTCAGGTTCTGAAGTCTAAGACACCTAAAGGAAAAGTGACAAGTTCTTCCAACTATCAGTATTCTTACAAGAGCCTACTGTTTTTGGATTCCAGACAATGGTCTACATTTTTTACTTTTCACCCAGATATTGCAAAATCATGTATACTCACAGAGGAAAACCTTTCCTGTAAATCAGATTTTTTATTGTCCTGCTGACTCAGTTAATTAAAACCAAAATTTAAGGAAGGATAGGTACATGCTGAAATGGTTAGAGAGTACCACTGACTTAACGGACATGAATATGAGCAAATTCTGAGAGACAGTGAAATACAGGGGAGCCTAGCATGCTGCAGTCCATGGGGTCACAGAGAGTCTAACACAACTTTGCAACTAAACAACAATGACACAGTACATGAAGGTGAATTATCTTGCTTTTCCTGAATTGTTCTAAGAAATAAACTGTACCTTCACTGTGGATATCCAGCATAGTATATCCAGACTTCACTGCTAAATTTCACAAAGCACTTTGCTTGTTACTTTGACACATTTAGTTTTATAGCAGTTTTACAGGGTCTGGAGTCCTCAGCCATTTTACAGAGAAATGATACTGTCTGTTCAGCCTGTCCAAGTGTGAAAACAGGCTCTGTCTATAGGTCTGGTGATGAGGTGAGGTGAGATGAGATGGGGAGAAAGGGAGTGGATAGCCAGCCTGAGATATTCCAAGGAGCTCCTGCCCAAGTTGGTGTATAGCCCAGAGAAAGACATGGGTGTGGACAACTTTGGAACATAACCCTCTGCCCTTGTCCTCATCCTGCTAATTAGAATAACATGAAGAAGAGATTTCATGGCAGCAGAAAGAGTTAGACTAGAAGACTCTGGAAAATATCTTCCAATCAAGAGTAGGGCAACATGGCACCATGGGATCAACCAGAGTGGAAACCGCATTCACCTGCTCAGAAGTCCATGTAGATGGAAAGCTCTGAAGAAGGGTTCTCAACTACTCCATGGTGGATATGTTCCTGGCACCACCTGTTGGTTGAAGGAGGTCATGCTGGATGAAGTCATGGTGGTCATGGTGGAGGAAACACCTGGCTGAGGTGCGTCTATAGAAGCTTAGGGGTAAGATGAGTTCATATTTAGAGAAGGGAGAATGGTCAGAAGACTGGTCACAAATGTCTCTGCTTAACTTTCCCAAGAACAATGATGGTGTCCTCATTTGCATTCCCATTTGTATTCTTGGTACATGGCTGGATCATACAGTTTATCACAGGCACCAAAATTGAGTGTGTGTGTATGTGTGTAGATTGTGAGTTCTGGGTGGGAAAGCCTTGTGCTTTTACTCACCTTTGAGCCAACCCCAGTAGCTATTTCAATGGCCAATGGCCAATAAATATTTGAACATAATGATGTCTCAGAGATAGCAGAAGGGAAAAGAACAGCCACAGGCTGTGTGAAACTCACTGCAAAATCAGACCCAAAGGTCTAGTGGACCCATGGAGAAGTCATCTGTTGTTTCTGAAGCCCAGTGATCATTCTTTCTTTCCTTTGGTAACTCTGCTTGCGTGCTAAGTTGCTTCAGTCATGTCTGACTCTTTGCGACCCTATGAACTCTAGCCCACCAGACTCCTCTGTCCATGAGATTCTCCAGGCAAAAATACTGGAGTGGGTTGCCATGCCCTCCTCCAGGGGACTTTCCCAAGCCAGGGATCAAACCCACATCTCCTGCGGCTCCTGCACTGCAGATGGATTCTTTTACCGCTAAGCCACTGGGGAAGCCCCTTTGGCCACCCTACTTCCTCCTTAATTTTCTGTGAAGGAGCACCTAGATATCAGTCAATATGGCCCAAAGGGGAACTCCATTCTCTCTAGATCTGAGGAAAGGGCACATGACCCAAGCCTGGTCAATGGGACACTCTGTCCTCCTGGGCTCATATTCAAATATGGACCCATAATCCAAGTAAATCAGCAAACCTTAAATCTGGGTTTTGTTAGAAGTCTTCTTTCTGCTGGGATTGCTGTCTATAAGGCTGTTACTATGAGTCCTCTTTCTGCTGGGGTTGCTGTCTATAGGGTGTTACTAGGTTCTCCTCTATGGAGAACCTGCTTGAAGATGAAGATGAAGGCAGCATGGAGCAGTGTAGAGCTGAGACCGGGGAGAAACCAAGTCCTAAATGTATTGGCAAGTCCCAGAAAACCACTAGGTCTGTTCACAGACCTCTGTTTACATGATCCAATACCTTTCTTTTGAGCTCTGCTTGCAATTAGTATATACTGAGTATATACTCTAATCCCATGGGGTGCTTCTAAAGGACCCCAAAACAAGGCAAGTTCTGGTCATTCTTCTCTTGCGATTGGCTACAGGCCACCAGTCAAAACCCTGAGCTGCATCCTAATCAGACAGGGATGTTTAATAGAGCCATAGTACATCCACCACCAAGGCTTCATGCTGTCATCTAAAGGTCTAGGAGCAACCACTATTCCCTGACACACTAAGCCAGCGACTGCAACAGGCTTGATGGTTTTCACTACTTGGTTACATACTCAACCTATATGGTAACCAGTAGAGTTCAGAGAAGAGAAGAACAGAACTATCAGATCCAATCAACAGGGATTTTCTTTTTTTTAATATAAATTTATTTATTTTAATTGGAGGCTAAAGCAGAGACATTACTTTGCCAACAAAGGTCCATCTAGTCGAGGCTATGGTTTTTCTAGTGGTCATATATGGATGTGAGAGTTGGACTGTGAAGAAAGCTGAGCGCCAAAGAATTGATGCTTTTGAACTGCAGTGTTGGAGAAGACTCTTGAGAGTCCCTTGGACTGCAAGCAGATCCAACCAGTCCATTCTGAAGGAGCTCAGCCCTGGGATTTCTTTTGGAGGGAATGATGCTGAAGCTGAAACTCCAATACTTTGGCTACCTCATGCGAAGAGTTGACTCATTGGAAAAGACTCTGATGCTGGGAGGGATTGGAGGCAGGAGGAAAAGGGGATGACAGAGGATGAGATGGCTGGATGGCATCACTGACTCGATGGATGTGAGTCTGAGTGAACTCCGGGAGTTAATGATGGACAGGGAGGCCTGGCGTGCTGCGATTCATGGGGTCGCAAAGAGTCGGACACAACTGAGTGACTGAACTGAACGGAACTGAATTACTTTACAATATTGTATTTGTTTTGCCATACATCAACATGAATCTGCCACGGGTGTATGTGTTCCCCATCCTGAACTCCCCTCCTACCTCCCTCCCCATACCATCTCTCTGGGTCATCCCAGTGCACCAGCCCCAAGCATCGTGTATCCTGCATCGAACCTGGACTGGTGATTCATTTCATATATGACACTGTACATGTTTCAATACCATTCTTCCAAATCATCCCACCCTCTCCCTCTCCCTCTGAGTCCAAAAGACTATTCTATACATCTGTGTCTCTTTTGCTGTCTCCCATACAGGGTTATCATTACCATCTTTCTAAATTCCATATATATGCATTAGTATACTGTATTGGTGTTTTTCTTTCTGGCTTACTTCACTCTGTATAATCGGCTCCAGTTTCATCCACCTCATTAGAACTGATTCAAATGCATTCTTTTTAATGGCTGAGTAATCCTCCATTGTGTATATGTACCACAGCTTTCTTATCCATTCATCTGCTGATGGACATCTAGGTTGCTTCCATGTCCTGGCTATTATAAACAGTGTTGCGATGAACATTGGGGTACATGTGTTTCTTTCAGTTCTGGTTTCCTTAGTGTGTATGCCCAGCAGTGGGATTGCTGGGTCATAAGGCAGTTCTATTGCCAGTTTTTAAAGGAATCTCCACACTGTTCTCCATAGTGGCTGTACTAGTTTCATTCCCATCAACAATGTAAGAGGGCTCCCTTTTCTCCACACCCTCTCCAGCATTTATTGCTTGTAGACTTTTGGATCGCAGCCATTCTGACTGGCGTGAAATGGTACCTCACTGTGGTTTTGATTTGCACTCTGACAATGAGTGATGTTGAGCATCTTTTCATGTGTTTGTTAGCCATCTGTATGTCTTCTTTGGAGAAATGTCTGTTTAGTTCTTTGGCCCATTTTTTTTTATTGGGTCATTTATTTTTCTGGAATTGAGCTGCAGGAATTGCTTGCATATTTTTGAGATTAGTTCTTTGTCAGTTGCTTCGAATGCTATTATTTTCTCCCATTCTGATGGCTGTCTTTTCACCTTGCTTATAGTTTCCTTTGTTGTGCAGAAGCTTTTAAGTTTAATTAGATCCCATTTGTTTATTTTTGCTTTTATTTCCAATATTCTGGGAGGTGGGTCATAGAGGATCCTGCTGTGATTTATGTCGGAGAGTGTTTTGCCTATGTTCTCCTCTAGGAGTTTTATAGCTTCTGCTCTTACGTTTAGATCTTTAATCCATTTTGAGTTTATGTTTGTGTATGGTATTAGAAAGTGTTCTAGTTGCATTCTTTTACAAGTGGTTGACCAGTTTTCCCAGCACCACTTGTTAAAGAGATTGACTTTTCTCCATTGTATATTCTTGCCTCCTTTGTCAAAGATAAGGTGTCCATAGGTGCGTGGATTTATCTCTGGGCTTTCTATTTTGTTCCATTGATCTATATTTCTGTCTTTGTGCCAGTACCATACTGTCTTGATGACTGTGGCTTTGTAGTAGAGCCTGAAGTCAGGCAGGTTGATTCCTCCTGTTCCATTCTTCTTTCTCAAGATTGCTTTGGCTATTCGAGGGTTTTTGTATTTCCATACAAATGGTGAAATTATTTGTTCTAGCTCTGTGAAAAATACTGCTGGTAGCTTGATAGGGATTGCATTGAATCTATAGATTGCTTTGGGTAGTATACTCATTTTCACTATATTGATTCTTCCAATCCATGAACATGGTCTATTTCTCCTTCTATTAGTGTCCTCTTTGATTTATTTCACCAGTGATTTATAGTTTTCTATATATAGGTCTTTAGCTTCTTTAGGTAGATATATTCCTAAGTATTTTATTCTTTTCATTGCAATGGTGAATGGAATTGTTTCCTTAATTTCTCTATTTTCTCATTATTAGTGTATAGGAATGCAAGCAATTTCTGTGTGTTGATTTTATATCCTGCAACTTTACTATATTCATTGATTAGCTCTAGTAATTTTCTGGTGGAGTCATTAGGGTTTTCTATGTAGAGGATCATGTCATCTGCAAACAGTGAGAGTTTTACTTCTTCTTTTCCAATTTGGATTCCTTTTATTTCTTTTTCTTCTCTGATTGCTGCGGCCAAAACTTCCACAACTATGGTGAACAGTAGTGGTGAAAGTGGGCACCCTTGTCTTGTTCCTGACTTTAGGGGAAATGCTTTCAATTTTTCACCATTGAGGATAATGTGTGCTGTGGGTTTGTCATATATAGCTTTTATTATGTTGAGGTATGTTCCTTCTATTCCTGTTTCTGGAGAGTTTTTATAATAAATGGATGTTGGATTTTGTCAAAGGCTTTCTCTGCATCTATTGAGATGATCATATGGCTTTTATTTTTCAATTTGTTAATGTGGTGTATTACATTGATTGATTTGCAGATATTGAAGAATCCTTGCATCCCTGGGATAAAGCCCACTTGGTCATGGTACATGATCTTTTTAATGTGTTGTTGGATTCTGATTGCTAGAATTTTGTTAAGGATTTTTGTATCTATGTTCATCAGTGATATTGGTGTTCATCTGTGTGATGAAGTGGACCCTTCCTAATTACACACCCTGTTCTGTTGTTAAAAGTCTTGCAAACACAAATGTCAATATAGGGGTTTAGCAAATTCATTTAGTTTTGTTTGCAGAATTTTTATTGGTGTTTCTTTTTGCAGTGCTTTTGATAATCAGTCAAAATCAACTAAAAGGTAAGAAAATACATATGATCTAAATGAGCAAGGGCGAAAAGAGAAGGAAACTACTAGGAAAATGGGCATCCAAAGTTATGACAGCTTGGTCCAAGGTTGATGAAGGGAGGAACAGAGATGCCTGGGAAGAAAAAGGAAGAGGGCAGGCAATATGGGAAAGTTTCCTAAGAAAGGGGGGTTTTGTTTCTTGGTGGTTTTTATGGCAAAGGGAATGCTTCTTCCTCAATAGTCTCACTTTCTTACCTTGACTGTAACTTCCTTGCTACCTTGCACATTTACTTGCATGAAATTTACCATAACTGAGCGGCATGCTTGTGTGGACAAAAAGTTCCTGGAGACCTCAGGCCATGTTGATATGGGAAGTACTCAGTGGATACATAACCACGTTCCTCTAGGGAGGAGCCATCTGCCCTCTATCTCCATTTCAGTCTGATTCTGGTATGTTTCCACTCTACAGAGTTTCCCACCATTGGAATTATTCATTTGTTCATTCATGCAGAGAGCATGTGCCTTCTGAGTGCCAGGCACTGAACTTGGCCGCAGACAGTGCTTGAAAGTCACAACTATTCCAGGCACAGGCAGCTACAGGCAGCATCCATCTTCCTACCTCTAGATGCTCAGGAACAATAGGTCAGTTGAACCAACTGGCTAGAGATCAAAATAAAACCTGGAGCTTCTGGAAGACAATCCAACTCAGCTGGTGAGCTGGCTTCTCTCTAGGCTCTGTTCTGCATGATTCCATTCATCCTACACTATTTATGGACCACCTCTATGTCCCAAGCAACTTTCTAGGCAATGGGTTTACAAGAGTGAACAAATAAAAAACAAGCCCCAAAACTCTCCCCTCACAGAACTTACCTTCTAGAGGGAGTGAGTGCATGTGCGTTCTCAGTCACCTCCAATTCTGCAACCCCATGGAGCACAGCCCACAAGGCTCCTCTGTCCATGGAATTTTCTAAGCAAGAATACTGGAGTGCATTGCTATTTCCTCCCCCAGGGGATCTTCCTGACCCAGGGATCGAACCCATGTCTCCCACATTTCCTGCAATGGCAGGCTGATTCTTTACCACTCAGCCACCTGGGAAGTCCTCTAGAGGGAGAGAGGAAGATAAATAGGACTTCCCTGGTGGTCCAGTGGTTAAGACTTCTTCCAATGCAGGGAGTGTGAGTTAGATCCCCAGTCGGGGAGCTAAGATTCCACCTACCTTGGGACCAAAAATCCAAAACATAAAACAGAAACAATATGGTAACAAATTCAATAAAGACTTTAAAAACAAATACTTAAAAAAAAAAGTATGAAACAACTACATGTTAGCCAGTGGTAAGTGCTAACAACTTCTCTGAGCCTCAGTTTCCTCATCCGTCAAATGGGGATAATAATTGGATCACAGGAATGTCGCAGAACTAAATGAGTTGATTCACAGACAGCATTTTGATTTCTGCCTGGGTCATACATGCTCAATAGATGTCAGCCATCAGTGATCATTACTCTGGCCACCACCCAGCATTCAGGTGGCCATAGCTTAGGAATTGTGTGTGGCTTCCGTGTAGTCTTGGCAACAGTGCTTGGCGCCCATGCACCCAGCCGTGGCAGCTCTGCGTGAAGATAAATCACGCTTTGCTTGGGCTCGACAAGTGCAAACAGAACACTAACAGAGTCTTCTCCCACACTGGAAAAATTCCACACAGCATGTGCAACACTCCTTCAAATTAGTGGGGGAGTAGATTAGGACACAATGAAGGGTTTTAGTCAAGAGGGCAAGAGCTGACTTTAGCCCAATAGAGCCTCTGAATCCAGTGAGACATCAAGGCAGAAAAGCACACACTCTGCATATTCAGGTCAGACATGCCTGCTTTATGTCTTAGTTTACCACTTACTTGGTAAAGTGACTTGAGCAAGTCATTTTTTCCCCTCCAGCCTATAAAAACAGGCTAAGAGAATGCACAGGTTCAGGGTGAAAATAAATGCATGTGCATGAAATATGTTGGCTAGTTGCCAAGTTGTGTCCAACTTTTGGCAACCCCATGGATTGTGGCCCACCAGGCTTCTCTATCCACCGAATTCTCCAAGCAAGAATACTGGAGTGGGTAGCCATTCCCTTCTCCAGGAGATCCTCCCAAGCCAGAGATCAAACATGGGTCTCTTGCACTGCAGGCTGATTCTTGACTGGCTGAGTCACCAAGGACCCCAGAATATAGTAAGAGCTCAATTAATGTAGGTTGCCCCTTCAACTCTCCTAAGAAGGAGAAATAGTTTCTACCCTGCAGTTGTAAACACTGTACAAGTTCCTTTCTGACCTAGACTTGAATCAGAATGTAAATGTTTATAGACACCTATTGAGGCTTTGGAGGTGACACCTATTTGAGGCTATGGAGTCTTCTGTAGAGAGATAAGAGTGAAACTAAGCAGTAAAGGGGCTTGCCTTGTAGCTCAGTTGGTAAAGAATCCTCCTGCAATGCAGGACACCTGGGTTTGATTCTTGAGTCAAGAAGATCCCCTGGAAAAGGAAATAGCAACCCCCTCCAGTATGCTTGCCTAGAGAATCCCATAGACAGAAGAGCCTGGAAGACTACAGTCAACGGGGTCACAAGAGTCGGACATGACTTATTGACTAAACCATCACCACCAAGCAGTAAAGACATAAAAGTCTTGAGGATGGCATTGGTGATGGAAGATTCCTGGGAAACAGGTCGAAAAAGGCCCCAAGGCTCTCTGCTTCCGATAGGCCAAACATTCTTGAGAGAAGTAGAAGAGATGTGATCTATTTTTGCAAGCGTATTACCTACCCCTGAGAAGGAAAAGGGAAGACACATGTTCTATGTGCTTTCCGCCAGACTGACAAGAAATAGACCAGAAAAGCTGCCAACTCCTCACAAGAAGACATTTTTTAAAGAAATTAAAAGAGACAATCTCAATCAAGATAAGCTAGTTCCAAAACTCTGCCAAAGCAGTAAAGTCATTTTTATTCATGGTAACTGCCCTAGAATTCAGAGAAGGCAATGGCATCCAACTCCAGTACTCTTGCCTGGAAAATCCCATGGGTGGAGGAGCCTGGTAAGCTACAGTCCATGGGGTCACAAAGAGTCAGACACGACTGAGCAACTTCACTTTCTCTTTTCACCTTCATGCATTGGAGAAGGAAATGGCAACCCACTCCAGTGTTCTTGCCTGGAGAATCCCAGGGACGGGGGAGCTTGGTGGGCTGCTGTCTATGGGGTCACACAGAGTCGGACACAACTAAAGCGACTTAGCAGCTGCAGCAGCAGCCCTAGAATTAACCTAGAAAAGAAAACCCCAAGTGCACACACACAAATTACTGCACTTATTTTTAATGCAATCAGAGTAGCATGAGGGCAAACCTCAGTTTCTCTGTTTGCTTTCTGGATCTTCACAGAAACCATAGGTTTGTGGGAATTGTATAAAATATTCACACTCAGCAGATACTAGCTCTGAGAGGCTACTGGGAAACGAAGGCCATTAACACAAGGACAAAGGTCTAGGGGAAGCAAAACCACATAAAATATGTTTTGGGAAAAAGCTGGTGGAAGCTTGTAGGAGGAAACTAGGAAAATGCATCCCAAAGGAGATGTCCTGATGATTCATGGAGGGTCCACTTTGGTCTGCCTTATCAGTGGGCCTCAAGCATTGACCTCTGGGAGTTAGGAAGCCTGAGCTGCACCTGTACCTCTGATCTCTAGTTATGGAACCCCAAGTACGTCACTATAGTCAGCTGTTCCTCAGTTTCCTTATCTGTAAAAAGGGTATAACATTTAACCTTGAAGGGTCTTATTCCATAGGGTCTTATTCCTGAAAAATGCTCTGTGAGCCAGAATCCTGTGTGAGGGTTAGGTCACACATAGGGAGACATACTTGCATTCTCCTTTGTATGACATGGAGGATGTGTAAAGTGTTTGACACGTGCAAGTTAATCTCAAAGCCCTGAATTGCCCTTTTCATTTAACACCAGGCTTTGGCAACGCTTCCTGCATTGGGAGAGAAGAAACATAAACACCCCACCCTGAGATGTTCAGAGCTGAGATGTGCTCTCATTAGCATGCCTGGAAACCCCGCTAGCCTAGCAACAAGACTCAGAACTATCACACTCTTGAAGGGAATCTAAAATATGACACAAATGAACTTAGCTACAAGACAGAAACAGACTCAGAGATAACCTGTGGTTGCCAAGAGGGAGGTAGAGGGGTGGACTGGGAGTTTGGTGGTGGTAGATGTAAATTATTACATTTAGAATGGATAAACAACATGGTCCTAATGTGTAACACAGAGAACTATATTCAATATCCTATGATAAGCTATAATGGAAGAGAATATTTTTAACATATAAAAATACGTATGTACTACTGCAAATCTTGTTATAAATCATTTCAGACATATATTAATCCAAGAACACTGTTTTGTTACAGATTAAATAGGGGGCTCAGTGGTTAAGAATCCACCTGCCAATGCAGGAGATTCAAGAGATGCAGGTTCAATTGCTGGGTTGGGAAGATCCCCTGGAGAAGGGAATGGCAGCCCACTCCAGTATTCTTGCCTGGAGAATCTTCATGGACAGAGGAGCCTGGAGGGCCACAGTCCAGAAGGTCTCAAAGAGTCGGACATGATTGAGCACACATGCAAATATTAAAAGAGGAACATATAATGTAACTGCAAAATACCTTGTTCAAATACCTTGAATTATTTTACATTTTGTATTTAGTATATCCACTGAATTTACTTTGCTTTCCCTTATTTAAAGAAATGTTAATTATTTCTTATAAATATTGTTTTCCTCTTAATGAAAGAAAAAGTGGGGGAAGGACATAGACCGCTCAAGTTTGAGGGCATTCAGCCCTACATTTCAGACCTCGAAGGTCCCCATATTGTCTCTGGTCATATGGAGGTAACTTCTAGGGAGGCCCTGCATCCCAGAGTGGTGGAAAGTTCCTGGAATCCATGGGGTCAGACCCCCTCACTGCATCTCATGGCAGCCGCCAGAGCATGGGAACAGGGTTTCAACTCAATGGGCCTAATTTCCCCCCTTTGTAACATCTCACCATGAACCCCACCTACCTCCAAGGGTTTCATAAAATCATAGATGTAATGCATTTGGACTCATTCAATAATTTAGGACAATAGGGAACCACTGAAGGGTATTGCCAGAGCCACCTAGGCCTGCAGAGAGAATGCTGATCTTTGTTCTCAGAAGCTTTTCAAAGCCCTTTCCAATAGACAGGGCCCTCAAGGGGACATTCCTGGCCTCTTTGGCCCTCATTTTCAGACAAAAAAAAAAAAAAGATTAAGGAGACAGAAAAGTCTAGTGATGAAAAAATATATTTGTTTTCTGTTGGCACACACATACTATTGGCCAGCAGTAGTAAAATATAATTATCATAATAGGTTTTCTTGAAGGTTGGTTTTTATATCTTCAACCATGTTAAAAAGTGAATTTTATCCACATCAAGAAATAACTTGAAAAGTATAAAAAAGGGAAAGAGATTATAGCAAAATCAATATTAGCAAGAGTGAAATTGTAGGACTAGAGGCAATAAAAACCTTTCCTAAGCCAAGGAAAGAGATCTCCTCATAAAATTATAATAAATTACTTTAGTTTTATCACTTGGTAAATTGCTTGAATATTAGTATCACTGAGGCTACATTTCCTTTCAACCAAAGAATGCATTTCGGCCTTGGCTCTGGTACAAATCAGATTAGGGTGGCATCATCCTGACAATGCTATCTTATTAACTTGTAAGGAGCTCATTATTTTAAACACAACCCCACTTTCCTGCCATCTCAGACTTTCCTCCAAGATGTCATTTTTATTTAGATGCTGCATCCTGGTCCTTCTAGCAAGATTATTTATGGACATCGATTATTGAATCTCGTCCTTCCAGCAAAATTATTTATGGACATCGACTGTTGGATTTCACATCATTTTCATGTGCTACACAATATTACTCTTCCTTTATTTACCTCCCCCCAACCATTTAAAAATGTAAAAAAGTGTTCTCAACATACAGGCTAAAATTTTTCTCACTCCCAAGAAGCAGGGAATGAGCTAGATTGGTGTACTAGCTGGAATCTCCTGATCTGCCCCAATTCTGAAATCATCACTACTGTGACCTTGCAGAAGGGTCCATAGCTAGGGGTCCAGGTATCTGTCCTCTGCCTGTAACCCTGGGTGGTCCTGGGATAGCTCGGTATCCTTACACATCTCTGACATTTTGACAGGTGATTCTTTCTTGTCTGATACAGAATGATAACATTTCTATTACTACTATTATAAATTATTAATTTATTCATAAGACATTTAGCTTTTCAGATTTATTTTTAGATTGGAGGATAATTGCTTGCAGTGTTGTGTTGGTTTCTGCCATGCAACAACGTGAATCGGCCATAGGTTTTAAAAAAAAACAGACATTCACAAAGAGACCTAAGATCAGAATGTTGTATGAAGGACAAAATGCTGGCCTTGGGGAGAACTGCATTGTTCTTACAGTTAACTTTGAAGGATTTAGAATGAGACCCTGGGGGACCATTAGTTCTTTATAAGACCATGTTTACATTAAAAACAAAAACAAATGCAATGATAGAATGATAACACTTCTAAGCTCTATCTCCTGCACCCTCATCTAGATGGCTTTGAGGTTCCTTAGTGTCTCAGATTGTCCAGAAAATCCTAGATTGTATTGAATAATGACAGTAGTCACAACCTGGCATTCAGCCTTCCTCTGCTGTAAAATTCTAACACTTCACTGCGGTTTAGTGAAAAGAATGCAGATGGTGGGCTGGCAGGGTAGAGAGTTGTCATGAGAAAGAAATGGGAACATTGCAAAAAGTAACTATGAAATAATCTTTCAAAGCAGAGCTGCCTGGTACAGTGTAATGCGAGAGCAGACAGCCCACATTCCTGAGGCCCAAGGGAGCTTTGCTAACACTGCCGTTGTTGGGCAGCAGGTACCATGCTTGAACCAGAATTCACTAGGCCAATCCCAGGTCGGTGAAGGGTCCTGAAACTCCCAGAACCAGCACCGTTAAGTTCTAGAGGCTGCCAGTGAACACGCTGCATGGTGAGGTCAGCATTGTGCCTCTCTGGAGGGAACTCTGCCCAGAGAGGCCCATACCCAGTGTTGGTCTCTTGGCACAAGCTCACTGAGCGGGTGCCTCCAGTTCATCCAAGCCCACGGGAGTGTCAGCGCTGCTTCTACTTGATCATGGAGTCAGAAAAGTACAGTAATGGCAGAGATGAACTGGGAGATTGGGACTGACATGTATACACTATTGATACTATGTATGAAATAGACAACGAGTGAAAGCCTACTGTATAATTCTACTGCATAAAACCTACTGTATAACTCTGTACTCAGTGCTCTGCGTGACCTAAATGGAAAGGAAATCCAAAACAGAGGAGATATATGTATACGTATAGCTGATTCACTATGCTGTACGGTAGAAATTATCCAGACATTATAAAACAACTATACTCCAATAAATTTATTTTTAATTAAAAAATAAGTAAAACATACAGGGAGACCTAAGAGATGCGATGGGCTCAGCTCCAGACCACTGCAATAAAGTGAGTCACATGAAGGTTTTGGTTTCCCGGTGCATATAAAAATCATGCTTTCACTATACTATAGTCTACTGAGTGTGCATTAGCATTAAGTCTAAAAAAAATTCTTATTTATGTTAATGTACTTTAATTAAAAAATACTTTATTGCTAAAAAATGATAACCATCATTTGAGCCTTCAGTGAGTTATAATCATTCAGCTGATGGAGGGTCTGAAATATTGTAAGAATTATCACAATGTAACACAAAGATAATGCTAGAATTCCCTTTTCTACTTTAATTATAAAAGAGAAATAAAGTAAAATAAATAAGTGATTAAAATGATGTATATTTCAAAAAGTACATTCTCAGGCAGGACTAGTCTGTGATCACTCACTCAGCCTGACTTCATTTGGTGTCAAGAGATAAGCAGTTGAATATCGATATCTGTTTTCCTATTTGGTACTTTGTAAGCAGAAAAAAGTCAGTTTATTTGCACATATATGAAAAATCATCATGACAGCTGCAAGCTACATGCTGGTTCAGGTGGCTGTTCTAGTGGGTCAAATACCATGAAGCATGTATGACTTTGATGAATATTTTCAAAATAGGAAACAACTTCTGATAAAATTCCAAATAAAACAAAGCACAGGTTTTCCTCAATTTGCATGCAGGTAAACTCCTCAAACATTCAGGGTAAATTCAACCACGCCAAAAAAAAAAAAAAATATATATATATATATCCCACTGTCAGGCCCTTGTAAATAGGCTCTTCACCTACATGAACATCTAGCATTAGCTGGTTTATAGGACATGCTGGAGATGGAAAGAATTCTTCTGTATAAATCACAGGATAACTAGCATTCTTTCTCCCACCAAGGGCCAGGAGCCCTCCTCAATCACTGAAAGATGCAAGTATACTCCCCAAATGCCCCCCTAGAGGGTAGACCCACCCCCAGAGAGGATTACTGCTGTGGGAGATGGATGTGACTTCAACATAATGCCAAGAATATCTACCCGCTTACCTACTGCTTACTCTGTGCCAGGAAACATAGAAGTGCTCTACAAATATTAACCCCTTTAATCCTTACAGCAATCATGTTATTTCAGAAATGAAATACTGAGGCTCTGAGAGGTTAAATAGCTTGCCCGGGGTCACACAGGCCATGACTGAACAAATGCAGGCGATGTGGCTCCATAGTCCAGGATCAAAACCCCAACTATCCTCCTCTTTCTCTGTACATACATGCTCATTGCATCTGATTCTGTGTGACCTTCTGGACTGTAGCCCACCAGGTTCCTCTGTCCACAGAGTTTTTCCAGTCAAGAATACTGGAGTGGGTTGCCATTGCCTTCTGCATGGGATCTTCCCAACCCAGGGATCGAACCCGCATCTTCTGCATCTCCTGCGCTGGCAGGTGGGCTCTTTACCACTAGCACCATCTAGGAAGCCCTTATGAATGTAGTAGTTCAACAAAGTCTATCATCTGTTCTACAGCACTCTGACTGAACCAGTTCTATAAAATGAAACCAATATTTTTCTGTCTTCATTTAATTCATTAATCTATTTTTCTACCCCCACCCCAAATATTTCCATATCTTATCTGGGCCAGGTCCTAGCCTAGTGGATACACATGAAATGCAGGGCAAAGCATTGTCTTCAAGAAGCTACATTCTAATGGATTAGACACATAATAAGTTCATAGAGAAGTTTTTCTGTTTTTTGAGATAACAAGAATGCTGAAAAAAAAAAATCAACAACAGACTTCAATGGCAGTCTAGTGGTTAAGGCTTCACATTTCAATACAAGGGATGCAGGTTTGATCCCTGGTCAGGGAGCTAAAATCCCACATGCCTCAGGGCCAAAACCCAAAACATAAAACAGGAGCAATACTGTTACAAATTCAATAAGGACTTTTAAAATGGCCCACATCAAAGAAAATATTTTTAAAAAGATGAGAATTGCTATGAAGAAAATAAGACTGCTAGGAGAGAAAGGAGCAGGGGTGGGGGGTGATTATATTAAACAAAGGGGTCAAGAAGGGTTTCTCATCAGAGGTAAGATGGGAATGATACAGAGGAAGTGGCCAAGTGAAGACCTGGGGAGGAAACCCTACACAGAGGAAACAAATGCAAAGGAGGAGGAGGGCAAGAAAGATGGGAAGATGTGGACAGGAGACAAGGTTGAAGGAAAAGTGGAAGCGTCACTGAGGCTGCAGGAATGACCAGGAGGTTTCAGCCAGCGGCAAACAAGTTCTTAAGAAGGGTCACTGATACACAGATGTTTTTCCTCTGGCCCATATGATGCTTCACCTAATCTTAGGAATGGGATTTTTCCCATGAGGTTGTCAGTGTTTCTCTGATATTATTCAGATAATCGTGGCCTCTGACACATCTGCTTGCATTGTTGTCCACTTGGAGTACATGGCTGGCAGCCCGGCATCAAAGCATACTTTTCAAAGCATCATGACAACACTTCACAAAGAACTCTCTGACAATGATATACGAGTCTCAGCCCTGCTCGTGAAAGGGCAGGATGCAGCCTGGAATACCCACTTCGAGCTGAAGTGAGCGGCAGACTATTTGAGAAGAGACTGCTCTTGGTGACAAAGGGTGGTAAAACTTGGGACCTACGGCTGAGCAGCCAAGACATGCATCCCATTTTGGACATTCCACAGATTGTTTCCCCATACATGACTCTAATCAGAAATGAACATGATATGTGAGAATTTCAGCACTTGTATATTCTGAGTTGGCACAAATCCCTGCTCTGGGAAAAATATTTAACAATATATAGTTTACTGATAGGGCAACAACAACAAATCTGTCAAGGTGTTTCCTTTTTTTTTTTTTAGCTGAAGTACAGTTGATCTACAATGTTGTGCAATTTCTGCTGTACAACAAAGTAACCCAAAACTCCTTATGGAAAAACTTGAACTTCAAGTTGTTTTTCCATAAGGTGTTATGGAAAACCCAAACAAACTTTTTGGCCAACCCAATATATACACTGTTTCTTACATTCTTTTCCTTACATTTCTTATATTCTGTTTCTTATATTCTATAAACTATGATTTATCACAGGATGTTGAATGTACTTCCCTGTACTATACATTAGGACCTTGTTGTTTATCCATTCTCAATGCAATGGTTTTCATCTACCAACCCCAGACACTCATTTCATCCTTCTCTCAACCCCTGCTCTTGGCAACTGCAAGTCTGTTCTAAGTCCACTTCTGTTTTGTAGATAGGATCACTTGCGCCATATTTTTGACCTCACATGTAAGTGATATCATATATTTGTCTTTCTCTTTCTGAGTTACTTTACTTAATATGATAATCTCTAGTTGCATCCATGTTGCTGCAAATGGCAGGATTTCATTCTTTTTATGGTTCAGTAATAGTCCATTGTGTATAAATAGCACATCTTCTTTATCCATTCGTCTGCTGATAGACATTTAAGTTGCTTCCATGTTTTGGCGGTGACTGCTATGAACATGGGGGTGGCGCATGTATCTTTTTGAATTGCAGTTTGTCTGGTATATTTCCAAGAGTGAAACTGCTGGATCATATGGTAATTCTATTTTTAGTTTTATGGGGAACTTCCATACTGTTTTCTATAGTGGATGTACCAACTTACATTCCTATTAAGATGTTTTTTAAATGCCTGAAGTTTGTCTGCAATATTCTTGGGCTACATATTTGATCAAAAGCAAATGGAAAGTGAGAGATATTCCTGGTAATTAAGGAAACCATCTATGTGTGTACATCTGGGGGCACAAATGACTCCACAGTATTCTGCATGTGGCTCTGATAGACTCATGCACCACGGCTCATGGACTCCTCCAGGAGGGGGAACATATCTCTGATGCCCCAACCCCAGCCCATAGTTAATGTCCAGTGAATCCCTGCTGAATAAACAGCTCTATCAGGTCTGGGGAACCATCAAGAGGAATCTGCCTATGATAGCCTCCTGATCCTGAACAAGTAACTTGACCTCTCTCTGCTGCAAGTTTCTTTGTCTGAAAAAATGGGAATTATACATAATAGCACCTATATCAAAGAGTTTTTGTGAAATTTAAATTAGTTAGTATATGGAAAGCACTTCAAATAGTGCCTGGTTACATCAGTACCATGGGCTTCCCTGGTGGCTCAGTGATAAAGAATCCACCTACTAATGTAGATTTGATCCCTGAGTCAGGAAGATTCCCTGGAGAAGGAAATGGCAACCAACTCCAGTGTTCTTGCCTGAAAAATCCATGGACACGGGAGCCCAGTGGGCTACAGTCCATGGGGTCGCAAAAGAGTCAGCCACAACTTAGCAACTAAACAACAACAATATCAATACCATTATTGTCCTCATCAAAATCTTCATTCTCACCCAAAAGAGAGAATGGTTCTAAAGCAATAATGCCATCCATCGTTTGGTCATGTGCACATATAATTATATCTTTGCTTGTTTATCCCACTAAATTCTATGCTTCCTAAGACTGATCCCTCTTTTCAG
Organism: Ovis aries; assembly: GCF_016772045.2. Classification (NCBI taxonomy): domain Eukaryota; kingdom Metazoa; phylum Chordata; class Mammalia; order Artiodactyla; family Bovidae; genus Ovis; species Ovis aries. The sequence continues at coordinate 52,879,008 of NC_056065.1, forward strand.
AGCTGTATTCCCAGGACTCTGGTTTGACATATCTTAGTTACAAAATGCTTGGTTGTTGAATGAATGAACAAATGAACAAACATCCCCCTCCTGATATCCTGAAAAGTCTCTTTTTAATATAATGACATTAGCAGGCTTGATAGATAAGCCCCAGTCTTCTTTTTGTGAAACACTTTAGCATTCTGTGAATGCGCACCTTTTACTAGAACATTAAGGAGGGTGGTGAGAAGTCATGCAGAAGCTAAGGGTACTAATGCATGTGAAATTGCTCACCCTCGGGGAGAATTCATGGGAAGTTATTTTTACCCTCAGATGCATTCAGGCACAGGAGGCTCTTGCATGACCAACTTAAATTTCAGGTTAGCAAATGAACATTAAACACAGGGATCAGGAGCTGGATGCCTTGACCTTTTTAGAGGAACAGAGGCCAGCCACAACTCCAATTACCTCTAGCAGAACCAGAAGTCTAACATGCCATTTAAATTCAGAATCAAAGAAATTTATCAGAGGAAAGACTTGTAGAGACCCAGCAGTATAAACCTCTGGTATTATAGATGAGGCAGTTGAGGACCAGAAAGAAATAACTGGACCCAAGACACAGCAATCATCCTTGGGAAAGTCAGCATTTAGACCCAGGATTCCCAACTCCTGATCCAACCCCTTTCCTCTACCTCCTGTTGGTTTAAAGTTAAAAATCATTATCAGAGGGTCTCTTGTAAGTCTGCTGATTTGTAACAGCAAGGATGATACATGTTTTACATGTCCATGACTAAAAGGCAGATATTTGTACTCGCACATCAGTGAGCCAGTATTTGAAAGTCAACATGATCTCCATGCTATGACTGATTTGGAAACTAATGTGATGGAACCCTGGCTCATATATCAGCGAAAAGGTGACGGTAGACCCCACCAGATGGTGAGGGCATTCAGTTATCATATTTCAGTGCCAGACACGGCTGCCTTTTCCTCTTCTGCAATGCTACATGATGGTTACTGGTTTGCCTCATTTTTTCCCTCCTGCACCACTGTGGGTGTGTGTTTGCTTAGGAATGGCACTGCATTTTTTAGAAGAAAAAGAAAATAATTTTATTATTGAATAAGCATTACATTAGAATGTGATATACGCTATTGGCAATTCTGAAGATCAGCCCTGGGATTTCTTTGGAAGGAATGATGCTAAAGCTGAAACTCCAGTACTTTGGCCACTTCATGTGAAGAGTTGACTCATTGGAAAAGACTTTGATGCTGGGAGGGATTGGGGGCAGGAGGAGAAGGGGATGACAGAGGATGAGATGGCTGGATGGCATCACTGACTCAATGGACGTGAATCTGGGTGAACTCCGGGAGTTGGTGATGGACAGGGAGGCCTGGCGTGCTGCAATTCATGGGGTCGCAAAGAGTCAGACATGACTGAGCGACTGAATGGAACCAAACTGAAGAGATTGCAAAGACAGAAAGAAACATCACCCTCTTAGGTAGCTAAGCAGAAACAAGCCATTGCATACATGTTCTCAAGATAAACAAAAATCCTCAAGAAGTTTTGAAAGTACTATTTATCACATATAGTTCATATTAAATTTATTTGCGAACTGGGGTGACTATCTGTATTAGATAATTGGTTTTATATAGTAGAAAAATAAACTCACATCTTTATGACAACAGGTAGATTTCAGCCACTATCCCACCAAGCTCCTACCCTCTCACAGAAATTTGGAGTTAGGGTGCATTCTTCCTTGGTAATTTGAATAGCATTGCATTTTAAATGTCCCACAGGAAGCTGGCCATCCACAGTGAATCTATTTATAAAAATAAAAAATCCTTTCATTTGGTCATATGATTGCAGAATTTGGAAGAATAAAAACAGCAGCTAACCATTTTTTGAGCACAAACTATGTCCTAGGGACTGTGCTAAGTGCTTTACATGCATTATCTCATTTGTACCATACAAACACTCACGAGGTAGATACAACTGCTATTCCCATCAAATAGATAAGAACACTGAGGCAACAGAGCAGATAGACACAAAGGTGGCCCCTAATGATCTGACTCCTGGTGTCCATGCCCTGTGTCATCCTCTGCCCTTGAGGGTTTAGGACCTGAGACTCACTGTAATCAATAAAATATGCAAAGGTGAGAGGAAGTCACTTTCATGATGTGTTGCTCTGCATTATACTTTCCATCTTTCTAGGAGACATTTTTTTTTAGTTGAACTTTCTTTTTTTTAATATAAATTTATTTATTTTAATTGGAGGTTAATTACTTTACAATATTGTATTTGTTTTCCCATACATCGACATGTATCCACCACAGGTATACACGTGTTCCCCATCCTGAACCTCCCTCCCTCCTCCCTCCCCATACCATCCCTCTGAGTTGTCCCAGTGTACCAGCCCCAAGTATCCAGTATCATGCATTGAACCTGGGCTTGTGACTCATTTCATATATGATATTATACATGTTTCAATGCCATTCTCCCAAATCATCCCGCCCTTTCCCTCTCCCACAGAGTCCAAAAGAGTGTTCTATACATCTGTGTGTCTCTTTTGCTGTCTCGCATACAGGGTTATCATTACCATCTTTCTAAATTCCATATATATGCATTAGTATACTGTATTGGTGTTTTTCTTTCTGGCTTACTTCACTCTGTATAATAGGTTTCAGTTTCATCCACCTCATTAGAACTGATTCAAATGCATTCTTTTTAATGGCTGAGTAATACTCCATTGTGTATATGTACCACAGCTTTCTTATCCATTCATCTGCTGACATACATCACAGCAGGATCCTCTATGACCCACCTCCCAGAATATTGGAAATAAAAGCAAAAATAAACAAATGGGACCTAATTAAACTTAAAAGCTTCTGCACAACAAAGGAAACTATAAGCAAGGTGAAAAGACAGCCTTCAGAATGGGAGAAAATAATAGCAAATGAAGCAACTGACAAACAACTAATCTCAAAAATATACAAGCAACTCCTACAGCTCAATTCCAGAAAAATAAATGACCCAATCAAAAAATGGGCCAAAGAACTAAACAGACATTTCTCCAAAGAAGACATACAGATGGCTAACAAACATAGGAGACATTCTTTATTTAAAAGATTACTTTTTTATGTAGACCATTTTTTAAAGTCTTTATTGAATTTGTTACAATAATGCTTCTGTTTTATGTTTTGGTTTTTGATCTCAAGGCATGTGGGATCTTAGGTCCCAGACCAGGGATTGAACATGCACTCCCTACATTGGAAGGCAAAGTCTTAACCACTGGACCACTAGGGAAGTTCCTAGGAGACATTCTTTATTAACTCTTCCTTGCCAGCCAGCTTTGACAAGGTCAGTCATTGCACAAAGACAGCACAAAGACAACATCACAAGGAACTAGGGTGACCTCCAACTGATAGCTAGCAAGGAGTGGAGGCCCTAAAGCTCACATTTTACCAGGGTCTGAATTCTGTCAATGATCATGTGAGTGAAAGCAGATCCTTCCCCAGACAAGCCTCAGATGAGACCCCAGCCCCTGGCTAATCACTTCACCTGAACAGAAGAATCAACTGAGCAGTGCCCAGATTGCTCCCCACAAGGACTGTGAGATGATAAATGTGTGCTATTTTAAGCCACTAAGCTGCAGTGATTTTTTTATGCAGCAATAGAAAACTCACACAGGCATAGATAAGTAAAGCAATTTGCCCAAGGTCATTTAGCTGATGGATGTATTAACTAGGTTTGAACACAGAGCGTTTATCTTCCAAATCTAATCTGGGACAATCACAGAGTTCAGACCTCTGAGCTCCTTCCCATTCTGACAGATGGATGCATGAAGTCTTTTCTTGAAGATTTCTTCTAATGGAAATGCTGCAGTTGCCCTTGTTTTCTCACCTGAGGTCCATGATGCTACGACCAGTGAATCCACCCATAGGAACATCATGATTCAGCAGCAACTCCCAGAACTTAAGTCAGAAGATCTGAATCTAAACATCATCATCCTTCTCCCTACCCCTTCCTACAGCTCAATCCATTAGTAATTTGCATAACTTCTCTAAATCCCACCTTGATCTTTGGGAATGTTGCACCTTCATAGTATGACCACGGACCTGGGAACCGAAAGAAATTTTATAGGTGAAGCACCCTGTATTGCCCAGGATAAGGATAATTGGTATCTTTATCCAAAAATTCAGTTCAAGTTCCATCTCTTAGACATCCATTAAGTCCTGGTCTTTGCTCTGGACTCTAGACCTACATATCCACTGCCTATGCAATGAGTTTACTTGTATATCTCTTTAGAACCTCAGCTCTAAACATATACTCTTCATCTCCCCAGATACTCTAATGAATAGCCCCCTCTAATGCAAAGGAGATCAAATCAGTCAGTCCTAAAGGAAATCAACCCTGAACCGTCATTGGAAGGACTGATGTTGAAGCTGAAGCTTCAGTAATTTGGCCTCCTGATGCATAGAGCCGACTCACTGGAAAAGACCCTGATGCTGGGAAAGACTGAAGGCAAAAGGAGAAGTAGGTGGCAGAGGATGAGATGGTTAGATAGCATCATCGACTCAACGGACATGAATCTGAGCAAACTCCAGGAGATAGTGAAGGACATGGAAGCCTGGCATGCTGCAATCCATGGAGTCACAAAGAGTCAGTGATGATTTAGTGACTGAACAACAATTTCCAAGGCTCCCCTTTTATGGGGAGGGAAACATTCTCTGGTTAGACAAGTCAAAGCCTAAGTGTCAACTCTGACACCCGCTTCTCATGCTTCCTGCCTCAGCCAATTCAGTATTAAGTCCTCTTGGTTTTCAGCTTCACTCTCCTGGAACTTATTCAGCTATTTTTTACCACCATCAGCTTGGGCTTACTCTTTTTCTTTTTAGTTTTATGTATTCATGTATATATTGTTTATTTTTGGTTGTACTGGGTCTTGGTTGCAGCTCAGGCTGTTCTCTACTTGTGGCAAGTAAGGGCTGCTCTCTAGTTGCAGGACAAGGGGCTTCTCACTGCTGTGACTTCTCCTGTTGTGGAACATGGGTTCTAGGGCATGCAGGATTCAGTAGTTGTGGCTCTCAGGCTCTATAGCACAGGCTTAAGTGCTCTGTGGCGTGCAGGATTTTCCCAGCCCAGGGACTGAACCCTTGTCTCCTGCATGGGCAGATGGATTCTTAACCACTGAGTCATCAAGGAAGCCCCTTGTGCCTGAACTTTTGGGAAAGCTGCCTAGTGCTCCACATCCAGACTGCTCACCATCTATCTTCTTGGCTCTGCAGTCACTATGTTTACTTGCTATTTTAAAGTGAAATTTTTATTTCAGGCACAACATAGTGCACAAAACGTATATTTATCATAAGGGTACAGCTTGCTGAGTGACCACCAAGTGAACGTAACCACAAAACCAGCACTTAGATCAAGAAGCACACCACCCCCAGTTTCTGAGAAAATCCCCCCTGTGCTCCTTCTAGTCACTAACACCCTCCTTGTTGTAGTATTCCATTATCTACACATGAATATACTATGATTTATTTATTCCTTTTTCTGCTGATAGATATTTGGGTTGTTTCCACTGGTATTGACACTGTGCCTTTTTGGTACAATGTGAATACTCCGGTACTTACATACATGCATTTTGGCAGACATATGTATGCATTTCTGATGGGTATGTCTACATATAGGAGTAGAAGTGCTGGGTCACAGTGTAGGAATATGTTCAACGTTTGTAGACACTACTGAACAGTTTTTCAAAATCTGTACCAACTAACACTCCTACCAATGGTGTCTCATTGTACTGACTGATACATTCTTTTCAGCATCGGATACCCTTTACCATTTTCAATGTATTTCTATTTCATTATGGTGAGGGTACAACTTAGAGACCATTGTGCTTTTAATTTGCATTGCCCTGATTCATAATGATGTTGAATAGTCTTCATATGTTTTTATAGCTATTTAGATGTCCTCTAACGTAAGGTGAATGTTAAAATCCTTTGCTCACTTAAGTGGACTGCTTTTTAGCTATTGGTCTGTAAGTGTCTTTATATGTGTTTAAAGAACTCTTACCAATATGTCAGCAAATGTGAAAAACTCAGCAGTGGCCACAGGACTGGAAAAGGTCAGTTATCATTCTAATGCCAAAGAAGGGCAATATCAAAGAATGCTCAAACTACTGTGCAATTGGGCTCATTTCACATGCTACCTAAAAAGCCTTCAAGCTCGGCTTTACCAGTATATGAACAGAAAATTTTAAGATGCACAAGCTGAGTTTCACAGAGGCAGAAGAACCAAAGATCAAATTCCAACATTTGATGGGTCATGGAGAAAGCAAGGGAATTCCAGAAAAAATATCTACTTCTGCTTCATTGACTATGCCTTAAGTATTTGACTGTGTGGATCACAACAAACTACGGAAAATTCTTAAAGAGATAAGGATACCAGACCACCTTGCCTGTCTCCTGAGAAACGTATCTGGGTCAAGAAGCAACAGTTAATTAATAGAATCAAACATGGAATAACTGACTAGTTCAAAATTGGGAAAGGAGTACATCAAGGCTGTATATTGTCATCCTGCATATTTAATTTACATGCAGAGCACATCATGTGAAATGCCAGGCTAGATGACTCACAAGCTGGAAACAAGACGGCCAGGAGAAATATCAACAACCTCAGATATGCATATGATACCACTCTAATGGCAGAAAGTAAAGAGGAACTAAAGAGCCTCTTGATGAGGGGTCAAAGAGAAGAGTCAAAAAGCTGGCTTAAAACTCAACATTCAAAAAGCTAAGATTATGGCATCTGGTCCCATCACGTCATGGCAAATAGAAGGGGAAAAGTGGAAACAGTGACAGATTTTCTTTTCATGGGCTCCAGAATCACTGTGGATGATGACTATAGCCATGAAATTAAAAAAACACTTGCTCCTTGGAAGAAGCTATGACAAACCTACATAGTATTTTAAAAAGAAGAGATATCACTTTGCCAAGGTAAGGTCCATATAGTCAAAGCTATGGTCTTTCCAGCAGTCATGGGAGAGTTGAACCCATAAAAAATGCTGAGCACCAAAAAATTGATGCTTTCCAATTGTGGGCCATGGGGCTAGAGAAGACTCTTGAGAGTCCCTTGGACAGCAAGGAGATCAAACCAGTCAATCCTAAAGGAAATCAACTCTGAATATTAATTGGAAGGACCATTACTGAAGCTGAAGCTCCAATATTTGGCCACCTGATGCGAAGAGCTGACTCATTGGAAAAGACTCTGAAGTAAAGATTGAAGGCAAAAGGAGAAGAGGGTGACAGAGGTTGAGATAGTCAGATAGCATTACAGACTCAATGGATGTGAATTTGAGCAAACTCCGGGAGATAGGGAAGGATGGGGAAGCCTGGTGGGCTGTAGGCCATGGGGTCGCAAAGAGCCAGACACAAGTTAGCAACTGAACAGTAACAATTATTTGTATGGAAATTGGTCTTTGGTCAAATATATGCATTTCAAATATCTTCTTTCATCTCATGAACTGTCTTTTCACTCCCTCTGTGATATCTGGTGAAGAACGGAAGCTCTTCATTTTAATGTAGTCCAATTTACTGATTATTTTTTCCTTTCCGGTTGGAGCTTGAATCAGCTGCTTAAAATGATTTTGCCCAATCCCAAATTATGAAATTATTCTCCCACATCTTCTTCTAAGAGAGTTTTTTCTCTTATTTTTGTTTTGCATTGCCTTTCACATGTAGGTTACAATCTACCTGTCATTTTTTTTTTTCACATGAATCATCCAACTGACCCAGCAGCATTCATTTTAAAAAAACCATTCCACCACCACATTGCAGTGTCACCATATAAACCAGGTGACTGTACATGTGTGTGTCTATTTCTGGGTTCTCTCTTTTGTTTCATTGGTCTTTTTTGTCCATCCAGGTGTCAACACTACACTGTCTTAACTACTGTTGATTTTAATAGGTCTTGGTACATAATCAGTTCAGTTCAGTCACTCAGTCGTGTCTGACTCTTTGTGACCCCATGAATCGTAGCACACCAGGCTTCCCTGTCCATCACCAACTCCCAGAGTTTACCCAAACTCATGTCCATAGAGTCAGTGATGCCATCCAGCCATCTCATCCTCTGTTGTCCCCTTCTCCTCCTGCCCCCCAATCCCTCCCAGCATCAGGGTTTTTTCTAGGGAGTCAACTCTTCACATCAGGTGGCCAAAGTACTGGACTTTCAGCTTCAGCATCAATCCTTCCAATGAACACCCAGGACTGATCTCCTTTAGGATGGACTGATTGGATCTCATTGCAGTCCAAAGGACTCTCAAGAGTCTTCTCTAACATCATAGTTTAAACCTTTTACCTATTTTTGCTTCCTCTATATTGCCTTAACTAATCTTAGCCCTTTCCATTTCCACATAGATTTAAGAATCATCTCATCAATTTCTAACTTCAAAGGGTGAGGGCTTTTGATTGAGACTGAATTGAATCTGTAGATGTAGGAAAAGTTGACATTTTTACAGAAATGCATTTGCGATCTACAAATATGATGAATACTTTTACTTGTCTTTTTAAATTTCTTTCATTAGTGCTTCACATTTTCAGAAGAACTCATTAGATTTATTCATAAGTATTCCATTTTTATGCTATTGTAAATGCATCTTTATTAACACTTTACTTCCTGCTTTCTTGCTGCTAGCATATTAAAAAAAAAACCTTTCTTGAAGTATAATTTACAATGTTGTGTTAATTTCTGCTAAACAGCAAAGTGACTCAGTTATACATTTATAGACATTCCTTTTTATATTGTTTTTCATTATGGTTTAAAAAAAGACATTGAATATAGCTTCCTGTGCTATACAGTAGGACTTTGTTTTCTATCCATTTTTATATGTAATAGGTTGCATCTATTGGGTTGGCAAAAAAGTTCATTTGGATTTTCTACCACATATTATGGAAAAATCCAAATGAACTTATTGGCCAACCCAATACCAATCCCAAATTCCAGGTTCATCCCTCTCCTACTCCCCTTCACCCTGGGCAACCACAGGTTGGTTATCTACGTCTGTGAGTCTGTCCTTGTTTCAAGATAGGCTTTTTTGTGTCATATCTTAAATTCCATATATAAGTGATATCATATATCATATCATATCATATCATATCATTTCTTTTTTTCCTTCTGACTTACTTCACTTAGTATGATAATCACTAAGTCCGTCCATATTGCAAATGGCATTATTTTGTTCTTTTTAATGGTTGAGTAATATTCCACTGTATATATATCTCACATCTTCTTTATCTATTCATCTGTTGCTGGACATTTAGGTTGCTTTCATGTATTGGCTATTCTGAATAGTGCTGCTATGAATATAGGTGTGGATATATCAGTTTGAATTATAGTTTTGTCCAGATACATGCTCAAGAACAGGATTGCAGAATCATATGGTAATACTTGGCAATACTATTTTTAGCTTTTTTTTTTTTCGGTAGTGACTGTACCAACTTACATTCCCACCAACAGTATAAGAGGCTTCCTTTTTCTCCACATTTTCTCCAGCCTTTTAAACAATTTATTTTTTACAGTGCTCTTGCATCTAATAACCTTCCAAGTTTGTATATTACTTCTAACAATTTGTGGGCAAATTCTTTTGGACTTTGTACCTAGATAATTATTTTCACCTACAAACAGTAACAGGTCTTTTTCCCAATCACTGGGATTTTTATTTCTTTTTCTGACCTTATGACACTGTCTAGGACTTACAGAAAGTAGTTATTAGGGAAATCTTTGTTTTACTCCTGGTCTCAAGGGGAAATGCTTTCACTATTTCACCATAAAGTATGATACAGAAAATCTGCTGTATGGTTCCTGAAGATCTTTAAATCTGCATTCAGTGGTTGCCCTTCCACTCCTAGGTAGCATGTTCTTTTCAGAAAGAAAATTTGGTTATGTCACTCCCTCCTTAGAGGTTTTCATCATGCTCATGACTTCCTCCCTTCTCTTAGAAACTTTGTGTCTCTTGCTCTTCACTCTCCAATCTCAGTTACCTTCAGTTTTCTGAACCCATCATCAGAGTTCCTTTGTGAGTGCTTTGCTCCCTGCCCTGGAAGGGTCTCAAAGCATCTCCTTTGTATGTCCGTCTCCTTGTTGAACCTTACTTAACCTTCAGATATCTGCTGCAGGGTCAGCTCTTCCGGGAATACATCATTGGTCACTGCTACCTAGAGCAGATCAGGCTATTTAGGGATAAGCAGAACTCATAGAACCATCTGCCTTTCCTTCTAGCTCTCACTCCCCCTAGACTGTCCACACTTAAAACCTTCTAGGAACAAAGATTGTCCTTGGTTATCATTTCAGGGTCCAGCTCAGTGACCAGCTCCAAGTGACTTGGTGCTTAATGAGTATTTGTTGAATGAATGAGTACATGAGTGAATGAATGAATGAGAGAACAAATGAACAAGCCAACTCAGAAAGTTCATAGTAATATCTTATCTTGCTTAAAACTCAACATTCAAAAAATGAAGATCATGGCATCCAGTCCTATCCCTTCATGACAAATAGATGGGGGAAAATGCAAACAGTGACAGATTTTATTTTCTTGGGCTCCAAAATCACTGCAGACAGTGACTGCAGCCATGAAATTAAGACACTTGCTCCTTGGAAGAAAAGCTATGACAACCAAGTGTGTTAAAAATCAGAGACATCACTTTACCAACAAAGGTCCATCTAGTCAAAGCTATGGTTTTTCTAGAAGTCATGTATGGTTGTACCAGTTGGAATGTAAAGAAGGCTGAGTGCTAAAGAATTGATACTTTTGAATGGTGGTGTTGGAGAAGACTCTTGAGAGTCCCTTGGACTGCAATGAGATCAAACCAGTCAATCCTAAAGGAAACCAATCCTGAGTATTCATTGGAAGGACTGATGCTGAAGCTGAAGATTCAATACTTTGGTTACCTGATGCAAAGATCCAACTCATTAGAAAAGACCCTGATACTGGGAATGATTGAGGGAAGGAGGAGAAGGGGGCAACAGAGGATGAGATGGTTGGATGGCATCATTGGCTCAATGGACATGAGATTGAGCAAACCCTGGGAGATAGTGGAAGACAGGGAAGCCTGGCATGCTGCAGTCCACAGGGTCACAAAGAGTGAGACATGACTGAGCAACTGAACAACCACAACCACAGCTGTAAAATGATGAGCTTCATGGCTTTTAATTTTGAGATCTTCTGATTCTCACTGGAGAGTATAATGGTTGCAAAATATATGAGTTACCTTTTGAAGGATGTGATCATTCTTCTCACCTTCTCTGGTTTTGCTGAATTTGAAAACATAAAACCTAGTGGGTATGTTTTTGTAAGTGTGACCATCAGCACTCTGAGCTCTTCTTAGCCTTGTTGGAGGCAGAAGGCAGACTCTGTCCAAAGAGGAGCCCTACTATCAGAAAATGGAATGTCCTAGATCAGAGCTTCACAGAACACACGGGTCTCATGTTTTGGAACCAAACTAAAGTTAACTGCCCTGTCATGGGGTTTCCCTGGCTACTTTATAAATTGAGTCCTTCCCAGTGTCATCCAGGAAGAGTTCTCTTCAACAATGGTATGAAGTCCTTTTATTCATAAGATCCAGACTTAACTCCAGATAAATTTGAAGATGAATGTTTACATCACAATCTTTCATTTTTTAAAAAATAGCTCTCAGTGTTAAAATGTCCCATGCTTTTAGTAAAGGAATTAATGTAAAATTGTGACTCCATTAAAAGTTTTAAAAAGCCATTTGTACATATCAGTTTATTTCTCTGTAGTATAAAGACAGCTACCTCTATATGGTGAACCCAAATGTTCTAGAGAGACCCCACGCCCTTCCCTTGCCCTTCAGAGGTACTCTCTATTACTTTATCCTGCTTTATTGCTCTTGTAATCACTTTCAAAAATTACCATGTTTATATTTGGCCCTTTATTTTGGTTTTTACTTGTCTAACTTGATGAAAATAAAAGCTCTACAGGGACCAGGACCTGTCTGTTCTGTTCACCACTACGTCCAGCGCCTAACAGTGTTTGAATGAGAATTTGTTGCTGTTGTTCAGTCACTAACTCACGTCCGACACTTTGCGACCACATGGACTGCAGCACACAGGCTTTCCTCTCTGTCACTATCACCCAGAGTAGGATGAGAGTAGGTACCTGATATATATTCAAAGAATGACCAGGCCAACTACAAATCAACTTACCTATAGACACAAAACGGATAATGCCAGGTCAGAGATAACTGAAGCAAGTGGAAATGTTTATTATATAATAATTCCTTTATCTCTAAAATAAATATTGAATAAGTTAATGTTGACTAAAACTTTTTTTCTAAGTTAAGCTCTTTCCCCAACTTTCTTTAGGAAATCTAGCAATCCAGTAGATTGCTTTAACTGACTGCATGTATCAGTCAGCCTAAGATAACATTTGCTGCAGTAACAAATAACCCCCACATCAAAGGGACTTACAACTACAAGGAAATCATTCTCATTTATGCTGCATGTTACCCTAGGTCAACAACAACTCCTTTCCATGTTGCCTTCAATCTGAAACCCAGGCTGATGGCACAGGCTTCATTTGGGACACTGTCTCCTAAAACTTGGACTTCCACTCATATTGCCTTGGCCAAAGGCAACCACAAGATCAAGCCTGACATCACTGTAACAGAGAAGCACCTCAGGAAGGGGTGTTCTATGGTTCTAGAAACACCTGTTCTATGGTTTCAGCTTTGGGAGCTAATGAGAGAGAGAATGATGGGAGATTCCAGGACCAAACTCAAAGAAAAAAAAAAAAATAAGGACCGTTCTCATTCAACCCCTGAAAATCAGCTAGGACCATACTCTGCCAATTCTGAGCTTACACAGAAGTCCAGAGGAGGTGAGCTGATTTTTTGCCTCTGATATGCTCAGAAGAAGCCCTCTGATGACAATTTTGCCCACCTCTAAACAGGAGGCAGTATCAATAAAGTAACTGCTTGGAACTTTGCTTGTAGTGCAGTGATTAGGTTTCTGAGCTTGCACTTCAGGGGTCATTCATTCAGTCCCTGGTTGGGTAAGTTCCGCATGCCGAGGACTGTGGAAACAACAACAAAAACCTAACATGATTCTGGCAACCTTTGAAAATGATAGCTAAAGTCAATAACTTCTTGATTATTCACTAAAGAATTGCATAGATGTTGCTCAGGAGCCATAAAGGTTATACAAATAAAAATATTTTAAAAAAATAATAAAGTAACTGCTCATTATTCCCTGCTCCTGACCTTCCCCAAGAGCTCACATTCTTCCTAGGGTTTTTCTTCTACTTGCTTAAACAATCTGTCTCTAATAGAGAGGCATAATACTGGAAACTGTGATCCTTTAATTCCCAGTGACATTATCTTAAGGCAGGCTGATTTGGCTAACAGCAGCCAGCTTTCAGGAATAACTTTTCAGCAAAAGGTATTCCGAGCCATTACTTTCAAGAAGTTACCTCTCCCCTCCTATAACTCACTACTTAAGAGAAGACAATTTCTTTTCAGAGACTAAGAAGTAATACTAAAAGAGGAGAGTGAAGGTAGAAGATTTTTTGAGATTCCCAATTTCAGGCTGTGTAAATGAGAATGGAAGAGGTGACTTGGAAAGAGGATAACTTTAGTGAGAAAAAAATTCACAATTTCAGCATCGCTTTTGGACCTCCTACTACATACAGTGACATGTTGTACAATGCCCTAGAAACAATTCTAAATGATACAGCCCAAGTATCTGGAGATGCTGCAGCTAGGAGAGATACAATTAATATATTCCATGGAGTGAAGGAAGTAGGGTTATTCTGAAAAAGAAGTCAAGCCTGGGACAATCGTTAAGTTATCCTGTAGGTGTTAAATTCATAGATAAAAATGAATAGGAATTGGCTGAGGAGAGTAGGAGTTGGCGGGTTGGCACTAAGGAAAGTAAATATGATGGGGGAAAAGGCATCCAGGAAGAGAGGAAAGCCTGATTAAGGAACAGAGGGGTGGGAATGAGATACGCTGCCATCTGTACCCACAGCACACAGTGGTTGGGGCTGAGAGTACACACAGGAAAAGACAGCCTGGAAAGAGAAGCAAGTCAACTATGGTATTTGCTGAAGGGAATTAGGGGAGGGGAGCTCCAGAAGGGTGAGAGATGCTCTACCCAATGGTCATTAGAAATTATCCCCACCACCCCAAGTGCAAACAATTAACCAACATCTTTCAGTCAAATCCCAAGCACAGCTTGAGCAAAGAACAGCTTTGAGTAAAGAACAGCTTACCTCTAAGAAAGCACAGGGGCTGGGATTGGGGGGAGTGAATATTTGCTCCACATTAAACACAACAAAATTAATCTCCCTGAGATGTTAAGCTATATCCTGCTACTGGCAGGATCAGATGGTACCACTTATGATTTTCACATGCTGTTAAGAGTTCGAAGCAACTCCTGGGACTTGCCTGGTGGTCCAGTAGCTAAAGAGGCCCAGGTCAGGGAATTAGATTCCATGCGCCACAACTGAGAGTTTGCATGCAACTAAAGAACTACAATGCCGGAGACCCAGGTTCGAGCCCTGGGTTGGGAAGATCCCCTGGAGAAGGAAATGGCAATCCACTCCAGTACTATTGCCTGGAAAATCCCATGGACAGAGGAGCCTGGTAGGCTACACCTGGATCACAAAGAGTCGGACATGACTGAGTGACTTCACTTTCACTTTTTCAAAGAACTCTCAAGTCCCAACTAAGACCCAGCACAGCCAAATTAACTAATTAATTAAAGATACGGAAATCCTTAGTTTTCTTATCGGTCATGTCTGACTCTTTGCGACCCCATGGACTGTAACCCACCAGACTCCTCAGTCCATGGGATTCTTCAGGCAAGAATACTGGAGTGGGTTGCCATTTCTTTCTCCAGGACATCTTTCCAACCCAGGGATAAAACCTGTGTCTCCTGTGTCTCCTGCACTGGCAGATCCTTTACCACTGAGCTAGCTGGGAAGCCCCACTCTAAACCATGAACCTGGAATAAAACACTAATAAGTCAAATAGTAAAATTCGCTACTTGAAAGAAGGAAATGCCCCCAACGAGGCAACACAGTAAATTCAAATTTTGAGAGAGCAAATATACTCTCCCCCCAGTCTCAGCCCCTATGCTTTCTTAGAGGTAAGCTGTTCTTAACTGTAGTTGTGCTTGGGGTTTGACTGAAAGAAGATGCTGGTTAATAGTTTGCAAGAAAAGGCATGAACTGCGTCTAACTGTGATGCTATTAAAGTACTCTGATGTAAGCCATAGATCTAGTGCAGAGAATTTACAGCTGACTTATAGCAAAGATAAGTAAAACTATATTTTACTCTTATCCAGAGAAGAATACAAGTTTATGTTGCATGAAACACATATATTGAGTTGGTCAAAAAGTTTGTCTGGATTTTTCCATAAAATGTTAAACTTTTTGACCAATCCAGTAATTTGGAAGCCTTTTTAAGGGAAAAAATTTTTAATTACAAATTCAAAATGAGATTAACAGTGAATATTCCCTGGTGGCTCAGGCAGCGAAGAAACTGCCTGCAATGCAGCAGGCCTCGGTTTGATCCCTGGGTCGGGAAGATGCCCTGGAGAAGGGAATGGCTACCCTCTCTGGTATTCTTACCTGGGAAATTCCATGCACAGAGGAGTCTGGCTGGCTATAGTCCATGGGGTCACAAAGAGTCAGACATGACTGAGTGATTAACATATCAGGGATCTGAACTCTGGTTCTACAGGTTCATCTTTGTGAACTTCCTAGGTGGCAATAGTGGTAAAGAACCTGCCTGCCAATGCAGGAGACATAAGAGATGTGAATCTGATCCTGCCAGGGTCAGGAAGATCACCTGGAGGTGTGCATGGCAACCCACTCCAATATTCTTACCTGGAGGATCCCATGGGCAGAGGAGCCTGGCAGACTACAGTCCACAGAGTCACAAAGAGTCAGACACGACTGAAGTGACTCAGCATGCACACGCTACTGTTAAAATGCCAGCTCTAAGTGAGGCCTTCCCTTGACTAACCTATATGAGCCTAGCTGTCCTGGCACTCCTTATTTCCCTTAGAATAAAAAATGAAATCATAATATTTACAAACATTCTTAAAAGCTGGCAAATAACACAAATGTCACAAAGTCCAGAAAAATATGAAAAGTGACACAGTAATAATGTTATCAACTAACTTCCTAATATACCTTCATCATCACTGTTCCCTATATATTGTGACTACATTCTCTTTCATTAACTCTGCCTTTGATAGTGATAGTACAATATTTTCATAATAAGAACACAAAAATAAGGTAGTCTGTCCTATAAAATTGGAGAAGGAAATGGCAACCCACTCCAGTGTTCTTGCCTGGGGAATCCCAGGGACTGCGGAGCCTGGTGGGCCGCTGTCTATGGGGTCACACAGAGTCAGACACGACTGAAGTGACTTAGCAGCAGTAGCAGCAGTCCTATAAAATAACTGGTCCAAAAAATGTTGGTTAATTCAGGGTGGCTGTGTATTTTTGTCATTCCTCCCATTGGGTAGACTCTGTTTTCCCTTCCCTTGAATCTGGATGCAGCAAAAAAATGACACTATTTTCCAATCCAGGCCTAAAGAAAACTGGTAACTTCTGCTTATTTCCTTCATGGACTTCCACTTAGAACCTAGTTGCCATACTGTGAGGAAAATCAGGGCTTCCCTTATGGCTCAGCCAGTAAAGAATCTATCTGCAACGCAGGAGACACAGGTTTGATCCCTGGGTCAAGAAGATCCTCTGGAAAAGGAAATGACAATCCACGCCAGTATTCTTGTCTGGAAAATCCCATGGACAGAGGAGCCTGGTGGGCTACTGTCCAAAGGGTTGCAGAGAGTCAGACATGACTGAGCAACTAAGCATACAGGCATGAGGAAAATGAAGCAGCCCATTAGGGAGTCCACAGGGAAAGAACAAAGCCCATAAGCTCCCACCTGGTGGCCAGCACCAGCAACAATTAAGTGAGATTAGTTTTGACCTTCCAACCATCTCAGTAGCCTAGCCAACACCTCATGAAGCAGTATAACCATTGGATCAACCCACAGAAATGTGAGAAATCATAACTGTTTTAAGATACCAAATCTTTGAGTGGTTTATTATTTAGCAATAGCCGTTTTCTTCCCAAATTTTTATTATGAAAATGTTTAAACATAAAGAAATGTTGAAAGAACTGTAAATACTCACACATCTACCTCCTTGATTCTATAATTAACATTTTACTGTACTTGCTTTATTAGATATCTGTTTGTCCATCCATCTCAATATTTTTTACACACTTCAAAGATGGAGACACCAGCTCACATCACTCACAACACTTCAGTATGCATATTAACTTGAATTAAGGGTTTTTCTTTTCCTTTGAGGTAAGATGTACATAAAATGCAAATCTTAAGTGTACCATTCTGAGTTTTGACACAGGCATGCACCTGTGAAACCCAACCCCCAACAAGATATAGAAGATTACCATCACTCAGACAGTCCACTCCTATTCCTTCTCATCAATCCCTGCCCCTACTTTTCCATGAAAAACAACTCTTTGAAATTTAATTCTACCACAGACAAGAGCTTTACCAGTCAGAGCTCAATAAACAGCAAAGTATACAGTATATTCTCCTCTGCATCTGGCTTTTTTTCACTCAGCATAATGTTTATATGAGATTTATTCATATTGTTGTCTGCATCAGGGGTGTGTTTCCTCTTAGACTGAGAAGCATTCCTTTCTATAAATACACCACATTTGTTTATTCATTCTCTTGCTGATGGACACTTGGGCGGCTTCCAATCTGTGGCTATTATGAATAAAAGCTGCCATAAACATTCTGTGTTAAGTGTTTCTGTGGACACATGTTTTCATTTTAGCTGAGTGGATACCTAAGAGTGGAGTTTCTGGGTCAAAGAGTAGACGCATGCCTAGTTTTATAAGAAACGGACAGCCCTTTATCTGGGATAAACTTTGTTTTGTTTTTTAATGATAGTTTAGAAAAGTTCCTTTCAGCTTCACATCTCATTTTTGATAATGTCACATCTGTAACATCCTCTGTGTAGTTTCTCACTCGAACAGTTTTGCTTACCAGGGAAAACGCTCAGATGACTCCAGCTATTTGATCTGTAGGCACACTCTGCTTAGAGCTGGTCCAGCTCTGCCAGGTCCTCTCCAAGGATGGGAGCCAAGGTGGCCATGAGGTTCAGGTCAACCATCCTGGCCTCTAAGCAGGCAGTGTTGCCTGGGAATCCTTCTCCTTTGAATCAAACATGTTTACGAGTTCATCAAGGGTCTATGGTTACTGAGTGAGTTAAACTTTTTTTTAAGCTAATATCTCCCTCCTGCTTCCATCTTCCCAACTAGAATGTAAGCTTCCCTGAGGATAGACTCTTGCTCCGTCTATTCACTGCTTCATCCTAGTCACTTAAACTAGTGCCCAGAGTAGAGTAGGAACTCGGTAAATAAATGGATAGATGAATGAATGGATGGCTGGTCTCATTTCTACTTTGCAACCCAACCTTAAAGATTTACTTCTTTATTGGCCTATAGCTATGTATGCTGATGCTTCAGGCTTCTGTACAGCAGTTAGCATTTTTGGTCTAGGTGACATTTCTCTCTCTGATTTTATCCTAAGAATGAGAGCCCTTCTAGATCAGAGACTTCATCTAGTTCAGTGATCTGACTCCATAGTACCCAGAAATGTACTCTGTACATAGTAGGTACTCATGTCAATGTATGCCAAAACCAATACAGTATTGTAAAGTAAAATAAAGTAAAAATTAAAATTAAAAAAAAAGAAATGTCAATTTGTTCTCTGCTTACCACATACACCAAGGGTTCTTAACCTGGGGATTCCCAAATGCCAGGAGTAGCCTTAATTCCTGAGGTTGTCTATAAAATGTTCTCACAGTATATGTTTTTAGGGTGGAGAGTTTATCACACTCTCAGAGAGGCTACTGACCCAAAGCATAGTAAGAATCACTGCAGTAGATTTTGCCAAAAGGTAATTTTTATTTCTTTTATAAATAAAGGACTTCTGGCAGAGCCTGGTTACATACTTAACAAGCCCATTTCCTTGCTGTCTTAGCCACACAGCTGGACTGCATTTTCCCAGCCTTCCTTGTAATTAAATGAGGCCATGTGACTGACATCTAGCCAATGGAATGTAAGAGAGGTGAGGTCCCCACTTCCTGACTTGAGCCCTGAAACCTCCTGAGTAATGCTCCATCCACTTTTTCATTGTCTGCACATTCAGGGGTTCCAGGAAAGTCCTAGAAGGGATTGCCTTGGAGTGGGTAGAACCATAGATGAAAGAAGCCTGAGCCTTGCACAACCACTGAGAAAGCTGCCTAGTGAATACCTATTTGGACTCTAGATTTAAGCAATAAATAAAATCTTGTGTTACAGCACCATGACTTTGGAGTTGTATGTAACAGCAGCTAGCATTAGTCACCCTGATTAATACAACACGAAGAGGTATTTTTGTCTGTAGTATTTCCTGCCATGAGTGATTTGTCAGTCTGGTCTTTCTCCCCCACACAAGAAACAACAACGTCCTTTCTTGTCAAATGCTTGTGATTATGACATTGCAATCTGGACTAAAAATCAATGTGATCCTGCCTGCTGAGTGCCCAAGTGCCCTTCTTTTGAGAGAAATCGCACAAGGCATAGGAGGTAGGGTACCCAACACTATGGAAGAATGCTTCCTTTCGTCTATAGGTCATGGGGAGACAGTCTTCTCCTGGCTTCCTCGCAGTTGCGGCATGGGTATGTGACCTAAGCTTCATCAAACTGAATGCTGTCAAGGTTAAAGAAAGAAAGAAGCAAAGCAACATTAGATTCACAGGTCCTCTGACATGGCAGCACGAGTATGCACAGGGAGATACTCAGTGTCCCAGCAATGTTGTCCAGACATAAAGATCCTGGTGGCCCACTGATTCCTCCTCTGGGGTGGACTGACTCCTTTCCTCCTTGGTTTCTGCTCATTTTCCTTAGCTTGGATCTCCAGCCTTCTGCAAGCCAGTCAACAGCCTTCAAATACATTCCTTTTCTGCTTTACTGGAGTTGATTTCTATTGTTTTCAACAAAGGTCCATATAATCAAAGCTATGGTTTTTCCAGTAGTTGTGTGCGGATGTGAGAATTGAACCACAAAGAAGGCTGAGTGCTGAAGAATTGATGCATTCAAATTGTGGTACTGGAGAAGACCTTGGACAGCAAGAAGATAAAATCAGTCAATCCTTAAGGAAATCAGTCCTGAATATTTATTGGAAGGACTGATGTTGAAGCTGAAGTTCCAATACTTTGGCCACCTGATGCAAAGAGCTGACTCATTGGAAAAGACCTTGATGCTGGGAAAGACTGAGGGAAAGGGGAGAAGGGATTGACAAAGGATGAGATGGTTGGATGGCATCACTGACTCAATGGACGTGAGTTTGAACAAACCTCCAGAAAATCGTGAAGGACAGGGAAGCCTGATGTGCTGCAGTTCATCGAGTCACAAAGAGTCGAACATGACTTCAGTTCAGGTCAGTTCAGTCACTCAATCGTGTCTGACATTTTGTGACCCCATGGACTGCAGCACACCAGGCTTCCCTGTCCATCACCAACTCCCGGAGCTTACTCAAACTCATGTCCATTGAGTCAGTGATGCCATCCACCCATCTCATCCTCTGTTGTCCCCTTCTCCTCCTACCTTCAATCTTTCCTAGCATCAGGGTGTCTCCAATGAGTCAGTTCTTCACATCAGGAGGCCAAAGTACTTAGTGACTGAACAACAGCAAGAATGCTGAACCCCACTGAGTCCTCACATGCAACCAAAACAAGACAAATGAATGCAGCTCAATGCAAGCAACACCTCTACTCAAACTCTACTGCCCATGAAAACTTCTTTCTGGAGAGAGCTTCTCATCTCTGATCCAACTTCCTACTGACCAACAACATCAAAAAAAATGTTTTTTCTTCTTTTAAAAGCAATGTTTCTTCATGGCAGCAAATTAGAATATGTGATTATTATAATGAACTTTTGATTATTCCTAGTCTTATCAAACCAGAAATAACAATTTATATTTCTTTGATAAAAATGAACTTCTGATTTATTTATAAACTTTATTTTATTTATTGTTGACTGCGCTGGGTCTTCACTGCTGTGCACAGGTTTTCTCTAGTTGTGGTGTGTGAGCTTTTCATTGTGGTGGTTTCTTTTGCTTTGGAGCACAGGCGCGGGGTACCCAGGCTTCAGTAGTTGTATCACACGGGCTCAGTAACTGTGGCACATGGACTTAGTTACCCCGCAGAATGTGGAATTTCCCAGACCAGGGATCAGACCTGTGCCCCCTGCATTGGCAGGTGGATTCTTAATCACTGGACTACCAGGGAAGTCCATAACCTATTATATTTCCACAAATTTTGTTTACCACACAAATTTGTAAAAGAAAAAATAATACAATTATAGTTTTTACATCAATTATCTATCTTACTGTTTTATTCAACAAATAATTATTGTATGGCAAGCATGTGGAGAAATTGGAATACTCATACATTACTGGTAGGAATGTAAAATGTCTAGCCTCTTTGGAAAACCGTGTAGTGGTTGCCAAGGTTTAAGCAGAGTTACCATATGACCTAGGAATTCTACTCCTAAATATATATTCCAAGCAAAATAAAAGCACATGTTTGCACAAAAATTTGTGCATGAATGTTCAAGTAGCATTATTCACGTTAGCCAAAAAGTAGAAAAATGTAATATTATTTGGCAATGAAAAGGAATGAAGTATTGATTTATGGTACCACACAGATGAACCTTGAAAGCATTATGAAAACTGAAACAAGCCAATCACAAAGGATCACGTATTGAATCATCCCACTTATATTAACTGTCCAGAATCAGCAAATCTATAGATATAGAAAGCAGATTTGCTGCAAAGAACTTGGCAGTAAAAGGGAAATGAAGAGTAACTCTTAATGGATTCAGGGTTTCAATTTGGGGTGATGAAAATGTTCTAAAGTTGATTACTGCCTATAGCTATGGATATGCTAAAAAAACTGAGTTATATTCTTTAAATGGGTAATTTGTATGGTATATGAATTAGATCCCAATGAAATTCTTACCAAAAACATTTTTATTTTAGGGTTATTATATGTCACACTTTGTGGTGGTCACTGTGCACATAAATAAGATAGACTCCATCCCTTCCTAATATTTCCTCTTATATTTACACCACAATTATGTAATAAACTCTCAATCATGGAAAGGTTAGATTGCTTCCAACACTGGGATGAATTACATTGCAAAATTATCTTTATCCACCTTTCTCATTTCCTTTCTTAGAAAACATTTCAAGAAATGGAATTATTTAGGTAAAAAATATGAATTTAGTAATGCTCGAGATGCTCTGTGATGCTTTCATCCTTGACATCTGAGAGGCATACTGCCATTTCTGTTGATGAGTCCATAAACGGCAGACCATTGTCCATTTTCTTGAGGCTTACTGGGCTATGTGATATATGATCCAAAGAAAGGCAGGCCAGGACAGGTCATTTCCACCACCATTCCCAAAATTTGCTGAGGTTGTACCAAGCCTGAGTTGATATATAAGAACTTTCCTTTCCTTGCCATCCCCACCTTCTGCCTTCATGCCTTCAATCCACACTCCACCTTACATATTGAACAAGTAAGAAAAGGTCCAAAAATGGACCCCAAAAGTAACACGTTACTTCTGAAGTAAAAATGAAAAGATTAGAGAGTGGTTATACTCTGATGATGTGCAATTTAGGAAGAATGGAAAAATGATTGGTAAACATCAATGAAGAGCAAGAAAAACATACACTGTACCTCCAGCCATGGATACCAGGGGTGTGTGAGGGGAAACAGCCTCCACTTACGAGGACTCCAGGGGAAATGAGGTGCTCAGAGGAAACAGGTTTCAGTTATAATAGAAAGTTAAAGGGAATATCAGGGAAGTTGAAGATTTTCTCAGTTTTGTGATGACTTCCAGAGGGGCTTCCCAGGTGGCATAAGCAGTGAGGATTCTGCCTGCCAGTGCAGGAGATGCAAGAAACATGGGTTCAATCCTTGGGTCAGGAAGATCCCTTGGAGTGAGAAATAGCAACCTACTCCAGTATTCTTGCCTGGAAAATTCCATGGACAGGGCAATCTGGTGGGCTGCAGTCCATGGGGCCACAAGGAGTTGGATGTGACTGAGCACAACAACATGAGTTCCAGAAGAAGGAGGATATGAAGTAGTGAGAAAAGGCCATGTCCTGAGTATCTGAAGAATTTAATCTGAGATACTAGGGATAAACAGCTTCCTACAATGCACAGGGGCCAAAGGCATGCTGAGATTATTCTTCATGACTTTAGCATGGGAAAAGGGAAAAGAAGCCTATTTACAAGAATATACCTAGTTCTGGAACACAGTATAGTGTCTTCACTCAGGAAGCACAATAACTTTTAAGATCGACAACTTTTTAAAAATACACATTTAGACAGATTATTTTAAGCCCACAAAATGCCAATCCAATATTTTTTATAAGCAGAAAAAAAGACAACTACAACAAAGAAAAACAATCAATCAGACAACCAACTTCTTAGAAACACCGATGGAAGACAGTTAAACAGTGGAGTAATAGCAGTATTACTAGTAAACAAGTGTTTTGACCTGAAATTCTTTGCTTAATAAACCCATTTTTCAAAAATGATTGTAAACAAATATTTTGTCTACCAAAAACTTACTACGAAAATATACTAATGTAATTAGTATTGTATTAATTATTACGAATTAAATGTCTTGCATCAAAAAAAAGAAAACAATGAAAAGACCTGAGTTTTGTAAGGGCTGAGAAAAAAGATAAACAAGTGTGCCAAGGTGTCAAGAGAAGAAAATATGGTACTCATGAGATGGGCGATCTGGAACAGCCTGCCCTCACTAAGATATGGAAGCACATCCACAGCCACATGAACAAAGCCCAAAACTCTCTTCCCTAAGAGTAGGCAGCCTTGGTCCACTGGAGCCTGTCTAGGCCTTGGGTCTTTGCACAGTAACAACTGCAGTCCATCAGTTACTAATGATGTCTCAAATTATTCTCTGAGGCATGGGAATTCATGGGAAACTAGCAAAGTAGGATTCATCTCTGCGTGTGCCAACAGTCAAGCTGCTTTCATTCTCCAGGTCATTCTTCTAATCTGTAAAATAAGAATGTCCTTCCAAACAATGCTTAAGACAGGGATACTGGGGTCAGCAATAATGATGACACAGCCACAAGTACAATGTCACAGCACCTTCCAGTGTCTGTAAAAGCATTGAGAGTTACTGTATCCTTTCGTGTGGGCCCCTTCTGGATGACAGGGCTAGTCATGAAGGCTCAGCTGCCTTGACCCCTCCTTCTGTACATGAAGGTGAGCATTTTAATGTGAGCCTAGAAACAAGACCTCTTGCTTTGTCACAGTTTCAAGTTCAATTTATCTTTTAACAGATCCCCTCTCCTCACTGCTTTTCATGTTCTGCGGTTTGTATAACTTTGCTTCTGACAGAGCTCCATAATTTCAAGAATCTATAGAATGTTTACTCTGGCTGATTTAAACATGGCAGCAAATTCTTCGATATTCCTCCCCTTAGGAGATGGAGATCTCTATCTCTCCCTTTGAATTTGGCAGGCTTCTGACCGCTTACATCAACAGAATATAGCCAAAATGACACTATGAGACTTTTAAGGCCAAGGCACAGCTTCTCAACCTTATTTTATTCATTATTTCTTCCCTCCCTAGAAAGCCTTTTTAGACACTTTTTTTCCTCATTGCATTTTCATCTCCATAATATTGAGTTGGCCAAAAGATTCTTTCGAGTTTTACTGAAACATCTTACAGAAAAACCTAAATGAACTTTTTGGCCAACCTAATATTTTAATTCCACAAATATATTTCTTGTACTGTACGTATATTTGTGTTTTTTACATTTTAAAAATGGTATTTTTTACACCTTTCCACAAATCAATTTTCAACCCTAGAAAGCAATATCACCTCTGTTGAAAATGCATGGGCTAGGCCATAAAAGGCCATGTAGCTTCCCATGGATTCTCTTGGAAATCTGCTCTTGGAGTTTTTAGGTACTACATATGAAGTCTATATATATGTGGAAACCACTCAGAGGCTGCCACACTGGAAGGACCATGTGGAAAGACAACATATACATACAGAAGGATGCCCCATGAGTCCAGCTATTTCAACCATCAGGCACATGAGTCTTTCCAGCCCAGGTTCCAGACATGTGAGTGAAGAATGCTTCAAGAGGACCCCAGCTCCAGTGGCTACCTTACTGTAATCACATTAGAGAGACAGAACCAGATTTGCCCAGCCTAGCCAATCTCCAGAAGCAAAGAGATAATATCAAATAATTTTATCAGTATGCTCTGAGATGGTTTATTACTCAACAGATAGCTAGAACACTTACAATGTACCAAAAACTCTCCTAAGATTTCCATACTTATTCATTCATTTTATGCTCACAATACTCTATGGGATAAATACATACATTTCACAGA
Source organism: Ovis aries (assembly GCF_016772045.2). Taxonomy (NCBI): domain Eukaryota; kingdom Metazoa; phylum Chordata; class Mammalia; order Artiodactyla; family Bovidae; genus Ovis; species Ovis aries. The sequence goes on from NC_056065.1 coordinate 52,904,546, forward strand.
TGAATTCAATTCTGGCAGCTCATCCAAGAAGAACTGTAGGACTGCACAGTGCTTGGGAATGACCACCCCATGATTTCTCCTAGCTATAACCTTCTCTGGTTCATCCACCCATCATAATACCTGTTTATACATTCTTTTATTCAATAAGCCTTTATTAATAATCACAAGCTAGGTATTATGCTAAGTATTAAGGATACTAAAATGAGTTAAAAGTCATAGCTCCTATATTCAAGGAACTTGCAATCCAACAGAGAGATAAAAATGTTATAAATTCAGTTGATAAGTATTATGGTAAGTGCAAGCCCCCAATTATATAGATATAAATGGAGACCCAATCTAGAATAGGGGAACAGGGAGGACAGGGAAGCCTTTCTTGGAAAGAGTGGGCTTTGACCTGAGTTTTACCAGACAAAGAAAGCGTCCGAGATGGTAATATAGGAAAACCCTGAGCTCACCTTCTCCAAAGGGTGCACTGAATATACACCTACATATAGAGAAATTCTCCAGAAGAAAACCTGAGGGCTGACAAATAGCTACTGCATGTAAAAGGACCACATAGATGTGGATAGGAAAGACAGATACATAGTATTCACAGGAAACCCACTCCTGACTCTGCGACCTATAGTAAGAAAGGATATTGCTGAAGAACTGAACTCAGATTCACCCATAATGGGACACAGTGAGAAAAAACAACAGCTTAAAGAGCACCTATTGCTGCTGCTGCTGCTGCTGCTAAGTTGCTTCAGTTGTGTCCGACTCTGTGCGACTCCATAGACAGCAGCCCACCAGGCTCCACCATCCCTGGGATTCTCCAGGCAAGAACACTGGAGTGGGTTTGCCATTACCTTCTCCAATGCATCAAAATGAAAAGTGAAAGTGAAGTCACTCAGTCGTGTCTGACTCTTAGCGACCCCATGGGCTGCAGCCTACCAGGCTCCTCTATCCATGGGATTTGCCAGGCAAGAGTACTGGAGTGGGTTGCCATTGCCTTCTCCAAAACAGCACCTATAATATAGGGGAAATAAATCCATCTACTAACCTTAGAGCTTCTGCCAAATGAGTAAGGAGCCTTCTCCAGGGTTTGAGGCACCAGTGAGCACCATTGAATCCCTCCCAGACTCCCCCTGACCCATTCCCACTCCAGTTCCAGCCTTCTGCCAAAGTGGCCTCAGGCACAGTACCCTTAAGGTACTTACCCCTACACAGACCTACCAGCCCCAGCTGCACTGTCAAAGCCACCAGTTACAAGTAGTCTATACAAGGAACACTTCCATACAAGGCTAATCCTTCAAGAACAGGAGAGGTGGCTTTTTTGTTTAATTCATAAAAACAAAAAAAGAAGGTCAAACAAAATAAAAGCGCAGAGAAATATGCACTCAACATAAGACAATATAAGTGTAAAAAGTAAATTATTAGAAATAAAGGGAGAAATTAACAATAATACAATAATAGTAGGTGACTTTAATACTCCACTTACATTAATGGGTAGATTATCCAGACAAAAGAATCAGTAAGGAAACACAGACCTTAAATAACACATTAGATCAGATGAACTTAATAAATATAAGAAGATCATTGCATTCAAAAACTGCAGAATACACATTCTTCTCAAACACACAAGGAACATTCTCTAGGATAGGTTACCTTTTAGGCCACAAAACAAGTCTCCATAAATTTAAGAAGATTGAAATCTTTTCAAGCATCTCTTCCATACCACAATGGTATGAAACTAAAATTCAACTGCAGGAAGTGAAGTTGTCTTGCATGACTAGAAAACATACTACTAAACAATCAATGGGTCCACACAGAAATTAAAAACTATCTAGAGATAAATGAAAGTTAAACACAACTTTCCAAAATCTCTAGGATGCAGCAAAAGCAGATCTAAAAGGAAAGTTCAGGCTTCCCCGGAGCCTCAGTGGTAAAGAATCTGCGTTCCAACTCAGGAGACACAGGTTCACTTCCTGATCTGCGAAGATCCCACATGCCACCGAGCAGCTAAGCCTGTGTACCACAACTATTGAGCCTGTGCTCTAGAACCTGGGAGCCCCAACTACTGAAGCCCACACACCCTAGAGCCTGTCCTCTGCAGCAAGAGAAGCCATCACAGTGAGAAGCCTGCACACGACAACTACAGGAGAGCCCACACAGCAACAAAGACTCAACACGTCAAAAATAAATAAATAGAAGAGAAGTTCATAGAGACACAGTCTTGTTTAAAGGGGAAAAAAAAAAATCTCAGGTATTGAATCTAAATGTACATTTAAAAGAACTAGAAAAAAAGAACCAAAGCCCAAAGTTAGTAGAAGGGAAGAAATAATAAAGATCAGAGTGGGAATAAATGAGAGACCAAAAAAAAAAAAAAAAGAAAGAAAAAGTCAATGAAACTAAAAGTTGGTTCTTTAAAAATATAAACCAAACTGACAAATCTTTAGCTATGGAAGGAAGAAAGGAGAAGGAAGAAAAAGGAAGAGGAAAGAAAAAAGGAAGAAAATGAGAGAGGACTCAAATAAAAACACAAATGAAAGAGGAGAAAATACAAACACCACCACAAAAATACAAAGGATCATGACAAAATACAACTATATGCCAAGAAATTAGACAACCTAGATAAAATGGATAAATTCTTAGAAACATACAATCTTTCAAAACTGAATCATGAAGAAATGGAAATCTGAATAAACCAACTATTAGTCAAAAAACTGAATTGGTAATCAAAAAACTCCCCTGCAGATGGCTTCACGGGTGAATTCTACCAAGCATTTAAAGAAGAATTAATGCCTATCCTTCTCAAATTATTCAAAAAAATTGAAGAGGAAGAAATATTTCCAAATTTATTCTATGAAGCCAGCACTACCCTAGTTAACAAAACTAGACAAAGACACCATGTGTACACACACAAAAATTATAGATCAATGTCCTTGATGAATATAGATGCAAAAATTCAAAATATTAGCAAACCAAATTCAATAATACATTAAAAGGATCATATATCATGATCAAGTGGAGTTCATTCAAGGGATGCAAGAACACTTCTACACCCATAAATAAATCAATATGACACACCACATTAACAAAGAATAACAACCATACAATCATCTCAATACATGCAGAAAAGGCATATGACAAATTTCAACATCCATTTATGATTTAAAAAAACCAACAAAGCAAGTATAGAAGGAACATATCTCAACATAATGAACATCATATATGACAAACCTACAACAAATATAACAGTCAGTGCTGAAAACTTTTCCTTTAAGATTAAAGAAAAAAAGAAAAACAAGGATGTCTACTCTCACGACTTTTATTAAACATAATATTGGAAGTCCTAGCCACAGCAATTAGGTATGAAAAAGAAATAAAAAGCATCCAAACTGTAAAGGAAGAAGTAAAACTGTCACCATTTGCAGGATATGTGATACTATATTGAAAACCCCAAGTTCAGTTCAGTTCAGTTCATTTCCATCAGTTGTGTCCGACTCTTTGTGACCCCATGAATCGCAGCATGCCAGGCCTCCCTGTCCATCACCAACTCCCAGAGTTCACTCAAACTCACGTCCATCGAGTTGGTGATGCCATCCATCCATCTTATCCCCTGTCATCCCCTTCTCCTCCTGCCCCCAATCCCTCCCAGCATCAGAGTCTTTTCCAATGAGTCAACTCTTCGATTGAGGTGGCCAAAGTATTGGAGTTTCAGCTTTATCATCATTCCTTTCAAAGAACACCCAGGGCTGATCTCCTTTAGAATGGACTGGTTGGATCTCCTTGCAGTCCTCAAAGATTACACCAAAAAATGAACTATCAGAAAGAGAAATTAAGAAAGTTGTTTACGATTGCATCAAAAATAATATAAACATGTACTCTGAAAACTGTGGGACACTGAGGAAAGCAACAGAAGATGGCACAAATAAATAAAAGGATACACTATGTTTGTGGATTAGAATAGTCAATATTGTTAAAATGTCCATTCTACCAAAGCAATTTACAGAATTTAAAAAAAAAAAAAACCGTATCGAAATATCAATGGCATTTTTAACAGAACTACAAAAAAAGAATTCTAAAATTTGTATAGAGCCACCAAAGATCCTGAATAGCCAAAGCAGTCTTGAAAAGGACAAAGCTGAAGACATCATGCTACCAGACCTAAAATTACACTACAAAGTTGTGTGTTTGTCACTTAGTCATGTCCAACTCTTTGTACCCCATGGACTGTAGCCCACCCGGCTCCTCCATTCATGGGATTCTCCAGGCAAGAATACTGGAATGGATTTCCATTTCCTTCTCCAGGGGATCTTCCTGACACAGGGATCAAACCCAGGTCTTCTGCATTGCAGGCAGATTCTTTACCACCTGAGCTATAGGGAAGTCCATACTACACAGTTACAGTAATCAAAACTGTACAGTGCAAGCAATATATGGAAGCAACCTCTGTGTCCACCGATAGGTGAATAGATAAAGAAGATATGGTGTATCGCGCACACACACACACACATATATATACACAACAGAATACTAACTGGTCCTTTATAAAACCTTGCCATTTGCAGTAACATGGATGGTACTAATAGATTTAAGGGACTAGATCTGATACAGTGCCTCATGAACTATGGAATGAGGATCGTGACACTGTACAGGAGACAGGGATCAAGACCATCCCCATGGAAAAGAAATGCAAAAAAGCAAAATGGCTGTCTGGGGAGGCCTTACAAATAGCTGTGAAGAGAAGAGACGAAAAAAGCAAAGGAGAAAAGGAAACATATAAGCATCTGAATGCAGAGTTCCAAAGAATAGCAAGAAGAGATAAGAAAGCCTTCCTCAGCGATCAATGCAAAGAAATAGAGGAAAACAACAGAATAGGGAAGACTAGAGGGAACATTTCACGCAAAGATGGGCTCAATAAAGGACAGAAATGGTATGGACCTAATAGAAGCAGAAGATATTAAGAAGAGGTGGCAAGAATACACAGAAGAACTGTACAAAAAAGATCTACAAGACCAAGATAATCACAATGGCATGATCACTCTTCTAGAGCCAGACATCATGGAATGTGAAGTCAAGTGGGCCTTAGAAAGCATCACTACGAACAAAGCTAATGGAGGTGATGGAATTCCAGTTGAGCTCTTTCACATCCTGAAAGATGATGCTGTGAAAGTGCTGCACTCAATATGCCAGCAAATTTGGAAAACTCAGCAGTGGCCACAGGACTGGAAAATGTCAGTTTTCATTCCAATCCCAAAGAAAGGCAATGCCAAAGAATGCTCAAACTACCGCACAATTGCACTCATCTCACACACTAGCAAAGTAATGCTCAAAATTCTCCAAGCCAGGCTTAAGCAATATGTGAAACGTGAACTTCCAGATGTTCAAGCTGGTTTTAGAAAAGGCAGAGGAACAAGAGATCAAATTGCCAACATTTGCTGAATCTTCGAAAAAGCAAGAGAGTTCCAGAAAAACATCTATTTCTGCTTTATTGACTATGCCAAAGCCTTTGACTGTGTGGATCACAATAAACTGTGGAAAATTCTGAAAAGAGATGGGAATACCAGACCACCTAACCTGCCTCCTGAGACACCTATATGCAGGTCAAGAAGCAACAGTTAGAACTGGACATGGAAAAACAGACTGGTTCCAAATAGGAAAAGGAGTACGTCAAGGCTGTATATTGTCATTCTGCTTATTTAGCTTATATGCAGAGTACATCATGAGAAATGCTGGGCTGAAAGAAGCACAAGCTGGAATCAAGATTGCCAGGAGAAATATCAATAACCTCAGATTTGCAGATGACACCACCCTTATGGCAGAAAGTCAAGAGGAACTAAAAAGCCTCTTGATGAAAGTGAAAGAGGAGAGTGAAAAAGTTGGCTTAAAGTTCAACATCCAGAAAATGAAGATCATGGCATCTGGTCCCATTGCTTCATGGGAAATAGATGGGGAAACAGTGGAAACAGTGGCAGACTTTATTTTGAGGGGCTCCAAAATCACTACAGATGGTGACTGCAGCCATGAAATTAAAAGACGCTTACTCCTAGGAAGAAAAGTTATGACCAACCTAGATGGCATATTCAAAAGCAGAGACATTGCTTTGCCAACAAGGTCTGTCTAGTCAAGGCTATGGTTTTTCCAGTGGTCATGTATGGATGTGAGAGTTGGACTGTGAAGAAAGCTGAGCGCCGAAGAATTGATGCTTTTGAACTGTGGTGTTAGAGAAAACTCTTGAGAGTCCCTTGGACTGCAAGCAGATCCAACCAGTCCATTCTAAAGGAGATCAGCCCTGGGTGTTCTTTGGAAGGAATGATGATAAAGCTGAAACTCCAGTACTTTGGCCACCTCATGCGAAGAGTTGACTCATCGGAAAAGACTCTGATGCTGGGAGGGATTGGGGGCAGGAGGAGAAGGGAAAACAGAGGATAAAGATGGCTGGATGGCATCACCAAATCGATGGACGTGAGTTTGAGTGAACTCCGGGAGTTGGTGATAGACAGGGAGGCCTGGTGTGCTGTGATTCATGGGGTCGCAAAGAGTCGGACAAGACTGAGTGACTGAACTGAACTGAAATGTCAAGAAAAAGTAAAGTACATTCAGGAAATAATCAGTGATTTTTCAGGAATTTGGGCATGAGTGAACAGAGAAGATGGTACAAGGTGAGCAAATCATTTGGTTTGCCTGAGACTTTCAAAAATTTCAAACCAAAAGTCTTACATTCTGTGAAGTCCCTCAGTCTTAAGAAAATAGGACAACTGGTCCCCTGAGGCAGGTCACTGGGGAGAGCACATAAAGATATGAGCGGACGAGAAATTGTCAAGTGGGGTTTAGAGAGTCAGAGCCTTGTAAGCCATTCTTGGTTGTTTTCATTTGATCCCCAGGATAAATAGGAGACAATGAAGGATCTTTGGCAGGGCTAGAGACTTAATTATTTAACACCAAACTGAGGTTGAACCAGAGCTCAGGTTGAACCCTGAGAACTAACTCCATGTACTTGGGGCACAATAGTGAACTTCTCCTTTAGTGTTCAGGGAACCTTTTCAACATCATGAGATGTTTGCAGACATGGAACCAGATGCCTACCTGTATCCCTAGGTGACAGAGAGCCCAGAACCCTGGGGAATAAACCATAAATCTAATCTACAAATCTCTCTCTACTACATACTGCCACACTCCTGTCTTTTTTGTTTTTTTAAAGGAAGATAAGTGAAGTGAAGTGAAGTGAAGTGAAGTGAAGTGAAGTGAAGTGAAAGTCTCTCAGTCATGTCTGACTCTTTGAGAACCCATGAACTATACAGTCCATGGAATTCTCCAGGCCAAAACACTGGAGTGGGTAGCCTTTCCTTTCTCCAGGGGATTATCCCAACCAGGGATTGAACCCAGGTCTCTGACATTCCAGGAGGATTCTTTACCAGGTGAGCCACAAGGGAAGCCCAAGAATACTGGAGTGAGTAGCCTATCCCTTTTTTGGGGTGTTAATTCTATAAGGTCTTATAGGCCTTCATAAAACCATTCAATTTCAGCTTCTTCAGCATTACTGCTCAGGGCATAGACTTGGATTACTGTGATACTGAATGGTTTGCCTTGGAAATGAGCAGAGATCATTCTGTTGTTTTTGACATTACATCCAAGTACTGCATTTAGACTCTCTTGTTGACCATGATGGCTACTCTATTTCTTCTAAGGGATTCCTGCCCACAGTAGTAGATATAATGATCATCTGAGTTAAATTCACCCATTCCAGTCCATTTTAGTTCACTGATTCCTAAAATGTTGATATTCACTCTTGCCATCTCCAGTTAGACTAATTTCAATTTGCCTTGACTCATAGACCTAACATTCCAGGTTCCTATGCAATATTGCTCTTTACAGCATCGGACTTTACTTCCATTACCAGTCACGTCTGCAACTGGGTGTTGTTTTTGTTTTGGCCCCATCTCTTCACTTTCTCGAGTTAGTTCTCCACTGATCTCCAGAAGCATATTGTGTACCTACCGAACTGGGGAGTTCATCTTTCAGTGTGCTTTCCTTCTGCCTTTTCGTGCTGTTCATGGGGTTCTCAAGGCAAGAATACTGAAGTGCTTTGCCATTTCCTTTTCCAGTGGACCACGTTTTGTCAGAACTCTCCACCATGACCCATCCATCTTTGGTGGCTCTACACAGCATGGTTCATAGTTTCATTGAGTTAGACAAGGCTGTGGTCCATGTGATCAGATTGGTTAGTTTTCTGTGACTGTGGTTTTCAGTCTGTCTGCTCTCTGATGGAGAAGGATAAGAGGCTTGTGGAATCTTTCTGATGGGAGAGACTGACTGAGGGGGAAATTGGGTACTGTTCTGATGGGCGGGGCAGTTCAGTCAATTCAGTTTAGTCACTCAGTCACATCCGAATCTTTGCAACCCCATGGACTGCAGCAAGCCAGGCCTCCTTGTCTATCACCAACTCCTGGAGCTTACTCAAACTCATGTCCATTGAGTCAGTGATGCCATCTAACCATTTCATCCTCTGTCAACCCCTTCTCCTCCTACCTTCAATCTTTCCCAGCATCAGGGTTTTTTCCAATGAGTCAGTTCTTCGCATTAGGTGGCCAAAGTATTGGAGTTTCAGCTTCAGTATCAGTCCTTCCAATGAATATTCAGGACTGATTTCCCTTAGGATGGACTGGTTGGAACTCCTTGCTATCAAAGGGACTCTTCAGAGTCTTCTCCAACACCACAGTTCAAAAGCATCAATTTTTCAGCCCTCAGCTTTCTTTGTAGTCCAACTCTCACATCCATACATGACTACTGGAAAAACCACAGCTTTGACTAGATGGACCTTTGTTGGCAAAGTAATGTCTCTGTTTTTTAATATGTTGTCTAGTTTGGTCATAACTTTTCTTCCAAGGAGGAAGTGTCTTTTAATTTCCTGGCTGCAGTGATTTTGGAGCCTCAAAAAATAAAGTCTGCCACTTTTTTCACTGTTTCTCCACCTTCTGCCATGAAGTGACAGGACCAGATCACTAAGACCATGATCTTCGTTTTCTGAATGGTGAGCTTAAAGCCAACATTTTCACCCTCCTCTTTCACTTTCATAAAGAAGCTCTTTAGTTCTTTGCTTTCTGTCATAAGTGTGGTGTCATCTGCAAATCTGAGGTTATTGATATTTCTCATGGCACTCTTGATTCCAGCTTGTGCTTCTTCCAGCCTAGCATTTTGCATGATGTACTCTGCATAAAAGTTAAATAAGCAGGGTAACAATATACAGACTTGACGTACTCCTTTTCCTATTTGGAACCAGTCTACTGTTCCACGTCCAGTTCTAACTGTTGCTTCCTGACCGGCAAGCACATTTCTCAAGAGGCAGGTCAGGTGGTCTGGTATTCCCATCTCTTTCAGAATTTTCCACAGTTTATTGTGATCCACACAGTCAAAGGCTTTGGCATAGTCAATGAAGCAGAAATAGATGCTTTTCTGGCACGCTGTTGCTTTTTTGATGATCCAACGGATGTTGGCAATTTGATCTCTTGTTCCTCTGCCTTTTCTAAAACCAGCTTGAACATCTGGAAGTTCATGGTTCATGTAATGTTAAAGCCTGACTTGGAGACTTTTGAGCATTACTTTACTAACGTGTGAGATGAGTGCAATTGTGCAGTAGTTTAAGAATTCTTTGTCATTGACTTTCTTTGGGATTGGAATGAAAACTTCTTTTTCCAGTCCTGTGGCCACTGTTGCATTTTCCAAGTTTGCTGGTATATTGAGTGCAGCACTTTCACAGCATCATCTTTTAGGATTTGAAATAGCTCAACTGGAATTCTATCACCTCCACTAACTTTGTTCATAGTGATGCTTCCTAAGGTCCACTTGACTTCACATTCCAGGATGTCTGGCTCTAGATGTGTGATCACACCATCATGATTATCTGGGTCGTGAAGATCTTATTTGTACAGTTCTTCTGCGTATTCTTGCCACCTTTTCTTAATATCTTCTGCTTCTGTTAGGTCCATACCATTTCTGTCCTTTATTGAGCTCATCTTTGCATGAAATGTTCCCTTGGTATCTTTGATTTTCTTGCAGAGATCTCTAGTCTTTCCCATTCTATTGTTTTCCTGTATTTCCTTGCATTGATCACTGAGGAAGGCTTTCTTATCTCTCCTTGCTATTCTTTGGAACTCTGCAATCAAATGGGTGTATCTTTCCCTTTCTCCTTTGATTTTCACTTCTCTTCTTTTCACAGCTATTTGTAAGGTCTCCTCAGACAGACATTTTTCTTTTTTGCATTTCTTTTTCTTGGGGATGGTCTTGATCTCTGTCTCCTATACAAGTCACAAACCTTTGTCCATAGTTCATCAGGCACTCTGTCTGTCAGATCTAGTCCCTTAAATCTATTTCTCACTTCTACTGTATAATCGTAAGGGATTTGATTTAGGTCATACCTGAATGGTCTAGTGGTTTTCCCTACTTTCTTCAATTTAAATCTGAATTTGGCAAGAAGGAGTTCATGATCTGAGCCATAGTCAGCTCCTGGTCTTGTTTTTGCTGACTATATCAAGCTTCTCCAACTTTGGCTGCAAAGAATAGAATCAGTCTGATCTTGGTGTTGACCATCTGGTGATGTCCATGTGTAGTCTTCTCTTGTGTTGCTGGAAAAGGGTTTTTGCTATGACCAGTGAATTCTCTTGGCAAAACTCCATTAGACTTTGCCCTGCTTTATTCTGTACTCCAAGGCCAAATTTGGTCTCCTATAATGAAAAGGACATCTTTTTTGGGTGTTAATTCTAGAAGGTCTTTTAGGTCTTCATAGAACCATTCAACTTCAGCTTCTTCAGCATTACTGGTCTGGGCATAGACTTGGATTACCATGACATTGAATGGTTTGCCTTGGAAATGAATAGAGATCATTCCATCATTTTTGAGATTGCATCCAAGTACTGCATTTTGGCCTCTTTTGTTGACTATGATTGCTATTCCATTTCTTCTAAAGGATTCTTGCCCATAGTAGTAGATATAATGGTCATCTGAGTTAAATTCACCCATTCCAGTCCATTTTAGTTCACTGATTCCTAAAATGTGGATGTTTTACAGGCCATGCTCAGTAAATCTTTAATTCAATTTTCTGTTGAAGGGTGGGGCTGTGTTCCCTCCCTGTTTCTTGATCTCAGGCCAAACCATGGTGGAGGTAATGAAGATAATGGCAACCTCCTTCAAAAGGTCCCATGCACACACTGCTACACTCAATGCCCTAAACCCTGCCTCAGGCCACCTCTGACCCACGCCTCCACCAGAGATTCCTGGACATTCACGGTCAATCTGGTTCAGTCTCTTGTGGGGTCACTGCTCCTTTCTCCTGGGTCCTGGAGTGCACAACATTCTGTTTGTGCCCTCCAAGAGTCTGTTTCCCCAGTCCTGTGTAAGTTCTGGTGGCTCTATGGTGGGTTAATGGTGACCTTCTCCAAGAGGGCTTATGCTGTACCCAGGTCTACTGCACCCAGAGCCCCTGCCCCTGCAGCAGTCCACTGCTGACCCACACCTCCTCTAAACACAGTTCTGTCTCAGTCTCTGTAGAGTCTCTGGGCCATGCTCAGTAAATCTTTAATTCAATTTTCTGTTGATGGGCAGGGCTGTGTCCCCTCCCTGTTGTTTGACCTGAGGCCAAAGAAAAGTAATGTCAAAGAATGTTCAAACTACCACACAATTGCACTCATCTCGCATGCTAACAAAGTAATGCTCAAAATTCTCCAAGCCAGACTTCAGCAGTACATGAACTGTGAACTTCCAGATGTTCAAGGTGGATTTAGAAAAGGCAGAGGTACCAGAGATCAAATTGCCAACATCAACTGGATCATCGAAAAAGCAAGAGAGTTCCAGAAAAACATCTACTTCTGCTTTGTTGACTACGCCAAAGCCTTTGACTGTGTGGATCACAACAAACTGTAATTCCTAAAGAGATGGAAGTACCAGACCACCTTACCTGCCTCCTGAGAAATCTGTATGCAGGTCAGGAAGCAACAGTTATCACTGGACATGGAACAACAAACTGATTCCAAATCAGAAAAGGAGTATATCAAGGCTGTATATTGTCACCCTGCTTATTTAACTTTTATGCAGTGTACATCTAAGAAAATACCAGGCTGGATGAAGCACAAGCTGGAATCAAGATTGCTGGGAGAAATACCAGTACCACAGATATGCAGATGATACCATCCGTATGACAGAAAGGGAGGAACTAACAGCCTCCTGATGAAAGTGAAAGAGGAGAGTGAAAAAAATGGCTTAAAACTCAACACTCAGAAAACTAAGATCATGGCATCCAGTCCCATCACTTCATGGCAAATAGATGGGGAAACAGTGGCAACAGTGACAGACTTTATTTTTTGAGCTCCAAAATCACTGCAGATGGTGACTGCAGCCAGGAACTTAAAAGATGCTTGTTCATTGGAAGAAAAGCTATGATCAACCTAGACAGCTTAAAAATCAGAGACATTCCTTTGCCAAAAAAGGCCCATCTAGTCAAGGCTATGGTTTTTCCAGGAGTCATGTATGGATGTGAGAGTTGGACTATAAAGAAAGTTGAATGCCAAAGAATTGATGCTTTTGAACTGTGGTGTTGGAGAGGACTCTTGAGAGTCCCTTGAACTGCAAGGACATCCAACCAGTCAATCCTAAAGGAAATCAGTACTGAATATTCATTTGAAGGACTGATGCTGAAGCTGAAGAAACTCCAATACTTTGGCCACCTGATGCGAAGAACAGGCTCATTTGAAAAGACTCTGATGCTGGGAAAGATTGAGGGCAGGAGGAGAAGGGGTTGACAGAGGATGAAATGGCTAGATGGCATCACTGACTCAATGGACATGAGTTTGGGTAAGCTCTGGGAGTTGGTGATGGACAGGGAAGCCCAGCATGCTCCAGTCCATGGGGTCACAAAGAGTTGAACATGATTGAGCAACTGAACTGAACTGAGCCTATCCCTTCTCCAGCAGATCTTCCTGACCCAGGAATTCAACTGGGGTCTCCTGCATTGCAGGCAGATTCTTTACCACCTGAGCTCTGAAGCCCTCTCTACTACATACTGCCACACTCCTGTCTTTTTCAAAAAAGAAAGTCAAGAGAACCCAGCAAAGACCATCCTTGACCCAATGTCCCTTAAGCCACTATCCTGTTTATCTATATTTTCTTTTATGGAAAAAAAAATCTGCTCTGATATTTGTTCATTCCTGCTGTTCCTGAATCTTCACCTCACATTCTCTTTTGAAAATATAAATCTTTTACCCCAATATTAACATATTGCATTGAAAATGTTCATCCTAAGGTTACCACATGCTATTATCAAATCCAATGGTTAATTCAATCCACATTTCACTCAACTCTCAACATCACTTAATAGAGGTGAGAACTTCCTCCTTTTCCAAATTTCCCCATAGAGTTTCATGGCTTCCTGTGTAAATGTCTTATACATCTTTGGTTAGATTTATTCCTACGTATTGAATAGCTTATGGTATTTTAAAGGCATTTTAATTTTTTAACTTATGGTTTTTTCTAGTGTGTAAAAATAAAATCAATATTTACATATTTAATTGTATCCAGCAAGCCAACTGAGATCACATATTAATTCTTATAGAATATTTGTGGATTCTTTTGGTTTATCTAGTTTACAATTATGCCTGCAAATTACAACCATTTTATTTATTTTTCTTGCCTTACTTCATTGGCTAAACTTACAAGTAGAATCTTGAATAGAAGTGCTGATAGCAGATATAGTTGTTTCATTCCATCTGTCAAAGGGAACACTTTCAGTATCTATCCATTGAGTCAGATTCTGCCTATTGGTTTTACATAGATGTTCATTATCAGATTAGGAACTTCCCTTCTAGTCCTAATTTGCTGAGAGTTTTATTATGATTGAATATTGAATCTTATAAAATGTTTTTTCCTCCAGCTATTTAAACAATTTTATAATTTTAAATAATGTATTAATTCATTGATTTTTATTTTATTTTTTTTACATTTAAATTTTTATTAGATGCATAATATTCCATTTTATACCATGAATAATTAGCCAAGTCTTACTGATGAATTATTAGTTTCAAATCCTTTTTCATTAAAATCTAAGTGCAAGATACATTTTATATATAAATTGGAATCTGTTGCCAATTGTATTTCTTGAGAATTCCTTCTTGTGGAATCTTTGTGTCTGAAGCTATTATTTTTTTTGTCTTATAATAACCATATGCTTTTCTTTTTATTTTTATTTATATATTTATTTTTTGCTCTTTTTTATTTTATTTATTTTTTTGACTTTACAATACTGTATTGGTTTTGTCATACATTGACATGAATCTGCCACGGGTGTACATGAGTTCCCAATCCTGAACCCCCCTCCCACCTTCCTCCCCTATCATCTCTCTGGGTCATCCCAGTGCACCAGCCCCAAGCATCCTGTATCCTGTATCAAACCTAGACTGGCAATTCGTTTCTTACATGGTAGTATACATGTTTCAATGCCATTCTCCCGAATCATCCCACCCTCTCCCTCTCCCACAGAGTCCAAAAGTCTGTTCTATACATCTGTGTCTCTTTTGCTGTCTCGCATACAGGGTTATCATTACCATCTTTCTAAATTCCATATATATGTGTTAGTATACGGTATGGGTGTTTTTCTTTCTGGCTTACTTCACTCTGTATAATCGGCTTCAGTTTCATCCACCTCATTGATTTTTAAAATGCTAAAGCAACTTTTCATTTATGAGATAAACCTAACATGGGCATGATGTGTTTATATAGCACTAGATTTACTCTGCTAATATCTTAAGTTTCATACATCATATATACATATATATGTATATACATATATGTGTATGTGTGTGTATGTGTGTATACATATCAGAGAAGGCAATGGCACCCCACTCCAGTACTCTTGCCTGGAAAACCCCATGAATGGAGGAGCCTGGTGGGCTGCAGTCCATGGGGTCACTGAGAGTCAGACACCACTGAGCGACTTCCCTTTCACTTTTCACTTTCATGCACTGGAGAGGGAAATGGCAACCCACTCCAGTGTTCTTGCCTGGAGAATCCCAGGGACAGGGGAGCCTGGTGGGCTGCCGTCTATGGGGTCACACAGAGTCAGACACAACTGAAGCGACTTAGCAATAGTAGTGTGTGTGTGTATATATATATATATATATATATATATATATATATTCACATACATACATCTTAGGTTTTACACATCTTAGGATTTTTCTTGTTTACCCTTTCTAGGGGGTTATCAATTATATAGAGACTTCCCAGGTAACACTAACGGTAAAGAATCTACCTGCCAGTGCAGTAGACACAAGAGATGTCAGTTTGATCCCTGGGTTGGGAAGATTCCCTGGAGTAGGACATGACACCTCATTCCAGCATCCTTGCTTGGAAAATTCCATGGACAGAGGAGCTTGACAGGAGATAAAGACTAGGTTGGCCAAAAAGTTTTTTGGTTTCTGGTAACTTCTCACAGGAAAAAAACCAAATGAACTTTCTGGCCAACTCAACACTTCATATCACCTTATGTGGAATCTAAAAAGGCCAAACTTATCAAAACAGAGAGTAGAATGTTGATTGGGGGCTTGGGGGTAGAGGAATGAGGGAGATGTTGGACAAAGCGTATGAATTTGCAACTAGAAGATGAATCGCAAAGAGTCGGACACAACTGAGCAAGACTGAACTGAGAAGATGAATAAGTCCTGGAGATCTAATGTACTGTATAGTTATTACAGTCAGTACTATACTAGATAAGTCACAGTTGCTAAGAGACTAGACCTTAAATGTTCTCACCACAAAAATGAAATAATAATTATGTGACTTGATAGAGGTGTTAACACTATGATACTAATCAGGTGGTAATCATATTGTAATATAATAATGTATCAAATCAACACACTGTACACTTTAACTTTACAAAATGTTAATAATAGCTCAATAAAAAAATTTTTTTTTAAATCCTGTTCTTTTTAGAGCTTCTTGAGATGAAAACTTGATTTTTTCCAACTTTTCTTCTTTTTCTAACATATGTATTCTGTGTTCTAAATTTTCTTCAAGCATTGTTTTAGTTGCATTTTAAGAGTTTGAGTGTCAGTTTTTATCATTCAATTAGAGATACTTTTAACATTCATTATAATCTTTTCTCTGATTCATGGGTTATTTTATAGTATATTGCTTAAGTCCCAAACATTTGGGAATATCTAAGTTAGCTTTCATCACTGGTTTCTTGCTTAATTCCAGAGAATATATTTTGTATAATTTCAATTCAGTGAAATTTACTGCTGTTTGCCTTCTGGCCACTCATCTGTCCTATTTTGTAAAGGTTCTGTGTGTTCTTAAAAGCAGTGTGTCTCCTGCACTCATTAGCTGTGGGATTCTATATGTGTTAATTAGGGCTTCCCTGGTGGCTCAGATGGCAAAGCATCTGCCTGCAATGCGGGAGACCCAGGTTTGATTCCGGGGTCAGGAAGATCCCCTGGAGAAGGAAATGGCAATCCACTCCAGCACTCTTGCCTGGAAAATCCAATTAGGTCAATGTTACTCACTTTGTTTTTCAAATATTTATATCATTTTTTGTCTGCTTTTTCTATTGATTACAGATAGAAGTATCTTTAAATCTACAGCTATGATTTTATATTTATCTATTTCTCATTTTAATTATGCCCATTTATGATTTACATATTTTGAGGCTATAATAAAGTAATTTTTAGGTCAGTAGGTGCATACAAATTTAGATTTGTAATATATTCTTGTTGAAAGAACCATTTTATCACTATAAAAATTTCTGTTCATGTCTAAGGAAATTTTTTTTGGCTTAAAGTCTACTTTGATATATTTAAAACTACACCAGATTTCTTTTGTTTAGGGTTCTCAAGGTGTATCTTCTTCCATTCTCTTCATTTTAGCTTTTCAATGCTTTTATATTTAAGGTATATTTCTTATAAGCAGTGCATCACTACTGTCTTTAAATCTAGTCTGTCAATATTTGTTTTTAATCAGAATACTTTGTTCCTTTACCCTTGGGCTTCCCTGTTAGTCTAATTCTTGATATGTGTGTGTGTGTGTGTGTGTGTGTGTTAGTCACTCAGTCATGTACAACTCTTTGTGACCCCATGGACTATAGCCCACCAGGCTCCATGGAATTCTCCAAGCAAGAATACTGGAGTAAACTGGGGTTAAAATTACTTTTTACTATTTATTTTTTCCCTTTGATTACTGTCCAATTTTTATTATGCTTTCTTGCTTTCTTTCAAATTCAAATATTTTTATTATTTCACTATCTCCTCCCATTGAATCCTCATTTGTATATTATTTTATTATTATTTTAGTGGTTACCCTAGAGATTGCAATATGCATGCTGGCTTATTAAGATCTATTAATATCTAAATTAGGACATTACCATTTTTTGGACAATGCCAAAACCTTCCACACTTTAACTCCATTTACCTACTTCTTGCCTTTTGTAACTGCTTTTGCTTATATTTTAATTCTATGTACATTTTAAACCCTACAAGGCATTACTGCTACTGTTTAAGTTGACAGGCTTCAATTAGATTCATCAGATATACACCATTTCCAATCCTTCTTGAGTAACTATGCTTTCATCTGAAGCACTTTCTTTTTGCCTTAAGTTATCCTTTCAGTGCAGTTTTTGTTTTCTAAAATATTATTTTAATTTTTGAAGGCTTTTTGTTGGATATAAAATTGTAGGTTAGCATTTATATCTTTCAGTAATTTAGAGAGTTTGCATTGCCACTTGATCCCCATCATTTTTGCTGAAGAGTTGGCTATTGGTTTCATTGTTGCTTCTTTGAAGGTAATATATTCAGTGTGGATGGGGACTGCAGCCATCAAATTAAAAGATGACTGCTCCTTGGAAGGAAAGCTATGACAAACCAAGACAGAATATTCAACAGCAGAGACATCACTTTGCCAACAAAAGTTTGCATTGTCAAAGCTATGACCTTTCCAGTGGTCATGTATGGAGGTGAAATTTGGACCATAAAGAAGGCTGAACACCAAAGAATTGATGCTGTGGAATTATGTTGGAGAAGACTCTTGAGAGTCCCTTGTACTGCAAGAAGATCAAACCAGTCAATCCTAAATGAAACCAGCCCTGAATATCCATTGAAAGGACTATTGCTGGAGCTGAAGTTTCAATACTCTGGCCACCTGATGTGAAGGGCTGGCTCACTGGAAAAGACCTTGATGCTGGGACAGATTGAAGGCAAAAGAAGTGGTTGGCAGAGGACAAGATGGTTGGATAGCATCACCAACTCAATGGACATGAATTATAGCAAACTCTGGGAGATAGTGGAGGACAGAGTAGCCTGGCGTGCTATAGTCCATGGGGTCACAAAGAGTCAGACATGACATAGCAACTGAACAACCTCTCTTTCTCTCTTGATGCCTTTAAGATATCTTTTGTATTTGGCTGCCAACATGTTTTATTATGATGTGCCTAGACTGGTTTTCTTTGTATTTATCCTGAAGTTTGTAGAGTTTCTTGAATTTGGGAACTAATGCCTTTTTAACAAGTATAAAAAATTTTTAGTCAATATCATCTTCAAATATTGCTTCTGCTCCATGAGTTCTCACCTCTATTTCTGAGATTGTTTTCACACATCTGTTTGACCTTTAAATCATGTCCCACATGTCTTTTAAACTAGTTTTTAGCATTTGTCCGTCCTTTTTTCCTCTACACTTCACTCTGGAAATTTTCTATTCACCTCTATCCAGTTTACTAATTCTCTTTTCTACTGTGTCTGATCTACTATTAAACCTATCTATTGAATTTTTAGCTTCAATTATTTTATCTTTAAGGTACAGTATTTCCATGTCATTTTTTAAAATACATTATTCTTTGATAAAATTCTTAATCTTTTCTATTTTCTTGAACAAAAGAACCAATCATTTTGACAGCATGTGTCTAAAAACTCCAGTATTTGGATCATCCATAGGTTTTTATTGTTAATTCTAGTCATTTGGTCCTATTTCCTATAATATGTGGCAATTTATTAAAATGTCAGATATTGTGAATATGAAAACTAGAGGCTCTATTTAACTGCTGAAACTTCAGCTTAGCTCTCTATTCTCCTAGCAGCTTTGTATATTTGTTTTCTGAGTCTTGCCCCCACAAATGTACAATTTAAGAATATTTCAATTGCATCAATGTAAAATCACACATATAATTTTGGGCTAATTTTTCTATAATTTCCTCCTTTCTATAACATTGAGCCCCTCAAGTCCTAACTCTCTCAGCATGAACAAATTCTAACCCCTGTCTTCCCAACCCATAAAGACTTCTGTAAGCTCCAGGTCATCTCTTTCTGCTCAGCCTTCATTCCCCTTCACTATGAATCAGCAAGTGTCTAAGGGGAGAAAGCAGAGACAAAAGTGGGGCTCACACAAATGAGTATTTTCTTCTTACAAGGATTTGACCTCTTGAGTTCTGGTTACCTTAGTCACTGATATCTTGCTTTTTTTTCTTTTTTTTCTATTTTTCATGTATTTTGTCTGATTTTTTTATTGGGGGGAGGGGAGGGTTAGTCTATCCAAGCTGCTCCAATAGAATCAGAAGTTCTATATTACTTTTTTAAAAACCTCAGGACAATCCTGTGCAATAGGTATAAATCCTCATTTTATAGGTGAGGAACCAGGGCACTGGGGATTTAAATTACTTCACAAGAAAAATTATCAAAATATTTGGAAGAGCTGAGTCTGATTTTAAGTTCCATGTTCTTTCCAATCTACCACTGATACCTCACCATTAGCTCTCTTTGGATAACATCTGGGACAAAAGAACTCAGCTGAAAAACAAGGATAACAGAATGCTTTCTCTGCCACTTAGCTCTCCTCCTGCACAGGCAGGGCTCTTTCTACCTCCTCTCTAATCCTCACCAACAATAGAGAGCATACCTATATTTATGAAGTAAGAAACTGTTGAATAATTCATAAGACAGGAGGGCTCCTAGCTCAACTCAACCTTGGATGAATTGTCTCCATGGCCCTACTGAGATGAAGAAAAATATTTTCCCTGTGCAGTAAATGTGGTTCAAAGAGAGGATTCAATAAGTAAGATGCTATTTAAACATACATTTCCCTGACTAGTACCACACTTTTAACGGAAGGTGATGCTTAATAGACTAGAAATGCTTTAATCTCTCCTCATACTGACTTCCTAAATTTACAAAACACACAACATTGCTACTAATATTTTAAGGAAGATAGGTGAATGCATCCATATATACTTCATTTAAAGTGTCTGTCCTTAAAAAGACATCTGTTATTGACTGTAATAGTGTGACTCATAACAAAGGCATTTATATTCATGTAGATATAATCTACACTTCCACAGGTGTCCAAGTATAATGTACAATTGCCTAATGAACCCTTAAAATAAAATGCTGCCAACAAGAACTGTTTGCTTCTCCTATAAAGAAAATGAAACTCCATCAGGCTGGCAAGCCGGAACTTCAGCATCCTAGATATATTTAATATGATGGCTTTCTTGTTACAATTTCTGCAGGGAATAATATATAGGAAAATAATGTTTCTCCTTTGTGATTACATTACCATATGGAGTAATTTTTCTTGATGGGGAGGTCATTTCATCTGATGAGTTCTTGAACAGTGAAATGGAAGCTTGGTTCTATGACAGCAAAGGACAGATTGACTTATTAAAACTGTTACATTACAGATTTTTATTAGTCCATTTCACATTTGCTCCCTTTGAAGATCAAAAGCATGAATGCATTTGGAAAGTCCATCAGGAAATATTAAGGACAAAAATTAGACAGAATGGTCATTATTACAAATGGGAAAGTCATCTGGAAATGGAGATTCTAGAGGCGGACTCTAAGAAGTCTCACAAAGACACAATTTGAAGAGCAGAATAGATGTGATGTGAGTATTAATGGAGGAACCATTCTCATAAGATCAACAGTCAAAGTTTTAGAAAAATCACCCAGACATCTGGATTCAGGGCAGGCTGAAATGGACTGAACAAACTTAATTGCCCCAGACATCGAAAACCCAGGGGAAAAGTGGCCCAAGTAGGAGACACTTTCCAAGTACTCTGAGAAGTTTTAAGTTTTCATCAAAACACCTTTCAAAATCTGGGTTTATTGTGCATGTGATCATATTTATACCTTCAATCCACTGATGCATTCAGCAAGACTGACTGACCTCTCCTGTGCTAGGACAACAAAAATACTATGACACAATTGGTCCTCAAGGACCAAGCAATTCATGGTTGGGTATCAGGGGACAGATAAACCCATGGTAATTTCCTAATGGTGCAGTAAATCCTATTAAAATAGAATGTGTGATTCATTCGCTCATTTACTAATATTTAAAGAGTACCCACTTGTGCCAAGCTGTGTTCTCAGCCCTGGGGACATGAGAGAGTGTTTGGGTAGCTATAATTTTAGTAGGGAAGATAGATGATAAACAAGTAAATACATAAACAAAGTTGATCTTATCGTCAAGCTGCAAGGAAGCACAGTGAAATTTCCAAATGCAACTCTTCCTTGAAGCCTTTGGTTCTGACCCCAGAAGAAAGATTAGACTTTCTGAAGCACCACCTGTAAGCCTGATATTATCTCAAGCTCCCTTCCGACTCCACAGATACTCTTAAAACAGAGGCCTTTTTCATGTGCTTGGTCTGGGCTGTGATGAAGCAACCCTGGGTTCTGAATAATGAATGATTTTGAGGGGCCATACAATCAAAAGTAACTCCTGCCCCCATTTGCCTTATGAATAATGGCAGAAAGTGACGAACCTGATCAAAATGCACTTGAAGGCAGGAAAGCTGACTCAGCCACTAGCCTGAAATATTCTGTGGTCTGTCTTCCTACTGCTAACACCTTATTAGAAAATCTATAAGGGCAGCATCCCTGTCTGTTTTCCTTATCACTGCACACCCAAAACTAGCAGAGTGCCCAGTACACAAAAGGCAATCAATACATATGTGCTAAATGAATGACCCGATTAGACAAAAATATAATTAGGCTTCCCTGGTGGCCCAAACAGTAAAGAATCTGCCTGTAATGCAGGAGATTCAAGAGGCAGGTTTCACCCCTGGGTCAGGAAGATCTCCTGGAGAAAGGAATGGCAACCCACTTTTAT
This sequence comes from Ovis aries, assembly GCF_016772045.2. NCBI lineage: Eukaryota > Metazoa > Chordata > Mammalia > Artiodactyla > Bovidae > Ovis > Ovis aries. The sequence goes on from NC_056065.1 coordinate 52,926,659, forward strand.
ATTCTTGCCTGGGAAATCCCACAGACACAGGAGCCTGGCTGGCTACAGTTTATGGGGCTGCAAAGAGTCAGACATGACTGAGGGACCTTCACTTTCATGTTTCATAATTAGGGAAAGAAGAGTGCTGTAAAGATAACAAAGAAGTGGTGTCAAATAGCTGTGTGGATGGTGGGGGTGTAAAAGAGTTAACACAGCACACTGAGGTTGCTACCCTTAGAAAGACCTGTTTGCAAGGCTGACCCTCGGCTGGTGTATTAGTTTCCTAGGTCTTCTATAACAAAGCACCACAAATTGGGAGGCTTAAAATAACAGAAATCTAGGGACTTCCCAGGTGATCCAGTGGTTAAGACTCTACCTTCCATTGCAGGAGGTGCGGGTTCACTCCCTGGTTGGGGAGCTAGATCCCACATGCTTCAGGGCCAAAAAATAAAGACATAAAACAGACCAGGAGACTAGAAGTCCCCAGTCCAGCAGGACCACCCTCCCTCTGAGCACTCCGCAGGAGAATCTGTTCCTGGACTCTTAAGCCTCTCTTTGATCCTTGCCTTTTAGCCACAGCCTTCCAATCTCCGCTTCCATGGCCCCACTGCCTCCTCCTCCTCTGTCAGATCTTCTCTGTGTCACATAAAGACACTTGTCATTGGATTTAGGGTCCACCTGGATCAGTCAGGATGATAACTTCATCTCAAGATCTTTAACTTAATTGCATCTGCAAAGACTTTTTTTCCAAACAAGGTCACATTCACAGGTTCCGGGAATCAGATGTGGGCAGATCTATAAAGGGGCCCTTACTCAACCCACTATAGCTGGCAATGGCAAACTGGAATTATAAACAGTTCCCTGCACTGGTATACAACTTTCCCTCAATGGTAAGAGCAGCTCACTATGCCTAGGCTATCTGTACAAATAATACAGTGTATTCTGAATGCATGGTTTCCTTCTGGGAGTCTGGAATTTCAGTACGTGGGAGGCAGAGAATACCTATGTCACTTTCCCCAATAAAACCCCGGGCACTGAGTCTCTTATGGGCTTCCTGCTAAGCAACATTTCACACATGTCACGATTCAGTGCCAGAGGAGTTAAACACACCCTGTCTGACTCCGCTAGGAGGGACTCTTGGAACCATGTCCCTGGTTTCCTACAGACTTCACCCCATGTACCTTTTCCCTGTGCTGATTTTGCCTTGGATCCTTTTACTGTAAAAAGTCACAGCCATGGGGCTTCCCTGGTGACTCAGTGGTAAAGAATGTGCCTGCCAATGCAGGAGACACAGGTTCAGTCTCTGATCTGGGAAGAGCCCACACGCCTCGGAGCAGCTCAGCCCATGTGCCACAACTATCGAGCCTGTGTTCTAAAGCCCAGTAGCTGCAGCTACTGAGCCCACACGCCACAACTGCTGAAGCTTGCAAGCCCTAGAGCCCATGCTCCACAATGAGAAAAGCCACAGCAATGAGCAGCCCTTGCTCACTACAACTGGAGAAAGCCTGCACAGCAGCAAAGACCCAGCAAAGCCAAAAATATACATAAAATTGCATTCTTTAAACAGCCATGAGTCCTCCCAGTGAATCATCAAACCTATGGGTGGTCTTGGGGACACCTGACACAGGGACCTTAGGGCACCAGGGCAGGCTTCCCTGAGGAAGCGCTATTTGAGCTGAGACCTAGGATGAATATCTCATGGCTCATAAGTATTGGAGCCAATGCAGCAGCTGTTTTTGCATTTGCAAAATAGGGGTGCATCAGTCAAAGTCTGCAGGAAAACCATGGCACACTCAAGCTGGATTATTGCAGGAGAGTTTTCAAAAGAGATTATACACAAAGGCATAGTCAAGATTTAAGGAAACTAACAAAGGACAATACAGTGTACTTGGACTAGTATCAGAGGGACACTGAACCAGCCTGAAGCCTGAAAGGTCTCAGGGAGGGAATGGTTATCACAACCCATAGAAGGTAGTTATATGGAGAGACAGTCTGACCAGAGCCAGAACCTGGTAAGAAAGGAGCCAGGTAAACAAATACTATGACCTTACTCTCCTCTGATCCTCCAATCTTCTGCCAGAGTCTCTGTTGGCCAAATCCAAGCCTGAGAGTCAGCAAGTTGATAAGTTCCACAGGGGTCAATCCCCTAAGGCCATAAAGCAGGTTGGAGAAGGGTGGACAGTGGATTGGGGAGGGGGTGGGTATGAATGGAAAGTATACCAGCATGGTGGAAATATGAGTCCTTACAAGGTTATCATGATTAATTAAGATGGTACATGTAAAGGGAGGACCTAGCACATTGTCTGGTAGGATATAAATGCCTAATCACTGTTTTATAAAATGAGGAGGAGGAGGAAAGAAACAAGAGGAGAAAAGGGAGGAGGCGGAGGAGGAGCAGGAAAAAGAGGAAGATAAAATCCCTTTGAGAAAGAAGCTCCTTGACAGCAAGAATTTCCTTATTGCTGTCCAATCTGAAGTACCTAAAACAGTTCCCAGCATGTGGTGGACACTCATTAAATATACTAACAAATTGAGGGTTCTTACACTCAGATTCTATACCCTGATTTAAAAACGGGCACTTGACCTTAGATACACAGAATGGAAAGTGGAAGTCTTTAGCCAAAAACCTTAACTTCATAGGTGATAACTAGAGCCTAGAGAAAGAAAGTGACTTTCCCAAAGACACACAGTAAGGTGATGAAAGCACTGAGGGCAATATCCAGATGTTCTGATTCCAATTCAGTTTCTTCAAATAAAACAAGATTCCCTCTGGTGATGGCAACTGAGAACCCCACAAGGCATCCAACTTTGAGGCTGAGGAAGAGTGTGGTCCTCTTCATCTTCAGGAAAGACTATCAGAGTCTTAGGCTGAGGATCTGCCTTCTGGGCACTTAAACTATGAATCTTACTGTTATGCTAAGATTGTAGGCTGCATAGTGGATCAGGGAACCTCAAGATACTGGGGATTATGCCTGCCTTCCCTCTATGGGCACTCAATCTTGACTCCTGGACTAACAGCAGTTGACAGCTGAACTCCTTTTAATTACATAAAAGTACTTGAAGCATCCTCACATCTCTGTACATTTCAAAAGTAAGGTGCTACTTTGTACAGGGATGTAAAATTTTAATTTATTGGAGGCTTCTTCAGTGGTTTTTGCCTTTTACCTCTCAAATTGTGCTGTTTATGAAAATTTTATATTTCCCCCTTTGTGTGTGCCTCATTCACTCTGATTAACCCATGACAGTTCTGTTATGCCATAACTTTGGAAGCCATGCTCTGAAATTCTTTCCAAATAAGCCAAAATGAAAATGCACAAGATACTCAGTGGACACATGTTCCTTGAATCAGAGAATTAGGATGTGTCTTGGTCTAGAAACAAAAGGATGTGAAGATGACTGGGAGGGTCATTCAAATCCATATTGAGAATGTATTCATGTGCAGCCATGAAATGTGGTAGGTTGATTGTATTAGTCACCCCAATTATCGACCTCCATGAACCCAAGCCCTCTGAGCTATATCTGTGGTCCTCCCACACCATACATGTGGAATTAGTCTGATTCTAATTCCACACTCAGCCCTATGACTTGCCATGGCTTAAATTGTGTTAGCAAAGATGAAGAGAGACTTCAAAATCACATGGACAGTTATCCTCCAATCAAAACTAAATAAATTAAAACACACACACGCACACACATGCATGCTTCCACTTGCTGTTTGTTACATTTAAGTTTTCTCACTGTTACAACTCTGTTGGGCCATGCAGACACGCCCAGCTGGCCTGGAGGCATACGTGAGAGACAGTGGAGAAGACCTCAGTTGTCATTCCAGCCAAGGCATCCCAGATCAGACACCAGCCAGCAAGCTCCCAAACAAGCGGGGAGTCTGGCAGGGAGCAGAAGAACCTCCTGACTGAGCCCATCCTAAAGTACCCATCCTGAGTGGGCTGAGCAAACACTGTTTCAGCAGTGTAGGGCTAATTTGTGGCAAAAGACAAATGATCCATAAAATACATCACTCTTCATGTCTACTCAAATCTATAATGAGGTTTGAGTCAGCACTGCCATTTTCAGTTCTCATTACAATCATCACAATTAGAAAATTGTTACGCCTGAAGTCTTTTTCTCCATGATTGAGTATTGTGAATGGCTTAGACAGAAGCCACAACCCTGTAAGAGAGACAGGATGGCCTATTTTAGATGAAGATTAAAGGAAGCAGGCATAGAGGCCATGCCAGTAAATCAGGGTAGAAGAACCAGGCAAATCCCCGTGACTTTTGTCTCTCAAAGAAACTCATTGTCAAGGAAAACGGAACTCCCCTGAGAGAGAGTAATCTAAGAGGTCACATCACCCATCCCCCTGCCTTTGAGCCTATCTCACTCACTGCAGACAGTAGCAAGTGCTCACGGATGGTGGCCCAGAGTCCACCATTTCATCATTAGTAAACTCTTGGGAGTCAGGACCTCTGGATTTAAACCCCTGCTATAGCACGTCCAAACTGTACAAACACAGGTGTGCGACTTCACTTCTGAGCTTAAGTCTCCTCATCTATACAGTGAGAATCAAATCAGCAGAGCTGTCATAAGATCAGGTGTGGTGTAGACAGGCTGAGCACACAGCCAGGCTCCTAGGGCACCCTTCATAATTCTGAGGTATTATCAGCCCTTGTCAATGCTCTCTGCTAATATTTAATGCCTTAGTCATTCACTCACAGTTATCATTTTCTCTCATGAGAAGAGAGACCAGGAACAAATGGTATCTGGAATATTCCTTCCGCTTAAAAAAACAAGAATATAATTATTTGACTTTTCAGCCTTTTTTCTAGACTAAATATTCCTGGAGTCTAGGACATGAGTGACAAATGAATGGGAACATTAATCCACTTAGCAAAGTGGAATTTTCTTTGGCATCAAATAAACCAAGGTTTTACCTACATTTTTGGTATTTATCACTGATGTGGCTTGAGGCAAGCTTCTTAACCACTCTGGGCCTTGGTTTCCTCTTCTATAAAATAGGAGTTGCCTACATGCCAGGATCATTTTAAGAATTAGAAATTATTAACTATTATCAGTCATTATATTTTAATCCAAAAGACAAAGCAGTCCAGGGGACTTCCCTGGTCGTCCAGTGGTTTAGAATCCACCTTCCAGTGCAGGGGACACAGGCTCGATCCCTAGTCAGGAAACTAAGGTCTCGTGTGCTGACGGTTACTAAGCCCATATGCTGCAACTACTGAGTCTGCACACCACAACTAGAGAGCCTGTGTGCCTCAAGTACAGAGCCCATGCACCCTGGAGCCCGCCCACCACAACCCAGAGCCCACGTGTTGCAACAAAAGATCCCACGGGCCGCAACTAAGATTCAATACAGCCAAAAAGAAATAAATAGATAAATTAATATTTAAAAAACAACAACGCAGTCCAAAATGCTCAAATCACACATAGAGCCCACCTGAAACTATCTATCTGGTGGTGTATAGCATAGGGCACATGTCCTATCATCTGTCCTGCAAGAGAAGACTGACATCGTGTGAAACCTCAGCCTGGAGAACTGACCAGGTAGCAGGTGAGTCTAGGTTTGAATGATGCAAAGAATTAAGCCCCATGAAGTGCTGGGGAGATGCTCTGAGGAGAGGGAACAGTGCAGGGAACTGGAGGGAGGAGCCAACTTGCCATGTTCACTGCCTGGCACATCAGCTAAGGGGGCTGGAGGAGAGGGGTGAGGAGAAGCATGATGGGTGATGCACTCAGAGGTGGACCAGATAAGGCCTGGCTATTACTCAGTGGGAGACAGACAGACTTCAGAGCTGGTGGGCAGAGGAGAAACATAATCAGATATACCATTAGACAGGGTTGCTCTGGTTGCTGTGTGGAGAGTAGGCTATGTATGTGAGTGTGCAAGAATGGAAGCCAGAAGACAAATGATGAGGTTTGTGTAATAATCCATGCAAAAGATGAGTGTGACCTAGAACAGGTGACATCAGGGGGAAGAGCTAAATATTGGATATATTGTGAACACAGGGCAAAAAAGACTCACGGTAGGGCTGGATGTGGAAGGTGTCAGGATGCCTCCAAGGATCTGGGCTTGAGCCTCAGTGCACAGCTTAGGGTCTCTGAACTTTCTCTTCCTTGTTACTTGGATACTCTTCCTGTGGATATCCACATGGCTCACTCCTTTTCTTCCCCTGGGTTCCCAGTCCAGAGTCACTCCATCAAGGAGGTTTTCTCTGACCACCATCTATAAAAGAATTACCTCTTCCCCGCCCAGTGCTTTGCAACTCCCTTGAATTGTTTTTCTCCATAATGTACACCCCTGTTTGACATCCTGGATACTTAGGTTTGTTTGTAATGCTTGTCTTGTTCACCTTGTACAAGTTTGCTCAAGCTGCTATAACAAAGATCCACAAGATGAGTGGAAATGTGTTGCCTCACAGTCCTGGAGACTGGAAGTTCAAGATAAAGGTATCAAGAGGGTTGCTTCCTTCTGCAGGCTGTGAGAGGGAACCTACTCCTTGCATCTCCCTTGTCTCCTGGTGGTTTCCTGGCAATCTTTGGTGTTCCTCAGCTTGCAGAAATAGCATCCTGATCTCTGCCTTCATCTTCACATGTTGTTCTCCCTCCATGCTCATCTGTGTCCAACTCTCCTCTTTTTCATAAACATAGTATATTTTAAATTTTATTTATATCTCCTCTTTTTATAAGGACATCCGTCCTATTGCTTCAGGAGCCCACACTATTCCAGTAAGACCTCATTTTAACTTAACTAATTATATCTACAAAACTATTTCCAAATAAGTTCTCATTCTGAGGTACTGGGGATTAGAACTTCTACATATGAATTTTTCAGGGACACAGTCAAATCCATAATAGTCCCTAGTGAAAGTCACTCAGTCGTGTCCAACTCTTTGTGACCTCATGGACTATACAGTCCATGGAATTCTCCAGGCCAGAATACAGGAGTGGGTAGCCTTTCCCTTCTCCAGGGGATCTTCCCAACCCAGGGATCAAACCCAAGTCTCCCACATTGCAGGTGGATTCTTTACCAGCTCAGCCACAAGGAAAGCCAAAGAATACTGGAGTGGGTAGCCTATCCCTTCTCCAGCAAATCTCCCCAACCCAGAAATCAAACTGGGGTCTCCTGCATTGCAGGTGGATTTTTTTAACCAACTGAGCTATGCAGGAAGCCCATAATAGCCCTTAACTAGAATACAAACCCCATAAGGGGAGGAACTTGTTTTTTGCTTACTGCCATATCTCAGGTATCTAGAAGACTCCCTAGTATATAGAATATGCTGAAGAAATATTTGTTGAATAAATGAATAAACAGAGACTATTGAGGAAGAGAATTTTCAGGGGAACAAGTATCTCACTTGAGACTTTCTCTTTGAGATGCTTATTAGAAATCAAAGTACAGATGTCATCCATGTAATTGAGTATGGAATCGAAGCAGGCAGGCTGTGGCTGCACTTACAGATTTGGGTGTCATCAGCAAGGGCATGGCCACAAGATTAAAGCCACAAGATTGGACGAGATTACCTGGGGAGAGAGCAGCAACAGAGGAGAAATTGAGTAACAGGGACCCTGGATGGTTCAACATCCAAAGTTCAAATGGAAGAAGAGGAGCCTGCAAAGAAGACTGGAAAGAAGTAGTGAGGGTGGTCAGGAAAAAACAAAAAGTACAGAACAGTCTGGTGTCACATAAACCAGGGAAAGAAAGTATTTCAAGGAGGATACGATCACATGCTGCTAAGACAGCACATGGGAGGACCAACCATGGAACTGGGCAAAATGAAGGTTATCAGTGCCCTTGACAGTGGGGACATGACCCCCCTGGAAGGGGTTGGAGAGTGGACAATGAAGAAGCAGAGGCAAATTTTTTGAGGAGTTTGGCCATGAAGGATGAAGGAAGGGCAGAACAGACTGATCAAAGACAGATTTTTGGCAGCTAGGATTATACAGCAGGGAGGAGGTGGCTCCTCTTTATGGCTTCTCACCCATTTTATATCTCAGGGATCCACAGCACAAGCTCCAAAGCCCTGGTTCTTTACAGACCATCTCCCAAACACAGCAAGTCTGCCCCCCACCCCCAGTTTAGGGAAGTCAGGGGCCACTTGCTGGAAACCACCCTGGTTTAAATAACCCTTTCAGATGATCCCAGTTCCCTCAGGAATGGCCACGCAGGTATCCTAGGAAGTGGCTGTGAAGTCCAGAATGCCCTGAAAGATGATACTATCTCACCTGCCTAAACTGAATACTTGCAGGGCAGCAGGCTTCTCAGTGCCTGGAACCACCACTTAGTAGTTTAAAACTGGACTCTCAAACGAGTCATTTTCTCTACAAGAAATCGCAGTGGGGAATGAATGCCCTGGGATAATGATGCTGGGGGCAGGAGGAGGCCCCCAGAGACTTGCAAGTGTGGCAGTCCTCAGAGGGTGGCTGCTCAGAGGCCAAGCGAGAGGAGCCTCCTGCCCCGTCTCCATGGTTTCCATGGTTTCCTTCCTTGCTGCCTTGGGGACCAGCGATGCACAGCTCCTGTGCAGGAGGAGACAGGCAGGCAGCCATGCTCCCCACCACACCTGACCTCCTGCAGCTACTGAGAAGCATGTGCCTCAATGCCAAGGTCACCCGCCCATCTGTGTTTGAGGCCCTGTGGGGAACAGCAGCGCCAGCCTTGGCAGGTGCAGGGTCCTGGCTGCATCTGTTCTTGGCAGCAGACAGCAGATCATCCCTGCCAAGTAAAGACCCTTCTCTGATCTTAAGAAAACAGGAACTGAAGATCTGAACGGGGATCTCAGGGGCCGGCCAGCTGGGGAAGCTGTCACTCACTCCCCTACCTGCAACCCCCACCCATAGAACGCATATGACTTTGCAATTTGCCTGCACTCTCTTGGTTTACCCAAATCACCAGACAAGGTCATTGGCTCCACTTAGAGATGAGGAGAGTGAGGCCTGGGGAGTGAAGTGCAATGACCACGGGCCACGATGGTGAAGACAGTACTGGACTCAGGCAGTCCACCCTAGGCCTCTCCATTTTCCCTCTAGGCCACACTGTCTCCGTGTCTACACCATCTTATGTCTGTATCACTACATCACCTGTATCTATACCACTCTGACCACCACGATGATGCCAGAGGGTCATCTTGGCATATTACTGGGGCCAGAGGGACTTCCAAAGTATCACTGAAATAAAGCTCCACATCCAGGTTTCAACTCCAGAAGCCTGGCATTCCTCTAAGGGTAGACAAGAGCAATACCCACTCAATGCATGCTTGAGTCAACCAACACACATTTGTTTAAAACCTCCTCTGTCATCTATGGATGTGACCCCAGGGAAGCTAGGTGAAGGGTGTTTATCACCATCTACACAAGTTTTGCAACTCCCAGAGAATTTGCGATGCTTTTAAAATAAAAAGCAAACAGAAACAAAACCAAAACCTAGTCTGTGCCCCAACCCATCTAAGGTGCCAGGGAAAATCAGAAGGTGGGTGAGCCCTGGGTCGCACTTTGGAGAAGCTTCAAGTCTAGCTCAGGGTGGAGCTGGGGTGATGGAAGAGGATGCAGCTACCCAGACAGTGTAAGGTGGTGACTGAAACCCAAGGTTTAGACCAGTACCCTCCAGCAGAACTACAAGGCAAGCCTATATGCAACTGTGATTTTCAGTTTCCTGGTAGTTCACTGAAGAATGGGCTTAAAAATTAATCATACATTAACCAACTGTATGGATGCCGAGCATGGTACCATCTTCTCATGGACTAGAAATTCTGAGCTAACATGTCTCAAGACAGCATCATGAAAGATGCTTGTTCCTACTGCAGAGGAAGGAACTTGGATTTTTCTTAGACAGTGGTTCTTTGTTGTTGTCTGTCATTTTTCCTTTTAGAATAGACTGTTGGAAGTTGGCATTCATCCATTTAATGTATTTTTATTTAAAACAATACAGAAGACTAACTCAGACAAAGAACATCTCATGGAGCTCACTTTCTAGTAGAAAAGTTACAGTTATACTTCATTGGCTTAAAACAAAATCCTGGCCTCTTGAGTAGCATTTGAGATTTCAATACTGAATTTGCACATCAAATATGTATGTAATCACAATATAAATGATTGCAGAATAAACAAAAGTAACTAGTTATTTGTTATTCCACAAAAAAAAAAAAAAAAAAAGAATGGGCTTCCCTGGTGTCTCAGTGGTAAAGAATCTGCCCGTCAATGCAAGAGACATGGATTTGATCCCTGGGTCAGGAAGATCCCCTGGAGAAGGAAATGGTGACCCACTCCCATATTGTTACCTGGAAAATCCCATGAACAGAGGAGCCTGGAGGCATGTTTATGAGGTCACAAAAGAGTCAGACACAGTTTAGCGACTAAACAACAGTCCATTAAAGAAAGTGAAAAAGAAAATAAAAAATTAACTTTAATAGATTTTACTTGACCCACTATAGCCCCAAAATGATCCTGCCAGCAAGTAATCAGTAAAAACAAGTATTAAGGCAACATTCTATTTGCCTTTGGTGAGTCTAATTCTTCAAAATCTCATCTCAATTCCACCCTGCCACACTTCAAGTGCCTGACAGCTGCAGGCGACACTGGTCTACATGGGGACTTCCAGGGTTCTGATCCTGGTTTCACTGCTCTCCAGCTGTGTGGCCCTAGGTGTATCACAGGTCTGAGCTTAGGCTTCTACCTCTTGGAGTCCTTGGCAGGACTGTGAGATAAGCTTCACACATTAATTACCCTAGGACTCAGCATCTAGGAAGTGTTGTGAATCAGGGCTGCTGCTATTAAAAGCAGACAGAAGCCAGGACTAAGGGGAAGCCCAAGCAAAGAGCATGAGATCCAAAGGGCACTTGGGTCCCACCCCATGCCCTCTCTTGCCCCATCACTCTTCCTAGAAAGATGGTCCTCAGTTACATCCTTTCTCGTTTCTGCCACTGTTTTCTTCCCTAGTCCTGAGCAACCTCTTACAGGGTCAGCAGCTCAGGTGTGTCAAGGGAGCATCAGACAGAGGAAAGGAAAAGGAGGGATGAGGGAGAGAAAGGCAGGAGAAAGGGGCTGCAAGGGGTTCAAAGGCAGAAGTAAGGAAGTGAGGAGGAAAGGGGGGGAAGTAGGGGAGTGGGGGGAAGCTTGGGACACGCTGACCTTGCTTCTGCGTCCTTGGGGAACGGAAGTTGGCCTCAAGGGGTCTGACGGAAAACAACAGGAATAAGACAGACGCCCGACAATGCTGCGCCCACGGAAGCACCTTTCTGATGTACTCTGCCTCCCTCTCCTGGGCTCCAAGGTGAATAATCTTGTAAATCAGGATGGCTCAAGCCCCTGTGTATGAGGAGGAGCAAATTGGCAGGAAACCAGCTGGAATCACGAACATTGGGTGGCCCTTGAGGTCGATCTAATTCAGAGGCAAACATTCTACATTTAGGTGAAGACATGAAAACAATGTAATTCGATCCAAGGGACCTCCTGGGTATGAGCAGACTGTGCCCTGTGCGGACAGGTGATTAAGACAGTTCCTGTCCTGTTGACTTCACAGCAAAGTGAATTCACTTGACCCAGTCCCCAGGACTCATTGTGTCAGGTGTGGGACTGGGGAAGCCAGGAATGCCGGTGAATAGCAAGTTCTCACCCTCAGGCCACTCTGGGCTCTGAGGGAGCAGCCATGTAAGGCAGTCAGGACCACAATGCTGGGTCCAAAAGGTCCAAAAGAGATTCCTTCTGAAGCAGTGATCATTAAATCTGCCACCTTAATAAAAGCAAACCAGTCAATCCTAAAGGAAATTAACCCTGAATATTCAGTGAAGGACTGATGCTGAAGCTGAAGCTCCAATACTTTGACCACCTGATGAAAAGAGCCAGCTCACTGAAAAAGGCCCTGATGCTGGGAAAGATTGAGGGCAGGAGGAGAAGGGGGCAACAGAGGATGAGATGGTTGGATGGCATCACCGACTCAATAGACATGAGTTTGAGCAAACTCTGGGAAGCAGTGAAGGATGGGGAAGCTTGGCATGATGCAATCCATGGGGTTACAAAGAGTCAGACAAAACTGAGCAACTGAACAACTAAAAACATGACCTTTGTTCAGTTGCTAAACCCTGGCCACATTCTGGCCATTGGCATTGCCTCATCACAACATCACTCAAGTCTCAAAACAGCCGAGAAGGTCCATGTCATGCCAAGGAGGTGGGCACTGTGACTGTCCCCAGCTGAGGCCCCATCCTCTCCCTATGTGCCCCACAAGCCTCCAGGCAAGTCTGCCTGCATTGACCTTTATCCCCTACAGCCTAGTCTCAATATAGGACCCAAAATCACCCTTTGCAAATGCAAGCCAGGTCCTGTCCCTCCAGGGCCTCCTCAGCAGGTCACTCCATGAAAGTCCCTGGTGGTCTCTGTCCTCTTCCTTGGCCACTGCCTTCCAGCCCCACCCCTGACCCCTTCTGCAGTCCCAGGCATGCACCTACGCTGGGCCCCCTGCCTGGGACCCTCCTCCCCAGACTCCCTATGACCCACTCTCTAGCTTCAAGTCTTAGCCAAGTGTCACCTTCTCAAGGCAGCCGCCCTATTTCATGCTGCAGCTTCACCCTCCACACTGAGATAGATGGGTGGCACATGTGGCCACAGTGGTCTGTCCTTCTCTCCTTTGCCCACACTTTTCATACAGTCACCTCTCAGCTCTCCTTTCTCTAATAGGGAGCCCATGGGATGCAGCAGAGAAGACAGGTTACCTCCCAGTTGAAGAGATGTGTATATCTGCTCTCCTAAACCCTGCTTCCATCATGAGAGGAAGCCTGGGCCAGCCAGTTGGAGGAGAGACCATGGGGAAGGGGACAGAGCTATCCTAACTGAGGCGATCCTAGACCAGCTGGCAACCATGAGCTGACAAGGGAAAACCGCCAAGACCAGGAAGGCACCAGCAGAGCCCAAACTGCAGAGTGATACAACTATGGGCTGCAGAGCAGACAGTGTTTAAGGCCATCAGGTTTGGCAACAGTTTGTTAGTCAGCAGTAGCTGACTGCTATGCATGCATGCATGCTAATTTGCTTCAGTCATGTCTGACTCTGTGTGACCTCACAGATGGCAGCCCACCAGGCTCCTCTGTCCCTGGGATTCTCCAGGAAAGAATACTGGAGTGGGTTGACATTTCCTTCTCCAAGCTGACTGCTATACCTATCTCCAAATACTGCCAATCACTTACCCTCCTTGACATCTTTCTTTATTCCATAGCACTTATTATCTTCTAATATACTGTAAAATATGCTTAATTGTTGTGTATGTTGTTTACTGGATAGCACCCCAACTAGACTATATAGAATTGTATCCCCTCAAGGGTGGACACATGTGTTTTGTTCACTTGTGCCTCCTCAAGTGCCTAGGACCACACACAGCACCTCACAGGTGCTTAAGAAGTAACTGGAGAATTAATAAACAAGTGGGCACAAAATCATAACAATCCCACCACTATTGTTTGAGCGAGCATGTGCCAAATGACAGGTATTATGCAGAGTTCAGTGATCAGTGAGTTTATTTAACTCCCACAGTAGCATTGTGAGGTAGGTGCTCTCATCCTCATTTTACTGATGAGAAATTAAAGACTCACAGAGGTTAAGTAACCACTCAAAGTTGCACAGCAAGTGCATGGCAGAGCTGGAATGAGAACCTAGATATCTGACTACAAAGGCCATCCAGTGCACTGTCCTACCTCTCACCCCACCCTGCAAACACAGACATACACACACACACACACACACACACACACACACACACACACACACACACAGCTCAGCAAAAATGTGAGCCCCTTAGAAGAGTACAGGATAGAGAGCAATTTTCATGGAGGAGATGACAGGGGAACTAGGCTGTGATGCATGAAGAGAATTTTAAGAGAGAAGAAGGGAGATAAGAGGTAGTTGCTATTTACTTAGAAAATTCTCTATTTGCTCAGATGATAGAATCATTCCTAAAGGAGCCAGAGGATTAACAATTACAGAAACATCTTCCAACACAAAATGCCTTGTGTACAAGAGACATCATTTACTTAGGGTTGGAGAGGATACAGCTTGTTTGGAGACACTATTCATATAAGGAAATAACAAAGAGCACAGTTGGGACAGGGCAATAAAAACATGGGAGAATTTCAATTCAAGGAGTGCTTCTCAAGTGCACTCCCCAAAATGCCACACCCCCACCCATAGGTCCTGAGAATAAAATTTAAAAGCTTCATACTCTTCCTCAACCTCTTTCCCTTGCTTCCAACTTCCAATCTCTCTCTCTTTTTTTTAAATACCAGGATTTGAAATCCACCTTTAATTTTATTTCATTTTTTAATTTTTTTTTTACTGAAATATAGTTGACTGAGTGCTGTGCCAATCTCTGCTGTACAGCAAAGTGACTCAGTTACACACATATGAACATTCTTGAATATTTTTTCATTATGGTTTATCATAGGATACTGAATATAGTTCCCTGTGCTACACATTAGGACCTTGTTGTTTATCCGTCCTAGAAATAATAGTTTATATCTGCTAATCTCAAACTTCCAGTCCTCCCCTTTCCACTCACGCTTGGCAACCAAGTCTGTTCTCTATGCCTGTGAGTCTGTTTCTGTTCTGTAGATATGTTCCATATTTTAGACTCCACAGATAAGCAGTATTATTGGGTGGTTGTCCCTCTCTTTCATGACTTACTTCATTTAGCATAATTTCTAGTTGCGTCCACATGCTGCGAATGGAGCTACTCCATTTCTTTCTATGGCTGAGTGGTCTTGCACTGCATATACGTACCACGTCTTGTCTTTCATCTGCCTGTTGATAGACATTTAGGTTGCTTCCATGTCTGGGCTACTGTGAAGAGTGCTGCTGTGAACATAGTGCATGTATCTTTTTGAACCCTATAATCCTGTCTGGATATATGCCCAGGAGTGGAATTGCTGGATCACATGGTAACTCTATGCTTAGTTTTCTGAGGAACCTCCACACTATTTTCCACAGTAGCTGCACCAACTTACTTTCCCACTGACAATGTAGGAGGAGGCTTTTTCTGTTGAGTTGCATGAGATGTTTGCGTATTTTAGAGATTAAGCTTTTGTCTGTTGCATCAACTACAAGTATTTTTTCTAATCCCAATAGGTGAAAGACTTATAGCCTGAGAAACTGCAAAATATTAGTAAAGGAAAATGAAGAAGATTCTAAGAAATGGAGAGATATCCCATGTTCTTGAATTGGAAGAATGAACGTTGTTTAAATGGCCATACTACCCAAAGCAATCTATAGATTTAATGTGATCCCTATATCAAAATAGCCATGACATTTTCCACAGAACTAGAACAAATAATCCAAAAATTTATGTGGAACCATAAAAGACCCAGAACTGCCAGAGCAATCCTAAGGGAGGAAAAAAATAAAACAAAGCAGGAGGCATAACTTTTCCAGACTTCAGACAATACTACAAAGCTACAGTAATCAAAAAAGTGCGGCATTGGTATAAAAACAGACATATGGATCAATGGAACAGAAAGAGAGGCCAGAAATAAACCCACACATCAACTGTCAGTTAGTCTTCCACAAAGGAGGCAAGAATATAAAATGGAAAAAAAGTCTCTTCAAGTAAGTGGTATTGGGAAAGTTGGACAGTGGCATGTAAACCAATGAATTTAGGACATACCCTCATACCATGGACAAAAATAAACTCAAAATGGCTTAAAGACTTAAACATAAAACATGACACCATAAACTCCTAGAAGAGATCACAGGCAAAACATTCTCTGACATAAACCATACCAATGCTTTCTTAGATCAATCTCCCACAGCAATAAAATAAAAACAAAAGTAAGCAAATGGAACCTAATTAAATGTACAAGCTTTTGCACAGCAAAGCAAATAATTTTTTTAATCTGAAAAAACAGCCTATAGAATAGGAGGAGATGTCTGCAAGTTATGTGGCACGCAAGGGCTTAACCTCAAATCTGTTGCTAAATAGGTTGTTTCTATCTTGAAAACAGCCCTCCTCCTATTTTAGAGGGTTAGCAGCTTCCTCCTAGATTCAGACCAAAATCTCCTGCCTGTCCCTCTGATCCTCCAACCCATCCACCCCACTGCCCACCTCTCTCTAGTTCATCACCAAAGCTGATACTACAGTAATTTTTTAAAATACAGATATTATCACGTTCCTCCTTTAAAATATCTTCCTGACATCAAGATCAAGTCTTGAACTTTCCCAGTGGTCAAGTGGTTAAGAATCCACCTGCCAATGCAGGGGGCATGGGTTCAATTCCTGGCCCAGGAATTCAGATTCTCCACATGTTGTGGGCCAACTGGACCTGTGTGCTACAACTGCTTAAGCCCACACACGCTAGAGACCATGCTCTGCAAGAGAAGCCACCACAATGGGAAGCCCACATCCAGCAACTAGAGACTAACCCATGCTTGCCACAGCTAGAGGAAGCCCATGTGCAGTAGCAAAGACCCAATACAGTGATAAACAAATAAATAAATACCTGCTGCTGCTGCTGCTACTGCTGCTAAGTCGCTTCAGTCGTGTCCGACTCTGTGCGACCCCATAGACGGCAGCCCACCAGGCTCCCCCATCCCTGGGATTCTCCAGGCAAGAATACTGGAGTGAAATATGAAGTCCCAGCTTCCCATTTTCATACACAAGTCCCTGCAAAGTGGCCCCAACTCATCTCATTAGCTCCATCCTCTAGAGCCTCAACTCTCACCAAGATCTTGCCATCACCTGGATATCTCCCAGTTCATCATGCCTGTGCTCAGCTGTTCTGTCCACCTAGAACTCTCTCTCCCCATTTATCTGCACCTCAGTTTTCTCATCTAGAAAATGGGTAGGATGTCACTTATCACTCAAAGTTATTGCAAAAATAGATGGAAATGATGCAAGTGATAGCTTCCTATTCATGCCGGAGTCAGGATGCTGAGCCATGAGCGGGTCTCATGGCTCCCTCTTCTGTATAGGTAAAGTCATTCACCATCCTAAGGAAGTGCTGTCCTTGTACGCAAGGACAAAATCAGTCCCACCAACAGCACAGCTGATGCACCTCTAAAGCCCCATGTGACCATAACCCACCTCCCCTCCCCCAACTCTCTGACGTCACCTTCTGCCCCCACTACCCTCACTCCCCTCCTTTCCAAAGCTCCCACCTCGGGGCCTTTGCAGATTCTGTTTCCACTGCCCAGAAATTCTCCCTGAATTTCCACGTGACCCACATCCTCACTTCCTGCAGATCCTTCTCCAGGGGTGAAGCACAGGAGGACAGAGTGGGCATACAATCCTCCGTGGCAAACACTCCAGCAGGGAAATTCTCATTTCAGATTTAGTCTGAGTAAATGGCTGACTACCAAACAGAAACACCATTGTATGTATTGATTTCCATCATTCTAGTAGGCAGAGAGGAAGAGCAACAAAGAGAGAACAAACAAACAAACTGCCTCCAGACACCTTTGACCTTCCTTGAATTTGTCTTCTGAACGAGATTCCCAGTCCACCTGCATAAAGCGGCCCCCACCCCAGTCTCTACCCACCTAATTGTGGGTCTCCTTCTCTCTGGGATGTATATCACCGTCTGCTGGTTGTCTGTCTCTCCCCACTAGAAAGTAAACACTTCTATGAAGGCAGAATGTATGGGACAGGGGGTCATTTTATGCTTTATTATCTTTATTTTCAATGGAGTAGAAGCCAGCCTCCTCTCCCTGAATGCACACATACACTCCATATACATGCAAACCCCAGGAATTAAATCATTATACAAAATTACAAGTAGGCAATGGGGCAGGAGAAAGACAGAAATTTTATCTCTCTCATCCTCTGCTTTATTATCAGTGCCTAAAACATGCCTGGCATATAGTAGGTGCTCAATAAATATTTGGTCAAGTGAACAAACAAGCTGGTCCTTTCTCAGCCAGGGGCACGGTGCCTGTGAAAACTGTGACAACCTATGTGAACTGGGCTGAGATAAACTCCCCGGGCCATAGTTCCCCACAGACCTCCTGCTCTGAAGCAGGAGGGAGGCTGGGAAGAGCCAGGTCTGGGGTTTTCCATTAGCCCATTACAGAACTCAGGATGAACATAACCCACGGAGCATGGAGTTCTAAGGGTCCCCAACCGTGCCCAGTGCCTGAAAAAGTCCACTTCTGGAGACTTATCCTTACAGGTATTCTCAGATGCACAAAACAGGAATCACCAGATGAGACCTCACTAAATAGGTACCAACTTCAGAAATAACCCAGAGACTGAGTTATTTCCTCTCTAGCCGTGACATAGTCGCGCTACCGCTGTTAACCACAAGAGGTCACTGTGGCCACGTGTAGTGTTTGAGACGGAGCTGGTTACCGAGTGAATGTGTTGGGATTTTCTCTAAGTCTTTGTGACCAGGGCAAGTGAGAAAATGCACTCTATAAGAACAACTTTCGACCTGATTCTAGAATTACTAGAATATCCATGACTTCAGTTCATCTTTATAAAAGCAATAGATACAGTCAAAGTTGGGTTCTATTAATAACAAAGGTAAAGATACCGAGTTTAGAATCCAGCCCCATCTGCCTGTGCGATCTTAGGCAAAGCTCTCTGCTTCAGTTGCCCTTTCTGCAACATGGAATGATAGTAATAATGCTTTCCTCATAGGGGTTTTCCACTGTCCCTGGGATTCTCCAGGCAAGAACACTGGAGTGGGTTGCCATTTCTTTCTCCAATGCATGAAAGTGAAAAGTCAAAGTGAAGTCGCTCAGTCATCTCCTACTCTTAGCGACCCCATGGACTGTAGCCCACCAGGCTCCTCCGTCCATGGGATTTTCCAGGCAAGAGTACTGGAGTGGGCTGCCATTGCTTTCTCCAAGTATTAAATAATGCATATGGAACTAGAACAATGCTGGCATGGACTCAGGAGTTGTAAAAGTTAACTATTCATTATCACTTTTTCATCCTGATTTAACTGATTTATGTCTAACTGATCCTGTCTAACTGATTTATAATGATAAATTTTGTGACTATTAATAGCTCTTCTCCATTAGACTGTAGCTTCCATGAAGCCAAGGATGTGCTGTGTGCTCAATCATGTCCAGCTCTTTGCAACCCCATGGACTGGAGCCCACCAGGCTCCTCTATCCATGGGATTCTCCAGGCAGGAATACTGGAGTGGGTTGTCATTTCCTCCTCTAGGGGATCTTCCCGACCCAGGGGTAGAGCCCATATCTCTTGCATATCCTGCAGTGGTTGGCAGGTTCTTTACCACTGTGCCACCTGGGAAGCCCATTCACCCCTCAGGCCTCCCCTTAAATTTGACCCCAGAGAGCTTCTCTGACCTCCCTCCAAAGCAGATCTTCTCCAACCTGTTAATCTCTTTAATTAAACCTTGGGCTTTTCCTTAGACTACTTGTCAAAATCAGTAATTGAGTATCTCCTTGTACACAGTTCACTTCTGCCTCCCTGATTCCACCATAAGCTCTGGGCGCATGTGCCATGGATTTCGAGTTCCCTACAGCATACATGGTGACCAGGCAGTGCCTGGCACACATAAGTGCTTCATAAATATCTGAGTGAATAAACTGGGTACGCATTAATGCACATGCCCATTCAATGTTGCTGTTGTTGAAGCTGTGTCTGACTCTTCTGCGACCCTATGGACTGTAGCCCACCAAGTTCCTCTGTCCATGGGATTTTCTAGAGAAGAACACCAGAGTGGTTTGCCATTTCCTTCTCCAGGGGATCTTCCCAACCCGGGGATCGAACCCACACCTCCTGCATTGGCAGGTAGATTCTTTACCACTGAGCCACCAGGGAAGCCCACCCACTCAATAACCTCAGGATTCCTACTGTCAGCTTCCCACCCTTGAAAGTCCAGCACTGACTAATCTTGTCCTCTGGCTATCACTGTCATCCTTATCATCATCAGATTTACGGTGACAGCAGCCACTGTACCCTATTAGAAACATGGGTACCCAATTCAAAGTTGCTACCCAGCCACTCCATATCTCATTACCCTCTTCACTGCCATAAAGTATCTTAGTCATTGACTTACCTGGCTTTTTTCTGACTCCCTACCCCAGAAGAGCAGGGTCCTGAATCATCTTGGTCACTGTCTTTAACCTCAGCAGTGCATGGCATTCAGGAAGTATCAATTCTCACCTTAGAGTCTGTTTCTATAATTTCATTTTGCATTTCTGCATACCTTTGTGATGCAGGTACAATGAAGCCCACATTGCAGGTGAGGGGGGCTGAAGTCCAGGAACTAAAGCAGGGTTAGTTGGTGGCAAGCAGCAATGACTGATGCTCTTACTCTCTGATTTGGAGCTTTCTCTAAGTATCCTAGCAGCTCATAAGGCTCTGATACCAGGCAGGGTTTCTCTTTCCACCTCCAACTCCTGCACCTTCCCTACAAAACTCAGAATAAAGTGTAGGCAAGATCTACACTGGCTATCCCCAACTTAGTCAGGTCCTTACCCAAGCACCAACCTAAAGACAAAAGTAAGGAGCAGTTTTCCTAAGCCTGGACTCACAACCCAGGATGTCATGGCCTCAGTAAGCATGACCTCTCAGGACCATGAAACATTCTTTCCTTCCCTGGGTCCTCATCTAAGACACAAGTAGCAGACAGCAGCTCTCTCAATCTCTTCCTACAGTATTTCCAGGCATCCTTCACGCCCTTGCTGGTTTTTCTTTAACTGAAAGCAGTAATGTGTTCCCCAGCAACGAAACAGACGGTGCACATCATGCTCCAATCATGGGCACGACCACGCAAGCACAGACTTCCTGCTGGAGCTGCAACCACTGCCATGCCACTAAGATGGGCCACACTCGGGAGGATAAACTTCAGTGCTGAGAATCTCGGAGGGGCTCCCGGAAAGAAAAGAGGACTACTTGTATATTGGAATACTTCCCAAGAAATACTTCTAAAAGTTCCTTTCAAACTGCGAGCTGACAAGGAACTGGGGACAGTTTTGTCAGGAGTCAGGAACAAATTCAAATTAAAGGTTAGCAACAAAGATGTTTCTGGGTAGAAGACTATAAACAATAAAGGCACTTGGAGAATGTGGGCTAGAACTAGGCCAATTTGACACTTGGCACGCTTACAGACACCATTAAAACTTCTTGCAGTGTTGACATGCCAAACAAAGAAGAGTCAACTTGAAGACTGTACAATTTAGTGACAACAACAACAAAGAGGATGCCAACAGGGAAAAATACCTACTAATGATTTAGAGGTGAGTTTTAAAAACTCATGGACATGAGTTTGAGCAAACTCTGGGAGATGGTGAAGGACAGGGAAGCCTGGTGCGCTGCAGTCCCTGGGGGTCACAAAGAGTCGGACATAACTAAGAAACTGAACAATACAAAACAACTTCAACTCAGTTAATAAAACTGGGAACACATTTTCCAGTTCCAACAGGGCTTAGCATATGCATCAGTCATCAATTCATCACTCATTCATTCAACAGCCCTTCAAGAATCTTTGCCTTCAGTCTCAGGATATATGGATGTGATGGGCATTCAGCCTATGCAGATGCCCACGGTGGGTGCAGCAGAAGACCACAGAATTATTGATATGACCCAGTAATCTTTGGACAGCACAGTCACAACTCCCAGGAGAAGAGATGCCTCATCCCAGTAGAAGGATATTTAAAAGAGCCAGGATAAAAAAAAAAAAAAGACCCATGGGCTTTCCTTAGTGCCCCTTCTTTAGTTTTCCTTCAAGCTTGTAGTTAGGAAGGTTGTGTTCATACTTCCTTTTAAATAAAACATTAGTTACATTAAGGTTTAATATGAAAATAGAATTTTCAGTGAATCCCAACAAGGTGGGAAACTTTCTGTTTGTAAACAATCCTCGGTTTCTTTATTGCTTTTGAATGCACTTGTCAACAAGCGTCAACAGTCTAGAAGCTAAAATAGCATAGAGGCGACCACGACGCAGTACCCATGATGATCACTTTGTTAACTGACATGTTAGCTAGGATACTGTGTAGACCAAACTCTAGCAGAAGGGCGACACAGAAGCGCAGGGTAGCAAACTTTCTGAAAAAGCAAGATGGCTTTAAGTGCTCACACGTTCATTCAGTGTTTTCCCCATGTTTCTCTCCTTTCCAGATTCCTGAGTCAGAGAACAACTTTGTGGAACATGCAAGACTCCAGAATTTGGAGTCTTGCTCGGGCACAGCACACTAGTACTATGTGTGAATGGTCTATGTTCAAAAAAAAAAAAATCTTAAAAAGAACAATTTAAATATAGGAGAGGAAGTAGGAGATAAATTAAAGACATGACCCCCCCAAATTCATGAAAATATACCCACATTTAGAAGTACAATAGTGAACTTTCAGAACAAAATAAAGAAAGCCCTAAAAGAGTCCAGAAAGGGGGAGGGGAAGATTATCAATATAGGAATGAAAAATCAAATCAAGATGAGACTTGTCAAGGAAAAGACCAAATGTTGGCAGACAAAGGGTTAATTTCTACAAGAAAGTCACTTTGGATCAGGAATTCTCTACTCAGATAAATCATCATTTGATGTTGAGGCAAAAATAAAACTTGCACGTGTAGGTTTATCCTGAGACACTTAAAATCTTTGCAAAACTCTCCCATAGTCAGGTTTGACCTGGATCCAAGCTTGACTTTTATGGCATCAGGTATTCTGTTGGCCAAAAAATATCTCCAGATTCTAAGAGCTAAGTGTTAATTTATGCCATTCTAGCCAGGCCCCTAGGAGTAGTCATAATTCCTCCCTCAATACTGAACCGAAACCCACCCCAGCACATGAGGCTGTGAGAGAAGAGAGATGAGATGGTCCCAGGAAGAATCATGGCAGCTCTGAGCTGCCCAGACCAGTTGCCCATCAAAGTCAGAAGCCTTTCTATAGCCTCCCCTTCAGACTGTTCTGTCTGAATGCCTCCAACCTCTCACTGCTCCTAAGACAGCCTCCTCCACTGACTGTCAGGCAGTCTTGCCCGTTGGAAAGCCTTTTGTATTTTTCTGTATTTTAGAAATAAAAGAATTATATAATTAGGGAAGTCAGAATCACCTTAGTTCAATTTCCTCACTTAAAAGATAAGGAAGTGGAGGCCCAGAGAGGGAAAGTGACATCCCCAACGTCACACAGCACAGGTGTGGTCTAGTTGGCACTACTGGTATTTGACCCATGCTTACAGTTGGCCAGTGGCCCTCCAACATGGGGGGCCTTTCATGATGATGGAGTGCAGAGATTTTTCAGAGTCATAGCCAAAGCAGTAAAATGGGACATCGTCTCTGTTCTGTGGTCCAAACGCTGGCTTTACAAAATAAAGTGCCCTGGGGACTTCCCTGGTGGTCCAGAGGTTAGGAATTCGCCTTTCAGTGTTGGGTGGGTGGGTTTGATCCCTGCTCAGGGAACTGAGATCCCACATGCCGCAGGCCTACTCACTCTGCGCACCACAGCTAGAGCAGTTGCAAGCTGCAACTGAAACCTGTTGTTGTTTAGTCATTAAGTCATATCTGACTCTTTTTGTGGCCCTGTGGGCTATAGTCCACAAGGCTCCTCGGTCCATGGGATTTTTCAGACAAGAGTTCTGGAGGGGGTTGCCATTTCCTTCTCCAGGGGATATTTAAACCCGTGTCTACTGCATTGCCTGCATTCGCAGGAGGATTCTTTACTGCTGAGCCACCAGGGAAGCCGCTTTTAAAACCTGACGCAGCCATAAATATAAATAAATATTTTAAAATAAATTTAAAAAAATTAAACAAAGTGCTCTGAGCTGAAGGCTCTGGCCCAGAAAGGGACCTGGAGATTCAAATTTATTCCTGAAGACACCATCCCAGCTTGGTGCTATCCACTCTTTCTGCTGAAAAGCCCGGTATGGGGTATCTGAAACACAAGAAGGCAGCTGAGGGAAAAAAAAAATGTCAGGAGCTCTAAGGAGCCCTGAATCCCTTTCTCTCATTCATCTGGAGGGAAGACAATGACACATCAGTCTTCAAACAATCAGAAGCTCCCACGGGTCCACAGGAATCTGGGTTGAGGCACCACCCTTACTTAAAGCAGACAGGCCTGACCTGGTTCAAGATCACACTGGAAAACAGTCGCCAAAACCACCCTGCTGAGAACAAATAGAGCTGCCCGAGGCAAGGCAGCCGAGAGAGCAACAGCGCCTGGGCCATGCCTTCCTCCCAGGCGGTCGAGGTTTGGGGATACCATATTCTTCACCAGGCACCCAGCTGAAGGGTTTGTATGAATGCAGACATGGATGGCAAGGGCATCAGTGATGATGGTTCAGCCACTAAGTCGTGTCCAACCCTGCAATCCCATGGACTGTAACCCACCAAGCTCCTCTGTCTATAAGATTTTACAGACAAGAATACTGGAATGGGTTGCCATTTCCTTCTCCAGGGGTCTTCCAGACCCAGAGATGAAACTCCTGTCTCCTTTATCACTGGCAGATTCTTTACCACTAAGCCACCAGGGAAGCCCAGCGGTATTAGGGGACCCCTGCAAGTCCACACAGCTTGTCTGAACTCAGAGCCTAAACCACACACAGCGTCACCTAATGGAGACCCACGCTACCCCAGCTATTCTGCATTATCCCCTCAGCCCCAAATCAGTCCCATGAAACTGGTGTTATTGTTATCCTCATTGCTAAGCTAAGACTCAGAGCAATCAAGTAGCTTGGCCTAACAGCATTAATAACATCTTACTGTGTTTAAGGTCATAAGAGTTATCTCCAAGTCAGAACCCCTTTGAGAGTGAAGGAATAGTTATATTATTAAAAATTAATTGTAAAATAAACACAATAATTATGCCAAGACAACAGGCATACTTCGGAGCTGTTCTGAGCTCATGGGGAAGCGTAGTCACCCACTTATGTTACATGTCAGGCATGTTTCTAAATGGTTTATATGAATTAGCTGATCATACCCTCAGATACGATTATCCCCATTTCACAGAAAAGTCAAGGCACACAGCTCTGAAGTGGTAGGCCCAGAATTTGAACCCAAGCCATCTAGCTCCAGGTCCCCTGCCCTAACCACTACGCAATACAGCCTCTCCTGGACCCAGGATGCATATGCGAATATTGGGGCTGACCTGTCCACACCACCATATTCCCTCCTCTCCATTCAACAGCTCTGGGTATTAGCATTAATAGGCGGCAATTAAGAGAAATCCTGTAGAAGGCAAGGTCACTTCCCGGTAAGATCAACAACACTCCATTCTGACTTCTTCAATTCCAATTTCTGGAGAACCTCAAACACTGTCACATCTCTTTGGATGACCATTCATTCCTTCCCACATCCATCTAATACAGGAGGAACTTCCCTGGTAGCTCAGATGGTAAAAAGTCTGCCTGCAATGCAGGAAACCTAGGTTCAATCCCTGGATAGGGAAGATCCCCTGGAGAAGGGCATGGCAGCCCACTCCAGTATTCTTGCCTGGGAAATCCCATGGTCAGAGGAGCCTGGTGGGTTACAGTCCACAGGGTCGCAAAAGAGTCAGACACGACTGAATGGCACTTCACCTCTGATGTGTGCCCGGAGGCAGGCCTGTGCCAACTTTGTCGGTGGACCCCTGTCCTATGGCTGCTCAGTGTGCTCAGCCAATGGGACGAGCCAGGAGGACAGGGGAGAGATGAGTGAGGTAGGGCCCGCATTCCTCTGCTCTCTCGCACAGGTGGCAGGGGGCTGACCCCAGCTCCCGCCAGGCAGCCCTCTCCAGGCTCCAGCAGCCTCTCCCTCCCCTGGCCACTCAGGCCTGGAGTTCTAATGTCCCCTGCGGGCACAAGCCCGCAGCACTGCACTCTCCTTTGTGGTTTCTTTCCATCCAGCCCCCACCTCTGTACATTGTATCTTGATCAGCACAGATAACCCATTTTGAACGTGCCAACAACTCCCCTGCCAGCCTACTGAGGAAACCAACAAGAAAGTAGACAATTGACTCATTCACAAAATATTCTGAATTGGAACTACATGCCAGGCAGTGTGCTGAAGCCCAATGATTTACTATAAAAAACAAACAAACAAAATCCAAACCAGACACGGTTAAGTAGCCTTGTGGATCTCACAGTCTGGTGGGAGCCACAGTCAAATCCCAGCGACAGGTGCAAAATGCCAGCTGTAAGTGCAGCAAGGGAGCAATGCAGGTGGCCTGGAGAGGTGACCTTGGAGGGCACTGACCTGGCCAGAAGGTCAGGAAGACGTAAAGGGTATCATGAGGGCCATGTGCAAGGCCACTGGTAGGGACAGGAAAGCAGTCTTGGCACTGAACTCAGCCCAAGGGTGGAGGAAGGGCAGTCCCAACAAGGCAAAGACACATGGAAAAGAAATAAGAGAATCCTGGGAGAGACAGTGCTCCAGGAGCTCAGCCACAGGGCTGGGATGGGGGGGAGATGAGGAAGATGAGGCTGAGGACCAAGGTAGAGATGAGATCAGTAAGGCCCCCGTGGGCCATTCAAAGGCTGGTGGGCCTTACCTGGTCCCTATGCCTCCAAATCTCAGCCAGGAAGACCATCCTAATGTCAAACCCAGTCTTGCAGTGAACGGCTGAAGGAGGAATTCTCCCAAATCTGCAACTGAGTATCATCTTGGCTGCAATGCAGGCAGCTGCTCCCTGACTGCCCTTGACTTTAGACCCTGGAGGCTGAGGAAGCAGCTGTAGGGTCAGCCCATCTGGGTTTAGATCCTGTTCCCACCTACTAACTGGGTCAGCCTGGGTCAACTTCTTGATGACCTAGATTCCTTCCTTGTAAAGCAGAGATGGTAGGGGTTTCCCGGGTGGCTCAGTGGTGAAGAATCCCCTATCAATGTAAGAGACAGATTTGATCCCAGGTCCAGGAAGATCCCACATGCCACGGAGTAGCTAAGCCTGTGTCCCACAACAATTAAGCTTGTCCTCTAGAGTCCAGGAATCGCAACTACTGAAGCGTGCGCACCCTAGAGCCTGTGCTCCACAAGAGAAGTCACTGCAATGAGAATCCTGCATAGCACAACTGGAGAGTAGCCCCTGCTCTCTGCAACTAGAGAAGAAAAAACCCATGCAGCAATGAAAACCAGCACAGCCAAAAAGAAAATAAATAAAATTACCCTTTTAAAAAAAGGAGAGATTGTAACAGCCCAGTCCACATCTTATAGGAGGACACTGTGAAGTTGGAATGTGATACAGCTCAAGGAGTTTTCAGCTCCCTGCCTGGCATGGGGAAAGGGCTCGGTAAGTATGAGCTATTGTGATCATTATGGAACTCCATGCAAAGGCCTGGAAAAAAACCCATCCTAAAAAAGACTCCTCAAACAGTGACTCTCAGGAAAAGGCAGGCAGAAGTTATTAAATGTTTGATAAGGACCACTGCCTAATACTCAGAGGCTTATCTTTTTTTAAGCCTTGGGTGATCTAATTAGTGATGGTTTTCAGAGCAAGTTGTCCTTGAATCTCTCCTGCTGCCACTTAAACAGGAGGCATTTCTGCTGGCCCGGGGCCTCTGCAGAAGTTGTGTCTCCAAGTACAAGTGCTCACAGGGTGTTCTTGGGAACGATTCAGGAACAAAACAGCATTTTGTGTCAGCAGATGTTTTGCGATAATTAAGTGTAGTCCCTGGACATAAAAATTAGAGCTGATGAAAATAAAAATCTTGAGAGGAGCTGCAATTTCTGGGACAGTTACTCTCTCAGTGGGGAGCGGGCTGCGGGGGGTTGGTTGGGGGGGTGGCAGGGAATGATGTCCTTACCAAAACGTTGACTGGAATGAATAATAGATTAAATCCAGAAGAGCAGGGTTTGAGTTTTTACACAGCACTTACTGAATTATTTATTGAACATCTAGTACATGCTAGGTGCTGAGACACATTAAACCAGAGACGTATCATTAAAGAGCTGGGACATCTGAGTCACACATCAAGTTCAATCATGGTCTTGCCTCGTGCTGCTTGAGTGACCTTGGACAAGCCTCTGAGCTCTCTAAGCCTCCATTATTCCTACTGTGAAATGGGAAGGGACCTTGGGCAGAACCTTCAGCCACACTTCCTAAAACGCCAGCCAAAGGAGTAGGAGCCTGCAGGGCTTTTGAGAAGACACTTCCAGAGATGCAGAAGGGAAACCATGGAAGGCATCACTGAAACAGGAAAGAAGTCGTTTCCAAGAAGAAGTATTTCATGATGTCAAAGGAAACAGAGAGGTTTGGGAGTAAGACTTAAGAAGCCAACACTGGATTTCAGTATGGGAAGGCATCTTCCAATTTGCAGAAAATTCCCCAACTGTTCTTCCTCCCCAGGTAGGATGGCTTTCAGTCCCCTGTTATTCCCACAATTCTTTACTCTTTCTATTCCCTGCCTGTAGGACAGCAATCCCCAACTTTTTGGTCACCAGGGACCACTTTTCTGGAAAACAATTCTTCCACAGACCAGGGGTGGGGAGGGGAATTGTTTCAGGATGATTCAAGTGCATTATATTTATTATGCAGATTATTTCTATTATGATTACATCAGCTCCACCTCATATCATCAGACATTCAGTCCCAGAGGCTGAGGACCCTGCTGTATGAAACAGAATAAGGGTTACACCAAGAAATCAGTTCTTAGTCCCTGGAACCTATGAATATTACCTGATATGAGAACGCAGTCTTTGCAGGTGTAAAGATTCTGAGACGAAGATTATCCTGGATTACCTAGGTAAGTGATACAAGTGTCAATCCCTCAGCCATGTCTGACTCTTTATGACCCTACGAGCTGTAGCCCACCCCAGAGACTGGACTAAGTCACCTACATCGCAGGCAGATTCTTTACTATCTAAGCCATCAGGGAAACTCAGATGCATGATAAAGGCCATCACAAGTGCTCTTAAAGGGGCACACGAGTTCTGAACACACATACACACAGAGGAGAAAGAGGCAAAGGGACCACAGAGGCAGAGGTTGGAGTGACGTAGCCACAGGCCAAGAAACAGAAGCTGGAAGAGGTCTAGAACAGGTGTTCCCCTGGAGCCTCAGAAGGGAGCAGAGCCCTGTTGACACCTAGATTTTGGATTTGTGGCCTCCCGAACAAGGGGAGAATAAATTTCTGCTATGCTAAGCCACCAAGTTTACGGAAATTTGTTACAGCAGCATGAGAAAACTAATACACCACCTTATTTTAACATATGGAACATGTTTAGTAGGAGCCAGTTATAGCCCTAGCAAGTGTGGTTATGGATCAAGACAGAGGAAGAAAGTGTTATACTACCTTTGGGAGCATAAAACTTCAGGTAGGAGCTTTGACATGTACTAGAGGGAACACAGGCAGAGATTATGGACCTTTTGGAATATTGATTCAATAATTGTTTATTACAAATATGCTAGATATTAAGGCTTATCCTTGGTACTAAACGGATAAAAGAAACAACTCCAATTTTCTACAGTGAGCATTTTTGTTGTTCTTCTGTTCTGTCATTAAGTAACATCTGACTCTTTGTGACTCCCTGGCCTGTAGCACACCAGCCTCCTCAGTCCTCCATTATCTCCCAGAGTTTGCTCAAATTCATGTTCATTGAGTCATTGATGCCATCTAACCATCTCACCCTCTGCAGCTTGCTTCTCCTTTTGCCTTCAATCTTTCCTGGCATCAGGGTCTTTTCCAATGAATCAGCTCTTCACATCAGGTGGCCAAAGTATTGGAGCTTCAGCTTCTGCCCTTCCAGTGAATATTCAGGGTTGATTTCCTTTAGGATTAACTGGTTTGATCTCCTTATAGTCCAAGGGACTCTCAAGAGTCTTCTCCAGCACCAGAATTTGAAGCCATCAATTCTTTAGTGCTCAGGGTAATAACTATTGATCGCTAAATTGGCATACTTGTGTTCATGATCTCTCTTAACCCTCAGAACTACTAATTTTATCCCCATTTTAGGGATAGAGAAAAGGAGAACTAATTTATCTGAGGTCACACAGCTAAGAAGAGCAGCGTCACATTTTGGAATCTGGACTCTTCACCATTCCATTATGCATTTGATGGTTGAGGAAATAAAAAAACTTTGTTTTCAAGCTCTGTGAAATTTCTCCTCTTCTGTCAATAAGACTACGGTAAGCAGATTAAAGGTACCCAAATCATGACATGAGGGATTCAGGTTAGCCAAAAGAATGTTCTTCTTGATAGAAAAGCACCAGAAATTGCTGATCAGGGAAAGAATACAGAAAGGCTAACTCTGTATTTATTTAAAAAGTAGTACAGTTTCATCTGTCTGAGTGACTTTCCCCAAGGATGCAGGAGCCCAGGTGGTCTGTCCACTACCATCTGGCCCACGTGATGCTGGAAAGAGGCCTTCCAGGGAAATATCCAAGGCCCAAGACCTGGAGGATCCAGCAGAGAAGGGATCAAAGTAAGCCCAGGAACCGTCACCAGTGTCTGTGGACCATTTCACCTCCTCCTCCTCCGACTCAGGGGCCCTTGCCATTAGCGTTCTGCTTCCCAATATCCCAGCTCACCCCACGCACTGGGTCCATAAAATCAATCTCTCTCTCTCTCTCACACACACACACTCACACACACACACACACACACACACACACACACACACACACACTCATAGGCCACACCACTGAGGGCAAATATTGCTTAAAAATCATCCCAAGGCACAGTTATATTGAAAAAAACTCCCACTATGATTCTGCATGTTTTAGTTTTACCATTTATTGCTGCATGTATTGTGAGGTAATATTAGTAGGTGCATATGAATTGCTTTATTTCTATCTTTCAGATCTCTATCTTTTGGATAGGTTGAGCCCACCTTTGCTATTATTATGAAACATTTCTCCTTATACTGAGTAATGTCTTTTTTCTTAAGATCTAATTTGTCTTATATTAACAAAATGACACTAGTTCTCTTTTGGTTAGTATTTATATAGTATATCCTTTTCTATGATTTTACTATAAATCTTTGAATTCCCTGGTGGCTCAGTTGGTAGAGAATCTACCTGCAATGCAATATACCATATAGGCTTCTTTTTGACTGGGTTGTCTTTGCACATGTTATTTTATAAAATCAAATCATCACATTTTTAGATTTCCCCATAATTCCCCTTTGTATTGCTCTTCATCCCTCCCTGTAGTTCTGTTATTCTTTCTGGGATCATGCTTCTTCTGCCTGAAAACTCTCTTTGTTAATATGTATTTTAGAATGATCTTCTGGCAACAAATTCTCTAGATTTTTGTCTGTCTGAGGACACCCTTATTTCACCACTAAGTACTTTTCTCTAGATATGGAGCTTTAAGCAGCTATTATTTTCTTTCTGTGTTTTAAAGTCATTGTTCCACAATGAGGTACCATTTCACACCAGTCAGAATGACTGTGATCCAAAAGTCTACAAGCAATAAATGCTGGAGAGGGTGTGGAGAAAAGGGAACCCTCTTACACTGTTGGTGGGAATGCAAACTAGTACAGCCACTATGGAGAACAGTGTGGAGATTCCTTAAAAAACTGGAAATAGAACTGCCTTATGACCCAGCAATCCCACTGCTGGTCATACACCCCAAGGAAACCAGAATTGAAAGAGACACATGTACCCCAATGTTCATTGCAGCACTGTTTATAATAGACAGGACAAGGAAGCAACCTAGATGTCCATCAGCAGATGAATGGATAAGAAAGCTGTGGTACATATACACAATGGAGTATTACTCAGCTGTTAAAAAGAATACATTTGAATCAGTTCTAATGAGGTGGATGAAACTGGAGCCTATTATACAGAGTGAAGTAAGCCAGAAAGAAAAACACCAATACAGTATACTAACACATATATATGGAATTTAGAAAGATGGTAATGATAACCCTGTATGTGAGACAGCAAAGAGACACAGATGTATAGAACAGTCTTTTGGACTCTGTGGGAGAGGGAGAGGATGCTTTGGGAGAATGGCATTGAAACATGTATAATATCATATAAGAAATGAATCACCAGTCTAGGTTCGATGCAGGATACAGGATGCTTGGGGCTGGTGCACTGGGATGACCCAGAGGGATGGTACAGGGAGGGAAGTGGGAGGGGGGTTCAGGACTGGGAACACAGGTACACCCATGCCGGATTCATGTTGATGTATGGCAAAAGCA
The DNA here is from genome assembly GCF_016772045.2 of Ovis aries. NCBI lineage: Eukaryota > Metazoa > Chordata > Mammalia > Artiodactyla > Bovidae > Ovis > Ovis aries. The sequence goes on from NC_056065.1 coordinate 52,958,653, forward strand.
ATACAGTATTGTAAAGTAAAATAAAATCTGAAAAAAAATAAAAATAAAAAAATAAAGTCATTGTTCCATTGCCTTCTGACTTTCACCATATCTTTACAGAAGTCAGCTGTTTGTATTGTTGCTGATTTGAAGATTCTAACTTCCTCTTTGTCCTTGGTTTTCTTTAATTTTATAACAACACATCCAGGGTAGTCTTTGTTTACTCTGCTTGGGATGTATAAGACTTCTTGGGTCTATGGCTTGATACTGTTCACCAACTTGGAAAATTCTTGGCTGGTATTTCTTCAAATATAGCTTCTGCTCCATTCTCTCTCTCTTCTCATTTCAAGACTTCAATGATGTGTATTAGATCTTTTCACCATATCCCATCTGCTTCTTATACTTTTCTCTGTATTTTCCATTAGCTTTTTTCTTTATGCTTCAGCCTGTGCATTATCTATTGATCTTCTAAGTCATTAACCTTCTTTTCTGCTGTGTCTAGCCTGTTGTTAAAACCATATTGAGTTATTTCAGCTAAAATATTTTCAGCTCTAGAGTTGTCGTATTATTTTTTTTAAAGAGATTATAGTTCTCTGATACAAATTCTCCAACTTTTATTTTTTAGGTACACTAATCACAATTATTTTAAAGTCCATGTCTAAATAACTCCAGGTCTTTGTTTTGGATTTTGGTCATTTGTTCCTGTTTCCTAGCATGGCTAGAATTTTCACTGAATGCAAAATACTGTGTATGAAACAATATGAATATAATTTGATGATCTAGTGAAGTATAGCTCCCTCTGAAAAGGATTTATTTCACCTTGGAGTAAGTAGAGGCGAGTCATCTGAATTCAGCTGAGGGTGAGGAATTTGAGGCCAGTCGTCAGTCTTCTCTGAGAGCTGCTCTATTTTAAATTTACTCTAGTTCCTACTATATTACCACTCCAGGACACTAACTAGAAATCCAAATGTTAACCAGAGACCCTTTTCCTTGGCAGACCCAGATTTCAATATTTGTCTCCCAGACCCAAGAGAGTTCCAAAACTCCTGCTTGGTCTTCCAGCCACTTGACTATTGCTTTCTGCTCAGCTTCATATCCTCTCAGCCTTTATGCAATTATCAGATACCTTTAGAGGGAAGGCAGAATACTGGACTAACATCACGGGGCATCGCCTCTCTCCAGAACCCTGGGTCCCTAAGTTTTAGCTCCTTTGGTAGCTCTTTGATGCTCTCAAATGCATGAATTTGGTTGTAGATAATGATGATGGGGTACTGGTGGTAGTGGGTTTTATTTTTATTTGAGGCCAGTTTTTCTAGTTGTTCTCAGTGGAAACATTTGTCTGCAACAAGTTTCTTTTCCATTACTGGAAAGAAAATCTGAAACACATCTGTGCTCATTCTAAAGTGTAATTTGCTGCCAAAACTCCAGAACACAGCCCTCAGGAGAGGATGCTTCCTGGGAAAGAATCCATAAATCCCATTTGCTTTACCTAGACACTTGCCAAACAATCACTGTCCCTGACTCGACTTGGCAAAATTTGGAGCTGCTGGTATGAGGGCTGAGCAAAGAGGAAGCCTGTCTAATCTAAATTATATGAATATTAGTATGGGTGATATGGGTGATACTAATACAAATAGTATGGGTGATCATGTACCTTTGAGGACCACCAGTTTCCTAAGTTGTGCTCTATTCATCTGTAGTACTCAACAAATATTTGATGAAGGCAAGCAGTGGGGAGGGGGGCTGAAAGAGTGTGTGAGTAAGTATGAAAGAGCCTAGTCTTCCTTATGCAGGAATGGTTGACCGTTCAAATTTTCCCCACTTACCATCATAGATGCATCTCAGATCTTTGGGGTATAAATAAAATTCATATTAATAATATATTTCAGATGAAGTCCATTTTAAAATCTCTAACAACTCATTCTGCAAATTTTAAAAAATACAGAACTCAAATAATCCTCATTTTTTTAGTAATCTTTTTTTCAGGTCACTAATCCTCTCTTCTGCTTTGTTTAACCCATATACTGAGTTCACTTCAACTATATTTTTCAACTATAGAGTTTTCACTGATTCTTTTTTATAGATTCTAATTATCTGATAAACTCTCTGGCATATATATATTGTCAGAGAACTAGAATGAATATATGTCTATTACACCTTCACAATTTCTAAAAATATTTGTAAGTAATCATGCCCATTCTCAAGATGGGGAAACTGGGGCTCAGAGATGTGGAGTGGGTTGCCCAAAGCTGTGGTCAGCGGTGCCATGGTCAGTTGGTCAGCTATTAAATTCAACCCTGCCTAACTGCAAATTCATACTTCATCTACTATCCCATGCTGTAAATTCTGATATATGTATCTTGGGTTTTTGAAATTCAAGGTACAACTACTCATTTGTTTGGGATGTAGAGACCAGCTGGTACTCTTCACTAGAAATTCAGCTTCCCAGAAAGAAACTGGAGCTCAGTGCACCAGCTCCCCAGCCCCCCTGTTCACACTTCCCTTCCACAGATCAGAGCCTCAGAATGACATCCCCGAAGGTAAAGTTCTTGGATAAAGCCCAGCAAGTTCTCTTCAGTAGGCTGGTAACAGCAAGGAATAGCAGTTAGGGTACAGGCTCTGTTGCCAGACTGTCTGGGTTTAAAATTCCAGTTTCTATTCTTGGTAGCTCTGGCACCTTGCACAAGTCTCTTGTACCCTCTAATCCTCACTTTCTGCCTCAGAAAATGAGACCTTAAACAGCTCAACTTGTCAGGAGGAAATAAATAAGCAAATATATAAAATGTTTATCATATGTAAGTACCAAAGGATCATTACTCTACTAATCCAATTCCATTTCATCTCAAAGTAAAAATAGTCATTGAATATCTGCTAAGATCAGCCCTGGGCTGGGTTGTGGAACAAGATGGATGAGGAAGACCCAGTTTCCAGTTTCAGGGATCTCTCAGTCACTCAGGGAGATAGCTGAGTGAACACAAGGAAACAATGAGTCTTGCTCAAGGACTGAATACAACATCTGGGAGCCCAGTGGTTGAGAGCAACTCCTTCCAACTTCAGGTCTCAAAGGATAAAAAGGATTTCAAAAGGAAGAAGAGAGAGAGAAATAGCAAATAAAATGCACAGTCACACAAAACTGCCATATCTGGACAAGTCTGGCATAACTGGAGGATAGGATTTAGAGAGAAAAAAAAAATAAATGTTCTCTTCCCAGGATCCATACAGGGAGATCTGCCCAGCTGTGTGCACTCATACTACACACAGGAATTGTGTAGACTGGCAAAAGTACAATTGACATTAAATTTATAGGTAATGACTTTCCACTAGTTGAACTGCAGACTTCTCTCTACCACCACCATTTCTAGGCAGGTTTTTCCAGAAGCTTCCTTCAAGAGTGAAGTCTCATGGGGCTTCCCCAGTGGTTAAGAATCTGTCTTCTAATGCAGGGACAGAGATTCAATCCCTGGTCAAGGGACTAAGATTCCCACATTGCAGTGGGACTACTTGAGCCCACAAGCACACTCCAGAGCCAGAGTCCCACAAGGAAAGATCCACACGCCTTAACAAGAATCCTTCATGCCACAACTAAAAACTGATACAATCAAATAATTTTTTTTTAAGGGTGACATCTTGAGGTGGTGGCTCCACCCACACACAAAAAACCATGCTTATGAGTCTACTGATGATGCATTGCTGTTTCTTATCTTCTATGTATCTACACAGACAAATGCCTAGTTTATTTTAAAGGATTGGTACAGCCTTGTAGGTCTTCCCAGGTGGCTCAGTGGTAGAGAATCCACCTGCCAATGCAGGAGATGAAGAGTTGTTGTTCAGCCGCTAAGTCGTGTCCAAGTCTTTGCAACCCTGTGGACTGCAGCACACCAGGCTCCTCTGTCCTCCACTATCTCCTGAAGTTTGCTCAAATTCATATCCATTAAGTCAGTGATGCTATCTAACGATTTCAGACTCTACCACCCTCTTCTCCTCTTGCCTTCAATCTTTCCCAGCGTCAGGCAGGGTCTTTTCCAATGAGTCAGCTCTTGGCAACAAGCAGCCAAGATATTGCAGCTTCAGTATCAGTCTTTCCAATGAATATCAGGGTTGATTTCCTTTAAGGGACTTGGGTTCAATTCTTGGGTTGGGAAGATCCCCTGGAGAAGGAAATGGCAGCCCACTCCAGTACTCTTGCCTGAAAAATCCCATGGACAGAGAAGCCTGGCAGGCTACAGCTGAGCAAGCATGAACACACTTGTCCTTGTATCCAAAGACAAGGTAGAGATAGTGTTGGTAATTTTCCTTCTTTTGACCTCAGACTAGCTCCCTCTTGGGATCAACATATCTTTGCAATAGAGAGCATTCTCGTTCACTGCCAAGCAGTGGTTAAGAGCATCAGCCAGAGTATGACATTAGGAAATTTACCTTTCTGAACATCAGTCACCTCCCTCAATCACAACATCCATCAAATGAGCCTGCCACATAGTGAGCACTCATTCTTATCATTAAAAGGATCTTTCAATAAACCATCGGCATGTCAGCCCTCTGAGGGAAAGATCTGGGTTTGTTTCACTGTGCCTCAATGTTAGGACTAAGTTAAATGCAACGCAGTGTTTAGTAAATGTTTGTCAGAAGAATAAATGAGCACTTACCACATGCCAGATCCTGCCAGACTCCATGAGTATTTATTTTCTTAATTTTTTAAAAAGCTATCTGGCATCACAATGGGACCCCAGAGCAGAAAGAGTATGTTAATGGAAAAACTGATGAAATCCAAATAAAAATACAGTCCATGGAATCCTCTAGGCCAAAATATTGGACTGGGAAGGCTTTCCCTTCTCCAGGGGATCTTCCCACCCAGGAATCAAAGCCAGGCTCCCTGCACCGCAGGTGGATTCTTTACCAGCTGAGCCACCAGGGAAGCCCAAGGATACTGGAGTGAGTAGCCTATGAATGAAAGGACTCAAAGAGGATCAGAAAGTATAGGGACTTCCCTGGTGGTCCAGTGGCTAAGACTTTGCACTCCCAATGTAGGGGGCCTGGGCTCCATCCCTGGTCAGGGAACTAGATCCCCCATGCTGCAATAAAGATCAAAGATCCTATGTGCCACAATTAAGAGCTGGCACAACCAAATAAATGTATAGTGTTAGTCGCTCAGTTGGTTCTGACTCTTTGTGACCCCATGGACTTTAGCCCACCAGGCTCCTCTGTCCATGGGATTCTCCAGGCAAGAATACTGGAGTGGTTTGCCATTCCTTTCTCTAAAATAAATGTATAAATAAATAAGTAATAAAAAAGGGGGGGAAAAAGGTATATACATTGCATTGTCCTTCCCAGATATTAGAACAGTCCTGAAGTCAAACGCTTATCCATGAAATGGAGATTAAAACATGGACATGACTGAGCAGCCAACACACACACACACATCATGAGGATAATATGCGAATGCACTCAGTTAATACATTTAACAAACTGGGAATCATTTCCGGTACCTACAAGTGAAGATAAACTAGTTAATAATCTATTCCTTCTTTTATGGATGAGTTGTTAAATATAAAACTTAAGCTGTACATCTTTGTAAGATGTTCCATGCAAATACATTTACCAACCAGAAAATTTAACTGCGAGAATTTGCATCCTGATTTTTGGTTCTGAAATAGCTCAGTCTAAGCTATTAAGTAACATTAACATACCAGGAGCTAAACACACACACGGAGAAATCATTAACAGCGATTGTCCATGTTTTTGATTATCCTTGCCCTTGATCTTATCTCATTCATTTGGAAAATGGGGAAGTCAGGGTGCTGCCCTAGGGCGTGACTGCTCCCAGTTTAAGCTTCCCTAAGACTTCAATGCTAAGCCGTGATCCAGCACCTTTCAAGAAAGAGACAGGTGTCTGTGTGCATGCACACATGCACACGCATGCCTCTCTTGCTGAGAAACATTGGCAATTCCCAAAGAAGCAATTTGCTGCGGTCACACCCGGCCAGGTTTTCCTGCACCACAAAGCACAGCAATTAAAACGCGTCAGGGAAGCTGCGCTGGTATTTGGAAGGAGAATTACTAATTTATGTTTACAGTTTAAAAATCCAATCATGGCCATGCACTTGAACCATTAAAGTCGTGTAATAAAAATACGGTGACTGCTTTTACTTTGCAGAAACTATCATTTCCTTAAATTTTGCAACTCACTACATTAATTGGCAAAATTGAATTCTTCTGGCATGAACAGAGATGAATGGACCTTCATTACTCAATCAAGAGAAAACCAAACACCTTGTACACAGATGTTCTGACCACAGGATTTTATTGGAAACTTGCAGAAATTGTTTCTTGTGTCACTGAAGTCCAGACAAAGAAGAGAGGTTTTGCAGGGGGAAAGGCACTAAAAGAGATCAAGCACAAGGCCCTGGAGCAGATCTGTGGGATTGGCTGGCTCAGGGAGGAGGTAGGGGGAGGTAGAGAGAGGGCCAGTCCAGGACTCTCAAAAGATGGACAGAATTTTCTCTTCCCAACATGACACTGGATGTCAGTTGTATATCAGATGTCAGAGACGCAGAGACTATTAAATAAAGCACTTCCTTTTTTCTAGAATAGCCATTCTGGCAAACTCCTATGAATCCTGCAAAGCCCAGGCCAAATGTTACCACCTTGGTAAAACTTTCTCCAAACTCCTAGGGTGAGTCAATGACTCTCATGCTTTGCTTGCACTTCAAGTATAGTACTTTAAATCACCTGGCTATCAACAACTCCCCCACAAGACTGGGACCTATGAGGGCAGGGACTCACAGTGTCTGTTTTCCCCAACCCTAGCACAGCCCTTGTCACACAGTAGGTGTTCAACGGAAGAAGGAGCAAGAAAAAGGAAAGAAGAGAGAAAAAGATTTAACAGATCCCATTGTATCAGTCAGCTATTGTTATGATAATGCCATGTAACAACCCTCAAAACCAGTAACTTCACAAGAAGCGTTTATTTCTCACTTGTGGATTTGGACATAGGCTGTGTTCTGATGCTGTGGCTCAGCTTAGCTTCTGGCTGCAGGTGAGCTTAGGTCACATGCATGGAGAAACAGCTTCTCAGCACATGTTACTGTCATGGCAGTGAGGCAGAAAGGTGAGTATTCAAGCCAATCATACCAGCCCGTTGAAAGTCTCTGAATGCTTGAATCACATCCACTAATATTTCATTGACCAAACCAAGTCACATGGCCAAGTCCAAAGTCAAATAGTTGGGGGGGGGGGGGGGGGGGGGGTGGTGCGGCACAGGACAGCATTCCATTTTCTCTATTGGGATGCATAGCAAAGTCACGTGGTAATGAGTTTGTGGCAATTTGACATATAGGGAGGGAATAAAGAAGCAGGAACAGTAGAGGAAAAGAGTTAGGCTTCAAAATCAGACTGAGGTGAAAGTCACTCAGTCATGTCCAACTCTTAGTGACCCCATGGACTATACTGTCCATGGAATTCTCCAGGCCAGAATATTGGAATGGGTAGCTTTTCCCTTCTCCAGGGGATCTTCCCAAACCAGGGATCGAACTGGTGTCTCTTGCATTGCAGGTGGATTCTTTACCAGCTGAGAGGGAAGCATCAGACTGCCTGAGTTCAAATCCTGGCTCCACTGCACTGAGACTGTAACCTTGGGGAAATGATTCAAACACTCAGTGCCTCAGCTTCCCCATCAGTCCAAGCGACATAACAAGAATACGCAATTCTGAGGGCTGCCATGAGGATTTCATGCAACAACCCATGAAAAGCCTTTAGCACAGGATCTAGCCAAGGGCCCAGTGTTAGCCATTAGCCTAATCCTCTTTCTTCTCTATCCTGGATCTTCTCCCAGAAAACACCAGGTGCTCCCCAGCCCCCAGCCTTTACCCACACCAAGTCTTCTATGGCCAGACTCCCCAGTTTCCCCTAATTGGCCCACATATTTTAACTCATGAATTCAATTCCTTTATTAACCATAAGGAGATCTTTAGGAGCTGCTCAAAGTACCCTTGCTGTCAGGCTCACATCAGGCACCATTGCCCGGGGCTGACATTGATGCGGGCGTCACCAAAGTCATTCTGCCCATAAAGAAGGTGTCCTGATGATCGATGGCTGCAGGCTTCTGAGCTGCAGTGCGCCTCCAGGGCAATCCATCTCTTCCTTGGAAGCTAGAATGCAGTCATGAAGATAAAGAGCTCACGGTGGGAGTCAACTTCACTCCTAAAATGAATGCACGTGGTATGCCTGTAGCTTGAGTATGTAACTGCATTGAATCAAGACAAAGACATTCAAGATAAAATGTAGGCAGGTGCCTCGCAGGTGCCACTCTTGGGTCCCATTAATTAGAATTAAAAAGTGTTGAAGCTGAACCTACCTCAGTCATCACTGGCCCAGACCTAGCTGACAATCCAGAAAACTAATTACCAGGAGAAGTGTCTATAATCACAAAGCTAGTCTGGGGGCAGAAAAAAGGATTTGAATATATCCCCTTAGTACCCTTTCCCAAAAACTAGATCTCAAGAGAAAAAAAAGAAAGATTTCCTAAAATGGAGCTTTTTCCCCCAAAAGCATCCTTTCATTCAAACATTAAATATCACAGTATTTTATTAGACAGTGATGCTTAGCTTTAAAGAAGCCTCCTAACTGGAGGGCCACCCCTCCCTATGCCCACCTATGCCCTCAACTGTCACCACCGCACAGAGCCTTGCTGTATGGATATTTTATTCAGGACAAGAATATTTTTAAATTATATTAGTCATAGGACCGACACTGGTATCCTGGCCATAGTGATTTACTAACCACTACTTCCTAACGTGTTCTCCCCTGATTTGTAATTCAGAAAACTAAGAACAAGCATGGTCCTAAAGGGGAGCAGTACTGATGCTATGTGACCCTGGGCAAGTCACATACCCTCTCTGACCTCAGAGTCATCAGAATAGAGGGGGAGAAATCGTTCCCAACTCATAGGGGTTCAAGATGGCACACAGAGTGTTGAGTATGTAACAGTCCTCAGTTTAGCTGTGACTATCGCCATCATCGATGTCCCTATCAGGGTCTAACACCAGGAGCGACACAGCAGGCTCTCCACTGAGGCTGGCTAACAGATGGGAAAGCCCTTCCAGGAGCAGCACAGATACTGCAGGCCTTAGTGCCAGAGCAGCTATTTTGCAGAAGACTGATCTTCCCCACTGGCCTGAGCCAAGCCACCTCTGACCCTTCCATGGGAAGGTGCCCTCTAGTTCTCCCCAGGGTGTCCAGTTCAGCTCTATGACTGAGAGTCCAAATCCTGAGCACTCCAGGCCGCTTCCCACCACAGCGACTTGGCATTCCCTCCGCCTCTGCCCTCCCCTGGATGTTCATAGGACTAGCTCCTCTCACCCTTCATGCTTCGGACTAAATGCTTGCCGTTGCACTGCAGCCTCTGAGCATCCTGTACACAGCAGTCCCTTCCATCCACACACATCGGCCTTCTTTCAAGCACCCGGTTTTATTTGCTGCGTAACCTTCTCAACGGGGCTTCCCAGGTGGCTCAGTGGTAAAGAATCCACCTCCCAAAGAAGGAGACACAGGTTCAATCTCTGGGTCGGGAAGATCCCCAGAGAAGAAAAAAGCAACTCACTCCAGTATTCCTGCCTGGAGAATTCCAAGAACAGAGGAGCTGGGCAGGCTACAGTCCATGGTATCACAAAGAGACATGACTGAGTGACTGAACACGCATGCATGCAACCTTCTCAATATCTGAATACGGGTTTCTTTTTGGCTTCCCTGACTCAGCTGGAAGCTCCCTGAGGCCAGAGACCTGCTCTGTCCTGTATCTACTGCATTCCTCATACCTAGAAAAGTGCCTGACTCGAAGCCAAGCCTCAACCAAGAGTTACTGAATGGAACAGTGAAGTTGGGACTCGACACTGGTCTGTCAGATGCAAAGGCCGAGCACTGAACCCACCCACTCCAGTTCTTTCCCAGCTGTTCTTACCCAGCCTCCTGCTGTGATGTTGTGCAGAATAAATTACTCCTCTGCTGGAAACCTATCAGGTGTCTGCAAACAGCTCCCAGGCTCCATTTTTTTTTGTTTTCTCTGCAATGCCTCACCCTGCTCAGCTGTATCTCATACAGAGAGGTTTCCAGACCTGCCTCCATGTCCCTGTGTGACCTTCCACTTCCTGAGGGTCCTTCTTCTCCAATGGCACAAGGACTGAATTGATCCTAGGGGAGGTGATCTGACGTTCCCATGGGTTTATCAGTAAGGCACCTTGACATTACAGTTCTATTAATGAAACTCAAGACTGCAGCATTGCTCAGACTTGTAAGTCTCCTGAAAGGCTTTTATGGAGCATAGAAATTGGGTCACATACAGAAGTTAGAATCCAGCTTACAGACACTGAAAATGCAGCATCACTTTATCAGCATCACTGTCTTCCTAAAACAAAACCCTGCCAGAGGGTTTTCGTGGAAAATAAAGGGTTAAGCGACATGGATTTCTGCTTTAAAACAGATGCGTATATAACACATATATTTTTGCAGGGTTTTTTTTTTCTTGAAATACAATGGTAATATTAACCTTTGAAAGGAAGCGGAAAACTTAAATAATAAATGTTTCTCATCTCCCTAGCTATTCCCTTTGAAGCCCTAACTTGACAAAAACAACAAAAGAAGAGGATGCTATTTCCACTGTCACCTCAATATCAAATATAATTTGTCACTCTGGCCTGCCTTTTGTCACCTTAAAATACTGATTTGTGCTCAGGAAAATTTACAGCCATTTATTTCAGTAATGCACTGAAGTTCCCAAGCGATGTTTCACTCTTAAAACAAAGATAAATCTTCCTCTCTCATTTTCAGTATCTGGTTATTTTACTCATTAATAACAGAGAGCTGTCAATGTCACTTTAAGTAGTAACCACCTTTGCCCAAAGGAGAACTAAAAATAGAAAAGGTAAAGGAAATGTAGAAGAAAGTTATTGTGAGACCCAGAAACACAACAGGGGAATGTACAGTGTTTCATCCGTGTCCTAAATATTGGATGGGAGACTTCAGAGTAAGAAAGAGAAGTACCTTCACGTCTATAAGGAAGGAATGTTGTTTTCCAGTCACTAAGTTGTATCCAACTCTTAGCAATCCCATGGACTGTAGCACACCAGGCTTTCCTGTCCTTCACCATTTCCTGGAGTTTACTCAAACTCATGTCTGTTGAATCAGTGATGCCATCCAACCATCTCATCCTCTGTTTCCCACTTCTCCTTTGGGGTTCAATCTTTCCCAGCATTGGGGTTTTTTCCAAGGAGTCAGCTCTTCGCCTCAGGTGGCCAAACTATTGGAGCTTTAACTTCAGCATCAGTCCTTCCAATGAATATTCAGGGTTGATCTCCTTTAGGATTGACAGGTTTGATCTCCTTGCAGTCCAAGGGACTCTCAAGAGTCTTCTCCAGCACCACAGTTCAAAAGCATCAATACTCTGGTGCTCAGCCTTCTTTATGGTCCAACTCTCACATCCATACATGACTATTGGAAAAACCATAACTTTGACTAGACGCACCTTTGTCAGCAAAGTGATGTCTCTGCTTTTCAATATACTGTCTAGGTTGGTCATAACTTTTCTTCCAAGGAAGGATGCCTACAAACTAATAGTGTGGATCTCCTATGCTCCCAGTGGAGATGTACAGTGTTCGTTTGGGGTCCTGGACAGCGAGGTCATCCCTGATCTCCCCATCTGTACATCAACAGCACTGTAAATTCAGGCCATAAGGGAAGAACAAGCAGGTACCCTAATCCAGTGTCAGGGGGATTGGTGAAATCTTCCCAGGAGAAGAGACTTCTAAGAAGAGACCAAACCTAGCAACTGCAATAGTGCATAGACGCTGGGTCAGAACCATACCCTATGAAATTGAAGGTTAAAGCAAACATTATCAAAACCAAATCACTGATCCTTTCCCCTCACCCCACACCTGCCTCTCTCAAGTCTCTACCATGTCAGACAACAGCCACTCCACCCTGCTGACCTCTGAGAGAAGACCCGTAAGGCCAGCATCACCGCTTCTCTTGGTCTCACACCCCAAGATTCCATCCATCAGCAAGTCCCATCACATCTCCCTGCTGGAACCCAAGCCATGGTCACACTCACTCTTTCCAAACTGGACTCCCCGCCTGTGTCCTCTGGTCCTTGTGGTCCATACCCAACACTGTAGCCAGAGAGGCGCTTGGACCCAAATGTCAGGGAAGCTGCTGCTCTGTGCAAGGCATTCTCATGGCTTCCTATTTCATCCAGAAGAAAAGTCACATGCCTTCAGCAGTCTACAAGGTCCTAAGGGATCCCCAATGCCCACCCCCACCCCAGAAGCTGTCTTCCTGCTCCCTTGCTCCCTTACTCTCCACTGCTTCCTCCCTGTTCACTGCCACCCTGACATTCCTTGAACTGTCCAGATAATCGTCTTTACTCTGTCTGGATCACCCCCCTGAGGATCCTGACCCCCTGCACCCCTCGTGCCTCTCCCTGCTTTATTCAGCTCCTGCAGGTAAGAAAATTCTTTCAATACAATTGCAGTAGAATATCTTGCCAGAAAATTTTACTACAGAAAAATATAGAGAACTATAACAGTCATAAAAAGACATCAAACACTGACATATGGAACAACATGTATGAACCCTGAAAATGTGATGCTAAGTGAAAAGAAGCCAAATGCAAAGGACCAAATATCACAGGATTCCATTCATATGAAACATCCAGAATATATAGATATATGGAGACAGAAAGTGGATTAACAATTGACTCTGGACTGGCAGGAGAGAAGGGGTGTAGGGAGGACGGGGAGGAGGGGAGAGGGGAGTGATCTCAACAGTGTATGGGGTTTTGTGGGGTGATAAAAATGCTCCCAAACTGACTTGGTGATGGCCGCACAAACCTGTGGCTATACTATGAACCACTGAATTGTACGCTTTAAATGGGTAAATTGTACAGAATTAAATCTCTATAAGCTTGTTTAAAAAAAAAAAGAATAGGGACTTCCCTGGTAGTCCAGTGGTTAAGATTTCACCTTCCAATGCAGGGACTATGGGTTCAGTTCCTGGTCAGGGAGTTAAGATTCCACATACCTCCTGGCCAAAAACCCAAAACATAAAACAGAAACAAGATTGTCACAAATTCAATAATGACTTTAAAAAGGGCCCACAAAAAGAAAAACTTAAATAAAAATACAATGTCAGCCAGAATGACTAAAAAATCACTTTGCTATATTTGCTATACAGTTATTCTTAAAAAAAAAAAAAAGAGAGAGAGAGAGAACATATTAGTGAAGCTGAAGTCTCCTGAATTCATACCCTCTACCCAACTTAAATTCTGTTAAAGAAACTAATTTCTAAAGTTTTTAATTGCAGTTTTAATACAAAAGTCCAAAACCTTCTCAATCCCACCACCACTGTTCACTTTGAGATTTTAGTCCCCATTTCCGTGGACTTACTTTGAGTGGCCCTTTCCAGTTTCAGCCGGCTTTGGGCACAGAGTAACTGAGACTGTGCACGCAGACGGCACTGGGGAGTCCGGGAGGCACTGAAAGCAAGGGCGTTTAGCTACTGCCATTCTAGATGCTCTGTTCTCATTCCTCCAGGCTGTCCACCTGGCTCGCCCACCAACCACACTAGTATAAAGTCTCTGAGAAAGTACAATGTGCTAACCATGGCAGAGGAGCCTGGTAGGCAGCAGTCCACAGGGTCGAAGAGTCGGACAACACTGAGCAGCTTTCACTTTCAACATGCTAACCAGTGTTCAAAGCACGAAACTAGAGAGAAATAAAATGGTACAGCTTCAAAAACACAGCCAAAAGTGAGAGGAAAAAAATTCCAAGGAAGCCCAGTTTCTAACCTGAGCTGGCAAGTCCTGGAGCGTGGGGCTGTTGCTGACTCAGGACGGAGAGCCAGCCCGGGCTGCCAGGTGTCCTTGTGCCAGAGGCCCCGAACAGCCTCCATCAGCCTCTGGGGCTGTGATCTGCTGAGTCACGTCTTCCCAGGGTGACCAGCCACTGTGTGCACAAGGCTGTAAATCACAGAGAGAAGGTCACTGGAGGCTGTGCTAAGCCTTCTCTTCCTCCGCACTCAGGGCCAGACCACCGCACACCTCAAATCACAGCGGGCCGGAGCAGCTCTATCGTTCGGTGGTACTGAAAGAGTAGCCCCCAGTAAACCTCCCCTTGGAAGCCAGATGCAGAGCACTGCCATTCTAAGAGAAATGTGATCAAAAGAGGTATTAACAGGGCATTTCCAATGAGAAATAGAAATAGCAGCTTCTTCTCCCTTGGTTAGTCTAGTCATTTATTCAAAGCTTATAAAGTGCCACGTTAGGGCTCAGGAGATCAATAAATGCAGGCTTGCTGTCTGGTAGCCCAAAATCTAACATATACATGTTCCTTTCTATATGCCCAAAGGAACAGAACTTTCCTTGAAGAATATAATATGATGGAAGCTGATAATCCTTAAAGATAAGACAGAGCCAAGTTTGGAGGTTGTGGATTTCTCCCCAAAACTGTAGAAAAGACAGAGAAAGTTAGGCCCCAGGGCCTCAAGGGTGAGCATCTAAACCCCTCCTCCCTTATGTCCTCTTCAAATTCACACTTGGATCCAAGTTACTTATTATACCATTATGTGTGCCAGACCTTTCACAGTGTACCATAGATACAAGAAATGGAAAAAAACCTAGTCCCTGGTCTCAGATGGCTTGACCTAATCAGAGACTCCAACAAAAATACAAACAATTATTGCACAAGGCAGAACAGAAATATGAGGAGGGGATTATAAGACATGGTAGAAGATAACAGAATATGGTTCCCAGACTTCCAGATTTCACAGAGCAAGAGGATAGGAAAGGACTTGGAGGACATGTTCATAGATTAGAACAGGAGTCAGCAAGCTGCTGCCTGTGGCTAAATCTGGCCCATTGCCTCTTTTTATAGATAAAGCTTTATGGCAATACAGCTATACTCATTCATTTGTATATGATATCTTTAGAAAATGTAGATATTGACATTATATATCTGTTATTGTAGAGATGTTATATATAAATTATATAATTGCTTTCATTCTACAACAGCCGAATTGAGTAATTGCAACAGACACTGTCCCACAAGCCTAAAGTATTTAGTAAATACTATCAGAATCTTTACAGAAAAAGTTCGCAAACACATGCATTAGAAGATTCAATATTGAAAGCTTATCTATTCTTCTCAAATTGATCATAAATCAATAAAATTCCAATTAAACAACAAGATTTCATTGTGAACACTGACAAAATGGTTATAAAATGTATTATGGAATGCAAAGGGCCAAGAACAACTGAGGCAACCAAACTTCAAGGGATATTTTCCAACATTATCCATAGAGGAAAACAATAGAAAGGAAAAGACTAGAGATCTCTTCAGAAAAACTGGAAATGCCAAGGGAACATTTCATGCAAGGATGGGCACAATAAAAGACAGAAATGGCAAGGACCTAACAGAAGCAGAAGAGATTACAAAGAGGTGACAAGAATACACAAGAAAACTAAACGAAAAAGGTCTTAACGACCCAGATAACCACAAAGATGTGGTCACTCACTTAGAACCAGACATCCTGGAGAGTTAAGCCAAGTGGACCTGAGGAAGCATTACTACAAGCAAAGCTAATGGAGGTGATAGAATTCCAGCTATTTCAAATCCTAAAAGATGATGCTATTAAAGTGCTACACTCAATATGTCAGCAAATTTGGAAAACTCAGAGTGGCCACAAGACTGGAAGATGTCCGTTTTCATTCCAATTCCAAAGAAGGGCAATGTCAAAGAATGTTCAAACTACTGGACAATTGTGCTCATTTCACATGCTAGCAAGGTAATGTTCAAAATCCTTCAAACTAGGCTTCAACAACATGTGAACCAAGAACTTCTAGATGTACAAGCTGGTATTAGAAAAAGCAAAGGAACCAGAGATCAAATTGTCAACATCTGTTTGATCATAGAGAAAGCAAAGGAATTCCAGAAAAACATCTGCTTCATTAACTATGCTAAAGCCTTTGACTGTGTGAATCACAGCAAATTGTGGAACCTTATTAAAGAGATGGGAATACGAGACCACCTTATCTGTCTCCTGAGAAACCTGATGCAGGCCAAGAAGCAACAGTTAGAACCAGACATGGAACAACAGACCAGTTCCAAATTGAGAAAGGAGTAAGTCAAGGTTGCATACTTTCATTCAGCTTATTTAACTTCTATGCAGAGTACATCATGTGAAATGCCAGACTGGATGAATCACGAGATGGAATAAAGATTGCAGGGAGAAATATCAACAACCTCAGATATGTAGATGGCATCCGGTCCCATCACTTCATGGGAAATAGATGGGGAAACAGTGGAAACAGTGTCAGACTTTAACTTTTTGGGCTCCAACATCACTGCAGATGGTGACTGCAGCCATGAAATTAAAAGACACTTACTCCTTGGAAGAAAAGTTATGACCAAACTAGATAGTATATTCAAAAGCAGAGACATTACTTTGCTGAGTAAGGTCCGTCTAGTCAAGGCTGTGGTTTTTCCAGTGGTCATGTATGGATGTGAGAGTTGGACTGTGAAGAAGGCTGAGTGTCAAAGAATTGATGCTTTTGAACTGTGGTGTTGGAGAAGACTCTTGAGAGTCCCTTGGACTGCAAGGAGATCCAACCAGTCCATTCTGAAGGAGATCAACCCTGGGATTTCTTTGGAAGGAATGATGCTAAAGCTGAAACGCCAGTACTTTGGCCACCTCATGCGAAGAGTTGGCTCATTGGAAAAGACTCTGATGCTGGGAGGGATTGGGGGCAGGAGGAGAAGGGGACAACAGAGGATGAGATGGCTGGATGGCATCATGGACTCGATGGATGTGAGTCTGAGTGAACTCCAGGAGTTGGTGATAGACAGGGAGGCCTGGCATGCTGCAATTCATGGGGTCACAAAGAGTCAGACACGACTGAGTGACTGAACTGAACTGAACTGAAAGGCAGAAAGTAAAGAGGAACTAAAGAATCTCTTGATGAGGGTGAATGAAAAATGTGAAAAAGCTGGCTTAAAACTCAACATTCAAAAAACTAAAATCATGGCATCTTGTCCCATCACTTCATGACAAATAGATGGGGGAAAATAGAAATAGTGACAGATTTTATTTTCTTCAGCTCCAAAATCACTGTAGATGATGACTGCAGCCATGATATCAAAAGACGCTTGCTGCTTGGAAGAAAAGCTATGACAAACCTAGACAGCATATTAAAAAGCAGAGACATCACTTTGCCAACCAAAGGTCTGTACAGTCAAAGCTATAGTTTTTCCAGCAGTCATGTATGGACATGAGAGTTGGACCATAAAGAAGGTTGAGTGCCAAAGAACTGATGCTTTTGAATTGTGGTGATGGAGAAGACTTTTGAGAGTCTTGGACTGCAAGGAGATCAAACCTGTTAATCCTAAAGGAAATCAGCCCTGAATATTTATTGGAAGGACTAATACTGAAGTGGAAGCTCCAATACTTTGACCACCTGATGTGAAGAGCTGACTCATTGAAAAAGACCCTGATGCTGGGAAAGATTGAGGGCAGGAGGAGAATGGGGGCAACAGAGGATGAGATGGTTGGATGGTATCACTGACTCAATGGAGATGAGTTTGAGCAAACTCGAGGAGATAGTGAGGAGCAGAGAGGCCTGGCATGTTGCAACCCACTAGGTCACAAAGAGTCAAACACAACTTAGTGACTGAACAACAGCAGCCACTCCCTGAAGGACAAAGACCTCAGAGAATAACAGAGATGATTCTTGTAGAGGGCTTGGCATTGGATCTGAATGCACTGAGCATGCAGGAGTGTTAGCTTTCTCCCTTCTGGATGTGCTGTTCACATTCCTCTGAGCTTTACTCCTTAACCTGTCCACCTGGCTAGCTTATCAAGTTCACTAGTCAGATTCCAAGCAAAGTTGAAGGACTCACTCTTAGATAGTAAGACATATGTCACAGTAACTAAGATAGTATACTCTGACAAGAATAGATGAACAGGGACTTGCCTGGTGGTCCAATGGTTAAGAATCTGCCTTGCAATGCAGGGGACTCAGGTTCAATCCCTGGTCAGAGAACTATGATTCTACATGCCTCCAAGCAACTAGAGAGCCTGCATGCTGCAACTAGGACCCAATGCATACTAATAAATACTAAAAAATAAATTAAATTTTTTAAAAAAAGAATAAGCAAATGGATTAACAGAACAGAATAGAAAGTCCAAAGTAGATAACACATATATGGATATTTGATTCATGGCAAAGAGAGCACTGCAGAGCATGGGGGAAGGGATGATCTTTTCAATAAGTTGTGCTGGATCAATAGGATATTCATAAAGGAAAAGAAGAATCTTGACTTCTAACTCATACTATATATAAAAATCAATTTCAGGTAGGTTTTAGATCCAAATGGTAAAGGTAAGGCCTCATAGTAGGCAAAGATTTCTTAAACAGGGCAGAAAAAGCACTATCCACTAAGGAAAAGATTAATATTGTAGATTATTTTCAAATTAGAAATTTCTGCTCATCAAAAGACTCTATTAAGAGGGTGAAAGGGCAAGCTGTTGATTAGGAAAACATACCTTTGACCCAAAGACTGGTATCCAGATTATTTATAAACTCCTACAATTCAACAAGAAAAAGACAGATACTCCAATAAAGAAAAGGACAAAAGCCTCAAGCAAACACATTAAAAGAAGATATCCAAATGGCTGATTAAAAAACTGTTCACCACCATTAGTCATTAGAGAAGTGCAAATGAAAACAGCAGTGATCTACTACTCCATACCACCAGCATGACAAAAATGAAAAAGACAATATCAAATGTTGACAAAATGATGCAGAGCCACTGGGACTCTCATATACTTTTGGTGAGAGAGAAAACCAGGACAATCACCCTGTAAGATCATCAGCATCTAAAGGTGAGCATAGGCACATCCAGTTCTTTTACTCCTGAAGATGTGTGTGCTCGATACATCAAAGACTTTTATGAGAAAGCACGGAGGCACCATTCAAAACAGTCAACAACTGGATGTAACCCAAGGGACTATCAAAAGAATAAGGGACACATTACATGTGTGTGACATATTCACACAGCAGAATATTACATGGCAATGAAAAAGAACCAGCTATTTCTACATAGAAAAAACATGAATGAATCCCATGGTAGGTTCAGAAGAAAAAATCAGGCAGAAGAGAAATACACTCAATGATTCCATCCATGGAAATTTCAAAAACAGGCAAAACTACGCTACAATGGAGAGAGGTCACTACAACATACTAAGTGGGGAGGTGACTAAAAGACATGAAGCGTCTCAGGTATGTGTAACATCACCCTCCCTGAGTGGAGCAGTGGTTACACAGCTGTGCTCTGTTTGTGTTGATTCACTGAGCTGCACAAAACTTGACAGTCATGCACATTTCTGTGTAAGTTCTACTTCCGGTTTCAAATTTCCACTGTCCCCTGTGTAAACAAAGGTTTGTTATTCACTTTGCTAAGTAAGTACATTAGAAAAGTACACCATCTAATCTCGATTTTATCCCCCAAAAGGAAGGGACATTTGAATATTGAAAAGCTCACAAAGGAAAATATCAGGACAGAAGAGTCCATTAAGTCGAGTAAATCTATCTTTATGAAAGTTTTATTAAAGTGTTAGTTGCTCAGTCAGAGTCGTGTCTGACTCTTTGCAACCCCGTCGACTGTCAGGCTCCTCTGTCCATGGAATTATCCAGGCAAGAATACTAGAGTGCGTAACCATTCCCTTCTCCAGGGGATCTTCCTGACCCAAGGATCAAACCTGGGTCTCCTGCATTGCAGCCAGATTCTTTACCATCTGAGCCATGAGGCTCTAAAACCCATCCCGACTTGCATGTCCAGCCTACTCCTGACTCCCAGCCTTGACTTGTGTTCCACCTACACTCCCATGACCTCCACTTGAATGTCTAACAGATACTGTAGCCCCAACACATTCAAAACCAACCCCTGACCTTTCGCCCCAGATTTGCTCTATGCACAGCTTTCACCTTCTTTTGACAGTAACTCCACCCTCAACCCTTCACCAAAAGCCTTAGAGTGACATCTGACTCTTCCCACTCATCACTTACATCTAATCTATTAGAAAATTCTGTTGAAACTACCTTCCAAATATATACAGAATCCAGCCATTCTTTCTCATTTCCACTGCTACCAATCTGGCTAAAGGGAAGAGTTGTAATATACATTAATGGTATGTTACACACGTGTGCAAGTGTATGTGTGTATACACATTCAGGCACACACACATCACCATTCTTCACCTGGATTGCTCACAACTGGTTATTAGGCCTGCTGCCACTACAGAAGCCAAAGTGTTTGTCATGTCTGACTCTGCGATCCCATGGACTGTAGCCTGCCAGGCTCCATGGGATTCTCCAGGCAAGAATACTGAAGTGGTAACCATTCCCTTCTCCAGGGAATCTTCCTGATCCAGGGATCATTGCAGGCAGATTCTTTACCATCTGAGCCACCAGAGAAGCCCAAGTGGAAGTCAGAACATGCCATTCCTCTGCTCAGAAGTCGCAGTCCTCACAGTGGTCTATAAGCCCTTCTCTTCATCCTCATCTCCCACTTCCCTGCCCCTTACTGTCCCTCAAACACATCCAGAGCCCCTTTCCTTGCTACCTGCCATTCAAGGATCACTGTGAGCTCCTAGGGCTGCCCTCAGGTCCTTGCCAGGTGGCCCCCCATAACATGGCTGTTTGCTTTCCCCAGATAGGCAGGAGAATTAAGACAGTGTCACATAACACAAGGTGATCACAGGAATGACAGTTCATCACCCTTGCCAGGTAATAGAACGTAATCAAAGGAATGACATCATACTCGTAAGCACTACCCATTGGTGGGGTAGGAATCTTGGAGTCATCTCAGAATTCTGTCTACCACAGATTTCTAGCAAATATTAGTAGCTCTATCAGCTTGCTTTGTACCAGGCTCTGTTCTATGGAATTCATACAAGATCATGCAAGTTTTAGCCCTGTTAAAGTAGATGATAATATTATGTTTTACACATGTTACAGTTGAGGAAACTGATACTCAGGAGGACCAGGTAGCTTGCCCAGGCTCACAAAGTCAGTATTCACAGTGCAGAGTGGCATACCCATGAATACAGGAGGACAGTGGTAAGACTTGTAAGCATGAATCATTCCCTTGTTATTTTTAGCTTCCTTGTAAAATCTTAATACCACCAGATTAGTACCTAATCAAAATTATGCCTGCCTGCTCACACTGGTATTTGGTGCCCCATCCAGGAGCAAGTGGCAAACAAGCAAAGCTTGAAATTCATTCAGCACACTCTTGGTTGTTGCAAACCCTAGTGTTTTGGTTCTTTCTCAATCCTTAGCCTACATCAGAATCTCCAGGATGACTATTGAAACTCGATTATTGGCCCTACCCCAGCCTCTCATTCACTAGGTCTGGGTTAGGGCCCAAGAGCCTGCATTTCTAATAAGACCCCCACTGATACTTTGTCCAGGATGACTTTGAATCCCACTGCACTAGGACAGTGGTCCTTAAATCGCCTGAAGTAGGAGCTCCTGGGAGTTTTTGTTGCACAGATTGAACAGAACAGCAATGAGACCCCAATAATCAGACCATCTGGGGTGGGGCTATGAGTCTGCATTTTCAACAACCTCCCAGTGACCATGAAAGATTCAAGTCAAAAAACCACTCCAAAAAGGAGCATGACCTCCAAGCTCTCTTGCTTGGCTGAAGTTAAGCTTAAATTGGAAAAGTTTAAGAAGTCCTAGCCAAGAGGATACCTGAGAGCACAGCTTTGAATAGCAGTGGCTGTCATCTCCCGGGAGATCAGAAGAAAACCAGCACGATGTACAAGTCCATAAGCGATGCCTCACTGGAAAAGAAGAAGCTCTTGGGGTGATTCGTGTAGCCGCACAATCAATTCCTGACCTTGCATGGCCCAGAGCTCTCCGATAATCTAACCAAACCCTCCTCCATCCACAGGGAAGCTCTGGGGAGCATCCCACTGCTGCCTGCCTTGAGCTCCATCGTGGACTGCGGGCAGCTTGGGAGTCCTACGTACAGAGACCAAGTCCACAGCACAAGTTGTCCAGAAATATCCATGTCAAGACCCTCCTCTCACAAGTCTTCTCTGCCTGACTAGAGAGAGGCCACACAGAGCACTTCTTGAGTTTTTATGATTGATAGCTTCTCCCTCTCCCTTGTTAAAATCTTCCCATTCCCAAACATGAGTCATCCCCATGTGCTGCATCCTGAGACATAGACTGGCGATTCAATTCACATGATAGTATACATGTTAGAATAATACTCCATTGTGTATATGTACCACAGCTTTTCTTATCCATTCATCTGCTGATGGACATCTAGGTTGTTTCCATGTCCTGGCTATTATAAACAGTGCAGTTCTATTTGCAATTTTTAAGGAATCTCACTGTTCTCCATAGTGGCTGTACTAGTTTGCATTCCTATTTCTAATGTTTGTGTATCTGAGTCATCAAGAACAAGAGCTTGTGTCTCTTCTGGACACGTTGTAACACCTTGTCCTGGGGGAAAACTTAGATGCTTTTTTAAAAAAATTTACTGAAGTATAGTTGATTTATAATATTAATTTCTGCCATTCAGAAAAGTGATTCAGTTACACCTACATTCTTTTTCATGTTCTTTTCCTTTATGGTTTATCACAGGATAAACTCCTGTGATTTGGAGCTCCAAAATCACTGCAGATGGTGATTGCAGCCATGAAATTAAGACGCTTACACCTTGGAAGGAAAGTTATGACCAACCTAGACAGCATATTAAAAAGCAGAGATATTACTTTTCCGACAAAGGTCTGTCTAGTCAAGGCTATGGTTTTTCCAGTAGTCATGTATGGATGTGAGAGTTGGACTATAAAGAAAGCTGAGCGCTAAAGAATTGATGCTTTTGAACTATGGTGTTGGAGAAGACTCTTGAGAGTCCCTTGGACTACAAGGAGATCCAACCAGTCCATCCTAAAAGAGATCAGTCCTGGGTGTCCATTGGAAGGTCTGATGTTGAAGCTGAAACTCCAATACTTTGGCCACCTGATGCGAAGAGCTGATTCATTTGAAAAGACCCTGATGTTGGGTAAGATTGAGTGCAGGAGGAGAAGGGGATGACAGAGGGCATCATGATGGACATGAGTTTGGGTGGGCTCTGAGAGTTGGTGTGGGACAGGGAGGCCTGGCGTGCTGCAGCTCTTGGGGTCACAAAGAGTCAGACATGACTGAGCGACTGAACTGAACTTATCACAGGATATTGAATATATTTCCCTCTACTATACAGGACCTTGTTGTTTACCCATCCTACATATAACAGTTTGCAATTTGCTAACTCTCAATCCCTTCCTCCCTTGTTCTCCATCCCCCTTTGGCAACCACAAGTCTCTATCCTCTATCTATGAGTCTGTCTCTGTTTCATAGATAAGTTCATTAGTGTCATATTTTAGATTCCACATATCATTGATATCACATGGCATTTGTCTTTCTCTTTCTGACTTACTTCATTCTGTATGACAATCTTAGGTCCATCCATGTGGCTGCAAATGGCATTATTTCATTCTTTCTTTTGCAGCTGAGTAATATTCCATTGTCATTTATGCATACACCACATCTCCTTTACCCACTCATCTGTTGATGGATATTGAGGTTGTCTCCATATCTTGGCTACTGTGAACAGTGCTGCCATGAACATGGGAGGTTTCAGTACCCTCACCTCAGCACTCCCATGATGAGTGGGATGGTAAGGGAGAGTTCCAAATCCATTTTAAGTCAATGCTTCTCAGACCCTCTAAGAACACAACTCCTGGACCCAGCCAGGCCCTCCTTTGGTTTCTGTCTGAGGTCCAGTCGGTAGGTAAATCTTGAATGGAATGATAGAATTTGTCTTGGACAGGATTTCATTGCCACAGATGTGAAAAACACCCATCAGCCCTTCATCAATTTGGTCATGTGATTATTTCTACAATGCACATTTTCACTTCCTCCTTTAGACAAGAGGCAATCCCATGGACCCGGTTTTAGCCTCTCCCTTCAGATCTCGGGGGAGAAGGAATTCAGCCCTGAATCTGGTCCTAGTAGTTGAGGTGACAGAAAGACATTAAATGACACTTTTTATCCTCTCAAGTGACAGTTTCCAATGGTCTTTTTAAAGCGTGTGCTCCCATACAAACTGGACAAATCACCAACTCTGCAGCCACCAAAGGGACCCAGATAAATGAGTTTTGATGAGAAACTGCACTCAGGCCTGAGAGGAAGAGTGAAATTCTCTTCTGACCTGAGAACTGAGGTACTACGTGCTCACCAAAAATTAGACTCCACCTGTGTGCTGGGCAGTGGGGGCCACACAGGAAAAAGCCAGGTGCTCCAAGCCCTCCACTCTAAGGTTGCCTATGGTTGGTGACAGCGGTCTTTGTGCTACTCCAAATTCATGGTTCTCTAACACTGTCTATCAGTTTTATATATTCCCTATTGCTCCTACCTTATAGAGAACATTTTACACAAATATCTGTGGTTCAGAGAGATTTAAAACAATACGAATGGGGGAGGAATAACCTGTCTGAAGTCACACTGTTTATGAATAAATAGCTGAGCAGAGTTTGAATTCAGATCTGACACCAAATAATGTCCATGTTGTTGTTGTTCAGTTGCCCAGTCATGTCCAACTCTTTGCGACCTCATGGACTACAGCCTGCCAGGCCTTTCTGTCCCTCACCACTTCCTGAGGTTTGCCCAAGTTCACATCCATTGCATGAGGGATGCCATCCAGCCATCTCCTCTGATACCCTCTTTTCTTTCTGCCCTCAATCTTTCCCAGCATCAGAGACTGTTTCAATGAGTCAGCTGTTCACATTAGATGACCAAAATAATGGAGTTTCAGCTTCAGCATCAATCCTTCCAATGAGTATTCAGGGTTGATTTCCCTTAAGATTGACTGGTTTGATCTCCTTGCTGTCCAAGGCACTCTCAGGAGTCTTCTCCTGCACCACAGTTCGAATGCATCAATTCTTTGATGCTCCATCTTTCTTTATGGTCCAGCTCTCACAATCGTACATGACCACTGGGAAGACTATAGCTTTGACTACATGGACCTTTATCAGCAGAGTAATGCCTCTGCTTTTCAACACACTGTCTGAGTTTGTCATAGCTTTCCTATCAAGAAGCAAATGTCTTCTGAGTTCGTGGCTGCAGTCACCATCTGCAAGATGAGGAAATCTGTCACTACTTCCACCTCTTCTCCCTCTATTTGCCATGGAGTAAGGGGGATGGATGCCATGATCTTAGTTTTCTTAGTATTTACTGTAAGCCAGCTCTTTCATTCTCCTCCTTCACTATACTCTTGTGGAATCACCTTCAAGGGACTCCCAGGGCCAAAACCCAATTCTAATTCATGACAATCATCTGCATGTGTAATTTCTTCCCCTTTTGCAGATCAGTATCATGTCTTACAAGTTTTTTCCACTCAAAATGCTTTCCACTCAAAATGCTTCTGCCTGGGCCTACAGAGTAATGGATGTCATGGGATGGATTCTAAAATGAGATTTTCAAAATGTCAAAATTACTACAGCTCTCAAGAGAAGCAATGTTCTCCTTTGGTTTCAGAAAGTAAGAGAACTCCAACACTTCTGAGTCAGTCAGGAAGGATTACAATCTTCCTAAATTTTTATTGGAGGATAGCTGTTTTACAATGTTGTGTTAGTTTTTGCTGTATAGCAGAGTGACTCAGCTATATGTATACATACATCCCCTATATTTTGGATTTCCTTCCCATTTAGGTCAATACAGAGCACTGAGTAGAGTTCCCTGAGCTCTATACAGTAGGTTCACTAGTTATCTATTTTACACATAGCAGCGGATATGCATCAATTCCAATCTCCCAATCCATCCCTCCCCTCTCCCTTTCCCCCCATCCTGGTGTCCAGACATTTGGTCCCCTATATCTAAGTCTCTATTTCTATTCTGTAACTCAGATCAAGGAAGGATTATAATCTTTTCTCATTACTGAAAAGCCCCCAGACATTGGATGGGAATTAACGCCCATTTAAAGTGGCTAGTTTCACTATGGAGAACAGCGTGGAGATTCCTTAAAAAATTGCAAATAGAACTGCCTTATGACCCAGCAAATCCCACTGCTGGGCATACCCACCGAGGAAACCAGAATTGAAAGAGACACGTGTACCCCAATGTTCATCTCAGCACTGTTTATAATAGCCAGGACATGGAAGCAATCTAGACGTCCATCAGCAGACAAATGGATAAGAAAGCTGTGGTACATATACACAATGGAGTATTACTCAGCCATTAAAAAGAATACATTTGAATCAGTTCTAATGAGATGGATGAAACTGGAGCCGATTATATAGAGTGAAGTAAGCCAGAAAGAAAAACACCAATACAGTATACTAACACATATATATGGAATTTAGAAAGATGGTAATGATGACCCTGTATGTGAGACAGCAAAAGAGACACAGATGTTTAGAACGGACTTTTGGACTCTGAGGGAGAGGGAGAGGGTGGGATGATTTGGGAGAATGGCATTCTAACATGTATCCTATCATGTAAGAAATGAATCACCAGTCTAGGTTCAATACAGGATACAGGATGCTTGGGGCTGGTGCACTGGGATGACCCAGAGAGATGATATGGGGAGGGAGGTGGAAGGGGTTCAGGATTGGGAACTCATGTACACCCGTGGCTGATTCATGTCAATGTATGGCAAAACCAATACAATATTGTAAAGCAAAATAAAGTAAAATTAAATTTTTTTAAAAAAAGGAAAAAATAAAATAAAAAATAAAGTGGCTAGTTTAATGTCCAGCTATCCCAACTCACAACCATCATCTGGGTTTAAGTGAGGGCTCCACACGCCTCAACATTTGAAATGACTTCCATAGAGCCAAACCAGAGACCAGGGCCCACAGCTGCTTCTGCTCTTCCTTCGACATTCCCACCCCCACGATTTCCATCCTCCCTTATTCTCACAGGGTATAGCTCAAACTGAATCTTTCCAAAAGACTGACAGAACTATTCTCCTCCTCTCATAAATGCTTAATTACTTCCACTACATTTTCAAACCAGGCTTTAATCATAAGAAGCCAAGAAAGACATTTTATCCTGAATAAGCCCAAGCATTGAATATTGATTTGAGATTCTCTGAAGAAAGTATGGGTGGAGGAACAGGTGGGCAATAATTAATCAGGGTGCAATAAGACCATTTAGGGGGAAAGAACCTGGCTGAGCTAGAACAGACCCAGGAAGATTCTCCCTCATTCATAATCTTTCCATCCTCCAAGGATAAACTCATCCCTCCCTCTCCTCACCTGCCAGGGGGGGAAAAACTTTATGCCCCTCCTATCCCCCTACCCCAGAAAACAGCACACATCCTTTTTCAGATTTACAGATACTTTATCATCAGGCATCCCAGGAGGGAGAGACACCCAAACAAAGAGCTATTAGTTGAAAATACCTGCAAGCTCCCTGGATTGTATTTAGCCTTGCAGACACATATTTTGTTGTCATCAAGAAACCAGTGCAACTAAATGATGTGTCAACCAACCTCACAACAACCTCAAGGCAGAATGCTAGGATTCTTGCTCGCCTAGCATTTGCATAAGTAACTTTTACACCCAAGTGCCCATCTTTTCATTCATGGAGAGATCTCATAGGTAAAGCACCTGCTATATATCTGTTGATTTCATCTGTCTACAGATCAGAAGAACCAGAAGTACTCATTCAAGGAGGCATCCCAAGCAGTGGCCTTGTCCCTTCTCTCTTTGGCCTTGAAAACTTTTAAGTTCTGCTCACCTAAGTCCTTAGCAACTCTTGTCAATTATACTGTTTGGGACGAGCACAAATCCTGCCAGGACAGATTTTTGCAAGCACAACAAATTCTATGGTTCAGCATCCTGGCTGGGGATGTTTCACCACTGGAGAAATTCACAACCCTTGAAACCGACGTGCAGGCCTCACGAGTCTGGAGTCGACTGAGAAACGAGGGAAGAGCGGATGTTCTGCTTGGGTTGTGCTGAGATCTTCTATCAGTGACCAACTTAGAAATGCTGTGATTCTCCCCTGGCTGTCTTCTGACCTCCATGTGGCTCCAAGGTCTATTCCCAAGTGCTAGGGGTCACAAAGGGACTTTTGTTCAAATTGGGGACAACCAGGGTGGTGCCACCTGACAAACTGGGATTTTTAATGAACACTTAGTACCCAGGGGAGTGAGTTGTTTCAGCTGGAGCTTTCTCAGCCAAAGGGCCACTTGGGCTTACAGCAATAGGCTCTGTGCAAGAAGGCATGTCCTCCTTTGAAAACCTCCAACTTTCTCGTGACCTTTCACACTACCCTCAAAGGCAACTGGCTGGTCCTTCATGCTAGAGCAGGCAGGAGAGTCTTTCTAGGCCACAGGATAACATGATGATGGGGGCTCTATTTCCCTAGCAGGCCAGCTTTCTCAACTACTCACCTGATGCCTCCCCTGATGGACCTAAAAATAAACTATGTCTTCATATAAAAACAAAGTCCAGAAACTCTGTCTCAAGCAAAAAAATCTACCAGCTGCTAAAATGTGCCTGGGGCTTTCTTTCATCTAAATTATTCAATTTCTGCAGGTCAGCTGAGAGCAGAGGCTGTTTGCCTGGTCTTCTATTCCTTCTTCTTTCGTTACTGCAAATCTGTGTTATAAATTTGCTTATGGACATTACTTTCTTCAGATCCCAAAGAATCTTCTAGAGAATCAACTCTACTTGAGGGTGAGCACAACCTTTTTCACAATGAACTACACAATCTTATCATCTCACTCAGTTTGAGCACTCAAACTACCATCTAAATAAAAAAAAAAAAAAACTGTCACCATTGGAGAAGATACTCCCAACCCCACTCAGAAACTTCTCATCGGAAAATTAAGCTTCCCCTACAGTCCAACCTGAAGGCCACCTGACCAAGTCAACTTTGCTTCTGAGAAAACATTGTGAAACTGGATGTGTGTGCTTAGTCACTCAGTCATGTCCAACTCTTTGTGACACCGTGGTCTGCAGCCCTCCAGGCTACTCTGTCCATGTGATTTCCCAGGCAAGAATACTGGACTGGCAATTTCCTCCTCCAGGGGATCTTCCTGACCCAGGGATTGAACCTGCATCTCCTACACTGCAGGCAGATTCTTCACTGCTGAACCATCAGCAAATCCCTGAAACTGGATGTTATTTTTCACTCACTCAGTCATGCCTGACTCTTTGCAACCCCATGGACTGCAGCCCACCAGGCTTCCCCGTCCTTCAACAGCTCCCAGAATTTGCTCAAACTCATGTCCATTGAGTCGGTGATGCCAGACCCAGTTTTCCCCACAGCCAATCCCTCCCATCAGGAAGCTTGCACAAGCCTCTTATCCTCATCCATCAGAGGGCAGACAGAATGAGAATCACAATCACAGAAACTGGACGAGGCCCCCAAAACTTTGGTTTGTGAAAGGGCCTCTGGATGAAGACACAATACCAGTGCCTCTGGGAACTGGTTATCTTTAGCATCTCCTCCCAGAGAGGAGGGCCTGGACCTGAGGGCAGCAGGGACACAGGTTGATGTCAGCCTATGTCATTCCAGAAACCCTTGACTCCCCAGCACACACACACACACACACAGAAGCACACCAACACACATCCTTCAGAAGGCTTGCCTCAAATTCTGCCACTGCTGTGTCAGGGCTGAGCCTGGAACCCCAAGAAGGGGTCTTCTCTGCCAGTGCCTGTTGGTGTAATACTGAACTTAAGCCCACGACCCTGCCCTGCCAAACTCCAGGCACAGCTTCCAAGAGTATTCCACAGGGGTCAGTCAATCTCAGTGTGGGGAGACATAGCCAACTGACCACTGATACTGGTGGGAGAGATAAGAAATGCACCTCTGGCCCAGAGGGGGTGCCCTATGGTCCATTTCGTGAAAGATATGACCTCTCGGGGGGGAATTCCACTCGTGAACTCGTGAAGAAGAACATTCTTCTTCAATGTTTCAGCCACAAACTTAGGATAGGAACACAATTTCAAGAGAGGTGGGAGCAAAAGCCACCCATGCAGGACATTTCTTCCCTCTGAGTTAATGGAGCCAGGAAGCCACACACACACACAATACCTACTCCAGTCATCACCTAAGAGGATGCAGGTTTTGCTTTGCAATGGTCTTCACACAAGCTGGTAAGTCTTCCCGACAGTCACAAGCAGCATCACATACACTTTTGGTCAGTTTGCCTGATGGTCCCTAGCAATGAGATCTGCATCAGGAGAGAATTTTCAGGAATGCATTCGGCTCTCTCCTGTGGGTGGGACTCTGCTGGCTGCAGAGGAGACATCCTCTGCAATAATGCTCAGCTTTGGTCTTGCCTGGTGCTGGTTTTGGCGATGCCAGGCTGACAGAGTGGAACTCACAGGGTGAGTTCCCAAGACACTGTAGGGCATACATCTGGTCCAGTCACTGAAGCAAAGGGGGTGATTAGGAATAGACTCAAGGTCCGTTACTGGCTGTTGGAATGGAAGATGTTAAGGGTCAGGAGGAAGCAGAAACCGGGATCAGCTGCACAGACAAGAAAGCCAAGACACAAAGCCTAGAATAGGCCAAAGCACACTGAAGCCTGGGGAGAGGTGGACCAGGGCAGTGGTCCCCAAGCTTTTCAGCACCAGGAACTGGTTTCGTGGAAGACAGTTTTCTCATGGACCAGGGCAGGGGTGGGGCTGGGGGAGGTGGGTTTGAGATGATTCACCTGCATTACGTTCACTGTGCACTTTATTTCTAATCTAATGCCATTGCTGATCTGACAGGAGGTAACAGTCTGCAGCTCAGTCTGAGGACCCCTGGGTCAGGGGAATTCAGGCCAGTTCAACTATTCCAGAGAACAGTGTCCTCTGAGTATATGCTAAGCCCAGCCTTTTGTCCCACAGGGTTTTAGAAGTGCCACCCCTGGCACTTATACCTAAGGTGTTATACCTTAACACCTTCAACCTCTGGCCTCTGAGCAGCTGCCACCGCAGCGGGTTGTGCATTTCTCTCTCCAGCCTTGAACTGATTTGGTGTATTTCTTTTCCAGGAGATATGGTGGACTAGAAAAAAATGCTACAAAACATTTGGAAACATAATGAGCATCCTTATAAATACAAAGTTCAGCTTTTGGAGTCAGGGAAATCTACTGGGGTAGGCTGCCAGGTGACTCAGATAGTAAAGAACCTACCTGAAATGCAGGAGACCTGGGTTTGAGCCCTAGGTTGGGAAGATATTCTGGAAAAGGGAATGGCAACCCACTCCAGTATTCTTCCCCGGAGAATCCCATGGACAGAGGAGCCTGGTGGGCCACTGTCCATGGGGCCACAAAGAGTTGGACATGACTGAGCGACTAACACTTTCATTTTAGACTGACAATGGAGCCCCAAAAGATCTCTAGAATTTAGAAGTGTTATTTGGAAAGACGCTCTCTGCAGATGTGATGAAGTTAAGGAACTTAGGATAAGAGAATATTCTGAATTAT
Organism: Ovis aries; assembly: GCF_016772045.2. Taxonomy (NCBI): domain Eukaryota; kingdom Metazoa; phylum Chordata; class Mammalia; order Artiodactyla; family Bovidae; genus Ovis; species Ovis aries. The sequence goes on from NC_056065.1 coordinate 52,990,164, forward strand.
CCAGGTGAGCCCTAAGTGCCACCACCAATGTCCTTATAAGTAAAAGAAAGAGAAACTCACACACAGAGAAAAGAAGGAGCGATGTACCCATGGAAACAAACATGGTAGTGATATGGCCATGATCTCAAGGAAGGTCAGCAGCCACAGGACTCTGGAAGACACAAGGAACATCTTCTCCCCTAGAGCAGGGGTCCCCAGCTTCCAGGATTTAATGCCTGATGATCTGAGGTAGAACTGATGTAATAATAATAGAAATAAAATGCACAATAAATGTAATGTGCTGGAGTCATCCCCAAACCATCCCTTCCCTATCGTCCATGGAAAAACTGGACTGCATGAAACCAGTTCCTGGCACCAGAAAAGATTGGGTACTGCTGCCCTAGAGTGTGGAGGGAGCGCAGCCCGGTGACACCTTGATTTCAGTCCAGTGGTGCTGATTTCAGACTCCTGGCTTCCAGAATGGTGAGAGCATAAATTTGTGTTGTTGAAGCCACTGAGTGTGTCGTAATTCGTCATAGCAGCCACAGGAAATGAATACATCCAACAAACCCTCCAAGAGATGCAAAACTGAAAGCAGAGTGATGGCATGCACTGACACCTGGGCCGCTCAGAGGCCTCTGCTGGTCTTGTAAAGTGGATGCTAGAGGTGCACTGGCACATGGGGGAGGTCACACGGCCTCAGGTTATACTGATTAGAGGAGTCAGAACTACAACACGCACGCACACACACTCACTCACACTCACTCACTCACACACACCCCCTCACAAACCAGTCTTAAAGGACTTCACCATCAGGAAGCCTTAGAGGAATGAGGGGACTTGGATAAGGGTCCTGCACAGAAGCAAAGGGAGACATGGTCTGAGTCCTGGACTGAGGTGGGAGAGAGGGCGATCTCTTAATTGCTCATTATCCCAAAATGGCCATCAAATGGGTTTGGGTTTAAATTTATACTACTTGGGAGAATTGAGGAAATTCCCCGCTCAAAAATTCATATTACCTACAATAACATGATATCTCGCTGATAAACCCCAAACATGAGCTCAGAATCCAAACGTACAAAGTACAAGAGGTCACAAGCTATTCTGGACATGAATCAAGAGAGAAGCAGAAGAACTGCACTCAAGAATGTCAGAAATGGATTTATCAAGTTCCTTTAGCAGATAAGTATGATTTTAAATGGTTAAATATATTAAAGATAAAATCAAGAGCAAATAAGACAAGAGATCACTTTGGTAAAATGAATACCAGGAAGATCTGAAAACTACCCAAATAGAACTTCAAGAAGTTTCAAAAAAGAGAGACAGTAAATGGGGAATTCCCTGTGGACATTGCTTCCACTGGAAAAGGGAGACCAGGTTCCACCCTTTGTCGGAGAACTAGGACCCCACAAGTCACGTGGCATAGCCAAAAAAGAAAGACATTAAATGAAAAATTGATTGCCTCAATTAGGCTGAAGATTAGAAGAGCCAGAAAGAAAATTAATGAACCCAGAAGACAGTGTTTAATTCATTATCCAGAATGCAGTCAAAAGACAAAAATGGAAAAGATGAAAAAGAAGTCAGATGGAGAAGTTCAACTCAGGTCTCTCAATATTTTCTAAGATAGGCTGGGAGGATAGAAAGAATGGGAGAGAATCAGTGTTCAGAGAAACAAATGGCTTAATATTTTCTAGAATTGAGACATCAATTTTCAGACCTGAGAAGCACAAACCTCAAACAGGATGAATAAAATTAGATCCATTGCCAGACATGCAGTAAAACTACATAGCTTCCAGGACAAATATTTTAAAAATGAATTCATAGAAAAGGTAGATACCCTAAAAGAGAAATAGCTCCAAAATTAATATAGGTCAACAGCAACAATAGAAGCCTGAAGAATGTCATACCCAAAATGCTGAGAGAAGAATAAACCAACCTAGAAATCTATACCCAATTGGTCTAATTTAGTAACACTAGATACAGTGATACTAAAAAATGTGGAGACCCTTCTATAGTCCTTCCTGGTCCCAACCACATATGATCATCTCACCTATCACTGGCCTGGTCTCCAGAATGCAACTCTTCAAACCCTGGCTTTCTCTAGTCAATATCCCACTGCTGAACTGGCAGTGGGTGTGCTGACCATTGGAGGCTGGAAGGAGGTATGAGGGTTCTCTTTCTAGGGGACTATTTCCTTTTCTACCTGTCTCTATGCTATAGATTTCCTCTGTGCTGGTGACGGTGTGTGTCCTCTAGCATCCCAGGACACATCCCAGCTCTGCCCCATCTCTCCAGCTTCTGCTCCTCTGGCTAGACCAAATCCTAGTTCTTCCATGCAGGAGGCTTCATATGGAGCACTGAGCAGGTGGTAGGCTCTGCCCTGTCCCCAAACAGATCTTTCTGTGTTCCCTGGTAGATACCTGGGTCTCCCAGAACCCCGAGGGATGGCCCACATGTCTCTGATAACCAAAGCTGGGGAGCTCTGACTACTCTTTGGAGTCCTGTCTCCCCTGGGGTTCCCAACTAGGGCTGCAGTCACTGCAGAAATTCAGAACCCACTGCATAAATTCCTTTTTAGATTCACTTCTAACCTAGGAAACAAGGCCAAACCACCATCTCTCCCAAAATTGGCTCTCTTCCTGCATCACATCACCCCTCTAGCTCTCTGGACCAGCAGGGAGGAAAACAACCTCCCCTCTTCTCCCTGTACTCCTGCTCTCTAACCAGCCCTCTCTTCAAGTGTCCTAACTTGTCCTCACTATGGGTAACTGATAATGACTTCAGGAAGATTGAAGAGAAGATTTCAAGTTTCAAGAAGTCCTTAAATGCAAGTGGAGCCCAGCCTGGGTACTTGGCTACCTCATGGCTTTGTCTTCTTCCTTAGATGGGAGACCACTGGATGATGGTCCCTCTGATGTTCAAGGCTGGGTCTCCCTCCTCTCATGGCGCTGACACTGGACTCTACAGATTAAAACAAAAAGTAAATAGGGCGCTAGGGAGGACAGTTAATATAAAGGACCAATGAAAGCACATTTACCTTTCTGGGAAAAAAAACAAGACTGTGTCTGTTTCATCCAGCTCAGTCCTTACATCCTTAGAAAGACAGATGAGATTGGAATTGGTCAAAAGAGTCAATGTCCAAAAGAATGATAGGTTTAAGACTATAACAAAACTATAAATGGGTTATTTGTCAAGGTCCAGATGTCACCACTATAACAGATGGAGACAGGAATGGGAAGGTGGGAATCCTGGTACATCATTGTTATTATTTTTACACATTCACGGTTTTTTACAGCAGGACTTTTACAATCTCCCCTAGTGCAAACATCACATTGGTTTTAAGACTTCAAGCAATCCTATTGCCTTGAGGTTTCCTATTGACTTCCCTGATATCTCAGTGCAGAAGACCCCTGTTAAATTCCTGAGTCAGGCAGATGTGCTGGAGAAGGGATAGACTGCCCACTCCAGTGTTCTTGGGCTTCAGTTGTGGCTCAGCTGGTAAAGAATCTGCCTGCAATGCAGGAGACCTGGGTTCAATCCCTGGGTTGGGAGGATCCCCTGGAGAAGGGAAAGGCTGCCCACTCCAGTATACTGGCCTGGAGAATTCCATGGACTGTATAGTCCATGAGGTCGCAAAGAGTCAGACACAACTGAGTGACTTTCACTTTCCCTTTGACCTGTATAGAAACCTTCCTCACGTTTTGCTGTCTGGCAATTCCCACTGTGGGTGGGGCTTTACTCACCCACCAGCCACATCGGAGGAGGATCCTCACAGAAGAATGTGATTTTCCTTCAGATTTTTTACACCTACAGCCATTCCATTTCATTTGGAGAAGGGCAGAGGGAGCTTGGACAGTGGAGATCAAACCAGTCAATACTAAAGGAAATCAACCCTGAATATTCATTGAAAGGACAGGTGCTGACACTGAAGCTCCAATATTTTGGGCACCTGATGCAAAGAGTCGACTCATTGGAAAAGACCCTGATGCTGGGAAAGATTGAGGCCAGGAGGAGAAGAGGACAGCAGAGGATGAAATGGTTAGATAACATCATTGGCTCAATGGACACGAGTTTGAGCAAACTCTGGGAGTTGGCAAAGGACAGGGAAACCTGGCATGCTGCCATTCGTGGTGTGGCAAAGAGCTGACATGACTTAGTGACTGAGCAACAAGAGGAAGCTTGTCTGGGTAAAAGCTTTGCCCTCAATGTAAAGTTTATCTGTTAGAGCAATTGGGCCTGAAGAGGGAAATTAACTCTAAGCTTTTCAGAAGCTGGAGTAAGTAACCACATAGGACCTAATGAGAACAAGTCCAAGAATGAGATCAAGTCTGAAAACTAAGCATGCCCTGGGCAAGAAAAGGCACCTTAACAGCCCCATTCTTGGTGGGTTCTTCCCACCTAAGCTACCTTCCAGTGAGAAACCCACCAGTGATTTAATTCCAGAACTTTCTAAAGAGCAAACTTGAGGGCACAGCAGGGTTTCTAATGTATTTTTCTACAAAAGGCCATTTTCCCAGTTACTCAGCTATGCCCACAAACTCACCAAACCTAGATTTGGCCCCTCTTGGCCTTCTGCACCACCATCAAGAGCAGAGAGACTGATCCACTACTGATGCCCCCAACCTGGGCTGCTTGGGCACAGTGCACTAATGGTTCCATGATAGCTCCCAAATGCCCACTCCAGACTGGCACAACCTCACATCAAAAACTGGAATGTCTTGGACCCTACAGACTATGTTGCTTCTATTTGTTTCTATTCTCTATCTGCTACCAAGTCTTCTCCAGGTTCCTAAGACTAAGATGAGGGAGGAAACATCCATAGCTCAAGTTAAGTGAATTTATTGCAATGCAAAGGGTATCTCAGAAACAAGGGCTCTGAAGTCCTGAGGCCTGGGGCAGTCCTCGGCTCCAGGAAGCTATGCAAGAGAATATAGACCGAAGTCGGGGCCTCAATCTACGCCTCTCAGTTTACTCACATTTACTCCAGGAAAGGCAGGGGAATGGGACAGCATATAGTAGGCCTACCACTCACACCAGAAGCAGATTCTGAACCAAAATCAGAGTCCTGTTGATGAGAAAGGAGGGCCTGAAGCAGAGACTGTCAACTGGTGGCCCATGGACAGGACACAGCTGTCAGAGTCTGACCCTCTGGAATCCACAGTCTTTCATCTAGTAATACACAGTCAAGAACTGGGAGGTTTCATGGAAACATCGGGACTCTGGCTTTCTCTTGGAGAATAAGAGCTGGGACATGGCTCCCCAGAAACTGAGAAGTGGCGCCCAGCTCACCTGACTTTTCTGGCCCCTATTTCCAAAGCAAACATTTGCTTCTTGCACTGACTGTCTCTTAACTTTAAAAGGCTTCCTCCAAGATCAGATACTCCTTATTTCAACTAACATTTGAATTTTATTTATTCAGCTGCCCCTTACTAAGGCTGACCCTATACTTTATTATGTGAATGAGGACATGCTGGAGAATGAATGCAGACACTGTTGATAATTATATCAGAAAGAGAGATAGGAACTGCTCCAGGTACATTGGGTCCAATGAGACCTTTTGTAAACAAACACGCTTTTGTGTGGTGGGTGGAAGTTCTCATGGACTGTTGATTCTTGACCTTAGGAGTAAAAGAAAGAGTCATGTGTATGTGTGTGTGTGTGCGTGTGCGTGTGTGTGTGTGTGTGTGTGTGTTTTAACTGTAATGATTAGCCAAGGGATGAGTAGGAACTTTTTACAAGTCTGAAAGACATGATCATAAGGAATGTTTTAATTTAATTATAAACTTTGTCTCAGTAACAGCAGATGTGCTAATAAGAAACAGCAATAATGATAGTGTTATGAACTGTGTCCTCTCCAAATTCACCTGATGATGGTGGTGAGTTTGGGGAGTGATGAGGTCCTGAGGGTGGAGCCATTGTGAATGGATTAGCACCCTTCACTTTTCACTTTCATGCACTGGAGAAGGAAATGGCAACTCACTCCAGTGTTCTTGCCTGGAGAATCCCAGGAACGGGGGAGCCTCATGGGCTGCGGTCTCTGGGGTAACACAGAGTTGGACACAACTGAAGCGACTTAGCAGCAGCAGCAGCAGCAGCAAGAAGAGGTAGGAGAACCTGCTCTCTCACTGCTCTCAACCATGTGAGGACACAATGAGAAGACAGCTGTCTGCAAACCCAGAAGAGGACTCTCACCAGACATCAGACCTGCTGGCAGCCTCATCTTGGACTCTTCAGTCCCCAGAACTGTAAGAAGAAAATGATTTTTGCTTAAGTCACCCAGTCTAGGGCATTTTGTTACAACAATCTGAGCTAAGATAGACAGATGTTTATACAAAACGCATTCAGTGCCAGGCATGGTGATAAGCACATCATACATATGAACTCATTGTCAGGCCCCACAACCCTATGAAGTAAACTATTATCTTCATTTTACAGATGAGGAGATCAGAGCACAGAGAGATTAAGGTACTTGCCTAAAGTCACACAGCTAGTGAATAGCAGAACTGAATTTTGAACCCAAACAATTGAGATCTTACAACCATGTGTCCCTGCCTTTGATGAGTAAGTCTCTGAAGAAACAGACCAATTAGAAACCAAGCTCTGCTTCTGATAAAACAACGGTGGGAAGACCATGCTGCTCAGAGGCTGGGGCTCTTATACAGGCTGCTTATTCCAAGCATGTAAGGACTAGCTCATCCCTGTTGCTTTCTTCTCAAACAAGCACCATTGGTGGGAACCCCTGAGGTCAAGGCATGACCCAGGGGTGTCACTGACAGTACTTACACCCTAAAGAGATCACCAGGATACTGAGAAAACCCTATCTTTAAACTGAAGATGGAAGGTTAGGCACAGAGGACATGCTGGAGGAAGACAGTGAGTGGCAGGTTCCACCTCTTTTGTGCACCATGCCCAGCAATAAACTGCTTTGCCTTGAAGAGCCTGGAGCTGAAAGTATTCAAGCTTTTTTTTTTTTTTTTTTTCCTCTCTCTCTCTGGCTATCCCACAGTTTTGGTTGCTATCTCACGTTAGCTCCCTCAGATTGGGTGGCGGATGCGAATGTCTAGGGTATTTCTCTGCTGGGAGTTGCCATTAGGCACGTAATCTGGCGGGGGGGGTGGTTATTTATGTATTTATTTATTTTTCCTCCCGGTTATGTTGCCCTCCGAGATTCCAAGACTCTCCACAGACCCGCTGGTGAGAGGGTTTCCTAGTGTTTGGAAACCTCTCCTCTTTTAAGACTCCGTTCCTGGGCCGGATCTGCATCCCTAACTCTTTTGTCCCTCTTTTTATCTTTTATATTTTGTCCTACCTCATTTTGAAGACAATGGGCTGCTTTTCTGGGGGCCTGATGTTCTCTGCCAGCGTTCAGGAGCTGTTTTGTGGAATTTTCTCAGCATTCAAATGTTCTTTTGATGAATTTGTTGGGGAGAAAGTGGTCTCCTCATCCTATTCCTCTGCCATCTTAGGACTGTGCCCTGAAAGTATTCAACCTGACGGCTTCCCTGTTGGCTCTGTGGTAAAGAATCTGACAACCAATGAAGAATCCACGTCTCCAATCTCTGATCTGGGAAGATTCTTCATGCCTCAGAGCAACTAGGCCCGTGTGCCACAACTACTGAGCCTGTGTTCCAGAGCCTGGGAGCTGCAAACACCAACGCCCACAGGCCCTAGAGCCTGTTCTCCACGAGAAGAGAAGCCACCTTAAGAAGAAGCCCACAGTGCAATTATGGAATGGCCCCTCACTCCAGCTAGACACGAGCAGCAGTGCAGACCCAGTACAGCCAAAAATAAACAAAATTATTTTTTTTTAAAGTACCCAACTTGATCAGCCCAAGAGACTATTGGGATAAACCGCTTTCCCCACCGCCCTTGATTCCACAAGCTCACTTGAGGGCTATGAAGAATCAGTCTTGAGAAGAAGAGTGACCATAACCATGGTTTTGCTTTGCCAGATTCCACAAGCACCATTTTACTGTGCTAACAGCTTCTCACGGGGTTGACAGCCATCCTATAAAAGGATTTGACTTAACCCAGACCTGTCAATGTCTTCCTGTTGAGAACATCATCTGAGGTCTGGAGGACTCCAAGGCAACGAAGATGACGTTTCCTAAACTCAGGAAGCTGAGGGTCTAATAAAGAAGGCACTGATGGAACAGGAATCACAACACAACGTGCTATGAAGAGTATTGTGAAGACACAGGCCACTCCCACATTAAGCTACAAACTCCTGGAAGATGGAGAGTATTTATCTTTGGTACCTCTGGTTACTGCAGACTCCACATTCATTCAACAAACATTTTCTGGCATGAATGTTCAATAAGCATTTCTGGAGATAAATTACCAGGGGAGCTGGGAAATTTGACAGAGTCTAGATAGAAGAACAGGAAAGAGTAGATACTTGGGATCCAGATGCCTTGAATTCGAATCCTGGATCAAACACTAACTTTCCTTTCTTTTATGGGCCTTCAGTTCAGTTCAGTTCAGTTGATCAGTCATGTCCGACTCTTTGCAACCCCATGAATCGCAGCACGCCAGGCCTCCCTGTCCATCACCAACTCCCAGAGCTCACTCAAACTCACGTCCATCGAGTCGGTGATGCCATCCAGCCATCTCATCCTCCGTTGTCCCCTTCTCCTCCTGCCCCCAATCCCTCCCAGCATCAGAGTCTTTTCCAATGAGTCTACTCTTTGCATGAGGTGGCCAAAGTACTGGCGTTTCAGCTTTAGCATCATTTCTTCCAAAGAACACCCAGGACTGATCTCCTTTAGAATGGACTGGTTGGATCTGCTTGCAGTCCAAGGGACTCTCAAGAGTCTTCTCCAACACCACAGTTCAAAAGCATCAATTCTTCTGCACTCAGCCTTCTTCACAGTCCAACTCTCACATCCATACATGACCACAGGAAAAACCATTGCCTTGACTAGATGGACATTTGTTGGCAAAGTAATGTCTCTGCTTTTGAATATACTGTCTAGGATGGTCACAACTTTTCTTCCAAGGAGTAAGCATCTTTTAATTTCATGGCTGCAGTCACCATCTGCAGTCATCTTGGAGCCCCCAAAAATTAAGTCTGACACTGTGTCCACTGTTTCCCCATCTATTTCCCATGAAGTGATGGGACCAGAGGCCATGATCATTTTTTGAAAGTTGAGCTTTAAGCCAACTTTTTCACTCTCCTCTTTCACTTTCATCAAGAGGCTTTTTAGTTCCTCTTCACTCTCTGCCATAAGGGTGGTGTCATCTGCATATCTGAGGTTATTGATATTTCTCCTGGAAATCTTGATTCCAGCTTGTGCTTCTTCCAGCCCAGCGTTTCTCATGATGTATTCTGCATACAAGCTAAATAAGCAGGGTGACGATATACAGCCTTGACGTATTCCTTTTCCTTTTTGGAACCAGTCTGTTGGTCCATGTCCAGTTCTAACTGTTGCTTCCTGGCCTGCATATAGGTTTCTCAAGAGGCAGGTCAGGTGGTCTGGTATTCCCATCTCTTTCAGAATTTTCCACAATTTATTATGATCCACACAGTCAAAGGCTTTGGCATACTCAATAAAGCAGAAATAGATATTTTTCTGGAACTTTCTTGCTTTTTTGATGATCCAGTGGATGTTGGCAATTTGATCTCTGGTTCCTCTGCCTTTTCTAAAACCAGCTTGAACATCAGGAAGTAAACGGTTCACGTATTGCTGAAGCCTGGCTTGGAGACTTTTGAGCATTACTTTACTAGCGTGTGAGATGAGTACAAATGTGCAGTAGTTTCAGCATTCTCTGGCATTGCCTTTCTTTGGGATTGGAATGAAAACTGACCTTTTCCAGTCCTGTGGCCACTGCTGAGCTTTCCAAATTTGCTGGCATATTGAGTGCAGCACTTTCATAGCATCATCTTTCAGGATTTATGGGCCTTAGCTTTCTCATCTATAAAATGGGGATGATTTCATTTGCCTTATGAGGATGTGACAAGGATGAAACTAGATATCATGTAAGCACTTAGCATAACAACAATCCCAAAATAAGCACCCAATAAGTATCTGCTATGGCTGGATCATCAAAAAAGCAAGAGAGTTCAAGGAAAACATCGATTTCTGCTTTGTTGAGTATGCCAAAGCCTTTGACTGTGTGGATCACAATAAATTGTGGAAAATTCTGAAAGAGATGGGAATACCAGACCACCTGACCTGCCTTCTTGAGAAACCTATATGCAGGCCAGGAAGCAACAGTTAGAACTGGACATGGACCAACAGACTGGTTCCAAATAGGAAAAGGAGTACGTCAAGGCTGTATATCGTCACCCTGCTTATTTAGCTTGTATGCAGAATACATCATGAGAAACGCTGGGCTGGAAGAAGCACAAGCTGGAATCAAGATTTCCAGGAGAAATATTAATAACCTCAGATATGCAGATGACACCACCCTTATGGCAGAGAGTGAAGAGGAACTAAAAAGCCTCTTGATGAAAGTGAAAGAGGAGAGTGAAAAAGTTGGCTTAAAGCTCAACTTTCAAAAAATGAAGATCATGGCCTCTGGTCCCATCACTTCATGGGAAATAGATGGGGAAACAGTGGACACAGTGTCAGACTTAATTTTTGGGGGCTCCAAGATGACTGCAGATGGTGACTGCAGCCATGAAATTAAAAGATGCTTACTCCTTGGAAGAAAAGTTGTGACCATCCTAGACAGTATATTCAAAAGCAGAGACATTACTTTGCCAACAAATGTCCATCTAGTCAAGGCAATGGTTTTTCCTGTGGTCATGTATGGATGTGAGAGTTGGACTGTGAAGAAGGCTGAGTGCAGAAGAATTGATGCTTTTGAACTGTGGTGTTGGAGAAGACTCTTGAGAGTCCCTTGGACTGCAAGCAGATCCAACCAGTCCATTCTAAAGGAGACCAGTCCTGGGTGTTCTTTGGAAGAAATGATGCTAAAGCTGAAACGCCAGTACTTTGGCCACCTCATGCAAAGAGTAGACTCATTGGAAAAGACTCTGATGCTGGGAGGGATTGGGGGCAGGAGGAGAAGGGGACAACGGAGGATGAGATGGCTGGATGGCATCACCGACTCGATGGACATGAGTTTGAGTGAGCTCTGGGAGTTGGTGATGGACAGGGAGGCCTGGCGTGCTGCGATTCATGGGGTCACAAAGAGTCGGACACGACTGAGCTACTGAACTGAATGGATGGTTATACTGAATCACCAGTAGTCACTATGGTAATTCTTTGTCTCGAATGTCAAAACATACTATTCACACTGGAGAAACAGCCAGGCAGGTCCTAGATGACCACCCCTTGGGGATCTAAATGGAAACTTGAAAGCTGTGTTCCCATACCCATAGCTGAAAAGATAGGAAGCAAGACTCTCCTTTTGGCTCATGTTTATCTGTTTAATTTTTGCAAAACCACCAACATGCTCACCTCACAGCAGATGCCATAAATCTAGTTCTCTCCTCTCCTGGTTACAAGACAAGTGGCTTCCAAGTACACATAGGTTGTATACCTAGATGGACTCCTATATTGTTCAAAGGCAGGAAAGGTGGCTCAGCTGACAGCCTTCAGAAGAAACAAGGCAGTAAAGTCAAAAGATGACCAGACCCTGGCTCCAGGTACCAACCTGACTTGTCAGACAGACAGGCAGACATGACTTGCATTTATTTTGAGTTTCTGCATGGTAAGGAGCTGGGGGCTGATCCAGAACTGATGGTGCAAATAGGAAACCTTAAGGGTGACTTCTGAGCTGCAATTCAGAGGTATGCACAACAGTAGCACCCAGGTAATCAGGTCTTGTCACCTTCATGCCCTCTCCTCCCATCCACCCTCCCCCTTGAGCTGGGCCTGGATTCCTGCAGTGTCAGCAGGATATACTGCACAGAATGACTTTAATCCTTCTGGTCAAGCACAGTAACCCTGTAGAAATGCTTTCCACTCAAATGGGACAGGTAGGAAATCAACCAGGATGACACAGGCGTAGCTTAGCAAGTCCCAGCAAGATATAAAGACCCCAGAAGCCCTCACCTGCAAGCTGGAGTCCCCCAAACAACAGAATGCTAGGCTGAGCGAAGAGCCCTCTGCAGAGACAGAACCAAACGCCAGGGTCAGAGTGGCAACTTGGTCAAACATTTTGGGGCCCAAGGATGTGCGTGCTTGTGCTTAGCCATGTCCAACATTTTGCAACCCCAGGGACTGTAGGCCTGGAGAAGGGCATGGCAACCCACTCCAGTATTCTTGGCTGGAGAATCCCATGGACAGAGGAGCCTGGCAGGCCATAGTACATAGGGTCACAAAGAGTCGGATTTGACTGAAGTGACTTAACACACACACATGGACTGTAGGCCACCAGGCTCCTCGGTCATTTTCCTGACAAGAATACTGGAGTGGGTTACCATTTCCTTCTCCAGGGATCTTCCCGACTCAGGGATCAAACCTGCATTTCTTGTGTCTCCTGCATCAGCAGGCAGATTCTTTACCACTTCGTCACCTGGGAAGGGGTCCAAGGAGGAGATAAAAAGGAGTTATTGAGCTACAGAGACCAGCAGTGTGCCAGCTTGAGTCTATACAGTACATCCCCGCAGAGTGTCTGCCAACATTCTCAGTAAAATGCAAGAAATAGCTGGAAGCCAGAGTGATGCAGGATACTATGAGGTCAGTTAGTGGGAATGTGGCCTCAGGCTCCCACCTGAAGAAGGCCAGGCAGGAAGACTGGAGAATGGTGGCCCCGTCAGCCATTCTTGCCTGGCCAGATTAACATCTTACCTGCCATTTTAGGGCCAAAGGAAAGGGGAAGAAATTTGAGTTGGGGGTTAGAAAGAGAGGAGAATGTCATAGTATGACCCATTCTGAAGTGGGGTGTGAGACCATGGAGATGGAAAAGGGTGAGCAACAGCATCAAAGCCCATGAAAGACTCAAAATGCTACTCTCTCCTCCAAATCCTTCAGAAATACAGACATAGATTTAAAAAAAAAAACTCTTTGCAGAAGCCATGGGGTTGCCTTTTTGGGGTACGGGCTTTGGGGTGGGCTAAGGTTTAAATCCCACCTTTGCCAACATCTAAACTCCAGTACTTTGGCCACCTCATGTGAAGAGTTGACTCATTGGAAAAGAGACTGATGCTGGGAGGGATTGGGGGCAGGAGGAGAAGGGGACGACAGAGGATGAGATGGCTGGATGGCGTCACTGACTCAATGGATGGGAATTGGTGATGGACAGGGAGGCCTGGCGTGGTGCGATTCATGGAGTCGCAAAGAGTTGGACACAACTGAGCAACTGAACTGAACTGAACTGAAACTTCACCCATTAAGTAGGAAATACGCATCTCCCTACAAGGTGGCCGTGAAGAGGAGGCAGGTGTGATCTTCCCTACTATGATCAGGTGCGATGGATCTGGACACACAGTGGGAACTCTGTTCCTCCTAGGACTTTCAGATCCACTCTAAACGCTTCCGGAAGCAACAAAGATGTGTGTATGGTGAAATGGCATAGGATATGAAAAAACCAAGACACCATGTAGCATCAAAAGTGCCAGGAAGAAAGCACGTGTCTGAGCCAAATTCTCAGGCCTGAGCCCTTTCACATGACCTGGTTAAGATTTTTGAAAGCTAAGAGAGTTTATGTAAAATATATAGGAATGTTTGTTCAGAAACAGAAACATTTAAAAGTCACAATCTACATAATTCTCTTTTCTTCAACATGCTTTTACATTTACCACTAACTAGATCATCATCTTACTTACATAAAGGCTGTAACTTACCTTTAGACTCGGTGGTTCCTGGCATTGTGCAGAAGAAGCACATAGTAGATACTCAGTGAATATGTGTGTCTCTCACTTGAGAACGGATGTGATGAACAGAGCCCCTGTGAGCCCCTGGAGTCATGGAATCATTTTCACATTCATTTAAGATCTCATTTGCGATACCTACGGGACTACAAATGCCTTGCTTGGAGACATCTCAGTGTTTGCTCTCAACCCCCTTCACCTAACTGAGTGAGGGCTTTTGACTTGGAGGTTAATTATTTCTCCTTGCCTGTCTTCAGGGAGAGAGCTCTCCCTTGAGACTGCTGGTCATTATTATTCCATGTTGCACTGCTTGCTTGACGTAAAGGATTTCTTTTAAGGAGACAGAGAATTCCATGACCTGATTTAGGCTTGGATGCCTCCAAAAGCTTAGAGGATAAAGCCACAGGGGACAGCGCTGAGGTCTTCTAGAAATCTATCATCTGCCTTCCCACAGTAACTCCAGAGAAGCAGAAAGGTGTGTGAAACTTCAGGAAAACCTCAAGTCCTCCTTCTTATGTATAACAGCAGTAAAGGCACTTAAGCTATTGCAGCTCAAATATTCCTTGAGTATATAGAGTGGGAGACAAACCAGAATTAAACTGCCTTGGGGTGGGGGTGGTGATCAGCACGTTGATCTTCTATAACCATGGGCAGCTATGCTTTCAGCAAACAGATATGCCTTGACTAGGCCCTGGAAGGATGCCTGCCCAGAGCCCTCCTTGTTTCCTGTGTGTGCTAAGTCGCTTCAGTCATGTCCGACTCTTTCCAGTCCTATGGACTGTAGCCACCAGGCTCCTCTGTCATGGGATTCTCCAGGCAAGAATACTGAAGTGGGTTGCCATGCCTTCTTCCAAGGGATCGTCCTGACCCAGGGATTGAACCCAAGTCTCTTACACCTCCTGCATTGGCAGGCGGGTTCTTACCACTAGCAAGTACCACCTGGGAAGCCCCCACACCTCCTAGAAACATTAAAAAACACTTGACACTAAAACTGTGCTGGCTAGGCACCAGGCTCTGTCCTAAGGCTTTCCATGTGTGCATTAACATGCTGAATCTCTACAATGACTCTGTGAGGCAGTGCCTACTATCCCCACTTTATAGGCACAGAGAAGCTAAGTAACATGCCTGAGGTCACACAGCTTCTACCAGGTGAAGCTGGGACTCAAAGCCAGGCAGTCTACCCGAGAGATCTCATTCACTTAGTCTATGAGCTTCCACCTTGTGCAAATATATCGTATCCTTGAACACTGTTCAAGTTCACTTTCTCCATTGCACTGGGCTCCTCTGAGTTCACAGAATCTAAGGCCTGGAGGGACCAGGCAGCTCAAAGTCCAGTTCTCTTGTTTTGCAGCCGGAGACAGATTCCCAAGGGAAGGGGTAGGGGTAGGGTCTGCCGTTTCCAAGGTTGTGCCACCACTGACACCGACTCAAGCCCCAGACTCCTAAATGCAGTGCTCTCCTCACCACCTTCCAGAGGTCCACAGCACAAGTGCACGATTAACGCTTTCATACCCAGGAAACCACTGAGGAAACACATGGCCCTTTGCCCAACAGTAGGAATGAACTCCGAGAAAGCAGGCAGCCTATGTCTTATGACGCCAACACAACTGAAATCATGGATCAAGCACCAGCCTGTGGGTTCCACCACAGTGACCATTTGCACCAAGCTATTCCCTTCATTCCAGTTTTCTTTGCAGCTGATTGCACGAACTAGCAAGATGGCTGGCCCAGGGTAAGGCTGCAGCCCACACCAAGTTTTCCATTCTGCAAGAAAGGTGAGGTTTCTATGAAGAGCCAAGGCTAGAGAGGAATGCCTACAGTGGAGCCCAAGGCTGGGAGATGCTGCTCGGGGCAGACTCTCTTAGGAATATCTGTTACTCCAGTGGCACTCAGAATGCCATGGCTTAACCACCACTCTTAGCAGCAGAGGTTTAGCAGCAAAGAGACAAGAGGACAGAAAGGCAACTATATTGTCTAAGGCTGGCACCTGCCCCCAAATGTTACCACAGCCCCTGTGTCATCAGACCCCTCCTGACGCACCCTCCCACATCCTCCAGGTAGCCACAAAGAAAAGAGGTGGTGAGATCAAAGGGTGCCTCACTTGCCTGTCCAGGCAGCAATTCAGTCCCCTGGCACGTCCTAGAAACTTTAAAGTGGACGTGCCTGGCAAGCATGTCGCTAGCTAGCTGAACCTCACATTCCAAATTACAGCACATCACAGGTGAGAGACACATGGGCCTCCAGCCCTGAGGCCCCTGGAGAGCACCCCCTGCCCCCAGGACACGCTTCCTACCTGCTTCCATAAGTTGGCACTGCTGACCAAAGACGTGGGAGAAGGTGACCGGGCAGGCTGCGGAACTGGATGTTGCCAGCGTGGATTCCATGGCTCTCCTGGGGTCTTTGGTGTTGGTCCGCTGGCTGCGGCCAGACCCTTCAGAACCGCTGATCCGAGGATGACGTCACTGGCCCAGAACTGCAGGTCGGAGGCGACTTGTCACTTCCAAGAAAATGTCCCCGCCCCCAAAGTTTACAAGATTCTTCTCGACGCCACCGAGTCCCTGCAGTTTTTCTCAAATACTGGTCAAGTGCAAAATGACACCCTCTGGGGTTCCGCAGAGCTTGCACAGCGAAAGGAGTTAGATGCTAAAGCAGAATCTAAGTTTTCCCTCCGTAGAAGTTGCCTCCTCTGGGCCGGGGTCGGGGTGACTGAGTCACCTGGCAGAAGCCGGGTCCGGGGAGCCGCTCAGCCCGGGGGCCACAGGGAAGAGCTCGGCCCCGGCCGCGTCCCAGCGCCGGCTGCTGCAGGAAACGCTCGGCAGGCTCCGCGGCGGCTCCTGCCAGGAGGGAGGGAGCGAGCGAGGCTGCCCCAGGCTCCCTGGGGACCCGGCCTCGCAGGCCCGCGGCTCCTGCAGCTCCGGCCCCGGTCTCCGTCCTCCCAAAGCCCGAGCGCGGCTGTCCCGGGTCCGCGCGCCGCGGGGCGGGCGGCCAGACGCAGACGAGGAGCGCGCGAGAGGCGGGCGCACCGTAGGCACTCTGCAGCTCTGGACCACCGACGACGTGCCCGCGGCTCATCCTTCACTCCAGACGGATGCTGTTCCCTTCCTCGTCCCCCTCCTCGCCGGGCTGTGGGGAGGGCAATGAGACGTGGTTAAGAAGCCTGGTCCCACCTACCGCAGCCGGCCTTCCCCCTGCCCAGCCCGCCACCCCCTTTCCATGCCCGTTACTTGGAGAGATTTGTGGATGCAGAGGGAAGTGCTAACTCAGCCCAGAGGCTCTCAGCCGCTGTAACCTCTTCGTGCCCACAGCCCAGGAAGAACCAGAACAGAACAGGAGAAGACAATGCCAGCAATAAAATCCAAAGATCAAGAAGAAAAGAGGGAAAATGCCATCCATCCCCCATGTCACTCCAGCGACACAGAAATGGTCCGGGTGCTTCATCTTTGCCAAACCAGGCCTATTCTGTGCAGAGAGCCACCAGTCCAGTCCCCTGCCCAGACCCCCAAGGGCAGTTTCTCTGGGGAAAGGCAGGGAGAAATACTTCTCCCATGGTTACAACAGCTGTTTCTGAGGGTGCTGTGTCTTTATCCTGCTATCCCATCTGCTGATCACAAAGCTGCTAACTTGTGAGACGCAGCAACATCTCCAGCCAGCATTTTGGATACTTCCACTGGGGATCTGGCTGCAACCCTGGCAGGGCGCTCGCAGCACCACTTCCGCCAGGAAAGAGAGAGTAACAAAGCACCAACAACAGTCAAAGCACCCATGTTTTTCCCCAAGAGGACTTTGGTTCAAAAGTTGCTTACTTTCTGTATCTCAAGAACAGAATAGCAAAGTTCCGAAGTTCCAGAAAGGCTGTCACACAGAGGCCTTTCCCATCAGAACCCTTTGTCACCAAAGATGCACTGCTCCTTGATGTTGGAACATAACCTGGCATGGTTAAGGCAAGGCAGAAGACGCCTTGAAATAATGAGTGAAATAAAGCCTACTTCATGTTTATGGTTTACAGCAGCTTGAACCATTGCGGATCCCCTTTCTCATACAGAAGAGGTTCTTCTCCAGGTCATGAAAGTATAAAACATCAGAGAACATTCTCTCTGACCACTCAGGTGTAAGACAAGCAAGGACTAAGGTCAGGAGAAGACCGGATCACTTGATAACGGCAGAAACCACACACAGGATGTGAAATGGGTTGGCTTCCCAACTCTGGGTGGCTATGGAAGTTTCAATGCATCTGAGCAATGGGCTACTATGCCACCACCAGGAAAAAAAAAAAAAAACTCCAAGCTGAATTGGGAGGGGAGGGTGAATGCAGGGAGCACAGAGGATTTTTAGGGCAATAAAAATTCCTTCTATGATACCATAGTGATGCATACATGTCAGTGCTGTTGGTGTTGTTCAGTTACTAGTGAAAGTCACTCAATGTCCAACTCTTTGTGACCCCATAGACTAAACAGACCATGGAATTCTCCAGGCCAGATTACTGGAGTGGGTAGCCTTTCCCTTTCCAGGGGATCCTCCCAACCCAGGGATTGAACCCAAGTCTCCCACATTGCAGGCAAATTCTTTACCAGCTGAGCCACAAGGGAAGCCCAAGAATAATGGAGTGGGTAGCCTATCCCTTCCTAGGGGATCTTCCCAACCCAGGAGTTGAACCAGGGTCTCCTGCACTGCAGGTGGATTCTTTACCAACTGAGCTATGAGGGAAGCCAAGTGGTATTCAGTTGCTAAGTGGTGTTCAACTCTTTGTGACCCCACACTGGAGTGGGTTGCCATTTCCCTCTCCAAGGGATCTCCCTGGACCAGAGATGGAACTCATGTCTCCTGCACCGGCAGGCAGACTTTTTACCACTGAACCACCAGGGAAGCCCCACATGTCTTTATATATTTATTCAAACCCACAGAAGGTACCACAAGAGTGAACCCTAATGTAAACTATAAACTTTTGGTCCTGATGATGTATCAGTGTAGGTGCATCAACTGTAACAAACGTACCACTCTGGTTGGTGGGCAGGGCGGTGTTGATTATGTGGGGAGGCTGTGCATATGTGAAGTGAGGGGATATATGGCCAATTTCTGTACCTTGTTCTTAATTTTGCTGTGAACCTAAAACTGTTCTTTAAAAATAATCTTTAAAAAAAAGACCCAAGGTAATCCTTTACATACTAATTCAACCTGCCGAAGCCCTTTGTTTGGAAAACCATGATTTTCCCTTCCCTTCTCTGTACATCCCTTCTCACCGCTACATGGTGTTTAATATATTAAATTCCACACATTTTCTTCTGTCTGCTCCCTTAGTACCAGGTACCTGAGTTGTCTCCTATGCCCTGTAACTGTGGCCAACACAGTAATGATGCCACCTAATGGTTAGTCATCAATACATCGTCCAAATCAGAACACTTTGACAGTGCATGAATGACACCGCTATTAGTAATTACACCAGGATAAGGGGCATAAACTGGGAGGGAGGGATCTATGCAAGAACCTCCCTGGTTTCATACCCAGGAATGGACTTACTCAAAGATACATACAAATTTTATTGCAGTCAGTGCGGCCAAATACCACTCCAGGATGGTTCTGCCGGTTCACATGCTCACTGGGACCACACATGGGTTCCTACTTCCCCACATCTTTGCCCATTACTGTCGCTGGCAAGTATTAAGAAGTTGGGTGATCTAATGAGTCATTGATTTGACTTGATTTCCTTAATTATTAGTAAACTGTGCACTTCATGGAAAGCTTATTAACCAGAGGCTTCCTCTTCAGGAAATTGCCTGTTCACAGCCTTTGCTCATTTTTCTAGTCGTTTTCTATATTTGACTTTCTTATTGATTTGCACAGTAGGTTCCTTCACTTTGCTAGATATCCATTTAAACTTTGCCAATATCTTTGCCGAACTGTTAACTTTGACCACAGTGTCTTTTCTTATTGAGAAGTGCTTCATTTTAATATGGTCAGATTCATGGCTCTTCTGACTTATCTGTTTTGAAGGCCTTGCTTAAAATATCCTTCCCTTCTTCTGGGCTGTGAAGTCAGCCTCCTTCATGATTCTCCCTTTTACGTTTAGTCCTTGTCTATCTGGAGAGTGCTTTTATATCTGGTGTAAGGTAAGATACAGTTTTGTTTTTGTCAAGATTGTGAACAGTTTCCCCCAAACATCTTTTCCCACCCCATCTTTTCCCTGCTACAACATCACTATTATCTATCAAATTTCCCTTTACATGAGTCTATTCCTGGGCTCTCTCCTGTCCTGTTCATTCCCCCATACTATGTTGTCAATGCTAACATTTTAGAGCTGCTGGTCAACATTTTAAGACATCTAGATTTCAATTTTTTCAGAAGTCAGACTTAGGACTTCCTTCATGGTCCAGCAGTTAAGAATCTGCCTGCCAATTCAGGGGGACATGGGTTCAATCCCTGGTCCAGGAAGGTTCCACATGCCTCAGGGCAACTAAGCCTGTGCACGACAACTACTGAGCCCATGAACTGTAACTACTGAGGCCTGCACACCTAGAGCCCGTGCTTTGCAACAAGAGAAGCCACCACAATGAGAAGCCACAGCAACCACCGCAACAAAAGAGTAGCCCTTGATGGCTGCACCTAGAGGAAAGCCCACACAGTGACCGAGACCCAGCAGCCAAAATTAAAGAAATAATTTTTAAAAAAATAAGTCCGATTTGCTGCTGTTGAGCCTGTGTGTCTCATGCTGGGAATAAACTGGGACAGCAGGTCCCCCTTTACATGAAATCCATGCACTCCTGCTGCTCAGCCCTGGTCTGCAGTCATTGACAATATTATTCTTCACAGAGATGGGTTCAGGTACCAAAAACACCTCCAAAGATAAAAGTCAAAAGCAAGCAAGCTTAGAGAAGATGGTAACTGACTTAAGGACTTTTGTTACTCCTGTGCTGATAAAGATCATTTATTGAATATCTCTTTGACACCTGACACTATGCCAGCCACAGAAAGATGGAATAAAGGAAAGTCGTGGGGGGTGGAGGGGGAGGCAGGAGGAGACAGTGTGAGAAACCACTCAGAATCTCCGTGCATGTGATAAACACAAAGAATAATTAACCAACCAAGTGGGAACATATCACATTGTGAATTACGGGTCAGGAAAGGTCTTGCCATCACATACAGATACCCTCAGGGAAATCCGCATGGGAGGGCATACTGGAGAGGTATCTAAGAAGAGATGTGGAATTGCCAGCAGGAAAAGGAAGAGATTTGGGTTGGGGGAGGGGATTTTGGCACAAACAAGTCATTTGGGCAAAACTAGTTTAAATGCCATCTTATACTGGAAATGTTTCAAAGTCCACTGAGAGCTCTTAAGATTAGGAAGGATATAAATTTGCTCTGCTTCAAATCAATGGTCCTATCGATATTCTTAAGATTTCCCCTGGCACCTTTCCAATTCTATAGACTTTAAATTGTCCTCCCTCAGAGGACTCCCTGACTTTGCTCAGACTCATAGTCCCAGGGGAGTTAGGAACCAATTCTCTGACAAATCAGGGCCAACCCATCAGTTATTATTACCCACAGCACCCAAAAGCTGCAGAGTACTGCAGCCAACCATTATAGAAAGGAAGGGCAGAACTTTCCTTGTGGTTCAGTGCTTGAGAACCCACCTGTCAATGCA
Organism: Ovis aries; assembly: GCF_016772045.2. Taxonomy (NCBI): domain Eukaryota; kingdom Metazoa; phylum Chordata; class Mammalia; order Artiodactyla; family Bovidae; genus Ovis; species Ovis aries. The sequence goes on from NC_056065.1 coordinate 53,011,544, forward strand.
GGGGACATGGGTTCAGTCCCTGGTTCAGAAAAATTCCACATGTCTTGGGGAGACTAAGCCCATGTGCCACAACTACTGAACCTACATCCCTAGAGCCTGTACTCTGCAGCAAAAGAAGCCACTACAATAAGAAGCCCGTGCACCACAACTAGAGAGTGAACACCACTTGCCCCAACTGGAAGAAAGACCGTGCCACAAAATAAATAAATAAGCAATTTTTTAAGGGAAGGACAATTTAGGAAAACGTGACACTGAGCTCAGAGATACTTGTTTTAGGATGCTTCATGTCTCGTAGCAAAATACCATTAAGTAGAACATGCTACATGACATGAGCCATCATATTATTAATATGAGCTCCGTGCTGCTGCTGCTGCTAAGTCACTTCAGTCATGTCCAACTCTGTGTGACCCCATAGATGGCAGCCCACCAGGCTCCTCCATCCCTGGGATTCTCCAGGCAAGAACACTGGAGTGGGTTGCCATTTCCTTCTCCAATGCATGAAATTGAAAAGTGAAAGAGAAGTTGCTCAGTCATGTCTGACTCTTTGAGACCCCATGGACTGCAGCCTCCCAGGTTCCTCCATCCATGGGATTTTCCAGGCAAGAGCCATAGGCAGTCTAATAATAGATACCAGCATGTCCCCATCCCAGAGGAGGAAATTTGGTCTTGTGAAAATTCAAGTACTTTGTCCAAGATTACACAGCCAGAAAACATAGACATTAATAGGTAATCTATAAGATAAACAGTTCTACTGGTTCTCTGCTTTGCAGTAACTACTCTCTATTTCATTGAAAAGTTGTGCTGTTGGTCCTCAAAGGTCTCCATTTAACACAAGTTCCTAGCAAGTCACAATAAATGTTTTTCCTTTTATAAAATTTTTAAACTGTTTGACTGGGTTATAATTCATGTGCCATATAATTCACCCATTTAAAGTGTACAATTCACTGGTATCCATATATGCACAAAGATGTACAACCATCGACACAGTCAAGGTTAGAATAATTTCATGATCTCAAAAAAACACAGACATTTTAGCTATCACCCTCTGTACAAATGCCCACCCCTCATCAGAAGTCACCACTAACCTTTCTATCTCGATAAATTTCCCTATTCTGGAGACATGAACGGAATCATAGAATATGTAGACTTCTGCACCAAAAGTCTACATCCTTCACTTAATGTATTGCTTTTAGGTTCATTGAAGTTGTAACATGTATCAGTACTTCATTCCTTCTTATGGCTGAATAATATTCCACTGTATGGATATACCACATTTTATTTACTCATTCATCTACTGAATTACATTTGAGTTATGTCTACATTTTGGCTATTATGAAACTGCTGCTGTAAACACTGTGTACAACCTTTGGTATGGACACATGTTTTCATTCCTCATAGGTATATAACTAGAAGTAGAACTGCTGAGACACATGGTAACATGTTGGAAAAAAGCACAGATACCACATTGCCAACAAAGGTCCTATAGTCAAAGCTGTGTTTTTTCTCGTATTCATGTATGGATGTGAGAGATGGACCATAAGGAAGGCCAGCACCAAAGAACTGATGCTTTCAAAGATCCCTGAGAGTCTCTAGGACTGAAAGGAGATCAAACTAATCAATTCTAAAGGAAATATATTCATTGGAAGGGATGATGCTGGAACTGAAGCTCCAATACTTTGGCCACTTGATGCAAAAAGCTGAATCATTTGAAAAAACCCTGATGCTGGGAAGATTGATGGCAAAAGAAGAAGAGGGCAGCAGAGGATGAGACAGTTAGAGAGCATCACTGACTCAGTAGACATGAATTTGAGCAAACTCCAAGAGATAGTGGAGGACAGAGGAGCTTGGTGTGCTGCAGTCCATGAGGTTACAAAGAGTTGGACACAACTTAGTGATTGAACAACAATGTTGAATCATTTGAGGAATTGCCAGCCTGTTTTCCAAGGTGGACATACCATTTAACATTCCTACCAGGAATGTATGAAGATCCTGAGTTCTTACTAACACCCATTATACAATCATGCTTTGATGCAGTACTAAGTTATCCTAGTAATCTAAATGGTGGCAAAGAATAAAATAGTAATTGGCTCAAAGGGAACTTAAATTTCTAAGCAGACTCATTTCAAAGGATAATCTTTTCTCTTTCTATGGAAGTCACTGATGACTAAATCTGAGCCAAAAAGAGATAAAAGAGTCCCTTAATTCTGTCGTGACAGAACCTATAGACGTAAACAACGTTTTGCTGGAGCAATACCATCATTACCATCAACTCTAGGTCTTATCTTATTTCTATAATTTCATATGTACTTTCTAGTGCTAAATCAAAAATAATCACGTATCTACTTCCCTTCTTTCCTTTCTGAATAATTCCATTCAATTCAAAAGACAGGACAAGACAGAAAGAAAGAAATCCATGCCAAGGTGTAGGGGGTGGAGCTCAATGCTGAGTCAGAGCCCAAGCAAGATGAGGGAGCGTTTGTGGGTTAAGGAGAGAGGGCAGGAGGGTCAGTGGCTGAGTAAGGTGAGGAAGACATCCACACAGAGCCGCAGCAGCAACAAAAGACTGGTTACATATGGGGCAGGGAGAGGAGAGAGATCAAACAAATAAGTAACCACACTGAAGACAATAGGAGTCTGATTTCCTACTGTTAAAGAAGAGAGGAAAGTTAGAATAAAGTTTATGCTGTTAGATAGAAATTGTAAGTATTAGTATTAATTCATGAGTAATGCTATTATACATGTATGTGTGTGCGTGTGCATAGTGTGTGTGTGTAAAGGAAGAGGGGACTTCCCAGGTAGCACAGTGGTAAAGAATCTGCCTGCTAATGTAGGAGACGCAAGAGACGCAGGTTTGATCCCTGGGTTGGAAAGATTCCCTGGAGCAGGAAATGGCAACCCACTCCAGTATTCTTTCCTGGAAAATTTCATAGACAGAGGAGCCTGGCAGTCCATGGGGTCACAATGAGCTGGACACAACTGAGCAACTGTGCACACACACAAAGGAGGAAAGGTTTCCCTGGTGGCTCATTGGGTAAAGAATTGGCCTGCAATGTAGGAGATGCAGGTTTGATCCCTGAATCAGGACGATCCCCTGGAGCAGGGCATGGCAACCCACTTCAGTATTCATGCCTGGAGAATCCTATGGACAGAGGAGCCTGGCGGGCTACAGTCCATAGCGTCACAAAGAGTCAGACACGACTGAGCGACTGAGTACACACACAAAGGAGAAGGGGGCCACAGAGGATGCAATGGTTGGATGGCATCAACAATTCAATGGACATGAATCTGAGCAAACTCCAGCAGACAGTGGAGGACAGGGAAGTCTGGCATGCTACAGTCCATGGGGTTATAAACAGTCAGACATGACTTAGTGACTGAACAACAATAATACATATATATATGTATATGTATATACACACACACATACACATATGTGTATAAAAACAGATAAATCTAGATTTAGATGTGTGCATATATGTAGTATGTCAGTTTATATATATGCTATATTCCTTAATTCTGTTCACTACAAAGGCCTGGGAGCAGTGACACTCCATAAAAACCAAGATGTAGGCTCTAAACATCATTCTTCCCTATAAAATATCAGGGCTGGGTGCTTCCAGGGCTGGGGCAAGGAAAACATAGAAAAGTTTGACATCGTGTTCATCTAGAAATTAAGGAAAAGCTCAAAGATGGATGGAAAGATTCGAAAAAGAAACATAAGTCAGTTTAAAGGGGCTCTCACTGGCCAGCGAGATAATGGAGATAAGGATAATTTGAGCATTAAAAAAAAGATGATAATGAAGTTAACTCCACTGCACAGAAATCTAAGAGTCCATACAGATAAACAGATGGATAAACAAATACACACTTACACAAATACATTTGTAGAGAGATAGGTAAAAGAGAAAGCTCTTCTTTATGGCAGAATAGCAACCAATAAATGTATTCAAGATGATGTAATTGGAAAAGTGCCATTTGACCGACATTCATAGCTGTAACTCAGGAAAGTAACATCAATGACTACAAAAACTAGTGGATAAAAATTTAATGCAAAACAATAGACTTATAGTCTTAAACTATGTCCCCATAACACATTTATTACTTGCAAAGAGAAAAAAAAGGAGGGGCCTTTCATTGGGGAAAATCTAATTATGAAATCATCTTAATCAAGTGACCAAAGTTCACCTTATTAGTAAACCAAAACCCGTACCATTCAAGAGGATGCAATGGACAAACTCAGCATCACATCCGCAATAATACCAACAAAGATACATCACATGAATCTAAACATGAGGAAATCAGATAAAATGAGAAACTGCCCTGTAATCTTCAAACCAGTCAATCCTAAAGGAAATCATCTGTGAATATTCACTGGAAAGACTGATGCTGAAGCTGAGGTTCCAGTGCTAAGAGCTTCAGGATGTGAAGAGCTGACTCATTAGAAAAGACTCTGATGCTGGCAAAGACTGAAGGCAAAAGGAGAAGGGGAAGGCAGAGGGTGAGATGGCTAGTAGCATCACCAACTCAATGGACATGAAGCTGAGAAAACTCCAGGAGATAGTGAAGGACAGGGGACACTGGCATGCTGTAGTCCATGGGATTGCAAAGAGTTGGGCACGACTTAGCAACTAAATAGCAATAACAATCTTCAAAAGCAGCAATGTCACAAAAGGAAAACCTGATGAATTATTCCAGATGGAAAGCAACTAAGGAGGTGAGGCCACCAAATGCAACCTGGATACTGAATTATTCTAATAAAACTTGAGTGCAGTCTATAGATTATATGGTAGTGATGGATCAATGTTAATTTCATGTGCTTTATAGCTATACTATGGTTCCATGAGAATATCCTTGACAGGTAGGAAGTACACTCTAAAATATTTGGGAGTGATGGAGCATGATGTCTGCTACATACTCCCAAATGGAGTGTGAGGGAAAAGTTCTCTGTACTATTCTTGCAGCTTTTTTGTAGGTTTGAGAAAAATAACAGACATCATAAAGACATGTTCAAAAAGCAAGGAAAAGAGATCATAGAAAGAGAACCACAGGTAATCCAGATAAGTCCAGCATCAGATACAGACCATAACAAGGTTGCTCAATATGGAGAGAGAAATGGGATGAGGTGAAGAATTTTGGCAGAGAAATGGAAACTACAAAAAGGTACTAAATGGAAAAAGGAAGTAACTGAATTGATATTGGAAACAGATAGAAAGAATTAGTGAACTGGAAAAAAGAGAAGAAAATCAGAATGATGGATAGAGGAAGCAAAAGGATGAGAAAGATGGAGGAAAGAATGAGACACGGGGATTCAGTTACAAGGTCTAACATGGGCTTAACTGTTATGCAAGAGAAAGAGGAAAGGGAATAGAAGTGCTCAGAAGAGATCATTGACAATATTTGAAAAAGCTGACAAAACTGAAATTTGAAAAGCTCAATGATCCCTAAGCAGGATAGATTTTAAAAAAACCACATGTAGGCATGTCACAGGAATACACTGAAAACCAGCAACAGAGAAAGTCTTAAAAGCAGCCGGGGCAGGTCAAGAAAGATCAAATAACGTCGAAAGATGTGGTACAGACCTGCATCTGCCTTTAACACAAACTAGGTACAGATGAACCTATTTGCAGGGCAGGAATAGAGATGCAGATGTAGGGAACAGACATGTAGACACAGTGGGGGAGGGGGGATGAATTGCGAGCACAGCATTGACATATATGCATATATATATGTAACCACGCGTAAAACAGATAGCTAGTGGGAACCTGCTGTCTAGCACAGGGAGCTCAGCTCGGTGCTCAGACTGGGATGGGGGAGGGAGGAAAGCTCAAGAGGAAGGGGATATATGTATACATATAGCTGATTTACTTTGTTGTACAGCAGAAACTAACACAACATTGTAAAGCAATTATATTCCAATTTCAAAAAAAAAAGAATCCAGGGAAGCCAGGAGCTAATGGCATGATGACTCCAAAGTAGCAAAAGAAGATACTTGTCACAGGGAGTTCTACACTCACTGAAAATATCCTTCAAGATTGAAAGGGAAATAAAGACATCTTCAGATCAAAGAAATTTAGGAATATTTAACATCAGCAGACCTGGTTTGAAAAAAAAATATATTAAGGGAGGTTTCTTCAGGAAAAAGAAAAGTAATTCTCAGAGCTGTAGGAATGAATAAAAAGCAATGAAGAGATTAATTGTAGCTAAGTCTACAATTAAGTAAAGTATAAATTAACATTAACATCTAGTCTTTTCCATTCTACTGATTTCCTCTATTTCTTTGCATTGTTCACTTAAGAAGGCTTTTTTTTTTTAATCTCTCCTTGCTGTTCTCTGGAACTCTGCATTCAGTAAGGTATATCTTTCCATTTCTTCTTTGCCTTTTGCTTCTCTTCTTTTCTCAACTATTTGTAAGGCCTCCTCAGGGAACCACCTTGCCTTCTTGCATTTCTTTTTCTTGGGGAAAAGGCAGAAGAACCAGAGATCAAATTGTCAACATTCATTGGATCATAGAAAAAGCAAAAGTATTCCAAAAAAACATCTAGTCCACTTCATTGATATGCTAAAGCCTTTGACTGTGCGGATCACAACAAACTGCAGAATATTCTTAAAGAGATGGAAATACCAGATCACATTATCTGCTTCTTGAGAACCTATATGTAGGTCAAGAAGCAACAGTTAGAACAAGACATAGCACAATGGACTGGTTCCAAATTGGGAAAGGAGTACATCAAGGCTGTATATTGTCACCCTGCTTATTTAACTTCTATCCAGAGCATATCATATGAAATGTCAGGCTGGATGACTCACAAGCTGGAATCAAGATTGCCAGGATTCATCTTGATGTTTGACAGAAAACAATAAAATTCTGTAAAGCAATTATCCTTCCGGAGAAGGCAATGGAAACCTACTCCAGTACTCTTGCCTGGAAAATCCCATGGATAGAAGAGCCTGGTAGGCTGTAGTCCATGGGGTTGCTAAGAGTCAGACACCACTGAGTGACTTCACTTTCACTTTTCACGTTCATGCATTGGAGAAGGAAATGGCAACCCACTCCAGTGTTCTTGCCTGGAGAATCCCAGGGACAGGGGAGCCTGATGGGCTGCTGTCTATGGGGTCGAACAGTGTCGGACACGACTGAAGTGACTTAGCGCAGCAGCAGTATGAATTATCCTTCAATTAAAAAATAAATTTAAAAGAAAGATTGCCAGGAGAAATATTAATAACCTCAGATATGCAGAGGATAAACACCTTAATGGCAGAAAGTTAAGAGGAACTAAAGAGCCTCTTGATGAAGGTGAAAGAGGAGAGTGAAAAAGATGGCTTAAAACTCAACATTCAAAATACAAAGATAATGGCATCCAATCCTATCATTTCATGGCAAATAGATAGGGGAAAAGTGGAAATGTATCTAATTTCATTTTCTTGGGCTCCAAGATCACTGCAGATGGTGACTTCAGCCACAAAATTAAAAGACACTTGCTTCTTGAAAGAACAGCTATGACAAACCTAGACAGCATATTAAAAAGCAGAGACATGACTTTGTCAACAAAAGTCCATGTAGTCAAAGCTATGGTTTTTCTAATAGTCATGGACGGATATAAGAGTTGGACCATAAAGAAGGCTGAGCACCAAAGAATTGATTACTTCAAACTGTGGTGTTGAAGAAGACTTTTGAGAGTCCCTTGGACAGCAAGCAGATCAAACCAGTCAATTGGAAAGGAAATCAACCATGAATATTCATTGGAAAGACTGATGCTGAAGCTGAAGCTCCAATACTTTAGCCACTTGATATGAAGAGCTAACTCACTGGAAAAGACCCTGATTCTGGGAATGATTGAGGGCAAGAGGAGAAGGAGGCGACAGAGGATGAGATGGTTGGATGGCATCACTGACTCAATGGACATAAGTTTGAGCAAACTCCAGGAGATAGTAAAGGACAGAAAAGCCTGGTATTCTGCAGTTCACGAGGCTGCAAAGAGTCGGACATGACTGAGTGACTGAACAACAACAATCTTAGCATGTAATATCATACAAATTTATAATGATTAATGATTAGGAATAATTTATTATATATTAATATATTAAAATGCACAATAGGGTTTTAAATATACAGTGACATAAAATACGGAGCAAAACAGCTTAGAAGCTGAGACAGTGTACAATGTCTGGATGGGAGGGGAGTTTGCAGGAGAATGGATACATGTTATGTATGGCTAAGTCACTCTGTTCTGCCTCTGAAACTATCATATCATCATTAATCAGCTATATTCCAATATAAAATAAAAGTTTTAATTTAAAAAAAAGGGAGGAGAAGTTGAGATAGGGTAAACAGAAAGTTCTAAGATTCTTTCTTGCATTTCCCAAGAAAAAATGTAGGATTATTAATTTCTATAGCCAAGAAAGTATGTTGTGACCCATAGTATAACTACTGAAAGTATGTAGAGTAAAAGAGCAGACAAGCAGACTAATAGAGGGGGAAATGAACATGAAAATAATCAACCCAGAAGATGTCAGGGAAAAAGAGAAACTGAAAAGAAGGCTGGTGTATCTCTATTGTTGTATTTGTTTAGTTGCTAAGTAGTGTCTGACTCTCTTGTGACCCCATGGACTGTAGCCTGCCAGCATTCTCTGTCCATGGGATTTTCCAGGCGAGAATACTGGAGTGGGTTACCATTTCCTTCTCCAGGGGATCTTCCTGACCCGGAAATCAAACCTGAGTCTCCTGCATTGGCAAGCAGATTCTTTACCACTGAGCCACCTGGAAAGCCTGTATCTCTGTTACTATCAGTCAAAATAGACTCAAAGAAAAAATAAACAAATCTAGCAACCAAAAATGTCTTAACATAATAAGAAAATAAGCTATTCAAAAAGCCTCAAAACATAATGCAAAGTACTGAGGATCTGTAGGGAAAATTTTAAAAACATACAATGAGTAAAAAATAGAAAAAGTAAACAAAAAGGAGAAAATACAGAAAAACTGGACATAATTAACACATTGACCAATGGATGTATACAGATCATTAAACCCAACAACTGCCAAATATACATCCTTTTTTTAAAAAAATGTGGAACATCACAAAATTTTTCCCTACACCAGACTTTATTTCAATTCTCAAAAAAATGTCAAAGGAATAAAAAGAAAGCTCTTCCTTTATCTGAGAAAGAGCATTAAAAATCCCATGGAGAGGGATGAAGAGTCAGAACACAAAGGATTTTCAGGGCAATAAATGTACTCTTCAAGACACTGTAATAGCAAATATATATCATTAAAACATTGTCCAAATCTATAGAAGTTACAACACCAAGAGTGAGCCTTGATGTAAACTATGGACTCTGGATGATAATGACATGATGTCAGTGTAGGTTCATCAGTTGTAACAAATATACTGCTTTGGTGCAGGATGTTGATAATAGAGAGAGACTATATGTGGCGGGGGGCGGCACATAGGGCACACGGAAAGTCTCTGTAACTTCCTCTCAGTTTTGCTGTGAACCTAAAACTGCTCTAAAATAAAAAGTTGATTACGTTAAAAAATCTAAGCAGTCTCCTCCCAGCCAGGATATGGACTGAAATAGCCAAATAAATATATAAAAGGCCACAAATTCAACTCAGAAAAAAAGCCCATAGAAAACATTATTCAAAATGGCAAAATATTGATGATCAAGAATGAAAGAATGGCCACTATATCACTTTTACTCAACATTACACTCTAAGTGAAAAAAAGAGATTTGATGGAGACTTTCCCAGAGGTTCAGTGGTTAAGACTCCACGCTCCCAATCCAGAGGGTGAGGGCTCCACCCCTGGTCAGGGAGCTGAGATCCCACAGGTCACATGGTGTGGCCAAAAAAAGAAAGTGAGAGATTGAGATTTGGGGTTTGAAATAGAAAAAATAAAACTCTCTCTATTTGCACAACAAGATTGTTGTAGAAAATTCAAAAACAAGACTAGAGAAAAATTATTAGAATAAATTCAACAAGGTTATCATCTGGAAGGTATATATAAAATACTAAATTGTATTTCTATACATAAAACAAAATTTTTTAAATATAATAGCATTGGGACACATCAAATAACTAATAGGAATAAATCTAATGAAAGAGAACACTCTACAGAAAACTATAAAAGATGGAGAGAAAGTAAAGAAACCTAAACAAATGAAGAAATACAGCTAATTGAGCTATGGATATAGTGATCTGATGTTGTAAAAACTCCCAATTCTCCCCAAGTTGATCTATAATCTGATTAAAATTTGGACAAATTTTCTGTGAAAATTGAAAAACTGATTCCAAAATTTAGTTGAAAAGGCAAAGGACCAAAATCTCTTGAAGAAGACTACCAAAAATGAGAGGACATGCTCTACCACATTATCCAGATGGATGTTTAGCTTCGGTAATTAAGAAAGTATGATATTGACCCAAGGATATCCAAATGGACCAACAGATGAGAATAAAGGGTTCAAAGGTTGACTCCAGAGCAGTGGAGATGCTCAGTGGTACTCAATTAAGGGAAATCCATATGGGGGAAAAAGTTAAATTTTACTGCAACCTCACGCCATACACAGAAGGCAATTATTAGGTAGACTGTAGACTCCAATGTGAAATTAAAACTCTTTGACAATAATAAAGAGCATCTTTTTGACATTGGGGTGGGAAATGACTTCTTAAACAGGACACAAAAAGCACTAGCCATAAGGAAAAATTGATAATAAGACACTGATAGTCAAGAGAAGATTCCTATTCTCACGATGTTATAGAAGTAACTCCTTTAAATCAACAAGACAAAGAACTCAATTAAAACACGAACAAGAGACTCTGACAAGCACTTCATAAAGGGGGTATTTAAAATGACCTGTATGAAAAGATGCTCATACCCATTATTCATTGGGAAAAGCAAATTAAAATTAAAAGGAAACTCTAATACACAACCACCATAATTGCCAAAACTTTACATTGACAATCCCAAGTACTGGCAAAGGTACAGAGCAACAGGAACTCTCACATGCTGCTGGTGGAAGTGGTACAAACACTTTGGAAAACTGCCAGACATCATGTTAAAGTTGAGCATCCACCTACTCTCCGATCTAGTGATCCTTATCCTAGGTACACACCTAGTAGAATACACACCCATGTACACCAGAATATTACCAGAATGTTCACAGAAGCATCCTTTACTCATCACAGTTCCAAATAGGAAACAACCCCAATTTTCACCAATAGTGTGTCTGTGTGTGCGTGTGCACGTGCACTCACTCGTGTCTGACTCTCTGCAGCCTCATAGACTGTAGCCTGCCTGGCTCCTCTGTCCAGGGGATCTTCCAGGCAATAATACTGGAGTAGATTGCCATTTCCTTCTCCAGATCTTTCTGACCCAGCGATTGAACTCATGTCTCTCACATCTGCTTTTGCAGGCAGATTCTTTCAGTAGTATATGATAAATGAATGCATTCATACGAGGGAATATACACAGGATTGAAAGTGAACTAATGCCATGAGACATGGAGGAGTCTCAAGGTTGAAAGGGAAAGCCAGATATAATTACATGGGTGATACCATTTAGTTTCATTTTGTGGAACTCATAGTCATAAAGGGTCGGGATAGCAGTCATTTTTAGGGAAAAGGGAGAAGGGGTGATTGAGAGGAAACCCCAGGGGAAGGACTCAAGAGTATTTGCAAAGCTCTCTCAATACAGGAGCATCATCTTAGAATCTGTGTTTTTGCTATAATGTTGTTGTTGTTGTCACACCTCAATAAAAGTCACTTTTGAAAGTTTGGGTGGATACACACCAAACTTAACAACTCTTACCCTACAGCAGCAGGAATACAGAAGGGGCTATTGTTTTAACTTCAGAGTGTCTAGAACTAGGTTGTCCAGTTGTAATTTTAGATATAAACATTGAGTTGGGGCACTGCATTAGCTTTCACCAAGAGTTTCACTGTTACTATTAAAAGAAAAAGCTTCCCATTGGAGAAGTGAGCTTTTAAATGAAAGTGAACACTGCTTTATCTCAAGGACGTCCTTGTTTCCTCTTGTTCTACTTAATCTTTTTCCCGACTATAAAAAAAAATTTCAATGTCAGTTCCTAGGAAGTCTTTTGCCTGGTTTTCAGATCTTTTTTGACCCACCCCCTAGAGTAATGAAAATAAAAACAAAAATAAACAAATTGGACCTAATTAAACTTAAAAGTGTTTGCACAGCAAAGAAAACCATAAGACAAAAAGACAGTCCTCAGAATGAGAGAAAATATTTGCAAATGAAGCAACTGACAAGGCATTAATCTCCAAAATATACAAACATGAAGCTCAATATATTAAAACAAACAAACAAACAATCCAATCACAAAATGGATGGAAGACCTAAATAGACATTTTTCCAAAGAAGAAGCACTGGCAAGGACAGGCCCTCAAACATCCATGGACGAATGGACAGTCTGAGATTTGATGGATTTGGAGGCTACTTCCCAGGTGGCTCAGTGGTAAAGAATCTGCCTGCAGTGCAAGAGACACGGGTTCCATCTCTGGTTCGAGAAGATCCACTAGAGGAAGAAATGGCAATCCACTCCAGTATTCCTGCCTGGAGAATGCTATGGACAGAGGAGCCTGGCAGGCTACAGTCCGTGGGGTCACAAAGAGTCAGACACAACTGAGCAACCCATACTTTCACTCACTTCACGTTGTTTTGCCAGGGATGGATTTTTCTAAGGAGCTGGTGGGGAGCCCAGCATCCTGTCTGGGTTTAGTTTCCTCAGTTCTATATCACTATGGTGATCATGTTGTTTATAATCTGAATGGGGGCACTTGCAGGTGAAAGGGGGTGCTAGTAACAGCTATATTGGCAATCAGATATAAACCAGGACCATTCTGGGCAAATAGGAATGTAAGGTTACAAGCTAGCTTAGGACTGAGAATTCACTGGAGAAAGAACTCTCAAAACTTAAAGCAAGGCTCCTCTGGGATTAAAACTGTGCTGTCAGCCTTGTTATTAAAACATGGTAATTGTGTTCTCTTACTTTCGACACAATGGCTAATGCTATTAGTGCTGCAATAGAAACCTGTGCTAAATGCATCTTTTATGAGACAGACAGCCTTTCGCGTTTTCCCTACCTTATTTGCTGGGTGCCAAAAACCATTTCTGGGAGGAAGACCACCTGGGGCATGTCTCGCCAACCTCACACAGGCAGACCAAGACCTACCCTTGTTCTAGTTGCCTCTCTGAGGCTCCCCAAAGTCAATATGTGGGTCAAAATTCTGGACTGTTAAAGGCCAGGAGCCCCCAGGGCTTGCTGTAGGAGCTTAAGAAACATTTAGGAGTTGCATGGCACAGAGGTCTTTCTGGTCCCTCCTATTTGCTATGTCCCCTCCAAACATTCTGCTTTTGCACCTGCTGTTCTCTCCACCTGAGATGCCCCTTCTTCTCTGAGTTTACTCCTTCTGGCCCCCGCTCTCAGCTCTGATGTCACAGATTCATAGGAGACACTGCTGATCACCCAAGCAGGTCTAGTTATGTGTCTGTTACACAGAACCTGGTCCTTCTGTGAGGACACAGACAGATCTTACTTCCTCCAGGGCCAGTGTGAGGGTGAAGCATATGCGGCACCCACCTCAGGTGCAAAAGTTAAGATGGCACCAAAAAACTCAATAGTCAAGACAAAAATGAACTATTTTTTTTTAATTAAAGCAATGTAAAAAAAGAAAAAAGCCACCATGAATGCAATACCAAAATCTTAAACAAAGGCAAGATCACAAGGCAAAGCTTGTGAAAGTACAGATTTGTTGTTCAGTCAACAAGTCGTGTCCAACTCTTTGTAACCCCATGGACTATAGCACACCAGGCTCCTCTGTCCTCCACTATCTCCCAGAGTTTGCTGTAATTCATGTCCATTGAGTCGGTGATGCTATCTAACTATCTCATTCTCTGTCACCCCCTTCTCCACCTGCCTTCAATCTTTCCCAGCATCAGGGTCTTTTCCAATGAGTTGGCACTTCACATCAAGTATTGGAGCTTCAGCATCAGTTCTTCCAAAGAATATTCAGGGTTAATTTCCTTTAAGATTGATTGGACTTCCCTATAGCTCAAATGGTAAACAATTTGCCTGCAATACATGACACCAGGCTTAGACCCCTGGGTCAGGAAGATCCTCTAGAGAAGGCAACAGCAATTCACTACAGTATTCTTGCCTGGAGAAATCCCAAGGACAGAGAAGCCTGGCGGGCTACAGTCCGTGGGGTCGCAAAGAGTTGGATACGACGGAGTGACTAACACATACAAGATTAACTAGTTTGATCTCCTTGCTGTCCAAGGGACTCTCAAGAGTCTTCTCCAACACCACAGTGTGAAAGCATCAATTCTTTGGCACTCAGCGTTCTTTATGGTGCAACTCTCATATCCATGCATGACTACCGGAAAAATCATAGCTTTGACTAGACAGACTTAGTCAGCAAAGTGGTGTCTCTGCTTTTTAATACACCGCTGGATCCCATTCCCTGAATTTCAGATTCAGGAGGTCTGAGGTAGGAGCTGAGAATTTGCATTTCTAACAGGTTACCAGGAGATGCTGAAGCTGCTGATCTGGGGAACACATGTTGAGGACCACCGATTGAGTCTATTCACCCTACTTCCTACCTCCACCCCACATCAAAATGAAGAAAAATCATTCCTTCTATGACGAAAGCAGAAATGGGCAGAAAAGCAGCCCCTGTCCTACAAAATAAATCAATGTGTGGCTATCTAACCCCGCTGTGGTTGGCTAAGTAATGCCGCCACAAGGACTCCATATCCTAATTCCCATAACCTGAGAGCATGTGACCTTATATGACATAAAGGATTTTGCAGATGTGATTAGGTTAAAGATCTTGACATGGCAGTGGGAGGGGGGGAGAGGGGGGGCACTGTGGTCCTCATATAACCACAAGTGTCTTAATTTAAAAAGGCAATATGGGGACTTTTCTGGTGGTCCAGTGGCTAGGACTCCATGCTCTCACTGCACAGCACGCAGGTTTGATCCCTGGTCAGGGAACTAGGTCCCACATGCATGTCGCGACTAAGAGTCCCCATGCGACAGTGAAGATCCCGCGAGCCACAACTAGCACCCAGTGCCACATACAATGGACTGTTTACTTAGCCATAAAATGGAATGAATTTGAGTCTGTTGTAGTCAGCTAGGGGAACCAAGAATGTGTTAAATGGAGTGAAGTAAGTCAGAAAGAGAAAAACAAATATAGTATATTTAAAGACACGACTTGGCAACTGAAAAACAACAACAACAAAACAGAAGGCAATATGATAACAGAAAGGGATTGGAGTGACGCACTTTGAAGACAGAGCAAACGGTCACAAACCATGGAACACGGTCAAGGCAATGTACTCTCCCCTAGAGCCTCCAGAAGCAATGCAGCCCAGCTGACACCCTGACTTTAGCCCCGTAAAACTATTTGTACTTCTGTCATCTGTAACAGTAAGAGAATAAACGTGTGTTACTGTAAGCCACTAAGTATATGGTAATTTGTTACAGCAGCCAGAGGGAACCAATACACTCCCATCATGTTGTACACAGAATACCTGGGGGCAAAGTGAAACAGACCCCTGCGAACTGGGCCATGAGGGACAAGGAGAGACTCACAAAAGTCACAAAGCAGCCCTAGGCAGACACCTCTGCTATTGAACGAAATGGGTACAATGTGTTTGGGTGGGTAATTAGTTGAGTTTGCTACAACTCAGCATGCAGAAGAGGGAACTTCCCTGGTGGTCCAGCAGTTAACAATCTATCTTCCAATGCAAGGGACTCAGGTTCCATCCCTGGCAGGGGAAGTAAGATCCCACATGTCACAGGGCAACTAAGATCCAAGACAGCCAAGTAAATTAGTTAAATTTAAAAAAACTTTTTTCTTTAGGTAGATATATTCCTAAGTATTTTATTCTTTTCGTTGCAATGGTGAATGGAATTGTTTCCTTAATTTCTTTTTCTACTTTCTCATTATTAGTGTATAGGAATGCAAGGGATTTCTATGTGTTGATTTTATATCCTGCAACTTTACTATATTCATTGATTAGCTCTAGTAATTTTCTGGTGGAGTCTTTAGGGTTTTCTATGTGGAGGATCATGTCATCTGCAAACAGTGAGAGTTTTACTTCTTCTTTTCCAATTTGGATTCCTTTTATTTTTTTTTTTTTCTGCTCTGATTGCTGTGGCCAAAACTTCCAGAACTGTTGAATAGTAGTGGTGAAAGTGGGCACCCTTGTCTTGTTCCTGACTTTAGGGGAAATGCTTTCAATTTTTCACCATTGAGGATAATGTTTGCTGTGGGTTTGTCATATATAGCTTTTATTATGTTGAGGTATGTTCCTTCTATTCCTGCTTTCTGGAGAGTTTTCATCATAAATGGATGTTGAATTTTGTCAAAGGCCTTCTCTGCATCTATTGAGATAATCATATGGCCTTTATTTTTCAATTTGTTAATGTGGTGAATTACATTGATTGATTTGCAGATATTGAAGAATCCTTGCATCTCTGGGATAAAGCCCACTTGGTCATGGTGTATGATCTTTTTAATGTGTTGTTGGATTCTGATTGCTAGAATTTTGTTGAGGATTTTTGCGTCTATGTTCATCAGTGATATTGGCCTGTAGTTTTCTTTTTTTGTAGTATCTTTGTCAGGTTTTGGTATTAGGGTGATGGTGGCCTCATAGAATGAGTTTGGAAGTTTACCTTCCTCTGCAATTTTCTGGAAGAGTTTGAGGAGGATAGGTGTTAGCTCTTCTCGAAATTTTTGGTAGAATTCACCTGTGAAGCAGTCTGGACCTGGGCTTTTGTTAGCTGGAAGATTTCTGATTACAGTTTCAATTTCCATGCTTGTGATGGGTCTGTTAAGATTTTCTATTTCTTCCTGGTTCAGTTTTGGAATACTGTACTTTTCTAAGAATTTGTCCATTTCTTCTACGTTGTCAATTTTATTGGCATATAATTGCTGATAGTAGTCTCTTATGATCCTTTGTATTTCTTTGTTGTCTGTTGTGATCTCTCCATTTTCATTTCTAATTTTATTGATTTGATTTTTCTCTCTTTGCTTCTTGATGAGTCTGGCTAATGGTTTGTCCATTTTATTTATCCTTTCAAAGAACCAGCTTTTGGCTTTGTTGATTTTTGCTATGGTCTCTTTTGTTTCATTTTGCATTTATTTCTGCCCTAATTTTTAAGATTTCTTTCCTTCTACTAACTCTGGGGTTCTCCAAATTCTTCCTTTTCTAGTTGCTTTAGGTGTAGAGTTAGGCTATTTGTTTGACTTTTTCTTGTTTCTTGAGGTATGCCTGTATTGCTATGAACTTTCCTCTTAGCACTGCTTTTATAGTGTCCCACAGGTTTTGGGTTGTTGTGTTTTCATTTTCATTAGTTTCTATGCATATATATATAGAAAACTATAAAACACTGATGAAAGAAATCAAAGAGGACACTAATAGATGGAGAAATATACCATGTTCATGGATCAGAAGAATCAATATAGTGAAAATGACTATACTACCCAAAGCAATTTACAAATTCAATGCAATCCCTATCAAGCTACCAGCCATATTTTTCACAGAACTAGAACAAATGATTTCAAGATTTGTATGGAAATACAAAAACCTCGAATAGCCAAAGCAATCTTGAGAAAGAAGAATGGAACTGGAGGAATCAACTTGCCTGACTTCAGGCTCTACTACAAAGCCACAGTCATCAAGACAGTATGGTACTGGCACAAAGACAGAAATATAGATCAATGGAACAAAATAGAAAGCCCAGAGATAAATCCACCCACTTATGGACACCTTATCTTTGACAAAGGAGGCAAGAATATACAATGGAGTAAAGACAATCTCTTTAACAAGTGGTGCTGGGAAAACTGGTCAACCACTTGTAAAAGAATGAAACTAGATCACTTTCTAACACCACACACAAAAATAAACTCAAAATGGATTAAAGATCTAAACGTAAGACCAGAAACTATAAAACTCCTAGAGGAGAACATAGGCAAAACACTCTCAGACATACATCACAGCAGGATCCTCTATGATCCACCTCCCAGCATTCTGGAAATAAAAGCAAAAATAAACAAATGGGATCTAATTAAAATTAAAATCTTCTGCACAACAAAGGAAAATATAAGCAAGGTGAAAAGACAGCCTTCTGAATGAGAGAAAATAATAGCAAATGAAACAACTGACAAACAACTAATCTCAAAAATATACAAGCAACTTCTGCAGCTCAATTCCAGAAAAATAAACGACCCAATCAAAAATGGGCCAAAGAACTTAATAGACATTTCTCCAAAGAAGACATACGGATGGCTAACAAACACATGAAAAGATACTCAACATCACTCATTATTAGAGAAATGCAAATCAAAACTACAATGAGGTACCACTTCACACCAGTCAGAATGGCTGTGATCCAAAAGTCTGCAAGCAATAAATGCTGGAGAGGGTGTGGAGAAAAGGGAACCCTCCTACACTGTTGGTGGGAATGCAAACTAGTACAGCCACTATGGAGAACAGTGTGGAGATTCCTTAAAAAATTGCAAATAGAACTACCTTATGACCCAGCAATCCCACTGCTGGGCATACACACCGAGGAAACCAGAATTGAAAGAGACACGTGTACCCCAATGTTCATCGCAGCACTGTTTATAATAGCCAGGACATGGAAACAACCTAGATGTCCATCAGCAGATGAATGGATAAGAAAGCTGTGGTACATATACACAATGGAGTATTACTCAGCCGTTAAAAAGAATTCATTTGAATCAGTTCTGATGAGATGGATGAAACTGGAGCCGATTATACAGAGTGAAGTAAGCCAGAAAGAAAAACACCAATACAGTATACTAACACATATATATGGAATTTAGGAAGATGGCAATGACGACCCTGTATGCAAGACAAGAAAAAAGACACAGATGTGTATAACGGACTTTTGGACTCAGAGGGAGAGGGAGAGGGTGGGATGATTTGGGAGAATGGCATTCTAACATGTATACTATCATGTAAGAATTGAATCACCAGTCTATGTCTGACGCAGGATACAGCATGTTTGGGGCCTCTCTGCCAAAGCAGAAGCAGTATAGGCCCGGCAGATGCACCTCTAAACACACGCTGGAATAGAATCCAAAGCTTTTAATTCTCTCTGGTGCATGGGGATGACCCAGAGAGATGTTATGGGGAGGGAGGTGGGAGGGGGGTTCATGTTTGGGAACGCATGTAAGAATTAAAGATTTTAAAATTTAAAAAATAAAAAACTAATTAAAAAAAAAGGAAAGCTGTGGTACATATACACAATAGAGTATTACTCAGCCATTAAAAAGAATACATTTGAATCAGTTCTAATGAGATGGATGAAACTGGAGCCGATTATACAGAGTGAAGTAAGCCAGAAAGAAAAACACCAATACAGTATACTAACACATATATATGGAATTTAGAAAGATGGCAATGATGACCCTGTATGCAAGACAGCAAAAAAGACACAGATGTGTATAGCGGACTTTTGGACTCAGAGGGAGAGGGAGAGGGCAGGATGATTTGGGAGAATGGCATTGAAACATGTATACTATCATGTAAGAATCGAATCGCCAGTCTATGTCCAATGCAGGATACAGCATGCTTGGGGCTGGTGCATGGGATGACCCAGAGAGATGTTATGGGGAAGGAGGTGGGAGGGGGGTTCATGTTTGTGAATGCATGTACACCCGTGGTGGATTTATGTCAATGTATGGCAAAACCAATACAGTATTGTAAAGTAAAATAAAGTAAAACTAAATTTTTTTTTAAAAAGGAAAGAAAAATAAATAAACTTTTTTAACATGCAGAAGAGAGGTGACCACCAGTGACAGTAACTCATGCTGGCATGAATGTTTCAGGCAGGAATGGGGGTAAGAGGTGATATTAGCTAGAAAAAGAGAGTCCTCTCTTGTCACCCAATAATTGATCCCCCTGCAGAGAGGACAACCACTTCCCCACCTTGTTGATTTGCAGTTTCTCATTGCTATGGGCTTAAGTGTACACCCCAAATTCACGTGCTGGAGCCCTAAACCCCCATGTGACCACATTCAATGGCATGCTCTTTAAGGAGGCAATTACGGTTAAATGAGGGCATAAGGGTGGGGCCCTGAGTCACAGGACTGGTGTCCTTAGAGAAGAGGAGGAGACACCAGGGGAACGTGTACAGAAGACAGGCCATGAGAGGACACAGCGAGAAGCTGGCCACCTGCAAGCCAGGAGGAAAGGTTGCAGAATCAACCCCACTCGCCCTGATCTTGGACTTCTGGCCTCCAAATCAGAGAGAGGAATTTTGCCACTTAAGCCAGCCACTCTGCAGTGCTCTGTTATGACAGCCTGGCCACTGACATGCTCATTTAATTCAACTCTCGCATCTAAAAAAAAAAAAAAAACTTTCTTTTTTAAAAATTTGTATTTATTTACAGCTGCATGCAGGCTGTCTCTACTTGCAGCAAGAGAGGCTACTCTCTCTCTAGTTGTGGTGCCCCGTCTTCTCATTGCAGTGGCTTCTCTCATTGTAGAGCACAGGCTCTAGGACCTGCGGGCTTCAGTAGCTGTGGCACTCAGGCTTAGTTGCCCTGCAGCATGTGGAATCTCCTGGGACCAAGGATTGAACCCATGTCGCCTCTATTGGCAGGTGGAATCCTTACCACTGGACCACCAGGGAAGTCCCAACCCTCTCATTTTATAGGGGCAACCATGTCTGAGAGCCGGGAATGGGCTCTAGGAGAGCTCAGCTTCAAATCCTAGCCATGCTGGGGTCTGTCTACCTCCTCTATACAGCCGAGGGTCACAGTCACCATAGGTCATGGATGCTAGTTAGCCAATCACCTGCAGGCATCACCTGGGCTTCTGCTGGAGTTGGTGCTATGCTGCTGCTGCTGCTAAGTCGCTTCAGTCGTGTCCAACTCTGTGCGACCCCATAGATGGCAGCCCACCAGGCTCCCCTGTCCCTGGGATTCTCCAGGCAAGAACACTGGAGTGGGTTGCCATTTCCTTCTCCAGTGCATGAAAGTGAAAAGTGAAAGGGCTATAGCAGGTCTTATTTTTTATCTCTGTGTTTGCTGTCTGAATTCAGACTACAGTGGACTGGCCAGTGTTCCCCTCTCCTCCCCACAGCTCCCACGGGCATTAGCATGGAAGAACCATCCTCATATGATGAGAGGAGGAGAAAACAAACTCATCAGCTTAATCAGAGAAATACAGTCTGCAGGCCAAGTGCTAATTCATCACAGCACCGCCAACAAGAGACATTTGCTCAGCTTTCATTAGCCCAATGAACACAATACAGGAGCAATTGAGCATAAGAGGCAAAGAATGATAATTCCTTCCAAGGAGCCCCTGGGTGACAGTGGCTTTTTCATATGAATAAAGAGGAGCTGATTAATCAAAGACGGTGAATAAAGGCTGCTCGCTATCTGCCCAGACACAGCAAGATGGAAATTCGATAATGTCCCTGCCCCTTTCTGACTTTCGGACCCCTCTCACTTCAGGATGAAATGCGACAAGAGTGAGGTTTTTTCATGAGGCAGCTGCTCAGCCATCTCAGCTTCATTTCTTTTCCTAAATAATCAATACGCACGGATCGCAGCTGCTATAAACGTCAAGCCACAATTTGTGGCAAACATTGGCTCAAATCAGTTCAGGCAGCTTCTGACCGGAGACCTCCCCCACTGCAGCCAGGGCAGAATAATAAAGAACTCTCCAGACTGTGACGGCATTTTTCTTTCTATCCAGTCTCAGTGCAAGAGGCTCAAGATTTTTTTTTTTTTAAATCCTGCAGACTCCGTGGGAAGGAGGGAGTTATGGTCTGAGATTTTCTGAAATGTTCAGTTGACCTTGGGAAGCTGAAGGACTTAAAGGGGATGGGAAATCATGGACCCTGATCTTTAAAAGCTGCACTCCTTGGGCAAAATGATCCATCACTCCCCGAGACCAACAGGCAAGAGCCATTATTTGGTGAAGGAGGTAATTCCCCGTGTCTGGGCCCCTACTGCTTCCCAGGTGGCTCAGTGGTAAAAAAGAGAAAAAAAAGTTTAAAAATCTGCCTGCCAATGCAGGAGATGCAGGTTCAATCCCTAGGTCAGGAAGATTTTCTGGAGGAGGAAATGGCAACCCACTCCAGTATTCCTACCTGGAGAATTCCACAGACAGAGGAGCCTCGCAAGCTGTAGTCCATGGGGTCCTGAAGAGCCGGACATGACTGACCATGCATGTTCACACTGGGCCTCTGCATCTGCAATTCCCTTACCTTGTAATGGTTTCCTTCCTTCCTGCCCTGTGCTTAACTTTACTAGTTACCCTGGTTTCAGCTTGTTTCTTCCTCCAGAAAGTCTTCCCTGACTTCCACGGCTGAGTTGAGCATTTTCCATTGTGCTCCTTTAGTTCACGGCACAACAGAGAATCTCGTTTCCACTTGCCCAGTGACACTTATACCTTATTCCAGTAGCAGAAACAATGTCCTCTAGAAGGTCTCCTCCATCACTGCACACATCATCCATGGGCTATCCAGTCCAGAGACCTGTCCACTTTAGCCAAAGGGGTGGACACAGGACCAAAGACAAGTCAAATTCTCATGCCAAGCCAACCTGATATTGATCAAGGTAAGGAAAACAGTGAGAATCAAAGACATCAACCCTGGAAAAGACCGTCTGTGTTTCCTATTCCTTAGATCCCTCTAGCTGCTGCCCATTTCTGTCCTTCCCAAGCCTGGCTGTTCAGCTTCTTGTTCAGACCTGTGAACCTTCCCATAGCATCCCAGTGCACACTGTCTTTGGCTGAGGTTAGCCGGAGTTGGCTTCTGTTAACCAGAAGCCCTGAGGTTCTCTAACATCCCAACCCTCCCTCTGCAGCTACTGACAGAGATCAGTGGCTGTCACTCATCTTCAAACCCTCTGCAACGAACACAGGATCTGGCGCCTGGCAACTGCTCACTGGTTTACTGAGTGGAAACTCCTTGTGCTGATCACTGAGTAATGCTGCTTTGATCTGCTGTGTCAAGAGCTGTCAATCTGACACACAACACACACTGATGAATCTGCTTAGGGATGTGAGTGCTGGGAGACAAATATGATAGACCAGAAAGACATCAGGCTTCCAGCCACATAGACCTGAATGTAGAAGCCAACTCCGGAATTCGTTAGATATTACTCAAAAGCGCAGAATTCACCTCTTTGTCTCTGCATCCACAGCATTGTACCTGGCACCTGGGCAGGTGCTCAGGATGTGAGAAATAACAACATCTAAGAACACATCACATAAGCCAGTCTTACCTTCAGCATCCTTAGAGGAAGATCATGTAATTTCCCTCTCTGGACTCTTGAGATTTAAACATGTTTAAGTGTTTAAACTGGTTAAACATGTAACACGGTTAGTGGTCATTATGTATCAACTTCCCCTCTGGTCAGGGCGTGTCCAACCTTCCATGTTTTCCCTAAGGCATAACCATGTTGTGCAAGAAGAGACTTAGTTTAACTCTGCTGTCCCCACGTCCTCCATCCCAGTTATGTAAGTCTAGAGTCTGTAGGGAGGAAAGACTTCTTCCCTCTACCCTCCAAGGTTTCCCAATGGGGCTTGCAAATTAAGACCAACAAGATGTTGATTAACAACAGAAAAATAAATAGAAGTTTCTTAACAGCACACCTGATCATGGGAGAGAGTCAATGATCAGGACCTCAAAGGGGTGGTTAGAACTTAGGGCTTCTATAGCATCTTAACATGGAGAAGGCAATGGCACCCCACTCCAGTACTCTTGCCTAGAGAATCCCATGGACGGAGGATCCTGGTAGGCTGCAGTCAATGGGGTCATGAAGAGTCGGACACAACTGAGTGACTTCACTTTCACTTTTCACTCTCATGCATTGGAGAAGGGAATGGCAACCCACTCCTGTGTTCTTGCCTGGAGAATCCCAGGGATGGCAGAGTCTGGTGAGCTGCCATCTATGGGGTCGCACAGAGTTGGACACGACTGAAGCAGCAGCAGCAGCAGCATCTTACATTTGTCAAGAAGTGACAAGACAAAGGAAATGGGTTTAGTGGTGGCAAACTGTGGAAAGGTAAATATATAGGGGGAAATAATGAAGGATAAGGGTTGATTTAGTAAGGTTTGCTAGGTAGATTCCTCTGGTGCCATCTCTGGACCAAAGAGAGTTAAGAGTTGTCCTGAGTGATTAAGAACAGTAGAAAGGAGAAGGCAGAGGATTTGTCTTATGTTAGCTTCCTCTCATTAAGTCAAAGTGGTACATTTTAAGGTTGTGCACTCTGAACCCTTTGTGTCATACACAGAAGCTATGACCTAGGATGGGAAAAAAAATTTAAAGCGTTGGTCACTTAGTCATGTCTGACTCTTTTTGACTCCATGGACATTAGCCTGCCAGGCTCCTTTGTCCATGGGATTCTCCAGGCAAGAATACTGGAGTGGGAAGTCCTCTTCTCCCGGGGATATTCTCGACCCAGAGTTCAAACCCAGGTCTCTTGCATTGCAGGTGGATTCTTCACTGTCTGAGCCACCAGGGAAGCCCATGACCTAAGGTAGCAGTTATCTAATGATAGCTCTCCAGAACATGATCACCAGGACTCATGTGAAAGCAAATACAGTGTGATGTAAAGAACATTCCAGAAAAATGCAAATATGCACATATTTACTTCAAATGATCTGGATCTGTACTTAGCTGCCCTGTTAATCTGCTCTCTGAAAACTCTCCCATATCTCCTCCCACCTCCCAGAAGAGCTTAGGAAGTCATGTCTATCTGGAAGAGCAAACACTCTTCTTTATCTATATCAAGTCTGCAAAGTTTGTTTGTTTGTCTGTTTGTTTTGCAAAGTCCCAGATAATAAATAACCTCCAACCTGGTAATACCAGACCACCTTACCTGCCTCCTGAGAAACCTGTATGCTGGTCAAGAAGCAAAAGTTAGAGCTAGACATGGAACAACAGACTTGTTCCAAATAGGGAAACGAGTATTTCAAGGCTGTATATTGTCACCCTGCTTATTTAACTTATATAGAGAGTTCAGTTCAGTTGCTCAGCCGTGTCCACCTCTTTGCGACCCCATGAATCACTGCATACCAGGCCTCCCTGTCCATCACCAACTCCCAGAGTTCACTCAAACTCACATCCGTCAAGTCGGTGATGCCATCCAGCCATCTCATCCTCCATCGTCCCCTTCTCCTCCTGCCCCCAATCCCTCCCAGCATCAGAGTCTTTTCCAATGAGTCAACTCCTCGCATAAGGTGGCCAAAGTATTGGAGTTTCAGCTTCAGCATCAGCCCTTCCAATGAATACCCAGGACTGATGTCCTTTAGGATGGACTGGTTTGATCTCCTTGCAGTCCAAGGGACTCTCAAGAGTCTTCTCCAACACCACAGTTCAAAAGCATCAATTCTTCAGCACTCAGCTTTCTTCACAGTCCAACTCTCACATCCATACATGACCACTGGAAAAGCCATAACCTTGACTAGACAGACCTTAGTCGGCAAAGTAATGTCTCTGCTTTTGAATATGCTATCTAGGTTGGTCATAACTTTCCTTCCAAGGAGTAAGCGTCTTTTAATTTCATGGCTGTAGTCACCATCCGCAGTGATTTGGGAGCCCCCCAAAATAAAGTCTGACACGACACTGTTTCCACTGTTTCCCCATCTATTTCCCATGAAGTGATGGGACCAGATGCCGTGATCTTAGTTTTCTGAAAGTTGAGCTTTAAGCCAACTTTTTCACTCTCCTCTTTCACTTTCATCAAAAGACTTTTTAGTTCCTCTTCACTCTCTGCCATAAGGGTGGTGTTATCTGCATATCTGTGGTTACTGATATTTCTCCCAGCAATCTTGATTCCAGCTTGTGCTTCTTCCAGCCCAGCATTTCTCATGATGTACTCTGCATAGAATTTAAATAAGCAGGGTGACAATATACAGCCTTGACGTACTCCTTTTCCTATTTGGAACCAGTCTGTTGGTCCATGTCCAGTTTTAAGTGTTGCTCCCTGACCTGCATATAGGTTTCTCAAGAGGCAGGTCAGGTGGTCTGGTATTCCCATCTCTTTCAGAATTTTCCACAGTTTATTGTGATCCACACAGTCAAAGGCTTTGGTATACTCAATAAAGCAGAAATAGATGTTTTTCTGGAACTCTCTTGCTTTTTCGATGATCCAGCAGATACTGGCAGAGTACATCATGCAAAATGCCAGGCTGGATGAAGCACAATCTAGAATCAAGATTGCCGGGAGAAATATCAATAACCTTAGATAAACAGATGACACACCCTTATGGCAGAAAGTGAAGAGGAACTAAAGAGCCTCTTGATGAAAGTAATAGAGGAGAGTGAAAAAGCTGGCTTAAAACTCAACATTCAAAAAACTAAGATCAAGGCATCTGGTCCCCTCACTTCATGGCAAATAGGTGGGGAAACAATGGAAACAGTGAGAGACTTTATTTTTCTGGGCTCCAAAATCACTCTAGATGGTGACTGCAGCCAGGAAATTAAAAGATGTTTGCTCCTTGGTAGAAAAGCTATGACAAACCTAGACAGCATATTAAAAAGCAGAAACGTTACTTTGCCAACAAAGGTCCATCTAGTCAAGGCTATGGTTTTTCCAGTGGTCATGTACAGATGTGAGAGTTGGACTATAAAGAAAACTGAGCACTGAAAAATTGATGCTTTGGAACTGTGGTGTTGGAGAAGACTCCTGATTGTCCCTTGGACTGCAAGGAGATCAAACCAGTCGATCCTAAGGGAGATCAACCCTGAATATTCATTGGAAGGACTGAAGCTGAAGTTGAAACTCCAATACTTTGTCCACCTGAAGCAAAGAATTGACTCATTGGAAGAGACCCTGATGCTGGGAAAGATTGAAGGCAGGAGGAGAAGGGGGTGGCAGAGGATGACATGGTTAGATGGCATCACTGACTGGATGGACATGCGTTTGAGCAAGCTCTAGGAGATGGTGATGGATAGGGAAGCCTGGCATGCTGCAGTCTATGGGGTTGCAAAGAGTCAGACACGACTGAACAACTGAACTGAAGTGAACCTGGTGGCTCAGATAGTATAGAATCTCCCTGTGATGCAGGAGACAAGGTTCTATCCCTGGGTCAGGAAGATCCCCTGGAGAAGAGCATGGCAACCCACTCCAGTATTCTTGCCTGGAGAATTCCATGAACAGAGGAGCCATGGGGTGTAAAGTGTTGGACATGATTGAGCAACTAACATTTGCACTAGATAGTAAATACTTTAGGCTCTGTAAGCCACACAGCCTCTGTCATTGCAAGCTACTCATCTCTGACCTAGTATAGTGAAAGCTACAATGGATGTGACTGTGTTCCAGTAAGACTTTTTCATAGGCACTGGAATCTAAATTTCATATAATTATCAGGTGTCACAAAGTATTCTCCCTCTGATTTTTTTTTAATCCATTTAAAAATGCAAAAACTATTCTAGCTCAAGAGCTGTGGGCTGTATTTGCCCTGCAGGCCAACATCTGCCAGCCTCACCTAAATGAAGGCTTAGCTCATCCTTGACACAGGGTGGCCATCATTAGCTGCTCACTCCCCTTTCCAGCCACAGCACTCTCAGGACCCTGCACCCCAGGAAAAAACCTGCAGGGAAACCAGAGAGGAAGTCTACAGGGAACAGAAGGAGCAGAGGCCATGGGGAAAGCTGTGGAAGTAGACCCAGGACAGAAGTCAATTACTTCTGCTTGCTAATTTGTCTAGCCCTGGGCAATTCAGTTACACTGTCTAAGCTTTGGCTTTCTCTTACACGAAATGGATCTATTCCACCTCGTGAGACTGTGAGGATTATGTGAAATAAGCTACTCAAAGCATTTCACACAGCCTGGCACCCAGCAAGAGCTTAATGGAGGCTGGTCCCCCATAGGGAATGAAGGGGACATTCCCATTTTTTCAAATGCCAATTAGCTTGAAGAACGTCCACACATTTACAGAATGTATGCACAGAATGTATATACATTCAGAACAAGCTTGCTGAGCCCTGATAAAAGAGAATTGTGTTTGATCTCCTGGGTAAGAATGACCTCCTAAGCTATTCTGGAAGGTGGGAGATGAGCCCATTTTTCGAAGGCAGATCAACAGGGCAACAAGCATGTACTAGCTGGCAGGGGTGGGAGGGGAGTGGGGAGAGGCTCTACTGACTTTGTCCTTTGGCAGCAGGAACTCAGCCCAGCTTTCCCCTGATACCCTTTTTCTGTTCATCCTGCTCACTAGTAAGGCTTAGCTCTGCTGCTAAATTGCAAGCAATCCCCTTGCTATTTAGCTGCCCTTTTCAAAAGTCTGGATCTACAAACTGCAGCCCAGGTCTTTCTGCCACACAGAGCAAGAGAGCCTCTAACCTTCAGGAATAAATGCAACTGGGGGCCTGGAACAATACAGCTGGTTCATCTAGATTATTCTCAAAATGACTATCAGTAATTCCAACCTTCAAGAACCTCAACAAATTCTGCTGCCCTTCGCAAGTAACCCATGGGGTCGGCAGAGACTGTGGGCCTGATTTCTCCCTCTGTCCAGTCCATCGTCCTCCCTCCAACAGAGGTGGACCCCAGAGCGCACCCTAATGAGCTCCCTGAGCAAGAACTCTGGCTCCAAGTCTGCTTCCTGGAGAACCCAGACAGCGACAGGAGCACAGTCAGCTCCAGGGTCAAATTCCATGGCCAGACCGTGGGCTGGACCACTTGTGTGAAACTCTTCCCAAGTCTCAACTTCTCACCTAGAAAAGAATCTGTGCCTTTTAATGCGTGTCTGTGCTCAGTCGCTTCCGTCATGTCCAACTCTGCATGACACCACGGACTGTAGCCCACCAGGCTCCTCTGTCCATGGGATCCTCCAGACAAGAGTACTGGAGTGGGTTGCCATGCCTTCCCCCAGGGAATCTTCCCCACCCAGGGATCAAACCTGGGTCTCCTGCATTGCAGGCAGATTCTTTACCACTGAGCCACCAGGGAAGCCCATGCCTTTTAATGGGATATGGATAAAATAAACATACAAGGCACATAGTATACCTCCTAGATTCATCCTTGGAGATGAGAAGTCTCATAGACATGCTAGAAGCCAAACAGGAAAGACTCTGAAACAGCCAAGGGGATCAGAATACGCCACCCCAAATAAGTCGTATTTAATTGATCTCATGCAGGGCCCTGTGGGACTCCAGGGCTCGAGGCTTTTGTGTCTCTCATTTCTTTGATTATAGGAAACAGTCTTCATTCAGCCTCCTTGACTTTCCCTGAGTTCCAATGGGCTGATTCAAGCCATTGGTAATTAGGGAAGGGAGAGGATGCACGACCAGGGGGAAAGAGCAGAGCCTTGGGGCAAGGTCCTGTTTCTCCATCAAAGGATATGCACAACAGAATCTCTGAGCTGCTCTGCAGAAACTGAAACCCCCTCCAGATGGAAGAACTTAATGATTAACAGTGATATGCTGCTACCAAGCATGTGGACCCCAGACCAGCTGGACTAAATGCTGATGATGTCAACTTCTTACCTCACCACCAACACATTAGAAGAATGTCCACAAGATGCTTATGCCCTCTTTGAACAATAAAAGTTCTTACTATTTCCCCAAAGTTGGGATACACAGTTTTGAGGGTATTAGCCTGCTGTGGCCCCCTTTTTGCCTGGCAAAGTAATAAAACTATCCGTTTCTGTTGCTGTCCAGTCACTCAGCTGTGACTGATTCTTTGTGACCCCATGGATTGCAGCACGCCATGCTTCCCTGTCCTTCATTGTTTCCTGGAGTTTGCTCAAACTCGTGTCCATTGAGTTGGTGATGCCATCTAACCATCTCATCCTGTCATCCCCTTCTCCTTCTGTCCTCAGTCTTTCCCAGCATCATGGTCTTTTCTAATGAGTCAGCTCTTCGCATCAGGTGTCCAAAGTATTGGCGCTTCAGCTTCAACATCAGTCCTTCCAATGAAAATTCAGGGTTGATTTCTTTTAGGATTGACTGGTTTGATCTTTTTGCTATCCAAGGGATTCCTTTTCTACTTCACCCAGAACTCTATCTCTGAGATTCCATTAGGCACCAGTGTTCAGAGAAGCTGAGCTTTCAGCATCAGCCTCCCCCTATCTATTGAAGCAAACTCCCCCCTTTGCAAAGGAGTTCCTCTCCCACTTCTCATATCAGAAAGGGCAAAACTACTACTAATCATTTTTTTTCTAAGGTAAGAAGTAGATTTAGAGAGATACACATTCCAGACACAGAATGTGGCCCATCTCAAAAGACACCTTTTTAACAACTGTGTTTGTTTTGGCCGTGCAGCATGCAGGGTCTTAGTTCCCCTATCAGGGATCAAACCCAGGCCTCCCTCAGAAGAAGCACAGAGTCTTAACTACTAAACCATCAGGGAAGTCCTTCAGTAGGCAGAATCTTCTGAAGCAGAACCACTCCCAATCACCAGAGAGGACTCTAGACTCTTACCAGCCCAGAGATGGCACCAGAGGAATATGCATAACCATTGCTAAAATAACAATTACCTTCCATTGTTTTCCCACATCTATTTACCTTCCAACAATTTACTACCCATTTTCCTTTGCCTTGTCACTTCTCCATGAATGTATCACTTTTTGTTAAAATGATATATAAGCCTCCAGTTTGCAACATCTGTTTGGGGTTTTCACTGAATTTCCATATGGGAAATAAATAAATAAATCTTTTTCTCCTGTTAATCTTTTGTCAGCTTAGTTTGCAAGGCTCCAGTCACTGAACCTAAAAGGGTAGAGGAGAAAGTTTTTTACTCTCCAACAACAGCATGGAAAAATAGGGCACATGGACCGTAAAACAGGCACATGTAGCTTGTTCATTCTTTTCTACGGTTTGAGGTCTGCTTCTGAGCAGTTATAGGTCAGTGTATATAAAAAGAAATAACCCAGTTATAACACACATTCATTTTCTCTAGTGCCTTGCACAAGCCCAGGCACATATATTTGAGTGTGGACGTTCAAATATCCAATGGATAAATAATTAACTGAGCAGATGGGACAGAGGGGAGGATATGGCTAAGATTAATTCATTCCAATACTTGAACCTTTACTCTTTGCCAGGCATTTTTCACAGTACTTGGAGATACAGCTGTTAACCAGACGACCTATGCCCTCAGAGAGCTCAGTCTAATAGAGTCTATATGGATTAAACAGGCAGTCACAAAAGCATAATTGCCAAGAGCCAAGTGCCGTACAGAAAAATCAAGGGTAGGATGAGATCAACAGGGGGACTCGATTTAGACAAAGGGATCAGAGAAATGTTTAAGTCATTACTTTTTTTTTTAATTAATGTATTTTTTATTGAAGGATAATTGCTTTATAGAATTTTGCTGTTTCCTGTCAAACCTCAACATGAATCAGCCCTAGGTATACGTATACCCCCTCCCTTTTAAAACTCCCTCCCCATCCCACCCCTCTAGGTTGATACAGAACCCCTGTTTGAGCTTCCTGAGCCATACAGCAAATTCCTGTTGGCTATCTATTTTACATATGGTAATGTAAGTTTCTATGTTATTCTTTCCATACATCTCACCCTCTCCTCCCCTCTTCCCATGTCCATGAGTCTATTCTCTATGTCTGTTTCTCCACTGCTGCCCTGTAAATAAATTCTTCAGTATCATTTTTCTAGATTCTGTATCATATATATGTGTTCAGTTCAGTCACTCAGTCATGTCTGACTCTTTGCGACCCCATGAATCACAGCATGCCAGGCCTCCCTGTCCATCACCAACTCCCAGAGTTCACTCAGACTCACATCCATCGAGTCGGTGATGCCATCCAGCCATCTCATCCTCGGTCATCCCCTTCTCCTCCTGCCCCCAATCCCTCCCAGCATCAGAGTCATTTCCAATGAGTCAACTCTTCGCATGAGGTGGCCAAAGTACTGGAGTTTCAGCTTTAGCATCATTCCTTCCAAAGAAATCCCAGGACTGATCTCCTTTAGAATGGACTGGCTGGATCTCCTTGCAGTCCAAGGGACTCTCAAGAGTCTTCTCCAACACCACAGTTCAAAAGCATCAATTCTTCAGTGCTCAGCTTTCTTCACAGTCCAACTCTCACATCCATACATGACCACAGGACCATAGCCTTGACTAGACGGACCTTGTTGGCAATGTAATGTCTCTGCTTTTGAATATGCTATCTAGGTTGGTCATAACTTTCCTTCCAAGGAGTAAGCGTCTTTTAATTTCATGGCTGCAGTCACTATCTGCAGTGATTTTGGAGCCCCCAAAATAAAAGTCTGACACTGTTTCCACTGTTTCCCCATCTATTTCCCATGAAGTGATGGGACCAGATGCCATGATCTTCGTTTTCTGAATGTTGAGCTTTAAGCCAACTTTTTCACTCTCCTCTTTCACTTTCATCAAGAGGCTTTTTAATTCCTCTTGACTTTCTGCCATAAGGGTGGTGTCATCTGCATATCTGAGGTTACTGATATTTCTCCCAGCAATCTTGATTCCAGCTTGTGCTTCTTCCAGCCCAGCATTTCTCATGATGTGCTTTGCATAGAAGTTAAATAAGCAGGGTGACAATATACAGCTTTGGCGTACTCCTTTTCCTATTTGGAACCAGTCTGTTGGTCCATGTGCAGTTCTGACTGTTGCTTTCTGACCTGCATATAGGTTTCTCAAGTTGGGTGCATAGATATTTACAATTGTTATGTCTTCCTCTTGGATTGATCCCTTGATCATTATGTAGTGTCCTTCCTTATCTCTTGTAGTCTTTATTTTAAGGTCTATTTTGTCTGATATGAGGATTGCTATTCTAGCTTTCTTTTGCTTCCCATTTGCATGGAATATATTTTTTCCATCCTCTCACTTTCAGCCTGTCTGTGTCTTGAGGTCTGAAGTGGGTTTCTTGTAGACAGCATATATATGGGTCTTGTTTTTGTATCCATTCAGCCAGTTTGTGTCTTTTGGTTGCAGTATTTAATCTATTTACATTTAAAGTAATTATTGATATATATATGTTCCTATTGGCATTTTCTAATTGTTTGGAGTTGGTTTTGTAGATCTGTTTTCTTCTGTTGTATTTCTTGACTATATAAGTCAGTTTAACATTTGTTGTAAAGCTGGTTTGGTGGTACTGAATTCTGTTAACTTTCGCTTGTCTGAAAAGCTTTTAATTTCTCCACCAATTTTGAATGAGATCCTTGCTGGGTACAGTAATCTTGGTTGTAGATTTTCCCCTTTGAGTACTTTAAATATATCCTGCCATTTCCTTCTGGCTTGCAGAGTTTCTGCTGAAAGATCAGCTGTTAACCATTTAGGGTTTCCTTTGTATGTTACTTGTTGCTTCTCCCTTACTGCTTTTAATATTCTTTGTGTTTAGTCTTTGTTAGTTTGACTAGTATGTGTCTTGGCATGTTTCTCCTTGGGTTTATCCTGTATGGGACTCTTCATGCCTCTTGGACTTGGCTATTTCCTCTCCATGTTGGAGAATTTTTCAACTATAATCTCTTCAAAAACTTTCTCATACCCTTTCTTTTTCTCTTCTTCTTCTGGGACCCCTTTAATTCAAATGTTGGTGCATTTGATATGGTCCCAGAGGTCTCTGAGACTGTCCTCAGCTCTTTTCTTTTTTTTTTTTTACTTTATTCTGCTCTTCAGAAGTTATATCCACCATTTTATCTTCCAGCTCACTGATTGTTCTTCTGCTTCAGATATTGTTATTGATTCCCTCTCGAGTATTTTTAATTTCAGTAATTGTGTTGTCTCTGTATGCTTATTCTTTAGTTCCTCTAGGTCTTTGTTGATTCTTACATTTTCTCCATTTTTGTTTTCAAGGTTTTTGATCATCTTTACTATCATTATTCTGAATTATTTTTCACATAATTTTCCTATTTCCTCTTCATTTATTTGGACTTCTGTATTTCTAGTTTGTTCCTTCATTTGTGCAGTATTTCTCTGCTTTTTCTTTCTTTCCTTTTTAGTTACTATGTTTGAAGTCTCCTTTTCCCAGGCTTTAAGGAAAGTTTAATAATTTCCTTGAAGAAGGTTGGATTCTTTCTTCCTTTTGGTTTCTGCCCTCCTAAGATTGGTCCAGTGGTTTGTGTGAGCTTCATATAATGTGAGATTTGTGCTGAGTTTTTGTTTGTTTTTCCTCTGTTGGGCAAGGTTGAGTGAGGCGGTACTCCTGTCTGCTGATGATTTGGTTTGTATTTTTGTGTTGTTTGTTGTTTAGATAAGGCGTCCTGCACAGGGTGCTACTGGTGGTTGGGTGATACCAGGTCTCGTATTCAAGTGGTTTCCTTTGTGTGAGTTCTCAGTATTTGATACTCCCTAGGGTTAGTTCTCTGGTAGTCTAGGGTCTTGGAGTCAGTGCTCCCACTCCAAAGACTCAAGGCTTGATCTCTAGTCAGGAACAAAGATTTCACAAGTGGTGTGTTATGGAATTAAGTGATATTAAGACAACTATTCAAAAATGAGAGACAGAAGATGAACCCCAAATGGCAGTTACAAAACCAGGCAAATAATAATTAAAATATTGGAATATACACATATATACCCATGAGCAAAGTGAAAACAGTCCAACAAAAATAAAGTACAGCAGACTGATCTGGCAAACAAAGGAAATCAAAAATCATATTTACCATTTAAGAACAAAAGTAACTTAAGCACAAACTGGAAAACAAAACTAAAGCAAGGTGCTGAGTAGGGAAGCAATGAAAACAAAACTTAACAAATATGTTGAGAGGAAAGAAAAGGAAGAAAGAATAGATACACAAAGTTAAATAGAGTTCGATGAAGAAGATTTATATACATTAAAGATTAACTGCAAGGGGGAAAGAATAGTAGGAAAGGCAAGCAAAAGAATAAATGCAGAAAAAATATACCCAGCTTTAAAAAATTAAGAATTAAAATTATAAAAAAGAGAAAAGAGAAAAAAATGGAAGAAAGAAAAAGGAGGGGAAAAAGGAAAACTACACAGAACTGCAAAAGCCCAATATAGAGGCAGAGGTTTATAACAACAATAGAAAGTGTGACTGAATATACACATATACAGCCATAAACAAAATCAAAACAGTCCAACAAAAATAAAGTACCATAGATTGACCTGGTAAACAAAGGAACCCAAAAATTATATCTACCAGAACAAAACTAATTAAAGCACAAAGTGGAAAACAAAACTAAAACAAGGTGCCAATTGGGGAATAAAGCAATGAAAATAAAACTAACAAATATGTTGAGAGGAAAGGAAAGAAAGAATAGATATGCAAAGTTAAATAGAGGTAGATAAAGAAGATTTATATATGTTAAAGGTTAACTGCAAGGGGGAAAGAACAGTAGGAAAAGCAAACAAAGGAATAAATGTAGAAAAAGTAATAATAGGTTTACAAAATTAAAAATTAAAATTAAAAAAAATGAAAAGAAAAAAATAGTGGAAAACTCCACAGAACTGCAAAACCCCAACATAGAGGCAGAAGTTTATGACAATAATAAAAAATGTGACTGAGGTGGGGTGGGGAGCTCAAAAGCTTAACTGGATTTCTTAGTGCCAATAAAATCAACAACTACAACAGAGAGGGGGGGGGGAGAAAAAAAAATCCAAATGAATTTAAAGAACAAGTCAAAAAATAAGAATAATAAATGTTTTGCTTGAGTCACTGCTATCAGAGTCCTTTGCCTCGCTGGGAGTCATAGTCCACCTCACTTCCCTAGGATGCCCTCCAGCACTGCGCTGATCCCTGGACCTGCTGTGGGGGCTGCTCAGATTCTAATCTAGGCCTACTACTGTGTGTTCTTGCCTCCAATGTCCACAGCTATCAGAGCTAGTGTGTTTTCATTTGTGGGAGCTCTCAATGCCTTTTATACATTCCATAGACAGAGTCTGCCTAGCTGATCATGTGGATTTAATCTCCAGCTTGTATGGCTGGTGGGATGGTTTTGGTTTTTCTTCCTTAGCCACACTGTCCCTGGGTTTCAATTGTGGTTTTATTTCCACCTCTGCACGTGGGTTGTTCACTGGGGTTTGCTCCTGAGGCTGCCCTGGAGGACTTGGGTTTGCCCCTGTGAGGGCCAGGTGTAGAGGTGGTGCAGCTGCTTAGGTAGCAGGGGTCTGGCAGCACCAGGTACTCAGGGGGATTGGCGGCTAGGGTAGTAGGAAAGAGAGTGCTCTAGAAGGGTATGGCAACCAGTATTGGCCAATATGCTCCAGTATTCTTGCCTAGAGAACCCCCTCTGACAGAAAAGACTGGCAGGCCATAGTCTACAGGGTCCCAAAAGTGTCGGACAGGACCGAAGTGACTGCATGCATAGACACAAAACTTTTTTTTCTTTTGCCTGTGGAAGCCCTGCCCCAGTGAGAGTTGAGCATGAACGTGGTGCAGCTGCTTGGCTTGCAGGGACCCTGATGGTGCCAAGTGTGCAGGGACACAGACTGCCTCTGCCATAGGAGTTATGGCCCTATCAGAGTCTTTTCTCAAGACTCTTGAGTCATTTCTTAAATGTTTAGGGCTTCCCTTGTGGCTCAGCTGGTAAAGAATCCACCTGCAATGTGAGAGACCTGGGTTTGATCCCTGGGTTGAGAAGATCCTCTGGAGAAGGGAAAGGCTACCCACTCCAGTATTCTGGCCTGGAGAATTCCATGGACTGTATAGTCCATGGGGTCTCAAAGAGTCAGACACGGCGGAGCAACATTCACTTTCACTTACAAGAGCGCAACATATAAGCAAACACCTAAATGATGGGTAAACTAACCAGTAACAGTGTAGGGATGGGGGTGGGGGGCAGTGAGGGGGAAGAACGGCAGGGCACGCGCTAAGGAAAGAGCATAGCAAGTGTGACCCAGGCACTGAAAAGCCATCGCTGTGGCTGGGGCACAAGACGATGCTGGCACAGAGACAGAGGCCAGACCACATGGGTGCTCGTGGTCCCCAGGCTTTGGAGTTTCCTCTTATGCTCAGTGGGCAGGCGTGGGAAGGGTGCAGGCCAAGGAATGTCCTCGTTTAAGTTTCAGAGAGACACTGTCTGCAGAAGAGAGGTTGGGCCACAGCAGGGCAGAAGAGGGAGCAGGGGATCCCTGTTTTAATCAGGGGATGGTAGCTTGGACCATGATGATTTGCAAAGAGAGAGAAAGGCAGATGGGGGAAGATATGTTTCAGAAGCAGAATGAAAGGAGGTGAAGAAAGAATATTAGAACGGCTTCCAGGCTTACCCAGCAGGCAAGTGAGAGGATGTATGAGCTATTCAGTGAGGCGGGAACAGTTGGAGGAGGAGTTCGTACACTGGGTTGAACCATGTGCACTCAATCGCGTCCGACTCTTTGTTGCCCCACAGACCATAGACCACCAGGCTCCTCTGTCTGCAATATTTCTCAGGCAAGAATACTGGAGTGGGTTGCCATTCCCTTCTCCAGGGGATCTTCCTGACCCAGGGATAGAACTCAGGTCTCCCACATTACAGGTGGTTTCTTTACCACTTGAGCCACTAGGGAAGCCCACGTTGGACCATATCCCGCCTCAATCCATGTCCACCAGGATCCATGAATGTGACCTTATTTGGGAATAGGATCTTTGCAGATGTACTAAAGTTAAGATGAGATCATACTAGATTAGGGTGGGCCACATCTACATTGCAAACTGACACTAACTCAAGAGCAGGGCCCTCGGGCCACCCATGCCATGGTGATGGGCATGGACTCTCTACAGCTGGGGCGGGCAGCCGTCAGAGAACAAACCAGAAATTAATGCGGCACGGTCAGACTTGCATTTGGACGGCTACATGCAAAGAACATTTGAGTTCTTTTCATTTAATGCCTTCTCCGTTGACCTTCTTTTCTGATGTACTATGTGGGACCACAGGTGGGCCCCAGATTCCTTTTTTTTCTACTGCGGCTTTAAGTTTAGCACAACAGTCCCAACATTATTACTTAGCATTTGCCCCCAAATAACCCTTATCAGTCACCTAACACTTAATCACTTAACAGAGCATAAAATACCAGTTCCTGGGAGTCATGTTAAGTGTAGGAATTGGCTGAACCTTCACTGCACTGGTGGCCTTTCCCATGACTTTAAGCACCGCAATTTATAGGGTGATAAATAAAAAGGCATCAGTTTTACCCACCATGGAATTAGACATGATCCTCAGTCCAGGATTAGGGGCCAAACAACTCACTTAGAAACACCACAAATGTACTGTGGCTTGGTGTATCTAGAGTCAAAGTGTTTCATAAAAGCAAGCAATTGCATACAAACAAGCTCAATAACACCCAGATTCTCTGAAGATGAGCCTGCTGCCTAGCTTTAAAAAAAAAAAAAAAAAAAGGATATGTACTAAAAGATCCACTTTTA
The DNA here is from genome assembly GCF_016772045.2 of Ovis aries. Lineage (NCBI taxonomy): Eukaryota > Metazoa > Chordata > Mammalia > Artiodactyla > Bovidae > Ovis > Ovis aries. Next base: position 53,049,846 of record NC_056065.1, read on the forward strand.
ACAGCTTTTTTGGAGATATCATTCAACTGCCAAATTCACCCATTTTCAGTATAGAACCCAACGGCTTTTCATAAATTTAGAGTTATGTGACCATCATCACTATCTAAAAGGTCAGTTTTAAGAAGCTCAGAATTCAGAAAACAAGGAAATCTTTGGGGGTATTTTGGACCACTGTGAACTCCTAAAAAACATAGATCATTCCTCTAAAAAGTAAACATATGTCCACAGAAGTATTTTACACACAGCTTCAGCAAATTCTCCTCCATCCCCACCACCCAGAGCTGGCTAAATCCTTAACCAAACCACAGCACAGCCATATCTCTGAGATTCTGCAGGTTTGATTCCTGATCACTGCCATAGAGTGAATATCACAATAAATTGAGTCGCATGAATTTTCTGGTTTCTCAGTGTGTGTATATAAAAGACATGTTTATGTTATACCATAGTCAATTAAGTATACAATAGCATGATATCAAAAAAAAACCAATTTATATACCTTAATTAAAAAATAATATTGCTTAAAAAAATGCTAACCATCATCCGATCCTTCAGCAAGTACCATCATCTGATCCTTCAGCGAGTTGTAATCTTAGAACCACCAAAATGTGACATAGAGACACAAAGTGAGCAAGTAGTGTTGGAAAAATGATGCCCACAAAGCTCAATGCAGGGTTGCCACAAACCTTCCCTTTGTTAAAAATATATATATATATATATATATATATATATATATCTGCAAAGCACAATAAAGGGAAGCTCAATAAAGGTAGGTGTCCCTATAATGGGCAAAGCGACGTCATGTTCATTTTCACGTGACATTGCCTCTCCACTCCCACAGTAAGGACCTCCTTGAAGAAGAGTACTCAGACTTGAATGGGCCACCTGAGAATGGACTGGCCACAAGGACTCCCTCCCCAGCCCCACATTTAATCCCCAGTGCTTTGGCTTCAGTGTCAACAGACTGCTCTTGGGTCAAGAACATAAAAAATATTCTCCATGGCCATCCTCACTAAACTGCTATCAGCCAAAGACATGCAGGTTATTTACTCCCCTGACATTATAGTTGAGCCAGTGGTACAGGAGCAAGCTGGGAGTCTAGACTCCAAGATTCTCAAACTTTTAGGATGCAGTAAACAGAATTCACTTGGGAGCCAAGAGATACATTTCATCTATGGATCTTTAAGTACCAGACACAGAGCCTGCCACACATTCTGGCTGGTAAACAAAGGGAATTTATTGGAAAGAACCTGGGAATTTGCAGAACTCATACAAAGGTGGGGAGACCTGGAATGGAAATCAGCAGCATGGTGGGCTCGCCCCATGTTAGCTGTCTATAGATTCCAACTTCCTTTCTTATTCTGGGGAAATTCCCATCATCTGAAGTACTATTGTCTCAGAAGCCCAAAGGAGGCTCTTTCTTTTTCTCCCTCAGCCCCTGGCAATCAGAAGGCAGGCAAGTGATCCAAGGCTGGCAAACCCCACGCTCCCAACAGAGACTGAATCTGGAGAGAGTAGTAGAGACAAAGAGACAATTAAGAATAATTCCAGAGAAGCTATAGGGGGAGGGAAACTGAAAGCTGAACTAGGCAGTGTGGGTTGGGGGAGAGAGGAGGCAGAGATATGAGCCTGGGGGAGGGTGCGATCTAACACCCAGGAGACTCAGACTGTGGAGGGATGACTGGAGCCAGCTCAAAGTAGCACAGCCTTTCCCATGAGGGTCCCATAGAGTGGCCATCCAGCACCAGGCTAAGTCTGGCCTCTCCATCTCCCAGGAATGCGTCAGGATCTGAAGCACTTTCATGACTTCCAGGCAGCCCTCAGGGCCCCTGGGTCCATGCTGCTGGACCCTGCACTCCTACTGACCCAGGAGCACCAGAATCTTCCAACCCTGGAAATGAACTGCAGTCTAAATGTGAAGTTTGACCCAAAGACAATAAAACTAATTTGGGACTACGAGAAAAATGCTACCTATGGAGAATATGCGTTGATTCACAAGGAGAAGAGGCAAATTAAGAAAAAACTCAAAGACAAGGAATATCAGTGCGCCTTTCCAGACTGTTCTCTCCACGGGTGAGTCACGCTCCCTGTTGAAGTAAATATCAACCAAAGACAGCTTTCAGAAATGCTGGTCTACGCTAACACAGTTGGAGAGGCACAGCTGCCCAAAAGTTCTCCTGTCTTATCTACAATGTGGATTTCATGAAATGCACCTGGGTCAAAAGCCAGGCAGGCCCCGATGATGTCCAGTATTTCTTGTATACACGAGAGTCAAAGAAAAAATCGAAACAGAATGTCCTCATTACCTGAAAGACTCAGGGACTCACGTGGGATGTCACCTCCGAGACCTCTTAGGCTTAATTTTGTACAGTTACTTCCTGGTTAATGGTACCAGCCAAGAAACAAGAACCCAGTTCTCCGATTCAGTTCTGTTGTTAAAGGAAATAGAGCAGTACAACCCACCTGACAATATCACTATCCATTGCAATGGATCACACTGCCTCAGCTAGTGGGGAAAGCCCAGGACGCGACAGACACAGTCCAGTAGGGAATTCTGGCACCAGCTGGACATTCAGAGACAGCATGATACCAGCAGCAGTAGAAATCCACTGGTTGTGACTTGGGGAATAGATACAACTCCCTGAAACCAGGGTTCAAAGCAAAATTACTGAGAAGATAAGGGCAGCAGATGCCCAGAAAATCCACTGGGGTGCCTGGAGCCAGCCCACTGAGTTCGGCTCTGAAGAACCAGAATCCAGCTGGGTGCACATCTATGTACTGGTTGTCCTGGGGACTCTTGTCTGTGGCCTGAACCTCAGCTGCCTTTTCCAAAGGTTCCTAGGGATGCACAGGTTATTCCTGCTGGTTCCACAGATCAAAGACAAATTGAACAATAACCATCAAATCGACCACGAGATCCTCTGGGAGACGTTTACACATGAAACAAGTAGAGGTCTTAACTGTGGAAGAAGTCACAGAAGCCCCAGTGAAACTGTGAATTCTGGGCATCTCCATACCTAGAACTTTCTAGAAGCTGTTAGGTTAAAAAAAAATTTTTTTTTAATGTTTCTTAAATGTTTTGTTTACTGCTTCAAATGTAGCTTTTGAAAAATTTTGTGAGCATTTTAATAGCATTCTATTTTTTCTTACAGGGCTTCCCAGGAGGCTCCATGGTAGAGAACCTGCCTGCCAATGCAAGAAATGCAGATTTCATCCCTGGATCCGGAAGATCCCCTGGAGAAGGGAATGGCAACCCACTCCAGTATTCTTGCCTGGAGAATCCCATGGACAGAGGAACCTGGTGGGCTACAGTTCATGGGGTTGCAGAGTCGGACACAACTTAGCGATTAAACAACAAATAGGAGGAGGGGGGTGGGGTGAGGGATGGGTAACCTGATGACACAGCGGCATATCTTACTCAGCAGCTGCCAATATGCTTTGGTGGACTGTTTCTACTGAAACATTATTTTCATGGTTCTTCTTCCTTAAGCCTACAAACAGCCTTGGTCCATGCCCATGTTCCAAGTCTGGTTCTCCAGCCTCCCACCAATGTAAAGTGCCTTATCCTTCCAAGAGCTATCTTGCAGCCAAAACTCTAATTGGTACAAAAACATATCAGACATCTGCAGGGACCTGGAAGCAAAACCTGGGAGAGCCTTCTCAAGGCCCAAGAGTCTGCTCAAGGAACACCAGCTGAGATGTATGACTGCCAACCATTTTTTTTTCCTGGTGCTTTTTTCACTCTCTCAGAATTCAAAGTCTCAGACAAGGGCATCTGATGGGCAAAGCTTGGGTCCCCATCAGCGACTGAACATTATGCAGACAACTGACTCAACCTGTCCTAACTAAACCTCTCAGGTGGCGAAGACGTGCCCTCAGAGCATCAAGACATCATCAGAGGGGAAATGGATGCTGAGCTAGAAAAGAATGCTGGGTTCTACTCCACACCGTGAAGATTCACTGTCTGAAAGACTGTAAAGCCATCATTTTCAAATCACTGTGGATGGTAACTGCAGCCATGAAAATCAAAAATGCTTGCTCCTTGGAAGGAAAGCTATTTCAAACCTAGACAGAGTAATAAAAGGCAGAGACATCACTTTGCTGACAAAGGTCCATCTATTCAAAGCTATGGTTTTTCCAGTAGTCATGTACAGATGTGAGAATTGGACCATAAAGAAGGCTGAGCCCAAAGAACTGATGCTTTTGAACTGTGGTGCTGGAGAAGACTCTCAAGAGTCCCTTGGACTGCAAGGAGACCAATCTTAAAAGAAATCAACCCTGAATATTTATTGGAAGGACTACTGCTGAAGCTGAAGCTCCAATACTTTGGTCACCTGATGTGAAGAACAGACTCACTGGAAAAGACGCTGATGTTAGGAAAAGGAAGACAGCTAAAGGAGAAGGGAACGACAGAGGGTGAGATGGTTAGACAGCATCATCGACTCAATAGACATGAATCAGAGCAAACTCCAGAAGATAGTGGAAGACAGAGGAGCCTGGTGTGCTGCAGTCTATGGGGCTGAAAAGAGTCAGACATGATTTAGCAACTCAACAACAACAACATAGGCTCCAAGAACCGAGAGGTGCTATTTCCTCCAGGTGTCTCTGGATTGAACGTATGTTTATATAACTACAGGGTGTAAAAACTGATCTCACATGTGAAAAGGACTCCAGACATCCATTGCATCCTTTGCTAGAAACAGGTTCCCAGGGATCTGGTTGGAAAAAGCAAAACCTAGAAGAGGTAGAATTCCCTAATCCATCCCTGCCTCATCTTTTATTTCTCCCAGATCAGAACTTTTCACTCTTCCTCTAACATAGAGTGGTGCCTTCTCCATAGAGATGACACGTGACTTGCTACCAGACACTGTGCAAAGCTGTTTTCTAAATGCCTGTCATTTCTTCTTTTTCAAGACATCTTCACTTATTTGCTTAGCTTGGAATTGTAAGGATGAGGTGTTTCCTTCTGGTTAAAGTAGTAGTTTAAATGTGAGAGATTAAACATGCATCTATGTCAGTTCCTTCCCGAAACTCCAATAGAATTATAAAGTAATTTATTTTTAATGTAGAAACCCACAGGGGCAGAGGAGGGATGCGATAGAAGACAAAAAATATCACACTTCAGAAGCAGGAAGAATGATGTACAAAGATAATTATCTGTCTTAAGGCAGGGAAAGCTGAAAATGGGGTGCCTGCAGTGTAGGTAGTGGGCAGGAGTGTAGCCTACAGTGTAGGTTACAGTCCAGGCCATGGAAATCCAGAACCTCAGGTCCTGGAGGTACAAGGCTTCTCTGAAAGGAGGGCTGGGAAACAGGGAGCTGGGCTGGAAGTCTGTAAGAAACACTTTGATTGTCCCCATTCCTTTCTGTCATGCAGCAGAAAATGTCAAGTACACTCCCGGGAGCAGTTGAACCACAAAGTCCCTGGACTCATGAATGTCAATCACAGCTAAGGGTGAGAACAAAGACTGTAATGAAAACAGGGAGGTTAAGAGAAAATCTGTACAAGGGGACTTTGCAGTGGTCCAGTGGCTCAGACTCCATGTTCCCAATGCATGGGGCCTGGGTTCCATCCCTGATTAGGGAACGAGATCCTACAGACAGTTCAGTTCAGTCATTTAGTGGTGTCCAACTCTGTGACCCCATGGACTGCAGCACGCCAGGCCTCCCTATCTGTCACCAACTCCCAAAGCTTACTCAAACTCATGGCCATCGAGTTGGTGATGCCATCCAACCATCTCATCCTCAGTCTTTCCCAGCATCAGGGTCTTTTCCAATGAGTCAATTCTTCACATCAAGTGGCCAAAGTATTGGATTTTCAGCTTCAGTATCAGTCCTTTCAATGAACATTCAGGACTGATTTCCTTTATGATTGACTGGTTTGATCTCCTTGCAGTCCAAGGGACTCTCAAAGAGTTTTCTCCAACACCGCAGTTCAAAAGCATCAATTCTTGAGCGCTCAGCTTTCTTTACGGTCCAGCTCTCACATCCATACATGACTACTGGAAAAACCATAGCTTTGACTAGATAGACGTGCCACAGCTAAAAGATCCCACAGGCCACAGCTAAGACCCACCGTAGCCAAATAGACAAATATAAATAAATAAACACTTAAATAAATAAATCTGCATGTGGTATGTCTCCACTCAGCTCTCAGTGCTGGCAATTTGATCACCCTGACACATCCTCTTCCTGGGATTCTCCTCAGAAAACTAGTCATCACAGAGGGAAAACCTATAGACAGAAGCCCTCAAGAGTCCCTGCAGAACCCCTTCCAAAAACTGTGAAAGGCCAACAAGCAGACAGACGTCCCCCCATGCACATAGAGCTTCCAGCCAGCTGGAGAGCATCACCCGATTATGACAAGACTGCTCAGAACCTGCTGATCCTGGAGGCAGGACTCTAGTCCCCAACCACAGTGGGCTCTGGAGCCAAAGACCTGAGTTCCAATCCCAGCCTGGCCCCTCGTCAGCTGTGAGACTTAGACAAATGACTTTTAGGTCACTTCACGAATACCTACCTCCCGGGTGGAGGATTCAGGAAGAGAACGCTTGTACAACTATTTGAAACAGTGCCCGGAATATGAAAGAACTACATAATGTCTAAATAAACTTGAGACAGCAGTTCTGTAGAAACTCAATGTGTTATGCATGGTTGCAAAAAAATGTTAATTAGAGATGATTTTGTACCCATGAAACTATGGGGTACTTATGCAGAGGAATAGAAAAAGTGTATAGCTCTTAAGAATTTGAAATGACTAAAGTTGAAAACAAACAGGTGAGCAGCAGTACCAATAAAGTAATGGAAAATATAGAAGAATCAAGATCAACATTTTTCATAAAAAGAAAACTAGACATTTAATCCAGGAGCTAAACATTAAAACAACAGAAGTTCTGGAAAGAGGAAAAAAATGTTTTTATAATTTTTAAATAATTTTTTTAATAGGAAACTTTCAGGACCTGGTGGTCCTGTGGTTAAGATTTTGCCTTCCAATGCAGGGGATGTGGGTTCAATCCCTGGTCAGGGAGCTAAGATCTCACATGCCTCAAGGCCAGAAAATCAGAACATTAACAACAGAAGTGATATTGTAAGACATTCAATGAAGATTTTAATAAAAGGAGTCCATATCAAAAAAATTCTTTAAAAAAAATTGGAAAGTTTCGAGCTCCCAACAGAGTACCCACCAGGTAAACAAAGGAAAAGGGGAGCCAGGCCTAGAAGCACTGTACCATTTCTGAATATTAGGGATAAAGATCAGATAAAATTCTGAAAACAAAAACAGGTATTAAAAATCAGAATAGCATCAAGTAACTTGATACAGGATCAAGCATCAGGTACATGTAGAGGTGCTCAAACCACTACTCATCAGGAAAATGTAAATCAAGACCAAGAGGAGATATTACCTCACGCCTGTTAGAATCAGTTCAGTCACTCAGTGTGTCCAACTCCTTGCGACCCCGTGGACTGCAGCACACCAGGCTTCCCTGTCCACCACCAGCTCCTGGAACCTGCTCAAACTCGTGTCCATCGAGTCAGTGATGCCATCCAACCATCTCATCCTCTGTCATCCCCTTTTCCACCCACCTTCAATCTTTCCCAGCATCAGGGTCTTTGCCAATGAGTCAGTTCTTCACATCAGGTGGCCAAAGTACTGGAGTTTCATCTTCAGCATCAGTCCTTTCAATGAATATTTAGGACTGATTTCATTTAAGATTGACTGGTTTGATCTCGGTGCAGTCCAAGGGACTCTCAAGAGTCTCCTCCAATACCACAGTTCAAAAGCATCAATTCTTGAGCACTCAGCTTTCTTTATGGTCCAACTCTCACATCCATACATGACTACTGGAAAAACCATAGCTTTGACTAGACATACCTTTGTTGACAAAGTGATGTCACTGCTTTTTAATATGCTGTCTAGGTTGGTCATAGCTTTTCTTCCAAAGAGCAAGCGTCATTTAATTTCCTGGCTGCAGTCACCATCTGCAGTGATTTTGGAGCCCCCCAAAATAACGTCTGTCACTGTTTCCATTGTTTCCCCATCTATTTGCCATGAAGTGATGGGACCAGAGGCCATGATCTTAGTTTTCCGAATGTTGAGTTTTAAACCAACTATATGATTGCAGTTACATGTAGAATCTGAAAAAGGTGAAATCACAGACACAGAGAACAGACTGATGGTGCCAGAGGTGAGAGGTGAGCAAAATGGGTGAGAGTGAAAGTAACAGTGAAGTCGCTCAGTCGTGTCTGAGTCTTTGCGACCCCATGGACTGTAGCCACCAGGCTCCTCCATCCATGGGATTCTCCACGCAAGAGTACTGGAGGGGGTTGCCATTTCCTTCTCCAGGGGATCTTCCCAATCCAGGGATCCAACCTGGGTCTCCTGCATTGGAGGCAGATGCTTTACCATCTGAGCCACCAGCTGAAGGTGGTTAAAAGGTTAAAAAACTTCCGGTTATAAGATATATGTTTGCAGGATATAATGTACACCATGGTGACTACAGTTGAAAATACTGTTGATAATACTATATCATATTGAAAGCTGCTGAGAAAGCAAATCAAAGTTCTCAACACAAGAAAAGTTTTTTTTTATCATTATGTGAGGTGATAACATTAAATTGATTATGGTAACCATTTTGCAATATATATATTTTCCAAATATATATGCATGTATGCTAAGTCACTTCAGTGGAGTCTGACTATGTGCAACCCTATGGAATGTAGCCCACCAGCCTCCACTGTCCATGGGATTCTCCAGGCAAGAATACTGGAGTGGGTCGCCATGCCCTCCTGCAGGGGATCTTCCTGACCCAGGGATCCAACCCCCATCTACTATGTCTCCTGCACTGGCAGACAAGTTCTTTACCACTTGTGCCACTTGGGAAGCCCCTCCAAATATATGTACATATTGCCAAATAACCCATGTCTCTTACCTCTCCTGCACTGGCAGGTAGATTCTTTACCACTAGCGCCACTTGGGAAGCCCAAATATTTGTGTGTGTGTGTGTATGAAAGTGAAAGTGTTAGTTGCTCAGTGGTGTCCAACTCTTTGTGACCCCATGAACTGTAGCCTGCCAGGTTCCTCTGTCCATGGGATTCTCCAGGCTAGAATACTGACATGGGTTGCCATTTCCTTCTCCAGGGGATCTTCCTGACCCAGGGATGGAACCCAGGTCTCTTGCATTGCAGATAGATTCTTTACCCTCTGAGCCACCAGGAAAGCCCCATATAAATGTACATAAAGAATTCCCTGGTACACTGCTACAGCCTGGGTTCAATCCCTGGTCAAGGAATTAAGATCCCGCAAGCCACATACTGCAACCATATAAAAATAAATATCATACAGATATAATCATGTTGTATACCTAAAACTAATACAATGTTATATGTCAATAAAACTGAAAAAAATAAACCTCAACACATGTAAGAGAACTGAAATCATATGTCATGTATTCTCTGACCAAATGGATTCAAACCAGAAATCAGTGATAGGAGATAACAGAATTCCAAGGACTTGGAAATTATGCAACACATTTCTAAATGACTCATGGGTCAAGGAGTAAGTCTCAAGAGAAATCAAAAAAACATTAAATTGAGTGAACATGAAAATACAACCCATCAAAGTTTCTGGGACACAGCTATCACTGAGAGGGAAATTTATAGCACTAAAAACATGCATTGGAAAAGAGGAAAAGTTTATAATCAGTGATCTAAGTTCCCAGCTCAAAAACCTAGAAAAAGATAAAACTAAGTCAAGAACAAAAGTGGAGGGAAGGAGACACTAAGGAGCAGAAATCAATGAAACCGAAGAGAAAAATATGGAAAACTGATGCAACAAACAGGCTGTTCATAGAAAAGATGGAGAGAATTGATAAACTTCCAGCAAGACAGACAAAGAAGAAAATCAAACCAGTATCAGGAATGAGATGGGGATCAAAAGGCTAATGAGGGACAACTGTATACACATAAATTTGACAACTTCAAGAAACTGATTCACTTCATTTAAAAACACAAATTATAACAACTCACTGAATATGAAAAAGGTAATTTGAATAATTCTGTAGCTATTGAGGAAATTGAATTCATAATGCAAAAACTCCTGAAGAAAGAGATTCCCAGGTCCAGAGGGTTTTGCTTGAGAATTACACCTAATATTTAGAGCAGAATGAATTTCAGTGTTATACAAAGAATAAAAAGCATTCAGATAAGAGGAAATAAAATGGTCTCTATCTGCAGATGATGATTGTCTATATAGAAAATTCCTAGTGAGTTTATCAGTCACAAGATACAAGATCTACACACAAAAATCAATCATATTTCTTATACTTGTAAGGAACACAAAGTTAAAATATACAATACTATTTTACAATCATTCAAAACAAAATATTAGATAAAATCTAACAATTCATGTTCAGAGCTTTCATGCTGAAAACTACACAATAGTTAGTGCAGTTAACTAACAGATAAAAGCAATCAAAGGATATCTAAATAAATGGAGAGACATATGTTCATAATTGGAATATTCAGCACAGTAAAAATGTCAAGTCTCTCCAGATGGATATATAGGTTTAAAATAATTCATATTAAAGTTTCAGCAAAGTTTTTTTTGTAGGTATAGACAAGATTATTCTCAAATTCTAAAATTATATGGAAAGGCAAAGGAACTATAATAGATAAACAATTTGAGGGGCAAAGCATAAAGCTAGAGGAATTAGTCTCTACCTAATTTTAAAACTAATTGTAATTAGTTGCAATTAATCAAAATTGGATATTGGCACACAGTCAATTGCCCATATGAAGACAAGAAAAAGATAATACATAGATTGATGGAACAGAGAATCCAGAAATAGGCTTACTCTTACAAATATGCCCAATTGATTTTTGATAAGATGCAAAAGCCATTCAGTGGAGGAAATCACAGCATTTTTTAACAAACATGCTAAAGGAAGTGGATATTCAAAGGAGGGGGTGAACACCCTTGGCCTAACTCTCACATACGATATAAAAATTAATTCAAGGACTACCCTGGTGGTCCAGTGGTTAAGACCCCATGCTTCTAATGCATGGGGCACAGGTTTGATGCTCCTGGTTGGAAAAGTTCCACATGCCACATGGTGAGGCAAAAAAAAAAAAAAAAAAATTAATTCAAAATGGATCACCAGCTTAAATGCAACATATGAAACTATGAAAAACTTAATAAAGAAAATATAATAATGTTTTAACATAGTCAGTAATAACATAGTATCTGTGTATGGTGACAGATGGTAACTAGACTTATTATGATCATTTTGTACTGTTTAGAAATACTGAATTACTATGTTGTGTACCAAAAATTAACATACAGTTGTAGGTCAACTATGTTTCAAAAACAAACAAAATCATAGAAGAAGAGATCAGATTTGTGGTTACCAGAGGCAGGGGTGAGGAGAGGAAGCATTGGGTGGAGATGGTCAAAAGGTACAGACTTTATAAATCAGTAGTAGGGATGTGATGTACAACATGACTAACATAATAAACATTGTTGTATATTATGGGGTTCCCAGGTGGTGTTAGTGGTAAAGAACCCACCTGCCAATAAAGGAGACCTGAGACTTGGGTTCCATCCCTGGGCTGGGAAGATCCCTTGGAGAAGGAAATGATAACCCACTCCAGTATTCGTGCCTGGAAAATCCCATGGTCAGAGGAGCCTGGCCAGCTACAGTCCAGAGGGTCACAAAGAGTTGGACATGAATGAAGTGACTTTGCACGCATGCAAGTTATATATTATATAAGAAAGTTAACAGAGTAAATTCCAAGAGTTCTCATCATACACAAAAAAAGTTTAAATTTTATGTCTATATGAGATAATGGATGTTCACAAAACTTATTGTGGTCATCATATCATGATGTATGTAGGTCAAATCACTATGCTGTACACCTTAAATTTCTATAGTGCTATATTTCAATTTATCTCAATAAAATTGGGAGGAAAATAAAAATTAAGAAAGCAGGAGAAATTCTTAGAATCTAGGGCAAAGAGATTTGACATCAAATTCATGATCCATGAAAGGATAAATTGGTAAGTTGAATTTCATCAAAATTAAAAACTTTCATTTTGTGAAAATCTCTGTTAAAAGGACAAAAAGACAAGCTTCAGACTAGAAGAAAATATTTGCAAGTACAAATTCAACAAAGGACTACAGTCTAGAGTTTATAAAGAACTCTCAAAACTCAATAGCAAAAACCAAACAATCCAGTTAGAACCTGGGCAAAGACATAAGCAGATATTTCAAAGAGGATATATAAATAGCAAATAAACACATGAAAAGATTTGCATCAATAGCCATCAGGGAAATGCAAATCAAAGCCACAATGGCAAAAATAGTGACACCACCACATACCATTCAAAGCGGATCACTCCTACACTGAGAAACATAGAATAGTCCAGCCACTTTGGAAGATTTGGCAATTTCTTAAAAACAAAAGTAGGCCAGGAACTCAACAGTTGCACTACCAAGAATTTACCCCAAAGAAATGAAAACCACATTCACATAAATACCTGTACACAACAGTTTCTAGAAGCGTTATTCATCATAGTCCCAAACTGGACATAACCCAGATGCATTTCAGTGTGTGAGTGGTTCTACAAACAGTGATACATCCATACCATGAAACCCTATTCAGCAGTAAGAAGGAACAAACTACTGATTCACCCAACAACCTGGATGAATCTCCAGAGAATTAAGCTGGATGAAAAAAGCTGATCCTCAACGGGTATATACTGTAAATAAATGAGTATATAAATGACTCCATTTATAGAACATTCTTGAAATGACAAAGATGGAAAACAAGGTCATTCTCTGGGCTGTGTAATTGTTGCAGGGAAGGGCCAATTCTGACTCCATGTTATATCTGTTTCTTTTACTTTAACTTTGCTTCCCAAAACAAAGTTCACTAAAAGGATACTGTTTGTACTCAATGGTCTGCCTCAGGGAATGCTCCCCCATTGCCTGAATATTAAACCAAAGTGCCTTTGTTCAGGAGCCTGTGCACTTGTGGATGGCTACAAGAAGGAAGAAATTAACACATCCCCTCCCCAAGGTTTGCCATTCTAGGAGATATTTGCAAGGTTAATAGCCTTTTTACTTTATTTCCTCATCTCCCACAATCTCTATTCTATAAAAGACCCTGGCATCCTGACCCTGATAAGATGGTTTCTTTTGAGACATTAGTCCACCATCTTCTCAGTCTGCTGGCTTTCTGAATTAAGTTGTATTTCTTACCTCAACATCGCATCTTGGATTTATTGGCCTTTTGTGCAGGCAAGCAGAGCAAGCCTGGACTCGATGATATAAATATTACACCATAGTTACCACCAAGGGAAATTGGGCAAAGGATACTTGGAGTCTTTGTATTATTTTCCTACAACTACACATGTCTCAGCAATTAATCTCAAAATAAAGTTTAACTAAAAATGAACTGAACCCCATGGGACTTCCTTGGTGATTCAGTGGTTAAAATTTTGTGCTTCCAATGCAGGGAGCCAAGGGGCCCCAGTTCAGTCACTGGCCAGGGAACCAAGATCCCACAAGCTGTAAGGCATGGCCAAAACACTTAACAACAACAAATACAAGGAGGTCATCACTATGAAAGCCAGGACAATGGTTACATTTGGAGGGAAAGAGGGCAGCTGGGATTGGGACTGGGTGGCTGGCAAAGTTCCATTCCTGTCCTGGATCGTAGTTAGGGGGGGAATTTATATTATTCACCAAACTATACATTGTTCTGTGTGATTTTTTTTTTTTTTTTGCATTTGTGTTTTGTTTTACAGTAAATTAAAAAAATAAAAGATAACAGCTTCTTTGTCTGGTTGCTGATCCAGAAGTTACCAAATGTGGGAGAAGTGGCCTAGCCAATCTGCTATCAACAGGCAATGGGAACAAATAAGCACGCATCATCAGCCATGAGTGGCTTCCCAAGTGGCTCAGTAGTAAAGAATTTGCCTGCCAATGCAGGAGACGCAAGAGAGGTGTGTTTGATCCCTGGATAAGGAAGATCCCTTGGAGTAGGAAATGACAACCCACTACAGTATTTTTGCCTGGAAAATCCCATGGACTGAGAAGCCTGGTGGGCTATAGTCCATGGGGTCACAGAGAGTCGGACATGACTAAGCAACAGGATAGAGCAAGCATCAGCCACTAAGGGTCTATTTGTTGTGCTTAGTCGCTCAGTCATGGCCGGCTCTTCGTGACCTGATGGACTGTAGCCTGACCACGGGCATTCTCCAGGCAAGAGTACTAGAGTGAGTTGCCATCCCCTCCTCCAGGGGATCTTCCCAACCCAGGGATCGAACCCTCGTCTCCTGCTTTGTAGGCAGATTGTTCACCATCTGAGCCACCGAAGAAGCCCAAGGGTTTACTTGTTACCATGACATAAATAACCCTGACTGATGTGCCCACAGTGGGAGTGTGCACAGGTAAAGGCTTCTGGACTTCAGGACTTAGGTATGGGTTTCAAACAGTGAAGCTGGCAAGGAACAAGCCATGCACCCTTGGGGAGGGCTTGGAGAGATTAATACAGCAAAGCCTCAGATTAATGTTCTCTGTACACCCTGAGGCCCACACTGACTCTACACTCAGCTCTCTCTTCTGTGGACTACAGTCATTTCCACTGTACAGAGGAGACAGGCACAGAGAGGTTCAATGACTTATCAAGGTCACAGAGCTGGGTGGCACAGCTGGTTACCTAATGTGTTTACATAAAAACTTGAAGGATTAGGTACTAAAGAGCCCATCAGTGACAGGATTTCTTGGAATTTTCTCTAGTTTTTCTCAAGTTACTAGTATAATTTCCAGTTAAGAAATAAAAAATTTCTGGTGGCTCAGTGGTAAAGAACCCACCTACCAATGCAGGAGACACGGGTTGAATCCCTAATCTGGGAAGATCCCACATGCCATGCAGCAGCTAAGCCCACGCGCCGCAATTATTGAGCCTGTGTCCTACAGCCTGGGAGCCACCACTACGGAAACCTACAGGCCCCAGAGCCCACCCTCTGCAACAAGAGAAGCCACTGCAATGAGAAGACTGCACCACAACTAGAGAGTAGCCCCTGCCGGCCGAAACCAGAGTGAAAAAGCCCGTGCAGCAACTAAGACCCAGCACAGCCAAAAATAGAAATAAATAAAATTATCATTTTTTAATTAAAAATTCAGGACTTCCCTGGCAGTCCAAGGGCTAAGCCTGTGCTTCTACTGCAGGGTTTGATCTCTGGTTGGGGAACTGAGATCCTGCATGCTGCATGACGTGGCCAAAACAATAAATAAAAATAAAATTGCAAATTCTGTGTTTAAGGAATCACACAAGCATTGACACTGTGCCTTGGTGTAAGGTAGCACACACAGGTTAAGCATTCACTAGGAGCTGGGCACACCTCAGGCCTGAGAAGTCCCAGAGGGACGGAGGGCCCACAGTACAGGCTGCCCTTTCCTGGACTTCCATGTGAGCATCTGTGAGCACCACACCCCTGCCTTCTATCTCTCTGCACCTTAACCCTGCCAGGAGCACCTAACAACAGCACTTAAGTGAGATGGAGCAGACACAGACCACACAACAGCTGGTGTGGATGGGCTCACTTAGCTTTACCCAGGGAGGGGCAGGGGGCCTACAGCTGCAGAAGCCCTTCCCTGCCCAAGAATGATGGCATTTGGTAATGTGCTGCCAGCTGAAGCCCAAACTGCTCCACTTCCTTGCGCCTCTGTCAAGGAATATTTCCTATTAGAAGGTGAGGCGGTTTAAAAAAATAAATATTTACACATAAAGCAAAGGTCAGAGCCACAACTCTAAGAAGTAGGCAGACGTCAAGAGCCACTTAAATGCTCTTTAGAGTCCTCAGGGCCCCACTTGACATTTGGTGACCTTCGCATCCAAGGCTCAAGCTGTAATTAAGAGCGGGGGTAGCCCCTGCCCCGGCGGCTGGGCTGAGAGCCAGGGCTGGCTGACAAGCGCATGGTGACCAGCTGGAACCCCCGGCCAGATGACTCAGAAGGCAAGGGCATCATGGAGGGCCTCAGCCCGATGAACAGGCTTGCCCGGTTTAGCAAACAAGAACAGAGAACACTCAGTTCTACATTTTCATTTCAGATCAACAACAAAAAAATTTTTTGTAGAAGTAGGCCTCCTGCAATATTTGGGTAGTTACACTTTAAAAAGTCACTCCTTATTTATCTGAAATTCAAACATAACTGGACAGGCTGGATCTTATCTGGCAACCCTACCTCTGAAGCAATGATATTTAAAAGAAAAATCCCCTTATTTTCCCCTCTTCCCACAGAAACAGGCCATGGTATAGAATCAGGCAGAATGTTCCACCCACCTTAGAGGCTGCAAACCAGCCTTTTCACACACCTGGTTTCTATTCCCAGCTCATCAAGGGCTCCTCTAAGGACACTTTACCCCAGCAATACCTCTCAGTGGATCCCCAGTGAATCCTAGGGGCTTACATAGGATAGGTTTACATCATAGTCAACAAGGAGATAGACAGGTAAGGTCCCACTGCCCTCATGGTGCTGACACTCTAGAGAAGCTGAGAAACTAGAGCATCTCAGGCAGTGGAAAAAAGACCAAATGACTGAGCAGTCAGGGAAGGAAGCTGCAGGGAAGATATTTAGGCTGACAGCCATATGGCTACTGGAGGGAAAATCAATGCTGGCAGAAAGATTTGTATGTGCAAAGGTCCTGTGGCAGAGGAGAGCTTATAGAGTCCAGGAGCAAACTGAAAACTGCTATGGCTGGAAGAGACAGCAGGGAAAGGGAGAGCCTTGTGCAGGGGGAGGCTGGGGCCAGAGGGCTTTCTGAACTAGAAAGGAGTTGGGGTTTATTCTAAGTGTTCAAAAATCCTTGGGGGGGGGTGTTTTAGAGGGACATGATGGAATTCAGAGTGGTAAGCACAGACCAGAGAACACACACAGTATCACAGGCTGCCAGAACAGGGCTAGGAGGAGTCAGGTAAGGCGTTTAGGGTGTAAAATCTAAGGAGACTTGTGCTCTCAGAGCCTACCAGCGCCCCTCCCCAAGACCCTGCATGGAAGTCCATAACCAGGGAGCACCTGACCGGGAGTGACGTCCCCTGCCTCATCCTACAGTAAACCTGCCGGTTATCTGACCAGCCACTGGAGTAGGAGGGCAGACCAGGAAGACAAGAGACAAACTTAATTTGCAACAGGTTGCAGGGTCCGTTTCCCACCTGGCTGGGCGCGTCCTGCCCCATCCCCATGAGCAGGGGCGTAAATCGGGGCACACGGGGCCAGGGCGCCTTCTAGGGCACCGTCTCCAGCATCGAGGTCAGCGTTATCAGCCCAACCGCGGGGAGGCAAGGCTGCGGGACCTTCTGAAATTTCTAGACCCCTAGCCTCTTGGACTTCTGCTCCCGGGGCCCAGCTGGGCGTCTCCCCAGACCACTGCTTCTCTGCCGTCGCCTCACACTGAGGTAGGGGTGCCAAACCTCTGTCTTCGGAGCAGGGAGCTTAGGAACTTTTCTTGAGCCCCTTGGCCAAGCCCCTGTGACCTCGCAGGTCCTTTGACCTTAATCAGCGGTAACTGGAAGCACCTGGCTCCCCGGGCCCTGAGCCTCGACGCGAGGAGGGCCCCCTCTGCTGGCGGCCGTCAGCATCGCAGCCTCGGGGGCGCTCTCGGTGGCGGTCGCCGGCTCCCACCTCACGAACGCGCAGACCCGGGCGGACCCGCTTCCAGGCGCTTCCAGCCCTCGCCAGAGTCCACCACCATCCCGGAGCGTCTGAGTCTAACTCATCCTGGGAATTCCAGACAGTTCTCATCCCTCGTGCGGCAGCCGAAGGCGGCCGCGCGATTCCCTGTTTCCTGATTCCGTCCCCAGCCACGCTCTGCTGTTGTTTCTCACCGGACATGGGTGGACGGCCAGTTCCAACGCGATCTGCAAAGCTCCTAGAGGGAGTCCACTTCTGGAGCAGGTCTTCCTTCTCCCAGCAGCGTCAGGTACAGCCTGAGGCTCCAGGAAATGATCAGAGATTGATGCTGGTTGATGTGAATTTGAGGCCCCGGTGGCGCCCGAGTCCCCGGTCTGGCTGAGGC
This sequence comes from Ovis aries, assembly GCF_016772045.2. Classification (NCBI taxonomy): domain Eukaryota; kingdom Metazoa; phylum Chordata; class Mammalia; order Artiodactyla; family Bovidae; genus Ovis; species Ovis aries. Next base: position 53,067,923 of record NC_056065.1, read on the forward strand.
TATGACCCTAGTCCTTGACCTCTGTGCCATTAAACTTGGTGGGGCATGCAGAACTTGCTGCCAGTGCAGGAGGCCCAGACCCATCTGGGCATTCTGATTCAGGGGATGTGGGGGATGGAGGCTGAGACCCTCTTGTTTATCAGCCAGGTGATCCTGGAGGTGAGTACATTAACTGACCTTAAAGAGACACAGTGTAGCTGATTTATACCTATTAGAACACAGGAAGGTGGGGACAGAGGTCAGTCCCTCGTACAGCAAACAAGGGACAAAACTGAAGTCAGTGACTAACCCAAGGCCACACGGCCAGTAAGGAGCAGAGCTGAGATTTAACCCAGCCTGGTGACCTCTGAGCCTGTGCTTCTAAACCCTCACTTCCTATGACCACATGCCTGGGGTGGAGCAAAGTTCCACAGCTGATTGCTATGTTGTGGGGGTTGGGTGGGACCAACCTCCATAGCTCCGGTTCCACCTGCAGGTGTCCTGGGGAAGGGTGGTGGGAGGAGCAGTAAGGAGAGAGTGAGGAACAGTGAATGTTGGGCCTGCAGGGCCTGCGTCCATTTCCTGATCTACACCTGCCAGCTGTGTGACCATGGGCAAATAGCCTAAATGTGAACCTCCGTGTCTTCATCTGTGAACTGGCTATTGAGGGACCACGCGGTTGGGTAAGTGACAGGAGAGGGGAAGTGCAGGGCAAGTCTGGCACGTGACAGTGACTAGTGCCTGTGGGTGACAGCCCTGCGCTAAGAGTCGGAGGCTGGCTCAGATCCCAGCTGACACTGAACAGGTATGAACTGAGTGAGTTGCTTGCTTTCAGGGTTACATTTGGTACAAGAGACCCTAGACCTGCCCCATCCATGTCAAGGTTTACTAGAATGAGAGGAACTATGTGTGTGAGGGTATGTGATGGAGCTGAAAAGTAGTCCATTAATGAATTCTGTTGTTATTCCTTATTGCAAGGCTACTTGCAATTACTAAGAAACCATGAATCTTTCTAAGGCCTAATGTGAAGATTAGGTAAGGAGAATAGTCAGGGTGTGCAAGAGTCCTCCTCCTCCTCCAGGAAGCCCTCCTTAATGCCCCAGGTTGCATGAGGAGTCCCACCTCTATGCGCCAAAGCACCCAAGGGTGAGCGCGGCACCAGCCCCTTTCCTGCTAAAACTGTGTCCTTTCTCTGCATCTAGTCCCCCGCCCCCTTCCCCACAACCTCTGTGAGTCCTCCCTTAGCCAGGCCTGTGGGAAATTTCTCTCTGGTGGTCCAGCCGAGGGGTCAGCCAAGGTGGAGAAGCCTGTGTGCATAGATTTCACCTTACTGGGAGGTTCCACTGTTTGCTTTCTAGATAAGTTTCTTTCAGAAAATGAAAAGTCATGTGTGAGGGTTACTTTGTGTCAACTTGAGCAAGCCGTGGGGTGCCTGGATGAAACATTGTTTCTGAGTATGTCTGTGAGGGTGTTTGTGGGTGAGATTAGCACTGGAATCCCTGGACTCTGTAAGGACTCAGTAAAGTAGGTCACCCTCCCTGGTGTAAGTGGGCTCATACAATCAATCCATTGAGGGTTCGAATGCGACAAAAGGCAGAGGAAGGAGAAATTCACCCTTTTGTCCTGACTCACTGCTTGAACTGGGGACATCTCATCTCCTGTGCTTGAACTGGGATTCACACCATCAGCTCTCCAGGTCCTCGGGCTTTGGGAGAGATGCTTGAACTGGGATTCACACCACCAGCTCTCCATGTCCTCAGGCTTTGGGACTAAGAATAAATTACACCAGCAGCTGTCCTGAGTCTCCTGCTTGCAGGTGGTAGATCATAGGATTTCTCAGCCTCCCTAATCCTTTGGGCTCCTGATGCAAAGAACTGACTCACTGGAAAAGACCCTGATGCTGCGAAAGACTGAAGGCAGGAGAAGGGGATGACAGAGGATGAGGTGGTTGGATGGCATCACTGACTCGATGGACATGAATTTGAGCAAGCTCTGAGTTGGTGATGGACAGGGAGGTCTGGCATGCTGCAGTCCACGGAGTCACAAAGAGTTGGACAGAACTGATCAGAGAGTGACTGAACTGATCTTGTGAGCCAATTCCCATAGTTAATGGTGTCACACACCCCACTGGTTCTGTTTCTCTAGAAAATTCTAATTTCACATCTTTTTAGAGAAAGTGTTTAAGTGAAAAGGCAGAAATCGAGGCTCTTCCTCCTACTCCTCTGCAGTATTGGGGCATGGGCAAAGACCATATGGGGACTGACCTCCTACCATTTACCCACCCCAAACCCAAAATAAGCACCAAACCCAAGATGCTTATCTCTCACCTTCCATCAAAATTCCCATCCTCTCAAGGCCCTGTTAAACTCTGCTAGGATGGTTAGCTCTTCGAAAGAATTCATTTGTATTCACACCCATGAAGATGGCAAAAGTTAAAAAGACAATGACAAAGCCTAGGGAGACTGTGGAGAAATTGGAATCCTGATACTGCTGGTGGGAATGTAAAATAATGCAGCCACTTTGCAGAAGTTTGGCAGTTCCTCAAAATGTTAAGTATAGATTTACCATATGACCCACCAATTCCTTCCCAGCAATATACTTAAAAAAAAAAAAATCCACACAAAAATCTTTTTTAGAAATGTTCATAGCAGCATTCTTCTTAATATCCCCAAAGTGGAAATGACACAAAAATCTATCAACCGAAGAATGGATAAATAAAACGTGGCATATCCATACAACGGCGTATTTGGCCACAGAAAGGAATGAAGTCTCAAGACATGCCACAACCTGGATGAACGTTGAGAATAAGCAAAGTGAAAGGAGCTGGTCACAAAGACCACTTTTTGTATGATTCTATTTACATGAAATATTCAGAATAGGTAAATCTGCAGGGAGAGAAAGCAGATTTGTGGTTGCCTGGAGCTAAGGGCTTGGAAATAAGAAAGTGACTGCTATTGGGTATGGGGTTTCTTTTGGGGGGGGGGGGTGATTGATGGCTGCACAACTCTGTGGGTATACTAAAAATGATGTATACACATAAACGGATAAATTGTATGGTATGTGAATCTGAGCTCAATGAGGCTGCTTAAAGAAAATAATATATCTGCAATCACAGGAGGCCTTTTTAGTCTCAGCCATGTGGCTTATTAACTCACTGGCTGGCAGGTGGGAGAGGGCCAGGAATGTAGAATGAGCTTGCTCACCAGCTGGGGGTATTTCCATGGGGAGCTTCCTGGAAACCTTAGGTTTCTCTCATGGCTAGAATGGAACCTTCGAGGACCCCCCAGCCCACTCCCACCCCTCAGACACAGAGAACTCCAAGTACCAGAACCAAAATGATCACTCCCACGCCTGTTCCTCACAATCTCGCCTCACATTTTTATTGTTAAATTTTCTTCACATGGCAGATAAATTAACTTTCATTGTTAATTTTCTTCACATGTCCTCTTCTGCAATCCAAACCCACGCTTGAAGACCATCACTGACCAGGAAACACCGCTTTTTAAAAAACAAAAAGACCAACCCACCCACCCCCATTTTCATGATTGGAACATTCGTGACAGTTCTTCTGATAGTCTGAGGGTGAGAGGCTGACCAGCACGTTTGCACATGCAAAAAAAATGAGTGCCCCCAGCCCTCCCACCACATTTTCCAGAATTTTCCACCGGCTGAAGGCGACTTTCCAAGCTTTGGGTTCATGGGCCTTCCTCGCTGCTGAAAGGAAAAACAAACCCTCAAGAACTGAGAGGCTGGGGTACAGTTCATGAGTGTCAACATGGAGGGGACAAAATCGTATCATCAGGATAAAGAACGGCCGCAGATTTTCATGCTCATGAGGGTTAATTTTAGGAGCGGGCCAAAGGATTCCAGTTTGTGAGAATTTAAAACAAATCACGGTCTGTAGCTGGGTGGGTGGGAAGAAGGATGGGCACAAGCCAACGATCAGCACTTTTCTGCCCACGTGAGGCTCTCATGAAACTTTCCTCCAGGACCGTTATCAGACCCCATGCTGCAGCCAGTCGACGGATTCATTAAATAACACAAGTTATAAAACTTTAAAAATGGGGCATTTACAGTCAGGGACATAAATACGTGCTTTTAAAAGTGTCTACATACATATTTACAGAGTTGCAAGATCAACCATAATAGCCCTGAAAAAAGTCCCTTTTTTTTTTTTTTTGCATGACCATTCCTACATACTCTAAAGGGTCCCCTCTTTCCACTTTGGGTCTGGCGCATCACCATCAAAAATGGGGCTGAGAAGACAGCGCCAAAGTGGTCTCAGACATCCTTGTCTGGGGTCTGCCCCAAAGGCACAAAACCCAAGACCCTCACTGAACTGGGTCCAAACTCCTAGCTCAGCTCACCCGTTTCTCCGAGACATGGACTGCTCCATCAGAGATGAAGCCAGCTCCATTGTTCCCTGGCAGGCGATGGACAGTCTCCGGAAATCTCTTCCCCCACCCCCACGCTTTTTAATCGTCCAACTTATTTTTCGTTTCCCAGTTTCTGTTTGTTTGTTTCCCTTTTCAGCCTATTTGAGAAGCTCAGACACTACAGATGTTGATGGTCCCACCAAGTGAGGCAAAGAAGTACATGAGGAGCTCACCCCCTGCCCTAACCAGATCCCTTCCCGTCCTCTGCCTCTCCCATGGGAGGAGTCTGATCTATAAATGGAGATCAGGACTTTCTCCCGGACGCACAGGGCCTGACGGATGAGAATGGCAAATCTGGAAATGACTCAAGAGCCAGCGGCTCAGATTGCTCAGGCAGAAAGAAAAGTCTTCCAAGTGCAAGGGCCAAGGGGGATGATCAGCGAGGCTCCGAAGTGTCTACAGGCTACAGATTCCCAGAGACATTAGGGGTGAGGGAAAGCGGGGGTGGGGGAGGTGGTGAGGGGGGCCGTGGAAGATGGGGCAGGAGCAGGGCTGGCCAGAAAGAGAACTTGGCCTCCTCCTGAAGGCCTTGCTTGCACAGGACTGGAGCTGACCCCTGGGGCCAGACCCAAGTCCCCGCCGTGGCAAAAGACAACCAGAGAAGCAAAAAGCAGGATCAAGGAGCTCTTGAAAAATTGCATAGTAGGAGGGGCCCTTCCCAACAGGAAGGCTGAGCTGCAGGTACAGCACCTGAGTGTCATCCTCGGTGCCGAGTGACCTACCCTCCAGCCTCCCTGGGGTTCAGGACCCTCGTCTGAAGACCGCAGGCACACGCATACGCACACACACATATACACACGCACTCCTCCTCTCTCGCAGGCTCATGGATCTGGAATAGGTCGGTACTTCCTGCAGGGCAGAAGGCCAGTCCCTTTGGCTTCACTGACTCCAGGTCACTTCAGGTGCTGAGAAGAAAAAGAGAAGAGAAATAACAATGATGACTACGTATTCAAGTGCCTACCTCTTCGAACATGGTCCCTCTACTGAATTTTTCTAGTTAAATTAATTTCGGAAGTATACCACCTGTACAGAAAGAGCGCAGCTTGATGAACTGAGTGAACACACCCGTGTGACCAGCACCCAGATGGAGAAACAGAACATGACCAAACTCCCATTGGCCCCACCCAGGCACCTCTTGAGGATACCCACCCACCCTCACCCCCTAGAATAACCACTCTCCTGACCTAATTACCTGTTTTTATGTATTTACTTATGTTGGCTATTTATTTCTTCACTTATTTTTGAGTCTTTAGTGCTGCAAGCGGGCTTCCTCTAGTTGGAGGGAGCAGGGCCTGCTTCCCAGCTGCCGTGTGCAGGCTCCTCATTGCAGCGGCTTCTCTTGTTGAGGAGCCTGGGCTTAGTCGACCCTCAGCACGTGGAATCTTCTGGGACCAGGGATCAAACCCATTTCCCCTAAATCGGCACTTGGATTCTTAACCACTGGGCCACCAGGGAAGCCATAACCCATTTTTTGACTTAAATAAATGGAATCAATTGGGACATGTGCCTTTTGGGTCTGGCTCCCGCTAGTGTTTTGGAGATGCACCCACGGGAGGATGCACACGCTCATTGAGCATGTGGCCCTGGTTCTTTCAGTCTATGCTATGGGTTCTAGTACAAGGTCAGGCCACTTTCATCTGCCCAGTCCACTGCCCATGCACAGATGGGTGGTTTCTAGTCTGGGGCCATCATGAGTAATGTTGCTAGAACATTCTTACATGTGTCTAGAAGACATGTATGGTGCACATGTGTACGTATTTATACCAAGAGGAAATGCTGGGCAGTAGGGTGTACGTATATAACATATGAACATAGGGTACACATGTGTACACACTTTGCTGAATGTACCCCTAGCAATATAACTGCCGGGCCCTGGGGAAGGCATAGGTACAGCATCCGCAGATACTGCCAGACAGTTTTCCAAAGTAATTACATTGTCACTTCATTCATGCTAATACACTAAACAACCCTGGTGGCAGGTGACACAGATCCCCATTTCAATGGAAGAGACAGGCTCAGAGAGGAGAAGGAACCTTTACAAGGTCAGTCTGATGAACAGAGATAGGGTCAAGCCCCGTCCTGAGCCTGTGTGTGCCCTGTGTCCTGAGGGAGTGGCTTATGCCTCATCCTGCCTCCAAGAAGACCCTGGTTACAGTACTTGGCACAGAAAGCCAGGCCCATGAGTGACTGTTTAATGACGTTTGTTGCCCAGGGTTGACTATGAGCCTGGAGTTGGGCTAGGCCAAGTTCAGGGGCTCAGGTCTCTCATCCAGTGGAATTGGTCATTATTTACTATTACTACTACAGGTACTATCTACTATTGCTATTACTACTACTACTACTAATATAATCATTCAGTGAAAAGAATGATAATTACATCACTGATTTGTGGGAGACTTACTACATACCAGGCATACTAAGAGCTTTTCACGCGCTAACCTTTGCAGGCCTGACAATATAATCGTGAGAGGGGTATGCTCATCCCTTGCTATCCACAAGGGATTGGCTTCAGCACCCCCATTGATGTGTGGCATGGTTAGTCGTGTCCAACTCTTTGAGACCCTATGGACTGTAGCCCACCAGTCTCCTCTGTCCATGGGATTCTCCAGGCAAGAATACTGGAATTGATTGCCATTCCCTCCTCCAGGGGATCTTCCCGACCCAGGGATCGAACCCATGTCTCCTGCATCTCCTGCATTGGCAGGTGGGTTCTTTACCACTGAGCCACCTGGGAAGCCCTCAGAACCCCCAAGGATACCAAAATCCACAGATGCTCAAGTCCCTTATATATAGTGGTGTAGTGTGGAATTTCATTAACCCAATTTACAGATGGGCAAATTGAAACAAGGAGAAGTGAAGTACCTGCCAGGATTATTGGAATGGTGATTCAACTCCATGAAGTGTGCTCCTATGTCAATTTCAACTCCTCACAACCTCAGACCCTCTGACAGGGCTGTAAACAGAGCTGCTCCTGGTGGAGCTAGGTGCCTTAGAGAGAGGGAGCCTCCTTCTGGGTGGAGGCCGGCATGAGCCCTGCGCATAGGAGCAGAAGCAGCAGGAGGAAAGGAAGGCAGGCCAGTGTGCAGCAGCCTGCATTCCCCTCTGGCCAGGTGTGGCTCTTTTATGTGAGTTTCCTGTGGGTTGTCAAGTGGGATCCATACAAGAAGCCATCTTGCTAGCCCCCGACCTGAAAGGTAGCCCTCCAGGGAGGAGACCCCAGCAGCAGACTGGACCCCTGGGACTGGAGCTGAAGGACAGCTGGCCGAGGCTATGCCAGAGGGAAGTTCCCCTCTCACAGAGACCCTCCACCATCCATTCCCAGGACCCCATGGGAGGGCCCGCATCAGGAAGCCTGCCCCAAGGCCAGCCAGTCTTAGCTGAAGGAGCAGTGACAGCCAAGAGGAGGATCATGTGCTGACATGTGAGACAAGTGAGAGGTGCCAGTCCCTGTCCCAGACAGCCACTCCTAGTCCCTGCCCTGGACAGCCAGCCCCTCCTAGACCCTCGGGCACAAGTCTGGCTGGTGCCTAGGACTAGAAACAGACAGAGGTGAAATAGGATGTACAATGGGAGTTTCACGCTGGACTGGGCAATGTGGCACTTTGCTACCCGTAAAAGTGAAAGTGCAGGGCTTTGCCTGAGACATCAGGACACGAAGAGGAGGCAGTGGAAGGCAGGTGCTGGAGAAAAGCCAGGCTGCTCTGTGTTGGCCCCTCACTTGGGTCAGGCTGTCCAGTAGGCTGGTCACAGAGCCTCTACCCGGGTGAGGGCAGGAGGATGAACGGCAGTCCCGGGCGCGCTGAGGACATCATTTTCCTCAGGACAAAGTCCAGGGCATGTACACGGCACGGACCACAAAGTCCATGGTCCATCTGGGCATCAGAAGACTGACCCCAGGGCTGCCACTTGCCCCTCTGTCTCAGCTTCCCCCCTCGATAAATAGAGGGAGCTGGCCTATACATCCCTTCCTGTACTAAAATCCTTTGCCATGGTATCTCAAAACATCATTCTGGAACTGTGTTAAATACACAGTTGTGTATTAACAGTTGTGGACTGCATTGTGCCCCCACTCCAATATCCACCACCTGCCCACTATTGTACTCCCACTCCCAATGTGATGGCATTTGGAGGTGGGGCCTCTGGGAGGTGATTAGGTTTAGATGAGGTCATGAGGGTGGGGCCTTCATGATGGGATTAGTGCCCTTGTAAGAAAAGATGCCAGGGCTTCTTCCCTCTGCCATGTGAGAACACAGCCAGAAAGTAGCATCTGCAGGCCAGGAAGAGAGGTCTCATCAGAGCCTGATGATTCTGGTACCCCTATCTTGGCCTTCCAGCCCCAGAAGTGTGAGAAGTAAATATCTATTGCTTAAGCCCCCTAGTCTGTGGTATTTTGCTATGGTAGCCCAAGCAAACTAAGACAAATAGTTAAGTAAGATTTTTTTTAAGTCATTTTTTAAGTGGGCAAAGACCTAAACAGGCATTTCTCCAAAGACATACAGATGGCTAATAAACACATGAAAAGATGCTCAACACCTCTCATTATTAGAGAAATGCAAATCAAAACTACAATGAGATATCACCTCACACAGGTCAGAGTGGCCATCCTCAGAAAATCCACAAACAACAGTGCTGGAGAGAGTGTGGAGAAAAGGGAACCCTCTTGCACTGTTGGTGGGAATGTAAACTGATGCAGCCACTCTGGAAGACAGTATGGAGATTCCTTTAAACAACTAGGAATAAAGCTATCATAACAACCCAGCAATCCCACTACTAGGTATATATATACCAGAGGAAACCAAAATTGAAAAAGATACTTGTGTCCCTTTGTTCACTGCAGCACTATTGACAATAGTTAGGACATGGAAGCAACCTAGATGTCCATCAACAGAGGAATGGATAAAGAAGCTGTGGTATATACATACAATGGAATGTTAGTCTTAAAAAGGAACACATTTGAGTCAGTTCTAATAAGGTGGATGAACCTAGAGCCTATTAAACAGCGTGAAGTAAGTCAGAAAGAGAAAAATATTGTACATTAACGCATATGTATGGAATCTAGAAAGATGGTCCTGATGAACCTATTTTCAGGGCAGCAATGGAGATGCAGACAGAGAGAACTGACTTATAGGCACAGGAGGGAGAGAGGAAGGAGAGGGTGGTACAAACAGAAACAGTAGTATGGAAACATATACACTGCTGCTGCTGCTGCTGCTAAGTCGCTTCAGTCATGTCCAACTCTGTGCGACCCCATAGACGGCAGCCCACCAGGCTCCTCCATCCCTGGGATTCTCCAGGCAAGAACACTGGAGTGGGTTGCCATTTCCTTCTCCAATGCATGAAAGTGAAAAATGAAAGTGAAGTCGCTCAGTCATGTCCAACTCTTCATGACCCCATGGACTGCAGCCCACCAGGCTCCTCCGTCCATGGGATTTTCCAGGCAAGAGTATTGGAGTGGGGTGTGGTTGCTTTCTCTGAACATATACACTGCCATGTGTAAAATGGATAGCCAATGGGAATTTGGTGTATGATTCAGGGAACCCAAACCAGGACTCTTAACAACCTAAAGGGCTGGGAAGAGGTGGGAGGTGGAAGGGAGATTTAGGAAGGAGGGGACATAGGTGTGCCTAGGATTGATTCATGCTGAAATATGGCAGACATCAAGGCAATATTGTAAAGCAATTATCCTTCAATTAAAAATAAAATTTTTAAAATAATAAGTTATACATACTTAATATTGCTACTTAGTTGCTAAGTCATGTCTGACTTTGCGACCCCATGCACTGTAGCCCACCAGGCTCCTCAGTCCATGGGATTTCCCAGGCAAGAATACTGGAGTGGGTTATCACTTCCTTCTCCAGGGAATCTTCCTGACATACTTATTTAAAAATTTAAAACAGAAAACGTCTAAAATTAGGGAAAAAATTAAATAAGATTTTAAGGAGCAAGGTTCAGTCCCTTTGAAATTAAACTGTTGAGTTCTGAGCATTCACTGTTGGTGAGTAAACAGAAGGAGGTGTGAGCTGCAGAGGCAAATAAAATTGGGCTTCTAGGCATCCAAGCACCCAGCTTGGGAAGCTGCACTCATTTGAAACTAAGTGGAAAAGAACACACCTGTCTAGGGTCGCACACAGGTCCCAGGGGAGGGCCCGAACCTGCTAAGGCCTGCTTAAGGCTGAGACTGCAGTAGCCGACAGAAACGCCCTAGTCTGTGCAGAAATCACCCCAGCCGCACCTGACCCTCCCTCCGGCTGCAAAGAACACCTTCTCTGAGCTGAAAGCCACTTTCAGCCAGCCCACCAGCATGAAAGTCCACACAGCTGCCACAGGGGTGATCCCAGGACACGCGTGGGACCAGAGTGGGAACTGCTCAGTCCGCACTGCCTGCCTGTTCTCCAGAACACTCTAGCCAAACCTCTCCTCTTGGGGCCCCATTCTTCCCTCTGTAAAGCGGGTGTGAGGATGGTGTCCTGGGCCACCCAGTCCTGAGCAGCATCCATCGCACCGTTCCTCCACTGCACTCCTGACTCAACTCAACTCCCATCTCAGGAGCTGGGTCCCAAGAGGCAGGCTCAGTGTCAGCTCCACAGACAGGCTCTCAGGGGGAAGTGGGTTTTACATCCGGTCCCCTTCTGAATGAACTCCCCGAGAAATAAGGCCAGAAACTCCACCTGCTGAGGGAGGGAGAAGGGAGCAAGCCATGGGGAGAGGAGAGGCGGAGGGAGGAAGGCTCAGCACAGAAGACCCCAAAGCTTCAAAACTCAGCCCCTCTTGCCTTAAAAAACTGCATTCTCATTCCAAACAACCCTGGTCGCATTAGGCAGGCATCCCCGAACCTGAGTGGGTCCCAGAACTTCAGGGCCACCTGCTAATGCCGATTCCCAGGCCCTGCTCACCAGAGCGCTCATTTAATGAATTGGAGTGGTACCCTGGGGACTGTATTTTTAACCAGTGCCCCAATCATTTGGGCTTCCTGGGTGGCGCTAGTGGTAAAGAACCTGCTTGCCAATGCAGGAGACTTATGAGACATGGGTTCGATCCTCAGGTCAGCAAGATCCCCTGGAGGAGGGCATGGCAATGGACTCTAGTATTCTTGCCTGGAAAAATCCCATGGACAGAGGAGCCTGGCAGGGGTAAGGTCCATAGGGTTGCAAAGAGTCAGACATGACTGAAGCGACAGCATACTCGCCCCAGTCGTACTTGAAATGCTGGTCTTGGGACACAATGGAAGAAGATATGCCATGTCACCAGCAGAGAAACCCAAGCCAGCTCGAGGTCAGTAGCAAAGCCCAGCCCCTCAAGAGGAAAAGTCCAGCTTCCATGAATGAATTCAGGTTTCATCACCAGAAAATCTAGACGGAGGCTTCTGGTTCAACATAAATCTCAGTTTTATATTTTATGAATTAATATTACTTCCACTTTCAAAAACATGATGGAATAGCCTTTTCTGGGCTGAAAGCCACTGAAGGTTTCAAGTGTTGAATACGATCACTAATACTTAGACTTACCTGGTGTTTATTCTGTGCCAGGCAAGGTTCTAAGTGCTTTCATACATTTGACACTTGCAATTCTCACAATCCTATGAAATAGGTACTATTGTCATCCCCATTTTATAGTTGTGGAAACTGAGGCTCAGAGAGAGAGAGAGAGTAGCGTGCTGAGGTCCCACAGCCCATAAGCGACAGAACTGGGATTGAACCAGGTGGTCCAGGGTCCACACTCTCACCCAGTCCCAGTAGGAAGGCCTCCTGCCCCACTGAGCACACAGCACAGTGCTCCAGGAGTCATCACGCCCATCCCCCTATCTCCTGCCCAGCCCACCCCCAAGCCCCGCCCCCAGCCCCTAGAGCCCCAGGAGGCTGCCCCACCCTCTGAGTACCTGTCAGGGAGCAGGCAAAGCACCTACTCTTTGAAGAGGGATCCCTGGAGCTGGGCTGCAGCTGTGGCCTTGACATTCCTATACTGTCTGGTGATGTACGGGGTGGCTGGCGGTGGACATCGGGATGCCAGGCGGAGACTGTAGCTGTGCAGGGAGAGGAATAACACACAGCGTCACCAGGGGCCCAGCCCAGTGGGTGTCCCAGGCAGCACCTGGAGGGCCTTGGTGCTGATGCCCTCTCCGGGCACCTTCAGGCCAATGGGAGGTGAGCTTTAACAACCACCATGCTCCATCTACCTGCTTCCCTCCACTGGGAGGCATGGGCCGGGAGAAGCATCTAACTGCCAGGTTCTGAGACACTGCACAGGGCAGGCCCACCCTGAGGACCCCCGCTGGATGGGCAGGTGAGCCAGGAATGGACACTTGCTGTGCAGATGGCAGCTTGACCACTTCCCCACCTGTTTCATGGGCATTGCTCTCCCCGCAAAAAGCATCTGGGTATCCTTTGGTACCAAGCTACAACCATTGCCCGCAGAAAGGAGAGGAGGGAGGGCTGGGTCCCCTCCAGTCCATTAACTCTGCACCTGGCAGCCATCCCAGTCTCACTGTGCCAAGAACGTTTGTGTCAGGAGTCTCAGAGGGGGTGTAACCAGGATCCCTTGACACCGTTTGGTCCTATTCGCTTACAGCCCTTCAAATAGGATTTCTTTTTCAGGAAAGCATTATTATTATTATTATTATTTTAAATAGCTAATGCAGAGACTTCCCTGGTGGCCCAGTAAGTAAGACTCTGTGCTTCCACTGCAGGGGGCACCAGTCCAATCCCTGGCTGGGAAACTAAGATCCTTCATGCTATGCAGCATGACCAAAAAAACTAATAATAAAAATAAAAACCCGAATACTCTATTAAAAAAAAAAAAAAGGTAACCAAGACCATTATTCCTCCCCTTCCTTCATCCACCTAACTCATACTTATCTTCCAAATCCTAGCTGGAACACCACCTCCCCCAGGAAGCCTTCCTTCCCTAATTCTTGGATGAGATGCCCCTCTCATGGGTTCCCACCGCCCCTCCTATTTTTTCATCACAGCACTTGTTATACTGAGTCACAGTCACAGAATCATGTGTCGAATTCCCTCAGGAGCTACGCAGTCTCACGGTCGGGGCGCTTGTCTTGTTCATTGCTGCATCCTCAGTTTAGCGTCACAAAAACAAATATTTGTTGAACAAGAGCTACACAAGGACTTCCCTGATGGTCCAGTGGTTAAGAATCCACTTGCCAGTGCAGGGGACATGGGTTTGATCCCTGGTTCGGGAAGATCCCACAGACCACAAGGCAATTCAACTCGTGAGCCACAACTACTGAGCCCACGTGCCTAGAGCCTGTGCTCCACAAGGAAGCCATTGCAATGAGAAGCCTGCGCACCTCAACAAAGAGTAGCCCCTTATCCGCTGCAACTACAGAAAGCCTGTGTGCAGCAATGAAGACTCGGTGCAGCCAAAAAAAGAATGACACATGTGGTGCCCAGAACTGTGCTGTTTTACGTGTATCGAGTGTCTTACTCTTCATACATGGGGGATACTCTATTGACTCTCATTTACAGATGGGTAAACGGAGGCACAGAGTGGTCAAGTAACTTGTTCTGGATCCCAAGTCTGCCTCTCTGGGTAGAAGAATGGAAGTGAGGTGGGTGTGCTGTTCTCTTCCAGGCATTGGCCAAGGCCCGCTCTGCTGGACAGGGCCGAGCTAGGAATGAGGTCCATCTCAAAGGTGAAACATCAGGGTTTCGATTAGAGGTTCTCAGCCAGGGCACAGATTTGGCAATGTCTGGAGACATTTGGGGTCGTCACATCTGAGGGCAGGGATACCGCCACCCAGCATCTGGTAGGCGGGGCCAGGGATGCTAAACTAAACATCCTAAAATGCACAGGATGCCCCCACAACAATTGATCTGCTCAGATATTAAAAGCACCACGATCTGTCAAGAATGCGTACTCAGTCTCTCAGTCACGTCCAACTCTGTGTGACCCCATGGACTGTAGCCCACCAGGCTCATCTGTCCATGGGATTTTCCCAGGCAAGAATAGTGGAGTGGGTTGCCATCTCCTCCTCCAGGGGTGCTTCCCGACCCAGAGATCAAACTGGAGTCTCCTGTGTCTCCTGCATTGGCAGGCAGGTTCTTTACCACTGAGCCACCTGTGAAGCTCTCCCAGAATAGAAGAACGTATAAACAGCCCAACAAAGAAGTTGTCTGAGGAAGACTTCTGTCCCTTCCACAAACCAGACCCCCTCTGAGGACCAAGCTTGCAGGTGTGGCTCAGGGCTGCCCCTGTTTCAACTCCTCCCCTGCACTGTGCCATCCAGCCTGAGCGAGATTTAAGGCAGAAAACAGAGACTCCATGCTCAGCAGCAAGCCTGTGCCCCAGATAGACCAAAAGGTCCATGCGGGGGCTTGTGGAGGGCACCCCAGGTTGACAAGACCCCTCGGCCAGCTGACCCAGCGCTGGGAAGGGACAGTCAGCTGCCAGGCTGCCTGGAAACACGGATGACCTGCAGAACCTTGTCCAGCCAAAGAATAAGGGACAGTCTTGGCACGTGGCAGGTACCCCACGCTGTCCCTTCTCTGGGGCAATGTCTCCAGAGGAATAGAGCAGGACAAATGGCAGCTTTGGGGACAACAGGCTAGCATCCTCAATTTGCAGTTCCTTCCTCTCACTGTCACCATCATCACACATCTATCAAACATTCAGAAACCTAACCAGTCAGGGACTTCCCCGGTGGTCCACTGGTTAAGAATCTGCTCACCAGAGTCCCCTGAAGCTGCCCCCGGGCCCGTGACATCAGATCTCTGAGGTGGCCTCAGGAAAGCAGTGTCTTTTAAGATCCACAGGGGTCTCAATGGGGCTGGGGGGTGGGCTGGGTACCAGGGCCCTGCAGACTGTCCGGGGCTGGCCCCCTGAGTTCTCAGCCCACACAACCCTCACCTCCAAGGGTGGCTCCATGTTATCTATGAGGCAGTGGTAAGTGCGGGTCTAGGACTACAGAACCAGGCTGGGTCTGCTCATCACTGCAGCCTTAACACCTAGTTCTGACTGTATGGACAGCAGACCCTCAAAACATACTGAATGAAGGAGTGAGTGTCAGACTTAGAACTTCTGGTCACCAGGGGGAAGGGACAGTTAGGGAGTTTGGGATCGACATGTACACAATGCTATATTTAAAATGGACAGCTACAAGGATCTACTGCACAGCACATAGAACTCTCTCAATGTTATGTGGCAGCCTGGATGGAAGGGGAGTTTGGGGGACAATGGCTACATGTCTATGTATGGTTGAGTCCATCTACTGTGTACCATAGCATTGCTAATTGGCTATACCCTGATACAAAATTTAAAAGTTAAAAAAAAACAAAGCAGTGAGTGATCCTAGACCCTAGACATCCCCCACACAGGCATTTCAGACACAGAAATCTGTGCACATTCAGTGCAGAAGCCAGAACCCTGGTTAGTGGGCCCCTCAAGCATCCCGCCTCAGAATCTTGTAAGATGGGTGATGCTCATCATCCGGAACCCAAGGCACCCAGAAAGGGCAGGACGACCACTTCTTTGCTGTCGGAACCACCCCTTCCCTGGGCTGAAGGCACCGGAAGGGCAGGGTTGCCCCGTTTGGCTCTTGATGGTGTCATTTCTGTTTCCAGTGGTCCATTCCTGCAGACATTCCCAGAACGCTTCCTCCAGCAGTAACGGGGCTCTCCGTCTCTCCTCCAAGTTCTTGTTCAAGGGCCTCCTTCTCATTGCACCTCCTTCCCAAACACTCTATTTGAACTGCTCTGCTCTGACACTCCAAGCCTCCAGTCCATTTTTCTTTCTTTACTGTATTCACCACACCAACATGCTTGGTGTCTAACTGCCATTTGCTTTCTGGCTCCATTGCAGGCGTTTTGTTCCTGATGGACCCACATCTAAACCTGTGCCTAGCACACAGTAGGGGGCCTTTCATTTTTTGCTGGATGGATGGCATGTCTGCTACCTGCTAAGTGTTTTGCCAAGAAAGCTCTGGTAAATGGTGTACACTGAGGTCTTCACCTGGTCATGGTCTATGTGTGACTCAGTGATGCCTAAAGGAGAAAGCACTTGTTTCCAGAGGGAGACTGATGCCACATGCGAGGTGGCTGAGACATGTTCTCTCTCAAGCCCCAGTGGCTTCTGGTGAAGGAGGCAGCAGATACCCTGAACCACACACGAGAAACAGAAAGAGCAGGAGGGAAGACCAGGGTCAGGCAGAAGATGAGGAAAGGTGATGTGGAAAAGGGCCCAGAGCAGGTCCCAAGCAGAGAGAGTGGTGCAAGGACATCGTGACGATCTAACAGGGTTGGTCTGTCCGCATGGGGTGTCTGCACGAGCTGATGATTCACAGGCGAAGCAGGCCAGCACCTTAGCTGGTCTTCCTAGAGCTTGAACTCGCTGGGCTCTGGGGACCTGGGGAGAAGGTGATGTCAAGGAGTAGGGCCCATACCTGATCTCTCATCTGGGGGCAGAGGGAAATGAAGGAGCAACAACAGAAACCAAGGCGTGCCTAATGAAAATGAGCTAAAGCTGCCAATCACTGAACAGATCATTTAAGGACATGAAAAGGCAATTCACAGAGAAGTCCAGAGCTGATGAATATGCAAAGATGCCCGGATGCCCTGCAACTGTCCAGGAAGAGTAGTTAACACAAGAGGCCACCTTCCCAGGTCAGACTGGGGACAGGTGCCATATGGGTGGTGCCTGCTGGTGAGGGAAGGTGAGAAGGATGAGGGCTGCCCCCAGGTTCCCTGATACCTGGGGAGGCTGAGCCCACCTGCCCCCATCTCCCGAGAGCATCTCCTCACTCGGCCGGAAGGTCAGAGAGGGGAGAGAGAGTGGAGGGGAGGATCTTATAGGCCTGGCTAAGTTGGGAGCCAGACTATCCCTCTGGACAGCAAGTGACGTGACCCAATGTGGCCACTGTGTTGGACACAGAAGGATAAGGAAGAACAGAGCTGGGAGACCAGTTAGTCCAGCAAGATGGTGGCCAAGGACATTGAGAAGTGAGCAGTGGATCTGGGTTACATTTTGGAGCTGGATGTGGGGGATGGGGCACGTGGATGAGAGTCTAAACAAATTCCAGGGTGGGTAGTTTGTTTAACTGAAAAGGGGAAGACAAGAGAAAACTTGGTCGGGAGCAATGTTTTGAAAGGATCACCTTTGCAACGTTCACTAGACACCCAAAGGAGACCTCAAAGAGGGTGAGTTAAATGAAACTAATGAGCTTGGGGTGGGTCAGCATTTAGGTGGATTGGACAGGCTCAGGGGAGGGGAGAGCCATCCCCTCTCTAGACAAATTCCAGGGTAGGGATGCAGGGACTCAGGATGGGATGTGAAGGAGCAGGGGATGACCGTCAGAGTGGTGTCCCAGTCAACATGTATTTCAAGGAGGAAGAAGAATTAAAGATGTCCAACTCTACGGACGTGTCAAGGAAGACAGAGAACCGATCGCGGCATTTGTTGCCCAGAGGCTGCGGGTAGCCTTAGTAACAGCAGCTTCCAGGACATGGTGGAGACAAATACCTGAGAGAAGTAAGCTCAAGAGAGATGGGGAGGAGAGGAACTGAGGCAGGGGCCCAGAGTCCCACCAAGGAGTTTCCAGGTCAAGGGAGAGGCTGCCGGTTCCGGGACAGCGTCTCCGGATCTCTGGGATCCCCACCGTGCTCGCCACCAGGCTGCCTGGGCCTTCTGAGCAGAGATCCCTGCCTGCATCCCCCTGTTTGCCTCTTCCGCCTGCATGAGTCAGGTCAGGAGGGATCTCTCGGGACACAACCCCCAGAGCTGGCTGGCCACGCAGCCGCCGCGGAGTCTTACATAACCCTCCGTAAATTCTCAGAGAGTGATTCATCTCAAGTCAGCGTCTGACGTTCAGCACTTTTGCAGGCAGCGAGGGAGAGGCAAAGGGTGTGCGAGCCGATGCCTAGGTGAGATAAGCTGAGATGACGTCGACATTCTCTGGAGGTGGGGGAAGCCTCAATAGATGGGAGCCGAGGGAGCCACTACCGGCTTCCTGGTACCCACCACTTCCCACTTCCGGGAATGGTTACATTCCGAAGCAGGCTCCACCTTCCACTCCAGGGAGGCCCCGCCCACTCGAATGGGACCACCCCCAGCTTGAGAGTCAAGGGTGGGAGTAGAGGAACAGTCCTGGGATGCCGGAGCCTGAACTTCAGTCCTTGAACCACCACCCAAAACTTGCTATGTGACCTCTGGAAATGCCTCTACCTCTGTGAACCATGGTAGTCTTGCTTGTAAAATGAGGATGTCAAACAAGGGGAAAAGGTAATTGTGTATTTACTGAGTGCCTACTATGCCCTGGTCTTCTCCAGGGGCATAAAGTGTCTTGGACTGCACGGAGATCAAACCAGTCAATCCTAAAGAAAATCAGTACTGAATATTCACTGGAAGGACTGACTGATGCTGAAGCTGAAGCTCTAATACTTTGGCCACCTGACATGAAGAACTGACTCATTGGAAAAGACCCTGATGTTGGGAAAGATTGAAGGCAGGAGGAAATGACAGAGGACAAAGTGGCTGGATGGCATCACCGACTCAATGGACATGAGTTTAAACAAGCTCCAGGAGATGGTGAAGGACAGGGAAGCCTGGCCTGCTGCAGTCCATGGGGTAGCAGAGTCGGACATGACTGGGCGGCTGAACAACAACAACTATGCCCCAGGAGTTACTGTAGGGCCTTCATTCTCGGATGGGATGGTGATGACCTGCATCTCAGAGAGGAGGAGACAGAGGCTCGAGAGAGGTGAGGAGGCCCCACGAACATGCTCTCTCGGCCAAAAGGGGTACAGTCAAGCTCTGAAGCCAAGACCACCTGACACCAAAGCTTGGGCCCCTTCCAGACACAGTCCTTGTAGTGACAGGGGTCAAAGAGCTCTTTTCAGTATTCCAAAGGGCTTGAAGGAGTGACCCTCTGCACACTGAACAGCCACGTGGCCACCCACAAAGTCAGAAGGCCGCTCTGGGTGGAATCCTGTCAGCTCAGAGGAGCCCTGGCAGCGGCTCTCAGGCTCCAATACTGGAGACAAGAAAACAGTCTTGGTGCCTGCCCCTCTCCTCAGTCTTACGGATTCTGATTTAGCTGGTCTGGAGTGCAGGCCCGGAGGAGTTTAAAAGCCAGTTGTTGAGAGCCTCAGTCTGAATCCATCTATTCAAAGTGTGGTCCTCAGACCAGTATCAGTAGTCTCTGGGAGCTTGTTAGAAGGACAGCTACTCAGCCCTCATCTGACCTTCTGAGTCAGAATCTAGACTAAAAAAAATTATTTATTTTGGCCACGCTGCTCGGCCTGTGGGATCTTAGTTCCCTGACCAGGGATGGAACCTGTGCCCTCTGCCATGGAAATGCAGAGTCTTAACCAATGGACTGCTAGGGAAGTCCCAGAACCTACATTTTTAATAAGATCCCTGGAAAGGCATCTGTGTGCTAAAACTGGGGGAGCATGGGGCTGGGGGAAACCCCTGCAGGCGGCGTGCTCAGTGGTGGTCTAGTTCTGAAATCTGGGGCAGGACCCGGTGCTGAGGGCACAGTTGCAAAGGAGCAACTCCTTGTAGCTCCTTGTAGGTCACAGAGAGGTGCAAATAGGATGGAAAGAGGGAAAGTCAGGAAGGCAGGCAGGATTCTCAGAGATCTGACCCCAGAACTGAAGCCTGCCTCTCCACAGGCAGCTCCCCTCCCTCTCATCAGCCCTGAGGGTGGCCATGGGCTGGGGCTGGCTCCAAAAGACCACGCCTGGGTCTTGAGGCTTTTAAGCCAGGTTCTTGGGTCTTCAGGCTTCTCTGGTGAAGAACTGCCTGCAATTCAGGAGACCCAGGTTCGATTCCTGGGTCAGGAAGATCCCCTGGAGAAGGAAATGGCAACCCACTCCAGTATTCTTGCCTGGGAAATCCCATGGACAGAGGAGCCTGGCAAGCTACGGTCCATGGGGTCACAAAGAGTTGGATACTACTGGGCAACTGACACTCGCACTTCATTTTCTTTGATCTGCAGAGGCCATATGTTCCCCAACCCTGCTGGACTTTAACTCCAAACACCAAGCACATGACAGCTCATAACACAAGCCGGTCAGTAGGAGGCTGGCCCAGCCAGCAATGGCCCCTGCCAAAGGAAGTTTCCTGGCTGGGAGATCCTGGCCGTGGCTGCCTCTGGTCCTGCCAGGATAGGCGAAGGGCAGGGGATCCCAGAGGCCAAGTCAGCAGCCCATCACTCTCAGATGAGGACAATGAACCAGAGCAAGATGGTAGCCTGTTCAAGGTCACCCAGCAAGCTCTTCTTGGGAAGGAGTGAGGGGGCATGCCTGGTCGCACTGCTTTGTAGGGGACAATGAGGAAGGGCAGCATGAGGCCCTGATGGACTTGGACAAAAGCAACCCTGGGGGGCAGGTGGCCTCCTCGGCATGGCCCAGATGAGGGCACTCCCAGGTTTGTCATTGCCTCCACCCACCTGCTGCCCCCTGGGGACTCAATCATGGATAGTACAGAGAGTCTGTGCACTTCTCACCCACCTGCCCATCTGCCACCAGGAGGTGTTCAGAGACGGTCCCCTAAACGATAAAAGCAGACCAGGAGCTGGCTCCCCATGCAGTCCAACCCTAACTGGGCCTGGTTGTGTCACTCCAAGACCCAATCATCAAAGGCAGTGTCTTCCCAGAAGGTTGCTCTCACCACCCCACTCAAACCAGGGTCCCTCCACACCCTCTCCACACTTCACTCGGAGCAGTGGGTCATGTCTGAAGGATGTCACACTTGCAGGAGATGTCACGGTCTGTGAGGTGCGAGCTGTGGATGAGCAGCCCAGACAGGAGGGAGAGTGGAGCAGACCCCTTGGCGCTCAGCTCTGACCCCTGGCTGCATCTCTGCCGCTCACTGCCTTTTTTTTTTTTTTTTTTTCCTGGAACCACTCGGTTCAAGCCCAGATGCTGGCCCTTCTCTTCTCTAGATGAGCCAAAACAGTCTGCTTTCTTCAAAAGGAAACTTGTAAGAACGGGAGGGAAGCCAAAAATAAAACAGGAACAAATGCAAGTGTGGCAAGACTGACGGACACATAGAAAACAGATTCCCAATTTGGGACAGAAACGGGCTCCCATGAGGTCCAGATGGGAATGCTCTTTGAAACTGTAAAATTCTATAAGGACACTAAAATTTAATTATTACAAACACTCCATCTTTTAAAGTTGTCTAAGACCAAAGAAGCTAAAAAGATTAAGTCAACTCCAGGGATAAACCCTCGCATGATCTGGAGTTGTTGGAACTGAGAGTCCTGATCACAGGATTTCTAGAACGTGATGCCTGCTGCCTGTCCGAGGATATCAATGAGAAGAGGGGGCTGCCTTGATGGAAAGCCTTGTGGGATCTCAGGGGCTCTTTGCTACCCAAGGCATCTTGACCAGCCTGCCCTGGGAGGCATGGGCGTGCCTGGCTGGCAGGGCATCCCAGACGCAGGGCTGGCACAACCAGGGGAAAGACACGCTTGCTATGTGCCTGAACCAGATGTGAGTCAGTGGGTGATGATGCTGCCCAAAGGGCAGGGGTGCTGTGGGCCTGCAGGCATCCTCCTCAAGGGTGAAGGGGACTGGACAGAGGCTGCCCCTACGCCTTCTCCCCATCTCTGCCCTGAGATCCCCAAGGCCTACATCCTGAATCCCAGCTGACCTCAAAGAGGGGGTCCAGTGGCCAGGGTTGGGACAGTTCACCCTTTTTTATTTTTTACAGAGCAGGAAATGGAGGTGATGATGATAAATGACTTGGACACAGGCCATTGACTCCTCTCTGAGCTGCTTGGGCCTCACTAGGATCTTGCACTCCATTTGGTTTGGGAACTGGTCACTCGTGGAGGGCTCCCTCCCTACAGGGGACAGGCATAAGGCACCACCCAGACACTCCTGAGGAGCCCACAGTCTCATGCTTGCAGACGGGGAATGAAATACCTCCTGATTTTCCTTCCTCCTGATCAGCATCTCCCAAACTGAGGTTCAGTGGAACAGGTTTGCCCAGATGCTTCCCAGGTTCTCATTACCCATGCTCATTACAGCAGCCAGCATGTCCATGCTGACTGCATGCTGCGCGCAGTGCCCGCAGCCTGACATGGAATAACAAATGCAGTCTCCACGAGAGGCCTGTGAGGTGAGTACTGCCTCAGTGTATGAGTGAGGAACAAAGGCACTGAGGGGTTCGGCACCTTGCCCAACAACACACAACTGGCTGGCGAGAAGCAGACGTGGGATTGAAGTCAGCCATTTACTCCAGAGCACGGGGTCACGGAGTCAAACAGACATGTCTGTGCAGGATTTCTGAGTTTTTCACATGCCCACAGGCAGTGTAGGTTCCCAAGAGGAGGATGCAGGCTGGCGTTCACCCCAAACGTATGTTCTTCATTTATCTGATAACTATGTATTGACTGACTGCTCTGTGCAGGCCTGGTGTTGGGGGCACAGTGGAGTGCCAGGCAGACATGAATTCTGAAGGCACAATGACTGCAAGGGGATGGTTTGGGTTATGGTGACCCTCAGAGGGTACCCTTTAAGCACTCCAAAGTTTGGTGTGTGTGTGTGTGTGTTTTTAATTTAGCCTTTTTAGACAGAAAATTTCTAAGATCGGCCACATGACGCAACACGTCCTGAATCTGAGTTCTTATTCTCTTTGGGAGCCAGATTTTCAGCTCTGCACATGTACACACGGCATCATGTGCCATCATGGAGAGGTGTCCTCTGGGCCTATGAAGGGGAGTGAGCCTTGTCCACACATGAAACAAGACCGAGCATCCTCATGATTATCAGCACTGATCCATCAAGCATCTATTATATACCAGACCTCATGCCGGGCAGGGTTAGAGCAATAAAGTGAACAGACCTGGTGTCTAGAACACTGGGGTGTGTGACCTGGAAGAAGGTCGTTACTTGCATAATACAAAAGCAAATATAAAATTACAAAGTGTGATTAGCAGGAAGGAGCAAAAAGAGAGGATACGAGAGCTCAGACAAGGGACCCGACTGCAGAAACACTGTGTGTTGAGGGGTGGCGGTGCTCTGCATGCCCCCCCAATAGTTTCTGTTGACTGAGCCCTGGGTTCCGTGGAATGTACAGGGCACATTCCAGGACTGGCTTCACTTTACCATGCTGTCCTTTGCTTTGCTTCATTTGGAGGTGGGAGGGGAGGGAAGGAAAAAGAAAGCAAAAAACGTGTAACTTACTTTACCCCAGCAAGAAGAGAGACAGGGTTTCTAGAAGGGATCATTTCTGTCTCTGAAGGCCACTCCTGGGGACAGAGAGGGGATTGTTACTTTGTTACTACCTACCCTCCTATCCTCATTTTCCTGCCTGAGTCTCAAAGCAAGTTTTACACCAGGGGATTTGGGGAGTTTGCAGATGGGAAAAGGACTGGGGTAAGAGCTCATGAAGTCTGTTCATCGGGCCTTTTCTGAACCGTGAACTACAGATCTTGGATCTCTTGCTTGTTACAGGAAGCTGGTTTGAGAGTTTTGTGAGCGGCCCTGCATTTTCCTGGGGTCCCCGTGGCTTGCTGCAGATGGTTTCTCTGATGGAAACAGTCCACCTCCCTGGAGCAGTGGCAGCAGTTGGGCAGTGGCAGTTGGGGTGACTGTGGCTGGTGTGTCTACCTGGACGAAGCTAGGGGCCATGCCCACCACCACCGCGGGCCCCAAAATGTTCTACGATGGTGAAGAGGAGAATCACTTAGGAGTGCCAAGCGGAGAGCACCTACTCAAGTCCAGGAGAGGAGCCTGTGGCCCATGAAGGTCCCCTGCATCAGACGGCACAGCAGGCCCAACTCCCCCAGCCTCAGTTCTGGGCTGCTCCTTTTTAACTGTTCTCACTCCCTGGGGATGCCAGCTTCATGGTTTTCAGTTTCATGGGTACTCTTGAGGACTCTCAAATTTATTAATACAGTTCCAGCTGGGTCCCTTCCTCTAAAACGCAAACCTTTGTATTCAACTCCCCTCACCTTGAGTGTCTAATGGCATCTCAAACTTCACATGCCCCTAAACTGAATACCCAGCACACATGTACCCCACAAACAGGCTCTGTCACCTAATCACTGAATGGCAACTCTATCCCTCTGGATGCAGAGGCAGAAACACCTGTCATCATCCTTGACTTCTCTTTCGTCCAGTCTTCAGCAAATCTTGAGGCTCTGCCCTCAGAAGATATCCAGAATTCCACTGCTACTCACCACCTGCACTGCTACATTCTAGTCCAACCACCACTGTTTCTTCCCTGCGTTATTGTGCGCACCTCCTAGTATTTCTATTATTGGCCCCTTTCAGCCTATTCTTAACACATCAGCCAGGGTGATTCTTTCAAAAAGCAAGTCATATCATCTGACTCTTCCCTTCAAAACCTTTCAATGACTCCCACTCACTCAGAATAAAAGCAAAATCTTCCCAAGAACTGCATGAGCCAATATGAATTGGCCCCTGGTTACCTCCCTGTACTCCTCTCCTGGTCCTCCCTGTGACCTGGTCCCCTGAGCACAGATGCTGCTACCTCAGGACCCTTGCACTTGCTGTCCCCTCTGCCAAGGGCTTTCCTGCCCTATGTCCACAGGCGTCGTTTCCCTTCTCCCTCCCCACCCCCTCTTCTCTCTAGGTATACATATAGTCCCTTTACAGTCAGGATGCATTTACATGGTAGCCCTCATTTCACTTAATACTCTGCTCCCCTTTCCATTTCACTTTTCCCCACAGCACTCATCAGCTGACACTCTATACAGTTACTTGCTTGTTCACCGTCTGTCTCTCCCAGTGGGACGGGAGTTCCACGAGGGTGGGGAATTTTGTCAGTTCTGCTCACTAGGACATCCTCCTGGAACAGTGCCCAACGTGCGGCAGCCGGCATTGGCCCTGCATTCTGGAGTGAGTGTATGAATGAATCAATGAATGAATGAAGGGCCAAGGTCTACCATCTTTCTTAACTAAACCACACCGATAATGCATCACACAGTTACTGTTCTCCACTTGCTGCTTCAAGTGGAGCAGGAACTAAAGAAATTTTTAAGAGCAACTTGAGTGCAAAATGTTTCTGTCTTTATGTGAATTTTTCAACGTTTCTCACCCACATCTAATTGGATGGTAGGTTTTTAAGCAAATTACCACGAGCCTTTCTCAGCATCCAAATTTGCTTTTCATAAAAAAAAAAAAAAAACTCTATGTTCATATTTCATAGGCTTGGATACTATTTAATTAAATCATACACATCCAATAATACTGGCATATTTATTACTATGTTTATTATAACCACAATCGTTGTTGTTGAGTGTTTTTAGTCACTCAAGTCATGTCTGACTCTTTGCGACCCCATGGACTGTAGCCTGCCAGGCTCTTCTGTCCATGGGATTTCCCAGGCAATACTGGAGTGGGTTGTCATTTCCTCCTCCACGGGATCGTTCTGACCCAGGGATCGAACCCGCCACTCCTGCTGCATCTCCTGCTTCGCAGGCAGATTCTTTAACACTGAGCCACCGGGGAAGCCATACACGATTATGTTTGTATTATTATAAAACATTGTTAAAACAGTGGCATAAACAGGTTTGGAGACAAATAGAGCTGACTCCTGGCTCCATTTAAAGCTGGGCATCCAAGGGCATGGTGCTCCCTGTGTCACCGGGGGAGTGAGGAGCATCCATTCACATGCCGGGTTGGTTAAACGACAACCGAGCCTCGGCTCTTATCTCGTTTTATCCACAGCTGGGATCCTAACAGCAGTTCAGAAAGATGTCTGGCACCACCCCACCCTCTGGCTCCTGTCTCTGCAAAGTGCACCCACTCCAATGATTCCTTAGGTCACGGTGAACATGTGACTTGATGACCTGCAAACGAGAGAACTCTGTGCTGCCCTCCTCAAGGGCTTGTGTGCAGCCCTCTGACTCCATTGGCTGGATCCCATTACACAGAAGCTCTGGCTCACGGGTGAGATGGAGAAACAGCCCAGGTGAGAGGTGCTCTGAGTCCAGTCTGGGCAATAGCTTTGTTTGGCACAGCCCTGTCAAGCGAGTGTGGCATCGTGAAACCAAACAGCGTTTAGGCTCTCGGAGGAAGGAGGCGTTCCTCATTTTGAGCAAAATAACAAAACATGCAAGAGAAGCCATCCATGGCCATGTACTGTAGAGGCTCTACTTGAGAGGGACTCCTTGGTAGATGTCCGAAGTAAAACCGGAGACAGGGAGGAGGACCTTGTTTTGGGGCTTCCCTGGTGGCTCAGCGGTAAAGAACTCGCCTGCCAATGCAGGAAACACAGGTTCGTTCCCTTGGTCAGGAAGATCCACGGGAGAAGGAAATGGCAACCCGCTCCAGTATTCTTGCCTGGGAAATCCCAAGGACAGAGGAGCCTGGTGGACTACAGTCCCTGGGGTCACAAAAGAATCAGACATGACTTAGCGACTAAACAACAACAACGCTAAGTACCTACTGTGTGCTGGGTGTTGCAGTAGGTGCAGGGTGGAGTGAACACCGCACCAGCAGGGCTCTGTGTGATACCTAATGACCTAAGGTCATATATTCCCCTCAAAAAGATACACGAAGAGCAACAATGACCAAGGCATGGGATCCTCAAGGGTCACCTCGGCTCTGACCCTCGAAGTGACCCTAATTCTCAGGTGGCCCTGGCTCATCTGTCACAGGGTGTTTTATTATATAAGCATTCAGAGATGAAAAATGTCATGAATATATCAAAAAGACTGCAAAAGCAAAGGAAAATAATTAAAAATGAAAACCAGAAGCAAACGAAATGATGAGATGTGGTGATATCATGTCATTCTTTTCCCCCCTTTACAATACCCAGAGGGGAACTCTGAAGTCTGGGTAAGACTCACTGGAGAAGTTGATAAAAATGAAGACTTCAAAGACCCACCACCCACCCCCACCAAAGATGGTGGTTTAGTATGTCTGGAATTCTTAATAAGCCTCCTAGGTGGTTTTCTGATGCAGGTGGTCCCCTAAGTGAACATCCCGGTGAAATAATCCAAACTAGGTGCCCTTCACACAGCTGGAAACACAGGAAATTTACCACCTCAGGCTGAAATTAACTAGACAATACCTACCAGACTAGCAAACTACTCTCCCCTCTAAGCACCTGCCCAGCCAGATTCAGAACTTTACCTAATGGAACACCTGCCACTGGCCAGCACCAATGGGCTAAACAACTAAAATTTCTTCATTTTTAAGGCTATAAATGATTAACACTAGTGTTAATTATTGTGATGAAGTAACTTCACAGAACCAACAAATCAACTACAGTATCTGATGCCAATCTATTGAGGTACATCAAAGGAACTAGCCCCTCTGTGAAGGCCAAGTTAACCCAGGCTTCCTCTCACCAAACTCACTGGTTAAAATTCATTCACAGGAGTCTAAACGTGAATGAAGGAGGTAGGAGGAGACAACACCTATAAGCCCATGCATTGACTATAAGAGAAACTCTGAAAAACTTCTGGAGGAATATCATGAATTAAAGAGGAAAAGCCAGTCCACAGGCAGGGCCAGCAGCCTGGGCGGCAAGTTCTGGGATGGAACGAATATCCAGGCGTTTCCTTACAGATTCAATCACCTGTGAGCACTTGGCACCAAATAAAACATTTATCCCAAACAGAGATTACAGGACAGAGGCATCGGGTAAGGATCAAGGTGCAGGGACTGCCCTGGTGGTCCAGTTTGGTTAAAACTCTATGCTTCCAGTGTAGGGAGCCTGAGTTCAATCCCTCAGCAGGGAACTAAGAATTCACATACCACAGGAATGGCCAAAAAAAAGATGTACCTTTAATGCAGAATTAAGGTGCTTCTCCTGCGACAAACTTTTGCTGAGGAACTAATTGTGTGCCCTGTCACCAGAACATTCCTTTGATTCTCTCCACGTGTAGAACATGTGCTTTTGTGAGCTTAAAAGCAAGCAAGCAGTCTGCTGTTCAAGTTCAGTGTGTTTTACACTCAACGCTCCCCTCTCTGCAGTGCACTTTGCTTACTAGGGAGGTCCCTGGGTGTTCTCAGGTCCTAAGCGCCTCTTTAGAGGATTCCCAGGTGATGCTAGTGGTAAAGAACCCGCCTGCCAATGCAAGAGATGCAAGAGACGCAGATTCTATCCCTAGGTCAGAAAGATCCTTCTGGAGTAGGAAGTGGCAACCCACTCCAGTATTCTTACCTGGGAGATCCCATGGACAGAGGAGTGTTCATGGCTACAGTCCATGAGGTCGCCAAGAGTCAGACATGACTGAGCACACACAACCTCCTTATTTACATACCACATCAACAGGGCCCCTGTCCGACTTCCCAGCCCACGATGATCAGACACTATTTAAAGGCTGCCAGGAAGTACAGACGATACCCACAAACAGGTGAAAAAGTAGATGGTGAGAGGCACAACCTTCTCCAAAAATACTTGAGCCACATGCATCTCAAGCTTCTGGGTCCTGCACACCCGAACTCTGAGGGTGTCACTTCACCACCACAAAATACAAGGTGCTAATCACCTTGAGCCTTCCAGGAAAGGTGAAATGATGTTCCGGGCAACTTTTAAAAGTGAGGGAAGTAGTAGCTTCATTAGACCTGACAGCAAAACGCCTGTGCATAGAGTCATCCCCCTTCCTGTGTCCAAGACGGACACCGGGCACTCGGCCCGGCCCGGATCCCTGAGCGTGACCCTGCCTGGAATCCTGCTCATGGCACCCCTGGCAGCTGCTCCCCTTGCACAGATGGAAACCCCAAACCCACTTGCCAACCATGGCTTGGAAAGACTCCTATGAAAACAGAAAAAAAAAAAAACTAAAAAGTTGATGCCAGGGAGCAAGGTTTAATCCTCTGGTGCCTCGATCTGCTCATCCTCCAACAAAGCTGGCAGACGAGGTG
Organism: Ovis aries; assembly: GCF_016772045.2. NCBI lineage: Eukaryota > Metazoa > Chordata > Mammalia > Artiodactyla > Bovidae > Ovis > Ovis aries. The sequence continues at coordinate 53,097,144 of NC_056065.1, forward strand.
GCTCCTCACACCCAAGCTGGCTGAGACTGCTCAGCGTGGTCTCCCGAGAACATACAAATCGGACTTGACCAGGAAGGACCGACCACCTGCCAGTGCAGGAGACGCTGGAGATTCAGGTTTGGTCCCTGGGTTGGGAAGATCCCCTGGCGGAGGGCATGGCGATCCACTCCAGTGTTCTTGCCTGGAGAATCCCATGGACAGAGGAGCCTGGCGGGCTACAGTCCATAGGGTCTCAGAGTCTGACATGACTGAGCACAAACGCAGAAAAGACCAAGACTTTCGTTCACCTCAAGCACAAGTTTTAATTCCTTCAAATTAGCTGGTGCTTCTTGTCCACACCTGGGCAGCTGGGTACTAACAAGCCACATAACCTCTGTGCTGGAGGTTCCCCATCTGTAAAATGGGAAATATAAAAGTATTTCATAGTGTTGGTACAATGATTAAATGGGGCAGTATGTGTAAAGCCCTGAAAACAGTGGGCATCAAGTGCTTTGAAACATCAGTGACCATCCTTCTCATTTCAGTGAACTGGGGTCCCTTCGTTAAATTTTCATTCTTTCACAGAGCTAATGAAGTGTTTTCTTCCAAACTCAGCTTTTAAAAATTTACACTTTAACTTTGAAATTCAAAACCGACAGAAAATAAGTTACACAGGGGGATGACAATTTTTTTTCTCCCACTATGATCTGAAACATGATTTCATTTTATGGCTCATTATCTGATGGGAGAAGGGGAAGCAGCTACAGTCAGGAGAAGGGGGCGACAGAGGACAAGATGGTTGGATGGCATCATCCACTCAATGGACACGAGTCTGAGCAAGCTCTGGGAGTTGGTAACGGACAGGGATGCCTGGCGTGTTGCAGTCCATGGGGCTGCAAAGTGTCCGACACGACTGAGCAACTGAGCAACAGTCAGTACGTGAAGTACAGGCCTGCTTAAGGCACAGCAAAGGGCCCCAGGGTGACGGGCAGCAGAAGCCAGGGTGACAGCCACTTGAGCTCCTTGTCTGGTGGAGGCAAGATATGATGAAGGAAGGTTCTGGCCACCACGACCCGTGCGGCCATGGAACCTCATCGTTGCCCAAAGTCCAGCCCTTTGCACCTGAGCACCAGCCCCAACCGTGAGTCAGATTCAAATTGAGATTCCAGAGGTAAGAGCAACCCACACAAGGGCAGGCACACCTGTGATCTTCACAACCATCCTTCCTGGTCAGATGGACTGTTATTGCTATTTACAGAAAGGAAAGCTGGGGCTCAGAGGTTAAGGAACTCGCCTAAGGCTAACAGAGCTAATAAGGGGACGAAGCCAGGATCAAACATTTTATCCATTTGACAAACACTTATTGAGCAGCTGCTACCTGGCAGGCAGTGTGGGAGATGCTGGAGATCCATCAGTGAACACACTGAAGCTCCTGCTCAGGGAGAACTTTCATTCTAGGAGGGGGCACATTTAGTAAACCAAGCTAACAAATCAAGAAAAGAATGTATGAATGAGCGAAGGGCCTCTGAGAACAGAAGAGCAGAGGGAGGAGACGGAGGGACGAGGGCAGTACTTCAGGTCGGGATGGACAGGTGATAAGCATCTCCGGGTCTGGGCCCAGTCAGTGTCCTTAGCTACATCCCAGTGCCTGAAATGAAGTCACAGCAAAACCCTGAGGGGCCCTGGGAGGCCAGGCATCCAGAGCTCCCTGGGTACCTCTGCATCCTCAGGTGCTCCAGGCTCATTCGCTGTGCCTGGGGGCCCAGATGGAGAGCTAGGACCATCTGAGGGCCTTCGGGAGTGTTTCTCTGAAACAACTATAAGCTAAGCTGAGGTTTGTCAGTTTCCATAAAGAAATCTTTTTCTTCCCAGGCCTTGGAAAGCATGAGCAGTTTCTTCAGCAACTTGTTCCGAGTTCCTCAGCAGTCATCACCTGCCACGTTCCGGCTCTTTCCACCACGGACGGTCACTACATCCCATCCGTTTCCTCAGTGGGGCCTCCCCAGCTCTATCATTGTGAGGACTCAAGTCATCACTGAGCGACAGTGGTCACCATCACCACCAGAGCCGTCAGCCTCATAGGAAGACATGCCACCTCCTCGGGTCCAGCCACTCACAGACTAGGCCCCGGGCTCAGCCAGTGGCCTGTCCTACCCGTGACACGTGGAACCCAGGGAATTAGCAGCCAGATAGCTAGGCATTCAAGGCCAATGTTTATTTCCGGCATGCTCCCCAACTTCTCCCCAGCAGAACCCCTGTGCATGATGGCATCAGCACCAGTCACTTGGGGAATGCAGTGATTACAAAGGATGTGTGTGCTCAGCCATGTCTGACTCTTTGCGACCCCATGGCCTGTAGCCCACCAGGCTCCTCTGTCCATGGGATTCTCCAGGCAACAGCACTGGAGCAGGTTGCCATTTCCTCCTCCAGGGGACCTTCCTGACGCAGGGATTGAACTCGTGTCGCCTGAGTCTCCTGCACTTGGAGGCAGATTCTTTGCCACTGCACCACCTGGGAAGCCCATTTACGTAAAACCCCAGTGAATTTGATGGTTTCACACAGCAGCAAAGAGCTGGAACCAGCGGGGTTCAGAATCGTTTACTGCAGTGGGGCAGAATGCAGGTGATGTGGTCCTTGTCAGACTCGATCGATTTCTCTGTAAATGAGGGCAACTGTTCTTCCTCAGGTGGTGGGAGAGCTTCCTGGGAGTTAGTGCCGGGAGGGAAGAAACAGCCAGGAATACCCTCAGCTCCTCCATGGTGTCCAGTTACACCCTAAGGGTCCTCTGAAAACTGCTGTATATGGGACAAAGTTTGTCAGATCTACTGACCAACACCTTCCTGATCAGACTGACCGTGAAAGCTGTTTTCTGAATGGCTGGCTGACTGAATCACTATAGGAAAATGTGCCTGAATTCACAGGCCCAATAATAGCTTTGGAAATAGAAGCCATCTGAAAATGTCCCTAAACTTGAGCTGGGCTGGCAAGGATTGGATGTGATTATAAAAAGCAAGTGAGAAGAGAATGTTACTGCAAGGAAAATTGAATCCACATGAGTTTTAAATAACTTCATTCCAATAGAGAATGTTAAAATGTTATATTTTTGGCAGGTATTAAGTTCTGACACAAATGCAATTTTCAATTTAAATTCTACTTAAAAAAAAAAAAAAAAAAAGGCCAGAATTGTATCCTAAAGCCTAACCTCCCTTCTATTATTAACTTATGTGTGAAACAAACTCTAGGTCATTTAAAAATGTTTCCCACTTAAAATTTACACTTAGATTTAATGCTAAGACTCAAGAGGTCATCTAAACATAACACTGTCATACAGTAGGCTCTTGTCTAAACACTGACATGGAAATATACTTAAATATGTTCTGATTCAGGACATAAAGCAATACTTTCAACTCTATCTGTAGCTTTCTGTCAATATTGAAATGACACCCTACTGAGTAACCCGGGTAGCATCTATCAAGGAATTTTCAAAAACATCGGCTCTTTGTTTGGCATCCTGCTGTGGGTTATAAGCTGGACCTGTGAAGGCATATTCAGGCATGAACTTATTCCATTCAAAGCTTCTATGTTCTCTGGACCATCCGCCTAAATTTCAGGTTGCTTTCTGTAAGAGACAGTTGAAACAGAATTCAGCTGGCCCAAATAAGGCAGAAAACAGAAGCTCATACTAATCCTATCACCCCAGTGGTTCAGCCAGTTTAATAAAACTGTTCCCAAGTCCTTTAATGGTTCACAACCGAATGTCATTATTGCAGCAGCTGATAATTTACTGTAGCGTCACAATGTTTTTTCCCCCAATTCTTATTTTTAATCCAGAAAGTAAATAAACCCTACACACCCTTCAAGCTCCAATATTTTAAAAATAACTTTTGACAAAAACTTAACCTTTCGTTTTGCACTCAATAGGGGCTTCCCTGGTGGCTCAGAGGTTAAAGCATCTGCCTCTAATGCAGGAGACCTGGGTTCAATCCCTGGGTTGGGAAGATCCCCTGGAGAAGGAAATGGCACCCCACTCCAGTAATCTTGCCTGGAGAATCCCATGGACGGAGGAGCCTGGTGGGCTACAGTCCGTGGGGTCACAAAGAGTTGGACACGACTGAGCGACTTCACTTTCTTTCTTTGCACTCAATGGACAATGTGCTGACATGGCAAGGTAAGCCCCAAGCAACTCTGATTCTGGCCAAACGGGTCAAGGTTCTCACATGACATCTGAGAATACTCATGGTGAACCAGGGGACCCTGGTTTAGAACCACTTCCAAAATCAAAGAACATTATTATTATTAAACAGAGTTCTGTCGACTAATCAGACTGATCTAAAAAGCCAACTGGGGTCCCCTGGTGGCTCATCGGTAAATAATCCATCTACAATTCAGATGTGAGTTTGATCCCTGGGTCAGGAAGACTCTCTGTTGAAGGAAATGGCAACCCACTCCAGTATTCTAGCCTGGGAAATCCCATGGACAGAGGAGCCTGGCGGGCTACATACAGTTCATGGGGTTGCAAAGAGTCAGACACGACTTAGCAACTAAACCACCACCATGAAGCCAAGTGGACCTGAAAGCTCTACGATGGAGGAAGAAGCATGGCCCACGGTTAAAAAAGTGAAACCACATGTGTTCCCGTGAGCGGTTCCACACTATCAAGTCTTGCTGCACCAGGAAGAAGCCTTACCCAGAAGGGATGGTTCTACCTGCTCACTGATGCTTGAAAAGCCCTCATTAGAGACACTAGCAAGTCCTGTATTCTACATTTAGAGAAAATGAAGCTTAAAAAAAAAAAAATTATAAATCAACAGGAAGGTGTTAAGCTTGGAGGCAGTTCCAATCCTAGCTTTCCACTTGTGAGCTGTGTGACCTCTGAACAAAAATCACTCTCCGTTCCTGGTGTCTGTTCCCCCATCTGTAAATGATACCCACCTCATGGGGTTCTTGTCAAGTTTGGAAAATGCTCTGCACAGCAGTTCACACAAAGCAAGCACCTGGAAACTGTCAGCTTCACCGCAGGGCTTATCAGACCACCTCCATCACCTTCTGGAGAGGAAGAGGCACGAGGGAGGGGAGTGGGAGAACGCAGGGGCACTGGTGTGGCTGGAGGCAGGGAATGGATGGCAGCGGGTGGCATGGAGCTGTGCTGGGTGGCCCTCAAACAGGACTCTGGGTGGGCATTTGCCTGAAGGGATGAGCAGCTTCACATTGTCCTTATCACACACTCACTCAAACCTCAGGTTCTGTTCCATTCAACGTTTGTTTTTTGAGTACTAGACATTTTCGTCTATAAAGAATTTCAACGGTGATACAGATGTCATTATTTTCACCAATATGTATTTCTTCTTTTTTAAAATCCCACAGCACTGCCGTATTTAAGGCCTTACATCCTGCAGGCAAACTCCCAGGAAAGGGTCAAGGCACCAAGAAGGTGGGGCCCCAAGAGGGGCCTCTGAGCAACGTGCTCAGCAAGAAACTGCACAACAGCCTGACCATTCCTTTCCCCCTGGGGACCTATCACCTCTGTCTCCTGCAGGCATATAGCCCAGGCTCAAGACCAGACCCCCAGCTTTCAGAAAACGTGAACAATGCTGTTAGTACCTATTCTGCCAATGTTGAGAACACACAAGTAGTTCAGCAATTAAGACCTGCTGCTGCTGCTAAGTCGCTTCAGTCCTGTCCTACTCTGTGCGACCCCATAGACGGCAGCCCACCAGGCTCCTTCCCTGGGATTCTCCAGGCAAGAACACTGGAGTGGGTTGCCATTTCCCTCTCCAGTGCATAAAAGTGAAAAGTGAAAGTGAAGTCGCTCAGTCGTTTCCGACTCTTCACGACCCCATGGTCTGCAACCTAGCAGGCTCCTCCGTATGGGATTCTCCCAAGGCAAGACTACTGGAGTGGGGTGCCAGAGCTACACAGTCATTATTTTTCCCATATAAACTCTGAAATTCTTCAGTGTGCACTGAAGTCACCTGGGATGATGACCTGACACACTACCCAGGACCCACTGCAAGGAGGTCTCACTTTACTTAAAAGGCTGGTTTTACGTCCTTGGAGCTGGGAGCTTGAGTGCCACCTCTGTGTTAAGTTTGAGAAGTGCTGAGCTGGGGCCTGATAACCATCTGGAGGCTCCTGAACACACTCCCCTAAGTAGTGCTGTATCAGGACATTCACAGAGACTGGACCCCAAAAGGGCAGCAGCAGCAGGGTTCATGCGGCCAGGGAGAGAGGAGGCCATGGCAATGTCTCCAAAACTGAATGACAGAAATTGCAGACCATTTCCCTCAATTCTTAGCCTCATCTCTGGACTACTTTAACTGTGGCTTTTATATCCAAGTCAACCTTTCCTTGGGGCTTCCCTGGTGGTTCAGACGGTAAAGAATCTGTCTGCCATGCAGGAGACCTGGGTTTGATCCCTGGGTTGGGAAGATCCCTTGAAGAAGGGAATGGCAACCCACTCCAGTATTCTTGCCTGGAGAATCCAACGGACAGAGGCGCCTGGCAGTCCATGGGGTTGCAGAGTTGGACAGACTGAGCTAACACTTTCTTCACTTTACAGCCTTTCCTCACCCATCTGTACTCTAACCCACTTTCAAGGCAAAGTGTCCTTTATGTTTCTAATGGTAAGTCCATCCATTCAAAGTGAGGCCAGATAGCAAGCCAAAATACACAGAAATAAAATAACGAATGTATTTGCTGTTGTTCAATCACTTAGTCATGTCTGACTCTTTGCGATCCAATGGACTGCAGCACACCAGGCTCCTCTGTCTTCCAGTATTTCCGAGTTTGCTCAAATTCATGTCCATTCAGTCAGTGATGCTATCTAACCATCTCATCGAATGCACTGTGAGATTAATTTTAGAAGAGTTGCTTTAACGTATTAAAAGTTTCCAGTTATCTAAATATCCACACTCAAATATTTAGAAGCATCTTCTTGGCCTCCGAGCCTTGGGAGAACTATGACGAAGTGAGAGAGGTTTTGAAGTAGTAAAAACTGGAGAAAGGCATCACATGCAAGCTGCACAAAAGTGGGGATTTTTGTCCACTGATGTAAACTGGACACAATGTGTATCTAGAACACAGCCTGGTACTCAGTAATTTACTGTGATTTTTGTAAAAAACTGTGCTAGAAAGTACTGCTGCTGCTGCTAAGTCACTTGAGTCGTGTCTGATTCTGTGTGACCCCACAGACGGCAGCCCACCAGGCTGCCCCGTCCTTGGGATTCTCTAGGCAAGAACACTGGAGTGGGTTGCCATTTCCTTTTCCAATGCATAAAAGTGAAAAGTGAAAGTGAAGTCGCTCAGTCGTGTCTGACTCTTAGCGACCCCATGGACTGCAGCCTACCAGGCACCTCCATCCAGGGGATTTTCCAGGCAAGAGTACTGGAGTGGGCTGCCATTGCCTTCTCCGAGAAAGTACTGGTAACATCCAAATTAAAAGAGCCAACCTAGACACTGCCAGATGCTCCCAAACAGCTGCAGGGACATAAGGTTTTAGTTAATAGCTTAAAAAAATTTTCAACTCCACAAAGAGTTAAACCCTAAGCCATTCTTGTGGAGGGACCTGAGCGCCTTCTTGGGGACCCTCACTTGATTGATTCCCACATCCAGGGGGACATGACAGCCCTCACCCGGCTCTTTCAGAGCCGATGGGAAATATGTAAGCATACACAGCCTGGAAGGAGTTCCTGCTAGAAGGAAAACTCGGGAGACCATCTTGCCCACTCCTCACTCTGGGCAAGGCAAAATACTTGCCCAAGGCTAAGCCACGAAGGAGGGGGATGGAGGTGGTTTTTGCCAGGGGCCTAGAGGGACACCCACTCCCAGCTCCCAGAGCAGCGCCCCTTCCAGCTCACAGCACCCGGGGCTCCGCCTTGGGTTCTGGGCTCAGCTTCTAGAGCATTTACAGGGGTAATGCTGAAAGCCGCTTTGCACCTCCACCTCTTCCTTCCACACACCTGCCTCCTAAGCCTTTTAGGGTTTTCTAAGCTGGGAATCCATAAGCCACAAGTGTGAACATCTCACTGAGGGAGGCTGATCACACCTTCAGCTTTACCATCCTTTCCTGAACAGCAAGGACACAGGCAGATAAAAAGTATCAGGACAAGCACACCCATGGAGGACTTTATGAAACTGCCTGTTTCAGCCATTTTTAATCTTAAAAAAAAAAAACAAAAAAAAAACAGCAATTTCATAGCAACCTAATACAAATGTTACAACTTCTTTGTTTCATTCTTTGCGGATCCATAAAAATAAGTCTCCAGACTAGAGTGAACAGGCCACAAGTATACAAAGGAAGCTGACACTCCACGTGGGTGATTATTTCACTCTTACCAAACTTAAGTTCTGTCTATGCACTTAGCACCAGCGGCTGGCTGCATGTCTACCCTTGAGGTGGTATAAAAGCGACATGAATTCACAAATATTCAGTCAATGCCAAGCAGAGACAAGTGGGAGGAGGTGGGCTGGGGGGCTCAGCACTGCGCTTCAGCGACGCAGCCTGTGAGCACCCCTCCTACGTGCACCTTCATTTTCCCCCTTAACTGACCCCAATGATGTACAAAATGCAGTCCTTTCACAGCTTTCAGAAAGTTTTTTATTGGTTACAATGATATAAAAAGCATCATTTGAATTCCCCTCATCATGAAGTGCTTGCTAGCAACAGCATAAAAAAACCTTTCCATACATTTGACAAGCTCAAATGATTTATTTCATGCTGGAAGGGGAAAACATAGCAAACACCACTCTTGTCTATAATTATTAACCTCTCTCTCTCTCTCTCAAGGCTACATTGGTTAAAATCAAAGGACAACCCCTTTTGTATGTCATTTTGTAAATTTTAATGTTTTCTTTAGAATAGTCTTTTATATCACTCTCCAACAAGAATAAAATTACTAACAGCAAACTTCAATACAAGAACACTCTCCAGATTAACAACTCAAACAAAAATGTAAAATGTAAATCACATATAATACAATTGAAGCGTCCAAAACAATTTAAATAATTTTAAATATTTTATTTTTAAACTGCTACAAATGCTTTATACAATATTTCAACATAAAGTCCCCATAACAGAAATGTAACAAAATGGGAATGATAGTGAAAGGGTTAAAGTGGCACAAATTCACCAAACAAGTATTAAACTACAAATTTTAAGAGGTAGATTACTTTTAAAGTTGAGAACAACAAAAAAAACATGAATAAAACCTAGCCATTTTCCACCAACTCAATCATTAATCGGGGGAAGGCAGATAATTCATGGAGAAATGATACCTATACAACTCAGAAACAGGCCAATTTGTTGGGCTTTTTAAATCTCTTATTAGAGACTGAAGTGTAAAACCTGATATGTAAATTCATTTACACTTACGTGTAGACAGACATCTGCACAAGCCTGTGATGATGTATCCTGCACACTGACATACAGCTACCATTTCCAACAATATAACAGTTATAAATTAGTGCCAGATAATAATCTGAGAGGATCATGTCCATTTGGATATATAAACATGACACTGGAAGAGGCATAGAAAAGAGTCCATATTCAATCTGGTTTCCTCTCCATTATGCTGGCAATCGGCTTGTGATTAAAAAACAACAAACAAACAAGGAGACAGGCTAAGAAAGAAGCTCAATGCCTCTGTCTACAATTCACTTAAAGGAAAGGCATCAAGAGCTGGTGTGTGTGACCAGAACATTATGAGACGAGTGCATCCAATCTGCCACCCCTGAAATCTACAGTCGACTCCTGATCAAACAGAGAACTTGCTTTGCAAGGTCAGGTTCAAATCGTTCCTTTCTCTGCTATGTGACAAAAACCAGGGCCACACTCAGGTCTGAGTCACCAGTCCCGGGGACCAGGAGCTGGGTCAGCCAGCCCGTCTCACAGCGCCCTCCGCTGTGCATCTCAAGCATCTGTGAGCCCAGCCTGCGGGTTGGGTTCCAGCGAAGGAGTGCATGCCTGATTCTACCCACGGTAACAAGAAGCCCACTGGCAATCAGCTGTGTGTTAGGATTTTTGAGTCAGCTTCAACTGGTCTCAGAAGCTTGGTAGATTTCATATCCTTTGCCGTAGTGCTTATCCTAAGTTGAGCATGCAAGATATTTAGTCAATTATTAAGGTTTGTTCTGTTTGGGGGGACTTTTCTACAGGAAGTTCCTAGAAAATAAGAAAACTGAAGATAAATGACACGACACAACCTTCTATGAACTGACCAAGATTAAGAAAAGGCAGGGAGACCGTGGGACAAATGTGAAGACAGCAACAGGACGACTAGGGAGGTCTGCAGGGATGTGCTGGGAGGGGCACAGACGCTCTCCCTGGAGTGGCGTGGCAGAGATGGGATGTGAGAAATCAGCACCGTTTTCCTCTTTTAATCACTTTCATGGTAAATGGAAAAACTTGGTCTGGAATTTTATTTTACTTCTCCATCACTTATTTACATGTCCTTAACTGGCTGCAATGGGAATACAGTATTTAAAAAAAAAAAAAAAAAAGTTGCTCTAAAAGCAGTACTGAGAATGTAAAAATGCCTTGGGACTCACAAAGACTAAAGATGGGTAAGAAGGGAGCAGAAAATATACCTCTTTCCTTGTCTTTTTTTGTCTTACAGCCTGGGGAAATGAGCTCTCAGCAATAGCTCTAAATGCAGTTCCACTGACAAGCCACCAGTGGGTTGTCCCGACCAGTGAAGGTGAGCCCAATAAAGGGTTTGCTGGATTAAGAGCTGTAACAGGAGAATCTCGAGAGCAGTATGCCTCTGCAGCTTTGTCCTAAGAAAAGGATTTGGAGCACATGCCTCTTTCACACCCTGAATGGCACAATGGCTTGTGCTCCAGGAAATGACCGAACGGCAAATTCTGCTGAGCCCTCAGTGTGGGATGGAAAACTGACGTTGTTCTCACGGCTGACTGCAAGTGTATACTTGAAAATCTGTGGAATTCTAAACTGGTATTTGAATGTAAAAAGCCTGTGCATTGAGGACCAGCCCTTAATCACAGTTATGAAGAAACACACACAGGAAAAGGGTGTGCTGCCAGTTCCGGGGTAAGTCCTTGAATGTGCAATGGGGAGAGCACAGCAAAAACACTGAAAACAGAATGAAAGCGGGTATTTCCAAACTTGCAACACAAAATCCCCCCTGAATAAAATTTCAAAGTAGAAATACACTGAAAAGGAAAGACGTCTAGTAAACTCCCTGCCAGTATAGGGCAACAAGCATGAACGGAGGAGAGGCTCTGCTAGGAGCCCGGGGCTGGCACAGAGGGACCATTACATCTTTCAGGCCTGTGCCGAGTGCCCCGGCGTTACACCAACTTCACCACAAGGCACCGAGACGACCACAGCTCTCGAAAGAAACACCCCCTCTTCTGCCCAGACAATCAAAATATGGTGTCCCACTGAATGGTCATTTTGTAGTTCCCCAAACACTTTACGATCGCTCGTAAGTGGCCCCTGTGGAAGACACGTGTCCTTCAGGTGTGTCCGCAGCACAGCTCCTGTGTCTCACACAAGCTGCGGCCACTTTCACGGGAGCCCACAGCCACCATACACAGCCAGAACAATTAACCCACTCTTATCTGATTCTTGTTTCCTTTTAGGTCAGATTTCATGCCAGTCATGTTAACTCACAAACAAAGCAAAATAATTAAAACTAACTAGAGCAAAGAACAGAGACACAATTTTATTAGGCACTTCGGTCCTCTGCAGTCTTTAAGGGTCCTTCAAAACCACTGGATGAACCTCACTCAGGTTTCCTTTACACAATATTAATTTTTCCATTTCAATTTTACCTTTGAACTGTATAAATGGGATCCAATACAAAATAAGTGATTCTTTCAGATACTATTGGAGACAAAGAGGAATACAGAGTACATTCTAAAGCATCAGCCACTTGGGAAACGTTTTTTAGTACAGTCTGAGAAAATGACAGCATGTTTGGGGTTCTTTAACCTTGGAAAGCACAGCTCAAGAATGTCCTGTTGTTGTTGAACTTCCAGAACACAGACTGAGTACAAGGAGGTACACAGTGAAGCTGCTACTGGCAGGCAGTGTGGACAGCTGATCAACAGGTGTTTACTTTCGCCAGGACTAAGCTCCAAGATGCTGTATACGCACATGCCAGTCAGACACCAGATGCTGAGTGAGAGCTACAGGAACTATTATGAAGAAGCTTAACAAAAAAAGATCTGATCCTTTATTCCTACAGTCCATCATTCCAGTCTGCCCTCCGCTAATGATCCTTCTCTCCATCTTCAGCCATCACTTACAGCACCAGCACCAAGAACTCTGCCTCATCGACTGTGTGGTGGTAACAGCATCTCTGAACCCCTTGTGACCTCTCCAGACAGCAGTCATCCTCCGACCCCCCCTCACCCCATCTGCAGTTAACTCTGCTTCTGTTCGCTTAAAATACCAAAGGATTCTGAGACACAAAGTTACAGCCAACAGCCTAGAGTCACGCAGCTCACTCTGAAAGGACAGGATTTCTCAACACTTCACAGCAATTCTAGCTGATGATGAAGAATTTCACCGGAGATGGACCTGCAGGCCTTATGCAGGAAGCAGCAGGAATACCAAAAGTACACTCCACTCACAGGTGAAGTAACTTAGAAAGTTTACAATGTAACAAACTTAACTCCTGCCCTAGAACACAGAATAAACAGAGAAATCACCTTAGATCTAAGATGAGGTCTGACGTCACAATGGGGAAACAAAGGCACTGACAAGTGGGGTCCCCACCCACACCTGGAAGAACCACAGGGTCTGGCCTCAGCATACACTCTCTACTCATCCCCCCTGGCCGTGGGAACCTGGCTGTTTACCACCCTATGCTTGGAGACATGAGCCAGTGGGGGGTGGGGGGGACAGGAGAAGACACGGGCATGCAGCATTTTAAAAGGAATAGGGTACCGTGTTTTGATTTATTTTGACTAAGAGGCAAGTTTTTAAAATTGAAACACAAGAAAAGAAAGCATGAGTAACAAAAAGCAGTCTCAGTTGCTACAACCACTCTTTAAGTCACAGAAATATTAAATCAAATTGTAATATGGTTTTAATGAACTCTGCCAATACATCAGAATATAAGACATCTATGATGGGAAAGTTAATACAAGTGACATTGGGATACCACCCAAGATATAAAGGAAGTTTGAGAGAATTTCACCATTTCATAGAAGGGTACTTTGGGGAGCTTTTCATGGCTTCAAATCCAGTTCATAACTGGCCTTATTAAGAAATGGTACCACTTTCGTGAGTCCCACACGTGAAATAAAAGCTATGTGTCCATCTCTGCAGCAGCCAAAGCACTGACCCTCCTCCACGTCTGCCTACACCTTAAGCAACAGCTATTTCCTTTAAATGCTTATGTCAAAATCGTGCAGGAAAAAGGAAAAGGAGCCATTGGGCAAGTGTTTTCTTCCAACCGTCTTTCCCCCCTTGCTCTTGAGCTCTGAACTCCTCTGACCCTGGAGCTCTGCTTACCTGAGGTCCTTCAGCTCCTGCTTGCCACTCCCGTCCTCCTTCCTGTTCTCACTGGGGTCGGCAGAAGCCGCCAGCTGCAGGCTTCGGGTGATCGGCCCCCCACTCCGTTCTCTGGATTTTACACTGAACCTGTCTGTCCGTTTCTTACCGGCCAAGGCCGACTTGCTCTGTAAGACGGCTCTGCTTTTCTGCGCCCGCACGTGCAGGCTCCTCGACGTCTTGCCTGAGAGGGGAGCTGCATGGTTCTTGGCTGCAGCTTTGGGCTTCTTGCTCTCGCTGTGAGTCATTTTGGCCATTCGTATGGGGCTCGAGTTCCTTAAAGAGGAGCTTGGTTTTTTGGACTTGACCGAAGTGGCGAATTTAACGTTCTGCTTGGACCTGAAGGACGAGGCGGGTGGTGGGACCTGTGAGGGGCCCGAGCTGCGAGCTCTGGTCTTGCCCAGAGGTGCCTGCATGCTCTGCATTTTGATCTCGGCGTCTGCTGTCCGTCTGCGGTGGCTGCTGCTGTTGTTTCTGTCACTCCCGGCAGGTGACGGGTGCCCCCCTTTCTTGGAAGAGTGGGAAAGTTTTTTTTTGGAAGGAGAAAGAGGTTTTTTGGGACAGCTGAAAGCAGCATGCTTATTCAGGCTCCCGATGTACGTGAACTCTCTGTGGCAGTATGGGCAGACGTGCGAGGACGACTCGGGAGTGGTTTTTAGGTCAGCCTTTTGCTTTGCAGACTTGTTTTTCTGTAGGATTGCTTTCTGGACGAGCTGGTTCTTTTTCTTCAACGCGTTTAACTTGAGCTTATTCGAGGACATTTTGCTGAGCTCCACACTAAAGTTCAGCCTTTTGGGCTGGCCCATTCGTCTGAAGGCGTTTTTCCCAGAGTTGTCCAGAACCACCACGCCATTTTTGGGTTGCACAGTCTGCTTCAGTGGGACCGGGTTTTTCTTGGGGGTATACCTCTTCTTGTCACTCGCAGAGGCACATGCCAGGATGTGTTTGTGCAGTTCAGGCATGTTGTCCACGCCTTTCCCGCACTTGGTGCAGCGGATGGCGGTGGTAAATGTCTGTGGGATGTTGTGCGTAGTGAAGTTTGTGGCCGTCACACCAATGCCCAGGGGGCTGCGGTGATGGTACTGAAATGGGGGTGGTTTAAAGCTTGGGTAATGTTGGTTGAGGCCCAATCGAACATCTGGATCCTTTGTCTTCATTCCGGAAGCCATTATTTTGATGGTCGTGTAGAGCTCTTCGGAAGAATCGTTCAGCTCCTCCTCTTCTTTAGACGCTTCTAGAGGGTCTTCTGGCAAACTCTGCATGTGCTCAACATGGGCCTTGCTGGGATCCGTGAAGTTCTGGGGCCTCAGGGTGCCGCTTTCAAACTCGTGGTGCGTGCACACCTTATCTGGGTGGAGATCTCGCTGGTGCTGCTGCAGATTGCACAAGAATGCAAACTCCTTTTTACAAACTGAACACACGAAGATGTTCCCAACGCCGTGAAGCATAAAGCGATGTTCTGACAGATCAGTTTTCACCTTGAAGAGCTGCACACAAAATTCACATTTGAAGGGCCATTCCTCAGCGTGAATGGATAAATGTTTGGTTAGATCCTTAATGGAAAGAAAAGGTGATTCACAGACATTGCAGACAAAGTTCCTGTTGAATGTCTCCTGGACGATCTCCTGCTCAGCGGCGGATGGGGCTTCCTCCCTGGCTTTCAGGTCTTCACTCTCTAGTTCCTCCTGCTTAAAAGATATCATGGGGAGAGAGGTTTCCAGATTGTCCCCAGAGGAAACCACGGATGACACTGCTGAGAGAGGAGGTGGTGAAGGGGAAGAGGAGGAGGAGGAAGATGAGAAGGAAGAGGAGGAAGAGGAGGAGGAAGATGAGGAGAGTGTTGGAGGCCCCGGTGAAGCACCAGACATAACAGGCTCCACGGAGGGAATGGGGGACGGCGAGGGGGACACCGTCGGGGAGAGAATTGGAAGTGGGGACTGTGCGGTGGCATTCGAGAGTGGGGAGGGACACGGGTGGGGGGATGCCCCAGCAGAGGGGGCTGGAAGAACGACAGTAGGAAGCAGCGGAGGGGGCGGAGTGGCAACCGTTAACACGGGGGGGCAGGGCGGAGGAGAGGAGGGGGTGGTGGGGGTCAAGAGAGGCGGCAGCCGCCCGCAAGAGAGGGAAGGTGGTTGCAGGGCAGGTGACGATGAGGAAACGTCAGGAGGAGACTCGACAACAGCGGCAGACGAGCTGGAGTTGAGACCAAGGTCAGGGTCTGGCTGAGGATCTAGAGGTTTACAGGGACTGGCGCTTCCGGATGCCTCTGGAGCGTTTTCCACAGGGAGGTCGACACCGTTGTATTCGTTGAGAAGGACCTTCTGCAGCATGCAGGTGGTGGGTTTCCTTTTCTTCACAGCACTGCAGGATGGCTGCAGCACATGGTTTTCTTTGAATTCCTTGCCTTCAGAGTCACCACAGGGCTTTTTATGCACACTGAGATCTAACACAGCTTCCCACTGGACCGGAGCCCTGCCTGGCCCCTCAGCCTTCTGTTTCACACCACTGGACAAATCCAGTGGCTGCTGGTTGCACACACTGCTAAAAGCAGAGCTAGCTGCCCATTCGTTAGACACCTTATATTCATCAAAGCCCGGCGGGCTCCCAGTTTCTCTCTCATCTCTCCCAGACAAACTCCATGCTGGTGAGTTGCTGTGACTCTCTAATTTGGGTTTTTTGGAGCTTAGAACTGCCTCAGTCCACACGGCTTTCCCATCTCCTGGTTTTCCAAAGTCTCGCAGGGCAGGGCTGTGCTGGGGAGAGCTGGGGGGAGAGCTGGTTCGCCTCTTAAACCTGCTTGAAGTCACAGGTAGCATTGACGCAGGAGCGGACACGCAGACAGGGCCTAATTTGGGTATCTCAGCGGCTGAAATCCCTGCAGGAGGAGTTAATTTATCCTGGGTCTGAAGAAGCTGTTTGAGCTTTGATGACAAATACACGCTTTTCTCTTTGTGGAAAGACACCGCCTCTGTGGTTGATATGCTGAGAGGCAGACTCAAGGAACACGAAGGTGTGGCAGGATCAGACTCAGTCTCGGCTTTAATTTTGGGTAACACAGGCGGACTAGCAGTCCTCCGTTTCTTGGACTCGCTGTTTGTGCTGCTGGAAGGCTCTTTAGGGAGATCATCGGTTATAGGGACCTGCGTGGTCTTTATGTTCTGAGTTATTTCCACTGTGACTGGAGTGAGCAGACAGTTTATTCCGTACAAGTCTGCCGAATTGGATTCCATCTCAATAACGTCACAGTTACTGGTGCTGCTGCTGGTCTGAATTTTACCATCAATGTAGTAATTTAGGTTCTCAGAGATATTGCTGGAAATATCCATGATGTACACATCGTCCGCCTCCCCTTCCTCCTCTGGGTCTGTGCTGGGGACATAGACACTCGGGGCGGGAGGGGCCTGCTCTGCTGGGGGCTGTGGCTCTTCCAGGAGGCCCCCTTTCCGCCGCACCCCCTTGGGAATCAGGTGCCGCTCGTGAACTCTACGCTGATGCCGTCTCATATTCGTGTGAGTGCCGAAAACCTTCTTACAGTACTTGCACGGGTGAAGCTCTTTAGCTTCGCCATTCTCTTCTACGACGGAAGGAGTCACTGAGTCCTGGGACACCTTCTCTGAACTCAAGGTCAGGCCGTCCTGCCCAAGACCGGGGGGCTGTGTGTCATCCTGGGGAGGAGCATCGTCGCTGGGCGCCTTGCTGCCGGCCGGGTCCTCGAGCTTTCGCTTCAGCCCGGCCTCGTGGCGCCGCTCATGGCGCCGCCGGTTGATCTGTGTGCCGAAGGCCTTCCCGCAGTACTTGCACTTGAAGGCGTGGCTGGCCGTGGACATGTGGATGTGCGTGTGCCGCTCCAGCCCCTGCTTGGTCGTGAACTTCCTCTCGCAGTGCTGACATGGGAACAGAAACGTTTCAAACACGTCCCCGTTGGCCTCTTCTCTGGCTCTGGGAGTTTTCACAACAGGGGCTGCCTCCGCAGAGTCTTCAAGGGTTTCCTTTGAAACAGTTTTTGGTTCTTCTAACAAATCCTCGGGCTTCTCATCACACCGGATCTCCGGCTCTCTCAGGGAACTTTCATTTGGCACATCAGCTGCTTCGTCCCCATCTTCTTCCAGCTCCTCCTCTTCCTCCTCCTCCTCCTCCTCCACCACCTCATTCGCCTCACAGAGCACTGCTTCCTGCTCTGCGTCTGGTCCTGTCTGGGGCTCATGGGCAGGGGGAGGGAGGGCGAACTCCGGAGGCACATCCTGGTTCACGATCTCCTGAGGGACGGCTGGTTGCTCGGTGGCGGAAGCGGAAGGCTTCTCGTCTTCGTCTTTGGGGCCTGGAAAGCACAGGGAGGCAGAAGTAAGGTTAAACACTAGCCACTGGTGATCAGCTTTCATTATCCATATTACTTTCTTTATCATCTAAAATGCGTGAGAGAGATCGTAGCAATAAACCACTCTACATTCTCATTTAAGAAGTTATACTGGATATAAATCCATTTCATTCATTCAACAAACAACTGCAGTGCACCAGGAAGCTCAGTGGGCAGTGAGGGAGGCTTCAATCTGAGCAATAAATGCCCAAAGGAACTCAGGCTCTTCTGTGTTTCCTCACACAGATATAAACATGCTTTTGTTTACAGAAACTGTACTGCTTAAAACTGTATCGGGAATAGCTGATACTGATATTTGACTAGTCATGAGTTCTAATTTTTCATGATTCCAAACTGAAACAAGAAAATGGCTGAACATATTACCAGGTAATATTCTTAGTGGTCTGCCTTGAATGTAACTGATTTGTTCCCTTCTTCTTTACCAAAACTATATGTCGAGAGCTACAACATTTTCCAAAATTATGTGATCTACATTCTTCATGTAAAAGGAACTTTGGAGACCATCTCTTCTGAGCCTTATTAAATTAGCGAGGACCAGAGATCTCTTCAAGAAAACTGGAAATAGCAAGGGAACATTTCATGCAAGGATAGGCATGATAAACTGTAAGGACCTAAGAGAAGGAGAAGACATTAATAAGAGGTGGCAAGAATACTAATGACCCAGAATAATCGGGATGGTATGGTCACTAACCTTGAATAGGACATCCCAGAGTGTGAAGTTCAGGTGGGCCTTAGGAACCATTACTATGAATGAAGTGAGTAGAAGTGATGGAATTCCAGATGAGCTATTTGAAATCCTAAAAGATGATGCTGTGAAAAGTGCTGCACTCAATATGCCAGCAAATTTGGAAAACTCAGCAGTGGCCACAGGACTGAAAAAGGTCAGTTTTTATTTCAATCCCAAAGAAGAGCAATGCCAAAGAATGTTCAAACTACCGTACAAATGCACTCGTTTCACATGCTAGCAGAGTAATGCTCGAAATTCTTCAAGCTAGGCTTTAGCAGCACGTGAACAGAGGACTTCAGATGTACAAGCTGGGTTTAGAAAAGGCAGAGGAAACAGAGATCAAATTGTCAACATCTGCAATATCATAGAAAAAGCAAGGGAATTCTAGAAAAACACGTACTTCTGCTTCATTGACTACTTGAAAGCCTTCTGACTGTGTGGATCACAACAAATCGTGGAAAATACTTGAAGAGATAGGAATACCAAACCACCTTACCTGTCTCCTAAGAAACCTGTATGCAGGTCAACATGCAACAGTTAAAACTGGACATGGAACATGGACTGGTTCAAAACTGGGAAAGGAGTATGTTAAGGCTGTATAGGGCTTCCCTTGTGACTCAGCTGGTCAAGAATCCACCTGTAATGTGGGAGACCTGGGGTCGATCCCTGGGTTGGGAAGATCCCCTGGAGAAGAGAAAGGCTACCCACTCCAGTATTCTGGCCTGGAGAATTTCAAGGTCTGTATAGTCCACGGGGTCACAAAGAGTCAGACATGACTAAGCGACTTTCACTTCACTTCAAGGCTGTATATTGTTACCCTGCTCATTTAACTTCTATGCAGAGTACATCATGCGAAATGCTGGGCCAAACTGACTTACAAGCTGGAATCAAGACTGCTGGGAGAAATATCAATAAGTTCAGATACGCAGATGATACCCTAATGGCAGAAAGGAAAGAGAAACTACAGAGCCTCTTGAAAAGGGTGAAAGAGGAGAGTGAAAAAGCTGGCTTAAAACTCAAACATTCAAAAAACAAAGATCAGGGCATCTAGTCCCATCACTTCATGGCAAACAGATGGGGAAACAGTGACAGACTATTTTCTTGGGCTCCAAAATCACTGTGGATGGTGACATAGACACAAAAGATGCTTGCTCCTTCGAAGAAAAGCTATGACAAACCTAGACAGCACATTAAAAAGCAGAGACATCACTTTGCTGACAAAGGTCCGTACAGTCAAAGCTATGGTTTTTCCAGCAGTCATACATGGACGTGAGAGTTGGGTTATAAAGAAGACTGAGGACTGAAGAATTGATGCTTTCCAAGTGTGGTGCTGGAGAAGACTCTTGAGAGTCCCTTGGACCGCAGGGAGATAAACCAGTTGATGCTAAAGGATATCAAGTCTGAATATTCATTGGAAGGACTATTACTGAAGCTCCAATATTCTGGCCACCTGATGCAAGGAGCCTACTCACTGGAAAAGACCCTGATGCTAGGGAAAGATTGAGGGCAAGAGAAGGGGATGACAGAGGATGAGAAGGTTGGATGGCATCACCAACTCAACAGACATGAGTTTGAGCAAACTCTGGAAGATAGTGAAGGACAGGGAAGCCTGGCGTGCTGCAGTCCATGGGGCTGCAAAGGGTCAGACAGGACTTAGCAACTGAACAATAACAATAGGTGTGCCTCAGAGAATAAAAAAGAAATCTGAAGTCACTTCCGAGTCCCAATGCCCAAGAGGAGCCCAGTCTAGCCCGACCTGAGATTAATGGTACAAGGTGGTCAGGGAAGGACTCACCAGCAAGATAGGGGAGTAGAGATCTAAAGAAAATCAGTCACACAGATATTTGGTGGAAGGAAGTCCTCTGGATAGAGGAAATGGCAAATGTGCAAGCTGTGAGTCAATAACATGTTAGATGTGTTCAAGAATTGGCCAGGAAGTTGGAGGGGGGTGGGTGCAGGGAGAGAAGGAGCAGAGCAGGAGAGAATATCAGCTCATGCAGAGCCTTATAGGCTGCTGACCTTTATTCTAAGGGGAAACAAGAAGCCAACAGAGAAACAGAAGAGCAACTGAAATAGAGGAGGGTCACTCTCGGTGCTACATAAAGACAGAAAACTGTAGGGGGACAGGGAGACGAGAGGGGCTGAGCACACCCTCCAGGAGAGGGGCCGGGGGAGACTGGAGCGGCCTGAAGATAGTGGGGAGAGGCCAGAGCCTGGATGCACCCTGGAGAGGAAGCTAACAAGCTGAGTGTGTTGGCTGACTATGGTATGGGACAGGGGCAGGGCAAGGTAAGGACCGGTGGTAGTAGAAGAAAGGTCAAAGAGATTCCACAGCAACTGCTGTTAGCCTGTTCACTAGACTGAAGGAAAAGCAAGTTTGGTCTGTGTGCGTTTGTTTGTATTGGGGGGAAATGAAGAGTTTACTTTGGATGTGTTGAAGTCTGAGAAGCCTGATAAGATATCCAAGTAAAGATATTAAGTAGCTAGATATGACTCTCCTCAAACTAGAAAACAGCAGTTGGAGCATGGACCTGGAAGAGGTCACCTGCAAAGCAAATGAAGATAGGGGAATGGCTGTGTCCCCCAGTCGACTCCAGTACCCAGGGGTCAGAGGAATGGCCAGGGAGGATCTTGAGAGCCAAGAGAGGGGCAGCCCTTAAACTGAGGAGGGTGTAATCAGTTGTATCCAGAACTGCTAAAAGGCTGAGTAAGATAGGGCTGAAAACTGAATATGTGATCTGCCCAGGTAGGGGTGTGATGACAGTAACAACAGTTTTGGTGGAGCAATGGACAAATGCCTATTGAAGGTCAGGAGACACGGGAAGAAGAGACAGGGAGACTGGAAGCAACTCTTTCAAGTTCAGCTGTAGAGGAAAGCAGAGGAATGAGGGAGTGGCTGGAAGGGAATCCAGGGACAGCACAGGCCTCTGAGACAGGAGCTATCACAGAGCATTTAATGCTGGTGGGGACAGCCCACGGCACTGCTCTCTCTGCAGGACCACCTAAGTCTCTGTTGAATTACATCTCTTTTTACTGTAGGTGCTTAAGAGTTATGAAAGATTCTGTAGAAGAATCAGAGCTTGCTCTGACTTCTCCTATTTCTATTAACTGGCTCTTCCTTCATTCACTGGACAAAACGTCAGTACCAGGTGACTAAGGCCTCCAAGATCTACTTTACCAGGAGTTAAGCAGGCAGGCAACACCACTCCAATGAATTAATGGTTAAGCCCATGGAAGTACATGGTTAACAATGATTAAGGACAGAAACACAAGGGAGGAAGTATCTGCTGGCTTTGTTAATCAATCACGGGGAGGCTGCAAGGATAGAAGAGGAAAACAAAGCAGGAGCCATCAAACATGCAGCGCAGTGTAAATCAGTGTGGACTGAGCTGGAGGCGGTGGGGAGCCAGTAAGATATTTTAAGGCAGAAGAGTGCCATTTGGGAGACGTGGCTGCAGTACGTATTAAGGGACTGGGAAGAGGCAGAAACCAACACCAATGCAGTGGCATTAGGAGGGAAATGCTGGCTGCCTACACTGAGAGATGGCAATGGAAAAATGCAGAAGAGGCAGGAAAAAAAAGTGGCCAGAGCAAGATAAGACACCAGAGTCTGGTTAACAGACTTTGTGATTGCCTGGATACACGGGACAAGGGAGGCTTTTAACAGGCCAACCTTTCCAAACTTGGAGCATATGAGGTATTAACACAAGCAACGATTCTGTCCTAGCCCACCCCCTGCTTCCTAAGAAGGTCTATCACTTTTTCCTACCTACCACCTCATCCACTAGCAATGAGGTTTCTGCCTCTACATATACTCCAGCCTTTTCTCCTCCAGATGCATTTCTTACATTGCATGAGTCTTCCACAAATTGGGAACCCAGTCATCTGATGGTGGTTCCCAGGAGCTAACTCCCTTTTCAAATACATTTTCAACAGAGACCAAGTACATCACTTAAAAAAAAAAAAAAAAAAAAAACCTAAATGAGAAAACAGAAATGAAAATAACATCTCTAAGGCTCAAAAATTTCTTTACAGAATTTATCTTCAGCCAAAATCCATAGCTTCTCTGAATGGAAATATTCTATGATTGGTAAATAATTCCAGATTGAAAGCTGTCCAAAGTAGTATGAACCAAAATGTACACAGCTCTATGAACCCAACTGTGTCCACACACTCACTGAGATCTGCTGAGTTTTAAACCTAAAGGATGGCCTGGGAAACAACAGAAGAGTCTGGCCGCTTGCTCCACACACCAACCACTTTTTGAGGGCCAAGCAGAACACGCCCAAGATGCTGACAAACACCAATCAAATACTGACCAGCTGTTCCACAAACAGGTAGACACTATGTATCTTTTTTTCCACAGGACCTGAACTTGAATCAGGAAAAAAAATTAACTGTTCTGAACTGCTGAAGGGGAGAGGGTTCTGTTGGATTGCACTTTAAATGCTGCAAAAATTATAATCCTTTAAGAATGTCATCCCCACAAACAGTGCTAATAAAAAGATTATAAAAGGCATCTACAGTATTTTTTTTTTTCTCTACAAATGTTTTTTGAAAGAGTCATAGTCTGTATTTTGAAATCAGCCTATTTGGGTCACTATGAACTCTTGAGCAAGCTCAGTCTCTGTATGATTCTGCCACGTAGCAATGTAAGACCACGTCGTTCCCCACCCCCGCTTCTACTGGCCAGAGTGTCAGTGTGGTGTCTCAACTGCATCAGGCAGAGGGCAACCCACCTTCCTGAGCAACTTCAGTCCCTGTCTCTGGGAATTCTTACATCATGGAGGGCGTAGAGTATTAATTTTTAGAAAGAGCTCTAAAGAAGAAAAATTTTGTAGGGAGAAATACAAAGAGATAAGGCAGAAATTTAAATTCTAAGCAAAAAGAGAAACACTTCATTCTCTATCCTTTTCATTCTAACACATACAACCCAAGGTGTTTGATATTTTCAATTAAGTTTTTTTTTTAACTGAAATACCAACTATTAAGAAGAATATTGCAAGATAAGATGTTCACAAAGTAAATACACCACTGTGCTCACCACAACACTGTGATTGACCGGCACCCCAGAAGGCTCCTCCTGTCCCTGCCAGTCTGACCTCTTGTCATCACAGATTTGTTCTAGTGGTTCTGAACTTTATGAATTATTTATAAATACAGTCACATAGTATGTTTCATTTCACTTCGTTTCATTTTATTTTAACCAGGGAATAACTTCATCTTGAACAAGGAAGGCTCAGCTTGCCATATTAAACGTAGGCGGCTTTCTTGCTGTTTAACCCTTTACAGTTCTTGGATGATTCTGAGAAGGGCACTGCAGGGAGATATAAAGTCAAAGCAGCTGGTGGGCAAACAGGCCCGCATCCTACAGGTCCAACTCCAAGCTTACCTTCCGCAGAATCTCTCATATTTGCAGGGCTGGGATCTGGCTCACTTGTCTTCAGCTGTACGTCTTCGGTTTTGTTTGCTTTGTTTTTACTTTCTTGGGATTTTTTCTTCCCTGAAACACAATATTTATTTATTTGTTTGCTTGTCTGTTTGTTCATTTGGTCACTCACTATTATCCTGAATTTTTGGAGGCAATTACTAATTCAAACTATTTCTAGGTAATTATCACCTCAGATTCCTGAAGAAAGAAACAGATGATGACTATGAATACCTCTATGTTATGTCAAAAAAAACAGAAACCCACAAATTCTGTATTTTTGAGAATCTTGGGTAATGGTTCCCTTTATAACAGCTATCAAACTAATATGTAATATATTCCAGAAGAGTTAACAACACTGAATGTCCAAGGAAAATAAGAGAAGAGTACTAAATTTCAACAACACACAAACAACAGGAACTGGCCAAAGTCTAGTTATTTGTAAGAAGCACATGAGAGAAAAGACTATCCAGACTTGTCAAAGTAAAGCAACTGAAGCAGAGATGTTGCTGAACAGCAAGGGATACCATACCCATACACCACGGCTCAAATATCAAATGCAGAGTAATTCTGAATAGCTCACTGTCCGCCAGCGTGGCATTCTCAGGGTCTGGAGGGACTCAACTCTAGGTTCAGCACAATTCAGTATTTCATTAACAACTCAGAGAATGGAAGTCAGGAAATGCTAGCTGCATTCCAAGTAGCAAGAGAGTTCAAAAGATAACATCAAAATGCAACAAATTTCTGATGAGTTGGAACAATAAACTAAAGTCACCAAGATGTTCAACATGGACAAACATTTCCCTATAGAACTACTATGAAAAAAAAGTGAAAGTGAAGTCGCTTGTCTGACTCTTTGCGACCCTGGACTATAGCCTGCAAGGCTCCTCCGCCCAAGGGATTTTCCAAGCAAGAATACTGGAGTGGGTTGCCATTTTCTCTACAGAAGTACTAATGCTGAAGGTTTGGAAGCTCCGCCTCTCTGGGATTTAATCAGAATTTGTGGCCCTGTTCCATTTTTTAAATTCTACATTTCTTGCTCCTGGGAGCTTTTGTTTTTCAGTTTTCAGATTCAGAATAAGTTCCACCCACCTTCCTCTAAACTTTCTTTCTCTTTCTGCAACGCTTCCCCCAACCCGGCCTCAACAGCTCCTGGAACTGTCTTTTCTCTTCAGAACAAGGCTCTTGACACCTTCATCTCTGATTTAGTAAATGACTAGAAACTAGAAACCATTCATAGCTTCTGGAAAATGGTATTCCCCTTAACACTAGTGTAGAGAATCACTACAGAGGAGAGTAACTAATTAAAACATAGAGCACAAATGAAATGAGGTCAGAGACACAAAATATCACCACTACAAAGATCATGATTAAAAACAGAAACATCAACTACAATACAAATACTAACCATCAAAAACACCTCCGTATTTTGTCAGATATTTAAGAGATGCAACAAGAAAAAAAGTATAAGATACTTAACAATCAGCTATTTGATTTGTTAGTCTTAAAAAACAAAATACCATTTTAAATCCCTAAACTCTTCAGCTTGTAAAAAAAAAACTGAAGATGTCTCCTGCAATTACATAAAACCTTCACTCAAATTCCTAGTAACACATCACTCCATTCATTTCTAAAGGCAGCTGAAGTTGAACCTGCGACACTAGCGTGTACTTCACTGGAACCACACTCCGGTGGAAAGAAGAGCTGAGAAGTCTGTGTGGAGCTGGCCAATTCGTGTCTCCAGGTGGAAGTGTGATGAATCAATCCCTTCTGCAAGGGGCAAGGATATGAACACACCTTTTCATCTGGTTAGAAGTAACCTCTTCTTTCGAGTCTTTCACGCTTTGCCAACTTAACAGCACTTAGTCTAAGTCTGGTGATGACAAAGGCTCTTGAGAACCCAGGTGTGTTTAAAGGAATATGGATCAAATCAGTTTTTTTCATCCTCACTACGGTATACACTGTGCTGTTTGTGTGTTGTGCCTGGCCCGCATCAGACTACTGGCAGCAAACAAGGCAAACACAAATGATTACTTGGCTATGAATGTAACTGGTCTAGTAACTGCAGTACCAGTCTGAAGGGGTTCATGGAAAGGGTTCCCAGTGCCTGCAGACGCCTGATTCAAAAGTTATATTCAGAACGCGTTTTCCCTGAATCAAAATCCTCAAATAGTTATAAGACATCAGTACTACCTCATGTTCTTCAAACATGCTAAACAATAAAACCCTTTTCTACCAACCTTACTTTCTACTTTATACAAGTATGAATAAATAAAAAGGGAGGTCTAAACTCCACCTCTTATGAATAAACCTTTAAGTCACACTATAAAATTTAATGGAACAGGTGTCAACTTGTACTACAATTTCTTAAAAAACAATGCAGAAAATTTTCTGAAACCTATCAAGTGCTATATGAAACCAGTTTAAAAAAAAAAAAAAGGCAAACTGACCTATATGTACAGACTACTAAAATAGTAAAACTTCTAGATTTATATAAAGGAAACCACAGCTTTAATAATACCATTCATTAGTATGTACCAAGAATGAAAGTACATAGCTAAAAACGCTGTTTTAGTTTCCTGCCTAAAAGAATATTAGAACACTTAGCTCATACTGAACTTCAAATATCTTAGTTTTAGACTCTCCTAATCAATGAGCAGCTATGCCATCACCAAACTACCCCACTCCTCTCTCCGTTGCCCCCACCCCTTGCTGCCCCTGTTATCCTATTTAAAAACCATGACCAGGAAACCCTGTTCTGCCTGGTGAAGAGAAGCCACATGCGGTAGGGACAGTCTATTTGGAGAGCAAACAAGAACACCCACCAGGCTTGCGGCAAGCCCCTCAACCGCAGCACAACTGACACGTGGGGTCAGACTGCTCTCTGTTGTGGGGCTGTCTGAAACATCACAGGACATTTAGAAGCATCACTGACCTCCACCCATTCGATGCCAACAGTGTGCCCCTACATCTGTCTGCGACAAGCCAAAGTCTCCAGATACCGCGGAAGCCTCACCCAAAAGAGAATGTCTCTCTAGGTTAAGAACCACTGGGCTAAACCAATATGGGGTTCCACAGTCTGTGTATTTCTTAAAAATTTTCAAGTATTTGATAATACTAACAAACCAACTCTAAAAACTAAGCAATGGAACAATTAAACTTACCTCTTAAGTGCCTCTGGTAAACACTGGTAGACTTAATTTATGATAGACACCAGTCTACCATGAATCTAATCATCACTAATTAATGGAACTGAGATAATCTAATACATAAAATGATTTTCTCAGTCTTTATCAGAATCCTCTAATGCTCAAGGTACTTCCCATTAGGACCAAGACTAGAGATGAAGGGGCTATTGAAATTCCCCATCCTACCTGCTATTTCTGTGCTAGAACTGAAGACCACGGTCCCCTGGGAACTACCCAGTCTATGATAGTAGAGCAGTCTGACCCTGGGAATCCTGACTCACTCTTAGGTACGCCCAGTGTCACTCACAAATACCCTACAGCACCTACTGGTGGCACCTACTCCATTTCCTCAAATCAATACATTTCTCCCCCATACCTGGTTTTTGTTCTACATGTAATCAAATTAAAAGTAAACAAAAACAACTTCTAACTGGAAACAACCTGTAAGGACTTCTGCGAAGGGAGGGGCATGTGTTAGTTCTTGTCTGTAAGGCAAGAAGCGCCTGGGAAACAGTTCGGCAGAGCTGCTGGGAGCCTGGTAAGTACACGTGTGCACTTACCCTCAGGTTCCTGAAGGGTCCTACATAGAGGCTCTGCCAGCTGCGTGCTCCACTTGGTCTAAACAAGAAAGATACAGGAATGAAAACACAAGGAAAGTGGAATGGAGACAGTGACACAGAACATGACGAAGGACAGGACAAAACATTATGTATGTAAGGAAAAGAAATACACAAAGATGAAGAAAACTGAATGAAACAGAAGGAAAACAGCAGTCAACCCCTACATCGAGGCTTCCCTCCAACCCCCCCACAAATAATAGTCTTTGTGTTCTCAGTGGGGGATAGGATGTGGTATACTTACTTCCAGCCTATCCCATGCTCAAGACTGATGTCCCTACTACTTAAGTACTGTTCTGCCAGAAGACTCAAAGTCCTAACCTATGTCTCTCATTTTAGAGAGACACCCAAGGACCACCATCATGAAGTCAACGCCTGAGATGACAGAACTAAATCGCCTCTCGAGTCAGAACTAAAACCCAAGGCTGACAGTACCAAAAGTGCTCTACTAACTAAACTATTAATACACTTATTTCTTACAACCCATAATGGCATAATACAAATATCTTATTCTTTACACACCACTTTACATCCATTATTTCACCCACTTTCAAGTGCAGATGAAAGCAAACAAATATAAAGACTTTCACTACATTTATAGAAAAGGAACCATCAAATTGGAATGTAGATATTTTCCATTTCCATTTTATGTTATGCCAGAAACAAGTATCAGTCAACAGCACAGAACCCCAATCTAAGCAAATACATTAAATATCAATAAAGCTGGATTTTCTAGAGAAATAGCTGCCATAGAAATTCTACATTTGCATCAACTACATGTTAAAGACAACATGTAGCATTAAGCTGCTGGTGCCTGCAATGTAAGGTGCAAAACCGAAACTGCCTAAAGCACCACGTGAATAATTTAAGTTCTTGTCCATATTCTACTCTTCTGATGAACTAGACAACAAGGATATTCTAAAGAATAATGTCTCAGTTAAAAATGTTCAGGCATCAGAGAGATGCAAAATTCTATAAGGCCTGCTCAAGTTACATTAAAAATTCATCACAATAGTGAAGGCTCATGCATTTGGTGATTTAAACGAATTAAATTTAGAACCGTATGTAACTCTACGTGCACTGCCTGCCTCCTCACTGGGGAGCTACCCAACTCGGATGCATAAAATCAGACAGAATTCAGCATCAGTGTGCTGAAGCAGGGCCAGCACATCCTTGTTTGGAGAGCTCACCCTCTTACTCAGACACAGAGACGATTCCAAACCAGGCAAGACTCCATCTGTGAGGTGAGACCCACAATCGCACCATGAAAGATCAGCCAGCCCGAAGGGGCTGGGCTGGCCTGAACAGGGACCAACCGTGACCACCACCACCTTACCACCATAGGGTGGGCATGACTGCCACCTCCAGTTCCTCACTCACACAGCCCTTCACCCCTGCTGCCGCAACTCCACCTGGATGGCTACCTCTAATCCTGAAATCACAAAACCCCAGAGTTCTTTACTTGCCTCCCAATCTCTTCTCATCATCTAACAGTTTGATGGCCTTTACAGCTTAAAATTCCTCTCCTGGGCCTTATGCCATTACCAGACTGTCCTCCTCCACTAACCATTCTCTGGCAAAAACCTTCCTCTTCCTCCTGCCCACAGGACACCTGATGATGATGCTTTCACACACGGCTGGATCAAGGCTTTGATAAAGTATCCAGCTAAGCAGAGGATGCAGATCTTAGAGAACAGATGGGGAATAATGGAATTAATGGGCTACCTTAAAAGGTAAGTGAGAGAAGAACCCTAAGACTTGGAGGAGAAGGAGCCGTGAAGACGGTTTAACCAAACTTCACAAATACACTTCTCTGAGCTTTACTTCATTACAAGAATTGCCCAAAATCTCACTGCAAGTTTGTAGTAGATTTGGGACTTTTATTCTCATCCAATTCACTATTCTATCCATTGTGTTCTAACAGCCTTCTTAGTGACACTGTGGGTTCCAATTTCACCCTTAAAAAGAATTAAGAGTACCATCTGTGTTTCAGTCAAGTTTGAGAAATTCATCATGAACAAAGTCATTACACATCTTTTCCAATTTTTGAAAGGCAAAGGAGGGGTTTTCACAACAGCAGGTCCAAAATAAGGTGAAAAGCCTAACTGGGGAAAAGGCATAAAGTTCATGTTAAATGACATGGGATTTAAAACAAAAAAAACCCACAAACAAACAAAATCTCTAACAGATCAGGTAGTAACCAAGGGGAACCAATGGATAACAGCAAAACTGTTATCTTAAAGTATGGCCAAAACAGTACTCTGTGTGAACTGCTAAAGGGTGGGCAGTCTTAGGCCTCAGCACATCTGGCAGTGGTTTAACATTCTGCAGTGGGTGTGATGAGTAGGGAGAAGAGAAGCTAGAAATGGTTACACAAAGCTAGGTTTTCCACAAGGAATAAACAGGTCATTTCAATATCCTTCATGTATTCTTAAAATAAACAAAATATACTGAATTTGCTACCCTGGAAGTCATCAGAAGGAAACCTGAGGATTGATGCGAGAAACTGCAACCAGAAAGGCTTCCCTGTGTAAGGTCAACAGCATCCCTATACGTAACACAAGAAAGTGTTTATCAGATGACCGCAAGTGGCCATTACAACTGGCCAAGGTAAGATCGGTGGGCAAACAAACAAGCCACTTGTGGCCTTAGCTCCATCAGGCCATGGTGTTTCAAAGAGCAGTAAGATGCAACAACAGTTGGTTTTTACAGAAGTGATGTATAATGTTATACATTTTCTAAAGATTTCTTTTGCACAAAAAATAACTTTGAAATACACCTGGTAGTAAAAATTCTGTTATGCTGCTTGGGCAAAATTTCAAATCTTTTTCTGTAACCTTCTCACTAAGAGCTGTCTGTAACTCTGGAGGCAAATTATAAAAATAAAACCTCTCCGGTTTTAAGTTGCTCATGGCATTAAAATAGGACTCCAGGCTTTGCTTCAACAGAAACAATGGAACAAAGTTCTGGATTTTTCAGCACTGCAGATCACAGTATAAATTCCTGGAATGCTTGCAGCCCGCGAGAGGGATGGGGGGGCAGGGCGGGGTGCACAGTCTTTGCTGTTGTGGAGCTCTGGCTCCCCACCTCTTCCAAATGTTAGGCTGATGGAAGAACAGCAAAGATCACATCTGAAGGGAGCTTCTAATTTCTCTTTTTAAGAAAAGGCTTTTAGTGGCTTTGGCTGGCCAATTTCAAATATTAGAAATGGATTCCCAAATAAACATTAGTAAATTCAAATTAAGAAAGCTTTAAATTTCCTTACACTCCTGGGAACCTCAAAAAAGTCTTGTGGCATAAACAAAATGATCTCAGAGACTAACTAAATACCTCTGAAACTTAAACAAGCTGCTAGCCTGTTCTGTTTTATAATCATTTTAATTTCTCAAGTTCTTTTCATGGATTTTCATTAGCCTTTGTCTTACAGAAGGAAAAAAGTATCTAAAGCCTGAAAATGAAAGTCGCTCAGTAGTGACCAACTCTTTGCAACCCCATAGACTGCAGCCCATCAGCCTCCTCCGTCCATGGGATTTTCCAGGCAAGGAGGCTGGAGTGGGTTGCCATCTCCTTCTCCAGAGGATCTTTCCAACTCAGGGATGGAACCCCGGTCTTCTGCACTGCAGGCAAATTCTTTACCGACTGAGCTACTGGGGAAGCCCACCAAAAAAGTGAACTGCCAACTTAGAGCAAGGAACTGACTTTACGTTCAGGTATAAGTCCCCCGTGGCAAAACAAATCAGGCCTGGGAGCTGTGCAAGGAGGTGGTGTGCTACAACTGCCTGGCAACCCTAAAACAGAAGGGACAGCCACACCCTTGAGAACTAATTAGTCTTAATGAAAAGGAAAGTCTATTTTTCCCTCTCAATGCCCAATGTAAGTTTTACAATGCAATATCCTGATGAATTAATTACAAAACTTGGTTTAAAAATATTTTCAGGAAGTAAAATCTAGATCTAAATCTGAATCAACACAATTGCAGTATTCGAAATTCATTCTTTACATTTGTCTACAAAAATGCTCAGAGGAACAATGGTCAAGCCACATCACTAATTAATAAAATCAGGCTACAATTCACCCACAGATATAAACCAAAAGGATCTGCATTAAGATGTTGATAGGTGGCTCCCAGTGATGAGATTATTGATGAAGGTATGGTACCCATTTCTCCATCTGTTTGTATTTTCTAATTTTTCTAGATAAACATTTCAATACATGATGCAAAAATAAAGATTTTTTTTAAAAAATGAAATACCGACAAAAGCAAAAGTAATGAGACAACTGAAAAATGTTTCTTTTGGTTGAGATTAACACAGGTGGTTCTACATCAGTACAATCTGGCACTGTGCTGCACAGCAAAAGCCCGTAGTGTCTCTCTTCCCCATTTCCCACCTCAGACACCAGCATAATGTCCAGAAAAATGCACTCTTCCCGGAAAATCAAATTCACAACAGAGACATAGTAACAAAGATTTAAAGGATGTAAAATACATCTGACCCTTTAACAATGCTGTGTGTATGTGTGTGTTCAGGGCGTTGACCCTTTATGAAATAGAAAATTTGTGTGTAGCTTAAAGCTGGCCCTCCACATGTGTGATTCCTCCATAGCTGCTTTTTTGCATCCTGGGATTCAGCCAACCCTAGGTCACTGAGTACTATACTATTCATTACTGACAAAAATTCACCTGTAAGCGGAACCCACAGTGGTCTTCAAGGGTCAACTGAATGCCCAAGCATTCACATTATCACTGTGAGCCTTTTGGTATATATCCTTCAACTCTCTTTCCCATGCATCACGTAACTTCAAACAAAAAATTGATTTGTCTCCTCTTTTTGACAGCCATACTATTTGTTTTGGTGCACTTGGGTATCACACCCATAACTATCCGAATCAAAAATCTAAACAACCATGCTGAGCGCCTCCCAGGTATAAGCTAAGGACCAATGTTTTGGCGGTCAACTAGGATAATCATGAGAGTCTTCTTTGCTACCTTTTATTTTGCTTCTCTGAAAATGTAAAATTTAGGCAATGGCATTTGAATATGACATGTTTTGGTAAAGGTTTTAGGAAATTTGTTTATAAACACAAAAGAATGTACAGATACTACTCTGCTGAATCACTGAGCTCTACCACGAAATGAGACACTTTCACACCAGTGCAATGTTTCAGACCTTTTGTCACTACTGCTAGATGAGCCCATTCCCTTCTATTCAACACTCAGTCGTCCTCCAGCCCCTCTCATGCCTGCAGATGCACCTTTCTCAGAGTTCCCGGCTGACACCTCTCTGTTCCCACTGAAAAAAAGCCAGGAGTTCTCAGGGGCTCAGCTATGTATGTGGTCCAGCAAAAGACACCCCTCTGGCAAACTCAAAACTGCCCGGGTTGTCTTTCAGATTCAAGAAGCACGGAAGGAACTCAAGGTTGTCTTTCAGATTCAAGAAGCATGGAAGGAACTCAAATGTATTCTCTTCACAAAGCAATTATTTTTTTAAATCACAAGTTACATATAAATTCAACTCCACACTTTTCTTTTACTGACCTCTACCTAAAAGCAAAATCCTACTAGCCTACTCAGGGCTTCCCAGGTGGCACTGGTGTAAAGAACCCACCTGCCAATGCAGGAGCCTCAAAGACAAGGTTCAATCCCTGGGTTGGGAAGATCCCCTGGAGGAGGGCATGCAACCCACTCCAGTCTTCTTGCCTGGAGAATCCCACAGACAGAGGAGCCTGGTGGGCTACAGTTCATAGGGTCGCAAAGAGTCAGACATAACTGACACAACTTAGCACGCACTACCCTATTTAACAACTTATCTCATACTCAAATGTATTAGCCTATTATCAGACTACTAAATCTTTCGTCTACATAACTGTAAAGTTTCTAGAATGATCAAATGAAAGTTTGATTATTTTTCTCGGGTGCCTATTATCCACAAGACACTTTGTTAAGAGGGAATACGTATTTTTGTTGTTTGGTAGCTCAGTTGTGTCTGACTTTTTTTGCAGCCCCATGGACTATAGCCTGCCAGGCTCCTCTGTGCATGGGATTTCCCAGGCAAGAATACTGGAGTGGGTTGCCATTTCCTTCTCTAGGGGATCTTCCCAATCCAGAGATTGAACCTACAACTGATTAGCAGGCAGATTTTTTACTGATAGGCAGGCAGATTCTTTACCACTGTGCTACCTGGGAAGTCCACAGGGAATACATATACGTCTGCCCCAAAGATATTTAAAACGGAAGTTATATGTCTAACTTTGTGAAAAGCAAGTCCCCTTGCAGAAAGGCCCAACTAATGTCAATAAATAGATAATTTCTAGTGGAAAAAAATGTTTCAGAAAAATATGGATTTCCTTAAAAATAAGGGAATGAAGGAAAAACGAAGCAGGAAGGAAGGATGGGATTGGTGGAGGGGGTTTATTTGGGGGTGGGAGGAGGGTGATATAAATAGCCATCTGGCCAGGTAAAGTGAGGAGGCTCAAGGAATTGCTAATAACCCAGCTGCAAGCTCAGGTCCTCCCTTACACCCTGGGTGGGAACACAGGCTCCAGGACTGAGATGACATCAGAAACACTAAATCGCACTCGGTGCCAGCCTCCAAGGACTTTCCCACAGGGTTCCAAGTTGATGCTGCTCTCTTTTGCCAATGCAGGGGTAAAACAATGCCCCCTGACAACAAAGAAGTCTGGGAGGAAGAGCTCACAAAAGACAAGGATTTGAAACACAGCTGCCTCCTAGGCCAGTGTCCATGCTGGGAAAAGGGGTCTCACTTTCAATCCAGTCACTCATTCCATCTGCCCCCCTAAAAGGTTCCTGTGTCCCCAAGGTCACACATCTTCCCTGCAGAGATGACCTCAAATAAGTGAGATCAGACTGGGGGCTCTCCCCCTCTCCTTCCCTGGTGTTGGGGTGGTATTCTGAATAAAACAGGACAAGAACCACACAAACGGGAATTCATAAAACTGCAAGTATACTGTGCAGCCATGGGCCATGATTTGACTAATGATTTGATGTAATCGTGTTCAAGGCAGAGGAGAACTAACCGTGATACATACTGATGACTACCTGATGCCATCTTAGGGAAGGGAACATGAGATAACGTGCATCGAGAACTTTGCACGGTGCTTGACGAAGACTCAGTAAATGGAATCAATTGTAAGGATTATCCACAGTAGACTCTCCTAAACAAATTGCAGAAACCCCACGCCTACAAGTCTAAATTGCCAGCATATGTTCCTTCTTATGAAGACAATAACATTCTGCTTCCCTAACAAATCCGAATTCATCCATTTGTTTTGCTCATTTGTTCTACATTGATTCACAGGATCCCACCCAGATATCATTACAGAAATGTACAAGTCCAATGAGGACAGACGTTTAATTGAGAGGAGACAGAATTAACCAAACACTAACATCCCTATCAATACACATAAATGCTCTAACAGCAGAAGTTGTGAAAGTCTATAACCCACTGATTTTACTGCTTCTAAAAAACACTCTGTGCTTAATTTTTTAACTAAGCATACTAGTGCACTTAACATTTCTAATCTCTTCGAAAAGAAACCTTAGACCTCTCTGATAATCAGATAGCACCTAAGGCTCCCCCATAGTCATGAACAGCCATAAACACAACTGGGGCTCAGGGACACCTGTGTTACTACCTATTTAAGTTGTGAGTCTATGTCAATTTGTTTATTGACAGACTAAAAAGAACCCAGACTGCTGAGACAATACTAATAAATACTGCAAGATAATCAGGACATTTAGTAACTATAACACATAATAGATAAAACTGACATTCTCAACTTAAATAGTAACTTCTAAGAAAATGTCTCTTTCACTTTTGTTTTTGCTTGAATTCATATCCAGCAACATGTAAAATGACAAGATTTCCTATGCTGTCATATACAGCACTGAAATAGCTCCAACACACTCACCTTCAAAACTATCTGGCAATTTACTCTAAGGAAATGTATCCAAAATTCATCTAAAATCTCATCTGCAGAAAATAAGATTTTAACAGTAGAGTTACCAGTGATCTGGATCACAAGAAGGTAAGATAGACAAACAGGAAGACAGTGAGCCCCTCATCTAGGCAGCAAGCAAACAGCGAAATATTTACTTCTGCCTGTGTAATAAATCAAATTCCCAGAGTTCTCTAATTCACACTATTTGGGGTAACTAGTAAACAAGACAGCATGCAAGACAGAAGCAGTCTCTCCCACCTGAGGAATTCTCTAGTGTCCCTTTATGTATCTACTTGCAGATCCAAAGAAGCTCCTTACTCTCACTTAATTTGTAATCTACTTCATTCTGTGTCGCCAAAGAAAAATATATGGATTTAATTTTAAAGAGCATGTTAGAAGATGCTGAAACTAACTGTCCATTTTTTAAAATCCAGAAGTACCACCATAGGCCAAGGAATAAGCAGCACTTCCACAGAGCTGACTCTGCCACTGCCCGTGCCCACCAATTACAATGGCATGGACCAAAATCAGTGCACCACCCACGTTCCTGGGAGGCTCTCACTTACTGCTCACAGTAACTCTATACGGTAGGTGTGACCTCATTTTACAGACAGGTAAACTGAAGATTAAAATGTGTAGAGTAATGTGTCCAAGGTCACACTGCTGTTAACTGGTGGATCTAAGGTCTGGATCTAGCCTTGTAACCCCAAGGCTATGTTGTAGAAAGCCACAATGAAATCCACACATTGTACATCTCCCAGAACTCAGAGGTTTAGCCGCATCGGCAAATTTTCCCTTCTTGTCTCCACTCAACACACAGAACTCAGGTTCCTTTTAAACACGTTATCCATTGGCAAAGTATTTATCCAGTTGTATCTGATATGGAAGCAACAGTGAAGGCTGAGCAACACACCTAATGTGCTTTAACACAGAAAGAAGTTGGGGGGAATGTTAAACAATCTATTGTGAAAACAGTTTAACAATTTCACCAACATTTTTTCAATGTTAGCAAATCTGGCCCCACTCCAGTACTCTTGCCTGGAAAATCCCATGGACGGTGGAGCCTGGTGGGCTGCAGTCCATGGGGTTGCTAGGAGTCGGACATGACTGAAGCGACTTAGCAGCAGCAGCAAATTTGGAAAACTCAACATTGGCCACAGGACTGGAGGTCAGTTGGATGGATGACCCACAAGCTGCAATCAAGATTGCTGGGAGAAATATCAATAATCTCAGATATGTAGATGATACCACCCTATTGGCAGAAGTGAAGAGAATCTAAAGAGTATCTTGATGAGGGTGAAACGGGAGAGTGAAGAAGCTGAATTAAAACTCAACATTCAAAAAACTAAGATCACTGCATCCAGCCCTCTCATTTCACGGCAAACAGATGGGGAAAAAATGGCATCAGTGGCAGATTTTATTTTCTTGGGCTCCAAAATCACTGCAGACAGTGACTACAGCCATGTAATCAGAAGATTTTTGCTCCTTGGAAGAAAAGCTACGACAAACCTAGACAGCGTATCAAAAAGCAGAGACATCACTTTGCCGACAAAGGTCCGTATGGTCAAAGCTATGGTTTTTCCAATAGTTATGTATGGATGTGAGAGCTGGACCATAAAGAAGGTTGAGCCCCAAACAACTGATGCTTTCGAGGTGTGGTTCTAGAGAAGACTCTTGAGAGTCCCTTGGACTGCAAGATCAAACCAGTCAATCCTAAAGGAAATCAACCCTGAATATTCACTGGAAGGATTGATGATGAAGCTCTAATATTCTGGCCACCTGATGCGAAGAGACAACTCACTGGTAAAGACCCTGATGTTGGGAAAGACTGAAGGCAGGAGACGAGGACAACAGAGGATGAGATGGTTGGATGGCATCACTGACTCAATGGACATCAGTTTCAGCAAGCTCTGGGAAATGCTGAGGGACTGGGAAGCCTCGTGTGCTGCAGTCCATGAGGTTGCAGAGTCAGACACCACTTGGCAACTGAAGGAGATTTAGAAGACCTCACTTCTCTAAAACTGAAGAGGGTCATAAATAGTGTTAGTTAAGGATCACTCTTTCTTGATTCAATATTTTCCACACTCTAATTCAACCATGAATTTAATCTGCTTTGGCATACAGACAGTAATTTACATTATTTTCCAGTCTGAATCACTAAATTTATAATTTTGATGGAGTCAAAACTGAAAATAGACGTTATTAAATAAGCTTCATAAATAATTAAGCTTAATAAATAAATAATAAATAAATAAAATAAAGTGAAAGTGGAGAGTGAAAAAGTTGGCTTAAAGTTCAACAATCAGAAAACGAAGATCATGGCACCCGGTCCCATCACTTCATGGGAAATAGATGGGGAAACAGGGGAAACAGATGGGGAAACAGTGGATAGTGTCAGACTTTATTTTTGGGGCTCCAAAATCACTGCAGATGGTGACTGCAGCCATGAAATTAAAAGACGCTTACTCCTTGGAAGAAAAGTTATGACCAACCTAGATAGCATATTCAAAAGCAGAGACATTACTTTGTCGACTAAGGTCCATCTAGTCAAGGCTATGGTTTTCCAGTGGCCATGTATGGACGTGAGAGTTGGACTGTGAAGAAGGCTGAGTGCTGAAGAATTGATGCTTTTGAACTGTGGTGTTGGACAAGATTCTTGAGAGTCCCTTGGACTGCAAGGAGATCAAACCAGTCCATTCTGAAGGAGATCAAACCTGGGATTTCTTTGGAAGGAATGATGCTGAAGCTGAAACTCCAGTACTCTGGCCACCTCATGCGAAGAGTTGACTCACTGGAAAAGACTCTGATGCTGGGAGGGATTGGGGGCAGGAGGAGAAGGGGACGAGAGAGGATGAGATGGCTGGATGGCATCACCGGCTGGATGGCATCACCAACTGGATGGACGTGAGTCTGAGTGAACGCCGGGAGTTGGTGATGACAGGGAGGCCTGGCGTGCTGCGATTCATGGGGTCGTGAAGAGTCGGACATGACTGAGTGACTGAACTGAACTGAAATAAGCTTGACACTCAGATTTGATCTTGTTATCAGATACCTCCAGGTAAAGAAAAGATACATCCTGAATAATGTATTTTAGCAATATAACTCCTAAAGGGCAGTCCAAGTGGCCCTAGTGGTAAAGAACCCACCTGCCAGTGCAGGAAACATAAAGAGACGTGGGTTCAATCCCTGGGTCAGGAAGATCCCCTGGAGGAGAGCATGGCAACCCACTCCAGTATTCTTGCCTGGAGAACCCTATAACAGAGGAGCCTGGTGGGCTAAAATCTATAAGGTCACAAACAGTCAGACACGACTGAAGCAACTTAGCGTGCAGCACAGCTCCTAAAAATAAGCAAATGTGTAATCTTAAACCCCTTGTTCAGAAATCCAACCAAGATTGAGACTGCTTTTTATTATTTGTTTGGATGACAGTGAGAAGGGAAGCTGCCATTTCACCTCCAGTGTTAATCCTACAAAAATTACAATCCATATATGTAAACAGACAAAAATCAGAACTGCCAACTAATGAGCACTGTGCTGGCGGCAGCACAAATCTGGTGGAGAACACGCGTTTCCACTGATGCCACCACGATCATCTTCACCAAGCAGGGACCCAGGCAGACGGTGGAGCGCAGTGACTTCCCATTCCTCACTGGAACCTGAGACTTTCTGCTTTACTG
Source organism: Ovis aries (assembly GCF_016772045.2). Classification (NCBI taxonomy): domain Eukaryota; kingdom Metazoa; phylum Chordata; class Mammalia; order Artiodactyla; family Bovidae; genus Ovis; species Ovis aries. The sequence goes on from NC_056065.1 coordinate 53,136,616, forward strand.
CACAGAAAAACGGGCTGTGAAAACTTCATAGGTTAAAAACAAAAATACAGCCAAACAGAAAGGCATATTCTATACCTCAAACCGGCAAGAGAATGAAAATTGAAACTAAGAAGCCAAATGGTAGAAAAATAACAAAAGGCACAGTTACAGTTAAGTCGCTCAGTCGTTCCAACTCTTTGCAATCCCATGGACTGTAGCCCACCAGGATCCTCCGTCCATGGGATTCTCCAGGCAAGAATACTGGAGTGGGTTGCCATTTCCTTCTCCAGGGGATGAGTGGGTTGCCATTTCCTTCTCCAGGGGATCTTCCCGACCCAGGGATCGAACCCAGATCTCCCACATTAGAGGCAGACACTTTAACCTCTTAGCCACCAGGGAAGAGCAACAAAAGGCACAGAAATTTCAATTCCAAACTGTCCTGGAACTTCAAACAGTACGCATAATTTGGTTTGGGGGTTCTAAACAAGGGTGAACAAACCAGTTTGCCTTCATTTTTGTGGCATGTGGTAGCTCAGGAAACCTACAAAAGACTGCACTAAGAGGTAGGATTATAAGCACAACAGGAAAAGATTGTTTATCACTGTAGCTTTAATAGAAATAAGGGGGAGGAGGAATTTTAGCCTAAGGAGTATTCACTGCTTTTCTTTTCAACCAAAGCAAAGACAATCCTCTACAACTCTACTTAAGGGATAACACACAGCTATCACATTAAGGGTGAAATCAGATTCTGGTCATTCAGATAATGATTAAACTAATAAGGACACATAAAAATTCCTTAAAGTATCAAAATAGCAAGGATTTGGGATATAATAATCTTACTTTAGAAGGTGACATTTTTATATATCACACATAATGCTGTTATTTTATTAGAATAAACTTTTACCTCTGAAACTATTCAAATATTCTTTGTGATATTAAAATATATTAAATTTAATAACAATTAAAATAACTACACCATCCTACAATGAAAAACTTCTATCAAAAAATATTTTTAAATTTCAGGGTCATGACCACAAAAATGGGAAGAGGAAATAAGTAGCTACAATAAGAGCTTCAGAATACTGAGCATGGTCTAGTCTCTTACCCATAACCCCTCAGGACTTTTAATATATGTGCCAATTTTAAACCTTTTAAACAATGTTATCTCCCCTTAATTTTTAGAGAAAATTAAACAAGAAAGAAAAATGCTTAAGAAATATGAAAAAATGAAAGCTCAGATTAGTAAGCAGCAGCTCACATACAGTGTGTATGAGGGTGTTATGGACTTACTAAATCTCTACAGGACAACTAAATACTCTATTAATTACAAATCCAAGAAGCATTAAGTTGTAAACATGCACACACATTCTAAAGACTCTACTGTGGGATACACATGATGACGAATCACTCCTGCCCCGCGTGAGGAGGATTCGGGAGTGCACACAGACAGGTTAGGGCAACTCCTCTCTCCTTCTTGTCTCCTTTCTTGCCTTTCCTCTGAAATGAGTCAAGTCCCTAGAACAGGAACAGCTTTATCAGCAAACAAAACCTCGTAAGAAGCTACTGCTTCAAACAGTTCAGATGAATTCTTCTTAAAGGAAAAGGTAAAAAATAAAAAGCCTACCCCCATCAGAAGGAAATGGCAACCCACGCCCAGTTATTTTTGCCTGGAAAATCCCATGGACAGAGGAGGCCGGCAGCCTATGGTCCAGGGGTGGCAAAGAGTCGGACACAGCTGCGTGAACATGAGTGCGCGCACACGCACACACGCATTCTGATAAAACAAACAAAGCTCCTCTTTACTGGTGTCACAGCATTAGAGTGAAAGAAACTAACAAGCATATTTTAACTCAATTATCCAGTAAACAAATCAGAATTACACTGAAAATCAGTTTCTAGACTTTTAAAACTAGTATACTAATTAAAACATGTTCATGATCTATAACATTCAGCTTAAGGGAACTTCTAAAGTTGTTTTCTATTCAGTAGAAATCAGTCAGTCATTCTCAGCAAGAGAACACTTAGCAGAGCAGGACGCTAAACATCACTGGCTTCTTAAAAACGACCAACAAAACAAGACAGAAGAACTCCACAATCCTAGACACAATGCCTCTGCCATCCGCACTGCAGAGGGAGTCAAGCCAAGACAATGTCTCACTCGGTTCCTGTGGTTTCAAAACTGATTTCAAAAATAATACACAACTTAAGAGAAATGAAATATTCATTAAGAAGTTCAAACCAGCAAATTTGTCATTAAAAGAACACTTAACAGACAAGAACTAGAAAGGGATTAAAATTTGATCTGTTAGTTTTTTCAAAAACTGTTTGAGATGCTCAAAGGAATACAATAAATCTATTTAATCCATAAACCCCAAAGCAAAAAATAACTGAAGGCTTTAGTTTTCACCATAACTTAGCTTTCTAACACAAAAGATTTCACTTAATCACAATGCCTTATTATTTAAGATTAAGGTGTGCAATTTTGAAGAGAGCAGTGAAAATTCGTCTTGGCTAATTAGCAAATTCTTATAAAACACTGCTACTTATTCCGTGTAGGCATCCTGCTTAGAAACATTAAGGAACAAAAACTAGGTTTAGGCAAAGTGGAGCCAATTAATTCAGTAGCTGGGTGAACTTGGGGAAATCACAGAAGCCCTCAAGCATCAGTGTCCTCATTCACGAAGGAGAAGAATGACTCCCCACGCTGCAGGGCTACGAGCAGGATGAGCAACGACGTGTATGAAGCACCGAGCGCAGTGCTGGGCAGACGAGAACCATGCTGTCACTCCCACCATCAAGAGAAAGCAGCAGCTCGTCACGTGATGACATGGTGTGCACAGTGTCAAATCCTGAGATACGTCCCTATCAAAACGCAGTGTAATGAATGAATTCAGCCAGGAACTCCCATAACATCTGACACTGGTTTAATCTAAGTGGTAAATGGCAACCCACTCCAGCGTTCTTGCCTGGAGAATCCCAGGGACGGGGAGCCTGGTGGGTTGCCGTCTATGGGGTCGACTATGCCGTCTATGGACACGACTGAAGCGACTTAGAAGCAGCAGCAGCAATAAAGAAAAGCAGTTGCTTTCAGTATTTATCTTCTTCACTTTGAGAAACAACAGTAATGTTTTCAAATAACTCCTGTTTCTCCAAGTCTCTCCAAGTCATTCAACTTCCTAAACTATGCCAACCAAATTATTAACATTAATAAAAGCAAATTTGAGAACTGTCCTCGGCAGCATGTAGCAGATACTGTGAATGCCAGCAAGAGCACCATGCTAGCCTGTCTGAAGCTGCAACTCCCAGTCTGCCACCCAGCCTTTAACTGTAAGAAATGTCTATTAATTTTTAACCAGCTGGAGGGCATTCCTGGGAGTATTTATTCCATTCCTCAGTTCTTTAGAAGCAACTTCAAATATAAAACTATATATACTCTCTCTGTAATTCTATGAACACGAAGTTCATGTAGTGTTAACAGCCCATCTGTAAACAGGAATGTAAAACTGCCTAAGGAAATACTCGGTAAGTTTTAAAAAACAGTAATGAATCCATAATGTAAAAAAAAGAACTCATATTCTTGCCTAGGCAAAGCACAGCAAATTGCTCTTTACTTCTGTTACTTTCAAGTTACAACTGAATTTTTAAAAATCAACTACTACTGGAACTTTCTACATTCAAGTCTTTTCACCTTTTAGAAAACTTAATCACAATTAATTCTTTTTCTTCCCCTGTATGAGGCAAGTCTCACCTTCAGTTTCCATATGGACAGAAGAACCAGAATAACAACCTTACACAGAGCATAGCATGTTTCCTAACACATTCAATTACGCTATATATTAGGATTTTTCCAATGCAGTTGAAACTCTGCAAAATGCTTTTAAAAATTTTAGTTAATCCTCAAATTCCCTATGAACAAAGTTATACACAGTAAGAATCAAGGGCACAAAAATGCCAACCAACTTATCTCCCTAAATTTAGAGCAATTCAATAGCAGCAGAAGTAGAATTAGAAATAGAAAAAATTCCCTGAATCTTAACTGTTGAAAAAAATACAGAAACTGCACTGAGCTTTTAAAAACAGACCCCCGCAAAAATAGCAAGATCAACTCAGCAGGCAACCATCAAAGGCAGGTCACCCAGTGCTGAGCAAAGGCATCATTCAGCTGGAGGCAGTGAGTTCCCCTGGGGACCAACCAGGACGCTGCTCACTTGAGTCCGAGGGGACAAAGCTCACAAGCCATGAACATCTAATGCCGGAGCCCTATCTCCACAGAATCGTAGCCACTTTCAAGTGGCCCACGCCCTGCTCCAACACTTACAGCAAGACCAAGGGATGAGTGCACTGTAAGTGGGCACAGAACCTGCCCACCAGACCCCAGAAAGCTCAGGGCCCATCTGTCATCGTCCTCAGGCACCATGGCCAGGCCTCTGTCATTCAGCCACCACCTTTCAGCTCTGGCCAAGGAGCCTCAAACAGAGTTGTTTGGCTGCTAGGGCAGGGCAGGTCAAGACATCAAATGTCACTGAAGCCCACCTGTTCTCTGCTCACTAAATGTATTCTCTAATTTTAACTTTAAACGGAACCAATGCGATCACTTCTACTGCTGCTGTCCTCAACATGTTGTTGCTGTTTAGTCACTCAGTTGCTCCCGCCTCTTTACAACCCCATAGACTGTAGCCTGCTAGGATCCTCTGTCCCTGGGATTCTCCAGGCAAGAACACTGGAGTGGGTTGCTGTTCCCTTCTCCACCTCCACATGTACAACTGGACAAAAAGCAGAGTATTGCGCAGAACCATGTGGAAACCAGGTTTTATGGAAAACTTGGCTTCAAGTTCTGCCTCTGACATTCATTGGCAGAGAGAGCTTGGACAAGTTATCCACTCTCGCTGGGTGTCCATTTCCTCACCTGGAGCCTTACCACGCAGAAGCAGAGGCTATGAGCTCTAGAGCCCTGGAACCACAGCTGCCGAGTCCACACCCTCTAGAGGCTATGCTCCACAAGAGACGCCACCACCTGAAGAAGCCCGCACACACCACAACTAGAGAGCAGCCCGCTCACCGCAACTAGAGAAAGTCCGCTCAGCAACAAAGACCCAGCATAGCCAATCAACCAATCATTCAATCAAATTATTTTAAAAAGAAGCAGAGGCTAAACGGGATCACCCACAAGAGTGCTCAGTATCCCTCAGCCCTTCTCGGAGCTCATTCCTCCTTCCAGCTTCAGCACCATACAGCCCATGTGGCTCCAACTCTCCATCAGAGCTTCCTGATCCACCTCTGTTTCTACCTGCTGTTCAGCCCAGCTGTGTGACCTCTCATGTCCCTGTGAATTTCTTTCCCCAAATCATTCCCTCTTCCCCTCCTCAGTATTCTTCATAGGAGCCCTCCCCACAGGGCTCAGCTATTCCACCAGAAGGCAACATCACCTCCTCTCCCAAAGGACTCTTGGCAATCCCCACCCTATCCTGGAGCCTGAACACACATCAGCCAGAACACCTGGTTCTGGTGTTCTGACCTGCACTGAACTCCCATAGGACAGGCAACACACTCCTCCTTAGACTTTCACACTCATCCCTCTAATCTCCCCTAACAATCCAGCACTATGTACAGTGCTGGTAGGAAAGGGGCCAGTATGTCCCCCTGCAAAACTGAGTTTCACACAAAGACCCATGTGGCTTTCTAGATGGCTCTCCCTATACCACACATCTCCCCAGCAATAAAGCGCCCACAGAGCTAAAAGAACACCCAGCTTGGTCCCTCTTCCTGCAGCTCTCAGTCCCGAGACGTGACAGGGCCCGTCTCTATGCCAATCAAGTCACAGCCTCTGACAGGCTACCCCTGGCCAACCACCCCCAGTGACATACCTAACAACCCTGACACACATACTTTATTAACTTTACAAGACTTTTCTTGTTCATCTGTTGGCTGGTTGTCCCTGCACTCCCCAGAGTGTAAATTCCCTGAAAGCAGGAATGTGGGTTGTTTTTAGTTCTCTGCTACAGTTCTGGCACCTAGAAGTGTCTGACACAGAAAATATCAATACTTGTTAAATAACCAGGTGTGTGTGTGCGCCAGGCGGGGGCGGGGGGAATACCTCCAGGATTTTTATGTGAACAATTTAAATTATGGAAAGAGATGAAACATTTTCTTAAGTTGGTTATAATTGAACTGTCCTGTAGTGACTGTAAGTCTGTTAAATAAATACTAAAAATTAGCTGACCTCAGGATCTCGGGGACTATTTAAAGTTTTTAGAAAAGATTATGTGACCCTGTTAAGTGATCTGATGGAACTGTGCTCTTTATAGTCATTAATGTTTTTGTTATAAACTTTGTCTTAACTGTCTAGCTATCAGCAATAAAACTACTTGATGCTATAAATAACTCTTCTAATTTCCTCCTCCTAATTTGCTATGAACTGGAAAGTCAACAGGTTAGAATAAGGCCTAAAATTAGAGTGAAGCAGCCTACAGGGCAGCCCTGCCATGGGAGGGGAGACGGAAGACCCCCAGCTTCCTTTGAGCTTTCACAGGTGCTCCATAAACACTGACAGACTAAATGACTCACAATTCTGTAGCTCCTCAAGAACCACGTAAGTAACCGTCAGCCACATTTTGTCAGCGGCACTTGCTGGTACCATGGACCCACAGGCTGCACAGAACTTTCTTTCCGATCATCTCTGGCTCCTGACAGCAATCCAGTGAGGTTATGTAGCACAAGGGCCATTCCACATTATGACACCTGTTTTTAAATCTATGGAAACTGTACCCCCAGACATGGTTTGCCCAGTCACACACCTGGTAAAAACCCGAGTTCTGTGTTCTTCATTCCTTCCACTAAGCCCAGGGGCATTAAGACACTGCTGTTTCTTTAGAGTAAAAAGAACTACGGGTAACGCTCTGATGCAGCAGAGACATTCTGCTGTTACATTTTGTATTTTAAAAAGAACATTTGCCAACACCATTTACTGCTAGCAAGCACATTCAATCCCTCATTTTTCACCGTAGCTAACAAGGAACAGAAATCAACACAATAAAGACTTCTAAATTTGGCCTGTGTTACCTCACAGATCACAGTCTTCCCGTGGAGCAAATAACAACCTGAAACACCCAACACTGGAAACCCTCCCTTCCTCTCCACTTGAAAAGTTTTAATCTGTTCAAGGAACTTCTCATGTTCAATCCCATTACAGGGGCTACTCAGACATGTAAGTGAGGCTTATTTACAAAGGATAGAACTCATAATTCCAGTTCAAAGTGCCTAACATATGTACGTCTCTGGCCACTAGCAAAATGGCATGCTCCCTGGTCAGAGACAATATGAACTGTGTTCTCATAGCACTATGTTCCCTTCCTTCATTACAGGTTTGTGTGAGTCTTTGTTTGCCCATCAACAAATATTTATTGAGGGCCTGTTCCATGCCAACCATCTAGGCACTGATCAGCAACTTACTGATAGAACGTTTGTCTGCTCCCCTGTCTCCACAGGTGCCAGGAAAAAGGCTACTGCTGCTGTTTTGCTCACAGATTGCCCTGTGTGACCTCGCAGAGTGATTGGCACATGGCGGAGGCTTAGCAGACATTAGTTCAATGAGTGACTGAGACACAGAGAGGGAGAGAAGAGAAGGGGTCGCTTTGTATGTAAAGGAATCGGGGCTTTTTACTGCCCAGAACACGCTTCATGATCCACCAGCAATCTGATGAACTCTGAAAGGCACCACATGCAATGCACAGCTGTAGGCATAGCAGCTGTCATGCAAAGGAGCAGAGGCTCAGAACTGCGAAGAATTCAGCCCTTTGTTTCTCTCTGCCTGCCTCCTGACCTAAATGAAGTTAGGTCCATGGTCCATCTACCTGTCAGCTGCCTGTCTTCAACATCTGGCTTTCAGAAATACTAAGTTAATATATCTACTGAATGAAATTTATGTTGATTTATTCTCTGACATCACTGCCTGAAAAGGTATTTAAATGTCTGAGGTCATTTAAATTAGACCTAAAAAGAACTAAGTTAATATAAAAAGCTTCTCCATTTCAGGTCTTTGTAAGCCATAAATTAGCTTTACAGAGAGTAACAAAAACATTTTGACTATTTAATAAATCATAAAGAGCAAACAGGACTCCTTACCAGTAAGCTGTTCAAAGTTTTGAGAGTGAGGTTCATGTACTTATTTTAACTAAAACTTAAGATTCAGTGGGTTATACACAGCTTAGAGTAGTTATAAATATAGGGTAATAAGAAATATGAACTACTGAACTCAATACAAAAACCCATCAATACAGACAGGTATAAAAATGAAGATGTGTAAGTTCACATACCACTAACAAAAGTTTACTTTCAGTTTTTTCCTCCACATTCAAATTTTAAAAATTAAGAAAAAAGAAAAGAAAAAGGTAATAAAATGTTCTAAACCTGCACACCAAAGCTGAACAGAGAAAAGCCTTAGAATGAAGTTGTTATTAACCTATGACTATATTTAAATATGAGTTAATTAGGCTTAGTAACAGAGTAAAGATCTCCTGCCCTCCAAACTCCAGCCCCTGCAAATCACATCTTACCTGGAAAGGCTGGTGACATTAATCATACACAAAATAAACATTAAATAAAGGAACAATCTGAATTACCTGAAGAGTTTGCAAACAATTATACACTAGGCCTAGTATCAACAAAAATCTCAGCACTCACATAAAACAGTAGACAACAGTAAAAACACCTGGCAAATTTTCTAGACCATGATCATCTGATTCATGATCAAAGCACTTAACGATCAAAACTATTAAGAGACAAGGTTAAACAGAGAACATGTAGTCAGGAGAAGGCTCAACAAACTGCCCTGGACGGATTATTGACTATACTGTGAAATACAAAGAATATGTAATAGAACAGTCAGAATGGATTTCTTGCCTACATTTTTAAATATTATTTTTACATTTTTCCAAAATCAAGTTTACACTATGAGTTCATTTACAGTATGACTTCCACCATTCACTCTTCAGTGTTCTAAGTAAAGGACCGGACTCAAGTTCAGATGGCTACAAAAATTTACTTAAGATGTAAAGCGACCCCCCAAAAAAAACGCCAAAAAGAAAAAATTTTTCCTATTACTGACAAACTACCATACCGTGCCTTGGCATACATTCAAACTGGGCTCTATGAAAGACTCACGAATTAATATTAAAATTCTCCATTAAAAGGAGAAAAGAAAGTGTAGAATGCCAGCTGGAAATATGATATATCCAACCAAACTATTTCCCTCCCAGAAATTATCCCCCGCCTTCTATTTAAGTGTGACTACACTTTACCTTTTGTTTGAAAACCAAATAAAACTATCGGAGTTGAGTCAAAAGTAACACTGTTCAACTTCCATTTTGTTAACGGCCTAATTTCAACAAGATCTGTGCTAAAATCTTTAGAGTGCTGCAGTCGTGCGCAGCGCGGTCTTGCGCTGCGTGGAGTGGCCTAGGGCCCGGCCCGGGGAGAACTAGGGGTCGGAGCGGCAGTGCCTTGCCCGGCCGGGTTGGAATGGGGTGGCCGGGACGGCAATACGCGGCCCGTGGAGGAGTGGGGGCCGGGGTGGTGAGAGCAGCGTCCTCTCCCTGCCCCGGGAGGCCAGCGCATCGGCAGCAGCGCGTCCGGCCCTCCTGAACAGTCCGGGAGGATGGGCACGAGGCCGCCGAATCTGCAGACCTGGAAATGTCACTCTCAGAACACATTCTGTGACGCGTCGCTGGCGAATAGCACAAAAAGCTAAGAATATATCGGGCATGCATGGCTTGTAGGGACCGGTCGCCGCTCCCACCCCCAAGTCCCGCGACCCCGGCTGTGGGAGAGGGAAATGACAACCGGCCCCGGCTCCCTCTCCGCGGGCGTCCGCTCACTTTTCCGCGCCGGCTCCTCGGCCCCAAGTTAGCTAAGAGTCCGAGCGCGGCGTCCGGCGCCGTGATTCAGCAGCGCCGGGGGGGCCGACACCCGGCCCGGAAAAGGTCACGGAGAGCCGCGGGCGCCTCCCGCGCCCAGATTCGGAACGCGCGGGAGCCAGGACGGCGGCGGGCTCCTACCTTTCCTGCTTTTCGGGGAGCTCCGCTTGCTCCGGGCGCTGGCTCGCTCTTCCTCAATCGCAGCTGCTATCTCGGGGTTGTCTTCCCCATTGTACCAGACCAGGAGCTCCTCGCCCGGCGCGATTGGCTGCGGGAAGAGAAGAGACAGGCGACGGCCCAATCAGAGCGGCGTTTGTTGGCGGGGCGGGGCGGGGCGGGGCAGGCGGGCGGCGCTCTTGACCGGGCGGCGCGCCGGAGGCCAACCCGGCAGGAAGGGCTCCTCCGCTTCGGCGGCAGCGAGCCGGGCGGCAAGGGAAGGGACCCTCTGCTGGAGGGAGGACCTCACTTCCTGGCCGCCTCCTCCCCCGAAGTCCGTCCGGTGGAGGTCGGGATCTGATACGGCCGGTTTAAACTTAAAACTGCTTTATGCTTCGGAATCTTACTGTTATAAGCCTCAAGACTACTCACGCAGAAAGAAAAAAAAAACCAACACCACGGAACCATATTGCCCATGAAATCGAAGCTGATGAGAAAATGTAAAGCGTAGTTTAAAAGAACCGGGCAGTCTGGAAAGAGAAGTGCTGAAAACTAATTATCAGCGCAGGTTTCAAGAGTCCAAGATTAAGTTAAGCATAAGAACCACACGCCGCTGCATACTTATAAACGCAAAGCTAATTATATCACAGCGATGCTAAAAGAGGCGGTGCGGAGGACGTGAGCGCCCTGGCAGCGCGTTATCTCTGCGCTGCTGCCAACCTGCTCCGGTCCTTGGAGGATTCGCTGCCTTACCCTCTGTACTACACTTCGAGTCTACAAGACAACTTCGAAATTTAGAAGGAAATGCCTGTAAATACTTCACGTGTCAGCTCCTAAAACATTCTTAAAGCCATGTATACACCATCATGCGGATTTTACCTAGAGAATAAGATCTTGAAGAAAAGATAATACTGAGTGGAAAGATTACACTCCTAAATAAAACTGAAGCAAATGGCTTATTGGTTTCTCTCATAATGACTCATCTGTCAAAAAGTTCTAAGTGTATCAAAACAAGTAATATTCCACCTATAACCCCGTGAATAAAATAAAAATCCATGAGTCCAAACTGATATGAATGAACGAACAGTCAAGTAAATAAGGAAAGCTCTTCCTTCAGTAGATCCTAACTAATCAATGAAAAAGAAATAATGGAATTAGAAAATCACAACTAGACATTCATGACAGTAATAACTGATTCAGGCAAGAATCATCAATAGATGCTAAAACTAGTAGATGAAAGTTTGAGCAATAATATAGTATTTGCATGATCTCAAAATATCTTCCCATAAAACATTAATTACCAAGTGAAAAACAGTATAATAAGTCAACATCATATGCCTCCTGATACGATGCACAGAAAAGAACACAGCATCATCTCTGGAGATTTCTTTCTGCCCCAAATACATAAATGTGAATTAATCATAATGAAGCTTAACAGAAGGCCAAACTGTGGGGACATTCTACAAAATTACTGATCAGTTCTCTCAAAACTGAAAGGTTATAAAAAACAAAGACTAAGGTGCCGTCCAAACTAAGGAGACTAATGAAACATTACAACTGAATGCCACGGAGTTTTCTTTGCCTAAAAAGACATGATTGGAACAATTAACAAAATTTGAATAAAGTGTGAAAGTGTGTTATTTTCTCAGTCATGTCCAACTCTTTGGGATACCATCGACTGTAGCCCTCCAGACACCTCTCTCCATGGAATTCTCCAGGCACGGATACTGAAAGTGGATAGCCATTCCCTTCTCCAGGGGATCTTCCCCATCCAGGAATCAAACCTGGATCTCCCACATTGCAGGCAGATTCATACTGGAGTGTACAGATTAGCTAATAAAATACTGTGCTAGTGTAAGCATCCTGATTGTGATCACTGCACTATACTTACAAAAGAGGATTGGATACGCTCGTTTTAGGGGCAGGAGAAATTCCATCTAAGATGTCAGCTTAGAAACAACATAGTTCTTCAACATACCTTCTATTCTAGATAAAGCCTTTGAAAGTAAATATTTTGTTTCATTCTTTGCAGAACTCAGTGCTTATGTTATCCAAATTTTAAAATATTCTAAATTCTTTAAGATAAAAGAACAAGCCACTGTTTCCTTTATTTCCCCAAGGATGGCTAAAACCTGCTGTTTTTGTCTTTAAACCAATGTGTTTTCCTTTCTTGAATCAGTTATACCTAAACCAAAAAACTAACACATGTATAATATTATATAAAACATATAAAATTTTAATACATTAAAATATCCATTGCGGATGCCTTTTGGAACCCTTATGAAATAACCTGTTTCTGTTGAAGGAATGAGCTTCTATAAATCAACTAATTCTAGTTCCAAGTGTATAGTATGCTTCTCTATGTTTTTATTACAAGTCACATATTTATGAAATGGTGAAGTGAGATATATATATATATATATATATATATATATATATATATATAAAATCACTTGAATGATTAGAGTTTGCAGAAATATGTAGTGTTAAATAAAACCAAAGTAAAAAAGAACATGAAAAGGAGTGAGGAAAAATCTATCACCCATTTATTCCTAAACAAAACAATATAACCAGAACACTGGCTAGAAGAACCCACCAGACATCTTCAAGATTCCTCCTCGACTCAGCCCAAGTGTTCACATTTATTCCACTTCAACCTTCTGCAGAGTGCTAACTGTACTAGCAACGGGAAGAAGTTGATAAAGAGCACAAACTCTCTACTTGGGAGGGTACTCTTTTGTAGATGCTAAAAACACAAAACATCTCAATATCTGTCTTTACCACTAAGACAAAATTTCTAAATGGTTAATGAGCTGGTGAGCAGCTAGATTAGGAGCAACCCAATTTGTTACCTATTGAACACCCTTCAAAATTGTAGTCACTGAGACAACCATTACTTTACTGAGCTATATGCTTCCCAACTTAGTAAGACAGCTACACAAACAACAAGCGTTTAGGAAGGGGAAAATAATACACCTTTTAAAATCAACAATTACTTGCGTCTCCATCGTACTGTTTATTTCTTCTGCACTGCTAAGCACATTTAAGGAGGTTTTGTAAGAAAATTTACGTCCCTAGACGCAGGAAATATAAACCCACATTTTAAAACATAAAGTCATGTTGATGTATGGCAAAACCAATACAATATTGTAAAGTAAAAAAATATATATACATAATAAATAAAATGAAATAAAAAAAACATAAAGTCAAAAGTCCAAACAAACTTTTAAAAAAATTATTTTGATATTTAACCAAAAAACAACAACAAAAAGACTTTAAACTTGTCCTTTGGGTTCTAACAGGTTCTATAAGAGTGCTTATAGAATTAAGCACTCTCTCTTCTCTAAATATTAGTAAATATAAACTCAAAATGTTACCAGGGCAATTAGCTACAGGCAATAATTTCCAATATTCCTGACAGTAGGGCAAATTAAGAGAAATACTCCAGAATCATGAGAACACACAAATGCTTACCCACCTACAATCTTATCCTGCAGCATGATCTTTTAAAAAGTCAACAGTCAGACAGACTCAACTCTCAAATGGGTGAACAGAACTGAAGACTAAAACTAGTTTCCATACAAGCCAGAAGCCCCACCCCTGATCTGATCCTGCCCTATCTCACTAGCCTCATCCACCATTCCTCTCCTCTCTCCACCTCCTCTCTTCTCTCCTTTCTTTATAAAAAAGAAGGAAAGAAAGAAAAACCAAACAACCGCTGGGCCCCCATCTAGCTTACTCCCACTTCAATACCTCTGCTTCTACCAGAGCCCCTCTTCTTGAAATGCTCTTCCTGTAGAAATGCTTCCCTTGAAATGCTCTTCCTGGCTCCATCTCATGGCAGCATGGGGAGGGAGGAAGTGTGTCCACATTTGCTTTTTCCTGACCTACCAGAGCTAAAGCACCTCCCTGACCATCTGGTCACTCCATCATATTATATTATCTTCAATGCATGTATTGTTCCTGGAAGTTACCTTGTTTACTTGTTCACTTGTTTATTATCTGCCACCTCCTCCATGAACTGGAAGCTCCATGAGACCAGAGACCTTGTCTCTTCAGTTCATTACTACAGAAGAATACCTACTATGTAGCAGACACTCAGCATTTGCAGAATTAATGCAGACATAGAGGCAAACAATAGAATAGGAAAGACTACAGATCTTTCCGAGAAAATTGGAGATACCAAGGGAACTTTCATGCAAGGAAGGGCACAATAAAGGACAGACATGGCAAGGACCTAACAGAAGCAGAAGAGATTAAGAGGAGGTGGCAAGAATACACAGAACTGTACAAAAAAGGTCTTCATGACCTGAATAACTGTGATGATGTGGTCACTGCCTGGAGTGTGAAGTCAAGTGGGCCTTATGAAGCATTACTATGAACAAAGCTAGTGAAGGTAATGGAATTCCAGCTGAGATATTTCAAATCCTGAAAGATGATGCTGTTGAGGAGATACACTCAATATGGCAGCAAATTTTGAAAATTCAGCAACGGCCACAAAGAAGGGCAATACCAAACAATGTTCCAGCTACTGTTCAATTGCACTCATTTCACAGGCTAGCAAAGTAATGCTCAAAATCCTTCAAGCTAGGCTTCAGCAGTATGTGAACCAAGAACTTCCAGATGTATAAGCTGGGTTTCAAAGAAGCAGAAGAAACAGAGATCAAATTCCAACATTTGATGGAGCATGGAAAAAGCAAGGGGATTCCAGAAAACCATGTACTGCTTCAGTATGTTAAAGCCTTTGACTGTGTGGATCACAACAAACTGTAGAAAACTCTAAAAGAAATGGGAGTACCAGACCACCTTACACGTTTCCTGAGAAACAAACCTATATGCAGGTCAAGAAGCACCAGTTAGAACCAGATATGGAACAATCGACCGGTTCCAAATTGGGAAAGGAATACAACAAGGCTATATATTGTCATCCTGTTTAATTTCGATGCAGAATACATCATGTAAAATGCTGAGCTGGATGACACACAAGCTGTAATCAAGACTGCTGAGAGAAATATCAACAATCTCAGATAAGCAGATGATACCACCCTAATGGCAGAAAGTGAAGATGGAACTAAAGCCTCTTGATGAGGGTGAAAGAGTAGAGAGTGAAAAAGTTGGCTTGGAACTACATTCAAAAAACGAAGATCATGGCACTGGATTTCATCATGTCATGGCAAATAGAAGGGGGAAAAGTGGAAGCAGCGACAGATTTTATTTTCCTGGACCCCAAGGTCACTGCAGACAATGACTGCAGCCATGAAATTAAAACTCTTGCTCCTTAGAAGAAGAGCTATGACAAACCTAGACAGCATATTAAGAAGCAGAGACATCACTTTTTCAACAAAGGTCCACACAGCCAAGGCTATGGTTTTTCCAGCAGTCATGTACAGATGTGAGAGTTGGACCATAAAGAAGGCTGAGCAACAAAGAACTGATGCTTTCAAACTGTGCTGCTAGAGAAGACTCTTGAGAGTCCCTTGGACAGCAAGGAGATCAAACCAGTCAATCCTAAAGGAAATGAACTCTGAATATGCATCAGAAGGACTGATGCTAAAGCTGAAGTTTCAATACTTTGGCCACGTGATGAAAAGAGCTGACTCATTGGAAAAGACCCTGATGCTGGAAAAGACTGAGGGCAGGAAGAGAAGGAGGCAACAGGAAGAGATGGTTGGATGGCATCACCGATTCAATGGACATGAGTTTGAGCAAACTCTGGGAGATAGTAACGGACAGGGAAGCCTGGCATGCCGAAGGCCATGGGAATGCAGAGTTGGGACACAACTTAAGAGACTGAACAACAACAATGAAGAACTGATGAATAGGTGAATGAATGAAGAGCAGGCTGACAATCCACAGGAATTTAAAACAGTTTTTAATCAGATTACAAACAAAACCAGTGTTGAGATTTCTCAACTATCCAGTTGATAGCTGAGAAGGTGATACAGAGCCCAGAAGAATATCATCACATGTCAGTTATTTACAAAACCTAACCCAAGCTGGTTTTAGAAGAGGCAGAGGAACCAGAGATCTAATTGCCAACATCCGCTGGATCTCGAAAAAGCAAGAGAGTTCCAGAAAAACATCTATTTCTGCTTTATTGACTATGCCAAAGCCTTTGACTGTGTGGATCACAATAAACTGGAAAATTCTGAAAGAGATGTGAATACCAGACTACCTGACCTGCCTCTTGAGAAACCTATATGCAGGTCAGGAAGCAACAGTTAGAACTGGACATGGAACAACAGACTGGTTCCAAATAGGAAAAGGAGTACGTCAAGGCTGTATATTGTCACCCTGCTTATTTAACTTCTACGCATACTACATCATGAGAAACGCTGGGCTGGAAGAAACACAAGCTGGAATCAAGATTGCCAGGAGAAATATCAATAACCTCAGATATGCAGATGACACCACCCTTATGACAGAAAGTGAAGAGGAACTAAAAAGCCTCTTGATGAAAGTGAAAGAGGAGAGTGAAAAAGTTGGCTTAAAGCTCAACATTCAGAAAACGAAGATCCTGGCATCTGGTCCCATCACTTCATGGGAAACAGATGGGGAAGCAGTGGAAACAGTGTCAGACTTTATTTTGGGGGCTCCAAAATCACTGCAGATGGTGACTGCAGCCATGAAATTAAAAGACGCTTACTCCTTGGAAGGAAAGTTATGACCAACCTAGATGGCATATTCAAAAGCAGAGATATTACTTTGCCAACAAAGGTCCATCTAGTCAAGGCTATGGTTTTCCAGTGGTCATGTATGGCTGTGAGAGCTGGACTGTGAAGAAAGCTGAGTGCTGAAGAATTTGATGCTTTTGAACTGTAGTGTTGGAGGAGACTCTTGAGAGTCCCTTGGACTGCAAGGAGATCCAACCAGTCCATTCTAAAGGAGATCAGTCCTAGGTGTTCTTTGGAAGGACTGATGCTGAAGCTGAAACTCCAGTACTTTGGCCACCTCATGCGAAGAGTTGACTCATTGGAAAAGACTGTAATGCTGGGAGGGATTGGGGGCAGGAGGAGAAGGGGACGACAGAGAATGAGATGGCTGGGTGGCATCACGGACTCGATGGACATGAGTTTGAGTGAACTCCGGGAGTTGGTGATGGACAGGGAGGCCTGGCGTGCTGTAATTCATGGGGTCGCAAAGAGTCGGACACAACTGAGCGACTGAACTGAACTGAACCCATAAAAAGCTTAACCTCACAGAATATAATCACTAGTAAAAGAATCTAAAACGGCCTGATGCATACTTGAGCAAAATCAAAGGTCAAGATTGGAGGAGGTCTACAAAGATTAGAGCTCCGTTACTTCCAACAAAGAAAAGTAAAAATGATAGTACAGGTAGTCAGTAACACTTTGAGTACTTAGGTTAGACAAGGAACTCTTCACAGAATCTTGCACATGTTGGCTTGTTTAATTTTCATAACTGTATTATTAATGTTCAGTAGCTCAGATGGTAAAGAATCAGCCTGCAATGCAGGAGACCTGGGTTCGATCCCTGGATCAGGAAGATCCCCAAGAGAAGGAAATAGAAACCCACTCCAGTATTCTTGCCTGGAAAATCTCATAGGCAGACGAAGCCTGGTGAGCTACAGTCCATAGGGTCAAAAAAGAGTCAGACATGACTTAGTAACTAAACAACAATAACAACACTATTAATTTTACTATTACCTCCATTTTTACAGATGAAAAAATTAAGACAGAAGGTGTAACTTCTCATGCTTCCCTGTCTTCTTCCCTGTGCTTCTCTTGAAGGCAAAATCTGCTCACAAGGCAGTCTGCTCCAGAGTCCCTATTCCTATTCATGACACTACTGTGCCTTGCCAAAAATAACAGCTACTATTTATTTAGTACTTATCACATGCTAGAACTCTATCCACAATCACCTATGCAATCCTCTTGATAACCCTCTGAAGTCAATATATAATTATCTATATCGTACAAAGAAGGAAACTGAGGCACAGAAAGTGACTTGCCTAAGGTTGCACATCTGGTAAAATCACAGTGACTTGCCTTGGGTCACAGAGCAAGTGAGGATTTAATCCAGGAGTCTGGCTCCAGAGTTCACTCCCAAACACTATTCTCTCTTGCTTCTCAGTGGTTCTTGGCTTTGCCATCAGAGATGAACACACCTCAACTTCAAGTCTGATGAAACCATTGCCAAGTGTCCCAGCATCTCCCTGGGTTCTCTCTGCCCTGGAACCTCATTCCCACTCCCTTGACTGTCTCATATGCACACCTCATTGGTATTTTCTCTCCACCAGGATTCTCCTCACTGATGTAATCAGATGTAACTTCCACTTTAAATAAATTTGAGAAACAGAATGAATTCTTGAATCAAAGTGTGAACCCAATCTCAGACTCCAGTGTAACAAAACTGTACAGTAATGCCTACTAGGAAATCACACCAGAAAAATCATCCAGCAGAAAGAAAATGCGAAAGAAGGTTACAGAAGTTTTAAATAAGAAAGTACTACAAAGAAATATTTCCTGCAGGAACTAGAAGCAAGAACGTGCGTTTAGATGAGAAAAAGGACAAACCAACTGGCTAAAGCCGACAGGGAAAAATACAAAGGAAAGCAAAGGAAAACTAAACAGCTCTAAGATAATTTGCCAAGTTCTAGTGTGAGATACAGTCAAAACTCAGCATGCTGCAAAGATGACCATCATCTTAAATGCTTGCTCATCAAAGAGTTTTCAGCTCCATGGAGATTAAGTTTTTTCAAGGACCGGCCCGCAATCTGTGTCATTTTTAATGAAAGTAAGTGAATAAAGGGAAACCTGCCTTGTAGCAATTTTAGCAACCATATCTAATCCAGAAAGCAGAGAGCAACAATCCTCTCTCTTTAGAGCTTCAAGACTTGGCCTTTTGGGAACATTTCCCTGTATGGTGAGTGCAGATTTGCCTTCCAGGAGAACATGGAAATGAGGGAGACAGATGAGGGCTTGCTTGTTGCAGAGATAACAAACCATTCCAAATTCTAACTTCCCTGAATGTACTCAGTGACCCCTGACCGCACCATAAACTCCAAAAAATGATTTTCCTCTTTTTTTCCTTTAGCAGAAGTAAGAAACATGTTCTGTGTAATTTTCATTCTGAATAAAATTCATGGAAAAGATGGGGCTTCCCTGGTGGCTCAGTGGTAAAGAATCTGCTTGCCAAGGCAGGAGACACAGGTTCAGTCCCTGATCTGGGAAGATCCCACATGCCATGGAGCAACTAAGCCCGTGTGCCACAACCTGTAAGCCTGTGCTCCAGAACCCGGGAGCCGCAACTACTAAGCCCACGTGCTGCAACTACAGAAGTCTGCGTGTGCTACAGCCCATGCTCTGCAGCAAGAGGAGCCACACGGTGAAAAGCCTACACTGCAACTAGAGAGCAGCCCCACTCACGTGACGGAAGAAAAGCTTGAGCAGCGACAAAGACCCAGCACAGCCAAAACTAATAAATACATACACTCATATTAAAAACATTTAGGCAAAAGAAAAGCTAATCCAAAGCTACATTAGACTGAAAACTAAGAATGTGTTTTCTGTTAACACAGAACCACCAGAGCTGTTGAGTTTCGCACAGTTAGATAAAGTGGACCGTCAAGACAGTTCCCAGTGCATTTGTGTCTTAAGAGGAGAGAAGTATCTGCCACATACATGCTTAACTCATCAGTATCAATAAAGACGCCGTATGTAATTACTTAACAGAATCTTCATGCTTTAGTGCGCTTCCTCACATCAGCAGTGGCAACTGTATAGTTAAAATACAGACCTTTCAGGGTGGTGAATCCCTTTCAAATATAACCCTTTCAAAGTCTGCAAAGTCGTTACTGATAGCCGTGACTAAGGACAGCATTTGAAAAAATGCATGTAGAGTATCTACCAGCAGACTAATTCTAACACTCTTACCTTTAAAGTTTTATAGTAAATGGCCCTGTTGATTTCCAGTGGAAATAAATTTTGCTCTTCTCCTGAGCAAGCCCAATTCACATAGCGCAGCCAGTTCCCCTTCTCTGGATCGGTGGCATCAATGCACATCCATCCCAAATTTGGGTAATAGACCTTGGATGGGGGAAAAGAACAGCTGTTAAAATAGGGGTATCTTTTAAATGTTTCCATTTTCAATTTTTAAGACAATTCCTGTTCATTATATGGAAGTACTCCATAAAGCATTTCACATCAACAGAATAAGCAGCATAAAAAAGGAAATAAAAATGAAAGCTGAGGTCCAAAATTATATAATCCTCATTAGTTATTTTTCTATTTGGGTGTAATTTTTTTCTGCTAAACTTTATGTGCCATATAATAAACGTGCTTGATGGTCTCCAAATCCTTCGCAAACACGAACACGAGGCCTAATGATAGCTCTCCTCCCCATAGAACAGAGAAGTGCAAGACTGCAGCAGTGCTCCTCAGCACCCAAACGCCCTGAGCCTCCTGGGCTATTCAGCAATTCCAGAGTGGGGGTCCAGTCCTGCTGGGGTCCACAGCTCAGCAGGTGCCTTTGCTGCAGTGCTGACAGAAACTTCAGTAAGGAAGCATGCAGTGTGAACCTCCCTCCATGTGGGTGATAGGGCGTGATGCTTTTTCTGCAGACTCTGTTGACCTTAAACACTTCTCTACCCAGAGAATCTGTATTCTGGGAAATATCAGTTTCCTTCTGAAACAAGACCAAAATCCTGACCTGTCTCTGAGGAGTCAGATCAACTCCACACTTGCAAGACAGAAGCCCTCCCTGATTATCCACTCTCCATCAACTCCTCCTCCTAGAGGCCTCTGGCTCTCATGCCTTCATTTAAAGAGAGTCTATTGAGCAGCTGTTTCTTACTTTGTAGATACATACATACATCTATGTTCTACTTTCCCAAATTTAGACTGTAAAACACTTGATTAGGCACTGAAATAGAATCAATTGGTGACAGTCTGTCAAAAACAAAGCAAAAGAAATGAGTCTTCTACTTTCTCCTTTGGAAGAAAGGAGAGAATTTTGATGCTTCCATTTCCTTCCTATAGTCAAGACCCTCACCGCTCACATCTTCTTTTCACATTAAACACTGTTTGTTTACTGCAGGTTTCTTTCCTTCAGGAACAAAGCCTCCACTCTTGGCTCTTCTGGGCATGCCTGTGTCTCCCAGCCCAGGACTGCCAGGGCGGTGCCCACCTTACTGGCCCATGAACACCACTTTCTTCCTGCTAGGGGTTACACATCTGGCATAATGCTGCATGCTTTCCATATTATCTCATTTAACCTTATGCATCAGGTTATTACCCCTTTTTGCCACATGTGGCAATTAAGGATCAAAGATTATATAACTTTCCCAAAGTCACTCACTTAGTTGAGTACTAAAGATGACCGTAATCCCAGCGCTGCTTGACCTCTATTTATCAGTCCCTTCCTTGACCATCCCAGCTAAAACTATGAAGCCTTGTCTTCCCAGCAGCACCCCCAGTTATCTAGTCATCTCCTGATTTATTTTTCTTCATGGTGCTTATGCTCTTATTTTCCTACTTAGTAACTGTTTCCCCACACCAGAGTATCAGCTCCATGAGAAAACATCTGAGTCTTTGCATTCACTATAGTACCTCTGAGACTTTGCCCAGTGCCTGGCAGAGTAGGCTCTCAACAAATAACTATGAAATTAATGAAATGATATTATCATACACAAATGTATAACTATCATCATTTAATGAGCACCTACTATGTGACAGGGATCATGCTAGAAAGTGCTTCGCAGTTAACTTTATTTACTCCCCACTAAGTATCAAGGACAGTATTTTCACTATCCTGTAAGAACCCACAGTCAGTTTATTCAGCAGCTGGTTGTTTACTATAACATCTCTCTGCACCACCTGAAAAGAGGCTATACAGGTCACATCGGACTCCTTTTCAAACTCACTGTCACACTCACTCTCGGCTCGCTCACACATGAGCAGGCACACACACACTCTTCACCCTTGAAAACAAAGAGGAAGTGCAGCCCCACGTGGTATGTGTGGAAGAGACAGAATCACAACACAAAATTTAAACTTCACACACCAAAATAATTTAAGGTGCTTTACTTTAAAATGCTTATGAGATACTTTTGCCAAGTTTCCCAGTATGATAAAATAACAAAAATGGGAATATTTAGTTGGTCTTTTAAGAGTGTCAGTCCCTACTGGTTACTTTTTAGTAACTTAGGGATGAAAAGGCTTGTTTTGATTTATCATAGGAGACAGCAGAGTTCCCACACACTCCCACGCACATACTGACACAGCTACAAACACTGCAGAGATGGTGCTGGAAAATCCCACATAGTTAAAGGCAGCTGGAGAGAAGTAACAAGAGTCTACCTACCACCTGGAGGATAACAGTAAGACTGTGCCAGAATTTCCTGGCTCGCAGATCAATAATGACCCTTGCAAAGAGCAAGGTGTTCCACTTGAGTAAAAGTTTTTATGTAGAGCTCATTTTGTTACAAAAGAGACTAAGGAATCTACTAAGTCACACTTAAACTAAAATGCTCAATTTTATAGAAAAGATGAACACTTCAGTTTTTTAAAAAGTGCAAACTAGTAATTCACAAAGAAATACACATGGCCAAAATCTCAAGGAAAAGAAGTAAATTCACCTAATAATCAAAAATAAGTAATTTTTTAAATTTGCAAAATGGTTAAAAATTGTTTTTTAAGGAGGAAAAAAAACCACACAGAATTAGAAAGCAGACATTCTGCCAAAATGCTGATCATAGAATAAACCGGAATCTTTTTTTGGATCAAACTAAGCAATACTGGCTAAAGAACTTTAAAATGCACATGCTTTAATCAGCATATACACTTGTAGGAATTTATTCTCATGACATATTGGGCAATCACACCAAGATGTATGTACAAAGATGTCCACAGGAGTGTGATTTACTATAGACTCACTGTGAAATGGAGAACACCACAGATTTGCTCAGTACGGTAATATCGGAATATAGTGGAATAATAGACAGACCTTAAAAAATACTGTTGTATGAATGACTAACTGATTGATATGGAAACTTTTACTTCCTGTAATCTTTGATTTCTTAAGAATTTTCTCAGTAGTAAACATACATTAGCTCTATAATTAGGAGAATAAGATGACCAGAAGATGTAGAAATATAATCAGTAGAAAAGACAGCCATAATACACTGATGACTGAATAAAGCCATTTATAAAAAGTATGGCTTAAACATATGAATATATGAAGAGAAAAATGATCTGAAATCTAAATGCATGAACATGTTAATAATGGTTTCCTCGGAAAATGGGATTCTTCATACTTTTCATTTTCCCTCTTCTGCTTATCTGAATTTTCTACCTTCTCTCCACTAATTTAGTATAATCTCTAAGTAAAAACGGAAGAGGGTGGGGAGAGCAGGCTAGGAAGGCAGCCAAGCTCTGTTGAATGCTAGGCTCACACTACCATCCTCTTCCCATCACTGTCACCATCATCATCACACACACATCTTTAAAAAAATATGTAGCCTTCTCATTTTCACTGAGTTTCACCTGTAACTGGAACTGGGATGAAAATGTGTTTTCATGCAATTTCTACCATAGCTGGAATTCCAACTGGTTTCCAACCAGAGTTAAATTCAGTGACTGATACACAGAACCATATCTCTAAAATGTGACAGAATTACGCTCAATATATGTGCAAGTTACGAGACTGCACATGTACCACCACACTATGAAGTCAGGGTGGGGAAGACAGGGAGAATGAGACTCCTGTCCTTTCAGGCAGAGACAGTGCCAAGACAGGTCCAACTCACACCCCAGCTCTAACTCAACAATGTTACATAACAAATCTATTTCCACATCCTTATTAGGACCGAGAAATACTCAGCTGACTTGATCCTAAGGAGAGATACTTCCATATAATCAATAGTTCTTCCTCTGTAAACAGTCTCTGTTTACAAAGCAAAGAAAGTGAAAGTTGAAAGTGAAGTCACACAGTCATGTCCGACTCTTTGCAACCCTATGGACTGTAGCCTACCAGGCTTCTCTGTCCATGGGATTTTCCAGGCAAGAGTACTGGAGTGAGTTGCCATTTCCTTCTCCAGGGGATATTCCCAACCCAGGGATCGAACCCATGTGTCCTGCATTGCAGGCAGATTCTTTACCACTGAGCCGTTTAAAAATTTCATATAACCCTAGAAATCGTACTCAAAATGTTCTGTGTTTATGTACATTTGTATATTTGCTGGGGAGATTTTCGAAGCGGTCCACAACATGCCGAAGACTAAGACTCTCTAGGTAGACTCTGCTAGTGGCAAGATCACTGAACAGGCAGCATGAAACCTGGGCATCCTGACTGACAGCTTCAGAACCCCAGGCAGGCCAACTGCTTTCAGATCCGTCATCTGTGGAAAGATTTAGGGTGTTTCTAGTATTCTTTATTTCACAAAAAAAAATCCCCACAGGGTACTGTCATTCGTCTATATAATACCACAAGTATTATAATGCCAAGCTCAGTGCTCCAGAACTGAGGACAGTGCCTGTCACATGGTAAGCTTAACACAGGGGTTAAATAAGTAAATAAACTCTCAATTTTCTCCTTGTACCATTAACATGCTGTCAATCGAGTAACAAGTTCACTTATTCAGAAAGATGGCTTAATTCTCTGTACTTCAATGTCCCCACCCTCCTGAAGGTACTAAGAGAAGAAGAACACTGGTGCAGCAGTTTCTGTGACAAACAACTCTATGGCTAGCCCACTTTTAAGTAACAGCTTCAAAATCTTTGCACTTCTATTAACCACACTGCTTCACAGCAAACCTAAGATCCCAGACATCACCACGGTCACTCCCTCTCTCTTACACACACAGACAAGGGCTCAGCAGACTTTCTACAAAGGGCCAGGAAATATTTTCAGCTTTACAAACCATACGGTCTCAGTCACAACTGCTCAACTTGGCCACTACAGGGCAAAAGCAGCCACAATCAATATGTAAACAAATGAACACTGCTGTGTTTCAACAAAACTTTATTGATGAACTGAAGTTTGAATTTCATATACTTTTCATGCGTCACAAAACACTTGATCTTTGTTTAAACCACTTGAAAATGTAAAAACCATTCTCAGCTCTTGGACTGCAAAAACAGATGGCAGGTTGGATTTCCCCCATGAGCTACGTCTTTTCTTAGGACATTCTGCATGGTGTAGAAGTGGGAAAGGAACAGTAAGAGCTGAGCGGTACTTTCTGACAAAAGGGTCTACAGAATCAGCTGGTTGACTTCTCCACTCTTTTATAGTTTTGTCCATTTTTTAATCAAAAATACTTTGAAATTAGAAGAACTGAGATAGCAAAAATTATGAAATGTGCTTGTTAGTAGCTGATCGTAACAGTGCTGAATGATAAAAAGTTTGTTTTCACTTCTGAAAAAAAAAACTATTCAATATTAAAGTCTCATTATACAGAAATAAATTCTCTATCAATTTTAACTGAAATGCAATTCTACTTCTTCTCTCTACCCTCTGGACTCAAAATTTGTTGCCTGAATAATTACATACAAATGGAAGCAGTGGACTATCAGTTTTCATTGATAAGAAAGGGGAAAAACTATCAAAAAACATCAACAATATTGGTTTTAAAAAGCTAGGAAGGAATATTCACCCCTGGTGGCTATATGAATTAGTGCAATCCCTTTGGAGGTCTGTTAGGAAATTTTACCGAAACTTAAAATGTACATAACTTTTGACTCAACAATTATACTTCTAGGAATTTATCTTAAGAATTAAGAAGACAACCAGACAAGTGAGCAAATATGTATATACAGTTAGTTTGATATTTGGAAGAATTTGGGTTTCTTTTTTAATATTATAGAAGTAGAGATGACTTACAGTGCTGTGTTCATTTCTGCTGGTACAGCAAAGTGATTCAATTATATACATAACTATATTCTTTTTCATTATATTGAATATAGTGCCCTCTCCCATACAGTAAGTATACCTTGTTCTCTGATCCTATACTAGCATCTGCGAATCCCAAACTCCCAATCCTTCTCTTCCAAAGAATTATTAACATCACGGAAAGACTAAAACTACTTAAATGTCCACTGGTTTAACAGTGGAAGGATACATGGAATTCTAGGTAGCTATAAGAAATAATGACGTGGATAAGCATTTGAAGCGGGATATACATTTGACATGTACACATCTACAACATATTAAGATAAAAAAGCATGTTGCAAAACTGCATACATATACTGTTTGATCTCAACTGTGTATGAAATGTCTAGATATAGTGTTTGTATAGGTAGCTGTGTGAGAGAGACAGAAGAAAAACAAGAGGCAAAGAAACAGAGTTAAAAGAATGCATGTCATGGTGTTGACTGGTGATTTTTACTTTCTCATTTATAATTTTCTGTTTATATTATTTTGCAAATGACCATGTATTACTTTCATAATTTAAAAAAGACTTATTAGAAGGTACAACACCATGAGTGGTCCCTAATGTAAACCATGGACTCTGGGCAATAATGGTGTGTCCGCTGTAACAAATACCCCGTTCTGGTGGAAATGAAGCCAATGAGGGAAGCTGTGTATGCATGTCTCATGGAGGTTGGGGCAGGGGGGAGAAGGAGATATAGAAACTCAACTTTCTGCTCAATTTTCCTGTTAACCTAAAGTGCTCTAAAAACTAAGTGAAAGTGAAGTCGCTCAGTCGTGTCCGACTCTTTGCAACCCGTGGACTGTAGCCCACCAAGCTCCTCCGTCCATGGGTTTCTCCAGGCAAGAATACTGGAGTGGGTTGCCATTTCCTTCTCCAGAGGATCTTCCCAACCCAGGGATTGAACCCAGGTCTCCCACATTGCAGGCGGACACTTTAACAAGGCTATTCTTAAAAATACATATTAAAACATGCAAACAATTCAAAAGTTCTGTTCATTAGAAACAATCTGAGCCCCACAGAAGTGAATGTGAAAGGCTTCAGAATACTGCACGTTGCTGTGTGTGTGTGTGTGTGTGTGTGTGTGTGTGTGTGTGTGTGTGTGTGTGTGTGTGTGTGTGTGTGTGTGTGTGTGTGTGTGTGTGTGTGTGTGTGTGTGTGTGTGTGTGTGTGTGTGTGTGTGTGTGTGTGTGTGTGTGTGTGTGTGTGTGTGTGTGTGTGTGTGTGTGTGTGTGTGTGTGGCGGTGGGGGGGTACATGAAGTCCAGTGTTTGGCCTGCCAGCAATTCCCCACCAGGAACTGACCACAGAGTACTCTCCTCTTTCCAGAACCTGACTGTTCCATGCATTCACCCTGAGGATACTCTCCTGTTTCTCTCCTGTTATTTCTGATATAATAGCATGCTTTCAGTGGAAACTTAGAGGACTGAAGGCTGCATAAGATAGTCAAGTGCTCAAGAAAAGCAATTTAACACTTTCTCATAGATTAGCTTTAAAATGGAGTTCTAGTGGAGGCGAAAGACCAGGTTGCTAAAAGATAAACTGGTCTTAAGGGGCTGTAATGGACGAACAAATGCCAGGTGAGATTTTAATGATAAGCAGTATCTGTGACATTAAGAGGAGGCATTCTGATGCAAGTCAGAGGATAACACCAAAGTTAATGAGGAAACACTAAATTTTACCTGGATTTTTATTTTCTTTATAAGAAATATGTACATTATAATTTTTGCTTCCTATACTTTGCCAAATACATACTTCCACATGTGTATGTCAAATATATCTACTTCTATTTTAACAGAGCAAAAAGGTTTAGAGATTTCTATATGGAATATAGACCTCAGAGCTGAAACCATTTGAATGACATCCAGATTTTTTTTTTAATTGCAGGGAAGAAAATCCAGCCTTGACAAGAACTAAATCTTTAAACCTAACAAGAACTGGCCGTGTTATAAGGATTCCCAACTATGGCAGAACATAAGGAGAAGTATCTTAAATTAACAATGGGATGTTAACAGGAAAAACTGAATCTCTAATATCTAATACATCATGGCTCCAAATTATACTTTTTAAACAAGCTACTACGAATTCATACTTTAAGAATTTCAAGGCAAATGAAACCTAATTAACAAAAGGTACTATTAGTAACATATAAAATGCCCAACAATATCAAATTGTTATGTTGAGTAAAGCAGGTACCACAAACTTAGGTTTAATATTAATGACATTTGTTCAACCTTAGATACACACAGAACTAGAGTACGTGTTCTCTGGTTCCTCACCAGGATTAATGGTAACCTGATAAAGCATGTCTGTTGGTTTCCCTTGTGAAACTTCTAAAATTAAAAATACAGTTTATTTCAGAACATAATTTTGTGGTTCAGACATTTTTAAGCATTTGGCCATTATCTTGATTAATTAAATTTTTTTTTTGGTTGGGCATTTTTTCCACAAATACAGCACTCTTTTAACTTGAAAGTTGTGAAATAAGAAAGTAATTACTCCCATGGTAAATCATCATTTCCTAAGTCCCCTTGGGTTAAATATCACTATATATATTATAAGAGATTCAGAGAAAGTCTCAAAATTACTGAGAGAAACTGTTAGAATTCTCAAGGCAAGAAACACTGTTCACAGCACTGAGAAAAAGAGCAACATACCACAGACGGACAGACACCACAGAACTTCTTGACTGAAACTCCCCAGACATTTCCCAGGCAAATTTTATTTTTAGGCTTTTATATGTTTACATGTTAAACAGATGTGATTTCCACCTAAGACAATCTGACAGGAATGCTTTTCCTCACCACCAAAAAAACTTCTCTGGCTGGGAGTCATGCCATTGAGTTCCACAAGAACCTGAGGAGTTTCACGGAGGCTGCTGACCTGAATTAGATTTAATAGAAATGCTTAATTCATAGGCAACTCTTTAAGAAACAATAATAAGATATTTTATCTTCACAGCTTTCTTCATGAGATTATTTTTTATTCTCCCCATTTTTAAATGGAGGGTTTTAGGGCCCAAAGGTTAAGGGCCCTACCCAGGTCACAAAGGCAGGATTTGAACCCTGGCTCAGTCGGTCAAAGAATCCAGCTGTAATGCAGGAGACGGACTGCAACACAGCCAACCTAGGTTCGATCCAACCGAGTTCGACCCCTGAATGGGGAAGATACCCTGGAGAAGGAAACGGCAACCCATTCCAGTATTCTTGCCTGGGAAATTTCACAGACAGAGGAGCCTGGCAGATCCATGAGGTCGCAAGAGTCGGACACAATTTAGTGACTACACCAGCGCCACCAAACCAATGAAGCATTTCTAACTGCCTACTGTCAGGCAGCAGGACACATGGACACGTGGTTCTGCTCTGACAACACCCTCCACACGTGTGCCCACAAAGGGAGCCTCTCCCTCTGGTCTACACCGCTTCCCTGCATAAGGAGTGTGTGACCGCTCCCCATCTTCCAGGATCATTGAGAGAATGTGAAACAAACAGAATGAAAGCCTTTCTAAAAAGTCAAAGCACTACACAAACACGGCTTCTCAGGTGGCTCAGTAGTGAAGAATCGCCTGCCAGTGCCGGAGACACAGGTCCAATCCCTGGGTCAGGCAAACTCCCTGGAGAAGGAAATGTCAACCCATTCCAGTATTCTCACCTGGGAAATCCCATGGACAGAGAAGCCTGGTGGGCTACAGTCCATGAGGAAGCAAAAGAGCTGGACACTACTTAGGGACTAAACAACAACAACTATATACACAGTGTGCTAAGTATGTCCAACTCTGAATGTTTCAGCAACACAGAGATTACTTTCTAAATGACAGAAAAGATCCTAACTGTACTTTATTGATATTAGCGGCCACCTTGGTGTGTCTTTTACTGGCGTTCGTCTGCAAGCCTATAAGTGGCAGACCAAACTCTCAGCTGCAAAGCAAAGCAAAGCAACCTGAACAAGGCAAATAAGACGCCAATTTGACATTTATTGTTGAAGACAGCAAAGCACTTTCAAACTACAAATGTGAACAGCAATCTGTATCCAAGGAAACACATTTTCTATTAAAAATATTCTTTATTTTAAAGAACATGTTAAGTTGACTGATTAATTTCAGAAGGTCAAATCCTGAGAAGATAAATCCTTTAAAATAAATCCTTTCAAATCCTTTAAAAATGTACTGAACTCTGATAAGCAAAGGACAAGGAGCATTTCTTACCTCCCACATGTATACATTATTCTTAACCTGAGATCTTTTTTTCTTGTCACCGACAAATGGCCCAAACTTTTTGCCTTTTAAAATTGGTTTAGTGGCCCAGACACCTAGAAAATAAAACCAACAGTTTCACAATGCATTGTGGTTAAAGACTAAAGCACTAACAGCAATTCAGTTACTGAAAAGACTAGTCACCCTAAAAGCAAGACAATGTTAACTGAGATCACAGAAAATCAAACTAAATCAAGTATTCAAAGGGGATTTTTATTTTTCTTCTCAACAGTCTTCTGTATTCTTCTAATAGCCTGTAAAGAATCTATATTGTTTTATAAGTAGGAAAGATTATCTTATGGTTTTATTTTTAATCTTTACATGTAAAATTACCCAGAGAGCATAATCACAAACACTTGGAGAAGAGATAATCACAACAATTAAGAGAAAAAAAATATCGAATGCAGTAAAAATGCAAAGTTCCTCTTTCTCCTTTTCTACAGATTTCAAGTTGTCAAAAAAAGAAAAAAAAAAAAAGAAAGAAAAAACACCCTTAAATGGTTAGAAACATAGTGTCCTGTAGTAAATGTTTTTGAAGTTTCTTTGCTCTCTGCTCTGTTTCCTGAAAGCTTAAACAACTCAGTCTTCAGAGTTTAAACCAACCAAGACGTATGCTGCTTTGTGGTATTCTCAGGGGTATTTCTATAGTCTTCCCAGTGACCATAAGGCAAACAAGATGCAGAAGCAGCGGGTAAAACAGCAGGAGACACCCGTGTCGATGGACCCAGTGCCACAGCAGCTCTTACTGACAGCACTGCTCTGAACATGCTCCCTTGCCTTCTGGGCTCAGTTTCCTCATGTACAGATGAAGGCTGTGGTCTCAGCCACTGGCTCAGCCATGATGAACTAATTCCACCACCTGTAAATCTGCTATGAATCCCATTTGATATCCCAGCTAATAACTAATTAGTGGAGAGATAAAATCAACCACTTTCATGAACAAATTACTCACTGAATAATTCTCAGCAAGAATTAGGAAAAGCATTTATTAAAAATTTATTCACACACATATATATCAGAATATCAGAAGAACACCTTTAAAAAAAGAAAACAGGACATAAACATGATTTCTTCTAAGACTGTACTCTAACTTTTGTAACTTATTTCCTTAGCCTTCTATCTAAAGATTAGAACACAAAAACAAGACTCAATACAAAAAAGTTTGGCTATATTCAACAAGAAATTCTAGGAAGAAGCATTGGGACATGCTCATCATTCAAATACCCACTGAGGCCCATGAAGAGCATCAGTTACTGGAGGCATAAAGATAAATAAGAAATGAAGGCACTCACAATCAATGCAAGTGATGGATATGAAAACAAATACAAAATAATGAAATAAATATAATACCATCATCACACTCAAATTACAGTGAAATCAGAGGCAGAAGCAATATATTCTGCGGGAAGAAGAGCCCTGGGGAGACTCAAAGGAAGGGGCCGCTCAGGCTGAGTCACGAAGGAGGGTGGGTGTGTGCGAAGGTGTTCCTGTCCACCCTGGATTCTTAACTAGAAAACAAACTCTTCAAAACAAGCCAAGAGTATATATGTGTTGCTTTTGGAGTGAGCTCCCCACCTGAGAAGCCCCCAGAGGAAGCCTGGCCACAGCCCGCTCTCCCTGCCCTCTCCTCCCCTGACCCTAGCACTCACCAATCCGAGTTTTGTCAACAGCAGATGGGAAAAGCCTCACTTCCTCCGGAAGTCCTCGAAGCACATGTTCAGGTACCTCGGCCAGGGTCTCCGTGGTTGCCACAGGCTCAGCTGCGTTCTGCAAGTTAAGAAACAGAAGGATAATACCAAAAAGAAGAAAACCCAGTTCTGTTTTGACTTTTTTTTCTGGTCCAATAAACAAATATGCAAAAATGTAAGTGAAACCTAAAGCTGGCAAGCCAGACTAAAACGATGATGTCAAGCATTTCAGAAGGTGCTTTTTCGCTTGTTTGTGAGTCTCCAAAGGAAACCACGGTAACCTTCAAGCACGTCTGTGTTCATTTCGTTTGCTCCAGCCACCTGTGACCATTTTAAAAATATGTAAACCTTCGGCACCATACTGTTTTAATCTCCCACAGAATCTGGTAGCAAATTACATCTTAAGCTTACTTTTAAATCAAAGACTACCATCAGCATCTTAGGATGTTAAAAAAAAATTAACACTCCCTATTTAAGTGAACACTTTTGGCACATGCTGTAAAGGCCATGCCAGCCAACTGGACCCCCATCCCATCTACGCTTTCATTCCTCCACCAACAAAAGCCTGACAATTTCCAGCAAGAACACTACAATTTATTTTGGGCCCTCCACGGAAGTGTGACCTTTCCAGGAAACAGTACTATATCACCGTATACCAAGTAACTAAACAGCAACACCCCCTCAAAATTACAGTCTCAGAGAAATAGAGAATTTAGAAATTACTAAGTATATGCGAAAATTCATTGTAAGTATTATATAAAATTCCTATTACATTTGTATCTGAAGGAATGGAAAAAAAATAGAAATCTAAGGGAATAGAAAAGGGAGAACCGAGTCAACTCATAGATCATGACTGTTATTCTAAAACTAACTTTCAAATCAAAGGAAAATCAGGTGGCTATTAACTGGCACCACATAGACCCTAAAGAATTGATGTGCAGATCACAACCCTGCTAAGAATGATAGGTTTTGTAGTCTGAATGTTCTTTATTTTACTTCGCAAAGGGAAATATTTCTGAAGGACTTTCAAAGGGACCAACATAGGCAAACAGCAAAGTGGAAGTTTAAGTCACTCAGTCATGTACTCCTTGCAACTCCAGGGTCTATTGCCTGCCAGGCTCCTCTGTCCATGGGATTCACCAGGCAAGAATACTGCAGCGGGTTGCCATTCCCTTGTCCAGAGGATCTTCCCAATCCAGGGACCAAACCCGGATCTCCTGTATCACAGGCAGGTTCTCTCCTGTCTCTGTGCCAGCAGGGAAGCAGCAAACTCCAAGATAAAATGATTAATTTTCCCACAATGACGATCTTGTAGTTTTAAGACTGCTTTGTGCCAAGAAGAGAGTATCATTCAAATTTCTATACTCCTAGCATTTAAACTTAAAAAAAAATATCAACAGGCTGCTTGGAAAGAAGTAGATCCCACAACAACAAGCAAATTATTGTGAAAGTCTGCTGCTGCTGCTGCTGCTGCTGCTGCTAAGTCGCTTCAATCATGCCCAACTCTGTGCGACCCCATAGATGGCAGCCCACCAGGCTCCCCCGTCCCTGGGATTCTCCAGGCAAGAACACTGGAGTGGGTTGCCATTTCCTTCTCCAATGCATGAAAGTGAAAAGTGAAAGTGAAGCCGCTCAGTCGTGTCTGACTCTTAGCGACTCCATGGACTGTAGCCCACCAGGCTCCTCCGTCCATGGGATTTTCCAGGCAAGAGTACTGGAGTGGGGTGCCATTGCCTTCTCCAGTCAAAGTCTACTCTGCTATTTTGAGTTGGAATGTACAAAAGTGGGCACATAAGGCCTGGGGATCGTTCCCTGGACAGGGCAGATGTGACGGTGTGTGTACTCCAGAAGCACACACGCTTCCATCCTGCTTGATTAGGCCTTGGTCCTGACAGTATCACCAAGCACAAGTTCAACACCTTCCTAAACATGCAAATATCAAAACTGCCCCAGAAAATGATCTTATGGTATTTTTTAGTAGCTAAAGTGTGAATAAATTTAGCACACAAATTTCTCACTTCTGAATACAGTACTCTCATTTTTAAAAAATTTTAATCTATAAACCAGAATTTTGGAAATGTGACTAAATTTTTCAAAAGAGGGAAAAGGTATTACATTGGTAACTGATATCCAAGCTACATAATAATTATTTTTAACTTGGATAAATTAAACAATATTAACAGGCCATAGCCACAGTCATTAGCACATAGCCAGTTAGTATGGTAAGTGGGAATTTCCTTCCTCTTTTTCAGAGTGAACCCTAGAAAAGATTCTAAAGGATGTGACACCATCTAACCTTCCCAGGAACTTTGAAAAGACAGTGTGTCAGCTAACTCAAACTGATACTTCCAGGCACTATTACGATAGCTACTCAAAGATTCAATGTGTACTGGAACTTCCTTGGGCCTCAGTGCAAGGCACTGTGCTAACCATCTTGTGTGTAAGACAGTTTACTCCAGATAGCCCAACAGGAAGGCCCTGTTAGTGCCTCCTCCCAGCTCCCTGCCCCACTACCACACACACACAGAAGAGGAAATTGAGGCTTAGGGAAGTGGTCCAAGCTGCCCAAGGATAGGAATTGAGTCTCTGTCTATCCCCAGAGCCCAAGCCCATAACCACTGTGGTGTTTACAGTTAAAATTCTGCTAGATCGGCTTTGAGGTCCTAATGTAAAACATGGTGACCCTGGTTGATAGCACTGTATTATAGAACTAAAAATGCTAAGAGAGTAGAACTTAAATGCTCCCTCCTCCTCCCTAAAAGAAAGAAAAAGAGAAATATGCAAGCTGATGGGTGTGTTAATTAACTGGACAGTAGGAATCCTTTCACAATGTGTAGGTATATCAAACCACCACAATGTACACACAGTCTAAGTATCTTACAGTTTTGTCAATTATACCTCAGCAAAGCGAAGAGTTCAAAAGGAAGATTCTGTTGAAATACAATCTAACAACTTCTGCCCTAAAATCTCCAAATTTCCACAGAAATGTCAACAGGAGATGGTAACCTAAGGCAGGAATGGTCATCTCCACAAGAAATTTGTAACTTGAGTCTAAGTTGGAGACCATCTATATTAAAATTTCTGAGACACCTGGGAATATAAAGGATGTCAGCAGAAGTACCATAGGAAAAAGAAACAAGAAAAATTCCCATATACATACTTACTTGCCTTTAGCAAATCCATGATTTTTAATTTGGGCTCCTTTAGTTAGAAGAGGAATGCTTTTTTCCTGTTTTAGTATCCTTCACACTACAACAGGGCTCAACTAAAACCCAAGGACCTCCTTCCAGACACTGGCCAGCCCCAGGGCCTTCCTCTCACCTCTCCAGCTGTCAGAACGCCCACTGTGATGCCTGCTGCTGGAAACTGCAGGGAACATTTTTAGGAAGTCAGAAGTAGAGGTAGGATGGCTTGCCTAAACAGAACCATCCTCTCTCCTTCCTTATTTTTCCTTCATAGCTCTTATCACAATTTTAAATAATTGCTTGTATAATTATGTTTACTGTACCTCCCCCATCAGACTGCAAGGAAGACAGATGGCATCCACCTTACTCCATGCTCCATTCTCAATACTCAGCAGCAGACCTGAAACATTTGTCACTTATATACTTGAATGAATAAGTGATTCTTACAAGTTAACTTAAACTTTTTAGAAAAAAGAAGGCTGGGAAAGCACAGCTGAGTCATCTATCTGAAAGTATTTTCTCTATGCATGCCTGAATTTGAGATAGGTATTTCTGGGTCAATGTAAAGATTCTTTTTCAGAAAATGTGGCACGCTCTCAATTTCAAGCAGTCATTTGACAAGTAAACCTTTGGAACAAAAGCATATTTAAAAGAAAATTTTACTTCTCACCATATCCATAATTGGGAAACTGGGGTTTTATATATATATTACATGTAATACTATAATCCAAACAGGGTAACCTTGGTTTGTACACTAAAGAATCACAGGCCTGGGACTACGTCTCAGGTTGATTTTCTCTAAAAGAAACTGAAGCGTCTCGATTTATTACAAGATTTCTGAGTCCATTCTGTGGGCCAGGTAATGTTTTAAGCATCACACATACCTCAATACTGTGTCACTCTAGTGAAGAAGATGGACAAAATTAAACAAAGACATACAGTGCTTGGTAGCTATTGATGCTCTGAAGAGAAATCAAGAATGAGAACAGGACACAGTGAAGGGAGAAAGGAAAAGGTGTCTTTCAGACAAAGTGCTCATGGGAGACCTCTCGAGAAGCAAGAAAGAAATTGGATGACAACATGCAGGAAAAACAGGCCAGGAGAGGACCTTGCTGAGACAGGAGTAAGTGTGGTGAATTCAGGGATCAGACAGGCAAAGAGACCGACATGTCCAGAGCTGTGGCGGGGGAGGGACACAGGGTAATGCCACTGGAGAGACATGAATCACACAGAATGAGAGGGGCAGAGGCCAGGCTGCATACTCCTCCCTCCAGACGCCAGCAGCCTCCCAGAGGCCCATCTCTGCTGTCCTAGAATCAAGTTCAATTCAGTTCAGTCGCTCAGTCATGTCCAACTCTTTGCCACCCCATGGACTGCAACATACCAGGCCTCACTGTCTATCACCTACTCTCAGAGCTTACTCAAACTCATATCCATTGAGTTAGTGATGCCATCCAACCATCTTATCCTCTGTCATCCCCTTCTCCTCCCAATCTTTCCCAGCATCAGGGTCTTTTCAAATGAGTCAGTTTTTTGCATCAGGTGGCCAAAGTATTGGAGTTTCAGATTCAGTCAGCATCAGTCCTTTCAATGAATATTCAGTACTGATTTCCTTTAGGATGGACTAGTTGGATCTCCTTGCAGTCCAAGGGACTCTCAAGAGTCTTCTCCAACAGCACAGTTCAAAAGCATCAATTCTTCAGTGCTCAGCTTTCTTTACAGTCCACCTCACATTCATACATGACCACTGGAAAAACCATAGCTGTGAGTAGACAAATCTTTGTTGGCAAAGTAATGTCTCTGCTTTTTAATATGCTGTCTAGGTTGGTCATAGTTTTTCTTCCAAGGAATAAGCATCTTTTAATTTCATGGCTGCAGTCACCATCTGCAGTGATTCTGGAGCCCAGAAAAATAAAGTCAGCCACTGTTTCCCCATCTATTTGCCATGAAGTGTGCAAAGAGTTGGACACGACTGAGCGACTGAACTGAACTGAACTGATGGGACCAGATGCCAAGATCTTACTTTTCTAAAGGCTGAGTTTTAAGCCAACTTTTTCACTCTCCTCTTTCACTTTCATCAAGAGGCTCTTTCGGTTCAGTTCAGTTCAGTTGCTCAGTCGTGTCCAACTCTTTGAGACCCCATGAATCGCAGCATGTCAGGCCTCCCTGTCCATCACCATCTCCAGGAGTTCACTCAGACTCACGTCCATCGAGTCGGTGATGCCATCCAGCCATCTCATCCTCTGTCGTCCCCTTCTTCTCCTGCCCCCAATCCCTCCCAGCATCAGAGTCTTTTCCAATGAGTCAACTCTTCGCATGAGGTGGCCAAAGTACTGGAGTTTCAGCTTTGGCATCATTCCTTCCGAAGAAATCCCAGGGCTGATCTCCTTCAGAATGGACTGGTTGGATCTCCTTGCAGTCCAAGGGACTCTCAAGAGTCTTCTCCAACACCACAGGTCAAAAGCATCAATTCTTCGGTGCTCAGTCTTCTTCACAGTCCAACTCTCACATCCATACATGACCACAGGAAAAACCATAGCCTTGACTAGACGGACCTTAGTCAGCAAAGTAATATCTCTGCTAGTTCTTCGCTTTCTGTCATAAGGGTGCTGTCATCTGCATATCTGAGGTTACTGATATTTCTCCCAGCAATGCTGATTCCAGTTTGTGCTTTATCCAGTCCAGCATTTCTCATGATGTGCTCTGCATAGAAGTTAAATGAGCAGGACGACAATATACAGCCTTGCTGTACTCCTTTCCTGATTTGGAACCAGTCTGTTGTTTTATGACCAGTTCTAACTGTTGCTTCTTCACCTGCATACAGATCTCTCAGGAGGCAGGTAAGATAGTCTGGTATTCCCATCTCTCAAAGAATTTTCCAGTTTGCTGTGATCCACACAGTCAAAGGCTTTGGTATAGTCAATAAAGCAGAAATAGATGTTTTTCTGGAACTCTCTTGCTTTTTTGATGATCCAACAGATATTGGCAATTTGATCTCTGGTTCCTCTGCCTTTTCTAAATCCAGCTTGAACATCTGGAAGTTCACAGTTCACGTACTGTTGAAGCCTTGCTTGGAAAATCTTGAGCATCACTTTGCTAGTATGTGAAATGAGTGCAATTGTGTGGTAGTTTGAGCATTCTTTGCACTGTCTTTCTTTGGGATTGGAATGAAAACTGACCTTTTCCAGTCCTGTGGCCACTGCTGAGTTTTCCAATGTTCTGGTATACTGAGTGCAGCACTTTCACAGCAACATCTTGTAGGATTTGAAATAGCCCAGAATCAAGGCCCAGGCCCATTTCAAAGATTTCTGAAACTGATCACTGTGACAAGTACAGTAGAAACTATGAGGAGTCTCTACTTACCTGTTATGTAACAAAAAGCATAAGAACTCTTGAATTCCCTACTTAGTGAAACAAGTTATCAGTGAACTGATCTGGAATGGTAGTATCAGATTTAACATAGTAAGATTAAGTTAGTAAGCTATGTAGTTATTAACTATTAACTGATCTCCTTAATTCTATGTCACAAATTCCTATCTCAAAGTGAAAGAAAGTCAGTATCCCGTCTCTGCCCCAATCAATGGCCACAAGCATCTTGCCCATCATTCGGTCACTAACAAACACCTCCCGAGTGCTGGCACATGCTGGCAGGGAAGACAAACACAGCTGACCCAGCCCTCCTCCTCAAGACCACCAGCAGAGGGACTGCTCCTGCTCTGCTTCCTAACACAAAAAACCTTACAGGTATTTGGAGTCTCCGTTTTGACTTTGCTGCAGAGCCTCTCAAAGGTCCTCTATGCTTTCCTGTGATACTCATCCTCTGAACAAGGGTGACCTTCCAAGCTGGATGGCGGAAGCTCAGGGAACAGGACTCTCACGCCTTCCTCTGGGCCAAACTCTGTGCTACCAAGCACTTTCCACACATGGCCTCGGAGAGTCCTCACCATATTCACAGCAAACACTGACAGTACTTAAGGTACTAACCAGGCACAATTCCAAGCTCTTTCTGCAGCACCTCATGTAATCTTTACACTACCACCCGGCGGTGGGTCCTGTTATAACCACATTTTACAGATGAAACTGAAACCTGCCTGTGCTCACAGCCAGTAAGTGGCAAAGCTAGGATTCAAACCCGAACAGTCGGCTTCAGGGGCAAGACTCTCCAACACCATGCCTCAGAGGAGCCCGGTCGAGTAATTTTCCCATATCACAGAGTCATGGAGCCAAGTAAACCCATACAGGTGTCCACATTTTCACTACTAAACCATCACTGCAACCCGGAGATGCCTGGAAAGTCCCTTTCGGGCATCCATACGGTCAGGGCCATTTTTATAATCATACTAAGATGCCACCTGCCTTTTTGACTCTCAGGTGTGTACTCTCAGGAGTTTTCTGGAGCCTTTGACATATGATGATGTCATCATTCCACTGGCTAATGGAATGTGTGATTGTTTAACCTTGTGTTTTCAATATTCTGAGTCATGAATAAGGCCTACAGTCTGACTAGTATCACTGGACCATGTTGATTCCCTGGTGTTGATACTGCACTGGAGTAAAAACGTTACCATCAGGGGAATTTGAGTGCAAAGGATCACACAAGGCTCTACTATTAATACTTTTACAATTTCCTGTGAATCTATTTCTCCCTAAAACCTGTTTCAATTGCACGGGAAATATCTAAATACATAATTGACGTAAACAAAAATCTTGAGGATGGCTGGACTAAGGAAGACCACCCTGACCTTCTGGCACATCCTAGCTCAGGACCAAGAGGCAGAGAACAGGAGTGTGTGGTAACAAGAGGATCAAGGAAGGAGGCCGGAGCCACAGAGTCAGGCCCCCTCACCCCCACAGCTTCCTAAGTACGATGGGAGGGGCTGTTCCCCTACAGGCACAAGGGTTTGGCTTATTTTAAGGGTTTCATGGCTAATCACTAAAGAACAACAAGTAAAAGAGACTAGAACAAACTGAGATATATTAAAGGCAACAGCTTTTTGTCCCATTTGGGCTCCTGTAAGAATGGACAAGGAAAACAGAGTTCTTACCTTTCGCTTCTAAGCCCCAGATGGTGGGACTGCTACCATCTCAGCAATGCTTGGGGATTCCCAAACAAGTGTGTGTGTGTCTGTGTCTGTGTGTGTGTGTGTCTGTGTGATGGTGGGGCTGCTGCGATCTCAGCAAAGGCCTGGGGATTCCCAAAGGAGTGTGTGTGTGTGTGTGTGTGTGTGTGTGCACTGTATGCCCCTCCCCATCCAGAGGAAGCCTGTCCCCACAGTCCTGCCCAGCAGGGTCCCTATCAGGCCTGCTTCCCACTCTTGCCTTTCACTGCACACTACACTCTGACACACTTACAGCCTGGCCTGGTTGATGGTCTCGCTAGCAAACAGGTCCCAGACACACAGGGCAGGCCTGTTTCACTTGCCTCACACCCAGAGCCCAGCACAGATGCCTCGCTCAGAGCAGTGGTCACTGTGAGCAAGCAAACAAGTGTCCGACAGTCAAGTGCCAGGAGGTACCAGAGCCATGATGGCTTTAAGAGGAGACGGACTCAGCTGGTAACGGAGTCTAAGGAAGTGGATGAGACCAAGCAGCAGAGAGCAAGAGAACGGTGAGGACCAGCCCTCAGGACACCACTGTTTCAGGGTCAAAGGAGCAGAGGAGACCTAGACGAAGACATCCCAGAGGCAGGAGGGGCACCAGGAGCATGGTGTCAGAAAGGCCAGGAAAAGGTTCAGGGAACGGAGGGCGGTCAACAGTCAAACACTGCTGGTGAGCCTTTAAAATATGCTGTATCTGATCCCTCCCTCCAATGCCCGCTGCCCATCTGTTAAACCTCAAATAGCACAGCAATTCCCATTTTTCCAACAGATGTCCAGTTGGTGCCCCTTGTGCCAGCACCAGCTACCCTAGGAACCGAAGAAAGCAACAAGGAGGAGGCGGGGTCCTGCCTATTTGCTAATGCAGGAGACTGATGGGGAGTTCCCACTGGGACCAGTGAAAGAAGACTGTGATAATCAGAGATAAGGAGGGAACTCTGTTTTAGTTAGGGTAGCTGGGGGTGAGGCAGGCACATCTCAGAGAAGATGAGAGAGACTTGGTCTTGAAAGATAAGAGTGAGCCATGTGGGAGGACTAAGCATTCCAGAGAAACATCCTGAGGAGACAAAAGCTTTGGCAAGTTTACGAACCAAAAGAGGTCAGGTCAGAGTGAGCCAGGAGAAAGCGGAGGCGGCCGCCACCAGGTGCTGCAGCACCTTCACCACCAAGCCTCAGAGACCAGCCTTTGGAGAGCGTGGGGCACTGCAGGGTTTGGAGCTGGGGCGTGACAAGATGTGATAAAGCCTCAGGGCTTCACATTTATTACTTGCTTACTCTTGCCCACAATCACATGGGATGGGAACCACTGCTATCCCTATTTAGCAGGTGAGAACAAACACCGAGAAGGCAGTGACTTGCCCAGGTTCACACAGCTGGAGAGGCAAAGCCAGGACTGAAGGAGAAATATGAGTCACAAGACAGCAAAGGTGAGGCAGAGCTCAGCTGCCCTGTAACCTTCTCTAACGAAGCAATAACATCTGAACAAAAAGAAAGGTAAGCCTCCTGTCATAGTGCCCTCCACAGTTATGTACGGAAATGCTGTTCGAGTTGCTAATTTCTTTTTCAAATTTCAGAAATAACTTAACATTTGCTAACCAAAAGACAATGTCCTGGATTTTATAAAAATTGCTATTTACCTAGTAGAACACATGATTCAAAATGAGATTTAAGTGCTGTCATTATTCAATGCATTAGTTTCCTAAACTACACGTTCTCTAATTGAGGTTCAAGTTATAACAGATTGGAATCACTTTACTTGGAAAGCTTTTTTAAGTCTTTAACATCAAATTGGTATTTAGAGTTACCTACAAAAAATAAAATTCTATATTAATGATATGCTACAACAGCAAAAGTGGTTTTGATATTTTATACCATACATTTTTAGGATTACAAAAAAAGCAGGAGAGACACTGAAAATGAAAGACAGCAGCCATCCCATAGTTTCACCAAATCTTTAG
Source organism: Ovis aries (assembly GCF_016772045.2). Lineage (NCBI taxonomy): Eukaryota > Metazoa > Chordata > Mammalia > Artiodactyla > Bovidae > Ovis > Ovis aries. Next base: position 53,178,729 of record NC_056065.1, read on the forward strand.
AAATATTACAAATGGATTTCTCTAGATGGTTAGATGGTCTCCCATAAAAGATTTCCTGTAAAAGGAATAAATAAACCATTAATATGCAGAACCAATGGATCAATCTCAAAAACATATGCTGGCCAAAGGGAGATAAACACGAAGGAACACATACTATATAATTTCATTTACCTGAAAGTCTTGAACAGAAAAGACCAAACCACAGGGACAGAAAGCAAGCTAGTGGTCACCTGGGGTGGAGGCTGAGGGGTGCAGAGCAGCAAGAAGGAACTTTTGAGGATGATGGAAATGCCCTATATATTGAGAGTGGTGGGTAGTGCCATGAGTGTGAACATTTGTCAACACTCTTTTGAATGAGTATATTTTACTATATGTAAATTACACCTCAAAGTTGATTTTAAAGTAAAATAACTAAGTGAATCCTACACTCTCTCTTTAAATCATGCTAAAATGAAACTTGATCCTTGGAAGGAAAGCTATGACAAAATTAGACAGCCTATGAAAAAGCAAAGACATCACCTTGCCCATAAAGGTCCATATAGGCAAAATTTTGGTTTTTTCAGTAGTCATGAACGGATGTAATAGTTAGACCATAAAGAAGACTGAGCGCCGAAGAACTGATGCTTTCGAACTGTGGTGCTGGAGAAGACTCTTTTGAGAGTCTTTTGGACTGCAAGGAGATCAAACCAGTCAATCCTAAAGGAAATCAACCCTAAATATTCATTGGAAGGACTACTGCTGAAGCTGAAGCTGAAGCTTCAATACTTTGGACACCTGATGAGAAGAGCCAACTCACTGGAAAAGACCCTGATGCTAGGAAAGATTGAAGGCAAAAGGAGACAGACGCGGCAGAGGATGAGATGGTTTGATAGCACCACCAACTTAATGGACATGAATTGAGCAAATTCCAGGAGACAGAGGGAGGACAGAGGAGTCTGGTGTGCTGCAGTCCATGGGATCACAGAGTCAGATGTGACTTAGTGACTAAACAACAACAAAAATGAAAGTTTAATGCTCCAAGAAAATAAAGAACAAAAATGTCAATGCCACAGAAAAAATTCTTCAAGGTTTTTCTTTAACCCAAGTCAAGCATTATTTTGTTCAAAAACCTCCACAAATGTCCCATCTCCCTAAGCAAAGCCCACTCTGGTCCTCACAATGACCACAGGTCTGATCCAATACCACATGTGGCCTGGAACCAGTCTGCTCCACCTGCTCTCCACAGTCTCAGATACAGACACTGGGTTTAGCACATAGCAGAGCAGTGGCACTGGCTGCTATTACATAAGACTGCATGTGACGTCTCATACTAATGTCTTCATTTTTAAGAGTATAAGAAGAAACAAGCTTTACTGACATTTCACTTAAGTTTCTATCAGTAACTCCTTTTATACACTTCACCCAGAGATTGACTGCAAGTCACTGTATCAGTTTTAACCTATTTAATTAAAGCACCTCGTTTCTTAAATATCGATTTGACCAAAACCAGCACTGGGGTGGAGGTGGGGGGTGGGGGGCAACAGCAGTAGGTGACAGGAGAGTTCAGATTCAATATCCCTTAAGTACACAACATAGTATATTCACAATACAATACATATTCCTGCACAACAGACTAATACTAATCACCACAGCAATTGTTGTCACCAGCAAAAACATCTGAATCAGAGAGTATTAAAACACTCAAATTCCATGAAAATTCTTCTTTGTTTAGACTTGCAAACAATATTCTTGGTTACTGTTCTAGATGCTGGGGAAAAAAAATAAAATAAAACGAGCTTCAGTCTCCTGAAATAGCATTAAATTGTACTTGGTTAAGGAATGAGTGAAACTGCAGAAAGGATAAGCAGATAAGACAAAGAACAAGAAAATCACATACACCATCTTTGCAAGAGAACAGCAGTCAAACAGTTCCAAAAACACATTAAAAAGTGTCCTCTTTCAGAAGGCTGGCAGGTCCATTAGGCTGTCCAGCTGAAGAAACTGTCCTCAAGTATGGTGTTAATAGTGAACAAACATATTAGCACACTCTTGCTCACTAACAATCTCATCTCCCCAGGGCAGGAAAAGTGACATTCTACAAAACCGGAAATCAGAGTATGTCTCTGTCCAGTGGCTTCCCATTGCATTTATTTTTTTAATGCATTTAATTTTTGGTTGCACTGGGTCTTTGTTGCTGCGTGCAGGCTTCTCGCTGTCGTTAACTTCTCTTATTGCGGAGCAGGGGCTCTAGCTGTATGGGCTCAGTAGCTATGGTTCCTGGACTCCAAAGCACAGGTTCAGCGGTTGTGGCACGTGGGCTTAGTTGCTCTGATGCATGTGGCTTCCTGAACCAGAGAGCGAACCCATGTCTCCTGCATTGGGAGGCAGATTCCCATCTATTGCGCCACCAGGGAAGGCCCCTCCATTGCATTCAGAATAAAAGATAACTTCTCATGGCCCTTAAAAGTGAAGTGAAAGCGTTAGTCGCTCAGTCATCTTTGACTCTTTGCGACCCCATGGCCTGGAGCCCACCAGACTTCTCTGTCCATGGAATTCTCCAGGCAAGAATACTGGAGTGGGTTACCATGCCCTTCTCCAGGGGATCTTCCTGTCCCAGGGATTGAACCCAGGTCTCTTGCATTGCAGGCACATTCTTTACCGTTTGAGAACACCCAGGAAGTCCTACAAAACTGGCCCTCACCTCTCACATCAACTTCATCCTATCCAGAGGCCCTAAGGCTCACCGAGCACCAGCCCCAACTGCTCTCTGTTCCTTGAACCAGCAAGCTCATTCTCACCTCACAGTCTATGCACTCACTATTTGTTCACACTGCCAATAATTTTCTTTCCCCAGAGCTACACACATCTGGTTCCTGGTTATTACTTGAGTCTCTGTTCTATTTTTAATCAGTTCTTCAGAACAGCCTTCCCTGACCATGTACTCCAGAGAACCTTCCCCCATCTTCACCCATCATTCTTTATCACATTACCTTATTTCACCGTCTTCACAGCATTTTTCACTATCTGAAATTATCTTGTTTGTCATCCTGCTTTTTAACTGTCTCCCTCTAAGAGAAGGTAAGTTACAAAGCACAGCCCTTGCCTGTCTAGTTCCCTGCAGGCAGAATTCACAACACATGGGATCCAGTCTATGCAGGACAAAAGAGGGGACGAGAGAACATTCAGAACAGCTAAAGTAATGCACTCTGGATCTTTCCATTATTCTGACAGCTTATTACAATTCTAAGAGTTGGATCTGCAGCATCAGTGATTAAAAGCGTATTTCAGTATGTAAAATTTCAGAACAAGTTTGGAAGGCTAAATTGCTTTGCTACTCATTACTGACAATACCATGGATGATTGATCAGTATATTAAGTTGCTGCCGGTGGCTCAGCAGTACAGAATCCACCTGAAATGCAGGAGATGCGGCAGAAGCCACAGGTTAGGTCCCTGGGTCAGGAAGATCCCTTGGAGAAGGAAATGGTAACCCAGTCCAGTATTCTTGCCTCGAAAATCCCATGGACAGAGTAGACTGGCATCATGGGATCGCAAAGAGTTGGACATGACAGCAACTAAAACAATGGCAAATCATAAATCTATTATACTGACAAAGTTTCATATATTCATAGCAATGAGTTATATAATGGTTCTTAAGAAAAACTGTGTGATTCAATAAGTTAGTCATCAAGACACCTGTATTAAACCATTAGGGCTTAAAACTACACAATGTTATACATCAAAATATCTTGATAAAGCAGGGGAAAATCACTGGGCTCTACCTAAATAGTATAGTTCTCTTCTCCTCCTAAGCACCTCATAGGTTTGCACTGCTTTCCCCTCTTGAGTTTTAAATTAGATGTAGCCATAGGAATAACTTTGGCCAATTATGTAAAAGACATGTGTACTGACACAAAGCCTCCGTCATCCTTGGTTCTTAAGCAACTATTAATACAATGGTAGATCCACACTGGATGTTAGCAAGAACAGGAAATCAGTTGCTGTATAAGATGCTGAGATTTTGGAGCTGCCTGTCTATAAGTACCGCATAACACAGCTCATCCTGACCAGTACAGCAGTATAGCGTGGGAATCAAGAACCTGGGCTGTGGAATCTGACCAGCCTGGGTGTGACACAGAGCTCTGTCACTTACTATTTGAGAGATCATGGGCCTCTGGCCTTAATGTCTTCATCCATAAAATACTTATCATACCTACTCTTCACAGAGAGTTAGACACGAGTTGGACACAACTTAGTGACCAAACCACCACACTCTTCATACAGTGGCTGCAAAGACTTACGAGAACATATATGTAACACACACTACAGTGCCTGGCACGTTGATTCAGTACTCACTAGACAGCAAGTGGCATTAAACTTTAGCACATCTACTTTAAGCCACTATGAACATATTTACATTATGGGACTTGGTGGCCCTGGATGTTCTATAAGGTAAAGCATTCTAAACTCTGGGACAGCCAATTATAAAGTTCTGGTTTCTCCTAGAAAAATCTAGGAAAAGATAAGAATTGTGGAACATCTCAGTTAACAGGGATGGGTGTGGAATGATAGTGAAGCAAGCAAAAGATATCTATGATTTGAAAGTAGAAAGAAAAGAAAATGGAGACTGAGGGGAGACGGTACAGTGTCTGGAAAGACTGGGTTCTAAATTAGGAAGATAAGCGACAATAAGAAAAGGTTGAGTGCTGAGAACAGACAGAAAGAGAAAATAAGCAAAAAGCATGTGGGCCTAGAGCTTTGTGGATCCCAGGGCTGAAGGCGGAGATACAGCCTGGCCTGCTAAACCTGCAACGCCTTGGAACAGTGATTGATAAGACAGCAGTTCAAATCGCTGCTTCAACAGTCAGTGCTTAAAATGCCAGAAGGCTTTGGACTCTGTGGTTTCTTCTAAAGGACTTACTTGTAAACAGTATGGTATGCTGACTCCCAGGATCCTTCAGTCCCTAAACCTCAGCTGTCAGGCATGTATAAATGACAGACTCCATGATATTGTCTTAGAAACTTAGATACCAACCATAAGATTCACCAAAGCAATGCTGACCAGGCCCTAGAGAGAAATATCTAACCCTAAAGTCATCATCAAGATTTTCATTAAAAACTAACCCTGTTCAAGTTAAAACTTGCTTAATATCTAAATTTTTGTGTAGTTGTTTTGAGGCTTTTCAGGCACTTACTGCTCAATTTCACCGGCTGAAAATAAAAATAAACACAAGAGGGAAAAACAGCAAATGTCCTGAAACAATTCATAATTTTTAAAAATCATGGAGATGGGACAGTTGTTGAAAAATACTCACAGATTATATGTCATGATATAATAATCAGGTCTCAGTATCATAAGACTAATACTCTTCAAAGAATAAAAATATAACTAAAGATGCTGAAAATTTTACTATAAAAAGTGGACATTTTTATAATCCAAATAAAAGTTTCATCACTACCAGACCACTAAAGTTACACCCAAATCAGAAATGTGCTAGCCATTAGAAACATAAGAGGACCCTTTCCCACTGATATTTGGCATCAAAGGGAGTCCTCTGCAAGAAATTGTAAAAGAGCCAAAAAAAGAACTGGTTATTGCTCCAACTCTTTGAATGTCATGTGGACTTTCCTTAAATGCAAGTTCTTCTGATATAACTGCAATATTAAAGCAAAAGTGTGAGGTGTCAAACAGGTCTAAATATACTTGAAATAAAATATTACTAGCTTAGTACAGTTAGCCACCTGAAATAAATGACACTGAAGAGTGATGCAACCTAAGTGATGTCAATATTTAGATTCCGCTTTGGAACCTTTCACCATCATTCTAGTCCAGAATCAAGACTCCTCTAACAACAGCTCTGAGACAGTAGAAAAGCAAGTTCCATGAGGAGACAAGATCAGCATTAAGACTCAATCTTAAAAGAGGAAAATAAATGAACTTTATGACATGTATATGCACATAACTTTGATGGACAGTGACTATGAAAAAAATCCATTCTATTCTCTTTTTCCCTCCCCCATCTCACCATTTCAAAAATAATTTGCCTTCAAAAGCATGTCAGTAAATCTGCAAGCTTTAAGAATAATAGAAACCATGTGCCCCATGTGTTCGCCAGATTCATTTTTTATGATGTATGGTCCTCTGCATTAAAATCAACAAATTTTTGATAAAGTAATGAAAATAAATCAAAAGAATCCATTCCAAAACTTTCACATCTCTCAATCTCAACAGAGGACTGAATGTATTAAACCTGGTCACCTAATGAAATTGGACTTGTGATCTCCAGCAAGAGGCACCTGTAAAGAATAAAAAAGGTGTCTGAAGTTTCAGTTAATAAAGATATTTGTCAGTTGAAAAATGTTTTCAAGCCTGAGAGTTTTAAGCTAAGCACCAAAAATTACAGACTTCTCATATTTAAGTTCTTTCCTTCATATTAAAAAAAAAAAGTTTTATAAAGATGTCAAGAGAGAACGCTTCTAATATCCATACATTCCTGTAACTGCAAGTGAAAAGATATTAAGACTAGAAAACAAGAATCCTACCTTAGAATATATAAAATCTACATAATTGGTTCTACTTATCAGAACACCCTTAAGGCTACAGAATTATTTAATCTCCAGGTAATCCCATACCCTCCTGTAAGGAGAAACATATCATGTTTCAATATCCATCCTCTTGTTTTTATTCTAAATTGGTTTTTAAAGGACAGAAGGCTTAAAGTTTCCCATTCAGTTTTGGTCTCTAAAAATAACTTTCAATTTTTTCCTTGCAACCAACGAGTTATTACAAAATAAAAAGCACTAAAAATGGAAGCTTAATAAGCTTCAAAACAAAAAAATAACACCAGAGAAAGCAAAAAAAAAAAAGTAAGCCTGAACTGAGGTCCCTAAGAATGCCACAGAAACGCCAACTCACGCCAAGACAATGCACACTCCATTCCACGAACAAACACACACTATGAAAATGACGAACTAATGAATGGTATTAAGCAACAGAAAGGAAAATCTAGGAGGGATGAAGGTGTGTGTTACTATCTTTTAAAACTTAAGAACTGGTCTAACATCTAGATAATGTATTCGTATAAATTCTTATTTTTAAACTCACCTGATTCATTTTCAATTCCTGTTGTGTTCTGAAAAGATACACACAACAAAGAAACTTCTTTGATTACATGAGCCCTAAAAAGAAAAACAGACAATTGTGATATGTACCTGCCTACAAATTTACAGTGATTTAAAACCACATACAGAACTGTAGAGTCTGCTCAAAGGACTATTCATAAAGCAACTCCGTGCTAGATCAACTTCAATCTACGCTAAGAACTTACTTTGCAGATTTATTATCTACAATAAAATAGATGTCTTACTAGCCTTTACTGGGGCTTCATTGTACTCTACAATTGAAAGCAGACTCATTAGAATGACATCAGATTTTTGCTTTGGAACTGAAGCATACCTAAGAAGAAATAAATTAGCTTTGTTAGCAGAAACACAAAGCAGTGCTGAGTAATTTATTAAGCAACGTAAAGGTTCTTCTTTGACTTACATCAATACTGTGTTGAATACAAACACAATCAGACCCCTATACATTATTTTGTTTTTCAAGTTCCTGAAGCAGAAAGGGTGAGTTTACTAACATTTCCATGGAGATTTCTCTTTGAGAAAAAGAATGGAAACCTTGTAGTAAAATGCAAATATTTTAGTAAAAGCTGTTTGCAAAGAACTACAATTACTCCTTTAAAATTTTTCTTAATTTATTCATAGTATAGGAATGGGAAGACAGAATTATTTCTTGCAAATGCAAATGACATCCTTGTTTCTAAAGAACAATCTCTGAAGATGGTCCTTTCTGCAACCTTCTCTCTTAGGAGTCATTCATAATCTATGGAAATCATGAAAGTAGCACTGCCACTGTAATATTCTTGTTTTCATCATGCATATATACACATCATTAAATAGAATTCTATTTCTTCACGGATTTACCTACATTCATGTTTCTTTCCTAGACGCACAAGACTCACGTTGCACTTCATGTTCTAACTGCTAATACCCCAGGAAATTATAACTTAGGGACATTCTTCATCCTAAAACATACTGCCTAGCCCCTATCACCAAGAACAGTGCTTTGACATTTCTCCCGGTTTCATTAATAAGGATTATTTCAGATTTTTCTCCTTGAGGTCTTTAACCACACTCACCTGAACACCTTTAACAGTCAAAGGCACTGTATTTAAGTTAAGGCCTAGTCACCTGAACTAGTTTTTATTCATAACTGGCACAGGTAATGTATTTGACAACCTGCAATTTGTTAGAAAGCTCAGTGCTAGCCAAATCAATATACACTCTGCAGAAGTAAATACGCAGTGAATATGATTTCAGAAAACTGGTAATTAACCCATGAAGTTCATTCCTTTAACTTTATAATATTCAGCATCTTTCTCACATACATTTAACATGTCCTTCCTTAGCATACATATTCTTCACTGAAATTAAGCCTTTTCTATTATGGCTATACAGTTCCACCAGGAGGGCCCTGGTGACACCTGAGGCATCCAGGAGTGAAAGAAATGGCAGGGATTTCATCTACCCTCTCACTACACTTTTATAAATGGATTTACTAACACTGGCCATGAAGACTAGCTTTCCAGGGGAAGGAAAAAACCCCTGTAGTAAAATGCAAATGTTTTAATAAGAAAGATCTTTGGAAAGATGTTTTACCATTTCCTTTGCTCTGTCTTTTCCTTCTCGCAAGAATCATTGATTATCATTAGGAAGCTTCCTCTAAGACAACCAGGCTCTGGGCTACCGTCACAAACCAGCTCAGTTAATTTTCACAAGATTAGTTTCTCAACTAATGACACAGAATCAAGGAAGCTAAAATTACTTGGTAACTTTTGTTTCTGCTATGGCTTCTGAACCATATTTCACCAGCTTTTTTATTCCTGCCTCACCTTGCACCTACTATATGCCAAGCTCTACTTCTGAGCAGTGAGCAGACAGATCCCTGCCCTCTAACAAATAAGCAAGCAAAATGTGTAGTATGTCAGATAATCAAAGTACTTTTGAGAAAAACAGGCACCTGGAGAGGGACACAGGAATTATCATCTCTATCGCAACACTGGCCAGTTAATCCATCACATGGTCAGAGAAGGCCTCACTGAGAAAGCAGAAAGTGAGGAGCTGAGAGTCAACAAGGGATGGAGGAGAAGCATCATAAGAAGTAAGACTGTACACAGCAGACAAGAGGCCAAGTGCAGGACACAATGGTACAGAGTGGGGTGGAGAACAGGAGAGACAGATTTAAGCATAAACTTTGCAAGGTAAGCACTGTTCACCAGAATGGCTACAGCTTTTTCATCCAGAGATGGAAAGCCACTGGGAGGCTTACGGTGGCAGAAGCGACCTAGCGTGACTTAGATTTAAAAGGAGACTGTAAGGGAGTAGGGTGGAAGCAAGCAGACCTCTTAGGAGGCTAATGTCCCCATTTAGGCAAGAGATGATGGCGCCTTGGCCCACATAGGAGAGATGGGACAAGTCAGCAGATCCTGATCTATTTTTAAAATAGAGTCCCCAGGATTTGCTGCCAGATTTGATGCTATGTATGGGGGGGGAAAAAAAAAAAGAGGAAGTCAAAGATGACACCAGGGTTTTCATCCTAAGGACATGGAAGGATAGAGCAGCCATTTTCTGAGATGCTATCTCCTTCTTTCCATCTGCTTTTCACTTATTTTCCCTCTTTATTTAATAAATTTTCCCTCCCTTTTCCTCCCCTTTCATAGTTGCCAGCTCACAGGCACAAACCAAACAACTCAGATACTGTGACATCTAAAAATGAAGAGCTAAAATATTAAAGTACTTAAAACATCTTACTCTTTCATTTATTTCCATGAATCTCAATTTTTTAATGAAAACTTGTAATTCAGACTGTTACATGAGTTAATAATAATCTCACTTTCTACACTGTCTGTCTCCTCTCTGTCCAAATTAGATGGCATTCATCCTTTCTTCTGGAGAAGGCAATGGCACCCCACTCCAGTACTCTTGCCTGGAAAATCCCATGGATGGAGGAGCCTGGTGGGCTGCAGTCCATGGGGTTGCTAAGATTCAGACACGACTGAGGGGCTTCACTTTCACTTTTCACTTGCATGCACTGGAGAAGGAAATGGCAACCCACTCCAGTGTTCTTGCCTGGAGAATCCCAGGGACAGAGGAGCCTGGTGGGCTGCCGTCTATGGGGTCACACAGAGTCGGACACAACTGAAGCGACTTAGCAGCAGCAGCAGTATCCTTTCTTCAGGCTTCCCTGGTGGCTCAATGGTAAAGAACCAGTCTACCAATGCAGGAGATGCGGGTTTGATCCCTGGGTCGGGAAGATCCCCTGGAGAAGGAAATGGCAACCCACTCCAGTATTCTTACCTGGGAAATCCCATGAACAGAGGAGCCTGATGGGCTACAGTTCATGGGGCCGCAAAGAGTCAGACACAACTTAGCGACTAAACAGCAGCAACAATATCATTTCTTTCCAAAAACTAGAAGGACCTTAACATCTTTAAAGGCTCACTACTTATTCTTGACGCTGTATGCTTGGACCCTCCTCTCCATCACTTCTAATCCTAATTGCTAAAAACAAGACCCTCTTTTTTTTTTTCTTTCTCTCTCTTGACTCACAATATTATCAGATTATATATCTAAAATATTTTACAATAATCAAAAACATCAAAAATCTAACACTGACTTCTCAAATGATATTTTAAATTAGGATATTAAACTATACTAAAAGCAAGAGATGTTACAATAAAAGAATTAAGATTTTGGCAGTGTCTCTCAACACAGGACCATTGCATTTTGAGCTGAGTACTCACTCCAGTGCGGGACTGTCCCTTTCATTAAGGCCACTTAGCTCTGCACTGCGAAATCAATGCCAGCAGCTCCCTCTGAGCATCTTGTCAACCAAAACTACCCACACACATATCCCCAGATCCCCTTCTGGTGAAGAACCTCTGAACTGTAGTAATCATGTACTACCTGCACTATGATAATACATTTTAAAGCAACTATAGATTCTAAACTCTGTTATTGGAATAACTTCCTTAAGATTCCTCCAGGATTGCAAAACCCCTATGGAAGTGCATGGCAATTCTACGTAACTTTTACATTCAGTGTTGACTTTAACAGCACTGATTTATATACCCACCTTTCTAATACAGTTATCTCAGGGTCTGTGTTTTATCAAACATGGTAACTTGAAGTATCAATCATACCAGTGTAGCGGCCGAGAGGAATCTTTTCACACCCACCACTGAAACTGAGGAAGTCTATCAAACTTTAAATAAAATGCTTAATAATTAAGTTCCTCCAATTTTCCAGTGGCAAATAATGAAAAACTTAAAATCCTGGACTTTTCTGACCATAGATTCTTAGTTTCTTGTTTGGATTTCTATGCCTGACCAAACCTTCTTTAAAATGTCTACATTTCCTTCCATTCTACCTGCTGATGTCTTTCAGATAAACTACATTAGACAGATTCACAAATTTAGAGCACGTGAATTTCTATCACCAAATATACTTCACTAACAGCACATACTCTTAGAAAACTAAAAGTTTGATCTTGATTTTACTGATCCAAGGTTTTAATAACATACATGTACTTTACTTTTCAAGATACTGCTTCCAAATTCTAGGACAAATCATCTGTACAAATATTTAATTTAGTAATATCATAAAGATGATTTAACTATATCAGTATGATCAGTATGAATACAGCAACAATAAAATAATTAGGAGGGTCTTTATTCAAATACTGGTCCCTTAGAAGGTCAAGACAATCTGAACAACTATTAAGCTGATGTCATCTGACACGGCAGCCAGAGACCAGAAAATCTAGAAATATGCAGGAAACCCCATACAAACAGGCAGTTTCAGGGTCAGACCATCCCTGCAGGCCCAGCCATACTTCTATCACATCATCTGAGATAAGGCAGATCAACCAAAAGACAGACACAGACTAACATTAATGCAATACATATAACACATCAAACTGTCGTATCTGTCCTTTGTAGACTTGTGAAGCCTACAAAACAATATGAAAAGCCTTTAAAGAAAAAGCAATAGCAGATTCTTTAAGACTAGTCTAAGTCTGAGAGGAAGGGCAAAGAGTTAGGAAAATAAATATTTGATTTGCACATTCACTATGTGCACGCTAAGTCACTTCAGTTGTGTCCGACTCTTTGCGACCCCACTTTGTAGTCTGCCAGGCTCCTCTGCCAATGGGATTCTCCAGGCAAGAACACTGAAGTGGGTTGTCATGCCCTCCTCCAGGGGACGTTCCTTACCCAGGGATTGAAACGGTGTCTCTTATGTCTCCTACATTGCAGGCGGGCTCTTTACCACTAGCACCACCTGGAAAGTCCACCTGTAAGTTACTGATATTCAGTTCAGTTCAGTCACTCAGTCCTGTCCAACTCTTTGCAACCCCATGAACTGCAGCACACCTGGCAACTCCTGGAGCTTGCTCAAACTCATGTCCATCAAGTTAGCGATGCCATCCAACCATCTCATTCTCTGTCATCCCCTTCTCCTCCTGCCTTCAATCTTTCCCAGCATAAGGGTCTTTTCTTTTGACTCAATTTAGGTTTTGGGGGGGGGGGGGCGCTATTTGGAAAATAAATTATTCGCTCAGAGGCCACTGTTATAATTATTTTCTTAGATTACAAATTCCACATTGTAACATAAAGATTGGAAAAGATCAGTCTTTATTCCAATCTCAAAGAAAGAAGATGCCAAAAAATGTTCAAACTACCATACAATTGTGCTCATTTCACATGATAGCAACTAACCAGTTATGACCAATCTAGACAGCATATTAAAAAGTCTGTCTAGTCAAAGCTATGGTTCTTCCAGTAGTCATGTATGGATGTGAGGGTTGGACCATAAATAAAGCTGACGCTGAAGAATTGATGCTTTTGAGCTGTGGTGTTGGAGAAGACTCTTGAGAGTCCCTTGGACTGCAAGGAGATCCAACCACTCCATCCTAAAGGAGATCAGTCCTGGGTGTTCATTGGAAGGACTGAAGCTGAATCTCCAGTATTTTGGCCACCTGATGGGAAGAGCTGATTCATAAAGATCCTGATGCTGGGAAAGATTGAGGCAGGAAGAGAAGGGGGCGAGAGAGGATGAGATGATTGGATGGCATCATTGACTCAATGGACATGAATATGAGCAAACTCCAGGAGATAGTGAAGGACAGGGAAGCCTGGCGTGCTACAGTCCAAGACGGTCAGACACAACCTAGTGACTGAACAACAACAAGATAAAGACTCAGAAGAAACTAACTAACTGGACAAACAGTAAAACAGAAATAAGATAAGTGGCATGACTGCAGCAAAATTTTAAAAATCAAAATTACGTTGAAAACATGGACTAAAAGAAAAAGTTTTAAAAATATCACTGTGTAAAAGAAGTCTTGGAATGTTTATGACCTACATAAGAAAAGAAAAATAATTCTAAAACTAATCACTACATAAAGCAGATCTCTCATGGTAAATGAATATCACTGTGGCAAACACCGAGATGATCAACCTTTTAGCAGAGTAGATTTGCAGATTTACACTGTAAATCTTAACTTTCTCTGACCAAAGATTCTTGCAGTCCCCAGAAACTTTTAGAAAAATAATTAAAATATCCAAAGCATGCCAACTTCTCAAAGGCAGTTTTCATTAACAAACACAGCTAATGTACTATCAAAAACTACCATTCACAATTCCTACCAAAAGAATGGAATCACCAAGTTACAATCTATAAACTCCAGCTATCAAAATGAAAGCATCTAGCATCCATTCTTGGGGATTAAGAAGAATCACATAATTCATAAATACTGAATCTGCCTAGGAATTTGCTAAATGAAGTCATTCAGTTTCCTTTTCTAAAATTATACATAAAATACCACTGAAATAATCATCCAGAACATTTAGTTTCACACTGAAAAATATACCCCCAACTTTCCTTTAAAACGACAGGCTTTCATTAGGGGGTGGGGGGGTGGGGTGTGTGTCTGTGTGTGTGTGTGTGTGTGTGTGTGTGTGTGTGTGTGTGTGTGTGAAGAGAAAAAAACAGATTTGAGAATACAGCAAAGATTTGGCAACCCTTTGGTGAGTGAAGTTAAAGTCACTCAGTCGTGTCCAACTCTTTGTGACCTCATGGACTATACAATCCATGGAATTCTCCAGGCCAGAATACTACAGTGGGTAGTCTTTCCCTTCTCCAGGGGATCTTCCCAACCCAGGAATCAAACCCAGGTTTCCCGCAGTGCAGGCGGATTCTTTACCAGCTGAGCCACCAGGGAAGCCCAAGAATACTGCAATGGGTAGCCTTTCCCTTCTCCAGAGGATCTTCCAGATCCAGGAATCGAACCAGGGTCTCCTGCATTTCAGGTGGATTATTTACCAACTGAGCTATCAGGTAATAACCCTTTGGTAAGTCGGACAATATGAACTCTTACAGCTTAAAACTTCTCATGCCTCTCACCCTCTAGAATGATTTCTAGCCAAGGCAAAAGCAACAGTATAACAGCACATCAAGAGAGGAATTTCCCAAACTCAAGTGTGTATTAAGAGATATAAAGAACTTAATGCCCACAAATAAATCAGTAATTTATCCTATTTCAATATATTGGTTTCCTCAGTGATACCTTGAAAACCACAGACAAATATCCCAGGGCCTGATTCCCCAAATTCATAGAGCAGAGTGTCCTGACACCAACCTAAATAAGGAGGCAGAGTTTAGAGAATTTACTCCAGGTAGAACTTGACGGGCTCCCTGGTAGCTCAGATGGTGAAGAATCTGCCGACAATGCAAGAGACCTGGGTTCAATTCCTGGTTTGGGAAGATCCCTCGGAGAAGGAAATGGCAACCCACTCCAGTATTCTTGCCTGGGAAAGTACAGGAACACTGGAGCCTGGTGGGCTACAGTCCACAGAGAGCAGAGTCAGACACAACTGAGCAACTAACACAACACAGGAGAACTTGACATTGACAACGCAGTTCCCCTAAAAGTGAGAGGAAGACGAGATCTGCTGTTTCGAATGGCTTCAGAGCCACAGAGCTCTGATGGGATGAGGTTGATTAGTTTTGTCTGAAATATCTCTAAGTTAAACAACACCATAGTAGAATGTTTAATAAGAGACCAGCAGATAACTAGGAGAGTAATATGAATGCAAATTTAGATTATGGCAGTCTAGGGGCCTTTTCTTCCCCTAAAATATCTCTCCATTACTTGAAAAAAAATTTTTTTAATATAAGGGAAAATTTTCAAGAAACACCTCTCCAAGCATTCACTAATAAAGGGCTAACAATAAATGTATAGCAAGCGCTGATTATTTATCATTTACCTGGTAATGTTAGGGATGGCTATCACATGCACTCTCTTACTCTAAAGTGAAAGTGAAAGGGCTTCCCTGGTGGCTCAGCTGGTAAAGAATCCACCTGCAATGTGGGAGACCTGGGTTCGATCCCTGGGTTGGGAAGATCCCCTGGAGAAGGGAAAGGCTACCCACTCCAGTATTCTGGCCTGGAGAATTCCATGGATTGTACAGTTCATGAGTTCACGCAGTAGCAAAGAGTCGGACATGACTGAGCAACTTTCACTTTCTTATAATTCTGATTAAATGTATACACCTACGTCATTATATTATGCTGAACATATAATTTACTACATCAAAACTTTTAGGTTTTGTTTTGGGTTTCTACAAAAATTCTACAGGTGTTCTAGCCAGTCTCTGCTGTCTGATGAGAACTATGCACAGATTCAAGATCATTATTATAATTCCCATCTCTCTGCTGAAAATTATAACTAACCAACTGTTGACTATGTATTCTCCATATATTCTGCAAAACAGCATTAAACTCAAAGAATTTCCTATAAAATGATGCTTTTGTAACATCTTCCCATGTTAGCTGCATTAAAAACTTAAAATTATTATACAAAGAAAATTAAGCTGATTCTTTTCTCACATCCAAGCTTCCAACTCAAACACAGACTTTCTACAAGGAGTTGCCCCATGACAGCTCACTTCACAATTTCCCAAATAAAATGTACTCTCAATTAACCCTTCGAGTTACTATTCTTCACTGGAGTTCCCAAAGCAGATGTAACTGATGTGATTAAACATTAAAAATTAAGGGACTTTCAGGAACCCTGCAAAATACTTGTGAATTTTCTGTAAAGGGGACGAAAGCTTCAGTACTGTGAGGAAATGGTCTTGCCACTCAATATGCATCTTTTCAAACCTGAGCGTCAATATAGTCATCTTACAAGTGGCTGCTCAGAGGCTTTCTGGTTTCTCCTATACAATAAAGTATATAGGAAAACTCACCCTCCACACACTACACATAAATGACAAGGAGACTTCTGAAACTCTTAAGTGAACAACCTATAGCAAAATTACAAGTTACACCAGATAAGAGTAACAACTATATTTTGCTAATATGCCAGGGTCAACAGTCAGTGCATTTCTTGAGATTTTCTCCCAGGAGTTTATTATTATTTTGGTAGGGAGCAACTCTTCTACTTTAAATGAGACCTGAAGTTTGGAGTCTATCCTCTAAATATGTAACTATTTCTAGTCTCAACAGCATTTTAAAGTAACAGCAACACCTACAGTTTGCAGGGGCTTCCCCGGTGGCTCAGTGGTAAAGAATCCTCCTGCCAGTGCAGGAGACCTGGGTTTGATCCCCGGGTTGGGAAGATCCCCTGAAGAAGGAAATGGCAACCCACTCCAGTATTTTTGCCTAAGAAATCCCACCGACAGAGGAGCCTGGCAGGCTACAGTTCACGGGGTCGCAAAAGAGGTGGACACAACTTAGCAACTAAACAACAAAAACTGTTTGCAAAGTGATGTTTGTGTACTGCTCTACAGTTTAAGTAAAGAGACACAGATGTATAGAACAGCCTTTTGGACTCTGTGGGAGAGGGTGAGGGTGGGATGATTTGGGAGAATGGCATTGAAACATGCATATTATCATATGTGAAACAGATCGCCAGTCCAGGTTCGATAGACAGGATGCTCAGGGCTGGTGCACTGGGATGACCCAGAGGGACAGTATGGGGAGGGAGGTGGGAGGGGGGTTCAAGATGGGGAACACGTGTACACCCATGGTGGATTCATGTCGATATATGGCAAAACCAATACATTACGATAAGTAATTAGCCTCCAATTAAAATAAATAAATTTTAAAAAAAAGAAGTTCTAATACATATATGAATTTTTATTGTTTAAAGGAAAGTATGTTTCCTCAACTTCTCCACGACTCAGTAACTGAACAACACATCTTCTCAAAATAAATAATTAGTGGTTCTGGTTTCAAGGTAAAGAGGAATGCCTCCCCCTAGCCGGGGACTCAACATATGACACAGAGGATGAAGGACCACCTCTTGGTGCCACCGGCTGGAGTAAGCCAGGCAGTGCCCCTCAAGTCGGGGTGTGTGCCGAGCCCACAGCTTTGTCACACTGCAGACGCAACAGTTCTTGGGGCATCTGTTGTTGTTGTTCAGTCACTCAGTCCTGTCTGACTCTTTGTGACCCCATGGATGCCAGCACGCCAGGCTTCCCTGTCCTACACCATCTTCCGGAGTTTGCTCAAATCATGTCCACTGAGTCAGTAATGCCATCCAACCATCTCGTCCTCTGCATCCCCTTCTCCTCCTGCCTTCAATCTTTCCCAGCATAAAGGGTGGTGTCTGAGTTCAGGTTAAAAGTAAACCTGACATGTAGGAAATGTTCCTCAAAGATAGTGAAGAAGTCAGTATCCACCCAGTCCCCTCCTGACACAAATCCGGAGGGTCTTTAGAGAAAGATGGAAAAAAGGATTTTCTTAAAAACAGAGCCAGTGAACGCGTGTGGGCAGGAGGAGCCCAGGGAAACAGCCTGCTTCCAGGGCTGCCCATCAGGAGGGCAGCTTTGCCCTGGGGTGGGTAACACGCCCCAGAAAAGTTTGAGAACTGCCACAAACCAAGTGAGGCCTAACAATGTAGGAAGGTTAAACTGACAGGTTAAGAGTGAAGAGGAAGGAGAGGAAAGGGCAGCCAGAAAAACTGGGGCCAGGCAAGCCGGCTAAGAATCTGGATGATAAGCAATAAACCTTTGAAACCCTCATGATAGCAGAAAAGAAATGAAAAATGTGACTAATGCTGTAGAGGAAGAATGAACAGAATGTGTTTTCAAACCTAACAGGAGGTAAAAAGAGATGGTGAAGATGAGTTCAACAAAATCTGGAATGTAACTGACAAGAAGAATGAGTGTATTTTAAAGACAGATAAGCCAGGAGTACAGGTAGCATTTAAGTGGAAGGTGGTAAGTTCCATTTTAGAGACTCTGAGAAGAGGGGCCAGACAGCCATGGAAAACTGCATCCATTAAATGGGGAAAAAAGTCCCAGCACAGACTGTCTTCAAGGAGGGGGACTGAGATTTAGAAGTCTTCAGCCACAAGGGGGTGCCTAGGGACAGAGGAAAGTGTGTTGGTCTAGTTGCTGAGTCGTGTTGCCCTCCAGGCTCCTCTGTCCATAGAATTCTCCAGGCAGGAATACTGGAGTGGGTAGCTATTCCCTTCTCCAGGGGATCTTCCTGACCCGGGGATTGAACCTGGGTCTCCTGCATTGCAGGCAGATTCTTTACCTTCTGAGCCACCAGGGGAAGACCCAGAGACAGAGGAAATCCCAAGGGAAAAAATACCCAGCAAAAGTATAGAAGACAAAGGACTGGGCTTTGTGAAAGGCATGGAGGAAAGAAGGAAAAAAGTTTCCCCTTTCACCATGTTCAGCAGAGGGAGGATGGGATAAGTAAAAAAACTTTAGGACTCAGAAATAACCTGGAAGGATTTCTCTTCTAAGAAATCCTCGTGCCACATTAGCCTTCAATGGGCTTCCCTGGTGGTTCAGTGGTAAAGAATCCGCCTGCCAATGCAGGAGATGTGGGCTGGATTCCTGGGTGGGGAACACTCCCTGGACAAGGAAATGGCAACCCACTCCAGGGTTCTCGCCTGGGAAATGCCATGGACAGAGGGGCCTGGCGGGCTACAGTCCACAGGTTGCAAAAGAGTCAGAAGTGACTTAGAGACTAAAGAACAACATCCCTCAATACCTATTTTTAAAAAAAATTAGGCAAATGCTAGTTTTGTTTTTGAAAAACCTAAAGAATCTCAAATTGCTTGCTCACATGTTCATCTGTTCATCTTAAAATATCCGAATAAAAGATGGAGGTAATCACTGTACTCACTTTTCAAATACAAAGAGGAGAGAGAGGGTAACTGTCCTACCCCTCCCACTGCCAGAAATAATGCCGCCCCTGAACATAGCTGGGATATAGTTCGTCCTGTATATCGAGGCAGCACTCTATTACCAGAGAACTGCACTGACACAAAATTCATCTCCCAAACCAAGGGGACTGAGCTGCTCAACAACCTCAGGCAGCAGAGCTTCACACATCTGTCCTAAGACTCCTTCCTTTTTAAAATTCCTTCTTTTAGGTACTTTAATATTAGGCCTTTCAGGATGATGGCAGTCCCGAGAATAAATCTCATGGACTGGGAAATATTTAGGATCTAGTTTTCATAATGATCCTCCAATGTATGCTTAATTTACGTGGTGTTAAAAAGGCTTTATGAAATGGGCAGCATTCATACTTGTATATAAGGGCTGGTGAATCTCACAACTCTTTTCAAATATTGATGGCATCATTTAAATTACTTGAAAATGCCACAGAATTTTTCCACCAGAATTTAACATAGTCTTAGTGGAACTACATACAAGCACATGTAAAATCTGTAGGTGTTACCAATTTCCAGACAGGCTGCCCATTGTAATCAAACTAACAGTTGCATTTTGCTTTCCATATTTCAGGCAAGCTATGCCAAGAAATAATTTAGCTCTTTCAAAGCAAAGCCTATCATATGATTTATTGCAAGAGGTACAAAATATCCTTTTCACTGAAATGGCTAGCAAATATATAAGTATTCAGTTGCATGTTCCAAAGGACTAATAAATGAAAACAGAGTAGATGACATGAACCAAGACTCTAAGAAAAAACATTATACTGTACTGAGAAAAATATTATAAGCATATTTCACTCCAAATGAACCAGATTTATTACATACAATAACTCTAATTCATGCTTCAGGGAAGTGGAGGTAGGGAAAGAAAGGCATTCTCTTTAAGAAAAAACAGTTAAATGACATAAGCATTCATTCCAGTGAATGAATGTGATTCTGTATATTCAGATATTCTGTCATTCAGAAAACAACTCCATTACCAAATGTGGTTCAAGAGCGCCTCTCTTTTTTTCAGTCAGTTCTAACACTATTATTATTATTACTATTATTATAACTTATTAAAGGTTATTTATGCCACGATAAAAATTCAATCTATACTATCTATTCTTTTAAAGCATTCAAATAAAGACCTGACAACTTACATTTTCCCCCCCAGGGGAAGGTGCAGGTTTGTCGCAAATATCAATAACCTATCTGTAAGTTATAAAGTAATAAACTTAGCTAAACACTGCAAAAATCAATTTTATTTCTTCAGGACAAATTTTTCACTTTCAGTTCATAACCCTGAATTGTTTTTTTGTTTTGTTTTTTTTAAAAAAGGAAATTTTAGAAAAAATTAGTTAGGCTTCTTCCTGCAATATTCAAGGGGCTGCTTCACGAAGTTCCATTTTCTAGAAGAAAAGACCACTGTTTTTGTGCTATTCAGTATAACAGACCACAAGCTTAAATTATTCACCATGTTTCAAGTCTATGAAAATTTAAAGTTCATAATCATTTAATCTACATACTGGGAATGCTGATCCTTTATCAGGAAAACTTCTCCATAGTTTCCGTGTTACCTCAAGTTCCTTTATCTCTTGCCATGAAAGGGGCACCAAAGCAAAACTGCCGAAAGTGACCATTCAACAGAGTCATAAAATTGGGAGTGCCCTAGTGGTACAATGGTTAAGACTGTTCATTGCCAATGTAGGAGGCACGGGTTTGATCCCTCACGGAGGAACAAGGAGCCTACATGCCATGCAGCACAGCCAAAAGATTTTTTTTTAAAAATTAAATGGACAAAGTCATAAAACCAAACTCAGGAAAAGAACTTCCACCTGTAACAAGCCTGTTCCCTGGCTTCAAGGGGAACTTCACATAAACGAGTGGCATATATTCTTACAGTTCTTTGACTACAGAGATTCCATAAACCACTTCTATGATTCAACCATCCAGTGAGATGGGCCTTCCTTTAAAGCAGTGGCTAAAAACTGGGGTAGCTCTAAAGGGACATCTTGCAATGTCTGGAGGGTTTATGGATTGTCACAACTTGGGCGGTGGGGGTGCCACTGGCATCTGGTGGGCAAAGGTCAGGGACGCTGCCAGATATCCTACAGGGTACAGGACAGTTCCCACGACAAAGAATGATCCAGCCCCACAACCATGTTGAGGTTAAGAAACCTTGTTTCAATGAGATCTAAGTACTACTTTCAGTCACCCTATGAAGATGATATTATTGGCTATAAGTATAAGCATCTAATTTCGAAAGGAGAGGGCCAGAACAGTATCCCAGACCTCTAAGCAAACCCTCGGAGGAGCGAAGGCATAGCTGATGAGCTCTAGGCAAACTGCACAGCCCTGGACAGATGTCAGCAGGATCAGCAGTCACCACTGTCGGGTAACGTCCCCATCACCTGGAAACTCCCTGGATCTACATGTTGCCACACAAGCTTGACAATTTCCCCGCACTGTCCACCTACTCCCTCTTTGCTCCCCACTACGGAGTTTTCTAAGGCAGCCCACGGGCTTTTTTTTTTCTTCTGCGCGAGGATTAAAAACAGCATGAAAAGCAAGTCAGAAGACATGAAAATAGTAAATAACCTAAGGTACTTTCCATCCCGGAAAGTCTATGATTTAACAGGACTTAAAAGGTTTGTAAATCAGATCTGGAACTTGAAAAGAGCTGGGCAGCTTAAAGAAACAGTCCCAGGAATAAACAAACATCTAAGGTAAAATAATCATCAAAAGAATATTCGTGCAGATATATGTCTGTAACTGCACAGACCCAGATGAGGGAGAATAAAACGGAGCTGAAATGGAGCACTATTTCTTCAAACTGCACTGGCAGGAAAAATGAGTCTTTAGAGGATAAAAAACAGAATTTATATTTTTCACGTATCTTAAAAGATGACAGGGCTTGAAAATCCACAATAGAAAAAACTTTTAAACAAATCTTAAAGAAAAGAAAATCTCAAGCTGTTGAAACCTTATTGATCAATACGGAATTGATAAATAAATTATGGCCCACCCTATACAATGTGGCCATTAAAAATCGCATTGAAGATTTAGTGGCATGGATATATGCTCACAATATCATAAAAGAAGAGAGATTATAAACAATATATAGCATATGATATCTATCCCGTACAAAGTGCAAACATATAGAAGTGAATAAATATAAACAAGGAAAGAAAATATACACACGCACACCGAGAGACAGTAAGGAGGAGGTCTGCCAAAATGTTCACAGTGGTTATCTGACTGGGAAGGGATTCCTTCTTTGTGTTTTTCTCTATTTTCAGTGAGATTCTTTTGTTCCGTTTTGTACTTACAAAACTAACACGTTATTACAGATTTACGCCCAATTGTTTCAGGAACTGTCCACAAAATGAGAAAATACAAATGTGAACCTGCCGACTTTTCAGTGAAAAAAAAACCATCTTCAGAATCAACAAAAATGAACCTCTACTGAGCGCTTTGATTATGCACGTGGTGATTTTCTAAGCACTTCAAATATATTAACTTATTTAAACCAAACCGAATTAGATGTGTAAAAAGAGCCCTGGAATACTAGAAGCTGTGAACAAATGTCAGTCCCACTATGAATTTCAATCTCAGTTCCCAACGCTTGAAATGAGGGAGCTGGACTATCTTTTAAGATCCTCTCAAGGCTATACTGAGATTCTATGTGTAAACAATGTGGGCAAATGAGTGTTTGTAAGGAAGCCTACAGGAGAATGAAGGGGCAGCTGCATGCCACCTCAAAAACAAGACCAATCTAAAAAGGAATATACAATATGTCTCTCAGTTCCTCCTCCTTAATATCTGTACAGCACATTTCATAACATGTTTTAAAAAAAAATGTTTAAAGGCCTACATTTCCCCAACATACTTGCATGCAACTGATCAAATCGAGATGAAGTCTGGCATCTTAAGAGAACCACTGAAAGGGTCTGTTTGTTGTTAAAAGACTGACTGCTTTTAACAATAATCCTGTAGTAAACAAAAACTTTAATATTTTAATCGCCTTCTGGGTAGGGCCATTTTAGTGTCTGATCAGAGGGATTTAAAAGACTTAACTGGGATTCACCAAAACGCGTTCTGAAATAAAACCAAAACCCCAACATAACGCTCAATGGAAGATGAGGGGCCAGCATGCGTGTCCTCTCTCTGGGGAAATTACAGCTGCGTAGTGGAGGTACTGTGGACTCTCCGGGTCGACGTGGGATTGTTTCCGAAGCTCGTGTCTGGACACATGGTGGGCAGGGGTTTACGCGTGGGTCGGGAGCCACCACGGAGGTGAGGGTAAAGACGCTGACCTGCTTGGTCTACTTCGTGTCTCTCCTGCCACCATCAAAAATAGGTTCGTGGGCATCTTTGGTAACAAAATGCGTAAGAGAGAAATGCGCTGTCTGTTAAACACAAAAACACCGGTGGGTCTGTGATGGGATTATCGCGGGAGAACGTTTCCGAGCTTAAACTACACTTTGTGGATTTAGGAAACACAAAGACGCGAAACACTGAACAAATTCAGAATGCAAGTGTGAGAGACACGTTCGGTTGGAACACACAAAAAGAAGAACAAGATCACTTGAAATTGGAACGGCCCTGGGACCGGTGGGCACCCTCGCGGGCCCAGGACCGGGATCCCGCTGGAGTCGCAGCCGCCCGCCCGGCGCCGCCGCCCGGCAGCCCACCCGCGTACTCCCCGCAGGGCGCGCGGCTAGCCAACGGCGACAAAGCGGACCCCAGAACTTCCCCGCGCCGGGGCCCAAGGCCGGGCCCGGGTGCTCGGCGCGGGAGGGACGGACTCCGGCCGCCCGCGGGCCGCGCCTCATAGCGGGGGGCGCCGCGAGCGCGGGACGCTGAGACCTCGAAGGGGGCGCGCCCGCCGGCCCGCCTGGCCCTGCGCGCCCGGGTCCCCGGCGTGTCGCTCCCGCCGCCGCCGCCGCCGCCTCGCTCCTCGCGGACAGAGACTGGAGTCCCGGCGCGGAGCCCGCCGCCGTCCCGGAAGCCACCCGCCCTGGCTGCTTCTTACCTGGCTGCGCCCGCCGCGCCCCGCGCCTCAGAGCGCCGAGAGCCGCCGCCCGAACCGCCGCCACCGCTCCGCCCGCCCCGGCGCCCGCGGCCGCGCCACCGCCATCTTGGCTCCGGTCGGAAGTGACGTCGGGCGGCGCCGGCCGCGCGACCTCCGGGACCCGCGCCGTCGCCAAGGGCCGCGACCCCCGACTGCGCAGACCCCCGAGGCGCCTCCAGCGGAGGACCCCGACCCCGGCCTCACACACCCGGAGGGCCCCGACCCGGGCCGCCCTGGCTCCGAGGTGTGTTCGCCCGGGATCCCCGACTTCGGTTCTCGCTGGCACGACGACCGGGACTGCTCACGTCCCGACACGCGGCCGTCCTCACAGGGACCCCGAGGACCCCGGCGGCCAGGCCCGGGCTTGCCACCACCAGTCTGCCTGCACCAAAGGCTTGGGATTCTGCGCAATCGAAAGTTACTAGGAGAACCTGGAGGGAAAAAGAAAATGGCTTCATCACTAAGTCCCTGTCAAATGAGGAAACATAGACCCCTTTCTTCACTCCTGTCTAAAGGACCAGTCTAGCCTACCCCCAAAAGATCCAGCTCCAAGGGGAGGATGCAGCTGGGTTTATTTGTTCCTTCGTTACAAAAGAGTATTTCTTGCCTGCTGGCCATGTGGCTAGCAGTGTGCTACGTGCTGGGAGTAACGCACAGACATGACATTGGCCTTGTCCTGTGGAACTTAACTGTTTACAAATGAGGAAGTAGACAGCCAGGATGATGATGAATGAATGCTCTCATGGAGATGAGCCTAGTTGAGTCGGAGGTGTCTATTACAGATTTCCGAGGAGCGACATCTAGCAGGAAGTCGTCGGCAAGGAGTCCGAAGTGAGGGAGAAAGCTGCAGGCTGAAGATGAGATAGAAAGTTGGGTTATATCCCATATGGATAGTATTTAAGGCCATGACTACTTGAAGATAAAGCCCTGAGAATGGAATCAGGAAGAATCTAAATGAAATGGGCGGCATAAGGCGCCTGTGGAAAGGACCCACCCAAAGGAGGAGACACACTAAATTAGATGCAGTTGGTCTCTCTTTGGAAACTTCTGAAGGAGCCTACAAATCTGTTTATGTAACTAGGGTTTAATTTTAAGAAAACATGATGAGTCAACGTGCATTATCATCTTATTGTGAAGGGATGATGCTAACGACTTAGTCTAGTATAGTGAACAAATCAAGATAATAACCTCATCAGATAAATAAGTGAGGGAGACTCTACCACCCATATTCCGCCCATAATCAAAACACCAGTATCCAAATAAACCTAAAAAATAAAATAAAAGCTATGTGCCATCTGGCATTCAAAAGCATGCAAAAGAAAGTAAAGGAACATATAAAAGTGACACAGTGAGCCAGAAGGTGTACTAGGAAGCAACATGCCAAGAGATGGTGGAAAATGGAAAAGAGTGGTTGTCCTCCTTGCCATTCATTTAAATGGGTGTTTTAGTTTCCTGTTGCTCTTGCAGCAAATTATTGCAAACTGGGTGGCTTAAAACACCAGAAATACATTCTCTCACAGTTCTAGAGGCCAAAAGTCTAAAATCAGTATCACTGAGCCAAAATCAAGACATCAACAAGACCACTCTCCCTCTAGAGGCCCTAGGGGAGAATCTTGCCTCTTGCAGCTTCTAGCAACTGCCAGCATTCCTAGACTTGCGGCTACATCAGTCTTTAAGACCAGCATCTTTAACACTGCGCTCCATCCTCTCATCCTCTCCTCCTCTGTGTGCAGTTGAATTTCCCTCTGCCCTCCTCTTCTAAGGATACATGTAATTGCATTTGGGACCCACACAAGTAACCCAATATAATCTCATCTCAAAATCTCTCACTTAATCACAAAATCCTCTTTCCATGGTGGACTAGGACATGAAAATATCTTTGTTGTTGTTTTTGAGTCAGTAAGCCCACCAGGCTCTTCCGTCCATGGGATTTCCCAGGCATTCCCGAGAATACGGGAGTGGGTTCCCATTTCCTTCTGTAGGGGATCTTCTCCACCCAGGGATCCAACCCAAGTCTCCTGCACAGGCAGGTTTATTCTTAACAGTGAGCCACCTGGGAAGCTCAAATTCGTATTCTGGGGACATTATTTAGCCTGCTAAATTGAGTCTATCTTTAGCACTTCTTAATTCCACCTCTTCTTCAGCCATTGTGTATTTTTTATCTGCATATGTCTCTTGAACGTTTTATATTTTTCAATTTGTGCTACGTCTCAGGAAAAATAATAAATATTTTCTCAATTTAATCCAAAAAATATATGAACTATTGATAATACAGTGTGATTTCATGAGTGTTCATTATCTGTCTGATATCACTCTTTTGCCTCTTTGAAAAGGTTTTAAAAGGCAAAAATATTGCTAAAGGAAGAAGGAAGGATTTTGAGACATTTCATCACATCTCATGGGCCATTTCTGTATCAAGGGATGGAAATGTAAAATGCAGACTTTGGATCTACAACAGGAATGAAACTCCATTCTACACAGATACATCTAGCACAGGTCCTGGCTGGTTTTGTACCATGGCATGCACAACCATTATAGAGGACAGTCGTCATTTGTCATCCCAATACCCAAAACTGTGTCTAGCACATAACAAATGCTGCTGCTGCTAAGTCACTTCAGTCGTGCCCGACTCAGTGCAACCCCATAGGACGGCAGCCGACCAGGTTCCCCCGTCCCTGGGATTCTCCAGGCAAGAACACTGGAGTGGGTTGCCATTTCTTTCTCCAGTGCATGAAAGTGAAAAGTGAAAGTGAAGTCACTCAGTCGTGTCCGACTCTTAGCGACCCCATGGACTACAGCCCACCAGGCTCCTCTGTCCATGGGATTCTCCAGGCAAGAGTACTGGAGTGGAGTGCCATTGCCTTCTCCGAGAAGAAATGCTAGACAGAGCCTTTTAATGGGGAAAAAAAAGTCTTCTCCCTGCTTCTTCGGATGTGGCTGGATTTCAGCAAATATGTGTGGACCAAAGACACTGTGCTTTGGAAAGACACCATATGGTTACAATAGGAGCCACAGAGCTCCTGCTAAGCATCCAGCCAGGAGACCTACAGCAGTGCTCCTAAAAACATGAAAGGCCTTACTGCCAAGATTAAAGAACTTACAGCACATTGCCAATGGGAAAGTCAGTGGACTTCAGATTACCTGGATGATAACAATGGTAACTCTCCACTGGCTTCCATTCTGGGTATTTTACATGGACTCTCTCATTCATCCTCATAGCACCCGTATGTGATAAGCACTGTCCTCACTTTACAGATGAGGAAATGGAGGCCAGGAAAGCTTAGAAACAACTAGGTTTGGGGGGAGAGGGGTGATTGGTGTGTTTGCTTTTAAATATTATTTTTGGCTGCATCAGGTCTTAATTGCAACACGTGGGATCTTCTTGCAGCCTGTGTAGTTGTGGCGTGTGACCTAGTTGCCCCAAGGTATGTGGGATCTTAGATCCCTGACTAAGGATAGAACCCACATCCCCAGCATTGGGAGCATTCTTAACCACTGGACCACCAGGGAAGTCCTCAGAACCAGGTTTTGAACCTAGACAGCTTAGCTCCCTACTAAGCTATCTAACAAATTAACTTACTCCCCTCAACTAAAAGAAATGTGAAAACTGCTCTAGACAACTCTGTCACTACATGCTCTCAACTGTTTATTCCCAAGATAGTTGGGGTAGTAGTTGGGAAGTATTTTTTTAAATACCTGTATAAAGTGAAAAGTGAAAGTTGCTCAATCGTGTCCAACTCTTTGCGACCCCGTGGACTA
This sequence comes from Ovis aries, assembly GCF_016772045.2. Classification (NCBI taxonomy): domain Eukaryota; kingdom Metazoa; phylum Chordata; class Mammalia; order Artiodactyla; family Bovidae; genus Ovis; species Ovis aries. The sequence goes on from NC_056065.1 coordinate 53,206,842, forward strand.
TATAGTCCATGAAATTCTCCAGGCCAGAATATTGGAGTGGGTAGCCTTTCCCTTCTCCAGGGTATCTTCCCAACTCAGGGATCGAACCCAGGTCTCCCACATTACAAGCAGGTTCTTTACCAGCTGAGCCACCTGCATAAAGAGACCATTCTAAATACTCTCCCTGGACTATCAGAGAAGAACATGAGCAGATAAAGGATGAAGTGTCTAAGGGCAATGACATCAAATGAACTCATGTTTTGTTCAAATAATACATCACTTACTTTTTTTTTTTCTTTTAGAAACACTGAGCCCCCTTTCCTCCTGACTGCAAGTTGTGTTGAATGAGATCCAGAGTCTCTTCTCCCAGTTTCTCCACCTCACCCTCTCTGCTCATCATCTCTCTGCCAAGTCACTTACCCAAACAAGGAATGACGTCTGAACAAGCACACCAGCAGCCAGAAGATTCGAAGCTTGGATTCTGGGTTCAGATTAAAGATAAATGAACGAAGTTCAAAGATGGAAACTCTAGGGACTAAAGAGACAAGTTATTGCATGATGGACACTTTTGGCTGCACATTTTCAATGAAAAGACTTGTGCAGCCTCCAGATATATAGAGGAATCTTAACAGTGGTGAGATGTAATGGGAAGAAGGGGAAAGGCGGGAACCTTTATGAGGGTTAATTGGTGCGTGAACTTGATACTATGTTTTTGTAATCCTTACGACAGCAGCAACAGTGGCTGCTGCTTTTCAAGTGAAGACAATAAAGCACCGGCTGTAACGGGCACAGTGGTGGAGAGGCAGAATTCAAGGACTTGTCCAGGGTCAAAGTCCACAATTGCTCTACTGGCCAGACCACTTCCCAGGCATCAAGGTGCTCTTAGCAATACGCTTTCTAGGCACTAGGAAGAGTACAGAGGTACACCAACCTGCACACCAAGAACTTAGGATCTAGTGGAGCAGACTGGACTTGCTTACAAAAGTGCAGCAGGGCACAGTGTAGGTCTAGAACAGACCAGATTGGGCACATTCAAGGTGGTATGGCCATAGACTAAGATGAGAACAGCATCCTGTTGCTCTGTATGTGTTCCATGAGGGTTTGCTCCCCACTCCTTTTTTAAATATTTCAATATTACTTTAAGGCAACCTACTGAATGTGAGAAAATATATCTGATAAAGGGTTAATATCCAAAATATATAAAGAACTCATACAACTCAATAGCAAAAAAAAAACAACATCTGATTTAAAAAATGGGCAGAGGATCTGAATAGACACTTTTCCAAAGACATATCAATGGACAACAGGCACATGAAAAGGTGCTCAACATCATTAATCATAAGGAAAATGAAAATCAAAATCACAATGAGACATCACCTCATACCTATGGTGGCTACTATCAAAAAGACAAGAAATAGCAAATGTCAGCAAGGATGTAAAGAAAAGGAAACTCGTGCACTGTTGGTGTTAATGTAAATTGATACAACCGCTATGGAAAGGCACATGGAGTTTTCTCAAAAAATTAAAAACAGAACTACCATATGATCCAGCAATTCCACTTCTGTATTTTTATCTGAGAAAATGAAAACACTAACTCAAGAAGATATATGTACCCCCATATTCATTGAAGCATTGTTTATTGTTTATAATAGCCAAGATACAAAAGCAACCCAAGTGCCCATAAATAGATGAATGGATAAAGAAATGCAATAGACACACACAAACAAAATGGAATACTACTCAGCCATAAAAAATGAAATCTTATCATTTATGACAGTATGGATGGGCCTCAAGGGCATTAAGTGAAGTAAGAGAAAGATAGATATCATACTATCTCATTTATATGTGGAATCTAAAAAATAAAACAGCAACAACATCAGAAAAACTAAGAGATTATAGATACAGAGAACAGAGGTGGGAGTGAGGGGTGGGCAAAATGGATGAAGGTAGTTCAAAGGTATAAGCTTCCAGTCATCAAATAAGTCACGGGCATGAAACGTACAGCATGGCAACTATAGTTAATAATACAATATTGCAGATTTGAAAATTGCTAAGAAAAAATCTTGTAAGTTCTCATCACAAGAAAAAAAAATTTATGTATGTGTGATGACAGATGTTAACTAGACTCATTATAGTGGTTTTGTAATATAACTAATATTAAACGCTTTTTATTTTTTATTTTATTTATTTACTTTTTGGCTGCACCTTGCAGCTTGTGAGATCTTAGTTCCCCAACCAGGTATTGATCCTGCAACCCCTGCGTTGGAAACGGAATCTTAACCAGTGGACCCCTAGGGAAGTCCCTCAAGTCACTTTTTTTTTAAAGGGTGGAATGTTGGGGAGGGGCTGCACAAAAGTGAATGAATTATTATTTTGTACAGTTGTGGTTTGTCTGGTAACCTTTTCTGGATTGGAACAGCAGCAAAGAATTATATAGAAAGACGAGAAAGAAAATCAACTACAACATGCTAACATTTCTAAAAATTCATGACCCCTAAAATAAATGTAATCCATCCTCTAAAAAGATTCAGAGTACTGTATCTAGATTTTTCATCACATCTCTTATACCACATTTTTAGAACCAAACACATTAATAAATCTGTTAAAAAGTACTGAATTTCCCACACAGAAGTTCCTACGTAGCAGCATTCTCTCCTATTTCAGAACCACTTGTGTAACAAGCTCAAAGCCAGTGTAGTTTTGTTCTAGAGAATACAAAGGGAAGTTTATGAAAGACTTCATCTTCCTTGAAGGCAGAATTAATTCACTGATACACCACCATGAGAGCATGAATAAAACATATAGGTTGGCAACAAAGACATAAAGTGAAAATCTTTTTCAGCAGGAAATAGCAAGCAGCATGAGAAGGAATAGAAAATAAATCAGGTAGAGAAATATGCAGATAGCCCTGAGGAGGTAAAGCCTTGACTTGCATTTGTTTCTGCAGATTGGCAACTCTTGTGTCCCTTTCCAGGATGTCCACAGACAGGACAGCCTGTCCTACCTACCCAGACAGAGCTCATTCATCATCAACCTGAACAATGTGTCGCACTAATTTCCCACTTCTCACCATCCACACCTACATCCTGGAAACTCTTTGCTCTCTGTTTTCCTTCACCTTGATTTTCATCTAGAATTCACTCTTCACCTCTTCTCTCTTCAGCATTTTGATGAAATCCCCACTTAGGAGTTACGTTCGATTCCTAGAGCTGCCTTAACAGAGTATCACAAAACAGGATGGCTTAAGACAATAGAAACGTATCCTCATATTTCTGGAGGCTACTGCTGTTGTTCAGTCACTAAATCATGTCTGACCCTTTGAGACCCCATGGACTGCAGTGTGCCAGGCTTCCCTGTCCTTCTCTATCCATGCCTTGCCTGGATTCTGGTGGTTTCCTTGTCGTTCCCTGGCTGGGAGGATACATCTTTCCGAATCTCTCATCTTCACATGGTCACGTTCCCTCTGTCTCTCTGTGTATTCATATGGACTTCTAGTGAGAATTCTAGTCATTGGCTTTTGACGCACCCTAGTCCAATAACATCACTGACTCAACGGACATGAGTCTGAGCAAACTCTGGGAGATGGTGAAGGACAGGGAAGCCTGGTGTGATACTGGCAGAGAGTCAGACACAGCTTAGTAACTGAACAACAAGAAGTCTAATATGACTTCATCTTAACAAATTACATCTGTAAACCCAGTATTTACAAATAAGATCACATGGATCTGGGTGTAAACGAATTTTGGGGAGGGGGGACACTATTAAACCCAGTATAGGAGTAGAGCCCATATTGATGGTTTCATCTTTATATGAATCCACACAATCACTGTCAGCAATTAATCAAATGCTAGTGGCGCGAATGCCTGAGTATATTTTAAGTCCCAAACATATTCTACACCCCATAGAGTGGAAACAAGGTTACACATACCTGCATTATCTGCACAGTGGTAGACACTTGTTCCTTCAATAAATAATATAGATTGATAAAAACCTATGCACTGTCTTGTAATTTAAATGTGAACTGTGAAATAGAAGCACATTCGCCATGTTCAATTCAGTCACTCAGTCGTGTCCAACTCTGCAACCCTATGGACTGCAGCACGCCAGACTTCCCTGTCCATCACCAACTCCCGGAGTTTACTCAAACTCATGTTCATTGAGTTGGTGATGCCATCCAACCATCTCATCCTCTGTCATCCCCTTTTCCTCCTGCCTTCAATCTTTCCCAGCATCAGGGTCTTTTCAAATGAGTCAGTTCTTAACATCAAGTGAAGAACTGATTGGAGTCAGTATTGGAGTTTCAGCTTCAGCATCAGTCCCACCAATGAACACCCAGGACTGATCTCCTTTAGGATGGACTGGTTGGATCTCCTTGTAGTCCAAGGGACTCTCAAGAGTCTTCTCCAATACCACAGTTCAAAAGCATCAGTTCTTCAGTGCTCAGCTTTCTTTATAGTCCAATTCTCACATCCATACATGACTACTGGAAAACCATAGCCTTGACTAGATGGACCTTTGTTGGCAAAGTAATGTCTATGCTTTTTAATATGCTGTCTAGATTGGTCATAACTTTTTTTCTAAGGAGCAAGCATCTTTTAATTTCGTGACTTCAGTCACCATCTGCAGTAATTTTGGAGTCCAAGAAAATAAAGTCTGACACTGTTTCCATTGTTTCCCTATCTATTTGCCATGAAGTGATGGGACCAGATGCCATGATCTTAGTTTTCTGAAAAGTGAAAGCGAAGTCACTCAGTCATGTTCGACTGTTTGTGACCCCATGGACTGTAGCCTACCAGGCTCCTCTGTCCATGGGATTTTCCAGGCAAGAATACTGGAGTGGGTTGCCATTGAAGGTTGAGTTGTAAGCCAGCTTTTTTACTCTCCTCCTTCACTTTCATCAAGAAGCTCTTTAGTTCTTCACTTTCTGCCATAAGCGGGGTGTCATCTGCATATCTGAGTTTATTGATATTTCTCCTGGCAATCTTGATTCCAATTTGTGCTTCATTCATCCTGGCATTTTGCATGATGTACTCTACATATAAGTTAAATAAGCAAGGTGACAATATACAGCCTTGACATACTGCTTTCTCGATTTGGAACCAGTCTGTTCCATTTCCAGTTCTAATTGTTGCTTCTTCACCTGCATATAGATTTCTCAAGAGGCAGGTAAGGTGGTCTGGTATTCCTATCTCTTTCAGAATTTTCCATAGTTTGTTGTGATCCACACAGTCAAAGGCTTTGGCATAATCAATAAAACAGAAGTAGATGTTTTACTGGAACTTCCTTGCTTTTTAGATGATCCAAGGGACGTTGGCAACTTGATCTCTGGTTCCTCTGCCTTTTCTAAATCTAGCTTGAACATCTGGAAGTTTACGGTTCACCTACTGTTGAAGCCTGACTTGGAGAATTTTGAGTATTACTTTGCTAGTATGTGAGATGAATGCAATTGTATAGTAGTTTGAACGTTCTTTGGCATTGTCTTTCTTAGGGATTGGAATGAAAACTGACGTTTTCCAGTCCTGTAGCCACTGTTGAGTTTTCCAAATGTGCTGGCATATTGAGTGCAGCACTTTGACAGCATCATCTTTTCAGATTTGAAATAGCTCAACTGGAATTCCATCACCTCCACTAGCCATGTTAGCGAGACCATCTTAGCAAGAACTCTAGGCCTGCTGTGAATTCATTTTTCTTCCAGTTTAATTTGACTGTTTGCCTCCTCCACCCCTCCCAAACATTTAAACTTTGTTGTCATCCCCAGATTCTTTGGCTAACAATAGAAGTAATGATACCTTCCCAAAGCTTCCCAAACAGGTTCAGGAGGCATGGCATTCCTTTGTCACAGAGATCATCATTTAATATAAAGCATTCATACACAGGTCACAGCTGAAAACAACACCTGTTGATACCCGCCAGGGCTGAGACACCTGAGCCTGAGCCCCTATTCAGAACCTACCCTTTGTCCAAGTTATGATTAACTTTCATTAATTGTGGAGTAGTGGTTTTTCCCTAAGTGGATGTCTGGAGATAAATGGGGTTGTTATATCTGGACTGGAGGTGCTAGTGGACTCTAGTGGCAGAGGACAGTGTGTGTCTGTGTGTCTGTGTGTCTGTATGTGTCTGTGTCTGTGTGTGTCTGTGTGTTCGTGGCTCAGTCGTGTCAAACTGTTTGCAACCCTGTGGACTGTAGCCCTCCAGGCTCCTCTTCCAGGGGATTTCCCAGGCAAGAATACTGGAGTGGGTAGCCATTTCTTTCTCTAGGGATTTCCTTCCCAACCCAGGAAGGCTGCTCAACATTCTACCATAGACAGGACAGCCCCCTCCATGACAAAGAACTGTTTTGACCCCAAATGTCCAAATGCTGGCAAACCCTACTGTAGATTATTTTGCTTTTTTCCAGTCTCACCATTAGACATGTGTCTGTCCAGTTGAAGTTAGTGAGTGAGTGAAAGTCACTCAGTAGTGTCCAACTCGTTGCGACCCCATGGACTATACAGTCCATGGAATTCTCCAGGCCAGAATACTGGAGTGGGTAGCCTTTCCCTTCTCCAGGGGATCTCCCCAACCCAGGGATCGAACCCAGGTCTCTGGCATTGCAGGCGGATTGTTTACCAGCTGAGCCACAAGGGAAGCCCCTTTGAAGTACAAAGCAGTAACTCATTAAGGAAAAAGAGTATTTCCCAGCTTGTTTTTCCTTACCTTCTGCATCTTAAGTTTTAGACATTTTCCCCCCGATGTCCTTCCCCTGCCATGAGATTTTAATATCATAGCTATACCTTATGTCTGGGGGCTTCCCAGGTGGCGCTTGCGGTAAGGAACTCACCTGCCAATGCAAGAGACAAAAGAGGCTTGAGTTCGATCCTGGGTCGGGAAGATCTGTGCAACTGAGATTTTTACACTCTGGTGAAATACCATGGCTGTAGTCACTTACAAGCAAACAAATATTGTAACAGGGAATAAATCAATATTTTATGAAGGTTTTAAACAGTTTTTTTAATTGTGGTAAAATACACATAATATAAAAGCTGCCATCTTAGCCATTTTTAAGTGTACAATTCAGTAGTGTTAAGGTTTCTTTTTGTAACTCGCTTATTTCACTTAGCATAATGTCCTCAAAAGACTATATTTTTGCCATTGAATGATCTTGGCACCCTTGTTGAAAATAATTTGACTTTATATGCACCCATTTACTTCTGGGCTTATAAATGGGCTTTTAAATATAAATTTAGCTCCTATATTTCTTCTTGAATATATTTGTTTCAGACTTTGAAAAGTTCTTGGTGTTTTGTTTTTAGAATGTACGGCCAAGAATTTTTAAACGTTTTATGGCTTAGATTTTTGTATCTCCCAAGAAACCAATTTTTGCCCCTACTTAGAATGTATGAACCCAAATCAATTTCATTCTGAATAAGGGATAAAAAATTGATTGGCACAAAGGTTGAATACACTGATCAAAACAGGGATGTTGTATCCATAACATATCATTCCCCCTATAATTTTTAATAATGAACGCTGTTCATGCCAAGTGTATTTCCATTATAAGATCAGGACTATGCTTAACAGAGCCAAAGAGGAATCTTGCCCAAAACCAGCTGGAACCCTCTAACAATGGGAAAAAACTGAGCTCATACTGTTGCTACTTGAACTAAAGATATCAGTAAACTCAGATTCCACTTGGACTAAAGAGGGACCTTGCCTATTTCCATATGTATTTCATGATGCAGTATATAAAGATGGCAATATAGAAAGTTTAATATTAACAATATTTGAGAACAAATGTCAAAAAAAATTAACTAGTAAGACTGAAACCTCCTAACATCTTTTTATGCCAATCAGGGTTATATCTACTTTCAGAGACAGCAAGCACCCAATGCCTGAGAAAGCCGCACACCCTGGGCAATGTTTATGGAACGTTTTCTACTCCTGATAGGATTAAAAGTAACAGTCATTCCTATGAATTGCTTCTTATTTACTCAGGTGACATCGCAAATTGCAATACCCCAACCATTCATTGTGGTGAAATATGGCAATTATAGTTACAGCCAAGCAAAGAAATATTTTACTCCTTACACGCTCCTGGAGATGGTGAGGCACAGGGAAGCCTGGCATGCTGCAGTCCATGGGGTCGGAGAGTCGGACATGACTGAGCAACTGAACAACAACAAAACTAATCTTTTATGTAGGATTATGAGAGGCTCTTCAATGTAAAGCTGGTTCCGGTGTTTCTTTTTAAAATACTTGATTCAGTATTAGAAAACTATTTTAGTGTTCTGTTTTTGTTTTTAAGAATTTGTGGTTAAGAATCTTTGAGTGTGTATGACTTCTTAAAAGTCATACACATTCTTAAAGTTTGGTGCATAATATCTTTGGGTCTTATTTTTATACCTGTGATATTAAGGAGCTAGACCAAACCCCTAAGAGTCCTTCTAGTTCTCAGATCTATTATTCTGATTGTTTATATAAATAACTGCAGAAAAGCTTCATAATTGAAAGCTTCATAATTGACAAGAGGGATATTTTGGGTTAAAAATAGAGTAGTTGGGATATCTCTTACTTTGTGAAAAACACTCCAAAAATACACATTAAAAAAAAAACTAGCTAAGTAAAAATCATATGCAATTCACTTTTTATTATGGGCGACATACAGAGAGTGAACAAACATATGCAAAACAAAGAAAGCCATTCAGTCAGTAGCGCCACCTGGGAAGCCCCCATAAGAAATCCACCAACAATAAATGCTGGAGAGGGTGTGGAGAAAAGGGGACCCTCCTACACTGTTAGTGGGAACGTAAATTGGTACAGCCACTATGGAGAACATTATTGCTACTGCTGCTAAGTCGCTTCAGTCATTGTGTCCCACTCTGCAACCCTGTGGACTGTAGCCTTCCAGGCTTCTCTATCCATGGGATTCTTCAGGCACAAATATTGGAGTGGGTTGCCATGTCCTCTTCCACGGGATCTTCCCAAACTCGAGATAGGGATCAAATCCACATCTTTTATACCTCCTGCACTGGCAGACAGGTTCTTTACCACTAGTGCCACCGGGGAAGCCCAGACCACCAGGGAAGTCCCTTAATGCTAATCTCATCCAAAACACCCTCCAACTTGATACATACAATTAATCATCACAAAGAGATAGTAATACTGTGAAATGGCATCTGATCATGCTTAATATAATGGAAATGTAGCATTGGTACTAAGCATATTATAATAATATTAGGTAACAGTACAGCTAGAATGTAAAGAGCCTCTTGATAAAAGTGAAAGAGGAGAGTGAAAAAGTTGGCTTAAAGCTCAACACTCAGAAAACTAAGATCATGGCATCTGGTCCCATCACTTCATGGCAAATACATTGGGGAAACAGTGGAAACAGTGGCTGACTTTATTTTTTGGGGGCTCCAAAATCACTGCAGATGGTGATTGCATCCATGAAATCAAAAGACGCTTACTCCTTGGAAGAAAAGTTATGACCAACCTAGACAGCATATTAGAAAGCAGAGACATTACTTTGTCAACAAAGATCCATCTAGTCAAGGCTATGGTTTTCCCAGTAGTCATGTATGGATGTAAGAGTTGGATTATAAGGAAAGCTGAGCCCCGAAGAATTGATGCTTTTAAGCTGTGGTGTTGGAGAAGACTCTTGAGAGTCCCTTGGACTGCAAGGAGATCCAACCAGTCCATCCTAAAGGAGATCAGTCCTGGGTGTTCATTGGTGGGACTGATGTTGAAGCTGAAACTCCAGTACTTTGGCCACCTGATGCGAAGAGCTGACTCATTTGAAAAGACCCTGATGATGGGAAAGATTGAAAGCAGGAGGAGAAGGGGATGACAGAGGATGAGACGGTTGGATGGTATCACCAACTCAATGGACATGAGTTTAGGTGAACTCTGGGAGTTGGTGATGGACAGGGAGGCCTGGTATGCTGCAGTTCATGGGGTCACAAAGAGTCGGACACGATTGAGCGACTGAACTAAACTGAACAGCTAAAATTTTTTCTTTTTCCTTTCAGTGATTTTTATATTGGAGGCCATGCTTTCAGATAAACTTGGTTTTTCACAGACCTGCAATATTTCTCCTTAAAGTGTAGCATGAAATGCTTGCTGTTGAATCTTCTGCACTTGGTTTCACTTTGTTCTTTATCCGTGCACGTCAACTTCTAAGTGAGGATTATTTTATGAAAAGGAAAAAAATGTGTTAAATCAAAGAAAAGACAAGCTTCATCATGTTTATACCCATCCGACCTTCACAGAGACAATAATGAAATGGCTATTAGCCTGGATGGTTATCTTCCTCCTGCGCAGAAATCCACCCCTCCCAACCTTCTCCTTCACATCTCAAAATGTCCCCTCCTCTGCTCTGCTCTTGCGGGCATCTGCTCCCATCTCCCTATCCAGCCTTAGCTCCCCGCAGATGCAGACACAGTGAGTGACAGTTTACACATTTCCTCAAATGCATCATGCACTTGCCTCACTTTGACGCTACTGCTCTCCAGAATGTTCTTCCCTCGCTCACTGCTTTGGAGTGTCCCCAGACATCAAGATTCAACTTACTGCCTTCTCCCTCTCTTCCTCCTCTTACTCTTCTTTTTCCTTCCTTCCTTCCTCTCTTCCTTCTTTTTCCTCTTCTCTTCCTCATCCTCCTTATTCTCCTTCTCCTCCTCCTTCTTCTTCCTGCCTTCAACTTACTGCTTTTCTTGACCCCCAGGTGGAAGCCCTCTTTGGATCCCCTGGAATGTGTATCTCTTCTAAACCACCCTTGTGTTAGCATGCATCCTCCAGTTACTTGGTGTTTATGTCAGTCTGTCCCCAGGAAGCTATTAGAAGCAGGAGGGTAAGGACTGTGAGTTACTTACCTCTGTAATATGGAGAGCCGGCTCTAGTTCTCAGGGCTGTTTTGGACTCTGCACTTAGCTAGTCCTGGGTTTGCATCCTACCTCCACCACTAATTGGCTGGATGATCTTGTACAAACCACTCAACTTTTCTAGGCCTAGGTAAATAACAAGAATAATACCAAAAGTATAATCGTAATAATGATAAACTTGCCTCAGCAGGGGGTAGTGAAGACAGAGATCAACGTATATGAAGCATTTGTCACCACGCCTGTCATATACTAGCAAGGTGCTCACCTAACAGAGATACCCTTTCTATCTCCTCTGTATCTGTCACTGTGCCTTACCTATAGCAGGTTTTGTAGAATGAATAAATGAAAGATGACATGATGAGTTCAGTGTAGTGTGAAAATGAACCTGAAGAGTGTCCCTCACTCTGATGCAGAGAAAAACTAGATGAGGCTGAAGTTGACATTACACCTTGCCAAGGTAATAAAAATAAGGGAAACAGTTTATTCTTATTCTCTCAGAATTTCAGAGAGAAAAGTATTTGAAGGTAAAATTCATTAAAAAAAATCTTAACAATCAAACTCAAATGGCTCATTTGAAATTGAAAGTGAAAGTGAAAATCTCTCAGTTGTTGCGTCTAACTCTTTGTGACCCCATGGACTATACAGTCCATGGAATCCTCCAGGCCAGAGTACTGGAGTGGGTAGCCCTTCCCTTCTCCTCTTTACCAGCTGAGCCACAAGGGAAGCCCAAAGGCTCATTTAATGTCCCTAATATGACCTATTCCTCGTCTTTTAAAAATAGAAGACTCGTTTCTTTGGCTGCAGTGGGTCTTTGTTGCTGCGTGAGGGCTTTTTCCAGCGGTGGTGAGCGGGGGCTATTCTTTGCTGTGGTGTGTAGCTTCTCGCTGCAGTGGCTTCTCTTGTTGCAGAGCATGAGCTCTAACCACGTGGGCTTAGAAGTTGCGGCTCTAGGGCTCTAGAGTGTGGGCTCAGTTGTTGTGGCCAGACATAGATCAATAAAATGGAACTGAGAGTCCAGAAATAAGTCCATATATTTATGGTTAATTGATTTTTGATGCAGGTGCCAAGCAATACAATAGGGACAGAATAGTCTTTTCAACAAATGGTGCTGAAACAGCGAATGTGTGTTCAGTTGCTCAGTCATGTCTGACTCTTAGTGGTCCCATGGACTATAGCCCACTAGGCTCCTCTGCCCATGGAATTTTCCAGGCAAGAATACTGGGGTGTCATTTCCTACTCCAGGGGATCTTCCTGACCCAGAAATCAAATCCACATATCTTGCATCTCCTGCATTGGCAGGCGGTTTCTTTATCACTAGGGCCACTTGGGAAGCCCAGTACAACTGAAAAGCCACAGGCTAAAGACAGAAGTTGAACCCCTATCTCTCTCACCAAACACAAAAATCAGCTCAAAATGGATCAAATGATCAAGTATCTAAATGTAAGAGCTAAAATTGTAAAGGTTTTAGAAGAAAATGTAAGAATAAATTTTCACGAAATGAAACTTGAATAGGTGGTTTTTTAGACATGACAGCAAAAGAAACTAAAGGGGAAAAAAAGATAACTTGGACTACATCAAAATTTAAAACTTGTGTCCATCAAAAGCACACTGTCAGGAAAGTGCAAAGGCAACTCAGACAATGGGAGAAAATATCTGCAAATCATATATCTGGTAAGGGTCTAGAATCCAGAAATGTATACTCAACAATAAAGAGAAAAATAGCCCAATTTCTCAAAAAGGCAAAAGGCTTCAAGAAACTTTTCTCCAAACAAGACTTCTAAATAGTCAATAAGCCATGAAAAGCTGTTCTACCTAATTAGTCATAGGGAAATGCAAATCAAAACCCCAGATACCACTTTATACTCACCAGAATGGCTATCATCAAAAAGAGAGACAATAACAAGTGTTGGCAGGGAGCAATTAGATCAATGGAAACCTTCATACACTGTTGGTGGGACTTGAAAATGGTGCTGCAGCTTTGGAAAACTGTTTGTCAATTCCTCAAAAGTTAAACACAGAGTTACGATAGGACCCATCAATTCCACTCTTAGATATATATCCAAGAGAATTGAAAACATATGTCCACACAACAATTTGTACACGAATAATCAATACAGCATTGTGCGTAATATCCAAAAGTGCAAACCACCCATCAAGTAATGAACGAGTGAACAAAATGTGTTGTAATTCATACAATGGAATATTGTTTAGTCATAAAACAGAATGAAGCATTGATGAAACTTGAAAACATTAGATGAAAGAAGTCAGACACCAAAGGCCACATTTGTGTGCTTTCATTTATAATATATATTCAGAATAGGTAAATCAAATTCATAACACAGAAATCTGATTAATGTTTGCCAGGGTTAGGGGGAGAGAGAAATGGGGAGTGATTGCAAATAAGCATGGGATTTCTTTTGGGGGTGATGAAAAATTTCTGGAATTTGATAATGATGATGATTGTACAACTTTGTAAATATGCTAAAAATCACTGAATTCTGAACTTTAAAGAAGTACAGTATGTGAATTCTATCTCAACTTTTCAGTTGTAAAGACAGTCAGATGTCTGTCGTTGACTTACATACTTTGAGCATAGTGTGCAATAAAATGAACAGGAAGTACTCTGGAATATACCAGAGCAAACGTTTCCCAGACAACTCTGAAAAGAATGCTAAGTGAATACATTTCTTTGATCTGCAGAGTGTCAAAATGGCAAGATAATAAAGGCTGCTCTTTCTTTCCTCCCAAAACCAACCTTGGAGAAACTATTGAAAAATCAACAAGCCACAGAGATGTGGCTTCCATAAAGTAAGAACAGAAAACAGTAACAAAAGGTTGGAAACTCTGGCTAAAACCTGTCTTGATGTGATTGTGGGTATATGTGATTCTGGGTGGTGGAAGCTGCAGTGTCACTAAGGGGTCAGGTGGGAGGAAAGATTTCAAAGTTCTGTTCTCAATTCTTCCCCAAAATGCTCTTAAACAATGATTATCTCCCTTTCCCTGTGGAAATTCTGGGTCACTGGTGTTTGAGGGTACCACAAGTCCCTGCTGGGCTGAGGCATTGATGTATATGATATGTATGCATATATATGTAATACATACAGATATTTATACATCTTGAATTTATTAATTGCACTTTTTGAATTTTCAGATCTTTGCTCAGCATAATATATTGTGAAAGAGAAGCGACCCCAAAAAAAAAAAAAAGAACACACCATCTTTTTCTTGCATATTTTCCAGTACATATGGAAAAAATACCCAAAAAAGTAGACCATGAATTAGGCCATAAAAGAACCCTCAATAAATTCCAGAGGAACCAAGATCACATACACCATATTGACCAAGTTCTTCAGCCATAATGCAATTAGAATTTCAGAATGCAATATGACTACAAAGATACCATATGTCTGGAAAACTATATCTTAAAACACTCTATAGGATGCAGAAGAAATGAAAAAGGGAAATGAAGAAATTCATAGAACTGGATGATAATGAAAACAGTTCTCCATAAACTTGATAATACAATAAAGACCATTTCTATCATGATTGGTGCTGTGCTTAAGTAGAATATTCCACAAGCTGGAACCTCTTACCTGAAGATGAAATGACATAGTCTTTAACATTAAGTTCATAAGGGATTTGGATTTATAAGGAGACCAAGCTGTGGGGCATTTCTATTTCTTTGGTCACCACTTCCTATACAATATTACAAACCTCTGTGTATAGTTCTTCAGGCACTCTGTCTACCAGATCTAATCCCTTGAATCTATTCATCGCCTCCAACACATAATCATAAGGAATTTGACTTAGGCCACACCTGAATGACCTAGTGATTTTCCCTACTGTCTTCAATTTAAGCATGAATTTTGTAACAAGGAGCTCCAGTTCTTGCTTTTGCTGACTGTATAGAGTTTCTCCATCTTTGACTGCAAAAAAACGGTAATCAATCTGATTTCGATATTGACCATCAAAGAAGGAGACCCAGGTTTGATCCCTGGGTCTAGAAGATCCACTGGAGAAGGGAATGGCTGCCTCTCCAGTATTCTTGCCTGGAGAATTCCATGGACAGAGGAGCCTAGCATGCTACAGTCCATGGGGTTGCTAAGAATCGGACATGACAGAGCAACTGAAAAACAACAAAAATCTGGTGCACTTGGTTCAAAAGTTAAGTGTTTGCTTTTTTCCCCTGAAAAAAAAACAATACTTTTCTATACTCACTAAAGAAATAACTCATTGATGTGTTGTTGAAAATAATCTTAATATCACACCCAAATGCTTCAGGCAATAGGAAGAAATGGTTGCTATGCCAACAGCAACTGAAAAGGGGACAGGAATTCACACTCGGCTCCTTCCCAAGCGGAAATGGAAATCTTCCAGAATGAATGTGACATTCTGGTTGTGGTAGCCTGGGAATGAGCCCTGGGAAGTAGCTTTCCTGGGAGACCTGTTCATGATTTCTGGTCCTTGTTCTAGTTTGTTCATTACAGTCTGAGTGAGCCACCCACTGCCATTTTCAATAATGCAAACTATTAGTGAGAAACTTCTCATTTAGTGTATGAACTGGACAAGTATTATTTTTCTCTGCCAGACATTAGGCCCCACTTTTGATATTAATTTGCTGTTGTTGTTCAGTTGCTCAGTTGTGTCCAATTCTTTGCAACCACATGGACTGCAGCACACCAGGTCTCCCTGTCCTTCACCGTCTCTTGGAGCTTGCTCAAACTCATGTCCTAAATTTTTTGTGGGAAATTTCCCTTCCTTGCTCCCAGACCATGTCATTCATGGGCTGCCATACTAAGTGTGAAGGATGGGGAGGAATCTAGGCCTGCCCAGTGGGCTCCTGCATTTCCTGGGACAGACATTGTTTTAGATCTAGGAGGATGAGTCTGTCATGGATCTGCCCTTCAGGAGACTTTTCTAAGGTTTATTTCTTAAAAAAAAATTGTTTTTTGGCCTACAATGCAGCATGTAGAATCTTAATTCCCTGACCAGGGAGCGAACCTGTGGTCCCTGAAGTGTGAGTGCAGGGTCTTAACCACTGGAGAAGTTCCCTTTTTTGGGGCAAAATTTTTGTTGAAGGAGATATTTTCTGTCCTTTTGGAAACAAAGACAATAAGGTATGTCTGTTAATATATTATGCATATATCATGTGATACCTTACATAATAAGGTATGTATGTCTAGAGTAGCTTGGGGTCATATTTATTGCCACATGGACAGAGGGCCTAGAATTAAGGTAACACAGGAAAAATAAAACCAAAAGAAAAATGGAGTCAACAGGTGAAGAGGGACTCATTCTTGATTACTTCATTAAGTCACCTAGATCCAGTCATTCCTAAAACTGGAGTACCTCTGAACTTTCTGATTATGCAAGCCAATAAATTCTGTTTTTAGGTTAAGCTAATTTGGGATTTATCACTGGCAAGAGAAAGTTGTTGTCGTTCAGTCACTCAGTCGTATCTTAGCAACCCATGAACTGTAGCACGCCAGGCTTCCCAGTCCTTCACTATCTCCTGGAGCTTGCTTGAACTCATATTCATTGTATTGGTTTTACCACTGGCCAATAAAGCAACTAATGAAAAATAGAAAAACAGAAACCTGTTGAATTTGGAGCCAGACTTTTGGCTCAACCTACCCATCATTAACACACTATGGATACCTTCTTAAAAGAAGGGACAGCACTATTCTATTCACTGATATAAACAATTCTTCTTCTTCTCTCTCTCTCTTTTTTTTTTTTTTTTGGTTGTGCTGAGTCTTTGTTGCTGCACACTGACTTTCTCTAGTTTCAGAGAGTGGGGACTGCTACTACAGGTTTCTCATTGCAGTGGCTTCTCTTGTGGAGCACAGGCTCTAGGGCATGAGAGCTTGGTAGTTGCAGTGCATGGATTTAGTTGCTCTGCGGCATGCTGAATCTTCCTGGACCAGGGATCGAAGCCACGTCCCCTGCAGGCAGATTCTTAACCACTGTGGCACCAGAGAAGTGCAAAAACAAGTATTATTCTTAATTTTAGAAATGTGCTTTATTTGGTTTACAACATAAAGAACTATAATAAAATTTAAAATAGGCTGAATTTTAAAATAAATTTGGAGAGCTGTCTGTACACCAAAAAGCCATTAAACATCCTACAGGTGCTGCTAGTTTGAGAAACCCAGGCTGACGTTTTCCCCTTATGTCCCATCCCCTTCCACAGTGGATTTATGACATTCCAGTTCTACTTGGAAGTATGTCTTTTGGACTCCTTTTCAGGACACCTGTTGAAAAAAATTTTAATGGGATGAGACTTTTGTGTAAACACGTTGGTCCTTTTGCTGGTTTATGGGCAAATATTTTGGTTGCTCTTCTGTACTTCCATCTTGAAATTGGTCATAGGTCACACTCTGCTCCTCTGAGGAGGGTGTTATAAAGAAAAGACTACAGGACTTAGGAAAGGAACTGAGAACACGTGTATTAACAACTGAGCAACTTTGTATGCACGAGTGACTTCTGGAAGGGAGAGACCAGATTACATATCAATATTTACATGGAAAGAGTAAAAGTACCATCACACTTAATGAGAATTTTAAACCTCTTCTTGCTATCACTCTCATTTGCACTTGAAAAGAGCTGTCAGTCAGAAATTTTTTTTCCCCTTTGGTTACCGGAGAGATGATTCTCTTGGAAGGATATATATTTCTTTTTTAGGCTGCAACATGCTTTGCAACTTAAAAGTGCTCATCTTCTTGAAATCATGTGGGCTTCAATTTTCAAGCCTTGAATTAGAGGGATATTGCCCTGGATAAAAATATATCCACGGGAAAGGATTATTTGCAATTCAGAAATGTTAGCCTTGTTCGTTTGGTGGAAGCCAAGTAAGTTGGGACTGATATGGTAATCTAGTTTATAGTTTTTAAAACCATATTTGTCTTGGTTAAAGTAATGCAAAGATGAGCCCTTTCCCTGACAGCTCAGCAGGTCTCCCAAGCTGTGACTGCCAAAATGGTAGAGACTGACAAAAAAGGAGAAAATCAGTTCTATTGCACAGTGAAACCTATTGCTGAGGTTTCTCATTAAAAAAGAAAGGAAAGAACAAGTGAACCCCAGGGCTCCTGAACACATCTGTAAGGTGTGAAAAGCAGCAAGGAATCTAAATCAAACTGAATTTAGATTTCTAAGAGAAGCCCACACCCACCTCCCCACCAACCAAGGGTTAAGATATTTAACTTGCCTATTAGCAGAATTGCCATGCTCTTTCTTGTCTTTGCTTTAACATCGACCATCAGATATATATATATATTTTTTTCCCCTCAGGGGTATGCTTGGTATTTCAGTTCTGAATTTAGTTTGCCTTGGCTTTGCCAGCTCCTTTTGGCAGGCGGCAGTCACAGGTGGCTGGGTGCCTGAAGCACCAAGCCTTCCCACCTGGCCCTCCTCCCTAGGTTTCCATTATGGACTCCTTGGTTAGCTCTCAGGCTGAACAGCCCCAGACTCTGTGCCTAAGTCACATTTGCTTTGCTCTCTGAGTTCCCAAACATGGTGCAGCACTGATAATAACCTCTGCTCTCAGCTGTTCTGAAAAAGGAAAGGGACAAACATTGGGGATCACTGCCTCCCCATCACTCTGGGGCTGGCGTGCTCCTATTTCCTACCCAGCCTCTTGTTGGTGTGCACACTGGGAAGTGATGCCCAACACCCCTCCACTCGGCTCCACATGGTGGGCATGGACAAAGATTTCCTTCAGGCACCATCTGCATCACAGCCCCCTCCCTGTCTTAAGTCAAGAGAACAGTTTTGGTTTTGTTTTTTTAATGCATTTATTTTTAGTTTATTTTTGGCTATGCTGGGTCTTCGTTGCTGCACAGGCTTTTCTCTAGTTGTGGCGAGTGGGGACTCCTCTTCCTCGCAGTGCAAAGGCTTCTCATTTCGGTGGCTTCTCTTGTGAACCGTGAGCTTTAGTACACGCAGACTTCTGTAGCTGCGGTGTGTGGGCTCAGTAGTTGCAGCTCCCCAGGTTCTAGAGCATGGCCAGGCTCAATAGTTGTGGCACTTGGATTTAGTTGCTCTGTGGCACGTGGGATCTTTCCAGACCAGGGATAGAACCAGTGTCTCCCGCAATGACAGGCAGATTCTTTACCACTGAGCAACCTGGGAAGTCCCAAGGGGTCAGTTTTGAGTGCTCTCATTTCACGGCTCTTTGAACTAAAAGGGTGATGTGATATAGTAGAAAGATGGTGGTTTTTGTGAAGTTTCACCCAATTTTGTGACTTTAAGCTACTTAACCACAGTTCCCAGTTGGCAAGATCTTTGTGAAGACCAAGAATAATGTATTCAAGGCTTCAGGGACCTGGTGGTACTCAGACTAGAGGGTCAATTTCTTTCTTTTTTAAATTATTTTTTTCATTGAAGGATAATTGCTTTACAGAATTTTGTTGTTTTCTGCCAAACCTCAACATGAAACAGCCATAGGTATACATATATGCCCTCCCTTTTGAAACTTCTTCCCATCTCCCTCCACATCCCACGCCTTTAGGTTGATACAGAACCCCTGTTTGAGTTTCCTGAGCCATACAGAAAATTCCCATTGGCTATCTATTTTATAAATGGCAATGTAAATTTTCATGTTACTCTTTCCATACATTTCACCCTCTCCTCCCCTCTCCCCATGATAAGTTTATTCTCTGTATCTGTTTCTCCATTGCTGCCCTGTAAATAAATTCTTCAGTACCATTTTTCTAGATTCTGTATATATGCTTTAGAATACAATATTTATCTTCCTCTTTCTGACTTACTTCACTCCGTGTAATAGGTTCATCCACCTCATCAGAACTGACTCAAATGCATTCCTTTTCATGGCTGAGTAATATTCCATTGTGTATATGTACCACAATTTCTTTATCCATTCATCTGTCAATGGACATCTAGGTATTTTTGATTCATATTCTAGCTATTGTAAACAGTGCTGCAATGAATAATGGGATACATGTGTTTTTTCCAATTTTGCTTTCCTCAGGGTAAATGCCTAGGAGTGGGATTGCTGGGTCATATGGTGGTTTTATTCCTAGTGTTTTAAGGAATCTCTGTACCATGTTCCATAGTGGCTGTACCAGTTTACATTCCCACCAACAGTGCAAGAACATTTCCTTTACACCCTCCCCAGTGTTTATTGTTTGTAGACTTTTTGATGAGGGCCATTCTAACTGGTGTGCAGTGATATCTGATTGTAGTTTTGATTTGCATTTCTCTAATAATGAGTGATGTTGAGCATCTTTTCATGTGTTAGTTAGCCATATGTATGTCTTCTTTGGAGAAATGTCTGTTTAGGTTTTCCCCCCACTTTTTGATTGGGTTGTTTGTTTTTCTGGTATTGAGTTGTATAAGCTGCTTGTGTATTTTGGAAATTAATCCTTTGTCAGTTGTTTCATTTGCTATTATTTTCTCCCATTCTGAGGGTTGTCTTTTCACCTTGCTTATAGTTTCCTTTGCTGTGCAAAAGCTTTTAAGTTTAACCAGGTCCCACTTGTTTACTTTTGCTTTTATTTCCATTACTCTAGAGGTGGGTCATAGAGAATCTTAATTTATGTCATTGAGTGTTCTGCCTATGTTTTCCTCTAAGAGTTTTATCGTTTCTGGTCTTACATTTAGGTCTTTGATCCATTTTGAGTTTATCTTTGTGTATGGAGTAAAGGAAGTGTTCTAATTTCATTCTTTTACGTGTATCTGTCCAGTTTTCCCAGCATCATTTATTAAAGAGGCTGTTTTGCCCCATTGTATATTCTTGCCTCCTTTGCCAAAAATAAGGTAACTATAGGTGCATGGATTTATTTCTGGGCTTTCTATCTTGTTCCATTGGTCTATATTTCTGTTTTTGTGCCAGTACCATACTGTCTTGATGACTGTAGCTTTGAAGTATAATCTGAAGTAAGGAAGGTTGATTCCTCCAGCTCCATTCTTCTTTCTCAAGACTGCCTTGGCTATTGAGGTCATTTGTGTTTTCATATGAATTGAGGGATTTTTTGTTCCAGTTCTGTGAAAAATGTCCTTGGTAATTTGATAGGGATCACACTGAATCTGTAGATTGTGTTTGGTAGTACAGTCATTTTCACAATATTTATTCTTCCTACCCAGGAACATGGAATATCCCTCCATCTGTTTATGTTGTCTTTGATTTATTTTATTAGTGTCTTATAATATTCTGTGTACAGTTCTTTTGTCTCCTTAGGTAAGCTTATTCCTAGATATTTAATTATTTTTGTTACAATGGTGAATGGGATTAATTCCTTAATTTCTCTTTCTGATTTTTCTTTGTTAGTATATAGAGATGCAAGTGATTTCTGTATATTGATTTTGTATCCTGCAACTCTGTTAAATTAACTGATTACCTTTAGCAATTTTCTGATACTATCTTTAGGGTTTTCTCTGTACACTATCATGTCATCTACAAACAGTGAGAGCTGTACTTCTGGATCTGGATCCTTTTATTTCTTTTACTTCTCTGATTTCTGTACCTAGGACTTCCAGAACTATGTTGAATAATAGTGGTGAAAGTAGACACCCGAGTGTTGTTTCTGATCTTACGGGGAATGCTTGAAGTTTTTCACCACTGAGAATAATGTTTGCTGTAGGCCCATCATATAGAGCCTTTACTATGTTGAGGTAGGTTCCTGCTATGCCCATTTCTTGAAGGGTTTTAATCATAAATATGTGCTGAATTTTGTCAAAGGCTTTTTCTGCATCTATTGAGATTATCATATGGTTTTTATATTTCAATTTGTTAATATGGTATATTACATTATAGATTTGTGCATATTAAAGAATCCTTGCATCCCTGGAATAAACACAACTTGATCATGGTACATGAGCTTTTTGATGTGTTGCTGAATTCTGTTTGCTAAAATTTTGTTGAGGATTTTTGCATCTATGTTCATCAGTGATATTGGCTTGTAGTTTTCTTTTTTTGTGTTGTCTTTGTCTGGTTTTGGTATCAGGGTGATGGTGGCCTCATAGAGTTTGAAAGTGTTCCTTCCTCTGCAATTTTTTGCAGGAGTTTTAGAAGGATAGGCATTAGCTCTTCTCTAAATGTTTAATAGAATTCTTCTGTGAAGCCATCTGGACCTGGGCTTTTGTTTTTTGGGAGATTTTTGATCACAGCTTCAATCTCAGTGCTTGTAATTGGGTTGTTCATAACATATTTCTTCCTGGTTCAGTCTTGGAAGATTGAACTTTTCTAAGTATCTGTCCATTTCTTCCAGATTATCCATTTTATTGCCATACAGTTGTTCATAACAGGCTCTTATAATCCTTTGTGTTCCTTCACTGTCTGTTGTAACCTCTCCTTTTTCATTTCTAATGTTGTTGATTTGATTCTTTTCTCTTTTTTTCTTGATGAACTGGCTAAAGTTTTGTCAAGTTTGTTTATCTTCTCAAAGAACCAGCTTTTAGTTTTATTAATCTTTACTATTGTTTCTTTCATTTCCTTTTCATTTATTTCTGTTTGGCTCTTTATGATTTTTTTCCTTCTACTAATTTTGGGGTTTTGTTGTTGTTGTTGTTGTTCTGCTTTTTCCAGTTGTTTTAGGTATACATTTAGGTTGCCTATTAGCTGTTTCTCTTGTTTTTTGAGGTAGGATTGTATTGCTATAAACTTCCATCTTAGGATTGCTTTTGCTGCATCCCACAGGTTTTGAGTTGTTGTGTTTTCATTGTCATTTGCTTCTAGAAATATTTTGATTTCCCTTTTGATTTCTTCAGTAACCTCTTGGTTATTTAGAAACATGTTGTTTAATCTTCATGTGTTTGTGTTTCTTGCAGTTTTTTCTTGTAATTGCTATCAAGTCTCACAGCGTTGTGATCAGAGAAGATGCTTGAAATAATTTAAATTTTCTTAAATTTACTGAGTTTTGATTTGTGACCCTAGATGTGGTCTATCCTAGAGAATGTGCCATGTGCTCTTGAGAAGAGGGTGTATTCTTGGGCATTTGGGTGGAATGTCCTGAAGATATCAATGAGATCCATCTCATCTAATGTATCCTTCAAGACTTGTGTTTCCTTATTAATTTTCTGTTTTGATGATCTTTCCATTGGTGTGAGTGGGGTGTTACAGTCTCCTACTATTATTGTGCTACCGTCAGTTTCTCCTTTTATGCCTGTTAGTGTTTGTCTTCTGTATTAAAGTGCTTCTATGTTGGGTGCATAGATATTTACAATTGTTATGTCTTCTTCTCGGATTGATCCCTTGATCATTATGTAGTGTCCTTCCTTATCTCTTGCAATCTTCTTTATTTTAAGGTCTATTTTGTCTGATATGAGGATTGCTACTCTAGCTTTCTTTTGCTTCCCATTTGCATGGAATATATTTTTCCATCCTCTCACTCTCAGTCTATCTGTGTCTTTAGGTCTGAAGCGGGTTTCCTGTAGACGGCATATGTATGTGTCTTCTTTTTGTATCCATTCAGCCAGTCTGTGTCTTTTGGTTGAAGCATTTAATCCATTAACATTTAAAGTAATTATTGAGATATATGTTCCTATTTCCATTTTCTTAATTGTTTGGGATTGATTTTGTAGATCTTTTTTCTTCTCTTGTATTTCTTGGCTATATAAGCCCATTTAACAGTTGTTATAAAGCTGGTTTGGTGGTACTGAATTCTGTTAACTTTTGCTTGTCTGAAAAGCTTTTCATTTCTCCATCAAGTTTGAATGAGATCCTTGCAGGGCACAGTAATCTTGGTTGTATATTTTTCCCTTTCAGTACTTTAAATATATCCTTCCATTTCCTTCTGGCCTGCAGAATTTCTGCTGAAAGATCAGCTGTTAAGTGTATGGGGTTTGCCTTTTATGTTACTTCTTGCTTCTCCCTTGCTGCTTTTAATATTCTTTCTTTGTGTTTAGTCTTTGTTAGTTTGATTAGTATGTGTCTTGGCATGTTTCTCTTTGGGTTTATCCTGTATGGGACTCTTTGTGCCTCTTGGACTTGATAGACTATTTCCTTCTCCATGTTGGGGAGATTTTCAACTATAATCTCTTCAAAAATTTTCTTATGCCCTTTCTTTTTCTTGTCTTCTTCTGGGACCCCTATAATTCAAATGTTGGTGTTTTTATATAGTCCCAGATGTCTCTGAGACTATCCTCTGCTCTTTTCATTCTTTTTACTTTATTCTGCTCTTATTTTATCTTCCAGCTCACTGATTTGTTCTTCTGCTTCAGATATTGTTATTGATTCCTTCCAGAGTATTTTTAATGTCAGTAATTGTGTTGTTTGTCTCTGTGCATTTATTCTTTAATTCTTCTAGAGCTTTGTTAATTGATTTACATTTTCTACATTTTGTTTTCAAGTTTTTTGATCATCTTTACTATCATTATTCTGAATTCTTTTTCAGGTAGTTTGCCAATTTCCTCTCCATTTATTTGGACTTCTGTGTTTCTAGTTTGTTCTTTCATTTGTGTAGTATTTTCTGCCTTTTCATTATTTTTTTTAACTTATTGTGTTTGAGGTCTCCTTTTACCAGGCTTCAGGGTTGAATTCTTTCTTCCTTTTTGTTTCTGCCCTCCTGAGGTTGGTCCAGTGGTTTGTGTAAGCTTCCTATAGGGTGAGATTTGTGCTGAGCTTTTGTTTGTTGTTTTTCCTACAATGGGCAAGGTTGAGTGAGGTGGTAATCTTGTCTGCTGATGATTGAGTTTTTATTTTTGCTGTTTTTTCTTTAGATGAGGTGTCCTGCACAAGGTGTTCCTGGTGGTTGGGTGATGCTGGGTCTTATATTCAAGTGGTTTCCTTTATGTGAGTTCTCATTATTTAATACTCCCTAGGATTAGTTCTCTGGTAGTCTAGGGTCTTGAAGTCAGTGCTCCCACTTCAAAGGCTCATGGCTTTATCTCTGGTCAGGAATGAAGATTCTGCACGTGGTGTGTCATGGCATTAAGTGAGATTAAGACAAATATCCAAAAGGGAGAAACCAAAGATGAACCCCAGACAAATGGCAGTTACAAAATCAAGCACATAATAATTAAAATAATGGAATATACACATATACATCCCTGATCACAGTCAAAACAGCCCAACAAAAATAAAGTACAGTAGATTGACCTGGCAAACAAAGGAAATCAAAAATTATATTTACCAGTTAAGAAAAAAACTAAAGCACAAACTGGGAAACAAAACTAAAGCAAGGTGGCAAGTGGTGAGTAAAGCAATGAAAACAAAACTAACAAATATGTTGAGAGGAAAGGAAAGAAAGAAAAGAAATAGATATGTAAAGCTTAAACAGAGGTAGATGAAGAGGATTTATATACATTAAAGATTAACTGCAAGGGGAAAAGAATAGTAAGAAAGGCAAACAAAGGATAAATGTGGAAAAAATATAGCAGGTTCAAGAAAATTAAAAATTAAAATTATTAAAAAGGGAAAAGAAGAAGAAGGGGGGGGGGTGGAATAGAAAGCTCCACAGAACTGCAAAAGCCCAATGTAAAGGCAGAGGTCCATAATAACAATAAAAAGTGTGCCTGAATATACATGTATACACCCATAAGCAAAATCAAAACAGTCCAACAAAAATACAGTACAATATATTGACCCAGTCAACAAGGAAACCAAAAAGTATATCTACCAGAACAAAACTAACTAAAACACAAACTGGAAAACAAAACTATAGCAAGGTGCCAATCAGGGAGTAAAGCAAAGCAAATAAAACTAACAAATATTTTGAGAGGAAAGGAAAGAAAGGATGGATATGCAAAGTTAAATAGAAGTAGATAAAGAAGATTTATATACATTAGAGATTAACTGCAAGAGGAAAAGAACAACAGGAAAAGCGAGCAAAGGAATAAATGTAGAAAAAATAACAATAGGTTTAAAAAATTAAAATTAAAAAAAGAGAGAGAGGAAAAAAAAAGGAAAACTCCGCAGAACTGCAAAAGCCCAACGAAGGGGCAGAGATTTATAACAACAACAAATGTGACTGAGAAAAAACCAAAAATCTCAAAAGCTTAATTAGATTTCATAGTGCCAATAAAATCGACAACTACAACAGAAGGGGGATGAAAAAGAGGAAAAGAACCCCAAAAAATTTATAGAGCAAGTCAAAACATAAGAATAATGAATGTCTTTCTTGAGTCACTGCTGTCAGAGTCCTTTCCTCCGCTGGGAGTTACAGTCCACCTCACCTCCCTAGGATGCCCTCCAGCACCGTGCTGATCTCTGGACCTGCTGTGGGGGCAGCTCGGATTCTAGTCTGGTCCTACTCCTGTGTGTTCTTGCCCCCACTGTCCACAGCTGTCAGAACCAGTGCGTTTTCCTCCGTGGGAGCTCTCAATGCCTTTTATATATTCCATAGACAGAGTCTGCCTAGTTGATCATGTGGGTTTAATCTGCAGCTTGTACAGCTCGTGGGAAGGTTTTGGATCTTCTTCATTAGCCACTCTATCCCTGGGTTTCATTTGTGGTTTTATTTCCACTTCTGCATGTGGGTCGTCCACTGGGGTTTGCTCCTGAGGCTGCCCTGGAGGAACTGGGTTTCCCCTGTGAGGGCCAGGTGTGGAGGTGGTGCAGCTACTTAAGTCGCAGGGTTTTGGGCAGAACCAGGTACCTAGGGGAGTTGGCGGCTAGGGCAGCAGGAAATACAGTGTTCTAGAAGGGTATGGCAACCAGTATTGGCCAATACGCTCCAGTATTCTTGCCTGGAAAACCTCCCTCCCTGACAGAGAAGCCTGGCACAGTCTACAGGGTCACAAAGAGTGGAACACGACCGAAGAGACTCTGTGTGCATAGACGCAAGACGTTTTTTGCCTGTGCCAGTTCTGACCCAGTGAGAGTTGAGCATGAAGGTGGCACAGCTGCTTGGCTTGTGGGGCCCCTGGTGGCGCCAAGTGTGCAGGAACACAGACTGCCTCTGCCGCAGGAGTTATGGCCCTATCTGAATCTTGTTTGAGCCTCTTGTAGCTGGTGATCAGAAGGCCTCTTTGGCCCGTCTTTCTCCGTAGTTCTACCCATTCACGAACTTAGAGGGCTCCCTTGCCTGGGGTCCTTCTCTGTTTTTCTGCACATCAGACACTTAAAGGGGCCCCCTGGGTGGGGTCCTACTCTGTAGTTCAGCGCCAGGAGTCTGATGGGCCAGTCTCTCTATTGTTCAGCTGCTGATGCTGGTGTGTGGGGAGAGAAACGCTATGGTGACGGCTCCACCCCCTTCGTGTGACTCAGCAGTATTGCTTTGCTTCCCTGGCTGCCCAGCCTTCCTCCACAGGCATTTCCCACCACAATCTCCTCCCTCACATCCCCTCGATCCTCCCCTCGATCCATCTCTCCGAAGGCAACAGCAGCCCGCGCCCTGGGATTGCTCCACAATCCCCAAACTCCAGGTCCCGGCTGCTGTGCCTTCCAGGGGACCTGCATCCCGGTCTGAGGTGTGTATAGTTGCGACAAGGACTGCCTGATTCTCGTTCCATTTAGGCTGCCAGAGATCAGCTGTTGCACTCTCAGCTTTGAATGGTTCTCCCCTGACTCAGTTGCCCTCATATGGGGATCAGACCCTTGCTTCAGTTCCCTCACCTACCAAGGGCAGGTCCAGTCTCACTAACACTCCTGTTTGTCCCCCTAGTTCCTTGTCCTACCTGGTTTTGCATGGTTCTGTATATTCTTTTCTGCTGGTCAGGTACTCCTGTCGGCTCTCAGCTGGTGTTCTGCGTGCACTTCTGTGTCTAAAGGAGTATTCCTGATGTATCCGTGGAGAGAGATGTACTCCATGTCCACCTACTCCTCCTCCATCTTGTTCTCGCCATGTTTTTTTCTTTTTTAAAAATTATTTATTTGGCTACAATGGGTCTTAGTTGCGACACACGGAATCTTCATTGTGTCATATGGATCTTTCCTTGTGTCGTTCGGACTCTCTAGCTGTGGTGCCCCAGCTCAGTAGTTGTGACACGTGTGGCTTAGTTGTTCTACAGCGTGTGGGATCTTAGTTCCTTGACCAGGGATGGAACCCATGTCCCCTACATTGCAAGCCCAGTTCTTAACCACAGGACCACCGAGGAAGTCCCCTGGAGCATCAGTTTCATGATCACTGGTTTTTGTTTTGTTATTTTAAGAGGCAGAAATGATACTGACTTGACTTTTTAAAAATTTCTACCCCTAGGGCACTCACTGATGGAGCCGTTTTAACTTGATCCTCCTAACCTGGAACAGGCCTTCCTTTATGCGCAGCACTGTTTACGCGGAATGATACGCCCCCTCGTGGCCATCTGGAGAGTTGCAGCTAATTTCCCTTTTCTCTCATTCAGGTATTTAAAAGATGCATATTCATTGGAAGGACAGATGCTGAAGCTGAAGATCCAATACTTGGGCCACCTGACGCGAAGAGCAAACTCACTGGAAGAGATCCTGATGCTAGGAATGATTGAGGACAGGAGGAGAAGGGGGCGACAGAGGATAAGATGGTTGGATGGCATCATCGACTCAATGGACATGAGTTTGAGCAAACTCCAGGAGATTGTGAGGGACAGGGAAGCCTGGTGAGCTGTAGTCCATGGGGTCGCAAAGAGCCAGACACGACTGAGCGACTGAACAACAACAAAAACAACAAAACATGCAATACCACTTCCTGACCTAATGATGGGAAATGCGTAAAGAGAGGGTTAAGGTCACTGGAGATGAGATACAGAGGTTGCCTTCAAAGAATTAAGGTAACCAGTCAACCCAGTTTGCCTGGAACTGAAGGATTTCTTGGGACCCAGACTTTCTGTTCCAAAGTCCAGCAAGTCCTGGACAAACCAGGACACTTTTGTCCTCCATGGTTTATCCCATTCACTGTTGCTGCATGGAGACAGGCCTCTACTGGGGTTAAAACACAGGGCTGGCAGTTTCCCCGGGAACAAAGATTAAGAAAAGTCTGGAGAATGGTGCAGTTTCCTGAAAGGGCAAGGCATCTGATCAGAGGCAAGCTGGGTGAAGATGTTACCTAAGGATAGTAGGTCCTTCAAATGTGTATGAACAGCTAGTGCTGGACATTGATTGGCTTGGTCTCAGTCCCTTTAGGATGGGTCTTTACCTAGGGAAGCCCTGTGTAGATTTATGAACAATTGGTTAACTCTTCTCGTTTAGCAAGATTATTTAAAGGTGATTTTTCTTTCTACCATTGCATCCCACAGAGACAAACTGGGAAACTCAAGTTGCCCTTTTCATCCTCCAGTGCTTTGCTGATTTAAACAGTACAAACAAATTGCAGATTAATATCCTCTACCTAATTGCTGGAAGCTAAGAGAATGATTATGATTTAGTCATGCAGGGTAGAACAGAAGTAAAGAAAGCCTCTGTGCACAACGGAAATTGGAAGGGAAACTGAGAAGGTAGAGACTGTAGTCACCTGGGCTGGCAGTGGGCCGGGACCACACAGCGAGCTCCCACCCACCAGGTGCAGCTGTCTTAACAAGTGAACCAGAGTGACCTTCTGGCCTTTTTAGTCACTTTTCAAATTACCCAAGCACCACCCCTGTTGGTCCTGGGAGGTAGCCTTTGTCCAGACTTGTCCAGTTTAGTCCCCCCAGGGAATCAAAACAGATCAGCTGACATGGTAGACGGCTATTTACTTCAAGACTTTGGCGTCTCCTTTCTGCAGCAATGCTGCACAAAGAAAGCTCTCAGGTTGTCATCATTATTAACAGTGGTTTTCAACTGGGGGGTGATTTAGTCAAACGGGCATGTTTGACACTGTGGGGAGAGATCTTGGTTGTCACAACTTGGTGGGTGATACAGGCATCCAGTGGGGCTTTCCAGGAGACTGGGTGGTAAGGAATCCACCTGCCAATGCGGCAGCCATAAGAGATGCAGGTTCAGTCCCTGGGTCGGGGAGATCCCCTGGAGGAGGAAATGGCAACCCACTCCAGTATTCTTGCCTGGAGAATTCCACGGACAGAGGAGCCTGGTGGGATACAGTCCATGGGGTTGCCAAGAATAGGATTCAACTGAGCACCCACACACATCCATATCCAACAGACATCTAGTGTGTAGGGCCAAGGATGATGCTAAACATTCCATGATGACAAGACGGCCCCTATGATTGGGAAGCATGCAGCCCCAAACACCCGTAGTGCTGAGGCTGAGGAACTCTGCAGATGTCATAGAGGGACATGTTCTTCTGGTCTCATTTTTCTCCAAAACAACTAATTTAAACTTTCACATTGCTGCAATGGAATGCTGTTTGCACTTTTCCAGAAATGTTCAACAAAAGCAAAATGTAGAATATGGTGAGGGTGATATTATAAGACTGATAGTTTCATCAATTTGGGGGACCAATGGAAAGAAAGAAACGAACTCCATTATTGTAAACTTGTGTGTGTACTTAGTCAGAAGTATTTGAACTATAAACCAAAGTATAAAATAGCTATTTATGATTCCAGGCTAATATATGTCAATGGGGAATAATACATAAATCTATTTTGGGTTAAAGGATGAGAAAAGTTTTTTAATTTTTTTTTTTTAATTCCTGTTAGAGGGAATTCCCTGGCAGTCCAGTGGTTAGGACTCAGAACTCTTATTGCTGAGGGCCCAGGTTCAGTCCCTGGTTGGGGAACTAAGATGCTTGCATGCCGCTGGTCCAAAAAAATTAAAAAGTTGCCTGTCAGAGGTGCATTAGAACAGACTCTGGAGTCTGATGACATCCTATCTTATCTCTACCACTTCAAACTTTATCACCTGTGGCAAATCAGTCATCCTTCTGGAGCCTCTTTTTGTTCTGCACGTGTAAAATGAAGGTGGTATTGGTATTCATGCCATTTTTGTGCAAGAAGTAAATGAAGTCATCCATGTAAATCTCTCATTCTTGTGCCAGCATGATTTAGAAATTAAAGAACATTTCCCTTCCCTGTGTATTGTTTGTCAGTTGATGTGTCTTTCTTGCTGCTAAACTGTGAGGCCAGTAAGGACAGGTTCTGAGGGTTTTATCTCTGAAAGGTCAGCATTCACCATATAGTGGTTTCATTTATTTATTATTTTTTAATTGGACTATAGTTGCTTTACAATGTTGTGTTCTTTTCAGCTGTACAATGAACTGAATCAGCTATATATATATAATTATATATAACATAGTATTTATATAATATATAACATATATTATATACACTATGTATTATATGTATTATATAATATATAATATTTATAATATATAATATTATATAATATAATTATTAATATATTATTTTCATTGGAGTATGGTTGCTTTACAATGTGGTTTTTTTTGGCTGTACAGTTAACTGAATCAGCTTTATATATGCTGCTGTTGCTGCTAAGTCGCTTCAGTCATGTCTGTCATGTCTGACTCTGTGTGACCCCATAGACGGCAGCCCACCAGGCTCCCCTGTCCCTGGGATTCTCCAGGCAAGACCACTGGAGTGGGTTGCCATTTCCTTCTCCAATGCATGAAAGTGAAGAGTGAAAGTGAAGCCGCTCAGTCGTGTCCGACTCTTCGCCACCCCATGGACTACAGCCCACCAGGCTCCTCCGTCCATGGGATTTTCCAGGCAAGGGTACTGGAGTGGGGTGCCATCGCCTTCTCCGAGCTTTATATATAAAATAATATAATTATATATAATATATAACATATATTATATACGTTATGTATTGTATATTATATTATTATTATTATATTATTATTTTTTAATTGGACTATAGTTGCTTTACAATGTTGTGTTCTTTTCAGCTGTACAATGAACTGAATCAGCTATATATATAGACTAATATAATTATATATAACGTATATTATTTATATAATATATAACATATGTACATTATGTACTATATGTAATATATATAATATTTATAATATATACAATATTATATGATATAATTATTATTAATATATTATTATTATTGGAGTATAGTTGCTTTACAAAGTGTTTAGTTGCTTTACAAAGTGTTTTTTTGGCTGTACAATGAACTGAATCAGCTATATATATATATATATATACACATGTGTAGTCTCCCTCTTGGACCTCTCTCCCACTTCCCTATCCCCCAGTTCCACCCACCCAGGTCATCACAGAGCGCCGAGCTGAGTTCCCTGTGTGACTCAGCAGCTTCGCACTAGCTATCCATTTTACACACTGCAGGTAGTGCATGTCGATCCTAATCTTCCTGTGCATCCCACCCTCCTTCCCCTCTGTAGCCCCATGTCCTTTCCCTACGTCTGCATCTCTATTCCTGCCCTGGAAATAGAGCTGCACCATTTTTCTAGATTCCACTCATACGCCTTAATATACGATACAGATGAATAGATAAAGGTGTGGTACATATCCGTCTTAAGTCGTTTCAGCTGTGTCTGATTCTTGTGATACCATGGACTGTAGTTTGCCAGGCGTGTCTGTCCATGGGATTTTCCAGGCATGAATACTGGAGTGAGTTTCTATTTGCTTTTCTAGGGTATCTTTCCGACCTCCGGGACTGAACCCACGTCTCTTATGTCTCCTGCACTAGCAAGCAGGTTCTTTACCACTAGCGCCACCTGGGAAGACCAGGTGGTACATATATATACAGATGAATGGATTAAAAAGATGTCATACATATATACCATGGATATTACTCGGGCATAAAAAGGGATGAACTATTGGTAATTTGTAGAGATGTGGATGGGCCTAGAGTCTGTCATACAGAGTGCAGGAAGTCAAAAAGAGAAAAACAAATACTGTATATTAACACATAGTGATTTTAAATAAGCATATGTTGAAAAAACAGATGAACCAGTGAGTGAAGGGAGGTATGAATGTGACGGGAACTGTGGTCCTACTGACTGTAGACTCAGTGAACGGCGAGTCCTAGGCACTGGGCTGAGGTCGGTGTGGAGGCAGCAACAGTGTAGGACTCTAACTGGAGGTAGAGCTGGGCTTGGCTGTGACTGTGTTTAGTGATTCTCCTATTTTGGTCTTGAGAGAGGTATGCAGGCTGCTGAGACGCTACCTGCCTGATTCTTGGAGATGCAGAGTCTATGAGCTTCTTTTCCATTTGTGCTTGGCAGTTGAGCTCCAGAAGAGCTTACCATCACAATGGAACTCAACAAGAAGGGAGTCTTTAACATCTGAAAGTCCAATAAGCCACAGGCATTAAAGGACATTGTCTAAAACACATACACCCCAGGAAAAGCATAATTCAAAAAGATGCACACACCTCAATGTTCATTGCAGCACAGTTTACAATAATCAGGACGTGGAAGCAAACTAGATGTCCATCAGCAGAGGAATGGATAAAGATGTGGTACATATCTACCATGGAATATTACTCAGCCATAAAAAGGAAAGGAATTGGGTCATTTGTACTGAAACGGATGAACCTACAGTCTGTCACACAGAGTGAAGTACGTCCGAAAGAGGAAAACAAATTTTCATATATTAACACATAAGTATGGAATCTAGAAAGATGGTTCAGACACAGATGCAGAGAATGAACCTGTGCACACAGGAAGGGAGGGGAGGGTGAGAAGAATTAGGAGAGTAGGACTGATACATAAACACAACCATGTTTAAAATAGAGAGCTAGCAGGAAAGGTTCATCTAGTCAGGGCTATGGTTTTTCCTGTGGTCATGTACGGATGTGAGAGTTGGACTGTGAAGAAGGCTGAGCACAGAAGTATTGATGCTTCTGAACTGTGGTGTTGGAGAAGACTCTTGAGAGTCCCTTGGACTGCAAGGAGGTCCAACCAGTCCATTCTGAAGGAGGTCAGCCCTGGGATTTCTTTGGAAGGAATGATGCTAAAGCTGAAACTCCAGTACTTTGGCCACCTCATGAGAAGAGTTGATTCATTGGAAAAGACTCTGATGCTGGG
Organism: Ovis aries; assembly: GCF_016772045.2. NCBI lineage: Eukaryota > Metazoa > Chordata > Mammalia > Artiodactyla > Bovidae > Ovis > Ovis aries. The sequence continues at coordinate 53,240,449 of NC_056065.1, forward strand.
AGGGGTTGGGGGCAGGAGGAGAAGGGGACGACAGAGGATGAGATGGCTGGATGGCATCATCGACTGGATGGACGTGAGTCTGAGTGAACGCCGGGAGTTGGTGATGAACAGGAAGGCCTGGGATGCTGCGATTCATGGGGTGGCAAAGAGTTGGACACGACTGAGCAACTGAGCTGAACTGGACTGAACTGAGAGGGGTGGGAGGGAGGCTCAAGGGGGAGGGGATATATGTACACATATAGCTGATTCACATGGCTGTATAGCAGAAACTAACAACATTGTATAGCAATTATACAGCAATAAAAAAATATTGAGAAGGTAACAGACAGGAAGGCCAGGGGTTTCCAAATGGAGGAAATAGGCTACAAGTGTCAGACATTTTTTATCTCTCCCTTAAGTGGCGGGAGGAAACACACCACAAGTGTCAGAATTTTTTCCTTCTTTATACAAGATTAAAAGGAGGTTTCTCTTAAAATTCTGTGTTGCCACGATGACACCTTGTTCCACCTGAGCTTAACTTTTCTCAAACCTTGAGCCAACCAATGCATTTTTCTCATGGAAATGTTTTTCTTATGTTAATGAAACTATGTATTTGCTTTGGAATTTGCCTTTCTTCAAAATGGTTTCACGGAAGACTAACTTTTTTTCTTTTCTCAAACCTCGGGCTGATAATAACTCAACAAGCCAGTATTCATATCAATTGTTTTGTGGCTGGGGGAGGACACACCTCATGCCATCCTATCACAAAAATGCGTGTTGTGGGAGAGGGGCCGGGTGACACTCCCTCAGCCTTGAGGTATCTCTCTTATCTGATTAATAGCTTTCTAACAGACATAAATCATCCAGCTAAAGACTAGCAGGAGGGCACTCTTTCTTCCCCCTTCTGATGTCTATGTCAGAAGCTTTATCTATCTCTTTTATACTTTGATAAAACTTTATTATACAAAAGCTCTGAGTGATCAAGCCTCATCACTAGCCCTGGATGGAATTCCTCTCCTTTAGAGGCCATGGACGGAGGAACCTGGTGGGCTGCAGTCCATGGGGTCGCTAAGAGTTGGACACGATTGAACGACTTCACTTTGACTTTTCACTTTCATGCATTGGAAAAGGAAATGGCAACCCACTCCAGTGTTCTTGCCTGGAGAATCCCAGGGACGGTGGAGCCTGGTGGGCTGCCATCTATAGGGTCGCACAGAGTTGGACACAACTGAAGTGACTTAGCAGCAGCAGCAGCAGAGGCCAAGAATCCTGGCATCTTTCCCAGCTCAGCAACAACCTTTCAATATTGTTATATATTTTGAGCCAATTATCTTTCAGAAGGCAAAAGCACACCCATAGGAACTCTATTGTGCGTTTGGATTTTATAAATATATTCATATATACACGGGGTTTCCCTGGTGGCTCAGATGGTAAACAATCTGCCTGCAATGTGGAGGACCCAGGCAGAATCCCTGGGTGGGGAAAATCCCCTGGTGAAGGGAATGGCTACCTTCTCCAGTACTCGTGACTGGAGAATTTCCTGGACAGAGGAGCTCGGTGGGCTATAGTCCGTGTGTGCGTGTGTGTCCTTAGTCGTTCAGTCATATCTGACTCTTTGTGACTCCTCTGTCCATGGGGATTCTCCAGGCAAGAATTCTATGGAAGCAAAGAATCAGATGCGACCGAGTGACTAACACACACACACACACACACACACACACACACACACACACACGTATAATTTCGCAGTATACACAAATTACACACGAGGCTTGTGTATCTTTTTTGAAATATGTGTTAGACCACATTACCTTACGAACAATTACAGACCATTACAGAACAAAAGTCTTTACTAGTAAATTTTATTCTTCAGTAAGAATCTTTTGAACTGTGTTTTAACTTTTATTTCTGGGATTTCAGTCTGACAGAAACCTCCTTGGATAACAGAAGTGTGTTTTCCAGTCCTTTCCTTTATAGTCACAGAGGATGCCCATTAGTGAGAGTGTTAGTTGCTCAGTTGTGTCCAACTGTACGAGCATTCATCCAGTTTAATCCTTCCTCATGACCATCATGAACTAATACTACATGCATTTGGACTCCACAGATTTTCTGGGGGTGTAAACAGGCTTCTCATGTGGGACTAGTGGTAAAGAACCTGCCTGCCGATGCAGAAGACATAGGAGATGCAGGTTTGATCCCTGGTCCAGAAGATGCCCCGGATCAGGGAATGCCAACCCGCTCCAGTATTCGTGCTTGCAAAATTCCATGGACAGAGAAGCCTAGCGGGCTGTAGTCTGTGGGATCACAAAGAGTTGGACACGACTGAGTCACAGAAGTAAGCATCATGACTGTGGCCAAGCAGAGTAGTTACCAATGTTAACTTTGCCACTGAAGTCCTTAATTCTCTGTCTATTTAGACCCTGCAAGACAGTGTCAGAGCTGGCTCAGAATGTGATTGGTGAGTCTATTTGAAATTCTAGATTTTCCATCACAGGGTGTTGGATGTGATACATGGGCTGGGTTCCAATGGTTAATAATTGCTCTCAAGGACAGCTAGAATATCCTTCAGGGTGAGACACCAAGACACTGGTATGTACTTACATACTCCCTGCAGCTGTACATATTCAAGGGTAGTTTTTTTTTTTTTTTTCCAAATACAAAGGTTTTTCATTGCCTTCCTTAGCCACTCCTATCCTGACTTTGCTCCAGGAATTCTGACAGCCCTGCTGTGTAAGTGGCTTATCCACTTTTAGCTAAATAGCACTCTTCAGCATTTAAAATAAAGATGTTTGTGTTATTTAGTTGAGAGGATAAAAATCATGTACTATGTTTTACTATGTTCATTCGCTAGGTTGTGTCTGACTCTTTGCGACTCCATGGACTGCAGCATGCTAGGCTTGCCTGTCCTTCAATATGTCTTGGAGTTTGCTCAGACTCATGTCCATTGATGCTATCCAACCATCTCATCCTCTGTCACCCCTTTCTCTTCCTGTCCTCAATCATTCCCAACATTAGGGTCTTTTCCAATGAGTCGGCTCTTTGCAGCCAGTGGCCAAAGTATTAGAGCTTCAGCATCAGTCCTACCAATGAATCTTAAGGGTTGATTTCCTTTAGGATTGACTAGTTTGATCTTCCTGTTGTCCAAGGGACTCTCAAGAGTCTTCTCCAGCACCACACTTCCAAAGCATCAATTCTTTATGGTCCAACTCTCACATCTGTACATAACTACTGGAAAAACCAAAGCTTTGACTATATGGACCTTTATCAGCAAGAGATGTCTCTGCTCTTTAATGTGCTGTCTAGACTTGTCATAGCTTTCCTTCCAAGGAGCAAGCGTCTTTGAATTTCATGGCTGCAGTCATCTGCAGTTATTCTGGAGCCCAAGAAGATAAAATATGTCACTGTTTTACTTTTTCCCTTTCTATATACTATGAAAGGCATCTAAAAATGGTTGAGAAACTGTTAGATTTCCTTTTGCCAACTGTCTTTCTATTTTCCCTGGCAACTAGTGTCTTCATTAATTCTTGCCACTAGCTGGTGCTAGGATACCATTTAGTAAACATGCAATTACGTTGAATCAGCCTAGATCAGTCACCCTAAGTGGGTCACTCCTTTTTGTTTGACATCGTGCCCTTATGTTATTTCCAGTGTGGAGGAGGCAGGTCTTCCAAGCCTGCCACCCCCAGCTGCACTTACAAACAGAAAAGATTTCCTTCTCAATGAGACAAACTTTAAAGTCTCTTTCAACACTAGAAGTTTCTGATTTCATTATCACTTTTAACACAGAAACTTATTTTTATTACTCTTGAATTTTACACATAGTGATTTGTTTTGGCTAGAGACGGTGAAGGACAGGGAAGCCTGACGTGATGCAGTCCACAGGGTTGCAAAGAGTTGGATGCAACTGGGCAACTGAACAACAAAAAGATCTTAAAGACAAAGGCAATCTAAAAAAATATTAATCCCAAGTATGCTTTTAAAATGCAAAACTATGAAAAGACAGTAAAATGATCAGTGATTGACAGTGTTTAGGAGGCACAGATGACTAGGGAGAGCTCAGAGGAATTTTAGGCAGCAAAACTACTCTGCATGATATTATGATGGTGGATACGTGTCATTTGGAGAAGGAAATGATAACCCACTCCAGTATTCTTGCCTGAGAGATCCCACAGACAGGGAAGCCTGGTGGGCTACAGCCTATGGGTTTACAAAGAGTTGGACACGACTGAGCAACTAAACAACAGCAAATACATACCATTATACATTTTCCCAAGCCCACAGAAGATACAATACCAAGAGGGAACTGTAATATAACTATGGACTTATGACGTGTCTGGGTAGGTTCATCAGTTTTAACAACTGTGTCCTTCTGGTAAGGGACGTTGATAAAGAGGAAAGGCTATGCATGTGTGAGGACAGGTGCTATATGAGAAATCCCTATACTTTTGCTCAGTTTTGCTGTGATGTGAAACTGTTCTAAAAAAATCTTTCAAAACCTGAAAAAAAAAATTAACCCCCAAATCTGTGTGGTTAAAGTCCTCCTTGAAGGAAACCATAAGGCTAGATAACCAGAACTCTTTTTATTTTACAATTTGACATTCATATAAATGTATGTGTGTGTACTCAGTCGCTAAGTCATGACTCTTTGCCACCCCATGAACTGTAGCCCACCAGGCTCCTCTGTCCATGGGATTTCCCAAGCAAGAATATTGGAGTAGGTTGCCATTTCCTTCTCCAGTAAAACTTCCCGACTCAAGGATTGAACCCACATCTCCTGCATTAGCAGTCAGATTCTTTACCACTGAGCCACCAGGGAAGCCCGATATAAATATATAAATTTATATATATATCAAACTGCCAACATTTGTTGGATCATAGGAAAAGCAAGAGAATTCCAGAAAAACATCTACTTTTTGCTTCACTGACTACACTGAAACTTTTGACTGTGTGGATCACAACAAACTGGAAAATTCTTACAGAGATGGAAATAACAGACCACCTTACTTACCTCCTGAAAAACCTGTATGCGGGTCAAGAAGCAACAGTTATAACTGGACATGGAATGACAGACTGGTTTGAAATTGGGGAAGGAGTATGACAAGGCAGTATATTATCATTCTGCTTATCTAATTTATATGCAGAGTACATCATGTGAAATGTTGGGCCAGATGAAGCACAAGCTGGAATCAAGATTGCTGGGAGAACTATCAATAACCTCAGATATGCAGATGACACCACCCTTATGGCATAAAGTGAAGAGGAACTAAAGAGTCTCTTGATGAAAGTGAAAGAGGAGAGTGAAAAAGCTGGCTTAAAATTCAACATTCAAAAAACTAAGACCATGGCATCTGATTCCATCACTTCATGGCAAATAGATGGGGAAACAATGGTGATAATGACAGACTTTATTTTCTTGGGCTCCAAAATATCTGCAGATGGTGACTGCAGCCATGAAATTAAAAGACACTTGCTCCTTGAAAGAAAAGCTACGACCAACCTGGACAGCATATTCAAAAGCAGAGACATTACTTTGCCAGCAAAGATGCACCTAGTCAAAGCTATGTTTTTTTCAGTAGTCATGTATGGATGTGAGAGTTGGACCATAAAGAAGGCTGAGTGCCAAAGAATTGATGCTTTGGAAGTGTGGTGCTGGAGAAGACTCTTGAGAGTCCTTGGATCAAACCAGACAATCCTAAAGGAAATCAGTCTTGAATATTCACTGGAAGGACTGAAACAGAAGCTGAAACCCCAGTATTTTGGCCACTTCATGCAAAGAGCCAACTCATTAGAAAAGACCCAGATGCTGGGAAAGATTGAAGGCAGAAGGAGGTGGGGACAACAGAGGACGAAATGGTTGGATGGCATCACCAGCTCAACGGACATGACTTTGAGCAAGCTCTGGGGGATGGTGATGGACAAGGAAGCCTGATGTGCTGCAGTCCCTGAGGTTGCAAAGAGTTGGACATGACTGAGACTGAACAACAACAAAAATAAATATTGATATACAAACACATATGATACAATTAGCATTTATGTTATTTTCATATGAATTCACCATTAGACTCTCAATCCAATACCACAGAGTTCTTCCTCTGCTTCCTATTTATATTTTCCTAATTCGCTGTATTTTTCTTTGTATTGCCTTACTGTGTATTTCTGGACTCCTTTACAATGTTGAGTAGTAATGATTAGAGCAGGGATCTTTGTCTTGTCCTTGATAGCAAACGAAGACTTTTCACCATTTTACAATTAATGCATTTTCTGTAGGTTTTTAGTTTGCTGAATTTTGTCGTTAATATGTATTCAGTTTTATCGAATGCTTTTTTGCATTTATTGAACCAATATTTGATGTTTCTCCTTTACTTTCCAATGTTGTGAATGCATTCATTAATTTTTTAAAGGATGAACCAAACTGACATTCCTGGTATAAAAAAATAAACTCAACTTGGTTTTTTAATCCATTTTAAATAGAATGCTTGATTTGGTTTGCTAATTATTTTTAATAGAAGTTTTGTCTCCAGGTTCAGGAATAGATTGACTGGCTTATTTTCTTTCTTTTTTGTCTGTCTTCTTTGGGTTTAGTATTGAAGTTATGCTAGCCTCACAGAATAGGGTTGGCGAATTCTCTTTTCTTTGAAAGAATGTGTGTGAGATTAGAATAATGTCTTGTATGAGAGTTTGGTGAGAGTCGCCAGGAAAGCCATCTGAGTCAGGATTTTTTTTTTTTTCCTTTTCAAAACTATTTTAATTAGAGGATAATTACTTTACAATATTGGGATGGCTTCTGCAATTCATCAACATGAATCGGCCATGGGTATACATATGTGCCCCACCCTGAACCTCCCTCTCACCTCTTCCCTCATCGCATGCCTCTGGGCTGTCACAGAGCACCAGCTTTGGGTTCCCTGCATCATATATCAAGCTCCTTACTGGGTATCTATTTTACATATGGTAAGGTGTATGTTTCAGTGCTATTCTCTCAAGTTGTCCCACTCTCTTCTTTCCTCACTGTGTCCAAAAGTCTGTTCTGTCTGCGCCTCCTTTGCGGCCCTGCAAGTGGGGTCACGGTTACTATCTTTCTAGATTCCATATATATGTGTTAATATATGATATTTGTCTTTCTCTTTCTGACTTTCTTCACTCTGCATAGTAGGCTCTAGGTTCATCCACTTCATTAGAACTATGAGTCGAATTTTTAATGGAAAAAAATTTTACCCCCAATTCAATTTCTTAAATGGTTATAGAAACTTTCAGGTGCTGTATTTCCTCTTCTTAAAAAAATATATATCTATTGAAGTATAGTTGACTTACGATATTATGTTAGTTTCAGGTGTGCAGCATACTAATTTGTATTTTTATAGATTATGCCCTCTATAGCAAATACAATGTTGACTATATCCCCTCTGGGCTTCCCAGGAGGCTCAGTAAAAGATCCTTCTGCCAGTGCAGGAGATGCAGGGGACATGGGTTTAATCCCGGGGTCGGGAAACTCCCTTGGAGGAGGAAAAGCAACCCACTCCAGTATTCTTGCCTGGAAAATTCCATGGACAGAGTATAGTCCAGGGGGTCACAAAGAGGCTGATATGACTGAAAGACTGAGCACGCATATCTCCTGTGCTCTACATTACATTCCTGTGACTTATTTATTTTATGTGCTTAGTCACTCAATCGTGTCTGACTCTTTACGACCCCATGGACTGTAGCCCACTAGGATCCTCTGTCCATGTGGATCTCGAGGCAAGAATACTGGAATGGGTTGCCATGCCCTCATCCATGGGATCTTCCCAACCCAGGGATGGAACCCAGGTCTCCTGCATTGCAGGCAGATTCTTAACCATCTAAGTCACCGGGGAAGACCTATTTATTTTATAATTGGGCATTTGGTCCCTTTAAGTCAATTTTGCTATTCTTTTATTAAGAATTTGTCCATTTTGTGTAAATATTCAAATTTATTGCCATACTTTTGTTTATCATATCTTATTTTCTGTTTAATGTCTATGACACTGATAGTGTACCCTTTTGGGGTCAGTGTGGCCTGCAGCTTGTGGGATCACGGACCAGGAATTAAGCCCAGGCCCTCGGCAGAAAGGAACATGGAGTCCTAACTGCTGGACTGCCAGGAAATTCCCAGTGTATCTTTTCCTTTTGATTCCAGATAGTTAGTTGTATATTCTCTCTCTCTCTTTTTTTTTTTTCCAAATCACAGAAGTTTGTCAGTGTTACACATTTTTTAAAGAACTAATTTTTGTTCTTATTGATTCTCTCTAAATATTTGTTTCCAATTATTTCTGTTGTTTACTATTGCTTTCCTTATGATATTTTTTGTGGGGTGATCTTTCTACCCACTCACTAATGTCATTTTTAGTTAGCAATCACTTTTGTTGTTTTTCAGTTACCCAGTCATGTCTGACTTTTTGCTACCCCATGGACAGGAGCACCCTGTCTGTCTGGAGGGGTGGATCTTCCCGACCCAGGGATGGAACCCAGGTCTCCCGAATTGCGGGCAGACACTTTACCATCTGAGCCACTGGGGAAGACCATAGCCTTTGACTATACAGACCTTTGTTGGCAGAGTAGTGTCTCTGCTTTTCAACACACTGTCTAGGTTTATTGTAGCTTTCCTGCCAAGAAGCAAACTTCTGATTTCATGACTGCAGTCACCATCTACAGTGATTTTAGAGCCCAAGAAGAGGAAATCTGCCACTATTTCCACCTTCTCCCCTTCTGTTTGTCATGAAGTAATGGGGCCAGATGCCATGATCTTCATTTTTTGGATGCTGAGTTTTAAGCTGGCTCTTTCACTCTGCTCCTTCACCATCTATCAATCACTTTACTGGTAATAAATGCATTACTTAACTTTAATTCCATAGCTGGTTTGGTTGAAGCCTCGGGCACGACTTCACTTTCACTTTCACACATTGGAGAAGGAAATGGCAACCCATTCCAGTATTCTTGCCTGGAGAATCCCAGGGATGGGGAGAGTCTGGTGGGCTTCCATCTATGGGGTCACACAGAGTCGGACACGACTGAAGCGACTTAGCAGCAGCAGCATGGCATACAGGAGATCCCTGACTAGGGATCAAATCTGCACCCCTGCAGTGGAAGGGCAGAGTCTTAACTATTGGACCATCAGGGAAGTCCCTAAGGCTGACATTTTGATTTTTTCTTAGACAGATGAACTTCCTTGAAGTCTATGGCTGTGGTTCAGCCACCTTACTGAAGCCACTGAAAGCGTTTGGCAAATGTGGGGTCTTTCACCATTACTGAAAAAACAACACAGAAGTTCATGCTCTGCAATGTGTTGATAACTTCAGTTATCTTCAAGAGGTGAAGAATCACAGATTTTATGACAAGAAAGTGCAGAAGAAAAGTTTCATCTGTTGATAAAAATTTGCTGACAATTCCATTTCTGAGTTAAATGCATATATCACCTTTCAAAATACTTAGGACATTTTCACAAATTGAGTTTCATTTTATTATGCTATCATCATTATAAATTCTTTAAAAATCATTGAACCAAGTTCAGAAATATCCATTGCATGATTATTCTGAATTAATGTATCTAAAGTATCAACTTCAGCATTAGTAAAAGTACCTTAGAGCAATTCTTCCGATGGGGTTACAAGACAGAAAATGTTCTCAGGGGCAATTCTTACTATGATTTTTGGCCATGCTGTGTGTCATGAGGAATCTTATTTTCCTGAGCAGAGATTGAACCTATGCCCCCCTGCATTTGAAATACAGAATGTTAAACCCTGGACCACCAAGGAAGTCCTTTAGGGGCAATGTTTTGTGACATGTGTGAGCCACTGTGTTTGTCAATAGCAAATATCAGATTCTTCTATCCCCAGCTGTATCTGGTATATGATACTGCATCCAAAATCGAGGGGAAGCAGATGGTCTCAGCAGCCTGGCTGAGAAGAATAGTTTTCTCTTCCTCGCTTCCTGTATAACATTATTCATTGCACTGGTATTGAGACAGAAATATAACTAGTACAGTTTAAAAGCTCTAAAATGACAGGATAGAAAGAAGCTAACAACTCTTCCCCATAATGTTGACTTGTACCTTTTAGAATACCCTTGAATTTTAACCTATCGATGACAAGGTGGTGAAAATTTGGAAAAAGATGTTGTCTTACGTTAATGATGAATATACAATGAATCAGAACATCTATCATTTCAACTGAGTTGAAAACATAATCAATCACAGACACTAGGAAAATATTCTGTCACTCATGTAGTATGTCAAGATAATTTCAAGGTGAACCAAAGATCTAAATTATAAATTAAATTATGTAAATGCAAGAAAAGAAGTAGGTGAACTCCTTTGTAATGTAGAAGGGGAGAAAAACCTTATTAATTATGGCTTGGAATCCAGAAGAATAGAGAAAAAAAAAAAGACTGTGAATTCAACTACCATAATCAAAGCAAAAACTTTTTAAAAGATGAAAATAGTATAAGCAAATCCAAAAAACAAATAACAAACAGGGAAAATAGTTGCAACCTATATCACAGATAAAAAAAATTATAGAGAGCAATTCCAAAAGTTGAGAAGAAAAGGAGTGATTTTTATTTTATTTTTTTGTTTATTTTGACCATGCCACGCAGATTGTGGGAGCTCCGTTCGCCATCCAGGGATTGAACCCAGGCCATGGCATCAAAGGGCTGAATCCTAACCACTGAACTGCCAGGGAGCTTTCAGTGATTTTTACTTTAATGGATGAAAGCTTCAAACAGTTCATAGAAAATGAAAAGTGAGTGGTCTTTAAAGATGTGAAAAGATGCTCAGCCTTACTCATAAAATGAGAAAACCACACTGTGATAACGATTCTCACCTATCGAATTGACAAAAGGTGAAAACTTTGACAGCACACACCATAAGCAAATGTGTGGGGAAAATTGGAATTCTCTTACATTCTCGGTAGATGGAGAACCATTTGACAGTATCTAGCAAAATTTCATATGCGTTTACCCCCTGATACAGCAATTCTATTTCCAGGAATATATTTATTTCTAGAAATATATATTTATAAATATTTTATTATATAAATATATAATTTAATATAAATATAAATTATTTTATAAATATAAAAATTATAAATTTATTTATAAAGTATATTTATTGCATATGTATATTTATATATTCCTAAAAATATATATTCCAGGAATTCTGGTGATATATTTGCAAACAAACAAAATGACATGTTTATGTTATTCACTGCAATATTCTTTATAATGTAAAAGACTGGAAACAAGCCAATACCCTTCAATAAGGAAATGTTTGACTAAATTATGAAAAACCTAGACAATGGAGCACAACATATCATGAAAATGATGAGGCAACATCTCAATATACATATATATATGGAGGGCTATCCAGGATACATTGGCAAAAGAAATGAAAATATCACCTGAAAAACAGTGTATCTAGTATAGCACATTAAACAATATCTATTTATTTATTTGGCTGTGTTGGGGCTTAGCTGTGGGATGCAGGATCTTCATTGCCTCATGCAGTATCTTCTGTTGTGGCACGTGGGCTCAGTAGTTACGATGCTCAGATTCAGCAGGTGGAATCTTAGTTCCCTGACCAGGAGAGGAACCCTCATCTTCTGCATTGCAAGATGGATTCTTAAGCACTGGACCACCGAGGAAGTCCTAGCATATCACCTTTTGAGTGAAGGTGGGGAGGAAATACACACGCACACAAATGCTTTCTCATATTTTCTTGCTTTTTCAAAGCCAGAAGGATGAATAATGGGAGAAATATTGGGAAGAAGGGGGAATGAGAGGCAGAAACAGGAAAGGAAATGAGGCTTCTCTGAATATATCTTGCTAGAAAGCTTTAAGGTTGGAATCAGGAATTATTTTACAAATTCAAAAAAGAAAATTAAATCAAAAGGAGAGAGGGGCAGAAGGAAGGAGCATTCCCTAAAAATTGAAAACAAATAAAAACTAGTACTAAATTTCATGTCAACTTGATGTCATATCACAAAAATATTAGAGCTGCTTCAAGTCACTTTTGAATGTAACATTTGAACTGTACATCATTATTGGGATATATTTTAAGGTCAAAAAATCAAACTGCAAAGAAAATGTAAACTTCAATAGTCTTGTTAATAGCAATATTGGCATTGCAATTCTTAAATTATTATATGTGTATCATATTTTAATGAGTCATTGCAGCAATAAAAATTGTTCTTAGGAATGAAGATTTATAGTATAACAGCAAAGACACACGAATATAAAATCAGAAAAGTAAAGAAAAACCCCAATGATGTTAAATTTGAAGCAGAAAAATCACTGTGAATATTTTAGGCTTTTTCTCTTTGAAAAATATGTATTTCCTAAATAAATTAACAGAAGCATAACAGCTCGATACAATGAACATACCATTTCCTGCTAAAACAAACAGGGCTTTGTAGAGAAATGGCTGAGTTCAAATTTGAAGCAGGAAATGTTTGAGTTGATCCTGGGGCTTCTCATGCCAGAAGAAAGGACATCATTAAAGACTAATGGGCCCATGTCAAAAACTCAGTTTGTGAGGTTGCTGTGGCCTGAAATGGGACAATCTGTGTGTCAGAAAGAATAACGACTGGAACTGATTAACACGAAATAAATACATAAGGCAACTTCCCTGGTGGTCCAGTGGTTAAGAATCCACCTTCCAATGCAGGGGACTTGAGTTTGATACCCAGTTGGGGAACTAAGATCCCACATGCCCCAGGGCAACTAAGCTTGCGTGCCTAAGCTACTAGGAAGGCATGCCCTAGAGCCTGTGCTCTGCACCTAGAGAAAGCTTGAGTGCTGCAACAAACGCTCAGCATCAGTTCTTGGCCGCTCAACCATGTCCAGCTCTTTCCGACCCCATGAACCCCAGCACGCCAGGCCTCCCTGTCCATCACCAACTCCCAGAGTCCACCCAAACCCATGTCCATAGAGTCAGTGATGCCATCCAACCATCACATCCTCTGTTGTCCCCTTCTTCTCCTGCCTTCAATCTTGCCAAAGCATCAGGGTCTTTTCAAATGAGTCAGCTCTTCACATCAGGTGGCCAAAGTATTGGAGTTTCAGCTTCAACATCAGTCCTACCAATGAACACCCAGGACTGATCTTCTTTAGGATGGACTGGTTGGATCTCCTGGCAGCCCAAGGGACTTTCAAGAGTCTTCTCCAAAACCACAGCTCAAAAGCATCGATTCTTCGACACTCAGCTTTCTTTGTAGTCCAACTCTCGCCTCCATACGTGACCACTGGAAAAACCACAGCCTTGACTAGATGGACCTTTGCTGACAAAGTAATGTCTCTGCTTTTTAATATTCAGTCTAGGTTGGTCGTAACTTTCCTTCCAAGGAGTAAACATCTTTTAATTTCATGGCTGCAGTCACCATCTGCAGTGATTTTGGAGCCCCCCAAAATAAAGTCAGCCAGTGTTTCCACTGTTTCCCCATCTACCTGTCATGAAGTGATGGGACTGGATGCCATGATCTTAGTTTTCTGAATGTTGAGCTTTAAGCTAACTTTTGCACTCTGCTCTTTCACTTTCAACAAGAGGCTTTTTAGTTCTTCTTCACTTTCTGCCATAAGAGTGATGTCATCTGCATATCTGAGGTTACTGATATTTCTCCCAGCATTCTTAATTCCAGCTTGTGCTTCATTCAGCACAGCGTTTCTCATGATGTAGTCTGCATATAAGTTAAACAAACAAGGTGACAATATACAGCCTTGACATATTCCTTTTCCTATTTGGAACCAGCCTGTTGTTCCATGTCCAGTTCTAACTATTACTTCCTGACTGCATACAGGTTTCTCAAGAGGCAGGTCAGATGATCTGGGATTCCCATCTCTTTCAGAATTTTCCACAGTTTATTGTGATCCACACAGTCAAAGGCTTTAGCATAGTCAATAAAGCAGAATTTGATGTTTTTCTGGAACTCTCTTGCTTTTTCCATGATCCAGTGGATGTTGGCAATTCGATCTCTGGTTCCTCTGCTTTTTCTAAAACCAGCTTGAACATCTGGAAGCTCACGGTTCACGTATTGCTGAAGGCTGGCTTGGAGAATTTTGAGCATTACTTTGCTAGCGTGTGAGATGAATGCAATTGTGCGGTAGTTTGAGCATTCTTTGGCATTGCCTTTCTTTGGGATTGGAATGAAAACTGACCTTTTCCAGTCCTGTGGCCACTGCTGAGTTTTCCAAATTTGCTGGCATATTGAGTGCAGCATTTTCACAGCATCATCTTTCAGGATTTCAAATAGCTCAACTGGAATTCCATTACCTCTACTAGCTTTGTTTATAGTGATGGTTCCTAAGGCTCACTTGACTTCATATTCCAAGATGTCTGGCTCTAGGTGAGTGATCACACCATTGTGATTATCTGGGTCGTGAAGATCTTTTTTGTACAGTTCTTCTGTATGTTCTTACCACCTCTTCTTAATATCTTCTGCTTCTGTTAGGTCCACACCATTTCTGTCCTTTATCGAGCCCATCTTTGCATGAAATGTTCCTTTGGTATCTCTAATTTTCTTGAAGAGATCTCTAGTCTTTCCCATTCCAGTATAGCCAAAATAAAAAAAATTTTTTTAAAGATTTGTATCTAGAGTATACAAAGAACACTTAAAAAAATTCAATAATAGAACAAACAATCCAGTTCAAAATGAGCAAAAGTCACCAAAGAAGATATATAGATATCAAATAAGCATATAAAAAGACACTCAATATCATGTGAGTAGAGAAGCATAAATTAAAACCACAATGAGGGACTTTCCTGACAGTCCGGTGGCTAAGACTCTGGGCTCCCAATGCAGGGCCCAAGGTTTGATCCCTGATCAGGGAGCTAGATCCCACGTGTTGCAACTTAACAAGCAAATATGTATATTCATATATATACGTATTTGAATCAATGGGTTCACAGTAATAATCAGAGTGAGAATGAAGAATGGAAATAGTAGCTCTACAAAATTCACTGAAGCCACTACTGGTAGCTGGGGCATCAACACTGTAATGGACCAAATGTTTGTATTTCCTCAAATTTATATGTTGAGACCCTGACCCCTAATGTGAAGGTTTTGGAGGTGGAGACTTTGAGAGGAACTCAGGTTTAGTTGAGGTCATGAAGGTGGAGACCCCATGGTGGGATTAGTGTCCTTTTAAAAACAGGAGATCCCAGTTCAATCCCTGGGTTGGGACGGTCCCCTGAAGAAGGGATAGGCTACCCACTCCAGTATTCTTGGGCTTCTCTGGTGGCTCAGACAGTAAAGAATATGCCTGCAATGTGAGAGACTTGGGTTTGATATCTGGGTTGGGAAGATCCCTCAGAGAAAGGCATGGTATGGCAACCCATTCCAGTATTCTTGCTTGGAGAATCCCCATGGACTGGAGAGTTGGACATGACTGAGTGAGTGAGCACAGCATGGCACAAAAACAGGAAGGGACCAGAGCTCCCTCTGTTTCACTCCATCATGTGAGTACACAGCAAGAAGGTGACCGTCTACAAGCCAGGAACAGGGTCCTCACCAGATACTGAATCTGATGGCGCCTTGATCTTGGACTTTGCAGCTTCCAAAACTATAAAAAAATATGTGTCTGCTAGTTAACCCAGTCTGTGGTATTTGTTATAGCTAGTTAACCCAATCTGGTATTTGTTATAGACCAGAGCAAACTCCTTACTCTAAGAATTGATCATTAAAGGGAAAGACATAAGCATTTATCCTGCTTGTTCTATATGAACTGTATTTTCAGGTTCCTAAATAGCTCTAGCTGATGAGGAAAAGTTCTTTTTTGCAGGAGAATTCCATCTAATGGACTTAGAAGGAATAATTGAATTTAAGTGGTAGGAAAAAAATCACTATTTTCAACTTCTAATTGTATAATTGGTCCAGAAATTGAATTGATGCAAAACCTAATGGAAAATGATTGACAGGGAAGTTTACAATGGAAGATCAGACTGCATCACTAAATGTAGCACAGCCAGATTGGATGGTATGAGATAAAATAGAAAGTACATCCATAAATAGAATACAATAGAAAGTACCACTGTGAGATCTTCTTGCCAAAGAATCTAATCAAGACTTTAGATCTCATCTTTAGTTTACAGGAGAAACAAGAGACAGACTAATATGTTAAAGGACTTCAGAATAAAAAAAATGAAAGAAATGTAGAATATGGGGCATCTTATAGAAAAACTGGTCCAGTTTCTAAAACAAGTCAAGGGCGTAAGAAGAACAGAGGGAAGAGGTAGTGGTTGTTCCAGATTAAAAAAGAACTTAAGAGCCATAGGACATCAGAGACAATGAGTGGAGAAATTGGAGTATAAATAGACTAATACATCTAAGGAATGTGTAAGTTACATGACATGACGGTATTATGGGAAAATGGCCTTACATTTTAGAAATGTCTACAGAAATTTTTCAAGGCAAAATGACAGAGTGTTGAGGATAAGATTTAAATACCAAAGGGGGGAAGAAAGAGAGGAAGGAAAGAAGGAAAGGAAGAAGGGAGGGATAAAGAATGGTTTGATAAAGCAAGTGCGATGAAATGAAAGTGCTAATTACTAAATTGGAGGAAAGGGTCTATGGGGGGTTATCCTATTCACTGTGCTTTTGTTATGAAAAATTTTATAATAAAAAATGTAAAAAATAAAACAATCATTGAGGCTCTTTGCCAAAAAGATTTTTGAAGATCAATATCTCACCACTGGATGGACCTTCTGGACAGGAAGCTTCCTGCCCGCTGCTCCCGACAGTGACTTTTGCAAGGGGTTAAGGGAAGGGCCATTCAAAGACAGGTGGGAGTGCTCCAATTGGCCATGTGAGCATCAGTGACTTCAATACACACTAAAGAAACGTTTGATTTGGAAACAATCCTTGTCTTTAACTTAACAGGCCAATTCAAACAGTTCATTTAGTAGAAGTGTCCCACAGCTCCTAGACTTGCCATGGCTGCTTAAATTATACCATGAAAAACTAAGTGGTTGGTTTATTTCCAGAAGGAAATATTTCTTCAGTGTAGACACATACAAGGACAAGCGATTTTATAAACTGGGCTCAAAAACAGTTAACATACAAAGTAAGGAAACACTGGGTTGTGTCAACAATGAACTGTGTGATCTTGAAGTTCCTTAATGGTAGGTTAAGACTTTGTTCAGGTGATTCCCAATCCCCTTGCTTCTTTGAACTGTCCCATGAGCAGCAAATGTCCTCTTATGGGAGGTGCTTGAACAGAACCTGAATTACGAGATAGGACACAGAACTGGCAGAGAATTCTAGAGTCCTTTAGACTCTGAGATCCTGTGATTCCTTGAATCAGTTGTCGGTGTACCACAGGCATTGTCCACCAGAATGTCAGCGTATGTTCTAAACTAAATGACAGCATGGAAGTCTGTTGACAAATGAATTTTTAAAACCCCCGGACTCCTATTCTGTGACTGGACAGCTTTCTTACGCGGTTAACCAATCAGATTCATTCGCCTGATGTACAGCAAGCCAAACGCCAAGACGCTGAGATTTGCGGCAGAGAAAGGGTTTAACTTATAAGGCAGCCAAGTGAAGAGATGAGAGAATAAATCTCAAATCCGCCTCCCTCAGGGCTTGGAGTTCAGAACATTAGTGGGATAAAGATTCAGGGGAAAGGTGATTGGAAATAAGAGAACGGTGAGGTTATTGTCCTTCTGCACAGGTGCAACTGAGCTACAGGCTTCTTCATGCGATGGATGTTCAGAAAACGGGGTGTTAGCATGTTCTGAGGTTGGATTGTTGGGCAAGACCAGTTGGAGGGTCAGTAGTCCTAACCAGACTCAACAGGCTCAAGCTCAAAGTGGACACAGCTGACTCCAAGTTCCTGAAAAACAACTCCGGCAAAGATCTTATTGTTTTGGCTACATGAGACTTGGAGGACACGCAAGTATTTGTAAAACAATTAAAGTGAACCCAATCAATGAAGGCAGGTTATAGTCCATTATTTATTAAGCAAGTTCCAGTTTAACAGATCTAACTGATGACTACCCTCGGTTTCAAATCCTATCTGGAAGATTTCTCTTCTAGAAAACACAGTACCTTGTCTCTGGATCGACTGGTGGATATTTGGTTTTTTAGAGTAGTGATTCTGGGCATACTAGGATGTGATCCAAGAATTTCTGAGGGATCCTGGAAGCCTCTTAAAAGGCAGAGGCTCTGTTTTCTCACTTATCTGTGATTTTCTTCATGTACTTCAACCCCAAACCTACAGCTTGAATTTGGAAGCAAATATGAAAGTCCAGCTGTCTTCTGTTATATCAGATGTTAGGAGATTTGGAAAAATGAAAAACAATGTTTTTCACAAAACATTTTTTTAAAATTCACAAAATTGTTTTCGTCTTGGAATATATAGTTATTTTTCATTAAACTATGTTACTATATCATGTTTTTTAACTGTATTTTGAAATGAATGTATGTGTTGTTACTTCAGTCATGTCTGACTCTTTGCAACCCTACAGACTGTAGCCCACAAGGCTCCTCTGTCCATGGGATTCTCCAGACAAGAATACTGGAGTGGGTTGCTACTCCAGGGGATCTTCACCACCCAGGGATTGAACCCCCATCTCTTACATCTTCTGCATCAAGAGGCAGGTTCTTTACCACTAGTGCCACCTGGGAAGCCTAAACAAAAGGTATTTGGTTCTAAATAATATTTTAATACAAAGTGGTCCTGAGATCAAAAAGTTTAAAAGTCACTGTTCTAGGGAAATGACCCCTTTTACTTCTTAATAAGCAGGAAACTTATCCTCGAAAATAGCTCTTTACGGAAGATGCAGATGAAGAAATGGAGTCTCAGAAATAAAGCTCCTTATCCCGAGGGCCTCAGCCCCAGAAGACCTCCTCTGTCTTCTCTAGAGTCTGGAATTTTTCCACCTGTTCTATATCAGGGACTTCCCAGGTGGCTCAGTGGCAAAGAATCTTCCTGCCAATGCAGGAAACACAGGAGACTTCGGTTCAATCCCTGGGTTGGGAAGATCACTTGGAGAAGGAAATGGCAACCTATTCTTGCCTGAACAATCCCATGTGCAGAAGAGCCTGGAGGCTACAGTCAATAGGGTCACAAAGAGTTGGACACAATGAGAGACTGAGCACAGCTGTTCTAAATCAGTCACTGACCAGGAGACTGAGCTCCAAGATTGACCTGGAATGACTGTTCAGGGATAATGGATGTTGGGGAATCAGTCACAGATGACCCATTCTCTTTACAGATGAAAAGTCTGTGCGGTGACAATGGCCAGAGGAAGATGCAGTTTCTCATTATGGGTCAAACTGTCCTCACTGGCTACAGCAGCATTCATCCCATGATATCTGCTCTCAGAGTTTGGAGATGGTCACCAATGAGCTGGGAACCAGGAAGACTTGGCACCACCTGGTGTAGCTTCTGTGTCCCTCTGCCCCCTCTGACAACCAGGCTTGTTGCTTTAATGATTGCTGGCAATGTCAAAGTCCTTTCAATACAACCCCATGATTTCCCAGCTCCTCAGGTGGCTCAGTGGTAAAGAATTTGCCTGTAATGCTGTAGATGCAGAAGACAGGGGTTTCATCCCTGGGTCGGGAAGATCTCCTAAAGAAAGAAATGGCAACCCACTCCAGTATTCTTGCCTGGAGAATCCCATGGACAGAGGAGCCTGATGGGCTAGTTCATGGGGTTGTAAAGAGTCAAAAATGACTGAGCAACTGAGTATGCAATTGATTTCCCAATGACATTGCCCTGGCATGCAAATCTATAGTTGTGGACTGTCCCCATAGCAGCATGAAATGTTATAATTTTCCAGAGCAACAGTTCACTTGAAGAAATGATCATTTCCATTTCTTGAATGCACATTCAGAGTCAAGAAAACTGCTTGCTTTGAAGAAAAATTAACATCCATCGTAGGTAATGTTGAACGTCACCTGACAAATTTAGGAAAGTTAATGCATGCAAATATTTATTTGAGTTCTCAGGCTCAATTCAAGGCTGGAGACACAGCCTTCATCCTGAAAGAGACTCTGTGGAATAACAATAGATGGGCTGAATTTCATCCAAAGCTCCAACCCAGAGCAATGCTGTTGTTGTTCAGTTGTTCAGTTGTGTCCGACTACTTGTGACTCCTTGGACTGTAGCATGCTAGGTGCCCCTGTTCTTCATTATCTCCCAGAGTTTGCTCAAATTAATGTTCACTGAGTCAGTGATTCTATCTAACCGTCTCATCCTCTGTCACCACTTTCTCCTTTTGCCTTCAGTCTTTTCCAGCATCAGGATCTTTCCCAGTGAGTCAGCTCTTTGCATCAGGAGGCCAAAGTATTGGAGCTTCAGCATCAGTCCTCCCAACGAATATTCAACGTTAATTTCCTTTAGGATTGACTGGTTTGCTCTCCTTGCAGCAATCCTGCCAGGCCACAGTTGCCTCTCCGGACTCCCCAGTGTTACTTCTGGAGGAGCTGTGGGGCTGGTAACTCAGAGCTCACACTAATCTGTAAGCTCAAACACAGATGGAACCTCCTTTCCAGTTAAGTCTCAGTCGTGTTCAACTCTTTACGACCCCACTGACTGCAGCACACCAGGCTTCCCTGTCCATCACCAACTCCTAGAGCTTGCTCAAACTCACGTCTGTTAAGTCGGTGATGCCATCCAACCATCTCATCCTTTGTCATCCCCTTCTCCTGCCTTCAGTCTTTCCCAGGATCAGAGTCTTTTCCAGTGAGTCAGTTCATTGCATCAGGTGGCCAAAGTACTGGAGATTCAGCTTCAGCATCAATCCTTCCAATGAATATTCAGGACTGATCTCCTTTAGAATTGACAGGTTTGATCTGCTTGCAGTCCAAGCGACTCTCAAGAGTCTTTTCCAACACCACATTCAAAAGCATCAATTTGAGCCTCCTCTGGGCACCATCTTCTACCATTGTCAACCAACAATCATCTCATCTGGGGAACTGGTTGATGTCCCAAATGGATATGATGGGAAGAAAACACAAAAATGGAGAGTCAGTATAACATCAACTGATCTTAGTGGGAACCAATGGCAGAACCAGGA
The DNA here is from genome assembly GCF_016772045.2 of Ovis aries. Lineage (NCBI taxonomy): Eukaryota > Metazoa > Chordata > Mammalia > Artiodactyla > Bovidae > Ovis > Ovis aries. The sequence continues at coordinate 53,261,456 of NC_056065.1, forward strand.
CTCTCTGGTCTCCTATTGCTACTAGGTTAAAAAACTGAATCCTTCATGTTGAGGTTTGACAGAAAACAACAAAAATTCTGCAAAGCAATTATCTTTCAATTAAAAATAAATAAAAAATTTAAAATCTCAAATATTAAAAAGAAAGAACCTGAATCCTTAACATGCTATGAAGCTGGACCTGGCCTGGCCCTACCCACTGCCTGGCCTTCTCTGGTTTCACTCCCCTTGCTCTCTGCATCCAACCGTACTGGCCTTTGGTTCCTTAAAGGCCTTTTTGTCCTTTCTGCCTCTGGGCTTCCCTCCATGCTGCTCCCTCTGCTGGAATGTTCCTCCCCCCTGTCAGTGCCCCTTAATCCTCCTAGGCCTTCAGATCCAGCTCAAACATTACTTTTTCAGGAAGCCTCTCAGGAAGGTCTCCTTTAGATCCAACTCAAACATTTCAGTTTCGGGAAAACTTCCTCAAGCTAGTTTTCATGTCCCTGCCATATATTTTTATATCCTTTTCTTCCTAGTTGCTGGTGGGATTATTTGATCACTGTTGGTGTCTCCAACCCCCACGACAGAAACATCCATCCAAATGGGATATGTTCTATTCCATTTCTGACACTTATCATGTTCTTGTTTTGTTTTGTTTTGTTTTTTGAGCATAAAGAAAAAATGTTTTATTGTTCCATAAACATTAAAACATTTTTTTAATTGGAGAATAATTGCTTTGCAATGTTGTTTTGGTTTCTTCTGTACAACATGGATCAGCTATGCCCCCTCCCTCTTGAGCCTCCCTCTTACCTTCTTTCCACCCCTCTAGGTCATCACAGAGCACCAAGCTGAGTTCCCTGTGCTATACAGCCACATCCCACTAGCTGTCCATTTTATACATGGTAGCATATACATGTCATTGCTACTGTCTCAGTTCGTCCCACACTCTCCTTCCTCCGCTGTGACCACAGGTCCGTTCTCTACATCTGTGTCTATATTCATGCCCTGAAAATAGGTTCACCATACCGTTTTTCTAGATTCCACATATATTTGTTAGTATATGATATTGTCCACATTCTTGGAACATAGTTGGTTCTCAGCAAATATTGTTTGAATGAATAGTGGTCTACTCACAGTTCTCCAGCCTTATCTCCAACCAGAATTATTCTCTTAGAATAACCAAGGTTATTCTCTTTTCAGAGATTGCTTTACGTGGAAAATGGATCTTCCATGAGCTTACCCAAGTATTCCATGTGACAGCCAACCTCTGCATTTTCTTCCATCTCTGTGATGCACCTTTCATCTTGCTTTGTAGAATTCTCACCGATATAGGTTGGGGCTGGCACCCTTTCAAAGTGCTATTCACCTTGGTGTACCAGTAGGCTTTCTTTCAGAATCCCCTTACCCTCTATGTTGCATTGATAAAATAGTCTCTAAGATTCCAAAAGTACTCCCTATATCAGTTATCTGCTGCTGCATAACAAGTGACTTCAAAGGTCAGCATCTTAAAAGACTTCATGTTATCTCATAGTTTCCTTGGCCTGGAGACTTGGGAGCTGCTTAGTGGGGAGGTTCTGGCTCAGAATCTCTCAAAAGGTCACAGTCAGGATGTCAGCGGGGCTGTGGTGAGTGGCAGTGATGGTTGGTGCTGAACCATCTGTTTCTAAGACAGCTCACTCACATGGCTGACTGGTCAATGCTGGTTGTTAGGAGGACTCAGTTATCTGTCATATGGATTTTTCCACAGTCTTCCTCAGTGGCTCAGTGGTAAAAGAATCCACCAACAAATGCAGGAGATGAGGGTTCAATCCCTGGGCCTGGACTTCTTCAGAGGGTCAACTGAGCATTTCCACAACATGGCAGCTGACTTTCAGTCTTTTTCCAAGAGTAAAAGCAAGAAGGAAGTTGCATGGCCTGTTATGAACTGACCTCTGAAGTCACACTCTTTCATTTCTGCAGTATTCTATTAGTTACAAAGGTCAGTCCTATTTTACGTTGGAGAGGTCTACACAGGGTGTGAATGTCATAAGATGAGGATCCTTGGGTGTCATTACTATAGATTTATTCACTTTAACTGGATCCAACCTTTTTATTTTTGGCACATCAAACTTACTCTCTTGCCCCAAACCTTCTAACAGCTTCTCATAACACAGAATAAAATCTAAAGTCTTAACCAGACTTCTTACCTAAAGGCCTTATGTGATCTAGCCTCCCCTTATTTCTGCATTCTAATTTTCTTTTTTCCTAAGTTTTTTTTTTTGATGTGGACTATTTTTAAAGTCTTTATTGGCTTTGTTACAGTATAGCTTCTGTTGTGTATGTTCTGATTTTTTGGCCTCAAGGCATGTGGGACCTCAGTCCCCTAACCAGGAGCTCACCCCTCATGCTCTGCATTTGAAGGCAATCTTAACCCCTGGACTACCAGGGAAGTCCCATGCATCCTCATTTCCTAATTACTCTCTTTCACTCACTCCATCAGGCACACTGGCCTTTTTCTGTTTCTCTCCAAACACCAAAATTCTCCCAGGACCATACATAGCCCCCTCCCATGTTTCGTTTCATTTCTTGACTCAGATATTCACCATTTCCACCTACTCAGAGGTCTTTGTCTCAGAATAGGATCCTTACCATCCTCCTCTCTCCATCCCTTTCTCTGCTTTGTATTTCTGAGTATCAGTTGTCACAATCTGAATTTATATTGCACGTTTGTGTTTGTCTGGGGTGGGACCTTCTCTGAAGTATTCACTCCTCTAGCCCTGATGTCTGGTACATGCGTGATGCTCAGCTGCTATTTGCTGAGTAAATGAATGATTGGATAAAGTCATGTGTTTAAAAAAAGAGAGAGAGAGTTGGGGGTTGTATTTGATTCATTGGTGGACTAATTGGTAGTCTAAAAACTCTTACTGGTTCATGACAAAAAGTCCAGAAACAGACAGTAAATACTAAGAAACTTTTATGGCAATTTGATAGTGCTGTGACATCCAAGGTCATGACTGAGGACTGATCTTGTTGGAGTAGAAAGCCTCTACTACACCAGTTTGGGTGCTGTTGAACCTGTATGGCGAACCAAGTATGACATATGCTACAAACCAGTTGTCTACAGTCAGACCACTTTAAGTTTTATTAAGGGTATTTTATTTATTTATTTGAAGTATAGTTTATTTACAATATTGTGTTAATTTCTACTATACAACACAATGATTCAGTTATGTACATACATACATTCTTTTTTATATTTGTTTCCATTCTGGTTTATCACAAATTAGAATATATTTCCCTGTGCTATACAGTAGGACCTTGTTGTCCATTCATTCTATATAAATAATTTGCATCTGATAAGCCCAGACTCCCACTCCATTCCTCCACCACTCACCCTACCCCTTGGCAACCGTATGTCTGTTCTCTATCTGTGAGTTTGTTTGTGCTTCGTAGATAGGTTGATTTGTGTCTTAGATTCCATATAGTATTTGCCTTTCTCTTTCTGACTTACTTCACTTAGTATGATAATCTCTAGGTCCATCCGTGTTGCTACAAATGGCATTATTTCATTATTTTTTATGGCTAACATTTCACTGTGTATATATACTGCATCTGCTTTATCCATTCATCTGTTGACAAACGTTCGGGTTGTATCCACATCTTGACTGTTGTGAATAGCGCTTCTGTGAACACAAGGGTGCATGTATCTTTTTAAATTAGAATTCTGTCCAGATATATACTTAGGAGTGGGATTGTTGGATTATATGGAGATTCTATTTTTGGTGTTTTGAGGAACTTCCATACTATTTTCCACAGTGGCTACACCCCTTTACCTTCTTACCAACAGTGTAGGAGAGTTCCCTTTTCTTAAAATGAAGGGTATTTCTAAGTTAGTCAGCTATGATCCAAGTGCTTATAAAATTCAGATTCCATTTCTTCCATTGAAAAATTACTTAAGTGCAATTGTGGCTTTTCAGGATAAATGGCGATTGATGATGGGTTGAATATAAATTCTGAAAATTGAGCACAATTTGTTTTATTTTAAATAAAATAAGTACCCCGAGCTTGTCTCATCACACAAAATTGCATCCTCTGGAGGGATCTGCAATGCGTGTCCTGAGTTTCAGGGTTCAAGTCAAGACTTTGGTCTTCTTCTTGAATAAAGAGGCACTATAACTCTGGTGTAAAAGTATTAGCCAGAGACCCCAGAGAATAAAGTTTAAGCTTCAGTGATGTGTCAGAATATATTAGGTGCCATCAAAAGAGATTTTGAGATGCTTCCCTGGACTATGGTATTTGGATGCAAATTTGTGTTTTCTCCTATTTCTATTTAAAGCAGATTCTGCCACATGTGTGTAATGTTTTAAACATAATTTTGAGTCTTGAAGCCATCAAAGAGTCTATTCTTTCCTGTAATCACTGGCTTTTACTGAATTTCTTCTATATATAAGTCAACACTGGACTGCATGTATCTTTTTTGTTTTTACCATCTGAGCCACCAGGGAAGCCTCTCCTTTTAGGATTCATCATGAATATGAAACTAGCTGTTTGTATGAGGACTTTGGCCTGAAGTGATATTCAGATGTTATTTCTAATTTGACCCTGGAGAAGGAAATGGCAAACCACTCCAGTATTCTTGCCTGGAGAATCCCATAGACGAGGAGCTTGGTGGGCTAGAGTCCATGGGTCCCAAAGAGTTGGACATGACTGAGCGACTTCACTTTCACTTTCTGATTTGAAGCCCAGGCCCGTGCAGTGGCTGCTGGGGCTTCCCTCTGATTACTGTAAAGAGATCCTGGAAGTCTCAGAGGATGTTGGGGCCTTCTTTCCAGAAGATCTTTGATTTCCATGGCCTCTCTTAAGGCGTCTGATGGACCCATTGAAGATGATGAGATTCTCTGGATTTAAGAATCACAGGGATTGATTCTAAATGTGTTACCTCTTTGCTGAATGCCTCGGACCACTCCCTCCCAGATTAAATAACAATCACCAGCTCCTCTCCCCCATGCTCCTTTCTATTCCGTGTCCAGGACACTCAGTGACCAGGTCCGAGATCCTCCAGACCAGAGTGATGGGTATGAACCTCCTGGATGCTGGATATTACACTCGAAACTATGTGAAAATACAAAGGACCTAGCCTGTTAAAACGGGCTCAGAATTGATTTGCACAGAGGTTTTAAGTGCTGTGCTCCTCAACTCAGGAATTAACAAGCAACGAGTTGAATAGAGATATTTGTCTGTTTACCCAACTGTTTGAAACTGGGAGGAGCCTGTGGGTTTGGTCTGATGCCTAAATCTACAGATGCAGACAAAGAGGCCCATAGCTGGCGTGATGCTGGCTTGTTTACTGAGTGGACTCAGACCATGGCTAGAGGGCTGAACAGGCTGTGACTCAGGCCTGTGTTGCTCTTCTGGTGACCCCCTGGGTTTCGTGTCCTCCACCTAGTTGCTCACCGTGGCTGCCTTTCATCGTCACCCCCCCTCCTCCCACCGGCCCGCGCCGAGATGGTGACCCAAGCTAGGCTGGGATTAGCTGAGAACTGTTTTCAGGCCTTGGGTCACTGAGGTGGTCTGACCTGAGGGCCCAGAACTTCCTCCCTGTAGGCGGTAGTGCTTTGTACATGAGGCCCTAAGGGAGAGGGACAACAGGATGATTAAAGGTTTACATGTCTTGCTAAAATGATCACCTTTGGAAGTCCCTCTGGGGATTGGGGTGAGACCTCTCTGTCTGCAGCAGTGATCTAGAGAGTCAGGGATGGAAGGTTAAGGGCATACCAAGATACAAAGGGAAGGTTTGAGAACTCTTCTTTTTATTCAGTCCATCTCTTCAAATAAAGAAAGAAGTGAATCCTTTCTAATATTTGTTATGAAATCTGGTGGAGATCCACAGTTGGCCAAAAAGTTTTATTCAGGTTTTTTAACATCTTACAAAAAACCGGAATGAACTTTTTGGCCAACCCAGTGTATGCAATTTATAAACATATATTGGGTTACACAAAGGTATTGAACTTTTTTTTTTTTATCCTACAAAAATGACTGTTTTCATGTGAATGAATCTAATACTACACTGGGAGTGAGCACTCACATTTCTTACTGCTACAGATCAAAAGGTTTTGACCACACTCTCAAACCAGTACTGCTTTACCCTGTAATTGCTTCTTCAAATCAGACCTTAAGCCCTGGAGTTGGGACATCAAGCTTTTAATGGCTCTAGTCTCTCTGGAACATCTAGCCTTGATCCCATGTTAGTACAGCCAGAGGCAATGGAGAAGCTCGATTAGTTTGCATTTTGCTCCAGGCATGCCTCTTGGAGTGGGAAGTATGAGAACTGTAATTTGGGACGTGGGGCTTTGCAGTGTGGAATTTGAGCCCAAACCTAGGAAAGTGAGATTTCCTTCCCAGAACCTCCTTCTGTGCCTTCCCCCTCTCCCTCTCCTATCCCCCACCTCCTCTGTCAGGTCCTTCCCTGGAGGATGTTGTTAGTCTCTCAGTTGTGTCTGACTCTTTATGACCCCATGGATTATAGCCAGCCAGGCTCCTCTGTCTATGGAATTCTTCAGGTGAGAATACTGGAGTGGGTTGGCATTCCCTTCTGCTGAGGATCTTCCTGATACAGGGATCGAGCCCAGGTCTCCGGCATTGCAGGTAGATTCTTCACCACCTGAACTACCTGAACTACATGGGGTCATGTCAAAGGCATCCAGAGCTCCTCTTGCCTCACACCTGAGTTCTGGGTGGCCCTCTGGGTGGAGTGTGAGTGGAGAGCAGGGCCATCAGTCTGTGTGCTGCCGCCACGGCTTCATGGCTGCAGAACTCACAGGAGCAATGATTTGACCTTCCTCAGCAGGAGCGGTGCCCCATGAGTTGGGTTACACCAAAGAGTAAGATTTTATGAAGCCAGATCCCAGGTCTGTGACATAGACATGGAGGAGTGTGCAGGAGGCAGGTGACTTCAGGCACCCTCGCAGGGTCTCCGTTCAAAAGGTCTCTCATGTCGTGGTCCCTGCGTGGGTTAGAAAAGAATTTCCAGACATGAAGTGGAATGAGAAGAGAATAGAGTTTATTAGCGCGTAAGACTCTATTAGAAGACTGGGTTGGCTCAAGGTAGAGTAGACCCCTTTCACAGGCTAGTAGCCAATTTATAGCCTCACAAGCGAGAAAATTCCTACCAGAAGAGCGGCACTAGGTGATTGGTTAGGATGCTATAGGGTAGTGAATAGGGTGGGTATTTTACCTAACATGGGGTCAGGGAACTGGCCAGTTTAGATCAGGAAGCTCATGGCAACAGTTGCTATGGGGCTGCGTTAATTTCAGAAATTTTTGTCCTGTGACCTTGGTACAAGGCTCCACACTATGACTTTGGTATAGGGCTCCACATCTTACTCCCGGTCCCAGTGCCTCAGTTTCCACCATCAGTGTTACTCCTTCGATATTCCTAGATTTTGAAAACAATTTATTTCTCTAGATGAGACATAAACATTCATCTGAGTGAGCTTCTATAGATATAATGCCTTATACTAGAGCCCTATAGTGAAAAAGCCATGGATGTGGGGCTGTACCTCCTTCAGCCACTATGGCATGGCCTTGGGTATTTTCAATCATTCCAATTTTTGGCTTCCCCACCTAAAATAAAGTTAGTTGCTCAATCATGTCCAACTCTGCAACATCATGGACTGCAGCCCTGAGGCTCCTCTGTCTATGGAATTCTCCAGGCAAGAATATTGGAGTAGGTAGCCATTCCCTTCTCCAGGGGATCTTCCTGACGCAGGGATTGAAGCCAGGTCTTCTGCATTGCAGGATGATTCTTTATTGTCTGAGCCACCAGAGAAGCCCTAAGAAAGGGCAACAGTGATACATTTCGTGGTTATTGGAAGGACTAGATACATTACATTCATGTAAGACTATCTATCATGAGCTTGGATGCAACAGTTACCTAATAAATAACACCTTTGACTGTTTTATATTGCTTTATAATTTATAAAACACTTCCACACATACTGTTTTTCTCAGATGCAGTGTTATGAGCTGGGGTGGACTGTGTTATTTTACTTTTTACAGAGTAAACTGCAAGTCTGGTTTTTCCATCCTTTCTTTTTATTAAGATTTTTTTTTTTTTTTGATGTGGACCACTTTTAAAGTCTTTATGAATTTGTTACAATATTGTTTCTGTTTTATGTTTTTTGGTTTTTTGGCCACTAGGGATGTGGGATCTCAGCTCCCTGACCAGGGATCAAACCCGAATCCCATGCATTGAAAGGCAAAGTCTTAACCATTGGACAGCTGGGGAAGTCCCAGATTTTCCCATCCTTGACCTTGAAGATGGTTCTTTCTACTCTGTATTTTTCCTTTTAGGTGGATCTGTTAGTAGTCTACTGAGGACAGACCTATTGAAATGGAGGCAAGACTAGGAGCCTGGGGTGGGGGGAGGGGTAGATGAAGAGGAGGGAGGTAAGCAGCACAGAGAAATTCTTAATTTTGTCACAACCATCTCTGGTATTGTGTAGCCGTGTGACCACTGTCTGACAACAACCTGTGAAAACCATTGCCGTTGTAAGTTGGAGGTCTATGACTGAAGAGAGCCTCTCAGACCCCAAACAGTTTCTCCTTTAGCCACCAGACCCAAAGGATTATTATTATTGGCACATTTGATGAGTCATTAGAATAATTCCATCTCCTTGTTAGCATCGATGGCAGTGCCTGACTCAGAAGAGGTGCTGGGTGAATATCTGTTGAATGCTCACTCAGTAGACTTCGGGGTTTTACTGTCATCGAAGCCTTTCTGGGTTAGTCACCACAAAGGGTGGTGAGGTGAGTACAGCTGGACTTGCCTCTGTGTTCCACTCATCCTGCAAGGGTTGACTTTGCCTATTGTTTTAGGTCACATTTCTTTCACCATGGATTCTTCCAATGTGAGTGCAAAATCGGAATGACAGTATGGGGAGGTTTAGTAACATCTGTCTGTCCCAGAGGAAGCGTAGTGGCTGCCAAACCATTGTTTGCTAGAATCAAGGGAATGGCTCAGGTCAGAGTGGAAGAGGTGTGTGTCACTTTCCATCTGGGATGGGCTGGATGGGCAGAGGGGAGCTGCCCTTGCAGATGGGTTACTCAGCGGGGATGGTAGGGGATGTTTTATATTTCCTAGGGCAGCTGTAACAAATGATCGCAAACTGGGTGGCTTAAAACAACAGGCATTTTTTTTTTTTCTCACAGTTTCAGAGGCCGCAAGTCTCAAATGAAGGAGTCTGCAGGTGAATCTCACTCTGGAGGCTCGAGGAGAGATTTCCAGCCTCCTCCTGCTTCTGCGGGTCCCCTGGTGTTGCTAGGGTGGTGGCTGCATCACTCTGACCTCTGCCTCCATCTTCCTGTGGCCTCCCCTATGCTTTACCGCTTCTGTCTGGGTTTTCCTCTTCTTCTAAGAACACTTGTTACTGGATTTACGGCCCATCCAGTTAATCAGGACGATTTCATCTTGAGATAGAGCTTTAACTTAATTATGTCTGCAAAGACCCTTTTTCCAAGTGAGGTCACCTGCACAGGGACTGAGGTCCAAGGCTTGGGCATATCTTTTGGGGGCCACAGTTGAACCCACTACAGGTGAGGTTGGAGCGTTACCTTCTTTTTTTTTTAAGATTTTTTTTTTTAAATGTGGACCATTTGAGAAGTTTTTATTGAATTTGTTACAATATTGCTTCTGTTCATGTTTTGATTTTCTGGCCCTGAGGCATATGGGACCTTATGTCCCCAGTCAGTTACTAAACCTGCATTGGAAGGCAAAGTCTTAACCACTGGACAGCCAAGAAAGCCTCAACTTTCTGAAAATGGTACTGATAAAATGATATGTGGAGAAATTCTCAATCAACATCAAGAACTCCTTCAGTTCAGTTCAGTCGCTCAGTCGTGTCCGACTCTTTGCGACCCCATGATTCACAGCACGTCAGGCCTCCCTGTCCATCACCAACTCCCGGAGTTCACTCAGACTCACATCCATTGAGTCAGTGATGCCATCCATCCATCTCATCCTCGGTCGTCCCCTTCTCCTCCTGCCCCCAATCCCTCCCAGCATCAGAGTCTTTTCCAATGAGTCAACTCTTCACATGAGGTGGCCAAAGTACTGGAGTTTCAGCTTTAGCATCATTCCTTCCAAAGAAATCCCAGGGCTGATCTCCTTCAGAATGGACTGGTTGGATCTCCTTGCAGTCCACGGGACTCTCAAGAGTCTTCTCCAACACCACAGTTCAAAAGCATCAATTCTTCGGCACTCTGCCTTCTTCACAGTCCAACTCTCACATCCATACATGACCACAGGAAAAACCATAGCCTTGACTAAATGGACCTTAGTCTGCAAAATAATGTCTCTGCTTTTGAATATACTATCTAGGTTGGTCATAACTTTTCTTCCAAGGAGTAAGCGTCTTTTAATTTCATGGCTGCAGTCACCATCTGCAGTGATTTTGGAGCCCCCCAAAATAAAGTCTGACACTGTTTCCACTGTTTCCCATCTATTTCCCATGAAGTGATGGGACCGGATGCCATGACCTTTGTTTTGTGAAAACTAAGCTTTAAGCCAACTTTTTCACTCTCCTCTTTCACTTTCATCAAGAGGCTTTTAGTTCCTCTTCACTTTCTGCCATAAGGGTGGTGTCATCTGCATATCTCCTTGTTGTTTAAAAGAGAGAAATGTTGAATTTAATTTTTGTGTGCATAGCAGTTCTTTTTCATTTCAGAGAAAATGTCTATTATGGAATCTTTTCATTTTTAACATTTGCTTCATAAATATTTTGGACTGTGGATCACCAAAAGGATTTTTCTCAGGAGCCAACTTCATAGTTTTAAATTCTTTTTCTTCTGCAAGTTAGAAAATCTCTTCCAACATCTGGTATATCACTTTGTACTTAGAAAAAATGCTGACTCTGAATCTCACAGTTGTATTTTTATTAGAAGTAATTAACTAGCTCCAAAAATGTTTTCATGAAATGTAGGTGAATATTTCTATCATTTTGAAAATAATAAATGTATTTCCTTCCAATATTTTCATACAGGAAAAAAATCAGACAGTCATTTGCAGGAAAATGGATGGGTAGAGACAAAGAATTATTGTAAATTTATTGGCCACTAAATCCAATTAATTTAGACCTTCTTTCTATGAGTATCACATTCATAAGAAAGATGCCAAGTAATTCTTAGTCAAGTCTGGATATTTAAATACCCCCCAAATTAATTCATTGAGAAAATGCTAGGGTTTGCTAAAAATACAGAGAGTAATAACAAAGTCCCATATACCTACCACTCAGCTTCAGCAAACCCTAGCATTTTCTCATATTATTATATAATTTTTTTTGAGAAATAAAAATTTGTCAAGTATCCTTATGACATCAGTTTCTTCCTTCTTCTCATCCCAGAAGGACCATTCTCCTGAATAGGGTGTATTTCAATGGGAAATGTGTATATCTCTGCATTTTTTCTGTATGTTTAAAATATTTCCAAATTAAAATGAAATAAGTTCTGTATTTTCCACTGGCTGAAGAAACTATGTTTTCAAAATATACTACTGTTGAGCTGATAGAGATGCACTGATGTTAAAATGTGGTCCTTGATAGCTCAGTTGGTAAAGAATATGCCTGCAATGCAGGAGACCCTGGTTCAATTCCTGGATTGGGAAGATCCCCTGGAGAAGAGAAAGGCTACCCACTCCAGTATTTTGGCCTGGAGAATTCTATGGACTGTATAGTCTATGGGGTTGCAAAGAATTAGACACGATGGAGCGACTTTCACTTTTACTTTAAACAATGGAGGGCCAAAGACACCTGCTCACTGCTGATGATTCAGGCATTTTGTAACTCTATAATTTTAGGCAACTGTTTGAGCCTCAGTTTTGTTATCTGTAAAATGGGGATAATCTCTGTCTTGCCTACTTCACAGGGATGTTGTGAGAGTAAATGAGGCTATGGTAATAGAAGTAAGAAGTGATCTTTGGAATAATTGCTGCTCATGATTGAGCAGTATCTGTGTTTTCAGACAGGCACTAAACATTTATTATTTCCTTTAAGGCTGATAACAACTCTAAGATATAAGTATTATTTTTACAGAAAAAACAGTAAAGCTCTGAAACATATGGTTTTCCCATGCTCTTTCTTCCAGAACCAACTTCTGCCAGCAAGGAAGAGGCAATGACTAGGAGAAGGAGGACCTACAATGTTCTGTGACCCACCTGTGACCTGGCACAGGAAGTTCTGACCAACCAAGATAATGGTGAATAACCAAGCTGTGCAGATTTCTTTGGACTTCATAGATCTTGGAAATAGAGAGTGAATCAGACCATTAGTGGCAGGAATCAAAACTGAGAGAACACACAGAGACAGGATGCCAAAGTGGGGGGAGGCAGGTGTGTTTAAGGGGACACCACTGGACCATATGTCACGTGAGTTCTGAGTCAGTGCAAGTTGTAAATAAGCAGAAGCCAGGAAGCATAGAATAGATGCCCAGAAGACAGAATTGGTTTGTTGGTTGGTAGTGACAGGGGAAATGAGGGGTTAAATCACCCTCATATTTGTACGTTGACGAACACTCATGTGGTTGTACCAGTCAAGGTCCCAGCTGGAAGCATATGGTACCCTCAAAAGAAGGATGGAGAAGAGTTGGATAAAGGGACAATTTACCAATGGTGACACAGAGTTAAGGAAACCAACAAGGAATGATGAGGCTCCTAGGATGAGCAACCATGGGAGTCCCACAGTCCTAATTAGGCAAGAGGAGGAATTTGTTACTGGAACCTGGCCAGACATAGAGCTTTATTCAATAGGAGCTGTGACTTTAAATTTTATTTATTTATTTATTTTATTTTTGGCCATGCCATGTGGCATATGGGATCTTGATTCTCCAACCAGGGATTGAACCTGTGTCCCTTGCATTGAAGAGCATGGAGTCTTAACCAGTGGACCATCAGGCAAGCCCCAGGAGCTGTGGCTTTTGGTAAAGAAACACAACTACCAGTAACATGTTGACCTGACAAGGAAGGGGCTGGGGAAACAAATACCCCAACCTGTGTCCTTTTTTTGGGTGATTTGCTTCCCAAATCACCTGTCAGTGCCTCCCACTAGCCAAATCCAACCAGAACCTGAAAAGCAAGAGAACTGGTCCATTCAGGTCTGCCTGCCTGGTCACAGAGCCAGGTGAGAAAAGAAGAAAAAGAGATTCAGAGTGACAAATGAAAACTGTCCAGTGCAGTGATGGAAGTGTCCAGATAATTCAGAACCCAGCACTGTTGAGAACACTCTCACTTCCTTGTGGTTGCGCTTTGCTACTGCCTGGGGATTCCCATAGGGTCTTTCACCCTTGTTTTCACAAGTAGCCATAGAATATGAAGCAATGCATGAAGACACCTGGGTGAGTCTCTGGTCCTTGCAATCAAAAGAGCCTAGAAACGTAAAAGTGTTAATGCATTTCCTCCATGGTGGAAATGGGAGAGCCTGGAACCAAAGCCACTAGAATCTGGGTCTAAATTCAAACTCTTTCCTCTCCACAAAAGTGGCTATACAAATGTGATAGTGGCCCCCTGAAAAAGTGTAGAAGCTCTGAATATCAAGTTATTTTGTGGGAAGCCACTGGGACAGATCTTAGAATGTGGTGGTTAAATGTGCAAAAAGATGGCTTGAGAAGGTCGCACTCATGGAATACAGATCAGGTAAGAGCAGGGAGAGATGGAAAGCAGATGTTTAACTTTGCAATAATGATAAGTAAGGTTCTGCTCAAGGATCTTGAGAAGAGTGGCAGTGTGTACATAAAGGGTGACAGAACTGTTCACTTGCTATGTGCGAGGCACTGCTTCAGGGGCCAAAGATGAAGCAGAGAACCGAACAGACTCCTGCCCTCCTGGAGCTTCTGGTCACTGAAGCTGTGAGAGTAGATAAGCTTTCCAAGGGAGACGCGAATAGTGAGGCTTAGATATGCCTGTGAGGAAGAGGATGAAAGAAAGACAAGGAAAGAACCAGTGGAGCAGCAAGCAGAGGGCAGAGGGGCAACTGGCTTGGGAACACGGTGGGAAACCAAAAGCAAGAAGGAGGTCCACAGGGCTGACTGCTGGGGCTTGTTCCCTAGGATAAGACCAAGTAGAGGCGGCTGGCATTGACAAATGGGGGAAGCTGGGTCAGAGCAAGTCAATGGGGTGGGTTGTGGGAGGTCATGGAGGCACCATTACAGTTAAGACTTACAACAGAAGTGCCGTGCAAGGAGAATTGGATGCCTGGGTGGAATTAATTGGGAGACTGGGATTGGGAGGTATACAAGAATCTGCCTGCCAATGCAGGAGACATGAGTTTGATCCCTGGGTTGGGAATATCCCCTGGAGTAGGAAATGGCAACCCACCCCAGGATTCTTGCCTGGGAAATCCCACGGGCAGAGGAGGCTGGTGGGCTACAGTCCATGGAGTTGCAAAGAGTCCGACACGACTAAGCGCACACACATGTTTAAAACAGATAACAGTGAGAACTTACTGGATTAGCTCAGGGAACTCTACCCAATGCTCTGTGTGACCTAAATGGAAAGGAAATCCAAAATAGAGGAGATAGATGTATAGGTATAGCTGATTCACTTCTCTGTACAGCAGACACTGTCACAGCAGTGTAAAGCAACTCTACACCAATAAAAATTAATTAAAAAAAGAATTAGATGCCTTCATAGCACTGGTAACTTGATGTGGATATCATTCTCAAAGGATCTGGTCCTCAGATTTACGATCCTGAAATCTTAATTGCATAAGAATGGAGCTGATTCTAGGGCTTAAGTCATGCCAATCAGATTCATTAAAACTGATTTATAACCCCACATGACAGATTGATAATTTTCAATGAGTGAGATTCTTTTTCAGTGTTGGGTGTATTTGTGCCCATTATCAAGACCACCCCATCCCAGCATTAAGCTGCTTGGAAAACTGAATTACTCATCAGAGGTTGTTCAATGGTACAAATGAGAACAAAGGGAAATAGCTAATCCCGAGGTGTATGTTGGGGCTTCCCAGGTGGCACTAGTGGTAAAGAACCCGCTTGCCAATGCAAGGAGACGTAAGAGATATGGGTTCGATCCCTGGGTCGGGAAGATCCCTTTGGAGGAGGGCATGACAACCCACTCCAGTATTCTTGCCTGGAGAATCCCACGGACAGAGGAGCCTGGCAGGCTACAGTCCACAGTGTCATAAAGAGTCAGACACAGCTGAAGTGACTTAGCACACACATAGGCACTGTGTGAGGTGTATGTCATCCAGGCAATGATGGAATACTCCTCTGGTAACCCATCTGCCTACCCTGGACCTCTAAATCTTGGAGTCCACTAATGCTCTGATCTTCAACTTGTCTTTTTCCATTGATGCTCTTGGTGATCTCCTCAGTATCAATGACATCATGTATTAACAACTCCCAAATTATGTCCCCAGCCAGATCTCTGGCTTAAACTCCAGACTCATACAGCTAGGTGGCTGCTTGAGATACCCTTACTTGGATCTCTAACAGACATCTCAAATTCTGCATTTCAGCACAGAACTGCTCATCTCTCCCAAACCTTCTACATCCACAGCCGTCCCTGGTGAGTGATGGCAGCTCCATTTTCCAATTGCTTAGGTCAAAATCATTGGCGTTGTTTTGAGTTCTCTGTTTTTCTCATATCCCATGTCTGGTGCATCAGATAATCCTGCGGACTTTCTTCAAAATACAGCCAGACCAGACCATCTCAAGACACCTCCACTGCCATCATCTGGGTCTGAGCCACCATCATTAAAAAAAAAAAAATTGTTTTATTTGGTTTAATCGAGTCTTAGATGTGACATGAGGGAACTTCATCGGGTCACGTGGGATCTTTCCTTGTGGTGGAGGGGCTCTCTAGTTAAGGCATTTGGGCTTAGTTTCTCTTCAGCATGTAGGATCTTAGTTCCCTGATCAAGGATAGAACCCACATCCCCCACACGGCAAGGCAGATTCTTAACCAGTGGACTACCAGGGAAGCTGGTAAGACAGTATCAGCTCTTGCTTAGATGATCACACTGGCTTTTTCTCTGGCCAGTTCCCAACCAGAAACAAAGAGTGTCTTGAAATATAATTCAGATTATGCCACTCCTCTGCTCGGGACCTTCCAATGACTTCTGTTTAGATGGGCCTCACCACCTCTCTGGGCTCATCACCTACCGTTCTCCTCCCTGCTCATTCTGCTCTATCATTCTGAGTTTCTCTGCTTCCCCAAACATGCTCCTACCTTGGGCCTTTGATGTTTCCTTTTTGCCTGGAATGTTTTCCTTCGGATGCCCACTTGGCATCCCTCTCTTGCCTCTTCTAGGGCTTTGCTCAAACCCCAGTGGGGTCTTCCTTGCCTAACCAAAGCAACGCTGTGGTCCCTCTGCCCTGCTCTTCCTCTTCCCTTCCCCTGCTGCTTTTCTCCATTGCCTCGTCCACCCCCTAATTTCCTACACACACTATGGTTTATCTGTTTATTTTGAGCACTGTCTGTCCCCCATGGTAGCTGGGAAGGGAAGGAAAAGGAAGGCTCAAGCTTTCCCTTCACTCAGAACATCTTTTGCCTTCCTGAGTTTACCCACAGGGCTCTGTTGTGGTTTAGGTTGTATTCAAGTACTTATTTGAGACAACCTCTCAGGTAGCATTCAGAGGGTCACCATCCCTTCAGGAACATTCCCCTTGTGACTGGCAGGAGATTGTTTTCTCAATCCCCTGCCATCTGTGGAAAATTAAAGGCAGTAGGAGGGAAAGGGTTAGGAAAGAACATGGGAGGAACAAGGTTTCAGAAAGATGCATGGGACTCTGTGCGGTGGCCTACAGCACTTGGGTGCTTTGCGCCTGTGTCTGATAATATGACCCCCAGGGTGAAAAGTGCTGAGGATTAATGGTTGGTGAATCCAGGCTGGCATTTTGCCTGAATCATGTGTGCTGGGCCAATGGGCCAAAATCTCACATTCTTTACACCAGCCTTGTTCTTCTCCAAGAGACTTCACATTTATCCTGCATGTTGCCCATGAACTGTGGTTACATCCTGTGCATTTATTAAATTAAAAGCCCATGGATCTACTATACATCCTAACCTGGCCTTTCCCCTCAACGTTATTGAAGTATAATTGAGAAGTAAAAATTGTATAAATTTAAGGTATACAACATATTTTGATATAAGATGCTGGTCAAAGGATACAAAGTTTCAGTTATGCAAGATGAATAAATTCTTAAGATCAAATGTGCACTATGGTGACTATAGTTAACGGCATGGACGGTAGCTTGCCAGGCTCCTGTCTATGACATCCTCCAGGCAATCCTGGAGTGGGTTGCCATTTCCTACTTCAGAGGGTCTTCGTAACCAAGGGATGGAATCCATGTCTCTTGGGTCTCCTGCATTGGCAAGTGGATTCTTTACCACTGTGCCACCTGGGAAGCCCATAGTTAATAATACTGCATTGTATTCTTGAATTTACTAAGACAGTGAGTGTTCTTGCCATGCACACGAAAAAGTAACATGTGAGGTGACAGACATGTTGTCTATCACATGATAGACGTGGTAATCATGTCACGAGGTATATTTACATCTAACAAGCTTTCGGGGAGAGCAAAGAGAAATGCTTGCTTTCAGGGAACGCCAAGTTCTCTGATGCTTACAGGTACATAACCATGTGCTCCAACTGTATGTGCTAAGATCCAGCTCTATTTCAGAGAAATTCTACTTCCACTGGACTTCAGATCAGCAAACAAAGTTTTTATGTCAGAACATGCATTATGCCCCATCAAAGCATTTGTCAGGAGCAAACCTGGATACTAAATCAATATAAATTAAAATAAAGATGGAAAGAGTTAGAGGTTAAGTTACTCATTCTTTGTTCATTAAAGCAGAACTAAGTCTTGTGTTTTGGTTTCAACCTGGTTCTCCCAGGTTGAAAGAAAAAAGGGTTAAGACGATGCTCTGTGTGTATGTTAGTTGCTAAGTCGTGTCCGACTCTTTGCAACCCCATAGACTATAGCCTGCCAGGCTCTTCTGTCTGTGGAATTCTCCAGGCAAGAATACTGGAGTGGGTAGCCATTCCCTTCTCCAGGGGATTTTCCTGACCCAGGGATCGAACCCAGGTATCCTGCATTGCAGGCAGATTCTTTACCGTCTGAGCCACCGGGGAAGCCCAAACGATGCTTTGCTACCTCACAAACAGTTAACTGCAGCACTGCTTGGTCCCCAGGCATCTCTAAGAGAAGAGAGGATGGAGTTGCTTCCTTAAAGTCCCAGTGCTTTTGGCAGTCTGTTTGGTCCCAATAGTTTCCTGCGGGTGGTGTGTATAAATTGACACTTGACATAGCGGATGGCCTGGGAGTCTGTGGGACTTAGATGGATGTGGTTAGTTTTCTCCTAGAAAATGGCTAGTTTCAAGTCCTCTCCTGTTAGTTTTGCCTAGAAACAGGCACTCAGGATTCCAGACATCTGGCAAATTCAACAACCCTGCCTTAACAAAAACTGAGTATTATGAGGAAGGTATGATGCTAAATCCAACCTCTACGAATAGAGATAGGGTTGGAGGGGAGAGACGCAGGTGTGGCATTAGAGTCCCACATGGGGCGGTGCGGGAGTAGGCAGACTGACGGAGGGCCTGGTTGCTCCAGTCTCTAGACACTGCAGAGTGCTTGCGCTGAGGGTCAAGAAGCAGTGAGATGTCCCAGGAACAGGAATTCTGCAGCGATGTGCATCCCACGCCATAGGCAGTTAGAAAACCTTCACAACGGTTATTACCACCTTTTCTTAGGCGGTCAAGCCCTACCCACCTGAGGTCAGGTTCCCAGGTAGGCTGGCAGGAGCAAGGTATAACTGTTCCCCTTTCCTGGCTCCAGTCTCCAGGGCAAAGAAATCAGGAGCCAGGCAAAACCTGATTAACATTTTGTGACCAGAGTGAGCAAAACTAATCCCAAAGTTCCACTTTTCTTCCCATTCCTCCACTTGACCTTAACTTCCCTACTTTGGCAGAGCCCTGGGTAAAAGGTCCAGTTATATTTCTTCCCCATGGATGTACCTCCTATGACCATTTATAATTCACTCTCAGTCAAGTCAAGAGGCAGATGTTTATATAATGTGTAATCTTTTCTGGAGATGTACTCAGGGGTGATCCAACCTTGATGGAGATTCCCAATCACAAATCTGACTCACTGTTATACTCAATCATCTGTTTTATTTTAAAACATGTCTACACTGCATTGAGCACAACACAGATGTGACCAGGAAATCCATAGCCCTGTCCCAGCAGGTGATGGGTCCAGTGTATGACTTGGGGTTGACTATTATTTTTCACAGTAAGAAAAAAAAAGAGAATAAGAAAGAGGAAATTAACATTATTCCCAACTCCTGTTCAGAAATCTGAGTGATGAAATGGAAGGGTATTTAAGAGATTCATAAAGCATTTCCAAAGCCCGTTTTCTCTATCAGTTGATGTTCAAATATTGAACCTGGGATATTGGACTAGCTGGACTTGAGTGACACAAGGGCATACCGTTTAAAATTACATCCACCCATTACTGCAAAAGGTAGGGGAACAGGCCAGGCTTTCTGACTGATGGTCTACTTTTTCCTGTTTTATGAACCTGATGAATTCAGAGGCTATCAGAAATGTATAACCACAGCTGTGACACAGCTCAGCGTAAAACCTTTTTGTGTAGGGGAGAGGCCTATGGGAAGTGTCCTGAGCTGCATGGTGCCAATACAGAATTGTCAATCATGACCCCACTGAAATATGTGGGATCTCGTGAAAATCAGAAACAGCTTCCATTTTAAGATAAAGTCTCTAAATCCAGTTGCTTTTTAAAAATTAGCATTCCCATTTCTTTCCTCGGAAGCAGAAAGTAAATGCTAGGAAGCTGACAGGTTTTTGTTTGTCACAAGCACACACAGGGTTTGGGGACCACTGCGGCTCTCAGTTCCTGGAACACCGGAGCCTCTGGCATCACTGGGCCTCCACAGCCTTTTTTGCACCCAGGGCTGAGGTCCTCATATTGCAGAACAAAGATGCCAATATGGAGGACTTGGGTGATGGGGAAGTGAGAAGGCCACCCCGTCAGGTCTGGATCTCTATCATCTGGGCAAAATGGAAGCAAAAAATTTATACTTGTATACAAACAAACCTTTGACTCATCAAGTCTTCGATGGAGAAGACAGCAGAGTACACCGAGACCCTTGGTGTGAGAAACAAAATGCCTTCCCCAAAGTAAGACTTCTATTTACGATCTAAAATAGATGTCTTTGAAATGCTTTATCTGGACCAGTGAAAGCCAGTTGCTAATTACATATTATACAAGTATAAATTTTCTACTTCACTATCCATACCAAATCAGGCTCTAAAAACGGACCCCACTGGACCAGAATGTGTATGTTTAACAGATCAGAAACTGCAAAGGACTTATGCCACTAACCGACATAGCTCTACTCCCAAGGACGCCATTGGTATAAATATTTTCAGATTCTTTCGCATTTTAACAATAACAGAGGAGAGTCAAAACAAAGGCTAATTACAAAGACAAAAACAAAGACAATTACAGCTTCTGACATTCACTGAATGATTGTGTTGGCCATAAAGTTTGTTCAGATTTTTCTGTAAGATCTTACGGTAAAAACCTTAACGAACTTTTTGGCCAACTTAATCTATTGTCTGTTTAGTTACAAATCAGGTTTAACACAGCTTTGCTCCATTTTCTATGCATTTTGCCTTTCAAATCACACACAAAATTTATATTATAACTTTTTTTTTCAAAAGACAAAGGCTTATAGGAGCACGTCTTATGAATACTCTTTCCTTAGGTTTTAGCGAGTGGAGGGATCACCGTGGATTTTGAGTGTGGTGGTGAAGCAATTCCACGGGTCATCTTCTCCATGTGCTCAGGGACGAGGGTCGGGGGGATGTCGGAAACTCTTTTTTAAAATGTATTGCAGGACAGCACAATTCTTTAGCACTTTAGGGCCTGTGAAGACAAAGAGAAAGGTGACTGTCACTTCATTTACTGGCATTGTGACTACTAACCTGGTGAGTCATTGTTCTGATGGTCCTTTTTCTACATCTTCCAGTCCTGGGTCCTGGGGCTCTTCTCTCCCTGTTCATCCCTCTTCCAGGCCTGATTCTCAGGATAAAATTCAGGCCTGACCTAGGGTCAGGTTCCCGGGCATTTCCAGACCCATAAATCTGCAACTGTATTTCGGCTTGTGTCCCGTGACCACCCCCTCCCCCAGTCATATAACATTCATCCTCTCCCCATTTAATCATATATTATCTCCCCAACAGAAATAAGAAAATGTTTTCCTCTGGCTATGAATTTGAAATGCTCTGAATTCCTAGGAAATTTTAATGGAGAAATAACTCCTTTCCTTGGGTGCATGAATGCCTGTGGGTCAGGAGTGGAGGGAGGGGCCCCAGCACCAGTGGAACTCCTCATCGGAATAGGGTCCTTGCTCTGCCACTAATGTTCTTCTGAGAACCACCTGCCTCTGACGACTGGTAGTAGGGTGATTGGGTATCATTAAAACTTGGTTTGGGTTTTCCTTCAAGTTCACTGAGTTGGAAAATTAAGAGGTCAAATTGGGTCAGATTGAATGGAAATCAATCAATAGCTGAAGAGCCATCTGGGGTGCTCTCTTGGAAACCTACAAGGGGACGCTTCAGATGCAGTGCTTAGGGAGGTTGGTGGCTTCTGCACATGATCTTTATTTAGAGTGTGTGTTAGTTCAAAGGTTGGAAACCAGTCCCTTCATTTACCTATCACAAGAGCCTAAGGTTTATACTTACGAGTATCGTCCCGACATTTTCCGAACAATCACAGAGATGATTCCACCAATGACTGCGATGCCTAGTAAGACCCCAACAATGATTCCAACCAGGGTCCCCACTGAAAAGCCACCTGAATGAGACAGAAAAAAAAAAAAAAACATAGTCCCCAGTTGAACAATACAGCAGCAATAAGCAATGTCATAGGCCCACTGTAGATAACAAATTATGCTCTATGTTTGTCTTCTATCTATCTAGTAGGAGGTGACTTCGAAGGGGAGAAAAGCTGGGGTTAATCTAATCACAGAAAGATTTCTGGATCTCAAGATATATCAAGCAGCATATTACTCTGACTAAGTGGCTTCACTGTTAATTACTGGGTAGCTTTTGTGTACATAGGGCTATTAAATTAGCCCCTATTTCCATTCTTAGGAACCATAAATTGTGATATGACACCATTCTCCACAGCTGTTGTGAAGACTCACTTGTGATTTGCTTATTTTCAAATACAGGCAATTCCCTTTTCTCTCTTAAGAGATTTGAAACATTTTCAAAAGGTTTTCTGCTCCCAGATGATTACAATCCAGGAAAGAATGTTAATTCATCACAAAGATTAAAGTTCAAAGAAACCTTCTTAAAAACTCCTGTAAGAAAGTTTTGATAACAAAATCAACCCACCTTTCTGAGTGCTTTTTGGTTTTTCTCCATCTGTTTTCCCTATAAAGAGAGAGTTGCAATGATATAGAATTATTAGGAGTTAGTAACTATAATTTAACAATTGGCAGAAGATGGATTTACTCTAAGTGGAAGGTAGTAAAACACAAGCAAAGAGGATAATTTCTTAAGTAAATTGGATCAGGGGACTTTTAAGCAGGCTCTGATGTGATCCTGTCTTTAAAACTATTATTTATTGAATTTATGAATGCTTCTTCACACCTATGAGTCCATAGTTTTTCGGTAAATGTTACTTTTTTCACCACCCACTGTAGAGAGCAGAATCAAGGTAACTCACCCAGAGAGATCTTAAATAAATGGCCAAAGATTTCAGAAGTTAGGGTAACAAAAGAATCCAAGGCTGTTGATTTTTGGTGCAAAGTCAAGATTATGAAAAACTCACCCATTGGGAGGAGGTTTATTTTGAAGAAACATCATTTTGAGAGCAAAATGTTTTGGAAGTTGTGGTCAAGACTGTGATATCACCCATCTTGTGATATCAATTTCCTTTTCTCTCATAGAAAATCCAGATCTTACAGGGCACTTAAGCTTAATGAGACTATACCCTTTGTATTTTCAGTTCATTCAGTTTAGTTGCTGTCATGTCTGACTCTTTGTGACCCCATGGACTGCAGCACACCAGACTTCCCTGTCCATCACCAACTCCCGGAGCTTGCGCAAACTTGTGTCCATTGAGTTGGTGATGCCATCCAACCATCTCATTCTCTGTTGTCCCTTTCTCCTCCTAGCTTCAATCTTTCCCAGCATCAGGGTCTTTTCTAATAAGTCACTTCTTCCCATTAGGTGGTCAAAGTATTGGGGTTTCAGCTTCAGCATCAGTCCTTCCACTGAGTATTCAGGACTGATTTCCTTTAGGATTGACAGGTTTGATCTCCTTTTAGTCCGAGGGACTCTCAAGAGTCTTCTCTGACACCACAGCTCAAAAGCATCAATTCTTTGGTGCTCAGCTTTCCCTATACTCCAACTCTCACATCCATACACGACTACTGGAAAACCATAGCTATGACTAGACAGACTTTTGTTGGCAAAGTAATATCTCTGCTTTTTAGTATGATATTTAGGTTGGTCATAGCTTTTCTTCCAAGGAGTAAGTATCTTTTAATTTCATGGCTGCAGTCATCATTTGCAGTGATTTGGGAGCCCCCCAAAAATAGAGTCGGAGAAGGTGACGGCACCCCACTCCAGGACTCTTGCCGGGAAAATCCCATGGGCCGAGGAGCCTGGTGGGCTGCAGTCCATGGGGTCGAGAAGAGTCGGACACGACTAAGTGATTTCACTTTCACTTTTCACTTTCATGCATTGGAGAAGGAAATGGCAGCCCACTCCAGTGTTCTTGCCTGGAAAATCCCAGGGACGGGGGAGCCTGGTGGGCTGCCATCTCTGGGGTCGCACAGAGTCGGACACAACTGAAGCGACTTAGCAGCAGCAGCAGCAGCAAAAATAAACTCTCTCATTATTTCCGTTTGTTTCCCCATCTATTTGCCATGAAATGATGGGACCAGATGCCATGATCTTAGTGTTCTGAATGTTGAGTTTTAAGCCAACTTTTTCACCCTCTTCTTTCACTTTCATCAAGAGGCTGTTTAGTTCTTTTCCACTTTCTGCCATAAGGGTGGTGACATCTGCATATGTGAGGTTATTGGTATTTCTCCCGGCAGTCTTAATTCCAGCTTGCGCTTCATCCAGCCTGGCATTTCTCATGATGTACTTTGCATATAACTTTAATAAGCAGGGTGACAATATACAGCCTTGATGTACTCCTTTCCCTATTTGGAACCAGTCTGTTGTTTCATGTCCAGTTCTAACTGTTGCTTCTTGACCTGCATACAGATACTCAGGTGGTAGGTAGGGTGGTCTGGTATTCCCATCTCTAAGAGTTTTCCGCAGTTTGTTGTAATCCACACAGTCAAAGGCTTTGGCGTAGTCAATAAAGCAGAAGTAGATGTTTTTCTGGAATTCCCTTTGTATTTATGGCGCTATTATTATAGGATTTCTATCTGCAGCTAACTCTAATTTAGTGGTTCAAATGTGAATATTATTTACCTAGCATGTGGATATAAGTTGCTTAACTATGAATACCTCTCTGAAAGTAAGAGAATAACAATTTTTTCTTTAGATAATTTTTACACAATTCTATTAAAAAATAAAAGGCCTTTTGTTTCTCCCATCAACTTCTTGGTATACTGAGCCCTTCACTCTTCTGGGTGGTAGTTGTTTATGAAGAAAAAGTCAAGAGGCCTTAATTTAATGAGACAACAGAGAGATGTGATTTAATCAGGCTCAGCTCTAGAATCTTAGCTCATGATTTGAAAAATATCAGATATCCAATACTCTCCTAATCAAAAGTGGAACCAGCCAACCATCAACTATAAGACAGTTACTTTTTCTAATGGTTGATTTGGGAAGAAAAGAAGTTATCCACTCTGTATCAGGTCCATCTTCAAAAAAAAAGACATCCTTTCAAGGTGGCCCCAGAGTTGTCATTGTTCAATAGCTAAGTTGTGTCTGATTCTTTAAGACCCCATGGACTGCAGCCTGCCAGTCTCCTCTGTCCTCCACTATCTCCAGGAATTTGCTCAAACTAATGTCCACTGAGTCAAGTGATGCCATCCAATCATCTCATCCTCTGTCGTCCCCTTCTCCTCCTGCCCTCAATCTTTCCTAGCATCATGATCTGTACCAAAGAGTCAACTGTTTGCATCAGGTGGTCAAAATACTGAAGCTTCAGCAATAGTCCTTCCAATGAATATTCAGGGTTGATATCCTTTAGGATTGACTAGTTTGATCTCTGTGCAGTCCAAGGGACTCTCAAAGTCTTCTCTAACACCACAGTTTGAAAGCATCAGTTCTTCAGTTCTCAGCCCTCTTTGCGGTCCAACTCTAACATCCATACATGACTACTAGAAAGACCATAACTTTCACTACATGGACGTTTTTTGGCAAAGTGATGTCTCTGCTCTTTAATGTAATGTCTAGGTTTGTTATAGCTTTCCTTCCAAGTAGCAAGTGTCTTTTAACTTCATGGCCCCAGAGAACAGGTCCTTGAACCCATCTCTTCCTGCATGAGCTGACCCCATGGCTCTAGAACATTTACATGGAACTCAAGCTAATCATGCCAACTCACATAAAAAAACAGCTGGGAGACTTCTGGGTTTGAGGCCTGCCCAGAAGAAAGGTGTCATCCTATCAACTCCCTAAATGTTATACCTGGCTGACAACTACCAGTAGAGACAGGTCAAACATTTGCTTTTCATGTCTTAACATGGTGGCTCATGACACAACATACTGGGCTCATAACACAACATTACCACCATCATGACACCATTTTCCAGAAAATATATTACCAAAATAAAGTTTGTGGATGATTCATCACTAAATTAAAGTTTACTAGCCTTATACTCCCTAAGCCTCTTCCCAATTACACCGACTGTGATCACTCGAATGTATCATGCACATGAATATCATCAAACTTGGGCATTTGATGGTAAAGGCATTTGCAGTCCTAATAAAATTACCTCTTAAAAAGTCAAGTATTCATAATTACATTTTAACTCACATGTGAAAATTTCTTGGAACATTGATGCATGAAGTAGGAATGTGTCATAAGTCACAGTATTTGTGACAGGGTGGGGAAGAGGACAGACAAGAAAGTAATCATGAGTATTTTCCAGGAAATTGAGACATTTTCTTTTTAAGGAATAGGAGAAATATTCTGGTATGATATTAAAAAAAAAACACTCAACTTGGAATGCTCCATTTTCGGCTTGCCATGAATAAGCTGTCAGCTCTTATTACAAATGATCAATGCTTCTCCAAAATTTTGAAATGTTTCCAATGATTAATTATATTGATTCTTTCCTTGTTTAACCCTATTTAGTTTGCTCTGGTGTTTAATGCCAACCATTTCTTTAGTATCTTAGAGTAACCCATAGGCATCATTTTCTAAGCATATGATGAAACTTTTCTATCTTTGTAGTAGAATATGCATAATATAAACATTACTATCTTCACCAGTTTAAAGTATACTCTGATGGTATCATGTACACTCACCTGGTGTGCAACCATCAGCCCCATCCATCTCCATAACTCTTCACCTTGCAAAACTGATACTCTCTACCCATCTCCATTCCCTCCCCTCCCCAACCCCTGGCAACCACCATTCCGCTTTCTATGATTTGACTACTCTATGTACCTCATCTAAGTGGAATCACAGAGTATTTGTCTTTTGGTGACTGGTTTATTCCATTTAGTCCTCAAGGTTCATCCATGTTATAGCATGTGTGAGAATTTTCTTCCTTTTAAAGGCTAAATAATATTCCATTGCATGTATATGACACATTTTGTTTACCCAATCATCTTTTCATGGACAGTTGGGTTGCTTCCATATTTCAACTATGGTGTATAATGCTGCTGTGACCATAGGTATACAAATACAAAGCATTTAAAAAATCTCCAAAAGTGCTTTAGAATTTTAAAAACAGGTTGGTGATTGGGAATTGTATATCAAACAATAAGGACTAACTTTCTAGGTGTTCAGCTGTGCAGCTAGCTTTAGGAATCATGGGTTCAGGAGAGGTCCTTATGTTCACTTTCATTTAAAGATGAAAACACCTAACTAGGTACATATGATAGGAAATTGCTCAGGTTAGCAAGCATTCATTGCAGTTACTAGAAGATTAGTCCCTTTTCTCTTCCACCCTTATCTACTACAAAATAAGGCATATTTAAAAAATAGCCCAAACACCTGAATTTCTTTCAAGAAAGCTCTGGAAATAGGAAGCTCTTCCTCTTACTAGGTTGTAATGGCAATCGTCTTTCCTCACAATCATTAGTGATGGTCTAAACCTCATAATAGTGATGCAGACTCAAAGCCGTCCTTCAGGATTTCTCCCCAAGGTGCGCCTCCATTCACATTGCTGCATATACCAGCTGTAAAGTATAACCCCAAAGCCTGGTAAGACAGGCTTAGAATAGATTCTTGCACCATGTGTACAGATATGAACTCAAGGTACAGTAAGATGGTAAATGTTAGCAATGTTACTGCTGTTCAGTCACTAAGTTGTGTCCAACTCTTTGTGACCCCACGGACTCCAGCACACCAGGCTCCTTGGTCTTCCACTGTCTCCTGGAGTTTGCTCAAATTCATGTCCGTTGAGTTGATGATCCTATCGAACCATATCATCCTCTCCTGCTCCCTTCTTCTTTTGCCTTCAATATTTCCCAGCATCAGGGTCTCTTCCAATGAGTTAGCTCCCTGCATCAGGTATTGGGAACTTCAGTTTCAGCATCAATCTTTCCAATGAATACTCAGGTTTTATTTAGTGTTGAGTGGCATGATCTCCTTGCAGTCCAAGGGAGTCTTCTCAAGGACCACAGTTCAAAAGCATCAATTCTTTGGCATTCAGCCTTCTTTATGGTCTAACTCTCATATCCATACATGACTACTGGAAAAACCATAGCTTTGACTATACAGGCTTTTGTTTAATGTGCTATCTAGGTTTGGCATAACTTTCTTTCCAAGGAGCAAGTGTCTTTTAATTTCACTGCAGTCACCATTCATAGTGATTTTGGAGCCTAAGAAAATAAAATCTGTTATTGCTTCCACTTTTCCCCCTTCTATTTGCCAGGAACTGATGGGACTGGATACCATGATTGTAGTTTTTTGAATGTTGAGTTTCAATGTTAGGACAGAATCTACTAAGATATACATAGGTTGGCTAACTGTTACCCTCTTGCGTGTCAACACAAAGTTTTTTTGTGTAGCATTATATCAGCTTAGGGTCAGCAATATCACACTAGTAGCTATCTCACTTACTTTTGTGGGGGCATTATCACTGGGTGTCATTTGAAGTAGAGAGCAGAATTCAACAACCCAATAAATATGAACTCTGAACCTACCACACAAAGCTTGGTTCAAAATTAGTGCTTACATTCCAACACATGCCATATTGATGATTATATTTGTCCCTGGATTTTGGGGAATGCATTGATGGTGCAAAAGAAGATCAACCCGTACTGGGGTGACTGTTTTTCTTACCCTGGGAGTGACTAGTCGCTGGTACATGGGTATGGACTGTGCTCTTGGCAGGTGTGTTCTTGGCAGCTGTGCTCTTGGCAGGTGTGCTTTTGGCTGTTGTGCTTTCGGCAGTTGGTAGATCTTCTCCGTGACTGTATGTTACATTCTCTGTTCCTGTTGGCATCTATTGGAGATATAAAAGGCAAAACAGAAATAAGACTTAATACTGTAAAATATATACTCTATCTTATGTCAGAAATGGACTTAAAGTAGCTTAAATATATAAGCTATATGATGACATAAATTTAAAGTGGAAACAAGATAACAAGCACAAGAAACTAGAGTGGAGACAGGAATAAAATCAGGACAGGAATAAAATCATGTCAGAAATAAATCCCAAATGTTGAGCATGCTGACTTCCTGAGGTGTAACTTTTTAGAAAATACTGGGTCACTAGTCATTAATCCTTTTCCTCCCTTGAACTTGAAGGGTACTTTTTTTCCTGTAATGTTTATTCAGCACATATTATGTTGTATTATTTTTAATGCCCTTTCTCCCCCAGAGCTTACCATTTGCTATGCCCTCTAAATACCTCTGCATTAACACCACAAAAAATCCCTAAGAAATAAGTTCTATTCTTTTTTTTTTTTTTTAGTTATTTTTGGCTGCTTTGGGTCTTTCTTGCTGGGTGTGGGCTTCTCTAGTTGTGACTCGAGGGCTCCAGAGTGTGCAAGCTCAGTAGTTGCAGCACATGGGCTTAGCTGCCCCACAGCATGTGGGATCTTAGTTCCACAACCAGGGATTGAACCCATATCCCTGCACTGGAAAGCAGATTCTTAACCATTGGACCACCAGGGAAGTTTCAAGAAGTAAATTCTATTATTAGCCCTATAATATGAACAAGGCTTAGAGAGATGAGATAATATGCCCAAGCTCACATAGTCAACAAGCAACAGAATAAGAATTGGAAATGGTTCTGTTCGACTCTAAAGTTCGTGTCAATATAGCATTCAACAAGCTAATGAGTACAGGCAAAAAAACAAACAAACATAGATCAGTGGAATTATATCAAGCTTAAAAACTTTGTGCATCAAAGGACACAATCAACAGAATGAAAAGGTGACCTATGGAATGGGAGAAAATACTCACAAATCATATTGTCTGATAAAAGTATACAGAACTCCTATAAATCAATAACAAAAAAAATCTAATAACTTGATTTTAAAAATGGGAAAAAAGACTTGAGTAAATCAATCTCCAAATATGGTACACAACTGCCAACAAACATGCAAAAGATACTCAATCGCACTACTTATCAGAGAAAAACGAATCAAAAGCACAATGAGATTATCACCTCATACCAGTTAGGGTGGCTACTATCAAAAGAACAGAAAATAAATTGGAACCATTGTGCACTGTTGATGGGGTCGTAGAATGGTTGCAACGCTAGGGAAAACAGAATGGATGTCCTCAGAAAAATTGAAAATAGAACTAGCATATGATCCAGCAATGCTACTTCTGAGTATAAACCCAAAAGAATTAAAAGCAGGGTTTGGAAGCTATTTGCACGTCCATGTTCATAGCAGCATTATTCACAATAGCCAAGAGCTGGAAGCAATCCGAATGCATGAAGAAAATGTAATATTTACTTACATACAGTGGAATATTATTCAACCTCCAAAGGGAAAATATTCTTACACATGCTACAACATGGATTAACACTGGGGGCATTATGCTCAAGTATACTGAAATGAGCCAGTCTCAAAATATCCTTGCATGTGATCACATGCCTATGAAGCAACTTCCTCTCTTCCTGCTACACTCACCGGAGTTGCCAAGGATTCTTTACTGGCAGCTGGGGTTGTCATGTAATCTTCCACACCCAGGGT
The DNA here is from genome assembly GCF_016772045.2 of Ovis aries. Lineage (NCBI taxonomy): Eukaryota > Metazoa > Chordata > Mammalia > Artiodactyla > Bovidae > Ovis > Ovis aries. Next base: position 53,291,812 of record NC_056065.1, read on the forward strand.
CGTCTGCTCATTTTTCACACCTGTAGTCACATCATCTTCTGGGCGGACCGTGCTGGCTGAAAAGGGGAGACTGAGTCAGACCTCCAGGTGAAATCATATGGGCAGGCCTAACTGGTCAGCTACAATCAGATTTTTTGTTTTTCATTTCTTTTGGGTATTTTGTCCTTTTTAGGGAGTTTTCATTCTGGCTTAACACAAACCATTCTACATATATAGAACAGCCTGGTCATCTCCACTGTAAAAGAAAGGAAGATGGGACTCCAAAAAGGTGAAGCAGCCAGACCCTCCCTGGTTCCCACTGAGGCATGCTGGACTCTGTGTGTGTGTGTGTGTGTGTGTGACTGAGGCATGCTGGACTGTGTGTGTGTGTGTGTGTGTGTGTGTGTGTGTGTGTGTGTGACTGAGGCATGCTGGACTGTGTGTGTGTGTGTGTGTGTGTTTACACCTTGACTTTTCTTTCAATAATGAACCTGATTCTTTCTGGTGCCATTTCATATAAAGAATTAATGCATTTAGGTTAATAGAATTTCATATAGACCCAGAAAAATTCTCAATTAGAGTCTGGAAAGATTTCTGAATATATTGATTAGTAGGCTTTCTGTTATAAAGAGTGAAGTAAGTTGGAAAGAGGAAAATAAATATCATATATTAATGCATATACATGGAATCCAGAAAAACGGTACTAATGAACCTATTTGTAGGGCAACAGTAAAGACACAGACATAGAGAACAAACCTGTGGACGCGGTGAGGGAAGGAGAGGACGGGGCGAATTGAAGAGAGCAGCATTAACATATATATATTACCATGCAAGTGTCAAACTGTTGGCCACTCAGTGTCCAGCTCTGACATGCCATCGACTAGCCTGTCAGGCTCCTCTGTCCGTGGAATTCTCCAAGCAATACTGGAGTGGGTTGCCATTCCCTTCCCCAGGGGATCTTCCCAACCCGGGGCTCAAACCCAGGTCTCCTGCATTGCAGGCATGGTCTTTACCGTCTGAATCACCCGGGAAGCCCCATCCATTACCATATGTATTAATAAAATAGATACCCAGTGGAAATTTGCCGTATGCCTCAGGGAGCTCAACTCAGTGCTCTGTGATAACCCAGGGAGGTAGGATGGGGTGGTAGTTGAAAGGAAGGTTCAAGTGCAAAGGGACATATGTATACCTATGGCTGATTGATTTTGATGTGTGGCAGAAACCAATACAACACTGTAAAGCAATTATCCTCCAATTAAAAATAAATACATTAAAAAAAAGAAGTAAAATAAAGCTAGATAATACACTTAAAAAAAAAAAAGTTGATTAGCAGGCTCTATCCCAAACCTACTAAATCAGAATGTCCAAAGGCAGGTGTTCCTTCTTGTTAAAACCGACCTTGTGCTCCATTTGATTTTGAGACTGCTGTCTGCTTGAATGATTAAGCCCACTGGCTCTAACTACAGACCTCATACAGATAGACATAGAGCTCAACCTCTTCTTTTACAGTTGGGATCATCATCTACAAGGGAGGATCGGTAATATACTTATAAGAGTGCTGAGATAACTAACAGAACTTTTAGTGCACCCAGAGCTAAACTAAAGAGAGACCTCACAGCCCCTGGCCATGGCTCTTCGGCATCACCACGGGACGAATGGCCCTGTTGTGCCATTGAAAAAGGTTTCCAGACGAGCAGGGAGTAGGTGGGGTGGGACTGCAAGTTGATTTCCAGGACGCAGGGGGGACAGGGATGCAGGGAGGACAACTTGAAGTGGCCTTTTCTTCACACTCTCCTGCAATGATTGGAGTTTATCCTGACTGAGTAGGAATGCCATCTCAATTCATCAGTAACCCTTTTCACAAGTTAAAACAAATCTGACTCACTGGTCACGGGTTCCCTCCCCAGACTCAGAGTGGCTCTGGAAGAAATTTCGTGACTAAGTACAGTTGCAAAATAAGCAAGCACATACAGCTCAGGAGCAAGAGGGAGGGGGTGGTTGGAGACTTATGTGCTTAATTAAAGAGCAGATGTCCGGCCCTTGCCTTAAAATTCCTTCTTTCTCTTGTGCTTAGATAGCTCAGCCAAAGGCACAGCTGATAAATATTTGATCACAGCTTCTTTGCTGATGCACAGAAGAAGGAAGCCTCTAGAGTAAATTCTCTTGTTTCATGAGCCTTCTCTTTGCATTGAGTACTACTGATCTGGTGCTGCCAATCAGTGCTTCCCAAGCGTATGCATTTTTTTCTCATCTTGGGTGGGGAAAGGCTTTCATTAGTTAGCAACTAACTGATACCTCAGTGCCAGCAAATAGATTGCTCCCTTTCTGGCTGGTTGCTGGGGTGGGAGTAGGGGTAGTGATCAGCTCTCAATAAGGATTTAAGATTATGATCGCAGCAAATGTTAAATGTATTTATCAACTTCAAGGAGAAATATCCCTTTGCCAAGCAAGCAGTCTTTATTAAAAAACTTAGCATTCTATTTTCTTTTCTTCTACTCCAGGTTCAAATACACTTAACAAACCATCCATTTAAAAACATTTTCTGGTGTGTTCAGCAACATCACTTACCATACGGCATCCTCTAGCTTTAAAAAGCAAAAAACCACCCTTGCTTAAAAAAAAAAAAATAAGTACAGGATTAAGTTAGTTAAAGTTGAATTCTTTCGTAGAAAGTTCAGTTCATTGAAAGCCTAACGAGAAAAATTCCTTCTTGCTCTTTTCTACCCTTGGCCCACAGAGCCAAGAACTAAAATTGCTCTGAATAGACAAAAGGGCATTTTATGAATGACACTCATGATGAAGAGGCATGTCTTTTGTCTTGCTGCCCTGGCATTCTTTTTGCTCCCTGGGAAAGTTGATCTTTAACAAGAGATGTTCACTTGTCCCTCTCATTATTTCAGCTGAAGGCTTTGCGGATGAACTGCTGAGTGTCCAGCCAGCATTTGACATCCTTTTCTCTTGAATGGTGAAATTCAAATCACGTGTTGCTGTCTTTCCTCTCCAGTCATTTTCTTCTTCCTAAGACACGTGTGCGCATAGTCAACACACACATCTGTTTATGTAAATGCAGTAACAAACCCGCAATAACAGTCTGTTCTAGAGTGATGTCCCCTTGTGCTCACATGAACACCTTCCTGCCACTCCCAGCCTCCCCTAGCCTGTGGGTCAGAACCAATGGAAATTTTCAACTCTGTCTGTAAGCCATCCACATGCTTTGGAATTGGTGTGTACATGTTATTCTTTTAAAAACTACTATTTCTAAGAAGATGATGTGATAAATTGATTTGACCCTAAGGTGTTTAAGTTTGAGAGCCAATAAGCACTGAAGAGATGTTTATCGGGGATGAAAGTGCTAGTTATGAATCATTTTTTGTTTTGTTTTGTTTTTAATTATGAAAGTGTGACAACACATTTACAGGAGATATGGAAAATACAGAACAAAGTTACATTGTTCTGCATTTTCATATGTATTAAAATTACATATTACAATTATTTTTTAAGTAGATAAATTAAGATTTTTAGTTGGAGCTTCAATATCAAACTCTCAAAACTTAATAGAATGAATAGACAGAAAAGCAGGATATAGTAGACCTGAAAACCACTATGAACCAATTCAACATAATTAAGATTTATACAATTTTCGCACAACAGCAGGATACAAATTCTTTTCAAGTTCCCATAGACTGTAAACCAGGAGACACTGGAAAATATCCAGGTGCATAAAACAAGATGCAAAAATTTCATGGCCGAAAAGTATTTGAATCATTCAGAGTCTGTTCTCTTATCACTGTGGAATTATGTTAGAAATCAGTATCAAAAGATATTTGAAAATAGTCCAGATATTTTCAAATGCAATGTGTCATTTACCAAGAGAGATCTTTGATTTAGCCATTGAAAGCCTCAATAAAGTTAAAACACTGAAAATACACAGGGTGATTACAGAGAAGGAACCATTAAATGCTAACTATCAAACTGAGAAATTAATATCAAAGATTCTTTAAAAACTTCATGGATTTGGAAATGAAATGTCCACTTTTAAATGATAGGTATATCTAAGAAGCTGTAACAAGGAAAATTAAGAGAATATTTGTAACAGAATAAAAATGAAAAGAGAATTTATCAGAATTTGCTGCATGCAGCTGAAGCTGCTGGATATAACTAAATAGTAACACAAGGGAATCATTTTAATCTTTGCATCAAAATTTAATAGCCCAAAGAAATCATTCTAGTTTTCATATATTTATGGGATGGCATTTCATTGACAATATTTAGAATTTGATGGAACATTAATTACACTGTCACTGTGATTGTCTTACAACAGTCCCAAATTCTTGATTAAGCCTTTGAGTAAGTGTTTTCAGTCTTTTGATTTTATTTACATTTCTCTGATTTGTGGTGCTGAGTTGTTCCTTATGTTTGCTGGTTGATGGCAGCGTCTTCTCTTGTGACCATTTTTCTTTTACGGTATTCATCTTTAAATAATTTTAAAATCTTCTGATGCCTTAAGAGTATATTCTTGGATTTCCTCCCCATTTAGGTCACCACAGAGCACTGACTAGGGTTCCCTGTGCTATGCTTTAGGCTCTCATTAGTTATCTATTTTATACATAGTAGTGTGTATACGTCAGTCCCCATCTTCCAATTCATTCCCCTTTCCACCTGGTGTCCATACATTTGTTCTACATCTGTGTCTCTATTTCTGCTTTGCAAATAGGTTCACCTGTACCATTTTCTAGATTTCACATTTACGTGTTAATCATATTTGTCTTCTCTTTCTGACTTACTTCACTCTGTATGACAGGGAACTAATATATAACCTTTTCTGGCATCTAATCAATATATTACATGGCTAATTGGTTCATAGCACTCATCTGGCACCATTAAATGAATCCAGAGGGGACTTTCCTGGTGGTCTAGTGGTTAAGAATCTACCTGCCAATGCAGAGGACTTTTGATCCCTGGTCTGGGAAGATTCCACACAGCACAGAGCAACTAAGCCTGTGTGCCACAACTACTGAGCCTGTGCTGCAAAACAAGAGAAGCCACCACAATAAGAAGCACACACACGGCAAAGTCAGAGTAGAGTAGCCCCTACTTGCTGCAGCTAGAGAAAACCGCCACACACCAATGAAGACTCAGTCCAGTCCAAAGTAAATAAAAATAAATTAATCCAGAGAACTGAAATAGCAATAGGAAAAAGGAAATGAAGCAAATGCAACCTAAGCTCAAGTCGCATTTAACAAAATCAGGAAATAAAGCATATTTCTTTAAGTTTTCTGGGATAGAATAAAGTGATAAAACAGAAAAATATATATTCTTTGGAATAGATGCTGCAATATTTTTTTAATTAATTGGCATTTGCATATATCTTGTAAGTGGCAAGGTCTGCCATTAGTCAAACTTATTAAGCTTGTTTTACCTGAATATCATTCTTACAAACTCTTTCTCAAGATTATGTAAATATTCATCTACATTTTCTATAAGTTTTTGTTTTTACACTGAATCTTTCTATTTGTCCTGTGTTTATCTTGAAGCCAATGTAAAATGGGAATATAAATTTGATTTTCATCCAAAAATTAAGCTGGTGTGGTTGTCCCCACTTACCAGATGAGCAAAGTGAGGCTGACAAAGACCTTCCTTGACCAACCTTTGTTGAAACTCCTCTGAGCCCTCCTCTCAGTGAGGCCATGTCCTCAGGCTTCAGTGTTTATCATTACAGAGTCTAGTTTCAGCAAGAAACCTGCTAAGTCAGTTTATAGAGAATCACTTGATTCTCTCTAATCAAGTTCTCCATCTCCCACCTTTGATTTCTAAATCCCTGGCCTGCCTTTAGCAAGAATCGTGTTAGGCTAGTTTAGCAAGAATCCCCCTACCTTTGAGGTCTCTTCTTCATAATTTGAGACACCATCTGTTAGAATCCCTCAGTCTAATTATGTAGTGACCACAATCTCTATTTTCCTCAAATGAGTTCCCTTTCTAGGACTGAGGTTCCAGAAGTGGCAGGTTAGAAGACAGGCGTGGTCTGCCTTACAAAGGCTGTACTTCTCAGAGCCGAGGTACTCTTGGCTCTACAAAAACAGGCAGCAGCAATGATGGGATGGAGATTGGAGCCTTTCTTAGTTCACCTCTATTTTCCAGAATTATTTCGCACCTACTACATGCTGGGAGTTGGTGATGGACAGGGAGGCTTGGCGTGCTGCAATTCATGGGGTCGCAAAGAGTTGGACACGACTGAGTGACTGAACTGAACTGAACAGAACTGAACTGACATGCTGGGGGCTTCCCTGATAGCTCAAGTGTAAAGAATCTGCCTGCCAGTGTAGGTGAGGCGAGTTCAATCACTGGGTCAGAAAGATCCCCTGGAATCTGGAGGAGGAAATGACAACCCACTCCAGTAATCTTTTCTGGGAAATCCCATGGATGAAGGAGCCTGGTGGGCTAGAGTCCACAGCGTTGCAAAGAGTCGGACTTGACTGAGTGACTAAACAATGATACCTGCATGCTGGGCCCCATTCTCGGCACTGGAAACAGAAAAGTGAACCAGGTGAGGTCTCCATTCTCATGGATTTGGATGCTGATGGGGTGGGAGAGGAGGAGGGGCTCTCAACAGGCAGACAAGGAGAATCTCAAGCTGGTGTTCCTGCACCCGCTTCAGATCTCTGCTTAAAGGGCATTTTCTCAGGAGGCTTCTTGACCATCCACTGAAATCATAACATACCAATTAGTGAATTAGTATATTCACTGACTATCCCTCTAGAACATAAGCTCAGTAAAGGCTGTTTCATCTTGATGTCCCCATCATCTGATACTGGCACAGAGTAGACACTCAGTATTTGTCCAATGACTGAGTGATCTCCAGGTAAGTGAAAAGCTGGTCTCACTAACCCTGAGGCCCAGACTGCAGCACCACACACTTAAGAAACAGGCTGATCAATGTGGCTGGACAGTGAGAGACAAGACCGGGGAGGGGTAGAGGGCCAGACTGGTGGAATTCTGTACACAGGGGTTTTGATTTGAACTTAATTTTACAGCCAGAAGATTCTCTGATTGTGGGAGGGACCTAACTCCAGCCCCAGGAGCCACTCTAGTGCCACAGAATAGATGTAGGTGTTGGAAGATGCCAGCGTCAGACTGAAGCTGAGCATCACTTAGACTGTTGTCCAGGCAGAAGTGGGCAGTGCTTACACCAGGGCAGAGCAGCAGGAAGGGAAAGAACTGGACAGGTAATAACTGGAAAGCATCTAAAGTCACTATTCCAACAATCAGAAATAAGCATGAAACCTCAGAGGCGAGACTTTTACTGTCTGTTGCCATTCTGTGGATAACAACGTTTAGAATATGAATGGATGAACTGAGTAAAGCAGGATGTTCCCATATGGTGCTGAGTCCTTTACTAGATTTTACCTCATGCTTTTTTGGGGGAGTGATAAGCACTCAATTCTAAAGGAAATCAACCCTAAGTATTCATCAGGACTAATGCTGAAGCTGAAACTCCAATACTTTGGCCACGACGCAAGGAGCTGACTCATTGAAAAAGACCCTGATGCTGGGAAAAGATTGAAGGCAGGGTGAGAAGGGGATGACAGAGGATAAGATGGTTGGATAGTATCACTGACTCAATGGATGTGAATTTGAGCAAACTCTGGGAGATGGGGAAGGACAAGGAAATGTAGCATGCTGCAGTCCATGGGGTCGCAAAGAGTCGGGCATGACTTAGCAACTGAACAACAATAACCAATTAACAATGTTGTGATAGTTTTGGGTGAACACCAGAGCAATGCAGCTATATATAAACGTGTCTTCACTCTCCTCCAAACTTCCTTCCTATCCAGGCTGCCACATAACTTTGAGCAAATTTCCTTATGCTACACAGTAGGTCCTTGTGATTATCCATTTTAAATAGAGCAGTGTGTACCTGTCCATCCCAAATTCCCTAATTATCCCTTCCTGCCATCTTTCCCTCCAGCAACCACAAGTTCATTCTCTAAGTCTGGGATTCCACTGTGTCTTATGAGGACAGCCTCCTAAGTCTCCTTTGTAAGTTTTGGCAAAGAGCCTCTGTCCACTTTCCATCTCCACGTGAGGGAGAAGTTCTCTGTGGTCCTTTTTCTATTGACCTGAAGCTTCAGAATTGAACGGCTGGAGATTAAAGTGGGAAAGTTGATTTTAAAAGAAGTCAAGCTGAGTTACCCTCAGGCTTTCAAAGAAAACTGGTAGATTAAGACATCTTTCATGCTGTCTGGATTTTCTAGCATCTTGAGCTGCTCCAGCATCTAAATGCAATCCTTTGAAGATGGATGACTGCATGGCCTTGGAATGACTTTAGTGGCCATCGAGAAGTAGAATGCTCCTTTTCTTTTCTTGCAATATCCTAGGAAGTTCTGGATTTTCCCTGTAGGAAAAACTGTAAGATAACTTACAAACAAATAATTCCAGTGAAATTTGGGAGATGTAATGTTTTTAGAGGGAGGTCAAAACATGTATGTAGAAAACAAAACCAAAAAGGTCTGCTTCTGATCCTTTGCCCAGGCTTTTACATATTATTTTTCTATCATGTTTCAAAACTGTGCTCAGAAGCCTGAAAATAAACACACCCCAAACTGCAGGGAGGTGCCAATCTCCAATGTTTTCCAACTTTCTGTAGACCACCCACTGTGATCTCCAAGATAACTCAGATCTTTATACTATCTTTCATCTTCATTCAGAACATCCCAAATAGCTGTTTGATAGCGCTCCCTTAAGTTACCCTGAATCGGGTTTCTGCAACCGGAATAAAAGGTGTTTGGACTTTGCTTTTATTTATCACATCTTTTGAGTGACCCCTCTGGTCTCACAGGCTGGCCCACATCCAGAACTTGTACAGCCTTTCTTGGGAATATTGAAAGCCATTTGCTAATCCAGAGCCCTACATCTGACTGTCAACTCCTGGCAGACCCAGGGTTGTGGTCAGTACAATCACTGATGTGGTCGATGGGTTTCCCACCCACCTCCACCCCTTCCAAGGATCCTGGTAAATTGCTTAGCAGATCAAAGTTTGGACCAAAGAAAATCCAGGCAACCCCGAGAGGGCTTAGCCCCACCACTCAGCATCCCACAGGGATGAAAGCACTCTTAATTTTCCTCCAGGCAGCACAGTACTACTCATAGCGCATACCATCCCATATTCCCCATGTCTGGCACCATAGGTAAGTATTTAGTAGGTGTTTGTTGAGTGACTGACTGAATGAGTACAATTCTAACCAAACAGGAGATTTCTTTTGAGTTATCCCTTATAACATTCCTGCCACTCTCCACTGTGCTTCACCCATGAGTTGTCAAACACCTTCTCCTGATGAAAGGACAGCAGGGCGGAAAACAGGATACTTCTCCTGTAAGGATGAACTCTGCTGCTCTGCTCTTTGATTTTTAATGGGCAGCAGCCCGCCTACTAACTGTGTCCGGTCCTGTCAGTCCCTCCAACACAGGGCTGAGACTGCTCAGTTGGCATCGGCAACGTGTTCCTCTCCCATAAAAATCAAGAGAAACACGTCAAGGCTGCAGAGATCAGACAAGTGTCACTAGTTCCTCTAGAGAAATCAGAAGAAATGCTACACAGTAATATTGGGAGCAGTGACCATCCCCTGACTTCAGAGAAGGGGCTGTTATGCTCAGTGGCCCAAGGATGCCTTTTGGTGGGGAGCAGTTTTCTCTGGGCTCTGGATGGGGTGGCCCCGGTGGGTCACCTCCCAAAGTTGAAGGCCGTGTTCTGAAAGTCTCTGCAGCTGCGCACAGCAATCGAGAAAGGGGAGGGGCTGGCGATGGCTGGGGACTCCTGTTTCATTTCAGAAGGAAGGACTCATGCCAAGTCATTGGCAGGCGGAAGGTGCAGACTCATAGGCCATAATATACGTCTCCAACCAGATCCACTCTTTCCCCTTCGACGGAGGGAAAGGAATTGAGACATACTGCGTCAACTTTACCAATCTTCCCAGTTAATTCCCATGGTCACCTATGAGGAAATTAGTTTAATTTTTGTTTAGTCACTCAGTTGTGTCTGACTCTTTGTAAACCACCAGGCTCCTCTGTCCATGGGGTTTCCCAGGCAAGAATACTGGAGTGGGTTGCCATTCCATTCACCTGCCTTGGCAGGTGGATCCTTTACCACTGAGCCACCAGGGAAGCCCCAGATATTTTAATAATGGTGACCAAACATTTGTGCCAAGCACTCTCTCTTGATCTTCACAAAAGCCTTGAAAACTAACATCATCCCTGTTTTGTAAATGAGGATGGTAGGGCTGAAAGTAAGCCACCCACCCCACGTAGTCAGCAAGGGGTGATGCAGGGGTTACACATCAGGATCTGTCAGACTCCAGAGAAATCCCTGGCTCTAACCACTGTGTAACACAGCCCTCATGTGTATTGGTCACTTTCCCACAGCTCCCACTCATTTTCCTCCCCAACTCAATTCCATCACTGCCCATCCAGACCCTACCTATGGTCCAGGTGAAACATCTCTTTTCTCAGAGACCACTCCCCCCACCCACAACACCCCCCACCAAGGTGTCAGGAGGAAGTACCCTCCTCTAAACTGGGGTTGCTGTTGTTCAGTCACTAAAAGTCATGTCTAACTCTTTGCAAGCTTAATTCATGTAAACTCAACTCATGAGCTCCCTGTGTTATACAGCAACTTCCCACTAGCTATTTTTATTTTCTCCACAGACTGCAGCACGCCAGGCTCCTTTGTCCTTCACCGTCTCCTGGAGTTTGCTCAAACACGTCCATTGAGTTGGTGATGCTATTCAACCATCTCATCCTCTGCTGCCCTCTTCTCCTTTTGTTTTCAATCTTTCTTAGCACCAGGGTCTTGATAACTCTGCATTCAAGACTTTCTACCTGCTAGCAGTCTGTGATAGCTGAATGAATGAATGAGTATTTACACTTTTTTAGGACTGAGGAGAATGAATCCACTTACCCACTCACTCTAACTGCAAACAGGGCTCAGGACCCCTCTTCAAATGTTAAAACTTGAGGTTGTTGGTTACAACCTCAATCAAGATTACTCAACCTGAGGGAAGATCTCTCTCTTGGCCAAAAGCAGAATGTTCTCAGTAAAAGAGGAAATGAGTCCATAGTGCTGTAGACTGGAATCAACACCGTTGTATAACTTTTCTGGGACCTGGCCAGGAGGCCACCTCTTAGGGAGAATCGCTTAGTTATTAATACTTGAATAATCAAATGACTAAGGCCGGCTTTAGAAGTGCTGGCCTGGAACACAGCATCTCAACTGTGTTGGGAAACCCTCACCATCTGCTCGGAAACCGAGCTTCTGATTCATGCAGGGCTGTCAGCTGAGCGGGCCCTGATTTCGCAAGAGTGAAAAGAGAAGCCCCTTTGGCTCTGACCTCACCATCCACCCATACAGCTTGCAGACAGCTCAGCTGTGAGCCCAGGAGGATGAGGCCCTCCAGGAATGTACAGGATGTGGCTGTGTTTCCACTGACTGCCCTTGGCCTTGGTCTGAAGCCTGGTTTGGGAGTTTGAAGTGTGCTTTGGTAAAATTTTTTAAAAATAATACTCTTAGTTAGAGGGGATCTCATCTGACCCTCTTTGCCATCTTTTTCCCCTTGTTCAGATGAATGGGGAATTCAGGCAGCAAAGTGAGGCTTATTATTTCTGTGCCATTTTAGCTGAGTTTCTCTCCAGGAACCCATCAGACTAGATGTCTTACCAGTACCTCAAACTCACTGTGTCTATAAGACTCTGCATAACTTACTGTTCTTTCTCATCAAATTGGTTCCTTATCTCTCATCCCTCCAATCTGATTTCTATCACCTGCCTTCTTGTCATTCCTGCCAAAAGGCTGGGTTTCTTCCCTTTTCCTCCTGCCAAACGTTTTTACCAACCATATGTTCTTTTAAGTGCAGAATAAGATGGGTCCTCCTCTCTTCTCTAAGGAGTGAGAGATATATATCAGACAATTAAAGTACAGTGATAAGAACAGCCAGAGTGATTTGAAAAAGAATAAAGAGGAGGACTAACACTTCTCAATTTCAAAACTTACTACAAAGAGTAAGTACTATTACTGTAGTATGTAGTACTCCTGTACTACTACAGAGTCAGCACCATGTGGTACTGGCATAAAGACAGATGTATAAGCCAACAGAATCACATTGAGAGTCCAGAAATAAACCCACATATTTCTGGGAAAGTGATTTTTTAAATTTATTTTTAACTGAAGGACGATTGATTTACAATGTTGTGTTGGCTTCAGCCATAGGACAATGTGAATCAGTCGTAAGCATAGATATGTCCCGACCTTCTTGATCTTCCCTCCCACCAATCCCCCATCCCAACCCTCTGGGTTGTCGAAGAGCATTGGGTTAAGCCCCCCATGTTATACAGCTACTTCCCACTAGCTATCTATTTTACATACGGCAATTACATGTTTCACTGCTACTCTCTCAATTTGTCCCATCCTCTTTCTCCCAGTGTGTTTACAAGTCTATTTCCTATGTCTGCGTCTCCATGCCTGCCCTGCAAATAGGTTCATCAGTACCATTTTTCTAGATTTCATACATATGCATTAATACATGATATTTGTTTTTCTCTGACTTATTTCACCCTGAATAATACGATCTAGGTTTATCCACCTCACTAGAACTGACTCAAATTCATTCCTTTTTTGGCTGAGTAATATTGCATCATATATATATATATATATATATATATATATATACACACACACACTGCTGCTGCTGCTAAGTCGCTTCAGTCGTGTCCGACTCTGTGCGACCCCATAGACGGCAGCCCATCAGGCTCCCCCATCCCTGGGATTCTCCAGGCAAGAACACTGGAGTGGGTTGCCATTTCCTTCTCCAATGCATGCAAGTGAAAAGTGAAAGTGAAGTCTCTCACTACAACTTCTTTATCCATTCATCTGTCGATGGACATCTAGGTTGCTTCCATGTCCTGGCTATTGTAGATAGTTCTGCAATGAACATCGGGGTACATGTGTTATGGGCAAACATTCTGACAAAGGTATCAAGTTAATTCAGTGAAAAGAATCATCTTTTCAACCAAATGGTATTGGGACAACTGGCCTTCTTCATGCAAAAGAATGGAGTTGGACCTGTATTTCACACCACAATTAATTCATTAAAATTAATTTCAAATGAATCATACACCTCAATGTAAGAGCTACAACTATACAATTGTTGGAAGGATATATAAGATTAAATCTTTGTGACCTTGGATTAGGAAATGGCTTCCTAGATAAAACACCAAAAGTAGAGGCAACAAAATAAAAAATAGATAAATTGGACTTCATCAGTTTTTAAAATTTGTGCTTTAGTGAATGCTATCAAGAGACTGAAAAGCCAACTCACAAAGTGGGAGAAATGCTCACAATTCTTATGTCCGATAAAGGTTTAGTACCCAAAATATTAATACATACAGAATTAAATAATAAAAAATGACTATTCATTTTAAAACTAGAAAACAAGATTAGATACTTCTTCAAAGATATATAAATGGTCTTTAAGCACATGAAAAGCTGTACAATGTCACTGGACATTAGGGCCATGCAAATCAAAATTATAATTAGATACCACTTCATACCCATTAGGATATCTACAATTTTTAAAAAACAAACAAACCACTCAACCAAATGGGAAATAACAAGATTTGGCAAGGATGTAGAGAAATTGGAACTTTCTGTACTGTTGGTAGGAGTGTAAAATGGAACCAGTTTGGAAAACAGTTTGGCAGTTCCTCAAAAAGATAATTGGTAACTGAAGAATTGATGCCTTAGAATTGTGGTGCTGAAGACTCTTGGGAGTCCCTTGGCCAGAAAGGAGAGCAAACCAGTCAATCCTAAAGGAAATCAGGCCTGAATATTCATTGGAAGGACTGAAACTGAAGCTGAAGCTCCAATATTTTGGCCACTTGATGTGAAGAGCCAACTCATTAGAAAAGATGATGCTGGGAAAGATTGAAGGCAGAAGAGGACAACAGAGGATGAGATGGCTGGATGGCATCACTGACTCAATGGACACGAGTTTGAGCAAGCTCCAGGAGACGGTGAAGGACAGAGGAGCCTGGGGTGCTGCAGTCCATGGGGTTGCAAAGAGTCGGACGTGACTGAGTGACTGAACAACAACAAAACGTTAAACAAAGAGCTACTCTGTGTGTGCGTGCGTGCGTGTGTGTGTGTGTGTGTGTGTGTGTGTGTACATAGTCACTCAGTCATGTCTGGTTCTTTGCAACCATTTGCACTATAGCCTGTCAGGCTCCTCTGTCCATGGGATTTTCCAGGCAAGAATACTGGATTGGGTTGCCATTTCCTCCTCCAGGGGATCTTCCAGATCCAGGGATCGAACCCATGTTTCCCAAACTGCAGGACTCTTTTACCACTGAGCCACCTGGAAAGCCCAGAGCTACCATGTAAAAGTGAAAGTTGCTCAGTCATGTCCTACTCTTTGTGTCCCCATGGACTGTAGCCAGTCAGGCTCATCTGTCCATGGAATTCTCCAGCCAGGAATACCGGAGTGGGTAGCCTATCTGTTCTCCAGGGAATCTTTCTGACCCAGGAATCAAACTGGGGTCTCTGGCATTGCAGGTGGATTCTGTACTAGTTGAGCTATCAGCCATCTGAACTACCAGGGAAGTCCCTGAGCTACCATATGACCCAGCAATTCTATTCCTAGGTGTATCCTTGCGAGAAATGAAAACATATGTCCATACAAAGACTTGTACATGAATGTTTATAGCAGCATTATTCATAATAACCCCAAAGTGGAAACAACCCAAATGTCCATCCATGGATGAACGGATAAGCAAAATGCAGTATTAGCCACACCATGGAGTATTATTCAGCTATAAAAAGGAATGAAATTCAGACTCATGCTACAAATGCATAATCCTTGAAACACCATGCTAAGTAAAAGAAACCAGACACAAAGTACCACATACTATATGATGACATTTATATGAAATATCTAAAATAAGCAAATTCATAAAGACAGAGAGATTAGTGGTTGCTGGGGGAAATGGGGGGACATGGGAACAACTGCTAATGGTTTGGGGTTTTGGAGGAAGGGGTGAAAAAATATTTTAAAACTGACAGTGGTGATGGCTGTACAACTCTGAATATACTAAAACCCATTGGACTGTCTATTCTAAAGGGGTTAATTTTATAACATGAGAATTACATATCAATAAAAATTTCAATATAGAGATGAATGTTATAAGATGTGAATAAGAAATCAGGAAATGAGGAAAGAATAGTAAGAAACCTGGAGGATGCTTGGTGGCAGAGAATAAGAATCCGCTTACCAGTGCGGGAGACATGGGTTTGATCCCTGGTCTAGGAAGATCCCACATGTTGCCCGCAATGAGAAGCCCGTGCACTGCAACTGAGTCGCCCTTGCTAGACACAATTAGAGGAAGCCTGCGCGCAGCAAAGCCAAAAAAAAAAAAAAAAAAAAAAGAAACCTGGGGAAATACTGTGCTCTAAGTCTTGCTGGCTCTTATTCCCCCAAATCTGCTCTCATTCTCCCGTGTGTTGTCATTACACTTAGTCTCTTTACCTCCTGATTCTGCCTTTCCCCCCAGACTAGTCCCCCCCATAAACTAGATTCAATCCCATGTGGTGCCCTTATCATTACATGTCCCCCGACAGCCTCTATTCATGGCCCACTCTGCTCCCATTTGACTATTACCTACAGAAAAAGGTTTAGCTTACACTCACCTTGGATTCAGCCTTCTCTCAACAGATTTCCTGCAGTCCCCCAACTCGACAGCCTTGAGTCCAGCCAGCCTCCATGGCTTTTCCCAGCCCTGGATGCCCATACCTTTTCCCACACAAACTCCAGATTGTTCTAATTTCTGTGCATTTGCTTGAGCATTCCTTCCTGCCTAGAATGCCCTTCCCTACCACCCTGTCCAACCAACCCCACCATTTTTTACAGCCAAGATCAAGTCCCATCCTCCTCCGAAGGGTTTTTCCAGTTCCCAAGGCCCACAAGAATCTCATCTCCAAACCTGCATCTGGTAATGCTGTGTGTCACACAGGACATGCCATTTTACACCACCTTTTCTGTTCTTATTCATATACGTCACACACATCTGCCTTGCCTCTCTGTGTGAACTGCAATCCCATGTATGACTCCTTTCTAACTCTTATTAAGATATGTGCTCTATAAACACTTACGGGGACAGGGATTATGTCCTTTAACTAGGTACCCCAATATCAGTCTAGTTATTCAATCTGAATCACGTATCTAACAAATAACTGATGTTATTGCTGTAAAAGTTGCTTGAAGAAATCAACTGGCTGGCAACTCTGAGAGTCCTTGGCAGCTTAAATCTAAGAATAGCTGGCTGTTGTGCTGAATGTTTAGCAATGTGGGTTCTGGGGTTGGACCGCCTGGAATCAAGTCTCACCACTGTTATTTACTAGCTCTGTGTCTGTGTGTAAGTTACTGAACCTCTCTGATCCTCTTTACCTATCTTTAAAATACAAATAATTCCGATCTTCAAGTTATGTTGGATGGATTAAATGAAGTAGGGCTTGCAAAGTGCTTGACACTAAGCATTCACTTCCTAGGTGAGGCAGGGATAAAGAATCTGCCTGCCAAGCATGAGACTCAAGAGAAGCGGGTTTGATCCCTGGGTCAGGAAGAACCCCTGGAGGAGGAAATGGCAACCCACACCAATATTCTTGTCTGGAAAATTCCATGAACAGAGAAGCCTGGCAGACTATAGTCCATGGAGTCCCAAAGAGTGGGACACAACTGAGCACAGGACACACACACACACACACAAAATGTTATTATATAGTTATATAATATATATATTATATATAACTATCCATATAGTTAGAACCCTGTATGGAACAGCTGAGTGGTTCAAGATTGAGAAAGAAGTGCGACAGGGCTATCTGCTGTCACCCTGTTTGTTTAACCTATACGCTGAACACATCATGAGAAATGCTGGGCTGGATGAGTTACAAGCTGGAATTAAGAGAGGAGAAACATCAACAACCTCAGATATGCAGATAATACCACTCTAATGGCACAAAGTGAGGAGGAACTAAAGAGCTTCTTGAAGAGGGTAAAGGAGAATGAAAGAGCAGGCTTAAGACTAAATATATTAAAAAACAAAACAAAACTAAGATCATGGCATCTGGCCCCATTATTGCATACGAAATAGAAGCGGGGAAAAGGTGGAAGTAGTGACAGATTTCCTCTTCTTGGGCTCCAAAATCACTGCAGACGGTGACTGTAGCCATGAAATCAGAAGATGGTTACTTTGGGGCAGGAAAGTGATGATCAACCTAGATGGTGTGTTGAAAAGCAGAGACGCTACTCTGCCAACAAAGATCTGTATAGTCAGGCTATAGTCTTCCCAGTGGTCACATAGGGTTGTGAGAACTGGTCAGTAAAGAAGGCAGAACACCAAAGAACTGATGTCTTTGAACTGTGTGTTGGAGAAGATTCCTGATAGTCTCTTGGACAGCAAGGACATCAAACCAGTCAATCTTAAGGGATATCAACCCTGAATACTCACTGGAAGGACTGATGCTGAAGCTGAAGCTCCAGTATTTTGGTCATCTGATACAAACAACTGACTCATTGGAAAAGTCCCTGATGCTGGGAAAGATCGAGGGCAGAAGGAGAAAAGGGTATCAGAGGATGAGATGGCTGGACAGTGTCACCAATGCAATGAATACGGACTTGGGCAAACTCCTGAGATGTTGAGGGACAGGGAGGCCTGGTATGCTACAGTCCATGGGGTCGCAAAGAGTCAGACACAACTGGGCAACTGAACAAAAATAACATCCAGTTACTGGGTTTCCCTGATGGCTCAGATGGTAAAGAATCTGCCTGCAATGCAGGGTTTGATCTCTGAGTTTGATCTCTGGGTTGGAAAGATTCCCCTGGAGAAGGGAATGGCTACCCATTCCAGTATTTTTGCCTGGGAAATCCCATGGACAGAGGAGCCTACTGGGCTCCAGTCCATGGGGTCACAAAGAGCCAGACATTACTGAGCAACTAACACTTTCACATTTCAATGCTAATATATAGTTAATGCGTGAACATCACACATCCAGAATCTAGTTCCTTTAGTTATACAGATTCAGAAATTTAATTTTATTATAGGGTGATCTAGAGCAGATGAAATCCTTTCTCCCTCAGTTCAGTTCAGTTGCTCAGTCGTGTCCGACTCTTTTCGACCCCATGAATCACAGCACGCCAGGCCTCCCTGTCCATCACCAACTCCCGGAATTTACTCAAACTCATGTCCATCAAGTCAGTGATGCCATCCAGCCATCTCATCCTCTGTCGTCCCCTTCTCCTCCTGCCCCCAATCCCTCCCAGCATCAGAGTCTTTTCCAATGAGTCAGTTCTTCGCATCAGGTGGCCAAAGTACTGGAGTTTCAGCTTCAGCGTCAATGCTTCCAATGAACACCCAGGACTAATCTCCCTAGTCACGCTCTTATGAGTCCAGGAATTCAAGCTTACCTAGATAGGGAAATAGTTCTTCAGTGGTCTCTACCCACATTTGTTACCCAAGGCATGCCCTTCTCAAGAGTGAAATACCTGAAATGCTGTCTGGGGCACACAGAACAAAGACTAAGGGCACGTGGGGGAAATACATTTCTAGGCTGTGACAGAACAGCCCGAGGGGCACTTGGACTGAGACCAGAAGCCCTTCAGCCACCAGACAGGATACCTTTACAGTAGCCATTAGCAAGGATACCGTTTACCTTGCCTACTCACAGCGAAGTTACTCAGTGAATATTTAACTAAAGGCATTCCTCAGGCAGGACAAGTTTCACATCATCTAGTCCTTACTCCTTTCCCCTCCCCATCTAGATTCTAGGCAGACAAACTCCTCCAGGCAGGATACCATTCATTGGATCACAATTTTGCTTAAGTAAGCCATGTTTCAACACCCAGATGAAGACAGTGTGATGAATTACGGAAATACTCTCATTAGTAATGTTGACGCATCTTCTAGAGGCCCTTCCCTATCTGCTACAAATGTAACAGTGACAATTATTTCCATTCCCCCAGGGCTCAATGACATTCTCTCTTTACTGTCTGGAACCCTGACCCTCTGGACAGAGGTCACCTTCCAGAAAGGTGATTATGCTATTGCTAAATTTGTTGTTTTTGTGTTTTGTGGGGTTCCCCGCCCCAATATAAAATTTAGTGTTGCCCTAACAATTTCAGTGTGCAGCTCCTCAGACAAGTAGGTATATGAGGTGGCCAGATCTACAAATTTCCCTCAGAGGATTAAACCCATCTCCTCCGAGCAGTTCCTGAGGCAAAGGCACTGGGCCAGGTGAAAAATTGGGAAAACCCATGCATCCCCACCCATTGGAGCTCCAGGGAATGCTTGCCCTGGACTGGCCGCCAGGAGTAGGTGGGCTGGTGGGCACTGGGGTGAGTCTCGAGGGAAGGAAAACAGTCACCTTGGTTTCCTGCCTTGGATGAAGGTGGCAGAATTCCAGTTGCTCCCTAACCTGGCTCCATCTCATAACCCTCAGATAAAATGCCCTATCACTTCCCTTTCCCCCAAGGCTTTAAGAAATCAGTAGGGAAAGGATTCAGAACTCCAATCAAAAGGTGCTTTTAGGGCTTTCCTGGCGGCACGGTGGTAATGAATCAGCTTGCTAACGCAGTTCGATCCCTGATCTGGGAAGGTCCCACATGCCGCAGAGCAACTAGGCCCGTGCGCCACAACTATGGAGCATGGGGGCTGCAGCTACTGAGCTCACGTGTTGCAACTGCTGAAGCCTGCTCACCGTACAGCCCGTGCTCCGCAACAAGAGAAGCCACTGCAGTGAGAAGCCTGTGCACCGTAACTAGGGAGTGGCCCTCAGCTCAGCTCAACTAGAGAAAAGCCTAGTCCAGCAATTAGGGACCAGCAACGGACCCAGCGCAGCCAAAAAATCAATATTTAATTTTTTGAAAAGGTGTTTTATCTCTTTTGCTCACCCCTGTGGGAATCCCAAAATTTATCTCTGTAGCCCACCCGATGACCCCACTCATTTGATTCTCTCCCAACAAAACACTCTCACTGAGTATTTCTTTGGAATGCCCAAGGAGTGGGAGAGTCCTTGGAGAGCCTTACAGGAGTTGATTTAACTTCTTCAAGTCTCACAAGGGTATATGAGCCTCTCCTCTCTCAACATCCTCCCCCGTAATATTTCCACAAGCTGTAACCTGGCACGCCTGTTCTTGGACGCCAGAAATATGACAAATATTCAGATAAGCCAGTGGAATTTAAAGCACACGTTCATCATTTTGCTGGTAAGGACTGAAGTGCTGTGCTTTATGTTAGGTGTGCCTTCCTCAAAAGTGCTTAGAGTTTCGTATCCAGCATATCAGGAGGCGCTGAGTTTCTATTTGGGGAAAGCATCAACAAATCCTATTGTAATGCACTGCGACATCTTCATTCTAAAAGGAATATTACGGTAGGTATTACATGTAAAGAACTTTATATACCTTGAAATTTTTTTGTTTTCATGTTTAAGGAGTTTAAAGCAAGGTTAACCTTTAATTTCAAGTTCAACCTTTTTTCGCCCCCAATATGTAATGCAGGTTTAAAAAAAAAAGCATGAGGTTTGGAGTTAAGGCTGTTTTTGGAATCTGGCATATTTTGAAGATAATAATGTATAATTTAAGGATGCATGATGATTTAATGAGGGAACCGTGACATTCCTGGCATGTGGTGGGAGATAGGCATGGGAGAGAGGTGGTGTCCCTCCCGCTCGGTCACACCATCCACCTTCATGCCAAGGTTGGGGGTCCTTGTAATTCTCGGTATATACTTACTCCCTGGTTACTCATTTCAGAGGCCAGAGGAAGGGGGGGGGCAGGCCATCGCCTACCTCTGATCAGCCTGGGTTCCTCCCTCTTGCCATGTCCCAGTGTAGCCTTCTCACACGAGGATACTTTTTAGAAATGTGCTTTTCTATATTAAATGCTATCTTGGATCTCACATGTCAGTGTCATCAGAGCCTCCCTCGAGAAGGCTCTAACAGACCTGAGATACCTTAAGTGCAACAAAACTCTTAGCAACTCCAAGCCTCCGAAACTGGCAAGAGTTTTGGGGAAAGCACAGGGAAATTTGTTCATAGCATGATTAATCCTGGGTGGACTGGTCCGGGAAAAAGCACATGCGGGTTTTCAGGAAGCAGCAGCCTGCAGAATTTCACGAAATAAACGATCTCATGGAGTGGCCTGTGTACGTGTCTTAGATGAAAGTTCAGAGTGAAGGTGGGGCCTGACAGTGGAGGAATATGCCAGATGTGTGGACCACTGAGCTCCTTTAAATCCACTAACATCTCAAGAGACCCAGAGGACATCTCAACCCAGAGGACGAGATTGTACAACTGAACCAGATTATAACTTTAGAAGAGGGAAGCCCAGTAGGGAGTAGACTCCTAAGAGAAGGATAATAAAATTCATCACCATAATTACCCCTAGTTTAGCTCCCCGACAAGAGCCCACAGTGGCTCAGCTCAAAGAAGTTATTCATCCATATTCAAGTTGCCTCGCTCATTATCCTCAGACAAAACCCCTCCTGGGCCTCAACTCTTCACCAGCAGCCTAGTAACTCTGCATTGACACACAGCCCCGGGGGACAGGGCCAGGGTGCTTCAGTCTTTCCCAAACGAGTTGCTATTACTAGAAGTGGCTGGTTTTTCAGCCACAACTATTATTTTTAATTATTATTACTTCTTTTTAGGAGTACCTTTGATATTCAGAATTGGCTTAAAGATAATTACAGCTAAACTCTCCCTGGGGCAAGAGGGTTGCAGGGGAGAGGGGGAGGCTGGGGGAGGGGAGAGGATGCCACCCAGTGGCCCTCTTTCCTGAGCAGAGCTGGGACAAGGCTCAGTTTGGGGGGCCTCCCACATCTTGCCCTGCTGAGCACAAAATGGTATCATTTGCACAGTCTGGCCAAAAAGGAAATGTAACTGAAATGCAGAGCCATGTATGTGGCTCTGGAGAGAAGTTCCAAAGATAGGACTGCCATGAATAGCTCACCTCCCAGCAAAAAGAGGGCTTCCCACCCAGATGGCACAGGGGTAAAGAACCCGCCTGCCAATGCAAGAGATACAGGAGACTTGGGTTCAATCCCTGAGTCCGGAAGATCCCCTGAGGAGGAAATGGCAACCTGCTCCAGTATTCTTGCCTAGGAAATCCCACGGACAGAGGAGCCTGCTGGCTTACAGTCCATGGGCTGACAAAACAGTTGGACACAACTGCACACACACGCACAGCACAGAGAGCACCTCAATCTCCACGAAGCAGACAGCGCCGCAAAGGGAAACACACCCTGAACCACTCACTGGCCTGGAGCTGGGTATTATTGTCTTTGTGCAGAGGCCTCCTTCAAGCCCCTCCCTTCAAGCAGGATTCCTCTGGCTCCAGGCCTACCTCCATCCTCAATTCGGAAAATGTAAAAGAGTTTCATTTCCTCAATCTTCAACTCCAAAGATCCCTAGTTAGCTTACAATGACTTCAACTAATATTCAGTGAGCAACTACTAAGGGCCGGGTATTGTTTGACCCTGGAGATCAAGGTGAAGACACAGCTGTGTCCACAGGAGCTTATATTCTACAGTGGAAACAGATCAAAATAAAGACCCAAGAAAAAGAAAACACTGACCAATGTGACTGGAGGTTACCAACACAGCAGCAAGGGGCAAGAGGAAGAGAGGTAATAAGAGGGAAGAAGGAGAAGATAATGAGAGTGATGGGCAAGCAGTGTTCTCATTCTCAGATCTAGAGAAGTGAAGGTCTAAGGAGTCACCAACACGCGGTCATTGACACAGTTGGCCAAGTTCCACACGTGGCCCCAAAGGAAATTAAACTGGTGCACTCAGGACCCTCCAGTTCAGTCCTTAGCCCCACACACTATCCTCTCCACAGAGGATAACGAATCCCCACTGATCCGGCCCTGAGTGTGTCCAACGTGCTGTCTTACAGACTGGCAGCCCCCAGAGGGAGGCCGTCGCTGCACAGGGATATCCCACTCTCATCCCCGACCCTCACAATTCTATGGAGCCAGTACTTCTGAGGCCATGAGCATGTCTCCAATACACAGCCCTGGAGAAAATCCCAGCGCCGCCGGTGGACGGCGCCTGGCTGCTAGCCTTCTATCTGTCTCTCGGAGCCAGCAAGGGTTGGCAGGAGGTGGGTCGCCCTCAAGGGACCCTCTGCTCCCCACCTGCTACCTGTGGATTCGGGGTCTTTTCCTGGCACCCCGCTCAGCTCTTTGCCTGGGACCTGTCCCGGGCTAAGCCGCCGTCTCTCCTCCCGGGGCCTCCAGACTCTGGCGCGCACACTGCTCCCCCGGGCAACCTCACATTCCAGGGCCCGGCAACCCGCAAGTCCCGGCTCGCTCGTCCCCACCAGCTAGCTGCTCGGGGAGCTCCGCCCGCTGGCCTTACCTCCTTCTGCCAGGACCCAGAACGATGCGCTTCCCAAAATGAAGAACAGAACTGGCACCTTCCACATTTTTCTTAGCTGACTTGTTCTTTGCGGTGGGGAGCCGAGCAGCTAGTTTCTGGGCTGGGGAAAGATGAAAAAGCTCCGTAGCCAGGGGCCTTCCCTTGATGAAGCGCGAGAGTGGGGCCTGGAAAGCGGGGAGCAAAAGTCCCAGGACGGGAGGGGTCCCCAAGTTCCTTCGCTCGCAACAGCCGCAGAAGAAGCAAACTTTGCAGTTGGTAACTTTCGGGTCGGAGTCAGCATTTATCTCTCCGGAGGAGGGCGGGGAGAGTCCGCGCGCTAAGGTGGTCCCAGTCTCGGGTTCGCTAGGACCGCCCCCTGCCTGTGTTTGGCCAGCGCGAAAACGATGACCTCAGGCCAGGTTTAAAGTTACAAGGCCACAGCTGCGGGGGCTGCTAGGACCCGCACATGGGTCCCGGCAAAGTTGGCTTGTATTTGTTCCCCGACAAGAGGGAAAGGGGGCGCATGCAGTAATTGATTTGGGGGGGTAATTTTAAAACTGTATTTGTTATTCTCTCTCTCTCTCTTTTTAAAAGTAAGGCACAAGCTTGGGTTTTTCTTTATATAAGAAGTAAACTCTTTCTTGGGTGGCCAGTCATTTTAGCACCAAGCATGGGATTGATCTTGTAAATATTGAATTTGATGGCATTAGAAAAAAAAAATGCTGCCATCCTCCTGCCGGTGGGCCAGAGGCGGTTCCCGCTGGTAAACTGCGCCCTTGTCTAGGGGCTGGGAGCGGGAGGGCTCTGGCTGGCGTAGGGGGTCGGGGGTGCATCCCTAGAGAGCTGGGAGCTTGGCAGGCTCCTGGGATTCGGCAGTTGGGAAAATGCTGAGCGCGCGATCCAACCTCTCCCTACTTTGGTTTCAACGCTGCGGGGCGCGGGCCCACCCGCGCAGTCAGTCGATGGGGTGCCACAGCCCAAGGGTGTCAAAGGGACCCCCCCAGGTCACCAACCTGTGGGCACTTCCCGCTGGGGCTCATCCCTTCTAATCCCGGACCTTGGCCCTCTAATCCCCATTTTACTGGTTCTGATCTCAGGTACTGGATGTTAGCAACAAGAAGAGAATTTGTTTTATTTCCTTTCCAACTCTTGGAATTAAATATTTTTCTCTTAAGGGGAGACGTTGGAAAGGTGGTCCACTCCCAAATGCCGTAAGTTCCATTCAACAAAAAGAGCCAGAAGATAAATGCCCCAAAGCTCCATCCTGGAGTGAAAATTGGTTTTTTTCCGATCCTTAGGAGAAGGCCAACCCCTAGATTCCAAATTTACTTTGTCATAAGAATTAGACAGGGAGATTGTAATCACATCCTTAGGGAATTCCTAAGGCAGAAACCCCAAGAAAGTTTAGTAAACGGAGCCCCAGGCAGCCCTTCTCAAACACCCGTGACCCAGTCAATCTCTGTTAGAATGCTGTAAAGCTTCCTGGGGAAATTCTGAATTTCTAACAATCTCCCAGGTGAAGTCTTGTCCTGGGGCTCTCAGGTAGGTGCTGACACCTGAAATAAGGAGAGGAAGAGACCTAGGAGAGTGCAGGGGTTGGAAACATAGAGAGAAAACTGTAGGTAGGGTAATCTGAACTAACTTCCCCATCACGTTCACTCATTTATTTGTGTCATTGCATTCAGTTCAGTTCAGTCACTCAGTCGTGTCCGACCCCGTGACCCCATAGACTGCAGCACTCCAGGTTTCCCTGTCCATCACTGCCTCTCGGAGGTCGCTCAAACTTGTGGCCATCATGTCGGTGATGCCATCCAACCATCTCATCCAACCATCTCATCCTCTGTCCTCCCCTTCTGCCTTCACTCTTTCCCAGCATCAGGGTCTTTTCCAGTGAGTTGGCTCTTTGAATCAGGTGGCCAGAGTATTGGAGTTTCAGCTTCAGCATCAGTCCTCCCAATGAATATTCATATTCAGGACTGATTTCCTTTAGGATTGACTGATTTGATCTCCTTACAGCCAAGGGACTCAAGCGTCTTCTCCCACACCACAGTTCAAAAGCATCGATTCTTCAGCGCTCAGCTTTCTTTATAGCCCAACTCTCACATCCATACATGACTACTGGAAAAAACATAGCTTTGACTGGATAGACCTTTGTCAGCAAAGTAGTATCTCTGCTTTTTAATATGCTGTCTAGATTGGTCATAGCTTTTCTTCCAAGGAGCAAGCATCTTTTAATTTCATGGCTGCAATCAACATCTGCAGTGATTTTGGAGCCCCCCCCCAAATAAAATCTGTCACTGTTTCCATTGTTTCCCCATCTATTTGCCATGAAGTGATGGGACAATATGCCATGATCTTAGTTTTTTGAATGCTGAGTTTTAAGCCAGCTTTTTCACTCTCTTCTTTCACTTTCATCAAGAGGCTCTTTAGTTCTTTGCTTTCTGCCATAGTGTGGTGTCATCTGCATATCTGAGGTTATCAATAGTTCTCCCAGCAATCTTGATTCCAGCTTGTGCTTCATCCAGCCTGGCATTTCACATGATGTGCTCTGCATAGAACCTAAATAAACAGAGTGAAAATATACAGCCTTGATGTTCTTTTTGAACAAATTTTGAACCAGCCTGCCTGGATCTTTCTGGATTGGGGATCAAATCCATGTCTCCTGCATTGCCAGGCAGATTCTTTACCACTGAGCCACCAGGAAAACCCCAGATTCCTACATTCTTGTGAAAGAGCTTGAGCTCTTAGAGTAACTGGCGAGATAACAGGGACATTTAACCAGGAACTCTGGGACCTTAGGAATGATCTCTTTTAACCTCAAGATATCCTTTGCACTAAAAACACTGATAATACCCATTTTACATCCAAGGAAACAGATTTTCAAGTAGTATGGTTTCCCAAGGGGCTTCCAAAGCCAGTATGCATCAGATTTGCCTGGTTAAGATTAAGATGCTGGAAAAAAATTAAGACCCTGAGAGCTGGACCCCACTTTAAGAGTTTCTGACACACAGGTTGGGGTTGTACCTGAGAATTTGCCTTTCTAACAAGTTCTCAGGCCCCACTTGGAGATTCATTGATTTAGAGACCACACAGATTGTCCTGCTCTCCTGGAAGTATGGGTGGAGCCACAATCCCTCTGTTGCAGGACTTGAACCTGTTGGCTAGTGTGCTCTCTTGCTTAAGGATCTGGAAAGAGGTCTGTGAGTCACTTCTAAAAGTGGGATCCTCCCCTGCCCCCTCAGGTGGGGGCCAAGATGTAGAAGGAGCAGAGCCAGAGCCCCCAGCCTGGGACCCTCCTCCCTGAAGGATGCTGGAGAATGAGCGTTAGGGTCACTCCTGTGCCCTGTGTTCCCTGAGGCCTCTGCACAATCTCAGGGCAGCAGGCAGCGCTTCCCCGGGAAGACTTCTCAGCATCTTCTCTGGCTTCTCAACACATACGGCTCCAGAGCTGAGATACAAATGATATTAAAGGCACCTCTGTGACTCAGGGATAAATGCTGGGCTTAGGTGAGTGAGTTGGGTTCAAAATGTATCTAGCAGGAATGTGGGATGAAGCTGATAGTAGGGATGGTGGGGGTGGGGAATAGTTCTGGGGCTGAAGGAACCCACTTTACTAGAAAGAGCCTCAGTGTTTAGGAATCACAATTCAGCTCCACGGTGGCCTCAGTCAACCTGAGCCTCAGTTTCTGCTTCTTTGAAACGGTGTGCTATTCCCACTTTGGAGGGTTCTATGCACAGTTCAGAGTAGAACTGCTACGGTTGCAGTTGATTGCTGTGGTTGCAGTTTGCTGCTTTGTTGGTCTTTTTGCCAGGCCTAACCTGGTTCTCAGCCTCTCATGTCTTCCAGTGACCATCTGTGCCCTTGAACCCTCAGCCAGGCCTAGCCTCCAGGGGAGAGGTTCTTTTTTTGATGTGGACCATTCTCAAAGTCTTTACTGAATGTGCCACAACATTGCTTCTGTTCCATGTTTTGGCTTTTTGGCTGTGAGGCACGCGTGATCCTAGCTCCCCAACCAGGAATAGACCTTGTATCTCCTGCATTGGAAGATGAAGTTCCAACCGCTGGACTACTGGGGAGGTCCCCAGGGATGTCCATTGACATGGACTCTATGGAACTGGTTCCTTTTGGCCTAAGGAAACCCAGATGAACAGGAACTCAGCATGAACTCATCCCCTGCTAGTCCAACCCTCACTTTGAGTCTGCTTCCTGAGTCTCTTGGATCCCTGTCTGGCTCCCTGAGCCCAGGGTCCCTTCTGGAAACCTGATTATCTCCCAGTTCTACTCAGGAACCAGTGTTCCACATTGAGACCCCACCAGGTGGCTGGTTCCTGCCATCCCACTATTGGGGAACTGGCATGGCTTTCTGAGCCACTGGGTTACCTCTGTTTGCCAGAGTACCCCATTTCTCTCCAGGAGTTGTCTCAATGCTGAGTACCCCTCCTACCATCAGAGTCAAATTGTCACATGCCCTGTTTCAATGGGCAGCACACAATTCTTCTTGACTCCCTAAAACTTTTTTGAAAAACCAGGTACCAACTCTTTTTTCATGATAGAGTTAAATAAGTATATTTTTAATGGGAAGTAGGGCTACCCAGGTGGCTCAGTGGTAAAGAATCCTCCTACCAGTTCAGTAGATTCAGGGGACACAAATTCAATCCTTGGGTCAGGAAGATGCCCTGGAGGAGGAAATGGCAACCCACTCCAGTATTCTTGCTTGGGAAATCCCATGGACAGAGGAGCCAGGCAGGCTACAGTCCATGGGGTCACAAAGAGTTGGACATGACTGAGATAGTTAGCTTAGAAACCCCAGGAGGGAATTGCAGATAGAGAGGGAACTTTAGCGGATTTGGGGAGACTGCAATAAGATTAATGATCACTCAAGAAAGCAATGGGAAAATTCTGAAACAATGTGGGCCTGCTTGACTTGTGCGTGTGTACTGCTCAGTCACATCAGTCTGACTGTTTACGACCCCGGGGACTATAGCCCGCCAGGCTCCTCTTCCAAGGGATTCTCCAGTCAAGAATACTGGAAGTGAGTTGCTAAGCCTTCCTCCAGGGAATCTTCCAGACCCAGGGATCCAATCCATGTCTCTTACATCTCCTGCACTGGCAAGCAAGTTCACCTGGGAAGCCCTTGCTTGACTCATAAAGCAGAACAAATTATTTGCATCAAAGCCAGATTGGCTTAACAGTAGAATCAAGCTACCTTGCTTAGCAACTAAACTACCATGCAACAGAAGCACAGGACATGCCCCCAGACAATAAAACAATGGTAGCTTGAGACCCGCATCCTGCCCAGTGAGCTCAGTGAGTTAGTGAGCCCCAAGCATGCTGTTTGGCTCGTAAGACATGTTCTTTGCACAGTACTCACCCCCGCCCCCCCCCCCACCAAACAATAAAACAATAGTAGAGAATAAGGCTTACAATCTGCCCATTGGTGTCATCAAGTTAATTATCCCTAGGACATGCTCTCTCCACACATAAAAAGCAATAATTTGTGGACCTAATTTGACCACGTGGGGACAAGAAGATGCCCCTGCTCAACCTGGAGGAGGAACTGACACAGAAGCATGATATCTACTCAAGAAAGACAAAGAAGTTCTTCCCCTGCTCCCAACTTTTCCATTGACTATAGAACTGTAGTTGAATAAGTTCTTGGGGTGTGGCAAGCCCTCACCCACCCACAGGTAAACCTAACAAGTGTTCTATTCTAACAAATCACTTCTTATCTATCACTTTTGTCTCTCGCTGAGTTCTGCTCTGTACTGAGACATGAAGGACTATTTATCAGAACTCCTTGGAGCCCCCCTAATGACACCCAAACTGTTTCAGTAGAACATAACAAACACATCATAAAGAGAAATAAGATGAAGTCTGACTGTAATTGGAAAAAAAATCATGTTGCGATTTGATGGCATAATGAATAAGTGCACTGATCATGAAAAAATTAAATAAAAATTTTACCTATGAAATTTTAACCATACATCTTGATGTTTTTTTGATACAAGACCTGGAAAATTGTCCAGTAGAAGGCAATGGCACCCCACTCCAGTACTCTTGCCTGGAAAATCCCGTGGGCCAAGGAGCCTGGTAGGCTGCAGTCCATGGGGTTGCTAAGAGTCAGACATGACTGAGCGACTTCACTTTCACTTTTCACTTTCATGCTTTGGTGAAGGAAATGGCAACCCACTCCAGTATTCTTGCCTGGAGAATCCCAGGGATGGGGGAGCCTGGTGGGCTGCTGTCTATGGGGTCACCCAGAGTTGGACACGACTGAAGCGACTTAGCAGTAGCACACTTCAAAATGTCAGCATCACTTACATATTTTTTAAATGGTGTGCATGTATTAATTTTTATTATGAAAATATACATTCACAAAAGAAATATACAAAACAGGAATATAGAAAAATCATCATATGCTCAGATTTCCTTGTATGTTTGTTTGCAACTTTTTCTTTTGACATAATTTCAAATTTACAGTAAAGCTGGAACAGTTCGAGAACTCCCATATACTCTTGACCTAGATTCATGAATTTGCCTTTTACTCCATTTGCACCATCAGTTATCTCTGTATTTACAAATATTTGCATATTGGCTTCATTATCAAGTCCTCTAGCCCTAAAAGTTTGGGAGTGGATGTTCTAAGGACAAAAATCTCTTTTGTAAACACAGTAGGATTAGCAAACTCACAAAATTTAATAGTGAAACAGCACTAAGGTCTAATCCACAGTCCATATTCAAATGCTGACAATTGTACCAATAATGTCCTTTATGGATTTTTTTTTTCAGGATCTAATACAGGACCTCATATTGCACTCGTCTTCGGATCTGAGAACTCGGCTTCAGCCTCTGTTTATCTTTCCTGACACTTCTTGAAGATGACAGGCTGCTTACCTCGTAGACTGTCCTTCAGTTGGGGTTTGTCTGATCTGTCCTCATGCTTGGATTCAGGTGTGCATTTTTGGCTGGATGAACAGAGACCATTGCATTTTCTCAGTGTATCTCCAGAGGAGCCCCTGATGTCATCTCACAATGTCGACACATGAGTGTTAACTCATTCCTTGTTAAGGACCCCGATCCTAAATTCAGAACACCCCAACCTGAGCCAAACCCCGCTCTTAACAGCAGGTACGCAAACAAGGCAAGGCATTGGTTGTTGCTGTTTACTCGCTCAGTCGTGTCTGGCTCGTTGGTGACCCCATGGACTGTAGCCCGCCAGGCTCCTCTATCCATAGGATTTCCCAGGCAAGAATACTGGAGTATTCCTGTATTCCTCCTCCAGGGGATCTTCCTCACCCAGGGACTGAACCTGCATCTCTTGCACTGGCAGGCAGATTCCTTACCACTGAGCCACCTGGAAAGTCCAGTTCAGTCAATTATTAGTACTAATTATATAACTTTATCAAAATTTCTTTTCAAAAATTCCTCATAAAAGATGTTTCTTTAAAGTGAAAGTTTATTTGCCATTAAAATACTACACAGGTTTTTGACAATTTTTGAATATTTAATAAAGAGTGTATGTTTTCACTAAGGATTCAGAGCAGAAAGAATATTAACCCAAGAGTGCACCTGTGCTCATTTGTGTCTGACTCCTTGCAATCCCATGGACTGTAGCCCACCAGGGTCCTTTGTCCATGGAATTTTCCAGGCAAGAATACTGGAGTGGGTTGCCATTTCCTACTCCAGGGGATCTTCCTGATCCAAATATCAAACCCATGTCTCCTGTGTCTCCTACAATGGGAGGCAGAATTCTTTACCACTGAATCACCTGGGAAGCTCCTAATGTAAGAGTAATGCCTGCCTAATGAAGTTTCATTGTAATTTTTAAAGTCCATTAATACCACACCCAAAGGGCATTATAATGATGACCAAAAACTTCCTTTTGTTAAGCATAGGATCAAGACTATGTTCAAACATGTGCTAAATTTTAATGTTTTATTTAAGAATTATTTCCCTCATAAGAGGTTTATTCCTTTGTAAATAGTATCTGTCAGACTAGAAACTAGTGATTAACATTGTTGCATAAGTTAAAAGAAAGAAAACAGGTCACCATAAAAATTGATCTTTTTCATTGTTTATAGTTAAAATTATGTAAGAGTGAAAGAAAAATGCCCATTAAGGATTCATTAAGTATAGAACCAGTTGAATTCACTTCTAAGTGAGAAAATACTAAAAACAAAAACAAAAACAAACAAACAAAAAAAAACAAGAAAAGACAGTTTATCACATTGGTGATAGAGATTTTTTTCATCCCAGAAAAATGCTCCATAAATAAAATTCAGGATGGGTAGGGAGCTGCCTTTCTTTTGCAAGGGGCGAAAGGGTTATCACAATGGCCTCCCTTTTCCCCAGGAGTTTTAGAGGAAAACTTACGAACCTTGAGAATTTGAGGACTCCATCCCTTGCTGGCATGCCCCCGAGGAAAGCTGTGTGCATCCACAACTTGAAGACCCTACCTTGTCCCCCTGCCTGGCTGGATCTCCTCCCAGCATTAGGGTCACCTCATCCCACTCAGGGCTTCCCTTGTGGCTCGGCAATAAAGAATCCACCTGCCAATGCAGGAGACGTGGGTTCCATCCCTGGCTTGGGGCGATACCCTTGAGAAAGAAATGGCAATGCACTCCAGGATGCTTGCCTAGGAAATCCCATGGACAGAGGAGCCTGGCAGGCTATGGTCCATGGGGTCGCTGCAAAGAGTTGGGCATGCCTTAGTGACTAAACTGCAGCAGAGGATATCCTGAGCTCCCTGCAGTCAGGAGCTTGCTGATATATTCATCTTCCTCTGGCATGTTCTCCATCAGTATTTGTGAAAGGAGATTTGGGGTTTTGTTGGGCCTGCTAGAAGATCCTCACCATTGAGGAATCCCAGCCCAACACAGCCAGGAGGGTGAGTCAACAGCACATGATAGACCTCCAGTCAGCCTGATGATATAAAGACAAAATGATCAGGTGATTTGTAAGGTTTCTGGGATGCTGGAAAAGCCCTGGGGGCACCTCTCCAAATCTCAGTGCATACCTCTGTCTCCTTGCAAACTGCCTGAGAGCTGAAAGTTCCATAAACAGTATTCACTTCTTAGCTTACATTCCGTTTAGAAACCTGATTCCTTTGAGAATGCAAGTATACATACGAAGATGGCACACAGCACTATCAGTTTGGCAGAGTTTGCTGTGAATGGCTTTCTCTCCTTTTCCCAAGAGCAGGTTTTGATAAGATGTCAAGGAGACTATAGGGCTTCCTGCGTTGGCTCAGTGGTAAATTACCTGCATGCCTGTGCAGGAGATACAGGTTTGATTCCTGGGTTGGGACGATCCCCTGAAGGAGGAAATGGCAATCCACTCCAGTATGCTTGCCTGGCCTGGAGAAGGAAATGGCAACCCACTCCAATATTCTTGCCTGGAGAATCCCATGGACAGACGAGCCTAGCAGGCTTCAGTCCATGGGTCACAAAAAGTCGGACACGACTGTGTGACTACCACTTTCCCTTTTTCACCAGTGCTAAAATGCCTCATAGCCCCAGTGGTTCTGTGAACAGAGGTTTCATCTCAGTGTTTCACTGGGTGAGAAAACAGCATTTCGCTTATCTTTCAGATACTCTGTTTTATACTTAGCACAGTTCAATGACTACCCAGTATCCATCTTCACACACCCTTTTTGCATTCTCTTTACATCATAATCCCTGTTTCTGTTCTGGCTTTTTAAACTAATTCATTGGTACTCTTTAAATAGCCACCAAATCTCATTGTATAGTCACGCAAATATTTTGATCTCTGTTGCTTCCAAGGTTGGGTGTCTCTAGTGGCTCAGCAATAAAGAATCCACCTGCAATGCGGGAAATGCAAGTTTGATCCCTGGGTAGGGAAGATCCCCTAGAGAAGGGAATGGCAACACACTTCAGTATTCTTACCTGAAGAATCCCATGCACAGAGGAGCCTGGCAGGCTACAGGGACAAAGAGTTGGATACAACTTATCAACGAAACCACCACCGTCTTCAAGGTATTAGTCATTTTTACATTCACCTATTCATTGACTTCACTTTCACTTTTCACTTTCATGCATTGGAGAAGGAAATAGCAACCCACTCCAGTGTTCTTGGCCTGGCGAATCCCAGGGACGGGGGAGCCTGGTGGACTGCCGTCTATTGGGTCACACAGAGTTGGACACGACTGAAGTGACTTAGCAGCAGCATGCTTGCCTGGGAAACCCCGTGGACAGAGGAGCCTGGAGGGCTACAGTCCACGGGGTTGCAAGAGTCAGATACAACTGAGTGACTAACAATGAGACTAGTTTCTTGGATATTGCCAAGAAGAAGAAGGCGCACAAAAATAAAAAGCTCTGGGATGCCAAAGACACGTTATAGCCATTTCATAATTTCATTTGGTCTTGCAGTGGCTCAGGATTTATGCTGTCATTCATTCACTGTTGTAACTCATTAATTGGCTCATTCAGGGCATATTACTTGCCCAACAGTGAAGATGTGAGGTTTGCCTGGACCTGGCTGTCCCCTAGCTGTCCTTACCATTAATCTCACCTCACATACCATCAACCTCTCCACTCTTATCCCTCATCTTGGTAGAGAAAAGCTGAGTCTTCGTCATTCATTCAGGGCCCTGCAGCTGTCTTGGGCCGAGGAACGATGTTCAGTTTTTCCCTAGTCTGAGGCTTCCTTAGTGGCTCAGATGGTAAAGAATCTGCCTGCAGTGTAGGAGACCAGGGTTTGATCCCTGAGCTGGGAAGATCTCCTGGAGGAGGAATTGGGGGAAAAAAACCACTCCAGCTTTCTTGCCTGGAAAATCCCATGGACAGAAGAGCCTAGCAGGTCCTGGGGTCACAATGAGTTGGACACAACTAAATGACTTTCACTTCACTTCCCTTCACTTCACAGTTTCCCCCTAGTTTATTAAAAGCATGGTGCTTTTGCTTGAAGCAGTAAGGAAAACATTCAGCTCTGTGGATCAATAGGCTCCTGTGAATTTTGTTGTCCTATAGGGGAGGTGGAGTGGGGGCGGCCTTGGGCTTCTCTGCTAGACACGGAGAGGGATCCACACACTCCAGGAGAACAGAGAGCTCTGACCAGGCCTGGCCTGGGTGTGAACATCCCTTTCCCCCGGGAGATGAAATGCCCCATTTGACATACTCAGAATCTGATGTTGGCTCCACACTGCACCAAAGAAATGCAAAAACAACTTACATAGGCCCCTGGAAACTTTTTCTTTTCACAACAACAAATTGCTTATTTATGTACAATCCTTCCTCTCTCCTCCACCCCAAAGAAAAAGCTGACTGACTCCACCAATGGATTTGAATTCAGGTATGTTGGATGGTTGGGAGACAAGGGTTGCTGATTCCTTTAATGGGTTGAGAGCAGAGAGTCCGTTTTTTGTTCGTTTTGTTTTGTTGGCTTGTTCTTTTTTTTTTTTTTCCTGATCAGTATTGAGTTTTTAATGGACAGACAAGCATTGGGGCAGAAGGACGTTTTTACAATTCAGACCAATATACACAGAAAGCTCCTTTCATTGGTGTGTTCAGAGGGCTCTTCATTATGGAGACTCAGCACTGCTTGGCAAACAATCTGAATGAATGCATCTCAGTGTGGGAGGCTGGGAAGTCGAATTGGGACAGGACTGGAGCTGGTGTTTATCTTACTGCTCTCTTGAAGGGTGGTGGCCTTGAAGACATCAATCCTGGTCTTTCTCTCTCTCAGCTTCTCTGAATGGAAAGTGGTTTTGTGAAAATGCTGGTGGGCAAGGCTGCTGTGAGTCAGTGAAAAAAACAGCAACTTCACCCATTTTTCTGCCAGCTCCTGCACACATGCCTGGTAATAACAGCAGCCCCACCGCAGACCTCTTGCTATGCCAGCCTGAAATCCCCTGCCCAGAGGAGACGGTGTGGTCACTGGAGATGAGGCCAAGAGACGCACAGGACGAGACCCCCACCCCACCTCCTCCATGGGGCACAGTTTCTTTGGAATAGTTTGGATACTGTTGATAGTTTGAAATTTCTTTTGCTGAGGTCCCAAATCTGTTTTAATCACTGTTCAGGAATCTAATTCAAAAATTTGGATTTTAGTGTCTGCCAAGAGTTGGGTTTTGCCATGATGGGAAAACAGGAAAAGGCTTAGAAGTTAATAAAGCTGGAAGCAAACAGCTTTTATGTTAGCAGTGCAATAGTCAGAGCCTCTGAGCCCCCAGTCATGTCCCCAGCTGCCTTCAGACAGGGCAAGGACTAGCCTTACATTGGAGCAGCATGTTCACAGCGTTTGGGAGTCGGGTAAGTGGCACAGGGGAGTTTCTAGGAGGTGAGGGATTTAACTGTTTTCTTTGGAAGAGCTAGGGAGTCTGGTCACCTTTTTATTACTAGCGCTGACAGCAGGGAGCTATAAGATACATGATTTATTCTTTCATTCGGTAAGATCTGTTGAACATCCAAGTGTGTACCAGGCAGTGTTCCAGGCTCCAGGGACATGGCAGGGAGCAAGGCATCCAGATGGATGTTTCTGAACCTCTTCCATGCTTTAGTGTTATTCGCTCAGTCATGTCTGACTCTTTGCCACTCCATGGACTGTAGCCCACCAGGCTCCTCTCTCCATGGAATTTCC
Organism: Ovis aries; assembly: GCF_016772045.2. Classification (NCBI taxonomy): domain Eukaryota; kingdom Metazoa; phylum Chordata; class Mammalia; order Artiodactyla; family Bovidae; genus Ovis; species Ovis aries. The sequence goes on from NC_056065.1 coordinate 53,327,840, forward strand.
CAGGCAAGAATTCTGCAGTGGGTTGCCATTCCCCTCTCCAAGGGATCTTCCCAACTCAGGGATTGAACCTGGGTCTCCTATATTGCAGGTGGATTCTTTACAGTCTGAGCCACCAGAGGAGCTGAGGAGAAACAGATAATAGACAAGGAAATAAATAAGGTATGCAAAGGTTGTCCTGAGGGTTATGAAAGAAAAAAAAAAAATCCACGGAGCAGAGTAGCAGCCTTCCAAGTGGGGAAGGACAACGCCGGGGCAACAGTGATCAACGGGACACACGCAGACAAGAAAGTTTAGAGGGTGTCAGCTTCCAGCTTCCCAATTAACGTGTGTTCCGTTTGCTAACATGCATCTACTCCTCTTCCACAACTGTTTTTCTTCTCTTTTGCTGTGGGAAGACAAGCCTCTTAATGCTCCTTCATCCTTCAATGATGCATTGCCTAAGCGATGTAAAACCCCCTAAGGGCTTCCCAGGTGGCTCAGTGGTAAAGAATTCACCTGCCAATGCAGGAGACATGGGTTAGATCCCTGAGTTGGGAAGATCCCCTGGAGAAGGAAATGGCAACCCACTCCAGTATTCATGCTGGGAAATTTCACAGACAGAGGAGACCGGGGTGGGGGTGGGGGTGCTGCAGTCCGTGGGGTTACGAAGAGACTGAGCGACTAAACAACAGCAAACAAGGACAAGTGAGGGACAGCTTGAGATGGGGTCTGGATAACCTCCTATGAGCTAAACACCATAAACCCAGGTGCTCGCTTTGGCAGCACGTATACTAAAACACAATAAACCCATCGAAGAGTTGATGGTTTTTCTTGTTGTAGGGATATTTCTATGAAGGGTGAAATCTAGCTTTAGAATTGGGGTATTTTGACCCCAGTTAGGTTATTCTGAATTTGTATTTGGGCAGTGTTAAGTGTTAGTGTCGGATGGTTGATGGCATCACCAACTTGATGGACGTGAGTTTGAGCAAGCTCTGGGAATTGGTGATGGACAGGGAAGCCTGGCATGCTGCAGTCCATGGAGTGGCAAAGAGTCGGACACAGCTGGTCAGCTGAACTGAACTGAAGCATTAGTGTTAGTCACTCAGTCATGGCTGACTCTTCGCAACCCCACGGACTGTAGCCTGCCAGCTCCTCTGTCCATGAAATTGTCCAGGCAAGAATACTGGAGTGGGCTGCCATACCCTTTTCCAGGGAAGCTTCCCGACCCAGGGACTGAACCCGGGTCTCCTGGCTAGAGTGATGACTGAGTCAATTCTATGACCTGGTCTCTTCTATGCTGTGGCTCTTGGCCCGGATTCACGGCTCTGAAGGAGAGCCCTGAGAGACAAAAGAGAAGGGAGGATGAAGAGAAGCAGGGGCTCCTTGTTTCAAACAGGAGCCCAACTCATGAGCAAGACTCCTGCCAGATCCATAAACCCATGTCAGAGTTAGAATTCAGAAGCATCAGAATTCTCACGAAGATGTGTAATAATTCATCATTTTGGACTGAAAGAAAGTTAGACTCCTGACAGAAGAAAAGTCTGCTTTGATAAAGAGCTGGTATTAACAATTAAGTTTCCTGGCAGAGATTTCCCATTAATTCAATGAACATAATTCACAGCACTGTGGGGTTTTGTGAAAATATATGAAAAGTGTGTGATCAGATAAAATCAATTTATTTAACTACATTGGCAAAGGTGTCTTAAAATAAGAAATATTTTTATTTTCCAAATTGTTTTTTGAGTACATCCAACCTGGTAGCTCAGATGGTAAAGAATCTGCCTGTAATGCAGGAGACTCGGCTCTGATCCCAGGGTTGGGAAGATCCCCTGAAGAAGAGAATGGCAACCCACTCCAGTATTCTTGCCTGGAGAATTCCATGGACAGAGGAGCCTGGCATGTTATAGTCCATGGGTCACAAAGAATTGGACATGACTGAGCGACTAACACTTTCACTAGCAACTAAACAAACTGCAAGAATAACGGGCGAATTAGTAGTTGTTTAATAAGAATGTTCAAACTACAGCACAGTTGCCCTCATTTCCCATGCTAGTAAGGTTATACTCAAAATCCTTCAAGCTAGGCTTTAGCGGTGTGTGAGTGTACAAGCTGGGTTTTTAAGAGGCAGAGGAATCAGAGATCAAATTGCTAACATTTGTTGGATCATGGAGAAAGCCAGGGAATTCCAGAAAAACATCTACTTCTGATTCATTGACTACACGAAAGACTTTTACTGTGTAGATCACAACAAACTGTGGAAAATTCTCAAAGAGACTGGACTAGCAGACCATCTTACTTGTCTCCTGAGAAACCTGTGTTGACTAAAAAAGAAAAGATGTACAACTTAAGAGTTGTGAATTAAGTTAAAATTTTGCCCCAAATAAAAACTTAACTCACAACTATCAACCGAGGAAGCGACCCAGAGTGGACTTCCTTCCCTCGACAGGACTCCACGAGGAACCGGAGCTTTGGTACCAGCAGCAGCCCCTTGCACCCATCAGTCTCCTCAGGGAGTGCAGACGAATTTGGGTAAGTCTTTCCTGGTTCTTGAATCTCCTGTATTGGTTGAGATTCTGAGTTTTATCTGGCAGCGGAGCAGGTTACCGTCCTCCTACTGGGAGGAAAGATACTGGCAGCGGGGTGGTGTGGGGGCGGGGAGGGGCGGGGGGCGGGCGGGTGAAACATCCGGGGCATACCCACTCATGGTCTAGACACTGAGTGGGACTTGGTTGAAAGATACTGAGAAATTCCCACCTGGTCAAAAGATACTGGGTGGGGGGCTGGCTAAAAGATGCCAGGAGAATTGCTCCCCCAGTGGAAAGTTACTGGGTTGGGGGGAGCTCAATTGGAAAAAAATCGAGGAATACCCAGGACTCAGCTGAAAGATGCTGAGATAGCTCCATTGTAGGGGACTGAATGGTCTTGACTGAGTGGGTAAGTAAAAGGCTGATCTGACACTTTTCCTCAATTTGACTGCCATTATAGAATTTGTCAGGATAAAAGTGAGGAAAATAAATGAGAGCTTTGCTCTAAAGAAAAGGGACAAGACTCCTCCCAGGCGGTTTCAGTTTTCTCAGGTGACTGAGAAATTTACCAGAGTGTTGGAGGCCTAGTCCTCACACCGTGCAGTGGTCCCATAGGAAAACCCACTCATTAATTAAAATACTTGCTCGTCCAGGGTTGCACATAAGAATCGGCCATTCAGCGACCTGAGCAGCCATGGTGGTCTTACATTGCCGGAGGCAGAGTCTGAGACATGTAAGACGAGCTGAAATGACTCTGGAGTGACTCCTGGAGGAGTTAAGCACACAAGAAGCACATAGGCCCACTACCTAAGTTCATTAGTGACTTTTATTCCTGACAAATTCAGCTTAAAATGGGAAACAGAATCTCTCAAAAAGAGAGACAAAGCGGTGTCAGAAAGCCAGCCTCTGACTAACACTAGCCAGATTCATGTACAATAGGTATGGAGCTCACAGTTGCAAGTACCTGGTTAATTGGAGAAATTATACTAAAAGAGATCTCAACCCCAAATGGCCAAATTGGGGTTCTTTTGATATTCCAAACTTGATTTTTTTTTTTTTTTTTTTTGTGCGCACAGTTAGAAAAGGCCGGCCATGGTTACTTTGCCTGGTATCTACAGGCTTCTAAAACAGGAAATGATAGAGTAACTTCTTCACAGAAAATCAACAAGAAATTGCTTAAAACTATATCAAAAATTTAAGAAGGCTGCTAGCATTGACTTTGCCAGGTCACAGGTCTAGTTGAACTGGGAAGTCACGTTTGACATTTATGCCATTTGGTTTTTGAGTTCTGGGCATCACTTTCCCATTTTGGGGGGCACTCTTGCCACTTGGTTTTTGATTTCTGGTCATCTCTTTGCCTTTGGTTTCATTTGGAGTGTGACTTCTGGCTGGGGAAGTTCTGGTTCGGTTTGGTTTGTTGGTTTGGTTTGAGTGCACAGACATCTGGTACAAACTGTTTAAGCTAATGTGGAAATTACTCACTGTAAGGTTCCACACTCCACCTGGGAAACCCTTGGGGAAAAAAAATTTTTTTTTTGGATTGGTCAGTCTGTAGCTATGATCCAGCGACAAGAAAAATGGCCTAAAAATATTAGATCTTTATTGACATAGGATAGGAAAATGAACTGAAGTTCCCTTATGTCCAGGACTTCTTCCTGTAATCAACAGCCTGGGGCTGATCAAACTAAGATCCCTACTTCCCCAGAAGGGCAATCCTTGCTGGGACCAATCTGCCCTTGTTATCAGGGCCAAGTAGAGCACTATCAGGTCTAAATTTTGGCTATAAAACTATGGTCACACACACACCAAAAAATACAATTTTTGACAATGTGGTCACAATATCCTTTAGACTCCAGAGGAAGCTTGAAGAAAAAATTATCTTCTTAAGAATTCTTGGGGCATAGACTTGGATAACTGTGATATTGAATGGTTTGCCTTGGAGACGAACAGAGATCATTCTGTCGTTTTTGAGATTGCATCCAAGTACTGCATTTCGGACTCTTTTGTTGACCATGATGGCTACTCCATTTCTTCTGAGGGATTCCTGCCCACAGTAGTAGATATAATGGTCATCTGAGTTAAATTCACCCATTCCAGTCCATTTTAGTTCGCTGATTCCTAGAATGTCGACGTTCACCCTTGCCATCTCCTTGTTTGACTGCTTCCAATTTCCCTTGATTCATGGACCTGACAGTCCAGGTTCCTACGCAATATTGCTCTTTACAGCGTCGGATCTTGCTTCTATCACCAGTCACATCCACAACTGGGTATTGTTTTTGCTTTGGCTCCATCCCTTCATTCTTTCTGGAGTTGTTTTTCCACTGATCTCCAGTAGCATATTGGGCACCTACTGACCTGGGGAGTTCCTCTTTTTGTATCCTATCATTTTGCCTTTGCATACTGTTCATGGGGTTCTCAAGGCAAGAATACTGAAGTGGCTTGCCATTCCCTACTCCAGTGGACCACGCTCTGTCAGACCTCCCCACCATGACCCGCCCATCTTGGGTTGCCCTGCAGGCATGGCTTGGTTTCATTGAGTTAGACAAGGCTGTGGTCCTAGTGTGATTAGATTGACTAGTTTTCTGTGAGTATGGTTTCAGTGTGTCTGCCTTCTGATGCCCTCTTGCAGCACCTACCATCTTACTTGGGTTTCTCTACCTTGGCGTGAGGTATCTCTTCACGGCTGCTCCAGCAAAGCACAGCCGCTGCTCCTTACCTTGGACGAGGGGTATCTCCTTACCGCCGCCGTTCCTGACCTTCAACGTTGGACAGCTCCTCTAGGCCCTCCACTTCTCAGGATGCTCCTCCCGGTCGCCGGCCCTGGCCTCGGCCCCAACCAATAACGCTGAAGAAGCTGAAGTTGAATGGTTCTATGAAGACCTACAAGACCTTTTAGAACTAACACCCAAAAAAGATGTCCTTTTCATTATAGGGGACTGGAATGCAAAAGTAGGAAGTCAGGAAACACCTGGAGTAACAAGCAAATTTGGCCTTGGAATATGGAATGAAGCAGGGCAAAGACGAATAGAGTTTTGCCAAGAAAGTGCACTGGTCATAGCAAACACCCTCTTCCAACAACACAAGAGAAGACTACACATGGACATCACCAGATGGTCAACACCGAAATCAGATTGATTATATTCTATGCAGCCACAGATGGAGAAGCTCTATACAGTCAACAAAAACAAGACCAGGAGCTGACTGTGGCTCAGATTATGAACTCCTTATTACGAAATTCAGACTTAAATTGAAGAAAGTAGGGAAAACCGCTAGATCATTCAGGTATGACCTAAGTGAAATCCCTTATGATTATAGAGTGAAAGTGAGAAATAGATTTAAGGGCCTAGATCTGATAGATAGAATGCCTGATGAACTATGGAATGAGGTTCATGACATTGTACAGGAGACAAGGATCAAGACCATCCCCATGGAAAAGAAATGCAAAAAAGCAAAATGGCTGTCTGGGGAGGCCTTACAAATAGCTGTGAAAAGAAGAGAGGCGAAAAACAAAGGAGAAAAAGAAAGATATAAGCATCCGAATGCAGAGTTCCAAAGAATAGCAAGAAGAGATAAGAAAGCCTTCTTCAGTGATCAATGCAAAGAAATAGAGGAAAAGAACAGAATGGGAAAGACTAGAGATCTCTTCAAGAAAATTAGAGATACCAAGGGAACATTGCATGCAAAGATGGGCTCGATAAAGGACAGAAGTGGTATGGACCTAACAGAAGCAGAAGATATTAAGAAGAGGTGGCAAGAATACATGGAAGAACTGTACAAAAAAGATCTTCAAGACCCAGATAATCATGATGATGTGATCACTAATCTAGAGCCAGACATCTTAGAAAGTGAAGTCAAGTGGGCCTTAGAAAACATCGCTACGAACAAAGCTAGTGGAGGTGATGGAATTCCATTTGAGCTGTTTCAAATCCTAAAAGATGATGCTGTGAAAATGCTGCATTCAATATGCCAGCAAATTTGGAAAACTCAGCAGTGGCCACAGGACTGGAAAAGGTCAGTTTTCATTCCAATTCCAAAGAAAGGCAATGCAAAAGAATGCTCAAACTACCGCACAATTGCACTCATCTCACATGCTAGTAAAGTAATGCTCAAAATTCTCCAAGCCAGGCTTCAACAATACGTGAACTATGAACTCCCTGATGTTCAAGCTGGTTTTAGAAAAGGCAGAGGAACCAGAGAGCAAATTGGCAACATCCACTGGATCATGGAAAAAGCAAGAAAGTTCCAGAAAAACATCTATTTCTGCTTTATTAACTATGCCAAAGCCTTTGACTGTGTGGATCACAATAAACTGTGGAAAATTCTGAAAGAGATGGGAATACCAGACCACCTAACCTGCCTCTTGAGGAATCTGTATGCAGGTCAAGAAGCAACAGTTAGAACTGGACATGGAACAACAGACTGGTTCCAAATAGGAAAAGGAGTATGTCAAGGCTGTATATTGTCACCCTGCTTATTTAACTTATATGCAGAGTACATCATGAGAAACGCTGGACTGGAAGAAACACAAGCTAGAATCAAGATTGCTGGGAGAAATATCAATGACCTCAGATATGCAGATGACACCACCCTTATGGCAGAGAGTGAAGAGGAGCTAAAAAGCCTCCTGATGAAAGTGAAAGAGGAGAGCGAAAAAGTTGGCGTAAAACTCCACATTCAGAAAACTAAGCTTATGGCATCTGGTCCCATCACCTCATGGCAAATAGATGGGGAAACAGTGGAAACAGTGGCAGACTATTTTTGGGGCTCCAAAATCACTGCAGATGGTGATTGCAGCCATGAAATTAAAAGATGCTTACTCCTTGGAAGAAAAGTTATGACCAACCTAGATAGCATATTCAAAAGCAGAGACATTACTTTGCTGACTAAGGTCCGTCTAGTCAAGGCTATGGTTTTTCCTGTGGTCATGTATGGATGTGAGAGTTGGACTGTGAAGAAGGCTGAGTGCTGAAGAATTGATGCTTTTGAACTGTGATGTTGGAGAAGACTCTTGAGAGTCCCTTGGACTGCAAGGAGATCCAACCAGCATTTTGAAAGAGATCAACCCTGGGATTTCTTTGGAAGATGAAACTCCAGTACTTTGGCCACCTCATGAGAAGAGTTGACTCATTGGAAAAGACTCTGATGCTGGGAGGGATTGTGGGCAGGAGGAGAAGGGGACGACAGAGGATGAGATGGCTGGATGGCATCACGGACTCGATGGACGTGAGTCTGAGTGAACTCCAGGAGATGGTGATGGACAGGGAGGCCTGGTGTGCTGCGATACATGGGGTCGCAAAGAGTGAGACACGACTGAGCGACTGAACTGAACTGAACTGAACAATTCTTGCCCTGAGGCAATAACTCCTCCTATAGGTGATGGACAGGGAGGCCTGGTGTGCTGTTGTCCATGGGGTAACAGAGTCAGACACTGAGCGACTGAACTAAACTGATACCTTTAGACCAGAGCTCTCTGGATCGCTTATCTAGACCACATCTAATTCCTGAAACCAAAAGCAAAAAAAAAAGAAAGGGGAACAAAGCCTTTAAAAATCTTATTCCAGCCATTTTTATTCATAACTAAGTTTGGAAAACGAAGCTACAGGATCTCCTGTGTCTATTTGGATGTATGTATGTCTCTGTGTGTCTTTTTTTTTTTTTTGATAATATTGCTGATTGCTGAGATCAGTTTGTAAATGAGCTCTAATCTGATTGGCCTTAAAAAAAAAAAGTAAGCACTTACAAATCAAATAATTCTAAATATAAGAGAAATTAACCTAAATGAACTTCAGGTTCATGTGAACTGAGAAATATTCAGTGTTAAATACCTGATATTAATGTTTATTTGTTGATTTAAATAAGGTAGACATGTCTAAGAGTAATTAACATTAAGCAGAATATTTTCATTGTACCTAGTTTTAATATAAGTTAAATATTATTATATCTGCTACAATTTTGTCAGCAAGGAAATTTCTTCACCTCGATTGAAGAAACTTCTCAAAAATGTAAATGAGATATGAGCGTTTAGATAAACTCAACCCACTCCAGTATTCTTGCCTGGAGAATCCCATGGACGGAGGAGCTTGGTGGGTTACAGTCCACGGGTCGCAAAGAGTCGGACATGACTGAGTGACTTCACTTTCACTATTAAGAATAACTATGCATTAAGACTGTCTTTCTAAAATAGTCTGTCCAGATTGGGGTAACTTGAACTTCTAAGGATTGTGCTAAACCAAGTGTTGAAAGTGTATTGAGTAGCTAAGTCATTTCCAAATAAAATAAGATTTTGAAACATTTGCTACTAAATAGTAATTACCTCTTACAGAGAAATTAAAGAGATTTGGGATTAAAAATAAATAATGTTTGGTGCCATCCTAAAATGTTCTCTCTAAGAAAACAAAGGTTTTTAGAAATTATTCACTGGTATTTAAGCTCACCAATCTATAAAATGTTAATATAAAAGTCAGTTCTTTGTTGCTTAAGGGAAGTAGAAAATGCGTTTTCCATAAAGAAGGTATGAGGAATGGAATTGCATTTGGTTAAGGGAAAAGGAAGTAAGCCTGACTTACAGGTGGCTTTTTAGAATGGAAGAACACAGTAATGGGTACAGAAAGTGATAAGGTTTGTGAAAAGTGAACCATGAGGAAAGAGTTTTATATATGGTTAGGTCTAAGTTTCAGTTCAGTTCAGTTGCTCAGTCGTGTCTGACTCTTTGAGACCTCATGAATCGCAGCACACCAGGCCTCCCTGTCCATCACCAACTCCCGGAGTTCACTCAAACTCACATCCATCGAGTCAGTGATGCCATCCAGCCATCTCATCCTCGGTCGTCCCCTTCTCCTCCTGCCCCCAATCCCTCCCAGCATCAGAGTCTTTTCCAATGAGTCAACTCTTCGCATGAGGTGGACAAAGTATTGGAGGGTCATTTAAACTCAATTGGAGTGATGAGTTAAGTCTCTAAAAAATTAACTTCTCATCTATTAAAAGGAAAACTCCCACAATTATGGGGAGGATCTACATGGTTAACACCAGGCTATGGTCATTTGTTAAATCATACTAAAAATGACCAACCTGGTAATTATGAGACAAGGTTGGGTGCTTTTATGAACTATGCCTATTATTACCCTTAGAGAGAGTGATTGGTTATGGAACTCAGTGGATTTGTGGCACTCATTTATGGTCTCGACATCTACAGGGATGGATATGAAACTTTAGCCTGGGATTCCCATGAATTTAAGGTCATACATGTTAACAAATTAGAGGTAACCCCAGCCGATTTACCATTGGTATGATCCCAGTGGGTCAAAGATCTATATTCTACTGGTATGACCATTTAGCAGCTTTTGTGTGTGTGTGTGTGTGTGTGTGTGTGTGTGTGTGTGCCTCAGTGGAGTTGGAGGATGAAATTGACCATATCTAAGCCTTAACAACTTTCAAAGACTTTAAATGATAAGGGTCGCACAGAGTCAGACATGACTGAAGCGACTGAGCAGCAGCAGCAACCAGGGTAATACCTTATTGAATTCTGAGATCTCTATGATGAGAATGGCAGTGCTACACAATTGCAAGGCCCTTGACACCTTACAGCATCTCAGGAGATATCTGTGCTGTAATTCAAACTGAATGCTATATTTTCATATCTGATAAATCCTTTAATGTAATACATTTGAACCACATGAAGAATCAGATTTCTGCTTTAAGTGACTCATTCTCTAGTCTTGACAATCTTTTAAAAAAAAACAACAACAAACTGGTGTGGGAGGCTCATGGGTGAAATATTTTCTTTTAATTCCACTAATGTTGCAATATGTGAACCGTGAACTTGCAGATGTTCAAGCTGGTTTTAGAAAAGGCAGAGGAACCAGAGATCAAATTGCCAACATCCGCTGGATCATGGAAAAAGCAAGAGAGTTCCAGAAAAACATCTCTTTCTGCTTTATTGACTATGCCAAAGCCTTTGACTGTGTGGATCACAATAAACTGTGGAAAATTCTGAAAGAGGTGGGAATACCAGGGCACCTGACCTGCCTCTTGAGAAATCTGTATGCAGGTCAGGAAGCAACAGTTAGAACTGGACATGGAACAACAGGCTGGTTCCAAATAGGAAAAGGAGTACATCAAGGCTGTATATTGTCAGCTTATTTAACTTATATGCAGAGTACATCATGATAAACGCTGGGCTGGATGAAGCACAAGCTGGAATCAAGATTGCTGGGAGAAATATCAATAACCTCAGATACACAGATGACACCACCGTTATGGCAGAAACTGAAGAAGAACTAAAGAGCCTCTTGATGAAAGTGAAAGAGGGGAGTGCAAAAGTTGGCTTAAAGCTCAACATTCAGAAAACTAAGATCATGGCATCCGGTCCCATCACTTCGTAGCAAATAGTTGGGGAAACGGTGGAAACAGTGGCAGACTTTATTTTGGGGGGCTCCAAAATCACTGCAGATGGTGACTGCAGCCATGAAATAAAAAGACACTTACTCCTTGGAAGAAAAGTTATGACCACCCTAGACAGTATGTTAAAAAGCTGAGACATTGCTTTGTCAACAAAGCTCTGTCTTGTCAAGGCTATGGTTTTCCAGTAGTCATGTATGGATGTGAGAGTTGGACTATAAAGAAAGCTGAGTGCCAAAGAATTGATGCTTTTGAACTGTGGTGTTGGAGAAGACTCTTGAGAGTCCCTTGGACTGCAAGGAGATCCAACCAGTCCATCCTAAAGGAACCCAGTCCCGAATGTTCTTTGGAAGGACTGATGTTGAGGCTGAAACTCCAATACTTTGGCCACCTGATGTGAAGAACTGACTCACTGGAAAAGACCCTGATGCTTTGGCAAGACTGAAGGCAGGAGAAGAAGGGGACAACAGAGGATGTGATGGTTGGATGGCATCACGGACTAAATGGACATGAGTTTCAGTAAACTCTGGGAGTTGGTGATGGACAGGGAGGCCTAGCGTGCTGCAGTCCATGGGGTTGCAAAGAGCTGGACTCGACTGAGCAACTGAACTGAATTGAACTGAACTCTGCAGAGGTTGAACCCTATACTGCTATACCTGTTGACCTTCAACAACCCCTGAGGGAGTTTAGGGTAGAATGAGGATCTCTGTGCCCCAGGGAATCTGGTGGGACAGGTCTTTAGATAGTTGGATGTTTTTAGGAACATATTTTATGTTCTCAATCCTTGCATCTCCTCATATCTAGAGAAGCACTAAATCCCTTCATGGTGGCATCAGATCCTCATGACTGACAAAAAACCTTTTGTAAAATGAGTGCCTCATGGTATTGAACTTCCCCTTCACCAAAACCTTTATATTAACTTTCCCTCACTGCTGCTTTGGAGCAGTTTCTCGGAGCTATCTGAGATGCTGCCTGCCAGGCTGCAGTCCTCATTTTGCCCCAAATAAAACAACTCTGAAGTTGTACATCTCTTTTTCTTTGGTCGACACCTATATGCTGGTCATGAAACAATGGATTGATTCAAAACTGGAAAAGGAGTACGATAAGGCTGTGTATTGTCACCCTGTTTATTTAAATTATATACAGAGTGTATCATAAGAAAAGGTCAGTTTTCATACCAATTGCAAAGAAAGGCAATGCGAAAGAATGCTCAAACTACCACACAATTGCGCTCATCTCATACGAAATCCCATGGATGGAGGAGCCTGGTAGGCTGCAGTCCATGGGGTCACTAAGGGTTGGACACTACTGAGCGACTTCACTTTCACTTTTCACTTTCATGTGTTGGAGAAGGAAATGGTAACCCACTCCAGTATTCTTGCCTGGAGAATCCCAGGGACGGGAAAGCCTGGTGGGCTGCTGTCTATGGGGTCGCACAGAGTTGGACACAACTGAAGCTACTTAGCAGCATATGTGAGTAAAGTAATGCTCAAAATTCTCCAAGCCAGGCTTTAACAATACATGAACTGTGAACTTGCAGATGTTCAAGCTGGTTTTAGAAAAGGCAGAGGAACCAGTGATCAAATTGCCAACATCCGCTGGACCATAGAAAAAGCAAGAGAGTTCTAGAAAAACATCTACTTCTACTTTATTGACTATGTCGAAGCATTTGACTGTGTGGATCACCACTAACTGGTGGAAAATTCTGAAAGAGATGGGAATACCAGACCACCTGACATGCCTCTTGAGAAATCTGTATGCAGGTCAGGAAGCAACAGTTAGAACTGGACATGGAACAACAGACTAGATTCAAATAGGAAAAGGAGTATGTCAAGGCTGTATGTTGTCACGCTGCTTATTTACCTGATATGCAGAGTGCATCATGATAAGTGCTGGGCTGGATGAAGCACAAGCTGGAATCAAGATTGCTGGGAGAAATATCAATAACCTCAGATACACAGATGACACCACCCTTATGGCAGAAAGTGAAGAGGAACTAAAGGGCCCCTTGATGAAAGTGAAAGAGGAGAGTGCAAAAGTTGGCTTAAAGCTCAATATTCAGAAAACTAAGATGGTGGCATCTGGTCCGATCACTTCATGGGAAATAGATGGAGAAACAGTGGAAACAATGGCAGACTTTATTTTTTGGGCTCCAAAATCACTGCAAATGGTGATTGCAGCCATGAAATTAAAAGATGCTTACTCCTTGGCAGGAAAGTTATGACCAACCTAGACAGCATATTAAAAAGCAGAGACATTATTTTGCTAACAAAGGTCTGTCTTGTCAAGGCTATGGTTTTTCCAGTAGTCATGTATGGATGTGAGAGTTGGACTATAAAGAAAGCTGATCACTGAAAAATTGATGCTTTTGAACTGTGATGTTGGAGAAGACTCTTGAGAGTCCTTTGGACTGCAAGGAGATCTAACCAGTCCATTCTAAAGAAGATCAGTCCTGGGTGTTCATTGGAAGGACTGATGTTGAGGCTGAAACTCCAATACTTTGGCCACCTGATGCAAAGAGCTGACTCATTGGAAAATACCCTGATGCTGGGAAAGATTGAGGGCAGGAGGAGAAGGGGAAGACAGAGGATGAGATGGCTGGATGGCATCATCAACTCAATGGACATGAATTCAAGCAAACTCTGGGAGACAGTGGAGGACAGAGGAGCCTGCCATGCTCCTCCCATGTCCATCCATGGGGTAGCAAAGAATCAGACACGACTTGTTGACTGGACTACAACATCAATAAGCATTGGCAATATGTTTTTGATGTATTTTCCAGATACTAAAAAGTGCCTCAAATGATCCAGTGGTATATATTTTTGCAAACTCTTCTTATCAAAATTATTATGATTTTTCAGTGCTGATGGTTCTCAAATGCATGTTTCCCGCCAGATCTTTACTAGAGATCCAGGCTTGTGTGCCCAGCTGCTGTTGAACTGCTCTCAACTAGGAAGTGAGAAAAAGAGTAAAGAATACACCCCAAAGGGAGGAGATAGAGTGAGCTGATGCTACCTGGGTCTCTCGGGGCTCTGCCCAAGGTCGCGGGTAATGGGAAGAAAACAGAAACTCCAGGCCATTTGAGGGCACATCCTGAGAATACATGGGCTGACGGAAATATCCAACATGGCGAGGAAGAAGAAATACGGTGGAGGGAGCTGTCTGGAGAGGTTCTAGGTAAGTGGTCCTGATATGGCACAGCTGGCTCCCCACAGAGAGAAGACCCTCATGTCTGCTCCAAGGAAAGAGATGCTGAGAGGACCAGTGGTCTTGATAGAAGCCCGAGTCAGGCTCGGAAGACCTCAGACAGCAGTGACCCTTTGACCAGGCAGAACTGAGAATCAATAGCAATAGCAGATGCCAGCTTGTGGTTTAAGAGCAGGAAGGACCAATGACATCACCAGTCTATGCAGCAAGAATTGAGGCTACTGCCCAGAGGCAAGGAGGGTGCCTCAAAAGACAAAGACAAAGCATTCACATCATATTTCATAGCCACAGACATTGTCCTCATGAGATGTGAAAACTTCCCCTGCATTCGGATATCATCCAGCAATAGAAATCCTGAGAAAATGAGCATTTCCCTAAAAGAGCATGGATAGATGTTAAGGGCCTGTTCCAAACAAGAAGAGACTGAGTTAGTGATAACTAGAGTGTTTCAGTCCCTCTGATCCCAGTATCTGGTGCTTCCCTGGTGGCTCGGTAGTAAAGAACCTGCCTGCTATTGGGTTTGATCCTTGGGTCGGGAAGATCTCCTTGAGAAGGAAAAGGTAACCCACTCTAGTATTCTTGCCTGGATAATTCCATGGACCAAAGAGTGTGGTGAGTTATAGTCCATGGGGTTGCAAATAGTTGGACAGAGCTTAGTGACTGAGCACAATCCCAAAGTCTAGATAAAAGTGAGGCTTCTGTGGTTCCGTCATTAAGTCATGTCCAACTCTTTTGACCCCACGAACTCTAGCCCACCAGTCTCCTCTGTCCTTCTCTATCTCCTGGAGTCTGCTCAAATTCATGTCCATTGAGTCAGTGATGCTCTCTAACCATCTCATCCTCTGCTGCCCCCTTCTCCTTTTGCTTGCTTCTTTTTTTTTTTTCATTCAAAATTACTGTATTCATATTCATCCCTGTGGTTGCATGTAACATTGTTCATCCATTTTCACAGCTATGTAATATTCCATTCTGTGGGCTTGTCAGTTTATTTTTTAGCTCCTATTGATGGACATTGGGTTGGGTTTTTCTTTTTTTTGCGGTTACGAACAGTGCTGCTATGGACATTAGTGCACATGTATTTTGGTACCCACAACTGAGAATTTCCCTAAACTGATTCATCTCAGAGTGTGGTCCCTGGACCATCAGCACCATCACCTGGGAACTTGCTTGAAATGCAAATTCCCCAACCAGACCTATTGAACTGAAAACTCTGAGCTGGGGAGCGGATAAACTGGGTTTTAACAAGTCCTCCAGGGAGATCTGATACTCACTGAAGTCTGAAAAACACTGGTATAAATTTAAGAATGGAATTACTAGATTATAGGGAATGTGCATTTTCATGTGCAGGGTATATATATGTGTACATATATATATATATATATATATATATATATATATATATTTATTTGGCTGCCCTGGGTATTTTAGTTGTCGCATGTGGAATCTTTGGTGTGGCATGCTGGATGAACTCTTATTTACAGCATGTGGGATCTAGTTCCCAACCAGGGATTGAACTCAGGTCCCCTGCATTGGGAGTGTGGATTCTTAGCCACTGGACCAGCAGGGAAGTCACTAAATATGCGTATTTAACAGCCATGGACGAAATGTTTGTGTCTCTGCAAAATTCATGTGGTGAAACCTATTTCCCCAAGTAATGGTGTTTGGAGGTGGGGTCTTTGGGAGGTGACTAGGTCATGAATGGGATTACTACCCAAATAACAGAGAGGACATAACAAAAGAGCCATTTCACCAGACCCTGAATCTGCCCACACCTTGATCTTGGATATCACCGCCTCTAGAATTGTGGGGGGGGGGGGGAGAAAAGATTTCTGTTGTTTATAAGCCCGCCAACCTATGGTAGTTTATTATACAGCCAGGATGAATGAAAACACTAACTTTGTGAGATAATGCTAAATTGTTCCGCAGAGTGATTCCTCATTCTAGTTGACACCCTTCCCTGACCCTAAGCAACAGCTGAGTTTCTGTTACTCTCCATTCATACAAACCTAGCAATTGTATGTAATCTTGCTGGAATCTAGTTATAGTGTGATGGGCAGGGCCTTCAGAGAAGCTGATTTGCCAAACTCCTGCAAGAGGAATCCAGTTAATTTCCAATCTTTGGATTATGTCAGGGAGAAAGTGTGAATTAAGTGTTCTTGTGTTACCTCTGTAACACCTGTTAAGAGTCAGAGACTTTGCCAACAACAGTATCTGGCTAGAATTTAATACTGTTTTTAGTTTTCATGATCTTTATCTTACAGGCACATCCTACCATGGAAAGTGTTACTGGATTTCCATTTGCTACATGGCATAAAGTTTCCTTTAAAGAGGAATCAATTTATATGCTAAAAAATGATTCAGTTTAATGGAAGTTTTAAGTCAATAGTAGTACACAGACTGTAGTTAAATATTGCAAAAGTCATGTGAGAATGAGGGTTGGGAAACCCTGGAGAGTATCTTCTCGCTTCCTCAGATCTCATGTTTCCACTGGAAGTTTCTCTCCTCAACCCAGCCTCCTGGGCTTCCTCCTTCCTCTGAAGAACAAACACCTTGTGGCCAGTGCCTCTTAGCTTGTCTCCTGCAAGTCACCCTAACCTTCTGTGCCATGACACCTGAATCGCCCCAAGGCTGAAGCAAGCACATTGAGGACAAATGAAAACCCCACACCAACTTCCCACAGGGTAGGTGTTCCCTTACACCTCTTTGTGTCCCCATGAGATATATTTTTTACATCTTTGTTGAATTTATTACAATATTGCTTCTGCTTTAAGTCTTGGTTTTTTGGCTGCTAGGCCTGTGGGATCTTACTTAGCTCCTGGATCAGGGATTGAACCCTCACACCTTGCATGGGCAGGCAGCTGTGCTCACTATTATACCAGTGCACTCTGCACCCCTTGCATTGGAAGGCGAAGTTTTCACCACTGGACCACCCTGGATGTCTCTCCCCATGAGATTTTACCTCCCTTTTATCTCTCCTTCAGAACTTGCCTCTCCTGTCTTCCATGTCTCTCCACAAGCCCTGCCCTGGGTCTGATGCATAATTGGTGCTCTTGCAGCTGTTAGCCTCTAGTTTGGATTGGACGTTGAGATGAGTTGATGTAGCCAGAGGGCCACAGCTGTTGGGCAGTGGGGGTGGCCTCAGAGGCAGGGAGACACCAGCAAGTGGGCCCTTGCTCCCAGGCAGCCCACAGTTTGAGTGGAAGCACTAAGTCTCTAAGCATCTTGTCTCTTGGCCTTTCATTTGTTTGTTTCAGAAGCAAACAAACTCTGCGTCTGGGAAGTACAGTATGAACCCAACCCCACTTCCTGGAGCTGACAGCCAACAAGCCATCTGCCACTGTGCCAGCCTCCAGTGTTGGACATTTAGGGGAGCAAAGTTCTCAACTTGCTCCTGCTTTGCTCAGATCTCATGCACAGCCCTTGTTTTAGCCACAGAAGCAGCAATTACAGAAGTGAATGGGAGTGAGAAGCAGCCTTATGCTGAAATGGAAGCCATGTCCTGGTCCAAGCTTCTGCCTCCTGGAAACCAGTTATTTATTTTGCAAGATGCTGTTCCTTTCTTCAACCCTAAGTTTATTCTTAAGACCCAGATAAAACACTGTGGGAATTGCATACGAGCTCAGTCATGTCTGAATCTTTTGCAACCCCATGGACTGTGGCTCACCAGGCTCCTCTGTCCATGGGGTTTCCCAGGCGAGAATACTGGAGTGCGTGTCATTTCCTTCTCCAGGGGATCTTCCTGACCCAGGTATCCAAGCTGCGTCTCTTGCATCTCCTGCATTGGCAGGTGGGTTCTTTACCACTACGCCACCTGGGAAACCCCATTCTGCTACTTACTCTCTAATTACTGTGGGGATTACATTTTTTCTAAAACTGGCTATGATCCAACAACTTTACTTATCCAGGCTTTCTTTCCTTTATATAAATCAGAAGTTACTTTTGACTTCATCTCTTTCAACAAATATTAACTGAATGGCCTTTGGCATGGGGTTTAAGAGCGAGGCTGTTGAGTCAGACTAGCTTGCTCCAGTTTCCCATGTCTGCCACCTGTTAACTGTGTGACTGCTGGCTTCTCTAAAGCCGACCTGCTTTTTCCATTAAATGGAGGTAGTTATGGTACCTGCAGCAGAGGGTTGTGGTGATGGAATAGGGGTCATTCCTGTGAATGAACCAGTACACTGCCTGGCACATGCTAGATACCCAATCACAGATGATGATAATGGTGATGACGGTGATGATGGCACAGGTCACATTAGGTTTTGGGGACATCGAAGTCAAGGAGAGGCAGAATTCCCTGGATGTCCAGTGGTTAAGGCTCCACGCTTCCACTGCTGGGGCCAGGGCTTCATCAGGGAACTAAGATCCTGCAAGCTGCATGGACAAGAAACAAACAAACAAAAACAACAAGGAAAAACATTCTTTGCCTAAAAGCATCCATGAAACATCCATGAGAGTACAGGCAGTGGTGGAATGGAGAGCTTATTGCACCAGTGATGGTATGAGTGACAAAGGCATTCTCTGAGCATGTGTTCATGTGAGGGGAAGTCTACTAGAATATCATTCCCAGCCTCCTGGGTGAGGAGAAATGCCCTGGTTGGGCAGTGGGGAGATGTTGCTAAGCCTGCCCAGCTCAGCCCATTCTCTTTGCAGAGTGTCTTGTTCTCAGCATGCATGCTCTGCTCCTTCGCATGTTAAGCCTCCCTACTATAGAGATCAAATTGCCAACATTTGCTGGATCATCAAAAAAGCAAGAGAGTTCCAGAAAAACATCTATTTCTGCTTTATTGACTATGCCAAAGCCTTTGACTGTGTGGATCACAATAAGCTGTGGAAAATTCTGAAAGAGATGGGAATACAGACCACCTGACCTGCCTCTTGAGAAATCTGTATGCAGGTCAGGAAGTAACAGTTAGAACTGGACATGGAACAACAGACTGGTTCCAAATAGGAAAAGGAGTATGTCAAGGCTGTATATTGTCACCCTGTTTATTTAACTTCTATGCAGAGTACATCATGAGAAACTCTGGGCTGGATGAAGCACAAGCTGGAATCAAGATTTCTGGGAGAAATATCAATAACCTCAGATACACAGATGACACCACCCTTATGGCAGAAAGTGAAGAGGAACTACAAAGCCTCTTGATGAAAGTGAAAGAGGAGAGTGAAAGAGTTGGCTTAAAGCTCAACATTCAGAAAACTAAGATCATGGCATCCGGTCCCATCACTTCATGGCAGTTAGATGGGGAAACAGTGGAAACAGTGTCAGACTTTATTTTTGGGGCTCCAGAATCACTGCAGATGGTGATTGCAGCCATGAAATTAAAAGACGCTTACTCCTTGGAAGGAAAGTCATGACCAACCTAGACAACATATTAAAAAGCAGAGACATTACTTTGTCCAAAAGTTCTGTCTAGTCAAGGCTGTGGTTTTACAGCCATAGTAGTCACGTATGGATGTGAGAGTTGGACTATAAAGAAAGCTGACTATAAAGAAAGAAGAATTGATGCTTTTGAACTGTGGTGTGGGACTCTTGAGAGTCCCTTGGACTGCAAGGAGATCCAACTAGTCCATCCTAAAGGAAATCAGTATTGGGTGTTCATTGGAAGGACTGATGCTGAAGCTGAAACTCCAATATTTTGCCCACCTAATGCTAAGAGCTGACTTATTTGAAAAGTGGATGAGATGGTTGGATGGCATCACCGACTCAATGGACATGAGTTTGGGTAAACTCCAGGAGCTGGTGATGGACAGGGAGGCCTGGCGTGCTGTGGTTCATGGGGTGGCAAAGAGTCAGATACGACTGAGCGACTGAACTGACTGACTGTACTTGTGTAGGGGGACTGTGGTTCCTGTCACACCTGTGACCAGGTGGCTACGTTTGTTTATTTTAGAGATGAAATATTAAGAAGTCCCTCATGCTGCATCCTTTGATGCAGCTTTTCCAGTTTTAAAGCCATCATTTTGTTCTCCATCTTTCCAGCTTCTCTGGTGACGTGATAGGCAGCATCTAAGATGGTGCCCAATAATCCATACCTCTTGGCATTTGTGCCCTAGAATAGTGCTGTATTGTACTAGGGTAGTCTCTGTGATCACAAGAATATGGCAAAAATAATACTATGCCACTTCTGAGCCCCCTGGTCCCTCACCACTTCCTCTATGGTGGGGAAGCCACCATTCATACCATGAGTGGCCCCCTAGGGAGAAACCCACATGGCAAGGAATGGGACCTCCTGCTAACACCAAGCAAGTAAAATTGGGTGCAAATCTTCCAGCCTCAACTGAACTTTGAGCTGACTACGGCCCTGGCTGACCTCTTGACTGCGACCTCATAAGAAGCTCTGCCTTGCAGTGACTCAGTTCATCCAGTCCCGGATAGCTGACCCTCAGAAACTGTGAGGCACTGAATGTTCATTGTTGCTTAAAGCTGCTACATTTGGGCATAGCTTTGGTGCTGGTGGTAAAGAACCCACCTGCCAGGGCAGGAGACATGAGAGACTTGGGTTTGAGCCCTGGGTCAGAAAGATCCCCTGGAGGAGGACATGGCAACTGACTCCAGTGTTCATGCCTGGAGAATTCCACGGACAGAGGAGCCTGGCAGGTTACAGTCCATGGGGTTGCAAAGAGGCAGACACAGCTGAAGTGACTTAGCACATGTTATACAGCAACAGATTACAGATGCAATCTACTTCTCACTAGTTTGCACACTGCTGCTGCTGCTGCTGCTAAGTCACTTCAGTCGTGTCCGACTCTGTGCGATCCCATAGACGGCAGCCCACCAAGCTCCCCCGTCCCTGGGATTCTCCAGGCAAGAACACTGGAGTGGGATGCCATTTCCTTCTCCAATGCAGGAAAGTGAAAAGTGAAAGTGAAGTTGCTCAGTCATGTCCGACTCTTCGCGACCCCATGGACTGCAGCCTATCAGGCTCCTCTGACCATGGGATTTTCCAGGCAAGAGTACTGGAGTGGGTTGCCATTGCCTTCTCCTCTTCCTCCCTTGAAAAGTGAAAATGAAGTCACTCAGTCGTGTCTGACTCTTTGTGAAAGGGCAATAAAAGATGTGATTGACTGGCTCCCTGCAGTTCCATCAGAGAGCAGGATCTGAGGTGTAACACCTGGTGAATTCCACTCTGTGCTGTGCTTAGTTGCTCAGTCATGTCCGATTCTTTGCGACCTCACAGACTATAGTCTACCAGGCTCCTCTGTCCGTGAAATTCTCCAGGGAAGAATACTGGAGTGGGTTGCCATGCCCTCCTCCAGGGGATCTGCCCAACCCAGGGACTGAACCCAGGTCTCCGGCATTGCAGGTGGATTCTTTACCGTCTGAGCCTCCAGGAAAGCCCAAGAATACTGGAGTGAGTAGCCTATCCCTTCTCCAGGGGATCTTCCCAATCCAGGAATTGAACCAGGGTCTCCTGCATTGTAGGTGAATTCTTTACCGGCTGAGCTCCCAGTGAAGACAGATTCCACTCTACTCTGGGATAAAATAGTGCAGGATGCTAGTGCATCCATTCTGCAGACCTGAATTTGAATCCAGGTTCTGCAGTTATTCCTCCTGCATGATTATGGTCATGTGACCTAACCAGGCTCAGCCTCAGCCTCTTCATTAAGTGGAGATAATAAGTGGAGATAATAAGATCTGCCTCATTAAGTTGTAGGAAGTAAATGAAAAAATGCAAATAAAGAGCACAAGAATAAGCATTCCCTAATATTCTAGGCATTTTTATGTGTGTGGCTGTGCTAGGTCTTCATTACAGCATGCAGATTTCTCTAGTTGTGGCTCCAGTGCTCCACACCAGCTGTCCTCAACCTTTTTGACACCAGGGACTGGTTTCATGGAACAAAGTTTTTCTACAGACTGGGGCGGGTGTGGGGTGGGAGATGATTTTGAGAGGATTCAAGCACGTTACATTTATTGTGCTCTTTATTTCTATTACTACTGCATTGTGATTATTTGGTAATGTGAACAATGGGGAGTGTCTGTAAATACAGATGAAACTTCACCTGCTTGCTCCACTTACCTCCTGCTGTGTAGCCTGGGGGTTAGGGACCCCTGCTCTAGAGCTCATGGGCTCAGTAGTTGTGGTACAAGGGCTTATTTGCCCCACAGCTGGTAAAGAATCCGCCTGCATTGCAGGAGACCCTGGTTTGATCCCTGGGTTGGGAAGATCCACTGGAGAAGGGATAGGCTACCCACTCCAGTATTCTTGGGCTTCCCTTGTGGCTCAGCTGGTAAAGGATGTGCCTACAGTGTGGGAGATCTGGGTTTGATCCCTGGGTTGGGAAGATCCCCTGGAGAAGGGAAAGGCTACCCACTCTCGTATTCTGGCCTGGAGAATTCCATGGGCTGTATAGTCCATGGGGTTGCAAAGAGTCAGACGTGACTGAGCGACTTTCACTTTCACATGCAGCGTATGGGATCTCTGCTCCCCAGTCAAGTATCTTAGAACCCCAATCTGAGTTGCTGCATTGGAAGGGGGATTCTTTACCACTGGACCACCAGGGAAGTCCCTCTTATGCCAGCTTCTAATGCGAACTGATATCATCTCTTTTCCTATCATGAACTTGGAGGAGGTGCCATCAGTCAAGCCTCTTCATTGCCCCACTCCATCTATCACCTCCCTTACCAGAGCACAGGGGAGAGCTTCAGTTTTGAAAGCTGAGTGGGATGTGTTTATAAAACAGCAAATACATATTTGTTTTTTGGAAATCACCCCAAACCTCACTTTAATTTGTGCAAACCACAAAATAATCTCACATGGACAACCAACTCTACTCATTGCTTTGGTTGAAGGACATTTGGGACAATTGCCCCCCTTTAGAGTGAGTCCTTGTTTTTAATTTCTAGGGAGGATAGAGTCTGATTATTCTATCAAGAGTCCTTCCCTAGTGAGACCTCCCTAACAGACATCCAGGCGCTTGAAAGCAAGCATAATGCTCCGGTATTAAGTTTACTTGGCTAATTTTAAATCTCTGGGCATCCATCATGTACTTAGCTTCAAATTATATGGTGGATCTGGGTTTTTCCTAGACCTCATCCATGCAGCAAGGAAATAAAACAGCTCTGTGAAGAGACCAGAAGAAACCACGTAAAGATTCAGTGTGTTTGTCTTCCTTCAGCAAGGGCTGTTATTCCCTGCCCAGGAGAGCTATCCTCCGACCTCTGTACAGTTGGGCAGCCCTGAGATTGGGGGATGACAGTTGGACAGTAAAAATGATTGAGTGCCGAAGACCTGATGCTTTTGAACTGTGGTGCTGAAGTGGACTTGAGAGTTCTTTGGATAGCAAGGAGATTAAACCAGTCAATCCTAAGGGAAATCAATCCTGAATATTCATTGCAAAGAATGATGCTTAAGCTGAAGCTCCAATACTGTGGCTATCTGCTGCGCAGAGCTGACTCATTGGAAAAGACCCTGATGTTGGGACAGATTGAAGGAAAAAGAAGGAGCGGCAGAGGATGAGATGGTTAGATAGCCTCACTGACTCAATGGACATAAATTTGAGCAAACTCTGGGATATAGTGAAGAACAGAGGAGCCTGGCGTGCTGTGGGTTAATGGAGGCCACCAACCCACGAGACACTCAGCTCCCAGGCCTCTCTGGCAGCCCACCCCTCCTTCTAAGTTTTCATCATCAAAACCATCCTGATTCTTCCTTGCCTTAGGAAAAATTGCTTGGAGCATATGCAGTGTGCATCCTGGCCACGAGAGGGCGCAGAAGGGCAGCATTCCTCCTGGGGATGCTGCTGCCAGAGGGACCATTTGGAATGTTAAGCCTTGTCCCCCACGATGACGCCTGGAAACAGGGCAAATATAGCATAAACAGTAGTCAGAGGCTGTAATTTGGGTGCTGCTGTCTCGGATGTCAGCTTTTCCTCTTTCCTTTTCTGATTTCTTTTCTCCTTTAAAAAAAAAAAAAAGACATCTAATGAGAGGGAAATATGCTGGGTTTGGAAATAGAAGCCTTCTTTTTCAGGTCAAGGTCTAGGCTAAGATTTGCCTGGTTGGAGCAGGGCCCTATTTTCTTTTTTTTCAAACATGAATTAAGTTCATTCACTCACTGGACAACTGTTTATTGAGCACAAACCATCATGTGCCAGGCACTCTGCAGGACATCAGAAATACAAAGGATTTCCTGGTCCTGGTGGGGAGGAGGGTACTGAGGAGGGTACTGGGTAGGGCACCAGTGGGGCCAGCCTGTAGGCTTCTCCAATGCTGGTGGCGGTGGGTGAGTTGAGATGGAGTTAAATGATAAGTGTGTATGTGCAGGGCACCTGGAGGATTCAGACCCCAGGTGTGGGGGGCAGGGATAAGCGCAGGCCTGAGATAGTACCCTCAGGTCCTGGGGGCAGTCCTGGCTCATCTGTCTCCACCACCACCATCTTTGCCTTCTAACCTGGCTCCTCGCTTCCCCTCAGACCTGCTACACACTAGCTTCTACCCCATGGTCAGTCGGATCTTTAGAAATATTAATCAGACCAAGTATGTCCCTCCTGCAAAGCCTCTGGTCACACACCTTTTGGGCTCAGTTGCTAAGTCATGTCCGACTCTTTGTGACCTCATGGACTATAGCCTGCCAAACTCCTCTGTCCGTGGGATTTTCCAGGCGAGAACACTGGAGTGGGAATCTTCCTGACCCAGGGATCAAACCGGTGTCTCCTGCACTGGCAGGTCGATTCTTTACCACTGAGTCACCTGGGAAGCCCCCACACCTCTCTCAGGGGCCACCACTATCTGCCTTCCTCCATACACATCCTCTGACTTCTCCTGCCCTCTGCCCTCCAGGCACACTGGCTTTCTTCCTGATTCCTGAGCTCTCCAAGTCCGGCCAAGACTCAGGGCTCTGAGACTGACTATTCCTTCTACCGAGAGTCCTCTCAGTGGGCATATGACCCCCTGCAGTCAAACAGGGGCCTGAGTTTGGAGGGACCTCATGCTTGGTTTAATGCCCTGCTGTCATCAATGTGAAGTGGTTAATACATTTTGAACAAGATCTCACATTTTTATGTCAAGCCCGGGACCCTGAGAATCACCTGGCCGACCCTGCCTCTACCTAGAACTCGGTCTTGGCACATCTGGCTCCTTCGGTCACTCAGGGCTTTTCAGCTCAGATGTCACCTCCTCAGAGGGCCCTTCCCTGGGGCCCTGGGCACCTGCCCAGAGCCCTACCCGGTCTCCCTGGGTCACAGAGCTGCTTTGTCCTTCACACAGCACCATCCCTCTCTGCAATGACCTTACAGTTTAGATCTCCCCGTGTCTGTTGTCTGTCTCCTCCTGGTCACACCGTCTGTCCAAGGCTGGTTGTGTCCCCTGGTCAAAGCTGCCTGGGGGGCCCTGAGCACTTGTGTAGGAGGGAGGGTGGATGAATGTGAGCCTGACAAGGTGGGGGAGGAGGTTGGCATGGGAGCGGGGCCTCCAAGAGGTGGGTGGTTCTCTTTCCTTTCTCATCATGATAGAGTCTCCCTCACCCCTTCTGGGGAGGGATATACTGAGCAAGGGCTTCCCCGATAGCTCAGCTGGTATAGAATCCGCCTTCAATGCAGGAGACTGCGGTTTGATTCCTGGGTTGGGAAGATCCCCTGGGGAAGGGATAGGCTATCCATTCCAGTATTCTTGGGTTTCCCTGGTGGCTCAGCTGGTAAAGAATCTACCTACAAAGCGGGAGACTTGGGTTCCATCCCTGGGTTGGGAAGATCCCCTGGAGAAGGGAAAGGCTACCCACTCCAGTATTCTGGCCTGGAGGATTCCACGGACTGTGTAGTCCATGGAGTTGCAAAGAGTAGGACACGACTGAGCGACTTTCACTTTCAGATGTACAGCAAAGTGATTCAGTTACACATATATGGAAATGCATACATTCTTTTTTTAAAACAATCTCTTCCATTATAGGTTATTGTAAGATATTGAGTATTGTTCCCTGGCTATACAGTAGGTCCTTGGGTCCTTGATGATTATCTATTTTATATATAGTCTGTTAAGCAGGAGATATAAGAGGTGCTGGTTTGGTCCCTGAGTCAGGAAGATCCTCTGGAGAAGGATATGGCTATGAACTCCAGTATTCTTGCCTGGAGAATTCCATGGACGGAGGAGCCTGGCGGGCTACAGTCCATAGGGTGGCGAAGAGTCGGACACGACTGAACGACCTAGCAAACACTCCTGTGCAGTCACAGGCAAGGTAGCTCCCGCCACTGCCACACCAGCACTTCCGCCTGTGTGGCCAGTGTGAGCAGCTGTGAAATTCTAGATCAGAGCGGGGGGAGTGAATTCCCCTCTGACGTCAGTGACTGATCCGACCTGTGTCCTGAAGCCTGTGAAGGAATGACTGGCATTTCTCTCCCACTTGGAGCCTTATGGATATAATCCCAGGGACAGAGGGTGGGCCAAGCATCCAGGCAGGGCTGTTTACGGCTTCTGGGTGCTGGGCAGCTTGGTTTAAGTCAGCTTTAAGTCATTGACTAAATGTTTGCACGTG
Organism: Ovis aries; assembly: GCF_016772045.2. Taxonomy (NCBI): domain Eukaryota; kingdom Metazoa; phylum Chordata; class Mammalia; order Artiodactyla; family Bovidae; genus Ovis; species Ovis aries. The sequence goes on from NC_056065.1 coordinate 53,354,415, forward strand.
TGTCTTCAGGTTAGAATTATCCGGAGCCATCCAAGGACATCTAGACCCACACAGCTGCTGCCTCTGACTCTGTATTTTGCCAACAGATGAGGTTTCTTTTCTTCTGAAATTTCTCCGGAGTGGAAAAAATGACTCAAGGCTGCGGTTTGTGAGACAAAGTGTTCAAACTGTACCGTGAGCTTCATGTTAAGAATGTGACGTTATGATGTATGGCAGAAACCAACACAGTATTGTAAAGCAATTATCTTCCAATTGAAAGTAAATTTAAAAAAGATAATCTATGTTAAAAAAAATGTGATGTTATTATCATCATCATCATTATCATTACTGTTGGTTGTTGGTTTACCCAGAACTAAAGGGCTGTTTGGGCCTCCCTGGTGGCTCAAATGGTAAAGAATCTGCCTGCAGTGCAGAAGACCTGGGTTCGATCCAGGGGTCAGCAAGGTCCCTTGGAGAAGGGAATGGCAACCCATTCCACTGTTTCCTGCCTGGAAAACTCCATGGACACAGGAGCCTGGTTATAGTCTATGTGGACACAAAGAGTCAGGCAGGACTGGGTGAGTGAGCACTCGTGCACACAGAGGGCTGTCTTCCTCTTAGAGATATGAAGACTTTCATTCAGTTAATTCAAGAAATCCTGGGTCTTCCCTGCTGGTCCAGTGGTTAAGACTTCACCTTCCGATACAGCCTTCTGATGCAGGGGGTGTGGGTATGACCCCACATCAGGGTTCTAGGATCCCACACACTTTGTGACCAAAAAACCAAAACAAAACAGAGGCAACATTGTGGCAAATGCAATAAAGGCTTTAAAAATGGTCCACATCAAAATCAGTAAGTAAATGAATAGAGTTGTAAAAAAGAATTGAATTAAAAAAAGAAATAAGTCCTTATTGAGTGTTACCACTGTATAACAAGTAGGATGTGGGTCTCCTCTGGGCGAACCAAAGATAATAATAATTGCTATTGTTTAGGGATCAGACAATAAATGGGGTACCCTATGTGTGTGAACTCATTGTAACCTCCAGCCACTCTGTTCAGGGATGGGGTGTGGGGAGTGTTATTTTGTTTCCGTTTGACAGGTGAGAAGTCTGAATCCTAGAGGGAGGTGAAGCCACATGCGTGCCGAGTTGCCCAGCTACTATCATGGACAGTTTGGAGATTACCTGTCTGTGCACTGCAGTGCCCAAGCTCATGATCACCACCCTGTCGTGGTAGGAAGAAAGTTGATGTCCTAAATCCTTTGGCTTTGCCGTCAACCTTAAGATGGGTCTGCCAGGCCCTGTGAAAAGGAATCAGCTTGTCATCACCTCTCTCACCTGTAATCTAAAGAAAAAACCTCAACAAATGGAAGATGGATTACTTGATGAAGAATTCTTCATTTCAGAGAGAAGGTTATCAGAGGTCGGACAAGCTTGAAAAACACAGCTCATTAGGAGACCATCTGAGGCCAGATTAAAGGAACCTCAGAAGCTCACCAGGAGACCACAGGAGACCAGGTTAAAGGAATGCAGGTTCTGCACACACCCTGATCCTTATCAGCAACCCCACCCTTGACCCATTGTTGTTAAACTCCTCACCAATCACTCTCAGTTGGAACATACAGGTTTTGAGGGCATCAGCCTACTGTGTCCCCCTTTGCCTGGTAAAGCAATAAAGCTATGCTATTTCACCCAAAACTCTGTCTCCAGGATTCAATTTGGCACTGTTGCACAGAGGCTGAGTTTGGGGCATCAATCTCTTTGTTGTAGTTGTTCAGTCACTAAGTCCTGTCTGACTCTTTGTAACCTCATGGACTGTAGCACACCATGCTCCTCTCTCCACTATCTCCTGGAGTTTGCTCAAAATCACGTCCATTGAGTCGGCGATGCTATCTAACCAGCTCATCCTCTGCTGCCCTCTTCACCATTTGGCTTCAGTCTTTCCCAGAATCAAGGTCTTTTCCAATCTGTCAGCTCTTAGCATCAGGCGGCCAAAGTATTGGAGCTTCAGCTTCATCATCAGTCCTTCCAATGAATATTCAGGGTTGGTTTCCTTTAGGATTGACTGATTTGATCTCCTTGCAGTCCAAAGAACTTTCCAGTGTCTTCTTTAGTGCTACAGTTCAAAAGCATCACTTCTTCAGCATTCAGCCTTCTTTGCCATGTGGCAAAGCTCTCTATAGGCAGCCTGAGTGTCCTCACCAGTGGCAACTGCTCCCCACCAGAGACTTAGAGATGGTCTTATGCTGTAGTCTTCTTATAATTGAAAACTAGAATTGACATGCCATGAGCTAGTGGTTGCAGGAACCACCTCAGTATGTGTGGAAGGGGACACAGTGAAAAATCCATGAGAAGGAGAACTGGGGGCTGTCTTGGAGGCCAGCTTCCACATGGTTGTGAAATAGGAACACTGGCATCTTTAGAAAATCAACTTGTGAAGCCAGTAATTGCTCCCCCAGCTTGAGATCCCCAGACTCTGCAGATCTCGGGAGGTTTCAGCAGTCAAATCCTTTCACGCCTGATACATGCTCCATGGATGGGCTCCCCTCCTGCTCATTTAAAGTTGAGCTCTGAGTGGTGGGGTCTTTGTCTTGTCACCCATTCAGCCTCACCTATGCTGTTATGAAAGCCAACATATTTCATTAGTGGTTTGGAGGTTTGGATGCAACATCTGAACAGCAAAAGGCATGACTGGTTTCTCACCCCTCCCTCCACCAAAGGACTCTTTTTAAAAAATATTTGTTTATTGGGCGGCATCAGGTCCTGGTTGCAGCATGTGGGGTCTTCATTGCATCCTGCGGATCTTGTGCTGCGGCACAGGGACTCGCTAGTGGTGCACGCAGGCTCTGCAGTGCGCGGGCTCAGTGGCCGCAGCAAGCAGGCTCTCCAGCTGTGTCATGTGGGCTCTCTAGCACGTGGGTTTCCCTAGCTGCGGTGCTTAGAGGTGCTTAGGCTCAGCTACTCCATGGTAGGTGGGATCTTAATTCCCCAAACAGGGATTAAACCTGTGGCCCCTGCATTTGCAAGGAGATTCTTAACCACTGGACCAGCAGGGAAGTCCCTGAAGGACTCTTGAGGAAGGACTCTGTTAAAACCTGGGACTGTGTTGTGTTTCATGTAGCAGTTGAGGTTGTTGCTGGGGGCTGCTGCTTGTTTGGTTTCTTACTTAAGGTCTTTAAACCAGGTATCTAGGGTGAAGGGGAAAACATATGGGTACTCTTTCCCAGGGTACACTTGCCTGGGAAATCCCATGGATGGAGGAGCCTCCTAGGCTACAGTCCCTGGGGTCTCAAAGAGTCAGACATGACTGAGCGACTTCACTTTCACTTTTCACTTTCATGCATTGGAGAAGGAAATGGCAACCCACTCCAGTGTTCTTGCCTGGAGAATTTCCAGGAACGGGGGAGCCGGTGGGCTGCCGTCTATGGTGTCGCACAGAGTCAGACATGACTGAAGTGACTTAGCAGCAGCAGCAGGGTCATCCAGACCTAGTTTGAATTCTAGCTTTGCCACTTTCAGTTTGAGTATGGGTTAGTTGCTTTATCTCCCTAAACTTTATTATTGCATAAAAAATGGAAATAATGATACCTAACTCACAGGACTATTATGGGAATTAGATTAGATATCATGTGAAAATGCCTCACTTGGTTCCCCAAACTTAGTTACTACCTAGGAAGTGGTGGTTGACATGGAAACTATTGTCCCATATAGAGAAATAACCCTAGCTATTTTATTTCATGTTTTTTCAGCTTTTTTGAAATGTAATTTTTTTAATATAAGAAAATGGTCAGTTTTAGCTATAAAAATGTTCATATTAAAAAGTTTTCTGCAGCCTTAGCTGGGGTTTTATTATACTCGAGAGCTTAAAATATTCTGTGGACCCATTTTTTCAAGGAAGGTATTGGAAAAAGCATGATTGAGGTTGTAAAAATTCCAATTTGCAGTTAACTTTTCAGAAATGCGTCTTTTCCCTAAGTGAGGAGCATGTGTATCCCAGATGAGATGAAAAATTCCCTGTTCCCTTTTTGTCCCTTCATTTCCTCATAATCAGACACTAGTGTCTTTTGGAAAATAGTTGCCTGTTGACAGGCACAATTTCTCAGAATCAATTGCCTCAAAAGTTCTTTTTCTGAGAGTTGCATTGGCAAGGTGCTTTCTCACCAAAGATACATTTCTATTTTCAAGGCAGCAATTCTGCCTTTTTTTCCTTGAATATACATTATCATTCTGTGCAGAGGGCTGCCTCCCTGAATTCTGCACTTCAGGATATTGAAAATCCCCACAACGCCAAGGCAAGTATCACCCATCAACAGCTCTGGAATAACTAATGAGGGGTGGGAGATGGAGCATCACAATGCAGAATTCATTTTCTTCTCTTACAGGGCTCATGATGAAGCTGAGAAAAAGGCCTCCAGTCACCCTCTGTGTTTATGTGCATGTGTGCGTGTGCCTTATACTTGCAGGTGGGGGTAGACCAGATGACCAGAGGGGCTTGGCTTGGAGGGTCTGGAAATGGGATAGGAAACTGGTAATTAGGTGTCATTTCTTAGGAAACATTTCCCATATTTTTTCTCATATTTTCAGGTGATAAAATCCACCCTCCACTGAGGTCATTTGCTCCCTAAAGAATCAGACAGCTGGCCTCCTAATAGACACTGGAAAATTTCCAAATGTAACATCTCCAATCTGACTTAAGTGGCTCTGCCTTAAATGCTTCTCTCTTCAACCAGTGATGGTTAAGAGCATTTCCATGATGAACAATCTACCTGAAGATTAGACTTCATTGACTGTTGAGAACCAAGCATTCGCACCTGTGGCTCAGGATTATACCTTCCCTTGGCTTCCTCTCCTTCTGACTGAATACCTGGTCCAGGACTGGTTTAGGGCTCTGTGTGCACACAGGAGGTGCTTAGTAAATGCTTACCAAGTGACATGGTTCTTTACACTCACACATATATAGCTTGTTTAGCTTATTCTGTTCCTTTCCTTGAGTGATTGCAACTTTAACTGTGTCCACTCACCTTTCCATTCCACCACCCTGGTCACTTTTGAAATCTGTTCCATCTCATTCATTGATAGGCCTGAATGTACCTTGCGTGTAATCAGCTAATTGTTGTTGTTCAGTCGCTCAGTCATGTCTGACTCTTTGCGACCTCATGGACTGCAGCACACTAGGCTTCCCTGTCCTTCACTATCTCCTGGAGTTTGCTCAAACTCATGTCCATTGAGCTGGTGATGCCATCCAACCATCTCACCCTCTGTCATAAACTGCTAGGGAGAAGACTAATGTCAACAAAAAATTAATCAGAAAGCTCTGAGAACTCTTCCATCCCTTAGAGGCAAAGCACAGTTGTATAGGTTTTTGATTCAGAGGGCTGTACATGAAACAAAATAGGCAGTTTGCACAATATACATTTGTAAGTACAAAAGTGGTGAGTCATCATGACTGCTTTACAAGATCAAGAGGAAATATTTTATAAGGACTTGTCTTCTTGATGATTAGGAGAATATTGCTCTTTATAACTGAGCAGGTATTTCTGTCAGTGGGGAGGTTTGTTTTTCTATATTTAAATTTTTCTTGCCTTCAGTTATCGTTCCTGAACTCAAGTTTTGTTGCTCACTACTCAAGAGCCAATGCTCAAGAATCAGGTGTTGGTTGGAAAGGAAAGTCTGCTTTATTCAGGAGACTATCAGCCTGACACCTTGTTCACCTTGGTTTCTCTGGGGAAGAGAAATCAGAAGTGAGTGTGTTTCCTGGGACATCGTTGAAGTCAATTTCTGATCTCTTGAGCAGATTGCAAACTGCTAGTTACTAACTTCATGTGTATGTTACTTGGTTAATTGACTAAAAGTTAGACATCAATGAAAGGAAAATTGATTAAAAGTTAGAAATCAATGAAAGGAAAATTGACCCAAAGTTAGAAATCAATGAAAGGAAAGACTATAATGAACCCTCTTTTGTGTCCCTGGTGTTTTCCCAGACAGCTAGCACACAATTCTCCAAACCTTTGGACATCAGCTGTATACCTAGTTATTCGATTCAATTCTGACATTATCTACATGAAGATCTTAAGTCTCTCCTGAATGTCTCTTTTTCCAAACATTTATTTATTTATTTTTGCTGAACTAGTTCTTCATTGCTTTGGACGGGATTTCTCTAGTTGTGGTGCATGGCCTTTTCTTTGCAGAGGCTTCTCTTGTTACAGAGCACGGATGGGCTCCAGGGCGCTCAAGCTTCAGTAGCTGTGGCACCTGGGCTTTGTTGTTCAGCAGCATATGGAAGCTTCCCAGACGAGGGATCAAACCCATGTCCTCTGAATTGGCAGGTAGTTTCCTATCCACTGGACTACCAAGGAAGTCCTCACCTGAACTTCTGATTGATTGGCTATAAATCTGGGTTCCCATGGCTCCCTCAGGTTTGACAGTTTGATGGAACAGCTCATGGAACTTAGAAAAACACTTCTGTTTACCAGTTTATTATAGAGGACTGTGGATCAGATCATGAACTTCTTATTGCTAAATTCAGACTTAAATTGAAGAAAGTATGGGAAACCACTCGACCATTCAGGTATGACCTAAATCAAATCCCTTATGATTATACAGTGGAAGTGACAAATAGATTCAAAAGATTAGATCTGATAGAGTGCCTGAAGAACTATGGGTGGAGGTTCATGACATTGTACAGGAGGTGGTGATCAAGACCATCCCCAAGAAAAAGAAACACAAAAAGGCAAAATGGTTGTCTGAGGAGGCCTTACAAATAGCTGAGAGAAGAAAAGCGAAAGGCAAAGGAGAAAAGGAAAGATATACCCATTTAAATGCAGAGTTCCAAGGTATAGCAAGGAGAGATAAGAAAGCCTTCCTCAGTGATCAGTGCAAAGAAATAGAGGAAAGCAAGAGAATGGAAAAGACTAGAGATGTCTTCAAGAAAATTAGTGATAGCAGGGGAACATTTCATGCAAAGATGGGCACAATAAAGGACAGAAATGGTATGGACCTAACAGAAGCAGAAGATATTAAGAAGAGGTGGCAAGAATACACAGAAGAACTGTACAAAAAGGTCTTCATGACCCAGATAACCATGATAGTGTGATCACTCACCTAGAGCCAGACATCCTGGAATGCAAAGTCGAGTGGGCCTTAGTAAGAATCACTATGAACAAAGCTAGTGAAGGTGATGGAATTTCAGTTGAGCTGTTTCAAATCCCAAAAGATGATGCTATTAAAGTGCTGCACTCAATATGACAGCAAATTTGGAAAGCTCAGCAGTGGCCACAGGACTGGAAAATGTCAGTTTTCATTCCAATCCCTAAGGCAATGCCAAAGAACGTCCAAACTACCCAATTGTACTCATCTCACATGCTTAGCAAAGTAATGCTCAAAATTCTCCAAGCCAGGCTTCAACAATATGTGAACCATGAGCTTCCAGATGTTCAAGCTGCATTTAGAAAAGACACAGGAACTGGAGATCAAATTGTCAAAATCTGTTGGATCACTGAAAAAGCAAGAGAACTCCAGAAAAACATCTACTCCTGCTTTATTTATGCCAAAGCCTTTGACTGTGTGGATCACAACAAACTGTGGAAAATTCTTCAAGAGATGAGAATACCAGACCACCTTACCTGCCTCCTGAGAAATCTGTATCCAGGTCAAGAAGCAACAGTCAGAACTGGTCATGGAACAACAGACTGATTCCAAATTGGGAAAGGAGTACATCAAGGCTGTATATTGTCACCCTGCTTATTTAACTTATATGCAGAGTACATCATGAGAAATGCTGGGCTGGATAAAGCACAAACTGGAATCGAGATTGCCAGGAGAAATGTCAATAACCTCAGATATGCAGATGACACCACCCTTATGGCAGAAAGGGAAGAAGAACTAAAGAACATCTTGATGAAAGTGAAAGAGGAGAGTGAAAAAGTTGGCTTAAAGCTCAACATTCAGAAAACTAAGATCATGGCATCTGGTCCCATCACTTCCTGGCAAATAGGTGGGGAAACAATGGAAACAATGACAGACTTTATTCTTTTGGAGCTCCAAAATCACTGAAGATTATGACTGCAACCATGAAATTAAAAGATACTTGCTCCTTGGAAGAAAAGCTATGACCAACCTAGACAGCATATTAAAAAGAAGAGACATTACTTTGCCAACAAAGGTTCATCAAGTCAAAACTACGGTTTTTCCAGTGATCATGTATGGATGTGAGAGTTGGACTATAAAGAAAGCTAAGTGCTGAAGAACCGATGCTTTTGAACTGTCGTGTTGAAGAAGACTCTTGAGAGTTCCTTGGACTGCAAAGAGATCCAACCAGTTAATCCTAAATGAAATCAGTCCTGAATATTCACTGGAAGGACTGATGCTGAAGCTGCAACTCCAATACTCTGGCCACCCGATGCAAAGAACTGACTCATTGGAAAAGACCCTGATGCTGGGAAAGATTGAAGATGGGATGAGAAGGGGATGACAGAGGATGAAATGGTTGAATGGTATCACTGACTGTTTGGACATGAGTTTGAGCAAGCTCTGGGAGTTGGTGATGGACAGGGAGGCCTGGCATGCTGTCCATGGGGTTGCAAAGAGCTGGACGTGACTGAGCGACTAAACTGAACTAATAAAGGACAATCCAGAAATAACCCAATGGGAGAGATGCATAGGGCAAGGCATGGGGAAGGGTGTGCAGAGCTTTTGGGCTCTCTCTGCGAGCACCACCCTCCAGCAACTGATGGGCTCACCAACCCAGAATCTCTCTAAATCAACCCATTCAAAAAATTAAAAAAATATATTTTTAAGTCGTGTTTATTGAAGTTGAATTTGCATTCAGTAAAACCCACTCTGAAATTTGACAGATGTCATCAGCACCGTAATCAAAGTGCAGAACTGCCCTGCAAACTCCCTCCACCCCCAAATCCATGTGCAACAAGCTCCTCCACTGTTTCCTGTCAAAGGGATCAAACTTCATCATCAAATGATTTATTATAGAAAAAACTGTAAGCAAAGAAACCCAAGGTTTTAAAAGGGTGCTTCGAAACATACAATGTTTAGAATAGACAAAAGAATGGGATTCAAAAAACAACCTTTATAAGTCAAAGCAGTTGACAAAGTTGTCTTAAGACCATGGTAGAATAGCTAATCTAGTTACCATGTCAAGCTTCAGGCTGGGATTTGTTGGCAGAAAAATAATTTTAAATAATGGAATTGAATTCTACAGAAATTCCCTATGAGGCAGATATATATTCTTACATATTTTTGGTGCTTTTTCTAAAGTTCACTCCAGCTACCACCATGAGAAGGACAGTAAGCAAAAACCTCTGTTCTGCGTGTATTATTCACACCCTCTAGTTACTTGGTGTTTCTGGTGACCAGTCCCATCCTGAGGTGGTCTAGGGGCCACACCCTAAGTCATTGCATTAGCACAAACTCAGGTGTGATCTAAAGAGGCTTGTGTCAGAATTGAGTTGGATTGTTGGGCACACAAAGAACTAGAGAACTGTGTGGCATCAGAGGAAACACACCAGAGATACAAAAGAGGATTTTGTTATGAATAACAGAAGACACTCCTATCACTCATGGATTTCCAAGGGTTTTTGAAGCTCTGTGCCAGGAATGGGGGGCAAAGTTTGAATATATTCTTATTATACTATAATACCCAAAAGTGATTTTTTTTTTTCAGCCTTTCAGCCCCTCATCTGTGCAACTTACATGGGATGATTTTTCTAAGGGTTCCCACTGTTTCCCCAGGATCTCGGCAGATCAAAGGCACTGACTAGGGCTTCTCTGGTGGCTCAGTGGTAATGAAGCTGCCTGGCAATGCAGGAGACACAGGTTCGATCCCTGGTTCAGGAAGATCCCACATGCCTTGAGCAACACAGCTACTGAGCCTGTGCTCTAGAGCTTGGGAGTCACAACTACTGAGCCTGCGTGCCCTAGAGACCGTGCTCCACAACAAGAGAAGCTGCTGCAATGAAAAGCCTGCACACCAAAACTAGACTGTAGCACCTGCTGACCACAACTAGAGAAAGCCCATGCAGCAATGAAGACCCCAGCACAGTCCAAAATAAAAAAATAAAAAAAAAAAAAAAGGAAAGGCAGACTTTATTCAGGACTATAGCAATCAATATATGGTTGGGGTTAGGGGATGGAGCCAGTGCGCCACACCTGCAGAAGAATGGTGCTCAGTCCCCTGAACTGCTGGGGAGGTGGGTGGTTAATGTGAATTTGTTTCATCTATTTGCCCAGCATGGCCACTCATTAGAAGGTACGGTTACTTGAATAACTGTGTTTGCCTTTTGGTGGGTGATGAGCCAAAAGAGACAACCAAGGTAAAGATGAGGAGAAGGAAGGATTTATTCCTTGCAGCAAGTAAGGAGAACACCAAGGATCTCTCCCAAAGCAGCATCTCCCAGAACTGCACAATGGGGCAAGTTTTAAGCTAAGAGTACACGCATGTTCATGAAAGGCTTGGGTGGTTGAGAGCCCAAGCTTTGCTTGATAGAAGTCATGAGGGTCAGAAAAGGACCACATCGTCACCCCTCAGATTCCAGTGCATCTGGTAGTTGAGCACCTGGGGGTTGGGGGTGGGGGTTTAAATTTTGCCAAACAGCTCAAGAAAGTGCTCTAGGCTTGCCTTTATCATTGAAATGGAACTCAAGAGTCTTATTGTCATCTTTGCTTTTGTTACTTCTCTTGTTTGATAGAAGTTTGTTCTCTCATTCCCTCAACATCATTTTTACTGAGATCTGTTCAAGGACATGTGTTACGACCAGCCGTAGGTTACAGAAAGGCTTAGGCCAAAAATGCCTTCTCTTCAGTCAAGAAAGCCATGTCTGGTTCTCTTTCTCCAGGGGCCCCCTACCTGATTTGTTTACAGAACCTCGGGAAGGGACATTATGTACCATCTAGCCTTGGAGTCTCATTTCCGTGATGAGACCAAGGATGAGAGAGCTTTGTGGCTTGCTCCAAATGACAGTGAGTTAGAGGCTGCACTGACCCCATAACACAGATCTGCTGGCTCAGAGTTCAGAGCTCTGTCTCCTGCCTGAAGCTGGCTGGAAGGTGACAGCCTAAGGTGCCCTGGAACCAGTTCCTGTCCACTCCCAAGAGCCAATCATTAAATATTCAAGAATTTTGCAAGCTGGTTAGTAAAACATTCATTATTAAAAATCAAATGCTACAAACTTATATTAAAAATGAAGACAATTACAAGTGTTCATGGCAGCACTATCCACAATAGGCAACATGGCTGCAGTCCATGGGGTCGCTGAGGGTCAGGCACGACTGAGCGACTTCACTTTCACTTTTCACTTTCCTGCATTGGAGAAGGAAATGGCAACCCACTCCAGTGTTCTTGTCTGGAGAATCCCAGGGACGGGGAGCCTGGTGGGCTGCCCTCTATGGGGTCGCACAGAGTCGGACACGACTGAAGTGACTTAGCAGTAGCAGCAGCAGCAGAAACAACCCAAATGTCCATCCACAGACAAATGGATAAATGAAATGTGGTAGATCCATGCAATGGAATATTATTCAGCCATGAAAAAGAATGAAGTATTGCCATATGCTACAATATGGATTTTGAAAACATTATCATCAGTGAAAGAGCCAGACAGAGAAGACCACATATTATAAGATTCTCTTTATATGAAGTATCCTCTGTAAACAAATCCACAGAGACAGATAACAGATTAATGTTTGCTAGGGTCAAGGGGTGGACGTGGGGGCATGGTGATGGGTATGGGATTTCAGATGGGGTCCTGAAAAAGTTCTTTAAATAATGGTGATGGTTATATAACAACATTGTGAATGTACTTACTGCTACTGAATTGAGTATATTAAAATGGCAAAAAGGCAATAAATACTCAAAGCTCATCATCTTCTAATTTTTAACTACATTTAATTATTAATATCTATGCTCAAGAGTTTATTTACATCTAAGATGTCTGCGTGGTAGAAAGTCTATTAAACAATGTTCTACCTACTGTATATTTATCCTCAGGTCCATATTCAAGATTACCATGAGAAATAACAACCTCAGATATGCAGATGATACCACTCTAATGGCAGAAAGTGAAGAAGAACTAAAGAGCCTCTTGGCAAGGGTGAAAGAGGAGAGTGAAAAAGCTGGCTTGAAACTCAACATTAAAAAAACTAAGATCATGACATCCGGTCCCATCACTTTCTGACAAATACAAAAGGAAGAAGTGGAAACAGTGACAGATTTTCTTCTCTTGGGCTCCAAAATCACTGTAGACGATGACTGCAAACATGAAATTAAAAGATGCTTGTTCCTTGAAAGGAAAGCTTTGGCAAGCCTAGAGAGCATATTAAGAAACAGAGATATCACTCTGCCGATAAAGTTCTGTATAGTCAAAGTTATGGGTTTTTTCCAGTCATCATGTATAGATGTGATAGTTGGACCATAAGAAAGGCTGAGTGCCAAATAATTGATGCTTTTGAATTGTGGTGCTGGAGAAGACGCTTGAGAGTCCCTTGGACAGCAAGAGAATCAAACCAGTCAATCCTAAAGGAAATCAACCCTGAATATTCATTGGAAGGACTAACGCTGAAACTGAAGCTCCGATACTTTGGCCACCTGATGCGAAGAGCTGCTTCATTGGAAAAGACCCTGATGCTGGGAAACATTGAAGGCAAAAGCAGAAGGGGACAGCAGAGGACAAGAGGGTTAGACAGCATCACTGGCTCAAAAGACATGAATATGAGCAAACTCTGGGAGATGGTGGACAGAGGAGCTTGGCATGCGGCAGTCCATGGGGTCGCAAAGAGTTGGACATGACTCAGCGGCTGAACAACAACAACAAACCACACTCAGTATCATCACGCTGGTAGCAAGAGGTTATCATGATGGGAGTTTGCACCACAGAAGCTGGAAAACCTTTGCAAATCAGGGTTTACTTGGCTGGGCTTTTTAAAAATTTGCATAGACTTAAGAAAGTGATGGGAAAACACTAATAATGCAAAGTGCATTGTGTCTGTGGTTATGGCATTGAGACCAGTCAAAAAAGTAAGGAAATATTCTACTATTGGAAAACTGTTACCTGATTCAGCAAAACAGCTGCTCACGTAATTAATGAAATATCACATACTCCTTCATTGCTTTACTTTTGCCTGAGTTATTAAGGCAAATGAAGAGATCAATTAGTATTCACACTAGAACTACACTCAGTAGCCAGTGACATGAGCAACTGATTAGCTGAATCAGACAGTGACTGAGAAGTTATTTGTAGTCTGATTTTGCCAAATCATGGTTGAATTGTGACCAGAGGTTTGCTACAAGCTCAAGAGTTCTACAAAAATCAGGGAAAACATTCTGTGAGAATGACTTGGGCTTATGGAATTCGAAAGAAAAGGTATTGCATAATTGTAGAAATTTTTAAAATTAATTAATTTATTAATTTTTGGCTGCTCTGGCTCTTCGTTGCTCCACATGGACTAGTCTCTAGTTGTGGGCTTCTTGCTGCGGTTGCTTCTCTTGCTGAGGAGCCTCTAGGGTGCCCGGGCTTCAGCAGTTGTGGCTTGCAGGCTCTAGAGCACAGTGGGCTCAGTAGTTGTGGTGTGTGGGCTTAATTGCTCCACGGCATGTGGGATCTTCCTGGACTAGGGATTGAACCCGTGTCCCCTGCATTGGCAGTTAGATCCTTAACCACTGGATGCTTAGGGAAGTCCTGGTATTGCATAACCTATTATTAGTCATAAATTGTGTGCTATGTATCTTTTATGTCAGTGAAAATTTTAAATTTTTATGCATATATATATTTGGAATATGCGTTTTTGTTTTGTTTTGTTGTTTTTTGTTTTTTTTTTTTGTAGAGGCAGATGATTTAACACAGCACATCACTGGCTACAATGTGATTGATAGGGCCCAATTTAAATGGGTAAAGCACTTCAGAGATTCCCCCAAACATGACAGTCCCACTAGGGCTATCATAAATTACCATCAAGACTCAGAAACAGAATGTTGACAGTATGGAGAATAAGGGGAACAGGTATTTTTTGGGAAAAGTAGGATGAATTAAGAGACTTCTTGCTCAGAATTAGTTCAGTTTATTCCCACCTGTCAGCTGAAATAAGAACATTTTCCCTACTCAGAGAACCAGTCTGCAGTATAGTCTTTCAAACTTGCCTCCAAGAATTCCAGTGGGAAACCAAGCTGTTTGGTGCTTCAGTGAATGAGAAAAAGGACATTTATTTAGCGCATGTTGCATAAAGTTCAGAAAAAAGTGTTTTGGCACCCCCAAACCTACTGGGTACTTATGTGCTTGTTAAGAGAAATACAAAGTCTTCTAGGTATGTACGCTCATAGGATTCCCACCAAAGGACCGAAGTTCCCCCAAAGGACTCGATTCATCACGCCATCCCAGGAGGGGAGCATTCTCAGCAAAAAACAGGTGTGTCGGACTTTTCAGCTCTTTCACATCTGAATGAAGAATGGATGGATCACAGGTTCCAGCTGAGGGCCAGATATTTGTGAAGCTTTTTAGAATAAATCAGGAGCTTCACAGATGCATCCCATCTAATCTTCATGGCAAATTTAAAGGGAGTCGTGTTGTTGACATAGTACGTGAGGCAAGGAAACTGGGGTCCAGAGAGAGGAACTGGGACCCGGAGAGAGAAAATGGTCTAACCTCTTATGACTTTAGGAAAATCAAATTTGAATTCAGCCAGGAGACAAGCAAGGGTGAACAGATTAAAAAAGGGAGGGAAATAGCACTGTGGATTTTCTATTGATTTTCAGAGATGAAAAGGGTTGCTTTGGGAAGGAATGGTTAAAACTAGTATCTGGGTGGCTTAGAAAATAAGTAAGAAAACATTGTCTGCATGCATTAGGCGTGCTGGGAAGAGGCTGAGCAGGGATGTGGTGGGATTCCAAGTGGCCTGATAAGTGCCATCCTTGTCCCCACCTGAGTTCCGGATCAACTGAGAAACAAGAAAACTGTCAGTGGACAGAGGTCTGGAACATTAATCTTTATTAATGAAGGTGGCTTAAATCTGAGAGCAAGTGGACAGCCCACAGCAGATGGGCAGATGAAGGTGCCAGGTGAATGCAGAGCTGGGCAGTGTGGTGCCACCTCTGTGAACCCCCAGCTTGGAGGCACACGGCTCCCAGGAGAGAAAGATGAGAGGGACTGGGTCATACAGGCTCAGTTTCTCTAAGCTGCTCTTCTTTCCCTGTGAGGGACGGGTGAACCGACTGAGCACAGCTCCGTCCAGGTTGCAGGAGACATCGCCCACCATCCGGTGTTGGGAGCTGTGGCTGCCATGGCCTTGGATGGTCTGTGTGTTGCATGGTGCCTTTCTTAGCCTTAAATCTGCAGCTCACCTATCATGTGACAATGGGCATTCCAGTGCCTGGAACTGGAAATTTCTTTTCCACCTGCACAGCCCAGCAGCTAAGGAATGATGGCATATCTGCCTTCACAGCACTTCTTCTCCATCTTCTTGGGAAGGTTCTGTCCTTTCTATCTTTTCTGGGCCTTTGAGATACCAAATTGGGACCATGAGTGGGGAAAAGCAGGAGACAGGATGGGAAAGGCAAGTGGGCTGAGGCTTCAGAGAGTGTGGAGAGTGAGGGATTTGGAGGGTTCTGGGACAGCTGTGTGGATTTTTGCTTACATGTGAAATCTAAAAGAAATGGTACAAATGAACCTATTTATAAATCAGAAATAGTGTCACAGATGTAGAAAACAAACTTATAGTTGCCAAGAGGGAAAGTGGAGGGGGTGGGGAGAGGGACAAATCAGAAGATTGAGATTGATATATACACACTACTAGATATAATACAGCTAACCAAAAGAACCTACTGAACAGCACAGAGAGCTCTACTCAAAATTCTGTAATGACCTATATCGGAAGAATAGAGTCTAAAAAAGTGGATATATCAATATGTATAACTGATTCACTTTGCTGTACAGCAGAAACTAACAGAACATTGTAAATAAACTATACTTCAGTAAAAATTAATTAAGCAAGAAAGAGAGAGTTGAGAAGAGAATGAGACAGCAGAGATTTCTAAAAAAGTTGTCCTGGCTTGTTACTTGAGAAATGGCAGCAAGGGTAGAAACTGTATTGTAATTACTTTCAGGTACAGGATGGAACTTCTTTGAATCTGACACTATAGAGACTCTTACTATGTATTCCTGACTTAGAGTTGGGATGCCCTAGGTATTAAAATGACAGGCTTCTACACCTGAAATGTGACGGAAGCTGACAGTCAGGGTGAGTCTTGGAATCTCTCCTTTCGGAGCTCATGGTTTCATGTGAGAGACAGACAGGTTAGCAAAGAATCATAACTCAGTGAGTCTAGAGTTGCATCAGAGGATGTACCAAAGACCAGAAGGACACAGGTGAGTGTGCGGGCCATTCTATCCTGGGGAGCAGAGCAGGCGGAAGGGGGCCCCGGGAAGGAGGGGATACAGAGCAGGGAAGAGCATTCAGCAGGGAGATAACAGCAGGATAGAGGCACAGAGGACCAATGACCACTGCATTCAGAAGCAGGAGAGAGGCTGGCTGGAGATTGAGACCCAGGATGAGGTGGCTTTGGAACACTGAAAACCTTGATGTGTGTTCAGACTTTCTGGAAGGACAAAGGTAAACCACTGAAGGTTTTTGTTTTGATTTTAATACCCTTTTCCTCATTCAGTTCAGTTCAGTTCAGTTCAGTCAGTCATGTTCGACTCTTTGCGACCCCATGAACTGCAGCACGCCAGGCTTCCCTGTCCATTACTAACACCCAGAGTCCACCCAAACCCATGTCCATTGGGTCAGTGATGCCATCCAACCATTTCATCCTCTGTTGTGCCCTTCTCCTCCTGCCCTTAATCTTTATAAAATGCTAATCAAACTGTTCTATATTGGAGAAGGAAATGGCAACCCACTCCAGTATGGAGTAGGAAATCCCATGGACAGAGTCTGAGACTGGTGGGCTACAGTCCTTGGGGTAGCAAAGAGTCAGACACGACTTAGCAACTGAACAGAGAGCACACTTTTCCTCATTATAAAATGCCACTTGAACTGTTCTGTTTTATTTTTTTTCCCTCTGTGTGCATGGCTGTGAAACAAAATTGGGACTATCCTACACGTAACGTTTTGTAAACAGTTTCTTTTCACTTGATATTTTCCATATCATTGAACAGTCTTCTAAAAATAACATTTCTAAGAGCTGCATAGCATTTATTTAGGTGGACATTGTATAATTTATTTATTTCTAAAAATTATTTATTTAATTGCTTCCTTTTGTCTGAGCTAGGTCTTCATTTCTGCTAGCAGGCTTTCTCTAGTTGCAGCGAGTGGGGGCTCCTCTCTTGTTGCAGAGCACGGACTCCAGGGCACGTGGGCTTCAGTAGCTGCAGCTCATGGGCTTCATTGCTCCATGACACATGGAATCTCCCCAGACCAGGGACTGAGCCTGTGTCTCCTGCATTGGCAGTCAGGTTCTTAACCACTGAACCATCAGGGGAATCCATAAACTCACACTTTTCAACCTGATTACTGACTTCAGCTTTGTGGTAAGCAGTAAGATCTGTGATATGCCTAACTTGTCCATTGTGCATCAGGAGAGGAAAGGCTGTGGGCATCTGGGGTTCAGAGGGCAGGTCTGTGGGACTGTGGTGGACAAGATCTCCTTCCACCCTCCTCCTCATCTCCTTCTGGCCTCTCATCCCCCATGGTCAAGATCCTAGTTCAGGACCCCATTATCACTCTTGTTTTAAAACGCGTTACTGAAATATAACCTACATACCACCAAATTTGCTCATTGTAAGTGTCCAACTCAATGATTTTTAGTTAATTTCTAAGTTCTGCGACTGTCACCGTGATCCAGTTTCAGAATATTTCCACCACTCCAAAAAGTTTCCTCATGCTTGTGTGTGCTAATCCCCACTTCTACTGTTGTCTGTGGGCAGTTCTGCTTTCTGTGTAAAGATTTGTGTATTCTGGACAATGCGTGTGTACACAATCTTACAATACGCGGTCTTTCTCATTGATTTCCTTCACTTAGCATTGCAAGTGCTCGGTCAGTTGCTCAGTCGTGTCTGACTCTTTGAGACCCATGGACAGTGGCCTACCAGGCTTCTCTGTCCATGGCATTTTCCAGGCAAGAATACTGGAGCGGGTTGCCATTTCCTCCTGCGGGGGAACTTCCCAACCCAGGGACCCAATCTGTGTCTCTTGCGTCTCTGCATTGGCAGGTGGATGACTTAACCACTGAGCCACCTAGAAAACCCTCACTTACTGTAATGCAAGATTAATCCATGTTGTACCATGGACCAGCAGTTCATCATTTTTCAAAATTACTAAATACTATTCTATTTTACGGACATATCACACTTTGTTTATCTGTTCACCAGTGGGTGAACATTCGGGTTGTTTCAGTTTGGGGCAATGATGAGTAATGCTGCTGGGAGCATTAGCTTAGATGTTTTGGGGTAGATTCACCTTGTTCCTTCTCTTGGGTAGGTAGAGTCCTTGGAGTCCTGGTGATATAATCACCCCCTTGAATTACTGTGAAAGAGTCTTGCCACCACCCCCACCCCCACCTCAATCTCTATGCTGTCCTCACAGTCTTCTCTCTAAAAGGTACACCCGGTTATATCTCTTCCCAATATAAAACTTTGCAAAGGCTCAGAACAAGGCCCAGACTCTTGGCCTCAAAATGTACTGTAGCCTTCCTGCTGTAGACAGCTCTCTCCTCTCAAACCCCTTTCACATATTGGAGATCAGGCCTGGCAGGGTGTTACTGTGTCCTCAGTGTTTGAGTCCATTTAGAATGAATGTGTTCAGTCATTCCCATTGCTGGGTGAATGCATGGGAATAGAAGCTCAGTGATCAGAGCTTTAAAAATCCTTGTATAAAACCCCAAGATTGACAGTCAGACCCTGGGACAACTGCAAAAGAAGGTCCAAAACTAGTAAACTAGGAATCAGGAGGCCTGGGTTACCTCCTAGCACTGATTTTAGAGGTTTAGTTGTCGCTGTCATTGTTCAGTTGCTAAGCTGTGTCTGACTCTTTTCAATCCCTTGGATTGCAGCCCACCAATCTCCCTGTCCCTCAGTATCTCCTGGACTTTGCCCAAGTTCATGTCCACTGAGTTGGTGATGCTATCCAACTCTCTCATCCTCTGCTGCCTTCTTTTTCTTTCAGTCTTTAGTAGCCTTTCTCAAACATTCATGGCCAAACTCTAAATTATTTCATAAGACCTCTGTGCTTTTATACACACAGCTCTTTCTTGCTGGAATAATATTCCTTACCTGGAACAGAATCCCCAACTGTTTGGAGAACTCCTGTTCATCCTTCAAAACCTTAGTCAGCTATATGTATAGTTACTGAATCACTTGCTGTACACCTGAAACACTGTAAGTCAACTATACCTCAATTTAAAAAAAAAGACAGAAAAACCAAAACCTTAGTCAGCTGTCACTTATTCTGTGATACCTTGTCTGATCCTTCCCATCTAGGTAGAATTATCATTCCCTTCTTTCTCAATACCATTGTATTTTGTACACAGTTTTATTATTGTTTGGTTTACAAATCATTAATGCGTCCACTTCTGCCACTGGCTGGCACAGATGAAGTGGATTCACCTATTAATTGTTTGTTTCATGAACTTGGTGTGATGGCTTTGAGAAAATACATGCAAATATATGCAAATGACATGCAAATGCACACAAAAATAGCTCCCTTGTACCTCCACATTTACTAGAAAGAATTCTAGTGGCTTTATACCCTGTTCGGGTTATGTCACATTCTGTTCCTCATTTATACTCTCAGAAAGACACACCTGGCTGGAAGGAGGGGGTGTATGTACAGGTGGGGGTGTGCACATATTGGCAGGATGGTGGCCCCGAGGGCAGAGGTGGCTAGTGAGGGTGGCTTAATACTGCTCTGCAATCAGATATATGTGACTTTACGAAAATAAACAACAATTTCAGACTCTGAGGCTATAGCCAATCAGTCCACCTAAGCAGCAGCCATCTAACCACCTCCCATCATTATTAGTAATTAACAGCTCCCATTTGGCCACAAAAGTTGCAAAAAGAGCACAAGGAACTTGTTCCTGGAGTGGGAATGTCAAATATCCTTGGAGCTCCCCAGCTGTGCAAGCTGAGTGTTCAGTGAGCCATCCGAGGCTGGGTTTCTGTAAAATGGACACAATGACATCTGGGCTGCATCCCTGCTTTGAGATCATGGGTATAAAGGGCTTTGCAGTCCCGTAAATGGTTAATGAGAGGGCTTGGGGTCACTGTCATTGTTACTGGGGTGGGGTGGTGGCAGTGAGCCGGGAGCCACGGGGCCACAGAACAGACATGTAGTACTTGTAGGGCTGAATGAACCATTCTGTGGTGTAATTACAGAGATCTCATACCACTTGAGCTTTCCAAAGCAATTCAGACTTCAAATATTTTTTGCCTGAATATCGTTCCAAATGGCAGAATCATTCATTTATATAGGCCTACACTCTTTTGTTCATTAGACAAAGATATGGAGCAGCTGACCTGTGCTGGGTTCCAAGATTTAAAGATGGAAAAGACACCCACTCTGTTCACAAGGACCTTTTCCTGCAGTCCTTGTTCCTAAGGACCTTTCTTCTCACACCAGAACTCACTAATGTCCAGCAGGGGAGACAAACATGTCATCAATAAATGCCACAGCACATGCAAGGGACAGTGAGAGAAGCCTGGAGAGCAAGAGAGGTGAAGAAGGCTGCGCCGGGGAAGGTCAAGGCCACCTAAAGAAATGCACAGTGTCTTGAAGGGCGAGCAGGCACCTGCCAGGTGGACGGGCAGAGGGAAAGCCACATGCCAGAGTACAGAGCATGAAGCCAATGTGCTCCAAAACCTGATTTAGAAAATATGGTTAATGGTGTCAGATGTACATTTCCCCAGTCATACCAACCCGAGCTTCCTTGCTTCCTCCAGATGCCGGTGACATTTATGAACTCATGAGGCTTGTTGTCAGTTATCACGCAGTGAGTCCTTGAGTTGTCTGCTCTCTGCTGCTGCTGTGTCCTGTCTCTTCACAGAGTCTGTGAGTCACCTGAGAGCGGAGGCTGTCTACTCTATCTTTAGCTCCTCAGAACCCAGGTCAATGCCTTTCTTGTGAATATTAAGCAGGCAACAGACGGTTGTTGCAGGAGGAATCTAAATGGATGACAGGTCAGGTGTTGCTACTGTGAACACCAGGTTGATGTGTTAACATGCTAATTTGTACGTTATCTCATTTCATCCTCATGGTGACCCTACGAGAAGGATACAATTAGTCTCCATTTTACAGATGAAGCCACTGGAGCTTTGAGAGATAACTTGCAGGAAAGATGCAGTCTAGAAGTGATGGAAGTAGGATTAGAAAGCAGCCTGACTGGCCCACGGGCTGATGCTTTTAGCCCCAACTCTATCCAATTTATTGCCCATTTCAGTGTGGTTAACAAAGCAGCATGCATTGGAGTTTTCAGACAGACAGGTAAGTCCTGAACTGTAACCAAATTGTGGTTATCTCTTCCAATGGCTGCCCCCTAAGTTAGGGGCTCCTTGAGCATGGGGCCATCCTTGCTTCATCCTTATACCCCCATACCTAACACAGCACCTATTCTCCCGGGATGGATCATAAGGGGACCAGGGAATTGTTCAGAGCAATTCTTGAAGGCTCCCTGGAGGAGGCTAAGTTTCCTTGAGCCAAACTGCGAACATAGTAAGAGGCAAGCAGGAAAGAGAATGTGTGTGAAGACTCGGAGGTAAATGCAATAAAGTGCTGTGGGCTTTGACGGGGTGGAGTGCAGCTAAAAATGTGTTTGGGGAGCCCAAACTCCCAGGCTACTTGAAGCATACAGCTGGAACTTTGTGTTCCACATATGAATCCCTCTCCCTTCATGAGACCAGAGCTGAGGTCACCTAGGAAGGGATGAAAGTCCTTGCTCCCTCTAGGAGGTGGGTGGGCATCGCCAGGTGAAACACCATTGGGAGCTATGGAGAAACTGGTGGCCTAGTGGAAAAACATCATTTGTAGATGGAAATTAATTAAGCATTTTCCAAATGCCTATTATATTTTGGGGCTGATTCTAGGAACTGGGGCAATGTAGTGTCCATGGGGTTCTCCAGGCAAGAATACTAAAGCAGAAGCTCCAATATTTTGGCCACCTGATGGGAAGAGCTGACTCTGGAAAAGACCCTGATGCTGGGGAAGACAGAGGTCAGGAGGAGAAGGAGGAGGCAGAGGATGAGATGGTTGGATGGCATCACCAACTCAATGGACATGAATCTGAGGAAACTCTGGAAGATAGTGGAGGACAGAGGAGCCTGGCGTGCTGCAGTCCATGGAGTCACAAAGAGTTGGGCATGACTTAGCAACTGAGCAACAACAACAAAATGTCCTCTTAGAAGTTCTATTTTAGTGGCAGGAGGTAAAGTGAATAAGCAAATTATCTAGCAGGCTAGGTAATATCAAGTGGTAAAGAATGCTCTGAAGAAAACAAAGCTAGGTGGTAGCACAGAAGTGATGCACGGGGAGAAGAAGCTCAGTGGAGGCCAGTCAGAGGAGGTGACATTTGGGCTGAGAAAATCTGAACGACCAAATGGCACCAACCATGCCAAAAGCTGGGGGTGGAGTGGGGCAGGAAGCGTTCCAGCCCAAGGGCACAGCACATTCAGATATCCTGGGGATGGAACAAACATGATAAATTAGATGTACAAAAAGACTAGAGTGGCTGGAGGGTGGTGAACCAAGGGGAGAGGGGTCCAAAATGCTGAGAGAGGCACATGGGGCCAGAGCATGCAGGGTCTGGTAGAGTTTTATTCCAAGTGCCAAGGTGTATTAGCTAGCTATTGCTGTGTAACAAATGCCCCAGAAATTTAGCAATTTAAAACAAAAAGAGCAGGGCTTCTTTGGTGGCTTAGTCGTAAAGAATCTGTCTGCCAATGCAGGAGACATGGGTTCAATCCCTGATGTGGGAAGATCCCACATGCTGTGAAGCAACTAAGCCCATGCTGCTGCTGCTGCTGCTGCTAAGTTGTGTCTGACTCTGTGAGACCACATAGATGGCAGCCCACCAGGCTCCTCTGTCCCTGGGATTCTCCAGGCAAGAACCCTGGAGTGGGTTGCCATTTCCGTCTCCAATGCATGAAAGTGAAAAGTGAAAGTGAAAAGTGAAAGTGAAGTCGCTCAGTCGTGTCTGTCTCTTTGAGACCCCATGGACTGCAGCCCACCAGGCTCCTCTGTCCATGGGATTTTCCAGGCAAGAATACTGGAGTGGGGTGCCACTGCCTTCTCCAACTAAGCCCATGAGCCACAACTATTGAGCCTGTGCTCTAGAGCCTGGGAGTTGCAACTACTGAAGCCTTAGCACCCTAGAGCCCATGCTCCCCAATTAGAGAAGCCACTGCAATGAGAGGCCCAAGCACTGCAACTGGAGAGTAGCCCCTCAACTCAACAACTAGAGAAAGAAGTCTGTCCAGCAACAAAGACCCAGCACAGCCGAAGACAGAATTAAACAATAAAAATAAAACAAAAACCAAGGACTTTCCTGACAATCCAGTGGTTAAGACTCCATGATTCCAATGTAGCGGGTGTGGGTTCGATCCCTGGCCGGGGAACTAAGATCACACACACTGCATGATGCGGCCAAAACAAACGGATCCCCCAAACATTTTAATCTGATGGTTTCTGTGGGTTAGGAGTCTGACAGGCCTTCGCTGGGTCCTCTGCTTAGTCTTGTTGACAGGCTGCAGCGAAAATGTTTGCTGGGTTTATGTGGTTGTTGGTAGGACTCAGTTCCTTGTGGGCTGGTAGACCTGAGCCACCTTTAGCTCCTTGCTGTGCGGGACACTCCCAACACGGCAGCCCGCTTCATCAGACCACACGAGCCAAAGTGACGGCAGAGAGGATCTTATAGCAAGGTGGAAGTCACTGTCTCTCGTGATTGAGTCACAGAAATGGCGTCCCTCACCTTGGCCAAACATGTTAGGAGCAAGTTATGGGGGTGGGGGGAGAGTTAGGGAGTTTGGGACGGACATGCACACACTGCTCTATTTAAAATGGTTAACAAACAAGGACCTGCTGTAGAGCACAGGGAATTCTGCTCAATGTTATGTGGCAGCCTGGGAGGGAGAGGAGCTTGGGGAAGAATGGATACACGTATGTGTATGGCTGAGTCCCTTTGCTGTCCATCTGAGATTATCACAACATTGTTAATCGGCTATGTGAAAGTGAAAGCCGCTCAGTCCTGCCTGACTCTTTGCAACCCCATGGACTATACAGTTCATGGAATTCTCCAGGCCAGAATACTGGAGTGGGTAGCCTTTCCCTTCTCCAGGGGATCTTCCCAACCCAGGGATCGAACCCAGGCCTCCCACATTGCAGGCGTATTCTTTACCAGCTGAGCTACCAGGAAGCCCTTAATCAGCTATACTTCAATATAAAATACAAATTTAAAAAAAGAAGCAAGTTCAGGTCATGCCCTCATTCAGGGATCAGTGGGGATCACTGGGGGTTCTCTTAGAAGTCTGCCTACCACTCACAGGAAGCAACGGGGGTGTCTGGACAGGAAGGTGATGTGTCCAGTGTATATTTTCAAAGGCTTACCTTGGCTTTCTGGAGAGTGAGTGGGGATTGGGCAAGGCTGGAAGTAGGAAAGCCAGCGGGGGCTTCTGTAAAAGACGATGCCTGTCTGGGCGAAGAAGGTCCCAGTGGAGGCAGAGACGTAGCACCAAGGGGCCTTGTCAGTGGACAGGAGGTGAGTGTGAGGGGAGAGGAAGCTGGGATGAGTCCCGAGCTTCCTGCGACCTGAGCCTCCTGCCTGTGGGGTGATGGTGCCCTTGACTCATGGGATGTGTGCCCCGTGTTTTTCTCCTGCGGGAGACAGGGTGGCACCATCTCCATCCTCTTTAACCAAGGTCACACATTTGCTGGATGGCTGGCCGGCACTAGGAGCACCGGCCGTGAGCAGAGAACAGATGTCTCCTTGTGCCGGGCTGAGGGACTGACCCCGTGTCCTTGGTCTCATTAGTCTGCCCACGCTCAGGCCAACCAAGCCAGGATGCTGGAAGCTGCTCACCTACAACTGGGCTCACAAAGTCAGCCAGAGCTGGAGAGGGCTAAAGGAGTGTGTGTGTGTGTGTGTGTGTGTGTCTGAGAGATGCTACATTTGGAATAAGGTTCAGGGCAGGGAGAGTTATTAAAACTGATTCTAGAATGTTAGGACAAATATACATATATACCCACAGCAAATATGAGTTTCCCAGGTGGGTCGGTGGTAAAGAACTCGCCTGCCAATGCAGGAGACTCAAGAGATGCAGGGTCAGGAAGATCCCTTGGAGTAGGAAAACGTAACCCACTCCAGTATTCTTGCCTGGAGAATCTCATGGACAGAGGAGTCTGGCAGGGTCCATGGTGTCGTCAAGAGTTGGACACAACTGCACGTGCACACACACACACAGAAGCAAATATATTTCAGACAAACACTTTTATTCTTTAACTAAAGAATACCACCTCCATTAAATATTTATGTGCTCTCGGTGAAAAAATAAATAGATAATTAAGTGGCCATTTGTCATGCCAAACTCACTGCTAAGCACTCCACAGATATGCCATTTAATCCTCATAGCAACCCAGTGAAGTAGGCACTAGTGTTATCCCATTTCATTGATGGGAAAACTGAGGCTTAGAAAAATGAAGCAACTTGCCAGAGGTGACCGAGCCAGAGTACAAGACAGCCAAGTTTGAGCCGACTGTGTGACTCCAAATCCATGTTATTAACCACAGCCATCCCTGTCTGTGGGATTTCTCAGGCGAGAAGACTGAGGTGGGTTGCCAATTCCTTCTCCTGGGGATCGTCCAGACCCAGGGATAGCAAAGAGTGGGACATGACTTAGCGACTAAATCACAACCACCACAAGCACCATCTGCCTCCCACTGCGGCTGGTTAAGGATCCGTTTCCCAGTTCCAGGGGTGAAACAGGGGCAAAAGCTTTTCTTCCAAAAAGTGGGTCCAGCCTTGCCAGAGAGGAGCAAAACAAAAGCAAGTCTTACTGTTCCTCTCACCACCCCAAACTAACCGAGGACACAGCTGGTGCCTTGAGAGAGGAAGGGTTCTCACCTATACGAGCGGTGGATGGAGCCCCCTGGTGGTGATAGCTGGGAAGGACAGCGGGTGGGAACAAAGAAGAGCTTGGTGTTAGACCCTTAATGGGGGCACAGATACAACGCGATGTCCTGGGGCAGAAAGTCAGTTCCCTGGAGTCAGCCTGCCCCCAGGCAAAGGGCCAGGGCACATCTCCGTTCTTGGGGTCTATGGGGTGCCAGGTCAGCCAGGCGTTCATCAGAGATGATACATGCTAGTAACTCAAATGACATCACCAAACAGCAGCCACGCTCTTATCATTCAAACCTAGCTGCTGCTGCTGCTGCTGCTAAGTCACTTCAGTTGTGTCCGACTCTGTGCGACCCCATAGACTGCAGCCCACCAGGCTTCCCTGTCCCTGGGATTCTCCAGGCAAGAATACTGGAGTGGGTTGCCATTTCCTTCTCCAATGTGTGAAAGTGAAAAGTGAAAGGGAAGTCGCTCTGTCCTGTCCGACTCTTCGTGACCCCATGGACTGCAGCCCACCAGGCTCCTCCCTCCATGGAATTTTCCAGGCAAGAGTACTGGAGTGGGGTGCCATCAAACCCAGCACCTGTACCCAAATTCAGACTCCAGCACATACCATACTGGGATCATCTTGTTTACAATTTAGGGCCTAGGATTTAGACTAATGTAGAGGTCAGTCTGGCAACCAAGAGGGCTGATCACACAGTCAGTCAGTCAGACAGTCAGTTCAGTCGCTCAGTCGTGTCCGACTCTTTGCGATCCCATGAACTGCAGCACGCCAGGCCTCGCTGTCCATCATCAACTCCCGGAGTTCACTCAGACTCGCGTCCATCCAGTCAGTGATGCCACCCAGCCATCTCATCCTCTGTCGTCCCCTTCTTCTCCTGCCCCCAATCCCTCCCAGCATCAGAGTCTCTTCCAATGAGTCAACTCTTCGCATGAGGTGGCCAAAGTACTGGAGTTTCAGCTTTAGCATCATTCCTTCCAAAGAAATCCCAGGGCTGATCTCCTTCAGAATGGACTGGTTGGATCTCCTTGCAGTCCAAGGGACTCTCAAGAGTCTTCTCCAACACCACAGTTCAAAAGCATCAATTCTTCAGCACTCAGCTTTCTTTACAGTCCAACTCTCACATCCATACATGACCACTGGAAAAACCATAGCCTTGACTAGACACACAACCAGATGGTTTTTGCTTAGGGACAAGATACCATGTGGGGGATTTCCTTGGGACCCCACCCACATTATAGTTGCTCAGTTGTGTCTGACTGTTTTCTGACCCCATGAACTGTAGCGTGCCAGGCTCCTCTGTCCATGGAATTCTCCAGGCAAGAATACTGGAGTGGGTTGCCATTCCCTTCTCCACGGTATTTTCCCAACCCAGGGACTGAACCTAGGTCTCCTGCATTGCAGGCAGATTCTTTACTGCCTGAGCCACCAGGAAAGCCCACTTACATAGCTCCCAAGGCCCAATCTCAGGGGCAGTTGGACCAGGGGCCACTTATAGGAAGTGTTCTGTAGCTTGGGGAGCTCAGAAGAGGAGCCAGGGTTTCTGCTTGGTGACTTGGGGAATGTGCGGCGTCAAGTTTTGAAAACATGAGAGATACCTTGGGTATTTGTCCCCGTTTTGAACCTCTTGATCAGAAATCACAAAGTGTGTTGACTCTGGGAATAAATATAAAAAGGGAGTTGACAAACTGAGTCTCTGAAGGTCTGTCCACATCACTTGCAGTGCTTTTTCCTGGAGTTGTAAGAGGCCCCCTTCAAGGGGAGGCAGCTGGGGAGTTGGCTGCCTGTGTTCTATTTCCAACAACTATCACCGACTCATGGTGTGACCTTGCTGAGGTCACAGCTATGTTTTCCTTGCTGGGGGAACATCAGAGGTGGCAAACCTTGCATTTTCCCAAGGAAAGACAGTCCTGGAACATGGGGAGGGGCTCCCTGCACCCCACGAAATCTAGTCATGTCTATTCCTGCTGTTATTCATGAAAAATGGCTTTTGATTTAAATTCAAGGCACCTTGGGGGACACTCAAAGCAAGAAGCAAGGAGTTCCTGCCACAGCAAGACTTATGGCCATTTTTATATGCACTGTCTCTCCAAACACTTTCCAGCTCACGTTCCAAACCAATATCTCCCCAAGTGGCCTTCACATCGGCTGTGAAAGGGGAGAGGGAAGGTATTTTCTCTCCAGTTTCAAGAGGAGGCAGTCAAGGCCAAGAGTGTCATTTCTCAACATTCTCCTTATCGAGGACCCTTTTATTATCTTACCACCGCACATCCCCGTTTTGCAGGCCCTTGCTAAAGGCTCTGCATTTATTAGGTAGAAATTCATCTGTTTCCATTAATCAAAGTCACCAGTTTCTGCTCAGTGCAAAAGAACTAGGGCTATCACTGACTTCATTGCCAAGAACTGTGGCATTTGCTCTGGGTGACCTCTTCATAGATAAAGGCTCAATTTTCACCAGAGTTTTTGAAATTCTGCAGAGTTGATCTTCAGGGATCCCAGGCTGGGTAGTATTTCCCCAGAGAGATCAAGCAGCCTGTGGAAAGTTCTATAGCCAGTAGTGGGGCCAGGACCAAGTCCAGGAGCTTTGACATTCAGGCCAGGGCTCCAGCCAACCAGATCAATTGGCAGGGAAGGTTGATACACACTCAGACACACAGGCGCATGAGTGCATGCATGCAAAATGGCAGCTAGTCAAATGCAGGTGCCCTGTAGCAGTGATGCTGGGGGCTCAAACCAGGAAGAAATAGGTTCCCCTCTATACTGGAGTGAGGAATCAGAGCTGAGCTTGAGGTTCGAGGAGTGGAGGGTGTAGCAGATGCTTCCAGAGTGCTCCTGGATAGTTGCAATGGGGAGACCTGTTTGTTCTGTCATTAGCCTTTGCTTTCACACTGCAATAATGCATCATTAATGCAGCCAGAGACCAGAGTGGGGGCTGAGCTCTTAGAGCTGGGGATAACAAAGACAAACTGGGGACCCCAAGAGGGTGGGGACAGACAGGAAACTCAGGAGGTCTGGCATGGAGGCTGGGGCTGTAAACAGGACCCCAAGTGCCTCAAAACTTCCCCCAGGGCTCTGTACCCCTCCTTTCCCAGGGCTCCTGCAAACACTCATTCTCTGTTGAGCCCTTGGCTCAGTCCCAGAGGCTCAGGGTTTTGATCCATCGGAAAGCATCGGGCCTCACATACCTTTGGAAAAAGGCCGAGGGCTTAGCTTTGCTGCTTCAGAATTCAAGCCTCCACCAATCTACGTGGGGCCAGGGGCCAGGGCCCAGGGCAGGGTATTGGGGGCCTGCTGCCCAACAGCTGTTGCTAGGTTATTTTGGTCCAGTGGGAGCTTATCAATTACAGGACATTTGGACCAAAATAGCCAACAGCAGAACCATCTCTTGGTGGCTCTGTGAGGACTTCTCCTTAGAAATGTTTCTAAAATGGGGCTGGAGAGGGAAGAGAGTTTGATTTGAGGGGTGGGTGAAGTGATGAGGGCTAGACTCACATACTACTTGCTGTCCTCTCTGACCACCTTCCTTGGGGACAAAAGCTGGGGTTTTGCTGGGGAGAGGGTAGAAATTACCAGGGAAGAGCTCATCCTTAAACTCTTTCTCTTGACTCTGTCTTCCTCCCCCCAAGGTGGAGTCATACATATTACTGTCTCCCATTTGACAGACGGGGTGCACGGGGTCCAGAGAGGAGGAAGTTACAGGTACTGGGTCAACACAACTGGAAACCCGGGCCTCTGAGCCCAGCCAGGCGGCCTCTCGGTTAGGCCTTGGTTAGACCAGCAGAGGATCCGCGCCCGGTGGCTGCCAGGTCCCCTACACACTCGGGCCAGCGTGGAAACTGCTGACTGGCCCTGGCTTTCCTTCGGGCCACAGCGGGGGCCCTGGCAGCGCCCGCCTCGGTTGACCCCCCCAGCCTCCGTGAGAGGGGTTAAGTGCCGGCGGAGGAAAAGAGGTAGGAAGGTCAGCCACCCTGAAGCTCCCTGGAGCCCGCTGGAGCCCCGCCCAGTGCCGGCTCGGCAGACCCGGGCACGGCCCCGCGAGAGCCTGCCAGAATTGCACCCGGCGCGGTGCCAGAGGGACCCAGGTTGCGCTCCCGTTTGCAGCAGGGGTGGCGCGCGGGGAGCGCGCTTTGGCACCTGGCGGGCTCGGGGCGGGGGGTGGGGGCACGCTCCCGACACGCCCTCAGAAATCCACTGGGCTTGGGGGCGCGTGGGAATTGAACTTGGTCGTCGAGTGTCCCGCGCCAAGCCTGCGCGACAGGTCTTATCTCCCGGTGACGGAAAGAAGCTGCCCGGGCGGGGCCGCGTTTGGCGACGGCCACTCCGCTACCCTTAGCACTCCCGCCTCTCCTCCGGGATTTTCCAGCGGGTTAATTTCCTGTTCGGGTAAATCCTTCGCGAGTCCGTCGCCCCTCCCTCCCTGGTCCCCCGTTCCCCCACCTCCGCCCCGGCCACTCGGGCTCCCCGGGTAGGTCCGCGCTGCGCTCCGTCGCCCCCGCGCTCCCGGGCGCACGCCCTCCCCGCGCCCGGCCTCCGGGGTCCCGCGAGCCGCCCCGCGCCAGGGCTCAGCCCCAGAGTCGCGTCCGCGCCGCCGCCGTTCGCGCGGGTCCAGGCCATGAGCCCCCGCGCCGCCGCCCGCGCCCCCACCGGCGCCGCCGCGGCGGCGCTGGGGCTCTTTAGCTTCCTGCTGCTGCTCCGGCCCGGACACGGGTGCCCCGCGGGCTGCGCCTGCACCGACCCGCACACCGTGGACTGCCGCGACCGTGGACTGCCCAGCGTGCCTGATCCCTTCCCCCTGGACGTGCGCAAACTGCTGGTGGCTGGTAACCGCATCCAGCACATCCCCGAGGACTTCTTCATCTTCTACGGCGACCTGGTCTACCTGGACTTCAGGAACAACTCGCTGCGCTCGCTGGAGGAAGGTACGTTCAGCGGCTCGGCCAAGCTCGCGTTCCTCGACCTCAGCTACAACAACCTGACCCAGCTGGGCGCCGGCGCCTTCCGCTCGGCCGGGAGGCTGGTCAAGCTAAGCCTGGCCAACAACAACCTGGCTGGTGTACACGAGGCCGCCTTCGAGACCCTGGAGTCGCTGCAGGTGCTGGAGCTCAATGACAACAACCTGCGCAGCCTCAACGTGGCCGCCCTGACCGCGCTCCCCGCGCTGCGCACCCTGCGCCTGGACGGGAACCCCTGGCTCTGCGACTGCGATTTCGCCCACCTCTTCTCCTGGATCCAGGAGAACGTGTCCAAGCTGCCCAAAGGTGAGTCTGCGCGGGGGAGCTGGGGGTGGGGGGCGGGTACGGAGGGACAGCTTGGGGAGAGGCTGCGACGGCCGGGTAGCCTCGGCGCAGCCCTCTGGGGCAGAGACCGGCATCAGAGACCTGGTCGCTCATGGCCACTGCCCTGAATGAGAGCTGCTTCGGGTGTAATCCTCGCACGTTCCCAGCCTGAACTTTTCCTGGGACTCTCCTAGAGAAGGAGAGTGGGGAGGGACACATTTGGAATTCTCTGGACTTTCTGGGCCTTGTTGCTGTGCTTTTCCCTTTGTTTACCTCCAACAATGTTTGGAACCTGGGTTTGCCAGATCGTCTCATGGGGCTTTGGCTCCTAGCACTGGTGGATGTAGGGCTGCCTAGGTGGCTCAGTGGTAAAGAATCCAAGTTTGATCTCTGGATGGGAAAGATGCCCTGGAGAAGAAAATGGCAACCCACTCCAGTATTCTTTTCTGGGAAATCCCATGGACAGAGGAGTCAGTGGGGTCGCAAAAGAGTTGGACAGGACCAAACGACAGCAGTATCAATGATGGATGTGCCTTATTTCTGGGCCCCTCCTAAGTGGAAGACTCCCTACTGTGTGAGCAGCGACTCAGCACCGTTCTCAGTACCCTGAACATGGAGAGAGAGCTCACCAGTTCTAAGAGCTCTCTAATAGCTTCTGGAGCCTGAGCTGGTTTTGATTTCTCAGCTGCCAATTTGCTCTTCTGTCTAAAAGGGGTAAGGAATATTCCTGGTGAGGAATAAGAGCAGCCTGCAAAGAGCCAGTGGTGCAGTAAAGATTTGCAGTAGCTTTTCACCCAGATGTGAAATTGCTGAACAAAAATCTCCTGGGCTGGGACACCTTTTTGCTTGCCTGGTGCACTTTTTCTGTTGGTGACATAGACATACGTGCCCAGCTGGCAGATAGGAACATAAGGGCACAGTAGGTAAGGGGCCCTGTGAAGGCCAGGAGGAAGGAGGCAAAGGCAGAACTGAGAAGAGGAGACCCCAGCATCCATAAGGATGAGCCCAGAGCCAGTGGACTGTCCTTACCTTCAGTGGATTCCAGGCGAGCATGTGAGCACTGGTGAGCATGTGAGTGTGGTCCCAGCAGCGAGCCCTCAGAGCCAGACTCCGCCTCCCACCTTGCCCCTGGGGGCTTGGCAGAATAGGAAGCAGAGCTAAGACCTACAGTAAAAAAGGTGACATTGATGTGAATTTATCTTTGAGAAATATATATATATATATGTATTTCCATTTATTGAGAATTCAAGGATGCTGCTCATCTATGTCCTGAATTCCTGTGCTCACTTATTCATTCCGTACTGTCACTAAACACACATCCCAGGCAATCATTTCTCTCCTGAGCTGACACTTTCAGCCTAGGCTGGCTCTCCCACACCAGCAAGTTCTAAAAAGACCTGACGTGCAAGGTGCAGAGTCCCCCAGCTTTACACTTTGCCTTCATTTACTATCTCGCTCCCCAGACCCTCCCCACCAGAAGACTGTCCTGGAGACAGGGAGGTCCAGGTGCAGACCTCATTGTGGAATGGGGGTTCACCCTGGTTTTAATAGCTTCTGCCTTTGCTTCTTGGTGGTGTTGGCATCATGAACCCCCATTGTCAGCTGAGGGCGTATAATTGGTTCCCACTGTTATTCACATGAGGACTTGGTGTTATGGGTCAGGAGCTGTGAATTTCAGTCTCATTTCTGCCATGGATGGCTGTGACCTTGACCAGGACATGTGTCCTGTCTGGGTCTCAGTTTTTTCATTTCTAAAGTACTTTAATTGACCTCCTAGGTCTCTATAGAGCCCTGAATTTGGAAGGCATAGATTGGAGATCTGGCTTAAAAGCTGAGTGACTCTGGGCAGGTCACTTAAGTTCTTTGAGCCTCCCTCCTCTTTCTTCTGGGTGAAATTGACACACAGGAATGCTGACCAATATGTCTGACTGGTGATTGTCAGTATCAGAGTGATTTAATGTGGGTAAATGAATGAGCAGTAAAAATAGAAAGGGCTTTCCAGGTGGCTCAGAGGTAGAGAATCTGCTTGCCAATGCAGGCTACATGGGAGAAGTGGGTTCAATCCCTGGGTAGGGAAAATCCCCTGGAGTAGGAAATGGCAACCCCCTCTAGTATTCTTGCCTGGAAAATTCCATGGACAGAGGAGCCTGGAGGGCTGACGTCCATGGGGTTGCAGAGTCAGACACGATGAGGCATCTGAGCACCCATGAGCATGCAAGAATAGCAAATGTTATTCTTCCTCTTGTCCATAATATAGGAAAGCAAAGAGCCACCAGATGGAGACCTGGGGGTTAAGGATGGATGGGTCCAGAGCAAGGAAGAATGTCTAGGCCCCGGTGGAGGGTTGGTCTCCTTCAGGGAGGGAAGATGGAGGCGGCAGGAGGACAGCTTGGGGGCTCCCGGCGTCTCATGGGGTGAAGTACGAGAACATCTGTGACCTCACTGCCTGTGGCCTGTGGCCAGAGCAGAGTCTTCAGCTCTGTGAACCAGAGCGGGGCAGGGGGTGGGGTGGGTGGGTGAGTGTGGAGCACCTAGTCTAGGCCTCGAGGTGAGAGAGCTGGGTTCTGATGTGGACTCTGATTGTGACCCTCGGCAAGTCCCAGATCTCTCTGTGCCTCCGTTTCCCTGCCCTAACTTCAGGCTGAAGAACAGAATCCGAGAGCAGGTTTGCGGTGAGGGTTGTGTGAGGTCCTCTCTGTCAAGGGCACAGTGATTTTAGCAAGGAGTAGGTGATGGTCAGGCACGAATCGCTCCTTTCCCTTCTCCTCATGCATTCGGGCCTCTCACATTTCACAGAGGCGTCTGGTGAGGGGCTGAGAGTGCAGGCTCCAGCCCAGACCTGCTTGGCTCAGACGCTGTCTCTCCCTCTTGCTAGCTGTGTGCGCTTCTGCCTTCTAGTTTCCTCTCCTGTAAAATGCGAATCATGCTAGCTCCCACCTCGCAGGGCTGTGGGGAGGGTGAGAAAGGTAGCCTCTATAACAGGGTCCCCAGCCTCGGGGATCTAATGCCTGATGATCTGAGGTGGAACTGATGTCATAATAATAGAAATAAAGCGCACAATAAATGTAAATGCGCTTGAATCATCCCCAAACCACCCCATCCCCTGCCCTCTGGTCTGTGTATAAATTGTCTTCCGTGAAACTGGTCCCTGGTGTCAAAAAGATTGGGAACTATGAAAAAAAAAAACCAAAAAAAGATTGGGAACTATGGATCTACAAGGTACTTAGAACAGTGCCGGATACATGGGAACTACCAATAAGCATTAATACTGTTATTACCCTGTTTTGTCCAGAAGGCCTGGAGAGCTGATGGGAGTGACTTGCCCAAGGTCATACAGAGAGTTAAATACAGATGAAGGTGGGTGGATCAGGACCTCTTGGCTCCTGGCCTCCTGGAAGTTGGAGTCCATCAACTTCCTGCCAAGGAAACTAGGCTCCTTGGGGCACAGGCTCTAGGGGTTTCTAGGTAGGGCCTAAGTAGGAGAATTCAGAGGAAACAGCAGAGACCTGCCCCCTTCCCAGCAAAGCCCTTGCCATTACCTCCTCTGCCCCTTCCTCCTCCAGAAAAACAAACCAGGCAGAACCAGTGACCTTGACAAGCTCTGACAGCGCAAAAACATGATGCCTGCCAGGTGAACCTCTGCGCGGATGGGAGCGCTTGTTTACTGGTGGAACACCACAGGGTCGGCCAGTCCCCTCTGTGCAGACTCCTGCAGGGCTCTGCTTTCAGGGGCAGAGGGGTCTGGGGGAGCCGGCCTGCTGGGGCTGGATCTGAAGGAAGGCTCACCGGCCAACTTGGCAACAACAAGCAAGCAAACAAACCCCAAGCAAGAAAACAAACAAAGTCCCAGGATGCTAATTCACTCTGAATTTCAGGTAAACAATGCATAACATTTTAGTATAAGTATATCCTGTGCAACATTTGGGATATTCGCACACATAGAATTATTTGTTGTTTTTGAAATTCACGTCACTGGCCATCCTGTGTTTTATCAATTGGCTTCCCTGATAGCTTAGCTGGTAAAGAATTCACCTGCAATGCAGGAGACCCCGGTTTGATACCTGGGTTGGGAAGATTCCCTGGAGAAGGGATAGGCTACCCTCTCCAGTATTCTTGGGCTTCCCTTGTGGCTCAGCTGGTAAAGAATCCGCCTGCAATGAGGGGAGACCTGGGTTTGATCCCTGGGTTGGGAAGATCCCCTGGAGAAGGGAAAGGTTACCCACTCCGTATTCTGGCCTGGAGAATCCCATGGACTGTATAGTCCGTGGAGTGGCAAAGAGACAGACATGACTGAGCAACTTTCACTTTCACTACCTTCTGGTAGCAGTTTGTGGTTTACCAGGGCTGTCTTTTTTTAAATAAAATACCCGTGCCTGGCAAGTTACCTTTACCCTCAACTGGCCACTGGGTGTGAGGTGCAAAGAAAAGAAGTGGTTTGCACAAGTTCACGTTGTTAGTGGCTGATATAAGCATGCACTTAGGGGTGTCTGACTCCACTCCTAACTCTTTGTGATGGCCTAGAACAGGAGGGCAGGAAGAGCGCCTGCTCTATTCTACCATCCCTGACTCCCCTGGGGGACAGCTGGCTGCCCTTCCAGCCCCAGATTCCGCTCCAGGTCTGGTGGTTCTCCCAGGAGCCAGTAGGTTCTGGGCCAGGTAGGACACTGTGCCCTCAAGGGAACAGTGACCATCCTTCTTTGAGTCTACCTGCAGACTCAAAGGAGCTCCGAACCTGGAAGATACAGACATGGGAACTCAGGTGACAGTGGGGTAGAGAGGGAGAGAAGGGGAGGGTCTGGGAGACAGGGAAGTGGCAGGACAGCACCCTTCTTGGGAGATGGTGATCTTTAAAGCCCTTCGGTCCCTCTCCTTGTCTTCTGTTCACAGCAGCCCAACGAGGTGGTTGGAAATGAAAACACACAGGTGGTGAGGAGCCTCTGTGTGCTGATCCCTGGGGAGTTTGTTTGACATGCAGATTCCTGGGCCCCCAGACCCACTGAATGTTGGCCTGGTGCATGAGGCCTGGGCGTCTGCATTTTAGGTGCTGCCACCTCCTGAAGGGCTTACCAGGTGGCTCAGTGGTAAAGAATCACCCTGCAGTGTTGGAGAACTGGGTTTGATTACAGGGTCAGGAAGATCCCCTGGAGAAGGAAATGGCAACCCACTCCAGTATTCTTGCCTGGATAATCCCCATGGACAGAGAAGCTTGGCAGGCTACAGTATATGAGGTTGCAGAAGAATTGGACATGACTTAGTGACTAAACAACAACATTCCCTGAAAGGGGCTTGCAGTGTACACGCTCTCTAAGCTTGAAAAACGCTGCTGGAGGGAGCAGGCTTTGTGCGGCTGCTGTGGAAATGCTGTGTGACGTTGTAGGACTTTCCTGTCTCTCTGTGCCTCAGATTTTTCTTTTATAAACAAAGGCATGTGAGTGGGAGGATTTTAAGGTTCCTTCCAACTCTAAAATTCTATGGTTTCAAGGGAAGGGAAGATGGTCAGTGTCTTAAAGGTTAGGAAGCGGAGGCCTGGGAAGATCAGGCCCCTCCAGAGACCTCACTGCTAGAATACAGGGGCCGCAGTCTCTGTGTGGTAGGGAGGGGGTAAGAGCACCTAGGAAGCCTGGGGTTCTGGGCTCACAGTTCACCCCATGTGACCCAGCCTTGCTCCTGGAGCCTTGGGCAGGAAAGGCCACTGGGTATGAGGAATCATGGCTCAGTGATAAAGAATCTGTATGCCAGTGCAGGAGACACAGGAGATGCAGCTTTGATCCCTGGGTTGGGAAGATCATCTGGAGTAGGAAAAGCAACCCACTTCAATAATCTTACCTGGGAAGTCCCATGGACAGAGGAGCCTGCTGGGCTACAGTCTATGGGGTCGCAAAGAGTCGGACACAACTGAGACTAAGCATACATACACACATCTTACTGGGGTTTCCCAAGTGATGCTAGTTGTTAAGAACCTGCCTGCCAATGCAGGAGGCATGAGACGCAGGTTTGATCCCTGGTTGGGAAGATCCCCTGGAGGAGGGCATGGCAACCCACTCTGCAGAATCCCATGGACAGAGGAGCCTGGCGGGCTATAGGCCATGGGGTGGC
Source organism: Ovis aries (assembly GCF_016772045.2). Classification (NCBI taxonomy): domain Eukaryota; kingdom Metazoa; phylum Chordata; class Mammalia; order Artiodactyla; family Bovidae; genus Ovis; species Ovis aries. The sequence continues at coordinate 53,391,861 of NC_056065.1, forward strand.
AAAGAGTTGGACGCGACTGAAACGACTTAGCAGACACACACAGAGTGCATATTTTCCTTGTGCTTATACACCTAAGAGAACCACGTTCCTGGCAGACGTAGATCGAGGTCTCACTCGCTCTTTCAAGTGGCCTGCCTCCCGCTGTTGACAGGTCTGTACGTGTCCTGGTGCCACAGGCGCTTGTATTTCTAACTTGTCTCTTAATTAGAGTTGAGTCCTCAGTGTCACCTTTCAGCATCCCCAGTGTCCTGGCTGGGTGTCAGCTTTTATGGGCACTGTGCTCTGGAGTTCCAGGGAGAGTCGGCTGTAGACATGACCCAAGACAACCCCTTGTCTCTTTTCTTGCTGGAGTGCCCCACCCAGTCCTGATACTCTGTCCCAAATGCTGGATCTTTCTGGAAATGACACCTTCATCCTGCTGCTGTTGCTCTTTAGTTACTAAGTCGTGTCTGAGTCTTTGTGAGCCCATGGACTGTAGCCCGCCAGGCTCCTCTGTCCATGGGATTTTCCAGGCAAGAATACTGGAGTCGGTTGCCATTCTCTTCCCGGGGAATCTTCCCGCCCCAGGGATTGACCTTGCGCCTCCTGCATCACAGGCTGATTCTTTACTTCTGAGCCACCTGGGAAGTTGGGGTGCTCTATCAATTAACTCAAAGGGCAACCTCATTGCTGGGCCAGTGGGTCAGAGGACCTGCCTCTCTGTCTGGCATGGACAGCCCTAGGAGCAGTTGGCAGTCTGTTCTGGAGAGGCCAGTGGCACTGTCACCTGAAGCTGGCCAGCTGCCAGCTGTCTCAGATCCCGCAAGATTTAGGCCTTTCAGCCAAGTGGCTGTCCATTGCCCTCTGTCCCAGAATCCTGTGGTCCCCGATGTAGCTGAGAATGAGGTGCTTGGCCGGTCTTGTCACCATCAGGCTGGCGGTGTGATGGTGGCCCAGAAGGACCTCCATGTAGGCTGGTTGTCATGAAGACCTGGAATCGGGTGTGTTCGTGGTTACTTGAGTCAAATTGTATCCTGAACACCGTCACTGTAAGATCACAGCAGAGTGTATCACTCCAGTCCTGGGACTGTTCTGGGCTCCTGCCCTCAGGTCTTCGCCAAGCTGTGCCAGCCACTTCCCCAATTCTCCCCCCAACCCCACCCCCCACCTTCCCATCCTCATCTCTACTTCTCTGCCTTTCTGGTTCCTACTTAACCTTCCATCCTCCAACCCTCTGGGCCTCGAGGCTGCATTGGGAGGCTGGCCTGTGCAACCTGATTGGATCCTGTGTTACCTCTACGATCACTGCTCGACCTGCCAGTTTGCAGGTCTGGCCGGTTTTGAGGGCACAAAGTGTTTCTTTTTCTCCTTGAACCCCCAGCAGTTGGTGCACTAAATGACGTGTTTGGAAACCTGATGGCTTGCATTGCACTTGGAACAAACCAGCTCCTTCCTGTGTCCTGAGAGGGTCCATCCACAGCCCAGCCACACCAGCCTTCCTCTGTCCTGGGAACAGAGCAGGTGCTTGTGACCAACCAGGACCTCCTAAATTATGGCTTTCTTGCCTGCTGAGATGGTCCTACCTCCCCATGGCTGTGTCTCCCTCATTATCAGGTCCCCATGAGATGTTCCCTTCTCAGAGAGGCCTTCCCTGATCACCCCACCCAAACAGTACCATCCCCACCCCACTCACTGTTGTCGTATCTCCTTGTGTCTGTGGCATCGCGCTCGTAGAGTCCACATTATCTTGGTCACAAGTCTTGTTGCTCTAGAAGCATGAGCTCCAGAGTCGTACGTTCCCTGCAGTGTCCTCAGGAACTGGGCCTTGCCCAGCATAGAAGGGTCTCTGAGGGGCCGCGGGCATGTGTGAGTGGACGAACGCACACTCCTGGGGCCTCTGTCACAAGGGCCATCAGGGGACAGGCCAACATCACTGCCCTTGGCTTTTACCCCCACAACCCCCCCTGCCCGCCTGTGGTCAGCCAAAGACACCCAGATCACCTTTCAGCAGGGGCAGAGGCCTGGAGTGGGGGTTCTCTGGGCTCCATTAGCAGATCCTGCTCAAACCCTCAGGTGGTTGCTGTGAAGGAGGGAGGGGCCAGCTGCACCTACCCCATCTGTGAGAGCAGTGCTGGCAAGAGAGTGGAGCCGCCTTCGTCCGGGGAGTCTGTGAGCCTCTGCCCTGGCGAGGTGCAGTGTGAGTGGCTGGGGGAGAGGGTTCAGGACGCCGAGACCACAGATCCGTTTACCCTGCTGAATCGGAAACCTGCTTCATCTGGCGCAAGCAAACAGAAAGGTGTCTTGTAAAGATGTGGGTGTGTCGCCAGGAGCCCAAAGTCCTAAACAGTTAGGCCCAGGGAGCTGGCGGGTGAGACCTAGGAGGCTGCAGGGAACACAGCGCCTCCCTCTTTCACTCTCTGCTTCTCACACCATCTCTCTTTAACTTTCTATTTTATAGTCACGTGTAGCTGATTCAGAGCTTCCCTGGTGGCTCAGAGGTAAAGAGTCTGCCTGCAGTGCAGGAGCTGCAGGAGATACAGGTTTGATCCCTGGATTGGGAAGATCCTCTGGGGGAGAGCATGGCAACCCACTCTGGAGAGTCCCATGGACAGAGGAACCTGGGGGGCTACAGTCCATAGGGTCTCAAAGAATTGGACACGACTGAAGTGACTTAGCACACATGCACACATGGCCGATTAACAATGTTGTGATAATTTCAGGTGACAGCAAAGAGACTCAGCCATACATATGTGTATCCATTCTCCCCCAAACTCCCCTCCCATCCAGACTGGCATGTAACATTGAGCAGAGGTCCCTGTGCGCACATCGTCTTTTAGTCTCCTCTTCATATATTAATAGGCTTTCTCAGTTTTTTCCATGCATGTGACAAAATAATACGCTGCTCCATTCATGGGACCAGCTGAGGCCAGGCGAGATGTGCTGTCCTGGTTCCAATTTCCAGATCTGAGAGGAGGCTCTGGGGGGCGGAGCTTAGGGATGGGGGCTGGGCAGACCACCCTCTAGGCATGGAGCTAGGCATGCATGACTCTGGCCGGGCTTCCTGTGAGCTGATCCTGGGCCCTGGTGTCCCCTCTGTCAAATGCAGGTGATAGCATCTGCCCTTTGACCTCAAGTGACATCATATGAAGATGCTCAGAGTACAGCTTCCTCCAGCACCGCACATAGAAGCCGTTGTTTTCTTCCTTATCCAGTTCATAGAAATGTGGACAAACAGGCTTACAAATCCCCCTGGATTTAAGCATTGCCTGTTAAATCCCAGATGTCCACAATCCATGCAGACGGGCATTAGCCGTGTGTTCACAGCACGTCCTCCCAGGGGCTCTCAGCCTGTCTCCTCTGCTTCAGAAGGTGCCCAACAAAGAGCCCCCAGTGCCTTATCTCCTTCATCCTCCAGGTTGGCCATGGGGATAAATGCCAGAGGCAGGAGTCAGGACCTCAGAGGAGCTGCGGGCCACTCAGGATTAAGGGGCAGCTTCTCAGACATGAACCCAAACCAGAGATCTAGGAATTTGGTTCCTGTCCCTACTGCTTTGTTGGCCAGCAGTCGACCTGAGTCGCATCCTCTTTCTCAGTTGCTCTCGATAATGAACAGTGACCCCAGATGCCCCCGGGGGCTGTGGGTGGGAGTCCTCAGAGGAGGTGGGATACAAGGAGAACCACAAGCACATTAGAAAGAGCTTGGAGCTCTGCACTGACTAGACTCCCCAGAACGTAGTGGTGTCTGAGTTCCTCTGTCAGCTGCACACCCGGGGGCTGGATGACCTGGAAGGCTTCTTCTAGCTCTGATTCTGGCTGCCTCTGCACCCTCTCCAGCCAGCCTCCTCCAGGTCATGGAATGAGAAGGTCCGACAGCCCCTTGTCCCCAGCATCCAGCAAAGGTCTCCTGGGCGGGCTCCCTTGACACTGGCCCCACCACCCTGGCAGCTCTCTTTCAAATCAGCAGGTACAAGAGTATGTTCTCTTCTGCCCCCACCACATTATTAGAAAGAATGGCATTGCTTTTTCACAAAACACCAAGGGGATGATTTCTCTTTTTAACATAAGCTTCCCTGGTGGCTCAGATGGTAAAGAGTCCACCTGCAGTGAGTGAGCCCTGGGTTCGATCCCTGGGTTGGGAAGATCCCCTGGAGAAGGGTGTGGCAACCCACTCCAGTATTCTTGGCTGGAGAATCCCCATGGACAGAGGAGCCTGGCAGGCTACAGTCTGTGGGGTTGCAAAGAGTTGGACACAACTGAGCAACTAAGCACAGAGAATCATGAATGATTATCTGCATCAGAAACGAAGATGTCACATGGTCCTGTTCAGGGCCTGAGGACTTAGAGCTGAAGGTCAGGACACCTGCTGACCTGGGCAGGTCATCTAACTTGTCTGGTATGTGGTTCCTTCATCTGTAACCCTGAGGTTTGTCAGGAACATCAGGGAAATCCTAATGTAAAAGGGCTTTAGGAAAAAATGGGGATGTGCAGACATGGATATGACTGTCTTTTTTTTTTTTTTTTACTTTGCTTTTTCCCCATGTGCTATATTATGTATTGGAGAAGGAAATGGCAATCCACTCCAGCACTCTTGCCTGGAAAATCCCATGGATGGAGGAGCCTGATAGTCTTAAAATTACTCATGGAAAGCTACTTAGATTTTTTTGTTTGAGTCTTAAAACCAGAATTAGGTGCTATTTATTTATTTTGTCTGTGCGGCATGTGGAATCTTACTTCCCCAACCAGGGATTGAGCCTATGCTCCTGGCATTGGAAGAACAGAATCTTAACCACTGCCTTGCCATGAAAGACCCCTGAAATGACTGTCTCTAAGGATGAAGTTTTATACTCACAGATGTCTAGAAACAGGAGAAATGGAAGCCTTACAGGGCCACACAGCGAAGCAGCAGGGATGGTCAGGAGGCAGATGAGGTAAAAAGAAAGACAGATGAGGGTCTTTATAGTGGTTTTTGCAGGAAGGAATGGGTGAAGGGGGGTAAGCAGAGGAGGCAGGTTTAAGGTTGGCTAGTTTGAGTAATTTCAGGAAACTCTCATTAAAAGGATGATCCCTAGCTATCTAGTACCTGGCCCTGCAGTGTTTGAGGGCAGGAAGATAAGAGTCTGGGATTGCAAGAATCTGATCAAAAGAGATGGGTGGGATATCAACTGGGGTTGGTAGGTTTGCCTATCAAGGGTGTGCTCATTGGCAAGGATTTAGGAACTGGCCAGCACTGGGAGCGACAGTCCTTCCCCAAGTGGCAAGGCCCCAAGATGCCAAAGCTAAATAAAATATAGAATGTAAAAATCATGATGAATACAAGGGTCATTGCAGATATAATTGAGTGGTATTTTATTTAATCCAACATATCCAAAATGTTATACTTTCAACTTGTAATCAAAAGAAAACTCATTCATGAGCTATTTTCCCATTCTTTATTTCACACAAAGTCTTTAAAATCTGGGTGTGTTTTATACTTACAGCACATCTCAGTCTAGCATCCCAGACTAGCTGCGATCAATTTCTCAACACGTGGCTGGTGGCCACTGTAGTGGATAGCATAGCTCTAAGTATACTAGTGTCTTTCAAAGAGGTCAGTGTCAGGCTTACCCCATTTTACAGATGAGAACATCAAGGCACAGATGGGTTAATGTAACTTGGCTGAGGTCACCAGCCAAGAAATGACAGAGGGAGAGATGAGCAGGGGTCTTTGTCACTAAACATTCCATGGCTTCTCAAATCTCATGTCAGAACCAGGTCCCTTAGGCACAAACCCACTCTCTTGTCCACAGCTCCTGCTTTAGCTTAGAACCAAACTCAGTGAGCCTCGCTAACTCAGAATCTTACCTTGGCTGAATCAAAGGTGACTTGAGTGTATTAGTGGAAGTCAGAGTTCAGTTAGTTCAGTCACTCAGTCGTGTCCGACTCTTTGCCACCCCATGAATTGCAGCATGCCAGGCCTCCCTGTCCATCACCAACTCCAGGAGTTTACTCAGACTCACGTCCATCGAGTCAGTGATGCCGTCCAGCCATCTCATCCTTTGTCGACCCCTTCTCCTCCTGCCCCCAATCCCTCCCAGCATCAGAGTCTTTTCCAGTGAGTCAGCTCTTCATATGAGGTGGCCAAAGTACTGGAGTTTCAGCTTTAACATCATTCCTTCCAAAGAAATCCCAGGGCTGATCTCCTTCAGAATGGATTGGTTGGATCTCCTTGCAGTCCAAGGGACTCTCAAGAGTCTTCTCCAACACCACAGTTCAAAAGCATCAATTCTTCAGCACTCAGCCTTCTTCACAGTCCAACTCTCACATCCATACATGACCACAGGAAAACCATAGCCTTGACTAGACGGACCTTAGTCAGCAAAGTAATGTCTCTGCTTTTGAATATGCTGTCTAGGTTGGTCATAACTTTTCTTCCAAGGAGTAAGTGTCTTTTAATTTCATGGCTGCAGTCACCATCTGCAGTGATTTTGGAGCCCCCCAAAATAAAAATCTGACACTGTTTCTGCTGTTTCCCTATCTATTTCCCATGAAGTGATGGGACTGGATGCCATGATCTTAGTTTTCTGAATGTTGAACTTTAAGCCAACTTTTTTACTCTCCTCCTTCACTTTCATCAGGAGGCTTTTTAGTTCCTCTTCACTTTCTGTCATAAGGGTGGTGTCATCTGCATATCTGAGGTTATTGATATTTCTCCCAGCAATCTTGATTCCAGCTTGTGTTTCTTCTAGTCCAGCGTTTCTCATGATGTACTCTGCATATAAGTTAAATAAGCAGGGTGACAATATACAGCCTTGACGTACTCCTTTTCCTAATTGAAACCCTGTTGAAAACAAGTTCACCTCCTATTTTAGGCTCTTCTGAGACTTTATCTGGAACAATGACACCTCCCTGCTTGCCAGACAGATATCAAGTTGTGTCTTTCCTCCGCTCAGAACTCTCCAGTAACTCCCATGTTGCTGAGATTAGAAGCCAAGTTTCTTCCAAGGGCTTCCCCACCCTCTCTGCAATCTGACCTCCTTTCTTTCTGGCCTCATTTCCTACTACTCTCTTTCATTCACTCTAGTCCAGGCACCCAGGCCCCATGTTGTTTCCCAAACGTCACAGGCATATTCCTACCTCAAAGCCTTGCTGTTCCCTCCACCTGGACCGCCCTTGTCCTGATGTCCACATGACGTTCGCCCTGGCTCCTTTTAGCTGCTTGCTCAAATGCTCATGGAGCCTTTCCTCCCAGCCCCAGTGAGCTCTGAGACCTGCCACCTCCAGCTATCTTTCTCTCCCTACTCTCCTTTTTCTTTATTACACCTGTCACCTCCTGCTGCATAACACATCTTACTGATTAACTTGTGGTCTGTCCATTTCCCCTCACTAAATTGTAGTCACAAATTATTTTTTCCACTGTTTTTACTCCAAGGCTGGCATGTATTAGGTACTCAATATGTTTTTTATTTTTTTGGCTGTGCTGTGCGACATGTGGAATCTTAGTTCCCTGACCAGGGATCAAACTCGTGCCCTCTGCATTGGGAGTGTGGAGTCATAACCGCTGGATCACCTGGAAAGTTCCCTTCAGTATGTGTTTGCTGAATGAATGAATGGCTCATTGATGGGTGCTAACACCAGGCAAAGGGGAGAAGAGCAGAGAGGAGGCAGTCTCTAGGATCACCCTCTTATTTAGATGAACTAGTTTGGTAAACTGATTCTCATCAACATATTAGTGATTTGTGAGTTAACCAGGAATAGACACAGTAAAGGCAGAAGGAAGGGACCTCTGCTTACCACGGAGGCATAGTCTGCATAGAATTCCAGACACGGGGATGCTCAGGTGGAGGAGGCCTGATGGGAAGGTCAGAGCCCCAGGCCTCATCAAATTACCGCTTCTGAGCAGTTACCTGGGCTTCCTGTCTCTTACAAGATGCCAGATATTCTTTGTATTTGGACAGCAAGACCATGTTGACATAGGGAAATGGATATTTAACTAAGGAGAGATGTGGAAGGACATAATCCCTGTTGTCAGATGTTTGAGGAGCTGTCATGCAATGTAGGAGACTTGTTTTGGCCTCAGAAGATGGACCTGTGGCTTCAAACTACAAGGAGACTGATTTTGATGCACTGTAAGGAGGAAGAGCTAGCTGTTAGGGCTCTGCAAATGGGCTGCCTGGGTAGAGAGTGAAGTTGCCATCCTTAGAGGCATTCAAGCAGAGACCAAATGACCACTTGTCGGTGGTGCTAAAGGGAGCATTAAGGAATGGGTGAGATTTCTGCCCACGGTGCTTCAGTCCTCTGAATCTGGCTTTCTGAGGTTGTTTTCATTTTCTCCTGGTTCTCTGGCTAGAGAAGCATGTCTTGAAGGAAGCTCCAGCATGCTGGAAGTCCAGTGACTGTCTGTCTTGATGGCTGGACCAGTTGCTCCACCTTTCTTTTTTCCCCTTCCTTGCCCATGCTTCTTTCTGAACCTAAATAGACAAAGTTTTTAAGTCGTGCAGCTGGAGAGAAATTCAGAGCCCCTAGCCCCTTGCTTATTGCAGGTCTGGCTCTGCTCATGCCAGTCACTGTAGGAAACCAGATCACTTGCCAACTATCAGAACTGGTTTCTAAAATGTATCATGTGTGTCCAGTTCAGGTGGCTCAGTGGTAAAGAATCCACCTGCCAATGCAGGAAACATGAGTTTGATCCATGGGTCAGGAAGATCTCCTGGAGAAGGAAATGGCAACCCACTGCAATATTCTTGCCTGGAAAATCCCATGGACAGAGGAGCCTGGCAGGGCTACAGTCCATGGGGTCACAAAGAACTGGACATGAATTAGTGACTAAACAGCAGCAACAACAACAACGCCATGTCAATTCATGTTCAGCTCCCTTTGAACCAGGATACTGGTCTTTTGGGGCTCTCCCCCAAGCCCACATAATCCGAGCTTCCAGACGCAGCAGGAATGCCCCCTGTATATGCCACCAGCTTCTTCCCTTCACTCATCTGTGAATATTTGTCATCCTTCTGTTCTATGCTCCAGAGAGCCCGGCTCCAGGGGCTCTGTCACTAACCATCACGTGGCTTCCCAAATCTCATATCCGAAGCCAAGGGCTCTTAGTTACAAGCCTATCCTCTTGGGTCCAGAGCCTCTAAATTAGTCAGTGAGCTTCCCTGATCCAGAACCTGCTCTTCAAGGGTGTAAACCAATGATGACTTGAACAGCTTAGTGGAAACCAAAGGAAGCTAGACGCCTATGAGGACAAATTCAGCTCCCAGTCTCGAGGACATAATAGTGCACCTGACAAGGGCTCGGACCTCGTGGAGGGAACATTCCAGAAGACTCAGAAAAGCTTACATAATGGGGTTATCTTGTCTGCTTTTCTTTCAGATAGGAAACTGTGGCTCAGCGACACTGAGTGACTTGTCCAAAGTCACACAGCAAACTAATGAAAATCTAAGACAAGTGCCAAAGCCCCTGTTTCCTGGGCTGGGTGATTCCCTCACCTTGTAGGGCAGGCACTAGAGGGGGTTTTGGATTTAGATCCGCTGTGATTGGAACCCTGAGCCTTTATTTACTAGCTGTGTGAGCCTGGGCAGGTTGCTTAACCTTTCTGTGCTTCAGCTTTCTCATGTGTAAAATATGTGCTTAGTCACTCAGTCGTGTCCAACTCTTTGCGACCCCAAGGACTGTAGTCCACCAGGCTCCACTGTCCATGGGGATTCTCCAGGCAAGAATACTGGAGTGGGTTGCCATGCCCTCTTCCAGGGGACCTTCCCAACCCAGGGATCGAACCCAGACTCATGCATTGCAGGCGGATTCTTTACTGTCTGAGTCACCAGGGAAGCTCAAGAACTCTGAAGTGGGTAGCCTATCTCTTTTCCAGGGGATCTTCCCGACCCAGGAGTCGAACCGGAGTCTTCTGCATTGCAGGTGGTTTCTTTACCAGCTGAGCTAATACTCACAAGTCTGTCAAATGGGTCAAAGCATATGGGTCAAGTAACCCCTGTGACAAGCTTAGCACAGTGCCTGGCAAACAGAACGCTGTTCATAAATGCCGGCTATTACTATTATCAGCTATAGATGAAGGCCTGTGTTACCGCCATAAGAACGAGCAGTTCCAGAGGCTCACCCTGAGCCACAGACGTGGCTATCACTGCAGGTGCTGGATCCTGGGGGTCCCTGTGGCCCCTGCTGTCAGAGGAAAGTGAAAGTGAAAGCGAAGTTGCTCAGTTGTGTCCAACTCTTTGCAACCCCATGGACTGTAGCCACCAGGCTCCTCCATCCATGGAATTTTCCAAGCAAGAGTAATGGAGTGGGTTGCCATTTCCTTCTCCAGGGGCTCTTCCTGACACAGGGATCGAACCCGGGTCTCCCACATTGCAGGCAGATGCTTTACCATCTGAGCCACCCGGAAAGCCTTCCTCTGCTGTCAGAGGAAACATAAATCTAACAACAACAACAAAAACAGTCTGGTTCACGACTTCCTAGAAAAATCAGAGCTCCTGTGTTGGTAAATTGTTTCAGAGCGGTTTGGGCATAGGAAGAATGTTCCCTGAAAGGGAAGTGCCAGCACTCATGGGGAGATGTCCCAAGCTGCATGGGTGGGGATGGCCACATGTCACTCCAGAGAGATACAGGCAAGTGAAGTCCAACCAGTGATGCGAGCGAGGCCAGTCACAACAGTCTGCCACGGTGTCATGGAAAGAAGACGGGCTTTGGTGACGGCCAGGCCTGCCCTTAAGTCCAGACCCTCACAGATGAGTTGTATGACTTCAGGCAGATCATACAGCTTCTTGGAGCCCCGGTCATTGCATCTAGAACCTACCCCATATTTATACCCATGTTCGTAGCAGCATTGTTCAAATGACTGAAGGGTGGGAGTGACGCAGGTGTCCACTGATGGATGAATGGACAAACAGGATGTGGCCCATCCATACAATGGACCACAAAGACGGAAATTCATGGGACTTCCCTGGTGGTCCAGTGGTTAAGACTTCACGGTCCAATGCAGGGGGTGCAGGTTCAATCCCTGGTCAGGGAGCTAAGATCCTGCATGCCTTACTGGCCTAAAAGCCAGAACAAACACGACAGAAGCAATATTGTAACAAACTCAATGAAAAATGGTCCACATTAAAAATTAATCTTTGAAAAAGCAGAAGGAAATTTTGCCACATGCTACAACATGGATGAACCTTGAGGACATGATGCCCGTTGGAAGGGCCAGTCATAAAAGGACAAAGACTGTATCATCCACTTACTTGAGGCACCTTAGAATAGTCGATTGCATAGACACAGAATGGTGGTTGCCAAGGGCTGAGAGGAGGGAGGGGTGGAGGGCTCGTGCTTAACAGGAAGAGGGATTTAGTTTTGCAAGATGAACAGCGCTCTGGAGGTGAATGGTGGGGAGGGTTGTACACATTGTAGATGTACTTTATGCCACTGAATTGTACACTTAAACATGGTTAAAATGGTACATTTCAGATTATGTATATTTTACCACAAAATTTAAATTAAAAAATGGGACAGGAAAAAAAAATAGCCCAAAGCAGGGCATCACAGCCTCGATCCTGCTGGCACAGCATCCATGCGCTCAGTCGTGTCCAGCTCTTTGCGACCCCGTGGACCGTAGCCAGCCAGGCTCCTCTGTCCTTGGGATTTCCCAGGCAAAGATACTGAAGTGTGTTGCGGTTTCCTCCTCCAGGGGATCTTTCTGATCCAGGGATTGAGCCTGTGTCTTCTGTGTCTCCTGCACTGCAGATGGATTCTTTACCATCAGGATTCTTTAGCCATCAGGAAAGCCCCTCCTGTTGACATTATGGGAAAGAACCCACCTGTCAATGCAGAAGACAAAACAGATGTGGTTCAATCCCTGGGTCTGGAAGGTCCCCTGGAGGAAGGAATGGCAACCCATTCCATTATTTTTGCCTGGAGAATCTCATGGATAGAGGAGCCTGGCCAGCTGCAGTCCTTGGGGCTGCAAAGAGTTGTACACGACTGAAGCGACTTAGCTCACATGCACGTGATGCTGGCGTTACGGAGGTCGTCGTGGGCACTGAGTGTTTAGCAGCAGCCATACCATCTACCCACTAGCACTGCACCCAGTTTCGAGGACCAAAAACATCTCCAGCCATTGTCAGATGCCTGCTGAGGGGCAAAATCACCCCCAGATGAGAACCACTTTTCTATAGGGCTGCTGAGAAGAGGATTAAAGGACATGGTGGTGCAGTACTTATCATGATTCCTGGTAAATGGTAAGAGTTTCAATAAATATTACTTCCCCACAGAAGTAATCTGAAGTACCCACTTAATGCACACACTTCTCATCACCCTCAGAACACTCGAGCATCACTTCTTCCAACTGGCCAGTGAGCCCAACGGCAGATATTAACTGGGGACACTGGGTGATCAGAGGGGCGGGTCCAGGAAGGGAGCTGCAGCTGGTGTCTCTGAGGAGCATGGAGCATCGTCACCATGGGTGGTGGGAGATACCAGCCTCTTGGGGGCAGTCTTAGTTTTCCTCATGCTGGTCTTGCCAGAAAGATCTAGCTAGTTCATCAGTTATCATAAGTAGACACAGGTTGGTGACCTCAGAACTCAGCCCAAGGTCCAACTTGTAGCAAATGTCTGTTATTGATAGTGGAGGCGGCAGCAGCAGTGGTGGTGGTAGATGGAGGTGGGCATCAGGGTGGAGATGGTAGTCATGGGGGGGTGGACATGGGAGAGGTGGGTATGAGGGTGGAGATGGTGGACATGGGCGAGATGGCCGTCAGGGTGGAGATGGTGGGTGTAGCAATGGTGGTGATGGGTCAAGATGACAGCAGTGGTGGTGGTAGCGGAAATGCTTGCATGCTTCCCAGAGGATAAAACTGCAAGCCATCTCTGCATGAAATGACCATCTCTGTCATTCCTTACCAGGGGGAAGACAGGCCAGGAAAACTGCATTGGGAGGCAGTCAGTTTTCCATGCTTATGTGTGTGACTGAGGTTGGTGTCTGGAGGTTTGGGGTGGGATTCAGGCTGGAGTGGAGGGCAGCAGACACAAGTCACAGCCCTGGTGCAGGATCCACCCTTTCTATAGGACGTGCTCTGCGGAGCCAGGACCAAGCAGGAGCCCTTGACCTGCTGCTGCCGATGCATCTTCCTCAGGGAGAAATCAGCCGATTACTTAATCAGATGGAGTGTCTCCTGGCTGAGATGGTGAAGACAACTGGGAACTTCCCCCATGTGGTGATATTTAATGAAAGTGGTGATGGGGAGAAAAGTCAGCACTATAAAAAATGAGAGCTGGTGTTCCCCAGTGCCCACTCCCCAGAAGAAGGAGTAGACCTTGCCTGCCATCTGCGATGCCCTCTCCTGTAGTCTTCCTTTGTAGCACAAAGTAGCTGCAGCAGGGGCCACGTACATGCAACTCCAGGTGCTTGTAGTGAACTAAGAACCTGATGCCCCAGAAGAGCACTAAATGAGGGGTCAGAAGACCTGGGTTCCATCCAGACTGTGTGACCTCAGGCAAGTTGCCTAACTTCTCTGGGTCTCTCAGCTGTAAAATAAAGGGGAGAGGTTGGGGAGGGATACTAGATGTCAAAGGTGCCTTTGGGTTTCACCCTCTACGATGCTGTGAAATCAGGAGGCCAAAAGTCTGGCCATACGTGTGAAAGAACCACAGCTGCTTCTGCTTCCTGGCCTTTTCAGTTGGGGTGCCAGGAGGCTGGTAGGGAGGGTGTTTGACTGGCCCAGGCCCTCTTACTCCAATGAGCAGGAGAGAAGAGTGACAGCAGTGATGACCGCTGGCCAAGAGCAGCAGGACCAACACCCGGTGGTCCTGGAGAATGCCCTTCCTCCTGGGTATGGGACAGGGGACTTCCTTTCTTGGGAGTTGTTGCTCCAGAGTGGGTTGGGTGGAGGAGTTCAGCCTGACTCTTTCCCCACTGCTCCTTGTCACAGGTCCTTCTCATCCTGGGTAGGACCTATGAATGTATTAGCATATAGGTCTTGGACAGGCGCTTTACAGAAAAACAACTCCCAGTGGCCAGTGAGCACATCACACATGGTTTATTTAGCTCTATTGGTCATCAGAGAAATGCAAATTCAATTACCAGTGTGCCCTTTTATGGCCTGTCAGGTTGGCAAACATGAAAAGGTGACAAAATCCATTGTTGGCATTAATTCAGGGACTCTCACACAATCTGCAATTTGGGGGCGATGTGTCTTGTGGAAATAATTAAGGATGTATATACATGGTGCTGGGAAAGATTGAAGGTGGGAGGAGAAGGGGACGACAGAGGATGAGATGGCTGGATGGCATCACCGACTCGATGGACATGAGTTTGAGTAAGCTCCAAGAGTTGGTGATGGACAGGGAGGCCTGGTGTGCTGCAGTCCATGGAGTCGCAAAGAATCGGACACGATTGAGTGACTAAACAACAGCAACAACATGGTGCTCATAGCAGCTTTGCTTCAGGAAGGAAAAAAACTGGAAGCTTTCTGGGATTGGGCAGATAAGTCAAGTCGTTCAGTTGCTAAGTTGCATCTGCCTCTTTGTGACCCTATGGACTGCAGCATGCCAGGCTTCCCTGTCCTGCACTATCTCCCAGAGTTTGCTCAGTACCTTGAATCAGTGGTGCAATCTAACCATCTCATCCTCTGTCCTCGCCTTCTCCTCCTGCCTTCAATCTTTCCCAACATTAGGGTCTTTTCCAATCAGTTGATTCTTCACGTCAGGTGGCCAAAGTATTGAAGCTTCAGATTCAGCATCAGTCCTTCCAGTGAATATTCAGGATGGATTTCCTTTAGGATTTATTGGTTTGATCTCCTTGCTGTCCAAGGGACTCTCAGGAGGCTTCTCCAGCACCACAGTTCAAAAGGATCAGATTTTTAGCATTCAGCCCTCTTTCTGGTCCAACTCTCACATCCATATTTGACTACTGAAAAAGCCATAGCTTTGACTGTATGGACCTTTGACTGCAAGGTGATGTCTCTGCTTTATAATATGCTCTCTAGGTTGGTCATAGCTTTTATTCCAAGGATGTAACCATTTCAAGTGATGTTTGATGATTATGTTGGTGGAGTGAAGGATGTCCCCAGAATGTTTATCTACCAGAGTGGTGGAATGTGGATCTGCTCTGGGGCTTTATGTGTATGCACACAGAGAGGAATGTGAGCTCATCTTCTCTTGCGAGGACTCCAAAATTACAACTTGCTGCTGAACAACCATTGACAGGAGAATGCTGGATCCCACCAAAAAAAGTGTCCAAGCACAAAGGAGAGTACATCATGCGAAATGCTGGGCTGGATGAAGCACAGGTTTGAACAAGATTGCCAGGAGAAATATCAATAACCTCAGATATGCAGATGACACCACCCTTATTGCAGAAAGCAAAGAGGAACTAAAGAGTTTCTTGATAAAAGCGAAAGAGGAGAGTGAAAAAGCTGGCTTAAAACTCAATATTCAAAAAATGAAGATCATGGCATCTGGTCCCATTACTTCATGGCAAATAGATGGGGAAACAATTGAAACAGTGACAGATTTTATTTTCTTGGGCTCTAAAATCACTGCTTATGGTGACTGCAACCATGGAATTAAAAGATGCTTGCTCCATGGAAGAAAAGCTACGACAAACCTAGACAGCATATTAAAAAGCAGAGACATTACTTTGTTAACAAATGTCTGTCTACCTAAAGCTATGTTTTTTTTGGTAATCATGTATGGATGTGAGAATTGGACCATAAAGAAAACTGAGTGCTGAAGAATTGATGCTTTTGAACTGTGGTGTTGGAGAAGACTCTTGAGAGTCCCTTGGACTGCAAGGAGATTCAACCAGTCCATCCTAAAGGAAATCAGTCCTGAATATTCATTGGAGGGAGTGATGCTGAAGCTGAAGCTCCAATACTTTGGGTACCTAATGCAAAGAGCCAACTAATTGGAAAAGACCCTGATTCTGGGAAAGATTGAAGGCAGGAGGAGAAGGGGATGACAGAGGATGAGATGGTTGGATGGCATCACCAACTGGATGAACATGAATTTGAGCAAGCTCCGGGAGTTGGTGATGGACAGGGAAGCCTGGTGTGCTGCATTCCATGGGGTCGCAAAGAGTCAGGCATGACTGAATGATTGAACTGAACTGAACACAGAGAAGAAAAAAATTCTAGACAGGTGTAAGCCAATGTATTAAACATGTATTTAGTTCCTTCTTTTTAGTTCTGTTGTTTCGGTGGATACACAGGCTTTGCATAATAAGTGGAATTAGGAAGACAAAAATATATTTTTAATGACAAAAAGCACTTAGAGGAGCCTGGCATTAGCCAGGTCCCAAGAGAGGCCAAATCGGGGGAAGGGCCCCTTGCGAGCCTCTGGCTGGCTGCAGGTCTGTTTGTTGGCAAAGGGGCGAGAGATTAATCTCAATCTGCCTTCCGCTGTGTCACCATCTATTTCAGGAGTGTAGCAGCTCTTCACCCTCTCCAGCTCAGGTGTCAGTTGCTGGGGAGAAGTCATCAGTCAGAGGAGAGGGCCTGGAGGGGTGGCAGCAGGCAGGGAGCCAAACCGCCCTGCATGAGGACTGGCCCATCTCTTTGGAGCGGGCCTGGCAGAGCAGGAGGAGGTGGTTCTGAAGTGAAGGAGCAGTGGGCTGCATTCTGCCTGGGCCTGGATGAGCCAGTGCCCACCTTGTTTCAGTGGAAGGTGGATCTGGGTTGGAGGAAGGAGACAGAAGGTAGGAACTCAGATTTCCATCAATTGTGCCTGTTCCCCGAGTTGTCTCCCTAGGCCAGGAGATGAGCTGCACAGAGTCATCCCTGCTCCCCCAAGAGCCTGGAGCCACAGCATGTGATTTGATGGGACAGCTGGGCAGAGTGAGATGATTTGTGACAGTGTAACAGGTGTCCGGCTCATCCTTGAACTCAGTTTTCCTATAATCTGTTGGTTAATTGGGCCTCTGAAGTGTAAACAAAAAAAGCCAATCCTGGCTAATGTAAGCAAGGAAAGTGCAAGGATGTCAGGTAATTCACAGAACTGAAGAGGAGGCTTGGGAAGCAGACTCAGGAGAGAATGGGGCAGCCCTGGGAGTCTGGAAAGCAGAGACCAGTTGATGAGTTCTGCAGGGCAGGGCTGCTGGATTGAGTGGGCTCCGGCCATGCTTTTGGTCAGTCCACACAAGATCAGTGTGCTGGGGCAGAGAGACTTGGGCAAGGGGTCATGCATTTTAAGAAGGTCACATCAAGGGACTGTCCTGGTAATCTGGTTGATAAGACTCCACACTACCACTGCATGGTGGTATTGCATGTTCAATCCCCGTTCAGGGTATTAAGATCCTACATGCTGTGCAGTATGGCCAAAAAATAAATGAAGAAAGAAAGCTGGACAAGACATACCCAGGGGGTAAGAGGTGATTGCCCCAAATGAAATCTGAAAGCAGACTCCATATGAGTAGAGATGGAGTGTAAAAAGCTGAAGGATGACTGTTACATGCTAGACATCTCGATTGGGTGAATTGCATCCCCTAGAGGGATATGGACAGGGAGGCCTGGCGTGCTGCGATTCATGGGGTCTCAAAGAGTCGGATACGACTGAGCGACTCAGCTGAACTGAACTGAGAGGGATATGTTTAAGCCCTAATACCCAGAGCCTGTGAAGGTGACCTTATTTGGAAAAAATCTTTGCAGATATAGTTGAGTTAAGGATCTTGAGATGAGATCATCCTGGATTTAGGATGGGCCCTAAATCCAATGACAAGCATCCTTGTAAGAGAAAGAGAGATGTGAAAGAGACTGTTGTTATTCAGTCCCTAAGTCGTGTCCAACTCTTTGCAACCCTGTGGACTGCAGCAAGCCAGGCTTCTCTGTCCTTCATAAATTATGTTCACACTCATGTCCATTGAGTCAGTGATGCCATCCAACCATCATATCCTCTGTTGCCCACTTCTCCTGCCCTCAATCTTTCCCAGCATCAGCGTCTTATCCAATAAGTCAGTTCTTTGAATCAGGTGGCCAAAGTATTGAAGCTTCAGATTCAGCATCAGTTCTTCCCATGAATATTCAGGGTTAATTTCTTTTGGGATTGACTGGTTTGGTCCACCAAATACAGAGCAGAAAGGCAGAAAGAGATACAGAGCAGAAAGTCTTGTGAAGACAGCTGTGGAGACTGGAGTGATGCTGCCACAAGCCATGGAATGCCACGAGTCACCAGAAGCTGGAAAAGGCCAGAAAGAATTTTCCCCTAGAACCCTCAGTGGGAGCCTGGCCCTACTGGCACTTTAATTTTGGACTTCTGGCCTCAACTATGAGAGGATGAATTTGTTTTAAGCCACCCAGTTTGTGATAATTTTTATGGAAGCCCTAGGATGTTAGGACAACACCCAAACTCTTCAGAAATGACCTCTCCCCACTGAGGACTCTGGGCTTGGGCCTCCATTGGAGGTAGTGAGGGTTCTAGATTGAGTTTATAAGTTTCCTGTGCAGCTTTGGCTAAAGTCTGTGACCTACTGGGTCTCAGTATCCCTACAGACACTTGTTCAAGCATTTGTAAGGCAATAGGGGAGGGTAATGACTCCAAATCCAGGCTCCATCACTTCTCCTTTGGGGAATTGGAAGCAGGTAACAGAAATAGTATTCTGTTTATTTGTCTGCAAACTGGAGTTACTACAGTACCATCTATGGAGCTTGTTTTGTAGATTATAGGAGCATAGACAATGCAACAGGGGCTTCCCAGGTGGCTCAGTGGTAAAGAATCTGCCTGCCAGTGCAGGAGAGGAAGGAGACACAGGTTTGATCCTTGGGTTGGGAAGGTCCCCTGGAGAAGGAAGTGACAACCTGCTCCAGTATTCTTGCCTAGAGAATCCCATGGACAGAGGAGCCTGGAGGTTTGCAGTCCATGGGGCCACAGAGAGTGGAACATGACTGAGTGACTGAGCACACACACATACCCCCACAGACAATGCAGTGCTTGGCAGACTATCCTGTAAGGCTGCGGGGTGAAGTGATGGGCCCTCACTCTCTGTGGGTGCTCTGTTCTGTTCCACCTGTTTCCAAAGAGCAGTGAATGTTTCCACCTCCCAAGAGGGAAAAGCATGGGAGAAACGTCTTCCTCTTTTCAGGCAGCTGCGAAGTATCTGACGATGAATTTAGGGAAGAGGACTTTTGTCCTGCAAAGGAGGTGCCTGTGCTTGTCCAGCACCAGTGGCCATTAGGTGGGACAGTTGGTCCCTTTGGGGAGACGGTTTAGGAACTCCTATGGCCACACAGGTAAGCCATGCTCTCCAATCCTGTCTTTATTCATGTTGTTGTTTTTCAGTTGCTAAGTCCCCTTCTTGGCAACCCCATGGATTGCAGCACACCAGACTTCCCTGTCCTTCACTGTCTCCCAGAGTTTGCCCAAACTCATGTCCATCGAGTTGGTGATGGACCATCCACCACGATCATCCAACCATCTCAACCTGTCACCCCCTTCTCCTCCTGCCTTCAATCTTTCCCAGCATCAGGGTCTTTTCCAGTGAGTTGGTTCTCTGCATCACGTGACCAAAGTATTGGAACTTCAGCATTAGAATCAGTCTTTCTGATGAGTATTCAGGGTTGATTTCCTTTAGGATT
The DNA here is from genome assembly GCF_016772045.2 of Ovis aries. NCBI lineage: Eukaryota > Metazoa > Chordata > Mammalia > Artiodactyla > Bovidae > Ovis > Ovis aries. Next base: position 53,411,381 of record NC_056065.1, read on the forward strand.
GACTGGTTTGATCTCCTTGCAGTCCAAGGGACCCTCAAGAGTCTTCTCTCCAGCACTGCAATTCAAAAGCATCAATTCTTCAGCGCTCGGTCCAGCTCTCACATCCACAGCTGACTACTGGAAAAACTATAGCTTTGACTATACAGACCTTTGTCAGCAAAATGATGTCTCTACTTTAATGGTGTACAGATGTACAAATTTTATCTTTTATATAATGATGATAGTGTGCGTGTGTATGTGTGTGCTTGGTGTCCTAACTGAACAGAATTATCAGCTGCAGTCCTCTGTCAATCTCATCTATTTCTTACTTTAAAATTTTTTACTACTATGTAAAATTCAAAAGCCTGAGGACCATAGCTCTAGACTCTAGGCTTCCAAGCAATCTTAGTCACGGGCTGATGGTTTTACCCTCAACTTCTGCCCATGCCTTGCACTTCCTGGCTGCCTCTGGGATGCAGGACATGTAGAAACCACTGCCCAGGGGATTACAAGCTCACATGCCTGCACAGGGGCCATCAGGTGACATGAATGAGTGAGCAGGCTCACGCCATGTGTCCTGTCTCATTAGGGCAGCCTGACCATTGTCTCTGTGTGACAGCATTGCCTTATCTCCTGATTTGAATGTTTCTTAAGATGCTTAAAATAAAAAACGACTGTTGTTGAGTTGGAGTTTCCCACATGGCTCAGTGGTAAAGGATCTACCTGCCAATGCAGGAGACACAGGTTTGATCCCCGGGTTGAAAAGATCGCCTGGAGAAGAGAATGGCAACCCATCCCAATACACTTGCCTGGGAAATCCCACGGACAGAGGAACCTGGAGGGCTACAGTCCATGGGGTTGTAAAAGAGTCCAACATGATTTTGCGACTAAACAATTGTTGAGTTGATTAAAAAAAAAAAAAAAAAAAAGCTTAAAAAGCTATTGCAGCCTGATCCTGGCTCAGGGCTGCTTTCCTTTAATCCCTTAATCCAGATTCTCAATCCCTTGCAGTGATGCTCCAATGACTCCACACGCAGCCACTTGACATCAACCAGTAAGAGTCACTTGGGAAGATGTTGTATTTAGGGGGTGCTATTCTAGCCCAGATGTCCCAGGTGGTGCTAGTGGTAAGAACCTGCCTGCCAACGCAGGAAACCTAAGAGACACAGGTTTGATCCTCCTAGAGACACAGGTTTGATCCTCCAGTACTGGGCTTCCTCGTGGCTGAGATGGTAAAGAATCTGCCTGCAATGTGAGAGACCTGGGTTCCAGCCCTGGGTTGGGAAGATCTCCTGGAGGAGGGCATGGCAACCCACTTCAGTATTCTTGCCTGGAGAATCCCCATGGACAGAGGAGCCTGGAGGGCTACAGTCCATGGGGTTGCAAAGAGTCGGACATGACTGAGTGACTAAGCACGCACATATTAGCCCAGGAGGACATACCTCATGTTGCTTCTCACCAGATTCTACTCAGGCCTCTTACCTGCAGTACATTTCTCATTCCTCTCCAGTGATCCCCCAACTCAAAGATAACTTGTTCATTCCATGAATATGGATGAATACTTATCGTATCTTCCAGACATTCAGCTCTTTATTTTCTGAATTTGTAAAGCCCATACTCAATTCTCAATCATGCATCATCTTCTCCACTGCTTGCTGTTTTTAAGTTTAGGCTCCTCTGTCAGACTATAGCTTCCCAGGTGGCCTAGTGGTAAAGAATCCACCTGTCAATGCAGGAGACAAAGGAGACGTGGTTTTGATCCCTGGGTTGGGAAGATCCCCTGGAGGAGGAAATGGCAACCTACTCCAGTATTCTTGCCTGGGGAATCCCATGGACAGAGGAGCCTGGCAGGCTACAGTCCATGGGATCGCAAAGAGTAGGACACAACTGAACGACTGAACACACAGGCATGCCAGATTATAAGCTTCTGGAGGCTGAATGTGTCCCTTTCTTCAGCATTACAGGCAACATAAGGTGACAGGAAAAACACAGGCTTTGGAGTAAAACAGAGCTGAGAGGGTAAGTTGAATTCGGGCTTTCCTTATTATAGTACGTGAATTGCCAGGATTTCTGAGGCCTGCTTCCTCGCCTATGAATTGATGGTAATGCCACTCACCTCCCCAAGGGAGGTCAGTTATAAGTGTCATGTGTTAAGGGGTGTGCACTGCATCAGAACATAGTAGGTGCTCAACAAGTGCTACCTACCCCCTGCACACACACTCTTTGCAGTCTGGGAAATGAGTGAGGGCTCACAGGATTGGCAGATGTGAATGTCTTTGTTTTCAGAAATCTACCCAGGGTGCTTCCGGGTCTCCCCTGGGCTTTCTTAGTTCTGCTTTCCACCCAGTTAGACTCAGTTGGGACCAGCCATTTGCAATATGGCACTCCTTCCTTTTTCTTCCTTCCTGCCTTTTTCTCCTTTCTTATATTTTTTTGTATCTAGCATAAAACCTTACCAGTTTTGTTTAATGCACGAATTAAAACGCCATTTAACAACTAAATGTGTGCCTAGTAGCTAACAGTAGCCCTGCCTTAGAAAGTTATCTATTTAGCTGAGCATTTCAGCTGAAAGCAGCAGTTCTCAACCAGGAAATTCTGTTTCCTTCCCTGCCCTCCTCTCGGGGACATGTAGCACTGTCTGGAGACATTATTGATTGTCACACTGGGTAAGGATGCTGGCATCTAGTGGGCAGAGGGCAGGGGCAATGATAAACATCCTGCAGCGTGTAGGTCAGCCCCCTACACCAAAGAGTTATCTAGGCCCGAATGTCAGTAGTACCGAGGTTGAGAAACCCTGGTCGAGTAACTCCTGCTGGAGAGAAGAGGTGACCCCAGAGAAAGATGACTCCAGCTCCTGAGCTCTGCAGCCAGCCTTGAATGTGTCCTTAGACGGCCTGACAGCGGTGCCCTGCCCCCCTCCTCTGGGCCCTGCTGACTCTCATTTCTCTGCCCTTTGTGAAATACAAAAACCCATTACGTCAGTATGTCTTATCGTGATGGCTCCATCAAGCGTGCGTCCAGAGTCTCCCACTCCTGGTGGGCTTGTGTGTGGTGTTTTTCAAGCAAGCCTGTTTTCTCTAGCCACAGAGAAATCGGAGATGACATTTTCTAAAAGTGTCTCTTTGTAAAAATGCCAAGTCTAATCTCAAGGAACAAAGAACTTAGAGAAATCAGAATCGACTTGAGGAGTTGTGATCGGCAAAGGTGGATTTAAATGGCAGGCTTTGTGGACTTGTGTTGTTTTGGGGGTTGGTTGTTGGCCAGTTAATACAGCTCATTGAAAAAAGGACTTCTGGACCTTTTCTCTGGGTCATGATGACCTATTATGGCTTTGAAAATTGCAAATATTACCTTGGTTTTAGAAACTGCCTGGGCTTCATGCAGTCCATTGGTATCCATCTTGTTTACTTTTGTAATATCTTTGGGGAGGGGTGGAGTGGATGCTAAGAAGAGGCAAATCAATTGATTTTCTCTATTTTCCATTGAAGAAAACAGTGTCTGCAAGGGAACCTCACTAAAACTCTCTTTTAAAGTTCTCTGGTTTTGTTTAACTGCATTTAAAAGGCTTAGAGGTAAGCAAAAGCTTGGCTTAAGAAAATAAATAGGCAGAAACATTGTCAAGTGTAAATTGGACAAACTTGCAGAGCTCTGATCCAGGTAATTCCTTGGATATCTAAGGTAGGCACTGATTCAGGGAGAGGAGGGAACGTAAATCTGGTCGCTAGGCAATGGTTCCCATTGGAAGAACATCAGTGGGTTGGCTATAGACTGCATGAAAGGTGAGTGAGGGCAGAAGGAAGGTGAGGCTCAGCCAGTCCGCCTCCATCTTCCATTTCTGAGATAGAAGGAAAGATACACAGTAAAGACCAGCTAATCAGTGAGGTGTGAGGAAGTACCCCATGGAGATGGGTTGAAGGCAGCTTTCTGAAACCAGGAGGCACTGAAAAAGAGAATAATGGAAGTTTTCCTGAGAACAGAGAGGAAGTCAAAGGTAAACAGAAATTGCAGGCAGGTGAGCTTAATGTGAAAACAGTGTCTTCACATCTCTGTGAAACTGTGTTGTTGAAGGCAAGCTATATGGATTCTCTGTGCTTTGGTTTTTTCATCCATAAAATGGGCGTAGTAATAATTGTTGTGAGAATTCAGAGTTAATATGCACATAATACTTAAAATAGTGTTTGCATGTAGTAAGCGCAGTATGAATGTTAGTTACTACTAGCTTATTTTTCTCTCCTCTTCCAGATCAGAGACACAGCTGACCTTTTTATTCATTTAATATCATGCATTTTACTGTTATGCATTTCCTTATATTTGAAGTTTGTGAAATTATGGCAGTAATTTGACTTTGTATTAATATATAGTTCGTATTGTATATACATCAGGATGTATAGATTATGCTTGGTAATGAACAATTTTTATTGTTTAATACTAACACAAGTCTATATCTTTTATTTGTGTTCAGTGAGGATTGTTATTAGTCTACTAGGGTTGCCGTAACAAAATACCACAGATTGCAGGGCTTAAACAATTTATTTTATCACAGTTCCAGAGACTAGGAGTCCAGATCAAGGTGTGGGTGGAGTTGGTTTCTGCTGAGATCTTTCTTCCTGACTTGCAGATGGCCACCTTCTCGCTGTGTCTTCACATGGACTTTGCATGTGCAGAGAGAGAGAGAGAGCTCTCTGCTGTCTCTTCTTCTTATAAGGACACCCGTCCTACTGATCAGAGCACCACCCTTATGACCCCATTTAACCGTAATTACCTTCATAAAGACCTTAAAGGATCTGGTGTCCCAATATAGTCATGTTAGGGCTTCAAAGTCCAGTCCATAACAGGATTGCTGGTGGAGGTGGGCCTCAGTTCATAGTATTTATTTGGAGACCCGGGTTCTCAGGGGCTCAGCCCATGTCCATCTCTCCTACCCCAGCTCTTGCTAAATTCCCCTTGGCTCACTCTGCAGCCCCAGGTGAACTTTTTTCCCATATCTTGAGTTCTTTACCAGCTTCCTTCTCTGTCTGGACTCTTATTCCATGGCTGGTTCCTTCTCAGCCTTTAGACTTTAACTGACCACCCCTTCTAAAGATGGTCCTTTGTCCCAGACAAGTCTCAGCTTTAGGCTCCTACAAGTAAGTGGAAGGGGTAAAATTCACCAACCTGCAGTTCTCTAGCTGCCCTCCAACTTTGCTTGATGGCAGATAGGGTACCCCAGGAGGAACAGTTTACTGATGGGAGAGCAGTCCTCCAGAGGTATCTAAATGTCATAAACCCATTACTCTAGGAACGTGTCCCTCACCCCCAGGTGACTGACAACTTCTGTCGCCACCATTCCTCTTGGTGGCAGTCATGGGAAGGCAGCATTGGCTTCCTGTGCCCCCTGGCCCGTGTCTTCTTGTCTATCTTTTCCAGCCCCACATCCCTTTTCTGTTCCTTTTGGAGGCACAGTGGCTATAGGCCAAGTCTACTGGAGGCAGATTATTTGAGTTAGAGTTAAAGCTAGGCCACTTACTAGCTGTGCTGCTTTGGACAAATTACTTTACCTCTCTGAAATTGTTTTCTCATCTTTAAAATGGGGATGATAGCAGGACCTGTCTCATGGAGTTGTGAGTATAAAATGATTTGTTATGTGTGAGGTGCTTAGAACAGTGCCTGGCCTATGGTAAGCTTTGTGTGTGTGTGTGTGTGTGTGTGTGTGTGTGAATTGCTTAGTTATGTCTGGCTGTTTGTGTCCCCATGGACTGTAACTCACCAGGCTCCTCTGTCCATGGAATCCTCTAGGCAAGAATACTGGAATGAGTTGCCATTTCCTTCTCCAGGGGACCTTCGCAACCCAGGGATAGAACCTGGGTCTCCCGCATTGCAGGCAGATTCTCTACTGTCTAAGCCACCAGGGAAGCCAATGGTAAGCTCTAGATTGCATTTATTGTCACTGCTGTGCTGTCCATCCTAAAGGAAATCAGTCCTGAATATTCACTGGAAGGACTGATGTTGAAGCTGAAACTCTAATACTTTGGTCACCTGATGTGAAGAACTGACTCATTTGAAAAGACCCTGATGCTGGGAAAGATTGAAGGTAGGAGGAGAAAGGGATGACAGAGGATGAGATGGCTCGATGGCAATACCGACTCAATGGACATGAGTTTGAGTAAACTCCAGGAGTTGGTGATGGACAGGGAGGCCTGGCATGTTGCAGTCCATGGGGTCTCAAAGAGTCAGACATGACTGAGTGACTGAACTGATGAAGCACTTTCTTAGCCCATATCCAGGTGTAATATTTTGGGGGGACTGTGGGTTTGAAACTTCTTTTTAAATTAACAAGCAAGATTAGAACTTCTTTTTAATCTCACTTTTCAAGTGAGATCTTAAAGGGAACCCAATATATGAGACAGAGATTGCAAGGACTTCTCTGGTTGTAGTGGGGTGGGTGTCCCAGGAACTCTCTCTAAAAACCCCTCACATTCTTCCTCATCAACTAGAAGATAATGTTTCTCAAGTGTGCCTTGGGGACCAGCAGCATCAGAATCTCATTGTTATTAAAAATGCAGAGCCTAGGGTCCCACTCCAAACCTGCTGAATTGGATTCTGCAGAAGGTGGAGCCTGAAAATCTGAATTTCAGTATAGTCTTCAGGTGCTTCTGAAGCACACAGGAGCTTCATGCCAGCTTCCTAACTATATACTGAAGGTCAGCTTTGGCTTATTTTCCCCACTACTCTTCTAGGGTAGTGAGTACAGTCTGTGATGCTACACTGATTTCTTTGTTCAGTTTCGCCTGGGTAGCAGTGAAAAGGAGGCTGGCATTCTTCTTGGAAAGCTACCCTACCGACTGGAGTGTGCCATCATTGGTTGGCACTGGCCCTATACATCCCACTACCTCTGTCCACCTGCAAGGCCAGATATTATCAGGTCTGGATTAGAGTCTACTGAGCTTCTAAACCCTAGAAAGATGATATTCTCTTCCATCAACCACTCTTAGAGATTCAAAATCAAGAGTGCCATGCCTTAAAGTGGTGGTTCCTAGGGCCTGATTTCATGGAAGACTAATTTTCCACAGGCTGATGGCGGGGGGTGGGCAAAGGGATGGATGGATGGTTTGGGGGTGATTCAAGTGCATTATATTCACTGTGTACTTCACTTCTAATCTGATATTGCTGCTGATCTGATAGGAGGTACATGTTCATGACCTGGATGCTGGGGAACCCCTGTCCTGAAGCGGGTCAAGAGAGACCAGCACATTCTGGATTCTGCCATGTGATTACTGTGAGGCCTCTTGAAACAGTCTAAATTGCATTCAAGTCTGCTTTGTCCCCCTTTTGTGTTTGGGTGATGCGCCTGCTTTGCACTTGGTCAGCACTCACCTTGCTGACTTTTGGGCCATCCTGAGACACAGTCTAAACCTCTCTCTCATTCTTCCTGCCTTTTTCACAGGCCTGGACGAAATCCAGTGCTCCCTGCCCATGGAGAACAGGAGGATATTCCTGCACGAGCTGTCGGAGGCCAGCTTCAGTGAGTGCAAGTTCAGCCTCTCGCTCACAGACCTGTTTGTCATCATCTTCTCTGGCGTGGCCGTGTCCATCGCTGCCATCATCTCCAGCTTCTTCCTGGCCACCGTGGTGCAGTGCTTCCAGAGGTGTGCCCCCAACAAAGACACCGAGGACGAAGATGAGGATGAGGACGACTGAGCCACCCCCAACCCTTCCTCACTCTCTTGAACCCCAGCCGGTGGCTCCCCTCTGAGAAGAGAGGGAAATGCTGAAAGGGAGGAGAACTGACCATCAGTGCCCAGAGGAGCACATGCTTTGAGCCTGGCCCCTGGGTGCATCTGGTGAGACCTCCGATCTCGGAGTTTAGAATTCACGGAGTGGAGGAGCCAAGGAAGGATTCCCAGAGAAGAGCCTGCCTCGTGGCTTGAGATGTGTGCGCTGGGCGAAGGTGGCTGAGTCAGGCTTTGGAGCTGACAGCTGAGAGCAGCATAGGGGATGTGAAGACTGGAAGGCCTGACCTGCAAAGATGACTTTGTCCTATCCATTTCTCCTACTTGGACTGGGAGACCAGGCAGCCTCTCCTTCATCCCCAGAGGCAGCAGCCCAGATGGTGGGGACTGGAATTCAAGTCCTGGGAGCAGGACTTCTGTTCCTAAAATAGGCTTTGGCCACCTTGAGATGTTATGCAGAGAACAACCCATGTCTGGCTAAAGTGGCACTGAGGAAAAAGCTAAGACCTGGACAAAGGGTGTTTATCATTCTGTTTTGGTGAGTGGGTCAGGAAAGCTTTGTCGACAGAACTCAAACCCTGATGGTTATCCTGAGATTGCTGTTGTTGTCTAGACACTTAGTCGTGTCCAACTCTTTGTGACCCTGTGGACTGTAGCCCACCAGCCTCCACTGTCTATGGGATTTCCTAGGGAAGAATACTGGAGTGGGTTGTCATATCCTCCTCTGATCCTAAAAGGTAGCAATTCATAAAGGAAGGACAGTCAGTTCATACCTTTGCAATGGCCTCTGCTCAGAGTCTTCCCTCTAAAGTACAGCCAGGTGGTTCCCACTTGCCCTGACACCACCCCCAACCGTGAGTCCCACTTCCGCTGAATATCACCTGTTCATTTTGTGCTGGCACCATTCCAGACTTCTCATCTCCAGAACTTGCAATTAACTTTCCTGGAGGCCAGGATTCCAAAAAGCAGGTTACCTTGGACCAACAAAATGTTAAAAAAAAAACAAAACAAAACAGAACCCTGGGACTTGGCTTCTGAAAAGCCTACATCAGTGGCCTTAGGGTGTGTGTGACATTTCTTTGGAGCATAGGCTGTGACAGGCAGTGTTTTCCAGGATGTGGAATGCAGTGCTTTGATTCAGAGATAGTATGAAACAATGTCACACACCCGGCAGGTTGATGCAAGGTAATGGATGTTAGCATCATTGGACCTTGCTGGGGACTGACACTTAGGGGACTGGTGAGAAGCTCCTGGGATATTTCTGGGAATCATCTCTCCATTGTTTCCCATAATATATTCCTTATGTTTCTTTCTCTGTTGCTCCCCTTGAATTTTCTTTTTTCACTTTTAGTTTTTAATGACATTTATTTTTTTTAAAATTGGAGTATAATTGCCTTACAATGTTGTGTAGTTTTCTGCTGTACAACAACATGAATCAGCTATGTGTATACGTATCACCAACTCGATGGGCATGAGTTTGAGGAAGCTCTGGGAGCTGGTGATGGACAGGGACAGCTGGCGTGCTGTAGTCTATGGGGTCGCAAAGAGTCGGACATGACTGAGCGACCGAAGTGACTGACTGATACGTATACCCTCTCCCTCTCGAGCTCTCCTCCCACCCACACCCCCATCCTGCCCCTCTAGGTCATCACAGAGCACTGAGCTGGGCTCCCTGCACTGTCCAGCTGCTCCGCACTAGCTGTCTGTTTCATGGTAGTATATGTATGTCGATGCTACTCTCCCAGTGCGTCCCACCCTCTCCTCCCCACACTGTGCCCACAAGTCCATGCTCTATTTCTGCATCTCTATTCCTGCCCTGCAAATAGGCTCATCAGCACCTACAATGGAATATTACTCAGCCATAAAAAGGAACAACATTGGGTCATTTGTAGTGATGTGGATGAAAGCAGACTCTGTCATACAGAGTGAAGTAAGTCAGAAAGAGAAAAACAAATACCATGTATTAACACATGTATATGGAAGCTCCCTTGCATCTTTGCCTCCACAGAGAATTACTGAGTGCTTGCTAAGTGTTCTGGCCCAGGCCCTGTGGGTGTGCCTTTCATGATGAAGACAGAGCCCTTGCTGGCTTGGTCCTCATATTCTTATGGGGGAAACAGAAAACAAACAAGTAAACAAAACAGTAATTGCAGGTAGTGATAAGTGCTGTGAGGGAAATAAATGCGGTCTTGTGACAGAGTAGCTGCTTGGAGACAGTCGAGAGTGGATGATTGGGTGAATTAGCCGGGACTCTGCAGGGAAACAGCACCAATAGGAAATCATCTATCTGTCTGTCCATCTGTCTGGATTATAAGGAATTGGCTCAGGCAGTTATGGAAACCAAGAAGGCCCATGGTCTGCAGTCAGCCAGCTGGAGACATGAAAAATGCTAGTGATGTGATTCTAGTCTGAATCCAAAGGCCTGAGAACCAGGAGAGCCAAAGGTTAAGTTCTAGTTTGAGGGCAGGAAAGAACTCAGATCAAGTGGTCAGGCAGAGGGCGAGGGAGAAGGAGAGAGGCAGAGAGAGAGAGGGAGAGAAAGAGAAAGAAATTCCTCTTTCCTCCACCTTTCTGTTCTCTTCAGGCCCTTGATGGATTGGACGCTACCCACCCACTTTGGAGAGGGTGATCTGTTTACTCAGTCTGCAGATTAAAGTACTAATTGAATCCAGAAATACCCTCACAGACACATGCAGAAATAATGTTTACCAAATATCTGGGTCCCTTATGACCTAGACAAATTGATGCATACAATCAGCCATCACCCGGGGGCCTCAGATTGGGTTGCTTTGAGCACTAAATCCTGCCTCCTGTTCCCACCTCCTTGCCTCTCTCACTTCATCCCCCCTTTCCTTCTCTTTCACTCTCTGTCCCTACTCTTCTTTCTCTCCTTTATCCTTGAGGAGACTCCTGGTCACCCTTTCAGCCACCAGCATTGTTGGCTCCAGTGGAGGAGACCCCTGGCTCAGAGGGGCTGTCTTCTCAGAGTCTCTGCACAGGTGGAGCAGTGTGCCAGCATCTTCCCAGAGTTAATAGCAACATCTGTGGGCTCCACGCTCAGTGCAGGTAATGCTTCCACTGGGAAAACAATATAGACAAACACACTGGTCATCCTGAACCAACAGATACTGTTTAAATTCTTGTTGAAAGGCTCCAGCCATTATTTGTACCTTACTGCGAATGAAGGTATCTGGAGATGGTTTTTGATCAAGGGAGAGAACTCCACTGATGTTCGGCCATTGTAGGGAAGATAGAGAAGTTCATGGAGGAGGGGGCTGAGGGCTCAGAGGATGGGAGTTTGAGACACAGAACAGTCTATCACCAGCACCACTCCAGCCTAGCCACAGACTCAGATGAGACTTATGTGGTATTGGACTTGCTGTCATCACAATCTCTAATCCCCACTCCCGGGAGTATCCTACCAGGGACATAACTGAAGGCCCCGGATCCAACTGTTATTTTTGTTGTTATTTAGTTGTTGTGTCCAATTCTTTGCAACCCCAGGAGGGGTAGCCCACCAGGCTTCCTGGTTCATGAGATTTTTTTCCCCAGGCAAGAATACTGGAGCGGGTTGCCATTTCCTTCTCCAGGGGATCTTCCTGACCCAAGGATTGAACCTGCATCTCCTGCATTGGCAGGTGGACTCTTTACCACTGTGCCATCTCGGTAGCCCAATCCAACTGGACCTCTACCAAAGTCATGGTGTGTTTCTCCCAGAATCCTAGTGAGGTGGTGCCCCAAGCTGTGGAAACAGCATTACACCCTCATTGTAATAGGTACTGGTAGATGAGTTCCCTCTTAATGAGTCTACTTTATTCCTTTATCCCACCTCCAGTGGTTCACTGTGGTCAGCAGACTCAGTTGTTTGCTCAAATACAAAAGCCCTGCAGAGTACAGAAGCCAGGGGTCATATACTGAATGAACAGGTGAGTGGGGGAGAGGCTCCCTGGCTTGCTGGGTACCCACCAACCATCATTTTTGCCAGCCGCCACCCAGAGTTTTGGAAAGAATATGATTCTAGGGAAGAAGAAGAGTTTTAAAGTATTGCCTGTTGGAACAGTCATCTCCTGGATATAAAGTTCCCTTGAAGCAGTGGGGACACCATGGGGGACCTAGGGACATCTGTGGTCAAACCCAGGGAAACATGCTGACCAGGAGCTTAGCTCAACTAGGGAAACACCTTTTGAGAAGTGACATTGCACAAACAGTAGGTGATGACTTAGTGCTCCCTGACTTGCTGTTATGTCTCAAGATATTATTAGCAATAGTGATAATTCTGCATACCAGTCGAGGGCCTCCTGTGCACCAGGAATGTCCCTCTCCCAAGTCTCCACAAGTGTCATTTGGGTCTCAAACGCTACCTCCTCAGAGTCACTTTCAACACACTGTCAACTACAAAGTGGCCCTTGCCATCTACCTCTACAAGGATTAAATCATGTGCTACCACTGCTGCTGATTTTCAATACCTCCTGAAAGGAGCTCAGGATGGAGAGCAGAAATGAGGCACTCTGTGCTCTGAGAAAAACTGGCAGAAGAGTTCTTTGGATAGATATTTTCAGGAGCTGATTTTATGAGCTCAGTTATTGTATCTCCTCATGTCTAGAAAAGCACTAAAATTCTTCATGGTGATGACTGCTCCTCACGACTGGCAGAAAACTTCTGCAAAAAAATATGTGCTTCATTGCATGAACTCCCTCTTCACCCAAATCACAGACATACTGACCTTCCCCCCTACCTTTTTTGGAGCAGTTTCTCAGGGCTATGTGTATGCTGTCTCCTGGGCTATAGTCCTCCTTTTGCTCCCAAGTAAAACTTGACTCACAATTCTCATGGTGTGCATTTTTTTACATTGACAACATTACCCTGTATTATTTTTTGCACAGCATATACTATGGTCTGAAATTATCCCACATATTTATTTACATGTATATTGTCTACCTTTCTGGACTAAAGCATGAGCTCCTCAAGGGCAGGAACTCAGGCTCTTTGTGTCTCCAGCATTTGAACAGTAGTGGCACAACCAATATGCATATGGGGTGAAAGTGCAAACAAATGAATCCCAGGCACCATGAACTATAAACTTTACCAACTTGAGTGCTGCTAAAACACCTTGCAACTCCAGGAGTGAGCTTCTCGTTGTTGTTCAGTTGCTAAGTCATATCTGACTCTTTGCAATCCCATGGACTGCAGCACGCCAGGCTCCTATGTCCACCACTGCTTCCACAGTTTGCTCAAATTCATGTCCACTGAGTTGGTGATACAATCTAGCCATCTCATCCTCTGCCATCTGATTCTCCTCCTCCCTTCAATCTTTCCCAGCATCAGGGTCTTTTCCAATGAGTTGGCTCTTCACATCAGGTGGCCAAAGTATTGGAACTTCAGCTGTAGCATTAGTCCTTCCAATGAATATTCAGGACTGATTTCCTTTAAGATTGACTGTTTTGACCTCCTTGCAGTCTAGGAACTCTCAAAAGTCTTCTCTAGCACCAGAATCCAAAAGCATCAATTCTTTGGCACTCAGCCTTCTTTATGGTCCAACTCTCACATCTGTACAAGACTAATTGAAAAAAGATGTGCCTTATAAAAGTCGAGAGTTATGTTTTATTCAGTGGGGATTTTTAGGACTTCAAGCTTGGTAGGCAGCATCTCAAGTAACCCTGAGAACTGCTCCAAGGAAGTGAGGGGGTGAGCCAGATTATATAGGAGTTTTGTAACAAAGAGCAAGTAGTCTGAATGTTAAATGATTATTTTAATTAAAGAAGGCCAGGTATCTCAAGTTAAGGAGTTTAGCATTTTTCTATCTATGGGAAGATATAAGAGTCTGGGCTCACTGAAATCATTTCTTTGGTATGAGTTCTCTTGGGGCTCACCAGCTCACCATTGGCTGTGGCTGCAATCAGTGATGACTGTGATGTCCTTTGTTTACTGATATGGCAGAAAATATTCCATTTCTCAATTTCATAGATGAGGAAACTGAGGCTCAGAGAAGGTGGTAGATTATAGGACACAACAGAGCCAGGACAGATTTGTGGCTGTTGGGCTCCAAAGCTATGTTCTTGGTTAAAAGTTTATGTGTATTGAGAGCATTCTCTGGGCTAGATGCTGGACTAAGACCTTTGTGCAACTCACCCCCATAAGGCAGTATATTCATCAGGGTTCTCCAGAGAAACAGAACCAATAGAATGCATGTATATATATATATATATATATATATATATATATATATATGAACAGATTTATTTTAAGGAATTGTCTTGTGTGATTGTGGAGGCTAAGAAGTTCACATCTGCAGAAGGCTGGAGATCCAGGGAAAAGCTAGTGTATCAGTTCAAGTATGGTGGCATCTGCTGCATATCCCCTCTTACTTGGGGGTGGTCAGTCTTTTGTTCTGTTAAGGCCTTCAACTTATATGGCGAGGCCCACCACATTATGGTGGGCAATCTGCTTTCCTCAAAGTCCACTGATTGAAACGTTAATTTCATCTAAAAACACTCTCATAGAAACATCCAGGATAATGTTTGACCTCATATCTGGGAACCAGGGCCCAGCCAACTTGACACATAAAATAAATCATCATAGTTAGGTACCACTGTCATTTCTCCTTTGTGGGTTCATTGCCTCTATGTGGTCATTGAGAGATGGGATTTGGTCCTGTGAATAAATTACCCGGTTGGACATAGTTGATAAGTGATGGAGTAGGATTTGGCAAAGGATGCTGTGACTGCTGCATACCCTCTCTCTACCCAACTGCATTCCTGTCTCAGGTCAGCAGGGGCTGGCCTGGCAGGGACAGCACAGAGTGGCACATTTCTAGAGGCTGTGTGTTGTACTTCAGGAAAAGCAGCCTGCATTTGCTGGGTGCAACCAGGATGAGTTTATTTTGAGCCTCAAATTCAATATCGCAGACCCATTTGTGACAGTCAAAACCATCAAAATATCTTATCTTACCACCTTGCCCTCCTTAAGATCTAATGACCAGAGGATTCCAGCAACATCACAAATTATTTCATCTTATTGTAAAGATAGTGGATACCACAAGTACAGGACTTCCCTGCTGACTCAGCAGTAAAGAATCCACCTGCCAATGCAGGAGAGGCAGTTTCAATCCCTGTATTGGGAAGATTCCCTGGAGAAGGAAATGACAACCACTCCAGTATTCTTGCCTGATAAATCCCATGGACAGAGAAGCCAGGGTAAAGAATCTGAAGGACCAAGGGCATATATACATCCACCCAGAACCAGTGCCCTCTTCTAGCACATTCTCAAGACATCAAAATTTCCTGGATAAATGACTCCAAACTTGGGGGTAGGGGTGGGGGGAAGAGGGGGTGGTGGACCCTTCCAAGCATTCCTCCTACAGGGTGGACTGAAGGCCAGGCAGTGGATGTTGGCAGGGCATGTGAACAGAGGCTGGATTTTCATGCTGGGGCATCCAGTATAGGTATACAAGACCCCAGGAGGTCAAGATGGAGCAGGGGCTGGGAAGAGAAAGGGAGAGGTCTTAGATGACTTAGCTCTCCCCACATTCCCATATTCTGATGGACTAGGATTTGGCAACAGGTGCTGTGACCAAATTTCCAAGAATTCAAGAATCATCATTTAAACATCTTCCAAGTCATTAAGAAGGTATTTTTGTCAAGATAGCTGGGTGGAATGTTGCCTTAGCAGTTTATCTTTCTTTATGACTTATGAATGTGTAGGTATGGGTGTGTGGAGTGTATCTGTATTCTTGTCCAGGTTTCACAGATGTTACAGGTAAGCCTGGGTACCACAGCAGAGACAGAAGGGCAGACACGCACCCTGGCTGTGGCCCTAGGACTGGACACCACTTCTTCCCAAGGGCTTCCCAGGTGGCATTAGTGGTAAAGAATCTGCCTGCCAATGCAGGAGATGCAAGAGGTGTGGGTTCTATCCCTGAGTCGGGAAGATCCCCTGGAGTAGGAAATGGCAACCAACTCCAGTATTCTTGCCTGGAAAATTCCATGGACAGGAGAGCGTGGCAAGCTAGAGTCCATGGGGTCACAAAGAGCTGGACACAACTGAATGACTGAGCATACACGCTGCTTCTTCCCTATTTGGCTGGTCCACAGGAGCCTTTATACACCAAGGCTAAAAAGGGCACACACACTGATTGCTATCACCAGTGATGGAGAGGTTTGCATTGAATATTCATGTTTTCCCTTCCCTTCTCCATTACTTCCCCTCTTCTTCTTCATCCTGAACCTCCCCCTCTGACTTCCCCTCCTCCTCTTCTTTCTCCTCCCCACACCAGTGTTATAGGCCTAAACTTAAGGTATGTCAGTGGCTGGAGGTAGGTGGTTTTTCCACCTTTATTACATTTAACTGGACCCTGGAACACATCAAGACTCTGTTTCCTTAACATCCCACCACCACCAACTGGCCAACCTCAGACGCTGAGCCTTGGGCCTCTGCCATTAAATTTTTTAAAATGATCTCTAGTGGCCTTTAAGATTAGTGATTTATATTTTGCAAATGGTCTGTTCTCTACTGAAACTGCCCCAAAGCAGACATCTGTGGATTTTGTCTTTCGGCAACCAACAAGGTAGCCTGATTTTTTAAGACTCCAGGCTAATAAACACACATCCAAACTTTACATTGTTTTCCATACCAAATAATTTTTAGAAATAAAAATAAACAGGGTTCTCTGCTGTTTGCAAATGTGATCCATTTTCTGAAAACATAACTTTCCAGGGAGTAAATGAGTTATATTTTGGCCTTGGGAAAAATACAATGTGCTTTTCTGGTGAAACCTCACTTCCATGCACAGGGCGGTTAGTCATGAGCTCAGTTGCTCTCTGGAGAGCCTTTGGTGCCTGAGTTGGAGTGTTTTTTCCAGTACAGACCCACCATCCCTATTCAAGCCTTTGATTATGTATTCATAATTGGAATGAAGCAATCAGATGTCAGTCAGCGTCAAAAGGAGCCCTCAGGGGTGGAGGGTCAGCCTCCAGTGGAGCGAAGGCCTGTGCCCATAGCTCATGCCTTGGGCTGTGCCAGGGACCCTCTGGGAGCCTCAAGTCCTAGAGAGACACTGACTTTTTGGCAGAATTGATGAGAAAGAACACAATGAAACAATGGGAGGTATGCTCACCGCACACCCCCGACCAAAGGTGGTCCCTTCCCTCCTTCTCCAGAATCCTTGGGCATCCATAGAAAAGGGTGCCATTTCAAGAGATCAAGACCAGAGTTTGAATCCCAGCATCAGATAATAGGCCCCAAGAGCCAGCAGTCTGACAACCCCAGTGGGTAATCATAGGAGCTCAGTTCTCATTTCTACATGTTGTAATCAGTGCCCAGCCTCACTGCCAGTGGCCTGTCAAACCCAGCTGCATGTGGGGCTCGAGTCTGCATAAATGTCAGAGGCCACTTTCGCATGCATATCCCTGGGGTCCACTCATCAGGAATACAAATGAGGCCACATCAATACTCAGACTATATTGTCCTGGTGGATCCTGCCTGTCTGATGGCAGCAATGATACCCCACCCCCGCCCTACAGACACTACATATTTATGGGGATGGGGAGTGTCTCTCAGGCTTGAAATCTAGCATGAACTGGCTTCCAGCAAGCATCTGTCATTTCTGCTCAGGATTCATGCTTGCCCTGGGCAGCATGGCCTCCACCAGCCATACTGTGGCTCCTTGGGGACCACTCTGTCGATTTAAAAAATAGTCACAACCTAAAAGTTTAAGAGTTATGTTTTATTTGGTGGGAATTTTTAGGACTTCTTGTCTGGGAGGCAACATCTCAAGTAGCTCTGAGAGAACTGCTCCAAAGAGGCAAGGGGAGGAGTCAGGTTATATAGAAATTTTGCAACAAAGGGGAGGTAGTCTGAATGTTAAAGGGAAAGTCGCTCAGTGATGTCCGATTCTTTGTGATCTCATGGACTATACAGTCTATGAAATTCTCCAGGCCAGGATACTGGAGTGGGTAGCCTTTTCCTTCTTCAGGGGATCTTCCCAACCTAGGGATCAAACCTCCCACATTGCAGGTGGATTCTTTACCAGCTGAGCCACAAAGGAAGCCCAAGAATACTGGAGTGGGTAGCCTATTTCTTCTCCAGAGGATCTTCCCAACCCAGGAATTGAACTGAGGTCTTCTGCATTGCAAGCAGATTCTTTACCAACTGGGCTATCAGGGAAGCCCGTTGAACGTCAAAAGGTGATTATTAATGAAAGAAAACCAAATATCTCAAGTTAAGGAGTTTA
Source organism: Ovis aries (assembly GCF_016772045.2). Taxonomy (NCBI): domain Eukaryota; kingdom Metazoa; phylum Chordata; class Mammalia; order Artiodactyla; family Bovidae; genus Ovis; species Ovis aries. The sequence continues at coordinate 53,429,297 of NC_056065.1, forward strand.
GGGCGTTTCTATGCATGGGAAGATGCAAGAGTCTGGGCTCACTGAAATCATTCCCTTCATATGCATCTCAGCTAAGGGGACAGTATCCTGTGTTTTTCACATCCTTAGCTCCCTTGGGGCTCAGAGTAGGGAATGGCTGTAATCTGATGTCTGATAGGTTGCAGGTATTCTTCTTTCTGAGCGCCACTAGGGCTCACTGGCTCACACTGAAGGGCTGTGATAGCTGATGATGACTATGACATCCTTTGTTTACTGATATGGCAGGAAATATTTCACTTTTCACCTCCCCACACCATCCCTGCCCTGTCCAGGTGTATGATCTCAGACTGCCATTCCCTCTTTCACATCCCTGGGGTGTTTCCCACAGATGTGGGGACAACCCCCTCCATAGGGTTAGGTTAGATTAGACCCTAGGCCAGGCTTAGAACCAGACCCCCTAAGAAATTCCCAATTTCCCCACCTCTCTGGCTTCCTCCCTCAGTTTTCCACTCCAGTTTATCAACAAGAACAAATAGATTCCCTGGGCAGGGCTGCCCCTACCTGCAGCCATGGCCATTAGCCAGCTTCTGAGCCAGAGGCAGCTAGGGTGGGACATGGATACAGACATCCTTCCTAATTGATGGGGGAGGCTGCAGGTTCTGCTGAGACTGAGGGGAGCCCTGGACTCTCCACATCCTGAAAGCTGCTTGGGATAGCAAGAAATGCAGGGACAAGATATCCCTACTAGGGGACTCTGAGTTGGCACTATGGAATTCTCTGTCCCCAAAGATGCTCCATACAAAGTCAGAGCCAGTGGGTCACCTTCACTAAGCACCAATCTTTGACTAGTTTGGCAGATGCGAGACCTCGATTGTTGCACAAACAGGGGAAAACGCACACTCTTCCATCTGAAGAGGTTCACACCATGTGGTCTACCTTAAGGGAGTCCAAGAGAGGGAGTAGGCAGGAGCAGGCTGGGGTTCATGCCAGCTTATTGCACTTGACCTACCACCACTGATATGGTCCTAACAGAGTATCTGGAAGAAGTATTGTTGGAGCATTGAAATAGCAGAGTAATAAAACTTACTGATATATGAGTACCAGGGTGTTCACACTCTGCCTGAGTACTGGGAGGGTAACCAGCAGGCCCTCAGATTGTATGATGCTGCAGTGAGTGGTCCTGGACTTTGCTGACTGCTCCCCTCCCCCAGCCCTGTCCTCATCACTCACTCCTCTCAGCCACTTGGCACCCCTTCAATCAAGGGCTCTCCCCTCAGCCCAAAATGCTCTTCCTCTAGGCCTCTGCTTCTCCTTGGCGTTTAAGCCTCAGCTCAAAGGTCACTATCTCACAAAGGTCTTTCTGCCAATCCCAGCTGAAGAAAACCTCACCTGTCACCCTCTAATGCCTTGTCACCCTTGGGAAAAGCAATATTTCCTGCTATATCAGTAAATAAAGGATGTCAAAATCATCAGCAATTGAACCAGTGAGCCCTGAGGGCACTCAGGGAGGAAAAGAATACTTGCTACCTTGCAGCCGTTCCCTGCAGCCTAAGGTGAGCCCTGAGGAAACTCAGGATGTGAAAATGCAGGATACTGGTCCCAGATAACTGTGGGGTGTATCATGTATCAAAGGAGCAGTTTCTGTGAGTTTAGACTCTTGCATCTTCCCATACATAGTTCAGTTCAGTTGCTCAGTCAGGCCCGACTCTTTGTGACCCATGGACTGCAGCAGGCCAGGCTTCCCTGTCCATCACCAACTCCCAGAGCTTACTCACACTCATGTCTATCAAGTCAGTGATGCCAACCAACTGTCTCATTCTCTGTCATTCCCTTCTCCTCCTGCCTTTAATCTTCCCCAGCATCAGGGCCTTTTCCAATGAGTCAGTTCTTCACACTCACCCACCTTATCCATCTACTTCACAGATATTTATCAGATTTCTGCCAAGCCCTGGGCCTACAAGGTGAGCAAGGACCTTGCTCTTGCCATTAACAATTCAGAGAGGAGGAAAGGGTATACAAGCAAGCAAACAAAACCCAAGAAGCCCACACATGATTGTTGTGAAGAGAATGAAACAGGGTGTAGCCTTAAAACATATTCACAACCTCAAAGTTGAGAATTATGTTTTATTTGGTGGGCATTTTTAGGACTTCCAGCCTGGGAAGCTGCATCTCAGGTAACCCTGAGAGAACTGCTCCAAAGAAGCAATTGGAGCAGCCAGGCTTTATACAAGCTTTGCAACAACTGTAATCTGTCTATCAAAAGATTATTAAGTAAATGAAAACCAGATATCTCAAGTTACAAAATTAAGTGCTTTTTACATATAGGACATGGACTGCTTCCCAGGCTGGAAGTCCTAATGATCCTCACAAATAAAATACAGTTCTCAACTTTGATGTTGTGAATATGTTTTAAGGCTACACCCTGTTTCATTCTCTTCACAGCACTCATGTGTGGGCTTCTTGGGTTTTGTTTGCTTGCTTGTGTACAGTTTCCTCTTTCCTGAATTGTTAATGGCAAGAGCAAGGTCCTTGCTTGCCTTGTAGGCCCAGGGCTTGGCAGAAATCTGATAAATATCTGTGAAGTAGATGGATAAGGTGGGTGGGTGGATGGATAGATAAATGGGTGGGTGAATGGATGGGTGAGTAAGTGAGCAGATGGATGGATGAGTGGGTGGACTGATGAATGGAAGGATGGATGGATAAATGAGTGGATGGAAAAATTTCCACCCTTTCAAAGACTTGAAAGCCACACATAACGTGTGAGGAATATAATCAAGGAAGGATTCATAAGATATACTGACTACATTAAAAGGAAGTGTTTCTTCACCTTGCAGAGGGCACAGTTCTGAGCCTTGGGCTGCGGTAATGTCAGGAGCCACTTGTGGTGTTTCCTTCTTTAGCAGTTGCCCATCTCTGTTGCAGCTTGAAACCTTCCCCTCTGCTCTTTGTGGCCTGCTGATTATGGGATGAAAACCCCTAGACCTTGTACCCTGCCTTTCGTCTGAGAGCCAGGAGAACAAGCCCTCCTTGGATCACCATGTCCTGTGGGTGGGGGCAGCGACTGACTCTTTTTCATTTGGGGTCCTCCTCCCTCGTGTTCTCCTCTCCTTGGCATAGCTAGCCTTGGTATTGGCAGCTTGGTATTGAAAGATTTCCTTTCATGACCATCTGACCCTAATTACGTCCATTAATTACTTGGACAGATTCCCTTGCAAAAAAAGCCTTAAACCCAGGGGTGGAGGGAGAAGGGGATGCTCTTCACCTGTCCTTGTCCACCATCTGCCTCTGGAGGGAGGAGGCTATGTGGCATTCAGGTTACTTAATTTTCTGGAGATTTGCTCTCAATGGAGATCAGTCTGTCACTCAGATCAGAGTTCCCTCTAAGAGCTTTTTCTCTCACTAATCCTGCATCTTCTAAAGTGCTTGATTGCTTGTTGGAGGGAAACAAGTGTGAAGGGAGGGGAGAGCTGCTGCAATGTGCAATTAACTGGTTCAGTGATTTCTGGTCCCCATTCTTACTTCCATGTCCAGGGAAAGGCCAGGCTGGGACAGAAGTCCAAGTGGGGCATTAAAAGCCTGCAGCTCCCAAGCCCCTCAAGCCACCGCCTTGCTCATTGTCAACCCCCACTCCTCTCTAGTTCTAGGGAGAGTGTGACGAGCTCCCAGGTTGCCTGGCTTTGTACTTTCCCCTCATTTGCCTCCATTTGTCCTGCTCAAGTCCTCCTTGTCTTAGATGCTTCTGACTTAAGATTCACTCACTCATTCCTTTCTTCAACATTTGTTAAATGTATCCCCTGGGCCAGGCACTGGATATATAATGACACAGGACAAACAGGTTCTCATCACCAGCAGCTTTCCATCAGAGAAAACAAGTCAAACAAGTGATGCACAATAATGTGATGACTTATGCTGGGGAATGCTGCTGCCTGGGAGCCCCAGAGCAGGGCCAGTTCAGGGTGAGCAGCCAGGAAAAGGTCCTCTCAGCTACTAATTGGCACTTGCCATGGGCTTCCCTGGTGGCTTAGCTGGTAAAGAATCTACCCACAATGTGGGAGACCTGGGTTCGATTCCTGGGTTGGGAAGATCCCCTGGAGAAGGGAATGGCTACCCACTCCAGTGTTCTGGCCTGTGTTCATGAACTGTGTCTGCAAAGAGTCAGACATGACTGAGTGACTTTCACTTTTTAATCTACCTTCACAAAGATCAAATCATGTGCTGCTGCAGCTTCTGACTCTCAACCTCTCTGAAAGGAGTTCAGAGTGGAGAGCAGAAATTCTGTGCTGGTTGAGTCTGATTAGGTCTTCAGATAGGTAGATATTTTCAGGAGCTGACTTTATGAGCCCAGTTCTTATATCTCCTGATATCTAGAAAAGCACTAAAATCCTTCATGGTGACGACTCCTTCTTGTGACTAGCAAAAACCTTCTGCAAAAAATATGTATGTGCTCGAATTAATGTATTTCCCTTTCATCAAAATCACATATATATTGAACTCCCTCGCCGCCTCCCCGCTTTGGAGCAGTTTCTCAGAGCTATCTGAGATGCTGTCTCCTGGGCTGCAGTCCTCATTTTGCCCCGAATAAAACTGATCTTGCAACTTTCACATTGTACTTTTTTTTTTTTTTTTTAAGTCAACAGGCCCCTGGTGAGAACTAAAGACTCTGTCCAAACCCCTGCAACTGGGAGAGGACCGAACCCTAGCCGGGTTTCTAGGAGCTTAAGGCCTTGTCCTTAGGAAGATCCCAATCCCCATCAAATGCCTGCCTGGACACCTCCAGGCTGCCAAGAGAATTCACTGCAGTTCTAGCCAACACCTGACATTGAGCCAAACTTCTGTTTCTTAGTGATCTATTAAAAAGTACTTACCATTGTGAATCCTTCCTCTGTCCCCTTGAGATATATACATATCTCCTACATCTCAGGGGTGCCTCCTTTGGGCCTGAGGACCATCCCCTTGAGAAGTCATCATCGGAAGATAGGGCTCCTCTCCCTTTTCTTCTCTCTCAGTCTCTGTGAGAGGATGAAACCTTGACCTCCACATGCCAGCTAGTAGGCACAGCTGCCCTAACTGCATGGGCACTGACCAACCCACTGACCCATTGAGACTCTTGGCTTCTCTGACTGTACTGAGCCCCTGCACCACCCACCCCACTGCAGCTGCTCCTTCAGTCCACCTGTAACATGCCCCACCACCTCTGCACAACGGAAATGGAGCTCTGCCCTTCGCTCACTGTTGGTAGTGACTGAATACAATCTGTTTTCACCACTTTCACTCACTTCCACTTCCAGTGCCAATGTGTTTGTCATTGACACTGTTGGAGGGACATTTTATCTGAAGCTGGAAAGTTGAGCAGTAGTTAGCAGGCTAAGTGTGTGGGTCTGGGACCAGGAGGTAGGTAGGGGGTGGGGGAGGGATAAAACAGAGAACAAGGGAGAAACCAAAAGAGCACTGAGAGACTGGAGGGGGAAAGCAACATGAGGTGTTTGGTTCTTGCCAGCACACAGCCACCCAAGCCCTTTGTGGGCACAGCCTAGCCATCCATCCATGGTGAGAGACGCAGACCCTGGCTGAAGTTTCTTCCACATCCATCCAGCTTTCTTCCCTCTGCCCAGCCAGCTTTTCCCAGCTGGCACGCAGCCTTCTCTGTCAAATCCCCAATGGGCTGGTTCAGGGCTGCCCCGCCCTCTCTGGGGACCAAGAGGATGCTGTTGCCTCCTGGCTTCTTTTTCCCCCCCATTAAAAAGATCAAGAGAGACTTCTCTGGTGGTCCAGTGGCTAAGACTCTGGCTCCCAACGCAGGGGCTCGCATTTGACCCCTGGTCAGGGAATTTAATCCCACATGCTGCAACTAAGAGTTCACATGCCCCACTGTGGTAAAAGATCCTGCATGGCACAGAAAGATAGAAGATCTCAAGCACTGCAGCTAAGACCCAGTGCAGCCAAACAAATAAATACATATTTTTTAAAAAACTTGAAAAAAAATCAAGATAAAATTCACATACCATGTAGTCTAGCTTTATAAAGTACACAGTGGTTTTAGTATATTTACAAGGTGGTACAACCATAGCTGGGATTTCCCTGGTGGTTCAGCAGTAAGGAATCCACCTGCAATGCAGGAGATTCAAGAGACTCAGGTTCAATCCCTGGGTTGGGAAGATACCCTTGAGAAGGGCATGGCAACCTACTCCAGTATTCTTGCCTAGAGAATCTCCATGTACTGAGGAGCCTGGCGAGCTACAGTCCACAGGGTTGCAAAGAGTCAGACACCACTGAAGCGACTGAGCATGGACGCACAACCATCACTACTGTCTAACTGCAGAATGTTTCATCATCAGGAAGAGAAATCCCATACCTGTTAGCAATCACTTCCCATTTCCCCTTCCCCTGGCCCCTGCAACCTTTAATCTGCTTTCTGTGTCTGAGGAATTGCCTCGTCTGACACTTCATATATGTGGAATCATACAACATGTGGCCTTTGGTGTCTGGCTTCTTTCACTTAGCAAAATGCTTTCAAGTTTCATCCATATTGTTGGTCTCCAATAGTTTTTGGCACCTGGGGCCAGTTTAATGGAAGACAATTTTTCCACGGACTAGAATTGGGGGGTGGTTTTGGTTTCATCCACTGCTCATCTCCTGCTGTGCAGTTTGGTTCTTAACAGGCCATGGACCCATACTGGTTCCATGGTCTGGGAACTGGGGACCCCTAATTCATGTGGTATCATGGCTCAGTTTCAGTACTTCCTTTTCATGGCTAATATTCCATTGTGTGGGCATACCGAATTTTGTTTATTCATCTGTTGATGGACATCTGGGTTGTTTCTGCTTTTTAGCTACTGTGAGTAATGCTGCTATGAACATTCGTGTACGTATGGCTTCTTATGTGCACGTGTGCTAAATTGCCTTAGTGTTCAACTCTTTGTGACCATATGGACCGTAGTCCACCAGGCTCCTCTGTCCTTGGTATTCTCCAGGCAGGAATACTGGAATGGGTGCCAAGCCCTCATCCAGGGAATCTTCCCGACCCAGGGATCAAAACTGAATCTCTTATCTCCTGCATTGGCAGGTGGATTCTTTACCAATAATGCCACCTGGAAAACCCATGGCTTTTTGTGGACATATGTTTTTGATTCTTTGGGGTATAGATATGGAAGTGGAATTGCTGGATCACCTGGTAACTCAGCTTAACTTTTCGAGGAACTGCCAGACTGTTTTCCAAAGCAACCACACCATTTTCCACCCTACAGTCAATTGGCAAGGGTTCTAACCGCTCCATATCTTCAGTAACACTTGCTATTGTCTGTCTGTTGTTTTTTTTTTTTGAAATATAGTTGACTTACAGTGTTGTGCCAGTCTCTGCTGTACCAGAGACTGCTGTGCCAGTCTTTGCTCTCTGAGCAAAGTGACTCAATTATACATATGTAGACATTCTTTTTTTATTTTCTTTTCCATTATGCTTGATCACAGGATATTAAATATAGTCCCCTGGGCTATACAATAGGACCTTGTTAATCCATCCTATATTTAATAGTTTACATTTGCTAACCCCAAACTCCCAGTCTTTCCCTCCTCTGCTCCCTCCCCTTGGCAACCACAACTCTGTTCTCTATGTCTGTGAGTCTATTTCTGCTTCAGAGATAGGTTCATCTGGCATTTGTCTTCCTCTGACCTATTTCACTTAGAATGATAACCTCTAGCTGCATCCATGTGTCTGTCTTTTTCTTTTTCTTTTTTTTTTTTACTTTATTTTACTTTACAGTACAGTATTGGTTTTGCCATACATTGACATGAATCCGCCACGGGTGTACATGAGTTCCCAAAGATGGCTCATGACTTCTTATTTGTCATTTCACTCACCCTCTTTCACTCTGGCTTTGCCTGCAGAGTGGCACCCAACACACTTCTAGTTCCTCCTGGGGCTGGTGAGGAACCCTCAGGGGTAGGTAAGAATGCTTCAGACTCAAGGACTCAGATGTAAACCTGCCCTTTTCTGTGTCACCCTGGAGGAAATCCTTCACAGGGTCAAAAAGCCCAGAGTGGCCACCGTCCCTCGAGTGAGACTGGGAGCCTAGGTTCTTTTCCAGAAAATATGCTTGATGAGGTTCAACTAGAGAATCTCCCAGTGAAACTGTTTGGCTTTATATCAGGAGCTCTGAAGAGCTCGGGTATTATAGCTCCTTATGTCTCAGGCAGAGCAGAATTCAGGGAGAGCAAAGGGATAGATAAGTGATTTATTAGAATAAGATGCTTGTGAGGTTTGCAAGCAGGCCAGCGAGAAATGCTATGCCGTGAGAACTTACTGGACTACAGATTTGCAATCAAAACAACAGTGGGGTGGGGGGGAGTATTTCCTTGTCTTTCTTGAGTGGACATTATACTTCCATCTTCAACTCCTCCAGGTTGAGAGGGGAGTCATCTTGTCCCTACATGATCAAGCTAGGTCCACAAATCCTTGTTTTTTAAGTTTGCTGAGAGCATGTCCTAGGAATCACTAACTCACTGAGCTCCCTGGGCAGGATGTGGGTCTCAAGCCACCATTGTTTTACTGTTTGAGGGCATGTCTCCTGCTTCAGCTGCATGGTTTTGCTGCTGATCAAGCGTGCTTGACTTTGTGGTTAAGCAAACCTGCTTTTCCAAGTAATCATTAACTTACAAGAGTCTCCCATATTTTTTTCCTACTTATAATCCCCTAGTGGGATTCACTGTTTAATCACCTGCTTTGTCCCTTTATTCTGTACCTATCACCAGCTGGCTTTCCAGGTGTCTCAGTGGTTAAGAATCTGCCTACCAATGCAGAAGACACAAGTTCAATCCTTGGGTTGGAAAGATCTCTGGAGAAGGAAATGGCAACCCATTCCAGTATTCTTGCCTGGAAAATTCCATAGGCAGAGGATTGTGGTGGGTTATATTCTCTGGGATCACAAAAGAGTCAGATACAACTGATTGGCTGAGCTCTCTCTCTCTCTCTCACACACACACACACAGAGTGAGATTAACTATTTAATCACCTACTTTGTTTGTTTATTCTGTCCCTATCAGCTGCAGCATTTCTGTCCTCACTGTCACACCTGACTTTGGGAGCAGAATCCATACTCTTAAAGAGAGGTCAGCACCCTGAAAGTGGACAGAAAGAAAAGCGCTCAGAACACCAGCTCTGACCCGACAGGGTGGAGTGGATTGTTTCCAGAAGAGCAGGCCTCAGGGCCAGAAGCAAGGAAACCATCCAGCACCCGCAGGGCTGTCCTTCCCTCCTCTCTGCTCTCACCAGATGGCAGAGCCTCTTGCTAGAATGTGGCTCCAACTGCAGGAGTAGGAGTAAATGCTCTTTTTAATTCACCATCCCTGCTAGAAAGCTGTACACTTTCCTCCCAAAAGAGTCCTTTGGCAAAAGGAGATTCTCCATTGTCAACTGGAAAAAAAAAAAGCACAACCTAAAAGATGAGAATTATATTTTATTTGGTAGATTTACTGAGGACTCTAGCCCAGGACAGCCTCTCAGGTAGCTCTGAGGGACTGTTCCAAAGAGGTAAGGGAGGAGCCAGACATATAAGATATTCTGTAGAAAAAACCAGGCTGGAACATTAAAAGATTACTGTTAATTAAAAAAAAACCAGATGTCTCAAGTTAATACATTTAGCACTTTTCTGTGAAAGATGCAAGAGTCTGGGCTTATTGAGATTATTCTTTTGATATGCACCTTCCCTATCTAGAGCCAATATCCTGTTTTTCTCCATCCTGAATCCTTTCAGGGTGCACTGTTGGGGCGGCCTCAGAGGCTAGTGGCTTGATGGCCTCAACATATTTCGATTACTGAAATGGCAGGTGCTCTTCTTCGTCCACACCAACATTGCTGTGGTTTCGCTAGATGCAGTTTGGAGTTAGACATGTTCATCCTTACATTCTTTCTGGGGCTTTGCCTAACAGCTATATCCTTCTCTGGTGCTTACAGTTGTATTGTTGAAGGCACCACCCCAGAGTCACACAGCCCTCCCGTCAGGGGTATGCTGGAACAAGGGTTCATGGAAAAAAGTCCCGATGTGTGTAGCATTTTCCAATTTCCCAGTGTAAATATTCACCCCTTGACAATTTCAAGCTCCCAATGTGATGCCACTGAACTTGGGAGTTAGAAAGAGGTGTGCAGTTGATCTCACCAGCTGGCAGGATTTGGCACTAGTATATCACTGTTCTACTTCCTAGGGTCCCACATGCTAAGGGCCAGTGGCTGATGGGGAGGAGGTAGTCAAGGGTAAAAAAGCCCCCCCTCCTTTGACTCATGTGGGAAGGGTTCTGGGAAGGGGGATAGGTTGTGCTCAGGGCTCCCTGTGGATGTGCCCCAGCTAAACTTCTGAAACCAGTCTTGGGTTCCTTCCCCTTCCTCTTCCGCTTCCCTCTGTCCCTTACTGGTTTCTTCCATCAACTTAAAAATAATCATAACCTAAAAGTTGAGAGTTATGTTTTATTTGGTGGGAGTTTTTAGGACTTCAAGCCTGGTCGTCTCAAGTGACCCCTGAGAGAACTGTTCCCAGGAGAAAAGGGGAGGAGCCAGGTAATACAGAGTTTTTGCAACAAAGGGCAAATAGTCTGAATGTCAAAAGTTTTTTTGTAAATTAAAAGAAACCAGATAAGCCAAATTAAGGAATTTAGTACTTTTCCAAGTATGGAAAATTAAGATGAAAGAAATCATTTCTTTAACCTGCACCTCAGCTACCTGGGGCCAGTATCCTCTGTTTTCACATCCTGCATTTCCTCAGGGCTCAGTGTCGGGAGTGGCTGCAGTCTGATGGCTGCTAGATGTCAGGTATTCTTCATCTTCCTTGGTTCCCTCAGGGCTCAACAGCTCACAAGGGAGGGCTGCAACTGCTGATGACTGTGATATCCTTGCTTACAGACACAGCAGGAAATATTTCATTTCTCACTTCCAAGGGCTCTCACTCTATAAATCACAGGCACACAGACCCTGGTCTCAGGCTCAGTTTCTAGGGGCCCCAACCCATGACAAGCTGCTTTGTCATGCAGCGGCCCTCCCCTGACCAGACTTTGTCCTAAAGTTGGGCGGAAGGTCTCTCCCGAACTGTGGCCCTCCACACACCTGTTTCTGAGAGTGGAGGGATGGAGGTAATGGCCATTCCTGACATTTGTGGGCTGGCCACCACAGCCCTGTGCTAGGTAGCAGGAAATCTGGATCCTACCTCCTCTGCTGACCCTTTTGCAGTGAAAAGGAAAAAAGAGGAATGAGGTTTTATTATTTTCTTTCCTTTTCCTAGAGAACCAAGAAAATAGAGAATAGTCACTAGGCTGGAGAAGAAACATAAATGGGCCTGGAAGAGCTAATTACTCATTGTTTGTTGTTGTTTATTCGCTGAGTCACATCTGACTCTTTTGCGACCCCATGGACTGTAGCCCACCAGGCTCTTCAGTCCATGGGATTTCCCAGGAAACCCACTTCCTTCTCCAGGGGATCATCTTGACCCAGGGATCAAACTTGAGTCTCCTGTATTGGCAGGTAGATTCTTTACCACTGAGCCACCATAAAGGGGCCTGAGAGAGCTAACTGCTCCTAGTTTTAACTGACCCTAATCTGTAGTTTGTAACTAGGTTTGCTTTTCCCAAAGTTAACCTGACACTCTGTAAACTACACCCTACACCTATTGCCCCCTATTGCCCCCATCCAGCCATCTCGTCCTCTGTATGAGTTATATCCTGCATCTATTATCCTTTAACTCTATGCTAATTACATCCTGTACTTGATATTTACTTTTCCTGCACACTCTTGTAGCAAATCACCCCTTATAGCTGTTTGCATTTCAGAGAGAAGGCCACAGGCCAATAACCCAGAGACAAAGGGACCCAATTATCAAACTGTCTGACACTAAGTATGACTGTTTTGAAATAATGTGGGAAGAAGAAAAATTCAATACTTTCACTACTTGAGCCTTATCATTTACCCTAAGACCACAAGACCCAGCCTATATAAAGTCTCTAAGTTCCCTTAGAGGCAGGGAGCAAGGTGGTTGAGACACTAACTAGCCTACTGTTCTCTCCTCGGCCATCTGAGGATTAAACCCATCTTTCTATTTCCTCCAAACTCAGTCTCCGTACTTTTTATTCAGCATCGGTGAGCAGAAAAAGCCAAGATTTTCTGTGGCAACAACCCTGGACAAGATCCTTCACTTCCACTGCTAAGCTGCTGCTAAGTAACTTCAGTTGTGTCCGACTCTGTGCGACCCCGTAGATGGCAGCCCACCAGGCTCCCCCGTCCCTGGGATTCTCCAGGCAAGAACACTGGAATGGGTTGCCATTTCCTTCTCCAATGAGTGAAAGTGAAAAGTGAAAGTGAAGTCGCTCAGTTGTGTCTGACCCTCAGCGACCTCATGGACTGCAGCCTTCCAGACTCCTCCATCCATGGGATTTTCCAGGCAAGAGTACTGGAGTGGGGTGCCATTGCCTTCTCTGCTTCTCTTCCACTAGATCTTCACAACTGTCACCAGGAAAAAGATAGATGTTAACCCTATCATGTGAAGAAGCTTTGAAATTCTGGATCAGGTCCCATTCCTGGAAACTTGGGTTCATTAAGCCCAGGTTGGGTGTTTTTTAATTAACAAACACCTCTGGACATCCTGTTATCAGGTGAGAGGGAAGCTGTGTTCTTGGGTAGAATTTCTCAGCCTCAGTTCAGTTCAGTTCAGTTCAGTCTCTCAGTCGTGTCTGACTCTTTGCGACCCCATGAATTGCAGCACACCAGGCCTCCCTGTCCATCACCAACTCCCAGAGTTCACTCAAACTCACGGCCATCTCATCCTCTGTCGTCCCCTTCTCCTCCTGCCCCCAATTCCTCCCAGCATCAGGGTCTTTTCCAATGAGTCAGCTCTTCACATGAGGCGGCCAAAGTACTGGAGTTTCAGCTTTAGCATCATTCCTTCCAAAGAAATCCCAGGGCTGATCTTCTTCAGAATGGACTGGTTGGATCTCCTTGCAGTCCAAGGGACTCTCAAGAGTCTTCTCCAACACCACAGTTGAAAAGCATCAATTCTTCTGCACTCAGCCTTCTTCACAGTCCAACTCTCACATCCATACATGACCACAGGAAAAACCATAACCTTGACTAGATGGACCTTAGTCGGCAAAGTAATGTCTCTGCTTTTCAATATGCTATCTAGGATATCTAGCATATCCATATGCTATTTAGATAGTTAGATACTCTCAGGAGCTGATTTTATGAGCCCAGTTCTTATATCTCCCCACATCTAGAAAAGCACTAATATCCTTCATGGTGATGATTGTTTCTCATGACTAGCAGAAGCTTCATGAGACAAATAGAAAATTTCTGCAAAAAGTATGTACTTGATTGCCTATACTCGCCCTTTGCCAAAGTCAAATATATGCTGTCTTTCCCCCCTAAATCTTTGAAGCAGTTTCTCAGAGCTATCTGAGATGCTATGTCCCGGGCCGCAGTCCTTCCAAAGAAATCCCAGTCCTGCCAATTTCTTGGAGCACAGAGTGCCTCATTTCTACCCTCCACCCTGAACTCTTTCAGGGGATGTTGGAGGTCAGCAGCTACCAGCGGCACAGGATTTAATCCTTATAGAGGTAGATGACAAGCATCCACGGCAAGTGCCAATTTGTGGTTGACAAAGGAAAGGAAAATTGCATCCAATTCTTTTTCTGGGGATGCATCAATGTTGCTTTATCTCCCTCCCCTTCATAACTGTGTCTCCTCTCAATCACTGTCTCTAGATGTAGGTGGTCCCCTCTGAGTCTCTCTGTTCTCATTGCTGTAAGCAGAAGCTCCTTCAAGACCTAGGGTTGGGGGGCAAGTGGAAGGAGCAAGGATATATAAGAAGGAAGCAAGTCACTGTCCCTGAAGGAAGAGACTCAGAGCCAAACCTATCAGAGGTCACAGAACTGCCATCAAGTCCTAACTCAGTGGTAGGTTCCAAAAGCCTTTTAGTTGGAGAAACACGTGGAACCTCAGAACACTTAGGGAGTGACTAGCAGCCCTCTTTCATCCCAATAGAGTCCTTGTAAGCCAGACAGAGAGTTGGGGCTCTTTATGTAATGCAGTAGGGAGTCATTGAAAGTTCTTGAGCAAGCGCATGGTGACACTAGCTAACATGCTGCAAAGCAGAAGGATCCTGACATTCGCTGACTATCTCGGCTTTCTGATGCCTCCCCAGCATACAGCAAGCTGCCTGAAAATAATGAGAGGGTAACTGAAGGAGGAAGAGCTCCCTAGCCACCCATCAGCTAGACAGAAACGAGGCCATGTAGCCAGTTACTGGGAATTCCTTGAATGTCATATCTGTGTAACCAGGCAGGACCCCATGGGGCTTTCCCAGGGACAGGCCCTTCCCCCATATCCTCTGCTACAGTTCCTCTATGAAGTACCTAGATAATATTATTTGATGTTCATTTCCTGAGTTGTTTTGCCAATGCAAAAACTCTTCAGCAAATGGAAGATGTTAACTACTTCACGACCACAAACGCCCAGCCCCATGCCCCCTGGAGCCTAAGGACTGGTAACGTTAACCCCTGTGACATCACTCTGTTACCTCACCATCAGACAATCAAGAAATTGTGCACAATATGATCAAGTACCCTGCAACCCTCCCCTCTCCAATCTGGCTTTTAAAACTGCTTTGCTGAAACCCTTCAGGGAGCTCCTGGTTTTAGGGCATGAGCCACCTGTCTGCATGCGTGGCTGGCCCTGCAATAAACCTTTCCCTGCTCCACACTCTGATGTTGCAGTGTGTTTGGCCTCACTGTGCATCTGGCACAGGAACTTGCACTAATGTTTGTATTGTAAAGTCCTTCCCCATCTAGGGCAGAGCCTAGGGGAGCAGGTGCTCTTAGCAGTGGGGGTGCTAAGGGAACAGGCAGCTTGCTACAGGTGGCAGTGCTGATAGGTGCTCTTGGTCAGTGTCTGTCTGGACGGTGGCAGGCTAGACGATCCCCACTGTGAGCAGCACTGGCTTTGGTATCCCCAGCCCTGCTGTTCCAACCAATGTCTTCCAACCACTCTGATATGTTGGACTCAGGGACTTCTCTGTAAGGAGAGAATTTTCTCAGACTAACCAAAGAGATAGGCATAAATGGCACCCTGGTTGCGACTTTCATGAGGACATCTCTGTCTTCTTGAGGCATAGTCTTGATTCTCCTGGATCCTCATGAGTGACAAGGATGCTGCTTCAAACCATCTTGGGATGGGAAAGCTGATCAAAGAATGTAACTCTGTGCAACTCTAAGTCCTGTCCCGTCCCTTTCACTTTTCTTTCCTCATAACCTACCTTTCTGAGTTTGAATAAATATGGTCAAGTACAATCTAGATTCTCCCACGAGGGGTTTACACAAGTCCACAGGCCTTGGCAGGTAGATGTCTTTATTTAAATCAGTAATTCAAAAGGTCATTGAAGCTGCCATTTCCAGCCCCGGATACAGCACCCAGTTTGAAGGTATGATATGGACTGTTCCTTCCCCATCACCAAAGGGTGGACTCTCATTCCTGAGCCTCTGTTCTGGCTCTTAAATTGGGCTGATTTCAAGTTAGGACAGTACCCTGGTGGCTCAGACCATAAAGAATCTGCCTGCAATGTGAGAGATCCAAGTTTGATCCCTGGGTTGGAAAGATTGCCTGGAGAAGTCCATGGACAGAGGAACCTGGCAAGCTACAGTTCATGGGATCACAAAGAGCTGGACATGACTGAGTGATTAACATGAAACTTTCACTTTCAAGCAACACCAACCTCCACCCAGGATATAAGAGCAGCTCAAGAATGGGTATGGGGTTTCCTTTAGGGGTGATGGAATTTTGGGGGGATTAGATGATTGCCCACACTGTGAAGGTACTAAACACCACTGAATTCACTTTAAAAAATCTTTATTTAATTCGTTTCAGTGTTGTTTCTGTTCTATTCTGTTCTGTTTGGCTGAGAGGAATGTGGGATCTTAACTCCCTGACCAGGAATTGAACCTGTACCCTCTGCATTGGAAGGTGAGGTCCAAACCACTGGACTATCAGGGACGTCCCAATGCCACTGAATTAACTTTTAGTGATTAATTTTATGTTAAGTGAATTTTGCCTAAACTGAAAAAAAAAGGCAGATCGAGTTAACAAGTTATAGGGGCCATTATGCAGCCTCCTACCCAACTCTTTCTTACCCATGATCACATTTTTTGAACCTAAACTGGGCTTCTTGGTCTTATTTCCCTGGCTCCAAACTCAAGACTCCTTATTTGTGAACTGAAGTCACACTCTGGCTGCTCAAAATCTGACATTTACATTCATTGCTCCCCAGAAATGAGATCTCAGTCTCCAGTGTTATTTCAGCTTCAATCTGCTCCCCACATCCTCCCATTTCCTGTCTTAGTGGGGATCCCCAGGGTCCACTACAAGCCAGCTGAGTGGCCTAGGGTCCACAAATGATGGGAGGTCCTTTAATACAATAATCTCTGTAGAACTCTTAGCCAAGAAGGTAGTAAAAACAAGCAAGAGGTTGAAGGTGCCACCCCATTATGACTCCAGGTTGCTTTGCCCTTGTCTCTGAAGTGCATCTTATTTACTTGTTTACTTGTGTACATAGGATAGCAGTAGGCAGAATCCTGATAGTTTAGATTCCCACCTAGACTCTAGTCTTCAGGATTCCCACCCCTTGGTGTGTGCAAACCCTATATCACCCCTGCCTCTTGAGTGTGTGGGTGGGACTGAGAAAATGATGAGATTGCATTTGTGAGATTAGGTTACATTATAAGGCCAAAGGGTAAAGGGATTTTGCAGCTGTTGACTATGTGTTCATCAAAAGGGAGATTATCCTGGGTGGGCCAGGAGGATGTTGAGGAGAGAGGTTCTCTCCTGCTGGCCTGGAAGGAGCAAGTTGTCATGAGCACTATGGCTGCAAAGAAATGAATCTTGCCACATGAGCTTGGAATAGGACTACGAAACTCAGATGAGATCCCAACCGCAGTGGACACCTCGACTATAGCCTCATGGGACCTTGAGTGGGGGACCCAGCTAACCCATGCCTAGACTCCCCACCCACAGAGACTGGGAGATAGTAACTAGGTACTGTTTTAAGCTGCTACATTTGTGAAAATTTGCTTTTCTTCAGAGCACCTTAAAAATATAGTGACTTGGGAAGAGAAAGTCATCCTGGTCAGAAACCAATAGGAGATTGTATCTTGGGCTTTCCTTAGGGGCCCAGTGGTTAAGAACCTGCTTAGCAGTGCAGGGGACATGTGTCTGATCCCTGGTCCAGGAATGTCCCACATGCTTTGGGGCAACTAAGCCAACAAACCACAACTACTGAGCTCACGTGCCCTAAAGCCAACAAGAGAAATCATTGCAGTGAGAAGCTCATGCACCTCAACTTGAGAGTAACCTCCACTCTCCACGACTAGAGAAGTCTGCACATGGCAATGAAGACCCAGCGCAGCCAAAAATAAATAAATAAAAAGAGAGACTCTATCTTATTTGAATGTGCATTGGTGTTGGAGGAGCAGAAGGAGTAGATGATGGAAGATTAAAAAACAAAACAAAACAAAACAACTCTATAACCAGTCCATTCTAAAGGAGACCAGTCCTGGGTGTTCATTGGAAGGACTGATGCTGAGGCTGAAACTCCAATACTTTGGCCACCTCATGTGAAGAGTTGACTCACTGGAAAATACCCTGATGCTGGGAGGGATTGGGGGCAGGAACAGAAGGGGAAGACAGAGGATGAGATGGTTGGATGGCATCACTGACTTGATGGATGTGAGTCTGAGTGAACTCCGGGAATTGGTGATGGACAGGGAGGCCTGGTGTGCTGCGATTCATGGGGTCGCAAAGAGTCGGACACGACTGAGCAACTGAAATGAACTGAACTGAATAGAGATATGTCTTTCCTTTCCTCTTTCGCCTTTTGCTTCTCTTCTTTTCTCAGTTATTTGTAAGGTATCCTCAGACAACCATTTTGCCTTTTTGCATTTCTTTCTCTTGGGGATGGTCTTGATTACTGCCTCCTACACAATGTCAGGAAGCCCCGTCCATAGTTCTTCAGGCACTCTATCAGGTCTAATCCCTTGAATCTATTTGTCACTTCCACTGGATTTGATTTAGGTCATACCTGAATGGTCTAATGATTTTCCCTACTTTCTTCAATTTAAGTCTGAATTTGGGAATAAGGAGTTCATGATCTGAGCCACAGTCAGCTCCTGGTCTTGTTTTTGCTGACTGTATAGAGCTTCTCCAGCTTCAGCTGCAAAGGATGTAATCAATCTGATTTCAGTTTTGACCATCTGGTGATGTTCATACATAGAGTTTTCTCTTGTGTTGTGGGAAGGGGGTGTTTGCTATGACCAGTGCATCCTCTTGGCAAAAGTCTGTTAGCCTTTGCCCTGCTTCATTTTGTACTCCAAGGCCAAATTTGCCTGTTACTCCAGGTATCTCTTGACTTCCTACTTTTGCATTCCAGTCCCCTATAATGAAAAGGACATCTTTTTTTGGTATTAGTTCTAAAAGGTCTTTTAGGTCTTCATAGAACTGTTCAACTTCAGCTTCTTCAGCATTACTGATTGGGGCATATACTTGGATTACTGTGATATTGAATGGTTTGCCTTGGAAGCCAACAGAGATCATTCTGTCATTTTTGAGATTGCACCCAAGTACTGCATTTTGGATGCTTTTGTTGACTATGCCACCTTTATGGCAGAAAGTGAAGAGAACTGAAGAGCCTCTTGATAAAAGTGAAAGAGGAGAGTGAAAAAGCTGGCTTAAAACTCAGCTTTCAAAACACTAAGATCTTAGCATCTGGTCCCATCACTTCATGGCAAATAGATGGGGAAACAATGGCAACAGTGAGAGACTTTATTTTCTTGGGCTCCAAAATCACTGCAAATGGTGGCTGCAATCATGAAATGCTCCTTAGAGGACTTCCCTGGTGGCTCAGATGGTAAAGCATCTGCCTACAACACAGGAGACCTGGGTTTGATCTCTGGGGCAGGAAGATTCCCTGGAGAAGGAAATGGCAACTCACTCCAGGGTTCTTGACTGGAGAATCCCATGGATGGAGGAGCCTGGTGGGCTACAGTCCATGGGGTCACAAAGAGTTGGACATGACTGAGCGACTTCAATTTCAATTTCACTTTGCTCCTTGGAATAAAAGGTATGACCAAACTAGCCAGTACATTAAAAAGCAGAGATATTACTCTGCCAACAAATGCCCATCTAGTCAAGGCTATGGTTTTTCCAGTAGTCATGTATAGATGTGAGAGTTGGACTAAAAAGAAAGCTGAGCACTGAAGAATTGATGCTTTAAGTATTGATGCTTTTGAACTGTGGTGTTGGTGAAGACTCTTGACAGTCCCTTGGACTGCAAGGAGATTCAACCAGTCCATCCTAAAGGAAATCGATCCTGAATATTCATTGGAAGGACTGATGCTGAAGCTGAAACTCCAATACTTTGGCCACTTGATGTGAAGAACTGACTCCTTCAAAAAGACCCTGCAGCTGGGAAGGATTGAAGGCAGGAGGAGAAGGGGATGACAGAGGATGAGATGGTTGGATGGCATCACCGACTTGATGGACATGAGTTTGAGCAAGCTCCAGAAGTTGGTGATGGACAGGGAAGCTTGGCGTGCTGCAGTCCATGCGATTGCAAACAGTTGGACATGACTGAGCAACTGAAATGAAGTGAGATATAATTGACACACAATAAATTGTATACATTTAAAGGATGTTATTTCATAAGTTTTTAATCTATTCATCTTTCTACCTGTCTACCCCCCAGTCATCTATGTGTCTATCATTATCTATGTATTTATGTATCTGTCTATCATCTATCTATCAATGTATCCCCATGAAATCATGATCATCAACATGACCTTTGACCTAAAGGTTTCCTCATCCCCTTTGCATCCCTCTCCCCTCCCTTCCCTCTCCCTAGGCAATCATTGATCTGCTTGTCACTTCATTTTCTAAAGGTTTTATCAATGAAACTATAGAGTAGGAGTTCTCTTTGGTCTGGCTTCTTTCACTCCACACAACTATTTTGAGATTCATCCATGTTGTTGCAGGTATCAGCAGATCATTCTTTTCATTTATTGCTGAGTTGTCCTGAATGTCCTTTGATCTTAAGTAGGTTGCTCAGTGCCTCAGAACCTCAGCATCTTCAGCATGCAAACAAGCACCAGGTCCCCTGGGAGCTGCTATATGGCTACCTCCATTCTTTCCTTCTGGGTTTCAGGACACGGCACATCTTTTTCCAGTAATTTCTCCCCTATGTTCTAGTTGCCTGGCGTTTCTTCCTGTGTGGCTACTGCCTCTGAGTCTGAGAAATATGTCTCTCTTAGTTCTTAAATTGTTGGGTGAAAGAACTTTTGAAACTCCAAGATTCTGGGTAGCCTCTGTGATGTTGAGTGATTCCGAGAAGGCAGGCCCTGCTGGAGGACTGGCTGGCATTTTGATCACCCTGAGAACATGGACTCTGAAAAGAGAATTTAGCATCAGTGCCACACAATATAGAGGATCAATAGAAATCCAAGGGTCAATTTGTCACCAGCCCCTCCCCCACCCCAGTGGGGTGGTAAAGATGGTAAAGATATGCCTGCCAATGTAGGAGATGCAAGAGACAGTTTCGATCCTGGGTCAGGAAGATCTCTTGGAGTAGGAAAATGGCAATCCACTATAGTGTTCTTGCCTGGAAAATTCCACAGACAGAGGAGGCTGGTGGGCTATAGTCCATGGGGCAACAAAGAGTCAGGTATGACTGAGCAACTGAGCACACACACAGACACAGGCACACACACAGACAACACACACACACACACACACACACACTGTCCTCCTTTCTGCTGGAATCCTGGATGAAGAATATAGAGAGTGCAGTGGGTGGTTAGGACTGGGGGCAGAGAAGCAGCAGGATATAGCCTTTGCCCTGGAAAAGAAATGAAATATGGCTGGAAAAAAAAAGAAAAGAAAAAGAGAGAAACAAACCAAAACAGAGAACACTTTTGTATCTCCTTGGCAGATCTCAAATCTTGTTTTCGGATTTCTGAAGTTTTCACAGATCTATATGGAAATAGTAGCAGTAGACAGCTTACTTCTCTGAAAAGAGTTCACCAAGTGTTGGATGAAAATTGTTTATAAAAAGATGTAGCTGGAATTTCCAAAGCAGAGAGGGCATCCACTGGTGATGTCAGCTCCCAGACCTAGGTCTGGGCAAAGAAGCCCTTATCTTGATCTGAAATTCTATTTTTTGAGGACCTCCACTGACTGGAAATCTTATCTGTTGTGGAAGTAGGGGAATTGGCTGGGTTATTCTTTTAAGATCCATTTTTCCAGCTACCCCAGACTACCTGGACATCTCTATCTGTGGTCCAGGTGGAGCCATCTCTGGTTTTCTTGCTTAAGAAACCTTTGCTTCAACACTTGCCTTTTTCTATCTCTGGTTTCTGAGACTGGTTTCCTTTAGCCAGGACAAGCCTGCCATCATTCTGATGGACTGGACTTTCTGACTGCAAGCTGGCACTCCCTCTTGGTATGGGTTCATTTGGTCATTTGCTCAGGACAAATGCATTGAGTGCCTTCTCTGTGGCACTTTGACAGGGTAGCATCGAAGAGGCATCTCCAAGACAACCACATCTCACCTTCTGCCTACTTTAGGAAAATGACCCTATGAATGCATTCTATGGAAGGCTTATATTTCAGACTAAGAATCAGAGAATTTTAGAATGTGAATATAGCTTAATTTCTACAAATATATTCTCCTGCCAACTTGCTGATGTGAATATTGAGGAACAAAGAGGAGGTAAAATGACCGCAGTAAAGATATAGAACTGGTTAATGACAAAGCAGAATTAGAACCCTTTTGTATCACTTACGATTGGGTTTGGCTGTATATTATAGACCAACAAACAACAACAGCTTGAACAAGAGATGTCTTGAACAACAATGGCTTGAACAAGAGATCAGCTTATTTCTCTCTCAGATCAGGTGGTCTGTTGAGAACTTTCTGGCTACTCCACAATTCCAGGAACGCAGGCTCCTTCTTATTATGGTTCTGTGATTCACAGCACTTGGCTTACACCTCAGGGTTCAAGATGTCTGCTTGAGGTCCAGCCATCACTTCAGCATCCTAGCCAACAAGAAGGGAGGAACAGAGGAGATGGTCTCTCCACTTCCTCTTAAGGAGGTTTTCCAGAAGTTCCACACAACACTTTTGATTATTTCTTAATGGCTACTTTGAAGGAAAACAAAATCATTTGGTCATTCCAGGTAAAATGCTTTATTTTAGTAAAGAAAAAAGGAAAATGGATATTGAGAGGTACCTGGAAGTCTATATAAATTGTATATATATATATATAACATCTATATAGGTTTACATATCTATATACCTGGATAATCCCCCCCACCTCTCCACCAGCCTCAGTCTCAGGTGTGACTTGGGACTGGGACTGACCAGGGAATGCAAGTGTTCGGAAAGCTTCTGCATTTTCTAGTTCACCTACATGCTGAAATGTATTTGTAACCCTAACACCCATGTGTTTGCTGTCATTCACAGACATGCCTTGCAGAGAGTGGAGCAAACTTCGAGCTGTCAGATGTTTGTGCTCCCAGCTGTGGTCAAACAAGGTGACACCCTGCGCTTCCATGAGGCACACAAAGTTTGCATGGCCTCTTAGTGCCACTTTTTTTTTTTTTTTTTTTTGCATTTTGCACATTGTGTTTGTAATTTTGTTGTTTAAAGTGGCCATTTAAAAATGATGATTTTGTTGTTCAAATAGTGTGGTTCTGAAAGTCTGTCTGGTGCTCATAAGCACAAAAAGACTGTGAAGTGCCTGACAGGGAAAATATAAGTGCCTGACTAGCTTTGCTCAAGCATGAGAAATAGTTTTGGAGGCCACGAGCCCAATGTTAATGAATCAAAAATACATAACCAATAAAGTGTCTTTAGGCAGAAGCATACATAAAACAAGGTTATATATGGATTGATTAACAAAAATGTGACCTGAGGCTCAAGAATCCTAACCCTGCCTTTTCCCTGGAATGACCAGTGGTTCAATATTGGACAGTTAATGGTTTAGGTGACTATATGGAACATTAATTTCAAAAAATAACTACACATACCTCATTCAATCCTCACAACATTCCAATGAAGGAGGGATGATTAAGCTCTTTTGACATGTGAAGATCAGCTCAGGGAGGTTAAAGGGCTCCTCCAAGCTGCACAGCCAGCAGTGGGCTTGAATTCACCTCTATTCAACCCTATGTCTCCTTCTTGCCCTGTCTAGGCAAATTGAGAGGATTGGAGTAAAGGAAAAAGTCAGGATGGATGTGGCAGAGTAGACAATTATGCTCAGAGAGGTCACACACCCAGCTCCACTGAGCAGAGGAGCCCAGAGACCCCCTTCTACCCTCTCTGGCCACAGAGTCTGCCAAGACTGCCTCAGAAAAAGTGAGCAGACCTGCTACCTGGGGCCTCCAGGGCTGACCTGTGGGGTGGGCAGTTGGCATGGGGCTGGCTCTGCCATTGGACAGTTCTATATAACTGATATATAACTAGAATGGGTGAATTTAACTCAGATGACCATTATATCTACTACTGTGGGCAAGAATGCCTTAGAAGAAATGGAGTAGCCATAACAGTCAACAAAAAAGTCCAAAATGCAGTACTTGGATGCAGTCTCAAAAATGACAGAATGATCTGTTCATTTCCAAGGCAAATCATTCAATACCACAGTGATCCAAGTATATGCCCTGACCAGTAATGCCAAAGAAGATGAAGTTGAACAGTTCTATGAAGACCTATAAGACCTTCTAGAACTAATACCCCCAAAGATGTCTTTTTCATTATAGGGGACTAGAATGCAAAAGTAGGAAGTCAAATTACTTGGAGTAACAGGCAAATTTGGCCTTGGAGTACAAAATGAAGCAGGTCAAAGGCTAATAATTTTACCAAGAGGATGCACTGGTGATAGCAAACACCCTCTTCCAACAACACAAGAGAAGATTCTACATATGAACATCACCAGATGGTCAACACCGAAATCAGATTGATTACATTCTTTGTGGCCGACGATGGAGAAGCTCTATAGAGCCAGCAAAAACAAGACCGGGAGCTGACTGTGGCTCAGATCATGAACTCCTTATTGCCAAATTCAGACTTAAATTGAAGAAAGTAGGGAAAACCACTAACTTATTCAGGTATGGTCTAAATCGAATCCCTTATGATTATACAGTGGAAGTGAGAAATAGATTCAAGGCATTAGATCTGATAGACAGAGTGCCTGAAGAACTATGGACAGAGGTGCCTGACATTGTACAGGAGGCAATGATCAAGGCCATCCCCAAGAAAAAGAAACGCAAAAAGGCAAAATGGTTGTCTGATGAAACCTTACAAATAGCTGAGAAAAGAAGAGAAGAGAGGTAAAAGGCAGTGGAAAAAGGGAAAGATATTATTCATTTGAATGCAGAGTTTCAAAGAATAGCAAGGAGAGATAAGAAAGCCTTCCTCAGGGATCAGTGCAAAGAAATAGAGGAAAACAATAGAATGGGAAAGACTAGAGAGCTCTTCAAGAAAATTAGAGATACCAAGAGAACATTTCATACAAAGATGGGCACAATAAAGGACAGAAATGGTATGGACCTAACAGAAGCAGAAGATATTAAGAAGAGGTGGCAAGAATACACAAACAACTGTACAAAAAAGATCTTTAGGACCCAGATAATCACAATGGTGTGATCACTCACCTAGAGCCAGACATCCTGGAATGTGAAGTCAAGTGGGCCTTAGGAAGCATCACGATGAACAAAGCTAGTGGAAGTGATGGAATTCCAGGTAAGCTATTTCAAATCCTAAAAGATGATGCTATGAAAGTGCTGCATTTAATATGCCAGCATATTTGGAAAACTCAGCAGTGGCCACAAGACTGGAAAAGGTCAGTTTTCATTTCAATCCCTAAAGAAGGCAATGCCAAAGAATGCTCAAACTACTGCACAATTGCACTCGTCTCACACACTAGCAAAGTAACGCTCAAAATTTTCCAAGCCAGGCCTCCACAGTATGTGAACCATGAACTTCCAGATGTTCAAGCTGGATTTAGAAAAGGTGGAGGAACCAGAGATCAAATTGCCAATACCCATTGGATCATCGAAAAAGCAAGAGAGTTCCAGAAAAACATATATTTCTGCTTTATTGACTATGCCAAAGTCTTTGACTGTATGGATCACAACAAACTATGGAAAGTTCTTAAAGAGATGGGGATAGCAGACCACCTTACTTGCCTCCTGAGAAATCTGTATCCAGGTCAAGAAGTAACAGTTAGTACAGGTCATAGAAAAACAGACTGGCTTCAAATAGGGAAAGGAGTACATCAAGGTTGTATATTGTCACCCTGCTTATTTAACTTCTATGCAGAGTACATCATGTGAAATGCCTGACTGGGTGAAACATAAGCTAGAGTCAAGATTGCTGGGAGAAATATCAATAACCTCAGATATGCAGATGACATCACCCTTATGGCAGAAAGTGAAGAACTAAAGAGCGTCTTGATGAAAGTGAAAGAAGAGTGTGAAAAAGTTGGCTTAATACTCAATATTCAGAAAACTAAGATCATGGCATCCAGTCCCATCACTTCATAGCAAATAGATGAGGAAACAATGGCAACAGTGAGATACTTTTTCTTGGGCTCCAAAATCACTGCAGATGGTGACTGCAGCTATAAAATTAAAAGACCCTTGCTCCTTGGAAGAAAAGCTGTGACCAACCTAGACATCACATTAAAAAGTAGAGACATTACTTTGCCAACAAAGATCCATCTAGTCAAAGCTATGGTTTTCCAGTAGTAATGTATGGATGTGAGAGTTGGACTATAAAGAAAGCTGAGCGCTGAAGAATTGATGCTTTTGAGCTGTGGTGTTGGACAAGACTCTTGGGAGTCCCTTGGACTGCAAGGAGATTCAATCAGTCAATCCTAAAAGAAATCAATCCTGAACGCTCATTGCAAGGGCTGATGCCGAAGCTGAAACTCCAATACTTTGGCCACCTGATATGAAGAACTGACTCATTGAAAAAGACCCTAATGCTGGGTAAGATTGAAGGTGGGAGTAGAAATGGATGACAGAGGGTGAGATGGTTGGATGGAATCATTGACTTGATGGGCATGAGTTTGAGTAGGCTCCGGAAACTGGTGATGGACAGGGAAGCCTGGCATGCTGCAGTCCATGGCTTTGCAAAGAGTTGGACATGACTAAGCAACTGAACTGAACTGAACTAAGGATTGATTGCTTCTGTCTCCTTGCCCTCCATCTGCCTCACTGAAGACTGTCATACTGCATCTTCACACAAATCTAGCAGTTGGAAGCCCCACCCCTACCCCCAACTGCCCTCAGCCCCAGATGCTGGTCAACACGTACCTTCACAAGTTGGGCTCTGTAGAAAGAAGAGGAAGACATTCACCTTTGTAAAAACATAAAAAGAGCAGACAGTGAAGGCAGAAAGAGCTTCTGTTGTTTCATGGAGAGAATAATACTGGGAGGAAACATTGAGATAGAAGCAAAATGAGCATAACTGTGATGCTCAGAGCCAGCATCAGGTAGAAAATGATGGCTTTGAACGATTCTAGAAAAACTGTTTGTGGTTTCAGACTGTGAATTTTAAATCATTATAATTAGGCTCAAACAAGAAATGGCAACCCACTCCAGTATTCTTGTCTGGAGAATCCCATGGACGGAGGAGCCTGGTAGGCTACAGTTCATGGGGTCGCAAAGAGTCGGACACGACTGAGCGACTTCATCTCACATCTGTATTAATCAAAATAGGAGCCATTGTTATCAACACATTTTTGCCAAAGAAAAAAAGTTTGTTTATTTCTGTAGAATAAAATCCATGCCTTGGGATTCGATGACCCCTTGGAAAGCATTTTCTGCCTCCTGCTGGTTGTGGAGGCGTTTTCCCTGCAAAAAGTTGTTGAGATGCTTAAAGAAATGGTAGTTGGTTGGTGAGAGGTCAGGTGAATATGGTGGATGACGCAAAACATTGTAGCTCAATTCATTCAACTTTTAAAGCATTGGTTGTGCAAAGTGTGGTCTGCCAATATAATGGAGAACTGGGCTCTTTCTGTTGAGCAGTGCAGCCTACAGGCATTGCAGTTTTCGGTGCATCTCATTGATGTGCTTGAGCATACTTCTCAGAGGTAATGGTTTCCTCGGGATTCAGAAAGCTGTAATGGATCAGATGGGCAGCACATCACCGAACAGTGACCATGATCTTTATTTTGATACAATTTTGGCTTTTGGAAATGTTTTGGAGCTTCCTCTTGGACCATCCACTGAGTTGGTCATCCCTGGTTTTCACATAAAATTCAGTTTTCGTTGAACAGCAAAATCTGATCAAGAAATGATTCTACATCATTGTTGTGATGTAGAATAAGAGGAGACAACACTTCACAATGACTATTTTTCTTTCCAATCAGCTCATGAAGCACCCACTTATCAAGATTTTTCACCTTTCCAATTTGTTTCAAATGCTGAATGACTGTAGAATGGTCAATGTTGAGTTCTTTGACAACTTCTTCCGTAGTTGGTCAACTGGTCTTTGTCAATTTCTGATGGCCAGTCACTGTGCTCCTCATCTCTCAAGGCTCTCCTCTCCCTTGCAAAACTTCTTGAACCACCTTTGCCCTGTATGTTCATTAGAAGTTCTTGGGCCAAATTTGTTGTTGATGTTGTGAGTTGCCTTGGCTGCTTTACAACCTATTTTGAACCTGCATAAGAAAGTCACTCGAATTTACTTTTTGACTAATATCATTTCCTTAACATAAAATAACCTGTAAGGAATAAGTAAATAGCAAAAAAAAAAAAAAAAAAAAGGAAAGAGAGAGAGAGAAAGGTGCATTAAAATGATGTATAGCAACCACATTTATTTTAGGATATATTCCAATATCAAACAGCAAAGTTTAGCAATGCAAGACCACAATTACTTTGGACCAACCTAATAAGTATTTCTAATCATTTGTATTTTGCTCCACATGTGGCCTTGCCCATTGGATTTCCTACAGGGTTTGACCAGTGATGGCTGGTGATGAGGCAGTGTTCCTGATGGAGCATCACTGGTGGTACTTTGCAAGGTTACATCCATTCCATCTGGGCCCCGTTCCAGTTGTTAGAAACCATTCTTATCAAGGAGAGAAGAAGGGGAGGTCAAGGACTAGGAGTTCACATCACTTAGATCCCTTCTGACCCTGGGATGCTTCAAGTAAAATGGCTGCAAAGCCATATCTTGGCCCTGGGTCAAGAGAATGAAAATAATAATGATAATAATTACCTTTTGAGTTTCTACCACGTGCAAGGTACTTTACTTTTAATTTGTACTTATTTGACTGCACTGGATTTTAGTTGCTGCTTGTGGGCTCTTAGCTGAGGCATGTGGGATCTAGTTCTCTGACTCAGGGATCAAACCCAGGCCTCTTGTATTGGGAGCACAGTCTTAGCCACTGGACAACTAGGGAAGCCCCCAGGTACTTTCCATACATTTTTCAAAGCTCTGTGACAGATGGGTCATATTATCTGTGACATAGATATTACTGTGTTTCCCCCATGGGGACATGGATCCTCAGATGGGAAGCCATGTACCTAGGGAGACACACATATCCATGGCTATGTCTTTCCTGTTATATCACGCTGCCCTACCATCAACAACTACAACCATTCAGAAGCTAAAACTCTGGGTGGGATGGACAGGAAGACATAATTCATCTGTAACAGTGAGTTCTTGGTTAAAACAAGTCCTTGGGCTTTTGAGGATAAAAGGGAGGACCACTCATCTCTACCAATAATTTTCAACTGTATCTAGTTTTAGCAAAAAAATAGAAAAAGTCTTCAAATAGAACCTGAGGCAAGTGGACCAACCATGAAGTCCAACTTTGTGGGGTGTTCTGGAATGGGCACCCAACACATCCCTTGTCTCCTGGCAGATTTGTTCATCATCCTCTGCTCCCTGATATTGAAGAAATCAGCAGTCTCAGCCACAAACAGTCCTGGTGGGGCTCACTCATGAACTGACTGCCTCCCTAGCACAAGCTCCCCCTCTCTACACCTGGCTGACCAGGGATACCTCTTACCTGCTCTCCTGGCTCCTCTCCCTCCTGTGTTCCATCTCCCAACCTCCTGTCCCCAAGTCACCCTTTGTCAAGCAGAGAGAAACACACAAGAACCTCCCAAGACTCTTTCTATAAAGAGGCAGGCAGCCAACACTTTAGGCTTTTTGAGACACGTACATGCTGCCTCTGTTTTACAAGTTTCTTCTTTTTAAAAACTTTTTAATTTTATTGATTTATTTTTGTTTTTGGCTGTGCTGGGTCTTCGCTGCTGCACATAGGCTTTCTCTAGTGGCAGCGAGTTGGGGCTGCTCTTTGTTGCGGTGTGCTGGCTTCTCATTGCAATGGATTCTCTTGTTGCAGAGCATGGGCTCTCGGCAAGCAGGCTTCGGTTGTAGTGGCCCCTGGGCTTAGTTGCTCTGCTGCATGTGAACTCTTCCCAGACCAGTGATCAATTGAACCCAGGTCCCCTGCATTGGCAGGTGGATTCTTAACCACTGGACCACCAAGGAAGTCCCAACTTTCTTCTTTTTGCTTCTTTGCTTTACAACTCTTTAGAAATGTAATCTCAGTTTGTTGATCCCTGGCTTAGAGAACAAAGTACAGTTGGAGCTTGGCATTCAAGGCCTCCTGAGATCTTCTCCAAGCCCTTTTTTGAGCCTTATCCCATATTATTGTCCTTCCCTTTACCACACTTCAGACAAACTGGAGTGCTCACACTTATCCACCCAAGCACTCCCACTTCCAAAGTGTTCCCTTACATCCTTCCTTGTACTCGGAAAGCCATTTACCAATCTCTTCCACCTGTCAGAATCCTATCTCTCAAATGCTGTCTCCTCCATGAAGCTTTCTGGATCCTTCTCCACAGGATGTGTTTCCTGTGACTCTGAATGTCATCCCCCATAGTTGTGCAGTGCACGGCCTGTGCAACCAAATGTGATTGTCCTACCCCCAGATGCAAATTACTTCTCCCTTCTCTGAACTTGAAAAAATATATTGATAGAGAGCATTGTCTCTATCTAGGTTCATTGTTTTCCAACCAGTGGAGTTCAAATCTCTAGCTCTTCTTTCCTTCACTACAGTAATATGTTGAGTTTAGTGAAAGTGCTAGTCACTCAGTTGTGTCCAACTCTTTGTGACCTCATAGACTGTAGCCCACCCGGCTATTCTGTCCATGGAATTCTCCAGGCAAGAATACTGGAGTGGACTGCCATTCCCTTCTTCAGGAGATCTTCCTGACCTAGGGATCAAACCCGGGTCTCCTGTATTGCTGGCAGATTCTTTACCATCTGAGCCACCAGGGAAACCTGATGAATTTATCTCCTAAAATAAAAGTACTTGGGATGTATCTACATCTCTTTTGTCCATTTTCTGTGTAGCTGAATGGAGTTTCTGATAATGGCTGCAGTGACATCTCTCACCCTATATGGCCTTCTGCAATGTGACTTTGTCATGCCTCCATCAATGAGTGGGGCCTGTTCTGAATGTGAGGGATCTTAGGAGAACTGTGAGGAATAGACTGTAGGGAGGTCCTACTGGGCTAGTTCCCAGAGAGAAACTTAACTGGTCTCGCAGGCTCTGCTCCTTGCCACTTTGAAGCTAGCATCATATAGAATTTCACCGCCCCTGAGACCACCAAGTGGTGGGAAACCCAGTCATGAGGGGAATGTCACATGGAAAGAGAGAAGAGGTCAGGAGAACCAAGGATCCAGACAGGGAAAACAAGGAGCCACCTAGACATTCCAGCACCATGGAGATATCAGGCCACACACAGCTAAGCTGGTCAAAACGCCCCAGATGAGACCTGGGGAAGCAGAGACAGTGTTTCCTGACCACTCACCTGAATTCCTGAACCATGAGCACCAAGAAAATGGTGGTTGATTTTACAACTGAGTTTCAGTGTGCTACACAACCACAGCCAGAACATCCCCCATCCTAACCTGTGCCAACATCATCTCTTGGCCTTCCAGAACAGACTAACTGTGCTCCCCCTGAATCCATTCTTCCACCCAGGCGCCAGAGCCATTTTAATAATTGGATCACGTTGCTTTCTGCTTAGAAACCTCAAAGCCTTTCAAAGCATTCCCATTAGTCTTACAGCAAATCTGAGCCCTGTCCCATGGCCTCTGAAGGCTGGTGTGTCTGCTGTCTCTCCAGCTCACCTCCCTCTTGCCAGGAGCTGCCCCCACCACTTTCAACCAGGTCCTGGAATATGCCGGCTCTTTCCTGCCCCAGGGTTTCTATACAAGCTCTTCCCCCAGCCTGGACTGCTGTCCCCAGGTGTTGAGAGGGCTGGTTTCTCATCAGTCAGCTTGAGGAGCACTTAGAGAGGTGGACCCAAGTAGAGTCTCCTCTCCCCTCCCATCATGCCCTCTTCCTTACGAGTTCTTCATCTCCTCCCTGCTTGGATTCTTTCTTGCTTCTTGCAACCACTTTAATTTTGATTTGTTTGATAGTCTCTCACTTAGGGCTTCCCTGGTGGCCCAGTCAGTAAAGAGTCTGCCTGCAACACAGGAGACTGACTACAATCAGAGGAGACCTGGGTTCGATCCCTGGGCCCGGAAGATTGTCTGGAGAAGGAAATGGCAACCCACTCCAATATTATTGCTTGGTAAATCCCATGGACAGAGGAGCCTGGTGGGCTACAGTCCATGATGTCACAAGAGTCCGACAAAACCACCACCACCACCTTATCTCACTTGCTAGAAAATATGCTCATGAGTACAGGAACAGCATTTGTCTTGGCAACTCCAGTTCCGGGTACAGTCTTGGGCAAAGAGGAAATGCTCAGTTTGCGGAATGAATGAAGTGAATGAAAGGTGATCCTCAGGCCTGGCTCAGGCCTAAAGCATCTTTGGAATCTCACAGAGCTTAGCTGGTACCTGACTCTCAGCAGATATTTGCTGAACAAAGGTGGTGATGCCCTCATACACAGGCTGGGAGTTTGGGCTTATTAGATGCAAACTATTATAGGATGGATAAACAACAAAATCCTACTATATAGCACATGGAATTATATTCAATATCCTATAATAAAACATAATGGAAAATAACAAAAAAAGGAATTTCTGAATTGAAAGTTCCTGAATCACAATCATGTGTTTGCCCTGTGATCAAGGTTGATAGGAGAGAGCCAGAGGTGTGGAGACCACCATTTCCCATATCCTCAGTATCCTAGAAGATGCTGTCTCTCCACACCCTTGACCCACACTTCCTCCCTCTCTCCCTCTTTCCTTCTTTTCCCCTCTGTCACCTCCACCCTCATCCTCAAAGCCTGCAACTCAGACTGGATGGGCTAGTTCAAGAGAAGGAGGGGGGCCTGGAGTGCCCATCTGGCCATAGATCCGAGCCACAGTCTCCGCCTAGTGTTTCCAGAACAAAATCAGCATTTGGACCTGCACCTGCCTAGCTCCTGCATCTTCTCACTCAATTCTGATATGCAGGCAGGGAGAAGAGGCATGCTCTCAAGTTATTTCCCTTCAAGTCTCAACACAAGCATATCAACAGTATGTATTGAGCATCTACGTGGGCCAGACACAGAATCACTGCTGGGTCAACACTGATAAATAAGATGCGTGAGGTCTTATAATGCCCCTGGAGCTGGCCACCCCAGAAGAAATAACAATGCACATCATTTCAAATTGTGATGTTTGTTCTGTGGAGGAAACCAACAGAGTGAATGATGGGGAACATCAGAGGTGATCGGGGAGGGATTCTCGGAGGAGGTGATATGGAAGCTGAGACCTGGAGGATAAGAACGAGCAGGTCTAGTAAAAAGGGAAGAGGGTGGGAGAAGGGTAGGAGAGGATTCCAGGCAGAGAGGAGATGTCCTCTGCCTATCTCCTTCCACTAACCCCACCTGCCAGAGTCAAGGTTACACAGCCCACTGAAGCTCCTGTACCACCCTCCAGCCCAGCCTGTGACAGTGGGAGATTTTACCCAGAGGGAGAAAGGCCACGTCTGTCTTGTTTGGAGGTGAGTTAATGTCCCCTGCAATGTGCTGCAGAAGAAGGTGACAGCTCTTTGATTTATCTCTTGCTGACATTCCTCCCAATCGGTGAAGAGGCAGCACCAAAATAGACCTGAAGTGCATTCAGAGAAGCTCACCTGCATATGTATGTTACTCAGGAAGCAGAAACTGCCCGGACAAAAGAGAAACTATGTGACAGCAAGATGAATTGTTGAGAAACTGAAAGGGTTTGGCCAAATCCGTGTACAGACGGTGGATACAGGACAAGCTGCCAGCTTGATTACTTATTTATCACACTGACCAGATTCTCCTCAAGACAGCCTCAGTGAAATACAGCATGGAAAATCAATTTCAGCTTTTCTGCAAAGCAAAAATGAAACAACGCCCCCCCCCCCACACCATTAATTGCTATAATATTTTATAAAGTTCCTTGATTATTCCAGAATATAAACTTGAATCTCCAATGGTACTTGAATTAGACAAAATGAAGCCTTTTATTTTTTTTCAAGACTGTTTTTATGGAGCACAAGAGTAACCTAAACTGACTTCAATTTTTATCTTTCCCTCTGACCTTGGAAATGGCATTTGTTTCCTTAAAGCTAACTTTTCCCTCTGACTTCCTTGCATGACCCTGGCAGATAAAACCCTTTTATTCCTCCTTTTCCCCTTCTTTGTTTGTTCACTGTCTTGGATTTGCTTCTTTGTCCTAAATAGGGGCAATCACAAGAAATGCTCAAAGATTCAAATCGGACTAGTTAAATATGTAGGTTGTACTCTGTGCTAACTTAAGAATTAAAAACAATGAATGTTTGCCTCCCTTGAGAAAAGAACAAAGGGAAAAATGTAGTAAATCTTAAAATTGACCTCTCTTTTTGTTATCACTTGTTTTTCCTCAGGAGAAAGGGATCTTACAAGGTTGAGGATTTTTCAGAGAAGTGTCATTAAAACCAACTCGGATTCTGCACTAACTTTTTCCCTCTTGGGAGCAAAGAAAGATTTGAATGTTCAAGGAGGTTGAGCCCTCCATGTGTAACCACATCAAAGTGGGTCATAGATCTGCTCCAACAGATTTCACTGTCAGATTGGAAGCTGGCACCAAGCCCAGCCCATGATGGAAAGTTAATAGACTAGTTCTCATCCCGGAGCACTTGGATTGCATGGAGATGTTAGGGACGTGAAACCAGGCCACAGTGTTAAGTGGAAGAAAAAAATGTCATGTTTTGACAGCGAGTTAACTTTCAGACACCCTCTCCCACTGCCCGCTCATGAATATGTATATATTTCAAGAGCAGTTGAGTGAGAAGCAATTACCTCCAGTATATTCCTCGGTTTTCTTCAAGTGTCTTCTTGAAATGTCTTCTCTCTTTTGCACTTCACAGCTTTTTCCAATGGGCTGAGTGCCTGGGTCCTAAATTCCTGGAGCAACGTTGACAATTGGCATAGCTGTATTTTGTCCTGTGAAGCTGATGGCTACATCTCAGTCACTCAGCAGTGCCCTCAGCTAGAAGCAGGTTAGGCTAGGTGTAGTGGACTGTTAAAAGTCCCATCTAGACCCCTGTGCTGGGCATGTGTGCACGCATGGTAAGTCTCTTCAGTCATGTCCTACTCTTTGTGATCCTATGGACTACAGCCCACCAGGCTTCTCTGTCCATGGGATTCTCCAGGCAAGAATACTGGAGTGGGTTGCCATGCCCTCCTCTAGGGAATTTTCCTGATCTAGGGACTGAACTGTGCCTCTTATGTCTCATGCATTGCAGGCAGATTCTTCACCACTACGGCCACCTAGGAAGTCTGCCACACCCATTCCCCACTGCTGTGAGGATTGATGACCAATGGCTCTCAGTTCTTGCTTCACCTAGAGAACCATTTCCCCCACCTTCCCCAACAGAGTTCAGTTCTGTTGCTCAGTCGTGTTCGACTCTTCAGGACTCCATGGACTGTAGCACACCAGGCTTCCCTGTCCATCACCAACTCCTGGAGTTTACTCAAACTCATGTCCATTGAGCCGGTGATGCCATCCAACAATCTCATCCTCTGTCATCCCCTTCTCCTCCTGCCTTCAATCTTTCCCAGCATCAGGGTCTTTTCCAATGAGTCAGGTGGCCAAAGTATTGGAGTTTCAGCTTCAGCATCAGTCCTTTCAATGAACATTCAGGACTGATCTCCTTTAGGATGGACTGGTTGGATCTCCTTGGAGTGCAAGGGACTCTCAAAAGTCTTCTCCAATACCACAGTTCAAAAGCATCAAT
This sequence comes from Ovis aries, assembly GCF_016772045.2. Lineage (NCBI taxonomy): Eukaryota > Metazoa > Chordata > Mammalia > Artiodactyla > Bovidae > Ovis > Ovis aries. The sequence continues at coordinate 53,464,559 of NC_056065.1, forward strand.
TCTTCAGTGCTCAGCTTTCTTTATAGTCCAACTCTCACATCCATACTTGACTATTGGAAAAACCATAGCTTTGACTAGATGGACCTTTTTTGGCAAAGTGATATCTCTGCTTTTTAATATGCTGTCTAGGTTGATCATAACTTTTCTTCCAAGGAGCAAGCATCTTTCAATTTCATGGCTGTGGTCACCATCTACAGTGATTTTAGAGCCCAAGAAAATAAAGTCTCTCACTGTTGCCATTGTTTCCCCATCTATTTGCCATGATGTGATCAGACTGGATGCCATGAATGTTGAGTTTTAAGCCAACTTTTTCACTCTCCTCTTTCACTTTCATCGAGAGGCTCTTTAGTTCTTTGCTTTCTGCCCTAAGGGAGGTGTCATTTGCATATTGAGGTTATTGATATTTCTCCCAGCAATCTTGATGCCAGCTTGTGTTTCATCCAGTCTGGCATTTTGCATGAGGTACATATGCAGTGTACCTCATGCAAAATGCCAGACTGGAAGAAAGCAAAAAGGCTGTCAAAGGAGGCTTTACAAATAGCTGTGAAAAGAAGAGAAGTGAAAAGCAAAGGAGAAAAGGAAAGATATACCAATCTGAATGCAGAGTTCCAAAGAATAGCAAGGAGAGATAAGAAAGCCTTCCTCAGCAATCAATGCAAAGAAATAGAGGAAAACAATAGAATGGGAAAGACCAGAGATCTCTTTAAGAAAATTAGAGATACCAAGGGAACATTTCATGCAAAGAATTGTTATGCAAAGAAATGTCCATACCAGAAATGGTATGGACCTAACAGAAGCAGAAGATATTAAGAAGAGGTGGCAAGAATACACAGAAGAACTATACAAAAAGATCTTCACGACCCAGATAATCACGAAGGTGTGATCACTCACACTCACCTAGAGCCAGACATCCTGGAATGTGAAGTCAGGTGGGCGTTAGGAAGCATCACTATGAACAAAGCTAGTGGAGGTGATGGAATTCCAATTGAGCTATTTTAAATCCTAAAAGATGATACTGTGAAAGTGTGGCACTCAATATACCAGCACGTTTGGAAAACTCAGCAGTGGCCACAGGACTGAAAAAAGTCAGTTTCATTCCAATCCCAAAGAAAAGTAATGCTAAAGAATGCTCAAACTACCACACAATTGCACTCATCTCACATGCTAGTAAAGTAATGCTTAAAATTCTCCAAGCCAGGCTTCAACAATATGTGAACTGTGAACTTCAAGATGTTCAAACTGGTTTTAGAAAAGGCAGAGGAACCAGAGATCAAATTGCCAATGAAAAAGCAAGAGATTTCCAGAAAAACATCTATTTCTGCTATATTGATTATGCCAAAGCCTTTGACTGCATGGATCACAATAAACTGTGGAAAATTCTGAAAGAGATGGCAATACCGGGCTACCTGACCTGCCTCTTGAGAAACCTATATGCAGGTCAGGAAGCAAGAGTTAGAACTGGACGTGGAATAACAGACTGGTTCCAAATAGGAAAGGGGGTACGTTTAGGCTGCATATTGTCACCCTGCTTATTTAACGTCTATGCAGAGTACATCATGAGAAACGCTGGGCTGGATGAAGCACAGCTGGAATCAAGATTGCTGGAAGAAATATCAATAACCTCAGATATGCAGATGACACCACCCTTATGGCAGAAAGTGAAGAAGAACTAAAGATCGTCTTGATGAAAGTGAAAGAAGAGTGTGAAAAAGTTGGCTTAATACTCAACATTCAGAAAACTAAGATCATGGCATCTGGTCCCATCACTTCATGGGAAATAGATGGGGAAACAGTGGAAAAAGCGGCTGACTTTATTTTTCTGGGCTCCAAAATCACTGCAGATGGTGATTGCAGCCATGAAATTAAGAGACGCTTACTCCTTGGAAGGAAACTAACCTAGATAACATATTAAAAAGTAGAGACATTACTTTGCCAACAAAGGTCCATCTAGTCAAGCCTATGGTTTTTCCATTAGTCATGTATAGATGGGAGAGTTGGACTGTAAAGAAAGCTGAGCTCCGAAGAATTGATGCTTTTGAACTGTGGTGTTGGAGAAGACTCTTGAGAGTCCCTTGGACTGCAAGGAGATCCAACCAGTCCATTCTGAAGGAGATCAGCCCTGGGTGTTCATTGGAGGGACTGATGTTGAAGCTGAAACTCCAATACTTTGGCCACGTGATGTGGAGAGCTAACTCATTGGAAAAAACCCTGATGCTGGGAAAGATTGAAGGCAGGAGGAGAAGGAGATGGCAGAAAATGAGATGGTTGGATGGCATTAGTGACACAATGGACATGGGTTTGGGTGGACTCCGGGAGTTCGTGATGGACAGGGATGCCTGGTGTGCAGCAGTCCATGGGGTCGCAAAGAGTCAGACACAACTGAGCAACTGAACTGAACTGACATTGCATGTAAGTTAAATAAGCAGGGTGACAACATACCGCCTTAATGTATTCCTTTCCCTATTTGGAGCCAGTCTGTTGTTCCATGTCCAGTTCTAACTGTTGCTTCTCGACCTGCATACAGATTTCTCAGGAAGCAGGTAAGGCTGTCTGGTATTCTCATCTCTTTAAGAATTTTCCACAGTTTGTTGTGATCCACACAGTCAAAGGCTTTGCAGTAGTCGATAAAGCAGAAATAGATGTTTTTCTGGAACTCTCTTACTTTTTCGATGATCCAACAGATGTTGGCAAGTTGGTCTCTGGTTCCTCTGCCTTTTCTAAATCCAGTTTGAACTTATGGAAGTTTTGGTTCACATACTGTTGAAGCCTGGCTTGGAAAATTTTGAGCATTACTTTGCTAGTGTGTGAGATGAGTGCAACTGTGCCATAGTTTGACATTTTTTTGGCATTGCCTTTCTTTGGGATTGAAATGAAAACAGAATTTTTCCAGTCTTGTGGCCACTGCTGAGTTTTCCAAATTTGCTGGCATATTAAATGCAGTGCTTTCATAGCATCATCTTTTAGGATTTGAAATAGCTTAACTGGAATTCCATCACCTCCACTAGCTTTGTTCATACTGATGCTTCCTATGGCCCACTTGACTTTGAATTCCACGATTTCTGGCTCTAGGTGAGTGATCACACCATCATGATTATCTGGGTCATTAAGATCATTTTTGTATAGTTCTTCTGTGTATTCTTGCCACCTCTTCTTAATATCTTCTGCTTCTGTTAGGTCCATACAATTTCTGTCCTTTATTGTGCCCATCTTTGCATGAAGTGTTCTCTTAGTATCTCTGATTTTCTTGAAGAGATCTCTAGTCTTTCCCATTCTGTTTTTTTTCCTCTATTTCTTTGCAATGTTCACCGAGGAAGGCTTTCTTATCTCTCCTAGCTATTCTTTGGAACTCTGCATTCAAATGGTTCTATTTTTCATTTTCTCCCTGGCCTTTCACTTCTCTTCTTTTCACAGCTATTTGTAAGGTCTCCTGAGACAGTCATTTTGCTTTTTTGCATTTCTTTTTCTTGGGGATGGTCTTGATCCCTGGCTCTTGTACAATGTCAAGAACCTCCATCCATAGTTCATCAAGCACTCTATCAGATCTAATCCCTTGAATTTATTTGTCACTTCCACTGTATAATCATAAGGGATTTAATTTAGGTCATACCTGAATGGTCTAGTGGTTTTCCGTACTTTCTTAAATTTAAGTTTGAATTTTGCAATAAGTAGTTCATGATCTGAGCCATAGTCAGCTCCCAGTCTTGTTTCTGCTAACTGTATAGAGCGTCTCCATTTTTGAGTGCAAAGAATATAATCAATCTGATTTTGGTATTGACCATCTGGTGATGCCCATGTGTAGAGTCTTCTCTTGTGTTGTTGGAAGAGGGTGTTTGCTATGACCAGTGCATTCTCTTGGCAAAACTCAATTGCCTTTGACCTGCTTCATTCTGTACTCCAAGGCAAAAATTGCCTGTTACTCCAGTATCTCTTGACTTCCTTCTTTTGCATTCCAGTCACCTATATCACCTATTATGAAAAGAGCATCTTTTTTATGTGTTAGTTCGAGAAGATCTTGTAGGTCTTCATAGAATCATTCAACTTCTGCTTCTTCAGCTTTACTGGTAGGGGCATAGACTAGGATTATGATGATATTGAATCATTTGACTTGGAAACGAACAGAGATCATTCTGTCATTTTTCAGATTGCATCCAAGTGCTACATTTCAGACTCTTTTGTTGACTATGATGGCTACTCTATTTCTTCTAAGGGTCTCGCCCACAGTTGTGAACATAATGGTCATCTAAGTTTAATTCATCCATTCCAGTCCATTTTAGTTCACTGATTCCTAAAATGTGGACATTCACTCTTGCCATCTCCTGTTTGACCACTTCCAATTTGCCTTGATTCATGGACCTAACACTCCAGGTTCCTATGCAATATTGCTCTTTACAGCATCAGACTTTACTTCCATCACCAGTGACATCCACAACTGGGTGTTGTTTTTGCCTTGGCTCCATCTCTTCATTCTTTCTGGAGTTATTTCTCCACTGATCTCCAGTAGCATATTGGGCACCTACCGACCTGGGGAGTTCATCTTTCAGTGTCCTATCTTTTTGCCTTTTCATGCTGTTCTGAGGTTCTCAAGGCAAGAATACTGAAGACCATTCAGGTATGACTTAAATCAAATCCCTTAAGATTGTACATTGGAAGTGACAAGTAGATTCAAGGGATTCGATCTGATAGACAGAGTGCCTGAGGAACTGCAGAAGTAGAGCCCCTTTGGCAGCTCTGGCTCAGGCGTCCCGCAGCCATGACTCACTGACAAGGGAGAACAAAAGGCAACTCCCTGGATCCACAGCGTGATACACTCCCAGCTCCAGTGCAATACCCTGGAGGAGGGGGAGGATCAGGTGGAATCAGGCTCCAGCTGGGACCATGTCCTTGCTGGGCTTCTTCCCCTGCCTTATCCATGTCCTTCATGCTCTTTTCCTTTCCCAGTTAACCTGTGTGCCTGCATCCTTGTATTAATCTCTGCTTCTAGGTACTGGTACCTAATACATTTAGATGTACAGGTGCCCAAAAGTCACCAAAAAGGCACACTGACCAACTGGGGGTAAACTCATCTTCATTATTTTTGCAGAAAAGCTTTTGCATTTGAAAGCCTACCAATGCACATCTAGGGCATTTTCTCATCACATTGGGGTGTGGTGTTGTAAATTGCAGCTGCAACTCTGTTCACCTGGGGAATAAGTAACTTTCTCATAAAGCTCTTATACTTGTAATGGCTACCCAGTAATATGAGACTGAGTGGGTCAGGATTGGACATGGCTGGCAGATAGTGGCAAGGGTGAAAAGGAGGTAAGGAGGTAAAAGAGGGCATTTCTGACAGTGCTTGCATGATTGTGGGGAGTAGATTCAGTAGTAATCTGAGACCCTTAGAATGTATGCAGAACCTGACATCTCCACAGAAGTCTCCATAATGCCATTGCTTCTATTAGTATGATATATATTTTACACCTAAAGTAAAAATTCTGGCCTATAACAACATTGAAAGTGGAAGTGGAACTGAAAGTCACTCAGTCGTGTTCAACTCTTTGCGACCCCATGGACTATACAGTTCATAGAATTCTCCAGGTCAGAATACTGGAATGGGTAGCCTTTCCCTTCTCCAGGGGGTCTTCCCAACCCAGGGATCGAACCCAGGTCTTCCTTATTGCAGGCAGATTCTTTACCAGCTGAGTCACAAGGGAAGCCCAAGAATCCTGGAGTGGGTAGTCTATGCCTTCTCCAGCGGATCTTCCCCACTCAGGAATCCAACTGGGGTCTTCTGCATTGCAGGTGGATTCTCTACCAACTGAGCTATCAGGGAATTAGGAAAATCATTTAACATTACTTGAGTTATTTGAAAAGTGAAAGTGTTAGTTGTTTAGTTGTGTCCAACACTTTGCAACCCCATGGACTTTAGCCTGCCAGGCTCCTCTGTCCATGGGATTCTCCAGGCAAGAATACTGGAGTGGATAGCCATTTCTTTCTACAGAGGATCTTCCTGACCTAGGGATTGAACCCAGGCCTTCTGCATTGCAGGCAGATTCTTCACTGTTTGTGCCAGCAGGGAAGCTCAGAGTGTTAAATTTTATAGGCTCAGAAAAAGTTTTTTTTCTTTAGTAGAGAACATCTTCCAAAAACCTACAGAAAATACAATTAATGGTGAATCAACAGAAGCATTATAAGCAGTGTGGTGCTGGAGAAGACTCTTAAGAGTCCCTTGGACTATGAGATCAAACCAGTCAATCCTGAAATAAATGAACCTGAATATTCATTTGAAGGACTGTTGCTGAAGCTGGTCACCTGATGTGAAGAGCTAACTCTTTGGAGAAGACCCTAATGTTGGGAAGGATTGAAGGCAAAAAGAGAAGAGGGTGAAAGAGTTTGAGATGGTTAGATAGCATCACCGACTCAATGGACATGAATTTGAGCAAACTCTGGGAGTCAGTGGAGAACCGAGGAACCTGGTGTGCTGTAGTCCATGGAGCCGCAAAGAGTTGGACATGACTTAGCAACTAAAAAACAACAGCAACAAATAACATGCCTTTGTTAATTATTCAATATTGCACTAAGGGTCTTGGCCAATTTTTCAAGAAAAGGAAATAAGAGGTATAAATGTTTGAAATAAATTGTGTGTTAATAAATGACATGGTTGCCTACATAGAAAATCCAAGAGTATCTACTGGTAAACTTTACTGAACTCATCTGTTAGTTCAGCAAGATGTGTGTGTGTGTGCCTGCTCAGTCACTCAATTGTGTCCACCTCTTTGCAACTTCATGGACTGTAGCTTTCCAGGCTTCTCTGTCCATGGAATTTTCCTGGAAAGAATACTGGAGTGGATTGCCATTTCCTAGGGGATCTTTCCAACCCAAGAATCAAACTTCTGTCTTCCTCTCCTGCATTGGCAGCTGGATTCTTTACCACTGCACCACCTGGTGGACAGGCACAAAATTAACGTGTACAAGTCAGGACCTCTTAGACTAGTCAATTCTTGCACAAAAACTAACCACACATTTAGGAATGTACAAGTAACACAGTGGTAGAGAATCTGCCTGCCAGTGCAGAAGATGCAGGAGATGCGGGTTTGATCCCTGGGCTGGGAAGATCCCGTGGAGAAGGAAATGGCAATCCACTCTAGTATTCTTGCTGGGATAATCCCCATGGACAGAAGAGCCTGGCAGGCTACAGTCCATGGGGTCACAAGAGTCAGACATGACTGAGTGACTGAGTGCATAGATAAAATATAACCCAAACTGCTTTGAATGCTTAGCTAAGCCCATAAGGGGAAAAGGAAGCATTCATTTAAATTCTAGACAAAACAGAGCTTGAAACTAGAGTGGTGAGAAAGTGAACTAGCAAAATGACTGATGGGGAAAAAGAGATGTTAGTGCAGGGAGTCATTACGGGCCCAGGAACCTAGGGGCCTGGGTTTTAAGACTCACATGGGGGACAAGTACAAAACTAGCCTGGAAAAGATAGGCAACTGGAACTAATATCATGACATAAAACTGTGTCATCAAGATCTTACCTTAAGTGAAAGGAGGAATTCTAGAAGTCTACCTGCCACTGCAGGGAGGTTCTGGGTGGGTAGGGAAAAAATTATCTCTCCTTATAAATTCAATTATCCAGCCCATTCCTTAGGTAGATTTGCAGCCTATTTTATTATTTAAAAAACGTTTTCCTTTTTACTTTGTATTGGAGTATAGCTAATTGGGGGCTTCGTAGGTGGTGCTAGTGGTGGTCAAGAACCCACCTGCCAATGCAGGAGATGTAAGAGATGAGGGTTTGATCCCCATGTCAGGAAGATCCCCTGTAGGAGTGCATGGCAACCCACTCCAGTATTCTTGCCTGGAGAATCCCATGGACAGAGGAGCCTGGCGGGCTACAGTCCATGGGGTTGCAAAGAGTCAGATACGACTGAAGTGACTTTGCACGCATGCACGTAGCCAATTGACAATGTTGTGATAGTTTCAGGTAAACATCAAAGAGACTCAGCCATACATATACATTCATCCATTCTTTCCTAAACTCCCCTCCCTCCCTGGTGTACCCTATTTTATATGCACTATGTGGTCCAGGAAACTCTAAGATGAGAAATGAAGTTACAATTTGTCCCATGTCACTGACATCACTGGGACACTTGAAAATCACGGTAGCAAAATGACCTTAGGATGGAATGGATGCTTTTGGAGAATAACCCAGTAGCAGAAGCTACAAAGAATTCCCACATATAAAGCCTGGTGAAGATGAACCCAAACCCAAATTATAGTACTCATTCTAAAATATTCCTCCAAGAGTCAGGATCAGCAAACATAATAACCAGGAGGATTAGAACCCTGGAAATAATACAGATAGAACAATCTGGAAGAGGCTTTAAAATAAGATATTAGAAATGAATGAAAACCTAAAGGAATTGAAATCTTAAAAGATACTAGTTTTAAAAACCTATTTAAAAATAGAATCAAATAGAACTCTTTGAAACTCTTTATCCAAGAGATAAAAATTTAAAATTTCTCAGGATTTGTAGAATACTCCATCTCTTAGATTCAGGAAACCCAATAAACCTGAGCTGAATAAAGGAAAATGAATCCATCTTGATAAACTATATGAAACTCAGAACGTCAAAGGCAAAAAGGTTACCTTAAGAGTGCCAGAGAGAAAAAACCAATTACCTACAAGGGAATGACCATTTGCTTTACAGCTGGCTTCTCAGCTCCATTAATGGAAATCAAATGCCCTTCAAATAGGAACAGTATCTCCATATCATTAAGAATGTAATTGTCTTCTAAATTCAGCAAAATTCATTCAAGAGTGAGGTGGAATAAAAGCCTTTTAAGATGACAACTGAGTTTCCCACTTTTAGCTGTTGAAAAAGAAAATCACATCTATAAAAATGGTCTGAGATTCAAAAAGAAATGGTAAGTAAAGAAATTGAAAAACAGGCTGTTAATCTAAACAAACACCAACTGTACAAACAGAAATAATGACAAGTTTGGAGTACAAAAGCAAGGGGTAAATAAAATCCTAAACTCCTAACCAACAATGTAATGTAAGAAGAGGAGTAATTGGCATTAATTTTTTCTATTGTTTGAAAGGAAGATAGAGACACTATTTTTATTTTTTTTTTCAATTTTTAAAATAATTTTTATTGGAGTATAGTTGCTTTACAGTGTTGTATTAGTTTCTACTGTACAGCAAAATGAAACAGCTATATGTGTGTGTGTGTGTGTGTGTGTGTGTGTGAATCACTCAGTCGTATCTGACTGTTTGTGACCCCATGCCCTGTAGACTGCCAGGTTCGACCCCATGGCCTGTAGACTGCCAGGTTCCTCTGTCTGTGGAATTTTCCAGGCAAGAATACTGGAGTGAGTTGCCATTTCCTTCTCCAGGGGATCTTCCCAACCCAGGGATGGAATCTGGGTCTCCTGAATTGCAAGCATATACTTTACCATCTGAGCTACTAGGGAAGCCCAGCTATATGTATACATATATCCAACCATGAAGAAGGCTGAGTGCCAAAGAAATGATGCTTTAGATCTGTGATGCTGTAGAAGACTCTTGAGAGTCCCTTGGACTGCAAGGAGATCCAAGCAGTCTATCCTAAAGGAAATCAACTCTGAATATTCATTGGAAGGACTGAGGCTGAAGATGAGGCTGAAGCTGAAGCAACAATATTTTGGCCACCTGATGCGAAGACTATGACTCGTTAAAAAAGACCCTGATGCTGAGAAAGCATGAAAGCAGAAGGAGAAGGGGTGGCAGAGGCTGAGATGGTTAAATAGCATCACCGACTCAATGGACATGAATTTGAGCAAACTCCGGGGGATAGTGGAGGACAGAGGAAGCTGGTGTGCTGCAGTCTGGGGGATCGCAAAGAGCTGGACATGACTGAGCAACAACTGAATTGAACTGAATTAATAAGAATACATCATGAGAAATGCCGGGCTGGAAGAGGCACAGGCTGGAATCAAGATTGCCAGGAGAAATATTAATAACCTCAGATATGCAGATGACACCACCCTCATGGCAGAAAGTGAAGAGGAACTAAAAAGCCTCTTGATGAAAGTGAAAAAGAAGAGTGAAAAAGTTGGCTTAAAGCTCAACATTCAGAAAACTAAAATCATGGCATCTGGTCCTATCACTTCATGGGAAATAGATGGGGAAACAGTGGAAACAGTGTCAGACTTCATTTTTTGGGACTCCAAAATCACTGCAGATGGTGACTGCAGCCATGAAATTAAATGACGCTTACTCCTTGGAAGGAAAGTTATGGCCAACCTAGATAGCATATTAAAAGCAGAGACATTACTTTGCCGACTAAGATCCGTCTAGTCAAGGCTATGGTTTTTCCAGTGGTCATGTATGGATGTGAGAGTTGGACTTTGAAGAAAGCTGAGTGCTGAAGAATCTATGCTTTTGAACTGTGGTGTTGGAAAAGACTCTTGAGAGTCCCTTGGACTGCAAGGAGATCCAACCAGTCCATTCTAAAGGAGATCAGTCCTGGGTGTTCTTTGGAAGGAATGATGTTAAAGCTGAAACTCCAATACTTTGGCCACCTCATGCGAAGAGTTGACTCATTGGAAAAGACTCTGATGCTGGGAGGGATTGGGGGCAGGGGGAGAAGGGGACGACCGAGGATGAGATGGCTGGATGGCATCACTGACTCGATAGACGTGAGTTTGAGTGAACTCTGGGAGTTGGTGATGGATAAGGAGGCCTGGCGTGCTGCGATTCATGGGGTTGCAAGGAGTCAGACACGACTGAGTGGCTGAACTGAACTGAATAAGACTTCTCTCACCCAAACCTCCAGGCTCAGCTGTCTGATGCGATTTTTCCACACTTTTAGGTAATTCCTGTCTCACACAAGTTGTTCCAGAAAATAGACAGCAGAGATAACTGTGCAATTAGTTTATGAGGCTGCCTGTAACCTATGTTTCAAAGCTGAATAAGAACGTTAGAAGGGAAGTAAATTATAGGCCCATTTGGCAAACATTCTTAGCTAACTGAATCCAACAGTGTATTAAAAAGCAGTATATCATGATTAAGTAAAGTTCATTCTAGGAATTCAAGACAACCTCTGAAAAATCTATCATTAAAATTCACAATGACAGACTTAAAAAGTAAAAGTATGATTCCCTCAAAAATTCAGAAGTGTTTTAGAAATAAAATCTTATTTTTTAATTAAGAAATTCTTGGAAAATGAAATGTCATAAACTAAAAAGTCATATTAAACATCAGATACAGTGTAGAAACTAGCTATCTTCCTACGAGGTTTGAAATAAGATAAGAATCTTTGTGGGCAGCTGTGCTCACCACTATGTGACCAATGCTGCCCAAACCCTCGAATCTTTGGATTCAAAGACAGCTATGGTATTATGGTCAGTAGCAGAGAGTCCAGAGCCAGACTGACTAATTTAGGCTCAAAACCAGCTCAGTCCTCTTTGCCTATGTGACCTTGTGTGTGTGCTCAGTCATGTCCTACTCTTTGCAACCCCATGGACTGTAGCCTTCCAGGCTCCTCTGTCCGTGAGATTTTCCAGGCAAGATACTGGAGTGAGTTGCCATTTCCTCATCCAAGAGAGCTTCCTGACCTAAGGTTCGAGCCCACGTCTCCTGCATTGGCAGGAGGATTCTTTACTACTGCGCCATCTGGGAAGCCCTTTGTGACCTTGTACACACTTGCTTAATCTCTCTGTGCTTCAGTTCACTCACTTGTTCAATGGGGTAATAACAATGTCTACCTTAGAGAATTACAGTGGTGTTTGTCATAACAACTAATATTATTGCTATTGTCATTATTAAATTTTAAAAATGTTACCAGTTGAAAAAGTAAGTAAAGAAGGTCTACAGTTTAGATAATTATAGGTTCACCAGGATTTTCCTGTTGTTCTGGAAGTATTAATAATAATAGCACTTTTGTTCACTCTCCAAAGTGTTTCTGGGTTGGGCAGTTAATTGTAGTATCAAGCTGTCTATAGCACTATGTGCTATGCCATGTATATGAATTCAGTTCAGTTCAGTTCAGTTCAGTCACTCAGCTGTGTCCGAGTCTTTGCAACCCCATGGACTACAGCATACCAGGCCTACCTGTCCATCACCAACTCCCAGAGTTTACTCAAACTCATGTCCATTGAGTCAGTGATGCCATCCAACCATCTCATCCTCTGTCGTCCCCTTCTCCTCCTGCCCTCAATCTTTCCCAGCATCAGGGTCTCTTCAAATGAGTCAGCTCTTCGCATCAGGTGGCCAAAGTACTGGAGTTTCAGCTTCAGCATCAGTCCTTCCAGTGAGCATTCAGGACTGATTTTCTTTAGGATGGACTGGTTGGATCTGCTTGCAGTTCAAGGGACTCTCAAGAGTCTTCTCCAACACCACAGTTCAAAAGCATCAGTTCTTCAGCCCTCAGCATTCTTTACAGTCCAACTCTCACATCCATACATGACCACTGGAAAAACCATAGCCTTGATTAGACGGATCTTTGTTGGCAAAGTAATGTCTCCGCTTTTTAATATGCTGTCCAGGTTGGTCATAACTTTCCAACACACACAAAATGACAGTACATATTTTATAAAGATATATACAAATTAAAGGCTAGGTCACATGGTAGAATAGTTATCTACGGTGGGGAAGGGAGTGGAAGTGAATAAGGGGAATAAAAGGGATTTTATACAGTTGTATATACATATACCTGCAAGTGAGGCCCTCTTGTGGCCAATTATGACAGTGAGCCATGAATGAAGAATCTAGAATAGTCCAATTCAGAAAGATGGAGAAGGAGGAAAGGGAGGGAAAAGAAGAAATAAAAGAGAAAGAAGAGAGAAGAAAAGAAGCAAAACGTGAAATTAGTGTCTTTAGTGGGATGAATTGGGATATTGCGATCGACATATACACTGTTGATTGTTGTTCTTCAGTCACTAAGTCTGAATGTCACCAACTCCCAAGGCAAAAAGGAACATTTGGGAGTGTGGAAATACGTTGTGCTCGATTGTATTCTGGTTTCACAGGTGAATACATTCGTCAAAACTTATCAAACTGTAGACTTTAAGATGGTAACGATAACCCTTTATGCCAGACAGCAAGAGACAAAGATGTATAAAACAGTCTTTTGGACTCTGTGGGAGAGGGAGAGGGTGGGATGATTTGGGAGAATGGCATTGAAACATGTATATTATCATATGTGAAAGGAATCACACAGTCCAGGTTCGATGCATGATATAGAATGCTCGGGGCTGGTGCACTGGGATGACCCAGAGGGATGGGATGGGGAGGGAGTTGAGGGGGGGCATTCAGGATGGGGAACACATGTACACCCATGGCTGATTCATGTCAGTGTATGGCAAAAACAATACAATATTGTAAAGTAATTAGCCTCCAATTAAAATAAATAAATTTATATTTTAATAAAAGTGTAGACTTTAAATATGTGTAGTTCCCTATCAATAAATTATAACATAATAAGAATGATTTTTAAATCTACATGAATCAATATGAATAAATCTCAAAGACAAAATCTTGGCCAAAAAATGCGCATGGAAAAGGATATATAGAGTATCATGTGTACTATGTCACTTCAGTCAGTCCAACTCTGAGCGACCCTATGAACTATAAGCTCACCAGCCTTCTCTGTCCATTGGATTCTCCAGGCAAGAACACTGGAGTGGGTTGCTGTGCCCTTCTCCAGGTGGGGCAGGGATTCCTGACCCAGGGATCAAACTGACATCTCTTATGTCTCCTGCATTGGCAGACAGGTTCTTTACCACTAAGGCCACCTGGGAAACCCAACATAAAGTATCACATTTATATAAATTTTACCAGCATCTGAAACTAAATGCTATTTATGGAAAATTAATTTGGAAACACTGAGTTAGCCAAAAAGTTTGTTCCCCCCCCAACATCTTATAATTAAAACGTACATAGTAATAGTATATGACAAGTTTAAAATAATGGTTATCTTGGGAAGGAAGGGAGAGACAGAGGTTCAAGGATAGAGGAGAATTCCCCAGAAAGAGTCATCTGTATCTATAATATTATAATGGACTTACAAATAGCAAATCCTAGAGAAGGTGTGGGGGAAAGGGAATTGCCCTACACTGTTGATGGGAATGTAAATTTGTGCAGTCACTATGAAAAACAGTATAGAGTTTCCTCAAAAAACTAAAAATAGAGTTGTCATATGATCCAGCAATCTCACTCCTGGGCATATATCTGGACAATACTCTAATTAAAAAAGATACATGTACTCCTATGCTCATAGCATCATTATTCACAATAGTCAAGGCACAAAAACAACCTAAATGTGCATTGACAAATGAATGGATATAGAAGATGTAGTGTATTTATATGGTGGGATACTACTCAAGCATAAAAAAAGAATGAAATAATGCCATTTGCAGCAACTTGGATGGACCTAGATATTATCACACTAAGTGAAGTAAGTCAGAAAGAGTGAGACATATTTCATATGATATCATTTATATGTGGAATCTAAAATACAACATAAATGAAATTCTCTGTGAAACAGAAACAGACTCACAAACATAAAGCACAGACTTGTGGTTTCCAAGGGAGTGTGGGGTGAGGGAGGGACAGATTGAGAGTTTGGGATTAGCAGATGCAAACTATAGAATGGATAAACAACAAGGTTCTATTGTATAGCACAGGGAACTATATTAAATATCCTGTAATAAACCATAATGGAAAAAAATATGAAAAAGAATACATATGTGTAAAAAAATAAAAATATTGTAATAGGAACAAATCGCTAGTCTAGGTTCGATACAGGATACAGGATGCTTGGGGCTGGTGCAGTGGGATGACCCAGAGAGATGATATGGGGAAGGTGGTGGGAGGGGGGTTCAAGGCTGGGAACTCATGTACACCTGTGGTGGATTCGTGTCAATGTATGGCAAAACCAATACAATATTGTAAAGTAAAAAAATAAAATTTAAATTAAAAAAATAATAAAAAATTTTAAAATGAATATGGCAAAATGTTGATTCAGAAGTGTAAAACTGGGTGTGAGTACCTATGTATTTTTAATTTATATTACTCAGCAAACTTCTCCGTGTATTTGAGAAATAGAAAAAACAATGTGAATATGTGAAATATTAAGACATGGAGATAAGGAATGTTGAGACCTCTTCAGAAAAGATTTGCAATGAAGGAAAAGAAATGAAACAAGAGATGGAGGATGCTATAAAGTCAAGTGAGGTTTTTCTTTTCTTTCTTTTTGCTTCTTTTTTAAACTGAAGATAGTGGAGAGCCTGTCATAAGTTGATCAAAATGATCTAGCTTGAGGATGAAAAGAATGATTCAGGAGAGGTGGGGCTAAATATAGGGAAAAACATTGCAAAACCAAAGAGAAGTTTTGGTGAGTATAAGGAGTTTTTTCACTCTGTCATTGATAGGAACCAAAAAATTGGAACAATATAAATTTACATAAACAGGCAAAGGGTCAAATTGTGGACCATTCTTATTCTGAAATACTGTAGCCCTGTTAATACAAATGAGGACAGAGGTTTAAAGACCTGGCTTTAAAAATTTTTTTCAAAGGAAGATGATCAAAGCTACATGAAAACACTTTTTCTATAAAGGATGAAACCAGACATTTCTACATGCACATATAAATACACAGAAAGTCAGGGAAAAGTCTCAGGAGACACAGTAAATAGAACCCTTTGGAGAGGGGCCTGGGATGAGGAGGAAGTTCATGAAGAATCTTATTCTGTCTATATTATTGGGATGTTTTGTGTTGAGAATATTTTCCTGTATTACTTGGCCAAAACCAGCAAAAGTGAGGAAAACAAATGGAAGGTTTTCTCCGTGTACAGTTTAGACATACAAATGTATTGACCACAGAAGCACAAGTGCTATTTCTTCCATATCCAACTTACTTAAACTAGTGGTAGCCAACTAACAACGAGCTTCCCCAAATTTACATTTTAGTGAATGGTAACATTTGGCTATAAACTGATGATAAAGATTTCCATGAATCATGAAGTTGTAAGCATTTACTGCCGCAACAGAGTCCATGTTCAGCTTTGGGACCACAGGGTGATACAGACATGGTCCCTGCCCTATGGGAAAATCTCTGTCCAACAGGTGAGATTGAAAGGGAAAATAAAAACAAAACTGTAACCCATGCCCTCATCCAGAAATCTCACTCCTTGATATCCACCCAAATGAGCTGAAATCTTGTGTCTATACCAAACATGCGCACAGAGGCTTATGGCAGCTTTATTCATAATTACCAAATCTTGCAAGCAACAAAGATGTCCTTCAAGAAGTGAATGAATAAGCTGCAATATATACAGAATATGAAAAGACATGGAGGAAACTTAAATGTCTATTACTAAGTGAAAGAAGTCAATCTGAAAAGGCTACTTACTGTATGATTCCAATTATATTATATTTTGGGAAAGGTGAAACTCTGGGGACAGCAAAACGATCAGTGGTTGCCAGGGCTGGTGGGAGGGAGAGATGAGTAGCCAGAGCCAAGAGAGTTTCTGGGCAGTGAAACTGCTCTGTATGATATTACAATGATGGATACATGTCATTAAACATTTGACCAGACTCAAGGAGTATACAACACCAAGAGTGAACTTTAATGTAAACTGTGGACTTTGTGTGATATGATGTGTCATTGTAGGTTCATCATTTATCACAATTACCAACCCAGTGGGGGTTGTTGATAGTGGGTGAGGCTGTGTGTTTGGTGCGGGCAGGAGGTAAATGGAAATTCTCTGTCATTTCTGCTTGACTTACTGTGAACATAAATCTGCTCTAAAAAGTAGTCTACTTAAAATATATATATAATTTAAATCCAGTCTAAAATTTTATTATTCTAAATATTTTAAAGAAAATAATTCTTATTCATTGACCTTTAACATTAGTTTTAAAGTCTCATTTGTTTTGAGGCTCCAAACCAAGTTAAATATTTTTAAAAATATTTTAAAGTATACATACTTAATACTTTTAAAAGACTACTTACATTTTTAATATTATATATAAGTCACAGTGCAAATATTTATACTCAAATAACATTTACATAATGTCAGATTAAAAAAATATACTGAACTATACAGTCCTGCTTGCCAAATTGCTTAACATCTTTTTACCTGATATACCAGCAGATGGCATAGGAGACTTGAGGCTCAGAACGTCTATCACTAGCGATGACTCCAGTCTCTCCTGTGCCCTTCCCTCTCCCTCCCTGCATTGGCTGCTGGAGCAGCTTGAGAGACTCATGATACATTGATGCACTGTACTTGCATGCTCAGTTGTGCTTCATTCTTTGCAATCCCATGCACTGCAGCCCGTCAGGTTCCTCTGTCCATGGAATTTTTCAGGCAAGAATACTGGAGTAGCTTGCCATTTTCTACTCCAGGGGATCTTCCTGACCCAGAGATTGAACTCCCATTTCCTGCATCTCCTACATTGGCAGGCAGATTCTTAACCACTGCAAAACCTGAGTTATTGTTGTTCAGTCACTCAACTGTGTCTGACTCTTTGCAACCCCATGGACTGCAGTGTGCCAGGCTTTCCTGTCTTTCACTATCTTCCAGAGTTTGCTTATGTCCATTGAGTGGGTGGTGTTGTTCTGTCATTCAGTCATGTCCGACTGTTTACAACCCCATGGACTGCTGCACACACAGGTTTCCCTGTTATTCACCATCTCCCAGAGCTTGCTCAGACTCGTGTTCATTGAGTCGGTGATGCCATCCAACCATCTCATCCTATGTCATCCCCTTCTGCTCCTGCCTTCAATCTTTCCCAGCATCAGAGTCTTTTCTAATGAGTTGGCTCTTTGCATCAGGTGGCCAAAGTATTGGGACTTCAGCTTTAGCATCAGTCCTTCCAGTGAATATCCAGGGTTGATTTCCTTTAGGACTGACTGGTTAGGTCTCCTTGCAGTTCACAGGACTCTCAAGAGTCTTCTCCAACATCACAGTACAAAAGCATCAATTTTTTGGCATTCAGCCTTCTTTATGGTCCAACTCTCACATCCATACACGACTACTGGAAAAACCATAACTTTGACTAGATGGACCTTTGTTGGCAAAGTAATGTCTCTGCTTTATAATATGCTGTCTAAGTTGGTCATAGCTTTTCTTCCAATGAGCAAGGGATTTTTAATTTCACTATTCACAGTGATTTAGGAGCCCAAGAAACAAAGTCTGTCACTGTTTCCATTGTTTCTCCATCTATTTGTCATGAAGTGATGGGACAGGATGCCATGATCTTAGTTTTTTGAATGTTGAGTTTTAAGCCAGTTTTTTTTTTTTCAATCTCCTCTTTCACCTTTATCAAGAGGCTCTTTAATTCCTCTTCACTTTCTTCCATAAGGGTGGTATCATCTGCATATCTGAGGTTACTGATATTTCTCCCAGCATTCTTGAGTTCAGCTTGTGCTTCATTCACTCTGGCATAGCTCATGATGTATTCTGCATATAAGTTAAATAAGCAAAGTGGCAATATACAGCCTTGATGCACTGCTTTCCCTATTTGGAACCAGTCTGTTGTTCCATGTCCATTTCTAATTGTTGCTTCTTGACCTGCATACAGATTACTCAGAAATATTTCTCAAAAATCCTGAGAAATACCAGGTCAGGTGGTCTGGTATTCCCATCTCTTTAACAATTTTCCATAATTTGTTGTGATCCACACAGTAAAAAGCTTTAGCATAGTCAATGAAACTGAAGTAGGTGTTTTCCTGGAATTCTCTTGCTTTTTCTATGATCCAACAGAAGTTGGCAATTTGATTTCTGGTTCCTCTGCCTTTTCTAAATCCAGCTTGTACATCTGGAAGTTATCAATTCATGTACTGTTGAAGTCTAGCTTGATGGATTTTGAGAATGATCTTGCTAGCATGTGAAGAGTGCAATTGGGTGGTAGTTTGAACACTCTTTGGCATTGCCTTCTTTGGGACTGGAATGAAAACTGACCTTTTCCAGTCCTGTGGCCACTGCTGAGTTTTCCAAATTTGCTGGCATATTGAGTGCAACACTTTCACAGCACCATCTTTTAGGATCTGAAACTCAGCTGGAATTACATTACCTCCACTAGCTTTGTTCATAGAGATGCTTCCTAAGTTCCACTTGACTTCATACTCCAGGATTTCTGGCTCTAGGTGAGTCATCACACTATCGTGCTTATCTAGGTCATTAAGATCTTTTTTGTGTAGTTCTTCTGTGTATTTTTTGCCATCTCTTCTTAATATCTTCTGCTGGGTGGCATCACCTGGGTGGCCACATGTAAAAACTGAGACCCACTTCAGGTCCAGGGCTTGTTCTCCCGGTCTTATGAACAATAAAGAGTAGGCTAGAGGGATGAAGAGTCCAGGGGGTGTCTACTAGGAGGGAAAAAAGAAAGAAAAGACTCATTTATTGAACTTTTACTGTATGCCAGATCCAGTGCTAAGCCCTCAAGTGCCTCATCTCATGGGATTTTACAAATATCCCGTAAGGTGGGTATCCAACATTATTATCATTTCTTGGAGAAGCTGAGGTTCTTGCCTAAGGTTCTGTCACCCCTATATCATGTCCCCCTCTGAGCCAATTACACCAATCACTGAAGCCTCAACAGGAAGCTTTCTTATGAGTGCCCTTTGTTTAGGGTCAGTGAGATGGATGGATTTTTTGTGTGGACATTGGTTCTTGTAAAGGCATACCCAGATCACTATTAAACCTTTAATTTTGGGTGGGTTTGGGAGAGTGTTTCTGGAAAAGAAGAACATTGGAATCAGTAGACTGAGTAAAGAGATTTACTCTCACCAACATTGGTGGACATCATCCAGTCCTTGGGGTCTGAATGAAACAAGACAAATTCTCTCCTGTCTTCTTACCCAGGAACATCAGAGCTTCTGTCTTGAGCCTCCATACTCTGAAACTTAAAACAGTGGTCCCCTTGGTTCTCAGGTCTTCAGCCTCAGACTTGGAGTAATACTATCAGCTGAACTGGTTTTCAGTCTTAATCCTCAGTCTGAATTATAGCACTGGCTTTGCTTTTTCTCTAGCTTACAGAGAGCAGATTGTGGAACTTCTCAGCACCTGTAACCATGAAAGCCTGTTTCCATAATAAATCTCCTCTAATATATCCCTATATGTGCACATTGTCCTGGAAACATGAATTTGAGCTGCTAATATTCATTCACATGCATATCCTTTCAAGAATAAATATAGTTCTGCAGGATCTGCAGTTGGTGGAATCCAAGGATGTGGAAATGAGGGTATGGAGGGCAGACTGTAAGTTATATGGGGATTTTTGACTGAGCAGGACAACCCTGACTACCATGTTGTTCAATGATCAATTGTACCCTATTGGTTGGCTTCCCTGGTGGCTCAGACTAAGAATCTGCCTGTAATGCAGAAGTCCCGGGTTCCATCCCTGGGTCAGAAAGATCCCCTGGAGAAGGGAAATCATGTGCCAATGTGAGAGCTGGACCATAAAGAAAACTGAGCACCAAAGAATTGATGCTTTTGAACTGTGGTATTGGAGAAGATTCTTGAGAATTCCTTGTACTGCAAAGAGATCAAATCAGTCAATCCTAAAAGAAATCAACCATGAATATTCACTGGAAGGACTGATGCTGAAGCTGGAGCTCTAATAATTTGGCCAGCTGATGTTAAGAGCTGACTCATTAGAAAAGACCCTGATGCTGGGGAAGATTGAGGGCAGAAGGAGAAGGGAATGACAGAGAATGAGATGGTTGGATGGCTTCACCAACTCAATGGATGTGAGTTTGAGCAAGCTCTAGGAGATAATCAAGGATGGAGAAGCCTGGCATGCTGCAATTCATGGGGCTGCAAAGAGTTGTATATGACTCAGCAACTGAAGAACAACAACAAACCTATTGGCTATACCGTGTCTTACCACAGGCAAGGAGGTCACATATACCCATGGGTGTTTTGTTATATATCCTGATTATCTGATGGCAAAACATGCTATTCTAGTCTTCCCTGATGGTGAGAAACAGGTGTTATGGGAATTTTATAAATCTTTCATTGACATGATTTATCCTCTAAAGCATATAAATTTTTACATGTGGCATGGAAATACTAAAACTATGTTAAATGCCTGTACTATTTTAGCATTTTGCTAAAATGAATTTGGATGTGCACAACTAGATTAATTCAAGAAGTACAGCTACCCAGCCATGGCAGGCATGGTTTAGTGAGATCCAGAGTCTCCAGATTATTCACAGTTTGGACTACCCCTCCCAGAATTGGAGGGTTCGCCTAATATAGTCAAACCCTTTCTCAGCAACACAAAGGCCAGGAACTAAGACTTATGGACCCACCAGGAGAACCATGAGGACTGCTCATGTCCAGGATCATGATCTGTGTCAGCAGTGAGGACCCTGGAAAGAGCTCTTCACTCCACTGGTTCATTGGCCACTGAGTATGTTCCCCTTTGTGTGTATTAACCCAATGAACAGACACAGAAATAAGCAAGGAGGTATGAGATGCCCCAGATAGGATAAAGAACTTGCAGGAATAGTAGGGTTTCAGATTATAAACAACCCCATGCCTTTTATTTTTTGTTTTATTTATTATTATTTTTTTAATTTTAAAATCTTTAATTCTTACATGCGTTAACCCCATGCCTTTTAAAATTTTATCAGTATCTGGAAATTTCCAAGATATAAACTGAGAAAACAGGATAACACTTCATTCAGGATAGCAGTAGGTTTACACTAGGGGTCTTTTTATTTCTGACCATTTCTTTACAATCATCCACCAGAGATAACTTTGACTTATGCTTCTCAAGCTCAAATCCCTCTAAAGTCATTTAGGTTCACATTTCTAACTCTGTGGGACACATGTTCCCGAAAGTCACATCAGCTCTCCAGGTCAACATTTTCCTTCTGCACCTTCACTGGCTCACTTTTCCTTTTCTCATTTGCACAAGATGTCTGAAACCATGGGTCTTGTTTCCCTTTATGATGTACCTGTGTCATAGATTTCAGCTTCCAAGTGCCCAGAAGAACACTTTTGATAGGTGCACCCAACTAGGCAGGGACGTATTCAATAATTTCTAAATGAGAGTATTTGTCGTAGTCATGGGACGCAAAGAAGACGAAGTTAAGCCAGATGGTCCTGGGATGTCCCAAGTCTCTCAGAATCTCCAAAAGCTCAGCTCGAAGCTGGGCAAGTCTCTCTTTTGAAAGAACTGCCTGAGAGCTGTTACTCTCCAGAGGGGCTGGGTAAAACTCTTGACTTAAACTGGGCAGCCCTGAGGTGTGACGCAGCAGCTTCTCCATAGCAGCCATGGAGAGGAGGTTCCCACACATGCTGAAGGACCTGAGCTGGGAGCAGTGGCTCAGGGCAGGCAGGATGGCCTCGATTTGGGAGTCCATGATCTCACACTGATTTAAGTCCAATACCTGGAGGGTATCTGCAACTTGCTCCAGCAGAACTTGTAGGAGCTCAGGACTAAAGTCAGCCACGGTGATACCACTCAGATCTAAGCCTTTTAGCTGACTGATGCTCGGGCACTGGGACAGGTGGGTCAAGTCTGATTCTGTAAGGAGGCAGTGAGTTATTGCAAGGTTATCCAAGGGGCTCATCAGACACCTGTGAAGAAAGGGCAATTAGGTCTGAGAAACAGGGGAGGCAGGTGATCTCCAGGTGAGAGACAAGTGATTTGCCCAAGGCCAAGGTCATTCTGACCATCAAATAAAGGTCAATATCCAACATGCCCAGTCTCATTTTAGCCTGAGTTCTTTCACCTTCACTGTATGACTGAATGAAGTACATAGAACCTTGAAATCTCTTTCCTAATCTGTCAAGCAAGGTGTAACATACTCTACTTCCTTATGAGGGTGAATGAACATAATGAAATATCTAGAACCAGCTCAGAGGGAGAGCCTGACATCACGTCTAAATCAAGTGCAGGCATCTCTGAGTTTTAGTATTGGGAGAGAAGGCAAAAGATACTTTCATCTCAGGCTTTCTTCTGTCTGTGCTTGGGCTCAGGCACTCATATCTCAAGCTTGGTGAGGTACCTGGGTTACATGAATAAAAAAAAAACCTGGGTAATTTCCCACAATATCAACTGAGGTTTCCAGTCTGTAGGGGCTCATTTATGTCCCTGTGTCATCTGCGAACGATCTACCACTTTCTACTGTCCCTTTGGCTCCTTCTCTATTATTATCTCCAGAACCATGCATTTCCCATAGATTAACTATCTTATCTGAAGCACAAAACATTTTAGGGACAGGGAATTTGAGAGAGGCTCATTGTGGCCACAGACTTGCAGAGCACAGAGCTTCCATTTAGAAATGCTCAGGTCCCTCCTCAAGACCCTTTCTGCTTGTTTTCCTAAGTTGTCTGGACATAGATCTCTCCTCCTAAAGTAGAAACCTCAAAATGTTCTTTGGTAGATTCCAATCCCCTAGTCTATGGCTCCCTAGATTGGTGTCCTTTTCCAGAGCCTCTATCCATTTGTTCCTCTATCTTCATTTGGGTAGCTATGTGTTACCACACTTTAGGGTAGAGCATAAAATAAGACAGTGCACTTGACATTGTAGTGTTGTTTTCACTGTTTCTCGGCCAGTGGTGCCTCTCTCACCTGAGCATCTGGTCCAGGCGGCCTGACAGGAAGAAGGGAGATTCCAGATAGAGATCCCGGAGGTGGTGCAGCTTGAGGAACTGAGAGGTAAACTGGACAACAACATGCTGTTCCTGCTCCTCAGAGGCAGAAAGTATGAGTCTCTGCACATTACTCATCTGGCCCAGGAGAGGAGCAAATGTGGCCAGGCTGGACAGATGCCAGTTCTGGTTGACTTCTACATCCTGGATACAGTCCAGCTGTACCATACTCAGGACCTTCATAGTATTTTCCACAGGCATCCCAAAGATCTTCAGCTTCTTACAGCACAGGTGTATGGAATCTTTTCTCTCTTCTGCCCACCTCATGAGGTAGGTGAGGAACTCATCCATGGCCCATTCCTTGAGGCTCATCTCTACGAACACCTCCAAGGGAGCCAAGGGCTGCTCTGTCCTTGACCTGTTCTGAGGAACTGATGCCACCAGCAAGCTTGAGGACATGTGGTCTGTGTATCCAGACCACATGCTCCAGAAGTTCTGGCCAGTATTCCTTAAATCCAGCACCCGCAGTTTGCACCTCCTGAGGGGAAACACCAGATGGGCATCAATGGTTTAAAATCCAAACTGAATGGAACCAGTCTCAGAATAAATGCAACACTAAGACTTCTCACCTGAGTTTTTACTTCAGATTCCTGACATTACCTGCTTTCTTGCCCTCTTCCTCTTCAGTAGAGATACTGCCTCACTTGCCTCTATCTCCTTTGCCCCTACATCCTTCCTGATTTTCTACTTCTACAATCCTTAAGAATCCCTGGGAAGAGGCTGGGACACGTTCTTGCAGGTTTCCCTGCATCTTAGACACTCCTACACTTCCAGAAGGCATTTCCCAAAGAGGGCTCAGCAATGATTAAGGCCTCTGAAATTCTTCACTGACATCATTAGAAGCCTCTGGTCCATCCCTTGACCATTCACTCTATGACCTCAGCTGTCTCATCAGGATGTCTAGTAACCTTCCAGGCTATCTGGATTAGACTCACCTGGGGCGCTCCTTCTGGGTAAGCAGGACATCAAGTCCATCCAGTACTGCTTGTAAGGTTATCAGATGAGGCAGCTCCATCAGGCCCCCCAGAGGCAGGCGGACAAAAGGCCAGGCATGCACCATGGTCTTCAGGGTCTTACTGTGACTCCCATAGAAGGCTTCCATGAAGAGTGGGGGGAAGAGCTCGATAGGCAGAAACTCCAAAGCACTCATGGCCAAGTCCTCTTTCCTTAGCAGGCTCATAGCTGCCAGGTCCAGGAGTCTGGGTGGGGTCCAAAGACTCATTCTGATCTGACTCTGCTACAAAAGAAATCCTGTGGAAACTTCCAGAGAACAAGGTATTATTCTCAGGCAAAGCAAGAACACACCTCTGTCTCCCCACTCTTCATAGGAATCTTCTCAGGGCCAAGGTCACTGTCCTGGGAGTAGTGCAAGTGCCTGTTAGTCCCAGTTACACTCTGGACTCAGTGAGCACAAAGCCATAGCTCCACTCCTATGGGCACTAGAGCATGATCTCACAAGTAGCAAGAAGGGAGAAATCCAACCATTAGTCTATCCATTTCCATCCACTGCTTTGCTTAATCATGTATCACTGGGAAGTGGGTAACACGAGCTAAAGGCTGAGCTTCATCTTTTTTGGGGGGAAAAATTTTAATATATCACTTAGAGCCTTATAACTATGGGAATAGGAGCATCATGTGGCCCAATATAGCCCACAGTTCACTGAGCTGGGAAAGGGTAAGAGATACCCATAGAATGAATGCTGTTTGTGCTCAAACTAAACATTTTAAATTTCAAAAAAAGAGAAAAAAATTAAAAAAAGAAATGAAATTCCAAAGATGCTTTTCACTAAAAAGAGCATCTGCTTTGTTAAGACATTTAAAAAGCACCAATCAAATATTTGGGATTAAGTCAATACTACATTCAAGGTAAAACCAAAATCTTAAATCAGTGTATATGAAAATAAATAATTTTTATTCGTTTATTTTTATTTTTCAATTTTGGCAGCATGGCATGGGGTATCTTAGCTCCCAGACCAGGAATGAACCTGCTATCCCTGCAGTGGTCCAATTACGGGATCCCCAGGGAAGTCCCCAGTAAGCAGGTTTTAAAATAAGTCTCTCCTTTCATCCTAATATGCCTGCCACCATTCAAGACCAGTTGACCATGGGTACAGTGAAGGTGTCTATAGTTGCATCTGTGACTTACCAGCTCTGTTGTGGTTGGCAGGCTGCTTGCACCTCAGACTTGAGAATCCCGGTGGTGACGCTGGAACCCTGAAGATTCTGCATCTCTTTGGTGTCTAAGGCTTATATAGACTTTTCTAATCACATCTTCCTTCTTTCCAACAACTAACTGCCAATCAGAAAGTGATACCTGATTAGATTTCAGACTATTAGGTTAATCTTGATTGGATCTTTGTTACCTTTAGAGGAATTGATTGAATCAGATTGCATTCAGGAAGGATAAAAAATGAGGGAGGGGTATTGGATTTCTTGATTCACTCACAAATATTGATTTGGCTTTACTAATATTAATAGTAATAGGCCTGGGTGTGAGACAGGAAAGGGGTTATCCTTCTGTGACAGAAAAAAACAAAACTTTGAAGCACCATTGTTTGGGGATCGTCAGCCATAAAAAAATTATCAAAATGTTCCAGAATTAAAATTGCTTTATGAAGACAGTAGTATTGTTCCCAAAGGAAGCAAAATAAAAGTATCCACTTCTATCAGTTGTCACTCAGGTGTTATGTTTGACAAGTGGAGATCAAGAATCTACTCAGGAAGTAAAGGGAAGTCCTTTTGGGGATGTGACTGGTATTCCAATCTTTTTTTTTTTTTTAACTTTATTTTACTTTACAATACTGTAATGGTTTTGCCATACATCAACATGAATCCACCACTGGTGCACATGAGTTCCCAATCCTGAACCCCCCTCCCACCTCCCACCCCATACCATCTCTCTGGGTCATCCCAGTGCACCAGCCCCAAGCACCCTATATCCTACATCAAACCTAGACTGGCGATTCGTTTCTTACATGATAGTATACATGTTTCAATGCCATTCTCCCAAATCATCCCACCCTCTCCCTCTTCCACAGAGTCCAAAAGTCTGTTCTATACATCTGTGTCTCTTTTGCTGTCTCGCATACAGGGTTATCGTTACCATCTTTCTAAATTCCATATATATGTGTTAGTATACTCTATTGGTGTTTTTCTTTCTGGCTTACTTCATTCTGTATAATCGGCTCCAGTTTCATCCACTTCATTAGAACTGATTCAAATGTATTCTTTTTAATGGCTGAGTAATACTCCACTGTGTATATGTACCACAGCTTTCTTATCCATTCATCTGCTGAATGGTTGCTTCCATGTCCCGGCTATTATAAAGAGTGCTGCAATGAACATTGGGGTACATTTGTCTCTTTCAATTCTGGTTTCCTCGGTGTGTATGCCCAGCAGTGGGATTGCTGGGTCATAACTATGCCAAAGGCTTTGACTGTGTAGATCACAATAAACTGTGGAAAATTCTGAAAGAGATGGGAATACAGACCACCTGACCTGCCTCTTGAGAAACCTATATGCAGGTCAGGAGGCAACAGTTAGAACTGGACATGGAACAACAGACTGGTTCCAAATAGGAAAAGGAGTACGTCAAGGCTGTATATTGTCACCTTGCTTATTTAACTTCTATGCAGAGTACATCATGAGACACGCTGGACTGGAAGAAACACAAGCTGGAATCAAGATTGCCAGGAGAAATATCAATAACCTCAGATATGCAGATGACACCACCCTTATGGCAGAAAGTGAAGAGGAACTAAAAAACCTCTTGATGAAAGTGAAAAAGAAGAGTGAAAAAGTTGGCTTAAAGCTCAACATTCAGAAAACTAAGATCATGGCATCCGGTCCCATCACTTCATGGGAAATAGATAGGGGAACAGTGGAAACAGTGTCAGACTTTATTTTTTGGGACTCCAAAATCACTGCAGATGGTGACTGCAGCCATGAAATTAAGACGCTTGCTCCTTGGAAGAAAAGTTATGACCAACCTAGATAGCATATTCAAAAACAGAGACATTGCTTAGCTGACTAAGGTCCGTCTAGCCAAGGTTATGGTTTTTCCAGTGGTCATGTATGGATGTGAGAGTTGGTCTGTGAAGAAGGCTGAGCATTGAAGAATTGATGCTTTTGAACTGTGGTGTTGGAGAAGGCTCTTGAGAGTCCCTTAGACTGCAAGGAGATCCAAACAGTCCATTTTAAGGGAGATCAGCCCTGGGATTTCTTTGGAAGGAATGATGCTAAAGCTGAAACTCCAGTACTTTGGCCACCTCATGCGAAGAGTTGACTCATTGGAAAAGACTCTGATGCTGGGAGGGATTGGGGACAGGAGGAGAAGGGGACGACAGAGGATGAGATGGATGGATGGCATCACTGACTCAATGGATGTGAGTCTGAGTGAACTCCAGGAGTTGGTGATGGATAAGGAGGCCTGGCCTGCTGTGATTCATAGGGTCGCAAAGAGTCAGATGCGACTGAGAGACTGAATTGAACTGAACTGAAGGCAGTTGTATTTCCATTTTTTTGAAGGAATCTCCACACTGTTCTCCATAGTGGCTGTACTAGTTTGGATTCCCACCAACAGTGTAAGAGGGTTCCCTTTTCTCCACACCCTCTCCAGCATTTATTGCTTGTAGACTTTTGGGTCACAGCCATTCTGATTGGTGTGAAATGGCACCTCACTCATTGTGGTCTTGATTTGCATTTCTCTGATAATGAGTGATGTTGAGCATCTTTTCATGTGTTTGTTAGCCATCTGTATGTCTTCTTTGGAGAAATGTCTATTTAGTTCTTTTTTTGATTGGGTCGTTTATTTTTCTGGAATTGAGCTGCATGAGTTGCTTGTATATTTTTGAGATTAATTCTTTGTCATTTCCTTCATTTGATATTATTTTCTCCCATTCTGAAGGCTGTCTTTTCACCTTGCTTATAGTTTCCTTTGTTGTGCAGAAGATTTTAATTTTAATTAGGTTCCATTTGTTTATTTTTCCTTTTATTTCCAATATTCTGGGAGGTGGGTCATAGAGGATCCTGCTGTGATTTATGTCTGAGAGTGTTTTGCCTATGTTCTCCTCTAGGAGTTTTATCATTTCTGGTCTTACATTTAGATCTTTAATCCATTTTGAGTTTATTTTTGTGTATGGTGTTAGAAAGTGTTCTAGTTTCATTCTTTTACAAGTGGTTGACCAGTTTTCCCAGCACCACTTGTTAAAGAGATTGTCTTTAATCCATTGTATATTCTTGCCTCCTTTGTCAAAGATAAGGTGTCCATAGGTGTGTGGATTTATCTCTGGGCTTTCTATTTTGTTCCATTGATCTATATTTCTGTCTTTGTGGCAGTAACATACTGTCTTGATGACTGTGGCTTTGTAGTAGAGCCTGAAGTCAGGCAGGTTGATTCCTCCAGTTCCATTCTTCTTTCTCAAGATTGTTTTGGCTATTCGAGGTTGTTTGTATTTCCATACAAATTGTGAAATTATTTGTTCTAGCTCTGTGAAAAATACCGCTGGTAACTTGATAGGGATTGCATTGACTCTGTAGATTGCTTTGGGTAGTATTCTCATTTTCACTATATTGATTCTTCCAATCCATGAACATGGTATATTTCTCCATCTATTAGTGTCCTCTTTGATTTCTTTCATCAGTGTTTTATAGTTTTCTATATATAGGTCTTTAGTTTCTTTAGGTTGATATATTCCTAAGTATTTTATTCTTTTCGTTGCAATGGTGAATGGAATTGTTTCCTTACTTTCTTTTTCTACTTTCTCATTATTAGTGTATAGGAATGCAAGGAATTTCCGTGTGTTAATTTTATATCCTGCAACTTTACTATATTCATTGATTAGCTCTAGTAATTTTCTGGTGGAGTCTTTAGGGTTTTCTATGTAGAGGATCATGTCATCTGCAAACAGTGAGAGCTTTATTTCGTTTCCAATTTGGATTCCTTTTATTTCTTTTTCTGCTCTGATTGCTGTGGCCAAAACTTCCAGAACTATGTTGAATAGTAGCTGTGGAAGTGGGCACCCTTGTCTTGTTCCTGACTTTGGGGAAAATGCTTTCAATTTTTCCCCATTGAGGATAATGTTTGCTGTGGGTTTGTCATATATAGCTTTTATTATGTTGAGATATGTTCCTTCTATTCCTGATTTCTGGAGAATTTTTATCATAAGTGGATGTTGAATTTTGTCAAAGGCCTTCTCTGCATCTATTGAGATAATCATATGGCTTTTATTTTTCAATTTGTTAATGTGGTGAATTACATTGATTGATTTGTAGATATTGAAGAATCCTTGCATCCCTGGGATAAAGCCCACTTGGTCATGGTGTATGATCTTTTTAATGTGTTGTTGGATTCTGATTGCTAGAATTTTGTTAAGGATTTTTGCATCTACGTTCATCAATGATATTTTCCTGTAGTTTTCTTTTTTTGTGTGGCATCTTTGTCAGGTTTTGGAATTAGGGTGATGGTGGCCTCATAGAATGAGTTTGGAAGTTTACCTTCCTCTGCAATTTTCTGGAAGAGTTTGAGTAGAATAGGTGCTAGCTCTTTTCTAAATTTTTGGTAGAATTCAGCTGTGAAGCCGCCTGGACCTGGGCTTTTGTTTGCTGGAAGATTTCTGTTTACAGTTTCAATTTCCGTGCTTGCGATGGGTCTGTTAAGATTTTCTATTTCTTCCTGGTTCAGTTTTGGAAGGTTGTACTTTTCTAAGAATTTGTCCATTTCTTCCACGTTGTCCATTTTATTGGCATATAATTGCTGATAGTAGTCTCTTATGATCCTTTGTATTTCTGTGTTGTCTGTTGTGATCTCTCCATTTTCATTTCTAATTTTATTGATTTGATTTTTCGCCCTTTGTTTCTTGATGAGTCTGGCTAATGGTATGTCAACTTTATTTATCCTTTCAAAGAACCAGCTTTTGGTTTTGTTGATTTTTGCTATGGTCTCTTTTGTTTCTTTTGCATTTACTTCTGCCCTAATTTTTAAGATTTCTTTCCTTTTACTAATCCTGGGGTTATCCATTTCTTCCTTTTTTAGTTGCTTTAGGTGTAGAGTTAGGTTATTTGACTTTTTTCTTATTTCTTGAGGTATGCCTGTATTGCTATGACCTTTCCCCTTAGCAGTGCTTTTATAGTATGCCACAGGTTTTGGGTTGTTGTGTTTTCATTTTCATTCATTCCTATGCATATTTTGATTTATTTTTTGATTTCTTCTGTGCTTTGTTGATTATTCAGCAGCGTGTTGTTCAGCCTCCATATGTTGGAATTTTTAATAGTTTTTCTCCTGTAACTGAGATCTAATCTTACTGCATTATGGTCAGAAAAGATGCTTGGAATGATTTCAATTTTTTTGAATTTATCAAGGCTAGATTTATGGCCCAGGATGTGATCTATCCTGGAGAAGGTTCTGTGAGCACTTGAGAACAAGGTGAAATTCATTGTTTTGGGGTGAAATGTCCTATAGATATCAATTAGGTCTAACTGGTCTATTGTATCATTTAAAGTTTGTGTTTCTTTGCAAATTTTCTCTTTAGTTTATCTATCCATAGTTGTGAGTGGGGTATTAAAGTCTCCCACTATTATTGTGTTACTTGTTAGCATTTGTCTTACATATTGTGGTGTTTCTATGTTGGGTGCATATATATTTATAATTGTTATATCTTCTTGGATTGATCCTTTGATCATTATGTAGTGTCCTTCTTTGTCTCTTTTCACAGCCTTTGTTTTAAAGTCTATTTTATCTGATATGAATATTGCTACTCTTGCTTTCTTTTGTTCTCTATTTGCGTGGAATATTTTTTTCCAGCCCTTCACTTTCAGTCTGTATGTGTCCCTTGT
This sequence comes from Ovis aries, assembly GCF_016772045.2. Taxonomy (NCBI): domain Eukaryota; kingdom Metazoa; phylum Chordata; class Mammalia; order Artiodactyla; family Bovidae; genus Ovis; species Ovis aries. Next base: position 53,496,029 of record NC_056065.1, read on the forward strand.
TTTGAGGTGGGTCTCTTGTAGACAGCATATATAGGGGTCTTGTTTTTTTTTATCAATTCAGCCAGTCTTTGTCTTTTGGTTGGGGCATTCAACCCATTTACGTTTAAGGTAATTATTGATAAGTATGATCCCGTTGCCATTTACTTTATTGTTTTGGGTTCGGGTTTATACACCTTTTTTGTGTTTCCTGTCTAGAGAATATCCTTTAGCATTTGTTGGAGAGCTGGTTTGGTGGTGCTGAATTCTCTCAGCTTTTGCTTGTCTGTAAAGCTTTTGATTTCTCCTTCATATTTGAATGAGATCCTTGCTGGGTACAGTAATCTGGGCTATAGTTTATTTTCTTTCATCACTTTAAGTATGTCTTGCCAATCCCTCCTGGCCTGAAGAGTTTCTATTGAAAGATCAGCTGTTATCCTTATGGGAAGCCCCTTGTGTGTTATTTGTTGTTTTTCCCTTGCTGCGTTTAATATTTGTTCTCTGTGTTTTATTTTTGTTAATTTGATTAATATGTGTCTTGGGGTGTTTTGCCTTGTGTTTATCCTGATTAGGACTCTCTGGGTTTCTTGGACTTGGGTGATTATTTCCTTCCCCATTTTAGGGAAGTTTTCAACTATTATCTCCTCAAGTACTTTCTCATGGCCTTTCTTTTTGTCTTCTTCTTCTGGGACTCCTATAATTCGAATGTTGGAGTGTTTCATATTGTCCTGGAGGTATCTGAGATTGTCCTCATTTCTTTCAATTTGTCTTTCTTTTTTCCTCTCTGATTCATTTATTTCTACCATTCTATCTTCTATTTCACTAATCTTACCTTCTGCCTCCATTATTCTACTATTTGTTGCCTCCAGAGTATTTCTGATCTCATTTATTGCATTATTCATTATATACTGACTCTTCTTTATTTCTTCTAGGTCCTTGTTAAACTTTTCTTGCATCTTCTTAATCCTTGTCTCTAGGCTATTTATCTGTGATTCCATTTTGATTTCAAGATTTTGGATCATTTTCACTATCACTATTAGGAATTCTTTATCAGGTAGATTTCCTATCTCTTCCTCTTTTGTTTGGTTTGGTGGGCATTTATCCTGTTCCTTTACCTGCTGGGTATTCCTCTGTCTCTTCATCTTGTTTATATTGCTGCATTTGGGGTGGCCTTTCTGTATTCTGGCAGTTTGTGGAGCTCTCTTTATTATGGAATTTCCTTGCTGTGGGTGGGATTGTATCAGTGGCTTGTCAAGGTTGCTTAGCTAGGGAAGCTTGTGTCAGTGTTCTGGTGGGTGGAACTGGATTTCTTCTCTCTGGAGTGCAATGACATGTCCAGTAATGAGTTGTGAGATGTTAGTGGTTTTGGAGTAACTTTGAGCTGCCTGTATATTGAAGCTCAGGGCTGTTCCTATGTTGCTGGAGAATTTGCATAGTATTCTTGCTCTGAAACTTGTTGGCCCGTGGGTGGTGCTTGGTTTCAGTGTAGGTATGGAGGTGTTTGGTGAGCTCCTATCAATTAATGTTCCCTGGAGTCAGGAGTTCTCTGATGTTCTTAGGATTTGGACTTAAGCCTCCTGCTTCTGGTTTTCAGTTTTATTTTTACAGTAGTCTCAAGGCTTCTCCTTCTATACCGCACCATTGATAAAACATCTAGATTAAAGATGAAAAATTTCTCCACATTGAGGGACACCCAGAGAGGTTCACAGAGTTACATGGAGAAGAGAGGGAGGGGGTAGTTAGAGGTGACCCAAATGAGATGAGGTGGAATCAAAAGAGGAAAGAGCAAGCTAGCCAGTAATCACTTCCTTATGTGTGCTCCACAGTCTGGACCTCTCAGAGATGTTCACGGAGTTATACAGAGAAGAGGAGAGGGAGGAAGGAGACAGAGGAGTATAAAAGAGGGGAATGAAAAAGAGAGAGACAGATCCAGCCAGTAATCATTTCCCTAAGTGTTCTCCACCATCTGGAACACATAGAGATTCACAGAGTTGGGTAGAGAAGAGAAGGGGGAGGGAGGAGACAGAGGCAACCTGGTGGAGAAAAAGGAGAGTCCAAAGGAGGAAAGAGCAGTCAAGCAAGTAATCTTGCTCTCAAGTAAAAATGGGTACTGAAGATTGGGTTTTTGAAGGTACAAAATTGATAACAAATACCAAAAAGCAAAGATTAAAAATCTAGAGTAGAGGTTGGATTTTCAAAAATACAATATTAAAAAAATAAGAAGAAGGAAAAATAAAGTCACAAGAATGATTTTTAAAAAGTATATATGAAGTTTGCTTTAAAAATAAGGTCTTTTTTTGGGGGAAAAGTAACAGTAGGTTATAAAAATGAAAATTAAAGGAGAAATAGAGACCTAAAATTTTAAAAAAATGTTTAAAAAAAGAAGAAAAAGAAAAGAAGAAAAAACAAACATCAAAAAAAGAATGATTGTAAAAATAGTAAAGATACATCTAGGACTTTCTCTGGTGTTGTTGTGGGCCGTGTGGGGTCAGTTTATTTTTGGATAGTTCCTTGGTCCGGCTTATATTTCTCAAGATCTATAGACCCCTTCCTATGTAGTCGGTCCTAAGGACAGGGTTTTAATCTATTGCACCTGTCACTTCCAAGGCGGTTCCCTTTGTTTTAAGTTCTCCTGTTTGCTAGTCTCTTCAGTGTCTGATTTCAGCCCTGACACAAGGAGGGGTGGTGGTGGACGCTTTTTTTTAGGCTCACTTGTTCAGTCACGCTGTCGGGAGGGAGGGATTCTGCAAACAGATAACACTGGCGTGTGCTCGCATTGTCTCAGCCATGCTGGGTCTGCCCCCGCTTATGGTGCACACAGCTCAGGCTCTAGGTTGCTCCACCAGGAACGGTCTGAGGCCAGCCCTGGGCTGCATGCACCTCCCAGGTCTAAGCTGCTCAGGCTCAGGCACTCAGGTAGTCCTCAGAGGTGCAGACTAGGTTGGGCCTGCATTTTGTGCCCTTTCCAGGTCCGAGTAGCTCAGGTGTTTGGTAAGCACAGTCGCTTTGACTTATCACCTCTCCCATCCCTGCTGCTCAGTTTTCTGGGTGTACAACTGGCACACCTTCTCAGGAGGATGATGACTGTCCAGAACCCCAAGAAGTCTTAGTTAGCAAAGAAGCCTGTTTGCAGTTTGGTAGTTAATGTCTCTCTGGGGCTGCTATTGCCCCTTTCTGGCTCTGGCTACCTGTCACTGGAGGGGGATGGTCTGCAGTTGGCTAATTCTGTTCCATCCTTTGTTCTGTGCGTGGTCCTGGTGTCTTATGTTAGAGCTTTTTGCCCAGTAGCTATCCCACAGTCTGGTTTGCTAGCCCAAGTTAGCTCGCTCTGGTTACACTTGGGGCATTCAGGCCTGATCCTTATAAAGTAATTCAGCCTGTGCCTCCCTGCCCAGCCCCGGCTTGCTAGTGGCGGATGCAGGCATCTGCGCTGCTTCTCCACAGGGGGAGTTACCCTTGGGCTCATTATCTGTAGATTTTAATTATTTATTTATTTTTCCTCCCTGTTATGTTGCCCTCTGTGCTTCCAAGGCTCGCCACAGACTCGGCAGTGAGAGTGCTTCCTGGTGTTTGGAAACTTCTCTCTTTTTAAGACTCCCTTTCCAGGACAGAGCTCCCTCCCTACCTCTTTTGTCTCTTTTTTTTGTCTTTTGTATTTTTTCCTACCTGTTTTCAAAGACAATGAGCTGCTTTTCTGGGTGTCTGATGTCCTCTGCCGGCATTCAGAAGTTGTTTTGTGAAATTTACTCAGCGTTGAAATGTTCTTTTGATGAATTTGTGGGGGAGAAAGTGGTCTCCCCATCCTATTCCTCTGCTATCTTAGGACCACCCCCTGGTATTCCAATCTTAGGTCAAGACATCTCTGAAGACATCAGATCAAAATCACATTTGAGAGGTATGAGTGAGGGCTGGGTAGTTGGAGCTGGGCGTCCCTAGAGGGACAATGTGAGTAACGCAAATAGTATAAAATGTAAGGTTGTTGTTTTGTTTTTTTTTTTTTTTTTTTCCTTCTCTTGGGGAAGAAGGAAATTTAGAAGACTTTTCTCTGGGTTGTGTTTAGAAATTAAAAGGAGTGACTAAAAGGAAGCAGTATCATCTCTGAAGGGTTTCCTCTCCAAAAGTTGAGATCAGTACCATAAATTGAATGAAAAGATTGTTTTCACTTTAAAAATTTAAAATGAGAAATTGCAGAAGCCTTGTAACTAAGAGTGTTATTAAGATGTGGGAGTCTATCTGAGCTGGAAAGCTTTGAGATGTACATTTTAAAACATTCTTTCTTTACATATATAAGAATTACTGAGACAGGAAAGGGGCAAGGCACAACCTTTAAAAGAAGGACATGACATAAACTGATTAGAAACAACCAGGTCCAGGATGATGGACTCAACTTGCACTTGCCCTTTATCCTCAGTATAGCTCATTGTAGCACAATCCAGCTGCTACGATGGTTCCAAGGATGAACGTTAATGGTCAAAAAGTGGGCAGTGGTCCAATTCCTGGAAAGCTCCACCCCTTCCCCAAGATGAAAGGGGCTTCCCTGGTGGCTTAGATGGTAAAAGAATCGGCCCACAACACAGGAGACCTGGGTTCAATCCCTGGGTCGGGAAGATCCCCAGGCTACCCACTCAAGTGTTCTTGCCTGGAGAATTGTGTGGACAGAGGAGCCTGGCAGACTATAGTCCATGGGGTTGCAAAGAGTCAGACACAACTGAGTGACTAATATTTTATTGCTCCAAGATAGCTGGAAGACTCCTCCCACTCATTAGCCTATAAAATTACCTGCCCCTATAAAAGTGGACAAACCTGGTGCCTCTCTTGCTTTCCATGATGGCCCACTGTCTCTCTATGGAGTGTGGGACTTTATATCATTCTTGCAACATTACTGCTTTGGAAAGGAGTTCAGTGAATGGAACACTTCATACCCAGTTGTTATTGTTTCAGTCAATAAGTTGTGTCAGATTCTTTTGTGACCTCATGGACTGTAGCCCGTCAGGCTCCTCTGGCAATGGGATTTCCCAGGCAAGAATACTGGAGTGGGTTGCCATTGCCTACTCCAGGGGATCTTCCTGACCCAGGGATTGAAGCTTTGTCTCCTGCATTGGCAGGCATTCTTTTTACCACTGAGACACCAGGGAGAGACTTTAAAAATAGCATATGAAATGCTGATTTCCAAGTAGTATGTATGTGTGTGTGTGTGTGTGTGTGTGTGTGTATGTATATATGTCATCATATATATATATGATGACAAACCTAGATAGTGTGTTGAAAAGCAGAGACACTACTCTGCTGACAGAAATTCACATGTCAAGGCTATGGCCTTTCTAGTGGTCATGTATGATTGTGAGAGCCAGACTGTAAAGAAGGCAGAACACCAAAGAATTGATGGCTTAGAACTGTGGTGCTAGAGAAGACTCCTGAAAGTCACTTGGACAGCCAGGAGATCAAATCAGTCAATCTTACTGGGGATCAATCCTGAATATTCACTGCAAGGGCTGATGCTGAAGCTGAAGCTCCACTATTTTGGTCATTTTATGTGAACAGATGACTCATTGGAAAAGTCCCTGATGCATATTGAGGGCAGAAGAAGGCATCAGAGGATGAGATGGCTGGACGGCATCACCGATGCAATGAATATGAACTTGTGCAAACTGTAGGAGATGGTGAGGGACAGGGAGGCCTGGCGTTCTGCAGTCCATGGGGTTCAAGAGTTGGACACAACTGGGTGACTGAACAACAACAATCCAGGGACAATTGCAACATATGAATCTCAAGTTTGAATCCACCTAAAAAAATCTAGCTTCCTATTTGCGACTCTATAGGACACATGTCCACAAGCATTGCATTACTGGGGAGACTGCCTGTCCCCCTGCAATCCTGCTTCCCTGTAGGATTACCTTTCCTTTTCACATTCACATTGAGTAGATGTCTGAAACCATATGTCTTCCCTTCACGATGTATCTTGTCCAAGATTTCAGTTTCCAAGTTCTAAGTAGAGAGCTTGGGATTGATGCAACCAACTAGGCTGGAATGTTACCTCTATATATGATGGGCTCAGGATGATAGAATTTGTTATTCCCACAGTGTGGACAGGGGGTGAAACAAATCCAGATGGTCCTGGGGTATCCTAAGTCCTTCATAACCTCAAGCAATTCAGTCCGACACTGGGCAAGTCTCCCAGGTTGGAGGATCCCCTGAGAGCTGAAACTCTCCTGAAGGACAGGGTACAGTTCTCGACTTAAACTGGGCAGCTCAGAGGTATGTCGCAGCATCTTCTTCATGATGGGCATGGAGAGGAGGTTCCCACGCAGACTGAAGGATGTGAGCTGGAAGCAGTGGCTCAGAGCAGGCAAGATGGCCTCAAGGTGGGAGTCTCTGATCCCAGATTGCTCTAAGTACAACTCCTGGAGGGTGGCTGAAACTTTCTCCAGCAGAGCTGGGAGGAGCTCAGGACTAGAGTAGGTCATCGTGACCCCACTCAGATTCAGGCTCTTTAGCTGACTGATGTTCGGGCTCTGAGACAGGTGGGTCAAGTCTGAATCTGTAAGGAGGCAGTGAGTTATTGAAAGGTTGTCCAAGGGCTTCATCAGGCACCTGGGGGAGAAAAAGAGACATTAGGTCTTAGATACTTGAGGTGAAAGCTGACTGCAAGTTGAGAGACAAGTGATCTGCCCAAGCCCAGGTTTGGTATGATGATCTGATAAGGATTGAAACCCAGAATGGCCAGTCTTATTGTAGCCAGAGTCATTTATCCTTCTGTGTGACTGGGTCAAATACAGAGTCTTGAAAACTCTCCTCATTAGGCAAGCAGAGAAAAACTTACTCCACTTCTGTCTGAGGATGAAGATAATGGGAGGCACTAGGACAAGTTCAGAGAGCCTGATACCTTGTTTCAACTGAGAGTGAGTATCACTAAAATTTAATAGTAAGAGATACACTTAAAATGCTTCCAATCCATGCTTCCTTCACACATGCTTTCACCCCAGCTACCCATCTCAGGCAGGTGAGGCTTTTTGGGTGACATGCATAGAGGACCAACCTGGACAACATCCCTTAGGATGCCAGTCTGCACGGGCTCACTTACATCCCTGCTTTATCTGCAAACCATCTACCAATTTTTATGATCCCTACTCTATTACCATCATCTCCAGAGTCATGCATTTCCCATATATTAATAAGCTTATCTGAGGCTTCCCAGGTGGCACTAGTGGTAAAGAATTGGCCTGCCAATCCAGGAGATGTAAAAGACAGGGGTTTTATTTCTGGGTTGGGAAGATCTCCTGGAGGAGTGCATGGCTACCATCTCCAGTATTCTTGCCTGGAAAATCCCATGGAAAGGAGAGCCTGATGGGCTACAGTCCATGGGATTTCAGAGAACTGGACATGATTGAGTGACTTAGCATACACACATGGAGAAAAAAAGTGACCTTTATAGATGGGGAATTAGGCTCATTATGGTCACAAAACCAGTGAGCATGGACCTTCTGTTTAAAATGCTCATGACTGATGGAATTTTCCATCTTCAATGCTCCATTTCCTTAATTATTTTCAAGCCACCTAAGCTATTGTTGCTGTTCAATTGCCCAGTCATGTCTGACTTTGTGATCCCATGGACCGCAGCATACCAAGGCCTCTGTCCCTCACCATCTCCTGAAGTTTGCCCAAGTTTATGTTCAATGAGTCAGTGATGCCATCCAGCCATCTCATCCTCTGACACCCTCTTCTGCTGCCCTCAATCTTTCCCATCATCAGGGACTTCCCCAGTGAGTCAGCTGTAAGCATCAGATGACCAAAACACCGGAGTTTCAATTTCAGCATCAGTCCTTCCAACAAGTATTCAGGATTGATTTTCATTAAGATTGACTGGTTTGATTTCCTTGATTTCCAAGGGACTCTCAGGAGTCTTCTCCAGCACCACAGTTCAAATGCATCAATTCTTTGTGTTCTGCCTTCTTTATGGTCCAGCTCTCACAATCATACATGACCAGTGAGAAGACCATAGCCTTGAGTATGTGGACCTGTGGCCAAGGAATGTCTCTGCTTTTCAAACACTGTCTAGGTTTGTCATAACTTTACTGCCAAGAAGCAAACATCTGATTTCATGGCTGCAGTCACCATCTGAAGTGATTTTAGAGCCCAGGAAGAGGAAATTTGTCACTACCTCCAGCTTTTCCCCTCTATTTGCTGGTCAGTGGTACACACTCACCTGAGCATCTGGTCCAGGCAGCCTTCAAGGTAGAAAGGGGATTCCAGATGGAGATCCTGGAGGTGGTGCAGCCTCAGGAACTGAGAAGTAATTTTGACAATGTGCTGCTCATTCCACTCCTCAGGATCAGGCAGGTGGATGTAGGAGACAAACAGTTTCTGCACATTGCTCATCTGGCCCAGAAGAGGAGCAATCATGGCCAGAGTGGACAGATGCCAGGTGCAATTCACATGTAACTCCTGGATACAGTCCAGCTGCACCATGCTCAGGACATTCATAATATTATCCATGGGAAATGAAACAATTTTCAGCTTCTTACAGCACAGGTGTATGAAAGGGTCTCTCTGCTCTACCCAATTTAGCAGGTAAGTGAGGAATTCATTCATGGTTCTTTCCTTGAGGTGAAGTTCTGTGAACACCTCAAAGACAGCCAAGCGCTTCTCGATCCTTGACCCATCCTCAGCCATTGGTGCCATTGATGAGCTTGAGGACATATGGACACTGGATCCAGACCACATTCTCCAGAAGTCCTGGCCAGTATTCCTTAAATCCAGCACGCGCAATTTGAACTTCCTGTGGGGAATCAGCATATTGGCAGCTATGGTTTTTAGATCCACAAAAGATTAGGCAACACTCTGACTTTGCACCTCAGCTTTTACTTCAATTTCCTGACATCACCTTCTTCCTTGCCCTCTTCTTCCCTCTCTGCCTCACATCCCTCCATCTCCTTTCCCTTGCCATTTTCCCTAACGTTCTACTCTAGTGCCCTTAGGCATCCCTGAGAGGAGGGTGGGCATGTACTTTCACATTTCCTTGCATCTTAGGAACACCTGCACTACTGGAAGGCATTCAGCAAAGTGAACTCAGCAATGACCAAGTCTCTGCTTCTTCACTGGCATCATCAGAAGCCACTGGTCCATCCATTTGTCATTTACTCTCCTACTGTCACCTGTCTCTTCAGGACTGCCCACATCTTACCAGATTATGTGCATCTGACTCACCTTGGACGATCCTTCTGTGTGAGCAGGACATCAAGTCCATCCAGCACTGCTTGTAAGGTTCCCAGATGAGGCGTCTGCATCAGGCCCCCCAGAGGCAGGCGGACAAAGGGCCAGGCTTGAACCAAGGCTGTTAAGATCTTTCTGTGTCTTCCCCAGAATGCTTCCATGAAGAGTGGGGGGAAGAGCTCGATGGGCAGATACTCCAGAGTAGAAATAGCCAAGGCCTCATTGGTTAATAGGCTCTTCCCTGCCAGGTTCAGGAGTCTCAGGGGGTTCTGGATACTCATCCTGAATCTGCTCCTAAAGGAATCCTGTAAGAACTTTCAGAGAAAAAGGCATCTTTTTCAGGTAGGCATGAACACCCCTTCATCTGTCTCCCCACTCTTCAGAGGAACCAACTCAGAGTGGAGATCTCTTTTCTGGCAGTTGTGGAATAGCCTCAGTCTTGCACAGTTTCACTCTGGGCTCAGTGAGGAAAAAGCCATAGCTCTGCCCCTATGGGCACCAAGACAAAAATCTCATAAGGACCAAGAAGGAAGAAACCCAACCACTAACCCATCCATTTCCATTCACTACTGTGCTCAATTTATGTTGCACTGGGAAGTGGATACCAGGAGACTGAAAGCTGAGTATTTTCAGTGGAAAACCTTTTAGACACTCACTTAGGGTCTTGTGGCTTCAATGGTAAAGAATCTGCTTGCAGTGCGGAGGACCTGGGTTCAGTCCCTGGGTTGGGAAGATACCTTGGAGAAGGAAAGGCTACCTACTCCAGTATTCTGGCCTTGAGAATTCCATGGACTGTATAGTCCATGGGGTTGCAAAGAGTTGGGCATTACTGAATGACTTTCACTTTCAGGCCTTAAAACTATGGGAATAGAGCATCATGAAACCCACTGCAGTCTCCAACCTCAGCTTCCACAGTTAACGGCCTTGGAAAAAGGCAGCAGATACCCCTAAAAGTGAATGCCATTTGCACAAACTATTTTTAATGTCAAGAAATAAAATTCCAAATAATCGGATGTTTTCATTACATAAAATCTAGTTGGTTAAGATATTTTTAAATGCCATAAAGGAAAGCATAGATCAAGATATTTGGGGCTAATGAAAAATTACACTTAGAGACTAAACGATACATCTGAAAAGAAAGAGAGAGGAAAATCTCCCTGACAACCATTGCTGCTTGCCACCAATGGAAACCTCACCATCAAGATGAAGGTGTCCTTTTCTGAGGGCTTCCCAGGTGGTGCTAGCGGTAAAGAACTTGCCTGTTAATGAGGAGACATAAGAGACTGAGGTTCGATCCCTGGGTTGGGAAGATCACCTGAAGGAGGGCATGGCAAGCCACTCCAGTATTCTTGCCTGGAGAATCCCATGGACAGAGATGCCTGGTGGGCGACAGTCCATAGCATCTCAAAGAGTCAGACACTGACTTAGTCGGAAGGGACTTAACACGCACGTCCTTTGCTGAGGTCTGTAACTTACCAGCTCTGCTGTAGTTGGCAGGGTACTCAGAGGTCGGATCTGGTGGAGAAGCCAGGCAGTGACTCCAGAGGAAGAAGTTTCTGCACCTCTTCTTTGATGCTTCAGCTTTTTATAGGCCTTTCTAATTATGTATTCCCCCAACCAACTACTACCATCCAATAGGGAATGTGATGACTGATTAGATTTCTGAATGTCCATCAGGTAAATCCTGATTGGATCTTTGCCTATAATCAGATGAATTGATTGAATCAGATATTCATTCATGAGGGATACATGGGGGGAGGGGTGTCAAAGACTCAATCATTGATTCATTCTGGGAATACCAATTGCGTTTAACTAATAGGATCACTTATGGAGGCTTCCCAGGTGGTGCAGTGGTAAAGAATTTGCCAAGCAGGAGATCCTAGACACCCGGGTTCCATCCCTGGGTTGAGAAGATCTCCTGGAGAAGAAAATGAGCACCTACTCCAGTATTCTTACCTGGGAAATCCCAAGGACCATGGAGCCTGGTGGGCTTCTCTCCATGAGGTCACAAAGAGTCAGACATGACTAATCATGGCACACACACTCCCTCCACACACAGTAGGGTCAGTTATAACCATGGGTGTGAGACAGGGAAGCCACTAATATTTCCTGAGATTGGAAAATTAAAACAAAATTTGAAAGCACCATTGTTTTGGAATCTTTCGACAGATCAGTGTAATCAAAATGTCCCACAATTAAAGCAGTTGCAAAAACACTGTGGTGTCATTCCCAAAGGAAACAACATAAATTATCTGTGTCAAACTGTTACTTAGGCTGTACATCAGAAATATAGCAGATCATGAGTCTGTTAAAGGGAGGAAGACAAATGCAACTGGGGATGTGCTTGGTCCTCTAGGCTTCAGTTCAGTTCAGTTCAGTCACTCAGTCGTGTCCGACTCTTTGCGATCCCATGAATCGCAGCACGCCAGGCCTCCCTGTCCATCACCAACTCCCGGAGTTCACTCAGATTCACATCCATCGAGTCAGTGATGCCATCCAGCCATCTCATCCTCAGTCGTCCCCTTCTCCTCCTGCCCCCAATCCCTCCCAGCATCAAAGTCTTTTCCAATGAGTCAACTTTTTGCATGAGGTGGCCAAAGTACTGGAGTTTCAGCTTATCATCATTCCTTCTAAAGAAATCCCAGGGCTGATCTCCTTCCGAATGGACTGGTTGGATCTCCTTGCAGTCCAAGGGACTCTCAAGAGTCTTCTTCAACACCACAGTTCAAAAGCATCAGTTCTTCAGTGCTCAGCCTTCTTCGCAGTCCAACTCTCACATCCATACATGACTACTGGGAAAACCACAGCCTTGACTAGACAGACCTTAGTTGGCAAAGTAATGTCTCTGCTTTTGAATATGCTATCTAGGTCAGTTCAATTCAGTTCAAGGAAAAGTTGCCAAAGAACTCAATGTCCAGCATTCTGTTGTCATTGGATATCTAAAGCAAATTGGAAAGGTGAATAAGCTCCATAAGTGGGTGCCTCATGAAATGACAGAAAATTAAAAAATTGTCTTTTTGAAGTGTCTTCTTTTCTTATTCTATGCCACAACAATGAACTGTTTCTCAATCAGATTGTGTCCTGTGATGAAAAGTGGATTTTATACAACAACCAACAATGACCAGGTCAATAGTCAGACCAAGAAGAAGCTCCAAAACACTCTCCAAAGGCAAACTTGCACCCAAAAAGGTCATGATCACTGTTTGGTGGTCTGCTTCCCGTCTGGTCCACTACTGCTTTCTGGATCCTGGGAAAACCATTAAATCTAAAAGGTGTGCTCAAGAAATCAATGAAGTGAACTGAAAACTGCAATGACTGCAGCTGGCATTCATCAACAGAATGGGCCTAATTCTTCTCCACAATGACATTTGACTGCAGATCACACAACCAATGCTTCAAAAATTGAATGTATTGGGCTACAAAATTTTGCCTCATACACCATATTTGCCTGACTTCTCACCGACCAAATACCACTTCTTTAAGCATCTTGACAATATTTTTCAGGGAAAATGCTTCCACTACCAGTAGGAGGCAGAAAATGCTTTCTAAGAGTTCATTGAATTCTGAAGCATGGATTTTTACACTACAAGAATAAACAAACTTATTACTTATTGGCAAAAATGTGTTGATTGTAATGGTTCCTATCTTGATAAATAAAGATGTGTTTGAGCCTACATATAATGACCTGGTAGCTCAGAAGTAAAAGAATCCCCCTACAATGTGAGAGACCTGGGTGTGATCCCTGGTTTGGGAAGATCCCCTAGAGGAGGGCATGGCAACCCACTCCAGTGTTCTTGCCTGGGGAATCCCCATGGACAGAGGAGCTTGGCAAGCTACAGTCCATGGGGTTGCAAAGAGTCAGATACCACTGAGCAACTAAGCATGGCACAGCACATAATGATCTAAAATTCATGGTTCAAAACCACAATAAAGTTTGCACAGATTTAAATAGTTGAGGATTCCAGGCTCTTGAGCACAAGTTCAGGCTTAGTTACTCTGGGGCATGTTCGAACTTCCCAAATCAGAGATTGAACCTGGGTCTCTGCTTTGGCAGGTGGATTCTTTACCAGTGAGCCACCAGGGAAGCCCCCTGCTCTTACTCCTTATTATGATTTTAAGCCAATGTTTTCAGAGAAGTCCTGGCTTAAGCCCAGAGGGGTGAAACCACACTTAGAATAAAACCCCATACCCACCAGAGATGCTAGGAGGGCTCAGACAAAACCTTGTGTGCACCAGGACACAGGGATCCCACTAGAGACTGAGAGAGACCTGCCTTTGAGTGTCTGAGTGCCTCCTGCAGCAGCACGGGTCAGCAGGGACCTGTCATGGGGACAGGGGCTCTGTCTGTAGCAGACCTGGGAGACAGGGCATATGAGCCCCACCATAGAGCCACTGAACAGACAATCTACAGCCTGGAGGGCACAAACAAAACCTTGTGCCCACACAGACCCAGGAGAAAGGAGGAGTGACTCCATAAGAGACTGACCCAGACCTGCTTGTGAGTGCCCAGCAATCTCTAGTGGAGGCGTGCATTGACAGTGGCTGCCATGGGGTTATGAGCACTGAATTAAACAGCCCTCGCATAAGCCCTTTTGGAAGAGGTCACCAATACTGCCACTCAGTTCAGTTCAGTCTCTCAGTCACATACCACTCTTTGCGACCCCAGGGACTGCAGCGTGCCAGGCCTCCCTGTCCAACACCAACTCCCTGAGCTTGCTCAAACTCATGTCCATCGATTCGGTGATGCCATCCAACCATCTCATCCTTTGTCATCCCCTTCTCCTCCTGCCCTCAATATTTCCCAGCATCAGGGTCTTTTCCAATGAGTCAGTTCTTCTCATCAGGTAGCCAAAGTATTGGAGCTTAAGCTTCAGCATCAGTCCTTCCAATGAATATTCAGGACGGATTTCCTTTAGGATTGACTGGTTTGATCTCCTTGCAGTTCCCGTAGTTCTCAGGTCATTGGCCCCAGACTTAGAGTAACATCATCAGCTTACCTGGTTCTCAGCCTTAATCTTCAGTTTGAGATAAACTTCTGTCTTTGCTGGTACTCTAGTTTATAGACAGCAGACGGAGAGACTTCTCAGCCTCTAGGCAAACCCATTCCCATAGTAAATCTCCTCTAATATATACAGGTGACTCTGGAAAACACTGGTTTGAAATGCCCAGGTTCACTTACATACAGATGTTTTCCAAGAGTATATATTGTTTTATAGGATCTAGTTGGTGGAATCCAAGGATGTGAAAAAGAAGAAAAGGGAGGCAGAGAATAAATGATACAGGGAACTCAACTGAACGGGGGGTAGTGCCTCTAATGGACACATTGCTCAACAATCAGCTGTACCCTAGTGGTTACTCAGGAGAACCCTGAGAAATACAGTATCTTACCACAGGCAAGGAGGTCACGTAAACCCACAGGTGTTTTGTTACACAACCTGACATCTGATGTCAAAACATGCTATTATGGTCTTCTGTAATAGAGAGAGACAGGGGATTTTATGGAAATAAAGACGATTTCTCACTAATATAATGTAACCCTTGTAATTTTTGGTTAGGTATAGAAACACTGAAACCATGTTACATGCCTCTATGATTTTAGTATTTTGCTAAAGGAAATTATGTAACTTCCCTGGTCAATAGATTAATTAAAAAAGGATCATTATCCACCATGGGTAATAGGTCAGCAAGGCTCGTAAGTTTAGCTTATCTGCAGTGTGGACGACCCCTTCCAGAATTGGGAGCCATCCCTTTTTCAGTAAAACCCTTTCCACCCCCACAAAAAGGTCAATGACTGAAAGTTATGGAGGGACCAGGACAACCAAGAGGGCTGCTCATGTCCAGAGTCCATGGCCTGAGTCAGCAGTGAGAGACCTGCCTGGGGTCTGCACTGGAGTGGCTCACTGGCCACTGAGTCTGTTTTTCTCTGTGTATATTACCCCACTGAACAGCTCCAGAAGTAAGCAAGGAGGTAAGAGATGCACCAGGTTGAATAGAGACCTGGTGGGAATGGTAAGGTTTTGTATCATAGACAACTCAGTGCTTTTATTTTTTTAATTTATCTTTTTTTGTTATTTTATTTTATTTTTTTTGAAAAAAAATTTTTTTAATTTTAAAATCTTTATTTTTTTATGTACTTTTTTTTTAAATTTTAAAATCTTTAATTCTTACGTGTGTTCCCAAACATGAACCCCCCTCCCACGTCTGGAGATTTCCCTGATGTGAACTGAAAAATCAGGAAAAATACATCATGAACAGCAGCAATCCATTTACAATGAGGGACTCTTTATTTCCGACCATTTCTTTACAGCCAATTACCCAGAGATAACTCCAACTCTCAAGCTCAAATCCACCTAAAGAAATGTAGGTTCTTAATTCTGACTCTACAAGCATTCCTATTCCAGGAGACAGTATTTCTGTCTGCAATCCAGCTTCCATGCAGGATCCTTTCCTTTACACATTCACATTGAGCAGATGTCTGAAACCATGGCTTTATTTCCCCTTCACGATGGATCTTGTCCTAGATTTCAGTTTCCAAGTGCTCAGAAGAAAGCTTTCCATTGATGCTATGGACTAAGCAAGGGTGTTACCACCATATATGATGGGCTCAGGATGACAGAATGTGTTATCTCCACAGGGTGGACAGGGGCATGAAGCTAATACAGATGGTCCTGGGATGTCCCAAGTCCTCCAGGATCTCAAGCAGTTCAGTCTGACACTGGGAAAGTCTCCTGGGTTGGAGGATCCCATCAGAGCTGAAACTTTCCTGAGGGACAGGGTATAGCTCTTGACTTAACCTGGGCAGCCCAGAGGTGTGTCGCAGCAGCTTTTCCAGGATGGCCATGGAGAGGAGGTTCCCACGCAGACTGAAAGACATGAGCTGGAAACAGCGGCTCAAGATATGCAGAATGGATTCCAAGTGGGAGTCTCTGATCCCAGATTGCTCTAAGTACAGCTCCTGGAGGGTGGCTGAAACTTTCTCCAGAAGAGCTGGGAGGAGCTCAGGACTAGAGTAGGTCATCGTGACCCCACTCAGATCCAGGCCCTTTAGCTGACTGATGTTCGGACTCTGAGACAGATGGGTCAGGTCTGAATTTGTAAGCAGGCAGTGAGTAATCCCAAGGTTGTCCAAGGGGGTCTTCAGGCACCTGGGGAGAAAGAGAGAAATTAGGTATTGGAAACTGAGGTGGAAGCTGATTGCAAGTTGAGAGACAAGTGATCTGCCCAAGCCCATGTTTGAACTGATCACCTGATAAGGATTAATACCCAGAATGGACAATCTCATTGCAGCCAGTCATTTCACCTTTTCTGTGTGACCAGGTCAAGTACATAGAGTCTTAAAACCTCTCTCTCCTCATTACTCAAGCAGAGAAAAATGTTCTCTGCTTCCTTATGAAGAGGAATGAAGATAATGGAATGGACTAGAACAAACTCAGAGGAGAGCTTGACATCTTGTCTCAATCAAGATTGGACATCACTGAAAGTTAATAGTAAGAGATATACTTACTAGGCAGGCTACCTTCAGAACATGCTTGGGCCCCAGACATCCATCTCAGGCAGGTGAGGCTTCTGGGTGACTTGCATAGAGGACAAACCTGGGCAAAATCCCACAGCATCCACAGAGGATACCATCCTGTGGGGCTCACTTATATCCCTGCTTTATCTGCAAACCACCTTCCAATTTTTATGCTCCCTTTGACACCTGCCCTATTACCATCATCTCCAGAATCATGCATTTCCCATATATTATTTACCATATCTGGAGCAAAAAACATCTTTTTACAGGCAGAGAATTTGAGATAGGCTCATCCTGGTCAGAAAGGTGAAGAACACAGAGCTTCAGTTTAGAAATGCTCAGGGCTGGTGGAGTTGCCCTCTTCCCTTACCTATTGCCCTCTTCCCTTACCTAATGCACTCTTCCCTTACCTATTATCCTAAGTCACCTAGAAAAGATATCTCTTCCTAAGAAGAAACCAAATAACTATCCTCTAGATTCTAACCCCTAGTCTATAGTTTCCAGCACAGTGTCCCTTTCCAGAGCCTCTCTCCAAGTTTGGACCCCTACCTAAATTTAGGTGGTTATGTGATACCATAGTTCACAATGGAGCAGCAAAGGGGACAGTACATTTGCTATTCTCTTGTTGGATTTACTGTTACCTGGTCAGTGGTGCACACTCACCTGAGCATCTGGTCCAGGCAGCCTTCGAGGTAGAAAGGGGATTCCAGGTGGAGATCCCGGACGTGGTGCAGCCTTAGGAACTGAGAAGTAATTTGGACAACGTGCCCTTCCTCCTGCTGCTCGAGATCAGGCATGTGGATGTGGGAGATGAGAAGTCTCTTCAAATTGGTCATCTGGCCCAGGAGGGGAGCAAACATGGCCAGGGTGGACAGATGCCAGGTGCGATCCACGTATACCTCCTGGATACAGTCCAGCTGCACCATACTCAGGACCTTCATAATTTTATCCATGGAAAATGAAAGAATCCTCAGCTTCTTACAGCACAGGTGTATGGATGCTTTCCTCTGCTCCACCCATCTCATAAGGCAGGTGAGAAATCCATCCATGCTCCTTTCCTTGAGGTGAAGTTCTATGAACACCTTGAAGGGAGCCAAGGGTTGCTCGGTCCTTGGCCTGTCCTCAGCCCCTGGTGCCATTGAAAAGCTTGAGGGCACATGGACACTGGATCCAGACCACATTCTCCAGAAGTCCTGGCCAGTATTCCTTAAATCCAGCACACGCAGTTTGCACCTCCTGTGGGGAAACGACAGATCGGCAGTGATGGTTTTAATAATATCCACACAAACTTTAGGCAACACTCTGACTTCCCACATGAGTTTTTACTTCAAATTCCCAACATCATGTGCTGCCTTGTCCTCCTCTCCCCTCTCTGCTTCACCTTCCTCCATCTCCTTTTCCTCTTCCATTTTCCTTAGCTTTCTACTTCTAGTGGCCTTACACATCCCTGGGGTGAGGCTGGGGCTTATACTTTCAGATTTCCTTGCATCTTAGGCACTCCTACATTGCTGGAAGGCATTCCCCAAAGTGAGCTCAGCAATGGCCAAGTCTCTATGTTTCTTCATTGGCATCATCAGAAGTCACTGGTCCGTCTATGTGCCATCTACGTTCCTGTCTTCAGCTGTCTGTTTGGGACTGCCCACATCCTACCAGATCACGTGCATCTGACTCACCTTGGACGATCCTTCTGTGTGAGCAGGACATCAAGTCCATCCAGCACTGCTTGTAACGTTACCAGATGAGGGGTCTGCATCAGGCCCCCCAGAGGCAGACGGACAAAGGGCCAGGCTTGAACCAAGGCCTTTAAAATCTTTCTGTGTCTTCCCCAGAATGCTTCCATGAAGAGTAGGGGGAAGAGCTCGATGGGCAGATACTCCAGAGTAGAAATAGCCAAGGCCTCTTCTGTTAGTAGGCTCTTTCCTGCCAGGTTCAGGAGTCTCAGGGGGTTCTGGATACTCATCCTGAATCTGCTCCTAAAGGAATCCTGTAAGAACTTTCAGAGAAGAAGGCATCTTTCTCAGGTAAGCATGAACATTACTTCATCTGTCTCCCCACCCTTTAGAGGAACCAGCTCAGAGCTAAAGTCTCTGCTCTGACAATTAGAAGAGCCTTAGTTTTGCAAAATTTCACTCTGGGCTTAGTGGGCACAGTGGCATAGTTCTGCCCATAGGGGCACCCGAACAAGCATTTCATAAGGACCAAGAAGGAAGAAACCCAACCACTGGTCCATCCATTTCCATTCACTGCTTTGCTTAATCATGTTTCAGTGGGAAGTGGTATGAAGAACTGAAGGTTAAGATCCATCTTTTAGGGGGAAAATATTTAAATCACTTAGAACCTTAAAATTATGGGAATAAGATCATCGTGTAGCCCAATACAGCCTCCATCCTCAGTTCCCACAGTTAACAGGCTAAGATGAAACAGACTCCTTAAATGAATGCCATTTGCACAAACTGAATATTTTTAATGTCAAGAAATAAAATTTCAAAAATATAGATGTTTTTATTCTCCAGTTAAAACAATTTAATTTATTTTTTTTATTTTTTTAATTTTAGTTTTTATTTTTAAATTTTAAAATCTTTAATTCTTACATGCATTCCCAAACATGAATAACAACTTTCTGTCATCCCCATGCATCAGACATAGACTGGCGATTCAATTCACATGATAGTATACATGTTAGAATGTCATTCTCCCAAATCATCCCACCCTCTCCCTCTCCACGGACTTTTGGACTCAGAGGGAAAACAATTTAATTTAAAAATTAAACGTTTTCATTAAAAAAATAAAATCTTGTTGGTTAAGATATTTTTAAATGATATAAAGGAAAGCACATATCAAAATGTTTGGGATTGAGGCAAAATTACACTTAGAGGTAAAACCAAAGGCTTACATGTATACACCTGAAAATAAAGAAATCTCCCTGACACCGCTGCTGCATGCCACCAGTGGAAACCTGCTGACCATAGATAAGATGAGGGGTCTTTTGCTGAGGTCTGTAACTTACCGGCTCTGCTGGGGTTGGCACGGTGCTCAGAGTCAGATCTGGTGCAGAAGCCACCAAGTAGCTTGGAGATGACAGGCAGCAAATCCTGAAAAAGAAATTTCTGCACCTCTTCTTTGATTCCTCAGGTCTTTATAGGCCTTTCATATCACATCGTCCCCCCATCCAACTGCTACTATCCAATCAGAAAGTGATGCCTGATTAGATTTTCAAATGTCCAATAGGTAAATCCTGATTGGATCTTTGCCTATAATCAGATGAATTAATTGAATCAGATATTCACTCAGGAGGGATACATGGTGGGAGGAGAGTCAAAGGCTCAGCCATGGGTTTACTCTATGAACACTGATTGAATTCTAATTGGGTCACTGACTGAGGCATCCCAGGTGGCTCAGTGGCAAAGAATCCAAGCAGGAGACTTGGGTTCCATCTCTGGGTTGGGAAGATCCCCTGAAGAAAGAAATGGCAACCCAGTACTCTTGCCTGGAAAATCCCATAGACAGAGGAGCCTGGCGGGCTATAGTCCATGGGGTCACAAAAGAGTCAGACAGTTAGCAACTAAGCAACAACAACATCAAGTTGTGACTTTTATTTTACATTGGAAACAGCAGATCATTAACCTATTAAAGGGAAATGCGATTGGAAATGTGCTTGGTCTTCTGGGATTAACTCAGGGCTTCTCTGTAATAGCTGACTCAGAATCACAGTAAGGAGCAAGGGTGGGGACTAGGCAGTGTGGAGGGGGTCATTCCTAAAGGACTCTGTGAATGACCCAAACAGAATAAAATAAGTTTTGTCTGTTTTTTTTTTTTTCCTCTTGGGGAGGAGGGAGACTAAAAGACTTTTGGTGGGGTTTAGAAATTAAAAAGGAAACTGTTAACTTTGAGAGCATTTCTTTCCATAAAGATGGGATCAGCAGAGAAAACTGACATGAAAAGATTAGATCTGAGAAAGTGAGCGCAGGGAGAGTTGTGAGCTCTGGGAAGCCAGACATTTCCAAAACTGAGAGGCACTGATGGTGGGCCCTATGGGCTGTTTGAGAACTTACTGAGGGGAGGTAAGTGAGCTAGTTAGCTTGCACCTAACCACGTCCTTCTTGTTGGCAACTGCTTGCTTTTGCTGTTGTTCATTTGCTCAGTTGTTTCTGACTCTTTGCCACCCCATGGACTGGAGCATGCCAGGCTTTCCTGTCTATCACCAACCCCCGGAGCTTACTCAAATGCATGTCCAGCCAGTCGGTGATGCCATCCAACCATCTTATCCTATGTTATCCCCTTCTCCTCTTGCCTTCATTCTTTCCCAGCATTAGGGTCTTTTCCAGGGGGTCTGCTCTTCCCATCAGGTGACCAAAATATTGGAGCTTCAGCTTCAACATCAGTTTTTCCAAAGAATATTCAGGGTTGATTTCCTTTAGGATTGACTGGTTGGATCTCCTTGCAGTCCAGGGGACTCTCAAACATCTTCTCCAACACCACAGTTTGAAAGCATCAATTCTTTGGCACTCAGTCTTCTTTATGATCCAACTCTCACATCCATACATGACTACTGGAAAAACTATAGGTTTGACTATAGGGACCTTTGTCAGCAAAGCAATGTCTCTGCTTTTTAATATGCTGTCTAGGTTGGTCATAGCTTTTCTTTCAAGGAGCAAGCAAGCTTTTTTACTTTCATAGCTGCAGTCACCATCTCAGTGATTTTACAGCCCAAGGAAATAGTCTGGGTTTCCCTCGTAGCTGGGCTTTCCTCATAGCTGCAGGCAAGTAAAGAATTTGCCTGCCATGCAGGAGACCTGGGTTCCATTCCTGGGTCAGGAAGATCCCCTGAAAAAGGAAATGGTAACTCACTCCAGTATTCTTGCTTGGAGAATCCCATG
This sequence comes from Ovis aries, assembly GCF_016772045.2. NCBI lineage: Eukaryota > Metazoa > Chordata > Mammalia > Artiodactyla > Bovidae > Ovis > Ovis aries. The sequence continues at coordinate 53,517,605 of NC_056065.1, forward strand.
AACAGAGGAGCCTGGCAGGCTACAGTGCATGGGGTAGCAAGAGTCAGACATGACTCACTGACTGAAACACCACCACTGTTTTCTTTGTTTCCCCATCTATTTGCCATGAAGTGATGGGACTAGATGCCATGATCTTCATTTTTTGAATGTTGAGTTTTAAGCTTTGCAACTCTCTTCTTTCACCTTCATCAAGAAGCTCATTATTTCCTCTTTGCTTTCTACCATAAGGGTGGTGTCATCTGCACATCTGAGGTTATTGATATTTCTCCCAGCAATTTTAATTCCAGCTTGTGCTTCATCCAGTCTGGCATTTCGCATGAGGTACTCTGCTTAGAAGTTAAGTAATCAGGGTAACAATATATTATATACAGGGTGGCAGCTGCTACCAATATGCATTTTCTTTTAGGTTCTTCACACATGGCACTAGTGGTAAAGAACCTGCTTGTCAATATAGGAGATGAAAGAGACCCAGTTTTGATCCTGGGTCTAGAAGATCCCTGGAGGGCATGGCAACCCACTCCAGTATTCTTGCCTGGAGAATCTCACGGACAGAGGACCCTGGTGGGCCACAGTCCATAGGGTCGCAAAGAGCTGGACATGACTGAAATGACGTAACGCATACATACAGGTCAGCACACACAGAAGTTACTCTTAGATGGCAATTTGTTCCAGCCATTTTCCTTGGGGCTTGGTAGCCTAACCATAATCCGATAGGCTTTTGTTCCAAGTATATTCTGATAATTCTATTTCTTCAAAATTAGAGAAGTTCAACAAAAATTCTGACCGAAGTGATGCTATTCCCCAGAAAATAAAATTCTGTTCTCCTCATAGTATGCATTGTTCACAAATACCAACAGCTTTCACTACAAAATTCAGACGCTCTCTCTCCATATATGTATATTAAGGATCTGCCATGTACAGGGAAGACTCCCACCCCGGGCGGCATCTCACAGAGATTTTTTACAGTTTCAGGATGCAGAGAAAACAAGATTCTCTCTCTGCCCCCAAGAAATCTCCATGCCTTTCTTTCCACCATTCACTGAGATGTCCAAATAATTCAGTTATAAAACAACCAAAGAAAGCTGGGGTTTTATTTTATTCATTCATTAATTTATTTTTGGCTGCACTGGGTCTTCGTTGCTGCACCACTCTAGTTGCAGTGAGCAGGGGCTACTCTTTGTTGGGGTGCTCTGACTTCTCATTGCAGTGGCTTCTCTTGTTTCAGAGCACAGACTCTAAGGCACAAAAGTTTCAGTAGTTGTGGTGCACAGGCTTAGTTGCCTGGCAGCATGTGGAATCTCCCCAACCAGAGATCAAATCCATGTCATCTGCCTTGGCAGACAGACACTTGTCTACTGAGATATCAGGGAAATCCAAGACTAGGCGTTTTGAATTGTGTTCTCTACCTTGGTATCCTTCCAAAGGATTCCTTTCACCGTATTATTACCATGAATATAAGTGGCCTTTGCATAAAGTAAGCTTAAATTGGATTGTACTCATTAGACATTTTAACTCCCAGGCTACCAAAAGCCTTTATTAATGACCTTCCATAGAGTGACTTAGTAACAATGATAATCATGAACATCTCTGTTTACTGAACACATACCGGATGAGCAAGAGTGTCGGCACTTTTTGCCCACTACCACAAGTAAGCTTCATAGGAAATGTGAAGTTCACTGCTTTTTTCCAAATTTTTAGCTTGGTAGATTCAGGGCTGGGCTTGGAAGAGGAAATTGTGACATCCATGCTGTGAATAATTGGTAGATTCCCTCAGTTGAAAGGTTCAGAAGGCCCCCTGTGTTGTCAGACAACCTAAGTTGTTAGGATGGACAGACTGACAGATGTGCTATCAGTGAAAATGAGGAAATAGCAGAGTCCAAGCTGAGGATGTTTGTATGAGAGTCCAGCTTCTGTGAGATCCAAGGAGGTAGAAGTAGTCCAAGAGTTGGAGTATTCTAGAAACTATAAAAGCCCAGCCCTCTCCCTTCCCCCTGAGTAGAGTGTAACATCCTCTGTTCACCTCCACACAGAGCCTATTTGCTCAGGAGACACACTCTGTGTCAAGGAGAAGGGAGCCTATGTGTACAGAGGTACCATCCTTCCTTCCCCAGTTCTGGGCCAGTAGGACTTCAAGAGTCTGGTGAGGAGCCTAGGTTTAGCATTTTTGTTGCTTCTCCTCATGGCCTTATTTGCTGCACAGGTCAGAGCAGCCCCTTGAGCCCATCAGAGAGTTGTTCTGTCCTGATTCTCCAGTCACAGGATCCCAAGTGAGATTCCAAAACATCTGCTTCTGGCTCCCTGCTCCGGTGTTTAGAATGTTTCTTTCTGTGCATCCAGTTCCCTCTCCCAGCATAAGCCAGCTCAGAGCCCTCTCTGCAGCCTACCTTCTCCTCTCCTAGAACCTGGAGGATGGCTACAATGTTGAGATATCCTTCCACTGAAACCAGCAGTAATCAAGGAAATCCTCTCAAATTCCTCTGGGTTATTTGGAGTTTTATGACTAACCCCAAGGCATAGTCCGTTTGCATTGCTCTTCTGGATCTGTTAGGCACCTAGGAATGCTGGAGGCAACTCCACCTGGGTTACAGAGGAGGACCGTCACTCCTCTGCTCTTCCTAGAGGTAACAGCTTTTTGGAGACCCTTGGGACCAGTTCCCTGCAGAGGCCCTCTCCTCTGTGACTCTCTTCTTCCAGCGCTAGAGCCGACAAAGTTTTTCTCAGGTCCAAAAAGTCTTTTACTCTCCCAACTCAGATCTCTTCTTGCCCTGAAATGCCTTGCCCTTTGTGCCTTTTTAAAAGGCCAGGTGTCTGGGTTGGTGGTCCTTGCCCCGTATAGTGCTCAACAGGCTTTGGTCCCACTTTAGATCCATTACCATCTTGCTGTAAACAAGGAGCTGTTTCTTTTTCAGTTCAATCACTCAATCGTGTGTGACTCTTTGCCACTCCCGGGACTGCAGCACGCCAGGCTTCCCTGTCTATCACCAACTCCCAGAGCATACTGAAACTCATATCCATTGAGTCAGTGATGCCATCCAACCATCTCATCCTCTGTCATCCCCTTCTCCTCCCAAGTTCAATCTTTCCCAGCATAAAGGTCTTTTCCAATGAGTCAGTTCTTTGCATCAGGTGGCCAAATTTTCAGAGCTTCAGCATCAGAACTTCCAGTGAGTATTCAGGACTGATTTACTTTAGGTTGGACAGGTTGGATCTCCTTGAAGTCCAAGGGACTCTCAAGAGTCTTCTCCAACACCACAGTTCAAAAGCATCAATTCTTCAGTGCTCAGCTTTCTTTATAGTCCAACTCTCACATTCACACATGATCACTGGAAAACCCATAGCTTTGACTAGATGGATCTTTGTTGGCAAAGTAACATCTCTGCTTTTTCATATGCTGTCTAGGTTGATCATAGCTTTTCTTTCAAGGAACAAACAAGCTCTTTTACTTTCATGGCTGCAGTCACCATCTGCAGTGATTTTGGAGCCCAAGAAAATAAAATCTGTTACTGTTTCCATTCTTTCCCCATCTATTTGCCATGAAATGATGGGAATAGACGCCATGACCTTAGTTTCCTGAATGCTGAGGTTTCTAAAATCAACATGAATCAGCCAGAGGTATACATCTATTCCCTCCTTTTTGAGCCTCCCTCCCATCACCCTCCCCATCCCACCCCTCTCGATTGATACAGAGCCCCTATTTGAGTTTCCTGAGCCATACAGCAAATTCCCATTGGATATCTATTTTACATATGGTAATGCAAGTTTCCATGTTATTCTTTTCATACATCTCTCCCTCTCCTCTCCTCTCTGTATGTCCATAAGTCTGTTCTCTATGTGTGTTTCTCCATTGCTGCCCTGTAAATAAATTATTCAGTCCCATTTTTCTAGATTCCACATATGTGCATTAGAATGTGATATGTATCTTTCTCTTTCTGACTCACTTCGCTCTGTATAATAGGTTCTAGGTTCATCCACCTCATTAGAACTGACTCAAATGCATTCCTTTTTATGGCTGAGTAATATTCCATTGTGTATATGTACCACAACTTCTTTATCCATTCATCTTTTGATGGGCATCTAGGTTGCTTCCATGTTCTAGCTATTGTAAATAGTGCTGCAAAGAACAATGGGATACATGTGTCTCCTTCAATTTTGGTTTCCTCAGGGTAAATGTCTAGGAGTGGAATTGCTGGGTCATATGGTGGTTTTATTCCTAGTGTTTTAAGGAATCTCCATACCATCTTCCATAGTGGCTGTATCAATTTACATTCCCACCAACAGTGCAAGAGTGTTCCCTTTTCTCCATACCCTCTCCAGCAATCCTGACCAGTGTGAGGTGACATCTCATTGTAGTTTTGATTTGCATTTCTCTAATAATGAGTGATGTTGAGTATCTTTTCATATGTTTATTAGCCATATGTATATCTTCCTTGGAGAAACGTCTGTTTAGGTTTTTTCCCCCCACTTTTTAATTGTGTTGTTTTCCTGGTATTGAGTTGTATAAGCTGCTTGTATATTTCAGAAATTAATCCTTTGTCAGTTGTTTCATTTGCTATTATTTTCTTCCATTCTGAGGTCTGTCTTTTTACCTTGCTTATAGTTTCATTTGCTGTGCAAAAGCTTTTAAGCTTAATCAAGTCCCACTTGTTTACTTTTGTTTTTATTTCCATTACTCTAGGAGGTGGGTCAGAGAGGATCTTGCTTTGATTTATGTCATCAAGTGTTCTACTTATGTTTTCCTCTAAGAGTTTTATAGTTTCTGGTCTTACATATAGGTCGTTAATCCATTTTGAGTTTATCTTTGTGTATGGCATTAAAAGTGTTCTAATTTCATTCTTTTACATGTAGCTGTCCAGTTTTCCCAGCCCCATTTATTGAAGAGGCTGTCTTTGTCCCATTGTATATTCTTGCCTCCTTTGCCAAAAATAAGGTACCATAGGTGCATGGATTTATTTCTGGGCTTTCTATTTTGTTCCATTGGTCTATATTTCTGTTTTTATGCCAGTACCATACAGTCTTGATGACTTTAGCTTTGTAGTATAATCTGAATCAGTAAGGTTGATTCCTCCAGCTCCATTCTTCTTTCTCAAGACTGCTTTGGCTATTCTGGATCTTTTGTGTTTCCATATGAATTGTGAAATTTTTTGTTCTAGTTCTGTAAAAAATGCCATTGGTAATTTGATAGGGATCACATTGAATCTGTAGATTGTATTTGGTAGCACAGTCATTTTCACAATATTGATTCTTCCTACTCATGGACATGGAGTATCTCTTCATCTGTTTATGTCATCTTTGATTTCTTTCATCAGTGCCTTATAATTTTCTGTGTACAGTTCTTTTGTCTCTTTGGCTAAGTTTATTCCTAGATTTTAATTATTTTTGTTGCAATGGCGCATGGGATCGAGTCTTTAATTGCTTTTTCTGATTTTTTATTGTTAGTATATAGAAATGGAAGTGATTTATGTGTATTGATTTTGTATCCTGTAAGTTTGCTAAATTCACTGACTAGCTCTAGTAATTTTCTGACACTATCTTTAGAGTTTTCTATGTGCAGTATCGGGAGCTGACTGTGGCTCAGATCATGAACTCCTTATTGCCAAATTCAGACTTACATTGAAGAAAGTAGGGAAAACCTCTAGGCCATTCAGGTATGACCAAAATCAAATCCCTTATGATTATACAGTGAAAGTGAGAAATAGATTTAAGGGACTAGATCTGATAGACAGAGTGCCTGATGAACTATGGATGGAGGTTTGTGACATTGTATAGGAGACATGGATCAAGACCATCCCCAAGAAAAAGAAATGCAAAAAAGCAAAATGGCTGTCTGAGAAGGCCTTAAAAATAGCTGTGGAAAGAAGAGAATCAAAAAGCAAATGAGAAAAGGAAAGATATAAGCATCTGAATGCAGAGTTCCAAAGAACAGCAAGGAGAGATAACAAAGCCTTCCTCAGTGATCAATGCGGGGAAAAAAAAAAAAAAAGGAAAACAACAGAATGGGAAAGACTAGAGATCTCTTCAAGAAAATTAGAGATACCAAGGGAACATTTCATGCAAAGATGGGCTCGATAAAGGACAGAAATGGTGTGGACCTAACAGAAGCAGAAGATATTAAGAAGAGGAGGCAAGAATACACGGAAGAACTACACAAAAAAGATCTTTACAACCCAGATAATCACGATGGTGTGATCACTCACCTAGAGCTGGACATCCTGGAATGCAAAGTCAAGTGGGCCTTAGAAAGCATCACTGTGAACAAAGCTAGTGGAAGTGATGGAATTCCAGTTGAGCTATTTCAAATCCTGGAAGACGATGCTGTGAAAGTGCTGCACTCAATATTCCAGCAAATTTGGATAACTCAGCAGTGGCCACAGGACTGGAAAAGGTCAGTTTTCATTCCAATCCCAAAGAAAGGCAATGCAAAAGAATGCTCAAACTACTGCACAATTGCACTCATCTCACATGCTAGTAAAGTAATGTCCAAAATTCTCCAAGTCAGGCTTCAGCAATACATGAACCATGAACTTCCAGATGTTCAAGCTGGTTTTAGAAAAGGCAGAGGAACCAGAGATCAAATTGCCAACATCTGCTGGATCATGGAAAAAGCAAGAGAGTTCCAGAAAAACATCTATTTCTGCTTTATTGACTATGCCAAAGCCTTTGACTGTGTGGATCACAATAAACTGTGGAAAATTCTGAAAGAGATGGGAATACCAGATCACCTGACCTGCTTCTTGAGAAACCTATATGCAGGTCAGGAAGCAACAGTTAGAACTGGGCATGGAACAACAGACTGGTTCCAAACAGGAAAAGGAGTAAGTCAAGGCTGTATATTGTCACTCTGCTTATTTAACTTATATGCAGAGTACATCACGATAAATCCTGGGCTGGAAGAAGCACAAGCTGGAATCAAGATTGCCAGGAGAAAAATCAGTAAGCTCAGATACACAGATGACACCACCCTTATGGCAGAAAGTGAAGAGGAACTAAAAAGCCTCTTGTTGAAAGTGAAAGGGGAGAGTGAAAAAGTTGACTTTAAGCTCAACATTCAGAAAACTAAGATCATGGCATCTGGTCCCATCACTTCATGGGAAATAGATGGCGAAACAGTGGAAACAGTGGCTGACTTTATTTTTTTGGGCTCCAAATTAACCGCAGATGGTGATTGCAGTCATGAAATTAAAAGACTGTTACTCCTTGGAAGGAAAGTTATGATCAACCTAGATAGCATATTAAAAAGCAGAGACATTACTATGCCAACAACAGTCCATCTAGTCAAGGCTATGGTTTTTCCAGTGGTCATGTATGGATGTGAGAGTTGGACTGTGAAGAAAGCTGAGGGCCAAAGAATTGATGCTTTTGAACTGTGGTGTTGGAGAAGACTCTTAAGAGTCCCTTGGACTGCAAGCAGATCCAACCAGTCCATTCTAAAGGAGATCAGCCCTGAGTGTTCATTGGAAGGACTGATGCTAAAGCTGAAACTCCAATACTTTGGCCACCTCGTGTGAAGAGTTGACTCATTGGAACTCACTGGATGCTGGGAGGGATTGGGGGCAGGAGGAGAAGGGGATGACAGAGGATGAGATGGCTGAATGGCATCACTGACTCGATGGACATAATTTTGAATAAGCTCCAGGAGTTGGTGATGGACAGGGAGGCCTGGCATGCTGTGATTCATGGGATTTCAAAGAGTCAGACACAACTGAGTGAGTGAACTGAACTCACCTGAACTGATGTGCAGCATCATGTCATCTGCAAACAGTGAGAATTTTATTTTTTCCGATCTGGATTTCTTTTATTTCTTTTTCTTTTCTGCTGTAACTAGGACTTCCAAAACTATGTTGAATAACAGTAGTGAGAGTGGACATCCTTGTCTTATTCTTGATCTTAGAGGGAATGCTTTAAGTATTTATTATTGAAAATGATGTTTGCTGTAGGCTTATCTTCTATGGCCTTTACTCTGTTGAGGTAGGTTCCTGCTATGCCCATTTTTTGAAGAGTTTTCATCATAAATGTGTACTGAATTTTGTCAAAGTCTTTTCCCCTACATCTATTGAGATGATCATATGGTTTTTATCTTTCACATTGTTAATATGGTGTATCACATTGGTTGATTTGCATATATTGAAGAATCCTTGCATCCCTAGAATAAACCTAACTTGATCATGGTGCATGAACTTTTTGATGTGTTGCTGAATTCTGTTTGCTAAGATTTTGTTGAGGATTTTTGCATCTATGTTCATCAGTGATATTGGCTTGTAGTTTTCTTTTTTTGTTGTTGTCTTTGGTTTCGCTATCAGGGTGATGGTGGCCTCATAGAATGTATTTGGAAGTGTTCCTTCTTTTGCAGTTTTTTGAAAGAGTTTTAGAAGGATAGGAATTAGCTCTTCTCTAAAGCTTTGATAGAATTCTCCTGTGAAGCCATCTGGTCCTGGGCTTTTGTTTTTTGGGAGATTAAAAAAAAATCACAGCTGCAATTTCAGTGCTTGTAATCTGGTTGTTCATAATTTAGATTTCTTCCTGGTTTAGTCTTGAAAGATTGAACTTTTTAAATAATCTGTCCATTTCTTCCAGGTTATCCATTTTATCACCATATAGTTGTTCATAATAGTCTCTTATAATCCTTTGTGCTTCTGCATGATCTGTTGTAACCTTTCCTTTTTCATTTCTGATTTTGTTAATTTGATTCTTCTCTCTTTTTTCCTTGATGAGTCTGTCTAAAGGTTTGTCAGTTTTGTTTATCTTCTCAAAGAACCAGCTTTTAGTTTTATCAATCTTTACTTTTATTTCTTTTTCATTTATTTCTGCTTGGATCTTTATGATTTCTTTTCCACTACTAATTTTGGGGTGTGTGTGTGTGTGTGTGTGTGTGTGTGTGTGTGTTTTGTCGTTGTTCTTTTTCCAGTTGTTTTAGGTGTAAAGTTATGTTGTCTGTTCGATGTATTTTTTTTTCTTGAAATAGGATTGTATTGCTATAAATTTCCCCCTTAGAACTGCTTTTGCTGCATACCATAGGTTTTGAGTTGTCGTGTTTTCATTGTCATTTGTTTCTAGAATTTTTTACATTTCCCTTTTGATTTCTTCAGTAACCTGTTGGTTATTTAGAAACGTATTGTTTAGTCTCCATGTATTTGTGTTTCTTACACTATTTTTCTTGTAATTGATATCTAGTCTCATAGAGTTGTTGTCGGAGAAGATGCTTGATATGATTTCAATTTTCTTAAATTTACTGAGATTTGATTTGTGAACCAAGATGTGGTCTGTCCTGAAGAATGTTCCATGCATACTTGAGAAGGTGTATTTTTCTGCATTTGTATGGAATGTCCTGAAGATATCAATGAGAGCTATCTCATGTAATGTATCATTTAAGATTTGTGTTTCCTTATTAATTTTCTGTTTTGATGATCTGTCCATTGGTGTGAGAGGGGTGTTAAAATCTCATACTATTATTGTGTTACTGTTAAATTCTCCTTTTATGTCTGTTAATGTTTGTCTTATGTATTGAGGTGCTCCTATGTTGAGTGCATAGGTGTTTACAATTGTTATGTCTTCCTCTTGGATTGATTCCTTGATCATTATGTAGTGTCCTTCCTTATCACTTGTATTCTTTATTTTAAGGCCTATTTTGTCTGATATGAGAATTGCTACTCCAGCTTTCTTTTGCTTCTCATTTGCATGAAATATATCTTTCCATCCTCTCAGTTTCAGTCTATATGTGTCTTTAGGTTTGAAGTGGGTTTCTTATAGACAGCATATATATGGATCTTGTTTTTGTATCCATTCAGCCAGTCTGTGTTTTGGTTGGAGAATTTAATCCATTTACATTTACAGTAATTATTGATATATATGTTCCTATTGCCATTTTCTTAATTGCTTGGGATTGATTTTGTAGATTTTGTTTCCTTCTCTTGTTTTTCTTCACTATAAAAGCCCCTTTAAGTCTGTGTTGTAAAGCTGGTTTGGTGGTACTGAATTCTCTTCACTTTTGTTTTTCTGAAAAAAATTTTATTTCTCCATCAATTTTGAGTGAGAACCTTGCTGGGTAGTGTAATCTTGGTTGTATATTTTTCCCTTTCAGTACTTTAAATATATCCTGCCATTTCCTTCTGGCCTGAAGAGTTTCTGATGAAAGAACAACTGTTAAACATATGGCATTTCCCTTGTATGTTACTTGTTGCTTTTCCTTTGCTGCTTTTAACATTCTTTCTTTGTGCTGAGTCTTTGCTAGTTTGATTAGTATATGTCTTGGTGTGTTTCTCCATCGGTTTATCCTGCATGGAATTCTTTGTGCCTCTTGGATTTGATTGACTATTTCCTTTACCATTTTGGGGAAATTTTCAACTATAATATCTTCATAAACTTTTCATACCTTTTATTTATTTTTTCTTTTTCTGGAACCCTTATAATTTGAATGTTGGTGCATTTGATATTGTCCCAGAGGTCTCTGAGACTATTCTCAGTTGTTTTCATTCTTTTAACTTTATTCTGCTCTTCAGAAGTTATTTCCACCATTTTATCTTCCAGCTAACTGATTTGTTCTTCTGTTTCAGATATTCTATTGATTCCTTCTAGAGTATTTTTAATTTCAGTAATTGTGTTTGTCTCTGCATGCTTAGTTTTTAATTCTTCTAGATCTTTGCTAATTGATACTTGCATTTTCTCCATTTTACTTTGAAGGTTTTTGATCATCTTTACTCTCATTATTCTGAATTCTTTTTCAGTAATTTGCCTATTTCCCCTCCATTATTTGGATTTCTGTGTTTCTAGTTTGTTCCTTCATTTGTGTAGTATTTCTGTGCCTTTTCTTCATTATTATTTTTTTAAACTTACTGTGTTTGAGGTCTCCTTTTCCCAGGCTTCAGAGTTGAATTCTTTCTTCCATTTGGTTTTGGCTCTCTTAAGTTTGGTCCAGTGGTTTGTATAAGCTTTGTATAGAGTGAGATTTGTGCTGAGTTTTTTTTTTTTTTTTGTATTTTTTTTGTTTTACTTCTGATTGGCAAGGCTGAGTGAGGTGGCTATCCTGTCTGCTGATGATTGGTTTTGTATTTTTGCTTTGTTGTTTAGATAAGGTGTCCTGCACAGTGTGCTACTGGTGGTTGGGTGCTTGGATGCAGGGTCTTATATTCAAGTGGTTTCCTTTGTATGAGTTCTCACTATCTGACTCCCTAGGGTTAGTTCTGTGGTAGTCTAGGGTCTTGGAGTCAGTGCTTCCACTCTAAAGGCTCAGGGCTAGATTTCTGTTCAGGAATGAAGATTCCACAAGTGGTTTGTTATGGCATTTAGTGAGATTAAAACAAATAACCAAAAAAGAGAAAACAAAGATGAACCCCAGACAAATGGCAGTTACAAAACCAGGCACATAATAACTAAAGTAATGGAATATACACATATAGATATATACTTATAGCAAAGTCAAAACAGTCCAACAAAAATAAAGTACAGTAGATTGACCCAGTGGACAAAGGAAATAAAAAATTATATTTACCATTTAAGAACAAAACTAACTAAAGCGTGAACTGGAAAACAAAACTGAAGTGAGATGCCAAGTGGGGAATAAAGCAATGAAAACAAAACTAACAAACATGTTGAGAGGAAAAGAAAGAAAGTAAGGAAAGAAAGAAAGATTAGACATGTAAAGTTAAATAGAGGTAGATGAAGATTTATATACATTAAAGGTTACCTGAAAGGGAAAAATAGTAGGAAAGGCAAACAAAAGAATGAATATGGAAAAAATGTAATAGGTTTTAAAAAATAAATTATTAAAAAGAGAAAAGAAAAATGAATGGAAAGAAAAACATGAAAAAAAGAAAAACTCCATAGAACTGCAAGAGCCCAAAGTAGGGGCAGAATTTTATAACAATAATTAAAGTGTGACTGAATATACACATATACATATATACCCATAAGGAAAATGAAAACAGTCCAACAAACATATAGTACAATAGATTGACCCAGTGAACAAAGGAAACCAAAAATTATATCTACCAGTTAAGAACAAAAGTAACCAAAGCACAAACCAGAAAACAAAACTAAAGCAAGGTGTCAATTGGGGAATAATGTAATGAAAATAAAACTAACAAATGTGTTAAGAGGGAAGGAAAGAAAGTAAAGAAAGAAAGGATATGCAAAGTTAACAGAGGTAGATAAAAAGATTTATACACATGAAAGATTAACTGCAAGGGGAAAAGAACAGTAGGAAAAGCAAACAAAGGAATAGATGTAGGAAGAATAATAATAGGTTTAAAATTAAAAAAAAGAAAATAGAGATAAAAAAAGGAAAACTCCATAGAACTGCAAAAGCCCAACGTAGAGGCAGAGGTTTATAATAACAATTAAAAAATATGACTGAGAAAAGAAAAGAAAAAAAAAGCTCAAAAGCTTAATTAGATTCCATAGTGCCAAGAAAATGGACAACTACATCAGAGAGCAGGGAAAAAAGGATGAAAAAAGGAAAAAAGTCCAAACGAATCTACAGAAAAAGTCAAAACTTGAGTCACTGCTGTCAGAGTCCTTTCCCTCACTGGGAGTCACAGTCCACCTTAACTTCCTAGGATGCCCTCCAACACTGTGCTATTCTCTGGACCGGCTGTGGGGGCAGCTTAGATTCTAATCTGGTCCTATTCCTATGTGTTCTTGGCTCCAATGTCCACAGCTATCAGAACTAGTGTGCTTTCTCTTGTAGGAGCTCTCAATGTCCTTTTATACATTCCATAGACAGAGTCTGCCTAGTTGATCATGTGGATTTAATCTGTAGCTTGCATAGCTGGTTTTTCCTGTGGTCATGTATGGATGTGAGAGTTGGACTGTAAGAAGGGTGGGTGCCGAAGAATTGATGCTTTTGAACTGTGGTGTTGGAGAAGACTCTTGAGAGTCCCTTGGACTGCAAGGAGATCCAACCAGTCCATTCTGGAGATCAGCCCTGGGATTTCTTTGGAAGGAGTGATGCTAAAGCTGAAACTCCAGTACTTTGGCCACCTCATGCGAAAAGTTGACTCATTAGAAAAGACTCTGATGCTGGGAGGGATTGGGGGCAGGAGGAGAAGGGGACGACAGAGGACGAGATGGCTGGATGGCATCACTGACTCAATGGATGTGAATCTGAGTGAACTCCGGGAGTTGGTGATGGACAGGGAGGCCTGGCGTTCTGTGATTCATGGGATCACAAAGAGTCAGACATGACTGAGCGACTGAACTGAACTGAACTTGCATAGCTGGTGGGAAAGTTTTAGATCTTCTTCCTTAGCCACACTGCCCCTGGGTTTCAATTGAGGTTTTATTTCCACCTCTGCATGTGGTTTTGCTCCTGAGCCTGCCCTGGAGGACTTGGGTTTACCTCTTGGGTCGCATGGGTTCTGGCAGCACCAGGTACTCAGGGGAGTTGGTGGCTAGGGAAGCAGGAAATATAGTGCTCTAGAAGGCTATGACAACCAGTATTGGCCCATACGCTCCAGGATGCTTGCCTGGATAACGCCCCTGACAGAGAAGCCTTGTAGGCCACAGCCTACAAGGTTGCAAAGAGCTGGACACCATCAAAGCGACCCCACATTCATAAAAGCAAGACTTTTTTTGCTTTTGACAGCTTTGCGCCAGTGAGAGTTGAGCATGAAGGGAGTGCAGCTCCTTGGCTTGCAGGGACCCTATCAGTGTCAAGTGTGTAGGGATGCAGATTGCCTCCTCTGCAGGAGTTATGGCCCTATCAGAGTCTTTTTTCTAGCCTTTTGTGGCTGGTGATCAGAAGGCCTCTTTGGCCAGTCTTTCTCTGTAGCTTTGTTATCTGTTCAGGCACTCAAATCAGGCACTTAATGGGGCACCCTGTGTGGGGTCCTGCTCTGTAGTTCAGTGCGTCAGGCATTTGATGGGCCAGCCTCTCTATTGTTCAACTCTTGTTGCTGGTGGCTCCACCCCCTACACATGACTCAGCAGTATTGCCTTGCTTCAAAGGCTGCCTGGCTTTCCTACAAGGGATTTTCCACCACAATCTCCTCCCTCACAGCCCCTCGACCTGCCTCTCCACTGTCAACAGCAGCCCTTGCCTTGCTATTGTTCCATAAATCCCTAAACTCCAGCTCCCAGCCACCATGCCTTCTAGGAGACTGGCGTCCCTGTCTGGGGTATGCATGGCTGTGTCAAGGACTGTTTGAGTCTCATTCCATTTAGGCTGCCACAGATCAACTGTTTCACTCTCAGCCTTAAATATTTCTTCTCTGACTCGGACAGTTGCCCTGATGTGGGGATCGAACTCCTGCTTCAGTTCCCCCACCTGCCGAGGGCAGGTCCAGTCCTACTAACACTCTATTTTTCCCCCTAGTTCCTTCATCCTACCGAGTTTTGTGTCGTTCTTGCTAAGAGTCAGATATGACTGAGTGACTTCACTTTCACTTTTCACTTCCATGCATTGGAGAAGGAAATGGCAACCCATTCCAGTGTTCTTGCCTGGAGAATCCCAGGGACTCCGGAGCCTGGTGGGCTGCCGTCTATGGGGTTGCATAGAGTCGGACACAACTGAAGCGACTTAGCAGCAGCAGCAGCAGCAGCAGCAGCATATATTCTTTTCCAATGATCAAGTACTCCTGTTCACTCTCAGCTGGTGTTCTGCACGCACTTCTGTGTCTCTAGATGTATTCTTGATGTATCCGTGTAGAGAGATGTACTCCATGTCCACCTACTACTCTGCCATCTTGTTCTCTCCTAATCCCAATTCTTATTCTTTTCACGTCCTTTCTGTTAACTATAATTTTTTTTCTAGATCTGTGACTCTATTTCTGTTTTGTAAATAAGTTCATTTGTACCATTTTTAAAAGGTCCCACATACAGGCAATATCATATGACATTTGTCTTTTTATGTGGCTTACTCAGCATGACAATATCTGGATCCATCCAAGTTGCTGCAACTGGCATTATTTCATTCTTTTTTGTAACTGACTAACATTTCATTGTGTATATGTACCACATCTTCTTTATCTATTCCTCTGTTGATGAACACTTAGGTTGCTTCTGTGTCTTGGCTTTGGTAAACAGCGTTACAATGAACATTGTGGTGGATTATGTAATAGTTTTCTCCAGTATATATCCAGGGGGATTGCTGGATCATATAGTAGCTTTATTTTGAGCTTTTCAAGGAACAGCCATACTGTTCTCTATAGTAATTGAACCAATTTACATTCCCACCAACAGTGTAGGAGGGTTCCTTTTAATTCATACCTCTCTAGCATTTATTACCTGTAGATATTTTTATGATGGTATTCTGATGATATGAAGTGATACCTCATTATAGTTTTGATTTGCATTTCTTCAGTAATTAGTGATTTTGAGCATCTTTTCATGTCCTTTTTGGCCATCTATATGTCATCTTTGAAGAAACGCCTATTTAGATCTTCTGCCCAATTTATAATTGAGTGGTTCATCTTTTTTTTTTTTAATATACATATGTTGAGCTGCATGAGCTTTTTGTACATTTTGGAGATTAATCCTTTGCTAGTTACTTCATTTGAAAACATCTTCTCCCATTCTGTGCATTATCTTTCTGCTTTGGTTCCCTTGCTGTGCCAGAACTGTTTTTTTTTTTTTTTTTTGCAAGAACATTTAAGTTTAATTAGGTCCCATTTGTTTATTTTTGCTTTTACTTTCATTACTCACCAAGTGAATCCAAAAAGATCTTGCTGCTATCTGTGTCAGAGGGTATTCTGCTGTTTTTCTCCAAAAGTTTTATAGTAGCCAGACTTATATTTATAGTATCTGGGCTTCCCTGGTAGCTGGTAAAAAATCTGCCTGTAATGCAGAAAACCCAGGTTCTATCTCTGGGTCAGGAAGATCCCCTGGAGAAGGAAATGGCAACCCACTCCAGTATTCTTGCCTGGGAAACTCCATAGACAAAGGAGCCTGGTGTGCTGCAGTCCACGGGTCACAAAGACTTGGGCACGACTGAACGGCAAACGGTTTGGGCCTTAACACTTTGGACTTAACATTTAGTTCTTTAATCCATTTTGAGTTTATTATTGTGTTTGATGTTAGTACATGCTTAAATTTTATTCTTTTTATGCTGTCCAGTTTTCCCAGCACAATTATTGAAGAGAGTGTCTTTTATTCCATTGCATATTCTTGCCTTCTTTGCCATAGATTAGGTGACCACTGATGCATGGGTTTGCCACTGGACTTTCTATACTGCTTCATTGTGCTATATTTCTTTCTTTGGTTCAGTGCTCAAACGTTTTATTTACTGTAGCTTTGTTGTAAAGTCTGAAGTCAAGGAGCCAGATGTGCACATCTCCATTTTTCTTTCTCGAGGTTGCTATGGGTATTTATGGCCTTTTTGTTTCCATACAAATTGTAAAATTTTTGTTTCTATTTCTGTGAAATATATGATTGGTAATTTGATAGGAATTGCACTGAATCTATAGGTTTCTTTGGGTAGCATAATCATTTGACAATATTCAGGCTTCCAAAAAAGTCCATGGTCTATCTGCATCTGTGCGTGTTATCTTTGAAACCTTTCATCAGTATCTTATAGTTTTCTGAGTACAGAACTTTTGCCTTCTTATATAGGTTTATTCCCAGATATATTTATGCAATGCTAAATGGGATCAATTCCATAGTTTGTTTCCCTGATATACAATTGTTAATGTTTAGGAATGCAACAGATTTCTGTGTATTAATTTTGTATTCTCAAGTTTTTCCAAATTCCCTGATGAGTTCTACTTGTTTTCAGGTACCATCTTTACGAGTGAGTATGAATATACTATGTCATCTGCAAACACTGAGAGTTTCACTCCGACTTTGACAAACTGGATTTATATTTCGTCTCTGACTGCCATAGCCAGGATTTCCAAAATAATGTCAAATAATAAGGAGAGAGTGCATATCTGGCCTAACTTCTGATATTTAAGGAAATGCTACCAGTTTTCCACCATTAAGAATGATATTTGCTGTGAGTTTGACTTACATTTCTTTCATTATGCTAAGATAAGTTCCATTTACGACCACATTTGAGAGAGATTTTATCATAAAACAAAAAACTGTATGCAAGTTGTTAACTTCTTATTTCTTTTTAATATTATTGATTTGAGTCCGCGACTTTTATTACTGAGTATGGCTTAAAATTCGCAGTTTCAATTATTCTATAATTTTTATCATAAATGAACTTACTTGAAGGAACATAAAGATTCATAACTTAGAAAATGAAATCATGGATTCTGTGTGTCTTTGTGGGGGTCTGTGTGTGTCTTGGCGGGGTGTGTGTCTGTGTAGGAGGAATGGTTGGGCCTCGAGGGAAGTCAGGACACACCACTGGGTTTAGAGTGGATAACCACCAGGAACCTAACGTATAGCTCACGGAGCTCTGCTCAATGGTATGTGTCAGCCTGGATTGGAGGGCTGATCTGGGAGAATGGCTACGTGGGTTATCTATACTGAATCCCTTCGCTGTTGACCTGAAACTATGGCAACACGGTTAAGTGGCTATATCCCAACACAGTCTTAAACAAACCAATCTTTGTAGCAGAGAACTTGTCAAGAATAAGGAGATCCTCCAGGTAACCCAACACGAAGGAAATCGGAAACGAGAGTGGATAAATGCACAGATTTCACTTACTGATTATGTGGTAGAGCCAGAAAATGATAGGACCTTATAAAGCAAATCTACACCAATCAAAAGGAATTAAATGAAATAAAGAAAGACTCGTGGAAGGTCTACTGATGTCCTCCATGCTTTAATATCC
Organism: Ovis aries; assembly: GCF_016772045.2. Lineage (NCBI taxonomy): Eukaryota > Metazoa > Chordata > Mammalia > Artiodactyla > Bovidae > Ovis > Ovis aries. The sequence continues at coordinate 53,535,316 of NC_056065.1, forward strand.
TGGGTTCAGTTCAGGCCTCAATGGTCTCAAGTCACTTACTCAAAAAGAAGAACATGGCACAACGTTGTCCATGGTACAAAACATGACTATTCTCAGAGTTCCTTTATTCTGTGTGGAACATCTCATTTGTGTGTGTCTGTGTGTGTGTGTGTCTGTGTGTATAAGTGTGTGTGTCTGCGAGGGCACACGTGTGTGTGCGTGGGTGCATGGGCGTGTGTGTGTGTGTGTGTGTGTGTCTGTGGGAATGGGCCAGGTCAAGTGAGGGCATGTTGGCGTGTGCTGGCTTAGTCACTTAGTCATGTCCGACGCTTTGGAACCCCACGGACTCTAGCCCACCAGGCTCCTCTGTCCATGGAATTTCCCAGGCAAGGCCACTTTAGTGGGTTGCCATTCCCTTGTCCAGGGGATCTTCCCAACCCAGGTGAGGAACCCAGGTCTCCCGCATGGCAGGCAGGTTCTTTACCAGCTGAGCCACAAGGGAAGCGTGACTGTCTATATGTCAGTTCTAATGGCAGAATTCAGTCAGTGTTTGCGAAGTGAATGGTGAGTGGATAAAGGATCCTTGCTTACCCGGTCACCCCATCAATCTCTGCTCCCGGAATCAACTAATAGAAATGACGATCCAAGCGGGATCCATCCAATGAGAGCTCTATAGGCTAGTCAGGTGCCCGTTTCTGATTGGCTAAGCAGTGGGCCAGAGGGCTGATGGGAATAGAAAGTCCTTTTCTGGCGCTGGAGTCACAGAAGGGTTCTCCGCAGTGTCTACGTCTGAGCGGCCTGCAAGCCACAGCAGAGCTGTACGTTACTACCCTCAGATAAGGACGTCCTTTCCTTACTTAAGGTAAGCTAATGTTGAAGGGTAGCGTGTGCCTCTGGATGGCAAGAAGAGTTTTCAAAACAAGCATTTCTTTCCCAGGAACGCATTTCAGGGTTTGATTTTGCCTCTCAAGGCAGTTTTACCTGAATCTCGTCACCTTTTCATCGGTGATGTAGCGGGAGGAATTTTCAATGTCTTCACCGAGCAGATGTTATTCCTGAACTACATCAGTTTGGGATTGTGGTTCTTTCATGAAATTTCAAATGCATACTGAGCACACAATTGGCATTTGTGTGTTGGCTCCTCAGTACGAGTGAGATGCGTGTTGCAAGCAGGCAGAGAGATAGCCCTTGTCCCCCACTGGGCCCTGTCTAGTGTTGCATGGCTACGTGCCTCACTTGCAGCCCTGCTAGTGCAGTGAGCTTGGCCCTTGAGTGCATTGCGTGAAAGGGACGGGAGACGGTGTAAGGTGTGCTCCTGCATTGTCTAAAGTGCATCCCTTGCTCCCTGGCAGCTTCCACAGGAGTCGTCTTGGAGGAGAGTCAAGGATGAGTGCCCAGACGCCCCCAGACTCGTTGACCTGGCCGGAAGGCACTTGCTGAGGGCCGATGACTTGGACTTTCCTACTCTAGAGAGTCTGCCCACGGAGCTCTTCCCGCCCCTCTTCCTGGAAGCCTTTACCGGATATCGGACCGAGACCCTCAAAGCCATGGTGCAAACCTGGCCCTTTGTCCGCCTGCCTCTGGGGGCCCTGATTGAACTGCCTCATGTGGGGCCCCTGCAAGCCGTGCTGGAAGCACTTGATGTTCTGCTTGCCCAGAAGGTTCGATCCAGGTGAGTCTGTCATGGGAGCCTGGGAAAATCCTGGGAGACCCAAGGAAGACAGCTGGGGAGAGAGAAGGTAGATGGAACGGGATGGATCAGAGGGTTCTGAAGGTAGCAATGAAGAAGCCTTGGTTGGCTATGAGAAATACCTTCTGGTAGCGTAGGGGTGCCTTAAACGAAGGGGAGCCTTGTAGAATATTCCCCACCTCTTCCCAATCATGCTTCGACTTAGTAGAGTGGGCAATCGGACAGGAGAAGAGGGCAAAGGGGGACGGAGGACAGTGAGGCAGACAAGAAGAGGGCAGCGCAGCTGGTGACGTCAGCAAGATGCAGTTACAGCACAGGTGGGGAGTCTGTTTTCCAAATGGGAGGCTGTTGTGTTCCGGTTTTTTGTTTGTTTGCTTGCTTGCTTCCTTTCTTTTCTTTTCTTTTCTTTTTTTGTTTTGTTTTTCTGTTTCCTGGGACTGTGTGGATTTTAGCCCATCCTTGTCAATCTCCTTCTTCTCCCAGGAGGTGCAAACTGCGGGTGCTAGACTTACGAAACACTGGCCAGAGCTTCTGGAGCATGTGGTCTGGAGCCAGCAGTTATGGGTGCTCAGGCTCACGAATGGCAGCAGTGGCTGAGCCCAGGTCAACGACAAAGCAGCCCTCGACTCCACTGAAGGTCTTTATAGACCTGTGCCTGAAGAAAAGGACCCTGGACAACTTCCTCACCTACTTCCTTAGGTGGGTGGAGCAGAGAAAGACTTCCGTGCACCTATGTTGCAAGAAGCTGAAGATCGTCTCCATGCCAATGGACAATATCGTGAAGGTCCTGAGCATGGTGCAGCTGGACTGTATCCAGGAGGTGCAAGTGAGTTGCACCTGGAATCTGTCCACCCTGGCCACGTTTGCTCCTTTGCTGGGTGAGATGAGTCACTTGCAGAGACTCCGTCTCTCCCACGTCCACGTGTCTGCCTTCAAGAAGCAGGAGCACGATCACGTGGTGCAAATTACCTCCCAGTTCCGGAGGCTGGGCCACCTCCGGGATCTCCATCTGGAGTCTCCTTCCTTCCTTGAAGGCTGCCTGGACCAGATGCTCAGGTGAGTGTGGACCACTGGCTAGGTAACACCAAACACAACATCAGAACGTCCAAAGGACCGTCTCTCCCGTTGCTCTCTCCTGAGGTGAGGTGTCCCACAACCCCGCAAGTCAAGGGAGGGGTGAAACTGATCGAGTGGCGCCTGTGAGGAGCTAGAGAGTATTATCTGGGGTGTTCACATCCCAGAGTTGGTCATTTCCTCTTAACTTGGAGGCGCCCATGTTATCAAGATAGAAATAGGCAAGCGAACAGGACACTGAAGTGGGGAAACGACATCAGAGCGGAGCCTGCCTCAAGAGAAGCTCCCTGCTCCCCAGGTCGGTGCCCTCAGTGAAGCCTGTTGTAAATCCCCTGTCTGTAAGAGATTGTGTGGTGCTCTAAAGTTGGTTCCTTAGGCACGTCTCCCTAGAGCCTCACCTGGCCAGACATGTGGGATCTGGAGCTCCACCTCGGGCGGAAGGAAGCCTTACCCCAAACCGTGTTTAGATCCCACGTCCCCAGGCTAACACTCAGTGATGTCCACACTCGATGGAGATGCTCGGTGGCTCTCCTCACAGCATGTTCTTGCGACCCCATGATCTTCACTCAGCCTCAGAAGGAAGTGGAGTACCTTGTACTCCGCTTGACAGATGAGGAGAGAGTGTCTTTGAGATACTCTGAAGGGATTCGGTGCCACAGTGAGGCTGACAGCCCTCAGACTAGAATGAGACGGGGCAAGTCAGCGTGTGGCCCCTCAGTGGGTGGTCAGACTAATATTAGCCTTTGTAGAAACCTTTGGTCTATCAGCTGTATGCAACGTGGCACTCGGTTCCCAAGAACTAATTGCTCGGTTTCTCCCCCAGGTGCCTGAAGTCGCCCTTGGACAGCCTGTCAATAACCAAGTGCTGGCTTAGAGACTCAGACTTGACCCACCTGTCCCAGAGCCCAGACATCAGTCAGCTCAAGAGCCTGGATCTCAGCGGTGTCACCATGACTGACTTTCGGCCTGAGCTCCTCCAAGTTCTGCTGGAGAAAGTCGCAGCCACCCTCCAGGACCTGGACTTAGATGTGTGTGGGATCACGGACTCCCAGCTGGAGGCCTGCCTGCCTGCCCTGAGCCGCTGCTCCCAGCTCAGGTCCGTCAGCCTGTGTGGGAACCTCCTGTCCACGGCCGGCATGGAGAAGCTGCTGCGACACACCGCTGTGCTGCCCTGTTTAAGGCAAGAGCGTTATCCTGCCCCTCAGGAGAGTTACAGACCTCGGGGTGTTCTCCTGGAAGCGAGACTCGCCCAGCTTCGGGCTCAGCTGTGGGAGATTCTGAGAGACTTGGGACATCCCAGGATCATCTGGATAAGCCTCAGCCCCTGTCCTCGCTGTGGTGAGGATGTATGCCATCACATGGAGCCCATTGTATACAGCTGTCCTGCCCCTGCCTAGGGGTTTGCTCTCTGTGTGCACCTTGCAACTGGAATCTAGAACTTGGGGACATGATGAAGGGAACACAGACCCAGCGTTCCAGATATCTGTTCAGCGCCAATGGGAAAAGGCAACGGGGCAGGAGGGCGGCAGAGGGTCGTGGTGGTGGTGCAAGCTTGCAGGGGGGAGCGATAGACTCTGGGAGGGGAGGGGAGGGGACTTTCATGTACAGGTGCTTTTAGAATCTGATATGAACCTGTGTGCGTCGACCCACGTGGACGAGTTACTCCTGCGGAGAGGGCGGTAAAGAAATCGTCAGGGAATATCGTAAGACATCCCTCGTCTGTGGAATCCTAAAGGAAATGACACAAATGAACTTACTTGCAGAAACGGGAAGACTCACGACTTAGAATATGAACTCATGGTTTGTGTGTGTGTTTGTGGGTGGGGGGCGGGGGGCCGGGGGCCGTGGGTGTGTAGGAGGAAAGGTTGGGCCTCGAGGGAAGTCATGGACACACCAGTGTGTTTAGAGTGGGCAACCACCGGGAACCTATCGTATAGCTCATGGAGCTCTGCTCAATGGTTTGTGCCAGACTGGATTGGAGGGCTGATCTGGGGAGAATGGCTACGTGGGTTATCTATACTGACTCCCTTGGCTGTTGACTTGAAACTATGGCAACACGGTTCAGTGGCTATATCCCAACACAGAATGCTTCCAGTCTTAAACAAACCAATCTTTGTAGCAGAGAACTTGTCAAGAATAAGGAGATCCTCCAGGTAACCCAACACGAAGGAAATCGGAAATGAGAGTGGATAAATGCACAGATTTCACTTACTGATCATGTGGTAGAGCCAGAAAATGATAGGACCTTATAAAGCAAATCTACACCAATCAAAAGGAATTAAATGAAATAAAGAAAGACTCGTGGAAAGTCTACTGCTGTCCTCCCTGCTGTAATATCCTGGGTTCAGTTCAGGCCTCAATGGTCTCAAGTCACTTATTCAAAAAGAAGAACATGGCACCGTGTTGTCCACGGTACAAAACATGACTATTCTCAGAGTTCCTTTATTCTGTGTAGAACATCACCTTTGTGTGTGTCTGTGTGTGTGTGTGTGTGTGTGTGTGTGTGTGTCTGCGAGGGCACACGTGTGTGTGCGTGGGTGCATGGGGCGTGTGTGTGTGTGTGTGTGTGTGTGTCTGTGGGAATGGGCCAGGTCAAGTGAGGGCATGTTGGCGTGTGCTGGCTTAGTCACTTAGTCATGTCCGACGCTTTGGAACCCCACGGACTCTAGCCCACCAGGCTCCTCTGTCCATGGAATTTCCCAGGCAAGGCCACTTTAGTGGGTTGCCATTCCCTTGTCCAGGGGATCTTCCCAACCCAGGTGAGGAACCCAGGTCTCCCGCATGGCAGGCAGGTTCTTTACCAGCTGAGCCACAAGGGAAGCGTGACTGTCTATATGTCAGTTCTAATGGCAGAATTCAGTCAGTGTTTGCGAAGTGAATGGTGAGTGGATAAAGGATCCTTGCTTACCCGGTCACCCCATCAATCTCTGCTCCCGGAATCAACTAATAGAAATGACGATCCAAGCGGGATCCATCCAATGAGAGCTCTATAGGCTAGTCAGGTGCCCGTTTCTGATTGGCTAAGCAGTGGGCCAGAGGGCTGATGGGAATAGAAAGTCCTTTTCTGGCGCTGGAGTCACAGAAGGGTTCTCCGCAGTGTCTACGTCTGAGCGGCCTGCAAGCCACAGCAGAGCTGTACGTTACTACCCTCAGATAAGGACGTCCTTTCCTTACTTAAGGTAAGCTAATGTTGAAGGGTAGCGTGTGCCTCTGGATGGCAAGAAGAGTTTTCAAAACAAGCATTTCTTTCCCAGGAACGCATTTCAGGGTTTGATTTTGCCTCTCAAGGCAGTTTTACCTGAATCTCGTCACCTTTTCATCGGTGATGTAGCGGGAGGAATTTTCAATGTCTTCACCGAGCAGATGTTATTCCTGAACTACATCAGTTTGGGATTGTGGTTCTTTTCATGAAATTTCAAATGCATACTGAGCACACAATTGGCATTTGTGTGTTGGCTCCTCAGTACGAGTGAGATGCGTGTTGCAAGCAGGCAGAGAGATAGCCCTTTGTCCCCCACTGGGCCCTGTCTAGTGTTGCATGGCTACGTGCCTCACTTGCAGCCCTGCTAGTGCAGTGAGCTTGGCCCTTGAGTGCATTGCGTGAAAGGGACGGGAGACGGTGTAAGGTGTGCTCCTGCATTGTCTAAAGTGCATCCCTTGCTCCCTGGCAGCTTCCACAGGAGTCGTCTTGGAGGAGAGTCAAGGATGAGTGCCCAGACGCCCCCAGACTCGTTGACCTGGCCGGAAGGCACTTGCTGAGGGCCGATGACTTGGACTTTCCTACTCTAGAGAGTCTGCCCACGGAGCTCTTCCCGCCCCTCTTCCTGGAAGCCTTTACCGGATATCGGACCGAGACCCTCAAAGCCATGGTGCAAACCTGGCCCTTTGTCCGCCTGCCTCTGGGGGCCCTGATTGAACTGCCTCATGTGGGGCCCCTGCAAGCCGTGCTGGAAGCACTTGATGTTCTGCTTGCCCAGAAGGTTCGATCCAGGTGAGTCTGTCATGGGAGCCTGGGAAAATCCTGGGAGACCCAAGGAAGACAGCTGGGGAGAGAGAAGGTAGATGGAACGGGATGGATCAGAGGGTTCTGAAGGTAGCAATGAAGAAGCCTTGGTTGGCTATGAGAAATACCCTCTGGTAGCGTAGGGGTGCCTTAAACGAAGGGGAGCCTTGTAGAATATTCCCCACCTCTTCCCAATCATGCTTCGACTTAGTAGAGTGGGCAATCGGACAGGAGAAGAGGGCAAAGGGGGACGGAGGACAGTGAGGCAGACAAGAAGAGGGCAGCGCAGCTGGTGACGTCAGCAAGATGCAGTTACAGCACAGGTGGGGAGTCTGTTTTCCAAATGGGAGGCTGTTGTGTTCCGGTTTTTTGTTTGTTTGTTTGCTTGCTTCCTTTCTTTTCTTTTCTTTTTTTGTTTTGTTTTTCTGTTTCCTGGGACTGTGTGGATTTTAGCCCATCCTTGTCAATCTCCTTCTTCTCCCAGGAGGTGCAAACTGCGGGTGCTAGACTTACGAAACACTGGCCAGAGCTTCTGGAGCATGTGGTCTGGAGCCAGCAGTTATGGGTGCTCAGGCTCACGAATGGCAGCAGTGGCTGAGCCCAGGTCAACGACAAAGCAGCCCTCGACTCCACTGAAGGTCTTTATAGACCTGTGCCTGAAGAAAAGGACCCTGGACAACTTCCTCACCTACTTCCTTAGGTGGGTGGAGCAGAGAAAGACTTCCGTGCACCTATGTTGCAAGAAGCTGAAGATCGTCTCCATGCCAATGGACAATATCGTGAAGGTCCTGAGCATGGTGCAGCTGGACTGTATCCAGGAGGTGCAAGTGAGTTGCACCTGGAATCTGTCCACCCTGGCCACGTTTGCTCCTTTGCTGGGTGAGATGAGTCACTTGCAGAGACTCCGTCTCTCCCACGTCCACGTGTCTGCCTTCAAGAAGCAGGAGCACGATCACGTGGTGCAAATTACCTCCCAGTTCCGGAGGCTGGGCCACCTCCGGGATCTCCATCTGGAGTCTCCTTCCTTCCTTGAAGGCTGCCTGGACCAGATGCTCAGGTGAGTGTGGACCACTGGCTAGGTAACACCAAACACAACATCAGAACGTCCAAAGGACCGTCTCTCCCGTTGCTCTCTCCTGAGGTGAGGTGTCCCACAACCCCGCAAGTCAAGGGAGGGGGTGAAACTGATCGAGTGGCGCCTGTGAGGAGCTAGAGAGTATTATCTGGGGTGTTCACATCCCAGAGTTGGTCATTTCCTCTTAACTTGGAGGCGCCCATGTTATCAAGATAGAAATAGGCAAGCGAACAGGACACTGAAGTGGGGAAACGACATCAGAGCGGAGCCTGCCTCAAGAGAAGCTCCCTGCTCCCCAGGTCGGTGCCCTCAGTGAAGCCTGTTGTAAATCCCCTGTCTGTAAGAGATTGTGTGGTGCTCTAAAGTTGGTTCCTTAGGCACGTCTCCCTAGAGCCTCACCTGGCCAGACATGTGGGATCTGGAGCTCCACCTCGGGCGGAAGGAAGCCTTACCCCAAACCGTGTTTAGATCCCACGTCCCCAGGCTAACACTCAGTGATGTCCACACTCGATGGAGATGCTCGGTGGCTCTCCTCACAGCATGTTCTTGCGACCCCATGATCTTCACTCAGCCTCAGAAGGAAGTGGAGTACCTTGTACTCCGCTTGACAGATGAGGAGAGAGTGTCTTTGAGATACTCTGAAGGGATTCGGTGCCACAGTGAGGCTGACAGCCCTCAGACTAGAATGAGACAGGGCAAGTCAGCGTGTGGCCCCTCAGTGGGTGGTCAGACTAATATTAGCCTTTGTAGAAACCTTTGGTCTATCAGCTGTATGCAACGTGGCACTCGGTTCCCAAGAACTAATTGCTCGGTTTCTCCCCAGGTGCCTGAAGTCGCCCTTGGACAGCCTGTCAATAACCAAGTGCTGGCTTAGAGACTCAGACTTGACCCACCTGTCCCAGAGCCCGGACATCAGTCAGCTCAAGAGCCTGGATCTCAGCGGTGTCACCATGACTGACTTTCGGCCTGAGCTCCTCCAAGTTCTGCTGGAGAAAGTCGCAGCCACCCTCCAGGACCTGGACTTAGATGTGTGTGGGATCACGGACTCCCAGCTGGAGGCCTGCCTGCCTGCCCTGAGCCGCTGCTCCCAGCTCAGGTCCGTCAGCCTGTGTGGGAACCTCCTGTCCACGGCCGGCATGGAGAAGCTGCTGCGACACACCGCTGTGCTGCCCTGTTTAAGGCAAGAGCGTTATCCTGCCCCTCAGGAGAGTTACAGACCTCGGGGTGTTCTCCTGGAAGCGAGACTCGCCCAGCTTCGGGCTCAGCTGTGGGAGATTCTGAGAGACTTGGGACATCCCAGGATCATCTGGATAAGCCTCAGCCCCTGTCCTCGCTGTGGTGAGGATGTATGCCATCACATGGAGCCCATTGTATACAGCTGTCCTGCCCCTGCCTAGGGGTTTGCTCTCTGTGTGCACCTTGCAACTGGAATCTAGAACTTGGGGACATGATGAAGGGAACACAGACCCAGCGTTCCAGATATCTGTTCAGCGCCAATGGGAAAAGGCAACGGGGCAGGAGGGCGGCAGAGGGTCGTGGTGGTGGTGCAAGCTTGCAGGGGGAGCGATAGACTCTGGGAGGGGAGGGGAGGGACTTTCATGTACAGGTGCTTTTAGAATCTGATATGAACCTGTGTGCGTCGACCCACGTGGACGAGTTACTCCTGCGGAGAGGGCGGTAAAGAAATCGTCAGGGAATATCGTAAGACATCCCTCGTCTGTGGAATCCTAAAGGAAATGACACAAATGAACTTACTTGCAGAAACGGGAAGACTCACGACTTAGACTATGAACTCATGGTTTGTGTGTGTGTTTGTGGGTGGGGGCGGGGGCCGGGGGCCGTGGGTGTGTAGGGAGGAAAGGTTGGGCCTCGAGGAAGTCATGGACACACCAGTGTGTTTAGAGTGGGCAACCACCGGGAACCTATCGTATAGCTCATGGAGCTCTGCTCAATGGTTTGTGCCAGACTGGATTGGAGGGCTGATCTGGGGAGAATGGCTACGTGGGTTATCTATACTGAATCCCTTGGCTGTTGACTTGAAACTATGGCAACACGGTTAAGTGGCTATATCCCAACACAGAATGCTTCCAGTCTTAAACAAACCAATCTTTGTAGCAGAGAACTTGTCAAGAATAAGGAGATCCTCCAGGTAACCCAACACGAAGGAAATCGGAAATGAGAGTGGATAAATGCACAGATTTCACTTACTGATCATGTGGTAGAGCCAGAAAATGATAGGACCTTATAAAGCAAATCTACACCAATCAAAAGGAATTAAATGAAATAAAGAAAGACTCGTGGAAAGTCTACTGCTGTCCTCCCTGCTTTAATATCCTGGGTTCAGTTCAGGCCTCAATGGTCTCAAGTCACTTATTCAAAAGAAGAACATGGCACCGTGTTGTCCACGGTACAAAACATGACTATTCTCAGAGTTCCTTTATTCTGTGTAGAACATCACCTTTGTGTGTGTCTGTGTGTGTGTCTGTGAGTATAAGTGTGTGTGTCTGCGAGGGCACACGTGTGTGTGCGTGGGTGCATGGGCGTGTGTGTGTGTGTGTGTGTGTGTGTGTCTGTGGGAATGGGCCAGGTCAAGTGAGGGCATGTTGGCGTGTGCTGGCTTAGTCACTTAGTCATGTCCGACGCTTTGGAACCCCACGGACTCTAGCCCACCAGGCTCCTCTGTCCATGGAATTTCCCAGGCAAGGCCACTTTAGTGGGTTGCCATTCCCTTGTCCAGGGGATCTTCCCAACCCAGGTGAGGAACCCAGGTCTCCCGCATGGCAGGCAGGTTCTTTACCAGCTGAGCCACAAGGGAAGCGTGACTGTCTATATGTCAGTTCTAATGGCAGAATTCAGTCAGTGTTTGCGAAGTGAATGGTGAGTGGATAAAGGATCCTTGCTTACCCGGTCACCCCATCAATCTCTGCTCCCGGAATCAACTAATAGAAATGACGATCCAAGCGGGATCCATCCAATGAGAGCTCTATAGGCTAGTCAGGTGCCCGTTTCTGATTGGCTAAGCAGTGGGCCAGAGGGCTGATGGGAATAGAAAGTCCTTTTCTGGCGCTGGAGTCACAGAAGGGTTCTCCGCAGTGTCTACGTCTGAGCGGCCTGCAAGCCACAGCAGAGCTGTACGTTACTACCCTCAGATAAGGACGTCCTTTCCTTACTTAAGGTAAGCTAATGTTGAAGGGTAGCGTGTGCCTCTGGATGGCAAGAAGAGTTTTCAAAACAAGCATTTCTTTCCCAGGAACGCATTTCAGGGTTTGATTTTGCCTCTCAAGGCAGTTTTACCTGAATCTCGTCACCTTTTCATCGGTGATGTAGCGGGAGGAATTTTCAATGTCTTCACCGAGCAGATGTTATTCCTGAACTACATCAGTTTGGGATTGTGGTTCTTTTCATGAAATTTCAAATGCATACTGAGCACACAATTGGCATTTGTGTGTTGGCTCCTCAGTACGAGTGAGATGCGTGTTGCAAGCAGGCAGAGAGATAGCCCTTTGTCCCCCACTGGGCCCTGTCTAGTGTTGCATGGCTACGTGCCTCACTTGCAGCCCTGCTAGTGCAGTGAGCTTGGCCCTTGAGTGCATTGCGTGAAAGGGACGGGAGACGGTGTAAGGTGTGCTCCTGCATTGTCTAAAGTGCATCCCTTGCTCCCTGGCAGCTTCCACAGGAGTCATCTTGGAGGAGAGTCAAGGATGAGTGCCCAGACGCCCCCCAGACTCGTTGACCTGGCCGGAAGGCACTTGCTGAGGGCCGATGACTTGGACTTTCCTACTCTAGAGAGTCTGCCCACGGAGCTCTTCCCGCCCCTCTTCCTGGAAGCCTTTACCGGATATCGGACCGAGACCCTCAAAGCCATGGTGCAAACCTGGCCCTTTGTCCGCCTGCCTCTGGGGGCCCTGATTGAACTGCCTCATGTGGGGCCCCTGCAAGCCGTGCTGGAAGCACTTGATGTTCTGCTTGCCCAGAAGGTTCGATCCAGGTGAGTCTGTCATGGGAGCCTGGGAAAATCCTGGGAGACCCAAGGAAGACAGCTGGGGAGAGAGAAGGTAGATGGAACGGGATGGATCAGAGGGTTCTGAAGGTAGCAATGAAGAAGCCTTGGTTGGCTATGAGAAATACCCTCTGGTAGCGTAGGGGTGCCTTAAACGAAGGGGAGCCTTGTAGAATATTCCCACCTCTTCCCAATCATGCTTCGACTTAGTAGAGTGGGCAGTCAGACAGGAGAAGAGGGCAAAGGGGATGGAGGACAGTGAGGCAGACAAGAAGAGGGCAGCGCAGCTGGTGACGTCAGCAAGATGCAGTTACAGCACAGGTGGGGAGTCTGGTTTCCAAACGGGAGGCTGTTGTGTTTTCCGGTTTTTGTTTGTTTGTTTGCTTGCTTCCTTTCTTTCTTTTCTTTTTTGTTTTGTTTTTCTGTTTCCTGGGACTGTGTGGATTTTAGCCCATCCTTGTCAATCTCCTTCTTCTCCCAGGAGGTGCAAACTGCGGGTGCTAGACTTACGAAACACTGGCCAGAGCTTCTGGAGCATGTGGTCTGGAGCCAGCAGTTATGGGTGCTCAGGCTCACGAATGGCAGCAGTGGCTGAGCCCAGGTCAACGACAAAGCAGCCCTCGACTCCACTGAAGGTCTTTATAGACCTGTGCCTGAAGAAAAGGACCCTGGACAACTTCCTCACCTACTTCCTTAGGTGGGTGGAGCAGAGAAAGACTTCCGTGCACCTATGTTGCAAGAAGCTGAAGATCGTCTCCATGCCAATGGACAATATCGTGAAGGTCCTGAGCATGGTGCAGCTGGACTGTATCCAGGAGGTGCAAGTGAGTTGCACCTGGAATCTGTCCACCCTGGCCACGTTTGCTCCTTTGCTGGGTGAGATGAGTCACTTGCAGAGACTCCGTCTCTCCCACGTCCACGTGTCTGCCTTCAAGAAGCAGGAGCACGATCACGTGGTGCAAATTACCTCCCAGTTCCGGAGGCTGGGCCACCTCCGGGATCTCCATCTGGAGTCTCCTTCCTTCCTTGAAGGCTGCCTGGACCAGATGCTCAGGTGAGTGTGGACCACTGGCTAGGTAACACCAAACACAACATCAGAACGTCCAAAGGACCGTCTCTCCCGTTGCTCTCTCCTGAGGTGAGGTGTCCCACAACCCCGCAAGTCAAGGGAGGGGTGAAACTGATCGAGTGGCGCCTGTGAGGAGCTAGAGAGTATTATCTGGGGTGTTCACATCCCAGAGTTGGTCATTTCCTCTTAACTTGGAGGCGCCCATGTTATCAAGGTAGAAATAGGCAAGCGAACAGGACACTGAAGTGGGGAAACGACATCAGAGCGGAGCCTGCCTCAAGAGAAGCTCCCTGCTCCCCAGGTCGGTGCCCTCAGTGAAGCCTGTTGTAAATCCCCCTGTCTGTAAGAGAATGTGTGGTGCTCTAAAGTTGGTTCCTTAGGCACGTCTCCCTAGAGCCTCACCTGGCCAGACATGTGGGATCTGGAGCTCCACCTCGGGCGGAAGGAAGCCTTACCCCAAACCGTGTTTAGATCCCACGTCCCCAGGCTAACACTCAGTGATGTCCACACTCGATGGAGATGCTCTGTGGCTCTCCTCACAGCATGTTCTTGCGACCCCATGATCTTCACTCAGCCTCAGAAGGAAGTGGAGTACGTTGTACTCCGCTTGACAGATGAGGAGAGAGTGTCTTTGAGATACTCTGAAGGGATTCGGTGCCACAGTGAGGCTGACAGCCCTCGGACTAGAATGAGACGGGGCAAGTCAGCGTGTGGCCCCTCAGTGGGTGGTCAGACTAATATTAGCCTTTGTAGAAACCTTTGGTCTATCAGCTGTATGCAACGTGGCACTCGGTTCCCAAGAACTAATTGCTCGGTTTCTCCCCCAGGTGCCTGAAGTCGCCCTTGGACAGCCTGTCAATAACCAAGTGCTGGCTTAGAGACTCAGACTTGACCCACCTGTCCCAGAGCCCAGACATCAGTCAGCTCAAGAGCCTGGATCTCAGCGGTGTCACCATGACTGACTTTCGGCCTGAGCTCCTCCAAGTTCTGCTGGAGAAAGTCGCAGCCACCCTCCAGGACCTGGACTTAGATGTGTGTGGGATCACGGACTCCCAGCTGGAGGCCTGCCTGCCTGCCCTGAGCCGCTGCTCCCAGCTCAGGTCCGTCAGCCTGTGTGGGAACCTCCTGTCCACGGCCGGCATGGAGAAGCTGCTGCGACACACCGCTGTGCTGCCCTGTTTAAGGCAAGAGCGTTATCCTGCCCCTCAGGAGAGTTACAGACCTCGGGGTGTTCTCCTGGAAGCGAGACTCGCCCAGCTTCGGGCTCAGCTGTGGGAGATTCTGAGAGACTTGGGACATCCCAGGATCGTCTGGATAAGCCTCAGCCCCTGTCCTCGCTGTGGTGAGGATGTATGCCATCACATGGAGCCCATTGTATACAGCTGTCCTGCCCCTGCCTAGGGGTTTGCTCTCTTGTGTGCACCTTGCAACTGGAATCTAGAACTTGGGGACATGATGAAGGGAACACAGACCCAGCGTTCCAGATATCTGTTCAGCGCCAATGGGAAAAGGCAACGGGGCAGGAGGGCGGCAGAGGGTCGTGGTGGTGGTGCAAGCTTGCAGGGGGGAGCGATAGACTCTGGGAGGGGAGGGGAGGGGACTTTCATGTACAGGTGCTTTTAGAATCTGATATGAACCTGTGTGCGTCGACCCACGTGGACGAGTTACTCCTGCGGAGAGGGCGGTAAAGAAATCGTCAGGGAATATCGTAAGACATCCCTCGTCTGTGGAATCCTAAAGGAAATGACACAAATGAACTTACTTGCAGAAACGGGAAGACTCACGACTTAGAATATGAACTCATGGTTTGTGTGTGTGTTTGTGGGTGGGGGGGGGGGGCCGGGGGCCGTGGGTGTGTAGGAGGAAAGGTTGGGCCTCGAGGGAAGTCATGGACACACCAGTGTGTTTAGAGTGGGCAACCACCGGGAACCTATCGTATAGCTCATGGAGCTCTGCTCAATGGTTTGTGCCAGACTGGATTGGAGGGCTGATCTGGGGAGAATGGCTACGTGGGTTATCTATACTGAATCCCTTGGCTGTTGACTTGAAACTATGGCAACACGGTTCAGTGGCTATATCCCAACACAGAATGCTTCCAGTCTTAAACAAACCAATCTTTGTAGCAGAGAACTTGTCAAGAATAAGGAGATCCTCCAGGTAACCCAACACGAAGGAAATCGGAAATGAGAGTGGATAAATGCACAGATTTCACTTACTGATCATGTGGTAGAGCCAGAAAATGATAGGACCTTATAAAGCAAATCTACACCAATCAAAAGGAATTAAATGAAATAAAGAAAGACTCGTGGAAAGTCTACTGCTGTCCTCCCTGCTTTAATATCCTGGGTTCAGTTCAGGCCTCAATGGTCTCAAGTCACCTACTCAAAAAGAACATGGCACCATGTTGTCCACGGTACAAAACATGACTATTCTCAGAGTTCCTTTATTCTGTGTAGAACATCACCTTTGTGTGTGTCTGTGTGTGTGTCTGTGTGTATAAGTGTGTGTGTCTGCGAGGGCACACGTGTGTGTGCGTGGGTGCATGGGCGTGTGTGTGTGTGTGTGTGTGTGTGTCTGTGGGAATGGGCCAGGTCAAGTGAGGGCATGTTGGCGTGTGCTGGCTTAGTCACTTAGTCATGTCCGACGCTTTGGAACCCCACGGACTCTAGCCCACCAGGCTCCTCTGTCCATGGAATTTCCCAGGCAAGGCCACTTTAGTGGGTTGCCATTCCCTTGTCCAGGGATCTTCCCAACCCAGGTGAGGAACCCAGGTCTCCCGCATGGCAGGCAGGTTCTTTACCAGCTGAGCCACAAGGGAAGCGTGACTGTCTATATGTCAGTTCTAATGGCAGAATTCAGTCAGTGTTTGCGAAGTGAATGGTGAGTGGATAAAGGATCCTTGCTTACCCGGTCACCCCATCAATCTCTGCTCCCGGAATCAACTAATAGAAATGACGATCCAAGCGGGATCCATCCAATGAGAGCTCTATAGGCTAGTCAGGTGCCCGTTTCTGATTGGCTAAGCAGTGGGCCAGAGGGCTGATGGGAATAGAAAGTCCTTTCTGGCGCTGGAGTCACAGAAGGGTTCTCCGCAGTGTCTACGTCTGAGCGGCCTGCAAGCCACAGCAGAGCTGTACGTTACTACCCTCAGATAAGGACGTCCTTTCCTTACTTAAGGTAAGCTAATGTTGAAGGGTAGCGTGTGCCTCTGGATGGCAAGAAGAGTTTTCAAAACAAGCATTTCTTTCCCAGGAACGCATTTCAGGGTTTGATTTTGCCTCTCAAGGCAGTTTTACCTGAATCTCGTCACCTTTTCATCGGTGATGTAGCGGGGAGGAATTTTCAATGTCTTCACCGAGCAGATGTTATTCCTGAACTACATCAGTTTGGGATTGTGGTTCTTTTCATGAAATTTCAAATGCATACTGAGCACACAATTGGCATTTGTGTGTTGGCTCCTCAGTACGAGTGAGATGCGTGTTGCAAGCAGGCAGAGAGATAGCCCTTTGTCCCCCACTGGGCCCTGTCTAGTGTTGCATGGCTACGTGCCTCACTTGCAGCCCTGCTAGTGCAGTGAGCTTGGCCCTTGAGTGCATTGCGTGAAAGGGACGGGAGACGGTGTAAGGTGTGCTCCTGCATTGTCTAAAGTGCATCCCTTGCTCCCTGGCAGCTTCCACAGGAGTCATCTTGGAGGAGAGTCAAGGATGAGTGCCCAGACGCCCCCCAGACTCGTTGACCTGGCCGGAAGGCACTTGCTGAGGGCCGATGACTTGGACTTTCCTACTCTAGAGAGTCTGCCCACGGAGCTCTTCCCGCCCCTCTTCCTGGAAGCCTTTACCGGATATCGGACCGAGACCCTCAAAGCCATGGTGCAAACCTGGCCCTTTGTCCGCCTGCCTCTGGGGGCCCTGATTGAACTGCCTCATGTGGGGCCCCTGCAAGCCGTGCTGGAAGCACTTGATGTTCTGCTTGCCCAGAAGGTTCGATCCAGGTGAGTCTGTCATGGGAGCCTGGGAAAATCCTGGGAGACCCAAGGAAGACAGCTGGGGAGAGAGAAGGTAGATGGAACGGGATGGATCAGAGGGTTCTGAAGGTAGCAATGAAGAAGCCTTGGTTGGCTATGAGAAATACCCTCTGGTAGCGTAGGGGTGCCTTAAACGAAGGGGAGCCTTGTAGAATATTCCCCACCTCTTCCCAATCATGCTTCGACTTAGTAGAGTGGGCAATCAGACAGGAGAAGAGGGCAAAGGGGATGGAGGACAGTGAGGCAGACAAGAAGAGGGCAGCGCAGCTGGTGACGTCAGCAAGATGCAGTTACAGCACAGGTGGGGAGTCTGGTTTCCAAATGGGAGGCTGTTGTGTTCCGGTTTTTGTTTGTTTGTTTGCTTGCTTCCTTCTTTTCTTTTCTTTTTTGTTTTGTTTTTCTGTTTCCTGGGACTGTGTGGATTTTAGCCCATCCTTGTCAATCTCCTTCTTCTCCCAGGAGGTGCAAACTGCGGGTGCTAGACTTACGAAACACTGGCCAGAGCTTCTGGAGCATGTGGTCTGGAGCCAGCAGTTATGGGTGCTCAGGCTCACGAATGGCAGCAGTGGCTGAGCCCAGGTCAACGACAAAGCAGCCCTCGACTCCACTGAAGGTCTTTATAGACCTGTGCCTGAAGAAAAGGACCCTGGACAACTTCCTCACCTACTTCCTTAGGTGGGTGGAGCAGAGAAAGACTTCCGTGCACCTATGTTGCAAGAAGCTGAAGATCGTCTCCATGCCAATGGACAATATCGTGAAGGTCCTGAGCATGGTGCAGCTGGACTGTATCCAGGAGGTGCAAGTGAGTTGCACCTGGAATCTGTCCACCCTGGCCACGTTTGCTCCTTTGCTGGGTGAGATGAGTCACTTGCAGAGACTCCGTCTCTCCCACGTCCACGTGTCTGCCTTCAAGAAGCAGGAGCACGGTCACGTGGTGCAAATTACCTCCCAGTTCCGGAGGCTGGGCCACCTCCGGGATCTCCATCTGGAGTCTCCTTCCTTCCTTGAAGGCTGCCTGGACCAGATGCTCAGGTGAGTGTGGACCACTGGCTAGGTAACACCAAACACAACATCAGAACGTCCAAAGGACTGTCTCTCCCGTTGCTCTCTCCTGAGGTGAGGTGTCCCACAACCCCGCAAGTCAAGGGAGGGGTGAAACTGATCGAGTGGCGCCTGTGAGGAGCTAGAGAGTATTATCTGGGGTGTTCACATCCCAGAGTTGGTCATTTCCTCTTAACTTGGAGGCGCCCATGTTATCAAGATAGAAATAGGCAAGCGAACAGGACACTGAAGTGGGGAAACGACATCAGAGCGGAGCCTGCCTCAAGAGAAGCTCCCTGCTCCCCAGGTCGGTGCCCTCAGTGAAGCCTGTTGTAAATCCCCTGTCTGTAAGAGATTGTGTGGTGCTCTAAAGTTGGTTCCTTAGGCACGTCTCCCTAGAGCCTCACCTGGCCAGACATGTGGGATCTGGAGCTCCACCTCGGGCGGAAGGAAGCCTTACCCCAAACCGTGTTTAGATCCCACGTCCCCAGGCTAACACTCAGTGATGTCCACACTCGATGGAGATGCTCGGTGGCTCTCCTCACAGCATGTTCTTGCGACCCCATGATCTTCACTCAGCCTCAGAAGGAAGTGGAGTACCTTGTACTCCGCTTGACAGATGAGGAGAGAGTGTCTTTGAGATACTCTGAAGGGATTCGGTGCCACAGTGAGGCTGACAGCCCTCAGACTAGAATGAGACGGGGCAAGTCAGCGTGTGGCCCCTCAGTGGGTGGTCAGACTAATATTAGCCTTTGTAGAAACCTTTGGTCTATCAGCTGTATGCAACGTGGCACTCGGTTCCCAAGAACTAATTGCTCGGTTTCTCCCCAGGTGCCTGAAGTCGCCCTTGGACAGCCTGTCAATAACCAAGTGCTGGCTTAGAGACTCAGACTTGACCCACCTGTCCCAGAGCCCAGACATCAGTCAGCTCAAGAGCCTGGATCTCAGCGGTGTCACCATGACTGACTTTCGGCCTGAGCTCCTCCAAGTTCTGCTGGAGAAAGTCGCAGCCACCCTCCAGGACCTGGACTTAGATGTGTGTGGGATCACGGACTCCCAGCTGGAGGCCTGCCTGCCTGCCCTGAGCCGCTGCTCCCAGCTCAGGTCCGTCAGCCTGTGTGGGAACCTCCTGTCCACGGCCGGCATGGAGAAGCTGCTGCGACACACCGCTGTGCTGCCCTGTTTAAGGCAAGAGCGTTATCCTGCCCCTCAGGAGAGTTACAGACCTCGGGGTGTTCTCCTGGAAGCGAGACTCGCCCAGCTTCGGGCTCAGCTGTGGGAGATTCTGAGAGACTTGGGACATCCCAGGATCGTCTGGATAAGCCTCAGCCCCTGTCCTCGCTGTGGTGAGGATGTATGCCATCACATGGAGCCCATTGTATACAGCTGTCCTGCCCCTGCCTAGGGGATTGCTCTCTTGTGTGCACCTTGCAACTGGAATCTAGAACTTGGGGACATGATGAAGGGAACACAGACCCAGCGTTCCAGATATCTGTTCAGCGCCAATGGGAAAAGGCAACGGGGCAGGAGGGCGGCAGAGGGTCGTGGTGGTGGTGCAAGCTTGCAGGGGGGGCGATAGACTCTGGGAGGGGAGGGGAGGGGACTTTCATGTACAGGTGCTTTTAGAATCTGATATGAACCTGTGTGCGTCCACGTGGGAGACCCACGTGGACGAGTTACTCCTGCGGAGAGGGCGGTAAAGAAATCGTCAGGGAATATCGTAAGACATCCCTCGTCTGTGGAATCCTAAAGGAAATGACACAAATGAACTTGCTTGGAGAAACGGGAAGACTCACGACTTAGAATATGAACTCATGGTTTGTGTGTGTGTTTGTGGGTGGGGGGCGGGGGCCGGGGCCGTGGGTGTGTGGGAGGAAAGGTTGGGCCTCGAGGGAAGTCATGGACACACCAGTGTGTTTAGAGTGGGCAACCACCGGGAACCTATCGTATAGCTCATGGAGCTCTGCTCAATGGTTTGTGCCAGACTGGATTGGAGGGCTGATCTGGGGAGAATGGCTACGTGGGTTATCTATACTGAATCCCTTGGCTGTTGACTTGAAACTATGGCAACACGGTTAAGTGGCTATATCCCAACACAGAATGCTTCCAGTCTTAAACAAACCAATCTTTGTAGCAGAGAACTTGTCAAGAATAAGGAGATCCTCCAGGTAACCCAACACGAAGGAAATCGGAAATGAGAGTGGATAAATGCACAGATTTCACTTACTGATCATGTGGTAGAGCCAGAAATGATAGGACCTTATAAAGCAAATCTACACCAATCAAAAGGAATTAAATGAAATAAAGAAAGACTCGTGCAAAGTCTACTGCTGTCCTCCCTGCTTTAATATCCTGGGTTCAGTTCAGGCCTCAATGGTCTCGAGTCACTTATTCAAAAAGAAGAACATGGCACCGTGTTGTCCACGGTACAAAACGTGACTATTCTCAGAGTTCCTTTATTCTGTGTAGAACATCACCTTTGTGTGTGTCTGTGTGTGTGTCTGTGAGTATAAGTGTGTGTGTCTGCGAGGGCACACGTGTGTGTGCGTGGGTGCATGGGCGTGTGTGTGTGTGTGTGTGTGTGTCTGTGGGAATGGGCCAGGTCAAGTGAGGGCATGTTGGCGTGTGCTGGCTTAGTCACTTAGTCATGTCCGACGCTTTGGAACCCCACGGACTCTAGCCCACCAGGCTCCTCTGTCCATGGAATTTCCCAGGCAAGGCCACTTTAGTGGGTTGCCATTCCCTTGTCCAGGGGATCTTCCCAACCCAGGTGAGGAACCCAGGTCTCCCGCATGGCAGGCAGGTTCTTTACCAGCTGAGCCACAAGGGAAGCGTGACTGTCTATATGTCAGTTCTAATGGCAGAATTCAGTCAGTGTTTGCGAAGTGAATGGTGAGTGGATAAAGGATCCTTGCTTACCCGGTCACCCCATCAATCTCTGCTCCCGGAATCAACTAATAGAAATGACGATCCAAGCGGGATCCATCCAATGAGAGCTCTATAGGCTAGTCAGGTGCCCGTTTCTGATTGGCTAAGCAGTGGGCCAGAGGGATGATGGGAATAGAAAGTCCTTTTCTGGCGCTGGAGTCACAGAAGGGTTCTCCGCAGTGTCTACGTCTGAGCGGCCTGCAAGCCACAGCAGAGCTGTACGTTACTACCCTCAGATAAGGACGTCCTTTCCTTACTTAAGGTAAGCTAATGTTGAAGGGTAGCGTGTGCCTCTGGATGGCAAGAAGAGTTTTCAAAACAAGCATTTCTTTCCCAGGAACGCATTTCAGGGTTTGATTTTGCCTCTCAAGGCAGTTTTACCTGAATCTCGTCACCTTTTCATCGGTGATGTAGCGGGAGGAATTTTCAATGTCTTCACCGAGCAGATGTTATTCCTGAACTACATCAGTTTGGGATTGTGGTTCTTTTCATGAAATTTCAAATGCATACTGAGCACACAATTGGCATTTGTGTGTTGGCTCCTCAGTACGAGTGAGATGCGTGTTGCAAGCAGGCAGAGAGATAGCCCTTTGTCCCCCACTGGGCCCTGTCTAGTGTTGCATGGCTACGTGCCTCACTTGCAGCCCTGCTAGTGCAGTGAGCTTGGCCCTTGAGTGCATTGCGTGAAAGGGACGGGAGACGGTGTAAGGTGTGCTCCTGCATTGTCTAAAGTGCATCCCTTGCTCCCTGGCAGCTTCCACAGGAGTCGTCTTGGAGGAGAGTCAAGGATGAGTGCCCAGACGCCCCCAGACTCGTTGACCTGGCCGGAAGGCACTTGCTGAGGGCCGATGACTTGGACTTTCCTACTCTAGAGAGTCTGCCCACGGAGCTCTTCCCGCCCCTCTTCCTGGAAGCCTTTACCGGATATCGGACCGAGACCCTCAAAGCCATGGTGCAAACCTGGCCCTTTGTCCGCCTGCCTCTGGGGGCCCTGATTGAACTGCCTCATGTGGGGCCCCTGCAAGCCGTGCTGGAAGCACTTGATGTTCTGCTTGCCCAGAAGGTTCGATCCAGGTGAGTCTGTCATGGGAGCCTGGGAAAATCCTGGGAGACCCAAGGAAGACAGCTGGGGAGAGAGAAGGTAGATGGAACGGGATGGATCAGAGGGTTCTGAAGGTAGCAATGAAGAAGCCTTGGTTGGCTATGAGAAATACCTTCTGGTAGCGTAGGGGTGCCTTAAACGAAGGGGAGCCTTGTAGAATATTCCCACCTCTTCCCAATCATGCTTCGACTTAGTAGAGTGGGCAGTCAGACAGGAGAAGAGGCAAAGGGGATGGAGGACAGTGAGGCAGACAAGAAGAGGGCAGCGCAGCTGGTGACGTCAGCAAGATGCAGTTACAGCACAGGTGGGGAGTCTGGTTTCCAAACGGGAGGCTGTTGTTTTCCGGTTTTTGTTTGTTTGTTTGCTTGCTTCCTTCCTTTCTTTTCTTTTTTGTTTTGTTTTTCTGTTTCCTGGGACTGTGTGGATTTTAGCCCATCCTTGTCAATCTCCTTCTTCTCCCAGGAGGTGCAAACTGCGGGTGCTAGACTTACGAAACACTGGCCAGAGCTTCTGGAGCATGTGGTCTGGAGCCAGCAGTTATGGGTGCTCAGGCTCACGAATGGCAGCAGTGGCTGAGCCCAGGTCAACGACAAAGCAGCCCTCGACTCCACTGAAGGTCTTTATAGACCTGTGCCTGAAGAAAAGGACCCTGGACAACTTCCTCACCTACTTCCTTAGGTGGGTGGAGCAGAGAAAGACTTCCGTGCACCTATGTTGCAAGAAGCTGAAGATCGTCTCCATGCCAATGGACAATATCGTGAAGGTCCTGAGCATGGTGCAGCTGGACTGTATCCAGGAGGTGCAAGTGAGTTGCACCTGGAATCTGTCCACCCTGGCCACGTTTGCTCCTTTGCTGGGTGAGATGAGTCACTTGCAGAGACTCCGTCTCTCCCACGTCCACGTGTCTGCCTTCAAGAAGCAGGAGCACGATCACGTGGTGCAAATTACCTCCCAGTTCCGGAGGCTGGGCCACCTCCGGGATCTCCATCTGGAGTCTCCTTCCTTCCTTGAAGGCTGCCTGGACCAGATGCTCAGGTGAGTGTGGACCACTGGCTAGGTAACACCAAACACAACATCAGAACGTCCAAAGGACCGTCTCTCCCGTTGCTCTCTCCTGAGGTGAGGTGTCCCACAACCCCGCAAGTCAAGGGAGGGGGTGAAACTGATCGAGTGGCGCCTGTGAGGAGCTAGAGAGTATTATCTGGGGTGTTCACATCCCAGAGTTGGTCATTTCCTCTTAACTTGGAGGCGCCCATGTTATCAAGGTAGAAATAGGCAAGCGAACAGGACACTGAAGTGGGGAAACGACATCAGAGCGGAGCCTGCCTCAAGAGAAGCTCCCTGCTCCCCAGGTCGGTGCCCTCAGTGAAGCCTGTTGTAAATCCCCTGTCTGTAAGAGATTGTGTGGTGCTCTAAAGTTGGTTCCTTAGGCACGTCTCCCTAGAGCCTCACCTGGCCAGACATGTGGGATCTGGAGCTCCACCTCGGGCGGAAGGAAGCCTTACCCCAAACCGTGTTTAGATCCCACGTCCCCAGGCTAACACTCAGTGATGTCCACACTCGATGGAGATGCTCTGTGGCTCTCCTCACAGCATGTTCTTGCGACCCCATGATCTTCACTCAGCCTCAGAAGGAAGTGGAGTACCTTGTACTCCGCTTGACAGATGAGGAGAGAGTGTCTTTGAGATACTCTGAAGGGATTCGGTGCCACAGTGAGGCTGACAGCCCTCAGACTAGAATGAGACGGGGCAAGTCAGCGTGTGGCCCCTCAGTGGGTGGTCAGACTAATATTAGCCTTTGTAGAAACCTTTGGTCTATCAGCTGTATGCAACGTGGCACTCGGTTCCCAAGAACTAATTGCTCGGTTTCTCCCCCAGGTGCCTGAAGTCGCCCTTGGACAGCCTGTCAATAACCAAGTGCTGGCTTAGAGACTCAGACTTGACCCACCTGTCCCAGAGCCCGGACATCAGTCAGCTCAAGAGCCTGGATCTCAGCGGTGTCACCATGACTGACTTTCGGCCTGAGCTCCTCCAAGTTCTGCTGGAGAAAGTCGCAGCCACCCTCCAGGACCTGGACTTAGATGTGTGTGGGATCACGGACTCCCAGCTGGAGGCCTGCCTGCCTGCCCTGAGCCGCTGCTCCCAGCTCAGGTCCGTCAGCCTGTGTGGGAACCTCCTGTCCACGGCCGGCATGGAGAAGCTGCTGCGACACACCGCTGTGCTGCCCTGTTTAAGGCAAGAGCGTTATCCTGCCCCTCAGGAGAGTTACAGACCTCGGGGTGTTCTCCTGGAAGCGAGACTCGCCCAGCTTCGGGCTCAGCTGTGGGAGATTCTGAGAGACTTGGGACATCCCAGGATCATCTGGATAAGCCTCAGCCCCTGTCCTCGCTGTGGTGAGGATGTATGCCATCACATGGAGCCCATTGTATACAGCTGTCCTGCCCCTGCCTAGGGGTTTGCTCTCTTGTGTGCACCTTGCAACTGGAATCTAGAACTTGGGGACATGATGAAGGGAACAGAGACCCAGCGTTCCAGATATCTGTTCAGCGCCAATGGGAAAAGGCAACGGGGCAGGAGGGCGGCAGAGGGTCGTGGTGGTGGTGCAAGCTTGCAGGGGGAGCGATAGACTCTGGGAGGGGAGGGGATGGGACTTTCATGTACAGGTGCTTTTAGAATCTGATATGAACCTGTGTGCGTCCACGTGGGAGACCCACGTGGACGAGTTACTCCTGCGGAGAGGGCGGTAAAGAAATCGTCAGGGAATATCGTAAGACATCCCTCGTCTGTGGAATCCTAAAGGAAATGACACAAATGAACTTACTTGCAGAAACGGGAAGACTCACGACTTAGACTATGAACTCATGGTTTGTGTGTGTGTTTGTGGGTGGGGGGCGGGGGCCGGGGCCGTGGGTGTGTGGGAGGAAAGGTTGGGCCTCGAGGGAAGTCATGGACACACCAGTGTGTTTAGAGTGGGCAACCACCGGGAACCTATCGTATAGCTCATGGAGCTCTGCTCAATGGTTTGTGCCAGACTGGATTGGAGGGCTGATCTGGGGAGAATGGCTACGTGGGTTATCTATACTGAATCCCTTGGCTGTTGACTTGAAACTATGGCAACACGGTTAAGTGGCTATATCCCAACACAGAATGCTTCCAGTCTTAAACAAACCAATCTTTGTAGCAGAGAACTTGTCAAGAATAAGGAGATCCTCCAGGTAACCCAACACGAAGGAAATCGGAAATGAGAGTGGATAAATGCACAGATTTCACTTACTGATCATGTGGTAGAGCCAGAAAATGATAGGACCTTATAAAGCAAATCTACACCAATCAAAAGGAATTAAATGAAATAAAGAAAGACTCGTGGAAAGTCTACTGCTGTCCTCCCTGCTTTAATATCCTGGGTTCAGTTCAGGCCTCAATGGTCTCAAGTCACTTATTCAAAAAGAAGAACATGGCACCGTGTTGTCCACGGTACAAAACGTGACTATTCTCAGAGTTCCTTTATTCTGTGTAGAACATCACCTTTGTGTGTGTCTGTGTGTGTGTCTGTGAGTATAAGTGTGTGTGTCTGCGAGGGCACACGTGTGTGTGCGTGGGTGCATGGGCGTGTGTGTGTGTGTGTGTGTGTGTGTGTGTGTCTGTGGGAATGGGCCAGGTCAAGTGAGGGCATGTTGGCGTGTGCTGGCTTAGTCACTTAGTCATGTCCGACGCTTTGGAACCCCACGGACTCTAGCCCACCAGGCTCCTCTGTCCATGGAATTTCCCAGGCAAGGCCACTTTAGTGGGTTGCCATTCCCTTGTCCAGGGGATCTTCCCAACCCAGGTGAGGAACCCAGGTCTCCCGCATGGCAGGCAGGTTCTTTACCAGCTGAGCCACAAGGGAAGCGTGACTGTCTATATGTCAGTTCTAATGGCAGAATTCAGTCAGTGTTTGCGAAGTGAATGGTGAGTGGATAAAGGATCCTTGCTTACCCGGTCACCCCATCAATCTCTGCTCCCGGAATCAACTAATAGAAATGACGATCCAAGCGGGATCCATCCAATGAGAGCTCTATAGGCTAGTCAGGTGCCCGTTTCTGATTGGCTAAGCAGTGGGCCAGAGGGATGATGGGAATAGAAAGTCCTTTTCTGGCGCTGGAGTCACAGAAGGGTTCTCCGCAGTGTCTACGTCTGAGCGGCCTGCAAGCCACAGCAGAGCTGTACGTTACTACCCTCAGATAAGGACGTCCTTTCCTTACTTAAGGTAAGCTAATGTTGAAGGGTAGCGTGTGCCTCTGGATGGCAAGAAGAGTTTTCAAAACAAGCATTTCTTTCCCAGGAACGCATTTCAGGGTTTGATTTTGCCTCTCAAGGCAGTTTTACCTGAATCTCGTCACCTTTTCATCGGTGATGTAGCGGGAGGAATTTTCAATGTCTTCACCGAGCAGATGTTATTCCTGAACTACATCAGTTTGGGATTGTGGTTCTTTCATGAAATTTCAAATGCATACTGAGCACACAATTGGCATTTGTGTGTTGGCTCCTCAGTACGAGTGAGATGCGTGTTGCAAGCAGGCAGAGAGATAGCCCTTGTCCCCACTGGGCCCTGTCTAGTGTTGCATGGCTACGTGCCTCACTTGCAGCCCTGCTAGTGCAGTGAGCTTGGCCCTTGAGTGCATTGCGTGAAAGGGACGGGAGACGGTGTAAGGTGTGCTCCTGCATTGTCTAAAGTGCATCCCTTGCTCCCTGGCAGCTTCCACAGGAGTCGTCTTGGAGGAGAGTCAAGGATGAGTGCCCAGACGCCCCCCAGACTCGTTGACCTGGCCGGAAGGCACTTGCTGAGGGCCGATGACTTGGACTTTCCTACTCTAGAGAGTCTGCCCACGGAGCTCTTCCCGCCCCTCTTCCTGGAAGCCTTTACCGGATATCGGACCGAGACCCTCAAAGCCATGGTGCAAACCTGGCCCTTTGTCCGCCTGCCTCTGGGGGCCCTGATTGAACTGCCTCATGTGGGGCCCCTGCAAGCCGTGCTGGAAGCACTTGATGTTCTGCTTGCCCAGAAGGTTCGATCCAGGTGAGTCTGTCATGGGAGCCTGGGAAAATCCTGGGAGACCCAAGGAAGACAGCTGGGGAGAGAGAAGGTAGATGGAACGGGATGGATCAGAGGGTTCTGAAGGTAGCAATGAAGAAGCCTTGGTTGGCTATGAGAAATACCTTCTGGTAGCGTAGGGGTGCCTTAAACGAAGGGGAGCCTTGTAGAATATTCCCCACCTCTTCCCAATCATGCTTCGACTTAGTAGAGTGGGCAGTCAGACAGGAGAAGAGGGCAAAGGGGGATGGAGGACAGTGAGGCAGACAAGAAGAGGGCAGCGCAGCTGGTGACGTCAGCAAGATGCAGTTACAGCACAGGTGGGGAGTCTGGTTTCCAAACGGGAGGCTGTTGTTTTCCGGTTTTTGTTTGTTTGTTTGCTTGCTTCCTTCCTTTCTTTTCTTTTTTTGTTTTGTTTTTCTGTTTCCTGGGACTGTGTGGATTTTAGCCCATCCTTGTCAATCTCCTTCTTCTCCCAGGAGGTGCAAACTGCGGGTGCTAGACTTACGAAACACTGGCCAGAGCTTCTGGAGCATGTGGTCTGGAGCCAGCAGTTATGGGTGCTCAGGCTCACGAATGGCAGCAGTGGCTGAGCCCAGGTCAACGACAAAGCAGCCCTCGACTCCACTGAAGGTCTTTATAGACCTGTGCCTGAAGAAAAGGACCCTGGACAACTTCCTCACCTACTTCCTTAGGTGGGTGGAGCAGAGAAAGACTTCCGTGCACCTATGTTGCAAGAAGCTGAAGATCGTCTCCATGCCAATGGACAATATCGTGAAGGTCCTGAGCATGGTGCAGCTGGACTGTATCCAGGAGGTGCAAGTGAGTTGCACCTGGAATCTGTCCACCCTGGCCACGTTTGCTCCTTTGCTGGGTGAGATGAGTCACTTGCAGAGACTCCGTCTCTCCCACGTCCACGTGTCTGCCTTCAAGAAGCAGGAGCACGGTCACGTGGTGCAAATTACCTCCCAGTTCCGGAGGCTGGGCCACCTCCGGGATCTCCATCTGGAGTCTCCTTCCTTCCTTGAAGGCTGCCTGGACCAGATGCTCAGGTGAGTGTGGACCACTGGCTAGGTAACACCAAACACAACATCAGAACGTCCAAAGGACCGTCTCTCCCGTTGCTCTCTCCTGAGGTGAGGTGTCCCACAACCCCGCAAGTCAAGGGAGGGGTGAAACTGATCGAGTGGCGCCTGTGAGGAGCTAGAGAGTATTATCTGGGGTGTTCACATCCCAGAGTTGGTCATTTCCTCTTAACTTGGAGGCGCCCATGTTATCAAGGTAGAAATAGGCAAGCGAACAGGACACTGAAGTGGGGAAACGACATCAGAGCGGAGCCTGCCTCAAGAGAAGCTCCCTGCTCCCCAGGTCGGTGCCCTCAGTGAAGCCTGTTGTAAATCCCCTGTCTGTAAGAGAATGTGTGGTGCTCTAAAGTTGGTTCCTTAGGCACGTCTCCCTAGAGCCTCACCTGGCCAGACATGTGGGATCTGGAGCTCCACCTCGGGCGGAAGGAAGCCTTACCCCAAACCGTGTTTAGATCCCACGTCCCCAGGCTAACACTCAGTGATGTCCACACTCGATGGAGATGCTCTGTGGCTCTCCTCACAGCATGTTCTTGCGACCCCATGATCTTCACTCAGCCTCAGAAGGAAGTGGAGTACGTTGTACTCCGCTTGACAGATGAGGAGAGAGTGTCTTTGAGATACTCTGAAGGGATTCGGTGCCACAGTGAGGCTGACAGCCCTCGGACTAGAATGAGACGGGGCAAGTCAGCGTGTGGCCCCTCAGTGGGTGGTCAGACTAATATTAGCCTTTGTAGAAACCTTTGGTCTATCAGCTGTATGCAACGTGGCACTCGGTTCCCAAGAACTAATTGCTCGGTTTCTCCCCCAGGTGCCTGAAGTCGCCCTTGGACAGCCTGTCAATAACCAAGTGCTGGCTTAGAGACTCAGACTTGACCCACCTGTCCCAGAGCCCAGACATCAGTCAGCTCAAGAGCCTGGATCTCAGCGGTGTCACCATGACTGACTTTCGGCCTGAGCTCCTCCAAGTTCTGCTGGAGAAAGTCGCAGCCACCCTCCAGGACCTGGACTTAGATGTGTGTGGGATCACGGACTCCCAGCTGGAGGCCTGCCTGCCTGCCCTGAGCCGCTGCTCCCAGCTCAGGTCCGTCAGCCTGTGTGGGAACCTCCTGTCCACGGCCGGCATGGAGAAGCTGCTGCGACACACCGCTGTGCTGCCCTGTTTAAGGCAAGAGCGTTATCCTGCCCCTCAGGAGAGTTACAGACCTCGGGGTGTTCTCCTGGAAGCGAGACTCGCCCAGCTTCGGGCTCAGCTGTGGGAGATTCTGAGAGACTTGGGACATCCCAGGATCATCTGGATAAGCCTCAGCCCCTGTCCTCGCTGTGGTGAGGATGTATGCCATCACATGGAGCCCATTGTATACAGCTGTC
The DNA here is from genome assembly GCF_016772045.2 of Ovis aries. Lineage (NCBI taxonomy): Eukaryota > Metazoa > Chordata > Mammalia > Artiodactyla > Bovidae > Ovis > Ovis aries. The sequence goes on from NC_056065.1 coordinate 53,564,824, forward strand.
CTGCCCCTGCCTAGGGGTTTGCTCTCTTGTGTGCACCTTGCAACTGGAATCTAGAACTTGGGGACATGATGAAGGGAACAGAGACCCAGCGTTCCAGATATCTGTTCAGCGCCAATGGGAAAAGGCAACGGGGCAGGAGGGCGGCAGAGGGTCGTGGTGGTGGTGCAAGCTTGCAGGGGGGAGCGATAGACTCTGGGAGGGGAGGGATGGGACTTTCATGTACAGGTGCTTTTAGAATCTGATATGAACCTGTGTGCGTCCACGTGGGAGACCCACGTGGACGAGTTACTCCTGCGGAGAGGGCGGTAAAGAAATCGTCAGGGAATATCGTAAGACATCCCTCGTCTGTGGAATCCTAAAGGAAATGACACAAATGAACTTACTTGCAGAAACGGGAAGACTCACGACTTAGACTATGAACTCATGGTTTGTGTGTGTGTTTGTGGGTGGGGGCGGGGGCGGGGGGCCGTGGGTGTGTGGGAGGAAAGGTTGGGCCTCGAGGGAAGTCATGGACACACCAGTGTGTTTAGAGTGGGCAACCACCGGGAACCTATCGTATAGCTCATGGAGCTCTGCTCAATGGTTTGTGCCAGACTGGATTGGAGGGCTGATCTGGGGAGAATGGCTACGTGGGTTATCTATACTGACTCCCTTGGCTGTTGACTTGAAACTATGGCAACACGGTTCAGTGGCTATATCCCAACACAGAATGCTTCCAGTCTTAAACAAACCAATCTTTGTAGCAGAGAACTTGTCAAGAATAAGGAGATCCTCCAGGTAACCCAACACGAAGGAAATCGGAAATGAGAGTGGATAAATGCACAGATTTCACTTACTGATCATGTGGTAGAGCCAGAAAATGATAGGACCTTATAAAGCAAATCTACACCAATCAAAAGGAATTAAATGAAATAAAGAAAGACTCGTGGAAAGTCTACTGCTGTCCTCCCTGCTTTAATATCCTGGGTTCAGTTCAGGCCTCAATGGTCTCAAGTCACTTATTCAAAAAGAAGAACATGGCACCGTGTTGTCCACGGTACAAAACATGACTATTCTCAGAGTTCCTTTATTCTGTGTAGAACATCACCTTTGTGTGTGTCTGTGTGTGTGTGTGTCTGTGTGTCTGTGTGTATAAGTGTGTGTGTCTGCGAGGGCACACGTGTGTGTGCGTGGGTGCATGGGCGCGTGTGTGTGTGTGTGTGTGTGTGTCTGTGGGAATGGGCCAGGTCAAGTGAGGGCATGTTGGCGTGTGCTGGCTTAGTCACTTAGTCATGTCCGACGCTTTGGAACCCCACGGACTCTAGCCCACCAGGCTCCTCTGTCCATGGAATTTCCCAGGCAAGGCCACTTTAGTGGGTTGCCATTCCCTTGTCCAGGGGATCTTCCCAACCCAGGTGAGGAACCCAGGTCTCCCGCATGGCAGGCAGGTTCTTTACCAGCTGAGCCACAAGGGAAGCGTGACTGTCTATATGTCAGTTCTAATGGCAGAATTCAGTCAGTGTTTGCGAAGTGAATGGTGAGTGGATAAAGGATCCTTGCTTACCCGGTCACCCCATCAATCTCTGCTCCCGGAATCAACTAATAGAAATGACGATCCAAGCGGGATCCATCCAATGAGAGCTCTATAGGCTAGTCAGGTGCCCGTTTCTGATTGGCTAAGCAGTGGGCCAGAGGGCTGATGGGAATAGAAAGTCCTTTTCTGGCGCTGGAGTCACAGAAGGGTTCTCCGCAGTGTCTACGTCTGAGCGGCCTGCAAGCCACAGCAGAGCTGTACGTTACTACCCTCAGATAAGGACGTCCTTTCCTTACTTAAGGTAAGCTAATGTTGAAGGGTAGCGTGTGCCTCTGGATGGCAAGAAGAGTTTTCAAAACAAGCATTTCTTTCCCAGGAACGCATTTCAGGGTTTGATTTTGCCTCTCAAGGCAGTTTTACCTGAATCTCGTCACCTTTTCATCGGTGATGTAGCGGGAGGAATTTTCAATGTCTTCACCGAGCAGATGTTATTCCTGAACTACATCAGTTTGGGATTGTGGTTCTTTTCATGAAATTTCAAATGCATACTGAGCACACAATTGGCATTTGTGTGTTGGCTCCTCAGTACGAGTGAGATGCGTGTTGCAAGCAGGCAGAGAGATAGCCCTTGTCCCCCACTGGGCCCTGTCTAGTGTTGCATGGCTACGTGCCTCACTTGCAGCCCTGCTAGTGCAGTGAGCTTGGCCCTTGAGTGCATTGCGTGAAAGGGACGGGAGACGGTGTAAGGTGTGCTCCTGCATTGTCTAAAGTGCATCCCTTGCTCCCTGGCAGCTTCCACAGGAGTCGTCTTGGAGGAGAGTCAAGGATGAGTGCCCAGACGCCCCCCAGACTCGTTGACCTGGCCGGAAGGCACTTGCTGAGGGCCGATGACTTGGACTTTCCTACTCTAGAGAGTCTGCCCACGGAGCTCTTCCCGCCCCTCTTCCTGGAAGCCTTTACCGGATATCGGACCGAGACCCTCAAAGCCATGGTGCAAACCTGGCCCTTTGTCCGCCTGCCTCTGGGGGCCCTGATTGAACTGCCTCATGTGGGGCCCCTGCAAGCCGTGCTGGAAGCACTTGATGTTCTGCTTGCCCAGAAGGTTCGATCCAGGTGAGTCTGTCATGGGAGCCTGGGAAAATCCTGGGAGACCCAAGGAAGACAGCTGGGGAGAGAGAAGGTAGATGGAACGGGATGGATCAGAGGGTTCTGAAGGTAGCAATGAAGAAGCCTTGGTTGGCTATGAGAAATACCTTCTGGTAGCGTAGGGGTGCCTTAAACGAAGGGGAGCCTTGTAGAATATTCCCCACCTCTTCCCAATCATGCTTCGACTTAGTAGAGTGGGCAGTCAGACAGGAGAAGAGGGCAAAGGGGATGGAGGACAGTGAGGCAGACAAGAAGAGGGCAGCGCAGCTGGTGACGTCAGCAAGATGCAGTTACAGCACAGGTGGGGAGTCTGGTTTCCAAACGGGAGGCTGTTGTTTTCCGGTTTTTGTTTGTTTGTTTGCTTGCTTCCTTCCTTTCTTTTCTTTTTTTGTTTTGTTTTTCTGTTTCCTGGGACTGTGTGGATTTTAGCCCATCCTTGTCAATCTCCTTCTTCTCCCAGGAGGTGCAAACTGCGGGTGCTAGACTTACGAAACACTGGCCAGAGCTTCTGGAGCATGTGGTCTGGAGCCAGCAGTTATGGGTGCTCAGGCTCACGAATGGCAGCAGTGGCTGAGCCCAGGTCAACGACAAAGCAGCCCTCGACTCCACTGAAGGTCTTTATAGACCTGTGCCTGAAGAAAAGGACCCTGGACAACTTCCTCACCTACTTCCTTAGGTGGGTGGAGCAGAGAAAGACTTCCGTGCACCTATGTTGCAAGAAGCTGAAGATCGTCTCCATGCCAATGGACAATATCGTGAAGGTCCTGAGCATGGTGCAGCTGGACTGTATCCAGGAGGTACAAGTGAGTTGCACCTGGAATCTGTCCACCCTGGCCACGTTTGCTCCTTTGCTGGGTGAGATGAGTCACCTGCAGAGACTCCGTCTCTCCCACGTCCACGTGTCTGCCTTCAAGAAGCAGGAGCACGGTCACGTGGTGCAAATTACCTCCCAGTTCCGGAGGCTGGGCCACCTCCGGGATCTCCATCTGGAGTCTCCTTCCTTCCTTGAAGGCTGCCTGGACCAGATGCTCAGGTGAGTGTGGACCACTGGCTAGGTAACACCAAACACAACATCAGAACGTCCAAAGGACCGTCTCTCCCGTTGCTCTCTCCTGAGGTGAGGTGTCCCACAACCCCGCAAGTCAAGGGAGGGGGTGAAACTGATCGAGTGGCGCCTGTGAGGAGCTAGAGAGTATTATCTGGGGTGTTCACATCCCAGAGTTGGTCATTTCCTCTTAACTTGGAGGCGCCCATGTTATCAAGGTAGAAATAGGCAAGCGAACAGGACACTGAAGTGGGGAAACGACATCAGAGCGGAGCCTGCCTCAAGAGAAGCTCCCTGCTCCCCAGGTCGGTGCCCTCAGTGAAGCCTGTTGTAAATCCCCTGTCTGTAAGAGAATGTGTGGTGCTCTAAAGTTGGTTCCTTAGGCACGTCTCCCTAGAGCCTCACCTGGCCAGACATGTGGGATCTGGAGCTCCACCTCGGGCGGAAGGAAGCCTTACCCCAAACCGTGTTTAGATCCCACGTCCCCAGGCTAACACTCAGTGATGTCCACACTCGATGGAGATGCTCTGTGGCTCTCCTCACAGCATGTTCTTGCGACCCCATGATCTTCACTCAGCCTCAGAAGGAAGTGGAGTACGTTGTACTCCGCTTGACAGATGAGGAGAGAGTGTCTTTGAGATACTCTGAAGGGATTCGGTGCCACAGTGAGGCTGACAGCCCTCGGACTAGAATGAGACGGGGCAAGTCAGCGTGTGGCCCCTCAGTGGGTGGTCAGACTAATATTAGCCTTTGTAGAAACCTTTGGTCTATCAGCTGTATGCAACGTGGCACTCGGTTCCCAAGAACTAATTGCTCGGTTTCTCCCCCAGGTGCCTGAAGTCGCCCTTGGACAGCCTGTCAATAACCAAGTGCTGGCTTAGAGACTCAGACTTGACCCACCTGTCCCAGAGCCCAGACATCAGTCAGCTCAAGAGCCTGGATCTCAGCGGTGTCACCATGACTGACTTTCGGCCTGAGCTCCTCCAAGTTCTGCTGGAGAAAGTCGCAGCCACCCTCCAGGACCTGGACTTAGATGTGTGTGGGATCACGGACTCCCAGCTGGAGGCCTGCCTGCCTGCCCTGAGCCGCTGCTCCCAGCTCAGGTCCGTCAGCCTGTGTGGGAACCTCCTGTCCACGGCCGGCATGGAGAAGCTGCTGCGACACACCGCTGTGCTGCCCTGTTTAAGGCAAGAGCGTTATCCTGCCCCTCAGGAGAGTTACAGACCTCGGGGTGTTCTCCTGGAAGCGAGACTCGCCCAGCTTCGGGCTCAGCTGTGGGAGATTCTGAGAGACTTGGGACATCCCAGGATCATCTGGATAAGCCTCAGCCCCTGTCCTCGCTGTGGTGAGGATGTATGCCATCACATGGAGCCCATTGTATACAGCTGTCCTGCCCCTGCCTAGGGGTTTGCTCTCTTGTGTGCACCTTGCAACTGGAATCTAGAACTTGGGGACATGATGAAGGGAACAGAGACCCAGCGTTCCAGATATCTGTTCAGCGCCAATGGGAAAAGGCAACGGGGCAGGAGGGCGGCAGAGGGTCGTGGTGGTGGTGCAAGCTTGCAGGGGGGAGCGATAGACTCTGGGAGGGGAGGGGATGGGACTTTCATGTACAGGTGCTTTTAGAATCTGATATGAACCTGTGTGCGTCCACGTGGGAGACCCACGTGGACGAGTTACTCCTGCGGAGAGGGCGGTAAAGAAATCGTCAGGGAATATCGTAAGACATCCCTCGTCTGTGGAATCCTAAAGGAAATGACACAAATGAACTTACTTGCAGAAACGGGAAGACTCACGACTTAGACTATGAACTCATGGTTTGTGTGTGTGTTTGTGGGTGGGGGGCGGGGGCCGGGGGCCGTGGGTGTGTGGGAGGAAAGGTTGGGCCTCGAGGAAGTCATGGACACACCAGTGTGTTTAGAGTGGGCAACCACCGGGAACCTATCGTATAGCTCATGGAGCTCTGCTCAATGGTTTGTGCCAGACTGGATTGGAGGGCTGATCTGGGGAGAATGGCTACGTGGGTTATCTATACTGAATCCCTTGGCTGTTGACTTGAAACTATGGCAACACGGTTAAGTGGCTATATCCCAACACAGAATGCTTCCAGTCTTAAACAAACCAATCTTTGTAGCAGAGAACTTGTCAAGAATAAGGAGATCCTCCAGGTAACCCAACACGAAGGAAATCGGAAATGAGAGTGGATAAATGCACAGATTTCACTTACTGATCATGTGGTAGAGCCAGAAAATGATAGGACCTTATAAAGCAAATCTACACCAATCAAAAGGAATTAAATGAAATAAAGAAAGACTCGTGCAAAGTCTACTGCTGTCCTCCCTGCTTTAATATCCTGGGTTCAGTTCAGGCCTCAATGGTCTCGAGTCACTTATTCAAAAAGAAGAACATGGCACCGTGTTGTCCACGGTACAAAACGTGACTATTCTCAGAGTTCCTTTATTCTGTGTAGAACATCACCTTTGTGTGTGTCTGTGTGTGTGTCTGTGAGTATAAGTGTGTGTGTCTGCGAGGGCACACGTGTGTGTGCGTGGGTGCATGGGCGTGTGTGTGTGTGTGTGTGTGTGTGTCTGTGGGAATGGGCCAGGTCAAGTGAGGGCATGTTGGCGTGTGCTGGCTTAGTCACTTAGTCATGTCCGACGCTTTGGAACCCCACGGACTCTAGCCCACCAGGCTCCTCTGTCCATGGAATTTCCCAGGCAAGGCCACTTTAGTGGGTTGCCATTCCCTTGTCCAGGGGATCTTCCCAACCCAGGTGAGGAACCCAGGTCTCCCGCATGGCAGGCAGGTTCTTTACCAGCTGAGCCACAAGGGAAGCGTGACTGTCTATATGTCAGTTCTAATGGCAGAATTCAGTCAGTGTTTGCGAAGTGAATGGTGAGTGGATAAAGGATCCTTGCTTACCCGGTCACCCCATCAATCTCTGCTCCCGGAATCAACTAATAGAAATGACGATCCAAGCGGGATCCATCCAATGAGAGCTCTATAGGCTAGTCAGGTGCCCGTTTCTGATTGGCTAAGCAGTGGGCCAGAGGGATGATGGGAATAGAAAGTCCTTTTCTGGCGCTGGAGTCACAGAAGGGTTCTCCGCAGTGTCTACGTCTGAGCGGCCTGCAAGCCACAGCAGAGCTGTACGTTACTACCCTCAGATAAGGACGTCCTTTCCTTACTTAAGGTAAGCTAATGTTGAAGGGTAGCGTGTGCCTCTGGATGGCAAGAAGAGTTTTCAAAACAAGCATTTCTTTCCCAGGAACGCATTTCAGGGTTTGATTTTGCCTCTCAAGGCAGTTTTACCTGAATCTCGTCACCTTTTCATCGGTGATGTAGCGGGAGGAATTTTCAATGTCTTCACCGAGCAGATGTTATTCCTGAACTACATCAGTTTGGGATTGTGGTTCTTTTCATGAAATTTCAAATGCATACTGAGCACACAATTGGCATTTGTGTGTTGGCTCCTCAGTACGAGTGAGATGCGTGTTGCAAGCAGGCAGAGAGATAGCCCTTTGTCCCCCACTGGGCCCTGTCTAGTGTTGCATGGCTACGTGCCTCACTTGCAGCCCTGCTAGTGCAGTGAGCTTGGCCCTTGAGTGCATTGCGTGAAAGGGACGGGAGACGGTGTAAGGTGTGCTCCTGCATTGTCTAAAGTGCATCCCTTGCTCCCTGGCAGCTTCCACAGGAGTCGTCTTGGAGGAGAGTCAAGGATGAGTGCCCAGACGCCCCCAGACTCGTTGACCTGGCCGGAAGGCACTTGCTGAGGGCCGATGACTTGGACTTTCCTACTCTAGAGAGTCTGCCCACGGAGCTCTTCCCGCCCCTCTTCCTGGAAGCCTTTACCGGATATCGGACCGAGACCCTCAAAGCCATGGTGCAAACCTGGCCCTTTGTCCGCCTGCCTCTGGGGGCCCTGATTGAACTGCCTCATGTGGGGCCCCTGCAAGCCGTGCTGGAAGCACTTGATGTTCTGCTTGCCCAGAAGGTTCGATCCAGGTGAGTCTGTCATGGGAGCCTGGGAAAATCCTGGGAGACCCAAGGAAGACAGCTGGGGAGAGAGAAGGTAGATGGAACGGGATGGATCAGAGGGTTCTGAAGGTAGCAATGAAGAAGCCTTGGTTGGCTATGAGAAATACCTTCTGGTAGCGTAGGGGTGCCTTAAACGAAGGGGAGCCTTGTAGAATATTCCCACCTCTTCCCAATCATGCTTCGACTTAGTAGAGTGGGCAGTCAGACAGGAGAAGAGGGCAAAGGGGATGGAGGACAGTGAGGCAGACAAGAAGAGGGCAGCGCAGCTGGTGACGTCAGCAAGATGCAGTTACAGCACAGGTGGGGAGTCTGGTTTCCAAACGGGAGGCTGTTGTTTTCCGGTTTTTGTTTGTTTGTTTGCTTGCTTCCTTCCTTTCTTTTCTTTTTTGTTTTGTTTTTCTGTTTCCTGGGACTGTGTGGATTTTAGCCCATCCTTGTCAATCTCCTTCTTCTCCCAGGAGGTGCAAACTGCGGGTGCTAGACTTACGAAACACTGGCCAGAGCTTCTGGAGCATGTGGTCTGGAGCCAGCAGTTATGGGTGCTCAGGCTCACGAATGGCAGCAGTGGCTGAGCCCAGGTCAACGACAAAGCAGCCCTCGACTCCACTGAAGGTCTTTATAGACCTGTGCCTGAAGAAAAGGACCCTGGACAACTTCCTCACCTACTTCCTTAGGTGGGTGGAGCAGAGAAAGACTTCCGTGCACCTATGTTGCAAGAAGCTGAAGATCGTCTCCATGCCAATGGACAATATCGTGAAGGTCCTGAGCATGGTGCAGCTGGACTGTATCCAGGAGGTGCAAGTGAGTTGCACCTGGAATCTGTCCACCCTGGCCACGTTTGCTCCTTTGCTGGGTGAGATGAGTCACCTGCAGAGACTCCGTCTCTCCCACGTCCACGTGTCTGCCTTCAAGAAGCAGGAGCACGGTCACGTGGTGCAAATTACCTCCCAGTTCCGGAGGCTGGGCCACCTCCGGGATCTCCATCTGGAGTCTCCTTCCTTCCTTGAAGGCTGCCTGGACCAGATGCTCAGGTGAGTGTGGACCACTGGCTAGGTAACACCAAACACAACATCAGAACGTCCAAAGGACCGTCTCTCCCGTTGCTCTCTCCTGAGGTGAGGTGTCCCACAACCCCGCAAGTCAAGGGAGGGGGTGAAACTGATCGAGTGGCGCCTGTGAGGAGCTAGAGAGTATTATCTGGGGTGTTCACATCCCAGAGTTGGTCATTTCCTCTTAACTTGGAGGCGCCCATGTTATCAAGGTAGAAATAGGCAAGCGAACAGGACACTGAAGTGGGGAAACGACATCAGAGCGGAGCCTGCCTCAAGAGAAGCTCCCTGCTCCCCAGGTCGGTGCCCTCAGTGAAGCCTGTTGTAAATCCCCTGTCTGTAAGAGAATGTGTGGTGCTCTAAAGTTGGTTCCTTAGGCACGTCTCCTAGAGCCTCACCTGGACAGACATGTGGGATCTGGAGCTCCACCTCGGGCGGAAGGAAGCCTTACCCCAAACCGTGTTTAGATCCCACGTCCCCAGGCTAACACTCAGTGATGTCCACACTCGATGGAGATGCTCTGTGGCTCTCCTCACAGCATGTTCTTGCGACCCCATGATCTTCACTCAGCCTCAGAAGGAAGTGGAGTACGTTGTACTCCGCTTGACAGATGAGGAGAGAGTGTCTTTGAGATACTCTGAAGGGATTCGGTGCCACAGTGAGGCTGACAGCCCTCGGACTAGAATGAGACGGGGCAAGTCAGCGTGTGGCCCCTCAGTGGGTGGTCAGACTAATATTAGCCTTTGTAGAAACCTTTGGTCTATCAGCTGTATGCAACGTGGCACTCGGTTCCCAAGAACTAATTGCTCGGTTTCTCCCCAGGTGCCTGAAGTCGCCCTTGGACAGCCTGTCAATAACCAAGTGCTGGCTTAGAGACTCAGACTTGACCCACCTGTCCCAGAGCCCAGACATCAGTCAGCTCAAGAGCCTGGATCTCAGCGGTGTCACCATGACTGACTTTCGGCCTGAGCTCCTCCAAGTTCTGCTGGAGAAAGTCGCAGCCACCCTCCAGGACCTGGACTTAGATGTGTGTGGGATCACGGACTCCCAGCTGGAGGCCTGCCTGCCTGCCCTGAGCCGCTGCTCCCAGCTCAGGTCCGTCAGCCTGTGTGGGAACCTCCTGTCCACGGCCGGCATGGAGAAGCTGCTGCGACACACCGCTGTGCTGCCCTGTTTAAGGCAAGAGCGTTATCCTGCCCCTCAGGAGAGTTACAGACCTCGGGGTGTTCTCCTGGAAGCGAGACTCGCCCAGCTTCGGGCTCAGCTGTGGGAGATTCTGAGAGACTTGGGACATCCCAGGATCATCTGGATAAGCCTCAGCCCCTGTCCTCGCTGTGGTGAGGATGTATGCCATCACATGGAGCCCATTGTATACAGCTGTCCTGCCCCTGCCTAGGGGTTTGCTCTCTTGTGTGCACCTTGCAACTGGAATCTAGAACTTGGGGACATGATGAAGGGAACAGAGACCCAGCGTTCCAGATATCTGTTCAGCGCCAATGGGAAAAGGCAACGGGGCAGGAGGGCGGCAGAGGGTCGTGGTGGTGGTGCAAGCTTGCAGGGGGGAGCGATAGACTCTGGGAGGGGAGGGGATGGGACTTTCATGTACAGGTGCTTTTAGAATCTGATATGAACCTGTGTGCGTCCACGTGGGAGACCCACGTGGACGAGTTACTCCTGCGGAGAGGGCGGTAAAGAAATCGTCAGGGAATATCGTAAGACATCCCTCGTCTGTGGAATCCTAAAGGAAATGACACAAATGAACTTACTTGCAGAAACGGGAAGACTCACGACTTAGACTATGAACTCATGGTTTGTGTGTGTGTTTGTGGGTGGGGGGCGGGGGCCGGGGGCCGTGGGTGTGTGGGAGGAAAGGTTGGGCCTCGAGGAAGTCATGGACACACCAGTGTGTTTAGAGTGGGCAACCACCGGGAACCTATCGTATAGCTCATGGAGCTCTGCTCAATGGTTTGTGCCAGACTGGATTGGAGGGCTGATCTGGGGAGAATGGCTACGTGGGTTATCTATACTGAATCCCTTGGCTGTTGACTTGAAACTATGGCAACACGGTTAAGTGGCTATATCCCAACACAGAATGCTTCCAGTCTTAAACAAACCAATCTTTGTAGCAGAGAACTTGTCAAGAATAAGGAGATCCTCCAGGTAACCCAACACGAAGGAAATCGGAAATGAGAGTGGATAAATGCACAGATTTCACTTACTGATCATGTGGTAGAGCCAGAAAATGATAGGACCTTATAAAGCAAATCTACACCAATCAAAAGGAATTAAATGAAATAAAGAAAGACTCGTGGAAAGTCTACTGCTGTCCTCCCTGCTTTAATATCCTGGGTTCAGTTCAGGCCTCAATGGTCTCGAGTCACTTATTCAAAAAGAAGAACATGGCACCGTGTTGTCCACGGTACAAAACGTGACTATTCTCAGAGTTCCTTTATTCTGTGTAGAACATCACCTTTGTGTGTGTCTGTGTGTGTGTCTGTGAGTATAAGTGTGTGTGTCTGCGAGGGCACACGTGTGTGTGCGTGGGTGCATGGGCGTGTGTGTGTGTGTGTGTGTGTGTGTCTGTGGGAATGGGCCAGGTCAAGTGAGGGCATGTTGGCGTGTGCTGGCTTAGTCACTTAGTCATGTCCGACGCTTTGGAACCCCACGGACTCTAGCCCACCAGGCTCCTCTGTCCATGGAATTTCCCAGGCAAGGCCACTTTAGTGGGTTGCCATTCCCTTGTCCAGGGGATCTTCCCAACCCAGGTGAGGAACCCAGGTCTCCCGCATGGCAGGCAGGTTCTTTACCAGCTGAGCCACAAGGGAAGCGTGACTGTCTATATGTCAGTTCTAATGGCAGAATTCAGTCAGTGTTTGCGAAGTGAATGGTGAGTGGATAAAGGATCCTTGCTTACCCGGTCACCCCATCAATCTCTGCTCCCGGAATCAACTAATAGAAATGACGATCCAAGCGGGATCCATCCAATGAGAGCTCTATAGGCTAGTCAGGTGCCCGTTTCTGATTGGCTAAGCAGTGGGCCAGAGGGATGATGGGAATAGAAAGTCCTTTTCTGGCGCTGGAGTCACAGAAGGGTTCTCCGCAGTGTCTACGTCTGAGCGGCCTGCAAGCCACAGCAGAGCTGTACGTTACTACCCTCAGATAAGGACGTCCTTTCCTTACTTAAGGTAAGCTAATGTTGAAGGGTAGCGTGTGCCTCTGGATGGCAAGAAGAGTTTTCAAAACAAGCATTTCTTTCCCAGGAACGCATTTCAGGGTTTGATTTTGCCTCTCAAGGCAGTTTTACCTGAATCTCGTCACCTTTTCATCGGTGATGTAGCGGGAGGAATTTTCAATGTCTTCACCGAGCAGATGTTATTCCTGAACTACATCAGTTTGGGATTGTGGTTCTTTTCATGAAATTTCAAATGCATACTGAGCACACAATTGGCATTTGTGTGTTGGCTCCTCAGTACGAGTGAGATGCGTGTTGCAAGCAGGCAGAGAGATAGCCCTTTGTCCCCCACTGGGCCCTGTCTAGTGTTGCATGGCTACGTGCCTCACTTGCAGCCCTGCTAGTGCAGTGAGCTTGGCCCTTGAGTGCATTGCGTGAAAGGGACGGGAGACGGTGTAAGGTGTGCTCCTGCATTGTCTAAAGTGCATCCCTTGCTCCCTGGCAGCTTCCACAGGAGTCGTCTTGGAGGAGAGTCAAGGATGAGTGCCCAGACGCCCCCCAGACTCGTTGACCTGGCCGGAAGGCACTTGCTGAGGGCCGATGACTTGGACTTTCCTACTCTAGAGAGTCTGCCCACGGAGCTCTTCCCGCCCCTCTTCCTGGAAGCCTTTACCGGATATCGGACCGAGACCCTCAAAGCCATGGTGCAAACCTGGCCCTTTGTCCGCCTGCCTCTGGGGGCCCTGATTGAACTGCCTCATGTGGGGCCCCTGCAAGCCGTGCTGGAAGCACTTGATGTTCTGCTTGCCCAGAAGGTTCGATCCAGGTGAGTCTGTCATGGGAGCCTGGGAAAATCCTGGGAGACCCAAGGAAGACAGCTGGGGAGAGAGAAGGTAGATGGAACGGGATGGATCAGAGGGTTCTGAAGGTAGCAATGAAGAAGCCTTGGTTGGCTATGAGAAATACCTTCTGGTAGCGTAGGGGTGCCTTAAACGAAGGGGAGCCTTGTAGAATATTCCCCACCTCTTCCCAATCATGCTTCGACTTAGTAGAGTGGGCAGTCAGACAGGAGAAGAGGGCAAAGGGGATGGAGGACAGTGAGGCAGACAAGAAGAGGGCAGCGCAGCTGGTGACGTCAGCAAGATGCAGTTACAGCACAGGTGGGGAGTCTGGTTTCCAAACGGGAGGCTGTTGTTTTCCGGTTTTTGTTTGTTTGTTTGCTTGCTTCCTTCCTTTCTTTTCTTTTTTTGTTTTGTTTTTCTGTTTCCTGGGACTGTGTGGATTTTAGCCCATCCTTGTCAATCTCCTTCTTCTCCCAGGAGGTGCAAACTGCGGGTGCTAGACTTACGAAACACTGGCCAGAGCTTCTGGAGCATGTGGTCTGGAGCCAGCAGTTATGGGTGCTCAGGCTCACGAATGGCAGCAGTGGCTGAGCCCAGGTCAACGACAAAGCAGCCCTCGACTCCACTGAAGGTCTTTATAGACCTGTGCCTGAAGAAAAGGACCCTGGACAACTTCCTCACCTACTTCCTTAGGTGGGTGGAGCAGAGAAAGACTTCCGTGCACCTATGTTGCAAGAAGCTGAAGATCGTCTCCATGCCAATGGACAATATCGTGAAGGTCCTGAGCATGGTGCAGCTGGACTGTATCCAGGAGGTGCAAGTGAGTTGCACCTGGAATCTGTCCACCCTGGCCACGTTTGCTCCTTTGCTGGGTGAGATGAGTCACCTGCAGAGACTCCGTCTCTCCCACGTCCACGTGTCTGCCTTCAAGAAGCAGGAGCACGGTCACGTGGTGCAAATTACCTCCCAGTTCCGGAGGCTGGGCCACCTCCGGGATCTCCATCTGGAGTCTCCTTCCTTCCTTGAAGGCTGCCTGGACCAGATGCTCAGGTGAGTGTGGACCACTGGCTAGGTAACACCAAACACAACATCAGAACGTCCAAAGGACCGTCTCTCCCGTTGCTCTCTCCTGAGGTGAGGTGTCCCACAACCCCGCAAGTCAAGGGAGGGGTGAAACTGATCGAGTGGCGCCTGTGAGGAGCTAGAGAGTATTATCTGGGGTGTTCACATCCCAGAGTTGGTCATTTCCTCTTAACTTGGAGGCGCCCATGTTATCAAGGTAGAAATAGGCAAGCGAACAGGACACTGAAGTGGGGAAACGACATCAGAGCGGAGCCTGCCTCAAGAGAAGCTCCCTGCTCCCCAGGTCGGTGCCCTCAGTGAAGCCTGTTGTAAATCCCCTGTCTGTAAGAGAATGTGTGGTGCTCTAAAGTTGGTTCCTTAGGCACGTCTCCTAGAGCCTCACCTGGCCAGACATGTGGGATCTGGAGCTCCACCTCGGGCGGAAGGAAGCCTTACCCCAAACCGTGTTTAGATCCCACGTCCCCAGGCTAACACTCAGTGATGTCCACACTCGATGGAGATGCTCTGTGGCTCTCCTCACAGCATGTTCTTGCGACCCCATGATCTTCACTCAGCCTCAGAAGGAAGTGGAGTACGTTGTACTCCGCTTGACAGATGAGGAGAGAGTGTCTTTGAGATACTCTGAAGGGATTCGGTGCCACAGTGAGGCTGACAGCCCTCGGACTAGAATGAGACGGGGCAAGTCAGCGTGTGGCCCCTCAGTGGGTGGTCAGACTAATATTAGCCTTTGTAGAAACCTTTGGTCTATCAGCTGTATGCAACGTGGCACTCGGTTCCCAAGAACTAATTGCTCGGTTTCTCCCCCAGGTGCCTGAAGTCGCCCTTGGACAGCCTGTCAATAACCAAGTGCTGGCTTAGAGACTCAGACTTGACCCACCTGTCCCAGAGCCCAGACATCAGTCAGCTCAAGAGCCTGGATCTCAGCGGTGTCACCATGACTGACTTTCGGCCTGAGCTCCTCCAAGTTCTGCTGGAGAAAGTCGCAGCCACCCTCCAGGACCTGGACTTAGATGTGTGTGGGATCACGGACTCCCAGCTGGAGGCCTGCCTGCCTGCCCTGAGCCGCTGCTCCCAGCTCAGGTCCGTCAGCCTGTGTGGGAACCTCCTGTCCACGGCCGGCATGGAGAAGCTGCTGCGACACACCGCTGTGCTGCCCTGTTTAAGGCAAGAGCGTTATCCTGCCCCTCAGGAGAGTTACAGACCTCGGGGTGTTCTCCTGGAAGCGAGACTCGCCCAGCTTCGGGCTCAGCTGTGGGAGATTCTGAGAGACTTGGGACATCCCAGGATCATCTGGATAAGCCTCAGCCCCTGTCCTCGCTGTGGTGAGGATGTATGCCATCACATGGAGCCCATTGTATACAGCTGTCCTGCCCCTGCCTAGGGGTTTGCTCTCTTGTGTGCACCTTGCAACTGGAATCTAGAACTTGGGGACATGATGAAGGGAACAGAGACCCAGCGTTCCAGATATCTGTTCAGCGCCAATGGGAAAAGGCAACGGGGCAGGAGGGCGGCAGAGGGTCGTGGTGGTGGTGCAAGCTTGCAGGGGGGAGCGATAGACTCTGGGAGGGGAGGGGATGGGACTTTCATGTACAGGTGCTTTTAGAATCTGATATGAACCTGTGTGCGTCCACGTGGGAGACCCACGTGGACGAGTTACTCCTGCGGAGAGGGCGGTAAAGAAATCGTCAGGGAATATCGTAAGACATCCCTCGTCTGTGGAATCCTAAAGGAAATGACACAAATGAACTTACTTGCAGAAACGGGAAGACTCACGACTTAGACTATGAACTCATGGTTTGTGTGTGTGTTTGTGGGTGGGGGGCGGGGGGCCGGGGGCCGTGGGTGTGTGGGAGGAAAGGTTGGGCCTCGAGGGAAGTCATGGACACACCAGTGTGTTTAGAGTGGGCAACCACCGGGAACCTATCGTATAGCTCATGGAGCTCTGCTCAATGGTTTGTGCCAGACTGGATTGGAGGGCTGATCTGGGGAGAATGGCTACGTGGGTTATCTATACTGAATCCCTTGGCTGTTGACTTGAAACTATGGCAACACGGTTAAGTGGCTATATCCCAACACAGAATGCTTCCAGTCTTAAACAAACCAATCTTTGTAGCAGAGAACTTGTCAAGAATAAGGAGATCCTCCAGGTAACCCAACACGAAGGAAATCAGAAATGAGAGTGGATAAATGCACAGATTTCACTTACTGATCATGTGGTAGAGCCAGAAAATGATAGGACCTTATAAAGCAAATCTACACCAATCAAAAGGAATTAAATGAAATAAAGAAAGACTCGTGGAAAGTCTACTGCTGTCCTCCCTGCTTTAATATCCTGGGTTCAGTTCAGGCCTCAATGGTCTCGAGTCACTTATTCAAAAAGAAGAACATGGCACCGTGTTGTCCACGGTACAAAACGTGACTATTCTCAGAGTTCCTTTATTCTGTGTAGAACATCACCTTTGTGTGTGTCTGTGTGTGTGTCTGTGAGTATAAGTGTGTGTGTCTGCGAGGGCACACGTGTGTGTGCGTGGGTGCATGGGCGTGTGTGTGTGTGTGTGTGTGTGTGTGTCTGTGGGAATGGGCCAGGTCAAGTGAGGGCATGTTGGCGTGTGCTGGCTTAGTCACTTAGTCATGTCCGACGCTTTGGAACCCCACGGACTCTAGCCCACCAGGCTCCTCTGTCCATGGAATTTCCCAGGCAAGGCCACTTTAGTGGGTTGCCATTCCCTTGTCCAGGGGATCTTCCCAACCCAGGTGAGGAACCCAGGTCTCCCGCATGGCAGGCAGGTTCTTTACCAGCTGAGCCACAAGGGAAGCGTGACTGTCTATATGTCAGTTCTAATGGCAGAATTCAGTCAGTGTTTGCGAAGTGAATGGTGAGTGGATAAAGGATCCTTGCTTACCCGGTCACCCCATCAATCTCTGCTCCCGGAATCAACTAATAGAAATGACGATCCAAGCGGGATCCATCCAATGAGAGCTCTATAGGCTAGTCAGGTGCCCGTTTCTGATTGGCTAAGCAGTGGGCCAGAGGGATGATGGGAATAGAAAGTCCTTTTCTGGCGCTGGAGTCACAGAAGGGTTCTCCGCAGTGTCTACGTCTGAGCGGCCTGCAAGCCACAGCAGAGCTGTACGTTACTACCCTCAGATAAGGACGTCCTTTCCTTACTTAAGGTAAGCTAATGTTGAAGGGTAGCGTGTGCCTCTGGATGGCAAGAAGAGTTTTCAAAACAAGCATTTCTTTCCCAGGAACGCATTTCAGGGTTTGATTTTGCCTCTCAAGGCAGTTTTACCTGAATCTCGTCACCTTTTCATCGGTGATGTAGCGGGAGGAATTTTCAATGTCTTCACCGAGCAGATGTTATTCCTGAACTACATCAGTTTGGGATTGTGGTTCTTTTCATGAAATTTCAAATGCATACTGAGCACACAATTGGCATTTGTGTGTTGGCTCCTCAGTACGAGTGAGATGCGTGTTGCAAGCAGGCAGAGAGATAGCCCTTTGTCCCCCACTGGGCCCTGTCTAGTGTTGCATGGCTACGTGCCTCACTTGCAGCCCTGCTAGTGCAGTGAGCTTGGCCCTTGAGTGCATTGCGTGAAAGGGACGGGAGACGGTGTAAGGTGTGCTCCTGCATTGTCTAAAGTGCATCCCTTGCTCCCTGGCAGCTTCCACAGGAGTCGTCTTGGAGGAGAGTCAAGGATGAGTGCCCAGACGCCCCCAGACTCGTTGACCTGGCCGGAAGGCACTTGCTGAGGGCCGATGACTTGGACTTTCCTACTCTAGAGAGTCTGCCCACGGAGCTCTTCCCGCCCCTCTTCCTGGAAGCCTTTACCGGATATCGGACCGAGACCCTCAAAGCCATGGTGCAAACCTGGCCCTTTGTCCGCCTGCCTCTGGGGGCCCTGATTGAACTGCCTCATGTGGGGCCCCTGCAAGCCGTGCTGGAAGCACTTGATGTTCTGCTTGCCCAGAAGGTTCGATCCAGGTGAGTCTGTCATGGGAGCCTGGGAAAATCCTGGGAGACCCAAGGAAGACAGCTGGGGAGAGAGAAGGTAGATGGAACGGGATGGATCAGAGGGTTCTGAAGGTAGCAATGAAGAAGCCTTGGTTGGCTATGAGAAATACCTTCTGGTAGCGTAGGGGTGCCTTAAACGAAGGGGAGCCTTGTAGAATATTCCCCACCTCTTCCCAATCATGCTTCGACTTAGTAGAGTGGGCAGTCAGACAGGAGAAGAGGGCAAAGGGGGATGGAGGACAGTGAGGCAGACAAGAAGAGGGCAGCGCAGCTGGTGACGTCAGCAAGATGCAGTTACAGCACAGGTGGGGAGTCTGGTTTCCAAACGGGAGGCTGTTGTTTTCCGGTTTTTTGTTTGTTTGTTTGCTTGCTTCCTTCCTTTCTTTTCTTTTTTTGTTTTGTTTTTCTGTTTCCTGGGACTGTGTGGATTTTAGCCCATCCTTGTCAATCTCCTTCTTCTCCCAGGAGGTGCAAACTGCGGGTGCTAGACTTACGAAACACTGGCCAGAGCTTCTGGAGCATGTGGTCTGGAGCCAGCAGTTATGGGTGCTCAGGCTCACGAATGGCAGCAGTGGCTGAGCCCAGGTCAACGACAAAGCAGCCCTCGACTCCACTGAAGGTCTTTATAGACCTGTGCCTGAAGAAAAGGACCCTGGACAACTTCCTCACCTACTTCCTTAGGTGGGTGGAGCAGAGAAAGACTTCCGTGCACCTATGTTGCAAGAAGCTGAAGATCGTCTCCATGCCAATGGACAATATCGTGAAGGTCCTGAGCATGGTGCAGCTGGACTGTATCCAGGAGGTACAAGTGAGTTGCACCTGGAATCTGTCCACCCTGGCCACGTTTGCTCCTTTGCTGGGTGAGATGAGTCACCTGCAGAGACTCCGTCTCTCCCACGTCCACGTGTCTGCCTTCAAGAAGCAGGAGCACGGTCACGTGGTGCAAATTACCTCCCAGTTCCGGAGGCTGGGCCACCTCCGGGATCTCCATCTGGAGTCTCCTTCCTTCCTTGAAGGCTGCCTGGACCAGATGCTCAGGTGAGTGTGGACCACTGGCTAGGTAACACCAAACACAACATCAGAACGTCCAAAGGACCGTCTCTCCCGTTGCTCTCTCCTGAGGTGAGGTGTCCCACAACCCCGCAAGTCAAGGGAGGGGGTGAAACTGATCGAGTGGCGCCTGTGAGGAGCTAGAGAGTATTATCTGGGGTGTTCACATCCCAGAGTTGGTCATTTCCTCTTAACTTGGAGGCGCCCATGTTATCAAGGTAGAAATAGGCAAGCGAACAGGACACTGAAGTGGGGAAACGACATCAGAGCGGAGCCTGCCTCAAGAGAAGCTCCCTGCTCCCCAGGTCGGTGCCCTCAGTGAAGCCTGTTGTAAATCCCCTGTCTGTAAGAGAATGTGTGGTGCTCTAAAGTTGGTTCCTTAGGCACGTCTCCTAGAGCCTCACCTGGACAGACATGTGGGATCTGGAGCTCCACCTCGGGCGGAAGGAAGCCTTACCCCAAACCGTGTTTAGATCCCACGTCCCCAGGCTAACACTCAGTGATGTCCACACTCGATGGAGATGCTCTGTGGCTCTCCTCACAGCATGTTCTTGCGACCCCATGATCTTCACTCAGCCTCAGAAGGAAGTGGAGTACGTTGTACTCCGCTTGACAGATGAGGAGAGAGTGTCTTTGAGATACTCTGAAGGGATTCGGTGCCACAGTGAGGCTGACAGCCCTCGGACTAGAATGAGACGGGGCAAGTCAGCGTGTGGCCCCTCAGTGGGTGGTCAGACTAATATTAGCCTTTGTAGAAACCTTTGGTCTATCAGCTGTATGCAACGTGGCACTCGGTTCCCAAGAACTAATTGCTCGGTTTCTCCCCCAGGTGCCTGAAGTCGCCCTTGGACAGCCTGTCAATAACCAAGTGCTGGCTTAGAGACTCAGACTTGACCCACCTGTCCCAGAGCCCAGACATCAGTCAGCTCAAGAGCCTGGATCTCAGCGGTGTCACCATGACTGACTTTCGGCCTGAGCTCCTCCAAGTTCTGCTGGAGAAAGTCGCAGCCACCCTCCAGGACCTGGACTTAGATGTGTGTGGGATCACGGACTCCCAGCTGGAGGCCTGCCTGCCTGCCCTGAGCCGCTGCTCCCAGCTCAGGTCCGTCAGCCTGTGTGGGAACCTCCTGTCCACGGCCGGCATGGAGAAGCTGCTGCGACACACCGCTGTGCTGCCCTGTTTAAGGCAAGAGCGTTATCCTGCCCCTCAGGAGAGTTACAGACCTCGGGGTGTTCTCCTGGAAGCGAGACTCGCCCAGCTTCGGGCTCAGCTGTGGGAGATTCTGAGAGACTTGGGACATCCCAGGATCATCTGGATAAGCCTCAGCCCCTGTCCTCGCTGTGGTGAGGATGTATGCCATCACATGGAGCCCATTGTATACAGCTGTCCTGCCCCTGCCTAGGGGTTTGCTCTCTTGTGTGCACCTTGCAACTGGAATCTAGAACTTGGGGACATGATGAAGGGAACAGAGACCCAGCGTTCCAGATATCTGTTCAGCGCCAATGGGAAAAGGCAACGGGGCAGGAGGGCGGCAGAGGGTCGTGGTGGTGGTGCAAGCTTGCAGGGGGGAGCGATAGACTCTGGGAGGGGAGGGGATGGGACTTTCATGTACAGGTGCTTTTAGAATCTGATATGAACCTGTGTGCGTCCACGTGGGAGACCCACGTGGACGAGTTACTCCTGCGGAGAGGGCGGTAAAGAAATCGTCAGGGAATATCGTAAGACATCCCTCGTCTGTGGAATCCTAAAGGAAATGACACAAATGAACTTACTTGCAGAAACGGGAAGACTCACGACTTAGACTATGAACTCATGGTTTGTGTGTGTGTTTGTGGGTGGGGGGCGGGGGGCCGGGGGCCGTGGGTGTGTGGGAGGAAAGGTTGGGCCTCGAGGGAAGTCATGGACACACCAGTGTGTTTAGAGTGGGCAACCACCGGGAACCTATCGTATAGCTCATGGAGCTCTGCTCAATGGTTTGTGCCAGACTGGATTGGAGGGCTGATCTGGGGAGAATGGCTACGTGGGTTATCTATACTGAATCCCTTGGCTGTTGACTTGAAACTATGGCAACACGGTTAAGTGGCTATATCCCAACACAGAATGCTTCCAGTCTTAAACAAACCAATCTTTGTAGCAGAGAACTTGTCAAGAATAAGGAGATCCTCCAGGTAACCCAACACGAAGGAAATCGGAAATGAGAGTGGATAAATGCACAGATTTCACTTACTGATCATGTGGTAGAGCCAGAAAATGATAGGACCTTATAAAGCAAATCTACACCAATCAAAAGGAATTAAATGAAATAAAGAAAGACTCGTGCAAAGTCTACTGCTGTCCTCCCTGCTTTAATATCCTGGGTTCAGTTCAGGCCTCAATGGTCTCGAGTCACTTATTCAAAAAGAAGAACATGGCACCGTGTTGTCCACGGTACAAAACGTGACTATTCTCAGAGTTCCTTTATTCTGTGTAGAACATCACCTTTGTGTGTGTCTGTGTGTGTGTCTGTGAGTATAAGTGTGTGTGTCTGCGAGGGCACACGTGTGTGTGCGTGGGTGCATGGGCGTGTGTGTGTGTGTGTGTGTGTGTGTCTGTGGGAATGGGCCAGGTCAAGTGAGGGCATGTTGGCGTGTGCTGGCTTAGTCACTTAGTCATGTCCGACGCTTTGGAACCCCACGGACTCTAGCCCACCAGGCTCCTCTGTCCATGGAATTTCCCAGGCAAGGCCACTTTAGTGGGTTGCCATTCCCTTGTCCAGGGATCTTCCCAACCCAGGTGAGGAACCCAGGTCTCCCGCATGGCAGGCAGGTTCTTTACCAGCTGAGCCACAAGGGAAGCGTGACTGTCTATATGTCAGTTCTAATGGCAGAATTCAGTCAGTGTTTGCGAAGTGAATGGTGAGTGGATAAAGGATCCTTGCTTACCCGGTCACCCCATCAATCTCTGCTCCCGGAATCAACTAATAGAAATGACGATCCAAGCGGGATCCATCCAATGAGAGCTCTATAGGCTAGTCAGGTGCCCGTTTCTGATTGGCTAAGCAGTGGGCCAGAGGGATGATGGGAATAGAAAGTCCTTTTCTGGCGCTGGAGTCACAGAAGGGTTCTCCGCAGTGTCTACGTCTGAGCGGCCTGCAAGCCACAGCAGAGCTGTACGTTACTACCCTCAGATAAGGACGTCCTTTCCTTACTTAAGGTAAGCTAATGTTGAAGGGTAGCGTGTGCCTCTGGATGGCAAGAAGAGTTTTCAAAACAAGCATTTCTTTCCCAGGAACGCATTTCAGGGTTTGATTTTGCCTCTCAAGGCAGTTTTACCTGAATCTCGTCACCTTTTCATCGGTGATG
The DNA here is from genome assembly GCF_016772045.2 of Ovis aries. Classification (NCBI taxonomy): domain Eukaryota; kingdom Metazoa; phylum Chordata; class Mammalia; order Artiodactyla; family Bovidae; genus Ovis; species Ovis aries. Next base: position 53,587,120 of record NC_056065.1, read on the forward strand.
TAGCGGGAGGAATTTTCAATGTCTTCACCGAGCAGATGTTATTCCTGAACTACATCAGTTTGGGATTGTGGTTCTTTTCATGAAATTTCAAATGCATACTGAGCACACAATTGGCACTTGTGTGTTGGCTCCTCAGTACGAGTGAGATGCGTGTTGCAAGCAGGCAGAGAGATAGCCCTTTGTCCCCCACTGGGCCCTGTCTAGTGTTGCATGGCTACGTGCCTCACTTGCAGCCCTGCTAGTGCAGTGAGCTTGGCCCTTGAGTGCATTGCGTGAAAGGGACGGGAGACGGTGTAAGGTGTGCTCCTGCATTGTCTAAAGTGCATCCCTTGCTCCCTGGCAGCTTCCACAGGAGTCGTCTTGGAGGAGAGTCAAGGATGAGTGCCCAGACGCCCCCCAGACTCGTTGACCTGGCCGGAAGGCACTTGCTGAGGGCCGATGACTTGGACTTTCCTACTCTAGAGAGTCTGCCCACGGAGCTCTTCCCGCCCCTCTTCCTGGAAGCCTTTACCGGATATCGGACCGAGACCCTCAAAGCCATGGTGCAAACCTGGCCCTTTGTCCGCCTGCCTCTGGGGGCCCTGATTGAACTGCCTCATGTGGGGCCCCTGCAAGCCGTGCTGGAAGCACTTGATGTTCTGCTTGCCCAGAAGGTTCGATCCAGGTGAGTCTGTCATGGGAGCCTGGGAAAATCCTGGGAGACCCAAGGAAGACAGCTGGGGAGAGAGAAGGTAGATGGAACGGGATGGATCAGAGGGTTCTGAAGGTAGCAATGAAGAAGCCTTGGTTGGCTATGAGAAATACCTTCTGGTAGCGTAGGGGTGCCTTAAACGAAGGGGAGCCTTGTAGAATATTCCCCACCTCTTCCCAATCATGCTTCGACTTAGTAGAGTGGGCAGTCAGACAGGAGAAGAGGGCAAAGGGGATGGAGGACAGTGAGGCAGACAAGAAGAGGGCAGCGCAGCTGGTGACGTCAGCAAGATGCAGTTACAGCACAGGTGGGGAGTCTGGTTTCCAAACGGGAGGCTGTTGTTTTCCGGTTTTTGTTTGTTTGTTTGCTTGCTTCCTTCCTTTCTTTTCTTTTTTTGTTTTGTTTTTCTGTTTCCTGGGACTGTGTGGATTTTAGCCCATCCTTGTCAATCTCCTTCTTCTCCCAGGAGGTGCAAACTGCGGGTGCTAGACTTACGAAACACTGGCCAGAGCTTCTGGAGCATGTGGTCTGGAGCCAGCAGTTATGGGTGCTCAGGCTCACGAATGGCAGCAGTGGCTGAGCCCAGGTCAACGACAAAGCAGCCCTCGACTCCACTGAAGGTCTTTATAGACCTGTGCCTGAAGAAAAGGACCCTGGACAACTTCCTCACCTACTTCCTTAGGTGGGTGGAGCAGAGAAAGACTTCCGTGCACCTATGTTGCAAGAAGCTGAAGATCGTCTCCATGCCAATGGACAATATCGTGAAGGTCCTGAGCATGGTGCAGCTGGACTGTATCCAGGAGGTGCAAGTGAGTTGCACCTGGAATCTATCCACCCTGGCCACGTTTGCTCCTTTGCTGGGTGAGATGAGTCACCTGCAGAGACTCCGTCTCTCCCACGTCCACGTGTCTGCCTTCAAGAAGCAGGAGCACGGTCACGTGGTGCAAATTACCTCCCAGTTCCGGAGGCTGGGCCACCTCCGGGATCTCCATCTGGAGTCTCCTTCCTTCCTTGAAGGCTGCCTGGACCAGATGCTCAGGTGAGTGTGGACCACTGGCTAGGTAACACCAAACACAACATCAGAACGTCCAAAGGACCGTCTCTCCCGTTGCTCTCTCCTGAGGTGAGGTGTCCCACAACCCCGCAAGTCAAGGGAGGGGGTGAAACTGATCGAGTGGCGCCTGTGAGGAGCTAGAGAGTATTATCTGGGGTGTTCACATCCCAGAGTTGGTCATTTCCTCTTAACTTGGAGGCGCCCATGTTATCAAGGTAGAAATAGGCAAGCGAACAGGACACTGAAGTGGGGAAACGACATCAGAGCGGAGCCTGCCTCAAGAGAAGCTCCCTGCTCCCCAGGTCGGTGCCCTCAGTGAAGCCTGTTGTAAATCCCCTGTCTGTAAGAGAATGTGTGGTGCTCTAAAGTTGGTTCCTTAGGCACGTCTCCCTAGAGCCTCACCTGGACAGACATGTGGGACCTGGAGCTCCACCTCGGGCGGAAGGAAGCCTTACCCCAAACCGTGTTTAGATCCCACGTCCCCAGGCTAACACTCAGTGATGTCCACACTCGATGGAGATGCTCTGTGGCTCTCCTCACAGCATGTTCTTGCGACCCCATGATCTTCACTCAGCCTCAGAAGGAAGTGGAGTACGTTGTACTCCGCTTGACAGATGAGGAGAGAGTGTCTTTGAGATACTCTGAAGGGATTCGGTGCCACAGTGAGGCTGACAGCCCTCGGACTAGAATGAGACGGGGCAAGTCAGCGTGTGGCCCCTCAGTGGGTGGTCAGACTAATATTAGCCTTTGTAGAAACCTTTGGTCTATCAGCTGTATGCAACGTGGCACTCGGTTCCCAAGAACTAATTGCTCGGTTTCTCCCCCAGGTGCCTGAAGTCGCCCTTGGACAGCCTGTCAATAACCAAGTGCTGGCTTAGAGACTCAGACTTGACCCACCTGTCCCAGAGCCCAGACATCAGTCAGCTCAAGAGCCTGGATCTCAGCGGTGTCACCATGACTGACTTTCGGCCTGAGCTCCTCCAAGTTCTGCTGGAGAAAGTCGCAGCCACCCTCCAGGACCTGGACTTAGATGTGTGTGGGATCACGGACTCCCAGCTGGAGGCCTGCCTGCCTGCCCTGAGCCGCTGCTCCCAGCTCAGGTCCGTCAGCCTGTGTGGGAACCTCCTGTCCACGGCCGGCATGGAGAAGCTGCTGCGACACACCGCTGTGCTGCCCTGTTTAAGGCAAGAGCGTTATCCTGCCCCTCAGGAGAGTTACAGACCTCGGGGTGTTCTCCTGGAAGCGAGACTCGCCCAGCTTCGGGCTCAGCTGTGGGAGATTCTGAGAGACTTGGGACATCCCAGGATCATCTGGATAAGCCTCAGCCCCTGTCCTCGCTGTGGTGAGGATGTATGCCATCACATGGAGCCCATTGTATACAGCTGTCCTGCCCCTGCCTAGGGGTTTGCTCTCTTGTGTGCACCTTGCAACTGGAATCTAGAACTTGGGGACATGATGAAGGGAACAGAGACCCAGCGTTCCAGATATCTGTTCAGCGCCAATGGGAAAAGGCAACGGGGCAGGAGGGCGGCAGAGGGTCGTGGTGGTGGTGCAAGCTTGCAGGGGGGGAGCGATAGACTCTGGGAGGGGAGGGGATGGGACTTTCATGTACAGGTGCTTTTAGAATCTGATATGAACCTGTGTGCGTCCACGTGGGAGACCCACGTGGACGAGTTACTCCTGCGGAGAGGGCGGTAAAGAAATCGTCAGGGAATATCGTAAGACATCCCTCGTCTGTGGAATCCTAAAGGAAATGACACAAATGAACTTACTTGCAGAAACGGGAAGACTCACGACTTAGACTATGAACTCATGGTTTGTGTGTGTGTTTGTGGGTGGGGGGCGGGGGCCGGGGACCGTGGGTGTGTGGGAGGAAAGGTTGGGCCTCGAGGAAGTCATGGACACACCAGTGTGTTTAGAGTGGGCAACCACCGGGAACCTATCGTATAGCTCATGGAGCTCTGCTCAATGGTTTGTGCCAGACTGGATTGGAGGGCTGATCTGGGGAGAATGGCTACGTGGGTTATCTATACTGAATCCCTTGGCTGTTGACTTGAAACTATGGCAACACGGTTAAGTGGCTATATCCCAACACAGAATGCTTCCAGTCTTAAACAAACCAATCTTTGTAGCAGAGAACTTGTCAAGAATAAGGAGATCCTCCAGGTAACCCAACACGAAGGAAATCGGAAATGAGAGTGGATAAATGCACAGATTTCACTTACTGATCATGTGGTAGAGCCAGAAAATGATAGGACCTTATAAAGCAAATCTACACCAATCAAAAGGAATTAAATGAAATAAAGAAAGACTCGTGGAAAGTCTACTGCTGTCCTCCCTGCTTTAATATCCTGGGTTCAGTTCAGGCCTCAATGGTCTCGAGTCACTTATTCAAAAGAAGAACATGGCACCGTGTTGTCCACGGTACAAAACGTGACTATTCTCAGAGTTCCTTTATTCTGTGTAGAACATCACCTTTGTGTGTGTCTGTGTGTGTGTCTGTGAGTATAAGTGTGTGTGTCTGCGAGGGCACACGTGTGTGTGCGTGGGTGCATGGGCGTGTGTGTGTGTGTGTGTGTGTGTGTGTCTGTGGGAATGGGCCAGGTCAAGTGAGGGCATGTTGGCGTGTGCTGGCTTAGTCACTTAGTCATGTCCGACGCTTTGGAACCCCACGGACTCTAGCCCACCAGGCTCCTCTGTCCATGGAATTTCCCAGGCAAGGCCACTTTAGTGGGTTGCCATTCCCTTGTCCAGGGGATCTTCCCAACCCAGGTGAGGAACCCAGGTCTCCCGCATGGCAGGCAGGTTCTTTACCAGCTGAGCCACAAGGGAAGCGTGACTGTCTATATGTCAGTTCTAATGGCAGAATTCAGTCAGTGTTTGCGAAGTGAATGGTGAGTGGATAAAGGATCCTTGCTTACCCGGTCACCCCATCAATCTCTGCTCCCGGAATCAACTAATAGAAATGACGATCCAAGCGGGATCCATCCAATGAGAGCTCTATAGGCTAGTCAGGTGCCCGTTTCTGATTGGCTAAGCAGTGGGCCAGAGGGATGATGGGAATAGAAAGTCCTTTTCTGGCGCTGGAGTCACAGAAGGGTTCTCCGCAGTGTCTACGTCTGAGCGGCCTGCAAGCCACAGCAGAGCTGTACGTTACTACCCTCAGATAAGGACGTCCTTTCCTTACTTAAGGTAAGCTAATGTTGAAGGGTAGCGTGTGCCTCTGGATGGCAAGAAGAGTTTTCAAAACAAGCATTTCTTTCCCAGGAACGCATTTCAGGGTTTGATTTTGCCTCTCAAGGCAGTTTTACCTGAATCTCGTCACCTTTTCATCGGTGATGTAGCGGGAGGAATTTTCAATGTCTTCACCGAGCAGATGTTATTCCTGAACTACATCAGTTTGGGATTGTGGTTCTTTTCATGAAATTTCAAATGCATACTGAGCACACAATTGGCATTTGTGTGTTGGCTCCTCAGTACGAGTGAGATGCGTGTTGCAAGCAGGCAGAGAGATAGCCCTTTGTCCCCCACTGGGCCCTGTCTAGTGTTGCATGGCTACGTGCCTCACTTGCAGCCCTGCTAGTGCAGTGAGCTTGGCCCTTGAGTGCATTGCGTGAAAGGGACGGGAGACGGTGTAAGGTGTGCTCCTGCATTGTCTAAAGTGCATCCCTTGCTCCCTGGCAGCTTCCACAGGAGTCGTCTTGGAGGAGAGTCAAGGATGAGTGCCCAGACGCCCCCCAGACTCGTTGACCTGGCCGGAAGGCACTTGCTGAGGGCCGATGACTTGGACTTTCCTACTCTAGAGAGTCTGCCCACGGAGCTCTTCCCGCCCCTCTTCCTGGAAGCCTTTACCGGATATCGGACCGAGACCCTCAAAGCCATGGTGCAAACCTGGCCCTTTGTCCGCCTGCCTCTGGGGGCCCTGATTGAACTGCCTCATGTGGGGCCCCTGCAAGCCGTGCTGGAAGCACTTGATGTTCTGCTTGCCCAGAAGGTTCGATCCAGGTGAGTCTGTCATGGGAGCCTGGGAAAATCCTGGGAGACCCAAGGAAGACAGCTGGGGAGAGAGAAGGTAGATGGAACGGGATGGATCAGAGGGTTCTGAAGGTAGCAATGAAGAAGCCTTGGTTGGCTATGAGAAATACCTTCTGGTAGCGTAGGGGTGCCTTAAACGAAGGGGAGCCTTGTAGAATATTCCCACCTCTTCCCAATCATGCTTCGACTTAGTAGAGTGGGCAGTCAGACAGGAGAAGAGGGCAAAGGGGATGGAGGACAGTGAGGCAGACAAGAAGAGGGCAGCGCAGCTGGTGACGTCAGCAAGATGCAGTTACAGCACAGGTGGGGAGTCTGGTTTCCAAACGGGAGGCTGTTGTTTTCCGGTTTTTGTTTGTTTGTTTGCTTGCTTCCTTCCTTTCTTTTTCTTTTTTTGTTTTGTTTTTCTGTTTCCTGGGACTGTGTGGATTTTAGCCCATCCTTGTCAATCTCCTTCTTCTCCCAGGAGGTGCAAACTGCGGGTGCTAGACTTACGAAACACTGGCCAGAGCTTCTGGAGCATGTGGTCTGGAGCCAGCAGTTATGGGTGCTCAGGCTCACGAATGGCAGCAGTGGCTGAGCCCAGGTCAACGACAAAGCAGCCCTCGACTCCACTGAAGGTCTTTATAGACCTGTGCCTGAAGAAAAGGACCCTGGACAACTTCCTCACCTACTTCCTTAGGTGGGTGGAGCAGAGAAAGACTTCCGTGCACCTATGTTGCAAGAAGCTGAAGATCGTCTCCATGCCAATGGACAATATCGTGAAGGTCCTGAGCATGGTGCAGCTGGACTGTATCCAGGAGGTGCAAGTGAGTTGCACCTGGAATCTGTCCACCCTGGCCACGTTTGCTCCTTTGCTGGGTGAGATGAGTCACCTGCAGAGACTCCGTCTCTCCCACGTCCACGTGTCTGCCTTCAAGAAGCAGGAGCACGGTCACGTGGTGCAAATTACCTCCCAGTTCCGGAGGCTGGGCCACCTCCGGGATCTCCATCTGGAGTCTCCTTCCTTCCTTGAAGGCTGCCTGGACCAGATGCTCAGGTGAGTGTGGACCACTGGCTAGGTAACACCAAACACAACATCAGAACGTCCAAAGGACCGTCTCTCCCGTTGCTCTCTCCTGAGGTGAGGTGTCCCACAACCCCGCAAGTCAAGGGAGGGGTGAAACTGATCGAGTGGCGCCTGTGAGGAGCTAGAGAGTATTATCTGGGGTGTTCACATCCCAGAGTTGGTCATTTCCTCTTAACTTGGAGGCGCCCATGTTATCAAGGTAGAAATAGGCAAGCGAACAGGACACTGAAGTGGGGAAACGACATCAGAGCGGAGCCTGCCTCAAGAGAAGCTCCCTGCTCCCCAGGTCGGTGCCCTCAGTGAAGCCTGTTGTAAATCCCCTGTCTGTAAGAGAATGTGTGGTGCTCTAAAGTTGGTTCCTTAGGCACGTCTCCCTAGAGCCTCACCTGGACAGACATGTGGGATCTGGAGCTCCACCTCGGGCGGAAGGAAGCCTTACCCCAAACCGTGTTTAGATCCCACGTCCCCAGGCTAACACTCAGTGATGTCCACACTCGATGGAGATGCTCTGTGGCTCTCCTCACAGCATGTTCTTGCGACCCCATGATCTTCACTCAGCCTCAGAAGGAAGTGGAGTACGTTGTACTCCGCTTGACAGATGAGGAGAGAGTGTCTTTGAGATACTCTGAAGGGATTCGGTGCCACAGTGAGGCTGACAGCCCTCGGACTAGAATGAGACGGGGCAAGTCAGCGTGTGGCCCCTCAGTGGGTGGTCAGACTAATATTAGCCTTTGTAGAAACCTTTGGTCTATCAGCTGTATGCAACGTGGCACTCGGTTCCCAAGAACTAATTGCTCGGTTTCTCCCCAGGTGCCTGAAGTCGCCCTTGGACAGCCTGTCAATAACCAAGTGCTGGCTTAGAGACTCAGACTTGACCCACCTGTCCCAGAGCCCAGACATCAGTCAGCTCAAGAGCCTGGATCTCAGCGGTGTCACCATGACTGACTTTCGGCCTGAGCTCCTCCAAGTTCTGCTGGAGAAAGTCGCAGCCACCCTCCAGGACCTGGACTTAGATGTGTGTGGGATCACGGACTCCCAGCTGGAGGCCTGCCTGCCTGCCCTGAGCCGCTGCTCCCAGCTCAGGTCCGTCAGCCTGTGTGGGAACCTCCTGTCCACGGCCGGCATGGAGAAGCTGCTGCGACACACCGCTGTGCTGCCCTGTTTAAGGCAAGAGCGTTATCCTGCCCCTCAGGAGAGTTACAGACCTCGGGGTGTTCTCCTGGAAGCGAGACTCGCCCAGCTTCGGGCTCAGCTGTGGGAGATTCTGAGAGACTTGGGACATCCCAGGATCATCTGGATAAGCCTCAGCCCCTGTCCTCGCTGTGGTGAGGATGTATGCCATCACATGGAGCCCATTGTATACAGCTGTCCTGCCCCTGCCTAGGGGTTTGCTCTCTGTGTGCACCTTGCAACTGGAATCTAGAACTTGGGGACATGATGAAGGGAACAGAGACCCAGCGTTCCAGATATCTGTTCAGCGCCAATGGGAAAAGGCAACGGGGCAGGAGGGCGGCAGAGGGTCGTGGTGGTGGTGCAAGCTTGCAGGGGGGAGCGATAGACTCTGGGAGGGGAGGGGATGGGACTTTCATGTACAGGTGCTTTTAGAATCTGATATGAACCTGTGTGCGTCCACGTGGGAGACCCACGTGGACGAGTTACTCCTGCGGAGAGGGCGGTAAAGAAATCGTCAGGGAATATCGTAAGACATCCCTCGTCTGTGGAATCCTAAAGGAAATGACACAAATGAACTTACTTGCAGAAACGGGAAGACTCACGACTTAGACTATGAACTCATGGTTTGTGTGTGTGTTTGTGGGTGGGGGGCGGGGGGCCGGGGGCCGTGGGTGTGTGGGAGGAAAGGTTGGGCCTCGAGGGAAGTCATGGACACACCAGTGTGTTTAGAGTGGGCAACCACCGGGAACCTATCGTATAGCTCATGGAGCTCTGCTCAATGGTTTGTGCCAGACTGGATTGGAGGGCTGATCTGGGGAGAATGGCTACGTGGGTTATCTATACTGAATCCCTTGGCTGTTGACTTGAAACTATGGCAACACGGTTAAGTGGCTATATCCCAACACAGAATGCTTCCAGTCTTAAACAAACCAATCTTTGTAGCAGAGAACTTGTCAAGAATAAGGAGATCCTCCAGGTAACCCAACACGAAGGAAATCGGAAATGAGAGTGGATAAATGCACAGATTTCACTTACTGATCATGTGGTAGAGCCAGAAAATGATAGGACCTTATAAAGCAAATCTACACCAATCAAAAGGAATTAAATGAAATAAAGAAAGACTCGTGGAAAGTCTACTGCTGTCCTCCCTGCTTTAATATCCTGGGTTCAGTTCAGGCCTCAATGGTCTCGAGTCACTTATTCAAAAGAAGAACATGGCACCGTGTTGTCCACGGTACAAAACGTGACTATTCTCAGAGTTCCTTTATTCTGTGTAGAACATCACCTTTGTGTGTGTCTGTGTGTGTGTCTGTGAGTATAAGTGTGTGTGTCTGCGAGGGCACACGTGTGTGTGCGTGGGTGCATGGGCGTGTGTGTGTGTGTGTGTGTGTGTGTGTCTGTGGGAATGGGCCAGGTCAAGTGAGGGCATGTTGGCGTGTGCTGGCTTAGTCACTTAGTCATGTCCGACGCTTTGGAACCCCACGGACTCTAGCCCACCAGGCTCCTCTGTCCATGGAATTTCCCAGGCAAGGCCACTTTAGTGGGTTGCCATTCCCTTGTCCAGGGATCTTCCCAACCCAGGTGAGGAACCCAGGTCTCCCGCATGGCAGGCAGGTTCTTTACCAGCTGAGCCACAAGGGAAGCGTGACTGTCTATATGTCAGTTCTAATGGCAGAATTCAGTCAGTGTTTGCGAAGTGAATGGTGAGTGGATAAAGGATCCTTGCTTACCCGGTCACCCCATCAATCTCTGCTCCCGGAATCAACTAATAGAAATGACGATCCAAGCGGGATCCATCCAATGAGAGCTCTATAGGCTAGTCAGGTGCCCGTTTCTGATTGGCTAAGCAGTGGGCCAGAGGGATGATGGGAATAGAAAGTCCTTTTCTGGCGCTGGAGTCACAGAAGGGTTCTCCGCAGTGTCTACGTCTGAGCGGCCTGCAAGCCACAGCAGAGCTGTACGTTACTACCCTCAGATAAGGACGTCCTTTCCTTACTTAAGGTAAGCTAATGTTGAAGGGTAGCGTGTGCCTCTGGATGGCAAGAAGAGTTTTCAAAACAAGCATTTCTTTCCCAGGAACGCATTTCAGGGTTTGATTTTGCCTCTCAAGGCAGTTTTACCTGAATCTCGTCACCTTTTCATCGGTGATGTAGCGGGAGGAATTTTCAATGTCTTCACCGAGCAGATGTTATTCCTGAACTACATCAGTTTGGGATTGTGGTTCTTTTCATGAAATTTCAAATGCATACTGAGCACACAATTGGCATTTGTGTGTTGGCTCCTCAGTACGAGTGAGATGCGTGTTGCAAGCAGGCAGAGAGATAGCCCTTTGTCCCCCACTGGGCCCTGTCTAGTGTTGCATGGCTACGTGCCTCACTTGCAGCCCTGCTAGTGCAGTGAGCTTGGCCCTTGAGTGCATTGCGTGAAAGGGACGGGAGACGGTGTAAGGTGTGCTCCTGCATTGTCTAAAGTGCATCCCTTGCTCCCTGGCAGCTTCCACAGGAGTCGTCTTGGAGGAGAGTCAAGGATGAGTGCCCAGACGCCCCCAGACTCGTTGACCTGGCCGGAAGGCACTTGCTGAGGGCCGATGACTTGGACTTTCCTACTCTAGAGAGTCTGCCCACGGAGCTCTTCCCGCCCCTCTTCCTGGAAGCCTTTACCGGATATCGGACCGAGACCCTCAAAGCCATGGTGCAAACCTGGCCCTTTGTCCGCCTGCCTCTGGGGGCCCTGATTGAACTGCCTCATGTGGGGCCCCTGCAAGCCGTGCTGGAAGCACTTGATGTTCTGCTTGCCCAGAAGGTTCGATCCAGGTGAGTCTGTCATGGGAGCCTGGGAAAATCCTGGGAGACCCAAGGAAGACAGCTGGGGAGAGAGAAGGTAGATGGAACGGGATGGATCAGAGGGTTCTGAAGGTAGCAATGAAGAAGCCTTGGTTGGCTATGAGAAATACCTTCTGGTAGCGTAGGGGTGCCTTAAACGAAGGGGAGCCTTGTAGAATATTCCCACCTCTTCCCAATCATGCTTCGACTTAGTAGAGTGGGCAGTCAGACAGGAGAAGAGGGCAAAGGGGATGGAGGACAGTGAGGCAGACAAGAAGAGGGCAGCGCAGCTGGTGACGTCAGCAAGATGCAGTTACAGCACAGGTGGGGAGTCTGGTTTCCAAACGGGAGGCTGTTGTTTTCCGGTTTTTGTTTGTTTGTTTGCTTGCTTCCTTCCTTTCTTTTCTTTTTTTGTTTTGTTTTTCTGTTTCCTGGGACTGTGTGGATTTTAGCCCATCCTTGTCAATCTCCTTCTTCTCCCAGGAGGTGCAAACTGCGGGTGCTAGACTTACGAAACACTGGCCAGAGCTTCTGGAGCATGTGGTCTGGAGCCAGCAGTTATGGGTGCTCAGGCTCACGAATGGCAGCAGTGGCTGAGCCCAGGTCAACGACAAAGCAGCCCTCGACTCCACTGAAGGTCTTTATAGACCTGTGCCTGAAGAAAAGGACCCTGGACAACTTCCTCACCTACTTCCTTAGGTGGGTGGAGCAGAGAAAGACTTCCGTGCACCTATGTTGCAAGAAGCTGAAGATCGTCTCCATGCCAATGGACAATATCGTGAAGGTCCTGAGCATGGTGCAGCTGGACTGTATCCAGGAGGTGCAAGTGAGTTGCACCTGGAATCTATCCACCCTGGCCACGTTTGCTCCTTTGCTGGGTGAGATGAGTCACCTGCAGAGACTCCGTCTCTCCCACGTCCACGTGTCTGCCTTCAAGAAGCAGGAGCACGGTCACGTGGTGCAAATTACCTCCCAGTTCCGGAGGCTGGGCCACCTCCGGGATCTCCATCTGGAGTCTCCTTCCTTCCTTGAAGGCTGCCTGGACCAGATGCTCAAGTGAGTGTGGACCACTGGCTAGGTAACACCAAACACAACATCAGAACGTCCAAAGGACCGTCTCTCCCGTTGCTCTCTCCTGAGGTGAGGTGTCCCACAACCCCGCAAGTCAAGGGAGGGGGTGAAACTGATCGAGTGGCGCCTGTGAGGAGCTAGAGAGTATTATCTGGGGTGTTCACATCCCAGAGTTGGTCATTCCTCTTAACTTGGAGGCGCCCATGTTATCAAGGTAGAAATAGGCAAGCGAACAGGACACTGAAGTGGGGAAACGACATCAGAGCGGAGCCTGCCTCAAGAGAAGCTCCCTGCTCCCCAGGTCGGTGCCCTCAGTGAAGCCTGTTGTAAATCCCCTGTCTGTAAGAGAATGTGTGGTGCTCTAAAGTTGGTTCCTTAGGCACGTCTCCCTAGAGCCTCACCTGGACAGACATTTGGGACCTGGAGCTCCACCTCGGGCGGAAGGAAGCCTTACCCCAAACCGTGTTTAGATCCCACGTCCCCAGGCTAACACTCAGTGATGTCCACACTCGATGGAGATGCTCTGTGGCTCTCCTCACAGCATGTTCTTGCGACCCCATGATCTTCACTCAGCCTCAGAAGGAAGTGGAGTACGTTGTACTCCGCTTGACAGATGAGGAGAGAGTGTCTTTGAGATACTCTGAAGGGATTCGGTGCCACAGTGAGGCTGACAGCCCTCGGACTAGAATGAGACGGGGCAAGTCAGCGTGTGGCCCCTCAGTGGGTGGTCAGACTAATATTAGCCTTTGTAGAAACCTTTGGTCTATCAGCTGTATGCAACGTGGCACTCGGTTCCCAAGAACTAATTGCTCGGTTTCTCCCCCAGGTGCCTGAAGTCGCCCTTGGACAGCCTGTCAATAACCAAGTGCTGGCTTAGAGACTCAGACTTGACCCACCTGTCCCAGAGCCCAGACATCAGTCAGCTCAAGAGCCTGGATCTCAGCGGTGTCACCATGACTGACTTTCGGCCTGAGCTCCTCCAAGTTCTGCTGGAGAAAGTCGCAGCCACCCTCCAGGACCTGGACTTAGATGTGTGTGGGATCACGGACTCCCAGCTGGAGGCCTGCCTGCCTGCCCTGAGCCGCTGCTCCCAGCTCAGGTCCGTCAGCCTGTGTGGGAACCTCCTGTCCACGGCCGGCATGGAGAAGCTGCTGCGACACACCGCTGTGCTGCCCTGTTTAAGGCAAGAGCGTTATCCTGCCCCTCAGGAGAGTTACAGACCTCGGGGTGTTCTCCTGGAAGCGAGACTCGCCCAGCTTCGGGCTCAGCTGTGGGAGATTCTGAGAGACTTGGGACATCCCAGGATCATCTGGATAAGCCTCAGCCCCTGTCCTCGCTGTGGTGAGGATGTATGCCATCACATGGAGCCCATTGTATACAGCTGTCCTGCCCCTGCCTAGGGGTTTGCTCTCTTGTGTGCACCTTGCAACTGGAATCTAGAACTTGGGGACATGATGAAGGGAACAGAGACCCAGCGTTCCAGATATCTGTTCAGCGCCAATGGGAAAAGGCAACGGGGCAGGAGGGCGGCAGAGGGTCGTGGTGGTGGTGCAAGCTTGCAGGGGGGAGCGATAGACTCTGGGAGGGGAGGGGATGGGACTTTCATGTACAGGTGCTTTTAGAATCTGATATGAACCTGTGTGCGTCCACGTGGGAGACCCACGTGGACGAGTTACTCCTGCGGAGAGGGCGGTAAAGAAATCGTCAGGGAATATCGTAAGACATCCCTCGTCTGTGGAATCCTAAAGGAAATGACACAAATGAACTTACTTGCAGAAACGGGAAGACTCACGACTTAGACTATGAACTCATGGTTTGTGTGTGTGTTTGTGGGTGGGGGGCGGGGGCCGGGGGCCGTGGGTGTGTGGGAGGAAAGGTTGGGCCTCGAGGAAGTCATGGACACACCAGTGTGTTTAGAGTGGGCAACCACCGGGAACCTATCGTATAGCTCATGGAGCTCTGCTCAATGGTTTGTGCCAGACTGGATTGGAGGGCTGATCTGGGGAGAATGGCTACGTGGGTTATCTATACTGAATCCCTTGGCTGTTGACTTGAAACTATGGCAACACGGTTAAGTGGCTATATCCCAACACAGAATGCTTCCAGTCTTAAACAAACCAATCTTTGTAGCAGAGAACTTGTCAAGAATAAGGAGATCCTCCAGGTAACCCAACACGAAGGAAATCGGAAATGAGAGTGGATAAATGCACAGATTTCACTTACTGATCATGTGGTAGAGCCAGAAAATGATAGGACCTTATAAAGCAAATCTACACCAATCAAAAGGAATTAAATGAAATAAAGAAAGACTCGTGGAAAGTCTACTGCTGTCCTCCCTGCTTTAATATCCTGGGTTCAGTTCAGGCCTCAATGGTCTCGAGTCACTTATTCAAAAGAAGAACATGGCACCGTGTTGTCCACGGTACAAAACGTGACTATTCTCAGAGTTCCTTTATTCTGTGTAGAACATCACCTTTGTGTGTGTCTGTGTGTGTGTCTGTGAGTATAAGTGTGTGTGTCTGCGAGGGCACACGTGTGTGTGCGTGGGTGCATGGGCGTGTGTGTGTGTGTGTGTGTGTCTGTGGGAATGGGCCAGGTCAAGTGAGGGCATGTTGGCGTGTGCTGGCTTAGTCACTTAGTCATGTCCGACGCTTTGGAACCCCACGGACTCTAGCCCACCAGGCTCCTCTGTCCATGGAATTTCCCAGGCAAGGCCACTTTAGTGGGTTGCCATTCCCTTGTCCAGGGATCTTCCCAACCCAGGTGAGGAACCCAGGTCTCCCGCATGGCAGGCAGGTTCTTTACCAGCTGAGCCACAAGGGAAGCGTGACTGTCTATATGTCAGTTCTAATGGCAGAATTCAGTCAGTGTTTGCGAAGTGAATGGTGAGTGGATAAAGGATCCTTGCTTACCCGGTCACCCCATCAATCTCTGCTCCCGGAATCAACTAATAGAAATGACGATCCAAGCGGGATCCATCCAATGAGAGCTCTATAGGCTAGTCAGGTGCCCGTTTCTGATTGGCTAAGCAGTGGGCCAGAGGGATGATGGGAATAGAAAGTCCTTTTCTGGCGCTGGAGTCACAGAAGGGTTCTCCGCAGTGTCTACGTCTGAGCGGCCTGCAAGCCACAGCAGAGCTGTACGTTACTACCCTCAGATAAGGACGTCCTTTCCTTACTTAAGGTAAGCTAATGTTGAAGGGTAGCGTGTGCCTCTGGATGGCAAGAAGAGTTTTCAAAACAAGCATTTCTTTCCCAGGAACGCATTTCAGGGTTTGATTTTGCCTCTCAAGGCAGTTTTACCTGAATCTCGTCACCTTTTCATCGGTGATGTAGCGGGAGGAATTTTCAATGTCTTCACCGAGCAGATGTTATTCCTGAACTACATCAGTTTGGGATTGTGGTTCTTTTCATGAAATTTCAAATGCATACTGAGCACACAATTGGCACTTGTGTGTTGGCTCCTCAGTACGAGTGAGATGCGTGTTGCAAGCAGGCAGAGAGATAGCCCTTTGTCCCCCACTGGGCCCTGTCTAGTGTTGCATGGCTACGTGCCTCACTTGCAGCCCTGCTAGTGCAGTGAGCTTGGCCCTTGAGTGCATTGCGTGAAAGGGACGGGAGACGGTGTAAGGTGTGCTCCTGCATTGTCTAAAGTGCATCCCTTGCTCCCTGGCAGCTTCCACAGGAGTCGTCTTGGAGGAGAGTCAAGGATGAGTGCCCAGACGCCCCCCAGACTCGTTGACCTGGCCGGAAGGCACTTGCTGAGGGCCGATGACTTGGACTTTCCTACTCTAGAGAGTCTGCCCACGGAGCTCTTCCCGCCCCTCTTCCTGGAAGCCTTTACCGGATATCGGACCGAGACCCTCAAAGCCATGGTGCAAACCTGGCCCTTTGTCCGCCTGCCTCTGGGGGCCCTGATTGAACTGCCTCATGTGGGGCCCCTGCAAGCCGTGCTGGAAGCACTTGATGTTCTGCTTGCCCAGAAGGTTCGATCCAGGTGAGTCTGTCATGGGAGCCTGGGAAAATCCTGGGAGACCCAAGGAAGACAGCTGGGGAGAGAGAAGGTAGATGGAACGGGATGGATCAGAGGGTTCTGAAGGTAGCAATGAAGAAGCCTTGGTTGGCTATGAGAAATACCTTCTGGTAGCGTAGGGGTGCCTTAAACGAAGGGGAGCCTTGTAGAATATTCCCACCTCTTCCCAATCATGCTTCGACTTAGTAGAGTGGGCAGTCAGACAGGAGAAGAGGGCAAAGGGGATGGAGGACAGTGAGGCAGACAAGAAGAGGGCAGCGCAGCTGGTGACGTCAGCAAGATGCAGTTACAGCACAGGTGGGGAGTCTGGTTTCCAAACGGGAGGCTGTTGTTTTCCGGTTTTTGTTTGTTTGTTTGCTTGCTTCCTTCCTTTCTTTTCTTTTTTTGTTTTGTTTTTCTGTTTCCTGGGACTGTGTGGATTTTAGCCCATCCTTGTCAATCTCCTTCTTCTCCCAGGAGGTGCAAACTGCGGGTGCTAGACTTACGAAACACTGGCCAGAGCTTCTGGAGCATGTGGTCTGGAGCCAGCAGTTATGGGTGCTCAGGCTCACGAATGGCAGCAGTGGCTGAGCCCAGGTCAATGACAAAGCAGCCCTCGACTCCACTGAAGGTCTTTATAGACCTGTGCCTGAAGAAAAGGACCCTGGACAACTTCCTCACCTACTTCCTTAGGTGGGTGGAGCAGAGAAAGACTTCCGTGCACCTATGTTGCAAGAAGCTGAAGATCATCTCCATGCCAATGGACAATATCGTGAAGGTCCTGAGCATGGTGCAGCTGGACTGTATCCAGGAGGTGCAAGTGAGTTGCACCTGGAATCTGTCCACCCTGGCCACGTTTGCTCCTTTGCTGTGTGAGATGAGTCACCTGCAGAGACTCCGTCTCTCCCACGTCCACGTGTCTGCCTTCAAGAAGCAGGAGCACGGTCACGTGGTGCAAATTACCTCCCAGTTCCGGAGGCTGGGCCACCTCCGGGATCTCCATCTGGAGTCTCCTTCCTTCCTTGAAGGCTGCCTGGACCAGATGCTCAGGTGAGTGTGGACCACTGGCTAGGTAACACCAAACACAACATCAGAACGTCCAAAGGACCGTCTCTCCCATTGTTCTCTCCTGAGGTGTGGTGTCCCACAACCATGCAATTCAAGGGAGGGGGTGAAACTGATCGAGTGGCTCCTGTGAGGAGCTAGAGAGTATTATCTGGAATGTTCACATCCCAGAGTTGGTCGTTTCCTCCTAACTTGGAGGCGCCCATGTTATTCAGGTAGAAATAGGCAAGCGAACAGGACACTGAAGTGGGGAAACGACATCAGAGCAGAGCCTGCCTGAAGAGAAGCTCCCTGCTCCCCAGATCGGTGCCCTCAGTGAAGCCTGTTGTAAATCCCCTGTCTGTAAGAGAATGTGTGGTGCTCTAAAGTTGGTTCCTTAGGCACGTCTCCCTAGAGCCTCACCTGGACAGACATGTGGGACCTGGAGCTCCACCTCGGGCGGAAGGAAGCCTTACCCCAAACCGTGTTTAGATCCCACGTCCCCAGGCTAACACTCAGTGATGTCCACACTCGATGGAGATGCTCTGTGGCTCTCCTCACAGCATGTTCTTGCGACCCCATGATCTTCACTCAGCCTCAGAAGGAAGTGGAGTACGTTGTACTCCGCTTGACAGATGAGGAGAGAGTGTCTTTGAGATACTCTGAAGGGATTCGGTGCCACAGTGAGGCTGACAGCCCTCAGACTAGAATGAGACGGGGCAAGTCAGCGTGTGGCCCCTCAGTGGGTGGTCAGACTAATATTAGCCTTTGTAGAAACCTTTGGTCTATCAGCTGTATGCAACGTGGCACTCGATTCCCAAGAACTAATTGCTCGGTTTCTCCCCCAGGTGCCTGAAGTCGCCCTTGGACAGTGTGTCAATAACCAAGTGCTAGCTTAGAGACTCAGACTTGACCCACCTTTCCCAGAGCCCAGACATCAGTCAGCTCAAGAGCCTGGATCTCAGCAGTGTCACCATGACTGACTTTCGGCCTGAGCTCCTCCAATTCTGCTGGAGAAAGTCGCAGCCACCCTCCAGGACCTGGACTTAGATTTGTGTGGGATCACGGACTCCCAGCTGGAGGCCTGCCTGCCTGCCCTGAGCCGCTGCTCCCAGCTCAGGTCCGTCAGCCTGTGTGGGAACCTCCTGTCCACGGCCAGTTGGAGAAGCTGCTGCGACACACCGCTGTGCTGCCCTGTTTAAGGCAAGAGCGTTATCCTGCCCCTCAGGAGAGTTACAGACCTCGGGGTGTTCTCCTGGAAGCGAGACTCGCCCAGCTTCGGGCTCAGCTGTGGGAGATTCTGAGAGACTTGGGACATCCCAGGATCATCTGGATAAGCCTCAGCCCCTGTCCTCGCTGTGGTGAGGATGTATGCCATCACATGGAGCCCATTGTATACAGCTGTCCTGCCCCTGCCTAGGGGTTTGCTCTCTTGTGTGCACCTTGCAACTGGAATCTAGAACTTGGGGACATGATGAAGGGAACAGAGACCCAGCGTTCCAGATATCTGTTCAGCGCCAATGGGAAAAGGCAACGGGGCAGGAGGGCGGCAGAGGGTCGTGGTGGTGGTGCAAGCTTGCAGGGGGGAGCGATAGACTCTGGGAGGGGAGGGGATGGGACTTTCATGTACAGGTGCTTTTAGAATCTGATATGAACCTGTGTGCGTCCACGTGGGAGACCCACGTGGACGAGTTACTCCTGCGGAGAGGGCGGTAAAGAAATCGTCAGGGAATATCGTAAGACATCCCTCGTCTGTGGAATCCTAAAGGAAATGACACAAATGAACTTACTTGCAGAAACGGGAAGACTCACGACTTAGAATATGAACTCATGGTTTGTGTGTGTGTTTGTGGGTGGGGGTTCGGGGTCCGGGGGCCGTGGGTGTGTGGGAGGAAAGGTTGGGCCTCGAGGGAAGTCATGGACACACCAGTATGTTTAGAGTTCGTAACCACTGGGCACCTATCGTATAGCTCATGGAGCTCTGCTCAATGGTTTGTGCCAGACTAGAAAAGAAATAAACATGGAAAGTCTACCTCTGTCCTCCCTGGCATAATATCCAGGGTTCAGTTCAGGCCTCAATGATCTCAAATCACTTATTAAAAAAGAAGAACATGGCACCATGTTGTCCATGCTACCAAATATGTCTATTCTCAGAGTTTCTTTATTCTGTGTGGAACATCTCCTTTTGTGTGTTTGTGTGTGTTTAAATTAATTTATTTACTTTATATTATGTGAAATCACTGATTCCGTCTGACTCTTTGCCCCCCATGAACTGTAGCCTACTACGGTCCTCTTTCCATGGGATTTTCCTGTCGTGTGTACAGGAGTGTGTTGAGCTTTCCCTCTCTAGGGGATATTCCTGACCCAGGGATGGAACTCAGGTCCTCTGCCCTTTAATTAGCCTCCAGTTAATTTATTTCCTTTAACTGGAGGCTAATTTCTTTACAATATTGTAGTGGGTTTTGCCATACATTTACATGAATAAACCATGGATGTAAATGTTTTCCCCAACCTGAACCACCCTCCCACCTCCCCCACCATCCCATCCCTTAGGGTCATCCCAATGCACTGACCCTGAGTGCCCTGTCTCATGCATGGAACCTGGACTGACAATCTATGTCACATATGGTAATATACATGTTTCAACGCTATTCTCTCAAATCATCCCACCCTCACCTTTTCCTACAAAGTCCAAAAATCTGCTCTTTACATCTGTGTCTTTTTCTGTCTTGCATAAAGTGTCATCATTACCATCTTTCTAAATTCCATATATATGTGTTAGTATACTGTATTGGTATTTTTCTTTCTGGCTTACTTCAATCTATATAGTAGCTTCCAGTTTCATCCACCTCATTAGAACTGATTCAAATGTATTTTTTTTAATAGTTGAGTAATATTCCATTGTGTATATATACAACAGCTTTCTTACCCATTCATCTACTGATGGACATCTAGGTTGCTTCCATGTCCTGGCTATTATAAACAGTGCTGCGATGAACATTGCGGTAAATATGGCTCTTTCAATTCTTGTTTCTTCAGTGTGTATGTACAGCAGAGGGATTGCTGTGTCCTATGGCAGTTCTATTTCCATTTTTTTTAAGGAATCTCCACACTGTTCTCCATAGTGGCTGTACTAGTTTGCATTCCCACCAACAGTAAGAGGGTTCCCTTTTCTTCACACCCTCTCCAGTGTCTATTGCTTGTAGACTTTTTGATCGCAGCCATTTTGACTGATGTGAAATGGTACCTCAATGTGGTTTTGATTTGCATTTCTCTGATAATGAGTGATGTTGAGCATCTTTTCATGTGTTTGTTAGCCATCTGTATGTCTTCTTTGCAGAAATGTCTATTTAGTTCTTTGGCCCATTTTTTGATTGGGTCGTTTATTTTTCTGGAATTGAGCTGCAGGAGCTGCCTGTTTAATTTTGGGATTAATTCTTTGTCAGTTGTTTCATTTGCTATTATCTACTCCCATTCTGAAGGCTGCCTTTTCACCTTGCTTATAGTTTCCTTCATTGTGAAAAAGCTGATGCTGTTTTTAAATGACCTGACTAATTAGATATTTTCTTTTATTTTTAATTTAAATTTATTTTAATTGGAGGCTAATTACTTTACAATATTGTATTGGTTTTGCCTTACATCAACATGAATCCGGCATGGGTGTACACGTGTTCCCCATCCTGAACCCCCTCCGACCTCCCTCCCCGTACCATCCCTGTGGGTCATCCCAGTGCACCAGCCTCAAGCATCCTGTATCCTGCATCGAACCTGGACTAGTGATTCATTTCTTATATGATATTATACATGTTTCAATGCCATCCTCCCAAATCATCCCACCCTCTCCCTTTCCCACAGAGTCCAAAAGACTGTTCTATATATCTGTGTCTCTTTTGCTGTCTTGCATACAGGGTTATAGTTACCATCTTTCTAAATTCCATATATATGTGTTAGTATACTGTATTGGTGTTTTCTTTCTGGCTTACTTCACTCTGTATAATAGGCTCCAGTTTCATCCACCTCATTAGAACTGATTCAAATGTATTCTTTTTAATGGCTGAGTAATACTCCATTGTGTATATGTACCACAGCTTTCTTATCCGCTCATCTGCTGATGGACATCTAGGTTGCTTCCATGTCCTGGCTATTATAAATAGTGATGCGATGAACATTGGGTTACATGTGTCTCTTTCAATTCTGGTTTCCTCAGTGTGTATGCCCAGCAGTGGGATTGCTGGGTCATAAGGCAGTTCTATTTCCAGTTGTTTTAATGAATCTCCACACTGTTCTCCATAGTGGCTGTACTAGTTTGCATTCCCACCAACAGCAAGAGGGTTCCCTTTTCTTCACACCTTCTCCAGCATTTATTGCTTGTAGACTTTTGGATAGCAGCCATTCTGACTGGCATGAAATGGTACCTCTTTGTGGTTTTTATTTGCATTTCTCTGATAATGAGTGATGTTGAGCATCTTTTCATATGTTTGTTATCCATTTGTATGTCTTCTTTGGAGAAATGTCTGTTTAGTTCCTTGGCCCATTTTTTTTTTTTTTGGTATTTTTCTGGAATTGAGCTTCAGGAGTTGCTTGTATATTTTTGAGATTAGTTGTTTGTCAGTTGCTTCATTTGCTATTGTTTTCTCCCATTCTGAAAGCTGTCTTTTCACCTTGTTTATAGTTTCCTTTGTTGTGCAGAAGCTTTTAAGTTTAACTAGGTCCCATTTGTTTATTTTTGCTTTTATTTCCAATATTCTGGGAGGTGGGTCATAGAGGATCCTGCTGTGATTTATGTTGGAGAGTGTTTTGCCTATGTTCTCCTCTAGGAGTTTTATAGTTTCTGGCCTTACGTTTAGATCTTTAATCCACTTTTAGTTTAGTTTTGTGTATGGTGTTAGAAAGTGTTCTAGTTTAATTCTTTTACAAGTGGTTGACCAGTTTTCCCAGCACTGCTTGTTAAAGAGATTGTCTTTACTCCATTGTATATTCTTGCCTCCTTTGTCAAAGATAAGGTGTCCATAGGTGTGTGGATTTATCTCTGGACTTTCTATTTTGTTCCATTGATCTATATTTCTGTCTTTGTGGTAGTAACATACTGTCTTGATGACTGTGGCTTTGTAGTAGAGCCTGAAGTCAGGCAGGTTGATTCCTCCAGTTCCATTCTTCTTTCTCAAGATTGCTTTTGGCTATTCGAGGTTTTTGTATTTCCATACAAATTGTGAAATTATTTGTTCTAGCTCTGTGAAAAATACCGCTGGTAGCTTGATAGGGATTGCATTGAATCTGTAGATTGCTTTGGGTAGTATACTCATTTTCACTATATTGATTCTTCCAATCCATGAACACGGTATATTTCTCCATCTATTAGTGTCCTCTTTGATTTCTTTCACCAGTGTTTTATAGTTTTCAATATATAGGTCTTTAGTTTGTTAGGTAGATATATGCCTAAGTATTTTTTTTCTTTTCACTGCAATGGTGAATGGAATTGTTTCCTTACTTTTTCTTTCTGTTTTCTCATTATTCGTGTATAGGAGTGCAAGGGATTTCTGTGTGTTGATTTTATATCCTGCAAATTTACTATATTCATTGATTAGCTCTAGTAATTTTCTGGTGGAGTCTTTAGGGTTTTCTATGTAGAGAATCATGTCATCTGCAAACAGTGAGAGCTTTACTTCTTTTCCAATTTGGATTGCTTTTATTTCTTTTTCTGCTCTGATTGTTGTGGCCAAAACTTCCAGAACTATGTTGAATAGTACTGGTAAAAGTGGGCACCCTTGTCTTGTTCCTGACTTTAGGGGAAATGCTTTTAATTTTTCACCATTGAGGATAATGTTTGCTGTGGGTTTGTCATACTATTCCTGCTTTCTGGAGAGTTTTTTTTTTTTTATCATAAATGGATGTTGAATTTTGCCAAAGTCTTTCTCTGCGTGTATTGAGATAATCATATGGCTTTTATTTTTCAATTTAATATGGTGTATTACATTGATTGATTTGAAGATATTGAAGAATCCTTGCATTCCTGTGATAAAGCCCACTTGGTCATGGTGTATGATCTTTTTAATATGTTATTGTATTCTGATTGCTAGAGTTTTGTTAAGGATTTTTGCATCTATGTTCATCAGTGATATTGGCCTGTAATTTTCTTTTCTTTTCTTTCTTTTTTTTTTTTTTTTTTTGACATCTTTGTCAGGTTTTGGTATTAGGGTAATGGTGGCCTCATAGAATGAGTTTGGAAGTTTACCTTCCTCTGCAATATTCTAGAAGAGTTTGAGTAGGATAGGTGTTAGCTCTTCTCTAAATTTTTGGTAGAATTCAGCTGTGATGCCATCTGGACCTGGGCTTTTGTTTGCTGGAAGATTTCTGATTACAGTTTCAATTTCCATGCTTATGATGGGTCTGTTAAGATTTTCTATTTCTTCCTGATTCAGTTTTGGAAAGTTGTACTTTTCTAAGAATTTGTTCCAGGTTGTCCATTTTCTTGGCATATAATTGCTTTTAGTAGTCTCTTATGAACCTTTGCATTTCTGGGTTGTCTGTTGTGATCTTTCCATTTTCATTTCTAATTTTATTGATTTGATTTTTCTCCCTTTGTTTTTTTTTTTTTTTTTAGTTTTTTATTTTTTAAATTTTAAAATCTTTAATTCTTACATGCATTCCCAAACATGAACCCCCCTCCCACCTCCCTCCCCATAACATCTTTCTGGGTCATCCCCATGCACCAGCCCCAAGCATGCTGCATCCTGCGTCAGACAAGGACTGGCGATTCAATTCACATGATAGTATACATGTTAGAATGTCATTCTCCCAAATCATCCCACCCTCTCCCTCTCCCTCAGAGTCCAAAAGTCCGTTATACACATCTGTGTCTCTTTCCCTGTCTTGCATACAGGGTCGTCATTGCCCTCTTCCTAAATTCCATATATATGTGTTAGTATACTGTATTGGTGTTTTTCTTTCTGGCTTACTTCACTCTGTATAATCGGCTCCAGTTTCATCCATCTCATCAGAACTGATTCAAATGAATTCTTTTTAACGGCTGAGTAATACTCCATTGTGTATATGTACCACAGCT
The DNA here is from genome assembly GCF_016772045.2 of Ovis aries. NCBI lineage: Eukaryota > Metazoa > Chordata > Mammalia > Artiodactyla > Bovidae > Ovis > Ovis aries. The sequence goes on from NC_056065.1 coordinate 53,611,150, forward strand.
TTCTTATCCATTCATCTGCTGATGGACATCTAGGTTGTTTCCATGTCCTGGCTATTATAAACAGTGCTGCGATGAACATTGGGGTACATGTGTCTCTTTCAATTCTGGTTTCCTCGGTGTGTATGCCCAGAAGTGGGATTGCTGGGTCATAAGGTAGTTCTATTTGCAATTTTTTAAGGAATCTCCACACTGTTTTCCATAGTGGTTGTACTAGTTTGCATTCCCACCAACAGTGTAAGAGGGTTCCCTTTTCTCCACACCCTCTCCAGCATTTATTGCTTGCAGATTTTTGGATCGAAGCCATTCTGACTGGTGTGAAGTGGTACCTCATTGTGGTTTTGATTTGCATTTCTCTAATAATTAGTGATGTTGAGCATCTTTTCATGTGTTTGTTAGCCATCCGTATGTCTTCTTTGGAGAAATGTCTATTTAGTTCTTTGGCCCATTTTTTGATTGGGTCGTTTATTTTTCTGGAATTGAGCTGCACAAGTTGCTTGTATATTTTTGAGATTAGTTGTTTGTCAGTTGTTTCATTTGCTATTATTTTCTCCCATTTAGAAGGCTGTCTTTTCACCTTGCCTATATTTTCCTTTGTTAGGATCATAAAACACTACTATCAGCAATTATATGCCAATAAAATGGACAACGTGGAAGAAATGGACAAATTCTTAGAAAAGTACAATTTTCCAAAACTGAACCAGGAAGAAATAGAAAATCTTAACAGACCCATCACAAGCACGGAAACTGAATGTCAACACTTTAAAAGCAAGCCCGGGTGTCTCTGCCTGGAGTTCAATCTATTGGCTGGGAAAAGCCTGTCCTCTGATGGCCAATTTGACAATTCTTTAACATTGGCTTTGGCTTCAGGATCAGGGTTTTTCTGATTGGCACTAACTCCAGGGAGCAGGAGTGAAAGAAAATCTAAATTAGATTTCCCCATCTGATGACTTTCTCTTTATTCTTGGAAATCTTCTGAGTCCTGTTGGTGATTGTAGGTTTAGGGATGCTCAGAGAATTCATGGCTGAATTGGAAGGCTAAGCCCTGTTGACCTGCAAACACTGTGAGGCTCACTGCCAGGTCCCATTAAATTTCTGGCAGCTCATTTCATGCTCTGGGCCTTGAGTGAGTTCTTTTTTTGAAAAATAGTTTTTTGGGGGAGTTTTGTGACACTGTAGGTGCCCTGATTGCTCAAGAATCTGGCTTTTAATGTTGGAATTTGTTTATTCTTAATATGAACTCCCATAGCCACTGGAGAAAAAGCTTGGGTATATTTGGTTCCTGAGACCTAGGACTCCAACTCCAACTCCAACTCCATTTTTCTTTAAATATTTTTCCCCCAAGGGACACTGGAGAGTAAACTGTGGTGTAAAATATGGTGTTCAGTCTCTGGTCACAAATTTTATTTAAAATCTTGTGTGTGACATATATGTGGCCCCCCTATAGTCTCTGGTTTGAGAAAACTGTAAAGCCTGAAACTGTAACCTGTCCCGCAATGACCCTTACAATATCAGAGGAGAAAATGCATGTCTTTGTTGTTCTAGACCTGAGACCTCCCTTGGTCTGTGGGCTTGGTTGGGATGTTGCTGGGGCTGGAATTGCCTTTGCACCCCCATGATTCTGCCACAACAAATAAAAAATTTAAATTTCATAAGAGACATTTAACATTAGCACTTGAGTGAGTATGTGTATGATTTTATATGAATAGGATTTTGTTTCAGGTGCTATTCGGTACTTGATATTTCTTTTTACTTAAGGCTGTCACTATTTCAAATCTAATGTGACCTAATAGATTACTTATTTTATTTCCCCATACCTGCTCCTGCCTCATCCTTCCCAGTCTCAGGAACCCACAACATCCTTGTAAGAGCAAGGTGCTTCTGATTCTGCCCCCAGAACATTCTCATAGCTGTCCCGAGGACCACTCAAGTGCTGTCCCTCACCTCCTGCCTGGAGCAGCAAAGGGTCTCCTGCTGGTGTTCTGTTTCCTTGTTAACCCTCCCAACATGGTCCAGCAGCAACCAGGTGAACTGGAAAATGGGCAGCAAGTCATGTCTTTACTCACAAAGTAAGTATCAAAGTGAGTCAAGTATTATCAATGTAATATCAATAATTACTTAGAAAAGGGGCCAATGTGGTTATAGTTCTGCTCCAAGAGTCCAGAGAATATGCCTGGGGTGAATTGCCATCTCAGGTGCATCCTCTATGGGAAGAACTGCAAAGACAATCTTTACCGGTAGCAGCTGCTACATTGGGGACAAGGTTAGATGGGACTGATCCATGCTTATTTCACTCCTCACCCTAAGTTTGCAAAGAGTCAACACTGACCACATTCACTGGCTCTCAGATGTGAAAATGTACTCCTTCATAGAACTAATTAGTCACATCTCCCTATGCTCACATTTTCAGATTTAGTCTTTGCAAGTCAGTTTGCTGTCCTGATCTCAACATTCAAGGAGGAAAACCCTCAAAGAAGACTGTCTCCTCAGCCACACCTGTTTATTTTCTAAATATTACCCAAAGAAAATCCTTTAATGTCTGTATTCCTCAGATTAAAAAAAATAAAAAAAAACATCCATGAGGCTGTTTGAGTCATTCACAGGGTCCCTTTAGGGATGGCCACTACCACACTGCCCAGCAAGCACCCTTAGTTCTCACTAGGATCTTGACCAGATATCCTTTAGAAAAGTCAGGACTTAAGCCTGAACAGTCAACTGCATCTCCAATTGCACATTCCTTGCTCTCTGATTACACTCTCAATCTGCTGTCTTTCCCATATAATCCCTAAAAGATAACTTGGAAGCAAAAGGAGTTAATTTCGTTTCCTTTGGAAATGACACCCCTTCCTTTATGAAGCTTCTTAATTTTGATATTTAATTAATTTATTTGGCCAAAGATCTCCCAACAATGATGTATTCAGGACACTGCTTTTGGTTTTGTTTTTTGTATGATGTCAGAAACTCATAACCTTTCTCCTACTCAGAAACACAACTGTCCATTTTAGCAAAATTCAATCCAATTGTATGGTGTGAATCAAGGAATAAGTCCTGGATTCCTTGCCCCCCACTAAACCCCATTCTTTCTTTTTCAAGAATGGAGTCTTACTCAATCAATTCACCAGGAGATTGGCAGTAACCCAGTCAGGATTAACCTGATGGGCACTCTGGAATCTAATCAGGTAGTGCCTTGTAAATTGGAAGTTAACAGTTAGAAGGAGGGCAGATGTTGTTAAAAAGTTCTATAAAAGCCTGAAGCACCAAAGAAGAGACACAGAAGCTTTTCACTCTAGAGTCAATGCCTGTGTTCTCCACCAAGTTTGGTCTGAGCAGCCTGCAACCACATCAGATCTGGTAAGTTACCAACTTCAGGGGAGAAAGTCTGCCAATGCCAGCATGTATGAAAGATGGAATGTAGTCTGACATGACAGGAAGAGTTTTCCTCTTTCTTTTCTTTTGGCTAAACAAATTTTAGGCTTTCTTTTTGGCTCAAAGTGTAGCTTTGCCTTCATCCTAAACATTTGATTTTGGCTTCGGTTTATATCATTTAAATGTCTTATCAAGCAGTTTTTCTGGATAATAAAAGACACTTAATTGTTTGAAATGCTATTTCTTGACATTTAAAGTTTTAATCTATGCACAAATGGCATTTCTTTTAAGGTATCTCTGTAATCCTTCCAATCAAAGTTAACTTTGGGAACTGAGGATGGGAGCTTAACTTCCACATGAACTTCTAACTCCATAATTTGGGCCCTATGTGATACTTTACATGTTTTCTCCTTTGAAAAAAGGAGTCAGCTTGTTCAATCTCCTGATACAAGTGCACAACAGAGAAATACATTAAGCAAAGCAGTGGAAAGAAATGAATGAGCTACTGGTTGCTTTTCTTCATTCTTCATACTGGAGAGATTCTTGCTCAAGTGCCAGAAGGGGCAGATCTATGCCTTAATGCCTATCAAATCCAGACTGGAAGCCAGACAAACTGAGTTTCTTCCATTCTGGTTCATCATTTCCAAGGCAATGACTTTGGCTCTGATTTGATTTTCCTGAAGGATGGGGAGAGAGACCACCCTTATGGGTATGATTGACCTGAGAAGAATGCTTTGTTCCCTTGCATTTTCACAGGATTCTATTCCGAGAAGAGTCATGATGAGTGCTTATGACCCACTCAGACTTGTGAATTTGGCAGCAATGAGCCTAGTGAGAGATGAGGCCTTGGCCACCTGTTCTTTGGAGTATCTGCCCATGGAGCTCTACCCACCACTGAATCATGGCCGCCTTTTCTGGAAGACACAGTGAGACCCTGAAGGCCATGGTGCAAGCCTGGCCCTTTGCCCGCCTGCCTCTAGGAGGCCTGATGCAGAAGCCTCACCAAGGAACCATACAGGCAGTGCTGGATGGTCTTGATGTCCTGTTGGCCCAGAAAGTTCACCCCAGGTGAGTCCAAACCAGGTAGCTTGGTAGGATCTTGGGTGTCCTGGAAGACACTGCTGGTGTCAGGGAGAGTGAATGACCAAGAGGTGGACCAGAGACTTCTGAAAATGCTCCGAAGCTTTGAGTATTGCTGAGATCACATTGGGAAATACCTTACAAAAGTATAATGAGAAGGATGGAAGAGGAAAAGGAGCTGGAGGAAAGTGAGCAAGAGAGGAAAGAGAAAAAACAGAAGGTGATATCAGGAATGTGATGTAAAAGCACAGATGGGAGGTTAGAATGTTGCCTAAATTCTGAAGCTGCAGTTTCATTCAGTGTGTATTTTAAAGAGTCCCACCTAATCTGTTTCCCCACAGGAGATGCAAACTGCGGGTGCTGGACTTGAGAAATACTGGCCAGGACTTCTGGAACATGTGGTCTGGAGACATGGACCATGTGCCCTCAAGCTCACTGATGGCACCAGTGGCTGAGGACATGTCAAGGACAAAGCACCCATTGACTCCCTTGGTGATATACATAGAACTTTGTCTCAAGACAAAGACCTCGATTAAATTCCTCACCTACCTCCTCAGGTGGGTGGAGCAACGGAAAGCCTCCATGCACCTGTGCTGTAAGAAGATAAAAATTATTTCAAGGTCCAGGGAAAATATTAAGAAAATTCTCAGTATGGTGAAGCTGAACTGTGTACAGGAGGTAGAATTGAGTCTCACCCAGAAGGTGTCCACCCTGGCCAAGTTTGCTTCTCTCCTGGGCAAGATGAGAAATGTTCAGAGACTCCTTCTCTCCCAGATTCATGGGTCTGTTACTGAGGAACAGGACCATCAGGCTCTTCTGCAATTTACCTCTCAGATCCTCAGGCTGCAGAACCTCCGGGATCTCCGTATGGCAGGTCCATCTTTCCTCGAAGGCCGCCTGAATCAGATACTCAGGTAGGGGACCAGCACTGGTTGACTAACAGTGAACAAAATAGTAAAATATCAAATGCATTGTCTCATTTGCTGCTCTGCTGTGACCTGTGGTAACATATATGCAGAGCAATCAAGGTGTGAGAAAACCAGGATAGAAAGGTTAGCAAAGGGACATCTGGAAAGGGACATCAGGTTAGGAATCTACGAATAAGGGGGGCATAAATGTAGTGCAGACATGTATGTGATTTCTTCTTTGGGAAAAGCTATCTCTGTTCAGATGACTTAAGCAAACAGGTTAGTGAAGGTGGCATTGACAAGGAAAAACCACATCAGACCTTAGCATTTCTAAAAACAAACTCTGTCATCACTAATCTGTGATCACAATGAGCTTGTCTTAAAGTCCCAGCCCTTAAAGGTGGTCTTGTGTTGCACATAAGATAATATTCTGGAAGTGCATGATTCTAAAGCTAATGGTAATGAAGCAGAAGCAAAAGGAGAGTGAACAATGATAGAAGGTTTGTAGATGATGCCCAGTTGGAAGTTGCTGAAGTTTGGCAGCCCCAGGGCAATGTATGGGGTTTTATTGTTTCTACATGTCTTCCAAGTGCTTGGCCTGGCCAGAGATACAGGCATCTGGAGCCCAAGCATCGACCGAAGGGATCTGAATTAAAAGCATATTTACCTCATCTCCCAGCACTAAAATTCAGTGGTGTTCACACTTGATGGTGACTGTCCCAGGCTCTCCTTTGAGCATTTCTAGTGCATTCCATTATCTTCATTCATGCTCCTAAGGAAGCGGAGTATGTTGTATTCTGCTTGACATATGAGGAAAAGGAGTTTTCAAGGTTTTTTGAGCTTGATCCAGTCACAAAATGAAAATGGCAGGACTTAGGTAAAATCAGACTGGACATTCTGGGTATTGAGTTTTATCAGATGGTAATAACAAGCTTGGCTTCAAGCCAAACATTTATCTCTCAAGTGGAGATCGCTTATCACTCTGGTTTTCCAGATCTCATTACTTGTTTTTCTTTTTTTTCCCCTCCAGATGCCTGAAGACCTCCTTGTACAACATCTCAATAACCAACTGCCTGCTTACAGAATCAGACTTGACTCATCTGTCCCAGTGTTGGAACATCTGTCAGCTAAAGGGCCTGAATCTAAATGGTGTTACCTTGACCAACTTTCGTGCCGAGCTCCTTCAAGTTCTGCTGGAGAAAGTTGCAGGCACTCTTGAAGAGCTGGACTTAAACCTGTGTGGGATCGTGGACTTCCACCTCATGGCCATCCTTCCTGTCCTGAGCAGCTGCTCCCAGCTCAGGGTCCTCAGCTTGTGTGGAAACCTCATCTCCATGACTGTCCTGGAGAGTCTCCTGCGTCATACTGATGGGTTGTCGGCTCTAAGTCTAGAGCTTTATCCTGCCCCTCGGGAGAGTTACAGCTCTCTGGGTATTCTTCACCAGGAGAGACTTGCCCAGCTAAAAGCTGAGCTTTGGGAGATCCTTACAGACTTAGGATGTCCCAGGAAAATTTGGGTTAGCCCCAGCCCCTGTCCTCACTGTGGAGAGGACATGTGTTATCACCTGAGTCCCAATGCATAAAACTGTAATACCCTGCCTGCTGCTTTGCTGCTGTCGCTTCAGTCATGTCTGACTCTGTGTGACCCTATAGACAGCAGCTCACCTGGCTCCTCTGTCCCTGGGATTCTCCAGGAAAGAATACCTGGAGTGTGTGGCCATTTATTTCTTTCTCCAAATACCCTACCTAGGTGGTTCCTTCTATCAAAAACTTTCTTCTGGATACTTGGAAACTGAAATCTAGAACATAGGTCCATTATGAAGGGAAAATGCACCCCTGGTCTCTGATATCTGCTCAGTGTGATTAAGAGAAGCAAATGTATCCAGCAGGTATGCATGATTCTAGAAGGATGTGTTGATTTGGGTAGTTGCTGGGGACTTTTAGAGACATATTTATAAAGTCAAATATGAACTTGAACTTCTGGATGATTCAGTTTGAGTTATTTCTGTATGCACCATTGTACAAATGATCAGAAATAAAGAGACCTTCATTGTAAATGAAAAAATGTTGTCCATGATATCATCATGCTTTCTGTGTTTACATCTCCGGCATCTCCAGTTACTGATGCGAGTGAAAAGCACTCCATAGACTATGATCTGAAACACCATCATTCCCTTATTTTTTTCCTTTTGATTTTCTTACTTTCTTTTATTGGTTAATACAAGCAACAAAGGAAACATACTCAGTGTCCTCAACAACACATCCCAGTTGGGAACAAGATGGCAGAGGAGTAGATGGATGTAGAGTACATCTCTCTCTATGGGTACATCAAAAATACACTTTCAGACACAGAAGTGCTTGCAGAACTCCAGCTGAGAGAAGGCAGGAGTACCTGACCACTGGAAAAGAATATATAGAACCACGCAAAACTCAGTAGGATGAAGGAACTAGGGTGAAAAACTGGAGTGTTAGTAGGACTGGACCTGCCTTCAATGGGTGGGGGAACTGAAGCAGGGGTCTGATCCCCACACTGGGGCAATTGGCTTGATCAGAGGAGAAACATTTGAGGCCAAGAGTGAATAAGCTGATCTTTGACAGCCTAAATGGAATGAGAATCAAATAATCCTTGCCACAGCCCTATTTACCCCAGACAGGGATGCAGGTCATCTAGAAGGTGAAATAGCTAGGAGCTGGAGCTTAGGGATTGTGGAACAATCCCAGGGCAAGGGCTGCTGTTGACTGCTGGGAGACTGACCAAGGGGATGTGAGGGAGGAGATTGTGGTGAGAAATGGCTGTGGAGGAAAGCCAGGCAACCAAGGAAACAAGAAAATACTGCTGAGTCATGCATAGAGAGTGGGGCCATCATCAAAGCCTCTCTCTCCCCACCTGTCAGCATTGGCAGCTGGACAATAGAGAGGCTGCCCATCAAGCGCCTGATGCATGGAACAACAGAGTAGGACTCTAGCCAGGGTGGCCACTTTATGTGCCTGAGGTGCTGAACAACAGAGAAGGACCCCAGGCAAGAGAACCTTGTAAGTGCCTGAACCAGTGGAGAAATAGAGAAAGACTAGCCTAAGAGGCCTGATCGCCAGCTGCCAGAGGCTCCAAAAGACTCTGTTAGGGCCATAAATCCTGCAGCTGAGGCAGTCCATGTCCCTACACACTTGGCGCTGTCAGGGTTCCCATGACGCAAGCAGCTCTGCCACCTTCAAGCTCAGCCCTCACTGGGGCAGAGCTGCCATGAGTAAGAAAAGCCTTTCTTCTATATATGTGGGGTTGCTTCAGTCGTGTCCAACTCTTCGCAATCCTGTGGAATGTGGCTTGCCAGGCTTCTTGGTCAGTGGGGTTCTCCAGGCAAGAATACTGGAGTGGGTTGCCTTACCCTTCTAGAGCACTATTTTTCCTGCTTCTCTAGCCACCACCTCCCCTGAGTACCTGGTGCTGCCAGGGCCCCTGCGACCCAAACACCTGCTCCACTCCCACACTTAACACTCACTGGGGCAGACCCAAGTCCTCCAGGAGAGCCCCAGGAGCAAACCCCAGTGGACGACCCACATACAGAGGTGAAGATAAAACCACAGTTGAAACCCAGGGGCAGTATGGCTAAGGAAGAGGACCCAAAACCTTCCCACCAGCTGTACAAGGTTAAATCCACGCGATCAACTAGGCAGACTCTGTCTATGGAAAATATAAAAGGACATTGAGAGCTCCCACAAAAGGAAACACACTAGTTCTGGCAGCTGTGGACAGTGGGGGCATGAACACACAGGAGTAGGACCAGATTAGAGTCTGAGCTGGCCCCACAGCATGTTCAGAGTCCAGCACAGTGTTGCAGGGCATCCTAGGGAGGCAAGGTGGACTGTGACTCCCAGCGAGGGACAGGACACTGACAGCAAAAGCTCAAGAAAAACATTTATTAATCTTATATTTTGACTTTAGTTTCTTCTGAAATTTTTCCCCTTTTTCCTCCCCCTGTTGTTGTTGATTTTATTAGCACTATGAAATCTATTTAAGCTTTTGAGACTTTTTAAATCACACTTTTTGTTTCTGTTATAAACTTCTGCCTCTATGCTGCCCTTTTGTAGTTCTATAAAGTTTTCCTTTTGTACTTTTTTCCTTTTTTTAATTTAAAATTTTAAGCTTATTATTTTTCTACATTTATTCTTTCGTTTGCTTTTCCTACTGTTCTTTTCTCTTGCAGTTAATCATACCTCTGTTTAACTTTACATTTCTATTCTTTTCTTTCTTTCTTTTTCTCACCATATTTGTTCATTTTGCTTTCATTGCTTTTTTATTTCCAATTTGGTATCTTGCTTTAGTTTTGTTTTCCAGCTTGTGTTTTAGTTAGCTTTGTTCTTAATTGATGGATATCATTTTTGGTTTTCTTTGTTCACTGGGTCAATCTATTGTACTTTATATTTGTTGGACTATTTGATTTTGCTTATGGGTATATATGTTTTGTGTATATTATTTTAATTATTATTTGCCTGATTTTGTAATTGTTATTTGTCTTTGATTTGCCTTTGGTTTCTCATTTTGGGGTATTTGTTTTAAACCCAGTTAATGTCATAACAGACCACCTGTGAAATTTCCATTCCTGGCCAGAGATCAAGCCCCAAGCCTTTGGTGTGGGAGTGCTGACTCCAAGACCCTAGAGTAACAGAGAAACACTAACCCTAGGTAGTATCAAATAGTGAGAACTCCCACAAAAGCAAACACTTGTATATAAGACCAAGTATCACCCAATTACCAGCAGCACCCTGTACAGGCCACCTCATCCAAACAACAAACAAGACAAAAATACAAACCCAATCATCAGCAGACAGGATTATCAGCTCACTCAGCTCTGCCCATCAGAGGGAAAAATAAAACTCACCTCCTCCCACTAGAATGTAAGCACAAAGTTATACCCTACATGCAGCTTACACAAACTATTGGACCAATCTTAAGAGGGCATAAACCAAAAGAAAGAAAGAGTTCAGCCTTGAAAACTGGGAAAAGGAGATCTCAAAGACAATAAGTTTAAAAAAAAATTGAAGAGACAAAGAAATACTGCATGAATGAAGGAACAAAGTAGAAACACACAAGTCCAAATAAATGAAGATGAAATAGGCAAACTACCTTCGAGAGAATTCAGAATAATGATAGAAAAATGATCCAAAATCTTGAAAATAAAATGAAGAAAATGCAAGAATCAATTAACAAAGACCTAGAAGAATTAAAGGATAAACATGCAGAAACAAACAACACAATTACTGAAATTAAAAATACACTAGAAGGAATCAATAGCAGAATATCTGAAGCAGAAGAATGGATTAGTGAGCTGGAAGATAAAATGGTGTGGAAATAACTGCTGAAGAGCAGAATAAAGTAAAAAGAATGAATAGAACTGAGGATAGTCTCAGAGATCTCTGAAACAATCTTAAATGCACCAACATTCGGATTATAGGGGTCCCAGAAGAAGAAGAGAAAAAGAAAGCATATGAGAGAATGTTTGAAGAGGTTAGTTGAGTTTGAGTAAGCTCTGGGAGTTGGTGATGGACAGGGAAGCCTGGTGTGCTGCAGTCCATTGGGTCACAAAGAGTCGGACATGAATGAGTGACTGAACTGAACTGATACTTGAATATTTTCCCAACATGGGAAAGGAAATAGTCAATCAAGTCTAAGAGGTGAAAAGAGTCCCATACAGGATAAACCCAAAGAGAAACACACCAAGACAAATACTAATCAAACTAACAAAGATTAAACACCAAAAAAAGACTATTAAAAGCAGCAAGGGAAACCCCATATGTTTACCAGCTTATCTTTCAGCAGAAACTCAGCAGGCCAGAAGGGAATGGCAGGATATATTTGATGCATGGCAAAACCAATACAATATTGTAAGGTAACTAACCTCCAATTAAGATAAATAAATTTATATTAAAATTTTAAAAATAAAGTACTGAAAGGGAAAAATGTACAATGAAGATAACTCTACCTGGCAAGGATCTCATTCATAACTGATGGAGAAACCAAAAGCTTTACAGAGAAGCAAAAATTAATAGAATTCAGTTCCACCAAATCAGCTTTACAACAAGTATTAAAGGGACTTATATAGTCAGGAAATACAAGAGAGGAAAAAGATCTACAAAAACAAACCCCAAACAATTAAGAAAATGGCAATAGGAACACAGATATATATATATATATATATATATATATATATATATATATATATATATATATATATATATCTCACACAGTCAGTCAGTTTAGTCACTCAGTCGTATCCGACTCTTTGCAACCCTATGGACTGTAGCATGCCAGGCTTCCCTGTCCATCACCAACTCCTGAAGTCAACCATCTCTTCCTTGGTCGTCCCCTTCTCCTTCTGCCTTCAATCTTTCCCAGTATCAGGGTCTTTTCCAGTGAGTCAGTTCTTCACATCAGGTGGCCAAAGGATTGGAATTTTAGCTTCAGCATCAGTCCTTCTAATGAACATCCCGGACTGATTTCCTTCAGGATTGACTGGTTGGATCTCCTTGCAGTCCAAGGAACTCTCAAGAGTCTTCTATAACACCACAGTTCAAAAACATGAATTCTTCAGTGCTCAGTTTTCTTTATAGTCCAATTCTCACATCCCAACATGACTACTGGAAAAACCATAGCTTTGACTAGATGGACCTTTGTTGGCAAAGTAATGTCTCTGCTTTTTTTTTTTTTTAATTTAATTTTACTTTATTTTACTTTTACAATACTGTATTGGTTTTGCCATACATTGACATGAATCCACCACAGGTGTACATGCTGTCTAGGTTGGTCATAGCTTTTCTTCCAAAGAGTGTCTTTTAATTTCATGGCTGCATTCGCCATCTTCAGTTATTTTGGACACCCCCCCCCCCCCCCCAAAAAATAAAAGTCTGTCACTGCTTCCATTGTTTCCCCATCTATTTGCCATGAAGTGATGGGATGGGATGCCATGATCATTTTTTGAATGTTGAGCCAACTTTTTCACTCTCCTTCTTCATTTTTATCAAGAGGCTCTTCAGTTCTTCTTTGCTTTCTGCCATAAGGGTGGTGTCATCTGCATATCAGAGGTTATTGATATTTCTCCTGGCAATCTTGATTCCAGCTTGTGTTTCATCCAGCCTGACATTTTTCATGATGTACTCTGCATATAAGTTAAATAAGCAGGGTAACAATATACAGCCTTGACATACTTCTTTCCCAAACTGGAATTAGTCTGTTGTTCTATGTCCGATTCTGTTGCTTCTTGACCTGCATACAGATTTCTCAGAAGGCAGGTAAGGTGATCTAGTACTCACATCTCTTTAAGAACTTTCCATAGTTGTTCTTATCCACACAGTCAAAGGCTTTGGTGTAATCAATAAAGCAGAGGTAGATGTTTTTCTGGAACTCTCTTGCTTTTTTTATGATCCAATAGATGTTGGCAATTTGATCTCTGTTTCCTCTGCTTTTTTAAAATCCAGCTTGAACATCTGGAAGCTCATGGTTCACATACTGTTGAAGCAGGGCTTGGAGAATTTTGAGCATTACTTTGCTAGTATGTGAAATCTCTCAAAAGAGAAGATGAGCACATGTCCTTCTACTCTGCCAGCAGTAAATAAATAGATATACATCAATAATTACTTTAAATGCAAATGGACTAAACACTCCAACCAAAAGACACAGACTGGCTGAATGGATAAAAGAGCATGACCCATATCTACGCTGTCTACAAGAAACCCACCTCAGATCTAAAGACGCATATAGACCGAAAGTGAGAGGATGGAAAAATATATTGCATGCAAATGGGAAGCAAAAGAAAGCTGGAGAAGCAATCCTCATATCAGACAAAAAAGACCTTAAAATAAAGAATATTGCAAGAGATAAGGAAGGACACTACATAATGATCAAGGAATTAATCCAACAGGAAGACATAACAATTGTAAATATCTATGTACCCAACATAGGAACATCTCAATATATAAGACAAATACTAACAGACATAAAAGGAGAATTTGACAGTAACATAATAATAGTAGGAGATTTTAACACTCGATTTACACCAAGGGACAGATCATCAAAACAGAAAATTAATAAGGAAACACAAGTCTTAAGTGATACGTTACACGAGATAGCTCTCATTGATATCTTCAGGACATTCCATCCAAATGCAGAATACACCTTCTTCTCAGGTGCACATGGAATGGAACATTCTCCAGGATTTGGTCCCAAACCAAACCTGAATAAATTTTTTTTTCATTTGATATTAACTGTTTGTGTGTGTGTGTGTTTATTTTATTTTATTATTATTATTTTAACTTTACAATATTGTATTGGTTTTGCCATACATCAACATAGACTCTGTGGGAGTGGGAGAGGGTGGGATGATTTGGGAGAATGGCACTGAAACATGTATAATATCATAAAAAACGAATCACCAGTCTAGGTTCGATGCAGGAAACCTCAGTAAATTTAAGAAAATTGAAATCTTATCAAGCATCTTTTCTGACCACAGTGCAATGAGACTAGGTATCAATTACAAAAAAAAAAAAAAAAAAACTCTGAAAAGCACAAATACATGGAGCTTAACCAGTATTTTTCTAAATAATGAACAGGTTACTGATGAAATTGAAAGGGAAATCAAAAGATTGGCAGGTGGATTCTTTGCCACTGAGCCACCTGGGGAGCCCCCATAAGTGACCCTATTAGTAGAACTCAGCGTTCATAGAGTGAATCCGTGGTTGAATACTTGTCTCCCTTCCTGCCATGTATTCCTTCCTGAATGAATATCTGATTCAGTCAAAATCATCTGATTATAAGCAAATATCCAATCAGGATTTACCTGATGGACATTTGGAAATCTAATCAAGCTTCACTTTCTGATTGGATGGACAGAGGAAAGATGTGATCAGAAAGGCCAATAAAAACCTGAGGCATCAGGAAGAGGTGTAGAAACTTCTTGAGTCATTGCCTGGCTTCTCCACCAGATCTGACCTCTGAGCACCCTGTCAACCCCAGCAGAGCAGGTAAGTTATAGATCTCAGCAAAGGACCCCTCCTCCTTCCTATGGTCAGTGGGTTTCTGCTGCTGGCATGCAGCAGTGGATGTCAGGGAGGTTTCTTTTCAGATGTATACATGTAAGATTTTGGTTTGACCTCTAAGTGTAATTTTGCCTTAATCCCAAACATTTTGTTATGTGCTTTCCTTTATATTGTTTTAAAATATCTTAACCAATAAGATTTTATTTTTTAATGAAAACATCTAAATTTTTGACATTTTATTTCTTGACATTAAAAATGTCCAGTTTGTGCAAATGATATTTAAGGAGTATCTGTTTCATGTTTCTCAGTTCAGTAACTGTGGGAACTGAGGATGGAGGCTGTGTTGGGCTACATGATGCTTTTATTCCCATAGTTTTAAGGCTCTAAGTGATGATTTGAATATTTTCCCCCAAAAAAGATGGAACTTAACTTCAGCTCATGGTACATACTTCCCACTGAAACCTGATTAAGCAAAGCAGTGAATGTATATAAATGGAATAGTGGGTTGGGTTTCTTCCTCCTTCAGTTCAGTTCAGTTCAGTCGCTCAGTCATGTCCAACACTTTGCGACTCCAAGAATAGCAGCATGCCAGGCCTCCCTGTCCATCACCAACTCCCAGAGTTCACTCAGACTCATGTCCATCGAGTTGGTGATGCCATCCAACCATCTCATCCTCTGCTGTCCCCTTCTCCTCCTGCCCCCAATCCCTCCCAGCATCAGAGTCTTTTCCAATGAGTCAACTCCGCATGAGGTGGCTAAAGCATTGGAGTTTCAGCTAATCAGTCCTTCCAATGAAAACCCAGGGCCGATCTCCTTCCGAATGGACTGGTTGGATCTCCTTGCAGTCCAAGGGGTTCTCAAGAGTCTTCTCCAACACCACAGTTCAAAAGCATCAATTCTTCGGCGCTCAGCTTTCTTCCCAGTCCAACTCCCACATCTATACGTGACCACTGGGAAAAAATATAGCCTTGAATAGATGAATATTTGTTGGCAAAGTAATATCTCTGCTTTTGAATATGCTATCTAGGTTGGTCATAACTTTCCTTCCAAGGAGTAAATGTCTTTTAATTTCATGGCTGCAATCACCATCTGCAGTGATTTTGGAGCCCCCCAAAATAAAGTCTGATGCTTAGTCCTTGTGAAATGCTTGTTTTGGTGTCTGTGGGGCATAACTATCACTTTTCCCTCACTTAGACTGGACTGGAGTGAAATTGTTCAAAACTGAGGCTATTCCACAACTATCAGAGCAGAGACTTTTGCTCAGAGATGGTTCCTCTGAAGGATGGGGAAAGAGATGAAGGGGTGTTCATGCTTACCTGAGAATGATGCTTTCTTTCCTGCAAGTTCTCACAGGATTCCTTTAGGAGTAGATTCAGAATGAGTGTCCAGAACCCCCTGAGACTCCTGACCCTGGCAGGAAAGAGCCTACTAACTGATGAGACCTTGTCCGTTTCTGCTGTGGAACATCTGCCGATCGAGCTCTTCCCCCCACTCTTCATGGAAGCATTCTGTGGAAGACGCAGAAAGACCCTAAAGGCCTTGGTGCAAGCCTGGCCCTTTGTCCGCCTGCCTCTGGGGGGCCTGATGCAGACACCTCATCTGGGAACCTTACAAGCAGTGCTGGATGGCCTTGATATCCTGCTCACACAGAAGGATCAGCCCAGGTGAGTCTGATGCAGGTAATCTGATAGGTTATGAGCAGTCAAGAAGAAACAGCTGACATCAGGAGGGTAGATGGCACATGTATGGATCAGTCACTTCTGGTGATGCCAATGAAGAAACACTGAGACTTGGCCATTGCTAAGCTCACTCTGGAAAATGCCTTCTAGCAGTGTTGGAGCCCCTAAGATTCAAAGAAACGTGAAAGTACATGTGCCAGCCTCCTCACAGGGATGCTTAAGGGCACTAGGGTAGAATGTTAGGGAAAATTGAAATGGAAAAGGAGATGGAGGAAGGTGAGGCAAAGAGGGAAGAAGAGGGCAAGGCAGCTTGTGACATTGGGAATGTGAAATAAAAGCTAAGGTGGGAAGTCAGAGTGTTGCCTAAATTTTCTGTGGATCTTAGAACCATCACTGCCAATTTGTTGTTTCCCCACAGGAGGTGCAAACTTCGTGTGCTGGATTTAAGGAATACTGGCCAGGACTTCTGGAGAATGTGGTCTGGATCCAGTGTCCATGTGTCCTCAAGCTCTTCAATGGCACTAGGGGCTGAGGACACGTTAAGGACTCAGCAGCCCTTGGCTCCCTTCGAGGTGTTCATAGAACTTCACCTCAAGGAAAGGAGCATGGGTGGATTCCTTACCTACCTTATGAGATGGGTGGAAGAAAGGAAAGCTTCCATACACCTATGTTGTAAGAAGCTGAGGATTATTTCATTTTCCATGGATAATATTATGAAGGTCCTGAGCATG
Organism: Ovis aries; assembly: GCF_016772045.2. Lineage (NCBI taxonomy): Eukaryota > Metazoa > Chordata > Mammalia > Artiodactyla > Bovidae > Ovis > Ovis aries. The sequence continues at coordinate 53,627,938 of NC_056065.1, forward strand.
GTGCAGCTGGACTGTATCCAGGAGGTATATGTGGATCGCACCTGGCATCTGTCCACCCTGGCCATGTTTGCTCCTCTCCTGGGCCAGATGACCAATTTGCAGAGACTCCTCATCTCCCACATCCACATGCCTGATTCCGAGGAGCAGGAGGAAGAGCACGTTGTCAAAATTACTTCTCAGTTCCTGAGGCTGCACTGCCTCCGGAATCTCCATCTGGAATCTCCCTTCTACCTCGAAGGCTGCCTGGACCAGATGCTCAGGTGAGTGTGCACCACTGACCAGGTAACAGTGAACCCAACAAGAGAATATCAAATGTACTGTCCCCTTTGCTGCTCCATTGTGAACTGTGGTATCACATAACCACACAAATCAAGGTAGGGGTCCAAACTGGGAGAGAGGCTCTTGAAAGGGGAACTATGATAGGAAGCTCTAGACTAGGGGTTAGAATCTAGGGGGGTGGGTATTTGATTTCTTAGGAAGAGATATCTTTCCTAGATGACTTAGGAAAATAGGTAAGGAAAGGGGGCATTGAACACAGAGAACTCCTCTAGTCCTGAGCATTTCTGAACTGATGCTCTGTGTTCTCCAGTTTTGTGACTACAATGAGCCTATCTCAAATTCCTTGTCTGTAAAAGATTGTTTTTTGCTCCAGATATGGTAAATAATATATGGGAAATGCATGATTCTGGAGATGATGGTAATGGGGCAGGTGTCAAAGGGATCATAAAAATTGGTAGATGACTTGCAGATAAAGCAGGGATGTAAATGAGCCCTTGCAGACTGGCATCCTCTGTGGATGCTGTGGGATTTTGCCCAGGTTGGTCCTCTATGCATGTCACCCAGAAGCCTCACCTGCCAGAGATGGATGTCTGGGGCCCAAGCATGTTCGGAAGGTAGCCTGCCTAGGTAGCCTGCCTAGTAAGTAGATATCTTACTATTAACATTCAGAGATGTCCACTCTTTATTGAGATAAGATGTCAGGCTCTCCTCTAAGTTTGCCTGGTACATTCCATTATCTTCATTCCTCTTTGTAAGGAAGCAGAGTACATTTTTCTCTGCTTGAGTACTGAGGAGAAAGAGCTTTTAAAACATGTGTACTTGACCCAGTCCCACAGAGAAGGTGAAATGTCTGTCTACAATGAGATTAGCCATTCTGAGTATTAATCTTATTAGATGATCAGACCAGACTTGGGCTTGGGCAGATCACTTGTCTCTCAACTTGTGATCAACTGCCACCTCAGTTTCCAATACCTAGTTCCTCTCTTTCTCCCCAGGTGCCTGATGACCCCGTTGGACAACCTTGAGATAACTCACTGCCTGCTTACAGATTCAGACCTGACCCATCTATCCCAGAGCCCGAATATCAGTCACCTAAGGGGCCTGGATCTGAGTGGGGTTACCATGACCTACTCTAGTACAGAGCTCCTCCCAGCTCTGCTGGAGAAAATTGCATCTACCCTCCAGGAACTGTACTTAGAGCAATGTGGAATCAGGGACTCCCACCTTGAAGCCATCCTGCCAGCCCTGAGCCACTGCATCCAGCTCACATGCTTCAGTCTCTGTGGTAACCTCCTTTCCATGGCCATCATGGAGAAGCTGCTGCAACACACCTCTGGGCTGCCCAGTTTAAGTCAAGAGCTGTACCCTGTCCCTCAGGAAGGTTTCAGCTCTGACAGGATCCTCCAACCTGGGAGACTTGCCCAGTGTCGGACTGAACTGCTTGAGATTCTGAAGCACTTGAGACATCCCCGGACCATCTGGATTAGCTTGACACCCTGCCCACACTGTGGAGATAACACATTCTACCGTCCTGAGCCCATCATATACGGTGGTAACACCTGTGCCTAGTTTGGTGCATCGATCAAAGCTTTCTTCTGAGCACTTGGAAACTGAGATCTAGGACAAGATACATCATGAAGGGAAAATAGAGCCGGTTTCAGACATCTGCTCAATGTGAATGTGGAAAGGAAAGGTGATCCTGCAGGGGAAGCAGGACGGGGAAATGTAGTCTCCCTGGTAAAGGAATGCTTGTGGACATGTGTTCATCCTGTAGTATCAGAACTAGGAACCTAAATTTCTTTAGGTGGATTCAAGCTTGAGACTCACCTGTTGGAGTTATCCTTGCGTATATAGTTGTAAAGAAATGGTCAGAAATAAGAGACCCTCATTGTAAATGGATTGCTGTCATCCATGATGTATTATCTTAATTTTTCAGTTTGTACCACAGGAATCTCTGGAAACTGATTTTTTTTTTTAAGGCACTGTGTCGTCTATGATTCAAAACCTTACCATTCCCAACAGTTCTTTATTCTTTGGGGGCATCTCTGACCTCCATTTTTTACTTCTGGGGCTGTTCAGTGGGTTAATACACACAGAGAGGAGCATAGTTAGTGTCCAATGAGCCACTTGCGTGAAAGCCTAGGCAGGACCTTTATGGCTGACTCAGGCCATGACCCTGGTCATGAGCAGTCCTCATCATTTTTTGGTCCCTCCATAAGTTTCCGTTTTTGACCTTTTTTTTGCGGGAGGAAAGGGTTTAACTGCAAAAGGCATGGGTACCAATTCTAGAAGGGGACTTCTGGACTTCAGATAAGCTGAACCTCTGGACTTTGCCAACTCATTACCCAGGTGGATAATGACCTGTCTTAATTAATCTGCTGGGCTAGGGAAGTTATTATGTATGTTTTAGCAAAACACACAAATCATAGAGGCATATAACATGGTTTTAGTGTTTCTATTAAAATTATATTCTTTCAATGACAGGGAAACCTGTCCAAAGAGTAGGACACACAACTGAGGGACTGAACAACAAATATAAATGCGTAGGCTATAAAACAAATAACACTTGCGGGCAGTATACATTTTCACATGAATTGCCTATGACCCAAAATAATGAACGATTGTTATAGTCATAAGGAATTTTGTGCAAGAGTGGATTACATTATAAAGTCAATCATACCCACCAATATGTTACTTTAACCTACTATAGAAAGCACCAACTTCTTATTATGTGCTGTGTGATTTTTCAAGACAAAGAAAATTGTGAGCCCACAAATATCTTCCACCTTCCTGTACAATCTTTCTATCTTATTCATGTGTGTCTGAGGCAGTTCAGGCAATTATAACAATCCAATGGACTGAGGGGCTTAAACAAACAAACAAAAATTTACATCTTCCAGTTCTGGAGGCTGCAAGACTGAGATCAGAGATGCAGTGAGGTTGGGTTATGGAGGGAACAAGCTTCCTAGTTTCCTCACTTCGTCGGGGGAGGGGAGCTCAAGTCTCTTCATTTGATCCTAAGGGCACTAAATGGCTCAAGGATCTTCAGCTCCATGATCTCAGCCAAACCTAGTTACCTCCTAAGAAAGTGGAAGTGAAGTCACTCAGTCGTGTCCGACTCTTTGCGACCCCATGGACTGTAGTCTACCAGGCTCCTCTGTCCATGGGATTTTCCAGGCAATAGTCCTGGAGTGGATTGTCATTTCCTTCTCCAGGGGATCTTCCCTACTGAGGGCTCAAACCCGGGTCTCTTGCACTGTAGACAGATGCTTGACCATCTGAGCCATAACTCCAAATCCCATCACCCTGGGGACTAAGGCTTCAAGATATGAATTTGTGGGGTGTGGTGGGTATGGGAGGTGGGGTAGGAGATGGGGAACAAACATTCAGTTCATAGAAACCCATCACCATGAAGAGAAAGCGAGATTACAGTGAACTCATCAATATTCCAGTGGTCATCCTTCCCTCTATGTTTTTGCCATATCCACACCCAGTTCAGTTCAGTTCAGTTCAGTCGCTCAGTCGTGTCTGACTCTTTGCAACCCCATGAATCACAGCACGCCAGGCCTCCCTGTCCATCACCAACTCCCAGAGTTCATCCAAACTCTTGTCCATCGAGTCAGTGATGCCATCCAGCCATTTCATCCTCTGTCGTCCCCTTCTCCTGCCCCCAATCCCTCCCAGCATCAGTCTTTTCCAATGAGTCAACTCTTCGCGTGAGGTGGCCAAAGTACTGGAGTTTCAGCTTCAGCATCTTCCCTCCAAAGAAATCCCAGGGCTGATCTCCTTTAGAATGGACTGGTTGGATCTCCTTGCAGTCCAAGGGACTCTCAAGAGTCTTCTCCAACACCACAGTTCAAAAGCATCAATTCTTCGGCGCTCAGCCTTCTTCACAGTCCAACTCTCACATCCATACATGACCACTGGAAAAACCATAGCCAAGCTGCCTGCAAACAGCCAAGGCTGTGGTACCTCCTGTGTGTCCAATACAACTGCTCTGATCAAGCCAGGTTGAAGGCTGTGCTCTCTCCCCACTCCATTCCTGCTCCTTTGTTGGCTGGCAAAATCATTTCCCTGCAACCACTGGAGAGAGAGAGAGAATATTACTCAGATCATGGAAATCTTACAAAGTATTTCCAGTTTATTCCAAGCCCCCCATGACCTGCCTGAACCCTCCCTGCACAGCATTAGTGACCTTCACTTTTTCCCAAGTTAACACCAGTCCATCCAGTGACCCAACAAAATCCCTTTAATTAAAGCATTATTTGTTTCACATATGATAATATACATGTTTCAATGTCATTCTCTCAGATCATCCCACCCTTGCCTTCTCCCACAGAGTCCAAAACACTGTTCTATACATCTATGTCTCTTTTGCTATTTCGCATATAGGGTTATCGTTACCATCTTTCTAAATTCCATATATATGCGTTAGTATACTGTATTGGTGTTTTTCTTTCTGGCTTACTTCACTCTATAGTGAATAGGCTCCAGTTTCATCTACCTCATTAGAACTGATTCAAATGTATTTCAGGATGGGGAACATATATAAACCCATGGCTGATTCATGTCAATGTATGGCAAAAACCACTACAATATTGTAAAGTAATTAGCCTCCAATTAAAATAAATAAATTAATTAATTAAATAAATAAAAGCATTCTTTGTTTGATCAACAATTATTTAGGTTCCTGAACTTCTCTCAAGAGGGTCTGTGGGTTTTCATGTAAAATTTATTTTGAATAAGAATTGTAACTCTGTTCAGGAAGAAACTACACTCTTGACATCAGATCACCTCCAAAATCTGATCAAAATTCCTCACCACCCATTCTTGTTATCTGATAATGTTGGGTTCCCTTCAGCAAGAAATCTTCTAGATTGGTTCATCCAGAATCCCTCCCAGATCTGATGTCTCCTCTTAGAAATTTTACACCTGGCAAAATCCTGCTTCTTGGCACTGAATCCATACTTGTGCCTGTTAAATTGCAAATAAAGTCCATTTTCATAATGGAGTATATTTTCCTATATTGCATAGTTTTGAATAACATGTGACTTTACCACTGACACCTGTGTCTGTCTCTGATTTTGCTCTGTCACAACTTTACAGCTGATTACTGCTCAGGCAAGGAAGATCTCCTGAATATCCTCCATGTTCCCACATCCTGGAATGGCCCGTTTGGAATCTGGCCACATTTAGAGCTCCTTGCTCCTTATCTCTTGCTCCCTGGATGTCCCACACTTCTGAAAACTGCCACACCACCACAGCACAGTATGAATCACTTGGAGCATCATCTGCACATCTCAAAATCCTTCATCACAACTGCAAAATTCCTCTTTGAATATAAACAATCTTATTCACACATTCCAGGGCTGAGGATGTGGATATTTTGATTGGGGAGGGTATGATTCATCTGTATGCTGGAAGCAGGCAGGAGTCCTCTGGCTCAGTACATGTTCCATCACTTAGCCCTCGATCTATGTAGTCCTTTCTGGGCATTGAGAAGGTGGAGGACAAAGGTTGAGAGTGGAACTGGGACTGATGAATCCTAGTGTTCCATGACCTTATACACAGAGAGAGAGAGAAAGAGAGAGAGAGAGAGAGAGAGTCTAAAATTGTCTCTTAACACTGAATTGACCAGAAGTACTTGAATCAGATTATAAAGGGTTCCAATGTAAGTGAAAAACTTTGCTACATAGGTTAATAATTGGGCTCCTTGACCAATAGCAAGCACTAACGTGGTTGGTGGAGGATTTCCCTAACTCTCTCTAAAAGAGTGGAAATGAGGGTGGAATTGAGCCAGACAGGACCTTTATTCTTCCTTTCTTCTTCACCTGGTGTCTCAAAGTGAAGAGGCTTAGCATCTCTGGCAGATGTGGTAGGTATTGGAGGGGGGTGCTTGTTAAAACACTGATGTTGGTCTCACCCTTTGAATTTCTGGACAGTGGGGCTGGGGTAGGGCTGGGAAGTCACTTTTTGAAAAGTTCTCAGGGTTTCTCTGATGATCCAGTACTTAAGAATCCTCCTTGCAATACAGGGAACACTGATTTGACCCCTGGTCTGTGAGAGTCACACATGCCAAGGAGCTGTGGGCCGCTGCACCACAACTACTGAGCCAGCACTCTAGAGCCTGCGATCCACAACTATGGAAGCCAGATCGTCTAGAGCCTGTGCTCCACAAGAGAAACCACCACATGAAAAGTGTGTGGCCTCTCTCTCTGCAGCCAGAGAAAGCCTGAGAGCAGCAGTGAAGACCCACCATGGCCAAAAATGAAATAAATGGATAAAATAAATAAAATCTTTAAAGATAAATTTTAAATAAGTTCTCAAGTGATGCTGATGCTACTAGTTGGAGGACCAGACATTGGGAACCACTGTAGTAGATGGAGCCACTCCAGTTTTATTTTATCAGTGCAGTTTTTAAATAGCAGATTCTTCATAGAAAGCAATGTGGAAGAATCTTAATCTTATTCTCTTTCATACTTCCTCCCGGAAGAGAAGAGCCCATGACTCCAGTACTTAATTACAAAGCTCAAAGTGGGCTGAACATAGCTGGCATAGAGCAGTGTTTAAGAACATCAACCAACAGAACTTCCGGTTCCATGACTTTGAAGGCTGTGTGCCTTCAAAGAAGTTACTGCTCCTCTCTGAATCTATCTCTCTTTCTATGGAATGGGTACTATATGCTCTCTAACTCAGATAAAAACATAGAGTCCAGAGCTTAGTGCAGAATAAATCTTCCATAAATGGCAGGGCTGTTGCTTGACACTCAAAGACCACAGGGTGAAACAGCCATGGTGACAAACAGAACCTGAGGCAGAGTCTCACATGTCAGCCATCCCCTCTTACAAATTGTGGTCCTTTGATTCTGGAAGCCAGTAACTTAAGAGAAAACCCTGGGAGCCAAATTCAGCCTGCTGGCTGGAACAAGGCTGTCCTCTGGTAGCCCACTAGACAATTATTTATAGTTGGCTATGGCTTAGGCTCCCAGGTGTCTCAGTGGTAAAGAACCTGCCTGCAATACAGGAGACTCAAAAGGTAGGGGTTAGATCCCTGGGTTGTGAACACCTCCTGAAGTATGAAACAGCAACTCACTCCAGTATTCTTGCCTGGGAATTTCCATGGACAGAGGAGTGTGTTGGGCTAGAGTCCTTCAAGTGGCAAAGAGTCAGACTCAACTGAGCATGCAGACACCTATAAGGCTTAGGTTCAGGGTTTCTCTGATTGGACTAATCCAGGGAGCAGATGTGAAAGAAAATCATATTTCTCCATCCAGTGACTTTCTGTTTTGTTTTGTTTTGTTTTTTTCTTGACAACCATCTGAGGCCTATTAGTGTTTTTAGATGTACAGATGCTAGGAGGAATGATGCTTAAATTGAAAGACTAAGCCTTGTTGCCCTACAAACAATGTGGAACTGATTCCAAGGTCCCAGTTTCGAGCCAGACATTATCTTACTCCCAGCTCACTTCACACCCTGGATCTCAGGTTCCTTGTTTGAGAAAGAAATTGTTTCTGATGTTCCTGTGACATTTGAGGTACCCAGGCTTACCTCTGAGTCTGACTTTCCTGCTGGGTCATGTTTATCCTGGAATCTGACTCCCACAGTCACTGGAGAAGAAGGTTGGCTGCAGGTGGTTTCTGAAACCCAAGCCCCCAACTGCCACCTGGGGCTCTTCTCATTCACTGTCCACTGCAGTTGAAGGAGAGCAGTTTCATTCACTCAAATCCCCAGTCTCAGGTCAAACTGTCTGGCATCTTCCTATGTGAGACTGTAAAGGGCCAAGTTGGGGGATGGGTGAAGGACTGTAGGTGGGGGCCAGGGAGACCTGGAGGACACTGGACCCCACATCAGGGAAGCTGCTTCTGAGTTAATGCTGAGTGATGCCCTTTAGGTATGTGCATCAGTGCTGCTACATGCTTCTTTTACTGTTTTTCCCAAGGATATTGGGAGTAAATTGTGAAACAAAACTTGAATTTTCATCCGTGTGTATGCGAGTGCTATAATTTTGTTCCTTTTTAAGGCTGAATAATATTCCCTTATGTATATATGTCACATTGTCTTTAACCACTCCTCTATTGATAGACATTTATGTTGCTTCCATGTCCTGGCTACTGTAAAGAGTAAGGGTGCTGCAATGAACATTGGGATACATGTATCTTTTGGAATTATGGTTTTCTCTGGGTATTTGTCCAGGAGCAAAGATACATGGATGCTAGGGGAAAAAAAAAAAATAGAACAACTGAATCTACTTTTAAAGCAGAAATAGAGACATAGACATAGAAAACAAACATATGGACATCAAGAAAGGAAAGGGGAGGGATACATTGGGAGACTTGGGTTGATATATGCATACTGCTATGTATAAAATAGATAATTAATAAGAACCTACAATATCGGGGAAGGCAATGGCACCCCACTCCAGTACTCCTGCCTGGAATATCCCATGGATGGAGAAGCCTGGTAGGCTGCAGTCCGTGGGGTCACTAAGAGTCAGATAGGACTGAGCAACTTCACTTTCACTTTTCACTTTCATGCATTGGAGAAGAAAATGGCAACCCACTCCAGTGTTCTTGCCTGGAGAATCCCAGGGACGGGGGAGCCTGGTGGGCTACCATCTATGGGGTCACACAGAGTCGGACACGACTGAAGTGACTTAGCAGTACCAAGAACCTACAATATAGCCCTGCCTATATTGTACAGCACAGCCTAAATGAATGTACAGCCTGTTCAGTTCAGTTCAGTCACTCAGTCGTGTCTGACTCTGCGACTCCATGAATCACAGCATGCCAGGCCTCCCTGTCCATCACCAACTCTCAGAGTTCACTCAGACTCACGGCCATTGAGTCAGTGATGCCATCCAGCCATTTCATCCTCTGTCATCCCCTTCTCCTCCTGCCCCCAATCCCTCCCAGCATCAGAGTCTTTTCCAGTGAGTCAACTCTTCACATGAGGTGGCCAAAGTACTAGATTTTCAGCTTCAGCATCATTCCCTCCAAAGAAATCCCAGAGCTGATCTCCTTCAGAATGGACTGGTTGGATCTCCTTGGAGTCCAAGGGACTCTCAAGAGTCTTCTCCAACACCACAGTTCAAAAGCACCAATTCTCCGGCACTCAGCTTTCTTCAGAGTCCAACACTCACATCCATACATGACCAGTGGAAAAACCATACCCTTGACTAGACAGGCCTTTGTTGGCAAAGTAATGTCTCTTCTTTTGAATATGCTATCTAGGTTGGTCATAACTTTTCTTCCGAGGAGTAAGCGTCTTCTAATTTCATGGCTGCAGTCACCATCTGCAGTGATTTTGGAGCCCCCAAAAATAAAGTCTGACAGTTTCCACTGTTTCCTCATCTATTTCCCATGAAGTGATGGGACCAGATGCCATGATCTTCGTTTTCTGGATGTTGAGCTTTAAGCCAACTTTTTCACTCTCCTCTTTCACTTTCAAGAGGCTGTTTAGTTCCTCTTCACTTTCTGCCATAAGGGTGGTGTCATCTGCATATCTGAGGATTGGAGGCTAATTACAATATTGTGGTGGTTTTTGCCATACATCGACACAAATCAGCCTTGGGTGTACATGTGTCTGCCCATCCTGAAACCTTTCCCACCTCCATCCCCACTCCATCCCTCTGGGTTGTTCCAGAGCACCAACTTTGAGTGTCTTGCTTCATGCATCAAACTTGCACTGGTTGTATGTTTTACATATGGTAATATGCATGTTTCAGGGCTATTCTCTCAAATCATCCCACCCTTGCTTTCTCCCAAATCATCCAAAAGTCTGTTCTTTACATCTGTGTCTCTTTTACTGTTTTGCATATAAGGTTGTCATTACCATCTTTCTGAACTCCATATATATGCATTAATATACTGTATTGGTGTTTCTCTTTCTGACTTACTTCACCCTGTATAATCAGCTCCAATTTCATCCACCTCATTAGAACTGACTCAAACGCATTCTTTTTCATCAAAAGTGAAAATGAACTCGCTCAGTCATGTCCAACTCTTTGTGACCCCATGGACTGTAGCCTGCCAGGCTCCTCAGCCCATGGGATTCTCTAGGCAAGAATACTAGAGTGTGTTGCCATTTCTTTCTCCAGGTTATCTTCCTGACTCAGGGATCAAACTGGGTCTCCCACACTGCAGGCAGATTCTTTATCATCTGAGCCACCAGGGTCTCCTATATTCTTTTCCATAGCTGAGTAATATTCCATTGTGTATATGCACAACAATTTCCTTATCCATCTGTCTGCCAGTGGACATCTAGGTTGCTTCCATGTCCTAGCTATTGTAAATAGTGATGCAGTGAACATTCAGGTACATTTGTCTCTTTCAGTTCTGGTTTCCTCCATATGTATGTCCAGCAGTGCAATTGCGGGGTCATATGGTAGTTCTATATCCAGTTTTGCAAGGAATCTCCACACTGTTCTCCGTAGTGCTGTACTAGTTTGCATTCACATCAAGAGTGTAAGAGGGTTCCCTTTTTTTCCACAGCCCTTCCAATATTTATTGTTTGTAGACCTTTTGATGCCAGCCATTCTGATGAGTGTATGATGGTACCTCATAGTGGTTTTGATTTGCATTTCTCTGATAATGAGTGATGTTGAGCATCTTTTCATGTGTTTATTAGCCATCTGTATGTCTTCTTTGGAGAAATGTGCATTTAGTTCTTTGGTCCACTTTTTGATTGGGTCATTTATTTTTCTGATACTGAGCTGCATGAGCTGCTTGTATATTTTGGAGATTAATTATTTGTCAGTTGCTTCATTTGCTATTATTTTCTCCCATTCTGAAGGCTGTCTTTTCACCTTGTTTATAGTTTCCTTCATTGTGCCAAAGCTTTTAAGATTAATTAGGTCTTATTTGTTTATGTTTGCTTTTATTTCCATTATTCTGTGAGGTGTGTCATAGAAGATCTTGCTGTGATTTATTGTCAGAGAGTGTTCTGCCTATGTTTTCCTCTAAGAGTTTTATAGTTTCTGCTCTTACATTTTAGATCTTTAATCCATTTTGAGTTTATTTTTATGTATGGTGTCAGAGAGTGTTCTAGTTTGATTCTTTTACAGGTGGTTGACCAGTTTTGCAGCATCACTTGTTAAAGAATTGTCTTTTCTCCATTGTATCTTTTTGCCTTCTTTGTCAAAGATAAGGTGTCCATAGGTGTGTGGATTTATCTCTGCGCTTTCTATTTTGTTCCACTGATCTATATTTCTGTCTTTGTGCCAGTACCATACTGTCTTAATGACTGTAACTTTGTAGTATAATCTGAAGTCAGGAAGGTTGATTCCTCCAGTTCCATTTTTATGGTATTTTATCTTGTCCTTTCATCTGGGACATGACTTTCTGCTTTTTTCATCATGATTAACTTTCTGTAATATAGTTTGTTTCAGCTGCTGTGAGACTATGCTTCTTCTTGCTTCTTATCTCTGGCCCCTGGGGAATGAGGCTAAGAGGCTTGTGCAAGCTTCTTGATGGGAGGGAATAGCAATGGGAAAACCTGGCTCTTGCTCTAGTGGGCAGGGCCTTGCTCAGTAAAGCTTTAATCCAATTATCTGCTGAGGGTTTGGGTTGCATTCCCTCCCTGATAGTTGTTTGGCCTGAGGGAACACAAACCAGGGTCTATGTGCTCTATGGTAGGGTTAATGGTGAACTCCAAGAGAGTTTATGCCAATAGAGACCTTCCAGTGCATAGGTCCCTGTGGTGAGCCCTTGCAGACCCATCCCTCCACAGGAGACCCTCAAACACTGGCAGGTAGCTTTGATTCAGGCTCCTGTGGGGTCGCTGCTCCTGTCCTCTGGATCTTAATGTGTGCAAAATTTTGCTTGTGCTCTCCAAGACTGGAGTCTCTGTTTGTCTCCGTCCTCTGAAAGACCTGTAATCAACTCCCATTGGCTTTCAATGGCAGATTCCCCGGGAATTCCCAGTCACTTTTCAGATTCCCAGGCTGGGAAGCCTGATGTGGGGTTCAGAAACTTTAAAAGAGCTCAAGAACTTCTTTGGTATTATTGTTCTCTAGTTTGTGGGCCAAACTCCCAGGTACAGGATTTGATTTTTCATGATTATGCCCTTTCTACAGTCTTGGTGGGGCTTCTTTGTCTTTGGATGTGGGGTATTGACTTTTTTTACTTTCATTTTTTTAGCAGGTTTCGGCATTCTCCTGTCCATGGTTGTTTGACAGCTGGTTGCACTTTTGGTGTTCTTGCAGGATGAGAGGAGCACATGTTCTACTCTGCCATATTGAACTGAAAGCCTAATGCACTGTATTTAGTATAATTCTCTGGATCTCCTGTCTACTAGTTTATTAAGATGCAGAAAATATTTTCCCTTGTTCTGTCTTCTCATATCTAGAGTTGTACTATTACAAATATTCTCTGTAGGGTTATAGATATGCTTGATGGCCTCAAGATGCTTAACTATGTCAGAAGCCTGAGTTCACATTGGGTAGTGCAAGAGACACTGATTTTATGAAGTAGATGAGAGCTAAGATATATAAGTAGTTACGTTTATAAATTCACAATAAAACAAAGAGAGGCACAAGACATAAATAATTTGAAAACAAGTGAGAACAAATTAAGCAATGATTAGTAGAACTTATCATCATCTGATGTCAGTAATCCATCAGGTTCCCAGGGTAGCCAGCTGGAAAAGCCATTCTGGAGGAGTCAGTTAGAGAAAAAAAAAAAGATAAATGCTTCATCTTTGTTTACAAGGGTATAAATTATCAGCTCTTTGAAAGTCATTGTAAAAGGAAAGGTTTTGTGGAAAACAAAGATTAATATTAAAACCTGTACAAAAACCATAGAGCTGAAGTTGAGACCAGAAATAAAATGTCCAAAGCGATTTTTGTTTGCTTGTTTCATTCATTTTAAACCAAGGGACATCTTAGGTTAGTTATTATATGTCTGTATTTTTATCCACTTTTGAGATTTTTTTTTTAATAGATACCAATAAAGTAGCTCTTCATAAAAATTCTCTAGGGATGAGAGGAAAATTCAAGAGAGAGAGGATAAATGTATGCTGATGGCTTATTCGTGCTGTCGTGTGGCAGAAACCAACACAACATTGTAAAGAAATTACCCTTCAAATTAAAACTCAATTTTTAAAAGTTGATAACATATTCTTTTGCAACTTATGGAGTCTTGAAGCACAGTATTATTTTTAGAAAAATAAAATTTTTATTTTCAAAATTAAATAAGAATTTTAAGAGTTCTCTAAAGTTTTCCAATTGAGAAGTTTCTCCAGTTTAAGGATTTACTGAGGAGTAGTATTTTAATAGCAATTTATACCAATAGAGATGCAAGGGGCATCCACACATGATAGTGCAAATGATGTGGCTTTCATAACCTCTAGAAACGTTAGTCCCAATAAATAGACTAAGAAAGTAAAGTCTCTTTTATACAGCTGATGAAACAAAGGTTAAGTTAACAAAGGTCTCTGAAAGTTGGCATAGAATCCCAGTTTATTAGACTGGTTGTCAGATGTGCAACATATGTGTACCTTCCTAAAGGCAGTAACCAAGATATCAATACTCAGGGGGAAAAAATACCTAAGATTAGGTAGAACAATTATATCTCAAAGAAACAGGATAATAAATGCAAGTTACTCCTCAAAGTAACTTGCATTTGTGTTTTTTTGTTTGTTTGTTTGTTTTTCTTTTGTTTCTGTAAGATTAGAATTCTGAAAATATATTTTATCAAGCTGGCTTTTCCTAAGTATGTGCAAAACTATCAAATCTGGAATGTCAAAAGAACCCCATTTGGTCCTCTGTTGCCATACTCCCGAATAAAATTTATCTCCAACACTTAAACTTATGGCTGTCTCTGATTTTCTTTGGCACAATTCCCTCAGCTGATGACTGCTCAGACAGGAAAAGTTCTTCTCAATATCCCCAGATTCTCACATACTCAAGAATGACAAACTTGGAGTCTGGTCACTGTTGTAGACTTCCATTATCAGCTGGCGGGTTTTCTTCAGAGAATTATTTCTATTTAAAAAAAAAACAAAAAAAAACAAAACTTTTGTCTGTTGCTGCGTGGGCTTTCTCTAGTTGTGGTGAATGGGGGCAACTATTTATGGCAGTGCTTGCTTTCCTCATTGTGATGGCTTTTCTTGTTCTTTTTAATGGCTGGATAATATTCCATTATACACACTCACCCACAACTCATCTTCTTTTTCCACTTTTCCGTTGATGAATGTCTAGGCTGTTTCCATTCTTGGCTATTGTAAATAATACTATGAATATAACTATGAGTGTATCTTTTTGAATAATAGGTTTTTATGGATATTTGCCCAGAAGTGAGATTGTTAGACCATGTAACAACTCTATTTTTAGTTTTTGGAGGTGTCTCCACACTATTTTCCATAGTGGTTGCACCAATTTACATCCCCACCCACAGTGTAAGAGGCTTCCCTTTTCATCACACACTCACTAGCATTATTAAGTAGTTTAAAATTCCCTTTTATTCATTACTTGACTGGAGATGCTAACTACAATGGGATGAAAAGTGAGTCTTTAGAAAAGTGCCTCTTTGGAATTTCACAGAAGCTGTGATCCCATAGAGACATTCCTAACTTAGACTTCTAATTTTCCAAATTTCCACTAACATCACACTAAGTCTCTCTGACCATTGTTTCCAACATTTAGGTTTCCTGGAAACTTGGGGGAGTCCTTCCAATCCTGTCAGCTAATTATTCTCTGCACAGAAATAGGCAGTTTCCTCTACTTGGCAGTGATGTTGGTTCAACAGCTTACACATAGGGAAAATATGAATGAAGTTTAGGTTTTCTCTTAAGGTTATCTGAAGGAATGAATAAAAAGTGTCTACGTGGTTGCTCACCCAGTTTCTGTTCAATAACAGAGATGTCTATGCTTATTGTTGTTACTAATCTCAATCTAATTGCAGGGCATTAATGAAAGGTATTGATGGCCTAAGATTTAAAATGTCACAAGTGGAATCCAGTTTAAACCTATTTTATGTAAAGGCCATTAATATAAATAAGAGAAATATGGTGAAATTGATCTTCCCGGAAAGTGACCAAGACAGAATACTCCTCAGAGTGTCTTCATCTTGGTGGCCACTGATGTTAAGAATAATTTGGGCATCAAATAACTGGGGTGGGTGTTAAACTGACTTAAACTAAAACTTAAGTCGCTCAGTCGTGTCCGACTCTTTGCGACCCCATAGACTGTAGCCTACCAGGCTCCTCTGTCCATGGGATTGTCCAGGCAGTAGTACTGGAGTGGATTGCCATTTCCTTCTCCAGGGGATCTTCCCAACCCAGGGCTCGAACCTGGGTCTCCTGCATTGTAGACAGACGCTTTACCGTCTGAGGCACCAGGGAAGTCCAGGGTGGGTGTTAGGCATGGAAAATTATTAAAGGTGGACAAACGGGCTCCCTTTACGTGTGGCCATAGACTTCAAAGAAATCCTTGTATGATGCAGCCGAAAGTGGAAGTCATACCTGAATGTGGTAGAACATTAAACACCAATAAGTGTTTCCATAATTAGTGCAGAAAAGGTTGGTATTTATGAAGAGAAAAACAGAAACTTATTTCTGTGCCCAATGGTGTCACTTTGATCAGAATCTGTATTGAACATAGCTAGTTAGGAGGAAACTGTAATGATCTAAATGCACTAGGGAAGGGGCTAATGAAATTATGGTTTGTTTGGCTTCTACTCCAGTATTCTTGCCTGCAGAATCCCATGGCTAGAGGAGCCTGGCGGGCTACAGTTCATGGGGTCCTAAAGAGTTGGACATGACTGAAGTGACTTAGCGTGCAAACACACACACCCCTTAAAAAATTGCTGGGAAATTTGCTATTTGAAAATTGTCCTCAGTAAAAAAATACATAAATAAACAAACCTCAGCTGGTAGCACTTGCCCCTGGATGACAGGGTTATCTGGAGCTGAACAACGCTTATTTCTGCTCTGGCTCCAAGTTCCCAAAGAACCCACAGTGCCCACCTTTAGTGCCTCTCAGTCTTGGAAATATCTGATTCCAGTATTCACACCCCTTCCTCTTCTCACATCTTAGATTTCATCTTTTCTTGCAGTTGGTTATTCTGATCTCAACTTTTTGGGAAAAAATGCCATCTAAGATGACAGTGTCTCCTCTAAACCATTCTCTTTTACTATATTTCTTTATTTTATTTTATTTTTGTTGCCCTGAGTCATCATGAGTGGGGGCTTTTCTCTACTTGTGTTGAGAGGGGTCTACATTCTAGTTGCTGTGCATGGGCTTCTCATTGCAGTAGCTTCTCACTGCGATAGCTTCTCTTGTTGTGGAGCACAGGCTCAACAGTTGTGGCACATGGACTGAACTGCCCTGTGTCATGAGATCTTCCCCAGTCAAGGATCAAACCTGTGTATCCTGCATTGGTGGTCAGATTCTTCACCAATGAGTCACAGGGAAGCCCTCTTTTACTATCTTAACACCATCTATAGCAATGTCTTTAAATTTCTCTGTTTCCAAAAAAAAGAAAAGAAATAAAAAAGAAAACTTTGAAAAAGAAACATTGCTGTTATCACTCACGTTGTCTCTTTAGGAATGACCAGCTGCAAACTGTCCAAACCCCTCTTATTCTTGCTGAGATTTTTGACCTGTCCACCTTCAGAGAAGGCTTGACTTAAGGCTGGAAAAACCATCACATCCCCAAAGCTCTTCCCTGGCTGCCTGAATAGGCCCATAATCTCTTGGGTTTCCCACATAACTCCTGAGTGAAAAGCTGATACAGGAATGAGTGTATTTTGTTTTCTTTTATAACATACCACTGTTTTCATGCAACGGTTTTAATCATGAACATATTGCTAATTTTGATTTGGCCGAAGTTCCCTGAACAATGTTTCTGTCAACTTTTTTCCTTGTTCAGTGGCGGGAACCAAGAATCCCTTTCCTGTCTGACATCCAAGAATATAACTGTCCATATTGGTAGAATTCAGTCAGTATTAGGTAAGTGAGTCTGTGAATAGGTCCTGGATCACCCAGCCACACCATCATTCTTTTTGTTTCCTAAATGTGTATCTATTTCAATCAACTACTCCAGAGAAATATGATGATCTAATCAGGATAAATCCAATGGGTCCTCTATAATCTAATCAGGTGTTCCTGTATGATTGGATTAAAAAAATGGGATAAAGGGGTTATGGGGGGGGGGGGGAATGTATATAAAAGTCTGAAGCACCAGAGAAGAGATGCAGAATCTTCCTGCTCTGGAGACACAAGCTGAGTTCTCCACAGAGTCTGGGGTCTGAGCACCCGGCCAGCCACTTCAGACCAGTAAGTTACCACTGTTGTAAAAGAATACCCTTTCCTTCCCCCACAGTTAGCTGCTCTTGAAGAGTGACTTGTAGTTTTGGATGGCAGGGAGAGTTTTCAAACATTTGTTTCTTTATGATAAACCCATTTCAGGTGTTAGTTTTGCCTTTCAGCGTAGTTTTGCCTGAATCTGGAACATTTTCATTAGTGTTTTAGCTGGTATCATTTTTTAACATCTTTACCCCGCAGATATTTAAAATATCTGTTTGGAGTTTTGTTTCATAAGATTTCAAATACACATTTTTTACACAAATGGCATTCATGTCAGGGGAAACTAAGGATGGAGGCTGTGTGGGTCCCCATGACCTTCCTCTTCTCATAGACTGAGGGCTCCCAGTGGTGGTCTGATGTCTTCCCCTCATAAAGATTGGAGTGAGCTTGCAGAATTCTTGCTACTCAAATCCAGGTGGGACATGAATTAAGCAAAGCAGTGGATGGAACTGAAATGGCTAGTGGTTGCCTTTCCTCCTCACTGATACTTGTGAGAGGCTTGTTCTGAATCCAGTAGGGAAAGAGTCATAACTTTGTGCCCATTGAGGCCTGAATGTTATATGGTTTAATTGAGGCACTCCCACCCCTGCCAGAGCTGAACCTCAGTCCTGAGTAGATTTCTCTGAAGGGTTGGGAGATTGTCTTAGACGTGTTCCTCTTTGGCTTGACATGGATTCTTTGTTCCTTAGCAGTTTCCACAGGATTCCTTTTGAAGCAGAGTCAGGATGAGTGTCCCGACCCCACCCAGACTCCTAGACCTGGCTGGAATGCACCTGATCAGGGAAGATGCCTTGGTCAGTTCTGCTCTGGAGTTTCTGCCCACGGAGCTCTTCCCATCTCTCTTCATGGACGCCTTCCATGGGAGACACATCAAGACCCTAAAGGCCATGGTGCAAGCCTGACCCTTTGTCTGCCTGCCTCTGGGGGGCCTCATTGACCTGCCTCATGTGTGGCCACTACAAGCAGTCCTGGAAGCACTTGATGTCCTACTTGTCCAGAAGGATTGTTCCAGGTGAGTCGGATCCAGGTAGCTTGATAGGGTTCTGGGCATCCTGGAAGAGACATCTGCGGTGGGCCAAGTGGATGGCCAATGGCTGGGCCAGAGGGTTCTGAGGATGGCAGTGAAGAAGCTCAGAGGCCTTGGCTCACTATGGAAAATACTTTACTGATGTGTAAATGTGCCTACAATGCAAGAGGGATTGAAACAGCATGCCCCATCTCCTTCCTATGATGCTTAATCCCACTAGAAGTGGAGAATTAGAAAGGAGAAGAGGAGAAAGGGAGTTGGAGGAAAGAGAGGCAGAAGAGGGCAAGGCACCAGGTGATGAGATATGTGAAATAAAAGCATGGGTGGGCAATCATATGTGAAATTCTGAGACTGTGGTTTCATTCTGTGTGGATTTTAACGCATCCCTGTTAATCTCCTGTCCTTATAGGAGGTGCAAACTACGGGTGCTAGATCTGCGGAATACTGGCCAGAGCTTCTGGAATATGTGGTCTGGAGCCAGCACCCATGGGTTCTCAAGCTTCGGAATGGCACCAGTGGCTGAGCAGAGCTCAAAGACCCATCAGCCCTTGGCTCCCCTGAAGATATACATAGAGCTTTGCCTGAAAAATATGACCCTGGATAACTTCCTTACCTACCTCCTCAGGTGGATGGGTCAGAGAAAAGCTTCCATTCACCTCTGCTGTAAGAAGCTGACCATCTTTGCAATGCCTGTGGAAAATGTCATGAAGGTCCTGAATATGGTGCAGCTGGACTGCATCCAGGAGGTGCAAGTGAATTGGATTTGGCATCTGTCCACCCTGGCCAAATTTGCTCCTCTCCTGGGTCAGATGAGCAATGTGCAGAGACTCCTTCTCTCCCGCATTCACATGTCTGCCCTTGAGAAGCAGGAGCAGCAGGAGCAAGTTGTCCAATTCACCTCTCAGTTTCTCAAGCTGTACCATCTCCAGGATCTCTATCTAGATTCTCCCTCCTTCCTTGAAGGCTGCCTGGACCAGATGCTCAGGTAAGTGTGTACCACTGGCTGTTAGCAGTGAACACAACATTGGCAAGTCAAACACACTGGGTTCTTTGCTGCTCTATACTGAGCTGCGCTATCATCAACACAGAAATCAAGGTAAAGGAACAGGGACATCACACTAGAAAGCTATGGATATGGTTGTTTGGATCCAATGAGGGTGGGCATGTGTTCCTCCTTAGAAAGGGAAAACTATGTCAGATAACTTATTAAAAATAGGTAGGTGAAGAGGGCATTAAGGAAGGAAAACCACCTCAGACTTGAGCAGTTTCAAAAAGATGGTCTGGGATTTCCCTGATGGTCCAGTGGTTAGGACTCTGCTCTTTCAGTGTTGAATACTCAGGTTTGATCCCTGGTAGGGGAAGTAAGGTTGCATAAGTGGCATATGTGGTACAGCCAGAAAAAAAGAAAGTGAGGGAGAGAGACAGAAAGAAGAGGTCTGAACACAATGAGCTTGTCTCAAATGACTAGCCCCTAAAATGTTATCTTTTGCTCCAGTTAAGTTAGTTAATATTTAAGATAGGCATGATTCTGAGAGGATGGTAGTGAAGCATGACCAGAGATCATACAAAGCTGCAGGTGGTTTGCTGGTGATGCAGAGATGAAACGTCAGCTAAAAGGAGAATAGTCATTCTGGGTACTGATGCAGTTAGTAGGACCTTGTCTTTGTGTAAATCAGCTATCTGACAACTTTAGCTCAGCTGCTACCCTGCTTTCTCAGACATAATTGCTTCTTTTTTCCCCCAGATTTCTGAGGACCCTCTTGGATCACCTGGCAATAACTAACTGCCAGCTTACAGGATCAGACCTGACCCACCTGTCCCAGTGCCTGAACATCCGTCAGCTCAAAGGCCTGGATCTGAGTGGGGTCACCATGACTGACTTTAGTCCTGAGATCCTCCGCATTCTTCTGGAGCAAGTTGCAGCCACCCTCCAGGAACTGAACTTAGAGCAGTGTGGGATCACAGAGTCCCAGCTTGAGTCCATCCTGCCTGTCCTGAGCTGCTATTCCCAGCTCAGGACCTTCAGTCTGTGTGGGAATGTCCTCTCTATGGCCATCATGGAGAAGCTGCTGAGTCACATCACTGGGCTGATCAACCATAGCTTTGTATGAATCACTGTCAGCAAAGTGATATATTTGCTTTTTAATACTCTGTCTAGGTTTGTCATAGCTTTCCTTTTAAGGAGCAAATGTCTTCATGGCTGCAGCCAACGTCCACAGTGATTTTGAAGTCCAAGAAAATAAAATCTGTCACCTCTTCCACTTTTTGCTCTTCTATTCACCATGAAGTGATGGGACAAGATGGAATAATCTTATGTTTTTTAATGTTGAGTTTCAAGCCAGTTTCTTCACTCTCCTCTTTCACCTTCATCAAGAGAATCTGTTTTTCCTCCTCAATTTCTGTTATTAGAGTGGTATCATCTGTATAACTGAGGTTGTTGATATTTCTCCTGGAAATCCTGATTCTAGCTTGTGACTCATCCAGCCTGACGTTTCACATGATTAAACTCATCAAAGCAGTTAAATAGGCAGGGTGACAATATGCAGACTTACCAAGCTCCTTTCCCAATTTTCAACCAGTTAGTTTTTCCATGTTAGATTCTAGCTGTTGGTTCTAAACCCACATACAGATTTCTCAGAAGACAGGTAAGGTAGTCTGGTACTATCTCTTTCAGAATTTTCCATAATTTGTTGTGATCCACACAATCAAAAGCTTTAGTACAGACAATGAAGCAGAGTTCAGTTCGGTTCAGTCAGTCACTCAGTAGTGTCTGACTGTTTGTGAACCCATGGACTGCAGCACACCAGGCTTATGCCATCCAACCATCTCATCCTCTGTTGTCACCTTCTCCTGTCTTCAATCTTTCCCACATCAGGGTATTTTCAAATGAGTCAGTTTTTTGAATCAGATGGCCAAAGTACTGGAGTTTCAGCTTCAGCATCAGTCCTTCAAATGAATATTCAGGACTGATATCCTTTAGGATTGACTAGTTTTATCTCCTTGCAGTCCAAGGGACTCTCAAGAGTCTTCTCCAACACCACAGTTCAAAAGCACCAATTCTTTGGCACTCAGCTTTCTTTATGGTCCAAATCTCACATCCATAGATTACTACTGGAAAAACCATAGCTTTGACTAGACAGGCCTTTGTTGGCAAAATAATGTGTCTGCTTTTTAATATGCTGTCTATGTTTGTCATAGCTTTTCCTCCAAGGAGCAAACATCTTTTAATTTCATGGCTGCAGTCACCATCTGCAATGATTTTGGAGCCCAAGAAATTAAAGTCTCTCACTGTTTCCATTATTTACCCATCTATTTGCCATGAAGGGATGGGACCAGATGCCATGATCTTTGTTTTTTGAATGTTGAGTTTTAAGCCATCTTTTTCACTCTCCCCTTTTCACTTTCATCAAGAGGCTCTATAGTTCTTCTTCACTTTCTGCCATAATAGTGGTGTTACCTGCATATTTGAGGTTATTGATATTTCCCCTGGCAATCTTGATTCCAACTTGTGCTTCATCCAGCCTGGCATTTCACATGATGTATTCTGTATATAAGTTAAATAAGCAGGGTGGCAATAAACAGCCTTGATATACTCGTCTCCCAATTTGGAACCAGCAGAAGACTTTTTTCCTGAAACTCTCTTGCTTTCTCCATGATCCAATGAATGTTGGCAATTTGATCTCTGATTCCTCTGATTCTTCAAAATCCAGCTTATATATACATCTGGAAGTTCAAGTACTGTTGAAGCATAACTTGAAGGATTTTGAACATTACCTTGCTAGCATGTGAAAAGAGTGTGATTGTATTAATGAGGTAGTTTGAACATTCTTTGGCATTGCCCTTCATTAGGACTGGAATTAAACCTGACCTTTTCCCATCCTATGGCCTCTGCTGAGTTTTCCACATTTGCTGGCATATTGAGTGCAGCCCTTTAACAGCATAACCTTTTAGGACTTTAGATATCTCAGCTGTAACTCCATCACCTCCACCTGCATTGTTTGTGGTTATTCTTCATATGGCCCACTTGACTTCACACTCCAGGATTTCCAGGTCTAAGTGACCATACCATTTGTGGTAACCTGGGTCATTAAGACCTTTTTTTGCGTAGTTCTTGTGTGCATTCTTGCCATCTCTTCTTAATCTCTTCTACTTCTGTTAGGTCCTTACCATTCTGTCTTTTATCATGCTCATCCTTGCATGAAATATTCCCTTGACACCTCCAATTTTCTTGAAAAGAGCTCTAGTCTTTCCCATTCTATTGTTTCCCTCTATTTCTTTGCATATTTCTTTTTTTTTTTAATTTTAAAATCTTTAATTCTTACATGCATTCCCAAACATGAACCCCCCTCCCACCTCCCTCCCCATAACAACTTTCTGGGTCATCCCCATGCACCAGCCCCAAGCATGCTGCATCCTGCGTCAGACATAGACTAGCGATTCAATTCACATGATAGTATACATGTTAGAATGTCATTCTCCCAAATCATCCCACCCTCTCCCTCTCCCTCTGAGTCCAAAAGTCCGTTATACACATCTGTGTCTCTTTCCCTGTCTTGCATACAGGGTCGTCATTGCCCTCTTCCTAAATTCCATATATATGTGTTAGTATACTGTATTGGTGTTTTTCTTTCTGGTTTAAGAAGGCTTTCTTATCTCTTTTCTGTTCACTGGAACTCTGCATTCAGTTGTGCATACCTTTCCCTTTCTCCCTTGCCTTTTTCTTCTCTTCTTTCCTCAACTAACTGCCAAACCTCCTCAGACAACCGCTTTTCCTTCCTGCATTTGTTTTTCTTTGGGGTGGTTTTGGTCACTGGCTCTTGCACAAAGCGGAAGTCTTTAACCAAGCTGTTTCATTCTCTGCTTCTCTGTGAAACAAACTCAAGGATTTCTGTTAGTTACCAGTTTCCATTAACTCCATGAGACAGATTTCAATTCAGCAAGAGTGGAGCTCATGTAATCTTCACTTCCCAAACCCCATATAGATCCAGTGAAACCTCTGGAATATAATGAAGAATTTGTAAGACATAAGTTGAAATAATGAATGAAAGAATGATTCTTTTATTCATAGGAAATTTTATGTAAGAATAGATTATATTATAAAGTCATTCATAGATTGATTACAAGAATAGATTACATTATAAAGTGTTTTCCTTTGAGCTGCTATGGATAGCATCACTTCTTATTGTGTTTTGTGAGTTGTCCAAAAACAAACAAAAAAACACACACAAAAGCATGAGACTCCAAATACTTTATGCCTTCTGTACAGTGTTTCTGCCCCATACATTACACCTTAGTTGACTTAATCTATGAAAACAAAACAGAATATCATAGACTGGGTGGCTTCAATTAGGAAAGTTTATTTCTTATAGTTCTGGAGGCTGGAAGCCTAAGATCAAGGAGGTAGCACAGTCTGGTTGTGGAGGGATCCAGGTTCCTAGTTTTGCCACATGGTGGTAGAATAAGGGGGGCACAGGTCACTTCATTTACTTTGAAGGGCACCAAACCTATCTTCGGGCTTCACCTTCACCATCTAATTCAAAACTAGTTACAGCCTAAAGGCCAATGTCCAAATCCCATTATCCATTACCTTTGGGGTTAAGGCTTCCAGATATGAGTTTGTGGGGTGTGGAGGGGCATGTATAGGAAGTAGGACATGGAGAACACACATTTAGTTCATAGCAACCCATTACCATAAAGGACCAATCGACACTTCAACGAGCATCCTCTTCTCTTTGTTTCCCCTACACCTACACCCAAGGCTCCTGTAAACTACCACTGCTATGGAGACTCCTGTGACTGTCCACTTCTGTGAGTGCCCAATAAGACTGTTCTTTCCAAGCCAGGGTGCAGGTTGCATTCTCTTCCTTCTCTGTTTTCCTGCTCCTTTGTCCATAGAAAATATCATCTCCATGCTACAACTGCAGAGAGTGAGAGAGCATTAATCAGATCATGGAAATCTTTCAAAGGCTCCTCTCTTCATTCCACATCCCGTGTGACCTGCCTGTGCCTTCTCTGCCCAGCATCAGTGACCTTCACCTATTCCCAAGTTGGCCACATGCTTCACTACATTAGTGTTTGCATCATCCGCCTAGCATGGGCTCCTCAACTGAAAATATTCTGTTTCACCAAAACTTATTCAGATTCCTGAAACTTCCTCTACAAGTGTCTGTGAACTTTGCTCTAAAATCAAGTTTGAACTAGAATTCTAAGGCAGTTCAGGGAGAATATTTACCCTTGATATCTGATCACCTCAAAAATGTGATCTAGAGGCTTCCTTGGTGACTCTGTCTGGCAATGCAGGAAACATGAGTTTAATCCCTGGTCCATAAAGGTACCCCATGCCATGGGGCAACTAAGCGACAACTGTTGAGCCTTTTCCAGGAGAGGCAATTACTAAGCCCTCATGCTGCAACTACTGAAGCCAGCATGCCCTAGAGCCCGAACTTAACAAGAAAAGTCTCTGCAATCAGAAATCTGCGTCCTGCAGCTGAATAGTAGCCCCCACTCACCACAGCTAAAAGAAAAGCCTTTGCAGTAACCAAGACTCAGTGTTGCTAAACAAACAAACAAACAAACAAAATCTGGTCGAAATTCCTCACTGCCCACTCTTGGTATCTGATCATGCTGAGCTGTCTGCAACAAGAAATCTATTAGACTGGTACAACCAGAATGGGCTTCCCTCATAGCTCAGTTGGTAAAGAATTCGCGTGCAATGTGGGAGACCCTGGTTCGATTCCTGGGCTGGGAAGATCCACTGGAGAAGGGATAGGCTACCCACTCCAGTATTCTGGCCTAGAAAATTCCATGGACTGTATAGTCCATGTGGTCTCAGAGAGTCGGACATGACTAAGTGACTTTCACTTTCACAACCAGAATACCACCCAGGTTTAATGCTTCCTCTCAGCAACTTATGAGGCAGCAAGCATAGTGCTTCTTGGCTTAAATTGCTACCTGTATCTGCTGAATTGTGGATGAAGTCCATTTACACGATGAGAAATATTTTCCTCTATTGTCATAGTTCTGAATTAAATGTGCCTTTACCACTTACACCTGTGTCAATCACTGATTTTCATTTTTGGCAAAATTTCCTAGCAGCTTACTGCTCAAGAGCAAAGGTTCTTCTAAATATCCCTGAGATTCCTACATATCTGAGAATGACCAACTTGGAGTTTGTCCATTGTTGTAGATTTCTATATCAGCTCAAGATGCTTCTTTATATAATTAGTTTCTTTTTTAAAGATTTAATTTAAATAAAGTTGATTTACAGTGTTGTGTTTAATTTCTACTGTATAGCAAACTGACTCAGTTTTACATATATATATATACACACATTATTTTGCATATTCTTTTCCATTATGCTTTATAACAGGATACTGAATATAGTTTCTTTTGCTGCACAGTAGAATCTTGTTGCTTATGTATCCTGAAGGTGGTGACTGCAGCCATTAAATTAAAAGATGCTTGTTCCTTGGAAGCCCAGGAGGAGGGCATGGCAACCCACTCCAGTATTCTTGCCTTTAGAATCCCATTGACAGAGGAGCCTGCCAGGCTAGAGTTCATGGGGTTGCAAAGAGTCAGATACAACTGTAGCAACTTAGCACCCACGTTCCTTGGAAGAATCTATGATAAACCTAGATAGCATATTAAAAGCAGAGACATTACTTTGCCTACAAAGATCTGTATAGTCAAAGCTATGGTTTTTTCAGTAGTCGTGTATGGATGTGAGAGTTGGACCATAAAAAGTTGAGTGCTGAAGAACTGATGCCATCAAACTGTGGTGCTGGGGAAGACTCTTGAGAGTCCCTTGGGCAGAAAGAAGATCAAATCAGTCAATCCTAAAGGAAATCAGCCCTAAATATTCATTGGAAAAACTGATGCTGAAGATAAAGCTCCAATACTTTGGCCACCTGATGTGAAGAGCTGACTCATTGATAAAGAGCCTGATGCTGGGAAAGATTGAAGTCAGGAGGAGAAGGGGACGACACAGGATTAGATGGTTGGGTAGCATTACTGACTCAATGGACATGAGTTTGAGCAAGCTCTGGGAGATGGTGAAGGACAGGGAGGCCTGGAGGGCTGCAGTCCATGAGGTTGCAAAGATTTGGACACAACTGAGTGACTGAACAACAACAACTATATATGACAGTTTGAATCTGCCAATCCAAACCTTCTCTTCCCCATACCCGTCCCCACTGGCCACCACAAGTCTGCTCTCTGTGCATTTTACTCTGTTTCATTTTCATAGGTGGGTTCATTTGTGTCATATTTTTGACTCCATATATATGTGATAACATAGGGTATTTGTCTTTCATTTTTTTACTTACTTCATTAGTATGATAATCTCTAAGTTCATCTTCATTACTGCAACCAGCAATAGTTTATTCTTTTTAATGGCTCAGTAATATCACATCTTCATTATCCATTCTTCTGTCAATGGACATTTAGGTTGTTTCTATGTCTTGGATATTTTAAATGATGCTGATATGAACACAGGAGAGCACCTATGTTTTTGAATTACAATTTTTTCTTCTGGGTATATGCCCAGGAGTGGGGTTGATGGATCATATGAGAATTCCATTTTTAGTTTTATGAGGAGCTTCCATACTGTTTTCCCTGGTGGCTGCACAATTTGCATTCCCACCAACAGTATAAGAGAATTCCCTATTCTTCAGAGGCTCACGGGCATTTATTAATTAGATTTAAAGTCCCTTTTATCTATCATTGAACTGAAGGTGCTAGACTGCAAGGGGATGAAAGGTGAGCCTTTAAAACAATGTTCTTTTTAGATCTCATAGAAGCTTTGATCCCATAGAATCATCCCAACCTTAGACTTTGAAATTTCAAAATTTCTACTAACATTACATGAAGTCTCTCAGACAGTTCTTTCTAACATTCAGGTTTCCTGTCAGCTCTGGAGGAGACAGTGGTCCTTTTGATACTGTCAGCTAAGTATTCTCTGCAGGGAGATGGGAAGATTCCCCTACTTGACAGTGACCTTGGTTCAGCTGCCTACAAATGGGGAAAATATGAGTTAGGTTTAGGTTTTCTCTGAAGGTTATCTTAAGTGATGAATATAAAGTGCCCACACGGTTGCTCCCCAGTTTGTGTTCAAAATCAGAGATGTTTATGATTATCATTGTTAGTAATCTCACTCGATTGTAAGTATTTATTGATGGCCTGGGATTTAATATGTCTATGGAGTAGAATCCAATTTAACCATGTTTTATGCAAAGGGCATTCAAACCCATAGAAGAAACATGGTGAATGGACTCTTCAGGAAAGTGACCGAAGGAGTGAACAACTTTCAGTCATCACTAATGTGGCCAGAGGTGTACAAGAATAGTTTGGGCATCAAATAAATGGGGTGGGAGAGAGGCAAGGAAAATTTTTTAAGCTGGGTTTTCCTTTTATGGGTGCTGTTATATTCAAAATAAACTCTGTGTGATGCAGCCTTGGGTGGGAGTCATCCCTGATTGTGGCACAACTTGAAACACCAGATTCTTGACCTTGGGACCACCAGGGAAGTTCCCAGAAAAGTATTGATCTTAATGAGCACATAAACACAATTTTCTTTCAGTACCTAATGGAGTCACCTTGACCAGAATCTGTATTGAACTTAGCTAAGTTTGAAGAAATAGTAACTGTCTAAATACACTTATAAAAAGTGCAGATTCATGTTGATGTGTGGCAGAACCAATACAATACTGTAAAGTAATTAGCCTCCAATTAAAATAAATAAATTTAAATTTTAAAAAAGGGGGGCCAATAAGATTATAGCTTGGCTTCCATGACCGCTGGAAAATGGTTCAAGCTGCTAGCCATCTGGAAGCTGTCCTCGGTGAAAAAAAAAATCTTAACCTCTTCTGATAGCACCTGCCCCTGGGTGACAGTGTTATTTTCCAGTGACCCACATTTATTTTCCTCTGGTGCCATGCTCCCGAAGAGTCCACAGTGCCCACCATTAGTAACTGTCAGTCTTGGAAGTGTCTGATCCCAGGACTCCACCTCTCCCTCTTCTCACATATTAGAGTACATCTTTTATTTTTTATTTTTTAATTTAAATTTATCATCAAGTAATTAGATTACATCTTTTAATGTTGTTTGCTGGACTGATCCTAAATTTCTGGGAGGAAACACCCTCCAAGATGGCACTGTCTCCTGGGAACCACCATATTTTCATTTCAAAATATCACCCAGAATAGCATCTTTAAATCTTCCTTTTTCTTAAAATAAAGGAGAAAAAGCCATGTATTTTACACTATTGGGATCATTCACAAGGTCCCTTTAGGAATACCCAGTTCCAAACTCTTCTGATCCACTCTTACATCTCACTGAGATTTTGACCTGTGCACCTTGAGAGAAGGCTTGGCTTAAGGCTAAAACTAAACACATTCCCCAAAGCTCTTCCTTTTTTGCCTGTAAAGGCTCATAATCTTCTATGTTTCCCACATAACGCCTGAGTGACAAATTGATACAGGGACACTTTTTTATTATTTTTGTATCTTTGGGGAATATCTGGACTGTTTTCATGAAGCTGTGTTAATTCTAGGACATTCTGATAATTTTGACTGGGCCATAGTTCCCCCAACAAAGTTGGTTTCAAGTTATTTTCTTTCTTGTTCAATGTTAGGAACCAATAAATTGTTCCATGACCAAACCCAGGGATATAACTGTCCATATTGGTGCATATCAACCAATGTTTGTGGAGTGAATCCATGTGTGAGTTCTTGATTCTCTGATCATTATTCTGTTTTCTGAATGTATATCTGATTCAGTCACCTAATGTGGAGAAAAATGAAGATCCAATCAAAACCAATACAATGGACATTCTATAATCTAATCAGGCGCACCTTTTCTGATTTTGTTAGTAGTTGGACAGAGGGATGATGAGATTAGAAAGACCTGTAAAAGTCTCAGCCTCTGAAGAAAGGATGCAGAATCTTCTGACTCCTGAGTCACTGGCTGAGTCCTCCCAGGGCCTATGGTCTGAGCACCACACCAACCACATCACAGTGGTAAGTTACTGTCAGGACTGTTCTGACATCTTTAGCTGACCTTGAGGGTGGCATGGAACTCAAAATGACACAGAGAGGTTTTATGTTTTTTTTTTTAAATTATTTCTCTTTAGATGATAATATTTCAGGTTTTCATTGTGCCTCTAATTGTATTTACCCTGGATCCCAAATATTTTGATTCATGCTGTAGCGATACCATTTTCAGATAGCTTTACCATGATGATATTTCTAATGAAAATATCTGTAAATTTATTTTTTGAAATGCAAAATACTTTTTTGTGTGTACACCTGACATTCATGTAGGAGCATTTTTTCAAATTTACTATTCGCTGTAACTGCAGTAACAAGATGGAGGCTGTGTTGCTCCACATGACAGTCTTCTTCCCTTAGACTAAATGATCATCTGGAAGTCTTCCCCAAATAAAGTTTGGAGTCAACTTTCAGGCTCTTGGTAACCACTTCTCAGTGAGACATGAGAGAAGTGGATGTATCTGAATGTGCTAGTGGTTGAGATGCTTGTTACTGAAATCAGTAGGGAAAAAGCTACAGCTTTGTGCCCAATGAACCCACAGGATCAAAAGGAACAACTGAAAGGCTTCCACCCTTGGCAGTGCATAGATCTTGGCCCTGACTAGGTTCTTCTAAAGGGTTGGGAGACAGTCTATGGTGTGCTCACATTTGCCCTGAAATGGGTGCTTTGTTGATTGGCATTTTCCACAGGATTCCTTTTGGCGAAGAGTCAGGATGAATGTCCCAACCCCACCCAGACTCCTGGACCTTGCAAGAACAAGCCTGCTCAGGGATGAGGACTCAGTCATTTCTGCTCTGGAGTTTCTACCCATGGAGCTCTTCCCATCCCTCTTCGTGGAAGCATTCCAAAGGAGACACATTGAGACCCTGAAGGCCATGGTGCAAGCCTGGCCCTTTGTCCACCTGCCTCTGGGGGCCCTAATTGACCTGCCTCATGTGGGGCCCCTACAAGCAGTGCTGGAAGCACTTGACATCCTCCTTGCCCAGAAGGTTCCCTCAAGGTGAGCCTGACTTGGGGAACCTGGTAAAATCCTGGGTGTCCCAGAGAAGACAGCTGGGGTGAGGGAATGTGGGTGGCAAGGGATGGACCAGAGGGTTCTGAAGATGGAAATGAAGAAGGCTTGTCTCACTAAAGGAAATTCCTCTGGAAGCATAAGGGTGCTTGTAATGAACAGGAGCCTGAAATATCATGTACTTCTGCTAGTGATCCTTAAAGTTACTAGAAGTGAAGATTCAGAAAGGACAAGAAATGAAGCAAGATGGAAGAAAGTGAGTCAGAAAGTGAAGAGGGCAAGACAGCAGGTGACATCAGTAATCTGAAGTTACAGCAGAAGAGAGCAGTGTGAGCTTAATTTTTGTGGCTATTTTTTCTTTCTGGGTGGATTTTAATGCATCTCTACCAATCTCCTTTTTCTCTATAGGAGGTGCAAACTGCGGGTGCTAGATTTGCGGGACACTGATCATAAATTCTGGAGCATGTGGTCTGGAGCCAACAATCGTGGAGGCACAAGCTCAGGAAGAGCACCAGTGATTGAACCCAGCTCGATAACAAAGCAGCACTTGGCGCCATTGAGGGTTTTCACAGAACTTTCCCTGAAAAAAAGGACCCTGAATAACTTCCTTACCTACCTTCTCCAGTGGGTGGAGCAGAGAAAAGCTTCCATACATCTGTGCTGTAAGAAGCTGAAGATCTTTTCGATGTCAATGGAAAATATTGTGAAGGTCCTGAGCTTGGTGCAGCTGGACTGTATCCAGGAGGTGCAGGTGAATTGCACCTGGCATCTGTCCACCCTGGCCACATTTGCTCCTTTCCTGGGCCGCATGAGTAATCTGCAAAGACTCGTTCTCTTCCCTATCCATGTATCTGCCTTTAGGAAGCACGAGCAGGATCACATTGTGCAAATTACCTCCCAGTTCCTGAGGCTGGGCCACCTCCGGGATCTTCATCTGGACTCTCCCTCCTTTCTTGAAGGCTGCCTGGACCAGATGCTCAGGTGAGTGTGCACCACTGTCTGGGTAACACTGAACATAACATTAGAATGTCAAAGTCACTGTCACCTGAAGGGTGGTGTCCCATGACCACGGAAATAAAGATTGCATGCTAAACTGTTATAGTGGCTCTTGAAAGGGACACCTTGCTGTGAAGGTACAGATTATTGACTGGGATGTTTGGATCTGGCCCTGGAGGGTTTGTAATTTCTTCGTTCAGCAAAGGTGTTTATGTTCAAATGACTTCAAAATAGAGGAAATAAAGGGGACTCTGTGGGGGAATCACATCAGAGCAGAGCATTTCTGAAGAGAAGCTCTATGCTCACCAGGATTGTGGCCACAATGAGCTTGTCTTAAACTATCTGTCTGTATATCTTGTTTTTTTGTGCTCCAGACAAGGTAATTAATATAAGGGAAAATTATGATTCTAGAGATTATGTTAATCCAGCTAAGCAAAATAGATAATAAAAAGTGATGGAAAATTTGTAGATGATCCGAGAATGTAAGTCAGCCCATTAGCCTGGCATCACATTTTATGTTGTAGAATCTTGGGTAAGTTTATTCTTTATGAATTTCTCTCTAGATCCACACCTGGTCAAAGATATAGGCATCTGGAGCCCAAAGTTGGACTGAAGGAATCCCTAGGTGAAATAATTTTTTATTTCATTCACCTAGAAATAAAATTCAGTGACGACCACCTTTGATTGAGGCTCTGTGTCAGGCTCTCCTCTGAGCATGTTCTAGTGCATTCCATTATACTCATTCATCCTCATAAGGAAGTGGAGTATGTTGTATTCTGCTTGATGGATGAGGGAGAGAACTTTCAAGATTCTATGAATTGACTCAGTCACATAGTGCAGGTGACAGGACTGAGCCTAGATTGAGACTGGGCAATCAGTGTATTGACCCCCATCAGATGGTCAGACTTAACTCTTGCCCTGAAGAAACCATTTGCCTCTCACATATAGCCACCATGGGGCTTCCCAGGTGGCACTAGTAGTAAAGAACCCACCTTCCAGTGCAGGAGACACAAGAGACTCGGATTGGATTCCTGGGTCAGGAAGGTACCCTGGAGAAGGAAACAGCAACCCACTCCAGTATTCTTGCCTGGGAAATGCCATGGACAGAAGAGCCTTGTGGGCTACAGTCCATGGTGTCACCAAGGGTCAGACTCAGCTTAGCAACTGAATATCACACCACCATGTAGCCACCTGGCACCCAGTTTCCAAGAACTAACTGTTTGGTGTCTCCCTAGGTGCCTGAAGACCACCTTGCACAACCTCTCAATAACTAAATGCCGACTTACGGAATCAGACTTGATCCACTTGTCCCAGTGCCCGAACATCTGTCAGCTAAAAAGCCTGGAAATGATTGGTGTCACCATGACTGATTTTAGTCCTGAACTGCTCCAAGTTCTGCTGGAGAAAGTTTCAGTCACCATCCAGGAACTGTACTTAGACCAGTGTGGGATCATGGACTCCCAGTTTGAGGCCATCCTGCCATCCCTGAGCCGCTGCTCCCAGCTCAGTTCCTTCAGTCTATGTGGGAATCTTCTCTCCATGGCTGTCATGGAGAAGATGCTGCGACACACCGCTGGGCTGTCCTGTTTAAGTCAGGAGTGGTATCCTGCCCCTCAGGAGAGTTACAGCCCTCAGGGTGTCCCCCTGGAAGGCAGACTTGCTCACCTTCGGACTCAGCTGTTAGAGATTCTGAGAGACTTAGGCCAGCCCAGGATCATCAGGATTTTCCTAAGTCCCTGTCCTCACAATGGTGATGACTTATGTCATCATGTGGAGCCCATTATATACAGCTATAGTACCCCTGCCTAGGTGGTTCCCTGTATGAAAAGCTTTCTTCTGGGCACTTAGAAATCTAGGACCTGTGTACTTCATAACATGAAAATCTACAGTTTCAGACATCAGCTCAATGTGAATGGGCAAAGAAAAGATGATCCAGTGGAAGTTCAAGATTGTAGGGGGAAATGTAGACTCTGGAAAATGATGGGACTTTCAATGACATGGGTTAAATAGCATAAGAATACTGAATGTAATTTTCCGAATATACTTGTGATGTACATGTTGATGTTATCCTTGGGTGCATGATTGTAAAGAAATGGTCAGAAATAAAGAAATCTTCAGTATATATGGACTGGTGCCCTCCATGATACAGAATCATTTTCTCTGTTTTCACCTCAAGATCTTTAGTTACTGATGAAAGAAAATGCACTAAATTATCCATGACCTGAAACCTTACTATTCCCACTAGTTCTCCATTCTGTCTTGGAGAACAGCATTTATACAAAGCTACCAATGAATTATAGTTCACCTGGAGAAGGCAATGGCAACCCACTCCAGTACTCTTGCCTGGCAAGTCCATGGACAGCAGAGCCTGGAAGGCTGTAGTCCATGGGGTCACTAGGAGTCAGACACAACTGAGCGAATTACTTTCACTTTTCACTTTCATGCATTGGTGAAGGCAATGACAACCCACTCCAGTGTTCTTGCCTGGAGAATCCCAGGGATGGGGGAGCCTGGTGGGCTGCCTTCTCTGGGGTCGCACAGAGTCAGACACAACTGAAGTGACTTAGTAGCAGCAGCAGCAAGCTGCTTTAGCAGCCAGCACAGGGAGGGGCAGGGAGAACTCAAAGGAAAGAGTCCTCTCTCTAGAGATAGACATTCTGAGCCTCCAGACTCCTAGGTTACCTGCTGGTACATGAGATCAGATGACATGAACTAACGTGGCAAGCAGGACTGTAGGTTTTAGCATGCTATAAACATCTGCTGTAATGTACATGTTCATTTAGTACAAATACTTGTGCTGTGATTTATATAAAGAAGATCTATCTTTTGAAATTATAAAAAAAATTTGAGTACTTAAAAAAATGCATGAAAGGCCCATGGATTGTAATCTACCAGGCTCCTCTGCCCATGGAATTCTCCATGCAAGAATACTAGAGTGTGTAGCCATTCCCTTCTTCAGGGGATGGTCCCCACCCAGGGATCAAACACTGGTCTCCTGCACTGCAGGCAGATTCTTTACTGCCTGAGGTACCAGGGAAGCCCCAGACAGAGGAGCCTGGTGGGTCCTCTGGGGTCCCATAGAGATGGACACGACTGAGCGATTAACATGAGGGAATAAGTGAGAAAATTGTTCTAAAAAATAAGTTATAATAGTAGGTAGTTCTCTGACTAATGCCTGTGGATAATTTATTTAAATGCTTAAGTTCATTTGGAGCCACCAAAAAAAAAAAAATAATAATAATTTTAATGATCATTCAAAAAGAACAGTTTCTTCTTTAAAAACTAATTAGAATAAGGACCTCCATGTTGGTCCAGCGGCTAAGATTCCATGTTCCCAATGAAGGGGTCCCAATTGGATCCCTGGGCAGGCAATTAGATCTCACATGCTGCAACTAAGGTTTCCTGTGCTGCAACTAAAGACGGATCCTGCAAGCCACAATGGAGTTGGATGGACTGTCCCGAACGCCACAACCAGACCTGGAGCAGCCAAATAAATAAATGAATAAATAAATGGTTTTTTTAATTAAATAAATAAAAATCTGAGCCACATGATTCCAATAAATTTGAAAAATATTTAGAATAGCAAAATTTCAGAGCTGGAAGAATTACAGCTGTGTTTTTAAAAATGTGTTTTATATTTGAGAGAATTTTTGTCTTCTAACTAAAACTGAGCAGAAAGTAAGAGACTTTCTATGTAAATCCTGCCCTCAGCACATGCATAGCCTCCTGAGCCATCAACATTCCCCACTGGATTGGTATATTTGTTATCAATGATGAACCTACATTGATGTATCATTATCCCCCTACATATATAGTTTAAATTGAGGTTCATTCTTGGTTTTGTGCATTCTCTGAGTTTTGTCAAGTACATAATGACATTGTAGAATCACACAGAGTATTTGCTCTACCTATTTATCCCTCCTCCACCTCAACCCCTAGAAAAATCTGATTATGTCACCATTCTCAGAGTTTGCCTTTTGCAAATTGTCATGTAGTTGGACTCAATTATGTAGCCTTTTCAGATTGGTTCTTTCACTTAATAATAGACATTGAGGGTTTCTCCATGTCTTTTCATGGTTTGATACCATTTCATTGCCTGAATGTATCACAGTTCACTAGTTCTTTCACCTTTTGAAAGACAACTTGGCTTCTTTCAAGTTTTGGCAACAATGAATAAAGCTGCTATAAGCTTCTATATGTATGCTTTTTGTATGGACAGAATAGACTAAAACCAAGGAGTGAAACTGTTGGATTGTAGGATAAAGGTACATATTAAAATTGTTTTTTTATTGACAATCTCCCCTGTTAGACAGATACCTTTCCATGGAGAGTAGGAACAGTTTCTCTACCACCCTATGATCTATATCAGACCACAAGGCTGTTAAGGTAGTAAATAATTACAACTGCATAATCCCTGGAAAGCTTTATCATCAGTATATGGTCAAATGTTATTTTTTATTGAAAAGTCACTTTGGAGAAAATCAATGTCATATTATTGAATGCCAGCCTTTGACTCTGTGGGTCACAATAAACTGTGGAAAATTCTGAGAGGTGGGAATACCAGATCACCTGACCTGCCTCTTGAGAAACTTATATGCAGGTCAGGAAGCAGCAATTAGAACTGGACATGGAACAACAGACTGGTTCCAAATAGGAAAAGGAGTACATCAAGGCTGTATATTGTCACCATGCTTATTTAACTTATATGCAGAGTACATCATGAGAAACGCTGGAGTGGAAGAAACACAAGGTGGAATCAAGATTGTCGGGACAAATATCAATAACCTCAGATATGCAGATGACACCACCCTTATGGCAGAAAGTGAAGAGGAACTAAAAAGCCTCTTGATGAAAGTGAAAGTGGAGAGTGAAAAAGTTGGCCTAAAGCTCAACATTCAGAAAACTAAGATCATGGCATCTTGTCCCATCACTTCATGGGAAATAGATGGGGAAACAGTGGAAACAGTGTCAGACTTTATTTTGGGGGGCTCCAAAATCACTTCAGATGGTGATTGCAGCCAGGAATTAAAAGACATTTACTCTTTGGAAGGAAAGTTATGACCAACCTAGATAGCATATTGGAAAGCAGAGACATTACTTTGCCAACAAAGGTCCGTCTAGTCAAGGCTATGGTTTTTCCAGTGGTCAAGTATGGATGTGAGAGTTGGACTGTGAAGAAAGCTGAGTGCCGAAGAATTGATGCTTTTGAACTGTGGTGTTGGAGAAGACTCTTGAGAGTCCCTTGGACTGCAAGGGGATCCAGCTAGTCCCTTCTAAAGGAGATCAGTTCTGGGTGTTCATTGGAAGGAATGATGTTAAAGCTGAAACTCCAGTACTTTGGCCACCTCATGTGAAGAGTTGACTCATTGGAAAAGACTCTGATGCTGGGAGGGATTGAGGGCAGGAGGAGAGGGGGACAACAAAGGATGAGATGGCTGGGTGGCATCGCCAACTCATTGGACAGGAATTTGGGTGAACTCCGGGAGTTGGTGATGGACAGGGAAGCCTGGCATGCTGCAATTCATGGGGTCACAAAGAATCGGACACGACTAAGTGACTGAACTGAACTGAACTGAACAGCAATTAATATATATGTCCATGTAAATTACCTGTAAAACAAATCTCCATGTGTTTTCCATGCTCCCAGTTATAAAATAATGTCATAAGGATGTAATATACAGTGTGAGGATAAAAATTAATAATACTATATCTTGCATTTGAATACTGCCTAAAGAGTAGGTCACTAAAGTTCTCACCACAACAAAAAATTATAACTATGTGACATGGCGGTTGTTAAGTATTTATCGTGATGATCATTTTGAAATATATATATATACCAAACTATTTACATATACACAGAAAACAAACCAATGCTATATGTCAATTATATTTTGATAAACCTGGAAAAAAATGTTATCTGAGAAAATATGCTAAAAGAGAAAATAGAAAAAAGAGACAAAGGTTTTACTATGAAAACAGTAACAAATGTTTGTACTTCTGATTGATTCAGCTGCATAAACTGAAATTGCTAGCTGAGATGGAGCGGAGAAGGTGTTGCTGCATGATCCTGTACTAATCTTCAACTCTCAGATAAAACGAAGTGTGACTGTGTGGCATGGACATGGTTAAATACCAATTTAAGGAGGAAAGATCTGTCACCTAAATTTCTCATCAATAGGGGAAAGCTACCTCTTATTTAGTGGAGGTGATGAAATTCTAGTTGAGCTGTTTCAAATCCTGAAAGGTGATGCTGTGAAAGTGCTGCACTCAATATGCCAGCAAATTTGGAAAACTCAGCAGTGGCCACAGGACTGGAAAAATTCAGTTTTCATTCCAATCCCAAAGAAAGTCAATGCCAAAGAATGCTCAAACTACCACACAATTGCACTTATCTCACATGCTAGTAAAGTAATGCTCAAAATTCTCCAAGCCAGGCTTCAGCAATATGTGAACCATGAACTTCCAGATGTCCAAGCTGGTTTTAAAGGCAGAGGAACCAGAGATCAAATTGCCAACATCCGCTGGATCATGGAAAAAGCAAGAGAGTTTCAGAAAAACATCTATTTCTACTTTATTGACTATGCCAAAGCCTTTGACCGTGTGGATTACAATAAACTGTGGAAAATTCTGAAAGAGATGGGAATACCAGACCACCTGACCGGCCTCTTGAGAAACTTATATGCAGGTCAGGTAGTAACAGTAAGAACTGGACATGGAACAACAGACTGGTTCCAAATAGGAAAAGGAGTACATCAAGGCTGTATGTTGTCACCATGCTTATTTAACTTATATGCAGAGGACATCATGAGAAATGCTGGGCTGGAAGAAGCACAAGCTGGAATCAAGATTGTCGGGAGAAATATCAATAACCTCAGATATGCAGATGACATCACCCTTATGGCAGAAAGTGAAGAGGAGCTAAAAGCCTCTTGATGAAAGTGAAAGAGGAGAGTGAAAAAGTTGGCTTCAAGCTCAACATTCAGAAAACTAAGATCATGGCATCTTGTCCCATCACTTCATGGGAAATAGATGAGGAAACAGTGGAAATAGTGTCAGACTTTATTTTTGGGGGCCGCAAAATCACTGCAGATGGTGACGGCAGCCAGGAAATTAGAAGACGCTTACTCCTTGGAAGGAAAGTTATGACCAACCTAGATAGAATATAGAAAAGCAGAGACATTACTTTGCCAACAAAGGTCTGTCTTGTCAAGGCTATGGTTTTTCCAGTGGTCAAGTATGGATGTGAGAGTTGGACTGTGAAGAAAGCTGAGTGCCGAAGAATTGGTGCTTTTGAACTGTGGTGTTAGAGAAGACTTGAGAGTCCCTTGGACTGCAAGGAGATCCAACCAGTCCATTTGGAAGGAGATCAACCCTGGGATTTCTTTGGAGGGAATGATGCTAATGCTGAAACTCCAGTACTTTGGCCACCTCATGTGAAGAGTTGACTCATTGGAAAAGACTCTGATGCTGGGAGAGATTGGGGGCAGGAGGAGAAGGGGACGGACCGAGGATGAGATGGCTGGATGGCATCACTGACTCAATGGATGTGAGTTTGAGTGAACTCCGGGAGTTGGTGATGGACAGGGAGGCCTGGCGTGCTGTGATTCATGGGGTCACAAAGAATCGGACATGATTGAGCGATTGAACTGAACCTCTTCTTTTCGGTAAACTTTCTTCCTAGATTAGCAGTATTCAAAGTTTTGGTCTCAAGACTCCTTTATATTCTTAAAATGTATTGAGGATCCTAAAGAGCTTTGTCTATGTAGGTTATGTCTATCAATATTAACCATATTAGTTAAAGTGGAAGAATGCTGAAAACTCATTTATTAACTCAATTAAGCATAACAGTTCAAACGTATTTCACATTTTTACCAAAAGTGGTTATGTTTTACAAAAAAAAGGAGCATAATATAAAGAGTCATACCTTAAAAACTAACAATTTTATTGGGATATAATTTACATATTTTATAAAACATCCAGTTAATCTTACCTGGTGGCTCAGATGGTAAAGAGTCCACTTGCAATGCAAGATACACAGGTCAATCCCTGAGTTTTAAAGATCCTCTGGATAAGGCAATGGGAACCCACTCCAGTATTCTTGCCTGGAGAATTTCATGAACAGAGGAGTGTGGTGGGCTACAGTCCATGGGGTTATAAAGAGTTAGACATGTAAAGCTGGTCACATAAAGACTAACACACACAGAGATAAATTTTATATATTTTACAAAATATACACTTAAAGTATGCAATTCAATGCTTTTCAATACATTTACAGAACTGCATAGCTGTCACCAAAATCTTAGAACATTTTCATCACCCCCAAAGAAACTCCATACCCATTAAGAGCAATGCCCCATTTTCTCACAAATGTCTCAGGTCCTGACAACCTCTGATGTACCTTCTGACTTCATGAATTTCCCCACTTCCACTGACATTCACGTGATGGTCTGTCAGTCAGTTCTTTTCCAACAATTAGGATGTCCGACAGCTCAGTGGAGGGGATCCTTCTGAATCTCCTGCTTGAGGGAATCTATCAATCACTCACTTCATGGAAGAGGGCAGTCTCTACTCCCTGGCTCAGATCAGTTTACCAGCTTAAAAAGAGGGGAAAGGGCAGTGGCATTTATATTTTCTATGAAGGTTTTTTGAAGAAGTGGGTGATAAGTGCCCATTCAGTGGATGTTCAACCAACAGAGATGTTTATGATTATCATTGATGCTAATCTCACTCTACTGTACCTCATGAATAAAGAATTGAAGAACTGGTTATTATAAGGTCTATTTAGTACAATCCTGCTGAACTCATTTTAATTCAAAGACCTTGATTCCTAGGGTAGAAATGTAGTGAATGAAATCTTTTCAAAGGATACCAAGATGGAGAATACTGAGAAGTGTTCTTAAGAAGAGAATCTTAAGAAGATTCTCTTAAGAGAATCTCAGCTTTGGCAGCCAGTGGTGCAGAAATACTTGGGCATCACTCTGAATGAGGGAAAGAAAGGTATGGAGAATTCACTGGAGTTGAGGGAGGCTCTCACGTTATGTCTTGAAATTTCAAAAGGATCTCTGTGTGGAACCCAGTGTGGCAGTCACCACTGAAAATAGCAGACAAACACCAAATATAGCTTCTGAATTCTTAAAGGAAAGGTGGTGAAATTTGTGAGCAGTGCTAAATATGAAGAAAAAAACAGAATTTTATTTCTATCCTTAATGGCATTGCCTCAATCAGAAATTCCATTAAACTTAGCTAAATGTGAAGAAGCAGTCATTATTAAAATATACCTGGGGGAACTCCCAGGTTGTCTAGTGGTTAAGAATCCACCTTCTAATGCAGGGGTCATAGGTTCAATCCCTGGTCAGGGACTAAGATCCCACCTGCTGTGGGGCAACTAAGTCTGTGTGCCAAAATGATGGGCCTGCACATGTAAGACTTCACATGTAATATTCTGCATTCCACCACTAAGACTCAATGCAGTCAAATAAATAAACATTTTTTAAATGTATGTACTTGGAAAGGGCCAATGGGATTATGGCTGGGTTCCCAGGGCCCCTGGAAAATGGCTGCTGCTAACTGCCAATTAGAAAGCATCTTCTGTAGGAAAAATCTAGAAGAAAATATGTCATGGTAACAGCTGCCATGATGAGGACAGGGCTATTTGCAACTGACTCTTGTTTATGTCTCCCCTGGCTCCAAGTTCCCAAAGAGCCCACACTATCCATCCTCAGTGGCTCTCAGGCTTGGAAATGTCTGAGTTCCCAGGACTGGGTGCCTCACTCTCCACTCACACTCTCATAGTTAGTGTTTTTAAGTAAATTTGCTGAGTTGATCCCATCCTTCTGGCAAGTAAAGAGCTCAAAATTAACATTGTCTCGTCATAGTTACTCCCTTCAAATTTCTAGACTCCATCCAGAGGAAAAAAAAATTTAATCTTGATCTTACCAAATAGGAATAAAATATTTTACACTGTTTGGGTCATTCACTGGGTACTTTTAGATATGTGAGTGCCTGCTAAGTCACTTCAGTCATGTCCAACTCATTGCAATGCTGCCAGGCTCCTCTGCCCATGGGATTCTCCATGCAAGAATATTGGAGTGGATTGTCATTTCCTTTTCCAAAGGATCTTCCTGATTCCAGTGATTGAACCCACATCTCTTATGTCTCCTGCATTGTCAGGAGTGTTCACTTGTAGATACACTCAGCTGCCATTCTTAAGGAACCATTGTCTTTAGGAAGAGTTATAATTCTGGGACATTTTGATTATTGTTTTTGGTAATTGTTTATTAATATTTTTATTATTAGTCTCATTCAGGAAGACATTAAACTCTCTTTGTTTCACACCTAGGACTACAAGGGTACCTATTAGTAAAACTCAATCAATGTTTGTGTACCAAATCCAAAAATGATTCCTTGATTGCCATGGGCCCCCACCCCCCACTTTTTCTCTTTTTTTGAATGAATATGTGGTTCTATCAATTCATCTGAATAAAGACAAATATACAGTCAGGATTAACCTGATGGGCTGTGTGTGTGCTTAGTCTCTCAGTTGTGTCTGACTCTTTGTGAGCTACAGCCCATGGACTGTAGCACTCCAGACTCCTCTGTCCATGGGGATTCTCCAGGCAAGAATACTGGAGTGGGTTGCCATGTCCTCCAGGGAATCTCCCCAACTCAAAGACTGAACCCAGGTCTCCCGCACTGCAGGTGGATTCTTTACCATATGAGTCTCCAGGGAAGCCCAATCTGATAGAATATAATTAGGTACAACTTCTTGATTGGAAGGTAGTAGTTGAAAAGACAGAAGATGTGATTAGAAAGATCTACAAAGCCTTAGTTACCCAGGAAAAGATGCAGAATTTCCTTGCTCTGTAGTCACTACCTGGGTTCTCCACAAAATTGAAGTCTGAATACCCTGCCAGTCACAGTAGAGCTGGTAGAATAACAGTCTAAGTTAAGGACACCCAGATCTCCCCTATGGTAATCTGGTCTTGAATGATGACATACAGTTAGAGATTTCAGGGATATTTTCCTCTTTCTTCCTTTTCAATGAATATATTTCAGGTTTTGGTTTTGCCTCTAAGGGTAACTGTACCTTTAATAATAAACACTTTCATCTGCAATTTGATGTATATCATTTTTAAATACCTACACCAACTAGATTTACTTTTTAATGAAAAATCTCTAACTATTTGGAACTTTATTTCTTGACATTTAAAATATTTAGTTTGTGCACAAATAACATTCATTTTAGCCGTATCTCCTTAATCTTTCCCAGCCAGTTTACTGTGGGAATTGAGGATGGAGGCTCTTTTGGCCCATGTGATTCCCCTATTCCCATAGGTTAGGGCTGTAAGTGATGGTCTGAGAGTGTTCCCCAAAAACAGATTGTAATCAGGTTTCAGGCTCATAGTACCCACCTCCCAGTAAGACATGATTAAACAAAGATGTGGAAAAAAATGATAAGGTAGTGACTGATGTTTCCATCTCCATGGTACTTGTGAGACACTACTTGTGGTTCCAGAAAGGGTAGACCTATGTCATTTTGTTAGGGGAAGCACACTGATTGAAACTGCTCACTCTGGCCATGCACCATAGTAACCATTTGCATGAGTTGTTTTATGACAGGAGGTCCTGGTAAGGAACGTGGAACTAATAAGCCACCGCCAACCGAAGTGTTCAGGAAAGGTCAAAAGGAGATGCCACATGTCCGACCACTTCCCAGAATCCTTCTCTCTGGCATCCACCTTGGCTGAACCAGGCGTGTACCACCAGGAAGGACTCTGAGTCAGAATGATTGGCTAAAGACAAGCAGGAAATTAATCCCATCACCATAAAACCCGAGACCACGAGCCACATGGCAGAGCAGTTCTCCTGGGTTCCCTTACCCTACTGCTCTCCT
Organism: Ovis aries; assembly: GCF_016772045.2. Lineage (NCBI taxonomy): Eukaryota > Metazoa > Chordata > Mammalia > Artiodactyla > Bovidae > Ovis > Ovis aries. The sequence continues at coordinate 53,671,495 of NC_056065.1, forward strand.
CCCGGGCGCCCTTTCCCACTAAAATCTCTTGCTTTGTCAGCATATGTGTCTCCTCTGACAATTCATTTCCAAGTGTTAGACAAGAGCCCAGTTTTAGGCCCTGGAAGGTGTCCCCTTTTGTGCAACAATTTTGTCAACAGAGCCCAGAGTATAATTTGTGTAGATTAAGGCTCTTCCACTACTGCCAGAGAAGTAACTATGGCCATGATTTGGTTCTTCTGCAGTGTGAGGAGACACATGAAGGTCACGCTCAGCCTGAGAAGGATGATTTATTCCCTGAAAATACTCATGGGATTCCTTTTGGAGTAGAGTCAGCACGAGTGTCTTGAACCCTCTCAGACTCCTGGACCTGGCAGCAATGAGCCTGTGGAGGGGCAAGGCCTCAGCTATCTCCACTTTTGAGTACCTGCCCACCGAGCTCTTCCCACCACTGTTTATTTCAGCCTCCTTTGGGAGACACAGTGAGACCCTGAAGGCCATGGTGCAAGCCTGGCCCTACGTCTGCCTGCCTCTGGGGAGTAGTCTGATGTCGTTGTTTCACAGAGGGAACCTACAAGCAGTGTTGGATGGGCTTGATGACCTGCTTGCCCAGAAGGATCACCCCAGGTAAGTCTGATCTAAGTATCTTGGTAAGGTCCTAGACATCCTGAAGAGACAGCTGGTGTCATAAGAGTGTATGGCCAAGGGATGGACCAGAGGCTTCTGATGAGGCTGATGAAGAAGCTCAGAGGCTTTGGCTATTGCTCAGTTCACTTTGAGAAATGCTTTCCAGCAGTGCAGGAGTGCTTAAGATGCAAGGGAACCTGAAAGTACATGTCCCAGCCTCCTTAAGGGTACTAGCAGTAGAAAGCTAGAGAAAATGGAAGGGGAAAAGGAGATGGAAAAAGGTCAGATGGAGAAGGAAGAAGAGGGCAAGGCAGAAGGTGATGTTAGGAATGTGAAGTAAAAGCACACTTGGGAAGTCTGAGTGTTGCCTAAAATTCTGAGACTGTGATTTCATTCTATGCGAATCTTAAACCATCACACCCAATCTGCTATTTCTCCACAGGAGATGCAAACTGGAGAAGGGCCTTGGATGAGGAGGAAGTAAGTGGAAATGCTCATTCTGTCTGTATTACTGGGATTTTGACAATGAGAATATTGCCCTGTACTCCTTGAGCATAACCAACGAAAGCATGGAAAACAAAAGAAGTTTTCTTTAATTACTGAATCAAACCTGCTTGCTTACCATAAAGCAGGGAAACTAATATACTAACTGGGAATGGCAGAGAAAAGTGCAGGATTTACTACAGGAACTAAGCAAAGAACAGGGACAACCAGTTACTCAAAAGGACAAAATTTCCAGATGACTTTCGGGAAAAGACTTTTGAAGACAAGGTGAAGGAGAGTGTTGTGGAGAGCAGCTCCTGAACATTCTTCTGATTGGTTGGTGGTGATGTAATTAGAAGCCAACTTCATCAGCCTTCTTCCAACTGCTCTGTGGTCTACTCGCTTCTGGTCAGCATGCAGTTAACTTCTTCCACATGGTGGGAGTTTCAGTATATACAAATGGCTCAAGGATATGGCTCAGAATATTATCTATAGCCCCTGAAGTGGTTTTAAAGATCCTCGAATTTGATTAATGGATAAACTATTATTATTGTCTGTTGCTTGATTGTTTCCCCGTTTCCTCATATTTTCTGTTTATACTTGTTCTTTGGAACTTGAGGAAGGCCTAGAAGCCTAAAGGTTCTCTACAAACAAGAGGGAGGAGGAGAACTTGGTGGAGGATCAGCTCCAGGAATGCCCCGTAGGGTCTTGTTTGTCACACTTTCATATACAATTTACATTGTGCACTACATTGAACACAAGTGTTATTTCTTCCATAGCCAACTTATTTGTGCTATTGATAACCAACCAATGCTGAATTTCCCAAGATTTGCATTTCAGTGCAAAATAACATTTGGTTATAAACTGACTTTAAAGGTTTTCAGAATGTTATATGCCTTTACTGCTTATCAGGCTTCTTGTTCATCTGTGGGACCACAGGGTGATAGAGTCCCTGCCTTTTATGGGATAATCTCTATCAGGTAAGATTGTCAAGGGAGAAAAATAATTGCAATACATACCTTTTTCATATAATCCAGTTATCTTTTTCCTTGATATTTAATGAATTTAATGGCATCACTGACTCAATGGACGTGAGTCTGAGTGAACTCGGGAGTTGGTGATGGACAGGGAGGCCTGGCGTGCTGCGATTCATGGGGTCACAAAGAGTCAGACACGACTGAACTGAACTGAAAACATGTCCACATAAAACGTGCATACAGATGTTTGTAGTGGCAAACCAAGGAAGCAACTAAGATGTCTTTCAGTAGATAAATGAATAAATAATGTCTGGTACATTCAAAAAATTCAACATGAAACAGGAAAAGACACAGAAGTAACTTGCATTACTAACTGAGAAGCCTGCCTACTGGACAATTCCAATTATATAACATTTTGGAAAAAACTTCCTTGATAGCTTCGTTGGTAAAGAATTCATCCACAATGCAGGAGACCCCAGTTCAATTCCTGGTTTGGGAAGATTTGCTGGAGAAGGGATGGGCTACACACTCCAGTATTCTTGGGCTTCCCTGGTGGCTCAGCTGGTAAAGAATCTGCCTGTAAAGTGGGAGGCCTGGGTTCGATCCCTGGGTTGGGGAGATCACCTGGAGAAGGGAAAGGCTCCCCACTCCAGTATTCTGGCCTGGGGAATTCCATGGACTGTGCCCATGAATTGGTGGCCATATGTCAAAGGTAAGTCCCACTTTAGGTCCTGGGTTTGTTCTCCTTCCTATTGTAAGGAATACAGGGTAAGCTAGAGGAATAAAGTATCCTGGGATTTCTGCTAGGAGGGAAAAAGTAGGCAAAGACCCATTTAATAGTGTCTTGCTATATGCCAAGTTGGGTGCCAAACTCTCAAGTGCATCATCTCATTGATTCCTAGAAAATTCCAGAACCTAGGTTTGTATCATCATCTTCCTTCACACACACACACACACACAGAGAGAGAGAGAGAGAGAGAGAGAGAGAGAGAGAGAGAACAGAAAAACTGAGCTCTTGCCTGAAACACCTTCTTTCCTAAATCCCCTCCCTCCTTGAATCAGCAACACCAGTCCATGAAACCTCAGCAGACTGTTTTTCTGTGAATGCCCTCTGTTTAGGGTCAATGTGATGGTTAATTTTCTTGTGTAAATGTTCCTATGTTTAAAAAAAAATAGTGCCGATAAAACATGAGTTCTGGTTGAAGATGTTTCTGGAAGAAATTAACATTGGAAACAACTGAATGAAGAGATCTGCCCTTACCAATGTGAATGGGCATCATGCAGTCCTTGGGTTCTAAATGAAACGAGGAGGGAAAATTCTCTCCTTTCTCTCTTCTTACCCACAAACATTGAAGCTTCTGGCTCTCAAGTCTCTATGCTGTGAAACTTAAGCAGTGGTTCCCTGCTTCTTAGGTCTTTGGTCTCAGATTTGGAGTAACACGATCAGTTTACCTGATTTTGAGCCTTAATCCTCAGTCTGAGTTATAGCACTGGCATTGCAGGTTGTCTAGGTTACAGATAGCGGATTGTGGGACTTTTCAGACTGTGTAACCAAGCAAGTCCATTAGCATAACAAAAGTCTTCCTATATATATATCTGTATATACAGGTGACCCTAGGAAACACTGGTGTGAAATGCTCAGATTGACTTATACACAACCATGTATCAAGAGTAAATGTCATTACACAGAATATAGTTGGTGGAATTCAAGGATGTGGAAATGAGGAAATGGAGGGTAGACAATAAATTATATGAAGATTTTCATCTGAGCATGGGTAGCACCCCTCACTGACACATTGTTTAACAATCAGTTGTACAGTATTTGTTACTCAGAAGAACCCTAACAACTACAGTGTCTTACCACAGACAAGGAAGCAATCCTTTCAGTGTTTTGACTGATATCTGGGGTCAAAACATACTATTCTCATCTTCCTTAACGGGGAGATACTGAAGGTTTCATGGGATTTAAGTCTTCCTTTAATATAATCTAGCCCCCAAAGATGTAATTTTTAATGAGATATACAAAAACCATGTTACATGCCTGTATAGTTTTAGTCTTTTGTTCAGAGAAATTTGTATAACTTCACTGGTACAACTAGAATAATTCAAGGACTATTACTCACTGGGGTAATTGGTTGGTGTGGTACAGAGGCTCAGCTTATCTACAGTGCAGATGACCACTTCCAGAACTGTGAACAATGCCTAGTGGAGAAAAGCCCTTTCCCAACACACAGAAGGGCCGAGAACTGAGACTTATAGACCTATCAAGAGAAATATGGGGACTACTCATGTCCAAGATCAAGGCCTGAGTCAGCAATGAGGGCCCTGCCAAGAACTCTTCACTCCAATGGCTCACTGGACACTGAGTATGTTCACCCTTCTGTATACTAACCAATTAGATGACTCAGCAATCTCTTTCTGAGCTAAGTTATCTCACAGGACTAAAGTAGGCTTTCCCTTCCAGTTATACTCAGTCTTCTCCTAGTTTCAGAAGATAAGTATTAACTCTTCACTAAATATCTGATAGAACTTGCCTGTAAAGACATCTGGTCAGGTTTTATTTTTGAACTTCAAAATCACTGTTTCAATCATAGACTTACAACTGATGAAATTTTCCACTCTTCTCTTTGGAAGAAAAGTACATGTCTAAGTATTGTATTTCTTCTGGGTTGTTCACTTCATTGGCATATAGTTGCTTTCAGGAGTCTCTTAATTCTATGTATTTCTGTGGTGTCAGTTGTAACTTCTACTTTTTCATTTTTATTATTAGAAGGCTGAATGCTTTGAATTGATGAGTTCAAACTGTGGTGCTGAAAAGACTGTTTCAAGTCCCTTAGACTTCAAGGAGATCATTTATTTCAATCTAACAACCCTGACTATTCATTGTTAGTGGGTTATTTATTTGAGATTTTTCTTGAAGACTTGACTTATTGGGAAAAGACTCAGATGCTGGAACTGTTCTTGAGATTTGTCTAGCATTTTTGAACAATTTTCCAAGAATCTGAGCAAACTCTTGTTTAGTAACATATTGTTTAGTCTCACAGAAAAACAAGTTTGTCGGGTCTTTTTTTTGAGGTCCCATGTATTTTACATAACATTTCTTGCTGGAGAATCAACAATGAGCTGCCTCCAGGGTAAAGAATGGGTGGAAAATGGTAGAAACTCAGCAACTCAGACTATGATCTGAAAAGAAGCTTAATAAGATTTCAATTTTCTCAAGTTAACCAAGGTTTGATTTGTGGCCCCAGATGTTATCTATCCTAAAGAATGTTCCATGTGAACTTGAAAAGAAGGTGTATTCTGCTGCTTTTGAGTGGAATGTTCTACAAATATCAAGTTCATCTAGTCTAATGTGCCATTTAAGGCATGTGTTTCCTTATTGATTTTCTCCCTGGATGATCTGTCCATTGATATATATCAGGTGTCACAGTCTCCCACTATTATTATGTTGCTATTTATATCCTCTTTTATGGCTCTGGCATAAAGGCAGATGGCAACCCACTCCAGTATTCTTTCCTGGAAAATCCCATGGACGGAGGAGCCTGGTAGGCTACAGTCCATGGGGTCGCTAAGAGTTGGACATGACTGAGCAACTTCACTTTCACTTTTTACTTTCATGCATTGGAAAAGGAAATGGCAACCCACTCCAGTATTCTTGCCTGAAGAATCCCAGGGACAGAGGAGCCGTTGGGCTGCTGTCTATGGGGTCACACAAGGTCGGACACGACTGAAGTGACTTAGCAGCAGCAGCAGCAGCAGCATGGCTCTTAGTCTTTGCCTTATTTATTGAGGTGCCCCTATTTGGGGTTGCATATATATTTACAATTGCTATATCTTCTTCTTAGGTTGATCCCTTGATCATTATATAGTGTCCTTCCTTGTGTCTTGTAACAGTTTTTATTTTCTGATATTAGTATCATTACTGCAGCTTTTCTTAAAAAAAAAAAACAGGAAAAAAGAAAAGTCTGTTGAATAGGCTATCTATTTCTATCTCCTCACTTTCAGTCTGTATTTGTCTCTAGGTCTGAAGTGGGTCTCTTGTAGACAGCATATATATGGATCCTGTTTTTGTATCCATTCAGCCAGTCTATGTCTTTTGGTTGGAGAATTTAATCCATTTATATTTAAGGTATTTATTGCTATGTGTGTTCCTATTAACAGTTTTTTGTTTTCAATTTGTTTTTGTTGAAATTTTTTCTTCCCTTCCTCTTCTATTTTCTGACGTTGTGATTTGATGCCTATCTTTAGTGTTATGTTGGGATTGCTTTTTATTTTTCTTTTTTTGTTTGTTTGTGTATCTTTTGTAGTTTTTTTTATTTCCAGTTCTCATGAAATTCTAATTTAGAAGTCCTTAGCATTTGTTTTGTAAAGCGGGTTTTGATGGTTCTGAATTCTTTTAGCTTTTGCTTCTCTGTAAAGTTTTTGGTTTCTCGATCAAATCTGTATGAAAGCCTGGCTAAGTAGAGCATTCTTGGTTGTATGTTTTTCCCTGTCATCACTTGAAATATATCATGTTACTCCCTTCTGACCTGCAGAGTTTCTGCTGAAAAATTAGCTAATAACCTTATGGCTATTTCTTAGTATGCTGTTTGTTGCTTTTAATATCTTTTCTTTGTCTTTAATTTTTTTCAGTTTGATTAATATATGCTGACATATTCTTCCTTGGCTTCATCCTCTATGGTACTCTATGCTTCCTGGACTTGAGTGAGTGTTTCATTTATCATGTTAGTGAAGTTTTCAGCTATCAGTTCAGTTCAGTCGCTCAGTCTTGTCCGACTCTTTGTGACCCCATGAACTGCAGCACTCCAGTCTTCCCTGTCCATCACCAACTCCTGGAGTTGACCCAAACCCATGTCCATCAAGCCGATGATGCCATCCAACCATCTCATCCTCCATCGTCCCCTTCTCCTCCTGCCATCAATCTTTCCCAGCATCAGTGTCTTTTCCAATGAGTCAGCTCTTCACATCAGGTGGTGAAAGTATTGGAATTTCAGCTTCAACATCAGCACTTCCAATGAACACCCAGGACTGATCTCCTTTAGAATGGACCGGTTGGATCTCCTTGCAATCCAAGAGACTCTCAAGAGTCTTTTCCAACACCACAGTTCAAAAGCATCAATTCTTCAGTGATCAGCTTTCTTTATAGTCCAACTCTCACATCCATACATGACCACCGGAAAAACCATAGCCTTAACTAAATGGACCTTTGTTGACAAAGTGATGTCTCTGCTTCTGAATAGGCTATCTAGGTTGCTCATAACTTTCCTTCCAAGGAGTAAGCGTCTTTTAATTTCATGGCTCCAATCACCATCTGCAGTGATTTTAGAGCCCCCCAAAATAAAGTCAGCCACTGTTTCCACTGTTTCCCCATCTATCTGCCATGAAGCAATGGGACCGGATGACATGCTCTTCATTTTCTGAATGTTGAGCTTTAAAATCTCTTCAGATAGTTTCTCAGGAACTTTCTTTTTTCCTTCTTCTGAGACCCCAGTAATGGGAATGTTGGTGTATTTAATGTTGTCCCAGACATCTCTGAGTGTATTCTCCTTTATTTTTATTCTTATATTCTTTATCTAGTTCTGTGGCAGTGATTTCTGCCTTTCTGTCTTCTAGCTTACTTATTCAAACTTCTGCCTAAGTTTCTGCTATAGATTTCTTCTGGTGTATTTTTTCACTTCACTTATTACATTTTTTATCTGTTTGCTCTTTAAATCTTCTGGCTCCTTGTTAAACATTTCTTGTATCTTCTTGATCTGTGCCTCCATTCTTTTTCTGAGATTTGAGATCATCTTTATGATCATTATTCTACAGTATTTTTTCAGGTTGACTGTTTATCTCCTCTTCATTTAGTTTTCGTGGGTTTTATTTTTTTCCTTCATTTGCAACGTGTTTCTCGTTGTTTCATTTTGTTTAACTTTTTGTGTTCATGGTCTCCTTTCTGCAGGCTGCAGGATTGTAGTTCCTCTTGCTCTGCCCCCCGGTGGGTGTCTGCCCCCTGGAGGTGAGGTTGGTTCCAGGGCTGCAGGCTTTCTTGTGGGGGAGAACTGATGCTTGCCCTCTGATGGGTCAAGTTGGACCTTGTTCCTCTGATGTGAAGGTCTATGTCAAGGAGTGTGTTTTGAGGTAGCTGTTAGTTCAGTATGACTTTAGACAGCTTGTTTGCTGAGCATCAGTTCCTGTCTTGCTGGTTGTTTGGTTTGAGATATTCCATCTCTCCTTGTTGTTGTTCAGTCACTAAGTCCTGTCCGACTTTTCACTACTCCATGCTACAGCATGCCAGATTTCTCTGTCCTCCACTGTCTCCAAGAGTTCATTCAAACACATGTCCACTGAGTCTGTGATGCCATCCAACCATCTCATCCTCTGTTGCCCCTTCTCCTCCTGTCCTCAGTCTTTCCCAGCATTGGCATCTTTTCCAATGAGTTGACTCATCACATCAGGTACCGAAGTACTGAGGCTTCAGCTTCAGCATCAATCCAACCAATGCATATTCAGGGTTGATTTCCTTTAGGATTGACTGGTTTGGTCTCCGTGCTGCTCTCAAGAGTCTTCTCCAGCACCACAGTTTGAAAGCATCAGTTCTTCCATGCTTAGCCTTCTTTATGGTCCAACTGCCACATTCATTCATGACTACTGGAAAAACCATAGCCTTGACTAGACACTAGATAAACTTTTGTTGTCAAAGTAATGTCTCTGCTTTTTAGTAGGTTATCCAGTTTTGTCATAACTTTTCTTCCAAGGAGTAAGAGTTTAATTTTGTGGCTTCAGGTACATATTCAAGGTAATTTTGGAGTCCAAGAAGAGAAAATCTGTCACTGTTTCCACTTTTTAACCATCTATTTGCCATGAAGTGATGGGACAAGATGCAATGATGTTAGTTTTTTGAATGTTCAATTTTAAGTCAGCTTTTTCATTTTCCTCTTTTACCTTTATCAAGATGCTCTTTAGTTCCTTTTCATTTTCTGCCACTAAGGTGGCATCATTTGCATATCTGAAGTTGTTGATATTTCTCCCAGCAGTCATGATTCCAGCTCGTGATTCTTCCAGCCTGGCATTTTGTATAATGTACTCTACATATAGGTTAAATAAACAGGGTGGTCATATGTAGTCTTGATGTACTCCTTTCCCAATTTTGAACCAGTCTGTTGTTATAGACTACTGGGTGGGACCAAGGCTTGATGCCGAAATGAAGACCTCTGGGATAGCTCATGTTGACTGATATTCCCTGGGGCCTCTACTGCTTGTGTCCTTGCCCACACAGTGAGTCACTAACAACCCCACTACCCCAGGAGACTCTTCAAGAGTTAGGTCTACCCTGATTCCTATGGAGGTATAGCTATATGCTGTGTCACAGTGCTTGTGAGTTCTTATGTGTATGTTCCAAGAGTGAAAATTCAGTTTTTCCCAGTCCTGTGGCACTCATGCACTGAGGCCCCACTGGCCTTCAAAGCCAAATGCTCTGTGAGTTCTTCCTCTTGTCTTGGAGGGCTATTTTTTATGTGGGAATGTCACTGTGTAGCCTGTGTGAGTTTAATATTTTTCTGGTGCAAAAGCTGTTTTTAATGTGCATATCTGCCTCCTCTTTCCTCTGTGTATGAAGGCCATTATCCTATTGAAAGGAGGTGTGACTGAGCTCGTGATTACCTGAGCCTGCGATGGATATTAAGCAGCACTGCCTCTTTGGTCTGTGGTTGTCACTGCCCTGTCAGAAGCCAGATTTGCTCCCTAGTTGTTGGAGTAGAGACCTTCATATCTTTTCCTGAGCTGTGTTTGTGATCTGATTGAAACATTCCCACTGGAAGAGGGGTCACTGAGTTTTGCTCATCTGGAGCTGTTCATCTTTGAGTGTACTCTTCTTATGTCACTTTTTATCCATTGGGCTGACTCAGAAACTACACTGCTATTGGAAGAGCTCTCAGCCCCAACTTAACTATGGTCAGTTCAGTCAGTCAGTTCAGTCTCTCAGTCATATCCGACTCTTTGTGGCCCCATGAATCACAGCATGTCAGGCTTCCCTGTCCATCACCAACTCCTGGAGTTCACTCAAACTCATGTCCATCAAGTTGGTGATGCCATCCAGGCATCTCATTCTTTGTCATCCCCTTCTCCTCCTGCCCCCAATCCCTTCCAGCACCAGTCTTTTCCAATAAGTTAACTCTTCGCATGAGGTGGCCAAAGTATTAGAGTTTCAGCTTTAGCATCAGTCCTTCCAATGAACACCCAGGACTGATCTCCTTTGGAATGGACTAGTTGGATCTCCTTGCAGTCCAAGGGACTCTTAAGAGTCTTCTCGAACACCACAGTTCAAAAGCATCAGTTCTTCGGCTCTCAGCTTTCTTTACAGTCCAACCCTCACATCCATACATGACCACCGGAAAAACCATAGCCTTGACTAGACAGACCTTTGTTGGCAAAATAATGTCTCTGCTTTTGAATATACTCTCTAGGTTGGTCATAACTTTCCTTCCAAGGAGTAAGCGTCTTTTAATTTCCTGGCTGCAATCACCATCTGCAGTGATTTTGGAGCTCCCCAAAATAAAGTCTGACACTGTTTCCATTGTTTCCCCATCTATTTCCCACGAAGTGATGGGACCGGACGCCATGATCTTCGTTTTTTGAATGTTGAACTTTAAGCCAACTTTTTCACTCTCCTCTTTCACTTTCATCAAGAGAATCTTTAGTTCCTGTTCACTTTCTGCCATAAGGGTGGTATCATCTGCATATCTGAGGTTATTGATATTTCTCCCAGCAATCTTGATTCCAGCTTGTGCCTCTTCCAGCCCAGCATTTCTCATGATGCACTCTGCATTAATTATGGTAATACAGGTAATACAGGTCCTGGTGTATCTCAGGTATTGTTTTCACCAAGCCACCTGCTTGAAGTCGGGTCCCAGGACTTCAAGAATCATGCACCGGAACCCACTGTAGGGGCTAAAGTGGTAGCTCTGATTCTGTCCTGAACCAATCCCTGTGGGTATGTGCCCAAAGCCTACAGCTGTTAAAGGCAGACCTGTCTCCACTGTGTGAATGTTCATCCATTTAGATGTTCCAGAGGCACTGAATTCACAAAGCTAGCAGCTGGGGTGTAAATCCATGGTTCACAGTCTCAAGGAGAGATTTCAGCTCTTCTCCCTTAGTTGCACAACTCCTGGGGCTCAGCTGTGGCTTCAGCCCCACCTCTTTGTGTCATCCTCCCACCAGTATCTGCTCCAGGGCTGACCTGGAGCACATTCCCTCACTCAGGTGAGAAGGTGCATAAGTGGTGATGGGCCAGGTAACTGAGTCCCCTGGGGCTCTCAAGAGTCTGGGAGGCTGTGGTGGGTGGGGTATGCAAGCCTGTTGAGGTGGGTGCTGCTCCTTATACCCATGGAGCCTGGGACCAGCATGTGTGGAAGACTGCCATGGTGGCCCTGCCCCTGGTGTGTAACTCAGCAGTGTCACTGTGGTTCTATGGTAGCCTGAGCTTCTTCCACAAACATCCCTGCTTGTGGAGCTCCTTACTCCCATCCCTTCAGTCTGTCTCTGCACCTGACAGCAGACCCCTCACAGGGTCTGCTCTCCAAATCCCATGTTCCAGTGTTCAGCCCCCATCCGCAATAGCAGACACACATCTCAGGCTGGGGCACGCAGGATAGTAGCATGGACCTTCAGCAGACATCTTATTCTGTCCTGTCTGCCACAGACATGTTACTGCAGTATCCTCTGAGCCCCTAAAGCTCTCCTCCTGTCTTAACTGATCTCCCAACCAGCAAGGGGGCTTTTCCAGGTGTGGGACCCTCTCCTCTCCTTCCACTCCTTCACCCCATGGATGTAGGTACCATTCTGTTTTCTCTTTTCTTTTATCTTTCTTTCACCCTACCTGGTTGCCAGGGTATTTTTCTAGTCCTTTTAGGGGCCCAAGGTATTCTAGTAGTGTTAGCAGGTGCTCTGTGATAATTGTTCCATTTGCAGATGTATTCTTGATGTACTTGTGGGGAGAGGTGAGCTTCACATACTCCTATTCTGCCAATTTGACTCCACATCAAAAGGTTTTAGAGGTCTTTTCATTTCATTAATGGCTGAACTATTATTATTTGTCTCGCTTGACTATTTCCCCACTTTCTCTTATTTTCTTTTGCTTTTTTAAATTAGAATTGTTTCACTATGGTTTATTAAATAATAATCACTCCCAAGGCACAAACAGGATTTATTAGACATTTCATTTTCATACAGTTTTCAAGGACAGTGCTGGTGCATACAGATGAGAAATATCAACAGCCTAGGAGGAAGTTCCTGAGGTCTCAAATATATTCTGCACCTCTCCTTGGATTACCACACAACCTCTGGTAGCAGCCTGAATTGTATTCAAATATGTTCCAAAAGCATCTCTATAGGGTTCCAGAAATAGGTACGTTTTCTCCTTTACATATCAGTTATCCTCCAGAGTCCACTATGACCACAAAAATGGGGACGTCCTCTCCTCCTGCTATCTTCCCATTTACCCACTCATAGAAAAGAAACCACTGAAAACTAAAAACCAAGAAAAATTCAAACAATACCTCCTTTTAAAATTCATGTCAATTCTATATGATGGTTATAGTCAGTTATGAGAGAAGAAAGATAGAAGACAAAGAAAGAAGACAAAGTCACAAACAGTACAATGACACTCAACTGCAGTGGGGTGAAAAATAAGATAGGTAAAGGCAGAATCTCTGCAATAACATTCTCATTGGTGGCATTAAAGCCATGGTCACAGAATATTTTTTAAATCTACATTGCACCCTGAAGATCGGAGTCTTGGCAAATCCACTTATCAACTCTCCCATCTACCTCCACGTTCACTCTCAAAGGACCTAGCCTGAAGGCTTCACACATATTTATTGAATGAAAACAAAATCAAGTGCCCTTTGGCACTCCCACTAGTGTCCAGACTCCTGTTAATAAATGTTCAGCACAGGACACATCAAAAGGCATTTGGGGAAAGGAGAGTCGACTGTCAATGATCTTAGACTAGCCCTGAGGCCTAAAAACACTGCTTTGGACCAGAGTTTCTCATATTTTTAAATAGTAAAACCACCAAGAAATAAATGAAGAGGATAAGAAAATTATGTGATAGATAATATTAGAAACAATTTTATAACATGAAATGGCATTAATTTTTTAAAACTATTTTTCAATTTAATTGTTCAAAACAGTGGTACCGCTCCTCACTGGTAGTTCCTTACTCTACCTATTGCAGTTTTATCATTTTTTCATACTATAAGAACAACAGAATGCTATGCTTTTAACGGTTCTGATTCTCATTAACTCATCTGAATTGGGCAACAAGTAAACTACACAACAATCTATAGATGGCAACTCCTATCACTATTTAATCTTAATTTGACTTAAGAAAATTCAAATTCCATTAGAGATGGAAATGATTCCACCACTTTCTATTGGTACTGTTTTTAACAAATTATCATAAATCGTATACAAGCTAAAAAGGCATACTGTGAGAAAATCCTTCTCCAATGTGTAGGCTCCACCTCTATCCTGGGTACAAAAGACAGTGCGGAGACTGCAGACATTTTTATCTCTGCCTATTTGAATAAAAGTGGGTATGTTAAGAGTGGGAAACCATATGAAGTGCAGATCGCCTTTGCGTCCTTTGCTGAAGGACAGAGTCAGGTCCTTCAGCTCCAGGTGCATGTCCCGAATCCCTTTGGACCCAGAAGCCACAATGGAGGTCAGGTACTTCCCAATGCTTTTAGGACTTTCCACTTCTTCCTCTTCAGCAATGATGTCTTTGGATTCTAAATAAATAAGTTTGACCAGGGTCCTACCAATATCCACGCCAAACCAAGGAAAAAGTGGCCGCTTCTTCCTGAGGCTTTTGAGGGCCTGAGTGGAGACGGAGGCAGCCCCGTTGGAAGAGCTGGTCCTGTCCCCGCTTACGTCCTACACGAAGGGGAGGCCCAGACCGAGGCCCGGGTGACAGGAGCCGACGCGCTGCTCGCCCTGTGCAGCCCACTGGGGCCCCGGACACCGGCTCCCGGGCAACGAGGCGGACGTGGTGGCGGTCCTGCCCTGGCGCCAGCAGAGCCGCTGCTTCCACAGCAGCCTCCGCTGCCACCCGAGCCAGCCCCTCATGCCCATCGCCTCCTCGCCAACTCCATGGCAGACCAGCTGGAGTAGAAGAACACCTTCTGCAAGCCACCTCTTCCCTCTCTTACTTTCTGACTAAATTCACTCACTGGGACTCAGGGAAGGCCTAGGAGGCTAAGTGTTTTCTGTAATTAAGAGGCAAAAGGAGAATGTGGGGTATCTGGCCTGGGAAGTACCCATAGGTTCCTGGTTAGTTATACGTTGATGTACAGTTTACTGTACAAATGTATTGAGCACAGTGCTATTTCTTCCCTATTCACTTTATTTATGTTACTGGCAGACAACTAATGTTGAATTTCCTCCAATTAGCTTCACAGTATGAAATAACATTTGGATATAATCTAATGTTAATTATTTTTATGACCCAAGTTAGATGCATTTAGTGTCACACCAGGCTTTTTGTTCAGTTGTGAGAATCACAGGATGATAGAGACAAAGTCTCTGCCTTTTGTGGGACCATCTCTAACAGGAAAGATGGACAAAAAAGGAAAAAAAAAATTGTAATGCATTCCCTTTTCATTTTAAAAATTTTCTTTAACTTTTAATTTTGTTTTGAGGTGTTGTGACAGTTTCAGGTGAACAGTGAAGGGACTCAACCATACATATACATGGATCCATTCTCCCCTAAACTCCCCTCCCACTCAGACTGCCACGTAATGCTGAGCAAAGTTCTATTCGCTCTACAATAGGTCCTTATTGGTTATCCATTTTAAATAAAGCAGTGTGTACATGTTCATCCCTTTTTATATGATCCACCAATCTCACTCCTTGGTATCTACCCAAATGAATTTAAAACTTATGTCTCCATCAAATATGAACATAGATACTTATAGCAGCAAACTAAGTAAGTAACCAAGATACGCTTCTGTAAATGAATGAATAAATAAATTGTAGTGTAATCGGGCAGTGGAATATTGTCAAAACATGAAAAGTCATAGAGGAAACTTACATGTATATTACTAAATGAGAAGTCAATAAAAAACACTATATACTGTATGATTCCAATTATACGACATTTTGGAATAACTGTGGGGAAAGCAAAAAAGACTAGTGGTCTCCAGGGTTGTAGGGACAGAAAGATAAAAAGTAAAGTAAAGCTGGCGAGCTAAAGTCCATGGGGTCCGAAAGAGTCAGGCATGACTGAGCGACTAAGCGCAGCAAAGCAGAATAAAGAGGATTTTTAGGGCAGTACAATTACTCAGTAGGGTATCAGTTCAGTCGCTCAGTAGTATCCAACTCTTTGCAACCCCACAGATTGCAGCACACTAGGCTTCCCTATCCATCATCAACTCCCAGAGCTTACTCAAACACATGTCCATTGAGTCGGTGATGCCATCCAACCATCTCATCCTCTGTTGTCCCCTTCTCTTCCTGCCTTCAATCTTTCCCAGCATCAGGGTCTTTTCAAATGAGTTATTTCTTGGCATCAGGTGGCCAAAGTATTGGACTTTCAGCTTCAGCACCAGTCCTTCCAATGAATATTCAGGACTTTAGGATGCACTGGTTGGATCTGCTTGCAGTCCAAGGGACTCTCAAGAGTCTTCTCCAACACCACAGTTCAAAAGCATCAGTCTGTAGGATATACAAGTACATATTTCCCCAAACTCATAGACTCTACAACTCCAAGAGTGAATCTTAGTGTGAACTATGACATGTGGGTGATAATGATGTCTGTCTCACTGTAGGTTCAAGAATTACAACAAATGTATTACTCTGACCATGATGCTGGTAGAATGGTTGTGCGTATGTGGGATGAGGAGCTAGATGGAGAAATTCTCTGTATTTTCTGCTCGATGGTTTAGTCGCTAAGTTGTGTCCGACTCTGGGACCCCATAGACTGTAACCTGCCAGGCTCCTCTGTCTGTAGTATTTCCCAGGCCAGAATACTGGGGTGGGTTGTCATTTCCTTCTCCAGGAGATCTTCCCAACCTAGGAATTGAATCCTGGACTCCTGCATAGCATGCAGATTCTTTATGGACTGAGCTACAAGGGAATAGTTATACTGTAAACGTCAAACTGTTCTTACAAATAAGTCTGCTTTAAAAAAACATGATTTCAGTCCTTCCAACTCTAAAATTTGATTGTTTTTAAGGAAGAAAAAGAACTTTGTTCATTGATTGCGAGACAGCAAAAGAGACACAGATGTAAAGAACAGTCTTTTGGACTCTGTGGGAGAGGGCAAGGGTGGGATGATTTGGGAGAAGGGCATTGAAACATGTGCAATATCGTATATGAAATGAATCGCCAGTCCAGGTTCGATGCATGATACTGGATGCTTGGGGCTGGTGCACTGAGACGACCCAGAGGGATGGTATGGGGTGGGAGGATGGAGGGGCGTTAAGGATGGGGAACACGTGTATACCTGTGGTGGATTCATGTTGATGTATGGCAAAACCAATACAATATTGTAAAGTAATTCACCTCCAATTAAAATAAATAAATTTATCTTTTTAAAAATAAAAATAAATAAAAATTAAAAAATAAAATCAGTTTTAAAATCCTATTAGAAACCAAGTAATGCATTTTTTAAAATCCACATTCATTCTTTAAAAATAATTATTTTGTAATTTTCAAATGACATTTATATCTTTAATATTTAGGTAAATCACAGAGCAATTATTTACTCAACTAGCACTTACATAAGAGCAGCATTAAAAATAAACCAAAACTGAAATATACAGAACTGCTTACAAAATTGCTTTATATCCCATGGTCTGATCTACCAGCAGGTGGCCTAGGAGACCTGAGGCTCAGAATATCTATCTCTATATAAAACTTCAGAGGAGAACATAGGCAAAACACTCTCAGACATAAATCACAGCAGGATCCTCTATGATCCACCTCCCAGAATTCTGGAAATAAAAGCAAAAATAAACAAATGGGATCTAATTAAAATTAAAAGCTGCTGCACAACAAAGGAAAATATAAGCAAGGTGAAAAGACAGCCTTCTGAATGGGAGAAAATAATAGCAAATGAAACAACTGACAAACAACTAATCTCAAAAATATACAAGCAACTTGTGCAGCTCAATTCCAGAAAAATAAACGACCCAATCAAAAAATGGGCCAAAGAACTAAATAGACATTTCTCCAAAGAAGACATACGGATGGCTAACAAACACATGAAAAGATGCTTAACATCACTCATTATTAGAGAAATGCAAATCAAAACCAGAATGAGGTACCACTTCACACCAGTCAGAATGGCTGCGATCCAAAAATCTGCAAGCAATAAATGCTGGAGAGGGTGTGGAGAAAAGGGAACCCTCCTACACTGTTGGTGGGAATGCAAACTAGTACAGCCACTATGGAGAACAGTGTGGAGATTCCTCAAAAAATTGCAAATAGAACTGCCCTATGACCCAGCAATCCCACTTCTGGGCATACCCACCGAGGAAACCAGAATTGAAAGAGACACATGTACCCTAATGTTCATCGCAGCACTGTTTATAATAGCCAGGACATGGAAATAACCTAGATGCCCATCCGCAGATGAATGGATAAGAAAGCTGTGGTACATATACACAATGAAGTACTACTCAGCTGTTAAAAAGAATACATTTGAATCAGTTCTGATGAGATGGATGAAACTGGAGCCTATTATACAGAGTGAAGTAAGCCAGAAAGAAAAACACCAATACAGTATACTAACACATATATATGGAATTTAGAAAGATGGTAATGATGACCCTGTATGCGAGATGGCCAAAGAGACACAGATGTATTGAACAGTCTTTTGGACTCTGTGGCAGAGGGAGAGGGTGGGATGATTTGGGAGAATGGCACTGAAACATGTAAATTATTATATGTGAAACTCATCACCAGTCCAGGTTTGATGCATGATACAGGATGCTCGAGGTTGGTGCACTGGGATGACCCAGAGGGATGGGATGGGGAGGGAGGTGGGAGGTGGGAGGGGCGTTCAGGATGGGGAACACATGTATACCCATGGCAGATTCATGTCAATGTATGGCAAAACCAATATAATATTGTAAAGTAATTAGCCTCCAATTGAAATAAATAAATTTATATTTTTAAAAAGACACTAAAATGTTAAAAAAATTAAACATATAGTGAATTGGAGAATTAAAGAGAGTTTAAGAAGCTTACATGAAGAAAGAAATAGAGAAGTTCAGTTATTTAGATTTCACAAGTAAATGAGAATATACAGTGTTTATCTTTGACATATTTCACGGAGAATAAAGCCCTCAAAACCCACCCTGTTTGTGGAATATGGTAGGATATCCTTCTTTTCATGGCATAATTGTGTGTGTATATATATATATATGCATATATACATATATGTATTTGTACACACACACTTATGAAGAGAAAGTTCAGGGGAGTTGCTTATTCTATCCATAGTATTAAAAAAAAGTTTTTTCTTATTGTTTGGGAAAATTAAGAAAGATATGGAAAACAAATGGGGTTTTTGTTCATAAGCCTTTTTCATGGACATATATATTGACCAGAAAAGTTATTTCTTCTGTATGTTTATATTTCTGTTATCAGCAGCTGACTAGCATTGATTTTCCCCAAGTTGGCTGACCCAGACTTGCCTGTGAGTGTCCAGGAATCTCCCGCGGAGGCGTGGGTCAGCTGTGGCCTGTTACAGGGTCGGGGGCACTGAGCTTCCATAAGGCTGTTATCCTTATCAGAGGGCAGATAGGATGAAAACCACAATCACAGAAAACTAATTAAACTGATCACAAGGATCACAGCTTTGTCTAACTCAGTGAAACTATGAACCATGCCATGTAGGGCCACCCAAGACAGATGGGTCATAGTGGAGAGTTCTGACAAAACGTGGTCCAATGGACAAGGGAATGGCAAACCACTTCAGTATTCTTGCCTTGAGAACCCCAAGAACAGTATGAAAAGGCAGCAAGATAGGACACTGAAAGCTGAAATCCTGAGGTCGGTAGGTGCTCAATATGCTACTGGAGAAGAGTGGAGAAATAACTCCAGAAAGAAAGAAGAGATGGAGCCAAAGCAAAAACAACACACAGTTGTGGATGTGACTGGTGATGGAGGTAAAGTCTGATGCTGTAAAATTTTCCAGGGACCATGCATTTATAACCATTTACTGCCTTGCCTTTCTCTGTGATCAGTTATGGGCCACAGGAACATGGTTCCCTACCATTTATTAGACAATATCTGTCTAACTTGGGCGTTTGTTAAGAAAAAACATTATTTTAATATATATTAGTATCTTCCAATCCAGCAATTTTGCTCCATTCAGATGAGTTGAAACATTCTTCCCAGGCAAACACATGCACATGGAAGCTTATAGCAGCTTTATTCATCTTTGCCAGAACTTGAAAGGAACCAAGATGTCCTTTAGTAGGTGAAAAAACCAATGAACTGTGATGTATACTGACAGCGAAATGGTGTCAAACCATGAAAAATCATGGAGGAAATCACAATGTCTATTACTAAGTGAAAGAATCAGTCTGAGAAGCCTACATAAAGTGAGTCCAACTACAAGACATTTTTGCAAAAGGCAAAATCACAGAAGAGTGAAATAATCAGATTTTTTCCCAGAGATTGAGATGGAGGAGGGATAAATAGGCAAAGCAAATACTTTGTGTGATTCTGCAGTGTTATTATATACTTGATAGAAGTCATAAAACACACAACATTAAGGGCAAACCTCCATGTAAACTCTACTTGGGGTGACGATGTTATGTCAATGTAGCCTCATCAGTTATAACAAATATTCTAATCAAATCAAATGGGGAATGTTGATAGCTGGAGATCAGTGCATGTGGAGGGAGAAGGATTTAAGTGGAAGTGCTCTGTACCGTGTCCTCTATTTACTCTGAACACAAAACTGCTCTTCAGTACAAAATTTACTTTAAACTTTACATTTGTAATCCAGTTCTGAAATGTTCTTTTTTTTAATTTAAATTTATTTACTTTATTCTAAATATTTTAAGAAGACATTGTTAGTTTGAATGATCTTCAAAATTAGTTTTAAAGGTATTTTTCCTTTGAGATTCCAAATCAAGCACTTTTTAAAAATATCCACATGCATTCTTTCAAAGTACTAATTTTTCTTCATAATTTTAAAAGAATGTTTATTTTCTATATTTATATCAATCACAGCAAAAATATTTATATTAAATGAGCATTTACATTGCAGCAGATGTTTCTAGGATGCTGAACCCGACAGACCTGCTTGCAACATTAGTTCATATCACCTGGTCTGATCGCCCAGCAGGTGGCCTAGGAGTCCTGAAGCTCAGAATGTGTATCACTAGAGAGGAATGGACTCTTTCCTATGACCTCCTCCTGACCCTCCCTGTGCTGGCTACTAGGGCAGCTTGGGGGAATTTTGATTCAGTCAAGGCCTCATGTAAATGCTAAGCCCTCCTTCATTCCTTTCTGGCACAGAAATATTGAGTAAGCTTGAGGAATGAAGAATCCTGGGGGTGTCTGCTAGAAAGGGAAAAGAAGGAAATGACTCATTTGTTGAGCTCCTACTGTATGTGAGCTCCACTACCAAGGCCTCAACATGTTTCATCTCATTGATTTACAGGAACTCCATACACTGTGGGTGCATCATTACTTCCATTTTATGGAAATCAGAGCCTCTTGCCTAAGATCCCTCAGTCCAATATCCACACCATCCCCAGAGCCAACAATACAAGCCCTTGAATCCTCAGCAGAGGCCTTCATTTGGGTGCCCTTTTTTTATGGTCTTTGTGTTGGTTACATTTATGTGACTTTAAGGGTGGGTGTTTCTGAGATGGTGTTTCAGGAAGAGAGCAGCATTTAAACCTATCAAGTGAGTGACGAAATGTGCCCTCACCAATGTGGCTGGGCTTCATTCAATTCCTGAGGGCCTAAATGGAACAAGATACTATCTTCTCTCCCTCTTCTTGTCCATGAACATGGCAGCTTCTGGATCTTGAGACTTGAAACTCCAGGACTTACATAAGTGTTTCCCTGGTTCTCAGGCCTTTAGCTTCACACCTGGAGTTACATCACCAGCTCCCCCAGTTTTCAGCCCTAAGCACTGGCCTGAGATATAAAACTGGATTTGCTGGTTTCCTCACTTAGAATAGACCATGGGGCTTCTCCATCTCTATAGCCCCTTTGAACCCATTCCCACAATAATCCATACTTCTAATACATACTACATACACAGATCACTCGTGACCAACATGCCTTTGAACTGCACAGATCCTCTTCCTCGTGGACATTTTTCTACAGTAAATGTAATACTACCCCACCTGCAGGTGATTAAATCTGAGGATGTGGAACTGAGGACAGAGAGAATTGACTATGAGTTATAAGATGTATATAAGAATTATTTTGGAGAGCAGGCTGATATGTTGATAAAACATGTTACTAGTCTTCCCAGATAGGAAGAGATAGTAGGTGTTACAGGAATGTCAATCTCTCGATGACATGACCTACTCCCACAAAAGAATGCAATCTCTTAATGTGATTTAGAAATAGTAAAACCATGTTGTATGCCTGTATGATTTCAGTATTGATGACTCAGTGGTAAAGAATCCTCCTCCTAGTGCAGGAGATGTGGGTTCAATCCCTGGGTCAGGAAGATCCCCTGGAGAAGGACATGGCAACTCACTCCATATTCTTGCCTCGGGAATCCCAGTGGAGCCTGGTGGACTACGGTCCATGGGGTCACAAACAGTCGGATGCGACTTAGCGACTGAACAACAGCAAAGAAAACTGTGTATCTTTGCTGGTCACAACTACTTTAATTCAAGGAGGACAACTATACATGCATGACAAGCATGAATTGGTGAGGACAGGGCCTCTGGTTCATCTGCAATGTGGATGACGTCTTCCAGAATGGAGGATCTTGACTTGTGTAATGAAGCCCTTTCCCAGCACAGAAAGGCCAGGAACTGAGACCTATGGACCCACCAGGAGAACCATGAGGACAGCTCACATTGAGGGTCATGGCCTGAGTCAGCACTGAGTACCCTGTCTAGAGTTTTTCACTCCAGTGATTCAGTGGCCACTGAGTGTGTTGCCCTTGTTGTGTGAAGTAACCGAGTGAACAGCCACAGAAATAAGTAAGAAGGTAACATGTTCTCAACAGAATAGAGAGCTAGTGAGGATAGTGGGGTTTCTGATCATACAAATTCTGTGTGTTTTCTTTCATGAGAAACTGGAGATTCCTGAGGTGAAAACAGACAAAACACAATAATATATCAGGAAGGGCACCAGGTACAAGTACAAAGGTTTCTTTATTTGTGACCGTTTATTTACAATCTCCACTCAAAGATAATGCCACATATGCATACAAGATTTCCATCCAGAAAATTAGATTCATCTTTGTGATGCTATAAACCCAAGTCTCTGAAAGTCCCAACATCTCTCAGAGTCTACATTTCTCCTTGCAGTCCTGCATCTCCACTGAATCATCTTTCCTTTTCCCATTCATACTGAGCTGATATCTGAAACCATGGATCAGTTTTCCTTTTATGATGCATCTATTCCCCATATTTTAGTTTCTAAGGGCCCAGAAGAAATCTCTGATAGGTGCATCCAACTAGGCAGACATATAACAGTGGCACAGAAAGGGCTCCTCAGGATAGAATGTCTTATTGCTCCAGCGAGGACATGGGCTGGAGCTAAGCCAGATGGCCCTTGGACGTCCTAAATCCTGCATAATCTTGATGAGTTTATCCCGAAGCTGGGCCAGTCGGCCCAGGTGGAGGGCTCCATGAGGGCTGTAACTCTCCTGAGGGGCAGGGTAAAACTCATCACTTAAGTTGATCAGCCCAGTGGTGTGCCTCAGCAGCTTCTCCATGATGGCCATAGAAAGGACATTCCCACACAGACTGAAGGTCCTGAGCTGGGAACAGCAGCTCAGGACAGGCAGGATGGACTCAAGCTGGGACTCTGTGATCCCACACTGCTCTAAGTTCAGTTCCTGGAGGGTGGCTGCAACTTGCTCCAGAAGAATGCAGAGGATCTTAGGACTAAAGTCAGTCATGGTGACCCCACTCAGATCCAGGCCTTTGAGCTGATGGATGTTCGGGCACTGGGACAGGTGGGTCAGGTCTGATTCTGTAAGCCGGCAGTTAGTTATTGCCAGGTGGTCCAAGGGGGTCATCAGGCATCTGGGGAGAAAAAAAGTGATGAAGTCTGAGAAACCCAGGGGGCAGCTGTTTTGGGAAGGTGATTGACCCAAAGACAAGGTCCTACTAACTGTCTCCTGAATGTCAGTACTCAGAATGATCAGTCTCCTTTTTAACCTGACATTTCATCTCTGCATCACCTGAAAACCACCTGCGGTTTGTATGTTCTCTGCTCATACTTCACTACTATCATCTCAGAATCATGCATTTCTTAAATATTCACTAACTTATCTGGAAAAGGCAACGTTTAGGGACTGGTAATTTGAGACAAGTTCAGAAACTTGGAGAGCACAAAGTTTTTCTTTCTGTCTCTGTCTCTCTCTATCCCTCACATTCTTTTCCTTTTTTTTTTTTTTTTCCTGGCCATATCACATGTGTGGCTTGTGCAATCTTACTTTTCCCACCAGGGATCAAACTTGGACATTCAGCCCTGAAAGAGCAGAATTCTAACCATTGGACTGGCAGGTAATTCCCCACACCATCTCTTTAAAATTGCTTTGATTATAGGTGGCTTCCCTTCTTTGATCTCCTTTCACTTACCTATTTTCCTAAGTCATGTTACATAGATTTCCCTTCTTAAGAAAGAATCTGCCCTCACTGGGTCCCAGCCACACCATACACAGCTTTCTAGTATGATGTCTGTATTTGTTTTTCTACCTTGATTTCAGTGGTGAAGTGATACCACAGCTCAGGATAGAGCAGCTAGGGACCCTGTGTGCTTCACATGCCAGTGATGTGTTCACTGTTACCTAGGCAATGTTCCTCACTCACCTGAGCATCTGGTCCAGGCAGCCTTCAAGGAAGGAGGGAGAGTCTAGATAGAGATCCTGGAGATGGTGCAGCTTGAGAAACTGAGAGGTAAATTGGACAACTTGCTCCTGCTGCTCCTGCTTCTCAAGGGCAGACATGTGAATGCGGGAGAGAAAGAGTCTCCGCACGTTGCTCATCTGACCCAGGAGAGGAGCAAATTTGGCCAGGGTGGACAGATGCCAAATCCAATTCACTTGCACCTCCTGGATGCAGTCCAGCTGCACCATATTCAGGACCTTCATGACATTTTCCACAGGCATTGCAAAGATGGTCAGCTTCTTACAGCAGAGGTGAATGGAAGCTTTTCTCTGATCCATCCACCTGAGGAGGTAGGTAAGGAAGTTATCCAGGGTCCTTTTCTTCAGGCAAAGATCTATGTATATCTTCAGGGGAGCCAAGGGCTGATGGGTCTTTGAGCTCTGCTCAGCCACTGGTGCCATTCCGAAGCTTGAGAACCCATGGGTGCTGGCTCCAGACCACATGTTCCAGAAGCTCTGGCCAGTATTCCGCAGATCTAGCACCCGTAGTTTACACCTCCTATAAGGACAGGAGATTAACAGGGATATATTAAAATCCACACAGAACACAACCACAGTCTCAGAATTTGACAAATGACTTCCCACCTGTGCTTTTATTTCACATAACTCATCACCTGCTGCCTTGCCCTCTTCTGCCTCTTTCCTCCAACTTCCTTTCTCCTTTCTAGTTCTCCACTTCTAGTGGGATTAAGCATCATAGGAAGGAGATAGGGCATGTTCCTTCAATCCCTCTTTTTTTTTGCTAATGTGTAAATGTAGGCTCATTTACACATTAGTAAAGTATTTCCCATAGTGAGCCAAGGCCTCTGAGCTTCTTCACTGCCATCCTCAGAACCCTCTGGCCCAGCCATTGGCCATCCACTTAGCCCACCCCAGATGTCTCTTCCAGGATTCCCAGAACCCTATCAAGCTACCTGGATCTGACTTACCTGGAACGAACCTTCTGGGCAAGCAGGACATCAAGTGCTTCCAGGACTGCTTGTAGGGGCCCCACATGAGGCAGGTCAATGAGGCCCCCCAGAGGCAGGCAGACAAAGGGCCAGGCTTGCACCATGGCCTTTAGGGTCTTGATGTGTCTCCCATGGAAGGCGTCCATGAAGAGGGATGGGAAGAGCTCTGTGGGCAAAAACTCCAGAGCAGAACTGACCAAGGCATCTTCCCTGATCAGGTGCATTCCAGCCAGGTCCAAGAGTCTGGGTGGGGTCAGGACACTCATCCTGGCTCTGCTTCAAAAAGAATCCTGTGGAAACTGCCAACAAACAAAGCATCCATGTCAAGCCAAAGAGGAACACAGCTAAGACAATCTCTCAACCCTTCAGAGATATCTACTCAGGACTGATACCTACCCAGCTCTGGCAGGGGTGGGAGTGCCTCAATTAGACCATATGACATTCAGGCCTCAATGGGCACCAAGTTGTAACTCTTTCCCTATTCGATTCAGAAGAACCTTCTCACAAGACCAATAAGGAGGAAAGGCAACCACTAGCCATTTCAATTCAATCCAGTGCTTTGCTTAATTCATGTCCCAGCTAGAAGTGTGAAGCCAGGAGCCTGAAAGCTCACTCCAGTCTTTATGAGTGGAATATGTCAGACCATCACTTGTAGCCCTTAGTCTATGGGAAGAGGAAGGTCATGTGTACCCACACAGCCTCCATCCTCAGTTACCCTTAACACAAATGCCATTTGTGTAAAAAATGTGTGTTTGAAATTTCATGAAACAAAACTCCAAACAGAGTTTAAATATCTGCTGGGTAAAGACATTAAAAAATGATACCAGCTAAAGCACTAATCAAAATGTTTTGAGATTCAGGCAAAGCTACACTGAAAGGCAAAACTAAAACCTGAAATGGATTCATCATAAAGAAATGATTTTTTGAAAACTCTCCCTGCCATCCAGAACTACAAGTCACTGTTCAAGATTAGCTAACCATGGGGAAGGAATGGTTATTCTTATATGGCAGAGGTAACTTACTGGTCTGATGTCGCTGGTGGGGTGCTCAGACCTCAGACGCTGTGAAGAGCTCAGCTGGTGTCTCCAGAGCAGGAAGATTCTGTATCTCTTCTCCAGTGCTTCAGACATTTATACACGTTTCTTGTCCCATGATCCCTCTGTCCCACTGCTTATCCAATCAGAAAGGGACATCTGATTTAACTATAGAAGACCTATTGGATTGATCCTGATTGGATTATCGTATTTATCTAGAGTAGTTGATTGAAATATATACACAGTCAGGAAACAAAAAGAATGATGGTGTGGCTGGGTGATCTAGGACCTATTCACAGATTCACTTCCCTAAAACTGACTGAATTCTACCAATACGGACAGTTATATTTGTGAGGGTCAGACAGGAAAGGGATTATTGGTCCCTGCCACTGGACAAGAAAAAAAGTTGACAGAATCACTGTTGGGGGAAACGTCAGTCAAATCAACATTAGCAATATGTCCATGATTAAAACAGTTTCATGAAAACAGTGGTGTGTTATGAAAGAAAACAAAATACTCTCATCCCTATATCAGCTTTTCACTGAGGAGTTATGTAGGAAACACAGAAGGGTGTGTGCCTTTTCAGGCAGCCAGGGAAGAGCTTTGGGGATATAGTGGTTTTTCCAGCCTTAAGCCAAGCCTTCTCTGAAGGTGGACAGGCTGGAATTTCAGTGAGAATATAAGGGATTCTGGACAGTTTGGAGCTTGGCATTCCTAAAGGGACAATGTGAATGATAGCAGCAATGTAAAATAGACGTTTATTTTTTACTTCTTTTTTTTTTCTTTTTTAGAAACAGGGAAATTTAAAGACATTGTTCTGGGTGATAGTAAGATAGTAAAATAGGGCTTCCCTGTGGTTCAGTAGTGAAGAATCTGACTGCCAATGCAGGAGACACAGGTTTGATCCCTGTTTGGGGAAGATATCATATGACACAGGGTAACTAAGTCCGTTCGCCGCAACTGTTAAGCCTGTGCTCCACAAAAGAGAAGCTACCGCAATGAGAAGCCCATGCACAGCAACTAGAAAGTAGCCCCCTCTCGATACAAGTAGAGAAAAGCCCCCCACAGCAGTGATGGCCCAGGGCAATAAAAATAAATAAATAAAATAAACTGAAGAAATACAGTAAAAGAGAGTGGCTCAGAGGAGACACTGTCATCACAAATGGCATTTTTTCCCAAAAAGCTGAGATCAGAACAACCAACTGCAAGAAAAGATGAAATCTAAGATGTGAGAAGAGGAAGGGCTGTGAATACTGGAATCAGATATTTCCCAGACTCAGAGGCAGTGAAAGTGGGCACTCTGGGTTCTTCAGGAACTTGGAGCCAGAGAAGAAATAAACCTCAGCTCCAAATAACCCTGTCATCCAGGGGCAAGTGCTACCAGCTGAGGTTTGTTTACTTATTTGTTTATTTATTTTTCTCACTGAGGACAATCTTCAGATGGCAAATTCCCCAGCCATTTTTCAGGAGTGCGTGTGTTTGTGTGCTAAGTCACTTCAGCCATGTCCGACTCTTTGCAACCCCACGGACTGTAGCCCACCAGGCTCCTCTATCCATGAATTCTCCAGGCAAGAATACTGGAGTAGAAGCCAAACGAACCATAATTTCATTAGCATTTTCCCTAGTGCATTTAGATCATTACTGTTTTACTCATAACTAGCCATGCTCAGCACAGATTCTGATCAAAGTGACACCATTAGGCACAGAAGTAAAATACTGCTTTTCTTGTCATAAATGCCAACACCTTTTCTGCACTAAATATGGAAACACTTATTGGTGTTTAATGTTCTACCACAGTCATGGATGATTCCCACTTTGGGCTGCATCATATAAGGATTCTTTGAAGTCTATGGCCACACGTAAAGGGAAACCCTTTGTTTATCTTTAAGAATTTTCCGTGCCTCTCACTCACCTAATTATTTGATGCCAAAATTATTCTTATACACCTGTGGCCACCAAGGTGAAGGCACTCTGCAGGTAGTTCTCAGTCTTGGTCACTTTCAGGAAGATGGCTTCCACCATATTTCTCTCATGTATATAAATGGCCTTTACATAAAATAAGATTAAACTGGATTCTACACAAGTGACATTTAAATCCCAGGCCATCAAACCCTTTTATTAATAACTTGCAATTAGATTGAGATTAGTAACAACAATAAGCATGAACATCTCTGTTATTGAACAGAAACTGGGTGAACAATCATGCAGGCACTTTTAATTCATTCCTTCAGATAACCTTAAGAGGAAATCTGAAATTCACTCATATTGTCCCTATGTGTAAGCTGTTGATTCAAGGTCACTGCCAAGTAGAAGAAACTGCCCATTTCTGTAAAGAGAATAAGTAGTTGACAGGATCAGAAGAACATCACCCCCCCTCCCCCCATCAAGTTGCCAGGAAACCTAAATGTTGGAAATGACAATCAGAGAGATTTCATGTGATATTTGTGGAAATTTGGAAATTGAGAAGTCTAAGCTGGGAATGTTTCTATGGGATCACAGCTTCTGTGAGATCCAAAAGGAGCATTGTTCTAAAGGCTCACCTTTCATCCCCTTGTAGTCAGTATCTCCAGTCAAATAATAAATCAGTAAATCAAGTAATAAATCAAAAGAAATAAATCAGTAAATAAAGTAATAAATCAAAAGAAATTTAAATCTGCTTAATAATGCTAGTGAATATGTGATGAAAAGGGTAGCCTCTTACACTGCTGGTGGGATGTAAATTGGTACAGCCATTATGGAAAACAATATGTAGGTTCTTCCAAAACTAAAAATAAAGTCGCTATATGGTCTAGCATCCCACTTTTATGCAAATATCCAGAAAAATCTACTATTCAAAAAGATACACACACCCTTATGTTCATAGTATTATTTACAATAGCCAAGAATGGAAACAGCCTAAATATTTATCTACAGAAGAATGAAAATAAAGATGAGTTTTACATACATATATAGGTAAAGAATACATAGCTCAGTTGGTAAACAATCTGCCTGCAAGCAGGAGACCCCGGTTGGATTCCTGGGTCAGGAATATTCACTGGAGAAGTGATAGGCTACCTGCTCCCAGTATTCTTGGGCTTCCCTTCTGGCTCAACTGGTAAAGAATCTGCCTGCAATGTGGGAGACCTGGGTTAGATCCTGGGTTGGGAAGATCACCTGGAGAAGGGAAAGGCTACCCACTGCAGTATTCTGGCCTAGAGAATTCGATGGACATAGTCCATGGGATCCCAGAGTCAGACACGACTGAGTGGTTTTCACTTTCACTTTCACTGGAGCACACCAGGCTTCCTGTCCATCACCAACTCCAGGAGCTTGCTCAAACTCATGTCCATTGAGTCAGTGATGCCATCCAACCATCTCATCCTCTGTTGTCCCCTTTTGCTCCTGCCTTCAGTCTTTCCCAGCATCAGGGTCTTTTCCAAGGAAGTCAGTTCTTCAAGTCAGATGGTCAAAGTATTGGAGCTTCAGCTTCAGCAGCAGTCCTTCCAATTAATACTCAGGACTGATTGCCTTTAGGATTGACTTATTAGATCTCCTTGCAGTCTAAGGGACTCTCAAGAGTCTTCTCCAACACCACAGTTCAAAAGCATCAGTTCTTTGGTGCTCAGCTTTCTTATAGTCCAACTCTTACATCCATACATGGCTACCGGAAAAGCCATAGCTTTGACTAAACAGACCTTTGTTGGCAAAGTAATGTCTCTGCTTTTTAATATGCTGTATAGGTTGGTCGCAGCTTTTCTTCCATGGAGCAAGCATCTTTTCACTTCATGGCTGCAGTTACCATCTGCAGTGAATTTGGAGCCTAAGAAAATAAAGTCTCTCACTGTTCACATTGTTTCCCCATCTATTTGCCAAGCAGTGGTGGGACCGATGCCATGATCTTTGTTTTCTGAATGCTGAATTTTAAGCCAGTTTTTCACTCTCCTCTTTCACTTTCATCAAGAGATCTTTAGTTTTTCTTCACTTTCTACCATAAGGGTGGTGTCATCTCAGTATCAGAGGTTATTGATATTTCTCCTGGCAATCTTGATTCCAGCTTGTGCTTCATCCAGCCTGGTATTTTGCATGACGTACTCTGCATAGAAGTGAAATTAGCAGGGTGACAATATACATCCTTGATGTACTCCTTTCCTGATTTGGAACCAGTCTGTTGTTCCATGTCCAGTTCTAACTATTGCTTCTTAACATGCATACAGATTTCTCAGGAGGCAGGTCAGGTGGTCTGCTATTCCCATCTCTTTCAGAATTTTCCACAGTTTATTGTGATCCACGCAGTCAAAGGCTTTGGCATAGTCAGTAAAGTAGAAGTAGTTTTTCTGGGACTCTCTCACTTTTTCTATGATCCAACGGATATTGGCAATTTGAGCTTTTGTTCCTCTGCCTTTTCTAAATCCAGCTTGAACATCTGGAAGTTCACGGTTCACATACTGTTGAAGCCTGGCTTGAGAATTTTGAGAATTATTTTGCTAGTGTGTGAAATCAGTACAATTGTGCAGCAGTTTGACCACCCTTTGGCATTGCCTTTCTTTAGGATTGGAATGAAAACTGAAATTTTCCAGTCCTGTGGCCACTGCTGAGTTTTCCAAATTTGCTGGCATGTTGAGTGCAGCCCTTCACAGCATCATCTTTCAGAATTTGAAATAAGTTAACTGGAATTCCATCACCTCCACTAGCTTTGTTCATCGTGATGCTTCCTAAGGCCCACTTGAGTTTGCATTCAAGGATATCTGTCTCTAGGTGAGTGATCATACCATTGTGGTTATCTGGATCCTGAAGATATTCTTTGTATAGTTTTTCTGTGTATCCTTGCCACCTCTTCTTAATATCTTCTGCTTCTGTTAGGTCCATACCATTTCTGTCCTTTATTGTGCCCATATTTACATGAAACGTTTCCTTGGTATCTCTAATTTTATTGAAGAGATCTCTAGTCTTTCCCATTCTGTTGTTTTCCTCTATTTCTTTGCTCTGATCACTGAGGAAGACTTTCTTATCTCTCCTTGCTATTCTTTGGGAACTCTGAATTCAGATGCTTATATCTTTCCTTTTCTCCTTTGTCTTTCACTTCTCTTCTTTTCTCAGCTATTTTTAAGGCCATCTCAGACAACTATTTTGCTTTTTTGCATTTCTTTTTCTTGGGAGTGGTCTTGATCCCTGCCTCCTGTACAAGCCTCCATCAATAGTTCTTCAGGGACTCTATCAGATAATCCCTTGAATCTATTTGTCACTTCCACTGTATAATCGTAAGGGATTTGATTTAGATCGTACATGAATGGTCTAGTGGTTTTCCCTACTTTCTTCCATTTAAGTCTGAATTTGCCAATAAGAAGTTCATGATCTGAGCCATAGTCAGCTCCCAGTCTTGTTTTCACTGACTGTATAGAGCTTCTCCATCTTCAGCTGCAAAGAATATAATCAATCTAATTTCGATATTGACCATCTGGTGATGTCCATGTGTAGAGTCTTCTCTTGTGTTGTTGGAAGAGGGTGTTTGCTATGACCAGTGCATTATCTTGGCAAAACTCAATTGTCTTTGCCTTGCTTCATTCTGTACTCCAAGGCAAAATTTGCCTGTTACTCCAGGTATCTCTTGACTTCCTACTTTTGATTTCTAGTCCTCTGTGATGAAAAGGACATCTTTTTTTTTTTTTTTAATGTTAGCTCTAGAAGGTTGTAGGTCTTCATATAACTTTCCAATCTCAACTTCTTTGACATTAGTGGTTGGGGCATAGACTTTAATTACTGTGATGTTAGATGGTTTACCTTGGAAACTAATAGAGTTTATTCTGTCATTTTTGAGATTGCACTCAAGTATAGGATTTCAATTCTTTTGTGGACTATGAGAACTACTCCATTTCTTGTAAGGGATTCTTGCCCTCAGTAGTAGCTGTAATGGTCATCTGCATTAAATTCGCCCATTCCAGTACATTTTAGCTCACTAAAATGTCAATGTTCACTCTTGTCATCTCCTATTTTACCACTTCCAATTTACCTTGATTCATGGACCTAACATTCCATTTTCCTATGCAATATTGTTCCTTACAGAACTGGACTTTACTTCCATCACCAGTCACATCCACAAGTGGGCATTATTTTCGCTTTGGCTCTGTCTTTCTTTCTGGAGTTATTTCTCCACTCTTCTCCAGTAGCATTTTGGGCACCTACTGACCTGGAGAGTTCATCTTTCATTGTCATTTCTTTTTGTCTTTTCATACTGTTAATGGGGTTCTCAATGCAGGAATACTGAAGTGGTTTGCCATTCCCTTTTCCAGTGGACCACGTTTTATCAAAACTCTCCACTATGACCCATCTGCCTTGGGTGGCCCCACACAGCATGACTCATAATTTCATTGAGTTAGAGAAGGCTGAGGTCCTTGTGATCAGTTTGATTAGTTTTCTGTGATTGTGGTTTTCAATCCTTCTGCCCTCTGATGGATAAGGATAAGAGGCTTATGGAAGCTTTCTGATGGGAGAGACAGACACAAGTCTGTTAGGTCATATTAGACTTGATATGGTTACATTAAGTAAAAAGAAATATCAAGTACCAAATAACACTTGCAACAAAATATTATTGGTGTAAAATTATATACATACTCATTCAAGAGCTAATGGTAAATTCTTCTCACAAAAAATTTCAATTTTATACCTGGCATAGCAGGATTGTGGAGGTGCAAAGGCAATTTCAACCCCAACATCATCAAAACCAAGACCTACACAAACCAATGTAGGTCTCAGGTCTAGAACAACAAAGACATGCATTTTCCCTTCTGATTTTGTGAGGGTCATAGTGGGTCATATTAGAGTTCTTTGCTGAACACTTTTCTTATATCAGAGGCTATAGGGTTCCCAAATATACCCCACATACAATGTTTTAACAAAGAAAGTTTGTTGTCAGAGACAAAGAAAAAATAAGTTTTATACTACAATTTCCTCTCCACTGTCCCTTGGTGGAAAAATATTTAAAGAAAAATGTAGCAACACTGGTCCCAATTTCCTAAAAGGCATCACTTGGCATTAATTAAAAAGCAGCTCGCTGATGTGGGGTCCCATGCCCCCAGATCTCCCTGCTCCACTGTCACCCTTCACTCACCCAACCTGATCCTGGGGAATGTGGGGCTCCTTTCTCATGGAGGAAAATGCCAGACAATTTGACCTGAGGCTGGGGTGTTCTAACAGGAAGAGAATAATATTGTTCTCCCCATAACTTCAGTGGGCAGTGGAGGGGATGACCCTCTGGTGTGAGTTGAGATCTTGGGTTTCACAAACCACATTTACCCAAGATTCTTGTCCAGTATCTATGGGAGTTCAAATGAAGGATTTAAAAAGAAAAAAAAAAAAGCATTAAAGGCAGATTCAGGAGCCACCCAGGGCACCTACAGTGTCACAAGAACCTCAAAAATGATTTATTTTTCCAATAAAGAACCAGAGACCCAGGACATGAAATGAGCTGCCAGAAAGTTACTGGAAACTCCCAGGGAGCTCCAAAGGGTTTGTAAGTCAACAGAGTTTAGCATTCTCTGAGCATCCCTACACCTATGATCAACTAAAGGCCCAAGAAATTTTTCAGGAAAAAAATAGAAAGTCATTGGATGGGAAAATCTGATCAAGATTTTCTTTCTCCTCTGCTCCATGGAGTTAGTCCCAATCAAAGAAATCCTGAGTATGAAGCCATAGCCAATGGAGAGAATCGTCAATTTGACTACCAGAGAACAGGCTTGTCCCAGCCAATAGGCTGAACTCCAGGCAGAGACACAGAAGGTGACCCTTAAAGTGCTGGCTTCTGTAATCAAAGCATCACACCTTGACAGAGGGAATGACTGACCTGTGAGATTCTGCCTCAGGTTCTGATAGTCACTGTGGCCTTGGTTGTGGTCTTGATTATGCCTGCAGCCTTTAGGTCAAACAACAGCCCTGCCATCTATGGAGAATTTATTCTGCTCCATGCACTTGGCTCAGTGCTTTTTTATGAGTTAGGGATTATATGGTACTCATTCAATACAGTGAGAGATAGACTCAGTGGAGAGCAGTAACTTCTTCCAAGGCACACAGCCTACTGATGGTAGAACTTGAAGTTCTGTTTGTCGGTGCTTCTAAATATTAAACTGTGCTGTCCCAGCACCCTCCAGTGTGTTGATTGACCACTGTGAGCTTTGTAATAAAATATTGGAGTCATAATTTCATCTCTTATAAAAGGGAGGAGGAACAAGCATGAGGTTCAGGTATTTACCATGTTGCTTTCTCTTCATAATCTGTTATTCCAAAAGCTAGGCAGATAAAATAAAAGTGTAGTAGCTCTACTTACTGCAGTGGTTCCCAATGACTGGTCCCATGACCAGCAGCATCAGCATCACTTAAGAACTTTTAAAAAAGCGATTCTCAGCTTCTCCCCAGATCTACTCATTCAGAAACTCAGAAGGACCAAGATCGATGTTTAATGAAAACCTTCCCCATCCCCTACCACATCTGGAGGATATGCAGACAGTCAAAGGTTCTGACAACCACTTATCTCACCTCCACCTCCAACCACTGTCCCTCCACCTCGTCAACTGCCTTGAAAGGAATAGATGGATTTAAAGCTAAGGATTGGAATGTGTACTGAGCCCAGAGAACTCCATTCAGTGGTCCTAACATTGACCAGGAGGCAGTGATCAAAACCATTCCCAAGAAAAAGAAATACAAAAAGGCAAAATGGTTGTCTGAGGAAGCTGAGAAAAGAAAAAAAGTGAAAGGCAAAGAAGAAAGGAAAAGATAAACCCATCTGAATGCAGAGGTCCAAAGAATAGCAAGGAGAGAAAAGAAAGCCTTCTTAAGTGAACAATGCAAGAAATAGAGGAAAACGATAAAATGGGAAAGACTAGAAATCTCTATAAGAAAATTAGAGAAACATTTTATACAAAGATAGGCACAGTGAAGGAAAGAAATGGTATGGATCTAACAGACGCAGAAAATATTAAAAAGAGGTGGCAAGAATACACAGAGGAACTGTACAAAAAGGTCTTAGTGACCCATAACCATGATGGTGCGATGGCTCATCTAGAGCCAGACATCCTGGAGTGTAAAGTCAAGTGGCCTTTAGGAAGTGTTACTAAAACAAAGCTACTGGCAGTGATGGAATTCCAGCTGAGCTATTTAAAATCCAAAAAGATGATGCTATTAAAGTGCTGCATTCAATATGCCAGCAAATTTGGAAAACTCAGCAGCAGCCACAGGATTGGAAAATGTTCGTTTTCATTCCAATCCCCAAAAAAGGCAATGCCAAAGAATGTTCAGACTATCACTCAAGCACACTCATTTCACGTGTTAGAAAGAGAGTTCTCAATGTCCTTCAAGCTAGGCTTCAACAGTACATATACCAAGAACTTGCAGTTATATAAGCTGGATTTAGAAAAGGCAGAGGAACCAGACATAAAATTTCCAACAAATGGTGGATCATAGAAAAATCAAGGGAATTTAAAAAAAAAAAATCTCCTATGCTTCATTGACTACCAGGAAGACTTTGATTGTGTGGATCACAGCAAACTGTGTGGAAAGTTCTTAAAGAAATGGGAATACCAGACCACCTACCCTGCCTCCTCAGAAATCTGTATGCAGGTCAAGAAGCAACATTTAGAACTGGACATGGAACAAGAGTGGTTCAAAATTGGGAAAGGAAAACATCAAGGCTATATATTGACATCCTACTTATTTAATCTACACGCAGAGTACATCATGGGAAATTTCAGGCTTGTTGAAGGTCAAGATGGAATCAAGATTGCTGGGAGAAATAGCAATAACTTCAGATATGCAGATTATACAACCTTAATGGCAGAAAGTGTATAAGAACTTAAGAGCCTCTAGATGAAGGTGAAAGAAGAGAGTGGCAAGGCTGGCATAAAACACACTTTAAAAACTGCAATTGTGACATTATGTCCCATCACTTCATGGCAAATAGATGGGGAAAAAATGGAAATAGTGACAGATTTTATTTTCTTGGGCTCCAAAATCATTGTGGATGGTGACTGCAGTCATGAAATTAAAAGAGGCTTGTTCCTTGGAAGAAAAGCTATGAAGAACCTAGACAGCATATCAAAAAGCACAACTTGCTGACAAAGTTCCATATAGTCAAGCTATGGTTTTCCAGTAGTTATGTACAGATGTGAGAGTTGGACCATAAAAGAAGGCTGAGTGCCAAAGAATTGATGCTTTGGAACTGTAGTGTTGGAGAAGACCCTTGAGAGTCCCTTCAATGGCAAAGAGATCAAACCAGTCAATCCAAAGGAAATCAGTCCTGAATATTCATTGGCATGACTGATGCTGAAATGGAAGCTCCAATATTTTGACCACCTGATGGGAAGAGCCAACTCATGAGAAAAGACCCTGATGTTGGGAAGGATTGAGGGCAGGAGGAGAAGGGGGTGACAGAAGATGAGATGGTTGGATGACATCACCAACCCAATGGACATGAGTTTGAGCACACTCTGGGAGATAGTGAAGGACAGGGAAGGCTGGTGCCCTGCAGTCCATGGGGTCACAAAGAGTCAGTCACAACTGATTGACTGAACAACAACTCAGTTCCACTTCCAATCTTCTCTTAAGCTTTTCCTTGGGGACAAGTATGTCACTTGCCATTTTAGTAAACAAAGGATGTTGCAGCCAAAAGGCCATTATCGACTGCAGTTCCCCTTCCCTCAAGATAGTCTGCCCTGAGGGTAATTCAAGAAGGAAAAGACAGGATGTTTTCCTGAAGTAGTTAAGATGCATATCATATGGATGACTTCAATAAGTCCAGACTCTTTCCATGCATAAAAAAGCAAGAGAAGGAACTTCCCTGGAAGTTCAGTGGCTAAGAATCCACCTGTTAGTGCAAGGGATACAGGTTGGATCTTTGGTCCAGGAAGATCCCACATGCTGTGTAGCAACTAAACCCATGCCCCACAAACACTGAGCACTCGACTAGAGACTGGAACCCATCACTACTGAAGCCCACATGCACTGGAGCCCATGCTCTGCAATGAGAGAAGCCAGGAAAATGAGAAACCAATGCGCTTCAACTAGAGAGTAACCCCTGCTCACCAGAACAAGAGAAAGGCTGTGCTCAGCAAGGAAGACCCAGCAGAGCCAAAAAAAAAAAAAAGGTAAAATAAAATTACAAAAATTTTAAAAAGCATGAAAATCATTCATTTGAGATGTATGATTTTTATAATATGCAGTAATCTTTTGATATTTTCTAAATTTTTTTTCAGCAAGTGACCTTATATACTCTGGCCCCCCTTCTAACTTTTGAATAGTTCTTCAGATCTGTCTGAGAAGCCACCTTTCTGGCTAAAATCTTCTGTAAAGTCACCAAATAAAACATTTGATCTATTTTAGGTTATGTATTTCTTATCATTTTACATGCTCTTCCAAGACATTTTCCCAATCCACAGTGTCCTGTTCCCACTCACCCAAGTTCCAGGTGATACATGGAAATGGTCAGCTGCTGGGAGCCAGCGTGGAGAATCCCACCCATGGCAAAGGTCATGAGGAAGAGGCCTGATGGGCAAAGGCGAGATCAGGACTCAAGGGACCCCCTGAACTCGCTCAAGCATCTACCCCCGAACCAGAATCTGTCTGTCTTATTATTTTATGTCTTTCACCAGCTCTTCTGACATTAGCAGGGGTCTGTCCCTGACCAAAAGAGCTAACTTAGGGCTCTAGTTGATAAATTTCCTGGGCATGAAAGGAGTGTTTCAACCCCCCTGTTAGCATTCTAGCTTACTTGGCGACTTTATCCAGACTCTTGCAACATTGTTGAGCCTATGCAATGCTTGCTGCCAAGTTCTCACATCCCTTATCCATTGTGTTCCTGGGAGTGCATATAGTCAGGATGTAGAAGAAGCAATAGCCTTAGCGTTAGCAACATTAGACTTTGAGTTAATAAGTTCTTTCTTTGCTGTAACCCGCTGAATCTTTGCTCCGTAAGAATGCAACTCTGTACTTTAAGGGTGACACAGGCTAAGAATTTAAGAAGAAACACTTTAAGGGAAAAATCATTGTTCTGGTGTTCTGGCTGGCAAACCTTTATCAAAAGGAGGTCATGGAATATCAACAGGCCTCCGGAATAGAAGATGATGTACAAAAAATAAGACTTTTGCAGAAAGGAACCTGATATCGATAAAAGTTATTACTGATGGAATGTTGAGTTGACTCTGCATTTTTCACCTTGCTGTATGTATAACTCAGGGTATAAAAAGCCCCAAGAAAAATAAAGTAAGGGGCCTTGCTCAAAGAAGCTTGGTCACCCCGTGTCTCTTTCTTTATCTCTTTATCTATCTTTCTTCATTCGCCAACATCGTCGTCCATCCTGAGGATATCCCTGGACTCTGCTGAGGCTGGACCTCGGCAGTCGGCTAAAACATTAGTCACCACCTGAAAGAAGAGAGTTATTTTATTTGGTGGAAATGTTTAGGACCCAAGCAGGTGAGACAGCATCTCAGAAACTCTGAGAAAACTGCTCCAAGGAGGCAGGAAGGAGAGTCAGGCTATATACAAGTTTGTAACAAAGGGAGCAGGCAGTCTGAACATCAAAGATTACTGTGAGGTAAGAAAAGTCAGATATCAAGTTAAATTTAGTTTTGTATGTATGGGAAGATGCAAGCCTCTGGGCTCACTAAATTCATTCTTTTCATGTGCACCTCAGCTCTCTGGGGCCAAATCCTGTCTCCTTGTTCACCTTAGGCAGTGACAGACATGACAGATGGCTGCTTCTTTCATTCTCAGCTCCTCAGCAATCACCGCAGGGAATGGCGACATCTGCTGGATTGGAGGATTACATCACTGTGCAAGTATTTGTACTCAAGTGGCATTTATGGGACAGCAAATTTTTTTTAATATTTATTATTTTGATTATTTGACTGCACTGGGTCTTAATCATGCACAAAGGATCTTTGATCTCCCTTGCACCCCTGAGGGATCATTTAGTTGTAGCAGGTAAATGCTTAGTTGCAGGATATGGGATATAGTTCCTTGACCAGTGATTGAACTTGGGCCTCCTGCATTGGGAGCATGGAGGGCCCACCAGGGAAGCTCCAGGATAGCAATAGTTATTAAAAATTCTAAAGTATTCAGTCCTGATTAGGAAATTGTTTTCTATGCTCTGACCTGATCTACCAGCATGTGGCCTAGGAGATCTAAGGCTCAGAATGTCTATCACGGAAGATGGATCCAGTCTCTCTTATTTCCTCCCACACCCAGTCTCTCTGCACTGGCTACTGGAACAGCCTAGGTGAACCCTGATTCATTAGTGACCCCTGAAATATGTGAGTCCAATTTCTGTCCCTAGGTTTTGCTTTCCTCCCTGTTGTGAGCAATAGAGGGATAAAGACTTATGCTATTCACTAGGAAGGAGAAGATGAGTGGGGGAGGGGAAAGCGTCATGGAGTTCTTTCATGATAAGGAGATCTTTCTAAATAACTCTAGAGCCAATCCCTCAACAAGCAATATCTCACTGGATCCCACTAAAAATCTCATAAACTGTGTGTGCATCATTCTATTCATTGTGGGGGAAACAAAGATCTGCCTAAGAGCTATATTTCAGCCCTATATCCCCTTCCTCCATAGAATAAGCAATTGCAGCCTCTGAATGCTTCACAATGAAACTTTATTTGGCTTCATAAAAATTTATGTGTCAACTTCACTGTGAGATGAGATGCCCAGATCTCGGGTCAAACATTCATTCTGGGGGAATCTGCAAGGAAATTCCTAGAGAAGATTAGCATTTAAATCGGCAGACTGAGTCAGGAGATCAGCCCTCACCAGGGTGGGAGGACATTGTCTTATCCTCTGGGGGCCTGAATGGAACAAGGGCAATTGCTCTCCCTCTCTCTCTCCTTGGCCATGAATACTGGAGTTACTGGTTCCTGAACCTTGAAACTCCAGGACATACACAAGTGGTGCCCTAAATCTCTGGTCTTTAGCCTTAACTTAGAGCTAAGCCATCATTTCCCCTGATTTTCAATCTTAATGTCTGAATTATACCATAGTCTATCCTAGTTCTCTAAGCAACGGACAGCAGACACTGAGACTGTTCAGCCTCTGTAATCATATCAGCCTCTCTTCGCCAGTCTGTATAACTGGTGAATCTTGAGCAATGCATAGTTGAACTGCTCAGGGTCACTTAGACGAGAATATTTTTAAGTGAATTTAGTCTGCATCATATGTAGTTGGTTGAATCTGAGGATGATGAGCTGAGGATACATGTAATACATAACATTTTTTATGTATATTTGAACATTCTGATATCCAGACAAGCTATCTTTGACCTTTCTGTTAGGGAGGAACTGGAATTGCAATGGGAATTATCAATTTATTCCAATATGACCAACCACCCAAAATTATATATATCTGGAATTTGGTATGGAAATAGTAAATGCACATTAAATGCTTTTGCTCTTTTAGCAATTTACTAAAAGGAATTTGGATGCCTGGCCACAACTAGATTATATCCATGAGGACCACTACTCACCCATGACAAGCATGGAATGGTGGAAACCAGGTTCAACCTTATTGGCAGTGTGGAAAACATCTTGCAGAACTGAGGAGATTGCCTTTGGCAGTGAAACATACAGAAAGGCAAGCGACTGCAACTTATACATCCACTGGTACAGACATGAAGAATACCCATGCCCCAGGTCATGGCCTGAGTCATCGGTGAGAGCCCTGCCAAGGGCTCTTCGTTCCAGTAGGTCATTGGATACACTTTGTGTTCCCCTTTGTGTTATTAATGCACTGAACAGCCAAAGAAATAAGCACAGAAGTGAGAATTGCCCCACAGGGCTTACATGGTGGCTCAGACAGTATAGAATCTGCCTGCAATGCAGGAGTCCAAGGTTTGATCCCTGAGTCAGGAAGATACCCTGGAGAAGGGAATGGCTACCCACTCCAGTATTCTTGCCTGGAGAATCCCATGCATAGAAGAGCCTGTGGCTACAGTCCATGGGATTCCAGAGAGTCAAACATGACTAGGTGACTAAGCACACACACAGACACACACACACACAACACAGGAGATGCCCCAGACAGAATAAAGAAATTATAGGAATGGTAAGGTTTTGAATCATGGATAACACTGTGTCTAATTTTATCAGTAGCTGGAGATAATGGAAGCATAAATTGAACACAGAATAATACATCATAGAGGACAGCAGTTGATTTTGCATGATTGTCTCTTTATTTATTTCTGTTATTATTTATTGGACAATGTCACATTATGCTCTCCTTTTACAACAAAATAAATGTCACATCTATACATTTATCCAGTCTCATTTTAAATTTCTTTCCTGTTTAGCTCACCAGGAGGATCTCTTTATTCCCGACAATTTCTTTTTTATTAATTTGTTTGAATTGAATTTTTATGTTTTTAGTACCAAAAACATTTTGTATTGGGGTATAGCCTATTAACAATGTTG
Source organism: Ovis aries (assembly GCF_016772045.2). Lineage (NCBI taxonomy): Eukaryota > Metazoa > Chordata > Mammalia > Artiodactyla > Bovidae > Ovis > Ovis aries. Next base: position 53,713,063 of record NC_056065.1, read on the forward strand.
TGATAGTTTCAGATGAACAGTAAAAGGACTCAGCCATATATATACATGTATCCCTCAAACCCCCTCCAATCCAGGCTGGCACATAACATTGAGCAGAGCTCCATGTACTATACAATATGTTCCTATTGGTTATCACTCTACATAGCTGTATGTACATGACCTTCCTAAAGTCCCCAGCCATCCCTTCCCCTCGGCAACCATGAGTTTGTTTTCTAAGTCTGTGAGTCTCTGTTTTGCAAGTAAATTCATTTGTATTATTTCTTTGTAGATTCCATATATAAGGGGTGTCATAATATTTCCTGACCATTTCTTTACAACACTTTCCCCAGGGATAACTCCAATACGTGGGTCTCCAGTGTGTAACCACCCAGGTCATATCAGATTCTAGAGGCACATGTCCATGAAAGTCCCATGGCCTCCCAGAGCCTACAGATCCCCTAGCAATCCTGCACCACCCCCACTATTGCCTTTCCTTTTCCCATTCGCATTGAACAGATGTCTGAAACCCTAGGTCTGTGTTCCCTTCATGATGTCCCCAAGTTCTAGATTTCAGTTGCAAGGTGTACAGAAGAAAGCTTCTGATAGAGGCAACCCCCTAGCCAGGGCAGGGAGGGGGGGTGGGGCGGGGGAAACAGCTGTATACAATGGGCTCCATGTGATGGCATACATCCTCACCACAGCGAGGACAGGGGCTGAGGCTTATCCAGATGATCCTGGGGTGTCCCAGGTCTCTCAGAATCTCCCACAGCTGAGCCCGAAGCTGGGCGAGTCTCGCTTCCAGGAGAACACCCCGAGGTCTGTAACTCTCCTGAGGGGCAGGATAACGCTCTTGCCTTAAACAGGGCAGCACAGCGGTGTGTCGCAGCAGCTTCTCCATGCCGGCCGTGGACAGGAGGTTCCCACACAGGCTGACGGACCTGAGCTGGGAGCAGCGGCTCAGGGCAGGCAGGCAGGCCTCCAGCTGGGAGTCCGTGATCCCACACACATCTAAGTCCAGGTCCTGGAGGGTGGCTGCGACTTTCTCCAGCAGAACTTGGAGGAGCTCAGGCCAAAAGTCAGTCATGGTGACACAACTCAGATCCAGGCTCTTTAGTTGGCTGATGTTTGGGTTCTGGGATAGGTTGGTTAAGTCTGAGTCTCTAAGCCAGCACTTGGTTATTGACAGACTGTCCAAGGGGGACTTCAGGCACCTGGGGAGAAACCAAGCAATTAGTTCTTGAGAACTGGGGTGCCAGTTGCATACAGGTGATAGACAAATGGCTTCCATAGGGCTAAGCTTTGTCTGATCATCTATTTTGAGGATGAATACACTGATGTGCCAGTCTCATTCTAGTCTGAGCCTTGTCAACCTTACTGTTGTACTGAGTCACTTCATAGTACCAGAAAGACTCTCTATTCCTCATCTATCAAGTAGATTACGACATATTCCACTTCCCTCTGAAGATAAATGAAGATCATGGAATCACTAGAACATGCTATGAAGAGATCCAGAGAGTGTCTCCATCAAGTGTGGACATCACTGAATATTAGTGTGGGGAAATGAGATCTCAAAATGGTTTAAGATAAGGCTTTGTTCAGGCCAGGGTGGAGCTCCAGATCCTATCTCTGGCCAGGTGAGGCTGTAGGGAGACATACATAAGGAACCAACTTACACAAGATCCCAGTGATGCCTGTCTAAAGGGCTCACTGACATTTCTGCATGGTATGCAAGCTTTCTATCAGTGTTTATGATCCTTTTCTCTCAGCTCAATTAACATAATCTCCAGAACCATTCTTCTCCTATATATGGATTAACTTATCCAGAGCACAATACAACCTTTTACACAGAGGGAATTTAGAACAGATTCACTGTGTACACAAACCTTGGGAGCATGGAGATTTTCTTCAGGAATGCTCTGATCTGATGTAGTTTTCCAACTTTAATGTCATTTCTAATTATCCTATTTTTACCATTTTGACATAGACACCTTCAAGGTAGGAGGAAATTGCAAACTCTGGGATGCAAGCAACCCAGTCATTACTCCATACCTTCCAAGCAGGGTGTCTCACAAGAGCCAGTAGACCACTTTAACCTACTACCTTGATTTGTGTGGTTCAGGATCACCACACTCTAGGAGAGAGCAACAGAGGAGACTGCTTTTGACGTCTAATGTTATGTTCAATGTAACCCAGCCAGTGGTGCACACTCACCTGAGCATCTGGTCCAGGCAGCCTTCAAGGAAGGAAGGAGACTCCAGATGGAGATCTCGGAGGTGGTCCAGCCTCAGAAACTGAGAGGTAATTTGCACAACGTGGTGCTCTTCCTGCTTCTTGAAGGCAGACATGTGGACGGGGAAGAGAACGAGTCTCTGCAAATTACACATCTCACCCAGGAAAGGAGCAAATGTGGCCAGGGTGGACAGATTCCAGGTGCAACTCACTTGCACCTCCTGGATACAGTCCAGCTGCACCATGCTCAGGACCTTCACCATATTGTCCATTGGCATTGAGATGATCTTCAGCTTCTTACAACACAGGTGGACGGAAGATTCTCTCTGCTCCACCCACCTAAGGAAGTAGGTGAGGAAGTTGTCCAGGGTCTTTTCCTTCAGGCACAGGTCTACAAAAACCTTCAGTGGAGCCAAGTGCAACTTTGTTGTTGACCTGGGCTCAGCCACTGCTGCCATTGGTGAACTTGAGCACCCATAACTGCTGGCTCCAGACCACATGCTCCAGAAGTTCTGGCCAGTATTTCATAAATCTAGCACCTGCAGTTTCCAACTCCTGGGAGAAGGAGATTGATGAGGATGCATTAAAAGGTACACAGAGTAGGAAAAAAAAAAAGCCTCACAAATTGACAGAAGACTGCCCACCTGTGCTGTCACATTCCTGACGTCACCAGCTGCCTTGCCTTCTTCCCTCTCTGCCTTACTTTTCTCTGTCTCCCTTTCCCCTCTTATCCTTTCTGATTCTTCACTTCTAGTAACTCTAACCATGACTGGGAGGAGTTGCGGAATATTCTTTCAGGATCCCCTTCTTTAAAGGCACTCTTATGCTTTCAGAAAATATTTCCCTTAGTGAGCCAAGGCTTCTTCATTGCTATCTTCAGAACCCTCTGAAGATGTCATTACTTCACCCCAGGTGTCTCCCCTGAGACACCCAGGATTTTACCAGATTACCCAGAATCAGACTCACCTGGATCGAACCTTTGGGGCAAGCAGAACATCAAGTGCTTCCAGCACTGCTTGTAGGGGCCCCACATGAGGCAGATCAATCAGGGCCCCTAGAGGCAAGCAGACAAAGGGCCAGGTTTGCACTATGGCTTTCAGGTCTCAACATGTCTTCCGTGGAAGGCTTCCAGGAAGAGTGGTGGGAAGAGCTCCATGGGCAGACTCTCCAGAGTAGAAAAGTCCAAGTCACTGGCCCTCAGCAGGTGCCTTCCCACCAGGCCAACAAGTCTGGGTGGGGTCTGGACACTCACCCTGACTCTGCTCCAAAATGACTTCCGTTGAAGCTGCCAGGGAGCAAGGGATCCATTTTAGACAATGCAGAAGCACGCATTAGAATGTCTCCCTACTCTTCCAAGGAATCCACTCAGGGCCAAGGTCATTTATCTAGCAGTAGTACAAGAGAGGCACTTAGCCATATTACACTAGGCAGGGCTCAGTGGAGACAAAGTGATGACTCTTTCTGTATTTTGAATATGCATTTTACTAGTACTGAGGAGGCAAAGGCAACCACTAGCCCATTGGGGTCCATCTACTGCTTTTCTTATTCATTTGCACCTAGAAATGAATGCACACTAGAGTGCATGAAAACTGACTCCATCTTTATTTGGGGAAAATATTCTGACCATCACTTAGAGCTCTTTCTCTATGGGAAGAGGAGAGTCACGTGGATCCACACAGCCTCCACTGTCAGTTATTCATCCTACGATGAATGCCATTTTTATACTAATAAGTATTTTAAATTTCATGAAATGAAATTCCAAACTGATATATTTCACTAAAAATATCTGCTTGGTATAGACATTTAAAGTGATACCAGCTAAATCACAACTCACAGTGTTTGAGATTCAGGCAAAACTACCCTGAGAGGCAAAACCAAAACCTGAAATGTGTTCATAGGAGAGAAATGATTATTTTTGAAAACCCTGCCTACCATCCAGAGACACATGCCTCCCTTCAACATTAGCTAGCCATAAGTAAGAAAAGGACATCCTTATCTGAGGGTGGTAAATTACTGCTCTGCTGTGGCTGGCTGGTGGAGCACTCAGACCTCAGACCCTGTGGAGAGCCTAGCTGGTGTCTCCAGAACCAGAAAAGTCTACACCTCTTCTCCAGTGCATGAGGCTTTTAAGGGCCGTTCTATTCCCATTATCTCTCTGTCCTACTACTAACCCAATCAGAGAGGGACATCTGATTAGATTATAGAGGTCCCACTGTATTGGTCTTGATTGGATCTTCTTTTTTTCTGTAGGCTAGTTCATTGCATCTTATATACATTCAGGAAGGAGAAAATGATCAGGTATCTGGGTAATAAAGGACCTAGTCACTTCCCAAACATTGACTGAATTTTACCAATATGAAAAGTTAAACTCTTGGGAGTCAGACAAGAAAGGATTGTTGGTTGCTAACACTGAATACAAAAAGAAACAAAAGTTCAAAGTATCATTATTGGGGAAATTTTGGTGAAGTCAAAATTAGCAAAATATCCCTGAATTAAAATAGCTTCATGAAAACGGTGATGTTGTTCCCAAAGAAAACAAAATGCACTCATCCATGTATCAGCTTGTCACTCAGGTGTTATGTAGGTAACACAGGAGACTGTCAGTGTGTTCAGGCAGCAAGGGAAGAGCTGTCCAGGATATGGTTGGTTTTCCAGCCTTAAGCCACATCTTCTCTGAAGGTGGACAGGTCATGATACTTACTTCTCAGAAGTAAGAGTAGGTCTGGACAGGTTGGAGTTGGGTATTTCTAAAGGGACCATGGGAATGATAAACAACAATGTAAAATTAAAGTTTCTTTTACTTTTTGGAAACCGGGAAATATAAAGATGTTATTCAAGGTGATATTAAGATAGTAAAAGAAGGCTCCCCTAGTGACTCAGAGTAAAGAATCCCCCTGCAGATGCAGGAGACACTGGCTTGATCTTTGATCCAGGAGGATACTACATGCTCCAGGGCAACTAAGCCCAGGAGTCACAACTACTGAGCCTGCACTCTACAACAAGAGAAGCCTAAATGAGAAGCTTGTGCACCGCAAGGAAGAGTAGCTCCCACTCACCACAACTAGAGAAAGGCCTGCACAGCAATGAAGAACAAGGCAACCAAAACTCAGGAAAATAATTTTTTTTTTAAAAAAAAGGAGAGTGGTTCAGAGGAGTCACTCTCAACTTCAGTCCAATTCAGTTCAGTTGCTCAGTCGTGTCTGACACTTTGTGACCCCATGGACTGCAGCATGCCAGGCCTCCCTGTCCATCACCAACTCCCTGAGCTTTCTCAACTCATGTCCATTGAGTCGGTGATACCATCCAACCATCTCATCCTCAGTCATCCCCTTCTCCTCCCGCCTTCAATCTTTCCCAGCATCAGGGTCTTTTTAAACAAGTCAGCTCTTCTCATCAGGTGTCCAAAGTATTGGAATTTCAGCTTCAACATCAGTCCTTCCAACGAATATTCAGGACTGATTTCCTTTAGGATTGACTGGTTGGATCTCCCTTGCAGTCCAAGGGACTCTCAGGAGTCTTCTCCAACACCACAGTTCAAAAGCATCAATTCTTCAGCAATGAGCCTTCCATAAGGTCCAACTCTCACATCAATACATGACTATGGGAAAAACCATAGCTCTGACTATGTGCACCTTTGTCAGTAAAGTGGTATCTCTGCTTTTTAATATGATGTCTAGATTTGTCAAAGCATTACTTCCAAGGAGCAAACACCTTTTAATTTCATGGCTGCAGTCAGCATCTATAAGGATTTGGAAGTGCAAGAAAATAAAATCCGTCACTGCTTCTACTTTTTCCCATTCTGTTTGTCATGAAGTGATGGGATTGGATTCCATGAACTAGTTTTTTTTTTTTTAATGTTGAGATTCAAGTCACCTTTTTCACTCTTCTCTTTCACCACCATCTGGAGTTTCTTTAGTTCCTCTTCACTTTCTGTATCATCTCCATGTCTCAGTTTCTTGCTACTTCTCCTGACAATCTTGATTCTAGCTTGTGACTCATCCAGTCCAGCTTTTCCTGTGATGTACTCTGCATAGAAGATAAATAAGCAGAGTGACCGTATATGGTCTTATCTTAATTCTTTCCTAGTTTGGAACCAGTCAGTTTTTCCATTTCTAGTTCTTTACCCCTATACAGATATCTCAAGAGACAGGTAGAGTTTCTGGTACTTCCATCCCTTTAGGATTTTTCCACAATTTTTTGTGATCCACACAGTCAAAGGTTTTAGTGTGGTCAAGAAAAAGTAAATGTTCTTTTGGAATTCCCTTGCTTTCTACCTGATCCAAGGAATGTTTTCAATTTAATCTCTGGTTCCTCTGCCTGTTTGAAACCCAGCTGGAATATCTGCCACTTCTTGGCTCAGTACTGCTGAAGGCTAGATTGAAAGATGTTGAGCATAACGTTGCTAGTATGTGAAGTGAATACAATGTGTGTTAGTTTGAGCATTCCATGGCATTGCCTTATTTGGGACTGGAATGAACTGATCTTTTCCAGCCCTATAGTCACTGTTGAGTTTTTTCAAGTTCACTGACATATTGAGTGCAGCACTTTAACAGCATCATATTTTAGGATATTAAATAACTCCAACTGAGCTATTTAAAATCCATTCACCTCCACTAGCTTTGTCCATAGTAATGCTTTCTAAGGCCCACTCACTTGATTTCACACTCCAGGATGTCTGGCTCTAGGTGAGTGATCATACCATCATGATTATCCAGGTCATTAAGACTTTTTAATGTATACTTCTTCCATGTATTCTTGCCATCTGTTTTTAATTTCTCCAGCTTCTCTTAGGTCCATACTGTTTCTGTCATTTCTTGTGGCCACCTTTGAATGAAATGTTTTCTTGATATCTCCAATTTTCTTGAAGAGATATCTAGTCTCTCCTATTCTATTGTTTTCCTCTATTTCTTTGCATTTCCCTTTAAGAAAGTCTTCTTATCTCTCCTTGCTCTTCTCTGTAACTCTGTATTCAGTTGAGTATATCTTTCCCTTTCTCCCTTACCTTTCACTTCTCTTCTTTCTTCAGCTATTTTATAAAGGCTCTTCAGACAATTACTTTGCTTTCTTGCATTTCTTTTTCTTGGGGATGATTTTAGTTCCCTTCTGTACAGAGGAAATTAGTTATAACCTCTGTCCATAACTAACAGAGGTTAGTTATAACCTCTGTCCATAGTTCTTCAGGCACTCTGTCTACCAGATCTAATCCTTTGAATCTATTCTTCACCTCCACTGTATAATCATAAGGGATTTGATTTAGGTCATACCTGAATGGTTTAGTGGATTTTCCTACTTTCTTCCATTTAATCCTGAATTTAATAACATGGAATTCCTGATCTGAGCCACTGTCAGCTCCAGGCCTTTTTTTTTTTTTTTTTTTTTTTTTACTGACTGTATAGAGCTACTCCATCTCTGACTCCAAATAGCATAATCAGTCTGATTTTGGTATTGATTCTCTGGTGGTTTCCATGTGTAGAGTCATGTCTTGGAATGTTTGATTAGGGTGTTTGCTATGACCAGCGTGTTCTCTTAAAACTATATTAGCCTTTGTCTTTCATTTCATACTCCAAGGTCGAACTTGTCTATTGTTCCAGGTATCTCTTGACTTCCTACTTTTCATTTTAATCCCCTATGATGAAGAGGACAACTTTTTTGATGTTAGTTCTAGAAGGTGTTGTATGTCTTCATAGAACTGATCAACATCAGCTTCTTTGGCATTGTGGTTGGAACACAGACTTGAGTTACTGTGCTATTGAATGATTTGCCTAAGAATCATATCAAGTTTATTTTGTTTTTGAGATTACACCCAAGCACTGCATTTCAGACTCTTGTTGATGATGAGGGCTATTCCACTTCTTTTAAGGGATTCCTGCCTATGGTAGTAGATACAATGGTCATCTGAATTAAATTCACCCATTCCCATCCATTTCAGTTCACTGATTCCTAAAATGTCCATGTTTAATCTTGCCATCTCCTGCTTTACCACATCAAATTTACCTTAATTCATGGACCTAACATTCAAGATTCCTATGCAATATTGGTTTTTTTCAGCATTGGACTTTACTTTCACTACCAGACTTATCCACAGCTGAGGGTCATTTCTACTTTTGCCCTGCCGCTTCATTCTTTGTCGATGAATTAGTAATGGCCCTCTACTCTTAACCAGCAGCATATTGGACACCTTCTCACCTGGGGGGCCTATCTTACAGTGTCATATCTTTTTGCCTTTTCATACTGTCCATGGTGTTCTCTAGGCAAGAATACTGAAGTGGTTTTCCATTTCCTTTTCCAGTGGTCCATGGTTTCACAGAATTCTTCACCATGACCCACCTGTCTTGGGTGGTCCTGCACAGACTGTCTCCTACCTTCACTGAGTTACTGAAGCCCCTTTGCCATGACAAGGCTATGATCTATGAAGGGTCAGGAAACTAAGATCCCTCATGCCCCACAGCATGGCTTTAAAAAAAAAAAAACTTTATTATTATAGCTCAGTAAACAGAATGAACCTCATTTTAGCTATGATTCTTTCTTGGGAACTACAGAGACCCCCAGGTGATGGTGTTCTTATACCAGGTTTACTTCACAGTTTAGGAACCCTGACCTTAGGGAACTCAAATCTTTCATAAGGAAGCATTCTTGCATGGCTTTTCCCCAATTTTATTTTCTTAAGCTTTATTTTTTAGAGGAGCTTTGGCTGTAAAATGTTATCAACTAAAACGCAAATTAAAATGTTTCAGATTCAGGCAAAACTATGAGAGGCAAAACCAAAACCTGAAATATATTAATTGGAAAGAAACAATCTTTTGAAAACCCTCCTTACCATCCAGAGATACATGCCTCCCTTCAAGTTTAGCTAACCATAAGTAAAAAAAAAAAAGAGTGTCCTTATCTGTGGGTGATAACTTACTGCTCTGATGTGGCTGGTGGGATGCTCAGACCTCAGACTCTGTGGCGAACCCAGCTGGTGTCTCTAGAGCTAGGAAAGTCTGCTCCTCTTCTCCAGAGCTTGAAACTTCTAATAGGCCTTTCTATTTCCATCATCCCTCCATCCCACTGCTAAGCCAATCAGTAAGGGCACCTGATTAGATTACTGAGGTCCCAGTGGATCTTCATTTTTCTCTAGGTTAGTTGATTGGATCAGACTGGAACAGATTGGATACATTAAGGTGGCAAAGAATGATGGGATGACTGGATCAAGGACTGTAATCAAGGACTGATTCAAGGATTCACTTCCCCAATACTAATACCAATTCTACCAATACAGACAGTTATATTCTTAGGAGTCAAATGAGAAAATGATTATTGGTCCTGCCATTGGACAAGAAAAAGCAAAAGTTGAAAATATCATTGTTTGGGATCTTTGGTCAAATCAAAATTATCAAAAAAATCCCTGAATTAAAACAGCTTCATGAACACAATGATGTTGTTCCCAAAGGAAAAAAAAATACCTATTCCTGTATCAACTTGTCACTCAGGTGTTATATAGAAAACATAGGAGGTTGTGAACCTCTTCCGGCAGCAAGGGAAGAGCTTTAGGGATGTGATTGGTTTTCCAGCCTTAAGCCAAGCATTCTCTCAGGGTTGACAGGTCAAAATCACCCTGAAAAATAAAAGTGTGAGTAGACAGTTTGAAGCTGGGAATTCCTAAGGGACGCGCTAATGATGACAATCTAAAATAAAGGTTTCTTTCTTTCTGTTCCTTTTTTTTTTTTTTCCCTTTGGAAAGAGAGAAATTAAAATGTTATTCCTGGTGATATTGATAAAGTGAAGGAGTGAGTCAGACCGATTCTGGAAACACTGTCACTTTAGATGGCGCTTTTTTCCTAGAATCTTGGCATCAGCACAACACACTGCATGAAGAAAGTAAGCCTAATAATGTGAGGGGAGAGGGAGGATGAGTCCTTCTATCAGACCTTTCCAAACCTGAGAGGTACTAAGGGTCAGCACTGTAGGCTCTTTGGGAACTTGGAGCCAGAGAAGAAATAAACTTGGGGCAGTCCCAAATAACCTTGCCATCCAGAGAAAGCTGCTTCCAGGTGAGATTTGTTTATTTATTTATTTATCTCACTGATGACATTTTACAGATAGTAAATTTCCCTAGTCATTTTTCAGGGGTGATAGAAGCCACATCTTATTTTCACTGCCCCATTTCCAAGTGTATTTAGATCACTACTGTTTCCTCAAACTTAGCTATGTTCAACACAGAGTCTGATCAAGGTGACACCATTAGGCACAGAAATAAAATTCTGTTTTTCTCTTCATAAACACCAACACATTTCCTGCACTAAATACAGAAGCCTTTATTGATGTTGAATGTTCAACCACGTTTAGAATGACTTCCACTTTGAGCTGCATCACACAAAGATTTGATTCACGTTTAAGGTCACGGATAAAGGGAGACTCTTTCTCCATCTTCAAGAATTATCCATGCCTCTCTTCTACCACATTTATTTGGTGCACAAGCTATTCTTGTATACCACTGGCCACCAAGGTGAAGACTCAGTGAAGGGTGTTCTCTCTCTTGGTCACTTTGGGGAAGATTCTTTTCACCATATTCTCCCATGGATATAAATAACCTTTGCATGCATGTGTTAGGAAATTAAATAATTAGCCTTGTTTGGCTTTCAGAGACAGAGCAGAGCAGGCCTCTGACCTTGCTTCTAACCTGCCTAGACACTTCCCTGACTGTGAGTGACTGCCTCCTGTGAGTGCAAGTCTTCTAGCACTACAGATAAGATGTTGTTGTTATTCAGTTGCTGAGTTGTGTATTGCCCTTTGCAATCACATAGACTGCAGCACACCAGGCTTCCCTGTCCTTCACCATCTTCCAGAGCTTGCGCAAACTCTTGTCCGTTGGTTGGGAGTGTACTGCGCTGGATGAGAGGCTATGTCCTCCTCTCTGCCTACTTTAGGGTACATGAATCTAACTTAAAATTGTCTGAAGACAAGTTAAAATTGGAAAAAGAATTATGCAATTTGTAAGGACCATTGTCCATGTTACAATGGCAAAATTATATTTCAGGTGATCAAGTCTTCATTTTTTGAAGTCTACTCTCCCTTGAGCTGGCCCACAGCCCTAACTCCCCTTTCTCTCTCCTTTCTTTGTCCAGTTGCCACCTTATCCCCCCATCTCTCCCTGTCTCTCTCTCCATCAGCTAATCCCTTTCTAACTTCCCCTATCTCTCTGGGGAGATGGGAGCTTAGTTTCCCCCATTCCTTCCCCCACTCTAGCAAGTTTCTATCTGCCCCTATTATCACAGTCAATTTGAGCACTATTGGGTCTATATTGCAGCTGTAAAACTATGACTACAGAAAGGAAAAATAACTTTTTTTGACAGAGGATGGCCATGATAGTCTTTAGACTCTGGAGAAAACTGGTTAAAATGATTCTTATTTCCTTTGAAACTACAAAATCAGTTCTTCTAGCATATGCAGTTTGAAACAGCTAGCTCATTAAAAAGGCCTGTCTAGAAAAAAAAAACTTCAAGTTAAACTTTGCCTGGGCTTTCTAGATGGGGCTAAAGGGAGAGAATCTTTCTGCCAGTGCACGAGACACAAGAGATACAACAGATATGGGTTTAATCCCTGGGTTGGGAAGATCCCTTGGAGGAGGGCATGGTGGCCCACTCCAATACTCTTGCCAGAGGATGCCATGGACCCTAGTGGGCTGTAGTCCTTGGGGTCACAAAGAGCTGGAGATAAATAAAGCAACTTAGCACAGCACGCAACCTTTGCCATGTCCTTGAAATACTTTGCCTGAGACCTCAGCCTTGGGCAAATTAGAATTGCAAGACAAGGGGGGAGATGAGGGTAGTGTCAAGAGACATTTTAAGTCTCAAGTGGAAAGCTACTAGATCTCTGGCTGTCTCTCTGGATTTATCTATGTCTCCATGTGTGTCTTTGTTTTTGGATAATATTGCTGAGTTTAATTTGTAAATGAATTCTAATTCAGTTGGCTTAAAGAAAAGTAAGCTCTTAACAAACCAAACAGTTACAAGAGAAACTAGCCTAAATGAATTTCAGTTCACATGTACTGGGAAATATTCAATATTAAATGTCAGGTATTAATGTTTGTTTGCTAATCTAATCATGTCTTGAGTTATCAGCAATGTGTAATACTTTTATTGTGCCTATATTTAATTTAAGCTAAATTTGCCAACAAGGAAAGTAACTCAAGTAAAGAAACTTTTAAAACAGAAAAATATATAAATGAGACAAAAGCTTTTAGATAAACTCTATTAAGAATAATTATAGTTAAACTGTTATAGTCAGATCTCTGTAGATAGCAGTGGAAGGAAGTTCTTGGCAGATTCATAAGGCTTCCTGGAAGAAGAGAGATCTAACCAGTGTGTTTTCCAGAGGTATGAAGCAGAGGAAGGACATTAAAGGGTAAGGAAGGCCCTATCAAAAGAAACTGAACAGAAACACCAAAGGATGAAAACTTCTGAAGCCCAAAAAGATCAAGAACTTTCATGTTTTCTGAAATAATTTTGCAAAGTGTGTTAGGGGACCTCATTATGATCCAGGTAGCCTGGATTCTCTTCTCTAAACTACTTTATGACCTTCCAGTGAAAATAGAACTGGTCATTTCAGTCTCTCAGATTTGTTATTTTTTTGTTATCTATAAAATGGGGGTAATGTTTGTCTTACTTATCTTATAACATTTGGTGAAGATCAGATAAAAGAATGAATGTGAAAATATTTTCAAAAGTATGAATCATCATACATCAAAAAAAAAGAATTATACTTCTGTGTCTGTCTAAAAGAGTCTCTCCAGACCAGGGTAAGGTAACTTGAATTTCTAGGGTTGTGCTAAACTAAATGATGAAAATGTATTGAATAGCTAGGTCATTTCCAAATAAAATAAGATTTTGAAACATTAATCATTAAGCATTAACTCACTCTTACAGAGAAACTAAAGAGATTTTGGATTATTAATAATTATGCTTGGTGCCATCCTGAGATGTTCTCTATAACAAAGTAAATGTTTTTAGAAACTATCACTGGTATTTATGTTCACCAGTCTACAGAATGCTAATATGAAGGACAGTTTATGGTTACTTAAGGAAAGTAGCATGTATGTTTTTAGTAAAAAAAAAGGTATAAAAACTGAAATTACATTTTATTAAGGAAAAAGAAAGTAGCCCTGACTTAAAGCTGGCTGTTTCTAATTGAACAAATTGTTTTGTTTTGTTTTAAAAAAGAAGTCTAAGAAAAGTGGATCCCAAGAAAAGAATTTTGTATTTTCTTGAGATGTTGAACTGCCCTTGATAATGGACTTTAAATTTCTTTACCTCTAAAGTGATCTGTTCTATGTTTACCTTTGAAAGCTTCTGTTACTTTGGCTAAATGAATAACTGTTGTTTCACAGTGACCTTATATTATCCTATCTGAATGAGTGTTATAAACCTTTTTGATATTTTTTGGTAGAACTTCCTAAAATTAAATTCTAATGAAGTTCTTTTGACCTCTAGCTGACTTTTGGGTACTTTTAGCTGACTTCAAAAGGCCCATGAGACATCCCAAAGAGAGATAGTAAACTGCCTGTGTTTATTTGACATGTTAAATTACATGCAAAGTATTCTTGGAGGACTGATAAGTTTTCTTAGGTTGTACTGTATGATTCATGTTGCTAATATAGGTATTGTAAAAATTAGGTGGAATTCTTGAAGATTTGATATGTCCTGATAAAATATTATAATATGGTATTATATATAAAATACTATAGTCAATTATAGTTCTAGTTATCACGTTAAAGAGTTAGGTGTCACAGCAATGACCAGGTTGCTTTGTCAATTTCAATACAATCACATTTTAAACATGCATTCTATGATTTCACTCTGATGCCTTTGGAAGAATACTGCTACTTCTTACAAATTTATGGAAAAGACGTTTTAACACTAACCAGATAAACAAATTTTGTTATTAACTGTAAGCTGATACACACAGGAATTTAGTTTTCTGTCTCTGTTAAGAGAACAAAGTTTTCTTAGAATGTGGCTTTTGATAACAGATTGTGAATTTCTTTGCCTTTACACGATTTATATTTGTTTTTAAAATCTTTTGTTATTTTAGTAAAATAAATAAATATTGTTTCACAATGATCTGTAAAGATTATGATATGTGTAGATAAAGCTCATCTGCTTCTACAAAATTAACCCCTCACTGTCAAACTATTGCTATCCTGATGTCCTTAAAACATGGACATGTTTGTCTACCGCTGAAGACTAGCTTGAAGGATTTTGAGCATAAACTTACTAACATGTGAAATGAGTGCAATTGTACAGTAGTTTGAACATTCTTTGGCATTACCCTTTTTGGGGATTGAAATAAAAACTGACTTTTTCCAGTCCTCTGAACAGTGCTAAGTTTTCCAAATTTGCTGATATATTGAGTGCATCATTTTAACAGCATCATCTTTTAGGATTTGAAATAGCTCAGCTGAAATTCCATCACCTCCACTAATTTTGTTCCTAGTAATTTTTCCTAAAGATTCTTCACTCAAGGATGTATGGCTCTAAGTGAGTGTTCGCAACAGTGTGGTTATCTTGGTCATTAAGACCTTTTTAATATAGTTTTTCTGTATATTTTTACCACCTCTTATTCCTCGATTCTGTTTTTATTACATCCCATTTCTGTCCTTGATCTTGCCCATCCTTGCATGAAATGTTCCCTTGATCTCTCCAATTTTCTTGAAGAGATCTCTAGTGTATCCCATTCTATTGTTTTTCTCTATTTCTTTGCATTGTTCTCTTTTTTTAAAATTTAAATTTATTTGTTTTAATTGGAGGCTAATTACTTTACAATATTGCATTGGTTTTGCCATACATCAACATGAATCCACCACGGGTGTACACGTGTTCCCCATCCTGAACCCCCCTCCCACCTCCCTTCCTGTACCATCCTTCTGGGTCAACCCCATGCACCAGCCCCAAGCATCCTGTATCCTGCATCAAACCTGGACTGGTGATTCGTTTCTTATATGATATTGTACATGTTTCAATGCCATTCTCCCTAATCATCCCACCCTCTCCCTCTCCCACAGAGTCCAAAAGACTGTTCTATACATCTGTGTCTCTTTTGTTCTCTCACATACAGGGCTATTGTTACCATCTTTCTCAATTCCATATATATATGCATTGGTATACTACTGTATTGCTGTTCTTTCTGGCTTACTTCACTCTGTATAATCGGCTCCAGTTTCATCCATCTCATCAGAACTGATTCAAATGTATTCTTTTTAACGGCTGAGTAATACTCCATTGTGTATATGTACCACAGCTTTCTTATCCATTCATCTGCTGATGGACATCTAGGTTGCTTCCATGTCCTGGCTATTATAAACATTGTTCTCTTAAGAAGAGCTTTTCTCTTGTTTTTCTCTGGAATGCTGCATTTAGTTGGATATATCTTTCCCTATACAAATCTTCTACCTTTTAACAGAGGGATAAGAAGAGCTAATGTAGGGCCAAAAATGAAGGCAGCAGAGGGAAACTGCAGATAAGCTGGAGATCATGTACTTTGGCTGTCACAGGGCCGTGTCCTTTCAAGTCTGGGGACTTATGTCTAGATCGCTGAGGGTCAGTGCAGGCCTGGATTTGTGCTTGTGAATTCCTAAAAATCTGGAACTTTCTTACTCTAACCTGCATTAGGCTACACTGACTGACCCACCTCCACTCGAAGAGTACAGAGTGGCCAGTGGAAGTCTGGAGAGAGAGTGAATAGCATCCATTCTGTTTTGTTATTTTTAATTTTATTTTGTTGTTGTGGTGGTTTTTTTTTTTTTTTAGGGTTTTTTTTTTTTAGTTTTTTTTTTTTTATTTTAAAATCTTTAATTCTTACATGCATTCCCAAACATGAACCCCCCTCCCACCTCCCTCCCCACAACATCTCTCTGGGTCATCCCCATGCACCAGCCCCAAGCATGCTGCACCCTGCGTCAGACATAGACTGGCGATTCAATTCTTACATGATAGTATACATGTTAGAATGCCATTCTCCCAAATCATCCCACCCTCCCCCTCTCCCTCTGAGTCCAAAAAGTCCGTTATACACATCTGTGTCTTTTTTCCTGTCTTGCATACAGGGTCGTCATTGCCATCTTCCTAACTTCCATATATATGTGTTAGTATACTGTATTGGTGTTTTTCTTTCTGGCTTACTTCACTCTGTATAATTGGCTCCAGTTTCATCCATCTCATCAGAACTGATTCAAATGAATTCTTTTTAATGGCTGAGTAATACTCCATTGTGTATATGTACCACAGCTTTCTTATCCATTCATCTGCTGATGGACATCTAGGTTGTTTCCATGTCCTGGCTATTATAAACAGTGCTGCGATGAACATTGGGGTACATGTGTCTCTTTCAATTCTGGTTTCTTCGGTGTGTATGCCCAGCAGTGGGATTGCTGGGTCATAACGTAGTTCTAATTTGCAATTTTTTGAGGAATCTCCACACTGTTCTCCATAGTGGCTGTACTAGTTTGCATTCCCACCAACAGTGTAGGAGGGTTCCCTTTTCTCCACACCCTCTCCAGTATTTATTGCTTGCAGATTTTTGGATGGCAGCCATTCTGACTGGTGTGAAGTGGTACCTCATTGTGGTTTTGATTTGCATTTCTCTAATAATGAGTGATGTTGAGCATCTTTTCATGTGTTTGTTAGCCATCCGTATGTCTTCTTTGGAGAAATGTCTATTTAGTTCTTTGGCCCATTTTTTGATTGGGTCGTTTATTTTTCTGGAATTGAGCTGCACAAGTTGCTTGTATATTTTTGAGATTAGTTGTTTGTCAGTTGCTTCATTTGCTATTATTTTCTCCCATTCAGAAGGCTGTCTTTTCACCTTGCTTATATTTTCCTTTGTTGTGCAGAAGCTTTTAATTTTAATTAGATCCCATTTGTTTATTTTTGCTTTTATTTCCAGAATTCTGGGAAGTGGATCATAGACGATCCTGCTGTGATTTATGTCTGAGAGTGTTTTAATTTTAATTAGATCCCATTTGTTTATTTTTGCTTTTATTTCCAGAATTCTGGGAGGTGGATCATAGAGGATCCTGCTGTGATTTATGTCTGAGAGTGTTTTGCCTATGTTCTCCTCTAGGAGTTTTATCGTTTCTGATCTTACATTTAGATCTTTAATCCATTTTGAGTTTATTTTTGTGTGTGGTGTTAGAAAGTGATCTAGTTTCATTCTTTTACAAGTGGTTGACCAGTTTTCCCAGCACCACTTGTTAAAGAGATTGTCTTTACTCCATTGTATATTCTTGCCTCCTTTGGACACCTTATCTTTGACAAAGGAGGCAAGAATATACAATGGAGTAATTTTATTTTGAATTGGGGTAAAGTTGATTTGGGGCTTCCCTGATGGCTCAGATGGTAAAGAATCTGCTTGCAATGTAGGAGACCCAGGTTTGATCTCTGGGT
The DNA here is from genome assembly GCF_016772045.2 of Ovis aries. Taxonomy (NCBI): domain Eukaryota; kingdom Metazoa; phylum Chordata; class Mammalia; order Artiodactyla; family Bovidae; genus Ovis; species Ovis aries. The sequence goes on from NC_056065.1 coordinate 53,730,693, forward strand.
CAGGAAGATCTCCTGGAGAAGGAAATGAGAATCCATTCCATTGCCAATCCAATCTGAGTATTCTTGTCTTGCCTGGAAAATTTCATGGACAGAGGAACCTAGCAGGCTACCGTCCATGGGGTCACAAACAGTCAGACACTATTGAGCGATTAACAATGTGTGACTAACAACTGAGTGACTAACCCACACATAGCAGATTTACAAACAATGTTGTGACAGTTTCAGGTAAACAGTGAAGGAATTCAGCCATACATGTACATGTATTCATTCTCCCCCATACGTTTCTCCCACCTAGGCTGCCATCTTACATTGAGCAGAACTCCATGTGCTATATAGAAGTTCCTTGCTGGCTCTCCATTTTAAATACTGCAGTGTGTACATATCCATCCCAAACTCTCTAACTACCTCTTTCTCCTATCCTTCCCCAAGGGTAACTATTCTCTAAGTCTGTGAGTCTCTTTCTGTTTTGAAAGTAAGTTCATTTTTATCAACTATTCTCTAAGTCTGTGAGTCTCTTTCTGTTTTGAAAGTAAGTTCATTTTTATCATTTCTTTTTAGATTCCACATATAAGGGATGTCATACCATATTTATCCTTCTCCATCTGACTTGTTTCACTTGGTAATTAATGTCCATTCTGGATGCAAAGATGAGATGCAATTTGAGTGGGAAGTGAAGGATCACCCATCTTGGCTGAGGCTAAGGAAAGGGATGAATGTTCTTTGGAAATTTTGAATTTTAGTCTTCTCACACATTACAGCCTTCAGACTTTGAGAATTGTGCTTCACAGAAGGAAATGAGAAAATATGAGGCCTGGTACTGTGTTGTTGTCATCCAAGTGATGCCAGGTTGTCTGCTTTGATCCATAGAAATGTCATGGGAGATGAAAGTCAAACCACATCCCATTGGTTGCCTGACACAAATCAAGGAGGAACATAGGGATCTTCAGTGGCTTCAGGGCCCTGGCCTGGCCTCCCCTTTGTGGGAAAACTTCTTTACTGTCCAGAGCTGAGGACAGTAGGAACCAGTGAAGATTTTGATGGGTAGAGTGGCTGTGCATGTTGCGGGGTCATGTGTTAATGAGCCCTCAGTGTACTTTCTTCTCAGTTTTACTTTGAACCAAAAATTGCTCTAAAAAAGAAAATCTACTTTTACAAATATAACTGTAACCCTTCCTGCTCTAAAATTTTATTATACTAAATATTTTCTAAAGTAGAAGAAAAACTTATGCTCATTGATTGTCAAAATTAGTTTCTAAGTCCTATGTTTTTGAGATGCCTAACCAAGTTAAATATTTTTAAAAGTCACATTAAAATAAAACTAAAATGTTAAAAATTAATTAAAACCCCAAACAAAACAGTTATATCCTTTATAACTTTTTGAAGAGTATTTATATCTTAGGTATTTAAATGAATATTATTTAGTCACACAATTATTTAGTAAACTAGCATTTACAGAAAAGTGACTTCCCAAGTGACTCAGTTTTATAAAGAACCAGTGTATGATGCAGGAGACACAGGAGACTGGGGTTTGATACCTCGGTCTGGACAATCCCCTGGAGGAGGAAATGGCAACCCACTCCTATATTCTTGCCTTATGGAGGGACCAAGGCAATCACAAGGACTGCTCATGTCCAAGGTCATGGCCTGAGTCAGTAGTGAGGGTCCTTCTGGGGTCTGCACTCGAGTGGCTCACTGTACACAACACGTTCCTCTCAGTGTGTATAAACTCACTGAACAGCCCCAGAAGTAAGAAAGAAGATCAGAGATGGCCCATATAGAGTAAAGAACTGGTGGGAGTGTTAAGGTTTTAGATCATAGACAACTCAGTGGCTTGAAAAAAAAAATCAGTGTTTGGAAATTCCCGTGATATGAACTGAAAAATTAAGACATCATGTAGAGCAGCAGCAGTAGCCTTACAATGAGAGTCTCTTTATTTCTGACAATTTCTTTATAACCATCTACCCAGGGATAGCTTCAACATGTGAGTCTCAACCTCAAGTCCACCTAAAGAAATTCAGGTTCCTATTTCTGACTCTACAGGACACATATCCACAAATATACCATTACCACAGAGACTACATTTCCCCCTGCAATCTTGCTGCCTTCAAGATCACATTTTCTTTTCACATTCACATTGAGAAGATGTCTGACATCAAGGGTCTGTTTTCCCTTCACAATGTACTTTGTCCTAGATTTCAGTTCCCAAGTACTCAGAAGAAAGCTTTTCATCGATGCACCCAACTAGGCAAGAGTGTTATTGCTGTATATGATGGGCTCAGGATGACAGAATGTGTTATCTCCACAGTGTGGACAGGGGGTGAAGCAAATCCAGATGGTCCTGGGACGTCCCAAGTCCTTCAGAATTTCCAGCAGTTCAGTCCGACACTGGGCAAGTCTACTTGTTTGGATGATCCCCTGAGAGCTGAAACTCTCCTGAGGGACAGTGTACAGCTCTCCACTTAAACTGGGCAGTCCGGAAGTGTGTCGCAGCATCTTCTCCATTGTGGCCATGGAGAGGAAGTTTCCACACAGACTAAAGGATGTGAGCTGGATGCAGAGGCTCAGGGCTGGCAGAAGGAATTCCAGGTGGAAGTCACTGATCCCACATTGCTCTAGGTACAGCTCCTGGAGGGTGGCTGAAACTTTCTCCAGCAGAGCTGGGAGGAGCTCAGGACTAGAGTAGGTCATCGTGACACCACTCAGATTCAGGCCTTTTAGTTGACTAACTTTCGGGCTCTGGGACAGATGGGTCAGGTCTGAATCTGTAAGGAGGCAGCGAGTTATCGTAAGGGTGTCCAAGGGGGTCATCAGGCACCTGGGGAGAAAGAGAGGAATTAGGTCTTAGAGGTGGAATTTGACTGCAAGTTGAGAGACAAGTGATCTGCCCAAGCCCAAGTTTGGTCAAATTATCCAATAAGGATTAATACCCAGAATGACCAATCTCATTGCAGTCAGTCATTTCACCTTCTCTTTGTGACTGGGTCAAGTACATAGAATCTTTTTTTTTTTTTCCTTATTAGCAGATATTTTTATTCATGAAAAAGATCAAGCTATTAATTTTTTATAGGTTGACATTTTAAGGAATTTTCTTTTATTTTTTAAATTTATTTTAATTGGAGGCTACTTTACAATATTGTGGTGGTTTTTGCCATACATTCACAAGAATCAGCCATAGGTGTACATGTATTCCCATCCTGACCCTCCCTCCCACCTCCCTCCCCATCCCATCCCTTAAAGTACATAGAATCTTAAAAGCTCTCTCTCCTCATTACTCAAGCAGAGTAAAGCTTACTTTGCTTCCTTATGAGGAAGACATGAAATTAAAAGACAATTACTCCTTGGAAGAAAAGTTATGACCAACCTAGATAGTATGTTGAAAAGCAAAGACATTACTTTGCCAACAAAGGTCTATCTAGTCAAGGCTATGGTTTTCCCAGTGGTCATGTATGGATGTGAGAGCTGGATTATAAAGAAAGCTGTGCGCTGAAGAATCGATGCTTTTGGACTGTGGTGTTGGAGAAGACTCTTGAGAGTCCCTTGGATTGCAAGGAGATCCAACCAGTCCATTCTAAAGGAGATCAGCCCTGGGATTTCTTTGGAAGGAATGATGCTAACGCTGAAACTCTAATACTTTGGCCACCTTGAGGGAAGAGTTGACTCATTGGAAAAGACTCTGATGCTGGGAGGGATTGGGGGCAGGAGGAGGACGTCTTTTGTTTCTTTAAGTAGATATATTCCTAAGTATTTTATTCTTTTCATTGCAATGGTGAATGGGATTATTTCCTTAATTTCTCTTTCTATTTTCTCATTTTAGTGTATAGGAATGCAAGGGATTTCTGTGTGTTGATAGGGTATTTAAAATAGGCTTATAGTGGTCACAGAACTGGAGGGCATACAGCTTCGGTTTATAAATGCTCAGGCCTGGTTGAGTTGTCCATCTTTTATGCCACATTCCCTTACCTATTTTCCTAAGTCATCTAGGAAAGATAACACTAACTAAAAAGGAAATCGAATACCCACTCCACTATATTCTAACCCCTAGTCTATAGCTTCCTCACAAGATGTCCCTTTCCAGGACTTCTGCCCCAGTTTGGACCCCTACCTTGATTTGGATGATTGTGTAATACCACAGTTCAGGATAGAACAGCAAAGAGGATAGTGCTTTTGATATCCTAGTGTTGTTTACTGTTACTTTGCCAGCCATGCACTCTCACCTGAGCATCTGGTCCAGGCAGCCTTCAAGGTAGAAGGGGGATTCCAGATGAAGATCCCGGAGGTGGTGCAGCCTCAGGAACTGAGATGTAATTTTCACAACGTGCTGCTTGACCTGCTCCTTGGGAGATGGCAGGTGGATGTGGGAGATGAAGAGTCTCTGCACTTTGTTTATCTGGCCCAGGAGAGGAGCAAACATGGCCAGGGTGGGCAAATACCAGGTGCAATTCACATGTACCTCCTGGATACAGTCCAGTTGCACCATGCTCAGGACCTTCATAATATTTTCCATGGGAAATGAAAGAATGCTTAGTTTCTTACAGCACAGGTGTATGGAAGCTTTTCTCTCCTCTACCCACTTTAGGAGGTAGGCGAGGAATCCATCCATGCTCCTTTCCTTGAGGTGAAGTTCTATGAACACCTCGAAAGGAGCCAAGGGCTTCTCGGCCCTCAAACTGTCCACAGCCCCTAGTGCCATTGATGAGCTTGAAGACACATGGATCTTGGATCCAGACCACATTCTCCAGAAGTCCTGGCCAGAATTCCTTAAATCCAGCACCTGCAATTTGCACCTCCTGTGGGGAAACAGCAGATTGGCAAGGATGGTTTAAGATCCACACAAAATTTAGGCAACACTCTGACTTCCCACCTGATCTTTTACTTCATATTCCTGACATCACCTGCTGCCTTGCCCTCTTTTTCTGTCTCTGCCTCACCTTCCTTCATCTCCTTTTCCCCTTTCATTTCTCCTAGCTTTGTACTTCTAGTGCCCTTATGCATCCCTGGGAGGGGGCTGGGACATACTTTCAGATTCCCTTGCATTTTGGACACTGATGCACTGCTGAAAGACATGTGCTTAGTCCTTTCAGTCATGTCTAACTCTTTTGTGATCCCGTGGGTTGTAACCCAGGTAGTCCTTTATTCATGGAATTTTCCAGGCAAGAATACTGAAGTGGGTTGCTGTGCCCTCCTCCAGGGGATCTTCCTGACACAGGGATTGAACCCATGTCTCCTATGTCTCCTGCATTGGCAAGCAAGTTCTTTACCACTAGTGTTACCTGGTATTTCTCAAAGTGAGCTCAGCAATGGCCAAATCTCTGTATTTCTTCATTGGCATCATCAGAGGCCACTGGCCCATTGATTTGCTATCTACTCTCCTGACTTCCCTGATAACTCAGTTGGTAAAGAGTCTACCTGAAATGTAGGAGACCCTAGTTCTATTCCTGGGTCAGGAAGATCCACTGGTGAAGAGACAGGCTACCCATTCCAGTATTCTTGGACTTCCTTTGTGGATCAGCTGGTAAAGAATTTGCTTGCAATGCGGGAGACCTGGGTTTGATCCCTAGGTTGGGTAGATCCCCTGGAGAAGGAAAAGGCTACCCACTCCAGTATTCTGGCCTGGAGAATTCCAAGGACTACAGTCCATGGGGTTCACGGAGTCAGACATGAGTGAAAGTCACTCAATCATGTGACTTTCACCCACTTCACTTTTGACTTCGGCTGTCTCTTCAGGACTGCCCATATCCTACCAAGGTTACCTGCATCAGACTCACTTGGGCTGATCCTTCTGTGCGAGCAGGACATCAAGGCCATCCAGCACTGCTTGTAAGATTCCCAGATGAGGTGTCTGCATCAGGCCCCCCAGAGGCAAGCGGACAAAGGGCCAAGCTTGCACCAAGGCCTTTAAGGTCTTTCTGTGTCTTCCACAGAATGCTTCCATGAAGAGTTGGGGGAAGAGCTCGATGGGCAGATACTCCAGAGCAGAAATGGCCAAGGCCTCATTGGTTAGTAGGCTCTTCCCTGCCAGGTTCAGGAGTCTCAGGGGGTTCTGGACACTCATCCTGAATCTGCTCCTAAAGGAATCCTGTGAGAACTTGCAGGGAACAAGGCATTTTTCTCAGGTAAGCATAAAAACCCCTTCATCTGTCTCCCCACCCTTCAGAGGAACTTACAGTCAACGTCACTGCTCTGGCAGTGATGGAAGAACCTCAGTTTTTGTACAATTTCACTCTGGGCTCAGTGGGCAGAAAACCATAGTTCTGCCCCTACAGGCACCAGAACAAGCATCTCAGAAGGACCAAGGAGGAAGAAACACAACCCACTAATCCTTCCATTTCCATCCACTACTTTGCTCATGGGAAACTTGCACCATGAGCTGAATGTTAAGCTCCATCTTTTTATGGGCAAGAATCATCAAAATCATCACTTATAGCCTAAAACTATGGGAATAATAGCTTCATGTAGCCCAACACAGCCTTTACCCTCAGTTCCCACAGTTAACATGCTGGGATGAAACAGATACTCCTTATATGAATGCTACTTGTACAAACTATTTTCAATGTTGAGAAATAAAATTTCAAAAGTTTAGATGTTTTCTTTGAAAAATAAAATCTTGTTAAGATATTTTTGAATGACATAAACCAAAGCACAAATTCAGATGTTTGGGATTAAGGCAAAATTACACTTAGAGGCAAAAGCCTTACATTTACACATCTGGAAAGAAAGAAAAAGGAAACTCTCCTTGACATCCATAGCTGCACACCACCAGTGGAAACCTGCTGACCATAGATAAGATGAGGGTGTCCTTTGCTGAGGTCTGTAACTTACCAGCTCTGCTGTGGTTGACAGTGTGCTCAGATAGATCCCAGGCAGTGACTCCAGAGAAAGAAACTTCTGCACCTCTTCTTTGATGCCTCAAGTTTTTATAAGCCTTTCTGATTACATCATTTCCCTGTCCAACTGTTACCATCCAATCAGAAAGTGATGCCTGATTAGATTTTGGACTGTCCTCCAGGAAAATCCTGATCAGATCTTCACATATAACCAGATGAGTTGATTTAATCAGATATTCATTCAGGAGGGAATGGGGGGGGGCGGAATCAAAGACTCAATCATGGATTCACTCCTGGAACATTGATTTTCACTAGTAGGTCACTTCTGGGGGATTCCCAGGTGTCTGAGTGGTAAAGAATCTGCCTGTCAAGCAGAAGACTCAGTTTCTGCCAGGATTGGGAAGATCCCTGGGGAAGGAAATGGCAACTCACTCTAGTATTCTTTCCTGGGAAATCCCATGGACAGAGGAGCCTGGTGGGCTATAGCCCATGAGGTCGCGAAAGAGTTGGACACAACCTAGCACTAAACAATAAGAATAAATGGGTTCTGTTATAGCCATGGGTGTGAGACAGGAAAGCCATTATTTGCTCCTGCTATTGGAAAGCGAAAATGAAGTTTGAAAGCATCTCTGTATTGTTTGGGAATGCTTTGACAGATCGATATAAACAAAATGCCCTACTATTAGAGCAGCTTCAAAAACATGGTAGTGTCATTCCCAAAGGAAACAACATAAATTCCTCTCTGTGTCAAGTTGTCACTTTGGCTTTACATCAGAAATAACAGATCATAAGCTCATTAAAACGAGCAAGGGAAATGCAATTGGGCATGTGCTTGGTTCTCTGGGCTTAAGCCAAGGCTTCTCTGAAAGAGCTGGCTCTAAATCACAATAAAGAGTAAGGGTAGGGACTGGGTAATGAGGCAGGGGTCTGCGTGGGGGGCGGGGGCTGCATTCCTAAAGGGTCCCTGTGAATGACACAGTGTAAAATATTGTTTATCTGTGTTTTTGTTGTTGGTGGTGGTTTTCCTCTTGGAGAACAAGAAGAATAAAATATTTTTGGTGGGGTTTAGCAATTAAAACCTTTTTATGAATCACTGCCTTATCGTGGCAAAAAGGCTTGCATAACTCAATGAAACTATAAGCCATGCCTTGTAGGGCCACCCAAGACAGATGGATCATAGTGGAGAATTCTGACTAAACATGATCCACTGGAGGAGGGAATGGCAAACCACCCCAGTATACTTGCTATGAGAACCTCATGAACTGCATAAAAAGGCAAAAATATATGACACTGAAACATGAACCTCCTAAGTCAGAGATGTCCAATATGCTACTGGGAAAGAGCAGAGGACAACTACTAATAGCTTCAGAAAGAATGAAGCATCTGGGCCAAAGTGGAAACGATGCTCAGCTATGGATATTTGGTGAAAAAAGTAAAATTTGATGCTCTAAAGAACAGTATTGCATAGGAACCTGGAATGTTAAGTCCATGAATCAAGGTCAAGATGGAGATGACTATCTTAGGAATCAGTGAGCTAAAATGGATGGAACTGGGTGAATTTAATTTAATTCAGAATGGCCATTATAGCTACTACTGTGGGCAAGAATCCCATAGAAGAAATGGAGTAGCCCTCAATCAAGAGTCCAAAATGCAGTACTTGGGTGCAACCTCAAAAACAACAGAGTGTTCTTGATTCATTTCAAAGGCAAACCATTCAACATCACAGTAAGTCTATGCCCCAACTACTGGTGCCAAATAAGGTGAAGTTGTCCAGTTCTATGAAGACCTACAAGACCTTCTAGAACTAATAACAAGAAAAGATGTCCTTTCCATCATAAGGGTTTGGAATGCAAAAATAGGAAGTCAAGGGATGCCTGGAGTAAAAGGCAAGTTTGGCCTTGGAGTACAAAATGAGGCAAGACAAAGGTTAATAGAATTCTGCCCAGAGAATCCACCAGTCATACCGAACCCCCTTTTTCAACAACACAAGAGACAACTTTATGCATGGACATCACCAAGTGATCAATACCAAATTCAGATTTATTACATTCTTTGTAGCCAAAGATGGAGAAGCTGAAATCAGTCAGCAAAAAATAAGACCCAGAAGTGACTGTGGCTCCGATCATCAGCTCCCTATTGCAAACTTCAGGCTTAAAATAAAGAAAGTGGGGGAAACCACTAGGACAGTCAGGTATTGACTTAAATCAAATTCACTATGAATATAGAGTGGAGATGACGTATAGATTCAAAGGATTAGATCTAGTGAACAGAATGCCTGAAGAACTATGGACAGAGGTTCTTGAAGAACACTGAACAGGAAGCAGTGGTGGAAACCATCCCAAAGAAAAAGAACTGCAAGAGGCAGGTTGGTTGTCTGAGGAGACTTTATAAATAGCTGAAGAAAGAAAAGAAGCAAAATGTAAGGGAGAAAGGGAAAGGTACACCCAACTAAATGCTGAGGTCCAGAGAATACCAAGGAAAGGCAAGAAAGCCTTCTTCAAGACCAATACAAAGAAAGAGAGGAAAAAGACAGAAGGGGAAAGACTAGAGATCTCTTCAAGAAAGTTGGAAATATCAAAGGAACATTTCATCCAAAGATCATCACAATAAAGGACAGAAATGATAAAGACATAACAGAAGCAGAAGAGATCAAGAAGAGATGGCAAGAATACACAGAAGAACTGAACAAGAAAGATCTTAATGACCTAGAAAATAACAGTGGTGTGGTCACTCACTCAGAACCAGACCTTGTATAGTAAAGTTAAGTGAGACTTAGGAAGCATTCCTGCCAATAAAGCTAGTGGAGGTGATGTAATTCAAGCAGAGTGATTTTAAAGCCTAAAAAATTATGCTATTAAAGTGTTGCACTTAATATGCCAGTAAATTTGGAAAACCAGCAGGGATCACAGGACTGAAAAAGGTCAATCTTAATCCCAATTCCCAAGAAGGGCAGTACTAAAGAATGTTCAAAGTATCAGACAATTGCACTCATCTCCCATGCTAGTAAAATTATGCTCAAAGTCTTCCAAGCTAGGCTTCAGCATTACATGAATTGAGAACTTCCAGATGTTCAAGCTGGTTTTAGAAAAGGCAGAGGAACCAAAGATCAAATTTCCAGCATTCCCTGGATCATGGAGAAAGCAAGGGAATTTCAGGAAAAAAAAATCTACCACGATTTCATTGACTATGCTAAAGCCTTTGACTCTGTAGATCACAACAAACTGTGGAAAACTCTTAAAGAGATAGAAATACCAGACCACCTTACCTGTCTCCTGAGAAACATGTATGAAGGTCAAGAAGCAACAGTTTGAATCTTATATGGAACAACTGATGGTTAAAATTGAGAAAGGAGTACCACAAGGCTGTTTATTGTTACCCTGCTTATTTAACTTATATGCAGAGCACATGATTTGAAATGTCAGGCTGGGTGAGTTACAAGCTGAAATCAAGGTTACTGGAAGAAATATCAACCACCTCAAGTATGCAGATGATACCACTCTAACAGCAGAACATGAAGACAGACTAAAAAGCCTCTTGATAAGGGTGAAAGAGGCAAGTGAAAAAGTCAGCTTAAAACACAATATTAAAAAAACTAAGATCATGGCATTCAATCCTATCACTTCATGGCAAGTAAAAGGGGGATTTAAAAGGTGGAAGCATTGACAAATTTCCTCTTCTTGGGTTCTAAAAATCACTGCAGATGGTGACTGTAGCCATGAAATTAGAAGATGATTGCTTCTTGGCAGAAAAGCTATGACAAACCAAGACAGTGTATTAAAAAGCAAAGACCTCCCTCACTTTTCTGACAAAGATCTGTATAGTCAAGGCTCTGGTCTTTCTAGTAGTCATGTACAGATGTGAGAGCTGGACCATAAAGAAAGCAGAGTGATGAAGAATTGATGCTTTCAAACTGTGGTGCTGGAGAAAACTCTTGAGAGTCCCTTTGACAGCAAAGAGATCAAACCAGTCAATCTTAAAGAAATCAACCCTGGATACTCATTGGAAGGACTGATGCCGAAGCTGAGGCTCCAATACTTTGGCCACCTAATACAAACAACTGACTCATTGGAAAAGACCCTGATGCTGGGAAAGATTGAAGGCAGAAGGAGAAGAAAGAAACAGCAGATGAGATGGTTGGATGGCATCACAGATTCAATGGACATGAGTCTGACCAAACTCCAGGCAATGGTGAGGGACAGGGAAGCCTGGCATGCTGTAGTCCATGGGGCCGCAAAGAGTCAGATATGACTAGTGACTGAAGACCACAAAAAATAAATTAAAAAGGAAACAAGATCATCTTTGAGGGTGTCTCCTTCCAGAAAGATGGGATCAACACAGTAAATTGGCATGAAAGAATGTGAATGGAAGGAGAGCTGGGAAGCCATACATTTCTAAGACTGAGAGGCACTGGTGGTGGGCACTGTGGGTTCTTTGGGAACTTGGACCCAGTGGAGAAAGTGAACATAGATAACTTGCACCTAACCCTGCCCTCATCATGGTTGCTGCTACCAGTATACATTTTTTTAGGTTCTTCCCAGGTGTCACAAGTGGTAAAGAACCCACCTGCCAGTGTAGGAGACGAAAGAGACTCGGGTTCGATCCCTGGGATGGGAAAATCCTCTGGAGGAAGGCATGACAATCCACTCCAGTATTGTTGCCTGGAAAATCCCATGGACAGGGGAGCCTGGCAGGCTACAGAGTCACAAAGGGTCAGATATGACTGATGGGATTTAGCACACAGGTCAGCACACACAGTAGATACTCCCAGATGGCAGTTTGCTCCAGCCTTTTTCCTGGGTGCTTGGCAGTGAAACCATAATCCTATTGGCCCCTTTCCAATATGTTTTGATAATTCTATTTCCTCAAAATTAGAAAAGTTAAAAAAATTCTGGCCAAAGTAATGCCATTAATTACAAAATAAAATTCTGTTCTCCTCACAGTATTCATTGTTCACAAATATCAACACCTTTCCCTACAGAACTCAGAGGCTCTCTCTCCATATGTGTATTAAGGCTCTGCCATGCTCAGGGATGATTCCCACCCTGGACTGCATCCCACAGAAATTAGAAATTTTTTTTTTTAAGTTTCACAATGCAGAGAAAGACCCTCCCTCTACCCCTAAGAAATCTCCATGCCTTTCTTTCCTCCATTCACTGAGATGTCCAAGTAATTCAGTTATAAAACAGCCAAAGAAAGCTAAGAGTTTTATTTTACTACTTACTTAATTTATTTATTTTTGGCTGTGCTGAATCTTCGTTGCTGCATAGGCTTTCTCTAGTTGCAACAAACAGGAATTCTCTTCATTGCTGTGTTCTGGCCTCTTGTTACAGCAGCTTCTCTTATTTCAGAGCATAGGCTCTAGGGTGTGAAGTTTTCAGTGTTGTGGTACACAGGCTTAGTTATCTGGCAGCATGTGGAATCTTCCCAGTCCAGGGATCAAACCTGTGTCCCCTGCCTTGACAGACAGATACTTGTCCACTGAAGCATCAGAGAAATCCAGGACTAGGAGTGCTGAAGAGTGTTCTCCCCTTGGTATCCTTCAGGAGGATTCCTTTCACCATATTTCTACCACAGATATAAATGGTTTTTGCATAAAGTAAGGTTAAATTGGATTATACTTATTAGACATTTTAACTCCCAGGCCACCAAAAGCCTTTATTAATGACCTTCGATAGAGTGAATTAGTAACAAGGATAATCGTAAACATCTCTGTTTACTGAACACAAACTGGGTGAGCAAAGGTGCCAGCACTTTTTGCCCACTACCTCAAGTAAACCTCACAGGAAATGTAAAGCTCATTGCTCTTTTCCCATTTTTAAGCAAGTGGATTCAGGACTGGGCTTGGGAGAGGAACTTGCCAACTTCCACATGGTAGATTCCTTCAGGTGAAATGTTCAGAACGCACCCCCAAGTTGTCAGACAACCTAAGTGTTCAGGTGGACTGACTGACAGACTTAATATGATGTCAGTGGAAACGAGGAAATATCAGAGTCCAAGCTGAGGATATTTGTATGGAATTCTGGCTTCTGTGATAGCCAAGAAAGTAGGAGCACTCCAAGTGTTGAAGTATCCTAGAAATTGTAAAAGACCAGCCCTCTCCCTTTCCCCTGAGTAGAGTGTAACATCCTCTGTCCATCTCCACACAGAGACTGCTTGCTCAAGAGACACACTCTGTGTCAAGGAGAAGAGAGCCCATGTGTACAGAGGTGCTGTTCTTCCCTTCCCTGCCCCCAGTTCTGGGCCAGTAGGACTCCCAGAGTCTGGTGAGGAGCCTGGGTTTGGCAATTCTGCCCTGTCCTGGTTGCCTCTCTTCATGATCTTGTTTGCTGCCCTGGTCAGGGCAGCCCCTTGAGCCCATCAGGAGATTGTCCTGTTCTGATGTTCCAGTCACAGGATCCCAAGTGAGATTCCAAACCTGCCTCTGGCTCCCTGCTCTGGCGTTTAGAATGTTTCTTTCTGTGCATTCAGTTTCTTCTTCTAGCATGAGCGGGCTCAGAGCCCTCTTTCTTCAGCCCACCACCATCTCCTCTCCTAGAATCTGAAGCGTGGCTACAATGTTGGGGCACCCTTCCACTGGGATCAGTAGGAATCAAGGGATTCTTCTCAAATTCCTCTGGGTTACTTGAAGTTTATGACTAACCCCAAGGTGCAGAGTTCACCACCGCTCCTCTGGATCCATTTGGCACCCAGGAATGCTGGAGGCAACTCCACCCGGGTTACAGAGGAGGACCCTGACTCTTCTGCTCTTCCTAGAGGTGATAACTCTTGGGAGACCCTTGGAACCAGTCCCCTGCCGAGGCCCTCTCCTCTGTGGCTCTCCTGTTCCAGTGCTGGAGCTGACAAAGTTTTCCAGGTCCAGTAAGTCTTTTACTCTCCAGACTCAGATCTCGTCTTGCCTTGAAATGCCTTGCACTTTGTGCTTTTTTAAAAGTCCAGATGTCTGAATCAGCCTTCCTTTTTCCCTCCAGTTCTCAACAGGCTCTGGTTCCACTTTTACCATCTTGCTATAAGCAAGGAGTTGTTGCTCTTTCTCCTCAGAAAAGGCTTGATGACATCATTACCCTGGGTCCAGGCAATTAATCCTGAGGGATAGGCATACAGATACATGGTGATTGGGGAGGATGTCTGGGACTCTCTCCTGGTGGTATTGGAAAACAGCGATTGGAGACAGCTGAACAGGAGACCATGTCTTCTGACCCTCACAGGGCTGTATCCCTTAAAGTCTGAGGACTTCTTTCTGAGGCCATTGGGGGCACTGAGGACCAGAGTTTGGAAGTGTGAATTCCCAGGAGACTGGATTTGCTTGCCCTGGCCTGCATTAGGCTCCAGTGTCTGCCTCCACCCCCAGCCCAAGGGCACAGAGTCACCAATGGACAATCTGGAGAGAGAGAGTGAAGAGCATCCATTCTGGATGCAAAGACGAGGATCAAGTTGTGTGAGATATGATGCAGCGTTCCTATCTTGGTTGAGTCCAAGGCAAGGGATAAATATTCTTTGGAAATTTTTCAGTCTAGTGTCCTCACTCATCACAGCCTCCAGACTTTGAGTCTCTGGTACACACCTAGAGTAGACGCCCCTAACACTCAACATCTGATATTGCCCCTCACTCCTCTTTACCTAATTCATTTCAAAACCCTTCTTTATTTTTTTTATAACTGAAATTTTATACCCTTCAACTTCTTCTCTCCATTCTCCCTGGCCCAGTGTTTGGCAACTACCATCCTACTCTCTGTTTCTGTGAAATCATTTTTTTCATTTGTTTTGTTTTGATTTTTGGATTCTAAATACAAATGATTCCATAAAACATTTGTCTTTTTCTCTCTGGCTTACTTTGGTTAGCATAATGTCTTGCAAGTTCATTCATGTTTTCACAAATGGCAGGATTTCCTTCTTTTCATGGCCTAGTAATACACTGTTACATACATATACATATACTTTTATTTATTCATTCATCCACCAAACGACATTTAGATTGTTTCCATATCTTGACTATTGTGAATAATGCTGCAGTGAATATGGGTATTCAGACATCTCTTCAAGGATCTAAGACACACATGGTGACTATAGTTCATAATACAATATTGTATAGTTGAAATTTGCTGTAAGTAGATTTTAAGCATTCTCACAACCCACACACACACAACAGTTAACTATAAAGCAATAGATGTCTTTTTTTAAAGGTTTTCTCATTTATTTAATTCTTCTTTTATATACTATTTATTTATTTGGCTCCCTCGGGTCTTAGTTTCAGCATGCAGGATCTTCACTGCAGCCTGTGGGACACCCTAGTTTTGGCATACAGGCTCCGGAGCTTGTGGGCTTCAGCAGCTGTGGCTCAGAGGATTAGTTGCCCCAGGGCACATGGGATCTTAGTTCCCTAACCAGGAATCAAACCTGGGTCCCCTGCATTGCAAGGTGGATTCTTCACTAGACCACCAAGGAAGTCTCAGATAGATGTCTTAAGTCTCCTGATCTTGATAATCATTTCACAACGTTTTTGTCTATCCCATCATCATCATTGTGTATTTTAAATACCTACAATTGCATTTATCATTTATTACACAATTAGAAAAGTATATAAATGTATTTACTTAGTGCCTAGGGTGTGCCAACTAATACTCTGGGTGTCAGGGAAACATCCAATCGATGTGACTTGATACTACTCTCATGTTACCTCTATGAACAGTTCTTACATTCTATTGAACCCATAGACAAAAAATATATCAACTGAAAAGCAAAATTAATACAGGCATACATGTACCTATACCATAGTAGTGAAGGAGGGTGGAGGTATTAAAACACCGCCCCCAAAATGTGCCATGTTGGTATGCATTTTTTCTTTTTTTTTGAGCTGTAGGCAATCAAGACACTACCAATTGAAACACAGAACTCTCTTTCTCTGAACTACCTGAAAGAACTTAGAAAGGGAGCCTGAGAGAGCTATTACCAAGAGACAACTTCATCTGAATGACATCTGTATGGCAGATTGCTATTGTGGTTATTTAGTCACTAAGTTGAAGAAGGCAATGGCACCCCACTCCAGTACTCTTGCCTGGAAAATCCCATGGATGGAGGAGCCTGGTAGGCTGCAGTCCATGGGGTCGCTAAGAGTCTGACACGACTGAGCGACTTCACTTTCACTTTTCACTTTCATGCATTGGAGAAGGAAATGGCAACACACTCCAGTATTCTTGCCTAGAGAATCCCAGGGATGGGGGAGCCTGGTGGGCTACTGTCTATGGGGTCGCACAGAGTCTGAACGACTGAAGCGACTTAGCAGCAGTCACTAAGTTGTGTCTGACGCTTTTGTGACCCCCCAAGGACTGTAGATCACCAGGCTCCTCTATTCATGGGACTTTCCAGGCAAGAATACTGGAATGGGTTGCCATTTCCTTTTCCAGGGGATCTTCCCAACCCAGGGATTGAAGCCACATCTCCTGCATTGGCAGGCAGATTCTTTACCACTGAGCCACCTGAGAAGCCCCCTGTATGGCAGGATAAACTTATAATTATCAAGTGCCTGCTCTTCTAAAAATCACCCTTTTCTTTGAAGCCCAGGGCCCATCTCCCTATTCATGTCCTGAGATCATACCTAAGTTTCAATTTCTTGGCTTATGCTGGGGACTTACTGTGCTTATCAGATTTGCAAACATTTTCATTTAAACTTCTTTTATTTTCTCATTTTAATCTGTCTTATGTCAACTTCATTACTAGACCAATCAAAGAATGTAGGGAGGTTAAAGGAATTATTCCTCCCCACAATGATAAAAATGAATATGCAAACAGAAGCTACAATACTATGTTAATAATCAGTACAAAAAATTATGATTATTCTCCAATCTTTAAAAAAAATTGAGAACTTTCTTGCTGTGATTATAAATGTGCAGAGGAATGAAAACTAGTAAATTAATATTTACTTGCTGCTGCTGCTAAGTCGCTTCAGTCGTGTCTGACTCTGGGCGACCCCACCAGGCTCCCCAGTCCCTGGGATTCTCCGGGCAAGAACACTGGAGTGGCTTGCCATTTACTTCTCCGATGCAAGAAAGTGAAAAGTGAAAGTGAAGTCGCTCAGTCGTGTCCGACTCTTAGCGGCCCCATGGACTGCAGCCTACCAGGCTCCTCTGTCCATGGGATTTTCCAGGCAAGAGTACTGGAGTGGGGTGCCATTGCCTTCTTCAATATTTACTTAGCACACTGTAATTTAAAATGTAGAGAAATGCAAAGTTTTGTTTCTTTGTGAGAAACTTCTCTAGAGAAGTGTGAGCAGTGACTGCTTTCTTCCCATGGCATAGCTGACAACAGGATCTGAGCATCTCTTTTATGCTTTGTAAATTGTCATCCTAAGTTTGGATCAGCCTCCCACATTGGATCCTTCATCCTTCCAGTGTCATGAAATTCCCTGAAAGCTCGGTGAGTGTGAAGTTTTGGCCCAGCATCACCTCCTCTGGGGCTTCTTCATTTTTAAATTTTTTTGTTTAATTATTTATTTCCTTCTTTGCTGTGATGTACCTTTGCTGCACGTGGACTTTCTCTACTTGCAGAGCTCGAGGGCTACTCTCTAGTTGGAGTGCTTGGGTTTCCCAATGTAATGGCTTCTCTTATTGCAGAGCATAGACTCTAGGGTGCCTGGGGCTTCACTCTTGTGGCTTGGGGGCCCTAGAGTGTACAGCTTGCAGTAACTGTAGCATGAGGGCGCTGTAGTTGCGGTACTTGGTCTTAGTATCTTCCAGGCATGTGGAATCCTCCTGGCCCAGGGACAGAACCCATGTCCTCTGCATTGGTAGGCAAATTCTTATCCACTGTACCACCGGAATGTCCTCTCCATTCATTCTTTTCTTCATGCAATTTCCTCCTTCCTGCCTCTCTGAGAGAAGGTGAGTGTGAGCCTGAGAGGAACAAAAGCCATGGAGAGAGGGTCACCCTTGACTGATTCAAAGTCACACGTGGGAAAATGAGGGAAAAGGGTCTGATTTACATACTCTTTATTCACAGGAGGTGCCTCACTGTGTTGTCTCCCCATGCAGGCTAGCTTCACTGAAGGAGAAAGAACACTCATCAGAAAGTCACTGGAACATCAGGCAGGAAACATTCCTACCAGCTTTAATGGGGTGTAGCTGATGGAAGCTGGTTTCTGTTTGTCAGCAGAAACTCACAGGACCCTGGGGAACAAGGATCAAATGAACCAGGGAATTGGGAGAAGTTTGTTCTCCTTGGGCTGGAAAGCCATGAGGTTAGGGCAGTGTTTGAGGCCACACCCACTGGACTCAGGAACTCTGGGAGGGGGAGGATGAGGGACAGAGACCAGAACCCACCCCATGCCCTGGGTACAGGTGAGCCCTTTCCTCTCTCCCCTCTGTCAAGTGCAGAGTCGGAAGCCAGCTGGGGCAGGGATCCCCATGCACCCCAAGTTCCTGCTGTAGAGGAGTCTCAGCTTCAGGACACCTGCATCTGGCCCTGTGCAGGAGAGGATCCCAGAGCCAACCTGGTCCAAAATACATGTGGGACCAGAGTCATTTGTCAGTGGGTGTGGACTGTGGGAGGGTTGTCCCCCTGGTCCCTTCCCCTCCTTTGAGTTCACAGAAGGTTTCTTTCCCTTTAAGTACTTCTAGGATCCTTGCACCTGGAAGTCAGGCCAGGGTCAGTCATGGTCTGGTATGAAGGAGAAATTCTACTCAATATTCTTTAATAACTTATAATGGGAAAGAACCTGAAGAATAATGGATATATGTGCATGTATAACTGAATTACTTTGTCATACACCTGAAACTGACAGAACATTGTAAATAAACTATTTGTTGTTGCTGTTTAGTCACAAAGTCCTGACGAACTAACTCTTTTCAACCCCATGGACTGAAGCCCATGAAGCTCCTCTGCCCATGAGATTTTGCAGGCAAGAATACTGGAGTGGGCTGCCATTTCCTCCTCCAAGGGATCTTCCTGACCCAGGGATGAAACCCACTTCTGCGAACCCACATCTCCCCTGTCTCCTGAACTGGCAGACAAATTCTTCACCAGTGAGCCACCTGAAAAGCCTGTGACATACGTATATATTGTGAAATAATCACAAGAAATAAGTTATCATTCATCACATCATCAAATTATGTGTTTTTATGATTAGAACTTTAAAGATCCACTCTCTTAGCAATTTTCAAATACAAGATACAATATTATTAACATTTGTCATGGTGCTGTGACAGACACGTTACATCCCCATGACTTATTATCTTATAACGAGAAATGTGTTTTGCTTTGGCTCCATCTCTCCATTCTTTCTGGAGTTATTTCTCTACTCCTCTCCAGTAGCATATTAAGCACCTACCAACCTGGGGAGTTCATCTTCCAGTGTCATATCTTTTTGCTTTTTCATGCTGTTCATGGGGTTCTCAAGGCAAGAATACTGAAGTAGTTTCCCATCCCCTTCTCCAGTGGACCGCATTTTGTCAGAACTCTCCACCGTGACCTGGCCATCTTGGGTGGCCCTACACAGCATGGCTCGTAGTTTCATTGAGTTAGACAGGCTGTGGTCCATGTGATAAATTTGATTAGTTTTCTGTGATTGTGGTTTTCATTCTGTCTGCCCTCTGATGGATAAGGATAAGAGGCTTATGGAAGCTTCCTGATGGGAGAGACTGACTGTGGGGGAAATTTGATCTTGTTCTGATGGGCGTGGCCATCATCATCATCTTTGAGACAGCCTAGAGGGGTTTGGGGGTGAAATTCAAGAGGAAAGGGACATATGTATACTTACAGTCAATTCACATTGTTGTATGGCAGAAGCCAACACAATATTGTAAAGGAATTATTCTCCAATTAAATACAAATTTATGTTTTAAAGAATACAAGAAGGGAGCTTTGAGAAACCAAAGAGAAGCTTTGGCGAGTATAAGGGTTTTTTCACTCTATGGCTGATAGAACAGAAACAGTTGCATGCTAAGTCACTTCAATCATGTCCCACTCTTTTTGACACTACAGACCATAGCCCACCAGGCTCCATTGTCCATGGGATTCTCCAGGCAAGAGAGGACAGACTTTTTAAAGATTTTTCACTGCATTTTTGTCTGTGCTGGGTCTTTGTTGCACTGCACAGTCTGGCACTTCATTGCTGTGCCTGAACTTTCTCTAGTTGAGGTTCGTGGGCTTCTAGTTGTGCTGGTCTCTCTTGTGAGGAACATGCGCTCTAGGGCAGGTGGGCTTTAGTTGTTGCGGGGTGTAGACTGAGTTGCAGCACTCAGGATTATTTGCTCTGCAGTATGTGGGATATCAGTTCTTGGACCATGGATGGAACCCATGTCCCTGTACTGGCAGGTGGATTCATAACCACTGGACCACTAGAGAAGTTCCTGAGACCTACTCTTCTTTTTTTTTTTTAATTTCTCATTTTATTATTATTATTTTAGTAAAAAATGCATACCATCCTATACGCACCCAATAGTGTCTGACCTTGGAAGCTAGGCCTGGTTAGTAACGAATGGGAGACCTACTCTTAAATGAGTAAAAGCAAGGTGACCAAAACCATGCTATGTGCCTGTTCTATAAGAGAAGATATACCAGACATTTGTACATGCACATAGAAATGTACAGAAAATCAGAGAATAGTCTGGAAAGTATTCCACGTGGGGAAGCCTGAAGAAGGGCCTGGGATGAGAAGGAAGTACAGTAGAGATGCTTATTCTCTCTGTATTATTGGGATTTTTTTCAATGAAAATATAGTCCTGTCTTACTTGGGCATAACAAAAAAAGAAAACACACACACACACACACACACACACACACACACAAAAGAAGTTTTTGGTTTGTTTTTTTTTTTTTTCCTCACTGAATCAAACTTGGGTCTGCACAGCAGCATGCAATGAAGCCAGTATTCTGACACTAGGATTGGTGAAGGAACGTGCAGGGTTTATTGCAGATGCCAACCAAAGATCAGAGACAACTATTGCTCAGAAGACCTAAATTCCTGGATAGCTATCAGGGAAAGACTTTAAAAGACAGGAGGAGGGAGAGGTTTGTGGGGTGTGCGATCAGCTCATGGCCATTCTTCTGATTGGTTGTGCTTGTGCTCAGTCACTCAGTGGTGTCTGACGCTTTGTGGCCGCATTGACTGGGGCCCACCAGGCTTTTCTGTTCATGGAATTTTCCAGGCAAGAACACTGGAGTGGGTTGCCACTTCCTACTACAGGAGTTCTTCCCGACCCAGGGATCAAAACCCCATCTCTTGCATCTCCTGCCTTGGCCAGCAAACTCTTCACCACTAGTGCCACCTGGGAAGGTGGTGTTTAATTGGGAATCAACATCAACTTTCTGCTTTCAACTAGCCTTTGGTCTACTTGCCAGTGGTCAGCATAAAATTAACTTCTCCCACCTGTAGGGATTTCAATATCTGTGAAACATCTCATGATATTATCTATAGCCCCTGAAGGCATTTTTGTTTCTGGTTTCTTTTTGTTAGGCAAAGAACTTTGATTCTTTTTTCTTTTTACTGGAGTATAGCTGGTTTACAATGTTGTGTTAGTTTCTGCTGTACAACAAAGTGAATGAATAACACATATACACATATCCCCTCTTTTTAGATTCTTTTCCCACCCCGCACAGATCATCACAGAGTATTGACTGGAATTCCCTGTGCTATACAGTAAGTCCTTATTCATTATCTATTTTGTGTATAGTAGTGTGTATATATCAATCCCAAACTCCCAATTTATTCCTCCCCCTCTCTTTC
Organism: Ovis aries; assembly: GCF_016772045.2. NCBI lineage: Eukaryota > Metazoa > Chordata > Mammalia > Artiodactyla > Bovidae > Ovis > Ovis aries. Next base: position 53,752,233 of record NC_056065.1, read on the forward strand.
TGGTAACTATAAGCTTGTTTTCTACACCTGCGACTCTACTTCTGTTTTGTAAATAACTTCATTTGTACCCTTTTACAAGATTCCACATATAAACAATATCATATGATATTTGTCTTTTTCTGACTTAGTATGGCAATTTCTAGGTCCATCAACATTGTTGCAACTGGTATTATTTCATCCTTTTTATGATTGAGTGATATTCCATCAAATATATGTATTACATCTTCTTTATCCGTTCCTCTGTAGATGGACGTTTAGGTTGTTTCTGCGTCCTGGCTATGGTAAAGAGCACTGCAATGAAGAGTTAGGTGGATGTAGCTTTTTGAATTATATAACGATCTTCTCCAGGACATGCACAGGCAGACTGTTGAATCATATTGTTGTTGTTTTTCAGTTACTCAGTTGTGTCCAATTCTTTGTGACCCCATGGACTGCAGCATGCCAGGCTTCTTGTCCCTCACTATCTCCCAGAGTTTGCTCAAACACATATCCATTGAGTCAGTGATGCTATCTAACCATCTCATCCTTTGCCACCCACTTCTCCTCCTGCCCTCAATCTTTCCCAGCATATGGGTATTTTCATATGGTAGCTCTATTTTGAGTTTTTAAAGAAACTTCCATACTGTTCCACAGTGGTTGTACCAATTTACATTCCACCAATCGTGTGGGAGGGTTCCCTTTTCTTCACATCCTCTCTAGCTTTTACTGCTTGTAGATTTGTTGATGATGGTCATTCTGAGGATGTGAGGTGATACCTCAATATAGTTTTGGTTTGCATTTCTTCAATAGTTGATGATGCTGAGCATCTTTTCATGTGCTTTTTGGCCATCTGTGTGTCATCTTTGGAGAAAAGTCTATTTAGATCTTCTGCCTATTTTCTTGATTGGCCATTTATATATATATATATATATATATATATATATATTTATATATATATATATATATGCACATATAAATATAGAGAGAGAGCTGTATGAGAATTTTGTATATTTTAGAGATTAATCCTCTGTTGGTTGATTCATTAGCAAATATTTTCTCCCATTCTGTGTGTTGTCTTTCTGTTTTTTGTTTGTTTGTTTGTTTATGGTTTCCCTTGCTGTTCAAAAACTTTTAAATTTATTTAGGTCTGATTTGTTTATTTTTATACTTTCATTACTCCAGGAGGTGGGTCCAAAAATATTTTTAATTAATTTATTTTAATTGGAGGCTAATTACTTTATAATATGTTAGTGGTTTTTGCCATACATTGACATGAATCAGCCATGGGTGTACATGAGTCCTCCATCCTGAACTCCCCTCCCACCTCCCTCCCCATTCCATCCCTCAGAGTTGTCCCAGTGCACCAGCTTTGAGTGCCCTATTTCATGCATCAAACTTGGACTGGTCATCTATTTCATATACGGTAATGTACATGTTTCAGTGCTATTCTCTCAAATCATCCCACCCTTGCCTTGTCCTACAGAGTCCAAAAGTCTGTTCTCTATGTCTGTGTCTCTTTTGCTGTCTTGCATATAGGGTCATTGTTATCATTTTTCTAAATTCTATATATATGTGTTAATATACTGTATTATTTTTCTTTCTGATTTACTTCACTCTGTACAATAGGCTCATTTCATCCACTTCATTAGAACTGATTCAAACATGTTCTTTTTATTAGCTGAGTAATATCCCATTGTGTATATGTACAACAGCTTTCTTATCCATCTGTCTGCCAATGGACATTTAGGTTGCTTCAATGTCCTAGCTATTGTAAACAGTGCTGTGATGAACATTGGGGTACACATGTCTTCTTTCAATTCTGGTTTCCTCAGTGTGTATACCCAGCAGTGGAATTGCTGTGTCCTATGGCAGTTCTATTTCCAGTTTTTTAAGGAATCTCCACACTGTTTTCTATAATGGCTGTACTAGTTTGCATTCCCACCAACAGTGTAAGAGGGGTCCCTTTTCTCCACACCGTCTCAAGCATTTATTGTTTGTAGACTTTTTGATAGCAGCCATTCTGGTTTTGATTTGCATTTCTCTGATAATGAGTGATGTTGAGCATCTTTTCATGTGTTTGTTATCCATCTGTATGTCTTCTTTGGAGAAATGTCTGTTTAGCTCTTTGGCCCATTTTTTTATTGGGTAGTTTATTTTTCTGGTATTGAGCTGCATGAGCTGCTTGTATATTTTGAAATTAATTCTTGCTATTATTAATGTCAGAGAATGTTCTTCCTATGCTTTCCTCTAAGAGTTTTACAGTATCCAGACTTACATTTAGTTCTTTAATCTATTTTGAGTTTATTTTTGTGTCTGGTGTTAGGGAATGCTTGAATTTTATTCTTTTTATGCTGTCCAGTTTTCCAGCACCACTTATTGAAAAGACTATCTTTTGTCCATTGTATATGCTTGTCTTCTTTGTCAGAGATTAGATGACAATTGATATGTAGGTTTACCACTGGACTTTCTATCCTGTTCCATCGTTCTATATTTCTGTTTTTGTGCCAGAACCATACTGTTTAATTGCTATAGATTGTTGTAAAGTCTGAGGTCAGAGAGCCTCTTTTTTCTGCCTCATACAGCTACATTTTTCTCTCAAAGTTGTTCTGGGTATTCATGGTCTTTTTTGCATCCATACAAATTGTAAAATTTTTGGTTCTGATGCTGTAAAAAATGCTATTGGTAACTTGATAGGGATTGTTTTGAATCTATAGATTTCTTTGTATAGTATGGTCATTTGACCTTATTGACTCTTCCAAAAAAAAATACATGGTCTATCTCTCCATCTGTTTGTGTTATTTTTTATTTCTTTCATCTATAACTTATAGTTTTCTGAGTACAGGTCTTTTGCCTCCTTAGATAGGTGTATTTCTAGGTATTTTATTCTTTTTTATGCAATCCTAAATAGGATAATCTGTTTGATTTATGTGTTAAACAGATTTGTTTGATTTATCTGTTGTGTGTATTAACAGATTGATGTGTATTAACTTTGTAAATACTTTGTAAATGTAAATTTGGTAACTTTAATGTTACCAAATTCATTGATGAGGTCCACTGGTGTTCTAGTAGTATATTTAGGATTTTGTATTTATACAGTTATGTCATCTGTAAACAGTGAGAGTTTCACTTTATATTTTCCAAACTGGATTTCTTGTATTTCTTTTTCTTCTCTGATTGCCAAAGCTAGGACTTTAAAAACTATGTCAAATAATAGGGACAGGAATACACATTGTTGTCTTGTTCCTGATCTTTGAGGAAATGCTTTCAGTTTTTCACCATTAAGAATGATATTTTCTGTGAGTTTGTCATATATTTATTATGTTGAGACAAGTTCCCTTTATGCCTACTTCCCCGAGATATTTTTCATAAAAATAAGGTGTCACTTGTAACTTCTCCTTTTTCATTTCTATTTTTATTGATTTGAATCTTCTCTGTTTTTTACTTAAAGTGTCTGGCTAAAGGTTTACCAGTTTTGTTTGTCCTTTCATTTTAATTATAAATGGGTGTTGAATTTTGTCAAAAGACTATTCTGTACCTATTGAGATTTTTTCATAGATGTTTTTCATCTATGTTTTTCATTCTTCAGTTGGTTAATGTAGTGTGTCATGGTAATTGATTTGCATATACTGGAGAATCCTTGCATCCTTGGGGTGAATCCCATTTGATCATGGTGTATGATCTTTTTGATATATTGTTGGGTTCTATTGATACCTGGTAGTGTTTTGTTAAGGATTTTTGTGTCTGTGGTCATCGGTGATATTGGCCAATGATTTTCTTTTTTGAGCATATCTTTGTGTGGTTTTGATACCAGGCAGATAGTGGTCCCATAAAATGAACTTGGGATTGTTTCTTGCTCTACAACTTGATGAAATAGGAGGAGGATAAGTGTTAACTCTTTAAATGTTTGATAGAATTCTCCTGTGGAACCATCTGGTCCTGGACTTTTGTTTCCTGGAAGTTTTTAAATCAGTTTCAATTTTAGTGTTTGTGATTGGTCTGTTCATGTTTTCTCTTGCTTCCTGGTTCAGGTTTAGAAGGTTGTATCTTTCTAAGGATTTGTCCATTTCTTCTAAGTTGTCCATTTTATTAGTATATAGTGGCCTGTGGGAGTCTGTCGATCCTCTGTGTTTCTGTGATGTCAGTTGTAACTTATCTGTTCATTTCTAATTTTATTGATATGAGTCCTCTCCCTCTTTTTCTTGATAAGTCTGGATAAAGGTTTATCAATTTTGCTATCAGTTTTTAGTCTCATTGATTTAAAAAACAAAACTCATTGATCTCTTTTATTGTTTTCTTCATTTCTATCTCATTTATTTCTGCTCTCATCTTTAAGATCTCTTTCCTTGTACTAACTTTTGTACTAACCTTGTACTATAACTAGTTTCCATTAGCTTTTTATTACCAAACTAACAAGCCCTACTTGTCAAAGTAATTTTTATCCTTTGGTCTGATCTATAAGCAAGTAGCCTAGGAGATCTGAGGCTCAGAATGTCTATCCCGAGAGATAACTTCAGTCTCTCCTATGCATTCTCTAACCTTCCCAGCAGTGGCTGAGACTTATGGACACAGGAGAAGCATGAGGATTGGTCATGTCCAGGACCATGACTTGAATCAGCAGTGAGGGCCCTACCAACAGCTCTTCAATGGCTCATTGAACACTGAGTATGTTCCCCTTTCTGTGTATTAACCCAGTGATCAGCCTCAGAAATAAGTGCAGAGGGAAGAGACAACCCAGAAAGAATACAGAACTTGCTTAAATAGTAATGTTTCAGATCATAGACAATTCAGTGCCTTAATCTTTTATCAGCGTCTGGAGACTTCTGATGTATAAAATGAGAAAACTGAATAACACATCAGAGAAAGCAGAAGTACGTTTACACTGAAAGCCTCTTTATTTCTGACCATATCTTTAGAAACATCCAACCATGGGTAACTTCATATGTCAAAAGCTCCAAATCCACCTCATGAAATTTAGGTTCATCTTTCTGGCTCTTTAGGACACTTTTCCTCCAAGCCCCTCTTTCCTCTCAGAGTCAAATTTTCCCTCTGCAATCCTGCACCTTTGCTGAATCACTTTTTCTTCTCATATTCACATTGAGCAGATATCTGCAACCATGAGTTTCTGTTCCCTTATGATGCAACTCTGTCCTAGCTTTTAGTATCCAAGAAAATTTGTGATATAGGCAGTCAACTAGGCAAGGATATTTCCCTGGTATATAATGGGCTCAGGATGAAAGAATGCATGACCTTCACACTGTGGACAGGAGATAGAGCTAATCCAAATGGTCCTGGGACGTCCTAAGTCCTTCAGAATCTCAAACAGTTCAGCCCGACACTGTGCAAGTCTCTGTGGTCGACGGATTCCCCTAGACAGCAAACTCTGAGGGACAGGATACAGCTCTTTATTTAAACTGGGCAGTGCGGAGGTGTGTCGCAGCATCTTCTCCATGATAGCCATGGAAAGGAGGTTTCCGCACATGCTGAAGTACTTGAGCTGGAAGCAGTGGCTCAGGGCAGGCAGGATGGCTTCAAGATGGAAGTCCCTAATCCCACACATGTTTAAGCACAGTTTTTCAAGTGTGCCTGCAACTTTCTCCAGCAGAACTGAGAGGCGCTCAGCATTGGAGTATGTCAGGAGGTCACCAGTCAGATCCAGGCCCTTTAGCTGACTGATGTTTGGACATTGGGACAGATGGGTCAAGTCTGAATCCGTAAGGAGAGAGTGAGTTATAGCAAGGTTTTCCAAGGGAGTCATCAGGCACCTGGGGAGAAAAATATCTGTCTTTTAAAATCTGGGGTGAACTGTAACCTCAAGTTAAGAGATAATAGATCTTTCCAAGGCCACGTGTGTCTGACCATCTGATAATGATCAAACCCAGAATGCCCAATTTTATTTCAACCAGGATCATTTCATCCTCCTTGTGACTGAATTAAATACATACAATCTCAAATACTCTCTTTCCTGAGGTGTCAAGAGGAGTAAAATATATTCCACTTCATTATGAGGATGAATGGAGATAATGGAATAGACTAAAACAAATTCAGGAGAGCCTGACATCTTGTTGCAACCAAGTATGTGCTGTGCTGTGCTTAGTTGCAGTCAAGTCCTACTCTTTGTGACCACATGAATTTTAGCCTGCCAGGCTCCTCAGTCCATGGAGATTCTCCAGGCAAGAATACTGTGGTGGAGATTCTCTCCAGGGGATCTTCCCAACGCAGGGATCGAACTCAGGTCTCTCACATTGCAGGCAGATTCTTTGCCATCTGAGCCACCAAGGAAGCCCTAATAAAGTATGAGCATCAGTGAATTTTGGTCATAAGAGACATACTTAAGGGGCGGTCCTAAGATGGTGGAGGAATAGGACAGGGAGACCACTTTCTCCCCTACAAATTCATCAAAAGATCATTTGAATGCTGAACAACTTCCACAAACCAACTTCTGAACACTGGTGGAGGACCCCAGGCACCTGGGAAGGCAGCCCATTCTCTTTGAAAGGAAGTAGGACAAAATATAAAAGACCAAAAGAGTTAGGGATGGAGACCTGTCCCGGGGAGGGAGTCATGAAGGAGAAGTTTCCAAACACCAGGAAACCCTCTCACTTGCAGGTCTGTGGGGAGTTTTGGAATCTCAGAGGACAGCATAACTGGGAGAGGGGAAAAAACAAAAAACAAAAAAACACCGAATATGCACCTAACTGCAACTCCCAGCAGAGAAGTAGCCCAGAAATTTGCATCCACTACCATGAAGTGGGGGCTGAACAGGGAGGACCCCTTAAGTATAAGGAGTATAAGGAGACATACTTAGGACCACCCCTTAAGTATGTCTGTTATGACCAAGATTGCATGCTTAGGCTAAGGACTGGGCCTGAATGCCCTGAGGACAATCTGAGGGAGCTAACTTGAGATAGCAACTGTGGGATAGCCAGAAACAGAAAAAAAAAAAGAGAGAGAAAGAGAGAGAGTACATTCCCTTGAAAAGTTCTAACCTAAGGTTCAGCCTGACCCACTCACAGAACAAAGGACTGAGTGAACACCAAAGGAGAGCTAGCCTGCTGTGGACCAGCCCATCCCCCCACCAGAGGAAGAGAGGCAGGTGGGAGACAGCCAGAGTCAGAAGACAAGGGGCAATTTCAGCCCCAGAGATGGCATACTACACCAAACTGTGAGCAGGCTCCCATTTGCTAACCAAGTCTTCCTGGGATCCTGGATGGTTGACATCTGCCAGGAGGGTCTCAGCCAGAGATCAGCTCCCCAGAGGAGACACATGGCACACCTGAGACGGTGCTCTTGCAGTGCGCCCAGGAAACTGAGTAGCTGGGACCCGGGAGGTGATTAAGACACACTGGCCACCTGGGACAGTGCACTCACCAAGCATCTGGTCACCTGAGCTGCTTGGACCTGGGAAGGGCACAAAATGCATGCCCAAATGGATCTATGCCTTTGTGGTGTACCTGAGAACCTGAACCTGAGCAGCTTAGACCTCAGAAGTGCACAAAACCCAGGGCCCACTTAGGACAGTTCCACTATAGAGCAACCTGGAGCCTGAGCAGTGTAGACTGGGAAAGCACATGCTGTGGTGAGCTGAAGCAAACCCAGTGTGGTCCATACACTGCAAAAATTCTCCACACACACCAGTGATATTTGTTTACAGTGTTGCTCCCTCCCCACATCCCAACTGAACAAGTGAGCCTAAATAAATGACCCCTTCGCCCCCTAGTGCCAGGGTGGAAATTAGAAACTGAAGAGACTTGCAAACAGAAGAAGCCAAAATAAAGAGAGAACTGTCCTGGAAGTGACAGGTGCAATGGATTAAAACCCTGTAGTTAGCATTGACTAAGCATTGGAAGGGGCCTATAGCCCTTGAGAAGAAGTATAAGCTGGAACAAGAAACTATCTGAAACTAAACTAACTCCACACTGCCCTCAACAGCTCCAGAGAAATAGATACAGTTTCACTATTATCATTTTTCAATTTTTTAGTTCTTTTTACCCCTTTAATTTTCATTTTTATAACCTACTATTACTTTTCAAAAAAGACCCTATTTTTAAAGCAAATTTCATATATATTTTTATAGCTTTTGTGATTGATTTTGTTTTGTATTTTTAATATTGTATCTTTGAGAATCTAAGCTCTACTCTAGATTTTTAAGCTTTGCTTTTTGGTATTTGTTATCAATTTTGTACCTTTAAGAATCTAATCTTTAGTATCCATTTTTACTTAGGGGTATGATCACTGAATTGGTTGCTCTCTCCCCTTTTGACTCTCCCTTTTCTCCCCCAGGTCACCTCTGTCTCCTCCCTCCCCCTTCTCTTCTCTACTTAACTCTGTAAATCTCTCTGGGTGTTCTTGGCTGTGGAGAATACTTAGCAAACTGATTACTGGCTAGATTGGTCTCTCCCCTTTTGACTCCCCCTCTTCCCCTCGTGATCACCTCTATCTCCCTCCTTCCTCTTCTCTTCTCTGTGTAACTCTGTGAACCTCTCTGGGTGTCCCTCACTGTGGAGAATCTTTTCACCATTAACCTAGATGTTTTATCATCTGTGCTGTATAGATGGAGAAGTCTTAAGGCTACTGTAAGAATAAGACTGAAAGCCAGAGGCAGGAGGCTTAAATCCAAAACGTGACAATACCAGAAAACTCCTGACTCCAGGGAACATTAATCGACAAGAGCTCATCCAAAAGCCTCCTTACCTACACTGAAACCAAGCTCCACCCAAGAGCCAACAAGGTCCAGAGCAAGACAGTGCCATGCTAATTCTCCAGAAATGCAGGAACAGAGCCCTCAGCATTAAAATATAGGCTGCCCAAAGTCACACCTAAGACATAGACACTTTAAAACTCACTACTGGACACGTCATTGCACTCCAGAGAGAAGAGATCCAACTCCACCCACCAGACAACCGACACAAGCTTCCCTAAACAGGAAACCTTGACAAGCCACTAGTTCAACTCCACCCACAGGGAGCAACCTCCACAATAAAGAGGAACCACAAACTTCCAGCATACAGAAAGGCCACCCCAAACACAGCAATCTAAACAAAATGAAAAGGCAGAGAAATATGCAGCAGGTAAAGGAACATGATAAATGCCCACCAAACCAAACAAAAAAGGAGGAGATAGCAAGTCTACCTGAAAAGAATTCAGAATAATGATACTAAAGATGATCCAAAACTTTGAAAACAAAATGGAGTTACAGGTAAATAGACTAGAGAAAAGGATTGAGAAGATGCAAGAAATGTTTAACAAAGACCTAGAAGAAATAAAAAAGTGTCAATCAATAATGAATAATGCAATAACTGAGATCAAAAGCACTCTGGAGGGAAGCAACAATAGAATAGCTGAGACAGAAGATAGGATAAGTGAAATGGAAGATAGAATTGCAGAAATAAAGGAAACAGAGAGGGAAAAAGAACGAAAAGAAATGAGGACAACCTCAGAGACCTCTGGGACAATGGTAAACACCCCAACACTCGAACCATAGGACTCCCAGAAGAGAAGACAAAGGAAAGACCATGAGAAAATCCTTGAGGAGATAACAGCCACCCAAGTCCAAGAAACCCAGAGAATCCCAGAGAGGATAAACCCAAGGCGAAACAACCCAAGACACATATTAATAAAATTAACAAAGATCAAACACACACACACAAAAAAACAAATATTAAAAGCAGCAAGGGGAAAGCAACAAATAACACACAAGGGGATTCCTATAAGGATAACAGCTGATCTTTCAATAGAAACTCTTCAGGCCAGGAGGGAATAGCAGGACATACTTAAAGTGATGAAAGAAAATAACCTACAGCCCAGATTACTGTACCCAGCAAAGATCTTATTCAAATGTGAAGGAGAAATCAAAAGCTTTACAGACAAGCAAAAGCTGAGAGGAATTCAGCACCACCAAACCAGCTCTCCAACAAATGCTAAAGGATATTCTCTAGACAGGAAACACAAAAAGGGTGTATAAACTCAAACCCAAAACAATAAAGTAAATGGCGACAGGATCATACTTATCAATAATTATGTTAAATGTAAATCGGTTGAATGCCCCAACCAAAAGACAAAGACTGGCTGAATGGATACAAAAACAAGACCCCTATATATGTTGTCTACAGGAGACCAACCTCAAAACAAGGGACACATACAGACTGAAAGTGAAAGGTTGGAAAAAGATATTCTATGCAAATAGCGACCAAAAGAAAGCAGAAATAGCAATACTCATACAGGTAAAATAAACTTTAAAGCAAAGGCTGTGAAAAGAAACAAAGAAGGACACTACATAATGATCAAAGGATCAATCCAAGAAGATATAACAATTATAAATATTAGTTCAGTTCAGTCGCTCAGTCGTGTCCTACTCTTTGTGACCCCATGAATCACAGCACGCCAGGCCTCCCTGTCCATAACCAACTCCTGGAGTTCACTCAGACTCATCCATCGAGTCAGTGATGCCATCCAGCCATCTCATCCTCTGTCGTCCCCTTCTCCTGCCCTCAATCCCTCCCAGCATCTCTTTTCCAATGAGTCAACACTTCGCATGAGGTGGCCAAAGTACTGGAGTTTCAGCCTCAGCATCATTCCCTCCAAAGAAATCCCAGGGCTTATCTCCTTCAGAGTGGACTGGTTGGATCTCCTTGCAGTCCAAGGGACTCTCAAGAGTCTTCTCCAACACCACAGTTCAAAAGCATCAATTCTTCAGTGCTCATCTTTCTTCACAGTCCAACTCTCACATCCATACATGACCATTGGAAAAACCATTAGCCTTGACTAGACGGACCTTTGTTGGCAAAGTAATGTCTCTGCTTTTCAACATACTATCTAGGTTGGTCATAACTTTTCTTTCCAAGGAGTAGGCACCTGTTAATTTCATGGCTGCAATCACCATCTGATTTTGGAGCCCCAAAAAATAAAGTCTGACACTGTTTCCACTGTTTCCCCATCTATTTCCCATGAAATGATGGGACCAGATGCCATGATCTTCGTTTTCTGAATGTTGAGCGTTAAGCCAACTTTTTCACTCTCCACTTTCACTTTCATCAAGAGGCTTTTTAGTTCCTTTACACTTTTCTGCCATAAGGGTGGTGTCATCTGCATATCAGGTTATTGAAATCATAGCGCATACAGCACGGCCGAGAGGAGCTACCCCATGTCCAAGGTCAGGGGTGGGGGCCGAGAGTGCCAGCCTGGGACAGCGCAGGAGCAGCAGAGAGGAGCTACCCCACACCTGAGGCCAGGGGCATTGGTTGGGAAGAGCAACCCCATGTCCAAGGAGCGGTGGCTATGTGGCAGGAGGGCCTAGAGGAGCTATTCCACGTTCAAGGTCAGGAGGGGTAGTGGTGAGGAGATACCCCTCATCCAAGGTTAGAAGCAGCAGCTGCACTTTGCTGGAGCAGCTGTGAAGAGATACCCCACCTCCAAGGCAAGAGAAACCCAAGTAAGACAGTAGGTGTTGCAAGAGGGCATCAAAGAGCAAATACACTGAAACTATAATCACAGAAAACTAGTCAATCTAATCACACTAGGACCACAGCCTTGTCTAACTCAATGAAACTAAGCCATGCCTGTGGGTCCACCCAAGACGGGTGGGTCATGGTGCAGAGGTCTGACAGAATGTGGTCCACTGGCGAAGGGAATGGCAAACCACTTCAGTATTCTTGCCTTGAGAACCCCATGAACAGTATGAAAAGGCAAAATGATAGGATACTGAAAGAGGAACTCCCCAAGTCAGTAGGTGCCCAATATGCTACTGGAGATCAGTGGAGAAATCACTGCAGAAAGAATGAAGGGATGGAGCCAAAGCAAAAACAATACCCAGTTGCGGATGTGACTGGTGATAGAAGCAAGGTCCAATGCTGTAAAGAGCAATATTGAGAACCTGGAATGTCAGGTCCGTGAATCAAGGCAAATTGGAAGTGGTCAAACAGGAGATAGCAAAAGTGAACGTCAACATCCTAGGAATCAGCGAACTAAAATGGACTGGAATGGGTGAATTTAACTCAAATATCTACTACTGAGGGCAGGAATCCCTCAGAAGAAATGGAGTAGCCATCATGGTCAACAAAAGAGTCCGAAATGCAGTACTTGGGTGCAATCTGAAAAACGACAGAATGATCTCTGTTCGTTTCCAAGGCAAACCATTCAATATCAGTTATCCAAGTCTCTGCCCCAACCAGTATCGCTGAAGAAGCTGAAGTTGAACGGTTCTATGAAGACCTACAAGACCTTTTAGAACTAACACCCAAAAAAGATGTCCTTTTCATTATAGGGGACTGGAATGCAAAAGTAGGAAGTCAAGAAACACCTGGAGTAACAGGCAAATTTGGCTTTGGAATGTGGAATGAAGCAGGGCAAAGACTAATAGAGTTTTGCCAAGAAAATGCACTGGTCATAGCAAACACCCTCTTCCAACAACACAAGAGAAGACTCTACACATGGACATCACCAGATGGTCAACACCGTAATCAGATTGATTATATTCTTTGCAGCCAAAGATGGAGAAGCTCTATACAGTCAATAAAAACAAGACCAGGAGCTGACTGTGGCTCAGATCATGAACTCCTTATTACCAAATTCAGACTTAAATTGAAGAAAGTAGGGAAAACCACTAGACTATTCAGGTATGACCTAAATCAAATCCCTTATGATTATACAGTGGAAATGAGAAATAGATTTAAGGGCCTAGATCTGTTAGAGTGCCTGATGAACTATGGAATGAGGTTTGTGACATTGTACAGGAGACAGGGATCAAGATCATCCCCATGGAAAAGAAATGCAAAAGAGCAAAATGGCTGTCTGGGGAGGCCTTACAAATAGCTGTGAAAAGAAGAGAGGTGAAAAGCAAAGGAGAAAAGGAAAGATACAAGCATCTGAATGCAGAGTTCCAAAGAATAGCCAGGAGCGATAAGAAAGCTTTCCTCAGAGATCAGTGCAAAGAAATTGAGGCAAACAACAGAATGGGAAATACTAGAGATCTCTTCAAGAAAATTAGAGATACCAAGGGAACAATTCATGCAAAGATGGACTCGATAAAGGACAGAAATGGTATGGACCTAACAGAAGCAGAAGATATTAAGAAGAGGTGGCAAGAATACACAGAAGAACTGTACAAAAAAGATCTTCATGACGCAGATAATCACGATTGTGTGATCACTCACCTAGAGCCAGACATCCTGGAATGTGAAGTTAAGTGGGCCTTAGAAAGCATCACTACGAACAAAGCTAGTAGAGGTGATGGAATTCCAGTTGACCCCTTTCAAATCCTGAAAGATGATGCTGTGAAAGTGCTGCACTCAATATGCCAGCAAATTTGGAAAACTCAGCAGTGGCCACAGGACTGGAAAAGGTCAGTTTTCATTCCAATCCCAAAGAAAGGCAATGCCAAAGAATGCTCAAACTACCACACAATTGCACTCATCTCACATGCTAGTAAAGTAATGCTCAAAATTCTCCAAGCCAGGCTTCAGCAATACGTGAACCATGAAGTTCCAGATGTTCAAGCTGGTTTTAGAAAAGGCAGAGGAACCAGAGATCAAATTGCCAACATCTGTTGGATCGTGGGAAAAGCAAGAGCTCCAGAAAAACATCTATTTCTGCTTTATTGACTATGCCAAAGCCTTTGACTGTGTGGATCACAATAAACTGTGGAAAATTCTGAAAGAGATGGGAATACCAGACCACCTAACCTGCCTCTTGAGAAATCTGTATGCAGGCCAGAAAGCAACAGTTAGAACTGGACATGGAACAACAGACTGATTCCAAATAGGAAAAGAAGTACATCAAGGCTGGATATTGTCACCCTGCTTATTTAACTTATATGCAGAGTACATCATGAGAAATGCTGGACTGGAAGAAACACAAGCTGGAATCAAGATTGCTGGGAGAAATATCAACAACCTCAGATATGCAGATGACACCACCCTTATGGCAGAAAGTGAATAACTAAAAAGCCTCTTGATGCCAGTGAAAGAGGAGAGCGAAAAATTTGGCTTAAAGCTCAACATTCAGGAAACGAAGATCATGGCATCCGGTCCCATCACTTCATGGGAAATAGGTGAGGAAACAGTGGAAACAGTGTCAGACTTTATTTTGGGGGGCTCCAATATCAATGCAGATGGTGATTGCAGCCATGAAATTAAAAGATGCTTACTCCTTGGAAGAAAAGTCATGACCAACCTAGATAGTATATTCAAAAGCAGAGACATTACTTTGCCGACTAAGGTCCGTCTAGTCAAGGCTATGGTTTTTCCAGTAGTCATGTATGAATGTGAGGGTTGGACTGTGAAGAAGGCTGAGCGCCAAAGAGTTGATGCTTTTGAACTGTGGTGTTGGAGAAGACTCTTGAGAGTCCCTTGGACTGCAAGGAGATCCAACCAGTCCATTCTGAAGATCAACCCTGGGATTTCTTTGGAGGGAATGATGCTAATGCTGAAACTCCAATACTTTGGCCACCTCATGCGAAGAGTTGACTCATTGGAAAAGACTCTGATGCTGGGAGGGATTGGGGCAGGAGGAGAAGGGGATGACCGAGGATGAGATGGCTGGATGGCATCATGGACTCAATGGACGTGAGTCTGAGTGAACTCCGGGAGATGGTGATGAACAGGGAGGCCTGGCGTGCTGTGATTCATGGGGTTGCAAAAGAGTCGGACACGACTGAGCGACTGAACTGAACTGAACTGATGATATCACACTGGATGGCATCACTGACTCGATGCACAGGAGTTTGTGTGAACTCCGGGATTTGGTGATGGACAAGGAAGCCTGGCGTGCTGCAATTCATGGGGTCGCAAAGAGTCAGACACGACTGAGCAACTGAACTGAACTGATGATATCACAGTTCAGGATAGAGTATCAAAGGGAGGAGTGCTTTTGACTTTCTAGTGTTGGGTACACTGTTACCAGGCCAGTGGGGGCACACTCACCTGAGCATCTGGTTCAGGCAGCCTTCAAGGAAGGAGGGAGTCTCCAAATACAGATCTCGGAGGTGGTACAACCTGCGGAACTGAGAGGTAATTTGGACAGCATGGTGATACCCTTCCTCCTCTTCAAATGCTAGCCCATGGATGTGGGAGAGATGGAGTCTCTGTATATTACTCATTTGGCCCAAGAAAGGAGCAAACATGGCCAGAGTGTACAGATGCCAAATGCAATTCACTTCCACTTCCTGAATACAATCCAGCTGCACTATACCCAGGACCTGCATAATATTTTCTAAGGACGTTGAAGCGATCTTCAGCTTATTAGAGCACAGGTGTATGGAAGCTTTTCTCTGCTCCACCCACCTCATGAGGTAGATAAGGAAGTCATCTATGATACTTTCCTTGAAGTGCAGTTCTATGAACACCTCTAAAGGAGCCAAGGGCTGCTCTGTCCTTGACCTGACCTCAGCCACTGGTGTCATTGATGAGCTTGAGGACACATGGACACTTGTTCCAGACCACATTTTCCAGAAGTCCTGGCCAGTATTCCTTAAATCCAGCACCCGCAGTTTGCACCTCCTGTGGGGAAACAGCAGATTGGCTGTTTGAAGGAAACCACAAAATAAAACCACAGACTTAGAATTGAGGCTACACTCTGACTTCCCACCTGAGATTATACTTGACATTCCTACAGCCTTGCTCTCTTCTTTCCTCTCTGCCTCACCTTCCTGCTTTTCCCTTTCCATCCTTCCTCAGTCTCTGCTTCTAGTACCCATAAGCATCACTAGAAGGATGTCAGGCATGTCCTTTTAGATTTCCTGGCATCTTAGGCACTCTCTCACTGCCAGGAGGCATTTCCCCAAAGTGAGCTCAGCAATAGTCAAGGACTCTGAGAGTCTTCATTGGCATCATCAAAAGTCTCTGGCCCATCCTTTGACCATTCACTCTCTTGACCCCAAGTGTTTCTTCATGATGTCTAGCAACCTACTAGGCTACCTGGATTTGACTTACTTGGAATGATTTTTCTGGGCAAGCAGGATATCAAGACCATCCAGAACTGCTTGTAAGGTTCCCAAGTGAGGCTTTTGCATCAGGCCCCCCAGAGGCAAACGGACAAAGGGCCAGGCATACACCATGGCCTTCAGGGTCTCACTTCGACTCCCACAGAAGGCTTCCATGAAGAGTGGGGGGAAGAGTTCGATGGGCAGATACTCCAGAGCTGCGATGGCCAAGGCCTCATCCCTCAGCAGGCTCACTGCTGCCAGGTTCAAGAGTCTGGGTCGGGTCTGGAGACTCATCCTGACTTGGTTCCAAAAGGAATCCTGTAAGTGCTTCCAAGGAACAAGACATTCTTTTCAGGCAAATCAGGAGCACACCTCAGTTTGTTTCTCCCCACCCTTGAGAGGAACCTACTCAGGGCCAAGGCCACTGCTCTAGTGGTGGTGGAATTATTGCAGGGAAGAGCCACTTCTTTCTCCAAAATAGATCTCTCTCATTGACTTGAATCTGTTGCTTTTGTTATTACAATCATATAATGGCCTGCTTCAGGGAACCCTGGCCCTCTACCTGAACACTAAACTAAAAGCATCTGTTTTCAGCTCACAGGGAGATAATTTGCCCCTGCCCAACTGTGAATGACTGCAAGAATGAAGAGATTAACACACTCCTTCCCCAAGGATGGACATGCCAGGAGATACTTGCAAGATATTATTGCCTTTCTACTTTACTTCCTCAACTCCTCCTCCTCTCTGTTCTATAAAAGACTCTGGCACCCAGCCTCCAACAAGATGGTTATTTTGAGACATTTGTTTGCCATCTTCTTGGTCAGGCTGTTTTCTGAATAAAAGTCATATTTCTTGCCTCAGCACCTAGTCTCTCATCTCTTGAATTCACTGGCCTGTTACGGGAGTGAGCAGACCAGGCTTGGACCTGGTGATCGAAGTGCCTTAGTGCCAGTTGCCTGTCACAAGTAGAGGGGGAAAATGCAGCCACTGATTCATCCACTGCTTTGCTTAATAATGTTCCACTGGGAAGTGGTTACTAGGAGCTGGAGGCTGAGCTTCATCCTTTCAGAAGAAAATGCTTAAAATATCACTTAAGAGCCTTAAAAGTATGGGAATAAGAGCATCATGTGGACCAACACAGCTTCCATCTTGAGTTCCCACAGTTAACTGGGATGGGAAAGGTCAGAAGATACCCCTAAAATGAATGCTATATGTGTACAAATTAAATATTTTAAATTTCAGGAAATAAAATTCCAAGCAAACATCTTTCATTAAAAGGGGCATCTGCTTGATTAAGACACTTAAAAATGATATAAACCAAAGCACCAATCCAAACATTTGGGATTAAGTCTAAACTACTTTAGAGGCCAAACCAAAACCTTAAATGAGCACATCTGAAAATATACTTTTATTCATTTATTTTTATTTATTCATTTTGGCCACATCACCTGTAGGATCTTTGTTCCTGGACCAGAGATTGAACAAGTTCCCCGTGCTGTGGAAGAACAGAACCTTAACCACTGTAGCCCCAGGGAAGTCTCAAGAAAAGCTCTCCTGCCATCCCAAGGTGCATGCCACCATTCAACACCAGTTGACCATGGATAAAATGAAGGTGTCCACAGTTGTGTAACTTACCAGCTCTGATGTGGGTGGCAGGCTGCTCAGATCTCAGACATGATGGAGAGCCTAGTGGTGCCTCTGGAGATGGAAGATTCTGTATTCTTTCTTTGGTACTGAGGGCTTTTATAGACCTTTCTAATCACATCTTAGTCTTTCCTACTACCAACAGCCAATCAAAAAATAATACCTGATAATGTTTCACACTACCCCTCTGGTTAATCCTGATTGAATCTTTGTCAATCTCCAGAGGAATGAATGGAATCAGATTACATTCAGGGAAGATAAAGAATGAGGGAGGGCTATTGAAGTCACAGGCTCCTTCCTAGGTTCATTCTAGAAATATTGATTGGGCTTTACCAATACAATAGTAGTAGCTGTGGGTGTGAGACCAGGAAGGAGTTATTGATTTGTGACAGCAGATAAGATAAACAAAACTTTAAAGCATCATTGTGGATCTTTGGCCATAAAAAATTATCAAAATGTCCAAGAATTAAAGCTACTTCACAAAGACAGTAGTGTTGTTCTGAAAAGAAATAAAATAAGCCATCCACTTATCAAGTGTCACTTAGATATTGTGTGACACATGGAGATCAGGAATCTATTCAGGAAGGAAAGGGAAGTGCTTTGGGAGATGTGATTGGTTTTCCAATCTTAGGTCAAGAATTCTCTGAAGGAGATCAGTTCAAAGTCACATTGAGAAGTAAGGGTGGAGGCTAGGTAGTTGGAACTGGGCATTCCAGAACAGAAAATGTAACTCAAATAGTGTAAAATGAACTTTCTTTTCCTTTCTCTTGGGGAAGAAGATTTAAAGCCTTTTCTCTGGGTTGTGTTTGTAAATTAAAGGGAGTGACTAAAAGGAAACTGTGTCACTTTTGAGAGTGTTCTCTCCCAGAAATTTGGTATCAGCACCACAAACTGGCTTGGAAACATTATTTGCTTTCACTTTAAAATTTTTAAGTGAGGAATTGAAACTGAGTGGGGCCCTGTGGGTCTCCCAAGCACAGTAGTCTTTCTGTGCCCCATTTCTTATAGGCAAGACTTTGGCTTCCATGAGCTTACCTGAGTTCCCAGGGATGGATTCCAACAGTTGCTAATCAAGGGAGGATCAGGCAAGAAATCACCTGAGATAAGATTAAAGGGACCTCAGAAGCTCATCAAGTTTAGGAGACCAGAGCACCCTAGACCCTGCACACACCCTAATCTTATCAGAGACCCAACATTTGACTCACTGTTATCAAAACTCTCATCAAGTTCTCTGGGTTTGAGACACATCATAGTTTTTGAGGCAGAAGCCTGGTGTGTCTACCTTTGCCTGCCAAGGCAATAAAGCTAGGTTTTTCTACTTCACCCCAAACTCTTCCTTCAGGATTTCAACGTCATGTTGGAATAATAGCAGATCATGAGCCTGTTAAGGGAGCAAAGGCAGTGCTTTTGGGGATATGGTTGGGTCCCTAGGGTTCAGTCATGGCTTCTCTGATGGATATCAGGTCAAAATCACAGTGAGTAATGAGGGAGGATTCAGGCAGCCTGGAGCAGGGCATTCCTAAAGGGACCCTGTGAATGACTCAAGACAGTTTAAACAATGATTGTATAGTATTGTTAATTTTCCCATGGTTGACTTACAAAACACACAGTGTAAGAGCTACAAGTCAAGTTTTGCGAACCCCATGGACTCCAGCACACTAGGCTCCTCTGTCTTTCACTATCCCCCAGAGTTTGTTCAAACTCCTATTCATTGAGTCGGTGATGCTATCCAACAATCTCATCCTCTGTCATCCACTTCCCCACCATCTTCCATCTTTATTAGCATCACGGCCTTTTCCAGTGAGTTGGTTCATCACATCAGGTCAAAATATTGGAGCTACAGCTTCAGCATCATTCCTTCCAATGAACACCCAGGACTGATCTCCTTTAGGATGGACTGGTTGGATCTCCTTGCAGTCCAAGGGCCTCTCAAGAGTCTTCTCCAGCACCACAGTTTGAAAGGACCAGTTTGTCCACTATCATGCTCCCTTATGGTCCGATGCTTACATGTCTACTGGAAAAAGCATAGCTTTGACTACGCAGACCTTTGTTAGAAGAGTGAAGTCCCTGCTTTTAATACACTATCTAAATATGCCATAGCTTTTCTTACAAGGAGCAAGCTTTCTTTAATTTTATGGCTGTAGTCACACTCTGCTGTGATTTTGGAGCCCAAGAAAAAAATATCTACAACTGTTTCCACTTTTTCCCTTTCTATTTGCCATGAACAGATGGGACCGTATACCATGATTTTAGTTTTTTGAATGTTGAGCTTTAAGTCAGCTTTTTCACTCTCCTCTTTCATCAGCATCAGGAGGCTGTTTAGGTCTTCTTCATTTTTTGCCATTAGGATGGTACCATCTACATATCTGAGGTTACTGATATTTCTCCTGGCAATCTTGATTCCAACTTGTGACTCATGCAGCTCAACATTTTCCATGATGTACTCTGCATAGAAGTTAAGTAAGCAAGGTGATAATACACAGCCTTGATGTATTCCTTTCCCAATTTTGAACCAGTCTACTTCCTCCATGTTCAGTTCTAACTGTTGCTTTTTGAACTGCATACAGGTTTCTTGGGAGACAGATAAAGTCATCTGGTATTCTCATCTCTTTAAGAATTTTCCACTTTGTCATGATCCAGTCAAAGGCTTTGACAATAGTTAATAAATCAGAAGTAGATGTTTTTCTGGAACTCCCTCAATTTTTCTATGATCCAACGGATGTTGGCAATTTGATCTCTAGTTCCTCTGCCTTTTCTAAACCCAGACTGTACATCTGAAAGTTCTTGATTTAGGTATTGCTGAAGCCTAGCTTGAAGCATTTTGAGCATTACCTTGCTAGCATGTGAAATGAATGCAATTGTACTGTAGTTGGAACATTCTTTGGCATTGCCCTTCCTTAGGATTAGAATGAAAACTGACCTTTTCTAGTCCTGTGGCCAATGCTGAGTTTTCCAAATTTGCTGACATATTGAGTTCAGTCACTTTCCAGGGGCCTGGTATGTGGAACTGAAACCATTTATCTCAGACTGGTTCTTGAACCCATGTGCTGTCTCATGGCAGCATTATCTTTTATAATTTTAAATAACTCAGCTTGAATTCTATCACCTCCATTAGCTTTATTCATTGTAATGCTTTCTATAGCTCCCTTGACATCACACTCCAGGATGTCTGTGTTCTAGGTGAGTGACTGTACCATCATAGTTCTTCTGGTCACTAAGATCTTTTCTGTATAGTTCTGTGTATTCTTTTTAATCTCTTCTGCTTCTCTTAGGTCCTTACCATGTTTTGTCCTTTGTTATACCCATCCCTGCATGAAAAGTTCCCTTGATACCTCCAATTTTCTTGAAGCAATCTCTAGTTTTTTCCAGTCTATTGTTTTCCTCTATTTCTTTTGCATAGTCACTTAAAAAGACTTTCCTATCTCTCCTTGCTATTCTCTGAAACTCCACCTTCAGTTAGATATATCTTTCCCTTTCTTTCTTTCCTTTTGATTCTCTTCTTTCCTCAGCTATTTTTAAAGCCTCCTCAGACAACCACCAGAGAAGGCAATGGCACCCCACTCCAGTATTCTTGCCTGGAAAATCCCATGGACGGAGGAGCTTGGTGGGCTGCAGTCCATGGGGTCATGAAGAATTGGACACGACTGAGCGACTTCACTTTCACTTTTTGCTTTCATGCATTGGAGAAGGAAATGGCAACCCACTCCAGTGTTCTTGCCTGGAGAATCCCAGGGACAGGGAGCCTGGTGGGCTGCCATCTATGGGGTCGCACAAAGTCAGACAAGACTGAAGCGACTTAGAAGCAGCAGTAGCAGCAGACAACCACTTTGCTTTCTTGCAATTGTTTGTTTGTGGGGGATGATTTTGGTCACTACCTTCTGCACTACCTATCTTATGGATAGGAAACTCTATCCATAACTCTTAAGGCACTTTATCTACCAGATCGAATTTCTTGACTCTATTCATTACTTCCAAAGTATAATCTTTTCAGATTTGATTTAGGTGATACTTAAATGGCTTAGTGGTTTTCCCTACTTTCTTCATTTAAAGCCTGAATTTTGCAAGACTTTGTAAAATAGGTTATTTTGTTTCTCATTGAGTAACAGAGAAATTAAAAGATTTGTCTCTGGGTGGAGTTTAGAAACTAAAGTATGTTTCCAAGAGCAGTGTCACCCTTAAGAGTGTCATTTTCCAGAAAGATGGGATCAATTAGGTAAACTCATTTGAAAAACTAAATCTGAGAATGTCAGTGGAGAGAATGGGGGCCAGTCCTGAGACATTTCTGAGAGTCACTGAAGGTATTATGGGCTCTCTGAGAACTCAGGCCCAGGGGGAGAATTAAACATGAGTCGGTCCCCCATAACCTTGTTGTCATCATGGCAGCTGCTACCAGTTCCACTTTTTTGCCACAGAGGATGTTTCCCAAAGGGAGAATTACCCCAGTCACTTTCCAGGGGCCTGAGATGTGGAACTGAAACTCTTCATCTCAGACTGGGACTTTAACCCATGTGCTCTCTCATGGCAGAAAGAATTTAGTGAGAGACAAAGTGATAGATAAGAAGTGGACTTATTTGGAAAGAAATACCTTTCACAGACAAAAGTTTGGGCCAACTCAGAAGGCAAGTGTGGGCATGGGAAAACACACTTTACAGACAAAAGTGCCTGCAGTCCCATAGGGTGAATACAGCCTTGAAATATGGTATCATTAGTTTTTATGGGCTGGGCAATTTCATAGACAATGAATGAGAGGATTAGTCCAACTATTTTGAAGAAGCATCAGAGATTTCTAGAAATTGAGCCACCGCCCACTTTTAGGTCTTCTTTGAAGTTTGGCCTTGGAACAGTCAGGGTGTCTATGGGTGTGTTGTTTAGCTTACTAATGTGTTACAATGAGCATATCCTGAGTATCAAGTTCTGGTTAAAGTTGATTTGTCTGCCATCTTGGATCCATTTGATTCTAATCAGTTTATATTGTGTCCTCAGGCTATGTCATTCTTCAAAGGTTGTGCCCTGCCCCCTTCCCTCCTGTTTTAGAACCATAATTTTGACTATTACTGTTTCCTCAAATTAAGTAGGCCTCCCAGGTGGCTCAGTGGCAAAGAATCCACCTGTCAATGCAGGAGACATAGGAGACATTGGTTCAATTCCTGGGTTGGAATGATCCCCTGGAGAAAGAAATGGTAACCCACTCAAGTATCCTTGCCTGGAAGATCCCATGGACAGAGGAGCCTGGTGGGCTATAATCCATGGGGTTACAAAGAGTCAGACATGACTGAGCTACTAAGGAGCAAACTTAAGTAAATTCAATACAGATTCTGATCAAGGTGATCCAATTATGCACAGAAATACAATTCTGTTCCCCCTTCATATCAAGCAATGCTCACAAATACCAATACTTTTCACTTTTCCTGCCCCAAATTCAGAAGTTATATTTGATGTCTAATAATATGCTATGATCAGAGATGTCTCCCACCCTGGCTGGATCACATGGAGATTTTTGAAATTCCTGGAACAAGGAAAGTGAGACCCCAACCCTCTAAGGCCAGGATTTTCTAAGCCTCTCTCTCTCTCTGCATCCCCATTCAGTGTATTGCCCAAACAATTCTTATATAACACTGGTCACCAAGACTAGGATTTTTTGAAACATGTTCTTCATCTTGATAACTTTCTGAAAGATTTCTTTCACCACATTTCTACCCCTGACAGGGCCTTCACATAAAATTGGGTTAAGCTGAATTGTACTCAACAGATATTTTAACCCCAAGGCCACAAAACACCTTTATTAATAAGCTGTAATAGAGTGATATTAGTAATAAGGATAATCATAAACACCTTTGTTTATTGAACACAAACTGAGTGAGAAATGGTACTAGCGCTTTTTATCCACTACCTCAAGTAACCTTCATAGAAAATGTAAAGCTCATTGCTTTTTCTTTCTTTCCTTTTATATGTTTTTTGTTTGTTTGTTTCTTGTGTCTTTTTTCCCCCCATTTTTAAAGTCTTTTTCTTTTTTTGTTTTTTCTTTGATTTTTTTAAAGTTCACTGCTCTTTTCCAAATTTTTAGGTTGATGGATTTCAGATTGGGCTTGGAAGAGCAAGTTCTGACTTCCCCACTGTAAATAATTGGTATATTTCCTCAGGTGAGTGGTTCAGAAGGACCTCTGAGTTGTCAGACAACCTAAGTTTTAGGAAAGACTGTCTGACAGACTTCACAGATGTCACTGTAAATGAGCAAATACCAGCATCCAAGCTGATGATATTTCCATAGCATCCCAGCTTTTGTGAGATCCAAACAGGTATGAAGGGCAAAGTATTGGAATGTTCTAGAAATTATAAAAACCCAGCCTTCTCCCTTCTCCTGTGTCTGAGGACCTCCTCTGTCCACCTCCATACAGAGCCTGCTTGCTAAGTAGACACACTGGGCATCGAGGAAGTGGAGGGCGCCCATGTGCACCGAGGTGCCATTCTTCCCATCCAATTCTGGCCCCAGCAGAAGACTCTCAGGGCCTGGAGAGATGCTAGAATTGCCGTTTCTGCCCTGTCCTTGTCCTCATGATCTCATTTGCATGCACAGGTCAGAGCAGCTCTCTGAATTCATCAGGAGGACATCCTGATTTCCTTCTCTAGTCACAGGTTCTCAAGTGATTTTTTTTTTTAATTTCTGCTCCAGAGTCCCTGTGCTGGGGGTTAGAATATTTCTGTGCATCCAGTTCCCTCTCCTAGCATGAGCTGGTTCAGAAGTCCTCTCTTTATGCAGCCTACCATCTTCAGTTCTCCTGGAATCTAGAGCCTGGCTACAGTGTTGGGACACCCTTCCAATGGGATCAGCAGAAATCCAGGAACTCTCAAGTTCTACTGAGCTATTATTGGCAATATGACACGCTTTAAGGCATTGAATTCCCCACTGCATTTTTGGATCAATTGAGTCACCCAGAAATGCTGTAGGGCAACTCTTCCTGGATTACAGAGGAAGACCCTCTGGTCTTCCTAGAGATGACAGCTGATGGGAGGCCTTGGGGACCAGTCCCCTGCAGAGTGTCTCCCTTCTGTGGCTCTCTTGGTCCAGTCCTGGAGCTGACAATGTTCTCCTCAGAAGATATGGAAAACCTCTCTCCACAAGTCTTTTTTCTCTCCTAACTCAGATTTCTTTTTGCCCTGAAATATCTTGCCCTCTCTGCCTTTTTAAAAATCCAGGTGTCTGACCTTATCTTTGACAAAGGAGGCAAGAATATACAATGGAGTAAAGACAATCTCTTTAACAAGTGGTGCTGGGAAAACTGGTCAACCACTTGCAAAAGAATGAAACTAGATCACTTCCTAACACCGCACACAAAAATAAACTCAAAATGGATTAAAGATCTAAATGCAAGATCAGAAACTATAAAACTCCTAGAGGAGAACATAGGCAAAACGCTCTCAGACATAAATCACAGCAGGATCCTCTATGATCCACCTCCCAGAATTCTGGAAATAAAAGCAAAAATAAACAAATGGGATCTAATTAAAATTAAAAGCTTCTGCACAACAAAGGAAAATATAAGCAAGGTGAAAAGACAGCCTTCTGAATGGGAGAAAATAATAGCAAATGAAGCAACTGACAAACAACTAATCTCAAAAATATACAAGCAACTTATGCAGCTCAACTCCAGAAAAATAAACGACCCAATCAAAAAATGGGCCAAAGAACTAAGTAGACATTTCTCCAAAGAAGACATATGGATGGCTAACAAACACATGAAAAGATGCTCAACATCACTCATTACTAGAGAAATGCAAATCAAAACCACAATGAGGTACCAC
Source organism: Ovis aries (assembly GCF_016772045.2). NCBI lineage: Eukaryota > Metazoa > Chordata > Mammalia > Artiodactyla > Bovidae > Ovis > Ovis aries. The sequence continues at coordinate 53,777,572 of NC_056065.1, forward strand.
TTCACACCAGTCAGAATGGCTGCGATCCAAAAATCTGCAAGCAATAAATGCTGGAGAGGGTGTGGAGAAAAGGGAACCCTCCTACACTGTTGGTGGGAATGCAAACTAATACAGCCACTATGGAGAACAGTGTGGAGATTCCTTAAAAAATTGCAAATAGAACTACCTTATGACCCAGCAATCCCACTGCTGGGCATACACACCGAGGAAACCAGAATTGAAAGAGACACATGTACCCCAATGTTCATCGCAGCACTGTTTAGAATAGCCAGGACATGGAAACAACCTAGATGTCCATCTGCAGATGAATGGATAAGAAAGCTGTGGTACATATACACAATGGAGTATTACTCAGCCATTAAAAAGAATTCATTTGAATCAGTTCTGATGAGATGGATGAAACTGGAGCCGATTATACAGAGTGAAGTAAGCCAGAAAGAAAAACACCAATACAGTATACTAACACATATATATGGAATTTAGGAAGATGGCAATGACAACCCTGTATGCAAGACAGGGAAAGAGACACAGATGTGTATAACGGACTTTTTGGACTCAGAGGGAGAGGGAGAGGGTGGGATGATTTGGGAGAATGACATTCTAACATGTATACTATCATGTAAGAATTGAATCACCAGTCTATGTCTGATGCAGGATGCAGCATGCTTGGGGCTGGTGCATGGGGATGACCCAGAGAGATGTTATGGGGAGGGAGGTGGGAGGGGGGGTTCATGTTTGGGAACGCATGTAAGAATTAAAGATTTTAAAATTTAAAAAATAAAAACTAAAAAAAAAAATAATTTAAAAATAAATAAATAAATAAATAAAAAATCCAGGTGTCTGTGTTGGCCCTCCTTGTTCCCTCCAGTTCTCAACAGACTCTGGTTCCACTTTAGATCCACTAATGTCTTGCTGTAAACAAGGAACTATTGCCCTTTCTTTTCATCAACAAATACTTGATGACATTATCCTGAAAGAAAGTGAAAGTCATTCAGTGATGTCTGACTCTTTACAACCTCATGGACTAGCCCATGGAATTCTCTAGACCAGAATACTGGAGTGGGTAGCCTTTCCTTCTTCAGAGGATCCTCCCAACCCATGAATCAAACCCAGGTCTTCCGCACTGCAGGAGGATTCTTTACCAGCTGAGCTACAAGGGAAGCCCAGCATTACCCTGGGTCCTGAGGGATGGGCTTGAAGGGACATGGTGAATGGAGAGGATGGCTGAGACTTTCTCCAGGTGTGACTGGGCCACAGGGACTAAAACAAGGAGAAGAGAAGAGAGAAGATAGTATCCCAGGCAGCTAGGATGGGGCCCAGAATTTGGGTCAAGGCAGGAAAATGCAACTGAGCAGGAGCTCATGTCCTGTGACTACCACAAGACTGTGTCCCTTCAGGTCTAAAGAGCTGTGTCTGAGCCCAAAGGGGTTCCTGGCGTCCTAGATTTGAGACTGTGAATTCCCAATGGACATTATGCTTTAACTGGATGGAATGTATAGTATTAAAATATAAATTATATCCCCAAAAAAGGTTCTATTTTTTAAATGTGACACAATTCTATGGTTTTTAATATTAGAAGACATATCTACTTTTGGTAAAAATATGTTTATTTATAGTCAAATGTTATGGGTTCAGAAGAGTTGTACATAAAATTGAATTAATAAATGAGTTAACATATTTCCCATTTAATTAAATGGTAAATGTTGATAGATACACATAGTTTTAGAATATCATGGAGTCTTGAGATTGAAAACTTGAGAACTGCTGATCTAGAAAGAAAGTTTGCCAATAATAAAAGCAGTGGATTTTGCCTACTGTTAAGGAAGTTAGATGAATGGGTCTTCGCTTCTCCATTATTTGATTCCTGTAGATGCCATTTAAGCATCCCTGGTATATCTGAGTGGTGAGAGTTAGCACAGGATGGTACAACCACACTCTCTCTACTCCTCCTCAGGTGATTCTCTTGAGAATCAGTAAGCTAAATCAATCAGAAGTGCAGATATTTGTCATTGTCTTCTTTTTGGAAAAAACGCTTGTCTGTCTTATTTCCTTTTTTCAACTTTTTGGCATATTTTCGTAGGATAATATTTTTCCATGGTTAGTGAGATTATGCATGCATGCATGCTAAGTTGCTTCAGTCATGGCCAACTCTTTGTGACCCTTGGTCTGTAGCCTGCCAGGGATCCTCTGTCTGTGGGATTCTGCTGGAAAGAATACTGGAGTGTGTTGCCATATCCTGCTCCAGAAGATATTTCTGACCCAAGAGTCGAACACTCATCTCATAGTTCTCCTGCATGGACAGGCAGGGTTCTTTACTGCTAGTGCTACCTGAGAAGCCCTAGTGAGATCATAATTGACATACAACACTGTATTTGTTTTAGGAGCACAACAAAGAGTTGGTGTATGTATATATTACAAAATGATCATCATAATAAATTTCTGGAACATCGGTCATTCTCATAGTTATATATTTTTCTTCTGATGAGAACTTTTAAGATCTACTCTTTTAGCAACTTTCCAATAAAGGATATAGTATTGTTAATTTTAGTCACTATGTTGTACCTTGCATACCCATGATTTTCTATTTATTTTATAAATGGAAGTTTGTACCTTTTCACCACCTTCATCAATTTACCCCATGCTCCCACCTCTGCATCTGACAACCTCCATTCTGTTCCCTGTATCTATGAGTTTCTTTTCTTTTATCTTTTTAGATTCCACATATAAGTGAGAACATAAAGTATTACATTTTCTCTGAGTTATTTCATATAAAATAATGCCCTCAAGGTCCATCTGTTTTGCTGAAAATGGCAGACTTTGGAAACAACCTAAATATCCATCAACAGAGGAATGGATAAAGAAGATGTGATATATATATATATATATTTCTAATGGAATATTCAGTTCAGTTCAGTTGCTCAGTCATGTCTGACTCTGTGCGACCCCATGAATAGCAGCACGCCAGGCCTCCCTGTCCATCACCAACTCCCGGAGTTCACTCAGACTCACATGCATCAAGTCGGTGATGCCATCCAGCCATCTCATCCTCTGTCGTCCCCTTCTCCTCCTGCCCCCAATCTCTCCCAGCATCAGAGTCTTTTCCAATGAGTCACCTCTTCACATGAGGTGGCCAAAGTACTGGAGTTTCAGCTTTAGCATTAGTCCTTCCAAAGAATACCCAGGGCTGATCTCCTTCCGAATGGACTGGTCGGATCTCCTTGCAGTCCAAGGGACTCTTAAGAGTCTTCTCCAACACCACAGTTCAAAAGCATCAATTCTTCAGCGCTCAGCTTTCTTCACAGTCCAACTCTCACATCCATACATGACCACTGGAAAAACCATAGCCTTGACTAGATGGACCTTAGTCGGCAAAGTAATGTCTCTGCTTTTGAATATACTATCTAGGTTGGTCATAACTTTTCTTTCAAGCAGTAAGTGTCTTTTAATTTCATGGCTGCAATCACCATCTGCAGTGATTTTGGAGCCCCAAAAAACAAAGTCTGACACTGTTTCCACTGTTTCTCCATCTATTTCCCATGAAGTGATGGGACCAGATGCCATGATCTTCATTTTCTGAATGTTTTTCACTCTCCTTTTTTACTTTCATCAAGAGGCTTTTAGTTCCTCTTCACTTTCTGCCATAAGGGTGGTGTCATCTGCATGTCTGAGGTTATTGATATTTCTCCCAGCAATCTTGATTCCAGCTTGTGTTTCTTCCAGTCCAGCGTTTCTCATGATGTACTCTGCATAGAAGTTAAATAAGCAGGGTGACAATATACAGCCTTGACATACTCCTTTTCCTATTTGGAACCAGTCTGTTGTTCCATGTCCAGTTCTAACTGTTGCTTCCTGACCTGCATATAGGTTTCTCAAGAGGCAATAGTTTCCATGAGTAATAATGGAAAATTACTCATGTGTTAAAAAGAATGAAATAAGGCCATTTATTAGCAACATGGATGGATCTAGAGAGTGTCATACTGAGTGAAGTAAGTCAAACAGAGAAGTCAGACAGAGAAGGAGAAATATCATATGACATCCCTTATATGTCGAATCTAAAAAGAAATGATACAAATGAACTTAATTACAAAATGGAAAAAGACTCACAGGCTTAGAAAACGAACTCAGGGTTGCAGAGTGGAGGGATGCTTAAGGACTTTGGAAAGGTCACCATATACACTGCTATATTTAAAATGGATAACCAACAAAAATCTATTATATAGCACATGGAACTCTTCTCAATTTTATGTGCCAGCCTGGATGGGAGGGGATTTGGGGGAAGAATGGATACATGTATATATAAAGCTGAGTCCCTTTACTGTTCACCTGAAACTATCAAAACATTGTTAAATGGCTACACCCCAATACAAATGTTTTTTGTGTTAAAAAAAATTTAAAATAAAATTAAAAAAAGATAAAATAGCAGAAGTTCCTTCTTTTTATGGTATATATGTGTGTGCATGTGTGTGTGTGTGTATATATATATATATATATATATATATATATATATATAAAATACCATTTTCTCCATCATCCATAGATAGACACTTAGTTTCCAAATCTTGGCTTTTTAAAATGCTGCTGCAATGAACATGGGAGTGCAGATACTTTTTGAAATAGTGATTGCATAAAATTCAGATATAAATCCAGAAGTGGATTGCTTGATAATATGATAGTTCTATTTTTAATGTTTTGAGGAACTCTCATACTCTTTTCTACAGTGATTAGACCAATTTAAATTCCCACCAACCATGCACAAAAGCTTCCTTTGCTCCACAACCTCCTCAACACTCGTTCTCACATCTTTTTGATTGCTATCATTCTAAAAGTTATGAGGTGACATCTCAAGGAGGTTGTGACTTGCATTTATCTGATTAGTGATGTTGAGCATCTTTCATGTAACCTGTTAATCACCTATATGTTTTCTTTTCTGGGATTATATTTAGTATGAAATCTGAGGTCACCTTTAATTTGGCAGCATATAAAGAAATAAGAGTTGCAGCTAAACCTGAAGTGGTTTTTGTAGGTTGGGGCAAACCTAGTGTCTGGGGTGGAGAATAGCTCCCCCAGAAGCCTCTCAACATTGGGATCCAATAGAATGCTTTCCATCACCTAGTCCCAACCCAGGCAACACAGCCAACCTTGTGGTACCTTAACTGGTCATCTGCATTGCCATTTCATTATTGTGGTTTACACTTGGAACACACACTACCTCCTGAAATACCACTTAAAAAACCAAGTCAACAAATGTCACAGGGGTCTTGGGAAGTAAGAGATATTCCTTGTACTTCTGAGGAGAAGCACAAGTTCTCAACTTTATAACTGGTGTTTCCTCATCAGCAGCCCTGGTTCTCACTGTGTACAGTCATGGAAGTCACCAATGAACACTTCCCACCCATATTTCATGATATAGTTTTTCAGACCTTGGAAAAGTGGACACATAGGGTGGACTGAGATCCTGCAATTGTGTTATCAGGGCCGAGTCAGCCCTAAATTTCCAAAATTATTCCCATTAGAGTCACTGACCCCCTGCGTAGAAATCCAATGCCACTTCTGTCTCCAGGAGCTGCTCACACCTGCCCTCTACCCATGGAAGAGACCACCTGTGGGAAGGAACTGACTCAGAGTCCAGGTCCCAGGAGATTCACTGATAACTCACTCAGACACAGCCTCTCCCGCCCATGTTGGACATAGGTCTGTGATTGAGCTTAAACACTTTTGAAAGCAACTGTTCTCCATTTCCATTACCCAGCAAGTAGGTGCATCTCAGGGAGGACTAAAGCAGACTTCTCTTTCCAGTCACACTTGTGGTCTTCTCCTAAGCTTTTGCTTGTGGACAAAGAATGCCACCTACCATTATGTTTCAGCCAGAGAGTTTTCAGCCACTGCAGCTCCTCCAACAGAGCACCCTGAGGGGAATTCAGGATGGAGAAACAGGATACTTGCCCTAGATAGTTAAGATGTGTATCAAAGGAATGGCTTCAATAAGCCCAGACTGCTATACCTTCCCATACATAGAAAAGTGTCATAATCACTAATTTGAGATATCTGGGTTTTGAGATTAGCAATAAATTTTTGATGTTTGACTTTTTTTTTTTTTTTTCCATCAAGGTCTCCTGTATACCCTGACTCCTCCCTTACCTCTTTGAAACAGTTCCTCAGAACTATTTGAGATTTCTCCCTGGACTGTAGTTCTCAGTACGGCCACTATATAAAACATAATTCTCAACTTTCAGGCTGTGTACATTTTCTCAGGAAACAGTTTTGGTGACCACGAAAGGAGCCAGAGCTGACTTCTCTCCTTCACCTGAACTCTACAAAGAAGCAGAGCCTTGGTACCAACAGAGTCCCCCTTTACCAGGTACTTGCTGGGAGACTCCAGACTATGTTGGGTCAGTCTCTCCTGATTCTCAGATCCTCGATTATTGATTCATGATCCTGACTTTTATATGATGGTTAATAGCAGGAACTTGGCCCACAGTTGAAAGATTCTGAGGGAGTCCAGTTGGAAGACGCTGGGACTTACTTAGTTGAAAGACACTGAGCAGTCTTGGCTGAGTGGTTAAGTAGGAGGCTGACCTGACCTCTTTCCTTAATTTGGCTGTCTTAATATAGGTAGTTGGGATAAAAGTGAAAACAACACATGAGCATTTTGCTCCAATTAAGAGGAAGGAGATTCTTCCCAGTTGGTTAGAGTGTTCTCAAGTGACTGAGAGACTGAGGGGCATGGTGGAGGCAGAGTATTCATACCTTACTGTTGTCCCACGGGGAAACCCACTTAGTAATTAAAAGACTTGCTTGTCCCGGGATGAGGTAAAAGAATTGGACATCAGTTAGCTGAGCACCCACAGCATTTTTAATTGGCTGGAGGGAGAATCTGAGACAATTCAGAGAGCTGCAACGTCTTCAGAGTGACACCTAGTGGAGTTAAGCTCGCAAGGAGCACACTGACCCACCACACAGTTTAAGTTTCATCCTTAACAAATACAATTTGATAGTGGGTTTCTCTGGTGCTTCAAACGGTAAAGACTCTGCCTGCAATTTGGGAGACCCAGGTTTGATCCCTGGGTCAGGGAAGTCACCTGGAGAAGGGAATTGATTGCCCTCTCCAATATTCTTGCCTGGAGAATCCCAGGGACTGTAGCTTCTCAGTCCATGGGATAGCAAAGAGCCAGACACAACTGAGTGACCAACACTTGCCACAGTTCCACTTCAATAGTAAACAGAGTCTCTCAAACAGAGAAAAGAGTGGTGTCAGAAAGCCAAACTGTAATGCTCCAGCTTAATTTGTGTCCAATATGCATGGAGCATATGCTTGTAAGTATTTACTGGAGAGGGGAAATAATACTAAAGGAAATTTCAGCTTGAAAACAGCCAATTTGGGATTCTTTTGATATTCCATAAGTGGTAGCATAATGCTCACAGCTATATACACCATGCTTGAAAAAAAATTTTTTTTTTCCAGAATTCTGACCTTAAAGATGCAAAAGCCCTTCTAGGGGGAACTTTCTCTCCCAGTGTCTGTGAGGTGTAAATGCTTTATCTGAACTCAGCAGCGGCCACAGGACTGAAAAAGGTCCGTTTTCATTCCAATTACAAAGAAAGGCAATACCAAAGAATGCTCAAACTACCACACAATTGCACTCATCTCACACGTTAGTAAAGTAATGCTCAAAATTCTCCACGCCAGGCTTCAGCAATACGTGAACCATGAACTCCCTGATGTTCAAGCTGGTTTTAGAAAAGGCAGAGGAACCAGAGATCAAATTGCCAACATCCGCTGGATCATGGAAAAAGCAAGAGAGTTCCAGAAAAACATCTATTTCTGCTTTATTGACTATGCCAAAGCCTTTGACTGCTGGATCACAATAAACTGGAAAATTCTGAAAGAGATGGGCATACCAGACCACCTGACCTGCCTGCTGAGAAATCTGTATGCAGATCAGGAAGCAACAGTTAGAACTGGACATGGAACAACAGACTGGTTCCAAATAGGAAAAGGAGTATGGCAAGGCTGTATATTGTCACCCTGCTTATTTAGCTTACATGCAGAGTATATCATGAGAAATGCTGGACTGGAAAAAACACAAGCTGGAATCAAGATTGCCGGGAGAAATATCAATAACCTCAGATATGCAGATGACACCACCCTTATGGCAGAAAGTGAAAAGAAGCTAAAAAGCCTCTTGATGAAAGTGAAAAAGGAGGGCAAAAAATTTGGCTTAAAGCTCAACATTCAGGAAACGAAGATCATGGCATCCGGTCCCATCATTTCATGGGAAATAGATGGAGAAACAGTGAAAACAGTGTCAGACTTTATTTTTGGGGGCTCCAAAATCACTGCAGATGGTGATTGCAGCCATGAAATTAAAAGACGCTTACTCCTTGGAAGGAAAGTTATGACCAACCTAGATAGCATATTCAAAAGCAGAGACATTACTTTGCCGACTGAGGTCCGTCTAGTCAAGGCTATGGTTTTCCAGTGGTCATGTATGGATGTGAGAGTTGGACTGTGAAGAAAGCTGAGTGCTGAAGAATTGATGCTTTTGAACTGTGGTGTTGGAGAAAACTCTTGAGAGTCCCTTGGACTGCAAGGAGATCCAACCAGTCCATTCTGAAGGAGATCAACCCTGGGATTTCTTTGGAAGGAATGATGCTAAAGCTGAAGCTCCAGTACTTTGGCCACCTCATGCGAAGAGTTGACTCATTGGAAAAGACTCTGATGCTGGGAGGGACTGGGGGCAGGTCAGGGGACGACAGAGGATGAGATGGCTGGATGGCCTCATGGACTCGATGGATGTGAGTCTGAGTGGACTCCGGGAGTTGGTGATGGACCAGGAGGCCTGGCATGCTGCGATCCATGGGGTCACAAAGAGTCAGACACGACTGAGCGACTGAACCGAACTGAACTGAACTGAACATCTTCAGCATTTTTATTTTCCTGAGTTTGAGAGCTTGGTCTCTGCCATTGGAAAGGTACCCATATGATGTATGCTTGGGATTCTGAACAGTCCTTTTGGCTGTGCCCAACTGTCAGGAGCCTTTCTCATCTTAACCTTTGTTACAGCCACCTGTGCAATGAAGGTACTTTCTTAGATTATTTTTTGGAGTAAACTTGTCAGATTTTGTGAGGGTTCCATACAACCTTTGCATTTTCTTGTGAGGATATCTCTTGTGTTTTATAGGTTTAGATCACTACTAAAATAGTACTTACAAATGGCCAAAGAGTGGATACATTAATTTGGAGGAAATTCTAAAATGAGAAATTTTAGAGAGAGCTCTCAGCATAAACAACGAATTTATCAATAACTATGGGAAAGAGTGGCAGAGGATGATATGGTTGGATAACATCATGGACTATTGATTATAGAACATGAACTTGGGCAAACTTTGAGAGACAATGAGAGAAAGGGAACCCCGGTGTGCTGCAGTCCATAGGGTGGCAAACAGTCAGACTGAACAACAACAAGTGGGAAAAATCAAAATAGAAAGAGGGGGAAAATATATGTATAACTATGGGTGGCTCAGCTGGTAAAGAATCTGCCTGTAATGCAGGAGATCGAGGTTCAATCCCTGGGTCAGGAAGATCCCCTGGAGAATGAAATGGCTACTCACTCCAGTATTCTTGCCTGGAGAGTTCCACCAATAGAGAAGCCTGGTGGATTAGAAAGAGTTGGAGATGACTGAGTGACTAATACTTTCACTTTCATTAACCTAATAACTCACATATTTTAAAACAACAAAAAAAATGAACAAACAAAAAACCAAAGTGGGAAGCCTCACTTATTATTTCAATTTCTCCTCAATTTGTTTCATAGGTGCTAAGAAAAACATTAGGGTAATTAATGTTAATTAGATTTATTAACAAGGAAATTTTTTAAAAATAGAGAAATTCTAAAGACTTCTTAACAAGCTGGAAATTTTAAAGGGATTCATCTCCTCAAAATAAAAATCTTTAGATGATTATTAAGACATGGAATAAGGAAAAGAGATGTTAATGGGGGTTAATATGTTCTGACACAACACTTCCTAAGGTTGGGATGGATAAAAGGGAGACACCTACATTAAATGACCTCATACAATTCTGCTCTAATTACTCAGGTTTAAATATGCACATATATACTGGCTGAATCCCTGGCAACTTTTTATACAAAAACAGATAAAGTGGTCAGTGGATAAAATGAAAGGAAAGCTTCTAGGACTCCTTATAAAATGAAGGCTTGTTGATGGAGTCCTAATGGAATCGAAAATTGAAGTTGTAAATTTGAAAAAAATGGAGATAAAATTTCATAAAAAATTGTGTACTTAAATGGGCTTTATATAAGATGGTTCTATCTCTTTTCCCTTATTATATTATGGAATAGACATTATATCTCATTAGGAATTGTTTCCCTTCCTTATATAAGTATAAGGAAGGGAAGCATATAAGTATATTTATATAAGTATAATTGCTTCCCTTCCTTATATAAGTATAAGGCAGAGACTATGAATCTTCCCCTCAGTTGAAGACACTAAAGGAAACTGATGTTACCTGAACCTGCACAATATAAAGTAAAAACTGGGAGCAAATATCCAGGGGCTAATAAAAATAATAATAGAGGGTTCTTTTTGTTGTGGTTGTTCTGGGTTTAACTTGCGAAATCCAAAAGAGGGCTTTTGTTGAATGCCTTGTGCCAGTTTTGAGGGCATCATAAATTGAACTCTGAAATTCTAGAATGTAGAACTCTTGATTTTCAGTTTACCTGGAAATCTTCTCACTTGCATATAAAAAAGGAAATTAATGACTATATGGTTTGAAAAATCAATCATTTCATATCATTTCCCTGGCAGATTAGCTCTTTAGGGAAATAGAAGCAACTGCTTTGTTTTGTGTATCTCTACAAATCAGAGAAATAAATACAGCACACAATAATCTGAGGCCGAACTTCATCAACTCAATCAAGTAAAACCTAAAACTAGTTGAGGGGAAAAGAGGTCGAAAAAGAGGCCTTTTAAAACGGTGAAGGTCCTAGAAGCTGACCAAGCGCTTCTAGAAAAGGAAGAGATGGGAGGATTAGTTAAAAACCTGTATGAGAAGCAGTGAGAGCTCCAGACCCTTCCCCAGCCCCTGCAGTAGGTGGGCTGCCCCCCACCCCCATCTTGAAAGGGGGTTTCTACTCAGTAAAGGCTAAACCTCTGAAAAGAATAAACACCCCAGATAAAGATCTCTGCACTCATAAAGTTTACGGTGTCATGAGATAAAAGATCCACACGAAGGAATTCCAGAATGCTAGACACAAAGAGAAAATCCTAAAAGATATGAGAGAGAATGAAACAGGATTAGAAATCAGACTGAAGTGGGACTGCTCAGCTGTAACACTGGAAGCTGGAAGATTATAGAGCAAGCTTTCAAGACACTGAGTAAAAATGATTCCTAGCCTCAAATCCTATACCTGGCTGAATCATCAATCAAAAAAAAAAAAAAAAGGGCAGGATAATGACATCTGCAGCCTGAAAATGTGTACCTTCCCTGTACACTTTCTCACAAAGCTCCTGGAGGGCAATGTCCAGATGAGGGAATAAGCGTAGAAAGAGGAAGATTTGGAATCCAGGAACCGGGCTAGAATACAGAAGGAGGCAGAGGCCAGTGCGTCTGCTTCTCACGCCTGCAGAGTGACCACTGCAGCCTGAAGGGTGACGGCCTCTGGAAGGGACATCTTTAAGAAGGCAATGGGAGTAATAGCATTACCTGATGGGTTGGCTGGGAAGGGTTTCATTTTTATGGGAAAGTTTAGGGGTAAATTCGTAATAGGTACAAAGAGTATCAACCAAGTAATTATTAACTCTAGGAGGAAAAAATAAACGGTACATGAAATGAAATGTAATCTGTGTATGTAGTACATGGCTCAACTCTGAATAAAATTTACATAGCAAAAATGAAAAAAAAAAAAAAAACTGCTGGAAAGGCTCCCTTACCCCAAATCCAATTCATAGCCTCTTAAAGAATTGTCAAGCAAAAATACAAAATCTTTAAAAAGTTTTTCCAGCATAGTAAAGCCTTAGTCATCTGAGAAAAAAAAAAATTCTAACTTTTTCCAAATATTATTTATAAATGGTAAATTAAATTTGTAACACCTGATTCATAACTGTTAAATGTAAGCTAGGAGTTCTCTAGTTTTGTCTGTTTATATACTCTATGTACATTATACATATGATATATCTCTACCTTTAGCTAATATTAAGATAAATAAATTTATAATAGAGCTCTATTTGATAAACTTAAAAGTATGTACAAAGTAAATATTTTAAATATAAAGGAAACTGAGTAAGAATTTTAGGTTTATGTGATCTAAGAAATATTCAGTGACTATTCAGAAATACTTTGCCAACTAAGGTCCGTCTAGTCAAGGCTATGGTTTCTCCTGTGGTCATGTATGGATGTGAGAGTTGGACTGCGAAGAAGGCTGAGCGCCGAAGAATTGATGCTTTTGAACTGCGATGTTGGAGAAGACTCTTGAGAGTCCCTTGGACTGCAAGGAGATCCAACCAGTCCATTCTGAAGGAGATCAGCCCTGGGATTTCTTCGGAAGGAATGATGCCAAAGCTGAAACTCCAGTACTTTGGCCACCTCATGCGAAGAGTTGACTCACTGGAAAAGACTCTGATGCTGGGAGGGATTGGGGGCAGGAGGAGAAGGGGACGACAGAGGATGAGATGGCTGGATGGCCTCACGGACTCAATGGATGTGAGTCTGAGTGAACTCTGGGAGTTGGTGATGGACAAGGAGGCCTGGCGTGCTGTGATTCATGGGGTTGCAAAGAGTCAGACATGACTGAGCGACTGAACTGAACTGAACTGAACTGATTCAGAAACATTCAGCCCATTAAAATAATATCTGGTATTAAATCTAGCTTAAAATTGTTGGTTTAATCAACACAGGCATGCCTTAGTTTTTGTTTAGCTTTTTATTTTATAAAGGAGAATAGCCAATTAAAAATGTTGTGAAAGTTTAAGGTGGACAGCAAAGGGACTCAATCATACATATACATGTATCCATTCAATCTCCAAACTCCCGTTCTATCCAAGCTACCACATAATGTTGAGCAGATTTTCCTGTGCTATACAGCAAGACCTTGTTGGTTATCTGTTTTAAATATAGCAGAGTGTGCCTGTGAATCCCAAACTCCCTATCTCTTTCCCCCATTATTCCCCCTGTAAGGTCAACTCTGAGTCTGTTCCTATTTTGAAAATAAGTTCATTTGTATCATTTCTTTTAAACTCTGCCTATATGGGATGTCATATGATGTTTCTCTTTTTCTGGCTGACCCACTTCACTTAGAAAGGCATGCCTTACTTTTATTGTTCCTAGGTTTTCTGAAGGTCAACAAGTTCATGTTAGTTCTGTTGCAGTTTGCCAGCAAGAGAAAATAACTTGGCAAAATGATAATATTTTCTTAATTTATAGAGTAAAGGTAGTATTTTTCAGGTAAATGTTAGGAATAATTATGTTTTGGGTATGTCTATCTAAAACAGTTTCTCCAGATTTTTGATAACTTAAAATGTTAGAATTTTGCAAAATTCAGTTAAATGATTGTTATTCACTGAGTATCCATTCATTTCAAGTAACATAAAATACAGAAACATTAATTGCTAATGAGGTCCTGGTTTATCTAATTTTGTCTTCTTACCCAAGGAAATCTAAAGATTTTGGAGATTATTAAACACATTAAGGAATGAAACTCCACTATGAGAAAATACATGGTTCTAGAGGATACAAGATAGATACCGTATTTTGTCAATCAGGATTATTGGTGTGCTTAAAATTCCTTGTTTCTTGGCTTTTGCTGGAGATTAGGGTCTTTAAGAGTTGAGAATTCTAACTGAAATACGTAATTAAAGCTACAAGAAATGGTAAGGGAAACATTCAGTGTGCAAGGAAAGTAAGATGTGTGTTTTCAGCAAAAAAAAAAAAAAAAGAAAAAGAAAAAGAAAAAAGGTATGGGGAATGGAAATGTATTTTGTTTTTGTTTTTAAATATAAATTTATTTAAATTGGAGGTTAATTACTTTACAATATTGTATTGGTTTTGCTATACATCAACATGAATCTGCCACAGATACACGTGTTCCCCATCCTGAACCCACCTCCCTCCTCCCTCCCCATCCCATCCCTCTGGGTCGTCCCAGTGCACCAGCCCCGAGCATGCTGTATCATGCGTCAAACCTGGACCGGCAATTCATTTCATTTACGATATTATACATGTTTCAATGCCATTCACCCAAATCATCCCACCCTTTCCCTCCCTCACAGAGTCCAAAAGTCTGTTCAATACATCTGGGTCTCTTTTGTTGTCTCGAATACAGGGTTATCATTACCATCTTTCTAAATTCCATATATATGCATTAGTATACGGTATTGATGTTTTTCTTTCTGGCTTACTTCACTCTGTATAATAGGCTCCAGTTTAATCCACCTCATTAGAACTCATTCAAATACATTCTTTTTAATGGCTGAGTAATACTCCATTGTGTATATGTATTACAGCTTTCTTATCCATTCATCTGCTGATGGACATCTAGGTTGTTTCCATGTCCTGGCTATTATAAACAGTGCTGTGATGAACACTGGGGTACTCGTCTCTCTTTCAGTTCTGGTTTCCTCGGTGTGTATGCCCAGTAGTGGTATTGCTGGGTTATAAGGCAGTTCTATTTGCAGTTTTTAAGGAATCTCCACACTGTTCTCCATAGTGGCTGTACTAGTTTGCACTCCAACCAACAGTGTAGGAGGGTTCCCTTTTCTCCACACCCTCTCCAGCATTTATTGCTTGTAGACTTTTGGATAGCAGCCATTCTGACTGGCGTGAAATGGTACCTCACTGTGGGTTTTTGTTTTTTTTTTTTTTTTACTTTACAATACTGTATTGGTTTTGCCATACACTGACATGAATCTGCCACGGATGTACATGAGTTCCCAATCCTGAACCCCCCTCCCACCTCTCTCCCCATATCATTTCTCTGGGTCATCCCAGTGCACCAGCCCCAAGCATCCTGTATCCTGTATTTAACCTAGACTGGGGATTCATTTCTTACATGATATTATACATGTTTCAATGCCATTCTCCCAAGTCATCCCACCCTTTCCCTCTCCCACAGAGTCCAAAAGTCTGTTCTATACATCTGTGTCTCTTTTGCTATCTCACATACAGGGTTATTGTTACCATCTTTCTAAATTCCATATATATGTGTTAGTATACTGTATTGGTGTTTTTCTTTCTGGCTTACTTCACTCTGTATAATAGGCTTCAGTTTCATCCACCTCATTAGAACTGATTCAAATGCATTCTTTTTAATGGCTGAGTAATACTCCATTGTGTATATATACCACAGCTTTCTTATCTATTCATCTGCTGATGGACATCTAGGTTGCTTCCATGTCCTGGCTATTATAAACAGTGCTGCGATGAACATTGGGGTACACATGTCTCTTTCAGTTCTGGTTTCCTCGGTGTGTATGCCCAGCAGTGGGATTGCTGGGTTTGCATTTCTCTGATAATGAGTGATGTTGAGCATCTTTTCATGTGTTTGTTAGCCATCTGTAGGTCTTCTTTGGAGAAATGTCTATTTAGTTCTTTGGCCCATTTTTTGATTAGGTCGTTTATTTTTCTGGAATTGAGCTTCAGGAGTTGCTTGTATATTTTTGAGATTAGTTGTTTTTCAGTTGCTTCATTTGCTATTATTTTCTCCCATTCTGAAGGCTGTTTTTTCATCTTACTTATAGTTTTCTTTGTTGTGCAGAAGCTTTTAAGTTTAATTAGGCACCTATGGACACCTTATCTTTGACAAAGGAGGCAAGAATATACAATGGAGAAAAGACAATCTCTTTAACAAGTGGTGCTGGGAAAACTGGTCAACCACTTGTAAAAGAATGAAACTAGAACACTTTCTAACACCATACACAAAAAAATAAATTCAAAATGGATTAAAGATCTAAACGTAAGACCAGAAATGATAAAACTCCTAGAGGAGAACATAGGCAAAACACTCTCCGACATAAATCACAGCAGGGTCCTCTATGACCCACCCCCCAGAATATTGGAAATAAAAACAAAAATAAATAAATGGGAAATGTATTTTGTTAAAAGGAAAGAAAGTGATTTTGTGCTAAAGCTGGTTGTTTCTGGACAGGAAAGAAAATAAAGAATAGACTACTATACATACAGAAAGCCGTGTAAAGTTTATAAACAGAGACCCCTACGAGAAGATTTATGTACAAAGTCAGGGTGTAATCAGATTGAATTTAATTAAGTAAATGAAGTTTGTCATTGAGGGTGGGCTGGTACAGGTCTGCATTTTACTGTTCTCTTTCTGTTAAGAGAACAGAGGTTTTTTTGTTTGTTTTTTAAGTTGAATTATTTTTTTATAACAGACTGTGAGCGTCTTTGCTTTCTAATAATCTGTAAATGCCTTACAAATCTTCTATTGTCATGTTGGTTGAATGAATAAATATTGTTTCACAGTGACCTATGCTTCTCTATGACCACATTTGATACATTTGGATACCTTTGACATATTTTCCCATGTCAAATTCTAAATAAATTTCTTTTGACCACTAGATAATTTTGAGCTGCTTCCAAGGGCCCCAGAAAAATCCCAAAGAGAGATATTAAACACATTAAATGTATTTGGTATGCTAGTTCCATGGAAACATTATCACATGCTGCTGCTGCTGCTAAGTCGCTTCAGTCGTGTCCGACTCTGTGCGACCCCATAGACAGCAGCCCACTAGGCTCCTCTGTCCCTGGGATTCTCCAGGCAAGAACACTGGAGTGGGTTGCCATTTCCTTCTCCAATGCATGAAAGTGAAAAGTGAAAGTAAAGTCGCTCAGTGGTGCCCGACTCTTAGCGACCCCATGAACTGCAGCCTACCAGGCTCCTCCACCCATGGGATTTTCCAGGCAAGAGTACTGGAGTGGGGTGCCATTGCCTTCTCCGAACATTATCACATAAGTGGTGGTAAACCCTTCTTGGGTTATATTGTGTGGATAAGTGTCATTAATACAGTTAGTCGCTCAAGTCGTATCTGACTCTTTGTGACCTGCCAGGCTCCTCTGTCCATGCAAAAATACTGGAGTGGGTTGCCATTTCTTTCTTCAGGGAATCTTGCTGACTCAGGGATTGAACCCGGGTCTCCTGTGTTGGCAGGCAGGTTCTTTACTGTCTGAGCCACAGGCAAGCCTGTCATTAATATAGATATTTCAAAATGTATGTGGAATTTCAAAAAACCTGATATGTGCTGGTACAATGTTATCAGTCATAATTCTAGTTCTTATCTTGAAATGTTGTGTGTCACAGAAATATCCAAGTTTCCTTTCAGTTGCATCATAACAGATCTTTAATCCTGCCACTTGAAGTCTTTTGTTATTTATCAACAATCATTGTCTTACTCTGATACTTTAAAAGGAAGATATTTGAGAAGATTCATAAAGAGAACTTTTAGGCAAATATAAATTTCTGGTGACTTGTAGACCATTCCGTTGAACTGAGTAAGAAATTATAAAACTAATGGAAAACCCGATGACTTCATGCAAATAAACAGGAAATAACTGGGAATGGAATGAATGAACTGAAAATATGATGTATAATTTTATGACTTTATTTTGAAATACACTGGCTTTTTGCATTTCTTTTCCAGAAAATCTTTCTTCTTATGCCAACTATGACTTACAAAAAGTTGATAAATCATTCCTTTGTAAACAACAGTGAAGCATTTATCCACTTCTCTCTTCCTGATACTTTAGAATTTGGCTTCTCCATCTGACTCCCATCTGGACTTGATGGTTTATTATACCAGATTATAATTAGTTATATAACCATTGTTTTAATTTACTCTCCCTTGCCGTTTTCAACTTATTTCTACCTTGTGCTTCTGCTGTACTCAGACTTTGTTAATATTAGTAGTAGTATTACTTATATCTTGTCTATTTTATAAGGCCATTGTCTGTCACATTTCTCAACCATTAACCAGACCTCCAACAAAGTAATGATGGCTGTGTGCTCGGTTGCTTTATTTGTGCCCAACTCTTTGAGACTCTATGGACCGTCAGTCACCAGACTCCTCTGTTCATGGGATTCTCCAGGCATGAATACTGGAGTGAGTTGACATACTTTCCTCCAGAGAATCTTCCCTACCCAGGGATCAAATCCAGGTCTCTTGAATTGCAGATTCTTTTATCACTGAGCCACCAGGGAAGCCCTGTGTGTGTGTTAGTTACTTAGTCATGTCCAACTCTTTGTGATTCCATGGGCCTGCCATGGTTCCTCTGTCCATGGGATTCTCCAGGCAAGAATACTGGAGTGGATTGCCATTTCCTTCTCCAGGGGATCTTCCTGACCCAGGGATCGAACCCAGGTCTCCTGCATTGCAGGCAGATTCTTTACCATCTGAGCTATAGGGAAGTCCAGGGAAGACCTAATGATGGCTATATGTCTTGAAACCATCAATCACACACACACACACGCACACACACATATATATAACTTGACATATAGAATATTTGTAATGGTGCAACTATTGTGGGAAGAAGGAACAAGGGAACATCTTTCCCAAATCATAATAGACTAGTAAGATGGGAGATCCAGAGAGTGTTCGACTATCAACGGGGCCTAATCTGAAAATTAGCACATTGAATGGCCTATCAACAGAATTCTCAATACAGGAATGAATCTCCCTGGCAAAATGGGACAAAATTGATCATGAACTTCCTTGCCTCCCAAAAGTTGACCAAATTTATGACTCAATTGAGACACTGTGGACAGTTTGTCACTCGCCATTTTAGTGAGCAAATGCTGCTGTGTCCCAAAAGACATTAGTCACTGCAGTCGCCTCTGACTGTGCACCTTTAGGGGAATTCAGGCTGGAGAAAACAGGATACAGGCCCTGGACATTGAAGATGTACAGCAAAGCAAAGATTTCAATAAAGTCAGACTCTTACATCTTCTCATATGTAGAAAAACACTAAATCATTAACTTTAGAGGTCTCCCTTCCATAATTAGCAATAATGTTTTGATGTTTGGTTTTGTTTGTCTTTTTCCTTTTTAGCTAAAACTCTTCTGTGTTCTGGCTTCTCCATTACCACTCTGGAACAGTTCCTGAGAGCTATGTGACAAGGCTGTAGTACTTAGTAAGGCCACCAAATAAAACATAATTTTGGACTTTCATATTGTGTATTTTTATCAGGTGACATGCTCTTCCAAGACTTTTTCCCAGTTCAGAGTATCCTGTCCTCACTCACCTGGCTCCCTCCAGGCCTCCAGTATATATAGAAGTAAGATATCTATTAGGCCCTGTTAGATTTAAGATCAGTACACCAACTGAAGTGAAACACACACACACACACACACACACACACACACACACACACACACCATCCGCTAAAAGAATAGCACGGACAATATAATTTTATTTATAGAAAATCATATGTATACATATATGGGTGTGTGTGTGTGTGTGTGTGTGTGTTCTCAGTTGCTTCAGTCATGTCTGACTCTTTGTGAACCCATGGACTGTAGCCCACCAGGCTCTTCTGTCCATGGGATTCTCCAAGCATGAATACTAGAGTGGGTTGCCATGCCCTCCTCCACGTAACTTCCCCACTAGGGATCGAACTCACATCTCCTGCATTGGCAGGCATATTCTTTAACACTGAGTCACTTACAATAGTTTTCTCATATCAGAGGTTACAGAGTTTCATGTCAAAACCTTATTGTGTCCCCAGACATGTGTCAGGACAATGGTTTTAAAAATTTAACGTATGGCCATAGTTAAAATCACATTTTATATGACAAATGTCTCTCGAACACTCCTTGGACAAAATAATTAACTGAAGTTCTGGCATCACTACACCTTCCAAAGATTATTACGAGGCATGAACTGAAAGCCAGATTTCTGTGAAGTAAGATCCTATTTCCTCACCGTCTCACTGGTTCTTTCCTGCAGTCCTATACTCACCTAACTAGGTGGTCCTGGGATGTTAGGATTCTTTCTTTATGGACAAAGATGCCAAGGTATTTGAGCTGAGTTTAGGGTTTTATACCAGGTAGGGAAGGAAATAATTCTCCTACCCCTGCAGTGGGAAAGAGGGAGGAATTCTACAGCTGAGAGTTTGGGCTCTGAGGTCCCAGAAACTTGAGGCAACCAACTTCTCCACCAGAGGCTGCAGGAATCCTAGTCCAGGAAAAACAACACCTTGAACAAAAGCCATATTCAGGAATAACCAGTATTTTTAGTCTCTCAAGTCCCTGTATAATTCAGAGATAATTAAGAGAAACCGTGAAACTAAACCACCGCCAACTACAAATCAATGTCAAATTGGCCACCAGGGGGCAGGCTTGCCCAGGCCAAAGAGCCAAACTCTAACGGCGGGCACCCAAGCTTATGCAGAATTTCACAATCAAAGCATCGCGTCTTGGCAGAAGGAAAGGTTAGCAAATGAGTGGACTCTGCCTCAGATCTGGGCCGTTCACTGTGACCTTGGCTGTCTTCTTGATTACCTCTGCGGTCTTTGTCAGACCGCAGCCGCTGCCATTTATGTAGGATTTATTCCGCACCGGGCTTCCCTGGTGGCTCAGATGGTAAAGCGTCTACCTGCAATGCGGGAGACCTGGGTTCGTTTCCTGGCTCGGAAAGATCCCTTGGAGAAGGAAATAGCAATACACCCCAACAAAGAGTCGGACACGACTGAGCGACTTCACTTTCACTTTCACTTTATTCTGCACCAAGCTCTGGGCTCACTGTTTTTATCCGAATTAGAGGTTATAAGGCACTCTGTCAACAGAGGCAGAGATAAAGATTCAAAGCTGCGGAACTTCTTCCAGGTCACAGTTATTCTGAGATGCTTCTCTGTCAGTGCTCTTGAGAATTGCACTATGCTGTCCTAGCACCTGGGGAAGAAGTGCTCAATTAACCTTTGTAATACAGTTCTGAAGCCATAGGAACCCTCTTGCTGGAGGAGCCGGAGAGAGCATGAGGTCCAGATGTTTGCCACAAGTTTTGCACTGAAGAATCTGTTTTTCCAGAGATACTGCTCAGATCAGATCAAAGTGGAGTAGCTCAGTTTGGTGACACAAGAGCTAATGGGTGATATGAAGTCAAGGGAGGTTTTTCTTTTCTTCCTTCTTGCTACCTTTTATAAGTGGAGAAGAGTGGATACTCCATCATAAGTTGATGAAATTGATAAGATATAAATAAATGAATAATTTAGAGAGATGGGGATAAACACAGGGAGAAACTACTAGGAAACCAGAGATAAAGTCACAATCAAATGTACATAAATAAGCAAAGGGTTAAACTGTGGACCAGTTGGTTTATTGAGTACTGTAGGCCAGTTGATACCATTGAGAATAAATCTTTAAGACCTACCCTAAAGTGAAAACAAGGAAGATTATCAAAACCATAAAAAACAATTTTTATAAGGAAGATGAAGCGGACATTTCTACATGTTCATATTAATGTGTAGAAAGTCACAAAGAAGTCTAGAAGATATAGACTGAACTCTCTGGAGAGGAACTTGGGATGAGGAGAAGGTTCAGGGAAGATGCTTGTTTTATACATATTATTGGGATGTTTTACACTGAGTGTTGTCCTGTCTTAATTGGGCAAAACCAACAAAAACATGAAAAGCATATAGAGTTTTTTTTCCAGGTGTAAGTTTCATGCATGAATGTATTAGCCACACATACTATTCCTTTCATATCTTTTTTTTTTTTTTTTGGTAGCCTACTAGTGTTGATTTTCCCCAAGTATACATTTCAGGGAAATCTAAACATCTGGCTATAAATTGATGATAATGATTTCATTCACTGTGCAGTATAAGCATTTACTGCCATGTGAAGGTCTGTGTTTAACTGTTGGACCACAGGGTGATTGAGACACAGTCACTGCCCAACCTCTAGGACAACCACTGTCTAACAGGTGAGATTGTTATGGAACAAAAAATGTGATAGATACCTTTATCATAACATCCAGCAATCTCACTCCTTGGTAATTACCTGAACGATTTGAAATCTATAGCCACACAAAAATATTCACACTGATACTTACAGTAACTTTATTCATAATTGTCAAAAATTGCCAGCAGCCAAAATGCCCTTTAGGAGGTGAATCAAACTCTGATATATTCAGCAAATGGAATGTTATTAAACCATGAAAAACATGTTACAGACCTAAATATCTATTGTTAAGTGAAAAGGCTACATACTGTATGATTCCAAGAACATGACATTTTGGAAAGGGTGAAAATCTTGGTACAGCAAAATGACCCATTTCCAGGAATTGAGGGTGGGGGGAGGGTTGAATAGACAGATAAAAAAGAATTTTTTGAGCAATGAAAATACTCTGACACTACAGTGGTGGATACATGTCATTATACAAATGCCCAGACCCAGAGAATCAGTTCAGTCACTCAGTCCTGTCCATCTCTTTGAGACCCCATGGACTGCAGCATGCCAGGCTTCCCTATCCACCATCAACTCCCAGAGCTTGCTCAAACTCATGTCCATCGAGTTGGTGATGCCATCCAACCATCTCATCCTCTGTCATCTCCTTCTCCTCCTGTCTTCAATCTTTCCCAGCATCAGGGTCTTTTCCAAAGAGTCAATTCTTTGCATCAGGTTGCCAAAGTATTGACGTTTCAGCTTCAGCCTTAGTCCTTCCCATGAATATTCAGGACTGATTTCCTTTAGGATTAACTGGTTTGATCTCCTTGTGGTCCAAGGGACTCTCCTTTAGGATTGACTGGTATGATCTTCTTGCAGTCCAAGAGAACCCCATGAACAGTATGAAAAGATCCACAGAATGTTAAACACCAAAAGTGAACATTAACATGAACTATGGACTATGTGTGACGATGATGTGTCAGTCTAGGTTAATCAGATATAATAAATGAAGCGCTCTTTGGAGGATGTGAGCTGAAGCAGGGTATGTGCCTGTGGTGGGAGCAGGAATTCAAAGAGAACTCTCTATACATTCTGCTCAGTTTTACTGTGAACCTAAAACTGCTCCAAAAAATAAAGTCTACTCTTTAAAATATCATTGTAAGTTTTCCAGCCATAAGAATATGTTGATCTAAATATTTTGTGTAAAAAAAAAAAAAAAAAAAAAAAAGCAATTCTCACTTGTGTGTGCTGGGTGCTAAGTGGCTCCAGTGGTGTCCAACTCTTTGTGACCCTATGGACCATAGCCTGCCAGGCTCCTCTGTCCATGGGATTCTCTAAGCAAGAGTACTGGAGTTGGTTGCCATGCCCTCCTCCAAGGGATCTTCCCAACCCAGGGATGGAACCCACATCTCATGCCTCCTGCATTGGCAGGCAGGTTCTTTACCAGTAGTGCCACCACTAATTGATCTTTAAAGTCAGTTTAAAGCCAATTTGTTTGAGGTTCCAAATCAAATTAAAGATGTAAAAAAAAATCCCTAAATTACATGCCTAGTTTCAAAAGAGCAGTTATATCTTTAATATTAATATAAACCACAGTGCAAGTATTTATACTCAACTAGCATTTATAAAGAGCACAAGATTTATTAAATCTTAAATTTAAATCTTAAATTTCTTAAATCTCAGAATGTCTATCACTAGAAATGAATCCAGTCTCTTCTGTGCCTATCTTCTCTCCTTCCTGATACTGGCTGCTAGAGCAGCTTGAGTAAAGCATGATTCATTGGTTCAGTTTAATTCAGTCACTCAGTCGTGTCTGACTCTTTGTGACCCCATGGACCACAGCACGCCAGGCCTCCCTGTCCATCACCAACTCCCAGAGTTCACCCAAATTCATGTCCATTGAGTCGGTGATGCCATCCAAACATTTCATCCTCTGTCGTCCCCTTCTCCTCCTCCCTCCAGTCCCTCCCAGCATCAGAGTCTTTTCCAATGAGACAGCTCTTCGCATGAGGTGGCCAAAGTACTGGAGATTCAGCTTTAGCATCATTCCCTCCAAAGATATCCCAGGGCCGATCTCATTCAGAATGGACTGGTTGGATCTCCTTGCAGTCCAAGGGGTTCTCAAGAGTCTTCTCCAACACCACAGTTCAAAAGCATCAATTCTTCAGTGCTCAGCTTTCTTCACAGTCCAACTCTCACATCCATACATGACCACTGGAAAAACCATAGCCTTGACTAGACGGACCTTTGTTGGCAAAGTAATGTCTGTGCTTTTCAACATGCTATCTAGGTTGGTCATAACTTTTCTTCCAAGGAGTAAGCATCTTTTAATTTCATGGCTGCAGTCACCATCTGCAGTGATTTTGGAGCCCCCAAAAATAAAGTCTGACACTGTTTCCACTGTTTCCCCATCTATTGCCCATGAAGTAATGGGACCGGATGCCATGATCTTCGTTTTCTGAATGTTGAGCTTTAAGCCAACTTTTTCACTCTCCACTTTCACTTTCATCAAGAGGCTTTTTAGCTCCTCTTCACTTTCTGCCAGAAGGGTGGTGTCATCTGCATATCTAAGGTTATTGATATTTCTCCTGGCAATCTTGATTCCAGCTTGTGCTTCTTCCAGCCCAGCATTTCTCATGATGTACTCTGCATAGAAGTTAAATAAGCAGGGTGACAATATACAGCCTTGACGTACTCCTTTTACAATTTGGAACCAGTCTGTTGTTCCGTGTCCAGTTCTATCTGTTGCTTCCTGATCTGCACATCGGTTTCTCAAGAGGCAGGTCAGGTGGTCTGGTATGCCCATCTCTTTCAGAGTTTTCCACAGTTTACTGTGATCCACACAGTCAAAGGCTTTGGCATAGTCAATAAAGCAGAAATAGATGTTTTCTGGAACTCTCTTGCTTTTTTGATGATCCCAGCGGATGTTGGCAATTTGATCTCTGGTTCCTCTGCCTTTTCTAAAACCAGCTTGAACATCTGGAAGTTCACAGTTCACATATTGCTGAAGCCTGGCTTGGAGAATTTTGAGCATTACTTTACTAACGTGTGAGATGAGTGCAATTGTGTGGTAGTTTGAGCATTCTTTGGCATTGCCTTTCTTTGGGATTGGAATAAAAACTGACCTTTTCCAGTCCTGTGGCCATTGCTGAGTTTTCCAAATTTGCTGGCATATTGAGTGCAGCACTTTCACAGCATCATCTTTCAGGATTTGAAAGGGGTCAACTGGAATTCCATCACCTCCACTAGCTTTGATCATAGTGATGCTTTCTAAGGCCCACTTGACTTCACATTCCAGGATGTCTGGCTCTAGGTGAGTGATCCCACCATCGTGATTATCTTGGTTGTGAAGATTTTTTTTGTACAGTTCTTCTGTGTATTCTTGCCACCTCTTCTTAATATCTTCTGCTTCTGTTAAGTCCATCCCATTTCTGTCCTTTATCAAGCCCATCTTTGCATGAAATGATTCCCTTGGTATCTCTAATTTTCTTAAAGAGATCTCTAGTCTTTCCCATTCTGTTCTTTTCCTCTATTTCTTTGCATTGATCGCTGAGGAAGGCTTTCTTATCTCTTCTTGCTATTCTTTGGAACTCTGCATTCGGATGCTTGTATCTTTCCTTTTCTCCTTTGCTTTTCACCTCTCTTCTTTTCACAGCTATTTGTAAGGCCTCCCCAGACAGCCATTTTGCTTTTTTTGCATTTCTTTTCCATGGGGATGATCTTGATCCCTCTCTCCTGTACAATGTCACAAACCTCCAACATTTTTTAATTTCATGGCTGCAGCCACCATCTGAAGTGATTTTGGAGCCCCAAAAAGTAAAATCAGCCACTGTTTCTGCATCTATTTGCCATGAAGTTATGGGATCAGATGCCATGATCTTAGTTTTCTGAATGTTGAATTTTAAGCCAGTTTTTTCACTCTCCTCTTTCACTTTCATCAAAGGCATTTTAGAGTTTCTTCACTTTCTGCCATAAGGGTGGTGTCATCTGCATATCTGAGGTTATTGATATTTCTCCCGGCAATCTTGATTCCAGCTTGTGTTTCTTTCAGTCCAGCGTTTCTCATGATGTACTCTGGATAGAAGTTAAATAAGCAGGGTGACAATATACAGCCTTGACGTACTCCTTCTACTATTTGGAACCAGTCTGCTGTTCCATGTCCAGTTCTAACTGTTGCTTCCTGACCTGCATACAGATTTCTCAAGAGGCAGGTTAGGTGGTCTGGTATTCCCATCTCTCTCAGAATTTTCCACAGTTTCTTGTGATCCACACAGTCAAAGGCTTTGGCATAGTCAATAAAGCAGAAATAGATGTTTTTCTGGAACTCTCTTGCTTTTTCCATGATCCAGCAGATGTTGACAATTTGATGTCTGGCTCCTTGCCTTTTCTAAATCCAGCTTGAACATCTGGAAGTTCACAGTTCATGTACTGCTGAAGCCTGGCTTGGAGCATTTTGAGCATTACTTTACTAGCATGTGAGGTGAATGCAGTTGTACAGTAGTCTGAGCATTCTTTGGCATTGCCTTTCTTTGGGGTTGGATTGAAAACTGACCTTTTCCAGTCTTCTGGCCACTGCTGAGTTTTCCAAATTTGCTGGCACATTGAGTGCAGCACTTTCACAGGATCATCTTTTAGAAAATGAAATAGCTCAGCTGGAATTCCACCACCTCGACTAGCTTTGTTCATACTGTTCATACTTGAAGTGGGCTTCCTAAGGCCAATTGACTTCACATTCCAGGATGTCTGGCTCTAGGTGAGTGATCACATCATCATGATCATCTGGGTCGTGAAGATCTTTTTTGTACAGTTCTTCTGTGTATTCTTGCCACCTCTTCTTAAAAATGTTGAGTCCTTCCTTTTTTTTTCTCTCTCTGTTGAAGCAAATAGAGGGTTAGCTAGGGGGATAAAGATACTGGTGATGTCTACTAGGAGGGGAAAAGAAGAAAAAGAGCTTCATTATTGAGCTCTTATTGTCTGTCAGCTCCTACAGAAGAGCCTGGCAGGCTACCATCCGTAGGGTCACAAAGAGTTGGACACCACTGAAACAACTAACATGCAGCATGCACAAGTGAGAATCTTCTTCTTCTTTACAAAATATTTAGATTCATATATTCTTACAGCTGGAAGACTTATAATAGTATTTGAAAAAATATGCCAGCTCTTAGGCCAAGCCCTCAAGGAGCATCATCTCATTGAATCCTACTAAAATCCCATAAACTGAGCATGCATCATTATCTTCATTTTAGAGGAAACTGAGCCTCCTCTGGCCTAAGATCCCTCCACTCCTATATCTCCTTCTTCCCCAGAGTCAATATCACAAGCCTGTGAATTCTTAGCAGGCTTTGGATGGACTTTGTCTAGGACCACTGTGTTGGGTAAATTTATGTGTAAACTTCATGGTGCAAAGGAGGTAGCAAGACAGTTGAAAAACATTAACCCCACAGGGAGTACCTGTGAGAGTGTTTCTGGAAGAGATTAGCATCTGAACTGGTAGACTGAATGGGGAGATTTGCCCTCAACAATATAGGTAGGCATCATCTAGTCCCTTGGGGCTCAAATGGAAGAACTAGCTTCTGGCTTTTGAGACTGCAGCTTCTGGGGTTTACACCAGTGGCCCCTGGTTCTTATGCCTTTTGCCTCAGACTTGGAGATACACCATGAGTTCCACTGGATTTCAGCCTTAGCCTCCTTGAATTATGGCACGAGCTTTGCTGGCTCTTGAACTTACAGACAGCAGACTGTGGGACTCCTTGATGTCTGCAATCATACAAGCCCATCCCCATAACAAATCCCCTCTAATTTATATCTGTATATACAATTGACTCTTAAACAGCATGCCTTTGAATTGCTCTTGTCCACTGAAAAGCAGATAATTTCCAATAAGAAATATAGTTTCATACCATCTGTGGTTGGTTGAATCCATGGAAAGTGAAGATAAGGAAGGATGACTATGAGATATATGTGGTATAAAATAGGTACTTTCTTATGTATCCTGATATGCTGAGGTCAAAACCTCTTATACAAGTCTTTCCTGATAGGGAGAGATGGGAACTGTAATGGGATTAATGTCAATCTCTTAATGACCATCTAGCCCCTCAAAAGGCTATAATATTTTAGGATATGTATAATAATGATAAAATCAATGTACATGCCTGCATTATTTTCATATTTTACTAAAAGGAATTTGGATGTCTTTACCCACCACAGTTAGTTTAATTCAAAAGTATTTTGATGATCTGCTGTAAACAGCTAACTCATTGGAAAAGTCCCTGATGCTGGGAAAGATTGAGGGCGAAAAGAGAAGAGGGTGTCAGAGGATGAGTTGGTTGGATGGTATTACTGATGCAATGGGCATGAACTTGGGCAAACTTTGAGAGATGGTGAGGGACAGGGAGGCCTGGCATGCTGCAATCCATAGGGTTGCAAAGAGTTGGGCAAGACTGGGCGACTGAAGAACAACAACATCCATTTATGATAGGCATGAGTTGATGAGGATCAAAGTCTCTAGTTTATCTGCAGTGTGGATTACCCTTTCCCCAAATGGAAGCTTTGCCTCAATTAGTGAAACTGTCTCTGAGCACACACAAATGCCTGTAACTGAGAATTATGGACTCACTAGGAGAAACACAAGGACTTTTCATGTCCAGGGTCATGGCTTAAATCAGCAGTGAGGACCCTGCCAAGAGCTATTCATTCCAACAGCGCACTGGACACAGTATATTCCTGTTTGGTGTATATTCACCCACTGAATAGCCAAAGAAATAAGTAAAGAGGTAAGAAATACCTCAGACAGTATAAAGAACTGGCAAAAATAGTAAGGTTTTGGATCATAGCTAACTCAATGCTTCATTCTTTTGTCAATGTCTAGAGATTTCTGAGGTATAAACTGAAAAAAAAAAAAACCTGAATAATAAATCATGGAGGGCAGCAGTTGGTTTTCACTGAGGATCTCTTTATTTCTGACCATTTCTTAACAACCTTAACAACATTTCAGTCAACTCAGGTATGAATCTAACAAGTGTATCTCCAACCCTCTTCCCCCAAAGAAATTTAGGTTCACATTCCCAACTCTATAGGATACATGGCCCCCAAAGTCATAACAAGTCCCCAAGCCAACATTTCCCCCTGCAATCCTGCACCTCTACTGAATCACCTTAGCTTTTCCCACTTGAACTAAGCAGATATGAAAGACCATTGATCTCTGCTCCTATACAATGCCACTGTAGCCTACATTTTAGTTTCCAAGGAAGCTTTAGATAGAGGCATTAAATAGGCAGAAATATTGCAGTTGTAGGTAATAGGTTCCATGTGATAGAATATGTCATCACTGCAGTGAAGAAAGGGGCTAGAGCTAAGCCAGATGGTCCTGGACTGTCCTAAGACTTTCAGAATCTCCTTCAACCCAGCCTGAAGCTGAGCAAGTCTCCCTTGGAGTAAAACTCCCTGAGAGCTATAACTCTCCCGAGGGGCAGGATAAAACTCTTTTCTTAAATTGGGCAGCCCAGCAGTATGGAGCAGCAGCTTCCCCATGGCAGCCATGGATAGGATGTTCCCTCGCAGACTGAAGTACCAGAGCTGGAAGCAGAGGCTCAGGGCAGGCAGGATGGCCTCAAGTTGGGAGTCCAAGATCCCACACTCATCTAAGCCCAGTTCCCGACAGTGGCTGCTACTTTCCCCAGCAGAATATGACAGATCACAGGCCTAAATTTGGTCAAAACAAACCCGCGCAGATCCAGGCCCTTCAGCTGACTGATGCTCAGACACTGGGACAGATGGGTCGAGTCTGATTCCCTGAGCAGGTAGTGCATTATTGCGAGGTTTTCCAAGCCGGTTTTCAGGCACCTGAGGAGCAATCTAGAAATTAGGTCTGAGAAATCAGGGAGTCAAGTGACCTCCAGGTGGGAGACAAATGATCTGACTAAAGTCAAGGTCTTTCTAACCACCTTCAGAAGGTCAGTACCCAGGATGTCCAGTCTCATTTTAGCCTGAGTCCCTTCACTTTTCACCAGGTCACATTCCCAGAACCTGGAAAATTATTTTCCTCATCTCTCAAGCAGAGTACAACATATTCCACTTCTTCAAGAGGATGAATCAAGATAATGGATTTTCTATAACAAGCTCATAGAAGAGCCTGACACCTTGTCTCAATAAAGAGTAGACATCACTTTATTGTTTTATTGGGGAGGAAGAAAAAATTCTCTCAAACCAGGCTTTTCTTCAAACATTTCTTGGTCCGAAGGTTTCCTTATCTCTTGGTCAGATAAGGCACCTCGGTGACATGAATAGAGAATCAACCTGGGGAAACCCCACATTAGCTAAGGTTGACAGTTAGCAGGGCCTCACTTACATCCCTGCATCATCTGTAAACCACCTACAGCTTTTTACTATCCTTTTGGCTTGCATCATTTCCAGAATCTTTATTAAGATATATGGAGCAGAAAACAATCTTTGGAAGACAGGCAATATGAGACAGGCTCATTGTGGTCCCAAAGCTAGTGAGCATAGAGCTTCTCTTTAAAAATGCTAAAGTCTAATGTGGTCTCCCCTCCTTAAGCCGCCCCCCTTTCACTTTTCTTTGTTCCTAAATCATCTGAACATAGATTTCCCTTCCTAAGACAGAAGTCACAAACCCTCCATCAGCAGATATGAACTCTCCAATCTGTAGCGGCTTAGTAGTGTGTCTCTTTCCAGAGTCTGGATCCAAGTTTGGCCTCCTACCTTGATTTCTATGGTCATGTGATACCACACTTCAGGACAGAGCTGCAAAGGAGAACATGCAAATAACATGCTAGTGTGGTGTTCACTGTTAGTCAGTGGTGCCAGTCTCACTTCAGCATCTGGTCCAGATGGCCACTGAGGAAGGAGGGACATTCCACAGAGAGATCCCAGAGGTGGTGCAGCTTGAGGAACTGAGAGGTAAATTGGGCAACTTGCTGCTCCTGCTCCTCAAAGGCAGACACAAGAATGGGGGAGAGGATGAGTCTCTGTACACTGTGCATCTGACCCAGGAGAGGAGCAAACAGGCTCAGGGCGGACAGCTGCCAGATGCAATTCACTTGCACCTCCTGGAGACTGTCTAGTGGCATCAAATGCAGAAACTTCATAATGTTTTTGATGAGGATTGAATCAATCATCAGCTTCTTACAGCACAGCTGTATCGAATCTCTTCTATCTGCCATCCACTAGAAAAGGTAGGTGAGGAATTTATCCATGGTCTTATCCTTGAGACAAAGTTCTGTGAACACCTCCAAGGGATCCAAGGGTCTTCCTTTCCTTAAACTGTCCTCAGACACTGGTGCCATCAGTGAGCTTGAGGACCCATGGTGCATGTCTCCAGACCACATGCTCCAGAAGTTCTGGCCAGTATTCCTTAAATCCAGCACCTGCAGTTTGCACCTCCTAATGGGAAACAGTAGACTGAGTGGGATGGTTTAAGATACATACTGAATGAAACCACAGTCTCCAAATTGAGGCAATACTCAGACTTCCTGCTGCTGCTGCTGCTAAGTCACTTCAGTCGTGTCTGACTCTGTGCGACCCCATAGATGGCAGCCCACCAGGCTCCCCCATCCCTGGGATTCTCCAGACAAGAACACTGGAGTGGGTTGCCATTTCCTTCTCCAATGCATGAAAGTGAAAAGTGAAAGTGAAGTCACTCAGTCGTGTCCGACTCTTAGCGACCCCATGGACTGCAGCCTACCAAGCTCCTCCACCCATGGGATTTTCCAGGCAAGAGTACTGGAGTGGGGTGCCATTGCCTTCTCCGTCAGACTTCCTATTTGTGCTTATACTTCACCCTAACATCAGCAGCTGCCTTGCCCTCTCCCCTCTCTGCCCCCACCTTCCTCTGTCTACTTTTCCCCTTCCATCCTCCACTTTGGATACCTTTTCCACTTCCACTATCTTTAGCATCCCTGGAGGAAATGGGGGTATATTCTCCTAGGCTCCCCTGCATCTTAGGCACTCCTACACTTCCTGAAAGCATTTCCCAAAGTGAGCTCGACTATGGCCAAGTCTCTGTGTTTCTTCATTGGCATCATAAGCCTCTGGTTCATTCCTTGGCCATCCACTCTCCCTGACACCAGCAGTCTCTTCAGAGAGGTCTTTAAACTGGCCAATGTACCTGGATCAGACTCACCTTGGGTGAACCTTGTGGGTAAGCAAGGCATCAAGCCCATCCAGGGTTGCTTCTAAAGTTCCCTCCTGAGGTATGTGCATCAGGCCCCCCAGAGGCAGATGGACAAAGGGCCAGGCTCACACCATGGCCTTCAGAGTCTCTGTGCATCTCCCATAGAAGGCCTTCATGAACAGTGGCGGGAAGAGCTCAGTGGGCAGAAACCCCAGAGCAGCGATAGCCGAGGCTTCATCCTTCAGCAGGCTCCCTGCTGCTAGTTCCAGGAGTCTAAGTGGGGTCTGGACACTCATTCTGACTCTCCTTCAAAAGGAAACCTGTGAAAACTGTCAGGGAACAAGGTATACTTCTCGGGCCAAGCAGGAACACACGTTAGTCTGTTTCCCAGCCTTCAGAGGAACACACTCAGAGCCAAAGTCACTGCTCTGACAGGGGTGGAAGAGCCTCAAGTTTTCCCAGTTCCACTCTAAGCTCAGTGGACACAATGCCATATCTCTGCCTCTTCTGGCATCAGAACAAGTATCCCACAAGTACCAAGGAGGGAGAAAGGTAACCACTATTCATCTCCTTCCACTCTTTTGTGAATTATGTCCCACTGAGAAGTGGGTACCAAGGAACCTGAAACCTGATCCCCATCTTTTTGCAGGTAAAACTTTCAGTCCACCACTTAGGGCCATAACTCTGGGAAGGGAGCTATCACGTGGACCAATGCAGCCTCCTTCCTCAGTTCCCAGTTAATCTGGCTGGTAAAGATTAAAAAGATAGCTCTAAAATGAATGCCATTTGTACACAAAGTATTTTTTTTATGTGTTAAATGTCAAGAAATAAATTTCAAACAGATAGGTTGTTTTCATTAAAAAGAATATCTGCTTGGTTAAGATATTTAAAATGATATAAACCGAAGTCGAAATCAATATTCTGGGGATTATAACAACAGTAAACTGAGAGACAAAGCCAAAACCTTAAATCTGTTCGTCTGGAAAGAAAGAAAAAGAAAACCTCAAAAAAAAAAAAAAGAAGAAAAAGAAAAACTCTCCTTTCCATTGCCTGTCACTATTTGAGACCTGCAGACCGTGGATAAGATGAGAGTGTCCTTTTATGAGGTTGACAACTTACCAGCTGTGCTATGGTTGGTGGGGTGATCAGATCTTAGATCTGGTGGAGAATCCAGGAGTCACTCCAGAGGGAGAAATCTCAATCTCTGCATTTTGGGACAGCCCTCCCAAAACGCACTCCCAGTTGCCAAATACCTCTGGTCTCCTTGTGGATTTTGGACCCAGGTGGGTTCTGGGTCCTCTCCTACATGAGGCCAGGTACAACCGTCCTGTAACTGAGACTTCTCAAGAGCAGGGACACAGGACTGTGTGAGCACACCTGAGGTTTTTAAAGGCCTTTCTAATCACATCATCCCCCTTTCCAACTGTTAATACCTAATCAGAGACAAATGCATCATTAGATTCCAGAGTGTCCATCAGGTTAATCCTGATTAGATCTTTGCCTATATCCAGGTGAAATGATTGAATGAGATATTCATTCAAGAAAGAGTATGGAGAAGGGATAGATTCAAAGAATAATTCATTGATTCACTCCACAAATCTTGATTGAGTTTCACTAACAGGAATAGTTGCAGCCTTGAGTATAAGAGACAAAGAAGGGTTTAAACAGTTTCTGAGATTATAAATAAAAACCAAAAGTGAAAATTATCATTATTGAGGGATTTTTGGCCATATGAAAATTATGAAGCTGTTCCAGAATTGAAATAGTTTCCAGACAGTTCTGTCATTCCCCCAAAGAAGCATCACAAAGTTGTCCTTATATCAGAATGTCAACTAGGTGTTACATAGGTAACATAGGAGATTGTGAGCTAATTCAGGAAGCAAAGGAAATGGAATTGGGGATGCGGTTAGTCCTCCAGAGTTAAGTCAGGCTTATTTAAAGCAGGTCAGGTCAAAATCACAATGAGAAGTAAGGGTGAGGGCTGGACATTGTGAAGCTGGGCATTCCTAAAGGTGTATTGAATCTTTTCTATCTGCCATCCACTGGCAGAATGACTCAAGTGTGAAGTGTGGCATCACATGACCACAGAAATCAAGGTAGGAGGTCAAACTTGGATCCAGACCTTGGAATGACTCAAGATAGTATATAAAATTCGGTTTATTTTTCTTATTACATTTTTACCAAAAACCCATGTTTTCCAAAACTAAAATAAAAAAGTAATGTGAATTGTATCATTTTTAAAATGTAACATCTTTTATTGTTGTTGTTCAACCACTCCATCCTTTCTGACTCCATGACCCCACGGACTGCGGCACGCCAGGCCTCCCTGTTCTTCACAATCTCCTGGAGTTTGCTCAAGTTCAGGTCCATGTAACATCTTTGTTGGGATATAATTTACTACTATGCAGTTCCTCTTTTTCCTAATTTAATTTTTATTTCATATTGAGTTATATTTGATTTACAACACTGTGTTCATTTCAGATGTATAGGTAATTGATTCAGTTATCCATATACGCATATCCATTCTTCATCCCATACAAGTTGAATCTTTTCCTATAAAGGAATATTATAGAATATTGAGCAGAGTTCCTCCTCTACACAGGACTCTAGACTGACTTTCAGGCGCAAGAAACCCAGGAGGACTTGAAGGGAAGGAAACCTACTGTGAACTCAAGGGAAGGGAAGGGGCCAGGAGGACAACGCTCCCAAAATGTACCCCCAATTGCCAAATGCCTCTGGTCTCCTTGTGGATTTTGGACCCAGGTGGGTTCTGGGTCCTCTCCTACATGAGGCCAGGTACAACTGTCCTGCAACTGAGACTTCTCAAGAGCAGAGACACAGGACTGTGTGAGCACACCTGAGGCAGCGGGGCCCTGACACTGCACCTGATAGACGGATAGGGCTCACCTGCACTGCAGGCCTTGGGATGGTCCTCTTCTCAGCCCTTCCTTCTTTCCCTCCCAGAGATCCAGAATCCTGTAGGTGTGGTTCTGCCCTTGATTTCTGTTGATCCCATTGGAAGTTGCCCCAGCATTGCAGTCAGGCCCCAGGTTCTAGAAGAGGAGACATTGCTGGGCTGCAGAGAAGGCATGAATTACATTTTTATTCCTTGACAATCTCACCTGTTGGCAGAGATTGGCCCATAGGGCAGGGACTGTCTCTCTGCCACCCTTTGGGCCCACAACTGAACATGGACCCTGGTGTGATGGTAAGTGCTTTTAACTGCATAGTGAATGGAAACCATTACCATCAGTTTATAACCAAATGTTACCTTTTCCTGAAATGTAAATGTGGGAAAATCAACTTTAAAATGGCTATCAATAATTTTAAAATTTGGATATGAAAAAAATAGCATTTTTGGTGAATATATTTGTACATGAAAGAAAACCTCATATGTTTTCCAGGTTTTGCTGGTTTTGCCCAAGTAAGACAGGTCAACACTCAGGGTAAAATATCCCAATAATACATTTAGAACAAGTATCTTCCCTGAAACTCTTCCTCATCCCAGGTTCCCCTCCAGAGAGTTCAGTGTAGTTTACCTTCTAGACCTCTCTGCGATTTTCTACACATTTATATGAGCATATAGAAATGTCTGCTTTCATCTTTCTTTTTCTTTTTAATTTATTTTTTTTAATTTTTATTTTTACTTTATTTTACTTTTACAATACTGTATTGGTTTTGCCATACATTGACATGAATCCACCACAGAAAATGTCATTGTGGTTTTGATAATCTTGCTTATTTTCACTCGAGGATAGGTCTTAAAGATCTATCCTCATTGATATCAGCTGGCATATAATATTCAATAAAATGAATGTCTCACAGTTTAACCCTTTGCTTATGTATGTACATTTGATTGTGACTTCTTTATTTATTTATTTATTTATTTATTTATTTAATTTTATTTTTGCTGTTAACACCCATAGACTTGCCAGGTGGTGCTAATGGTAAAGAATCCACCTGCCAATGCTGGAGACACAAGAGACTGGAGTTTGATCCCTGGGTCCAGAAGATTCCCCTGAAGAAGGGAATGGCAACCCACTCCAGTATTCTTGCCTGGAGAATTTCATGGACAGAGGAACCTGGCAGGCTACAGACCATGGGGTCATACAGTCCATAGGGTCATAAAGTCCATGGGGATAGTACTTTCACTTTCACTTTAAAGAGGAAACACTGTCAACTAACTTTTTCATCAATAGGGGAACCCCTTTTATTTGTAATGAACTTTCTTTCAAGATTAGCAGTTTTCAAAATTTTGAGCTCCCCTGCCACCTTGGTTTCTCAGATCTAATTGTGTGTTTTCTCCCCAGGTGCCTGAAGACTCCACTGGTAAACCTCATAGTAACTAACTGCTGGCTTACAGAATCACATTTGACCCACCTGTCCCAGTGTCTGGACATCTGTCAACTCTAAGGCCTGAATCTAAGTGGTGTCACCATGACTGAAATTAGTCCTGGGCTCCTCCAAGCTCTGCTGAAGAAACTTGCAGCCATCCTCCAGAAACTGCACTCAGAGCAGTGTGGGATCATGGACTTTCAACTCGATGCCACCCTGCCTGCCCTGAGCAGCCGCTTCCAGCCTAAGGCCTTTACCCTCTGTGGGGACCTCCACTCCATGGCCATCTTGGAGAAACTGCTGAGTCACACTGCTGGGCTGCTCAGTTAAAAGGAAGAGTTTTATCCTGCCCCTTGGGGAACCGATAGCTCTCATGGAGCCCTTCATTGGGCAGA
The DNA here is from genome assembly GCF_016772045.2 of Ovis aries. Classification (NCBI taxonomy): domain Eukaryota; kingdom Metazoa; phylum Chordata; class Mammalia; order Artiodactyla; family Bovidae; genus Ovis; species Ovis aries. The sequence goes on from NC_056065.1 coordinate 53,814,340, forward strand.
CTTGCCCAGCTTCAGGCTGAGCAGATTGAGACTATGAGGGGCTTAGAGGTCTGAGAGCCATCTGACTTAGCTCCGGTCCATGTCCTTGCTGGGGCAATAATATATTCTATCATGAAGAGCCCTTTCTATGCCACTGCAATTCACCTGCCTAATTGGGTACATCTATCAAAAGCATTTTCCTGGGCAGTTGAAAATTGAAATCTAGGACACAAGTGTATGGTGAAGGGAACAGAGACCCATGTTTCCAGATGTCAGCTCAATTTGCATGTGAAAAAGAAAGATGGTTTGTGTGTGTGCATGCATGCTCAGTCGTGTCCATCTCTTTTGCAACTGCGTGGATGGTAGCCACTAGTCTCCTCAATTGATGGGATTCTCCAGGCAAGAATATTGGAGTGGGTTGCCATATTCCAGTGGATCTTCCCAACCCAGGAACTGAACCCACATCTCTTGCATCTCCTCCATTGGCAAGTGAATTCTTTACCACTGAGCCATCTGGGAAGCCCACAGGTCAGTTAGAAGGTTTGCAGAACTGCTTTGGAAAATGTTGACTAGGAGAGTTGGTAGGACTTTCTGGGACATGTATTTACAATCATAAGCATGAACTTGAGGTTCTGGATGTAAATGTGGGCTTGTGATATGTTGCAATAGTCCCTAAGTCCCTAAATCACAGCAAGATCCTCTATGACCCACCTCCCAGAGTAATGGAAATAAAAACAAAAATAAACAAATGGGACCTAATTAAACTTAAAAGCTTTTGCACAACAAAGGAAACTATAAGCAAGGTGAAAAGGCAGCCTTCAGAATGGGAGAAAATAGTAGCAAATGAAACAACAAAGAATTAATCTCCAAAATATACAAGCAGCTCATGCAACTCAATATCAGAAAAATAAATGACCCAATCAAAAAATGGGCCAAAGAACTAAACAGACATTTCTCCAAAGAAGACATACAGATGGATAACAAACGCATGAAAATATGCTCAATATCACTTCATCAGAGAAATGCAAATCAAAACCACAGTGACGTGCCATCTCACGCCGGTCAGAGTGTCTGCTTTGGATTCAGAGGGAGAGGGTGGGATGATTTGGGAGAATGACACTGAAACATGTATACTATCATGTAAGTATCGAATCACCAGTCTATGTCCGATGCAGGATACAGCATGCTTGGGGCTGGTGCACAGGGATGACCCAGAGGGATGTTGTGGGGAGGGAGGTGGGTGGGGGGTTCATGTTTGGGATCGCATGTACACCCGTAGTGGATTCATGTCAATGTATGGCAAAACCGATACAGTATTATAAAGTAAAATAAAGTAAAAATAAAAATTAAAAAAAAAGTCTACAAACAATAAATGCTGGAAGGAATGTGGAGAAAATGGAACCCTCTTACACTGTTGGTGGGAATGCAAGCTAGTACAGCCACTATGAAGAACAGTGTGGAGATTCCTTAAAAACTGGAAATAGAACTGCCATATGACCCAGCAATCCCACTGCTGAGCATACACACCAAGAAAACCAGAATTGAAAGAGACACATGTACCCCAATGTTCATCACAGCACCATTTACCATAGCCAGAACATGGAAGCAACCTAGATGTCCATTGGCAGATGAATGGATAAGAAAGTTGTGGTACATAAACAAAATGGAATATTACTCGGCTATAGAAAAGAATGCATTTGAGTCAGTTCTAATGAGGTGGATGAAACTGGAGCCTATTATACAGAGTGAAATAAGTCAGAAAGAAAAACACCAATACAGTATATTAATGCATATATGGAATTTAGAAAGATGGTAATGACAACCTTTTATGTGAGACAGCAAAAGAGACACAGATGTAAAGAACAGATTTTTGGACTCAGTGGGAGAAGGCAAGGGTGGGATGAGAGAATAGCATTGAAACAGGTATATTACCATATGTGAAATAAATGACCAGTCCATGTTTGATGCATGAAACAGGGCTCTCAAAGCCAGTGCACTGGGACAGCCTAGAGGAATGGGATGGGGAGGGAGACGGGAGGGGAGATCAGGATGGGGGGGACACATCCGTGGCTGGTTCACGTCAATGTATGGCAAAAACCACCATGATATTGTAATTAGCCTCCAATTAAAATAAATAAATTTAAAATAAAAGAAATGGTCAGAAATAAAGAGACCCTCAGTGTAAACCGACTGATGCCTCCATGATATATTGTATTGTTTTCTCAGTTTATACCTCAGGAATCTCCAGCTACTAATAAATAATTTTTAAAAGGCAGTTAGTTGTCTGTGATCTGAAACCCAAACATTCCCACCAGTCCTTTATTCTGTCTAAAGCATGTCTTACCTGCCTACTTATTTCTGTGACTGTTCATTGGATCAATACACACAAAGGGGAACATTCTCAGTGTCCAGTGAGCCATTGGAGTGAAGAGCTCTTGGCAGGGCCCTCACGGCTGACTCAGGTAATGACCATGGAGGTGATAATTCCTCTTATTTCCCCTGGTGGGTCCATTAGCCTTAGTTCCTGGCCTTTCTGTGAACTGGGAAAAGGCTTCACTGCAAAGTCAAGTTCTGGATGGGTCATCATACTGCAGACATGCCTGTTTCTTGTTCTCACCAACTCATGACTGTCATGAATGGGTAGTTGTCTTTCTTGTATTAAACAAGCTGTCCCCAATAAAATCATCAATATTCCTTTAGGAAAATGCTAAAATCATATAGGCATGTAACACTGTCTTAGCATTTCTAAGCCACATTTGAAAAATTGTATCCTTTGGCGGGGTAGGTATTGTAATGAGAGATGGGTATTATTTCTATAAAACCTACTATGTCATCTTATCAGGAAAGTCTAGTATAGTATAGCATGCCTTATCATGCAGGACATATAGCAAACACCTCTTTTTTTATTTCCATTTCAAAATTTTATTTTATTTATTTATTTTTGTCTGTGCTAGGTCCTCACCACTGAATTGGATTTTTTTTTTCTTTCTCTAATTGTGGTGAGTGGGAGCCACTGTCTAGCTATGGTGCACAAGCCTCTCACTGTGGTGGCCCCTCCTGTTTCAGAGCACAGGCATAAGCAGCCAGGGTGCTTGGGTTTAACAGTAGTGGCTTCCAGGCTCTAGAGCACAAGCTCAGTAGTTGTGGTAGATGGGTCCAACCTCCCCATGACATGTGGAATCCTCCCAGACCAGAGATGGAAACTGTGTCTTTCATACTGGCAGGCAGACTCCTCACCACTGATCCACCAGGGAACCCCTAAACACCTCTTGTTACTGTTGCTAAGTTGCTAAGTCGTGTCCTACTCTTTGTGACCCCATGGACTGCAGAATGCCAAGCTTTCCTGTCCTTCACCATCTCCCAGAGTTTGGTCACACTCATGTCCACTGAATTTGGTGATTCCATCTAACCATCTCATTCTCTGTCCCCCACCCCCCACCCTTTTCCTCATGCCCTCAATCATTCCTAGCATCAGGGTCTTTTCCAGTGAGTCAGTTCTTCGTATCAGGTGTTCAAAGTTTTGGAGTTTCAGCTTCAGCATTAGTCTTTCCAATGAATATTCAGGATTGATTTCCTTTAGGATTGACTGGTTTGATCTCCTTGCTGTCCAAAGGACTCTCAAGAGTCTTCTCCAGCACCACACTTCAAAAGCATCAATTCTTTGGTGCTCATCCTTCTTCTAACATCTGTACATGACTACTGGGAAGACCATAGCTCTGACTAGATGGACCTTTGTTAGCAAAGTGATGTCTTTGCTTTTTAAAACTCTGTCTAGGTTTGCCACAGCTTTTCTTCCAAGGAAACAAGTATCTTTTAATTTTGTGGCTACAGTCACCATCTGCAAAGATTTTGGAGCCCAAGAAAATAAAATCTGTTGCTGTTTCTACTTTTTCTCCATCTATTTGCCTTGAAGTGATGGGACCAGATGCCATGATCTCAATTTTTTTTATGGTGAGTTTTAAGCCAGCTTGTTCACTCTCCTCTTTTACCTTCATCAAGAGGCTCTTTAGTTCCTTTTCACCTTCTGCCCCTAAAGTGGTTTCATCTGCATATCTGAGATTGTTGATATTTCTCCTGGAAATCTTGATTCCAGCTTATGATTCATTCAGACTGGCATTTTACATGATGTACTCTGGGCTTCCCTGGTAGCTCAGCTGGTAAAGAATCTACCTGCAATGCAGGAGACTCCAGTTCAATCCCTGGGTTGGAAAAATCCCCTAGAGAAGGGATAGGCTCCCCACTCCAATATTCTTAGGCTTCCCTGGTGGTGCAGACAGTAAAGAATCTGCCAGCAATGTGGGAGACCTGGGTTCAATCCCTGGGTTGGGAAGATCCTCTGGAGGAAGGCATGGCAACCCACTCCAGTATTCTTGCCTAGAGAATCTCCATGAACAGAGGAGTCTGGCCAACTACAGTCCTTGGAGTCACAAAGAGTCATGACTGAGAGACTAAGCACAGTATTCTCCATATAAGTTAAACAAGTAAGGTGACAATATACAGCCTTGATGCACTCCCTTCCCGATTTGGAACCAGTCAGTTTTTCATGTAAGGTCCTGTTGCCTCTTGACCTGCATACAGGCTTCTTAGGAGACAGGTAAGGTGGTCTAGTATTCCTTTCTCTTTAAGAATTTTCCACAGTTTGTTGTGATCCACGTTATCAAAGCCTTTAGCATAGTCAATAAAGCAGAAGTAGATATGGGGGTTTTTTGGAATTTGATTATTGTTTCTATGATTTCTATGTTGGCAATTTGATTTCTAGTTCCTTTGCCTTTTCTAAATCCAGCTTATACATCTGGAAGTTCTCAGTTCACCTATTGTTGAAGCCTAATTTGAAGGATTACCTTCAGTTACCTTGCTCACATGTGAAATGAGCACAATCTTATGGCAGTTTCAACATTTTTGGCATTGCCTTTCTTAGGTATTAGAAGGAAAACTGACCTTTTCCAGTCCTGGGGCCACTGCTGAGCTTTCCAAGTTTGCTGGCATATTGAGTGCAGCACTTTCACAGCATCATCTTTTAGGATTTGAAATAGCTTAGCTGTAATTTCATCACCTCCACTAGCTTTGTTTGTAGTGATGCTTCCTAAGGCCCACCTGACTTCACATTCCAGCATGTCTGGCTCTAGGTGAGTGACCACACCATCCTGGTTATCCAGGTCATTAAGACCTTTTTTGTAGAGTTCTTCTGTGTATTCTTGCCACCTATTCTTAGTCTCTTCCGTTAGGTCTTTACCATTTGTTTCCTTTATTGTGCCCATCTTTGCATAGTGTTCCCTTGATATCTCTAATTTTCTTGAAGAGATCTGAAGTCTTTCCCATTCTGCTTTTTACCTCTATTTCTTTGTATTTTTCACTTAAGAACACTTTCTTATCTCTCCTTACTATTCTCTAGAACTCTGGATTCTGATAGGTATATCTTTCCCTTTCTCTTTTTCCTTTCACTTTTCTTTTTCTCTTTGGCTATTTGTAGGGCCTACTCAGACAACCACTTTGCCTTCTTGCGTTTCTCTTTTTGGGGATGGTTTTGGTTACCACCTACTGTACAATGTTACAAACCTCCATCTGTCTACCAGATCTAATCCCTTGAATCTATTTTTCATCTCCATTGTATAACCTTAAGGGATTTGATTTAGGTCATACCAGAAAGGCTTAGTGGTTTTCCCTACTTTAATGTAAGCCTGAATTTTGCAATAAGGAGCTGATAATCTGAGCCATAGTCAGCTCCAGGTCTTGTTTTTGCTGACCGTATAGAGCTTCTCCATCTTCTGCTGCAAAAAATATAATCAGTCTGATTTCAGTATTGACCATCCAGTGATCTTCGTGCGTAGAATCTTCCCTTGTGTTTATGGAAGAAGATGTTTGCTATGACCAGTGTGTTCTCTTGGCAATATTCTGTTATCCATTACCCTACTCCATTTTGTATCCCTAGACCAAATTTTCCTGTTACTCCAGGTCCAGGTATCTCTTGAATTCCTACTCTTGCATTCCAATCTCCTATGATGAAAAGAATCTTTTTTTGGTGTTAGTTCTAGAAAGTATATAACCACTTATATACCAGTTAAAACTCATAGTTATCCCTCTCTTTACTCACATTCATATCCCACAATTCAACCAACTGCAGATGGTGAAGTACTGTATTTACTGTTGAAAAATACCTACATGAAAGTATTCATGGTCATCTCTCTATACAGACATATCTCAGAAGGTATTTATTATGGGAGTGGGCTTGCACAACAATTACAGATGCAGAGGAGTCCCATAGTCTCTTTTCTGTAAGCTAGAGAACCAGAAAATCTGCTTTTATAATTCAGACTGATGTGTAAAGCTTAAAACCAGGAAAGTTAAGGAAATAACCCCATATCTGAAGCCAAATGCCTTGAGAACCAGAGGACCACTGGTGTTAAGTCCTTGAGTCTCAAGTCTCAAGAGCTAGAAGATGCTATGTTCATGGGCAAGAAGAGGGAGAGAAAATGCTGTTTTGTTCCATTCAGGCCCCCAAGCAATTGGATGATGCCCACCTACATTGGGTGAAGGCAGTTGATGAATTCAAAAGCTAATCTCTTCCAGAAACACCATCTCAGAAACATCTAGAATCAATGCCACATAAAATTAATGAGCACTGAGTCCATAAACATGAAACATCCAAATGAAGGCCTCTTCCTGAGGATTTAAGAGCTGGTATCATTGGCTCTGGGGGTGGAGTGGACATTGGGCTGGGGGAATCTTAGGGCAAGAGGCACAGCTTCTCCATAAAACACAGGTAACACTGTACATACAGCACGTGGTGTTTCTGTAGAGTCAATAAGACAATGCATGCTGAAGCCTTAAAACTGGATCTGGAATATCGGAATAATACAATAAATGAGTCCTTTCCTTCTTTTCCCTTTCTAGCAGACATCCCCGGGATAAGGCAATGGCACCCCACTCCAGTACTCTTGCCTGGAAAATCCCATGGATGGAGGAGCCTGGTGGGCTACAGTCCATGGGGTCACACAGAGTTGGACACAACTGAAGTGACTTAGCAGCAGCAGCAGCAGCAGCAGACATCCCCAGGATTCATTTTTCAAGCGTATCCTCTATTCCTGCAACAGGAAGGAAAGAAGGAGGACACATCATTTACATGAGGCCATGAATGACTTGTGGGCTTCCCAGGTGGGCACTAGCGGTAAAGAACTGGGCTGCCAAAGCAGGAAGGTTAATAGAGGTGAGTTTGATCCCCATATCAGGAAGATCCCCTGGAGGAGGGCATGAAAACCCACTGTAGTATTCTTCCCTGGAGAATCTCATGAACACAGGATCCTGGAGAGCTACAGTCCATAGCATTGCAAAGAGTTGACACAGCTGAAGCGACTTAGCACGCATGCACACGTAAATAAATCATAACTCACCAAAGCTGCTTTAGCATCACCACTGGGAAGTTCAGGGGAAAGTCATATGAAAGATTCCACTCCTCTCTAGTGATAGACGTTCTGAGCCTCAGGACTCCTAGGCCACCCTCTGGTAGATCAAACTAGATGACATAAAGTAGTGTTGTAAGCAGGTCTGTAGGGTTCAGCATCCTATAAATATCATGCTTGTTTAGTATAAATATTTGTGCTATGATTTATGTAAATATAGAAGATGTAAGATGCTTTTTTAAAAATAAAAAAATTTAGTAAGTTTAAAGAATGCATGCAAACATTGAAAAAAAAAAGTTCAACTTTGTTTGGAGCCTCCAAAGAAATGTGTCTTTAAAACTGATTTTAAAGATCATTCAGAAAGAACATTTTCTTCTTTAAAAATATTTAGAATAATAAAATTTCAGAGCTGGAAGCATTACAATTATACTTTTTAAAGTAGACATTATATTTAAGAGCAGTTTTTGTTCAAAGTAAAATTGAGCACAGGTAAGAGAGTTTCCATTTAAATTCCTGACTCCAACACATGCATCGCCTCTCTAGCTGTCAACATTCCCTTCTGGACTGGTTTATTTGTTATAATCAATTAATCTACATATCATCATCACCCAAAGTATATAGTTTATATATTGTTGTTGTTGGTGGTGGTGGTGGTGTGTGTGTGTGTGTGTGTGTATACTTTATTACCCAAAGTTTATAATGAGTTTCTGTATTGCTATTGTGAGTTCTATGAGTTTTGGCAAATGTATCATGACACGTATCCACCATTGCAGGGTCATGCAGAGACTATTCACTGCCCCCCAAATCCTCTTTGCTCTGCCTATTTGTCCCTCTTCAACTCCAAGCCCTGGAAACAACTGATTTTTTCACTGTTCTCAGAGTTTGCCTTTTCTAAAATGTCATAGAGTTGGACTAATACTGTACTGATTCTTTCAAATTAGTAATAGACATTGAGGGGTCCTTCATGCATTTTCATGGTTTGGTAACATTCCATTGTCTGTATATATCACAGTTTAATGATTCTTTCATGTACTGAAGCACATCTTAATTGCTTTCAAGTTTTCATGATGATAAATAAAGCTGTATGTACATGTATTTGTGTGGACAGACTGAACTCATTTAGACAGATACCTAGACGTGAGAATGTTGAATTGTAGGGTAACAGTGTGTATTAAGATTAATTTTTTTTCTCAACAATCTCTTCTGTTAGGCAGATATTGTCCCACAAATGGAAGTGATCCCATAACTGACCTTGCAGCCTGGCATGGCATGGCAGTAAACAATTATGACTGATGGCCCATAGAATATTCTACCATCAGTTTTATAGTCAAAAACTATTTTCATTAAAGTGCCCATTTGGGGAAAATCAATATTATATTATTGGCCACCAATAATATAAATATAGAAGATACAGAAGAAATAGCACTTTTGATGAGTAATATGTTGGTGTAAATTATGAAAGAAAAATCCATTGTTTTCCAAGGTTTTGTTCAAGTAACAAAGAGCAACATTTTTGTGTAAAACATTTTAATAATACAGCTATAAGAAGCATCTCCTCTGACATTCCTCCTCATTTGCGTGCATATATATATATGCTATATATATATGCATATATATATATATATATATATAATGCTATAACAAGGACATGCTACCATATTCCACACACATACACAAAAAAAAGGATGGACTTTGGGGGGAATCATGCTAAGTGAAATACGTCAGAGAAAGATAAACATTGTATGTTCTCACTCATATGTTGGATCTAAAAAAACTGATCTCCTTCCTTCATGAAAGTTTTGTAAATTCTGTCTCTTTATTTCTCCAACTCACTTTAGATTGTCTCTTGACTTTTCAAGATGGCAATAGCCTTATTCTCATCACTGGTTATGAAAAAGTCTGATAATAGAAAATGCTTACTATAATTCAGAGAACTGAGTGGACATATAATGAAAATCGCCAGAACTTTACAATCACCAGTTCTTTCATAATAGATCACCCCCTGGACATCTCAGCATAGTGATCTAAGATGCTCAGAAGTATGAATTACAATATTCCATTACTGAATAGATTTTATTTGCCTAATGGTCAGCAAGCCAAGTACCAGGAGTCCAAGGTTGTTTATCTACAAGGCAGTTATGGGAGGAGACAGGAGAAGAAGTCGGTCTATCATGTCAAAGGCAGGGAGCAGGAATATTTATGGTACAAAAGTGTAGGGAGATTGGAGGTGCAGGGAAAGGTGATTGAAGACAGGACAAAGTGAGGTCATCGCTGCCCTGTGCAGGTGTATCTCTCTTACCTGGTACTTCATGGGATGCATGTTTGGAAGATGGTGGCTTTAGCATGATCTCGGGATGGAGCTTTTGGCCCTCTCACATCAAATGGTTATCCACTGTACAATCACCCAGGCCCAGCTGAAACACAATGTTGTGCTTAATTTCCACTGTATAGTAAAGTGTGTGTATATATATATATATATATATATATATATATATATACATGTGCTGCTAAGTCGCTTCAGTCGTGTCCGACTCTGTGCGACCCCATAGATGCAGCCCACCACGCTCCACCGCCCCTGGGATTCGCCAGGCAAGAACACTGGAGTGGGTTGCCATTTCCTTCTCCAATGCATGAAAGTAAAAAGTGAAAGTGAAGTCGCTCAGTCGTGTCCAACTCTTCATGACCCCATGGACTGCAGCCTACCAGGCTCCTCCACCCATGGGATTTTCCAGGCAAGAGTGCTGGAGTGGGGTGCCATTGCTATATATACTTTTTCATATTTTCCATTATGGTTTATCACAGGATATTGACTATATTTCCTTGTGCTATAGAGTGTGTGTGTGTGTGTTCATCATATCCAACTCTGTGACCCCATGGACTGTAGCCCAGCAGGCTACTCTGTCTATAGAATTTTACAGCCAAGAATACCTGAGTGGGTTACTATTTCCTACTCCAGGGGATCTCCCGATCCAGGGATGAAACCTGCGGGTCTTATGTCTCCCGCATTGGCAGGCGGATTCTTTACCTCTGTGTCACCTGGGAAGCCCCTGTGCTATACAGTATGGCCTTGTTTAAGCATTCTATACATGAACGTTTGCATCTGCCAATTGAATACTCCCCGTCCTTCCCTCCCTACACTCCTCCCCTTGGCAGCCACAAATTTGTTCTCTATGCCTTTGACTCTGTTTCTTTTTCATAGATAGGTATATTTGTGTTGTATTTTTGACTCCACATATACGCGATATTGGGCTTCCCAGGTGGCGCTAGTGGTGAAGATCCTGCCTGTTAATGCAGGAGAGGTAAGAGAGACATGAGTTTCATCCCTAGGTCAGGAAGATCCCCTGGAGGATGGCATCACAATTCACTCCATTATTCTTGCCTGCAGAATCCCATGGACAGAGGAGCCTGGCAGGCTACAGTCCAGAGTCGCACAGAGTGGACAGGACTGAAGTGACTTATCACAATATGTGATATCATATGGTGTTTGTCATTCTCCTTCTGACGCACTTCATCAGTATGATCATCTCTAGGTCCAGCCACACTTCTACAAATAGCGTTATTTTGTTCTTTTAGTGGCTGGAAAACATACACATACACACAACCACATCTTCTTTTTTTTTTTTTTTTTAATTTTTTAGTTTTTATTTTTTAAATTTTAAAATCTTTAATTCTTACATGCATTCCCAAACATGAACCCCCTCCCACCTCCCTCCCCATAACATCTTTCTGGGTCATCCCCATGCACCAGCCCCAAGCATGCTGCATCCTGCGTCAGACATAGACTGGCGATTCAATTCACATGATAGTATACATGTTAGAATGGCATTCTCCCAAATCATCCCACCTCTCCCTCTCCTCTGAGTCCAAAAGTCCGTTATACACATCTGTGTCTCTTTCCCTGTCTTGCATACAGGGTCGTCATTGCCATCTTCCTAAATTCCATATATATGTGTTAGTATACTGTATTGGTGTTTTCTTTCTGGCTTACTTCACTCTGTATAATCGGCTCCAGTTTCATCCATCTCAACAGAACTGATTCAAATGAATTCTTTTAACGGCTGAGTAATACTCCATTGTGTATATGTACCACAGCTTTCTTATCCATTCATCTGCTGATGGACATCTAGGTTGTTTCCATGTCCTGGCTATTATAAACAGTGCTGCGATGAACATTGGGGTACATGTGTCTCTTTCAATTCTGGTTTCCTCGGTGTATGCCCAGAAGTGGGATTGCTGGGTCATAAGGTAGTTCTATTTGCAATTTTTAAGGAATCTCCACTGTTCTCCATAGTGGCTGTACTAGTTTGCATTCCCACCAACAGTGTAGGAGGGTTCCTTTTCTCCACCCTCCAGCATTTATTGCTTGCAGATTTTGGATCGCAGCCATTCTGACTGGTGTGAAGTGGTACCTCATTGTGGTTTTGATTTGCATTTCTCTAATAATGAGTGATGTTGAGCATCTTTTCATGTGTTTGTTAGCCATCCGTATGTCTTCTTTGGAGAAATGTCTATTTAGTTCTTTGGCCCATTTTTGATTGGGTCGTTTATTTTCTGGAGTTGAGCTGCAGAAGTTGCTTGTATATTTTGAGATTAGTTGTTTGTCAGTTGCTTCATTTGCTATTTTCTCCCATTCAGAAGGCTGTCTTTTCACCTTGCTTATATTTTCCTTTGTTGTGCAGAAGCTTTTAATTTTAATTAGATCCCATTTGTTTATTTTTGCTTTATTTCCAGAATTCTGGGAGGTGGATCATAGAGGATCCTGCTGTGATTTATGTCTGAGAGTGTTTTGCCTATGTTCTCCTCTAGGAGTTTTATAGTTTCTGATCTTACATTTAGATCTTTAATCCATTTTGAGTTTATTTTTGTGGGGTGTTGAAAGTGATCTAGTTTCATTCTTTTACAAGTGGTTGACCAGTTTCCCAGCACCACTTGTTAAAGAGATTGTCTTTACTCCATTGTATATTCTTGCCTCCTTTGTCAAAGATAAGGTGTCCATGTGTGGATTTATCTCTGGGCTTTCTATTTTGTTCCATTGATCTATATGTCTGTCTTTGTGCCAGTACCATACTGTCTTGATGACTGTGGCTTTGTAGTAGAGCCTGAAGTCAGGCAAGTTGATTCCTCCAGTTCCATTCTTCTTTCTCAGGATTGCTTTGGCTATTCGAGGTTTTTGTATTTCCATACAAATCTTAAAATGATTTGTTCTAGTTCTGTGAAAATGTGGCTGGTAGCTTGATAGGGATTGCATTGAATTTGTAAATTGCTTTGGGTAGTATACTCATTTTCACTATATTGATTCTTCCAATCCATGAACATGGTATATTTCTCCATCTATTAGTGTCCTCTTTGATTTCTTTCATCAGTGTTTTATAGTTTTCTATATAGGTCTTTAGTTTCTTTAGGTAGATATATTCCTAAGTATTTTATTCTTTTCGTTGCAATGGTGAATGGAATTGTTTCCTTAATTTCTTTTCTACTTTCTCATTATTAGTGTATAGGAATGCAAGGGATTTCTGTGTGTTGATTTTATATCCTGCAACTTTACTATATTCATTGATGATCTCTAGTAATTTTCTGGTGGAGTCTTTAGGGTTTTCCATGTAGAGGATCATGTCATCTGCAAACAGTGAGTTTTACTTCTTCTTTTCCAATTTGGATTCCTTTTATTTCTTTTCTGCTCTGATTGCTGTGGCCAAAACTTCCAGAACTATGTTGAATAGTAGCGGTGAAAGTGGACACCCTTGTCTTGTTCCTGACTTTAGGGAAATGCTTTCAATTTTCACCATTGAGGATAATGTTTGCTGTGGGTTTGTCATAGATAGCTTTTATTATGTTGAGGTATGTTCCTTCTATTCCTGCTTTCTGGAGAGTTTTTATCATAAATGGATGTTGAATTTTGTCAAAGGCCTTCTCTGCATCTATTGAGATAATCATATGGTTTTTATTTTCAATTTGTTAATGTGGTGAATTACATTGATTGATTTGCGGATATTGAAGAATCCTTGCATCCCTGGGATAAAGCCCACTTGGTCATGGTGTATGATCTTTTAATGTGTTGTTGGATTCTGATTGCTAGAATTTTGTTGAGGATTTTTGCATCTATGTTCATCAGAGATATTGGCCTGTAGTTTTCTTTTTGTGACATCTTTGTCAGGGTTTTGGTATTAGGGTGATGGTGGCCTCATAGAATGAGTTTGGAAGTTTACCTTCCTCTGCAATTTTCTGGAAGAGTTTGAGTAGGATAGGTGTTAGCTCTTCTCTAAATTTTTGGTAGAATTCAGCTGTGAAGCCGTCTGGACCTGGGCTTTTGTTTGCTGGAAGATTTCTGATTACAGTATCAATTTCCGTGCTTGTGATGGGTCTGTTAAGATTTTCTATTTCTTCCTGGTTCAGTTTTGGAAAATTGTACTTTTCTAAGAATTTGTCCATTTCTTCCACGTTGTCCATTTTATTGGCATACAACTGCTGATAGTAGTCTCTTACGATCCTTTGTATTTCTGTGTTGTCTGTTGTGATCTCTCCATTTTGATTTCTAATTTTATTGATTTGATTTTTCTCTTGCTTCTTGATGAGTCTGGCTAATGGTTTGTCAATTTTATTTATCCTTTCAAAGAACCAGCTTTGGCTTTGTTGATTTTTGCTATGGTCTCTTTTGTTTCTTTGCATTTATTTCTGCCCTAATTTTTAAGATTTCTTTCCTTCTAGTCACTCTGGGGTTCTCCAACTCTTCCTTTTCTAGTTGCTTTAGTTGTAGAGTTAGGTTATTTATTTGACTTTTTCTTGTTTCTTGAGGTATGCCTGTATTGCTATGAACTTTCCTCTTAGCACTGCTTTTATAGTGTCCCACAGGTTTTGGGTTGTTGTGTTTTCATTTTCATTAGTTTCTATGCATATTTTGATTTCTTTTTGATTTCTTCTGTGATTTGTTGGTTATTCAGAAGTGTGTTGTTCAACCTCCATATGTTGGAATTTTTAATAGTTTTTCTCCTGTAATTGAGATCTAATCTTAATGCATTATGGTCAGAAAAGATGCTTGGAATGATTTCGACTTTTTGAATTTATCAAGTTTAGATTTATGGCCCAGGATGTGATCTATCCTGGAGAAGGTTCCATGAGCACTTGAAAAAGGTGAAATTCGTTGTTTTGGGGTGAAATGTCCTATAGATATCAATTAGGTCTAACTGATCTAATGTATCATTTAAAGTTTGCGTTTCTTTGTTAATTTTCTGTTTAGTTGATCTGTCCATAGGTGTGAGTGGGGTATTAAAGTCTCCCACTATTATTGTGTTATTGTTGATTTCCCTTTCATACTTGTTAGCATTTGTCTTACATATTGTGGTGCTCCTATATTGGGTGCATATATATTTATAATTGTTATATCTTCTTCTTGGATTGTTCCTTTGATCATTATGTAGTGGCCTTCTTTGTCTCTTTTCACATCCTTTGTTTTAAAGTCTATTTTATCGGACATGAGTATTGCCACTCCTGCTTTCTTTGGTCTCTATTTGCGTGGTATATCTTTTCCAGCCCTTCACTTTCAGTCTGTATGTGTCCCTTGTTTTGAGGTGGGTCTCTTGTAAGCAGCATATAGAGGTCTTGTTTTGTATCCATTCAGTCAGTCTTTGTCTTTTGGTTGGGGCGTTCAACCCATTTACGTTTAAGGTAATTATTGATAGGTATGATCCCGTTGCCATTTACTTTATTGTTTTGGGTTCGGGTTTATACACCCTTTCGTGTTTCCTGTCTAGAGGATATCCTTTAGAATTTGTTGAGCTGGTTTGGTGGTGCTGAATTCTCTCAGCTTTTGCTTGTCTGTAAAGCTTTTGATTTCTCCTTCGTATTTGAATGAGATCCTTGCTGGGTACAGTAATCTGGGCTGTAGGTTGTCTTTCATCACTTTAAGTATGTCTTGCCATTCCCTCCTGGCCTGAAGAGTTTCTATTGACAGATCAGCTGTTATCCTTATGGGAATCCCCTTGTGTGTTATTTGTTGTTTTCCTTGCTGCTTTTAATATTTGTTCTTTGTGTTTGATCTTTGTTAATTTGATTAATATGTGTCTTGGGGTGTTTCGCCTTGGGTTTATCCTATTTGGGACTCTCTGTGTTTCTTGGACTTGGTGATTATTTCCTTCCCCATTTTGGGAAGTTTTCAACTATTATCTCCTCAAGGATTTTCTCATGATCTTTCTTTCTGTCTTCTTCTGGGACTCCTATAATTCGAATGTTGGAGCGTTTCATATTGTCCTGGAGGTCTCTGAGATTGTCCTCGTTTCTTTTAATTCGTTTTTCTTGTTTCCTCTCTGATTCATTTATTTCTACCATTCTATCTTCTATTTCACTAATCCTATCTTCTGCCTCTGTTATTCTACTATTTGTTGCCTCCAGAGTGTTTCTGATCTCATTTATTGTGTTATTCATTATATTTTGACTCTTTTTATTTCTTCTAGGTCCTTGTTAAACCTTTCGCAACTTCTCAATCCTTGTCTCTAGGCTATTTATCTGTGTTTCCATTTTGATTTCAAGATTTTGGATCATTTTCACTATCAATATTCGGAACTCCTTCTCCGGTAGATTCCTACTTCTTCCTCTTTTGTTTGGTTTGGTGAGCAACTCTCCTGTTCCTTTACCTGCTGAGTATTCCTCTGTCTCTTCATCTTGGTTATATTGCTGCGTTTGGGGTGGCCTTTTATATTCTGATAATTTGTAGTTCTCTTTATTATGGAGCTTCCTCACTTTGGGTGGGGTTCTATCAGTGGCTTGTCAAGGTTTCCTGGTTAGGGAGGCTTGTGTTGGAGTTTTGGTGGGTGGAGCTGGGTTTCTTCTCTCTGGAGTGCAGTGGAGTGACCCGTAATGGGTTATGAGACATCAAAGGTTTTGGGATAATTTTGAGCTGCCGGTATATTGAGGCTCAGGGAGTGTTCCTGTGTTGCTGGAGAATTTGGGTGGTATGTCTTGTTTTGGAACTTGTTGGCCCTTGGGTGGAGCTTGGTTTCAGTGTAGGTATGAAGGCATTTGATGAGCTCCTATTGCTTAATGTTCCCTGAATTCAAGAGTTCTCTAATGTTTTCAGGCTTTGGGTTTAAGCTTCCTGCTTCTGGTTTTCAGTTTTATTTTTACAGTAGCCTCTAGACTTCTCCATCTATACAGCACTGATGATAAAACATCTAGGTTAAAGATGAAAAGTTTCTCCACATTGAGGACACTCAGAGGTTCACTGAGTTACAAGGAGAAGAGAAAATGGAGGGGTAGTTAGAGGTAACTGGAATGAGATGTGGTGAGATCAAGAGAGAGCAAGCTAGCCAGTAGTCACTTCCTTATGTGCGCTCTATAGTCTGGACCGCTCAGAGGTATTTACAGAGTTATACGGGGAAGAGGAGAGGAGGAAGTAGACAGAGGTGACCAGGAGGATAAGAGGAATGAGTAGGAGAGACAAATCCTGCCAGTAACCAGTTCCTTAGGTGTTCTCTACCGTCTGGAACACACAGAGATTCACAGAGTTGGATAGAGAAGAGATGGGGAGAAAAGAGACAGAGGCCACCTGGTGGAGAAAAAGGAGAGTCCAGAGGAGAGAGTGGTCAAGCCAGTAATCTCGCTCTCAGGTAAACTTGGGTAGTGCAGTTTGGGTTTTTAAATGTACAAAATTGGCAACAAAAACCTAAGAGCAAAGATTAAAAATCTGTTTTTGAAGACAATGGTCTGCTTTTCTGGTTGCCTGATGTCCTCTGCCAGCCTACAGAAGTTGTTTTGTGGAGTTTGCTCGGCGTTGAAATGTTCTTTTGAGGAATTTGTGAGGGAGAACGTGATCTTCCCGTCCTATTCCTCCGCCATCTTTCCCTCCCTCTCAACCACATCTTCTTTATTCATTCTTTTGTTGATGGGCAGTTAGGTTGTTTTCATATGTTGGCTATTGTTAATAATGCTGCTATGAACATAGGGGTGTGTGTATCTTTGTTTCTCAAATAATTTTATTTAGCTAGTTATTTTTCACTGCACTAGGTCTTCTTTCTTGTGTGCAGGCTTTCTCTAGTTGCTTCGAGCTGGGGCTGCTCTCTTACTGCGGTACGTGGGCTTCTCATTGCAGTGGCTTCTCTTGTTATAGAGTTTGGGCTCTAAAGCCCGCAGGCTCCAGTAGCTTCGGTGAGTAGGCTCACTAGTTGTGGCACATGGCCTTAGTTGCTCTGGGGCCTGTGGGATCATCCCGGAATGGCAAGTGAACCCATGTCCCCTGCATTGCAAGGAAGACTGCCAACCACTGGACCACCGTGGAATCTCCATGTATCTTTTTGAATTCTAGTTTTGCTTGCAATGCAGGAGACCTGGGTTCAACCACTGGGTTGGGAAGATTCCCTGGAGAAGGGAAAGACTACCCACTCCAGAATTCTGGCCTGGAGAATTCCATGGACTGTATAGTCTATTGGGTTGCAAAGAGTCAGACATGACTGAGTGACTTTCATTTTCACTTTTTGTCTGGTTTTATGTTCAAGAGTAGGACTGCTTGATCATACGCTCACTCTATTTTTAGTAACTTGAGGAAACACCATACTGTTTTCCCTGGTGGCTGTACCAATTTACATGTTCACCAATAGTGTGAGAGGGAAAACAGCTTCTCATAAAAGCTGTGATCCCTTTGAACCATCCCCAGCTTCTGCAAATTCTGAATTTCCCTAAGATAACGTGAAGTCTTTCAGTCAGTTCTTCTCAATATTTAGGTTGTCTGAAAACTTGGGGGTCCTTTGGATCCCCTCAGCTAAATATTCTTTATGTAGAAATTGGCAGATACGTCTATCTGAAAATAACCTTGGTTCACCAGTCAAAGAATGGAGAAAATTTGAGTGAATTTTAGGTGTTCCTTGAAGGTTATCTGAAGTAGTGAATGAAAAGTGCCCACACTGCTGCTCACCCAGCTTGCATTTAATAACAGAGCTATTTATGATTATCATTATTACTAATCTCACTCTGTTGCAGGTATTTATAAAAGAGATGGATGGCCTGGGACTTAACATATCTATTGAGTAGAATCCAGTTCTAACTTTTTTTTTTTATGCAAAGGTCATTTATAATCCTGAGAGAAGTATGGTGAAAGGGATCTTTGTCAAAGTGAACAAGGAGGTGAACACTCTTCAAAGAGTCCTCACCTTGGTGGCTAAAGGTATATAGGAAAAGTTTGGGCATCAAATAAATGGGATGGGAGAGAGGCATGGAAAACTCTGAAAGATGGAGAAAGGGTCTCCCTTTATTCCTGAACTTAAACTTCAAAAGATTCCCCCTGTGGTGCAGCCTGGGGTGGAGGTCACTCCTGATTGTGGCAGAACCTGAAACACCAGTACCAGCTTCTGCATTTATTATGGGAAAGGCTTATTTTTTGTTTGTTTGTTTGTTTTTACTTTTGCATTTTTTAGTTTTTACTTTTATTATGATGATCATTTAATTTTAGGTGTGTGTGTGTGCTGGGTCTTTTTTGAGGCACAGGGGCTTAGTTAACCAGTGGCATATGAGGTCTTAGTTCCCAAACAGGGATCAAACCCATATCTCTTGCATTGAAAGGCAGATTCATAACCACTGGACCACCAGGGAAGTCCCTAGAAAGCTGCTGGTTTTAATGAAGAGAGAAATACATTTTATTTCTGTGACTTTGATGTTACCCTGATCATCATCTATATTGAACTTGGTTAAGTTTGAAGAATTAGCAATTATCTATATATACTTAGAAAGGTCAATCCTAAAGGAAATCAAACCTGAAGATTCACTGAAAGGACTGATGCAGAAGCTGAAGCTCCAATACTTTGGCCACCTGATGTGAAGAGCTGACCCATTGGAAAAGATTCTGATGCTGGCAAAGATTGAGGGCAGGAGAAGAGGGCGACAGAGGATAAGATGGTTGAATGGCATCACAGATTCAATGGACATGAGTTTGAGCAGACTCTGGGAGATAGTGAAGGAAAGGGAAGCCTGATGTGCTGCAGTTCATGGGGTGACAAAGAGTAGAACATGACTTAGCAACTAAACAATAGCAACAAATCAGAAAGGAGGCAATAAGATTATTGTTGGCTTCCAAGACCCCTAGAAAATGACTGGGGCTATTTTCCATCTGGAAGGTGTCCTCAGTGAGAAAAAAACTTTTAGGAAAATCTCTCCTGATAGCACGTGCCTCTGGGTGACAGGGTTATTTGCCAGTGACCCACACTTATTTTTCTCTGATGCTTTGTTCTCAAAGAGCTCATAGTGCCCACCTTCAGTGGCTGTCAGTGTTGCAAATGTCTGATCCCAGGCCTCACACTCCTCCCTCTTCTCACAACTTAGGTTTAATCTTTTCATGTGGCTTTCTGGACTGATCCCAAATATCTGGGGGAAACACCCTCAAAGATGACACTATCTTTTCTGAGTCACCATCTTTTACTTTCTAAATATCACCCAGAATAACATCTTTAAATCTCCCTCTTTCCTGCTGCTGCTGCTAAGTTGCTTCAGTCATGTCCGACTCTGTGCGACCCCATAGACGGCAGCCCACCAGGCTCCCCCGTCCCTGGGATTCTCTAGGCAAGAACACTGGAGTGGGTTGCCATTTCCTTCTCCAATGCATGAAAGTGAAAAGTGACAGTGAAGTCGTTCAGTCGTGTCCAACTCCTAGCAACCCCATGGATTGCAGCCTACCAGGCTCCTCCGTCCATGGGATTTTCCAGGCATTAGCACTGGAGTGGGTTGCCATTGCCTTCTCCTCCTGTTTCCTAAAAGAGAAAAAAAAAAAAAAAACACTTAACATTGTTGTAATCATGCACATGGTCCGTCTGGGAATGCCCAGCTCCAAACTGTCCTGACACACTCTAGATGTAGTGTCCTACGTCTTACTGAAATTTTGACCCATCCACCTTCAGAGAAGGCTTGGCTTAGGCCTGGAAGCCCATCCACATCTCCCAAAGCTCTTCCTTTGCTGCCTGAATAGGCTCACAATCCCCTGTGTTCCCTACATAACACCTGAGTGACAAGCTGATACAGCGGTGCATGTATTTGGTTTACTTTAGGAACAACAGGATTGTTTTCATGAAGCTGTTAATTGAGGAACATTTTGATAGTTTTTATATGGGCAAAGTTCCCCCAACAATGATACTTTCAAGATATGTTTTTTTCTTGTTCAATGACTGAAACCAATAATTCCTTGCCCAACCAAACCCAGGAATATAACTGAGCATATTGGTCAATATCAACCAAGGTTTGTGGAGTGAATCCATAAATGAATCTTTGATTCCTTCTCCATCATTCCTTCTTTTCCCTGTATGTATATCTGTTTCAGTCACCTAAGGTGGAGAAAAACAAAGATCCAATCAGGACCAAGGACCAAGGGCCATCTATAATCTAATCAGGTACCCCTTTCTGATTGTGTTAATCACACAGAGGGATGATGAGATCAGAAATGTCTATAACATTCTCAGGCTCTGAAGAAAGGATGCAGAATCTTCTGTCTCCAGAGTCACTGGCTGGATCTTCCATAGAGTCTGTGGTCTGATTCCCCCACCAACCACATCACGCTAGTAAGTTGCTGTCAGTATTATTCTCATATGGTGTTAACTGACCTTGCAAGTAGCCTGTAACTCCAGATGGCATGGAGAGTTTTTCTTTTCTAATTATTTCCTTTCAGATGAGATTTCAGGTTTCTATTTATCTCTCAATGTTGTTTTCCCTGAGTCCCAAATATTTTGATTTGTACTGTAGCTGAAATAATTTTTAAATGTCTTTACTAGGAAGATATTTGTAATAAAATGTCTGTAATATTAGTTCTCAAAATTTAAAATACTTCTTTCACGTACACATGACATTCATGTCATGAGTATTTCTTTCATCTTTACCATCCAGCTTAACTAAGAATGTGGACTGCTACTTCACATGACAGTCCTCTTTCCATAGACTTAAGGTTCTAAATGACTATCTAAAAGTCTTCCCAAAATAAAGCTTGAGGTCAGCTTTCAGGATCTTGGTACCTTTCCCAGTGGGACATGATTTAAGCAAAGCAGTGGATGGATTTCAATGTGCTTGTGGTTGAAATGCTTGTTCTGAATCCAGTAGAGGAAAAGTTACAGCTTCGTGCTCACTGAGCCCTCAGTGTCATATGGGCTAAGTAAGGTGCTTTCACCCTTGCCAGTGCACAGACCCTGGCCTTGAGTAGGTTCTTCTGAAGGGTAGGGAAACAGTCTAAGGTGTGTCTCTGCTTGGTCTGAAGCCAATGCCTTGTTCTCTGACAGTTTACACAGTATTCTTTTTGGCACAGAGGCAGTATGAGTGTACGGACCCCACCCAGACTCCTGGACCTGGCGGGAATGCACCTGCTGAGGGATGATGACTTGGCCTTTTCTGCTCTGGAACAGCTGCCTGTGGAGCTCTTCCCACCCCTCTTCACTGAGGCCTTCAATGGGAGACACACTGAAATTCTGAAGGCTATGGTGCAAGCCTGGCCCTTTGTCTGCCTGCCTCTGGGGGGACTCATTGACCTGCCTCATGTGGGGCCCCTACAAGCAGTGCTGGAAGCCCTTGATGTCCTATTTGTCCAGAAGGTTTGCTCCAGGTGAGTCTGATTCAGATAACCTGGTAAAATCCTGGTGTCTCAGAGGAAACACCTGGGGTGATGAAAACTGGGTGGAAAAAGGATGGACCAGAGGGGTCTGAAGAAGGAAATGTAGAAGCCTAGAGGCCTTGCCTCACCAAGGGAAACACATTTGGGAAGTGTAGGTGTACCTACAATTAAAACAAAAAAAAAAGAGCCTAAAGAACATGCCACACCTCCTCACAATGATAAAAGTTACTAGAAGTGCGGGACCAGAAAAGAAGGGAGGGGTAAGGGAAATGGAAGAAATTGAGTCAGAAAGGGAAGAAGGCATGGCAGCAAGTGATATCAGGAAACTGAAGTTAGAGCACAGTTGGGAAGTCTGTTTTCAAATTTTCAGGCCAATGTTTCATTCTAGGTAGATTTTAATGCTTCCCCACCAATCTTCTTTTTCTCAATAGGAGATGCAAACTGCGGGTGCTAGATTTGCGGGACACTGGTCATAACTTCTGGAGCATGTGGTCTGGAGCCAGTACTCACAGGTGCACAAGCTCAGGAAGAGCACCAGTGGCTGAGCCCAGGTCAATAACAAAGCAGCATGAGGCTCCACTGAAGGTCTTTATAGACCTTTCCTTGAGAAAAAGGACCCTGGACAACTTCCTCACCTACCTCCTTAGGTGGGTGGAGCAGAGAAAATCTTCCATACACCTGTGTTGTAAGAAGCTGAAGATCGTTTCAATGCCAATGGACAGTGTTGTGAAGGTCCTGAGCATGGTGCAGCTGGATTGTATCCAGGAGGTGCAAGTGAGTTGCACCTGGAATCTGTCCACCCTGGCCACGTTTGCTCCTTTCCTGGGCCACATGAGTAATTTGCAGAGACTCGGTCTCTTCCCCATTCAAGTATCTGCCTTCAAGAAGCAGGAGCACGATCACGTTGTGCAAATTACCTCCCAGTTCCTGAGGCTGGGCCACCTCCGGGATCTCTATCTGGAGTCTCCCTCCTTCCTTGAAGGCCGCCTAGACCAGATGCTCAGGTGAGTGTGGACCGCTGGCTGGATAACATTGAATAGCATGAGAATATCAAATGCACTCTCTCCTGAAGTGTGATATCCTGTAACCACATAAATCAATTTGGGGCTAAACTGGTGTGATGGTTCTTGAAAGGGACACTCTGCTGTGGAGGTACAATTTATTGACTGGAAAGGTTGATCTAGCACTAAAGGGATTATAATTTCTACCTTCAGCAGAGATGTCTATGTTCAAATCACTTAAAATATAGGAAATAAAGAGGGCACTGAAGTGGGGAAACCACAGCAAACCAGAGTAGTTCTGAAGAGAAGCTCTATGCTCATCAGATTACTGATCAAAATGAGCCTGTCTTGAATCCCCTATCTGTAAAAGATTTTTTACTTTTTGCTCCAGATAAATTAATTAGTATAAGGGAAAAGTATGATTCTGGAGATGATGTTAATCGAGCTGAGAGAAAAGGGTAATAGAAAGTGGTAGAAAGTTAGCAGGGATGTAAGTGAGCCCCTCTAGACAGGCATCACATTTGATGCTGTGAGGTCTTATGTAAGTTGCTTCTTTATGCATGTCTCCCTAAAGCCTCAGTAGCCAGGAATACTGGCCTCTGAAGCCCAACTTTGGACTGAAGGAAGCCTTAGCTGAAACCATTTTCTATCTCATCATCTAGTACTAAAAACCAGTGATGTCCATGCTTGATTGACACTCTGTGTCCAGCTCCTCTGAGCACATTCTAGGGCATTCCATTATATTCATTCATCCTCATAAGGAAGTAGAGTATGTTGTAGTCTGTTTGATAAATGAGGAAGAGACCTTTCAATGTGCTATGAATTGACTCAGACACATAATGAAGGTGACAAGACTTAGCCTAGAGAGATACTGGGCAATCAGTGTATTGACCCTCATCAGACTTAACATTAGCCCTGTAGAAACCATTTGTCTATCACCTGTAGACATCAGTTTTAAGAACTAGTTTCTTGGTTTCTCCCCAGGTGCCTGAAGACCACCTTGGACAACCTCTCAATAACTAACTGCCAGCTTACAGAATCAGACTTGACACATCTGTCCCAGTGTCCGAACACCTGTCAACTAAAAAGCCTGGAACTGAATGGTGTCACCCTAACAGACTTTAATCCTGAGCTGCTCCAAGTTCTGCTAGAGAAAGTTGCAGCCACCCTCCAGGAACTGTATTTAGACCAGTGTAGGATCCAGGACTCCCAGTTTGAGGCCATCCTGCCATCCCTGAGCCGCTGCTCCCAGCTCAGGTCCTTCAGCCTGTGTGGGAACATCCTCTCCATGGCTGTCATGGAGAAGCTTCTGCGACAAACTGCTGGGCTTTCTTTTTTAAGTCAGGAGTGGTATCCTGCCCCTCAGGAGAGTTACAGCCCTCAAGGTATTCTCCTAGCTGGCAGATTTCCCCAGCTTCAGACTGAGCTGTTGGCGATTCTGAGAGACTTAGGGCAGCCCAGGACTGTTTGGCTAACATTCAGCCCCTGTCCTCACTGTGGTGATGACGTATGCACCCACATGGAGCCCATTATATTCAGCTATACTGCCTAGGTGGTTGCCTCTCTCAGAAGTTTTCTTCTGGGCACTTGGAAACTGAAATCTAGGACATGGCCACATCATGAAGTGAAAACAGAGCTATGGTTTCAGACATCAGCTCAATGTGAATGGGAAAAGGAAGGGTGATCCAGCAAGGGTGCAGGATTGCATTGGGAAATGTAGACTCTGGGAGGTGATGGGACGTTCAGAGTTATGGGTTTATAGCATCAGAAAAATGAATCTCACTTTCTGGAGGGAAATTTGGGATGCACATATTGTCATTATCTCTGAGAGGATGATTGTAAAATAATGGTCAGAAATAAAGAAATTTCAGTGTACATGGACTGGTGCCCTTCATGATATATTATTCTGTTCTCTGTTTACACCTCAGAAATCTCCAGGGACTGATGGAAGGAAACACACCAAATTGTCTATGATCTGAAACCCTACTATTTCCACTAGTTCTCTATTCCATTGTGGACATCTTGTATCTCTTTACTTACTTCTGTGGCTATTCAGTGGATTGACACACACAATAAGGGGAAACTACTCAGAGGCCAATGAGCCACTGGAGTGAAGAGCTCTTGGCAGGATTATCCCTGCTGGCTCACGCCACGGCCCTGGACACGAGAAGTTCTCCTGGTTCTCCTGGTGGGTCCATAGGTCTCAGTTCCTGGCCTCTCTGTGCTGGGAAAGGGCTTCACTATGCAAGTCAAGGCTCTCAGTTCTGGAAAGCATCATCCACACTGCAGATGAGCCAGACTCCCTTGTCCTCATCAACCCATGCCTGTCATGAGTGTGAGTTGTCCTTCTTGAATTAAACTAGTGTGACCAGTAAACACATACAATGTCCTTTGATCAAATACTAAAATCACACAGGCATATATCATGGTTTTAGTATTTCTCAAGTAAAGTAAAGTCACTCAGTCATGTCCAACTCTTTGTGACCCCATGGACTGTAGCCTACCAGGCTCCTCGCTCCATGGGATTCTCCAGGCAAGAGTACTGGAGTGGGTTGCCATTGCCTTCTACAGGGGATCTTCCCAACCCAGGGATCAAACCTGGGTCTCCCGCATTCCAGGCAGACGCTTTAACCTCTGAGCCACCAGGGAAGCCTTAGTATTTCTAAATCACATTAAGAAATTATATCCTGGACTTCCCTGGTGGTCCAGTGGTATGAATCTGCTTGCCAGTGCAAGGGACAAGGGATTGAACCTTGGTCCATGTGCTCTGGAGCAACTAAGCCCTTGGGCCACAATTACTGAGCCTGTGCTCTAGAGCCTGTGAGCTGCAACTACTGAGCTCACATACCTCAACTACTGAAGCCTGTGAGCTCTAGGGCCCTCAGGCCCCAACTACTGAGAGGGCATGCTGCAAATACTGAGTCTCACGCCCTCAGAGCATATGCTGCTCGTTAAGAGAAGCCACAGGCCCATGCACCCAAAGGAACAGTAGCCCCCACTCACCACAGCTAGAGAAAACTGGGGCACAGGAACAAAAACCCAACTCAACCAAAAGTAAAAAAATTAATAATTAATTAAAGAAAAATAAATTTTATCCTTTTGCGGGGTAGGTCATGTTTTCGAGAGATGGACACTATTCCTATAATACCTACTATCTCTTCCAAATAGGGAAGACTAGTACAGCATGTTTTATCATCAGCTTATCAGCCTATATAAAAGAAACACTTCCTATATACATCTTATCCCTCATAGGCAACTCTCCCTACCCTCAGTTCCACATCCTCAGATTCAAGAGACTGCAGATGATGTAGTGTTACATTTATTACAATAAAATATCCATGAGTAAGTGGATCTGAGCAGTTCAAAGGCATGATGGTCAAGATTCTTCTGTATATTAGGGGAATGGGTTCACACCATTAAGAGATGGAGTCCCACAGTCTGCTCTCTGTAAGCGAGAGAACAAGCAAAGTCAGGTTTATTACTCAGGCCAAGCCTTAGGGCTGAAAACCGGGGGAGCTGATGATATAACTCAAGGCTAAAGCCCTGAGCCCCAGGGGACCACTCATGTAAGTCCTGGCATCTCAAGTCTCAAGAGCCGGAAGCTGCTATGTTCATGGGCAAAAAGAGAAAGAGGGAGAGAAGATGCTGTCTTGTTCCATTCAGGCCCCCAGGAACTGGATGAAGTCCACACACATTAGTGAAGGCAGATGTCTTCACTCAGCTGGTGGATTCAAATGCTCATCTCTTTCAGAAACAGCTAGAATCAATGCCACATAAAATTAATCAACACAGAGACCATAAAAAAAGGGCACTCAAATGAAGGATTGTTGCTGAGGATTCTGGGGCTGTTTTTTTGTTTTTGTTTTTGGCTCTGTTGATGGAGTGGACCTTGGGCTGGGGAGATCTTAGGCAAGAGGCACCACTTGTCCATTAAGTGGAGGTAATGATGAAAACACAGCAAATGGAGTTTCTATAAGATCAATGAGATGATGCATGTTGAGACCTTGGCATTTACATGAGGACACCAATAAATCAGAATTCCCCCAAGCTGCTTTAGCAGCCAGGACAGGGACAAGCAGTGGGAAGTCATAGGAAAGTACTCCTCTCTAGTGATGGACACGCAGAGCCTCAAGACTCTTAGGCCACCTGCTGGGAGATCAAACCAGATGACTCCCCTGGTGACTCAATCATAAACAATCCCCTTGCCATTGCAGCAGACACAGATTCAGTCCTAGCATCAGGACTAACCCCTTGGAGTAGGGAATGGCAACCCACTCCACCATTCTTGCCTAGGAAATCTCATGGACAGAGGAGGCTGGCAGGCTACAGTCCATGGGGTCACAAAGAGTCAGACACAACTTACCAACTAAACAACAAGTGTAATGAGCTGGTCTGTAGTGTCAACCATCCGTAACATCAACTGTAACATAAGTGGTCATCAAATTAAATTCACCTATTCCTGTCAATTTTAGTTTACTTATTCCTAAAGTGTTAATGTTCACTCTTGCCACCTCCTTCCACTACCACATCCAATTTGCCTTGATTCATGGACCTAACATTCCAGGTTGATCTTCACAGCACTGAACTTAATTTCACCACCAGACATACCGACAACTGAGTGACTTCTCTGCTTTAGCCTACCCTCTTCATTCTTTATGAAACTGTTTCTCTGCTCTTCCCCAGTAACATATTGGACATTCCCCAACCTAGAAGATTCAGATTTCCAGAGAATACCAAGGCAAGATAAGAAAGACTTCTTAAGTGAACAATGCAAAGGAATAGAGGAAAACAATAGAATGGGAAAGACTGGACATCTCTTCTCTTCAAGAAAATTAGAGATACCAAGGAATATTTCATGCAAAGATGTGCAAAATAAAAGACAGAAATGGCAAGGACCTAACAGAAACAGAAGAGATTAAGAAGAGATGGCAAGAATACACAGAAGACCTATACAAAAGAAAAGTCTTAATTATCGGATAACCACAATGGTGTGGTCATTTGCCGTAGAGTCAGACATCCTGGAGTGTGAGGTCAAGTGGGCCTCAGGAATCATTACTATGAACAGAGGTAGTGGAGGTGATGGAACTCCAGCTGAGCTATTTCAAATTGTAAAAGATGATGCAGTTAAAGTGCTGCCCTCAATATACCAAAGAAAGGGTTAATAGCAAGGCTGGTCTCCCTATGGAGGCCAGAGGTCGCCAAGCCTCTGGAGGAGACAAAGGGCAAACATCTGATACTTTTTTTCTACATTCCTTTGCTCCAGCTTTAGGCACATAGGAGGGTCCTTTAATTCTGTGTGCTATGATGTTAATCAGTTCTGCCTGAAAGTAACTTTTTTCCAACCTTGAGTTGTGAATTGCCCGACCAAGTAATACATCCTACTCACAGGAAATGTTTTTCTTAAGCTATGTTAATAAAACTATGTATCTTGTTTGGAAGCCTGTTTTCCTTCAAGACTTACATGATATATCTAGCCCATAGACACCTCCTCCGGAGAGGACTCCCCTTGTGCAGATACATATGTTATGGGAGAGAGCTGCACCTGGTGCAGCTTGAGTTGTTTCTGCCTTGAGTTGTTTCTTTTATTTATGATCAACAGCTTCCTAAGAAGTATAAGATGCCTTGGTAAAAACTGGCAAGGGGGTACTTTCCCACCCCCCTCTGATGTCTATGACAGAAGCTTTCTCTATCTCTCTTATACTTTAATAAAACTTTGTTACACAAAAGCTCCGAGTGGTCAAGCCTTGTCTCTGGCCCCAGATCGAAATCCAATAGGCCGAGAATCTCGACATCGTTCACAGCTCACAGCCTCAACCTATCATCCTGGGGGCTTGTCCAGGATCCCAAGAGAAGGTGTGAGCTTTCATCTATCACCAGCAAATTTGGATAACTCAGCAGGGGCTATAGGACTGGAAAAGGTCAGTTTACATTCCAATCCCAAAGAAGAACAATGTCAAAAATTGTTCAAATTACTATACAATTGCACTCATTTCATTTGCTAGCAATATTATGCTGAAAATCCTTCAAGCTAGGCTTAAGTAGTACATGAACCAAGAACTTACAGATGTAAAATCTGGATTTAGAAAAGGCAGAGGAATAAGAGATAAAATTGCCAACATTCATTGCATCATATAAAGAGCAAGGGAATTCCAGGAAAACATTTGTTTCATTGACTATGCTAAGACC
Source organism: Ovis aries (assembly GCF_016772045.2). Lineage (NCBI taxonomy): Eukaryota > Metazoa > Chordata > Mammalia > Artiodactyla > Bovidae > Ovis > Ovis aries. The sequence continues at coordinate 53,843,466 of NC_056065.1, forward strand.
TTTGACTGTGTGGATCAAAACAAACTGTGGAGAATTCTTAAAGAGATGGGAATACCAAGCCCCCTTACCTGCCTCCTGAGAAACGTGTATGCTGGTAAATAAGCAACAATTAGAATTAGACATGGAACAACAGACTGGCTCAAAATTGAGAAAGGTGTGTGTCAAGGCTGTATACTGTCACCCACTTATTTAACTTCTATGCAAAGTACATCATGCGAAATGCCAGGCTGGGTAAGTTACAAGCAAGAATCAAGACTGCAGGAGAAATATCAACAACCTCAGACATGCAGATGATACTACTCTAATGCAGAAAGTGAAGAGGAACTGAAGAGCCTCTTAATGAGGGTAAAAGAGGAGAGTGAAAAGCTGGTTTAAAACTTAACATTCAAAAAACGAAGATCACAGCATCTGATCCCAACACTTCGTGGCAAATAGATGAGGAAAAAATGGAAACAGTGACAGAATTTATTTGCCTGTGCTTCAAAATCACTGTGGTTGGTGATTGCAGCCATGAAATTAAAAGATGCTGCTCGTTGGAAGCAAACCAATGACAAATCTAATTAACATATTAAAAAGCAGAGACATCACTTTGCTGACAAAGGTCCATATAGTCAAAACTACGGTTTTTCCAGCAGTCATGTAAGGATGTGAGAGTTGGACCATGAAAAAGGCTGAACACCAAAGAATTGATGCCTTCGAACTGTGGTGCTGGAGAAGACTCTTAACAGTCCCTTGGACTGCAAGGAGATCAAACCAGTCAATCCTAAAGGGAATCAACACTCAATGTTCACTGGAAGGACTAATGCTGAAGCTGAAGCTCCAATACTTTGGCCATCTGATGCTGGGAAAGATTTAGAGCAAGAGGAGAAAGGGGCAACAGAGGATGAGATGATTGGATGGCAACACTGACTCAGTGGATATTAGTTTGAGCAAACTCATGGAGATAGTGACTGGCAGGGAAGCATGGCATGCTGCAGTTCATGGGGCGGCAAAGAGTCAGAAATGGCTTCCACAACAAATAAATGCTTGTGGAAGTAAATAAATAGTTGTGCTGTGATCTATATAAATATAAAAGGTATAAACTGTGTTTACAAACTATAAAGAAAGTTTAGTAGTTTTAAAGAGTGCATGTGGATATTTTTGAAAAATGTTCAACTTGGTTTGGAATCGCAAAAGAAAAATATCTTTAAAACTTATTTTAAAGATCATTCAAAAAGAACAGTTTCTTCTTTAAAATATTTAGAATAATACTTTCAGAGCTATATTAAAATTATCCTTTTTTCTTTTTAAATTTAATTTAGTTATTCATTTTAATTGAAGGATAATTACTTTGCAATATGGTGATGGTTATGGCCATGCATCAATAGTAATTGATCATAGGTTTTAAAGTAGACTTTATATTGTAGAGCAGTTTTGTGTTCAAAGGAAAACTCAATATAAGGTAAGGGAGTTTCCCTTTAAATCCTGCCCTCAGCACATGCATCAGCTGCCCAGCTATCAACATTCCCCACTGGATTGGCATCTTTGTTATAAATGATGAACCTACATTGACATATCCTTGTCACCCAAAGTAGACAGTTTATATTGAGGCTCCATCTTGGTGTTGTGTGATCTAAGAATTTTGTCAAGTGTGTTCTACCAGATTGTAGAATCACACAAAGTATTTGCTCTGCCTATTTATCTTTCCTCCACCACTGTAATAAAAAAAAAAATCTGACGGTGTCACTGTTCTGAGTTTGCCTTTTGCAAAATGTCATGCAGTTGTACTCATTGCATGTGTGTTTCTCAGGTTAGTTATTTCACTTAGTAATAGACATTGATGGTTCTTCATGCCTTTTCATGGTTGATGCCATTTCATTGTCTCTATATATCACAGTTCATTGGTTCTTTCACCTACTGAGGACATTTTGATTCCTTTCAAGTTTTGACAATGAGAAAGAAAGCTGCTATAAGTTTCCATGTGCATGTTTTTGTGTGGACAGAAAGTTTCAACTCATTTGGATGAATTCCAAGGAGCAAAATTGCTGGATTGTAAGATAAGACTATGTATTAAAAATATATATTTTTTTATTGACACTCTCCCCAGTTAAACAGATACTGTTCCATAAAAGAAAGGGTAGGAATAGTATCTATCACCCTGTGGTCACAAAACTGACCGTAAACCTGATAAAGCAAAAATGATTATAAATGCATAGTCCATGGAAAAATTTATCCTTAGTTTATAGTCAAATATTATTTTTCCTTAAAATGCCAATTTGAGGAAAGTCAACATTATATTATTGTCTGATAATAATATAAATATGTAGCATATAAAAGAAATAACACTTTTGGTCAATGTATATGTGAATGTAAATTACCTATGAAAGAAAACATTTGTTTTCTACCATCTCTCGGACTTTCTCAAGTAGTAAAGAACAACATAAAATATTCCAGTGAAGCAGACGCAGAGGCATCTCTCCTAAAATTCATCCTCATGTGTGTATAAACATATATTGTTGCTCAGTCACTCAGTCATGTCCCACTCTTTGTGACCCCATCAACTGCAGCACACCAAGCTTCCCTGTCCATCACCATCTCCCAGAGTTGGCTTAAACTCCTGATCATTGAGTCAATGATGCTGTCCAACCATCTCATTGTCCTCTCCTCCTCCTGCCTTCAATCTTTCCCAGCATCAAGGTCTTTTCTACTGAGTTGGTTCTTCACATAAGATGGCCAAAGTGTTGAAGCTTCAGCCTCAGCGTCAGTCGTTCCAATGGATATTCAGGGTTGATTTTGTTTCGGATTGACTGGTTTGATCTCCTTGCAGTCCAAGGAATTCTCAAGAGTCTTCTCCAGCACCACAGTTCCAAAGCATCAATTCTTTGGCACTCAGCCTTCCTTCTGGTCAAACTCTCACATCCATAAATGACTGCTGGAAAAACCATAGTTTTAACTAGATAGACATTTGTCATCAAAGTAATGTCTCTGCTTTTTAATAAGCTGTCTAGGTTTATCATAGCTTTTCTTCCAAGGAGCAAGAATCTTTTAATTTCACAGCTGCATCACCATCTACAGTGATTTTGGAGCCCAAGAAAATAAAGTCTGTCATTGTTTCCATTGTTTCCCTGTCTACTTGCCATGAAGTGATGGGACTGCATGCTGTGATCTTTGTTTTTTGAATGTTGAGTTTTAAGCCAGCTTGTTCACTCTCCTCTTTCACCTTTATCAAGAGGCTCTTTGGTTCCTCTCACTTTCTGCGATAAGGGTGGTATCATTGTCATATCTGAGGTTATTGATATTTCTCCTGGCAATCTTGAATCCAGCTTCTGATTCATCGAGCCTGGAGTCTCTCAAGCAGGGTGACAATTTAAAACCTTGACACATTCCTTTCCCAATTTTGAGCCAGTCCATTGTTCCATATCCAGTTCTAACTGTTACTTCTTAACCTGCACACGTGTTTTTCAGGAAGCAGGTAAGGTGGTCTGATATTCCCACTTCTTTATGAATATTCTACAGTTTGTTGTGATCCACACAGTCAAAGGCTTTAATGTAGTCAATGAAGCAGAAGTAGATGTTTTTCTGGAAATTTCTGGCTTTTCCTATGATCCAGCAGATGTTGGCAATTTGACCTCTGGTTCCTCTGCCTTTTCTAAATCCAACGTGTACATCTGGAAGTTTTAAGTTCACTTATTGTTGAAGCCTAGCTTGAAATATTTTGAGCATTAACTTCCTAGCATGCGAAATGAATGCAACTGTGTGGTAGTTTGAACATTTTTTGGCACTGCCCTTCTTTGGGACTGGAATGATCTTTTCCTGTCCTATGGCCACTGCTGAGTTCCAAATTTGCTGGCATATTGAGTCCAGCACTTTAACAGGATCCTCTTTTAGGATTTTAAACTGCACAGCTGGAATTTCATCATCTTCACTAGTTTTGATCATAGTGCTGCTTCCTAGGGCCCACTTGACTTTGCACTCCAGGATGTCTGGCTGTAGGTGAGTGGTCATACCATCTTGGATATCTGGGTCATTAAAGATCTTTTTTGTGCAGTTATTCTGTGTATTCTTGCCACCTCTCCTTAATATCTTCTGCTTCTTTTAGGTCCATACATTTCTGTCCTTTATTGGGCCCAGTTATGCATGAAATCTTCCCTTGGTATCTTTAATTTTCTTGAAGAGATCTCTAGTCTTTCTTATTTATTGTTTTCCTCTATTTCTTTGCCTTGTTCACTTAGAAAGGCTTTCTCATCTTTCCTTGCTATGCTTTGGAACTCTGCATTCAGATGGGTATATCGTTCCCTTTCTCCTTTGCCTTTCACTTCTCTTCTTTTCTCAGCTATTTGTAAGGCCTCCTCTGACAATCATTTTGCATTTTCATTTCTTTTTTGGGGGATTGTTTTGATCACTGCCTCCTATAAAATAAATATATATAGTATATATACTATTATATATAATATATATGATTAGGCATTGAAAAGAAGGATATCCTACAGTATTCCACAAAAGTGATGGATTTTGAGTGCATTATGCTAAGTGAAATATATCAGATAAAGATAAACACTGTATGTTCTCACTTATACATGGAATCTGAAAAATGAAACTTTTAATTCTTTTTTCAATGGAAGCTTCTTCAACTCTGTCTCTTTACTTCTCCAATTCACTGTAGGTTGGCTCTTGATTTTCAAAAATGGTGATACTTTTATTTTCATCACTGGTCATGGATAACAATCAGATAATAGAAAATGTTCAATAAAATGCAGGGTTGAGTGGAAATATCATAAAAATTCCCTGAACTTTGTAATCACTGGTGCTTTCATCATAATGACCACCCATGTACATCTCAGCATGCTGATCTAAGATGCTCACAAGTATGAATTACAATATTCTGTTACTGAATCAGTTTCTTCTGCCTGACCATCAGCAAGCCAAACATCAAAATCCAGAGGTTTACAGGAGGGAGAAGTTTCATTTACAAGGCAGACAAGAGAGACAGGAGAACAATTTTGAGATCTATCATTTCAAAGACAAGGGAGCAGGGATATTTATGGGAGAAGAGTATAGGAAGATTGGACGATCAGAGAAAGGTGAGTGAAGGCAAGAAAAAGGTGAGACAATTGCTGCTCTTTGCAGACTACTCTGAGTTACGCGCTACTTCATAGGATACATGTTCAGATGAGGTGATTAGCATGATCTGCAGATGGAGGTTTTGGCTCTCTCCTATTGAATGGTCATCCACTGTGCACAGGTACAGGCTTAATTGAATGGTGGATGGTCTTGACTACTTTGAACTGGACAGCACTAGATCCATGACCTGAAAAAAAAATTACCATTACTATAATGACTCATTTCTCAGAGCTGATATCTATACGGAGTGGTTTAAAAGTTGTTTTTAATATATTGCTTGAGGTATGGGACATTTTCAGCATATGCAAATTGCAAGTACAATGAAAGGAAGTTTGACAGCTAAAGGCAAGATACAAAAGATCTTTATTTTTTTTATTTATATTTTAAATAAATATATTTATTATTTTATTTATATTTTATAAATTATGTATTTATTTTTGGTTGTGCTGGGCCTTCAGTGGTCTCTGGATCTTCACTGCTGTGCATGGGTTTTCTGTAGTTGCGGTGAGCAGGGGCTACTCTTAGTTGTGGTGCATGAGTTCTCATTGTGGTGGCTTCATGCTCTAGATTCACTGTCTTCAGTAGCAGAAGACCCAGTAGTTGCAGGGTGTAGGCTCTAGGAGGCAGGGGCTTCAGTAGTTAGGGCACACAGGCTCAGTGATTGTGGTGCAGGAGCTTAATTGCCCCATGGCTTGAGGAATCTTCCCAGACCAGGGATTGAAGCTGTGTCCCCTGCATTGGCAAGTGGATTCTTATCCACTATACCACCAGAGAAGTCCAAGAGGAAGGCTTTAAATAAGCTGTTCCATTCTCTGCTGTTCTGAGGCATACTCAAGAACATCTATTAATTAGTAGTTCTTGTTAATCCTGTGAGGAGGGTTTCATTTACACAACTGTGAAAGTGAAGTCCCTTCAGTTATGTCCAACTCTTTGTGACCCCATGGGCTGTAACCCACCTGGCTCCTCCGTCCACGGGATTTTCCAGGCAAGAGTACTGGAGTGGGTTGCCATTTCCTTCTCCAGGGGATCTTCCCAACCCAGGGATCTTCCCAACCTGGGGATCACACCTGGGTCTCCCTCACTGCAGGCAGATGCTTTACCATCTGAGCCATCTGAGCCAGGGAAGCCCTACACAAGAACTGGATCCATGCAATTTTGACTTCATAAATTTCTTCTAGGCTTAGTGGATATGGGAATATGATACATATTTATAAGACATGACTTGTAATAGTGAATGAAAGAATGATTATTATATTCCTAAGGAATTTTATGTCGTGGATTACATTATAAAGTTTATCATATGACTTGTACTTTAACCTACTATGGACAGCACCAACTTCTTAATGTGTTCTGTGTAATTTTTTTCATGAGAAAATGATCATGAGCCTACAAAGACCTTTCCCCTTCCTGTACACTCTTTCTATTCCACTCTTAGTCAGTTTAGGCTATTATAACAGAATAACAGGGACTGAGGGGCTTAAACAAAGAAAATGTGTATCTTCTTATTATGGAGCCTGGATAACTGTGATCAACAGGCAGTGAGGTCCAGGTGGTGGAGGGAACAAGATTCCTAGTTTCCTCACTTGGTGGAGAGGCAGGGAGCTCAGGTCTCTTCATCTGGTTCTAAGGGCTCTAACCTGTCATGGAGCTCCAACTCTACCTCCTCATCAAAGCTTAGTTACCTCCTGAGCAAGTGAGTGAGTGCTAGTCACTCAGTCATGTCCAACTCTTTGTGACCCCATGGACTGTAGCCCATCAGACTCCTCTGCCACTGGAATTCTCCAGGCAAGAATATTGGAGTGGGTTGCCATTTTCTTCTCCAAGGGATCTCCAGGGGGAAATCCCCAACCCAGGGACTGAATCCTGGTCCCTCACATTGCAGGAAGATTCTTTACTGTCTGAGCCACCAGGGAAGCCCAGTTACTTCCAAAGCTAACTTCAAATCCCACCACCCTGGGGACTAAGGCTTCATGATATGGGCTCAAGATGTGGGGTGTGTGTGGTGTGTATGGGAGGTGGAGTAGGAGATGGAGACTGATGAAACATTGATGGTGACACTGATGAAACATTCAGTTCATAGCAACGCATCATCATATATAGAGAACAAGACTCCAATGGACCCATTAACACTCCAATGGTCATCCTCCTCTCTTTGTTTCCCTTACAGCCACATCCAAGTGTCCTGCAAACTGCCACTGCTATGGTGGCTCTTGTGATTGTCTACCTCTGTGGGTCTCCAACACAGCTGCTCTGTCCAAGCCAGGATACAGGTTGAGCTCTCTACCTGCTCCTCTTTCCTGCTTGTTTGTCCACTACAACATCATCTCCAAGCAAACATCATGGGGAACAAGAAAGAATTCATCAGATCATGCGAATCTTTCAAAGGATCAACTCTTCATTCCAAGTCCCATGTGACCTCTGTGTGCTCTCCCTGCCCATCATCAGTGACTTGCCTGTTTTCAATTTGGCCACATACTTCACTACATTAGTGTCAGCACAGTCCACCCAGTGCCCTAACACAATCCTCTCAACAGAGAACACCCCTCTTTTGACCAAAATATATTCAGGCTCCTGAACCATCCTCTAGGATAGTCTGTGGATGCTTTTCTAAAATCCCAGTTTGAGCAAGAATTTTAAGTCAGTTCAGTAAATATTTCTACCATTGATAATTGATCACCCCTGAAAAATCTGATCAAAATGGCTCACTTCCCACTACTGGTATCATGCTGGGCACTCTTCACCAAGAAATCTATTCTGGTTCAGCCAGAATCCCTCTCAAACCTAATGTCTCCTCTCAACAATTTGCCAGCCCCAAAACACACTGCTTCTTGGCTGTGAATCCCTACTTGTATCTGGTGAATTGTGAGTGAAACCCAGTTACATGATGGGGTATCTTTTCCTCTATTGCCATAGTCCTGAATAAAATTTGTCTTCACCACTAAAACCTATGTCTGTCTCTGATTTTCTTAGACACAATTCCCTCAACAGATTGTTGCTCATTCAGGAAGGTCCTTCAGAATTCCCCTAGATTCCCACAAGTCCTATATTATAACCAACTTGGAAACTGGCCACTATTGTAGACTTCAGATTAGCCCATAAGTTTTCTTCAGAGAATTAGATTTTTTTAATTAAGTAAGTAATTTATTTTTATTTTGGCTGTGCTAGGTCTTCATTGCTGCATGGGCTTTCCATAGTTGGGGTGAATGGGAGCTACTCTTCATTGTGGTGCTCAGGTGTCTCATTGTGGTGGCTTCTCTTGTCTTGGAGCACAGGCTCTAGGGTGCACAGGCTTTAGTAGTTGCTTCCCATGGGCTCAGTAGTTGCAGCTCAAGGGCTCTAGAGCACAAGCTCAGCAGTTTGGGCTCTTGGGCTTAGTTGTCCTGTGAGTTCCATGTGAGGTCTTCCTGGACCAGGAATCGAATCGGTGATCCTGTATTGCAAGGTGGATTCTTAACCACTGGACCACCAGTGAAGCCCTAGATTCTTTTTTTTTTTTCTCTAAGTATAGTTGAATTACAATGTTGTGTTTAATTCCTACTGTACAGCAAAGTGACTCAGTTATACTTTCTGAGTACAACTCTTTCATATTCTTCTGATTCATATTCTGTTTTATATTCTTCTCCATTATGTTTATCATAGGATAATACAGAAAGACCCTGATGTTTACACATCTTATATATAATAGTTTGTATCTACCAATCCCAAACTCCCAATCCTTCCCTCCCTCATACTCCTAGCCTTCAGCAACTATAAGTCTGCTGGTTCTCTAAATTCATGACTCTGTTTCTGTTTTGTGAAAAATTGAAATTGAGTTGCTCAGTTCAGTTCACTTCAGTTCAGTCACTCAGTCGTGTCCAACTCTTTGCAGCCCCATGAATTGCAGCACGCCAGGCCTCCCTGTCCATCACCAACTCCCAGAGTTCACCCAAACTCATGTCCATCGAGTCAGTGATGTCATCCAGCCATCTCATCCTCGGTCATCCCCTTCTCCTCCTGCCCCCAACCCCTCCCAGCATCAGAGTCTTTTCCAATGAGTCAACTCTTCGCATGAGGTGGCCAAAGTACTGGAGCTTCAGCTTTAGTATCATTCCTTCCAAAGAACACCCAAGACTGATCTCCTTTAGAATGGACTGGTTGGAGCGCCTTGAAATCCAAGGGACTCTCAAGAGTCTTCTCCAACACCACAGTTCAAAAGCATGAATTCTTCAGTGCTCAGCTTTCTTCACAGTCCAACTTTCACATCCATACATGACCACTGGAAAAACCATAGCCTTGACTAGATGGACCTTTGTTGGCAAAGTAATGTCTCTGCTTTTCAATATGCTATCTAGGTTGGTCATAACTTTCCTTCGAAGGAGTAAGCCTCTTTTAATTTCATGGCTGCAGAAACCATCTGCAGTGATTTTGGAGCCCCAAAAAATAAAGTCTGACACTGTTTCCTGCATTGCAGGCAGATTCTTTACCAACTGAGCTCTTATTTGTGTCATATTTTACACTCCACATATAAGTGATATTGTATAGTATTTGTCTTTCTTGTACTGATTTACTTCACTTGATATGGTAATTTCTAGGTCCATCCACATTGCTGCAAATAACATTGTTTCATTCTTTTTAATAGTTGCATAATATTCCATCATGTATATATGTATATACACACACACACACATATTTTTTATCCATTCTTCTGTCAGTGGACATTCAGGTTCTTCCCACGTCTTGGTTATTGTATACAATGATGCTGTGAATTTTTTACTATTAGTTTGTCTGGGTATTTGCTTGGGAATGGGGATTGCTGGACCAGATCGCATGTATTCCAAAGTGGCTGCACCAATTTACATTCCCATCAATAGTGTAAGAGGCTTCCCTTTTCTTCACACACTTACTAGCATATATTAAGTAGATTAGAAGTCCCATTTGTTTATCTCTGGACTGGAGGTGCTGACTGCAAGGGAATGAAAGGTGAGCCTCTCGCTTCTTTTGGATCTTGCTCCTTTTGGATCCAATGCTCCTTTTGGATCTCATGGAAGCTGTAATCCTATAGGAACATCCCAAGCTTAGACTTCTCAAATTCCAAATTTTTGCTAGTATCAAGTGAAGTCTCTCAGACAGTCCTTTCCAATGTTTAGGTTTCCTGGCAACTTGGGAGAGTCCTTCTGATCCCATCAGCTATTTATTCTCTGCACAGAAACGGGTAGGTTACTCTACTTAGCAGTGACCTCTGTTCACTAGCCTAGAATGGGGAAAATCTGAGTAAGGTTTAGGTTTTCCCTGAAGGTTATCTGAAGTAGTACATAAAAAGTTCCCACATGGTGGCTCACTCAATTTGTATTCCATAACAGAGATGTTTATGCTTATCATTCTTACTAATAAAAGGGATTGGTGGCCCAGGATTTAAAACATCTATTAAGTAGAATCCAGTTAAACCCCTTCTTATGCAAAGGCTATGTTTACCATGGCAGAAATGTGAAAGGGATCTTCCCCAAAGTGACCAAGAGGGAGAACACCCTTCAAAGAGTCTTCACCTTAGTGGCCAGTAGTATATAAGAATTGTTTGGGCATCAAGTAAATTGGGTGGGAGAGAGGCATGGAAAATTCTTGGAGATAGGAGAAAGGGTCTCCCTTTATGTGTGATCTTAAACTTCAAAGGAGTTTTTGTCTGATGCAGCCCAAAGTGGGAGTCATCCTTAAATATGGTAGAAAGTTAAACATCAATCAGAGCTTCTGTATAGAGTGTAGGAAAGGTGCTGGTATTTATGACAAGAAAAATAGAATTATATTTCTGTACATAATGGCATTAGCTTGATCAGAATTTGTGTTGAACTTAGCAAAGTTTGAAGTTTGAGGAAACAGCCCTGAAAAATAGTTGGAGAAATTTACCCTCTGGAAAATGTCCTCAGTGAGAAAAATTAGGAAACAAACAAGCAAACCTCTCCTGGTAGCAGCTGCCTCTGGATGGCAAGGTTATTTGGGAATTACCCAGGTTTATTCCTTCTCTGACTCCAAGTTCCCAAAGATCGCACAGTGCCCACCTTCAGTGCCTCTCAGTCTTGAAAAATAAGCCTTGATCACAGGATTCACACTTCATCCTCATCTCACATCTTAGTTTTAATCTTTTTCTGCAGTTTGTTGTGCTGATCCCAGCTTTCTGAGGAAAAAAAAAAAAACAGTAAGGTGACACTGTCTCCTCTGATCCACTCTCTTTTACTATCTTTTTAAATTTTTATATTTTATTTTTCGTTGCGCTAGGTTTGTTGCTGAGCGTGCATTTCTCTAGTTGAGGCAAGTGGGGGCTACTCTCTAGTTGAGACACATGGGCTTCTCACTGCTGTGCCCTTTTGTGTTGTAGAGCATGGGCTCCAGAAAGCATCAGTTTCAGCAGTTTCAGTTCCCAGTTCAATTCAGTTCAGTTCAGTTGCTCAGACTTTTTGTGACCCCATGGACTGCAGCAGGCCAGGCTTCCTTGTCCACCATCAACTCCCACAGCTTGCTCAAACTCATGTCCATTGAGTTGGTGATGCCATCCAACCATCTTACCCTCTGTTGTCCCAGGCTTTAGAGCAAAGGCTCAGTAGTTGTGGTGCATGGGCTTAGTTGTTACTTGACTTATGGTGCCTTCCCCGACCATGGGTCAAACCCATGTTCCTGCATCGCCATCAGATTCTTTACCACCGAGCCACAGAGAAGCCCTCTTTTACTACCTTAATATCACCTAGAATAATGTCTTTGTGAATCAGTGAATGGGTCCTTGATTATCCAGCAACCCCATCATCCTCTGTCTCCTGAATGTGTATCCGATTCAATCAATTAACCTACAGAAATATGATGATCCAATCGGCACTCGGTAATCTAATCAGGTGTCCTTTTCTCATTGGGTTAGTAGTGGGACAGAGGGATGATGGGAATAAAAAGGTATATAAAAGTCTGAAGCACTGGAAAAGAGATGCAGAATCTTCCTGCTCTAGAGATACCAACTGGGTTCTCCACAACATCTGAGATCTGAGCGCCCCACCAGCCCCACCAGCCCCACCAGAGCAGTAAGTTACCGTCCTCATAAGGACACCCTTTTTAACTCATGCTTAAATCTTGAAGGGTAGCATGTATCTCTGGATGCAGTCAGGGCTTTCAAATAATTATTTCTCTCACATGAACACATTTCATGTTTTAGTTTTGCTTAGCAGTGTAGTTTTGCCTCAATCTCAAATGTCTTAATTTGTGCTTTAGTTGATATCAATTTAAAATGACTTTATAAAGGAGGTATTTTTAATGAAAATCATCCATTTTTGAATTGTATTTCATGAAATTTAAAATAAATATTTTGAACGCAATGGTATTCATGTTAGAGGTACCTCAGGTTGGAGGCTATGCTGGTCCATATGACTCTCACTGATTTGGGCTCAAAAAGATTGTTTGAAACTCTTCCCCAAATAAAGTTTGGAGTGAACTCTCAGGCTTGTTGGCATTCACTTTCTAGTGGGACCTGAATCATGCAAAGCAATGGAGTTACTAAACAGGCTAGCGACTGTCTTTTTTCCTCATTGGTACTTGTGAGAGGTTTGTTCTGAAACCAGTAGGTAAAGAGTTATAGCTTTGTGCCCATTGAGGCCAGAGTGTCACATGGGCTGATTGAGGCAATTCCATCCCTGCCAGACCAGTGACCTTGGCCCTAAGTAGGTTCTTCTGAAAGGGTGAGAGAATGTCTTATGTGTGCTTCTGCTTGGCCTGAGATGGATGCCTTGTGCCTTGGCAGTTTCTGCAGGATTCCTTTTCTTGTAGAGTCAAGATGAGTGCCCAGAACCCATCCAGACTCCTGGACCTGGCAGGAAAGCACCTGCTGAGGGAAGATGCTTTGGCCTTTTCTGCTCTGGAGGATCTTCCCACAGAGCTCTTTCCACCCCTGTTCATGGAGGCATTCCACGCGAGACACATAGAGAGCCTGAAGGCCATGGTGCAAGCCTGGCCCTTTGTCCGCCTGCCTCTGGGAGGCTTGATTGACATGCCTCATATGGGGCCTTTGCAAGCAGTGTTGGAAGCACTTGATGGTTTGCTGGCCCAGAAGGTTTATTCCAGGTGAGTGTGTTTAAGGCACCTTGATAAAATCTTGGATGTCCCAGAGGAGATAGGTGGGTTGAAAATGGGTGGGTGGAAAGGGGTCTGAAAATGGTAATGCAGAAGCCTTGTTGCTAAAGGAAGTACCTTCTGGAACTTGAAGAACATTTCCTACCTCCTCAAAGAGCCTTGAGATACTAAAGTGGAGAACCAGAAAGATTAAGAGGGGACGGGGCATGGAGGATAGTGAGGCAGAGAGGGCAGTGAACAAGGCAGCACATGATGCCAGAAATGTTGAGTTACAGCACAGGTGGGCAGGATGTTGTTAAATTGTTAGGCTGTTTTTTCATCCTGTGTGTATTTTGATACATCCTCATCAATTTCCTTGTTCCTCTAGGAGGTGCAAACTGCGGGTGCTAGATTTACGGAATACCGGCCAGAACTTCTGGAGAATGTGGTCTGGAGCCAGCAGTTATGAGTGCTCGAGCTCAAGAATGTCACCAGTGGCTGAGCAGAGCTCAACGGCAAAGTGGCACTTGGCTCCACTGAAGATTTTTATAGACCTTTGCCTGAAGAAAAGGACCCTGGATAACTTTTTCACCTACCTTCTTAGGTGGGTGGAGCAGAGAAAAGCATCCGTACATCTCTGCTGTAAGAAGCTGATGATTGTTTCAATGCCAATGGAAAATATTGTGAAGGTCCTGAGCATGGTGCAGCTGGACTGTATCCAGGAGGTGCAAGTGAATTGCATTTGGCATCTCTCCACCCTGGCCACATTTGCTTCTCTCCTGGGAAAGATGAGTAATTTGCAGAGACTCTGTCTCTCCCCCATCCACCTGTCTGCCTTCACGAAGCAGGAGCAGGATCACCTTGTCCAAATTACCTCTCAGTTCCTGAGGCTTGGACACCTCCAGGATCTCCATCTGGACTCTCCCTCATTCCTTGAAGGCTTCCTGGACCAGATGCTCAGGTAGGAGTAGACCACTAGCTGGGTAACATTGAACACAACCCTAAAATGTCAAAAGCATTGTCTCCTTTGTTGCACTCTCCTTAAATGTGATATCCCATAACCACGCTAATCTAGGTAGAGGGTTAAACTGGCCTAGTGGCTCTTGTCAGAGAAGGCAATGGCACCCCACTCCAGTACTCTTTCTTGGAAAATCCCATGGATGGAGGAGCCTGGTAGGCTGCAGTCCATGGGGTCTCTAAGAGTTGGACAGGACTCAGTGACTTCGCTTTCACTTTTCACTTTCATGCATTGGAGAAGGAAATGGCAACCCACTCCAGTGTTCTTGCCTAGAGAATCCCAGGGATGGAAGAGCCTGGTGGGCTGCCCTCTATGGGGTCGCAGAGTCAGACACGACTGAAGCGACTTAGCAGCAGCAGCAGCAGCAGTGGGACACCCTGCTGGGGAGGTACAGAGTACTGACTGGGATGTTTGCATCCCAGGGTTTATAATTTCCTCCTTTTGTGGAGGTGTCTATGTTGAAATGATAAAAATGGGTAAGGAAAAAGGACATTGAAGTGGGGAAACTACATCAGATCAGAGCATTCCTGAAGAGAAGCTCCATGTTTACAAGGTTTGTGCCCTCAGTGAACTTCTTCTAAACTCCCCATCAGTTCAGCTGCTCAGTTATGTCTGACTCTTTGGGACTACGTGAACTGCAGCACGCCAGGCGTCCATGTCCATCACCAACTCCCGGAGTTTACTCAAACTCATGCCATTGAGTCAGTGATACCATCCAACCATCTCATCCTGTGTCGTCCCCTTCTCCTCCTGCCTTCAATCTTTCCCAGCATCAGGGTCTTTTCAAATGAGTCAGTTCTTTGCATCAAGTGGCCAAAGTAACGGAGTTTCAGCTTCAACATCAGTCCTCCCAATGAATATTCAGTACTTATTTCTTTTAGGATTGACTAGTTGGATCTCCTTGCAGTCCAAGGGACTCTCAAGAGTCTTCTCCAACACCACAGTTCAAAAGCATCAATTCTTCAGCACTTTCTTCATAGTCCAACTCTCACATCCATACATGACTACTGGAAAAACCATAGCCTTGACTAGATGGACCTTTGTTGGCAAAGTAATGTCTCTGCTTTTTAATATGCTGTCTAGGTTGGTCATAACTCTTCTTCCAAGGAGCAAGCATCTTTTAATTTCATGGCTACAGTCACCATCTGCAGTGATTTTGGAGCCCCCAAAAATAAAGTCTGTCGCTGTTTCCACTGTTTCCCCATCTATTTTCCATGAAGTGATGGGACCAGATGCCATGATCTTAGTGTCCTGAATGTTGAGCTTTAAGCCAAATTTTTCACTCTCCTCCTTCACTTTCATCAAGAGGTCTTTAGTTCTTCTTCACTTTCTGCCATAAGGGTGGTGTCATCTGTATATCTGAGGTTATTGGTATTTCTCCTGGCAATCTTGATCCAGCCTGTGCTTCATCCAGCCCAGCAATTCTCATGATGTACTCTATACATCATGTATAAGTTAAATAAGTTCTAATATTATTATATAATATAAATAATACAAGTTATATAAGCAGAGTGACAATATACAGCCTTGATGTACTTCTTTCCCTATTTGGAAACAGTCTGTTGTTCCATGTCCAGTTCTAACTGTTGCTTCCTGACCTGCACATAGATTTCTCAAGAAGCAGGTCAGGTGGTCTGTATTCCCATCTCTTTCAGAATTTTCTTTCTTTTTTTAAAATTTTAAATTAATTTATTTTACTTGGAGGCTAATTACTTTACAATATTGTAGTGGTTTTTGCCATATATTCACATGAATCAGCCATAGGTGTACATGTGTTCCCCATCCTGAACCCCCCTCACCTCCCTTCCCATCCCATCTCTCAGGGTCATCCCTGTGCACCAGCTGTGAGCACCTGTCTCATGAATCAAACTTGGACTGGCAATCTATTTCACATATGATAATATACATGTTTCAATGCTATTCTCTCAAATCATCCCACCCTCGCCTTCTCCCACTGAGTCCAAAAGTCTGTTCTTTACATCTGTGTCTCTTTTGCTGTCTTGCATATAGGGTCATCGTCATCATCTTTCTTATATATGTATTAATATACTGTATTGGTGTTTTTCTTTCTGACTTACTTCGCTCTGTATAATAGGCTCCAGTTTCATCCACCTCATTAGAACTGATTCAAATGTATTCTTGTTAATAGCTGAGTAATATTCCATTGCATATATGTACCACAACTTTCCTATTATTTGTCTGCTGATGGACATCTAGGTTGCTTCCATTTCCTGGCTATTGTAAACATTGGGGTACATGTGTCTCTTTCAATTCTGGTTTCCTTGGTATGTATGCCCAGGAGTGGGATTGCTGGGTTGTGCTGGGAGGGATTGGGGGCAGTAGGAGAAAGGGACGACCAAGGATGAGATGGCTGGATGGCATCACAGACTCGATGGACATGAGTCTGAGTGAACTCCAGGAGATGGTGATGAACAGGGAGGCCTGGAGTGCTGCGATTCATGGAGTTGCAAAGAGTCAGACATGACTGAGAGACTGAACTGAACTGAACTGATGGCAGTTCTATTTCCAGTTTTTAAGGAATCTCCACACTGTCCTCCACAGTTTATTGTGATCCACACAGTCAAAGGCTTTGGCATAGTCAACAAAGCAGATGTTTTTCTGGAACTCTCTTGCTTTTTTCAGTGATCCAATGGATGCAGGCAATTTAATCTCTGGTTCCTCTGCCTTTTTGAAAACCAGCGTGAACATCTGGAAGTTCACGGTTCACATACTGTTGACGCCTGACTTGGAGAATTTTGAGCATTACTTTACTAGCATATGAGATGAGTGTAATTGTGCAGTAGTTTGGGCATTCTTTGGCATTGCCTTTCTTTGGGATTGGAATGAAAACTGACCTTTTCCAGTCCTGTGGCCATTGCTAAGTTTTCCAAATTTGCTGGCATATTGAGTGCAGCACTTTCACAGCATCATCTTTCAGGATTTGAAATAGCTCAACTGGAATTCCATCACCTCCTCTAGCTTTGTTCATAGTGATGCTTCCTAAGGCCCACTTGACTTCACATTCCAGGATGTCTGGCTCTAGGTGAGTGATCACACCATCATGATTATCTGGGTCATAAAGATCTTTTTTGTACAGTTCTTCTGTGTATTCTTGCCACCTCTTCTTAATATCTTCTGCCTCTTTTAGGTCCATACCATTTCTGTCCTTTATTGTGCCCATCTTTTCATGAAATGTTCCCTTGGTATCCCTGTCTATAATATGGTGTTTTGTGCTCCAGATACGTTAACTGATATATGGGAGTAGCATGGTTCTGGAGGTGATGTTTGTTAACTAAACTGAGAGAAAAGGATAATAAAAAGTGATAGAAAGTCAGTAGATAATGCAAGGATATAAATAAGCCCCTCTAGAAGGCAACATATTTCATGTTGTGGGATCTTTTATAAGTTGATTCCTTATGTATATTTCCCTAGGACCTCACTTGATCAGAGATAGTGGCATCTGGAGTTCACACTTGGACTGAAGGAAGCCTTATCTGAAGTCATTTTTAAATCTCATCACCCAACACTAATATTCAGTGATGTCCACACTTAAAAGAGACTCTCTCTGGCTCTCCTCATAGCATGTTCTTATGCATTCCAATATCTTCATTCATCCCAATAAGGAAGTAAAATATGTTGTACTCTGCTTGATAGATGAGAAGAGAGCGCTCTCTAGATTCTGTGAAGTAACTTAGTCTCACAGTGAAGATGATAGGACTTAGCCTACAATGAGATGGACAATCAGTGTATTGACCCTCCAGAGATGGCCTGACTAATGTTAGTTCCATAGAAACCATTTGTCTATCACCAGTATGCAACCTGGCACTTCAGTTTCCAAAAACTAATTGTTTGGTTTCTCCCCAGGTGCCTGAAGTCCCCCTTGAACAACCTGTCAATAACCAACTGCTGGCTTACAGAATCAGACTTGACCCACCTGTCCCAGAGCCCAAACATCAGTCAGCTAAAGGGCCTAGATCTGAGTGGTGTCACCATGACTGACTTTCGGCCTGAGCTCCTCCACATTCTGCTGGAGAAAGCTGAAGCCACCCTCCAGGAACTGGACTTAGATCTGTGTGGGATCCAGGACTCCCAGCTGGAGGCCATCTTGCCTGCCCTGAGCCGCTGCTCCCAGCTCAGGTACTTCAGCCTGTGTGAGAACTTCTTGTCCATGGCCGTTATGGAGAAGCTGCTGCGACACACCACTGGGCTGCCCTGCTTAACACAAGAGCGTTATCCTGCCCCTCAGGAGAGTTACAGGTCTCAGGGTGTTCTCTTGGAATCGAGACTCGCCCAGCTTCGGGCTCAGCTGTTGGAGATTCTGAGAGACTTAGGACGTCCCAGGATCATCTGGATTAGCCCCAGCCCCTGTCTTCACTGCGGTGAAAACATATGCTATCATTTGGAGCCCATTATATACAGCTGTACTGCCCCTGCCTAGAGAGTTGCCTCTATTAAAAGCTTCCTTCTGGACACTTGGAAACTGAAATCTAGAACATGAGGACATCATGAAGGGAAAAGAGAGCTGTGGTTTCAGACATCTTCTCAATGTGAATGGGAAAAGGAAAGGCAACAGTGGAGGGGGTATTCAGTATTTCAGGAGGAAATGTAGACTCTGGCAGGGATGGAACTTTCAGGGACATAGGCTTCTAGAATCTGAAATATGAACCTAGGTGAATACATGCTTGAGCCCCACATGTTGCAGTTATCCCTGGGGGAGATGGATGTACAGAAATGGTCAAGAATAAAGATACTTTCCTGGTGACCTAAATAGGAAGGAAATTTAAAACGAGAGTAGATACATGTATAGATATGATTCACTTTGTTGTATAGCAAGAAACTAATGGGACATTGTAAAGAAATCCTACTCCAATAAAAATTAATTCTAAATAAATAAAGAGATGCTTGTTGAAAACCAACTGCTGTTCTCCATGATATATTATTGAGTGAGTGAGTGAAGTCGCCCAGTCCTGTCCGACTCTTTGAGACCTCGTGGGCTGTAGCCCACCAGGCTCCTCCTTCCATGGAATTCTCCAGGCAAGAATACTGGAGTGGGTTGCCATTTCCTTCTCCAGGGGATCTTCCCAAACTAGGGATCGAACCCAGGTCTCCTGCATTGCAGGCAGACGCTTTAACCTCTGAGCCACCAAGGAAGCCCGATATATTATTACATGTCCTAATTATTTCCAGTTTGTGATTTAAAAAAAAACAAAACAAACAAAAAAAAAAAAACAATGTGTTGCCCATGATTCAAAACCTTACATTCCTGAAATTTCTGTATTCTGTCTTTGGCATTTCTTACCTCCTTGCTCATTTCTTTGGCTGTTCAGTGGGTTAATATACACAAAGGGGAACATACTCAGTGTCCAGCAAACAACTGGAGTGAAGAGCTCTTTACAGGGCTTTCACTGCTGACTCAGGCCATGACCTTGACATGTGTATTCTTCATACTTCTATCAGTCGGTGTATAGGTTGCAGTTTCTTTCCTTTCTGTGTGCTTCACTGCCACAAGCACGGGTCCCCACTTCTGCAAGATGTTTTCCATACTACTAATAAACAATACTGGTTCTCGCCATTCCATGCCTATCATGGGTAAGTAGTGGTCCTTATGGATACAATCAAGTTGTGGCAAAACAAGCAAATTCTTTTTTAAAAAATGTTAAATTATCAAAAACATTTAACATGGATCTCTTTGAATACCACATTCAAGAATTATACATTTTTGTTAATGGTCGTATCAGAATAGATAATTCCCATTACAAGTCTAGTCCCTCTCTATCAGAAAAATTAAGGATAACTTGTCTGGACATCAGACCATCCAAATGTATAACAAATGTATGTTATGTATTACATATAACTCATAGTCAGCTCTCCCTATCCTCAGTTCATCCTCCTCAGATTCAACCCAACTACATATTGTGTAAAACTAAATTTACTGTTTAAAAAAATCCTCATCTAAGTGACCCTGAGCAGTTGTTCAGGATTCACCTGATACATAGACACATACATATTTTGAGAAGAGGCTGACATGATTACAGAGGCTGAGCAGTCCCACTGGATGCTGTCTGTTGACTAAAGAACTGGGAAAGACTGTGATATAATTCGGACCTAGTCTTAAGGTTTAAAAGCAGCGGAAGTGATGGTGTAGCTCTGATTCAAGGCTAAAAGACTGGGAACCAGGGAACCATTTGTGTATGTCCTGTAGTTTCAATGTTCATGAGCCAGAAGCTCTGGTATTCATGACTTAGAAGACAGGGAGAGCAGTAGCCCTCATTCCATTCAGGCCCCAGAGGATAAGATGATGCTCACCCACACTGGTGAGGGCTGATCTCTTGACTCTATATACTGATTTCAGTGCTAATCTCTTCCAGGAATAACCTTACAGATTCTCCCAGAATTAAGGTTTGACCTAAGATCTGGGCATCTCATCTCACAGTGATGTTGACACATAAATTTAACCCTCACAGTATGTCTAAACAAAATGCAGCCAAATAAAATGTAGCCAATCTCTGCTAAGGATTCAGTGGTTGCAATTGTTTATTCTGAGCAGTAGGGGGATATAGGGCTGGGAGGACCTTAGGCAGAGCTTCAGTTCCCCCGGCAATGAATATAATGATGCACAGAGTTTATGGGAGTTTTAATAGGATCCAGCAAAATATTGCTTATTGATGGCTTGGCTCTGGAGTTGTTGAGCAAGAACTCCATCATGCTTTTTTTGTTTGTTTGTTTGCAGTCTTCTCCTTCCTGGTGAATAGCATAAGTCTTCAACCTTTGTACTTATCTCTGTTACTCACAATAGGAAAGAAAGCAAAATCCAGAGACAGAAATTGGACTCAAATATTGCAT
This sequence comes from Ovis aries, assembly GCF_016772045.2. Taxonomy (NCBI): domain Eukaryota; kingdom Metazoa; phylum Chordata; class Mammalia; order Artiodactyla; family Bovidae; genus Ovis; species Ovis aries. Next base: position 53,864,482 of record NC_056065.1, read on the forward strand.
GTGATCACCAGTGAATCAGGATTCACCCAAGCTGTTCCAGTAGCCAATGCAGAGGGGCTGGGGGTGGGAGGGCATAGGTGGACTCATCTCCAGTGATAGGCATTCTGAGCCTCAGGTTTTCTAGGCCACCTGCTGGTAGATCAGACCAGAGAATAGAAATCAATTTTGTAATCAGACTGTATACTCTAGAATTTTTAATAAATCTTTCTATCCTGGAACTTCTCTGTTCCCAGCTGAGTTCCCAGCTGAACTTTCTGTTCCATGGTCCCAAAGCAGGGAGCCCGTATTCAATCACTGTCAGGGAACTAGATCTCATACACTGCAGCTAACTGTTCTCATGCCACAACTAAAAATCCCTCAGGCTTCCCAGGTGACTCAGTGGCAAAGAATCTGCCTGCCAGTGTAGGAGACAGAGGAGACACGGGTTCGATCACTGGCTTGGGAAGAATCCTTGGAGAAAGAAATGGCAATCCACTCCAGTATTCTTGCCTGGAAATTTCAAAGATAGAGGAGCATGGTAGGCTACAGTCCATACGGTCCCAAGTTTCGGACACAACTCAGTACCAACACACACACAAACACACACACATACACAAGGACACAAGGAAGATCAAAGATGTTGTAGGCTGGACTAAGACCCGGCACAGCCAACTAATTAAATAAATAAAATTTTTAATGTACTCTCCTGTAAATGGCACTTGAGTATAAATACTTCCACAGTGACTTATATACTACATTTCACTAAAGGTTATTGAGGTAATACAGTATTTTGAAGAAATCATGTGGGAAATTTAAAAACATTTTAAAGCTGCAAGAAATAAATTAGACTTTAAAATTGATTCTAACCATAAATAAGCAAGAATTTATTCTTTTTAAAAATATGTTCAGTTCAGTTCAGTCACTCAGTTGTGTACGATTCTTTGTGACCCCAGGGACCACAGCACGCGAGTCCTCCCTGTCCATCACCAACTCCGAGAGTTTACTCAAACTCATGTCCGTTGAGCTGGTGATGCCATCCAACCATCTCATACTCTGTCCTCCCCTTCTCCTCCTGCCTTCAATTTTTCCCAGCATCAGGGTCTTTTCAAATGAGTCAGCTCTTTGCATCAGGTGGCCAAAGTAACAGAGTTTCAGCTTTAGCATCATTCCTTCCAGTGAACACCCGGGACAGATTTCCTTTAGGATGGACTGTTTGGATCTCCTTGCAGTCCAAGGGACTCTCAAGAGTCTTCTCCAACACCACAGTTCAAAAGCATAGATTCTTCAGCGCTCAGCTTTCTTCACAGTCCAACTCTTACATCCATACATGACTACTGGAAAAAACATAGCCTTGACTAGACAGATCTTTGTTGGCAAAGTAATGTCTCTGCTTTTTAATATGCTGTCTAGGTGGGTCATAACTTGCCTTCCAAGGAGTAAGCGTCTTTTAATTTCATGGCTGCAATCACCATCTGCAGTGATTTTGGAGCCCAAAAAAATAAAGTCTGTCACTGTTTCCACTGTTTCCCCATTTATTTCCCATGAAGTGATGGGACCAAAGGCCATGATCTTCGTTTTCTGAATGTTGAGCTTTAAGCCAGCTTTTTCACTCTCCTCTTTCACTTTCATCAAGAGGCTCTTTAGTTCTTCTTCACTTTCTGCCATAAGGGTGGTGTCATCTGCATATCTGATGTTATTGATATTTCTCCTGGCAATCTTGATTCCAGCCTGTGCTTCATCCAGCCCAGCGTTTCTCATGATGTACTCTGCATAGAAGTTAAATAAGCAGGCTGACAATATACAACCTTGACATAGTCCTTTTCCTATTTGGAACCAGTCTGTTGTTCCATGTCCAGTTCTAACTCTTGTTTCCTGACCTGCATACAGATTCCTCAAAAGGCAGGTCAGGTGGTCTGTATTCCCATCTCTTTCAGAATTTTCCACAGTTTATTGTGATTCACACAGTCAAAGTCTTTGTCATAGTCAGTAAAGCAGAAATAGATATTTTCCTGGAACTCTCTTGCTTTTGTGATGATCCAGCGGATGTTGGCAATTTGATCTCTGGTCCTCTGCCTTTTCTAAAACCAGATTGAACATCTGGAAGTTCATGGTTCACGTATTGTTGAAGCCTGGCTTGGAGAATTTTGAGCATTATTTTACTAGCGTGTGAGATGGGTGTAATTGTGTGGTAGTCTGAGCATTCTTTGGGATTGGAATGAAAATGGACCTTTTCCAGTCCTGTGGCCATTGCTAAGTTTTCCAAATTTGCTGGCATATTGAGTGCAGCACTTTCACAGCATCATCTTTTAGGATTTGAAATAGCTCAACTGGAATTCCATCACCTCCACTAGCTTTGTTTGTAGTGATGCTTCCTAAGGCCCTCTTGACTTCACATTCTAGGATGTCTGGTTCTAGGTGAGTGATCACACCATCGTGATTATCTGGGCCGTGAAGATCTTTTTTGTACAGTTCTTCTGTGTATTCTTGCCACGTCTTCTTAATACCTTCTACTTCTGTTAGATCCATACCATTTCTGTCCTTTATTGAACCCATCTTTGCATGAAATGTTCCCTTGGTGTCTCTAATTTTCTTGAAGAGATCTCTAGTCTTTCCCATTCTATTGTTTTCCTCTATTTCTTTGCAGTGATCACTGAGGGAAGCTTTCTTATCTCTCCTTGCTATTCTTTGGAACTCTGCATTCAGATGCTTACATCTTTCCCTTTCTCCTTTGCTTTTTGCTTCTCTTCTTTTCACAGCTATTTGTAAGGCCTCCTCAGACAGCCATTTTGCTTCTTTGTATTTCTTTTTCATGGGGATGGTCTTGATTCCTGTCTCCTGTAAATGTCATGAACCTCCATCCATAGTTCATCAGACATTCTATCAGATCTAGTCCCTTAAATTTATTTCTCACTTCCACTGTATAATTGTAAGAGATTTGATTTAGGTCATACCTTAATGGTCTAGTGGTTTTCCCTACTTTCTTCAATTTAAGTCTGAATTTTAAGTCAAGGCTAAAGGCCTGAGAACCAGGGCACCAATTGTGTAGGGGCTGGAGTTTCCAGGTTCAGGAGCCAGAAATACCAGTATTTACGGCCAAGGAGAGAGGGAGAGCAGTAGCCCTTGTTCTATTCAGGCCCCCAGAAGGTAAGGCAATGCCCACCCATACTGGTGAGGGCTGATCTCTTACTCAGTCTACTGATTCCATGCTAATCTTCTCCAGGAATTCCTTTGAAGATTCTCCCAGAATTAGTGTTTGATCTGAGACCTGGGCATTTCATCTCAGTGAAGCTGACACATAAATGTAACTTCCACAGTGCCTCTAAAGAAAATGCAGCCAAATAAAGTTTCCCTGCTAAGGATTCAGAGGCTGCAATTGTTTATTCTGGGGAGGAAGCGGATATAGGGCTGGGATTATAGTCTTAGGCAGAGCTTTGTTTCCCCCACAATGAAGGTAATGATACACACACAGTTTATGGGACTTTTAGTGGGATTCAGTGAGATATTGCTTCTTGAGGGCTTGGCTCTGGAGTTGCTGAGCAAGAACTCATTACTATGTAAGACCTCCACAGTGCTTTTTTTCCCCCTCAGTCTTCTCCTTCCTAGTGAATAGCCTAAATCTTTATCCTGCTATTTTCACAAGAGGGAAGAAAGCAAAATCCAGGGACTGAAATTGGACTCACATATTACATGTGATCACCAATGAATCAGGGTTTACCTAAGCTGTTCCAGTAGCCAGTGCAGGGGAGCTGGGGGTGGAAGGAAATAAGAGAGACTGGATTCATCTTCAGTGATAGACATTCTGAGCTGTAGGTCCCCTAGGCCACCTGCTGGTTGATCAGACCAGAGAATAGAAATAAATTTTCTAATCAGGACTGTATACGTTAGAATTTTTAATGAAACTTGCTATCCTGGAACTTCCCTGGTGATCCAGTGGGTACAACTCCATGCTCCCAATGCAGGGGGCCTGGCTTGAATCACTGGTCAGGGAACTAGATCCCATATCCTGTAACTAAGTGTTCATATGCCACAAATAAAAGATCCCTTAGGGGCACAAGGGAGATCAAAGTTCCCGCACGCATGATTAAGACCCAGCACAGCCAAATAATCAAAATAACAATTATTTTGAAAAAATTGGACTGACCTGTAAATGCTACTTGAGTACAAATATCTGCACAGTGACATAAACCTCCAATCCAGGAGATTTCGCCATTCCCCAGGATGATTGCTGAGGAGCTGGGGCAATGCAAGAAGCAGCCATCTGCCACCCCCTAAGGTAAACAAGGAAAGAAGAATTGGTTCCAGAGAGCTGAGGTACCTATGAAAGAATGAATTCAGTGAGCCAAGAGGCTTGCATCTTCCTCTACATAGAAAGCTGAATTCTCTAACTTTGTATCTGTTTATTTTTTTATTTTTATTTTTTTACTTTATTTTACTTTACAATACTGTATTGGTTTTGCCATACATTGACATGAATCCACCACGGGTGTACATGCGATCCCAAACATGAACCCCCCTCCCACCTCCCTCCCCACAACATCCCTCTGGGTCATCCCCATGCACCAGCCTCAAGCATGCTGTATCCTGCATCGGACATAGACTGGAGATTTGATTCTTACATGATAGTATACATGTTTCAGTGCCATTCTCCCAAATCATCCCACCCTCTCCCTCTCCCTCTGAGTCCAAAACTCCGCTATATGCATCTGTGTCTTTTTTGCTGTCTTGCATACAGGGACTATGGAGGACAGTGTGGAGATTCCTTAAAAAATTGCAAATAGAACTGCCATATGACCCAGCAATCCCACTGCTGGGCATACACACGGAGGAAACCAGAATTGAAAGAGACACATGTACCCCAATGTTCATCACAGCACTCTTTATAATAGCCAGGACATGGAAACAACCTAGATGTCCATCAGCAGATGAATGGATAAGAAAGCTGTGGTACATATACACAATGGAGTATTACTCAGCCATTAAAAAGAATACATCTGAATCAGTTCCGATGAGATGGATGAAACTGGAGCCGATTATACAGAGTGAAGTAAGCCAGAAAGAAAAACACCAATACAGTATACTAACACATATATATGGAATTTAGAAAGATGTTTATCTTTTTTTAACCTCACAGTAATCTTTGATGTTCAGACTGCCTGTTCCCTTTGTTACAAACTTGTATATAGCCTGACTTTCCCTGCCACCTCCTTGGTGCAGTTTTCTCAAAGTTTCTGAGATACTGTCTCCTGGGCTTGGGTTCTAAACACTCCCACCAAATAAAATAACTCTCTGCTTTCACATGGTGACTAGCATTTTAGTTGATAGTTTTCATTTAATGCCTGGAACTCAGGTAGTGGGGACAGGATACCGTGGGTTAGAAAAATGTCTTGGAAGAGCATGTCAAATGACAAGAAATGCACAACTTAAAACATAACAAATATGTTTTATTTGTTGACTTTACAGAAGATTATAGCCAGAAAGGTGTCTTCTCAGATTGCTCTGAGGAACTATTCAAAAGTTATAAAAGTGGAAAAAAAGTTATACTGTGGAGCCAGAGTTCATAATGTCATTTTCTGAAAAAAAAATTTTTTTCAGAAAATTTCAAAAGATGACTGCATATGATAAAAATGATACATCTCAAATTAATGATTTTCATGCTTTTTAAAAATTGTTATTTATCTCTATAATTATATTCATTTATTTACTTTTTTTTTTGGCTGTGCTGGTTTTTCCTTGCTGAGGACAGCCTTTCTCTTGTTGTGGTGAGCAGGGTCTATTCTCTAGTTGAAATGCATTGGCTTCTCACTTTGCTGGCTTCTCTCATTGCAGATCATGGGCTCCAGGGCCTGTGGGCTTCATGGGTCCCATGCTCTCATTGAGTGCTCAGTAGTTGTGGGGCATGGGTTTAGTTGCTCCATAGCACGTGGAATCTTCCCGGACCAGGTATCCAACCTGTATCCCTTGCCCTGACAGGTAAATTCTTAACCACTGGACTACCAGGTAAGTTCCTTTTCGTGCTTTTTTTATGTGTGGAAAGAGGCAAGAGTCTGGTCTTATTGAACTTATCTGTATGATATGCGTCTTAACTACTTCAGAACACCATCCTGTTTTCTCCTCCTTGAATTCCCCTTGGGGCATACTGTCTTAGGAGGGTAGGGGCCTTCAGGGTTCATGGCTTTTTGGCTGCAGCATCCTTTGTTTACTGAAATAGCCAGTGAAATATTTGTTCTCAAGGAAAAGCTTAAGAGAAGACCAGAGTGGAGTGAGTTCAGTCACTCAGTCATTTCTGAGCTCTCATTTCGGAAGTCTGATTGAGGTCTGAGCAGTCCCTCAACCCCACCTGAGCTGGTAAATTATCAGCATTAGTTAACATGTTCTACCAATGCCAAGCATGCGCTGAGTGGTGAAACGCAGTCTGACATGACAGGAAGAGTTTTCCTGTTTGTTTTCTTTTGGTTAAAAAATTTCAGGCTTTCTTTTTGCCTCAAAGTGTAGCTTTGCCTTCCTCCTAAACATTTTGATTTTGACTTTGGCTTATATCATTTAAATGTCTCATAAAGCAGTTTTTATTGTTAATAAAAGACATATAACTGTTTGAAATTCTATATCTTGACATTTAAAGTTTTTACTTTATGCACAAATGGAATTCCTTTTAAAGGTACCTCCTATATTCTTCCCAGCAAAGTTAAGTTTGGGAACTGAGGATGGGAGCTGTGTTCCACGTGAACTTCTGTCCCCATAATTTGGGCTGAACGTGACACTTTAAATGATTTCACCCAAGAGAAAGGGAGTCAACTTGTTCAGTCTCCTGATACAAAGGTGCAAGAGGGAAATGCATTAAGCAAACAGTGGAAGGAAATGGAGGAGCTATTGGTTGCCTTGCTTTCTTCTTGGTACTTGTGAGATTCTTGCTCTAGTGCCAGAAGAGGCAGAGCTATGGCTTAGTGCCACCAAATATAGCCTGGAAGCCTGACAAACTGAGTTTTCTTCCTTTCTGGTTCATCATTTCCAAGGTGATAACTTTGGCTCTGGTTTGATTTCCCTGAAGGATAGGGAGAGAGACCACTGTTATGGGTATGACTGACCTGAGAAGGATGCTTTGTTCCCTTGCATTTTCACAGGATTCCATTAAGAGAAGAGTCAGGATGAGTGCTCGCAACCCACCCAGACTTGTGAACTTGGCAGCAATGAGCCTGTTGAGAGATGAGGCCTTGGCCATCTGCTCTTTGGAGTATCTGCCCATGGAGCTCTACCCACCGCTATTCATGGCCGCCTTCTCTCTCAGACGCAGTGAGACTCTGATGGCCATGGTGCAAGCCTGGCCCTTTGCCCGCCTGCCTCTAGGGGGGCTGATGAAGAAGCCACACCAAGAAACCTTAGAAGCAGTGCTGGATGGACTTGATGTCCTTCTGGCCCAGGAGGTTTACCCCAGGTGAGTCTGATCCAGGTAGCGTGGCAGGGTCTTGGATGTCCTGGAAGGGACTGCTGGTGTCAGGGAGAGTGAATGACCAAAGGGCAGACCAGAGACTTCTGAAAAAGCTCAGAAGCCTTGAGCACTGCTGAGATCACATTGGGAAATACCTTACAAAAGTGTACTAGGAAGGATGGAAGATGAAAAGGACTAGAGGAAAGTGAGCAAGAGAGGAAAGAGAAAAGACAGAAGGTGATAACAGGAATGTGAAGTAAAAGCAAAGATGGGAAGTTAGAATGTTGCCTAAATTCTGAGGCTGTAGTTTCATTCCGTGTGTATTTTAAAGAATCTTAGCAAATCTTCTGTTTCCCCATAGGAAGTGCAAACTGCGGGTGCTGGACTTGAGAAATACTGGCCAGGACTTCTGGAACATGTGGTCTGGAGACAAGTCCCATGTGTCCTCAAGTTCACTGATGGCATCAGTGGCTAAGAACATGTCAAGGACAAAGCACTCCTTGGCTCCCTTGGAGATGTATGTAGATCTTTGTCTCAAGGAAAAGACCTGGAGCAAACGTATCCCCTACCTCTTCTCATGGGTGGAGCAGCGGAAAGGCTCCATACACTTGTGCTGTAGAAGATGAAGATTGTTTCAAGATCCAAAGAAACTATTAAGAAAGTTTTCTGAATAGTGAAGCTGGACTATATCCAGGAGGTGGAACTGAATTTCACCTAGAAGCTGTCCACCCTGGCCAAGTTTGCTCCTCTCCTGGGCAAGATGAGCAATGTTCAGAGACTCCTTCTCTCCCCCATTCATAGGTCTGCTGTTGAGGAACAGGACTATCAGGCTCTTCTGCAATTTACCTTTCAGACCCTCAGGCTGCAATACCTCTGGGATATCTGTATGAAAGTTCCATCTTTCCTCGAAGGCCGCCTGAACCGGATGCTCAGGTGAGGGGAGCACCACAGGCGAGAAACAGTGAACACAATAGTAACATATCAAATGCATTGTCTCATTTGCTGCTCTACTGTGGTGTGTGGTAACACATAAGCGGAGCAATCAAGGTGTGAGAAAACTGGTATAGAAGCTCTGGAAAGAGACATCAGGGTAGGAAGCTACAAATTAAGAGGCATAGATGTAGTGCAGGCATGTATGTGATTTCGATATATCTCTGTTCAGGTAACAGGTTAGTGAAGGTGGCATTGACAAGGAAAAACCACATCAGACCTGAGCATTTCTAAAAAGAAACTCTGGTGACTAATCTGTGAACACAATTAGCCTGTCTTAAAGTCCCAGTCCCAAGTAAAAACCCAAGTAAAACTGTAGGTGTTGCGAGAGGGCATCAGAGGGCAGACACACTGAAACTATACTCACGGAAAACTAGTCAATCTAATCACATGGACCACAGCCTTGTCTAACTCAATGAAACTAAACCATGCTGTGTGGGGCCACCCAAGACTGGCAGGTCATGGTGGAGAGGTCTGACAGAATGTGGTCCACTGGAGAAGGGAATGGCAAAACACTTCAGTATTCTTCCCTTGAGAACACCATGAACAGTATGAAAAGGCAAAATGATAGGATACTGAAAGAGGAACTCCCCAGGTTGGTAGGTGCCCAATATGCTACTGGAGATCAGTGGAAAAACAACTCCAGAAAGAATGAAGGGATGGAGCCAAAGCAAAAACAATACCCAGTTGTGGATGTGACTGGTGATAGAAGCAAGGTCTGATGCTGTAAAGAGCAATATTGCATAGGAACCTGGAATGTCAGGTCCATGAATCAAGGCAAATTGGAAGTGGTCAAACAGGAGATGGCAAGAATGAACATCGACATTCTAGGAATCAGCGAACTAAAATGGACTGGAATGAGTGAATTTAACTCAGGTTACCATTTTATCTACTACTGCAGGCAGGAATCCCTTAGAAGAAATGGAGTAGCCATCATGGTCAACAAAAGAGTCCAAAATGCAGTACCTGGATGCAATATCAAAAACGACAGAATGATCTCTGTTCATTTCCAAGCCAAACCATTCAATATCATAGTAATCCAAGTCTATGCCCCAACCAGTAAGGCTGAAGAAGCTGAAGTTGAATGGTTCTATGAAGACCTACAAGACCTTTTAGAAGTAACACCCTCCAAAAAAATGTCCTTTTCATTATAGGGGACTGGAATGCAAAACTAGGAAGTCAAGAAACACCTGGAGTAACAGGCAAATTTGGCCTTGGAATACGGAATGAAGCAGGACAAAGGCTAATAGAGTTTTGCCAAGAGAACACACTGGTCATAGCAAACACATTGTTCCAACAACACAAGAGAAGACTCTACACATGGACATCACCAGATGGTCAACACCGAAATCAGATCTATTATATTCTTTTCAGCCAAAGATGGAGAAGCTCTAAACAGTCAGCAAAAACAAGACTGGAAGCTGACTATGCCTCAGATCATGAACTCCTTCGTGCCAAATTCAGACTTAAATTGAAGAAAGTAGGGAAAACCACTAGACCATTCAGGTATGACCTAAATCAAATCCCTTATGCTTATACAGTGGAAGTGAGAAATAGATTTAAGGGTCTAGATCTGATAGACAGAGTGCCTGATGAACTATGGATGGAGGTTTGTGACATTGTACAAGAGACAGGAATCAAGACCATCCCCAAGAAAAAGAAATACAAAGAAGCAAAATAGCTGTCTGGGGAAGCCTTACAAATAGCTGTGAAAAGAAGAGAAGCAAAAAGCAAAGGAGAAGAGGAAAGATATAAGCATCTGAATGCAGAGTTCCAAAGAATAGCAAGGAGAGATAAGAAAGCCTTCCTCAGTGATCAATGCAAAGAAATAGAGGAAAATAACAGAATGAGAAAGACTAGAGATCTCTTCAAGAAAACTAGAGATACCAAGGGAACATTTCATGCAAAGATGGGTTCAATAAAGGACAGAAATTTTATGGACCTAACAGGAGCAGAAGATATTAAGAAGACGTGGCAAGAATACACAGAAGAACTGTACATAAAAAATCTTCATGACCCAGATAATCACGATGGTGTGATCACTCACCTAGAGCCAGACATCCTGGAATGCGAAGTCAAGTGGGCCTTAGAAAGCATCACTATGAACAAAGCTAGAGGAGGTGATGGAATTCCAGTTGAGCTATTTCAAATCCTGAAAGATGATCTTGTGTAAGTGCTGCACTCAATATGCCAGCAAATTTGGAAAACTCAACAGTGACCACAGGACTGGAAAAGGTCAGTTTTCATTCCCAACCCCAAAGAAAGGCAATGCCAAAGAATGCTCAAACTACCACACAATTGCACGCATCTCACACACTAGCAAAGTAATGCTCAAAATTCTCCAAGCCAGGCTTCAGCAATATGTGAACCATGAATTTCCAGATGTTCAAGCTGGTTTTAGAAAAGGCAGAGGAACCAGAGATCAAATTGCCAACATCCGCTGGATCATGAAAAAGCAAGAGAGTTCCAGAAAAACATCTATTTGTACTTTATTGACTATGCCAAAGCCTTTGACTGTGTGGATCACAATAAACTGTGGAAAATTCTGAAAGAGATGGGAATACAGACCACCTGACCTGCTTCTTAAGAAACCTATATGCAGGTCAGGAAGCTACAGTTAGAACTGGACATGGAACAACAGACTGGTTCCAAATAGGGAAAGGAGTACGGCAAGGCTGTATATTGTCACCCTGCTTATTTAACTTATATGCAGAGTACAGCATGAGAAATGCTGGGCTGGAAGAAGGACAAGCTGAAATCAAGATTGTCAGGAGAAATATCAATAACCTCAGATATTCAGATGACACCACCCTTCTGACAGAAAGTGAACAGGAACGAAAAAGCCTCTTGATGAATGTGAAAGTGGAGAGTAAAAAAGTTGGCTTAAAACTCAACATTTAGAAAACTAAGATCATGGCATCTGGTCCCATCACTTCATGGGAAATAGATGGGGAAACAGTGTAAACAGTGTCAGACTTTATTTTGGGGGGCTCCAAAATCACTGTAGATGGTGATTGCAGCCAGGAACTTAAAAGACACTTACTCCTTGGAAGAAAAGTTATGACCAACCTAGATAGCATCTTTAGAAGCAGAGACATTACTTTGCCAACAAAGATCTGTCTAGTCAAGGCTATGGTTTTTCCACTGGTCATGTATGGATGTGAGAGTTGGACTGTGAAGAAAGTTGAGCACCGAAGAATTGGTGCTTTTGAACTGTGGTGTTGGAGAAGACTCTTAAGAGTCCCTTGGATTGCAAGGAGATCCAACCAGTCCATTCTAAAGGAGATCAGTCCTGGGTGTTCTTTGGAAGGAATGATGCTAAAGCTGAAAGTCCAGTACTTTGGCCATCTTATGTGAAGAATTGATTCATTAGAAAATTCTCTGATGCCTGGAGGGATTGAGGGCAGGAGGGGAAGGGGACGACAGAGGAAGAGATGGCTGGATGGTATCACTGACTCTGTGGACGTGAGTTTGAGTGAACTCTGGGAGTTGGTGATAGACAGGGAACCTGGAGTGCTACAATTCATGGGATCACCAAGAGTTGGACACAACTGAGCGACTGAACTGAACTTCAAGTCCCAGTCTGTAAAGGTGGTCTCACATTTCATATAATGTAAGTAAGTATCATACAGGAAATGCATGATTCTGGAGATGATGGTAATGAAGCAGAGACACAAGGAGAGTGAACAATGATAGAAAGTTTGTAGATGATGCCCAGATGGGAGTTGCTGAAGTCTGGCAGCCCCAGGGCATGGTGTGGGGTCTTATTGTTTATACATGTCCTCCAAAGGCCTCACCTGGCCAGAGATACAGACATCTGGAGCCCAAGCATGGAGTGAAGTGATCTGACTTAAAAGCATGTTTATCTACTCTCCCAGTACTAAAATTAAGTAGTGTCCACACTTGTTGGAGACTCTGTCTCAGGCTCTCCCTTGGGCATATTCTAGTGCAACCATTATCTTCATTCATCCTCCTAAGGAAGTGGGTGGAGTATGTTGTAATCTGCCTGATATATGAGTAAAAAGAGCTTTCAAGGTTCTTTTAGCTTGATCTAGTCACACATGAAAATGGTAGAAAGAGATTGGACATTCTGGATACTATCAGATGTTAATAGCAACCTTGGCTGTGTTCTAATCATTTACCTCTCATGTGGAGGTCACTTATAACTCTGGTTTCCCAGATCTATTTATTGTTTTTTTTTTTCCCTCCAGATGCCTGAAGACCCCCTTGGACAACGTCTCTATGACCAGCTGACTGCTTACAGAACCAAATTTGCGCCATCTCTCCCAGTGTCCAAACATCTATCAGCTAAAGGGCCTGAATCTGAGTGGTGTTACCCTGACCAACTTTAGTCCCAAGCTTCTCCAAGTTCTGCTGGAGAAAGTTGCAGGCACTCTTGAAGAACTAGACTTAATGTGTGTGGGATGATGGACTCCCACCTCACGGCCATTCTGCCTACCCTGAGCCACTGCTGTCAGCTCAGAGTCCTCAGCATGTGTGGAAACCTCGTCTCTGTGGTGGTCCTGGAGAGTCTCCTGTGTCATAACTCATGGGTTGCCTGCTTTAAGTCTAGAGATTTATCTTGCCCCTCAGGAGAATTACAGTTCTCAGATATTCCTCACCAGGAGAGGCTTGTCCAGCTAAAAGCTGAGCTTTGGGAGATTCTTACAGATTTAGGATGTCCCAGGAAAATTTGGGTTAGCCCCAGCCCCTGTCCTCACTGTGGTGAGGACATGTGTGATCATCTGAGTCCCAATACATAATGCTGTAATACCCTGCCTAGGTAGTTGCTTCTATCAGAAGGATTCAGTTTGAGACATACATGTTTGAGTTGTTTTGGTGTGCGCGGTTGTAGAAATTATCAGAATTAAAGAGACCTTCCGTGTAAATGAATAAATGCTGTCCATGATATTCTGATTTCTGTGTTTACATCTCACGGATCTCTAGTTACTGACGGGGGTCAGGGGAGCACTCTCTTGCCTATGATCTGAAACTCCATCATTTCCTAGTTGTTTTTTCCCTCTTGATTTCCTTGGATCTGTCGGTTAATACACGGAGAAGGCGATGGCACCCCATTCCAGTACTCTTGCCTGGAAAATCCCATGGATAGAGGAGCCTGGGAGGCTGCAGTCCATGGGGTCGCTAGAAGTCGGACACAACTCAGCAACTTCATTTTCACTTTTCACTTTCATGCACTGGAGAGGGAAATGCCAACCCACTCCAGTGTTTTTGCCTGGAGAATCCCAGGGCCGGGGGATCCTGGTGGGCTGCCGTCTATGGGGTCGCGCAGAGTCGGACATGACTAAAATGTCTTAGCAGCAGCAGCAGCAGTGGGTTAATACAAACAACAAAGGAAACATACTCAGTGGTCCTCAACAACACATCCTTGTCATGAGAGGGTAGCAACATGTAAATTCCTATGAGAAGAATACAAAAATCATACAGGTAAGAAGCATGGTTTTATTATATTTATATCACATTTCAAAAGAATATCTTTTGAAGGCTGTGTGTATGTGTGTTAATCCTTCAGTCGTGTCTGACTCTTTGTGACCCCATGGACTGTTGGTTGCCAGGCTCCTCTGTCCATGGAATTCTCCAGGCAAGAATACTAGAATGGGTTGCCATTTCCTTCTCCAGCAAATCTTCCCAACTCAGGGATTGAACCCGGGTCTCCTGCATTACAGGCAGATTTCTTATCATCTGAGCCACCAGGGAACTCCCTTTGAAAGCTAGGTCATGTCAATAAGAATTTCACTTTATTCCCATAACACGTATTGGTCTTCCCTATTGAGGAAGATTAGTATAGTGTGTTTTGACTTCAGTATATCAGGATGTATAATAAAATGACTATAATATACAACTTATAACTTATACTTGGCCATCTGCTTCCTCTGCTCCCCACTATCCCATTCAACCAGATGTTGATATCCATATGTTACAGATCTGTTATAACATATTTATTAAAATTCTCTGGATCTCCTGTCTTCCTAGTCTATTATGATGCAGAAAATACTTTCCCTTGTTCTTCTTCTCACATCTAGATTTGCACTATTACAAATATTCTCTATATGGTTGTAGATGTGATTGATGGTCTCAAGGTGTTTAGCTATGTCAGAAGTCTGGATTCATATTGGTTAGTGCAGGAGACACTGATTTTATGAAGTAGAAGGACTATAGGACATATAGCTCGTTACATTTATAAATTCATAATACAGTAAAGAGAGGCACAAGACATAAACAATTTGAAAAAAAAGTTAGAACGAATGGAACAATGATTAGTAAAATGAGTTGTCATCCAGTGCAGTAATACATCAAGCCCATAGGGGAGTCAGCTGGAGAAGCCAAATACTAGAGAATCAGGCAGGAAAAGATAAATGCTTCCATTGTTTACAGAGACATACATTATGTACTTGTTACAGGTCATAGTAAGAGTGAAAAGAAAAGCTTTGTGGAAAACAAAGTTTATTATTAGCATGCATGAGCACCATTGAGCTGAAGTTGGGAGCTTAAATAAGGCTTTAGAAACCAGTTTTTATTCGCTTGTTTGTTTCATTGGTTTAAAATAAGGTATATCTTAGGTTAGTCATTACATGGATGTCTTTTTATCCACTTTCTAGTTTTTTCTTTTTCTTATAGGTGCCAAAAAAGTGGCTTTTTATAAAAGTTCTCTAAGGGTGGAAGAAAGGTTCACGAAGGAGGGAATAAACGTATGCCTTGGCTGGTTCACGTTGCTGGACAGCAGAAACCAGCACAGCATTATAAAAATATTATTATTCCCCAAACTAAAAACACATTCTTTAAAAGTGAGATCATATTCTTTGCAACCAATGGAATCTTGAAACAGTAGCATTCATACAAAAATAAAATTTATATTTTCAAAAGTGAATCAAAAATTTTTAATAGTTCTCTAAAATTTTCCAATTTAGAAGTTTGTTCAATTTAAGGATTTATTGATGAGTAGTATTTTAATAGGGTGCAGTCCATGGGGTCACTAAGAGTTGGGCACAACTGAGCGACTTCCCTTTCACTTTTCACTTTTGTGCATTGGCAAAGGAAATGGCAACCCACTCCAGTGTTTTTGCCTAGAGAATCCCAGGGATGGGGGAGCCTGGTGGGCTGCCATCTATGGGGTCGCACAGAGTCGGACACGACCGAAGCGACTTAGCAGCAGCAGCAGCAGCAGTATTTTAATAACAATTTACACTGATAAAGATGCAATAGGCATTCCCACAAGACAGTGCAAATGATGTACCCTTCATAAGCTCTAGTAATATTGCTCCCCCCGAATAGTCTAAGAACCTGAAGAAGTCTTTTTTATACAAGTTGATGAAACAAAGGTTAAGATGACAAAGGTCTCTGAAAGTTGGCACAGCCAAAAAGCTGCTCAGAACATCTGACTGATTGTCAGGTGTACAACATATGTGTGCCTTCCTAATGGCAGTGATCAAGATATCAATACTCAGGGGGGGAAAACAACAAACAAAAAAACTCCTAAGATCAGGTAGAATAATTACATCTCGAAGAAACAGGGAGATAAATGAATGCTACTCCTAAAAGGACTTTTGTTTCTTTAAGTTTAGAATTCTGAAAAAAAAAAATTTATCAAGCTGGCTTTTCCTATCAAATTATCAAATTTAGAATGTGCAAAACTATCAAATTTAGAATGTCAGAAGAGCCCCATTTGGCCCTCTGGTGTCATAGTCCTGAATAAAATTTATTTTGAACACATAAACCTGTGTCTGTCTTGGATTTTCTTTGGCACAGCGCCCACAGCTGATGACTGCTCAGGCAGGAAAGGTCCTTCTGAATATTCCCAGATTCCCGCATACCAGAGAATGACCAGCTTGGAGTCTGGCCACTGTTGTAGATTTCCATATCAGTCCAGGAGCTTTCTTCAGAGAATTATTTTTTTTTATTTTTAATTGATTGATGATTGTTTTACAATATTGGTAAAGAAAACATGGCAGAACGCTGTATGACATAAATCATAGCAAAATCCTTTATGACCCATCTCCTAGAATAACAGAAATTAAAACAAAAATAAATAAGTAGGACCTAATCAAACTTAAGAGCTTTTGCACAGCAAAGAAACCATAAACAAGGTGCAGAGAATTATTTTTTAATTAATTAATTTATTTTTATTTTTGGCTGGGCTAGGTCCTCATTGCTGTGTGGGCTTTCCCTAGTTGTGGTGAATAGGGGCTGCTCTGCTCCCTTGGGCTTCTCACTGTGGTGACGTCTCTTGTTTTGGAGCACAGCCTCTATGGCACACGGTCTTAAGTAGTTGCTGCCCATAGGCTCTAGTTGCAGTTCAAAGGCTCTAGAGTTCAGGTTCAGTAGTTGCAGCTCATGGGCTTAGTTGCCCTGTGGTAGGCAAGATCTTCCTGGGCCAGGGATTGAACCAATGTCCCCTAGATTATAAGGTGGATTCCCAACCACTGGACCACCACAGAAGCCCCAGGCTTTCAAACAAATTTTATTAAATAAAATTTCAATAAAATTTTTTTTATTTTGTTTATAATTATATCAGATTGTTGTATTTAATTTTTACTGTAGAGCAAGGTGACTCAGTTACACACATAAGTATTCTTTTTCATTATGTTTATGTTTAAAATGTCACCTGAGTAGAATCCAGTTTAATCTTATTTTATGCAAAAGCCATTTATATATGAGAGAAGTATGGTGAAAGTGATCTTCCCCAAAGTGACCAAGACAGAGAACACCCTTCAGAGTGTCTTCACCTTGGTGGCCACAGGTGTATAAGAATTGTTCAGGCATCAAATAAGTGGGGTGGGTGAGAGGCATGAAAAATTCTTACAGAAGAAAGGGTATCTGTTTATGTGTGACCTTAAACATCAAAGAAATCTTTGTATGATGTATCACAAATTGGGTGTCACCCTTGAATGTGGTAGAACATTAAACATCAATGAGCTTCTGTGTTCAGTGCAGAAAAGGTGTCGGTATTTATGAAGAAAAAAACAGAATTTTATTTTTGCGCTTAATCGTGTCACCTTGATCAGAATCTGTGTGGAACTTAGCTAGGTCTGATGAAACAATAATGATCTAAATACATCTGAAAAGGGGTCAGTGAAATTATGGTATTTTGACTTCTAAGACCCCTGAAAAATGGCTGGGGAAATTTGACATCTGGAAAGTGTCCTCAGTGAGGAGGGAAAAAACAAAACTTAAAGAAAACATCACTTGGTAGCACTTGCCTCTGGATGACAGTTATTGTGGACTGAGCCAGGTTTGTTTCTTCTCTGGCTCCAAGTTCTCAAAGAGCCCACAGTGCCCACCTTCAGTGCCTCCAGTCTTGGAAGTGCCTGATCCCAGTATTCTACCCCTTCCACTGCTTTCATCTTAGATTTAATCTTTTCTTACAGTTGGTTATGCTATGCTGATCTCAACTTTCTGGGGAAAGAAACACCATAAAGATGATAGTGTCTCCTCTGAGTCACTCTCTTTCCTAACTTTTTTTTCTTAAAATTTGTTGATTTTTGAGACCTTAGGTCTTCATTGCTGTTTGTGCTTTTCTCTAGCTGGGGTGAGTGGGGGCTCTTCTCTAGTTGTGGTGCATGGGCTTCTCATTGAGGTGGCTGCTCTTGCTGTGGAGCACAGGCTCTAGAGTACCTGAGTTTCAGGAGTTTCACCTCCCAGGATTTAGAGCACAGGCTCAGTAGTTGTAGCAAACGGACTTAGTTGCCCCATGTCATGTGGGATCTTCCCAGACCAGGGATTGAACTTTTGTCTCCTGCATTAGAAGTCAGTTTCTTTACCACTGAGCCACCGGGAAGCCCTCTTTTACTATCTTAACATCACACTGCAGAACGTCTTTAAATTTCCCTGTTTTCCAAAATATAAAAATTAAAAAGAAGCCTTTATTTTACATTGTTGGGATCATTCACATGGTCCCTTTATAAATGCCCAGCTCCAAACTGTCCAAAGCCACTCTTATCCTCACTGACATTTTGACCTGTCCACCTTTAGAGAAGACTCAGCTTAAGTCTGGAAAACCAACCACATCCCCAAAAGCTCTTCCCCTGCTGCCTGAATAGGTTCACAATCTCCTGTGTTTCCTACATAACACCTGAGTGAACAGCTCATACAGGAATGAGAGTATTTTGTTTTCTTAGGTAATTTATGAAGCTGTTTTAATTTTGACTTGACCAAAACTCCCCCAACAATGATGCTGTCAACTTTTGTACTTTCATGTCAAATGGCAGAAATCAATAATCCCTTTGTTGTTTGACTCCCAAGAATATAACTGTCCATATCGGTAGAATTCAGGCAATTTTTGTTAAGTGAATCAGTGATGGGTCCTTGATCACCTGACGACCGCATCAGTCTCTGTTTGGCTGTGTATGATTCAATCAGTAAATCTAGAAAAATATGATAATCTAATCAGATATCCCTTTCTGATTGGACTAGCATGGGACAAAGGGATTATGGGACAAGAAAGGTGTATAAAAGCCTGATGCACGGGAGAAGAGCTGCAGAATCTTCCTGCTCTGGAGAAACCAGCTAATTTCTCCACAGTGTCTGAGATCTGAGGATCCTGCCAGCCACATCAGACCAATAAGTTACTGCCCTCGTTTAAGAATAACCTTTCCTTCCCCATGGTTAGCCAATCTTCAACAGTGAGTGTATTTCTGGATGACAGGGATAGTTTTCAAAAAAATTGTTTCTTTCTGATGAACCCATTTCAGGTTTTAGTTTTGCCTCAGTGAAGTTTTGCATGAATCTAAAGCATTTTGATTAGTGCTCTAGCTGGTATCATTTTTTAATATCTTTACCCAGCAGATATTTAAAATATCTGGAGTTTTGTTTCATGAAATATCAAATACACGTTTTTTACACAGATGGCATTCATGTTAGGGGTAACTGAGGATGGAGGGTGTGTGGGTCCACATGACCTTCCTCTTCCCATAGATTTAGGGCTCCGAGTGATGGTCTGACATATTCCACTCATAACGACTGGAATGAGCTTTCAGGCTTCTTGTTACCCACTTCCAGGTGGGACATGAATGAAGCAAAGCAGTGGATGGAACTGAAATAGCTAGTGGTTCCCTTTCCTCCTCACTGATACTTGTGAGAGGCTTGTTCTGAATCAGGTAGGGAAAGAATTATTACTTTGTGCCCCTTGAGGCCTGAGTGTTATATGGTCTAATTGAGGCACTTGCACTCGTGCCAGAGCAGTGACCTCAGTCCCGAGTAGATTTCTCTGAAGGGTTGAGAGATTGTCTTAGATGTGCTCCTATTTGGCTTGATATGGATGCTTTGTTCCTTGGCAGTTTCCAGAGGATTCCTTCTGAAGCAGAGTCAGGATGAGTGTCCCGACCCCACCCAGACTCCTGGACCTGGCTGGAATGCACCTGGTCAGGGAAGATGCCCTGGTCTGTTCTGCTCTGGAGTTTCTGCCCACAGAGCTCTTCCCACACCTCTTCATGGATGCCTTCCATGGGAAACATATCAAGACCCTGAAGGCCATTGTGCAAGCCTGGCCCTTTGTCTGCCTGCCTCTGGGGGGCCTCATTGACCTGCCTCATGTGGGGCCCCTACAAGCAGTCCTGGAAGCACTTGATGTCCTACTTGCCCAGAAGGTTCATTCCAGGTGAGTCAGATCCAGGTAGGTTGATAAGGCTCTGGGAATCCTGGAAGAGACATCTGGGGTGGGCTAAGTGGATGGCCAATGGATGGGCCAGAGGGTTCTGAGGATGGCAGTGAAGAAGCTCAGAGGCCTTGGCTCACTATGGAAAATACTTTACTGATGTGTAAATGTGGCTACAATGCAGCAGTGATTGAAAGAACATGCCCATCTCCTTCCTATGATGCATAATTCTAATAGAAATGGAGAACTAAAAAGAAGAGGAGAAAGCAACTTGGAGGAAAGAGGCAGAGGAGGGCAAGGGAGCAGGTGATGAGATATATGAATAAAAGCACAAGTGCACAGTCTTTTGTGAAATTCTGAGACTGTGGTTGCATTCTGTGTGGATTTTAATGCATCTCTATTAATTTTCTGTCTTTATAGGCGGTGCAAACTACGGGTGCTAGATCTGCGGAATACTGGCCAGAGCTTCTGGAACATGTGGTCTGGAGCCAGCACACATGGGTTCTCAAGCTTAGGAATGGCACCAGTGGCTGAGCAGAGCTCAAGGATCCACCAGCCCTTGGCTCCCCTGAAGGTATACATAGAGCTTTGTCTGAAGAAAAGGACCCTGGATAACTTCCTCACTTACCTCCTCAGGTGGATAGAGCAGAGAAAAGCTTCTATACACCTCTGCTGTAAAAAGCTGACCATCTTTGCAATGCCTGTGGAAAATATCATGAGAGTCCTGAATATGGTGCAGCTGGACTGCATCCAGGAGGTGCAAGTCAATTGGATTTGGCATCTGTCCACCCTGGCCAAATTTGCTCCTCTCCTGGGTCAGATGAGCAACATGCAGAGACTCCATCTCTCCCGCACTCACATATCTGCCCATGAGGAGCAGGAGCAGAAAGTTGTCCAATTTACCTCTCAGTTTCTTAAGCTGCACCATCTCCAGGATCTCTCTCTGGATGCTCCCTCCTTTCTTGAAGGCTGCCTGGACCAGATGCTCAGGTGAGTGTGGACCACTGGCTTGAAACAGTGAACACAACACTGGCATGTTAAGCCCACTGGGTCCTTTGCTGCTCTATCTTGAGCTGCGTTGTCACTTTACCACTGAAATCAAGGTAGAAGAACAAACAGGGACACCACATTAGATAGCTATGGATGGGGTGGTTTGGATCCAATGAGGGTAGGCATGGATTCTTCGTTAGGAAATTCTGTGTAACTTGGCTTAGGAAAATAGGTAAGTGAAAGGACCATTTAAGAAGGGAAACCACCTCCGACCAGAGCAATTACCTGGGAATTACCTGGCAGTCCATTGCTTAGAACTCTTCTCTTTCAGGGCTGAATGTCCAGGTTTGATCCTTGGTGGGGAAAGCACGATTGCACAAGCCACATGTGTGATGTGGCCATGAAAAAAATAAAAGGAAAAAGAATGTGTGTGAGAGAGAGAGAAGAGCTCTGTGCTTATCAAGTTTCTAAACACATGAACTTGTCTCAAATTGCCAGTTCCTAAAAGGTTGTCTTTTCCAGCAATATTAAGTTAATATTTAAGAAATGCATGATTCTTAGAGGATAGTGGTGGAGCATGACCAGCAATCATACAAAGCTTCAGCTTGTTATAGGTTATGCAGAGATGAAATGTCAGGCTAAATGGAGACAGGTCATTTTGAGTACTGACCTTCAGGAGACACTTAGTAGGACCTTGTCTTTGGGCAAAACACCTGCCCAAGACAGCTGACACCCAGGTTTCTCAGATATAATCACTTTTTTCTCCCCAGTTGCCTGAGATCCCCCTTGGACCACCTAGCAATAACTAACTGCCGGTTTACAGAATCAGACCTGACCCACCTGTCCCAGTGCCCGAACATCCATCAGCTCAAAGGCCTGGATCTGAGTGGGGTCACCATGACTGACTTTAGTCCTAAGATACTCTGCATTATTCTGGAGCAAGTTGCAGCCACCCTCCAGGAACTGAACTTAGAGCAGTGTGGGATCAAAGAGTCCCAGCTTGAGTCCATCCTGCCTGTCCTGAGCTGCTGTTCCCAGCTCAGGACCTTCAGTCTGTGTGGGAATGTCCTCCCTATGGCCATCATGGAGAAGCTGCTGAGGCACACCACTGGGCTGATCAACTTAAGTGATGAGTTTTACCCTGCTCCTCAGGAGAGTTACAGCCTTCATGGAGCCCTCCACCTGGGCCGACTGGCCCAGCTTCGGGATAAACTCATCAAAATTATGCAGGATTTAGGACATCCAAGGGCCATCTGGCTTAGCTCCAGCCCATGTCCTCGCTGGAGCAATAAGACATTCTATCCTGAGGAGCCTTTTCTGTACCACTGTTGCATGTCTGCCTAGTTGGATGCACCTGCCAAAGCTCTCTTCTGGGCACTTGGAAACTAAAATATGGAGAATAGATGCATCATAAAAGGAAAACTGATCCATGGTTTCAGACATCAGCTCAGTATGAATGGGAAGAGGAAAGATGATTGGAGATGCAGGATTGCAAGGGGAAATGGAGGCTCTGGAGGTGTTGGGACATTCAGAGACATGAGT
The DNA here is from genome assembly GCF_016772045.2 of Ovis aries. Lineage (NCBI taxonomy): Eukaryota > Metazoa > Chordata > Mammalia > Artiodactyla > Bovidae > Ovis > Ovis aries. Next base: position 53,887,014 of record NC_056065.1, read on the forward strand.
TTATAGCACCTTAAAAATGAATTGATTTTCTGGATGGAAATCTTGTATGCATATGTGGCATTATCCTTGATTGGAAAGTATATATAAATGGTCACAAATAAAGAAACCTTCTCATGCCGTTCTGATATATTATTGCTTTTTATGTGTTTTCACCTCAGGAATATCCAGTTACTCATGAAAGAAAACACTCAGAATTGTGTATGATCAGAAACCCCGCTACTCCCACTAGTTCTCGACTGGCAGGGACATCTGTTACCTCCTTACTGATTTCTGTGCCTATTCAGTGGATTACTGCGCCCACCAAGGAGAACATACTCAGTGGCCAGTGAGTCACTGGAGTAAAGAGCTCTAGACCAGATACTCACCGCTCTTTTAGGACATGACTCTGGATGTCAGGTGTTCTCATGGTTCTCCTGGTGGGTCCATAGGTCTCAATTCCTGGCCTTTCTGTGCTGGGAAAGGACTTCACTATACAAGTCAAGACCCTCCATTGTGAAGGACGTCATTTACATTGTAGATAAACCAGAGGCCCTGTCCTTGCCCATCTATGCCTGTCATAGAGTATGTAATTGTCCTCCTTGAATTAAAGTAGTTGTGACCAGCAAAGGTATACAATTTTCTTTGCTGTTTTTTAGTCTCTAAGTAGCATACAACCCTTTGCGACCACTTGGATTGTAGCCCACCAAACTCCTCCGTCCATGGGATTCCCCAGGCAAGAATACGGAGTGAGTTGCCTCGTCCTTCTCCAGGAGATCTTCCTGACCCAGGGATTGAACCCACATTTCCTGCATTAGTAGGCTGATTCTTTACCACTAAGTCACCAATACTAAACTCATACAGACATATAACATAGTTTTAGTATTTCTAAACCACCTTAAGAGATTGCATCCTTTTATGGGAGCAGATCATGTCATTAAGAGATTGAAATGATTCCTGTAAAACCTATCTCTTCCTATCAGGGAAGACTAGTGGCATTTTTTATCATCAACATATCACCCTGATCTAAAAAATAATTCTTACATACATCTTATAGCTCACAGTCAACTCTATCACCCTCAGTTCCACATGCTCAGATTTAAACACCTGCAGGTAGGGTAGTGCTACATTTCCTATAGAAAAATGTCCAGGAGTAACAGGATCTGAGCAGTCCAATGGCATATTGCTCTAGAGTGTTCTGTATATGTGTAGATATGTATTAGAAGGTGTCATTGTGGGAATGGGTTAAAAGGGGCTACAGATAAAGAGAAGTCCCATGGTCTGCTCTCTCTAAGCAAGAGAACCAGCAAACCCAGTTTTATATCTTGGGCCAATCTTTAGGGCTGAAAATGGGAGAACTGGTAGTGTACTTCAAGTGTGAGGCTAAAGCCTTGAGAACCAGGGGAACATTCATGTAAGTCCTGGAGTCTCAAGTCTTAAGATCCAGAAATTGTTATGCTCATGGACAAGAAGAGAAAGAGGGAGAGAAGATGGTATCTTATTCCATTCATGCCCCCAGGAATTGAATGAAGCCCAACCACATAGGTGAGGGCAGATTTCTTCACTCATGTTACAGGTTTAAATGCTACTCTCATCCTGAAACACCATCTCAGAAACACCCACTCTTAAGATCACATCAATTTAATCACAGAGAAACCATAAACAAAGGGCACCCAAATGAAGGCTCCTGCTGAGGATTAAAGGATTCTAGGATTGTTGGCTTTGGGGATGGAGGAGATATTGGGCTGAGGAATCTTAGACAAGAGGCTCTGCTTCTCCATAAAATGGGAATAATGATACACAGTGTATGGGTTTCCTGTAAATTCAATGAGATGAAAAATGTTGAGGCCTCAGTACTGGAGCTGGCATACAGTAGGAGCTCAATAAATGAGTCATTTCCTTCTTTTCCTTGCTAGAAGACAAACTCAGGATTCTTTGTAAACCCGTCGACTATACAGCCCATGGAATTCTCCTGGCCAGAATCCTGGAGTGGGTAGCCTATCCCTTCTCCAGGGGATCTTCCCGACCCAGGAATCGAACCACGGTCTCCTGCATTGCAGGCAGGTTTTTTATCAACTGAGCTATTAAGGAAGCACCTCTTCATTCCTCAGGCTTACTCTATATTCCTGTAACAGGAAGGAAAGAAGGAGGGCTCAGCATTTACATGAGGCCTTGAATGAATCAGAATTTCCCCAAGCTGCTTTAGTAGCCAGCACAGGGAGGGGGAGAGAGAGGTCATAGAAAAGAGTCCACTCTTCTATAGTGATAGACATTCTGAGCCTCAGGACTACTAGGCCACCTGCTGAGGATCAGAGTAGAGACATGTTGCAAGCAGGTGTTGCAAACTAATGTTGCAAGTAGGTTTCGTTGGCTTAAGCATCCTATAAGCATCTGCTGTAATATGAATGCTAATTTAATATACATTTTGTACTGTGATTTATATAAATATAGGAGATATACATGCAAGAGAGCAAAAGAGACACAGATGTGTAGAGCAGACTTTTGGACTCTGAGGGAGAGGGAGAGGGTGGGATGATTTGGGAGAATGGCATTGAAACATGTATACTATCATGTAAGAAATGAATCGTCAGTCTATGTCTGATGCAGGATACAGGATGCTTGGGGCTGGTGCACGGGGATGATCCAGAGAGATGATATGGGGTGGGAGGTGGGAGAGGGGGTCATGTTTGGGAACTCATGTACCCTCATGGCAGATTCATGTCAATGTATGGCAAAACCAATACAGTATTGCAAAGTAAAATAAAGAAAATAAATAAATAAATAAAGATGCTATAAAAAATTAAAATAAAATTATAAAGAAAATTTAGTACTTTGAAAAAATGCTTGTGGATATTTTTTAAGTGTTTGATTTGGATTCTCAAAGAAAAATAACTTTAAAATTGATTTTCAAGATCATTCAAAAAATAGTTTCTTATTTTTATTTTTTTAATTTTTATTTTTACTTTATTTTACTTTACAATACTGTATTGGTTTTGCCATACATTGACATGAATCTGCCACAGATGTACATGAGTTCCCAACCCTGAACCCCCTCCCACCTCTCTCCCCATATCATCTCTCTGGATCATCCCCGTGCACCAGCATTCATTTCTTACATGATAGTATACATGTTTCAATGCCATTCTCCCAAATCATCCCACCCTCTCCCTCTCCCTCAGAGCCCAAAATTCCGCTCTACACATCTGTGTCTCTTTCACTGTCTCGCATACAGGGTCATCATTACCATCTTTCTAAATTCCATATGTATGTGTTAGTATACTGTATTGGTGTTTTTATTTCTGGCTTACTTCACTCTGTATAATCGGCTCCAGTTTCATCCATCTCATTAGAACTAATTCAAATGCATTCTTTTTAATGGCTGAGTAATACTCCATTGTGTATATGTGCCACAGCTTTCTTATCCATTAGAATAAGAGAATTTCAGAAATGGATTACGAGTCTACTTTTTAAAGTAGACTTTATACTGAAGAGCAGTTTTGTGTTCAAAGTAAAATAGAGGACAAGGTACAGAGAGTTTCTGCTTAAATCCTCCTCCCTCCACATTCATTGCCTCCCCAGCTATCAACATCCCCCATTAGATTGGTATATCTGTTATAATTGATGAACCTACATTGACATATCATCAGCACCCAAGACAGAGAGTTTATATGGAGGTTCCCCCTTAATGTTGTGAGTTCAATGACTTCTATCAAGTAAATAATAACACTGTAGAATCACACAAAGTAATTGCTCTGCCTGTTTTCCTTCCTCCACTTCAGTCCAGTCCAGTTAAGTTGCTCAGTCGTGTCCGATTCTTTGCGACCCCATGGACTGCAGCACACCAGGCTTTCCTGCTCATCACTAACTCCCAGAGCTTACTCAAACTCATGTCCATCGAGCCAGTGATGCCATCCAATCATCTCATCCTCCATCTTCCCCTTCTCCTCCTACCTTCAATCTTTCCCAGCATCAGGGTCTTTTCCAGTGAGCTGGTTCTTTGCATCAGGTGACCAAAGTATTGGAGTTTCAGCTTCAGCATCTGTCCTTCCAATGAATATTCAGGACTGATTTCCTTTAAGATTCACTGGTTGGATCTCCTTGCTGTCCAAGGGACTCTCAAGAGTCTTCTCTAACACCACAGTTTAAAAGCATCTATTCTTCAGTGCTCAGATTTCTTTATAGACCAACTCTCACATCCATACATGACTACTGGAAAAACCACAGCTTTGACTAGATGAACCTTTGTTGGCAAAGTAATGTCTATGCTTTTTAACATGCTGTCTAGGTTGGTCATAGCTCTTCTTCCAAGGAGCAAGCATCTTCCCTAGGAAAAAAAATCTACTTATTTCACTAGTCTCTGAGTTTGCCTATTGCAAACTGTCATGTAGTAGGCTTCTCAGATTGATTCTTTCACTTAGTAACAGACATTGTGGTTTCCTCCACGACTTTTCATGGCTTGATATCGTTTCGTTGTCTATATATATCACAGTTCCTTGGTTCTTTCATCTACTAAAGGACATCTTGGTTCCTTTCAAGTTTCAGGAATAAAGCTGCTGTAAATTTCCATGTGCATGTGTTTGCATGGACAGAATGTTTCAACTCATTTGAAAGGAGTAAAATTGCTGGATTGTAAGATACCAATATGTATTAAAATTATTTTTTTTCTTAAATCCCAAGTTAGACAGATATTGTCCAATAAATGGTAGGGAACAGTGTCCCTGTGTTTCCATAACTGACCATGGAGACTGGCAAGGCAGTCAATGGTTATAAATGCATGGTCCATGGAAAACTTTATCATCAATTTATGGTCAAATATTGTTTTTTACTAAAATGCCAACTAGGGGGAAATCAAGCTAGTTAGCTCCCAATAACAGAAATATAAACATACAGAAGAAATAACTCTTCTGGTCAATATACATGTCCATGAAAATTACTTATATAAGAAAATTCCAATTGTTTTCTATGTTTTTCTTAGTTTTCCCCAAATAATAAGAAAAAACCATCCTAATACTTCAGATAGAAGAAGCATCTCCTCTGAACTTCCCCCTCAGAATTGTGTGTGTGTGTATGTTTGTATAATACATATATATGCATATATTTTATGTCATGAAAAGAAGGATATCCTACCATATTCCACAAAACACGATGGATTTTGAAGACATTATGCTAAGCGAAATATGTTAGACAGAGATAAGTACTGTATATTCTCATTTATTTGTGAAATCTAAATAACCAAACTCCTCTTTTTCTTTCTTCATGCAAGCTTCTTAAGCTCTGTCTCTTTATTTTTCCAATTCATTGTATGCTTGCTCTTAACTTTCTAAAAGAATGATGCCTTTATTTTCAACACTGGTCATGGGGAAAAAACGTGATAATAGAGAATATTCAATAAAATATTGAAAGTTGAGTGGAAAAATAATAAAAATTCCCAGAACTTTGTAATCATGAGTACTTTTATCATAATGAGAACCTTCTGGATATTTCAGCCTACTGATTTAAGATGCTCCAAATATGAATCAGAATATTTTATTACTGAACCAGTTCCTTTTGCCCAATTGTCAGCAAGCCAAACAACAAGATTCCAAGGTTAGTCGCAGACAGAGGGCTTATTTGCAAGGCAGATAAGAGAGGATACAGGAGGACAGTTTTGAGATCTATCACTCCAAAGACAAGGGGGCAGGGTTATTTATGGTAGAAGAGTACAGGGAGGTTGGAGAAGCAGGGAGAGGTGAGTGAAGGTAGGATAAAGGTGAGACAGTCACTGTTCTTTGCCGGCTTCCCTGAGTTACATGCTACTTCACGGGATACATGTTCAGACGATGGTGACTTTAGCATGATCTGCCAATGGATATTTGGGCTTTTTCATGTCAAATGGTCATCTACTGTACACAGCTGCAGGCTTAATAGAATGATGGATGGTCTTGACTGGTTTTAACTGGGCAAGACTAGATCCATGACTTGAAAAAGATAAATTACCATTACTATAGTGATCCATTTCTCAGAGCTGATATCTATTGTGGGTGGTTAAAGTGGAAACAGTGTCAGACATTATTTTGGGGGGCTCCCAAAACACTGCAGATGGTAACTGCAGCCATGAAATTAAAAGATGCTTACTCCTTGGAAGGAAAGTTATAACCAACCTAGATAGGTCTCTTCAAAAGCAGAGACATTACCTTGCCAACAAAGGTCCATCTAGTCAAGGCTATGGTTTTCCAGTGGTCACGTATGGATGTGAGAGTTGCACTGTGAAGAAAGCTGAGTGCCGAAGAATTGATACTTTTGAACTGTGGTGTTGGAGAAGACTCTTGAGAGTGCCTGAGACTGCAAGAAGATCCAACCAGTCCATCCTAAAGGAGATCAGTCCTGGGTGTTCATTGGAAGGACTGATGCTAAAGCTGAAACTCCAATACTTTGGCCACCTCACAAGAAGAACTGACTCATTGGAAAAGACCCTGATGCTGGGAGGGATTGGGGGCAGGAGGAGAAGGGGACGACAGAGGATGAGATGGCTGGATGGCATCACTGACTCGATGGACATGAATTTGAGTGAACTCTGGGAGTTGGTGATGGACAGGGAGGCCTGGCGTGCTGCAATTCTTGGGGTCACAAAGAGTCAGACACGACTGAGTGACTAATACACCCAGCACTAAAGTTAAGGATGGCCACATTTGATTGTAACTCTCTCCAGCTCTTCTCTGAGCATACTCTAGTGCATTCCGTCATCTTCATTCATTCTGATAAGGAAGTGGAGTATGTTGTATTTCTGCTTGATTTTTGAGGAAGAGAGCTTTCAAGATTCTGTGAAGTGACTCAGTCACACAGTGAAGATGATAGGACTCAGCCTATAATGAAACTGGGTAATCAGTGTATTGGTCCACATCCAACGGTCAGACTAATTTTGTAGTAATCCTTTGTCTCTCACCTCCAGCTCACCTGGTACTTCAGTTTCCAAGTACTGACTGCTGTTCCCCCCACCTCCACCCAAGTGCCTGACAACCACCTTGGACAACCTCTTAATAATTTACTGCCAGCTTACAGAATCAGACTGGATCCATCTGTCCCAGTGTCCGAACATCAGTCAACTCAAAGGCCTGGATCTGAGTGGTGTCACCATGACAGATTTTAGCCTTGAACTCTTCCCAGTTCTGCTGGAGAAAGTTACAGCCAGTCTCCAGAAATTGGACTTAAAGCTGTATGGGATCAGGGACTCCCAGTATGAGACCCTCCTGCCAGCCCTGAGCTGCTGCTCCCAGCTCAAGTCCTTCAGTCTAAGTGGGAGCTTACTGTCTATGGCCATCTTGGAGAAGATGCTGCAACACACCGCTGGGCTGCCCTGTTTAAGTCACAAGTGATATCCTGGCCCTCAGGAGACTGTCAACCCTCAGGATGTTCTCCTGGAAGGGAGACTTTCCTAGCTTCAGGATGAGCTGTTTGAGATTCTGAGAGACTTAGGACATCCCAGGAGCATCTATATTACCCTCAGCCCCTGTTCACACAATGGTGATCACATATCTGATCACACAGAGCCCATTGTATACAGCTGTAATATTCACACCTACTTCTTGCCTCTATCAAAAACTTTTGTCTGGGCACTTGGGGGACATCTGACATCTAGAGCATGAGGACATTATGAAGGAAAACCCACCAATGGTTTCTGACATCTGCTCAGTGGGGATGGGAAAAGGAAAGGTGATCCAGTGTGGTACAGAGCTGCACTGGATATGGAGACTCTGGGAGGTGATGGGACATTTGGGGATAAAGTTTATACAATCAAATATGAACCTATATTTTTGGAGGAGCCATGAAATTAAAAGACGCTTACTCCTTGGAAGGAAAGTTATGACCAACCTAGATAGCATATTGAAAAGCAGAGACTTTGCCAACAGAGGTCCATCTAGTCAAGGCTATGGTTTTTCCAGTGGTCATGTATGGATGTGAGAGTTGGACTGTGAAGAAAGCTGAGTGCCAAAGAATTGATGCTTTTGAACTGCGGTGTTGGAGAAGACTCTTGAGAGCCCCTTGGACTGCAAGGAGATCTAACCAGTCCATTCTGAAGGAGATCAGCCCTGGGATTTATTTGGAGGGAATGATGCTGAAGCTGAAACTCCAGTACTTTGGCCACCTCATGCAAAGAGTTGACTCATTGGAAAAGACTCTGATGCTGGGAGGGATTGGGGGCAGGAGGAGAAGGGGACGACCAAGGATGAGATGGCTGGATGACATCCCTGACTCGATGGACGTGAGTTTGAGGGAACTCCGGGAGTTGGTGATGGACAGGGAAGCCTGGCATGCTGCGATTCATGGGGTCACAAAGAGTCAGACACAACTGAGCAACTGAACTGAACTGAACTGAACTGATGGGCTTGAGATCCACATGTTGGAGCGATCCCTCAGTAGGTGTTTGTAAAGCAATGATCAGAAATAAAGAGACCCTCAATGAAACCAGACTGCTGCCTTCCATGATATATTACTGTTTCATCAGCTTATACCTCAGTAATCTCCAGTTTCTGATGAAAAAAAAAAAATTTTAAGTACTGGATTACCTATGATCCAAAACCTTACCATTCCTGCAAGTTCTTTGTTTGTTCTGGGGTACCTCTTACCTCTTTGCTTATTTCTTTGGCTAATTCGTGGGTTCATACATACAAAGGGAAACATACAGTGTCCAAAAAGCCATTGGAGTGAAGAACCTTTAGCAGTGCCTTCAATGATATCAAGTCATGACTAGGTACATGATAATTCCTCATGGTCCTCCTGGTGGGTCCATGAGTCTCAGTTCATGGCCTTTGTGTTTCTAGGATAGCACTTCATCACGCAATTCAAGGCCCCAGTTCTGGAAGGGGTCATCACACTGCAAGTATACCCATTTATTGTTCTCACCAACTCATAGCAGTCATGAGTAGGTAGTCATCTTTCTTGTATTAAAAAAGTTTTTCCCATTAAAACCATCAAAATTACTTTGGGAAAATGCTAAAATCACAGAGACATGTAATGTTGTCTTAGTATTTCTGAGTCACATTAAAAATTCATACATTTTGGTGGTAGCTGATGGCATTGAGAGAATGATATTACTTATATAAGACTTGATGAGTCTTATTAGAAAAGACTGGTATAGCATGTTTTACATGGAGAAGGCAATGGCACCCCACTCCAGTACTCTTGCCTGGAAAATCCCATGGATGGAGGAGCCTGGTGGGCTGCAGTCCATGGGGTCGCTAAGAGTCGGACACGACTGAGCGACTTCACTTTCACTTTTCACTTTCATGCATTGGAGAAGGAAATGGCACCCCACTCCAGTATTCTTGCCTGGAAATCCCAGGGACGGGGGAGACTGGCGGGCTGCCATCTATGGGGTCGCACAGAGCCGGACACGACTGAAGCGACTTAGCAGCAGCAGCAGCATGTTTTATCACCATATACCAGGGGATATGAAAACACACCTCTTTTATACCACTTTTAACTCATAGTTGACTCTCCCTATTTTCAATTGTATATTCCCTTATTCCACCAACCGTAGGGCCAGGCTTTCATAATTTCCACAACATCCCAATGCTTTAACCATTCCTACATTAAAAAAAAAAAAAATCTTCACAACGCAGATAATCATGATGGTGTGACCACTAATCTAGAGCCAGACATTCTGGAATGTGAAGTCAAGTGGGCATTGGAAAGCATCGCTACAAACAAAGCTAGTGGAGGTGATGGAATTCCAGTTGAGCTATTTCAAATCCTGGAAGATGATGCTGTGAAAGTGCTGCACTCAATATGCCAGCACATTTGGAAAACTCAGCAGTGGCCACAGGACTGGAAAAGGTCAGTTTTCACTTCAATCCCAAAAAAGGCAATGCCAAAGAATGCTCAAACTACCGCACAATTACACTCATCTCACATGCTAGTAAAATAATGCTCAAAATTCTCCAAGCCAGGCTTCAGCAATACGTGAACCGTGAACTTCCTGATGTTCAAGCTGGTTTTAGAAAAGGCAGAGGAACCAGAGATCAAATTGCCAACATCCGCTGGATCATCGAAAAAGCAAGAGAGTTCCAAAAATACATCGATTTCTGCTTTATTGACTATGCCAAAGCCTTTGACTGTGTGGATCACATTAAACTGTGGAAAACTCTGAAAGAGATGGGAATACCAGACCACCTAACCTGCCTCTTGAGAAATCTGTATGCAGGTCAGGAAGCAGCAGTTAGAACTGGACATGAAACAACAGATTGGTTCCAAATAGGAAAAGGAGTACGTCAAGGCTTATTTAACTTATATGCAGAGTACATCATGAGAAATGCTGAGCTGGAAAAAACACAAGCTGGAATCAAGATTTCCAGGAGAAATATCAATAACCTCAGATATGCAGATGACACCACCCTTATGGCAGAAAGTGAAGAGGAACTAAAAAGCCTCTTGATGAAAGTGAAAGAGGAGAGTGAAAAAGTTGGCTTAAAGCTCAACATTCAGAAAACTAAGATCATGGCATCTGGTCCCATCATTTCATGGCAAATAGATGGGGAAACAGTGGAAACAGTGTCAGACTTTAGTTTTGGGGGCTCCAGTATCACTGCAGATGGTGATTGCAGCCATGAAATTAAAAGATGCTTACTCCTTGGAAGAAAAGTTATGATCAACCTAGATAGCATGTTGAAAAGCAGAGACATTACTTTGCTGACTAAGGTCCATCTTGTCAAGGCTATAGTTTTTCCTGTGGTCATGTATGGATGTGAGAGTTAGACTGTGAAGAAAGCTGAGTGCCAAAGAATTGATGCTTTTGAACTGTGGTGTTGGAGAAGACTCTTGAGAGTCCCTTGGACTGCAAGGAGATCCAACCAGTCCATTCTGAAGGAGATCAGCCCTGGGATTTATTTGGAGGGAATAATGCTGAAGCTGAAACTCCAGTACTTTGGTCACCTCATTCGTAGAGTTGACTCATTGGAAAAGACTGATGCTGGGAGGGATTGGGGGCAGGAGGAGAAGGGGATGACAGAGGATGAGATGGCTGGATGGCATCACTGACTCGATGGACGTGAGTCTGAGTGAACTCTGGGAGTTGGTGATGGACAGGGAGGCCTGGCATGCTGCGATTCTTGGGGTCACAAAGAGTCGGACATGACTGAGTGACTGAACTGACTGACTGACTTAGTTGGAACTCATGGAAGCTGAGATCCTATTGAAACATCCCTAGGTTGGACTCTGTTTTTTACCCATTTCTACTTATGTGTCAGGTGAAGTTTTTCAGTCAGTCCTTACTAACACAATTAGTTATCAGTTAGTTGTCACTTATCCCACAACTTGGGGACCCTTCTGACCCCCTCACTGCAGAAAACCTACAAATTATTCATAGCGTGCAAGTGGGCAAGTTCCTCTCCCAAGTCCAGCCTCGAATTCACCAACCTAAAATTTTGTAAAAGAGCAGTGAACTTTAAATGTTCTGTGAAGATTACTTCAGTTCAGTTCAGTCACCCAGTCGTGCCCGACTCTTTGTGACTCTATGAATCACAGCATGCCAGGCCTCCCTGTCCATCATCAACTCCCGGAGTTTACTCAAACTCATGTCCATTGAGTCGGTGATGCCATCCAGCCATCTCATCCTCTGTCGTCCCCTTCTTCTCCTACCCCCAATCCCTCCCATCATTGGGGTCTTCTCCAATGAGTCAACTCTTCGCATGAGGTGGCCAAAGTATTGCAGTTTCAGTTTCAGCATCAGGCCTTCCAGTGAACACCCAGGACTGATCTCCTTTAGAATGGATGGGTTGGACCTCCTTGCAGTCCAAGGGACTCTCAAGAGTCTTCTCCAACACCACAGTTCAAAAGCATCAATTCTTCGGTGCTCAGCTTTCTTCACAGTCCAACTCTCACATCCATATATGACCACTGGAAAACCATAGCCTTGACTAGACAGACCTTTGTTGCCAAGGTAATGTCTCTGCTTTTGAAGAGACCTATCTAGGTTGGTCATAACTTTCCTTCCAAGGAGTAAGCGTCTTTTAATTGCATGGCTGCAATCACCATCTGCAGTGATTTTGGAGCCTCAAAAAATAAAGTCTGTCACACTTTCCACTGTTTCCCCATCTGCTTGCCATGAAGTGATGGGACCAGATGCCATGATCTTAGTTTTCTGAATGTTGAGTTTTAAGCCAACTTTATCACTCTTCTCTTTCACTTTCATCAAGAGGTTTTTAGTTCCTCTTCACTTTCTGCCATAAGGGTGGTGTCATCTGCATATCTGAGGTTATTGATATTTCTCCTGGAAATCTTGATTCCAGCTTGTGTTTCTTCCAGCCCAGCGTTTCTCATGGTGTACTCTGCATATAAGTTAAATAAGCAGGGTGACAATATACAGCCTTGACGTATTCCTTTTCCTATTTGGAACCAGTCTGTTGCTCTATGTCCAGTTCTAACTGTTGCTTCCTGACCTGCATATCGGTTTCTCAAGAAGCAGGTCAGGTGGTCTGGTATTCCCATCTCTTTCAGAATTTTCCACAATTTCTTGTGATCCACACAGTCAAAGGCTTTGGCATAGCCAATAAAGCAGAAACAGATGTTTTTTCTGGAATTCTCTTGCTTTTCTGATGATCCAGCAGATGTTGGCAATTTGATCTCTGGTTCCTCTGCTTTTTCTAAAACCAGCTTGAACATCAGGAAGTTCACGGTTCACGTATTGCTGAAGCCTGGCTTGAAGAATTTTGAGCATTACTTTACTAGCGTGTGAGGTGAGTGCAATTGTGCAGTAGTTTGAGCATTCTTTGGCATTGCCTTTCTTTGGGATTGGAACAAAAACTGACCTTTTCCAGTCCTGTGGCCACTGCTGAGTTTTCCAAATTTGCTGACATACAGAATGCAGCACTTTCACAGCATCATCTTTTAGGATTTGAAATAGCTCAACTGGAATTCCATCGCCTCCACTAGCTTTGTTTGTACTGTTCATACTTGAAGTGGGCTTCCTAAGGCCCACCTGACTTCACATTACTGGATGTCTGGCTCTAGGTGAGTGACCACACCATCATGATTATCTGGGTCGTGAAGCTCTTTTTTGTACAGTTCTTCTGTGTATTCTTGCCATCTCTTCTTAATATCTTCTGCTTCTGTTAGGTCCATACCATTTCTGTCCTTTATTGAGCCCATCTTTGCATGAAATGTTCCCTTGGTATCTCTAATTTTCTTGAAGAGACCTCTAATCTTTCCCATTCTATTATTTTCCTCTATTTCTTTGCACTGATCCCTGAGGAAGGCTTTCTTATCTCTCCTTGCTATTCTTTGGAATTCTGCATTCAAATGGGAATATCTTTCCTTTTCTCCTTTGCTTTTTGCTTCTTTTCTTTTTACAACTACTTGTAAGACCTTTTCAGACAGCCATTTTGCTTTTTTGCATTTCTTTTCCATGGGGATGGTCTTGATCTCTGTCAATGTCACAAACCTCCATCCATAGTTCATCAGGCACTCTGTCTATCAGATCTAGTCCCTTAAATCTATTTTTCACTTCCACTGTATAATCGTAAGGGATTTGATTTAGGTCATACCTGAATGGTCTAGTGGTTTTCTCCACTTTCTTCAAGTTAAGTCTGAATTTGGCACTAAGGAGTTCATGATCGGAGCCACCATCAGCTCCCAGTCTTGTTTTTGCTGACTGTATAGAGCTTCTCCATCTTTAGCTGCAAAGAATGTAATCAGTCTGATTCCAGTGTTGACCATCTGGTGATGTCCATGAGTAGAGTTTTCTCTTGTGTTGTTGGAAGAGTGTGTTTGTTGTGACCAGTGTGTTCTCTTGGCAAAACTTTATTAGCCTTTGTCCTGCTTCATTCCATATTCCAAGGCCAAATTTGCCTGTTACACCAGGTGTTTCTTGACTTCCTAGTTTTGCATTCCAGTCCCCTATAATGAAAAGGACATTTTTTGGGGGGTGTTCTAAAAGGTCTCGTAGGTCTTCATAGAACCATTCAGCTTTTTCTGTGTTACTGGTTGGGGCATGGACTTGGATCACCATGACATTGAATGGTTTGTCTTGGAAACAAACAGAGATCATTCTGTCGTTTTTGAGACTGTATCCAAGTACTGCATTTCTGACCCTTTTGTTGACTGTGAGGGCTACTCCATTTCTTCTAAGGGATTCCTGCCCACAGTAGTAGATACAATGATTATCTGAGTTAAATTCACCCATTCTAGTACATTTTAGTTCGCTGAATCCTAGAATGTCGACGTTCACTCTTGCCATCTCCTGTTTGACCACTTCCAATTTGCCTTGATTCATGGACCTAACGTTCCAGGTTCCTATGTAATATTGCTCTTTACAGCATCAGACCTTGCTTCTATCACCAGTCACATCCACAACTGGGTGTTGTTTTTGCTTTGGCTCCATCACTTCGTTCTTTCTGGAGTTATTTCTCCACTGATCTCCAGCAGCATATTTGGCACCTACTGACCTGGGGAGTTCATCTTTCAGAGTCCTATCTTTTGCCTTTTTATACTGTTCATGGGGTTCTCAAGGCAAAAATACTGACGTGGTTTGCCACTCCCTTCTCCAGTGGACCACATTCTGTCAGACCTCTCCACCATGACCTGCCTGTCTTGGGTGGCCCCACACCACATGGCTTAGTTTCATTGAGTTAGACAAGGCTGTGGTCCGTGTGATCAGATCGGCTTGTTTTCTGTGATTATGGTTTCAGTGTGTCTGCCCTCTAATGCCCTCTCGCAACACCTACTCTCTTCCTGGGGTTTCTCTTACCTTGGACATGGGGTATCTCTTCACGGCTGCTCCAGCAAAGCGCAGACACTGCCCCTTACCTTGGACTAGGGGTATCTCCTCACGGCCGCCCCTTCTGACCTGAAACGTGGAGTAGCTCCTCTCCACTCTCCTGCCCCCGCACAGCCACCGCTTCTTGAACATGAGGCTGCTCCTCTCAGCAGCCGCCCCTGACCTCGGGCATGGGGTAGTGGAAAAAAGAGCTGACACCATCCAGTTTGTGTTCAATAAACAGATGTTTACCATTATCGTTGTTGCTAATCTCACCCTATTGCAGATTATTAATAAAAGTTTTGGGTGGCCTGGGAGTTAAAACATGTATTGAGTGCAATTCAGTTTAACCCAAGTTTATGCAAAGGCCCTACCAGGGGTAGCTGCTGCTGCTGCTGCTAAGTCGCTTCAGTCATGTCCAACTCTGTGTGACCCCATAGATGGCAGCCCACCAATCCCCTGTCCCTGGGATTCTCCAAGCAAGAACACTGCAGTGCGTTGCCATTTCCTTTTCCAATGCATGAAATTGAAAAGTGAAAGTGAAGCCGCTCAGTCGTGTCTGACTCTTCGTGACCCCAAGGACTGCAGCCTACCAGGCTCCTCCATCCATGGGATTTTCCAGGCAAGAGTACTGGAGTGGGTTGTCATTGCCTTCTCCGACCAGGGGTAGAAATGAAGTCAAAGGCCAGAAAGTTATCAAGATGGAGAACACTCTTCAAAGAAACCTAGTCTTGGTGACCAGTGGTATATCAGAATTGTTTGGGCAACACATTGAATGAGGGTGGGGAGAGAGATGCATGGGAAATCCTATGGATAGAGGGAAGCTCTCACTTTCTCTGTGCCCTGAACTTCAAAAATCTACACCTGATCCAGCCCAGAGTGGGAGACATTGATGAACATATTGAAATCATTAAATATCAAATGCAGCTTCTGAATTGTGTATAGGAAAAGGGTTGACATTTGTGAACAGTGCTTAATATGAAGGGAAAATCAAATTCTATCTCTGTGCCTAATGGTGTCATCTTGATCCGAAACTGTGTTGAATTTACCTAAGTTTGAGAACATGGTAATTATCAAAATATACTTGTAAAAGGGCCAAGGGGATTATGGTTCCACATCCCAGGCCCCTGGAAAGTGACTGGGGCTATTTGCCCTCTGGGAAGCATCCTCCATGGAAAGAACCTGGAAAACAACTTCTAGTAGTGGCTGGCATGATGATGACAGGGTTATGTGTGCATGAAAGTGAAAGTGAAAGCTGCTCAGTCATGCCCAACTCTTTGTGACCCCAGGGACTATACAGTCCTTGGAATTCTCTAGGCCAGAATACTGGAGTGGGTAGCCTTTCCCTTCTCCAGGGGATCTTCCCAGCCCAGGAATCAAACTGGAGTCTCTTGCGTTGCAGGCAGATTCTTTACCAACTGAGCTATCAGGGAAGCCCTGTATGTAACTGACCTATGTTTAGTTCTCTGCCTGGGTCCAAGTTCCTAAAGAGCCCACCTCCCTCTATCAGTGACTCTCAGACTTGGAAATGTCTCACTTCCCAGGGTTGGTCAGTTGGTCACCTCTCCCTCTGTTCACATTCTCAGATTTAGTCTTTCAAATGATCCCAGATTTCTGGGAAGAAACACCCTCAAAAGTGACACTGTCTCCTGTTGGCCACACCCTTTAGTTCTAAACTCCACTCAGAGAAAAATCTTTGAATCTCTCTCCTACTCAATGGGGGGAAATATACCCATATTTTACACTGTCTTCAGTCATTTACAGGGTTGCTGTAGGAATGCCCAGCTCCAGGCTGCTCCATCCCACAGATAGCTTATAGTAAATGGTGCGGCCGGATTCAAGGTCTCCGAAGGAGAAGATTTAACTCCTGGACCAAAGAGAGTCTCAGTCGCTCAGAGCTTTGTGTAGATTTTATTTAAAAGGGGCTGGTGCACTGGGATGACCCAGAGGGATGGGATGGGGAGGGAGGTGGGAGGGGGGTTCAGGATGGGGAACACATGTACACCCATGGCGGATTCATGTCAATGGATGGCAAAACCAATACAATATTGTGAAGTAAATAAATAAATAAATAAAACTGGAAAAAAAAAATAATAATAAAGTGAAAGTGACAAAAAAGCTTTTGACACCAGAAGAGGGCAGCAAAGCACCTGCCTCACTAGTTTAAGCGGGGCCTCATAAACTTTTCAACTAGCTGCTGAAAACAGATAAAAAGAATACTTCAAGGTTATGAGTTCCAGCAGACCCTTTCCGAAGGCATACATCCTGGGATAAGTTCCACAGAAGATTAGCCAGGGAGAATTTGCCGGGAAAGGTCTCTGGACAAGACATACTGTCGCTGTGTATTCAGGGGTGCAAGTCTTGAGAAACAGGTTCCCAGGCAAGATTTGTTACAATTATAAATCATTAACATAGAGCCTAAGAAAAGCATTTCCATGAGTAAGACATGGAGCTGTGTGATCATAAGTTCTGGACCTAAAGAAAGGCCAGTTCGCGGATAAGATACATTGTTGCCCAAGGTTTCAGGAAAGCAAGAGCAAAACATGTTCACCTCTTGCTTTAAAGGGCTTTGGGCTCCCTTACGCTTTAACTCTTTCATGACCCTCACTTCTCACTGTGAGTTTGACCTGATCTCCATCAGAGAAGCCATGACTTAAGTCGGAGGACCAGCCACATCCCCAAGAGCACTGCCCGTGCTCCCTGAATAGGCTCCTGATCTGCTGTTATTCCAACATTACACAGGAGTGACAGCCTGATACATGGAGAAATTTATTTGGTTTTCTTTGGGATAGCACCACTGCCCTTGCAAAGCTGCCTTATTTCTAGGACATTTTGGTAGTTTTGATATGGCCAAAGATCCCCCAGGAATGATGCTTTCAGGTTTTTCTTTTTCTGTCCAATGTCAGGACCAAATTAATCTCTCCTTGATTACACCCTACTACAACTGTCTGTATTAATAAATTCAATCAATGTTTGTAGCGGTAAATCTAGGAACGTGTTTTGACTTCCCCTCCAACATAATAATTTACTAAAATGAAAATCTGATTCAATCAATCTGGAGAAAGACAAATATAAGAATTAACCTGCTGGATATTCTGGAATCTAACCAGGTATCACTTTCCAATTGGAAGTTACTCACTGAAAAGGGGAAGAAATTATTAGAAAGTCCTAAAAAAGCCTCAGGCACCAAAGCACAGATGTAGAGTCATTGTCTGGGTTCTATAGGGGGTTTTAAGTTGGAGCACTTTGCCAATCACAGCAGAGATGGTGAGTTTCTGATCTCAGCTAAAAACATCCTCATCTTACTCATGGCCAGTGCATCTTGAATGGTGGCAAACAGTTCAGGATAGCAGAAAAAGTCATCCTTTTACCTTTTTTCCAGATGAACAGTTTTAAGGCTTTGATTTTGCATCTAAGTGTAGTTTTGCCTTATTTCCAAGCCTTTTTGTTTGTGCTTGGTTTATATAATTTTTAATTGGCATAAGCAGGAAGACATTCTTTTTAATAATTAAAAAAAACACCTGTTTGGAATTTTATTTCTGACATTTGAAGTATTTAGTTTCTGCACTTTTATCATAGTTCATACACTTGGTGATTTCACTAGCTAGACTTTCTAAATAAAAGCTTAAAAAAACATTCCGTATGCTATATTTTTTTAAATGGAGTCTTTGTTCTGAATATGAACTATTCCTTCCACTAAATCCCTTTCCAAAGTAGTAATTCTAATATTTGTAAAGAAAGAATGCATAGAAATGTATATCTCTAAGTTCTCCAGCTCAGATAATATTCTTTGATACATAGCTTTTACAATTTCTCATGTAAAAATTTTAAAGTGAAAACAAATCTTTTCATGCCAATTTGTGATCCTGATCCCTTCTGGAAGGAAACACTCAAAGATGACTTTTTAGTCACTCCCCATAATTTCTAAACACAACCCAAACAAAGGTTTTTAAATCTTCTTCTCCCCAAAGAGGAAAAAAAACTACATTTTACAGTATTTGGGTTATTCACTTTGTCCCTCTAGAAATGCCCAGCTCCAACTACCCCTGAGGATGGTGACTGCAACCATGAAATTCCTTATTCCTTGAAAAGAAAGCAATGCAAAACTAGACAACATATCAAAAAGGAGAGATACCACTTTGCTGACAAAGGTTCATCTAGTGTCTAGTCAGAGCTGTGGTTTTTCCAGTAGTCATGTACAGATGTGAGAGTTGGACCATGAAAAAGACTGAGTGCTGAAGAACTTATGCTTTCGAACTGTGGTGCTGGGGAAGACTCTTAAGAGTCCTTTGAACAGCAAGGATTAAATCAGTTAATCCTAAAGGAAATCAACCCTGAATATTCATTGGAAAGACTGATGCTGAAGCTGAATTTCTAATACTTTGGCCACCAGATGCAAAGAACTGACTCATTGGAAAAGACCCTGAAGCTGGGAAAGACTGAAGGCAAAAGAAGTGAGCAGCGGAGGATGAGATGGTTAGGTAGTATTTCTGACTCAATGGACATGAATTTGAGCAAACCTTGGGAGAGAGTGAAGGGCAGAGGAACCTGGCATGCTGAGTCCATGGAGGTGCAAACAGTCAGACAGGACTTAGCAATTGAATAACAACAAGAAAAACTACAGCCCCCACCCTTATTTCTCAATGTGATTTTCAGTTGATCTTCTTCAGAGAAGTCTTGACTTAAAATTGGTAAACCAATCACATCTCGCAAAAGCACTTCCTTTTGCTTCCTGAATAGGCTTCTGATCTCCCATGTGTCATACACAACACCTAAGTGACCCTTGATAGATAAATGTGTGTATTTTGTTTCCTTTCAGAACAACAGTACTATCTTCACAAAGCGGTTTTAATTCTGGGACATTTGGGTAATTTTTCCCTGGCCATAGATCCCCAAACAATGATGCTTTAAAGCGTCATTTTTCGTATTCACTGTCACAAATCAATAAATCCTTCCCTGTCTCCTGCCCACACTGTTACTGTCAGTATTGGTAAAACTCAGTCAGTACTTGTGGAGTGAATTAAGGAACCAGCCTTTGACTCCAATGAGATATATAAACCTATTTTATATTAATGAAAGTGAAAGCGAAAGTGGCTTTGACCCCATGGAGTCCATGGAATTCTCCAGGCCAGAATATTGGGGTGGGTAGCTATTCCCTTCTCTAGGAGATCTTCTCAACCCAGGGATTGAACCCAGGTCTCCTACATTGCAGGCAGATTCTTTACCAGCTGAGCCACAAGGGAAGCCCAAGAATACTGGAGTGGGTAGCCATTCCTTTCGGATCTTCCTAACCCAGGAATCAAACCAGATTCTTTGCCAACTGAGCTACCAAGGAAGCCCTTGACTCCAATGAAAGTGAAAGTGAAGTCAGTCGTGTACTGTAGCCTACCAACCTCCTCCATCCATGGGATTCTCCAGGCAAGAATACTGGAGTGGGTTGCCATTTCCTTCTCCAGGGGATCTTCCCAACCCAGGGATCAAACCCAGGGATCTAACTTGGGTCTCCCGCATTGGAGGCAGACGCTTTAACCTCTGAGCCACCAGGGAAGCCAATACCCTCCCTCATTCTTTATCTTTCCTGAATGAAATCTGATCCAACCCATTCCTCCAAAGATTGAAAAAGATCCAATCTGGATTAACCCAAAGGACAGTCTAAAGACTAATCAGGTATCACTTTCTGATTAGCAGTTAGTAGATGGGAAGAAGGAAGATGTGATTTTAAAAGTCTATAAAATAATCAGTTACCAAAGGAGAGATGTACAGCCTTCAGGCTCCAGAGTCACCACCTTTGTACTCCATCACGTGTGAGGTCTGAGTAGCCTGCCAACCACATCAGAGTTGGTAAGTTACAGACATAACTGAGGACACCCTCATTGTACCCATGGTCAACTTGTCTTGAATGGTGGCATGCACCTCAGGATGGAAGAAGAGTTTTTAAAAAATATTTCTTGAGACTTCCCTGGGAGACCAGCCATTAAGACTCTGCATTTCCACTGCAGGGGGTATGGTTTCAATCCCTGGTCCAGAAACTAAGATCCTGCATGCCACATGGCCCCCAAAAAATAGATAAATAAATAAAAATTAATAGCAATTATTTCTTTTTTGATGTGCTGATTTAAGGTTTTTATATTGCTTCTTCTGTGGCTTTGACTTAATCCCAAATGCTTTAATTGGTGCCTTGGTTCATACCATTGGTAAATATTTTGTTAAAGAGAAGATGCTATTTTTAGAGAAAATCATCTGTTTGGAATTTTATTTCTTGAAATTTAAAATATTCAATTTGTGCACAAGGAGATCCAACCAGTCCATTCTGAAGGAGATCAACCCTGGGATTTCTTTGGAAGGAATGATGCTAAAGCTGAAACTCCGGTACTTTGGCCACCTCATGCAAAGAGTTGACTCATTGGAAAAGACTCTGATGCTGGGAGGGATTGGGGGCGGGAGAAGAAGGGGACGACCGAGGATGAGATGGCTGGATGACATCACTGACTCAATGGACGTGAGTCTGAGTGAACTCTGGGAGTTGGTGATGGACAGGGAGGCCTGGTGTGCTGCGATTCATGGGGTCACAAAAAGTGGGACATGACTGAGCGACTGAACTGAACTGAACTGAACTGAGCATACATTTTAGGGGTATCTCTTACCCTTGCCCAGTGCAGTGAACTGTGGGAACTGAGGATGAAAGCTGTGTTGGGGCCACATGACGCTCTTATTCCCATAGTTTTAAGGCTCTAAGTGAAGGATTAAAAATATTCCCCCGAAAAAGATGAAGCTTAGCCTTCAGCTCACGGTCCCCACCTCCCAGTGGAGCATGATTAAACAAAGCAGTGGATGGGATGGATGGAATAGTGGCTGGGCTTCTTCCTCCTTGCTTCTCATGAGGTGCTTGCTCTAATGCCCATAGTGGTATGGCTTTGTGCCCACTGAGCCCAGAGTGTAAGAGGGACTAACAGGCACTTGCACCACTGCCAGGGCAGTGACCTTGGCCCTGAGAAGTTTCCTTTGAAGAGTGCAGAGACAGACAGGTATGCTCCTACTTGACCTGAGAAGGATGCCTTGTTCCCTCAAAGTTTCCACTGGATTCCTTTGGGAGCAGAGTCAGGATGAGTCTCTGGACACCATCTAGACCCCTGGACCTGGTGGCAATGAGCCTGCTGAGGCATGTGGTCTCAGTCATCAGTGTTCTGGAGTATTTTCCCATTGAGCTCTTCCCCCCACTGTTCATGGGGGCCTTCTATGGAAGAAAGACACAGTCAACTTTGAAGGCCATGATGCACACCTGGCCCTTTGCCCTCCTGCCTCTGGGAGGCATGATGCAAAAACCTCATATGGGGATCTTACAAGCTGTGCTAGATGGGCTGGATATCCTGCTTGCCCAGAAAGACTGCGCCAGGTGAGTCTAATCCAGGTAGCCTAGTAGGTTACTAGACAACCTGAGGAGAGACCTGGGATCTGGGATCAGAGAGCGGATGTCCAGAAGATGGGCCAGAGGCTTCTGATGATGTCAGTGAAGTTCAGAAACCTTGGCCATTGCTGAACTGTCTTTGGGAAAAGCCCTCCAGCAGTGTAAGAGTCCTAAAATGCAAGAGAACCTAAAGGTACATGCTACACATCCTTCTAGTGATTTTTAATTGTGCTAGAAGTAGAACACCAGAAAGGATTCAGAGGGGGAAAAGGAGATGGAGGAATCTGAGGCAGACAGGAAGAAGAGGGCAAGGCTGCAGGTGATATCAGGAACATGAGTTAAAAGCTCAGGTGGGAAGTCAGACTGTTGCCTAAATTCTAAGATTGTGGTTTCACTCTGTGTGGATCTCAAAACATCACTGCCCATCTGCTGTTGCCCCACAGGAGGTGCAAACTGCAAGTCCTGGATTTAAGGAATACTGGCCAAGACTTCTGGAGAATGTGGTCTGGATCCAGTGTCCATGTGTCCTCAAGAACATCAATGGCACCAGTGACTGAGGACAGGTCAAGGACAGAGCAGCCCTTGACTACCTTAGAGGTGTTCACAGAACTTCACCTCATTGAAAGTACCATAATGGATGACTCACCTACCTCATTAGGTGGCTGGAGCAGAGAAAAGCTTCCATACACCTGTGCTGTAAGAAGCAGAAGATAGCTTCAATGTCCATGGTGAAATCCTAAGTATAGTGCACCTGGACTCTATCCAGGAAGTGGAAGTGAATTGTGTTTGGCATCTGCCCAATCTGGCTATGTTAGCTCCTTTCCTGGGCCAAATAGTAATATAAAGAGAGACTCCACCTCTCCCACATCAACCTGTCTGCACTTGAAGAGCAGGAGGAAAGTCATCACATTGTACAGATTACTTTGCAGCCCCTCAAGCTGTACCACCTCCAGCATCTCCATCTAGAATTCTTACTACTTAAAGGCTGCCTAGACCAGAGAGGGCATCAGAGGGCAGACCGACTAAAACCACAATCACAGAAGAAAACAAGCCAATCTGATCACATGGACCACAGCCTTGTTTAACTCAGTGAAACTAAGCTGTGCTGTGTAGGGCCATCCAAGTCAGATGGTTCATGGTGGAGAGTTCTGACAAAATGTGGTCCACTGGAGAAGTGAATTGCAAACCACTTCCATATTCTTACCTTGAGAACCTCATGAACAGAATGAAAAGGCAAAATGATAGGACACTGAAAGATGAACTCCCCAGGTCAGTAGGTACCAAATATGCTACTGGAGATCAGTGGAGAAATAACTCCAGAAAGAATGAAGGGATGGAGCCAAAGCAAAAACAATACCCAGTTGTGGATGTGACTGGTGACAGAAGCAAGGACCAACGCTGTAAAGAGCAATATTGCATAGGAACCTGGAATGTTAGATCCAGGAATCAAGGCAAATTGGAAGTAGTCAAACAAGAGATGGCAAGAGTGAACGCTGACATTCTAAGAATCAGCAAACTAAAATGGACTGGAATGGGTGAATTTAACTCAGATAATCATTGTATCTACTACTGTGGTCAGGAATTCCTTAGAAGAAATGGAGTAGCCCTCATAGTCAACAAACGGGTCCAAAATGCAGTACTTGGATGCAATCTCAAAAACAACAGAATGATCTCTGTTTCCAAGGCAAACAATTCAATATCATGGTAATCCAAGTCCGTGCCCCAACCAGTAACACTGAAGAAGCTGAAGTTGAATGCTTCTATGAAGACCTACAAGACAGTTTAGAACTAACACCCAAAAAAAGATGCCCTTTTCATTTTAGGGGACTGGACTGCAAAGGAAGGAAGTCAAGAAACACCTGGAGTAACAGGCAAATTTGGCCTTAGAGTACAGAATGAAGCAGGTCAAAGGCTAATAGAGTTTTGCCAAGAGAACGCACTGGTCATAGCAAACACACTCTTCCAAAAACACAAGAGAAGACTCTACACATGGACATTACCAGATGGCCGACACCAGAATCAGATTGATTATATTCTTTGCAGCCAAAGATGGAGAAGTTCTAAACAGTCAGCAAAAACAAGATCTGGAGCTGACTGTGCCTCAGATCATGAACTCCTTAGTGCCAAATTCAGACTTAAATTGAAGAAAGTGGAGAAAACCACTAGACCATTCAGGTATGACCTAAATCAAATCCCTTACGATTATACAGTGGAAGTGACAAATAGATTTAAGGGTCTAGATCTGATAGACAGAGTGCCTGATGAACTATGGACAGAGGTTCATGACATTTACAGGAAACAGGGATCAAGACCATCCCCAAGAATAAGAAAAACAAAAAAGCAAAATGGCTGTCTGAGGAGGCCTTACAAATAGCTGTGAAAAGAAAAGAAGCAAAAAGCAAAGGAGAAAAGGAAAGATATTCCCATTTGAATGCAGAGTTCCAAAGAATAGCAAGGAGAGATAAGAAAGCCTTCCTCAGGGATCAGTGCAAAGAAATAGAGGAAAATAATAGAATAGGAAAGGCCAGAGATCTCTTCAAGAAAATTAGAGATACCAAGGGAACATTTCATGCAAAGATGGGCTCGATAAAGGACAGAAATGGTATGGACATAACAGAAGCAGAAGATATTAAGAGATGGCAACAATACACAGAACTGTACAAAAAAGATCTTCACGACCCAGATAATCATGATGATGTGATCACTAATCTAGATGATTGCAACGGTGCAGAGATATTATTTTGCCAACAAAGGTCCATCTTGTCAAGGCTATGGTTTTTCCAGTGGTCATGTATGGATGTGAGAGTTGAACTGTGAAGAAATCTGAGTGCCGAAGAATTGATGCTTTTGAATTGTGGTGTTGGAGAAGACTCTTGAGAATCCCTTGGACTGCAAGGAGATTCAACCAGTCCATCCTAAAGGAGATCAGTCCTGGGAGTTCATTGGAAGGACTGATGCTAAAGCTGAAACTCCAACACTTTGGCCACCTCATGTGAAGAGTTGACTCATTGGAAAGACCCTGATGCTGGGAGAGATTGGGGGCAGGAGGAGAAGGGGATGACAGAGGATGAGATGGTTGGATGGCATCACCAACTCGATGGACATGAGTTTGGGTGAACTCTGGGAGTTGGTGATGGGCAGGGAGGCTTGGCATCTGCGATTCATGGGGTCTCAAAGAGTTGGTCACGACTGAGCAACTGAACTGAACTGAACTGAATTGACTGTCCCATAACAGTAGTGGATCAGAAGAAAAGCGACCAGGAGCTTCAGTGAGCACAGAGAAAGTTTGCCCCAGTGTCCCAAAGAAAACCGACTGATCGGCCTCCCACAGTTATTAATACCCGGGGGGCTCCTCAGGTGTTATTAGAATGGGAGCTTGTGTGGGGATCCCAGGGCGCCTTCAGCCCTGATCATACTGAGAGCCTGACACCTCTGCGGACAGTCTCTCCTCCACTGTGGCCCTTTACAGACCAGACAGGGAGCTGGGGGCAGCTTAGACACCTGAGAGCAACTTCACTTGAGATGCCCCTCCTTTCCACTGAATAGCAAGCCCGTCCCTTTTCACCTGCGTTCCTCTGGGCATTTTTCTCTTCAGGCTGATTTACAGCAGTTTTCACAGCCATCATAGAGTCTCAGGCTCTAGTGGTTCTTTTCTGTTGTCATTTTTCCTCCTCATATTCTCTACTGTAATATACTGTCTGAGCCAGCTGCAGCAGTTTTTCTAAAGACTGATTTGACCCAAACGCCTGTTTTTGTAACTTACAGCTGATATCCGGAGCTTAATGAGTGAGAAATTTATCTTTTAAGACTGTCTCTCCCTCTGCACTCTCAGGAAAATTATTAGTGAACTTTTGAAGGCCTTCCGGAAGTCTCTCTAGGCATCTGCCTGGAACTTCCTTCTGTCTTTGTTCTATGTCAGCCAATTTAGCATAATTTAGAGGCTTAGTTGGAGCTCTCTTAAACCCTTCAATTATGCAGCTGAAGAAGTGGGTCTGCTCCCATATCCCTTTCTCTTTGTGATAATCCCAATCTGACTCTGCTATGGGAACCTCTTGGCTCCCTGTAGGGAGGAGGGTTATTTCATGTGCCCTCTGTCCCCTGCCTCACGCTCAAGCCATTCATCTCCAAAAGTGGTAGCTTCCCCCAAAATTCAAGCTCTCAAGTCAGGAGTCAATGTCTGTCCCAAGACATATATTACATCTCTCCAAACAAGCTCATAAAGTAAAGTTAGTCCTGTAAAGGCTTCTATGTACTTTTCTGGATCCTCTGGATAGTCTCCCAGATCTCTCTTTATCTATTGTACCTCTGGGTAAGAAAAGGGCTTGCGGATTTTTAAGGATTGGTTATTTTTCCCAGTGGGGGCCTCCTGAAGAGGCAGTAAGTTGTGTGCCTATTCCTCAGCCCCTCTAGCTACCCTTCACATATGTTCCCAGGGATAGATTAGAGAAACCCGCTTTTTCTCATCCTCATCCTCTTTCTCATCCTCCGTCTCATCGTTATTTTGGTTGTCTGTGCCTCCTCTACTTTGACTGTCTGAGTTCCAATTGAGACCAAAGTAGTCTGAGGCTGCATTGGAACTGGGGTTGTGTGAACTTCTATCGAGACTGAGGCAACCTTTCCTGGAGGGATTCCTTGACCCTCAGCTTGCTCAGTTGTGAGCCCCAGATACAGAGGCAGAGGCAGAGCAAGGGAACAGGAGGGAGCTGAAGGCTTTACACTCAAATCATAGCCTTAGGACATAATCTGGCATATCTCACAAAGAGAAAAAGAGTAACACATATGGCACTTCTATCCACTTCCCTTATCGTCTAAAAAACCAACAGTCTTGCAATTAAGAGACCCTTCAACCAGCCGTTGCCTGCTGCCCTCCAATAGATACTGTGGCCATGCAGATTTGCCAAAGAAAGTCAGGTGTGTCTTCTTTAAACTCTGAGGGTCAAACTTAACCCAGTTTTTCAGGACACAATCCAAGGGTATGAATCTGGAACTTTGAGTAGCTCTCATCTGTAAGAGAGAAATAAATGATGACCAGCACCTTTGCTTCCTTCCATTGCAGGTGTCCCTCCCTGCTCTAGATGAGAGTGTAGACAGACTTTCCACTGAAGCTTCCCTTCCCTGGCCAGACTTAGTTTGTCCCTTAGCAATGCAGGCGCCTTACTCGTCCCTCCTGGTTCTACCACCAAGGCGGGGTAAAGATGCACCAGGGGTAGACCTGATGGCATCCCAAATTGATTTCTAGTTCCATACCACCACGACCTTTCTTTGATTTGACATGGTAGTTTCCCGGAATGTTTCCCAAGATAGTACTACTAGGGGAAGCATCCATCTTATGCGTGCCCATTCACATTCCTGAGTGCAGTCCTCACTGCAGTAGAACTGATGAATCAATGCCACATCAGTAAGCCACTGGAGAGCTTTATCTAGTCTGCTAAGAGCTGGTACTACCGAAGGAAGACGCCCACTGTACTCCCAAACTGGGATTCCTGACCTACGTTCTTAGAAGCCTCATGCTCACTAGCAGCACTTCCATCCATATAGTTTGGAGGCACAGCTGCAACAAGGACTCACTAGTTCCACCTAGTTTTTAAACATGCTCCTAGCAAGTCTGGGTTCCATAACTACCACGCTTGGAGTCTAAGTAAAAGTACATAGCAACAGCATGAATCTCAAGTCCATTGAAAGTCTATGATCCAACAGATTAGGTTAGTAGTTCTAATTTCCCAAGAAATTATGAAATGGTCAAAGAGACCAGGAAAAACTGACCAAGAAAGGAGTTTGGCCCACATGCTTTGCCCATTTCTGGTGGCTCCCCTCGCAGGACCTTGGGTGTCTCTTGGCACTGGCAGGTTGGTATAAACCCCCGATAAGGCTCCCTTTTGGGGGACTGCCTTCAGTCATTACGAGGCACCACAAAACCACAGAGCAGGACTCATCACTTGCTTCATGCAGGGCGTGTCATTCATTCACACAAGTACACTGAAGAGTTAGTAAAGTAAAGCAGAAAACGTGTATACTGAGAAAGCAGAGAGGCTAGAGCTCTGAGTGTTCTTACCTCGTCTTGAAGATTCTGGACGAGCCCCCAAGAGGATAACTTACAGTTAACGATGTATTCGTGATCTCCGAAGAAGAAGATCTAGCTTCAGGATCAGGGACCAGGCTTGATCACTCAGGGCTCTTGTGTGACAGAAATTTTACTACAGAGAAAAGGGACAGAGAAAGTTTCTGACATAGGCATCAGAAGTGGGCAGAGAGTGCCCCCTGGCTAGTGTTAGCAAGGGGGTTATATACTTTTTAAATTAATTATTAGAATAAATCAAAAGAATGTCTCAAGGTTGTAAACACTTTACCAGACCCACTCCCATAATATACCTTTTAAGATATCAGGATTCATCAGAAGGTTTTCAGGAAGAAGAAACTGTCCTCAAGCAGGATACATTGTTGTTAGGTAATTCCTAGTACAGGGTTTAAACTGAGTTGCTTGTTGTGTAATCATCAGTTCTGGGCTTAAAGAAAAAAAAAATTTTTTTATGTGACTAAGACTAAGGAATGTAGAGAGAGAGAAAAGAAAAAGAAAAAGAAAAAAAAAAACATTTGTCCTTTCCTCCTCCTTGAGAACCCCAGACCCCTTTCTCCTCCTTGGGGACCCCTGTCTTCTTATCAACCTGCCTAGAAATTGACTCTCTCACAGGTTTATGGGGGAATGGATCATGTACATATATGGCTGAGTCCCTTCCCTGGTCACCTGAAACTATCACAACATTTGCTAATTCGCTATACTCCAACACAAAATAAAAGGTTCAAAAATTACAATTTTTTCTTTTACGTCAAATTTTCCTGTTAGAGATGGTCCCACAAAAGGCAGGAACTCTGTCTCTATCATTCTGTGATTTCCACAACCGAACAAAAAGCCTGGTGTGAAACTAAATGCATCTAACTTGGGTGCATAAAAATAATTAACATCAGTTGTGAAAGAGTTGTGTCCCACTCTTTGTGACCCCATGGACTGTAGCCCTTGAGGCTCCTCTGTCCAAGGAATTCTCCAGGCCAGAATACCGGAGCGGTGGCCATTCCCTTCTCCAGGGTATCGTCCCAACCCAGGGATTGAACCCAGATCTCCCACATTACAGGTGATTCTTTAACATCTGAGTCACCTATACCCAAATGTTATTTCCTACTGCAATGCTAATTTGAGGAAACTCAACATTAGCTGTCTACCAATAACATAAAGTGAATAGGGAAGAAATAGCACTGTGCTCAATGCATTTGAACAGTAAATTGTACACCAAAGTGTGACTAAGCAGGAACCTATAGGTCCTTCCCTGGGCAGATACCCCCATGTTCTCCTTTTGCCTCTTATTTATAGAAAACATTTAGCTTCCTAAGCCTTCCCTGAATCCCAGTGCGTGAATTTAATCAGAAAATAAGAGAGGGGAAAAGGTGGCCTGCAGAAGTTGTTCCGCTCCAGCTGGTCTGCCATGGAGTTGGCAAGGAGGCGACGGGTGCTGAGAGGCTGGCTCGAGTGGCAGCGGAGGCCACTGTAGATGGACCAGCTCTGCTTGGCACCAGGGCAGGGCCGCCGCCACCTCCACTTCATCTCCCTGGAGCCGGTTCCGGTGGCCCCGATGGGCGGCGCACGGCGAGCAGCGCTTCGGCTCCTGTTGCTGGGGCCTCAGCCTGGGCCTCCCCTTCGTGTAGGATGTAAGGGGGGCCAGCCCGACTCTCAGAGCGGGGCTGCCTTGGCCTCACTTCAGCGCATCGAAAGTCTCAGGAAGAAGCGGCCAGTTTTTTCTTGATTTGGCTTGGTTATTCATGTGACCCAGCTTGACCAGGGTTTCTTTATTTAGAACCCAAAGACATCATTGCTGAAGAAGAAGAGGAAGAAGTGGAAAGTCCTAAAAGCATTGGGAAGTACCTGACCTCCAGTGTGGCTTATGGGTTCACAGGGATGTGGGACAGCAACTGAAGCTGAAGGACCTGACTCCATGTGGACACAAAGGCAATCTGCACTTCATATGCTTTCCCACTCGTAACATGCCTGCTTTTATTCAAATGGGCAGAGATGAAAATGTCTCTAGTTTCCACACTGTCTTTTGTGCCCCTGGAGGTGGAGAGTACAAATTTGAGCAGGATTTTCTCACAGTATGCATTTTTTAGCTTGTATACAATTTATGACAGTTTGTTAAAAATAATACTAATAGCAAGTGGTGGAATCATTTCCATCTCTAATGGAATTTGAATTTTCTTGAGTCAAATTAAGATTAAACACTGATAGGAATTGCCATTTAGATTGTTGTGTAGTTTACTTTTTGCCCAATGCAGATGAGTGAATGAGAATCAGAACCACTAAAAGCATAGCATTTTGTTGTTATTGTGCTGTTGCTGCTGCTGCTAAGTCGCTTCAGTCATATCCAACCCTGTGCGACCCCATAGACGGCAGCCCACTAGGCTCCTCTGTCCCTGGGATTCTCCAGGCAAGAATACTGGAGTGGGTTGCCATTTCCTTCTCCAATGCATGAAAGTGAGAAGTGAAAGTGAAGTCGCTCAATCGTGCCCGACTCTTAGCGACCCCATGGACTGCAGCCCACCAGGCTCCTCTGCCCATGGGATTTTCCAGGCAAGAGTACTGGAGTGGATTGCCATTGCCTTCTCCAGTTGTTACTGTAGCATGAAATAAATACTAAAATTGTAATAAGCAAAATAAGGAACTACCAGGGAGGAGCAATATCATTGTTTTGAACAATTGAAAAAATAATTTTTTTAATTAATGTTGTTTCATGTTATGAAATTGTTTCCAGTCTCACCTACCACATTATTTTCTTATCCTCCTTGTTTCTTGGCAGTTTTGCTATTTAGAAATATGAGGAAATCTGGTCCAAAACAATGTTTTTAGGCCTAAGGGCTAGTCAGAGATGGTTGATAGTCAACTCTTCTTTCCCCAAATGCCCTTTGAACTACTAAACATGTTTCCTACTGAACATGTTTCCTACTGAAGGGTTGTTTTCCTACTGAACCCAGAGTTCAATCCCTGGGTTGGGAGGATCCCCTGGAGAAGGGAATGGCAACTCACTCTATTATTCTTGCTTGGAGAAATCCATGGATAGAGAAGCTTGGTGGGCTATAGTTCATGGGTCGCAAAGAGTTAGACACTGTTGAGTGACTAACACACACACAGACACACACACACAAGCTTAGTTTGGCAGGAGTCTGAACACTAGGAGGAGTGCCAGAGGGCACTTGATTTTGTTTTCATTCAGTAAGGCTTTGAAGCTAGGTCCTTTGAGGGTGGATGCGGGAGCAGATGAGAGAATTGATAAGAGAATTTGATCCGTAGATCAAAGAAATTTGACCCAGACTCTGATCTTCAGGGTAAAATGTAAATTTAAAATATCTTCAGTGACCATGGGTTTAATGCTACCAGTGAGAATGTTATTGCAGAGATTCTGCCGTTACCTATGTCATTTTTATGCTCCTCTCACTTGAGTGTCGTTATATGGTTGGTGGCTTTGTCTTTTTCCTTTGTTCTCTATCTTCTTTCTCTCATAACTGACTAAAACTATTATATAGAATGACATGAGCTTTAAAAGGAAGTTTTTCTTGATTTTTGGTTTTCAATGGTTTCTTTTCTACCAGTGAGTAAATGGGAACAAAGCAGGAGGAGAGGAGGTCCCTGTCTTTTGAGGTCATAGTAGACTCTGGATGATAACTGATAGGTAAAGGAAAAAACCTAACTATTTCTGGAAGCCTGTAGAGATGCTTTTGGAAAATATTTGAAAACCATTCAGGCTGTTACCAGAGGTTGTGTAGTAATCCAAGAAGTGCAGAGTAGATTTTAGATCTCAGGAACTGCCTCCTAGGCTGTTGGGGTTTCTCATCTGTATGTACCAGCACTGTCCTTGAAAACTGTATGAAAATGAAATGCCTAATAAATCCTGTTTGTTCATTGGGAGTGACTATTATTTAATAAACCACAGTGAAGTAATTCTAATAAAAAAGGAAAAGAAAATAAGAGAAAGTGGGGAAACAGTCAAGTGAGACAAATAATAATAGGCTAGCCATTAATCAAATTAAAAGACCTCTAAAACCTTTCGATGTGGAGTCAAAGTAGCAGAATAAGGGGATGTGGAGCACACCTCTCCCCACAAGTACATCAGGAATACATCTGAAAATAAAACAGTTCTCACAGAGCACCTGCTGAACACTAGTAGACTACCTTGAGCACTTAAAAGACCTAGAAAGATACCCTGGCAAGCAGGCAGGATGAAAGAAAGATAAAAGAAAAGAGAAAAAAGAATAGGACCTACATCCATGGAGTGAAGGAGTGGAAGGAGAGGAGAGGGTCCCACACCTGGGAAAGACCCCCCGATGGTTGGGAGACCAGCTAGGACAGGAGGAGAGCCTCGGGGGCTCACAGGATAGCGCAGAAGTACGCCTGTGGCAGGCAGGACAGAGTGAGGTGTACACTGACGGTCCGTGCCACAGTGCTTCCTGCCCCAGCCTGAGGGGTATGTCTGCTGTAGGTGTGCCCCTGCCCAGCTGGGGAAGTGCATGTAGACAACTGATCCATCAGCCTCTGCAGCAGACACCAGTGGGATGACAACACAAAGAGGTGGGGCTGAAGCCACAGCTGAGCTCCAGGAGTTGTGCCACAAAGGAAGAAGAGCTGAAATATCTCCTTGTGATATTATTCATGGATTTACACCCCAGCTGCCAGCTTTGTAAACTCAGTGCCTGTGGAACATCAGAATGAATGAGCACTCTGTAGCTGAGACAGGTCTAGCTTTAGCAGCTGTAGGCTTTGGGCACATACCCAGTGGGATTGGTCCAGGACAGAATCACAGCTGTCACCTTAGCTTCCACAGTAGGGGGATGATTCAGGTGAATGACTCCTGAAGTTCTGGGACCTGACTTCAAGCAGGTGGCTTGGTGAAAACAACACCTGAGATATACCAGGACCACCAGCATTCCCCTAATTAAGGTGGGGCTGAGAGCTATTCCAATAGCAGTGTAATTTCCGAGTCAGTCCAATGGATGAAAAGTGACACAGCAGAGTACACTCACAAGTAAATAGCTCCAGAGGAGGAAGACTTAGTGGCTTCCCTCTCAGTGGGAGTGCTCCAGTCACACCTAACTCACACAGCAGATCACAAACAGCTCAGAAAAAGATCTGAGGGTCTCTACTCAAACAACTAGAGAGCAAACTCTGCCCCTGACAGGTCAGTGACAACCCCAGAGCAAAGGGGCAGTCCTGCTTAATATCCAGCGCAGGCTCAGGTCACCATGACCTCAGTCACACCTCCTTTCAATAGGATAATGGCCTTCATACACAGAGGAAAGAGGAGGCAGACATACATATCAAAAACAGCTTTTGCACCAAAAAATATTAAACCCACACAGTCTACACAATGACATTCCCACATTAAAAAAAAAAAAAATAGCCCTGCAAGACAATATGAGGGACAGAATCAAGAGGAAGACCTGGCAGAACATTTGGCTTTGAGGGCCAGTGGCACCTGAGTGCAGGAGCACCACAGGGCTTGGAGAAACTGATTCGCCACTCTTGGAGAATGCACATAAGAACTCACAAGAACTGTGATACAGCACATACTAATACCTCCATAAGAATCAGGGTAGACCTAACTAGGGCACCTGGAGATCTGCTGGGTGAGTGTAGGTTGTCAGTAGCTCACTGTGGGGGCAAGAACACAGGCAGCAGAGGCCCCAGGGAATATCAGTCGGCATCAGCTCTCTGAGAGGTCCCCATTTTGGCCCCAAGCCTTGGCCCCACCCAATAGACTGTAACAATGGACTGGCTCAAATTTTGGAAAGGAATACGTCAAGACTGTATAAGATTGCCCTGCTTATTTAACTTATATGCAGAGTACATCATGCAAATGCCAGGCTGGATGAATCACAAGCTGGAGTCATGAGTGCCAGGAGAAATATCAACAACTTCAGATATGCAAATGATACCACCCTAATGGCAGAATGTGAAGAACAACTAAAGAGCCTCTTGATGAAGAAGGTGAAAGAAGAAAGTGAAAAAGCTGGCTTAAAATTCAACATTCAAAGAACTAACATCATGGCATCTGATTCCATTACTTCATGGCAAATAGATGGTGAAAAAGTGGAAACAGTGACAAATTTTCTTTTCTCAGGCTCCAAAATCACTGAAGTCAATGATTGCAGCCATGAAATTAAAACACACTTGCTCCTTGGAAGAAAAGCTATGACAGACTGAGACGGCATATTAAAAAGCAGAGACATCACTTTGTCAACAAAGGTCTGTCTAGTGTCTATTCAAAGTCATGGTTTTTTCAGTAGTCATGCACAGATGTGAGAGTTGGACCATAAGGAAGGCTGAACAGCAAAGAACTGATGCTTTCAAACTGTGGTGCTGGAGAAGACTCGAGAGTCCCTTGGACAGCAAGGAGATCAAACCAGTCAATCCTAAAGGAAGTCAACTCTGAATATTCATTGGAGGGACTGATGTGGAAGCTCAAGATTCAATACTTTGGCCACCTCATGTGAGGAGCCAGTTCATTGGCAAAAACACCAATGCTGGGAAAGACTGAGGACAGGAGGAAAAGCGGGTGACAGAAGATGAGATGGTTGGATGGCATCCCAGACTCAATGGACATATGTTTGAGCAAACTCTGGGAGAGTTTGTTCCCAGGAAGGACAGAGAAACCTGGCATACTGCAGTCCATGTGATCTCAAAGAGTCAGACAGGACTTAGTGACTGAACAACAACAATAAGGAGAGCTGGAATACCTCAAGCCAAATGACTAGCAAGATGGGAACACAGCCCCACCCATCAGCAAACAAGCAGCCTAAAGACGTACTGAGTTCACAGCTACCTCAAAACACACCCCTTCACATGGTCCTTCACATCAGAGGAAATAGATCCAGCTTCACCCACCAGAGGGCAAGAATCAGTCCTCCCCCACCTCCCTGAAGAAGTCCCTGGACCAACCTCACTCTTGAGGAGGCAGACACCAGAAGCAAGAGGAACTACAATCCCACAGTTTGCAGAAAGGAGACCATGAACACAGATAGTTAAACAAAATGAAACAACAGAGAAATATACTGCAAATGAAGTTACAAAATAAAACTCACAAGAAGAACTAAATGAAGAGGAGATAGTCAACTTGAAAAGGAATGTACAGTAATGATTGTAAAGATGACCCAAAATCTCAGAAAAAGAATGGAGGCATAGATAAAGAAGAGACAAGAAATGTTTAACAAGGAGCTGAAAGATTTAAAGCACACACTGAGAAAACAATGTAATAAGTGAAATGAAAAAATACGCTAGAAGAAATCTGTTACCTAAGAGTAACTTAGGCAGAAGTATGAATAAGTAAGCTAGAAGATAGAAAGGTGGAAATCACTGCCACAGAACAGAATAAAGAAAAAAGAATAAAAAGAAAAGAGGACAGAGGAAATGTTGACCTCTGGGACAGCATTAAATGGACCAACATTCAAATTATTGGGGTCCCAGTAGAGGAAGGAAAAAAGAAATTTCCTGAGAAAGTATTTGGAGAGATTATAACTGAAAACTTCACTAACATGAGAAGTGAAATACTCACTAAAGTCCAGGAATCACAGAGTCCCATACAGTAGGAAACCAAGGAAGAATATGGCAACATATATTAATCAAACTGAAAAAAAAATTAAAGACAAAGAAAAGATTAAAAGCAACAAACATCATACAAAGGAATCACCATAAGGTTATCAGCTGATTTTTCAGCAGAAACTCTGCAGGTCAGAAGGGAGTGGCATATATTTCAAGTGATGAAAGGGAAAAACCTGTAACAAAGAATGCTCTAATCAAGACTTACATACAGATTTTATGGAGAAACCAAAAGCTTTATATAGAAGCAAAAGCTAAAAGAATTCAGCACTACCAAACCAGCTGTTCAAAACAAATGCTAAAGGAACTCTTCTAGGTGAGAAAGGGACCAGTAACTTACACTTGATCTTAGCCAAAAGGCCGAGAAGCAATGGACCAGTAACTTAAAACAAACTTGTATATATAGAGTGCTTATTCAGAATCTCATGAGAACTACAAACTAAAACACTACAAAAGATACACAAACAAAAAAAGAAAAAGCAATCAAAACACAACACTAAAGATAGGCATCAAATCAAATCACAAGAGCAGAAAACAGAAGGGGAAGGGAAGAAAAAAATCCAACAAAAACAAATTGAAAACAATTTAAAAATTGTTAATAGGAACACACATACCAATAATTACTTTACATATAAATGGATTCAATTCTCCAATCAAAAGACATAGACTGG
The DNA here is from genome assembly GCF_016772045.2 of Ovis aries. Taxonomy (NCBI): domain Eukaryota; kingdom Metazoa; phylum Chordata; class Mammalia; order Artiodactyla; family Bovidae; genus Ovis; species Ovis aries. The sequence goes on from NC_056065.1 coordinate 53,923,424, forward strand.
CTGAATGAATACAAAAACAGAGCCCATATATATGCTGTCTACAAGAGATCCACTTCAGACCTAGGGACAAATACAGACTAGAAAGTAAGGGGATAGAAATAGATAGACTATACAACAGGCTTTTTTTTTAAGCCACAATAATGATACTCACATCAGAGAATAAAGACTGTTACAAGAACAAGGAAGAACACTACATAATGATCAAGTGATCAACCTAAGAAGATATAACAAAATTGCAAATATATATGCACCAAAAATAAGAGTACCTCAATATATAAGGCAGAGACTTAGAGCCATAAAAGGATATAAACAGCAATACAATAATAGTAGGGACTTTAACAGCTGACAGATAACAATGGACAGATCATCCAGGGAGAAAATCAATAAGGAAACACATGCCTTAAATGGCACATTAGACAAGATGAACTTGAAACTTGTGGAACATTCCATCCAAAAGCAACAGAATACAATTTCTTCTCAAGTTCACATGGAACATTCTTCAGGATAGATAACACCTTGGGCCACAAATCAAGCCTTGGTTAACTGAAGAAAATTAAAATCATATTAAGAATCTTTTAAGACCATATTGCAATGATATTAGAAATAAAATACAGGGGAAAACTGTAAAAAAAAAAAAAAGAAGAAGAAGCACAAGCGCATAGAGACTAAACAATACATTACTAAACAACCAATTGATCACCAAAAAAATCGGAGAGAATATTTAAAAAAAAAAACCTAGAGACAAATGACCATTAAATCACAATGACCTAAAACAATGCGGTGTAGCAAGAGCAGTTCTAAGAGACACATTTATAGCAACACAACCTAACCTGAGGAAACAAGACAAATCTCAAATGAACAACCTTACCTTAAACTTAAAGCAACTAGAGAGAGAAGAACAAGCAAACCCCAAAGTTAGTAAAAGTAAAAATCAGATAAAGATCATATCAGATCATAAATAAATGAAACAAAGATGAAGAAAACAATAAAAGATCACTGAAACTAAAAGCTGACGTTTTGAAAAACTGATAAACCTTTATTTAGCCAGACTCATCAAGAAAAAAGCCAATAAGACTCAAATCTATGAAATTAGAAATGATAAAGTAGTAGTTACAGCTCACACCACAGAAAGGTACATAATTAAGAGACTCCTGAAAGCAGCTATATGCCAATAAAATGGACAACCTAGAAGAAATGGACAAATTCTTAGAAAGGTACAACCATTCAAGACTACACAAAGAAAGAGATGGAAAATATAAACAGCCGAATCATAAGTACTATAATTGAAACTGTGGCTTTAAAGTGTCCAAAAAACAGAAGTCCAGGACCAGATGGCTTTACAGGCAAATGCTACCATGACTTAACCCTGCATATCACCACTTAACCAAACACATCACCAGTTGCATTACTCTTGCTCCTGAGTAGGCTCATGATCTTCTGTGTTTCTGATACCACACCTAAGTGACAGCTTGATATAGATAAGTTTATGATGCTTCCTTTGGGAATGATTCAGTCCCGTTCAGTCGCTCAGTCACGTCCATGTCTTTGCGACCCCATGAACTGCAGCACACTGGGCTTCCCTATCCATCACCAACTCCTGGAACCTACTCAAACTCATGTCCATTGAGTCGGTGATGCCATCCAACCATGTCATCCTCTGTTGTCCCCTTCCTCTCCTGTTTTCAATCTTTTCCAGAATCAGGGCCTTTTCCAGTGAGTCAGTTCTTCAAATCAGGTAGCTAAAGTTCTGGAGTTTCAGCTTCAGCATCAGTCCTTCCAATGAATATTCAGGACTGGTTTCCTTTAAGATTGACTGATTGGATCTCCTTGCAGTCCAAGAGACTCTCAAGAGTCTTCTCCAATACCACGGTTCAAAAGCATCAATTCTTCGGCACTCAGCTTTCTTTATAGTCCAACTCTCACATCCATACATGACTAGGAAAAACCACAGCTTTGACAGGACATGCTTTTGTTGGCAAAGCGATGTCTCTGTTTTTTAATATGCTGTCTAGGCTGGTCATGGTCTTTCTTCCAAGGAGCAAGCATCTTTTAATTTCATGGTGCAATCACCATCTGCAGTGATTTTGAAGCCCCCCAAAATAAAGTCTCTCAGTGTCTCCATTGTTTCCCCATCTATTTGCCATGAAGTGATGGGACTGGATGCCATGCTCTTAGTTTTCTGAATGTTGAGTTTTAAGCCAGCTTTTTCACTCTCCTCTTTCACTTTCATCAAAGGCTTTTTAGTGCTTCTTTGCTTTCTGCCATAAGAATGATGTCATCTGCATATCTGACGTTATGCATATGACGTTATGCATATCCCAGTAATCTTGATTCCAGCTTGTGCTTCATCCCGCTCTGCATTTCACGTGATGTACTCTACATGTAAGTTAAATAAGCAGGGTGATAATATACAGCCTTGACGTACTCCTTTCTCAATTTGGAACCAGTCTGTTGTTCCATGTCCAGTTCTAACTGTTGCTTCTTGACTGGCATACAAATTTCTCAGGAGGCAGGACAGGTGGTCTGGTATTCCCATCTCTTTCAGAATTTTCCACAGTTTGTTGTGATCCACACAGTCAAAGGCTTTGGCATAGTCAATAAAGCAGAAGCAGATGTTTTTTGGAACTCGTTTTTTTGACGATCCAGTGGATGTTGGCAATCTGATCTCCGCTTCCTCTGCCTTTTCTAAATCCAGCTTGAACATCTGGAAGTTCACAGTTCACATACTGTTGAAGCCTGGCTTGGAGAATTTTGAGGATTACTTTGCTAACATGTGAGATGAGTGCAATTGTGCAGTAGTTTGAACATTCTTTGGCATTGCCTTTCTTGGGATTGGAAAGAAAACTGACCTTTTCCAGTCCTGTGGCCATTGCTGTGTTTTCCAAATTTTTTGACATACTGAATGCAGCACTTTCACAGCATCATCTTTCAGGATTTGAAATAGTTCAACTGGAATTCCATCACCTCCTCTAGCTTTGTTCATAGTGATGCTTCCTAAGGCCTACTTGACTTCGCATTCCAGGATGTCTGGCTCTAGGTGAGTGATCACACTATTGTAGTTATCTGAGTCATGAAGATCTTTTTTGTATAGTTCTTCTCTGTATTCTTGCCACCTCTTCTTAATATCTATTTGAAGCTGTTTTAATTCTGGAACATTTTTATTATTTTGACCAAATATCCCCCCAAACTGATGTTTTCTAATTTCCCATCCAATATCTGGAAACAATAGTTTCTTCCTTGTCTCACACCCTTGGCTATAACACACCCTAATAGTAAAACTTAATCAGTGTTCCTGGAGTGAATCAATGGCTGAGTCTGTGGCTCTCCTTGCATCATTTAAACCCTCCTAAATGATACTGGATTTAATCAATTCAACTGGTTATAGGCAAAAATCCAATCAGGATTAATCTTATGGACAGTCTGGAATCTAATCAGTCACCACTTTCTGGTTGGCTGTTTGTAGTTGGGCAAGAGGGAAGATGTTATTAAAAAGGCCTTTAAAAGTCTCAGGCACCAAAGAAAAGATGCAGAAACTTTGCCTTCTGGAGTTACTATCTGGGATCTCATCCAGTCTTAGGACTGAGCCCACCCTGACAACCACATCAGAGTTGGTAAGTTACTGACCTTAGTCAAGGACCCTCTTGCCTTATCTATGGTCAGCAGTCTTGAATTGTGTCATATAGCTTAGGATGGCAGGGAGAGATATTTTTAGTTAGTCTTTATCCATGTTTTTTTGTTTTTTGGCTGTGCTATGTCTTCATTAGCTTCATTTGCTCGGATTTTCTCCAGTTGCACCTAGCAGGGGTTACTCTAGATTGCAGTGCACAAGCTTTTCAGTGCATTGGCTTCTCTTATTTCAGAGCATAGGCTGTAGATGCATGGGCTTCAGTAACAGTAGCACGTGGGCTCAGTAGTTAGGCACACTGACTCAGTTGCTCTGCAGCATGTGGAATCTTCTTGGACCAGGGATCGAACCCATGTCCCCTGTATTGGCAGATGGATCCCCATCCACTGCACCTTGTTACTGGTAAAGAACCTGCCTGCCAATGCAGGAGACATAATGAGATGAGGGTTCAGTCCCTGGGTTGGGAACACCCTTTGGAGAAGGGAAGGGCAACCCAGTCTAGCATTCTTGCCTGGGGAATCCCATGAACAGAGGATCCTGGTGGGCTACTAACAGACCATGGGGTTGCAAAGAGTTGGACATGACTGAAGCAACTTAGCACACATGCATGCGCCACTTGGGAGGCCCCTAGTTAGTTCTGTGCTGATGAACAAATTTAACATTTTGGTTTTGCCTCTCAGTGTAGTTTTGCCTCTTTCTCAACATTTTGATTTCTCCTTCAGTTTATATAACGTCAATTACCTTCAACAAGCAGATTTTCCTCTTAATAAAAACAGCTGTTTGGAGTTTTATTCCTTGACATTCAAAATATGTAGTTTGTGCAGTGGCATTCATTTTAGGGATCTGTCATCTTTTCCAGCTCAAGTAACTGTGGGAATTGAGGATGGAGGTTGAGTTGTGTCACATGCTGCTTCTATTCAGTAGTTTTAGGGCCCTAAGAGGAGAAGACAATGGCACCCCACTCCAGTACTCTTGCCTGGAAAATCCCATGGACTGAGGAGCCTGGTAGACTACAGTCCATGGGGTAAGAGTCGGCATGACTGAGCGACTTCTCTTTCACTTTTCACTTTCTTGCATTGGAGAAGGAAATGGCAACCCACTCCAGTATTCTTGCCTGGAGAATCCCAGGGATGGGGGAGCCTGATGGGCTGCCATCTATGTGGTCGCACAGAGTCGGACACAACTGAAGCGACTTAGTAGCAGCAGCAGCAGGACCCTAAGAAAGTGGTAAAGTTTTCACCAAAATAATTAGGTCAGCCTTCAGGCTTGGGGTATCCACTTACCAGTTCATCATAATAAAGCAAAGCAGTGAATGGAAATGGATGGGCAAATAGTTGGTCTTCTTCCTCCTTAGTACTTTTATGAGATTCTTGCTCTGGTCCCTGTAGAGGCAGCATTATGGATTTTCACCCATGAAAACTAGAGTAAAATTCTGGTAAACTGGGAGTCTTCTGGGCTTCCTTGGTGGCTCAGATGGAAAAGAATCTGCCTGTAATACTGGAGACCAGGGTTTGATCCCTGAGTTTTCTAGCCCCATGGGAGCAGTCGATATGGCTATGAGTTGGTTCCTCTGAAGAGTGGGAATACCAATGAAAGGGTGCTCATGCTTGCCTGAGAAATATGCCTTCTTCCCTGCAAGTTTCCATGGGATTCCTATTGAGCAGAGTCAGAATGAGTACCTGGAATCCACCCAGACTCCTGGACCAAGCAGTGATGAGCCTGCTGAGGGATGAGGCCTTGGCCATTTCTGCTCTGGAGTATCTGCCCATCGAGCTCTTCCCCCAACTCTTCATGGAAGCCTTCTATTGGAGTTGCAGAGAGACACTGAAGGCCATGGTGCAAGCTTGGCCCTTTGTCCGCCTGCCTCTGGGGGGACTGATGGAGATGCCTCACCTGGGAACCTTACAAGCAGTGCTGGATGGACTTGATGTCCTGCTTTCCCAGAAGGATCAACCCAGGTGAGTCTAACTGAAGTAGACTGGTAGAGTCAGGGGAGTCTTTGAAGAGACAGCTGAGGTCAGAGTGTGAATGGCCAAGGGATAGACCAGAGGCTTCTGATGATGTCAGTGAGGAAGTACAGGGACTTGGCCATTGCTGAAAACACTCTAGGAAATGTTTTCAGAAAATGTAGGAGTGCCTGAGATGCAAGGGAACCTGAAAGTACACTCTCTGCCTCCTTCTAGTGATGCTTAAGGAAGGTGTAGAAGTGGATAAAAGGAAAAATGGAAGGGGAAGAGGAGATGCAGGAAACTGAGGCAGAGAGGGACGAAGAGGGAAATGTCAAAAATGTGAATTAAAAGCCCAGGTGGGATGTCTCAGTGTTGCCTAAATTCTGAGGCTGTGGTTCATTTTAGTGGATATTCAAATCATTGCTGCCAATCTGCTATTTCCCCCACAGGAGGTGCAAACTGCAAGTGCTGGATTTAAGAAATACGGGCCAGGACTTCTGGAGAATGTGGTCTGGATCCAGTATCCAGGTGTCCTCAAGCTCATTAGAAGAACCAGTGGCTAAGAATAGGCCAAGAACACATCGAACTTTGGCTCCCTTGGAGGTGTTCATAGAACTTCACATCAATGGAAGGATCATGGATGGATTCCTCGCCTACCTCATGAGATGGGTGGAGAAGAAAAAAGCTTCCATACACCTGTGCTGTAAGAAACTAAAGATAGAGTCAATGCCCAGAGACAATATTATGAAGATCCTGAGTATGGTGCAGCTGGACTGTGTTGAGGAGGTGCGAGTAAATTGTACCTGGCGGCTGTCCAGCCTGGCTGTGTTTGCTCCTCTCCTGGGCCAGATGAGCAATGTGCAGAGACTCCTTCTCTCTCACATGGACGTGTCTGCACTTGAAGATCAGGAGGAGCAGTATGTTGTCCAAATTACTTCTCAGTTCCTCAGGCTGCACTGCCTCCAGGATCTCTTTCTGGTATCTACCTTCTTCCTGGAAGGATGCCTGGACCAGATGCTCAGGTGAGTGTGCACCACTGGCGAGGTAACAGTGAACACAACTCACCACCCTCCACCCCTCCAGGCACAGAATTCGGTTTCACTGGTATCTGAGCTGGGGAAGCTTGCGCTCTTAGAGCCCAGGGGCCAGGGCAGGGACAACAGAGGATAGGGTATCAAAGGAGAATTTCTCTAGAATTTCCGTGCTGTTGTTCAGTCGTTCAGTCATGTCTGACTCTTTGTGACCCCATGGACTGCAGCACACTATGCTTCCCAGTCCTTCACTATCTCCTGGAGTTTGCTCAAACTCATGTCCATTAGGTCGATGATGCCATCCAACCATTTCATCCTCTGCCACCCCCTTCTCCTCAAAATTGTCATAGCCCTCCAAATTACAGGTGGGCTATAAGATATAGGCTTGCTTTATCTACATCAGAAGAAAGGTCAGGGTAGGGGGACATGCAAAGGTTGAGGCACAGTAGCTGGCAAAGTTTAGAAGCAAGGAGCGAAAGCTTCTACTTGATATTTTGTGCCTAGCCCCTGGGGAAAGAGTTCAGGCACCCTAGGAGGGGAATGACAAACCCCTGCCACAGAAGCCTCAGGTGCACTGACTGGGAGAAGATGCTAAAGGGTCAAGAACTCAGGCTATGCACAGAGTATTCAAAAAAAAACTTCTATTGGTAAAAAAAAAAAAAAAAAAACAACTCTAGAATGTCAAGCATACTATCTCCTTTGCTGCTCTATTCTGAACTGTGGTATCACATAATCACCCAAATCAAGGTAGGTGTTCCAGCTGGATAGAGGCTCTGGAAAGGGACACCTTTTAGGTAGCTATAGACTAAGGTTTAGGATCTAGTGGTTGGGTATATGATTTCTTCCTTAAGAAGGGATATCTTAATTTAGGTAAGACTTGAAAATAGGTAAGAAAAGGGGAAATTGAAGATGGAAAACTATGTCTGAGCATTTCTAAACCAAAGCTCTGTGCTTAACACTTTTATGATCACAATAAGCCTGTCTCAAATTCCCTGTCTGTAAAAGGCTTTTTGCTCCAGATAAGATAATTGATATATGGGAAATGCATGATTCTGGAGGTGATAGTAGTAGAATAGGAGCCAAAGGGATCATAAAAGCTGGTTTGCAGATAATGCAGGGATGTAAGTGAGACCCTGCAAACTGCCATCTTCATGGGTTGTTGTGGGGCCTTGCCCAGACTGGTCTTCTATGCATGTCATCCAGAAGCCTCACCTGGCTTCTGGGTATGCCTGGGGCCCAAGCATGGGTGGAAGGAAGTCTGAGTAGGAAACATTTTAAGTATGTCTCTTTCTATTAACATTCAGTGATGCCCATTGATGATTGAGACAAGATGTCAGGCTCTGCTGTGAGCTTGTTCTAGTCCATCCTATGATCTTCATTCATACTCATAAGGAAGTGGAATGTGTTTTACTCTGCTACATAGATGAGGAAAGAGTTTTCCAGGTTCTGTAAACTTGATCCAGACATACTGTGAAGGTTAAAGACTCAGGCTTAAATGAGACTGGGAATTCTGGGTAATGATCATTATCAGATGGTCAGACAAAACTTGGCCTTCAGCAAATCTCTTGTCTCTCACCTTGAGGTCACCTTCCACCCCAGTTTTTAAGACATTGTAATTCTACTTCTCCCCAGGTGCCTGACAAACCCCTTGGACACCCTTGGAATAACTCACTGCCTCCTTACGAATTCAGACTTGACCCATCTTTCCCAGTGTCTGAATATCAGTCAGCTAAAGGGCCTGAATCTGAGTGGTGTCACCCTGACCTACTCTAGTCCTGAGCTCCTTCCAGGTCTGCTGGAGAAAGTTGCAGCCACCCTCCAGGAACTGTACTTAGATCAGTGTGGGATCATGGATTCGCAACTCGAGGCCATCCTGCCTGCCCTGAGCCACTGCTTCCAGCTTAATTTCTTCAGCATACGTGGAAACTTCCTCTCCATGGCCGTTATGGATAAGATGCTTCGACACACCTCAGCACTGCCCAGTTTATGTCAAGAACTGTACCCTGTCCCTCAGGAGAGTTTCAGCTCTCTGGGAATCCTCCAGCTGGGGAGACTTGCTCAGTGTCGAGCTGAACTGCTTGAGATTCTGAAGGACTTGGGACATCCCAGGACCATCTGGATTAGTTCCAGCCCCTGTCCTCACTGTGGAGAGGACACATTCAATCATCCTGAGCCCATCACATATGGCAGTAACACCTCTGCCTAGTTGGATGCATCGATCGAAAGCTTTCTTCTGAGCATTTGGAAACTGAAATCTATGATACTGGTACTTTGTGAAGGGAAAAGAGACCTATGGTTTCAGACATTTGCTCAGTGTGAATGTGAAAAGGAAAAGTGATCCTGCAGGGGTGCAGGACTGCAGAGGGAATAGCTGATGCGGAGCAGTAATGGAACTTTGTATACATGTGTCCTACGGAGTAAGAATTATAAACCTGAATTTCCGAAGGTGGATTCAAGCTTGTAACCCACATGTTGGAGCTATCCCTAGGTAGATGGTTATAAAGAAATGAAATGAAGAGATGCTCAGTGTAAACCAACTGCTGCCCTCCATGTATCATCTTTTTCTTCCCCTCACTTTTCGTTGCAGGAATCTCCAGATGCAGATTTTTAAAAAATCAGAGTTTCTGAGTTTCTGCCATTTTCACCCAGTCTTTATTCTGTCTGAGGCATATCTCCAGAGTTTGCTCAGATTCGTGTCCATTGAGTCAGTGATGCTATTTAGCCATCTCATCCTCTTCCACCACCTTCTCCTTTTCCCTTCAGTCTTTCCCAGCATCAGAGTCTTTTTTCAATAAGTCAGCTCTTCAAAACAGGTGGACAAAGTATTGGAGCTTCAGCATCAGTCCGTCCAATGAATGTTCAGGGTTGATTTCCTTTAGGATTGACTTGTTTGATCTCCTTGAAATTCAAGGGACTCTCAAGATTCTTTTTCAGCACCACAGTTTGAAAGCATCAGTTCTTTGGTGCTCAACCTTCTTTATGGTCCAACTCTCACATCAGTACATGACTACTGGAAAAACCATAGCTTTGACTATACAGACGCTTGTTGGCAAAGTGATGTCTCTGCTTTTTAATATGCTGTCTTAGTTTGTCATAGCTTTCCTTCCAAGGAGCAAGTGTCTTTTAATTTCACGGCTGTAGTCACTGTCCACAGTGATTTTGGAGCCCAAGAAAATAAAGTCTGTCAGTGTTTCCACTTTTCCCCCATCTATTTGCATGAAGTGATGGAACCTGATGCTATGTTCTTAGTTTTTTGAATGTTGAGACTTAAGGGACATCTCTTACCTCCTTACATATTCCTATGTCTGTTCAATGGCTAATACATACAAGGTTGAACATACTCAGTATCCAATAAGCCATTAGAATGAAGATTTCTTTGCGGGGCCCTGATTGCTGACTCACACCATGACCTTAGACATGAGTAGTCCCCATGTTTCTCCTTGTGGATCTATAAGTTTCACTTCTTGGCACTGCTGTGTGTTGAGAAATGGCTTTTCTGCACAAGCCATTGCTCACAGTTCTGAAAGTGGTCATCTGCACTGCAGATAAGCTGAGCCTCTGCATCTCACTAGCCAGTTACCCCAGTAGGTAATAGTCCTTGAATTATTCTAATGAAGGTATACAAATTTCTCTGAACAAAAAACTAAAACTATATGGGCATGTAACATGGGTTTTTTTTTTTAATTTCTCATTAAAAATTACATCCTTTGGGGGCTAGGTTATATTAATGAAAGAATGACTTTCATAACACCTTCTGTGTCTCCCCATTAAGGAAGATGAGCATAGCATGTTTTGACACCAGATATCAGGATTTATACAAAACATCTTTCAGTTTCCTTGCCTGTGGTAAGACATTTTAGTTGTTAGGGTTCTCCTGAGTAACCACTATTGTACAGCTGATTGTTGAACAATGTGTCAGTGAAGGGTGCTACTCCTACTCAGCTGAAAATCTCCATATAATTTGTAGTCTACCCTCCATATCCTCATTTCCACATCCTTATTTTCCCCAACTAGATCCTGTAAAATGACATTTACTCTTGAAAAACGTTTGTGTGTAAGTCAACTGAGCATTTCAAATCAGTGTTTTCCAGGGTCACCTGTTATACATATAGGAAGACTTCCATTATGGTAATGGGCTTGCCTGGTTACACAATCTGCTATCTGTAACCTAGACAACCTGCAAAGCCAGTGCTACAACTCAGACTGAGGATTAAAGCTCAAAACTAGGTAAGCTGATGGTGTTAGTCCAAGTCTGAGGCCAAAAACCTAAGAAGCAGGGAACCACCATTTAAATTTCATAGCAAGGAGGCTTGAGAGCCAGAAGCTTCAATGTTTGTGGCTAAGAAGAAAGAGAGGAGAAAATTTGCCCTCCTTGCTTCATTTAGAACCCAAGAACTGCAAGATGCCCACTCACAGTGGTGAGGGCCGATCTCTTCACTCAGTCCTTTCCAATGCTTATTTCTTCCAGAAACACCTTCAAACATAACTCATGTTTTACCAGCACTTTTTTTACATAGGAACATTTACACAAGAAAATTAACCATCATAATGACCTTAAAGAGAAGGCATTCACAGAAAAACTGCTGAGGTTTCATGGACTGGTGTTGCTGATTTGAGGTGGGAGGGGATATAGGAATGGGGGATCTTAGGCAAGAGCTCAGTTTTTCTGGTGTGTGTGTGTGTGTGTGTGTGTGTGTGTGTGTGTGTGTGTGTGTAAAGGAAGACAATGATATAAACCTAGATTCTGGGATTTTCTAGGATTCAATGAGATGAAGCACTTGAAAGCTTGGCATCCAACCTGGCATATAGTAAGACACTATTAAAGGGGTCTTTTCCTACTTTTTCTCTCCTTGCCACATGTAAGTTACTTCCATGTCTTTTTATGTTTCATGTTACATTGTCTGAATAAATCAGACATTATTTATTCATTCACCTACTGAAAAACATCTTAATTGCTTCCTTGGTTTGCCACTACAAGATTCTGTGTGCACGTTTGATATGGACATGTCTTCAACTCATTAAATATCAAGGAGAAAAATAGCTGGATTATATGAAAAGAGTATGTATTCAATTATTTTTCTCCCTTGACAATCTTATCCATTAGACATTATCCCATAAAGGGCAGGGACTGTGTCTCTATCACTCTGTGGTCCCACAAATGAACAGCGAGCCTGATGAGCAGTAAAAGCTTATAACTTCCTGAAAATCTTTAAAGTCAGTTTATAGTGAAATGTTATTTTGGACTGAAATGCAAATCTGGGGAATGTCAACTTTAGCTGGCTATCAATAACACAAATTAGTTGGATATGGAAGAAATAACACCTGTGGTCAATACATTGCACAATGTAAACTATATATGAACCTGTAACAAGACAGGACCCTATGGGGCATTCCTGGAGCTGATCCCCCACCAAGTTCTCCTCCTGCCTCCTGTTTGTAGAGAACCTTTAGGCTTCTAGGTCTTCCTCAAGTTCCAAAGAATAAATATAAACAGAAAATATGAGAAAATAGGGAAACAGGGGGAAACAATCAAGCAACAGACAATAATAATAGTTTAGCCATTAATCAAATTCAAGGACCTTGAAAACCTCTTCAAGGGCTACAGATAATATTCTGAGCCATATTCTCGAGCTGTTTGTAGACACTGAAACTCCCACCAGGTGGAAGAAGTTAACAGCATGCTGACCAGAACCAAGCAGACCATAGGCCAATTGGAAGAAGAAGGTTGATGAAGTTGGCTTCCAATTACATCACCAACTAACCAGAAGATTGCCCAGGAGCTGCTCCCCAAGCACTCTCCCTCACTCTGTCTTCGAAAGTCTTTTCCTAAAAGTCATCTGGAAATTTTGCCCTTTTGAGTAACTGGTTGTCCCTCTTCTTTGTTTAGTGCCTGCAATAAATTCTGCACTTTGCTCTGCCATCCTCATGTTAGTATATTAGCTTCACTGCATTGCGGTGAGCAAGCAGGTTTGATTCAGTAATTAAGGACTTTTTTTGTTTTCCATGCTTTTGTTGGTTGCACCCAAGGAAGACAGAGCGATATTCTCATTGTAAAAATCCCAATGATACAGACAGAACAAGCCTTTCCACTATACTTCCTCCTCATCCAAGGCCCTTCTCCAGTTTGCACCTCCTGTGGGGAAAGAGCAGATGGGGTGTAATGGTTTAAGATTCACATAGAATGAAATCACAGTCTCAGAATTTTAGGCAACACTCAGACTTCCCATGTGTGCTTTTATTTCACATTCCTAACATCACCTGCTGCTTTGCCCTCTTCTCTCTCTGCCTCACCTTCCTCGATCTCCTTTTCCCCTTCCATTTTATCTGGCTTTCTACTTCTAGTGCCCTTAAGCATTGCTGGGAGGAGGCTGGGACATGTACTTGCAGGTTCCCTTGCATCTTAGACACTCCTGCACTGTTGGAAAGCATTTCTCAAAGTGAACTGAGCAATAGCCAAAGCCTCTGAGCTTCTTCATTGGCATCTTCAGAAACCTCTGGTCCATCCCTTGGCCATCCACTCTTATGACACCAGCTGTCTCTTCAGGATGTCTAGGACCTTACCAGGATACTTGGATCAGACTCACCGGGGGCGATCCTTCTGGGCAAGCAAGAAGCCAAGCCCATCCAACACTAGGAAACACAGATGTTTCCTAGTGAAACAGCTGCATCACACCCCTCCTCTCACAAAGGCAGGCAGACATAGGGTCAGGCTTGCACCATGGCCTTCAAGGTCTCACTGTGTCTCCAAAGGAGGTTGAAATAAACAGTGGTGAGAAGAGCTCTGTGGGCAGATACTCCAAAGTGGAGACGGCTAAGGCCTCATCCCTCAGCAGGCTCATTGCTGCCAGGTCCAGGAGTCTGAGAGGGTCCCAGACACTCATGCTGACTCTGCTCTAAAAAGAATCCCGTGAATATTTTGCAGGGAATAAGTCATCCTTCTCAGGCTGAGTATGACCTTCATGTGTATGACCTTCTCCTCAGCCTTTAGAAGAAGCAAATCAGGGCCATAGTTATTGCTCTGGCAGTGGTGGAAGAGCCTTTGTTTACACAAATTATACTCTGGGCTCTGTTGGCACAATGACATATGTCCACCCATTCTGGCACCATAAGTAATGTCTTGCAAGTACCATGGAGATGGAAACATCAACCACTACCCTATTCATTTTTTTCCACATCTTTGCTTAGTCATGCCTTACTTGGAAGTGGGTACTATGAGTGTAAAACAATCTATTTTGGGGGAAAATTCTCAGACTATACTTAGACCCCTCATCTGTGGGAATAGGCGGGTCATGTGAACCAACAGGGCCTCCATCTTCAGTTCCCACAATCAACTTGGCTAGGAAAGATTAAGGAGATACCACCAAAATGAATACTATTTGTTCTCAAACTAATTTTTTTTTAATGTCAAGAAATAAAATTCCAAATAGATATTTTTCATTAAAAAGTAACTCTGGAGTATTACTCAGCCATTAAAAAGAATACATTTGAATCAGTTCTAATGAGGTGGATGAAACTGGAGCCTATTATACAGAGTGAAATAAGCCAGAAAGAAACACACCAATACAGTATACTAATGCATATATATGGAATTTAGAAAGATGGTAATGATAACCCTGTATGCAAGACAGCAAAAGAGACACAGATGTATAGAACAGTCTTTTGGACTCTGTGGGAGAGGGCTAGGGTTGGATGATTTGGGAGAATGGCATTGAAACATGTATAATATCATATATGAAATGAATAGCAAGTCCAGGTTTGATGCATGATACTGGATGCTTGGGGCTGGTGCACTGAGACGACCCAGAGGGATGGTACAGGGAGGGAGGAGGGAGGGGGGTTCAGGATGGGGAACACATGTATACCTGTGGCGGATTCATGTTGATGTATGGCAAAACCAATACAATATTGTAAAGTAATTAACCTCTAATTAAAATAAATAAATTTATATTTTAAAAAAAAGTAACTCTGGTAGGTTAAGGTATTTTAAAATGATATACATCAAATTATAGATCAAGGTGTTTGCTGTTAAAGGCAAAGCTACACTTAGAGGCAAAATCAAAACCTTAAATCTATTCACTGAAAAGCTAGAAAAAGGTAAATCTCCCTGCCATGTCTAACTGCATGCCATCATTCAAGACCAGGTTACCACAGGGGAAAGCTCGGTGTCCTTAACTGAGACTGTTATCTTACCAGCTCTGCTGTGGCTGGCAGGATATGCAGACCTCTGTTCTGTTGGAGAACCCAGGCAGTGACTACGGAGCAAGAAAATTCTGCATCTCTTCCTTGATAATTAAGACCTTTCTAGACCTTTCTAATCACATTTTCCATCTTTTCAACTATTACCTTCCAATCATAAAGTCATACCTAATTGTATTCTAGACTGTCCATCAGGTTAATCATGATTGTATCTTTGTCTTTACTCAGATGAATTGACAGAATCACATATTCATTCAAAAAAGAGAAAGAATGGGTGGAGGGCATGACAGTCAAGGAATCATTCCTGGATTTGCTATACAAACATTGATCAAGTTTTTCTAATAGGAACACTCCATAGCCCTAGGTGTGAGACAGGAAGGGCTTAGTATCTTCCTTAAAGAGGCTAATAATAAAAATAAATAAATAAAACTAAAAGCATTATTATTGGGGATTTTTGACAGATCAAAATAATTAAAATGTCTCAGAATTAGAACAACTTCCTAAAGACAATGGTTTCTTTCTCCTTAAAATCTGAATATAAACAAGTCCTTGTATCAAGTTGCCACCTGTTATGTGGGCAACATAGTAGATCATGAACCAATCAAGAAGCAAGAGAAAAGCAATTGGGGATATGGTTGGCTTAAAGTCATGGCTTCTCTGAAGGAAAAAGATCATGGCTTCTCTCAGCTCATAATCACTGTGACAAGTGAGGATGGCAGCTGAGGAGAATGCAGCTGAAAATATCTAAAAGCACCCAGTGAATGACCCAAACAAGTGTGAAATCTTTTTTCCCCTATTAGGTAGGATCAAGATTAAAATTTTTCCTCTGAATGGAGACTAGAAATTTAAAGGGAATAACTAAGAGGAGACAGTGTTAATCTTTAAGCTCTTTACTTTCCAGAAGGATGGGATCAGCTCAGCAAATTGGCTTTGAAACACTAAATCTGAGCGTGTGAGTGGAGAGTGAGGCACCCAGCCCTGGGAACTCAGACATTTCCAAGTCTGAGGACCACTAAGGGTGGACACTGTGGTCTCTTTGGAAACTTGGAGCCAGGAGAGAAACTAACGTGGGTTAGTTGCAAATAACCCTATCCTCAACATGGCAGCTGTTCAACCCCTTCATGGATCACTTCTTGTCATGGCAAAGGGGCTTGGGTAACTCATGAAGCTATGAGTCGTACTGTGCGGGGCCACCCAAGATGGACATGTCACAGTGAAGAGTTCTGACAAAATGTGATCCACTTGAGGAGGGAATGGCAAACCACCCCAGGATACTTGCCATAAGAACCTCATGAACTGTATAAAAAGACAAAAAGATATGACATCGAAAGATGAGTCTCTCAGGTCAGAAGGTGTCAAATTCGCTACTGGGGAAGAGAGGAGGACAACTACTAATACCCTCAGAAAGAATGAATGGTCTGAGCCAAAGCAGAAATGACCTTCAGTTGTGGATATGTCTGGTGATGAAAATAAAATTCGATGCTGCAAAGAACAGTATTGCATAGGAACCTAGAATTTTAGTTAGGCCCATGAATCAAGGTAAATTGGATGTGGTCAAGCAGGAGATGATAAGAATAAATACAGGCATCTTAGGAATCAGATAACTAAAATGGACGGGAATGAGTGAATTTAATTCACTCATTTAATACTGTGGGCAAAAATCCCATAGAAGAAATGCAGTAGCCCTCTTAACCAACAGAAGAGTCCAAAATGCAATATTTGGGTGAACCTCAAAAATAACAGAATGATCTCAGTTCATTTCCAAGGCAAGCCACTCAATATCACAGTAATTCACATCTATGCCTCTACCATTGATGCCAAAGAAGCTGAAGTTGATCAGTTCTGTGAAGATCTAGAAGACCTAGAACTAACACCAAAAAAAAAAAAAAAAAAAAAAAAGAGAGAGAGAGAGATTCTATTCTTCATTGGGGATTGGAATGTAAAAGTAGGAAGGCAAGAGATACCTGTAGTAACAGGAAGGTTCCATGGAGAACAAAATGAAGCAGGGCAAAAGTTAACTGAATTCTGCCAAGAGAATGCACTGGTCATAGCAAACACCCTTTTTCAACAACACAAGATGACTTTACACATGGACATCACCAAATGGTCAATACCAAAATCAAATTGATTACATTCTACATAACCAAAGATAGAGAAGCTATATACAGTCAGCAAAGACAAAACCTGGAGCTGACTGTGGCTCAGATCTTCAACTTCTTGTAGCAAAATTCTTGGTTAAACTAAAGAGAGCAGGGAAAACCATTAGGTCAGCCAGGTATGACTTAAAATAAATCCCCTATAAATATGCAATGGAGGTGATGAATAGATTCAAGGGATTAGATCTAGTAAACAGTGTACCTAAAGATCTATGGACAGAGGTCCGTAATATTGTACAGGAGGCAGCGAACAAACCATACCAAAGAAATAGAAAAGCAAGAAGGCAAAGTGGTTATCTGAGGAGCCTTTACAAATAGCTGAAGAAAGAAGAGAAGTGAAAGGCTAGCGAGAAAGGGAAAGATAAATCCAACTGAATGCAGAATTCCAAAGAACAGCAAAGAGAGATAAGAAGGTCTTCTTCAATGAACAGTGCATAAAAATAGAGGGAAACAACAGAAGGGGAAAGACTAGATATCTCTTTGGGAAAATTGGAAATATCAAGGGAACATTTCACCTAAAGATGGGCGCAATAAAGGACAGAAGCAGTAAAGATCTAGTAGATGCTGAAGAGATCAAGGAGAGATGGAAAGACTACATGGAAGAACTGTGCAAAAAAGATCTTAATGACCTGCTCCCTTAAGGGAAGCTATAGCAAAACATAATACATTAAAAAGCAGAGACACCACTTTTCTGACAAAGGTCCATATAATCAAAACTATGGTTTTTCCAGTAGTCATGTACAGATGTGAGAGCTGGACCATAAATAAAGCTGAGCTCCAAAGAACTGATGATTTCAGACTGTGGTGCTGGAGAAATCTGATGATTTCAGACTCTTAAGAGTCTCTTGAACTGCAAGGAGATCAAACCAGTCAATCCAAAAGGAAATCAACCCTGAATATTCATTGGAACTATTGTCGCTGAAGCTGAAACTCCTAACTTTGGCCACCTGACGCAAAAGCCAACACACTGGAAAAGAGCCTGATGCTGGGAAAGATTGAAAGTGAAAGGAGAAGAGGGCAGTAGAGGATGGAATGGGTGGATGGCATCATCACTGGCTCACATGAATGTGAACCAATTCCAGGAGACAGTGGAGGAGAGAGGAGGTTCTTGTGCTGCAGTCCATGGGGTCACAAAGAGTCAGACATGACTTAGTGACAGAACTACAACAACAAAAGGTATCCTGCCTCACCCGTCAAGCTTCCTTTCATTGTTCAGGTAAACTGCCTACCCTGCAAGCATTCCCTAGCTTAGACGGTACATTACAAGACTTCTTCCTCCACCTCTCTAGATAACTCATCTGACATACAGGTCAGATACTATAGCAATGATTCTTTTTGTTTTTTTAAGATCATGGATCTAGGCTTTCCCAATTCAAACTAGTCAAAACCATGGAACTTTCATGTAGGGAACAAGGTATAAAGAAGGTTGGGAAGTGCTTGCAAACGAGACTCTCAACCAGGGCTGAACATTCTTGCAAACGAGATGTTCAGCTAAGAATCCTGTTTGTTCCCATGGGAAAAGAACATTGCTTGCACACAAGGATGTTTCTCTGATTCCTCAAAAGGAACAGACCCTGGGACAAACGGATTCTAAGTTGATAAGGAAGTTCCCCAAAACAAAGTCTTAGCTGCAGTAAATAAGTCAAGGTAAAGGTTATCTCACCCTGCGCCTGCGCACTGTATAGTCTTTAAATCATAGTGCTTGGCAGCTTGCCCTGTAGGTTGTTGTGCAAGGGATATAAAATAAAGCAGCTGTAAGAAGCAAGTGTTAAAATATAAAGATTTAAACCACGCTGCAGTGTTGGTATTCCATTCCGTCACCGGCACTTTCAAGTGGGCCTGCATAAGTGTACAGTAGATGATTTTTTTTTTTTTAAAGAAAGCCAAAAACTCCATCCACAGATCACTCTAATGCCACCATCTTCTGAACATGTATTCCATAAGAAAGCATGTAACTCAGATGCACCTGCACAAAGCAGTGATTTCCTCACCTTTTTTCCTGCCTTCAATCACCTTGCCCTGCCCCTTCGAGCTCCTTATACTCTGCACCCATAAATATCCCTACTCACCTGCCTTTGAAGTGGTAGGGCTCAGACTTCCCATGTTTCCTCATGATTGCCTTGTAAATAACCCCTCTCTCAGCTTCAAATTTCAGAATTTAGCATTTGGCTTGCTGGACTTCCCTGATAGCTGGCTGGTGAAGAATCCACCTGCAATGAAGGAGACCCTGGTTCGATTCTTGCATAGTGAAGATCTGCTGGAGAAGGGATAGGCTACCCGCTCCAGTATTCTCGGGCTTCCCTGGTGGCTCAGCTGGTAAAGAATCCACATACAATGCAGGAGACCTGGGTTCGATTCCTGGATTGGGAAGATCCCCTGGAGAAGGGAAAGGCTACCCACTCCCATATTCTGGCCTGGGGAATTCCATGGACTCTACTATAGTCCGTGGGGTCACAAAGAGTTACACACAACTGAGTGACTTTCACTTCACTTGCTGACCGCCATATTGAGTCTGCTCCATTTTGTCTATTAATCTACGAACAGCGAAAGAAATAAGCAGAGAGGTAAGAGACCCTCCCGACAGAATAAAGAATGTGCAGGAATGGTAAGGTTTTGGATCATATACAACTCAGTGCCTTTTTAAAAAATCACTAACTGGAGATTGCTGAGGTATAAACTGAAAAAGAGAGTAATAGATCATGGAAGGCAGCAGTCAGTTTTCAGTGAGGGTCTCTAGTTCTAAGAATTGCTTTACAAATGTCTACCCAGGGAAAATTTTACCATGTGAGTCTCAAACCTGTATCCAGCTCCAGACACTGAGGCTTATATTTGGTTGTATAAACACATATTCCCAAAATTTCTGTCACATCCCAGAGCCTACATTTCACCTTGCAATCCTGCACCTCCGTTGTATCAGCTTTCCATTTCCCATTCACATTGAGCTCATGTATGAAATCATGGATTGGTTTGCTTTCATGATGCATCTATTGCCTAGATGTTAGTTTCCAAATGCCCAGAAGAAAGCTTTGACAGATGTAAGCAACTAGGCAGATGTATAACAGTGGTACAGAAAGTGCTCCTCAGGATAGAATGTTTTATTGCCCCAGAGAAGACACCGGGCTGTAGCTAAGCCAGATGGCCCTTGGAAATCCTAAACCCCACATAATCTCAATGAGTTTATCCCGAAGCTGAGCCAGTCAGTCCAGGTGGAGGGCTCCATGAGGGCTGTAACTCTGAGAGGCAGGATAAAACTCCTCACTTAAGTTGATCAGCCCAGTGGTGTGACTCAGCAGCTTCTCCATGATGGCCATAGAGAGAACACTGCCACACAGACTGAAGGTCCTGAGCTGGGAACAGCAGCTCAGCGCAGGCAGGATGGATTCAAGTTGGGACTCTGTGATCCCACATTGCTCTGAGTTCAGTTCCTGGAGGGTGGCTGCAACTTGCTCCAGAACGTGGAGGATCTCAATACTAAAGTCGATCATGGTGACACCACTCAGATCCAGGCCTTTGAGCTGACGAATGTTTGGGTGCTGGGACAGATGGGTCAGGTCTGATTCTGTAAGCCAGAACTTAGTTATTGCCAGGTGGTCCAAGGGGGTCCTCAGGCATCTGGGGAGAGAACCAGCAATTAGATCTGAGAAACCAGGAAGGCAGCTGAACTAAAGTTGTCAGATAGGTGATTGGCCCAAAGTCAAGGTCATACTAACAGCCTTCTGAAGGTCAGTACCCAGAATGGCCAGTCTAATTTTAGCCTGACATTCCATCTCCACATCACCTGTAAACCATCTGCAGTTCCGTATGATCTCTGGCTCCTGCTCTACTTCCATCCTCTTAGAATCATGCATTTCTTAAATATTAACTAACTCACCTGGAGAAAAAGACAACATTTTAGAGACTAGTAATTTGAGACAAGTTTATTGTGTTCAGAAACCTTGTGAGCACAGAGCTCTTCTCTCTCTCTCCCTCACTTTTTCTTTCTTTTTTTTTTTCTGGCTGCACCACATGTGAAGTTTATGCAATCTTACTTCCCCCACGAGGGATCAAACCTGTTCAGCCTTAAAAGAATAGAGTCCTAATCATGGACAACCAGGAAATATCCAAGAAATTCTCTTAAAATTGCTCAGGTCTGAAGTGATTTCCCTTCTTTAATGCTCTCTTCACTTACCTGTTTTCCTAAGTCATCTGACATAAGATTTCCCTTCTTAAGGAAGAACCCATGCCCAGCCTCGCTGGATCAAAACCACCCCATCCTTAGCTTTCTAATATGGCAGTGGTTTAGTTGCTAAGACGTGTCCAAGTCTTGCAACCCCATGGACTGTATGTAGCCTGACAGGCTCCTCTGTCCATGGGATTCTCCAGGCAAGAATACTGGAGTGGGTTGCCTTCTCCAGGGGATCTTCCTGACCCAGGATTGAACCTAGGTCTCCTGCATTGCAGGCAGATTCTTTACCTACTGGGCTATGAGGGGAAACCTAGCATGGTGTCCCTGCGTGTTCTTCTACCTTAATTTCAGAGGCAAGGTGATACCACAGCTCAGGAGAAAGCAGCTAAGGACCCTGTGCACCTGACAAGCCAGTGTTGTGTTCACTGTTACCCTGCCAGCAGTCCACACTCATCTGAGCATCTGGTCCAGGCAGACTTCAAGGAAGTAGTGAGAGTCCAGATAGAGATACTGGAGATGTCGCAGCTTGAGAAACTCAGAGGTAAATTGCACAACTTGCTGCTGCTACTCCTGTACTGTGGGCTTTTGGGGAACTTGGAGCCAGAGAAGATATAAACCTGGCTCAGTCCCAAATAACTCTGTCATCCAAAGGCAAGTGCCACCAGGAAAGGTTTTAAGTTTCTTTTTCTTTTCTCACTGAGGACACTTTCTGGATGGCAAATTTTCCCAGCCAATTTTCAGGGGTCTTAGAAGTCAAATAAACCATAATTTCAAAGGACGCTTTTCAAGTATATTTAGATCACTACTGTTTCCTCAGACCTAGCTAAGTTCCACACAGATTCTGATCAAGGTGACACCTTAGGCACAGAAATAAAATTCTGGTTTTCTCTTCATAAATACCAACACCTTTTCTGCACTAAATACAGTTCTTATTGGTGTTTAATGTTTACCACATTTAGGAGTGACTCCTACTTTGGGATACATCATATAAAGATTTCTTTGAAATTTAAGGTCATGCATAAAGGGAGACTATTTATTCTATAAGAATTGTCCGTGCATCTCACCCACCCGTTATTTGATACCCAAACAATTCTTATACACCTGTGGCCACCAAAGTGAAGACACTCTGAAGATGCTCTACAGTAAAAGTTAAACACAACAATCTGATTTAACTATGCTTCAATAATTTAAAAAAAAAAACCTGGGGCTTCTGTGGTGGTGCAGTGGTTAAGAATAATCTTACAATGCAGGGGATACTGGTTCAATCCCTGGCCCAGGAAGATCTTGCCGGCCACAAGGCAACAGCTACTGAATCTGAACTCTGGAGCCTTTGAGTTCCAACTACTGAGCCCATTGGCAACAACAACTTAAACCTGTGCACCCTAGAGCCTGTGCTCCTAACAAGAGAAGTCACCACAGTGAGAAGCCCAAGCACCACAATTAAGAGCAGGCCCTGTTCATCACAACCAGGGAAAGTCCACACAGCAATGAAGACCTAGCACAGCCAAAAACAAGAATCAGTCAATCAACCAAACAAGAATTCTCTGAAGAAAACTCATGGGCTAATATGAGAAACTCCAACAGTGGCCAGACTCCAAACTGGTCATTCTCAGGCATGTGGGAATCTGAGGGATATTCAGAACCTTTCCTGCCTGAGTAGTCATCAGCTGTGGAAGTTGTGCCAAAGAAAATTATAGACAGACACAGCTTTAAGTCTGAAGGCAAATTTTATTCAGCCCCATGACAAGAGTGGGTCAAACAGGGTCCTTTTGACATTCCATATTTGAGTTTTGCACACAGTTAGGAAAAGCCAACCTGATAAAATACTTTTTTCAGAATTCTAACCTTAAAGAAACAAAAGTCCTTTTAGGAGTAACTTGCATTTATCTCTCTAATTCTTTGAGATGCAATTGTTCTACCTGATCTTAGGTGGTTTTTTTCTCCCTATTGATATCTTGGTCACTGCCATTAGAAAGGTACACATATGTTGCACATCTGACAATAAATAGACTGGGATTCCGAGCAGCCTTTCGGCTGTGCCAACTTTCAAAGACCTTTGTTATCTCAACCTTTGTTTCACCAACTTGTATGAAAAGGACTTTTTACTTTCTTAGACCATTTTGGGGGAGGAAGCTTTCTAGAGCTTATGAAGGGTACAACATTTGCACTGTCTTGTGGAATGCCTATTGTATCTTTATCGGTGTAAATTGTTTTTAAAATACTACTCATCAATAAATCCTTAAATTGGAGAAAATTGTAAATTGGAAAATTTTAGAGAATTTTTTAAATTTTAATTTACTTTTGAGAATATGCATTTTACTTTTGTACAAATGATATTGTGTTTCAAGATTCCATTAGCTGCAAAGAATATGATCTCACTTTCTTTTAAAACTGTATGTTTGGAGAATAATTTCTTTACAATGTTGTGTTGGTTTCTGTAGAGCAACATGAATCAGCCATAAACATACTTATATTCCCTCCCTCTTGAACCTACCTCCCACCCCTAGAGAACTTTTACTAAAAGCCACTTTGGGACATATATTAAAAAAAAAAAACTAGAAAGTGGAGAAAAATGCATCCATGTAATAACTAACCTTTGTACCTTATTTTAAAACAAATGAACAAATCAAAAACTGGTTTGGAAAGCATTATTTATGCTCCCAACTTCAGCTTATTTATGCTCCCAACTTCAGCTCAATGGTACTTACACATGCTAATAATAAACTTTGCTTTCCACAAAACTTTTCTTTTTACCTGCAACAAATTCATAACCTATGCCTTTGTAAACGAAGATGAAGCATTTATCTTTTTCTTTCTACCTGATTCCTGCAGAATTTGGCTTCTCCAGCAGGCTCCTCTGTTAACTTGATGAATTACTGCTACCAGATGACAACTCATTTTACTAGTCATTAATTTGTCCTAACTTGCTTTCAAATTATTTATGTCGTGTCTTTCCTCACTGTGTTATATCTCCTCACATTACGCTAATGAATTTATAACTGTAATGAGCTATATATCTTATAGACCATCTACTGTATAAAATTAGTGTCTCCTGCACTACCCAATGGAAACCCAGGCTTCACACATAGCTAAATATCTTAAGGCCGTCAATTGTATCTACAACCATATAGAGAATATTTATAATAGTGCAACTCTAGATATGAGAAGAGGGAACAAGGGGAAACATTTTCTGCATCATAATAGACTAGTAAAACAGGAGATACAGAGAATTTTAATAAATATGTTATAATGGATCTGCAGCTGATTGAAGCAGATAGTGGGGAGCTGAAGAAACAGATGGACAAGTATAAGTTATATGTTGTGTATTACAGCTATTTTATTATACAACCTGATATGCTAATGTCAAAACATGCTACACTAATCTTCCTCAATAAGGAAGACCAATAAGTGTTATGGGAATAAAATGAAACTTTTATTTACATGAACTAGTGTTCAAAAGATATACTTTTGAAATATAGTATAAACATAAAAAAATTGTTTCATGCCTGTATGATTTTAGAATTTTTCTCATAGGAACATGCATATCAGTTCCCACCCATGACAGAGATGTATTGTTGAGGACCAGTGAGTATTTTTCCTTTGTTGTTTGTGTTAACCCACAGAACTAAGTAAAAAAGCAAAAGGAAAAATATAACTAGGGAATGATGGAGTTTCAGATCATAGGCAACAAAGTGCTCCCCTCACCACCATCAGTAACTAGAGATCCATGAGATGCAAACACAGAAATCGGAATAATATCATGGTCAGCATTTATTAGTTTACACTGAAGGTCTCTTTATTTCTGATCATTTCTACAATTGTGCATACAGAAATAACTCGAACATGTGTGTCTAAAACTGAACCTCCAGAAATTTAGGTTCATATTTGACTCCATAAACATGTCTCTAAATAAATCCCAAACTCCCCAAGTCAACATATCCTACTAGAATCCTGCACCCCTGCTGGATCATGTTTACTTTTCTCAATGACACTGAGCTGGTATCAGAAATCATGGGTGTATTTTTCCCTTCATAATATACCTATGTCCTAGACTTCAGTTTCCAAGTATCCAGAAGAATGCTTCTGATAGAGGCAACCACCTTCTGACAGAGGCAGGGTATTACATAATTATGCATTGTGATTCAGATGATCACACACGTCCTCACCACAGTAAGGACAGGGGCTGGGGCTAATCCAAATCTTCCTGGGACGCCCTAAATCTGTAAGGAGCTGCCAAAGCTCAGCTTTAAGCTGGGCAAGTCTCTCCTGGTGAAGAATACCCAGAGAGCTGTAACTCTCCCGAGGGGCAGGATAAAACTCTAGACGTAAAGCAGACAACCCATCAGTATGACGCAGGAGATTCTCCAGGACAGCCATGGAGATGAGGTTTCCACACATGCTGAAGACCCTGAGCTGGGAGCAGCAGCTCAGGGCAGGCACAAGAACCGTGAGGAGGGAGTCCATAATCCCACACAGGTTTAAGTTCAGCTCTTCAAGAGTACCTGCAACTTTTTCCAGCAGACCCTGGATGAGCTTGGGACAAAAGTTGGTCAGGGTAACACCACTCAGATTCAGGCCCTTTAACTGACAGATTTTTGGACTCTGGGACAGATGGGTCAAGTCTGATTCTGTAAGCAGGCAGTTGGTTATTGAGATGTTGTACAAGGGGATCTTCAGGCATCTGGAGGAAAAAGAAAAAAACAAGTAATTAGTTCTGGGAAACCAGAGTGATAAGTGACCTCCATTTGAGAGGTAAATGATTGGTCTGAAACCAAGTTGTTGTTACCATCTGATAAAATTCAATATCCAGAATGCCCAGACTCATTCCAGGCTGAGTCCTGCCATTTTCATGTGTGACTAGATCAAGCTAAAAGAACCTTGAAAGCTCTTTTTCCTCATTTATCAAGCAGAGTACAACATACTCCACTTACTTAGGAGGAAGAATGAAGATAATGGTTGCACTAGAATATGCTCAGTAGGGAGAGCCTGAGACACAGTCTCCATCAAGTGTGGACACTACTTAATTTTAGTCCTGGGAGATGAGATAAACATGTTTTTAATTCAGATCCCTTCAGTCCATGCTTGGGCTCCAGATGCCTGTATCTCTGGCCAGGTGAGGCACTTGGAGGACGTGTGTAAACAATAAGACCCCACACCATGCCCTGGGGCTGCCAGACTTCAGCAACTCCCATCCGGGCATCATCTACAAACTTGCTATCATTGTTCACTCTCCTTGTGTCTCCATTACTTTTAAAGTGCAAATCCGTAAAGATGGTCTTGGGTTGCATACAATGTAACTAAATAATATACGGGAAATGCATGATTCTGAAGATGATGGTAATGAAGCAGAGACAAAAGGAGAGTGAACAGGGATAAAAGGTATGTAGATGATGCCCGGATGGGAGTCGCTGAAGACTGGCAGACCCTAGGCATGGTGTGGGGTCTTACTGTTTCTACACATCTTCCGCGTGCCTCACCTGGCCAGAGATACCAGGCATCTGGAGCCCAGCCTGGACTGAAGGGATCTGAATTAAAAACATGTTTATCTCATCTCCCAGGACTAAAATTAAGTAGTGTCCACACTTGATGGAGACTCTGTCTCAGGCTCTCTACTGAGCACATTCTAGTGCAACCATTATCTTCATTCATCCTCCTGAGGAAGTAGTGTATGCTGTACTCTGCTTGATAGATGAGGAAAAAGAGCTTTCAAGGTTCTTTTAGCTTGATCTAGGTTTTTCCTTGTCAATGCCATCTTCATTAACCTGTCATCGAACAGAGATATCTCTTCCCAAAGAAGAAATCACATATATGCCCGCACTATAACTATGCCTCCTAATTTGTAGCTTCCTAACCTAATGTCTCTTTCCAGAACTTCTATACCAGCTTTCTCACACCTTGATTGCTCTACTTATGTGTTACCACACTTCACAGTAGAGCAGCAAATGAGACAATACACTTGATATTTTACTAATGTGTTCACTGTTGCTCAACCAGTGCTGGTCCCCTCACCTGAGCATCTGGTTCAGGCGGCCTTCAAGGAAAGATGGACCTTCCATACGGAGATAGCGGAGGTACTGCAGTCTGAGGATCTGAGAGGTAAACTGCAGAAGAGCCTGATGGTCCTGTTCCTCAGCAGCAGACCTATGAACGGGAGAGAGAATGAGTTTCTGAACATTGCTCATCTTGCCCAGGAGAGGAGCAAACTTGGCCAGGGTGGACAGCTTCTGGGTGAAATTCAGTTCCACCTCCTGGATACAGTCCAGCTTCACTATTCGGAAAACTTTCTTAATAGTGTCCTTAGACCTTGAAACAATCTTCATCTTCTTACAGCACAAGTGTATGGAGCCTTTCCGCTGCTCCACCCACGAGAAGAGGTAGGTGATACATTTGCTCCAGGTCTTTTCCTTGAGACAAAGATCTACATACATCTCCAAGGGAGCCAAGGAGTGCTTTGTCCTTGACATGTTCTTAGCCACTGATGCCATCAGTGAACTTGAGGACACATGGGACTTGTCTCCAGACCACATGTTCCAGAAGTCCTGGCCAGTATTTCTCAAGTCCAGCACCCGCAGTTTGCACTTCCTATGGGGAAACAGAAGATTTGCTAAGATTCTTTAAAATACACACGGAATGAAACTACAGCCTCAGAATTTAGGCAACATTCTAACTTCCCATCTTTGCTTTTACTTCACATTCCTGTTATCACCTTCTGTCTTTTCTCTTTCCTCTCTTGCTCACTTTCCTCTAGTCCTTTTCATCTTCCATCCTTCCTAGTACACTTTTGTAAGGTATTTCCCAATGTGATCTCAGCAGTGCTCAAGGCTTCTGAGCTTTTTCAGAAGTCTCTGGTCTGCCCTTTGGTCATTCACTCTCCCTGACACCAGCAGTCCCTTCCAGGACATCCAAGACCCTGCCACGCTACCTGGATCAGACTCACCTGGGGTAAACCTCCTGGGCCAGAAGGACATCAAGTCCATCCAGCACTGCTTCTAAGGTTTCTTGGTGCGGCTTCTTCATCAGCCCCCCTAGAGGCAGGCGGGCAAAGGGCCAGGCTTGCACCATGGCCATCAGAGTCTCACTGCGTCTGAGAGAGAAGGCGGCCATGAATAGCGGTGGGTAGAGCTCCATGGGCAGATACTCCAAAGAGCAGATGGCCAAGGCCTCATCTCTCAACAGGCTCATTGCTGCCAAGTTCACAAGTCTGGGTGGGTTGCGAGCACTCATCCTGACTCTTCTCTTAATGGAATCCTGTGAAAATGCAAGGGAACAAAGCATCCTTCTCAGGTCAGTCATACCCATAACAGTGGTCTCTCTCCCCATCCTTCAGGGAAATCAAACCAGAGCCAAAGTCATCACCTTGGAAATGATGAACCAGAAAGGAAGAAACTCAGTTTGTCAGGCTTCCAGGCTATATTTGGTGGCACTAAGCCATAGCTCTGCCTCTTCTGGCACTAGAGCAAGAATCTTACAAGTACCAAGAAGAAAGCAAGGCAACCAATAGCTCCTCCATTTCTTTCCACTGTTTGCTTAATGTATGTCCCTCTTGCACCTTTGTATCAGGAGACTGAACAAGTTGACTCCCTTTCTCTTGGGTGAAAACCTTTAAAGTATCATGTTCAGCCCAAATTATGGGGCAAGAAGTTCTTGTGGAACACAGTTTCAGTCCTTAGTTTCCAAAGTTAACTTTACTAGGAAGGATTAAGGAGATACCTTCTAAAAGCAATGCAATTTGTGCATAAAGTAAAAACTTTAAATGTCAAGAAACAGCATTTCCAATAGTTAGATGTCTTTATTAACAAGAAGAACTGTTTGATAAGACATTTACATTAGATAGAAAGTGAAGTCACTCAGTCATGTCCGACTCTTTGCAACCCCAGGGACTGTAGCCTACCAGGCTCCTCTGTCCATGGGATTTTCCAGGCAATAGTACTAGAGTAGATTGCCATTTCCTTCTCCAGGGGATCTTCCCAGACCAGGGATTGAACCCAGGTCTCCCGCATTGTAGACAGACACTTTACCATCTGAGCCACCAGGGAATAAGTCAAATCCAAAATCAAAATGTTTAGGATGAAGGCAAAGCTACACTTTGAGGCCAAAGGAAAGCCTGTAATTTGTTTAACCAAAAGAAAAGGAAAACTCTTCCTGTCATGCCAGATCACATTCCACCTTTCAGTACACACTGACCATTGGCAGAATATCTTCCCTGAGGTTGATAATTTACCAGCTCAGATGTGGTTCTGGGGCTGCTCAGTCCTCAGTCCTGGGGGAGAACACAGGCAGTGACTCCAGACTGAGAAGTTTCTGAGTCTCATCTTTGGTGCTTGAGGCTTTTATAGAACTTTCTAATCACATCTGCCCTCCTTTCAACTGCTAACTTCCAATCAGAAGTCATTACCTGATTAGATTCCACAAATCCTCTCAGGTTAATCCTGATTGGGTTACAGTATATCTCCAGATGATTTGATATCTACAGGAAAGAGAAAGAATGAGGGAGGGAGTAGAATCTAGGACTTTTTCATTGATTCACTCCACAAAATAGGATTGAGTTTTGCTAATATGGATAGTGTATCCCTGGGTGGGAGAAAGGGAAGGGATTATGTGTCCCAAATATTATACAGAAAAAAAAACCCCAAAACAATGCCTGGAAAACCTCACTGTTGCATGATTTTTATCCAAATTAAAATTATTAAATGTCCTAGAATTAAAACAGCTTCATAAAACCAGTGGTGTTATATCTAAAGGAAACAAAATAAACTCTTATTTGTTTCAAGTTCACACTTAGGTCTTATATGGGAAATGGCAGATTATGAGTTTATTCACAGAGGCTTGCAACCAGAGATGTGGTTGGCCCTCCAGGCTTAATCCCTGACAGAGAACATCTGGTCAATCCTGTGAGAACTAAGGGTAGGTGCTGGGCAGTGTAGTGGTGGCCCTTCTTAAAGGGGCCCTGTGAATGACTCAAACAGCCTCATGCATGTGGTTTTGTTTTTCTCTTGGAAAGAAGGACACTAAAGGCTTTTCTTTGGGTGATATTTAGAAACTGAACAGGAGTGGCTAAGAGGAGACAGTCATCTTTGAGGGTGCTTCCTGCTAGAATGTTGAGTTCAGGACATCAAATTGACTTGAAAAGACTAACTCTGAGAATCTGAGTGGAGGGAGACATGACCAACTCTGTGAAGGACATATTCACATCTGAGAATCAGTGAGGGTGGTCACTGTGGGTTCTTTGGGAACTCAGAGACCAGCTGGGGGGAATGTGAATCAGTCTCAGCTAACCTTGTCTTCACTGTGCCCACTGCTACCAGTAAGCATTGTCTTTTAGGCTCTTCACACAGAGGATGTAGCCAAGATGGCAATTAATCCCAGGCATACTCTTGGAATCCTGGGAGCTGAACCATAATCCCATTGGTCTCTTCTACATATTTTTTGATATTACATTGATATTACTTGACTTACTCAGATACTTAATTTTGTGAGTAGGGCAAAGACATGATTTGCTATTTCCCAGTTTCCCTGGTTGCTGCTGAATCATGTTGCAAGGATTAACAAGGGAGCAAGACACCAGCAGGGGATACTTTGCTGTGCCTGGCTGCGAGTCAGGGGTCGCACTTGAGTGGCCCAGGGTTTTTCTAGGGGCTGAATCAGAAGCACTTTGCTCTTACTGGGAAGTTTAAACAGAAAGATAACAGAGGCTTCAAAAGAACCTCCAAGATTTGATTGTGACTTACTGAGATTGGGGAGGATGGGAAAGGAGCAGGTATGGAGAAAGAAAGTAAGGAGTTTGTTAGGTCATATTAGACTTGAGATGGTCATAACATTAAGTAAAAAGAAATATCAAGTACCGAATAGCACTTGCAACAAAATCCTATTCATATAAAATGATATACATACTAATTCAAGAGCTAATGGCAAATGCTTCTTGTGAAATTTAAATTTTATACCTGGAATGGCAGGGCTGTGGGGGTGCAAAGGCAATTTGAGCCCCAGCAACATCAAAATCAGGCTCACAAACCAACACTGGTCTCAGGTCTAGAACAACAAAGACATGCATTTTCCCTGATAGTGTGAGAGTCATTGTAGGTCACATTAGAGTTCCTTGCTGACCACTTTTCTCATACTAGAGGCTATAAGATGGCCAAATATATTCCACACACAGTGTTTTAACAAGGAAAATTTGTTGCCAGAGGCAAAGAATCCCATGTTTCATATCACAATTTCCTCTCCACTGTCCCTTAGCAGAAAAATATTTAAATATGCCTGCAATTCAGGAGACCTGGGTTTGATTTCTGGAGAAGGAAATGGCAACCCACTCCAGTATTTGTGCCTGGAGAATCTCATGGACAGAGGAGCCTGGCAGGCTATAGTCCATGGGGTTGCAGGAGTCAGACAGGACTTAGCAGACTAAACCACCAGGATACTAAAATCAAGATGTTTTATCAACGGTGCTGTATAGAAAGAGAAGTCTTGAGACTACTGTAAAAATAAGACTAAAAACCAGAAGCAGGAGACTTAAGTCCAAACCCTGAGAACACCAGAGAACTCCTGACTCCAGGGAACATTAATTGACAGGAGCTCATCAATGCCTCCATACCTACACTGAAACCAAGCCCCACTCAAGGGCCAACAAGTTCCAGAGCAAGACATACCACACAAATTCTCCAGCAACACAGGAACACAGCCCCAAGCTCCAATATACAGGCTGCTCAAAGTTACTCCAAAACCATTGACATCTCATAACTCATTACTGGACACTTCATTGCACCCCAGAGAGAAGAAATCCAGCTCCACCCACCAGAACACCGACACAAGCTTCTCTAACCAAGAAACCTTGACAAGCCACCTGTACAACCCCACCCACAGTAAGGAAACTCCACAATAAAGAGAACTCCACAAACTGCCAGAATACAGAAAGGCCACCCCAAACTCAGCAATATAAACAAGATGAAGAGACAGAGGAATACCCAGCAGGTAAAGGAACAGGACAAATGCCCACCAAACCAAACAAAAGAGGAAGAGATAGGGAATCTACCTGATAAAGAATTCCAAATAATGATAGTGAAAATGATCCAAAATCTTGAAATCAAAATGGAATCACAGATAAATAGCCTGGAGACAAAGATTAAGAAGATGCAAGAAAGGTTTAACAAGGACCTAGAAGAAATAAAAAAGAGTCAATATATGATGATAATGCAATAAATGAGATCAGAAACACTCTGGAGGCAACAAATAGTAGAATAACAGAGACAGAAGATAGGATTAGTGAAGTAGAAGATAGAATGGTAGAAATAAATGAATCAGAGAGGAAAAAAGAAAAATGAATTAAAAGAAATGAGGACAATCTCAGAGACCTCCAGGACAGTGTTAAACGCCCCAATATTCTAATCATAGGAGTCCCAGAAGAAGAAGACAAAAGAAAGACCATGAGAAAATACTTGAGGAGATAATAGTTGAAAACTTCCCTAAAATGGGGAAGGAAATAATCACCCAAGTCCAAGAAACCCAGAGAGTCCCAAAAGGATAAACCCAAGGCAAAACACCCCAAGATACATATTAATCAAATTAACAAAGATCAAGCACAAAGAACAAATATTAAAAGCAGCAAGGGAAAAACAACAAATAACACACAAGGGGATTCCCATAAGGATAACAGCTGATCTTTCAATAGAAACTCTTCAAGCCAGGAGGGAATAGCAAGACATACTTAAAGTGATGAAAGAAAATAACCTACAGCCCAGATTACTGTACCCAGCAAGGATTCCATTCAAATATGAAGGAGAAATCAAAAGCTTTACGAGCCAAAGCTGAGAGAATTCAGCACCACCAAACCAGCTCTCCAACAAATGCTAAAGGATATTCTCTAGACAGGAAACACAAAAAAGGTGTATAAACTCGAACCCAAAACAATAAAGTAAATGGCAACAGGATCATACTTATCAATAATTACCTTAAAAGTAAATGTGTTGAATGCCCCAACCAAAAGACAAAGACTGGCTGAATGAATACAAAAATAAGACTGCTATATATGTTGTCTACAAGAGGCCCACCTCAAAACAGGGGACACATATAGACTGAAAGTGAAGGTCTGGAAAAAGATATTCCACACAAATAAAGACCAAAAGAAAGCAGGAGTAGCAATACTCATATCAGATAAAATAGACTTTAAAACAAAGGCTGTGAAAAGAGACAAAGAAGGACACTACATAATGATCAAAGGATCAATCCAAGAAGAAGATATAACAATTATAAATATATATGCACCCAACATAGGAACACCGCAATGTGTAACACAAATGCTAACAAGCATGAAAGGGGAAATTAACAATAACACAATAATAGTGGGAGACATCAGAGAAGGCAATAGCAACCCACTCCAGTACTCTTGCCTAGAAAATCTCATGGACAGAGGAGCCTGGTGGGCTGTCATCTGTCCATGGCATCACGAAGAGTCGGACACTTACTGAGCGACTTCACTTTCACTTTTCACTTTCATGCATTGGAGAAGGAAATGGCAACCCACTCCAGTGTTCTTGCCTGGAGAATCCCAGGGACGGCAGAGCCTGTGGGCTGCCATCTGTGGGGTCGCACAGAGTCGGACACGACTGAAGCGACTTAGCAGTAGCAGCAGCAGTGGAAGACTTTAATACCCCACTCACACCTATGGATAGATCAACTAAAGAGAAAATTAACAAGGAAACACAAACTTTAAACAATACAATAGACCAGTTAGACCTACTTGATATCTATAGGACATTTCACCCCAAAACAATGAATTTCACCTTTTTCTCCAGGGCACACAGAACCGTCTCCAGGATAGATCACATCCTGGGCCATAAATCTAACCTTGGTAAATTCAAAAAAACTGAAATCATTCCAAGCATCTTTTCTGACCACAATGCAGTAAGGTTAGATGTCAATTACAGGAGAAAAACTATTAAAAATTCCAACATATGGAGGCTGAACAACATGCTGCTGAATAACCAACAAATCACAGAGGAAATCGAAATATGCATAGAAACGAATGAAAATGAAAACACAACCACCCAAAACCTATGGGACACTGTAAAAGCAGTGGTAAGGGGAAAGTTCATAGCAATACAGGCATACCTCAAGAAACAAGAAAAAAGTCAAATAAATAACCTAACTCTACACCTAAAGCAACTAGAAAAGGAAGAAATGAAGAACCCCAGGGTTAGTAGAAGGAAAGAAATCTTAAAAATTAGGGCAGAAATAAATGCAAAAGAAACAAAAGAGACCATAGCAAAAATCAACAAAGCCAAAGGCTGGTTCTTTGAAAGGATAAATAAAATTGACAAACCATTAGCCAGACTCATCAAGAAACAAAGGGAGAAAAATCAAATCAAGATAATTAAAAATGAAAATGGAGAGATCATAACAGACAACACAGAAATACAAAGGATCATAGGAGACTACTATCATCAGCAATTATATGCCAATAAAATGGACAACGTGGAAGAAATGGACAATTTCACAGAAAATTAAAACTTCCCAAAACTGAACCAGGAAGAAATAGAAAATCTTAACAGACCCATCATAAGCATGGAAATTGAAACTGTAATCAGAAATCTTCCAGCAAACAAAAGCCCAGGTCCAGACGGCTTCACAGCTGAATTCTACCAAAAATTTAGAGAAGAGCTAACACCTATCCTCCTCAAACTCTTCCAGAAAACTGCAGAGGAAGGTAAACTTCCAAACTCATTCTATGAGGCCACCATCAGCCTAATACCAAAACCTGACAAAGATGCCACAAAAAAAGAAAACTACAGGCCAATATCACTGATGAACATAGATGCAAAAATCCTTAACAAAATTCTAGCAATCAGAATCCAACAACACATTAAAAAGATCATACACCATGACCAAGTGGCCTTTATCCCAGGGATGCAAGGACTCTTCAATATCTTCAAATCAATCAATGTAATACACCACATTAACAAATTGAAAAATAAAAGCCATATGACTATCTCAATAGATGCAGAGAAAGCCTTTGACAAAATTCAACATCCATTTATGATAAAAATTCTCCAGAGAGCAGGAATACAAGGAACATACATTGACATAATAAAAGCTACATATGACAAACCCACAGCAAACATTACCCTCAGTTCAGTTCAGTCGCTCAGTCGTGTGCCCCTCTTTGCGACCCCATGAATGGCAGCACACCACGCCTCCCTGTCCATAACCAACTCCCGGAGTTCATTCAGACTCGCATCCATCGAGTCAGTGATGCCATCCAGCCATCTCATCCTCCGTCATCCCCTTCTCCTCCTGCCCCCAATCCCTCCCAGCATCAAAGACTTTTCCAATGAGTCAACTCTTCACATGAGGTGGCTGAAGTACTGGAGTTTCAGCTTTAGCATCATTACTTCCAAAGAAATCCCAGGGCTGATCTCCTTCAGAATGGACTGGTTGGATCTCTGTGCAGTGTAAGGGACTCTCAAGAGTCTTCTCCAAAACCACAGTTCAAAAGCATCAATTCTTCGGTGCTCAGCCTTCTTCACAGTCCAACTCTCACATCCATACATTACCCTAAATGGTGAAAAATTGAAAGCATCTCCCCTAAAGTCAGGAACAAGACAAGGGTGCCCACTTTCACCATTACTATTCAACACAGTTTTGGAAGTTTTGGCCACAGCAATCAGAGCAGAAAAAGAAATAAAAGGAATCCAAATTAGAAAAGAAGTAAAACTCTCACTGTTTGCAGATGACATGATCCTCTACATAGAAAACCCTAAAGACTCCACCAGAAAATTACTAGAGCTAATCAATGAATATAGTAAAGCTGCAGGATATAAAATCCACACACAGAAATCCCTTGCATTCCTATACACTAATAATGAGAAAATAGAAAGAGAAATTAAGGAAACAATTCCATTCACCATTGCAACAAAAAGAATAAAATACTTAGGAATATATCTACCTAAAGAAACTAAAGACCTGTATATAGACAACTATAAAACACTGGTGAAAGAAATCAAAGAGGACACTAATAGTTGGAGAAATATACCATGTTCATGGATCAGAAAAATCAATATAGTGAAAATGAGTATACTACCCAAAGCAATTTATAGATTGCAATCCCTATCAAGCTACCAATGGTATTTTTCACAGAGCTAGAACAATAATTTCACAATCTGTATGGAAATACAAAAACCACGAATAGCCAAAGCAATCTTGAGAAAGAAGAATGGAACTGGAGAAATCAACCTGCCTGACTTCAAGCTCTACTACAAAGCCACAGTCATCAAGACAGTATGGTACTGGCACAAAGACAGAAATATAGATCAATGGAACAAAATAGAAAGCCCAGAGATAAATCCATGCACTTATAAACACCTTATCTTTGACAAAGGAGGCAAGAATATACAATGGATTAAAGACAATCTCTTTAACAAGTTGTGCTTAGAAAACTGGTCAACCACGTGTAAAAGAATGAAATTAGAACACTTTATAACACCATACACAAAAATAAATTCAAAATGGATTAAAGATCTAAACGTAAGTCCAGAAACTATAAAACTCCTAGAGGAGAACATAGGCAAAACACTCTCCGACATACATCACAGCAGGATCCTCTATGACCCACCTCCCAGAATATTGGAAATAAAAGCAAAAATAAGCAAATGGGACCTAATTAAACTTAAAAGCTTCTGCACAACAAAGGAAACTATAAGCAAAGTGAAAAGATAGCTTTCAGAATGGAAGAAATTAATAGCAAATGAAGCAACTGACAAACAACTAGTCTCCAAAATATACAAGCAGCTCATGCAGCTCAATTCCAGAAAAATAAATGACCCAATCAAAAAATGGGCCAAAGAACTAAATAGACATTTCTCCAAAGAAGACATACAAATGGCTAACAAACACATGAAAAGATGCTCAACATCACTCATTATCAGAGAAATGCAAATCAAAACCACATTGAGGTACCATTTCATGCCAGTCAGAATGGCTGCGATCCAAAAGTCTACAAGCAATAAATGCTGGAGAGGGTGTGGAGAAAAGGGAACCCTCCTACACTGTTGGTGGGAATGCAAACTAGTACAGCCACTATGGAGAATAGTGTGGAGATTCCTTAAAAAAAATGCAAATAGAACTGCCTCATGACCCAGCAATCCCACTGGGCATACACACTGAGGAAACCAGAACTGAAAGAGACACGTGTACCCCAATGTTCATCGCAGCACTGTTTATAATAGCCAGGACATAGAAGCAACCTAGATGCCCATCAGCAGACGAATGGATAAGAAAGCTATGGTACATATACACAATGGAGTAGTACTCAGCCATTAAAAAGAATACATTTGAATCAGTTCTAGTGAGGTGGATGAAACTGGAGCCAATTATACAGAGTTAAGTAAGCCAGAAAGAAAAACACCAATACAGTATACTAACACATATATATGGAATTTAGAAAGATGGTAATGATAACCCTGTATGCGAGACAGCACGAGACACAGATGTATAGAACAGTCTTTCAGACTCTGTGGGAGAGGGAAAGGGTGGGATGATTTGGGAGAATGGCATTGAAACATGTATAATATCATATATGAAACAAATCGCCAGTCCAGGTTTGATGCATGATACTGGATGCTTGGGGCTCGTGCACTGAGACGACCTAGAGGGATGGTACGGGGAGGGAGGAGGGGTCAGGATGGGGAACACGTGTTTACCTGTGGTGGATTCATGTTGATGTATGGCAAAACCAATACAATATTGTAAAGTAATTAACCTCTAATAAGAATAAATAAATTTATATTTTAAAAAAAGAAAAATGTAGCAACACTGAACCCAACATCCCAAAAGGCATCATGTGGCATCAGTTTAAAAGCAACTCACTGATGTGGGGTTCCATGCCCTCCAGGTCTCCTTGCTCCCCTGCCATCCTTCACCCACCCCACCTGGTCCTGGGAGATGTGGGATTCCTTTCTCATAGAGGAAAATGCCAGACAATTTGACCTGACCCTGGGGTATTGTAACAGGAAGAGAAAAATACTGTTCTCCCCACAACTGCAGTGAGCAATGAAGGGGATGACCCTTGGGTGTGAGTTGGGATCTTGGGTTTCACAAACCACATTTATCCAAGATTCTTTTCCAGTAGGTATGGGAGTTCAAATCAAGGATAAAAAATTTAAAAAAAAAAATAGCATAAAAGGCAGATACAGGAGCCACCTGGGGCACCTACAGTGTCACAAGAAGCTCAAAAACAATTTATTTTCAAATAAAGAACCTGAGGTCCAGGGCATGAAATGAGCTACCAGAAAGTTAATGAGAACTCACAGCAAGCTCCAAATGGTTTGTAGGTCAACAGAGTTTAAGCTTCCAATTCATGTAAAAATTCCCTAAACATCCTTATACATACAATCATCAAAAGGCCCCAGAAATTTTCCAAGAAAAAAATAGGAAATCATTGGATGGGGAAATCTGATTTGGATTTTCTTTCTCCACTGTTCCCTGGAGTTAGTGCCAATCAGAGACCACTGAGCCTTAAGCCATAGCCAAAGGAAAGAATAGTTAAATTGGCCACCAGAGAACAGGCTTGACACAGCCAATAGGCTGAACTCCAGGCAGGTGGCCTTTAAAGTGCTGGCTACTGTCATCAAAGCATCACACTCGGGTAGAGGGAACGACTGACTCGTGAGACTCTGCCTCAGGTTCTGGTCGTTGCTGTGACCTTAGATATTGTCTTGATTACGCCTGCAGTCTTCATGTCAAACAACAGCCCTGCCATCCCTGGTGGCTCAGACGGTAAAGCATCTGCCCACAATGCGGGAGACCCCGGTTCCATTCCTGGGTCGGGAAGATCCCCTGGAGAAGGAAATGGCAATCCACTCCAGCACTCTTGCCTGGAAAATCCCATGGACGGAGGAGCCCGATAGGCTGAGCAACTTCACTTGACATTCTGCATCACGCTCTCAGCTCAATGCTTTACTTATTCAATAGAGTGAGAGACAAATTCAGTAAAGGTCAGTAACTTCTTCCAAGGCATACAGCCTATTAGTGGTAGAACTTTAAGTTCTATTTGCCAGTGCTCTTGAGTATTAAACTGTGCTGTCCCAGTGCCCAGCAGTGTGGTGGCCATGTTGAGATTTGTAATAAAATACTGGAGTCATAGCTTCCTCTCTTATAAGAGGGAGAAGGAAAGAGCATGAGGTTCAGGTATTTAATATGTTGCTTTCTCTTCACAATCTGTTATTCCAAAAACCAGGCAGATAAAATAAAAATGGAGTAGCTCCACCTACTGCTGCTGCTGCTGATCAGTCACTTCAGTCATGTCCAACTCTGTGCCACCCCATAGACAGCAGCCCACCAGGCTCCCCGTCCCTGGGATTCTCCAGACAAGAACACTGGAGTGAGTTGCCATTTCCTTTTCCAACGCATGAAAGTGAAAAGCGAAAGTGAAGTTGCTCAGTCATGTCAGACCCTCAGCGATCCCATGGACTGCAGCCTTCCAGGCTCCTCCATCCAGGGGATTTTCCAGGCAAGAGTACTGCAGGGGTTCCCAATGACTGGTCCCCTAACCAGCAGCATCAGGATCACTTGAGAACTTTTTAAAAGTGATTCTTAGCTCCTCTCCAGATCTCAGATCAGTTCAGTTCAGTCGCTCAGTCGTGTCCTACTCTTTGCGACCCCATGAATGGCAGCACACCAGGCTTCCCTGTCCATCACCAACTCCCAGAGTTCACCCAAACTCATGTACATCGAGACGGTAATGCCATCCAGCCATCTCATCCTCTGTCATCCCCTTCTCCTCCTGCCCCCAATCCCTCCCAGCATCAGAGTCTTTTCCAATGAGTCAACTCTTCGCGTGAGGTGGCCAAAGTATTGGAGTTTCAGCTTCAGCATCAGGCCTTCCAATGAACACCCAGGACTGATCTCTTTTAAGATGGACTTCCTGGATCTCCTTGCAGTCCAAGGGACTCTCAAGAGTCTTCTCCAACACCACAGTTCAAAAGCATCAATTCTTTGGCGCTCAGCCTTCTTCACAGTCCAACTCTCACATCCATACATGACCACAGGAAAAACCAGAGCCTTGACTAGACGGACCTTTGTTGGCAAAGTAATGTCTCTGCTTTTGAATATGCTATCTAGGTTGGTCATAACTTTCCTTCCAAGGAGTAAGCGTCTTTTAATTTCATGGCTGCAATCACCATCTGCAGTGATTTTGGAGCCCAGAAAAATAAAGTCTGACACTGCTTCCACTGTTTCCCCATCTACTTCCCATGAAGTGATGGGACCAGATGCCATGATCTTCGTTTTCTGAATGTTGAGCTTTAAGCCAACTTTTTCATTCTCCCCTTTCATTTTCATCAAGAGGCTCTTTAGTTCCTCTTCACTTTCTGCCATAAGGGTGGTGTCATCTGCATATCTGACGTTATTGATATTTCTCCCAGCAATCTTGACTCCCGCTTGTGCTTCCTTCAGCCCAGCATTTCTCATGATGTACTCTGCATATAAGTTAAATAAGCAGGGTGACAATATACAACCTTGACATACTCCTTTTCCTATTTGGAGTCTGCTGTTCCATGTCCAGTTCTAACTCTTGCTTCCTGACCTGCATATCGGTTTCTCAAGAGGCAGGTCATGTGGTCTGGTTTTCTCATCTCTTGAAGAATTTTCCATAGTTTATGTGATCCACACAGTCAAAGGTTTTGGCATAGTCAATAAAGCAGAAATAGATGTTTTCTGGAACTCTCTTGCTTTTTTGATGATCCAGATGTTGGCAATTTGATCTCTGGTTCCTCTGCCTTTTCTAAAACCAGCTTGAACATCTGGAATTCCACAGTTCATGTACTGCTGAAGCCTGGCTTGGAGAAAACTCAGAAGCTGGGACCAATACCAGTGTTTAATAAGCTCTTCTCCCAACCCCCACCACATCTTCCAGGGTGCAGACAGTCATAGGCTCTAACACCCACTCAGTCCCACCTCCACCCCCAACCACTGTCCTTCCACCGTCTCAACTGCCTTGAAAGGAATAGATGAATAGAAAGCTAAGTGATAGTATGTGTACTGAGCCCAGAGAATCCCTTCATTCAGTGTTCATAACATTGTCCAGCAGGCGTTGACCAAAACTATCCCCAAGAAAAAGAAATGCAACAAGTTAAAATAGTTGTTGAGAAGGCCTTACAAATAGCTGAGAAAAGATGAGAAACAAAAGGTAAAGAAGAAAAGGAAAGATACACCCATCTGAATGCAGAGTTCCAAGGAATAGCAAGGATAGACAAGAAAGTCTTTTTAAGTGAACAATGCAAAGAAATAGAGGAAAACAACAGAATGGGAAAGACTAGAAATTTCTGTAAGAAAATTAGAGATATCAAGGAACATTTCTTGCAACTATGGACACAATGGATGGACCTAACAGATGCAGAAGATATTAAGAAGAGGTGGCAAGAATACATGGAAGTGTTAGTTATTCAATTGTGTCCAACTCTTTGCAACCCCATGGACTGTAGGCTGTCAGGCTCCTCTGCCCATGAGGTTTTCCAGGCAAGAATACTGGAGTTGATTGCCATTCCCTTCTCCAGACGATCTTCCCAACCCAGGGATCAAACCTGGGTTTTATGCATTGGAGGCAGATTCTTTACTGTCTGAGTTACCACAGAAGTCCCAGAATACACAGAAGAACTGTACAAAAAAGGTCTTAATGACCCAGATAACCATGATGGTGTAACCACTCCCCTAGAGCCAGACATCTTGGAGTGCAATGTCAAGTGGACTTTAGGAAGCATTACTATGAACAAAGCTAGTGGAGGTGATGGAATTCCAGT
Source organism: Ovis aries (assembly GCF_016772045.2). Taxonomy (NCBI): domain Eukaryota; kingdom Metazoa; phylum Chordata; class Mammalia; order Artiodactyla; family Bovidae; genus Ovis; species Ovis aries. The sequence goes on from NC_056065.1 coordinate 53,965,332, forward strand.
TGAGCTATTTCAAATCCTAAAAGATGATGCTGTTTAAGTGCTGCACTCAATATGCCAGCACATTTGGAAAACTCAGCAGTGGCTGCAGGACAGGAAAAGGTCAGTTTTCATCCCAATCCCAAAGAAGGGAAATACCAAAGGATTTCAAACTATCTCACAATTGCATTTCACGTGCTGGCAAGGTAATGCTCAAAATCCTCCAAGCCAGGCTTCAACAGTACATGCACTGAGAATTTCCAGATGTTCAAGCTGGATTTAGAAAAAGCAGACAAACCAGAGATTAAATTGCCAACATAAGCTGGATCATAGAGAAAGCAAGGGAATTTTTTAAAAATATACTTCTGCTTCATTGACTATCAAAAGTGTTTGTGTAGATCACCACAAACTATGGAAAATTCTTAAGAGCTGGGAATATCAGACCGCCTTACCTGCCTCTGAGAAACTTACATGCCAGTCAAGAAGCAACAGTTAGAACTGGGCATGAACAATGGACTGGTTCCAAATTGGGAAAGGAGTACATCAAGGCAGTATAAAGTGTACTTTGCTTTTTTTAATTATATGCAGAGTACATCACGGGAAATCCAGGGCTGGATGAAGCTCAAGCTGGAATCAAGATTGCCGGGAGAAATATCAATAACTTCAAATACACAGATGACACCACCTTAATGGCAGAAATCAAAGAGGAATTAAAGAACCTCTTGATGAAGGTGAAAGAGCAGAGGGAAAAGCTGGCTTAAAACTCAACATTCAAAAAATTAAGATCATGGCATCTAGTCCCATCACTTCATGGTAAACAGATGGGGAAAAAAATGAAAATAGAGACAGACTTTACTTTCTTGGGCTCCAAAATCACTGTGGACAGTGACTGCAGTCATAAAATTAAAAGATCTTTGCTCCTTGGAAGAAAAGCTATGAAGAAATCAGACAGCACATTACAAAGCAGAGAAGTCACTTTGCCGACAAAGTCCATATAATCAAACTATGGTTTTTCAAGTAGCTATGTACAGATGTGAGAGTTAGACCATAAAGAAGGCTGAGTGCTGAAGAATTCATGCTTTCAAAATGAGAGGCTGGAGAAGATTCAAGAGTCCCTTCGACAGCAAGGAGATCAAACTAGTCAATCCAAAAGGAAATCAACCCTGAATATTCATTCAAAGGACCGATGCTGAAGCTCAAGCGCCAATGCTTTGGCCATCTGATGCAAAGAGCTGATTCACTGGAAAAGACCCTGATGCTGGGAAGGATTGAAGGCAGGAGAAGGAGGTGACAGAGGATGAGATGGTTGGATGGCATCACCAACTCAGTGGACATGAGTGTGACAAACTCTGCAAGATGGTGAAAGATAAGGAAGCCTGGTGTGCTACACTCCATGGGGTTGCAAAGAGCTGGACATGATTGAGTGACTAAAAAACTCATTTCCACTTCCAGTCTTCTCTGAAGCTTTTCCTTAGGGACAAATATTTCACTTGCTATTTCAGTAAACAAAGGATGTTGAAGCCAAAAGGCCATCATCCACTGCAGTTGCCTCCAGAACAATATGCCCCAAGGGGAATTCAAGCAGGAGAAAACAGGATGGTGTCCTGAGGTAGTTAAGATGCATACCATATGGATATGGACCATATGTATATCATATGGACTTCAATAAGTCCAGACTTTTGCTTATGCATATCACATGCATATTGATATGTATATCATATGGACTTCAATAAGTTCAGGTTCTTGCCTCTTTCCATACATAAACAAAGCATGGAAAGGAACTTCCCTGGCGGTCCACTGGTTAAGAATCCACCTGTCAATTAACAACGACCTAGAAGAACTAAAGAATAAACATACACAGACAAACAACACAATTACTGAAATTAAAAATACTCTAGAAGGAATAAATAGAAGAATATCTGAAGCAGAAAAATAGATCAGTGAGCTGGAAGAGAAAATGGTGGAAATAACTGCTAAAGAGGAGAATAAAAACAATGAAAAGAACTGAAAATAGTCTCAGAGACCTCTGGGACAATACTAAATGTACCAACATTCAAATTGTAGGGGTCCCAGAAGAAGAAGAGAAAAAGAAAGGGTATGAGAAAATTTTTGAAGAGATTTTATAGTTGAAAATTTCCCCAACATGGAAAAGGAAATAGTCAATCAAGTCCAAGAGGTGCAAAGAGTCACATACAGGATAAACCCAAGGAGAAACACGCCAAGACACATACTAATCAAACTAACAAAGATTAAACACAAAGAAAGAATATTAAAAGCAACAAAAGAAAAGCAACAAGCAACATACAAGGGAAATCCCATACATTTAACAGCTGATCATTCAGCAGAAACTCTGCAGGCCAGAATGGAATGGCAGAATATATTTAAAGTACTGAAAGGGAAAAATCTATAACCAAGATTACTCTACTGAAAGGATCTCATTCAAAACTGATAAAGAAATCAACAGCTTTTCAGACAAGCAAAAGTTAACAGAATTCAGGACCACCAAACCAGCTTTACAACAACTGTTAAAGGGACTTATAGTGTCAGGAAATACAAAAGAAGAAAAAGATCTACAAAAACAAAGGTCAAACAATTAAGAATATGGCAATAGAAACAAATATATATGTACACACATATAAAATCACTTTAAATGTAAATGCAGACTGGCTGAATGGATACAAAAACAAGACACACATATATGCTGTCTTAAGAAACCCACTTCAGACTTAAAGACATATATAGACTGAAAGTGAGAGGATGGAAAAATATACTCCATGCAAATGGAAAGTAAAAGAAAGTTGGAGTAGCAATCATCATAGCAGAAAAAGCAGACCTTAAAATAAAGATTACAAGAGATAAGGAAGAAAACTACATAATGATCAAGGGATCAATCCAAGAGGAAGACATAGCAATTGTAAATATCTATGCTATGGACCTAACAGAAGCAGAAGATATTAAGAAGAGGTGGTAAGAATACACAGAAGAACTGTACAAAAAAGATGTCATGACACAGATAATCACAATGCTGTGATCACTCACCTAGAGCCAGACATCCTGGAATGTGAAGTCAAGTGGGCCTTAGGAAGCAGCACTACAAACAAAGCTGGTGGAGGTGATGGAATTCCAGTTGAGCTATTTCAAATCCTAAAAGATGATGCAGTGAAAGTGCTGCACTCAATATGTCAGAAAATTTGGAAAACTCAGCAGTGGCCACAGGACTGGAAAAGGTTAGTTTTCATTCCAATTCCAAAGAAAGGAAATGCCAAGAATGCTCAAACTACTGCACAACTGCACTCATCTCACACGCTAGTAAAGTAATGCTCAAAATTCTCCAAGCCAGGCTTCAGCAATACGTGAACCGTGAACTTCCTAATGTTCAAGCTGGTTTTAGAAAAGGCAGAGGAACCAGAGATCAAATTGCCAACATCTGCTGGATCATCGAAAAAGCAAGAGAGTTCCAGAAAAATATCTATTTCTGCTTTATTGACTATGCCAAAGCCTTTGACTGTGTGGATCACAATAAACTGTGGAAAATTCTGAAAGAGATAGGAATACCAGATCACCTGATCTGCCTCTTGAAAAATCTGTATGCAGGTCAGGAAGCAAGAGTTAGAACTGGACATGGAACAACAGACTGTTTCCAAATAGGAAAAGGAGTACATCAAGGTTGTATATTGTCACACTGCTTATTTAACTTATATGCAGAGTACATCATGAGAAACGCTGGGCTGGAAGAAGCACAAGCTGGAGTCAGGATTTCCAGGAGAAATATCAATGACGTCAGATATGCAGATAACATCACCCTTATTGCAGAAAGTGAAGAACTAAAGAGCCTCTTGATGAAAGTGAAAGAGGAGAGTGAAAAAGTTGGCTTAAAGCTCAAAATTCAGAAAACTAAGATCATGACATCCAGTTCCATCACTTCGTGGCAAATAGATGGGGAAACAGTGGAAACAGTGGCTGACTTTATTTTGGGGGGCTCCAAAATCACTGCAGATGGTGACTGCAGCCATGAAATTAAAAGATGCTTACTCCTTGGAAGGAAAGTTATGACCAACCTAGACGGCATATTAAAAAGTTGAGACATTACTTTTTCAAAAAAGATCTATCCAGTCAAGGCTATGGTTTTTCCAGTGGTCATGTATGGATATGAGAGTTGGAGTATAAAGAAAACTGAGTGCCAAAGAATTGATGCTTTTGAACTGTGGTGTTGGAGAAGACTCTTGAGAGTCCCTTGGACTGCAAGGAGATCCAACCGGTCCATCCTAAAAGAGATCAGTCATGTGTGTTCATTGGAAGGACTGATGTTGAAACTGAAATGTCAATAACTTGGCTACCTGACGCAAAGAGCTGACTCTTTTGAAAAGACCCTGATGCTAGGAAAGATTGAGGGCAGGAGAAGAAGGGGATGATCGAGGATGACATGGTTGGATGGCATCACTGACTCAATGGACATGAGTTTGGGTGAACTCCAGGAGTTGGTGCTGGACAAAGACACCTGGTGTGCTGCGGTTCATGGGGTCACAGAGTCAGATATGACTGAGCAACTAAACTGAACTGAACTGATGCACCCAATATAGGAGCATTTCAATACATAAGACAAACACTAACAGACATAAAAGGAGAAATTGATAGTAATACAGTAATAGTAGGAGACTTCAACACCCAACTCATATCAATGGTCAGATCATCAAGACAGAAAATTAATAAGGAACCAGATGTCTTATATGATACATTAGACAAGATGGATCTCATTGATATCTTGAGGACATTCCATCCAAATGCAGATGAATACACCTTCCCAAATGCCCATGGAACATTCTCCAGGATAGAATACATCTTGGGTCACAAATCAAACCTCAGTAAATTTAATAAAATTGAAATCATATCAAGCATCTTTTCTGACCACAATGCTAAGAAACTAGATATCAATTAAAAGAAAAAAAATTGTAAAAATCACAAACTCATGGAGATTAAACAATACATTTCTAAATAATGAACAGGCTACTGAAGAAATCCAAAGGGAAATTAAAAAATTTGTAGAAAAACATGACAGTGAAAACAAGATAACTCAAAACCTATGGGATGCAGCAAAAGCAGTTCTAAGAGGGAAGTTTATAATAATACAATCCTACCTCAAGAAACAAGAAAAACATCGAATAAACAACCTAACTTTAAACCTAAAACAACTGGAAAAAGAAGAACAAAAAAAAAAAAAACCTAAAATTAGTATAAAAAAAGAAATCAAAAAGATATGAGCAGAAATACATGAAAAAGAAATGAAAGAAACAGTAAAGATTAATAAAACTAAAAGCTGGTTCTTTGAGAAGATAAATAAAATTGACAAACTTTTAGCCAGACTCATCAAGCAAAAAAGGAGAAGAATCAAATCAACAAAATTAGAAACGAAAAAGAAGAGGTTACAACAGACAGTGCAGAAATACAAAGGACTATAAGAGACTATTACGAACAACTATATGGCAATAAAATGGATAACCTGGAGGAAATGGACAGATTCTTAGAAAAGTTCAATCTTGCAAGACTGAACCAGGAAGAAATAGAAATTAGGGACAACCCAATTACAAGCACTGAAATTGAAACTGTGATCAAAAAGCTCTCAAAAAACAAAAGCCCAGGACCAGATGGTTTCACAGGAGAATTCTATCAAGCATTTAGAGAAGAGCTAATGCCTATCCTTCTAAAACTCTTTCCAAAAATTGCAGAGGAAGAAACACTTCCAAACTCATTCTAGGAGGCCACCATCACTCTGATACTAAAACCACACAAATAAAACACACACAAAAAAGAAAACTACAGGCCAATATCACTGATGAACATAGACGCAAAAATTCTCAACAAAATTTTAGCAAACAGAATTCAGCGACACATCAAAAAGCTCATACACCATGATCAAGTTGGGTTTATTCCAGGGATGCAAGGATTCTTCAACATACGCAAATCAATCAATGTGATACACCGTATTAACAAATTGAAAGATAAAAACAATATGATAATCTCAGTAATGTAGAAAAAGGCTTTGACAAAATTCAGCACCCATTTATGATGAAAACTCTTCAAAAAATGGGCATAGAAGGAACCTACCTCAACATAGTAAAGGCCATATATGAAGAGCCTACAGCAAACATTATTCTCAATGGTGAAAAACTGAAAGCATTCCCCTTAAGATCAGGAACAAGATAAGCATGTCCACTTTCACAACTATTGTTCAACGTAGTTCTGGAAGTCCTAGCTACAGCAATCAGAGAAGAAAAAGAAATAAAAGGAATCTGGATCAGAAAAGAAGAAGTAAAGCTCTCACTGTCTGCAGGTGACATGATACTGTACATAGAAAACCCTAAATAAACTATCAGAAAATTACTAGAGCTAAAGAGTGAATTTAGCAAAGTCACAGGACACAAAATCAATACACAGAAATCACTTGCATTCCTATATTCTAACAATGAAAAATCAGAAAGAGAAATTAAGAAATCAATCCCATTCACCTTGCAACAAAAAGATTAAAATATCTAGGAATAAACCTACCTAAGGAGACAAAATAACTGTATGCAGAAAATTATAAGACACTGATGAAAGAAATCAAAGATGACATAAAAGGTGGAGAGCTATTCCTGGTTAGGAAGAATCAATATTGTGGAAATGAGTATATTACCAAATGCAATCTGTAGATTCAATGAGACCCCTATCAAATTACCAATGGCACTTTTAAGAAAACTAGAACATAATAAGTCAAAATTTATATGGAAACACAGAAGATCCCAAATAGCCAAAGCATTCTTGAGAAAGAAGACTGGAGGTGGAGGAATCAACCTTTCTGATTTCAGATTATTCTACAAAGCTACAGTCATCAAAACAGTATAGTACTGGCACAAAAACAGAAATATAGACCAATGGAACCAGATAGAAAGCCCAGAAATAAACCCATGCACCTATGGGTACCTTATTTTTGACAAAGGAGGCAAGAATATACAATGGGGCAAAGACAGCCTCTTCAATAAGTGGTGCTGGGAAAACTGTACAGTGACATGTAAAAGAATGAAAATAGAACACTTTTTAACACCATACACAAAGATAAACTAAAAAAGGATTAAAGACCTAAATATAAGACCAGAAAGTATAAAACTCTTAGAGGAAAACATAGGCAGAAGACTCAATGACATAAATCAAAGCAAGATCCACTATGACCCACCTCCTAGAGTGATGGAAATAAAAACAAAAGTAAACAAGTGGGACCTGATTAAACGTAAAGGCTTATGCACAGCAAAGGAAAGTATAAGCAAGGTGAAAAGACAACCCACAGAATGGGAGAAGATAATAGCAAATGAAACAACTGACAAAGGCTTAATTTCCAAAATACATAAACAGCTCATACAACTCAATACCAGAAAAACAAACAATCCAATCAAAAAATGGGAAAAAGACCTAAACAGACATTTCTCCAAAGAAGTCATACAGATGGCTAATAAACACATTAAAAGATGCTCAACATCGCTCATTGTTAGAGAAATGAAAATCAAAACTACAATGAGACATCACCTCACAACAGTCAGAATGACCATCATAAAAAAGTTTACAAACAATAAATGCTGGAGAGGTTATAGAAAAAAGGGAATCCTTTTGCACTGCTGGTGGGAATGTAAATTGATACAGCCACTATGGAAGACGGTATGGAGAGTCCATAAAAAAACTAGGAATAAAACCACGATATGACACAGCAACCCCACTCCTGGACATATATCCTGAGGAAACCAAAATTGAAAAAGACGTATTTACTCCAATGTTCACTGAAGCCCTATTTACAATAGCTAGAGCATGGAAGCAACCTAGATGTCCATCAACAGATGAAAGGATAAAGAAGTTGTGGTACGTATACACAATGGAATATTACTCAGCCATAAAAAAGAATGCATTTGAATCAGTTCTAATGAGATGGATTAACATAGAGCCTGTTATACTGAGTGAAGTAAGTCAGAAAGAGAAAGATAAATATTGTATATTAACACATATATAGAGAATCTAGAAAGATAATTTATTTGCAGGGCAGCAAAGGAGAAACAGACATAGAGAACAGACTTATGGACATCAGGAGAGGGGAAGAGAGGGTGAGAGGAATGGAGAGAGTAACATGGAAACTTACATTACCATATGTAAAATAGCCAATGGGAATTTGCTGTATGTTTCAGGGAACTCAAACAGGGCCTCTGTATCACCCTAGAAGGCTAAGACGGGGTGGGAAATGGGAGCGAGGTTCAAAAGGGAGGAGACATGTGTATACCTATGGCTTTCATGTTGAGGTTTGACAGAAGAGCAACAAAATTCTGTAAAGAAATTATGCTTCAATGAAAAAATAAATGAAAAAAAAAAAAGAATCCACCTGTCAATGCAAGGGATACAGCTTGGATCCCTGGTCTGGGAAGATTCCATATGCTGTGGAGGAACTAAACCCAAGCTCCATAACTCCTGAGCACTTGATTATAGCCTGAGACCTGTGACTACTGAAGCCCACACGCCCTGGAGCCCATGCTCTGCAATGAAAGAAGCCAGCAAAATGAGAAACCAATGCATTTCAACTAGAGAGTAGCCCCTGCTGGCCAGAACAAGAGAAACGCTGCATTCAGCAAAGAAGACCCAGCACAGCCTCCCCCGCAAAAAAAGTACATAAATAAATAACAATTTTTTAAAAGCATGAAAATCATTATTTTGAGATGTATCATTTTTATCATATGCAGTAATCTTTTGATGTTTTCTAAATGTTTTTTCAGGAAATGACTTTACATACTCTGGCTTTCCCATATAATTTTTTTCCTCCTTATAACTTTCAGTTTCTCAGAGCAATCTGAGAAGCCACCTTTCTGGCTATAATCTTCTGTAAAGTCACCAAATAAAACATATTCGTCACATTTTAGGTTGTGCATTTCTTGTCATTTAACATGCTCTTCCAAGACCTTTTCCCAACCCACAGTGTCCTGTCCCCACTCACCTGAGTTCCAGGCGTTAGATGAAAACCGTCGACTAAAACACTAGTCACCACCTGAAAGTAGAGAGTTATTTTACTTGGTGGTAATGTTTAGGACCCAAGCCCAGGAGACAGAATCTCAGAAGCTCTGAGAAAACTGCTCCAAGGAGGCAGGAGGAGGAGTCAGGCATTTACAAGTTTGTAACAAAGGGAGCAGGCAGTAACGTCGAAGATTATTGTGAGGTTAAAAAAAAAAAAAAAAAAAAAGAAAGTTAAGGAATTTAGCATTGTATGTATGGCAAGATGCAAGCCCTTAGGCTCACTGAATCCATTTCTTTCATATGCACCTCAGCTCTCTGGGGTCAAATCCTGCTCCCTTGTTCACGTAAAGGGTGGCGAACATTGAAGATGGCTGCTTCTTGCATTCCCCCAGCTCCTCCGCTATGACCCTGAGGAATGGCGACATCTGCTGGATTGGAGGTTTACATCACTGTGCAAATATTTGTACTCAAGTGGCATGTAGACAGCCCAATTTTAAAAATATATATATTTATTGTTTTGATTATTTGGCTGTGCTGGGTCTTAATCGTGCATGCAGGATCTTTGATCTCCCTTGTGCCCCTGAGGGATCTTTTAGTTGTGGCAGGCGAATATTTAGTTGCGGGATATGGGATCTAGTTTCCTAACTAGCTATTGAACCCAGGACCCCTGAAATGGGAGCATGGAGTCGTACCCAGTGGACTACCAGGGAAGTTCCACGATATCAAAAATTATTAAAAATTCTGCTGCTGCTGCTGCTGCTAAGTCGCTTCAATCGTGTCCGACTCTGTGCGACCCCATAGACGGCAGCCCACCAGGCTCCCCCATCCCTAGGATTCTCCAGGCAAGAGTACTGGAGTGGGTTGCCATGTCCTCCTCCAATGCATAAAAGTGAAAAGTGAAAGTGAAGTCGCTCAGTCGTGCCTGACTCTTAGCGACCCCATGGACTGCAACTCACCAGGCTCCTCCGTCCATGGGATTTTCCAGGCAAGAGTACTGGAGTGGGGTGCCATTGCCTTCTCCGATTAAAAATTCTAAAGTATACGATCTTGAACAGAAAATTGATTTCCATCTTCTACCAGCAGGTGATCATTTCTATGATCTGCCAGCAGGTGGCCTAGGAGACCGAGAGCTCAGAATGTCTATCACTGAAGATGAATTCAGTCTTATTTCCTCCCACCCCCATCCCCACTGCACAAGCTACTGGATCAGCTTAAGTGAACCCTCATGCGTTGGTGACCACATGTAATATGTGAGTCCAGTTTCAATCCCTGGAATTTGCTTTCCTCTGCATTGGGAGCAGTAGAAGGATAAAGACTTATGCTATTCACTAGGAGGGAGAAGATTGGGAGGAAAAAAAGCATTATAGAGTTCTTACATAATAAGGAGCTCTTGCTCAACAACTCCTGAGCCAGGTCCTCGACAAGTAATATCTCGCTGGATCCTACTAAAAATCCCATAAACAGTGTATGCATCATTATATTCATTGTGGGGAAAACAAAGCTCTGCCTAAGAGCTATATCCCAGCCCTATATCCCCCTCCCCCTCAGAATAAACAATTGCAGCCTCTGAATCCTTAGCAGGGAAACTTTATTTGGTTTCATTTTGTTTAGATGCCCTGTGAGGAGTAAATTTATGTATCAGCTTCATTGTGAGATGAGACGACCAGATCTCAGATCAAACACTAATTCTGGGGGAATCTGAAAGGGAATAATTCTTGGAGGAAAATAGCATGGAATCAGTGGACGAGTCAAGAGATCAGCCCTCGCCAGTGTGAGAGGGCATCGTCTTATCCTGTGGGGGCCTGATAGAACAAAGGCTTCTGCTTTCCCTCTCTCTCTCTTTGGCCGTGAATACTGGAGCTTCTGATTCCTGAACCTTGAAACTGTAGGACACACACAAGTGGTGACTTTGTTCTCAGGCCTTTAGCCTTGACTTAGTGCTACACCGTCACTTCCATTGCTTTTCAAACTTAAGATAAGGTCTGAACTAAACTACAGTTTGTTCTAGTTCTCTAGGCAACAGACAGCAGACAGTGGGACTATTAAGCCTCTGTAACCATATAAGCCTCTCTTCACCTGTCTATATGACAGGTGAATCTTGAATAACACATGGTTGAACTGCTCAGACTAACTTAGATGAGGATTTCTTTTTAACAGTGAATTTGGTCTACATTATATGTAGTTGGTTGAATTTGAGAATGATGAACTGAGGATAGGGAGTGCCCACTCTGAGTTATATGTAAAACATAACATATATTTGTTATATATTTGAAGATTCTGGTAACCAGACAAGCTGTATTTGACTTTTCTGATAGAGAGGGACTGGAATTGTAATGGGAATTAACAGCCAATTCTGATGTGACCAATCCATGTTAAATTGTTTGTTGTTTTAGCATTTTGTTAAAAGGAATTTGTATGTCTGGCCACAACTCAATTATATCAATAAGGACCACTACTCACCCATGACACGCATGAAACAGTGAGAACCAGTCTCAACCTTTTTGGATGTATGGAAAACATCTTGCACAAGTGGGGACCTTGCCTTTGGCATTGAAGCACACACAATATCAAAACACTGTGATGTATACACTGACTGGTAGAAGCATGAAGAATACCCATGCCCAAAGTGAAGGCTTGAATCAGCAGTAAGAGCCCTGCTAAGAGCTCTTCATTCCAATAGTTCATTGCACACTGAGTATGTTCCCCTTTGTGTCTATTAAACCACTGAACAGCCAGATAAATAATCCAGGAGGTAAGAGTTGCCCCAGGGGGACTTACATTGTGGCTCAGAGGGTAAAAAAATCTGCCTGCAGTGTAGAATACCTAGGTTTCATCCCTGGATTGGGAAGATCCCCCGGAGAAAGGAATGCCTGCACACTCCAGTATTCTCTCCTGGCGAATCCCATGAACAGAACAGCCTGGGGGGCTACAGTTCAGGGGGTCCCAAAGAGTCAGGCACGACTGATCGACTAAGTAAACACACACACACACACACACACACACACACACACACAAGCAATGCCCCAGGAAGAATTTCTTTATTCTGTCCTACAGAATGAAGAAATTATAGGATTGATAAGGTTTTGAATCATGGACAATGTGCCTTTTTAAATCAGTAACTGAAGATAGCTGAGGCATAAATTGAACACAGAATATATCATGGAGGATAGCAGTTGGTCTTCCATGAGTGTTTCTTTATTTATTGTTTAATAATTTTTACTGGAGATTAACTTTACAATGTCACATTAGTTTCTTGCTTTACAACAAAAAGAATCAGTCATATCAATACATTTATCCACTCTGGTTTTAGATTTCCTTCCTGTTCAGGTCACCAGGAGGATCTCTTTATTCCTGACGATTTCTTCACAACAGTATCCCCAGGGGTAACTGAACCACATTTGGGTTTCCAGTGTGTATCCACCCAGGTTCATAACAGATTCTAGAAGAACATGTCCCTGAAAGTCCAATCCCCTCCCAGAGTCTACATTTCCCCTGCAATCCTGCCCCATCCCCCACCACTATCGCCTTTCCTTCTCCCATTCATATTGTGCTTATGCCTGAAACCATTCTAGATTTTAGTTTCCAAGAGCACAGAAGAAAGCTACTGATAGACGCAACCCCCTAGGCAGGGGCAGGACAGCTGTATACAAGGGGCTCCATGTGATGGCACACCTCCTCACCACAGCGAGGACAGAGGCTGAGGCTAATCCAGATGATCCTGGGATGTCCCAAGTCTCTCAGAATCTCCAACAGCTGAGCCCGAAGCTGGGCGAGTCTCTCTTCCAGGGGAACACCCTGAGGTCTGTAACTCTCCTGAGGGGCAGGATAACGCTCTTGCCTTAAACAGGGCAGCACAGCGGTGTGTCGCAGCAGCTTCTCCATGCCGGCCGTGGACAGGAGGTTCCCACACAGGCTGACGGACCTGAGCTGGGAGCAGCGGCTCAGGGCAGGCAGGCAGGCAGGCCTCCAGCTGGGAGTCCGTGATCCCACACACATCTAAGTCCAGGTCCTGGAGGGTGGCTGCGACTTTCTCCAGCAGAACTTGGAGGAGCTCAGGCCGAAAGTCAGTCATGGTGACATGGCTCAGATCCAGGCTGTTGAGCTGACTGATGTCTGGGCTCTGGGACAGGTGGGTCAAGTCTGATTCTGTAAGCCAGCACTTGGTTATTGACAGGCTGTCCAAGGGGGACTTCAGGCACCTGGGGGAGAAACCAAGCAATTAGTTCCTGGAAACTGGGTGCCAGATTGCATACTCAGTTCAGTCACTCAGTCATGTCTGACTCATTGCAACCTCATGGACTGCAGCAAGCCAGGCTTTCCTGTCCATCACCAACTCCCAGAGCTTGCTCAAACTCATGTCCATCAAGTCAATGATGCTATCCAAACATCTCATCCTCTGTCATCCCCTTCTCCTCCTGCCCTCAATCTTTCCCAGCATCAGGGTCTTTTCCAAAGAGTCAGTTCTTTGCATCAGGTGGCCAAAGTATTGGAGTTTCAGCTTCAGCATCAGTCCTTCCAATGAATATTCAGGACTGATTTCCTTTAGGATGGACTGGTTGGATCTCCTTGTAGTCGAAGGGACTCTCAAGAGTCTTCTCCAACACCACAGTTCAAAATCATCAGTGCTTCAGTGCTCAGCTTTCCTTGTCATCCACCTCTCACATCCATACATGACTACTAGAAGAACCATAGCTTTGACTAGACAGATCTTTGTCAGCAAAGTAATGTCTCTGCTTTTTAATATGCTATCTATAAGGGATTGGGGGCAGGAGGAGAAGGGGATGACAGAGGATGAGATGGCTGGATGGCATCACTGAGTCGATGGACATGAGTCTGAGTGAACTCCAGGAGTTGGTGATGGACAGGGAGGCCTGGCGTGCTGCGATTAATGGGGTCACAAAGAGTCGGACACAACTGAGTGACTGAAATGAACTGAACTGATGTTGGTCATAGCTTTTTCTTCCAAGGAGCCAAGCATCTTTTAATTTCATGGCCTCAGTCACCATCTGCAGTGATTTTGGCACCCCTCCAAAAAATAAATCTGTCACTATTTCCCTTATTTCCCCCTTCTATTTGCCATTAAGTGATGGGATTGGATTCCATGATCTTCATTTTTTGAATGTTGAGTTTTAAGCCAGTTTTTTTCACTCTCCTCTTTCACTTTCATCAGTAGGCTCTTTAGTTCCTCTTTGCTTTCTGCCTTAAGGGTGGTGTCATCTGGATATCTGAGGTAATTGATATTTCTTCCTGCAATCTTGATTCCAGCTTGTGCTTCATCCAAGCCTAGCATTTCACATGATATGATATGCACTGCATATAAGTTAAATAAGCAGAGTGACAATATACAGCCTAGCATACTCCCTTCCCAGTTTGAAACTCATCCATTGTTCCATGTCTGGTTCTAACTGCTGCTTCTTGACCGGCATACAGGTTTCTCAGGAGGCAGGTCAGGTGTTCTGGTATTCCCATCTCTTGAAGAATTTTCCACAGTTTCTTGTGATCCACACAGTCAAAGGCTTTGGCACAGTCAATAAAGCAGAAGCAGATGTTTTTCTGGAACTCTCTTTCCTTTTTGGTGATCCAGCAGATGTTGGCAATTTGATCTCTGGTTCCTCTGCCTTTTCTAAAACCAGCTTGAACATCTGCAAGTTCACGGTTCATGTATTGCTGAAGCCTGGCTTGGAGAATTTTGAGCATTATTTTACTAGCGTGTGAGATGAGTGCAATTGTGCAGTAGTTTGAGCATTCTTGGCATTGCCTTTTTTGGGATTGGAATGAAAACTGACTTTTTTCAGTCCTGTGGCCACTGCTGAGTTTTCCAAATTTGCTGACATATTGAGTGCAGTACTTCCAAAGCATCATCTTTTAGAATTTGAAATAGCTCAGCTGGAATTCCATCACCTTCGCTTTGTTCATAGTGATGTTTCCTAAGGCCTATTTGATTTCTCACTCCAGAATGTCTGGCTCTAGGTGAGTGATCATATCATCGTGGTTATCTGGGTCATTAAGATCTTTTTTTGTATAGTTCTTCTGTATATTCTTGACACATCTTCTTAATGTCTTCTGATTCTGTTAGGTCCATACCATTTCTGCCCTTTATTTCACCCATCTTTGAATGAAATGTTCCCTTGGTATCTCTATTTTTTTTTTAAAGAGATCTCTAGTCTTTCCCATTCTATTATTTTCCTCTATTTCTTTGCTTTGATTACCTAGGAAAGCTTTCTTATCTCTCCTTCCTATTCTTTGGAACTCTGCTTTCAGATGGGTAAGTCTTTCCTTTTCTCCTTTATCTATAGCCGCTCTTCTTTTCTCAGCTATTTATAAGCCCTCCTCAGACAATCATTTTGCCTTTTTTAATTTCTTTTTTTTGGGGATGGTCTTGATCACTGCCTCCTATACAATGTCACAAACCTCTGTCCATAGTTTTTCAGGCACTCTGTCTATCAAATCTAATCCCTTGAATCTATTTGTCACTTTCACTGTAAAATTGTATGGGATTTTATTTAGGTCATACATGAATGGTTTAATGGTTTTCCCTACTTTCTTCAATTTAAGTCTGAATTTGGCAGTAAGAAGTTTGTGATTTTGATAGCTTACGGTGAACAATGTTGGATTCATGATCTCCAAAGAAGATTTAGCTTCAGGACGAGGGACCAGGCTTGATCACTCAAGAACTTTTGTGTAGCAGAGTTTTATTAAAGTAAGAAAAGGGACAGAGAAAGCTTCTGACACAGACATCAGGAGGGCGATGGAGAGTGCCCCCCTAGCTAGTCCTATCAAGGCCTTATATACTTTTTTTCAGACCCATTCCCACAACATACATCTTAAATTAACAAGATTAGAATGAACAATAGAAAGATCTTACCAGACCTACTCCCAAAATATACATTTTAAGATGACAGGATTAGTCAGAAGGTTCTTGTTAAGAGAAACATGTCCTCAAGCAAGATACATTGTTATATTGACTAAGACAAAGCAATGTAGAAAAGATCGTTTGTCCTTTTCTCCTTGAGAGCCTCAGACCCCTTTTTCCAACTCCTCCTCCTCCTTGGGAGCCCTGGACTTTTTACCAACCAACCTAGGAATTGACTCTTTCAATCTGAGCTACAGTCAGCTCCCAGTCTTGTTTTTGCTGACTGTATAGAGCTTCTCCTTCTTTGGCTGCAAAGAATATAATCAATCTGATTTTGGTATTGACCATCTGGTTATGTCCATGTGTAGAGTATTCTCCTGTGTTGTTGGAAGAGGGTGTTTGCTATGATTAGTGTGTTCTCTTGGCAAAACTGTTAGCCTTTGCCCTGATTCATTTTGTACTCCAAGGCCAAACATGCCTGCTACTCCAGGTATCTCTTGACTTCTTCATACTTTTGCATTCCAGTCGCCTATGATGAAAAGGACATTTTTTTTTTTTTTTTGGTGTTAGTACTAAAAGGTCTTATAGGACTTCATAGAACTGTTCAACTTCAGCTTTTTCAGCATTAGTGGTTGGGGCATAGACT
This sequence comes from Ovis aries, assembly GCF_016772045.2. NCBI lineage: Eukaryota > Metazoa > Chordata > Mammalia > Artiodactyla > Bovidae > Ovis > Ovis aries. Next base: position 53,981,822 of record NC_056065.1, read on the forward strand.
TGGATTACTGTGATACTGAATGGTTTGCCTTGGAAACAAACAGATCATTCTCATTTTTGAGATTGCTCCCAAGTATTGCCTTTCAGACTCTTGTTGACTATGAGGGCTATTCCATTTCTTCTAAGGGATTCTTGCCCACAGTAGTAGATATAATGATCATATGAATTAAATTCACCCATTCCAGTCCATTTTAGTTCACTGATTCCTAAAATGTCAATGCTCACTCTTACCATCTCTTGGTGTTGTTTTCACTTTGGCTTGTCTCTTCATTCTTTTTGGAGTTACTTCACTCTTCTCCAGTAGCTTATTGGGCACCTACCCTGCTGGAGAGTTCTTCCTTCAGTGTCATACCTTTTTGCCTTTTCACACTGTTCATGGGGTTCTCAAGGCAAGAATACTGAAATGGTTTGCCATTCCTTTTTCCAGTGGACCACTTTTTGTCAGAACTCTCCACTATGACCCGTCCATCTTGGGTGACCCTACACAGCACGACTCATAGTTTCATTGAGTTAGGCAAGACTGTGGTCCATGTGATCAGTTTGGTTAGTTTTCTGTGATTGTGGTTTTCATTCTGTCTGCCCTCTGAAGGATAAGGATAAGAGGCTTATGGAAGCTTCCATATGGGAGAAACTGACTTGTTCTGATGGGTGGGGCCATGCTTAGTAAATCTTTAATCCAATTTTCTGTTGATGGGCAGGGCTGTGTTCCCTCCCTGTTGTTTGGCCTAAGGAAGTACTGCTACTGATAAGTCACTTCAGTCGACTCTCTGCGACCCCATAAACAGCAGCCCACCAGGTTCCCCCATACCTGGGATTCTCCGTGCAAGAACACTGGAGTGGGTTGCCATTTCCTTCTCCAATGTGTGAAAGTGAAAAGTGAAAGTGAAGTCACTCAGTCATATCCAACTCTCAGCGACCCCATGGACTGCAGCCTACCAGGCTCCTCCATCCATAGGATTTTCCAGGCAAAAGTACTGGAGTGGGGTGCCATTGCCTTCTCTGCTAAGGAAGTAGGGGTAGGGGTAATAACAGTAATGGTGACCTCCTTCAAAAGGAATTATGCACTGCACTGTTGAATTCAGTGCCCCCAACCCTGCAGGAGGCCACTGTTGACCCACACCTCCATCTGAGACTCCTAGACACTCACAGACAAGCCTGGATCAGTCTCTTGTGGGGGCACTGTTCCTTTCTCCTGGCTTCTGGTGCGCACAAGGTTTTGTTTGTGCTCTCCAAGGGTCTGTTTCCCCAGTCCTGTGGAAATTCCATAATCAAATCCCTCTGGCCTCCAAAGTCAAATTCCCTGCGGGTTCTCAGTCCCTTTGCAGGATCACCAGGTTGGGAAATCTGTGGCTCTATGGTGGGGCTAATGATAACCTCCTCCAAGGGGTATGCTACACACTGTGACCCAGGTCTGCTGCAGCCAGAGCCCCTGTCCCCATGGCAGGCCGCTGCTGACCTGTGCCTCCACAGGAGACACTCAAACACTCAAAGGCAGGTCTGACTCAGCCTCTGTGGGGTCTCTGGATCCTAGTACACACAAGGTTTTGTTTGATCCCTCCAAGCACCTCTGGCAGGTATGGGGTTTGATTCTAAATGGGACTTCACCCCTCCTACAGTCTTATTGGGACTTCTTGTTGGGGTTGCATACTGGTGATAGACAAATGGTTTCTACAGAAATAATATTATTCTGGCCATCTGTGAAGAAAGCTGAGCACTGAAGAATTGATACTTTTGAACTGTGGTGTTGGAGAAGACTCTTGAGAGTCCCTTGGACTGCATCGAGATCCAACCAGTCCATTCTGAAGGAGATCAGCCCTGGGAGTTCTTTGGAAGGAATGATGCTAAAGCTGAAACTCCAGTACTTTGGCCACCTCATGCGAAGAGTTGACTCATTGGAAAAGACTCTGATCCTGGGAGGGATTGGGGGCGGGAGGAGAAGGGGACGACAGAGGATGAGATGGCTGGATGGCATCACCGACTTGATGGACGTGAGTTTGAGTGAACTCTGGGAGTTGGTGATGGACAGGGAGGCCTGGCGTGGTCCGATTCATGGGGTCACAAAGAGTCGGACACGACTGAGCAACTGAACTAAACTGAACTGAGCTGACTATCTATTCAGGGTCAATACACTGATCTTCCAGTCTCATTCTAGGTTGAGTCCTGTCACCTTCGCTGTGGAAATGAATCACTTCACAGAATCTGGAAGGCACTCTCTCCTCCTCTATCAAGCAGAGTACAACATACTCTACTTCATTGTGAGGATGAATGAAGATCATGGAATACACTAGAATATGTTATAAGGAGAGCCAGAGTCTCCATCAAGTGTGGACACCACTGAACATTAGTGTTGGGAGATGAGATTTTAAAATGATTTCATCTAAGACTTCCTTCAGTCCAAGTTTGGCTCCAGATGCCTGCATCTTGGGCAGGTAAAGATCTCGGGAGACATGCATAAGGAACCAACTTATACAAGATCCCACAACATGATATGTGTTGCCATCTGGAGGGGCTCTAGATGGAGGAGAACTCCTCTAGGAGGAGCAGTGGACGACAGAGGATGAGATGGTTGGATGGCATCACTGACTCAATAGACATGAGCTTGAGCAAGCCCTGGAAAATGGTGAAGGATAGGGAAGCCTTTGTGCTGTAGTTCATGGGGTCAGTAAGAGTCAGACATGACTGAGCAACTGAACAACAATAACTAGATGGGCTCATTTATACCCCACATCTTC